>NC_141699.1:544809220-550511167 GCF_964263255.1 Lissotriton vulgaris | reverse complement strand
GTTGGGGGGCGGGGGGATTTCTTTCTGTTTTGTATCTGTTTTTTTCACATGGCACAATAAGTTTGCTTTTATCCTACTGCTCTTAGGCTTCGGAGAGGGAGGGTTGTGGTGCTTTGCTGGGATGGGGGGTGGTGAGTTAAAATTGTTGTCTTGGTACGTTACCGGTCTGGGTGACAAGATAAAACGTGGCGTTCTTCAGTTTCTTAGACATCACTCCCTGACATTGTCTTGTTACAGGAGACACATTTGATTGGGAATGCCGTGCAGGGCCCTGGATAGACGCGGCTATAGATTGGTAGCTCACGCTGGTTTTAAATCCGGCTCCAGAGGGGTCGGCATACTGATTAAATCCTCCCTGCCCCTTGAAATAGATGTTGTCAAACTTGATGATAGGGGTCGCTATGCTGCTGTCTCTGGCGGTGGGAGGGAAGGTGCTCACACTCGTTAGTGTTTACGTTCCCCGGGTCTCCAGGCTACCACTTATGCCGATCTGGGACGAACTCTGCTGGGGCTCCCAGATGGACTCCTTGTACTGGGGGGGGTTTTAATTCAGTGGTCTCTGGCGATCTCGACCAATACCCCCCCAGAGTCTTGCCGGGCTTCCCAGCTGTGGCTTTCTGATCTGCTGGAGACCTTTGGATTGGTGGATATTTGGAGGCTGCTACACCCCTCGCAGTTGCAGTATACGTTCCACTCTGGAGCACACGGTAGCCTCTCTAGGATCGACTATTTCTTAATGCTGTCCGCCCACACTCCTTCTGTGCGAGAAATTCGCAATCTCCCTAGGGCATTTCTGATCACTCACCCTTGTTGCTCGGGGTCTCGGTGGGTATGTACAGCGAGGGCAGAGTCGCCTCTATTCATCTTTGGCACCTGAAAAATCCTAAGATACGCTCCGAGCTTGTTAAGGCTATTGATTGTTACTTTAATGAAAATGTGGGGTCTGTTTCCTCGTCTGTATCCTTGTGGGAGGCTTTTAAACTCTGTACCGACAGGATTTTTGGACCAGATGGGATCAGCCCCTAGGGGCCCCTCTAACCCAGTCGGAACGTAACCATCTCCCTCCTCAGGACCATCTATCCAGGCACCTGGGTACCTACCTGAGGACGGGGAACTCGCAATATACAAGCTCATATTATCAGAAACACCACTAAATCTATAGGGATACTAAGAATACTCACTGATTACTAAGGATATCCATGCCCTACACCACACTCATACCTTATAGTCTCGCGGCCACTCAGACCCAGACTAATCTACCCTGGGGCAGATATGACACACAATCCGGCGTGTCTACACACGTGGGTCTGCAGCCCCAGTGCTCTCATTTTCCAAACGGTCCACAATCTGGCAGACCTCCACGCTGGTCTCCTCCCCAGCGTTCTCATTAACGCCACTTACCATTGACGACCACTTTCCTATGAATACCTTCAGCTCTCTATCTCTTTATGTTGGGAAGTCTCTCTCTCTATTCAATAAGGGCTCGCTACTACAATAATAGGTCAATATGTATACACTTTATCCCTTAGTTGCAGGTCTCCTATCTCCCTAATTACTCACTATTACTTACCTGATCAGGGGTAACATCTGTTCAAACAGTAATACCTGGCTAGGAAAACAAGGCTACCCCCACTGTATGGGGACAAAGGATATACACCACACTAGTTCACTAATTAAATGGGGTCATTTTTATTGTAACAATGATACAGTACACATACACAAATCTATGGGGTCTCTATAACTAGCAGTAACTTTAACACACCGCTGAAAGAAAAGGATTAGACATACAATTTATCTGCGGGGTAACAGGAACCTTTAACACACCGCTGAAAGGGAAAAGATTAGACATACAATAGCCTAGGGAATAAGAACAAGATTAAGATGTAAGTGTAAAGTAAACTAATATGACAGGACCGATATCACCTGATTAGTGTGAAGTCTTATTCTAGCTGTCATCTGGGTTCCTCTCTCGTCTGTGCCTTGGCTCATCTCAGGCTCTCTCTCTCTCCTGCACTCTTGGATACACCTCTGCGCTGATCACTGCGCACTGGACTCCTCTCCCCACGAACTGTCTCCACCTTCCAGCTTCAGTCTAATGGTTTCTGCCGCTCTGATACTCGTTCATTCCGCTAGCTTGTTCCTTCTGGATACGATCTCTGTGCCAATGTCCAATTAACTCCAGCTGCTCCCACAGGTTAATCCACGATATAACTTCAGTCTCTTCTAAAAGGCATTACTTCAGACTCCAGCTATTCACAACTCCTCCTGATAAGTAACTGCTTCTGACTGCTTCCTTCAGTTCCAGCTCACTGACTGTCTGTTTGTCTTCTCTCTGTTCCAAGCATTTTCTGTCTCTTCTCCTCTTGCAATTCCACTCCTCCAACTCTACCAACACTCTCTGCTCCTCCAATTCAACTCAGCTCTCTCTAGCTTGAACTCTCTCTCTCTCCTACTCCAACAGCTCCTCACTCTTCTACCACTCCAGCTCGACTCCTCACCGCTCCTCCAACTCAGCTCGACTCACTGACTCCGCCTCTGCACTTCACTAATATAGAATGCTGTTTCCTCATGGAAAGTTCCAGCCAGCAGCTTCCTCCCACCAATCCCATGCACCAGGCTCCTTGCGCTAGACGCTCCCACAGTGACCAGCTGCTTGTTTCGTCTAGAGACCTGAGCCCAGGAACACTTCCTGATTAGATTCAGCTCTGGCCGGTTCTCTCCGGTTCGCTTAAGGCGAGCAACAGCTTTAACTATAAACTTTACCTTTACTCTGCAAGCCTCTCAGCTCCATCAAGATGGAGTCCCTCTAGTTCTGGGCCTGTACGCCTGAGAAGGATGAAATACCCCTTAGCTCTGTCAGAATACCTACATAAACCATACCAATGTGTAATATAAAGTCAGGACCACAGGATCCAACCTCTACTATAAGCAAAAATAACAGGCCAAAGCCAATAGGCAATAGATGGCCTCTTCTAGGTCTAGAAGAAAGGGCTTAAAAGGGCCAACACAAGCTAAGAATACATATCCTAGATGTGAGCAAGATTAAAGTCTATATCACTGCTAAATAGAGCCAAAAACCCTGTCAAGACAAACTCATACGGGGTTCTGCATTGTCACTAATTGCTGCTGATAAGAAAACTAAGAGGGAGGACTTATTGCGCCTCAAAAATGAAATTACTTTGCTTGAAAGTGAATTGGGTGGCAATGATACTCCTGCTGTTTTACACTCCTTGACCCTGAAGCAGGCGGACTATAGAGCCCTGGTGACCGACGCTGCCAAAGTCATGCATCGAAACCAGTTGGGCAGACTCTATGATGTGGGTGATAAGGCAAGTAAGCTCCTTGCGTGGATAGATAAGTCTGAGAGAGCGAGCCGTGTGGTACCGGTGATAGAACGATTGAATGGTGAATGCGTGTCTGACCCAGGTGGGATTGTGGATTGCTTTGTGGATCATTTCCAGACAGTTTACCGATCGGTGAGCGATAGAGATGAGTGTGACTCCCGTTTGCTCCTGCGTGATATTGCGCTACCCTGTCTCTCGGATGAGGACAGGTCCGTTATGGATGCGCCTATAACTGTGGATGAGGTCGCTGGTGCTATACGTTCCCTTAGATCTGGTAAGGCTATGGGGCCTAACGGTCTGTCCATTGAGCTTTACAAGCTGCGTCCCGACAAGATGGCAGCATACTTGCGCACTATGTTCATGGAGGTCGTTGAAACGGGCCTCCTTCCTCTTGATCAGCGCTTGGCCACTATTGTTGTCATACACAAGGACGGTAAACCTCGTGACCGATTTACTTCCTATCGCCCCATTTCATTGCTTAACGCGGAACCTAAGATACTGGCTAAAGTGCTTGCTACTCGTTTGCTTGCGGTCATCTGCGACCTGATCCATCCGGATCAATCCGGTTTTATCCCGCATCGGAACACTGCAATTAATCTTCGGAGGCTTCATGGAGTTCTCGCGAGAGCTGGGACGCTGACCGAACCCGCCATTTTAGCTTCTCTTGATGCCACCATGGCTTTTGACACCATCGAGTGGCCTTATCTCTGGGCGGCTCTTGCAAAGTTCGGCTTTGGCCCCAATTTTATTGCCTGGGTCAAACTCCTTTACGCACAACCATTGGCCCAGGTGGTGGTAAATGGCAGGGTGTCTGGTTCGTTTACACTTGGGCGTGGCACCCGACAGGGTTGTCCGCTGTCTCCATTGCTTTTTGCCCTAGCGCTGGAGCCGCTGGCAGAGTGGCTTCGGTGGGAGCCCTCGATCAGGGGCATTCGGTGGGCCCCTGATCTTTAAGATCGTGTCTCGCTATATCCTGATGACATTCTCCTTTATCTCACCTCACCCCAGAAGTCACTTAATGTGCTTTTTGACGTCCTCACCTCCGTCGGGAAAAATTCGGGTCTCGTCATCAACTGGACCAAGTCCTGCGTCTATGTTCTGGCAAGGGAGCTCCCGCCATTGCCTCGTAGATTCCCGTTCACAGTGGTTGAAACTGGTTTTAAGTACCTGGGGATTCATGTCTCCTTGGATTCCTCCGTCCGTTATGACCGCAATTTGTATGCTCCTCTCCGGCGTCTTAAACTAGATGTCCAGAGGTGGCATCACTTGCCCCTATCCCCATTGGGGCGTGCGGCTCTTTTCAAGATGATGTCGCTCCCTAGATTCTTGTACACACTTCAGAATTTCTTTGATCCTATACCCTCTGGGTATTTCCGCGAGGTTGAGAGTCTTCAGAGACAGTTGATTTGGGATGGGCGAGCTCGTATCTCCTTACCCAAACTCACTCTGCCGTGGTACGATGGTGGCATTGCCCTCCCAGATATCAGGCGCTACTACTGGGCCTCGCAGTTGAGTGCGGTTAATCATGTAACCTATTCCCATGGTCCTGCTCCTGCTTTTGCGATGGACAAGCTCCTCGTGCCGGGTGGGGATTTTAATAGGGCGTTGTATTCCAAGAAGCCATTCCGCTCTCTGACTGGTCCCACGAAAAATGCTGTACGAGTGTGGAGGGATGCAAGTGCTCCTACGGGATGGGGCGACAGGTTGACACTAATGACGCCGCTGTATGACTCTGATAGCTTGGGTAGCTTGTGGAGAACGAAGGGCTTTGATAAATGGGACACGATTGGCATCAGCAAGGTGGAAGATCTCTGGTCCAAGGGTACTGTTAAGTCCTTTGAAGCTCTTAAAGCGGAATACGAACTTGGTGACAGGGAGCACCCTAGGTACTTTCAGGTGCGACACGCCTTGCTCTCCGTTTTCCCCCCGGGGACGGAGATTCCCCAGTCGTCGCCGCTTGAGGATCGGATTTTAGATGGCCATGTACTAGACAGTACAATTTCTCTGATCTATAAAAAGCTCATTAATAACAGGGCGGATCTCCTTGTGCGACTCAGGGCTTCGTGGACCACCGACGGCCTGGAACTCGATGATGAGGATTGGCAGATGGCCGTCTCCTCCCCTAAGGAGGTGGCCATTCCAGCTCGCCTTCGTTTTGTACAGTTGAAGATCCTTCACCAAGTATATATGACTGGTACGAGACTGGTGCGGATGGGTTACTCGATTGACGGGTTATGTAAGCGTGGCTGTGGTATGAGTGGAACCTTTTTACATATTATTTGGGAATGTCCTGTGGTGTCTGCTTTCTGGTCTAGAGTGCATGCAATTATGGAAAGGGTCACCGGGGTCTCCTTCTTGCCTGAGGCCAGACGGTGCCTGCTTAATGTCTGGGAGCCCACAGATTGTTCTGCGGCTCAGACTTTTTGGGTTACTCTTGGTAACATGGTTGCCAAGAGGGATATTGCTCAGCTCTGGGGTTCCCATAGGCCACCCATGATAACTGCTTGGAAGGAGAACATGGACTGGTGCATGTTCAGGGAGAAGACGGTCTATTTGGCTCGGGCCGTCCTAAGAAATGGAGCAGGATTTGGTCTCAGTGGAATGAATATCGTGGGAATATTTGCACTGCCTTATTTGACTATACCATTGATGTTACATTGTACCCGTAGTTGACGTTCCGGACGTCTGTCAGTTATGCTTTTCTATATTAAGCAGCTCGCCACTCCCCCATGCCTAGCCATATGTCTCGATATTCTATGGAGATTGGTTCCCTTGCCCTCTCTGATGGAGTCCCTGGAATCGTTCTTGGCCATGTGTCTGTGTGATTTGTTAGTTAGTTGTTTCCTCACCAAAACTTTAAAATAAAACCTATTTCATCCTTTTGCTTAACCTGTACTATGCACCTGATACACCGAGAAATTGCCGAGTTATGTACGATTTATGTGCTTCAAGATACAATGTTGTGATGCTATCTGTAATAGCGGCCGGCCCGTTGGGTTGTAGGCAGACGCTGGGTACTGTGCATATCGGAAATAAAGGTTTTAAAAAAAAAATAATAATAATAATAAGTAGTAGGCCAAGTGGACTCCCAAGAAATAGCAGAATACCAAAATTTGCTACAATCCAAGAGGCTCATACTGAGAGACTAATCACATTTGATAAATCTGCAGTGAATAATAAAGGACTATGCAATAATGCCATGGGACTTGTGCCTCTTGAAACCCAAATTGCAACAGTTCGTCAAGAAACACCAGTCTACAATGATGTAGCCTCTGACTATGCTAATGAAACAGAGAAAAATGCAAAAGCAAATGAAAATCTGGAAAAAATTCCAACAATTGACAGAACTGCATCTGGCTACTTCATCAACTTCGATGACTTCTCTGAAGATCCAAGCGAGCATGAAGAAACGCCTCCAATAAAAACTTTCATAGACAAAGTAATTGAACGTTTTCACCAACTAAAATAAACATATCTGATTTCACCATGGATTGAATTTTGAATTGTGTTAGGTGTACTTACTCTCCTGCTTTGGCTCATCATGGTTTTATGTTTGGGAAAATTCATTGATGGAAAATATAGTACAATGGACACAGCAAGTCAGAACATAAACTGGGTCCTAAAGCCTCACACATCCTCTCACATCGAGAAAAGAGAACTGACATCTGTAAACATCTCAGCCAATCCAATACCCGGTGGGGTAGCATGGGACAGAACTGATTATGACATTTTTGGCCCGGTTGAGCTCTTGAAGTATCCACACCAGTTCAAGGTTTCATTAAGTGACTTTGTGACACCAAGTACCTTCACTGATGATTGCGACTTTGAAAACATTAATAATATGATGTCATATTTAGTAATGTCAGCCAAATTTACAGAACATGATTACTTACAGGGTTCATCGAATTATGAAGAGTTATACTGTTACAACCATTATGGTGATCACTATTTGCATAAAACTGCTCAGCCTAGAAATGTTTTATCTTATAACCAATGGGAACACTGTCCAACTCCACCAAAAGGCAGTTCGAAAAAATTTTATGAGAAATTCCAGTGCTTCTCAGGGTTTAATAACAGTGATCCAGAAACTTTTTATTTTAAAATGTTATTTAAAACAATGTTGACAAATACTAAAATGATTTATTCAGAAAAATTTTATGACAAAATGTCTACATTTGGTTTCGAATTTTGGAAAAACACCATTGAAACAAAAACGATCTGGCGTTCCAAATATTGGCAAGTACAAGGTCTAGAAGAATTATTTAGGGCCTGCATGATCCCGGAACAAATGATATTCTTGAATGACACAATTCAACAAACATCCGTAAGCTCCACTGGCTGCCCGTGGAACACCGAGTTAAATTTAAGGCTCTTACCACGATCTTTAAGATCATCAAACAAGGAAATCCCCCTCTGTTGCGGAACCTGGCCCGACCTTATGTCCCTGGTCGTGCACTTCGTTCTTCTAACCAACTTCTTCTGACCGTCCCCAAGATTAGGCTCTGCCGAACTGGAGGCCGCTCCTTTAGCGTCCTTGGTCCCAAACTATGGAACGACCTCCCCCTCAGCATTCGCTCCATAGATTGCCTCTCAGCCTTCCGTAAAGCTATCAAGACCTACCTTTTCCCTGCTCTCTAGGCCCCCCTTCCCCCCCTCCCCCTCTTTCTTTTTCTGTCCTTCTGATGCATCCCTGTCTCTAGCGCCGGGACGCCCCATTGCTGGGGTAGCTGTTGCGCTTTACCAAACCTAGAAATAGAAATAGAAATTGGCCTAGCTAAGATAAAAGACTTAAATACACCGTCTATTCCGAAACCCATAACTGATAGTGAAAGCACTACAGATGTGGAGATAGACGTATCCCATATTTTACACCAAAACAGAACACATCCAGATTGGAAAAAGTGGTTGATCTGGCCAACAGACACGAATAACTGTCAAGATAGATTCCTGAACAAACCACAGGGGTTCAAAATGACCAGGCCAGACCCAAGATACTCCCAGAGACAACATCCAAGGATAGTTACAACATACAGTGTAGGGAAACTATGCCTTGAGTGGCTAGAGAAATCCACACTGGCTGAAATTAAGCAACACTTGACTTTACTTAAAGACGGTGCTGACTTGCGTGATTTTATAATGGGATCAGCGTCAAAAACGTTTCATAGCGGCCGGTTTATACGCTGCGTACAACAAAGCTTGGAAAGTAATGCAAATTGAAACAGCAGAAAAAATACGAGAAATTGATCGGATAAATTTGGAAAAATCACTTTCTGTAGTGGACAATGGGTTAACGACTCTGTCCTCCAGAATATATTCACTGGACAGCATTGTATCATCTGCTTTTGATATAATAGTACTCAGAGGAAGGGGTCCCAGCAAGAGTAACTAGTAATATAAATAATAACAAAAAATAAATAATCACAGAGAGAGTTAATCCGTCCACATTGTTTTATTCACAATGGGGGTGTATACTGGATATACTGGACACTTTAATAAATAAGCGGTTGTACGGTGCCCCAGGAAGGGCGGGGGGTGTGTGATCATGTGAGGATGACGTGATGGGAGGGAATTAGTGACAATTCAATCAGCAAATTGAAACTGTTTAGTTCACGAGTTGCATACTATGTACAAAACAAAGGACCCTAGGTTCAAATTATAAATCAAAACATCATACTCCACATAGTACAATCGATTAAACATTGGGGCGTGAAGTTGATAATGAAAAGCAGGCGGTTGTCGACGTTTCGACCCTCGAGATTACGCAGGTATTAATGCTGTCCTTGCAGTGGGGTCTTCATCAGGACAAGGCACGGGGCGGGCAACCTTAGTAGCATAACGTCATGGAATGAGTTGTTAGAAGGGAGCGCTGCGTCCATAAAAAGAGTTTGGCAAACGATCACCCGTCTGAGATCGGGGAGATAAGGTGTCCACCGGACACACAATGGTGATAAATCCGACGCAAAGTCAATCTGGCACTGAATCCCACTCGCGTTCGCAATGAATTCATGTTTGATATAATAGAGCAGGACTTACTAATGTTACAACATGGTCAGTCTCAATTATGTTCTATTGTACAGCTTGGTTGGACGTTGCAAAATCTGCGTTCACGCTACGTACCATGGCGTTTAATGAACACAACGTCATTATTCGGTATCTTTAACCTTACTGATAAACAAATCAGTTTGGCACAAAAAGGAGCAGCCTATACGATTCTGAGCATTGAAAAACTTGCGAGATTACCATTGACAATGTCGGAGAGACCTGTCATTGAATGGATAATATACGGAACGATTACAATTTCGATAACAACTTTCCAGTTTAAATACTGCCAAGAGTATATACCTGCAGGCCAGTATGAAAGGTTGGGTAAAGAATACATCAAATCAACCTGGGATTTACCTTATACACACAGATGTTATAGTGAAGGGAACAAGGAGGTATTCCTTAGTGGTAAAAATTGTAAAAAATCACTAAGCGGTACACTTCTGTGTCAAGGTATTAACTTGCATGGAGCCTGCGAAGGGTCTTCGAAGAACCTTTCATGTCACCTGCACGGCACGCCTGCAAAACAGATAGAGCCATTTTTTAGACCACTTTCTAACTGCAGTTATTTTTTAATAAGTGACCACAGCTGTTGTGGCATGCTGCCAGGAAAAGCCTATCTGACAACTGTAACTTCCAGGACCGTTTGCTGTATGCAAGTATTGTATCCACAACGCAATCCAGATATGGGGGATGCGTTATGGCCTTCGTTGAATATCTCTTCTATTCGAATTGATACTTTAAGCAGAATGAAGTCTATTCTTTTACAGACAACTGTGCCTTTAACGTCATCAAAAGAAATGTATGATCTGCAAGTGGCAAGGACATCGCCAGAGATACATTCCCTTTTATCGACAAATTGCCCCGTGCATTTTGTAGAAATGTTAAGCCAAATCTTAAACATGTCTGATACCAGTGGCATCGCACATGTATTTAAGACAGTTTTTTCGGGACTGTTAGCACCCTTTGAAACAGTTCTGGGCGTCTTCCCGAATTTTTTCCATTCTGTCTTTGGCGGTCTACCCTTAATCTTTGGGACTCGTGGCAGGAATTTTATTTTTGCTCCTTCTGCACCGATATGTCAAGCCAATCCACAGACAAGACTCTAGCAACGATGGAAGAAACGATCCTAGCAATACGATACCGAGACCGTATCACTAAGGTCCTCGGATTGGCCCGGCTAAGAGATCTGAGTACAACCTGGTTTCTTTCATTCAGACCGATCTGGCAAGATTGCATCTTACCTGTGCTTCGATGTCTGCTATGCGGAGAAGAATGCGTGTTGGACGTCTGTCTTACACTACAATCAGCAGTACCAATGGATATCGATACTTTGCTAGGTCCTGTAACGACTCGTGCATCGTGTTGTCCCCAGCGGCTACCGATTCTGATGACGGCATTCGTTGAGACTTCACCACTATGAGTAGGTGGTGGTGAGGTACGAGAGGAAAGCAGCACCAAACAGGTACAACCTTCTGTGAGCATTGCTGATCCAAACATCGATGATAGCAATCACGCAGAGAACTGCACAGTGGCAGTATTTTCGAACATGGTCGAACTTTCACCTGATGTTGTAGACCAATTTTTTGCGGGTCTGTCTGAAATAATGTTCTCTCCAGTCAACGAGAACAACTCATAAAAAAAAAAAACCAATGAGCACACAGCGTTCCCTGAACCCTGAATTCGGCCTTCAGTTTTGATAAACAAAGCTACAGAAAATATTTGGAACTATTTTTCCCCTGAAAGCGAAATTATTTTTGTCCATTTTCCAAAATATTTACCTTTTTTTTTTTGGCACATGATACTCTGCTTAAAGTAGAACTATTCTTAGAGAACAGAGCTTCTATTTTTGGGATACTAGAGACAATATTTTACCTCAGCCTCTAGCACATATACAGCAATTTGTATTAACATGTGATGAAATGGTCTCGACCTTCTTTTCTCTATTCAGAACAATTTCATGTGTAATTTTCGCAATTCATTCAGCCGATATATATATATGCACCTATCTGAATGATGACACTGCTTAAAAAACGTACAATACCAATACTCATTTTCGTGTATTTACCATATACCATTTCAAATGCGAAATATGTATTTTGGGGTGGGTTGGAAAAAACACATGCATTGTTAAATGTTTACTATTGCTTAGTTTTTTAGTAATGATAGACATTAATCCGTTGAGTGGGTGTTGTGTTTCTATCTAGGACCCTAATTGGATATTCCTGATTCATGCCCTTATGTGGTTATAATCAATAATATCCTGATAAAGGCATAAGAATCATATCCATATTCAGTAATAGCCCATGCAGTCCTAAGCACAGCACGGCTACTCCCATCGATTCCTAGAAAGCACAACGCGTTCTTTAAACAAACCAAGCCTCCAGCAGCCCAGGAAACCCCCCTGCTTTTGTTTTGATTTGAACAAGAACTCCTGAAGTCCAGAAAGAACTGCTAGTTCTTAGTGACGTCTTATGTCCAACCTTACGTCAAACCCGGCACCTTTCAGGTATAAATATACCAACAGTTGCCTTAAGCAAACACACGGTGGTTTGGAGCAGAGCGGCCATCTACTTGCCCGAGAGCCCAGCTGATGCGAGAGCCCACGGAAGCTGCCCCTCCCGTTTTGACGCACTGAGAGAGACGCTGTCTTTTTTTCCAGCCGAGAAAATCCAGCTCCGGTGTTTCCAGCCTACCCTTGCGGGTTGCTGGGAGATCGAGTCCTGAGGAAAGAGATACCAGACCTCTCACATTCTATTACCAAAGTACGGAGCTGACTAAACCCTTAAGAGAATTCTTGATGCAGATCCTTGGCAAAACTATCTTAACCAACTTAACTTAAACTGCTACTTACTTACTCCTTCCCAAGTATTAGGCTTAGGTCAGGTACACCGGGGTAGGCGTAGTTAGACGCACCAGTTGAGTACGTTGGTCAAATGTTTTATGTATGTATATATTTTATCCATTTTAAAGTATCATATGGCTAAGAAACCATATCAATGCTTTTACAGTATTATTTCATAATACTACTTTTACTGTACGCACTTTACTTCATGATAAGTATAGCAATTGTGGCAATTCACTTCTCTTGCATGAGAAAGAAGACTGCTCAATAAATAACACCTTTTATTGAAAACGCCCGTCTCTCTATTTCTCTGCACTCTGGTCAAACTAAGTATGCACGGTTGACTGAGTGAAATAGCTGCCTATTGCTTTCACACGACTCTAGAGATACACTCTTATTCTGAGGGAGCAAAGTTGTCATGTTTATGCGGTTGTCAGAAACTGAATCCCTTCTTGTCTGAGTCAGGGAAGTTCATCCCTCCCTATTCATTCAAGAAAGTTTCTAGTGACCTCTGAGCTAGCTGGCGCAAACCTAAATTAAGTTTAACATAGTCAATAGAGACCTAGATGACCTCAGTCCTACGTCTACACTGCTGTTTATGTTATTCCAATGTGCAGAGCCTATTGGGAAAATAGGAACTACACTACATTTTAGGGTTTAGGGTAGTGTTGTAGTGTTTGTGTAGTATGGGGTCATGCTGGGAGTAGTGTTTTAGGGTTTAGGGTAGTGTTGTAGTGTTTGTGTAGTGTAGGGTAGTGTTTTAGAGTTTAGGGTAGTTGTGGTGTTTGTGTAGTGTAGGGTCATGCTGGGGTAGTGTTTTAGGGTTTAGGGTAGTGTTGTAGTGTTTGTGTAGTGTAGGGTTATGCTGGGGGTAGTGTTTTAGGGTTTAGGGTAGTGTTGTAGTGTTTGTGTAGTGTAGGGTTATGCTGGGGGTAGTGTTTTAGGGTTTAGGGTAGAGATGTGGTGTTTGTGTAGTGTAGGGTCGTGCAGGGGTAGGGTATTAAGGTAGTGTTGTAGTGTTTGTGTAGGGAAGAAAAGTGGTTTATGGTAGTGTTGGGGGGTCGTGCTGGGTAGTGTAAATGTAGGAAAAGGACTGGGTGTCGAGGGTGAGTTGTGCAGGGGTACCACATTAGGGTGAAGGGTAGGGTAGGGTAGGGTACTCTCACTTACCTTTAAAACTTTTACAATGAGTATACCTTTAACATGCAAGCCTTTGCGTTGTAATGGCATGCGTGGTAAAGGCATAGTCCTTGTAAAAGTTTGCGTTGTGATATTTTGCGGGGTGATTGTAATTGCGGTATAATAATTGTGGAGTGATGGTATGCGGGGTAATTGTTTGCGAGGAAAACGTCACATATTCCATTAAAAAAGGTGTTATGTTATAAATAAAGTGTCCATTTGATCAATAGCACTTGTCAGATGTACATATATACATAAAAGAAGAGATATCAGTTACAAGATCATAAAAAGTTTAAAAGTTGTATATAAAAAGAGAACCCATGAAACCATTATGTTCTTTTTCATCACCTGTTTCTATAAAACATTGAGCCTATCTTAATTTTTAAAAAGAGTATCATGAAAATAAACAATTGAATAAGTTATATATACAAAAAGAAGGAGTACTTGGGTCAATGGGGCAGGAAAAGAGGTACATAAATGATTCTAGGTGACCATAATCTATCAAGTGCACATATTGCTCTACAATGCTAAATCACTATAGATGGCCATTGCTACAGCTGTTCTATTTATGAGTTGGACTGGTCAATGGTCATGCTTTGGCCAGATAATGGTTGTGGCCTATCAGATCAGCATCGTGTTTATCATATTGTAGACTTCTGGTTTAGGTAACCGCCAACATCTTTGACATTTTGTCCCGAATAGACCACATCCAACTTAAAAATTTGGCAATGGATATCACATACAATTCATTTGTGGTACACTTCAATATTCTTAAAGCAGTGGCACTTGACCTTGTGCCCAGGTTTGTACATAAGTGTTTAAGCCATTTGTCCCGGGAAGCCTTGTAAGCAGGGCATGCAGAAAAGATGTGGTGGACTGTCTTCTCCTGTTATACACAAAAATGGCATCTGCTATCATTGGTATTATAGCATTTATGGGTAAAAGATTTTACATGCCTACCCGAAATTGGAAGTAAAGTCTTCTATCTCTGGGCTTAGTTATAACGTCCCAGTAAGGTTTGTACCGGGGGCTGGGCTTGAACTCTATGAATATGCCTGACAGTGTTGTACTGTTGGTGGTTTGTATGCTATTCGTGTAGACCATGGACAAGTAGAGCTCCTTCATTTCTCTTTTGGAGGGGAACCGTTGGCCTGCTGGGTCTACCCATAAATGACTTAAGCCCATATTAACATGTGTGCTTTTCACCTTTTGTAACCAGGTTATCTAACAGGATGTATCTAGTTCCCCAACATCCTTGAGTGCTGAGGCGTAATGTGATAGCTCAGGAGTGGACAATAATCTGCACCAGAATGCAATCGGGCGAAACCTTGCTGTCTCATGCAGGCAGTTACATCCTAGATCGTGATATAGAGGCTTTAGTGGGGTGTTTTGCGGTAGACCTGTAAGGCCTCTCATAAATTTGTTCTGGGCTAGGACTAACGATGACAGGGTGTCAAAGCCCCATGATTCTGCAACATACAGTGTGAAGGACATAAATTTGGTATTATAGATCTTAAATACTGGAATTGTAGGCTTAGTTTGTGAGGACTTATGTTCTCTCACCAATGCACCTGCTAGTTGGTGATGTTTTAGAGCCATTGTTTCTATCTGCGGTTTCCAATTGAGTTTTTGTCCTAAGGTGATCCCTAGGTAATTAAAAATATCTGTCTGTTTGAGGTGTTCATTATTTAAGTGTACAGTACCCTTGATTACTCTGTGTTTTTGAAGGACCATGAATTTGATTTTGTTCACCTTTATTACAAGGCCATGGTCCTTGCAGAAATTTTCCAAGCGCGTTAGTACTCTCTGTAGCCCACTATGTGTTTTCAAGATGACAAGTGTGTCATCCGCGAACATAAATATCGGTATTTTTGTACCTGCGAGAGAGGGAGCATCCGTCGGGTAGGTGGAAAAATAATTGATGACCCCATTTAGGAATAATGAAAATAATGTTGGGGCCATGACACACCCTTGATGGACCCCTTTAGAAACAGGGAATCAATCTGTGTTGTTGCTCTGTGTGCCCAAACGCACCTGGGCAAAATTCTCCACATGTAATCTCACAACTATGGATCGTAGGTCTGGTGGCATCCCTGGGTCCTTTAGCACCACCTACAGTTTACTCCTGGGGGCCAGTTCGAATGTGGACTTTAGGTCCACGAAGAAGGCGTAAATGGTACCTCCTGCTATCAATATGACACGTCAATAAATTAGTAGGAAGCAGAAGACCTAATCAATAGTGCTCACGTGGGTACGAAATCCTGCCTGGAGCAGTGTTAGTGTGTCTTTTTCCGCAATCCATTCCTGTATTTTACTCAGTGCTAATCTTGCCATTATCTTTTGTATCAAATCTATAAGACTGATTGGCCTATAGTTGCTGGGGCTAGATAGATCGCCTTTTTTTATAAATAGGTAAAATCTTGGACCAGGCCAGGATTCTGGAATTGGAGCTCCACTGGCTATTGCATTGGCTAGGAACTTAATATACATCTTCCAAAAGTCCCTGTCATACAAAAATAAGTCTGTCTGTATACTTTCAGGGCCCGGGGCTCTTCCTCCAGGTACTGCACCTAGCGCCATTTCAACCTCCCCGTGTCAAAGAACAAGGCTGTGTTGTGTTGTGGGACTTGGAACGGTTCATTAAAACCCCCCTGTTCTTCTGTAGCAAATTGTGCCTTGAAGTGTGAGACTCACAAATCCGGATTTTGTGGTGATGGCACCTGCCCTCCTGTCCCCCATTTAACCAATTGCCAAAATATCAGCACACTCTTCTTTCAAGAAAAATAATGCTTTGACCTCATAGCTCTACAATGCAACCTCTTTATACTCCAAGTTAAGACTTTACATTTCCAGTTTGTTCCCAGTCATTTGCTTTATAAGACTACCATTCGTTTTGCAAATTACCCTTTGAGAGCTGCTTCTCCCCTCCCTCCCCGCTTCTCACCGAGCCCCATACAAAACTAGAAACAAGTATCCAACTAAAAAGGTCAAGAGGCCCCCCCAAAAAGCAACATACTCCAATCTGCTGGGAAAACTGGCATGCAGAGTAAAACAGTACCAGCATCCATTCAGGGTAAACTTTTCCCAGCCCTACCTTTATCTGTCGCAACATCTATCCAGACATTATAGTCATTAAAAGGGTATGAATTATCATCTGTCTCTGCAACAGAGGTGCCAAGCATACTTGTATCCCTTAGTGGCTCATATGTCACAGATGGCCACCTAAAAGCATGTTTGATATTTGTTTTTGTCCAGATCCGCATTGCATTCATAACACACTCTCACCTTTTAAAACCCCCTGTACGTTTATCTCTGTGGGCCCCATCCCCTCCTAGTTATATTCAACGTCACTTCTTATGAAGCGTTTACCCATCAATCCATATGGCCACAATATTTCAAAAACTGAATATCAGACCTCCTTGCTTCAGAGCCCAGTGGATCTTTTATGCCCCCACTCTCATCTTCAATCTTCGTCTCTTGGGAGTAGGCTATTGAACACACAAAGAATAGCTGTTAGACCTGGCATCTTTGGCGTGATTACCCCTATCTTTTTGCCTCTGCCTCCTGTATTTTTTGATGCTGTGCGGGATTCGTTTTTGCTGGTTTAGATGCTTTGGACACTCTGCCACTGCTGATCAGTGCCGGAGTGTAAGTGCTCCCTATGTAAATTGTTATTCTGATTGGATATACATGTTTGGCATATTTGTATCACCATGAAGTCCCTAGTAAAGTGCACTGGGTGTGCCAGGGCTGGTGATGACAAATGCTACTAGTGGGCCTGCAGCACTGATTGTGCCACCCACAGGAGTAGCTCTAAAAATGGTGTCTCAGGCCTGCCACTGCAGCGCCTATGGGCAGTTTAGAACTGCCATGTCCTCCTGGTCAGTGTCCCCACTGACCAGGCCTAACCCTTCCCTTTTCGTGCACATCAGTCACCCCTATGGAAGGCCCAAGGTACCCCCCTGGGAAGGGTGCAGTGTATGTGAAAGATAGAGCATGTACTAGTGCAGGTGACATGCTCTGGTAGTGAATTACAGCCATTTTCGTTTTTCACTATTGTAAGGCTATCTTGCTCCATAGGTTAACATGGGGGATGCTGGCTACAGTGGTTAACAGCATTTCTTCCCATAGGAACAAGATAGGACATAAGTATCTAGTATCCCTGAACTCAGAATTTAATAATACATCTTTTAGGAAAGGTGGTTTTTAAATCCTGTGTTTGAGAACAGCACTTTTAGAAAGTTGCTGTTCTCTTGTCTGACCCTTCTGTGTGCCTGGGCCTGTTTGTGTATTGACTGTCTGGTTTGTGAGTGACAGGGGCTGGGGAATTCCCCCAGAGGCTGGATGAGTCAACACTAGGCTGAATGAATGCAATTGCAACCTGAGTGGTGGGGGGAGTTAGCACCTGGGCTGAATAGGGCTGTGCCTGCCTGCCACAATGCTGGCTCCACCTCCTGCTGGGCAGCTGAGGTCCCTGCCCCTCACTCTGAAAGGAAAGATGCAGCCAGCAAAACAAAGTGCTCAGGATCCACCCAGAACTGGTTCAGACCTGGCTCAGGGCCCACATGCACAGAGAGAACAAAGACTTTAGGGGTATAAGTACAGGACCCCTGACAACAGAAAAGTAGATCATCCTGGAATCAAGAAAGAACCTCTGCCAAGGAGTAAGCTGACTCTGAAGAAGGAAGACTGTCCTGCTGTTGCTCTGCTGGACTGACCTGCTGTTGCTTTGCTGCCAAGAAGAGGGGAAGGACTTTGCTGTGAGCTGTGTCCCTTGTCTTGAAGGAATCTCCAAGGGCCTGAGAAGAGCTGGCTCCCTGTTTTTGAAGTCCCAGGAACAAAAGGACTTCGCCCCCAGTTTCCCTGACCTCTGCTGAGAGAGTTCTGTCCTTCCTAGAGTGCTTGATCCAGTTGTGGGGCCTCTGGAAGTTGAACCTGAGCTGGGAAGCTTGAAACTAAGCTTGAGAGACTTTTGAAGCCGAAAAGTGTTGCATCGCTCGCTTGCGGAGCGCATCCCCGACAGTGCGAGAAGTTTCCCGCCGCTACGAAGGTCGAGATCGGCGCAGCGCCTGACGCCGCTGCCGGAGCCGTCGCATCCTTCGTTTGCGGGACGCACCAGACCGGTGCGGGAGAATCGAACATCGCTGCGAGTGTCGTCGCAGAGCCTGTCGTCGCTGGGTGAGATCACCGCACCGCTTGCTTGCGGACCGCATCACGTCGCTGCGAGCATCGTCGCAGAACCATCGCATCGAGGAGCTGCGAGAGAGAGGATCACCGCTGGACCGCGCATCGTCGCCCCGGAGATCGTCGCAGCCCCTACGAGATCATCGCATCGTGCCTTTGCGAGAACAGACTTCCTACGGAACCTACTCACCGGAATCCACACAAGTGGCCTTCCTCCCCATACAGACCGGATTCGTCGCAACACGCCCGCTGCTGCAGCGAGGCTGTCGCATCGCCTCCCCAGGGTCTCAGGAGTAACGCATCGCTTATTTTCCACCGCACCAGCTTCCTGCTTGTGGAACTTTGTTGCATCTAAAAGGTACTGTGAGTAAACGTGACGCAACTGTGAACTTTTCTCGCATCTGTGGATTATTTTAACGCAACTTAAAGAACTTTGATTACAACCTGAAGAACTCTTTTGAAACCATATTCTTGAACTGTGTATGTTGGATTTTTGTCGTTTTGGACTTGTGTAGTTTAGAATAAATATCTTTATTTTCCTAAACTGTTGTGGAATCAGTTTGTGGTGTTTTCACTGTGTTACTGTCAGTGTTGGTACAAATACTTTACGCATTGCCTCTGGTTAGCCTAGACTGCTCAGGCCAAGGTACCTAGAGGGCGAGCAGGGGTTATCTAAGAGGGTTATCTCCTTGCCCTGACTAGAAGCAAGGGTCCCTATTTGGACAGTGGTACCTACCTCTGGCAACTAGAGACCCCCAGTTCTAACAATAGCTTTAAGATAGTGACAACAGTAGCCTATCCGCATAATTATAATATACCTAAACCCAGCAAATCAGAGCCAAGCACAGTATTCAATCACCTCTCCTTGACCAGGCTAGCAAAGTCAGACTTCATGGCATAAGAGTTAAGTCGTTTTTTTTAAAACCTGAGTTGTGGAGGAGGGCGGGTACAATGGAATCTCTGAAAGATACCAAATACTGGGGAACTTCCATTACTGGTATGTAAAACATTTCTTATCATAGTTTAACATGCTCAAATCAGAATAGCAAGCAGTTAAAACGTATTAATGATTAAAAGCGGTAGGGGGAAAACAAAGGCTAAATAGTCTTACTTTATTGCACTAAATAATGCAGGACCATTTGACCTACTACTGCATCTCTCTGTGATGCTCAATCAAGGCAGTAGTGTTGCGTAAATGTACGTCTATGTTTCCACATTGCTGCTCTACATATGTCAGCGATAGATACACCAGCAAAAATTCCCTAATTAGTGTATTGGACCATGGAGATGGCTGATTCTATGCTCTTGTAATGCAAGAAAGGGCTGCTAAATGAACCCTGACCTAAGCATGACTGATACCTGAATTCGAAAGATGCAGCATATATGGTAATATTTGTTGAGGAAAGGAAGATATTGGGTTTAATTTGTTCTGAATACACCAATTTAAAAAACGTTTCAAATTTGCTGATAACATTTTATTGGTGGAATTCTCTCTGGCTTTAGATAGTATTTCGTTACAGTCTTTTGAAATGTTTAGGAGATGTAATTTACTGAATTCAGGAGCTAGGCTGACAAACTGAGAATCAGTGTGACAATTTGTCCATTGAGGAGAGTCAATTGATTCAGTGTTGGTTCCAATCATATTTGTTGGTGTTCTGAAAGGAGAAGCAACTCCAGAAACCAATACTGCCTTGGTCATCCGAGAAGCTATGAGGATAATTCAACATGGCTCTGTGTTGCATTTTCAATAGTACCCTCAGTTTCATTGGAATCGGAGGAAATGCGTACTCATAGCTCCCAGACCAGTTTATCAAAAGGCATTCCTCCACAATATTTTCAGGTGTTGCCTGCTGGTGTAAAACTGGCATCTTTTGTTCTGGTTGGTAGCAAACAAGTCTAGTGTTGGTTGACCTCATAGACGAAAGGCCTTTACTAATTGGTACTTTTTGATTTTCATTTGGGACATTATTTTGTTGCCCTGCTGAGACTGTATGCCCAGAAATTTGACAGACCTGGGAGATGTTCTGCCTTTACCTATGTGATGTTCTGCTGCCCGAGTTCATATTTGTTGTGCTTCTTTGGACAATATGAGGGTCTGTGTTAGTCTTTGTTTGTTGATATAATACATGCTTGTTGTTATGTTTGTTCTTATCAACACGGATGAATTTAAAAATTGAGGAAGAAAGGAATGGGGCCCTAATGCAAATGCCCTCAACTCTACGATGTTGATATGCATCTTTGTTACTTTGTCTGACCATCTGCCCCTGACTTGTAATTCATGTAAGGGGCGCCCCAACCTTCCAATGAGCTGCCCATTATTATGACAAACTCAGCCTCCTTCTGCAGAAAAGACAGGATGACAGATGTGTGCTTTCATTGAAGCCACCATGTGAGAGTTGATTTCATCTGAGGAGTCAGTAGTCTCCCACACTCTCACCTCCTGCTCCTGTCTCCACCACACCAGGAACCTCCCCCGCTAAGTCCTCCGCCACCACCTTCCCCCCTGTGCTCCAATTCCCTCCGGCACGGAGACCACAGAGAAAGCATGTAGTGGATACACGCAGAGGGGTTCACTGTGTATTGGACTGGACCACACCCAGCAGTAGGACCCCAAGCCCCAAGGACTGCCACTGCTTCACCTCGAGCGAACTTCAAGTCCTGAACCCCGGACGCCAGGACAACAACCACTGTGCCAATGGTTCCCCTAGGACAAATGAAGTCCTGTTTTCCTGCCGTAACTGCCACTCCACCTGCATCACCGAGGATACCACCCACGCCACGCCCATCAGCCACACCATGTCACACCCACCAACAAGGCCGAGCCAACACCTCGATAAAGATCCACTGCTTGCTGATCAATGCACGCTCACTCTGAAAACATGCCATGGGAATCTGGGACACCATCACGATCCATGCCTTGGATGCCGTCTTCATCACTGAGACTTAGCTGAACGCCCCCATCCACCCCATACATTGCCACAGCCACACCTGATGGATACTAGATCGCACACTGGCACCAATCCAACAGAAACAGCAGCAGCATCGTCATCATCTACAGAGAGAACCTTGAATGCTCTTCCACCACAGACAAGGCCATCCCCGACTTTATCTGCTCTATCGCCATCAACTCAAATCTGTACATCTCCTCACATGCCTTAGAAAAATAAGAGAAATAAATTAGCCAGTCATCTAAATAAGGGAAGACTTGTGAACCTCTAGAATGAATCACACCCACCAAAGGTGCCAAGATGTTTATAAAAACTGTTGGGGCTGAAGACAGGCCCAAAAACTGGAAATGGAAATGAAAACACTTTCCCTCCATACAGAACCAAATATACTTTTGCTATAAAGATACGCATATAGCCAACCTATAGATGCCAGTAAATTCATCTTTATGATCGATAGTAGGACTTAAAGAGACTCGGGCCAGATGTACGCCCATTTTGCATGCGCAAAATTGGTCGCAGAATGATTTGCGCATGCCAAAAATGGCTGTGTACAATGTACGAAAGGCAATCGAAATTGTCTAAACTGCGCTGCGAGTGAATATCAACTCACAAAAAAAGCAACTGCATTTTGCGTTTCAAAAACCTATAAAAACAGTCCCAGAATGCATCACAAACCTTTCCACAATGGCTGTCCTGTACGTGTTAGTGAGGAGGAGGCAGATAATGGCGGCACTGCAGAGGAGGAGGAGACAGGAGAGGATATTCAGAGTAAGGCTGACATTGTTGGATAAGACAGAGGAGGAGCTTTTTGAGCAGTACAGGCTAAGTAGCAGTGTCATACTAGACACCTTGAAGCCACGACTTGAGAGCAGAACCTTGTGCAGCAATGCAATTCCCACACATGTGCAGGTCTTGTGCTCCCTCCACCTCTTGGCCACTGGTAGTTACCAAGATGTCATTGCAGTGGCTGGTGGTGTGTCTCAGAGTGCGCTTTCGCTTTGTTCCATAATTTCCTAGACGCCATGGTATACCACATCCATCAACACATATACATGGCCAGAGATCAGGAAGTAGACCAAACAAAACTCGAAGTTTACAGAATAGCAAGGTTCCCACAGGTCATAGGGTGCATAGATGCGACCCATGTGCTCAAATGTCCACCATTCCGCATTAAATACATCTTTTGTAACAGGAAATGGACACATTCCCTCAATATCCAAGTAGTGTGTGAATTTGTTCTCAGGCCGGGTGCTAATCAAAGTTATCTGAGTCTGATGAGCCTTCCTTCGTAGCGTAATAATTTGGTTTGACAAATTGACTAACTATCTCCTGTTTAGTTATATATGTATTGCACTTGGGGTGTGAGGTTTTTTGGTCGGTAAATACTATATCCTAGACCCCTTTTTTCAAAAAATATTTTCTCGTTTCTAGAGCAGCTACGGTTGCGGGTCTAATCATAGGTTCAAAGAATTACCTTTATCAACTAGATTGATCTAGCCGTTCCACCATGCTGACTTCGCAGGACTAGCTTTCGATGATGAGGTTCTTAACACCATTTTGTCTAACAATCCTAGCATCTTAGACTCACTACCCGAGATAACAAGTAACACTAAAGATGACTGGCTCACGCTGTTGAATCTGAAGAAGACTCACTCTCGGACATCTATCCATGGAGTGGCAATGGCTGAGTATTTGCGGGGCAAATGTGCCCCGACAGGCCTGATCGTTACCAACACACCTAGAATCTTTCTCACAGATAAGGAGTTCTTACGAGATTGGTCGCTAATCATGTGGCGGTGCACCCGCGATTTGCTGATCCTAATAATTAGTACCGCCAAGAGATTGTCTGACGCCCTCCTTTTAGAGATCCAGGTCCTCGAGGGATACATCAAAGCAACCATTTCAGGTACTCTATATAAAAAACAGATGGACAAAACCAACAAAACCAATAAAGAATATAGAGATAACATCTTGATTAATAAAATTGACAAATTTAAGAAAGATCTTGCCCGCTTCTCTTTGGTGAAAATCTACCCGTATACTAGTGGCACCTACGTAGCGCCAGAGTATAACAGCAGAGGCAGACGCTATGGGTCTAACTATTCAACATCTGGGTAAGACCAAGGGTCCTAAGAACCCCCAGTATCTGTACAAGAAGAGGACCCTGCTAGGTCTTCTACTCTCGATAATTGGGAGAGCTTTTTTCTTCAACATGTAATGCCTTGTGCTGCCTCTGTTTAAGTGGAGCTCACTGTTTGCCAGCGCTCATGCACATTACACGGGCCGCTGCAGTCCGCACATGCGCGGTAGCGGCCAAACGATTTCTCTACTAGCAGCGCCTGCCGAGTATCAACCGCGACGCGGCAGCTAGCGTGCTGACGCCTGGGCTGGTGAGTGAGCCTGCGCACTAGGCAATCTCTCGGAGGCGCTCCACTTTTTCCCGCGATTATGGATTTGCATATGACGAAACAAGCTCCTAATTGCTAAAGATTCCTCCAATAAACCAATCAGTGACAATATAAAAGGGACCCCACCCTTCGGCTCGCATTTCGACTCGGGGTACCGACGGATAGGTAAGGGGTCAGACTGCGTCTTGGTTTGCTATTTGTTGTTACTTTTGATTTTTTATTCTAAATGAGAGTATTATGACAACAACTAAGAAGTTCTAATTGATCACTTCTTGTTTCATCTTCCTTCTCTATATATTTTTTTGATGATGAAGCATATCACAACCTGTGTCTGCAATACAAGTTTGGAGTCAGCTATTTTTGGCTTGTAAAAGAGGCACGTGTTTAGATGCATAGTTTTGACAAGCATGTCCTGATAATGATTGAGTTATGTATATTCTGAGCATTACAAGCGCTGATGATGCCAGGTAGCCTTGAGTTCTTTAATTTAGGACGTCCATAGTATCAAAAACTGTGATGCTTGAATCTCAGATTTCTATCAAGGGAGCTGTATCTGCTTTTCAGTCCATTGGTGGAATGTTGAAGATTTAATATTTGATTTAGGTTTTTATGTATTTGATAAAACTGTTTAAACTAAGGGATCACATTCTGGATCTTTTCATTTGTGTTTCCTTGTTTTACTCACAAATAGAGCGGGCTCATTCACTGAGCAGTTGCCGGGTGTAGTGAGGCTTACTCCAATACCGACTCGCAGTCATGTTGTCTATTGAGTTTGTAGGTACCAAATAGCGACTCGCTATTTGCGAGTCACAATTTGTCACAAATAGCGAGTCGCTATTTTCATGGGTTGTACATATGGCCCAAAATCTTGAAGGCTCGATGTGGAATAAAGAATTTTACACACTTTAGGCCCAGTACTAGTCTAAAGTCCCTTAAACCCTTGTGTGCGGTCGCGATTCTGCGCCTGTGAGGCACTTCTAAAGAGTGGGTGGGTTCATGAAGGCCCCCAGCCATCATCAGCATAATCCCACTGTGCTGCATGACGGACGGGAGGCGTCATCAGCACGCAAGTGGTTAAGGCCTCTGTACCTGGAACAGACTTGAAAAGCCTCCCAAGTCACCTCTGCAATGGTGGAATTGGAATGTTTGCAACCTTGTTTAAAAAGTCATAGACTCCTTTCACAAATACATGCTGTACAAGTAAACAAGGCAGAAGAGGAGTGTGCTGAAAAAGGTCTTTTGGCGGACATCAGAATTGTATTCTACGTTCTGCTTCCATTATGTGTGTAGGAAAGTAGGATCTGCTGTCCAGAACCCATCTATCTATGATCGATGATTTCCATACCGTCAAGAAGTGAGATAGTCTTCCTCCTACTGGAAGACCTAGAAACTTGGGCCCTTAGTCATACTTTTTGAGTAAGGGAGTGTTACATATGCTTTAACAAGAGACTGTACTTAGGATTTGTCTGAAGCATCTCCCTCCTCCCCCAGACATGATGGCTTCCATTAAAGGGCTGGTTAGCGGCCTTAGAAATTGATGCAGGACCAAATACACTTCTTGAGCCCAAAGAACACCCTCTACCTGGAGGCTGTTAGGGAGCCATTACTTTCCTGCCTATCTTTAACAATTTCTTCCAGCTGAGCTCCAAAACGTTTTCATCCAGGAAAGGACAGATGCATCAGAAGGAACCTTTGGGCAGCATCTGCTTTCCATGAGCACATCCAGGTGTGTCACCTGGTGACAATAGAAGCAAGGCCAGAGCAAGTGGAGTGTTTTTGAGTGTATTTTCCATTGGGAGAGACTAGGGTTGCAGGGAAGCTCACTTTCCCCATACTACGACAGTTGCCTCGAAGCACTAGCAAAGTTGCTTCGCAAGAACAACTCTGTTCGAAATATAGGCCAGTCAGAAGAGTTTGTAGGTTGTTTGCTTCTATATGCTGATAACCTTTATGTCTTCCTTGGTCAACCACATATTTCAGACTCCAATCGGGTCTTGGGTGTAAAACTGAACTGGTGCAAATTCATGATTTAACCAGTGCAGGAACTACTTGAAGAGACAATTTGGGCTTTGGATTTACAAGCGATCTGGCCGGTTTTACTTACCTGGGAAACTAAGTCTCAAGCTCTCCAATGGAATACTGGTCTAGCACTATCTCACCCCTTCTTGACTCTTTGCAAAGGATCCTACTTTCTTTTTTTTCTTTTTAAATGCGCCTTTATTTGAATAAATAACATGCAAAACACGGTTGGAGATCCTAACAGGATCAACTGCTGTCAGGGTGCAAGTGTCCATACATTACTTGGCATGTAAGAACAATCACATTTGTATGATTTTATCAATAGATGTACAGATACTAAACCCCATACAACCATTGCATTGGTCTACATTCTTATCATGTGGTCTTCCGACGTCCTGCCAACTATGGAATAATGATAATACCAACATTAACAAACAAACAAATCTGGGTGCGTGGGTGTTAGCACACATGTCGGCATGTGGGGGTGGGCGGGGGGAAGTTGCCTGTGGGTGTGTAGGGGTAGGAGGTAATAAAGTGAGGAGGGAACAAGCTATGTAGTCTAGGCAGTGGGCAGTATGAGTAGGGGTTCACCCTATCAGAATCTCCTTTGTGTCTTGATCTGCCTAACATCTTCCTGGTCGTGATAGCAGTACAAGCCGCACGGGGGCAGGGGTGGAATGGAATTTCTGGTTGGGACTGTCCTTTAAAAACATGGGAATTTATCAGATTTAGTCTCCACAGCAGCCAAGTAGCAATCTTAGTCTGGGGTGCAGTTGTACCAGCAGGCCCTGTGCCTAGCTTGTGCAATGTAACTTTTACAAAGAACAACGGTCCTTAGGATTAAGAACATGAACAGTAGAATGAAATATAGACTGCAATCAGTACTATATGAAAATATTTCAGTACCCAGCCGGGCCTGAAAAGCTTTATTCAAATATAAGCATAGATAAACAAGACCACCAGAGGGGTCCAATTCATTATCTGATAGGGTACAAGCCTGTACCTATCCAGAGAACACTCGAACAAGGTTCAGGAGTGAGAGAATAGGAAAAGAAGAAAAAGTTAAAGAATATCAGGCAAAGAGGACGTGGGAGCCAACTGTCCCTTGCATTATTACAACAATTTTAAAGCAAGTTCGGACAGACAGTTACTGTAACATGTTCATGTTCATGTTCTTAATCCTAAGGACCGTTGTTCTTTGTAAAAGTTAATTTGCCCATGGTCCCTAGGTACCTCTTGGGTTCCCTTGTTACGACTAAATAGCTTGTGCAATGTGTCATTCCTGGCCAATGTCCCAGAACAGAGATCAGCGAGCAACAATGATATGGGTGGGGTGAGGGCCAATTTCCAGCCTATGGCTATTCTGAGTTTGGCGAGGATCAGGGCCAAGCCTTCTTATTTGTAGGAGGGTGTCTGTTTGACTGTATATGTGGTGAGGCCTAACAGGCAATAGGACATGTCTTTCAGAAGAGGGTAACCCGTGATTTGAGAAGTATATTCGAGCACCATATCCCAGTAGGAGCTAATGCGAGGACAGAACCACACCTCGTGTACAAAGCTGCCTCTGTGAAGAAGCAACGGGGTCAGGTGTCGCTAGTACCTGAATACAAACACTATACGCGTAGGTGTATGGTAAGTATGGTGGAGACAGTTGAACTGGACATATTTAAATCTAGCATTGGTGAAGAATATGGATTCACTGGCAGCCGCACACTTTTGCATCCTTAGACGAGGCTTCTCGAGCGAGTAGCTCGCGAACTTCTGGTAGCTCTCCAACTGCCTGTGAGTTATCTCACCTGTGTGCAGCCCAAACAACCAATTTAAAAGCTTTTGCTTGGTTAAATGAATATATGTGTGCAAAAAGGTAAAAGTATGTACCCAAAATTAAAATGTGTGTATTTTCAGGACCCATATTTGCCAAAATCGATTTAAAGCTGATATTGAATGATAAATCATGCAGCACTGGGAAACTTGTTACTAATTTTACTAATATATTACCTTGGCGCCAGAGGTATTTCAGCTGTGGCTGTTCTGTATTACGATTCCAGAGTCATTTTAAATTGATGAAGCCTTTTTTACATTACTGCTGGCAATCCTGCACTGAGATGAGCACAGCAACAGTGGCGGCTTCTCCACTATGGCAGAGGAGTGTCGCCCCACTGCTTTTGAGTAGTGTAAAGGAAAGGAAATATAAAATGATAACTTCTGGTTATTATAATTTTATGCTTCCTTTGCGGGCGGGTGGGCAGGACTGCTCTGCCCACGGAGCAGGGGAGGAGTGGTTTGCCCACTCCTAAGTGCGCAATGACTGTTTGGCCGGCCCTCTCAGGCCGGCCAAACCAATCATGCACACTTCCCCCGTTCTCCATGCAGGTTGCATTACAGCCTGCATTGAGAAAATGCCAAGGCCCCCATTCCATGGTTGAGCATCGAACCAGGACGCTCAAAACCAATCACAATGCTGCATTGCAGTGTTGTGATTGGTCAGCACCCAAGCTCCCCTGACCAATCACAACGCTGCATTGCAGCGTTGTGATTGATCAGGGAAGCCTGGCTGTTCTTCCTGTCCCACGAGGAGAACAGGAGCAAAGAGTAGAGACTCAGAACCCGGCGCCGCCTGCAAGGTAAGTGTATATTTTTGTTCTTTTTTTGTTTTACATTGTTCAACCTCTCCTCCCCTCAGCCCTGCGAGTAATGTTGGCCGCCACTGCACAACAGGTAATCTTACATAAGGTGGTCACTAATGTAATCTTCTCTGATGTGTACAACACTGATGATATCAGTTGCTCGGGATGATTTTCAGTGAATGAAAGTAGCTCTTGTTACTGACGAGGTTGAGGACCCCAGCCTGATACGAGGGGAGACATAAACGTCTCCCACGATAGAAGAATGGTTGAAATCAGTGGCGGCAATGATGTGACACTAGAGACTGTGCTACAAAGTTAATGACCAACAACAGACATTCAATGATACACAGTGGCAATTCCTATCCCATTGAATAATGATGATTATTGGTTGAAACTTGGTACCTTAATATAACGATGCCTAGAATCCAGAGAAAACATATCTTTCCCTATCAATCAGAACAGAGTCCCGCATTGTGAGACTATCAAGATAATTATTTTTCTGTTAGTTTATCGCGGACACTCAATTAATCTTTTCCTTACACCATCATTTAGATGAACAGATATTCGAGGAACTTGGTGATATTTTTATGGCATACTAAGCATGAGAAAATAATATTGTGGCTAGCTTAATAGTGCGTTATTAATAATTAATGTTTTCTGCATTAGTACTCTTTCTTTTTCTTTCCCAAAATCTTAATGATGCATAGCGGTACTTATCCGCATTGTTTCCTTATCTGACAATTGGTACGACT
Source organism: Lissotriton vulgaris (assembly GCF_964263255.1). Lineage (NCBI taxonomy): Eukaryota > Metazoa > Chordata > Amphibia > Caudata > Salamandridae > Lissotriton > Lissotriton vulgaris. Next base: position 550,481,819 of record NC_141699.1, on the reverse strand, counting down.
ATTGTTTATGTTTGGAATTAATCCTTAATAAAATATTTAAACAAGTAATCAAACTAACTCGTCTAATCTGTCATATCAATAATCAGAACAACATAAACAGCCTGCCATTTTTCCGCCCAAACTGCATCACATCACCGTCGCCCACAGAAGAGTCACACTGTCCATTCCACCTGCACATTTCTGACAGGGAGTTGAGGACAATGGAACATCTGATGTGGATGAAAAGAACTCCCTCCGTGTCGGTCTGTCCATCGCTGTACTCGCTCCTCCACGAGGGCTTTCCCCTTGGCGACATTTATAAACATTGGCTACCTCTGGTAGTGAAACTGGCATGCAGGTCCTCACCCTGTCTTCGTAGAGGCTAATGCTACACGAGAAGTTAACCAATCCACCAGTTAGAAGTCCTAAACAAAACACCCAAGTCGAACTTAAAACTAAGCATGATTACCGACAAGAACGTTGGAACAGCCTGCCTGGAAACGCTCCCCAACATGGCTTAGTGAAAGACCTTCTGTGAAATGACCCCTCATCCTTCCAGAGGCTATTGCATGCTCCTTTACACCCATGTTACTGTATTAAATTTATACTGCGAGCAGCTTTCTTATGCCACGTGGTTTGGCAGCTCAAAAACTAGTTTCGCACATAAACAGTACTTCAAGGCTTAAAATGTTTAATACAGAAGTGCAGGTAGACACTATCCAAAAGCACCTATGTGGTACAAAGGAGTGTTGGTACTTCATCCCCTTTCAAATTAAAGAACTGGAGATACACTGCACCTGACAGTATCTGGCCACATAATATACTGCAAATCCCCCCAGTCTGTAGTCACTCTGTCAGTGTATTGGGCTGGCTAACCGCTTATCTGACTTCTTAAGAGGAGTGATAGTGCTCTAACTTTTAAATTAAAGAAGTGCAGATACTCTGTACCTGACAGTCCCAGTCCATATAACGCACTGAAAACCCCACCGTCTCTGTCTTGAGCATTACATTTTGGGTTCCAGAGTAGCGTGCTACTCGCCGAAAAAAGCTTCAACACCTCATCACTGGTAGCAAGCACTATATAAATGCAAACCCCTTCCCTCTTCTATCCCTACACTATCCTTTTCAAACCAAATAACAGACTGATATGTCCACGGCTCAAATTAATTTCATATTTCCCTATGCTAATTCACCACTAATTCTTTTTGGGTCTTGGAATAGCGTGTTACTTGTCGAAAAAGCGCTACAACGCCTCATCAGGAGTAGTAAGCGCTATATAAATGCATTTACAATTAGAAGTTTGTTGGCTTGGAAGTCTGCTGGTCTCTCTAATCAGGAGAGAAAGACCAAGTTAGCAGGGTCTGGTTGCTCTCAGATGATGCTTTTTAAAAGGGGTACTGTCTAATCGATTGTCAAATGATTTAATAATACACACATCGGTATTTTCAAAAGCCAGGTTGTGTGTTCATTGAAATCAAACTTAAACTCCAGCCAAAGCTTAATTTATTTGTATTTATATACAGTGGTCGCAGTGTGCGGGATCAGCAGGGCATGCCGTGCCCCTACTGCTTTTATTCAATAGATTCCGTTCCCCTACTTTTTTTTTTAACATGCGTCCCAGGACGACAGAAATAGCCAAGGCCTATAGATAAGACTCGGCGTTCGTGGGATTCGGGGATGGGCAAAGAAGGAAAGTGACTCAGTTTCTTTCTTCCTTCCCAGAGAAGACAAGGACAGTGTACACTTCTGCTCTGCCCCTGGCAGCTGCCCCCACCTCATTTTCTTCCTCGTATTCCCTCTCTTTCTGTCTGTCGTGTACTTCAGCCCCAGAAACACACAGGACGTGATGTCGATATGCAGGTACTCTTTATTAGATTATCTGTACAGCAGTATGATCCCTGACCTCTCGCCTCGAGGTCCTCCCTGGAATGTCTTTGTCCCTTCCTGTCCCCTCCCCTAAACGGAAAGCGGTGTCCGGTGTACCTTGGCCTCTGCCCTTTGCCCAGGGTCCTAGTGTCCCTTTCCTGGACAACTGTCTAGCTCCTCCTCACTTACTGAAAACCGTGAATTGACAAAATGGTTCTTACCTTCTCTTTCAATCTTTTGTTTTTTCTCCCCTGTGAAATGGATCCAAAAAAGAAAAACACTTTTGCTGGAAATTTCGTTTTTTTCTGACATTTTTCTATTCAAAACTGCAGCCTCGGACGGTGAGAAATAAAAGGATAAAAATATGAAAAATAAATACATAACTAAATAAAGCAAGGCAGAGTGGTTGCAAAGTGACCAGATTGATTTTATTCACACCCGAATACATTAGCGCCACTTTACAGAGTTTGCCACTGAAGCGCTACTTTTGTTTTCTCGCCTTTCTTTGAACAGCATTGTTTTCCTTGGGTGGGGAAGTGCACCATTCCTGGAGGTACTATAATACCTGGTTAATGGGTGGATTGGAAAACAAAATGTGTACCATGGCTCTGTGTTTATGGGTGTGATCTTTTTAAACCATACTGCTTACGTTTTGTAAGGATATAAGCAATGGAAATTGAAACGGGTCCTTTCTGGACCCTGTAGTCATGTCCTTAACTTTTCAGGCAAAGGCGCTCACTGATTTCTGAATAGTGAGTGTGAAAGCGTTAAGGTAACCTTATTTCTGCTTACATTTCACATGATTTACTTAATCTTGCATTCCCTATGAGTGGTTGCTTTTCCATCATATTGTTACTTTTTTTGTTCAGGCAACATATTACTCTTGTGCCTAAATTGAACTGAGTGGCATGCAGCTGTTTATAGCGGGCACAATTGGGTTGTAGATGAAGGCAGTGTGTTTCTCTAAGTGGGGCAGTTTGGTATTCAGTGGGGGAGAGGATGTGCCACTGTGGTCAGAGCTGCCGAATTCGGAACTGGGGAACCAGGCTCCGCCTTCATTGACCAGTCCCGCAGACCACTCTCCTGAGGGAGCACATTCTTATGCTAAACCTTAGAAAAATTTAAGGCCCTGTGTCTAGCTCACAAACTACGACAAAATCAAGGCCCCCCTGTCCTTAAGAAACTTATCACACCCTACAAATCCTTAAGACCCCTCCGCTCGGACTCGGAAAACCTCATTGCTATCCCCAGATTCAAGAAAGCCCGGTCAGGAGGAAGACGTTTCTCAGTCCATACTGCACGACTCTGGAACTCACTCCCCCGCGTTCTGCGACTCGAACCACAATATCTCCGCTTCAGGAAACAGCTCAAAACCCACCTCTTTCCTCAGTGAATCACCCCTGGCCTTTATCCTGTTCTCCCGTGCCCCTCCCCCCGTCCTCTTCCTTCTCCTTCTCTTCCTCCCTTGTCCCACTGAACTTAGGAGATAGGTTTTTTTTTAGCGCTGGGATACCCCCGGGTGACTACGCGCTCTACAAAAATAAATAATAATAATAATAGAAAGCCCTGCAAGACCTTAGAAGCCCTGGTGTATTAGTACCAGCAGGTGGACCATAGCAGTGGCAAGTGTGGCTTAACCTTGAAGGCCTGTCCACTACAATCCCTACTGAAGTTCACGTCCAGCCTTGTGGGCAGGCCTATGAAGCAGCACACTCTAGAACAACAGTGAGTCTGTCACTGAAGTCACAAAACCCTTGAGCAGGTTAGGGCGTTGCGAACAGTGTGACTGCACTTGGCGCTGATTTCGGGTGGGGAAGTAGTTCTTGAAAGTATATTATGATTAAAAACACTTGCTGCCTCCTTCAAGGCCTCCAGCAATTTTCAGCAACAATAAAAATGTAATGATAACGCCGATGAGTAAAGTTCTTCCTAAAGACCGATCAGAGTTTTGTCTAGTGGAAAGGTTGACTCCTGGAAAGGTAGTGCAGAGGGATATTGTGCCTGCCGCAAAGAAAATGTACCATGCAGATCACAAAGTGCAAATCATGTAACTAGGTCAGTGGGTTACTGCTTTTGTCAGAGAGATCCTTTTGTTACTTGCAGTTTATAAGTTAAAATCCTAACATAGAGCAGTGAGCTATTAACTTTCATTAACTGGTATAAATTAGATCATTATGGTTTTCCCCCAGTCTTTTATTATCCTAATGTTGCAAAAAGAGTTAATTTGGATAGAAATCCACTACACCGTACATAATGATGTAAATTAAATGCATCTGAGAGACAGTGTGGTTATGGAGACTTGACGGGGCACTGTTAAAGGGGGGTAGTGGATAACTCGAGATTGAGGGTATACTGCTTTCTAAACTCATGGCTTGTCGGAGAGCGCAGAATGAGACTGCTATGATATGGAGTACTGCTTGTCTACTATGCTGTATCGCCTTGGAATGTAAGACTACAAGGAATATTTGTTAATGTGATGTCATAAAAGTGGGACAGTGTCCTTTGTTTATTATAACGTTAAAGAACGAAGGTTTTGAAATGCAAAATAAAGACATTTAAAAAAGGGGGGGTAGTGAGGCAGTCTGTGGCCTGTGTGGTCATTGGGGGGCACAAACAAAAACAATGTTGAAGAGGGCACCACCAGCGCTAAAGTCGGCCCTGCCCTTGAGACCAAGCCACCTCACCCATTGGTACCTCCATTGGCCTGGTTTCAGGAGTAGTAGCTGCAGCTCACCAGGGATCAGCAACGCCGGATTTGCATGCACACCAAACTAAGTTAGAAAACTTTACAGTGTCTCTGCTTCATGCACTAGCACTTTTAACATGTGCTGAATTATGCAGTAATGGGGGACAAAATTGTATCGTAGTGTTGACTAAAGTATGCACAAAAAAAAGGCTGCAGCGTAATGCAATATATCTTCTGATACTTTATTATTTTGACATTTTTACACATGCTAAAAATCTCTGCAAAGATTTTGCCTAATTAGTACCAGTGTAACATACACATGCAGTAGTGAGAAAGGTGATCAGTCAATCTTTGCAAAAACACAAGTCACATTTTTTGTAACTTTTTATTAAACAATTTGTTAGTTAAAACTGTAAGATTATGCAGTAGGTGAAGTATTATGTGGCGAATATGGCAGAGTCATAATTATATAGAAAACATTTACAAACTAGGATATTTTGCCATTCATGTTTGAACATCTTTTGTGGAAAAAGGGAGGAGAAGTGCTAATGACAGAAACTGCATGGCTCAGAGACAAATAACTTGATTCCACTTTTAAGCGTATTTGGGACATTCTGTGATTGGAAACATATCCCAATTTGTGAATGTATTTAAATGTCAATAACTCATATTAAACCTTAAATAATCATGTGTATCCATTGGTTGATTAAATAACCTAACCTGTAACTGGTCAGTGAAATGCGAAACAAATACTAAAAATTGGAATGTTTTGCACATTCTGGCCACACCTCTGACTCTGCCCACTGATCCAATCTTCAGGTTATTCCCGACCTCTGATTCTCTGCTCAGAGTTCCCCAACTTTTTTTCGCCATTTCGACCACTGTTTATATAATGTACTTGCATTTAATATAGAGATATTCGTGCTTTTCTTCAACATAGTACAATACAACATATTGGAGGTTGAAAACCATAGAACCCATGTTTAAAAGAGGTAGGTGGGTAGTCCTTAGTGAACTACATTTAAAGAGATGGTTTTAGTTTTTCTCTGAATGCCTGTAGCTTTGGGTTTAGTCTGATTCTGTCAGGGATGGAGTTTTGTAGTCCCAGGACAAGTGGTGAGAAAGTTTGCTTCGAAGTTGTTTTTTTTTCAGTATTTAAAAAAATCAGCAGGCCTTTGTTCATTGTATTTTGTTTCCTGCCCGTGAGTAGAATTGAACAATTATACAATTTTGCCACAAAAAAAGTCAGTTATTGGAGCATGATTCAAACTGACTTTTGAAGTCAGTAAACTCAGTTCTCTCCAATAGAGCAATATAAAGGTGGTTAAGCAATAAAAATGTAGAATCTGGCCAGATTGATTGCCCTCTGATAGAAGCCAAGCTGTTTTCTGTATAGTACTTTATAATTTTAACAGTACATCTTTCTCCATTAAACTTCTAATTGTCAGGTTTCCTGTTTTACCGAGGCTAATCTTTATAAAAGCAGGGTAAGTATGAGTAAATTTCACGTTTTGTTGATGGTGTGTGAAACTAATTTTTTTTTCCACTTCATGAAATTTGTCAAGTTTGTCGACTTCACAGATTTGTCTGAAAGTGACAAATCAAAACAAAAAAAATGTCTTTCGATGGCCAGCCAGACAAGCTCATTTTAAACCTCTCTAACCCAGCTGTCTGAGACCCAGGAGCAGGCTCCTAATGATCCTTCCTGGCTTGGGGTGATCGGACAACTATTCATCCCTCAATAAATCCTGCTGTGCTGCATGAGTGAGGAAAGGTAGCACAGCAGGCGGCTTTTTAAACAACTTTTTTTAGTGATGTGAAGAAAGAGCTACTTAAAAAGCTCAACTTCTGTTTTTGGCGTTAAGGGAGGGTTGGAAGAAATGAGAGCCTCCACCACACAGTGATTAATGGGCACGCTCACCTGATCCTCACTCAAATACCTGGACATATCTTTGTTTCATCAAAAAGTGTTGGGACGCCGGGACAGTCCTTGAAAAACCAGGACTGTCTGGGCAAATCGGCATGTCTGGTCACCCCCTCTGGATGTCAAATCAGAGGTGATGTGTCCATTTCTGAAGACACAACGTGTGCCTTGTATTCAGTTTTGGATGCCTTCAACTGGAGAATTTTGTCACATTTAGGATACAACCCATCTCCCATGGTTACTTATATATGCCCCGACACAAAACTGTTCAACCAAGAAGGATAAATCAAAATTTACCAGGAGGTTTTACCAAGGATACAGGGGGTGGGAGTTTTAAGTTCTGCCTCTGAAACATTACCATGCAGTCCTGCTAGGGTCCCGCTGTCTCTTGTCCTTTGTAACATCTTTTAAACCCGAAGACTAGTTTAATTCAAGCATACAACAGCAGACCAGTGCAAAGACACCAAGCTCTAATGCTCCTTAGATGGGTCAACACAGAAGTATGGATAAATTGATGCAGAAACTATGTGAAATTGAGATGCAAAAACAATTTACACAATCTTCAAATTATGACCCGGAAATGACAGCCCCAAATTATTTTGAACTTACGAGTACTGGAGCACCCCCTGTTCTAGATCCTATGCATGGTCAGCTGGAGCAATTCAAAGAGATGTGCTCCAGAGCTGGTAGCAACTTAATAAGAATAAATTATGTCCATGTGTCACCCCAAAGTTCTGTAGGAAATTGGAGCATTAGTTGAAGGAGGAACCAACCACCTCATGTAATAATCACACATGACCTAGGCGCCGCTATAGAGCACGGGTCGGATACACCAATCAAGTTTATCCTGGTCAAAGATGTTACCCTCTAACATAGTCCTTTAAGTCCAAATCCAGCACAGAAGTACACTTATAAAGCTCCCCGAGCACCTAAGGTGAGGCACTTAGAGACTTGCAGGGTGTCAGGCAGAGACCAACAGCAGGGTCCAGTCCAGGACCAGCTGCTACTGATAAGATGGGCAGTTGAAGGAATTAACTCTTGTAGCTTGTTGCATCCCTGTAGCTTTAACAGGAGGTTCGATTTATGAGCCCAGAGTATACTTTTTTGTCCTGGGTACAAGACGGAGCACATCCAATCCTTCAGGGCTCCTCTCAGGTCATAGAGAGCAGGTCTAGTCCTCGCCTGTTCTTCCTCAGGTCCTGGAGTGTTCTGTAGTGGGTGCCGGGAGATGCCACATTTATGCCTGACACAAGCTCGTAGATCAGAATGACTTCTAGGCATGCCCTAACCAAAGGGGCAAATGTTCCCAGGGCCAACTCTAGTAATTTTGGGCATTTTCAAGATGGTGAAAGTTTTCAGCCACTCTAAAATTAGGCTTCAAGAGCTGGGTGGGAGTGTCCTATAATTTAGCTTCTAACACTCCCAAAACTATTCATTTTTTTAATTTCTTAGTGAGTTTGTTCAAGGATTAATTTAATTCTTCAATTGTTACTGAAGATCATAGAAGATAAACTAGCTGCATCATCGTGCTATAAAAATAATAGATTCATTGCAAAATATCCCCAATGCATTTCAGGCAAAATTACTCTTCATCAGGGAGAATCACTAAAACCAAAAAATAAACTAATATAAAAAATCATGAACAGTTAGTTAAGTCAATCAGAGAGGCTGCAAGAACCTAAGCACACATGAGGAACAATTTCAAGCCAAACCCTTTCACTATGCATAATATCTCCCACCAATATTAAAATAGACAAACATTGTTCACCCATGTTTAAATGAAATTGTTAAGTAATAGAAAGGTGACTGGCCATTGAACAAAAAGATGTTATGTGAGTTAACTTTTAAAATATATGCGGTACAGGATATTACCAAAGACCGTAATAGCCAAGAAGTTACCAAATGATTCCATCACACTAACATGCAATTCGTGAATCCATTGATTCTCCCAGTGCTTGGGAAAAAGCTTACAATCCCCTCTGTGAAGCCAAAAGCACTCAGTAAACCCATCACTATTTCCAGTGAGAGTCCTGAATATAAATCTAGTCAAGATGCCAATGGATAACTGAAACTAAAATGTTCTCCTGCTGCGGCCAAAAACAAGCACTTACCTGTGCTGTAAAATATAACTAGCCCAATGAACTTACTTTGTTAACCTGCCAATGTTCACAGTGTAACGGAACAACGTCGAAAAGGTATGATGTTACACTGCATAGAAAAACTTTAGAAGTGCGTTTTTCAGAACTCTTCAACACATGATGTTTTGAATAGTGTTTTGCTTTTCCTTCTGAATGTTGTTCTAAGATATCAATCAATCAATCAATCATGGCATTTGTAAAGCGCACTACACACCCGCGACGGTCTTAAGGCGCTGGGGGGAGGGGGGAAGCTGCTACTGTTCGAAGAGCCAGGTCTTGAGAAGTCTTCTGAAGGTCAAGAGGTCTTCGGTCTGCCGCAGGCGGATGGGGAGGGTGTTCCATGTCTTGGCGGCGAGGTGGGAGAATGATCTGCCGCCGGTGGTCACTCTTCGGATGCGGGGGACAGTGGCGAGGGGGCGGTCTGCGGAGCGGGGCTGGCGGGTGGGGGTGTAGAGGCTGAGAAAGGCTGTTGAGGTATGTTGGTCCGGTGTTTTGGAGTGCCTTGTGTGCGTGGGTGAGGAGTTTGAAGGTTAACCTCTTGTTGATAGGGAGCCAATGTAGGTCTCTCAGGTGGGGTGTGATGTGTCTGTGGCGAGGGATGTCGAGGATCAGTGGGGGCGTTCTGGATGCATTGAAGCCGTTTCAGGAGTTTGGCCGGGCTCCTGCGTAGAGTGCGTTTCCATAGTTCAGTCTACTTCTGACCAGGGCCTGGGTGACCGTCCTTCTTGTTTTGGTGAGGAGCCACTTGAAGATCCTGCGAAACATGCGGAAGGTGTTAAAGCAGGAGGAGGAGACAGCGTTGACCTGTTTCGTCATAGAGAGGGTAGAGTTGAGGATGACCCTGAGGCTGCGTGCGTGGTTGGTGGGTGTTCCTAGTGCAGTCGGCCACCAGGCGTCATCCCAGGCCGAGGGGGTGGATCCGGGGATGAGGACCTCCGTCTTCTCTGAGTTCAGCTTCAGTCGGCGGTTCCTCATCCAGTTGGCGACGGCCTTCACTCCTTCGTGGAGGTTGGTATTGGCGGTGTGGGGGTCCTTGGTGAGGGAGAGGATCAGCTGGGTGTCGTCGGCGTAGGAGATGATCTTGAGGTTGTGTCGTCGTGCGCTGTGGGCGAGCGGTGCCATGTAAACATTGAACAACGTTGAGCTGAGCGATGAGCTGAGGGGTACGCAGCAGATGATCTTGGTGGCTTCGGAGCGGAAGGGGGGAGGCGGACACTCTGTGTTCTGCCGGAGAGGAAGGAGGTGGTCCAGTCCAGGGCCTTCTCTTGGATTCCGGCATCGTAGAGGCGTGTTCGTAGTGTGCGGAGGCAGACCGCATCGAAGGTGGCTGACAGGTCCAGGAAGATGAGGGCCGCGGTTTCTCCGTTGTCTAGCAGGGACCTGATGTCATCGGTGGCAGCGATGAGGGCAGATTGAGTGCTGTGGTTGCTGTGGAACCTAGACTGGGACGGGTCCAGGATGCTGTTCTCCTCGAGGAAGCTTGTCAGTTGTTTGTTGAAGGCCTTTTCGATGATCTTCGCCAGGAACTGGAGCAGGGAGATGGGTCGGAGGTTTGGAGGTCCTTGGGGTCCGCCTTGGGTTTCTTGAGTAAGGCATTGATCTCTGCGTGCTTCCAGCTCTCCGGGAAGGCTGCTGTCTCGAAGGTGATGTTGATGGTTTTCCAGAGAGGGGGTGCGATGGTGCTGCTGGCTTTTTTGAAGAAGTGGTGTGGGCAGGGGTCTTCCGGGGATCCGGAGTGGACGGTGTTCATGATCTTGATGGTGTCTTCGTCGTTGATGTTGGTCCAGGAGATCAGGTGGTTGGTGTGGGTGGTGGTCGTGGGAGCGGGGGTCTCAGTGGTTGCCAGGGTGGTGGCGGCGTTGAAGCTGTTGTGGATGTCTGTGATCTTGCGATGGAAGAAGGTGGCCAGCGAGTCTCACAGGTCTTGTGAAGGTGGGATGTCGTTGGTGTTGGAGCTGGCTTCACGATGTTGAAGAGCTCTTTGCTGTTGTGTGCGTTGTTGTCTAGGCGATCTTTGAAGGAGGTCCTTTTGGCGGATTTGATGAGGTGGTGGTGTCTGCGGGTGGCGTTCTTGTGGGCGGTGTAGCTTTCCGGTGTTCGTTCACGGGTCCAGGTTTTTTCGAGTTTTCGGCAGGTTCGTTTGGAGGCCTGGAGGTCTTCGGTGAACCAGCTGGCTTTCTTGCTAGTGTGGGTGTTGGAGGGCTTCTTGAGGGGAGCGAGGGTGTTGGCGCAGTCATTGATCCACTGCTTGAGGTTGTGGGCGGCAGTGTCGGGTCGGTCAGATCTGTGGGTGGGTTCCGGGCGAGGGTGGTGGAAAGCTAGTCTTCTGTGACTTTGCTCCAGCAGCGGCGCGGCATTTGTTGGGTGCAGTGGTGCGTGGCGGGTTTCCGGAAGGTGAAGTGGATGCTGAGGTGATCGGTCCAGTGGAGCTCGGTGGTGTGGTTGAAGGAAACGTGGGAGCTTGCGGAGAAGATGGGGTCAAGCGTGTGGCCGGTGGAGTGGGTGGGTGTAGTGAGGAGTTGTCTGAGTCCAAGGTTGGCGAGGTTGTCAATCAGGGTGGAGGAGTTGGTGTCGTTGTTGCTCTCCAGGTGGAAGTTCAGGTCCCCGAGGAGGATGTAGTCCGTGGATGCGAGGGCGTGTGTGCTGACGAGGTCGGTGATGGAGTCACTGAACTGTGCTCGTGGTTCGGGGAGTCTGTAGATGAGGGTTCCTCTGATGGTGGTGTTCGGATCGGTGAGGATCTGGAAATGCAGGTGTTTGGTGGTGCTGAGGGTGTCGTCGGTGTTGGTTGAGACTTTGAGAGTGTTCCTGTGGACGATGGCGATTCCTCCTCCTACTCCATTGGTGCAGTGCCTTCGGGTGATCTTATAGCCTTCCGGGATGGCTATGGAGATGTCGGGTGCCGAGCAGGAGTTCCGGCAGGTCTCTGTCAGGAAGGCGACGTCTGGGGTGTTGGAGTCCAGTAGGTCCCAGAGTTCCACGGCGTGTTTGTGTGCGGAGCAGGTGTTGAGAAGGATGCATCTGAGGTGGTTGGGTTCTTTGGTAGGTGAGTTGGTGGGCCGGATGCTGGTGAAGCTGCAGATCCGGCAGGAGAAGGGTCCATGGTTGTACTTCGGGGTGGCCAGAAAGCAGCTGCGTGATTGTCCGGTGTTGAGTGCGTGGAAGGTGCTGGAGTCGTAGCGGAGGCGTGCGTTGTTGCGTTCGTGGGGGCCAGGGGACCTGGCGTTTGGCACTGTCTAGGCGAGGACGTGCGCAGATGGGCTTGCCTTAGGCGGACCTTCGGCACGCCAGCAGTGAGAGAGCGCAAACTGAACGAATTGTAGCAGTGCATCACACTTACATGCAGTATGCACAATCATGAAGAGAAATGCCATGAGTGCTAACATTATATTCACCTATATTCCGAAATGTGTAGTTAATCTAGAGATTTTATGTAGAAGTGGAACTAATGCAGAAATGTATGAACATGTATAACCTTATTAGACGTGATTAATCCTGAATCCATGTCGTGTAGCTGCTAAAAATGAAGGAATGACATGCTGCAAACACAGAATCCAGTAGGCCTCAGGGCCAGAGCTGAAAGGGTTGGGAAAGGTATTCATTTGCACGACGTGGATTGCACTAAATGATATTTAGTAGTTATGTATGCGATAGGTTTATATTATATAGATGTGTTTATATAATCATAAAGCAGACTATTAACATGATATGGATTAATGAAGAATTTGAAGAATATAATCACTATGAGAAATGTTGTAGGCCTGAAATGTTTAGCCATGCTTGATTTACACGTATTAGTATGAGCCAAGTGCGCCGAGACGGAATGTTGTAAACTTCTGTTAGAAGTTTATGAGAATTGGGATCCTGGCTGCAGATGTCTGTCTGCAAATGAGAGGGGGGATCCAATTATACATAGAATGAATAGAAGGTTGTTCAGGGAAATGAACCAGACATGGAGGAGGGTTTAGGAATGTTTGAGGGGTATCAGCGGGCCGGAGAAGAGTCTGAGAAGCAAGGTCAACTCTAACGCACGAGGCCCCAATGAGGATCATCATGGAAAAAGCCAGAAGCAACACCACGTGAGGGGCGTCTCGAGAGGGGCGTCTCAAATGAGATTGTGTTTTTGTATTAGGGACAGCACCCCTGGGTGGAGTTAGAGCAGATGCCTGAGGACCCTTTAGAGAGCGGATGGGTAGGCAGAGAGGGGTCATGACCGGCGATCATAGGTTTTCATCTAGAGACTAAGTGTGGGTGATCTCCCCAGGGAGTCATTCACCGCTGACACCTTTTGGTAGGTTGAGATTCTGTTAAGTAGGGATACCATCCAGAGCAGGGTAGGGACAGCCTAACCTAACCCTTTTATCCCGCCTGTAAATGATTGAGAGATCACAATACGTGTCTATGCTTGCAGCTCTTTTAATACTAGAATTAGTCTTGGTAGTTTTCTTTGCTCGTCTGAGGGTTTTCAGAGAGCACATGTATGTAATCGTACCCATGTATCTGGTGAATATTATGCTGAGATGCTTGTATCTGCAACTTACTCTAACTTTATAATAAATCCTTGAAAGCTAGAAGTTGTTTGTGGTCCTTCCGAGCAGAGTCCATTATTGATTGAACTAACCTGGTAAGAGATGCACCTTCTTTCCTCAAAGACAGGCAACAAAGGTTCAGTCGACCAGAACGGGGTTTAGATCAGAGGTGATAAGATAGCGATCAAAATCCCGCCCCCGCAGCAGCGTGCCCGCTGAGCGTGGCAGCTGTGCGGCCGCAAAGCTGACGCCACATATGGGAAGGAGGGAGGGAGGAGCAGCTGGGAGGCGGGAGGTAGGGGCAGCGAATGGCAGTGGGGGGGGCCGCAGGGGAACGGGAGCGGTGGACGTCGCGAGGGCAGAGAATCACGGGGGCACAGGGGAGAAAATGGGGCACAGAGCAAGTGGCACAGAGGAAAAAACGGGGCGCAGAGTAAGAGGCACAGAGGAAAAAAACGGGGCACAGAGCAAGTGGCACAGAGGGAAAAACGGGGCACAGAGCAAGAGGCACCGAGGAAAAAACGGGGCACAGAGCAAGTGGCACAGAGGAAAAAACGGGGCATAGAGCAAGAGGCACAGAGGAAGAAACAGGGCACAGAGGAAAAAACGGGGCACAGAGCAAGAGACACAGGAAAAAACGGGGCACAGAGCAAGAGGCACAGAGGAAAAAACGGGGCACAGAGCAAGTGACACAGTGGAAAAAAACGGGGCACACAGCAAGAGGCACAGAGGAAAAAACGGGGCACAGAGCAAGTGGCACAAAGCTTACCTCAGCAGCAGCAGCTGAGGCAGGGACAGGGCGCACAGGCGGTGCTGTGCGGAGGGTGAGCGACCTACCTAATAAGTAAAATGCCATGATTGATTGATTAATGTAGCGCACATTATAGAAAACAGAGCAGCCACGTTAGCAAACACAAGAGGAAGCAGATGAAAAACATGCATTAATCAGAGAGACCGCCAGAAAACCACAAGAACAAGAAACAGTAGTCTAGTGAAGAGACAACTGGAATACCTAATGCGAAAGAAATTGATCAACGTTACACACTTTTACACTCATTAAATACCATACAGCCAAAAACATCCCTAGAAGGTTACAAGTTTCATTAAAACCATTTTTAGAAAAATCCTATAAACGTTTTGTTGACAAGTGGTTTGTGAGTTTGAATGCCTTGGAAAAAGAAATCTTTCAAGTCAAACAAGAAGTCAGGAAGCCCCTTAATCATGAGGCATTGATTAACATTTTAGAAGGCATTAACAAAAACCACAGATACACAAAAAAGTAAGTTATACAAAAATAAAAATAAAGTAGAAGGGATACTATTGATTACAAATTGAGGTATACACATGGGCGGATGTATACGAAGAGGGACGCACACAACTTCATTAACCCCAGATGAAGGTGCAGCATGAGAAAGTGAGGCCTCTTTAAGAGTCAGAACCCTACAAATATCACCATCATCTGATACACTGGAGTTGATAGGAGACAAAACAGTGAAGAACAGACATTGATTATTCTACTTTTTTTATCAATCTATCCAGCTGCCAACCACAAACTGGGGTCATTTTCAAACACAAGACCAGGAGGGGAAAAGGAGAAAGGCAAAGAGAAAGATGTAGCGAAACAAAATTTGTGCAGCAGCATGAAAACCATAGTCATAAGTTTCTCCAAATATGACCTCTATCAACAACCAATAAATGTGTTGAAAAAAGGAATATCGTTTGTACCGCCTTATAAAACAAATCAATTGGAGACAAAACATTGCCCTATTCAAATTCACACTGTATCTTTGTCTGAATTTTTTTATTTAACCATGCAGGAGCAACCATGAATGAATAAGAAAGCTCTATAGACTGAGTGTAAACCGAAGTACATTTATGTCTCAAATTTCTCATAAATTACTGGACTTTTGAGATTCTGGTTAGGTTAGTAATTACTTGAAGTACTGACTTAGCGACAAAAATGCACAGGAAATTTGCCTAAGAAAGATTGGGGTTTGATAAAATAATTGACTAACAGACCTGAACTAACTTTTCAGAAGGCAAACAAAGGAAGAGGCTTGGAATACATGGACAAAGATTTCTATGAGTAAAGTTACAGCACCTGTAAGGGATTTCAAAGTATACATGATGATCCCACAGAAGCCTTTCATAAAACATTGGGTCAGATTTCGGCAAAAGCTCTAGAAATTGATTGGATCACAGAAAAAAATAAGAAATATCTTAAGTCTATTATTTTCTAGAAAACGTAAAATGTATATATTACCAAAAATCCGCTAGAGCTTGAATTACCCTCCATTTCAACCTATTATATCTATTAGCCGATCTTTACATGAACCTATAGGCAAATATCTGGATTACTTCTTGCATTCTTGCAACTCATTGTCCAAACTATGGAGTCTTACAAAAAAGACACTACAGCGTTTAAAAAAAAACAAAATCAATGAGTCACAATAAAAGTTGCTGTGTATGAGAAGTGTGAATTCTTTGTATACTTCTATAGCACATAATGAAGGCATAAAGGTGGTGGAATGGGCTCCTCTGAAACAGAATGAAACAGGAGCTTATAAAGGATTTTTGTTAGAGCTATTATATTTTTGTTTGTATTACAGCTATTTTCATTTGGGAAGATTAGTTTTTCCTGCAACAAAGCAGAACTTCGATGGGATTTACAGGAAAACAAAGTTATGCAAATGCCTTTATGGAGAAACTAAATGTGTGTACAACAATGTACAATGGAAGAACAATCTTACATTGTACACCAGATATATAATGAGATCCTCATTTTTTGGAACAGCTAACTTGAATATTTAGAAAAAACATACTCATACTGAACCACATGAATATCAACATATAATTTACACATTTGATTGAAAAAACCCAAATACCATTTCTAGATGTCATGGTTAGTATAATGGGATCGGACATACATACATGTGAGTACAAGAAGCACACGGGCAGAAATAATGGGTTTCATTATTGTAGTTTTCATCCTGACCTTTTAAAGAATCAACCTTCTTCATTCTCAAGTTATAAGAATTAAAAGAATTATGAACAGATTTTTTTAAACGTGCAAGAAGATTATAAAGAGAGGTTCCTACCTCGTGGCTATCCAGAAAACGAAATCTGATGCAATAGATCAATTAAAAGAAAAAAAGCTTAGAAACTTTCATTGAAATGTGAAACAAAAAATAACAAACAGGTTAATATTTGTATCAAGAGTTTCTACTAAGAGTATTAAGATAAGGCACATTATCAATAAACGGGAAATTATACAAACAGAAAAGGATTTGGGGAATTTTTAACTCAAAATAAGACACAGGCGACAGAAAGGAATTACAAAGGAACTGTCAGATGTGGAAATTACATACATTATAACAACATTATTCCAGGGAACACTGTAGAACATCCCTATAATAGTCAAAAAAGTTAATTGGGAGGGCGTGGCTAAGCTGCATGGCGGGCTAGATGCAGGGTCGGATTGGGATCACAATTCGGCCCGGGCACTGATGAAAAAAGTGGCCCACATTCAAGAGGCGTGGCCCATATTTAAGGGGCGTGCCCTTTCATGAAACACTATTTGCACAGACAAGGAATGAAAGTGGGAGGATACTGTTCTTGCACAGGACACAGGGCAAAGGTGCCAATGGCCTACATGCTGAGCAACTAAAAAAAATAGCAAGGCCCCTTTCTGTCCCAAAATTATTCCAGCCCTCCAGCATAGGAGCACCTAAAGCAGCAAAGCCCCTGCTATTACTAACCTACTTAGCCCTCCCCAGACCTTCAGCTCAGGAGCACATGAACAGAGGTAAGGCCCCTGCAATTAGTAAATTAATCAGCCCTCCAGGCCTCGGGAAAATGTCCTGGCAGGGGAGCACAAAACACAGCTTTCTGGGTCATCCAAGGTAGCCAGGTAGCCAGGGGGAGGCTGAGGTGAGCTGGTGCATGGGAAGTGCCTTCCCAGTGTGTTCTGGCAGTTTGAGTGTTTACCATTTACTGTAGTATTACCCTTGTACCTGTGTATGGTACCCTTTTGTAACTTGCACACATCACTTTTCTCTGGTATCACACTGTATGCTACCTCTCACTTTTGTTTGCTTTAGATACTTGCACAAGTGCCACCATTGCCTATGTAACGTTTGTGCTTGTGCTGGAGTGTCTGCCATTTATTGCAGTATTATACCTCTACTTGTACTTTGTACGCTTTTGTAACCTGCACACATATCACTTTTTCCTCCTGTAATGTACCGATTGCTACCTCATGTATTTTGGTTGCTCACTATTGTCACTTTTGATTCATGTAACTTAATGTTTGCTTTTGTAATTTGTCCACTTGTAATTTTTCTCCTCGTGTATTATTGCTGTTCCTTGTGGGAAGCGCTCTGACACCTTCGGGTAAAGTCCGCGCTATATAAAATTGCATAAATAGATAAATAAAATAAAAAAATTCCAAACATCACCTGGCCCCCACAGCAAGACCCATTCTTGCTCGCCCACTATGCCCTGAATGTGAAGGGCTGTGGGCGAGGTGCTAAGACTAACACCGTTTCTGGTCTGCATGGGCCCCAGGGGGGCCGAGGTGAAAATGGCTCAAAGGCCTGAGAAACACCTGGCCCCCAGGGATGCCGATTCTTGCAAAAAATCACCCCTCCCCAGCCCAGCCTCAGCTTGATTGCTTGGCAGGGCAGGGGTGAAGGAGAGGCCACAGCTGACAATCGCTGTCCGGCTGCACAGCTAGGCTGCTTTCATTTTCTCTGTCTGTCTCGTGCCCTGCGTGGGCCGTTTTTTTTTCTCCCCTTTCCTAGTCCACTCTCTGTGGACTAGGACAGGGGAGAAAAAAACGGCCCACAGAGGGCACTGAGGCACCGGCCTTTCGGCCCATTCCCGAATGCCCGCCTTGCCAGTCCGCCCCTGGCTAGATGTGTCCTGCCGTAGCTCTCCCAGCCCACGAGAAATCCTGCCATTATCCTGAGCCACCGGACGGCCCACTGAAGTGCACCCCTGTAGAAGGTGGGGGGAGCACAGTGTGGGATGAGAATCAGGACTTGGGGGCCCCGTTTGAGGCAACTCTGGCCATAAATCCGGGAGAGGAGCGGACGTTACGAGTAGATATTATGGCAGTGGAGGGGGAGGCGTAGTTGTACGCCCAGGCGGATCGCCGCCCAGGAGACTGAGGAGCTTCACCGTGTTCCCTCGTAGGGGCTGTTAAGTGGAGGAGTGATCAGGCGGCTGCCGGGACAGCGCTGTTTTCTTTCCCTCCCGCCCCAGCACGCGAACTGCTGAGGGCACAGGAGAGAGTTGCGGAGATTGGACGGCTGTGGTGAGGCGGTGGCCGTCGGCCCAGGAGGGGTGGGCGGTGCGGCATTGTGCTAGCGTACGGCCCCTCTTGTCTACCTGAAGATCGGGGGCCTCCGTCGAGGAGTGCAGCCAGACAGTGAGTGTGGGTGATCCTGGGAATACCGAGGTGCTGGGGGAAGGTGCCAAGACCTCTGCTCCTCTTTCCCCTCAAGGACCCCCCCCCTCCTCTGGCAGAAGCAATACCAGTGTTTGAGGCCACGGAAGAGGAGTGAAGGAAATCCTTGTGGATCGGTGAGTGTGGAGGGTCTCTGGAGCTGTGCCCGCTGCACCCACTCCCCCACTCCCCCCGTCTCGCCTTTCAAGATAGCTGGGCAGCAGAGACGCCTGTGGACAGTGCCGGAATTGGAGGAGAGAGGCGAGGCAGTCCGGCCAGCTGTGGTGTGACCGGGTGGTTCTCCTGGGGCATTGAAGGAGGGGGCGAAGGACGGGTGCCAGGATTGAGATACTGGAGGCCTGAGGAACGCTATCTGGCAATGAGTCAGGAAGGGTGAGCCAGCAAAACCCGGTGCCTGTGTAGGGCTAGTGGACACGAGGAGGTGGTGGGGCTCCCCGCAATCCAGGACAGTGGTGCTAATGTCGGTCGTCATGGGAGTGCCTGTCATTGGCTAGGGCGCCGATGGACATCGTGGGGCGGTCCATACAAGACACCGGAGGTGAGGAACTTGAAGCAGGCAGGTTTGTGCACACAGCCTACGAGTCCTGATCGCCAGGGGCGGACGGATGAGGACAGTCCATGCAAGGTGAGGGGGCAAAGGAGCTGAAGGTAGGGGTGGCACCGGTGCAGGCGCACAAGAGGGGAAATACATCACGAGGGGGCCGGAGAGGCACTGTGGTGCAACAGTAGAGCCTTCAGTGACTTCCCACGCTGACACTGCAAACCCCTTAAAGTTGGGCAAAGTAAAGCCTGCAGTTCAGCCTAAGACATACTGGCATCTAGGAGAGAGATCACCAATGGCGCAGGACAAGGACACTAAAACGCAGAAGCAGGGCAAATTGGATACGTTTGCTAAGCCCCTAGAGGGAACGGATCCCCCTGCAGTGACCATCATGGAGGAGCAGGACAATAATGATCTTCTTCATGCTATCCGCTCCTCCAGGGAGGCCCTCGAAGGTAAAATTGACGGCATCAAGATTGATGTCAAATTGCTCTGTCAAGATCTACGAAATGTGTCAGAAAAAGTCACACAGGCAGAGCACAGAATATCGGAGGTGGAGGATACTACGCACACCCTCCGGGAGGGGGTTACAGAACTGAAAACGGCCATGAAGGAGGTACTATGGAAGTTGGATGATGCGGAAAACAGGGCATGGAGGAATAACCTCAGCTTTATCAGTTTTCTTGAAAACATTGAGGGGACGGACGACGGTGCCTTCCTGAAACAGTGGATACTAGACACCCTACCTAATACACACTTCTCACCGTGCCTCATCATTGAGAGGGCTCACTGGATTCCGGGGGCAAGGGCCCCAGTGGGGTTGACGCCAAGACCATTGATTGCGAAGTTTCTCAACTATCAGGACCGGGATCTCGTCCTTCAGGGGATTCAGAAAAAAGGGGAAATCAGGATTCACAAAATGCCAAAATCATGGTGTTTCTGGATTATTCACAGGAAGTCCAGAAACAGCGCAAATTGTTTGACTCGGTCAAGGACAAGTTGAGGCAGATGCAAATTACATACAAGCTTCTTTTCCCGGCAAAACTGAAGGTGATATATCAGGCCAAGACAATGTTTTTTTATGACACCAGAAGAGGCATGGCATTGGATCGAGGAACGCCCGATGCTTAGAACCCTGGGGACTCAGCAATCGCCCAGTGGGAGGACCCCAAACAGACGTAGCAACCGTCCCCGGACACAGAGGACTGAATGGAGACCTGGTGGGACATCTCAGAGTGTCCCTAACAGAACAACTCCATATAACAACAGGGGGACCTTGGGGAGGACACCGAGAGCGTTGGATTCTGAGAGCATCTCGCTGAAGGACCGGCACCAAAGGAGCTGTGTGGGAGATGATGCAGCCCAGCGGAGGTCGGCTGACTGTACTGACGAGGACAGCACCACAGATTCGGAAGGGGAAAATCCCCTCATGCAGGACATTAACCTCCTTGAAAACCAGGGGGAGTTGGACATGGTGGCCGGACTGGAGGCGCAAACTGAAGAGGTGGCTGAATGATGTGCCGAGATGGGCTGGGAGAGGGATGTGGACAGTAAGCAGCGAGAGGAGCTTCCTCGCTTCCCTTTTTGTGTACATTTTTCATTGTGTGTGCTTAAGAGTAATTTAGGTTGAAGGTTTCCTAGTTGGGGGGGGGTGGGCGACAGACCTCTCCTGATCCAAGCGACAAAGTTGGTCACGTTGACCTGTGGGGGAGTCGATTGGGTGGGGGTTGCGAGTGGGGCGAGGGGAGGAGGGAGGGAGGACGGGGTGAATTTGATATGGTTTTCTGTAACCAAAAAAAAAAGGAATGTCTCATGTAGGTATGTATTTGTTGGAGCCATTCTGCTGGGGGTACAGGGGACGGGCACGATACAGGGGGAGGCGCAGGGCGAATGCGAACATGACAAGAATAACAGTTACTTACTCCCCATACTCAGGTTTATCATGGAATGTCAACGGAATTGGAAACAAGTTCAAGCGGGGGGTGGTAGCAGCATATTGTAAAAGGCTGAAACCGGATGTGATCCTCCTACAGCAAACGCACTTAAATGGTACGAGATGCAATTTCCTGGGCTGAAGACCATACATAACACTGGCACACGCTGGTTTCTCCAGTGGGGTACGGGGTTCGCGATACTGATTAAGAAAAATCCACCATTTAGGGTAGAATGCACCTGGAGCGACCCCATTGGGACATATGTGACAGTACAGGGGCTATGGGACAGGAGACACATTACACTTATCAGCATATATGCGCCTCCCAGGCTACAGAAGCAGACGATGAATAGACTGTCAGCCATTCTTCTTGAGGCGGGTTCTAACACCAACATTATAGGGGGAGAAGTTAATGATGTGATGGATCCTACATGGGATCGCATATCGGTCCATTAAGGGGGCCCCAGGGAAACCCCACTCAAACGGTTCGTAGACACATTGACGCTTACTGACCTGTGTCGGAAACAACACCCCCAGACTAAAGCATACTCCTTTTATTCTGGGGCTCACAAGGCATTCTCGAGAATAGATTATATATTCACCTTGGCAGGAGAAGTAGGGGAAATACAAAGAATCGAGTACCTAGCGAGGGGTCCCTCAGACCATTCACCTATATGATTAACAGTTGGTGCGCAGTCACAACACAAACCCAGAGACTGGAAACTGAATTCATGGGAACTACAAGACGCAGGTGTCCCTTAAGCTTAGAGTAGTCATGGAGTCATACTTCAAGGAAAATGTGAGATCGGTGGACTCCGTTATTAGACTGTGGGAAGCCTACAAAGCAGTCCTCTGAGACAGGGCGCAAAACATCATCGCACATAAGAAACGTAAAGAGACAGAGGAAGTAGAGAAGCTGGAAACGCAGCTCCTACAGGTTGAATCTCAAGCCAGCACAGGAGACAATGTCTCCAGGTTAAGAAGACTGAAACTCCTGCAGAGTGAATACCTTGCGCTGGCCAAAAAAAAGTGCGACATGCAATACAAGCCATACACAGGATACTATATGATGCCAGTGATAAAACTGGTAGGCTGCTGGCCTGGTTCAGCCGGAAAGAGATGGAAAGCAGGTGGGTGGCCAGAATACAGATGGAGGGAGATCAGGTTCATCAGACTCCAGAGGTGATAGCGCAAGCTTTCGCAGGGTACTATTAGGCCTTCTATGCCAAAAGGCCTCTGGCAGACACCGACCAGATACACACATATCTACAATCTGTGGAGCTCCCTACATTAGAGTCCAGTGATGCACAAGTGATGGAGGTAAAATTGACAAAAAAAGAAATTCCAGAAGCCATAGGCCAGATAAAAACAGGGAAAACCGTGGGTCCTAATGGGCTTCCGCCGGAGTTTTTTAAGCAGCATGGAGAGCTCTTTAGCACACATCTACTACAGATATATCTGGAGGCACGGGAGAGGGGCGCATTCCCTGAAGATTTGAGGATGGCGACTATTGTGGTGATACATAAAGAGGGGAGGCTGCCACAGAATTGCGGTTCGCATAGACCCATCTCCCTCATAAATATGGAGGCGAAGATTTTGGCTAGAATTCTGACCAACAGACTAACTAAAGTTATAACAGGACTTATCCATAAGGACCAGTCGGGTTTTATACCTCACAGGTCAACAAGATTCAATCTTAGACGGGTTGCTAACTGGTTGGAAGTGGTGCGACATAGGACTGACCTACACCTTATATTGTCCTTAGATGCCAAGAAGGCATTCGACACAGTCCATTGGCCGTTTCTTATTGCTGTACTGAACAACTTGGGATTTGGTCCTGAGTTCAGGAGATGGGTAGCCCTTCTGTATGAGAGACCATTAGCTTGGGTTAGAGTCAATGGGGTAACGTCCCGGAAATTACCAATCGAAAGGGGAACCAGACAGGGTTGACCCTTATCCCCTCTGCAATTCGCGATCGTCTTGGAACCCTTGGCATGTGTCATTCCCGCGTACTGGAATATAATCGGCTTTCGTGCAAATGACAATGATGAGCTGGATGAACGCATTTCCCTATATGCGGACGATATACTGTTGTACGTTACGTGCCCGGAAACAACCTTCCCTAATATCATGGAGAGTTGTGAGCATTATGGCAGGTGTGCGGGGTATAGAATTAACTGGGAAAAATCAAGTGTCTATCCGGTAAGGCAGACGGACGAAAATATTGTTTATCCATGCCAGCTACAGCTCGTAACCATGTCATCGCACCCCACCTGCGGGACATCATCAACACCTCCTTTGACACCGCCACCTTCCGGGAGAGCTGGAAGCACGCCGAACTCAGCGCTCTACTAAAGAAGCCATCAGCCGACCCCACCGACCTCAAGAACTACCGCCCCATCTCGCTGCTCCCGTTTCCTGCTAAAGTCATCGAGAAGACCATCAACAAGCAGCTGGCTGCCTTCCTCGAGACGAACGGATCCCTCGACCTCTCGCAGTCTGGCTTTCGGGCCAACCACAGCACCGAGACCGCCCTGATCGCAGCTACCGATGGCATTCGAGCCCTGCTCGACAACGGAGAACCAGCGGCCCTCATCCTCCTAGACCTCTCCGCGGCCTTCGACACTGTCTGCCACCGTACCCTAGTACAGCGCTTCAGCAACGTCGGAATCCAGGAGAAGGCACTGGAATGGATCACCTCGTTCCTCGCCGGAAGGACACAGAGAGTCCGC
Source organism: Lissotriton vulgaris (assembly GCF_964263255.1). Classification (NCBI taxonomy): domain Eukaryota; kingdom Metazoa; phylum Chordata; class Amphibia; order Caudata; family Salamandridae; genus Lissotriton; species Lissotriton vulgaris. The sequence continues at coordinate 550,458,021 of NC_141699.1, read as the reverse complement.
CTCCCCCTGTTCAGATCAGAAGCCACCGAAGTCATCTGCGGCGTTCCTCAAGGCTCCTCGCTCAGCCCAACCCTCTTCAAAGTCTACATGAGCCCCCTTGCGGCCATCGCACGCCAACACAACCTCAACATCATCTCTTACGCCGACGACACCCAGCTGATCCTCTCCCTCACCAACGACCCTGCCACCGCCAGAACCAACGTACACGAAGGGATGACAGATGTAGCCAAGTGGATGATGAGCAGTTGCCTGAAACTGAACTCGGACAAGAAGGAAGTCCTCATCCTGGGATCTTCACCCTCCGCCTGGGACGACTCCTGGTGGCCCCCCGCCCTGGGCAGCGCACCCAAACCAACAGACCACGCACGCAACCTAGGCTTCATCCTGGACTCCTCCCTCTCCATGACCAGACAAGTCAACGCCATCTCCTCGTCGTGCTTCAACATCCTGCGCATGCTACGTAAGATCTTCCGGTGGATCCCCACCGAGACCAGGAAGACGGTCACCCAGGCCCTCGTCACCAGCCGTCTGGACTACGGCAACTCCCTCTACGCCGGAACCACCGCCAAACTCCAGAAGAGACTCCAGCAGATCCAGAACGCCTCAGCACGACTCATCCTGGACATCCCCCGTCGCAGCCACATCTCCGGACACCTGAGAGATCTGCACTGGCTCCCGGTCAACAAGAGAATCACCTTCCATCTCCTCACCCACGCACACAAAGCCCTGCACAAACAAGGACCAGCATACCTCAACAGCCGCCTCAACTTCTACGCTCCCACACGCCATCTTTGATCGACCAGCCACGCCCTCGCCGCCGTCCCCCGGATCCGAAGAGCCACCACAGGAGGAAGGTCCTTCTCCTACCTGGCCGCCAAGACTTGGAACTCCCTCCCGACCCACCTCCGCCTGACCCAGGACCACCTCGCCTTCAGGAAGCAGCTCAAGACCTGGCTGTTCGAGCAGTAGCGGACCCCCCCTCCCCTAGCGCCTTGAGACCCTCCGGGTGAGTAGTGCGCTATATAAATGCTGTGATTGATTGATTGATTGATAAAATATTTAGGTATCCACATAACTTTAGACAGGCAACTGGCACTGGAGCAGAACCTGTATAAGGTATTGGGGGATTTCTGTTTAGATGCGGACCGCTGGGCATCCCTACCCCTAACACTGCTCGAAAGAGCAGCACTCTTCAAAATGATAACTCTCCCAAAGTTTCTGTATGTTCTGCAGAATACCTACCAGACAATCCCGGAAGAGGTGTTCACTAAAATTGATGATATCCTGAGGAAATTCCTCTGGGGAGGGGGGGGAAGCCCCCAGGGTGGCGCAAGGGAAGCTGCAATGTAACCAATATAGCGTGGCATTTCCCTGCCGACATACAGGCCTATTATTGGGCCGCCCACTTGATAGTAATCAACGAATGGGTCTTTGGAGAGAGGGATCTGCGGGCGTATGCGCTTGAGCATACTCAGTTCTTCTAGAGGTCATGCTCTCACTATCTTTACGGAGGCAAGGGTGTTAAAAAATTGTAACCGGCCACGCAAATAGCGATTATGCCATGAAAAAAGGAGGAGAGGCGCACGAAATGGAAAGATCGGGTGACCAAGGAAACCCCGCTTTGGGTGGGAACATGACTTAAGGAATTTGCCAAGCTGAAAGGCTTTCAGAAGTGGGTTCTGGTTGGTATTTCCCAGCTTAAGGACATAATATATTGTAAAGAGCTGGTGACGTTACCGCACCTTCAGCAAGAATATGACATGAATAAGACGCAACATTTTAAGTATCTGCAACTGAGGCACACATGGTGGGCGCAGCAGATTAATATGGAGGGCCTCCAGGAGTATGCCCCGTTAGAAGGGTGACTTTTGATGGGAGACATCGGAGAGAAAGCAGTGTCGTGGACTATCGGACAATCATGAATAATACACCTGACCCAATGCGGAAACTGAGACTACAATGGGAGGCGGATCTGGGAGACATAGAAGATCTAGATTGGGAAATGGCCCTGATGCACCCAAGAGAGGTGGCCATTAGATCGCTGCTGCGATTGATTAAATGTAAATATTTGTACAGAATGTATAATGGCAGAGCACAACTGCTTAAGATGGGTAGAGCAGAGTCTCCTAACTGCCTGAAATGTAAGATCATGGAAGGGACCTTCTTTCACACCATTTGGGGATGCACACATGCACAGCTATACTGCGGAACACTTCTGAAGGATTTGGAAGTTATATTACATGAAACAATATCCCCAGACCCTGTGTTTATTCTGCTGGGCATACACACGGAGATTGATCTCCTCAAAGTAAAGCTGATACTGCTCCACCTGGGTCTAGTAGTAGCCAAGAGAGACATGGCGAGGGCCTGGGGGGCGGATACTAACCCGACACTGGAAGAATAGAAAAGAGTAATGGGCATGAACATGTTGGGGGGAAAAGACAAGATACAAAGCAAGGGGGTGTCCGAAAAATGTTTGGAAAATGGAAGCCATGGCTGACCTACTATGGCCTGACACTCAGGAACTTGCAGTCGAGCTGGGGGCGGGGGGGAGGGATACAGGGTAGGAAGGGAGAGATGAAGAGAGATCCCATTGACAGATGTTACCCTTTGTTGCTGATTATTTCTGTACCAATATTTTTTGACCTTGCTGTCCCTGTAATGAAAAAAAGAAGCAAGATGTCTTGTTTATCAGATGTGGTTGTGCAATGTGAATAAGAACATGCAAATAAATACATTCCCATACATTCCCCCCCCCAAAAAAAATTTATTTGAACTATTCAGCAAGCGCATGTATGTAATTAAATGCTCATGTGATTTTTTAGGCCTAGGAAAAACGGAACGGAACGGAAAGTCAAAGTAAGAATTACAGAACATAGAAGCAACATACATAACAAACAGAAAACCTCAAGTCTGTCTTCCCATTGGCTTGAAGTGCACCATAATATTTCTCAATTAAGATTCCAGGTTCTTGAAGTGGTAACCATGAAACCAGGAACAGTTAATGCAAAATACTGTTGCAAAGAGAAATATATTGGATGACACTATTAAACACACTCCACCCGTCAGGGATGGACGCCAGACTGGAAATGGCATGTTTCTTCTGAACAGGTTTATTTACACACTTTTTAAAAATATATATTTTTATTGGCATTTCGCAAACTTCAAGCATTTGAATACAATCAGGAGAAAAATCTGACACATAAAACAAAAAACAAAAGAAAAGGGGGACAAAGCTTAACATGCAAAATTACCTCACCAATGGTGTAATTAGGGAGTCGTTCAATACCAGTTCACCCTGTGCCTGCCTGTTCATAAGGCGAGTCATAATATGCCAATATTGTTGTAGAAATGCAACCAATAACTAGAGGAAAATAAAAAATCAAATGTAAACAAGCAACGAATAACCAGTGCAGAGGAGTGGCGTAAGCACTTGGATATGCTAATATCTAGAGGGGTCAGGAACAATCCTAACTCACAAGGAAAAGGCTGGGCTATCGGGGGGACCCCCCAGCATCTAATCTCTACTACCATGGTGGTCTCGTCAATGGCAGGATGTAGGCCAATACCATCCAATCTCTCTCCTTAAATCAGGCATTATGCATTAGAGGCCCTCGATGAACGCGGCCCATTTGCCTGAGGCTCGCTATTCGATCGTGACAAACGATCTGACTCTCCCTCACCACTGCCCGACTCCGCTGGCCCCTCCCATGCTGCTAATACTTCCTGCCATTGTTGAGCCATCTGTAGCTTCCTCATCCCTTTGGCTTCCTCGAACACCAAAGCTCTGCTCTCCGCTCCCGCGCACGCAATGACATCCCGATTCTAAACCGAGATCAATGGGACCCTCACAGATTTCCACTCCATTGCAATCCTATGTTTAGCCAAGCCCAGGGCAAGGTCAATCAGGCGGTTCCCGACTTTGTATTTAGGCAGTCTGGGGAATAGGCCCAGCAGGCATGTCTGAAGTGTTAAGGCCAACTCTCTCCCAAGCACTTCCTTGATCTTAACTAACACCGCCTCCCAGTAGGGGAGTAACTCCTGGCAATCCCAAGTCATATGTATAAAGTCAGCATCTGGATGTGCACACCTGGGGCAGAGTCTCACTTCCCCTCCGTATGTCACATTGAGCCGATGCGGTGTCATATAGGTCATGTGCGTATAATTAAATTGTGTATATTTCAGTCGGGTATTCGGGAACATTTTCCCAGAATATCCCAAAACTTTACGCCACTCTGAATCCGTAAGGTTTTTACCTCCCATCGTGTCCGTAATCTGTCCAGCAGGCCAGTTGAGGCCTCCACCAGGGCGACATAAAGCCATTTCACGAGGTGTCCCGCCATTCCAAGGGTGAGTATCACATGTAGGAAAGGGTGCGTATCGGGCTCTTTCCTTCCAGGACCCCAAACCTGCACAAAGGCACGCATCAACGCTTCATAGCTCAGGAACAGGCCCGGAGGGAGTCCACTATGTTCCATTAGGTCCGCAAAAGGTATCAGAGCTTTGTCCAATAACAATCCCCTACTGTTTCCAGTCCAACCTCCGACCATCTTGCCAGTTGGGTGTCCGTAAACACAGATTGAGGGTCCCCGTGTGGAAGTCCCACTAAGGGAATCGAGGGGGAGTACCGTACCAGACGCTGCTGCCCGCTACAGCATTGTTTCCATGTCTGGAAGGCCATACTCTGCAAAAGAGAGCAGGAGGGGACAGATGTGGCCGGCAGTATGAGCTTTGCCCTCACAAGTCCATTACTAGATGCAGGATCTGTTAAGCACGTTCCCTCCTCGTTCACCCCCTCCAACCATTGCACCAACTATTGTAGCTGGGCTGCCAGCATATAAAAGTCATAATTTGGCACCCAAGACCTCCCTCCGAGACAGGGCATTGTAGGGTCTGTCTGGACACTTGCAGGTGTTTATCACCCCAGATCAAGAGCAGCAGGAGAGCATGCAGATGTTTAAACCAGCTTCTCGGCATCAGAACCGGGAGGTTCACACAAAAAATACAGCAGCCTAGGCAACATTACCATCTTAAACAACGTAACCCGGGCCATGATGGGCAATTGCAAAGAATTCCAAAAATGAATGCAAGAGCGGAGGGAGTGCAACGTCTTACCCAGATTCCCATCTTTTAGATCTTCCAGAATATAGACGTCCAGGACAAGAGGAGTCACCCTTGAAGCACCCATAACATTTATTTATTTATTTATTTATTTATTGAATATATTTTATTGGTTTATGTAATCAAACATTCAATACACAGATATGCAGTGCCAAAAAGGGAGTAAGTCACATACATTGCATGATAATGGTACAGCAATACAGTACAACGAAAGCGCCAAGCAAAACAATCCTTGTGCATACCAGTTCGTGTAGCAGAAATGCTAGGACAATATAGATAGGCAGTAGGGCTGCAACGGGGGTGAAGACACCTTAGGGTGTTGTGAGGCAAGGTTCAGTGGGAGGTGGCTTGTTCTAGTGGCTCTGTCTTGTATTCACATATTTCCCAATAGACAGTGTGTGATGTAGCACCAGATGTGATGTGTAAACAGGAGTACCGAATGGTAGACGTATACCATCCACCAATGCAACATATCCAATATTTCAGCAAATATGTCAGTGGAAACAACCACCGTAACATCCGAACGAAACCGTTGGGGACAAAAAAACTAAACAGGACAAAACAGGGACGAGGGATAGGGTCTCTAGCACCACGAGGTGATGGCTGAGGGAGATCGAAATAAAAGGGGGGAACAGGTCGTGTCAATAGAACTGTAGTGTCGTGAGGTGAGTCAGTGTGCAGCCTTTAGGGCAAGTGCGGGAGACCGAGATCAATATGACGAGTGTCAGGTGCTCCGTATGATGTGAGCTCCGCTCTATTGGACGGGGGGAGGCCGATCTATCAATGTCTAGTAGGTGCCAAGGTGCTAACGCTGGTGGTATGCAGGTACCAGGGAGATAACATGACTTAGCTTCACAGCAGTGCCTCATGGTATAGGTATACGCCGTTTCTAGTGTGTTACCTCCAGTGAAGCATCGGCGGGTCAGGAACAGGGCACTCCAGTGCGCCTGCCGGCTAGGGTCAGCCTAGGTATGGTCACAGCTAAGTGATTCCCTGATCTAAGCTTGCCTGTTGGAAGGATCTCAGTGTGTCATCCCAGAGTTACTCAATTGGGAACTTCCTCAAACCTGCTGTTTCCTCTCGGTGTAGTGTGATGCTTTCAGCTCTCGCCCAGTTAGTGAAGGAAGTGTACCAGTATTTAGCGTGTGGGGGTTCACCCTTTTTCCAATGTTTGGTGAGCATGCGTTTGGCAGTGATAAGTCCTAGGTCCCAGAATCCAGCTGTCACTTTATTCAATGTAGTTCTCTTATACAACCCCAGGATGCAGGCTTCCCATGTGTGTGGGAGACCCGCGCCAGCGCTTTGTGTTAATAGGGTCGTCACCACATTCCAATATGTGACAAGGGTGGGGCAGTTCCAGAGCATATGTAAAATGTCTGCACCAACCAAAGAACATCGGGGGCAGCCAGCAGTGGTGGTTGAGAAATATTTGTTAATCTTATCCGGTGATAGATATGCTTGATGTAGGATATAACATTGTATAATTTTGAAACAGGAGTTGCGCGTAATGTGAACAGGGCTAGCCAACACCATTGCCCACTCCTTGTCCGTCCATCCCCCCCCCTCTGGACGTCGCCCATTTATCTCGCAATGGCTGTGTGGAGAGTTGTGTGTGTACGAGGAGGGCTTGTGCTAGCCCCTGGATAATATGGGAGCCGTTACCCATGACCTGTAGGTACTGTATGAGATGATGCATTCGTAACTCCTCATGTATGTCTCACCAGGAGTCCGTGTACGTGCGCAATATGATGCGTGTAGGAGAAATTGTCCGGCCGGTAGGCCCGTGCTCTCTGTCAGTTCTCCATCTACATAAAGATCTCCCATGGTTTCCACATCGGCCTCCGTCCATCTCTGCAGCATAGCCGGCGTTGCCACTCCACCCAGCCTGGGGTTGCTCAGCAGGGGGAGCGCTGGAGCGTAAGGCTTCACTTCTCGGGTCAATTTCAGGCTACGCAGGAAACATCTGTGATCCACCGCGACGTGCAATTGTAACGGGCAGGACCCTTTGGTCAGGGGGTGGGACAATGTGCAGATTTGTGTTTGGGTCCAGACAGTGGCGTCCGTGGCGGTATCCTCTAGATTTCTCCCACCCAGCCAGCATGACACCCATTGCAGCTGTGCTGCTAGATAATATAGTTCCAAATTGGGGACTGCCAACCCTCCATCCTCAGTGGGCGCGTAGAGTTTTGTCAACGCAACACGGGGTCTCCCAGTGTTCCAGATAAGGTTCCGGATCATAGTGCCTAAGTCACGGAACATTCGGGCAGGGACGTATAATGGAAGGTTGGCAAAGTGGTATAGTAATCTCGGCAGTACTATCATCTTGGATAGCGCTATCCGGCTACGAACATTCAATGGCAGGGTCCTCCAGAAAGCTATCTGTGCACGTAGCGAAGAGATGGCGTGCGTCAAGTTTCCCTCCATTATGTCAGACGGGTTCCTGTAGATGTGTATCCCGAGATATTTAAACGTAGTGGGGTACCAGACAAGACTCCCGCCATTGATACGGATGTCGCATTCTTGTGTGCCAGGGCTAAAGGAGTATACCCCTGACTTGGCCCAGTTGACCTTTAGTCCCGACATGTCTTCAAAAGTCTGAAAGATATCTGATAAGGATTGCGGCACACAGGTTAGGTCACACACGTACAGGAGCAGGTCATCAGCATATAGCGAGACCACATGCAATTCGTCCGCTAATGGGATCCCCCAGTCCTCTCCTCGTGTTCTCAATAACGCCACGAGAGGCTCTATGGCCAAGGAAAAAAGGATCAGCGACAGGGGGCAGCCTTGTCTAGTTCCCCTTCGCACTCCAACCGCATCCGAGAGCAGCCTGCCCATGCGCACCCGTACAGTAGGCTCTTGATACAGTAATCCAACCATGTCAACGTATGCGTCTCCCAGGTTGAATTTTCTAGCACAGCCCTGAGGTACGGCCATTCCACAGAATCAAAGGCTTTCTCAAGGTCCAGCACTAGGCACCCCGATCTCGGTCAGCGGAGTGTGGCACTTTCCTGCACCCTGAAGAGTCGGCGGATATTATAAGAGGTACTTCTTGCGGGTACGAAACCATTTTGGTCATGATGCACATGAGTGGAGACCACGGGGGCCAGGCGTTGGGCTAAGGTGGAAGGAAATACTTTGTAATCAGTATTTAATAGGGCAAGTGGCCGGTAGGAGCCCATATTTGTGTCATCCCTGCCAGGTTTTAGTATTGAGATGAGATTGGCCTCGTTCAGCGTAGGGGGGAGCGCAGAGTCTTTAACTGCAGCAGCATATACTTTAAGCGATTCAGGAAACAGGATATCCGAACATGTTTTGAAAAATTCGGCAGGCAGCCCATCCGGGCCAGGCAACTTGCCATTAGAGAGAGCAAAAATGGCAGCGTGCCGCTCCTCCGACATGGGCGGCGCCCCTAGGTCTCCCTGCTGTGTGGCTGTGAAAAGTGTCAGCTGTATTTCCGAGAGATAGTCCGCAATAGCCTCAGTGGGAGCTCTCAGTTGAGACCTATATAAGGCCTGGTAGTGCCTCACAAAAGCCAGGTGTATTTTACTCTGTGTGTATACTACCCCTTCCTCTGCAGTGTAGATTGCGGACACCGGTGCCGCGCGATCTTCCTGTCTAACAAGTCAGGCCAGCAGCTTCCCGGGTTTATCACTAAGGTGGTGTGTGCGCGCCGAGTGAGCTGTATAGTCAATGTGACAAAGCCGTTCCAGCAATCGCGCATGCTCCTCGCGAGCCGCGAGTAGCGGTCCGTCAGCCCCTGCCATCGCCTCCTGCTCTCGTCGGAGCAGGTCAACCTCCACACGTTTTAAGTCTCTCTCCAATTGTTTCTGCATATGTCCCTGCGCGCCTAAGCAGTGCCCCCTGATCACAAATTGAAGGCGTCCCATTCGATCTGCGGGGAGGACGCTGTGCCAGAGTTGTCCGCAAAGTACTGTGCTACACGGGCCAGTAGGGAATCTCGGAAAGGGGCATCCAGCAGTAGGGCGGGCTGTAGCTGCCAAGTAGGGATGGGCGGGTGTGGGCATTCCAATGTTATATCTAGTATATGTGGGTTGTGGTCTGAATGGGTGCGACCCATATAGTGTGTGTCTATAATGAGGGGTAGGAGTTCTGAAGACACCATGTATCTGTCCAGGCGCATATGTAAGGCGTGTGCTCCCGAGTAATAGGAGTACACCTTGGAAGTAGGGTTACGAGTGAGCCAGGCATCATGTAGGTCCCATTGCGTCGCCCAGTTAATGAGCGCCTTCATAGCACCGCATGTCGGTGCGCCGGCCCGGGGTGGGGCGGAACGATCCAGTGTTGTGTCAAGTATGCAATTATAATCGCCCCCTAGTATCCAAGGAACTCCATGCCAGGGCGCCAGTTTCGCCAATAAGTGTGTGAAAAAAAAACCCTAGTCTGTGTTGCGGGAGTATAGGGAAGCCAGAACTACGGGCTGCCCATCCAACCGGCCATGTACAAGCACAAACCTACCCTGCGGGTCAATGTGGGAGTGTGTCATCGCAAAGGGAGTTCCAGGTCTCACCCACAGCAGTACTCCGCGGGCATATGAGAAGTATTCCGTGCCGTAGAGTTGTCCACGCCTTCAACGGCGTAGTGTTAGCACTTCCGCCCTGCTTAAGTGTGTCTCTTGTAAAAGTGCAATGTGGACCCGGTGGCGTTTAAGGTAGGAGTATATTTGATATCTACGTGATGGCGTGTGCATGCCCCTAATATTCCAGGTACAGATTTTAATCGCAGTCATTGTAGCAATTTAGGAAATCCCCCCTCCCCCCCACCACATCAGCTTTCCCCTGGACCCTCTGCACAGCCTCATTGTCTACATCTCCGTTGACACTAGGATAATATTCTCGTAAACAGTAAAGGAACACAGATCAAAAAACAGAATTGGCCAGAAAGGGCCAAACCAATAAGGAATATCAAAAGGGCAGTAGTCAAACATGCCACCGTCCAAACTCTCAAGCGAGATGAGTAACCTTTCAATTCTAGGGGTCTTACGTGCTAGGCACAGTCGCAGCGTTACAACAACGTGGTCAAAGAAGGGGGCATCATCCTTCCCTAGGCCTTACGATTCAGGCATCACGCAGCTCAAGTACACTGGGCTATCTCGTCTTGACCTGCTGTGCAAAAGTCTCGTCCTGGCCAGCCATTGAGGAGCAGGTCAAGGCAGGCCGCATGCCACAGGCCATGTGTGCGGCTAGTCACCAATAGTCAAAGTTCGGTAGGCAGGGGGGTTGCAGGGAGGCTCCCGCATTGCAGCTAAGTGGCAGTGTTCGAGGTGCAAGAGTAGTACTCACTGTGTCTCGTCTCCGCCGTCTCTCTGCGGGGTGGGGACACTTCCTCAAATGCCGCAAAGCCGCAGCCTCGCAGCTGTGTGTGTCCGGGCCTCGGCCAAGACGGCGCTGTACAGATGTGTCTCATCGGAACTCCACAAGTTACTTCAGTTGAGCAGGTCTGCTGTCTGTGGTGTGACGTCCGGTAGGTCCGTGGAAAGTTGAGAATCTGGTATCCCATATATTGCTTCATCATCGCTTGGGAACGTCCGTGGGCTGGCTTCCTGGGCGGTGTTCGATGTTGGGGAACTGCTAATTTCGGTGACTTAGCGGAGTGCATCTTGCTGTTCCAGGATAACCAGATCCGCAGGCGGGGAGCGGCTCGCTGCTCCCTCCGACTGGTGAGCCAAAGGTGATCTGTTCCTGCGGCGTCGCCGTGGTCCGCGTACCCGCCACCTTGCAGTAAAGCCCTGCGGCTGTCTGGGTGCTGTGTCAGTGCCGCCATCAAGCCAGGTCTCGGCCTCTTCGGGGCTGGTGAAAAAATAAGTTTTGTCCTGTGCCACCACCCTTAGCTTGGCAGGGAAGAGAAGGGAATATTTGAGACCCACGGTGCGAAGCCGTCGTTTCACTTCAAGAAAGGAATGTCTTTGGCGTTGCACTTGAACCGTATAGTCGGGGAAGAACATTACTTTAGCGTTGTCAATTTGAACCTCGCCAAGTTTTCTGGCTTCTCGCAGGACGGAGTCGCGGTCACGGTAATTCAATATCCGGAGGAGCAGCGGTCTCTGGTTGGAGCCCGTGGGAAGTGGCCTCGTCGGCACTCGGTGCGCTCATTCCACCACAAAATAGGGCGATAGCGTGCCCTCCGGCAGTATGGTCCTCAGCCAGTCCTCCACGTCTTGGGTAGGATCGTTCCCCTCCCATCTTTCCGGTATTCCCACGAGTCTGATGCTGTTTCTTTGTGCCCGTCCTTCTGCGTCCTCAGCACGGTCTTCCAAAAATTCAACCCTATTCAGGAGGTCTTTTACTTGTTTATCTGTCTGCCAGACTCAGGGTTCAAGGTCCGTCACCGCTCCCTCCAGGGCTTTGGTGCGGTCCGCTAGTTTTTTATGATCTTCCCTCAGATGGGTGAGGTCAATCGCAACACTGTCTATTTTGGTTTCCAGTGAGGTTCGGGTTAGCTGGAGCGACTCTTCCAGGCGTTCCATGGCTGCGAGCACATTGCCCAACTTCGTCGTCACGTGGTCGGCGTCCATCAGCCTCGATGTCTTGTCAGTTTTCCCTTTCTGTGGAGCACCCCCAGTGCCAGTGCGCGTTTTCCCCCCTCCAGACATGAGCAAAGCGACGGTTTAAAGGGGCAGGCAGCGTCCGCAAGGGGCCTCAGCAGCAGGGCGCGCCCTAGGTTGGAGCCTTAGGAGATGTAGTGGCTTGTGAGAGCCGCTAGGGCAGACAGCGTTTCTGTCGCGGTTTGCTGGGTGTCGCCGTGTGGTTAGGCAACAGTAGGCACTGTGGGTGAGTGGATCAGGTAGTTATGTTTGGTATTCAGAAGCAGGCAATGGCGAGATGTGGCCTCATGGCGTGTGGAGGGATCACGCAACCAATGCAATGATTGCGATGTTCAGTAACGTGGTCCTTCATCGTGATCAACGGGTGCCAGCCCCCGCCTACATTGTGGTCTGAACAATAACGGCTGTCAGCGTGGGGCCCACAGTCTTATAAGGTCCAGAGGAGCCACTGCAGGTGCAAGGTCCGTGGGGGGAGTCCAAGGGGAATCCGAGGGTGGGTGGTCACAGTATTGTAGCTCTGTGGCAGGCCGCGGGGAGTTAGGCAGCCACACTACATGGCTGTCGACAGTGTTAGCGGCGTCGCGGCTCGCTTCCGTCAACCAGGGCCCCGACTCACCCACCAACATGAGGGCTGTGCCTGTCAGGCAGCCATGGTTCACAGCCGGCATCTGGTGGGACACTGTCCTCCAAGCTCTCCCAGGTTATCAGTTCGCAGGGGGTTCAGAGGACCCGAGCGTTGGTGTGTTCCAGAAGGCACCCCGGGCATCCGAGGCCTGCGAGCGCCCGACCCGCTCCAGTGTAAAGGCTCCAGTATACCCCCGGTGTCACTCAGCACAGGCCCGAAGCCAAGTCTAGCCGCCTGACGAAATCGCCGGTCACTCAAGCTCCACACATGAACCAGTAGGCTCGCAGGGGTCCGAAGAGGTTATGCGTAGGGTCCAGAGCAGTCCAGCGGGCCCCCAGAGTGTCCGGTTGGGCGGGCAGGTCGGGAAAGTCGTCGAGTGTGCGACCCTCAATTTATGGCGAAGTGCGTAGCACGGGGTCCCTCTCCACATTGGCAACGATCAGGCAACATCACAAGGCAGGTCTCCAGGCACGGCGCCCCAGTCCTGCCGAAGGTGTAGGAGCGCCTTCCCAGGGGGTCGCGATGTCTCCAGCCACGATTCTCATCAGCCGCTCAGCAGTGCCCTCGTCCCGGGCCTCCACCAGAGCGTCAAACAGCCGGGGATGTAGACGCCGCCACCTCTCACAGAGTCGAATCTTTAGTGAGCCCTCGGGGTGTCCGGACATACCCGCAGGTCTCGACGCGGGTAGGCAGGAGGTCTCCAGCACTCCGGTTCGTGGGCCGCGTGTTCAGGCCTAGTGGTCAGGTCGAGACCGCAGTCTCACGTAGTTGCGCCAGCCGGCCAGGCAGCACAGGATCCCGCAGGAAGCCTCCGAGAAGGACCGGTGCAGCCGTGAGCAAGCTATCGGCACCAAAGTCGGCTGGCAGGTAGATGTCGTGGCCGCAGTGCTCCGCTTGCTTTCTTGGCCAGTTATAGGGAAATTGCACGGAGAATTGGCCCAGGGAAGGGGAGCTCAGGTCGGAGCTCTACCCGAGTGCGTCTTCCACCATTGCGTGCTTAGCCACACCCCCCACCCATAACATTTATTGCAAAAGCAATAGTCACTTTGGATGGAATTTATGGCTGTGCACCAATCTCCACATCATTTCTTGTGCTGCAGATGACACAGTGGGGGAGCGGAGCCCGTCCAGCCTGAGTACTGGGCTTACATGGAGAGGCTGCAGTGAATTGGTGCTCATACTCAGGCCTGTATCAGGGCCCGTGGACTGCTGGTCAGTTGCTGCCCCAGGGTTTCCTCCTCTGCAGTGGTAGTGCCTGAGACCAGTGGTGGAGCCTCCGGCGAGTGAGTGCGGCTTGGGGGGTCCACCCTAGATGGAAGCTTGGGACCCTGAGACATCGCCAGTGTCCCTTGGCTGCGGGGTCTGCCCGGGGCTGCCTGACTCGTGTGCTCGCCTCCTGGGGTGCTGGCCCAATCAAGCCATTTTCTAATAGGGTAATTTCAACGTCCAGAAATGTTACTTTTTTGTCGGAAATTTCCCACTGTAATTGGATCCGTTCATCTATCATGTTCAACCGTGTCAATGCTTTTTCCAAATTTTCACTTGAATTGCTCCACATTAGGAAAATATCATCTATGTATCTTACTATTTTTTTATTTTTTATTTTTTTTATTAACATTTATTGAGCGCTGCAAATACCCGTGGGCGTCTCGGCGCTGGCTTAAGGGGTGGATCAGTATTTAAGAAGACCTAACCAAAAATAGAACTATTGGTCAAATAACCAAGTCTTAAGTTGTTTGCGAAATATGAACAGGGAAGGGCTGGCCCTAATGTGTGGAGGAAGGGTGTTCCAGAGTTTGGAGGCGGCAACCAGAAAGCGCCTGTCACCCCAAGTGACTGTTCTTGTACGGGGCACTACTAGGTGATTGTGATGAGAGGAGCGAAGGGAACGGGTTGGGATATAGTGATGAAGATTATGTTTAAGGAAATGGGGGCCTTGGTTATTGAGTGCCTTGTAAAGAATGCACAATGATTTAAATTTGATACGACTGCGTATCGGAAGCCAGTGAAGTTCCCTGATGGTGTTTGAGACCGGTGCAAACTTGGGAAGTCCCGCCAGCATCCGGGCGGCAGCATTTTGAATTGACTGCATCTTGTTAGTCACCCGGGATTGTGCATTTAGGAATAGTGCATTACAATAGTCTAGTGCGGACAGGACTAGTGAGCTGACCAGAGTTCTCCCAGCAGTGTCCGGTAGGTAGGGTAATATTTTCCTGATCATTCTGAGTTTCATGTGAGCAGTTGCAGCAGTCTTGTTGGCATGTGCCATAAAATTTAGACCTGCATCAAAAGTGATGCCCAGATTTCTGACTTTAGGAGCTGGGCTGGGAGGAGTTCCAAACGATGTTGGCCACCATACTGGGGACCAGCCCGGAGAAAGGTGACCGAAAATGACCACTTCAGTTTTATCTGAATTAAGTTTGAGACAATTCGTGGCCATCCAGTCACCTATGGCCACCATTCCTCTTTTGAATAACTTGGCCACTTCTTCCCCATCCCCTTTGATGGCCAGTACCAATTGGGTGTCGTCGGCGTAGGAGGTCAGGATCATCCCAAATGCTTTGATGATCCTAGCAAGGTCCGACACATAGATGTTAAAGAGTGTCGGACTTAGGGACGAGCGTTGGGGGACCCCACACGGCAAGGACACCTTAGAAGATTGGTATGGTCCAAGGGATACCGCCTGGGTTCTGTTGGTCAAAAATGATACAAGTAGGTCCAGCGCTGTTTCCTGGACCCCTAGTCGTTCGACACGGTCGGCCAAGATCTTGTGGTCGACCGTGTCGAAGGCCGCAGAAAGATCCAGCAGGACCAAGACTGCTGTCCCCCCCTGATCTCGTATGGCTCGGATATCGTCTGCCGCTTTTAGGAGGGCGGTTTCCGTGCCATGGCATTTACCAAAACCAAACTGAGTGTTGTCGAGCAACTGATGTCGCTCAACAAACTCCGACAGTTGTTGGTTCATACCTTTTTCTATGACCTTGGCCAGGAAAGGGAGACTAGCTATCGGTCGATAGTTTTTTAGTTCATCTTTGTTAAGATTGAATTTTTTTAGTAGGGGTTTAACCAACGTGTGTTTCAATGAGGCCGGGAAAATGCCCGATCTGAACACAGCGTTACAGACCCGTGTAATGACCGGAATCAGCGTGTCCATAACTGGTGTAAGCACTTTGAGCGGGCAGGGATCCAGTGCTGACCCTGTTTTAATCCTTGAAATGTGGCTCTTCGTCTGATCCATGGTAAGGTCAGCAAAGCGTGTAAGTATATTGTCACGCGGTGTAATAGGAAGGGGATGAGGAGCGGTATTAGTGTTTAGGGAGAAAACCTGATAGATGTCATTGACTTTCTTGAAGAAAAAATCGGATAAGGCATCGCAACGATGTTGTGAAGGAGGGGGTGTGAGATCCTGCGTACCACCGGACAATCGCTTAGTTATATCAACTTAACTTGGTATTGGCTTGCCATGTTGGATTTTCTAGGATGTTCTCTTCTTCATAAGCCTTCATAAAGATATTCGCGTACAGTACACAGGTGCAGCACAAGAGCAGGCCCCAGCAGACCACCAGCCCACGGGGGCCACCAATTCACCACTGCCCCCCGCTTTTAGATTCACAGCTGTGGCCACCACCCCACTCAAGACCAGTCACTCGCAGGCCACCGACATGTCTGTCGCCTCCCGGGGCAGGCGGGAGGGGCTTCGGGCTCCCTCAGTCCTTCAATGAGCCGTTCAGGTGCAAGAAAAGTCAATTTCCTGCGGTCCCTGCATTATTAGGCACTGGCCTTATTAGTTTTCCATTAAACACAGCATACAGCTGTATATACGTCATATTGAAGTACAAAGCAAAGCATAGTACATCTCAATTTGCATGTTTGTGCCCTCTAGGTGATCCACTGGCATCTTAGTTTTCTGCCCTGAAGTCTCACTGGCAGCAGTGGCGGGTTCACTGAGTTCTTTTGGGTTCACAGAGGGAGACTGTAAGTGTCTGCTTGTGCACCAAGAGAAGCGACAGGCTCACGGATTGCATGTTAGTGCATTGGGATCATTGGGTAACTTCTTGGATATTACGGTCTTTGGTAATCACCTGCACCTCCAATATTTTTACTGGTTAATCCACTCAGCAACTTTGTTTAGCAGCCAGTCACCTACCTATTACTCACCAATTTCATTTGAACATAGGTGAGCTTTTTTTGGCTATTAGTTTAATATTGTTTGGGCTTTTAATTTTCAGAGTTGTGTGGTAATATGTATGGTGAAAGTACTTGGCTTGAATTTGGTCACAACATAGGTGTATCTCGGTTCTTGCAGCCTCTCTGATCAATTTAACTCTTTGTTCATGATGTTTTACATTTGTTTATCTTTTAATTTAAGTGATTTCCCCTGATAAAGGGTAATTGTGCCCAAAATGCTTTGGGGACATGTGCAATCAATCTATTATTTTTATAGCATGATGATGAACCTTGGGTATTACATTCTATGATCTTCATTAACAAAGGATTAATTAAATGAATCCTTGATTGAACTCAAAGTCATATATGCAAACACAGCAGACCTGTCAAGCAGGATTTTATACTTAAGCAGGATTTGACACTGTAATGTCACAAGTTATTCTTGCAGCCCCACCCTGAATATTCAGTGAGGTTGAGAAGAGTCATCAATGCTCATTCATGTCGGCCTATTGTTTGTTCCTGAGAACCACTTTTTTCGCACCTTTTCAAATTGTAATGCATGGCTTGGAGACGTTTGAGAGCAATTGGAAATTAGCCCCAGGGACTTCAGGCAGGAAAAAGGTAACTTTCTAAAAGTCACTTTTCGTTAATATTTATTAAACATCTGGATTCACCATTAAATTAGATTTTTAATAAGTATTAATAGTTGTTCAATTATTTTTCTAGCTAGTCCCAATCCAGAGATACAGCATTAGGATTTTAATCTGTACTCTGGTTTTCTACATAAGACAGCTAAGCCTGCCACATTGAAAATTTGTTTTGGGGTGCTAGTAACCATAAGGATGTGTTAAAGTTAATTTTCTACATGTTCTACTTTTAAATACCATGCACCCTGCCTTGTGGACTACATGGCCTACAGAGGATTGACGTATTAATATTTAATAGGGTGGTTTTGACCTGCCAAAAGGGTTTATTTTGACAGATCGAATTGCAATGTTTTAAATGCAACAGTCAGGCAACACAGTGTAGGCCTGAAGCTATGTTTGCACTACCACTGTAGTGAATGGCACCATAGGTACTACAGTCCACTGGTGGCAATTGAACTCTGGGCCCTGATTACACTTTATACCATATACTAGGGACTTATAGGTAAGGATAAGTTACTGACCTGTAATCCTAGTTCTCTTCCAGGGGTATCCTCATCAAAGTCATAAGCACTGAATATTCCCGCCCATGTGCGGGACCCCGGAAACAATATAAAAATATATATGTAAAAACACATATATCTAACTCCACATATATGTACGTACATATATTATTTTTTCTCACACCAATGCAGCCCCAAAAAGAAGCTAACCCAGACAGATTGTTGGATGGCCATATACAGGAACATGCCATCTCACTCATGTACAAGAAGTTGATAAATAACCTTCTCGATTTACTCTGGGGCCTCAAAGGGAGATGGGAGGCAGATGGCCTGGAAATAGATGACGAGAAGTGGAGGAGTGCGCTGGCCTCCCCTAAGAAGGTGGCCATTTCGTCTTGGCTGCGACTTGTTCAGCTTAAAATCCTCCACAGGGTGTATATATCTTGACCTAGGCTCCAAAGCATGGGTAGAAGTGAGAGTGACACGTGTAGGAAGGGTTGTGGTGCAGTTGGCTCCTTCTTTCACATGCTGTGGGAATGCCCACTATTGCAAGCGTTCTGGGTGAGGGTGACCCGCTGTATGCAGGAGGTGTGGGAGGTAGAGATACGCCCAGAGGCGAAGCGCTGTCTCCTCAACATCTGGGAACCGACGGATTTACCCGCAAGGGGCAGGATCTGGGTAACGCTCGGCCAAATGGTGGCTAAACGCAACATAGCTAGACTCTGGGGGGCGGCCACACCTCCGCGCCTCATCAAGTGGAAACGTGACATGGACAGGTGTATGTTGCAAGAGAAGAGTGTGTATGTGGCCAGGGGATGCCCCAACAAATGGGGGGAGATCTGGAACAATTGGAACGAATACAGAGGAGGTATCTGTGAACCACCCCTTCCCTGACACCCCATGCCCGAGACAGAGAGATAATGTTCTCGAATACGGCTGCCATACATACTGTGCTAGTGCTGTACCGCAACACCTTAGTTTGATCTACTGTGTACTCCCTGTGCCTGATGTGACCTGCATACTTATTGTTTTGGTTTGTTTAATTGATAAGAAAATAAAAAACAGTAAAGGCCTGGGTTTAACTAGAATATTCGCTCAAAAAACGTATAATCTTGTTGTACACTGCATCAATTCACACTACCTCACAAACGCCACCGGACCGGGAGGTTGTCGGTAATTGGCTGTGCTAAAACATCAATTGCTCTAATGACTACGCTGCCGGCCTCCGGGTTGTAGGCTTAAAGCTGTGTACTTAAACCATATGTGAATAAAGGTCTTTACAAAAAAAAAAAGAGGCTAACCCAATGTGAAACCTTGTACATGTACTGCAATTATAAAGGAAACAAAGAACACATTAAATCAAATAACCTTTGCATTTTGTGTTTTAATGAGTAAAACCACTCATAATTCCTGAAAATTGTTCATAAAAGACATTGTTAGCCTCAGGCTGCATTGAAAAGCAATAACATAGAAAATGAAAGCATTTTCAACAAAAAATCTGGCACTGTGCCTTTAAGGGGGCCCTGATTTCCAGGCTTCCCATCATGCCTCAGGGGTGACAGTTAGGTCAGTTGTTCTTTGCATAACCCTGATGTCAGGGCTAAATACAAATATAAAAAACGTACAGCTCTCATTTACCTGGGGAGGCGGGTGGGTTGCTTATGACTTTGATGAGGATACCCCTGGAAGAGAACTAGGATTACAGGTAAGTAACTTATCCTTCTCTTCCAGGGGATCCTCATCAATAGTCATAAGCACTGAATAGAATAGTAAGCCCAACAACCACCTGCAGGTAAATGAGAAGTACATCTTCTACTTAAAAGACCCAACATCACAGCCCAGAATGGCTGTTAAACAGATTCCGCAAGGAGGCTTGGCCTACTTGGGTATCTGCTCTCGTGTCAGAATCAAGACAATAATGTCTGGTAAATGTATGGACGGACCGCCAGGTCGCCGCCTCACAGATCTCAGACATGGGCACATTATTGAGAAAAGCCGCTGTCGCAGCCCTTCCCCTGGTGGAATGCGCCTTGGGAGAAAATCCTAAGGGCTTTTGTGCTAGCTGGTAAGCAAGTTTAATACATGAAACGATCCATCTGGAAATGGAACGTTTTGATGCAGCATGGCCTGTCCTGATCGATCCATAGTTAACGATAAGATGATCAGAATGACGAATCACTTTAGACCTGTCTAGATAAAATTTTAAAACCCTTCTCAAGTCTAAAGAATGCAGAGCGCTCTCAGCTGGAGTAGAGGGGTTTGGAAAAAAAGTGGGCAGAGAAATGGTCTGATTTACATGAAAATCTGACACCACTTTAGGCAGAAAAAATTGATGCGTCCGCAGCACCACTCTATTCAAATGGAACACTGTATAGGTTCTGATGCACAGAGGGCTTGAATCTCGCTCACTCTGCGAGCTGACGTGATAGCCACCAAAAAAGCCACTTTCCATGAAAGATGTTGTAAAGTAGCTGTGTGAATGGGTTCAAAAGGGGACCCATTAACTTTGATAGCACCAGGTTCAACTCCCAGGGTGGAGAAGGAGGACGCACTGGAGGGTATACTTTTTTCAACCCTTGCAGGAAGTCCTTGACAGATGTTAGCTGGAAAAAAGAGGTTTGAGAAGGTGACCGCTTACAAGCCGTTATGGCCGCTAAGTGCACCTTGATGGAATTAAATTTTAAACCTGCTTTAGCCAGATACAACAAATAAGGAAGAACTGCTTCTTCTTGACATTTGATTGGATCATGACTATTCTGTATACACCACATATAGAATCTCTTCCACTTGCATGCATACGAATGTCTGGTGGAAGGACGCCTTGCCTCTTTCAGAATGAACATGCAGTCCTCTGGCAAACCTAGATGGCCGTATTGGATGACGCATAAAAAAGGGGAATCCTACTCACAATGACTTGGAGTGGTGTAGCCCAACAGGATGTGGGAACACTCAGTGTTTTTTAAAATACCCCTCACACACCAACAGGCCCCTTGGTGTCATGCTTCATCATAGGGGACTTCGCACCCCTCTAGCGGGATGCGGCGTGCTGCGACCTATGACTACGCGGGAGCACTGATAGTAATGACTATGTGTGGTGCGTGTGGTGTAGGTGAAACGGATATTTTAAGTGAGTGGTGGGATTTAGTGAAGAGTTAAAAAGTACCTGGCTCGTGGGTGTATTGGGAAAAAATGTATTCACAACCCCGGGCTGGTACTACTAAAAGAAGTGAAGTGCGAGGTTGTCTGTCGTGTTTATGGACAGTACCTCAGGTGTGCATCGACATGTTTCGGAGCATATGCTCCTTCTTCAGGACGGGGGCACAGCTTCCCCACCTTACTCACGTTTCTCTAATTCCTTTTATTTGTTAATAACAAAAAGTGAAAATTATTTTAAGTGTATTTTAAAGTTTATAGGCTATAGTGTGTCTACAGCGGTTTTTTGGCTCAGGATACATGCATTTGCATGGCCTGAAAAAAGAAAAAAGAAATGGAGATGGTTACCCTAATTGGGTGGCTCAGACAGGTGCAGTCACCTGGAACAGACCATTTGCCAAAATTGGCCCTGTGGAGGAAAAAATTACAGGCACGACATATAACATAGAAAACACACATATTGTTTGTAAAAGAAGAAGTGTTGGTCATACTCATTGGGAAAAACTTGCTTGCTTCATGAGCACTCTAGAACGTCTGGGGGTTGATTGCTATTTTGTGCAATCTAGATGGATAAATAGATTCGGTTTTAAAACACAGTTTTTACTTACTTTCACAGAAGTAATGTATCTGTTTTGGTCACTCTATACTCACCAACTCGGGACGAGTTGTCCTCCGTACTGCCCCACACGCTGCTCTGCTGGAATGATTGAGGGAGTCTATTGTGTGGTATTTATACCCTGTCATCCTCATCAGTGTGATTGTTTAAGGATGTCTAGCGGATGTGTTGAAATGCCCAAATAAGGGTAATCCGCCTTCTTTGCAGTAAGTGTTAAATTGCTTGTAAACCCATATAAGGTAGATCCGGTATTTTATTTTGATCCCGTGGTTCGATGTCCTCTGCCTGGCCCGCGTGGTGCGGTGTGTTCTGCCGGCACGCGTATTAACTGCGCGCATGCTCTGCTGCGTGCTTGATACCGCGCACGCGCCTTAAATGCTGCGCATGCGTGATCAGGGATGTATCGGGTACCGTGTTCATTCGTTATTGTGGTACTGCTAATGGGATTTTCGATGGTGAACCATAAAGTGCAAAAGTATTCTAAAATAGTGAAGTGGATAGATTGACTTTACAGGAGTAGAGAGAGGTTCATATATTATTTTCGGTTCTTAGTAATTTGCAAGTATGAGGGCAAGGGATGTCTGTGTTAATGGGACAGCTGGCCCCAAGGGACATCATCGTTGAGTCCCTGGATGTGTGTCCCAAGGCGGAACACCCATCTTTGTTCTTTTTGGAATAAACCTGTTTCTGACGGTAAATGTTCAATTATTGTCCATCTTAGGTCGTTCACACAGTGTTGTTTCTCAAGGTAGTGTGTTGCCATTTTGGTCGTGGTCTTTTTACAACGAACATTGCTTTTGTGTTCATTTATTCTAGTCTTGACAGCTCTGGTGGTCATGCCCACATATTCAAGACCGCAAGGGCAAGTAATCATGTAGACTACATTTTTTGTGTTACAATTGGTGAAGTATCGTTGTTCCCATGTGGTGCCGTTCCTGAATGTCAGGATACTGCTTTTCTGTGTCAGGTGGCAGCTGCTGCGTATTGGATAACCTCAGGAGCCATGCTGCCAAGCTCAGTGACGGAAGGTTGGGATGGTAGATCCTCCCGTCCATCTTGGACAACAGGTCCGGCCTGCATGGTAGCCTCTTGTGAGGAGTCACTGACAGGTGAAGCAGGTCCGTGTACCACCACTGCCTCGGCCAATCGGGAGCAATCAGAATCATTGTTGTGCACAAGTGTGTTAGCTTGCTCACCACCTTCGGAATCAACAGGAGAGGTGGAAATGCGTACACAAATTCGATCAAAAGAGCATTCCCTCTCGAGCCTGGCCAGTGGAACCTGGAGGCGAAGCTTCGGCATTTGGCGTTTTGGTAGTCATCGCGAACAGGTCTATGGTGGGACGACCCCAAGATTGAAAAAGTTCCTCTACCACTTTGTCGGGAAGAACCCAGACTTCCTTGTCGTCGAAATGACGGCTTAGAGGGTCTGCCCTCACGTTTTGCTCTCCTGGAAGGTGAACCGCCGTGATAGACAGCCTGAGAGCCAGAAGCCAATGCCAGATCCTCTGCGCTTCCAACGACAACGTCCGGGAGCGCGTTCCCCCCTGCTTGTTCAAGTAGTACATCGTGGTGGTGATGTCCGTCTGTACTAGCACGGATGCCTCTTGGATTGAGGGGAGGAACGCTTTGAGAGCTAGGTGGACTGCTCTCAGCTCCAGCTTGTTGATATGGTAAGTGCTCTCTTTGTGTGACCACTGACCTTGCACCTGCAGTGGGCCCATGTGTGCTCCCCAGCCCAGAAGGGAAGCGTCCGTGATCAGCGTCTGAACAGGGGGAGGTTGGTGGAAAAGGACTCCCACCTGCATATTCTGAGCTTTTGTCCACCACAGAATAGAAGCTCGAGCTGCGTCTGGGATGGTGATGTGATCGTCCCAGCGAGCCGATTGTTGATCTCACTTGTCCTCCAGAAAATAACGGGAGTACACCCCTTTTCCCCTCTGAGAGACCGGCACTCCCTCGTTAGCTGACTTTTCGAGTAGAGTGGGGACTTCTCTTTGCAGCAGGTGCAGCTGATGATTTGATGTTGACATTGGGGGAACCGGTGGAGGCAGATGATTGAAACGAAGACAGTACCCATTCTGAAGCGTAGACAACACCCATCTGTCTTTTGTGATGCTTTGCCACTCTTTGAAATGATTTGCCAGGCTTCCCCCCACTGGAGTGGTCCACGGCGCTGGGGGAAGAAACGACTCATTGCTTGGATTGAGTCTTTCCGGTGTTGTTGCCTTGGCGTTGATTATTTCCTCCCTTGTAATTACGCTTTCCTTTGTACTGGGGCTTTTGCTGCCCCTGCTGATCATGGCTCTTCTTCCAGTTCGGGGTTTGAACCTGCTGCTTTGTAGAGCCCTTGTTAAAGGAGCGAAATTTCCTCTTGAACTCCTTCTTCTTCTCAAGACCCACCGCCTTGAGAGTTTCCAGCTAGGCCTTCATGCGCTGCATCTCTTCGTCCGCACTTGTGCCAAACAACGAAGCACCTGAACACGGCAAGTTCAATATGCACGCTTGGGCTTCTGGTTTCAAAGCCGTTAGGCGCACCTATGATGAACTCCTTGCTGTTACCCCATGAGCATACCCATGAGCTGCTAGGGTAGCCCCATCCGCTGCGGCGCTTATCACCTGGTTGGAGACTTGACTGCCTTCCAGGAGGATTTCTTCAAAGTCCTTACGATCCTCTGCTGGGGATTTTCTCCACAAAACGCTGCAGAGAATCCCACAGGGATCGGTCATAACGCCCCAAGAGGGCTTCCGCATTGGCAACTTTGAGAAAAGCCGCTGATGTATTGCAGACCCGCCTTCCCCACGCGTCTTGCATCTTACTGTCCTTATCCGGAGGCACAGTGGAGGATGAGGCAACTGCATTGGACTTCTTCGCCGCCGCGATAATCACTGAGTCCGGGGGAGGATCTGCTCTGAGGAATAGCGGGTCGTCCTCTGGAGATTTGTACTTTTTAAGGATCCTTGTCGGAGCCCCTTTGACCGTCGCTGGGGTTAAGAAGACGTCCATAACTGGCTTTATAATCCCCTGCACCAAAGGCAGAAGAGGTTTGTGTGCAGACCTATGCTGTAGTGTTTAAAAAATTACTGAGGTCTTGATCTGCGGAGCTTTTAAGGTAACTCCCAGCTTAAGAGCTCCCCTACCAAGTATGTCCTGAAACGTGAAGATATCATTAATCGGAGATACCCTCGTTGAAGGAGAGTCTGTTAGGGTAGGAGAGTAGTTTCTGTGAGAACGGGTCGAGGAAGAAGAAGTAGAAGGAATTCTTCGCTCTCTCCTTGTGCTCCTTGATCGTGATCTATGCCTACTGGTTCGCACCCTGGAGCGTGATCTTTCCCTCTGGCGAACTGGGGAGCGTGATCTTTCCCTCTGGCGAACTGGGGAGCGTGATTTTTCCCTCTGGTGAACTGGGGAGCGGGATCTTTACCCCTGGCAAACTGGAGAGCGTGATCTTTCTCTCTGGCAAACTGGGCAGCGTGATCTTTCTCTCTGGCGAACTGGAGAGCGTGATCTTTCTCTTTGTCTCACCAGAGAGCGTGACCGTTCTCTAGGTCTAGAGAGCGGTTGCTGCATCCGATACGCTGTTTCCTTGTCCTTAGCCCAGTGATGAAGTGGCCTGTACCCTCTTGGTGAAAGCCTGACAGTAGGCGACCTTGGAGCTGAATTTTTCACTGGAGAGTGTGATGGAGGCGTTGCATCCCTTTGGAATGCCTGGATTCCTCGCTGCCCGACTTATAAATAATTAAATCCGGGCCAGAGTCTGAACCTGAGCCAGCCGCAGACCTGGAGAGACTGCGAGAGTCCCTCTGCTCTGGAGACCTCTTCCGCTTGGCAGCGTGACTGTCACTCACTTGCTGGCCCTGGTCATCCTCCGCAGCTGAAGCGGATCCAGAAGACCTCAGAGACTGCTGCGCCACTGGTTGAGGCTGAACCACTGGAGTCCCATGCCTCGACGTCGACTTCCGAGGAGGTAAAGTCCATAAAGGCTTTTCCAACGTCGAACTTTGTTCATCTCTCGACGGCGAGTGTCGATGTCCTGCCGACGCTTGTGAATGCTTCAACGTCGAGCGTCGATGGTGTGACGCGGACGGAGGAAGCTTCGACGTCGAACTACCATGGTCCTTCGACGACGATGAATGCCTCGTCGTCGAGTGCCAATGGGTCGTCGACGGAGAATTCCTCAACGACGATCGCCGATGACCTGGCGACGACGGAGGATGCTTCGTCGTCGACTGCTTCTTCGGCATCGATCACCCATGACCTGTTGACGACGGAGGTTGCTTCGACGTCGATCGCCGATGACCTGGCGACGACGGAGGATGCCTCGAACGTCGATAGCCAGACGTCGACGGAGGCTGCCTCGATGCCGAGCGCCGATGACTAGGCGACGGCGGAGGCTTCGACGTGGAAGACTCTACCTGAGCCTCCGACGACGGAGGTCTCGACGTTGAGCCGCCCTGCTTCAACGGTGACCTCTCTCGACGCTGCACGATGCCCAGTTGACGGCAGCGGAGATTTCTTGACTTTCGACGCTGAAGACTTCACCTTCTTCGTCGTTGAAAACCTCGACGCCGATCCCGACGCCGAAGGAGAGCAGGTCGGGACTTTTTTCGACGTCGACCGCTTCTTAAGTCTCTTTGGAGACCTACCTCTCTCAGAAAGTCCATAAATCCTGCTTCTTTCTCTGTCCTTGGTAGTTCTGGATGACAAGGACTGGCAGTGGACACAAGATGCTTATGCCCACAGGCAGAGCAGGTGTCAAAAAAGAGCCTTAGGCATTTTGACAAAAAATTAACCTTTTTTGAGCCCAAAAAAGGTAGAACTATCTCCCAGGATCCTGACAGAAGGAGCCGGAAAGAACAACTGACCTAACTGTCACCCCTGAGGCATGATGGGAAGCCTGTAGTTCAGGGCTGCCTTAAAGGCACAGTGCCAGTTTTTTGGTTGAAAATGCTTTCATTTTCTATGTTATTGCTTTTCAATGCAGCCTGAGGCTAACAATGTCTCTTTTATGAGCAATTTTCAGGAATTATGAGTGGTTTTACTCAACACAAAATTCAAAGGTCTTTTGATTTAATGTGTTCTTTGTTTCCTTTATAATTGCAGTACATGTACAACGTTTTACATTGGGTTCGCCTCTTTTTGGGGCTGCATTGGTGTGAGAAAAATATAATATATGTACGTACATATATGTGGAGTTAGATATATGTGTTTTTACATAAATATTTTTATATTGTTTCCGGGGTCCCGCACATGGGCGGGAATATTCAGTGCTTATGACTATTGATGAGGATCCCCTGGAAGAGAAGTTAAATATACCAATTAGGAGTATGACAATTTGGTCATGTTTAGGAGGGAACACAAGAACACTACTACTGATTAGCAGGAGTAAAGTGCACAGAGTACCAAAGCCAGCATAAATATAGGGCCTAGCAAAGGGTGAAAAACACGGGTTGACCAAGTGGAAAAGGTGCATTTCTCACCGGTTCCCACCCATAAGGGAATAATACTTGCCTTATTGTATGTATGTATGTAGTATTTGTATAGAACTAACCTAGAAAAAAAAGCAGAGCACTGTACAGGGTCAAACATAAGCATAAAATCAGTGAGTCGTAGGAGAGGTAGCTGTTTTATGAACTGGCAATGCATTTCAATGTAGTGTTCTTTAAAGAGGGAAGTCTTCAACTATTTACTTAAATTCAAGCAGCTCTGAGGCAGTTCTGATTGATTCAGGGATGTTGTTCCAGATCCCGGTGCATAAATGGAAAAGGCCAGCTGCCTCGGTATTTCTCCCTTTTTTTACACTTATTAGTCTACAGTCTGATAGTGTCCTGACTGAGGTGTTCCAAGAACCACCAGAGAAGGTGAGCTTGTCTGCAAGATACGCAGGGATGCTGGTTGTGGTGTCTTTATAAATGATGCAGTTGGTTTTAAAGATGGTGCAGGTCGACAAGATTAGTCAATTGAGTTAAGTAAGGATGGGTGTGATGGAATCATATTTCTTAAGGCCCTGGCTGATATATACTGCGTCATATAGGATGTCCTTAAGGAGTCATTGTGGAGTCTTGGAGCCTATGGTCAGGGCATTACCACCATACATATATGATGGCTTGACAGCAGTTCTGACTGTCGTTTTTTGGACAAAACTGATTCACTTTCTTTAGAAGAGAGGGCTGATATCAGGCCATCTTTAGTTTTTGGGCAATGTATTTCTTGAGGGTCAGGTTGAAGTCCAGGGTGAATTTAAGTGACTTGGCATTCAGGGAAATTTGGGGTTGGAAGTGGTCAAGTTTTATATCATTGATCCAGGTTTGTACAGTTTCTTGTTTGTTGTACTTATTAAGTCAGAATGATTCTGCCTTGGTCGGGTTGAACTTCAGGTAGGCTCCGGAAATACTGGTCTGGATGAGGTGCAGAAAGAGGTTGTGGCACTGGATATCTGAAGCAGAGTAGACTATGTAGAGTTGGGTTATATCTGCATATTGATGCTGTTAACCTATGAGTAGAGCACCAAGTGCACCCATGTTGCTATTGCAGAAGACTGGAGACAGTAAGGAATCTTGGGGGACTCCACAGCTAATAGGGATCTTTTGAAACCTGGAGGGAATTACTTAATATATCCTTTCCCACATCCCCACCCCAGGGGTGGCTGCTGCCGACATGAAGAGGAGGGGGCAGCGAGAGGGAGAACAAGAAAAAAAGGTGCACCTACCCTCCTGCTGCCGCCCGCTGCTTCCATGATCCTCTTTTCCGACGCATCCCCTATGTGCTCGCTCTGCTCCAGGAACTGCAAACTACAGTTCTCATGAGCACAGTCTACCAGACTCCTCTACATCCAATCCCAGCGCTTCTCAAGAAGCGTTGTGATTGGCCTGAGCAGGCTTGCTTTCCGCTCCAGAGGGGACTGGAAGCCTGCAGTCCTCGCCACAAAGCAATGCAACTTGGGTTGACGAGAGGTCAGTGCGCATGTCGGTTTGGCCGTCCTGAGAGGGCCGACCAAACCGAATTGTGCACTGACATAAGTGCCCAGTGGCCATCACTCCTGCTGCTGATGGCCTGCTCCAGGACTTGGATGATGTCTGTGGTGTTCTTACCGTCTCCTATATGTAAAACAAAATGATAATAAATCCTTTTGAATAATTGCTTTATTATCATTTTATTTTACGTTTTCACCTGCTGCTTCCAGCAGTGGGGCGACACTCCTTCGTCATAACGGTGAAGCCGCCCCTGCTCCACCCTAGTGTGCTTCTAACATCAAGAGTTTGGAGAGTTTTTAGGAAGACATGCATCACACCATTCCCCAAATCAATGCAACGACCTACAGCTGATTCTTTCAACTGTGGTAACTAGGAAGGCACTGCCTTTCATGCCGTCAACCTTTGTCCTTAGCAGTAGTGGGTGTGGTTAACATAACTCTTCTACAAGTTTAACTCTCCGTACACATCCTTCCCAAATTGATATACGATGTACACAAATCAGGCATTTTCATTTTGAGGTACCTAAATAAATTCAATATTCAGTAGTTTATGAACTTCTATTAGTGACCCTTGACTCCAGTGCAATCTCTTCAGCTAGTGGCCAGCTTAAACAAAGATGACCCACAAACAAAAGAAGTTCACATGGTTTTTTTTTTTTTTTTTTTTTTTTTTGGAAACCTTTATTGGTGCATCCACAAAAGTACAAATACGGGCCCACAACCCTCAGGCCGGCCTCGAATACTGTTCAGGCACAATTGCATGCATACGGTGACGCGATAGCACATCGGTATCAATAATTGAGCATGCAGCAGTTACACTGGAGATCACGTGCTATCCCGCCTCAGGAGCAGTGAAGGTTAATTTTAAAGGTTTTCCATAGCAACTATTAAAGTCCAAACTGTTCCATTTTAGCTGAAAATAAAGAATACAAAATAAAAGGCAAGGTCCATGTAGGTGTAATACAGCAGTAGCGACCGAATCACACACCGCCCGGCAACCCAAACGTCAACACGGACCCGAGGTGGGAAAGAAGAAGAACAAATAAAGAGGAAAAACAAGGCACCATAGTAACGGAAAGGAACGAAGGACCCCTCCCCCAACCCCCACCCTACACGCATGCAAAGGCTACGGCCTACCCCCCCCCCAGCAGTGTGTCTGTCGCCCAATAAACCCGAAATATAGTAGTATAGAATGAGAGAAAGATAAAGAAAAATGTCGCATCACATAAGCTACAGGGAGCAAGAAGAGAGTAATCTAATCAAAACTCCCAGGAAACCCCTAACCCCGGAGGAGGGCCACAATCACGAATCCCGGGCTCCACTCCCCGCATAAGCCCTCAGCGCATCAACAAGGTAAAGAAATTACAAATATTGCATCCGCAAGTGAAGAAAATATCTCAGACGGAGCCCCTAAGTATACCAAAACAGCGTTCCAATCCGGGTCCCCGCCAGCCATCCAGGTACCAGCCTCACGGCCATCAATAGTAATATTGACCCCCCGCCCGCAAAAACATTCACCCCGTAAGGGGAGCAAAAAGATTCAAACACAGCATTTGCTACCTAGAGTGGAAAGGAAGCATAGCAATAATAGCGGTTGCAGTCGAAAATGGGGGAAAGCAGCACATACAGCACAACCAGTTTAGCAACAAACGTTCCAGTCCGGGTCACAGCCAGACGATCAGTCAAAATCAACGAGGGAAACAGCATCAGCCCTGGCCTGAGCGCCGAAATCTCTCCAAATATGGCCACCACCGCGAGCGCACCGCAGGCAGGACAAAGAAGCAAGATGGCCGCTCACGACAGGAAAGGAGCGGAGGAAGAGGAAACGAGTGTCCCCCGCCATCGGCCAGTTCAGTGTAGAATTTGCCGAGCACCCCCTTTATCGCAGGATGACAAATACTCCAACAATGAGAAAAGGGCCATGATAACACACGTGTAGGCAAAGTCTCAGTGTTCGGAGTGGAGGGGGAATCTGCAACTGTAGCCTCATCCAGCAGGGAACACGCAACACTGTAGCCAGGAACGTTCCATTCCTCCGCACACTCACGTTGCAACAGTGTATCCGCCTCAGGAGTAATGAGAGTCAATAGGGGAGCATCCCGCCACGTTCGCTCCATGGCAGACTCAGCGCCCTCAATCCTCCGTCCCAGCTCTCGGGCGTTTCGCCGCCATGCCACCCGTAGGTCTGCCAGGGCTACCAGGATGTCTCCGCAAGTCAGGTTCCTCCGCAACACTGGCCGGGCCACTCCGCACAGCGGTGCCCTAGGAGCAGCCTCCAGTTCAAGGATAGGCAGGGCAGTGAGATCTGGGGATAGAGGAGCAGTCACTTCTCCAGTATGACATATAGGCGCCATCATCACCCCTTTAGTTAGCCCACGATGGAGGGAGGGAGGTAACTCCGTTGTAGAAAGAAACTGCAGTGAAGCAATGACGGAAACGCAGCCCACAGTCCGGGGGCTGCACAAGGTGGGAGCCCCCTCGCTTACCGTTGTTACGGGCGGTCCACGGCAGAGAAGGCGCTCCAAGATGGAGTCTGCTCAGGGTTCAGGTCACAGAACAAAGGAAGCGTAGCATGTACGGCTCCAGCTTCGCAGGTCCGCACTCCGCCGTCAAGGGGAGTCTCGACACGATGAGTAAGGTCAATCCCACCCATCTCCGCGACCGGCCATTCTCCCGCAAGCAGCAGCACTGTCCCAGCTCGTCCTGTCGGGTACACCCAGCAGCGTCCGGCGGCGGCTCTCGGGGCAGACTGCAGAGGCAGCGTCGGAGGTCGGCAAACGCACCGGAGTCTCGACCAAAACAGCCGGCGGAGACCTCAAAAGAACGCGATAATCACCAGCGCGTTCATGGCTCCGATTCAGATCGGTATAGTCGAGGATAATATCAGGATTTTCGATGTAGACAGAGACGGCTTGCGGAGCCGGGATTTCACCCGTCCGTTCCGTCCGCCATCTTGGCTCCTCCTCACATGGTTTTAAAGGCATGGAACAAACTTACAAGTTTAATATACCCACAGACTTTAAACTAGAGGTCGAAGTGGGTGGGATCTGTGGGACACAATGTGCCCAACGTTTTTATATCACCAAAAACAGCTCCCCTACTTATTTAAAAAGATCACCATCTGGGAATTTTTATTCTGGTAGTTGAGATGGGTCTATTGAAATGCAAAAGAGGGAGTTTTCTGTGATGTGAAGGAGAGGGAGGGGCAGCTAAAGAATAGACATGCCTTCTTACCAGGGTGCCGGTTGCCTTAAAGAAATGTAAATGTGTGCAATTGGTTAATCAGCAGACTTAAATGCTTCTTGAAAGCAGCTATTGGCTTTAATCAATTGTGTCATTTGAAGCTGTAAGATGATAAAGATTTACTCTTTCTGTGAGGTATTGTAAGGGTGGTATTAGCTGAGCTGTGGAATGTATGCTTTTAAAGGACACCTATAAAAAAATACTTGCACTAGGTACAGCCTGAACGTGTATTACTAAAATCTATATTTTGAAAGGACTTTTTGTCTAAACCCGAATTTTTTTGCACTGTATGTAATTCAAGTTTGGGTCTAGCCAGCGCTACATAAATCTCATAACCCTAACACCCACCTACCTCTCAACCAACAGCTCCTCAAGACCTGTCATCATTTTTGTCTTGGCTAATTTGTTGTTAATGGAAAAGTAAGAGGGATAAACTTTGGGCTGATTTTTCCCTTTGCTTTCTGTCATATCTCCCCCTACTGTGTTACCCCATCCCTGACCCCTCTACGTTTCTCTCTGACCTCGTCCTCAAAGATCTCTATATGCTCTCCCTGCAATCGATGTAACCTATAACCGATGTAATCTTGGAACAATAAGGATATCATGTAAAAAGCTTTTTTTTATTTTAATCCTGAATGCTGAGACCCGAGCACCATGGCTGATGCCCGGTGGAGCTGCTAGACAGCTAATGAGGAGATTGGCCCTGGTTTCCCTCTTGACCATCACCTACCCAGCCGGACATTGGGCTCAGTTCTTCCTCATCTCCCTGCTATGGCCCCTTGCTCCTCTCCTCTCCTACTAATCCTCTCAACCTCGTTGTTTGTTTATTGTACCTTACTAAGCTATGGTAACAGATGTAACTTGTAACGCAATGTTCCTCTGGTATAGCGCTTTGATACCTCCGGGTCTAGCCAGCGCTTTATATAATCTTTCTAGATTTACCTTGTAATGCAACGATCCTCTGGTTAAGCAATCTGATACCTCTGGGTCTAGCCAGCGCTATATAAACTTATCAAATCAAATAAACTCAAAACTGGTTCCCCTGATCGCTGAGACCTGAGCAACATGGCTGATGTCCAGTGGAGCTGCTAGGCAGCTATTGAGGAGATGGGCCATGGTTTCCCCCTGACCGTCACCTACCCAGCTGGACATTGGGCACAGTTCCTCCACATCTGCCCGCTAATTACTCCTTCCATCCCTTCCTCCTACAAATTCTTACATTATTTTTGTGTACTGTACCTTTCTATGCTCTTGTAACTGATGTAGCTTTTATTGTAACGATCCTAAATGTAAAGCGCTCCGATACCCTCTTGGGTCAAGTTCGCGCTATATAAAACTTTATAAATAAATAAAATAAGATAATGACTTACATTTTCACAGTGCCCTCTATCACAGACTGGGACCTCATATTGCTGGAAATATACAAGTCACTTTTCCCCACTGCACTAACCAGGATTCAATTCTGTGATTCTATGATTACACAGACAGACATATGCAGTGATCACATTAACCAATAAAGGTTTCATCAAATAAACTCATCAGCTAGAAATGCACTATTTTAAATTTCATTTATTGCTCACCTAAGGTGTTTTTTTATATATGCAGTTACCAGACGATAAAAGACCCACAAAAATAGTTATAGCATTGATCCAGCCCCCACGCTGACTGCGCCCCCATTGCACTCAGGATAACAGTTCCCATACTTTTTTAAAGCACTCCGACCGCTGACTTAAACTCTAGTTTTCCTAAACAAACCAGCAACAATTTGCCTCGTAAGACCACCTCCGTGCCTTTACTACCATTGTGAGGCTAAGATCTGGGCTTGGAGGTGATATATTTTGTGGTGACTGCTATATTAATGCGCACACTCACTCACTGTCTCAGAATGGAGTGTCTCTTTGAAGTCTCCACCGCAGGAAGACCAGGACAACAGATGACAAACAAGTCTCCCTATCCCCTTCGTCCCTGACTCACATGGATCAGGCCCAGGATTCTCCTCCGAAGCGCGCCTGCCTGCGCATTTGTTCTTTGCTATAATAACCATCTGCAGTATCTCGTCTTCCTTATTTTTTTCAAAATAGCATGCCAGAAAATCCATAGCAACCCTCGAGCTGTGTCCCTGCGAGGCCTAACCCGTAGGTGTGAGGAATTCCAATTAGGTATGCAGTGTCTCTGCAGTGGGGGGGCAGACTGATGAGGAGGCGGGAAGCCCCCACGGTTCCGGTGAGTAATCATTCAACACATTTATCCGCCCCCACCAGAAGTTCCCTACGAGGGCTTCCCCCGGAATATTCAACTTGCACTAAAGTCTGACAAGAAAAGAGCGCAGCAAATCTCACAGGAAACGGAGAGGAAACTCCAAGAAAGAGAATGAAGACCCTAGAGTGTATGCAAGGCAGGGCCCACCAAAGACCCCTATGGAGAACTTACCTATGCTTAGCAGGTTTCATACACTCGAGGCTTAAAGCGCAGTGGGGCGCCAGCGAGGAACGGCATATATCAGGCACAGAAAAGCAACCCCTTCTTGAGAGTATATACCTACTTACATTTATTAGAGAAGTAAATAAAATAATAGTACAGAGAAGAAGACCGTGACAAGTACCATGGGAGAACCCAAACCTAGAGCTCTTCACAGGACCTTCACGAAAAGCTTAACGCTAAGACATCTTCACAGGACCTTCGCCAAAAGCCTAACAATAAGACATCTTCACAGGACCTTCACCAAAAGCCTAACGCTAAGGCATCTTCACAGGACCTTCACCAAAAGCCTAACGCTAAGACATCTTCACAGGACCTTCACCTAAAGCCTAACGCTAAGACATCTTCACAGGAACTTCACCAAAAGCCTAACGCTAAGACATCTTCACAGGACCTTCGCCAAAAGCCTAACGCTAAGACATCTTCACAGGACCTTCACCAAAAGCCTAACACTAAGACATCTTCACAGGACCTTCACCAAAAGCCTAACACTAAGACATCTTCACAGGACCTTCACCAAAAGCCTAACGCTAAGACATCTTCACCGGACCGTCACCAAAAACCTAACACTAAGACATCTTCACCGGACCGTCACCAAAAGCCTAACACTAAGACATCTTCACAGGACCTTCACCAAAAAAGTCTAACACTAATGCGAAGACCAGGAACTGCATGGAGAACTCAAGAATGAAGGCCTCACAGAAAATTCTATTTACTTCTACTTTGGGCTTTGTATGTAAATAAACAGTTTAGCAAAGAGGAGCAGGAAGACCGGTCGATCTCTGCAGTATTCCTAAGCAGAGATCTCTCAACACCAGCTGTGGGGGAACGAATATACTGTTTCATGGCCACAGACCTTGCGATATGGCAAATATGTCACTTGGCACAGATAGCAGATCTGTCCCTTGCTCAGCTGTTTAATCCTTAACTCAGTACATACAGCAGTTGCACACAGTAGGGCTACGTGTCAGTTGACACATAGAGCAGAACTGTAATTTATTTGTGACAGATAGTAGATCTGTCTATTGCTCAGTGGATTGATCTTGTGTCCAGTGCAGGCTCATGAGCTCTCCCTTCCTTGTCGTAGACAGCAGAGCTACCCATAACTTGTTTATATATTTAGATGTATTGTAAAGTTTTTGTTGTTACGTTAGTGGCTTACAGAGGAGATAGCCCCCATTTTCTACAAACAGCAGAGCTGTCCACATTGATGTACTTACTTATCTCTGGTTTACCACATACCTGACTATCTGGCTACCGTTCACATTACATCTATTTATCCGCTTATCCTGTGCTGGGAGAGAGAACTTTAAAGACATTGTATCACAAAAAACAGGGCACTTTTGGGAACGAGAACATTAGAGACAACTTCCCAGAGAGGACATGATGCCGGGAACACAAGAACTGCGGAACCCTCACAAAATGACATTGAAATAAGTGTTTACTAGACTCAAAGACACAAAGGCAAAACACTGGAGAGCAACAAAAACAGGGTAAGAGGCACATCTGGCTTAACTTGAAGGAGACAGATTATCAATACAACAGGCCATCACTGAGTCCACTTAAACCAAAATCAGGAACAATATACCCCAGAGAAGAAACTAGAGACTCAGACACTGCACTATAAAGACTGACATACAATCACTTACCATATTTGAAGAACAAAGAAAGGAATTGTCACCGCTACATGCTAACACTGCGATAGCTGACGAAGGTTAGAAAGGGGGCCGAAGACCAAATCCCTGGCTGCAGAGCTTCTCACAGGGACAACCTATGAGGACATGTTCACTTATAAGTTTAAAGCTGGAGGGTCGCAAATTACACTTCCTCCCCTACATGAACCAACATTGAAAAGAAAATCCTCAACAAACCACTTCACCTACACTTACACTTAGAAAACTGAAGGTTAAATGCTCTCACACACTGATTTTGTCAGTAAGTTAAACCCACTACTGCAAATAGTCTGCCAATGTGCAATTAGAGTGCTAGGCAGTCAACGAATTGGTGAATTCTGCACCACAGAAAAATTGTTTAGCATAACAGCCATGTTTCCAGCACCATCCAATTCCCCATCTGCATGTCAAGACATTTTAAAGGGCTCAGGTCAACAAACTAGAGCAGGCCCAGATAGCACAAGGATCTGTTGCAATAAATGTCCTTCAGAAAGCACAGCAGATTCAGCACCTTGTGCTATCTAGTGGTATTAGCTGCGTTAGATTCCACATCATTGATAAATAGGGCAGTATTTCCTCAAAATATATAAATTAGTGTTTTAGCACAAGTGTGGAGCTCTGAAAAGCACGGTGTTTGGGGAATAATGACCCCTTTGACCCCCATTCTCATGGGCCTGAAAGAACCCAACACACAGATAATCAATCTTGGAGCTCTGCACAGACAACACATTCGAACCTAACATGGAAGCCCTGAAGAGAAGCTGCTCCAAATACCCAATGAGATAATAAGGTATAGGAAGCCCACAATAATCCAATTCCGGTGCCGTTTACAAGAAATACACAGAGAAACTAACTCGGTGCTTAATTTGAGCCGGTAGTTTCTGTTGCTCGGCGCTGGCATCTAATTCTCAACACCAGAATTAATGACAGTCAACCACATGGTGGAGCGATCTGATAATTTTAAGATGAGCTCAACAACAGTGTTTAATAATTCAGTAAACATAAAAAATTAATAGTGCCTGCCACCCGTGTCATTCTTTTAGTTTTGGGTGACCTGGAATCCTCTGAATTGGCACACTTGCAGGAGTGCAATGGTTAGTAGTTGGGCTGGTACCATTACTGGCAGCGCTCACAGGTGCAAAGGGTTGTGGGGGCTGCAGTGGGCTCCTGGGAAGAGCCTGACTCTTACTTTTTTACAATTAAGTACTGCCAACACTGAAGCCAAGAGCAAGAACCGCACAAAGAACACCAATGCACAAGCATTGTACAGGGAAAAGGAGAGTACCAGCACTTCTCAGCAAGGGTGCAATACTTTAAACGAGAGAGTACCGGCACTTCCCAGTAACAAACAGGTACTTTGAGGCAGCGAATACTTGGACTTTTATATTTCTAATTCAACCACTTGGACACCCTTCCTGCTGAGCAATCTTTCTTCTAGTTAAAGTCCTGCTGGAAATTACGCAAAAGAGAGAATTCGTTTACTTTTTTATATTAACTGATTACATGTATCTTTCAGTTGGGGTTCGTTCAAGCGTGTATACTACTGGTCACTTGTCACTAACGGATTCCCCATTGTTCCCATGAGGCACAGGGTCAGACTGATTTGCATATAGCCATGTCTGAACTGGGGTGGCAGAGTGGGCTAAAGAACGGTGATGGATCAAACCCAGATCTTTTGACTGGGTGTGAGTGTTTGATTGATTCAGATGCTCCGTCCATCACCACCCCCTTTTGTACCGGATTCCCCAATCACGCCAGGATTAAGGACCAAACATTTCTAGAAGGCCCCATGTGGCATTGAGCATAGGGTCCTATGATAGTGGAGCTGGTGCCCTTGCCAAGCTCCACTATCAGCAATGTGCATTCCAGGCCTGTTCCGGAGGGACTACAAACATTATCTAGTACCCTCTCACAGTACTTTTATTTGTGTTGTATGTGTAACATAAATCATACAGTAGCTAAGCTTGTAATTCTATTGCAGGACAGGAGGCTCCGATTATGCTTAGTCTCATTTCTTTATTGAAATGCTCAGCAGCCAAGTAAAAAACCACATTACCCAGAAACACTTGGGTAATAACCATAGAGTCTTGTTAGTATAAATAGGTGTACAGACAATCCCACTTCCTCTTTCTTTGCTGCTCCGCAGCCAGTTAAGTGCTTCTTACCTTACTATTGTTGTTTGCCTTGCACTTTGTATTACTTGCGCGGCTTCTGTTTAACATTTCTGCCGCTTTGTTTTCCGCGCGTATCGCGCTGCTTGCGCTTGCCTTCGCCATTCCGTTCGCGTTGTGTTTCGGTGGCGGCGCGGCTGGGTGCGAGGCATCTCCACCCTGAAGTCGGGCGCTTTGTGCCTGGGTTCTATTTCTTGTTGTGGAGTGGTTTATTGGGGTCAGGGCTGGCTCGCGCTGTTCGCGCGAGCTGCTCTCCTTCCTGTTCAGGCGGCCGGTTCAACGCGCATGCGCGTTTTGGTATTTCCGGCGCTCCGTGTTGTTTCTTCACCGGAGCTCCTCTGAAGGACGTCCCCTGCGGCGTAAACGCCCACAAGCCTCCAGGATTTACCCTGTCGACGCCAGTGTCTAAAATAGGATACTGGTTGTAAAATTTGGCATAGGCTTTGCCTAGGGTGACGTTTTTGGTGACAGTAAGCCTTCCCTCCACTCTCTACATATTTTGACCTGTAGTCTCTACAGCTTTGGCTTGCTGTGAGGGTTTTTTCACCCCCCTTTATTGAGCCTTTGGCTTGTTTATACCTTACATTCCTCATTTGTGGGCATATATTTTCACATTACTTGTGAATCATGAGTGATTATTTCTATGAGGATGAGGAAGAGTACGATGAGGAGGCTCCAGACTCCATGGAGCAACATTTGGTGGAGGCTTTGGACCGTGGAGTCCAACACTCAATGAATAGAGCACTAGTGCGTGCTATCACGCCTCTCAAAAGGCACTTGACTAAATATGCTGAGCAGCAGGGTTGGGTCCCTGCGGCTAAGAAGTCGTCATCTTCTCCTGCTAATCCACATTCTTCTGTCTTCAAGAAATTGGCGCTGTCCTTGTCCTCTGCCAAACCTGACGCTGTTGTTGAGGAAGGTGAGAGCGATGACCTGCAGTCATCCTCTTCCTCGGATCCCGCTCCTCCCCCTCCCAAGAAAAAGAGATGCAAGGAGCATTTTGTTGATGCGTCTTCGCATCCACCTGTCCTGACTTTTGAGCCGGCGGACATTGTCCACCCCCAGTCCACGGCTTGGCTTCCTTCCCAGGCTGTGACGGAATACGTCCAGCAGCACATACGCCAGCCCTTTGAAAAGGAGGTACGTGCCCGTCTCCGGTCTGAGTGCCCGCGACCAGACTTAGCTGATCATCTGGCGGAGACCCCTGAGGTAGATCCCACTATGACAACGTACCTCCGCAAATTTGCGAAAGACCCCAAAAAGGGTCTGGATAGGTCCTGGCGGGCTTGCCAGGACAAGGTTTTAGATCTCCTGGGTCAGCTCACCAAAATGTTGGACCTTGGTTTCCTGGCTAAAAGTACTAACCGGATGGTGGATCCGGATGAGCTGATTAATTGGGCTCAGCGCGCCATTTGCCAGTTGGGTAATGCCAACTGTGCGCTCTCTGCTGAGAGGCGCAGGTCCATTTTGCTAAAGCTGGATCCTAAACTGCAAGAATTGGCTACTTCTGAGTCGGGTCCTGCGGCTCAGGGTCTTCTTTTTGGGCAACCATTTTTGAAGGAGCTGACCAACTTTGTAAATACATTCAGCGGCCTGGATAAGGCTCAAGCGTCTCTCCGCCGGACCCTTCGTCCGGTTTTCAACAGGGCCGGAAGAAGTAGGGGGCGTTCCTCCGGCCGTGGTCAGCAACAGCCCTCCCAGAAGGGGTACCAGTCCCAGCGAGGAGGTCAGCAGGACTCGGGTTATACCCCTCGTTCAAACTTCTATCCCTCAAGAAAAGGACGTGGCCAGTTCAAAAAAGGACGTGCTGGTGGATCCGCCGGCGGCTACCACGATTCCGCCACTTCAGGTGAGCATTCTTCCTGCATGCAGTGTTGTTCTGGGGGGCAGGATTCGCCTTTTCCTAGAGAACTGGCAATCAATCTCCAGCGATGCATGGGTGCTGGAGACAGTTCAGGGCTTCAAGCTGGAGTTTTATCATCCTGTTCGTCAGTCCCGTCTTCCTTTTCCTCTCCATTTCTCAAACCAAAGTCGAGACTTCATCACAGAGGAACTCAGGTCTCTGGAGGCCAAGGGGGCGATTGTGCCGACGGTGCGCCATCCTCAGGGCTTTGTCAGCTCAATCTTCCTTGTGGAGAAGAAGGGAGGGGGATCGAGGTTGGTCCTCAACCTGAAGGACTTCAATGCGGGAGTGGTTTACCGCCACTTCAAGATGGAGGGGATCCATCTGTTGAGGGATCTCCTGAGGGAACGGGATTGGATGGTCCGTCTAGACCTCAAGGATGCATACCTCTCGGTTCCGATTTTACCGCCCCATTGCCGTTTTCTTCAATTCCAGTGGCTGGGGATGTGGTATCAATATCAGGTTCTTCCATTCGGCCTTTCGTCAGCACCGTGGTGCTTCACGAAACTGTTACGTCCGGTCATGGAATCTCTCCGCAGTCGCGGAGTTCGCTTGATCATCTATTTGGACGACATCCTCCTGTTAGCGGATTGTCCGATAAAGCTTATGTCTCACCTGACGTGGACCGTAGACCTGCTCCAGACTCTGGGGTTTTTGGTGAATGTTCCCAAATCTGTACTTCAACCTACACAGGTGATAGATTTCTTGGGGTTTCAAATCAATTCCCTTTCTTGTCAACTTCTGCTACCTCGTCAGAAAGTTTGTTACATCAAACGGGAATTGAAGTCTGTTGTCTCGAGTCCGACGGTGTCGTTGAGATCATTAGCTCGAGTTGTAGGGCTTTTAGCGTCTTCTCTACAGTCGATATTTCCGGCTCCGCTGCATTACCGTGCGTTGCAGCGTTTGAAGATTCAGCATCTTCAGAGGGGCCTTCGCTATTCCGATCGCATCCCTCTGTCGGAGGAGGCGAAGTCGGAGATGACGTGGTGGTTGAATCACATGGAGGCCTGGAACGGCAGGGCCCTCTTCGGATCTTCTCCGGAGATTGTGATCGAGTCGGATGCCAGTCAATGGGGCTGGGGAGCCCGCTGCGGTCCAGTCACGACAGGGGGACGTTGGTCCCCCCAAGAACGCTGTCTCCACATCAATTGTTTGGAGTTACTGGCGGGATCGTTCGCGATCAAATGTCTGTCTCCTCTTCAGTCCCGCTGCTGTATACTTCTCCGAATGGACAATGTATCAGCAGTCCGTTATATCAACAAGCTCGGAGGGACTCGTTCGAGGTTGTTGGCGGAGATCGCCAAGGAGTTTTGGCATTACTGTCTGCACAACGGGATCACAGTTATTGCGGAATACCTTCCGGGTTGTCGCAATGTGGTGGCGGATTGGAATTCCAGGTACCTGAGGGATTTCAGCGACTGGAGACTCCATCCGTGGGTATTTCGACAACTTCTACGGACCTGGGGCCCTTGTCAGATCGACCTCTTTGCGTGCCGGCTCAATGCACAACTTCCCCGGTTCTTCAGCTGGAGACCGGACCCGGAGGCTCTGGCAACGGATGCCTTCCTTCAACCGTGGCCGACCTCCCTGTGTTATGCGTTTCCCCCGTTTATGATGATCCCCAGGGTTCTGGCATATGTGAAACGTTTTCAGGCGGAGCTGATTCTGATCACTCCTCTGTGGCGGGCTCAACCTTGGTTCCCTGTTCTCTTGGAAATGACTTGCGCATTGCCATTTCTTCTGCCTCAGAAGCAGAATCTCCTGTTAGATCCGCTTCAGAATCCGCATCCCCTAGTTCAGTCAGGCTCTCTCCTTCTCCCGGCGTGGCGGATTTCGGGGAACGGTGGGCTGTGTCAGGCCTTTCTTCGGACGCTACCAGACTCCTCAGCAACGCCTGGGCACCAAATACCCACAAGCGTTACAGGGGTTCCTGGAACCGTTGGAGTGACTGGTGTGCTCAACGGCAAGCTGATCCAACATCAGCGGATGTTTCTTTAATTGTCAATTTTCTGGCCTCCCTGTATTCGGCTTCTGGTCTGGCGTACCGTACTATCAATAATTTCCGCTCTGCTATTTCGGCAGGTCATGTTCCGATTGATGGTAAGCCTGTAGGGGAACATCCTTTGGTGTCCAAGGTCCTTAAGGGCGTTCGTATGGCTGTCCCTCCGCGTCCCAAATATGTGGCCTTATGGGACGTTTCGGTTGTTTTGCGATTTTTAGAAGCCTGGCCGGTTAATTTCTTGCTTTCGCGCAAACAACTTTCGGCCAAGCTTACCATGTTGTTATGTTTGCTTTCTTGCAAACGGATTTCTGACGTTCACGCATTGGATCTTGCTGGTCGGAGTTTTACTCCTAAAGGGGTTACATTTCGCCTTTCCCGGCGCACCAAGACTGATACTGAGATTATCTCTTACCCTTCTTTTCCGGCGCGTCCCAACCTTTGTGTGGTCCAATGCCTGAAAGCTTATGAGGTGAGTACTTCTCTTATTCGTTCTGATATGCATGGTCAACTGTTAATTGCATTGCTGAAGCCTTTCCGCCCCGTTACTACAGCTACGTCGGCTCGCTGGGTACAGTGGCTTATGGGAGAGGCAGGGATTGATGTTTCTGTTTTTGGGGCTCATTCAGCTCGTGGAGCCATGGCCTTTAAGGCTTTTTCATTGGGGGTCACCTTGGGGGACCTTATGAAAGCTGCTGATTGGTCAACAGATTCAGTGTTTAAGACTTTTTACGTTAAACCTGTACCTACGGTTGCGTCTGTGGTGTTGGATGAGCTTTGAACAAGCATAATCGGAGCCTCCTGTCCTGCAATAGAATTCAAAATTTGCAAACATTCGTGACAAGAATTTTCAATTCTATTAAGGACTAGGAGGCGAGGATTATCCCACCCATAGATTATACATTGTATTACTGACAATTGTTTTGCATTAATCTGTTACAACAGTATATATTGCATTGTCTTCTTTTCCCACCCTTACTTCGGAATATGTCTGATTTTGTTGGAATGGCTATTACGGCTTTGTATCTTTTTTCAGGTTCTGATCCCAAGTGATGCGCCTCCAGTTCCTCGTAGGAGCGCCTGTTATCTTCTCTAAAGAAGTCTCCTGTTTTTCTGCCTTCGGCTGTTTGGGATGTCTCCCTTCGTTACCTTCAATGGACTGATCTTTGCTGTTGCATTGACTTTTGGATTGTTTACTGTTTCCTGGATTCTCCTCACCAAAGAAAGAGGAAGTGGGATTGTCTGTACACCTATTTATACTAACAAGACTCTATGGTTATTACCCAAGTGTTTCTGGGTAATGTGGTTTTTTACTTGGCTGCTGAGCAT
This sequence comes from Lissotriton vulgaris, assembly GCF_964263255.1. Classification (NCBI taxonomy): domain Eukaryota; kingdom Metazoa; phylum Chordata; class Amphibia; order Caudata; family Salamandridae; genus Lissotriton; species Lissotriton vulgaris. The sequence continues at coordinate 550,414,858 of NC_141699.1, read as the reverse complement.
TTCAATAAAGAAATGAGACTAAGCATAATCCTCGCCTCCTAGTCCTTAATAGAATTGAAAATTCTTGTCACAAATGTTTGCAAATTTTGAATTCTGTTTTTATGACTTGCATATAGTGGCCTTGATGAACATATGTGCCCCAACACTCGATGCGTAATATGCTCGTCACTTTGTCATGAGGCGTTGCACAAAGAACCGCCAAGAGGAAAGGCCTAAACAAGCAAAGCTTACATTTAAGAATGTTTGTATCTCCGCAATAAACACGACAAAAAAACGTACATGGTAACTATACGAACGAAACCTAACAAGGCAAGTAAACTACTTGTATAGTTTTTTTGCTTACACAACCTAGAAAGAAACACCACCTAGACAAACTTTAAATTAACCTACCAAAGAAAATCGCACAGTGCCCCCGAAGAGGAACCCCAGGGCTTTAAGTGGTCCGGGTCTTGCCAGTGCTCCTGCCGGGCAGTTCTAAAAAGCAGGTGCTGAGACGGGTCCCTATCGGGCCCTCCATTTTTCTCCTCACCCTCAGGGTGAACAAATAAATCTTACCTCTGCGTGAGTAACACTGTCTTTGATGTAACTTCGAAGAGGCTCCTTATAGTTCTTTCACAGTCTCATCATTTCAAAACGGAAGCATTTTCAATATTCAATACAACGAAACTCTAGTTGTTGCTTATTTATCTTAAGCAAATAACAACCTTTGACAAAGTCAATAGGTCTGGCTTGTTGTAGGTGTAATGTTACTTGTTATATTATACATCTGGATGCAATGACAGAAACAACAAAATACCAATCAGGCTGCACATTATGCTAAACTCAGATTTTTCGCTTACGTTTTTTCCATGCCCTTTATTACAACAACCGCCCTTCTCTGGGAGACCCCCACAGTTTTTTATTTCACTCGAAGCCCTGAGGAGCCCTCGCCAGAGACACAATATAGAATCCGTCCTGAAAAACCTCACTAAGGAAACCTGCATCAGCAACGGATTCAAACACAACAAAAATGTTGTAGTGATGAAGGCACACTGACTGAGCACAAAGAAAACGGTAGAGAGAAGGACTACAAGACTTGGAGGAGGACAACACCGAACTACTGAAATAAAAGCAGAGCTCAATCGTAACAACAAAACGCATGTTTGAGGGCAAATGTGCAGGCTGGCTATGAAGTCAGTGAAAGAAACACAAAGCGCATAGAATTTTTACATGCACTTGATGCAAAAATAGCCAGTAAACATTACAAAATAAGCAAAACAATTGCCTAATTAATGGATGAGAGCTTTGCTGTCGATCAACTGGAACATGTTTCGCTAAAATCTATACATTTTTGTGCTGTGTTTATAAACTTTTTCTCAATGCAAATGAATGGAAGTGGGAACACGTGAGAGTAAAGAAAACCACTGATAGGCACTAATGAACCGGTGCCAGGCTCTTCTTGTAGGAAGAAAACAAGACGTCTCTGGGAAGATGTTACATGTATCACCAACAAAAGCAGACTCTACTACTTTCTGAAATCCTCTCTTCCATGCAACAATTTCAGAACAAGGCTAAGCTTACCAGAACAGTTCAGCTAAAATGTGCAGTGTACATCACCGGATAAGATGGAAACTCATTAAAATTATGCATGTGTGCAATAAAGCTAAGCCCTTAGTGGCCTTCTAACAGGTAAATAAATGAAACAGCAGTGGATTAATAAAATATATCACCGCAGGTTAAGGCACATTTGTGTTTTTTATATTTTAGTAGTATGTAAGCAATCATTAAGCATGTAAGTAAAAAAAACACAAGTTACTTATCTGTACACTGTAGTTCAATATTGATGTCTTTCATAGATTCCCATGCTTGAATTTTCCATGTCGTTGAGGTGGGAATCCCACAGTAAAAACAGTAAGAAGTATAAAGGAAAAGCATAACTTAATAAAGATCCAAACAGTGACATTGTTATTCAATTCACATCGTTTGAGAAGAACCAAACTCCAATCAATCAAGAAGCACCTCATGAAGCACGCTTTCCATCATTGGCAACCACACCTCAAATTTCTGAGAACACCTTTAAAGGTAAGATAATAGAGGTATTTTAAAAATGGTGAGCTCGAACTGGGTAGGAGAGTGGGTCACACGTAAATCTATGAAAGACATTAATATTAGAGAACTGTAGCTTACAGCTAAGTAACTGGTTGTTTTCTCCAGTATTGAAGTATTAATAATTTCACATGCTTGAATCCGAGTAGCGAACAGTAATCATTAAAATAGAAAATCATATTTAATGTGGGGGTGGAAAATAGACATAACATTAAAAAGGAAAGAAATAGGAGCTTACCTCAGTGGATCAGATTCCGAAGAACTGCCTGTACCACTGCTGCACCATTTCTTACTATCAGTTCAAGACAGTAATGTCGGGTAAATGTGTGTCTATTCTTCCATGTAGCTGCTCTGCAGATGTCTGTTAACCTATCCATCCAAAGGACATCCGGCCCTTTGATTTTTAAAACACTTTTTTAGTAAGTGTTTTGGTATACAGTAGGTTACATTGGTATAAAGAATGATCACAAAGGCTGTAATGTTGTAGTTAGAAAAATAGCACAGCAGGTAATTATACAGTCTAGAAACTCCTTGTTTATATGATGAATGGGAGACTGTTAAAACGGCCGCAGCCTGTGTCCACTGCATAACTGTGAGAACATAAACATTAGGGGCAGCATGCGAGCATCATAGATCGGAAAGGGCAGCAAGGGTTAGGAGTTGACTTTGTACATAGAAGGTGGAAAGGTTTATTAATCCATATGGTTGGGACATCCGCTGAGTTGTGTTGCGCAGTCAAGAAGATGCCTGTGGGGATGGCTGTTATGGGGAAACGGTGTGCCCTACCTATGGAAGCAGTATGTTTAGGAAGGAGCATTTGGTCTCCCCTCTTTGTAACAGCTGAACGCATGCAGCTCACAGCGGAAAGTTATCTCTCTTAGCCACCTGTAAATGAACCAAAAAAGCATCCTATTCCATCAAGATTATGTGTTTTTGCGAAGGCTCCTCGTGTCCTCTCTTCAAATCACAAAGCTCTCAGCCTCAGCCCATCGGCTAATGTGTGTCGTCATGTAGGGCTTTAAGTGGGCCGGGTCTCACCGGAGCTGAGTACCGGCAGTTTTTTAAAGGGGCCTAGAAACAGGTCTCTATCGGGCTCTCTTTTGTGCCCTGGCACAGGTGGTCCTTTTTTACCGGACTGCAGTGACAGCAGGCCCATCGATGTGCGCGTGTTCACACTTCTCACTAGTGGAGAAGTTACGGTATGACGTCATGCCAGGTGAGGCTTGAAAGGGAAAGGAAATGCTGAGAGTCATTTTTTCTCTGGATTTCCCTTCTCTTTTTGAAACTCAGGAGCAGCAACATTGACGTGGTGTCACCAGGGCTTTAAGCGGAAGCTTTTCTTTTTCACTATTATATATATGCCATAGTTGCTGCTTATTTATCTTAGGCAAATAACAACCATTGACAAAGCTAATAGTCCTGACTTGTTGTAGGTATGATGTTACTTGGTTTATCCTATATCTAGGTGCAATCACAGAAACTGCAAAATACAAGTCGGGCGGCACACTATGCTAAACACAGAATTTTTGCTTACGTGTTTTTAAGCCACGTTCTTAATTACATTGGCCACGCCCATTTGAGAGCCCCCCCCCCCAGTTTTTTCATCCCACTTAAAGCCCTGATGTCATGTTGCAGTTAGAAGGGTGAACTGTGCGCCGCTGTAGTGTAATTACTCTCTTACCTAGGAGGAGAGCAAGGTCTTCAAAGCAGTCTGCCACCTTGCTTTGTTGGGCACGCTCATAGACACCTAGGGCTACAGTTTCCCATGTGTCCAGTCAAGTATATTGGGTGATGTATTTTAACATAGGCTGTACCTCCTGCTAGAACTGGTGTAATGAGGGGCAGCCCCAGAAGATGTGTCGGAGATCTGCGTCATTCAAGGGGCATCGGGGGCACAAGTGTTGCGCATCAAGGTATATCCTGTTCAGCCTGGGTGGTGTGAGATAAGTTCTATGTAGGAAAGAAAACTGTATGAGTTTGAACCAGGTGTTCCTGGAGACTAGGTGAGGGTATTCTAATGCTTTCAGTCCCTCCGAGTCATGTAGCATCTCCTGGTATTTCTACAGCCACATAAGCAGTTTGAGACTATGTCCTCTCAGGGCTTTGTAGAGCCAGGTAACCAAGAGACTGCCTTCACCACTAATTTTTGTATCACTTCGTGGGTGACCCCCTGTTGTGTGGCGTTTTAGGCTCCGAGTGAATTTTCTCGATTCATGCCCTTATAAAGGTACAATTCACATTGCCCTAATATAGGCATAGAAATCAAGCCCTTATTTAGACATAGCCCATGCAGACCAAATACAGGCATGGCTACTTCCACCCGTACCAAACGTCACAACGATTTCTTGGAAAATCGGCTCAAGCAGTTAGGGACCTTCCCTTGCTTGAATATTGATTTGTCCAAGAACTCATTTACTTTGCAAAGAACAACCATTCCTTAAGGGTTCTTTCCTGGCGTTATTATACCCGACCATACGTCAAACTATGGCATTTCTAGACACCTTCAAGATATAAATATACCTTCACTTGCTCTAGCAAGACACGGTGGTTCGGAGCAGTTCGACTATCTACTTGCCCGACACAGCTCGCTACAGCAAGTGCCGAAGGAAGCCGACCATCCAGCTGACGCACTGATCAAGAGGCTGTCAATCTCTCGCCGAGAATCCAGCTTCAGTGTTTCCAAGTTCCTCTTGCAGGGTGTTGGGAAATCAAGTCCCGAGACAGAGATACCAGACCTCCTTCATTCAAAACCAAGGTATGGAGCTGATTAGAGCCTAGGGAAATCTTCGATAGATTCTTGGCAAAGAAAACTAAACCTCTACTACACCATACTTACTTCTTCCCGCGTACTAGACTTAGGTTAGGTACATTGGGGTAGGTGTATTTTAGAAGCACCAGTTGAGTATTTTTAGTCATTGTTATTTATGTATGTATTGCTACATGGTTTAGAAACCATACAATGCTGTTACAGTAATGTTTTATAAAATTGTTCTCGCTGTACGCATTATACTTTACAGTCTGCATTACAATTGTAGCAGTTCACTTTTCTTGCATGAGAAGAAACAAGTTACTTACCTGTAACTTTAGTTCTCCAGTATTGGTAACTTTCATAGATTCCCATTGCTTGTATCATTCCCCGTCGTCGGAATGGGAGCCTCGGTAATTATATATATATATACCTAGGTAAATACACCCGAATAGGTGCAAAAAAGGGTAAAAAATAGGCCTAGGCCTCATTATTTTTTGTAGCCTATAGGTGTCCTTATGTGAAAAGACCCAAACTCACATTAGCGACCAATCAGATTAGCCTCACCCTTTGGAACCTTCCTGAGAAAGCTCAGAGCCTCAGATTTTCGTAGCTGTTGCTTTGCCACAGAATCACCTAGACCAGAAGTGAGCTTTCCCAGGGGAGGTGGGTGGGTGCATGGGAATCTATGAAAGTTACCAATACTGGAGAACTAAAGTTACAGGTAAGTAACTTGTTTCTTACTTCAGTATTGGAACTTTCATAGATTCCCATTGCTTGTATCAGAGTAGATAGCAGTTAGCATGCTTCAAACATTTTGTTCATAGTTACAAACTATTATCAACCAATTATACAACATATCATCATAATCATAAATCAGTAACCATAGCATAATAAACGAAATGTGAAAAAAACTGGAAGGAGGGAAGAGAGGAAAGCTCACCTCTTACTGGAAGAGATTTCTCAGGACAGCTTGACCAACAGCCGAATCCCCCTTTGCAGCCGCGTCCAGGCAGTAGTGTCTCGTGAATGAGTGAGTACTGCCCCAGGTGGCCGCTCTGCAAATATCCTTTATCAATACTCCTGCAAACAGTGCTGTAGACGATGAGATCGATCTTGTGGAGTGCGCCTTCACCTGTCCTTTCAACGGCTTGCCTGCCGCCTGGTGGCAGAAACGGATCGCACTCGATATCCATCTGGAAATTCCCTGCTTTGACAAAGGAAACCCTTTCCTTGGGGCTCCAAAGGCCACAAACAGCTGGTGCGTCTTTCGAACTCCAGCTGTGCGTTGAAGATAGAATTTCAAACATCTCTGAACGTCCAGAGAATGAAGTGTCCTCTCAGCCTGGGTTGACGGCCAAGGAAAAAAGGAATTCAGAACCACCGGTTCATTAAGATGAAAGTCTGTCGGTACCTTCGGAATGAATTTGGGGTTCATTCGGAGGATCAAAATATCATTTTTGAACTGCAAGTAAGGTTCCTTGATAGTCAAAGCCTGAAGTTCTCCCACTCTCCTTGCCGAGGTGAGTGCCAGAAGAAGCGCCACCTTCCATGACAGGAACTTCAAGTCTGTCTTATGTATTGGCTCAAATGGCGATCTCATCAGTTGAGCCAGGACCACATTCAGATGCCAAATCGGAGGTGGAGGCCGAACTGGCGGAAAGACTCTAAACAGTCCTTTTAGGAATTGTTTTATCACTCTTGTTGATAACAGAGAAGGACCAGATCTTGTTCTTCTATACCTGGAAATAGCCGCCAAGAGGACCTTGATGGAAGCATGAGCCAGACCTGCCTGTGCCAAGGATAGAATGTATGGTAACAGTTGATACGGAGCTGATGAGAATGGATGCACTCCTTCTCTCTGGCACCATAAATAAAACCTTTTCCATTTCGCTCTATATGTTTTATTAGTGCTAGGAGCTCGTGCTTGTGCTAAGATGTTTCTGCATTCCTCCGGAATGTCTAGATCCTTAAACTCTCTGTGTTCAGGAGCCATGCTGTCAATTGAAGCGAGCTCGGGTTCGGGTGGAGAACTTGGCCGTTGGACATTGATAGAAGAGTCTGGTTGGAGTGAAGATGAATGGGCTGTTCCTCCGACAGAAGAAGCAACTCCGTGAACCAGAACTGGCGAGCCCAGGCGGGCGCTATCAGTATCATCCTGCACCTGTCCATCTTGAGCTTCTTGAGGACTCGAGGAATCAGGGGAAATGGGGGAAAGGCGGAAACAAATGCGCCGGACTAAGACATCAAAAGGGCCTTCCACAGCGATCCTCGATGGTGTTCCCTGCTTGCATAACAACAGCATTTCTTGTTCATCGGAGTGGCAAACAGGTCGATCGCTGGGTCCCCCAGCGGGAGAAGATGTCCTTGACCACTGCGTTGTCCAATTCCCACTCGTGTGAGACTGCCCTCAGGCGACTTAGCGTATCCGCTTTCGTGTTGCATACTCCTGGAAGGTGTTCCGCCACGAGCCTGATGTTCTGAGAGATTGCCCATTCCCATAACAGCTGGGCCTCCTGAGAAAGCAGTGGCGATCTTGTGCCTCCCTGCTTGTTGATGTAATGCATTGCGGTGGTGTTGTCCGTACGCACTAGGATGGCAGAATTTGAAATCCTTGGGAGGAAAGCCAACATTGCCAATCGAATAGCTCTTAGCTCCAGAACATTGATATGTAAGCGACGTTCTTTTGGCGCCCAGTGTCCACTGACCTGGAGATCTTGCATGACTGCTCCCCAACCCTGAAGGGAGGCGTCTGTTGTAATGACGCGAGGAGCCGGCGCCGCTCTGAAACTGAGACCCACCGAGAGGTGAGATTTTTTCATCCACCTTGAAGCCGTCTGTTTCATCTGCTGGGTGACAGTTACCCTGTTGTTGAAAGACCCTTCCACCTGCTTCCACTGAAGGTCTAGTTCCTCTTGCAAGGGACGCATTCGCAGCCTGCAGTGCGGAATCAATTGAATACAGGATGAAATCGACCCTAGAAGAGATTTGTACATCCTGACTGTCATCCAACTTTTCCTTTGCAATCGAGCGGCTGAAGACATGAGTTTCATTTGTCTCTCTTCCGATGGGAAGGCTTTGCACGCCTGAGTATCGAGTATTGCTCCCAGGAACTTCACCGAACCCGCTGGTCGAAGGACCGATTTTTCTCTGTTGAGTTGTAAACCCAGATGAATAAAGAGATTTAAACATGTTTCCACAGCTTCTGTTGCCGCTTGGAAACTTGGTGCCTTCAGCAGCCAGTCGTCTAAGTACGGGAATACTTCCAGCGACTGTCTTCTCAGAAAAGCTGCTACCGGGGCCAGCACCTTTGTGAATATCCGGGGTGCGGATTTTAATCCAAATTGGAGCACCATGAACTGGAAGTGACTCTTGCCTACTGTGAAGCGAAGGAAACGTCTGTGAGCTGGGTGGATCGGGATATGAAAATAGGCATCTTCCAGGTCTAACGTAGCCATGAAGTTGCCTGGATTCAAGAGGCGCAATATGTCCTGGAGCGAAATCATCCGAAACGACAGTTTCACGAGATAGATGTTGAGCTCCCTTAAATCCAGGATCGGACGCCACTTTTCCTTTGTTTTGCGGATCAGAAAAAATCTTGAATAGAAACCTTCTCCTCTTTGTGATAGGGGAACACGTTGGATCGCCCCCTTCTGAAGCATTTGTTGAACTTCCAATTGCAGAAGGTTTAGATGTTTTGAAGTAGTGGCGTGGGGAGCTCTTGTAGGTGGAAATTCCTGGAATTCTAGTGTATGCCCATGACGGATGATGTTCAATAACCACTGATCCGATGTTATTTCTTCCCAGCTGCTCAGATGTTGTGTTATCCTGCCGCCCACTGGAGACCCATGGAGCGGAGGAACAGTCGGCAGAGTCAGGAGGCCGCTATTGACGCTTGCCAGCGTCTTTGCCCTGACGCCCTTGACGTCCACGAGAGCTCTGACGAGAGAACGACTGAGATTGTGACTGCCGCTGATAATACTGATTGCCGTACTGAGGTCTGTACGACTGCGACTGATGTGAGTACCGTTGCTGTTGATAACCCCCTCTTGGCGAAGTGAAGCCTCTTCCTCTTGCTCCACGGAACGGTGTTTTCCTATATTGTAGGGTACCAAGAGCCCTAGCCGTCTCTGTGTCCTTTTTTATTCCCTGCAGGGTGTCATCAACATGTTTTCCAAATAACATGTCCTCATCAAAGGGTAAGTCCAGAATCTTATTTTGAACCACTGGTCGGAAGTAAGTAGCTCGTAGCCAACCCTGCCGTCTAAGAACAGCCGCGCTACCCAGAGCACGGAAAGAAGTGGTTGCGATGTCCATCGCGCAGTCAATCATTTCTGAAGAAGAACGTTGCCCCTCTTCCAGAAGTTTTTGTGCTTCAGCCTTAGGGTCATCCGCCAGTAGGTCTATATATGCTGCGACATCACTCCACATCTGGCGGTCGTACCTCGCTAGAATTGCCAAGGCATTGACCGCCCGGACCAGCAAGCTAGCCATTGATGAAAAACGCTTCCCAGCCCTGTCTAACCTTCTACCCTCCTTGTCTGGTGGAGTTGTGAGGGTGGCCGAAGGATTCTGCGATTTTTTCTGCGCTGCCTGCGATATGACTGAGTCTGGTCTTGGTTGTCCAATCACGATTCAGAAAACTGCTTAAATAATACCTCAAAGTAGAAGTTAGAGCAGAGCTCTAAGGAGACTCCCTGTCACCAACGATGAAGTAGAAAATCTGAGGCTCTGAGCTTTCTCAGGAAGGTTCCACAGGGTGAGGCTAATCTGAATGGTTGCTAATGTGAGTTTGGGTCTTTTCACATAAGGACACCTACAGGCTACAAAAAATAATGAGGCCTAGGCCTATTTTTTACCCTTTTTTGCACCTATTAGGGTGTATTTACCTAGGTATATATATATATATATATATATATATAATTACCGAGGCTCCCATTCCGACGACGGGGAATGATACAAGCAATGGGAATCTATGAAAGTTCCAATACTGGAGTAAAGAAGACTGTTCAATAAACCTTTTATTGAAAACGCCCGTTTCTCTATTTCCCTGCAACTCTGCAGAAACGAAGCATGCACGATTGACTGAGTGAAATACCTATCTATTGTTTCCGCGACTCTAGAGATATATTTCTTATTCTTGGGAAACAAAGTTGTCATGTTTATGCGGTTACATAAATCAACAGTACCCGTACCTCAAGGCAAAGGATATCATATGTAGATCACTTTTGTTATCTACCCTACATGTATGTATCACAGAACTTTCAATTATTCTGCCAAATAACCTATTCCTTACTTATGGTTAATTGCCACACTTCAATGCCTTAATAAATTTCCTTTTCTATAAAAACTCCATTCCACTGACAGTCTTTCTGAAGAAGAAACAACTGGTGACTGATTATTTCAATCTCCCAACTCTGCTTCTGAATAGGCAGTAAACACCAAATCTTAGTGAATTTTGAAAAATGTGAATAAATGTGAAAGAGACGCAGCGCTCGCCGTGATCCATACTGATCGATACTACGATCACAGTGTCAGTCGGAAAGAAGGGCTCACAAAAAGAGCTTGGACGACACAAGCGTTCCCTCATAGGCTGGTATGAGAGAGATTAGCTGTATGAGGTCTTTCTAGAATGATGTGTCCAACTTTGGTGCTGTCACGACCAGTATAGCCCTGAAGAATTTGCCGAAAAATCGCAGGCAATGAAACATGTTGGCATGTGAAACAGGTATGCATAAATAGCAACCTGCACACATTTTTAATCTTGACAGTTCACTCCTACTGAATAATAAAGTATTGTGTGAAAGGTGTGCCTGTCAATTTTAAACATAGTTCGTCACTACTTTAAAGTGTACTTACCTGTCACTCTTCTGCACCCACACTTTTTATGTTTTTGTTTGTTGCCCATTTTTTTGTTGTAGACAAGGTGGCTACCGATGATGAGAACAGTGTTCTTATCTGGTGAGTACCTGCAAGTTACCCCTTTGGTGCTTCGCCCGTGAGGGGTCACCTTGTCTCTTTCACATTTTTTCACATTTTTTCCACATTTTTTTCAAAATTCACTAAGATTTGGTGTTTACTGCCTATTCAGAAGCAGAGTTGGGAGATTGAAATAATACTCAGTCACCAGTTGTTTCTTCTTCAGAAAGACCGTCAGTGGAATGGAGTTTTTATAGAAAAGGAAATGTATTAAGGCATTGAAGTGTGGCAATTAACCATAAGTAAGGAATAGGTTATTTTGCAGAATAATTGAAAGTTTGTGATACATACACTCCGTAGGGTAGATAACAAAAGTGATCTACATACGATATCCTTTGCCTTGAGGTACGGGTACTGTTGATTTATGTAATTTATGAGTGGAGGGCTAACCGTATCCCCTAGATGTACCCTCTGGGCTCCTTGTTGGAGATATGTTTATGAGGTTGTCAGAAACTAATCCGTTCTTGTGAATTCGAGAAAGTTTCTAGTGACCTCTGAGCTAGCTGGCACTCACTATTAAGTTTAATATATTTGATAAAGACCTAGTCGGCCTCAGTCCTGCGTATAATCTATAGGATATATTATTCCAAAGCGCAGAGCCTATTGGGAATATAGGAACTACACTGCATGGCGCCCAACGTTTGGTAAGGCACTAATTTAACGCTAGATACTAAAGTAACTCAGTCGTGCTTTTCTCAGAGACCCCTTTTTTCCCGTAAAATACTCCAATAGACGTTTGGAGTGGGTAAAAGGATAAAAAAAAATCCGCCATAACTGAGTAGGACGAAAATCCTATGAATTAGTTTTGGTTTGTTCAACGTTGAAGGATACAGTGTTCCAAAATAGTGTGCACCTTATCTTTGTTTCCTTGAAACTTGCTCTGCAACTATAAAACAATGTCGGTTAACGGGGACAACAACGCAACCGGTGGAGCTGCAGCAGATGCAGCCCTACCAGGCTTTGACGTTACAGGTTTCCAAGAGACCGATGTGGATGTTATAATCATCCCAGAAAATGTAAGGAAAGTCATCACTATAAAACGTATAACAAATGGCCTATCTTCAAGAGGTGGTAGGGTAATTTTTGTAATCGAGGCACATGAATATCGCCAGACAGAGGTATTCTATTCATGGATTATCTTCCCTGAAGCAAATCCAGTATCACATGTGTTTCACTTCTACAAAGAAGAGGAACCTCCAACGGAATACATTCCTTCGAGGATATTGAAATTCCACTAACTTACCAAGAGAATGCACTCTGGTTTAAAGGCGACCTACAACATCAAAATCACATTACCAGGCTCGGTCCACTAGGTAGACCAGGAGCTATATGGCCAGTATTAGCCATCTGTACACCACATCCTGCCATTGAAGAAATGTCAGGTGCGGAACTATTAGTTCAACTAAAACAACTAATAAAAATACATAGACAATTGGTTCAATATGTCATGCGGACTCTAACAGTCAAACCTCCTAAAAGGGTTCCACAACACACCCCTTACCAGGGGAACACAAATAAAATCACACCACAGACTATACAATCAGTCATTAGTGAATTACTCGCAAAAAGGGAACAGATTCCATTCTGGATAGCTCAAAAAATTACTCAAATCGAGGCAGTATTTCCTGATACTACCCCTCATGAGAAACACAGGATTTTAACAATCTGTTTACCAATGGGGATCGCACCAAACCTGGAGGACTGCGACACTTGGGGTACAGTCTTTGCTGCAATCTACACCAAAACACATGGTGTTCCGTCTATGGCGGTTATACCAGACGTCCTGAAACAGATTCAAAATGAATACGGGGCAGAGTCTGCCTTAAATCTAGGTATGAAACTACTGAAAGATTTCAAACAGGTCTCAACAATAATATTAGCTAATATTAAAGGTGAAGCAGCATCCATGGCGATCCGCCAAAAGCTAAGAGAATTTGATGTAACTGAGCAACCACAAGAACTAGCCAGAATAATCGAAAAATCCTATGAAGAACTAGGTAGAGACGGTTTGGGTGGTAAACCAGTGAAACTCCAACTAACTGAAAGTCCTGAAATGGTCTTTATAAAAAAAACTCTCACTCTTCCTAAAAAGAAGTGGGAGAACACTAAACAAAATTCTAAAGAGAAGCGTTCTCAATCCTGAGGTAGGTCTCCTCAAAAGGAGCCCTCTGAAAGGAGGTATAAACTCAGGAATAGGGATAATTTGAGAAACCCTGATAGATATCAAGATACTGATACACGTTCCTCTCGTACCTTTCAGACTTCATCGCAGAAATCCGAAAGAAGAGGACGGTCAGAACAAAAGGAAGAACGCGTGAAGTCCAAAGACAATCAACACATTCCAAAAAATAAGAAAACTCAATTCACCAAAAAGAAGGTAGCAGGTCTAAAAATCAGAAATGCAGAGGATCTTGAGGACACAACTTAAGAACGGGGAATGGGCTCAGACAATGTTGGACAGCGCAGCAGAAGTAAACATAGCTCGCAAGATTTTGAAGGATCATCTGGAGACAGTGGATTTGAATGAGTACATCCAAGTTGAAACTGCTGATACCAGAGTAAGTGTCCCTCACAAGTTATATGAAATAACACTCCGGATGGAGGGGGATATAACTAGGAAAATAAGAGCACTCTTTTGGGAGAAGCTCTCTAAGGGTTATGACATTCTTCTAGCTAAACAAGACTGGCCACCTGAATTTGTCAGGGAGTGCCCACATGGCAAAGACATCATTATGCCAGCCTTCTCCAATCATATTCCAATTCATAAAAAATATCCTTATGCTAGGAAATGCGCAGTAGCCCAGGCTCCTGCATTACATAAAAATCATGTAGGATGGGATGAGGATTCTCCTCAACATAAAATTCATTTAAATACTTAACCCACTGCACAAAGGCAGTACCCAGTTAAGAAAGAAGCTAAAAAACAGTTCAGGGAGGTATTAGATCAACTTGAATACCAAGGGTGATTGAAACATGCATCTCGTCCATGAACAATCCTTTGTTTCCTGTCTCCAAACCAGACAATACATATCGTCTAGTTTTGGATTACAGACATTTAAACTCCTGCAAAACCTTTGCAGTACCAGATGCACACAGTGCAGCATTAATGAATAACATTGTGTGTAAAAAAATATAAAACAACATTAGATATTTCTAACAGTTTCTTCTGTCAAAACATTGCACCAGAAAGTAGGTATTTGACCGCTTTCTCAATCATGGGGACACAGCGTCAATTCTGTCGTCTTCTCCAGGGATTCAAGAATAGTCCAGGGTTATTTTCAGCCAGAGTAACAGAGTTACTACAAACGTATGATGATGAAGCATTATCATATGTCGATGACATCTATCTAACAGACGAAGACTTGGATAGGTACTTGAACAGGGTGAACGCCATAATATTGTGCTTTGCCTCTGAGGGGTATAAATTCAATTTTAAAAAATCACGAATTGCCCACCTCAACGTCCTTTTCCTAGGATACGAGTTATCAAGTGAAGGCAAAAGCCTGGCAGCAAACTTTCTAGAGAAAGAGAAATGTGCACTGCTCCATCCTCCAAAAACGCTGAAAAACTTGCAGTCAATTCTAGGTTTCCTAAATTTCATTGGACTCAAACACACACAGAAATTGTACGTTCAGTGCAAACAGACATGTTAGCAACAAAACATTTATAATCACGTGTAAACGTACGCAACCTAGTGATCCGAATCATTCCAGGAAGATGCGGATTCACGTCCTTAACCTTTAATGAAGGAGAAAAAGTACCTATTGCTTATAAATCACATTTGTACACACAAGCAGAAATGAAATTCACTGCTACAGAAAAAATTCTGACAGCGGTTCAAACTACAGTAGCAAAAGAGAGAGTCCTTGCACACGGTAAGCGCATAATGGACGTTACTCCTGTACCAGCCTTAGAGGCAGTGATAAAAGTGAGCATTCCAAATGCAAAGGCTTTACATCCAAGATGGATACAATGGGTTAATTCTCTTGCTGCAACAGACGTTGAATACGTTTTTGACCCCTATTTGAAAACACAAACATTTTTACAATACGAACAAGAATGTCCTCTGCCCACTGAGATTCTGCCTCTAGAACAGTACGGATGTATAATTTATACAGACGGTTCAGCACAACCCGCAATTGGAGGTAAACAAGCTTATAGTGCTACGTGCGCGATCGTTAAAGGTCGGTGACGCGATGGTAAATTCCAACCTGTGGTCACTAAAACGCAATCT
This sequence comes from Lissotriton vulgaris, assembly GCF_964263255.1. Taxonomy (NCBI): domain Eukaryota; kingdom Metazoa; phylum Chordata; class Amphibia; order Caudata; family Salamandridae; genus Lissotriton; species Lissotriton vulgaris. The sequence goes on along the minus strand of NC_141699.1, from coordinate 550,399,814 downwards.
CTAGGAGATTGTACAGCTCAGCGAGCTGAACTACAAGCATTCAAGATGGCGCTTGAAAATACTGATCGCGAATTCCCCTCACTGATAGTGTGTGATTCGTATTATTGCGTTCAATCTTACAATGAATACTTTCAGAACTGGATTGAAAACGGTTTCAAAGATGTGAAAGGTGGCACAATCAAGCATAAGTTGCTTTGGGAACAGGTAGTTCAGTTACGACAGGAACTAAAAAAAGCTCACGAGATCCATACACTGAGTCATCAACGTGATGGCATTCCCGTTGCAGGGAATACATTGGCTGATGAAGCCGCGAAGGCAGCTGTGCAAACGGCTTCCGTAGCTGCAATCACTCGTTCAAAAATGAAAATAGACGGCGAAATAATGCAAGCTGTCACTGCTTCAAGCAAAGACAGTGGTAAAACATTACCAAAAGGCTTCCACTCAAATACTCATACATAACTGATGCAAATAATGTTCCTTTTGCTCGAATCCCTGGGGTGGGGGATAGAGTAATTCCAAACATGGAACACAGATTGGGACTAATCTTAGCAGCACATGAAGGGCTTGCCTCTGCACACGCAGGTGTTTCCAATACAGTGTTGATATTAAAACAGAGATACTGGTGGCCGCGCATGAGGAAACAGACCAGAAACTATGATTTGGAATGTGAAATCTGCCAAAAGGAGAAAGTCTCTACAGTGAAACGTCCTGCACAGACACCCCTGTTAATTTCAGATAAACCATTAGCTTGTGTTTACCTAGATCACTGCGGTCCCTTACAGAGGGATGGTAACTATAAATATATCATGGTCGCAGTGGAGTCATGCTCAAGATTCATTTGGATGTGGCCGCAGCACTTGGCTGATGCCCGAACTGTTATAAAAGATTTGCGAGTCTTTATCGGCACATACGCAATCGGCATGCTACATTCTGACCGGGGTCCTGCGTTTAGCTCAAAAGCTTACAAGGAGGCTATGGCTAATCTGGGCGTTGCATTGCGAGATTTTAGTCCATTCCATCCTGAGGGAAATTCGGTTGTGGAGAGAAAAAACCGGGACATAAAGCAATCTATAACAGCTAGGGTATTAGGCTTGGGTGACGGGTGGGTCAAACATCTAATAAGTGTCCAACGTAGTCTTAACAAACTGCCAAGAAGTTCTCTAGGGGGAATCACTCCATATGAAATCCTTTTTGGAACTAGAATGATTGTCCAGGACCTTGATTGTCACACTTCAGTGTGGAACAAAAAGCTTTTGATATCAAAGACCGTTTGGCTGTTTTCCAGTACTTAAATGAAATAAGAAAAATTCAAAGCAACGTATTGCTAAAGCCAACAACCACTGAAGAAAAACAACCCGTCCCAACAAGGCCTGCCTGGATTCCAAAGATTGGGGATCTAGTCAGAGAAAAGATTGCGGACATGAAAGAATTTGGGCCTTCTTACAGACAACCAGTACCTGTACTAGCAATCCACGGATCAAGAACAGTGTTACTGCCACCCCTTGCTGGAAGAAAGGAGAACAGGTTTGTGTCCATCGACCTGGTCAAACCACATCATGTGGCCGATCATAAGTAGTAGGCCAAGTGGACTCCAAAGATGTAACAGACGCCCGAATCTGGCTACTATCCAAGAGGTTCAAACTGAGGGACTCATCACCTTCGAAGACTCTGCAGTACAGAATAAAGGAGTATGCAACAAAGCCATGGAACTTGTGCCTCTTGAGACCCAAATAACATCAAGAAACGCCTGTCTACAATGAAATAGCATCTGACTATACTAACATGACAAGTGATCAAGTGATTCCAGCGATTTCATTGAATCCTGAAGCAATCCCTACAATTGACAGAACTGCCTCTGGCTATTTCATTAACTTTGATACGTTTTCCGAGGATCCCAGCGAACCTGAAACAACGCCAGCTAAAAGAACTTTTAAAGAACAAGCAACATAACTTTTTCAACAACTGGAAAAGACTGATATGGTTTCACCTTGGATTGAACTTCGGATTGTGTTTGGTGTACTTTTTCTTCTACTTTGGTTGACTATGGTATTTACCTTGAGAATGCTGATCAATGGGAGATATAGTACAAAGGACACAGCAAGTAAGAACATCAACTTACTCCTCAAGCCACACAAATCATCCCATCGTGAACAAAGGGACTTGTCATCAGTGGTCCTGCAGAGCTGTTGAAGAGTCCACACCAATTCAACGTTTCCTTGAGTGACTTTGTTTCACCCAGCACCTTTTCTGATGATTGGGACTTTGAGACTGTTATTAATATGATGTCAGACTTGGAAATGTCTGCAAAATTTACAAATCATGAATACTTAGAAGGTTCATCGGATTATGAACAAATGTATTGTTATAATCACTATGGTCATCATTTCTTGCATAAATCTGCAAACCCTAGAAATGTTTTAACTGATAACCAATGGGAACATTGTCCAACGCCACCAAAAGGTAGCTCAAAAACATTTTATGAAAAATGTCCATACTTTTCAGGTTTTAATGTTTCAAATCCAGAAACATTTTACTTTAAAAAAATTAATAAGACAGGTATGAAAAGTATGCTGACTAATACTAAGCAAATTTATTCTGCGGCCTTTTATGCTCAGTTGTCTACTTTAGGCTTCGACTTTTGGAAAGACAACATGGAGAGAAAAACTGTCTGGGGCACAAAAGACTGGGAGGTGCAGGGATTAGAAGCTTTTTTAGAGCCTGCATTATCCCAGAACAAATAATGTTTTTGAATGACATTGTTCAACAGACATCTTGTCTTGGATTAGCTAATATAAAAGATTTAAACAAACCGTCCATACCTACACCTACACAAGATAGTAATAACACTACAGAAGGGGTGGTCGACGTACATACTATTTTTCTTCACAACAGAACAGATCCTGATTGGAAAAAATGGTTGATCTGGCCCACAGACACAAACAACTGTCAAGATAGATTCCTGAATAAGACACAAGGGTTTACATTCACTAGGCCAGATCCAAGATATGTGCAGAGACAACATCCAGGGATTGTAACATCATACAGTGTGGGAAAACTGTGACTTGAGTGGCTACAAAAATCTACACTAAAGGAAGTAAAACAACACTTATCTTTACTTAAAGATGGTGTTGATCTGAGGGACTTCTTACAAGGTCCTACTAAACCGCGTCATAAACGTTTTATATACGCCGGTATCTATGCTCTTTATAATGAAGCGTGGAAAACTTCATAAGCAGAGGCTGCAGAACGAATACGAGAAATTTATCGTATTAATTTAGAGAAATCACTCTCTGTAGTTGACAATGGGTTAATGACTCTGTCATCCAGAATATAATATTTGGACAGCATAGTATCCTCTGCCATAGACATAATGGAACAGGACTTGGTCATGTTACAAAATGGTTAGTCACAATTGAGTTCTATATTGCTATTGGGCTGGACGTTACAAAACCTTTGTTCCGGCTATGTGCCTTGGCGTCTAATCAACACCACGTCATTGTTTTCTGAATTTAACCTTACAGAAAAACAAATCACACTGGCACAGAGGGGAGCAGAGTATACGGTGCTGAGCATTGAAAAACTGGAAAGATTACCATTAACTGTTTCTGAGAAACCAGCAACAGAATGAATAATACACGGTACAAACTCTGCCTGTTACAACTTTCCATTTTCAGTATTGTTTATTTATTTATGGTTTTGTAACGCGCCGGAATCATACCCGAAGGTGTATCTCCGCGCAGTGCTGTCTGAGAGTGCAAGGAGAGGGAGGCTCTAGTACTGAAACAGAGTGGTCTTAAGACTCTTCCTGAAGATTGAGTGGCTGGTACACTGCCTAAGGGAAAAGGGAAGGCTGTTCCACAGACGTGGACCCATAACAGAGAGGGCACGTCCTCCCTGTCTGGTCTTGCTGAATCTGGGAATCTGCAGTAACAACTGGTTACTAGAGCGCAGGTTGCGTGAGGGGCAATGATGGACAAATTTTTCAGCTAGATAGGGCGGCCCTAGATTATGCAGACTTTTGTGCACCACACAGCAGGTCTTAAATTCCACCAGTTTCCGGATGGGCAGCCAGTGGAGCAGTTTAAGAAGGGGCCAGGATGGAGTTCTGGGGGGGGGCATTTGTCACCAGGCGTGCTGCGGTGTTCTGTACCACTTGGAGCTTGTTTAATACGCCTTCATTGGCCGCTAGGAGAAGACCGTTACAGTAGTCCAGGCGACTCAACACGAGGGCCTGAACCAAGGTCTTCCTCCAGCTGTCGGGGAGGAGAGGAAACACCTTCCGAAGGAGGCTGATGACATGCAAGCAAGACCCCACCGTGACGTTGACGTGATGCACAAGTGTGAGGTCGTGGTCAAGGCGGACCCCCAGATTTTTCACCACCTGTTTAGGGGAGGGGGCCTCTCCCAAACTAGTAGGCCACCAGTCAGGGGTCCACAAGATTTTAGCTTCCCCGAACAACATGATTTCTGACTTTCCCACATTACACTGGAGAAAGTTATTGGCCATCCAACTGGAGATCGCCTTCATGCCACTCGAGAAGGCCTGCCTTACCTCAGGGGTGAAGGTTTTAAAGGTAAACAACAACTGAGTGTCGTCTGCGTATGAAATGGGTACAAACCCGTACGACCTCATAATATTAGCCAAAGAGGCAACATAAACATTAAATAGCGTAGGGCTAAGACAGGAGCCCTGCGGGACTCCTCTAGTGATTTTAGAAGGATTGGAACTGAAGGTGCCCATGTTCACCTGCTGGGTACGTTCTGTAAGGAAGCTGGTGAACCACGCCAGGGCTGATTTTTCTAGGCCGATCTCCTCTAGTCTTCTTAGAAGAATGGTGTGTGATATGGTGTCGAATGCTGCGGACAAGTCCAACAGCACCAACACCACAGACAGACCCCTGTCCAAGGACATACGTATAGTATCCGTGACCGAAAGGAGAGCAGTCTCGGTACTATACTTTGGCCTGAACCCAGATTGAGAATGGTGCAGGCAACCGGTCCGCTCAATGAAACTGGAGAGGTGAAAGTTGGCATGTTTCTCCATCAGTTTGCCGACAAACGGCAAAAGGGAGATGGGCCTCAAGTCGGACATATCAGGCCAAGGAACAGAGGTGTTTTTCCTTATAGGCTTGACCAGGGCACTTTTCCACTCCAGTGGAACTAAGCCTTCAGATAACGAGCGGTTAATCAGGGTCTGAATAGTGGGACTAAGAACGTTCCCTATGAGATGCATCACTCGGGCAGGAACGAGGTCCGCCGGGCAACCTGATTTAATGGTGCCAATCAGTGAATTGACATCGTCCAAACTGATCTCAGGAATGCAGGACAGTTTAGTAGGGCCAGAATCAACAGTCTCGAGCTGAGGGCATGGAAAGGGATCACTAGTATCGACCAAATTAATAGATTGAGCAATTTTTTGGTAGATAGAGTCGATCTTGTTCAAGAAGAACCCAGCAGTGTCATCACACAGTTGTTGGGACACCGTTTCTGGACTTTCACAAGCAACAGGCTTGGTAAAGGTTCGCAGAACCTGATAAAGTATTTTAGGGTCATTACCTGCCTCAGATAGTTGAGAAATTATATGATTTTTACGGGCAGCTCTGATGTTTCTGTGATAGGATCTCATGGCAGAGTGGTAGCGAAATTTATCTGCTACAGTATGGGAGCTTCCCCAGGTCTTCTCCAACTTCCTACATACTTTCTTTTCTGCACGTAGTAGATTTTTAAAACATATACCAGCAGGCGTAAATGAAAGGCAGGGTAAAGACTACATCAGGTCATCCTGGGATTTACCTTATACACACAAATGTCAGAGTGGGGAAAAAGAAGTGTTTCTTAGTGCTACAAATCGCGAAAATGCACTAAGCGGTTCACTCGTATGTCAGGGTATTAATTTACATGGGGCCTGCGATGGGTCCTCAAACAACTTATCCTGCCCCCTGCAAGGTTCTCCAGCTGCAGTGATTGATCCAATTTTTAGGCAGCTTTCTAATGGAAGTTACATTATGTTGAATGATCACAGCTGCTGTGGCATTTTGCCAGGAACCCCCTATCTTGTAACTGTGTCAACCAGGGTCACTTGCTGTATGCAAGTATTGTTTCCTAAAACTAAGACAGACGGGGAGTCACCATTATGGCCTTCACTGAACATCTCTTCTATACAAATTGATACTTTAAGCAGAATGAAAGCCATTATTTTACAAAAAACTGTGCCACTGACCTCGGCCAAAGAAATGTATGATCCGTAAGTTGCAAGGACTTCTGCAGAGATATATATGCACTTTTATCGACAAACTGCCCTATACATTTCTCAGAAATGTTAGGTTGTATCTTAAACATGTTTGATACGAGTGGTATTGTACATGTATTTAAAACAATTTTTTCGGAACTGTTAGCACCCTTTGAAGCAGTCCTAGGCATATTTCCAAACTTCCTTTACTCTGTGTTTGGCGGACCGCCTCTCATTTTGAGACTCATAGCAGGGGTACTATTTTTGCTCCATTTGCTCCGATATGGCAAACCAACTCACCATCGACACCCAGATCACCTTGGAGAACACTCTCCTGGCAATGAAGTGTCGTGAGCGCATGATACAAATACTGGGATTGACTTGTTTAAGAGATTTGAATACCATGTGGTTTCTATCATTCCGACCAATCTGGCAAGATTGCATCTTACCTGTTCTATGATGACTGCTATGTGGAGAAGAATGTGTGCTAGACATCTGTCTGACACTCCCATCAGTCCTGCCAACGGAAGTTTATACTTTGCTTGAACCAGTAACGGCTCATGCACTGTGTTGTCCCCAGCAGCTACCAATTCTGATGACGGCATTCGTTGAGATCTCACAGACGCAAAATGCAGACAGTGAGATAGGTGGAGCAACAGGCGCACACGTACCATCTACTTAGAACATTGCTAATGCGACTGACGCTGACGGCGATGCTTCTCATCTATCTGCGATTAATCTGCTTAACAAGGTAGTCCAACTTTCACCTACAATAGTAGACAAATTCTTTACAAGCTTAGAAGATTTGATGTTTTCTCCAAACAATGACACTGACTTTTGAAGTTAGCACACAGTGTTCTGAGAGACTCTGAATTCGACCTTCATTTTTTCAAAAGAAGATTCTAACTCTATTTTTTCTATGATCAGACTTTTATCCAAATTTGTGCTTTTTTGGCACAAAGTAATCTGCTTAAAGTAGAACTATTCCTAGAGAACTAGAATTCTTTGAAAACTTCCAAGGGACAATATTTGACCTTGTCCACACTGAAACAGTTTATATATTCTGCCATGGAATGGTCTCGACTTTTCTTCTGTATTCAAGAGCCATTTCATAAATGTATTTTCATGATTCATTCGGATACCGTTTTCAAATGTCATCCATATGCTTTGAATGAAACATTGCTTTTAAATGCGTACAGCACAAATGCTCTTTTCGTGTACAACCAATTCCAATGCATTTTTATGTATTTTGGGTGGGGTTTTAACACATCATGTTTAGATATGTTTTATATGTTTAGAACTTAGTAATGTCGTACATAATAAAGTGGAGTGGGTGTTGTGTGGCGTTTTAGGCTCCAAGTGAATTTTCCCGATTCATGCCCTTATATAGGTACAATTCACATTGCCCTAATATAGGCATAGAAATCAAGCCCTTATTTAGACATAGCCCTTGCAGACCAAATACAGGAATGGCTACTTCCACCCATACCAAACATCACGACGATTTCTTGGAAAATTGACTTAAGCAGTTAGGGACCTTCCCTTGCTTGAATATTGATTTGTCCAAGAACTCATGTACTTTGCAAAGAACGACTATTCCCTAAGGGTTCTTTCCTGACGTTATTATGCACGACTTTACGTCAAACGATGGCATTCCTAGACACCTTCAAGGTATAAATATACCTTCACTTGCTCTAGCAAGACACAGTGGCTCGGAGCAGTTCGACTATCTACTTGCCCGATGCAGCTCGCTACAGCAAGTGCTGAAGGAAGCCGACCCTCCAGCTGACGCACTGATCAAGAGTCTGTCTTTCTCTCGCCGAGAATCCAGCTCCAGTGTTTCCAAGCTCCCCTTGCGGGGTGTTGGCAAATTGAGTCCCGAGACAGAGATACCAGACCTCCTTCATTCCAAACCAAGGTATGGAGCTGATTAGAACCTAGAGAAATCTTGGATGGATTCTTGGCAATGAAAACTAAACCTATGCTACACCATACTTACTTCTTCCCGCGTACTAGACTTAGGTTAGGTACATTGAGGTAGGCGTATTTTAGAAGCACCAGTTGAGTATTTTTAGTCATTGTTATTTCTGTATGTATTTTTACATGGTTTAGAAACCATACAATGCTCTAACAGTATTATTTTATAATATTGTTCTCGCTGTACGCATTATACTTTGCAGTCTGCATTACGATTGTAGCAGTTCACTTTTCTTGCATGAGAAGAAGACTGTTCAATAAACCTTTTATTGAAAACGCCAGTCTCTCTATTTCTTTGCAACTCTGTAGAAACTAAGCATGCACGATTGACTGAGTGAAATACCTATCTATTGTTTGCGCGACTCTAGAGATATATTTCTTATTCTTGGGAAACAAAGTTGTCATGTTTATGCGGTTGTCAGAAACTAATCCCTTCTTGTGAATTCGAGAAAGTTTCTAGTGACCTCTGAGCTAGCTGGCTCTCATTATTAAGTTTAATATATTCGATAGAGACCAAGTCGACCTCAGTCCTACGCCTAATCTATAGGATATATTATTCCAATGCGCAGAGCCGATTGAAAATAAAGGAACTACACTACACCCATATAGTAGGTTGGCAATCTTTTTAAGTTGTCTGTGTATTAGAAATTGCCCCACCAGGAGAGCCTGTTCTGCTGTGAGCTGTTCAGAAGTAAGGAGCTGGCCATCCTGAAATAAGTCGCCCAGAATGGAAATGTTTTTTATCATACAAGTGTTGTAATTCTGTGAGCATTAAGATGTGACTGCCATTAGGTAAACTAGAGGGATTTCTGGAGCATATGAGCGCAGTGTGCACGTGAGCTGGCAACCTGTTGATACAGTGTCTGCATAGAGCAATTGATCTCGAGGCAGGGGTGGTAAGACCCAGTTTGTGTAGGGTAAGGTGAAGGATGTTGCTAGGAGACTTGGCTCCAGGGTGTGATCCTGCATCTTCCAATGAGCGACTTACAGGCCAGCAGCCGCGGGTCAACCATTGGAGATGGGAAGCTAGAATCTACTGTTCAAAGGATGGGGCCCTTAGCTCACCCTGTTCTACTGGTATCTGGAGTTTTCCGAGTGTGACTTGTCTGTGCCCCAAACGATCTCATTTTCGGAACCATTTTCTCGGAGGAAGAATTGGGACATTTGCAAAGTAGTACAGCAGCCGCAGTAGCATCACCATGTTTGCCAGGGTGATATTTCCAGTAGTCACCACGGGTAGGCCCTCCAAAAATAAATTTGGGTTTGCAGCGCCACCTCGGCATGGACTAGGTTAATCTCATAGAGTCAATATCCTCCCAGTGAATCCTGACACCCAAGTATACACAGGTTTTCTCCCAGATGACCCATAATCCTGCAGCATCTCCAAACTCCTACAAGGTCATCCCTATGGTGGGACAACTATCTCGGCGGTCCCTTAGATATAACAGCATGTCCGTCTATAGTGAAACGGCATGCATATTTCCAGATAAAGGAATGCCCCATGAAGCTGCCTTCACCATGAGCGATATGGCAAGGGGTTCTATTGCTATTGCAAATAGACTGGGGATAAGGGGCATCCCGGTCTTGTGCCTCTGAAGACCGTGAACAGGATGGATATTAGTTTACTAATGCAGATCCGTTAAGTCAAGGCCTTGTTAGGAGCAGAGTAAGGGTTAATAGTCACAGGCCTATTTCGATGTCAGCGAGGACATGGAAAATGTTTTCCTAGTCTAGGGTGTCAAATGCCTTCTCCAGGTCAAGCAACAAGCAGGGTGAATGTGGAAAATGAGGGGAGGCCTGATTCATGACATATCATAACCTTCAGATGTTAAGCGATGTACAATGTTCCGGAATAAATCAGTTTTGATCTGAGTGAATAATGTCTTGAAGTAGCTGCAGATAGCTCTTCGCCAAGATTTTATTTAAAATTTTACAGCTGGCACCCATGATCGCTAGCGGTCTATAGCATGATAATTGTGTGGGATCACAGGCAAGTTTAGGCATGGAAATCAGAAGGGCCTCTCTAACAGAGGGCGACAGGACGCCTGTGTGTAGTCCCTCTGCATATAGTGTAGCCAGGGAGGGGACCAGTTGTTCTTCAAATGTTTTGTAATATTCTAGAGGGATACCATCCAAGTTTGGGGTCTTACCCCCAGCAAGCGTCCAGATGGCACCTTTAATTTCTTTTTATGTGAGAGGTCCATCTAGGGCTGCTCGGTGGTCAGTGAGCACCCACGGAAGTATGAGAGGAGTTATAAAATGGGCAGAAGCTCCTGCAGCAGGTTTTTTGGTGTCACCACTTAAGCTCTAGTAGTTGGTATGGAAGGCATCCAATATGGCATCTTGTGTATGTAGTATTGTGGTAGGTGAGATGCCTAGGGAGACAATGGAAGTTGCATGGGTGTCCTGCTTGATCAACCAGACTAGGAGTTTGCCAGCTCTGTAGCCGTCTGTATGTTTTTGTGACATAAGCTGTGTTGTTCATGCAAGGCAAAAGCTCCAGTAAGTCAGCTTGTTTATCATGTGTGGTTGTCAGCTCAGTCAAGTCACTCCTTTCCACAATCAGATCCTGTTCTAGTTGCAGTAAGGATTTCTTAATGTCAGTAATAGTGTGTTAAAGTTCCTTCCAGGTGCCCACTATTGTGTGTATGCAAAAACCTCTTGTCACGACTTTGAAGTTGATGCTGTGTCCTGGTTCTCAGTGAAGTACTGGGTAATGTGACATGAAAGTGTGATGTGAAAAACTGGGTCCTCCAGGGTCTCACTCTGGAGGTGCCATACTGGAACCAGAGAGAGAAATTTACCACATCATAGATCGGCCACTTACTTAGGCGTTGTGATCAGAAATCAACCTGCTCTAGTAAGCAATGTGTGTAGTGAGGGGGGCGCCATGCCAGAGGAGCAAATAATGTAGTCTAGATGGACATATAAGTAATGCAGGACTGAGTAATTTGAATAGATCGGGCAGTCAGATTTTGTTGTCTCCAAATGTCAGTTGATCACCAATGTAAGAGCCAGCGTGTGAAGTGCGCTGCTGTATAAGCTGTCAGAGCTTGTTACAGGGGGTGATGAGACCTTTCTGGGTGACCAACATCCAGCCTTCTGAAGGCAAAATATTATGACTACAGAGACCCAGGATTCAATGCTGTGCTTTGATAGTGTGTGACCTTTCCTTGGTGGACTTTAGGATAATAGAAGTTGGTCAGATTTTCTGAATATTTTAGTTCTGTCAATATAAAACTTAAGGCATTGTGTGACATCCTGACTATGAAGTACTCTTTCTGAGGCATTAACAGGATTCACCCAAAAAGTCTTGAGAACTATTACTTTATTAACATGACAGTCTGATGGTACATTAGGAATACATTGATGATTCATTCTTATTACAACTCTGTCCTCTTGGAATTGCATACAAGGTTCCTGAATAGCAAAAGCTTGGATTTCTCCAACTTTTCTTGCTGATGTTAAGGATAATAGTAAAGCTTTCTTTCAACACGGGTTTTTGAAGTGTGCTCTATATTTGAATTCAACCCGAATTTCCAATAGTTGAGAGAGGGCTGTGTTTAATTACCATGAAACTGGTGGTCTCTTCACTGGTGGATAAGACCTGAATTAGACCATGTGGAATTCTTTAACATGTGAGATTGCCGGTAGGTGGACTTTGACAGAAGCATGGGAGAGACCGGATCTTGATGTGTAACAAGTATGGGAGGAGCTGCTCAGGTAAAGAAGAAAAGGAGTGGATGCTGTTCTTGGAACACCACATTAAAAAACAAGTCCATTTAGTATTTATTTTGTGTTTGTTATTGAGCTCTGGCTTTGGCTGCAATCGCTCAACAGTCTTCTGAAATATTCAAAGATGGAACTCATTGTATTCAGGAGTCAGGCAGATAAATTAAAAGTTGTTAGCTGGGATGAAGTACTGGTCTTTGCTCCTCATTAGAAGATTGATTAGTGGTCTGCGTGGAACATGGTATTGTTCTAAAAGTGTCTGGGCCACAATGGGGCTAGGAGGATGAGGCGACACAGCTCTCTTTTTATATTGTTCAAAAGTCTTGGTATTGTGGAAATGGAGAAAAAGCATATGCTAATGTTCCTGTCAATGCAGTCTGAAAGGCCTTTCCCCACGAGCCACAGTACCTACTGGCATAGAAGTAACATTTGTGATTGAGATGTGTTGTGAACAGATCTAGGGTTGGTTTCCCCCAGCTTTGAAAGATGGATGTCAGTTGTTGTTGGTCGAGGTCCCATTTGTGACACTCCTTTGATGTTTTGCTGAGAGAGTCTGCCCACTTATAGTTGACTCTAGGTACATGTTGGTGATGAACAATCCATTTCTAAATACTTTGTGCTTCCTTCAAGAGAAAGTGTGATCTTGCTGTTCCTCGCTTGTTCAAGTAGTACATGGTTGTTGTGTTGTCTGCATGAATAGAACAAAAGAACGTTTTATTTTGGGAGGAAAAGATTGGAGATCTAGGGGCTATGCTCTCAACCCTAGAAGATCGATACATAGTTGAGTTTCTTGTGGTGACCACCTTCCCCTGACTTCCAGATCCTAAAGATGCGCTCCTCACCTTTTCATAGTTGTATCTAAGGTCATCACAAATTGGGGTGCAATGTTCAGGAATGTTAGAACCACCGATGTATTCTGAACTTGCCTCCACCAGGTTATTTCGGCATTCATCCTGGGAGTGACCTTGATTATGTCAAAGGATCATTGGTTTTATGCCCATTTGTTGTCTATTTCCTCCTGAAATGGCCTATTGGGGAAACGACAATGGGGCATTAGGGCTATGTGAGACAACATCATCATCCATAGAAAGGATTCGAAGAGCTGCACTGAAACAATCTGTTCTTTGAAGTTTGTTGGCTAGGTTGATCAGTCTCAGATTTGTTTCCCTTGTCACGAAGGCTTTGCATCAGAACAGCTCCTGGAAATGTTAGTTGATTTGGTGGGCTGCAGATGAGATCTTTCTGTATTAAACACTGAACATAGATCGATGAATAACTGCAGACAAGCTGTTGCAGAGTTCCTGGTGATGTGAGAAAAGGAACCTTTTATGAGTCAATTGTCTAGCTATGGAAAAATTTGATGCGCCATGTACTTGGTGAATATTTGTGGCGTGGATTTGAGTCCAAAGGCAAGGCAGCCCGTCACCTCACACTGTAAGTAGTTCCGATGTTTGGGGTAAATGGGGATATGGAAATAAGCATCCTGTGGATTTAATGACATCATGAAATCTCCTTGATTTAGTAGCTGAAGTACTTCTTGGAGTGTCACCATACCAAATTAATCACTTCTTGAGGAACTTATATGGCTGGAATAAATAAAGTATTGGTCTCCATTCCCCAATTTCTTCCTAAAAAGGAAAAAGCAGAATAAAAACCTGTATTTTGGTTGGGAGTAGGTGACCCACTCTATGGTTCCTTTCTGGAGGATCGAAATAATCTCCAAATGTAACAGACAAAGATGTTAATGTGAACACTTGCGAGGTGGATTTTGAGGAGGTCTTTTGAGTGAGCTCTATGGTGTGTTTGTGGTGCACTAAATCTAGGGACCGAGTTATCCGTGGTAATAGATTTCTAGTTGTTGTAATAATTAGAGACTTGTCTGCCCACTAGATCCGGGGGGTGGGGGGTTGGGAGTGGGACGGAGTTGTAACGGGTGCCTGGAAGTTGTCACTGGCATCTAGACGCATCTTGGCCTCTTTGTTGTGCTTCCACTCTCTTGCAGGAGGTTGTATTATGTAGGTTGCTGGTGGTGCTGTTCTGTACTGTTGTTAAATATATGGTTGCTCCTTACTCTCATGGGGTTGATGGTTTGGCTGGTATCTGTAGGATTTAAAGTTGGCTTTGTAATAAACCTGACCTCCAGTGCAGCAAAATGTTGAAGCAGATGCTGTTGTAGAACCCCTAGGCATCTTGCTGTTTTTGAGTCCGAGTTGATGGATTGGAGATCATCATCAACTCCTGCCTTCTTCAGAAGGCCAGTGGAAGTCACATCTAAGAGAGTATCAATTAATTCAGCAGAAGTTCTTTCTCCTCCCTGCAGAATAGCTTGGCTTTTTCTTCTCATCTCCAGGAAAATTGGGCCAAATTTGCCTATTGTGACTCTCTAAGATTGCCATGGATTTTAATGCTCTTTTGGTGGTTGGTCCTCGGAAGCTTGTTTCCGGTCCAGGGAAGACATGGCTTGGCAGTTCGGGCTGGACTGTTCCCATGAGGCACAGGGTCAGACTGATTTGCATATAGCCATGTCTGAACTGGGCTGGCAGAGTGGGCTAAAGAACGGTGATGGATTAAACCCAGATCTTTTGACTGGGTGTGAGTGTTTCATTGATTCAGATGCTCCGTCCGCCACCACCCCCTTTTGTACCGCTTTTTGCCACCACAAGTGTGGCAGGGTATGCTCAGACGTGAGTCCCTTGCTCACTTTGCCACTGGATTCAAGCAAGCCGGGCTGAAGACGGCTGGAATGCCAGAAACCGGTCCTCGGAAGCTTGTTTCTGGTCCAGGGAAGACATGGCTTGGCAGTTCTGGCTGGACTGTTCCCATGAGGCACAGGGTCAGACTGATTTGCATATAGCCATGTCTGAACTGGGGTGGCAGAGTGGGCTAAAGAATGGTGATGGATTAAAAACCAGATCATTTGACTGGGTGTGAGTGTTTGATTGATTCAGATGCTCCGTCCATCACCACCCCCTTTTGTACCGCTTTTGGTGGTTGCAGCCATTGCAGAAAATCTTTTGTCCACATTGTCTAGTCGTCTTTCCTCCCCATCAGGTGGAGTTGTGCAAGGTGTTACCAAATTAGGCTTCTCCGTTGTAGGGCATATCTAGAATCTTGGCCTGAACATCAGGTTGGAAAGATGTTACCTTAAGCCATCCCTGCATTCTGGAGAAAGCTGGTAGAAGACACATCTATGGAACTATCAGTTATTTTGGCAGATGTTCTCTCTCCTTCCTGTAGAACACCTTGGCTTTGTTCTTCTTATCTTAAGGCAAATTGGGCCACATTTGCCTATTGTGACCCTCTAAGAGCACAAGGGATTTGGTGGTTGTAGCCATTGCATAAAATCTTTTGCCTACATTGTCTTGTTGTCATCCCACCTCACAAGGTGAAGTTGTGCAAAGTGCTGTAGGGTTCCTTGATTGTCTTTTGGTAGCTTTCAAGACCATAGTGTCTGGACGAGGGTGACCGATAAAGTAAGTGGAAGAGTCATCAAAAGGTTTATTTTTTTTTTTAAAAGGCACAACTGCTGCCACAGTTGCTGGATTTTATGTGGCACATTAGCCTGTTGCCAACCCTGCCCTGGTAATCACAGCCTGGAAGCAACTGAGAACTGCCCGGAGGAACTGAAAAGCTGTAGGAGATTTGGAGGGCTCATTACTGCAGGCCTTAGCATGAGGTGAGAGATTGACATTATCTGGCACTCTACTCCCTATTCAGGAGCTTGCGGTGCATCACCCATTGATTCGCCCTGCCTGATCATCGGGGCCTAGCTACGGTGGAAGGCTGCTGAGAGGAATTGGAATGTTGCAGGAGGAATGCAAGGCCCGCTGCTGGTGGCCTACGGTTGAGGTGCGGGATTGCCTATACCTGGTTCTCTACTGCTGATGCATCTCTCCTGGCAGACTAGGTGTGCTAGTTCCTCCCCCAATTTGCTGCCAAAAGGGATAGGTGAGACCTATTGGCAATTGCTTCAAGCGCTGGAGGATTGGATCAGCTTGATGGTTCATAGGAACTTGCAGTGTCATCCTTCACTGTGGATACGCCACTTGGTGGAAAATGAACTGAGTGACATACCCCCTGACTTCATTATGGGAAAAAATGACAATCAACAGTCTAAACTCCAGTTTAAGCCCTGCAGTGGAACACGGATGGTGCAGGATAAGGGGGAATCAGGGTCACCAAACCCTCCCCTGGAAGGAAGGACAGAGAAGATGAAATGCAGTCAATCTTAAGGGCAGAGCAAGAAAGACTAGTTTCCATAGATAGTAAAATGGACACCTACAACTCATATGGGCCCCATCACACGGAAAATAAATGGAGACACATGATGAAAACTTGGTTAATCATGTCAAAAAGAGACAAATACGGGTGCACAGTAATATGTTTGCTCTAAGTAAAAGAGTGTCAGTTACCAAAAACAACCCAAATATACCCTTCAAAGGCGAAGGGCAAGTTATATGAACAAGCAAATCCGAGCACTCAAAAGTTTGTAAGAAACCAGTCACAAATTCAGTAGTCATGAAATAATAGTCCACTTTGGTCCAATTCTTCAGTTCGAGCCCTGGAGGTGTAATCCAAAATCTTCACACAGGGCTAGTAGGAATTCTCACTGCCTGTCTATATTCCAAAAACGAAATAGTGCAGTATAGAACTTTTCAACCTCCAAACAGGAAAGCAGGTAATATAGTCAGGATAGAACCCTTCTGCCAACACATGTTTCGTCGACAGGTCTGTAACACCTCGGCTTCTTCAGGGCTGATATTTAGATGAGTATATTTCATCCATGACCACACTACCAGGAGCATGAGGAGTACTCTCCTTGCTGCATTATTTTGTCGGATTACTGACACCCAATATCTTTGCCAACTGCCTGGATTCTGGCCCCACTGTGCCACTCATTTTGATATCTGTTATACGGATGAATATATACTCATCTACATATCAGCCCTAAAGAAGCTATTTCTGTCATTGGACTCCTTTGGACTCCTTTGTGGGAAACAAACCATGCACCCCCCTTGACTCTTTCCTATATTATAGGCTACGGAGTAGCTGAGAACCATCACTTCTGCTTTCTCTAATCAACCTACTGTTGGGCACTGGGCCCATTGCTCTCAGTGATCTCTATTAAACAGTTTGCCTCTAAACTGTATCGGGCGGCAATGGCGGACACCTCCGGGCATACTCACAAGGCAATGTTTTCCTGGGAGACGGAAATGTGGATGGAGGTGACGGAGGAGATGTAGAGGTTTTTGCTGTGAAAAGACGGAAATGATTTTTTGCTCTAACAGCAGATTGTGCATTATCATTATAAGCTTCTTCAGTGAGATTATTACTCCACTGTACGACTTTGGTCTTTGAGAGGACTCCTGTTTTTCTCAATGGGTGGAGCAGGATTCGGATATCCTGCACATGGTATGGACCTTCCGCAGAATATAGTCATAGTGGCGGGAAGTCTTAACATCACTACTGGAAATGAAAGGCTAGAATGTACCTTATGACCCATGGATCACCGTGTTGGGATGGGTGATGAGGATCGCAGCTCCATATAGATGCTATATAGTCTTGGCCCTAGTGTTAGGCTAACAAATAATTGCCTGTTGCTGGGGTAAAGGGCAGATTCCCTTAATATAAACAGAGGGTGGAATCCTTAATGTACCATAATAAACAACGTATATGCTCAACTCTTTCTGCATGCCTCTAGATCCAGAGATATATGGAGTCTACTAAAATTGCTGGCCATATGACAGGGAGAGTGACTGTAGGCGATGTCATTGAGACTGTAACCAGTGACACATTAGTCTGTGGATGTAGTAATGGCTCACTGGGGGTTATATGACGATGATGGAGGTGGACTGGGTCCTGCTGGTATCAGCGGGCTGTGATGATGTGGTTCATCCAAGGTCTGTCAAACTTATTATTGTTATGCAACATATGGTTTAAACTGAAAAGCAAGATACCATGTTGGTGGTGCTTATGGTTTGTAGGGGAATCCAATTATTCTTGTAATGATACCTCGTGAGTGTCTTAACCACTATTCTGCACCAAGTCTAATATTTGTTTTTGACAATACAGTGTCAGAAAGTGGACAGGTGAAGTTAAGGCAAGCCGTAAACTATTCTGCTACAAAGAGAAAACAACTAAACGGAGCTCAGGGAGATGTCCTTGACAGGACATGTGGTAAGAAATCTGACGTATGGTGGCCGTTGAGGGAAAGGTTGTTTCCTGAGCTGCTTCCTGGTTTGTTTGAGCTTGCTTCTTCTCAAACGATGTGAACCAGTTAACAATGTCACTGTTTTGAGCATAGTAAGCTATGCTTTTACTTTATGCTGCTTATTATAATTACCAGGGGACTCCCAACTCGACGACAGGGAAGATTCAAGCAAGTGAATCTATGAAAGATGCAGAACTGTAGAATTGTCTCAAAGGCCTACTCAGTAGACATGCCCAGTGCTATTAATGCGCAATTGAATGGAACCAATGGATATTACCATGGTAATGGGATCAGGTGAGACACACGGAGTAACAGAATGCAGCTAAGAGAATACTTCGCTGCACTGCTGAAAAACCTCTTCCACCACTCCAAGGAGATATTTTAGGGGAATAGAAGCAAGGTGATTAGCATGTGATCTTACATGGGAGGTCGCCACTCTAAAGGATTGTGGACTCTCTTGGTCCTTTACATCACACTACCAAAAATGGGCACTTTCGAGAAAACATGAGATCACTGATGAATTGGTCAGTTATACTTTGGTTACTAACTTTAACTCCAGGGCCAACAATGATTGTTTTACTTCATTTTTTTAAAAAAAATTTTTGAAAACCTTTATTGGTGCATCCAAAAAAGTACAAATAGTGGCCTACAACCCTCAGGCCGGCCACAAAGACTGTTGAGCACAGGTGCATGCAATACGGTGACGCAATAGCACAGCAATATCAAATAGCAAGCAGACTGCAGTTACACTGTAGATCACGTGCTATCGCGCCGCAGGAGTAAGGAAGGTTAATTTTAAAGTTTTCATAGCAACTAGTAATGTCCAACTATTCCGTTTCAATAAAAATAGAATATAAACGAAAAGAAAAAAGAAAAGGTCCATGTAGACGTGAGATAGCGGTATCGACAGAGGCATACACAGCCCAGCTACTCAAATGACAAACCCCACCAGGCGGCATGGCGGCCAGAATGTATGCAACAAGGATATTAGACCCAAGGCCCTAACAGTTACCCACCGCCACCCGCCCGCCAGTAACTTCGACACAAACCCAAGATAGAAGAAGGAAGAGATAAATTAAAAAGAAAAAACAAGGCACCATAGGAACAGAAAAGAAACGAAAAACCCATCCCTCAACCCCCACCCTACACGCATGCGAAGGCTACGGCCTACCCCCCCCCCAGCAGCGCGTCTATCGCCCCATAAACCCGAAATATAGAATAGGGAGTAAGAGAAAGAAGAAAGAAAAAGATATAATAACACCTGAGATATAGGGAGCAAGAAAAGAGAGATCTAATCTAAAACTCCCACGAAACACCTAACCCCGGAGGAAGGCCATAATTTCTGAGTCCCGGACTCCACTACCCGCACAAGACCTACACCACATCAACTATGTCAGAGCGATTACAAAAGTCATTGCCACTAATGAGGAGGGATACCCAAGTAGAGCCCCTGCGTATATCCAGATAGCGTCCCAACCCGAGTCCCCCCCAGCCGATCAGAAACAAATTCAAGACCACCACCAGTAACAGTTGTCCCCGGACTCCCAGCCCTCAAATACATCCATCTAATTAGGAAAGGACAAAAATCAGATACATCAAGTGCAACCCGAAATGAAAATGAACATGCCAAGTAATAGCAATTGCAGTCTGAAATAGGGGATTACACAGATGTATCATCATCAATATATCAGCAATTGTTCCAGTCCGGGTCACAGCCAGTCGATCAAGCAGAAGCAGCGAGAGAGACCATTTCAGCCTTGGCCTGAGCGTTGGAACCCTCCCAAGCATGGGCGCCGCTGCGAGTGCACCGCAGGCAGAACAAAGGAGCAAGATGGCCGCTCTCGGTATAGAAGAAGCAGAGGGAGAGGAAATGAGTGTTCCCAGTCACCGTCCATCACCATGCCCAAAATGACGAGCGCCTTTCCTTCAGCAGAACAGCACACACTCCAGCATTGTAGAAAAGGCCATGGCAGCATTTGCAGAGGCAAAGTCTCAGTTGTCGGAGTGAAAGGAGACTTTGTAACTACAGCTTCGTCAATAAGGGAACACTCGACACAGTAGCCAGGGACAGAACGTGCCACAGCAGTCTCATGTAGCAACATTGTATCCACAGTGGGAGGAATGAAAGACAATAGGGGGGCAGCCAGCCGCAGTCGTTCCTTGTAAGGTACAGCTCCTTCAATCTTTCGCTCCAGCTCTCGGGCGTTTCGTCGCCATGTCGCCCTTAGATCTGCAAGGGCTATCAGGATGTCGCCATAGTTCAAGGCTTTCCCCAGCAACGGCCGGTGAGCACTGTGCAGCGACGCCACCGGAGCATCTCCTAGCTCGAGAGTAGGCAGGGCAGCAAGTACTGGGGTTATGGGAACCTCCGTTTCACCGGTTCGGCAGGCAGGCGCCATCACCGCCCCTGCAGTTAATCCACAACGGAGGGGGGGGGGGGGGGATGGGGGCGACTCCATGGCTAGTAGAAACAGCAAAGGAAACACGGCTCGTAATCTGGGACCTGCACAATGTGAAGGCCCCCCTCGATCTCTGTCGATGCGGGTGGTACGCGGCGAAGGAGGCGCCCCAAGATGGAGGCCGCTCAGAGTGCTGGCCGCACAACAAAGGAAGCGTCGCCGCACGGCCCCAGCCTCGGGAGTACCCACTCCGCCGCTGAAGGTAGTATCGCCAGTCCGCCCACCTCTGCAGTCATCCACGGTCCATGAAACGCCGGCTCCGCCTCAGCCCGTCCCACCGAGCACGACCCGCGGCGTCCGGCGGCGGCGATCGGGACAGAGTCCGGGGGCAGAGCCGGGAGTCGGCAAACGTTCCAAATCCACAACCAAAACAGCCGGCGGGGATCTTGGAAGGACGCGGTTAGCATCAACGCGTTCGTGGCTCCATTTGCACGCGTTGTAGGTAAGAGCAAAAGTCAGGATTTCGTAAAAACAACAGGCGGGTTGCGGAGCCGGGAGCTCACACGACCGGTCCGTCCGCCATCTTGGCTCCTCCCCGAGTCTACTTCATTTTTTGTGCAAAATCTGGCATGGTGCTATTCAGCTCTTCAGTGCGGAGATTGGTCCCAGCAGTGTATACTTGGTTAAAAAGCAGTGAAGGGTCAGTGGGAAATGGATATAAATAGAGTGGAAATACTCTAGTCTAAGAGCAGCCGTAAGGCCAACAAGCCTAAAGGGGGAACAATTTGGTGAATTACTGACAATTTTTGATTCTTGCAAATCTTCTCCGTACTTCAAATTATACATCTGTGTAATGTACACAGATACCACTACAATGTAGTCTCATTAAGCCACACTACATGTCTATTCCCCATTGTTTCCTCTAATTATTTCACAACTGGGCAGAAAATGCACCTGTAAACACACACACACACATACCAGCATGGGCACACATACACACACAATGCATTGTATTGTATAAAGCACCTGAGGTGCTTCTGCTACAAAAACAGTCTTTGTAAAATACCCTGCTGCTAATTTAAGATATGTCCAAGCCACATCAAATAGTTAGAAATGGGCATTTGAGTGGAACACTTGTGGTGTAATGCTATGATAATGAAACAAGTGCAAAGCAAAGTGTTTAGTACACAAAAGGTCACAGCATAAGTACTTATTATCCAATTATGTATTGGCTCGATACTGTGCAATAGAACATAACATTGGTGTTACTGTACTTCACTGTGGTTACTTAGAAGTTATTTTTCGGGTCGATCATGCATTAGCATAGTTTCGCTTGGAGCCCGCCCGTTGCTTACAGTTTGTTGGCATGCGTGGCACTCTTCTTAGCCTCGTAACTGGTCACTGCAGGCCTAACATCATTCCGTTCCTCTTTGTGGAGCGGTGACAATGCACTGATTGATTCAACTTAACCAGAGCCCGTCCACTGCTCTGGACGTGATTGAGATACTATTGTGCTTTTTTTAACTTCTAGTGCCCTGCAAACAGAAGGCGTGTGACTGGCAAAAACGTGCCCAGCAGGATAAACAAAATTGCCAAAATTTATTTTTTAAATTTAACTTTCTCTTATTTTGCCAAGTGATCTTTTCTCACTTTGCACTCATGTTTTGTTTTGTTTTTGCTCACGGGCACTGTTCTCAAAAGATGATGATTATCTTGTTCTATATATATTGCAAAGTGACATTGTTTCTTTCTTATGTGAAATTTTCAAAATTATGCAGTGCAGTACACCACAATCCACCCCACTCCAATCCAAGCTACCCCACTCCAATCCAATATAACTCACCCCACTCCAATCTGCCCCACTTCAATCCAAAACAAGCTGCCCCACTACAATCCCAAAAATCTGCCCCACCCACTCCAAAACAATCAGCCCTACTCCAATCTGCCCCACTCCAATACAAAACAATCTGCCCCACTCCAATCCAATCTGCCCCACTCCAATCCAAAACAATCCGCCCCACTCCAATCCAAAACAATCTGCCCCACTCCAATCCAACAATCCAAAGAAATCTGCCCCAGTCCAGAACAATCTGCCGCACTCCAACCTACCCCACTCCATTACAAAAAAATCTGCCCCACTCCAATACAAAACAATCTGTCCCACTTCAATTAAAACAATCTGCCCCACTCCATTACACAACAATCTGCCCCACTCCAATTCAAAATAATCTGTCCCACTCCAATACAAAACAATCTGCACCACTCCAATCTGCCCCACTCCAATACAACCAAAATCTGACCCAGTTCAATCCACCTCCCTCCAATCCAAAATAATTAACACAACTCCAATATGTCACGCTCCAATCCAAAACAGTCTACCTCACCTCAATCCAAAACAATCTGTCTCCACTCGAATCACATAACATGTGAATTTATAAAGCGCATATTTACCCCAATGGTATCTTGGCGCTAAATAACATATGTTTGTTGTTACTCAACTGAATGGTACTAATTTGGTATTTTATCGACCTCAGAAGGATGAAAGGCAGAGTAGACCCACCAGGATTTGAACCTGTGACCGGAAGTTCAAACACAGGCACCTACAGTGGAAGCATTAGTCCACTAAGCCACCAGACCCGACTCAAAAACAATCTGTCCCACTCCAATCCAAAACAACCTGCCCCCCTTCAATCTGCCCCACTCCACTCCAAAACAATCTGCCCCAATCAAACCTAAAATATTCCCCCACTCCAATCCAATCCATCCCACTCCAATCTAAACCGCCCCATTCTTATCCAATCCAATCTGTCCCACTCTGATCCAATCCACCCAACTCTGATCCAATCCACCTCACCCCAGTCAAATCCTTCTCATGCCAATCCAATCCATCTTACTCCAACCCAATCAACCCCACCCCATCCTAATCCACCCCACTCCACCACATTCCAATCCATCACAATATGCCCCAATCCACTTCAATCCACCACACACCAATCCAGACCAATTCCATGTACCCCACTCCAATCCCCCTCACCCAAATCCATTCCACCCAAAACCACCCCACCCCAGTCCACCCCACTCCAATGCATCCTGTCCAATCCACACCATCCCAGTCCAAACCACCCCACTCTAATCCACCTCTCCCCAGTCCAATCCACTCCAATACAATCCATCTTACCTCAATCAATCCATCCCATTCAAATCCACCCCACTCTACTCCAATCCACCACACTCTATTCCAATCCAAAATCTGATCCATCCCACTGTACCCAATCTAACCCATCCAGCCCACACCACTCTAATTAAATCAACGCATCCCACTCCAACCCATGCCACTCCAATCCAATTCACCTTTATCTACCCATTCTAGTCCATCCCAGTACATCTTATTCCACCCGACTTTAATCCATTCCACTTCACTCCAAACCACCTTAAGCCACCCCTCTATTCAAATCCACCCCACACAACTTTAATTAACCCCACTCAAATCCAATCCAACTCACTCTAGTCCAATCCACCCTACTCCAGTCCAATCCACCACAATCCACCCCACTCAAATCCAGTACACTCAGATTCAATCCACCCCACTCCAATTCCCCCACCTAATCCAATCCTCCTTAATCCAATCCACCTCACTCCAGACCAGGCCACCCCAATTCAGTCCAATCCACTCAATACAGTCCACCCCACCCCACCTAATCCATCCCACTCAATCAAATTCACCAAACTCCAACCCCCACCTCAATGTAATCCACCCCAATTCAATCCACCCGACCACACCCCAAACCAACCCACCCCACTCCAATCCATTTGCCCTACTCCAGTCCACCCCACCCCACCTCACTCCTATCCAATCCATCCCATTTCAATCCACTCCACTCCAATTCAATGAACCCCACTTCAATCCCCTCCACTCAAACCCACCCCACTTCACCGGCTCCAATGCACTCCACTCTACTCCAATCCACCCTCGCTAATCCAATCCAATCCACCCCACCCCAGTTCAGCCCACCCCACTCCATCCTGCTCCAGTCCAATCCACCCCACTCCAGTGTAATCCACCCCACTCCAGTCCAATTCAACCCACTGTAGTCCACCCCACCCCATTCCACTCCAACCCACCCCACCCTAGTCCTATCACTTCATTCCAATGCAGCAACCTCAATCCAATCTAATCAACCCCATGCCAATCCACCCACCTCATTTCAATCCACCCCATTCCAAGCCACCTCACTTCCCTCAATCCACTCCACTATATGGCAATCCAATCTATCCCACTCTACCCCAATCCAGTCAACCTCCACTACATTAATCCATTCCAACCCACTACACCCTATCCCACCCCATACCACTCCACGCCACTGCACTCGGACACTGAGCTATTAAAATCTACTCTCCTCTACTCAACACTACGACAATCTACCGCCCATACTCCACCCTAAGACACTGTACTCCAACAAATCCACTTTAAGACACTCTACTCCTGTAATTCACTCCACGCTACTAACTTTTAGCCATGCTGAATAGCAGCCACACTGGTGTACAACATCATAAAAACACATTGCCAAATCCAATAGCTCATGTATAGGCGAGACCTATTGGATTTGCCAATGCTTGTTGACGTTGTATCTATTCTCGCCTACACTATGAGACAGGAAGAACGCTTCTTGTGATCAAAAGTTAGAAAACAGATCCTGGGTGTCTGGTGAAGCTGCTCGGGGTTTGTGAGAGCATTGGCTGCTCTTGTGCCCATTGAACAGTATCAGCAGCAGTACTCAAGAACTTGTGCTGCTGCAGGTTAAAATCACCACGAGACCTAATCATCTGTATTAGAGGCCTCATCTGAGGGGGCAGGTGGGCGAATCCATGGAAGGGCGAATAGATTAATCCAGTGGCTACATTATATACGGAGGAGGGAGACATAGGTGTTGGGGAGGAGGTTGGAGGCGTTTAAATGTGCAATACAAGTAAATACTGTAGAAGGTTCAGGCATTTTTCAACAAACGACAGAAATGTCATAAACACATCATGTGAACTTTCAATGGACTAACCTCAGCACAGAAACAAGGAAGTAAGTATACCTTCCCAGATGGCGGAGGGTGAGGGGGATTATCTGCTACTGTAGTGGTGGCTCCATGGAAGAGGAACCTGGCAATGAGTTGATCAAGTAAAAAGCCTCAGCGGAGCTGGCGGATCAATTTCCTCGCTTCTAGCAGAGATAGTGAGCAGTAAAATCATAAAAATGAATCAAGGTGGGGTGGAGTCGCATACAGAAAACCCTTCGTGAAAGAAGCGAGAGAAACTCTGAGATCACACGCTATTGGGTGTTTTTTGATATTGTGTAATGGGCAGTGCACAGTGCTTGTTTTCTCCTGCGCTCCCTGCCTTATCTCTTTTGTGACTAGGGGTTAAGGTTTAGCCAGTTGACCCCTCAGTTCAGGGCCTTAAGAATGCCCTGGTTACTTACCGGTAATCTTCATTACTCCGAGTCCATGTCTTCCTCGCCACAGTAATCACATATGAGCCTCCGGCTCCACACAGAACTCCAAGTACAAAAAACAGCATTCTAGTCTCCCTAACCCTCCTCCAAGATGGCCCCCAGTGGCTCCAGCCAATCCCATAAAGGGACACAGAAGCACCAACACGACCTGAAGAACCAAGCCGCAGACATGAAGCCACCACCAGGGCCGGGAGGGAAGGGAAACTATACTGTGGCGAGGAAGACATGGACTCGGAGTAATGAAGATTACCGGTAAGTAACCGGGGCATTACCTCCTCGTCCTGTCTTCCTCGCCACAGTAATCACATATGAGCCGATACCAAAGCAATCAGCTTCATGTAAGGAAATAGACCACACCAGCAGTGTAGTGAAAACATATTTTAATATGCAGAGGTATAGCAACAAAAAGGAAAACCTCTCAAGGAACCCCCGCTGACAAAACAGAAGAGGCAAAAGAAACAGAACCCCCACCCCCAACCTGGAGGCGGTAATGGGACATGAAGGTATGCGGGGAAGACCACGTAGCAGCCCTGCAAACATCCTCCATGGACACCCCTTTGAAAGAAGCCCAGGATACAGCAACAGACCTGGTGGAACGAGCCTGAACAGGAAGGGAGGGGACCTCAGAAACCGAAGCATATGCCAACAAAATGGCCTCCTTAATCCAACGACTGATCGTGGAGAGGGAAGGTTTCAGGCCCTGACGCGACAAACCAAAATTGACAAACAGGTTGTCCACTTTACAAAAGGAAGACGTGCGTGACAAATAAATCAATAAGGCACGACGAACATCCAATAGGTGCAAAAGGGACTCCTCAGCCGAGGACGGATCAGGACAAAGAACCAGAAGAACCACCTCAGCAGACCGGTGAAAATAAGAATCCACTTTAGGAACAAAGGTAGGATGAGGGCGCAAGACCACACGGTCCGACAAAACCAACAAAAATGGGGCAGAACGAAGGAAAGCACCCAACTCACCCATACGCCTGGCAGAAGCAATTGCCACCAGAAACACCACCTTGAGTGTCAAAAACTTCAAGTCCACCGACTCCAAAGGTTCGAAAGGAGCCAACTGCAAGGAACGTAAAACCAAAGGAAGGTCCCAAGGTGGAGGACACATGATAGGATGGGGGCGTTGGAAAGAAAGAGACTTAAACAGACTAGTAACCAATGGAGAAACCGAAACCAAAGGGAGGACATGAAAAGCCCGAATGGCGGCCCATTGAGCTCGAAGAGTCGAAATGGCCAAGCCCAACACAAACCCATCATTCAGAAAATCCAGAATGCGAGCCGGATCCAAAGACTCCAATGACAGCCCACGACCCACACACCAAGAAGCAAAATTATCCCAGTGCTTGGCGTAGGACTTAAGCGTAGAAGGCCGCCGGGACTGTTGAATGACCCCAGCCACAGTCACAGAACAACCCTCACGAATCAGAGAATCCCACTCAAGAGCCAGGTCCGCAGACCCAGGGAACGGAACACAGGCAGAGGAAGAAGAGGACCCAGCAGAGGATAAGGAACGAACGGCAAGGCCCACCCCGGAGACACAGCCAATTTCAACAGAAGGGGATACCAAGGGCGACGCCTCCAACAAGGAGCAACCAGAAGCACAAAGGACCCCTCCCTCTTGATCTTCCGTAACACAGCAGGAATCAGGGGAACAGGGGGGAACGCATACAACAGACCCTTCGGCTAAAGGAACGAAAGCGCGTCCACTCTCCAGGCATCCCGGCAAGGCATTATCGTGCAAAAGCATCGGATCTGGGCATTGTCCTGGGAGGCAAACAGGTCCACAATCGGACACCCAAACATCATCTGCAACCTCTTGAACATCCATCGCGTGAGGGACAAGGACCCCATGGAAGGAAAAACCCGCCTCAGACAATCCGCCACAGAATTCTCCGCTCCAGGCAGGTAAAAGGCAGATAGGGACTCCAGATGCAACTCCGCCCAACAACAAATTTGACGGCTGAGGCAACTGAGGAAGCGAACCCTGCACCCCCCTTGATGGTTCACATAAAACATGACAACCAGATTGTCCGTTCGGATCTGCACGTGGTGACCCCGAACAAGATCCGAGAAATCCAACAGACCCAGAAGGACAGCCTTCAACTCCTTGTAGTTGGAGGAACATGACAACATCGACTGAGGCCAAATCCCCTGAGTCGTCGAATCCCCCAGAGTAGCACCCCACCCCAGCAGGCTGGCATCGGTAGTGACCACTCGGGTGGGAACAATCAGAAAGGGGCGGCCCCTGGAAAGATTCTCGTTGACCAACCACCAACTCAGGACCACCCGAACAGTATCCGACATAGGAACCAGAACACCCATATCGAGGGAACAGGGGTCCCAATGCGACAAAATGTGGGACACCACCGGGTAAATGTGGAGGCGAGCCCACGGCACCGTCAATAACGATGCAGACATCAGACCCTGAACCCTCAACCACAGGCTCACTGGATGAGAATGCCCCACCAACAGAGCACGGACAGCAGACATTAGGGACAGAATTCTGGGAGGGGGCAGGAACACCATCCCCAACTGAGTCTTGAACAGAGCCCCAATGAAAGTCAATTCCGCGCAGGAACCAGGGAGGACTTTGGTACATTCACGAGGAACCCATGATGCTCCAGGACATGGCACACCCTTTGGACATGTAACTCCGCCTTTGGAAGAGAAGAAGCAGAAATTAAAATGTCGTCCAGATATGGAAAAACACTAATGCCCTCCCCATGTAAATGTCCAATAAGAGGAGCCAGAACCTTAGTAAAGATCCTGGGAGCAGAGCAGAGCCCAAAAGGTAATACCTGGAACTGGTAATGATGACCCATTACGCAAAACCGGAGAAACTTCTGAAAGTCCGGATGAATAGGAATATGCAGGTAAGCATCCCTCAAGTCTATTGATGCAAGGAAATCGTCCTGAGACACCAGAGGGAGGATCAATTGAAGTGAAAACATTTTGAACTTCAGGTGAGGGATGAAAGTGTTGACCCACTTCAGGTCCATTACCGGTCGAAGATCCCCGGTGCGCTTGGACACCAGAAAAAGTATGGAATACAGCCCCTTTCCCAACTGATCACAGGGTACAGGAATAATCGCCTTTTTGAACATCAGGGAATCTATGCCGTCGAAAAGCGCCAACTTTTTCACAGGATCTCTGGGACAAGGAGTGGCCCTGAAACAGTCTGGGGGCGCCTGGGCAAATCCAATGCGCAAACCCTCCGAAAGCACTTGAAGCACCCATCGGTCCGACACAGTCTCTCGCCAAGAGTCCATGAAGCAAGCGAGGCGACCCCCAACCGGACCCACACCAGGAGCGATCCAGTCAGGATTTGGAAGCTGGAGCGGATGAGGTAGACGCACCGGAGAACCGGGACTTATCAAAGGAAGGAGCACCCCGGCCACGCCCCCTACCACGAAAGGGCTGACCAGCCCGACCTCTCTTAGAAGGACCAAAAGACCTCTGTGACCCAAAGGCACGGAAACGGCCTGGACGGTCAGGAGCAAGTAGTTTACGGTCCTCCGCCGTCTTCTTCACCATCTCGCCTAGAGGCGAACCAAAAAGCTTAACCCCAGAAAAGGGAATCTTCATAAGCAAGTTTTTCTGCACAGCATCAGCCTTCCACGAACGGAGCCACAACTGTCGCCTAGCAGCCACAGAAGACCCGGCCGCTGTAGCCGCAGCCCCCAATGATTCAAAGGATATATCAGAAAGCAGACGAACCTGCTGCTCCATCAACGCCAGGGTAGAAGAAACATCCTCCCCCTGGTCCAACAACTCCAACAGAGACTGAAAATCCTTGAGCAAGGACTGGATAGTGTAAGATGAATAGGCCGCAGCCCTGATAGAAAAATTAGCAGCCGCAAAAGTGCGCTTCACGGCACCATCCACCTTGCGGTCAACCGGGTCAGCCGGAGAAGAATCCTCCGAGACAACAGTACCATGTGAAGACAAGCTGGCCATCAAGGAGTCAACCTTCACAGTGGCAGGGTATTTCACCGCAAAATCCGGCAGAGGGTATCTCGTACTCAAAAAACGCGGAAAAGAACCCTTGTCCACATCCTTCCATTCATTGTCCAAGACTCTCAAAACGGAAGAATGGAGAGGCAAAGAATCAGGCTCAGGTCGCTGATATTGAGAAAACAGATCGTCCTCCAGAGGCAACACCGACGCAGGAAACACCAAGTTCTCGCGAATGTGACCCAGTACCTCCTTCAGGTCGGCACCTTGCACAAAGCGACCCCTGACATCAACGTCCTCCTCATTAACAGAACCAGTAGAAGCAGCAGTATCAGCCCTCGCCTTTTTATCAGGAGGAACAGGTACCTGCCCATGTAAAGCAGCAGCCACAGCAGAATTTATCATCTGCTGCAACAATTCCATAGAAGGAACTGTCACCCCCGAACTGCAAGCCCCATCCAAGGAACCAGGAGCAGGAAGATCCGGAGAACCACTTTCCATCATAGCCATCAGCCACACACGAGTAAACGAGTGGAAAACACAGGCAAAGTACAAGACAACATGCCCGGTATTAAAAGGACCCGAGGTTGCCAGGCAACCACAGAAACCAATTCACACTGGGTCACCAACATAGAAAAGGACCGGGAAGTGCCGCGCGCATGCGCAAAAAACAGCCCCACACCGATGCCGAAGGCAGGAGAAATGGAGACCCGAAGGCGCCCCCCTCTCAAGCCCAGAACACCAGGAAAAATGCAATCGGGAGCCTCTGGCCCCTACAACAAGAGCACCCGTTACGGCAAAGGGGGAAGAAATGCCAACGGAAGCCTCCGGCTCCCAGCGCAAGCGTACCCGGCCACGATGCGCCCGCTCAGCAGGACGCACGGCCGGGAAAATGGAAATAAAACAACCGCAGAGCAGGGCTCCAGGCGCCCCACCCCACGCATTCTGCAAACAAACACAGCCGGAAAGAAACACCATAAAAGTCCGCTAAGGCAGGACAAAAGGCGTGAAAGGCAGAAGAAGGGGGAAACACAACTTATGAAATAACCATAACCAAAAACCATGCAAGAAACACGAAAAACATGAAAACACTACTTCCCCCAAACTAGATACCAAGGACCCAAGGGGACTGCTCAAGCAGGACCCCAGCCCCACTCACCTGACCAGCAGGGAACACAGCACTCGGAGCAGTGCAGAAAAAAAGAACAGGTCGTGTTGGTGCTTCTGTGTCCCTTTATGGGATTGGCTGGAGCCACTGGGGGCCATCTTGGAGGAGGGAGAGGGAGACTAGAACGCTGTTTTTTGTACTTGGAGTTCTGTGTGGAGCCGGAGGCTCATATGTGATTACTGTGGCGAGGAAGACAGGACTAGGAGGTAATGAGGTCTATAACGTTTATAGTCAGTACTCTGGAATACTTCGAAACTGGCAGGTTTGATAGGATGCTGGATTCACAGTAGAGCATTTTCTCAGCACAAATATTGTTTGCACACGGGCTGTTTCATATGCAGTTATTAAAGGTGAAAAAACTATTTAAATATGTTAAGTAACAGCATTTTAGTGTCCTTTGGAGGTTGCAGAATTAGATTGCAGAGGTAGGTGAAGGACACAATGATGGCTTGTGTTGGGGCAGAGAACGTCTCATGAATGCCCTGGTATGTATACTCCCCTGCCTCGAGTTCCTCATAGCTAGCTGATGGTTTCTGACCCCACCTCAGCACCCAAAATGATTACGTGCATGTAACACACTAAGACCCAGAGCTCAGGTCTGTGGTACCAAGGGGCACACAATGTGCACTCTCATTTTGTCAAGCTTGTCCACCTTCAGCTCACTGGGCTGTAGAGGGTTGACAATGGTTGTAGCAATAACATTTCTAGTGAGAAAGCAGGTCCTTTTTACCCGTGCCTGCTAGAGAGAGTTTTGTCCTAACTTTCCACACTCTTTAAATTCGTCTACATCTGCCAGTCCTCTGCAATCAAGTTCTTTGCTCATCTATGTGGTCCATGAATGTCGCATGAGCGTACCATTTAGTGTTTGGAAGATTCATGTATGTGGTGTGCGCGACACAAGTGATTGGAGCCACACTAGGGGCCATATGTATCATAGTTCCGTTTTGCGAATTCCAAATAGCGAATTTTAAGTTATCGCTATTTGGAATTCGCAAAACGGTATGTAAGTACAAAATTGCTTTTTTATAGCGATTCCTTACCATTCCTAATTTGCGATTAGCAAATTGCTAATCACAAATTACCCATTCATTTCTATGGGCCAGGAGGCCCATAGGAATGAAGGGGCAATTTGCGATTAACAATTAGCTAATCGCAAATTAGGATTTTTGTTTTTTTATTTCAAAATATTTTTATTGAAAATAAATTTTACATATACAAAAAACAAGCAGTTGTTTTCCTTTCTTTGGGCTGGTCAAGATTGCAGGGGTGTCTCAAGAACACCCTGCTGCACCCCTGGAAAAGACAATTGGGGGCATATGGCGCACAAAAGCATTATTAAAAGAATTTGCAACTTACCACCAACTAGAAGTTGGTGGTAATTTGTGATTCCTTAATGGCATTTTTTGCATTTCTTTTCTTTGATACATTGCATTTAAGGAATCGCAAAATTTGCGATTCCTTAAGTGCAATCGCAAAATAAGGAATAGCAAATTTTGCGATTCCTTATTTTGATGCAAAAATGTTTGATACATACCATTTAGGTATTTAGCATTCGCAAAGGCCGAAATTCGCAGAATTTCGGCCTTTGCGAATGCTAAATAGCTTGATACATATGGCCCTAGGTTCCATTTTGTGTTTGCTGCATTTGACATGTACCTAAAATACAAGGTTAAATGGAGAGTTCAGACAGTGGATGTGGATTGCATGGCTGCCCTCTGAAAATTCCAGAGATCCTTTGTAGTTGGTCAGACTTGAGGGTGTTAAGGAATGGAGACAGAGGTCCCCTCTGGGCTCGGGTGTTTCCCCCTGCCCTTTCCTTACCCATAATAGTCTGGAGAGGAAAGCTCCACTGGTTATCAGGTAGATAAGGGGGACACCTTTACACTTCTTTTGTGCCCTTTTATCCTTTTTTTCTGAGAGTAGACTCAAAGCTCCACCTCACCATCCTCCGCACACCTGGCAGCAAAGACTTTGCTGGACCAGTCTGAGTGGAATAAGAAAAAGGGCAGAACCTTCCTGAACCGGACTCAGGAGTGACAGCTGGAATGCAAAGTTACCATCTGAAACTTTGGTGGAAAGATGGGACAGTTACTTCCAGGCAGTGTGTCAACATTTCTCAAAAAGAATCCAAGGTCTCTAACACCAGTGGAGACAGGAAACTCTCTGTGCTCCAAGGTTGGGGTATCCAGCTGGGGACATCATTTTAACGTGCCAGGAAAGGCAGCCTGGACTCTACCTTGAAGGAAAAGACAGACCAACTGTTATGTAGTAAGAATGAAGGTGTTCAGACATGAGATACACACTGATCAGAGGATGTGGAAGCTGTGAAGGAGTCAAGATGGGATGAGTTGAAGATGTCGACTGCAGTACTAGGGAAGGGCCTGCACTGCTGTGCAAGTGTGAACACTAGGAGCCCATTAATTGTCTCTGCAATGTGACCTGATTCTTTACCCCGGAATTGGAGGTTACTGTAGATTTAAGTCTTTCCGAGTTCTGATGCAACAATCAAGCACCTATAACCCATAATGTTAGGCAAACTACAGGGCCACAATCTGCAGGCCGTAAAAAAGAAGAGAGACTGGGGTCTATAAAAACACCTAACTGCTCACTATGACAACCATGGGAGGGCACCTAGCTTGTGTGCATCGTGGGTTTGTGTCTGCGCCCTAAGAAGACCCCAAGCAACAAGACCTGCCAAACCGCGAGGACTGTAACTCCATGGTCGCCTCCTGGGCTGATGCTTCCTAGGCTCACCGGTGACAACAAGCTAGTGCTGCAAACGCCAGATGTGCCTCTGAAAGTCAGGATGGGATGAGGTTCGTGTCTCATCTGCTCTTTAGGACAAACGCCGCACAACATGTAGACCTGTGCTGCACACAAACACTCAAGAAAACACAGGCACTGCCTTTCTAACCAACATAGGCCAGCATAAAGGTTCTGTAAAACCTGGTAAGAACCGAAAAGGGAATAAAATACCCCAAACTAGCGTGGATGTGATGATTGTTCGTACAGACCTCAACCAATCCAATCACCATCACGAGACTTACCGCATTTCATGGTTCTACAGTGGGGAATCTCAAAGAGAAACTGTAACTGTTGCACCTGGAGTACTGAGAGAGGTTGTTGCAAAGGGACAGCTTATGGTGTCTCCACAGTAAAACATGAAGGATATTAGCATTCCTCATATGCATTTTTGATCTTCTGAAAAGATTCTGTACAGCAATATGTTGCGTGTAAATGAAGTAAAAATCTTCTTTTGTAAAGAGTAAGCATTTGTTGGATACTGAGTTGTTGATCCGTAGTGATAGTCTTTTTGAATTCTGAGTCTCAAACCCCACAATATATCTGTCGTCTGAGTCAAGTAACCCATGACTTCCCAGGGACTCCTGAACAGTCCCCACTACTTGCATATGTACATCAACAGTTCACTTTATGATTGTGCCACTTCTACTAAGTGCCAACAGCAAGAGAGCAAGAGCTTTGCTGGTTCTCTAGTTGAAAATACCTTTGTAGTGTGTTTATTTTTGCACACCTTGATCCTCAGTAAACTTAAGTTGCAACCCATGTAATTTTGCTAATCACAGGCTTTGCGACCAAAAAATCCTTTTAGCCTCCAACATTTCATATTTACTCCAGGGTTGTTAGGGGAAGAAAATTAGTGGAAACTACAGACATTTCTTTTCCCGCTGCGACCTTCATGACCCAAGACCAGGGGTAGGAATGTCAATGCCAGGGATTGCAGCTGAGGTGATTGCTTGTCAAGTTCGCAACCAGGAAGCTGTTACATGCGGCATGTACAGTCACCAGAAGAAACGGCCCGCCGACTGTGAATTTGATTTCCTAATTGAAATCACGACCATCTTCAAGCAGTGGTGGACTATTCAGATTTCAGGGGGCAGATTCGCATGCCCTTTTTTTAGGTCTGACTTGACACCGCAGCAGTCGCCATACATTATGCGATTGACATAAAAATGGCTTTAGTAAGCATTACCACGAGAGGGGCTTTGTTGCTGCACACATGAGGAGTAAATGTTTGTTTTGATTGGACAGAAGTAGCGTGCTTCCACAAAAAAGTACTTGCCCAACACATATCTGTGATACTTTCGTTTATTTATCCAGCTGCCTGATCCAGAAACAGTATGTCTGAGGTTGAACCTTCAAGGGCACCCATGTGCTACTGTAATACTATTAAGGTGTCTTAAATAACTGGATAATTTACAGCATTTGTTTTTCAGTGGCTGCAGCACCAGTGGGAGGGGGACAGTCAATTATTTTAGACTTCAGAGTGCATTTTTGGATGTGAGAGCCCGGGCTTCATGAATCTATATGGATTTTTTCATCTGACTTGACAGTGCAATTGTCGCTTAACCTGATATAATTAACAAAAAAGAGCTTTTGGAGTCCTACTGAGAGATGGGCATATGCTCCACTCACATGTTGGTTCCCCTAGGTTAAGGATCTAATTGTGTGGGATTTGTATGATTCCACTAAAACACTGCTTGATTTGCCCCTTTTGGTTTGCGGCAACATTTACACACTGTAAACAGAAAGACTGAGTTGGTTATGGTGGCAAGCCAGTGATAATGGCTGTGGGTCTGATCAGTTTATTATGAAATGTTATAATAAAGGCACCAGGCCTGCCCTATTTATTTGTGAAAAGCATTGTTAGAACTGGGGATCTCTAACTGGCAGAGGTAGTTACCTTTGTCCAAGCAGGTACCCTTGCTATTAGTCAGGGTAAGGGGGATATAGACTTTTGATAACTCCTGCTCACTCCCTTGGTAGTTTGGCACGGGCAGACAGGCTTATCCCACAGGAAATGTGCAAAGTATTCATGCACAAAACACACAGTAATATAGTGAAAACACTACAAATGGACACCACACCAGTTTAGAAAAATAAAGTATCTTTAAATCCAGCATACATGTATTACCGTATAACTTAAAAATGATTATAGTAAAAATAGAATTTGTAGAAAGCAAATAGCTCCACCTGGAGCTATTACGATGTTGTGACAGCAATAAATCCAAAGTACGGAGCCAACCGCAAGGTGCACAACGTCGGGCAAGGAATGGAGTTAAGACGACCCCCAAATAAACAGTACCTTGGAAAACAAATTCTATGATGATGCACGACGTCGTGAAGGTGAGGCCTCGGTGCCGAGGTCGAAGCTCCCTCCCTGGCTGCCATGGGGGAGGCGAGGCGTCATGTCCCAGGGAAAACGATGTGTCGAATTCAGGACAGGGGAAGTCGGTTGCATTGGAGGTGAGACGATGCAAAGATGGCGAGTTTGTAGAGTCACCCTCGGCACCGCAATAACTAGATGCAGACACTGGCAGTGACGCTTCGGTGTGAGCGCTGGTGTCAGGAAGGCCAATAACGGCAGGCATCGGAGCTGTGGTTCTGACCAGGCAGTGCGTCGTGCACTTCTCAAGCGGTGCCTCTGCCCTCGGTGCTGGTCGCAGCATCACGGCGGCAGCGCTGGCGGTGGTGGAGATTTTTTTTCTTGCTTCTCTAAGGATTCTTCCAACTCCCAACAGAAGGAACAACCTCCAGAGGCCCAACACTGGAACAGGCACCACCTGGCAGGTCATAACTCTCATCAGTAGAGTTCAGGGTAAGTGGTGTTGAAGTCTTTGTGTGCATGAGACTTCAGAACAGGAGGCCAACACACACAAGCCCTTGGAGGTTCTCCTTCAAGCAGGTTTCTCAGCAAAGTTCCAGTCATTGTCCTTTCCTTGGCAGAAGCAGCAACTGCAGGCCAGCCGCACACAACACACATCAACGGGGCAGTAGCCCTCCTCACAGCTCTCCAGCTCTTATCCTTGGCAAAAGGTTCCTCTTGTGTCCAGAAGTGATCTACAATTCTGGGGTTTAAGTTCCACTACTTATATCCAATTTTTTCTTTGTTCTTCTTTGTACCAAGCTCCCTGAGCCCAGTCCAAACCAGTTCTGTCCTCACTGGTGCAGTATGACCACAGGGGGAAGAGACAGCATTGTGCAAGGGAGACAGGCCCTATTCAGGTGCAAGGAAAACTCTTACTACTACTCTAAATGCAGCCAAGGTCTATTCAGCTCAGCTATGAGGCATCCTGTAAGATCCAGGCACACCTCAACCCCGCCCCCCCAGTGGCTGTCTTCAGTGAATGCGCATACCCAGCCCCTGTCACTCCAAAACCAGACAGTCAATCCACAAACAGGCAGAGGCACGCAGAATGGTTAAACAAGAAAATGCCTACTTTCTAAAAGTGGCATTTTCAAACACACAATTTAAAAACATTAAAAGATGTGTCATTAAATTCTGAGTCCAGGGAGCCTCAACTTTATTCCTCCATCTTGTCCCAATAGGAAGTTATACGTGTAAGGTGTAACAAAGTGTCTCCCATGCTAACCTATGGGACAGATAGCCTTATAATAGTGAAAAACGAAATTGGCAGTATTCACTATCAGGACATATCACACACACCAGTACATGTCCTACCTTTCACATACACTGCACCCTGCCCATGGGGGTAACTTGGCCTACCTGAGGGGTGTCTTATATGTAAAAAAGAGGAAGGTTAGGGCCTGGCAAGTGGGTGCACTTGTCAGGTTGCCATGGCAGCTCAAAACTGCACGCAGACGCTGCAGTGGAAGGTTTGAGTTACATTTGCAGAGCTACTTATGTGAGTGGCACAATCAGTTGTCACGCCTGTCAGCTCGCGTTTACCGGCAAAGATGGCCGCCCTGCAGCGCGCATGTGCGAGGGGGTCAGGCAATAGTCAAAAGCCTGACTTCCCCCCTAGAGAGGTGCTTCGCGCTCTAGTGTTGTTGGCCTCTTGCGTCGCGTCACTTCCGCCGAGCCGTATTGCCATTTCACTGTATCCTGTTGCTTCGTCCAGTCTCTCGTGGCTGGAGATATCTTCGTTTTTGCGGGACCACAATATTTCGGTATTTGTGCCCCTTCTGAGATCTTGGTACCTTAGGGGTTTCGTTGCTCTCTCTGGGAGCCTTGGCAACCCCTCACTTCGCCTCCGTCCTTGGTTTATTAGGCGGACTCGAGGTTCCACTCTAATTCTATAGTGCCGGCTATCCTCTCCACTCCTCCCTGGGGCGCCAGTCTGCTACTCCCGGTTCCGCCTGCCGACCGGACTTGTGTTCCGTTGGTCGGCCGGACTTGGGTTGGGCTTGTGTGTGGTTGCTCATAGGGCATTGTGGTAGTTGTGGTCTGCCTAGAGGCCTCCCTCTCATTATCATTTCTACTCCCTGGTTCTTTTTGGACTCCCACTGGTATCGGATGCTGGCATTCGTCACAGTCTTGAAGAATGAAGACCTGGTAAAGCGCTTTGCGCACTTTTACAATTACCTCTAAAGTGAACCACATATATACTTAGGCTTGTATTGTTATGTTGCAGATATTACAGACTTGAGAACCCATTAGTAGGACATTCTTACCTCCTCTGCTTTAACCAGTCCACGAGAGGGTAAGAATCATCACTTAAGCACAAGTATATAGTAGTTTGGAGTAGGCACACCCTGGATATATCTCTGCCTTTCATTTATATAGGCTTATTAAAGTCATTACTGTGGTGATTCAGTCCTATGAAACTCCTGGGAGCAAGTCAGACACTGGCATTGTATGAAACTTCAAGACGCCATTTAGGTAAACACATATAGAATATACAAGATATTGTTATATGTTTTCTTTTGTTGCATGTTGACCCTAATTCTTTCTTTTAGCACCTGTTTCCGACATGTTGGATAGTCCTGTACGTGGAGTCTTTTTTCCCCTTCCTTTCCTTGTTTTGTTCTCTCCTTTCCCTCCATATCACCTTTGTGCTCTAGTGTTTGATAGACACAAGAGGTGTAGGGGGGACGGGTTGGGCTTGTCTTTGGTTCCTGGTACTCCTGCGGAAACAGCATTTGGATCCTTACATCAGTGCTGCATGCCCACTAGTAGCATTTGATTTACAGGCCCTGGCACACTCAGTGCACTTTACTAGGGAATTACCAGTATATCAAATATGCCAATCAGGGAGAACCAATTGCAATATCAATATAAACAGGGTACCCTTGCACTTTGACACTGATCAGCAGTGGCAAGGTGTTTAAAGCATCTAAGCCAGCAAAAACAAAATCCAACACAGCATCAAAAATACATGCGATAGAGGCAAACTGTCAGGGGAAACCACAACAAAGATGTCAGGTCTAACACTTGTCACCTCCAGCTGAAAGGGGGGGGAACTACCCACCCTCTTGGGAGTTCTCATCAATAAGGCGGAAGAATCTGGACAGATCATCAGCCTTGGTGTGTTATGTACCAGGGGGGTGTTTTACCATAAAGTCCATTCCCTGTAGGGAGATGGACCACCTAAACAGTTTTGGGTTCACACCCCTCATTTGCATCAACCATCTGAGGGTCCTGTGGTCTGTCTGAACCCAGAAGTGAGTCCTAAACAAGTCGGGCCTTAGCTTCTTCAGCACCCAGACCACAACAAAAAGCGTCTCTTTCAATTACACTCCACCTCTGTTCCCTGGGAAGGAGCCTCATACTGATTAAGGCTACGGGTTGGTCCAAGCCCTCGTCGTTCAACCGTGAGAGTATTGCTCCCACACACGCTCTGAAGTATCTGTATGCACAACAAATACTTGGGAGAAGTTGGGTGCCTTGAGCACGGGCGCCATGCACATAGCAGATTTCAGGGCATCAAAAGCGTTCTGACTGACATCAGTCCAGATCACTTTTCTTGGCTGCTTCCTTCAACAATGGTGCCATACCCCTTGACAAACCGTTTGTAAGATCCAGTGAGATCTAAAAAAGGCTTTCATCTCTGTCTGAGGGGCTCCCACGCCAGAATGGTGCTGATCTTATGCTGTAGGGGGATCACCTGGCCGCTTCCTACCTGGTGCCCTAAGTACAACACAGACCCCTGCCCTATCTGGCACTTACAGGCCTTAATAGTGAGGCCTGCCTTCTGCAGAGCCTTCAACACTTTGCAGAGGTGTTGCAAGTGTTCCTCCCAGCAGGAGCTGAACACAGCAATGTCATCCAGGTAGGCGGCGCTGAATTCCTCCTGCCAGGACAGTACCCGGTTGACAAGTCTCTGTAATGTGGCAGGGGCATTATTCAACCCAAAGGGCATGACACGGAACTGATAGTGCCCCTTTGCCGTTGAGAACGCAGACCTCTCTTTTGCCTCATCAGTCAAGGCAATCTGCTAGTACCCAGACATTAGATCAAAGGCACTGAGGTACCAGACAAGTCCCAACCGATCAATGGGCTCCTCAGCTCTGGAGAGGGGGTGCGCGTCAGTCCTGGTGACAGCATTGAGTCCCTGGTAGTCCACACAGAACCAGAGTTCAGGAGTGGCACCGGCGGAAGCAGCTTTCAGAGCCAAGACCCCTGTGCTAGCCCAGGGGCTGCTGGAAGGCTCTATCACCTCTAATTGAAAAACTCTTCCTTATTGCTGTCAATTACTCTGTAAATGTTGTGTTTTACAGGTAAAATGTCCTCAGTGTCCACATCATGGACACACCAATTGTTGATTCCTGGAGTCAAGGAGAACAGGGAGGCAAACTGTCCCAGCACCTGGGGAAAATCCCTCTGCTGCTCTCGGGTCAGGGTGGGAGAGAGGTTCACACCATACACTGAACCTTCATATTCCCTGTCAGACAGGAGGTCAGGAAGAGGTGCACTCTTCTCTTCCATTCCTTCATCTGTAGCCAGAAGCATTGTCTCTTCAGACCGCTCAAAGTGAAGTTTGAGGCAGTTCATGTGCAGGAACCTCAAAGGATTCCTAGGAGTCTGCAAGTTCACCAAGTAGGTTATCTCACTCTAGTGCTCCACCAACTCAAATGGTGCAGCCCAATTGTCTTGGAGTGGACAAAGCTCCACTGGTCCCTTCACCCACACTTTTTGCCCAGGCTGAAGCTCAACCAGACTGTCATTCTGGTCGTACAATCGTTTTAACACTTCCTGTCTGGCTTCCAGGTTCGCCTGAGTGAGTGTCCTGAAGCGATGAGTCTGGTTCATAGAAGTCAGCATATAGCTGAACACATCTTGGGGGTCTTACCAGGAGTTCTCTCCCAGCCCTTCTTCACCAGACTGAGAGGCCTTCTCACAGTTTGCCCATACAGCAATTCAAAAGGACTAAACTCCAAGGATTTCTGTAGTACCTCCCTTTAGGCAAACAATAGGCATGGTCAAAAGACAGCCCCCTTACATCTTATAAGTTCTGTAAGACCCTTTATCATGCCTTTCAGGGTTTGGCAGAATATCTCAACCAACCCATTTCCTTTGGGATGCTAAGGAGTGGTGAATTGTACATCACACCATACTCCTCCCACAATGATGTAATGTACCTAGATATGAAGTTTGCACCATGGTCAGAGACCACCTCTCTGGGGAACTCCACACAGGAAAAGATCCCCATCAATGCAAATGCTTGGCTCTCCGCTTGTTTGTTATGGAGTTGCCAGTTATATCACTGGGGCGATCAGGCGAAGAAATAGACTACAATTATAGTATCATTTTCTCTTCTTCCTTTCTATGAAAATGAGATTTATTTGTACCTTTTGTACTTTTGTATGGGACAAACCTTTTAATGTATTTATGTGAAAGCCAGGGGTGTTTTTCTTTGAATGGAGGTGTACAGATGGTTGGCAAATGGTCTTTTAAATCTGATTTTGGAAATGGTTTTAGCATTTAAACTGTATACATTTTAAATAGTTGTGATGTGATTTGTGCTTTGATGGTTTTGAATTTTAACCAAATAAAGAAACTTTGACTTTGACTTTCAATGCACAGCTCACCACAGGGGCCATGACTGCCCTGAGAAGGACAGCTTCCGGGTACCAAGTGTCAAGGTCCACTAAGACCAAGATATACTTGTTGCCTAAGGCTGTCTTCGTTCCAGTGGCCCTACAGTGTCAATGCCCACCCACTTGAATGGTTTGCTCAAAACAGGGAAGGGTTAGAGGGGAGCCTTACACTTACCTCCACTGTTGCTGCTTGCCTGGTAAGTCTGACAAGACCTACAATGTATGTCAGTGTGCCTTTGCATTTGGGGCCAAGAGAAGTGAGTAGCAAGCCTGTTAAAGGTCATGTCGCACCCCAAATGTCATACCAAAGGCACATCATGAGCTAGACCCAGTCGGAAGGTCCTGAAGCGCTCGGGTACCACCTAGCACAGGGGCTGACCCAGGCTCAGCAACCTTAAGCTCACTATATAGGAGATCATTCTCCCAATAAATCCAATGTGATCCAGACTGATCACCTGCTGCCTGGTCTGCAGCCTGCTGCCACAAACCAACACGAGTAGGGCACTCCATCAGCGCCTTGCAGAACTCCTCCCTGGCAGTACCCTTTCCTGCTGCCAATGGATCAACTCAGGTAGGTCTCCCAGTTTCGGCCACTTGCTCCACTGTAGGTTCCATGGCATCCCCCTCAAGGTCTGCCTCCTCCTAGATAGTGGGACCTTCTGGGGCAGGTTTCCCGTGCCTCCTGCCCCTCCCTTTTCTGGCAGGCACCTGGACCACTGTTTCAGGCTCCAGGTCCTCTTGATTTCCCTTACTGGCTGCAATTGACCGAGTGGTCACACAAGCCCACTCAGGCAGACCAAGCATCTCCAAATGAGCCTGGCATTCCACCTCCTTCTAAGGGGAACTCTCCAGGTCATTGTCGAGCAGACAGTCAACAGGCATGGATAGACTCACAATGACCTTCAAAGGACCTGAGACCCCCCACTCAAAGGAAACCTGTGCCACCTTACAAAGGCTCTCAGAGTTGTCTGCAGCAACTACAGGGTGAAATACATTGGGGATGACCTGCTCCTCAGACAGACAAAGGTTCCTCTTTAGTCCAGAAGTAATCTAAAATTCAGGGGGTTAAGGTCCACTACTTATAGCCCATTTTGTCTTTGTTCTTCTTTGTGTTAGGGTCTCTGAGCCCAGTCCAATTCAGTTCTGTCCTCACTGGTGCAGTATGACCACAGGGGGTAGAAACAGCATTGTTCAAGGGAAACAGGCCCTATATAGGTGCAAGGAAAACTCCCCCCACTACTCTAAATGCAGCCAAGGTCTATTCAGCTCAGCTCTGAGTCATCCAGGAAGGTCCAGGCACACCTCAACCCCCCCAGTGGCTGTCTACAGTAAATACACATACCCAGCCCCTGTCACTCCAAAAACCAGATAGTCAATCCACAAACAGGCAGAGGCACACAGAGTGGTTAATCAAGAAAATGCCTACTTTCTACAAGTAGCATTTTAAAACACACACTTTAAAATATGTGTTATTAAATTCTGAGTCCAGAGGGCCTAAACTGTATTCCTCAATCTTGTCCCAATGGGACGTTATACTTGTAGGGTCTTACAAAGTATCTCCCATGCTATCCTATGGGACAGATAGCCTTTCAATAGTGAAAAACGAAATTGGCAGTATTTCACTATTTGGGCATGTCACACACACCAGTACATGTCCTATCTTTCACATACACTGCACACTGCCCATGGGGGTAACTTGGGTCTACCTGAGGGGTGTCATATGTAAGAAAAGGGAAGGTTAGGGCTTCGCAAGTGGGTGAACTTGCCAGGTCGACATGGATGCTCAAAACTGTACGCAGACCCTGCAGTGGCAGGTCTGAGTTACATTTGCAGGGCTACTTATGTGGTTGGCACAATGAGTGCACCGGGCCTACTAGTAGCATTTGATTTACAGCCTCTGGCACACTCATTGCACTTTACTAGAGACTTACCAGTAAATCAAATATGCCTATCAGGGAGAACCAATTGCAATTACAATTTAAACAGGAAACACTTGCACTTTGAAACTGATCTGCAGTGGCAAAGTGCCCGAATCATCTAAGCCAGAAAAAACGAAATCCAGCACAGCATCAAAAATACAGGAGATAGAGGCAAAAGGTCAGGGGAATCCACGCCAAAGATGGCAAGTCTAACAAGCATATGTTTAAATCAATAGGCATTCATTTTGTGGATTTTTATGACTTTATATAAAAGCCTACAGATAGGTATTGTGTTACATAAAATCTCACAGATTACTGTAGTAGACAATGGTTTTGGTGTTGATCGCTCATCGTGACAAACCATGGATACATGAAGGTTTGTCTGAGAGAATTCTTGTTAGGCTGTTTTAGGAGATATAATATCTTGCTTAGCCAACTGTAATTTTGTATACCTTTCTAATTTTACAACTGTGTGTCTGAATGTTGCTTTGTGGAAAAGCTTACGATCAAATCTGTAGGCCTGAGTTGGCTATGGTGACAAGCTGTAGGCATGATTAAAGCACTGGTAACATTATGTCTGATGCCATAGGTATGGTCTTCTAATGAAACATTATCTCAAAGGCAGTT
Organism: Lissotriton vulgaris; assembly: GCF_964263255.1. Lineage (NCBI taxonomy): Eukaryota > Metazoa > Chordata > Amphibia > Caudata > Salamandridae > Lissotriton > Lissotriton vulgaris. The sequence goes on along the minus strand of NC_141699.1, from coordinate 550,355,286 downwards.
GGTCAAGCTTATTAATAGTTAAAAGTATATGCTGAAGCCAGTAAGCCTATAACAGTTTGTTGTTAACACATTGTTTTACAGGTTAAAGACAGATATTTTGTTACATGTAATCTCATAGATTACGGTAGTAGGCAAGGGTGTTGGTGTTGACCACCCACTCTGGCAAAACCTTGGGGTTTTCACTTTGATGATTCCTGTTAGGCTCAATTAAGAGGGGTTGTATATTGTTTCGCAAGTTGTATTTTTCTATGTTTGAAATAACAGTATACCTGATGTTCGCCAGTTTTTGCTCTTGAATAGGCCACTGTTGGGTAAAGTGTAAAGTCAATGTTAAAGGCTTCACCGTTCATTGTAAAACGTCCTGCCATATTTCATAGATTTGATCTTTTTATTATGAAATGCTATGACAAAGCCAATAGGCCTGCCCAGCTTACTGTGAAAGCCTATGTTAAAGACAATAGGCTGTGAAGGATGGATTATTATTTCACTGTGCTAAAGCCTATAGGCAAGTATTTTATTACATGTAATCTCACAGTTTGCTGTAGTAGGTAAGGGTGACCCAGCGGAAGAACCCATGGCGATAAAAGATTTGCATCATGGTAATACTTATTAGGCTCTATTAGCAGGGATTTAATGTATTTTGACAACTGTATTTTTGTACAAATTTGTAATTTTATTATGGTTGCCTTGTGGGATGCCTTACAAACCAACACAATAGGTCTAAGTTGGTTATGGTGGCAAGCCAATGATAAAGGTTATAGGTGTGATTGTTTATAATGAAAATGTATGATAAACTCAATAGGCCTGACAAAAAGTCAATAGATATTTAAGAGTTGCTTGGTACTGCTCTGAATTAAACCCTACAGATACATATTTTATTATATGGAATCATACATATTACCATAGTAGATAAGGGTTTTGGTGTTGGTCACCCCTTATAACTAACTGTTGGTATAGAACATTTGCACTATCTGCATCCTTTTATTACCCTTTTAGGAGAGAGAGTATTTTGAGTTGCCAACTTTAATTTCGTATACTATGTAATTTTATCACTGTATGCCTGTTAGAAATTGGATTTTTGGTAGGATAGGGCATGTGCCAAAGCCAGGCAGAAACCACCACTCTAGTCAGAATAAGGGAGTTACATTCCTGAAATAACCCCTGCTCACCCCCTTGGTAGCTTGGCATGAGCAGTCAGGCTTATCTTAGAGGCAGTGTGTAAAGCATTTGCACATAACCAACAGTAATACAGTGTAAGCACTACAGAAGGACACCACACCAGTTTAGAAAATATTTTTATATATCGAAGACAAGACCAAAAACGATAAAAATCCACAATTCGGTACTTAAAAATCTTCAGTTATTAGAATATTCTTGAAAAACAGTTCCTTGATGTCTATAGGTCCGTCCGGGGCTATCCCGGCATCGTGAGCAAACAAATCCAAAAAGTTCTGGCTGACCGCAGCGTCGCAAGTCAACTACGGTGTTGGGAAGACCCGCAAACAGTACCTTTCATAAATACAGGGCATCCGCGACCTCTTGTTGAGCTTCTGAAAGCACGGCGTCTGCAGGCGTCAGTTCCTGAGGTCGGTGCAGGAGTCGTCGGGGCCCTCAAAGTCACACCTGTTGCAGATCAAACTCCTCTCGGTTGAAGTCAGGAGCGCTGACCTCGACAGGCGTCTGGTGCTGTGGTGCGAAGAGTAGTGGTGTGGCGTGCGGTGCCCTCAGGTCGCGGTGTGAGCACCGGCTCAGTGGCGGCGTCAGATGGCGGCGGCGGTGAGACTAGGGCTGCGGTGCGAAGTGAATGCGGTGCTCGTCGCTGTGCTGGCAGGTCACGGTGCAAGCAGCGGCATCGTCGTTGCTGAAGCGCTGTTGTCAGGAGTCGATGGTGCCGGTGTCGGTAGGCCAAGGCTACGGTGCGGGATGAGGGCGGTGCGTTGTGTAACTTTACGAGCGGTGCCCTCAAACCAAGGTGCAAGTAGTGGCATAGATTTGGGCGTGGAGTGGCGTCGTTGTGAAGCGAGGCAGTGTGAAGTGCAGTGCCCACAGGAACGGGGTGCGAGCTGCGGCTCGGTGACAGCGTCAGCAGGCGTCGTCGGTGAGACCAGGGTTGCGGTGCGGCGGTGCCCTCTGCGGTGCCTTCGGGACACGGAGTCGGCAGCGTCGTCGTCGACTTCATTGAGTTGCTTTGTCTTCTGTTGCAGCACAAAAAACACAGACCCCAGTGCTGAGGGCAGAAGAGCTTGACGTCTTTGCTGTTCCTGGGACTTCTTGAATAGGGGGCAAGCTCTACCTCAAGCCCTTGGAGAAACTCACAAAAGTAGATTGCAGAAAGTCCAGTCTTTTCACTGCCCAAGACAGAAGCAGCCACTGCAGGCCAACACAGCAAAGCACACAGCAAAGTGGTAGTTTCTCCTTACAGCTTCTCCGGCTCTTCTTCTTGGCAGTCTTTTTAGTCCAAAAGAGTTCTAAAGTTCAGGGGTCTGGGCCCCAACATTTTATATACCAAAACCCTTTGATCCCATAGGCAGAAAGTGTCTGTAGCCAGCCAGAACCAGTTCTGCCTTCTCTGGCGTGACTTCCTGGCAGGAGGTGTAGACGGCATGGTCAGAGGCAGATCAGGCCCTTTGAGGTCATGGGAAATCTCCTCCCCCTTCCCCAGTTGCAGCGCAGGTCTATTCAGCCCTTTCCATTACCCACCTAGACTATCTGGAGCCACTCCTGCTCCCCGGCCTTCTGTCATCCAAAACCCAGACAGGCAATCCACATTCCAGCAGAGGCACATGGGATGACTGAGCAAAAAAATACCTACTTTCTAAAAGTGGTATTTTCAAACACAGAACGTAAAAATCACCTTCACTAAAAGATGCATCTTTAGCTTCTGAGTTCATGCATACTAAACTTTATTTTCCTACCTAATTCCCCGGGCCAGTTATGTTTATAAGATGTTATAAACAAACTCCCCATTCTGTCCTATGGGGAACAGTTAGCCTTGCAATAGCGAAAAATGAAATTGACCGTAATTCTCTATCAGGACATGCCACACCACCAGGGCATGTCCTACCTTTCAAATACACTGCACCCGGCCCACAGGGGTACCTTGGGCGTACCTTAGGGGTGGCTGACATGTAAGAAAAGGGAAGGTGAGGGCCTGGCAAGTATATGCACTGTAATATAAATGCAAAACTGGCCTAGTCGAAATAGCAATTACAAACTGCACCAGAATCCGGAATGGTAGGTATGAGTTACCTTATCAGGGCTACTCACGTGGGTGGCACAATCAGTGCTGCAGGCCCACTAGAAGCATTTGATTCACAGGCCTTGGCACACTCAGTGCACTTTACTAGGGACTAACAAGTAAATCAAATATCCAATCATGGAAACACCAATCCATAACACAGGAGCACTTGCACTTTACCACGGATCAGTAGTGAGAAAAGTGCGCAGCAAAACAGAGTCAAAACCAGGAGGTCAGAAAGCAAAAACTGAGGGGAAGCATGCCAAAAGATGCCAAGTCTAACAATGCCTGATGGTTGTCTTTAGGGTAAGTTATGCTCAGTACAGGAGGCCTCAGGTAGTTAGGGTGACAAGTCAATGATAACAGCTGCAGGCCTGAATGGTTCACTAGGAAAATATAGTTATGTAGCAATAGGTCTGATCTGTTTATTAGGAAAATGTAGGATAAATGCATTAGACTTGACATACTGATTGTAAAAAGCATATATTAAGTTCAGTAGGCATTTAAGAATGGATTGTTTTTTTCTCTGTATTAAAGCCAACAATTAGGTATTTTCCTTGACGAAATGTCACAGATTGCTTGTGTAAGGAATGCATTTGATGTTTCTTATCACCTCTGATAAACTCTAGGGGGAGTGAAGAGATGTGCACTGTAATAATTCTAAAATCTCTTAGCTGTTTGCCAGCATCTTGTAATTACAAAAATAATAATAATAATACATCCATCCACATATAAATATATCCTTATAGACACTTAGAGGGCCCCCAGGTCAGCTCTGTTCTGCCATTAATCTTTCCTAGTGTCATTTACACTCTACTTGCATCCATGACATCGAACTGCATGGGGTAATGGTTCCGTCCACATCAGTCATTAGCTCTCTTGCCCTGTAAATAATGGCAATTTCTGATCATGTGCGTACATCCGCCTGAAAGGAGTGAGCTTTAGAGTTAGGGCTGGTTAGCCAGTCCTTTAGTTTTTAATTTTCTCCTTTTATAGTACCTTATTAATTTCTTTGCTTTATCTCATATTATTTTAATGTTTCTTGAGAGGATACTACAGTTCTACAGGTACTGCTAACGAGTCGCATGCTTGCCTCTCATTTCATCTGCTGTGTGCCAAATCCCACGAGGCCACTTTCTCTAAATCAGGAAACCATAATGTAATGCTTTTGTCCATAGCGTTGTATTGTTTTACCATTCCAAGATGGTCAACATGTTAGCTCTAAATGTAGAAGCCATGCTTGAACTTTAAAACAATGATAGACTATTTACAACACCTTTGCAATGCCTTTGTAAGAGTGACACCCACTGTTATGTTTAGTTTTGTTATAGCAAGTATTTGCTCATTGTGTTTAAACACCAGTATACTTTCGGTTTCCTACTTGCATTAAAACAGGGTTGAGTTTGTGTCAATTTTATCTCAGTAGTTTCAGAGGGTGAAAGCAAGAATGAGTACAATAATGAGTAACTGAGTATCGCTGATATGATGACTTAATGACTAACTAAATCTATAATCAATGATACAAAAGGCCTTTCATTCATAATCAGACCTTTTGGCATCGCCAATGCTTGTTTTTACAATATTTCTCCAGGCTAATGATTTTAAACAATTTGCTACTTTCTCGCCTGATATATAACCTGAATCCGAATACTGGCAAATCATTATAAAGATGGGTAGCTATAACAAAGACGCTGGAACTCGTCCCGAACATTCTTATCCCCCTGACCATCGTTCGACGTGAACTGTATACTAGATGTGTATTGAGAGATTAATATAGTCTTGTTTTATTTCTTCAATGACAGGTTCGGTGTCTGATGTTTAATTTCAATCACTGTGATAGGAGTTTATCTTTGCAAGGCGGCCTTACTTGCTTTCCTTGTGGCTCAAGAAAGTCAATATGTGCCAAGGCATTCACTAGCAAGACATTGAGTCCCTTTTAGGATTAAGAAGTACAGAGTTAGGGAATAAACACCAACTGGCTTAAAGGGCAGAGAATCTGTTGGAAAGTTTCACTGTAGGATGAGACCTTTACCCAAGGGGGGACGAACGCTCCTATCACAGGGGTGCAGAGTGTGGTTTACTTGGGTTATTTCCTGCGATTTTGTGATACGTAGACTGACGGTTGTTGTCTGCACTCATTGAGTCTGGTTCACAAAGATCTTCTCCTTAGCATAAGTGTTTGCTCTTGGGTACTCAATCCTGACTTGCTTGTGGAATAAAAGCTTTATCCACCTCCACCATTGTCTCCCTATTTAAAAAGGGGAATAGAGAGAGTACACATTGTTACAGGCCAATCTTCCTGTTGGATTCTGTGGTGAAAGTGTTTGGACAAATCTTGCTAGATAGGTTATCCAACTGGGCTACAAAGAACAATATTTTGTCAGATGCCCAAAATGGGTTCTATCCCGGCTGCTCAACAATAGAGCCATGCCTGAACCTTTCCCTGATAACAAACAAGTATACAGTTGCTCGCGCCTGCACCATTTTTCTGGCCTTCATGGACCTTTATTCCGCATTTGATTGCGTGAATAGATGCAGTTTGTGGCAGACCCTGCTTTTCCTGGGGGTTGACAGGGACATAGTCCTCTTTTTACAAGATCTCCACCAAGATACAGGGGCGGCCATGCGATACCCGGGCAACATGAAGGTCTCACACTTGTTCCCTAACAGGAGAGGGGTATGACAGGGTTGCATCCTGGCCCCTTTTCTATTTAATGTATATATTAACGACCTGGAAAGGACTCTCCTAGAATCCAAGGGGGACTTTCCACAGGTAGGACGGCGTGGTCTTCCAGTTCTGCTGTATGCAGACAACACTGTTTTGATAGCTAGGACTGAAACGGGGATTCCAAACGCTCCTAAACTCTTTTGTCCACTTCATGGGGGAGCAGGACTTCAAGGTCAATAATTCTACGTCCTTTATCATGCAAATAGGGGTCCACCCTAGTAGGCCATATACCTTTAAAGTAGGGCCCACCCTGTCCCAAGTTCGAGTGTCTTTTCATACCTGGGGTTTTGATGGATGATAAATCGAAATGGGGGCTTCAACTTACCTGTAAGAAAAACGATAAATCCAGAGAGTCCCACAGCCATATTCAATTTTACATCTAGATTGGGAAAAAGACCAGTGGGGTCCTTATTAAAGCTTTACAGCGCTATGTGTCTTTCCAGGGCACTATATGGAAGTGAAATATGGGGGTACACTAACACTGACGATCTTCGCATTTCAGAAAATAAGTTTCTGAAACGGATTTTAATTGTTCCTCAAGGTACCTCCTCTTTCACTGTACATGAGGAGCTTGGTATGACATATATAACTGACCTGATAGCGTATCACCCTATATCCCTCTGGCAAAAAATCTTGGCCGGCAAGGGGACATTGGTAAATAAAATAATTTTAAAAGATTGCTTGGCTCTTGATCATGCCTCACTTGTGCTGTAGCTCAAGTACATCGATGAGAGCATAATGAACATGGGGAGAGGTGATCTCTTTACCAATCCGGACCGGACAACCAAGAGAGACTTGAACCTTATAAAGGAGGCTTTTTATGTGCAGTGGGCCACGGCAAGGGAAGAAAGGGAGCTCACGAAGCCTAGAGTACATCGCTTTGTCAAGTTAAAAACCACCCAGATGGCAGTGCTGTACCTACTAGGATTCATAAACTCATATGAGAGATTTCAGCTGAGGAGGTTCCGGTTTTACCTTTTTCACCTCCTGCTTGCCCACCCCAGGGGTCATAGTAAAGGCCAAAGTTTGCCGTCCTGTGGCTGCGATGGTCAATCACCACAGGTCATGATTCATTTTATGATGTTTTGCAGTTTTTATGAAACTCCTAGAAAGTCCTTCTTAATTTCGATTCTGAAAAAGGCTCATTTTAGGCAAGTGCGCCCAGCTTTTATATTTTTACAAATGCTGACAGGTAAATTGATACTTGTATAGTGCACTACTCACCCGCAAGGCTCTCAAGGCGCTTGTACGAATACCGCTGTGGAACCCATCCTGGCTTTCCCTGTGAGGCGTCCACTCCTGGGCACCCCCAAGGTGAAGGCCAGGCATCCTTAGCGTTGTGGGGGCCGTTGTGGAGATTAAGCAAGCTATTGCCCAGAGTTGCAGAGTGGGACTCCATGATTGGAATAGGCACCGTATCAGGTCCGTGGAATTTTGAGCCCAAGACCCGCCGAGGCGGGGACTTGAACCCTGGTCCCGGGCTAGACCTCTGCATCAGGGTCTGCCGCTCTAATCATTGAGCCACACTTCTCCCAGGTAGCTCTGTCTTTTATGTACTCAACTTTTTAAAATCTGCCATCAGACTTAGACCGAGCTGTGATTAACCAGCTTGCTCTATTTATCTACTTTATGATTTTACATTGTTCATGCTCTTCTGTTTGTCATATCCTCAGAGCTGTGTTTTACTGTATTGATCTTGATTGAAATGTTTTATTGATATATTATGAGTAGTATTGGAGCCATTGAATTTTTGCATCTCCACTGGTACAAGTTATTTTTAAAATGCTGGCTGATCCCTGTGAGGACTGTTTTTAATCAGACGTTGTTACTTTATTGTTATATTTAACGTGCTTTTATGATTTTAATATCTGAAACCGAATAAAGATTATTAAAGAAAAGCTTTATGAATCGGACTCGTTCTGAATTGGACTCATTAGAATGAGGCCTAACTTATCTACTTTCAGTCATTCAAACTGTGCAACCTAGGAGGGCATTCTGCTTCAGAGTTACGACCAAGCTAAAATAAACGCTGTACTTGTAGCCTCATGCAGTGCTTAGAAGGAGGAATACAAGTGCATTACTTTTGCATCTCTGCGAGCTTCCTCCCTTGTTTTTGTACTTTCCGAGGCTACGTCCTCCCCTCTCCTTTTCTGGTTTCCTTCACCCTCTCTTTTCATGTTTCTCCTTGCTCACCCTCTCTCTTGGTGTCTCTCCTCTCTCTTGCTAACTCTGGGATATCTTTTTTTCTTACTCTCTTAAGTTTGCTTTTAGTATTGCACTGCCTCTTCTCTTGCTATCTCTCCCCTGCGAGTTTCTTGTTCTGTCTGCCCTACTCTTCCTTCTCACTCTTTTACTATCACTCATCTTGTCCAGCACTTGCTGCCCATCCTTCTACCTTCTCTCTTGCTATCTCCTGCTGTATCCACCACTCTCCAGTTCTTGCTCTATCACACTCTTTCTTCAGCCCTTTCTCTCTACATTGTTGTCTCTCTTCAATCTTATACGTTATACGTTTTGTTGTCTCTACTCCGAAACCTTTCTCTTGTTGTCTTACCTTGTGGGCCTCTTTTGCTGTCTCTCTTCCTTCCCTCTTGTGCTTCATCTTCTCACTATGATTTTCCTGTCCTTCTATGCCCCTCGTGTGTTGTATCTCTTTATTGCTGTCTCTTCACTCTTCCCTTTCTCTTGTTGTCGCCTTCTATTCCCTTGCACTCTTTCATTCTGCTCTATCTCCTCAATCTCACTTTCTGACTTTCTACCTCTACCTATTTCTGTTTCCCCGTTTCTCCTCCATTCTGATCTTTCCGTTCACTCGTTCTCCCTTGCTGTCCCTCCTCAGTCACCTAGCTCCGGGCATCTCTTCTCCCGTGCCTCTCCTACCCCACTCTTACATCTTTCCTTCCCTCTTTTATATTTACTCTGCACCTCTTCCCTGTTGTGTCTCCTCCCCGCACTTTGCCTTGTTGCTCCCCCTTCTAATCTCTCTCCTCTATTGCTGTCTCTCCTCCCTCCTTTCTTGCTGTCTCTCTTCCCTTAGCCGTTGCCTTGGTAACCTCTAGTGAATTTGCTTTAGAAATGAGTCAGTGAAGGCCCCTATCCTTCCCCCACTCGGCGGCACAGGATGGCTCAGGAAAATACACAACTCTGGAGCCCTGAGTTGCATACACTAAAACGATACAGTACCAAACTAGACATCACAGCAGGACCGTTCACCCCCGCCAGAACCACACTCATGATCTTACAACCACGCAGCTATGAACTGCAAACAGCACGCAGTGACATACCTCAGCACAGGACCACTCACACCCCTGATTCACACAACCTAGAACTTCTGACCAGTAGCGCAGAGCTGTAAACATGTCAGAATTGCACAGACGGCTGCATGCTCACGGAAAGGGATACGCCCGAAATAGAAACTCCAAAAAGGCACACACCTCAGACCCCCTCCTCCCCCACGGACTTTAAACGTCCCTGAACTACACAATCCAATGGCGCATATATCAGAGCTGCAAACTTGCTGGAACGGCAGACCTTTACAGTGCCCACATACCAAAATCACATTCTGAAGAACTGCTATTTTAGATGCACATTCCAGGACCACACGTCCCAGAATAGCAGTCCCCTACAGCCGTACAATCACTACTTAGAGCAAGGGTGTCCAACATAAGTCCACGAGGGCCAGATACAAGACCCATTTTCAGGATATCCACATATGGTAGATAGCCCATATCCCATAAATACAAACACCCCGTATATCAAACCTCATATCCCCTAAGAACACTTTATAACTACACACTCTTCACAACTAAACTTATAAAACATAAACAAACCAGAAAGAGGACTCCGATCTGGACGTAGCAGAACTGCACATTTGCAAACTGCACGCTACAGAACGACTTTAAATGCGCACACATCAGAAGCAGAGGTTGGTTAATTAGGTTCTTCAAGGAACTGAGGAGATGGGTTAATTTGACGATGTAGATGTATATTGTCACCCATTGAGATACATTTGCAGCACCTAGAAAATGTGCTGAGCAGCATTTATAACTCAAGGTTTCTAGTGAACTATGACCAACTTGGTTCTTGACCTTTCGCCACATCCAGGCGATAGGCACCCTGACAACAGCTTTGAGTGGTCACCTTATTCAGAAGTTTAATGGATTCTGTGACATGTTTGACAATATGAACCACAGACGGCAAGGTAGCTCAGTCTGTTTAGGGACTGCAGAAGAAAACTGATAGAAGCTGCAGCTTTCAGGCAAGGCATGCCCTCACCCTTTTTTGTGTTTTGATCGGCAGAATAAGCACTAAGTTAGTTGATAAGAACAGTCAATACTTAAGGACCAAGGACCAATTTAGTTTTATGCTGTATTATAGTTCATTATCATGTGTGTATTTAAATAATCTGCAAAGCAACAAGGTGTTGGATGAAATGCTTGAATTAGTGCCAAATTTGAAGTACAATTTTAATAAAATATCATCAATAAAAAAATCCACAATTGTTTAAAAAGGTATAAAAAAAATCACAGTTGTTGAGGTTGTTGAACAACTGTGATTTTTTTCATACCTTTTTAAACAATTGTGGATTTTTTTATTGATGATATTTTATTAAAATTGTACTTGAAATTTGGCACTATAATTATGTTATTATACATTGTTTTTATTGATTTGTAATAAATTGTACCTTTTTTAAATACAACAAACATACTGTTCTGGATTCTTGATTTGTTTAACATATGTTTTTATTGCTTAATATTGTACATCTTTGGATTCAGTTGGTTTTTTGAGTTATAAGGGAAATACACTACAGGGTTTCTTAATATTTGAGCTCCTTGGGACCTCCCTAGTCCTTTAGTGTTTAGTAGAAAGGGCATCCTACCATTGATCAATCAAGGAAATGGGGGTCACATTTTCCATCTCTTATACATCTTATACATTTTAAACTCCTACATCAATATTACTACACTCCTGCCAGGACTGGGATCAGTATTGCTTTTGCAAAATGCTGCGAATTAAACGCTGACTTTCTGCATCTGGCCAGGTCATGTGGAGGGATTCACCAATATTGCCATTTGATCCTCAACATTATACTGCATATGATCCAAATGAGCATTCCGGATACACCTATTTTACCTCTTCTACACACACAGCACATATACCTAAAAACACAGAAACTTTTCAACTACAGCATTGATGCTTGCGAAAAGTAGAGTCGTAATAAAGTGAATGAGGTCGGGGATGCCAACACACAGAGAATAGATCATCAACATGATACTTTGTAACAAACATCTCTAGGCATACACAATGGCACTCCCCTCAATAGCAAATCCTAAAGTATTTTGGGAATCATTAAGATGATCTTTAGCTCGAGAAACAGCAGACAGCATTAAACAAAGTTATTTGGTAATGTGCTGCAATGCTACTAATCGGACAGGGATTGCTGGGACAGTGCCATGCCTTACCGATCGATTTGATAGACTGTATTATAAATATTGCTGTGTATAGGGATTTTGAATATATAATTGCTACTTCCTTGTTGTTTGGTAAATGATAAATAATAAGCTTATTCTTCAGCTTAGAGAATTAAGTGGGCAACATCTTGTAATCGACTGCCTATGTGAACGAAGTCAAAGTTTGGAAGCATGTCAGTAGGCTTAAATTCAAGCTAGAGAAGTTCGAAGTCCTAATGAACAAGTTACTTTCCTTCGTTAACACTTTTTCTGGTGGATACAGTCATTGCCTGTGGACTCCTCACCTTATGAATATCCCCTGCGCCAGCATTCCGGCTGAAACTTTTTCCTAGCTCTCCACGCTGACGAGGTCGTCACAATGCCTTGGCTCCGCACGTTGCTCAACAGGACGTCACTGGAGCCATGAGGACCACGTCGGAGTGATGACGTCACTTCCACCCATTTTTTATGTGCCTCCGAGGCGAACAGGCGGACCGATCTTAGAGACAATGCAAACATAGTACACAGTATTCACACAAATACACACAGTGTAAAGTGAAATAGGAAATCAAAAGAAAGCAAGAATGTCCTGTAAGCCTACACAAAGGCAAACAGAGGCAATACTAAACGACCATATTAACCACTACCTCTTTTAAGGTATAAAAGGGTGGACAACGTGGAGGCGGGTGGGTCAATGAGGAATTCACAGGCAGATATTGTATCCACCAGAAAAAGCGTTACCGAAGGTAAGTAACTTGTTCTTCTGATGGATACATCTGATTGTGGATTCCTCACATTATGAATAGAATCCCACAGCAGTCCAACCCCCGGCGGAGGGTGTCCACCCTTCAATACCAAAAAGTCTTGCAAAACAGAGCGTGCAAAATGGCCGTGCCTCCTCACCTCGGAATCTAAGCAGTAATGCTTCGCGAAAGTGTGGAGGGAGGCCCAAGTTGCAGCCTAACAGATGTCCAACACAGGAACACCTCTGGACAAGGCAGAAGTAGACGATTTAGCCCTGGTGGAATGAGCTCTAATGCCTTCAGGAGGCTCCTTACAAGCCAGAGCATAGCAGATATTGATGCACAAGATGATCCACCTGGATAGAGTGGGCTTGTGCACCGCCTTGCCTTCATGCCTCCAACATAGCCCACAAAGAGCTGATCGTCCTGTCGCAAGTCCTTCGTTCTATCCAGATAGAAACTAATCACCCTCTTAGGATCCAAACGGTGAAGCCTCTCCTTCTCCTTGGAACGGTGAGGGGGAGGATAGAAAGTAGAGAGGGTAATGGACTGCCCTATATGGAAGGGAGTTACCACCTTAGGCAGAAAAACAGCCCTGGTCCTGAGAACCAACCTTTCAGCATGAATAGTCAGAAACGGAGGCTTTGAACGCAAAGCCTAAAGTTCACTCACCCTCCTGGCCGAGGTGATAGCCACAAGGAAGACCGTTTTGAATGACAGCAGCCTCAAAGGACAACCATGCATAGGTTCAAAAGGAGAACCCATTAAGAAAGGTAAAACTAGATTTAAATCCCACAGGGGCATATTGAAGGGAGTGGGTGGAAACATATTAGTAAGCCCCTTAATAAACCTTCAAACAATCAGAGATTTAAAAAGAGACGGCTGATCAGGCAAACAAAGAAATGAAGATAAAGCTGACAAATATCCTTTAACAGTAGCCACAGCACAACACTGCTTGGCCACATTCAGCGAAAAACAAAGAACATCAGAAAGATGAGCTTTTAATGGATCAATAGACTTCTCTCCACACCATTTAACATTTTCTTTTTTTTTTTTTTTTACAAACCTTTATTTATCAAATGCACAGTACACAGCGTCTGCCTACAACCCCTTCGGGCCGGCCGCTATGACAAGAGAGCAAAGAATACATCACATTATACTGCGGAAAAGGCCGTATAACGCTTCATTACGGTGTAGTGGCATAAAACATCATATGGAGGATACTGAAGGTTCAATTTTATAATTTTGTCGAAGTCGAACAAAAACAAACACATGGTAAAGCAAATGGCAAGTTCACGGGAGGGGAGGAAAAGCGGGAAACAGTATATAAGAATGGAAGCAAGTCTACTAGGGGAGGGAAACGATGAAAGGGGGATTAAGAATGGAAGTTGATGAAAGGAACGTCAACTTTGGGGAGGAGGGAATGGTGTCAGTGTAGTCAAGTGTCGGGGTACAAATGTCACCCCGGTATTCGTTCCATTGCGCCCAGACTCTACCCCACTTCCTAGGACGACCCCGAGCCTCATACACCGTCTTCTCCCGAAACATGCACCAATCCATGTTATCTTTCCAGGCACTAAGTCCAGGCGGCCTGTGGGAGCCCCAGAGCTGCGCTATGTCCCTCTTGGCAACCATGTTGTCCAGGGTGATCCAGAAGGTCTGAGCGGCCGCACAATCCGTAGGCTCCCATACATTAAGCAGGCAGCGCCTCACCTCAGGAAGGAGGGGGACCCCAGTAACACGCCCCATCACATCGTGGATCCTAGACCAGAAAGCAGAAATAACCGGGCATTCCCACAAAATATGAAGAAAAGTACCGTTCATACCACAGCCACGCCTACACAATCCATCAGTCGCGAGCCCCATTCGTACCAGACGCATACCAGTCATATAAACTCGATGGAGGATCTTCAGTTGCACAAAACAGAGCCGAGCCGGAATAGCCACCTCCTTAGGGGAAGAAATCGCCATTTGCCAGTCTTCGTCATCGAATTCGAGCCCATCCGCCACCCAGGAGGCCCGAAGCTTCACCAGAAGGTCAGCCCTATTGTTAATGAGTTTTTTATAGATTAAGGAAATCGTACTGTCCGGGACATGGCCGTCAAGAATACGATCTTCCAACGGGGACGACTGGGGGATGTCCGTCCCAGGGGGAAAGGCGGAGAACAGGGCATGCCGCACCTGAAGGTAACGAAAATACTCCTTGTCATCCAGTTGATACTCAACCTTTAGGGCCTCAAAGGATTTTACTGTTCCTCTGGCCCAAAGATCCTCCACCTTGCTAATCCCAATCATATCCCATCTATCAAACCCTTTCGTCCACCACAGGTTACCCAGCCGTTCAGAATCATACAGTGGGGTCATGCGCGTCAATCTATCGCCCCAACCTGTAGCCACAGTAGCATCCTTCCAGGCACGCACGGCACATTTCGTGGGACCAGTCAAGAGACGGAGTGGTGACTTCGAGTATAAGGCTCTATTGAAGTTGCCGCCCGGCAACAGGAGTTTATCCATAGCGAAAGCGGGAGCGGGTCCTGGAGAATACGTCACATGGTTAATTGCACTTAATTGTGAGGCCCAGTAATAACGTCTGATGTCAGGCAGAGCAATACCGCCATCGTACCAGGGAAGCGTGAGTTTTGATAGGGAGATACGGGCTCGTCCGTCCCAAATCAACTGCCTTTGTAGGCCTTCAACCTCACGGAAATAGCGAGCGGGGACAGGATCGAAAAAGTTCTGTAAGGCATATAAAAACCGGGGAAGCGACATCATTTTAAAAAGTGCCGCTCGACCCAATGGAGACAAGGGCAATTCACGCCACCGTCGTACATCCTGCTTGAGGCGACGAAGAGGAGCGTAAAGATTACGATCATAGCGCACTGAAGAGTCCATGGAAATAAAAATCCCCAAATATTTAAAGCCATCCTCTGCCACCTGGATACGAAACCTACGAGGCAGCGGAGGCAACACCCCCGCTATCACATAGACACACGACTTGGTCCAGTTAATAACAAGCCCGGAGTTCTTACCAAAGGAGGTGAGAACATCAAAGAGCACGTTTAAAGACTTCTGGGGTGAGGTGAAATAGAGAAGGATATCGTTCACGTAGAGTGAGACGCGATCCTCCAGATCCGGTGCCCACCGGATCCCTTTAATCGAAGGCTCCCATCGAAGCCATGCTGCAAGGGGTTCCAATGCAAATGCAAAGAGAAGTGGGGAGAGCGGGCACCCCTGACGGGTGCCACGTCCCAATGGAAATGAATCAGAGCCTCTGCCATTCACCACGACTTGGGCTGACGGTTGTTCATATAGGAGCCGCACCCATGCAATGAAGGTAGGGCCGAACCCGAACTTGGAAATGGCCGCCCACAAATATGGCCACTCAATGGTGTCGAAGGCCATTGTAGCATCCAGGGAGGCCACCACTGCAGGCTCAGTGAGAGCCTCAGCTCTCGCGAGAACGCTGTGGAGTCTACGGAGATTAAGAGCTGTGTTTCGATGGGGAATGAAACCGGACTGATCCGGATGGATCAAGTCGCAGATTACAGACAATAGACGATTAGCCAGGACTTTGGCCAGAATTTTGGGCTCGGCGTTGAGCAACGAGATGGGGCGATAAGAGGTGCATCGGTCACGAGGCTTGCCATCCTTATAGATGACCACTATGGTAGCCAAGCGCTGTTCAGATGGAAGGACGCCCGCCTCGAATTAATCAAGAAACATAGTGCGCAAATAGGCAGCCATTTTGTCCGGCCGGAGTTTATAGAGCTCGATAGGCAAACCATTGGGCCCCATCGCTTTGCCCGATCGCAAGGACCTAATGGCAAGAGCGATCTCGTCCACTGTAATAGGAGCCTCCAGAGCCAATCTATCCTCCTCCGAGACACAGGGTAGCGCAATGTCGCGCAAAAGTAAACGGGAGTCGGCCTCATCACGGTCACTCACTGAGCTGTACACCGTTCGGAAATGATCCACGAAACATTCAACGATCTCCCCCAGATCAGTCACACATTCACCATTCTCATGGGTGATAACGGGCACCACACGGTTCAATCTCTCAGCCTTGTCCAGCCACGCCAGGAGTTTACTAGCCTTGTCACCCACATCGTAAAGACGGCCTAGCTGATTCATACGCATCACCTTAGCAGCATCAGTCACAAGGGCTCTATAATCTGCCTGCTTCAGTTCTAAGGAGTGCAGAAGTGCAGGTGTATCATCTCCACCCAACCCACGTTCGAGCGTAGTTATTTCGGTCTCAAGGGCCGACACAGCCTCCCTCCTAGCCTTCCTATCAGCTGCAATAAGGGACAGCGCGGAACCCCGTGTAACGGTTTTAAAGGCCTCCCACAAAGTCGTAGGGGAAGGGACCGAACCCACATTCTCATCAAAGTAATAATCGATCGCCTTAACCAAATTCGAGCGGAGCTGAGGATTCCTAAAGCGCCAGGGGGGAACAGGGGGAACTCTGCTTCCGGAAAAACCTCCCACCGAAACCTCGAGTAACAAGGGGTAATGGTCAGAAATGCCTCTAGGGAGATGCCGGATTTCACGCACCAAGGATGAGTTAGCAGTTAGCATCAAAAAATAATCAATCCTTGAGAGGCTGCCATGAGCACCCGAGTGAAAAGTGTACTGAGTTTGTGAGGGGTGCAACATCCGCCAAACATCTACCAACCCGAAGGTTTCCGTCAAGTCAGTCAGCCACATCTGGGACAATGGCAGAACTCTAGGGGGTAGCCGGTCACACTCGCCCGACATTACCGAATTGAAATCCCCACCTATGATCAGGAGACCATCTGGAAGCCCTAGAAGAGTCCTACCAAGGTCAGCATAAGTGGGAGCCTGCAGTCCCGGGGGAACATAAACAGCAACAATTACAATCAGCCTCCCCTCCCATCTCCCCGAGACAGCAGCATAACGACACCGATCATCGAGGGTGACATCGTCTATTTCAAGGGCTAAGGAGGATTTCACCATTATACCAACCCCTCGGGAGCCGGATGTAAAGCCAGCGTGAGCCACAAGTCGATAACCTCGCGGTCAAGAGCTTTACAAGCATTGCCTATCAAGTGGGTTTCCTGGAGTAAAACAACATCAGGGGAATGACGTCTTATAAATTGCAACACAATACCACGTTTGATCCTGTCTCCCAAACCATTAACGTTCCAGGATAGAACTTTCACGTCACCCCCCCCCCCATTCCAGTAAGATTCCCAAACCACCCCCTCCCGGAACCTCAGAGCAAGGATACATACAAGCGATACAGTACCATGTGTAAAAGAAAACATAGAACACAAAACACAACCAAGTCCCCACCTCCCACCCCCCAACCAAGAACCCGTTACAACACCCCCCACCCTGCACCCCTGCTGACTGATAAGCCACCCCAAACTGCAGTGTGCCTGTCGCCCCTTCCGAATCTACACAAAGAACCCCTAAGGAGGAAGGGAGAGACTACCCCAACCTGCCCCACCCCTGGGCCTAAAGGTAAAAGCATATAAAAAATTACTCTGCAAAAGTTACAGCCCAAAATTGGACCTCAGGACCCAAAGTCATTCCTGCGCCGTTGCGCCTCGGTACGCGCCTCCGGGGCCTCCGCTCTCGGCGTCATCCTTTGGCAATGAGTCCAACCAGTCACTGGCACTGTCCGGTTGATCGAAGAAGAAAGCACGTTCCCTGTATTCGATACGTAGGCGAGCGGGGAACAGCATCGCATATTTAAGTCCCAAATCTCTCAGGCGACGTTTCACTCCCAGGAATCCGGATCGTTGCCGCTGCACTTGAGGAGTAAAGTCAGGGTAGATAGAAATGGAGCTGTTCTCGAACTTCAGCGGGCCGTGCTTGCGAGAGGCCTGAAGAATGGCGTCTCTGTCCCGAAAGTGAAATAGCCTAGCAATTATAGGCCTCGGGGGAGCCCCCGGCTTGACCTGTCCACCCGGGAAGCGGTACGCACGCTCGACCGCAAAGAACTTGCTAAGGCCTGCCGGAGCAAGTTTGGCAACAATTAATTCCTCGACCAGCAAATCGATCGAGGCAGCACCGCTGTCCTCCGGTACCCCGACCAGGCGGATGTTGTTCCGTCGGGCCCTGTTATCGTACTCCTCCATACGTCTGGCCAGCAGATCCTGCGACGACCGCAGATTCCCGATCTCAGACTGCGCTTCCGCCATGTCCGTCACCAGACTGGTAGCTTTAAGGTCCAATGCCTTGACCCTCTCGTTAGTTTTAGCCAAGTCGGCTCGAATAAGGGTAACATCAACCGCCACCGTGTCTATCTTGGACACGATGGCCTCGTATTGCTGACCCATATCAGCCTTGAGTCCTGTAATGGCGGCCAGTAGGTCTTGAAGGGACACCTCCAATGTGGCCGTCATGTCTGTCCTCGGGTCCTCTAAACTGCGGCTGGCAGCGCTGGGGGATCCTCTTGGCTGAGTATAACGACCTATCACGTTAGACTGGACCGATCCCCCACGATTGGTGACTTTCCTGCGCTTCTCCAGCTCGGGTTTCGTCGCCATGTTGGAATCAGCACCCTGTTGAGTCCTCCCGGGTGCGATAGAATGGCAGCGACCCTCCGGACTCCGAAATTCGCAGCCTCACAAAAATCACAGACCACTGATCCGGCGCTGTGGTGAAGGCGTGCAGCTGGGTAGACCCCCAAAACCAGGAGTGCAGATTAGGTCTCAGGCAGTCAGTTCAAGGATGGAAGAGAAACCGAAAGTGAAAGTGACACACCATCGGTTGAGCAGATGCCAGGCGACCGTTGTTGTTGCATTACTGCTCGGCCATCCAAAGCAGCAGAGTCCCCGGTCCCGTCCGGAGCTAGGCCAGAAAACTTAGGACGATGTAGATATGGTTCCCGAAGTCCGATCTCGGCCCCCAAAAGTGCAGCAGCATCAGCAAGAGTAGCACTTCAAAAGCCCATCAAAGTGACCAGGATTTCAGAAGGATAAATCAATAAGGGTGGCGCGGGTCTCGGGAGCTCTCTGCTCACGCGACCATCTTGGATGCCCGTGTAGCTCCTCCTCCATTTAACAAATTTTGACCACCTGTAGGAGTAGATAGACTTGGTGGCGTGTCGCCTGGCCGATAATATAACAACAACCACATCAGGCCGGAGAGAGAAAGTTGCCCCATTCAATCTCCAAGCATGAAGGTTCAGGCTCTGGAGGTGGAAGTGTAGAACCTGCCCCTCTGACTGCGAGAGGAGGTCTGCCCTGAGAGGGAGATGGAGTGGAGGGTGGGACAAAAGGTGAAGGAGGTCTGTGTGCCACACCCTTCTTGGCCAATCCGTGGTGATCAATATAACTTGGGCCCGGTCTTGGCGAATCTTTCTCAGAACCCAAGGAATAAAGGGTATGGGAGGAAACATGTAAAGGAGTTGTGAGCTCCAGCTCAACTGAAACGCATCCACCAGCACTCCCTACCTCGGAAACTGGAGACTGCAGAACGACAGGCAGTGCGCAGTCTCGAGAATGGCAAACAGGTCCACCAGAGGAGTTCCCCACGTCCGGAAGATGTGTCGAACTACCTCTGGATGAAGCCTCCACTCGTGGTCGGCACAAAACTGCAGACTGAGACTGTCCGCAAGCACGTTCAGCACCCTGCCAGATGATTTGCCATCAAGCAAATCCGATGATCCTGAGCCCAGGGCCAGAGCCGCAACTCCTCCCTGCAGAGATGGTACGACCCTGCTCCTCCCTGCTTGTCCGTCAGCACTTGAACCGACTGACCGTGAAGGAAAGGGAGAAAGGCCTTGAGCGCCAGACGTATCGCCCACAATTCCAGAATATTGATATGAGGCAATCTTCCCTCTGGACACCAAAGACCCATGATCTCCAGATCCCCCAGATGAGCACCCCACCCTAAGGTAGAGGCATCCGTTATCACTGTAGCCACCAATGGAGGAAGATGACAGGGCTTTCCTTAAGACAGATTGCTCTCCACGCTCCACCAAGACAGATCCACTGCAGCTTCTCTGGAGATCCTGACTGACTCCCTGAGATCTCCGTTGTGCTGATAACACTGCCTGCGGAGACACCACTGGAGCACGCACAATGTGCCAGCATGCATGGTTGCCGAACAGAATGCAGGAAGCGAAAAGACAGAGCAGGCGAATGACCTTCAGAACTGGAACAACCGTTCCATTGTGAAACAAGGGAATAATTTCCTGAATGTCGAGAATCTTTTGCAGAGGCGGGAAAGCTCGACACATAGTGGTATCCAGTACTGCCCCTATGAACAGGTTGCACTGTGAGGGCACCAGGTGAGACTTGGTAACATTTATTGAAAAACCCAATTTGTACAACAGCTAAGCTGTTACTCGCAGATGATGGAGCACCATCTCAAGGCGGCTCCGCTTTGAGCAGCCAGTCGACCAGATAAGGGAAAACTGGAATCCCGACCTCCTGAGATGAGCTGCCACCACTGCCATCATTCACTCCCATCGGACTGCTGTATTAGCCACAGTGCTCCTGGCAATACAAATTGAGCCATCGCGCTCCGCTCCTGGCGATTCCATACAACCCTGATGGAAGCCCCGGAATTGTTTTGAAAGAATGCCAATGGCCTCGCGGTTTCTCATCAGTAACCCAGAACGAGGTAACCAGCGAGTAAACCGACATTAATGCGATAATAGGCATTGTGTTAATAATTGTTGAACAAAACAGTAATGCTGATAGTTCTTGTCCTGATGATGATGTCATAATTTAAAAAGGCATTGAAACGTCGTCGACAAAAAACCACATATGCAATATGATGAATGCTATATTGTTTGATGCAATGGTATGGTTATGTTTAAGAGATTGAGTCTGTAGCACTGCACAATAGTATACAGACAGATTTTTGCTTTGCCTTTTTGGCCATTTCTTTGTTGTTTTGTCTTAAATGTTGTGGGTCACGGCTGTGCCCACTTGTTATCTTGGTCTTAAAACTCCCTCTATGAACTTGATCATTTAAAATAAAATTCTTGTCCGGCTGGACAAAGAAACATACTACTTATTAGGTGTATGATTATTATTTTTTGCTATCCTGTCCACATATAGGGACCATTGTCTTTTGTAAATTGATACTGCCCAAGGTCCCTATGATATACCTTTTGGGCTCCCTTGTTCTTGTGAAAATATCACCTTGGTGAGACTCGAGGTGCAGTAGTAAGACCGAAAGGAAGGACTGCAAACTGGTAGTGTTGCGACCCAACCGTAAACTGGAGATACTTCCTGTGCGACTTCAGGATTGGGATGTGAAAATACGCATCCTGCAAGTAGATGGACTCCATCAAGTCCTCTTGCTGCAGCGCCTGAAGTACCTGCGCTAGGGTGAGCATCTTGAATCTCTCCTGCTTGAGAAACAGATTCAAGATTCTGAGGTCCAGGATAGGTCGTAACCTGCCATCCTTCTTGGGAATCAGGAAATACGGGGAGTAGCATCCCTTACCCCTTTCCTGCTCCGGAACCACCTCTATCGCACCTTTTTGTAACAGGACAAGAACCTCCTTCTGAAGAAGAAGCAAATGATCTTCCGTGCAAAACCCTTGGCAAGGAGGGTAATGAGGAGGGAATTCCCTGAAGGGTAGGGTGTACCCATTTTCTACCAGTTCTAAAACCCAAAGGTCCTAAGTGACCAATTTCCAATCCTGTAGAAAATGGGTAAGCGGACCTCCCACAGGACCTGCATGATCCATAATGGCAGATCTAGGGCTGCTTTCCTGCATTACCAGGAGGGGTTGGGGAGGTAGAGGAAGAAGGCTGACGCATGGCTCCACAAAGGCGACCTCTGCCTTTACCCCTATAGGACTTGTACAAGGGGTTTTGTTGCTGTTGCTGCTGCTGAGGCTGTCGGAAACCACGAAAGGGAGACTTCCCAAAGCCTCAGTGTCTTCTATAGCCATAACCCTTTGCCTGAGTCTGCAGACCCAAGGATTTCGCTCTGGCCTTACTGTCTTTAAATCTTTGCAAAGCAGTATCAGATTTCTCTAAAAAAAGAATAGGCCCATCAAAAGGTAGATCGAGAAGGGCAGCCTGTACGTCAGGAGAAAACCCGAAAGACCTTAACCACGCATGCCTTCTTGTTGCAATGAATGAACCCATCACCCTAGCAACCGAATCTGCTGTGTCCAGCCCAGACTGGATGACTTGGCGAGCTACAGCCTGTGAGTCTGCCAGCACCTCACTGAAATTTACCCGATCTTCCTCAGACAATTTTGGGAGAAGTTGTTTGGCAGAGTCCATAAGGGCATGCATGTATCTACCCAACAAACAGGTAGCATTGGTGGACTTCAAAGCCATACTAGCCGATGAGAAGACCTTTTTTGCAGACTGTTCCAACTTCTTGGAATCCCTGTCAGCAGGGCCTGCGGAAAAGCACCAGTGAACTGCTTGGAACAAGAAGCCTGCACCACCAAACTCTCAGCAGAAGGATGAGACGAAAGGAACACAGTATCCCCTGGAGCAGGCCTATACCTTCTGGACACCGATCTTGAAACTGCGGGAGCAGATGGAGGGTTGCGCCACACATCAAGGATTGGTTCAGTTAAGGCATCATTGAATGGCAAGAGTGGCTCAACCAACCACAGAGAAGGGAGAATGAAGCACCTCTGTGAGCAAATTAGGTTTATACTCAGCCAAAGGAAGTTGAAGATCCAAGAGCTCCACAGCCTTCCTTATCACTGTATGGTAGGGTGCAACTTCTTTAGAGGGGGAAGCTTTCTGTGAAGCAAAGTCCCACTCCGGGGAGGTATCAAGTCCACTTGCTTCAAACAAACCCTGAAACCTATCCTCTGTATCATAAATTTCACCTTCCTCCATCTCTTCAGTCTGGCACTGCTCCTCCTCTATCAACCTCTGCGCTTCTCTCCTCGAGCGCATCTTCGGTTGTGGTGTCGGTGGCACCACGCGCGAAGTCGATGGTTCTGGGAGCGGCGTCGGAGGATCTGCAGTAGCAACCGGCGCTGATCGAATCCGAGAAGAAGGTTCACGGGATGGAGCCGGGGACTGCACATACGGCATCGACATCCTCGGAGCCCGAGACTGCCAGGACGGCGTCGTCGGCATGAATGGCAGAAAGGGAGCCTGAGAATACTGGTGAGGCACACCCAAATTAAATGGCAAAGGACCCATGGGACCCGAAGGTGCACCAGAAGGGTACGAGGACCTGACAAACACGCAATACATCTCATTTAAAAAATGCGACAGATCCGAACTCGGCGCCAGAAATTGTGGGTACTGAGCCGGTTCGAGATCCAATCGAGGCACCGCCGGAGACTCCGGGGCCACAGGCGGAGCCACGAGAGATGAAGGAACCTCATCACCAGCCGGATTCGACAAACCTTCCAGAGTCAGGGAAAATCTCGGCGTCGGTGACTGCGTCAGAGTCCCCTTGTAAGATGGAGAATGAACCGGAGTCACTTGAGGAGACACTGAAGGAGAAGGAGAGTCTAAGGCTTTTTCTCGACGTCGAGGTGCAGGAGAAGGCGATCTCGAAACCACAGCCTTCGACAAACGGCGCCGAGATCCATGCCTCTTCTTCTTCTTATGCTTCCTCTTGGAGTCATGCGAAGTCGACGATCTTGACTTCGAACGTTTTCGACCCCCTTTTTTTTTCTCTCTGTAGCCATATACAACTTGGCTTCCCGTTCCTTCAAAGCCTTCGGGTTCATCTTCCTACAACATGAACAGCCCTCGATGTCGTTGTGATCTGATGACCAACACCACAGACAGGCCTCATGGGGGTCAGCGATCGACTTATGACCCTGCACTCCTTACAGGGCTTAAAGCCCGACTTCCTCGGGGCAGACATGTCAAAACACAGAAAGATACAATCCAAAATACAAAGTATCAAGACGAAAGTATGGAGAGTCCCAGAA
This sequence comes from Lissotriton vulgaris, assembly GCF_964263255.1. Lineage (NCBI taxonomy): Eukaryota > Metazoa > Chordata > Amphibia > Caudata > Salamandridae > Lissotriton > Lissotriton vulgaris. Next base: position 550,331,264 of record NC_141699.1, on the reverse strand, counting down.
AAATCGTTAGCGTCGACAGCGCGAAAAAAAGAGAACTGACTTCATCACGTCGACGTGGTCCTCTTATGGCTCCAGCGACATCATGCGGAGCAGCGCGCGGAGCCAAGGCATTGTGACGACCTCGTCGGCGTGGAGAGCTAGGAAAAAGTTTCAGCGAAATGCTGGCGCAGGGGATATTCATAAGGTGAGGAATCCACAGGCAGATGTATCGATCAGAAAGTGGAGAATAACTCATCAAATTGGTTCCCTTCTTATTGGCCTAGTGAGTGTCCTGGCTCCCTTCTAATTGGCCTAATGAACGTTGAGCTTTTCCTACTTCCATGCTATTGTAAAGAGCCTGGGAATTAAGTCTGACTCCAAATTTAATAGGAAGTCGCAAGTCTCTGTAGTAGTATCTTCCTATGCCTATTATCTACATAGATAAATACCTAATTGCCCCTTTCTCTTGGAGAATGGCAAACAGTCAGGTAAATCTGCCTTATTAGGTTTCAGGCTTGACTACTGTAATCTATAGTGCCTTGACGTATGCAGGGGGTCAACTAAATACAATACAAATCCCTCAGATCCAAGCTTCAAAGCTGTTTTTTTTTGCTGTTCAGTTCACCACGGCTAAACCGATTCTGCAATGATTGTATTGGCTGCCAAACTTCAAAAGAATATAGAGGATAGTTCTTTGTGATGTAAATGGGAGTCTGGATGGGATTACCTCTATTTTTCTTAGTTTGAGATATACCAAATATATGCCCACTTGGTGTTTAAGTATCTCCAATGTAAACTTGTTAGTAATTCTCCATTTCAAAAATCATCTCCGAGAAGCAAATCGTTTCTGTGCTTGCAGGCCTTCTTTGGCATATTTCTATTTGATGTAAAGATTATTCCTTCATGCCTCTGTTTCAGCAAAAACCTTAACAATCATTCCTTTTCTCTTGAAAATCAGCCGTTTCATTTTTTCTTTTTAGCGCTATGAAGACCTTCTGGTGAACGCTGCACTCTATAAATGGACATTAAGTACTTTTATTGCAAAAATGTACATAAAAATAAAAGAAAATATGGCATGGCAGAGGAAAAATATTAAACAATGATGTGCTCCCCTGCAAAACATTCTTCAATATAAATCCTGACTGTCATGATCACACTAATGCTCCAACAAGTGTTTGTCAGCTCAAGGGCACTTGTATATTAAGTTATATTCACATATCTCCCTACAACAACCGTACACACTAAACACAACTCCTGGCACCTTCAAGTAAGCAGCATAGATTCAAGCCATTTAGTTGGCTATGCGTTTACCACCGCAATAGGACATCCATTCAGTTTATTTGGACACACCTACACTCTCTTGCTAATCTTCATATCAACCACCAAGTGGAAGTCAATGTAAATCTATACATAGAATCATATGCCACACATTCTCTAAAGATGCCTCAAAACACACAATAAAACAGAAAACCAACACTGAATAAGATAATACTGGAGGATAACGCAATGCCCCTGGGCAAACATCAACATGCACATAATTCCCACAACAGGATCTAGTTAGCCACTATCCACTCTGACCCATGAATAGGGCTCTGGCTCATGGACCCAGCCTTTCAGGGGTCCCCCCTGATAGAGCCACCACTGTTCTGCAGAGAGTCTTGCCCTGATGACAAGGAAACATTCATAAACAGAGTGTTTTAAATATCGTTTTCCTTTCATTTATTTGTGATGTGGGTTATGTGTGAGAGTCTATCACAGACATTTTGCAGAGAAATGTGTTTGTGTTTCATGCAACATCCTCTAAAAAGTTTCTTATAAATCAAAACGGACCCCACATTTCTAAAATGGCAGGGTGTAACAGACATTACTTGCAGTAATATTAGTGAGCTGCTGCTGTGTTACAATATCAAAAACATCACTATCCCTGAATATTAGATGTAAACACATTTAGAATTTGGATGAGAGTGCCTGTGCACTGTCACTGACAAAGGAGGGCATGAAAGAGCTGAAATTGGATCATAATTTCAAAGCTGTTCCGAACAGGGGTCCCCCAAAATACATTCAGCCCAGGGCCTCCAAAACCCTTAAGATGTCCCTGTGTATAATATATATATATATATATATATATATATATATATATATATATATATATATATGAAACAATCCCTGCTTGCTCTCGCCTGGTGCCCAATCCTGGATACCGCAGCGCAGAAGAAGAGAGGAGACCCAAGTGCAGGTGAGCAGTGTATTTTATTTGGTTGGGAAGACAGCACACCTCAGCATGACGTTTCGGCCTTCACGGAGGCCTTGATCACATGACGCACGCTAGGGAGGAGGCAGCTTTTAAAGTGCAAATGCTGGTATTAATGTTACATCATTGGTGGAACATGGTCACATGCAAAATATATTGAGTCATAGACATAGACAACATTTCAATACTGATTGTATCACACATTTCGGGATAATCCCTGATTTCAGGCTTAATCACAGTGTGCAACCAGCCGTGTGTAAAGTGCTAATGCCATATTGTCATATTTAACAAAGCAAGTTAAAAAATCACGGGATAATCCCCTTTAAAGTGATTCAAAGTGCTGTGCAAAAATAGGCAATGTGCAGGACGTCAGTAAAGTGCAAATAGTGTTAAGTAAACAATTGTCATTTTAATAAATAACAATTTATACATTAGATCTAAAATATCATGTTAAAAGCAGGTGTAGAAAAATAAATAATTTATATATATATACATATATACAAAACCATGAATGTACAAGTACATTCATACTAAATGTATATACACCAACAGTACACTATTTACACAAGATGAGATCTCAGGTGACCAGAATACATAGCTGCCTAAATGCATTTTAAGCCTGTACACCGAGATCGCAGCATCCTGACTCCATTCAAAGCACTAGCTAATCATGTGTCTATGTTGTGCTAGAGGATAGAGAGGAGAGGAGATGTAAACCAACCCCCAGGATTGGAGAACATCGCAGCCTCACCTCCCACACCTCCATACTTAGGCAAGCAACCATAAATTAAACAACACCATTCCAGCATTACACACGAGAGTGAAAAAGTGAAAAAGTTTTTGTGTGCATTTTTTTGAGTATTTTATAAAGTTTTGTATAACGCTACTTGTTTTCTATGTTATCATGCTTTATCATCATAGATGTTAAACTTAGCATTTGATGCATCATCATGCAGCCTAAGCCTAGACTGCACTGCACACTGAAACCAAACGCAACACTAGACATGTACTAGTCATCAGACAGAGAATATCATATAGACACAACCAACTGGATAACTTGGCAGAGAAACTGAATGGATAAGTCAAGGATGGACAGTACAGAGCCACTAAATACACTTTTGTTGGAAATTCAGAGACAAGTGTAAAAGTCTTCAGTGGAATTTAATCCCCCTGGGGCTCGACTATCCATTTCCAGTATATACCTGGTCTCCAGTTTTCTAAGGGCACCATCCCTGTCACCTCCTCTTCTAAGAGGGCCCACACAATCTACAGCATAGTAACGTAAAAGGGTGCTATCATTGTTGTGGTGCTCCTTGAAGTGGCGGGCCACCGGATACGCCGGATCATTGGTGTTGATGGCCCTTATGTGCTGGAGTATCCTCTTGTGCACCTGCAGCTTGGTACTGCCCACATACCGCAGGGCACACGGACACTCCAGCACATAAACCACATATTCACTCTTGCAAGTCAGTTGTTTTTTGATCTTGCGTGCATTGGGGGTGAATGGGACTGCATATTCAGTTTTATTAAGCCCATGCTGGCATGCCTTACAGGAAGGGCACTTCCTGAAACCTTTGCTCTTATCAAGCCAGTTTTTCCGTGATGAAACCTCTGGGCTGGATTTAACTAATGCATCTTGCATAGAATATGCTTTCCTATAGGTGATTGATGGTGTAGCTGGAATTTTGTCACCTATGATAGGATCACAGTTGATTAGGCCCCAATTTTTAGAGATGATTTTACCTAGTGCCCTATGCTGTCTATTGTAGGCCCAGATCAATCTCACTTTTTGATCCTGAGAGGTGGTTTGCGCAACCGTGACCTTGCGTTGCAAGGCTTCACTACGTGACAGGGCATTTGCCCTGATTATGGCCTTGTCCACCACTGCAGTGTTGTACCCTCTCGCCAGAAATCTGGACCTACTGGCTTGCTGAGCTAGATGGCATTGAGCTTCAGTACTACTTAGCCGTCTAATACGCAGCATCTCTCCATACGGGATACTGCGTATGAGATGAGCAGGGTGATGACTACTGGCATGGAGAATTGTATTTCCTGCCGTTGGCTTTCTGTACAACCTAGTTTCAAGTTTATCTCTTCCAGGTGAAACTGTCATGTCTAGAAAATGTACCTGTTCTTTACTGATTGTCGAGGTGAACTTCAAGTTGTAAACATTGCAATTCAACATTTCAATAAAGTGTTCAGCTTCTAGACGAGTGCCCTTCCAGACTAGGAACACATCGTCTATATAACGATACCACCGTAGAATTGACCGCCTAGCAATGTCAGAGTGTTCGCCAAAGAGGACCTGTCTCTCCCAGTAGCCCATATGGAGACAGGCATAACTGGGAGAGAAACAGGCCCCCATGGCTACACCCCTGACTTGCTGGTAGTATCTGTTATTAAACATGAAGAAATTATGGTACAAACAGAATGAAATCATGGATAGTAACATGCGATTATGATCAGCCATGATGATTGGTCTTAGTCCTAGGAAGAATTCTATGGCTCGCAGTCCGTCTTGATGGTTAATACTTTTATATAAAGACGTGACGTCTAATGTAATGAGCCACAAGTCCGAATCCCACTTGATGTCTTCAATCTTCCTTACAAAGTCATTAGAGTCCTGAACAAAGGATGGCAAGCTCTGTACGAACTCTTGTAGGAATGAGCCCACATAGATAGTTGTCTTTTCAAGCAAACCCCCGCATGCCGCTATTATTGGCCTGCCAGGGGGTTTCGCCGGATTCTTGTGGACCTTCGGGATTAGGTATAGGACTGGCATGATCGGATTATTGTTTTTGAGGTACTTGAGTTCATCCATGCTCAACAGTCCAAAAGATCTCCACCCCATTAACAGTGAATAAAAATCTTCCTGGGCTTTCTTAATCAGGGTGATGTCACTGTGCCTATAACAATCCGGATCATTTAACTGGGAGAGAGCTTCCTCCAAATATAGTTTTCGCGGCCATAAAACTATATTCCCTCCCTTGTCAGATTGCCTAACAATGACATTCTCATTTGATTGGATCTTTTGGATGAGACGCAAGTATTGATCATTCTGTGTGTATTTCTTACGTTTGGATTTGAGCACTTTTGAATGTAAAAACTTGATGTCCTTTACAGCAGCATCATGAAAGATGTCCAGATTGTCGTATAGCATCACAGGGGTATAAGTGGAGCGTGGTTTGAAAGATGTTAACCCCCCTATCCTATTTGGTACCCAATCAGGGGCTTCCTGGGATGTCGATTTCTCCATTCTTAGGGATTCCAAAGCCTCCAAGCCTGGGGCATCACGAACTTGCAGACCTTCATTTGTTGGTTCAGTCCTCATCTGGGTGCTACGTGTTTTGCCACCCATGAAATGTTTCTGCAATTACATCTTGCGGACAAATTTGTATAGATCAATTCTAGCGTCCACATAGTTAAAATCGCATGGAGGACAAAATGTTAGGCCCTTTGATAAAATGTGATGTTCCGCCTCTGATAGTACCATGTCAGTCAGATTAATGATAGAGGGGGCAATGTCTGTTACTCCTGTTTGAGTGCTCACTTCCTGTTCCATCTTTTTGTGCTCTTTTTCTTTTTCTGCTGATTTTTTTCTCCCTCTTGATTTGGCCTTTCGGCGTTGGTGACGCTTGGCATTGCGGATTTTGTTCCTGAGTGCGACTGAATTCTCGGACGTAGTGTCTCGCGCCAGTCCTTTCTTATGCAATCGAGTTCCTCTGCTGGTGTGAGCTTGGTAAACCCCAATTGCCCCTCAGTTTGAGACAAATTGGAGTCTGAGTCACTATTTATACAAGAGCTTAAATTCGACTCTGAAGAGTCATCCTGCTGTGCTGCCCCTGATCCATGCCCTTGGGTGGGGCGGTTTACTGCTGCCACAGCTTTGAGTCGTCTTGAGGCTTTGATGGCATCATATTTTTTAGCAAAAGTAAAAATGCGCCCTTCCGCATAGTCAGCCTTGTCTCTTTGAAATTTATAGGCCTTTCTTTTGCTGATTACCTCCTCTTCTTTTTGGAGCCTTGCCATCATATCGCTTCTTAACTTTGCACATTCACTCATGCAGTCCCCACTAGATGACTCAATATCCTGATTTAACTCTTCAATTTTAGACTGCGTTTTGAGGCGGTCACTCTCTGCATAGCGCACTAGTATCTGAACTATCCTGCGCGATGACTCCAAGTTACAGTCCGCCCACTCCCTAAGCATTTCTGGGTCTGGGTCTTCGTAGCTTGGGGCTAGCATTACTCGCAAACCCCGCGGTATCCTATTGACCTCTAAATAACGACTTAGGGAGCGGTGCTCCCACCATTTTGAGAGTTCTCGTTTCATTAGCTTTTCCAATTTCTTAAATTTGTCGCGTATGCTGCCAAGTTCATTTACTGGTACATTTTGTGCAGATGGTGCAGAGGACCCCCCAGCCGGGGAGTCATCAAACGCATTTAGCGCTGCCAGTTCCCTTGCTTTCAATGCGTCAGCCGACATGCCGCTTCCCTGCTTCTATAACGCACAATGCGTTCTCACAGCCACTCCACGGATTAAGCAATTGCAGACCGCCGAGCAGCCAGGCACAAACTTCTCTTACCGGCGTAATCTGTGCACGATTCCAAACACCGCAACCCGACTTCAGGCTTCTCGTAGAGATCAGAACTCTCTCCGTGCTCCTCGTCAGGTCCGTGTAACAAATCGGCGTTCACAGTAGCCGGGGGCTGGAGCTGATACTCCCTAACGGGAGAAGACAAACGACTTCCGGGTCACCAGAGGTCTTGGCTTCCTGTTGCTCCGCCGCTCGTAGGAGAAGGGGTCATCCGAATACCAGCGAAGCACTCTGCCGGTTTGTAGAGATGAAACAATCCCTGCTTGCTCTCGCCTGGAGCCCAATCCTGGATACCGCAGCGCAGAAGAAGAGAGGAGACCCAAGTGCAGGTGAGCAGTGTATTTTATTTGGTTGTGAAGACGGCACACCTCAGCATGACGTTTCGGCCTTCACGGAGGCCTTGATCACATGACGCACGCTAGGGAGGAGGCAGCTTTTAAAGTGCAAATGCTGGTATTCATGTTACATCATTGGTGGAACATGGTCACATGCAAAATATATTGAGTCATAGACAACATTTCAATACTGATTGTATCACACATTTCGGGATAATCCCTGATTTCAGGCTTAATCACAGTGTGCAACCAGCCGTGTGTAAAGTGCTAATGCCATATTGTCATATTTAACAAAGCAAGTTAAAAAATCATATATATCCAAAAGAAAAGCCCCAGAGCTTTGCACTCCACGGACTGGAAAAAGTTCACCAGAACCTTTATTTCACAAGAAACGGCATTACAAGCCCAATGAATCCTTGTCCCTTACACGTTTCAGTGCTTCCAGTACCTTCATCATGTGGCAGGCACGTTAAAAACAACAGGAGTGGACTGCCACATATATTACCCATGAGGCATGTGCTCTCCAGTGAATAACATGGTGGGATTTCTCCTGATGGAACAGGCTGTAATGAAATTTACAGCCACACAGACCTGCTTCCCGTGTTCGAGGCGGTGCAATCTTTCACGGCCGAGCCGCCGTGCGTAAACATCCAAAAGGAAAGCCCCCGAGCTTCAAAGATGCACTCCACGGGAAAAAGTTCACCAGAACCTTTATTTCACAAGAAATGGCATTACAAGCCCAATGAATCCTTGTTCCTTACGCGTTTCAGTGCTTCGAGAACCTTCATCATAGGGCGGGCACATTGAAAACAGCAGGAGTGGACTGCCACAGGGAGGGACTAATGAGTGAAATGCACTACAAGTAACACCTGCGAGCTGTCTCTCCCTCTTGCCATCCCTGTGAAAAAAGGCGAGATGAGCCTGAAACGCTTCGGGAAATATGGCAAAAACAAGTGTACTCACCGTTCTCCTGTCTGATGCTGCCTTGCTGAATAAAGTTTAACACCTTGTGAGAGGGCCTCCAAGTGTTGGGTGTCTTCATATGGAAATGTGCTTTTTTGTTTTGCTAATAACTTTAGTTCAATTTGACAAACCACCAGGCAATTAAAAAAAAACAAAACAGGTTCATCCACCTCAGCTCATTCCTGGAAACTTTCAGCGTGATCTATCAAGCGACGGACAAGGAAAAAGGGGAGGGGTCCCAAATAACATGTTCTCCTTGCAATATTCTACATAAACTAGACAATGCCACAGCCGAAACAGCTGAACGGAATGACACTAAATTTGGCAGTAAGCCAGATCTTTATCAAGAAAGTGTGCTTTCTGTGATTTGGTGAAAATTTGTTCAGCCGATTGAGATAAAATTAGGCTTAAAAATATAGGGATATCTAACAATGTGGTACTACCAAGGGAGTACTAAGGGAAAAATGATAAATAAAGAACTTTGATTGGCTGATTCCACGGGACTGGGACCAGTCGTGTGAGACCAAGCGCTACGATTGGCTGGCCGCAACATGGGGAGAAATGTTGTGGCCTCCCATTTTTGAACTTGAGGACACAGTCCTCGAGTCCTTCTATTTAAAATAGAATAATATTTTAAGGGACAGGGTGGGGTATCCTTACCCCTTTGCTCTTGGGGGTGAGGGGGCTCTAGATGTACCCCCTGTGGTCAAAGTGAAAAGAAAAATTGTGTTTTCACGTTGTTGCAGACTTGTACGAGTACTGCAAAATTGCCTCAAGAATACCACAGGATTACGGTGGGGCCAAAAAACAAAAGAAAGTTGGGGGGAGGGGTGCATGACTGTGGTGGTATGGCCAGCAAAGGATCTTGGCCACCTGCACAGTATTGGGAACAGAGCTAAAGGCCATGTGTGGCAGGGTTTGGTATCTGATATTACATAACTGATGACATCCCTATGCATGGTAAGTGTGCAAGTTATACTTACCTCAGTTAACTATAATGCATGAATTTCAGTATTTTTCTGAATTTAAAGTGGTATTTTTTAGCTGACATTTACATCTAACTATAAGGCCACTTTAACATGTGTTTTGACAGTGAATATATATATATATATATATATATATATATATATATATATATATATATATATATATATATATATATATCAAGTCAAAAAAGGTTTATCCCATGTGAGGAGACCACCGCAGAGGATAATCTTCTGCTAACGAGGGCTCCACTGAATGCACTCTCTCACCATCCATCAAAGTAAGTACGTGCGTGGCTCAACATGTTTCGGGTTTCCCCTTGCTCACGAGCCTTCCAGCATAAAACACAGTTCACCAATGTCTGGAAACACCTGCTTTTAATAATTCACTTGCTGCTCTGGTGGGCGTGTCTTGACGCTACATTTGGCGTATGCAGAAAAAATGCATTGTGGTAACAGCAGTCCAAACAATTCGTATTGCCCCAGTGGGTGGTGTCAGTGTTCCGTTAATGCCCAAATGAAAAAAACCACAGTGGGTTGATGTCCAGTTAAGTGTGCTTCAGTGGTAATCTGCAACCCCTTCGTGTTGAAGACCTCTGCTCCACTCGGGCGCTCGGGTTTCCGGTGCCTGGATCCGCATATATATATATATAAATAAAGCAAAGGTTAAAGTGACATTGTAATTTGTTGTTTGAAATCAGCTAATTAATGTTTTTAAAACAAAAAAAGTCTGAAATTCACTAGTTATAGTTTACTGGCATAACTATAAGTTGCATCCTCGCCACGCACAGCTTATGACCTCACATATTACATCACTCATAACATGTTAAATGAAATAACTGATGTCACCACTAATGACATTTCAAAATAACATGACTGATGACATCATACAATCATTGTGTCATCGTCCCATAAGGTTTGTGGACTTGAAGTAACTCAACACTAACCTATGGACAGTTTTCTGTTCACCTTAATGGGATTAACCTCTTAAAGACTTCACATGAGCTGACATTTCCAGTCTGGAGGTTCACCGGTATACATTTGCCACTTTAAGATTCCTTTTGTCAGGCCCCATGAACAACACTCCGTAGTTTAGTAAAATACACTATACATATTCCTGAGCTGGGAAGCATAGCATACAACCTTAGAGCCATGCTTACAGCACAAGTATGAGATAAACCACCTCAAAGGGGGACACACCTAAATTGTACATTATTCAAAAATCAGTAATGCTTGAAAATCTTTGGTGAAGTCTTGTAAATAAACAAGCACAGCTTATAACATTTTCCATACCACTGTATTAGAACTATTTAACATGGGCACGTGCCTAGATATCCACTGGTGGTTAATGTATTATCAACTGCTGCTTTGGCGTTTCACATAGATTCTTTAGAACAGGCTTTGCCTGTAAGCCACATCCTACTTTCAAACATACCTTTGCAGCCCAAATCATGTGCACTCAGGATGGAATACTTCTTCCACCCCAAACTATAGTGATTCCTAAATGGTGCCCCTTATAAACTTTAAAATGCTCAATTACACTCATCTCCAGGGCTTAAGCTTTTTCCATGCTATCGACAAAAATGTGTATACTCAGTAACTCAATGCTGTATATCACTATGGTGCTATCACTGAGCATCAATGATGTCATTTGAGATGTCATCAGTGATGTTACTGACCATGTCATGAGTAATGTAACATGTGAGGTCATAAGCGGTGTGTTACAGGGGCATAACATAATTAGCTCAGCTAATTATAACTGCTGAATTCTACTGGAATTGTATGAGCGAAGTTTGAACCTAACTATAGAGTCCCTGTAAACTTTGTTTTTTCTGTATATATATATATATATATATATATATATATATATATATATATATATATATATATATATATATATATATATATATATATATATACGAAACTCCACCACGCCACTTCCAATCCTTCCCTCGGATCAGCGAAGCGATAACCAGGAGACGGACCACTGGATCAGTTTACAAATTCGTTATTTTAGTTCAGCTGGTAAAAAGTGCTTAACGAGTTTCGGGCTAAGCAAGCCCTTGCTCACATGCAAATACTGTTTGTAACTTTTTTAATTTTATACTGCTAGGTGGCCCGCCTACACCTTCCCTCTAACCAGGTCATGTGACCATGGACATGGAAAACATACTATGCATTGAAATTCTTACTGTGCAAATACGCAAAGTTGACAATATAAATAGTCGTAAAAATAAAACAAGTATTTAAAAATATTCAGCTATTACTGGATAAATCCGTAAATATGCAGAATAAAATGACTAATTCCTGCATTATCTGTTTTGCGAGCACAACAGTATGTAAAAGTAGGGGATCTAAAACTCGAATAGGCGGGTAAGCTCTAAAGTGATATTAACAGTGCAAAACCAGTACATGTCTACAGTGCAAAAAAGCTGACTAACCCGTGCTAAAACTTCAAGGGCAAAAGTGCTATAGTGAATGATACAACAACCTGTATAAATATGATAAATCAATGCTTTCTAAACAATTAGGGTAAAACCTCATTTTGTCAAGTAAAAAAGCATGATGAAAACATTTCATATTAATTACAGAGTTTATCATTAAAAGTGATAAAAAGCCATAAAAAACACCCTGTGTATAAAACAGTGCTAAAATAATCTTATAAAAAAAGACAGGATATTCTAAATTATGTACACACTTAAGGGCTAGGGGAACTGAAGAAATTGAGCCCATGGCTAACAGGGAACCTGACTAGCCATGGGAAATTTAATAGTCAAATTACTGAAACACAAGGAACCATTATATAGATTTATAATTCTCCCAGGCAACAGGGAACCTGACTACCTGGGATCACAGCATTTATATCATCAGAAAATTGAAATAGGCCAGACTGTAATGAGTTCCTATTATAAAATGTGTGCAGATCCTCGGTATTATTCAGTCCATTAGGCCACTTACTGTCGAACTCGAGGATCATGCTGGACTCTAATTGTCTTAGTTTGAGCTCTCTATTGCCACCTCTACGAAGTTTGGGCACGGCTCCTACTACATAGTACGATAGACAGTTAACATCTTTGTTTTGTTGTGTTTCAGTTCGAAGTGGCGCGCCACTGGATAGGAAGGGTCGCTGTGCAATATTGCTCGTATGTGTTGCAAGATCCTGACGTGCACCTGTTGTTTGGTGATCCCAATATAGTTGAGGCCACAGGTGCACGTCAGGACGTATACAGCGAATTCCGTTTTACAGGTATGATTACCAATAATTGGAATTTCTTCCAAACTGAAAGGGGTACAGTAGTGGGTCTTGTTGACACCAAACTTGCATGCTCTGCAACTGGAGCATTTGCGAAACCCTTCTGCAGGTTGCAGCCAAGTGGTTTTTTGTTTTAGTTCTGGACTGGTTTGATCCAGAACTGCTCCCATGTTGCGTGCTCTGCGAAAGGTTACCATTGGTGTGGGTGGCAAGATGGCTCCTAGGACATTGTCCCTTAGGACAATAGGCCAATTTTTATTGATGATCTTTTTAAAATTACCTTCTTACTAGAGTCATCTACATACACCTTGACATCTAGGAACTCTACCTGTTTAGCACTGATGTGGGATGTAAATTTTAAATTCAGAGAGTTATTATTGATTTCCTCAATAAAGGAGATGGCTTCTTCCTCCTCCTTGCCACACAATAAAAATATCATCAATATACCGCAAGTATATGATTATTTTTTCTTTCACCCAATCATTATGCGTGACATTAAGAACCTGCTCCTCCCACCAGCCCACGTGCAAGCACGCGTAGCTGGGGGAGAAGCAGACTCCCATTGCGACGCCCCTCAATTGTCTCCACATTTCTTTACCAAAAGAAAAATCGTTGTTATTAAGACACCAGTCTATTAAACTTAGTACGACTTTGTTAAGTTCATAGTATTCCACAGATCTTTGACTCAAAAAATGTCTTGCAGCGTTGAGGCCACTCTCATGGGCTATACTTGTATACAAGGACTCCACGTCCAACGTTATTAAAAGCATATCATCCTGCCACTCAATTGTTTCTATTTCTTCAGGAAGTCGCTAGTGTCCCGGACAAAACTGGGCAAGTTCTTTACAAAATCTTGCAGGAAGAAATCTATGTACTGTCCAACTTTCTCTCCCATACTGTCGATGGCCGAGATTATCGGTCTTCCAGGTATGGGTGTGACGCCTATATGGACTTTTGGTATTAGGTAAAAAACTGGTAACACTGGGAATTCATTGTGCATAAATTTAAACTCGTCTCCTGAAATGAGGCCCTCCCTGTGCCACTTTGACAGAAGTTTGTATAGAGTTTCACTGGCCTTGGAATATTCCTTATTATTAGCTTTTACATAACACTCGGTATCATGGAGTTGTCTGTAGGCCTCTATAGTGTAGTCAGCTTTTGGCCATATCACAATGCTTCCGCCTTTATCTGCAGTTTTAACCACTATATTGGTATTAGTACTAAGTTTCTTCATTAATGCAAAGTAGTTGGCCCGTTGTTGCTGATAGATTTCCTTATTAAACAAAAAGTAATTGTTTGTTAAACATAACCTGATCATAGTTATTAACATGTCATTGTGATTCTTAAAACTAAGGTTACGTTGATTCAAAAAATATCTAACAGGATTGAGGCCATCCGTGTGCTCTATACTGGTGTACAGGGAGCAAATGTCAAGAGCCACCAGAATATACTCTTCTCTCCATTCCACCTCTTTCAGCTTAGTAAGAAAATGTCCCGTGTCCTTAATGTATGAAGGTAAATCAACCACAAAACTTTGAAGAAAAAAGTCAACATACTTGGAAATAGCCTCCATGCGGCTTCCCTGGGCTGAAAATATTTGGTCGACCTGGAACTGGAGAGACCAATTTATGAATTTTAGGGATGAGATACAATGTTGGTGTTAGCGGATTGTCAATTTTCAAAAATCCCAATTCTTGTTTTGTTAAAAGGCCTTCCCTCTTCCACTGGTTCAGTTCTTTATGAATACGGTCTTTAAGATTGCAAATTTCACTGAAATTGCCCTTCCTATAACAGGAGATATCAGATAGATGCCGCTGTGCTTCTTCCATGTAGAGGTCTTTAGGCCAGATCACGATATTGCCTCCTTTATCGGCCTTGTTTATTATTAAATTGGAATTGCTCCTTAGTTTCTTCATTAAATTCAAGTATTGTTTTTCCATGTACTTGTATCTTTTAGCTTTCCTAGATGTTCTGATTTGCAATTCCTTTAGATCCTCCGTGATCATGTCATTTAAAGTGTCTATGGCATCTTTCGGCATCAAGGGCACAAAAGTAGATCTTGGTTTAAAAGGTGTCACACTTGGTGCATTGATGTTGATCCCCATTTTGTCGCATCTATCTTGAGTAGAACTGTTAACAAAGCTTTCCTCTAGAGCCAATTCATGAGCTGTTTGCAATGCCCCCATGTCTGCAACCTGAAACACAGAAGACGGTTGCAACGAGCTGTTAATTGAAGTTGCTCTTTCCTGTGCGTTGGTAAGTTTAAAGTGTTTTTTTAACTTTAATTTTCGAATAAACTTAAAAACGTCTATTCTAGTTTGCACATAGTTATAAGAGTTCTTAGGGCAGAAGGAGAGGCCTAAAGATAACAACTGAATTTCCGCCTTGGAGAGGTCAGCTTCAGAGAGGTTAATGACCGTGTTGTCAATATCAGTTGTGGAAGTATTCACAATTGTATTATCATTGTTGACGGTATCAGGAGGAATTGTAGTGGAGATGATGTTCTCTATTTCTACCATTTCTTGCCCCTGCCTCTTTTTGCGAAACCTCTCCCTCCGGCATTTCCTCCTTTCGTGGCATTTGTGGTTTTTGCGTTTTCGTTTTTGTTCCGTTGTTGCTGGGTTTTCGGTCGTAATGTTTTTAATCTGTCCTCGATTAAAAAACCCAGTTCCTCTGATGGTGCAAAGTGAGTTGGTACACTGGATGACCCACCCGCTACCTGTTCATCATCAGATCCCATACTGCTGGCATTGGAGCTAAGTTCTGCTTCTGAAACAATCGTTTCACTTCCTTCATTTGTCATTGGCAGCGCAGATTTTGGGATTAATGCCTGCCTTTTCATTGTATCATATTTTCGTGCAAACGTGAAAATTCTCCCTGTCTCATAATCCTGCTTGTCACGGGCGAATTTGTTCTGTTTGCGCAGGCTGATAGTTTCTTGGTGTTTCGCTAGGCGGGTGTCTATATCTTCACGATATTTTTTGATGTACTCCACTTCCTTGTGTGTGTCCAATTCATTATTGAGTATCTCAATTTCTTTCAAGATGTCGTTTCTATCAATTTCCGCATATTTGATTAGAATGCAGATCATGTTTTTGGATGCTTCCAAGTTATTGGTGGCCCACTCCTTCAACATGAGGGGGCTGGGATTTTCAAACGATGGAGCTATGAGTACCCTCAAACCTCTTGGGACTCTGCCCACTTCCAAGTATTTTTCTAGTGAGCGTTTTTCCCACCATTTTGTAGTCTCAGTCTTAAGTAATTTCTCCAATTTTTTAAGTTTGCCCTTTAAATCCATATTAGGGTTGCTGTTGTCCGTGGTTTCTGTTACTGATCTTACTGCCAGTAAGTTCACAAACATTGCATCAGCTAATGCTTCCCGGTTCTTTAATGCCTCCGCCGATGTTGTCATTATTTTGGAGGGAAAAATACTTTTATGACCACTGCCCTCAATTGCGATGTCTTGTCTCGAATTAGGGGCATTGATTAGTGGTGTTCAATGATCTCTCCACCCGTGCTCTACAACAAATCTCACAAGTGTGTGACGACGCGCACTCACCAGTTTACCGCGCGTAACCTTGTAGTCCCTCGGGGGTCCTCCGACTCCAATCCAGTTCTACTCGGAAACACAGCGTTCTCGCTGCGAGTGCTTGTCGCGTCTTCTTGGTTGCACGGGGAGCTGCTGACTCGATTACTCCTTCCGGGTTGATTGCAAAATCCGCATGTGCGGTGTCGGCCGTTTCAGCCCAGCAGCTCGTTTCAAAGAGAGGATCCGTAAGGACAGAAACAGCCGTATTCTGTCCAAATTGTATGAAAACAAAGTCCTGCGAGAGTGGCTCCCCACACGTTCCTCAGGTACAGATCTCTCGACACCAGGAATATATTTCAAAGTGGTTTTATTTTTCCCTCGCCATCGGCATGACGCGTTTCGGCCGTCAAAAACAGCCTTGATCACATGGCTTCAAATGACCAATGGGGGTTTTTTAATACTGTGCTCAACAGGAATAACATCCGATCACATGGGTAATAAACATAAAGAAAATACTTATACACAGAAATACGCTATGTACAATAATATAGAGCATTGAATATATACAGGAACTATTTGAAACATTGATAAAAACATTTTATCCTACTCTTGAGTTCATTTGCGATAATCATTGTTTCTAGTAAAATGCAATTGATTCAATGTGCAAAATACAATAAAGTGCTAGTGCATTTTTAAGTTCCACAGTTAACTCACGATATTGGTATTGGTAACTGTACATGAGATAATAATAGAGCTCTGTGCAAAAAAAAATTTGGTATATTAAGATCTATAATACCATGTCACAAAATGTGAGACAAACCCATAAGATGTTATTCAAAAAAACAGTGCTGAAGTGCTTAAAACAAAGTGCTCAATCTACTCGCAGTATGTACATAATGATGGATTATCTAATGATCAATCAATTTCAAGCTTTCAACTCATTGTACCTGCGCAAGTAATTATAGCAATAAACACAGTTAAAAAACGTATAAAGCATCACTGCTGATACTGTGAACCAACTATAGCCTTAGTGACTAAATATTATATATTGCATTGAGTTCAATGTAAGAAGCCGGTTTGTGAGATGACAATATAGTACAGAAAATTAATATTGACAGACCTAGTATATAATATATAATGGAGAAAAGGAACTTAATGAATGAGACTAATTATCCAGAAGATTATGATGGAAACAGGGAAACATTGCTAACATACTTCCAAAAAGACTCATTGATAGCTCACTAAGAACTGAAATTTAGAGGAAGACCCGTAAATCTTCCCCCCCTATTCAGCCCATTGGGTATTCTGGTGTTGAGGAGTACAATGTATTTACTCTCAAGCTGTCTTAAAAGCTTCTCTCGATCCCCACCACGGATGTTTTTTGGTACGGAATCGATAACGAAGTAAGTGAGATGGTTTAAGTTCTTAGCATGCACTAGTTCAAAATGTCGGGCGACAGGATAATTGACATCAGATTTAACTATTGCCCTTAGATGCTGTAATATTCTATTGAATACCTGCAACTTAGTGCTGCCCACATATTTCAACCCACATGAGCATTCTAATACATATACAGCATGGTCAGTACGGCAGGTATATAGCTCTCTGATAGGTGTAGGGGTGTGGTTGAATGGAGATAGAAATTCAGCAGTGTTGACCCCGAATTTGCATGCCCTGCACGAAATACACTTATGGAAGCCTTTTTTGTTTGAAACCCACACTTTGCTATCATTCACCTCTGGACTGGTTCTGACTAGAGAGTCCCTCATAGAGGGTCCTCTCCTAAAAATGATAGAAGGCTCAGTTGGAAGTAATGGCGACAAATTAATGTCAGTGTGGAGTATGGGCCAATGTTTTTTAAGAATGCCCCTTATTTTCCTTTCCTTCGTGTTGAATGTGGTAATCAGACTGATGGTGTTGATGTCATGTCTAGGGGGAATTTCTGCCCCTGTGCTCACCGCCTCACTAGATCTATCAAAGTATTCATCTCTATTCATGCTGTTGGCCTTGTCTTTGGCTACCAAAAGATCTTTAATAAGGTTGCCACGTTTTAGAAATCTTCGAATGGCCTCATTCTGACAGTTGATGAGATCAGATTCAGAGCTACATATCCTGCGCATCCGTATGAATTCCTCATAGGGGATACTTTTTATTAGGTGTCTCGGATGAGCGCTGGAGGCGTGCAAGATAGAATTGCCGGCCGTGCTCTTCCTATGAAGTCTAGTGGCAAGGGCGTTGTTTTGGACGTAGATGTCAACGTCCAGGAATTGTATGTTAGTCTTACTAATCTGACAGGTAAAGGCGAGATTGAGGTTGTTGACATTCATGGCTTTTACAAATTCTTTTGCTGATGTTTCATCTCCCTTCCAAACCAGACATATATATATATGTATATATATATATATATATATATATATATATATATATATATATATATATATATATATATATATATATATATATATATATATACAGAACAAGAGAGAGGCTTTCAGTCAGCCCTTTTTTTTCACTGGTTTGTTTAAAGTGTAATTCACGTTTAGCTTCCGCCCACTACGGTCTACATCAAGGGGCATCAGGTCAGCCCATTTAAGCTTTTGGTTCTCTTCATTGTATGAAATGGCATGCTACACTTGCACCTCTGTTTAGAAAGTAAACCACTGGAATGCCAGTACTGCTAGGTCACTAGTTACTTTAATTTTGTCTTAGCTTTTCATGTTTTTGATTTATTTTTGTGCGTTTCATTTAAAAAAAAAAGTTTTACAAATATGCACACCACCTTTAGACAACTAGGGGCAGATTTACAATAACTGGCGCATCCCCAGGGATGCGCCAGTTATTGTGCGCCGCAGCTCCGCCACCCATGGTGCGCCGCATTTACAATGCGTCGCACCATGGGGCAAAAACGGCACAGATGCGTGACGCATATGTGCCGTAAAGGTGGCGCATTGCTGGAGTTGCATCGCAAGCGCGACGCAGCTCCAGCAAGGCTCGGGGGTGCCCTTTCTGTCCAATGCTGCGTCAAGCCTTACGCCTGCTTCAAGCAGGCGCAGGGTTTTGACGCAGCATTGGCCTAAAAGTGACTGAGTGAAATCTTGTAGATTTCACTCAGCCACTTTTGCGAGGCGCACCTGCCCCAGAACGCCCACCCTGCGCCGGAACGCCCACATGTGGCACAGGGCTTTACAACGTGACGCATCTGCCTAGATGCGTCACGTTGTAAATGGGTCGCAGGGATGCGCCACGTTTACACCTCCGTTGCGTGACGCAAACGTGGCGCAAGTCCAACATAAATCTGCCCCTTACAGTTTTACTTTTTATTACTTTTACACTGTTAATGTCTGTTGCATAAGGATATAAACTTTGAAAAATAATCACAGGTTTGCTAAGGCCAGAGTTATTGGCGCTGACCATGCTTTTTTTTTCAGACTGTGGTAATGGTTGCTGTTAAGTTTGACTATACAAATGTTTGAGCACTGGGATAAGCCTATGATGGGGTTTCTGTACTTTTGATTGAATCCCATTTACAGGATGTACAATTGCTCTGCTACGGATTTTTATTACCCAATATTTGTATCTATTGGAACTTTGGATTTCCTCTTTTTCTTATTAGATTGATTATGGGAAACTGTCTTAGTATTTTCCTAGGCTGTGGGTCAGGTTCCAACCTCCTTACCCCACCGTTATAGAGCTTCCTCCCTATGGCAAGTCAGATTTTATCAGGACACGCTATTTTTAGGTCCTACTGGTCCAGTCAGTTGGGTAATAGAGCTTCAGCTGACAAAGAACAGGTATTCTTTTAATTTCTTTTCATTCAGAAAGTGAATGGGCAACACAGATATCTTTAAATCTTGTTTTTATCTTGTCACATTTGCTGTGTGTTCAAAGACAGAGGTCAAATGTCAGCGTATGTCTTCTTACAAATTACTGCTTATTTTATACTGGGGATTTGTAAGGCTGCAGGTTGTCACTTTTTTTTTTACAACATTTAAATAACTTGTAAATGGGATGTACAAATATTTCAAAATATATTTCAATAGTTAGAAAAGCACTTTTTTGTAATTTTGACCTTTGCCTCAGACCCATTTTTGGTCAGAGATGTTACTTTTTGCCTAATGACATCCAACACTAGAGGGAGGCTGCTGTATAATGCTCTTGGGCAGGTGGGCCTTTGGACATGATGGATGTAGAGGGGAATCCTTTTAACTAACGACTTACGTTTGTAGGATGTGGTAAAGGGTCAACCATAGAATAAGTGTTTATCTAGAGGGCACTAGAGCGATGTGTAAGCTCTGGGAAGGTACATGAATCCTGCTATAATGGCCATACCCCATAGAGGTTGGGATGGTGATATCAGTCAGCAGTTGCGCAGATCCTGCCCCGGGACCAACCGGCCTGATCTCTACAGATCAGGGCTGCAGGGTTAAAAGGCATAACAGCAATCCCCAATTTGCTAAAAACTTTAGGCGGCTCAAATTTGAGCCTGATTACGGATCCCCTGTTAACCCTCGAGGCTCCCCTGCTCTTGTACTACATGCCTTTAAGACCTTAAATCACTTTATTAGAACTAGAATACTTGAACTACCTGGGCCCTGCTGAACTCATAAGACTGGCTGATTGTGATAACTGCAGGGTGGCAAATGTGTGACTTAGTGAACCCTTCAGTACCAGGTCAATAAATCAGCAAACCATCATGGCTGTTAGAGCAGTCAAAACATTGGGAACAGAAACCTGACCATAAAGGAGGAAATATGGGAGAAGCTAATTACCTCTTGTAATTCTGGGGTGCCAGGGATTTCTGGTAATTAGTCAATGGAGAACAGTCTTATTCTGCCACATCCAATGACGTAGGTACAAACATCACTCCTTTACAAGGGGTGGCAGACTTTAAAAAAGTGTATGCCCTAGGAGCGGGTAGGCGCACAGCTACAATCAAAGGGCCTGTACTGTTTCCGTTGGGTATTACCTTTGGAAATGAGGACGTATGCTCGGCCATCTTAGCCAGCCCATCAAATAAAGCACCTGGTCCAGAGGGGTACCCATGGACCTACACAAGGCAAATATTTCCCTTTGGGGGCCCTTATTAACCAACACCCTAAACGCTGCCATCTCTAATGAAATTCCTAAATCAAGGAAAACTGCAGTCATCGTTCTTATCTTTAAAAAGGGGAGCATAGAGAACCCGGGTTGCTATCAGGCGTTTTATTTATTACATACCGCTGTCAAAATAGTGGGTTGTATAACTTTACAACATATTGAGGACTGGGTCTAATCAAACAACATACTCTGTATGGCCCAATATGGTTTCAGAGAAGGCAGGGGGGCCATGAAACAATGTTTGAACCCAAATCTGTTAATAGGGAAATATGTTGTAGCTAAGAAGGGAGCAATTTATTTAGCGTTAATGGACTTTAGTAGCGCCTTTAACCAGGTCATCATAGCCAGTCTAGGGTTGCCGCAGCCTTTGAGTGACTTTTTACGGACCCTACATACCAATACCTCAGTCAGGTATGGCGTGGGAGGAGAAGGCATGAATTCTTTCAGCCTACCACGGGGGGGTCAGGCAAGTCTGCGTTCTTGCCCTATCCTATTCCTGCTATATATCAATGGCTTGAATTATTTTCTGGTAGCCAATGGGAAGGATATGCCCAGAGTAAAATCCATATTTGTGCCCTCCCTTTTAAATGCAGATGAAGCAGTGCTACTCTCCCACACCCCAAATGGTCTTAAAGGTCTGTCAAGTTTTTGAAGCTGGATACCAACCTCATGAAAACACACTACATGGCTTGCGAGCGACAGATCTCCAAACCCAGGCCCATTACCATAAAGGAGAAGGTCATTTCATGATGGCTTTGTTTCCTTATTTTGGGGTCACATTTGACCAACAGAACAGCTGTTCTGTTGTCTACGATTCAACTAAGCATGTGGATATCTTTTTAGTTTTATATCAATGGTGGGTAGTAAGCCTATCCATCAACTGTTGCAAATATATAGAATGAGATGTCAACCTGTGAAGTTATATGGCGCTGCTATTTGGGGGTACCATAACTGCCAGAGCATTCGGCGGGAAGACAATCGTTTTGGTAGGAAACTGTTGAGCCTGGGTCCCACTAGCTCGAGTTTTTCCATGCACGATGAACTGTATATTAACTATGCTGAAGGCCTAGCTAAAATTGCCCCATAGCTTTTTGGGATAGCAGTGTGGAGTGGTGAGCACACTGCGTTCACTAGGGATGTGATTGAAGACGGTCTTGTGTGTGAGTATGGACACAAAATTCCATGGCTAAACTACATCAGAAGTGTTGTATAGCCCTCAGCTGCTAACCAAAGGAGACAGGAAGTTAGTTAAGGAGCTGTTTTTAAAGGATGTCAGGGAGAACAGAGAGAACATGGCCCTAGAAAAACCAACCCCGAGAACCCTGTTGCCTTTCAAAACTAGTGTTGCTCCTAAACGTTATCTCTCTTTTGTTAGAAATCCTTGGGATAGATCGCGTCTTACAAAGTTCTGCTTGGATACATCCGATCTAACCTGTGTTATCCCCCAGTGCAAAATGAGCCAAGTTCTATCAAAATCTGTCCTTGTGATGACAGCTCACCCAAAACGTTAGAGTACCTGGTATTGTTCTGTAGCTATTATGATCCTCTACGTAGGAGGTATCTGCTGTCCATTCTTAGGACAAGGGGTTTTCACCAATTTAGACCGGCCTTTTTTTATCTAAAATTGTGAAATGATCAGGCTGTGTCCTTTGCGGTCTGTTCTTTTTTTAAAAAGTACCTTGTATTGGAACAAAGTGATTAGTTTTGGCTATTTAACATAATCGGCCAAAGTGACCCTCAGTGATATATAAGGAAGTTTTTACTCGCGTTCATTATGTTGATTTTATCTGTATGTTTAAAAAAAAAATGTAAGATCCATTGAGTTTTAAATTTTATATGGTATCTTTATAAAGTATTATTCTTTTATGATTATATATTTATAATCAAATAAAGAATTTTCAATCAAGTGTGATGGAAACAAAGATTTTAATAGGATACAAACAAATCAGAACAGTTTACTTGGTGATGTGCAAATATTTGCTGAAACCTGATTTCCACACATTATAGTTTGTACGCTATATAGTTTTATCAGTAAAGCTGTATGTCAGTGGGAACGATTGTGGCAATTTCTATGGAAATATGCTGTGTGTGAAAGGCACTGTGCTATCACATCATGATTTAGTAATATATGTATTAAAAGGGAGAGTTTTTGAACACGAACTGAGAAACATTCCTCCCCTGCCCTGATGACAGTGCTGTACTAAGAGGCAAGTCAGGGGTCATGCACACCTTATATGTGGATTTGTATTATACATGGAGCAAACCTTTAGTCTAATATTTCAAACAAATGAGTTTGTGTACAGCAGACATGATGAACTCACATATTTAAAGGTGCTCACATACGTGATAATGAAGAAAAAAGGCAGCACTGTGAAATAAAATATTTGCCTAGGATCAAACAATTTGAGACCAATTTAGGGGTCAAGTGCATTACATTTAGGTCGAGAAGATTATTCAAAGCCCTAGACCTGCAGGTCTGGTGACAATTGTATGATTTTTCGAGGACAGGTTACAGTATTCCATGTTCCAGTGCAGACGTGTTACCCATCACACATGCATGTCTGAACTGTAGTGCTTCTGTTTTAGGAGTCTGTTCAGTGAACTCCCTGGTTTCTAGATGATATCTCTTCATAGACAGTGTTAATTCATGTGCATGTTATAAAGTAGGCTTGAGTATGAGATGTTTTTGAGGATGCCAGGTTGTCAACAGTGCGTTATGGGCCGTAGTGCAAGGAAGGATATGGGGCTCTTAACTGCTGTTTAAATTTTCAAATACATCAAAATTCAGGGACACTCTGTACCCTGGTGTCACAACACCAACTAAACCAATGGAAGCTATGCCCTGGATGTCAGGGTGATAGGTGTTGACCCTCTGTAATAGCAATGCAAACAGATTCCTGAAGAATGTATAGCGACGGGCTTGACTTATCTCCCGGGAATGGCAACCATAGATCTCTTCCTTTCTAATGTTACTGGTATCACAATTCCCAGTGGCTGCATCACTGTACACGCAAAGAGCCAATGGATTATCCATGGAATGCAAGCCTGCTTACACTAGTCATTAAAAACTACTGTACAGTAGGCTGTTTTAATCATTAGACACCACAGCATGAAAGCCTGCCATAATTACTAATAAATACTCCTGCAAGAAGTCCGTCTCAATCACTTAACATGGAATAGCAGCATGCCCCAGTCCCAAAATACCATATCATTACAATTGAGGTTAACCATTAAACAACGTAGCAGACTGTAGAAATCAACAATGTAAACAACAACAAGTCAAAACACGCCCGTTGTTTACATTCCAGCCAATGGGAAGAGGAAAGAAAGAAAAACACGCCCCCTAGTCTGAAAAGGACGGGGCACTTCTCAGATCCATTTCTGCTTGACCTCGGAGAAACATGGTGGAGTTCATGGCGTGGCCTGAGGTTCACGTGTGTTCCCTACCTAACAAGCGCTCTTTCTACTCTGGGCTCGTGCTAGTGAGCAAAGCATCATTCTCTGAGCTGAGGAGGGCGCGCAGACCCTGCCCCGCCGGCATTTTCTCTCAATGCAGAGTCGCATCAGAGCTGACGTGTTGGTTACGTGGGCTGCTTTCGCAGCCATCTGCTCCGCCCGTAATCAGTGACGGGACCTACTACGTAGTAGCGAGTACAGCCTAGTCTGGGTGAGTCGGAGAAGGAGGGAGGCGAGGCAGATGAATCTCTGGGTCACAAAGACGGTTAGCGTGAACGCATGAAGCAGGCAGCTTGCACCTACCGCTCTCTCTCTCAGGCATGTGTCACTGTCGTTAAGAGCTAGGCCTGTGCCCCGCATATCCCACTTTGTTAGCTTCCATTATATCCTCTATTCATTGGTATTTAGTGAGCCAAATGGTTAATAACTTTTTCGTTACAAATGAAGGCTCTGCTTCATAGTACATTGGCATAGGAGACACTACAACTTCCCGGCAGTTGTTTTCTTGGCCAGTTGTGTAGATGTTATTACCTGTCAACCTGAAATAACCCATAGCCTCTGGGCTCATGCTGGTGAGCAAAGCCTTGTTCTCTGAGCTGAGGAGGGCACGCAGACCCCACCCTGCCGGCATTTTCTCTCAACTCAGAGTCGCATCAGAGCTGACATGTTGGTTACGTGGGCTGCTTTCGCAGCCATCTGCTCCGCCCGTAATCAGTGACGGGACCTACTACGTAGTAGCGACTACAGCCTAGTCTGGGTGAGTCGGAGAAGGAGGGAGGCGAGGCAGATGAATCTCTGGGTCACAAAGACGGTTAGCGTGAGCGCATGAAGTAGGCAGCTTGCACCTACCGCTCTCTCTCTCAAGCATGTTTCACTGTCGTTAAGAGCTAGGCCTGTGCCCCGCATATCCCACTTTGTTAGCTTCCATTATATCCTCTATTCATTGGTATTTAGTGAGCCAAATGGTTAATAACTTTTTCGTTACAAATGAAGGCTCTGCTTCATAGTACATTGGCATAGGAGACACCACAACTTCCAGGCAGTAGTTTTCTTGGCCAGTTGTGTAGATGTTATTACCTGTCAACCTGAAATAACCCATAGCCTCTGGGCTCATGCTGGTGAGCAAAGCCTTGTTCTCTGAGCTGAGGAGGGCACGCAGACCCCACCCTGCCGGCATTTTCTCTCAACTCAGAGTCGCATCAGAGCTGACGTGTTGGTTACGTGGGCTGCTTTCGCAGCCATCTGCTCCGCCCGTAATCAGTGACGGGACCTACTACGTAGTAGCGACTACAGCCTAGTCTGGGTGAGTCGGAGAAGGAGGGAGGCGAGGCAGATGAATCTCTGGGTCACAAAGACGGTTAGCGTGAGCGCATGAAGTAGGCAGCTTGCACCTACCGCTCTCTCTCTCAGGCATGTGTCACTGTCGTTAAGAGCTAGGCCTGTGCCCCGCATATCCCACTTTGTTAGCTTCCATTATATCTTCTATTCATTGGTATTTAGTGAGCCAAATGGTTAATAACTTTTTCGTTACAAATGAAGGCTCTGCTTCATAGTACATTGGCATAGGAGACACTACAACTTCCCGGCAGTTGTTTTTTTGACCAGCGTGAAGATGTTATTACCCGTCAACCTGAAATAACCCATAGCCTCTGGGCTCGTGCTGGTGAGCAAAGCCTTGTTCTCTGATCTGAGGAGGGCGCGCAGACCCCACCCTGCCGGCATTTTCTCTCAACGCAGAGTCGCATCAGAGCTGAAGCGTTGGTTACGTGTTCTGGGTTAGTATCCATCCAGCTGCAGCATATAGTCCTTGTGGGGTTGGGAGAAGGGAGCTCGAAGGCGGACACTACGAGGAATGCAGCAGACTATAAAGGATGACACACTTGGGATACGGTTGAACAGTTTTACATGGTACCAACAACACCGCCTGCTGCAGACTCTCAAAACCGAGGAAGACACATTGGCGTTTCTAATAGTTGTGGGAATGGTGTTACACATGGCAGATATTTGAAAGGAGACAATTGGTAATTTTAAGAAAGCTTGTTGTAAACGTATCTAGGACCCTAATTAAATATTACCGATTTATGCCCTTATGTGGTTATAACAAATCATATCCTTATAAAGGCATAAGAATTATATCCATATTTAGCAATAGCCAATGCAGTCCAAATACGGCAAGGCTACTTCCTTAGACTCCTAGAAAGCACAACGCGTTCTTTAAACAAACCAAACCTCCAGCAACCCGGGAATTCCCCCTGCTTTTGTTTTGATTTGTCCAAGAACTCCTGCGAGTCCTGAAAGAACTGCCAGTTCTTAGTGACAGTTCTTATTGACGTCTTATGTCCAACCTTACGTCCAACACGGCACCTTCCAGGTATAAATATACCAGCATTTGCCTTAAGCAACACACGGTGGTTTGGAGCAGAGCGGCTATCGACTTATGCAAAGCCCAGCAGATGCGAGTGCCGAAGGAAGCCGTCCCTCCCATTTGACGCACTGAGAAAGACGCTGTCTTTTCTCCTGCCGAGAAAATCCAGCTCCAGTGTTTCCAGTCACCCTTGCGGGTTACTGGGAGATCGAGTCATGAGAACGAGATACAAGACCTCCTTCATTCTAAAACCAAGGTACGGAGCTGATTAGATCCTTAGAGAATTCTTGATTCAGATTCTTGGCAAAACTAACTTAACTTAAACTGCAACTCCCTTACTCCTTCCCACGTACAAGGCTTAGGTTAGGTACACTGGGGTAGGCATAGTTTAGAAACACCAGTTAAGTACGTTTAATCAACTTTTATCATTGTATGTAATTGTATATATTTTATCCATTTTAAGTATCATATGGCTCAGAAACCATATCAATGCTTTTACAGTATTATTTTATAATACTTCTTTTACTGTACGCACTTTACTTTATGATAAGTATTGCAATTGTGGCAATTCACTTCTCTTGCATGAGAAAGAAGACTGCTCAATAAATAACACCTTTTATTGAAAACGCCCGTCTCTCTATTTCTCTGCACTCTGGTGAAACTAAGTATGCACGATTGACTGAGTGAAATAGCTATCTATTGTTTTCACACAACTCTGGAGATATACTCCTTATTCTGGAGGGAGCAAAGTTGTCATGTTTATGCGGTTGTTAGAAGCTAATCCCTTCTTGTCTAATCAGGGAAGTT
Organism: Lissotriton vulgaris; assembly: GCF_964263255.1. Classification (NCBI taxonomy): domain Eukaryota; kingdom Metazoa; phylum Chordata; class Amphibia; order Caudata; family Salamandridae; genus Lissotriton; species Lissotriton vulgaris. The sequence continues at coordinate 550,303,649 of NC_141699.1, read as the reverse complement.
AACTCCTCCCTGTTCATTCGAGAAAGTTTCTAGTGACCTCTGAGCTAGCTGGCATACCTAATTAAGTCTAACATATTCAGTAGAGACCTAGTCGACCTCAGTCCTACGTCTAAACTGCCGTTTATGTTATTCCAATGCGCAGAGCATATTGGGAATATAGGAACTACACTACATGGCGCCCAACGTTTGGTAAAGGCGATAATCTAACGCAAGATACTAGAGTAACTCAGTCGTGCTTTTTCACACAGACCCCTTTTCCCCATAAAAACTCCAATTGACGTCTGGAGTGGGTGAAAGGTTAATATCCGCCAGAACTTAGTAGGAAGAGATTCCTATGTATTAGTTTTTGGTTTAGTCAACGTTGAAGGATACAGTGTTCCAAAATACTGTGCACCTAATCTTTGTTTCCTCAAAACTTGCTCTGCAAAAACTTTCATTAAACAATGTAAAATAATGGCGACAACAACGAAACCGGTGGAGCCGCAGTTGATGCAAATCAACCGGGTGCAGACCTTACAGGGTTTAATGAAGATAACGACCCGGATGCAATAATCATCCCGGTCAATATAAGAAAAACTATAACTATAAAACTTATAGAGAATGGAGTAACATCAAGAGCTGGTACGGTCGTATTTGTGGTAGAGGCACATGAATATCGGCAGACAGAGGTATTCTATTCCTGGATAAATTTCCCGGCAGCACATGCTGTAACACATGAGTTCCACTACTACAAAATAGCGGAATCTCCAGAGGAATACTCTCCTTTCGAGGAAGTTGAAATTCCACTAACGTACCAAGAGCACCTGCTCTGGTTTAATGGCGCCCTAAAACATCAAAATCACATTACTAGGCTCGGTCCACTAGGTAGACTAGGAGCCACATGGCCGATTCTAGCAAGCTACACACCACACCCCGACATTGAAACAATGTCAGACAGAGAACTTTTAGGTCAGTTAAAACAACTAATTAAAATACATAGACAATTGGTCCAATATGTCATGCGGACTTCAATAGTCCAACCTGCAATTAAAATTCCACAAAACACCCCTCAACAGGGAAACACAAATAAAATTACACCACAGAATATACAATCATGTCTTGGTAAAACACCCGCAAAACGGGAACAAATTCCATTCTGGTTAGCTCAAAAAATCACTCAAATAGAGGCAGTATTTCCAGATACTACCCCTCACGAAAAACACAAAATTCTGACTGTCTGTCTCCCAATGGGGATCGCACCACATGTGGAGGACTGTGACACTTGGGGCACAGTCTTTGCTTCTATCTACACAAAAACACATGGTGTTCCGTCTAAGGCGGTTATACCAGACGTACTAAGACAGATTAAAAATGAATACGGTCCAGAACCTGCTTTAACTCTAGGTATGAAATTACTGAAAGACTTTAAACAGGTCTCAGCTATATTATTAGCCAACATAAAAGGAGAAGCAGCATGTGTGGCGATCCGCCAAAAATTGAAAGAGAAGGATATAGCAGACCAACCTTTTGAACTTGCTAAAATAATTGAAAAATCCTATGGAGAATTAGGTAGAGATAGCTTGGGTGGTAAACCAGTAAAACCCCAACTAATTGAAAATCCTGAAAAGACTTTAATTAAAAATAATCTCAATTCCCAAAAGAAGAAGTGAGAGGGTAATAAACAAACCACTCCCATAGAAAAACAGTTTCAGTCCAGAGGAAGGTCTCCCCAACGAAGAAATAAATCTCCAGAAGGGGGGGCAAGTCTCCACAACGGGAGCCCTCTGAAAAAAGATACAACCTTAGAAATAGGGACAATTTGAGAAAACCTGACAGATATCAAGATATTGATACACGTCCCTCTCGATCTTTTCAGACTTCCTCAAAGAAATCGGAAAGAAGAGGACGGTCAGAACATAAAGAAGAGCACGTCAAGTCCAAAGACAAGGAACCTGCTCATCAAAGTAAAAAATTACAATTTCCCAGAAAGAAGGTAGCCAGTATTAAAGTAAAACATGCTGAGAATCCTGATGACACAACTGAAAAACGGAGAGTGGGCCCAGACAATGCTAGACAGCGCAGCAGAAGTGACCGTAGCTCGCAAGATCCTGATGAATCTTCTGGAGACAGTGGACACGAATGAATACATTCAAGTGGAAACTGCAGACACCCGTGTTAGCGTGCCCCATAAACTATATGAAATAACACTACATATAGAGGGAGATAAAACTAGGAAAATAAAAGGTCTCTTTTGGGAGAATCTATCTAAAGGCTATGATATCCTCTAGCAGAGAAAGACTGGCCACCAGAGTTTGTCAGGGAGTGCCCACATGGTGAAGAAATGATTATACCTGCCTTCTCAAATCACATTCCAATTCATAAGAAATACACACTTGCTAGAAAATAGGCAGTGGCCCAAGCCCCTGCATTATATAAAAATAATGTAGGGTGGGATGAGGATTCTCCTCACCATAAAATCCAGTTAAAAATTCAACCTACTGGACAGAGACAGTATCCTGTTAAGCAAGAAGCTAAAAAACAAGAAAGAGAAATTTTAGATCAACTTGAATATCAGGGGGTGATTGAAACATGCACCTCACAAATGAACAATCCTTTGTTTCCTGTCTCCAAGCCAGACGATTCATATCGTCTAGTTTTGGACTACAGACATCTAAACTCCTGCTGTAAAATTTTTGCAGTACAAAACTCACACAGTGCAGCACTAATGAATAACATCGTGCGCAAACAATATAAAACAACATTAGATATTTCAAATGGTTTCTTCTGTCAAAACATAGCACCTGAAAGCAGATATTTGACCGCTTTCTCTAGCATGGGGGCTCAAAAACAATTTTGTCGTCTCCCACAGGGATTCAAGAATAGCCCTGGATTATTTTCAGCCAGGGTAACCGAGTTACTACAAATATATGATGATGAGGCATTATCTTATGTCGATGACATCTATCTTACAGACGATGACCTGGAGACTCACTTGAAAAAAGTGAACACCATCATACTTGGGTTCGCATCTGAAGGGTACAAATTCAACTTTAAAAAACACGAATTGTCCATTTAACAGTCCAATTTTTAGGATATGAGTTATCAAGTGAAGGCAAAAGCCTAGCAGACAACTTCTTAGAGAAGTGTGCAGTACTCCAAGCTCCAAAAACGCTGAAAAACTTACAATCAATTCTAGGTTTCCTGAATTTCGGAAGAACATATATTCTAAATTATGCAGAGAGGGTTAAACCTCTCTACGAACTAATAAAACCTGATTTTAAACCAAATAATTGGACTCAAAAACACACAGAAATTTTAAGATCATTACAGACAGACATGTTAACTAAAACAAAACTGCAAACACGCGCAAACGAACGCAACCTTGTGATCCAAGTCATGCCAGGAAGAGGGGATGACTCGGTACCAATAGCTTACAAATCACACTTGTGCACACAAGCTGAAATGAAATTCAGTTCTACTGAAAAAATTCTGACTGCGGTTCAAACTGCTGTAGCAAAAGAAAGAGCCCTAGCCCAAGGGAAAAGGATATCAGCCCTTGAGGAAGTAACAAGACTAGGCATTCCAAATGCTATAGCTCTAGATCCAAAATGGATACAATGGGAAAATTCTCTTGCTACAGAAGATGTGAAACACGCTTTAGATCCGAAAATGAAAAAACTAGAATATCTGGAATATGAACATGAATGCCCTATGTCAATCGAAATTCTGCCTCTAGAACAGTACACCTGTGTAATCTACACTGATAGATTTGCACAACACTATGTTGTGGAAAAACAAATTTACAATGCTGTGTGCGCGATTGTTAAAGGTCGCTGGCGCTTAGGTAACTTCAGACCGATGGTCACTAAAACTGAATCACTCAGAAACTGTACAGCTCAGCGAGCTGAAATAAGATCTCTAAAGATGGCGCTTGAAAATGCCGATCGCGAATTCCCCACACTAATAGTGTGCGATTCGCATTACTGCGTCCGGTCTTACAATAATTCCATGCAGACCTGGATAAAAAACGGTTACAAAGATGAGACAGGTGCCACAATAAAGCATAAAAAACTATGGGAACAAGTAGTTCTTTTACAGAAAGAACTACAAAAGACTCACGTGATACATACGCAGAGTCTTCAACTTGATGGCGTTCACGTTGCAGGGAATTCATTGGCTGACAGAGCCACAGTGGCAGCTGATCACTCGGCCTCCGAAGCTACAAAAAAGCATATGAAAAAACAAATAGATGGTGAAACGCTGCTTGCAGTAAAAGCCTCAATGGAAGGCAATTATGCGGCGTTACCTCTAAACTATCCACTCGGCAATACATACATAATTGATGCGAACTCCGTTCCGTTTGCTCAAATCCGTGGAGTGGGATAGAGTAATTCCAAACACGAACAGGAGAGTCTTCTTGATTGAAGAAGCACACATGGGATTGGGTCTGAGGCACCAGGAGATCCTGAAATCTCTAATAGAATTACAATCAAAATACTGGTGGCCAGGGATGAGCGTGCAAATTTATAACGTTGCAATGAATTGTCAGGACTGCAACAGAGATCGCAGTTGTGAACCGGACCAGACACCTGCCCAGACACCTCTATTAGACAGCATCAGGCTATCTATGCGCAGACATCCAGACGGAAAAATGCGATCCCATAATTATTAAGATGAGATTCATTTGGATGTAGCCCCAGCGCTCGGCTGACGCCAGAACTATTATAAAAGATTTGCGAGTCTTTATCGGCACATACGCAATTGGCGTGCTACATTCTGACCAGGGTCCTGCGTTTAGCTCTCGGGCTTACATGGAGGCCATGGCCAGCATGGGCATTGCATTGCGGTATTCTAGTCCATTCCATCCCGAGGGAAATGCGGTAGTGGAGAGAAAAAACTGTGACATAAAGCAATCTATAACAGCGAGGGTATTAGGTTCGGGTGACGGGTGGGTCAAACATCTAACAAGTGTCCAACGTAGTCTTAATAACATGCCAAGAAATTCTATAGGTGGTATCAGACCGTACAAACTTTTATTTGGTACTAGAAGGATCATCCAGGATTTGGATTGTCAGACTTCAGTGGTGAAACTAAAAATTTTTGAAATCAAAGATCGTTTGGCTGTTTTACAGGACTTAAATGAAACAAGAAAAAGTCTGAGTAACGAAAAGCTAAAGCCAACGACCACTGAAGAAAAACCACCTGTCCCAGCAAGACCTGTCTGGATTCCAAAGATTGGGGATCTGGTCAGAGAAAAGATTGCGGTAAAGAAGGAATTTGGGCCTTCTTACAGAAAAGCAGTACCTGTCGTAGCTGTCAGCAGAACAAGATCAGTAGTACTACCGCCCCTTGCTGGTAAAAAGGAGAACGGAGTTGTATCGATCGACCTGGTGAAACCACAACCATGTGGCCAATAATAAGTAGTAGGCCCAGTGGACTCCCAAGAAATAGCAGAAGACCAAATCTTGCTACAATCCAAGTGGTTCAAACTGAGAGACTAATCACATTTGATAAACCTGCAGTGAATAAAAAAGGACTATGCAACAAAGCCATGGATTTTGTGCCTCTTGAAACCCAAATCGCAACAGTCCGTCAAGAAACACCTGTCTGCAACGATGTAGCCTCTGACTATACAAATGTAACAAAAGAAAATACAAAGATCAATGTAAATCCGGAAGCAATTCCACCAATTGACAGAACTGCATCTGGCTACTTTATCAACTTTGATGACTTTTCCGATGATCCAAGTGAACATGGAGATAAGCCAGCAACAAAAACATTTAAAAAGAAAATAACAGAGCTCTTTCATCAACTCAGAGAAACATATCTAATTTCACCATGGATTAAATTATGGTTTGTGTTAGGTGTACGTTTCCTCCTTCTATGGCTCATCTTGGTTTTAAGTTTGGGTAGATTTATTGATGGAAAATATAGTACAATGGACACAGCAAGTCAGAACATCAACTTGGTCCTGAAACCACACAGATCTTCTCACATCGAAAAAAAGAGAACTATCATCAGTGAACATCACAGCCATCCCTAAACCTGGTGGTATAGCATGGGACAAAACTGACTATGAAATCTATGGCCCGGTTGAGCTCTTGAAATATCCACACCAATTTAAGATCTCCTTAAGTGACTTTGTATCACCTAGTACTTTCTCTGATGATTGGGACTTTGAAAATATTAATAATATGATGTCAGATTTAGAAATGTCAGCAAAATTTACAGAACATGATTATTTACAGGGTTCGTCGAATTATGAGGAAATGTATTGTTTCAATCACTTTGGGCATCATTATCTGCATAAGTCTGCTAAACCTAGAAATGTTTTCAGTTATAGTCAATGGGAACATTGTCCAACTCCGCCAAAAGGCAGTTCAAAAACATTTTTTGCGAAATTTCCATACTTCTCAGGGTTTAATTACACTAATCCAGAAACGTTTTATTTCAAAATGTTAAATAAGACATGTGTGAAGACCATGTTGACAAATACAAAACTGATTTATTCTGAAAATTTTTACGAAAAAATGTCTACATTTGGTTTTGAATTTTGGAAAAATAACATTGAGACAAAAACCATATGGGGTACAAAAGAGTGGCAGGTACAAGGTCTAGAATCATTATTTAGAGCCTGCATGATCCCAGAACAAATAATGTTCCTGAATGACACCATTCAACAAACAACCTGTCTTGGCCTAGCCAAGATAAAAGATTTAAACAACCCGTCTATACCAAAGCCTATGCCTGATAGAAACACCACTACAGATGAAGGGTTAGACGTGTCCTATATTTTGAAACAAAACAGATCAATTCCTGATTGGAACAAATGGTTGATCTGGTCCACAGACACTAATAACTGTCAAGATAGATTCCTGAACAAAATACAGGGGTTCAAACAGAACAGGCCAGACCCAAGATATTCCCAGAGACAACATCCAGGGATAATTACAACCTACAGTGTAGGAAAACTATGCTTCAACTGGCTACAGAAATCCACACTACCCGAAATTAAGCAACACTTAACTTTACTTAAAGAAGGTGCTGACTTGCGAGATTTCAAAATGGGACCTCGCAAACAGCGTCAACAACGTTTCATATACACCGGTATATATGCAGCTTACAATGAAGCTTGGAAAGTAACACAAATTGAAACTGCAGAAAAAATACAAGAAACTGATGGTATTCATTTGGGAAAATCACTTTCTGTAGTGGACAATGGGTTAACGACTCTGTCCTCCAGAATTTATTCACTGGACAGCATTGTATCATCTGCTATTGATATAATAGACCAGGATATGCTAATGTTACAACATGATCAATCCCAATTGCATTCTATTGTACAGCTAGGCTGGACGTTACAAAACCTCCGTTCAGGCTACGTGCCATGGCGTCTAATCAACACAACGTCATTATTTTGTATCTTTAACCTTTCTGATAGACAAATCTGGTTGGCACAAAAAGGAGCAGAGTATACAGTGCTGAGCATTGAAAAACTATAAAGATTACCATTGACAATGTCAGAAAGACCTGTCATTGAATGGATAATACATGGCACCATTACAATCCCGATAACAATTTTTCAGTTTTAATACTGCCAAAAGTATATACCAGCAGGCCTTTATGAAAGGTTGAGTAAAGGATACATCAAGTCAACCTGGAATTTACCTTATACACATAGATGTTATAGTGAAGGGAAAAAAGAGGTATTTTTTAGTGGTAACAATTGTAAAACATCACTAAGCGGTACACTTCTGTGTCAAGGTATTAACTTGCATGGAGCCTGCGAAGGTTCATCAAACAACCTTTTATGTCATCTGCACGGCACCCCTGCTACACAGATAGAGCCCTTTTTCAGACAACTTTCCAACGGTAGCTACGTTATAATAAGTTACCACAGCTGTTGTGGCATGATGCCAGTAAAAGCCTACTTCGTGAGCGTTACTTCCAGGGTCATTTGTTGTATGCAAGTATTGTATCCAAATAGCAATCCAGACATGGAGGCAGCAATATGGTCTTCTGTGAATATCTCTTCTATTCGAATTGATACTTTAAGCAGAATGAAGTCTATTATTTTACAAACAACTGTGCATTTAACCTCGTCCAAAGAGACGTATGACCTGCAAGTTGCAAGGACAGCGGCAGAGATACATACCCTATTATCGACAAATTTCGTAGAAATGTTAAGCCAAATCTTAAACATGTCATATACCAGTGGCATCTCACATGTATTTAAGACAATTTTTTCGGGACTGTTAGCAACCTTTGAAACAGTTCTGGGCATCTTCCCGAATTTTGTGCATTCCTTTTTCGGTGGCCTGCCTCTTATTTTGGGACTCGTAGCAGGAATTTCATTTTTGTTCCTTCTGCTCTGATATGGCAAGCCAAGCCACAGACAAAACTTAGGCTACGATGGAAGAAACGATCCTAGCAATACGATACCGAGACCGTATCACTAAGGTCCTCGGATTGGCCCGGCTAAGAGATCTGAATACTACCTGGTTTCTTTCATTCAGACCAATCTGGCAAAATTGCATCTTACCTGTGCTTCGATGTCTGCTATGCGGAGAAGAATGTGTGTTGGACGTCTGTCTTACACTACCATCAGCAGTACCAATGGATATCGATGCTTTGCTTTGTCCGGTAACGACTCATGCAATGTGTTGTTCCCAGCGGCTACCTATTCTGATGACGGCATTCGTTGAGACTTCACCATTACGATTAGGTGGCGGTGAAGTACGAGATGAAAGCGGCACCACACAGGTATAACCTTCCGTGACCATTGCTGATCTAGACACGGATGATGGCAATGCATCGCATATATGCACTATTTCAACTTTTTCGGAGTTGGCCCAACTTTCCCCTACTGTGGTAGACGCGTTTTTTGCTGGCCTATCTGAGGTAATGTTCTCTCCTAACAATGAGAATATTAATTGAAATAGCGAACACACAGCGTTCCCTGAACTTTGAATTCGGCCTTCAGTTTTGATAAACAGCACTGCTGAAAACATTTGGAACTATTTTTCCCATGAAAGCAAAATTATTTTTCCACAATTTCCAAAATATTTACTTTTTTTTGGCACAAGGTGCTCTGCTTAAAGTAGAACTATTCTTAGAGAACAGAACTCCTATTCTTCGAGACTCTAGAGACAATATTTTGAATCGGCCTCTAGCACATTTACAATCTCGTATAAATATGTGATGAAATGGTCTCAACCTTTTTTCTGTATTAAGAGCCATATCATAAATGTAGATTTTCGTGATTCATTCAGTCAACATTCTAAATGAACAAAATTTTATCTGAATGATACCACGGCTTGAAAGAGTACAGTATAATACTCATTTTCGTGTATCTATACCATTTCAAATGCATTTGATGTATTTTGGGGTTTGCTGGAAAACACATGCATACTTATATGTTTATATATTGCTTAGTATTTAGTAATGATGGACATTATACGTGGAGTGGGTGTTGTAAACGTATCTAGGACCCTAATTAAATATTCCCGATTTATGCCCTTATGTGGTTATAACAAATCATATCCTTATAAAGGCATAAGAATCATATCCATATTAGTATTAACCAATGCAGTCCAAATACGGCAAGGCTACTTCCTTAGACTCCTAGAAAGCACAACACATTCTTTAAACAAACCAAAACCTCCAGCAACCCGGGAATTCCCCCTGCTTTTGTTTTGATTTGTCCTTGTCATGCTTGTGCCTATGCGCATACATTATCCAATGCCCAGTCGGCCGACACGTCCACTTACCACATTTAAATATGGTATTACACATAGCGCCGCAGATTGTTGTTTCCGATCTTTGCCAATACTCTTCCACTCGGGGTTGGCAATGGTTGGCAAAAGGAGGCTGAGAAACGGTGAACGCATGTGCAAGAGTAGCGCATGCGCATTGGCCTGATATTATTATTTAACCCCGCCCAAGACGCACAGGAAACGCTTCGCGTTTAGCCAGCTTGTTGTGGTTCTCGTTCCGGGTCACGGTGACGGGCGTCCGAGGAATTATCGGTTTCCTGCGTTTCCGAGTATCCTGCGTCTTAATTCTTGTTTGTCGTGTGAGTTTAGAAGCGGCTTGGCTTCTATTGGTACCGCTTTTTGTTTCGTCTTTGTGGTTTCTTAGTTTGTTCCTATCTACTCATAAGCCTTACTTCGCCTTAAGGGTTAGCTTATAGTATTATCGATTTCTACTCGTTTTGGAGTTTTCACATAGTGCGAGGTGCCTTGTGCATTTAACAAGGTTTACACTTCTGCTGCCCATGGGTATTGCTTCCGATTCCTTTACAGCAGGTTACAGAACCGTTTGGGGTGAGTTCTATACAACGTAGCAAAGTATATCCCCTGAAGTTGTTCTAATATTTAATGGGTGTTTTCTTCTACAGTATTTGGCAACCTGGTTTTATACTCCGTTCTTTTGCACTATTGTTTCCTGGCATGTCCTGCATCACCTGAGTGTTCTGAAGGTATCTAAGTTCCCTCAGATCCACATTTTGAGAGTAGTGTGGGGAGGTTTTGTTTTTCATAACTCTTTGTTTCTTTTGCTACAGCACCAGACTAGAGAAAACAAAGAAGTGACTCTATCTTTGGTGAAGATTGAGGAGAGCTGTGTTTATCCCTCTCTATCCTTGTTTTGTTCCCCTGTTTCCGTCTTGTCACTACTTGGTTGTTAGTGTTCTTTCCTGACTCCCGTTGGTGATAGGGGTGAGGCAGAGAGCTTAGCATCAGACCTCCAGGACACTCCCGAGACAACAGGTGCGTGCATGACAGTCCTAGAACTCCTGTGAGTCCTGAAAGAACTGCCAGTTCTTAGTGACAGTTCTTATTGACGTCTTATGTCCAACCTTACGTCAAACACTGCACCTTCCAGGTATAAATATACCAGCATTTGCCTTAAGCAACACACAGTGGTTTGGAGCAGAGCGGCTATCTACTTACCCAAAGCCCAGCTGATGCGAGTGCAGAAGGAAGCCATCCCTCCCATTTGACGCACTGAGAAAGACGCTGTCTTTTCTCCTGCCGAGAAAATCCAGCTCCAGTGTTTCCAGTCACCATTGCGGGTTACTGGGAGATCGAGTCCTGAGAACGAGATACAAGACCTCCTTCATTCTAAAATCAAGGTACAGAGCTGATTAGATCCTTAGAGAATTCTTGATTCAGATTCTTGGCAAAACTAACTTAACTTAAATTGCAACTCTCTTACTCCTTTCCATGTACTAGGCTTAGGTTAGGTACACTGGGGTAGGCATAAATTAGAAACATCAGTTGAGTACGTTTAGTCAACTTTTATCATTGTATGTAATTGTATATATTTTATCCATTTTAAGTATCATATGGCTCAGAACCCATATCAATGCTTTTACAGTATTATTTTATAATACTTCTTTTACTGTACGCACTTTACTTTATGATAAGTATTGCAATTGTGGCAATTCACTTCTCTTGCATGAGAAAGAAGACTGCTCAATAAATAACACCTTTTATTGAAAATGCCCGTCTCTCTATTTCTCTGCACTCTGGTGAAACTAAGTATGCACGATTGACTGAGTGAAATAGCTATCTATTGTTTTCACATAACTCTGGAGATATACTCCTTATTCTGGAGGGAGCAAAGTTGTCATGTTTATGCGGTTGTCAGAAGTTAATCCCTTCTTGTCTAATCAGGGAAGTTAACTCCTCCCTGTTCATTCGAGAAAGTTTCTAGTGACCTCTGAGCTAGCTGGCATACCTAATTAAGTCTAACATATTCAGTAGAGACCTAGTTGACCTCAGTCCTACGTCTAAACTGCCGTTTATGTTATTCCAATGCGCAGAGCCTATTGGGAATATAGGAACTACACTACAAGCTAAAATAAAGCAGTTTTTGACCTGGAAAGTAAAGGGTCTCCTGTTTATATCGTAAGTGTTTGCATTTATGACACGGGCAGCAAACATTCATGGGACTGAGTAACGTAAAGGGCAGCATGCTATCATGTGACTAAGTAACATTCCACAGGGATACCTAGATTGTGTGTGTGTGGCTCTGTGTGTGTGTGGCTCTGTGTGTGTGTCTGTGTGTGTGTGGCTGTGTGTGTGGCTGTGTGTGTGTGTGTGGCTCTCTGTGTGGGTGCAAATGCAATAGGTCTCGCATTTGCGAGAGATTAAGCTATTGGAATTGTAAATGACAATGCCATTTATTTATATCTTTTAAAAATAATGTCATGAGCAATGCCAATAGGTCGAACTTTAACAAAGACGAGACCATTAATTGTTAATGCTTGTTCTAAGAGTTTTCGGAAGCACAGGTCCAGCATTCACCAATCTCAGGGATTGCCAGTGCTCTAAACATCAACATAGGTTGCTAATGTGGTGCTATGGTAAGGCCCGAGTTGTCCAGGCCCAGACAGCAGTCTGCCAGACTAGGAACACAGTAGACACAGAATGCAGAACTCTACCTGTTTCACTCTAGATTTCTTAAATAATAGAAGCCATTTTGTTGCAACCTGCTGATTTCAAGAGGTAGGGCTACAATATACCCTTTTCTTTGATTTTGCTCTCTCGCTTTAAGCTGAAGGGGCATATGTCCTATCCGAAAGACATCCGAAGAGAAACGATCAGAGCCTACCCAGAGAAAAAATGGCACTTAGAGGAAGGAAAAGGTAGGGGTTGCTTTCCGCAAAACAAGGGAGACACAGACTGCACTAAGAAATTCTGTTGAACTTGAAGGGTCACTGCAAACTTGAAGTGTCACTGTCAGATAAATAAATATACATCAACCACAGCCAGGGTGTTAGAAGAGTAGCTAGCAGAGACCTGAGAAATGTAATTGAAATTGAATTTACCGTATATGCCCCTTTATGCATACATGTATACTATGAAAAGCCAATAATGTGCGTGGTTATATTAAATTAATCAACTGTGATTTCATTTTTATACCTGTTTGTAGATCACTAAAGCCTTAGCATTATTGCACTTTTACACACATTTTAAATAAATTCCCATTTTGTTATTCCATGTTGAACACTTCAAATTTCTGCTGGCCCATTCTAGCAAAGCGCAGCCTCATTCTAAAGCTGGCACAAAGCAGCATGGACTTTAGAAAATAGTCTTTCCTTATTAGTCTTAGTTGTATCAGTTTGCCAAGATCTTTTCACATTCTTGTTTGTGCCTATCTACACGTTTAATTTCTATCACATTCTCAAGTACAGTCAGTCAGTCAGTCAAATATCTTTATTTCGGTTAATTAAAACCATAAAAGCAATACACAATTCATTATTAAACCTACATACATTATACAAGTAAAATTTACAGATATACAAGTATACACATGATTGCAATTCATACGTTCATTCTTAAAACAATTGAAATCTTTGATACAAAGAGTAAATACTAAGCAGTATAGATTAAAAGAGGCCATCCCTGTCTCCCACTGTTCTTAACCCCTTCCATGCTCATGACGAGCTCAGCTCGTCATGAGGTAGCCTGGAGCTGTGCTCATGACGAGCTGAGCTCGTCATGACACCAGCAAAATGGCAATTCCCAGCACAGGAGGGGAATTGCCTTAGCAGCCATAGTGTTAATACATTTTCCCAAAAAGTAGTTGATAGATTATCAACCTAGTTAATTGTTCGTCTGGGTGAGTCTTATTTTATTTATTCGAGCTGCCGCTACCAAAAAACTGGCTACACTATATGTGACCTGCACAGAATTAAGCATTTGCAAATGTAAAAGTGCAGGCCTCACCTGGACAAAGTTAAGATCTTTCAAAATTGGGTATAAAATTTTTTTTCGGGCCACCAGATAGTGTTCACAAAACATCACTAGATGAAGCGTGTCCTGTGTAGAAAAACTGTCACACGTACAAGGTGGAGTGTTTTCTGGGGTCCCCCACTTTGTGTAGGTACCAAGCACAAGGTGAATGAGATTGAACCTGAACCTAAGTAAAAGAAAACAATGGTATGGTTTAGTCACATATTTTAAGTAAGGTTCCATGACTGGGGAGATTGATAATTGATATATTGATCTCACCATTGGTTTACTAAGTTCAACCTCCTCCCTTTCTGTCTCCAACAGATTTCGGAAATGCAACTTAACCCACCCTACATCCTCTTTCCTGAGGCCCTGTGGTGATAAATACATGTCCGGACGCCCCAGCCTTACGCATGCCGCTCTAACATACGCAAGCCAGGGTATACTATCCGCTTTGTCCAAGGCCATACAGTCTTTAAGTATGAGGTGGTTCAGCGTAATCTCCTCATTTGTCCAGGTTTTAACCCATCGTAGCAGGGGGGTCATTTTTAGGAGATCAGTAATATATCCCAGGCCCACTTCACAATGGATTGAAAATGTAGGGGATGACTTTGGGAGTGACAAAAGAGATCGTATAAAATTATTTTCTATAGTTTGAATGCCTGGTGATGGTACATAGCCCCAAATATCGGCCCCATAGGATGCAATTGCTAAACATTTTGATTTATAGATGCGGATCATAGCCTCCATGGGTCTCGAGCCAAGTCTTTTAGAAAAGTTCATGAGTCCTGTGGTGGATTCTACAACCCCATTGCCTTTGAGTTTCAACTGAGGCCCCAGGTCCCTCTTTCATCAAAGGTAACACCTAAGTAACAGAAAAAAGGTACATTCACTTGCATTGAGACAAAGTGTAGATTTGTAGCACCAAAATGTAAGAATTTTAGCATTACATACACCAACTGATCAAGGGCGAAGGTTTGGACCTTGAAACGACAGCACCTTTTCTATTTTGATTGCTTGCTGGCTATTTCTGTATTAAACACGTTATGCTTCTATGTGCTATCCCGAATGTTGTTTTTTTCTTTTGCTAAACCTAGTGCATTGGCTGTGAATTGCCCTCACCACCAGTCAAACGGAAATGCTGGTCCGGGCTCCACATGACGATCCCAGGTGTCAGTAGTAAGGGAGAGGTTTATCCAAGGGGACTGGAGTGGTGCATGGCCCAGTGCCTGACCTGGTGATTTGGCTGAAAGAAGTGAGGACGTCGAACCAAATTTAGGTGAAGTCTAACTGACTTTATCGTATTTTGCTTGCTTTTATGAATTGCATGTACTTCGCAGTGAAATAGTAGTTTTAAAATCCTCCCCAACAGATAGAGAAGAAATAGTGGAGATGCATGAATCTTCGCCTGAAGGAATAGGAAAATATTACAAGCCTAAAAAGACTGAGATGCCCGAGCATGGTCCATCTGCAAGTTCCTTGAGGACAGAATACACCAGTAATACCCCTACTGGTTCCAAGACTCGGTAGCCGTTAAGGGGCCCTTGTCCCAGGAGGCTTTGCCCCCAGAGATCTGCCGATGGTGACTCTAGTCCACCATCAAGAGAGAGCACACCAAGTTCTCCAGAGCCCTTGGAAGGGCCACTAAATAGCTACACAGTGGCACCTTTAAACACCAGCTGGAAAATGTGCAGCCACCAAGGTACCCACATGACTGAAGCTTATACCAGTCTAGGATGCACAGTTAACAATCAAGTAGAAAAATTGAAGGGTGGAGAGCTGTCCATGAAACCATCCTGGCTCCTCTCCCCAGAAAGCATAATTGGTGCTGGTGGTATGTCATGACAATACTTTGACTACGATGAGTCATGCTGCGATAATGCATGCGGACAAACTATAGACACGCAAATATTAGTCCTCCAAACACAGGTAAAGTACGTTAAAACAATTAAACACGGTTTGATTAATCTGAACTCTCTCATCATGAAAGCGCAACGAATGGCAGAAAAGCCCACTGATCCGTGTTATTGCCCACTTCTATTAGAAAAGATCGCTCCTTTGCCAGGGCTAATGGCAGATTTAGTGACGGAGTGTAACACAATTAACGCCAGTTCTAGGTCAAGACACGAGTCAGTCCCTGTTGTAAACTCTGCTGCAGAGGACTGCGAAGGTACAGCTCCGCCATGTACAAGCAGTGTTGGGGACCTTGCTACAGAGTACATTGCAATCAGAGCCCTCCCATGTACAAGTAATGACTCACATTCTGAAGGTCAGGAAACACCAAATCCACTGGATTGTATGCCTTTGGAGGAGGTTAAAGTGGGCTCCTCAGTCACTGAATTATCCACCCCAATCAGTACAGGTTAATATGCAAATAGGCGTTCAAAAAAGAATAAAAAACGAATGAAGAAGCTAAACAAGAAATATAAATATCAGACAGAATTAGAACTCCTCCCTATATTAAAAAAATCACGGAATTCATCAAGGAGAAATACCTGGTCCTGGGCAGTTCCTCGCCAAGCGGCCTACAAACCATTCTCAAGACATCGCAGTCAGTCACGAGCAACGGAAAAAATACTCCAACATGCAACTCAGATAGGGGCAACAAAGTAACTCGCCCTATACAAAGTGCATCTAAGATGTCAGTGCCCGCTGCAGCTCAGAAAGAAGAAACTAGTGTTCAACCAAATACCTTGGAAGCCTAAATGGAGGCCATGAACAAACCATGGAAATTGTTATCCTAACCAAAATTAATCAGTGACAACAGCAGCGGACCTCTATTCCTGTTTGCCCCAAAGGCCCACAAAATCCAAGAACCGCAGTAGAGATGATTCTGATCTCAAATAAACATTCTGCAAATAAAAGTGCATGCTGGATGGTGCCATTAATCCGTAGCAAGAACCTGTGATAATCACTGTAGTGCAAAACAATAAGTATCTTTTCTCTCATACCCTTGCCCTCAGGGAATATTCGAGGCTTAAACAATTTAATGGCTGACAAGGACGCTTTATATGAATTATGTCAAAAGGACATAATTTGCTTGCAAGAAACCTGGCTGCTGGCCACTACAAACTGGGCAGAACACTGTGAATTTGTGTCAGCAGCCGAACCCTCAGTTAAAGAGATACATCCCTCTGAAGGAGTCTCCATTCTTATACACAACACAAATCATTGGAGCTGGAAGTAAAAGTCCGTGCGAGTGGACTGAGAGCACATATCTTTTTGCAGGCATCAACCAACAACAAAAAGCAGGGCACGAAATCTGCTCCATTGGTAATTAGAAGCATCTGTATACACCTGAAACAGCTAAAGAAAAACTCAGCCAATTGGGGAAATTTCAAGGACAATCAAAACTTTACGGCACTATGGCAGAAATATGCTGCTTATATTTGGGTGATGGCGGGAGACTGCAACATGTTTCTATTGGAAACTGAAGATTCCGCCTGGCAGATCCCAGATATTATCTTGGGGAAAATAAAGAAGGATAAGGCTGGAGACAAACTAGACCCGCACGTAACTCATTGGGCCTCAGAATCCTCAGAGGAAGAAGCACTGTTGATCAACCATCATCCTGCTCACACATAAGACGCTTGATTTCATCGCTTATTAACTAAATCTGGGTATCCATCCAAAATCTCCCACGGATAAGCAGCTTTCAAGCCCAGCATAGCCCCACCAGTGACCACGCAAGGCATATTGGCACTTTTTCGAGGGTAACTAACAGACACCAACAAATTCGAACTATAAGCAACAAACCTGTGGGTTGTGAACAGTGAAATGGTCGGCAACTCCATTGGATGGAAAAAAGGAGGTATTGATAGAATTTCTAACAATAAGAGAAAAAAAAGGAGCAAGGGAGCAGTTGCCTCAACCCCAGCATTGTGTTGAGTTTCCGGAGAAGCTCCTTAATTTACTTGCCAATAAGGAGAGCATTGCAGGAAAGAGACAAACAAGCAGCTGCCACCCGGCACGCAAGAACAGAAGCATCTCAACTTGAACCAATGATATTAGGAACATGAGGAAGGCCTACAGAATGAAAGCATGGAAACTAGCCGGGCAAGGGGAGGGGCTCTATGGACAGAAATACATGAAGCAGCAAAAACTCAGAAAAACTCTGGACAATAGTACAGAAAAGAACAAGCAAAAATAATCAGAAAGTCTCCCCTCAGTTTCTGTCTGCAAGTGGACAGAATACATCTTGAACCTTTACGACGCTGTTGAAGACAGATCCAGTATTGCCCATCTATCGGACGATAAACTGGAACCCTTGCATTAAAATCAAGAGCAATGGAGGGAAATTATGGAGGAAATACATAGGATCGTACAATATTGGCTTCATTTCAGACAGCAGGAGCACCAGGACCGAATGAGAATATTTAAATCAACGTCAGCAGAATGGGCCTCTTTGCTAAGTCCTCTTTTAAAAAATTGCATTGCTACAAATAAAGTGCAGAACAGATGGGGTTGCCATATTAACACAAAGTTTTATAAAAAAAAGGGCACAAACGACCAACCAGCCAGTTTTAGGCTAATCACCCTCTTAGACATCGAGGGGAAATGCTTCGAACATCTCTGAACAACGAGCTAGAGGAATCGGCAAACATGAAAGCCCTAATCCCTATTAAGCAGTCCAATTTCAGGCATGGTCGAACTGAGGATAACCTAATTATCCTCTGCCTTCTAATCCAAGCTGCCAACATAAATGATGCCCCTGCTACTGTATATAGCATCAATCGAATTTACAACAACATTTGACAAAGTGGACAGAGCCAGGCTCTGTCAGAAGCGGTCCAACAGGGGAATTCCGGGAAACTTACTCAGAGCAATCAGGAGCCTCTATACCAGAACCCGGGTGCACGTGAAAACATCAGCAAGTAGAGTTATGACCCAAAAGATATATACCACTACTGGGGTGAAACAAGGATGCATATTAGCCCCCCTTCTGTTTAATCTCTACATGGCAGATATAAATGATACATTAGCCTCAGCTCGAACTTTTCCTCCCATATTGGCTGGCACACACATCCATTGCATCCAATATGCAGACGATACATTACTATTTGACCATACTGAAGTGGGGCTTCAACGAGCACTGGAGGCTCCTGCACAGTACGGCAATGAAAACAAATTAGCAGTAAACCATTCTAAAACAAAAATTATGGTCTGTGGTATCAGGAGTAACAATGCTTCCAATAGACCAAAGTTTAAATTTACTATGAATGATGTATAACTGGAGGTAGTTCCAAGTTTAGAGTATCTAGGCATGTACTTTAACCAGCGAGGTTAACATGCAACTCATCTTGCGTCCCTGAAAGACCTCTCCATGTCAATAATTATGAACTTCAAGAAACTTTCTACGAAAATGTGCAGCCACAACCTCACAAGCATCTGCAAAGTAATTAAAGCTAAGTTCATGCCAACTTTAACCTACGGGTGCCTGATTTTCAAAGATCAAGTTGACGAATTGCTGGATAAAGCGCAAACAAGATTCTTCAGAAAACAGTTTTTCTCCCCACTGCCACACCATAGTTCTAAATACAATTAGAATTTAGACTGAGGAAACAAACAGTAATGATGAAAGCTATATTCCTGAGCTATTTAATCAAGCTCAGATTGGCCCCTAATGGATCCCTCAAAGAACTGATAAAGCGCAGTCTTCAGGATAGTAAACTTCAATGGGATCCCTTTGTGGCAACTGAACATTTAGGAGTCCAGAGTACACACTAGCGCCTCCGCAGTGCTTTAATACAAACTTTTGCCTCAACTCAACGACGGCAGGCTGTACTCGTATCTGTCGATCTCCTTAGTTCCCGCTCAGTCAGGCTGAGATCCTGATTTTAAGATGGCAGCTTGAACGCAAGGCGAAGACCGGCGTTCCGGAATACAACAAAGTTGCGAAGGAGAGATTGTGCTTTTGTGCATCCGTTTTTGATGCAGAGCAAGTTACTCCCTCTTGGGTGGTCCAACTCAGGCTCCCTGATGAATCCTTTTATATATGGTGCCTTATTCTAAGATTATTCCTGCCCCTGGCGATCCAGAGCACTGCTGTTCTCACGAGGGTGCACTTGTACTGTCAGCGCTCGAGTCATATGTGAAAACACCAAGTATGACCAATTTTGTATCCAAGTTACAACTCCATGGCAAATTCTGATGTTATTGTCGGCTGATTCTCTGATGGCGCCAAAGGCTCAGCCCTGAGAATGGTCGAGGATTCCTCCAGGCGCGATACAGACGTACAGGAGCCTGCATCCGCTTGTGAGGTTCGACCGCTGCAGGTAAAAAGAAGCCGCAGCGGGGATATCGGACATGTTTTAAGACGCCCAGACACATTTGTAACTGAAAGCAGAGGTGAGCGGTCCCCTCCTCCCCGCCTCGTCTAAGTTGTGCGGTGCATTCAGGACGGCAACAGAGGGCGTCTGTTTACACCTGGAAACCCCCGGTCCCTGACCCCTCGGTGAAGCAGTGTGGGGGTGAAGGGGGTCAGGTTAGAATATACTCATGGAGGAGGAGGCCTGACTCCAACACTGCGGCTGTGCGAGCCCCAATCATCAGGAGGCAGCGGATGAGGGATCTCAAAATACCCGGGTGTCTGACCTTGTTATGGTCACCACACTAACGGACTAAACAACTAGGCTTCTACCTACTATTCCTCACTCTCAAAGCCCTTACATCACCCACCCCCTTCTTTCGCCCACCGGTCTGCAGCAAATAGAGAAGCCCCTCCAACTTAACCGGACTCCATGGACTGGTTCATCAAGCTTACACCAGCGAGGCTGGGGGTACTCCCCCACCATTCTCCCCCACCCGGCTCTCCCATCATGACATAAACTATGCGATCTTCCTCCGTCCCTTGAGACCTAGCCTGAAGACTGATGCCCGGTGGAGCTACCTGTTAGATAAGGAGAAGATGGATTGTGGACCTCCCCCTCGGCCGTCACCTACCCAGCCGGACTTTGGGCAGACTTTCCTTCAACTCTCCGTGGTATCTCCCCCTACCTCTTTACCCTTCCCCTTCTATGCTCCATTTATCTCGCCTTCCTATGCTCTTTAAATTTTTTTCATCCGAGCCCTGGCTATTTGGCCGATGCCCGGTGGAGCTACCTGATAGCTAAAGAGGAGATGGGCCGTGGACTTCCCCCTAGGTCGTCACCTACCCAGCTGGACTTGGGGAAGACTTTCCTTCGTCTCGCCATCGTATCTCCCTCCTACCCCTTCAGCCTAGCCCCTTACCCTTCTACGCTCCATTTTTCTCATTTTCTAGACTCTTTAAATGTTTTACTAGTAAATGATGTAACCTGTTACTTGATGTAATTTCGTAACTTTGTGGAACCTCATGTAAAGAGCTCTGATACCTTTGGGTCTAGCCAGCGTTATATGAAACTCATTGAATAAATAAATACATAAATAAATAAACACACACACACACACACACAACTGCCGCATAATCTAAGTTCCATGTTCTAGTCAAAAGTGCAAAATGAATATCGTAGGAAGAAGACTGAAGAGAAGAACTAGCGCAAAAGGCCCATGCAGACCTATGCATGTTATTTAATCAGGACCAGGGAAACGCCTGATACCTATCCAACTCTTAAGAACCCGGCCCTCAAACAAAATCTCTTGAGGATGCGATGTGGTCTAATTCTACTAAAGACTTACAAATTTGGATGTTTAAAAGGCCCCGCCAAGTACAACTGTCGACTGCACAATTTCAAGCAGGAATTATTGATGCATGTAATCTGCCTTTGCCCTGCATTAAAAAACTTAAGATGATATTGGCTAAAAAGGATATTCAGACTTCTGAGCATCACCCAATGCAACCAGTCTGTAACTGCATGTTTGAGGGGTATGATGAACAATTTTCCACCAGATGTATGAAATTTCTTCAGGAAGGGTTTATGGTCTTGGCCTTGAGCCCCTTGGACATGTGAAAGACTGGGCTGTCTACAAGCCGCATTTTGTCTTACATTTAATCAAAGTATCTAGCCAGTCGTAGCGGAGATGAGGGGGTAGGCACATTCCCATTATACTCAGCACTCCGGGTGCCTCTGAGCCCCAGACTTTTACTGAATTGACATGGGCTCACCTCCAAGGAGGCAGAGTGCCCTCTCTTTAAGGCAAGGTAGAAATTGTATGAGCCAGCGTGAGCCAGCCTTAAGTCACTGTCATTTGCACTAAAAAAGATTTTTACAAACTTTATAAAGATGCTCAGAGACTGTCACACAAGCAATTACCACAATTATTAGAAGCCACTGTATACTGCACTTTACGAAATATGCTGGCCATAAGTCCATGAAGTGGCATCGAGTCTGTCTTCTGAGGAGCCACTCCTTTTTAACTTTTTACACAAGCAATTACCACTATTATCAGAAGTCACTGTATACTGCACTTTACAAAATACGCTGGCACTAAGCCCATAAAGTGGAACTGAGTGGGTTTCCTTAGGGGCAACTCCTTTTTAACTTTTTTTTTTTTAGGACAGACCCCTATCTGAAGGCATTAGGTTAGTAATTGTATCTATTTTTCACAGGAGTGGGGAACAAACAAGATAGTTGTAAAGGTGTATATGGCCAGTGCTTTTTAGTGATGTTACAATAAAGATTAGCCACTGATTTAAACTCTATGCCCCTTGGATAAACTGATTGAGTGGCCCTAAGCACATGTGGACAGATTGTGATGTTACTGGATTTTATCTTGATGCTCTGCACATGGCTACGGCATGAACTGACAAATTGTGACACCATATGATTTTATGGTTTTTATTTTACGTAAGCCTTCATTTATTGTTATGGCTTCAAATAACTTAAAAAGTTACCTACCTCCACCCTCCTCCACTGGATGACCTGTGGGCACCAGGCAGGCATACCATTTTTAATGTCTTCTGTGTGTGCGTGAGCAAAGAAACGGTAGAGGGGGTTGAAATATCTCAAATCCTCCCCTGAAAGGGAGCCCTGCACCACTACAGTAACGTTGTGTACAGGTATATGGAACAGTGAACGGGGCTCACTAAAAAGGAAGACCTCTAACCGCCCACCTAAACACACCACTTTTAGCTCAACCACACCAAGAGATATCCAGGAAGCTAGTCTTAGCACCGACTCAACCACAAATAGCATCCCCACCCCAGGGCCTTTTTAAGAGGAGGGCCCAGAGGAAACCGAAGACTCCGGAGGGGCAAAAGAAAAGGAAACAAATCAGACTGAAACAAGAAGCTCAAAGAAAACCAACAAAAAGAAGAATGGCTAGTCATCAACATTTCAGACACAGCACTGACACCATATGAAGTCAAGCTTTCACAAAAAGGAACATCTTTCATCCCAACTCATTCCAGCAACCTTCTCGAACTGGAGATAAGTACATTTAAATTGACCTGAAAATTGAGGCTGAGGCATTTCTTCAGCAATGTGTTAACACCTACCACAGAGGTGAAACCTGATCAACTGCTTTCCTTACGCCCCAAAAGCACTTATATGCCACCATGTAGCCACAAAAGTATAGACACTTTTGAAACTCTCGTTAAACAAGACATCGCTAAAATCAATTTCCATAGGAAGACACAACCAAACATCACTCAAAAAGATAAGGACACTCTCAGGAAAATAGCCAACAACAACCAAATCAAGTGCCTCAAGGCAGACAAAGGTGGCGCAATAGTCATTGTAACCACCAGTATGTATACAGCAAAGATAATTGAGCATATTTCTGACCGTAATACATACATGCCACTTGAAGGCAATCCAACCCTAGAATATAAGAATGAACAAAGGGAACTTATCCTCAAAGCCGTCAATGAAGAGATCATTGATGACAGGACCAGGAAATACCTTATGGTAGAACATCCCCGAAGTCCAACCATCACTATGCTTCCCAAAATTCACAAAGACATGGTGGACCCACCATTCCGACCGATAGTCTCCACCAGAGGTTCCATCCATGAACCGGTGGGTACGTTTTTGGATCGATATCGACAGCCGTTGGTTAAGAGACAAAAAAGTTACATAAAAGACACCGCCGAATTTTTGGCCAAACTATCTGAAGTTAACATAGAAGAAGGGGAAGACCTCATTCTATGTACTGCTGATGTAAGAAGTTTATACACATCAATCCCACACGGCGGAGGGATTGACGCCGTGGAAAAAGCAATTTTGAACAGTGATATTTCCACCTCCTTACAACCTTTCCTTATGGAGTTGATGATCTACACGCTATACCACAGCTATTTTACTTACGACCAACACTGGTACCTACAACTGTCCGGGATGTCCATGGGCAATTGTGCCGCGCCAACCTACGCTAACATGTACATGGCTGAGTTTGAAAACACATTAATTTATGGCAACAGAAACTGGACAGATAATCTTAAAATGTTTGTCCGTTACATTGATGATCTTTTTTCATATGGAAATACACAAGGGCCAAATTGGAAGCCGCACTCACCGAATTAAACATCAAAGACAACAGGATCCAACTAACCTGGCACATCAGCGACCACATCATAAGTTTCTTGGATGTATCCATTGAATTCACAGAAGGAAGAATAGAAACCGATCTGTTCAAGAAAGACACAGACCGCAACAACACTCTCCACCATACAAGTTTTCACCAGAATTCCCTCAAAAACACCTTCCGTACAGTCAAATGCTGCGGATTAAGCGAATAACTTCGGATCCTACAACTTGTCGCACCCGCATGAAAGAAACAGGCATCAGATTTCAGAACAGGGGACACCCCCAAGATGTCATAACCAAGGCAACTGAGAGAGCAAATGCCATCTCACGCAATGAAGCTCTTACTAGAGTAACTAAAAAAGAAGACAACAGAATGGTGTTGGTCTCGCAATACTCCACTCAAAATAGCCAATACAAAAAAATCATTTTGCACCACTGGCGCATACTCGCCACAGAGCCTGAATTCAAAGAATTGTTTAAAGCTCCCCCCCATTTTTGCCTATACCAGAGCAGCCAATCTAAAAGAGATACTGTCAAGGGAATCCACAAAACAGATCACATACAATGGAACACTTCCCTGTTACAATTGTAGCAGCTTCAACAACATAATAGGAGGGAACAGCATAAGCCACCCCATGAGGGGATATAACATCAAGGTGAATGTAAATGCTACTTGCGATTCTATGAACCTTATTTATTTATTAAAGTGTCCATGTGGGAAGATCTACATAGGGAAAACTGAGAGGAAAATAAAGACGCGACTTAATGAGCACAAATCTAATATACGGACAAAAAATGAACGATCCAGCATAGCCACGCATTTCCAGGAACAGAGACACAACATCGCTCAGCTTAAATTCATGGTATTAGAGTTGGTTGAGAAAAGAGAAGGCAGAGACAACAACAAAACTCTACTACAACGTGAGACAGCCAGGATTTATCGATTGCAATCTTTGAACCCATTCGGCCTTAATGACCGTATTGAACTTAGCTGTTGTTTGTAAAGATCTGTACGATATCGGAATGCATTGCAAATTGAGTGGTTTGTTTAACTGTTTTAATTTCTTATGTTTTATGTTTTTTGTGCAACCCCCGTGACTTTGTGGCATATCACCATTACACACATGCTTTCAAACTCACACACGTTGTCGTTTCTACCCCGTACACCCCGTTTTCCTTTATCTTGAAGATAGTGCATTCACTGCAATTCTCTCATCATTCATTACTTGACCCATGTTAAGATGGCCGTCAAATTCTACCAGGTCCACCAGTCCGTTTTCTATCTCCTGACATCACGAACCTTTTCGGGTTCCCGTCAGATTCTAATTCCTGCCAACGCGGTGAAACACCTACGCTCAGGTTACCTCAGCGCCCCGAAAGGAGGAGAACCTTTGATACGATTCTTCTATGAAAGAAAGAGAGCCCTTGAAAAGTTTTCAGCTTCACACCGAAGTAAATTAATTTACGATAACGACTCGAGCCACTTTGCTGACCAGTCACCACGTCACGTTATTTTTTTAATCTTCGCTGTTTTCTTTTATCAACAGCGCATGCCAGTGACTGCCCGAACTTCGCTGTAATTAGGATTTACCCGGAATGTTTTGTTCTTGTTTTTGAACACCCAGTCGTCCGACACGCCGCAATGTCACTATGCACTTCCACGGATCATGACAATACACGTTTCGCATGAATTAATCCAAACAACACTGATATAGTTTGCATGTTTTGCATGTTTTTTCCTGTTTTTTTGCTTCTAATCTTGTGTGATGAATGTCATATATCATGCCGCATACCAATGATGTTATTTTCACCAACAGAGCTCCTTGAGAAAGGGCCATGCCCGAAATGCATCAGAGCGTTTGTTTTTTCACCATAAATGTGCACTGGAATCCATTAAATGAGGATATGAAATGAAATATTCGATAAATGAAAGTGTGTCACAAATGAACTGATTGAACTTGTAACAACGATAAAAAAAAAATATATAAAACAACGGAGTCTGTCCCTCGTGACGAACCCAAAGGTGTGCCCAACCGCAGGGACGCACTTACGACGTTTGTGCGCTAACCAAGTATTATTCATTGAGCGTACTTGGACGGTTACGCTACCTGGTGGAGCACCCAACCTCATAAACTTTACAAATTTACTAGAACTCTTCAACAAACCATTGCTGTGCACTAAGCCACATCTCTGTTTATACCTTCAACATAGAGACATTAGAAAATTTGCAAAAGAAGAAAAAGGACCCTTAAAAACAAGATAGACTCTGAACAGTGGTCATGAAATGGCATGAGGAGGTCCAAAAATGTAAGGACAAACTCCAAGTCCATGGTATGAAAAATAAACAGGTGAAACTGAAAAACCTAAAAGTTACCTCAAGGGACAGAGTTAGGACTTGTGCTCATCCTGGTCTGCCTCCTCACTATCTACTCCCCCAGATCATTGATCAACAAGAGAAAGAAGGCAGGTGTAGACTAAAATAAGGTAGATTTGCTGGACGTTTTTCCCATGCTTGTCAAAAAGGCTGGGGTTCCGGCTGCAGCGGCGCGTAGAAACGGAGCAATGTCTGTGGGACTGCCAGCGGATGAGCACAAGGTGCTAACAAAGAAAGTGGCACAGGTGTAACAGTGACCAGACAAGATAAAGATTCCATTACGGTGGTTCAGTCTATTAAACAAGTGCGTTCTGTCTCTCCCTCTCAACTCCCTCTCCCCCCATTCCCTACCCCCATTCCATCACCTTTCTAGGGCTTGTCCACACGTGCAGTCAGTATTTCTAACCAATATGTTCACCATCATATCTCGGACCCTGTCTGTATCTTCTTTTGACCCTTTACCAATATTAATTAATAATGCTTTCATACTCAGCCCTATCACACAAGCTTTTCATACACAGCCCTATCACACAAGCTAATACATTGGGATAGGATATTTTGTTTAATTGCTCGGGGTTCTGTATCCCCGGTGGTGTTTATTTTGATATACCCAAGCACTGCAAGAATGAGCTACTGACTTCGTTCTGTGAGACTACACATTGTCAACATGCTAGGAATAACAACAAGTTACCTCCTGAATTAACAGATTTCCTTCTCAGGTGCCCTACACACTGTGAGCCCAAGGGCCAATGTTGTTTGGACAAAATATCGACTGAAAAATATAGTGATAGAAAAATATTGTGTCAAGAATATAGGCATATCAAAAATATCGCCCACAGGAATATCAAAGGAAAAAATACAGTTTTAAGTGTTGTTCTTAATGTTGTAAATAATATTGATTTAGAAAATATATGGAATATCGTTTCAAAGTTTATTTTGTATGTAATTTATTGTAGTGTGCTTGAGTCTATATGTTTTTATATTTATTTTGTTTGTGTTTTTAGTAAGATCATTTATTATTCATGAAATTGTTGAAATTTGTGTGCTTTTAGTTGTATTAATGTATAACAATAATGGATTCATACTTTTTTTAGCAGCAGGTATTGGGTTTTTAGGGTATATGGGTGGGGAGATTTTTAACTGTGGACATTTTAATGCAAATGTAATGATAATTATTTTAATGATAGGCAAATAAATATATTGCAACATTTGTAATTTATTTTGTTACATTTATAATTTCTACTAATAATAATTTACAAATAATTAAAATATCTACATATTTAAATAACAATTTGCATTTAAATATACAAAAATGAAATGTACTAAAGTAAATTACTTAAAGAAAATAAAAAATAAATGTTATCATTTGTGATAAAAAATCATAATTAAAATGTTCATCTTTTATGTTGAAAATGATATCATTGTACGTTTGTATTTTTTATCTTAAAAATTGGTTATATATATATATATATATCTTTTTTCGATTGTCAAATTTGGATTATGATTTAATTTTTAATTTTGTGGTTCAAAATTTAGGAATGGCAAGATATATTTTTTAAATATATTATTAATAGCGATAACACTATTCTTTTATAAGTTACTGTTTAGATATGAATATATATGTTTGTAGTTTCGGTTAGTGTGTTTTTTTAAGTACATTTTTTATTTTATTTCGTAGTGCTTCACATAAAATATGTAGATTGTAGTGGAAACAGTAAATATTGCCCTTTTATTGTCCAACACCATCCCCAAATTGGTTTAGATTGTAGCGGGAATAGTAAATGTCACCCCTTGGGTGTCCAACTCCTTCCAATTGGTTTAAATTGGAGTGGGAATAATACATGTCACCCTTTTAGTGTCCAGTACCACGCCCAAATTAGTAAATATTGGAATGGAAATTGTAAATGTCACCCCTTTGGTGCCCAACACTTTCCCCAAATTGTTTTAGATTGGAGTGGGAATAGTCAATGTCACCCATTTAATGTCCAACACCTTCCCCTAATCAGGTTAGAATGGAGTGGAAATAATAAATGTAACACCATTTGTGTCCAAAACCATCTGCAAATTTGTATGGATTTGAGTAGGAATAGTAAAAGTCATCCCTCCAATGCCCAACACCTTCCCTAAAATTGAATAAATTGGAGTGGGAATAGTGAATATCAGCCTTTTAGTGTCCAACACCTGCCCCAAATTGGTATAGATTGGAGTGGGAAAGTCCTTCTGCTGTGTGTATCTCCATTGACTGGACTTTGCACATTCTGCCACACTCTAGAAACCTTTTAGTGTTCAAGACCTTCCCCCACAATTGGGTTATATTGGAGTGGGAATAGTAAATGTAGCCCCTTTAGTGCCCAACACCTTCCCCAAATTGGTTTAGATTGAAGTGGGAATAATAAAAGTAACCCCATTTGTGTCAAAAACCATCAACAAATTGGTACAGATTAGAGTGGGAATAGTAAATGTCACTCTTTTAGTGTCCAGCACCTTCCACAAATTGGCATTGATCGGAGTGGGAACACCGAATATCACCCTTTTAGTGTCCAATGTCATCCCCATATTGTTTTACATTGGACTGGGAATAGTAAATATCACCCATTTAGCATCTGACACCTTTTCCAACTTGGTATAGATTGGAGTGGGAATAGTAAATGCCACCCCTTTAGTGTCCAACACTTTCTTAAAAATGTTTTACGTTTGAGTGTGATTATTTAATTTTATAATTTTAGTGTGATATCCTTTGTTTAAATTGTATTTGTAAGTGGTAGATATAGTTAGTGTTATTTAATTAGTACTGTTGGTGTTTAGAAATGTAGTAAAAACGTAGGGGGTCGTTATGATGACGTTCGGTCCAACTGTCCGACTGTCGCAGCCGCACTTTGATTCCGACCGCAGAGGCTAGGAAAGTTACCCCTGCGGTCTTACGATGCGGTCTCATATACGGTGGTGCACATGTGCCCGAATATGTTGCTGCAAGTGCATACAAAATCACAGAAAACATGTGAATTGGTCACATCGTCATGGCATATGCGGGAATATGCCTTGAGCTCCATGTACCCCATTGCTAGAGTGTGGCAGAATGTGCAAAGTCCAGTCAATGAAGATACATACAGCAGAAGCACTTACCTGGATTCCGGTTCCACAGGGTCGTAGACATCGGGGTACAGCTGATCAGGTGTGGGGGTGGCCTTGAGAAAGGGATCTACGGCGTGGACGGATGGTGAGAATTGGGTGAGTTTGCACCCCAAACAACTGGAGGCATTCGGTGGGACCGCCACGGTCTGGTCATCGGAAACCCACATCGTAATCCGGATGGCAGTCAGAGATCCCTGTACTGCCCTATAGCTGCTGTTTTTTTCTCTGGCTGTCGGAGTCGGCTGTCCGTGGTCGGTAGGAGTACACGATGCATGCATTATTTCCGGCGGTCAGACCGACCAATTCCGGCGAGACCGCAGTGGTCTGACCACCTCCAAAAGTACAGCGGTAGCCAGTCCGGCCAGCACTGTAATGACCCCCCATAGTTGTATAGATAAATAAGTCAAATGTTTTTTAATACAGTTCTATAATTACATAAAAATGCAAATCATATTCAAATAGTATTGTATGTTGTAGATTTTCCACTTTCTTCCTTGTTTCAGCATTTCTTAAACTGTTTTGTATACATATTTTCATCATTTAACCAAAAGTGTTTTTAGTATATATTAAATAGTAGTATATATTTTACACTATTATTTAATTTATACATTACAATTTTGTTTGTCATTTTTACAAAACATTTTGACATTTTATCTCTGTTTAATAATTCTTTAATTTTTAAATATATTTATTCAACATTTTTACATTGTTTTCCATTAATTCCTATGGGTAGACAGTATTTTTTATTTTCATTTAGCTGCCATTTTATTACTGCTACCTTCTACTTTTTGGTCCTTTTGTCTCATTTTTAATCTATTATCTGGGATCCAGGATGTGGTAAGGTGCTGCTGTTAAGTTCTGTTTTTTTAGGGTTTTGAGGGTAGGGGTTTTATGGAGGAGGTCTAGAGGTTAATTATTGAATTGTTTGGACATTTAGGGCCCGATTATATCGTTTGGAAACTGTCCCAAACAAATCGGTTCCGGACTAGTTTCCAAACGAATCGGGTCCTATGAGCCTGGACGACCGATTACGATGCCTCCAAACATCGTTCGGTCAGATTCGCATTGACTTCAATGGGAGCCTGTTTTCCAAACGTGAACACAGGCTCCCATTGAAAAAAGGGGTAATTGGGGAACCCCTAGCACCCTATGGCGGGCACCCCATGGTGCCTACCATATTGTGCATGGTTGGAAAGAGGGGTATCTTGGCTACCCCCACGTGCCCATTCGGACGCCTCCAGGTGAAGGTGGGCCCACAATCAGCCCCCAAAGACTGTTCTGAAAGCTGTTTCGTCCTGGGCAAACCAAATCGGAACGGCTGTCTGAATCAGTCATCGTAATCGCTAGTCCGTAAACCGTCTCGATAGAGCTGTATGAATAGGTTCTGAAAGACTCAGGCTGTTCTGATGCTTTTCGGAACCGATTTGGTCTGCTCGAATGGTTTACGGGCATCGTACTTGGTTGTTGGAAAAACTGTACGATTCGATAGGAAACAAGGGTTCTGAATCGGATTAGACAATATCGAATACCATCCGGAGGCCTTCCTAACATCATCGTAATCGGCCCCTTAGTTGTATTTACAGTAGTGTTTCTCACAAGTGTGTAGTTTGGGGTTTTCTTACACTGTTTTAGAAATGTATTGCTATGTTATGTTATGTTGTGTTATGTTATTTATTTTATGATGATTAAGTGTAATGTATATACATTTTTGGGAGCGTAATGTGTTTTGCTGCTGTTTTTGTTTTGTTTTCTTAACATATTTTTGCCAAAGAGGGTGTCCTATAGGTACTGGCAGTTACTTGTTTTTTTCTTTTGAATGAAATTGCTTTTCCTTTATAATAAAACTATATTTTCAATATTTTTCATTTTGATTTCC
The DNA here is from genome assembly GCF_964263255.1 of Lissotriton vulgaris. NCBI lineage: Eukaryota > Metazoa > Chordata > Amphibia > Caudata > Salamandridae > Lissotriton > Lissotriton vulgaris. Next base: position 550,272,101 of record NC_141699.1, on the reverse strand, counting down.
TTTTTTTCAGGTTTTACAATGTTAAACTCACTCTTAACATGACCACTGCTAGCATAGAATTTCTCGACACTAAGGTCATGGTACAGGAATGTCGATTAACAACTATACTGCATAGAAAGAAGACATCTGGTAACAGTCTCCTACATGCCAACAGTGCTCATCCTGACAGCCTTATATGGAGCATACCTTATGGTGAACTACTGCAGGCAAAACGTAATTGTAGCAACGACAGTCTCTACGAGACGGAAAAAATCAACATGCTCAACAGGTTCCGAGAACGTGGGTACCCTGAATGGGTCCTGAAAAAAGCAGTAAATAAATTACAAGAGAGATCTAGGGAAAGCACTCTTGAGACCAAATTGAAAACACCTGAAATTGAACCCGTTACCAGAGTGATCACCACTTTCAATGAGGATTCAGGGAAAGTGGGTAAAATGTTGGCTGACAATTTGAAAATACTTAAAGCAGACAACATCATAGGCCCCAACATAGGTGAAAAACCCTCTATAACCTATCATAAAGGTAGAAGTCTAAGAGACATCCTTATGAAGGGAGACATCAGTCCCACAGGGAGCCACATTGCACACAATCTTAAAGGGTTCTACCCATGTGTTCACGGTCATGCGTGTAAATCTAGCACAATGGTTAAACAGGTGGAAATACCAGGCACTGGCAGAAACTATAACATAGGACAATTCTTGACATGCAGTACCAACTTTGTCGTATATGTTTTAGAATGTCCGTGCCATTTGAAATATGTGGGGAGTACTGTGTGCATGGTGAAAAAACGGGTACAGGAACATCTCCGGGCAATCACCAATGTTGATGCCAACTACCCTATAGCACGCCATTTCCTCGAGAAACATCAGTCTAACAATACCCTGCTGAAATATTACTCCATAGAACAGGTGAATATAAGCACAAGAGGTGGCAATAGATTACTGGCCCTGAGGAAAAGGGAATCCGAATGGATAATGGAGCTCGAGACAAGATTCCCGGGAGGGCACAATTTAGATGAGGAACTTGCCACCCACCTCCATGCAAACTAAGTACATTCAATGTATGTGGTATATGCTACTGTAATTATAGACATGTGATGTGATGTTCTAACATATGTATATGGTTTTTTTTTTCACAACCAGTTTATTGATAAAGATGAGCATATGAAATAGAGTGGCAGCCCACAATCAGGACTACACCACCAGACATTTTGATACAATCGCAGCATTCAATCGAGTGTCCAAGTAAGGAGGTAATGCAAGCAAGGATATCAGGAAACAGTTACCCCACCTTCATCTTATTCCGCTATCTACCTACCCAACTCCCTGATCCCACCCTGGAACCCACCCTAACCCTATGCATGTGTGCACTAACTGTATCAACGTAAATCGTTGACGTAGGTAATGTGTGTGTGGACATGGGTTTTGCCAGACTGTACGGGGCTAAAGATCTTCTTCTTGCTCCACCGGGGGGTCCAGTGTCAAACCTCTATAGTCTGCCCACCTCTTCCATATCTTAAAGTGTTTGCGGGGGCATCCTCGTGCCTCAAATATAGGTCTCTCCAGGCCCATACAGAAGTCTATACCAGCCTTCCATGCATTCAGGGGGGGGGCCTCACATTCTTCCATGCTCGGGCCAGGTCTCTTTTAGCCACCACTAGCCCCAGTAGGAGCAGGTGCCGCTTATAGATATTACCACCAACCCCTTCCAGGACGTGCAATAGACCCAGACGGTGAGTACGGGGGAGGGTCCAGCCCAGCACCTCAGACAGACATCCCCAAACACCCCTCCAGAAGCCAACCAGCCTAGAGCACGACCACATCGTGTGAAGTAACGTACCCACCTCAGCCCCACACCGCAGACATTCTGGGGACCCAATCAGGCCCGCCTTCCACAGACGCTCTCGGGTATAGTATGTTCTATGGAGAATCTTGAATTGTATGAGTCGAAATCGCATTGCGATAGCCGCCCCCCTCGGGGATTCTAAGGCCTCTCGCCAGTCATCTTCGTCCAAGGGGCCGATATCAGCCTCCCAAGTCGTCTTCAGTGAGAGAAGAGTAGGGGAGCAGTGGGTGACCATTGTTTGGTAAATGCGCGATACTTTTTTGTCCCCAAGATCACCCATGAAGACCTTCGCTTCGATTGGGCTAAATTCAGGGAGTGAGTCAAGGTTGGCAATACTGGGCGCCAGTGCATGTCGGAATTGTAGGTACCGGAAAAATTGAGATTGGGGCATATCAAATTCGGTACTAAGGGTCTGAAAGGATTTGAGCGACGTTCCAGACATCACCTGGCCTAACTGCGAGATACCTATTGCATCCCAGCCATCGAAGCCTGACAATTTAGAGAGTTCAGGTAGCATACCGTTCCGCCATAAAGGCGTTTCTGCGGTTAGTCTGCCCCACCATCCCACGCGACGCAAGGCCTGTCGCCATATAGCAAATACGAGTTTAGTAACCCTCGGCAGCGAACTACGCAGTCGGGGTGAGTATAAGATGGTGTGGAGCGAGTTATCGCCCATCAAAGCACGCTCTAGGGCATAGGCCGGGTCCCCACCGTCACCGTACCACCATTCGTTCAGAATAAGGAGATGAGCGGCCTGGTAATACGACTGCAGATCCGAGGTGGCCAGGCCTCCACAGTAGGTGGATAAAAAACATGTGCGCAGTGCCACCCTGGCGGCACCTCCCGCCCAGAGAAAGCGACCCAGCACTGAGTTAACCTGTTTAAACCACCGAGGTGGGATAGGATATGGATGGTTTTGTAACTGGTAGAGTAGGCGCGGGAGCGCAACCATCTTGAAGATGGCAGATCGGCCAAAGATTGTCAGGGGCATTCGAGACCAAGTTTTGACGTCCGTCTGAACTCGTTCCCAGACGGGCTGCAGGTTATGTTCCCAGGCAGTGTCAGCCGAGTCCGAGAGAAACACCCCAAGGTATTTCAGCCCATTTGTGGCCACTCGTAGTCCCGAAGCCCAGGGGTCTGTCACCGGGTCTCCCGATAGCACCCACAGGGTGGACTTGTGTAGGTTGAGATACAAGCCCGAGGCCTCCCCAAACTGGTGCATGATCTCCAAGACACGTGGACCCGAGCGCTGCAAATCTGTAAGGAAAAAGAGGACATCATCTGCGTATAACGCAATCTTATCCGACAGAGTAGCATTCCATACAAAGCCTCGTATCTGTGCATCCCGGCGCACTCTTGCCGCCAGGGGCTCCATGGCCAGTGCAAAAAGGTAGGGGGAGAGCGGGCAGCCCTGCCTGGTCCCTCGGCCTATGCGGAATGTCTCTGATACCGCCCCGGCGACCCGCACCGAGGCTGTGATATCGGTGTAGAGGAGCTTTATGTAGGACAGGAAGACCGGGCCTAAGTTGAGCCAAGATAGTAATGTAAATAGGTACGACCAGCTAACCGAGTCGAAGGCCTTGTTGATATCGGCCAGCAACAACGCCGCCTGGTCCCCCAAGGCCCCAACAGCGTCGATCGCCGCCTGTGCGCGTCGGATATTATGTCGCGTTGCCCTGTGGGGCATAAAGCCTGCCTGGTCCGAATGGACTAAATCCGTGATATGTGGAGCCAGACGGTTCGCCAGAGCCTTGGCCAATATCTTAGCCTCAATATTAATTAAGGAGATGGGTCTATACGAATCAGGGCTATCTGGGGGTCTACCAGGCTTCTGAAAGACCACTATTTCTGCATGGCACCAGTCTGGTGGCAGCATACCCCGTGTACGGGCCGCTTCCAGCGCTCGGCGATAGTGTGGTCCCAACTGCACATGGAATTTTTTAAAAAATTCACATGGGTAGCCATTCGGTCCAGGGGCCTTCCCGGCATTGAGCTGCCCCAATGCGTCTCCCAGTTCCTCCGCCGTGAGGGGTGCGTCAAGGGCCTCCCTGGTCTCGTCCGACACTGGCACTGGCGGGAACTCCGCGAAGAAGCGGGCCAAGTCGCCCTCAGGCAATTGGTCGCGCGGGGCATACTGATCTGTAAAGTATGTGGCGAAGCTTGCCGCCAACTCGTTCGGGTCGGTCAGGACTTCCCCGTTGTCGTTCGTGAGACCCGGCAGTACGAGGGGCTGGAAGTTGTGCTGGCATAATCTATGGAGCATGGAGCACGACTTGTCCCCCCATTGATACACCCTACTTCTTGTGGCCAGCCACGCCTGTTTGGCTTCATCTAGCAACAGGGACGCGTACGATTGCTGTGCCTGCAGGAGCAGCCGCAGATCCACCCCATCACCACTAGTACTGTGTTCTTGTTCGAGGGTCGCCACTCGGGCAGCCGCCTCTGTAGTATGTTCTCGACGCTGCCGACGGGCCGCTGAGCACCATGCGATATCGACTCCCCGTACGGTAGGCTTCATAGCCTCCCACACCACACCTATGTCGGCACCCTCCACCAGGTTCTCCCGCCAATAGTGGTCTATAGTTTCCCGCAAATGCTTAGTATATGCCGGTTTCAGGAGATGCCACGAGGACATCCTCCATCTAAACGGCTGCCGTTTCTGGAGTAGATCTATTGTAACTGAAACTGGGGAGTGGTCGGACAGGCCCCTCGGTAAGATGTCTGCGCCCTTCACCCTACACAAGTATTCTCCAGGTAGAAACATATAATCCAACCGCGAGAACGAGCCATATACTGCTGAGACATACGTATACTCACGGGTTACAGGGTGCATATGTCGCCAAGCATCCACCCAGCCTAGCCCCTCACTCATTGCATGCAATCTGGTGGGTGGAAGGGAGGGGGGGGTGGTCTCGGTCACCTCTTGACGTCTCCGGCGATCCACACTCACGTCCATCACGTCATTCCAATCACCCCCAATCACTGCCAGTGATCCAGAGACGTCTTCCCACACAGCAAACAGCCGCTCCGCCAGGGCCCACTGCAGGGGAGGGGGGGCATATACACTCCCAAACACCACGGGCTCCGTGCCCACCATGCCCTTAACAAACAAGTAGCGGCCCTGAGGATCCACCCACTGCTTCTCGTGCACATATGCCACCCTGCGGTGTATCAATATGGCCACTCCCCTGGATCCCCTGGAGAACCCCGCGTGGAAAACCTGCTGATACCCAAACCTCTGTAGACCCAGTGCCTTTGTGCCCATCATGTGAGTTTCTTGAAGCAATAATACATCTGCCGCTTCTCTTTTCCCCCATCGCAACACCGCCCCACGTTTAATCTTGTCTAACAACCCCCTGACATTCCACGTAATCACCCGCATAGAGTCTACAGGGAGTCGATGAGTCGATTCAGCCATAGTCAGTTGGAGTCCACCATAAAAGCCCCTTAGGCCCGCTCCACCCGCCACACACCACACAAAGCATCATCTCGGTACACACATGCATTTCACGAACTACCCCAAGAAAAACTACCAACCCCCTCGTCCCACGATCTGCAACAGTTTCCTCCCCCAACCCAGCAGTCGCACCCCCGACTGCCCATCCCCCGCCTCCCCCCACCCTATACCTCAATGAACCATGAAGTACCTGTCGCGGCATGGGTAGGTCCGAGACCAAAACCGAGGGCCCGGGCCCACCCATACCAATGGATCCCAACATCCCAAACAGAAAAAACAGTAAACACTCCCCCCTCCCCTTGACGTCCCACTCACAATTGGGAGAGTGGTAGCCCCTATCTCGTGGTCCCCAAGCCCCCAACCCCACCAAAACTCTTCCCACAATTAGGAGACTGAAGCAGTACTATCTCAGAGCTGCAACATAGTCAGCAAGTCAAAGGTCTCAAGCGACTCGGCGCACTCAGCCAGGAGTCACAGCATTGCTAGCAAGAAATGGAGCCAAGGCTCCGGAGACTTCAATGATCCGTTCCAGACTGCTCTGAATCTTCGGTTCTACCAGTGTCTTGTGAGCCATCCACCGAGGCCGCCCGCCTGCGTGATTTGGAGCGTTTGGATCGCCCGTTCTTTGTCGTTTGGTCTCTCTGCACCCGCGGTGAACCCTCAGGGGTGCCTGGATGAAGTCCTGGCTGAGAATTCGGTCTGACCCGCACTGTTTCATCCGTCCACTTAAAAAGGTCTTCCGGGGTATCAAAAAACAGTGTCCGTGATTGGAATATCACCCTCAGGCGCGCTGGGTACAACAGGGAGTATTGTAGCTTAAGGCCTCTCAACTTAGCTTTAGCCGCCACGAAAGAATGGCGCTGTTGCTGCACGAGTCTAGTATAGTCAGGGAAAATCATGATCTTTTGGTTTTCATACAGGAGGGTTTCCTTGGTTCTGGCTTCCCTCAGTATAGCGTCCCTGTCGTGGTAATTTAACAGCCTAGCGATTACTGCCCTAGGCCGCTCGCCCTCAGGCGGCCTTTGCGTCAGGGCGCGGTGCGCTCTTTCGATAATAAAACAGGCAGATATCGACCCCGGGGGCATCCATGACTCCAGCCACTGTGTGAGAAATTGTTCCATATTGCCCTTGGCACAGCGCTCCGGAAATCCAAGAAAACGGAGGTTATTACGCCGTGCCCGCCCTTCAGCATCCTCTACGCGGAGCGCTGTGGTTCGCTGCGCGGTCTCCATCGCCGCCATTCTCTTCTTAAGGGCACTTACATCCTCCTCCACCACTGACACCCTGGACTCGGCTTCTGTGATCCGTGCCACTGCGTTTCTAAGATCCTGGCGCAACAGGGTTACATCTGCACCGACTGCCCCTATCTTTGCGTCCAGCATGTCTCTTGACTGGGTTATGGCCGCCATAAGGGCTGCATTGTCCGGCCCCCCTCCAGACGGACCACCCCCCGACGATCCAGGGCCCCCACCGGGGCCAGTAAATTTGTCGATGGTCACCTGCTTGGTGGATCCGCCACCTCCCCTGGTCATGATTGTCCGGGTGTATGAGGGCCACTAGGGTCGCCGGCCCTCAGGAGGGGAGTCCCGAAAGAAATCACTCCGGTAAGATCTAGTAGCAGATGATAAATAGGGGCAGGCTTCAGCCACTTCCCCCAGGAACAGCCCCCCCAGCCGCCGCCGACCAGGGCCCCCTGTGACCTGCGTTGCCCCTCAGGAGGCGCGAGGACCCCCAGCGTCCTGTGCTACTGCACCGGTATTGTCACTGAACAGTGGGCCCGGGGGGGGGGGGGGGGGGGCCGGGGAGGGCCACTACTCACAGTTGCTGCCCGCCGGGCCACGGGTCGCCCTCCGTCCGTCCGCCTCCGACCAGGGTCGCCGGGGGTGTCAGTCACTCCTCCAGGCCGCCGGCCCCGGCCTGACCCGAGGCCGCGAAAATCGAGGTCCCGGCTGCGCCCAGGCTACCAGGCCGCCTCCGCAGCCACTGTCCACTCGTGGCGCCTGTGCTTCTCCTCGGCCCTGCCTGGCCCCGGGAGAAGGATCGTCAGCAGTGTCGTGGCCTCAGGGACAGCAAACACCGCGGTCGTTCCCGGACCAAGCAGCGCACTCTGCAGCTCCGCTAAAATCGAGGCCCCGGCTGCTCCGCTGCCACCAGGCCGCACCTCGCCCTTCACTGCTCAGCTCCGTCCGGGGGCACGAGATCGCCACCGAGCACACCGGATGGTCCCCGGCGCCTCCAGGAACATCAGCCTTGGTCCGGTTGTGGGCTTGTGGGCTTGGGGACCAGGATAACTCGTCGGATAAATGGCGGGCCGGCGGGAGCTCTAGCAAGCTGCGACCGCCATCTCCGCTTGCGTAGCCACGCCCCCATGTATATGGTTTTTAGCAGATTGTTTTTAATATGTATTCTTTTCTTTCTGTTTATTTTTGCAGGAGGAAAGGAAGGGACCTTTTCACCATCATTTTTGGAAATGCACGGTTCCCTACCCTTTTCTTCAATAGATTGAACCTTCATTGGTAGAAGTTTTGAAATTCTGAAACGAAGAAAGGGCACTTTTTAAACATAATGAAATACTCAATTTTCATTAACAATCATTTTTGTCTAGTACCTTCAATTCTTTTCTTATAGCACTTTTTTGCACTGTGTTACACTTGGGATCCGAGAGGTATTCCTTAGAGGTTACTGCCAGGTACGGCCATATGGCAAGGTAGATACAACTGCTGGGTCGGTTGTCCGTTACTGGACACTTTGGGCACTAGTCCGAGTTGAAACTCTTAAGGTACACATGAGGTCGGGGGCACCAAACCGCGAGAATTACACACAATTAAAAATATGCCAAAAAATGCGGGTAAATTAATAGTATTATCCCTGCAACACCAGTTAGCTAAACGTAGCGGTTCACCGCACTTAGCTAACATGCCGATCCTCGGTTTTGTACCCAGACTCTGGACCTTCAGGTCGTACCTCTAATTAGCCGGTTACGATTTGGTAATCATGACAACAATGTACGAGATAAACTGCATACAACAGAAATAATGTTTACAGGTTGGTTCTTAGTAAATGGCAGAATGTATGAAATATTATAGTTCTGAACCTGTCCCAAAATAGCAACTACGTTTTACAGACCTAGCAGTATGAGATGCAGAACCTCTTCTATGTTTATGACTGAAATGTATTTATGCACGTCTATGGCAACGCAATGTATCGTGTGATCAAGGCACCGCCGGGTGTCAAAACGCGTAGCGGTAACATGGATTAAACTGGTGATTATCAACTTCAACTCTGAGTGCGCATTCTTTCTTGATTGTTGAACTTTGAAAAAAATATATATTTTTTATATTACCTACTGGCGGTCGCCAGTAGGTAGTCATGGCTAGGACCTATTTTCCATAGGAAATCAGCAACATTCTATTTGCAATAACTTTGGCGCCGGTTGACGAATCTTTGCGAAATTTTTGAAACTCGTGGGGCACTCCGGTCCACTCCTTTCCTAAAAGTTTGGGGGTGATTTGTCAAGCGGGGCCGAGAAAAAAGGAGGGTTCCAAAACGTGTTTTCCCCATGCAATTTCCCATAGAAACCTTTAGTCGCAGCTACAGCCCGAACTGCTAAATGGAATTACACCACATTTGACAAAGAGGTAGTCCTTGGTTCAGACTCGTGCCTTTTTGTTAAATGGTGTAAATATATTTAGTAGTTTTTTAGATATTAAAGGAAAACAATATATATATATATATATACCTACCTGTTCCAACGAACTCTGGGAGTTGCAGTCCATGACTGATGCAACTGAGGTATCTGGGTGTAGCGTGTTCCCTCCAATGGGAAAGATGCAGGTTATTGAAAAACGAGGGTGTGGAAGTAACCTAGTCACAATGGCATCCGCAGAAGGCCATGGAGGCCGAAATGCATTATGCCTAATTCAGTCCGAATAAAAGAGCTTCCTGTTGCAAATCCCCTGTGTGGTCTCTGCTTCTCAAAAGGGAGGAGGTGTTTGGTGATAATTACGCGTCGACCAGTGCCGCGCTACAGAGATCCCGTTCTGCAAGCAGGCCGAGTCTAAACTGGTTCCGCAGCTGCTGCTGCTCGCTACTTTCCAAGGTATTGGATAAGACCCGGCACACCTCACAGTGCAATGTATGCAAGGGCAGCTGCAAGCAGTTCGTGACTTCAAGAAGAGACAGGACGCATTGTTTTTCCTGCCCCTGCCCAGCTGACACTTGAACTTTGGGGTAAGAACGTTTTGGGGACTCGAGGAAGCCTTCGGAGTGAAAACCCATCAGGACTTTACCATTTGGCCACATCACGGTTTTCCCTGCATCACGCCAGCACATACAGGTATTATATCTTCAACCTGTGGAATACCTACCTGTTCCAACGAACTCTGGGAGTTACAGTCCACGACTGATGCAACTGAGGTATCTGGGTGGAGCGTGTTCCCTCCAATGGGAAAGATGCAGGTTATTGAAAAACGAGGGTGTGGAAGTAACCTGGTCACAATGGCATCCGAAGAAGGCCATGGAGGCCGAAATGCATTATGCCTAATTCAGTCCGAATAAAAGAGCTTCCTGTTGCAAATCCCCTGTGTGGTCTCTGCTTCTCAAAAGGGAGGTGTTTGGTGATATATATATACTTTCTCTTGGAGCAGAGAAAACCTTGGACGAATTCAATTACAGCCTGGGTCCTGGCTGCTGAGAGATGCACCCCCAACAAAGCGCGCCGGATTCTGCCAAAACGGGACCATTTACAGTGACGGTGAAAGCCAAGCTCCGGCAGCGGCGCCACCAAAGACCAGACTTTGGAATGGGCCCCCAAATGCTCGAAAACAGCGCCGACGGGGACACAGGCAAAATTAAATTGCAGTGATTGGCCGAAGGATGCACTACATGGACCACAATCCTCGACATTGCAGACCGGAAGAGTCACCCACCTGAGGGCAATAAATCATGGATTTAAAGGTCACAGTGTTGTATCCGGGAGGCCACCAGATGTCAAAAGGCTCCCCCCTCTCCTCTGAAGAAGGCCGATGCGGCCGAAATGCATTAGGACACAGGAGCCGATGCACAATAATTTTAAATAAACGAGATGTTTCCCGTACCTGTGGCGTGTGCTCCTCCACTTTCTCTTGGAGCAGAGAAAACCTTGGACGAATTCAATTACAGCCTGGGTCCTGGCTGCTGAGAGATGCACCCCCAACAAAGCGCGCCGGATTCTGCCAAAACGGGACCATTTACAGTGACGGTGAAAGCCAAGCTCCGGCAGCGGCGCCACCAAAGACCAGACTTTGGAATGGGCCCCCAAACGCTCGAAAACAGCGCCGACGGGGACACAGGCAAAATTAAATTGCAGTGATTGGCCGAAGGATGCACTACATGGACCACAATCCTCGACATTGCAGACCGGAAGAGTCACCCACCTGAGGGCAATAAATCATGGAGTTAAAGGTCACAGTGTTGTATCCGGGAGGCCACCAGATGTCAAAAGGCTCCCCCCTCTCCTCTGAAGAAGGCCGATGCGGCCGAAATGCATTAGGACACAGGAGCCGATGCACAATAATTTTAAATAAACAAGATGTTTCCCGTACCTGTGGCGTGTGCTCCTCCACTTTCTCTTGGAGCAGAGAAAACCTTGAACGAATAAAATATATATATATATATATATATATATATATATATATATATATATATATATATATATATATATATATATATATATATCAATTCAGGCACTTCTCACCCTCCGGTAGAAGAACAAAGGACGCAGCAGGGTTTCACTGGGGTTTAGAAAGGCTGCTTTATTAAAGGATTTTGGCAGACCGGTTTCAGGCGTAGCTTTCATCAGTGCCAGCAGTCTCAGCCATGCTTTCCCACTGACGATCTTTAAGGCGTAGCCCCACCTTCTCTGTCTGATGAGGCTCACCTGCACTGGACTCTTCCTCACGCTGCTACAATTCTGGGGACTACCAGTCCCACAATGCTGCATGACGACGTCCAGTGCTTGTGGGGAACCGTGGCAAAATTAAAGTTCACTCGCCATGTGTCCCCTTCTCTCACCCATCAAGCACTTTGCAGGCGCCAGTTGGAAATGCCAATTCAGCATAGGCATCTCGTCGAGCAGTCTCAACCCGCCGTTCACACAGCAGCCTCGGTGCTTTGCAAGACTCGATGGTGGGTCACAGATTACTCCGACACCTCGGTAACTTCAATTAAATGTTCCCATGTTTCTGTGACCTGCTTGTATGAGAGGGGAGATATATATATATATATTATATGTGGAGCCTAACCACACATCTCATCATGAGATCTGATTGGCTGTCACCACTTCATGCAAGAAGTGTTGGCAGCCATCTTGGGACCAATATACATGATAGCAGCTCATTAAAAAGCATTGCAGTTAATAGAAGGTTTTAAGACTTTAGTTACTTTTTAAATCATTTGTTGATGTTACCATACTCAATTTAGGAATTGTGGTGTGTTCTAAGGTGATTTTACCATGTGAAAAAGCCAGAAAACTATTTTCTCATGCTTTTCCCACAGAGGTTTGGAAGGTGATCTATAAGCTACACTGAGAGCATATTTTCTGTAAATTCACATTATCTTTCTCAGTCATGTGAGAATGAAGTCTGACATTCTCAGTAAAACAACTATATCCAACAAGGGCAGAGACTGTCAGTTGATTCCTTTGTGTTCTACTGCAGCTTCCCAGAGTGTTCTAAAGAACAACTAGAGTGCTAACAGCCTTACTTATGACAAACGTATAGCACACCTGAAGCCATCTTGATTGGAATAAAGTGGTAACTCTTACAACATTTAATTTAAAAAGGAACTACATGAGGGGGTCATTTTGCCATAGAAAGTATGATTAGTGCTGCAGAAAGAATAATTAGGGCACACTTTGAGTGACTTCTCAAATCCTCTTCTACTTGATTAAAAAACAACTCTGACATACAGACTGAAACATGTACTTTCAATACCAGCAGCAGACTTCCCTCGTGAGCATTAGCTTTACTACAGTGATCTAATGAGCAGCTAGAGTGCTAACATTCAGAATTTATGGCAAATGTGTGACACGCCTGAATGCCACATCTGAATGCCTTCTTGATGGAATCAAAGTAAAAAACTGAAAGTATTTCCTACTGAGGAGACTAGTAAATGAGGGAATTAGGAAACTTCATAACAAATACGTCTCCCAAGATGGCCGCCAGAGACAAAAGAGCCCACATTTAGCACAAATATCACCCAGATGTAGCCCAAGTATAGCAAACATGCACTTTGAATACCAGCAGCAGACTTCCCTGATGAGCAGTAGCTTTACTACAGTGATCTAATGAGCATCTAATGAGCATCTAGAGTGCTAACATTTTGAATTTATGGCAAATGTGTGACATATCTGAATACCTTATTGATGGAATCAAAGTAAAAACTGAAAGCATTTCCTACTGAGGAGACTGCAGTAAATGAGGAAATTAGGATACTTCATAACAAATAAATCTCCCAAAATGGCCACCAGAGACAAAAGAGACCAAATGTAGCACAAATATCACCCAGATGTAGCCCACATGTAGCCCAACAACAGAAGTGTGCAAAACACTTTTTATTTTTTGTGTTTTTGCAGTTTTATATAGTGCAGACTCGTCAGGTATTGGAGTGATTTACATGAGCATTGGTTACATCAAACAAGAACAAATTCATTTTGGTTGTAGACATGGGGAGATTAAGTGATTTAACCAGAATCACAGAATGTCGAGCTAAAGCAGAAACTCCAACCTAGTTCCCCAATTGCAAAGTCTGCAGCTCTGGAAGTAACACCACATCCTGTCCCCTAAGTGCAACATTTAATCAAGTGGTCAACTGGATAAAAAAAACATAAAGATAACAAATAATTTAAAAGTGCTTTGTCGCTATTTGAAAACTCAGAAAATATGTCCTAATTTTAGGTTTTTAGGGCACTAACCATAATTTTGATGCAAATAAGACCCTCTCATAAATGTAATTTCTAAAGGTAGTGCTCTAGGTAATACGGTTTTGATGACATCAAGATGACGTCAGGCGTTCCACACTTTTGTAATAAATATAGAATGTTAGCAATCTAGCTGTTCATTAGGATACTGTTGAGAGGCAGAGGCCAGGGGTACGGACTCTGAAAATCAAAGGCAGGTAGAAGGGTACAGAGGCAACAATTTGACCACTCTGGGCAGGCAGCAAGGGCAGTGGCAGCACAAAAGACTATGGAGGGCAGTGGAAAGGGGGAATGGGCAACACACCAACAATACAGGACTGGCAAGAGAGGCTGTGGCAATATAATAGACCATTGTGGGCAGCAGGAAGAGGCAGTGGCAGTCCAACCATACTTCCAACAGACCTGTATCCGCCAGGAAACGTCCAATGTTTTTAAGCCCAAATGGGCTTCATTTGATCTGTCTCCTGTCTACAATCTCCTCTTTTTCAATGTAAGTCAAAGGGGAAAATCAATACCCCAGTTTTTTTTCTAAATCTCCCTCTTACCAAGTTCAAAATGTTACCAAGTATGGTACATTGGATCATGGAAGACAGGAGGAATTGGGGTAAGGACATGGACTCTGATAACAGAAGACAGGAGGGACATGGAGAGGTGCACCAAACGGACCCTACAGGGCAGGCATCAGGGTTTGCAGCAGCACAATACACCACACAAGGCATGTGGGACGGGCGTACAGCACAACAATCCATAGAAAGCAATAGGGAGGGGACAGGACGATGCACATGGACAACAGAGAACAGAGGGGAAAGAGGCAATGGTAGCTAGCTGACCATAATGGACAGACAAGAGAGAAAGCTGCAGCATAACGGACCATAAAGGGCAGGAGGGACGGATCAGGGGCATTACAATGGAACAAACAAGCCAGGAGGGAGGGAATAGGGTCCTGTACATGTAAACAGAGGGCTGGGGGCAAGGGGGCCGGGCAGGAGCAGCAAGATGACCATGGAGGTCAGGCAGGATGGGCACTAGAAGCAAGACACACAATGGAGAACAGTGAGACTATAATGGCATACACACAGACCATGGAGGGAAGGTGGGAGGGGGTCAGCGGCAGCTAGCTGACCACACAGGAAAGGTGGGAGGGGCTGTGGCAGCACAGAAGACCATGCATGGCAAGCGGGAGGGTTAGTGGCAGTACAATGGCTATGATGGGCAAGAAGGAGGGTGCAGGGGCATGCAATAAGGACCATGGAGGATAGAAGGGAGGGTCAGGACCTGGGCACAGACAAGAGAGTTCAGGGGAAGGGGGCCTCACAACAGACCACACGGGGCAGGCAGGAAGAACAGTTGCAAAACAACAGACCAGAGTGTGGCATCTCAACAGTCATCTGACAATGCTAGGAGGTGGGGGGGAGTGGCAGCTCAACACAACACTCAGAGGAGCTAGGAGTGGCAGGTCCATGGAACATGGTGGACAAAAAGGATGGAGCAGGGGCATGCACACAGACATCGGAGAGCAGGGGGAGGAGAATAGGGGCAGCAAGCTAAGCACAGAGGCTAAGCAGGAGGTCAATTATCAGCCACAGAATTGGTCAAAGGAGGGGAGGAGGAGTGGACTGGTACATCATGCTAAATGGAGGGCAGTGGCAGTACATCAGCCCATGCATGGCAGGAGGGAGGAGGCTAGTCCATGGATTCAGACAACAGATGATCGGGATGAGGTGGATGGGGCAGCAAGCTAACTGTTCAGAGAAGGCGGGAAGGCCAGTGGCAAAACAACGGCCACAAAGTGCTGTAATAAGGGATCAGGGACATGGACTTGGACAATGGATGGCTAGGAGGAGGGAAGGCAGGAGCAGCAAGCTTGGGTGGGGGCAGCACAATGCCAGGCCCTGCTTCCAACCCCCCACCATCCATTGTGATATGCATCTTACTTAACGTTAAAGAAAACCTAGACATTTTTTGAAAAAAAACAGATTACTTAGACTCAGATTTCATTCATACACAACCAGTGAAATTCAGCAGTTATAGTTACCTGAGCTAACTATAACTTACGCCCCCGCAATGTACTGCCAATGACCTCAGACATTACATCATTCATGACATGGTCAGTTACATCACTGATGACATCACTCATGACATCTCAAATGAGCTGTGATAGGAATTGAACTATAATCGCTAGAACTTTATTTAGGGATTGTGTGTGTATATTAATACCCCTTTATTTTATTTTCTTTCGTGTAAGAACCATTATAATACGCAACGTGCCCAGATTAATATGGCTGATAGCCTTTCACTTTAAATTAATGTGTAATCCATTGTTTATGTTGATGTTTGTAATCCTAAGTATGTTTACTATGAATAAGTCATGTTGACGAACATACAGGTATAGCGGTCACGGGGTAATATATGCTGAAATGACATTGTGCAAAAACAACAGTTGATGGACAGAATGCAGAACAATGTCATACATTCACCCCAGTACAGAGATCTGGGCCTAAATCCATCGTTTTTTTGCTCACCATGCCATTCCAGTTTGAACCCAGCCATATGCAAATCAGTCTTGACCCTGTGCCCCATGGGAACAGTCCAGCCCGAACTGCCAAGCCAGGTCCTCCCTGGACTGGAAACAAGCATCCTAGGACCAATTTCGGGCTTTCAGCCCTCATCCGCCAGGATAGTTTGATTATAGTGGCATGGAGAACACAGGACTCATGTCTGAGCATAGGATTGGTGTCACTACAACGCATGCTTTTACATCGCATGCCTTTACAACGCGGTTTTTACCACGCAGTCCATTACAACGCATAATGCTTTTAGGCGCTGGATAGTGAATTATTTAATTTACTATTCCAACTCCAGTCTCCGTGGATAGCAGGGAAGGTGTTGGATAGTAAATTAAATATATTCTCTATCCTAGAGCGCCCCCCAGCGCAATGCGTTGTAATGGTATGCGTTGTAATGGTTGCGATGTAATGGTAGTGCGTTGTAAAAAATGCCTTGTAAGTGATGTTCCCCCTGAGCATACCCGTCCCACTCGGGGTGACAAATGCAAAAACAACAGTTGATGGACAGAATGCAGAACAATGTCATACATTCACCCCAGTACAGAGATCTGGGCCTAACTCCATCGTTTTTTTGCTCACCATGCCATTCCAGTTTAAACCCAGCCATATGCAAATCAGTTTTGACCCTGTGCCCCATGGGAACAGTCCAGCCCGAACTGCCAAAAGCCAGGTCCTCCCTGGACAGGAAACATGCATCCTAGGAACGGTTTCTGGCTTTCAGCCCTCATCAGCCAAGATAGCTCGATTCCAGTGGCATGGAGAGCACGGGACTCACGTCTGAGCATACCTGTCCCACTCGGGGTGACAAATGCAAAAACAACAGTTGATGGACAGAATGCAGAACAATGTCATACATCCACCCCAGTACAGAGATCTGGGCCTAAATCCATTGTTTTTTTGCTCACCATGCCATTCCAGTTTGAACCCAGCCATATGAATTGTGTGCATATTAACACTTGTTTTATTTTCTTTATAGTATCAATTCCTGAATTTTCACATCATGACCAGGCCAATATGTCCGCCAGCTTTTGTGGATTAAAGTAATATGTAGTCCTTTGTTAATGTTGGCAACTGGAGGCATTTGTACATTTAAATAAGGATGCTACAATGACGTCTTGTATCGTTATCAAGGTTCGGACGAGCCGAATCTCGTGGATCATGTCCTTTGCAGATTAAATACTTCCAAACTACAACCTGAGTGCTGATTCCTTCCTTGTAAGAGTGAGAGGAGATTAAATACATATATATAAAATTCACTGAAAAAAAACACAAGTTTCAGGGACATTATAGTTAGAAATTAGCATTTAAAAAACCTCAGAAATTCAATGAAAAAACCACAGGTTTCATGGACGAGATAGTTAGTTGAACATTTCACTCGTACAAAACAAGAGAAATTCGGCCGTTATAGTTAGTTGTGCTAACTATAACTCACGCCCCAGCAATGCAGTGCTGATGACATCACATATTACATCACTCATGACATGGTCAGTAACATCACTGATGACATCTCAAATGACATCACTGATAACATCATCCACATGATCATCTAATGCTCCTCACACCCTAAAATACAGACTACCATTCTCGAAACCATACACACACCAATACTAGTACAGCTATAATATTCTGTGCACTATGCATGCAGATCTCTAATCAGCTATATAGCATTGATACAGTCTTTTAAATACTCAGTTAGTACCTATGCAGTATAGGAATCCTTCTGTCTGTCCCATGCACTTGTCCATTCACCCATCCAGCACTATGTACGTATCTTATCACTCTGCCAATACCTAAGCACTTATAAATTTAGCATGCACTCTCTTTGCAGCACTGAAATTACTCAGGTTATTAGTCATATACTTATGGAATGGCCTAGCCACTAACTCAAGTACAGGTACAATGTTTTGTACACTATGCATGCAGATCTCTTACAACCTACATACTATTAACGTCGTCTAAATACCCAGTTAATACCTATGCAGTGTTGGAATCCTTCTGTCTGTGTCATGAATTTCTCCAATCACCCATACAGCACTATCTACGTATCCTATCAGTCCGCCAATACCTAAGCATTCATAAATTCAACATGTACTCTCTTTGCAGCACTGAAATTATTCTAGTTACTAGTCATGTACCTAAGGGATGGCCTAGCCAGAAAAACTAGTACAGCTACAATATTCTGGGCACTATGCATGCAGACCTCTAATCAGCTACATAGCATTGATACAGTCTTTTAAATACTCAGTTAGTACCTATAGAGTCTAGGAATCCTTCTGTCTGTCCCATGCAGTTCTCCATTCATCCATCCAGCACTATCTACGTATCCTATCACTTCACCAATACCTAAGCACTTATAAATTGAGCATGTACTCTCTTTGTAGCACTGAAATTACTTGAGTTATTAGTCATATACTTAAAGAATGGCCTAGCCACTAATACAATTGCAGGTACAATATTTTGTACACTATGCATGCAGACCTTTAATCAGCTACATACTATTGATATATGTTCTAAATATCCAGTTAGTACCTATGCAGTGTAAGAATTCTCCTGTCTGTCCCATGCATTTCTCCAATCACCCATCCAGCATTAGCTACTTATCATATTACTCCACCAATACCTAAGCACTTATAATAACTGAAAAAAATGTTTAGCATTTTTTAATATGTACTACTGTCAATGTAAGATTAAGTAATCCAAACACTATCAAAGCACAACTACATTCATCTGTGCACTATATATATAAACCTCTAACCAGCTACTTAGTAAAGTACTACCCATGCAACCTAGGAATCCTCCTGTCTGTCCCATGCACTTCTCCAATCACCCATCCAGCACTATCTACGATCCTATCACTCCGCAATACCTAAGCACTTATAAATTCAACATGTTCGCTCTTTGCAGCACTGAAATTATTCTAGTTATTAGCCATATACTTAAGGAATGGCCTAGCCACTAACACAAGTGCAGGTACAATATTTTGTACACTATGCATGCAGACCTCTAACCAGCTACATACTATTAATACGCTCTTATAAATACCCAGTTAGTACTATGCAGTCTAGGAATCCTTTTGTCTGTCCCATGCACTTCTCCATCCACCCATCCAGCACTATCTACGATCCTATCACTCCGCAATACCTAAGCACTTATAAATTCAGCACACACTTTCTTCGCAACACTGAAATTACTCCAGTTTTTAGTCGTATACTTAAGGAATGGCGTAGTCACTAACACAAGTGCAGGTACAATATTTTGTACACTATGCATGCACACCTCTAACCAGCTACAAACTGGTTGAGGAGCTACGCGGGCATCCAAGATGGTCGCGTGAGCAGAGAGCTCCCGAGACCCGCGCCGCCCTTATTGATCTATCCTTCTGCTATCCTGGTCACTTTGACGGGCTTTTGAAGTGCTACTCTTGCTGATGCTGCTGTACTTTTTGGGGCCGAGATCGGACTTCGGGAACCATATTTACGTCGTCCTAAGCTTTCTGGCCTAGCCCCGGACGGGACCGGGGACTCTGCTGCTTTGGATGGCCGAGCAGTAATGCAACAACAACGGCTGCCTGGCATCTGCTCCACCGATGGTGTGTCACTTTCACTTTCGGTTTCTTGTCCATCCTTGAACTGACTGCCTCTGACCTAATCTACACTCCTGGTTTTGGTGGTCTAACCAGCTGCACGTCTCCATCGCAGCGCCGGCTCAGTGGCCTGTGATTTTTGTGAAGCTGAGACTCTCGAGGTCCGGAAGGTCGCTGCCATTCTATCGCACCCGGGAGGACCCAGCGGGGTGCTGATTCCAATATGGCGACGAAACCCGAGCTGGAGAAGCGCAGGAAAGTCACCAATCGTGGGGGATCGGTCCAGTCTAATGTGATCGATCGCTATACTCAGCCGAGAGGATCCCCCAGTGCTACCAGCCGCAGTTTGGAGGACCCAAAGACGGACATGACGGCCTCATCGGAGGTGTCACTTCAAGACCTACTGGCCGCCATTGCAGGACTCAAGGCTGATATGGGTCAGCAATATGAGGCCATCGTGTCCAAGATAGACACGGTAGCGGTCGATGTTACCCTTATTCGAGCCGATTTAGCTAAGACTAACAAGAGGGTCAAGGCATTGGACCTAAAAGCTACCAGTCTGGTGACGGATATGGCGGAAGCGCAGTCTGAGATTGGGAATCTGCGGTCGTCGCAGGACCTGCTGACTAGACGTATGGAGGAGTACGACAACAGGGCCCGACGAAACAACATCCGCCTGGTCGGGGTGCCGGAGGACAGTGGTGCTGCCTCGATCGATTTACTGGTCGATTAATTAATTGTTGCTAAACTTGCTCCCGCAGGCCTCAGTAAGTTTTTTGCGGTTGAGCGTGCATACCGCTTCCCAGGTGGACAGGTCAAGCCGGGGGGACCCCCGAGGCCTATTATTGCTAGGCTGTTTCACTTTCGGGGCAGGGACGCCATTCTTCAGGCCGCTTGCAAGCACGGCCCACTGAAGTTCGACAACAGCTCCATCTCTATCTACCCTGACTTTACTCCTCAAGTACAGCGGCAACGATCCGGATTCCTGGGAGTGAAACGTCGCCTGAGAGATTTGGGACTTAAATATGCGATGCTGTTCCCCGCTCGCCTACGTATCGAATACAGGGAACGTGCTTACTTCTTTGATCAACCGGACAGTGCCAGTGACTGGTTGGACTCGTTGCCAAAGGACGATGCCGAGAGCGGGGGCCCCGGAGGCGCGGACGGAGGCGCAACGGCGCAGGAATGACTTTGGGTCCTGAGGTCCGATTTTGTATCGTAACTTTTGCAGAGTAACTTATATCATGTGCCCTCACCTTTATGCCCGGGGTGGGGCGGGTTGGGGTAGATTCTCCCTTCCTCCTCAGGGGTTCTTTGTGTAGATTCAGATGGGGCGACAGGCACACTGCAGTTTGGGGTGGCTTCTTAGTCAGCAGGGGTGCAGGGTGGGGGGTGTTGTAACGGGTTCTTGGTTGGGGGGTGGGAGGTGGGGACTTGGTTATGTTTTGTGTTCTATGTTTCTCTTTTCACATGGTACTATATCGCTTGTATGCATCCTTGATCTGAGGTTCCGGGAGGGGGTGGGTTGGGACTCTTTCTGGGATGGGGGGGGGTGACATGAAGGTTCTATCCTGGAACGTTAATGGCTTGGGGGACAGGATCAAACGTGGTATTGTGTTGCAATTTATAAGACGTCATTCCCCTGATGTTGTTTTACTCCAAGAAACCCATTTGATTGGTAATGCCTGTAAAGCTCTTGACCGCCGAGGTTACCGGCTTGTCGCTCACGATGGTTTTACATCCGGCTCCCGAGGGGTTGGTATAATGGTGAAATCCTCTTTAGCCCTTGAAATTGACAATGTCACCCTCGATGATCGGGGTCGCTATGCTGCTGTCTCGGGGAGATGGGAGGGGAAGCTGATTGTAATTGTTGCTGTTTATGTTCCCCCGGGACTGCAGGCTACCACTTATGCTGACCTTGGTAAGACTCTCCTGGGGCTTCCAGATGGACTCCTGATCATGGGTGGGGATTTCAATTCGGTGATGTCGGGCGAGTGTGATCGGCTGCCCCCTAGAGTTCTTCCATTGTCACAGATGTGGCTGACTGACTTGACGGAAACCTTCGGGTTGGTAGATGTTTGGCGGTCGCTGCACCCCTCACAAACTCAATACACTTTTCACTCTGGTGCCCATGGCAGCCTCTCAAGGATTGATTATTTTTTCATGCTGACTGCTAACTTATCCTTGGTGGGTAAAGTCTGACATCTCCCCAGGGGTATTTCTAACCATTCCCCCTTGTTACTTGAGGTTTCGGTGGGAGGTCTTTCCGGAAGCAGAGTTCCCACTGTCCCACCCTGGCACTTTAGGAACCCTCGGCTCCGATCGGATTTGATTAAGGCGATCAATTGTTACTTTGATGAGAATGTGGGTTCGGTTGCTTCCTCTACGGTTCTATGGGAGGCCTTCAAAACTGTTATACGGGGTTCAGCACTGTCCCTTATTGCAGCTGACAGGAAGGTTAGGAGGGAGGCTGTGTTGGCCCTTGAGACCGAAATAACTACGCTCGAAAGTGAGTTGGGTGGAGAGGATACGCCTGCACTTCTACACTCCTTAGAACTGAAGCAGGCAGATTATAGAGCCTGTGTGACTGATGCTGCTAAGGTGATTAGTGTGAATCAGCTGGGCCGTTAGTATGATGTGGGTGACAAGGCTAGCAAACTCCTGGCGTGGCTGGACAAGGCTGAAAGAATGAACCGCGTGGTGCCCGTTATCACCCGTGAGAATGGTGAATGTGTGACTGATCCCGGTGAGATTGTAGAATGTTTCGTGGATCATTTCCGAACAGTTTACAGCTCAGTGAGTGACCGTGATGAGGCCGACTCCCGTTTACTATTGCGTGACATTGCACTACCCTGTGTCTCAGAAGAGGATAGATTGGCCCTAGAGGCTCCTATTTCAGTGGATGAGATCGCTCTTGCCATCAGGTCCTTGCGATCGGGTAAAGCGATGGGACCCAATGGTTTGCTTATCGAGCTCTATAAACTTCGACCCGACAAAATGGCTGCTCACTTGCGGACAATGTTTCTGGATGCATTTGAGGCGGGCGTCCTTCCGTCTGAACAGTGCTTGGCTACCATAGTGGTCATTTACAAGGAAGGCAAGCCTCGTGACCGTTGCACCTCTTATCGCCCCATCTCATTGCTCAATGCCGAGCCCAAAATTCTGGCCAAAGTCCTGGCTAATCGTCTATTGTCTGTAATCTGCGACTTGATCCATCCGGATCAGTCCGGTTTCATACCCCATCGAAACACAGCTCTTAATCTTCGCAGACTCCACAGCGTTCTTGCGAGAGCTGGAACTCTCACTGAGCCTGCAGTGGTGGCCTCCCTGGATGCTACAATGGCCTTCGACACCATAGAGTGGCCATATTTGTGGGCGGCCCTTTCCAAGTTCGGCTTCGGCCCTAGTTTCATTGCATGGGTGCGGCTCCTATATGAACAACCGTTAGCCCAAGTCGTGGTGAACGGCAGAGGCTCCGATTCGTTTTCGTTGGGTCGTGGCACTCGTCAGGGGTGCCCGCTCTCCCCACTCCTTTTTGCATTGGCACTGGAACCCCTTGCAGCATGGCTTCGATGGGAGCCCTCGATTAAAGGGATCCGGTGGGCACCGGATCTGGAGGATCGCGTCTCGCTTTACGCGGATGATATCCTTCTCTATTTCACCTCACCCCAGAAGTCTTTAAACGTGCTTTTTGACGTTCTCACTTCCTTTGGTAAGAACTCCGGGCTTGTTATCAACTGGACCAAGTCATGTGTCTATGTTGTAGCGGGGGTATTGACTCCGCTGCCCCGCAGGTTTCCTATCCAGGTGGTAGAAGATGGTTTTAAATATTTGGGGATTTTTATTTCCATGGACTCCTCGGTGCGATACGATCGTAATCTTTACGCTCCCCTTCGCCGCCTCAAGCAGGATGTGCGGCGGTGGCGTGAATTGCCCTTGTCTCCATTGGGACGAGCGGCACTTTTTAAAATGATGTCGCTCCCCAGGTTCCTATATGCCTTGCAGAACTTTTTCGATCCTGTCCCCGCTCGCTATTTCCGTGAGATTGAAGACCTACAGAGGCAATTGATTTGGGACGGACGTGCCCGTATTGCCTTATCAAAACTTACGCTCCCCTGGTATGATGGCGGTATTGCTCTACCCGACATCAGACGATATTACTGGGCCTCACACTTAAGTGCAATTAACCATGTGACGTATTCCCGGAACCCGCTCCCGCTTTCGCCCTGGATAAATTCCTGTTGCCAGGCGGCAACTTCAATAGAGCTTTATACTCGAAGTCACCACTCCGTCTCTTGACTGGTCCTACGAAATGTGCTGTGCGTGCCTGGAAGGATGCGAATGAGGCTACAGGTTGGGGCGGCAGATTGACGCGTATGACCCCGCTGCATGATTCTGAACGGCTGGGTAACCTGTGGCGGACGAAAGGGTTTGATAGATGGGATATGATTGGGATTAGCAAGGTGGAGGATCTCTGGGCCAGAGGAACAGTGAAATCCTTTGAGGCCCTAAAGGTAGAATATCAATTGGATGATAAGGAGTATTTTCGATATCTTCAGGTGCGGCATGCCCTATCCTCCGCCTTTCCCCCCGGGACTGACATCCCCCAGTCGTCTCCGCTGGAAGATCGTATTCTTGATGGCCATGTCCCGGACAGTACGATCTCCTTAATTTATAAAAAACTTATTAACAACAGGGCTGACCTGCTGGAGAAGCTTCGTGCCTCCTGGGTGGCGGATGGGCTCGAACTGGATGACGAAGACTGGCAAATGGCTATTTCTTCCCCTAAGGAGGTGGCTATTCCGGCTCGGCTCCGTTTTGTGCAACTAAAGATCCTCCATCGTGTCTATGTGACTGGTATGCGTCTGGTACGAATGGGGCTTGCGACAGATGGATTATGTAGACGTGGCTGTGGTATGAATGGTACTTTTCTTCATATTTTGTGGCAATGCCCGGTTATCTCTGCTTTCTGGTCTAGGGTCCACGATGTGATGGGGCGTGTTACTGGGGTCCCCCTCCTTCCTGAGGCACGGCGCTGCCTGCTTAATGTGTGGGAGCCTACGGACTGTACGGCTGCTCAGACTTTCTGGATCACCCTGGGCAACATGGTTGCCAAAAGGGACATAGCACAGCTTTGGGGCTCCAACAGACCGCCTGGACTCAGTGCCTGGAAAGATAACATGGATTGGTGCATGTTTTGGGAGAAGACGGTGTATGAGGCTCGGGGTCGTCCTAGGAAGTGGAATAGAATCTGGGCGCAATGGAATGAATACCGGGGTGACATTTGTACCCCACCACTTGATTATGCCGAGGCCGTTCCCTCCTCCCCATAGTTTACGTTCCTTTCATTATCTTCTATTCTTCACTCCCTTCTTCGTTCCCCTCCCCTAGTAGACTTGCTCCCATTCTTGTATATTGTTTCCCGCTTTTCCTCCCCTCCTGTGAACCTGCTATTGCTCTACCATGTGTTTGTTCTTCTGTTTGTTTAACTTCGACAAAATCACAAAATTAAACCTTCGATATCCTCTAATTGTTGCTTTATGCACTACACCATGATGAAACACAAAGCGGCCTTCTCCGCAGTATAATGTGTTATACTTTTTGACCGATTGTCATAGCGGCCGGCCCAAAAGGGTTGTAGGCAGACGCTGTGTAATGTGCATTTGATAAATAAAGGTTTAAAAAAAATAAATAAATAAACAGCTACAAACTATTGATACGCTCTTCTAAATACGCAGTTAGTACCTATGCAGTGTAGGAATCCTCTTGTCTGTCCCATGCATTTCTCCAATCACCCACCCACTATCTACTTATCCTATTACTTCCCCAATAGCTAAGCACTTATAAATTCACTATACACTCTGTTAGTAATACTGTAATTATTCTAGTTACTAGACATGAACTTATGGAATGGCCTAGCTTCTAACTCAAGTACAGCTATAATATTTTTTGCACTATCCAAGCAGACCTCTAACTAGCTACATACTATTGATATACTCTTCTAAATACGCAGTTAGTACTCATGCAGAGTAGGAATCGTCCAGTGTGTCCCATGCACTTCTTTAATCACTTACCTACCACTATCTACTTATCCTATCACTCGACCAATACATAAGCACTTCTAAATTAAGTGTTCACTCTGTTTGCAGCACTGTCATCATTCCAGTAAGAAAACGAGTTACTTACCTGTAACTACGGTTATCCAGTATTGGTATCTTTCATAGATTCACATGCCTGAATCATTCCCCGTCGTCGCGACGGGAGTCCCACGATATAAACATATACAAAAGTAGTGCCTAAAAAATTTCTTGTAGTAGGCTGGAAAAGTCCAAAGGCCTAACTGGGCTTCAAAACTTAGCAGCCTATCTACATCATTATGTAAAAAGACCTGAAATAGTAGCCTCAACCAATCAGCTGTCCTCACCCTCTAGAACCTTCCCAGCTCAGGCAGTTCTCCTCAGATTTTCCCAGCACAAGTGAGAATGAGTATCCACAGAACAGAACTGCCCTGCCGGGGAGGAGGGTGGGTGCATGTGAATCTATGAAAGATAACAATACTGGATCACCGTAGTTACAGGTAAGTAACTCGTTTTCTTATCCAGTATTACGGTATCTTTCATAGATTCACATGCCTGAATCAGAGTAGCAAGCAGTAACATCATGTCTGTCGTTTGTGGAAGGTGGAAGACAAAGAAATCATATATATCCCCACACAACCAGGAAGGTAATAGAGCACAAACTTGTTAACATAACAAATGCATTAAAACCTTCATAAAAAAACATCATTGAAGGACAGCGTTATAAATACTTAAACATTCAAAGAAGACTTAAAGACCATAAGTTATCTAACCTTAGTGAAGAAGATGCTGCAGTACCGCATCACCAACTGCTGTATCATCATGAACCGCTGACTGCAGACAGTACTGTTCGGTAAAAGTGTTTACACTTTTCCAAGTAGCAGCTCGGCAAATGTTCTCCAGCGTCACTCCAGCGAAAAGGGCCGTAGACGCTGACATTGTTCTTGTGGAATGCGCCTTGACCTTTCTTGATAAAGGTTTGTTGGCCTTGTCATGACAGAAAGTAATTGTAGAAGACAACCACCTAGCTATAGTTGCTTTCGTGACAGCTTGACCCAAGGTGGCGTTGCCATAAGCAACAAAAAGTTGATTAGATTTGCGGATGTCCTTTGTTTTTTGAAGATAAAACTTCAGGCACCGTTTCACATCCAGAGAATGCAAGACTTTCTCCGCTGGAGTTTTAGGGTCCGGGAAAAAGGTTCTGAGTTTAACCGGTTGATTGATGTGGAATTGAGTTGGTACTTTAGGAATGAACCTTGGATTGGTTCTAAGTGTAACAAAGTCTTTAGAGAATTGCAAGAAAGGGTGAGTAATAGTGAAGGCCTGTATTTCACTAACTCTGCGAGCTGAAGTAAGAGCCAGCAAGATAGCCACTTTCCAAGTAAGAAACTTTAGTTCCGCCTTATGAATCGGTTCAAAAGGCCTTTTTAGGAGCTGAGAAAGAACAATATTAAGATCCCACTCCGGGAGGAGAAGGACGAACTGGTGGAAAAGCTCGGAATAGTCCCTTAAGGAATTGTTTGATTAAAGAGGATGAACATAAGGATGGTTTGTTGGAACTCTTCCTGAATCTGGATATCGCTGCCAGATGCACTTTAATGGAAGAAAAATCTAGACCAGCCTTAGCCAAAGACAGCAGGTATGGAAGGATGGCTTCAGGAGGAGCTTGAATTGGATGAACATTATTTTCTCCACACCATGAACAGAATCGCTTCCACTTAAAACGATCTGTTTTGATGGTACTTTGCGCACGTGCTTGCGACAAGATCGCCCTGCAGTCCGAGGGGATGTTTAGATCCTTGAACTCTAGGAAGTCAGGAGCCAAGCGTGCAAGTGCAGCGATTGAGGATCCGGATGATGGATTTGGCCTCCCTCTCTTGTCAACATCGACACTGTCGGTTTGAGACGAAACGGAGGTTGTTGAGAGAGCAGAAGGAGCTCTTGAAACCAAAATTACCTTGGCCAACGGGGAGCAATGAGGATGAGAGTGCAGTGTTCCCTCTTCATCTTTTGCAGAACCTTCGGAATGAGCGGAATCGGAGGTTAGGCGTACGCAAACATTCCGGTCCATCTCATCAGAAGGGCATTTCCTCTTGACCCCTGTTGTGGGAACCTGCTGGCATAAAACAGGCATTTGCTGTTCTGCTGTGTGGCAAGCAAATCCAGCGTCGGTGTCCCCCAAACTCGAAAGATAATCTCTACTTGATGTTTTTCGAGCTCCCATTCGTGACAGCCCGTGAACGTTCTGCTGAGGCTGTCTGCTAGAGATTTCCGAACGCCTTGTACATGCTCTGCTCTGAGGGATATGCTGTGGCGCAGGGCCCATTCCCACATCTCCTGAGACTCCAGCGATAGGGTGAGAGATTTCGTTCCTCCCTGTTTGTTTATGTAGAACATGCTGGTGGTATTTTCCGTATGCACCAGCACGGACGAATTCGCAAGCCTTGGAAGGAAGGCTTGTAGGGACAGAAAAATGGCCCTTCGCTCTAAGCTGTTGATGTGCTTCTGCCGGTACTGGCGAGACCATCGTCCCTGGATCTGAAGGTCCTGAAGGTGACCTCCCCAACCTTCCATGGATGCGTCCGTAGTCAGGGTGAATTCTGGAATGTCTTGGAGAAAGGTGAGGCCTGGCGACAAATTGTGCGCCTTCGACCACCAAAGAAGAGCATGTTTCATTTTGGCAGTCACTTTGATGCGGTCGTCGAATGATCCGTCGACCTGCCTCCACTGACGAAGTAACTCTTCTTTTAACGGTCTCATTCTGAGTCTCGCCATAGGAATGAGGCTGATCGCAGATGAGCACATCCCTAGAAGGGAAGCGAATATCCGAACTGAAAGTGACCTTCTTGCAAATATTTGTTTTGCTAGTTTTAACAGCTTGTTTTGCCGCTCTTGTGTCAAGTACGCTTTACACTGGCATGTGTTCAAGACTGCTCCCAGAAAGGTCAATTCTTGACGAGGTCGAAGCTGAGATTTTTTCGAATTGAGGGTCTGTCCTAGATTCGAGAAGAGAGAAAGCGTACACCTGACCGCTTCCATCGTTGAGTTTCTGGTTGGACTTTTTAACAGCCAGTCGTCGAGGTATGGGAAAACTTATATTCCCTGGGACCTCAACATTGCTGCCACCGGAGCCAGACATTTGGTAAAGATTCTGGGGGCCGATTTTAGGCCGAATGGGAGCACTTTGAACTGAAAATGGACGCCAGCCACTTGAAACCTTAGGTATTTGTGGTGTTTCGGGTGAATAGGGATGTGGAAGAAGGCGTCTTGCAGATCCAGAGAAGCCATAAAGTCCCCTTCGTTGAGACAATTCAGAATGTCCTTCAACGTTACCATGCAAAAACTCTGTTTCTTTAGATACTTGTTGAGTTTGCGCAAATCCAGTATTGGACGCCACTCTTCTGAATTTTTCTCTACGAGGAAGAATCAAGAATAAAATCCTTTCCCTTTCTGAGAAGGAGGAACTTGTTCTATCGCATTCTTGTGTTTCATCTTTAAGGCTTCTTTGAAGAGTAAGTGAAGACGAGGGGGAGGGGGACCCCTGGGCGGCGTTGTTGGAGGCTTCTGTAAAAACTCCAGAGTGTGACCATTCCTGACAAGATCCAGGACCGACTGATCTGAAGTTATCTTCCGCCATTGGTGGTAAAAGTCGGAGATTTTGGCGCCCACGGGAAGGGAAAGGTGAATGGCTGACATCCGGCAAAGCTTATTGGTGCTTGTTGGAATCTCGCCCTTGATTGCTTGAGCGTCGTTTCCCTCCTTGCCGAGAGAAAGAACCAGAGGCAGGCTGTCTGTAAGAGGATTGCTAGTAAGGTTGTTTGTAGTTAGATTGGTACTGACGATTCTGTTGGTTGGAATAATTTCCCCTGGAGGAGTAACCATGGCCTCTTGCCCCTCTAAAGGATCCCCTCTTGTATTGCAGGGTACCAAGTGATTTAGCTGTGTCTGTATCAGTTTTTATAGCCAGCAAAGCGTCATCGATGTGCTTCCCAAAAAGTGAAGCTCCATCGAATGCCATGTCCAAGATTTTTGTTTGGACCTCAGGACTGAAGGTGGTAGCCCTGAGCCAACCTTGACGCCGAAGTACAGCTGCTCCAGCCAATTGCCTGAAATTGGTGTTTGAAATATCCAGGGCGCAGTCAATGATTTCTGAAGCTGCCCTTTCACCCTCCTGCACAATCCTGCGTACCTCCAGCTGATGATCCTCAGGGATCAAGTCAAGATATTCCGTCAGGTCGGACCACATCTGTCTATCATAACGAGCCAGGATAGCCAATGAATTAGCTGCTTTAATGGAGGCTGGTGCATTTGCCGAAAACTTCTTTCCAATGGCATCCAGTCTCCTGCCCTCCTTGTCAGGTGGCGTTGAAATGGGAGCAGAAGGATTCTTGGATTTCTGCTGCGCAGCCTGGGATATGACAGAATCTGGTCGAGGGTGACCTATTAAACAAGATGGAGTATCCGATGGTGCTCGATACTTTTTCTCTATTCTTGGAAGGACTGCAGGAATGGAAGCGGACGTTTTCATTATGGTGAGGCCCTCCTTCCAAATATAGTCAATAATGGGAATAGCCCTGGTAACTCTGCGATATCCCTCTTTAAAGTCATGCAAAAAGCAGTCCGACTGCTCAACTGTGACGGCCAATTCAAATCTATTAGCAGCTCGCTGCATAATATTGTGAAAACCTCCAATATCTTCAGGTGGAGAATCTGAAGGACGGGGCGCAGGCGGCGAAGGCATAGGAATGACATAATCCTCCCAAGGATCTATAGGTGTTTTATCCGGCAACTCGCCTTCTTCCCTGCTTTCCTCGTCATCATTAGAAGAAGTATCTGTGTCATATTGAGGTGCTGGACCAGTATCTTGTCTTGGCGACAATGAAGCTTGCGGTGACGGAGGTCTAGGCACGTCAACTGGAATAGGCGACCCAGCGGGTGCAACCGGAGTTGGTGGAAATCTCTGGCGATAATCCGCCAACATAGCCTGCAAATCCTGAATTAAGGTAGATGGCAAATGACTAGTGTCCTCAGACCGAGAAGGTCTAGTATGGGGTGATTGATATGGCGTCGAATAAACGTCATGCATATAATGACCATGGACATTATCTTCATCATCCTCCTGATATTTAATATTTAATTGAGAAGGGTGATGGGCAATTCCAAAAGGACCGTCATCCTCTTCACCTTCATCTGAATCCTCCTCCACATATGTCTCCAAAATGTGCGATGGTAAGAGTGGAGAAATGTGAGAATAATCTTGCCTTTGATACGTTTTCATTTGAAAATGAGTATATTGAATCTTTGTCGGAGGTGAACTGTGCAACAGATGAGCAGATGTCACTGTGGAAGCCACTATTACAGGGATTTCCGTCAATGGTGTCTTCGTCGACGAACCTTTCGTCGTCGGGACCATCGATAGTGTCTTCGCCGACGAGTCCCTCGTCGTCGGGACCGTTGATCATGCCTTCGTCGACGAGTCCCTCGTCGTCGGGACCGTCGATGGTGTCTTCGTCGACGAGCCCTTCGTCGACGAGTCCTTCGCCGACGAGGCCGTGGATGGTGTCTTCGACGACGAGTCCTTTGTCGACGAGGACTTCGGCGACGATAAAGTCGAAAGTGTCTTCGTCGACGATGATGTCGGCTTCGTCGACAGAGTTGTCGTCGACTGACCGGAAGATTTAGTTGACGGAGCCGTCGTCGACGGAGACGTCGACGATGGCAACTTGTTTTTAGTCAGCGATGGCTTGACAGGCGATGGCAAAAGTTGAACAGACATCAGAGGTGAGGTAATAGCCGAAGTGGTAACCGTAGAAGTAGATGAAGAGGCAGAAGTCAAAGTAGGAACAGACACCAGAGAAACAGTCTTAGCCTGGGCTATACTCACAGTTGTTATACGTGAAGAAGCCGATGCACTCTTTGAGGGTTCTGAAGCTCTCTGAGAGGTTATAAGTTTTTTCTTTCTCTCAGGAGAAGAACTTTCTTTGGATCTGGCTCTCTTGCTGGAGGTAGAGGCCTTGTCCTCATCATCAGTGGAAGAAGACTTCAACCACAAAAGAACCCTTGCCTCCCTATCCCTGATAGTTTTCTGAGGGAAGGTACCGCAAATCCTACAGTCCTTCACAACATGTGAAGGGTGTAGACAATAAATGCAGTCAGAGTGCTGGTCATCCACATGGACCCTCTTCTTGTAGCAGGTTCCACAAGCTTTGAAAAGAGCCTTCTTTTCAGACATTTTGAGGAAAAAAGGACAAAAACTGAGTAGGCACTCAGGGAGACTCCCTTACACACGAAGTGCGGTGAAAATCTGAGGAGAACTGCCTGAGCTGGGAAGGTTCTAGAGGGTGAGGACAGCTGATTGGCTGAGGCTACTGTTTCAGGCCTTTTTACATAATGATGTAGATAGGCTGCTAAGTTTTGAGGCCTAGTTAGGCCTTTGGGCTTTTCCAGCCTACTACAAGACATTTTTTTAGGCACTGCTTTTGTATATGTTTATACCGTGGGACTCCCGCCTCGACGACGGGGAATGATTCAGGAATGTGAATCTATGAAAGATACCCTAATACTGGATAACTAGTGGTATTCTTATAAAATGACATAGGCACCAACACAAGTACACATAAATATTCTGTGCATAATCCCTACAAATCTCTAAGCAGATACATACTTTTGGTCCACTCCATTAAATGCTGAAGTAGTAGCCATGCATCGTAGGATACCTCCTGTCAGTCTCATGCAATTCTTCAATCACCCATCCGGGACTATGTTCTTATTGTATCAGTCTGCCAATACCTAAGCACTTATGGGGCAGATTTACAAGCACCCTGCGCCACCAGTACGTCACTTTTTGCAACATAGTGATGGAGCCAGGCACTTCTTCATATTTACAAGAAGAGGAAAAGCCACCCTGCATGTTTTTTCTTCTCCTGGTAAATACGACCCCTTCATACACAGAACTTTGAGTTGAAGGGGGTTCCATAGGTGTTGCTGTGGGTGTTTCCGTGCAACACCCATAGAACAAGACACATCTCCAGATTTATGAGAAATCGCAACTCTGGAGATGTGTGTGAATGCTGCGCCATCCTAGAGTAGGTGTAGCAAGGCGCAACTAGGAGAATTGTTTTAATTTCTCCTCATGTTTTACTCTTTCAATGCATGCAGCATTCCACAGCATACATTGAAAGAGGAAAATGCCTTTACTGATTGTTTTTGTGCAGGAAGGTGTCATTTCCTGCACAAAAACAATCTCTGCACGACACAGACATTGTTGCACCATGGTACAAGGGTGCCTGTGTCACCGCATGGCTGCAGTTTGTGCAGCAGTGCAGAGGGAAGCACTGAGTTGCAACATATTCATGTACATATGTCACATCCCCGTGCTTCGGAAGTGCCACAGTGCAGTGCAGCTAATGAGCTTGCAGTGTCACGCTGCAGTACTTCCTCATAAATCTTCACCTATAAATTCACCATAGACTACAAATGCATTCTTTCAGTCAATCATGCTGTATACATATATTCAACCAAACTTTCACACATTACCTTGCAATTATAGTTCTTTCTTTAACCAGATAAGGTAGTTCTGATAAGAACTTTCTTTTCCTTTTGTATTTGTTTGTATTTTTTTTAACACATTTTTATTTTTTGGGTGTTTTTTCAAACAATGAACAAAAAAAAAGAACAAATAAAACAGGAAACTTTTGGAATTACTTATCATTCCAAAAACAACAACAGAAATTTAACAACGATGGTTGCGTTGCACAGCACAAACTGCATCCACCGACTGTTCACCGAAGCATATAAGTTTCTTACACTTTACGCAGTGTTGCTCGAGAAGGCAAATTCTGGCCTAATGTCCATTGCAGGTGTTCCTGAGGATGCTCCAGACGTACTTGCCACCGCAGGTGAGGGGTTCAAAGCAGCTCTCTTCATTTCCTCCCGAGCAAGATTGAGAGGATGTGTGGTCCGGAGATGCTTGTACATGGAATCAGTGCCACAAGAGTATTTTTTTTCACTGCCTCTTGACAGGACTCGGTCACAAATTTTGCATGTCAACTTTCTCGCATTTACTTTCTTTTCCCCAGGTGGAAAAGTGAAGAATTTCCACATGACAGATTCTGGCCTTTGTGGACATGGTGCCTCCGGCAAGAATTCTTCTTCAGAAGATACTTCCTCCTGCTGCTGCTGCTCTCCAAATACCATTTTGTTTGATATTTTTGAAAAACACCAAAAAAAACAAGCAAAAAGGGTTCTTGTAGGAAAAGAGATGTCTCTCTAAAGATGCTTTAACAAGAATGATTAAAATGGGTGGGGTCCTTCAATAGATACAGTGGGAAATTTTTGAGGTCACATGCGATCCGCGCATTCTGCGCTCACAAAGTACGCTCCTGACGTGACTTGCCGAAAATATATTTAAAAATAATATAAGTTTATTATAAGTACAAATATATTATTTTTATGAATATCTTAGATAATCTCTTGCCCTAATATGTATATTAAAGACACATACATATCATTTTAGAACATAAAAGAAAATTCACAGGAGTCGCGCACCCAGCAAGCCCCAGCACGTATATGAAGTCACACAGGACCCGCCACCGCACAAGCGTTGCACACCGTAATGTGCATGTGTTGCGAATGCGCAGGAGCAGGAGTCGCGGACTGGTCGCATAACAATCGCGCACATCACGTAATATTAAATGTATATGATGTAACTGAAAAACACGCAACCGTCGCACACTGTACGCGGATCCTTCACGACTTTTCAAAAATGGCGGCTAGAATCCGCGCACCCACCGTGTTGTGTACGCTTTGGGTGCGCGACTCAGAAAAAAATTCTGAAAAAAATGTAAAAGGAAAATAATATAAATATATTAAAAGCAAAAAAATTCAACAATATTTCAGTTAGATTTTTTTATTTTTTTGCAATTTTTAGAAAAATATATCATGTTATTTAATTAAGAAAATATTTATAAATGTTAGCTGGACATTTCACTCATACAAAACCATAGAAATTCCTCCGTTATAGTTAGTTCTTCTAACTATAACTTGCGCAGCCGCAATGCACTGCTGATGATGTCACATATTATATCATTCATGACATGGTCTAACGTCTCTGAAACCTATGGTGTTTTCAGGGAACACAAATTTATATATATATATATATATATATATATATATATATATATATATATATATATATATATATATATATATATATATATATATATATATATATATATATATATATATATATATATATATATATATATTACCTTAGGTCACACGTTCACGTCGCCCTACTGCTCTGTAACAGGAAGCATGTTCTTCATATTGATTCTATACCAGGTACCCCCTTCATCACCAGGTCAACAGTTGGGGAGATACAGAGTCCACCTCAATAGATGTTCCATTTTCCCCAATTTTTGCCCCATTTCCGGGGACACCATCTGTTTTTTAACACTGTTTCCTCTGCAAGCATACAGTTATCCAGTTCTTTAGCCCATGATGACAGAGTGGGTCCCCTAGCACTTCCCCAATGCATTTTTTGGCAAACGTGTACCCCATGGTAGCCCATTGTTGCTCTATTGCAGTGAGATCTGTGGTCTCCCATATATTAAGGAGCCCCAGTCCGGTTGTTAGTTGTAGATTCTTACCTATCGCCTTGTGCATTTGTTGTGTGAGTTTTCCCCAGAATGGAGCTATACTCTGGCAATCCCACACTGTATGGTAGAATGTGGCCTCTCCCCCACAATGTCTGAGGCAAAGTGTATTGTCTCTGCGACCAATCCTGTGTAAGGTGTGCCCAGTCATGTAGGTTCTGTGAAGTATCTTGAGTTGGATAAGGCGGCGATTCAATGAAAAAGCTGCTTCTCGTGGGGACATTAGTGCGTCCTGCCACTCTTCGTCATCAAGAGGCCCGATGTCTAAAATTGGAGTTTTATAGAATGTCTACACCAATGTGATAAAACATTGTTTACTATTTATATCAAAATGATTTGTCATGTTGGTTTAGATTTTGCGACTTTTTGTGGGACTTTTGCAGGTAATTAGTTAATCTATAATGTGCTTTTGGCTATTATTTCAAAGTAATCTACTACTTTGTTGTTTAAGAAGAGTTGACTTTAAATTCTAGCATTTCGCACATTATTTTGGTTTGTTTAATAAATTTAGGTGCAATCTGGCTGCCAGATTGCTCCATTCGGAGTTGTTAGCAGCTTTGCTCTTGTTGTAATGCTTCTATAAATTTATAGAGTGTAGGTTGGCTTCTGCCTAGTGTGGATCGGAAGGCATTTTGCAAGCATTTCACTGCGTTGTTTGTTTGGCTTCCTGTGCTAAGATTCTGTCATAGACATCACACCATGGTACTTTAAATTTGAGTTGGCATCTATGTCCGTAGTGATGCAGTCTGCCAACCCAAGGGTCTTCAAAATAATCTATTAGGGGGCTTAGTTAGATGGTAGAAAGGGTTTTCTATTAGTAAAGTGTAGTGGGTAGCTACCTTTGAGACTGTAACATAGGCTAGTGAGAGCCCGACGGGCAGGTCTGCCTCCCCCGTATGAGGCCTGCTAGATAGGATATTGAGAGACTGGAACAAGGGGCCCAGGGTTGTGTTTAGTAATTATTTGCTAATTTTTCTATTATACATTTATAAATTTCAGTTTAACTATAAGCTTTACTTACTTGGCTAGGTAGTTGTCGAATATATATATATATTATCCACATTTGCCTTTATGAAAAGCAAAGGGTCGCACCACAGCAAAATCCTCGTAAATTTCAAAGTTTTATTTCCTTTAAACAAACGTCAGCACGTGAAAAAAGTGTGTGATTTTTGCAACTCTTAAAAACGCCACAACAAATGATTAAATAATCAGAGTGGACATAAACATAGTAATAAAAAGTCACAAGTCACGCCAGCGAACGGAGGTATACACAGAGGGATATAAAATACATTTTGGAACAAGGTGTTTGTTTCTTTAAAGGAAATAAAACTCTGGAATTTACAAGGATTTTGCTGTGGTGCGACCCTTTGCTTTTCATAAAGGAAAGTGTGGATAATATGGAGCGGGCTGCTCGCCCGCGGGATACCGCACAGCCGTAAGCAGCGCCAAACCGCGAAATTGAGCAGCAAGTGGAATAAATATATATTTAGATTGACAAGAATGTAGCATTTCTGATATTCAATTATCAGTTTCCTTACATCTAACGCTGTTTCTCTGTCTATATGTATATAAAACTGTTTTTATACAACAATAGAATTCATATATGATACAAGGGTATATCCCGTTGATTTCCTCAACTAGACACATTTTGTTGTCATGTTTAGGCAGGTATATCAACTCCATATTTTTATATTATATAAATGTATATGTATCATGTGTATTTGGTTTTAGGATGTGATCAATAGTCTTAATTACTATCTACACCGATAAACAGTTTTTATTTCT
This sequence comes from Lissotriton vulgaris, assembly GCF_964263255.1. NCBI lineage: Eukaryota > Metazoa > Chordata > Amphibia > Caudata > Salamandridae > Lissotriton > Lissotriton vulgaris. Next base: position 550,235,174 of record NC_141699.1, on the reverse strand, counting down.
ATTTCTAGCATATGTCTAGTAGTAAGGAGTTAACGGTGTTATTTTGCACAGTATTTTTATCTTGTCTATGAATTACCTTGATGCACTGTCACTTTAAAAGTTCCGCACTATGGCGAGCAGTTTATCATGTGATCAAGCCTCCTCGGAGGCAAAACGGGTCATGGCGGCAGCGCTGGCATTGATTGAATAAATCACTTCTGCATCAGCAATCTATGGGTCGACTCTTCGTCACTTGAGCTTCATGGATATATATATATATATATATTGTACTAATCTCCTTGTTCCAGGGACATAATACAGCGCTCCAAGAATATTTTATTCACTCGATTTTCATTGAGGTGATGGCATCTACGCGTTTCGGCTGCTGCAAGCAACCTTGTTCACAATGCAGTTTGCCATTAAATTAAACATTAAATACTTTAGTGTGTAACATGAACATAGACAAAGGACAATCTCATTGCACATCAAAGCCTAAGACTATGTTAATTTGGGCGCCATTTTGTAACATGCTAAATAGCTTACTTGATATAGTATTTCATATGCAGGTGCATATTATATAACATTGGTTCTGTATTGAGCAGTATAATTCATCACTTTCTCAAACATTAAAAACCAAGAACATACATAAAAACGTTCCTATTTTCAATACATCGAATTAAAGTGCAAGATATTCCTCGGTGACCCAGGTGACCCATATTATGCTAAGTTTATTGTCTATATGGCTGTGTTAAAGTGCTAGTGCTCTATTTTTTCTTTTCTTTCTTTTCCATTTTTCTATACAGTACATTTGTTTCTTAAAGAGCTAGTGCTATTTTATTATTTTTGCTTTTTATATTCTACTTCTCTCGTATATTAAAATTCATCTACTATTCCAACAGAGAATTAAAATCTAAAGTGCTAGTTCTTAATTCGTCCTATAACTAATTTAAAGTGCTAAGTACTGAAGTGCTAGTGTCCCTTGTCCTTCTCCTCATTTTTAAATCATAAAGTTTAAAAAATAGTTCCTTTGAATGTGCAGTTTTCTTGATAGTACTTAATACCAGCACGTAAACAAGTCCTCATCGATATTGAGTCTTTGCTGCCTAACTCCAATATAAAATGTGCTTCTAGTTTTTCGCAGTTCTTTTTCTCTATTCCCCCCCTCCTTCTCTTGGGGATTTTCGCAATACAGCTATATCTCATCAATCTGGGATCACTTTTGTGTTCTTTATCGAAACGTCTCGCCACACGGTAACTTCTATCTTTGTTAATAATGGCTCTTCTATGTTGCTGGACTCTCCTATGAGCTGTTAAGGTAGTGCTCCCTATATAGATCTTCTCGCAGGGGGATTTCAGCATGTAGACTACAAAGCTGGACTTACAAGTTAAATTGCCTCGCATTTTTATGGTTTTATTAAAAGCTGTTTTTTAAATTCATCAGATTTTCCCCATGCTGACATGCTTTGCATTTAAAACACTTTCTAAAACCCTCCTTCTTTTGTAGCCATGATTGATTACTCATGTTCTCTTGATATTCACTTTTTACTCGGTGGTCTTTGAGAGACTTCGATTTTCTATACGTTATCTCTGGATAATTTTTGCTCTCTGGACCTCATATAGAATCCATATTGATAAGATGCCAGTGCTTTTTTAAAATTGATCTTATTTCATTATGTTTGATGTTAAAAGTCGTTATGAATCTATGAGTTTTCAAGCCTTCTTTCTGCATTTTCTTTTTCTGTGTCTTTGATGGTTCAAATAGGACCTTCTCCCTTCTTAATTTCCCGGCCTTATCTGATGCCTTCTGAATGATTTCCTATGAGTACCCTCTTTGAATAAACCGACTGGTCATCTCTGTTTCTCCTCTTTCACATTCTTCAAGATTGCTGCAGGTTTCCCTAGCCCTGTAGAACTCACCAAAAGGTATGATGAGTGGTACAGGGTGGGCGCTACCCGCATGCAAAATGGTATTCCCGGCAGTAGGTTTGCGGAAAATAGTAGTTTCCAATCTATCCCCCGTTTTTTTTCTCACATCTCAATTTTATTGTTAAAAACGGATACAGATCCGAAGTCATATTGAGCACCAGCAAAAGATAATGACAAGCAGCATTGATTTCAACATTTTCCATAATAAAATATCCGTGTTGGTGTAAAAAACACATTACAGAGAAAGGAGTAAATAAAATTTGAAACAACAAACAATAGTGCCATAACAATATCGCTGGAGGCCTCCAATGATCCAAGACATGTAGGTCGATGCAATTTAATAATACATATATTAGTTCAACATCCATAGTGTAGCAAATACCGCTTCCATATCTTACAGTGTTTGTGGGGGCACCCTCTTGCTGCAAAAACTGGGATTTCTAGACTCATAAAAAAGTCGATCCTGTCTTCCAGGTCGCCACCAACGGCGGAGACTCACACTTCCACACCCTAGCCACATTGCGCTTAGCCAGCGTGAGGCTGAGAAACAGTAAGTGGAGCTTACATCTATTGCCACCTATTCCCTCAGTTATATGGAGCATGAAGAGTCGAGGTGTGGGTTGAATGTTCCAACACAGGACCTCCGGAAGGCACGCAACAACCCTCTCCAAAACCGCAACAAGGATGTATACTGCCATATTGTGTGGAGGAAGTTGCTCTCAGTCGCCCCACATCGCAAACATCTAGGGGACGCAATCAGCCTGCCCGCCACAGCTTATATCTGGTGAAATACACCCGATGCAGGTACTTGAATTGGATCAGCCGCAGGCGGGCAGCTATCGCTGCACCACACGGGGATTCGAGTGCCTCCAACCAATCATCCTCGTCAAGGGACCCTAGGTCTAGCTGCCAGGCCTCCCGTATTTTGTGTAGTGTGGTGGAGGTATTATTCATGAGTGTAAGGTAGATCTTTGTGATTTTGTGATCCCCCAGATCACCCATAAAGACTTTGACCTCAATGGGGTTAAAGTCAGGTATAGTATCTAGCTGCGCTAAATATGGGGAGAGGGCACGTCTCAGTTGTAAGTACTTGTAGAATTGTGTGTGGGGCAGATTAAATTCTGTCTGTAGTTCTTGGAAAGATTTCTAGCAACCTCCGCCTATAACTGTCCCTACTGTATCAATGCCAATGGCCTCCCAACCCCGAATACCAGAAAGCTGCATCACTAGGGATTGCCGATCATTGCGCCATAACCGTGTTACATTTGTCAGTTTACCCACCAGCCGATTGCCCGCAGTGCTCGTTTCCAGACAGCAAATACCGTCTTGGTCGCCGCCGGTAATGCCTTAAGCTGCGAGCTGGAATATAGGATCTGGTGTAGCGACTTGGCCCCCATTCACCAACGCTCCACTGCATATGCTGGGGTCTCTACGATCTCCATACCACCAGTCGCTAAGGACCAATATGTGTGAGGCTGAATGATAGACTGGAACCACCACCGTAGGTAGATTTACAGCAGGTTCTCAGAGCGCCGCGCGCCGCTCCTCCCTCCCTGAGAAAGCGAGCAAGGATTGCTTTTAACTGCCAGAACCAGTTCGGTCGTATGTAATAAGGGTGGATCTGAAGCTGATAAAACAGGTGGGCAGGGACACCATTTTGAATATGGCAGATCTGCCAAGTAATGAAAGCAGCAAATGAGGCCACACACAAACCTGGTCCACCGTTTGTGCCCACAGTGGAGCCAAATTCCTATCCCATCAAATAGATTGGAACGTGGATAAAAACACCCCCAGATATTTAAAACCATCCCGAACTATGGTGACTGCTTGAGACCAGGCGCCCAGCCGATGTCCGCCATGCAACGGCCACAGATACGATTTGCTATTATTCATGTAGAGGCCAGATGTCTCCCTGAATATCTGCATGACCCGAAGAAGGTGCGGGCCGGTCACCTCTGGTCGGGTGAGGAAGAACAGAACGTCACCCGTGTATACCGTGATACGGTCACACACCTCTCTCGACCACTTAAAGGCCAGGCATCAATCAAGGGTGAGTATATGGGCATCTATCCTCTTCCACGCCGCCATCCCATCAACATATCCCCTTTTGGGGTTACTCTGACATCTATGAAATCTATTGACGTCCTGCTGTATTGTCCCCCAAATTTTAAATTGAGATTATTTTTATTTAGGTCATTGATGAACAGGTCAATATTAGCTTTTGTGCCCTGCCACAGCACAAAAACATCATCAATAAACCTTACCCACAGCAGGACATGCTCTGTCCATTGTTCCAGCCCTCGGCCATGCAGCACCTGCTCCTCCCACCAGCCTAGATGTAAGTTGGCATAACTGGGGGCGAAGCAGGTACCCATGGCTGTCCCTTGCTCCTGCTGCAACAGTTCATTTCCGAACAGAAACATATTTTTTATGAGGCACCACTCTATCATTACTAGCAGCAATCTGTTATGCCCCTAGAGCAAAACATTGTCTCCCTTATCTGAGGGTTCCACCAGGATTCCTTCTTCTTTTTGGATTTTGTTTATGACTCTATGGATTTGGGCTTCTTTAGGGTCCATCTTTAATTTCTGATTACCCATTTTGTAATACAAACGTCTCCACTCCATTGTAACATTTTTCAAAAAGATGTCTACATTTTCCCTTGTTGTTTGGGGTACAAAACGTGAACGTGGATGGCAGGGAGTATGGTCCATATCCTCCAGTTGTAAGTTAAAAGAGTCAATTTCTTCATTATCTGTTTGATATTCATTTGTTGTATTGTTGTAGGATCAATCTCATTATTCTCATTTTGTAATGACCACAAATCTTCTAACGTGGGCATATCAATTACTGTTAAGCTATTTTGTTCATCTGAGGGCATATCAAAATTAAAAAAAATATATATATATATATACGAACAAGACGGTATAGCCGTCGAAACGCGTCAACTTTTTCATTTGGCCGAATAAAACTTGTTCCTGAAACGAGAGCCCACGGTGTCAGTGCCTGTTTTATACGGGAAAATTCAGGAGTGGAGAATATATATTTATATATATATATATATATATATATATATATATATATATATATATATATATTTCCAACCAAATCCTCCTCTCTCACAGGAAGAAAGAGCCACACGGGTAAACAGGTCACGGACCAATTTGATGGTAAGTACCGGCTGCGGAGAGCAGTGGTTCAGCGGTTCCCCAGTTCATGAGAATAACCAAACAAGCACTTGCCACTGTTACTGCTGAACAACTTGTGGGGTGAGGGCTCTCAGTGCGCTGTGGCCGCGCACATAACAAAATCCAATCAAATCCTCCTCTCTCACAGGAAGAAAGAGCCAACAGGTAAACAGGTCCAACTCGGTTTATTCAGCTTTCAGGGCATGACGCGTTTTGTCAGAAGACTTTTTCAAATGCCTCCAATCACGAATGCTGACCAATGTCCACTTAAAACCAGCATGCCTTACTGCGATTGGTTGTAGTCATCTGGCAGGCACGGGGGAGCATCTCGAAACTCGGCACTCCGAGTTTCGCGTAGGCAGTCACTCAACGTATGTACTTCCCAAGTGGGCAGCTTCTGCCTCCTCTCCCTTTCACACCTGGATGTTACTTGTGGCAAAAACCTGCTGGCCTGACCTTGCACCCCCCTGCCAACCGCAGCTTGATCTTCGGAGCATCGCACCAGTGAATGCACCCTCATGAAGTCACGGACCAATTTGATATATATTACATCCAATCCCATTCCAGAAAGAATGGGTCTGAGTCCACTCGGTGACAGGGGATGATGTTTATTGCCAATTAAAAGCACAGACAAAGGAGTTGGTATTGTCCTTGAAAATTGCATAATAGGGGATTGCTGTGCCCAGGAACCGCTGGACAGGGCAGACGCGTTTCAGCCTTTCTGCTTTCTTCACTGCCCGTTTCTCCCCAGCAGCAATGACACACCTGAGGGCCTGATATATATATATATATAAACGCTCAACTGCACCAGAAAGCAGATCACTCTCGGACAGGTGCTTTAAGTCGCGGTGGTGCCCCAATGAAAATACTCTTGCTCAAATTCCTTTATTTCATGTTAGAAAGAAAAACAGCACTCGCGGCGACAGTTTGCTGATGTTTAAATCTCCGTGTTACACGGCACACCGGCAGGCATCATTTTAAATCACATTTCTTTTCCGACAACAACATTGGAAAAGGACAGTTTTTGTTTTTTGCATTACGGGCGCCATTATAAACAGGGTTTGAAAATAACCTCGCCTGTGACAATAATGTTTATCAGAACCAAGTTTCACACAGACTTCAAAATGCGTTTTCTAAATGCATTTTCAAGCAAATAAGTCCATAACAAGGAATATTTACACCACAATGCTAGTTCATAAATAATACCGCTTTTGGCCGTCTATCTGTGGGTGTGTTTATTCTCACAAATGCAACCATAGCATTACATTCTTGTATCCATTTCAATGCTATGAATCAGCCGTACGCGCGCATTCATAGTAAGGTTACAACGAGATTTCAAACACAATATGACAATTTGCAACCCTTCTAAGTTACTCCTTGTATTCAGTAAGAACATTCTTTCATGTTATCAAGCCGTGAATCAGCATGGATTCACCCACTACAACAGTTGTTCTGCCTAAATTATAACCTTCTACATTAGTCATCAATCCATGTATCGGCAACAATGTTGTAGTCATTATAACATTTCAAAAAGAAAAGAAAAAGAATCAGCTGTAGACCATCATCTTAAACCTGTGTTCTCAGCTTAACCCCACAGATTAGTTACCCAAATGGCCAGCCAGTTCTTCCCCGCTGTTTAACCCTTCGGGGGCTTTTGTTTGTAGGGCAATAATATTTTGAGACTTGAGTCTTCGCAATTTAAAAATTCTGTCACCTCCTCTAATGTGTATAGGCACATGGTCAATGCTGAAATACTGCACCAGGTCCCTGTTACTTTGATGCTTGATGTCAAAGTGCCTGGCGACTGGATAAGAGAAGTCTTTGTTAGCAATTGCTCGCATGTGTTCTAATATGCAGATTTCCCACAATGTATTTTACTTCCTATGTATTTTAACCCGCATGGGCAGATTAAGCAATAAACGGAATGATTTGTTTTGACATGTCATAAACTTAGTTATTGTTTTCCTTTTTTTTGTTCCAGGTATTTCATAGATTAGTACTCTTACTGTAGTACTGTTACTGCAAGCCATGCATTTCCCACAAGGGTAAAAACCTTTCACTTCCTTAAGAGTGCCCTTCTTCAGTGCAATTGTTTCTAAGTGGCTTTGAACCAATATATCCCTTGGTGATCTAGCTTTTTTGAACGTCACTAGGGGGGGCTGAAGAAATGTCTGTTCCTATGATCACATCTGTCTTTAAGACATGCCAGTTTCTATGAAGAATACTCCTAAGGGATTCTGCATCCTCAGAGTATGTCGTGATCATACAGAATTTCCCTTCTTCCTTTTTCTTTGAAGTCTTTTATTAGCTGTTCCCTTGGGGTACTTTCTAAATTTTTCAGAGTTGTCTCTAACGCACTGATGTTATATCCTCTGGCCACAAATCTGGCAATGCTCTCCCTTGCAGCTGACTTAAAATCACAATCCCTAGAACAGTTACGTTTTAAGAAATTTGCTGTATGGTATGCTTTGTAATAACCAAAGAGAATGGCTACTCCTGGAGTGAAGTGTAGATTTACCCGCTGTCGGTTTCCTGTATGATGAAGTATACAGTTTACCATCAAATACGGAAATCCTTAGATCTTGGTAGTTCACTGCCACTGAACTAATTTCTCCTGTGAACTTTAGGTTCACAACATTCTAGTTGAGGTGATCAATAAACTCCATTGCCACATTTTCTGGCCCCTTCCATGATAAGGAAGAGATCGTCAATATACTCATGCCAGGCCACAAATTCTTTCATCCATGTCTCATTGTCCGCTGACCACGCCAACTGCGCCTAACTGAAACTATTGGCCTGGCGGGTGGGTTCATACTGTGATTGTGTATTTTAGGCAGGTGATAAAACGTCGGTGGGACTGGACTTGTATTCCGGAGAGATAGTCATCTGTCTCAAGCATAGATCTTTCATGCTTCTTTCTGATCAGGAGGTGATATTGTTTGATACTGTCATTGTATCCATCTTTAGTTGTTTTTTCATAGTAGCTCCCATCTGATAGTTGTTTCAAAGCTTCTCCACAATATTGCTCCCTTGTTAGTTGAACGATATTCCAGCCCTCATCTAAGGGCTTGCATATAATTGTGGTATTCTTCAGTAGATTTTCCAATGCTTCTTCTTGATCTTTCGTTATATTGATCATGCTCATTGAATGCTTGGTTTTTGTTCTAAATTTCAAGAGGTCCTTGATCCCTACATCTTAAAAGATGTCAATTGCATCCATTGGCATTTGTGGCATGAATTGCAAAATTGGCTTGAATGAACTTGCCGCAGCCTCCTGTTCTATGCCCAAACGTGTTGTCCTTTGTGCAATGTCTTTGGTGACTCTACTTCCCTCCTATTGTTTCAAGTGTAATTCTTCTAACATTTCTAAAGATGTCAGATAATCCACTGTCAGGATATCTGTGACTTTAGATTTTTGTTGGATCAGTCTGGATTCCTTGATTGTGGGTTTGAGCTTAAAATATTTATGCAGCTTAAGTTTACGCACAAATTTGAAAAGGTCTATTCTCGTTTGCATGTACTCCATCTGATTATTAGGGCAAAATGTCAGTCATCCCCTTAACACCGACTCTTCAGTTGACGTAAGAATTCTAAGTGTCAGGTTGACTATCGTCAGATTCTCTGCTTCTGTTACTATCTGCCCCCTCTCTCGCTGCGTGTTACCCCCTGGGACATGTTGCCTCTTCCTACTCCAGTCCCCTCTTCTGGTTTTGCGGTGGTGCCTTCCGGTGGCTTGCTTTTGCCACTCCTTACCAGGACTGGCGAATCAGATGGAATTCCTTGTGAAAAAGAGTTTTTTGGTTTAAATCTTTTATTGAAATTTGGACAAGACAAACAAAGGGCACAGGAACATTACGGGCGTGCATGCGGTCGCCCGGCAGGTAATTTCTGTCCCACCCCTCCCAAAGAGCGGGGCCCCTTGTTGCAGCACAGAATGTGTCCTTGAGTGCTAGGGAAGCTCCGAGGGCGAAGCGAAGCTCTGATCCAGTCCCATGAACATCCAACAATCCCCCCCTCCCAACTCCTACCCGTATCCCACCCTCGTTCCCCTTTCCCCGGTGTGGTAAGTGCGTTGATATTAGATATCACTAGGCCTATAGGAGAGGCATCATTCAGTCGGGAGAACTGGGCTCTCCTCGGAAATCGTCTGGCAGCCGGAGCACCCTGAGGAATTTTGGGCAGGTGATCTCATTGAATTCCTCCGACAGGAGAGAGACGAGGGGCTGCCATGTATCGAGGAATGTGTCCCTTGTTTGGGTAAGAGAGGCCTGTATTTTCTCCATCCCCATTATATACCACAGGCGGTGGGGCCACCCCGTATGAGTCGGTTTCCTTGGGGTGCCCCAAAGGGATAGGATGTGGTGAGTGGCTGCCCCCATCGCTAGCCCCATCTGCCTTCGTCTGATCGATTTGAGAGGGAAAGTGATAGCATTGGGGAGGCCTAGGAGTGTGTATGCTGGAAACCGGGGAATTTTCGTGTCAAAATGTGTGTCAAAGCTCTTGAGCACTTCCTCCCAGTACCCCTTGACTTCTGTGCATTCCCACAGGATGTGAGTGAGTGTCCCAATTTGACCACAACCCCTCCAGCACCCAGGGTCTCTACGCGGATTGCCTTGGTGTAGCCTTGCCGGTGTAAGGTGCCAGTAGTATGCTATTTTCACCGCCGCCTCTTTACTAGCCACGTTGCGAGCGGTGTGATGAGCCCTGAAATATATGTCCTGCCATTCCTTGCCTGTGAATATGCGACCTAGTTCGCGCTCCCATCGGTTCTGACTCGCAGATCGCGCAGCAGGGGGAGGTGGACTGAGCATCGTGTAGAGGTCTGTAATCGCATGTCTGTCTGTTGTTTTCGTGTGGAGCCACTTCTCATAGTCTGTTAGGGGCCTGCTCACATGGAGCAGCATGTCTTTCTCTGTGAGCCAGTGTCTGATCTGGAAGTACTGGAAGCGTTGGATCTGTGGGAGTGTGTAGTAGTCTTGCAAAGTGCGGATTTGCATGACGCTCATGGGATTGAAGAGGTCGCCAGCTGCCTTGCATTCCGACCCCTGCCATTGCGAAAAAGACCCGGAGGCCAATCCTGGAGGGAACGCCGGGTTTCCAAACAGAGGGATCATCGGGGACGGGAACGTGGTAAGGCCCTTCGGAACCGCCACTTTGTCCCACACCTGCATTATCGTTCTCGTGATGGGTGATTTCTTGAGATACGAGGGTCTGTCCGGCCGTCTCAGGAATGGGACCTTCCATAGGGACATCTGACCCATAGCCCGGTCTTGAAATAACCACTGTTTCTCCGATTCGGGCCTACTCCATTCCAGGAGGTAAGGGAGTTGCGATGCGTGGAAGTAGCGGAGCAGATCAGGGACCCGAGACCGCCCTCCGCCGTATTCCGCGTGTTCAGATCTCTGCGCAGACGCGGGCGCTTACCAGCCCACACAAATTGTGTGATGGAGTCCTGCATTTGTTTGAGCATGCCAATCGGGGGGGTTACCGGAATGGTCTGAAACAAGTACAGAACCTTTGGCAGGAGGGTCATTTTTACCGCCGCCACTCGCCCCAGCCACGAAAGCGGCTGGCGACACCATCTCGCAAGGTCCCCCTTCAGGGCCGTCAGTAGAGCCGTATAGTTCTGTTCAACTGTTTGGGTCGTGCTAGGGGTCAAGGAGATGCCTAAATAAGGTATGGACATCTGAGTCTGAAGATCCCCATATTGCAGCTGGCCGCGCCGCGCGGCCCTTGCGTTCCGTCCCAGGGGCAGGATTAGTGATTTTTCCACATTTATCTTGAACCCCGATACGCTCCCGAAGATCTTTATCTCCGAGAGGAAAGCCGGTACCGACGTCGAGGGGTTCTCCAGGGCCGCCAGGACGTTGTCTGCATACAGACTTATGGTCTGCGGTTCCCCCCCGAATCGAACGCCTGTAATGGACCTGTTGTCCTGTATCCGTTGGGCCACTGGTTCGATATACAGGGCAAATAGCAGGGGCGAGAGAGGGCACCCTTGTCTGGTGCCCCTCCGGATGTCTAGAGGGTTCGAGCATATCCCTTTAACTGTGATCTTGGCCTGCGGGGCGGCGTAGCAGCTAGCAACCCATGTGCGGAACCGATCTCCGAACCCAAAGCGCTCCAGGACGGCGTCCAGATATCCCCAGTCCACTCTGTCGAACGCCTTTTCGGCATCCACTGACAGTAGGACCGCATCAGAGTCATTGTAGTGGGCTTTATCAATGACATGAAGCAGGCGTTTGGTGTTGTCTGCGCACTGCCTGCTGGGGATAAACCCCGATTGGTCCGGTTCAATGATTCCCGGCAGGCACGGGCCTAGTCTCGCCGCCAATATGCTCATGAACAATTTTAGGTCCAGATTAAGCAGGGAGATGGGTCTATATGCTTTGCATTGGGATGGGTCTTTGCCTGGCTTGGGGATGACCACGATGTCAGCTTCCAACATGTCCTGAGGGATGGAGCCTCTGCCCTGGAAGGAATTGAAAAGTCTGGTTAACACCGGCGCAATTTGGGGGCAGAAAGCCTTGTAGAAGCTTGCCGAGAAACCATCCGGGCCTGGGGCCTTCAGAGGTTTGAGACTCGCGATCGCGTAGATGACCTCCTCCGTTCTGATGGGAGCTTCGAGGGAAGCCCTTGTGGGCTCGTCTAGGGGCGGTATTTCCGTGTCCCGGAGATAAGAATCCGCGGAAATCCACTCGGCCAGCGGTTCCGCCGCATACAGCGAAGCATAAAACTCGCGGAAGGCCTCCGCAATTTGGTCATCCTCACAGACTACCTTTCCATCTTGGGTATGGATAGAGGGGACTTTCGTCCGCAGGGTCTTCGCTTTGAGGCAGCTCGCTAGTAAGCGCCCTGTCTTATCGCCACCCACATAGTATGTGTGGCGTAGTCTCAGGGCTGCATATTCCGCTCTATCTAGATCTAAGCTAGCGAGTTGGGCCCTGACTGCCTTAAGCTGCCGCCAAATCCTGGGAGCCCCGGTGCGGCTATGAGCTTGCTCCTGGTCGAGCGCTTGCGCGGACAAAGAGTGCCTCTTATCCCTCCGTTCCCTGGCTTCAGCCGCGGCTATAGAAATCAGTTCTCCCCTCACTACCGCTTTAAGCGCCCCCCACACCGCTGCCAGGGAGACCTCCGGGGTGTCATTGGTCTGCAGGTATTCTTTGATGCGGTCCTGGAGCTGTTGCGTCACCCCCTCGTGTTGCAAAAGTGCATCATTGAGGCGCCATCTACCTTTCCGCTGCGAGACCCTAGGGGCTTGCATGTGTAGGACGAGTGCATCGTGATCAGACAACGCTGCTGGGAGCACCTCTACATCGTCTATCAGGGGAGTCGCGTCTGAGGTGCCGAAAAAGTGGTCTATGCGTGCGTAGGTGCGGTGTACGTGGGAGTAGAAAGTGTATCCCGGGGTGACGAGATGGTGTTTGCACCACAGGTCCACGAACCCCTCCTCCAACAACCACCGGCTCCCCTCCGGCATGATCGCCCCGGCAAACCCTTGTCGATGGCCAGATCTGTCGACGTTGGGGTCCATTACTAGGTTTGTGTCCCCACCCACTAGCACAGTCTTAGTGTTAGGTCGCAGCGCGTCTACCCATGCCCCTTTTCGAAATGGTTCTTGCTTGGTGTTCGGAGCGTAGAGGGAGCCCACGACCATTTCCATCCCGCCGATACGGATGATGTGGACTAGGAACCTCCCCTTAATTCCAGCCACCTTGTCCCCAACCGTCCCCTTAAAATGACGTGCCACCAATAAGGCCACCCCCGCTTTCTTCTCCAGGGTGAAGGAGTAGTATTGGAGCGGGAAGGCCCTTGAGCGCATTCTGTGCCAGTCTTTGGAGAGCAAGTGCGTTTCTTGGAGCAGGCAGATTTCTGCTCCCGAGTTTTCTAAGAATGATAGGACAGCCCTGCGTTTAACGGGGTTGTTAAGCCCCTTTACATTCAAGGTGAGAATCTTCAGCGCGGAGCTAGCCATGCATGGGAGGTATGCGAGTCGCGCAGCGTTCTCGGCCTGCAGGGGTCAGCCAGCTCCCCGTGTCGGCCCGTTCCGACATTAAAGTACCACACCGGGAGGGTCCAGATTTCCCTCTCCCCCCCCACCCTAGTCCCCAACTTCCCCAACTAACCCCCTTCCCCCCGCAACCCCCTCCTCCCTCACCCACCCTAACCCCAACTCGAGGCCCCCAATCAAAAGTCATAGTCTCAGGCCTTTTCAGAGTCAGTTCAGGCTGTAGTTCCAAAAGAGAAAGGAGACTGGCAGTGGCAACCCATGTGGCCCCCCGCCCCTCCCCCTTCCCCCCACATCGAAAAAAATGCTTCAATTATGGCCCCCCGGGTCAAAACAGGCTTAGGTCGTAGTAGCGGTGTCCTTAACCACTTCTTCGATGACTGCGGCCCTGTCTTTGGCGATCATCCCCGGATCCGGGCGGAGGTGAGATTTAGGTGGGTGGAGGTGAGATTTAGGTGTGCGACGTCTCCGCACCTGTTACCAGCCGCTTCCAGAGGGATTAGCTTGGGAGGATCTCGGAGAAGAGCCTCCCTCCGAAGTGTCATCTGGTAACTCCAGGCCCAGCAAGGCACAGGTGTCTTGAAGCGAGCGGAGCTGATGCAGGGCACCCTCCCATTTAAAGATCAGGCAGAACGGGTGGCCCCAGGAGTAAGGCACCCCTTTTCCTTTCAAAAACGTGGTGACTGCTTTGAATTCTTTGCACTTTTGAAGCGTTATAGCTGATAGATCCTGGAATAGTTCGACAGGGCAGTCTCAGAAGCGGAGGGGTTGTGCTTGACGTGCTTCCCTCAGTATCCTTTCTTTCAGGGGAAAGTCCGGGAGGAATGCCAAGATGTCCGGAGGGGGGGCGGGAGCCCGACGGGGCAATCCCACCCGGTGTGCCCGGTCAATGCGGATAGGAAAGTCCGCTGGTTCATTGAGGATCTCTCGGAAGAGGTCTTGGAGATACATGGTGACGCTGTTCCCCTCCGCTTTTGATGGTACTCCTTGAACCCGTATGTTATTCCGCCGAGAGCGGTTTTCGAGGTCCTCCGCATGAGCCTGGAGGTCCACCTGCTGTTCCCGGAGACGGAGGACCTCTTGTTGGAGATGCACCAGTTCCTCGCAGCGTGCTTGGGTAGACTCCTCCACCGCCACTACTCTTTCCCCCAATCCATCTAGGTCCCGGCGCAGTTCCCTCTGCTCGCTCACCAGTTCCTGTTTTAAGGTCTGGAAGTCTTCACGGAGCGTGTTAAAGAGTGTTTCCAAAAACGACTTTGTGATGGGGGCGTCCTCGGCGTCCTTGTTAGGAGTGGCCGCCGGCGCCGTTGGCGACGGAGGCGTGTGGGTTTTCTCGCTTTTTGTGGATGTTTTCATGAGGAGTTCGTTAATCGGTCGGCCTCCCCTGCGGTTAGTGTTGGACATTGCGCTGAGGTCTGTCTGTCTGCCCGACCCCTCTGTCCCGCCTGTCGAGAGGGCCGCCTCACCTGGCCCATGGCTACCAGCCGCTTCGATGAAGTCCCGCTACGGTGTTAAGGCAGTGCCGTAGGCGGGCGCAGCGTCTCCAGTTCCCGCCGAGACAATCGCGGTTCTGCGTGTTATGGTAGTGATGGGGCTTAACGTAGTTGGTCTGGGCAGTATCGGGTTGTGTCCGTGGATCGTCTTGCCGCCCGTCTCTGTATACAGCCAGTGGGCCGCACTTCTCCCGCCGGGGGCACAATCACCAGGCCCCCCGAGCTCCCCCACTCCTCACCTCCGGTCCTGCGGTCGCTCTGTAGTCGTCTGTTTGCGTTCTCCGGGCGTCCGCCGGGCCCCTCGCAGCGGGCCCCTTATGGCCAAACCGGGGCCCCGACTTCGTGATCCGGGTCGGCCCCCGGACGCCCCAGGCGCTGATGCGGGGGATAGGTCATCTTTCGCCAGGCCCCAGTGGCCGTCCCGCCTGCCGCAGCTCCACGCAGGCCCAAGCCGGGGCCTCAGGTTGGTGCCCCAAGGCAGGGAGCCCCGTGGGATCAAGGCCCAGGCACCAGGAGGGCTAGCACGAGACCAAACGCACTCGAAGTGCTCAAGCGCTCGCCCCCAGTGCCTACTCCTGAGTCTCTCAGTCCGCCGGCGGGTGTCCAGTATTTGATCCATGCCGCAGTGTAGGCCTTTTTTGGAGGTCAGGGCCTCGCGTACCTGGGCCGCCGTTCGCCCTGAGTGTAGCCGCTGGGGTCTGTGGCCCTAGCGTAGCGTCGGCAACAGCAGCTTCCCTGTGCTGAGTGCGGCGTTGCAAGGACCCAGCAGCATGGGGCAGTTCACTTCAGGGTCCGCCTCGGTCCGCCCTCGCCGGCCCCGCTCCGGGTGTAGGCCCAGACCGGGGCTGGATTTGTTGAGTGGCCGGGTCTCGAGCCGCCCCAGTCACGGAGCGGAGACTGTCCCCTTAATGGGCCCTGATGTCTTGGGGGGGTCCCCGGTGGCGAGGGCCCGCCTCGGTCTGTAGCTGTGGCTCCCGCAAGCGGGCAGGAGGCCCCGGGGCAGGATTAGGCCCGATCCACCGCCGATCCCCGCTGCAGCGCGCTTCTGCTCCGGTCAGCGTTCGCGCCAGGGATGGCGGCGGGGAAGTGCGTTTTCGCTGTTTGGGTCTGCACTCCGGGCCGCACCGCTCCCCGCAGGTTGCAAGGGGGACCAAAGTGGCTGGTTTGGGGCACTGTGGGGGGTCACAGGGGATTAGGGCGAGGAGCTCCGCAGTCAGACCTCCGTCTCGGTCTCCATCTTGGCCACGCCCCCCCAAAAAGAGTTTTTTTATGATTTAATTTCCAGTTGAGTGTTCATTTTTGGTCACATCCGATTCTGATGTTTCCACCCTCACTATGTGTGGCGCTGATTTTTTCCTGGACTATTCTTTTCTTGGTCCATCAAACTTCTTAGCAAAAGTCAGCACTCTCTCACTGAGAGTAGACCCTTTCATCTCTTTCAAATTTTTCTTGTTTTCTTTGTTTGATTAAAGCCCATATTTCAACAATCGCTTTTTCATTAGTTCTCTCAATTCTTCCCGTTTGTTCTTGTCAGCATCTTTCGATATTTCTTCCTCTAGTTGCTGTATTTCCTTCAAAACCTTCACTCTATTAGAGTGTTCAACATTTCTTTACATGATTGCGCTGTATGCTTTGCCCACTCTTCCGAAAGGAGTGGGTCCGGGTTCTCATACAACAGTACAGTATAAATTCGCAATCCACTGGGGACTCTGTGCACATCTATGTAATTTTGGAGGGAAGTTGCCTCCCACCATTTCCGCATTTCCATCTCGTAAAGTCTTTCCAACTTCGATATTGCATATTTAAATTATTGTAGGTTCTCGAGTCAACTACAACATTGTTGCCGACACACGGCTTGATGACTAATGTAGAAGGTAATAATTGAAGCAGAACAACTGTTGCAGTGGGCGAATCTATGCCGATTCATTGCTTGATAACATGAAAGAATTGTATTAGTGAATACAAGGACTAACTTAGATGGGTTGCAAATTGACATAAGGGGGCAGATTTATGAGGACGTTGCGCCTCTTTGCGCCGCAATTGCATCACTTTATTTGACGCAACTGCGGCGCAAACAATGCACCCTATTTACAACGTGACGCATCTAGGAGATGCGTCACGTTGTAAAGCACTGCGCCATAAGGAAGCGTTCCTGCGCAGGGGGGGGCGTTCCTGCGCAGGAACGCCTCCTGAAAGTGACTGAGTGAAATCTATGAGATTTCACTCAGTCACTTTCAGGGCAATGCTGCGTCAAAACCCTGCGCCTGCTTAAAGCAGGCGTAGTAGGTCTTGATGCAGCATTAGTAGAATGGGGCACCCCCGAGCCTTGCTGGAGCTGCGTCGCGCTTGCGACGCAACTCCAGCAATGCGCCACATTTCCGGCACAGATGCGTCACGCATCTGTGCCGTTTTTGCACCATGGTGCGCCGCATTATAAATGCGGCGCACCATGGGTGGCGTAGCTGTGGCGCACTGTGGCGCACGTTAACATAAATCTGCCCCACTGTATTTGAAATCTCGTTGTAACCTTATTATGAATACGCCCGTACAGCTGATTCAAAGCATTGAAATGGATCCAACGATGTAATGCTATGTTAGCATTTGTGAGAATAGACACACCCACAGATATACGGCTGAAAGCGGTATTATTTAAGAACGAGCCTTGTGTGGAAATATTCCTTGTTACAGACTTATTTACTTGAAAATGCATTTAGCAGAGTGTAGGAAACTTAGTTTGATAAGCATTATTGTCACAGGCAAAGTTATTTTCAAACCCTGTTTATAAAGGCGCCCGCAATGCATTTTTCAATGTTGTTGTCGGAAATGAAATGTGATATAAAATGATGCCTACGGGTGTGCCGTGTAAACACTAACGAATGAGCAATCCGAAACACGTTTGTTGGTCTGAGATTAAACTTATATATATTTTTCTTCTTTAGGGGTCTGGTTAGAGAACCAGCATGTTTCCTCGTCTTGCAGCGTCTGTCATTTTTGAAGTATTTAGTTGAAAAATTTAGTGTGCCTTTTAAATTGTTAATTCAATTGTTTGTCTGAATTTATTCTTTGAGGTTGTGTATAGTTTGATTTTATTGGTTAGTTTAGTTTTAGTTAAAAAATGATTTTTTTCAGTTATGTCCTTCTATGGCTCTATGGCAAACGATAACTTAGGTTTTATTTATAAGGTTTTTTTATATAGTTTGGTAGATCTGAATATATATATATATATATAGTCTAGTGATCAAGGCGACCGAGTTCGCCGAAACACGTCTGGTTTTGCACATGCAATTCACTTAAAAAACGAAAATAAAGATACCTGCAACTGAAAAGCAAAGGAAGTGTCCGTTTCTCAGTTCTTGCCGGATAGCATTTGGGAGTTTAACGCAATATATATATATATATATGTATATATATACACACACACATATATATATATATATATATGTAGAAATTGTTGTAGTTAATGTTAATTTTTTTGTTATATTGTTATGAATTTAGGGCCATATGTAGGTAATTGCCAAATACTGAATTCTTAATACCGAATTTTACCGATTCGGTATTAAGAATTCAGTATTTGTGATGTAGGTAAATATTCGGTAAAAAATACTGAATCGTTAATATTCCTTATTACCGATTCGGTAATACCCATTCAGTAATAAGGAATACCTACCCATTCAGTCCTATGGGCTTGCAGGCCCATAGGGATGAATGTGAAGACATTCAGTATTACTGATTTGGTATTACCGAATCGGTAATACCAGGCGGTATTTCAAGGGTGCCAGGTGTTGCACCCCTGAAATGTGCATGTGTGCACATGTGGCACACATGCATGCCCTAAGGGCATGGATGTGTGCCACATGGCACATTTCAAAAAGCAAAAAAGTGCTTTTTGAAAGGAAATCACTATTTACCACCAACTTAGAGTTGGTGGTAAATAGCGATTCCTTAAGGCTGAGGTGCACTGTTTTATGTGCTACCTACATTGCATCTAAGAAATCGATATTACCGACTCCTTAAATGCAAGGCCATAAGGAATCAGTATTAAGGAATCGGTATCTACCGATTCATTAATACCGAATCCTCTCTACATCTCAAATGCCTAAATACCGGTCAGTAACGGTGAAATTTAACGAATTTCACCGTCACCGACCAGTATTGGGCGACCTACATATGGCCCTTAGTTATATATTTTATTGGGGTTAATTGTAAATATTTTAGTGATGTAATATATTACTTTTTATCTAAACATGTGTATGAAATGTTTTATGCTTAATTTAAATATTGGTTTTACCTAAATAGCATTTTTATATTGATTAATGAAATTAAGGCTCCCAGTTTTCTGTTTTTACTGATTTTTACAGATAAGTACATACAGATAAAATTTGTTTCTTGTCTGTATTCATTTTGAAAAGCAGAAAAATACAGAAAATTGTGTTTTTTGGGAATGACTTTCGACACTGTCCTTTATGAGTTCCAGGCCAACATCTGAACAGAGAAATAGCATGGGGAGTTAAAAAACAGGATGGGATTTCCTTAAATGTAGGCATTTGTTAACATATATTTATATATATTACTAATATTTACATGTGGGTGTAGTGTTCCGCTTATTGGCAGCTTAATTTGCTAAAACGCAACGGGCATTAAAGTATGAGTGCATATTTAGCAGTTAAATAAATGTGGAAATGCACCATGTTATGACTCCATTTACTATTAAAACACAAATATGGATAAATAAATACCAATAAGATGGCTGAAAAATAAATATGGATAAATACAGATGGAAATGTTGAAAAATAAATACCATAAAAAAGGGAACCCTAATGATAATGTAATTATTATGGTGATATTATTTTAGTCAATATTGTGTGAATCGATATTTTTGGCATATTATGTTTAGTTAAAGGTGACAACATTTTTTTCCTGATATTTGTCTTTTTGAAATAGAAGGAGAAATTGATAGCTTTAACAACAATGTCTGTGTTCTCGATATCTGTGGTTGTGTGAGTTGAGTAGAGGAAGGCGATATTTTGTTAACGATATTTATTTTCTGATATTTTTGTGTTTAAATATTGTGTGTATCGATAATATGTCCGTGATTCGGCCACATATGTGAGATTTTTAGCCTCTATGGAACCTGTAAAGACCAAGAACAACACACAAAAGAAGCAGTCAGGAAATACATTTGCATCCACTCAAATCAAAGATAGGGATTCATCCTGCAATTGCAGATCTCATAAAACAGGGTGCATTAGTCCCAATTTGTATGTTATTCACCAATGTTGCCTATCAAAAAAGTGGGGAAGACCAACATATACAGATTTGTACAAGATAGTTATGTACAATTAATAACATGGAAATGCCTAGCTTCCCTGTGTTTCCCAACCAAGCCACTACCCTTTCTTGAACTCTCACAAGCGCCAAATGCTTTACTAGGTTGTACCTTTTTTCTACCTCTTTCTCTGACCCCATTCACACAGAGAGTCACTTCCGAATTGCATACTCACTCACTTTCATAGTGGAGGCTCCCGCAAGGATTTACAAAGTATCTGCCAAATGTTTACTCAAGGTTTAAAGAAAGTTTTGGACACTTTTGTCATCCCCCTGAAGTATACCTTATCTGTTACTTTAGATCACTACAAGGTGAATTACCTTAACCTCCTCGCTGAATTGACAAAAAAGGAGCACAAGGGTCATGAAACCTCAGCCAGTGAGTGCAACCAGACACAAAAGTGCATGTAAGGCATTTGTAAGTTGCCCCATCCAGCGACCATCTCCAAGGTAGGAACTCTTTTGGATATGGCGCTGTACTCTAGACACTGGATCCTGGCAGACGTCGATATGGAAAAGACCCTGCAATACAATGTCAGAAAGGGTCCTCTTGAACCCTTGCAGTGGTCTAAAAAGGCTAAGAATGCATTTTTATAAAGTACTGAATTTCCTAACAGCTTTGGGTCCCCTGGATTATGCTGTGTTATACCTTTTACTTAATATCGGCATGAACCTTTACCCTTGGAGTACTGATCCAAGAGCTACGGGATCAGAAAAAAAACTGCCACCTATTATTCCTCAGCTTAGGACCCAGTCATAGCTGGGCTCCCACCATGTCTCCGCTATGTTGCACAGCCGTCTATCTTATTAAAGCATCTGAAAACATGGTTCTGAACACCAATTGGATTGTTTTTTATGCTCAATGTTGTTATTGCTCTTCTTCTCCCAACCAAACCTCACATCTTTCTACTACAAGATCATATCAGTACAAGATATTGCTAGTCTGCTTCTCATATTATTCCTGTTTGAAATTCCACTTTAGTGCCCACCCATGAAGAGGGAGAACCTAATGCTGTCTGATTGTGACTGTACATGTCACAAACCCCTGTACTTATTTGACTGACCATCCCATACCAAACTGTGGATTAATGTATTTTGTGGAAGGTTCATGTCTCAGGAATAATGAACGGGTCCTGACCACAGGCTATGCAGTATGTGCTATGTACCAATGTTGAAAGCTGCTGATAGCTCATTGTAAGTCTACTCAAATTACTGAACTCACTGCAAACACTTGGGCCTGTATTTTGGTTGAGAACAAAATTGTTACAGTGTACACAGATTCAAAGTATGTATTTAATGTGATGCATGACTTTGTGCTCCTGTAAATGCAAAGGGGATTTCCCACATTTGCTGGAACCCCTATACAAATGGACAATATGTACAGAATTTGTTGAATTCCCTGATGTTGCCCCAACAAGCTACAGTGGTAACATGAGCTGCCCACCAATATCCTCATTATGAAATGATTTGGGGAGTATTTAAGAAAATAGTAGAGCCACCTCTCGTCAGTGCTTGTATCAAATTGCAAAGGTCTTCACACATTCTTTCCGAACGATGATCTTGGCACCTGTTTGTTTGCACCTATCTACAATTTTAATTTCAATCACATATTCTCGCTTCTATCAACTTAAAGACAGAAAAAGTTTATAAATATAGCACCAAAATGTTTGGATTTTAGCACTGCATGCTCAAAATGATTGGGGTGAAGCTCTGTTCCATTGAAACATCAACTGTTATGCTTATTTTGAATGCTTGCTGGCTATGTTTGTGTTTACTGTGGGCATTCTTAATCTTATAGTTACCCGTATCACCTGAGGTTGTGTGTTGGTTCTGTCTGTGTTATCCTGGTCCTAGTGAGAAGTTCTACAAAAGTGTGTGTTGGCCTTTGACGGGGCCCAAGAGTTAATCTGCATAAGCTAGAATTTGAGAAAGACAACTGTAGTGGATTGAAAGGCATCAAGGGCTGCTGGGCAGTGATACAATATGCAACACATCTGATAGCCATCATTGGTCACCTGCTGTCGCCAAGAACCAGTAGTTATGGGTTTTATTTTTAAGCAGAACCTGAATTCCACGTACTGGATAAATGAGTAAGGGACATTACCTGTTTGTAGATTTGCTTCAATGGTAAGCCACAAACTGAAAGTGGGAATTCCAATGAAGAAGATGGATTTGTATAGCTGAACATCTGATTTCTAGAGCAGCAATGATACTACTGTGGTTATCAGGTCAAAGGTGTACGAGTGGTTGTCCGGGAAGATTAATTAATGAATTAATAAATTGTGGGTTTGTAACGCGCTAGAATCGACTCCCGAAGGAGTATCTCTGTGCAGTAGACCGCTGGGGAACCCGTCCTGGCTTTCCCTGTGAGATGGTCCCTACTGGGTATCTCCAAGGTGAAACCAGGCATCCCCGGTGTTTGTGGGGGGCCGTTGTGGAGATGAAGCAAGCTAATGCCCAGAGTTGCCGAGTGTGATCCCTGGTTAGAGTAGCAAGCAGGGGCGTAACACAGCGCCTTCAGGGTGGGGGAGGGGTCATTCAGACCAAGGCTAATGAATATCTGTGAGATATAGGAGATTCCCAAGCCCTTGTCACATTCTGCAGGGCCCCACATTAGTTTGTGTTACACCACTGGGATCAAAACACTGTTAACTTTAGTTATTTCATTTCCCTCTTTCACAATTTTGGACCTTTGTTTTATGTGTCATTTGCAAGAGTACAAAAGCAGGAATGGAACCTTTAAGCGCCTTAATAAGCATACGGGAAGCATAATACGGTCAGATTGGGCAAAAAGCAGCTTGAGGGACAGAGTGAGTGAACACATATTTTCCTCCTTTAATGTTCCTTTTATCCTGATTTCTTTACATAAAGCACTGATGACGACAAGTAGCCTGACTGTTTACCTGTTGGATCTGATAAAGCTCCAATGTGCCATTCAAGTGCCTTTTTCTGATACTTCCAAAGGGAATTCCACATGTTTCCAATTTATGTCTGACAGTACCCCAGTTCCACTTCTCCTGGTTGGTTAAAGTGCATCTCCATTTACGGTAGAGCTCTTCAAACTTTTCGGTCTCGAGCCACCCGAGTTAAAATCATTATGGTTGGAGCTTCTCTAATTTTCTCAGTGAGCTAAAGATTTCATGGGGTTTTGAAGGCTAAGAACATATGGAGAAAGAAATGTACTCTAAGAAATCTTACCAACAATAGAATTTGAGTATTAATGTAAAAAAGAAGGAAAATATGAATATCCTACAATGAGTTTTTGGGTAGTTGTTTTGTGCTTGAGAGACGCTGACAGTTCCGCTGCCAATGTTTCTTTTTTTAGCAGGGATGGTGGGTGTGTGCCGGCGTGTGTGTGTGTGTGAGTAGAAAAGTTCCCTTGCTACTGTATCTGTGCTATTTGAATGAAGCTTGCACTTGGAGCAGTGTAGTTTTGGTTCCACCTTTTCACATCTTGACTGTGTCATCTATATGTGCATGTAGTATCATGTATTTGTGTGCTTTAATATCATTAATGTAAAAGAGTGCACTTGACTGAGAGACTGAAGGTGCATTTGCTGTATAGTCTAGATATTTAGATGAGTGTGCATACTAATGTTTTCCTTATAGTGGTACCAAATTGCAGTTATCATGTATATCATCATTTGTGTAGTTTGAGTAATTTTGCTAACTCATATATACTCACATATTCATTTCAATAGTATCCTGCATTTATTTTACAACTGTATATGTATCCATAAGCATGCATTTGAATGTGTATTGAAGCATTTTGCTATGTTAGCATGACCAAAGGCCTTAAGCATTTGGACTCTAATGTTTAACTTTTCTACATGAAAGTTTGTTCAGGTTGCAATGTTTTTCTTCTTTGCAGGTGCGTTCATATGATTGCACAGTTAGTGGAAGGGACATTGTGCATGAGAGAGAGTGAGGCTCGGGAGAAGAACTCTTGGCAAGGACGAGAGCTGGTAAAGGAATAATGGGAGGATACCTGTTCATGTTCTATCAAGCA
The DNA here is from genome assembly GCF_964263255.1 of Lissotriton vulgaris. Lineage (NCBI taxonomy): Eukaryota > Metazoa > Chordata > Amphibia > Caudata > Salamandridae > Lissotriton > Lissotriton vulgaris. The sequence continues at coordinate 550,211,246 of NC_141699.1, read as the reverse complement.
CCGGTGGCTCGTCCGTTAAGGCAGAGGAGCGCCGCCCCACTGCTCTTTCAGCAGTGCACACAGGAAAAATAAAATGAAAATACAACAAGTTTATTATCATTTTATTTTTCTTTGCGGTCACTGAGATGAGTCTTGGGGGCGGGGCCTTCCTTGACGGAGAGTCAGCAACAGGAAGGAGGAACGGTGGGCATTGCACGTGTGGGTTTGGCTGGCTGTCTCAGCCTGGCCAAACCGACATGCACACTTAGCCTTTCTCCAACTCAAGCTCTGTTGTACAGCTGGGTGGAGAAGAGACATAGGGTCCTAGTCCCTGTCCCAGCGCCAGACCAGGCCGCTCAGACCAATCCTGGCGCTGCTCTCATGCTGGTAATAGAATTACCAGCATGATGGCAGCGTCTGGATTGGCCATGGGGTGCCTGGGAGCCTACGCATTGGCTGCTGGGAGTTGACAAGAGCAGATGAGAAGACCACCAAGGTGGTGGCCAGCAGGTGAGTAATATTTTCTTTTCCGTATTTTTCTCCCCTGTGCTGCCCCTCGAGTTTGCCTACAGCTGCAGCTCCTCCCACCCACAACCTACCCCCACGCCAGCAGCTGCAAAAGTTGGAAAACAAAATGATAATAAATCAGGTTTATTATCATTTTATGTTTCTCTCCCGAGCAAGTCTTGGCGGCCAGGCAATCGTTGAGGCAGTCACGCAGGGAGTGGTGGGCACTGCTGTCAGTGCACATGCGAGTTTGGCCTGCCGTCTCAGGATGGCCAAACAGACATGCGCACTGAAGCTGTATCCAACCCGAGCTGCGTTGCTGGATTGGAGACAGCAGGTACAGACTTGCAGGGTCTCTGTGAGTGCAAATCCAGGGCGCTCAGGCCTATTTTGATGCTGCTCTCATGCATCATGAGAGAATCTTCATGAATGTCTGCAGGGGATTCTGGGAGCCTGTGCTGGTGAGGAGGAGAAGGGCGACAATGCGGCAGTTAAGTTATTTTTTTAGGTGTTTTTTGTTGTTGTCGTTCATCCCCTCCCCACCCCTAAGCCCTGACACCAGCTGCTACTGTTTGCCTTCACAGTAGTTGCCACTGATATCTAGGGAATGGAGGAATTCAAGGACGTCTTGATGTTCAGAACATGAGATGGGAGTATTAAATAAGGTTACCAAGTTTTACTGTGAGAAGGTGGGAACGTACTTGGACACATGATGTGGAATTCTCGCATATTCTGTGGAAGTTTAAATAGTGAACACACTTTAGCTTTAGGCAGATTACTTTTAGACTCAGAAGGGTATAGACCTCTTTGCCATATTTCTGTTGTGTGGCTTTGTTCTTTGCAATACTCCTGATTCTGGAGAACGTCTACAGAAGTCTCTACATTGCTGACACCTACCTGCGTTACTGGATCTAATTAGAGTTTCCCAATTAATGCTACTTAGTTCAAACTTAGTTTAGGTAATTTAGATTTACTCATATATGGGCAAGAAGACCGAAAATCATATACTGATAAACAGATTTTGTTCGTTGTTTTCTGTTTTGCTATTACTGAATTCCTTGTATGTTTTATGTTTTCAAGACTAAACTTTGTTAGAAGATTTGAACTTGCAGTAGCAATTCTGTATTTTTACAATATATTCTTGAGACTTGTAAATATCAGGTTGGCTTTGAATTTACAATAAACCTACATTTAATTCAATGTGTTGCCTTCTGGGTCCATACTGTGTAGACAAATAGGCTACACTGTAAACAAAACTCTTGGATGATGTTCACTTATCTTTATTTCTCAGGTATTTTAAAAGGTAAATTTGGATATTCAGCTCTGTGCTTTGGCACACTGTTGTTGCCAATGCAGTACATGTTCTTCTGTCAATGAATCTCGCTCCAAAACTGTCTTAGAGAAGCCTGAATAGCTGCAGTCCATGTATGTGGGGGTGAAGCTCGCTGTACCACTGCCAATGTATTACCTGTTGTGAAGTCTGCATATGAACATAGCATTCCTATCTCCAGCCTGGTACGTTTCCCAGGTCAATGCAAGATTAGCTGTTCCAGTCCAGCTTTTTTATTGTATTCCGGGACTTAAAGGCTGATTTAGACCATTATGAAACCAGTGCTGCAAGTCCCAGAATACAAAGAAAAAATCTAGATTGGCCCTGCTACCCATGCATGCACCAGGGAACCTTACCAGCTATGTATCTCGTCCACATCTTGTTGCTGCTTCCTCCCTCATTAGTATCCCTCACATCTGTTACTACTTCTTTACTCCTTTGCTGCCCTTATCTCCCTGTTGTCCCTCTTTCCTGCTCGCACCACTCCTGTCACTCTGTCACCTTGCTAGCCACAACAAATCCTAACATCACTGTACTCCAGTTGGTGTTTTTGAAAAGGCTGGTGTTTGGGCGCAGTAAGCCTGCCAAGCAATTGACCATTGTGCAGCATTATCATAAATTCAGAGGCCTGAAGAGGGACACAGCTATCTGTAGTGCCCTCTTGATCTGTGGTGCTCACTTTATTTTATAGAACACAAACACAGAATATTTCAGCCACAGCAATCTGCTCTGGGAGTACAGGATCTAACTCTTAGAACAGGCCCAACTACCATACAAAAAAGACCAAAACAAACAACTCACACAATAAGGGTTACGTATGTATCATCCTCACTGTGGGTTAAGCTTTTATTGGACTCTTATTTTACTGGTAATTAGGCATGCTTAGAGGATCTACTCAGAGCAGAGAAGACAAAGCTTGTGTGTTTTGTTGCCAGGGCAGTGTCTCCACTAGATGAGGCCTGACCCTAAAAGGGGTCTGTGCCCCCACACTTTGAAGACCACAGTTTTACGGAAAAAGTTAGTAGAACTGCTTCCCAGTTTAACGAGCTTTAGTGACAGGGGATTTAAAGGGTTTGTTGCTTTTTCTGAACCAAATTTTTCTGGGAGGCGAGTAGGACTAGGGCAGTATTAGCTACATGTCAGGCCAGTGAATTAAGTTGGTCACAGTGTCCATCATGTCTGGCTCTGCTAATGGCAGATCATTTAAACAGACGTCCTATATATATTTGCAACCTACCACCAAACATTGGAATTCCATATTGTGTTGGTTACAAGGCAAACTCCTATATTGTGAACTTAATAGAGTCACAGTTAACTCAGTGAAGACCAAGATTCTGATCTTCTCTAGGAGACTAAAGAAGTTTGTATGGTTCTTTAATGTCCCCATAGTACAGGTTAAGGTTCATGAGTATTTACGCCTCAATTGTGCAGAGAATCTGAAATGGGATAGGCACTTTGAGATTTTAAAAACTTCCCTAATGACAATAGCCAATGCTCCTAAAAGATTTGATTACCGCTATGGCGACCTATCGGGAAACCCATTAAAGAAAGCAATTTTGGGTAAAGTAATTCCTCAGGCTCTTTAAAGAGTAGAGTTGTTATCCTTGGACCATAAAGTTAGTTGGGAGAATATGGAAGGTCTGACTTTAATGAAACTTTTTAACACCAATTTATTGTTCCAGGCTTTATGAATCGAAGTGTGTTTCCAACTTTGGGATTTGATTTCGTAATCAAGAGCTTTAAGGGTGAATTTTTCTTTGAGAAAGAAAGCATGAGAATAAAGACAAATTCTCAATTTAAGTATTGAGGGACTCCCAGCAAGGTTCTGACAAACTTTCACAGTCAATCCTAAACTTTATGGCTAATTCAGCTCTTGGTGTTGATATTGCCAAAACAAATAGTGCTTGCTCAGTGTCCAAGATTAAATGGCTCAGAGAAAGGATTAGGTAGTATGGTCTCCAAATAGATAGAAGCTACTTATCTGTTTAAAAACATCAGTGATACATTTGCTTGAAGGGGACTTCCGTGTTTGACCAGTTGTGCAGAACAGAATTGTATTATTGAACAAACAACAGCAAAGGTGCACCACAAAACATACAACAATGAGTGTAAACGACGTTTTAGGAAAATAAGAAGATATTCCTCAGAGATGTTGGAGTTCTTCTGTGAATCTTTATTTTCAAACGGTAATAAAACACATACAGCCGACGCGTTTCGTCCCAAACTGGGACTTCTTCAGGGCTTTTAAGTCAGTTGGACGTCGCATGTGTGGAAGAACATGTATGGAAGCGGGTTCCACGGGTCACCTTCCCGGCTAATACGATCCTGTTCTATAGTTGTTCTCTCAGAGGCTGATTATACAAAACGAATTCTAGGTAAAAATTTGTTAGCAGTTAGCAGTGGAAGAAGTATCTTAGGAATATTTGGGTGGTCTGGAGAATAATATCACCTCGCTCACAGTAATTGCTCAGTCCGTATGCTGAGTCAAAAAAGGAACTGGTGTAGGACTGGAGGTCCTGTTAGTCCAGTGGAAGAGGGAGTGGGCACTGTATCCCAGCAGACCGATCCTGATAAACCGGCCGGCACCCATCCACAGCCCTCGACCTGATGACACACCCGTGGCGACGTCGCCACGGGTGTGTCATCAGGTCGAGGGCTGTGGATGGGTGCCGGCCGGTTTATCAGGATCGGTCTGCTGGGATACAGTGCCCACTCCCTCTTCCACTGGACTAACAGGACCTCCAGTCCTACACCAGTTCCTTTTTTGACTCAGCATACGGACTGAGCAATTACTGTGAGCGAGGTGATATTATTCTCCAGACCACCCAAATATTCCTAAGATACTTCTTCCACTGCTAACTGCTAACAAATTTTTACCTAGAATTCGTTTTGTATAATCAGCCTCTGAGAGAACAACTATAGAACAGGATCGTATTAGCCGGGAAGGTGACCCGTGGAACCCGCTTCCATACATGTTCTTCCACACATGCGACGTCCAACTGACTTAAAAGCCCTGAAGAAGTCCCAGTTTGGGACGAAACGCGTCGGCTGTATGTGTTTTATTACCGTTTGAAAATAAAGATTCACAGAAGAACTCCAACATCTCTGAGGAATATCTTCTTATTTTCCTAAAACGTCGTTTACACTCATTGTTGTATGTTTTGTGGTGCACCTTTGCTGTTGTTTGTTCTGAATTAGAATTCCCTAGGGAATAGGCACGGTGATGATGGGTGCCATTCAGTGTGCACACAACCCCCTTGTTTAAACTGAAGGGTTAAGATACCACACGGGGAAAAGGTAGTCAGGTGCTTGCTTTAGGTAGGGTCCATCATTTATTCAGTCCTTTTCCCAGAATTGTATTATTTCTCAAAGGAATTGACCCAACATCGAGAGTCCCTGGCTTCAAAGTAAATGACCATTGCATTTGTGACCTAGGAGTTAAATACAGCCTAGCTCGCCTTTTTCTAGATTATCTATTCTTTTTGGAAGAAAGGAACAAATACCTCCCATCATTTTCAAGAACTATAGAGGGTTTTTTTAATAATCAAATTTATTTGCATTTGCAGAAAACAGACAAACAAAAGACTGCAGATAATTGCACAATAAATCAAAGTCCTTCTTTAGCAGATAGCAAAAGTTCCAGCCACAATATACATCTTCCAAGTCAGTCCTGGCATTAGAAGAGCAATGAAACGGTATAGGAAAAAGAACAGACACATATTTCAAGACAGTAGATTCAACCATTTACCCCAAATTTTTTGAAATTTTTCGGGACATCCCCGGGCCTCAAAGAGGGGTTCTTCTTGAGCCGCACACCAATCCACCCTGCGTTGCCACTTTCATATGGTAGGAGGTTTGGCCTGAGCCCAGGCCGCCGCAATGTCTCGCTTGGCCACCACCAAAAGCTGTACCCAGGAAGCGTTTGTCGGCTCTGGAGCCGTCCAGGCCATCGCAAACTCCCAGTAGAAGGCGCATGGGATTGTGAGGGATCTGCCACCCTAGAGTCTGTGTATGCTCAGACTCCACGCCTGACTAAAATGAGGCAAGGGCAGGGCATGACCAAACCATGTGATAGAAATCAACCGGGACTTGGCCACATCGTGTGCAGTCTAGGGAGGTGCGCATCCCTGCTATATATAGGCGCACAGGAGTGAGGTAGGCCATTTGAAGATAATAGAGTTGGATGAGATGTAGTTTTGAGGAAGTGGTCAGAGTTTTGGGGTCATAAGGGCATCGCGCCAATCTGCTTCCTCCAGGGGACCCACCCAAGCCTCCCAGCGGGTTCGCAGTGAGTCCAGGGTGGCAGGGCCATTATTAACGAAGGAACAGTATATCAGGGACACCCCCCCCCCCCTGCCCAAGTCTCCCATCATAACCTGAGCCTCCAGCGGGTTGAACTCAGGAAGCGAGGTGCCTGATGAAATAGATGTAGTGAGGGCATGACGGAGTTGCAGATACCTGTAAAATTGGGTGGTGTGAAGGGAGTGACAGTGTTGCAGATCCAAGAAGGCCCTAACATGATCGTCCACCCAGACATCTCCAAGTAATGAGATCCCGATCCGATCTCACTGCCATAAGCCCTCGAGGGACGATGTTTTACTCAGCCACGTGCTGTGCCACAGAGGTGTGTGTTGGGTGAGTCTATTGTCCCATCCCGTGTAACGCATGGCGGAGCACCAGGCCACTAGAACCGCCCTATTGAGAGGTGGAATCGTTTGTGGGATGGGAGCCCCGTATACATACGCCTGGATTTGCGGAAAGTCCATTGTGTAGAGTTTGGTCCGATAAGCCGGGTCCGACCAGCCACCAGTGAACCAGCCATGGACGACAATAGGTTTGGGGGCCACGTAGTAGAGGTGAAGGTTCGTCATACCCATACCACCATAAAAGGGATGAATCCGGCATCGGGCCAGGGCTATACGTGGTCTCCCACCTCCCCACAGGAACCTGGTAATTACCCCATCAAAGTCTCGGAAACAACTACCTGGAAAGTGAAGGGGGACGTTCTGTAGAATGTATAGAAAACAGGGGAGAATCATCATTTTAAAGAGTGCCCCTCTGCCAAGGGGATTGAGGGAGAGATTGCCATCGCGTGAGCTCTTGTTTGAATCTCATGATCAGGGGTATAATGTTGAGGGCCCATTCCAACTCCGGGAGCAGAGCCACCCAGATCCCGAGATATTCGAACGATAGCCTCTGTAGGGGGATGCCAGACTGCCAGTCAAAGCAGGCCCTTGAGGGATGGAGGGGGACCAAAGTGGACTTCTTCTGTTAAGTCACAGGCCCAAGGCGGTCTCGAAAGCCTGGAGCACCTACAGGCAACGCGAGCCGGAGCTCTCCGGATCGGCCAAGAAAAGCAGGATGTCGTCCGGAGAGAGAGGACAATCCGGTCCACCTGGTAAGGGTCCCAGGTCCATCCTCGGATTCGGGGGTCATTGCGTATGAGGCAGGCCAGGGGCTCCATCGCCAATGTGAACAGGAGCAGCGAGAGATGACACCCCTCACGCGTACCTCTCCGAATTGGAAAAGCCTCAGAGAGGGCACCGTTGGTCAAGACTCTGGCCTTGGAATCGGAGTACAAGACAAGGATGAGGTGTCTGAAATAGGGGCCGAACCCCATTGTGGTGAGAACATCCTCCAAGTAGCCCCAGTCAACCGTGTCAAAGGCCATCTCGAAATCAATAAGCAAGAGGGCAAGGTATGGCGTGAGGGGATGGGGGTGGGCCAAGGCAAGGCGAAGACGTTGTATACAATGCCGAGTACCGTGTGCTGGCATGAAGCCACATTGGTCTGGATGAATCAGTTTGTGCAACAATGGACGGAGACGATGGGCCAGGGCTGTGGCAAAGATTTTAATTTCGGTGTTAAAGAAGAAGGTGGTTGGGTCTTGGGAATGACCACTATAGTGGCAACATCGGTCTCAGAGGGGAAGGCACCCCTTTCCGCCACGTGGTGAAAGAGGTCGACCAGATGGGGCAACAATAAGTTTCTGTAAGTAGCATAGTACTCTTGTGGAAAGCCGTCAGGCCCTGGTGTCTTCCCAGAGTGCAGTAGGGAAATAGCCCCATGGATTTCTTCTGGGGTAAGAGGAAGATCCAGGTCTGTTGATTCAGCCTGGGAAAGGCGGAGTAATTGGACCCCTGCTCGTTCCAGCAAGGCAACCAGAGAGGCCCGGGGGTGGGGGGGCAAGCAGAATAGAGCTGTGCGTAATAGCCTGTGAAAGCCTAGGCAATGGCTCGCAAGGTGCAGTTGTGGGTCCCAGCCGCGTCTCGAATTTCAGGAATGGGTTTGTTAGCCTTGGGGTAGGAGACCAAGTTATGAAGCAACTTTACGTTCTTGTCGCCCCAACCATACACAAGGGTAACAGAGGAGTGCCATAGCATCTTGGCCGACTCCAGGGAGATCTGACGGATCTCATCTCGATTTGACACAAGCTGTCTGGCGGGATGAGCGTCCACAGTCCCCGCAAGGGTCAGTTCTGCCGCAGAGCCTGGGCCTCAAGTTGGGTCAGGTGCTCAGTCGGAGCCGCCCTTTTTGCATGTACCAGACGTCGGGCTATACCTCATAGGGTGGCCTTAACGGCCTCCCAAAGTGTGCCCGAGGAAGGGACCAAACCCTAGTTAGCAAAGAAAGTAGTGCCGCAACTCTACTGCAAACAAGTCCTTAATGTCCGCGTCCTGCAAAAACCATGCGTTCAGTCGCTAGACCGCTCGCACCCCATCGACAGTACCTCCCAAACAGAGGGAGACGGAACACTGGTCTGAGATACCATGGGGGAGAATAGTGATGCTGGAGACCTGTTGGCAATCAGGAGCATGAAGGAGGACCAGGTCGATACGGGAGTGGGTATGGTGGGCCGCTGAAGTGTGAGTGTACAGTTTTGTATGGGGGTTCCAAATCCTCTAAGCATTGCAGAAACCAAGGGCAGCCGACCAATCAGACAGTCGCTTAGAACTGGCGAGTCACGATGAAGACGGATCGCCCGTTAGGTCGTTTGGCGGTTGCAATTCTGCATTGAAGTCTCCTCCAATTATGGTCTGACCCAGGGCTAGGGCAGAGATCGCCTCCGTAAGGTGACAAAGAGTAGAGGGAAATGTGGCAGGGGGAATGTATGTTGATAGTAGGTTCAGGACATGACCGTCAAGCTTATTGGACATGGCAACGTAGCGGCCCCGAGTGTCGGTCTTCACATGGATAAGAGTAAAGGGGAGACCTTTCTGGGTCAAGATGGCCACCCCACAAGAACCCTGCACGAAACCAGAGTGCCACACCCTATCGAACAAGTATCTCACGAGGAAGGAGCAGCGAGTTCCCAAGAGATGAGTCTCCTGTAGGAGGAGCACGTCCGGCGCAAGACGTTGGGTGCACTTGAGGACTGCCGTCCGCTTGATGCGGTCCAACAAGCCATTCACGATCCACAACAGGACATGAAGAGATCTACAGTGAGTGGGCATCTGGGTAACATGTATCATAGGGACGTGGAGGACCCAGGACGCCCGGGCCCAAGGGAAGTGACGCTGCACAGCTAGGGTGGAGAGATGTGGCAATGAGAAGGAGGTGTGCTGTCTGTCGGTGGCGATGGCATGCGCAACAAGTTGGCTGGCTTAAAAGCAATGGCTCGTACAAAGTCGGAGCAACCGGATCATAGGAAAAACGTGGCATGCGGAAGATGGTATACTGTCTAATGATGACAATGTCCTGTGCAAATGGCAGGATGACAGGAAAGGAAAAAACAAAGGCTCAAACTGAGCCATAAGAAAAACAGTTCGGAGGGCAACGGCCCTCCGTTTCCCCCAACCCCGCAAACACCCCCCACCCTATACTTCGGAAATTTAAGCATCTGTCGCCCTAAAGAAAGCAAACCAACAATAACAAATAGCTAATTTAAAACGTTTAGCAGGGCAGTTCGTGGTAATGATGGACCCCTCCATATTTAATGGATTTCACAGTGTCATCAGCTGCATAGTAGGCTTAAAGTATCACAGAAGTTCTGCCGCAATCCTGGCCTCGCGGGCCTTTAACAGTCAGAGTCCAGCATCCTCACCGGACCCCTGGAGCGCAGGGCTTCTGAACAGGTCAGAGTCGGGCAGGGCGCAGCTCCCCGGATGGGTCCAGGCTCCGGCTCAGGTTGCTCAGTGAACTGGTTCGGCTGTGGTTGGGGAGAGCTGGAGGAGCCTCGGAGGAGATCAACAACTGGAACCCGAGTCCCGGCGACCCTGTGGACCCCGCCGACTGGTCACCCCTCTGGCGGGACTGGGTATGTCTCCGTTGTGGCTTGGTAAGAGAAGAACGTGTTTGTGGAGGGTCAGATAGGGCAGGAGGGGAAGCAGATCAGATCCACAGAGGCCGCTCCTAAGTGAGCCAAGTCCAGGCAGGCTGTGGGGTGTCAAAAAACAGCATCTTGCCCTGAAAGACTACCCTGAGACAGGCTGGGAAGAGGAGACCATATCGAAGTCCCAGAGTGCAGAGCTTTTTTTTTACTTCTGCATACGTTCGTCGCTGGGCCTGCACCTCTCGCGTATAGTCTGGGAAGAGCATGATCGTGCTGTAGCGGCATTTCAGGGGGCCCTGGGCCCGAGCCTCTGGATGGCATCTCTGTCCCAGAAGTGTAGAATCCGAATGATGAGGGGGCAGGATGTGGCCCCAGGAGGAGGTTTGGGCGCCAGGGAGCGATGAGCACGCTCGACCGCAAACCACGCAGAGAGAGCGTCTTTGGGTATCCACGATTTTACCCAGGTCTCCACAAATGTGTCTGCTCGTCCCTGTTCGACCCCTTCGGGGAAACCCACCAGGCCTAGGTTGTTCCGCCGCAAGCAGTTTTCCGCATCTTCCGCCCGACGGTGTAGTTCCGAGGTGTATTTCTGCAGGTGTGCCACTTGGGTTTTCAATTGTCCCAGTTCATCTTCGGCCATGGATTAACGCGAGTCCGCTTCTGAAATTCACGCTGTGGCATTGTGAAGGTCTTGGCGTATAAGGGCCATGTCCACCCGGACCTCGCCGATCTTGCTCTCCACCGAGGCCTGGAGGGGTGCCAATAGCTTACAGGTTGGTTGAGAGGTCACCATCGGCATAGGAGGAGCCACTGGCAGTCCCTTCCGTTGAGTTCCACTCGGCGGTGGTGTATTGGTCCATTTTAGTTTGAGTCTGTGGAGCAGGTGTCTTCGGGGCTCATTCCCTGCCCATTTCGGCCACGGATGTGAATCACTGGTAGACTAGCCGGCTGAGGGGTCAAAGCCCCAGGGGCAGGTGGCTCCCAACGGGGGAGGTCCAGTGCCCAAGCCATCGATACTCAGGCCTGGGCACCAAACCCACCCTGCGCAAGCTCAGCAGCGCCAGACACAGGCCAAAGTAGGGCCGGTCACCCCGTTCCCCTCCGCCCAAGTCGATGGCCGCTCCAAGGAGACTAAAGGCTCACCCAGCTCGGGGCGGGCGTGGGCTCAGGCACTGACGACTCCACGCCACTCGATGAGCGTGGCCGAAACTGCCCCCTCCGCCAACGATGGTGAGAACGCCGCTGGCCGGGCATCCACTGAGCCGGCCACGTGTGCCCCAGTGACCGAGGCCCACCACGGCATCGGGGGGCGCTGCAGGGCCAAAGTGAAGGATAAGGGCCGATGGAGGAGGCCCACTTCCAGGGTATCACGCTGCCCGACAAATGCGGAAAAATCCACCTCCCTCAAGGTAGGTACTTACACTTGGTGTGCACCAGAGCCAAGGCCAAGGATGTTGAGCCGTGGGGAGGATCCCCACCCAATCCTCTATGCCACTCGGTATGGGTGGCCAATTCCACCGCCCAGTAGGTGGACTATGGCTCCCAAGGCGTCATCTCAGGTCGGCGCGATAGACCAAAGCTGGTGGGGTCTCTTGCAACGGAATGACAAGTACTCCAGCCGCTGACTCATTAATCAGCCCAGATATGCGAAGGGCCAGGGGAGAGTAAGTGTTGGACGTGCCAGTAGAGGGGGCCAGGCTGCGCCCGGGTGGGCCAGACCTCAATGGGAGCGCAGCACAGCAGCTGTGGGTGAGGCAGGGCATGGCAGTTCAGGTTCACAAGGGGGGGGGGGCGTCCAGGCCAATCAAAAAAAAACACATGCACCCCCGCCATAGGTGTAGCGCACTCACCCCCTTCAGTCAGCCGGTCCGTCGCTGGGCCCAACGCAGGAGGCCGGCGGAGAGCCGCACAGGCCGCCCCCGGAGCTCCGCCACAGGAGGACAAGTCCCAGGACTGTGGAGGACAGGACAGGGATCAGGAGTTTTGATGCAGCAGCCGGGAAGAGGCCTCAAGTCCCCAGGTGCAGGAGCGTCAGGGCACCGGGACTCAAGTGCAATCAGCTGGCAGCCCAGCTCCGGAGACAGCCAGGCCGTACCTTCTCCCCAAGGCGGCGGGCGGGGAGTCGGATCGAAGTCAAGCCCTGGCCTGAAGCAGGAGGAGGGGGTTGGGTCTCAGAACCTCTGCCACCTGATCCAGCGGCTGAACGTCCGTCCGCAGGAAGCGCCAGCCTCTGCCACCGCCCACTGTCCCACAAGGTGAGCCCAGGAAGGCGGAGATGCGGCCAAGCAGGGGAAGGGAGGGCCGCCCCCTCACTCGAAGTGCCACAGCCCTGTGAGCGTCCTGGGTGGGCAACGCTCGACCCGGCAGTTCTTCGCACCGGAGGCCCCCCAAACAGCAGGCTGAAGGCGCCGGAACATCTTGGAATCCTGCAGGCTGGAGTACAGTACGAAGTAACCACACTACGATGGCTCCGCAAGCTATGCCGTCTTGGAAGGCACTCTCCGCAACAGCAGGTACGGCAGGGAATCAGCGGGGGTTTGTAGGAGCACTGATGGAGGCGGATTCCGACGCGGATGATGGAGGGGTCCAAAGCACACTTAAAGTGCAACTGCCATCTTGACGGGTCGGCCTCGCCCCCGAACTATAGTTATGTCTTATAGAAAAGGACCTGCTACTTTATTTTCAATTGAATATTTGAGGCTATTGCAAGAATCATTAGTTTGATTCAAAGGAATTCCCCCCATATAAGTGAAGAAGCACTCTAAGGGGTGTTAATTTGTTGAGTATTGATAATTTGGACAAAGACAATGTTGGAAATTGTAAGGAATCTAAATTTGGTGCTAGGCATTTACAATCAAATACTTGTTATTTATATGAAATGTCATGATATGCTTCTTTAAAAAATATTTTTATTATTTTTGTAATTTATGTTTTTTGAAGGAAAAGGACCAATTTAGTGATGGGTAATCATCAAACTGTTATGATTTTTTTCAAACAGGAAGGGGTGGGAGTTCACTGCTTCACCTCCGAACACAGTGATGTGCAAGTAGGTGAAGCAGTGTGCTCCCATAGCCCTTCTGTTTAAAAAGGCTCCCATGAGCCACTGAGCTGACAAGCTCTTGGAGATGCACCTGTGTGCCAGGGAGTGGTACAGAGACCTGAGAAGATTGTGGCAGCTTTCCCACCAAACCCAGGATTTTGTTTTTCTATCTCTACTGATGAAGGATAATATTTAGAAACACATGTGTCTAGAGATTCACAGCAGTAACCTGCACCAACTTTGGTGAAACACTTCAACAGAAATTCCAGTAAGCATTTAAACTGAACTGCATATACCAGAATGCTAGGGGGCGAACTGTGCTGGGAGGTGAAGCAGTGTGCTCCCATCCCCCTTCTGTTATGATTTTTAGTATACAAATTTGTATGAATTTTCGTTTTATAAAGAAATTGTAAACAAATTCTGTAATTTGAACTTCTGCAATGTAATTTATTGGAAATAAGCTACAATTAAAACGCATGTATCAGGGAACATCTGATGTCAAGGACATTGATGTTACTACTGTGGTTTTTATGTGGACGATGTACCTTTCTACATAGGTTGGCAAAGAGGACATGCAGGGACTTAACATATATCCCTACATGGCAAAGGGGGGCCTCCAACCGTTCAGGGGGCATCCAATCCATGACCAATGAATATCTTAGAGATACAGGAGATTTCTGGGTCCTTCATCACATTCTGCACTGGGTCCCATCAGATTGAGTTAGGCCACTGGGCCCAAGACACTGTTAACTTTGTTTTTTAGGGGTCGGGCCTGCCGTACACAGCGCATGCAGTGTCGCGCAGCGAGAGTCATTTTCCCGGGGATTTGAAAATGGACCTGGAAATTCCACGCAGTTTGTGCGTGTTATTTCCAAGGTCCATTTTCATTGGCCTTCGCGTGCGTGCTGTTTTTTAACAGAACACGCAATAGGCCATGGGCGGTCGCGTAGCTCCGCCCATGGCCTATTGGTGTCTGTTACGCGCACCAGAGGCCATATGTTTTGTCACTGCTGTTTTCCCCTCAAAGAAGCTTTTTAAGAAAGCCTATTGGAGCAGGATTAAGGCAAAGAGATTTGCATCTGTTCTGGGTAGTTCTATGACAGCATTATTCCTTGTTATCAAGGATGCTCCCATTTATGAAGAATACTGGGACATTATAACAAAGCCACTAGATCGCAAACTGTACCACCAGCTAAGAGTTGGCTCTCTCCCGCTTTGAGGTTTAACGGGAACCTGGAATCTACTTGGCAATGATAAATGTCCATTTGTGTGGAAGAGGTGGAAACTGTTGACCATTTCCTCTTTTGCTGTCCAACGTATACACAACCTAGACGAGTATGGCTAAGCCCCGTATGCCGTTTACTGGGAACCAGATCCGCACAGGTCGCAAGTAGAATCTTGAAATTGGACACTTCAGAATATATTGTTATAGGTGTAACTAAATTTGTCAGTTGGGCCTGGATAGTTCGGATCCGGAACTTGAGTCCTTAATATAATAATGTATAGGATGTTGTTGGTGGCTTTAGCAATACTGACTATTTTATAGGAATATTAGTCTTTTTGTTTATAAGTCTGAGACCTATTGCATTTTCAATGCTTGTTTTATTTACCCCTTTCACTATTGTGGACCTATGTTTTATGTGCAGTTTTCAAAAGTGTGCAAGCAGTACTATAAACCTGAGGGCACCTTAATAAACATAACAACAGCAAAACAGTGTGCACTTACATATGGCTAGATTGGACAGAAAGCTGATTGAGGAACAGAGTGTGTAAACACACCTTTTCCTCCTTCCATGTTCCTTTTACCCTGATTTCTTTACATAAGGTTCTGATGATGATGAGTAGATCGACTGGTTACGGGTTGTACCTTGTAAAGCCACAATGTGGCATTCAAATGCCCTTTTCCGATTATTTCGAAAGGGACACATACATGTTTCTGACCTGTATCTTGTAGTATCAACGTGCCATTTCTGGTTAATCAAAGTGCATCTTCATTTAAGGAAATAGTTAATAGAAGTGCTTCAAAATTAAACAAACGTATGTGAGAGATTTAAAGGGTTTTGTTTTGTTTAGCTTTCTCTGAGCGTATATTTCTGTGAGGCAAGTAGGACTGGGCACATGTTAGTTATATATCAGGCGGGTGGATTGAGAAGGTCAGTAGAGTTGGTGACAGTGCACACCATGTCTGGCTCTGCTAATAGCACTTTAGGTAATCAGACGTGCTCTGTAAATGAAGCATGCAACCTCTCACCAAATACCTGAAATCCACAAGGTGTCAGTCACTCAGCCCAAACATGTGGTTAAGGAGCCATGCTGTGCTGCAACTGAGCTGTAACTTCACTTAGCCCAAATGTAAGGACATCAAGGTTCGCTGAGATATTGCTGAGCTTCTTGCAATGTCATATATGCCCACTCTGGGCTTTCACAAGGGCAAGAGGGGCCCGAGGGGGCATTATGCCCCAGGTCCTGTGCTTTCCAAAGCCACTCTCGCCTTCAGCAACATTTAGGGACTGATTTACATCTCGGCAGATGGGTTACTCCGTCACAATGGTGACAGATATCCAGTACGCTGAAATATAAATCCCAGAGGATACAATGGAATTTATATTTCGGCAGATGGGATATCCGCCACCGTTGTGACAGAGTAACCCGTCCACTGAGATTTAAATCAGGCCCTTCATTTTAGATATCTTAAAGGCTAGCAAGCCTGACTTCTTCTTTAATGAGGCAGCTAGCATGGCAAGACCACTAATTGAAGCCAGACACAATGTTTTCTCTGTCTTTGAAGGTTTGTTATTTTACTATTTAGAAACAGGTCTATCACATTTGGCCAAAGGGAAGAATTCAGAGGGCTCCTCATTAAACTTTGGCCCCAGGCATTGTGCTAAATTTTGACCTGCCTGTGCTAACTGCAATGATTAATGAGCCATATTGTGATGTAACCGAGCACAACTGTGATGCCACTGAGCACCACTGTAGTGTTACGGAGCCCCAATGTGATATCCCTGAGCAATACTGTGATCTCGCTAACCCTATTGTGATATCACAGAGCTCCTCTGAGATACTGCTCAACACATTGTGGTGTAATTCTGCAATATGGTAATTTCATTGCTTACCAATTAAATTACTGAGCTTTTCTAACCCACTGTGATGTCACTAACCTCAACTGTGAGGCCATTTGGCTTCACTGCAATGGAGGTTTGGGGGCAGTTGACCACAGGGAGGTCTGCCACCCTGGGGATTTTGGGAGAGTGGTGCAGTCCTGAGAATGCCATTTTGTTTGGGCTATTACGTAGCCCATTGTAACCCAACAGTTTTTTAGGGACTTCTTTTGGGTTCCCTACTACCATTTTAAGTGCAGGTGACCTGGTAGCAGGGAGTCAGTGGGTGATTTTTTTTTAAATTTTCAACCCTGTTGAAGTTAATTGGCCTTGTAGGTTGGATGGGAGCAAAAAAAGAAAAAGTGGCTGAGGCCATGCACGTGCCCGAGAGGCGGGATGAATGGATTTAGTGGGCAGCGGCGACCTTGGGGCTGGTGCAGCATGCCCGACGCGTTGGGCCTCAAACTGCGAGGCAGCGGTCATTCTGGTGTGTTCGCTGCACCGCAAACTGCAGGTGTCACCAGAGGGGACTGAAGAGATGAGTGCTTGGGCTGCTCTGCCACTAGGCGGGTGGCCCCCAAGACGCTCAGAGGGGCGAGACTTCTGGGGGTGGTGCAAACCGGGCCGCCAAAGCGTCCAATGCCTCCACAGCCAGCAGCTTGTATCTGAGCCACGAAGTGCAAAATATGGGCAGGGCAAGGCTGGGAGCACAAGAACGGTGGGCCCACAGGCAGATGAGGCACTGCTCACCGAACAGGTGGCCCGACCGTATGCTTGACTTATGTACATGGCCGCTGCCTAAGACCTGAAAATGAAGCGGGAGGCAGCGGCAGTGCCTCCCACTGCACAGCAGATGAGTACTGAGAGCTTGGGGGGAAGAACACAGGGCAGGAATTTGTATCCCCTGATATTATAGGGCCATCACGGAAATCCCTTTGTCTAGCCAGTAAGGGGGTGCATTAGGCCCGGACCAGGTCCCTTGGTTGGGGCGGTGGAACTGGATGCAGAGAGCTCTGCATGTGCTGCAGGCTTGTTGGGCGGATGAAGGCCCATTGAGTGGTTGGGCGACCCGGTTTGGATTGGTTGCTGGACCGGGAGCGGTACCAGATTGGGGCTGAGCGTGGAGGTCATGGCCAAGACTTGTTGGGGTGTCGTAATTTGACGGTGATCGGGTTAGCGTTAAGCTTTGCTACACGAATTTCCCCTTAACTTGACTATGGTGTTCGGAAGCCATTTTGAACACGCTGGCGGCCATTTCATATGAATGCGTCGCCTCGTGGCCAGCATACCCTTTGTCCTTTCTCTGTACCACTGACCACTCGAATTTGCCCAGCAACAGGCTATTTTTAGTATTGGTCAAGCACGCACATGCGCAGTTAAACCCTCTGTACTAGTGGACAGTCATCCTTTAGGAATGTCCCTCCAAACTGACCAGTGGTGTTGTAACTCCTCCCATGAGTTGGCTGTGTTCCAAAAATGACCATATATGTACCTAAACTGAGCAAATGTGTTCCGCCTACTCTTTTATTACTGTAAAACTGTATAAAGGATGTCTCGCACCGATGTTCGGTGTGATACTTCTTGCATTGCCGAAGGGTGCTGTAGGAATGTACCACCACCCCATGGGGTCTTAATAAACTTGTCTTTTGGATTTTCCAGTTTCCGTGCCAATATCTGTTTTATGGTGTAGCGGGTTTTGCGGAATATGTAGGCCTGGAGAGCCCAATACCACAAATTGGCGACCACGAAGGGACTCATCGGCGACTCGGATGCCCGAAGGAGAGGTCGTGACGAAGGATTGGAAACTCGCCATGGACGCGTACGCTGCCACTGAGTGACCCGAGTCTTGGCACCCACGGTGTTTTCTTCCTTTCCTTCTGATCTGACCTTCCAGGTGGCGCCGGTCCCCGACTGAGATCCTGCTCGTTCGAGTTGTCGTACAGTGCCGGTTTGGCTGATTCGATTAAAGAACTTGGCAGTTGGAACCTGGATATTTGAGAATTTGGTAAGCTTGTGATTGGTAAGATTGTCTACGGACGCTTACTGTGGCTCTTTGAATATGTTTTGAGTTAGCTAACATTTGGTTCTATGATTTGAATTATATGTGTAGTGCACTTCACATAGGCGGGCATGTAGAGATATTTCTCTAAACTTTGTCTTTGTTTGAACGGCACACCTTGTGTGAAGTATATTAAGTGCCACTTTTTGTGATATCGCGTTTTCGTGATATTTTGACATGCCCGTTTTAAGCACACTCCGAGGGATGAGCTGTCTTGGAAAAGGTACCAATTATCGATTAAATGAATCTCAGCCGGCTCCCCCAGAGGGGACCCCTAATCGCGAAATGTATGTTAAATTTGGCATTCCCCCTATTTTATACAGCACATTATGGCACAAGTACACCAAAACTGACCCCGAATTACAATGGCCACTACATGGGTCGTTTGATTTGCGAAAGGTTCAGTATGTGGAGCAATGTTTGTTTCAGCACAGGTCTAGACAAGATATGTTTGATTGCGTACGTATGTGGGAGAAAGCGGTGCGTGAGCGAATGAAGCGTGAATTAGCCTTGGCGGACAAAGAGCAGCGGAAGGCTGCTCGGGATAAGGCTTTACAGCAGGAGGAGAAAGAGTTGCAGGAAAAGAAAGAGAGGGAGGCACGGGAACGTAATTTGCAAACGAATGGTCAAGTCCCTATTCGACGTCCTCTTTATCCTGTCCTTACTAATGAAGTTGATGATTTTTCATTATTAGATCGTTGCCCGCCTCCGTATGTTCTACCTACGGCCCCAGACGAGGATTCGGACGGAGACGATCGAGGGGGTAGACGTGTGAGGTTAAGTGCCAGTGAGACTGCGGAACTGCGTAGTTTTGCCCGTAAACTTAATTTGAACAAAATAACTATGTCAGAGATTAATGACCAAATGAGTAGGTGGTCTGAACGACAACGGTTGTATTTTTTGGATTAGTTTGGAGATGAAGTTGTAGAACGATTCAGGAAAAATTCAAATGAGTTAGAACCTAAGGATGTATCAGTTAGTCGTGAGAATATGCGTAAAGGTCTTTTTGTTATTGCAGATGCGGATGGGTTTTTCCAACGGTTGGCCCAGCTACGGGATGAGGCGTCAAGATTACGGGAAGCGAGGAAAGCATCAGAGGCGCCTGCACCGGGATCGACGGAGCAATCCAAAGAGTGTTCTATCTTTGGAGCAGATAAGAGTTCTACGGTTCATGTTATGCCTATGCGTGAAGCTGCACCTTTGTATGTCCCTCCTAAAGGGCAAGGTACAAGTGACGACAAAGTGTCCGGGGATGCAAAGGGTTATTTTATATATAATTGGGTTTATACACCTTGGAATAGAGCAGATGTTATGGCACTGAAAAATGCTTTGCCTGACCCCCGTAAGAATCCGGCAGCTTTCTATGAAGGTGTGGAAGGGGCTATTTCTTCGTGTGTTATGACGTTAGTTGATATTGACCTTTTCTTTGGGTTAATATTGCCTCCTGATATGTGGAGTGTGTGCAATTCGTAAGTTCGATGATGGAGCGGTCCTGGGGGCGGATTGGAAAACTTTATCCCAAGCTGATTTAGACAGGGAGCCTGCATGTAAGCCATGTCAATTAATCTTAAATCTCCCGACGGCTATTTTGAATAAATTAAAGACGCTCGTTCCCCCTAAAAAGATTGATTGGACTATACTAGCCTCTTGCAAACAGAAGGCGGATGAGTCGGTGTCTGACTTCTTCTCACGTTTTGAAGAAGCATTTCATGACTACAGTGGGCAATTACTAACAGATGATACGGGTAGGCATTTGTTCGTTGACAAGTATGTAGCGAATCTCCTACCGGAGATTGCAAAACGTTTAAAGACTAGTGAAAGTTCCTGGACCACGGCGACCCCTGCTTCTTTATTGACTATGGCTCAGTACTATGAACGACAGGAATTAGAGGCTAAAGAAAGTACTGATAAGAAAATGAAGGAATTGAAGACGAAAGTGATGTTGGCTCAGGTTTATGCTACACAGCCAAGAGGGAGTGATAGAGGAAGGCGTGGATCGTATGGTGCGTCTTCTGGTCGTACCGACATTGCTGAGGATCAATGTGCATATTGTAAAGAGTTTGGACATTGGGCCTCAGATTGTCCGGTGCTTCGTGAACAACGTAATCAGCGTGGTCGAGGAGGTGGAAGGATACGGAATAGTTATTCAGGAGTGAGGGGTGGAGCAAGTGATCGCGGCAGGTTTGAAGCGAGGGATCGTGGACGGGCTGATAATAATACTTTTGATCGACGGAATCAGTATCAGATATCGGAGGGTGAGAATGTGGAGTCTCAGGATTATGTACATGCATAGGATTGCGTAGGATGGGGTGTGGAATCGGTTGAAGTACCAGTAGATCAAAGAGGTCCATATGTATCAGCTGGCGTTTTGGGTTCTACTGATCAGTTCCTGGTTGATACGGGAGCTACTCGTAGTGCTCTGTCTAAAAACGTGGTTCCAAGGGCTCCCCTATCTGGCGAAACGATTACATCCATAGGGTTCGATGGAACACCCTCTCTTAGCCCATTGTCACAACCCCTTATATTTTACATTGACAGATTTTTTGGTCCGTGCCCGTTCTTATTGTCTCCAAACACTCCAGACAATATTATGGGAATAGATTTGCTTAAATACTTCTGAGCAACAATATGCTGCGCTCCTGAAGGAGTGCGGGTTATTTTGAATGACAATTACACAGATGTAGAGAGATTGTGCATTATGCAAGAAATTGAAGCGCTGGCCTCTCTCCCACAAACGTTATGGGCTACTTCAGACACGGATGTGGGACAGATGCTTATTCCCCCAATTCGAATAACAGTCAAGGAGGGAGTGCCTCTGCCTCGTGTACCGCAGTAAAACATTTCCAGGGAAGGTGAAGTTGCCCTAACTCATATTGTACACGATTTGATTATTGCAGGCGTTGTGGAGGAAGTTCCCTATAATGTTTGTAACAGTCCCATTCTTCCGATTTTAAAGAAAGATACTGATGACAAAATCTATCGATTTATTATTGACTTGAGAGAAATCAATAAGATAGTAGTGCCCCAGTACCCGGTGGTGTCTGATTTTACCACCTTACTTACTCTGATTCCGCCCACTGCCACTACGTTCACCGTGATTGACCTCAAAAATGCCTTCTTTTCCATTCCCATCCATCCTGATAGCAGATATCTATTTGGCTTCACATTAAATAATAAATCGTATAGATTTTGTCGAGTTCCTCAAGGCTATACAGAAAGTCCTAGCATTTATAGTCAGGCTTTAAAAAGACAGCTCGATTCTTTTGATTTGCAGTCTGGAGTGGCTCTCATCCAGTATGTTGATGACATTCTACTTGCAGCAGATACGCAAGAACAGTGTGAGGAAAGTACTCTTGCTTTGCTCTCCTTTCTTGCTCAGAATAATCACAAGGTTTCTAGGGAAAAACTTCAATATTGTAGACCAAAGGTGACCTACCTCGGTCATCTTTTGTCTAAGGAGGGACGTGCATTAACATCTGATCGAATTCAAGCGATTTTAGATACACCAGTCCCCCGCACTCAGAGAGATGTGCGCGCTTTTATAGGCTTGACGTCTTTTTGTAGACAGTGGATAATGGGATTTTCACACATTATAAAACCTTTGTTAGCACTATTGTCCAAGACCACACCAATGCCCCTTGAATGGACAGATGAATGCCAGAATGCTTTTGAACAATTGAGACAAGCCCTTTGTTCTGCACCAGTGTTAGGTACACCAGATTACACGAATATTTTCACATTATATGTACATGAGAAGGATGGGTGTGCATTGTCAGTCCTAGTGCAGACACACGGGGATAAACAGAGACCTTGTGCGTATTTTTCGGCAATACTTGACCCCGTAACACGAGGATTACCTGGGTGTTTTCGAGCAGTTGCAGCAACAGCAGTGGCCATACGGCAGAGTGAGGGAATAGTTTTGTCACATAAATTGCTGGTGTTAGTTCCCCATGCGGTAGATGCTCTGTTAAATCAAACAAAGACCCAGTACCTCACGAGTGCACGTTTAACAGGATATGAGCTAACGCTGTTGGTGGCGCATATCACATTAAAGAGATGTGCTACTCTGAACCCTGCTACTTTATTGCCGTATCCAGTTGCTGAGGGCCAGGAGGAAGAACACCATGATTGTGTTTTCCTGACTGAAGACAAACAAAGGGTCGTGTCGACTTACAGGATACGCCACTTCCAGATGTGGATGGGCAACTGTGGGTTGATGAATCGTGTTTAAGGCTGCCAGATGGTACAACTTCCGCAGCATATGCGATCACGACACTTAAGACAGTGGTAGAAGCAGCACGAATACCACAGAAGTCGGCCCAAGCGGCAGAATTGATAGCCTTAACAAGAGCATGTGAATTAAGCGCTGGTTTATGTGTGAACTATCACATTAAAGAGATGTGCTACTCTGAACCATACTACTTAATTGCCGTATCCAGTTGCTGAGGGCCAGGAGGAAGAACACCATGATTGTGTTTTCCTGACTGAAGAACAAACAAAGGGTTGTGTCGACTTATAGGATACGCCACTTCCAGATGTGGATGGGGAACTGTGGGTTGATGGATCGTGTTTAAGGCTGCCAGATGGTACAACTTCCGCAGCATATGCGATCACGACACTTAAGACAGTGGTAGAAGCAGCACGAATACCACAGAAGTCGGCCCAAGCGGCAGAATTGATAGCCTTAACAAGAGCATGTGAATTAAGCGCTGGTTTATGTGTGATTCAGAAAAGGGGGTGGTGATGAACAGAGTGTCTGAATTAAGCAGACCACTCTTACCCAGTCCAAAGATCAGGGCTTGATCCATCACCGTTATTTATCTCACTGCACCATCCCAGCTCAGAACCTGGCTATATGCAAATCAGTCTGTCCCTGGCCCAGTGCATCATGGGAACAGGGCAGACTAAACTACCAAGCCAATTCTTCACCAGAAAGGAGACAAGCTACCGGGGACCGGTTTCTGGCATTTCAGCCGTCTTCGGCCCGGCTTGCTTGAATCCTGATGATGCAGTGAGAAAGGGACTCATGTCTGAGTATACCCTGCCACACCTATAGTGGCCAAAAACGATTCAGAAAAGGGGGTGGTGATGAACAGAGTGTCTGAATTAAGCAGACCACTCTTACCCAGTCCAAAGATCAGGGCTTGATCCATCACCGTTATTTATCTCACTGCACCATCCCAGCTCAGAACCTGGCTATATGCAAATCAGTCTGTCCCTGGCCCAGTGCATCATGGGAACAGGGCAGACTAAACTACTAAGCCAATTCTTCACCAGAAAGGAGACAAGCTACCGGGGACCGGTTTCTGGCATTTCAGCCGTCTTCGGCCCGGCTTGCTTGAATCCTGATGATGCAGTGAGAAAGGGACTCATGTCTGAGTATACCCTGCCACACCTATAGTGGCCAAAAACGATTCAGAAAAGGGGGTGGTGATGAACAGAGTGTCTGAATTAAGCAGACCACTCTTACCCAGTCCAAAGATCAGGGCTTGATCCATCACCGTTATTTATCTCACTGCACCATCCCAGCTAAGAACCTGGCTATATGCAAATCAGTCTGTCCCTGGCCCAGTGCATCATGGGAACAGGGCAGACTAATTGATAGCCTTAACAAGAGCATGTGAATTAAGCGCTGGTTTATGTGTGAACATCTGCACTGATAGCCGGTACGCCTTAGGAGTAGCGCATAATTTTGGCCTACTCTGGAGAGAGCGAGGGTTTTTGACTTCACATGGAGTGCATATCATGCACGGAGAACTAGTGCGTGATCTTCTGAATGCGCTACTTTGTCCAAAGAAAGTGGCGATAATCAAATGCAGTGCACATAAGAAAGTGACAGACAAAGTAGGACAAGGAAACACCTTTGCAGATTGCATAGCGAGGGAGACTGCTATGTTACGAAATGCTTCGCCAATGTATGTAGTGAAATCGCAGGCGGAGCAATGGCATGATGCTAGAGAGGAGATATTAGACATTCAGAAATCAGCGTCTGAAGCAGAACTTGCAACCTGGGCGGCGGAGGGAGTGCTAGATGATGAGGGTTGTTGGAGAAGCAAAGATATGGAAAGATGGAAATTGCCTGCAGCTTACTTGCAGGCAATGGTCCAAATGACACATGGATTGGCACATGTTGGAGCTCTCGCAATTACTATATTGCTTACGCAAGTTTGGGAGCATCCTGAGATTGCCAATACGGCCAAAAGAGTAGTGCAGACCTGTCTGATATGCTTGCAGCACAATCCTGCTAAAGGGACGTATACTCCGAAAGGAGGGTTTGTTCCACCTACTGCACCATTCGAAGTGCTACAAATGGATTATATCCAGCTTGAGCATTGCAATAACCTTAAGTATGTCTTAGTGGTGGTGTGTGCTTTCAGTAAATGGATTGAGGCCTTCCCCACGAAGGATAACACAGCGTTGACAACAGCTAAGGTTTTGCTCAAGGAATACTTCCCACGCTATGGTGTTTGTAAATTTTTGTGGAGCGATAATGGTCCTCATTTTGTTGGGAAAATTGTGGAATACGTGATGAAGGGATTGGGAATTCAGCAGAAATTTCATGCTGTATTCCATCCGCAGTCTGCAGGTCTTGTGGAAAGGTATAATGCTACTCTGAAATTGAAGCTAGTAAAGATCGTGGCATCCACGTCTTTGAAATGGCCGGATGCTCTGCCTCTGGCGTTGCTATCTATCAGATCAGTGCCCCATTCCCGAGCTGGCCTCACACCTTATGAAGTGGTGTTTGGAAGGCCTATGAATATATGGGGAGTTCCTAAGCCTCGATTGTTACAGGATGTGCCTTGTATAATGATGAACGATTTTTTGGCACGATTAACAAATGATTTACTTTCCATTCATCAACAGGTTCGAGAAGTGCTCCCCGACAATTCCATTGGAGAGGCTCACAATCTTCGTCCTGGTGACTTCGTTATGGTCAGATCCTTCTAGAGAGAACAAGCAGCTTGGAGCCGAGGTGGCGTGGACCCGAGCAAGTGCTACTGGCAACTCGTATGGCTGTGCGAGTTACGAATAAGAAACGGTGGGTGCATTCCACTCATGGTCGCCGTGTCTCTCCGGATCTGGTGAATCCAACTGTGCTGTCTGATTATCGAGACATCTTGGACGAGGAGAAGAGCCCAGCTGTTGCGTCTACTGAATCGGAGGGAGCCTTCCCGGACCACACCGTTCTTGGAAGAGAAAGATACAATCTACGACCAAGAAAAGCAGTTGTTTTGTGCGAGACTGGTTGAGTTACCGCTCCAGGTTTGTGAAACGGAAGCCGGGAATATCAAGGGGGGGATCTGTTCTGCCAATTGTAGCGACACCCGTCTTGAATCTCGGGGAAGAAACCAACGGCTACCTCGGAGCTCAGCACTCATATTTTTATTTTTTAGTTGCTTTCTTTTTGAGACATTTTGAACTTGGAACTATGGCATCTTCTACAATGCGAAATAAGAGAATTCTTGGTGCAGTACTCTTTGTTATGACAATTGTGGTGATAGCAGTAATAGCTTGGGTAGAAGAACTCTTGGTGCCGGCAAGAGAACATTTATCGCCAACTACCCCAATTCCATCTGAACATTTTCATTTTACTCTGCCTTATCATGAAGAACGACACAGACAGACTTATCTGAATAATAGTTTCATCCAGATTCTGCATCACACCCATAATATGACGAACACTTCGAACTGTTGGGTATGTGGGATGTTGCCTGGACATCAAAAGAAAGGAGGCACTCCGCTTATCCCACTCCCATTTTCTCATAATGGTTCTTGTAATGCCTGGTATACCCTTTTATTCACTTTGCGATGGCCGACAAAAGGTGGACTACTTTTCTGACTCAACAAGGTCTGTTTTAATGACCGAGATGGTTATCCACAAGCTGAAGGAACTAAATTTGAATGGGAAGAATATCGACCCGATAATGTATCCTCGCCTCGAATTTATAGTAACCAACGAAATGTAAATATGTCCAGTCTGCATGTAATAACAGTCATTGATGCGAAAGCTGACTTGTGTGTCCGAAATAAAGGTACAATCCCAGTAGGAAGAAGTGAATGTAACACTACTCTCACCTTTGACACTCCAAATGGTATCACTTTTGTGGCTTCACGAAACACTTACTTTATCTGTGGAAATAAAGGTTATCACTGTCTCCCTATAGGATGGTTAGGAACATGCTATATATCCTTTGTATTACCCCCCGTGTTTATTGCCCCACCTATGTACCATAATGACTTTATTCTGTACCATGATTTTATACTAAATAGAGTGAAGAGAGCATTAGCTCTCGATGAAAAAGACCAAACAGACACATCTCTGCAACAGTATGTTGATTTTAATTTAGGACTGTTCTCATTTGTTGGGGCTGCTTTAAATAGCCGAAAAATAAGACAACTGACACGTGTTGTAGAAGCTGTTGCTAATGAGACAGTTTTTGCTTTAGGAAATTTGACTGAGGAACTTCAGATTACCAGAATTGTAACGCTCCAGAACCGAATGGTTCTAGATGTAGTATTAGCTGACCGTGGGGGTGCATGTCGCATTATCGGAAGTAGTTGCTGTGTGTACGTGCCAGATAATTCACCCTCTGTATATGATGCAATTTCTAAGTTGCATAAGATAGCTGCTGAGACACATCCTGATAATGGTACTTGGACACTTTCGGGGTGGTTTTGGACGTTACTTAGTACTTGGGGTTGGAAGTTGCTGACAATCTTATGTGTAATAATTGGGATATTATTCTTCCTATGTCTCTGCATTCAATGTGGCCCTATGTTATGTTCCATGTGCCTTTCTGCTTGTATCCCATCCAAACGAGCTGTTGTCAAGAATGAACAAATGATTCATAGAGAAGTAGCGAAAATTATGTCCATTGATATTGAGGATGAATACCCTGATTATGTCCACTATGAGGTAGCTTCAGCTAAACGCTAAAAGGGTCGTCTGTCGTAATTTGACGGTGATCGGGTTAGCGTTAAGGTTTGCTACACGAATTTCCCCTTAACTTGACTATGGTGTTCGGAAGCCATTTTGAACACGCTGGCGGCCATTTCATATGAATGCGTCGCCTCGTGGCCAGCATACCCTTTGTCCTTTCTCTGTACCACTGACCACTAGAATTTGCCAAGCAACAGGCTATTTTTAGTATTGGTCAAGCACGCACATGCGCAGTTAAACCCTCTGTACTAGTGGACAGTCATCATTTAGGAATGTCCCTCCAAATTGACCAGTGGTGTTGTAACTCCTCCCATGAGTTGGCTGTGTTCCAAAAATGACCATATATGTACCTAAACTGAGCAAATGTGTTCCGCCTACTCTTTTATTACTGTAAAACTGTATAAAAGATGTCTCGCACCGATGTTCGGTGTGATACTTCTTGCATTGCCGAAGGGTGCTGTAGGAATGTACAACCACCCCATGGGGTCTTAATAAACTTGTGTTTTGCATTTTCCAGTTTCCGTGCCAATATCTGTTTTATGGTGTAGGGGGTTTTGCGGAATATGTAGGCCTGGAGAACCCAATACCACAGGGGGAGCTCCCCTAGAGTGCAGAGGCCAGCTACTGCTTTGGTGGCACCTATGCTTGATTGGAGTAGGGAGGAGGATGGGGCAGAGCTTGACTTTCATAGGTATGGGGGGATTAATGGTGAGGGGGGGTCAGCCGGGCAGGGAAATTTAGGAGCTGGGGTAGTGTTCCTAGGGGAGCATGGGAGGCAGCGTAAGGCCAGTCAGATGGTCATGGGTCCCGGACGTGAATGTATTAGGGATGGGAGGTTAAGGGGTGCCAGCACAGCACTCCTGTCATATATATTGCAATTCGAGGAGCATAGAAGGTTTCAAGACTCAGGAGAGCTTGGTGTGGCTCACAGGCAATGAGGTGAAGCAAAGAGCGGTTCGCAGACGTCTTCGGGGATCCAGCAGCAACTGACAGAAACAGATATGGAACGATTCATTGGCTCCACCAGCTCCTACGGTGCAGAGGAAAGATGGGCAGTGTCGGCAGAGCGGTATGGTGGGGTTTGTACAGCCTCCCTGGATGCCAGGTGCCAGCCCATGACTCAGGTGAAAGGAATGACAACTAGAAGTTATGTTAGTGCAGGCCCAAGTTGGGTCAGGACGGAGGACACCATGGTTGCGTCGATGGTGGATTATGACAAAGACAGCCTTGAGGAAGTTGAGGTTCGAGATGGCAAATAGCCTGTGGGCGCACAGGTTGGGGCACAGCCAGGGGGTCCTGCTAATGTATTCTTGTCTAGTGGGTTACAGTCAAATAAGGCCAGGCAAAGTATGGTATCAAGGACATGGACGCCACTGGTGAGGCGGCAACCATCTGTATGGGCACCAACCTTGGAGCCCATGCAATGCCAGGATTCCGATGTGGGTCTGGTGATGGTGTCCACAGGTATGGATTCAGGAGGAGACAATGGAGGGGGTCGGGGGAAGGGAGGAGTAGTTGCGTAAGGGTAGGTACATGGCTGATGTAGGGGTGGGTACGGATGTAGCACCTGTCAGCACAGCAAGTGAGCAACAAAAGGCTATGGAGGGTATAGAGAGCAGTGGGGCGAAGAGTGGGGAGAGGACAGAGGACAAAGGCGGAAAGTCTATGGAGGACAACGGTGCCAAAAAAGAGGGGCAGAAAGCAAGGAGCTGAAGCTGAAGAGGCTGCCTTATGTGGGTATGACAGAGCACTTGGGGGCGCACTTGATGGTGGCAACACAGATAATTTGGAAGGGAGAATATGTGGAGATATTTAAGCCCCTTCATCAGGAGCTGAGCTCGAAAGAGGTTTCGAAGGAGTACAAAAGGATCCCCTTGACGATAGAGATTTAGACCGGGGAGTTATTTATACTAGTGTCTATTGTGAGAAATGTCGGGAGCGTTATGTCGCATTGTTCAATTATATGGACGTAATACACAAAGCTTAACTTACTATTGGGGGTATGCCTGGGCTCAATATGAGAAATTCCAAGCAAGGTTGGCATGGGATCCCGAGGCAGAGTGGATGGATCTGGGCACAGATCTTTGACAGCATACCATGGGCCGCTAAGTTTATGAAGAAGCCGATTTTCATGGCCAGGGGTTTGACTATGTTTTTTTAAGCCCTTTCAGGTGCGCCCTACCCGGGGAGGGGTGGGGAACACATCAAAAGGTCAGAGCGGAATGGGGAGCATGTTGGGACTACAACAAAGGCTTGTGTACTTGCGAATACTGTAAGGTTCAGCATGAATGCTCCAAGTGTGCGGGCAGGCACGCACTTAAGCATTGCTCAGGAACCGCGGGCGGAGACCAGGGACAGAATGGAGGGCAATGGCAGCCATATACGAGCAGGCAAGAGCCACACCGGCAACAACAGCTTCATGGCAACAGAGGGGGCACAGGGATCTGGTGCAAAAGGCTCGAACGCTGGTTAAAGTGGACAGGTTGAAGTATTGGCTGGGGTTTTACGATCAGCCAGAAGAGGCAAGGGTTTTGCGGGAGTGTTTCAAAAGGGCTTGTCAGTTAGGTTATGAGGTTCCCCTAGGTTCAAAGATAGATAGACAATTTGCGGACTGCGAAGGAACACAGGAAGGCAGTGCATTACAAGCTGGACAATGAAGTGTTGGAGGGCAGAATGGCGGGCCCGTTTGAGGATTAGCCAATGGAAAATTTGATTGCGTCACCAATTGATGTGGTGCTCAAAAAAGAAAAAAGGTAATATTGGTTAATTAACCATTTTTCAGTAAATGATTTAATTTCGGAAGTCAGGGCATCAGTGTCCTATTCCTGAGAGGAAGTGGCCATGTTGCTTGTGTGTCAGCGGGGCAAGGAGCACAGATGGCAAAGTGCGATGTGAAGTCAGCTTTTAGGCTGCTTCCGGTAGATTCAGATGATTTTTAACTGTTAAGCAGGCACTTTGAAGGGAAATTATACGTATATTAAGCGCTACCCATGGGATGTACAATCTCTTGTGCAATCTCTAGTGCAAGTTTTTCCTGAATTCTTTTAATGGGATTCTGTGGTCAGTAGGCAAAACAGGATGGTGGGGTCCTTAGCCGAGTCTACATGGAGAGCTAATGGGAAGGCATGGTTGGACTTTTTGGCATATGGGGAAACTGTTGTGGGAAACAATGATCAGGTCAGGTGTGCCGTTCCCTGATGAATGTGCGCGCGTTTCCTGGTAAACCCAAAAGGGTTTTCATCCAAAACAATGACACAAATCATGATTCTATTCAGTCCAAGAATCATGATTTGTGTCATTGTTTTGTTTTGGACCCCTGAAGAAGGGTCCGGTGTATGGACCCGAAATGCATTGGGTTTGTGAAATCCATGGATTAAATACAATTTAACATTGATGTCGTTGATTTTGAAAAATCTAAATGGATAATCTTGGAAAATAAAATTCATGAGTAGAATGAAGTACCATGGTTGGAATACTATATTCATTGAATGATTGTTTTGTATAAATTAGGATGAAAAACCTTTTGGATTTACCAGGAAAAGTGTGCACATTCATCAGGAATCGGCACGCCTGACCTGATCATTGTTTCAGTATTAATAGACACCGATGGACGCAGTGCAACGAATGGAGCAGCACAGGATAGAATTTGTGTTAAATTCAATAACGAATTGGGGAATCAAGTGTGCACAGAGTATCTATATATTTTTTTGAAACTGTTGTGGGGCTACGCCCCGTCAGCTCGGGAACTAGGACAGAGGATGCTCAAGAGTTGGGTGAGGGAGCAAGACTGTTTGGGAAGACTTCGGAGACCATTAACATGGAGGTAGTTCTATAGAGTGCTTCAGGAATCGTATGTGATTTGTAAGGGAGTGGAGGAAGTTTGCTTGTTTTCCAACCTTATTTCTGGATGTTCTTTGGTGCTTTCCGTGTGTCTAAGTTGCTGGGCTGTAGTGGTTGGAGGGTAGTGCTATAGGAAGATGTCATGAGAAGAGAGTGCAGGTTGGTGGTATGGTGGTGCAACTCTAAGACTGACCAGAGAGCACAGGGGTGGAACGTGGGATTACAGGCTTTAACAGCGCCTGGTCAATGCCCAGTGGCATGGGGCAATTTGTGGGCAGCATGCTATGGGGCAGTCAGTGGTGAAGTGTTTTGGCTCCAGTCAGGAGCAAGAGTTACAGTGTTTCAATTCCTTTCGGTCTTGCGCAAAGCACTTACGGTATTAGGGGTCCCTTCTGCTGCATTCGGAATCCATTCTTTCTGCATTGGTGCTGTGACTGAGGCTGGCAATTGCGGGTGGGCACGGGAGGACATCATGCGGTTGGGGCGCTAGTCATCGGACTGTTTTTAGAGATATGCGCACAGGGAAGCTTTATGTGTGAATATTGACTGCTGTTTTTTTTCAGGTTTGGTTGCTGGCCAGTTGTGGAAGATGTGGCCATTTGGGTGGTTGGACATTCGTTCATAAAATGGGTAAAGCGGCACAGAGGGGTTATGGAGCAAATTTGGGATTTAACCAGCGTTTGTTCCTTGTTACATTGAGGGTTAAAGGGGGCATGAGGAGGCAAGAATTAGTTCAGTGTCTGAATGGTATGATGGAGGGAGGTAGATGCCCGGATGTGTTAGTTCTCTATTTCGGGGAGAACGATCTTGTACTTGAGAAAGGCAGTGTTTTGAGAGGGCTATGAAACAGGATTTAAAGCTGACAAAGGCTTGTGGTTAGGCTGCTCAGTTCTTTGGACAGAGTTTATGCCACACAGACAGTGGAGGGGGGCCAAGAAACAATCTTTGTTAGACAGGGCACGCAGGAAGGTAAATAGAGAGATGAGTCGGTTTTGTAGGTATCTTTGTTTTGGCCACATCTGTCACGCCGGATATTAGGTTTGACCATACGAAGTTTTTCCGGAGTGATGGTGTTCATTTTTGTGGGATGGAATCCAATTGTATATTTGAAGTTGAAGGAAGTGTTGTCATGAACCTTGACTATTCGTAGGTAGGTAAAGAGGCACTAGCCTATCTTTCCCCAGCTAGACATCATCAAATGTTTGGATCCTCCCCTGGATGTCCTAGGTGCCAGCCCGTGGGATCAGACTTGGTGCACATGTTTTGGATTAGTTCGGAAATCACAGCACTCTGTGGGGAGGTGGACAGCGCGTTGACAGAGGTGACTGGTTTCATAAATGTATGCACATTAGAGGGTGCTCTGCTGGGACTGTTTAAGCACCCCAAAAATACAAAAGCCAGCAATAGATTCATCAATTCAGCGCTGTTAATAACCCATAGACTTATAGCCATGACCTGGAAGGCACCGACACTGCCAGGTAAAGCACATTGGGGCAAGGCAATGCTTAGAGAGGTAGGCTGAGGCAGACGCGCCCTGGGGAGAGAAGGCTCGAGCTCTACACAAATACCCTACAGCAGCGGATTGGGAAACGCTGTTGACTGATTCGAATACTTATAGTGATGGCTTTGTCAATCAATGATACTGTTTCTGTTTCCCCTATCGTGTGAATATTGCTGAATTTGTGACTCTGTAACCTCTCTACTTTGCTTACTGATGCTCTTGGCTTGTATAGGCTCTAATCCTGATGCACTCTAGTGCTGACATTACCATCTGCACTCTTTGAGCCATATAACAATGATCCCTAGATGCATGCCTCGAAAGTCCTATATGGTACTCTACTGCCATGTGTAGACGCTCTGGATATTTTAATGACCTCCTGTGGAGATTGCAGGGATGAGACATTGAATGGTCTTACTGTGAGGATTGTAATACTACTGACTGGACTGATGCTTACGCATTACTTCTTTTTTGTTGTTGACATCACGATGATGCCATGTTAACATCAGTAATGTGCTGCGAAAATGAACACCATCACTCAGATGTGGCCAAAACAAAGATACCTACAAAACCTTAAAAAAGTCTTAAAATTAGGATTTTTCTCAATTTAGTAGTAGTAAAGTTAGGACTCCTAACTTTAGTACTCCTAAATGCCTTCTGTGAATACCGAAAGTCATAAAATTACGATTTTTCTCAATTTAGTAGTAGTAAAGTAGGGACTACTAATTTTAGGATGCCTAAATGCCTTCTGTGAATACGAAAGTCTTAAAATTTGGATTTTTCTCAATTTAGTAGTAGTAAAGTTGGGACTCCTAATTTTAGGATGCCTAAATGCCTTCTGTGAATACCGAAAGTCTTAAAATTTGGATTTTTCTCAATTTAGTAGTAGTAAAGTTGGGACTCCTAACTTTACTACTACTAAATTGAGAAAAATCATAATATTAGGACTTTCGGTATTCACAGAAGGCATTTAGGAGTCCTAAAGTTAGGAGTCCTAACTTTACTACTACTAAATTGAGAAAAATCGTATTTTTAGGACTTTCGGTATTCACAGAAGGCATTTAGGAGTCCTAAAGTTAGGAGTCCTAACTTAACTACTACTAAATTGAGAAAAATCCTAATTTTAAGACTTTCGGTATTCACAGAAGGCATTTAAGAGTCCTAAAGTTAGGAGTCCTAACTTCTGTGAATACCGAAATGATTAAGTGCATTCTGTGAATACCAAAAGTAGTAAGTGCATTCTGTGAATGCCAAAAGTAGTAAGTTCATTCTGTGAATACCAAAAGTAGTAAGTGCAATCTGTGAATACCAAAACAGTAGTAAGTTTAGGATTGAGTCTTAAATTCATTCTGTGATTCGGGCCCAATGACATCATGTAACTAAAGAATCTTCATTCAAATTCCACAGTTTATCCAGTTCTTCTTTTTATTTTCTTGTTTGAGAGTGCACACGGATAGAAATAGATTCTCTGAAGTGATAATCATTTGGGAACATGGGAGAGGTGCAGCGACCTTTGGTCCGCTGCCTTTTTTTGGGGAATATTAGCTTGTAGGACCTGTCCACACTCTCCTTTACTGTAAATAGATATTGAACTTGTGAGATCCAAATATGTCTACGTTCAAGGACCGATGTGAAGAATTGGCACAGGATCTTTTCTCTGCACACACAGGACATGGCATATATTGATTAGGTGGCCAAACCAAGAAGGTACTTAAAGTCATGTTCAGAAACTAGAGAGACTGAAAAAACTGGAAATGGCTAGAGGGTGGGATGGGATCACTCTTCAGGAATACTTGGATAATAGCAAGATCCCCAGTGACCTTCGAAATCTAGATGAGAAATCATTGAGAGAGTGGGAGGAAACTCTGTAAAATGCATCTTACATGATGATGCGAATTCTAGTCAGGCATGCTGATAAAAAGTCAGCAAACTACAAGCAGAAATAGAAAAAATTGAGAATGAAAGCGAGGCCTCGGACAAGGATTGTTGTGGACTATCAAGTTTATTTACGTGACAAAAAAGTAAGGAAAATCAAAAGGGATGATAATGACTATAGGGAAGGAAGGATCTATACCTTTACACGCAAGTATGATAACTAAAAATTGCCAGATGAAGGGAAGTCGAGATGAGATGATTGATACCAGGTTTGTCAGTAGTAGCTCTCTGACGTCCCTGGGAGCAGTACCTCGTATGAGGAGGCTCCGTCCACCTCTACACCAGAAGGTCCATCGACTGTTGTAGCAAAGATGGAAAGATTAGGATTGGGGATCAAAACTATAAGAATGGAGCAAAAATCTGAAGGGGTGGGAGGAGATGGCAAAAAGAAAAAAGTTGAAGTACCAGAAGTACAGACACTGGTGTAAAAAGAACTAGTGGCACAGCCTGTTGGGTGGCCCATTTACATAAGCGACAACCATGATGCTATTTGAATGTCTGATCTTAATTAATTAGTTATTGTGACTCTATAAAATTGTTTTCTAAATGTAAATGAACATAATGTATTGAGCAAGGGTTTAGGGCTCTTGCTCCCCTTAGATGGGGAATTTCGTTGATGTTTTTGTCATCTGTACAAATTCATCGGCTTATTAAAATTAAAGGAGCATTTCAATTCCAAACCTATGCGGCCCATTCCATCAACTGAACACGTACCACCTCGGGCACAAACTGTGTCAGATTTATGTGACTTAGACATTTTTATGTCTTTGCAGGATGAGGGACAGGTTGAAGTGAATACAATGAGGAATTACCTGGGTATTATTGAACATATGCATATTGACAGTGGCCTTAAGTCTCGCTCTAAATTCATGCCCTATGGGACACATCACAGCATTGACTTATTTAGGGAAACAGTGACAAAAGACCTATATAAATTGATGGAGAGATCCAGCGGCTGTACTTACAAGGATCACAACTTGACCTGGGCAGAAATGACAGCCCTCAAGGATTTACAATCAAATCAGAACATTGTTACTGGAGAGGCTGATCATGGTGGGAATGTGGTAATAATGAATAGGAATGACTACCTCCAGGAGATCAACAGACAGCTTGCTGATATCAGTTTGTGTGAACATATCACAGACAATCACATTAAGGACTTAGCCTCCTATATTATCATCAGACTTACAGATTGGCGAGAGAGTTGTCTTATTACAGACAATGAATATAATTATCACTCTATCAAGAATCTGCTGTTCCCCTGTAGGTACAAAGTACCTAAGATTCACATTGGGGGGAATTTTTTTCCCCGGGAGACCTATCATTTTGGGTGTATCCTAACCCAGTGAATGACTTTCTGAATATGTGGACAGGTTTTTGCAACCATTCGTCCATAATTTGCCTGCATAAATATAAGACAGTAAGGACATACTAAATAAGTTTGAGGATGTCATCTGGTCACACGATTTAACAGTTGAATTTTTTCTTCGGACGAGAACCGCAAATCATCTTGAGCATAACATTATGATTGTGGAGATGATGGATATTATTCTGTCAAAGAACTATTTTCTCCATGATGGGCACTGGTATCATCAGATACAAGGTACAGCATTGGGCTACAGGTTTTCTCCCTCCTATGCCGGCTTATTTATGGGCTGGAAGGAGCAGGAGCATGCCTGGGGCCGATATGCCTCCCCCTCGATAGACAATTTTGTCTTTTGGGGAAGGTATATCAATGCAATCAATATGTTGCATAATAAGTGGTGGATCAACTTTTGGAATACCATTCCTATCTGAATGATAATCCATACAACATTAGACTGACCATAAATCATAGCAGGGAGAAGATCAAGGTTCTGGATATCCTATTCTATGTGGAGAATAACTCTATATACAGTATCATGTTCAGGAAGGCCACAGCCTGTAAAAGTGTTCTACACACCACTAGTGCTCACCCAAAGTCGGTCATCAATAAGATACCATTTGGGGAGATGGTGCGCATTAGACAGAATTGTAGCTCCAGGGAATCATTTGCTGCCAACATTGAAAGTGCTAAATGTAGATTCAGGAACAGGGGGTATGGGGGATAAAGTTCTAACTAAAGCAGAATAAAGAATAGGGCGTTTGGCCAGGTATAACACTTTGAATAAAGAGCTAAAGCAGGAAAGAAATAAGTTGAACCATTTGACCTTTATCACCCAGTACACCATGTGCAGTGAATAGGGTTACAAAATTCAAAAAAGAAATTGGGGTTTACTAACTGAGATCCAGGGGCTCAGGGATAATGTGTCAAATAAACTGAAAGTATCCTTTCAATGGAGCCGAACCATAAAAAACTGGTTGTGTCCCAGCTATGTGACCACACCCAGAGGCATACGTGGTTCACTTCATAAATGTAATGTATGAAGATTCGGAAGGGATAAGATAAAGCTGTTTTATGACACTACAGGAAAAACCTACGAGATTCGACACCTCATTTGCTGCAAAACTAAGTTTGACACCTACATTATTGGTTGTGAGTGAAATAGAATATATGTGGGTAGTAAAGTAAGCTCTCTTAAACACCAGATCCAAGAACATGTACAAGCTATAAGAAATTGGGATATGAGATACCTTATAATATTCCACATGATGGAACAGCATGCAGATAACAATGAGATATAGTTTCATGGTATTGATCATGTTCCCTCCGACACTAGAGGGAGCGAAATGAAGCTCTCACTGAAGCCCATGGAAGCTGCTTGGATACACTGTTTACTCAGTGTGGAGATGGATCACAACACAGACGATAAATGTCATTATTTTTTGTGATCACTGTCTAAAATGAATCTGGATATCTACTTGGAATAATATTCCCTGTATGGAATATTACATGGAATAATGTGATGAATGTTTGTCTTTTGGGGTGATGTAAACCATACAATTGTAACTGATCCTTAAATTGCACTGGTTATTTGTCCCTGTGGATTGAAAAATGGATTGTGATTTATCTCCTTGTGAGATAGCCCTCCTTTTTCATGTATATTCAGTCTGAGCATTCTTTTTTTTTTTTAAACTTTATTTTTGTGCAGGCATGAAAAGAATACAGGTGTGGCGAACCCATACCAGCATATCAGACTTACATAGAGTTATTATTCCACAGCCGTTGTGCCCACAACCCTGGGGCCGGGCGGCAACACATTTTTCTTCCAGTAGCGTGCAATTTTTCAAAGTTTACTCGCTCCACATGGAACCCCACAATCCTGCTTTTGTCATTTTCTCCCACAACTCCCCCCCCTCCCCCCACAACTCCCACAAAACTAGAAGCACGTCCCCCACAAAGGGTGACAGTCAGCACCCATGTCCATCAATCCATGTGTCACTGGTCCATCTATTACATTCGTGCATAGTATACTGGTGCTCGCCCCCCCCCCCCATGCCACGACTTAGCATCACACATGTACGGAGTCTCCGAATGATTCACCATCTCCGCCTTGCACAGGCAATTGTCATTATCAGGTATCCACCCTCTCCTACCTCCGCCGTCTACCCCTCTATGGGACGCCTCCTATTTGCCCCACTTCCAGGCCATGGTATTGTCTCCATTTACTCCATATCCTTCGGAATTTTTTTGGACAGCCTCTAGCTTTGTATGTCACCCGTTCTGCTGCCATATAAAGGTCCAGACCTCTCCTCCATTCCTCTATCTCTGGCCGCTCCGCCACCCCCCAATATTTCGCAATGTCCCTCTTCGCTACCACTAGTGCCAACACCAGGAAAATGATATGTGGGCGTGGCAGGTCTACGTCAGTCACCATTCCTAGTAGCGCCAGTTTCGGGTCTAGTGTTAGCTCTATTCCCAGCACCTCCCCCAATTCTGCGAAGATGTGAGACCAATACGTTTGAATCTTGTCACAGGACCATATAGTGTGGTAAAAATCTCCCTGCTCAGCATTGCATCGAAGGCATGTGGCGTCTGCTATCCTACCCATCTTGTGGAGACGCCTCCGATCAAAGTATGTCCTGTGTAGGACATTCAATTGGATCAGCCTCAGCCTTGACTTAATGGCCACTTCTCGGGGGTGCATCAGTATCAGCTCCCAGTCTAAGTCCTCTAGTTGCCCTACTTCCGCCTCCCATATCCCTCTGAGTTTCGCCAAATTTCCCAACATATTGTTAGTGAGGGTTTTATACGTGAGAGACACTGCCTGGTGTACCATCTGCTCCTGTAGGAGTCTCCCTTCTAGAGGTGAATATTCTGGTATGTCCTGTAGTGATATCTGCTGTGCATTCCATGCATGTACGAGCTGTAGGTGTTTGTATCGTTGTGTGTGGTGTAATCCAAACTCTGCCTGCAGCATCGCGAATGTCTTCAGCTCCCCCTTACTAATCACATCCCCAATAGTAGAGATCCCTATGTCATCCCATCTTTGGAAGCCTTTCAGTTTTTGGAGTTCCGTGAACCATTTGCAGTGCCATAGTGGTGTCTGACGTGTTGGCCTCCCTTCCCACCCCGTGGATCTCGTGGCTCGGGTCCATGCTCGAATCGTGATCATAGTAGCGGGCAAGAGCGTTCTCCCTGCCTTTCCCCCATACAGATAGTGAAATACATTGTGTGCGGACAATTTATGTCTTTCTAATGCATATGTCGGGTGGTCCGCTGGTGAGTGTAACCAGTCATTAATGGGGGTCAAGTGTTCCGCCCAATAGTATGCCTCCAAGTTTGGTAACGAAATCCCTCCACTATATTGATGTCATTGGAGTGTCTGGAGTGCAATGCGTGGTTGTTTGCCTAGCCATAGGAAGGACCGCAGGTCTGCGTGGATTCTGGTGATAGTGTTAGTCGGGAGCGGATAGTACTCATTTTGAAGTGCGTAGAGGAATTTGGGCAGGGTAATCATCTTATACATCGCCGCCCTTCCCAGTAGGGTGAGCGGCAACTGTCTCCATCTCGTCATGTCTTCCACTGCCTCTTTCATTATACGTTCCACATTTCTCTGGAACGAGAGCTTTTTGTCCAGAGTGACATAGATCCCAAGGTACTGGAACCCCTCTGAGGTGGTGAGCAGACGGTCCGGCAACGCTACCCCCTGTACTGCTCCCCGTGGCGTATACAAGACTGATTTGTGCCAGTTGATGGTGTGGCCTGCCATCGCCCCAAAGCCCTCTAACTCCCTGAACAATTTCCCTACGGAGACCTCGGGTTTCGTAATATACAACAATACATCGTCGGCATATAATTAAACTTTTTCCTGAGTATCCCCTGACTCATTACACGTGAAGCCATGGATCTCTGGGTTCTGTCGAATTTTGGCCGCCAGTATTTCTATGGTGAGAGTAAAGAGCAGAGGTGTCATGATTCATCAACCATGCCCCCTTTGCGCAGCAGCAAAGTGATGTTTACCCCATCAGAAAACCCACCCCTGTCCCGTGCACCCAGCACGCCATAATATGTGTACAAGTGTTCATGAGGAAATAATGACTTTATTTATGATTCTTTGCTTTGGGTATTATTGTAACTGTAGCATTTATTCAGTGATAGGCTATATTTTAAATGATACAACTTATTTTCCAAGCTCTGTTATTTTCATGCGCAAGCCTTGTTATTGTGGTACTGAGCATCAGGAGGGGTTTGCCGTCAGGATGGGTTGGGCGCTGTTGACGCACACGCACGCAGGTAAACGGTGCGCAAGACGTTCTTCCCTCCCGGGTGTGGCTCAGCTATAAAAAGCCACACCCAGGACTTCTCAATGCTTCGTCTTCCTCCACGCTCACGAAGACAACGCACCAGAGCGCTCCCCTGTTCCTGGACGACCTCTGCAGCCAGGAAATCTCTCGAAGGTCTTCTTATCTTCATGCTCGGATTTCAGCACGCGTCTCTGCAAAAAAGAAAAAGCTAAGTGAAACTTTCTTTACTTTTAAATAAGGCGCCCAACGCAAGCAAGCAGCAACTAATTAAAGACTTGAACTTACCTGGCAATATTCCATAGACTTTTGGCTCATTCAGGAAAGAGACTATTGCAACCTGAAAGAAACTAAAAAGAGGCTTTGAGAAGAATATCAAAGTGATAAATAATTGAAGAACAGAAGTTAGAATTTTGTGCTTTGCAAATTGTTTTTTCTCGTTAAAATATTGTTCCCATCTAGGTGGTGAAGGAGTGAAGAGCTTTTTTACAGAGTTGCATAAGAGAAAGAACTGATTTCTCCTTTTGAATTCTACACTTCAACTCTGCAACTTCAAGAGCCCACATTCCCTCATCCCTCGACGACGACACGGACGCGACGCCTAGATACTTATTGTCGCAGGTAGGCCTATTTACAAGTTAAAAACGGAGGTCTTCTTAGAGAAGTGCAAGAAATAGGAGAGTGTAGGAAATAAGGATTTAAGTTACATAAGTTACTCTGTTGCCTCGCAGGTCGACAACCCAGGAACCAGGTAGCGTCCATTATCCGGCCTTCCTCCCTATTTTCTATTTAATTACCTAGGTGTGCAATTGATAATCACTAGGTGTTGCCTAGGAATTTGGGAAGTTGGTCCATAACGTCTCTGCGAAATCCAGCTACAAGCAACTCACAGGTAAGAGTTCTTGTGGCCTTGACAGAAGACGAAGACCACGACAATTATTTCGCCCAGACGTTATGGATGCTGCTGATCAAATTTCTCTGCAAGACATTGCCAACATGTTAACTGCTATTCAGGAAGAGAATGTAGCGCTTCGTAGGGATATTACGGTAATCCAGCATAATATACAATCTGGACCCAGTACCTGGAGTTTTTCCCCCAGTCAGAAATCAGTTTTGAAACCAGCTACCTTCCAACCTGGGTTTCAAACTCTGCATTCAAGCACTGACTCTTCTACTACCCCAACTCAAATTCAAGTAGTAACGCCTGTACCTGTACCTTTAGCACCTCCTGAAAGGTTTTACGGGGATAATAATAAGTTTTCCATCTTCATGAACCAATGTCAGTTACATTTCATAGCAAAACCAATTGCGTTTCCTGACGATTCTTCCAAGATAGCTTTTATTTTATCTTATTTAGGTGGTGACGCAGCTCAATGGTCTGTGCCTATAGTTGAGAGAAATGACCCAATGCTTTATGACCTTAGACGTTTTAAGAATACCATGAGAAAACTGTTTGCCAAACATGTTTTTGTCCAATCTGCTGATCATGAACTTCTGCATTTAAAACAGGGTTCTTCAGATCTTTTACATTATATTTCACAGTTTAACAAATTAGTGATTGAATCTCGCTGGCCAGAGGATAAGCGAGTGTCGATTTTTTATAAAGGGCTAAAAGATGAGCTTAAGGACATGGTCACCCAAATCCTGGATCCTCCAGATGATATAGAGGATTTTATAGATTTAGTAGTGAAATTGAATCATAGGTTATCTGAACGAAGAGGGGAGAAAGGAAAAACAGAGCACAATAAAGTGTTTTCTTTCAAGGAAAGAGTCAATAGTGTAAAAGCAGACACTTCCTCTAAAGTGGATTTAGGAGAACCTATGCAGATAGGATCAATAAAAGGACCATTGAGTAAGGAAGAAAAAGACAAAAGAAGGAAATTAAATCAGTGCCTTTACTGTGGAAAATCAGGGCATTTCGTTAAAGAGTGTCCAGTTCGACCAACTAAACCTAAGGTCAAAAGTGCGGAAGTAGGTCTGGTTCAGCAGTCGGAAAACTAGTTAGCTCGGCTAATCAAGAGGTCAGATTGTCGAGTATGTTATCTAGTTTGGCCTCCGCCACTCCTGTAATTACATCCCATCATCTTAGTATAAAAATTTCCTTACAGTCTATGACAAATAAAGGTAAGGTTTGGACCATTGACGCCTTAATCGATTCAGGAGCCACGGGAAATTTTATAGACACCTGTTTCCTGAAAGACTTGAAATTTAAGACAGAATCAAAAGAAAATCCCGAAGTAGTGAAGGCTGTGGATGGTAAGGAATTATCATCTGGGTTAATTCATTTCAATACAGAAAAGCTCTTA
Source organism: Lissotriton vulgaris (assembly GCF_964263255.1). Lineage (NCBI taxonomy): Eukaryota > Metazoa > Chordata > Amphibia > Caudata > Salamandridae > Lissotriton > Lissotriton vulgaris. The sequence continues at coordinate 550,168,774 of NC_141699.1, read as the reverse complement.
ATGACTTGTTTAAATAAACATGAAGAAAAGATCACTTTTGATGTGATTGATGCCCCCCAATTTCGTTTAATCCTAGGCATACCCTGGTTGGTAAAACACAACCCAAAAATTGACTGGGTTAAGAAGACTGTGTTATTTGATTCCGATTTTTGTCGGTCTTCTTGTTGGTTATCTCCAGAATCTGAAAAGATTGTTCAAGGCAGTAATTTTCCTTTCAACTCAAAAAGTATTCTGTTGTTGGAAGGGGTTCCAAGAGAGTACGCGGATTTATGTGATGTATTCGACAAAAAAAAGGCTAATACATTACCACCTCATCGGGACTTTGATTGTCGAATTGACCTCGTGCCTGGAGCTACTCTACCTTGTAGCAGAATATATGCACTCACAGAGAAGGAAAACGAACATTTGAGAGAATATTTGGATGAATATTTGGCCAACGGTTTTATTCGACAGTCAAAATCTCCAGTGTCATCCCCCCTCTTTTTTATTCCTAAAAAGGGGGGAGAGTTGCGAATCTGTATCGACTATCGAGCTTTGAATAATGTCACCATCAAAAACAGGTATCCTCTTCCCTTGATTCCCACTCTTCTTGACCAGCTGAAGGATGCCACAATTTATACAAAATTGGACTTGCGAGGTGCTTACCACTTGGTGAGAGTCAGAAGTGGTGACGAATGGAAAACAGCCTTTCGTACAAAGTTTGGTTTATATGAGTACCAAGTTATGCCATTCGGTCTCTGTAATGCACCTGCAGCATTCCAATTTTTTATAAATGAGGTCTTACGGGAATTTTTGGATGTTTGCTGCATAGTGTATATTGATGATATTCTCATCTATTCGAAGGATACCACAGAGCATGTAAAACAAGTAAGAGCTATTCTTCGAAAACTACTTGACAATTCCTTGTACATAAAACTCGAGAAAAGTAATTTCCATATCACTCGAGTAGAGTTCCTTGGATATATCTTAAGCCCCGATGGAATCGAGATGGACCCAAAGAAAATCCAAGCAGTTCTAGATTGGTCTAGCCCCGCCTCAGTAAAACAAGTTCAGAGCTTTCTTGGGTTTGCTAATTTTTATAGACGGTTCATTTGTAATTTTTCTCGCATGATCACTCCAATAAATAGGCTGTTAAAAAAGAACATTAGATTTGAATGGAATAAGGAAGCTGAGGAGGCCTTTCAAAATCTTAAGAAACAATTTACCACAGCACCAATATTGATGCATCCTGATCCTTCTCAACCCTTCATAGTAGAAGCAGATGCTTCTCAACTTGCCATAGGAGGTATTCTATCTCAGAGACATAAGGAAACGGGACAAATGCATCCAATTGCATTTTATTCAAGAAAACTTACTCCAACCGAGCAAAATTATGCCATTGCGGACAAGGAGTTGCTGGCCATAAAAGCAGTTTTCGAAGAATGGCGTCATTATTTGTTAGGGGCTAGGCACCCTGTGACAATTTATACTGACCATAGAAACTTGCAATTTTTGCGTTCTGTGAAAGCCTTAACAGCCAGACAACTAAGATGGACATTGTTTTTTAATGATTACAATTTTATTATTACTTATCGACCCGGAAAAGAGAATTTGAAAGCAGATGCTCTGTCTCGAATAGGAATTTCTGAAGAAAAGGAAAATCTCCTTAAAGAAATTCAGCCAGTATTATCTGAAAGTTGTTTTAAGATAGGTGTAATTGTATCTGATGTAATGAGTGACATAAAAGAAAAGATACAAGAAAAGACTATGGAAGAATGGCATGATTTGTATCCTCTTATACAAGTTAAAGACAATCTGTTGTACATGAATGAACAAATGTTTGTACCCACACAGGAGCTACAGGAAAAGGTGATGCAGTTGCATCATGACACTTTAATGTCGGCCCATCCAGGTGTGACCAAAACTTGCCATTTGATAAAAAGAAAATTTTGGTGGCCAACCTTGTTAAACGATGTTAAATCTTACGTTGAGACCTGTGAAATTTGTTCACAAAATAAAACTTTACATCAAGCTCCCAGTGGACTTTTACTTCCCCTCCCGATTCCACCTCAACCTTGGCACACATTATCACTTGATTTCATTGTGGAACTTCCTAAAACTAAAGAAGGCTATACCACCATTTTAACTGTAGTAGACCATTTTACTCGCATGGCTCATTTTGTTCCATTAAAAAAGATACCTTCAGCCAAAGAATTAACTCATGTTTTCTCAAAAGAAATTATTCGTTTGCATGGCATTCCTTCAGTAATCATTTCGGACAGAGGTCCTCAGTTCATATCTCATTTTTGGCAAAACCTAGGAAAGACTTTAGGCATGGACATCCGTACGTCGTCAGGTTATCATCCTCAAACGGATGGGTTAACAGAAAGAACTAATCAAACTATCGAACAATTTTTACGTTGTGCTTTAGTGGAAGAGGAAAGGGAATGGTCAGATATACTTAGGATACTAGAATTTGCCTATAATAACATGGATAATTCCTCTACTACTTTTTCACCCTTCTTTAGCACTTATGGATTCCATCCCAGAAACATCCCAGATTCTGTACAAATTCCTTCTGATATGCCGTCTTTAGAAGACCATATCAAGAAAATAACCCACACTCAAGAACTGGCTCAATATTATTTGGCACAAGCAAAAGAAAAACAAAAGGAAAGTTCAGATTTGCATAGGAAAGCACCACCTAAATACTCTGTAGGAGATAAAGTGTGGTTATCTACAAAAAATTTAAAAATAAAAACTTGCAAAAAATTCTGTCCCAAGTTTATCGGACCATTTTCTATCGAAAAAATAATAAATCCAGTCAGTGTAAAACTAAGTTTGCCAAACCGGTACAAATTTCATTCAGTATTTCATGTGTCACTAATCAAGCCTTGTGATCCAAGAACTAGATTTAAGGACAAACCCACAAGCATTCAGGTAGAAGGAGTCCCAGAATTTGAGGTACAAAAGATCTTGGATTCAAAAAGAATTTGAGGTAAATTATTTTATCTAGTTCATTGAAAAGGTTACGGTCCTGAGGAACGAACTTGGGAACCTTTATCACATTTGCAGAATGCCCCTAAAAGTTTGAAACGTTTTCATCTGCAAAATCCAGCTAAACCTAGACCTGTACCTCAGATTTTGGGAGGGCTCTTGAGAGGGGAGTACTGTCATGATTCATCAACCATGCCCCCTTTGCGCAGCAGCAAAGTGATGTTTACCCCATCAGAAAACCCACCCCTGTCCCGTGCACCCAGCACGCCATAATATGTGTACAAGTGTTCATGAGGAAATAATGACTTTATTTATGATTCTTTGCTTTGGGTATTATTGTAACTGTAGCATTTATTCAGTGATAGGCTATATCTTAAATGATACAACTTATTTTCCAAGCTCTGTTATTTTCATGCGCAAGCCTTGTTATTGTGGTACTGAGCATCAGGAGGGGTTTGCCGTCAGGATGGGTTGGGCGCTGTTGACGCACACGCACGCAGGTAAACGGTGCGCAAGACGTTCTTCCCTCCCGGGTGTGGCTCAGCTATAAAAAGCCACACCCAGGACTTCTCGATGCTTCGTCTTCCTCCACGCTCACGAAGACAACGCACCAGAGCGCTCCCCTGTTCCTGGACGACCTCTGCAGCCAGGAAATCTCTCGAAGGTCTTCTTATCTTCATGCTCGGATTTCAGCACGCGTCTCTGCAAAAAAGAAAAAGCTAAGTGAAACTTTCTTTACTTTTAAATAAGGCGCCCAACGCAAGCAAGCAGCAACTAATTAAAGACTTGAACTTACCTGGCAATATTCCATAGACTTTTGGCTCATTCAGGAAAGAGACTATTGCAACCTGAAAGAAACTAAAAAGAGGCTTTGAGAAGAATATCAAAGTGATAAATAATTGAAGAACAGAAGTTAGAATTTTGTGCTTTGCAAATTGTTTTTTCTCGTTAAAATATTGTTCCCATCTAGGTGGTGAAGGAGTGAAGAGCTTTTTTACAGAGTTGCATAAGAGAAAGAACTGATTTCTCCTTTTGAATTCTACACTTCAACTCTGCAACTTCAAGAGCCCACATTCCCTCATCCCTCGACGACGACACGGACGCGACGCCTAGATACTTATTGTCGCAGGTAGGCCTATTTACAAGTTAAAAACGGAGGTCTTCTTAGAGAAGTGCAAGAAATAGGAGAGTGTAGGAAATAAGGATTTAAGTTACATAAGTTTCTCTGTTGCCTTGCAGGTCGACAACCCAGGAACCAGGTAGCGTCCATTATCCGGCCTTCCTCCCTATTTTCTATTTAATTACCTAGGTGTGCAATTGATAATCACTAGGTGTTGCCTAGGAATTTGGGAAGTTGGTCCATAACGTCTCTGCGAAATCCAGCTACAAGCAACTCACAGGTAAGAGTTCTTGTGGCCTTGACAAGAGGGGACAGCGGGCAACCCTGTCTCGTGCCCCGCTCGACACGGAATTCGTGCGATAGGCACCCATTCACACGTACCCGCGCCTTCGGTGCCGCGTATAGCAGCCCTATCCATTTTTGAAAGTGGGGACCAAAGCCAAACCGCCGCAACACTGCCATGAGAAAAGGCCAATGTACTGCGTCGAACGCTTTTTCAGCGTCCAGGGACAGGAACCAGTGCGGCTCCGTCCTATCCTGTATTTCTTGAAGCCAGTTGTGTGTCCGTCGGAGGTTAAGCTTTGTCGCTCTATCCGGCAAGAATCTGGATTGGTCTGTGTGTATAAGGTCCGGAACAACTGTCCGTATGCGCGTCGCTAGAATTGTGGCCAGTACTTTCACCTCCATATTCAGGAGGGATATGGGGCGATACGAGGCACAATCCTCTTCCGGCTTGCCCTGTTTGTATATCGGCACTATGGTCGCTAATGCTAAATCGCGTGGGAGTCTCCCTAGCTCGTAGGCTTCAACATATAGAGCCAACAGGTGAGGCGTCAATAGGTCGGCCGTCTTTTTAAAGAATTCGGCCGGGAACCCGTTGGGTCCTGGTGTCTTCCCCGTTTTTAATTTATTGATGGCTGTGGAGATCTCCTCCAGAGTGATTCTCGCCTCCAGCGGGGTGCTGAGTTCTACATCCAATACTGGGACATCCAGATTTTCCATATATAGTAGGGCCTCGTCTACGGACCCGAGGTCTCTGCCTCTATAGAAGTTCTCATAGTGATGTGCGAAGGCTTCTGCTATGCCCCTGTCGGTATTTTCTAGGCCTCCCTCGTCCTTCCTGATACTTTCCACCCACCTTGCGGCTCGTTCTTTCCTGCTGAGCCATGCTAGGAGCTTGCCTGACTTGTCGCCTACATCGTATAGGCGGTGTAACGTTGCTAGGGCTTGTGTCTTTGCCTCATTAGAGACCAATTCCCTATACTCCCTTTGTTTGTCATGCAACTGCCGTAGTATACCTTCCCCTTGGTCTACAAGGTAATGTCTTTCTAGAGTCAGGATTTCAAGTTCTAACGCTGTTGCCTCCCTGTGCTGTTTGCTTCGCTCGTCTCTCAGTCTCCCTCTAATTCTATCTCTCAACACAGGCTTCATGGCCTCCCAAAAGATGGTGTTAGAGTCCACTGAACCCTTGTTCTCCGCTACGTATACTTTTATGTCTGCCCTCAGACCCCGTACTATCTCAGGAGTTTGAATATCCCAGGCTGCCAAGCGCCACTCCGTCTCACGCCTTTCTGTGTTCTTCCCTAATATCGCATATAGGGGCGAGTGATCTGATATTCCCCTTGCCTTGTAGGTGAGCTCATCTCCCTCCGACAGGTACTGCCTCGCAACAAAAATGTAGTCTAGCCTGGAGAAGGTTTTATGGGCCCCTGAGTAAAAGGAGAACGTCTCTTGCATCGGGTGTCGCCAACGCCACGCGTCAGTGAGTCCCATGTCTGCCACGTATTTCGCAAGGGCTGTTTGCGTCCCCCCTCTGCGTGTTGCTCCCGAACGATCTAATTCTTCCGACATGACGTCATTGAAGTCCCCCCCCAATATTTGCATCGTGTCCGCCGTTTCCAGTAGGATGGCCGCTACCTCTCTGAGCGTGCGTGGTTGAAGTTTAGGCGGGGCATATACTGAGATAACTGTAATGCGTGTCCTGTTCCACGATCCCTGTACTCCCACATATGTACCCTGTGGATCGCTCCATGTGCGTGTGACGGTAAAGGGGTGCGTTTTGTTAATTAGTATTGCGGCTCCCCTGGCGCCCGACGTGTAGCCCGCGTGATTCAAGACTTTGTATCTTCCCCTCGCTATGAACGTACATGTCCCCGCCCGAAGGTGTGTTTCTTGCAGGAGGACGAGGTCCGGGGAGGTCCTCTTTATGTACGAATTCACCAAACCCCTCTTTATTTTGGACCCCAGACCATTAACATTCCAAGTCAAAATGGAGATCCCCTTGTGTGTTCTCTCTGTGGGTGTTAGTGTACCTGCCATACTGTGTGGGTCTTCTGGAGGTCAGTAGGAGACCATAGCGGCTGTGTGTGACAACGTTGACTCTCATTCTGCTGACTGTGACTCATCGTGTGCTCCCATGTCCAACTCCCCCCCCAACTCCCCCAACTTGTCAAAACTCCCCTGTGCCCTCTCCCGCCCCCACCCCACCTCTCTCCCCCTCCAGACTCGACCCCATCAAGGTTCAAGCTGTCAGTAGAAGTCGGTCTGTCACCCCCCCACTCCCTCCCTCTATAGAATTACGACCCGCAAGAGCCGCCTATGTTGTCCTGTGGTGTATCCCCCCCGCCGGGCTTGTATCCCCGACAAGGGTATGCACCACTCCTAGGCTCGTGTTAAGACTGTGAAAGAACTGTTACAGTTAACAAGGAATCTATACCTGAAAAACAAAAAGAGTTTAACGAAAGAAAAAGAAACAACAACTAAAAGGGTACTGGTCACTTGCGTGTCGTGTCCGTGTCCCGGCCGACAATCAGATCATCCACTTCTACCAGGTTCACGAGTGCGAGTCTTGTGTAGTCGGTACTGTACTGCAGTTTTTGTCGGATACGTCCTGTTCCAACTGCCGGATCACTGTTTCCAGTGGGTGTAAGGAGCGCCGGTCACTGTCTGACACCTCGTCCTCCACATCCGAATCCCTGAGGTGTTCCCCTTCTCCTTCCGAACATGCCTGGTCCCGTGACTCCTCCTGTGGCCTGTGTGCCGTTCTCGACGTCCCCGGTGATTCGGATCTACCCCTCCTAGATCCCGCCGATGTGCGTGAACGGTATGGGGTTCCTGTGTATCGCGAGTACAGTCTCCTGGATCTCCTCCTCTGCTGTTTTGGCGAGCCCCACCGCGCCTTTTCCTGTGCTGCCCTTACCAGCTCCTCTCTCCCTGCCGTTTCCCTGCCATTGAAGATCGGTCTCTCCTCCAGCCATTGCCAAGCGTCCTCCGGGTGACTGAAGAAGTGTGCCTTGTCCTTGTAGATGACCTTGAGTTTCGCCGGGAAGAGCAACATATACGTAATGTTCAATGATCTCAATTTGATCTTCACCGAGTCAAAGGAGCGCCGCTGCTTCTGGACCTCCTGACTATAGTTCGGGAAAATCATTACGTTGGTGTTCTCCACCCGGATTTCGCCCATCTTCCTCGCTTCCCGCAATATTAAGTCTCTGTCAGCGAAGTTTAGGAAGCGCGCGATTACTGGCCTGGGTCGTGCGCCCTCCGGGGGTTTCGCAAGGAGTGCCCTGTGTGCTCTTTCGATCACAAAGCAGGAGGAAAAACGGGCTCCTGGGAAGGTGTCCGTGAGCCACTTGTGCAAGAATGACGTCATATTGTTCCCCTCGATTCCCTCTCTAAATCCTACGAATCGGAGGTTGTTTCGTCTTGCCCTGTTTTCGGCGTCATCCACCTTCCAGATTAGCTGTCTGTGTGACGCCTGAAGCTCCGCCATTTCTCTTCGAAGTGTCGTTATCGAGTCCTCAGCCTCTCCGATGCGTGTTTCCGTCTCAGTCACTCTGACGGAGAGGTTCTTGAAATCTTGGCGCAGGAGTGTGACCTCCGCGCCCACTTCCCCAATCTTGCCCTCCAACGCTGATCGGGATTCCTGTATGTCCGATCTCGACGCCTGGATTGCTGCCAGTAACCTGTCCGTGTCAGTGGCCCCCTCAGCTGCCGGGCCTGTGCTGTCTTTGGGCGGCCGTGGCGCTGCGAAGAGCTCCAAAGTGCCTTGTTTGGTCTGCCTGGACGGGGGGTCCCTCTTCCCCATCCTCACTGCTTCAGTGGTGTGCCCAGCGATGGGGGATGCGGGCAGATTGGTCTTGGCTGCCTCCTCGTAGTGTGTCCAACAGGGATCTAGAGTATCCAGGCACTGCCTGCCTTATGTCGGCTCCCCGGTATCAGTCCGTTACGGAGCAGCCCCACCTTTAGTGCCTCTCTATGACCGACCAGGATGGTGGACTAGTTTGGCGCTCCTTTTCCTCCCGGTCTATCTGGTAGTGGATAGTCCGGCTGTGCGTCTCCTAGTGACCATCAGCGTTGCCTGTCCCACCACGCCTCGGTGCTGCTCTGTGCTGTGTGCTGCGTCGCCCCTCAAATGTAGCTGTGGGGGTCCCCACTCCAAGCAGCGGCCCGTCTAGCGAGATTTCTATGAGTGCCCCCGCCTGCTCTGCCACTGATTGCAGTCTCCGCCTACCGCCAGGCCCTTTGCCCTTGCTATGTTCAGGGTACCTCCTCCCCGGTGCACCAACCTTACGTTGTGTGACTCCTGCGCCTTCACAGGGCTTCCCCACTCAGTGCCAGCTGACTGAGTAACTATGCGGCTCCGGCGTGTTCAGGGAGCGCCTCTCTCAAGTTCGCGTGGCTGCCGATGCGCAGCGGTCACCAGTGCTGCCTGCGGGCCCTCCCCCGTGTGATGACGGTGAGAGCGTGAGGAGTGGGGTTGGGGAGGGTCTCTGCCACAGTGCCCCCACGTTGTAAGGCGCTCTCACCCCACTGCCGGATTCGTCGCACAGCTCACTCACCGAGGGTGTTGGAGGTTGCGGCCGCCATGTTGGTAAAGGTGGGCTGCCTCCGTGGCCTCAGCGTCCACGTCTCCCCCTCTCTGGCTGTACCCTGCGTACCTCTTCTGGGCCGTAGCTTTAGCCGGTGTGGGTAGGGAAATCCTGTCTCTCGCCGTGGGCATCGCAGGGCTCTTCCCCGGTCGTCAGTCGGAGGGAGCGGCCGCCATGTTGTGTAGGTGTTCCTCGCGTCTCGGTGGCACCGGCTGCTCCCGGTCAACTCAGCTCGTGGCCCGGCGACCCTCTCTGGCCCAGGTGAGGACGTTGACCAACAGGGCACCTCCGACTCCGGCCCCTCTGCCGTCCGCTCTCGCGCAGCCTTCACTTCACCGGAGCGCCTCCGCCATGCTTCGATTCTTCGCCCGGCGGGCGGTCGTGAGGGCACCGGAGCTTGTACGGCACCCCGGGCTCGTCATGTATCAGTGCTCGTTTGCGCCTCTCTACTCACAGGCAATCTCCTGTGCCCAGTGGGACGTGCTGCTCCGTCCCGGACCGCTCACCGTGCCGCCATCTTGTCCGGCCGTTACACCTTCACCATGGGCGCCGTGTCAAGTTCGGCGGAACTCACTCTGGGGGCTTCGAGTTCGGACTGTGGCTCGCTCGTCCCTCTCCAGGCGTTCCCCGACAGCCCGTGGGTGAGTTTTGGCTAGTGGTGATATATGGTTTGTCGGATATTTAGACGTCGGCCGGGAGCTCCCGGGAGACACGTCTAGTCCTGCATGCTGCTGGCCACGCCCCCCAGTCTGAGCATTCTTGATGGATATGAGGACGTTTGTGACTCCCTCCCTCCTTATGATTGTTGGATTGCATGGATTTATTCCATGTCTACAATTGTTAATGACAATTGACACTACATTGGGATGGCCAATGGGACATAACTACGCAGGCCGAGTTTGTTTGCGATATCCATGAAAGTGGCTTGTAGACTGATAAGCTGTTACCTCATTTGATCTTAGTGGGTTTACATACTTTGTGCGCAGGTACCAAGCACAATAGTGTACTTTTCTAAGCGTCCTGTGATATCCCCTTATAATGATATGGTTTAACATATAAATACACACATTTACTTGTGGGTTTAATGTACCTTTTTGTCACCACTAATGACATTTCCTGATTACATCTGGGCGCTAAATATGAGACGCGGGGTTCCGTGCGATCATGGTACTCTAGTGCTATAGTTCATGCCAGTCCAATATGGCCGACGCAGATCTTCAGCGTGACCTAGCATTGGATACCTGTTGACCAGCGCCTTCTGTTTAAGGCACTAACCATCGCCATGGTGCCCTCTACAAGTCTGGACCCTCTTACCTCAGGAGGTGTTTCAATTTCTATGCGCCATCTAGGCATCTCCGGTCAATGGGTCAATGATTTGCTGCCATCCCACGATACCGCCTTGCCAGAACGGGAGGGAGCTCACTTTCTGTAAGGGCGGCCAGGGCCTGGAATAGCCTGCCCTTTGAGCTCAGGAACAACCACGATCTTAGGACGTTTAAGAAGCTATTGAAAACCCTACTTTTTGATTAAGTCGCTTAGCTGCTTTTTCCGCTTCTGCATACACCTGCATTGACTTATCGCGCCGGGAAACTTCCGAGTACCTGTGTGCGTTACAAATGATCGATAACATAACATAACCAAGCGTCATTTGTAACACACTTGGCTGTTATTATGGGGTCATACTCAATCCAATTATGACACAATGTGGATTCTTTTTTAAACCAATATTAGCTTTTGAAATCAACTTGACATGGGTTACTAAGTACTGTGTTGTCCGCACACTCCTGTGTCTAAACAGACTCTCTGGTCTGCGCACTCCTGCGTCTAAACTGACTCTCGACCTAGCGTTATTTGTAACATTCTTAGCGGTGGCCTGGAAAGTATTACAGGTGTTCACAGAAGTTTGATTGGACTTGCCACTGGTGAAACACATGGGAAAGGGAGGGTAGACAGGAAGTTCAAGGTTAAAGATAGGAAGTGCAGTTGCTTAGAGGGTAATATTTTCAGCCATTGGCTGTAGGGGAAAGTTAAGGTTGGAAAAGTTGAAATGCGCTACAATAGCTATGAAGTACTTACAGGGTGGGGTATGTGGGTGGGACCGTAGGGGTGGGGAGGGGATATTTGATAGTTCAATTGATTTATAGCGAGGTTTTAGTTTTGAATGGCGGTTTGCCCAGGAATAAGATATAGACTTCCTTTCGTCTCTCCTGTTGTCTCTTCCCTTATCCTCCTTTTCTCACCTCCCCTTGTCCCTCCACTACTGTTCTCTCTCCTTTCTCTCCACTCCTAATGTATTGCTTATTTTTCGATGTAATGTGTAATTGTTGATCTTTTTCTGTTAAATTGTTGAATCTCATGTACAGCGCTCTGATACCTTTGGGTCTAGCCAGCGCTATATAAAACTCAATAAATAAATAAATAAATGTGCACATGTTTTAATAAAGCGGCCTTCTTCACACTATACAAATGGTTGGTGGTCTGTGCTGCGCACCTCTCTCCCAATGTTACTGAGTATCGGTGTGATTTCACAAAGCGATAGTATGATCAGACTGAAGGCCAATGTTATTTCTACTTTCCCACTGTGATGTTACCAAACTCAGCAATGAATAGGGTGACCAGACGTCCCGGATTTGCCCAGACTGTCTCGGGTTTTCACCAGCTGTCCTGGCAGATTTCGGCAATTTTGGCTCGGCTTTTAGAGGGGTGTAGTGTCGTTCCTGTGACGCAACAGGAGTGACACAGGTTCACCCACGGGGAGTTGGTGTTTGGACCCCTCTGTTTTGGCCTGCATTGCCGTGGTCCTGCAACCACATGACAGGATTAATAAAAGTGAGCCCGGCGGATGTGATGTGCCAGAGGACGCACAGAGGCCAGAGCTCCGAAAGGGCAACAAGCGTCTGTGTCCATTCTTTACGACACAGCGCTGACTTGTGTCACGGTAACCGCTCGCTGAACCCAGCAGGTGTCTAACGCGGGACTCGCATTAACGACACCACATTGCCCACACCCTTGTAAAGAATTACCCTCTCATCTCGTGTCACGGAGTGCGTCGGGAGACGGAAAGCCTCTGCATCACGTGCTCGGCTGGAATAACCTACTACAGCGAGCCCCAAGAGTGACATAGGAGACACAGCCCCAGCATTTTCCCTACACGAGTAACACCTCAAGGACAGCACTGTTTAGTGCACCCACACCAGGAACAGGTCAGTGGTGGGCGATGACCCAACAAACTTAAACTCCACCTGCACAGGAGAAGATCACCCGAGTGTCACAGTGCAACTGTGTGCCCTGGCCTCTGCAGCTAAGACCCCGGGGCAGGGGGTGTTGGCAACAACACAGTGGGTATCCGGCACGGCGAGTGATGGAGCTACAGTCAGGCTGCCCACAGTACAGTGACACACGCCCCGCTGTGAAACGCCAGGAGCAGCGCAAGTTGTACTGACAGAGCAGGATGAAAAACTGCAAATACCTCTAAACTGACCTATATCACTTCAATTGTTGGCCACCAAGGCTCATGCATGAAACATGTCCCCACAATACTTACTCAACTGGAATATTTTATAAAAAAATATTTATTATTTGTAGAAATTCTTTTGATTTTTCTCTTTTTCAAAAAATACATTATGTTAAATTAGCACAAAGCTTGAAAACAGACACACATGCAGAGTAGTCCTGTTATATCACTTTGCCAATGCAATTCATGTACTTAATTTAATTGACGGCTTGATATCTTAATTACTAAGCATGATTCGATAAAACAGACAGAACAATTTCAATATAAACTGATAATCATACACATAGAAGAGAGATAATTACAACATGATATCAACCTAAGTATAAAGATAAAAATGATAATAACTCCACATTCAATCATCAAACATACATTCATACACTTCACATGCCTCATACATACTACACCAGAGAATATAATACATAGAACTGTTCAAAAACATATGCAGGATCCAGTGAATTAGATTGGTAACTTTGTAACTACGATGTGCTGATATGGTACAGCAGTTTCTTCTTTGTTTGTATGTCTCAAACTGGATTCCCATCTAGAAAAAGTAGGTCAATGCACTTTTCGGTGGGACATAAATAAAACCACCTTCATCAGGACCAATTATGATTCATTGTCTTTTCAAAAACTTGTGTTTGGTGGGGTTAATCTTGGTCAGTTTATTTGTTTCACAGATATATGGATACACTATTGGTCAGCCAGCTAAAGTGACTCTGTGCATGTCACCAACTATGCAAGTGCACAAATGTTTCCCAGAAGACAGGCAGTAGTCCTGTTCTTTCACCTTCGTATAATATTGCAGCTAAACACAAAGCATCAAAATTTTACGTCCAATGCGGTTACCTGGCCACCCTCAGCTTATAGCTGGATATATTCTACTATCGACACTTCTCAAACGCCTTCGTTCGGCATGTCGGCATTTCCCACAACAGTGACAGAGCAGGATGGCCACAATACCCCCAATTGAGCCAATCCTGGTGGATGGGCCGCCCTCTACTCATGCTCCAAGATGGAAGGAATGGGTAGAGCGGCTAATATTATTCTTTGAAGCTACCAAAGTGAGTAACAAACAGAAGAGAGCTATGCTGTTGCACCTAGGCGGTAAAGACATCTACAGGATTGCCAAGTCGTTAAATGAACCAGCCCCTAGGACACATCTCACACTAATTGCCGCCCTTTCAGCGCACTTCGGACCCATGGCGTACAAAGATTACGAACGTTTTGTGTTCCACCAACGCGCCAACAAGGGGACGAGTCCATTGATACGTTCCATGCTTGCCTGAAAGACTTAGCAAGCATGTGTGGATTTCACAACGAAGGTGAGGAGATAAGGGGTCAAATAATACAAGGCTGCGCCTCCGCACAATTTCGAGAAAGAATACTAGAGGAGTTGGAGAGACCCTTGGCTGAATCCTAACCGTGGGCCGAACAAAAGAATTGTCACGGGCCAGTGCAGCCCATATGGAGGCAGCACTACAAAGTAAAGGTGAAGGTGGAGCCGGTAAACGCGGTGGTCCCTTCCCAGTGGCCAGACCAAGCAAAAAAGTGAACACCCGGAGGTGCGGGTATTGTGGTGGAGACCCTCATTGATCGGCAGAATGTCCTGCGCGTGGAAAGAGGTGTACGTGATGCGGTCAAATTAATCATTTTGAACGGGTGTGCCGGTCCCGCAAGACTCGAGGGCCCAGGCCCACTGTGAACTTAATCCCCAAAGCACAGAGTGGGAACAGCGGCATAGACGATGATAAAGAGGAAGAGCACATCGTCCATTCAGCATAAATAATCGAAGCAGCCTCTCAGCCCTCACGCAGACTTCCACAGTGCCAGGTGCGAGTCGGAGACCATAACATCATGGCTGTCTTCGACACTGGAGCAACCATCAATATGTCCGCGGAAGTGTACGAGACACTGGAACAGGCCCTGTCACTGAATTCCTCAACCATCAAAGTTTTCGCGTATGGACAAAATCAGCAGCTGACCATGAGAGGAAAATTCAAAACGACCATCTCGTACAGTTCTAATTCTATCTAGTCGCAAATATACGTTACCGAGGATGGGCATGGCATGCGGCAGGGGTGCTGAGCAGCTGAAGATCTGGAGATTGTCATTTTCTCCTTTGGAATTCACCACGCAATAGTCCAACACATTCTAGCCAAGTTCCTTCTAGTCTTTGAGGGGATCGGGTGGCTAAAGAGGAAAGAAGTACATATCCACATTGACCCCCCGGTCAAGCCAGTAGGGCGACGCCATAGACGCATTGCATTCCATCTGCGGCCACTAGTCGAAAAGGAACTGATGAAACTAGAGGCTGCCGGAATTATTGAGAAGGTAATGGGACCCACACCGGGGGTGTCCCCCATTGTCACACGCAAGCCAAGGCAGCCGGGAGAAGTGCGCATCTGCGTCGACATGAGGCTGCCCAACGCAGCTATAAAGAGAGAACGACACCTCACTCCAAACGATCGACGACCTCATTGGGGAGCTGAGCGGAGTGTGCTGGTTCTCGAAACTTGATCTCAGATCCTGATACCATCAGCTAGTGCTTGACGAGGAGTCGCAATATATCACCACATTCTCAACCCATGTAGGCCTGAGGAGATACACCCGCCTCAGCTTTGGAGGGTCGAGCGCGGGCCGAGGTGTTTCAGAATGTGATCCAAGAACTGCTGATGGACATGCCCGGGATAGTAAATGTCAGTGATGACATTCTCATCTACGCCAAAACCATTGCAGAGCTTAACACCAGGCTGACCCAGGTTTTACAGAGAATCATGGAATCTGGCCTTACCTTGCACTGCAACAAATGCGAGTTCCTTAAACGGCAACTAAAAATTCTTTGGATATGTATTGTCAGCCTCTGGTGTTACCCCGGACCCAAACAAGGTACGAGACATCAAGATGGCAGCCGCTCCTACTACCGCCACCGAGGTGAGGAGTTTCCTCGGCATGGTCAACTACTGTGGACGGTTTATCAGAGACCTAACCACCCTCATGCAGCCACTCTGAGAGCTCACTAAGGGGTCAGTCCCCTGCGCCTGGGGTCTGGAACAAGAAACAGCATGTCAGGCAATCAAAGACTCTCTGTCCTCCAACACCACTCTGGCGTATTTTTACCCGCGCAATTTGACCAAGGGGCTGGTCCCAAGGGGCTAGGAACTGTTCTGCTACAGAAAAGTCAGATGGAAGAAGATTGGATCACTGTAGCGTTTGCCAGTCGTTCTGAACGGAGATTCTCACAAATTGAAAAAGAGGCAATAGCTATCCACTGAGGGTGTTGCCACTTCCATATATATACGTGTACGGACATCCGTTTGTCGTGGCAACTGATCACAAGCCTCTCCTTCCGCTTCCAAACAACTTCCTCGTATCGAAAAATGGATGCTTCAGTGGCAGGAATACAACTGGTGGGTGGAGTATCATCTTGGGACACTGAAGCCAGCGGAATATCTATTGTGTCACCCGTGAGCGGCCACCCCGGAGGAGGAATTGGACGCCGAAGACACCTAAGAATATGTCTGGTGCATTACAGCCAGATCATGCCCTATTCCCAGGTCTATGGAGGTACTGGGAGACGAGACCCGTCGATATGAGTGTCTCCAACGGGCCATACAAATCCTGAAGCATGGGTGGTGGCAGGCTGCCAAACAGGAGTGGAAGGGGTACTCACAGAGGAGGCCAGGCGGACAATGGAGAGTTTATACCACGTTCGTCAGGAGCTAAATTAAGATTCCACGGGGTGCCTCCTCCGTGGCCATCGTTTGGTCATCCCCACGGCTCCGACGAATCGAGTCATACAACTGGTACATGCTGGGCATCAGGGGATGGTGAAAACCAAGAGCCGGCTGAGAACCAAAGTGTGGTTCCCCTAGATGGACGAAAAGTAGAAGTAGCAGTGAGATCCTGTCAGTGGTGCCAAGCCACCGGGGAAGTCAGTCAACCAGTTCCATAATCACTGAGCCTCGACCTGGTCATCCATGGCCTAGTGTTAGTTTAGACTTCAGGAGTCTCCCAGAGACACACCTTTGCTTTAATTGATGATCACTCGAAATACCCAGAGGTGGAAGTAATACCGTCACTGAGGGCCAGTGAAGTAATTCCCAAACGAGAGAAAGTGATGGCCACTCATGGACTGATCCGAGAGCTGAAGAGTGACAACGGCCCTCAGTTCCAAGGGCGTGCCTATATGAAATTCATGCAAAGAGACTGTAATTGTGCCAAATGAGTACACAATATCTCCAATAGAACACATCTAAAAAAAATTAATATTTTTGGCAGGATCATCATTTTAAGAACATTACATCTGCCCACTAGTGAAAGATGCAGACATTCACAATGATCTAATTGCCCGCTGGCCCCATTCAACAACTTCCCCCAGTTAGAATCAATCAACGCAGCTGCAGAAGTCCTGATTAAGACTCCCAGATACGTTACCTCCTGTAACACCCTTGGATCATTAAAGCCGCCTACATTGTGGCACAAAATTTGTGTTTTAGCTGTATTTAGCTTATAGCCCGATACGGCCCCAAACTCTATTGCTAATTGTTCTATCTCCTGCATTGCTGCCGCCGGCTTGGGAGATATAACAGTGACATCATACGCATAGGCAAAAACACTGTATTGTTGCTGCTGTATAATTACGGGTTGTATCTGCCGACTATGCTCAAGCATTTTCAGGATTCAGTCAATATATAGCGAGAATAATAATGGAGAGCAGGGGCAGCCCTGTCTAGTACCTCTCCGAATAGACACTTCCTTTGATTCGAGCCCCATGGTGCATATCCTTGCAACAGGTTGGCGATATAGCGTTTGTACTGCAGTGATGTATTGTTGCCCAAAGCCGTGATGTCGCATCACTTCCCATAAGAAGCACCAAGAGACTCGATCAAAAGCCTTCTCGGCATCTAGTAAAATAAGGCTGAAGGCTGAAGGCATCGGCGGTACTATTAGCATGGTTTAATAGAGTTATAACTCTATTCACATGATTTGTAGTACCCCTATTAGGGATAAAACCATGCTGTCTTGTAGACACAAGTGGAATAATTACAGTGGCTAACCTAGTGGCCAAAATCTTAGAATAGATTTTACCATCCGTATTCAGTAAAGATATAGGGCGATATGATGCCGGCAAATCAGAATGTTTGTCTTTTTTCAAGAATACGACAATACTAATTCGTCCCATGATTTTGGAGACACCCCACTTTGTGCTCTTCTAACTGTAGCTAACATATTCTCCTTTAGAGACTCAAAAAAAAGTATATATCTCCAGCAGCAATTTATCGGGGCCAGCCGCCTTACCAGTTGCCAGCCCATTTATAGCTTGCTCAAGCTCAAACATTGTAATAGGGGCATCTAATCTTGCTGCATCCTCCTCCCCAAGATCTAGTTCGCAGTATTGGCGTACAAATGTTTTAACTTTTTGTATATCATATTGATCATCCGCATATAATGTTTCATAGAAATTCCTAAATACCTCCAATATGCCTGTCTCATTCTCAATACAACGTCCGCTGGGGTCCAGAATAGTATTAATTCTTTCAGCCGCTTCTTTCATCCTTAATTTTTGGGCCAGGCACCTGCCACTTGCCTCCCCATATTCATAATTCATAATTAAACTGCCGTTTAACAACATATTTTTTTGCAGTTTCTTGACTCCATTGTAGATTTATTTTTGCCTTAGCACTAGCACTTCCGTAGCTGCATCCCCGATATCTATACCAGCATGTATGCCCTGGACTAAAATCTCTTCAGGCTTTACGAGACCTTTATCGACTCCTGCAGCTTTATCCCCAGCTGCTTTTGAATATGTAACCCATAACTAAGAATTTCTCCCCTAAAGACAGCCTTGAAGGCATCCCAAACAAAGCCTGGATCAGTGCTTCCACGATTAATACGAAAAAACTCAACAATCCAAACCTTCATATGTACCAGAAACTTTTGATCCAGGAGAAGCTTCCGGTCAAAGGAGAACATCCTAGGTTTGTTAACAACCTCAATACCTGACATGGTTATCACCACTGGACCGTGATCTGACGTCACCCTTGGATATACCTGAATGCATGCAGCATTAAGAAGACGCTGTGGAGCAAAAAAATAGTCAAGCCTAACTAGCTTTTGGATGAGGACATGAGAAAAAAGTGTATCCAGCTTCAGAGCCCCTTAAATAAGCCCAGGCATCAACCAACCCATGTGCCAAGATCAGCGATTGTAATGCCTTGTACACCTTTGGTTTCCGACCCGTATACCTAAAGCTATTACATAATATATCAGGTGGTAAATTTATATTCAAGTCACCACATATGATGAGAGGAGTGGGCCATGTTGCTAGTTCGATATTCAAGAATTCTAAAATTGCTGCTTCATCTAAGTTGGAGCCGTATATTGAACATAACGTAAATGTCATTGCCCCAGCCGTTATCTCAACTATTGCCCATCTCCCAAATCCATCCGTCGCGATCCTACCGGTATTACCAATATGTTTTTTTGTCATAATAGCGACACCCCTAGATGTACAGGTCTGTTTAGTGCATGCCGCAAGCTCATAACCCAGCTCATTTAATAGTTTCCTTTTAGACCACGATATGTGAGTCTCTTGAAGACAAATAACATCACAGTGAAGCATCTGAAGCTCTCTTATAACCTTTTGCCTTTTATTGATAGAATTCAACTCCTGACATTAAATGTCCCAAGTCTAATACCCTTAGCCAACATCAAATTCTGATGTAACACCAAAACAGAGACGTATGCGCCTAGTGACCGAAACTTTCAGGCACTGCAACAAATTATACTCGTGTATTGATCTTGATTTGCTTTTTACCCCCACTTCCCCAGTCCCACCCCCCTCCAATCCCCCACCCACCCACACCACACCCACACCCCCACCACCCAAACCGGGGCTTAAGGACCATGGTCTCTGCGATGGAGAGTGAAATGTGCATTGTCCCCTCCCCATGGCCCCCCATCCACCATGACCCAACATTACCCCCTCTCTTCCAGTGTCACCATTTAAACATTTTAGCTCAATTCCTAAACCATCCAAATATTAAAGTCAGATTTGCTCTGAGCGGAGAGTCCCCGCATATACATACTAATGGAACCAAGCACGAAGAACCACCCTTGGAAGAAAACCAAACTTGAAAACTGTTGTAACATACGAGAAGCAGGTATCACATTATTAGCCAGGACCCATAGCATTCAGGAAATCCTGTGCCACGATCTCCGAGGTGAAATAGCACGTTTGTTCTTTATATATAACCTTTAATTTAGCTGGGTTTAGGAGAAATACCTGAGCTCCTTTCGATTGAAAGAGTACCATTAACTTCCGCAATTGCCACCGTTGCTGTACCGTGGCAGGACAGAAATCAGGGCACACACAAAACTCACACCCCAAACCGGCTCTTCGCCTATCTGGGCGTGCCAGATCAAAAACTGCCTCTCGTAGCAAATAATTGTTTAAACAAATTAAAATTGCCCTCGGATATGCATTCGTATCTGCTCTAGGATCCTTCTTTCACTGCCGTAATACAAACGGAAATCTATGCGCCCTGATAACCTCAGTATACCAATTCCAGTCTTTAAACTCAGGAAAAGCCTCTTTAAACAGTTCAACAATGAATTTCCTTGTGTCCTGCCCTTCCTTAGATTCAGCAATACCCAAAACCCGTAGATTGTCCCGTCTAGAGCGATGTTCCAAATCATTAAGTTTCCAATCCACATCTGCTCTAGACTTTTGAAGTGTATCTATGGCTGACTGTTGTTTCACCAAAGAATCCTCAGCACAGGAAACACGTTCTTCAACCTCCACTACCCGAGTAGTTATTTCAGCACAGGACTTGGCCATACGCTGCACTGTATTTTGCTGTTTTTGAACAGCCCCCTGCGTACGCAGACCCTCTGCCTTAGTCTCAGCCCGATGGGCCATAATGCTCTTTTAGATTGTACTTAGAGTAATTGCATCTTCGTCAATGTCATCATCCAAATTAGGCTGATCAAAAGGCACACTCAGCCCATGGGGAGGGGGAGGGGGGGGGGGCGTTCACCGAGGTCAATCGGTTTTCTCACAGTCTCTTGAGGCAGGGACTGCACCGAGTCATCACCTGCCTCCTCATCTGGACCGTCACCCCAGTCCCCCATATTACTGAAGTTATCATTGTCCTCATCATCATCATCGTTATCTTTACCTGAGGCCATTGTAAGGTCGGACATAGAATAGAACTTGCCTTCGGACCCAGCATATTCAACATCACTACCCTTATCCATAGCAGGGGCCAAACCCAGGCCCTCTGAGGTTAAACTGCTAGATGTTGCTTTAGCTAGTGTTGATAAGCCGCTAACAAGTGATGCGGCTATATTAGTAACCGAGTTTGTCGAGTCAGACTCACAGTTTAAACCACTAGCGACGTCAACTTCTGCATTATCAAGCGCGATATTTGTTGTAGATACATTCTGGTCAGCAATACTCATGTCTGCGCCTGCTTTACCTTTCTGTGGCGGTTTCTTAGTAAAAATTGCAGGTACAGTTCGGGGTCTAACAACGTTATCTTGCTGTTGGTGGACGTTCTGTTGCATATGTCCATTCACTGGCACCGGAAATAGTATCATTGTGTCAGCATCCTGCTGCCCACTTGTAATCACAGGGTGAGAAAGACACATTGTTTGGCGACTTTCGTTATTTATATTCATATTCCCGCTATTCCCACTTCTGGGTGTCCAGGAGTGTACTGCACTCTCAGTGTTACCAACATGTCCCGTAGCAGCGCTACTACCCTCCGCCCCGGTACCTGCCACAGCCATGGCGCTTGCCGGCGCACCTCCCCGGGCTCTCGCACCGCCTCTCCCTTTCGGGGCCATTGTACGTCGCCGCACGCGTTGGAGCCGAGCCGCTGAGTTGCCCACAGGTAGGACCGCGTTCTACCTCCAGCAATTCCACCGAGCACTGCAGACGCTGAAGCCGAGCCGAGCTGTACCACTTAATCTGCTGCAGGTGATGCCTCGCTCTCAGACCAGCGGCTCCGCTTCGCTTACGCTAGCTCCGCTCCCTTCGCTAGCTTGTCTCGCCGCCACAACTCTTTCACATTGCTCCACCGCCACAAGGATCCAACAACGATGCTGCAAGAAGCAGTAAGAAGCAGCTACCTCGAGCCGCCTTCCTCGTAGCGCCACATCAGCGGGATCCTGAACCTGTTTCTCGCCCTTTTGGGTATCAGGTCAGATGGGGAACCATAGAGGACTGTGCACACACAACTCACACGGCCACAGTTACGGCCGCCATCTTGTCCCCCAGAGGTGGAAGTAATACCGTCACTGAGGGACAGTGAAGTAATTCCCATACTAGAGAAAGTGATGGCCACTTATGGACTGATCCGAGAGCTGAAGACTGACAACGGCCCTCAGTTCCAAGGGCAAGAACTGGCAAACTATCTGTCCTCTCTTCGCATCACCCACAAGAAAGTTACCCCAGGTGGCCTCAAGCGAATGGTGAGGCTGAAAGGTTCATGCGTACTCTGAACAAAGTCATCTGCATTGCCCATGAATGCCACCAATCTTTGGAGCTAGCCATATTTTCATTTCTTCGAGTTTACCGCCAAACGCCCCACTACACGTCGGAGAAAGCTTTGGGGGATCTGTCCATGAGACGGGTGGTACCGGATTCCATCCCGCATCACCCTAGCTGGAGGCCAGAGCCCCTGGAAGACGCCACAATTCAGGCTCCCCAGCAATCTCGAAATGAACAAGTCAGTCGACGAAGGAGAGCCCTTCTGTCTGACCTTAAGGCCGCGGACTTGGTACTCCTACAGAATCGCACCCAGGGTAGTAAGTTTAGACTCCCGTATGAAAGAGCCCCCTGGGTCATCACACACCGGAAAGGCACACTGATTACGGCGCAGTGAGGACTGGAGACTGTCACCAGGAATGTGTCATTCTTCAAGGCTTTTCACACTCCACTGGAAGGGTCTGCGGAACCAGCAATAATTGAACCTACTAGGGACGATGTCCCAGACACGGAGGAGTGGGGAGGCTCAGAATCCGATCCCCCTGTGACTGGTACTCCAGTTCCGGATGTGGCCAAGAGCAGTCCACACACCCCTGAACACTCACCTGTGTCTACTCCTAGCAGTGTACCTGGACGTCAGGGGTCTACACGTTACAGTCTGAGAAGCAACTCCAAGCCATCCCGCCGACTGAGGGATCACTTCATGTAATACTGATACATTCATATTATTGCATTGTATGTGCCATGTGATGATTCCAGTTTAAGTATGTGCATTTCTAGTCTGTAGGTATGTCGTGCCAGGCAGTGAAGAGGTCTTAGCCAATGTTGGTAACAGTTATTATATTGTTGATATGTAGAATCTGTTTGGGAAGGAATGTAGTGTTGTTCCTCTGACGCAACAGGAGCAACACAAATTCACCCACTGCCCAAGGGGAGTTGGTGTTTGGACCCCTATGTTTTGGTCTGCAGCGCCATGGTCCTGCGACCACGTGACGAGATTAATAAAAGGGAGCCCGGCGTAAGTGACGTGCCAGAGGACGTACAGAGGCCAGAGCTCCGAAAGTGCAACAAGCGTCTGTGTCCATTCTTTACGACGCAGCGTGGCCTTGTGTCACTGCGCACACTCACTGAACCCAGCTAGGGTGACCAACCGTCCGTAAATTTCACGGACAGTCCGTAATGTGGACCTCACGTCCTTTGTCCATAAGGAAACCTTTTAAGGATGCCTTTTGTCCGCAATTTTGGCCATCACAGGGAGCAGCACTGCTCCCCTGTGAGAGGCCTCACCTTCCTGTTGGGGCGCCTCGCGCTCCTCCTTGAGCAAAAGAGCAGCCCCACCCCGCCCAGGCGCGCAACACCCATTGGGCTCACCGGGCTTCAGCCCCCCCCGTCGCCTCCTCTGCCCGGGCTAAGATTACACGCACTGAAATGGTGCAAGATAGCATCCGATCGGAGAATTATTTTTTTAATGCTTTCTGAGAGGCCCAGCAGCCCGAGCCAGCCAGCCTCTGCTTCAGTGAGTGACCTCCTGCCCCCACCTCTTGTTTTCCTTTACGGTGGCGCCGCGAGGTGAAATCCTTGCCTGAAGGCAGGGATTTCACCTAAGCACTTGATCGCTTGTGAGCATGGGGTGTGAAGCGCACAGCAGGGGGAAAGGGCTGGCCAGTTAAGGTGATGCTTTTCCTTTGTAAAGGAATTTCTGCTGGCGTCATAGCCCATGGGGTGCTGTCTGTGCACTTGTATAGATGTGTATTTCATACAAGTGCGCAGACAGCAACCCCTGGGCTATGACGCCAGCAGGAATTAATTTACAAAGGAAAAGCATCACCTGCACTGGCCATCCCTTTGCCCCTGCTGTTATTTATTTATTTATTTTATTTGATTTATGCATTTTTATATAGCGCGGACTTTACCCGAAGGCGTCAGAGCGCTTCACATTAGGAACAGAAATGAAACATAATGAGAAACATTACAAAAGAGCAGATTACTAAAACATACGTTACTTACATAAGGTAATAGTGACAATTGTGAGCAAACAAAAAAACATGAGGTAGTAAAAATTGTGAGCAACCAAAAATACATGAGGTAATAAAGGTAATAATGACAATTGTGAGCAAACAAAATACTTGAGGTAGTAAAAATTGTGAGCAACCAAAAATACATGAGGTAGTAAGGGTAATAGTGAGAATTGTGAGCAAACAAAATACTTGAGGTAGTAAAAATTGTGAACAACCAAAAATACATGAGGTAGTCAAAAGTGCACAAGAGGAAAAGTGACAAGTGTGCAGTTATAAGAGAAAACAGAGTATAATTTGAGGTATAATACTGCAATAAGTGCTGGCACAAGAACAGGCGTTACGTAGGCAAGGTGGCCCTTGTGCAAGTATCAAAGGTAAAAACATGTGAGAGGTAGCAACCGTGTGTTACATGGGCAAAGTGTAGTGTGCATGTTACAAAAGGGCACCGAACACAAGTACATGGAGAATACTGCAAAAAGGCAGACACTCCCACCACAGGAAAACACTGGGAAGGCACTCCCATGGTCATGGAAAGTAGAAAATATCAGTAGTGGGGAGTCTTCCTCCAAATAGCAAGAGGACGTGAATTACTTTTGGAGGTGTCTCTGGAGGAGGAGAACTTTGAGGTCCCTTTTGAAGGCCTGGGAGGAGGCGGTGGTCCGGAGCTCAGGCGGAAACGAGTTCCAGATTCTCACTGCGTTGCCTGAAAAGGATTGGGCCATTGTTCTTTCCTTCTTGAAAGTGGGAGGTTCAAGCAGTAGATTCTCGGCATTGCGTGAAGGTCTAGAGCCTCCAGAGAGTTTCAGTTTATTCGCCAGGTAGCGGGGAGAGGAGGAGTGCAAGGCTTTGTGGGTGATACAAGCGGTCTTGTAGATAGCTCTAGCCTCGAAGGGAAGCCAGCGGAGGGTGGATAACATCGGTGTGATGTGATCGCTTCTTTTGGCCCCATAGATGAAACGAGCTGCTGAATGGAAGACAGACTTAAGTGGAGACAGGTGAGATTTGGGGAGGCCAGTAAGAAGAGAATTGCAGTAGTCTAGTCTGCAGAGGACCAGCGATTGCACCAGGGTTATAAGGTCCTGCTCCGGGAAGAAGCGACGGATTCCCCAAAGAAGGCGCAGTTGGTAGCGAGCAGATTTTGCAATAGAATTGATGTGGGGAGTTAGATTGAGTTTTTTGTCTAGAATGACACCAAGAGATTTTGCGCTGTCGACAATGATGGGTTTGTTGTTTAGTAGATTCATCTGATCCATCCATGATTGAACCGGGGGAGGAGAGAGTGAGGAGGAGAAGAGGAGGAATTCAGTTTTGGAGGGATTCAGAATCAATTGATGAGATGACATCCAGTTTTGAATGGAGTCAAGAGTAGATCTTAGGATGGAGAGATCATGAGTGGAGGCAACCTTGAGGTAGAGTT
The DNA here is from genome assembly GCF_964263255.1 of Lissotriton vulgaris. Classification (NCBI taxonomy): domain Eukaryota; kingdom Metazoa; phylum Chordata; class Amphibia; order Caudata; family Salamandridae; genus Lissotriton; species Lissotriton vulgaris. The sequence continues at coordinate 550,143,365 of NC_141699.1, read as the reverse complement.
GAGTGTCATCAGCATAGAGATGATAGTGAATCCCGGATTTGCTTAGGAGGTTTCCCAGTGGTTCTAAGTAGAGATTGAACAGTGTGGGTGCAAGTATAGAGCCTTGGGGAACACCTTGACCCACCGCCACAGGAGAAGAAAGACTGTTCGCTATTTTGATCATTTGAGATCTGTCAGAGAGGAAGGATGCAAACCATTTAAGCACAGTGCCCTCCATGCCCATTCTCTGTTGAAGAATATTGAGGAGGGTGTTGTGATTAACAGTGTCGAAGGCTGCGGAGAGGTCAAGGAGAATAGCAGACAGGACCCCCCTGAGTCGAGTATCCCCAATGCATCATCAACCACTTGCAGTAGGGCTGTTTCAGTGCTGCAGTTTTGGATGAAGCCGGGCTGACTGTCTGTGTACTTGGATGGAATTCACATCCAAGGCGCTGCTCACCAGATAAATGGTGAACAGGGCCATGGATCTTTCTATTTTCGCATCCAAGGGCACCAGGGAAGAAGCAGAGGAGGCCCAGGCAAGGAGAACCAGGAGCCATTTGACCCCCACCTATCTACTCTGAGACCTTCGAGGGACTGGATGCCAGGACACAGTGCTGCTGATCAGCCAGCCTCCACAGTATAGTATCAGAGGAGCAGGCAGCAGTTTTTTATTTATGTAAGTCCCAGTAACTTTAATGCATTTTTCAGCACAGCATTACCTACTGCCTGCATGTCTAGGTTACTTTGAATGTTGTTCTTGACTTACATACATAGAAACGTCAAAGAGGACAGTCCCCTCCAAATATGCAAATGTAGTGTAAGTTTGTAGTGTTCATTTTTTTTTGTGGTGGTAGTGGGTAATTTTAGAGTTCAGGGTGGGTGTGGGTTTTAGGGTGCCAGTGAGTACTTTTATGGTTCAGGGTGGGTTACGGATTGGGGTGCCAGGGGGTAATTTTAGGGTTCTGAGCGGGTATGGGTTTTGGGGTTCCAGGGGGCAATTTTAGGGTTCAAGGTGAGTATGGGTTTTGGGGTGCCAGGGGACATTTTAGGGTTCAGCGTGGGTATGTGTTTTGGTGTGCCAGGGGTAATTTTAGGGTTCAGGGCAGGTGTGGGTTTTGGGATGTCAGGGGGCTATTTTAGGGTTCAGGGTGGGTATGGGTTATGGGGTGCCAGGGAACATTTTAGGGTTCAGCGTGGGTATGTGTTTTGGTGTGCCAGGGGTAATTTTAGGGTTCCGGGCAGGTGTGGGTTTTGGGGTGTCAGGGGGCAATTTTAGGGTTTAGGGTGGGTATGGGTTATGGGGTTTCAGGGGGGAATTATGGTTCAGGGTTGGTATGGGTTATGGGATGCCGGGGGGAATTTATGGTTCAGCATGGGTATGGGTTTTGGGGTGCCAGGGTTAATTTTAAGGTTCAGGGTGGGTGTGGGTTTTGGGGTGCCATGGGATTAATTTTAGGGTTCAGCGTGGGTATGTGTTTTATAGTGCCAGGGGTAATTTTAGGGTTTAGGGCAGGTATGGGTTTTGGAATGTCAGGGGGCTATTTTAGGGTTCAGGGTGGATATGGGTTATGGGGTGCCAGAGGGGAATGTATGGTTAAGCATGGGTATGGGTTTTGGGGTGCCTGGGGTAATTTTAAGGTTCAGAGTGGGTATGGGTTTTGGGGGGCAAGAGGGTAATTTATGGTTCAGCATGGGTATGGTTTCTGGGGTGCCAGGGGTAATTTTAGGGTTCAGGGCTGGTATGGGTTTTAGGGTGTGAGGGGGTTAATTTTAGGGTTCAGCGTGGGTATGTGTTTTGGTGTGCCAGGGGTAATTTTAAGATTCAGGGTGAGTATGGGTTTTGGGGGGCAAGGGTGTAATTTTAGGGATCACTGCGGGTATGGGTTTTGGGGTGCCAGGGGTAATTTTAGGGTTCAGGGCAGGTGTGGGTTTTGGGGTGCAGGGGGCTACTTTAGGGTTCAGGGTGGGTATGGGTTATGGGGTGCCAGGGGACATTTTAGGGTTCAACGTGGGTATGTGTTTTGGTGTGCCAGGGGTAATTTTAGGGTTCAGGGCAGGTGTGGGTTTTGGGGTGTCACGGGGCAATTTTAGGGTTCAGGGTGGGTATGGGTTATGGGGTGCCAGGGGGGAATTTATGGTTCAGGGAGGGTGTTGGTTATGGGTTGCCGGGGGGCATTTATGGTTCAGCATGGGTATGGGGTTTGGGGTGCCAGGGGTAATTTTAAGGTTCAGGGTGGGTGTGGGTTTTGAGGTGCCAGGGGATTAATTTTAGGGTTCAGCGTGGGTATGTGTTTTAAAGTGCCAGGGGTAATTTTAGGGTTTAGGGCAGGTGTGGGTTTGGGATGTCAGGGAGCTATTTTTGGGTTCAGGGTGGGTATAGGTTATGGGGTGCCAGATGGGAATTTATGGTTCAGCATGGGTATGGGTTTTGGGGTGCCTGGAGTAATTTTAAGGTTCAGGGTGGGTATAGGTTATGGGGTGCCAGATGGGAATTTATGGTTCAGCATGGGTATGGGTTTTGGGGTGCCTGGGGTAATTTTAAGGTTCAGGGTGGGTTTGGGGTACAAGGGGGGAATTTATGGTTCAGCATGGGTATGGTTTTTGGGGTGCCAGGGGTAATTTAAGGTTCAGGGCGGGTATGGGTTTTGGGTCTCCAGGGGGGTGATTTTAGGGTTCAGGGTGGTATTGTTTTTTGGGGTGCCAGGGGGTAATTTTAGGGTGTGGGGTGGGTATGGGTTTTGGGGTGCCAGGGGTAATTATAGATTTCAGGGCGGGTATGGGTTTTAGGGTGTGAGGGGGCTAATTTTAGGGTTCAGCGTGGGTATGTGTTTTGGTGTGCCAGGGGTAATTTTAAGATTCAGGGCGAGTATGGGTTTTGGGGGGCAATGCATCAAACTAACAAAAATGTGTGCTTTAATTGTTGTCCAGTTTCAAATGCAGAATTCCCCACATTTTTTCTCAGCTTGACCTGAGCATTACCCGATCCTGATTATCTGCCATTTTAGCTCCGCCCCATTGATTTACATTAGCCACGCCCCTTCATCTGCCATGTCAGCCCCCCCCCGAAATTAAGACCTAGTTGCGCCCCTGACCCCGCCCATTGTCATTCTGTATGGGGCTGTTGATTGCCACGTACAGAATGTCAAACGGGCAGTCTGGGCTGGTAAATCATGTGGCGGCCTCCTCATGTCTCGGTGTACAGCAGGGCGTTTTGTAAAATAAAAGGCAAAGCGCTAATGCTGCAACTTTAGCAACGTAAGAAAACAGTTTTTATAAAGAAGCCTGTAAAATAAGTTACAAAGAACGGGTTATCGTTCTTTCACTGTCTCATCATTTTTTAACTGAAGTATTTTCAATTTTTATTATCCAATAAATCCATGGTTGCTGTTTTTTTTAATTTAAAGCAACTAACAACCATTGACAAAGCCAATAGTCCTGGTTTTTGTTGGTGTAATGACACTTGCTGTATTATATATCTGGATGCAATGATAGAAACAACATAATACCAGTCGGGCGGAACACTACGCTAGCACAGATTTTTAGCCTAGGTGTTTTAAACTACCCCCTTAATTACATCGAACACCCCCTTTGAAGAGACCCCCCAGTTTTTTTACACCACTTCAAGCCCTGGAAACAACACCATGTCACAGTCACCTCACATCCTGGCACTGTGCATCATGTGTGACTCATGACTTCTATGTTTTCAGACTGCCTATGTGCAGGGGCATAGTGAACTTTCCCCCACCCCACCCCACCCCTTGCTTTAGGAACTACAGCGAAGGTGGAGTTCTTCATGGGCCTCTTCTGTCTGCAACTCTGTAGACAAAGGCTCAGCTCATAATATGAAAAGGTGGGTGAGTAAATAAGTGAAGGAATGTGTGAATGGCTGGATGGATGACTGAAAGGATGAATGGATGAATGAAAGGGTGAATGGATAGATAAAAGAAAGGATGGATGGATGAGTGGAAGTATGGATGAGGGAAAAGGTAAATAGATGGATGTATGGGTGGAAGGGTAGATGGATGGGTAAAAGGGTGTATGGGTGTATGAAGGGATGGATGGATGAGTGAAAGCTTAGATGATGAGCGAGTGAATGGGTGGATAGATGAGTGAAAGGATGGATGGATTGAATTGATAAGTGAAATGGTGAATGTATGGATGGATGAGTGAAATGGGTAGATGGACAAAAGGATGAATAGATGAGTGAAGAAGGGAAAGGGTGGATGGATGAGAGAATGGATGGATGGATGAGTGAAAGAATGGATGAGTAATAGGATCAATGGATGGAATAAATGAATGGATGAGTAGATGGATGGGTGGATGATGGATGGATGGATGGATAAGTGAAAGGGGGATAGAGAGAGAAAGGGAGGATGAATGACTGAAAGGGTGAATGGGTGGAAGGATAAGTGACTGGGTGGATGGATGAGTACGTGAATGAATGAATGGCTGGATAGGTGAAAGGGTAAATGGCTGAATGGATGAGTGAATAGATGGATGGGTGAAAGAGTGGATGGATGACTGTACGGATGGATGGGGTGAAAGGGTGGATAGATGAATAATGGATTGATGACTGAAAGGGTGGATAGAGGGATGGATGAGTGTAAGGATGGATGGAAGGATATATGGTGGATAGGTTTGCAAATGGTTGAATATGTTTGGATATAAATGGGCACATAGATGAAAGGACAGAATGAATGGTGAAAGACTGAATAATAGATAAAAGAATGATTACACCTTGTAGCACCCATTATCTTAAGTGCATTTCCTATACATTGACTTTCACGTTAATATGAGTAATTGTCTCTGTATAATGTGTGTGATGTAACGCACTCTGACACCCTGTCCTACATATTTGAGATGAGTAACACTATAAGAGAAATTAAATACACATGAGAGACGGTCTAAGTGAAGATGAGGGGCACCATTGAAGGGTGATAGCAAGGCAGGACTGGCCGGACTGGGCATCGGGTGTTTCCCTGGGAGGCTGGAAAGGGGGGGAGCGGTTTTGTAACTGGGGGCTGGCACTGCAAAGTTCCTTATATATCCAGTAGTTTTCAATCAACAATAAAAGCGGCTTCACTTATATTCAGGTGTGGTTCACCATTGTCTGGTGATTAATGTACCTGCTGGAGCGAGATGCAAATTTTGAATTGTCTAAGGCAGCAAGCTGCAGCCAAACTGAAAAACCGTGAAGTGCACGATTGTCTCAACCTAATATGAACCTATTTTGACTTGTACTTAGATGGTTGTCTATTTACTTACATATATACTATTGCGCGACCACCTCTGACGTATCTGTAAAACGTACCTTTTGTCCCGAAGTTTTGTCCTGAATTTTGACCTTTTGTCCTGAATTTTTGTCCTGAATTTTGACCCTTTGTCCTGAATTTTTACACTCACCATCCTGAATTTGCACCTATGCCAGTTGGTCACCCTAAACCCAGCAGGTGTCTAACGCAGGACGGGCGTTAACGACACCACAAGGGAGTCACCCGAAAGCAGTGAGAGGCACTTTTTGGGTGTTCTGAAGCTGTGCTAGTTAGCAGCTGTTATAAGTAAGCAATGTAATTAATAGGTACGATGTTGAAGAAATTACATTTTATTTAATTTCTTAATGCATCTTCTGTGATCCTATGTAGATGATAGCTCTCATTCTGTGCCATTCCTTGGGTAAAAAATGGTGGTCCTTCTTCTATTTTTCCAAAATGTCCCGGTTTTTGGTTCTCATGATCTGGTCACCCTAGCAATGACTCCAGTGATATATTCAAGTTTCACTGAGATGTCATCGAGTCCCACTGCAATGTCACTAAACTATGGGAAATCTGCGCTCTCCACAGTGGTGGCAATGAGCTCTACTGCAATCTTAAACAGCTACAACCGTCATGCTTCTGAACCAACTCCGATGTCACTTATCACTAATGGGATATCAATTATCCCCACTGTGATGTCACCGAGCTACGGTGTACCACTGTGATGTCATTGAGCCCTACTTACTTCCATTTTGATGTAATTGAGCGCAGTTCCCACTGTGATCTAAAAGGGCTCCTCCACTCTGTTACAGAGCGGCACAGCTTGTCTTAAGGCCAAAATGTCATCTCACTGGCTGCCACTGTGGCATCACGGGCTTACACTGAGTCTCGCTGCCTTTCACTATGATGTTACTGTGATACTACGTCTCATCTATGATGTGACTGAACTTCAAAGCATCATCACTGAGCCCTGCAGCAGTCGCTACACTGACCCCCACTCTGATGTCACTGTGACCTACAGTGATCTCACTGAATCCCACAGTGACGTCACTTACCTCCACTGCCATGTAATTAACGTAAATTCGCGAAGAACGACGTAACGCCGTGAACGTGCAGATGAGTTGAGAAACGTGAATGTGCAAGTGGCTGTGTCGATCCCTGCAATGCGCGCGTGAATTTTTTTATGCGCTTTTTTATGCACAGCCCCTTCCCATGAACAATTATTGTGCATTAGCGCAGTCACTTGTACAGTACGGGACCGCTCTGCGATCACAGTGACAGGTTCCTGACAGTCATGGTTAATCGGCTTTTAACTCACTTAAGTTACCAGGCAAATTACCGCAAATCTTTCAGAAAACACACTCAGGAGCTCAACTGCCTGCGATTTATGGAAATATATTCAACAGGTGGAAAAAAAGCCCCGAGTGACAGTGCGGCACTTGTGACAGTATGGATGGGATCGGCGTGTAAGGGAGGAATTGGGGAGACGGGGGCGAGAAAAGTGAGAGAGAAGGATAGCGGTGTACTAGTTAGTGAGAGGGAGGTCTGGCTCACAGATGTGAAGGAGGCTTCCCGTTGCGATGGGAGGATTTGAGAAGTTAAGAAGAGGCGGCGGGCTGTGTGGGGGAGAGGATGGATATGGTGGGAGCAGTGCTTAATTTGTAACAAAACAAGTGTCAGAGGCCACTGCAGCTTGCACTACACACTGCCTATGCTATGTGGTCATTGATCAACACAACTACTAACCATCACACCCCAACAAGTGCGACGATTCTGGCTATTTCAGTCCCCTAAAGATATAAGAATCGAGCCAGCTAATAGTCGTTGTAAACTTGTAATGTATATTGAATTAATAAGAATTAATAATTAAGTGTTGTTGTGGTCATCTTAGGGTGACCAAACATCCCAGATGTGCCCAGACAGTCTTGGGTTTGCACCAGCTGTCCCGGCAGATTTCGGCTCATGTTCCGCTTGTTAGAGGAGGTCGACTGAAAACAGTGAGAGGCACTTGTTTGGGTGTTCTACATCTGTGCTAAATTGCAGCTGTTATAAGTTAATAATTGAATTAATAAGTATGATGTTGGTTGTAGAAATTACATTTTATTTATTTTCTTAATGCATCTTCTCTGGTCTAAATTGATGAGTGCTGTCATTCTGCACCATTCCGTGGATGAAAAATTGTAGTCCTTCTTCTATTTTTCTAAAATGTCCTGGTTTTTGGTTCTCAAGATCTGGTCACCCTAGGTCATCTATAAGTTAGCCAGCAAGCGCCACCTTGTGGCGGACTGTCACATGCGTCGGTATTGACAATTAAATGCTACTGCTGAGCACCCTAAACCACAGGCTCAAATTAATCACTGGGTGAGAGTGCTCTTCAGGGGTGTAATGGAGGTGCTCGTGGATGTAAACCAGTGGCTTGAGTGTGAGGTTAACGTTATGGTGAATGGGAATATCAGAGGATACAACGGATGCCTTTACAATGCATGGCTCTAACCAGCGGGCATTACAAAGCAATGTAGTACTACATAATTGCAGCGGTTTCGACTGATATATATATTTTTTATTATATATAGCTATATATTTATTTATGTATATTAACACATGTATTTAGGGCGGAAATCGCTTTACAAAAAATATATTATATTTTATGAAGATATATATTTTCCTCTCTCTGCAAACGTTTTACATTTACCCCTTTGCTTTCCCATTCATAAACCCCTTTCTAGCCCATACCCTAATAACCCCTTTCTATCACTGGACCCTAAAACCCCCTGTTAAACCCGAATGAACCGTATCCACCCTTGAGCCCTAAAAAACAAATTTCTATCTCGTACCCTCACCCATCCCTAAGCACCCCAAAAAATCCCTAAGAACCCTTACTATCAAGTACCCTTACCTACCACTGTACTCTAAAAACACATTTAAAACCTTTACAATTCTGAATCCTTACCCATCCTCTAAACTTTAAATTCACCCTTTTTAAAATGACATAACTATGCTATTTAAAAAAATAGTTACCTGCATGGTAACGTAGTTCTTTGTAAAGTAAAAAAAAAAGGGGCCTGGGTTGTACTTACTTGTATGTAAAGGCATGCGGATAACATCCAGAAGTGTAAAGACTGAATTGTAGAGACTGGATACTGTGCGAGGGAGGAGATTTGGGTGTCAGGGAGGGACACAATGGGCTCAAAGAGTTTGAAATAGGGTCTTGATTGCAATGTAGATTAGGGAATACAATGGGGGGGGGATTTGGACATTTGGGAGGGGATGCGGGGTGAAAAGGAGCTGCTGAAGGGTGAGGGAGAGTTTATTGAATGCAAGGGAGGGGCGTAGGAGTACTCTGAAATGTAATGCAACTATTCAGAATGTTATTGACAGCTTCAGGAGTGTTATAAGGGGCCCAGAGATGTGAAGGAGGGTTTCAGGGTGTGAAGGAGAACCATGTGCAGAGGAAGTCTCAGATTACGGAGTAGGTATTATAGGATTAAAGTCAGTCGCGGCCGGTATGACTCTACGGTGGAGGGGGGGCGCGGGGGTTTAATACTTTAAAAAAAAAAACAGTATCTTAGCTTTCACCGGCCCAGTTCAGTCGCGCGTCGTCTATGCTGCTCACAAGAAGCAGCCCAGGCAGCCCCCCCCCACCTAAACCAATCACAATGCTGCAATGGCAGTGTTGTGATTGGTTGGGACACCGACCACACAGGCATCTATGGGGAGGCCATTTTCTCCACGTAGGATGCATACAGCCTACATGGAGAAAATGCAGAGTGTGTATGACTGGTTTGGTCAGCCCTGGGACCAAACAGCCAGCAACCTTCCGAGTGGCCAAAACACTACTACCCTGCCCTAGAGCAGGACCATCCACTCCCACTCCCCGTCCCCAACCAAACCCTTCTACTTTCTCGCAGTGCAAAGCAGAAATATAAAATGGTATTTATAATATTATTTTATGTTTCTGGTTCTCGCACTGTGAGAAAGCAGTGGGGCGACATTCCGCCGCCCACATGGAGGAGCCGCCTCTGATTAAAGTGAAAGGCACTGAGTGTTGAAGGAGAAAGGAATGTGTAGGTAGCGCTCTAGTGCGAGGTCGGTCTCAGAGGGACTGAGATGTGATGGAAGGGTAAGGGGTGGGATAAGCCGCTCAAGGAAGTGAGAGCAGTGTCCAGAGTGTAAAAGAAGACTTAAAGGGGACCTGTCATCTCTACTGACCTGGGAGGTCACCTTTGGGGTTTCTGGACTGCCGCAGCCCGAGCGCTGCTCCCCTGTTGCCACCGGACTTTCAGCCTCCCTGCTGCCTGACGCTTCCCGACCATCGCGGCGAGGCGGCAGATCGGGAACTACATTTCCCAGCACTGCTTGCGCCTAGGAAGGCACGCATCCTGTCCCGCCCCCGGAGGTGCGCTTAAGGCCAGCGCGAACCCCCGCGTCGCGGGCTAAGCCCGGGCAAAGGGCGGGCCCTCTGTGGCCCTCAGAGGCACGAGGAGGACGGGACGGGCCACCCCCCTGACATTTCCATCGAAGAGGTACTGGGATTCCCCTTACCATTTCTATTGACCTACTTTGGCGATTCGCATCATACCATGTCTATCTGGGAGGAGTTGAATGCCCTGTGCGGAACTAAATATATCCCTGGCATTTCACCCACTATAAGCATAGCCACCAATCCAGACGATGTAAACGCCACCCTGCAGATGTCACCCCTTTACTCTAATAAACCCCAATCTCCAGCCAATGCACTACCGGGTGGGCTCAACACTAAAAGGAAGAACGATGATGACATTGTAAACGGGAAGCCAGCCAAAACTCAAAAATTATGCTCCAGTCCCTCTCATCCCCACTCCAACCCAATCACTGTGTCGGGGGATATGGAGCATGGAAAAATAGAAAACCGCCCATCATCCCCTCAACCAACTTTATTGGCCCAGCTTGAGCATTTATTAACCACTCTCATTTCTCCACTGGTGGCCAAAATTAACGATCTGGGGGACAGGTTATCTAGCATTGAACTGATAATCAAAACGCACATTCCATCAAGAACCAAATCAGTATTATCAGACGCTCCTATTCCCCTCACTGTCCCGGAAAAACCCAAGCTGAATTCCCGCAGGAATGCGCATTCACAAACCATACCTTTTGCAACATGCTTTAAATTGCCTACAAAGCACTCACTAACAAACCATATTGAGGCTAAACCTGAACCTGTTAGAATGCCACAAATTAATTTACCCCCTGAAGCCGCCCCTTATGTGACTGTTGTCTCTGGGATCCCACCACTAAATCATGGAAAACTTGAAACACGTCAAGACCTATTAAATAAGGTTATGTTTTGGTTACAGACCAATAGACCTCTGCCACCTGACTTAGATGAGGGGATTCTAAGCGTTAGGAGGGTGGGGTGGTTGGGCACTTTGCCAAAAGCCATCCCAGGGGACTTGGTGCTAATCAGATTCAAGCACAGGAAAATAGTCCCTTATTTACGATCCTGCAAGTATAAAGAGGGGGATGGCCCAATTCGCATCTGGGATTTACATGACTTCTATCCGAACATTCCACCTACTCAGTTACCAAGAACAGCAGTAAAGAAATACAACGTTTGGGGCGGGGGACTCTGTGCATCTAATTGCCCCTAGCTTACTAGCTGCTAACAGATTCGAACCTTTACAGACCACTGCTTGATGATTTTCCCTAGATCCCTATTCCACTAAATAGCACTGAATGTACGATTCTTTCTTATTTTTATAGGTGCTTCTCTTGACAGGGAATTGTTCTATATTGATTAGCTGACTTGTTTTATCAATTTAATCATGCCTTTTAACAATTGATATGTAATGAATTTTTGATGTATTTATCTATGTTTTGCTGCTGCTTTTATGATTTTAAATCAAAAATCGAATAAAGCTAATCTGACCTGACCTGACTTAAAGGGAACAAGGGAGGGGATTAGGAGTGTAAGTGAAAGGCTGAAGATCTGAGGGACAAAGCTGTCTAATATCACAGGTTCATGCATGAGTAGCTCATCCACTCCATGATTTACTTTCCATTCTAGAACAAAAGGTTTAATTTTCTTAATGGAAAACGGGACCGCAAGTCCATGAATAAAAAAAGATGGCCTGGCTGATCATCTTGGGCGCAGACCACGAAAACTTGAGAGCTCTGGGTGAGCGGTGCAGAATTGTTTTATGTAAGAGTGGAATGTGTATAGCCCTCAACTGGCATTAGTATAGCCTTGCAGTGCTGTTAGACTTCAGGTACCTTCATGCCAGCATCTCAATAATTGTATCACATAACAGAATCTGTTTTCTATATGTAGATCTCGCGTGATAGCACAGCTCGTCAGACATAATGTGATCAACCAAAATACTTCCAGGAGTACTACAAATAGGGGCTTTGGCTCCTCCCACATGTTGGTAGCGAGTAGTACATGTTTTGATTGGGCTTCCACAGAGAAAGTGTCCCTCCTCAAAGCTACTGTGATTGTTTTATTTTGTGTATTTATCTGTCTAAGAAACAGCAGCACACAAAAGGTGACGGGAGGCTGCTTGTAATACTAGCTAGGGGTAGTACTCCAAACAATTGTTCATTTGCTTACCATGCCACCTCAGTTTGAACCCAGCCATATGCAAATCAGTCTTGACCCTGCTCCTCATGGGAACAGTCCAGCCCAACCTGACAATCCAGTACATCCCTGAATCTGAACACAAGCAACCCAGGACCAGTTTCACCCTAGTTATCTGCTCATCAGCCAGGTACAGCTTGGTTCCAGGGACACTCTGAGCAGGGGAGCAGGCACACCCATGCCACTTAGTGCGGTACATGAAACACACAAAAGGTGATGAGAGGCTGCTTGCAATGAGTCTAACCACTGGCAATAGCTCGGAGTAGCACTCTAACCCGTTGTTCTTTTGCTCACCATGCTACCTCAGCTTGAACACCAACCATATTCAAATCAGTCTTGACTCTTTACCCGGCTCCTAATAGGAATAGTCCAGCCTGAACTGCCAAGCCTAAGCCAGCAGCAGCATGGCTGCCTGACCTTAAACTTTCAGGGACACATACATGCCATTGTAAAACTGCCTAAGTGTCTTAGATAACGTTAGACTTTACAGTGTTTGTTTTTCTCTGGCGGCAGCACAGATGGAAAGAGGGCAGTCATGAGGAATGTGCAGCAGCCCCAGCACCTTGCATCAATAACTTTAGACTTCAGAGTGCAGTTTTGTGTTTGAGAACAAAATGGGATACCTAGAGCTACACTCATCTACATGGATATTTAGGTCTGGTTTGCCAGTGCAACTGTCGCCTGAACTTAGGTGATCATCCAAAAGGAGCTTTCAGCGTTTGAATAAGAGAGGGGTTTAGGCTCCACCCATGCTGTTTCCCAAGAATACGGTTTTTGTTTGTGCCAACTCTGTGTACGTCTACTAAAAAAAAGACTACTTTATTGCTTTTTCTGGCTTGTGACAAAGGTTATACTCTATACAGCATGACTGAGTTGGTTATGGTGGCAAGCCAATTATCATAGCTATTGGCCTGATCTATTTAAAATGAATTGTGATGATTAAAGCACCAGGCCAGACATATTAATTATGAAAGGCATATGTCAAAATCAGTCAACATTTTAAGTGTGGATTGTTATTACTCTATATTAGATTCTAAAGATAGGGATTATATTACATTGAATCCCACTCATAACTGTAGTAGGGAATGGTTTGGCTATTGATGACCCAGTGTGATAAACTGAGGATAAAGGGGGTTTGCTCTGTGAGAATCATATTAGGTCCTGCTAGAAGAGATAGTATTTTGCTTAGCCAACGGTAATTTTGAATACCTTTCTAATTTTATCACTGTGTGTCTTAGGGTTGCCTTGCAGAAATGCTTTCGCTCAAACAGTATGCTTGAGTTGGTTATGGTGACAATAACCTATAGGCCTGATTGGTACACTGGGAAACATTATGAACAAAGTCATAGGTCTGGTCTGCTTATTATGAAACATTAGGCCTCATTGGTGCATTAGGAAACATTATGTCCGATGTCATAGTTCTGGTTAGCCAGGTCTTCTGGCTCAATGGTCTAATGCATCCACTGCAGGGGCCTGTGTTAAACCTCATGGTCACAGGTTCAAATCCAGGTGAGTTCACTCAGCCTTTCATCCATCCCAGTTCAATAAAATGATTACCATTGAGTTGGGTAACAATAAACATCTGTTATTCAGCACCAAGATACCTCGTTAGGGGTGAACGTGCGCTTTACAAATACAAATGTCATGTTGTGAAACGTTAAGACAAAGGCAGTTGGTCTAGCTTGTTAATTGTGGAAAGCATTTGTGAAAACAAGTTAACCTTTAACAGTCGTATTTTATATTGTGCTACATGCTATAGACAGGTATTTTGTTACATGTAATGTCACAGATTACTGCAGTAGGCAAGAGTTTTGGTGTTGGCCACCCACTCTGACAAAACCTGTGAGTTTTCACTGTGATGATTCTTGTTAGGCACGTTGAGTAGGGTTGAATATTATTTTGCAAGCTGTATATTTCTATATATTTGTAAATTTATAACTCTAAGAATTATGGTTGTCAGTTTATGGGCACTTGAATAGTCTGGTGTTCGGCAAAGTGTAAAGGCAATGGTAAACGTTCACTGGAAAAAATCATGCCAGATTTGATAGGTTTCATCTTTTATTATGACACGTTATGACAAAGAGAGTAGACCTGACCCACTTATTGTGAGTATCATGTGTTAAAGACAACATGTTAAAGACAATAGGCTTTTAAAGATGTATTGTTATTACACTTTGCTAAAGCCTGTAGGCAGGTATTTCTTGTTACACTGAATTTAACAGATTATCGTAGTAGGCAACGGTTTTGGTGTTGGTGATCCACCCAAGCAAACCACGGGGATGGAAGATATGCACTACAATAATCCTTGTTATGCTGTTTTAGGTGCTTGGTATTTTGCTTTGCCAACTCTAATTGTCTAAATGTTTATACTTTTAAGATAGTATGCTGAATGGCTGCATTACGGAAAGCTTAAGCTCAGCACAGTAGGATTGAGATGGTAATGATGACAAGCTAATGATAAAGACGATAGGTCTAATAATATAATATGAAAAGTTATGATAAAGGCGGGAGACCAGGGATATTGACTGTAAAAAGCATTTGGTAAAGTCAATAGGCATCTAAGAACAAATAGTTCTTACTGTGAATTAAAGCCTATTGTTTTTGTGGTTACATGAAATCTCACAGATTACTTTAGTAGACAATAGTTATGGTTACCACCTCTGGCCAACCATGGGCATAACATATTTGCACTGTGAAAACCCCTGCTAAGCCCTGTTAAAGATAGCATTTGGATTTGCCAAATGTAATTTTGCATACATTCGCAATTTCAGAACATCATGGTTGCCTTGTGAGAAAGTTTAGATTCAGTACAATGGACCCGAGTTGGTTATGGTGACAGACAATAATAACAGTTATAGGCTTGGTTGGTTTGCAGGGAAATGTTATGCCAGGTGCATATAATATAGCCAACAGGCCTCTAACAGTAGATTGTTGTCACCTTATGTTACACTGTAGGAAGGATTTGGTTACATGTAATCTCACAGATTACCATAGGAGACAATAGCTTTGGTGTTGATCACCCACTTTGACAAACCATGAGCGTACAATTTCACTGTTATAATTCTTGTTAGGCCCTAATAGTCCCAGGCCCTTTAATTTGGTGGAGAAATGTAAGTTACATTTTTTTGGAGTGAAATGACACTTTTATTTTGTAAAAACCCCAAAAGAAAGTAAACTGGCTCAAAAGTGAACATTTCACAAAAGTGTAAGTTACCTCAGTGAATTAGACCCCAATGTTTTCAGTTCCTACTAAGTCTCTGCAATGTCATATTCCAAGCACTTGCTTTCTCTTCGCAAACACCTTGATAAAACAAGGCACTGTAGCTCTGAAGAGTAGTCCTCTAGCCACAAGCATCATAAAAACAGAGACAATTCATTGTAGAAATGTTTCAGTTGATACCTTACCTGATTTGGAGAAGGAGGGGACTAGTCAGTAAGGCTGATTTTCAGGAGATATAGATGGTTGACACACTTTAGGATCAGATGCAGCATTTCCTACTCTTACTCTTCATCACACAGTTCAACCTCTGCCTATAACCATCAGAGAATATCTCTGCAATAGTTTAAGTAAAGAAGGCAAGGGAGGTTGAAAACGATTCCAACAGTCAGGTGCTTCCTCCTCAACTTATTCTCCCTCCTGATTGCTGTCCTGATGTTGCTGTTCTTATTGGTGTTCCCTCTCTTCAGGGCTCTAGCAATGAATATTTTGCCAACCTTAAAAATAAAGTATGTTATTGGTTGGAATCCAATACTAATTTCTCTTTATCAGACTACGAGGATATACTGCTAGTGAGGAGGGTGGGATGGGTTTGGACCAAGGGCCAAAAACATTCATGGAGATTGTGTGGTCATTAATTGTAGGACCCCTACTCTTGCTCAAAGGTTGATTGGCTGTGTATTGTGAACTTGTTTACATAGAGATGGTATTTCTTTGGTCCCCCTTGGTTTCTTTTATAGGCCTTCCCAGTCGGTGAGGTGGAGTCCTTCAGGTCTGTTGCCTGTGGGGCGACCAGTGGTGCTGGGGTGGCCTTCTCTACTTCTAATGCGTTTCTACCTTTAACCAATCTCGATGATCAGGATTGACACCCCATTGCAAATAACAATTATGATACTCCCTCATCCAAAAGACCTGCCAGGGTGGAGATCCAGGTACATTTTTGCCAGATGTCCGCTGTCCCTAATTCAATAACAACCATCCATTCTAGACCAGTGAACATTTATTCTGACATCTGTGTACCGCCAACCAAGCATAATGACCTCTTCTCTCCCTAGTCAATAGTTTCAGGTATGTTCTATCTAGACTGCCTCCACCACCAGGCCTTTTAACTTTACAAAGTTGATTTCTTGGAATGGTGCGGGGTTCGATTCTAAGTTCACCTGCCTGTTATGTGGTTCCTTTAAACACCGGTTTGATATTTGTGTATTCCAAGAGATGTGGGCAATGGCCCAGCAACTTCACACAGGGTATTGTCATATAGTTACTGCTTACCTATATACCGTGTTAAGTTAGCATGAGCTTATTAAATGTTTAAACGCCATTTTACCTTTTGCTGCTTTTGCACACAACACATAATTGTTGCTTTAGCTTTCAGCCTAGAAGAGCGTTGTGATTTATACGAGAATAATATGTTATTGCTCTGATAACATTGCTTAGTATGCGGTGTCTGTACAGTGAGTGCTGAAACCTTTAAGGATAAGTAAACACAGTGTTATTGTAAGGTCTGATCTTCGCACTTTCCTAGACATAACAAATACAGCTGCTGGCAAATCTGGCTTTAGGCGCGTTTTATATTGCTTTGCTAAGAACATGGAAACACACTTGATGGTGCTTCGCATGCAGAGAGCTGGTGGAAGATGATGTGATCCTCTGCCACTGAGAGATTGAGGTATGGGTCGCCCTGCTAAAGCCCAAAGAGACCTTCTTAGATATAATATAATATGCTAGTTAGGGAGGGTGAGAATTAGGTGTTGGTAACTCCTATTCATTTCAACATTTTAGCATGTTGTCACCTTTTGCATTTTATGGACTAGTAACTATGCTGATAACTTTGCTTCTTATTATATGTTTGCTTGTATTATCTAAGATACTGCGTTTGAGAACACTGCATTAGTAAATAAACATTTCAAATATACACAAGTCCTCATTTACTCCATGTTCTGGTTTGAAATGATTATATAACGAAAGAGTGTCTATGTGTTCCACATGACCTGAGGTATTCAAAGATCATGTTCTGGTTTGTCTAAACGTTGGGAGTTTGTTATGACCAATGAGACACTGTAGCTAGCTTGGTAAGGGGATTTTGGGTACTGAGGTGAGTTTTGGACCATCCTAATTCACTGAGGTTCCAAATCTCTATGCACAGTTCTATAGGAGAATGGAATCCCTGCTACAGTATGCTAATCTGTTTGTCCCTGCTATTTCCTCAAGTAGAGGTAGACTCCTGGGGGTTGACTGTTTGGGCCAAGACTACATTTTGCAGCACAGTTAAGATGGTACAATTGAACAGCCTAGAAGCTCAATGCATCTCCTTTTCGTCCCCTTCGGGTGGCGTGTTCCAGTTGTACAATGTGTATTGCAGACCCAGGAGTAACGGAGCTGAGTCCCAAGTATTTGAGCTGATTGGAGCCCATCTGGCTGATTTGCATGCTAATTCCTACATGATAGTGATAGGAAATTTTAACTGTAAATTTGAACCTTTATCTTCCACTTGTGAAGATCTTAGTATCGAGGAAGATCATGTTTGGGACATCCCGGTGCTCACATTAGCACCTGTGAAACGATAGTCTGCTGCATTATTGCAGCTGAATGCCTTCACCCTCAGTCTTGGCCTTTGGGCCTGTAATGGGAGAACCAAATCTGACAAAGAAGGGAAAGATACATTTAAACGTGTGCATTGCTTCAGCCTGCTAGATTATATTCTTTTGGATTTTAGGCTATGGCCAGCATTAGATGATATGGTTGTAATTACGAGGCAGGATAGTGACCACAACACTTTGAGCCTCACACTGGCAGCGTTGGGTAATTTTCGCCCTATAGGCCCTAATGCAATTTTAGATCAAAGACTGGTCCCAGTCAGTAGTCGTTGTAGACTCAATTGTAGTCGGAAGAAACCCTTGAATGGGTCTTACATATTATAATAGCAGGGCTGGAAGCAATGGCAGTTGAGACAGTCACTAGTATGCACCCGGACATTAGGGAGGCTGTTAGTGTAACAAATAATGTAATGTTTGCATCCCTCAGGACATTACTCACCAAGGAATCTCGAGTTGCTAAAACTAGGAATAAGGAGGACTCCTGGTACACCAAGCCCTGTAAGGAAGCTAAATGTGCCCTGTTGGAAACTATTAGTTTAGGGCCCAGACTTGAAGTTTGGGCAGCTAGGAAGCTATATAAAGACACCATCCCCAAAGCTAATAGAGAGTGGGGATGCAGTAGATGGACCTTAATGCTGAATGCTTACAAAAGTAGAGACTACCACACCTTCTGGCGTGAGACAGCGGATGGCGATAAAGTAAGTTTTTCTGCACTTGGGAATAATATACCAGCCAATGACTGGGACAAACATTTCACCAGGCTGTATGCTGGGGATACAAATCCTAACCAGTGTTCTTGAGAGAAGGACCTAGACATAGTTATAGATGTGGCTCTACGCTAGACCATAGCTGATGTGAAGAGCTATACAATTGCAGCTGGTACATCTCATGTCGACCCTTGCGATCTCTAAGACAGTTGATATGATTACACCCAATAAAGTTCCAGGTCTGGACAAAGTCCCCGGTGACTTGTTCAAGATTTTTTGTGATATTTGGTGCCCATAATATGTGTTATTTTTAAACACCTTATTGGTTGGTGCTCCCCTGCCTTCAACTTGGGCAAAGATAATCCCTATTTTTAAAAAAGGTTGGAGATCGTCTCCTGTTAACTATAGGCCATTCAGTCTTATTGATAGTGCCCAAAAACTGTTCAGCCGTACTATCCTAGACAGGCTGACTGAATGGATGGTAAACACAGATGTGCTGTCCCAATTTCAAGCAGGCTTTAGAGAAGGCATTGGTACAATAGAGCAGGTCCTTCGCCTCAAGTTGCTATATTGGAAGTATGTTTTGCTGATGGGAGGTCGTCTTTATGTAGTTTTTGTTGATCTCCAATCAACATTTGTTTTAGTACCTAGAGAATCCTTATGGAGGGTTTTGGCGGAGCGGTCTATCTTAATATTATCATCAGGCTGCATTCAAATAATTATGCGCAGGTTAGGTGCGGCCCCAAGGGTGAGCTAACAGACACCATCCATGTAAATCCCATAGTGAGCAGGGGTTTGTGCTGGTCCCCAATTACCTTCCTACTTTACATCAATGGTTTAGTATCTCACCTAGAAAGTTGTGAAGGTGATGTTCCACTTTTGGCTGGCCAAAAGTACCATCCCTCTTTTTTGCGGATGATACTCTTTTGCTCTCCAGAATGCTGATGGGTGCCCTAAAACTTGTCGACCACTCTGGGGTTTTTTGCAAACAACATGGACTGGAGATTTGGGCAAAAACAAATATATGATATTTAACCCTTGCTCATCATCCTGTTGGCCTCCTGCTCTTAATGGGGAATGCTTGGAACAGGTTAAAGTGTTTGATTATCTGGGGGTGACTCTCTCTGATCAATCTGATTATCTACCGCACATCCAAAAGGGCAAGATTAAACTTGGGCAATACTGTGGGGCTATTTTGAGGTCTTTTGGTGCATTGACATATCACCCAGTTACTTCAGCCCTCGAGCTATATAGGTGTCAAGCATTGGGGGCTTCCTTATATAGAGATGCAGTATGGGGTACAGCAGATGTCAGGTCTTTTGTGCAAGTAGAAATGCAGCTTATGAGAAGCCTAAATAATCCCCCAGCAAGCACTCCACTATACCCATTGCAGTTAGACTATGCGCCAATGCACATTAATGATATGGTAGCCTTGAAAGCCCTATTGTACTGGCAGGTATTCTGGACAGTCCCTGAACTTTCCATTATCCATAAGGCCCTAGAGGAGGTTACTGGAATCCCGGGGACTAGTAAAATCCCCTGACTTAAGTCAGTCAGGGATCGCCTGAGAAAGGTTGGGCTGGGCAATCTTTAGTCGAAACCAACGGAAGTTGCATCAATCTCGAAGCAGGTCCTGAAACATGCCTTTTGGCAGCATGCTGATTTGCACACTCTAAGCTCCTTCAAGGAAGGCTCCCTCAGTGCCTACTTTGTTGAGTTTAAAACCGAGTATTATTTTGAGCCATTTTTGGATGAGATTAGGCTCCTCCCCCCAGGCTTGGACTTTGTTTATTACATTTCACCTAGGGATGCTAACAGCACATGCTTTTACGGCCATATGGAAAAGTGGAAACCTTGCTCCTACTAAAACCTGTCCATCTTGCCTTGGAGAGGCAGAAACAGCTGAACATCTTATCTTATTTTGCCCAGTCTATTATAGCTACAGGAGGAAGTGAATACTCCCACTCTGTCACAACCTGGGGGGGAGAGAATATAAGATTGCGTTAAAAAAAGTTTTACCAGACAGTCTATTGTTTTCGCTGTTAATTTAATGTGCACATGGAGATTAAGACAGAGAATGATGCTTATCTGAAACCTGTTTTTTATATACATCTATTTTAAGGTTTCATCCTGATATGTATATTGTCTCTTAGCTTGTTTTATTCTTTCATCTAAGATTCTTTCATAATGTTTTATATATTTTAAACTGTTCTTTTATGGCCTTTGGCTGAAATAAAGATTGTTTGACTTGAGTTGAAAATTAAATGGAGAATCTGATCTTTTGCACTTCACAACTTTTTTTTTTTACAAGTTTTTCCAATCAGGGACCAAAAAGCTTTTGGCCTTCAAATGGTAACTTAACATAACAGAGACCTTTGATTCGAATCCCCTTCCATGCTAGTAGCCAATGATTCCTTCTTGTTACTGCAGAAGAAATGCGTTACTTACCTGTAACTGCAGTTATCCAGTATTGGTGTCTTTCATAGATTCACATGCCTGAATCATTCCCCGTCGTCGGAATGCGAGTCCCCGGTACATAAATAAAGTAATGTCCAATAGACATATAGAGAAATAGGACTACAGGCCTCACATTAGTAACATATCTATTTCTTTTTGTAAAAAGGACCAAACTCTAGAAAAGAGCCAATCAGCCGTCACCTCCCTCTAGAACCCTCCTGGAAGGAGCCTCAGTCCCCCAGATTTTCGTGTGCACAATGCTAAGTAGGTGTATCACTGAGAGAGTTAGGTGAGCCCTTCCAGGGGAGGCGGAAGGGTTGCATGTGAATCTATGAAAGACACCAATACTGGATAACTGCAGTTACAGGTAAGTAACGCATTTCTTATCCAGTATTATGGATGTCTTTCATAGATTCACATGCACAAAGCACATTTTGGATGGTACAGTATATGCAAGTCATAAATAATAACATATGAAGCGACTAATAGGAGCACATAGTTGAAAACAATAAATATCATCAAATTACACAATAGAGAAATGTGCGTACATAAGAAGGATGGAGGGATGAAAGAAGGCTCACCTCTAGTAAAATAGATGACGAAGCACTGCTTGTCCCACCGCAACATCCTTCATAAGCTCTGTGTCCAGGCAGTAATGCCTAGTGAAGGTATGTGGCGACTTCCATGTTGCCGCTCTGCAAATGTCAATGACAGGCACACCTGCGTAAAGTGCCATGGATTGCCCTAGTAGAATGAGCTCGTACTTTAGAGTGCAGGGGATGTCTTGCTTGTTCATGACAAAAAGAAATAGCTGCCGAAATCCAGCGGGAAATGCTCTGTTTAGTGAGCGTGCTGTAAGCCACAAATAGCTGATTTGACTTCCTGAAAGCCTTTGTCTTGTTGACATAAAATGTTATCTTTTTTATCAAAGGGGCTACCCACTAAACCATCAAGGCATCTGGTATTATAAACTTTTCTTTTACACAATGATGCCTATGGTACTGATTATATCAATCTTTGTTAGGACAGATACTATAAATTAGCTGTCTTCAGTTTTCAAAATGCTTTTTTGGAATAGATCCAAATACCATTCTCTCATGCCTCATCCAATCACTATCTGATTACTGAAAGAATGAATTACAACAAAACTTGGTTTTTTTTCACTACAAATTTTATTGATAGGATTGGGCAAAGTAATAAGTGTGGCTCCCCACAGTCAGGAGAACACCACCAAGCATCTTGGTACAGTTACAGCACAGGACCAGAGTCCAATCACAAAAAACAAAAAACGAGAGAAAGCATAAATGAAAGGAAACTGCTACACCCACCCCTATCCCTCCCAACCCCAACTACCCATCCCCCCACTACCCCCCCGGTGTCCCTCCCTAACCCCGTGCACGTGCATACAGATAGCTTCAGTGCTTGGTCATGGTATGGCAATCGTGGCGTAGTTCATAGGTTCGCTGGACATCATACGCCTAAAGATCTTCCTCAGGTTCTGCCGGGGGGTCCAGTGTCAACCCCCTATAGTCTGCCCATCTCTTCCACACCTTAAAGTGTTTGCGGGGGCACCCTCGTGCTTCAAATATTGGTCTCTCTAGACCCATACAAAAATCCAGTCCGGCTCTCCATGCACTCAGGGGGGGGGGGCCCTCTCATCCTTCCAAGCTCGGACCAGGTCCCTTTTGGCAACCACCAGCCCCAGTAACAACAAATGACGTTTATATATGTTCCCACCAACTCCCTCCAGGATGTGGAGTAGACCTAGGCGATGAGTACGAGGAAGATCCCAACCCAGCACCTCAGACAGGCAGCTCCACACACCCCTCCAGAAACCAACTAGTCTAGGGCACGACCACACTGTATGGAGCAATGTGCCCACCGCAGCCCCACAGCGCAAACATTCCGGTGACCCAATCAATCCTGCCTTCCACAGATGCTCACGGGTATAGTAGGCCCTATGTAGAATTTTGAATTGGATTAGTCTAAACCGTATTGCAATAGCCGTCCCCCGCGGGGATTCTAGGGCCTCCCTCCAATCATCCTCATCCAAGGGACCAATATCTGCTTCCCAGGCCGTCCTCAGGGGAAGAAGGGTGGAGGAACAGTGAGTGACCATCGTTTGGTAAATACGGGAGACTTTCTTATCTCCAAGGTCACCCATAAAGACCTTCGCCTCAATCGGACTAAATTCAGGAAGCGAATCTAGGTTGGCAATGCTGGGTGTCAGTGCGTGTCGAAATTGCAGATAACGAAAAAACTGGGACTGGGGCATATTGACCTCCGTACTGAGCTCTTGGAAGGATTTGAGCGTCGTCCCGGACATTACATGTCCCAGCTGCGAGATCCCGATCGTGTCCCAGCCATCGAATCCCGATAACGTGGAAAGTTCTGGGAGCAGGCCGTTATGCCACAGCGGCGTTTCCGCTGTCAGTCTACCCCACCAGCCCATGCGACGTAAAGCCTGCCGCCACACAGCAAAAACGAGTCTTGTGACCCTCGGCAACGTCCGGCGCAGCCGGGCTGAGTAGAGGATCGTATGGAGCGTATTGTCGCCCATCAATGTGCGTTCTAGGGCATAAGCCGGATCCCCACTGTCTCCATACCACCATTCGTTCAGCATTAGTAGGTGAGCGGCCTGGTAATAGGATAGCAGATCCGAGGTGGCTAAGCCTCCACAATATGTGGATAAGAAGCACGTACGCAGCGCTACCCTGGCAGCCCCCCCAGCCCACAGGAAGCGGCCCAAGACCGAGTTGACCTGTTGAAACCACTGGGGTGCGATAGGGTAGGGATGATTCTGCATTTGATATAAGAGGCGCAGGAGCGCTACTATTTTGAAAATTGCAGATCTGCCAAATATAGAGAGGGGCATCCGAGACCATGTTTTCACATCCGCCTGTACCCGCTCCCAAACAGGCACTATGTTGCGTTCCCAGGTAGTGTTCACCGATTCCAACAGGAACACCCCCAGATATTTCAGACCGCTGGTAGCCACCTGCAGTCCCGATGTCCAGGGATCCGTCACGGTTCCATCTCCCAGTACCCATAGGGTGGACTTGCTCAGGTTCAGGTACAGGCCCGAGACTTCCCCAAAGATTCGCATAATTTCCAGCACTCGCGGCCCCGAGCGCTGCGAATCGGTAAGGAAGAAGAGGACATCATATGCATATAGTGCGATTCTATCCGAGAGGTTGTCGGTCCACACAAAGCCCCGCATCTGCGCATCTATGCGCACCCAGGCGGCCAGAGGCTCCATGGCCAGAGCGAACAAGTAAGGGGAAAGTGTACACCCTTGTCGAGTCCCTCGTCCAATGTGAAACGTCTCCGACACCGCCCCGCGACTCGCACCGAGGCCGTAATGTCGGTATATAGTAACTTGACATATGACAGGAAGACCGGGCCCAGATTGAGACGGGACAGGAGTGCAAAGAGGTACGTCCAGCTAACCGAGTCAAAGGCTTTGTTTATATCAGCTAGTAACAGAGCCGCCTGTTCTCCTGTGGCCCCCATGGCATCTACTGCGGCCTGCGCGCGTCGGATGTTATGTCGCGTTGCCCTGTGAGGCATGAATCCGGCTTGGTCCGGATGAACCAGATCTGTTATATGCGGGAGTAATCGATTCGCCAGGGCCTTAGCTAGAATTTTGGCCTCTATATTGAGTAAAGAGATGGGGCGATACGAGTCATGCCTGTCTGGGGGTCTACCTGGTTTCTGAAAAACCACGACTTCAGCATGGCGCCATTCCGGGGGCAACTTGCCCCGCGTACGCGCAGTCTCAAGTGCACGGCGATAATGGGACCCCAGTTGTACATGGAATTTCTTATAGAACTTGCATGGGTAGCCGCTCGGGCCAGGGGCCTTCCCCACATTGAGTTGTCCCAGGGCCTCCCCCAGCTCCTCTGCTGTAAGGGGAACATCAAGAGCCTTCCTGGTCTCATCCGACACCGCTTTAGGCGGCAAGTCATCGAAGAATTTAGCCACCTCGTCAGCCGATAGACGGTCGCACGGGGTGTATTGGGTCGTGAAGTAGCTGGCAAAACTCGCTGCCAACTTGTGTGGGTCAGTAAGGACCACTCCGTTGTCTGCAGTAAGACCCGGCAGCGTGATGGGTTGGAGGTTGTGTTGACAGAGTCTGTGGAGCATCGTACATGACTTATCCCCCCACTGGTATATTCTACTCCGCGTGGCCAGCCACGCCTGCTTGGCCTCATCTATTAAGACAGACGCATAGGATTGCTGTGCCTGGAGAAGCAACCGTATCCCAACTTCATCGCCTCCTCCCCGGCTCTGCTGTTCTAAGGTTTCTACCAGCGTGGCCGCCGCCGTGATCGTCTCCCGACGCCCACGACGGGCCGCAGTACACCACGCGATGTCCACCCCCCGTATAGTGGGCTTCATAGCCTCCCACACCACCCCTGCGTCTATATCGCCTACTATGTTGTCTCGCCAATAGTGGTCTATCGCCTCCCGCAGATGTTGGACATAGGCAGGCTGCTGGAGATGCCACGAGGACATCCTCCATCTGAATGGCTGACGTTTTCTAAGGAGTTCCACCCTAACCGACACCGGGGAGTGATCGGACAGTCCACTCGGTAAGATCTCTGCATCCTTCACCCTGCACAGGAACGCTCTGGGCCCAAACACATAGTCCAGTCTTGAAAAGGAGCCATGCACTGCAGACACATACGTATACTCGCGTACTGTAGGGTGTATATGTCGCCACGTATCCATCCAGCCCATTCCCTCAATCATAGCATGCAGTCTGGTGGGGGGGGGGATCCCAACCACTTCCTGGCGCCTCTGGCGATCCATACATACATCCATCACCTCATTCCAATCACCCCCAACCACCGCTAAGGATTCCGGGATGTCCTCCCACACCGTGAACAGCTTCTCGGCCAGGGCCCACTGCGGGGGGGGGGGGGGCATAGACACTTCCAAAGACCACCGGTTCAGTGCCCACCATGCCCTTAACAAAGATATAGCGACCCTGTGGGTCCACCCACTGCTTCTCATGGACGTAGGCCACCCTTCGATGAATCAAGATAGCCACCCCTCTGGACCCCCTGGAAAATCCAGCGTGAAAAACCTGTTGATAACCAAACCTCTGCAGACCTAGTACTTTCGAGACCATCATGTGGGTTTCTTGGAGCAAGAGCACATCTGCAACCTCTCTTTTCCCCCAGCGCAAGACCGCCCCACGTTTAATCTTGTCCAGCATCCCCCTGACATTCCACGTGATCACTCGTAAGGACTCCTCGGGGAGTCTATGAGTCATTTCAGCCATAATCAAGCGGGACCCACCAAATAGGCCCTCTGCGCCAACGCCACCCACTGCGCACTGATATCAACGCCATTGCAAACGACACGTGCATTCCCCCCCACCCACCCCAGTACCCCAAAACAACAGGAAGAGCAACACCCGCTCTCCCTCCCACACCCCCAACCCCCAAAATAACCACAGACCCCTCGCCCACACATTCCTGAGCACCCCCCGTCCCCAACTCAACAGTCCCTTCCCTGGCCACCCGCACCCCACATCCCCCCCACCCCTATACCTCACTGAACTATGAAGTACCTGTCGCGGCAAGGGTAGCCCCGAGTCCAAAACAGAGGGCCCAGGACCAACCATGCCAATGGATCCCAACTCCCCGGAAAAGGTGAACTCATCCCCCCTCCCCTATCAACTCCCACATTAGTAGGAGAGTGGCAGCCCCTAGTATGCAGTCCCCGAACCCCACCCCACAACTCCACTCATGTTCAATAACTCAGTTACGAATCGATGCCGAGGCAGCGATAATGCTTCCAGTCTACTGAACCTCAAGAGCCCTGTCCCAATTAGCTAGGACCTACATCACCAAACGAGAAGCACAGAGTTCCATGGTCTTCATTGATCTGTTCCAGAATGATCCGAGTCCTCAGTTCTGCCGCTGTCTTGCGTGCCATTGACGGAGACTGATCGCTTTCGTGATTTGGACCTCCGATTTCTCCTGCTCTTGGCCGTCCGATCCCTCCGTTCCTGCGATGATCCCCTCGAAGAGCCCGGGTTCAGTCCCGCTGAGTGTTTGGCCTGATTCTCACTGTTTCGTCGGTCCATTTAAAGAGGTCTTCCGGAGTGTCAAAGAATAGTGTCTGCGATTGGAAAATCACCCTCAGGCGAGCCGGGTACAGCAGGGAGTACTGGAGTTTCAGACCCCGCAGCTTCGCCTTCGCGGCCATGAAGGAGTGGCGCTGTTGCTGTACGAGCTAGGTATAGTCAGGAAAGATCATGATCTTTCTATTCTCGTAGAGAATGGCATCCCTGGTTCTTGCTTCCTTCAAAATGACGTCTCAATCATGATAATTTAAAAGTCTAGCAATCACTGCTCTGGGCCGTTCGCCCTCCGGCGGCCTCTGCGTCAAGGCGCGATGCGCGCGTTCAATGACGAAGCAGTTAGATAGAACCCCCTGGGGCAGCCATGTCTCCAGCCACTGCGTGAGAAATTGTTCCATGTTACCCTTCTCGCATCGTTCTGGAAAGCCAATGAAGCGGAGGTTGTTTCGACGTGCGCGCCCCTCAGCATCCTCCACCCGGAGCGCTAGGCCCCGTTGCGCAGTTTCCATTTCCGCCATTTTCTTCTTTAGGGAGCCCACGTCGTCTTCCACTACCAACACCCTAGATTCCACCTCCGTAATCCGTGCCACTGCATTCCACAAGTCTTGGCGCAACAGGGTGACATCTGTGCCCACCGCACCTATTTTGGCGTCTAGCATGTCCCTGGACTGGGTGATGGCCGCCATAAGTGCTGCATTGTCCGGCCCCCCTCCTTGTTGTCCTCCTCCCGAGGGTCCGGGGCCCCCGCTGGTCCCTGTGAATTTATCAATGGTCGCCTGTTTGGTGAGGCCGCCGCCTCCCCTGGTCATGGCTGCGGATTGTACTTGGACCACCGACAGTGTAGGCAGATATGGCAGTATAAGGTCTTTGATCACGTTTGCCAAGTCCAACAGGGGGGCCCACACAGCAGCTCCCCTCCCACTGTGAGGGTCAGATGGTCATACCCCTGGTCCGGCCCGCACCCAGGTCAGGTCAAGGCAGGCCCCGGGGTCTACACCCCAGTCTCCGACGGTCAGCGCGTCCCACACTCTGTTGGCCGATCTGTGCCACTCAGCGGTGTGCTGAGGGCTCAGCAACGCCGGTCTCCCGCTTCCCAGAACCGGCCACCACTCCTGCAGTATTCAGGGACCCAGGGGAGGTACTCACAGTTCGCTGCCAGTCGCGCGGTAATGCCAGCAATGGTCCGGCCCGCAGGCCACCGTCCAGCCACTTTCGGGACCTCCGCTTGTGGATGATCAGCAGAGGAGGTCCTGCACTCCGAGCCGGGGCCCCCTCGAATCAATTTAGCTCCCCAGGCTCCGCCGAGGCCCAGCTGTGGCAGAGGCGGATGATGACCCCCGCGGCGGGGACCACAAGACTCGAGGCCCCGGCTGCACTTGGTCCACAGGGCCGCAACGTCTGGCCAGACGGGCTCGCAGCACCACGGATCTCCACACCCCCAGCGGGGTTCCTGGGGGAGAATCGCCAGCCGCCCCTCGGCCCTCAGGGCAGACAAAGTCCACGGCGATCGACGGGCCAGCCGACCCACACAGAGGCCCTCCGGCCGGGGGCGCCAAAATCGAGGCCCCGGCTTCTCCTCAGCGCACCAGGCCGCACTCCTCACACCGCTGTCCAGTCGCGCCCGACAACCCGGGGGCTCCGCCGACTGCACCGGAGGATCCCTGGCACTGTCAGCAATGTCTGCCTTGCATGGGTTGTGAAGCTTGGGCTCGGGGACCAGGATAACTGCCGGATTAATAGCGGGCCGGCGGGAGCTCTAGCAAGCTGCAACCGCCATCGCCGCTCGCGAAGCCACGCCCATCAACAAAACTTGGTTTTAAACTTATTTTAGTAAACCAAATTTTAAGAAAAAGTGAATTTTTCTCTTTTCGTATTTTTTGTTTCTTTTTACGTATATGTATACATTGAAATCATTTTTCTTAATATATATACACATTTACATATTATCTACAATAGTCAACATAAATACAACGTACTGAATAAATTTTCTTCTGGTGCTCAATTATTCATAGCAAAGGAAAGGCGTAGTACAAAATTATCCAACCTTATTCCTTTTTCTTGGTCATCATATACAACACAGGGAGGCCTGGGAAGATCAACCCTTTGTACTTCCTTTTTCAAAAATAAGGCCTTCTGAAAACAACTTAATGACTTTAACTCAATCTTCAAATGATGCCAACATAGGGTACAGTCGACACATTTCAGCCTATACTTATTTTAGGCCTCCTCAGGACTTGGGCAGCATTCATAAATATTCTCCAATTCTGTCCCAGTTGTAAGTTATACAACGGGTGGAAGCTCTGCGTAGTCGCCCCGCCGGGCTGGCTGCCTGGTACAATTATGACCTTCCTTAGTAGGTCTAACGAGAGGTAACCCCCACTTCGGGTCTCTAAAATTACGGATCCTACCGGCGTTATTCCACGTTCTTTAGATCCGGACGCTGCAAACTGCTCTGCAGCCGAGTCAGTAGCGTTTTTTAAATATATTTCAGGCACCGCTTGAGATCCAATGAATGCAACAACCTTTCCGCTGCAGTACTGGGATTTGGAAAGAAGGAACGCAAAACCACAGGCTCATTGAGATGGAAATCCGATAGGTCAGTCAGTCAATTCCTTTATTTTCGATAAATTAATATCATATAAAGACAAAAACACAGTCATGTAAACATACAAACAGTTAAGACGAATTTGAATTAAAAATATACAGTCAATTACAATAAATTTGGATTAGATAAAAAATTTCATAAAAATAGAGCAATGTTTTTCTTAAAACTCATTTCATATCATGTAAAAAAAGAAAGTATACATAAACATGGGGTCTATTTATCACAAATGTTCAAGAGCGGTGGAAGTGTGACATTCCTTCTCCTTATTCGATTTGCCGCGAATAAAAAACTGGCAACATGAAACATTAATTTAGGTGAACCAAGTTGTTTTAGGTACACTAGTGCCGGTCTAACTTGTACGAATCCTGCCTCTCGGAGGATTGGCAACAAGTATTTCCTCCTGCACTCAGTAAAATGTTCACAAAACATCAAGAAATGTAAGGTGTTTTGAGATGAGAAATTGTCGCAGGAGCAAGGGGCTGCTTGTTCAGGGGAGCACCATTTATGATATACACCCAACGTGTAATGAATTAAATCGAGCCGAAATCTGGTCAAAAGAAACCGATGATAGGGTTTATTTACTGTGACCAGATATGGTTCCGGTCCTGTGCAGGTGACCAATGCATAATTTTCTCTTACCCTGGGTTTTCCCATCTCTATTTCCTCCCGCTCTAAGGAGAAAAGATCCAAGAGGGCTTTCTTTGTTAAGATAATATCTTTATTGGTTATTGTTTCTGGAGAGGTAATACGCCCTATTCTCTGGAACCCAGCTCTTATGTATGCCAACCAGGGAATTTTATGTGCATTGTCCAGTATCTGACAATCCTTGATTATTGAATGATTTAGGGGAATCTCATCATTCATCCATATTTTTAGCCAATAAATCAAGGGTGCAATTTTGATCCGATCTGAAATATACCCAAGTCCCAGTTCTGTGTGGGTTGAGAAGGTAGGGGTTGATTGAGGAACTGAGAGTACGCTTCTTAGAAACTTGTTCTCTACTAATTGTAGTTTCTCTTCTCTAGTATAACCCCATATTTCGCACCCATAGGTTGCAACCGACAGGCACTTAGATTCGTATACTTTCAAAATTGCCTTGATTGGTTTAGTTCCCAATTTTTTGCTGAACCCCATAAGCCCTGAGACTGTTCTCGTGAATGCCACCGAGCGGCTATGATTATGTGCCCTCCAGGTGCCGTTCTGATCAAAAACCACCCCCATGTAGGGAAATGTGGGGACCCTGCAAACCGTTTCACCGTTACAGAAGAAGGTTTTTGCTTTATTTTTTTATTTACATCTTCCTATAATGAGAACCTGGGATTTCTTTGCGATTACTTTTAAGTCCAGGTTCTGCATGAAGGAGCCAAAAGTATTCAGCAGTCTTTGTAGGCCTACCCCGGTTTGCGATATGAGGACCGCGTCATCCGCGTATAGTAGAACTGGTAGAACCATTTCCCCCACACGTGGACTGTCTGCGAGTACCTCCCCTAGGGTTTGTTCTAGGGCGTTTATATAGAGTGTAAACAGCAAGGGTGCCATAATGCACCCCTGCCTGACGCCCCTGTCTGACCTGAACTGCTTGGTGCATCTTCCATCTGTATTTACTCTGATTTTAGTCGTAAGGTTTGTGTGCAGTTCTGCTATGAAGTGCACTAAGGGTGCATCTACCCCCAATTCGAGGAAGATGTTCCAGAGTTTGGATCTGTTTACAAAGTCAAATGCAGAGGAGAGGTCCATGAACCCCATGTACATGGACCCCTCCCTTGCCACAGTATACTTGTTGATTAAAAGGTGTAAATTCAAACATTGATCTATAGTGCTGTGTTTTGATTTAAAACCATACTGAGTTTTAGACAGGACACCTCTATCAGCTAGACTATCTTTTAATCTATGCAGCAGAACCCGACCCAAGATTTTTACAGAGGAGTCGATCAGTGAGATGGGTCTGTAGCATGTAGGGTCCTGTCTAGAGCCCTTCTTAAAAATTGGCACAATAATTGATGTGGCCCATGTAGAGGGGATACTATCCTGCCCTATTGAGTTAAAAACATTAGTTAGGACTTTTGCCCACAACTTGGGAGCGGCTCTGAACAGGTCCGCAGGGACCCCATCCGGGCCGGGGGCCATGTTTTTGGTCATTTCCCCTATAGACCTTTCAATTTCTGCAGTCTCAAATCTTAAGCGATGTACAGCATTATCAGGAGCATAGTTCGTGATGTTATCTCCACTTTGAGGGACGCTGTATATTTGCTCAAAGTGGGCGATCCAGGCCTCATCAGTGATGTTACAATCTAACACAGTATTAACATTGTTTTCAAACAATGGCTGATTTATTACTTCCCAAAATCTGGAGCTATTTTTCAGGACTTCAGGTGACAACAAATCAGTCCAAGCCTCATCCCGTAATTCACTTTTTCGGACGAATACAGCTTGTTTGTAGGCAGCTCTATTTTGGGCTACCAATCCCCTATCCTGTGAGGTTGTCTTCAGGGATTTGAGGAGTGCAGTATGAGCCAAGGAACACTTTTTGTCAAACCATCTATGCTCCCTTTGAGGTTTGCGTTTGTCCTTGACTGTCAGCTTTTGGTTTATGTGTGCGCAAATAACATCGAATGCATGTATTATAGTTGGTCCTAGTCCCGTATCATCTAAACATGTGTTTATCTCAGCCCCTGCGTTCATTAGGATTTCTGATGTAAAAGCCTCAGGAACAACTTTTCCCCATTTTAATTTCCTTCCTTGATCCGTTGGTGTGACCTCTCTTACTGACCTTTTGGGGTCAGATCTTAAAGTCAGTGCACCCACCGCTGCTAATTCAATTATCACGGGGTTATGATCGCTAAAGGTAGAGACCTCTGTAAAATACCTAAAAACTGACCCTAACATGAAAGAAGTAAAAAAAATATAATCAATGACTGTGCCCGTGTCTCCATCCCTCCCTTTAAATGTGGGGATCCTTTGTCCCTCCTCGCTACACCCTGATTCGTATAGGTTCCGGTTTGCTAGAAAATTTTCTAGGTCCTCCCCTTGTTTTGTGTGTTCGAAGTGAGAGTGTGCTGAAAACTGTGGTCCTTCATACGTCTTACTCCCACATTTGTTTTCGCACGGGTGTATGTTTAGGTCCCCCATTAGGATTACTTCAAAGGAAGTTGACCTACTGCTATATGATAATAATAGCTCCTCTAACAAATCAATGTTGTTATCTGTATCTTGGGAGTTATAGAAATTTAAAAATAAGATATTACCAGAGTCTGGTGCCAGGAGTTCTACAACCAGACAGTTTTGGCCTCCTATGTCTAGCGGTGTGAGCGATCCCTTTATTTCTAAAGAGAAGAGGGTGATTAATCCCCCTCTGGCTCTTCCTGACCCATTTTTCCTAGCTGGGACATGAAAATGAGAGTACCCGTCCAGGGAAAAACTGTTTTGATGATCCCAGGTCTCTTGTAAAGCTATTATGTGAAATGTTTTTAAAT
The DNA here is from genome assembly GCF_964263255.1 of Lissotriton vulgaris. Lineage (NCBI taxonomy): Eukaryota > Metazoa > Chordata > Amphibia > Caudata > Salamandridae > Lissotriton > Lissotriton vulgaris. The sequence continues at coordinate 550,110,362 of NC_141699.1, read as the reverse complement.
AGCTAATCCAGATGTCATTCACCATTTTTGCTTTTACACCTGCCGTATTCCAACTCGCTATTCTACATAGTTGATTTGATTTACCAGCGACCTTAACATTTACAGGTGTCTCATTATTTTTTAGTCAGTCGTTTTCTTCTAGGTTAGAGAGTGGAGTAAAACGATTTGCAAGTGTGCAGGGAGGTGGGTATGTTAATCTGGTATTATAGCTTGTGCTACAAGACGGGATGTTTCCATCTTTTGTGTGTTTAGTGGTCATGTAAGCATGTTGGGTAGGAGCTGATGTTATATTCCCATCCGGGACAATCGGGACGGGGAGTAATCCTGTTTTAACCTGAGGGGGAGGGTAAAAAAAAACCTAAGGGTAAAGGTCTAATGCCTAGATTTGTGATGCTAGAGCCATCCCAAAGTAAACGCTCTGCCACGTTCTGGGTTTTAAAGTTTATCACCACGCAGTCCCCCTCAATTGTCTTTGTTTTAGGGCCTACCCAACCCACCCTTCTCACCATGTTTATGTGGGGGGCAATGTCCATCTCGCCACTACAATAGTCCTGACACCAGTTTTTGGTCTTCTCCATTAGATATTTAGAACTCTCATAGACTTTAGTTTTCAAAGGAGGAACCCCTGTTAGCACGACTACTAGGGGGGCTGCTTGTGGGGCAAGATGTAACCTAGATTTGCATGGTAGTGTATTTTTGTCTCTATCGGTGTTTGACATGATTGGGGTATCACAACTCCTTTTGGTGTCAAGTACACTTTTTCTCGCACAAGATTGCCTCATAGGCCCCTCCGGTGCCAAGCTACTAGTCCCTGGTGTGACAATGGGTATGATACTGTCTACCGAAAGGCCGTGTTTACCATCTGCCGTGCGTGTCTCTGCAGGCAAAGTCGCTTGTATGTGACCTCCTTTTAAGTGCTCACGTTGTTCTTGTAAAAAGGCCTCTATCAATTTACATTTTTTTAACAGACCAGCCACACAAATGTTCAGAACGTCGATTATGTCCTTCGCTATGCCTGTAAGAATGGGCTCTAAATGTAAGTTTACAAGTCCTTCAATTTTATTGCTGAGTCTATTGATCAAATCATCTTCCCAGAGTTCATTCAGTGTATCTGTATGCTTAGTCTTCTTGGTGCATTTTTTGAATTTTTGTCCTCCCCCCTTGCCTGGGTTCTCTGTTGGTACTTGTATTGTAACATGAGGTAAAGTTGTGGCCTGTCCATTCCCATTTGTGGGTATGATGGTAGAGGCACCAGGATCCAGGTTAGGGCTTATAACCACAAGTGCATCAAACGGGGAGTCGGTTTGATCAAAGTTTTGTGCCCTTCGGAGGCTGGACCAGATGTGACATCTAATGTGTGAGAAATGGCCAGTTCTTTTTCAGCATTTGCGATTTCTTTAGTAATAGCCCCCACAGCAGAGGTTAAGTACGAAAGTATTGAATCTGCCTTTCTAGGTATCTTGGGTTTTTTGCTATTGAGGCTCCCATTACATGTTTGTTTGCGCTTACCCATAGTAGTAGGTTTCAGGGGGGTGGCCTGTCCTGTCCTCTGTCGTCTGCTGACGGCCGTAGACGGCCCGCCCTCTGCCCGGGCTCAGCCCGGCGCTGCCCGCGCGCGTCCCGCGACGCGGGAGGAAGGGCTCGTTGATATGCGCCTCACGGTGGAAGCCCCAGCTGGCAGTCGGCGTCCCCGCGAAGCAGGGGACGCTGGGAGCTGTAGTTTTCCTGCTCGCCCCTCTCGGCGGCCACGTGTGTCCTGCGGCGGCGGAGGCAAGCAGGGATATCAGGAAAGGCGGCGTGCAGCAAGTAAGCCCCTGGCGCGGTGATTTAGTCCCCCCGATAGGACTTTTGGAATAAATTTCGGATTTGTCCGCAAAATCACTCTGTCTTGTTTAAATTGCAGAAAGGGATTCTGAATCGAGAAAGCTTGCAGCTCACTCACCCGCCTCGTGGAGGTGAGCGCAAGCAGGAGAGCTGTCTTCCAAGAGAGATATTTCAGGTCAGCCTTGTGCACCAGCTCAAAGGGATGCTTCATGAGCTGATTAAGGACTGTATTAAAGTGCCAGGTATGTGGCAACGTTTTCACTGGAGGGAAAGTCCTGTATAATCCTTTAAAAAATTGTTTGATCAGTCTTTGAGACCAGAGAGAAGGACCCGCTGAAGATTTCTTGTAACGGGATATTGCAGCCAAGTGGACCCTGATGGAGGAGTGAGCAAGGCCCGACGTTGCCAAGTGGAGAAGATAAGGCAAAACTTGTTCCGGAGAGGAAGAAAAAGGGTGTATTCCTCGATCTTTACAGCAGGTACAAAACCTCTTCCATTTCAAAAAGTATGTTTTATTGGTGCTATCCGCTCGTGCTCGAGTTAGGATGGCTCTACAGTCAGGTGGAATATTCAAATTCTGAAACTCTCTGAACTCAGGAGCCAGGCGGCTAACCTGAGAGATGCCAGATTTGGATGCTGGACTTGCTGGTTGCTCATCGTGAGCAGAGATGGACACTGTTTCAGGCGGATCGGTGGCTCCAAAGATAGGCGGTGGAGTTCCGTGAACCAATGTTGGCGTGGCCAAGTTGGGGCTATTAAAATGAGAGTACAAGGCTCCGCCTTCAATTTCCTGAGGACTCTGGGAAGCATCAGGAATGGCGAAAAGGCGTAAGCAAAGACGTTGCACCATGCGATTGAAAATGCATTCCCTGGAGACCCTGACTGGGGATACCAACTTGCGAAGTGTGGGCATTTGGCGTTGGATCTTGTGGCGAATCGGTCGATCTGTGGAGTGCCCCATCGTGAGATTTGGTTGAGGATCTCCTGATCCAGTTCCCACTCGTGAGATGTTGTCTTCTGTCTGCTCAATGAGTCGGCGAGTACATTGTCCATGCCTGGGACGTACTCCGCTCGAAGAGATACCTTGTTTGTGATTAGCCAGTTCCAGATCATCTGCGACATGTGAGAGAGTGTCAGTGAGCACGTCCCTCCCTGCTTGTTGAGGTAGTGCATCGTCGTAGTGTTGTCTGTCCGGACGAGCACAAGAGAATTGTTGATTCTTGGAAGGAAAGTCTGAAGGGCCAGGAAGACTGCCCGCAGTTCGAGGAGATTGATATGAAGCCCTTTCTCCAAGGAGGACCACTTCCCGCTTATTCGCAGCTCTTGCAGCAAAGCTCCCCAACCTTCCAAGGAGGCGTCTGTTGTGATAATATGAGGAGTCGCTGGAAGTAGGAATGTCAAGCCTTGAGAAAGGTTCCGAGATGACATCCACCATTGCAGGGCCATGACTATCTGGGGAGTCACTTTTATGAGGTCGTCAAATGACCCTGAGCATTGGACCCACTGCTTCGAGAGTGCCTCCTGTAGAGGTCGCATCCGTAGACGACAGTGAGGAATCAGGAGGATACACGATGACATCATCCCCAGGAGGGACTTGAAAAGGTGGACCGTCAAGGCCTTCTTCGAAGCCACTAGAACATCTAGTGCCAGAAGCTTGTTCTTCCTCTCTTGGGATGGGAAAGCTTTCTTCAAACGCGTGTCCAGGGTTGCACCTAGGAAATTGATGCACTGAGAAGGTTGCAGGACTGATTTTTCCTGATTGAGTGTGAGACCCAAACAATCGAAAAGCCATAGACAGGCGTCAGAAGACCTGGACGCGTCTTCTAAGGACGGAGCCTTGATCAGCCAGTCGTCCAGATACGGAAAGACTTGGTGATGGCGCTGCTTGAGATATGCCGCGAATGGGGAAAGACATTTCGTGAAGATGCGGGTGCAGACTTGAGCCCGAAGGGCAGGAGTCGAAATTGAAAGTGTCTGCCTGCTACTGCAAATCGTAAATATTTTTTGTGATTCCTGTGAATCGGGATATGGAAGTAAGCATCCTGAAGGTCTAGGGACGTCATAAAATCTTCCTCTTCCAGTAGTTGTAAGACCTCCTGGATCATCACCATGCAAAAAGACTGCTTCTTCAGTAATTTGTTGAGGGCCCTGAGGTCCAAAATCGGTCTCCACTTCTTTTCTTTTTTCTGGATCAAAAAGAAGCGAGAATAAAATCCCTTTCCCCTTTGAGATGGAGGTACCTTCTCTATTGCTCCTTTCAGGAGCATAATAGAGATCTCTCGCAGAAGCAGGCGTAGATTTTTGAGATGCATTGGGCGGGGAGGAGTTTGGGGAGGGATTTGCATGAATTCCATCGAATTGCACTAATTGAAGGACCCAACGCTCCGTGGTAATCTTTTTCCAATTTTTTAAGAAGTGGGAAATCTTTCCTCCAATTTTTAATGAGCGAAATGAAGTCTGGACTGGCTGAAGAAACATGTCATTGTCTACATCTGTTGTTCTTTCGCTGTCCTTTACCACGAAAGGACGACTTGCCATAAGAAGATTGCTGACTCTGTTGTTGGCGCTGTTGATATTGGGGTCGACTCTGGCCTGAAGAGTATGAAGACCTGTATTGGAAATTTTCTCTATAGGAAGACTGCCCTTTTCCTCTAGATCCACGAAAGGACTGATTCTTGTACTGGAGAGTGCCCAAAGCTCTCGCAGTGTCCGTGTCCTTTTTTATTATATTCTGTAGTGCTTCATCAATTTTGGAGCCGAATAGTAACTGGCCATCATAGGTCATGTATCACAACAATAAATATCTGGGGGTCAAAAAAGAAGAAAAGAAAGTTTGACAGTAGGAACCACTATACCAGACAGTAACAGTGAGAGATAATAGTTGGAAAGTGGTCGAGTCGAGACTCAAGGGTACCAGGAGGGAAATATTGTTCCCATCAGAAGCCACACTGTACCGCCCTTATTATCATCATATGGGATCTCCTTACCCAGGAGGCAAGACGGCCGGTAAACATTACCGTGACCGAGATGTAATATGAGGTATGAGAGCAGAACAGAGAAGTGTGGTAGTGGCTAATGAAAAAAAGCAGCGTATAGTGATTTGGAGTGAAAAAGTGAAGGGTACTAAAATTAGGTGAATGGGTGGTAAAAAGAATTTTAATAATAACCCCCAAACCCTAAGGTTAAAAAGCAGATGTGGGTGCAGGTTTTAAATAATAACCGCACTTATTAGTGGTCGACATGTTTCAGCATATTGTAAGATGTTCTTAATGCATTCCTCAGGACCTATACATAGTACACTGCTGCTTTCGAGAAAAAGAATTAAAAAGGTGTCACCTGAAAATCCAGGCGTGCTCAACCGTATACTGTCAATGAGATGGTAAGGGATCCAACATGTAAAACAAAACAGCAAACAAACACACAAATAACACAAGGCACGTTATTATTTGTATTTATAGTGATATTGCAAAATATACATTCATACCTGATCATTATATCCGGTATGCACTCACCCTTACGTGTAGGCTGAGGAGCTTCACCCCACCTGGCTGCAGCGCAGGTAAAAGGAGCACCGCTCTGTGAGAAATCACATAACGTATAATCGAGCGGTTAGTGATAGGACACTAACCCATTTGGGTAGCAAAATATACTTTGAGGTGGCAGGTTATCTGAGCCGTTTATAACCAGGCTGGGCGTAGGCGCCGTATACTGTCATAACTCAGGAGCAATGACCACACAAAAGGGGATATGCAGAGCAGAGGGGCCGTTCCACGTCAGTTAAAGTCGGGAGACACTGACGGAAAGCGCTTTGTATTTAAGTTGCGGAATAGCATCTGGCAACGTGTCAGTTACAGAAAGCGTGTCATTTACAGAAAACGCACACGGAAAAACCGCTACGTGTTATGAAGCAGCGTACAGAGAGGAGAAAAACGCTGCATATGCTCGATGTCAGGCTGGCCTCTAGCGGCAAATACGAGCAAGGCGAGGCAGACAAATGTTACGCATAATGCGTTGTGGCATGCATTCACTCACCTAACCGTCGGCGTCTCCAGGCAGTCTTCAGTACTGCTCGGGGGGGCGCCGACCGCCGAGTGAGGTAGTGTTTTGTGTGTTTCTCAGACCCAGCGCGTTGACGCGCAATCACATGACAGTGAGACTGCTGGGAGATGTAGTCCACTCCAAATAATGACACATAAAAGTTTTACCAAAGTCTTAATGTAGGTCCTATGTGATGTACCAGGATGCGCAGTGGTTTGTAAATAATTATTGGTAGTACATTACCAAAACCAGAATGACATCAATCATGTGACAGGTGCACATATGCGCAGTAAATGGATGTTAAATTACAGACGACATCATAGGTCATGTCCAATATCTTCGTTTGCACCTCAGGACGGAATGAAGTTGCTTTCAGCCACCTCTGGCGTCGCAAGATTGCTGCTCCAGCCAACTGGCGGAACCCTGTTGTAGCGGTATCCATTGCACAGTCTATTATTTCTGACGCCGATGTTTCATCATCTAGCAAAATCTTCTTCACCTCCTCTTTCGATGTATTTGGTAACTCTGACAGATATGGGGCTATATCTGCCCATAATTGCCTATCATAGCGTCCCAAAAGCGCTAAGGCATTTGCAGCCTTCACCGTCATTACAGACATCGAGGAAAACCTTTTCCCAATGTTGTCCAATCTTCTTCCTTCCTTATCAGGAGGAGTCGATAAAGGGGCCGAAGGATTCCTGGAGTTCTTCTGGGCCGCCTGCGTTACCACTGAATCCGGTTTGGGATGTCCTGTCAAACAGGCTGGTGCAGTATCAGGCGCTCTATACTTCTTGTCCAATCGAGATATCACTGGAGGTACAGAGGAGGGGTTCTGCATGATTTTAACGCCCTGGCTCCATAGATAATCGATAATAGGTATTGACCTAACTGATTTTTTGAGAGGTTCTTTGAAGTCATACAAGAAGCAGTCTTGTTCTTGAGAGACCATTGAGATCTTAAAACGTTGAGCAGCCCTCTCAACCACATTATGGAACCCTCCAATGTCGCCTGGTGGTGAATCTGCGGGCGCAGGCACTGGAGATTTATTTATTTATTTTTATTTATGAAGTTTTCTATAGCGCTGTCAAGACCCAGAGATAACAGAGCGCTTTACAATAGACCATAGCATATAATAAACAACAGCGACAAAAGCATGACATATGAAGGGTTTTCGACAATATACGAGTGTCACAGTGAGCGCTGCATATGTGTACTGCAGAGCTACTTTGGTTTCAAGGGTTCAATACATTTTACAGAGTCGCATGTAATCCACAAAGGTATGATATAGGAAAGGTATTGACAGTCCACGAGAAAAAAAAATATAAATAAAGTAGGAGCTGTATAAATGTACTGCAGAACTTCTTTGGTATCAGGGTTCCATGCGGGCACAAAGTTTTGGTGTTGCAGTCCGTTACATCTTATCCACAGCCAAGAGACCGGATGAGGAACAAGGACTTGAGTTGTGTTTTAAATTCAACAAAGGACGGTATGGTTCTGATGTGCGTGGGGATGGAGTTCCAAATTTTAGGGGCGTTTCCTGTGAAAGAGCAGTCCGCTGTTCTTTTCTTATTGCTTTTAGGTATGATAAGCAGGAGGAGTTAGAGCTTCTCAGGTTTCTGGCTTGACCAGCTTTTTTGAGTTTTTTTGTCAGGTATTCGGGTTTGCCGGTATGGAGGGCTTTGTGGGTGAGGCAGGCCGTCCTGAAGCTACTTCGCATTTCTACTGGTAACCAATTGAGTTCTTTGAGTGCCAGGGAGATGTGGTCAGATCTTTTGATGCCGGTGATCATTCTGGCTGTCGTATGTAATGTTCTTTTGATCGGTGCCAGGTGTGATTTAGGAATACCTGTTAGAATTGCGTTCCCATAGTCCAGTCTTGACAGTACCAGGGATTGAGTGGCCAGTTTGAGATCCATGTTATGAATGTAGGGTTTGATTTTGTTCAAAAGTTTGAGGTTAAAGAATGCGCTTTTGGCAGAGCTCTTAATGTGTTTCATCATGTTTAGTTTAGGGTCCAGGGTGACGCCAAGAGATTTAACAGAGTCTGCTAGGGTAAGATTCCCTTTGAGCGCATCGATTGCCTTTAGCCATTTAGTGATTTGAGGGTTGTCATCCTTGTTTGAGATGAGGAGTGTCTCGGTCTTGTCAGGATTTAGTTTAAGATGGTTGTTTGTTAGCCATTCTTGGACATCTTTCAGGACATCATTTAGTCTTTGGATGTCAGTGAGGGAGGAGGTTTCCAGGTAGATCTGCGTGTCGTCCGCGTAGAGGTGGAAGCGGATGTTGGTTTTATTGAGTAATTTGGCGAGCGGTTCCATATAGATGTTAAAAAGCTGTGGAGAGAGCACCGATCCTTGGGGGACGCCCTTGTTAACTTGCTGGGTTTCGGAGGTGAAGTTCTTGATTTTTATTAGTTGGGTGCGGTTGTGTATAAAGGAGGAGAACCACTTGAGAACTACCTCACCGAGGCCAGCTCTTTCTTGGAGAGCCTTGATGAGGAGTTTGTGGTCCACTGTGTCAAATGCTGCCGAGAGGTCAAGGAGAATGAGGAGGCAGCATTTGTCTGAGTCTAGAGAACCATGGATGTCATCTATGATGTTCAGCATCCCGGTTTCTGTGCTGCAGCCTTTTCTAAAGCCAGACTGGTGGGGGTCTAGAAGGTTGATGTTGTCCAGGTGCTGCGTCAGTTGATGAAGAACGCAGCGTTCAAGTGTTTTTGAGAGCAGGGGGAGGTTGGATATAGGTCTGAAATTATTCAGATCTGTTGAGTCAAGACCGGGTTTTTTCAGCAGGGGGGTGACTTGTCCCATTTTTAAACAGTCAGCGACCATTCCATTTTAAGGAGCTGTTTATGATTTTGCCCCAAATAGGTGCAAAAGCATGTTTTAATTTCTTGATTAGTAGCGGAGGAATGGGATCGGAGATGTGGGCTGATGGTTTGGAGGACGCGGTCAGCGAGATTACTCTGTTTCAGGTACGGGACGAAAGTTGAGCCAGGGGGTGGGAGAAGAGCCAGGCGCGAGGGCAGGGGGTACAGCCGAGCAGCTCATCTTAGGGAGTGATTCATTGATGTCTAGTGATAGTTTGATTCTTGCTATCTTATCGTTGAAGAAATGAGCAAAGTTATCACAGAGTTCTTTGGACGGCTGAACAGAAGAGGACACTGGTTTGGAGGTTTGTTGTCTGATGATGCTATAGAGTTCCTTCGGTCTGTTTTTGGCCTTATCTAGTGCCTCGCGGAAGAAGTTGGATTTCTTATTTTTGATGTGGTTGTTGTACTTCCTGTGGGCTGATTTCAGTTGGTCACGAAGGATGGCAGTTGGGTTATTTCTCCATTTTCTTTCTTTGGCTCTTAGGATTCTCCTTTCTGTGTTAAGGTCATCATTGAACCAGGTTCTAGAAGGAGTGGTTCTGCTTCTTTTGAGCTTTAGTGTAGCTAGCTTGTCGAGAATGGATCCTAGCTCGGAATTGTACCGATCCGTGAGATCTTTGGTGGAGAGGTGGGTTTTGTTGTCCGGGAGGAGTGAGCTTAACTGCGCTGCCAGGGTATCCAGGGGTACATGGGAGATGTTTCTCATCCAAGCCTGTCGACGGTATGATCGCTGACGGTGGAGCAACAACAGTTGTCATAGTCAGTGGAGTCTTCGTCGACGGGGCTGCCGTCGACGGCAGAGATATTCCTGTCGTCAACGATGTCTTCATCGACGGTTCCTTCGTCGACTGTGTTTTTGTCGACGAGCCCTTCGTTGACGATGCTTTCGTCGATGGTGTAGACTTCGATGATATTGGCTTCGTCGTCGCCGATGCTGTCGTCGGCGAGGTCAAAACTGGCTTATTGAAGGTGTGAACTTCCTTCACAGAAGTTGTTTTAGCCAGAACCTCTGAAGACTTCTTTGATGTCTTCTTTTGAGGAGAAGCCGTATGGCTAGGAGAAGCCACCCTTGGTCTCTTCAGAGATAATTTTGAAGAGACTGAAGAACCTTCACTTTCCTCAGAGGAATCAAGGTGGTCTCTGTCTTTCAGCCTCTGGAGCCAAATTAAAAGGCGTCCTTCACGGTCCTTGAGGGTTTTAGTGGAAAACGTATGACATACCTTGCAGTCCTTAGCAGAATGGTTAGGATACAGGCAATACAGGCCGTCTTTATGCTGGTCATCAATATGTAGCCTTTTCTTTCCACAAGAACCACAGGATCTAAAAAGACCCTTTTTTGGTGTGTCAGCCATATCAAATAGCAGTCACTGAAGAAAACAGGAGAAAAATGTCCCAGAACACTGGACACCAGTTGAAGAAACAAAACCTGAGCAGAGTTCAGAGGAGACTCCCTTAGCACAACGTGCGGTAGAAAATCTGAGGGACCGAGGCTCCTTCCAGGAGAGTTCTAGAGGAAGGTGACGGCTGATTGGCTCTTTTCTATAGTTTGGTCCTTTTTACAAAAGGACATAGATATGTTACTAATGTGAGGCCTGTAGGCCTATTTCTCTATATGTCTATAGGACATTACTTTATTTATGTACCGGGGACTCCCATTCCGACGACGGGGAATGATTCAGGCATGTGAATCTATGAAAGACACCCATAATACTGGATAAGTAACAATGTCAAAAGCAGAAGCTTTAATCAAGTCCAAAGATATATGTGAAACAAATCTCCACTGTTTTTCAATTACATCGAAGAGGTAGGAATAGTCCATACATTTCATCAAAGCAGAAACAAAATTATGAAAGTCCTTAATGAGTGGATGAATAAGCTGCATATACTTGTGCTCTCAAAGTAAAGCAAGTAGCTGCATGTTGTCTTTCAAGGCTAAGTCTTCCCTCTTCTCAATATTATCAGATAGAGTGCAATCCTCAGATGCAGTGAGTGAACAACCTGTCAGACAAGTTAGAATTATTTTTTATAATATCTGGAAACATCCTGTGACAATCCTGCAGAGGATATAATTAATTACAATATCTTGGCATTAAGGATTTTTCTGGATCTTTTCCATCTAGCTGAATTAACTTCTGCATATCCTCAATCAATCAGTATTTGTTAAGCTCGGCTTGTCATCCAGAGGGGTATCCAGGCGCTGGGGTGCGGTGAGCCACAGTCGAAGAGCCAGGTCTTGAGTCCCTTACTGAAGTCGGCGAGGGAGGGGGTGGTTCGGAGGTCAAGAGGGAGGCCATTCCAGGATTTGGCAGCGAGGTAGGAGAAAGAGTGCCCTCCACTGCGGCTCTGCCAGATGCGGGGAACGTCTCTGAGGGCGAGGGAGGAGGAATGGAGTTGTCTGGTCGGTTGATGGAAAGTCATGCGGTCATTGATGTACGAGGGGCGGGCTTTGTGGAGGGCTTTGTAGGTGAGGGTGTGCAGTTTGAACTTGCATCTCTTCAGAATGGGGAGCCAGTGAAGGTTTCTGAAGTGAGGGGGGGGCTGCTGGTGTGGTTTGGGAGGTCAAGGACGAGTCTGCCTGCAGTGTTCTGGATGGCCTGTAGTCGCTTGAGCAGCTGTGTGGTGGATATGGAGTAAAGTGCATTCTGTAGTCGGCTGGTGATCAAGATCAAGGCTTGGGTTACTGTTTTCCTAGTGTTGATGGGGATCCACCTGAAAATCTTGCAAATCATGCAGAAGATGTGAAAGCATGAGGAGGTGACTTCATTGACCTGGCGTTTCATTGGGAGGTTGCTATCCAGGATGCCGCCAAGGATCCGGTTGTGGTCAGTGGGGGTCGGTGCGGGTTAGAGTGCCTAGGGCCACTATGTGTTGTCCCATGGGGAGGAACTCTTTCCGAAGATGAGATCTTCGGATTTGTCTATGTTCAGTTTGAGGCAGTTGTATTTCATCCATTCGGGAACATTGGTCATGGCGTTCTGGAAGTTAAGTTTGGTGGTGTCTTCTGAGAGGGAGAGTGTAAGGTCATGTAGGCGTTGAAGAGTGTGTGGCTGAGGGAAAATCCCTGCGGGACTTCACAGATGATTTATTTGGGTTCGGAGGAGAACGGAGGGAGGTGCATCCTTTGTGTGCGTCCTGTGAGTAAGGAGGAGATCCAATTGAGGGCATTTCCTCTGATGCCGATGTGGTGGAGTCTAGCGATAAGGGTGTGGTGTGATATGGTGTTGAAGGCTGCTGAGAGGTCGAGGAGGATCGGGGCTTTAGGTTCACCTCGGTTGAGGATGGCTCTGATGTAATCGTTTGCTTCTATTACGGCAGTCTCGGAGCTGTGGTTTGAGCAGAAGCCGGACTTGGAGGCGTTGAGTACGGGGATTTCTTCCAGGTGATTGCTGAACGAGTGGTGAATGCCTTCTGCTGTAGAGAAAGGCTTTGGGATACTCAAAACCCATATTCGCTCGTAAGCTGGATACATTTTTATCCAAAACCTCCCTCTTAATATATTTTCACACAAATGTAATACTGGGAGTATCATTAGAATAAGGATGTGTCCCCTTTGTTTCATCTACTGGCTCTATCTGGCTATCTGAGGAAGGAAAATGTACTGGCTGTCAGGATTGCAGCAATTTTGGGGAGCTGCAGAGACAGCTTTCAATACATCTACTTCCAATGTATCTGTTGCACCTTAGATAATGAATGGTGTCTGTGATTTTTAAGGGGCCTGTGGCTCTAGGATCACTTTCCAGAGCAATAATGCCTTCTTTTAGTGAGGTACTTCTAAGGAAAAAGCGAGTGATTGGAATATGACATAGCTGAAAATTAGTAGCAACTGAAAACATGCAGACTTACCAGATAAAATATTACATCCTGCACTTAAATCCACTTTCCTTCATCATAATGGAGAAAGTGGAAGTGGCGTCCATTCTTTGACATTGTCCAGAGTCAGGCAAAGTGAAAACAATTTTGAGCGTGAGATGCCTTCGCCTAGCAGAAGGACTTCTTCCCATCACATAAATGCTAAATGTTAATTCTTCTGAGGAATGGCTTGTGTAGCAGCACCCTACTGATCACCAACCCAACTTAGTTGAACACTCACCATGATCACCATGATGAGACAGGAATTAAAATAGAACTTCAGGTTCTTGCAGGTCACTGTTATAAATGTGTAACATGAACGTACAATGGAAATAGAAACAAAGTTTTGTTTGCAAAAGTTAACACACTTGCAGAGAGACCTGTTGTTGGGGCTGGAACTCCTCAAGACGTAAAGACGGGGACGAGGAAGAGGAACAGTGTAGTATTGGAATTTTCCAGAGACATTATATTGTTTTACTATTCTTACTTAGTAAACCTGGATAAAGTAGGCTTTATTTACTTGCAAATTAGCTGAATAAATTAACTTCTAGATATTTAATTTCTGAATTGAGGAAATCTTTTGGAAAACTGATATAAGTGCATTCTTCTTTCAGACTTGACTAAAATATGGATTTTTTTAATATGTTTGAAATAAACTGGATTATTATTTAAGGTGTGCTAAGCCCACTTTAAGGGTTATTCACAACCCTTGTCACGGTGAAACCTTAAAGTCAGTAAATTAACCTTAGCTCAACCCCCTGGTAGGTATGCACAGAGGTATGCACAGAGTTATGCTTCTGTGTCTCGCACTGCGAGAAAGCAGAAGACAGGGTATGCCTGGTTGGGGGCGGGCGGGCGAGAGGGCATACCTGGCTGAGGGTGGGCGGGTCGGGGAGGAGTGACATGCCCCATTCTGAGTACCCTGACTGTTTGATCGGCACTCTGGGGCAGACCAAACAGTCATGCACACTCTACATTTTCTATATGTAGGCTGCATGCAGCCTATATGGAGAAAAAGGCCTCCCTACAGGCGCCCAACTGGGAGCTGTCCGCACCAATCACAACGCTACCATTGCAACATTGTGATTGGCTTATGGGAAGGTAGGGAGCATGCCCGTACCTGCTCAGGAGTAGGAAAACGTGGGACCTGGCCCAGGAGAGGTAGGCAGGACCCGGTCAGGTAACCCCTCCCCAGTGCCGCTTGACCCCCTCCCCCCGCCCAGCCTGACCCCCCCACCCTCCCCGCGAGTATTGCCTAGCCGCGACTAAAGACCATGTGCTCCCTCCTTCGATGAGTGCGACTACAGTCAGCTCAGGGGTCTGTTGAGGACTGGCTGTGATGGCAGAAATATGATTTCAAAGGCAAGACAGACCCTTTTAAGTGTCGCCTGCTAGGGATAGTAGTCTACCAGCCTCTCCTGTGTTTTTAAATTGGTCTGCGAGTCCAATGCATCCGGGTTCTTCACCTATGCATTGGGAGCACGAATGCTTTGTATGTACGTGTGTGCATTACTTGTGTGTGGAGAATGTGTGTGGAAGGCCTATGACGTATGTGCCAGACTACAGCAACACTGGGAACCATTTTGTATTTTCCCAAGATAACGTAACATCACATAATGTAACGTAACATACCATAACTTAATGTAACATAACAGGTGTATTTTTAAAGCACAGGTTCAACCTGAAGGGTATCTTGGTGCTGAAATTCCAGATTTTTATTTGAGGATAAGCTCAGACTGTAAATGTGAATTGTAGGGCTCCGTCAAGGACATTCGAGGGATCATTCATTTGTAGTGTATCAGACTGAGGAGTGTTAAAGGAGACAGAGTTTTGAGGCTAGGGAGTTTCTCCCTGCCATTTTTTGGGCCATTGTTCTCTGGAAGTGACCTTGCTTAGTGCTCTTGTTGTGGGTTTGTCATGAAAGGATGCTCACCGTTACTCTCCACTTTTCTGCTGACACCTGAAAACAAAAATTATGGCTTGACCAGTCTGATAGGAATACGCAAAAGGCAGGAACTGCATGAAATCAGTCTCAGAGTTGAATATTATAATCCAAAAACACTGTCTGCATCTTTGGTATAAAGTTGAAACAGAACCTTCCAGTAAGTGAGTCAAAACTTCCTTTCCTGTACCCAGGGCTTATACCAGTAGTGACTGAGACACTCTTTAACCTCCAGGGTTGGGGTAACTACCAGCATCTCCTTTTGCTGGCTTAGGGACCAGTAACCTAGGAAAATACAACCAGTTTGCCACGAGGCTCTGACTAAACCTGGCTTTAAGTAACCGAGCTAACGGATTGCTCAGAAGGGGTATTGGAGGTGCCATTGCATGAAGAAGACAGTGCTCTGAAGGAAAGGGGCTGCAAAGGAGGTGAGACAAGATAAATGGTTGCTCCGCGGCAACAAGGACACATCTGCACAGCTGTGCCAACGGTGAGGTCTGATGGCCCTGTAATGTGCCCACAGCATAGATGCCTGCATCAATGGCAGAGTTTGTCATGGAACTTGACAGGGAGTGACTTCCGTTGCAACCAACTAACACCAAAAAGCAACTGCATGCTTGAGAGGTGTCGATCCTAGTTGCACAATGAAGAAACCTACAAAATGCAGAGAGACGACCGAAACAAAGAGGTGATGACACCAACAAGAATCATTCACTGCCGCAACCCATGTGGGTCTCCAGATTCTTTTAGTGGTGTATTTTGATAATGGGCCTGAGAAAGATTCCAAGCAGCAAGATCTCCAGGAGTGCAAGCACTGTATCCCCAGCACAAGCTCATCTTAACTGGTTCTGGGTTGGCCCTAGTGAGTACATGCTATCATGGAACACCCAGTGGAAATTCCTCAGAGATCATTTTCCTCTTGCACAGAAATTGGGATATATTCCACTAAAAGCACTGTTTAGCCATCGACAAACTGTTGCACTCGGATATTAAGTACAGTATTACTTTGTGTGTCAAATTAAAATACTCTGCTTCTAGAGCAAGGCCATATGTATCAAGCCTTTTTCGATTCGCAAAGGCCGGAATTCGGCGAATTCCGGCCTTTGCGAATCGCAAAAGGCTGTTTTGCATTTTTTGATATGTATGAAAAAAATTGCATCATAAGGAATCGCATAAATCTGCGATTCCTTATTTTGCTATAGCATTTAAGGAATCCCAATTTTGCGATTCCTTAAATGCTATGTATGAAGCATTTTTCTTTTGCGAATTGAGCTTAAGAAATCGCAATTTACCACCAACTTTCAATTGGTGGTAATTTGCGATTTCTTGTAAAAATGCACAAATTGACATTTTTTAATGTGGCATGTGACGCACATACATGCCCATAGGGCATGTATGTGCGCCATATGCACACACATGCTGATTTCAGGGGTGCAGCAGGGTGTCCTTGAGACACCCCTGCACCCTTGAAATCAATCTCATTTTGCGATTTGCAAATTGCGAACCGCAAAATGAAATGCATTTCACAATCATTCCTATGGGCCTCCTGGCCCATAGGAATGAATGGGAAATTATTCCTTTTTTGCGAATTTGCAACTTGCGAATTAGCAAATAAGGAAGATTAAGGAATCGCAAAAAACATGCGATTTTTTTCATACATACCATTTTGCGATTTCTAAATAGCGATTCCTTAAAAATCGCTAATTAGAAATTGCAAAACGGAACTATGATACATATGGCCCTTAAAGTACTGTCTGGATATATTGATTGCTGTTGGATATCTTATTGAGTACAGAGCCCCCAATCCCAGACCACTTCCCTGAAAAATAGGGTGACCCACTGGCATGGGTGCAAATTCAGATCAGTGAGTGTAAAAATTCAGGAAAAAGGGTCAAAATTCAGGACACAAATTCAGGACAGAAGGTCAGAATTAAGGACATACATTCGGGACAAAAGGTATGTTTTGCAGAGGAGGTCGCACAATAATAGATAAGTAAATAGACAACCAACACAAGCACAAGTCAAAATACGTTTATAATAGGTTGAGACAACCTTGCACTGCATCTGTTGTGTGTGAGAGTGAAACTTAAACACCTGCGTCTGCATATTAAAAAAAAAGAAATTAAGAAAAGATCAAAGCTGAAGGCTTCTCAGATCTTACATGCCCCTCTCTCTCACTGAAAAAAACACCCGATCTTATCAATCATCCCAAGATGATGAAATGTGTAAAAGCTAAAGGGGTTCAGAGGGCCAGGGTAAACATGAAAATATTACCAGCACAAAAACAGAAACTTTGCACTATTAGAGAAAAAGAAATACATATTAAAGGACAATTGTATTTGTACCATTATAACTGCTTGCGTGACAGTTTAAGAGGCTAACAGTGGATGCACCTGGGTAAGACGTTCCAAAACGAAACCTCCACCTCCCCAGAGCTCGGCCCCTGGTGAGGTGACAGGAGCCCACAAACAAAAGCAGTTTGCCATGCACTGGGCTCTGGCAGGAGGATGCCCAGCAAATGCAGGCACTGTGCAGAGGCCCATTATCATTTTGTATGTGATAATTAGGCTGACATACAGAATGATAATGGGCCTAATAGGTTTCTGTGCCGAATATATGACGTTACAACGCAAACAACAACAACCTATGCCATTACAACTCATTTTTAGAAACTACCATTACAACGCATACCATTATAATGCATAATACTTTTGGGGCAAGAGCTGGATAGTGTAGGGGTAGAAATTCTTATTCCCACTCCAGTGAGTGCAACAGTAGGGTAAGTGTTGGATAGCGTAGGGGTAAAAATACTATCCCCATGTAACCCAAAACCCATACCCACACTAAAACAAAAAAATCCCCATTACTTACCTTGTAATGCGTTGTAATGGTATGCATTGTACTCGAATGCTTTGTAGTGACATGCGTTGTAATGGCATGCGATGTAAAGGTAGTGCGTTGTAATGACTGTGTTGTAATGGCTGTTTCCCGTATGTGCCAGGTGGGGGAGGGGCTACTGTAGGCCATTGATCACAGCAGGAGTGAGAGCTGGCCCCTGCAGTGAGAGTTACAGAACTCTCAGGCTGCTTGCAGAGTGCAGCTCGCACCAATGCCTGAAATTACGGATAAAAGGCATCCGCTGAAGAAACCCTCATGGACAACGGACAAAAGGCCCAAATTACGGGCAGTCCGTGAAATTTACGGACGGTTGATCACCCTACTGAAAAAGCCTTGACCTTTGCTACGCTGAGGTCAAATGCTTCAGGAGTGTTTTTAGGGGCTCAGCTTTGGGCTCAATAGTAAGGGGAAGTATCCGGACATCGGTGATAAAAGGCTCTGACTGTCACAATCTGGGCCTGGGAACCCTGAAACGGACTATCTCACATAAGCGAAAATGTTGCCACTGCCGTATATATCAGAATGTAGAGCAGTGTTACTAAGGATAGTTCAGTTTAATGGTAAGAGCTATGTAGGTATCTAAACAACTACTCAGTTTTGAGACTGATTTAATAGGCAGACAGAAATACTGCATGTAAATTCAAAGATGCAGATGATGAAGAACTACTATAAATATATTCTTCTACTCCGGTATGGGCTCTTATTTAATATTTATAAATATTAGAAAAGAATTGCAAGGTCATTCTCACCAGAAGGAGGGCACAGGCATTGATGGTTATGTAAACTTTTTTGCAAGGAGGCCTGTCTTTATTAGTGTGTCAGTCCTGAAATTAAAATCAAGGAATCAATGCTTTGTAAATGTGTAACTGATCTCCTGGTGGCCTCTCTGCAAATCTCATTCTGATAGGTATATTACATCTAAAATGTGTCCATGTGTGGTACACCACACGCCAGAGCAGTGGTAGCAGCCTTCGCTCTGGTAGACTGAGTGTGCGAGCCTTATGGGTGCTGCTTTTTGGCTAACCCATAGCAGAGCATGATGCATAGTACAAAGCAAACACAATAGGATGATGGATGGAGCGCTGAAACCCTTCAGACACACACCGCCAGTCACTATTAGATTTGGGTTAAATTCATAATCATTCTTCTGCTCACTTCGCCACCCCAGTTCATACCCAGCCATATGCAAATCAGTCTTCACCCTGCTCCTCATGGGAACACTCCAGTCCGAACTGCCAAGCCAGGTCCTTCCTGGACTGGAAACAAGCATCCTGGGGCATAGTACAATCCATCATGAGATGGTTCTCTTTTGTATCACTTTGCATTTCTTAACCCCAGAGAAACTGACAAAAGTTGGTCATCCTGTTGCTCATCTCTGGTTTGGTCCACACAGAAGTACAGTGTCTGTTTAGGCTCCAGGTACTGAAGCCGTTCTTCCTCTATGGAGGGGTAAGGGGTGCATAGAAAGCTGGCAAGGTGATGGATTTCACTTTGTAGAAGGGTGTGACTACTTTCGGCAACAATGTTGCTTTTGTCTGGAGTACTAATTTGTCCAGGAAGAATGATGTATATCATGGACAATGCCTGGAGTTCGCTAACTGCCTGGCCAATGTTATGGACATAAAGAATGCGGTCTTGATGGTAAGAAGATGAAGAGACCAACTGTGCGTGGGCTTGAAGGGAGTGCACATCAAGTGGGTGAGTACCAAAGTATCTCACACTGTGGCATGACAAATGTGGATTGTAGGATCATATGGACCAGCTGCTTCAAAAAGCACTTCACAAAAGGTGACTTGAAGAGTGATGGCTGGTCAGGTAAACGGAAGAAGGTGAAAAGGACAATGAGGTGACCTTTAACTGTTGCCAAAGCAACACCTTGCGGGGCAATAACAAACAGCCAAGAATAGTTGATAACTGTGCTATCAGAGGTTGTATGTGTTGGGAAGAGCACAAGACAACAAACTTCTCCCAGGGTCCTGCAGAAATAGATTTGGCTGATGGATGCCTGGCTGCTACGATGACAATAACCACTTCAGGAGGAAGACTGAAAGCCATTAACTGTTACTGTTCAATCTCCATGTATGGAAGTGTAAGATTTGCAGGTTCAGGACCTGGCCTGTTGTTGCAACAGGAGGTTCTCCCGAAGGGGCATCTAGATCGGAGGACAAATGCTTATGGCCAGAATTTCCAGGTACCACATTCTTTTTGCTCAGTGCGGAGCCATTAGCTTGACTTGGGCCCAGTCTCTCCAGAACTTTTTCAGTATTTTGGCCAGGATAGGGAGGGTGGAAGAGTATATACGAGTCACGATCCACAGTGTTGGTCGGAAGGCTTTTCCTAGAGATCACTGCCTTAGGAAATACAATACACATAATGGTGGAGACATCGTGTTCTCTGTGATGGTGAATAGATCAGGCCAAAATTTTCTCGATTGGTGTAAGATGCCATGTGCCCCTCCGAGTGTAACTCCCATTTGAGATCTACTAGGCACCTGCAGTTAAGTTTGTCTACCCTTAGGGTCATAGATCATATCAGGTGTTGTGCAATCAGGGACATGATCTTAGGGTTCAGCCACTTCCATAGACGTCCAGCCTTCTGGCACAGGGCTCATGACCCCACACCGCCCAGTACCACATGTCCATTGTTTTGTCTGTGAGCAGATGTACGTGTTCCACCTTGATGGTCAGAAAGAACGCTTTCTGTACCAATAAAATTGCTCACAACTCAAACAAACTGATACGAGATTGTTGAACATTCGTAGAAAAGCATGTGGAGAGAATCTAGGCATAGCACCTAATCACTACGCTGGTGCCTCCTGCTCCACCCAAACAGTTGGTAGTGTCCAGACCAAACTTGATGAAGTATGTTGCCGTATCATGTCCATCCAAGATCGGCTTCTGTAAGATTTCATGGACATCCTCTGGAACATTGTCTAGAAATCTAAAACTTTGTCCTATTATGTGTGTGAATATCTTCCCAGGAGGCATGAGATGTTGACTGACCTGAGGGCAAGGCTTACCAATGAGATCATCCGTTTTGCAAATGTCTCGAGTCTTTTTGATTCCCGGTAGGGTGGGGTGGTTTTAGGAATGCATTGGGGTTCAAGGTGCTCATTAACACTTGGACAACAAAGCTCTCCTGGATGGAATACTGCAAGAGGAAGTCTGGACCCCAGGAGGCCGGTCAATATTGCTTTGCCACCTGCCAATTGACTGTAGAGCAAAATCATGGTTTATACCAGGTGCCCACCACCACACCAGTTATGGCCTTGCTCATGGAGAGCAGAGGCTCCTGAGTACATTATGCAGGGTTTAGGATTTCAGTTAGTAGGGTAGTTGTGACCTCATACCCACATAGCGGGTCATACCCTGGACCTTATATTCTCTAACCTACCAGGCCTTACTACCCTAGTACCACTCCCTCTGACTTGGTCAGATCACTTTTTAATCCCATTCAACCTGAATACTCTTCCTCCCCCTACTCTCCAAAGTAGGACGAAGAACCTAGAGAGAAAGTGGTATAAAGTTACGTGCGATACGCTCGAACCTACATTGGCTACTCTGAACTGGCAACTCTCAAACAAACTGAATACCGACGTCGAGAAATTCAATCTGCACCTCACCATAGCTGTAGATACCATTGCCCCCCTAACTACCCTTTCTTCGGCCCGTACCAAACCCTCTGCCCCTTGGTTTTCTACGACTCTGCGGGAAGAAAAACGTAAATGTAAAAGGCTAGAACGCCTAGGGCGGCGCACCTATGACCCTGCTGCTAAAATAACATACAAAATGTCCCTAAAAAAGTTTCACAAAATTAAACAGACTACCATGAAAGAATATTTTACTAATAAAATTAACACTGCTGATAATTCTGCAAAAACGTTACATCAAATTGTGAAAGACTTCACCGAACCAGCGGCTCTTACTCACTCTATTAAATATAGTCAAGAGCTCTATGATGGTCTCTCTGACTTCTTTCATGAGAAAGTTATTGACATCTTTTCTTCTTTTAATGCTGTTGCAAGGTCCAGCGAGGAGATTTCACCCCAAATCCTCACCCCTACTAGTGAAAAGATGTTGTGTACCTTCAAAACTATCTCACTGGATATGGCTTGCAGAAAATGCAGCGGTGTAAGTAAGATTCCCCGCTAGACCTTGTTCCCGCCCAGGTGTTCAAGTCCGTGGCACCGATTGTCATTCAACCTCTAACAGCAATATGGAATGCCTCCCTTCTTTCTGGCCACTTCCTGGAAGCATGGAAACAAGCCATACTGATCCCTCTTCTAAAAAAGTCAGAGGCTGACCCTGCAGTGTATAGTAACTATTGTCCTATATCACTTCTCCCCAAACCAGCAAAGATTCTAGAAAAAATTGTACAAGAACAACTCTCCGACTATCTGGAGTCGAATGATCTTCTTCATGACTCACAATCCGGATTTAGGTCCGGATATAGTACGGAGACAGCACTATTGGAAGTCACGGAGACCATAAGGGAGAGCGTGGACAGAGGAGAGGTAGCCATGTAGGTGCTCCTCGATTTGTCCGAGGCTTTCAATACCCTTTCCCACTCCATACAGCTGGACAGACTTCATAATTTAGGGATTTGTGACACCCCTCTTGCCTGGATAAAATCATTTCTTACGGACAGAACGCAGCAGGTGTGGTGTCAACCCTTCATGTCCAAAGATAAAAAAAACCCTTAGCTGTGGAGTCCCTCAAGGGTCGGTTCTTAGTCCCCCTTTTTTTTAAATGTCTACTTTGCACCCCTGGCAAAGGTGATAGAGGCACATGGAGTCAGAGTGGTCTCATATGCTGATGATACACAGCTAATTTTCTCCTTTAGAGACCACTCTGACCATGGACCTGAGAACTTCAAAATGTGTCTCTCCAACATTGTATCCTGGATGTCTAATAACACTTTGAAGCTTAACACCGACAAAACGGAGGTGTTTTTTCTTAACCAAGTGGCCCCCCTGCAATCATCCATGTGGTGGCCGTCAGAGCTGAACCTGCCCCCATCCCCTGTTAAAGTTGGGCGAATCTGGGCGTTCAAATTGATAATGAATTATCCTACAAGACCCAAATTCATAAAGTTACTTCTGCCTGTTTTGGCAAACTGTGCATGATAAAAAAGATCTCCCCTACCTGCCCATGGATTCGATGAAGACTGTAGTCCACGCCCTTATTACCTCTCACTTGGACTACACCAACAGCCTCTACGTGGGAGTGCCCGCCTACCTCCTACAACGGTTACAGATCGTTCAGAATGCTGCGGCCAGACTGATCTGCAAGGTCCCTTACTGCCACTCTATCTCCCCTCACCTGAAGAGCCTTCATTGGTTGCCAATATCCTCCCAAATCCAGTTTGAAGCCCGGTACTCACCTTCAGGGATCTGAACAGAAAGGGTCCTGGGTATCTCAGACGAAGGTTGAAGCTAGTCCATTCATCACGTGCTCTTAGATCTAATCACCTTCCTCTCCTGCTCCCCCCGATTTCATCGATCTAGAAAAGGTGGTAGAGCTTTTGCAGTGGTTACTTCCAGACTCTGGAATGTCGAGCCAGTAAATCTTCGCCTGATTGAATCAGAATTACAGTTCAGAAGTAAACTGAAGACAATCCTATTATCCAGCTGTTAACCCTTAGGTTCCTCGTCGTCGCTGTCCTCAGCGCCGGGACACCCCCGTTGGGGGTAGCCGCGCGCTTAATAAATGTCATAAATAAATAAAATGGGTTGGCAGGCTTAGGAAAAGCATCTCTTGGGCATATGGTCTGGATGGTGGAGCGTGGGTCTCTGAATTTGACAGTATAACTGGTTGCCCTTCCAGCATCAGTGATGTTGAGATCAGTGTCCATTCGCATGCAGGTGGCATTGGCCATGGTGCCAACACTAGCGTTTGATCACGGCACCGAGCATGGAGCAGAGGGTGGTATCAGAACTGAATTCAATGGAGCCAAAGCCGATGACTAGGCCTCAAGGTGAGATTAAGGGGCACAGATCAGCCACCTATAGGCCAACTGGATGGCCCCTCAGATCCATGGGGGCCAAAGGCACTTTAGAAGGCTTTAGTGTAGTGCTAAAAATGTAATCCATGGCCACCTTTAGCTGTTGGAGCTGCAGTGGCATCGCCGTCAGATTGGGTTGGGACTGATGCAGGACTAGCATCAGGATCCGTTCCACAGGAGGAGAACAACTCTGCAGCCTAAAAGTGCTACGAATGTTGTGAGACTCAGAGTAATGGGAGTGGCAGGATGAAGGAGACCCATGCTTGAATTTATTGTGCTTATTGTGGGACTTTCTCGTCATACCTGAGGACCATCACCTCGAAGATCACCTGTCACAGGAGCAGGCTCGGGAACTTGAGCATGACCACTCCCTCAATATTGACCGGTAACGCCGCACCTTTGACTTCAACAGTGTGTGCTTTTTTGACCTCTCGATTTTGGCAACTGCTAGTTTAGCTTCAGAGTAAGCATGGGCGGAAAATCCGTTCCGCTCGCGGATTTTGCGGATTTTCGGTAAATTCGCAATCCGCGAACGCTCGCAAATTTACCGAAAATCCGCAAATTCGCACGCAGTGGATTTTTTTTTCTTGCTGATACAATTTTGCGGCGCGCGGCGTTCACTTACCGTCATTCAGCGTTTGCCGAGTTGTTTTTCTCGATATTTTGCGAGTGCTGCACCAATTTGGATCTTGCTGCGGGATCCCGCGGGAGTTTGGCGAGCGCGATTACGTCATCGCGGCTTGCCACCTTGCACTGCGAGAGTTTGTCAACGCGAGTACGCCGTGATCACGTATCGCGTGAGTTCGCAATTGCGAACTTGTAGATGCGGCGGGCAGCAACAATCTCGCACTCGCGAAAATACAAAATTTGCAATTCTGCACAAGAAATCCAACAGCAAGCAGCATAAACCTTCTGGAAATGATGATTTTTATCAGAATAACTTCTCAGGTTGACATTTGCCTGCACTTTTTTTTGCAAGGAGTCCATTTTGAAGGGGGGGAGGAGGCAGGAAGTGCCCCACAGTCTCCAACTTCCTGTTCCTGTCCAGCAGGCTCCTCCCAGTGCTTTCTTCATGTGCTGGTCACTTTCATTCGGATTCTTCACCTGGAAGGATTACTTTTTGCGGATGCTGCTGGATATTTGGATTTGAGGCCTTTTGGACTTTCTTTGGATCACTTTTGGATTAGAAATTTCACAAGTAAGTTTGTTTGGGGCATTACAGTTGCTGCAACTACAATTTTGGAACTTTCGATTTTTGGGCTGTTTTGGGGCCTTTTGCCCAGGGGTACTCAGTGGTGGGTGGACTGAGTCTTTCTGTGGGGTGTCTTGAATTTAAACATCATGGAGGGCCTGGATGGTTTCGGATTGTGCTGATTTTTCTGTGATTTTCGTTTTTTTGGGCTGTTGTTGTGGCCTTTTCACCAGGGGTAGTGAGTGGTGCATGAGCCTAGTCTTTCTGTGGGGTATCTTGAATTTAAACATCACGGAGGGCATGGATGGCATGGGATTGTGCTGATTTTTCGGTGTTTTTCGATTTTTTTGGGTGTTCATGGGGACAGGCCATGTGGGTGGGGGCCATTTTGAGTGCTGCTACAGGCAGGCCCTGGCCATGGGCTGGGAGGCAGGGGGCCATTTTGAATGCAGGCAGTGTTCTTAGGTCTGCAACCATTTTGCCTAGCTTTCAACCTTTATGCCCGGGGGTAGTGAGTGATGCATGGGCCTAGTCTTTCTGTGGGGTGTCTTGAATTTAAACATCATGGAGGGCCTGGATGGTTTGGGATTGTGCTGATTTTTCTGTGATTTTCGTTTTTTTGGGCTGTTGTTGTGGCCTTTTCACCAGGGGTAGTGAGTGGTGCATGAGCCTAGTCTTTCTGTGGGGTGTCTTGAATTTAAACATCATGGAGGGCATGGATGGCATGGGATTGTGCTGATTTTTCTGTGTTTTTCGATTTTTTGGGGTGTTCATGGGGACAGGCCATGTGGGTGGGGGCCATTTTGAGTGCTGCTACAGGCAGGCCCTGGCCATGCGCTGGGAGGCAGGGGGCCATTTTGAATGCAGGCAGTGTTCTTAGGTCTGCAACCATTTTGCCTAGCTTTCAACCTTTATGCCCAGGGGTAGTGAGTGATGCATGGGCCTAGTCTTTCTGTGGGGTATCTTGAATTTAAACATCATGGAGGGCCTGGATGGTTTGGGATTGTGCTGATTTTTCTGTGATTTTCGTTTTTTTTGGGCTGTTGTTGTGGCCTTTTCACCAGGGGTAGTGAGTGGTGCATGAGCCTAGTCTTTCTGTGGGGTGTCTTGAATTTAAACATCATGGAGGGCATGGATGGCATGGGATTGTGCTGATTTGTCTGTGTTTTTCGATTTTTTGGGCTGTTCATGGGGACAGGCCATGTGGGTGGGGGCCATTTTGAGTGCTGCTACAGGCAGGCCCTGGCCATGTGCTGGGAGGCAGGGGGCCATTTTGAATGCAGGCAGTGTTCTTAGGTCTGCAACCATTTTGCCTAGCTTTCAACCTTTATGCCCAGGGGTAGTGAGTGATGCATGGGCCTAGTCTTTCTGTGGGGTGTCTTGAATTTAAACATCATGGAGGGCCTGGATGGTTTGGGATTCTGCTGATTTTTCTGTGATTTTCGTTTTTTTGGGCTGTTGTTGTGGCCTTTTCACCAGGGGTAGTGAGTGGTGCATGAGCCTAGTCTTTCTGTGGGGTGTCTTGAATTTAAACATCATGGAGGGCATGGATGGCATGGGATTGTGCTGATTTTTCTGTGTTTTTCGATTTTTTGGGGTGTTCATGGGGACAAGCCATGTGGGTGGGGGGCATTTTGAGTGCTGCTACAGGCAGGCCCAAGCCATGTGCTGGGAGGCAGGGGGCCATTTTGAATGCAGGCAGTGTTCTTGGGTCTGCAACCATTTTGCCTAGCTTTCAACCTTTATGCTCAGTGGTAGTGAGTGATGCATGGGCCTAGTCTTTCTGTGGGGTGTCTTGAATTTAAACATCATGGAGGGCCTGGGATTGTGCTGATTTTTCTGTGATTTTCGATTTTTTGGGGTGTATAACTGAACTGATGTTCCTCTGTCTTCCATTGCTTTTAGGTGCACAAGACTCAAGAGAACCACCAGTGCCAGGAAGAAGTCCTGCAGCGGTGTGTGTGTGCAGCATAACGTCACGCGACGTCACGTCTGGCCACAGACAACTCTGCAACTCGTGCAACTGCGGCCTGCTGTTCTGACCTGCTCTGAAGAAGATGGCCCCAAAAAAAGTTCCCCGTAGCTCCTCTAGCAAGAAAGTTGCCAGTAAGGAGCAGAAGAAGCAAGTTACCAAGGAGACTGGTGTGCCGCTCGCCACATTTTTTGGGAGTAAAAAAAAAAGTACGCCTGCAGCAGCAGCGGGATCTGCTGGGGACCAAGCTGGGAGCAGCAACCCCGCTCCATTGGGCTCAGTGCCACCACCACCACCACGCCAACTAAAGTCCAAGCCCTTGAGTGCTGCAGAGGCACTTAGTCTAGTTGTTCAATCACCCTCGACCATTGATGTTGGCTCATCGCAAGAAAGTAGCAGCAATGTCCCTCAATCAACACAGGTTGTTGTAACTCATCTGACGAGTGTTGAACAACCACAGCCGCAACAACAACCACATGTGCAAGTACAAGCCCAAGTACTTGTGGAAGGAGAGGCAGCGCAAGGAGATGCGCAAGCAGAGGTGCATGGAGGGTCACATGTGCCCACAATAGTTGTTCCTCCAGAAGTAGGGGCACATCAGGAAATCGACAATCAAGCCGAGGTATCAGTTGAGGAAGCCACTCCTCCTGATCATTCATTGTCTTCCTCATCCCTAGCAAGGAAAAGATCAAGGGTGGTGTCTACATCTTCTTCAAGCCCCCTTCCTTCTGATGATATGGATCTAAATTGGGAACCACCACAGCCGTCTGAGAGTGAGGCACACCATGATCTGACAAAGGTAGTTAAGCGTAAAAGGAAGCTCGTCCAACATCTCATAGTTATGGAGTGTGATGAGGCTCAACAAGAAGTGGCGGATACTGCTGCTGATGAAGACTGT
This sequence comes from Lissotriton vulgaris, assembly GCF_964263255.1. Taxonomy (NCBI): domain Eukaryota; kingdom Metazoa; phylum Chordata; class Amphibia; order Caudata; family Salamandridae; genus Lissotriton; species Lissotriton vulgaris. The sequence continues at coordinate 550,082,875 of NC_141699.1, read as the reverse complement.
CACGACGACGACCAAGTCATCATAAAGGTCACTGCAGCCCCAGCGGGCATGCAGCAAACAGACATTTTGACCCTAGCCCGAGAAGCTGCTGAGCGTGATGATGTTGTCGACGAGGAGGCAATGGAAGAAACACCACAATCATTTGAGTTAACTAGTACACCAACACGTACCGCTTCCATATTTCTTCCTCGCCAGAAGGGACCTCCATCCACCTCGACCTCAATTAGTGGTGGTGAAAGTGCAAAACGTACTAAAGTTCGGCAATCCACATCCTCCACTTCATCTGGCATTAGCAGCAGGACAACCACCACCAGTATCACCGCCTCCTCCGGCCCCCAAAGACATTTCAAGTCCGCAGTTTGGGACTTCTTTAGTGTTTGCCCAAAAAAGGAAAACCTCGCCATTTGTAGCATTTGTAAGCATGCAGTTAGTCGTGGTAAGTTTGGTACCAACTATGGTACCGGAGACCAGAGAGGTCATCTTGAGAGACAGCACGCTATCCAATGGTTTGCGCACCTAAAGGAGATCAAGGAAGCCGGAATTGCAAGTCAAGAAAACGTTGATGTTTCATCTGATGATGACGAGGAGGAAGAAGACGTGTCAAACACTTCACTTACACCCAGTACCCCTGTCAGCAGCACACCCCATGTGAGCCACACTAAGAGTGTGGGAGAGAGTGAGACACCAATGCGAAAAAGTTCATCAGCGAGCGTAACTGGGTCAAAAAAATCATCATCATCCCGTAAATGCTTGGTCCAGGGCAACATTAGAAACATGTTGTTTACAGAAGCGCCATATGAACGCAACCACCCACTGACGCGTCTGTATAACACTAAGCTGGCTAAAATGCTAGCTATGGACCTTCTCCCTTTTTCTTTTGTAGAAGGGGTTGGTTTTCTAGAATTAGTGGCAGTGCTCTGCCCTAAATGGAAGGTTCCTAGCCGGTTCTATTTTGCCAGAGTTGCGGTTCCAGCACTACATGAAGATGTGCTGGAGGTGATTGGGGCACCTTTGCAGAAGAGTGCTGTTCACACTATACATCTGACAACAGACATGTGGACCAGTGGTGCAGGCGCTGATTACATGTGCATCACTGCACACTGGGTCTCTTTTTCAGGGGTTAAAGCAAAGCTAAACGCAGGTGTTGACCCGGACCAAGTTTTTAAAGCTGCTCGGAAACATGCAACACTAGCCATGTTTGGCTTGGAGAAACGTCACACAGCACAAAACATTTTGGATGAGTTTAACTCAAAGGTCTTTCACTGGCTGTCCCCCAAAAAAACGCCAGATTGGTTATGTTTCCACGGATAATGGCGCCAATGTTGTTAAGGCCATGGAGCTGGGGGACTATTTCAGAGTGCCATGTTTGGCGCACTGTATAAACCTGGTTGTTAAAAAATTCTTGAGTGATGAAGACAGTCCAGCGTGCGAGGTAGTGGCCACCTGCCGAAAAATGTGCAACCATTTCAGCCATTCTTTTAAGGCCCGGAAGCATCTGAGGAGCCTGCTACATGAACGTCGAATGCCAGTGAAAGCACTCTTCCAGGAGGTGGTAACACATTGGAACTCAACCTTCTACATGCTTGAGCGTCTATATGAGCAGTATACGGTACTCGATCACTATTTCTTAAAACAGGGTACAGCTCAGAAGGACCTGAGGATGGATGCGGCGCAATGGGAGCTAGTTAAAAGCCTGACAGATATGCTTGGTCCTTTTGAGTTCTTCACGCGTGCAGTCAGCAAGGAGGACTGTAATTTGGGAAAAGCTATCCCATTGTTGTACATGCTGGAGCACCAACTGAAGGCGGTGTCTTCTGTGTTTCAAAAAGATGAAAAAAACCAAGACCCTTTTGTTTTGGCGGAGAAATTATTAGAGCGCCTACAAGGTGATGAACGTCTTAAAATGATCCACTCAGAACAGCATTACATTTGTGCTACTATTCTGGATCCACGCTACAAAAAGGCACTGGCAGGCCGAGCATTCTTTCCTTTTGCTGATGAAGATGTTACAAAGTACAAACGTTGGCTAGCCTTGTCAGCCAAGAGGTTTGAAAGAGAACGGCAGCTCATTGAAGGAAAAGGTAGTACATCAGCATCAGCATCAGCAGGCCATCCCCAGTCAAAACAATCCACTTCTGCACCTGTGGCTGTGGCTGTGGCACAAGTGACCTCTCAGCCGTTAAAGACACCGGCAACCGGATCATCTGCACCAGACACAACAGTAACATTGGATGCTGAAGAGGATTGGCTAACTCGGCTTGGGTTTGGTTCTCAAAAGGTCACAGCAAAAGCTAAGCAAAGTGGAGGAACCTTGGAGGACCTTGAGTCGATGGTGCAGGACTATCTGAATGACTCAACAGAGGTCTATGTTAATGCTGACCCATTGGCGTATTGGCATGGGAAAAAATAATTGTGGCCATAGCTCTCCAACCTGGCTTTAAACTACTTGTCTTGCCTACTCCTGGGGAGCTTCGCTCTCTCTTTAATGCTGCCAGTGGCTGCTGCACTGTCTTTCCCGGCCGCCACCGAGGTAAGTCCATCTGCCCTGGCTGTGGCTGGCGCCCCAACCGCGCTCTGTCATCGTCTCCTAGCAATAACATCGCCAGTGTTGGATACCTCTGCATGCTATTAAACACTAGATAGGCGTGTAGACATGCACAAGACATTTTTGAGCTCCTCGATACGGTAAAGCCACTTTGTCTTATGCTTACTGAGACGTGGTGGGGAGAACTCTCTAATCCTGATGTCGCCATGGCAATCCCGCCTGATTATAACATCTTCAGGAAGGATAGAGCTAAGGGAAGGGGTGGTGGAGTGGCACTGGTGGTGAAGAAAGGCACGTCCTGTACTATCTTGCCAGTGGATGACATTCGCGGCTCTGAGACCCTTGCTTTTTCTATCGCTTTGGCTCCGCATCAATCAGTTAAGGGATTACTGGTATATAGACCGCCTGGTCCACCTGGAACGTTTTTTGAAGATCTCGACTCCGTTTTGCTGGGACTGGCCCTGAAAGCGGAACACTGCATTGTGGCCGGGGATTTCAAATTTCGGCTGGATGATCCGTCTGACCCTGCCGCTATTAAACTTTCAGAGGCTATGGCCCCGCTGGGACTGATCCCTTATCTTCAGGGGCCTACGCATGACAAGGGGCACACTCTTGACCAGGTTTTCTCGTCATCCCCCCTTGAGGTGATAGAGATTATCCCGGTACTATGGTCAGACCATTTGCTTGCTAAATTTTCGATCAAAGGCACAGTTAAATCGGCTGTTGCTATGCCACAGCAGCAGGGTCGAATCCATAGGGCTTACCATCGAGTGACCCCTGCGATGCTGGCTCAGGCCGCCCTGGATCACCCCTGCCCCCTCTCTGGCGACCTGGAGAAGGATCTGGAGTCCTTGCAAGTTTGGCTTTTAGACAGGCTAAACGATCTTGCCCCGGAATTGGCCCCCCGCCTGACTCCGAAACGGGTCTCCGCTCTTTGGTTCACCGCAGCACTGTCGGCTATGCGGCAGCAGTGTAAGGTGGCCGAAAGAGCCTGGCGGGCAAAATACGACACTGAGGCCAAGCTGACCTACAAGACGGCGGTCAAGGCCTATCACCGGGACATTCGCCTGGGAAAAAAAGCCTGCCTGGCAGGGAGGATAGAAGCTGCCTCCAACTCCTGTAAGGAGATTTTCTCCATAGTGAGAGAATTTATATCTCCACGGTCCAATACCTCTGATGAGAGGCCTTCTGACTCCTGGGCTTCGGACCTTGCTAGTTTTTTTACTAGCAAGATCAAACTTATACAGGATTCTTTTCCATCGGCTGTACCTGCGGGGCTGATTAACCCTGAGGCTAACTTGTCCCCTCCGGCCTCGCCAGGCTTGACGTTGGGCGTGTTTCCACCTATCTCTGCCCCTGCCTCTTTAGCACTCATGGGCAACCTCAAATCGGGCTCGCCTCTGCACCCGTGCCCCGCTAAATTTCTGGCGAAAATTGCGGAGGTGATTAATCCGTTGGCGAACCCGCTATTGAATCTCTCGCTGAGCCAGGGAGTGGTTCCGCAGGCTTGGAAGCAGGCAATGGTTATTCCGCTGCTTAAGAAGCCTGGTCTGGACCCAAAGGCCCCAGTCAACTATAGGCCTATCTCTCTGTTGCCGGCTCTCACGAAAATTGTGGAAAAGCACGTTCAGACGGTGCTCTCCAATTTTCTAGAGACAAATGAGATTCTGCACGCCACCCAGTCGGGCTTTCGTTCAAATCTCAGCACAGAGACCGCGCTCCTCGAGGTCTCAGAAACCATTAAAGGGGTTTTGGACACTGGGGGCAAAGCCATGCTGGTGATTCTGGATTTGTCGGCGGCTTTCAACACCGTCCCCCACGATGGCCTTCTCGCAAGACTCTATGAGATAGGACTACAGGGGACGGTGCTCAGCTGGTTTTCCTCCTTTCTAGCTGGCCGCCGGCAAACGGTCTGGGCCTCGCCAGATTCCGCCGTGATGCCGCCTCTGGGAGTCGGGGTCCCACAGGGCTCTATTTTGAGCCCGACCTTTTTTAACATCTTCATGACCCCTTTGGCGGCGTTGGCGGAGTCGTTTGGGGCCCAGATCGTATCCTACGCAGACGACACCCAGCTCCTCTTCTCGTGCAAGAGAGGAGGAGACTTTGATGGGGAGAGTATCCGGGATTGCCTTGGGGCTGTTTTTCAATGGTTCCAACTGAACAGCCTCAAGTGCAATTCCGATAAGTCCGAGGTACTCTTCTTTGGGTGTGACATGGAGCCAGACTGGCAGGCTTGGTGGCCTATCAATATGTTCCCTCCGTCTTGTTCATCCCAAATCGCTAAGAACTTGGGGGTCAAGATGGACAAGGGGCTAACGTTAAAGTCCCAGATCCTGGGGGTGTCGGGCACCTGCTTCGGCCTCCTTAGGATGCTGCGGAGGTTTCTTCCCCTTTTGTCCGAGGAGCACAGGAAGCTGACTGTGCAGGCCCTGATAGGCTCTAGGCTAGATTATTCGAACGTTCTGTACCTGGGCCTGCCAGAGTATTTGCTACAGCGGCTCCAAGTTGTGCAGAATGCTGCGGCGAGAGCTATTTTTGGCTTGAATAGACGTGCCAGTGCAGCGGGCTTGCTGCAGACTTTGCATTGGCTTCCAATCCGCAAACGGATCGCCTTTAAGGCTTTGACCCTGGCCTATAAGGCCCTTCATGCGGTGGGAGCAAAGTACCTCCAAAAGAGACTTGCCTTTTACCATCCGGCTCGTTCTCTGAGGTCGGAATCCCTGTTTTTGGCGGCTGTCCCACGAGTGAAGAGAGCTCGCCTGGGAGGTCGCTCCTTTGGACTACTGGCGCCACAGTTGTGGAACTCTCTGCCGCTCACACTCCGGGGAGCTACCAGCCTACTTGCTTTTAGAAAAGGTCTCAAAACCTGGTTGTTTACCCAGTAGGCCGCCTTGCTGTTGTGTGTCCTCTCTGCTTGTGGTCTTTTTCTTCTTTTAACTGCGTTATGTTATTGTGCTGTAGCCCTCCTTACTCAAAGCGCCGGGACACTCTTTTTGAGTAGCCGCGCGCTATACAAAAGTAAATATAACATAACATAACACTCGCAAGCGTGTCTTCTGAACGTGTTTTCAGTGCTGCTGGTGGCATTGTAACTCCCAAACGGAGCCGCCTCTCGCCCAAAAATGTGGAGAGGTTAACAATGATCAAGATGAATCAGCACCTCATACCACCAGATTACAAAGTACGAGAAAGCACGCCGGATGAAGACGAGGTGGACAGCAACGTAGATGAGGGAATTTCTTCTCTGTTAGGTGACACTGAGCTCACTCTGCCTGAATTCGCAGAGTATGATGACGAAGCCTTATTCTTATTCACTGACACCGAGCCCTGAAAATGAGACAATGAATCAATAACTTTCTTTTTCGTCCTTATTCACTTTTATTCCTGTGTGTCTGTCTTTCTTTGTTGTGCACAGTTAATATAATTCAAACTTTAATCACCTAATCACCAAAACAAGCCCATCAGCAGAACTGTCTTCACTTGTTTGCTTATTGATTTGAAGGTGCTGCAGTCTGCATTCCTCAGGTTCACAAGTTCAGAAGAACATGCTCCTCTATCCTCCTCCTCCAGACTCCTATTTCCCTCAAAGCAGAGGGCTGGATTACGCCCAATGAAGAAAGACTCAGCACTTGTGGGGGTGTTCTACTTCTTTGTGGGTGAGTTGACGGCTCTGGGGCCAGTGCTGGGAAGCTCTAATACCGGATAAAAGTGGTTTGGACCAAATCGGAGGCAGAATTATTTTTGCGTTTTTGCTGACTTGCTTGCCTTTGAGGTGCTCTTTGGGGGGGTTCCAGGTGTTTGAGGGTGAGTTTTGGGGTCTGGGAGCATTGCTGGGACAGTCTAATCTTGATTGCATTTGCGAGTTATGACCTAGCTGCACAGCGCGTTTGGACCGAAGGCCGAGAAATATTGTAAGTATGAGATTTTCCTTTTTGGCTGTTTTGGGGTGTTGTGCTTTTTTGCGGGTGGGTTGGCGGGTCTTGGGGCATTCCTGGGAAGGTCTAATACCGGATAGAAGTGGTTTGGACAAAATCTATAAGGAAAATCCTTTTGGCACTTTTTGTAACTTAGGGTTCGTTAGGGTTAGCCCTAGCAGCAGGATTGCATGTGTTTCGGGGTGTTCTAGATTTTTGCAACTGAGTTCTGGGGTCTTAGAGCACTCGTGAGAATGTGTAATTTTAGTTGCAAGTCATTTGAAGAAAATCCATGGTGGGAAAGGGGGGATTTGGCATAGTTAAAGAAAGCCTTTGCCACTATTCTTAACTTAGGGCTTGTTAGGGTTAGCAGTATTTCTATTGCCGTTGTTTGGGTGGGGGGTTTTCGAGTCTTCTAGCGATGCTGGCTATGGATACTTTTGCTTGTTTGCAAGTGGTTTGAATACAATCCACGGTGGGTAAGGGGGTATTTGGGCCTACTTTTACTTTCAAAGTACGTTTTGTCACCAGTTTTCTGCTAGGCTTCGTTTTTTGAGATCTGATTGGGGGTCTTCTACATTTTGGCGACTGGCTTTAATAAGGGTCTGGGTGGGAGCACTGCTGGGAAGGTCTAATTTTGTTCTAAAACACAGTTTACAGTACACCTAGCTTGAGGGGAAAGATCCGCTAAATTAATTTGCCCATACTTATTTATCCTTCAAAAGGTGACTCAGACAGAGTACGCACTTTCAAAAATATTGTACTGTCTATTAGGAAAATCAAAGTGTGACTTTTTGCACTACACAGCGTACATACCTTATATTTATTTATCAGTGGTGTTGTAATATATCACTTCCTGTTTTTCGTTCAATAATTACAGGCCGGGTTTCAGTCTGTGCAATGGGGAAAAAAGGATGGAGTCAGGCTTCACATTAGCGAGCCGCAATTCAGCATCCGCCAGGCAGGCAGTGGACAGGGTGGCTTCTGGTCACCAACATTGATGGACGAAGCGTCAGCTGGAATGGAGGAGTGTCGCTAATAAGAGGAATTGTTTGCTGCATGCAACTTACTTACCAGATTCAACAGGACAACTACAACAACATACAGATACAGTATCCATTGTTTTCTTCTATGACTATTAAATTGATCCCTACAGCCATTCTATAGGCTTTACTTCGGCTATTTTTTAAACCTAATTTAATGTAAGAAGTGTTTCTCTGAGTGCAGAGATAGGCAAGTGAAAACGCTGCAGCCCTGTACTGTCGCATTCTAGTACTACTTACTTTTCAGTAACAATGCATGCAGTAGTGCATGCACTTCCTTTATGTCACTTAAAAGATTTATGGTTAGCTTTGTACCCAAAGATTTCTTTATCTTCAATTATTGTTTGTCCATGCTGTGCTTTTTTTTCTTCTCTCAACAAAACCTACCCAAAAAGAAACCCCCATTCCCATCCATTTTCCAAACCCTAACCCTCTTCCCCCGGGCTGTGTGGTTTTGCTTGATGTGTGACTAAATGACATCAATAATTCCACACACTTGCTGGGGAGGATAAGGTAATAGCAACAGGCTGGTGAAGGAATCCGAGGATATATTCTAGACTTACTCAGCTTCAGTACTATTTCTTGTAGTAGTAGCCAATGTCAAAGAAATCCAACACAAGTACAAGTTATACTTTCAATACTTTACCATTTGTTAGGCTACATTGTGGCACTGTTCTAGTGTACTGCCACCTGCTATATTCTCTATCGTACCGTTGTAATGCTACAGTAAGGACAAACCAGGTTTCATTTTCTTTTTTTCCATAGGCATGCAACTGCCACTGTGTCACACCACTAGTACCACCGCAATGAGGAGGACATTTCATCAGCCCAGGATTGCCAACCTTAATCGCCATTTCCCGTGGAGCCAGCCCTGGGCTAGCCCTACTTTCAAACACAAATTACAGGTAAGATAAGCGTTTGGTTGGAGGTAGTATAATGGAGTATTAGGAGAGACGAGAGATTGACGGTAGTACTACTAAAGTCCTAGGACTATTCAGGAAAACAACTTACTGTTAAACCCCCACCCACCAGACTCAAAAGCAGTAAAAAACAGGTATGGTCAGATAAAGTTTCAAAAAGTATATTTTTGTAGCCCTAACAAAATAATCTCCTGCAAGACCCTCCCTAACCCCAACGATTGTCCTTCAAAAGTCCCAAAAACAACCCAACTCCCAATTCCCACCCCCCAAAAGTCTCTAAAAAAGGGGCAAGGGACACTACGGCAGGGTGCTGTTGACTTTAGCGGCCAGGGCATCATACTCCTTGCGGAGGGTGGCATGGTCGAAGCGGAGGCCCTCCACCAAGTTCTTATAGGTTAGGACCTCCTGCTCCAGGTAGGACACTCTGAGGCATAAGCGGCGCTGGCGTGCCTTGCAAATCCTGTGGGGGGCAGCTGCTGTCTTTGCTGCTCGGTGGTGGCGGTTGACTTTGGTAGCCCGGCTCTGTACCGCTGGAGCACTGCTGGCAGCCCGTGGGGGCACGGAGGAGGATGCAGCTGTCCCAGTGGATGTTGTTGTTGTACCGGTAGACTGCGTGTCCTCCTCCTCCAGGGCCACCAGCCGCCGATATTCGGCGACAGTGGCATCCAGCCTCCGTTGCCGGGCCATTCGAGCCAGCTCCCTCCTTGATGGTCTGTTTGATTTGGAAGGAGCAACTATATGAAGAAAGAAAGACATAGTCTGTAACCAATGCTCCTTAAGATTAACACAAAATGATTGAGCAGAAAGTTGTGTCACAGTACAAGAAGCAAATTGAAAGCACAGTACATAACTATTGAGGACAGTATCTATATAACCTCCGACTTCTTCATCCTTGCTCTAACATTAGTGGGAGTTTGAGGAACAAATTCTACGAGCACTATGGACTTCCATTACAGTCGACTATGACAGTACACCAGTCTTATTCTTCTTCTTCTCTCTTGTTTAGGAAAATTGGTACGTTATCTTATGCAAGCCGGCATAATGCCAGCGCAGTGAACTTGCACCCGAGAAAAACAGACGTACACCATGATGAGTGAGACAGACTTGCGTTACTGTACCGGTCCAGTACATGCAGGTGGTGAAGCTCTTACTTTTCTATTACGGGTGGCACTGAGAATACTCTGTTAAAAGGGCTACTGCTTAATTAATTTAGCTTTCACCCTACAGTGCAAATGAGTACTAGAAAAGGAAAATGAAGAAGCTAAATAATCTGATTATCTATCACTTCACATGGGATGTATTTGATGACATAGGGGATGACTTTAGGTGCTTTGCTTATTATTGAGTGAACAGTGATACACCCACACATGAATGACGTACTACTACTAAACTAAAGTTATTAAGAGAGGTAGGGAGTGTCCACCATAATAACCGGATATATGCTGTGCTTGCAGTTGCACTTGCAATACAAACTACTGCTACTATTCATGGTAGTATATGGACAAAATTACAACTTCTTTTCCTTGCCTTTCCTACACTGGAATGGACGTGCGGGTGCGGTGTTACATGCTCTTCAAAGTAACACTTAGTTCATCCAGTGACCGTCTACTCTCTTTAGATACACATATGCTATCTAAGAGTCAGATAGTACCATGATCCAGGCATCCATCCATTCAAAGTATATGCACACATACAGTTTCTGTTTCACCCACCCAGGCTGTTCTCCTTCCACCCATCCTTGCTTCATCATTCACCCAGCCATGCACCATACCATATTCTTTCCTTCCCAGCCACCTCGGGGGCCAAGCAAACACATATCATTCTTCTTTGCCAGTCATCATTAAATTTCTCGTCCTTCCACACTTACTTACACCCTTCTTTCGCTTTTCGTTCATCCCATCCATCAAGTTCATCTCAGATCTGATTGGGATTCTTCTCGCCAAAAACTTCACAGCTAAGTCGAAGTACATTTAGAGGAGGTTACTACCTGGTTGATTTATAATACACCCGTGCAGAAAGCACACTCTGCAGTCTTCAATCTCAATAAGTAAGGAATATATAGCTTACCTCTGCCCCCACCACCGTGTTAACCCTCACAGGCATGTCCGGCACTTGCACCGCCTCCTCCCCAGAGTTGTTCCCCTCGTCCAATACCACCACCTCCGCGCTGGCCCCGCCTCCAGATGTTCCACCTACAAAGTACATTTAAGAATGTTAGAATACACCACTCACTACTAATGCATTATTTAGTGTCCATAGTTCTGTTTGTGCAGATTTGTCCCTGCAACAGTAGTAGAATGGATTGTCCTACTATCCAAACCAAAAGTAAAGTAGTATCTTATTCTTTCTTGGTGGTCATTCACCTTTTTATTGTTGGTAATTGTCAAAGCATAAACATTTAGAAGACTTGAAAAGACATTATGGACAATCCCAGAGGAATGCACTCAGTGCATAGAGCTATTGCTGACTAGAATGGGAGTCCAATGGAATTTCCAAATGTGCAATCTTAGTTAGTTACACAGACAGACTAATAAGAATAATCTAGTAATACCACAGGGAGTCATAGTCGAGGCAGGATAAGAATTTAGATCCAGTCTACAAGAAGATCAAAGATGATTTAGAAAAAAATCGAATGAGGAACGCTAGGAAAAAATAGGTACTCTATATTAAAATTAAAACTTACTGGGGCCAGCAAAGGAGCCCTCGCCTGCCCGATCCTGGCCTGCATCCTGTTCAACAGCACCCTCCTCCTTCTCCTGTGTCCTCTTGCCCCTGGGGGGAGCTGATGTACAACATGAAAGAAAGAAAGACCAGAAAACATGGATGATATTTGTCAACAAAATCAAACATTTCAAAAGAACAATAGCAATTTTTTTGGGCAAAATAGCAAATAGACAACGATTCCACAGGATATATTGACCGATCTCATGTGGTCTACTACGTTATTAGTATTGCTTGATTTGCGGACCGTCGACTTGGAAAGTTCTTATGTAACTCACTAAATAAAGTACTAAAAAGGTTTGCCTAGGATTGGCAGGCAGCAGTCCGCAGCACGCTAAGTGACAGACAAAGTCCATTGTGATTGCAGATCAGCGACAACACTAAAGTTTCCTACTACATTAACCAGTCATTAAAAAAAATACTCAAACTATCAATCCACCACCACTATTTCTTCTTATCGCCATGTGTACAAAGGAAGGACTGGACTTGAGTCTGTAGGGGCTGATTTAGAAGCCCCTTGCGGCTCTTTTGCTCCATTGTTGCGTGACTTTTGTGACGCAGCGGCAGAACAAAAGAGGCGCAATGGTGCGGCATATATTAACAACGTGACGCATATGGGAGATGCATCACGTTGTAAAGCCCTGCGCCATCAGGGGGCGTTCCGGCGCAAGGGAGGGCGTTCCTGCGCAGGAACGCATCCTAAAAGTGGCTGAGGGAAATCTACAAGATTTCAATCAGTCACTTTAAGGACAATGATGCGTGACTCAAACCCTGCGCCTGCTTGAAGCAGACGTACGGCTTGACGCAGCATTGGGGAGATAGGGCACCCCAGAGCATTGATGGAGCTGCGCCATCGTTGCGACGCAACTCCAGCAATGCGCCGCCTTTACGGCACAGATGCGTAACGCTTTGGTGATGTTTTGGGGCCATGGTGCGCCGCATTGTAAGTACGGCGCACCATGGGTGGTGGTGGCGTGGCGCACAATTACTGGCGCATCCCTGCTACTTTGCAGGGATGCGCCGGTAATTAAAAATCTGAACCTTAGTGTCTAGCATTACGCAGTTCTTTAAACTACACTCATACATAATTTCACAGGCCAATGAAATTAACACAAAATCGAAAACAAATAAGCATAGTAGCAACACTACTGAGAAGGAGAGCAGTGCACCTGAAATGCACAGAAGATTTTGAAATATAATTTACCTACAATGTAATCAGCAGCATTATTGCTCTTGGTAAAAAACAAAAATTTGCAATATAATAACACACAGAGCAGGAGAAAACAGAGTAGTAAAGAAATAGCTACTACTACTCACCAAGCCCGGGGATCTCAAGGCCAAGCAGGTCGAGCAGATCGCGTTCACGGTCCAGGACATCCGTCCAGCGGTGGGTGGCCTGGTTGTAGGTGCGCCGGACCCGAGAGTGGTGGTACATGGCCCGGCACACCTTCTCCCACCGCTTCCGGCGCTCCCGGATCCCGTACCCGCTACCGATCTTGCCGCCTGCCATGATGGTCCTGGGGAGGCGGCGCTGAACATAAAAAATGAGTGCGGCCACCTCCTCCGGGCTGAAGATCTCCCGGGGTGCGACTGTCTCCCCCCTCAAACGCCCGCACGGGAGCCGGGCACGGGGTGCGGGACCCTTCCCCTTCTCGGGCTGCTTCCCGGCTCCCTTTACCATGGTCTGGGCAGAAAGGAAGCTAAATAATAAAGAAAATAGAATAGGGAAGAGAAGAAAAGAAAAGAGTTTAAAAAAGTAGTTTAAAATTAACCAAACGTAGCAGAAAATACAAAAATATAGCGCTAGAAAAATAGAGGGATAGATAATAAGTAAAATAGATAAAAAAAAACTTCAAACAAGCAAATGATGGCAGAGATTCAGAGAGGATAGAAGAAGCATGCCCAGAACCATAACAATGAATGAGAAACAAGATGGCCGTGCCCGTTCACGACCGCGTGGGTAAGTTCGCGCGAGATTTTACTCGCGAACACACGCAAAATTGTACTAGCGAGCCGCACACTTTGCGAGATTACACATCGCGCCCGGAAACGGAAATACGTCATGCAAACAAGATGGCCGCGCCCGTGAACGACCGTGAGGGTAACTTCGCGCTGTTGCGCTACAAGCGGCTTGCTAAAACGCTCAAAACCTTGCGAACTAACACGCCGAAAAAAAAAACAAATCGCATATTCGCACGAATTTGCGGCTTCCGAATTCAATCTCTCGCAAGTTCGCGCCCCGCGAATCCCGCGAAATTGCAGAAAAACGAGTTTTGCAAAAGTGAAAGCACTCAGCAGGTGCAAAAGTTCAAACTCATCATTAGTAACCATTCCCTGTAGTGCTTCCTGACTGGGGCCCCTCCAGAGTTCAGTTGCTAGTTGCAACAATTGTATGACCCTGCTCTGACCCTCACAGCAGGCTCATAGAATAGCTACAAGTAGGCCACAAAGGTCCTGGAAAAAAAATGCACTGCAACAGAAAGCAAATTACTGATAAGGAAGCAGGTGCCAGACTGGAATTTTAAAACAGTGACACATTAATAAACCAACCCCAAATTAATTCATGTCAGTTGAAGCAGGGCAGGTGTGCTTGCTTCCCCCCCCCCATAATCTACAGTGATGATGAACCAGAGGGTGGCATTGATGTACCAGAGGGTGGCATGGGTGAAACAGATGGTGGCAGTGTTGAAACAGAGGGTGCTGTGAACCTGTGATGATGAACCAGACGTAGAAACAACATAGTCGCGACCGTTGCGTGCCGACAAGTAAGTTCGCAATTGCGAACTGGTACAAAACCCTCGCGAACTGGCAGAAACACTTGCGAACACAAAAAAAACAAAACAAATCCGCAAATTCACGAGAATTCGCGGATTTTGCGGATTGCGAGTTCGCAAATACGCAAATTTGTGAACGCCAGATTTGCAAAATTCGCCCATGCTTACTTCAGAGCCAGGAACGGCCTTTTTTATTTTTTTGTGCACTGCATGACCACGACTCATGTTTAGAGCTGAGGCATCATACACAGATGTCATGGGCGTTTTTCACTGACCATTGCCAGTGACAGTCACAACACTGCTTAAACCGTCATGTTTTGGGGTTGTACTGTCTGCACTCTGAATAAATTTGAAGGAACAAAATCTCTGTTAGGAGTGACAGAATTCGACAGCTCCGGAACCACGTTGGCAGGTACGGAAAGAAAGGAACTGACGCTAGTGAATGGAGGCGGTGCATACTTAGTGGCCCTCACGCCTTTTCTGTGACAGTACGAACCTAACGCAGAGCCGCACGATGCCACCTGTTGACGTGTGAAGGTATTGCTATGAAAATTCCAGGATCCAGTTTACCACCTGAGGAAACTCACAAGGTGAGGAATCTGTGGTTACATATTTCTGTCAGTAAGAAGAGTACTACAGCACTGATTTGTCCACATTAAGATGGTATGGTCTGGTCTTTCTAGCACGCCCTCGGATCATTCTTTTTCTCCGGACACCCAAAACATATTCACTTCTACACGAAAGCATACAACATCTGATTGCTGGATGTTTCAGATCCTCAGAGGTTTAGAGGAATCACTCAAGAGCCAGACAGTCAAGATTGTTGACAGAAGATTGTGGTATATAATCTTGGCAGACATTCTGGTGAGGAGATACAAAATGCATGGAAAACTCATGCATAGTTGCTGCAAAGGGAGAGGGAGGTCCAAATACCACCACAGACTTGACCGATCCTCCGCTTCCTAATTGTAAAAAAATGCAGGCAGAAGGGACTTGTCAAAAAAAGTTAAAATAAGTTGTGTGAAACATTACAAAAAGGGCAGTGCCTCTGGAACAGAGTTCTGGAAATCTGGTTTTCTTGTAGAGGCATCTAGGTCCCACAGCTGGAAATACTACAGCTGAAGAGGCCTGCAAGAACTTGTTGCTGAAATGACTTTCTTCTTGTTGAGGCCTGCTCGTTTGAGTACTTTTGCGCTTTGCAGAACGAAAAGCTGGATTGCTGCAATCTGTAAGTGACTCAAAAAGAGCGAATTACAAATGGACTTTGTCTCTTTTGAAGACAACCTGGATTTGGTACCTTTTTTTATTCAGATAATTTGTATTGTTCATGTTGTCAGTTAGTACCAAAAATACTCTAAGGACTTAGATGCAAGCGGGATGGCTCTAAATTCCTTGGAAAACTAATTTCCTTAAGCAATCAAGGGCCCCATGCCAGCACTTAGGCACAGCAAAGAAGTAACACTACAAAAGGAGGGCCAAAGGGAGAAATATTTGTAGACCAACCAAATTTAAATCCCCAAATTCCTAACAATAACAATACCTACAAAAGATGGTGGTCTCACAAAAGACATAAGTATAAGTTGTATACTGCTTTACCTTCTGTCTGTATCTAAATCAGAGCAGTGAAAAGAATGTGTAGAACAAAAGAAATAAAGCGGCTGTTATCAGACAACGTGTAGAGGAGGAAGGGATAGGTCATACCCATTCTAGGATGTCTTGGTATCCCATCATTGCACACCATAGCGTGCTCAGTGTCATCATCTGGGTTGTACCAAACAACTACTTTGAGCTCCCTCCTCAGTAATTGAGAAAAACATCAGCAATAGTTGTATCCTCTTATGGTAAACCACAAGGGAAAGAAACAAAGATGGGAAAAAGATTTTCTTCCAAACTTAGTAGTGCATCTAGTGAAAAGTGTGTGCTAAAATCAGATATACTCCTAAGGACCCATGTTCAATCTTGTATTTATACAGAGTATTCTAAATTAAAATCAAAAAGTGCAGGTGAAGGACAGTTGTAACATATTCACTTTGGAAATGATCTATACTTGATCATCACGAAAAGATCCCAACTTAGGGGGTCATTAGGATGGAGGATTTTCCGCATCCTCCAGGCCGGCGGAAGCCACCGCCGGCCCGGAGGATGCGGAAAATCCTCTGCGGACCCACCAGGACCCACCGCCACATTAGGATGGCTGGTGGGTCATGGTTTAGGTCCGCAGCTTTTCCGCCTGCGGCTGGCTTACAACCGCGGCGGAAAAGCACTAAAATGGTGAAGGTGTCTCTTAGACACCGTCAGCCAGATTAGGATGTGCTCGGAAACATGCTTTTCCGCGGCGGCTTTTCCGCCGTGGAAAAGCATGTGTAACTGCACTGCAGGGGCCCATTGCAGGCCCCCTAGGTGTAGTGGGGGGTCGGGGGTGCACATGGGGGGTACCTATGGTACCCCCCTGCATTTGCGTGCACAATGAGGCAGGCACCGCACGGTGCCTGCCGCTTTGTGCACGCAAATGCTGTGCATGCATTTTTAACATTGCTGCGGGTGCAGCTTGAAGCTCCACCCGCAGCAATGTTAAAAATAGAGGATGTGACCGCCACCCTGGCGGTCACATCCTAATCTGCACGGAGGGAACGCCGCAGCCCATGCGGACGTTCCCTCATGCTCTGGGGTCGCGGACGGACTCAAGTCCGTCCGCGATCCTAATGACCCCCTTAATGTTGCCCTTAAACACATTAGATTCAGCTGAAAAGAACTTTTTTGACCTGTGAGAACCAGAGTACCTCCTTACAATAACAGGATGTACAGATAGTACACTTATGTAAACAAATAGGAGGACCCCACTCTAACTTTGTAGAGGACGGTGGGGAAACATTCAGGTAAAAGAAATCAACGTCCGGGTTCGTTGGACAGTTTAGGTAATGTCTTGTTTTAGTGTAGGACTAACAGGTATCTCCCTTTCCCGCACCCTCAGATTATTTATTCTTACTTAGAGGGGCATGTTTTCCATGAAGAAGGCAAAAAAACCAACCCTATATTCATACAATAAAGAACAAAAGTTTTTTTTGATGTTTATCAAGATAGAGTTATCAGGTGGGAAGACGTGACAAAAGGAGTTGGCTTGGTTGTCTATACCTAGATTCTTGTTTCCATACAACAATCAACAAATGGACAATATCTTTGACACAATAGTTAAGTAAATAAACGTTTTTTGATTAAAAACATGTCACTACTTTGGTCTGGTAACAAAATACAAGTTTTATTCTACAATACAATGTTATAAAAAACAATTCATTAAAACCATTATACAATGTGCATATTCATCATGGTGTTATTAAAATACAATAAAAAGGTCACAGAATCAAAAAGGTCGACGCGGCGTTTCGGCTTTTTTTCTAGTATGCCTTCATCAGGACTGATTCTAGACAATTAAAATAACAAGACACATAGTTACCAGACATGTCAATATCATCTTTTCACATCATTTGTTTGTCCATTGTTGCATTCTAAAACCTTTAGTATTCTTTTCTTTTCTTATTTATGTTATATTTACAGTTATACTTAACATTCTTACTCCTATGCTGTACATGCGGTTATATCTTAGAAACAATCTTATAAGAGTCTACCCTCTGTTTGCCTTCCCCATGGATATATATACTCCATCTATAAAAGAGACCCCCATTCGCTCCTTCACTAAAAAAGAGAAAAAGTACCTCCTACAATAAGGTGCGTACCTTGTTATTCCAGTTGAGTTTATTATCTCCCTGGATTGAACTACTTGGTTCTAAAAGAGATCCTTTTTGAGATTAGGACTCTTGCAGCTTTGTCAATTCAATGTGTGCAAAGTTGCTCTGTCTCCTAAATAGAGAGCCAATGATTAATAGCCATTTACTATAAATGCATGGATTTGTTCATCAAGGTTGCGTTTCATAAACTTTCTTTACATACCATCTAATGGGTTTAGTGGATTCCCATTGCTTTCAGATCAGATTTGTCCAGTTTTATACGGTTCGAGGTTTGATTCTCTCCTTTATTGCCTGTAGATATTAAATTACTTTTATTGATTTTATTTTATTGTATCTGAACTACAAAACATTTTTGTCACTTAGTCTCACATACCTTAATGGGGCTCTATATTCACTGTGTCTTTTGCTGCCATTTTCCTAAACATTATGGTCTTCCTATGTCGTAAATTGGTGAAACTCATTCTATATGGCCCTATGTTTAGGAAATATACCATACAGATACCAACTACACAGAAGAAGATACCCCACAGGACATACACTGCGAGGGAGATCGTTACCCAATTGAAAGGGGGAACTTGGCACCATAACCCTGACTCCCATGGTGAGTGCACTAAGAATATATGGCATGAACTGTGGAATGAATTTAAGAAAAAAAGAAAAATACTTCATATAATTTAATTTCCACAGGGAGGATAGAGCTAGAAGGTTCAATATATAGAACGGTGGCTCCTCCTGGCAGCAAAAGACACAGTGAATATAGAGCCCCATTAAGGTATGTGAGACTAAGTGACAAAAATGTTTTGTAGTTCAGATACAATAAAATAAAATCAATAAAAGTAATTTAATATCTACAGGCAATAAAGGAGAGAATCAAACCTCGAACCGTATAAAACTGGACAAATCTGATCTGAAAGCAATGGGAATCCACTAAACCCATTAGATGGTATGTAAAGAAAGTTTATGAAACGCAACCTTGATGAACAAATCCATGCATTTATAGTAAATGACTATTAATCATTGGCTCTCTATTTAGGAGACAGAGCAACTTTGCACACATTGAATTGACAAAGCTGCAAGAGTCCTAATCTCAAAAAAGGATCTCTTTTAGAACCAAGTAGTTCAATCCAGGGAGATAATAAACTCAACTGGAATAACAAGGTACGCACCTTATTGTAGGAGGTACTTTTTCTCTTTTTTAGTGAAGGAGCGAATTGGGGTCTCTTTTATAGATGGAGTATATATATCCACGGGGAAGGCAAACAGAGGGTAGACTCTTATAAGATTGTTTCTAAGATATAACCGCATGTACAGCATAGGAGTAAGAATGTTAAGTATAACTGTAAATATAACATAAATAAGAAAAGAAAAGAATACTAAAGGTTTTAGAATGCAACAATGGACAAACAAATGATGTGAAAAGATGATATTGACATGTCTGGTAACTATGTGTCTTGTTATTTTAATTGTCTAGAATCAGTCCTGATGAAGGCATACTAGAAAAAAAGCCGAAACGCCGCGTCGACCTTTTTGATTCTGTGACCTTTTTATTGTATTTTAATAACACCATGATGAATATGCACATTGTATAATGGTTTTAATGAATTGTTTTTTATAACATTGTATTGTAGAATAAAACTTGTATTTTGTTACCAGACCAAAGTAGTGACATGTTTTTAATCAAAAAACGTTTATTTACTTAACTATTGTGTCAAAGATATTGTCCATTTGTTGATTGTTGTATGGAAACAAGAATCTAGGTATAGACAACCAAGCCAACTCCTTTTGTCACGTCTTCCCACCTGATAACTCTATCTTGATAAACATCAAAAAAAACTTTTGTTCTTTATTGTATGAATATAGGGTTGGTTTTTTTGCCTTCTTCATGGAAAACATGCCCCTCTAAGTAAGAATAAATAATCTGAGGGTGCGGGAAAGGGAGATACCTGTTAGTCCTACACTAAAACAAGACATTACCTAAACTGTCCAACGAACCCGGACGTTGATTTCTTTTACCAGATAGTACACTTGTCATTAACAGTTATAAGGAGTTAATACTTGTACTATACCTATAATGACAAAACATTGACTACACTAAATAATCGTGACAAAAGATCGATAATCAAATAAATTTGGGAAACACAATTCCATGAGCGAAGATATGTTTATCCTATATTACACACAGACAGGGGGTACAGTAGTCTTAATAGTCATTCTCAGTATGTACTGGATCAACTAGCGGTTAGTTTAATCCCCTTGAATCTCCCTGTTTTCTTCCCCATTGTGGAAATTAATGCACTTCATAATGGCTACAATGAACGGTATTTCGTTTGCCTAAGTCTTAACATCGATGACCTGTATTGGGATTCGAACTATATATCCCGTTGGGAATATTGTAGTGGAAGATCTAAACAGTAGACCTCTCTCTGGTGCTTTTCTGGTCCTTTCTAGTATAGAGTGGCCATTTATTTGAAAAGCGACATTCACCAATCGTTGTAAAAGACGTTGAAAAAGATGATAGCATAACGATGAGAACTAAGGCTGTGACATATTAATTACAGGTCCCATGATCCTCTAGTCTAAATGGTAGTTTTGAGTAGGTGACGTCATTTTTACGCGCCACACAACAGAAACGATGGACACCTGTGTTTGAATCCTTAAAAGCATGCCGTCTTCTCGATCACGCCACCTCTACCTAGCGAGAGCTTGGGCGCCGAGGTACCGACGGATAGATAAGCGTGGCCGTAAGAGTTTTTTGATATTCTTTCGTAAGGGTTGAGTATATGCGGGCACTACATGCTCGCTATCCTGGTTTTAAATATTTTCCCAACAAAGATCGGACATAATATTGAAGGAGCGCGTGTGTTGCAACTACCTTTGGCTTATTGTTGTCTTAAACAGTACTCTATCATTGGGCTCAAGTTGTTCGTCAAAGCTCAATGGCTGTAAATGAGGTTCTCAACCTTATTGGAAACTTTGCAGCTCAGAAGTAGCGACCCGATAAAAGTCAACGTTTTTTCTGGTGCAATTGAAGTTGTATTTGAAGCATATACGTTTTAGCCGCATACATTTGTTTATACAGCGGCACCAGTGTAAAGTAAATTGACCACAAGGAGCCAGAAAGATTAAAAGACATTATGAAAGAGTTTAGGAAATATGCAGGATAAACTCTCGAATCATCTCTTAAAGTTAATTTTACTTTAGAGTAGCACAGCACAACACAAAATATATATTCTTTCGGAAAAAAAAAAATTGGGAGTGGATTTAATAGACAACAAATATGCATATTTTTGCTCAAGGTACAAAACTACAAATGCAAAAATCTAAGATCTTTACTCTAGAATTCTCTGATAAGTTTTTTTTGTTGCAATTTTTGGGTTACAATGATTTAATGCCTAAAAGAGTAGCTCTATCCCACGTATAAAGTTTGAAACTAATACATAGACTGACTGCTGCCTCCTGCATGAGTTTTAGGTTGAAGGACAAAG
Source organism: Lissotriton vulgaris (assembly GCF_964263255.1). Classification (NCBI taxonomy): domain Eukaryota; kingdom Metazoa; phylum Chordata; class Amphibia; order Caudata; family Salamandridae; genus Lissotriton; species Lissotriton vulgaris. The sequence goes on along the minus strand of NC_141699.1, from coordinate 550,061,730 downwards.
GTTTTTAAAGCAGAGACAAGGCTGAACTTATAAGCCAGTTAGACTAGAAAGAGTCTGCATTTAAGACTTTTCTTACTTTTCAGAGCGTGGCCTCATAATATATAAACTCGAGCAGGATCCGAGAGAGGTGAGGATCAGATCTGAACTTGTATTGGTAATCACTTTTTGAAATGTATTTCTTTATTAAGAGACAAAATTTGATTGCTGTCATTTTATTTTATACATTATCTTTTTCCTTAGATTTTTATTAATCTCAATACCTGTTCCAAGAGTTCATAAGGGATACAAAGTATGTATATATCCTTTATTTAAAGTTGCAGTGACATCACATTTTTCTAGATCCTGACGAAAGCCCAGGAACATTGTCCTCAGGGGCTGAAACATGTTGACCACACGGACAGTGAATATGTTACAACTGTCCTTCACCTGCACTTTTTGATTTTAATTTAGAATACTCCGTTTAAATACAAGATTGAACATGGGTCCATAGGAGTATATCTGATTTTAGCACACACTTTTCACTAGATGCACTGCTCTCTTACTGTAAGTTTGGAAGGAAATCTTTTTCCCATCTTTGTTTCTTTCCCTTGTGGTTTACCATAAGAGGATACAACTATTGCTGATGTTTCTCTCGATTACTAAGGAGAGAGCTCAACGTAGTTGTTTGGTACAACCTAGATGATGACACTGGGCACGCTGTAGTGTGCAATGATGGGATACCAAGACATCCTAGAATGGGTATGACCTATCCCTTCCTCCTCTAAACGTTGTCTGATAACAGTCGCTTTCTTTCTTTTGTTCTACACATTCTTTTCACTGCTCTGATTTAGATACAGACAGAAGGTACAGCAGTATACAACTTATACTTCTGTATTTTGTGAGACCACCATCTTTTCATGTTTTGTAGGTATTGTTACAGCAAAGAAGTACCCATCTTTTCTGTGGAATCTGTTATGTTATGTTATGTTATGTTATGGAATATTTATATAGCGCCTATCACCGCCGGTCTCTAAGCGCTTAACAGAAGAACATAACACACTGATGCCCATAGAACCCTCAGCCGTTCCACCGCCTAAGCTGTCATCAATGCCTTTCTGAATAGATGGGTTTTCAGTTTTTTTTTTGAAGGATAGTAGCTGTGATTCTTCCTTCAGGGTGGCCGGGAGCTCATTCAACAGTTGCGGGAGAAGCACGGACAGGGCCCTGCCTCCTCTGGTTTTTAGTTTGAACCTGGGTTGAATCAGATTGGAGGTTGTTCCTGAATGCAAAGGTCTCCCAGGAACATACCTCTTCAAACGTTGCTTGATGTACTCTGGGGCTTTCCCAAAGAGTGCTTTATGGGCCACACAGAGACATTTAAACTGGACCCGAAATTTCACTGGAAGCCAGTGCAACTTCTGCAGCAGGGGAGTTGCGTGCGAGTTTCTGGGCAGGGAGTGGATCAGCCTGGCTGCATCGTTCTGTATTACCTGCAGCTTCCTCAACAGCTTCTGTGGCAGGCCAAGATATAATGCGTTGCCATAATCAAGTCTCGAAATGACTATGGCAGATACGATCGCTTGCAGGGTGGAGGCAGATAAGATGGGGACTAGCTTTCATAATTGCCTCAACACACCTATGCAAGATCCGACCACAGCAGACACTTGAGGGGCCATTGAGAGGTCCGCATCGATCCTCAACCCCAGGCTTTTTACCACTGAACCAGGAGAAGGGGTGGTTCCTAACTCTGGGGGCCAGTACAAGTCACTCCAGGGATTTTCTCGGTTGCTGATCACCAGCACCTCCGTTTTATCAGCATTCACTTTCAACAGATTGTTAGTCATCCAGTTGACCGTGAAGCTGAGCAGATTCCTCACTGATTCCTGGGCCTCTTTAGTGTCATCCAGCTGGACCAGTAGCTGGGTGTCATCTGCGTAGTTGAAAATTTCGCAGTTCATACGCATGAGCTCCTCCACCAACGGTTGTAAATAGATATTGAAAAGCAGGGGGGATAGAGCCGACCCCTGGGGCACCCCCCAAGTCACGTCACTGATCCCGGACAGCTGGTCTCCCAACTGCACTCTCTGAGTTCAACCTGACAGGAAGGATACCAGCCACTTTAGCACCTGGACTGTGATCCCCAACTTCGCGATACAGTCCAGCAAGATGGTGTGGCTGACCGTATCAAAGGCCGCCGATAAGTCTAAGAGAATCAGGGCGCATGGCTGTTTATTGTCTGCCCTGACTCTCAGCTCATCGCTGACCGAGGCCATAACTAATTCTGTTTTATGTTGGGGCCGAAACCCAGCCTGCCTGGCATGAAGGAGATGGTGTTCCTCCAGATGACCGGCTAAAGTGCTGAGGACGTGCTTTTCTAAGATCTTGCTCAGAAATGGTAACTGCGAGATAGGCCTGTAGTTTTGTAAGGCTTTTGTGTCCGTTCCTGCTTTCTTTAAAAGTGGGGAGACCCTAGCTTCTTTCATCTGAGTTGAAAGATAGCCTGTTGTCAGTGAGTTGTTCAGTAGACTCAACACCTGGGGCTGGATGCCTGGCAAGGCCATTTTAAAAATTTTGGGGGGAGCATGGATCTATATTTGAGCCTGACTTGATTTGTCCGACAAGTTCCACTAGGCACCTGTCGTCAATGGGGGGAAACTATTCAAGGTCATAGACGGCACATGAGCAATCTGAGTGGGCAGCATGGTTGTGACTGGCCATGCATTGATGTCAGTAATGATGTCCTGTACCTTCTGAAGAAAGTTTGGAAGGAGTCACAATCTGGTTGATCGCACGTAGAGATTTTCCCTTCTCGTTGTGTGAGTTCCCTTAATATCATAAAGGTCTCACGCTGTATGTTTATTGCCTCCCTAATTCTTCCCTCATAGAAAGCTGACTTTCTCTCCAGGATGTGTGCCTTATATTTAGAGAGTAGGGTTTTAAAAGTTTCAGCCTCTATTTGACAGTAATGGAGTCTCCACCTTTTCTCTGCCTTACGAAGGGCTTGCTTCTTCTCTTTCAAAGACGCGTCAAACCATGGTGCTCCCTTCCCTTTAGTTCTAGTCCTCTCAATCTGCTCAGGGACTAGTTTATCCAGAGTGGTGAGCATCCAGGTCTTTAGCATCCTAGCATCATGGTCCAAATCTGTAGCACTCATTTTAGGGGGGGTGGAGGAGAGCAGGGCCGCGATTAGGAGGTCGGCCTCCACCTTGTTCCAAGGTCGAACTTTCCTCCGTGATTTATTTGGGGCAGCCCGCACAGGGTCACCCGGGACCCAGCACTTTATCATAAAGTGGTCCGACCAGATGCAGGGACTGACCTCCGTTATTTCTGTGTTAGGCAAAGAGGACCAGACAAGGTCCAATGTATGGCCTTTCACATGCGTCGGGCCCACCACTAACTGTTGTAGGTTGAGCACCGAGAGATTAGCTTCAAACTCAGTCTCCGTAGGGTCTCTGGGTACTTTGTCCCAGTGGTAATTGAAGTCGCCTACCACCAGAAGGGACTTATATCTGGAGGCCAAGTCCGTTAAAAGTTCAAAAAGGATATCATTGAAATCCGGTGAGCTTTGTGGTGGGCGATATACTACCAGTATCACAATGCATGAAGATTTAAGCAAGACTTTAATCCCTAACAGCTAAGCGCAGGCACAGTTTTCTGCTATAATCTGTTTCACTACAAGACATTTTTTAAACAAAAAGACCACACACCCCCCTTTGCAGTCATTTGGGCGATTATACCAAATCTGTATGCTGTTCGTGAAATGGCATAGCGTCCAAATAGTACTTCCTGTGACACCACCATGGGAGAAGTTGGGAGCTGATTGGAAAGTGTCATATTGTCATTCCTATTTCTATCTTTTTGGACCGTGCATCCTTGATACACTCTTGGAGCAGCCTTGCATGTAATATTGAATTAGGAAGAGCAGATATGCAGGATGCGATTGAAACTAGAAAGGAGGGAATTTCCAAACAGAATTACACTTCGCTTGTACAAAATGAAGTCTCTTCATGAAATATAGACAGTGTGGCAGAATATAATCAAAATGGCGGTACCTTGTACTAAAAGTGTATACATATACTTTCTAACACCCCCCTCCCCCCAGACAAGCTGCCAGTAAAGCAATGTACTTGAAGAATGCATGCAGGCAAGTTTAACTAAATATCCCTGAACTCGTATTGTAGATTGTTTATTTTGCATTAGAGGAACTTCCTGTGAATTGTTACTACTGATATGTGGAATGCTGGCAGAAGAAACTTCCAAATATGAGTAAGCATTACTTTCCTGCTTCATAATTCTTTCCGAAGCACGTCTACTGTTGATTTTGGCTTTGATTATAACAGTTTGCTGCTTTTATTGGTGTTGCAGATGCCAGAAGGAGATAATAAACCATTGTTAGGAGAAGTCTCTCTTGGAAGACCTGTAATATTTTAGGACACTCCTTCCACTTTTCCTGTCCTCCATCTTGAACATTTCAGACATGATCTTTATCTGCATGAGAACCAAAGAGAGAATTTCCAGAGAACAGTGGGTCATGGATCTTCTTTTGTGCACTGGGGTTTAGGTTGTGAACGCCAAACACTATCTGATGGTGAGCCAATTGCAATAACTGTGAACCAAACAAATTGGGTTTTTTCGCCTGAGCTGTTAATATGGTCAAGAATCAGCAAGACATCATTGGGGACTTCGTTGAGGTTATCCCTCTGATCTCAGGGAAGAAACTTAGTGAACTACTCTAATGGAGTTTATTGCTGCCAGCCATATCCGAGGGCTGCAGAGCTTGTCATCCTTAGATATGTGACAGAAGTATAGTTTAGCTTCATGAATGAATTAAGAAATGAATGAGGAACTTGTATAGCTCAAACGTTGGACCAGGGGCATCATGTTGCTGTAGAATCAAAGTACAGTCATTGAGGCACTGAATCTAATATAAACGTTGGGTCTTGAGTGCTGTCCTGAATCTCTCAAAATCTCTCAAAATCGTGCATTAAGTGCAACTGAATAAGGACAGAATTCCACTATCAGAGAGCCAGTACCACAAAAAGAACGTCCCCCACTTTTACCTTTGAAAACTGGCACACAGCAAGCAAAAGCCGAGAAGCAGATTGAAGAGATCGTTTGGGGATATTTACATGGGTAGCAGCAGATTCTCCCAGAACAAACCAGCAGACTCATAAAATGCATGGTGGCAGAAAAAGAGTACCTTGTAATAGATCAGCATAAAAACTGGTTAACAGTGCAATTTCTCTCATACCTCCTCACCCTAAGAAACTGTCTGAGATTGAAAACAAGTCACACTGACATATTCTCCACATGTTCTAAAGTATAAATGGAGACAGTTGGGAAACCTAGATAGCATACATGAGCATAATCCAACCTGGAGATAACAGCCACATTAATCATGCAGGCTCTTCAATGCACAGAAATTAGGGGAGGATCTTCTTGAGCAACATCATCTGGAACAAAACAGGCATACACATCTGCATTGATCTAAAGAGCCAGATTCAGGTCATTCTCCAGCCAAAAGCTGAGATTCTTTATTTTGTCTGCCACAGTTGGTGCTTCTCTCAAGCAGAAGGGCTAAGGGACTGAGGACCATGGGGAAATATAGCCCAATAGCAGTTGTTTTGTTTTTTAAGCAATATCCTTTAGAAAGTTAATTGTTGGAAATCTAGTAAAGGATGTCCATCAATCTGCCTTCTAATACATGCTGAATTGTATCTGCTGGTGTATCCAACCATAAAATGAGAGTGGATAAACCAGTGCCATCTGCATACAAGACTACTCCAAATCCACAGTCCTTTAAGATGGTAGCAAGCGGGCAAAGATAAATGCTAAACAACATTGGAGAAAGCGATATGCCTTAGGGGAACAGCACACTTGACTGACATTGGATGCAAAGGCAAGTTGGGGAGGGCAAGGGATTGGCTTCTACAAGAAAGTTTGCAAACCATGATACTGTGCTTCCCTGCAAACCCATCTCCTCAATAAGCTTAACTAAGATGCAAGATCCACTACGTCAAAAGCGGCAGATAGCTCAAGCACAATGAGGCAGACCCCTTCATCCAGGTCTACCCTAAAGGCATTCAACGAGGCAGCCAGGGTTGTCTCTGTCTTCATCCCTAGCCTGATACTCATCTGACTGGGATCTAAGAGAATGTTATCTTCAATGTGCCTAGACAACCAATGAGCAGGAAATTGATTCATCATTTTAGTTATACCAGGTATAAGGATGATGAGCCTACAGGTAGTTTCAGTCAAAGATGCTTTTTTGTTTTTATTAGAATTGTTTAACAACTCTTCTTTCCAGCCTTTGGGGACTTGTCAGGATTAAAGAATTAAGGATAGGTGTAAGATTGGGGACAATCACAGAGGCTAAGGACTGGAGGACTCTTACGTGGAATATATCATCTTGAGACCTAGATTTCAAGGATGTAAGGCAAAAGTCCTCTTCTGCAAGTTACGGGAGATCTTTCACAGGCATATTTGAGGTAGAAGGCAAGCTCTGCTGTTAATAAAGGTGGGGCAAAAGAACATTTGAATCTCAAGAGATGCTGTCATGACTATCCTTTATTTTCCTACAAAAGAACAAGGCCAACCTGTCACATAGTGACTGAAAGGGAGGAAAGGTGGTCATAATGCTGTTGAAAGAGGTTATCCTTCAGGACCAGTGTGTCTTGCGCAGAAGCTCATGATTCCTACTCTTGCTTTCACATTATCGGTTTGATGGTAGCTAGTTGAGGTAAACCTCCATAAGAGGTTTCATGAGGTCTGCGACTAGACGTCTAACTAGATGCCTTAGCTGTAGAATGCTGAAAATGAGAGTGGTCTGTTACCGAAGGACGGACTAGTCAAAGTTTATGTTTCATGCATCCCTCTTTAAAACTTCAAGAAATGTGTCAATGGCATCCCTCTGGGATACCCCTAATTTGATGTATTCCATATCAGGAGAAGAATAGACACCTGTATTGGACATCAAACTGAACTGTACTCAGTGGTAATCTTCGGAAGTACATGTTGGTCATGAGCAGCACTTGATCCATGTCTGGGACTTGTTTCCTTCTGAGTCAGTGTCTTTGTCTCTGGTAGTGGCCGTCTGCTAGTGGGAGAGTAGACAGCCCAGGTTTCACATTTGAATTATCCTGAGGTACAAACGTAGAAGCCTCCTAACAAGGAATTTGTTTTGGGTGTTTTCCTGGGATACTCTTGAGACCGTCCTCGGGATTGTTCTGACTCCCTCATAGATTCTAATGGAGAAATTCAAACTACCTGAAGGAAATAGTATGTTGGCACATACAGGTGGTTTTACTACTAACTAGTACTCATTTTATTGATAACGGAGGGATGAAAGGCAGCATGGACATGCTGTGATTCAAACCACTGATGGCCAAAATATATATTGAAGATCTCAGTAGTGGATGAATGAATCCACTTAGCTATCATATTGGCTTGTTCAGTGGACACAGTCTTTTCTCAGCCACAAGATGCAAGGTAGCACATGCACATCAAATGGTGGCTCCAGTCACAGAGAGCACCTACCTCAAACTATAGCGAGTGAGCACACAGCTTCTACAGAAAGTATGCTACACCCTGTAAACCCAAACATCTATAGATAAGCCTGCACCCACTACTAGGTAATCCCTCCCTGTAAATTGCTGCTCAGTCCCACCATTCTATTATGCTAATTAGGTTTGCCCATACACTGTGTGTTGCAGGTATGATTCGGTGTGCATTAGTCAACAGACTGCAATGGACTGTCAAGCAAAAATACCTGCTTAGACTGAACTACAGCCAAACCTTGTCCTATCTATAGGTACTAAGGAAAAATCTTGATCTTTAGCCATTTCTAAAAATAAGATGGTGTTATTCTTCTGAGAGAAGGAAGAGTTACTTACCTGTAATCCTAGTTCTCTTCCATGGGAATCCTCATCAAAGCAATTAGCACTGAATAATCCCACCTATGTGTGGGGACTCCGGAGCACATATTAAATAAATATATATATATATATATATATATATATATATATATATATATATATATATATATATATATATTATATATACATATACATATATATTTCTTACACCAGCCCTCACAAAGAAGAGCAAATGCAGGCACTCCCGATAAGCAGCATATTCTTTATTCCTCAAGTCATGGCGCGCTGTCCGTCCTGACACGTTTCGGCTGTACACATATATGTAGTACTTTACATATCTATATATATATATTTTTTTACATATATGTATGCAGCCTATACTTAAAGCTAAAAATGCCCCAATTAGATTGGGTTTTACTTTAACGTACCTCTCACCAGACTAAAACATTTATGTACACCAGAAAAAGAGAGCATACGGTCAAACACAGTCTTTATTGAATAAAAAAACTGCATGGAAATAGGAAGGCATTGTTCGCCAATAGGCTGCATTTAAAGGATAACAAATAAATACTGGTACCGTGCCTTTAAAACCTCTAGGACCTCCTGTATCCCATCATGCTGTAGTGTAGTTCCTATTTTCCCAATAGGCTCTGCGCATTGTAATAACATAAACAGCAGTGTAGACGTAGGACTGAGGTCATCTAGGTCTCTACTGACTATGTTAATCTTAATTTAGGTTTGCGCCAGCTAGCTCAGAGGTCACTGGAAACTTTCTTGAATGAATAGGGAGGGACAAGCTCCCCTGGCTCAGACAAGAAGGGATTCAGTTTCCGACAACCACATAAACATGACAACTTTGCTCCCTCAGAATAAGAGTATATCTCTAGAGTCGTGTGAAAACAATAGACAGCTATTTCACTCAGTCAGCAGTGCATACTTAGTTTCACCAGAGTGTAGAGAAATAGAGAGACGGGCGTTTTCAATAAACGGTGTTATTTATTGAGCAGTCTTCTTTCTCATGCAAGAGAAATGAATTGCCACAATTGCAATACTTAAAGTAAAGTAAAGTGCGTACAGTAAAAGTAGTATTATGAAATAATACTGTAAAAGCATTGATATGGTTTCTTAGCCATATGATACTTTAAAATGGATAAACTATATACATACATAAATACATTGACTAACGTACTCAACTGGTGCTTCTAACTAAGCCTACCCCGGTGTACCTGACCTAAGCCTAACACGTGGGAGGGGATGAGTAAGTAGCAGTTTTAAGTTAAGTTGGTTTAAGATAATTTTGCCAAGAATCTGCATCAAGAATTCTCTTAAGGGTTTAGTCAGCTCCGTACCTTGGTAATAGAATGTGGGAGGTCTGGTATCTCTTTCCTCAGGACTCGATATCCCAGCAACCTGCAAGGGTAGGCTGGAAACACCGGAGCTGGATTTTCTCGGCTGGAGAAAAAGACAGCGTCTCTCTCAGTGCGTCAAATAGGAGGGGCGGCTTCCGTGGGCTCTCGCATCAGCTGGGCTCTCGGGCAAGTAGATGGCCGATCTGCTCCAAACCACCGTGTGTTTGCTTAAGGCAACTGTTGGTATTTTATACCTGGAAGGTGCCGGGTTTGACGTAAGGTTGGACATAAGACGTCACTAAGAACTAACAGTTCTTTCTGGACTTCAGGAGTTCTTGTTCAAATCAAAACAAAAGCAGGGGGGATTTCCCGGGCTGCTCGAGGCTTGGTTTGTTTAAAGAACGCGTTGTGCTTTCTAGGAGTCGATGGGAGTAGCCGCGCTGTGCTTCTGATTGCATGGGCTATTACTAATATGGATCTGATTCTAATGCCTTTATCAGGATATTATTGATTATAACCTCACAAGGGCATAAATCGGGAATATAGAATTAGGGTCCTAGATATAAACACGACACCCACTCCACGGATTGATGTCCATCATTACTAAAACTAAGCAATAGTAAACATTCAATGATGCATGTGTGTTTTCCGACCCACCCCAAAATACATATTTCGTATTTGAAATGGTATATGGTAAATACACGAAAATGAGTGTTGGTACTGTACACTTTTCAAGCAGAGTCATCATTCAGATAAATGCATATATATAACAGCTGAAAGAATTGCGAAAATTACACATGAAATGTCTCTTAATACAGCAAAGAAGATCGAGACCATTTCATCACATATTTATACAAAAATGCTGTATATGTGCTAGAGGTTGAGGTAAAATATTGTCTCTAGTATCCTAAAATAGAAGCTCTGTTCTCTAAGAATAGTTCTACTTTAAGCAGAGTATGTGCCAAAAAAAGTAAATATTTTGAAAAATGGGCAAAAATAATTCAAAAACTGAAGGCCGAATTCAGAGTTCAGGGAACGCTGTGTGCTCATTGTTTTTATTAAGAGTTATTCTCGTTGATTGGAGAAAACATTATTTTAGACAGACCAGAAAAAAATTGGTCTACCACATCAGGTGAGAGTTCGACCAAGTTCGAAAATACTGCAACTGTGCAGTTCTCTGCGTGATTTCTATCATCGATGGTTGGATCAGCAATGCTCACAGAAGGCTGTACCTGTTCGGTGCTGTTTCTCTCGTACCTTACCGCCACCTATTCGTAATGGTGAAGTCTCAACCAATGCCGTCATCAGAATCGGTAGCCGCTGGGGACAACACGATGCATGAGTCGTTACCGGACCTAGCAAAGTATCGATATCCATTGGTACTGCTGATTGTAGTGTAAGACAAACGTCCAACACGCATTCTTCTCCACATAGCAGACATCGAAGCACAGGTAAATCGCAATCTTGCCAGATTGGTCTGAATGAAAGAAACCAGGTTGTACTCAGATCTCTTAGCCGGGCCAATCCGAGGACCTTAGTGATACGGTCTCAGTATCATATTGCTAGGATCGTTTCTTCCATCGTTGCTAGAGTCTTGTCTGTGGATTGGCTTGCCATATCGGTGCAGAAGGAGCAAAAATAAAACTCCTGCCACGAGTCCCAAGATTAAGGGTAGCCCGCCGAAGACAGAATGGACAAAATTCGGGAAGATGCCCAGAACTATTTCAAAGGGTGCTAACAGTCCCAAACAAATCGTCTTAAATACATGTGCGATGCCACTGGTATCAGACATGTTTAAAATTTGGCTTAACAGTTCTACGAAATGTACGGGGCAATTTGTTGATAAAAGGGTATGTATCTCTGCTGCTTTCCTTGCAACTTGAAGATCATATGTTTCTTTTGATGACGTTAAAGGCACAGTTGTTTGTAAAAGAATAGACTTTATTCTGCTTAAAGTATCAATTCGAATAGAAGAGATATTCAACCAAGGCCATAACGCAGCCCCCATATCTGGATTGCTGTGTGGATACAATACTTGCATACAGCAAATGGCCCTGGAAGTTACAGTTGTCAGATAGGCTTTTCCTGGCAGCATGCCACAACAGCTGTGGTCACTTATTAAAATGTAACTACCGTTAGAAAGTGGTCTAAAAAATGGCTCTATCTGTTTTGCAGGCGTGCCATGCAGGTGGCATGAAAGGTTGTTTGAAGACCCTTCGCAGGCTCCATGCAAATTAATACCTTGACACAGAAGTGTACCGCTTAGTGATTTTTTACAATTTTTACCTCTAAGAAATACCTCCTTGTTTCCTTCACTATAACATCTGTGTGTATAAGGTAACTCCCAGGTTGATTTGATGTATTCTTTACCCAACCTTTCATACTGGCCTGCTGGTATATACTCTTGGCAGTATTTAAACTGGAAAGTTGTAATCGGAATTGTAATCGTTCCATGTATTATCCATTCAATGACAGGTCTCCCTGACATTGTCAATGGTAATCTCTCGAGTTTTTCAAAGCTCAGAATCGTATAGTCTGCTCCTTTTTGTGCCAAACTGATTTGTTTACCAGTAAAGTTAAAGATAGAAAACAATGACGTTGTGTTGATTAAACGCCATGGTACGTAGCCTGAACGCAGATTTTGCAACGTCCAGCCAAGCTGTACAATAGAACGTAATTGAGACTGACCATGTTGTAACATTAGTAAGTCCTGCTCTATTATATCAAAAGCAGATGATACAATGGTGTCCAGTGAATATATTCTGGAAGACAGAGTTGTTAACTCATTGTCCACAACAGAAAGTGATTTTTCCAAATTTATACGATCAATTTCTCGTATTTTTTCTGCTGTCTCAATTTGCATTACTTTCCATGCTTCGTTGTACGCAGCGTATATACCGGCCGCTATGAAACGTTTTTGACGCTGTTTGCGTGGTCCCATTATGAAATCGCGCAAGTCAGCACCGTCTTTAAGTAAAGTCAAGTGTTGCTTAATTTCAGCCAGTGTGGATTTCTGTAGCCACTCAAGGCATAGTTTCCCTACACTGTATGTTGTAACTATCCCTGGATGTTGTCTCTGGGAGTATCTAGGGTCTGGTCTGGTCATTTTGAACCCCTGTGTTTTTTTCAGGAATCTATCTTGACAGTTATTCGTGTCTGTTGGCCAGATCAACCACTTTTTCCAATCAGTATGTGTTCTGTTTTGGTGTAAAATATGAGATACGTCTATCTCCGCATCAGTAGTGCTGTCACTATCAGGTATGGGTTTCGGAATAGACGGTGTATTTAAGTCTTTTATCTTAGCTAGGCCAAGACAAGTAGTTTGCTGGATTGTGTCATTCAAGAATATCATTTGTTCTGGGATCATGCAAGCCCTAAATAATGCTTCTAGGCCTTGTACTTGCCAATCTTTGGAACCCCAGATTGTTTTTGTTTCAATGGTGTTTTTCCGAAATTCGAAACCAAATGTAGAATTTTGTTGTAAAATTTTTCTGAATAAATCAATTTAGTATTTGTCAACATTGTTTTCATTCCTGTTCTATTTAACATTTTAAAATAAAACGTTCCTGGATCACTGTTATTAAACCCTGAGAAGTATTGGAATTTCTCAAAAAATGTTTTCGAACTGCCTTTGGGGGGAGTTGGACAGTGTTCCCACTGATTATAAGATAAAACATTTCTAGGCTGAGCAGTTTTATGCAAATAGTGATCACCATAATGGTTGTAGCAGTATAGCTCTTCATAATTGGACGAACCTTGTAAGTAATCATGTTTTGTAAATTTGGCTGACATTACTAAATCTGACATCATATTATTAATGTTTTCAAAGTCCCAGTCATCAGAGAAGGTACTAGGTGTCACAAAGTCACTTAATGAAATCTTGAGTATTGGGGATACTTCAAGAGCTCGACCAGGCCAAAAATGTCATAATCAGTTCTGTCCCATGCTAACCCACCGGGTATTGGATTGGCTGTGATGTTCACTGATGACAGTTCTCTTTTCTCGATGTGAGAGGATGTGTGAGGCTTTAGGACCAAGTTGATGTTCTGACTTGCTGTGTCCATTGTACTATATTTCCCCTCAATTAATTTTCCCAAACATAGAACCATGATGAGCCAAAGCAGGAGGAAAAGTACACCTAACACAATCCAAAATTCAATCCATGGTGAAATTAGATATGTTTCTTTCAGTTGGTGTGAAAGTTCAATTAGCTTGTCTTTGAGAGTTTTTGTTGGAGGTGTTTCTTCCTGCTCGCTTGGATCTTCAGAGAAGTCGTCGAAGTTGATGAAGTAGCCAGATGCAGTTCTGTCAATTGTTGGAATTGCTTCCGGATTTTCATTTGCGTTTGCATTTTTATTTGAATCATTTGCATAGTCAGAGGCTACATCCTTGTAGACAGGTGTTTCTTGATGAACTGGCGAGATTTGAGTTTCAAGAGGCACAAGTTCCATGGCTTTGTTGCATAGTCCTTTTTTATGCACTGCAGGTTTATCAAATGTGATTAGTCTCTCAGTTTGAACCTCTTGGATTGTAGCAAATTTTGGTATTCTACTATTTCTTGGAAGTCCACTGGGCCTACTACTTATTACTGGCCACATGATTGTGGTTTTACCAGGTCGATTGATACAACTCGGTTCTCCTTTTTACCAGCAAGCGGCGGTAGTACAACTGATCTTGTTCCGTTGATAGCTAAGACAGGAACTGCTTTTCTGTATGAAGGCCCAATTTCCTTCTTTACCGCGATCTTTTCTCTGACCAGATCCCCAATCTTTGGAATCCAGACAGGTCTTGCTGGGACAGGTGGTTTTTCTTCAGTGGCTGTCGATTGTTGTTTCAACTTTATGTTACTCAGGTTCTTTCTTGTTTCATTTAAATCCTGTAAAACAGCCACACGATCTTTGATATCAAAGGATTTTTCTTCTACCACTGAAGTGTGACTATCAAGATTCTGAATATGCATTCTAGTTCCGAACAATAGTTCGTATGGAGTAAGACCTTTTAGAGAGTTTCTAGGCAGATTGTTAAGACTACGTTGGACACTTGTTAAATGTTTGACCCACCCATCACCCGAACCTAATACCCTCGCCGTTATACATCGCTTTATGTCCCGGTTTTTTCTTTCCACAACCGCATTTCCCTCAGGATGGAAGGGAGAAGAGTACCACAATGCGATGCCCATGCTGTTCATGGCCTCTTTGTAAGCTTGAGAGCAAAACGCAGGACCCTGATCAGAATGTAGCATGCCAATTGCGTATGTGCCGATAAAGACTCTCAAATCTTTTATAACAGTTCTGGCCTCAGCCGAGCGCTGGGGTCTATATTTTTAAGTGAATTCAGTCTTAATTATTATGGGGACGCATTTCTCCGACTGGATATCTGCGCTATAGATAGCCTGATGCTATCCAATAGTGGTATCTGGGAAACAGGCTGGTCCGGTTCACAACTGCGATCTCTGTTGCAGTCCTTGCAATTTTTTGCAAAATAGTAGATATCTACGATCATTCCCGGCCACCAGTATTCCGATTGTAGTTCCATCAGAGATTTCAGGATCTCTTGGTGCCTCAGACCCAACCCCATATGTGCTTCTTGTAGTAGGAAGATTCTCCGGTTCGTGTTTGGAATTACCCTATCCCCCACTCCAGGGATTCGAGCAAACGGAACGGAGTTTGCATCAATAATGTATGTATTACTGAGTGGATAGTTGAGAGGTATGCTGCATAATCGCCTTTTAATGAGGCTTTTACCGCCAGCATGGTTTCCCCATCTATGTGTTTTTCTGAACGCTTTTCAGTGGCTACGGAAGCCGGTTGAACCGTTTCCGCTGTGGCTGTGTTAGCCAATTAATTCCCTGCAACGTGAACGCCATCACGTCGATGACTCAATGCGTGTATCACGTGAGTCCTTCGTAGTTCTTTCTGTAAAAGAACTACCTGTTCCCAAAGCCTTTTATGCTTTATTGTAGCACCTGTGTCATCTTTGTAACCATTTTTGATCCATGTCTGCAAGTCACCGTTGTAGGATTTGACGCACAAATACGAATCGCACACTATTAGTGTGGGGAATTCGCGATCGACATTTTCAAGCGCCATCTTCAAAGTTCTTATTTCAGCTCGCTGAGCTGAACATTTCCTGAGTGATTCAGTTTTGGTAATTATTGGTTTGAATTTACCAGAGCGCCAGCGACCTTTAACAATCGCGCATGCTGCATCATAGGATTTATTTTCTACATCATAGTGTTGTGCGAATCTGTCCATATAGATTACGCAGGTATATTGTTCTAGAGGCAGAATTTCAGCCAGCAGAGGATATTCTCGTTCATATACTAGATCATCTAGTTTTTTCAGTTTTGGGTCAAAATAGTATTTCACGTCATCTGTAGCAAAGGAATTTTCCCATTCTATCCATTTTGGATCTAAGGCCACTTTAATCAGATTTCGTGGACTTGTTAATGCCTCAAGGGCTGATTCTGCTGAAAAAACAGATATTCTCCTGCCTTGGGCTAGGGCTCTTTCTTTTGCTACAGCAGTTTTAACCGCTATCAGAATTTTTTCTGTAGAGCTGAATTTCATTTCAGCTTGGGTGTACAAATGTGATTTGTACGCTATAGGTACCATTTCTCCCTCATTAGAGGTCAGGTATGTGAATCCGTATCTTCCTGGGATGACTCGGATTACAAGATTGCGTGTATTTTCACGTGTTTGCAATTTTGTTTTAGTTCACATGTCTGTTTGCAATGATCTCAAAATCTCTGTGTGTTTCTGAGTCCAATTGGCTTGTTTGAAATCTGGTCTTATCAATTCATAGAGAGGTTTAACCCTCTCAGCATAATTTAGAATGTACGGTCTTCCGAAATTCAGGAAACCTAGTATTGATTGTATATCAGCATTTTTGGTGCTTGGAGTACAGCACATTTCTCTAAGAAATTGTCTGCCAGGCTTTTGCCTTCACTTGATAATTCATATCCTAAAAATAGAACAGTAACATGGGCAATTCTGGACTTTTTAAAGTTGAATTTGTAACCCTCTGAAGCGAATCCAAGTATTATGGTATTCACCCTTTTTAAGTGAGTCTCCAGGTCATCGTCTGTGAGATAGATGTCATCGACATATGATAATGCTTCATTATCATATATTTGTAGTAACTCTGTTACCCTTGCTGAGAATAATCCTGGGCTATTCTTGAATCCCTGTGGTAGTCGACAGAAGTGTTTTTGTGACCCCATTATTGAGAAAGCGGTCAAATACCTGCTTTCAGGTGCAATGTTTTGACAAAAGAATCCATTAGAGATGTCTAATGTCGTTTTATATTTTTTGTGCACAATGTTATTCATTAGTGCTG
Organism: Lissotriton vulgaris; assembly: GCF_964263255.1. NCBI lineage: Eukaryota > Metazoa > Chordata > Amphibia > Caudata > Salamandridae > Lissotriton > Lissotriton vulgaris. Next base: position 550,045,190 of record NC_141699.1, on the reverse strand, counting down.
CACTATGTGAGTTTTGTACTGCAAATGTTTTACAACAGGAGTTAAGGTGTCTGTAGTCCAAAACTAGACAATATGATTTGTCTGGCTTGGAGACAGAAAACAAAGGATTGTTCATTTGAGAGGTGCATGTTTCGATCACCCCTTGGTATTCAAGTTGATCTAAGATCTCCCTGACTTGTTTTTTAGCTTCTTGCTTAACTGGATACTGCCTTTGTGCAGTGGGCTGATTTTTTAACTGGATCTAGTGGTGAGGTGAGTCCTCATCCCACCCTACATGATTTTTATATAAAGCAGGAGCTTGGGCTACTGCCCATTTTCTTGCCAATGTGTATTTTTTATGAATCGGGATATGATTCGAGAAGGCAGGCATAATCATTTCTTCGCCATGAGGGCACTCCCTGACAAACTCTGGTGGCCAGTCTTTCTCAGCTAACAGAATGTCATAGCCTTTTGAAAGTTTTTCCCAAAAGAGCCCTTTTATTTTCCTAGTTTTATCTCCCTCTATACGTAATGTTATTTCATATAGTTTATGGGGCACACTAACCCGTGTGTCTGCAGTTTCCACCTGAATGTACTCATTCGTGTCCACTGTCTCCAGAAGATTCATCAGGATCTTGCGAGCTATGCTCACTTCTGCTGCGCTGTCTAGCATTGTCTGTGCCCACTCTCCGTTTTTCAGTTGTGGCCTCAGAATTCTCGGCATGTTTAATTTTAATACTTGCTACCTTCTTTCTGGGAAATTGTGATTTTTTACTTTGATGAGCAGGTTCCTTGTCTTTGGACTTGACGTGCTCTTCTCTGTGTTCTGACCGTCCTCTTCTTTCCGATTTCTGTGAGGAAGATCGAGAAAGATTGAGTGAGAAGGATCGAGAGGGACGTGTATCAACATCTTGATATCTGTCTGGTTATCTTATTTTATTCCTATCTCTTAGGTTGTATCTTTTTTCAGAGGGTTCCCTTTGGGGAGACTTGTCTTCTCGGCCTAGAGATCTCTCTCTCCGCTGAGGAGACCATCCTCTGGACTGGAAACGTTTTTCCCAGGGAATCATTTGTTTATTACCTTCCCAATTCTTTTTGGGAGTTTTTAAATTAGTTCTAATAAATGTTTTTTCAGGATTTTAAGTTAGTTGGGGTTTTACCGGTTACCCACCCAAACTATCTCTTCCTAGTTCTTCATAGGATTTCTCTATGATTCTGGCGAGCTCAGATGGTTGGTCTGCTATATCTGTTTCCTTCAATCTTTGGCGGATCGCCACCGTTGCTGCTTCTCCTTTTATATTGGCTAATAATATAGCCGAGACCTGCTTGAAGTCTTTCAGTAATTTCATAACTAGGGTTAAAGCAGGTTCTGGACCGTATTCATTTTGAATCTGTCTTAATACATCTGGTATGACCGCCATAGACGGGACACCATGTGTTTTTGTGTAGATTGAAGCAAAGACTGTACCCCAAGTGTCACAGTCTTCCACATGTGGTGCGATCCCCATTGGGAGACAGATAGTCAGAATTCTGTGTTTATCAGCAGGCGTAGTATCAGGAAATACAGCCTCTATTTGAGTGATTTTTTGTGCTAGCCAGAATGGGATTTGTTCCCGTTTTATGGGTACTTTACCAAGACATGATTGTATGTTCTGTGGTGTGATTTTGTTTGTGTTCCCCTGGTGAGGGGTCAGCTGTGGAATTTTAATTGTCGGTTGGACTGTTGAAGTCCGCATGACATATTGGACCAATTGTCTATGTATTTTAATTAAGAGTTTTAGCTGAGCTAAAAGTTCAGGAACTGACATTTTATCAATGTCTGGATGTGGTGTGTAGCTGGCTAGAACCGGCCACGTTGCTCCTGGTCTACCTAGTGGACCGAGCCTGGTGATGTGATTATTATGTTTTAGGGCGCCATTAAACCAGAGCAGGTGCTCTTGGCAATTTAGTGGGATTTCCACGTCCTCGAAAGGAGTGTATTCATCCGGAGGTTCCTCTATTTTGTAATAGTGGAAATCTTTTGTCACAGCGTGTGCTGCTGGAAAAATGTATCCATGAATAGAATACCTCTGTCTGCCGATATTCATGTGCCTCTACCACGAATATGACTGTACCACCTCGTGGTGTCAGTCCGTTTTCTATAGGTTTAAGAGTTATAGTTCTCCTTACATTGACCGGAATGAGTATAACACTCGGGTCATTTTCTTGGAGGGTTGTGTCTTCCTCTATTAGTTGAGCTGCTATTCTAGCTCTTTCGTCGTCGCTTTCGGACATTTTACTGACTGAAAGTTTTCTGTTGCAGATCGAGTTTCAAGGAAACAAAGATTAGGTGCACAATATTTTGGAACACTGTATCCTTCAACGTTGATCAAACCAAAAACTAATACATAGGATTCTCATCCTACTAAGTTCTGGTGGATATTAACCTTTCACCCACTCCAGACGTCTATTGGAGTTTTTACGGGGAAAGGGTTCTGTGTAAAAAAGCACGACTGAGTTACTCTATTGTCTTGCGTTAGATTATCGCCTTACCAAACGTTGGGCGCCATGTAGTGTAGTTCCTATTTTCCCAATAGGCTCTGCGCATTGGAATAACATAAACAGCAGTGTAGACGTAGGACTGAGGTCATCTAGGTCTCTACTGACTATGTTAAACTTAATTTAGATTTGCGCCAGTTAGCTCAGAGGTCACTGGAAACTTTCTTGAATGAATAGGGAGGGACAAGCTCCCCTGGCTCAGACAAGAAGGGATTCAGTTTCCGACAACCACATAAAAATGACAACTTTGCTCCCTCAGAATAAGAGTATATCTCTAGAGTCGTGTGAAAACAATAGACAGCTATTTCACTCAGTCAGCAGTGCATACTTAATTTCACCACAGTGCAGAGAAATAGAGAGACGGGCGTTTTCAATAAAAGGTGTTATTTATTGAGCAGTCTTCTTTCTCATGCAAGAGAAATGAATTGCCTCAATTGCAATACTTAAAGTAAAGTAAAGTGCGTACAGTAAAAGTAGTATTATGAAATAATACTGTAAAAGCATTGATATGGTTTCTTAGCCATATGATACTTTAAAATGGATAAAATATATACCTACATAAATACATTGACTAACGTACTCAACTGGTGCTTCTAACTAAGCCTACCCCGGTGTACCTGACCTAAGCCTAACACGTGGGAGGGGATGAGTAAGTAGCAGTTTTAAGTTAAGTTGGTTTAAGATAATTTTGCCAAGAATCTGCATCAAGAATTCTCTTAAGGGTTTTGTCAGCTACGTACCATGGTAATAGAATGTAGGAGGTCTGGTATCTCTTTCCTCAGGCCTCGATATCCCAGCAACCTGCAAGGGTAGGCTGGAAACATCGGAGCTGGATTTTCTCGGCTGGAGAAAAAGTCAGCGTTTCTCTCAGTGCGTCAAATAGGAGGGGCGGCTTCCGTGGGCTCTCGCATCAGCTGGGCTCTCGGGCAAGTAGATGGCCGCTCTGCTCCAAACCACCGTGTGTTTGCTTAAGGCAACTGTTGGTATTTTATACCTGGAAGGTGCCGGGTTTGACGTAAGGTTGGACATAAGACGTCACTAAGAACTAACAGTTCTTTCTGGACTTCAGGAGTTCTTGTTCAAATCAAAACAAAAGCAGGGTGGATTTCCCGGGCTGCTGGAGGCTTGGTTTGTTTAAAGAACGCGTTATGCTTTCTAGGAGCAGATGGGAGTAGCCGTGCTGTGCTTCTGATTGCATGGGCTATTACTAATATGGATCTGATTCTTATGCCTTTATCAGGATATTATTGATTATAACCTCACAAGGGCATAAATCGGGAATATAGAATTAGGGTCCTAGATATAAACACGACAATGCCTCAAGGGTGACAGCTAAGTCAGTACGTTTTTACGGTGACATGAAGAACTGAACCAAGACATGTCTGAACTGTGCCATGAAAGATTTGTCTGGGGAGGTGGGTATTTTGCTTATGACTTTGATGAGGATTCCCCTGGAAGAGTGTTAGGATTACAGGTAAGTAATCTATACTTCTCTTCCAGGGTATCCTCATCAATGCCATAAGCACTGAATAGAGTAGCAAGCCGATCCCATACACCTGCGGACAAATCAAAAGCAAATACAAGCAACTGTAGTCATGATTTAAATAGAACTCTAAGGAGTCCTGCCCTTCTTCGGTGTCTGAGTGTCTGAATCTAGACAGCAATGCCTTGTGAAAGTATGCACAGATCTCCAGGTAGCAGCTATGCAGATTTTAGAGATGCTTACATTTCTTAGTAGTAATGAGTTATAACGGGGTACACCCTAAAAACTCTCTGACCGGGGTCAGTCAATCAGGTACATATAGAAGTGGCCAGAGTCTATTGCTTTCATATACAACAAATGTCAATAAGTATCACATTTCAAAATTATACAGTTAAGAGTCCATAGCAGTGCATATTTTATTTAAGCACATCATAGAGTACTGGGGATCAATCTCTAAATGGTGAGGTATGAAGAAATCAACACTAAAAACAAATCAATTGCTTCATTAGGTTAAAGAAAGATTTAGAGTATACAAATTAAGAAGGACCAATTTGCTCTTCAATTAGAGAGTCATTTACATTATGGTATATCAACGCGCTCAGAAGTGAACAGGAAAAGGATTAGTTAGAGGCATTTGTTGTATATGAAAGCAATAGACTCTGGCCACTTCTATATGTACCTGAACTACATTTCTTAGTAGGGCCACTGTTATCGCTTTACCATTTGTGGAGTGGGCTTTGGGTCTGGCAGGTAACTGTTTGTTGGCTAACTGGTAAGTGAATCGAATACAAGAAACTATCAATCTAGAAATGGTCTGCTTAAGGAAGCAATGCCTGTCCTCATGAGGTCATAGTTAATAAACAAATGATCAGATTGTCTGATAGCTTTGGTCTTGTCTAAGTAACATTTCAGCACTCTTTTGTGATGTATTGAGTGTAACACTCTTTCCGCTGGAGTGAAAGGACTAGTAAAGAACATTGGGAGTGAAAACGTCTGGTTAATATGGAAATAAGACACAACCTTGGGAAGAAAACTTGTATGAGTTCTTATTACCACTCTGTTAGCATGGAAAACCGCAAAAGGCTCTTTGGCACAGAGAGGCTGAATCTTACTGACTGTGTGCCGAAGTAATAGCTACTAGAAAAGCAGCTTTCCAGGTAAGGTGTAGTAAGGATGCCTTATTTATGGGTTTAAAAGGGGGACCCATGAGTTTCGAAACAACCACAATCAGTTCCCAAGGAGGAGTAGGAGAACATACAGGTGGGAACACCTTCTTTAGCCTCTCTCAGAAATCCTTGACTATAGGCATTTGGAAGAAGGATGTCTGTGAAGAGGACTTTCTGTAAGCAGTAATCGCTGCGAGTTGTACCCTATTAGAGGAGAATTGCAGACCACATTTTGATAAATTGAGGAGATAGGCTATTATTACGACTCCTACCCCAAAATTAGATGGAGTTCATTTTGAACACACCACATGTAAAATCTTTTCCAATTGAAAGCGTAGGAGCGTCTGGTCGATGGCCTTTTGGACTTCCTAACAGGTGGAGGAGATCCAGGAACTGCCACCAGCGGGCCATTCCAGAGCTATTAGGATCATCCTGGTCCTGGCTTGGTACAGCTTGTTGATGACTGTCAGGATCAGCGTATTGGGAGGAAATGAATAAAGAAATGTCCAGGACCAGGCTATCCTGGCCGGTAGAACCAGGATGCAAAACCTTGGCAATTTTTGTTGTTATCATCTGCAAACAGGTCTATTTGTGGATTCCCCTACTCTCGAAAGATGTCTTGCACCCAGTCGTGTGTTTCAGAAAAATTGCGGCTGAGAGAGTCAGCTTGTGTGTTCTGGACTCCTGGCAGATGAATCGCTGAAATTGTCAACTTTCTGGCTATTAGTGTTGTCACCTTTGGGGCATGATGGGCTACAGGTAGTCCTGGAGGTCTTACATGCACGGTGCAAGTATTTACTTGTTATGCTTTAAATGCAGGCTATTGGCTAACAGTGCCTTTGCATTTCCTTTTAGTTGTCTTCGGTCAATAAAGACTGTTTGCACTGTATGCTCTTTTTCCGGTTTACAGAAATGTTTGAGTCTCGTGAGGGGTTCGTTAAATGAAAACCCAATGTAAATGGCACATTTTTTGGCCTTAAGTATAGGCTTGCTTATATATATATATATATATATATATATTCCAACACCGCTCCCGGCTATTCCTCGTCTCTGGTTACGGCGAACCTGTGTGGGTGCCGGACACCCTATTGTACAAAACCAAGGTTCCCCCTTTAAGAAGAACGACACAGGCTTCCTTTGGATGCTTCAAGTGGATTTATTTAGGGCAGAGAATCGGCAGCTCCCTACCGACGCGTTTCGCCACTAAGGCTTGGTCACGGTTAGCGTGTACAACTTCAAAGTGCTATTTACATGGTGAAAAATCAAGTGCATAGAGGTAGGACTACAGTTCATCTGTTCAGCCAGTATGGGCGCCATCTTTGAATGGTGTATTACAACATCAATTGACCAATTGTTCTCTAGTACATTTTTACAAAAAGAGGCAAAATAAAATACATCTGGCCATCCAAAGTTCATAATCAATTACTTATTAAATAAATTTCCAAGGATTTCCGCAGGTTGGCGAAATATTAATCCATTTGGGTGCCGTTTTTGAAGCAATCACTTCAAATGTTCACAAAATTATAAATGCCTCCATTTAACAAAATAAACTAAATCTCGCCCCAGTGGGCTAATCAACTGTTCCATGATTATACTGTAGTTGTGTAGGTGATGCCCCAGTGGGCTAAACAATTGTGACAATTCCATTTTAGCTATGAAATCAGTTCTTGCTTGTAGTCAAATTCCCCTGAATAAAAAGAAAATGGGTGATTTAAAACCATTGTATCAAAAATATTTACAAAGAAGTAAGCGCAAAGAAATGTCAAGACATATATTCAATGATTTAGAGGTGGACTGCTAGTTCTTCACTACTGTTCATCCCTACAGGATGTAGTGTCTCGAAATCGATGATATATTTTGATTCCAAGATTCTTAATTGTTGCAGCCTGTCACCCCCTCTTACATTCTCCTTAACTGCATCTAGTACTGTATATTTCAACAGGTTGTCATTCCGATTGTGGTGTGTATTGAAATGGCGGGCAACAGGGTACTGTTCATTCATATTCCGTATGGCTCGCTTGTGTTCTAATACCCTAATCTTCGCTTTGTGTTTTGTACTACCAATGTAGAATTTTCCACATGGGCAGATTAGGCAATACACACAGTATTCGGTATTGCAGTCAAAAGGACCCTTGATGTTAAAAACTCTGGAACTATTAGGCACTGTGACTTTGTTACAATTGTTGCTACCTTTACAGGCTTTACACTTCATGCAGCATTCAAAGCCAACAGGGTTTTTAATATGTACCGTTTTCTTTTGTGTGACCATATTTTTACTTAACTCATCTTTTAAGGACTTTCCTTTTCTATAAGTAATCTGTGGATGTTCTTTCAGATAATTACTTAGAAATGTATCTGATGTCAAGATTGGCCAGTTTTTTGACAGTATATTTCTTACCTTGTAGGCTTGCCCTGAATACGTTGTAATGAACCTGACTTGTTCGTCATCCTCATTAGAAGATCTTTGTTTGGGGACTAACAGATCTGTTCTGGCTACTCCATCTACCCTCGTAACCGCTTGGTGGATAGTTTTTTCGGAATAGCCCCTTTCTTTGAAACGGTCAATCATGACCCTTTTCTCTGTCTCAAAGTCACAGTTGTTGCTATTGTTCCTTTTAGCCCTTAACAACTCCCCATAGGGGATACTCTGAATGAGAGTGTATGGATGTGCACTTGAGGCAAACAGTAGGCTATTCCCTGCAGTCTCTTTCCTATGAAGACTGGTGACCAGCTTGTTGTTTCTGACCTCGACCTGTGTATCCAGGAAGATGACTTTCTCCTTGCTAATCTGTGATGTCAGTTTGATATTAACATCGGTGTTATTTAGGTTGGCAATGTATTCTTTAGCACTTGCTTCATCTCCTTTCCAAATGCAAAAGATGTCGTCTATGAAACGGGTCCATAGTACCACCCTTTCACCCTGGTCACTGTGGCTGCTGGACACTTGCTCCTCCCACCAGCCCATGAATAAATTTGCGTAGCTGGGGGCAAAGCAAGTGCCCATCGCCGTCCCCTGTCTCTGCCTGTACAGCTGGTCATCAAAATAGAAGAAGTTGTTCGTTAAGCAGTAGAGTGTCATTTCTGCTAACATCTCTGTGTGTGCAGCATTGTTAATTGATCTTGCTCTTAGAAAGTGCCTAATTGCTTGAATGCCTGTTTCATGCTTGATAGACGTATACAGGCTTGTCACATCCATCGTAATTAACAGATAGTCTGGCTCCCAGGACAAATCATGAATTAGATTTAAGAAGTGCATGGTGTCCCTAAGGTAGGCTGGCAAGGACATAACAAAGGGTCTCAGATAATGATCTATATATCTGGATGTTACTTCCAATTGTGAACCTATAGAGGACACAATTGGTCTGCCTGGTGGAGCTAGTGGGTTTTTGTGTAGTTTTGGTAGGAGGTAAAGAACCGGTGTTTTTGGGTGCTTACATTTCAAACTCAAAAACTCTCCTTTTTCCAATGTACCTTCATCATACCATTCAGTCAACATTACATTGAAGATTTCATACGAACTATTAAGTTCATCCACATTAGCTTTACAATAACATTGTTTGTCATTTAGTTGTTTGTGCCCCTCTGATAGATATTCAGCCTTCCCCCATACCACCACATTTCCTCCCTTATCCGATTGACGGATTACAATAGAGTCGTCATTCTTGAGGGAGTCAAGTGCATTACTTTGTTCTTTAGTTAGGTTGTGTTTGGCCAAACCCTTGGTATTATATCTTAGATTTTTTAGATCTTTAGTGACACTGCGTTCAAAGACATCAATGGCATCGCTTTGAACCACTGGTATGAATCTAGATTTGGGTTTAAAACCACTTTTACTAGAGATATCAACCATTTGTTCATCATTGTCATCATCGTCCTCATCAGTTTTCTCTGATGTATTTGTTGTCACATCTAGCGTGGGTAAAGTCTGAATATCTATAGGTTCTCCCTCCTCATTTTCTGTAGAGTTAGGTGCATGGAATTTGAACCATTTTTTAAGCTTTAATCTTACTTCCATTTTTGTCATGAACTCTTGGATTTTTTCCTGAGTTGTTATTTTTCCTAATTCTGATAAAATTTCATCAATCTGTTCTAGTAATTTAGCTCTGCCTTTGACAGCGTATTTTATCAGAATTCTCATCATGGTGGATGAACAGTCTTTGGAGTTACATGCCCACTCCTCCAGCATCTCGGGATCCGGATTTTCGAACGTAGGGATAGTGTATATTCTCAATCCCCTTGGGACGCGTTGAACATCAAGGTATTTTTGAAGCGACTCCGCCTCCCACCACTTTGCCACTTCCTTACGATAGAGTTTGTCAAGTTTGTCAAAGAGTTGTTGGATCTTGACTTCGTTTGTTAACAGGGTATGTTCCCCCTGTTGCTGTCCTTCAGTGCTGGCGCCAGGTGTTGGGTCCGTGAAAAATAAACGGTCCGACATTTCTTTGCGCTTTGCTTCAAACCGAGCCGCCATCCTCTGCGCCTCTGTTCAATTGTGTTGCTGCTCCCAGCAATGAAAGCACCCAAAGGTAGACACAAACTTGCGATATCCCGTTTGTTGTCTACTCCGCTACCGCCAGTAGTCCGAGTTAAGCAGCAGGTTTAAAACCCCCGGTCGTGCTTCCCGCTGTTTCCTGCAGAACTCATCGGCTCGGGTTATTAATGTACTTCCCTGCTGTTTTGTGCTGGCGCGTTGTATCTGCACCAGTATTGATGAATTTTATTTACTCACAAACTCGTTCTTCGTTCTTTCCGCTTGTGATGAATTCGTTGGTTGATACGAAGTTTTCTGGCGGGAAACGAGGAACATAGATTCAAACTCCAACACCGCTCCCGGCTATTCCTCGTCTCTGGTTACGGCGAACCTGTGTGGGTGCCGGACACCCTATTGTACAAAACCAAGGTTCCCCCTTTAAGAAGAACGACACAGGCTTCCTTTGGATGCTTCAAGTGGATTTATTTAGGGCACAGAATCGGCAGCTCCCTACCGACGCGTTTCGCCACTAAGGCTTGGTCACGGTTAGCGTGTACAACTTCAAAGTGCTATTTACATGGTGAAAAATCAAGTGCATAGAGGTAGGACTACAGTTCATCTGTTCAGCCAGTATGGGCGCCATCTTTGAATGGTGTATTACAACATCAATTGACCAATTGTTCTCTAGTACATTTTTACAAAAAGAGGCAAAATAAAATACATCTGGCCATCCAAAGTTCATAATCAATTACTTATTAAATAAATTTCCAAGGATTTCCGCAGGTTGGCGAAATATTAATCCATTTGGGTGCCGTTTTTGAAGCAATCACTTCAAATGTTCACAAAATTATAAATGCCTCCATTTAACAAAATAAACTAAATCTCGCCCCAGTGGGCTAATCAACTGTTCCATGATTATACTGTAGTTGTGGGGCCGAGGACGAAACTTTCGGGGAAAAGCCGGAGGTTTCAGAGGAACCAAAAAGCAAGGAGGAGAAAGAAAAGAAGATTCCAGCGCACCCGCGCCCATGCAGACAAGAGCCAGAAAAGGGACAAGATGACGGTAGTCAACCTCTCCAAACGTGAGTTAACTGACGCAGAAATTGAGTTATTGGCTTTGGGTTTATCATTTTGTCCCATGCGCAAATTAGACTATGTTCAAACACGCATAGACACATTTTGCTTTACACGCAAACTGAAGCTTAAAAAATGGTTCAAATTCCATGCACCTAACTCTACAGAAAATGAGGAGGGAGAACCTATAGATATTCAGACTTTACCCACGCTAGATGTGACAACAAATACATCAGAGAAAACTGATGAGGACGATGATGACAATGATGAACAAATGGTTGATATCTCTAGTAAAAGTGGTTTTAAACCCAAATCTAGATTCATACCAGTGGTTCAAAGCGATGCCATTGATGTCTTTGAACGCAGTGTCACTAAAGATCTAAAAAATCTAAGATATAATACCAAGGGTTTGGCCAAACACAACCTAACTAAAGAACAAAGTAATGCACTTGACTCCCTCAAGAATGACGACTCTATTGTAATCCGTCAATCGGATAAGGGAGGAAATGTGGTGGTATGGGGGAAGGCTGAATATCTATCAGAGGGGCACAAACAACTAAATGACAAACAATGTTATTGTAAAGCTAATGTGGATGAACTTAATAGTTCGTATGAAATCTTCAATGTAATGTTGACTGAATGGTATGATGAAGGTACATTGGAAAAAGGAGAGTTTTTGAGTTTGAAATGTAAGCACCCAAAAACACCGGTTCTTTACCTCCTACCAAAACTACACAAAAACCCACTAGCTCCACCAGGCAGACCAATTGTGTCCTCTATAGGTTCACAATTGGAAGTAACATCCAGATATATAGATCATTATCTGAGACCCTTTGTTATGTCCTTGCCAGCCTACCTTAGGGACACCATGCACTTCTTAAATCTAATTCATGATTTGTCCTGGGAGCCAGACTATCTGTTAATTACGATGGATGTGACAAGCTTGTATACGTCTATCAAGCATGAAACAGGCATTCAAGCAATTAGGCACTTTCTAAGAGCAAGATCAATTAACAATGCTGCACACACAGAGATGTTAGCAGAAATGACACTCTACTGCTTAACGAACAACTTCTTCTATTTTGATGACCAGCTGTACAGGCAGAGACAGGGGACGGCGATGGGCACTTGCTTTGCCCCCAGCTACGCGAATTTATTCATGGTCTGGTGGGAGGAGCAAGTGTCCAGCAGCCACAGTGACCAGGGTGAAAGGGTGGTACTATGGACCCGTTTCATAGACGACATCTTTTGCATTTGGAAAGGAGATGAAGCAAGTGCTAAAGAATACATTGCCAACCTAAATAACAACGATGTTAATATCAAACTGACATCACAGATTAGCAAGGAGAAAGTCATCTTCCTGGATACACAGGTCGAGGTCAGAAACAACAAGCTGGTCACCAGTCTTCATAGGAAAGAGACTGCAGGGAATAGCCTACTGTTTGCCTCAAGTGCACATCCATACACTCTCATTCAGAGTATCCCCTATGGGGAGTTGTTAAGGGCTAAAAGGAACAATAGCAACAACTGTGACTTTGAGACAGAGAAAAGGGTCATGATTGACCGTTTCAAAGAAAGGGGCTATTCCGAAAAAACTATCCACCAAGCGGTTACGAGGGTAGATGGAGTAGCCAGAACAGATCTGTTAGTCCCCAAACAAAGATCTTCTAATGAGGATGACGAACAAGTCAGGTTCATTACAACGTATTCAGGGCAAGCCTACAAGGTAAGAAATATACTGTCAAAAAACTGGCCAATCTTGACATCAGATAAATTTCTAAGTAATTATCTGAAAGAACATCCACAGATTACTTATAGAAAAGGAAAGTCCTTAAAAGATGAGTTAAGTAAAAATATGGTCACACAAAAGAAAACGGTACATATTAAAAACCCTGTTGGCTTTGAATGCTGCATGAAGTGTAAAGCCTGTAAAGGTAGCAACAATTGTAACAAAGTCACAGTGCCTAATAGTTCCAGAGTTTTTAACATCAAGGGTCCTTTTGACTGCAATACCGAATACTGTGTGTATTGCCTAATCTGCCCATGTGGAAAATTCTACATTGGTAGTACAAAACACAAAGCGAAGATTAGGGTATTAGAACACAAGCGAGCCATACGGAATATGAATGAACAGTACCCTGTTGCCCGCCATTTCAATACACACCACAATCGGAATGACAACCTGTTGAAATATACAGTACTAGATGCAGTTAAGGAGAATGTAAGAGGGGGTGACAGGCTGCAACAATTAAGAATCTTGGAATCAAAATATATCATCGATTTCGAGACACTACATCCTGTAGGTATGAACAGTAGTGAAGAACTAGCAGTCCACCTCTAAATCATTGAATATATGTCTTGACATTTCTTTGCGCTTACTTCTTTGTAAATATTTTTGATACAATGGTTTTAAATCACCCATTTTCTTTTTATTCAGGGGAATTTGACTACAAGCAAGAACTGATTTCATAGCTAAAATGGAATTGTCACAATTGTTTAGCCCACTGGGGCATCACCTACACAACTACAGTATAATCATGGAACAGTTGATTAGCCCACTGGGGCGAGATTTAGTTTATTTTGTTAAATGGAGGCATTTATAATTTTGTGAACATTTGAAGTGATTGCTTCAAAAACGGCACCCAAATGGATTAATATTTCGCCAACCTGCGGAAATCCTTGGAAATTTATTTAATAAGTAATTGATTATGAACTTTGGATGGCCAGATGTATTTTATTTTGCCTCTTTTTGTAAAAATGTACTAGAGAACAATTGGTCAATTGATGTTGTAATACACCATTCAAAGATGGCGCCCATACTGGCTGAACAGATGAACTGTAGTCCTACCTCTATGCACTTGATTTTTCACCATGTAAATAGCACTTTGAAGTTGTACACGCTAACCGTGACCAAGCCTTAGTGGCGAAACGCGTCGGTAGGGAGCTGCCGATTCTGTGCCCTAAATAAATCCACTTGAAGCATCCAAAGGAAGCCTGTGTCGTTCTTCTTAAAGGGGGAACCTTGGTTTTGTATATATATATATATATATATATATATATATATATATATATATATATATATATATATATATATATATATATATATATATATATATATATATATATATATGTATGTATATATATATAAATATTCCAACTGTGCAGGGAACCCTTTCAAAGAACTGCCACTGAAAGTTTAAATTGTTCACAGATTTAATGGCAGCATGCTGACAGCTTTACTGAACAATGAATGACTCCAGCAATTCCTTAAAGGCGGCTGTTCCCGGTTGCATAAGACTGCCCACCGCTGATCTGCGGGTCCTGGCAGGCTCATAATGGCGTCCTGCTCTAAGGAAGGAAGGTGAGCTTGTGCAATGAATGACGCCAGCAATTCCTTCGCCAAACATGTTTCAAGAGCTCCATGCTCTCTTCTTCAGTGGCGTGTAGTTAACTGAAATGAAGCGCCAGAGCTCTCGCACAGTCTATATTCATCATCTGCCTGTAGGGGCTTGGCTGACAACACGGCCTCCTGGATAATGTAGTCCCCAGTGGGTGCGCTTCATTTTCAGCAATAAAACCTTAAAGTAATGTCCCAAGTGGGTCGAGGTCACACAGACTTCAGTCAGCTACCCTGCTTTGTTGCTGTCACAGTGAACAGAGCAAAAGCCATCCTGCACTGGCACAAGCTCACCTGTGTGTGTGAAGAAATGGAGGAAGATCTGGGGTCCCTGGCGGAAGTGTCGGGGAACAGGGGGGTAGGCGGGAGAGGGGTGACACCGACTTGAGAATGTATGATTTGCCCTTGATTGTACAATGAATTGTTAAAGATTTCAAGATCATTGAACACTGCGATGTATTTTGCGAGTCTGTGAGCAATGTTAATAAAAAGATTTTTAAATACAGATGCTGCAGTTTCACAGTTCTTTAAATGGCAATGCAATCTATTTTAATTAAAATGTATTCTTCAGACTTTGGCAAAACACTTGCTGGACTTCATATAAAGCACAGAAATGAAAATACATTCTTTAAAGCTCTATAATCAATAGTCTCTACTACTACATTTCATCAATGTCCCCATGCAATACATTCCATTGTAAACAGCTCAAATATCCCCAGAATATATTCTCCAAATGATATCCTCTTCACCTCCATTTCTACAGTTTCCACTGCCCAACAGGCTTCTTGTATTTGTATGTGCCAAAATCTACACTGGTCTTACAAAACATTTTAAGTCCTCTAAAATAGGACTTAAATCTCCAATACTCTGCTTCCCCTAGAAATATGCATCATTATACAGTGGAAGCCACCAAAACCTTGTATATACGTTAATATACAGTTGTCTAGCTTCTAACATTCTTCTTTTAATTGTTTGTGGGATACAATGCCCTGGTTTTGTGAAACAATATTATTCTTTCTTTTTAGATGTTTTAAATCATTCTGATTCGAATTAATGTAAACAGTGAATTTGTATTTAGATCATTTGTAGGCAATAAATCTTCTGTAAATGAGTTCCTACGATGAAGCCCAATGAGATCGGACTTTTCACTATTTATCCTCTGAAGCACCTGGTTGAATATTCTTTCCGTTCTGAAACTTCTTTTTCTCCTAAAAGAAGAACGTCTCCCCTGCCTGTGTTGCATTTCTTACAGTTCTCTGTTCATAGGCTTTGCACACAGCAAACAATAATAATCATCTCCTGCAGGGAGATAATTTATGGTGAAATGCCAGAGAAGGAACATGCATCAACAGAGGCTGACTCTATCCAACATGCTCAAGATAGCCCAAAAGTGCCTTGTTTAAGCCTTTCTGTCTCTTTGGTCAAATTGTGGGCATTCAATGAGGTTGAGAGGCTATGTAGACTATTGTACCGAGAAGAATGACTACCTTCCCACGGCCATGCCATATGTTCCGGAAATTGTAGATATCTTCGTTTTAAACCCTCCTACATGCATACCCAATGGACTACATTCCAATGTTTCTCCTGAACAGATTCTTATCTCCCTTTTCCAGCCGCAAACAAATTCCATTTTTAAAGCTAAATATGTGAAAGAGGCTGACCCTAAGTATACATGAAGTGGGGTGAAGTGAGATGGAGTTGTGCTCTTACAGCAGGGAAGGCTGTCTAATCCTCATCCAAGCATCTTCTACAGTTCCTAACCAACTCGTTCTACTCAAGACTACAGAGTAGAGAGGTGACCAAAGTCTTAAGTGTCCCTTCCACTAAAGTGAGCTCAGCAATTCCACTCTATGCGTCTCTTACTGCTACTATCTTTTGACTCTAAAGACGGGACAAACAAACCCTAAACTGGGCAATAGACATGTGTCTGGTTAAACAAAAGAAGAGCCAACATGAGAGGCGCAGCCCCTCTTGTGGTGAAATAGCCAAGGAGGAAATGCTAGCTCATCTTTGAGTAGCCTCGATAAAGAACAGGATTGGTGTGAAGGGTGTAAAATGTCAACTTACACACTAGTTTGTCACAGCTGGTCCCCCAGGTCACCAGTCTCATGCACCACACTCACTGAGGCACAGCTAAGGTATCAGTTAAGTCTTACATCATGGTATTCTGAACATGCCCTTGTAAATCCTCAGTTTGTTTCCAGAGGTGGTCCATGACACATGGACTGATATTTGTATGTTTATGGCATACATTCTCTCTTCTGCCTTTACTGCACACTGGTCAGAATCCCTTGTTGCAATGTCATCAAGGAGCAGTATGGCTCACCTAAGGTGTCTCAGATGGAAGCAAAAGTTCCATTGAATTCATTCACAGCATAAGATCACCCGCAACAGTTTATTTTCTTTCTCATAGGTGGAAGAGAGGTAGATTGCTTCCATTATTCTCTCTGTAACGGGGGCAAAGAGGGTGGCTTTCATTAGTCTTTCCTTGATGTAGGAGAAGAAACTAATTCTACTACTCTCCCTCAAAAGAGAGCATAGATTACCTTCTACAGTTACCTGCTGGTGAGTAGAGTAGGGTGGCGTCCACAACTATGTTCTGGGTGTGGAGTAGTGGAACAATTTGAACTTCTTTCTAAATGCTTGAGGTCAATACTTGGATTACCACGATAGATTGAGCAAGATAATAGATGGGGCACTTTCCACGCACAGTGAGGAGGTGTGTGCATATGTCAGACAGGGTGAAGTAGCTTGGGGAACATAGCAGCTAGTGTGGGGAACTTAGTGAATAAGAGAGGCAAAGCCATGCAGATTAAGGTATGTGATGAACAATGTGAGGAGTATATTGTCCATGGCAGTGTGACACGCTCATTACACCTGGACAGACAGTGTGCGGTACTTGGGTTATATGAGCACAATATGTGGAGTTAACATCTATATCGATGGTGCCCATCAAAAACAGCTTATTTGCAGCTACCTGCATCAATAACATGCTGTTTGCTGCCCCATATTTGTAGCCAATATTTGCAGTTCCTTGCTGCAATATGGGGTTCTCTTTACTTCTCCCTGCTGGTGTGGGTGTAAGGCTTTCACTCAGCTGACAGACATTGTGACGCATTTCAGACCCACTACTAAATAGTTTGAGGAGCTTCCACGGCCATGGAGGACTTTAGCCTCCAATGCCTTTAACCCCTTTGCCTGGAGCCCAAGCATATAGGCGCAATCCCAGTAATGCAGTGCAGTGCGCATGATGACAAGTTTACATTGGTCTAGTATTTGTGCCATTTACTGTTGATGGTGCTGTATGTGTTGTATAATCACACTTTGGACATCTTTTTAAAGACTGGATTCTACTGGTATAAGAAATTAAGAGTTTTACATTAGTAACAATAAATTACAGGGGGTTTTCCCGCTGAGGGGTTAAGTGACATCAAATAAACAACGAGAGCGAAGCTCCTATTAGCTATGAAATCACTGAACACCCCTCAGTTTCAAACATCCCTGTAATTCCCTTTCTACCCATCTATAATTTAATGTTATTCATGGTCCCCGAAATGATATGCCCCGGCTTTCAACCACAGTGGCAGAGGAGTGATGGGGGAGCCATACATAATGTGTCATCTCCTTCCTGCCAACATTTTAAAACAATATATATGTGGCCTCCTGTACTCCACAACTACCACCCTTTGTGCCTTTCCTTCCTTCCCAACCAGATACTGTGCCCCCTTCTTCCTAGCACTACTCAGACTGGTTCTGAGAGAGCCCAGCCGGAGCAGCCTGAAATTCCTTTATGATGTAGTATCAGTTGGTAACAAGTTCGGTTAACCACAGCTGCTATGTCGTAGCAGTGAGTTACTGGATTTGGAATCTAGTCATTCACCCTAATGGCTCTGTCTGAGAGACATTCATAAAACATTATTATTAAAAATCCTTATTAAGCACAAAGCCATAGAAGTAAATCAAAAATCATATTATTATTGTTAAAATCATGGGGTGCAGTGCACAGATTGGTAAGATAAAAAATAATAGCAGCAAATTTACTTACAGGGTGTAAGCAAAATCAAGCAACAATAAAAACAGGATCACTAAACTGCAGATTTATGGACCTTAGTACCCACATATATAACAGAAATCATGAGACCGCAAACAATATACATTCGCTTCTAAGTATCCTAATCGCTACTCTATAATCTTGTATACCCAGAAGCCGACAAACTGGAAGAATACATTTTTTCGGATGTCCTGTATACAATGGACAGAAAAGCAAAACATGTTTGCTAGTCTCATTGATTAAAGCACAGAAGGGGCAGGACCCTTCCAGATCCCTTGATACACACTGAAATTTGGAAGGAACATAGAGGGAGAGTCCCATAACAGAATTTCAAGTACACAGACTTAGCTAACAGGGGCTCCACCTCATCAAGGAAGGGTTCTAGTTTAAAATCTGCTTCAAAATAAAAAAAAATGCAGAAGCTAGGGAGCCTATTCCCACTTGTTCAAAATATGTGGATAGCTTATGCTGCCAATACAAACTCTTTAAGGCAGCCTTGGTTACCCACTAAAGTCTGTAGGGGTAGTTCAAAGACTCCCACAGTCTAGCTGTATAAAAGATTGCTTGATATACCTAACCCATGGTATTTTTAAGGCACAAGGTGACCTACGGACATCCTCTTGACCCTGCCGAAAGAGCAGGAGTTTGGGGGTCACCCAGAATGTATGACAGTACAAAAGTGGTCTAAGACCTATCTTTGCACAGAGTGCTCTCTGTCCCAGGTCTAAACGCAGGAGAATAAGCGGGTGCTAATCGGAAGATTTGTCAATGAACACATAAAACGCTTTTCGATTTTCTTGCTGCAATCTTTGCGGCCCCAAAATTCTGCACCATACAATGCAGCCCCCACAGCTTGCATATTATAAATTTGATGAGGCAGGAAAATAGAGCAAAATTGGGACCCCCTTAGGAACCTCAAAATTGCAACAGAGTACTGTTCAAGCTTCAGCCTGCATTTTACAATGTGTGGATCCCAGTCGTGATCGTTCGGTAAGTGTGACCCCTAGGTAGTCAAAGAATGGAACTTGCTCCAACTGTACGTCATGGAGTTCAGGGTTGGCCCTAGATGTTGAAGGAGGATTGAGAACCATATACTTGGTCTTGCAGGTGTTAACCTCCAAGCCCCTCTGCCCGCAGAAGCTCACAAACTGGACCAAGAGCTTTTGGAACCTCATTGTGATCTAGAAATTAGAAGGGTATTGTACGCAAAAGTAGGGCTGGAATCCTAAAATCAGCAAGCCTCTGTGCATCCTTCTCACAGTCAGCCAAATAAACCACCAGACCACTAATAAATATCAAAAATAAGGCTGGGGTGAGAACGCACCCCTGTCGAACTCCCCGATTAACAGGGATTGCATCCGTAAGTTCACCCAGATTCCCACAACGTACCCCTTTAAAGTTGTCATAGAGTAACCTAACCAAGACCTTCAAGAGATACTTGGGGATGCCCATTTCTTCCAAAACCTTCCAGAGGACATCCCTAGAAACAAGGTCGAAAGCTGTCCGAAGGTCAACAAACGACGACAGCCTCTGAGTAGTACATACTTCCAATGCAATAGCTAGAGTTGGAACACTTGGTCAATGGTGCCAACACCCTCTCTGAAACCAGCTTGTAGTGGTGTCAGTATTGTGGCATCCGTAAGCCATGCATGCAACCAAGCCAGGATAACCCTTCTAAAGATTTTATACGTACTGTTGATAAGGCTTATGGGCCTGGAATTAGAAGGGAGGGACCAGGAAACTTTATTAAATATCGGAATTATCTCAGCTTCCAACCAGGTGGGTGGCATTGGTGCACCTTTCAAAACAGCATTAACATAATAGGGCCAAGTACGGACACTAAATGCCCTATTCAGTCCTAAATAGGTCCTCTCGAACATTGTCCAAGCCTGGAGCTTTGTTTGAGATAATCTAGGGCAGTCCTAACCTCAGAATAAGTTATAGGATTGCTGTCATAATCAGAGAGGTCTAGTGGAGGATAAACTGGCTTAGCAACCACTGGGCCACAGCCATATATGGTGTTCTCAGCAAAATCTGAGGCAGAGAGTAGAGCTCAAACAAAATGGGCAACCCAATCTGCTGCCACAATATTATTTTCCAGAGAGGAAAAATTCTGTAAACCGCTTTTAGCTAAAATATGCCAAAAGGAACAATTGCCTCTTTCCTTAAAGGCATGAAGCATGGAGGCCCAACTATCAAGGACCCAATCTTTCTTAGCACAGGCTACAATGACCTTGTAAGCTTGCCTGGCTTCTGATATTGATGCCCTATCCTGGCCCTAAATGGCTTTGGATACAAAACGTCTGGATGACCTACATGACTCACTATACCATGATTTTGCTGAATTTTTCTTCTTATCCAATTTCGACTCCACAAAAAAATCCTCAGTGATGTGAACATAGCATTGTGAACAGTACAAATAGACTCTGCTATGGACTCGTCACACATGGGATTTGGCCAAAGATTGCACAACCTCAAACCCTGCTGCCACTATGACATAAACCTCTTTGATTACAACAGGGGAACACATAACTGAGCTCCATTTAATTCCGAGCCTATGTTGCACAGTTATCCTATGCTCTGGGTACCCCCCAACTTTTTGCTGACTGGTACTAGTGGTAACTGGCTCTGACTTACCCTGGGATCTGCCTAACCAGGCCCTGGGCCAGTGGTATGCTGAAGACACACGTGGAATACAGTGAAAGCACCTACATACACTAGGGTACACTATGGGTTAGGGTACTCCTCTGATTGGCATGACCTCCCCTATAAGGGACATATAGGGCAGGGGGTTCGAAACTACCTTTAAGTCCCTAGTATAGAATAGGGCAGGGCAGTTTAGAGGCCAGCAGCCCTGTGTTGCTGGACTGCTTTTAAAATGCAAATTGTGCTCAAACTCGACTTTTGTGTTTGGGGCACTTAAAAATGAATAAACTACAATGCTTGGGCATGGTAAGTACCCCCATGGCCTCCCCAAGGAGTTTAAGGGGTGGGTGGGGGGTCAGGTACTTATAAGGAGAATCATTATAAAAAGGTTTTCATATGCACTGGGGTTAGTGAAATTGCAGATTTCAATCCCCACATTGTTTTGCTGTAAAGTGCTTCCCAAAATTGACTTTTGTGCTAGAAGCACTGTGAAATGAGGATCTGCAATATTTTGATGTATTCAGAATACCTAAAGTCTTTCCTAGGTGTTCCAGGGGTAGGGGTCCTGTAGGTATAAGCAGGGTCCTTATAAAACCTGTTTTATAGGCCCTGGTATTGGAGAAATTGCAAAGTTCATTTTTCCATTGCAGATCCCCAGCCCATAGGTTAAAAATGGAAGAGGTTGTTAGTTAATAACTGGAGAAAGAAAAGCCCTCCAACTAGGATTAAAGGACTCGGAAGAATGGTAATGATAAATCCAACAATATGGTATTGTTGAATTTCTTCTACAATGTACAGACAAGATGTTATAAGACTTTTTGGCTGTAAGCCAAAATTTAACCCTGTGGTGCTCTGCCCTGATTGGTCAGAGATTAGTGGATGAGCATGGCTGCTTTGAAGAGGTGATAAATGACTCCTGGTGTTAGGAAGCCTCTCGGGAGGAGAGGTTGCTGGGCATAGGAATGCCAGAGCCAGGGGGAGGGCTAGTAAATAATGCTCTTCAAGGGAAGTGGGAGACTAGCTAAAGCCATCAGTTTCATTTACAACTCTCCTCTTTTTACCAAGGCAGATGCTAAACTTAAGAAAGGAATGAGCAGATGCAAGGGGGAGAGCCTGTGGACATTAGCCGTCCTAGTGGTGTATTTAGCCAGCTCTTTTCCCCCTGCTGAAAATTCTAACATATTGAATTCAGGCAGAATAGTGGTTTCTGGGTTAGCATTCTGACACACTTTGGAGAAAGTGGTCAAACTCTGGGGTGTTGCCCTGCACCTCAATAGACAGGAGTGCCTCATGCTTGACCCCAGTGAACACTGAATAAGTATCAAGGGCCCATGCTGAAGAGTTTGATGTGCATTCAACAGGCCCTGCACTCTGAAGATTGCGCCTTTTGCACTATCTGAAACTGCAGCCCTGTGGATCAAATCTGCTTCAAAAGGACTAAAGAGTGGACTCCCTGCATGCTACAGGTTAACAGAGCTCACCTGGACCATCACCACAATGAATCCTCAGCCTAGTGTCCTACCAGTGGTTTTGTAAGGGTTTTGTTCAAGTGGCTGTAGGAACTGAAGTCCTCAACTTTCAAGGACCCTCTTGGAGATTCCAGACCCTTGGATGGTGTGTTGGACACTTTGGACCCGCAAGAGGGACTAGAGGAAGGAGTTCCTAACAGGATCAAGCCTCCTGGACAAGCTGCACAAGTCTGGTGAGAAACCCTCCAGAACAAAAGCTAAACTGACAGATGACCTTCTGTCTTTTAGGAAACAACTAAAGACACTACTCTTCCCTAGATCAGAATAAATCATCACTCAGCGTGGTTATCGTATCTCTCAGCATCCAACTTTAGCGCCGTGATATCCTACTCAGGATGATTGTTAGCGCTCTATAAATAAATTAAATACAAATACAAATTAAATACAAATACAAATGTGAATGTGTCCCTGTCAATGGCAACCAAATGTCCTAACAGTGGCACTACTGCTTTCTAAGCACTAGAAAGAGACTAATCTTTACAATTCATATCTCTGATGCCCTACAGTGGATTTATTTCGTTTTGTTGTTGTTAAAAAGATAAAAATATTTCCTATTTCTATAAATTGGTGTTGGATTTTTATTGTGTGTTATGTCTTCATTATTTACTGGATTGGTGTTTTTAAATGCTTTACATGCCTGTCTTTGAATTTAAGCCTGCCTGCATTCAGCCAAGCTAACAAGGAGTTGAGCATGGGAATAATTTTCTAAGACCTATTCTAAGCCCTGTATCATGTCAGTGGTATTATAGCCAGTGGTAAATGCATATCTGCCACTGCTAATAATCCACTTTCCAACAGCCTATTATTAGAAAGACTTAGCAGCCTATCAAAAAAGGTTCAGTGCAGGTACTGATTAGGGCAATCTCTAATAGGCTCAATGTCAAGTCTAAGGCATTGTGGTTACTATCCTGCCGAAAGACAATACTCATGTCGACCAATTTAGGCCAGAGTCTGAAGTCCAGGAGTATGTAATATATTAAACTAGTGTGGTTTAGGCGATTAAATGTATGCATCCCTTCCTTTGCAATACATACAGAATTATAGATGGGTAACTGTGAATTAGTGGGACGTTTGTCTTTGAGGGGTTCTGAGTGACATCAAATAGACAACTACAATAAAGCTCACGTTGTCTATGATGTCACTATGAACCCCGAGGTGTATAACATTCTGGAAATTCAGTTACCAATCTATACCTTTATGTTATTTATGTATCCCAAAAAAAACTGCCACTACTTATAACTGCTAGTCTGAGGCAAAGGAGTATGTGGCCTGTCCTGTCTGTCCCAAACATGAGAAGCAAATACCTTAACTGCCATTCTTAACCACAGCCCACCATCATCACTGCCTTCCTTCCCCCTCCTGCAGCTGTGCTTTCAGCATTCATTCAAAGCAGACAAGCAAAACTGCGCTGACCTGCTCTTAGAGAGCCCTGTCAGCATGGCCTGGAAGGCCTTTATGATGTAGCAACAGTGGGTAACTAGTTGTGAAATCAACTGTTGCTACATCATAGCAGTGAGTTAAGACATTTAAAAATTGAAGTAAACGATAGAGTTTCTCTTTGAAAGCCATACATACCAGTTTTATCGCTACTCAGCAAAGCAACCCAATACCCCAACAATCCTAGGAAATAGCAAAACCCAGAGTACTCACACTGATGTCTTTAACAAGCCAGTGTCTCCAGAAGCGCATGGTGGGTTCTGCACGATTCGGGGCATCCGGATCCACCATTATTAGCACATACTTCTTGTCCTAGAAGGGAAGTTATAGGGTGAGTCTTGCACCTCTTTTTTAACCTGGTGTGACCACACCCATGCTTGTAGAATTACAAAAACTCCTCCTTCAAGACTTAGTGAACCATTTTCAGTGCTCTTAAACTCTTAATCTTAGGCTAAGCACATATAACAAGGAGCCAAATCTTGGATGAACTCGACAACCGTCAAAAAATAAAAGTCCCCTTGGGCATATACATTTGAGTAAAAATACCCAAACAACTTACACAACACACTTCACTAGGTATATATGCAGCAATCACAAAAAGGCCATGCAAAAAGGTAAAATACAAACAATGTGTGTCACAAATTTATTAAAAAAGGCAGACATTAAAAATGACCAATATGGTCCAAGTCAAGTAAATATATTTCATAAAAAATGGAACACCATTTAATCATAAAAACACATTAGAACGGGACAGAAATATAAGGAAAAGTTTGGTTCCTATTGGTAAAAAAGGAAACACAGGAACATGATGAGCACAGTTAAGCTTAGCGTAAAAAAATTGAACTCAACAACCAACAGCAACAACACAAAACTTAGGGTCAAATATTCGAGGCATTCCAAGACTCTACAGTGACCGTCCACTGACAGTCAGACTACCTCCCTTTTATCCACTCCTGGAAAGGACTAAAGACAGATATGTTTAGCCAGTCTTTCCTGTGTCCATTTGTAACTGGTACCCACATGCCTACTTTCCAAGCTTCTCAGGAACTTGAAGGCCCATCCAGTTAGTGAGCAAACTCTTCAACTATCGCTTCCACTCTTTCTTTCATATCACTGCATACACAACTCTCAGGTCGTGCCTAACTTAGTACTCAATTCCATTTATTGCTGCTTAGGAAAGAAGGATGTACACTGTATAAATCAGCTACATTAAATAAAAATGTACCTCAGCACTAGTTAGAAGGACATGGTGCATGTGGTTAGTCTCAATGTTGTACGAGACACATTGTTTTTGATTCCTGTTTACTGATCGCTGTGTCATCACCAAATTGTGATAGGTAGAGTCCTAATGCAGAAAGTATCACTAGCAGGTATTATGCTGATACATAATGCATAAACTATACTAGTGATGTTTTGAAATACGTCCTAAAGTGGTGGTGAAATGACAAGAAGCCTAATAAAGTTGTTATTCTAAATAAAATAAATAAAATAATAAAGTAGAATAACGCACGCCTGTAATAACCTATCACTCATGTTTAAAATGAGGATTCAGTTTCACAATCACAATTGATGATTATTCTGCATTTTACGCTACCATACATACGAGCTACTTTAGGCCTGATGTACTAATGGCCATTCCCACTCCAGGATGTGATATGTGTACACAACTAGTTTGTAAATGGGTGTGCAATTTGTAATGCAACACATAATAGTTCGCATTGAGTATTGTCCGTTCGCAGAGGTACCCAATGAACATTAACTGGGCAGGTGGCGATTTGCCTCCCACAGCGACTAGATGAAAATACAGGGATGAAGGCTAGCAAGGGACAGCAGAACTTGCATTTGAATTCCCAAACTAGAATTTTTTATTTTTTTAAGCAAGTCACCCTTTGATTGACCCATGTCCATAAATGGGACAGATGCTGCTGTAAATAATCTTTCCTGTTTGGGATTACATTGGAGGGAGCACATACTGGTCCTGAGGCCACTTCTGGCTGGACTGTTCCCATTGGGCGCAGGGTCAAGACTGATTTGCATATGGCTGAGTCCAAACTGGAATGGTATGGTGAGCAAAAAAACGATGGATTTAGGCCTAGATCTCTGTACTGGGGTGAATGTATGACATTGTTCTGCATTCTGTCCATCAATTGTTCTTTTTTCATTTGTCACCCCGAGTGGGACGGGTATGCCCAGACCTGGGTCCTGTGCTCTCCATGCCACTGGAGTCAAGCTATCCTGGCTAATTAGGGCTGAAAGCCTGAAACTGGTCCTAGGATGCTTGTTTCCAGTTCAGGGAGGATCTGGCCTGGCAGTTCGGGCTAGACTGTTCCAATTGGGCGCAGGGTCAAGACTGATTTGCATATGGCTGGGTCCAAACAGGAATGGCATGGTGAGCAAAAAAACTATGGATTTAGGCCCAGATCTCTGTACTGAGGTGAATGTATGAAATTGTTCCGCATTCTGTCCATCAATTGTTCTTTTTGCCTTTGTCAGTAGAGCAGCCCCATTCCACCCGCAAAGATGCCTCAGCAGGAAAAAATAAAATGATAATAACATTGAGTTATTATCATTTTATTTTTCCTTTATTTACACTGCTGAAAAGCAGCGGGGCAAGCAACGCTCCTCAGACTTAGTGGAGGAGCCGCTACTGATAATATGGAGTCACAGGATTCTGAAGGAAGTATGAAGTCCAGTTGATTAGGCATTCCTCCGATTTATCCTCCAGTCTTGGCACTTCCTCTATAAATCATAAGATTTTCCATTGCAGGTCATCTCAACATTAGTCCTGGGGGCATGGACGAGAGCACAAACACGGCAGATGCATAGCCTGGAAGCTGCTTCCCCGCCTTAACACCTTCCGAGCTTCGAACGTTCAGCGCCCAGTGCTGAACGTCCGAATAACGAATGCTGACCCGTCGGCCAACGGTCGTGCGCAGCACTGGCAAGGTAGTGCTCGTGACGACCGTTGGCCGACGGCAGCACTTAAAGGGTTAATAATACCCTGTAATTCCTGGCTGGGCGGTTGGGCTATAGGCTCCCGGGGGAAGAAATACTCCCAGAACCATTGTATAGTGGTGGAGGGGGTGAGTGTTGACGAGCCCCGAGACAGGCAAGAGCGTGAGCGGAGGACCGGCAGAACTATGCAGGTGGGGGACCCCAGAGAGGAAGAAGCCATCGGGAGAAATTCTCGGACCCTGTGGCTCGTCGCCTGCTCTGCGTAACTCACTGGAGTCTGCCTGCGGCTGATGCGGTTGACAAATGCAAAAACAACAGTTGATGGACAGAATGCAGAACAATGTCATACATTCACCCCGCAGGTGATAGCAGACCCCGGAGGGTGGACCTGACTCGCAAGGTCCCGGAGCAAAGAAAATAAAGCATACGCCGTGGTGCGCCCGATGGAGGCCTAGTGAGCTCGAGGCATCGGCAGCCCTCACACCGTGG
Source organism: Lissotriton vulgaris (assembly GCF_964263255.1). Lineage (NCBI taxonomy): Eukaryota > Metazoa > Chordata > Amphibia > Caudata > Salamandridae > Lissotriton > Lissotriton vulgaris. Next base: position 550,017,975 of record NC_141699.1, on the reverse strand, counting down.
AGCAGAGCCCGAGGTGGTGGCATCTGGTCCCCTGCGAGAAAATCCTGTGACGAGATAGAGACATGCAGCAGGGAGGCGACAGATACATGGCCTCCCTGTCCCTTGGAGTGAGCAGCCTGGGCTGACGTATCTGGGAGATTATGGAGGCCCGCGGGTCTGGAGTCGGAGACGGACCTTCTCGTCGGCCTGGGCTTGGCCGGAAGGTGAGGTGAGACCCAGGACCCAGGACTGGGGGGATGGGAGAGGTGGTGAGAAAGACTGGTCCGGAGGTGGTGCCTGCATGGGAGGTTGGGGCCACTGCCGGGGCCCGGGACCTGCAGTGGACCTCCTTTCAAGAATGGAGTGAAGGTGGCACTTGATTCTCAGTGCATAGCCTGGGTGGAAAAGTTAGTGGGGCTCCAGTGATCAAATAGAACGGGGCTTTCAAAAGGAAATACTGGAGGGTGCCGGGGCCTCCCTGGTTGTGTCAGTGAGGCCTGACCTGGGCGGAGTATATCCTCACAGTAAAAATCCACCGAACTGGGGAGGCGAGCCTGTTCCTCTCAGGCTGAGTGACTTGTGGTCGGAGGCAGCCCAGAGGGGCCAAGAGATCGGGGCTATTCAAGAGACTGCCACCAGCCGAGGAGGCGGTCGGCCCCTGTCCCGCTTGGCCACCAGCGCTGGCACAATTCAGAGGAAGCTCACAACAAACCAACCCAATAGGGATCTGTGGCCCTGATAACTAAAAAACACAAAACACATACTAGGACTAGCACACAAAGTCCCTTTGAGATTCTTGAAGCAAGGGCACACCAAGGGCGGAATAAAGGTGGATAGGAGAACTGTCCATATTGTAGAAAAACCCTATTCAATCGAGCACCAAAATGCCCCGGCAGAAATTGAAAACTGGGGGCACACAGCCCAACACAAGAGAGCCCTCCCCTCGACCCGCAGAGAAGGAGAGTAGCAAGACTACCAACACAGAGGGCTCACTCCACCTTCAACTGGAAAAGTATTAGGAGCAATCAGCGACACCAAACTGGCTCTACAGCAGAATATTTTGTTTTTAACTCTTTTTATTAAGAATCAAAACAACCAATAAAGGGAGACAATACAGAAAAGAAAGAAACTGCAGGTGATCATAGACTTTACATCACACGAGTTATTGTGGCAGGGTACAGAATCATGTGCAGTTATATAGAACACTCAGACCATGGGGATTCCAGCGCCTCCTGTTCCAGTCGTGGCGTCGGTGGTTCACAGATCCCCCCACGGTGACTATTCCATGCCCCCCATATCTTCCCCCACTTCCTCGGGCAACCCCTGGCCACATAGACCGACCTTTCTCTGAACATACGCCAGTCCAGGTCTTCGGCCCACCTAGAAACTCAGGGCGGTTGGCTGGCACCCCAGAGCTGAGCTATGTTACGTTTGGCTACCATGTAAGCCAGCATCACCCATTGTTTCTGATAAACATTAAGATCTGTATGCTCCAAGACATTCAACAGACATCTGCGAGCCTCTAGTCGAACCTCCACTCCCATGACTTCACCCAGCTCATTGTGGATCCTTGCCCAAAAAGCCTGTATCTCCACACAATGCCAAAGAATATGCATCAGAGTACCAATGTCCCCACATTCTCTCCTGCACTCACCATTTCCCCCAGTCCCATTCATATCAAGCGGGCCCAGTTATATAGGATTTTCAATTGGAAAAAACTGAGCCTCATTTGGATAGCCACTACCTTTGTGGAGGAAACCGCCTCAACCCAATCCTCGTCATCTAATTCCAGCCCATCCGCAGTCCACTGAGCTCTAATCCGCTCCAACGGGCTCTCCATGTTGTTGACCGATTTCCTATATATTAGGGAGATATTTTTTTCGGGAACATGCCCGTCTAACACCTGGTCCTCCAGGGGCGATGCCTCAGGTAGTACCGTGCCCCTAGGGACGTGAGTGATGAGGGCATGTCGCACTTGTCTGTACCGGTAGTGTTCATTATTATGGAGACCATATGATTCCTTGAGGGACTCGAAGGAAAGCACAGTATCTTTAGCCCATACATCTTTAATCTGCGCAATGCCAATTAGGTCCGACTTGTCGAAACCCTGGTTCTCCACAAACTACCCAGCTTCTCTGAATTAAATAAGGGGGTGGCCAGCGTTAATCTACCCTTCCAGCCCAAATATCCATTAGTCACATGCCACGCCTGCACCACATGCGCAGTCGGGCCCCTCAGTGGAAACCTCCCAGGCCTAGAGTACAGGGCCCTATCCATCATCCCACCAGGGTCTTGACCCCGGTCCATGGCATAGCCCAGATCGCCCGGTGGTCACTATATAATATTATTTATAGCCGCCAGTTGGGAAGCCCAATAGTACTTCCTTAAGTCTGGGAGTCCGATTCCGCCATCATACCACGGGAGAGTTAGATTTGTGAATGATATTCGGGGCTGCTTCTGTAGAGGAGCTGAGGAGCTGCCAGAGGAGCTGCCTCTGTAGGGACTCAATCTCCTTGAAATAGGAGGCCGGCACTGGGTCCATAGAATTCTGCAAAGCATACAAGAATCGGGGCAAAGCCATCATCTTGAGAAGAGCGGCCCTCCCAACCAGGGACAACGGAAGGGCCCTCCAGCGCTCGACATCTTTCTTACATCTTACATTTAGCGTAGCGCTGCTGCGGGTCAAGTGTAATATAAATGCCCAAATACTTAAAGCCTACTGTCTCAACCTGGATGGGACACAAACGTGGAACCACCGGTGGGTCGCCCACCGGGACAAATAGCACCGACTTTGCCCAATTTATGGCCAGTCCGGAGTACCTACCAAAGATGGTCAATGCATCTAAAAAATTAGATAGGGACACTCCTTGGTTGGTAAGATAAAGCAGCACATCATCTTCATAGAGCGAGATCTTATCCTCCCAATCAGGCAACACCGCGAACCCCGTATCGACCTGTCCCATCTAACCGAGGCTGCAAAGGGCTCCATTGCGAGCGCAAAAAGCAGCGGGGACAACGGGCATCCCTGCCTCATGCCCATTCCTAGCGAAAAATCACTGGACTTACAATTATTGACAATTACTCTAGCGAGAGGGTTCGCGTATAATAATCGAACCCAACCAATAAATTCAATCCCAAAGCCTAGCTTCGCCAGCACCGTGAATAAATACTGCCACTCCACTCTATCAAAGGCCATCGTAGCATCTAGGGACACCAATATTGTTCGCTCATGGATCTGCGAGGAGCCCCCCAGGATACCGTGTAACCTACGCAGGTTCAGCGCAGTGTTGCGGTGGGGCATGAAACCGGATTGGTCCGGATGAACCAGTGTCGTGATTACCTTAACTAGACGAGTGGCAAGGAGTTTCGCCAGTATCTTAGGCTCCGCATTGAGGAGCGAGATAGGTCTATATGAGGAACACTGTGTCTTGGATTTACCCTTTTTATGTATGACAACAATGTTGGCCACACGTTGATCATAAGGCAGCTGACCCCTCTCTTTACTTTCCAAAAACATAGCTCGGACATATGGGGCAAGTCTACCAGCACTTAACTTATATAGCTCGATTGATATTCCATTAGGGCCGTTCACTTTACCAGACTTTATCTGCCTGATAGCCTGCGCCACTTCATCATCAGAGAAGGGGGAGTCAAGATATTTCCTGTCCTCCTCCGACAGAGTCGGCATTACGAGGTCTCTAATCATTTCGCTATTTTCTGCCTCTGTGAAAGCGCTACAGGCAGTGTAAACCTTCTGATAATAGCTAGCAAACTCGTCTCCCACCACCTGTGGGTCCGTGATACCCAGCGACTCCGATCCCTCCAATTCGGGTACCAACCTGGACGCCCGCTCTCCGTCTTCGAGCCATGCAATCAGTTTACCGGTTTTATCGCCATATTCATATATACGGCTCTGTATTGCATTATTCTGGGCCACCGCTTTATCCCTCACAAGGCTTTTATATTCCTCCTGCCGGAGACTCAAAAGATGGACCTCCGCAGGCGTGCTCGATTTAGCAACCCTCGCCTCCAATTGAATAACTTCACTCTCTTTCTGGGCCACCTCTGCCTGAGCCTTCTTCTTCTTCCCCGCCACTAGAGCTAGCACCTCTCCCCTCACCACTGTTTTGTATACTTCCCAGAGGGACTGCGCAGAATCAACCGATCCCACATTAGCCAGGAAGTAACGGTCTGATACCTGGAGCACCTCCTTTTTGACGGCAGGGTCTTTTAACTGTCAAGCATTAATAGGAGCAATCCTACCCACCGCCTGCTGACCAAGGGCAAGCTGCAGCCACAACGAGGAATGGTCAGAGATACCTCTACCGAGGTATCCCACCTCCCAGATCATAATTGCCATCGCCGCCGGCAGCAGCAGATAGTCCAACCTAGATAAGCTACAGTGTGCCACCGACAAGTGGGTAAACTGTGTCAGCGTTGGGTTGCGTGCCCGCCAACTATCGACCAACCCCAGTGTATCCAGGAATTCTAATAGCCATATCTGCGAGTGTCTAAGCGCCCGTGGTGGGCACCGGTCTATCTCCCCATCCAATACTGAATTAAAGTCGCCTCCCAGGACTATGTCACCAAGGGGTAGCGTGAGAAAGACTGAACTCAGGTCACGGAAGGTATTGGCTTGAAGGCCTGGTGGCACATATATAGACAGAAATGTGACCGTCCTGCCCCCCACCTTCCCCGACACTCCCACATACCTGCCCCTCTGGTCCAACCACGTGGCCTGCACAGACAGGGGGAAGGAATTTCTGACCAAAATCCCGACCTTCCTGGAACCGGTGGTAAACCCAGTCTGCGCCTCTAGCTTATACTCCCCCTTGTGGAGGGCCATACATTTATTACCAACAAGGTGATTGGCCATCCCTCTCTTAATTTTGTCACCCAACCCATTCACATTCCAGCTCAGCACTCTCATCCCCGATCCTCGACTACCCTGTGCCATTCAACCCGTGTGTAAGACATGTCGCTGAACTATCATCACCTGACTTAAAACAACAAAAGGAAAAATTGGAAAAAGGGAACAACAACAACACATAAACATTGCCATCCCACCACCCCAAACCCTGCACCCCTCTTTGCGGTAATTGCCTACCCCCAATTCGCAGTGTGCCTGTCGCCCCATGTTCTAACTAACCAACTGTCTAACTGTAGATCAGAGGCGAATGCCAGAACCCCCCCCCGCCCAAGGAGTTATAGATGGCGCCCAATGTGATTAACAATTCAAAAGCGGGCCGCTCAATAAGAATGTCTTGTGGGTAGTCTCACTCCGTACTGCCTGGGCAACAGTTATACTTATCATTCCTGTTCCGGCATTCGTGCCCGTCGCCACCACCACCGTCCTGGATCTCCTCCTGGGGGGAAAGACCCTCCAACCAATCTGAAGCAATTTCGGGTTTGTCGAAGAACGAGCCTTTCCCTGCAACTTCAACTTGCAGCTTGTCAGGAAACAACAAAGCATATTTCAAACCCTTATCCCGGAGCCGCTTCTTGACTCCGAGAAAACTCTGCCGCTGCCTCTGGACCATCTGTGTAAAGTCCGGAAAGAAGGTGATGGTGGAGTTCTCATAGTGCATGGGGCCCCAGATCTGGAGGCCTGCAGGATAGCGTCTCTGTCTCTGAAGTTGAGTACCCATGCAATCATTGGACGTGGCGGAGCTCCCGGCTGAGGCCTGCCACCCGGAACTCGGTGAGCATGTTCTATTGTGAAAAAGTTTCCCAGCCCCTTTGGCTTCAGATGCTTGAGGATAATGTCTTCGACGAAGAGATCTGGGGCCAACCCTTCAGCCTTCTCCGGAACACCAATTATGCGCACGTTGCTCCTCCAAGCCCGTCCTTCATATTCATGAAGTTTGCGGTCCACCAGGTCCCTGAAGGCCTGGAGTGCCCTAACATCCTGCTGCAACTGCGACACATCATCAATTAGTCTAGGGGTTTTAACATCCAAGGATTTAACCTTCTCACTGGTTTTGGTGAGGTCAGCCCGTATCAAATTCACTTCAATGGAGACAGTGTCCAATTTATGATCCAGTGATTGCATCTGCTGCCCCAGGGAGGTCTTGACCCCGTCTATGGCAGCCATCACATCCTGCAGAGTGGGCTCCGACGCAGAATCCAAGGACTCCTTATTGCCATTCGACGCCCGCCCTGAACCAGAAGGCGAGCCTCTGAGCTGAGTATACCGGTCCAGTTTATTGGATTGGATGAGGCGGGAGCCCTTAGTTGTCCTGGGAAGAGGCCTCTCACCCTCTGGCCGAGACGACATCGTACGGCCGTATTGCACCGGATCGGCGAAGCAAGTGTCACAGTCAGTAGGATTACTCCCCCGGTCCCAGCGCCGGCGCCCAACCCCACGGCGGCTCAGATGCAACAGGGAGAAGCCTGAGAAGAGCGACTCCGCGGAGAAAGCCCCCACCAGTTGTTTGACAGTAGATAGAATGAGGTGGTCTACAGCCGCACACCGCCACTGTCTATAGCCTCCACTCTAGCTGGGCACCACAGGACGCCACGATAAATCCAACAACTTCACGGACCCCAAGATCCCACCAAACACCAGCAGCACTCCACAGGGTTGCGAAAGGCAACATATGGCCACCCCAAGAATGGTCAAGGGCGTCTCGGTCAGGGCCGCAGAGCCACAGGTATGTGCAGTGTATCACAGCCAAAGCAGGCCTACAACAAAGGGCCACTGCACCGCAGTAAAAGATACCAGTAAGTGGCAAAGATACCGTCCAGCGGTACCGGAGATTCCAAGCAAAAAGTCAAGAGTCAGTGCCCAGCTCGGCCCTGACCGGTTACGGTCCGGTTATGAACGGGTCTCCTGAAGCTGAAGAGTGGCGCTCGCGTCAGGCGCCTCAGGGGGACCCCAGGAAGTGGAGTCCCTAATTGTTATGCAGTCGGTGCAGTGCCCAGGCTGGTCAGACACAGGCTCGGCAAGGGGGCGGCAGGGCACAATCAAAGGCAAGAGTGAGGCAAGTCTGATGCGGGACCCGCGCCACGGAAGCCCAGGTCCGGTTATAAACACGCCTCCTGGTCCTGGAGAGTGACGCCTCAGGGAAACGCCAGGAATTGGAGTCACCAGATCATCATGCGGTCGGTCCAGCGCCCGGGCTAATCAAGTATAGGTCCGGCAAGGCAGCGGCAGGATCCGGGCAAAGGCAAGAGCAGAGCAAAGACAATGCGGGACCAGCCACCATCAAACCCCCAATCCAACCTGGGGACAAATCAGGGCCAGTGGGTAGTCGGGCTCCCAGAATGTCGCTCCGCCTCGCCGCTCCTATCACCCCACAATCAGTCACGGCCCCCCTCCCCTCGGGGGGGTTCCGGGGGTATCTTTAGAGATCAGAAGCATCTGCCCGGGCAGCAGTCACACCAAGGATCAGCGTCACCCGCGCACCTTAACGAGGCCCCCGGCTTGTACATACCGGGTCAGGGCCCGGGCGAGGAGAAACCGCAAAATCCTCCACCCGCGTCCCGCGGGTCCAACACCACTGCCGAAGCCGCATCACAGGCTATTGGGAGGCTCCAACCAGCCCTCTCGATCCAAGGCAGGCGCGGCCGGCGACTTCCGGCTCACCTCCCCGATGTTGACACACTGGAGGCCGGCCACCGCATTACGCAAGTCCCAGGTCTCAATGACGGTGAAGGCCCGATCTTCAAGGGCGCACCGCAGCGGCCGGGAGCATCCCAGCGAGTCCAGAGCGGCACCCACACGGACCGCTTACACTCCGTCAAGCAAAGCGATCATCAGCGCTTCAGGATACTGCCAGGATTCTGTGGGCGAGGTGAGGTTGGCACGGAGCAACTGGCCTACGCGGCCATCTTGATGTCTGCGTAGCTCCCCAGTGACCTACAGCAGAATATTGGAGCAGTCTCTGTGGACCCCTCCAAGCTGAGCACCACAAACTAGCAGAGTAAAAGCGGTGGAGGGTGCAGTGGCGGAGCTCCGGCTGGAGCAAAAATCAACTGCCTCTCGACATGAAGAACTCACAACCAGGGTGACGTGCTGGAGCAGCACGCTGAGGATGCTGAAGGGCATAGTAGGCGCAACAACATAAAAGTCATGGGTATTCCGGAGGGCCCTGAGGGTCCAGACATGGTGACATTCCCTGAATACTGGCTGAGAGCCAAAATAGCCCCAGACTGCCTCTCCAAATTCTTTGCAGGGTGAAGACTGATTTGCATATGGCTGGGTCCAAACGGGAATGGCATGGTGAACAAAAAACAATGGATTTAGGCCCAGATCTCTGTGCTGAGGTGAATCCATGACATTGTTTTGCATTCTGGCCATCAATTGTTCTTTTTGCCTTTGTCAGTAGAGCAGCCCCATTCCACCCGCAAAGATGGACACGGATCAAAACGGATTCATCCCAACTAGATCGGGCTCTGGGAACCTGAGACGACTGTATCATGTTCTATTCCATCAGCATTTCCGCATAGCTGAAAGCGGAGGTGATGGCCGTTGACCTAGAAAAAGCATTTGACTCCCTGCGTTGGGACTACTTTTTGGGAGTTATGAGGAGTAAGGGGCTGGGGGAAGGATGGTTGCGATGGGTACCACTACTTTATACGGACCCCAATGTTAGAGTCAGAGAGGGCGGAGTGGGCTCCAATTCCTATGTCATTCATAGAGGGACTAGACAGGGCTGCCCACTGTCGCCCCTGCTTTTTGCTTTGGCAATTGAGCAACTTGCAGGATGCTTCAGACAAGGGGGATACTTCTGGACGGGAAGATACATATAATCTCTTTATATGCAGCTAACCTATTGTTATATATTGGAGACAGCACCCAGGGTATATCTCACGCTATGACCACCTTCAAGGAATTTGTATGATTGACCGGACCTCTGAGTTAACACTCTAAAAACTCAGATATTTCTGTCTGCTGACACCTTCTCTACCCAGACCTGGGGACCTTCAGATGGGCATTAATTTTGCCCCTAGCTCCTTCAGATACTTGGGCATACAGGTATTCCATAAACAGGCAGATCTTATGGATGAAAATCTTGATTGAGCGCTTCGATCTCTGAAGTCATGTGTGTCATTCTGGCGTTCCCTTAAATGATCTGTTATGGCCAGGGTGGCACTGTCCAAAATGGTCATCCTTCGGAGATTACTATATTACTTTGTTAACTTCCTGGTGGTGATTCCACAGAGATGATTTAAGGAATTTGACTCCTAACCAAGATCCTAAACCCCAAATTCGAGAGAAGTTGCTGGGGTGCTGCTGCAATTGGCTTCAAAATGTTGGGTTTGATGCACTAGACGTGCAGCGGGGACTGCCCTGTATGTGCCTGACCTACCCTTGATAGGGTTGCCACGGGGAGGGGGCAGCTCCCCTTTCACAGAGGGACAACTGAAAAATGGACGGTAGCGGGAGTGACCACAGCCCACAACTGCTTCCAAGACGGAGAGATTACTATATTACTTCGTTAACTTCCTGGTGGTGATTCCACAGAGATGTTTAAGGAATTTGACTCATTGGTAAAGGAGCTGATCTGGGATGGGGAGCGGAACAGGGTTACCCTGAAGGTGCTACGGCGGCCTTTGGCAGCTGGTGGCACCAGACTTTGAGGCCACTACCTGGCAGCACAGCTCCAGTGGCTGTCCCAATAGCTTCATGGGAGAGGATTGGAGACACAGAGTACCTGGACCGCACCCCCGCAGATGACTCATAACCAAGATCCTAAACCCCAAATTCGAGAGAAGTTGCTGGGGTGCTGCTGCAATTGGCTTCAAAATGTTGGGTTCGATGCACTAGACGTGCAGCGGGGACTGCCCTGTATGTGCCTGACCTACCCTTCATAGGGTTGGCACGGGGAGGGGACAACTCCCCTTTCACAGAGGGACAACTGAAAAATGGACGGTAGCGGGAGTGACCACAGCCCACAACTGCTACCAAGACGGAGAGCTACTTCCCCTGATGGATTTCCTCACACACTATGACCAACCCCCAGGGCAGTTCTTAAATGATCACACTATGATGGGAACCTTTATTGCACTAATGGTAAGGGGCGAGCCTGACACACATGCAGTCCTACAGACAGTGGTGACACTTGGGTCGGCAAGGCATCTGGTGAAATGGTTATTTGCCGAGATTATGACCCTGACAGAACAGTCCTTATCCTGCCTATAGGAAAAATAGGGACCCTGGTGGGAAGGAACCTCTCCGACAAGGAGTGGAGAAAGACCTGGACAGCCCGAAGAGAATTTCCAGAAACTCAACTTTAAATTCACACAATTCAACATTTTACACATGACCTACCTTACTCCCCACGGACTCAATACTATGTATGGGGAAGATAGCAAGCATTGCCCGAGGTATAGAACTCCGGACGCTATATTTGCACACGTTATGGGAGTGCCCTGTTATACAAGTATATTGGCATAAGATCCTAGAGGTTCTAAACGAGGAATTGGCATTATCCATGCTGTGCATTGCGGAGATTTGCCTCAGGTTTATTTCTGAGACCCAAAGCGAAAAAAGTGGGCCATACATTTGTTGACCTTGCACTAGTCTTGGCAAGGCAGCGCTTTGCTCTCAGATGGCGGGCAACAATAGGACCCACTGTGACCGACTGAGAAAGAGATGTATCGGCCTGGTCAATGATGAAAGAAAGGCCCCTGACAAAGGAAAGCAAATTAAGTAAAAGGAGTAGACCACTTGCAGAGCTCTGGGCTGAGGTGGTGCAAGCGTGGGATGCTTGAGGGAAAGGAGACGGAGAGAGCTCGATGGGGACCTCTCCAAGGAATAATAGAGAGGGGGAACCCCGTCCCAATGCCACCACCGAGAGATAGCAATACAGAGTCATAAACATCTCACCATATAGTAGGATAAGATACCCTGAGAGGTCCATAACATTGAGTCCCCCCAACGCACTGGAGAATTCTGTCTGACAGGTAATAATGACAAATGTTTGTCAGTACAGAGTGCTGATGCTACATTCAGTCGCATATTATAATGATGGTCTGATTATCCTCAGCTCCCTCTTATATTAGAGCAGTGTTGTATGCTACCTGTGTGCTTCCCAGCACATAGGTTTCTCAGAACTTAGAATGTTTTACCAAGCTTCCTTGTGGAGGTTCTGTGTGTGTCAGTTGGAGCCTGACTGCGCTTGTTGCCAGTCCCTGAGGATGTTAAGCTGTTCCTCTTCCTACATTAAATCTTTATCCTGGAACCTACAAACCTTGAGGACCTCATTTCTTCACAACACATTGGCAACAGTGGGAGTATTGTTCCAAGGAATCAGATTTTCAAGAGGATACAGCGTTCACTTCGTGTTTTCTGAAAGTAAGGAATTTTAATTTACTTTGCTTGTGACTTGATAGCACCAGCGGCTGTTTAACTTTATTACTGTGCGCTGATTGCACCAGCGGCGGCTGTTAAACTACATTATTTTACTCGTATTTTAAAAAATCAGTAATTGAATGCTACAGCGGCTGCAAATCTAAATTGTGCACTTGATAGCACCAACGGCAGACTATCGAGCAAATTCCAGCGGCATATTTGATCTTTTGTAACCATATCACTTTCTTTCAATAACGGTTACTCACTCTTGAGAACTTGCTCGCTTTCCTTGCTCGTGATTTGGAACACCCGAACCATCGTTTTCTTACGTATTGCCTCCATTGTCGCAGTGCATCCTGGGTACGCTGAGCATTGTGGGAGTGACGTCATCGCGCCTCCTCACGTTTTGGCCATTTTGGATTGGGAAGTTTTCATGAATCGACGATTTCTTTGTTTTCAACAGTGTGCTCATTTTAAATTCCCACGAAAGCATTTTCACAGCATTTTTCACAGCGATACACACGCTTAGTGTGTACTCTTATTAAAACTATATATATATATTTTATTTTTGATCCTCTCAATATTTTCACAAAGTACTCTATTCATTTATATTGTTATTATTACATTCTTTTAATAGTTGTTGTCATGTCAAATATTATGGTACCAGCCCATTTTTTGCCTATTGCTGGGGATCCTAAAATGGATTGGGATCTATGGTATCCCATGTTTTTAGCTTATGTTAATGTTCTTGAAGAAGATGGGTGTTCTTCTAAAAGGAAATTAGATATTTTACGTTTGTCTTTAGGAAGTCAAGGTATTAAAGAATTGTCGGATTTACCTCCATTAGAAGACTCTGATGCTAAATCTGATGTGTTTGAGACTGCTGTTAAACAACTCACTATTAGATTTGGGAAGAAAGTCAATACTGTCATGGAGCGTTTTAAGTTCTATTCAAGAGCTCAAAAAGATAACGAATCTATCGAGAACTATATTTCTGCTTTACGTGCTTTAGCTGGATCCTGTGCTTTCGACACTATCAATTATGAACAGGTTCTTCGAGATCAAATAATGATGAAAACCAAAAGCAAGAAAATACAAGAAAGATTGTGGTTAGGTACTGAGACTTCACTTTAAGGCTGTAGTAAATATAGCAAAAGGTATTGAACAATCAGAAAAGTTTGTTACTGAAATAAGAGGTCAAAGTCAAAGCCTTTCAGTTAAAATACAAGAATCTATACCTGAAGTTTCACTTGTCAAAAGTCAACCAGTCCAAAGGAAAATTGTTCCTCCTACCTTCAAAAAAGATAGTTTTACGAAAGAGAATAAATTTAATAATAAACGTACATTTATAATATGTTATAGATGTGGTAGTTTTTAACATGTGGGGAATTTTAGGAATTGTCCTGCCCTAAATAGGATTTGTGTCAAATGTAAAAAGTCAGGACATTTTGGGAAAATGTGTCGTTTGTCTCAAAAAGTAAATTGTATTTCTTTTGATGATGAAGAGTTAGTCGAAGAATTTAGCGAATTCAACTGTATTTCATGTATTTCTTCAGATAACTGCAAAAGTTTTCCTTCTAGTATTTTCAACATTGATGGCAAAGAGACTTCCATGTTAGTAGACTCTTGTGCATGGTATTCTATTATTGGCAATGATCTGTTTGAAGAATTATGGCCTAATAGGGAATTTTTTAACCCTGATATCAAACCTGGCAGTTATACTGGACACAAAATAGAACTAATCGGTTTCTTTTGGGCCAAAGTAAGTTTCAAAGACAGGTCTACTAAGGCTAAAATCTACATTGCTCGTAAAGGAGAGTCTATCTTGGGTTGGCCCCACCAAAAAGAGATGGGAATCAAACTAGATCCCAATGCTTCACCTCCAGTGTACATTGATTCTAATATTTCGCCACCAGTTTTGGCTGTTACTTCAAGTAATAGCTAATTTGTTGACAACATTAAGAATATGTTTCCCAAAGTGTTTGAGGAAAAATTAGGTCAGTATGCCCAATTCAAACACAAAATTATTCTTAAAGACAGTGCAGTACCTATTAGGCATAGGGTTAGAAATGTACCCTTAGCTTATCGCGATAAATTGAAAGATATTCTCAATAATTTAGTTCAAGCCAACATCATTGAACCTATTGAGTCATCTCCTTGGGTTTCCCCCATTGTTCTTTCCCTTAAAGCCAATGGCGAGCTCCGCTTATGTGTGGACCTTCGCAGCTTAAATAAGGAAATCTGGACTGACATGCATCCCTTACCAAAAATTAATGAACTTATTTCTACCCTTTCAGGCGCTTGTGTGTTTTCTACCTTAGACCTTGCTAGCGCATTAAGCATGGGCGGAAAATCCGTTTCGCTCGCGGATTTTGCGGATTTTCGGTAAATTCGCAATCCGCGAGATTCGCGAATCTCCCGCAAAATCCGCAAATCCGCGAGCAGCGGATTTTGCTCGCACTGCTTCCCAGTACAACTTCGCGCCCCGCGAATAAGTGCAAAATTGCAGAAATACGATTTTAGCAAAACTGAAACTACTTACCAGGTTCAAAAGTTCAGGCTCATCATTAGTAGCCATTTCCTGTAGTGCTTCCTGAGGGGCCCCTCCAGAGTTCAGTTGCCAGTTGCAACTATTATGTGACCCTGCTCTGAACCTCAGAATAGTTACACATATGCCACAAAGGTCCTGAATTACAGCTAAGGGAGACAAGCAGGAGCCAGGCTGGAAGGTCAAATCCATTAATCAGCCCCTAATTCATTATTGTCAGTTGGGGCAGGGCAGGTGTTGTAACTAATTTTGCAACAATGAAAGCACTTAGCAAGTACAAAAGATCACTAATCAGGAAGCACTAAGGAAGCAGGTGCCAGCTAAAAAAATATTCTGTGACACATTAATCAGCCCCAAATTAATTCAGGTCACTTGAGGCAGGGAAGGTGTGCTTGCGTTGCCACAATAATGTACACTGACTGGACAACCAGAGGGTGCTGTGATGAAACAGAGGGTGGCATGGGTGGGCCAGAGGGTGGCATGAGTAGTCAGAGAGTGGCAGTGGTGACAGAGAGTGGCAGTGATGAAGAAGAGTGTCCCAAACAGGCTGGACACGTAGAAACAACAAGTTCGCGAAACTTGCGACCCGACAGGTAAGTTCGCAATTTGCGAAAGTGTACAAAACCCTCGCGAACTGGCAGAAACCCGCGCAAACACAAAAAAAAAAAATCCGCAAATTCGCGAGAATTCGCGGATTTTGCAGATTGCGAGTTCGCAAATCCGCAAAATTCGCGAACGCGAGATTCGCAAAATTCGCCCATGCTTATAGCGCATATCATCAGGTTGTACTGCAAGAGGAATCCAAGAACTTGACAGCTTTTGTTACACCTGAGGGTATGTTTCGCTACCTACGTATGCCTTTCGGTCTTGCGAGTGGTGCATCTGTCTTTCAACGCTTAATGAAAGAAATGTTGGAAGGCTGTAAGGGGGCCATTGCATTCCAAGACGATATTCTTGTCTTTGGCAGTGATGAATTACAACTTGATGAGAACCTGAAAGCTGTTTTAGGAAACATACAATTGAAAGGGTTAACACTTAAGTTCTCTAAGTGTAAATTCAGACAATGGAAAGTTGAGTATTTAGGGCATGAGATCTCCAAAGAAGGTATTAAACCAAAGTTTGATCATATTGCCAGTATTTCCAAAGCTCCTGCTCCAATTAATAAGATCAATTGTTTTCCTTCCTTGGTTTGACCGAATATTTTAGCAAATTTGTTAAAAACTATGCTTCTAAAGTGTCTTCTCTTCGTGTATTGCTGAAAAAAATGCTACATTTTCCTGGGGTAATGAACAGCAATTGCAATTTGATGAGTTAAAGAGGGAAATTTGTTCCGCTCCTTTTTTAAAACCATTTGTTGTGGGTAAAGAATGCATTGTTTCAGTTGATGCAAGTAATACTGGTTTAGGAGCAGTTCTTCTGCAAAGAGGTGTTGTTGAGGAGTGCATTGTCTCTTATGCTTCAAGAACATTGAAAGGTGCTGAGTATAATTATTCAACGATTGAAAAAGAATTGTTGGCATGTACTTGGGCTGCTCAGCATTTTAGACAGTTTTTATGGGGTACCAAATTTGTCCTCAGAACCGACCACAAACCTCTTGTTAATATGCTGGCTGCGGGTGGTGGAAGGATTTTAACAGCTCGTTTGGCCAGGTTAGCAGCCAAGTTACAAGAGTATCAATGTACAGTGGAGTATATCCCTGGTAGACTCAACGTGCATGCTGACTGCATGTCCAGGTTGGCTTTGCCTCATCAGGATGATGAACACTCTGAAGAATGTGATGTAGCTTACACCATGAAAGACATCAATATGAATGATTTGGATGCTATTTCAGAGAGTGTTTGGGTGAAAGCTATGTCGGAGGATGACATTCTTTGTCTTGTTGATACCTATCTAAGGTGTGGATGGCCTGAGGAAAGGAAGCTTTCAGGTGATTTGAGTTCTTTCTTCAAGGTCAGTGATGAACTTATGTGTTCTCACAATATTATCACCAGAGGTGACAAAATTATTCCTCCTTTTTCTGTCAGGGAAAATTTGATTAGAATTGCTCATGAAGGCCATATGGGTATGTCAGCAACTAAGAGGCGGTTACGGGAATACTATTGGTGGCCCTCTATGGATGCTGTTGTTGATAGATGGGTCAGGAACTGCCCCCCTGTTCCAATAGTGATAAGACTGTTAAAACCCCTATCCACTTCCGTTACTCCCATTGAGTATTCAGAAGGCCCTTGGAGAAGATTGGGGATTGACATCATTGGTCCATTGAATTTGCATGACTGTAGAGAGGTTTATGGTTTAGTCTTGATTGACTATTTCTCGAAATGGCCGGAGGTCAAGATTGTTGAAAGGATTTCTTCTAGCCAAGTAATTGACTTTCTAAATAACATTTTCAGTCGTGAGGGTCTTCCTTCAGAGATTATCTCTGGCAATGGCACACAGTTTATCAGCAGGGAGATTGAATTGTTTTTTAGAGAGCATGGTATTATTCACAAGAGGGTTTCGAATTATAATCCCCAGGCCAATGGTCAAATTGAGCGCTTCAACAGGGTGGTCAAGGAGTCTATTCAGTTAGCTGTTAAGAATGATTTGGATTGGAAGAAACCACTACGTGCTACCTTACTCACCTATCGGATCTCTCCCAATTCTGTTACTGGTTGTTCTCCTTTTGAATTATTGAGGGGTCGCAAAGCTGGTTCTAAATTGTTGCCCTGGTGGTTGAAATCTGACAAATCAGTTGTTTCTGGTCCTGATATTAAGAAAGTGAGAGAACGTGTGAAGACTTATCAAGAGAAAATGGGTAAATGTTCGAATAAGAAGGTGTCTAACTACAAGGTCAGAATTGGTGATTTGGTTCGTGTGAAATTTGGAAGTTCTCTTTCTAAAAATTGGGCTAAGTGGTCTGATCCTGTTAGAGTAACTGAAGTCTTCAGCAAAGCTGTACGTGTTGAAGGGGGGAAAATCTGGAATTTTAGACGTGTTTCTATTGTTAGGTCCGACAAATCATTCCTTAACTCTAAAAAATCTCCTTCCCATGTGTGTGATGTAGATGATGATCAGAACTTTTGGGATAATTTTTGTACTTTGCAAGATTCTCAAAAGGTTTTGCCTAATGATTCTGTTTGTTCTAATGAACCTTTGGTCAACATTCTTGATTCACAGGATTTTGTCAACAACCCTGATGTTGTTTCTGAAGTTTTGGGTGATTGTGGAGTTGTTGACAGTGATCCTGTTGGTCAAGATGACTCTGTGCAAGGACTTACTGATTGTGTAATCAGGAAAAGTTCACGTGTTTCGCATCCAACTGTAAAAATTAAAGACTATGTTTGTTCTTAGTTTTTTTTTTTTTGTTTTTTTTTTTTTATTTCAATGGAGGGAGGTGTGTTGTATGCTACCTGTGTGCTTCCCAGCACACAGGTTTCTCAGAACTTAGAATGTTTTACCAAGCTTCCTTGTGGAGGTTCTGTGTGTGTCAGTTGGAGCCTGACTGCGCTTGTTGCCAGTCCCTGTGGATGTTAAGCTGTTCCTCTTCCTACATTAAATCTTTATCCTGGAACCTACAAACCTTGCGGACCTCATTTCTTCACAACAAGCAGTAACCCTGAAGATTATTTCATGTTCTTTTTTTCTTCTTTAAGTTTTAAAATATTTATTTTTAAATGAGATAAGATCAAAACCAAAAAATACACAAGGATAAATGACAGAGTGGAGGCCAGACAAACGTACAATGAAATTTGATTTTACGAAGCATCTATAGTGTAAGGCGTCAATCGTACACACAACACAGGTCTATAACATTATGAAGTCTTATATGTCAGAGGCAGGCTCTAGGCTCCTTGGTTTCAGACCCACTCGAGGTTGAGGCCGTGTCTCGCAATATCCATTAGTATTCCTGCTGCCCTGAGGTTTATCGGCAGACATAGTGTCTAGTATTTTTTCACCTCTTCAGCAAACTAGCCTATTCAAGAGTGGGTGTTGGTCAGCTAGACCCATTTGGCAACTCCCCGTCTGTCAAGACGTCAGTAGTGGGGGTGAGCATGCGAATCATCTCTACCCACTCTAGAATCTTGTCTGGCATGTTATCATTGTTTGACCTCTTTCGTGCTAATGCCAGTTCGGTTAGATCCTCAACCAGGCCTTACGAGTGGGCACTCTCGGTGAGATCCAATGGATCGCAGTTCGCCTTTTCCACAGTACCAGCCCCATGGCGTCAAATGTGAGTGGCATTGAACTCTTCCCAGGGCTCAGTAGGAGTCCCAGCAAACATTGTTTCACCGTGGCAGTAAGGTGTATATGTGTCACTCGTCTTCAGGTCGTAATTATCTCTTCCTAGTAGTTTTGCAACTGCCAAAGTTCCCAAAACGCAAGGATTAAGGTTGCACCATCCTTGGTGCACTAATGACAGGTTGGGGTTTCAGGTTGTTGTGGAAAGATATTGTGTATCCTCACTGGAGTCAGGTAGGCACGGTACAGTACCTGGAAATGCGGCAACTTGTACCTTGGGTTTCTCTGTATTGTTTGGACTAACAAACAAGCTGCTGTCCATTCCTTATCCAGTGGCTGTTCCCCCAGGTCCTCATCCCACCTTTCACTCTCGCTTTCAGTCTATCCTCTTTCAGGGCTCTGTATAGTCTTGAAATCAAGTGACGGCCACATCCCCTTTATTATCATTCCCAGTGGGAGGGATACCTTGTGCGTACTCGAGGACTCACTTCAGACTTCCCAGGCTGTTTTGTTCAGCTTTGCAAATTGCAGGAATTTGCCTTGGCCTACTCCAAAAGTCGTACAAGCGTCAGCGTAAGTTATAAATGTGTCTACCAGGTACAGATCTTCCAAAGTAAGACAATCCCCGCTCGCCATCTCAGTAAGGACATATCCAATGCTACATCATGGAGTGGTGTGACCCATTCCAGCTGTAGCAATCTAGGGAATGGTGGTCTACGTAGCACTCTTGTGACCACTGTGCCCCACGCTGTTGCCACTCTGATGATAATTGCCGGGAGCCTAATGGTTTGGTGGGACCTCTGCAACAAATAGTGGGCCATCTCAATCTCTAATGTGCCCCTCAGCAGTGTATTTTCTCAATTGTCTCCCTGCACACACCACTGTGTTGCCTGCTGGAGTTGTGCAGCTAAGTAGTATAACTCAAAGTCTGGTACCTACCATTATGTACATGTCCTACCCTGCACCACTGACCAACCCACACCATGGAAATCAGCAGTTTGTCTAGCATCTTGAAAGTCTTGCTCGGGTCCTGGGTAGTACATTCTACTTTTGCGGCAATATTTTATCCCTTGTTTGGGAAGGCTAGGTTTTTTTTGTGTGTATATGTAGTTCTTTATTCTAGTATTTCAGATATTTCAGTAGCATTGGGATCTGAAAATATTAAAAAGACCTCCGAGCCTTCTTCATTACAAATATATTATAATAAAGTCCAAACAAAACCTCAGATGTTTTGCTCTCCATTTTAAATACATCGTATTTGAATTTAAAATTCATGCTACATCTGGCTTCACAGTCAACTGGGGTAAATCCTTATTGTTCGCTCTTAGAGGAGACCCCCCCCACACCCCCGAGTCACTGCCCCATTCAGATCAACACAGTTGGCTTCAAATACCTAGGTATTTTTATTTCTCTCGATCCATCAGCCCGTTATGCCCAAAACCTTCTTCCGCCCCTGTGTCAGGACCTGAACATTCATGGGTCACTGATCGGCATCGGCGAGGACACAAAC
This sequence comes from Lissotriton vulgaris, assembly GCF_964263255.1. Classification (NCBI taxonomy): domain Eukaryota; kingdom Metazoa; phylum Chordata; class Amphibia; order Caudata; family Salamandridae; genus Lissotriton; species Lissotriton vulgaris. The sequence continues at coordinate 549,998,421 of NC_141699.1, read as the reverse complement.
CGCCGTAAACTACAGTTCCCGGGGAGAACGTTGCGCGCTTGACGTAAGGCACGCAATACCGGAATTAAAACAAGGCACCTGAGATGATGGCGGGCCGATAATTCTGCTGAAGTCAGAGGCTGTGGTTTGTGCGTTACTGAACTGCCGGTAAGAGCTACATCTGTGTATGTAATTTAGACTCCTGTAAACCCCGTTCCGGATTTGGGTTTAATCCTTTTGGGAGGCGAGTGGGAGTCCGCCTCGTGCAAGTCACGTAACCTGGGGTTGCTCTCTCGGCAGAGAAAGAGAGAGAAATAGAGCTACGGTTTCCCGTTGTCGAAAACAGACATTCTGCTGTTTTGTTACGGGGAGCAACAAGGCACCATCTGCATTCCCTGTAATCAGGAGACCTGTGGCGAACGAGTATTACACAATTCATATGGTGAACAAGTGAGTGGATTAAGGATTGGTTGGGGCTCCAGCCATACTCATTCGTCTACTTGTTTCCTAACCTGGGAGTGCGGTTTAGGGAGCTCTAAATCACCAGACTTTCTACAGCTGGCAAGGTTAAGAATCGATTAACCCAGGCTTGATATATTTTCTTTCGTTATCTTCATTTGCTGTACATCTTTATGTTCTAATACAGGGGAGACAAACTGGGGGAGACTCAGAGGGATTTATCTATCTACAAGACGTGAACTTATATGTATATAGGTATGTTGTGGATACGCTAACAGGAATTGTTTTGCACTAAAGATGGGAGAGTCTCAACACCTGCCTTATACTTTTCTATTACAGTTGATGAACCTCTGATCTCGCCTCATTCCTCATCCCTGATTTACGCCCTCAATATTTTTCTTTACAGGTAGGGAAGAGGATAGTACAGGGTTCAGAAGTAGAGTGTTCTTGTTGATGTTAAACTGAGTGCTTGCTGGAGAGATATACTAAGTGTATGCTCTTATCGTTTCAAGTCTTCCTCCCTGCCGTCCCCTTCCTTTGCTTCCCTCGCCTGACTATCCTAGTAGTCTGTGCATATGCTCCAGACTCTTGGGGACGTCGTGAGGGGGGCGCCATAGGCAAGTCAGCACAATCCCGAAGAAGCAAGAAGGTGGAGCCTGACAGAATTATCGGCCCACGAATACATTCTCTTCTTGATTGTGCTGAACCGAGCAATGGCTACCTTAGACGACGTTATCGCTGCCCTGGCATTGGTTCAAACTGAACTAGCGGCATCCAACAGGGAGGTTGCTGCTTCACGAGCAGAAACCGCCCAGTTACAGGCTAGGGTAGACAGGATCCAAGCAAATCCTTTTGATGCAGGAAGTAGTACTAGCACAACCCCAACCCCTTCTGTAGTTGTAGAAATGCCCACGCAAATGCCTTTGCCCCCCCTGAGAGGTTTTATGGGGATTATAAGAAGGTACAAGTGTTTATGACCCAGGTAATGTTGCACTTCATGAGCAAGCCTAAGATGTTCTCCACTAATCAGGCTCGGGTGGCTTTTTTGATTTTCTACTTAGGGGGTGAGGCAGCACAATGGGCAGTCCCTGTGGTGAGATGAGATGACCCCCTGCTATATGATTGGGACGAGTTCCGGTCCGAATTCGAGAAAATGTTCGACCGGAGGGCTGAAACCTTTTCCGCGGATAGAGAGCTGCTGGCCTTGAAGCAGGGCAACGCCGACTTGGTGACATATCTTAACAGCTTTCGCCGATTGGTGGCCGAGATCGACTGGCCAGAAGCCAAACAATCCGCTTTGTTTTATCAAGGCTTGAAAGAAGAACTGAAGGACGTGTTGGCACACATCGACCCACAACCTCGCACGTGTTCGGCACTCATCGAGCTTTCACTGCGTCTGGATCATAGGATGAAGGAGCGGAAAGGCGACCACAAAACCAAAGACCGAGCTGTGGTGCCTCTGGATCGTGGAGGACAAGGGGAGAAATCTTCTGTGGTACCAGAACCTATGGATATCGGAGCAGTAAGGACATCCTTGACCGTGAGTGAAAGGGATCACCGACGAAAGCAGGGTCTCTGTCTTTACTGCGGGAAAAAGGGACACTACCTACGTGATTGTCCGATTAAACCGAAGTCAGGAAGATTCAGGTCCGGACAAACAGCCGCAGGAACAGCAGACAAGGGGCCGGAAAACTACCAAGCTTGAGGGTGGACGAAAGGGTGCCATCAAGCAAACACGTTATCCCTTTCATAACGCCAGGTGGGGGGCAGGAGAAGAGCCATCTGTTTCTTGATATGATTTTGGTTATTGCCTCTGAGGAAAGACATGTGAGGGCTATGGTGGATTCCGGCGCCACAGGCTGCTTCATGGACTTTGCAGAAGTTGAACGACTGGGTGTGGGGCGTATAGCCAAGGAACATCCCGAAACGATGTATGCAGTAGATGGTAAAGAGTTGGCAGCCGGGCCTATCAAACACCACACCCCAGAATACAAACTCATCTGTAACGCATACCATAAAGAACACCTGTCCTTCAACATCATACATGCTCCACAATACGGAATCATCTTGGGACTCCCCTGGTTGAAAAAACACGAACCCTTTATACAATGGTCCTCTGGAACAGTGCAATTCACCTCCACTTATTGTATAGAACATTGCATTTCGCTGTTTGACAGTCCCTCGAGAGCATTGGCCTCCATACAACACATAGCCACCGCGGCCAAGAAAGAAGTGTCTTTACCGTCTTGTTATCTGGCATACGAGGCAGTGTTCAGTGATACCCAGGCTGAAGCGCTCCCACCCCATCGGGAGTACGACTGCCGAATAGATCTTGTCCCGGGGGAAGTGGTCCCGAATGGAAGAATATACGCTCTTACGATACCGGAGAACGAAATCCTGCGTGCCTACCTGGATAAATACCTTGCATTGGGATTCATACGACCTTCCAGATCCCCGGCTGCATCCCCATTGTTTTTTGTGCCAAAACCCAACGGGGAAAAAAGGTGTTGCATCGACTACAGGGCTCTTAACACTATTACCGTGAAGAACCAATACCCGCTGCCGCTCATCCCGGTTTTGTTGGAGCAGGTACGATCCGCCAGGATCTATACCAAGCTGGATCTGAGGGGCGCCTACCACCTCGTTCGCATTCGCCGGGGGGACGAGTGGAAAACGGCATTCAAGACGCGGTATGGGCTTTTTGAATATCTAGTGATGCCCTTCGGGCTCTGTAATGCCCCGGCCGCATTCCAATACTTCTTAAATGAAGTATTGAGGGAATATCTTGACAAATACGTCGTGGTGTACATCGACGACATTTTAATCTACTCGGATACCACAGAAGAACACATAGAACATGTGAGCCGGGTATTACGAGCCTTGATGAATAACCAACTATACTGCAAGATCACGAAGTGTGAGTTCCACATCACCACGGTTGAATTCTTGGGCGTGATGCTCACACTGTCTGGACAAGTCATGGCCGAAAGAAAGATAAAAGCCGTGATGGAGTGGCCTCGCCCGTGTAACATCAAGGACATCCAGAGCCTGTTGGTATTAGCCAACTTTTACAGGCGTTTCAATCAGGGGTTCTCTGCTATGGTAACACCATTGATCCGACTTACCAGGAAGAATGTCCCATTCGTATGGGATAGGTCAGCACAAGACACGTTCGATCAGATGAAAATCGCCTTTTCTACGGCCCCGGTCCTGATGCACGCCAATCCTGAACTTCCGTTCACCGTGGAAGCTGACGCGTCTGAAGTCGCGATAGGTGCTGTGTTGTCCCAAAGAAAGGAAACCACCAGACTCCTGCATCCGATTGCCTTTATGTCACGGAAATTGACTCCAGCAGAAACTAATTATACGATCGCTGAGAAGGAACTACTAGCGATCCGGGAGGCATTCCTGGAATGGAGACAGTGGCTGTTGGGGGCGAAACACCAAGTGACGGTGTACACAGATCACCGTAATCTGCAGTTTATGCGTGCGGCTCGCCATTTGACTCCTCGCAAGTTAAGGTGGATGTTGTTTTTTGAGGAATTTCGGTTCGTCATTACGTATAGACCTGGTGCCCAGAATAAGAAGGCGGACGCACTGACCAGACAAGAAAACCCGGAGATGCATGCCAACAAACCTGTCCGGGCTATCATCGAGCCCTCTAAAGTTCTGTATGTTACTAGAACAGGGGATTTTTTGTTGGGTGTGAAAACAGGTGCACAATCGTGTGTATGGAGAACTTGGTTGAGGCATCACAAAGAATGGAAAGTGAAGCAAGGCGTGCCTATGAAGGGGACATAAGTGCTCGTGCCTACTAAAACGTTGAGGAGAACGGTGTTTTCTTGGTGTCACGAGTCCCCTTGTGCAGGTCACATGGGGTATGCAAAGACTCTTGACAAGGCATTGAGACAGTTCTGGTGGCGTACCATTCGTCCAGATCTTTGTCGATGGGTGAAGGAGTGTTCCAAGTGTGCCCGAATGAAGTCAGATCGCCAACAACCACAGGGACTGTTGCAACCATTGCCCACTCCAGAAAACCAATGGGAGACATTCTCAGTGGACTTTATTGTGGCCTCCCCAAAGACCAAGGGAAAACCGCTATTATCGTAGTCATAGATTACCTTACGAAAATGGGTCACTTCATCGCATGTAACCAGGTCCCCACAGCAGGTCAGTTAGCTCACCTCCTTTTGGTTCACGTAGTCAGATTGCACGGACTTCCAAGGGTTATTGTATCTGATAGAGGAGCCCAGTTTACTGCTCGATTTTGGAAAACCTGGTGCACGGAGCTGCAGATCATGTCATCACTCTCCACCAGTTTTCACCCACAGACAGACGGACAGAGTTCTTGCGTTGTTACGTGCAAGAAAACACTGATTCATGGGTGAAGTGCTTATGGGTAGCAGAAATAGCCTATAATAGCTCTCAGCACTCCTCCACACGTCACTCCCCTTTTTTTTGTTCCTATGGGCATCATCCCAGGTTTAATCCCCTGTTTCTCCCAAATACCAGCAGCAGATTGCCCAAAGGTCAAAGAAAGGTTATTGGGTGTACGTAAAATACTTCTTGCCACACGCAAAAACCTTATTCGGGCTAAGGCCAGGTATAAAACTCATGCAGACAAACACCGCAGGCCTTGTCCGGAGTACAAAAAAGGAGACCTGGTGTGGTTGTCCCCAAAGCACATCAGATTCAAGAGACACAGTGTGTTCAACCCTAAGTTCATAGGGCCTTACAGAGTCGAGAAATACATAAATCCGGTGGCCGTGCGGCTGCGCTTGCCTGCTCACTTTCGAATCCATCCAGTTTTCCATGTGTCCCTCTTGAAGCCCTCTCATTGTCCAGTACGGCGGGCTCCTCTGCCCATCTGGGTCCAGCACGACAAGGAATACGAGGTTCGGAGGGTTCTGGACTCCAAGTGGGTACGGGGGCGTTTGCTGTATCTGCTTTCCTGGAAGGGCTATGGCCCCGAGGAGAATTCTTGGGAGCCTGCCAGTGCTGTGCATGCTCCTGGTTTGGTGGCGAGCTTCCACTGTAAGTTCCCGTGCAAGCCTGCTGCCGGTCAGCGCCCCTTGTGAGGGGGGGATGTACCGTCAGGACCTGAACATTCATGGGTCACTGATCGGCATCGGCGAGGACACAAACCGCCGTAAACTACAGTTCCCGGCATGCCCGGGGAGAACATTGCATGCTTGACGTAAGGCACGCAATACCGGAATTAAAACAAGGCACCTGAGATGATGGCGGGGCCGATAATTCTGCTGAAGTTAGAGGCTGTGGTTTGTACGTTACTGAACTGCCGGTAAGCGCTACATCTGTGTATGTAATTTAGACTCCTGTGAACCCCGTTCCGGATTTGGGTTCAAGTCCTTTTGGGAGGCGTGGCGGAGTCCGCCTCATGCAAGTCACGTAACCTGGGGTTGCTCTCTCGGCAGAGAAAGAGAGAGAAATAGAGCTACGGTTTCCCGTTGGCGAAAACAGACATTCTGCTATTTTGTCACGTGAGCAACAAGGCACCATCTGCACTCCTTGTAATCAGGGGACCTGTGCCGAACGAGTATTACACAATTCATATGGTGAACAAGTGAGTGGATTAAGGATTGGTTGGGGCTCCAGCCATACTCATTCGTCTACTTGTTTCCTAACCTGGGAGTGCGGTTTAGGGAGCTCTAAATCACCAGACTTTTCAAGGTTATTTTTCTACAGCTGGCAAGGTTAAGAATCGATTAACCCAGGCTTGATATATTTTCTTTCGTTATCTTCATTTGCTGTACATCTTTATGTTCTAATACAGGGGAGACAAACTGGGGGAGACTCAGAGGGATTTATCTATCTACAAGACGTGAACTCATGTGTATATGGGTATGTTGTGGATACGCTAACAGGAATTGTTTTGCACTAAAGATAGGAGAGTCTCAACACCTGCCTTATACTTTTCTATTACAGTTGATGAACCTCTGATCTCGCCTCATTCCTCATCCCTGATTTACGCCCTCAATATTTTTCTTTACAGGTAGGGAAGAGGATAGTACAGGGTTCAGAAGTAGAGTGTTCTTGTGGATGTTAAACTAAGTGCTTGCTGGAGAGATATACTAAGTGTATGCTCTTATCGTTTCAGGTCTCCCTCCCTGCCGTCCCCATCCTTTCCTTCCCTCGCCTGACTATCCTAGTAGTCTGTGCATATGCTCCAGACTCTTGGGGACGTCGTGAGGGGGAAGCCATAGGCAAGTCAGCACAATCCCGAAGAAGGAAGAAGGTGGAGCCTGACACCCTGCGTAGACTCAAAAAAGACATTGCTAGCTGGAAATCGCTTCCCCTCTCCCTGCTGGGGAGAGCGGCCGTTTAAAATGATGTCCTTACCCAGATTTCTATACGCACTGCAAAACGCCCTGGACCCAGTGCCTGCCCAGTACTTCAGGGAGGTAGAAGGCCTACAGAGAGAGCTGTTCTGGGATGGCAGACCGCGTATTGTGCTAAACAAGCTGACCTTAAACTGGTATGACGGGGCATCAGACTCCCAGACATCAAAAATATTACTAGTCGGCACACCTTGCTGCTGTAAATCATGACACCTACGGTCGAGGCGACGACCCCGGATATGCCATGGATAAATGGCTCCTCCCCGGAGGTAACTATAACTGAGCACTCTATTCGCACCCCAAAAAATACACCCTGACAGGTCCCACAAACCATTCGGTCCAACTTTGCCATAATGCCACCAACTCTCTTGGGTGGGGACATAAACTGACGGCAGCAACCCCACTCTGGGAAGCTGAAATCCTTGGAAGCCAATGGAGATCTAAAGGTTTCGATAGATGGGACCTCATTGTCATTTCTCAGGTCAGAGACATTTGGGGAGAGGGGGTGTCAAGTCCTTCAACACATTGCAGGCTGAATATGACCTGGCCAGCACTGAATATTTCTGATACGCTCTAATCGTACATTCGCTTCAATCACTCCTGCCGAGGAGGGCAGCCCCTCTGGAGGCCTCAGCCTTGGAAGACAGAATCTTGGATGGCCACAAGCCAGAAAAAACTATTTCCCTAATATACAAAAAGCTGATTAACAACATGACAGATTCCCTCCAGGCAGTAAAGGAGAAATGGGTGAGGGACGGGATCGAGATAGACAACGAAGACTGGAGAGAGGCTTGAACAACTAAAAATCCTTCATCGTATATACATCACTGGGCCGCGCCTGATCCCATGGGGAGAGCAGATAGCGGAGAGTGCAGGAGGTGGTGTGAAACCTGGGATACTATTTTCACATCATATGGGAATGTCACTATATCAGCTCCTTTTGGCAGGAGGTACACAAGACAAGGTCTACAGCACTACACATCCGGTTGTTGCCGGAGGCGAGACATTGCCTCCTTAACATATGGGAACCTAGGGACCTGAACACTCACCAGACACGATGGGCCACCCTGGGGTTCATGATAGCAAAAAGAAACATTCCACAATTGTGGCGAGCTATTAAACCGCCTTCGCTAGAGGCCTGGGAGAGGGACCTTGATTGAACACGGTCTATGTTGCCAGTGGATGCCCCAAAAAATGGGCCTGTATCTGGAGCCATTGGAATAGCTACCGAGGCGAAATTAGTACGCCTCCAGACTGTTCTGAAATTAATGTTCCCCTTTCTCCGTAATGTTCCCCTCCTATGTCAAATTGTAATGTTCCTCATCTATATGCCTTTGCAACATGTCATTTTGTTGTGCCTTCTGCATTGATTAGTTGTACCGATGTCTGTTTCAATAATAAGAATCATAAAAATAAAAAAAACATGCTATAACTGCAAAAACTAAAATCAGTGGGACCAATTTCCAAAGGTAAATGTATCCGTGAACGTAAGTTTAAAGAACGAAATTACCCCCTCAACCTAGCAATTGTTGGAGATTTACTCCAACAAAGGATTGGAGTAATTCCACTTCAATGGTGGGAAGGGTAATGGCTTACCACCACATTTATTGGTGTTGGGGAAGAGCTTTTTCCATAGGCAAAATATTTTCTATGCAGAGCAACAAAAAAGAAAAAAAAACATTCCCCCATGTGGACTTCTTCGCTATACAGAACTGCTCACAGGGAGCATGGGAGACTTTTTAAAAAGTCGAATGACATCCCTGGTAGTATGTTTGGAAGCACCTGGCGCAACTTTCTAAGCACACGACTAGGCATGTTAATGAATGGAAATAAATGGAATGCTTTGCTCAGACCGAGGCGCAAATCTTCACTCATACTTTTGAGTTTATTTTCATGAATCATGCCCACTGTATTTTGTGATATAACAGACACATATGATGTAGTTTATCTCGTTTGTTAAGTTATGACTTATTTTAAGTGCTGGGTAAGCAGAAAATATGTGCGGAAAGCCAATTTCCTCCAAGTTTCACAGTAAAGTTGGTATACTGTTGACCAGTATCCGCGATAAACCAAAACCAAGCCTCGGTACCATGATCAAAACACTGGAGGTAAACATAAAGGCAGACATGCAAAACCATATGGTGGACACACTTGCTATTGCGAACATGTTTTTTCTAAAGGCAAGTTTGTGTTAACAGCTTAATGAAATACTCTCTCTATGTCCATGGGCAAGCATTGAAGACACAGCCATGTCTTTTTATACATATTATAACAATTATAAGTAGGACTACTGTGTCAGTGGACACAGTATATTAATGAAATTGTACATATAGAAAAATAAACTTCCTGGACCCAGTCCACAATCAGAAATGAAGTGCACCATTGAACTTTTCAATATCATATCAACAGAAGAGCTAAATAGTACTTTACCTGTATTCATGCAGCTTCTCTAACGTCATAGTGGCAACACCCTTGCAACACACATTTTGATTGCTTTCTTACTGAGCAACTCCACCACTAATATGTAATAAACACCCATGCAATAAAAGATTGCTTTCCTACTGAGCAACTCCACCACTAATACGTAATAAACATGCATGCAATAAAAGATTCCTTTCCTACTGAGCAACTCCACCACTAATACGTAATAAACATGCATGCAATAATAGATTCCTTTCTTACTGAGCGACTCCACCACTAATACGTAATAAACACGCATGCAATAATAGATTGCTTTCCTACTGAGCGAATCCACCACTAATACGTAATAAGCATGCATGCAATAAAAGATTGCTTTCTTAATGAGCAACTCCACCACTAATACGTAATAAACACGCATGCAATAAAAGATTGCTTTCTTACTGAGCAACTCCACCACTAATACGTATTAAACACGCATGTAGTAAAAGATTGCTTTCTTACTGAGCAACTCCACCACTAATACGTAATAAACACACATGCATGAACTTTAAGAAACACTCTGTTATTTTACAGCCCATATGACTTGAATAATGTGATGTTCAAGGCCAGCACCCCCACGCTGATATTCTTCCAGCACAACTGGTCAGAAACCCTGTCACGTTACTCGTTTGCCAAAACAGGGCCACGGGGAGTATTATGAATCTGACAGCGCCCCATATATCAGGAAGACCCCCAATATTATTCCATCATTCCTCTTCTTGTTGGGAGGTCATCATGTGTTTTACTGTCTGTTTGGATTCTTCAAGATATTCGAATGATCTCTGGTATTTACACCTTCACTCCACACCTTTGGAACTTGCTCAAGTGTTGTTTGAGCTCTCGCTAAAGCCTTGTAACAAATGTAGGTATTCTTTATCTACAAAGCACTGTAGTCAAATAAGAAAAAATAAAAACATAAGTCTACTATCAAGCAGCAGGCTCAGACACCTAATCAATGTGTTCTGAGCAAAGTCCTCAAGACCCACAGAGTAAAAAAACGTAATTCAAATTTGCAGCGCTCTACGCTGCTTTAGCAGAGACATATAACAATACATTGGATGACACCTACTGACCTGCAGCTGAGTAGCAGGGTAAAAAACATGGTAAAACGGGTGGTGGCTGAAAGAGAACAAATAAAATAAACAGGAAAACATGACAGACTAATGACATGATTCACAAAAGGCATCCGCACTCGTGGAGGAGTCCCTGCACTCGGGGCGGAATCTCTGATATAACAATTCTCGTTGAGATTCCACCGTGAGTGCAGAGACTTCTCGGACCATCGCCACGAGTGCAGAGGTCTTTTGTGGATCAGGTCCTTAGTGAAGACTATGGGGTAGATTTATGTTAACTGGCGCATCCCGAGGGATGCGCCAGTTAACGTGCGCCACAGTGCGCCACAGCTACGCCACCCATGGTGCGCCGCATTTATAATGCGGCGCACCATGGTGCAAAAACGGCACAGATGCGTCACACATCTGTGCCGGAAATGTGGCGCATTGCTGGAGTTGCGTCGCAAGCTCGACGCAGCTCCAGCAAGGCTCGGTGGTGCCCCATTCTACTAATGCTGCATCAAGACCTACGCCTGTTTCAAGCAGGCGCAGGGTTTTGACGCAGCATTGGCCTGAAAGTGACTGAGTGAAATCTCATAGATTTCACTCAGCCACTTTCAGGAGGCGTTCCTGCGCAGGAACGCCCCCCCCCTGCGCAGGAACGCCTCCTTATGGCGCAGTGCTTTACAACGTGACGCATCTCCGAGATGCGTCACGTTGTAAATAGGGCGCATTGTTTGCACGCAGTTGCGTCAAATAAAGTGACGCAATTGCGGCGCAAAGAGGCGCAACGGCCTCATAAATCTGCCCCTTTAGTATATTTAGTATATTGGACAATGATGAGTCACGGCTTGATGGGTCCGTCAGACACGATGGGGCCGTATTACAGTAAGGGCTACGGTGTCGCAACGGGCACTTGTGCCCGCTTTGCACCCCCCCGCACTTTAGTATTACAGAAAGGGGCGCAGATGCGGGGGGGCGGGGGACCCTCATTTGCCCTGGGGCTTACCCTATGCAAATGAGGGAATCCGTTGGCCTCTGCGCCCGTGCTGTACTACAGACATGAGGGCAGAGGCAAAGAAGCCCTGAGGAGGCACACTGACAGTGCGCCACCTAGAAGGTGCCGCACTGTCAGTGCGCCTCCTGAAAGCAGCCCTCTGCAAGGGGTAGAGGGTGTCCCATGGACACCCAGGCATCCCCTTGCAGAAGGGTATAGTCACTGACTGCACCCGCCTGCAAGAGGATATCTATTTCCCCTTAAAAGTGCATGTGGTCCACTGTTGCACAGTGAAACACGGAGCGGCTGTAAAGCAGCCGCTCTGTATTTTACGTGAATGCGCTGCTCCCAGGGCAGCACGAGTTCGCAGCTGCCTTGGGGGCAGCGGATTCCCCATAATGCGGTGCACTGTCCTTCATTGCGCCGGGCGCACCTTTTTAAAGGTGCACCCGGCGCAATGAAGGAAAGTGCACAGCATGTGTAATGCAGCTCCAGGGGCGGTATTACATAAAGTGCCCCGGGGACGGAACAAGCGTTTGTGTCCACTTTGTGCGCCCCCGGGGCACTTTGGTATCATCCAAGTGGCCGCAGACGTTTGTGCGGCCCCTTCTGTAATACCAATAGCGTTGGCGCACATAAATCGCTAACGCTGTCTTAAAGGGGAAATTCCCTCATTTGTATGGGGGCATGCCCCATGCAAATGAGGTAATCCCATTACCTCTACGCCCAAGCTGTATTACCGACGTGGGCACAGAGACAAAGGAGCCCTCAGGTGGTGCACTGAGAGTGCGCCATCTAAAAGGTGGCAAACTTTCATTGCGCACCCTGATGGCAGCCCTCTGGGAGAGGGGAAGGGGGCCCCATGGACCAGCCAGACATCTCCTTGCAAGAGGTGCAGTCACTGACTTTACCCTCCTGCAGGGGGAACTTTAATCCCCTTGAAAAGTGCTGGTGGGTTGCCGCCTGCACTGTGAAAACACGGAGTGACTGAAATGCAGCCGCTCCGTTTTTCACAGGAATGTGCTATTCCTAGGGCAGCATAAGTTCACGGCTGCCCTGGGGGCAGCACATTCATGTTAATAGGGCGCAGACAATGAAAATGCGCAACTACCATAATACAGCCCCAGGATACACTGAGACTGCTGTCCTCTTTGCAAAGCTCATCAGAAGAAAAAAAAACATGGTTAAAAACAGGGAATGGGTAATGGTGACTAACATTGATCTGGATAGACACAGGGTTTTGGGGGAAATACAGATGAAAAGGAAGGTAAAAACTTGTGCAAATTGCCAACGTTTGATGGTGTGTGCTCTAACATATCTTGAATTGTATCTTTACTGACATATAAAAATGTGGTGTTAAAGTGCTGCCTGTAAGTGAGAAAGATGTATTTCGAATACTGTGCCATGTTGGTTGAATGGTACCTCTTGCGCCTTTCATAGTTTTTTTATTTTTTTTTATTTATTTTTATTTCACCATACAGCGACATAGACACAGCATACATTGGTGCTTATACATTTGTAATTCTTTTCACAGCTCAGTACACTTATACAGAACATCAGAGTCATACATGGCATTTTAGTCTTCAATAGAGCCGACCCGGCCTACTATATACATTTATAATATAGATATCATGTGGTTCCCTTGCATCCCGTACATACCGCTGCAGGAGGTAAGTCGTAATGATCATGCATGTTTAACCTGTTCCCTCATATCATCTTGATCCTCCCTTATCAGTGCACCCCCATGCGTTCCGTTACACTATCGGCGTCTGACAGCTGTTCCTCCTGATGCCGAAGCAAGTAGTCCATCAGTGGTTGCCAAAAGTCTCTTGGTCTCGAAGCCTGTGGTAGTCCTGCCTCATATGTTCCTAATGTCTCTTTGCAGTATTTCAAATCTGTCAGCTAGTCCTTGAATCTGGGTGGGCGTTTACTGCTCCATTTAATGGCTATACGTCTTTTTGCCAGTAGGAGTGCTACCGCCAAAAGCTTGCGTCGTCTAGGCTGCTTCAGTTTGTGGGTGTCTACTCTAAGAGGCAGGCCATGGGTGTATTCGGGATCTGTTCACATATCATATGGGACAGTGCTGCCAGCACCTCGCACCAATAGGCCTCTAGTTGAGGGCACGACCAGGCCGTATGAATAAAATCGGCCCTTGGGGCATTACACCTTCGGCATTTATCATCTGCCCTGAGACCGTATCAATGCAGTTTGTCAGGCGTGTAATAGGTCTGATGTAGGAACCTAAAATGTATTATTCGCAAGTTACAATTAGGTGTGAGTAATCGTAGCTGTGTACAGCTATAGTTCCAGTCTTCTTCTGATATACCCATCCCTGTGGTCTCTTCCCAGCGTATCTTCGCCCTATCTTGCTTTATGCACTGTTCATTCTGCGAGGCGGTATAAAGTTTAGTAACCAGTTTTATCCATGTGGGTGCTGTAAGCAACGTCTGGAGTGCCTGTAATTCGCGCCGCTAGCCTGTGCCAAGCTCTTGATGTACACTTAACTGGGTGTAGTACATCATTAGGGTATTGTCTTCGGGGCTCTGCTATATATTCCGTCAGTCTGTGCGGTTCAACGCTGTCCGCTTCCACCGCTATATGTGGAATGTCGGAGTGTGGTTATGTCCAATAATGGGCATGGTGAGCCTGCGCGCAGTAATAGTACAGTTGCATGTCCGGGGCAGCGAACCCCCCCTGGTGATATGGTTTTGTGAGTACTCTCCAGCTCACTCTAGGCTGCTTTCTGGCCCATGTGAGTCTTTGTAATGCGGTGTGAAGTCTTGTAAAAAAACTCTGCTGTAAGCCAGATAGGGATATTCCAAAACATATAGAGGAACCTGGGTAAAACTACCATTTTCTGCAGGGCGATACGGTCAGCCATTGATAATGGTAATTTGATCCATTTTTCAATTTGAGTGTCCAGTTTGGTTAACGCTACACCATAATTCGCCCTCACCACTGTTTCGGGGTCTCTGTGTATCCAGACCCCTAGATATTTAACCGGATCCGTAACCCATTTCAGTGGAAAGTCCAGTGGCGGTTCAGGGGTCATGTCGGTTAAGGGGATCTCTACAGACTTGTCCCAGTTAATACTAAGACCTGAATATTGTTCAAATCTAATATACTCTCTGATTAGTGGATTCAGGTTTCTGTCCGGGTATCTAGTATATAGGACCATATCATAAGCGTACAGGGCTATGCTCACAGGTCTGAGGCGGAACTGAAGTGCCGTATCAGGGTGTTTTTGTCTTATTTTGCACGCAATGGGTTCTAGTGTAAGCGCAAACAGGATAGGGGACTGGGGGCAACCCTGTCTCGTTCCGCGGCTTATCTCAAAGTGCTGAGAGGTGTGGCCATTAATGCGCACCCTCGCTCTAGGTTCACTATACAACAGGGCAATCCATTTCAAAAAAGCCGGTGGGAACCCCATTCTGGTCAGGACGGTGATCATGAAATCCCATTCTACTGAATTGAATGCTTTCGCCGCATCTAGGAGTGCGCCTGCAGCCGGCAATTCTGGATGTAAGCTATGGTACATTGTAAATATCGTGTGAATATTGTGGGTGGTGGATCTTGTGGGGATGAACCCTGCTTGGTCCGGCAGTACTAGAAGTTGTAGCAAAGGTTGAATTCTGTTAGCTAATATCTTGGCTAGTATCTTGACGTCTATATTTATAAGTGAGAGAGGGCAATATGATTCACAGTAGGTGGGGTCTTTACCATGTTTTGGGAGGGCTATCAGCAGTGCCTCTCGCAATGTCCCCGGGAGGGCTCCTTCTTCATATGCCTCCTCAAACATCTGGGCTAGCTGAGGTATCAGTAAATCTTTGAATTCCTTATAAAATTCTCCCGGTATGCCGTCCATTCCCGGAGCTTTATTATTTGGTAAGGAGTCTCCCGCCCACAGGTGGTTTCGGGGCTAGAGACCTATGCGTCCTTTCTATCAGGAATACCTCCGAAAAGGTGTCTCTGCCCAGTAGCGTGGTCAATAGTTGTTCCCTGTATTTCTCCATCGGGCCTGTGTTCGTTGTTTCCGCTATGCCCATTATTCGGATGTTGCTACGTCTAGACCGGGCCTCCAAATCCTCTGCCTTGGCTGTCAGCATGGCTAGCTGTTTGTCCACTCCCATCTGTTTCAACGTTACTTGCGTATTTACATTCTCTAGGTCCGATATTCTACGTTCGGCCATGTCAATTCTCTCGGTGTGCCTGTCTAGCCTTTCGGACATGCGGTCAACCCTGTGGGTTAGGCTATCGATTTTTCCATCAATGTTCGCCAGTGCTGTTTGAATCGTCATAAACATTGACTGCACACTGTCGGTCGTGAGTCCTCCTGCGTTTTGTGGAGGGGACTGGTTTGGCTGGTGGTCTTCCCCAGGCTGGTCTGGTGCTTTCTTCGATTGATCGAAGTTTAGCCTCGCTTGGTTTTTGTCCGGTTTGCCCATTCTGGCCCAAGCGTGGGCAGTCTCGTGAGTGGGTACTTTTCCTGCTTTGCTGTGGTTCTATGGTGCCTGTCTACGCAGTTGCTTTAATTGTGGCCCAGCTCGTTGTGAATCTTGAGGCTGTTCTGATGGTGCCTCTGGCGTGTGTATAATATTCGCCGGCGTGTTGGGTCCAGTAGTACGACACCCTGAGACATCTCGCAGTCTGCTCTGGTCCGGTGTGCAGTGCCCCGCCTTGTGATGGTATCCCTTTGCAATGGTGTCTTCACCACTTCAGTTTTTGGGTTCGCTCCTCCATCCCTTTACGGCGTTTATTCTGGGCCCAGTCCCATAGGGTCTCAGCAGTTCTGCCTGTTGCAATTGTGTGCCACCGTGCTGCGTGTGTAGGCCGGTGTGCGCCTGTTACCGTTCTTTGTCTGCGCTGTGCAGTGCGGCTTTCGCTTACCGGGACCCAGGAGCCTGTGGTGTGCCACGTGTATTGGTAACTTCAGGGGTTTACATTATAGGCCTCGCCTCTGTTGGTATGCGCTCTCTGTAGTTTCACCCCCTCGGCTTGCAGCTTCGCGTGTCAACAGCTACGTCTCCTCGCAGGCAATAGTGTTAGGCAGTGAACTTCACACCTGTCATTAGGCTGTCTCTTCAGGCATTCCTCGTTCGCCTCCGTGCAGCTCACTCAGGCCTCCAGCCGCGTGGCCTCACGTTCCTACGGTGGGCGGGGCTACAACAGTCCGGGTTGCATGCTGTGCTCTGCCCTCTACTACCGTCCGCTGTTTGGTCTCCGTCGTCTCGCTAGCAGGCCGCAGAGTATGCCTGTCCGGTTCGTCATTCCCGGGGCTCCGTTCTCTGAAAGGCCTCCGCCAAGTATTATGCCTGCATCTGGACAGTCAGTGCTGTTGTTCTTGGCGAGGAACAGCGTACATAGTGCAGGATCGGGGTGATTATTATCGGGTGCTGTGAGGAGCTCGCCTAGAGTGCGGTCATGTCGTTCCGCGGCTAGCTACGCCGCACGCCTTTCATAGTTACACAGCCATCAGACTTGACATATGTTGTAGGTTTTGTATGTTTTTGAAAACTGAAAATAAAGGTAAAAAACTATCTGGCAAAAGAGATTATGGATTGAAAGACGTGATTAGGGAAGTAGCAGCACAGTTCCACAAGGCCAAGTACCTTTTAATCGAGCTTTGGTGGAAGGAAGCAGTGTTGTCGAAGTTAATTAAAGCAAGATGCCCTGTGTTGTCGCCATCCTCCACTTGAGGTTAGAATGCCTTCGAAAAACAAGGAACCCACGTGTTAAAAATGAGACAACATTTCATTTCTAGCCCTTTTTAGGTTTCGCCTAGCGAAGGCTGCGCTTGCGCAGTCTCCGCTGGGAGAAACTCATGTTTTCAGAGAATGGGGCTTGAACCCGCCCCTCTTCTCCATTGGCTGGCCTCGTAAATGCTGGCCAGCCATTGGAGGAGAGGAGCGTCACTCAGTTCAAGCCCCGTCTTTTTCGGATTCGGGGCGTGCTTTTTGCAGTTTTTAACTCTGTGACGTCATCCGTCATTCAACTGCAAAACCACGCCCCCGAATCCGAAAATGGCGGCGCTTTTTTTATATAAACACAAAAAAAGAAACTGTGGGTCTAACCACTCTAATAATTAACCACGGTCTGACCAAAACCTCCTAAAAGTTTCTAACCATGTGGGAGATAGAGTTCAATCTGAACATAACAGGATACTTTCAATGTGTGAAAAAATACCCATCAGTTATTGTCCGGTACCGCCCTTGTCATCATATGGGACTCCTCACACAAGGAGAAATAGATCCCGCAGTCATCTGCGACCATGCGAAGGTGGGAGCCCCAGAGAAAAGGTTATGTAATTGGCGTGTACTTGATAACTGAAAAAAGCAGTGCATGAATGTATAGGAGTAAAAAAATGTGAAGGGTACTAAAATTGGAGAGCTGGGAGGAAAAAGTGAGTTTATTAAGTACCTCTAAAACTTCCAACATATAAAAACCAGTGCAGGTAAACAGTAGTTTCAACAAATAGCTACTGTACAAATTGGACCAATTCCTCGTTCTGCTTGCTCTTCGCCCCCACTCCCCACCCCCCTGTTTCTCGTCCCGCTCGCTCTTCGCACCCCCTGTTTCTCGTCCCGCTCGCTCTTCGCCCCCCCACCCCCCTGTTTCTCGTCCCACTCGCTCTTTGCCCCTCCATCCCCCTGTTTCTCGTCCCGCTCGCTCTTCGCCCCCCCACCCCCCTGTTCCTCGTCCCGCTCCTGCGAACCCATTGATACAGGTAAGCGATGTCTTTAGGCAACTGGTAGATACATTTCTTTTGTTGCTGTTCTGAAGTGTAAAATGGTGCTTGTTCTCCTCCTTTCATCTTTTTCCTTACTCTATCTTTTTCAATTTTCTCTATCTCTATTCAGTCTATCCTCTCTCCTGCTTCCGTTTCTGCCCCTCTATCTTTTCTCCACGATGTTTCTCTTCAACCATCATCCTTCCGGCCCATCTTCTTCTAGTATTCTTCGATTTTTAAAGGTGATTTAGTGTCGACAACCTGTCCGGTTAACAGAAGTTTAATTGTATTTATTTCTAATAATCGTGCAGTGCAGCAAAGTAAGGTGGGGAGCAAGCCACAACATGGGTGCAATCAGACGTGACGCACAATGTTCACGGTACTTTCCTAGCAGAATGTAAAGGCGCTGTAGGGCACAGCGGGGGTTATAGTCTGTGGGCCTGGTTGGTTCCCCAGTCATGAAGCTCGACAAAGCTTGTTCAAAGAACTAGGCCGAGTGTTCCTCTTAACTGATGACTCTCCCTCTCCGTCTCTACCCTGTCTCTCTCTCTATCTTTGTCTGCCTCTCTCTGCCGGTTTCTTCTCCACCCCAAGCTGCTCCTCCATCCCAAGCTGCTCCTCCACCCCAAGCTGCTCCTCCACCCCAAGCTGCTCCTCCACCCCAAGCTGCTCCTCCACCCCAAGCTGCGCCTCCACCGCAAACTGCTCCTCCACCCCAAGCTGCGCCTCCACCCCAAGCGGCTCCTCCACCCCAAGCTGCGCCTCCACCGCAAACTGCTCCTCCACCCCAAGCTGCGCCTCCACCCCAAGCGGCTCCTCCACCCCAAGCTGCTCCTCCTCCCCAAGCTGCTCCTCCACCCCAAGCTGCGCCTCCACCCCAAGCTGCTCCTCCATCCCAAGCTGCTCCTCCATCCCAAGCTGCTCCTCTTATCCCAAGCTGCTCCTCCTATCCCAAGCTCTTCTGCCATCCCAAGCTCTTCCGCCATCCCAAGCTCTTCTGCCATCCCAAGCTCTTCCGCCAACGTGATGTGCAAAAAGAAATAATACACTTGAAGAAAATTGCTTGAATTAAAATATGCAGGGTTCATCGGTTTTACGGTCCAGGCATTCCCCACTGGCCCTATTCACCACTGTAACAACACAGGAATGGGGTTTTCATAGGCCGTTGTACAGCAAAGAAATGTACAGCGCCAGACATCATCCTCAGCTTTCTCATGGGAACGTGGAAAGCAAACTCAACTGGTGGGTGCGCCCTTGCACTGTGAAGTGGGAGAGATCACCTCGGGATCTCCGTTCATTGCGATTTCTCTTGCTTTTGATTCAGGCGACCTCTGGTGTACATCGTCTTGAACGTATAGAGGTGTAAAACAACCACAAATAGCTGCCAATTTTTTTTATTTGCATAGTGTGACATTGCTGTGCCTGCAGAGAGCTGTGTCGCTCTGTGTGTGGCTCTGTGTGTGTGTGTGTGTGTGGTTCTGTGTGTATGTGTGGCTCTGTGTGTGTGTGTGGCTCTGTGTGTGTGTGCAGCTCTGTGTGTGTGTGTGTGTGTGGCTCTGTGTGTGTGGCTCTGTGTGTGTGCTCTGTGTGTGTGTGTGGCTGTGTGTGTGTGTGTGCGGTTGTGTGAAAGTGTGTGTGGCTCTCTGTGTGTGTTTGTGTGCAAATGCATTAGGTCTCACATTTGCGAGAGATTAAGCTATTGGCATTGTAAATGACAATGCCATTTATTTATCTGTTTTCAAGACCAACACATAAATAAAAAGTTTGTCATTTACAATGCCAATAGCTGTAACTTTTGCAAAGGCGAGACAGTTGCATTTTAAATGCTTGTTGCGCTTTGCCTCCGTCCTATGAATTTCTCGTCTCGTGATCTTTCATATTTTTTTCATAAATACCTTTTAAGTTGTATAAATATTTTTCATTTTAAATGGTACAGATGGAAGGAGGACAAATAAAAAAATTAAACTAACTCCAGTATTCCGTCTCTGATCAATCCCCTTGCCTCCGGAAACAATCTAATGTGGTATTTTACATCCTATCAAGCCTCATCTTGAATGATCTCTGGAATTCTTCTCATGTACTAACTCTACTCTTGTAGAACTGCTGCTGCAATCATCAGGCTCATTTCTCTTGGCCCTGCTGGTTGACCCCAGGTATTCTCCCACCTAGTGCACCTTCTCATGTTGTAGAATGATCCCAGGTATGGTTTCATATCGTCAGTTTTCATCTTAAGGAATCTTCTCAAAAATTTTCGAATAACTTGTCGTTCATTGTTATAAGGAACAATCTCATATTATCGAACAATGGAAATGCCAGTCACTCTATCTCTTGTACCTCCTTCTCTTCTGCAACATTTCCCCGTTTACTTCAATCTTTTGTTACTCATCTTGAAGAACATTAGATATTATTTGAACTCTTGTCATGTCTCATACTGTCGAATTATCTTTGGAATTCAGTCTCCTATGTTGAACTCTCCTCATGTCTCATCTTGCAGAATGATCCTAGGTATTCAATTTCTTATCGCTTATCTTGTGGCACAGTCTGAGTTCTTATTTAGTCCCTTATAGCTCCTTATCCTGTGGAATAATATCAGGTATGATTCTTTCTCTTGTCACTCTTTATATTGTGGGACAATCTCAGGCATAATTAAATCTCCTCACTCTGGGGTTTGTCACTTGTCGTTCCTTGCCTACTAAAACATTCACAAGTGTTCTTTGATTATATGTCATTTCCTCTCTTAGGAAAGAACCTGAGGTAGACTTCGATCTCTTTTAATTCTCCGTTTTGATGGAGTGATCTAATCTCTCATGAATCCAGTGTTGATCTTCATCTTGTAGGAAGAGCCAGGACATTTTCTGAATTCAACACATTGATGTTTACAAGATTTATTCAGTAACACCTTCTTCATCACCCCGTCCATAGTTTCTAAATCCAGTCATGTTTCTCACGTCCACCTCACATGTTTCAGCTGTGCAGTATATTAATTGCTCGGCAACCACATTGCTGGCACACAGTGGGTTAACAGCCATATTGTTCTACTCTTGCTATTAAAGTTGCCCATCTGTTCCGCCCCCTAATTAGGAGAAGGTTGGCACGAGACTCCAGAACTTATGGATTCCTTTCCCAGACTGTGCTCATCAGATGCACATTATAAACACGGGGCACGGTTAATGCAGGCAAAGAGCATGGCACAAAGGGGTACGTGGATATTACGCAGGAAACGTGGGGGCGAGAAACAAAGGGTTCACAGCGAGGGCTGCAGGACACTGGAAGAACAGGGAGGTGCGCAGAAACACGAGGATGGAAACAGGGAAGAGGTAGCTAAGAAACACGAAGTACAAGAGAGAGATATAAACGGCGCTGAGAAACATAGGATCCCATGACCAGTCTAAAGTCACGTGCGCATAGGGGGGAGTTGGGCATCGCTAGGCAAACGGCACAGAGCATCATTCGGTGCATGATCGGACACAGAATTAAACGGCAAAAGGATGTTCGTAAACAGATAACAGTTCACAAGAAGAACTGGGAAACTGTGGCCATGACAGACGGTATTTTGCTATGGGAGGCTAAATATTAGACGAAAGTATGAACAGAAGGTAATGGATGGATAGGGGGCTAAATATTCTTTAGGAAGACGGACATAGAAGACAACCCGATACAAAGGAGTCGCAGCGAGTATCGAGAAAGTATAGCTAGAATCAAAATGTTTTAAAACAAGGAGATTCTAAAAGCATTAAAGGCTAAACCATGGTGGTGGGGCATTAAGGCTCCGTTTGGGGTGGTTGGGTGGCGGTGGAGGGGGCAGAGCTTGCAGTTCGTGTAGTATCCAAGCTGTTATAGGTCTATCTTCCAGAATAATCAAAACAGGGCCTAAATGTTAGAATTCGGGACATGTGCACCTTTTAGCAGCATTCATACTCTGTCGGTGCTCCAAAAATAACAAAGGTTAGGGCCTGCCTTTGCAGGAGTGATCGACGGTTAAAATGCGTGAAGCAGATTCCCGAGTAGTACCCATGGTTGGCACTTTCATTTATCACAGGTGTCCCTGCTCCTTGCCTATTACTGCGCTCAAAAGAGCTATTGTAGTTTCTGGGAATTCTGAGGTGTGAGGGAGGAAGAGTCAGTGGGCTTAAGTCACCCAGTGGTGCATAGGGCTAAATGGGCTTGAACCCCCTCCGTCGTGTGTCTCATTGCAGCTGAACACACTCGAGTTTTTCACAGGTCTTTAAAAGACCATTTACATATTTGTATGCTTTTTTGACCTCGTTAAGGAGGCTTTGTGTTTTTTCACTTGTTCCAGTACCCCCTGGGTCCTCACTCTGCCTATTTCTTACATTTGTATTATATTTTTACTGCCACAGTGGGAGAATGTATTTAGTGAAAAGGTATCTCACAAATAGGGATGCCACTTTTCAAAAGAAAAAAAACCTGCCATTTGTTGTTTAAAGAGTCTGTACTGGCTTTGACACTAAATAGTTTAACAAAGAGATGCCAATACTGTCTCTATTTTTCAACTAAGGATCCTGAAGACCATACGAATTATACACTATGGTACTTTGACATATTAATGTCTGAGTAATTATTTTATTATATTTTTTTGATTTTTCACGAAAAAGACATTTGGTTATTATTTCACCAATCCAATGTACATTACAAGACCTCCTAAACACAATATATCATTTTACACAATATTTACATATCCTTTGTTTGAACATCAATCGTACTCTCATACACGCACAATCATTCAATACATATACACACTGGAATTGAAATATTCACAGTAAGCCATACAAAATACATTCCTATCAATAAAGTTTTGTTGAAAAAGCATTTGCGTATTGCTCCTTTTAATTGGATGGCATAAATTGTCTACGCGTTTCGAACTCACACGATAATGGGAGTTCTCATCAGGACAACAAAGCTCTAACAGCTAATGAGCTAGAGGGAAGTTTTTTCATTTAACCCGGCGGAACAATCAATTGTTTAATGGAACATCAACTTAGAATGACGGAGGACTGTGTTGAATGTGTATAGCCTGTCTTATTAGTAGAAGGCTGATATCCGTGAATGGATCCTGGAGTGCGGGTTAACTCTTGTTGTGCAGCGTATATTTGGACCCGCTAGGTTCAAGAAGGAGAGATTTGAACTTTGCCCACACCAGTCAAGCGGGTCAGCGAAAATGACGTCTGAACCAGAGCGTGCCCGCCCTCTATGAATCCCTTGATAGACAGCGATATTGAGTAAACAAGTTAATTCCAACTGCATGAAGGGGATTGCGTCCTCTCCTTCTTGAACCTAGCGGGTCCAAATATACGCTGCACAACAAGAGTTAACCCGCACTCCAGGATCCATTCACGGATATCAGCCTTCTACTAATAAGACAGGCTATACACATTCAACACAGTCCTCCATCATTCTAAGTTGATGTTCCATTAAACAATTGATTGTTCCGCCGGGTTAAATGATAAAACTTCCATCTAGCTCATTAGCTGTTAGAGCTTTGTTGTCCTGATGAGAGCTCCCATAATCGTGTGAGTTCGAAACACGTAGACAATTTATGCCATCCAATTAAAAGGAGTAATACGCAAATGCTTTTTCAACAAAACTTTATTGATAGGAATGTATTTTGTATGGCTTACTGTGAATATTTCAATTCCAGTGTGTATGTGTATTGAATGATTGTGCGTGTATGAGAGTACGATTGATGTTCAAACAAAGGATATTTATATTTTTGTAATTGTAAAAAGGTTTGTTTGTAAATATTGTGTAAAATGATATATTGTGTTTAGGAGGTCTTGTAATGTACATTGGATTGGTGAAATAATAACCAAATGTCTTTTTCGTGAAAAATCAAAAAAATATAATAAAAGATTTACTCAGACATAAATATGTCAAATTACCATAGTGTATAATTCGTATGGTCTTCAGGATCCTTAGTTGAAAAATAGAGACAGTATTGGCATCTCTTTGTTGAATTATGAATTGTGGCTCAGCCTTGCTGTTGTAAGCCCAGACCCAGTGGTGGTTTTTGTTGACACTAAATAGGGCTGTAAATAAAATGTCATGTATTACTTTGTAACATGGCTTTTTCTTTCTTTGTTTCCTTTATTAGTCTTGGATCATTAACCCCATGCCTGCTCATGACGGTACCACACCGTCATGAGCCACGGGTGCCGTGTGCTCATGACGGCGTGGTTCCGTCATGAGCAGGCCCCTCCGCCCACGCGGCACTGATTCCCTGCCTGTGCAGGCGAATTAGTGAGCGGGCGGGCCGTGATGGAACCACACCGTCATGAGCACACGCTGCGCGTGGCTCATGACGGCCAGTGCGTGGTTCCGTCACGAGTGTGGAAGCGTCGTGCTCACCTCCCCAGCGCCTCTGCGGAATTCGCACCCCGGCCAACGGGTTAATGCAGCCCCAGAACACATTGAAAAGTGCTTTCTATTTATATTTGCTGTTTGAAGTATTCACAAATAAGTGCAAAAAATATTGCTTATTTTTGTACTGGCTGGGACATCAAAATACTGGTGATGCAGGTATAAATCCGATCAACTGGCAACCCTAATCAAGAGACTGAAAGTTTGATGCAGGATAAGTACATTATTCATTTCTTAAACCCTCCATCCCTGATTGATGCCATAATTGCAATAGTTCAACATATCTGAAACCCTACGCCAGCCATCAGTACAATGCTGAGTTACTCCAGGTGTCTGGGAATACATCCTGCATTCAGACAACTGCCTCCTCATTCTCACCGCTCACCCTTCACTTTCATGTTCGCCCTGCACTCACAGGGATAACACTGCACTCATGCCATTCACCCTCCTCCTACCCTGCACTCACACTAGCACACCACTTTTCCTGCACGCACATAGCACTTCACTCACTTGTCACTTTCACCGCTCACCCTACACTCACAGTAATCACACTGCCCTAACGCTGTTGCCCTGCACTCACAACGTTCATCAACTGTTTGCCCTGCGCTCACATGAGCACACCACTGACCCATCACTTATAGCGACCACACTGCACTTTTGCCCTTTGCCATAAACTCACGCCATTCTCTCTCCACTTATCCTGCGGTCACATGAGCACACCACTCACACTGATCATACTGCACTCACACCACGAAAAATACACTCACACAAGCAAACTACCCACCACTGTTCCCTGTAAGGTGCACACGCCCGCGCACCTATCTCGCCTAGAGCGCGCAGTGGGGTGTGTGAAGCGTGCACAGCAGCAGGTAAATTCAGCAGCAAGTGCCTCGCGCACTTGCTGCATTTCTTTTGTTTAAAGGGCACGGCTGCGGGGCAGGTTGTGTGCCTTTGTGAAAATATTCATGTTAATCGCAGCACCTGTCATGCGCTGCAATTAACATGATTACTTTCACAAAGGCACACAATCTGCCCCACAGCCGCACCTTTTTAACAAACGAAATGCAGCAATGCTCCTCCCTCATGGTGAGAGATTGACCAGATTTGCACTTTAAGTACGTGCGAGGATACCTCTCTCGGTGTTGAGCTTTTTTGGCGTGTTAACATTCTCTCAGATAAATAATTATTCTCTTTTCATTCTGCATACTACACTGTTAGCGGGTCTGAGGGAATCGCAGAGACAGGTCTGGATTTCAAACTAGGTTTTATTGGTTTTGACAGTCTCTTCTTTCTGGGGCTAGTTCTGTAGTAGGGTAAGGCAGTCTCATAGTCTTTATCTGGCGTTGGATGTCCTTTCAGAAAGGGCCTTCCATTCTTCCTCCGCTCCAGTGTTATTTTGGCGGGACAGCCACTGGTCCGGATTACAAAAGTAAAAAGAAAGAAAGAATAGACTTGTGTCAGTCTAAAATATTGCCGGACACAGTATGAGGGACGGGTATGAGGGAGCACACAGTGCACGTTATTTACAAAGGTAGAGGGCTCGTAGTGCCGATAAGTGCTCAGGGAAAGGGATGTGCGAGGATAACTGCCGAGTGACTAAGGGAGTTTGATCATTTCCTCCCCGCCCACCCCGAGACACGTGCCCGTACCTGGGTGAGCCACGCGTCGCCAGACGAGCGGCTGGCCGAAATGTGGAAACGTTGGCCTCCTGGCTCCGTAGCACGCTGCACAGCTTCCTCTCCACAGACTTCTCCTGGATACTCTGCTTCGGTTCGTTCCTTCGCTTCTTCGGATCCTCCTTCCTCCTCTGCGCCAAGGGACTACTTCTCCGTACAATCGGGGTTTTCAGCCTCTGAAACCGTGACGTATGAGGGGGCAGGGTTTTCTGCAAACTCGGCCCAACTAAAGAAACAGTGTCCTTCTTCTTCTGGGTCTCTAAAGAGTGCCGTTTCCGCCGGTTTCCACGTCTAAGGTTGCTGTTGACAGAGAGGGGAGACTGGTCTAGTTCTACATAGGACTTTGGGGTCATTTATTGTCTCGTTCTGTTCGGTCCCGTGACACACCACCCCCCCTGGATTCTCCCGATTGGGGAGAGGAAACCTGGAGAGATAGTCTGCATTTGAGTTTTCTGTTCCCTTTCGATGACATACCGTAAAGGAAAAGGGTTGCAATGACAAGAACCATCTCATTACTCTGGGATTTGGGGAGATGTTCTGGCTCATCCATTTAAGGGGGGCGTGATCTGTGTAGAGGGTAAAAGGGTGTCCTTCCAAATAATATCTGAGCTTGTCTACCGCCCACTTGATCGCGAGACACTCCTTCTCGACCGTGGGATATTTTAGTTCCTGCGGAAAGAACTTCCTGCTTATCTAAAGTATAGGGTGCTCTATCCCCTCTGCTGTTTTCTGGGACAGGACTGGCCTCACCTCGTACTCAGATGCGCCAGTGTGTAATAGAAATGGGCGTGTAAAATCAGGAGATGCTAAGACAGGACTGGTAGTGAGGGTTTTTTTCAGGGTGTTAAACGCTTTCCACATTGAGGTGGTAGGGGAGTGGTATACAATGTTTTTGGATTCTTTTTTTAGTGTGTCTCTTAGTGGGGCGGCTATTTCCGAGAAGGAAGGGATGAATCGGCGATAGTACCCGATGAGGCCTAAGAAGGCCCTCATTTCTTTTCTTGTCTGGGGAAAAGGGGTTTCTGCAATGGTGCGTACCTTTTCTATCTGGGGTTCTATGATTCCATGTCCTAGGTTATAACCTAGGTATTTCATTTTCTGATAGCCGATACGGGATTTCTTGGAGTTGACATGCAGGCCTGCTTTTCTTAGGGACTCTAAAACGGTTTGTAGGTGCTTAAGATGGCTCTCCCATGACGGACTGAAGATGATGCTATCATCTAAATAAGCCGAGCTAATAGCTTGGTGGTCCCGCAGCACCTCATTCATGAGACGCTGAAACGTCGCGGTGCTCCGTGGAGCCCGAATGGGAGTACATTGAACTCGTAGGGTCCATCAGGTGTTATGAAGGTGGTCTTCTTCCGGTCTTCATCTTTCAAAGGCACTTGCCAGTAGCCTTTAGTTAGGTCCAAAGTGCTTATGTATTTGGATTCCCCGAGTTTCTCTATGAGTTTATCGATACGTGGGATCGGATATGCGTCAAATGATGATATTTGGTTTAATGCTCTAAAATCCATACAAACCCTGGTACTCCCGTCAGGTTTCGGGACCATCGCGATCGGTGAGGACCACTCACTCCTGGATGGCCTTATCACGTCCAGACGTAACATCTCTTGTACTTCTCGAAGTATGTCCTCTCTTTTGGCGGATGGTATCCGATAAGGTTTCTGTTTGATCACAGCCCTGATCAGGGTCTCTCTCCGATGTTCAATCAATGGTGTTCTCCCAGGCAAATCCGAAAAAGTGATTGAAAAAGGGAGTAGGGTGTTCTGTAATTCTTCTTGTTCTTCTCTTCTTAGCTCGTCGTTGATCACTAAAATCTCTAGAGTTGTTGTAGAGGGACGCTTTGTGGGTAGAACCAGATGAGAGCTCTGGGGTATCGGACCTATCCATTTTTTTAGGGAATTGATGTGGTATATCAGGGTTTTATGTGGGGAGAGTTGGATCTTATAACTTGTCTTTCCTATGGTTTCAGCCACCCTGTAGGGTCCCATCCATTCCGTCTGGAATTTTTTTGTACTAGAGGGTAATAAAACGAGAGCCCAATCGCCTTCTTCAAGTTTTCTCCACCGCTTCCCTTTGTCATATATGTTTATTTGTTTTTCTTGGGATTTCACTAAGTTAGAGTAGGCCAGATCTCTTATTTTATATAGCTGGTTCTTTAAGTTCTGGCTAAATTCAAGGATCGAGCGCTCTTCTCCGGCTTCTTCGGTCTCCAAAGCTTCTTTGGTCATTTCAAGAAGTGTTCTGGGTTGTGGCCCGTACAATAATTCGAATGAGGAACATCCAAGACTACTTTGTTTTTGTCCCCTGATGACATAAAGGGCCAAAGGTAGTATGCGGCCCCACTCTTTTCCGTTCACAGACAGCCTTTTTTTAAAGATGGTCTTAAGGGTTCCATTGTAGCTCTCAACCAGTCCGTCGGTTTGTGGGTGGTAGGCTGATGTTTTAATGTGTTGAAGGTCTAACATTTTACAAACCTCCCTCATCAACCTGGAGACGAAGGGGGGTTCCTTGGTCAGTCAGGATTTCCTTAGAGAACCCCACCCTAGAGAACAGTTTGACCAGCTTCTCTGCTATGACTTTTGATGTTGGAGTTTTCAAGGGAAAAGCTTCAGGGAAGCGGGTGGCGTAATCAACAATTACTAGGGTGTATAGGTTGCCCTTTGTAGTTCTGGGTAGTGGCACAATTAAATCCATCCCTACCCTTTCGAATGGAGTGCCTATTATCCGGAGGGTTTGTAGTGGTACTGCAGTTGGGAGGTGTGTATGTCTTTGACACACTTCACAAGATTGGCAATGAACCTTGATGTCTTTATATATTTCAGGCCAATAAAAATGCCATAGTACGTTTTGGGTTGTCTTTTCGCTTCCTATGTGCCCTGCTAGAAGGTGTGTATGTGCATAGAACATAATCTGTTCTCTAAAACAAACAGGAACGATTAGTTGATGAGGTGCTTCCTTATCTGCTTGTCTGTAGAGGAGTCGTTCCTTGATAAGGAGGAGGGGAAACTTGGGGTCAGGGTCATTTTCTTTCGCATGAGCCTGTTCCCATGCATTGAACAGGGTTCTATCATTAGCCTGGGCAAATTTAAAGCTTTTGTCAGTAGCCCAGGTTTCAGGGGACAACAGAGCCGGAACGGATAGGGGGACCTGGTTTTCTTTGGGGGTTTTCTGAGAGGAAAGGACAATGGTGCGTGAGAACAGCTCAAGAAAATGGGGTTTGTGTGTTCCCACTATTATTTCTTCAGGCAGGGTCTCCAGTACCCCCACTTTTACTGTATAAGCCTTCCCCAATATTTCCAGTGATACATGGGCTACGGGGTACTCTTTTATATCCCCATGGACACATTTGATGTACACTCATGAATTAGGGAGGATCTGGCTAGCTTTAATGAATACCCCTTTTATGACTGACTGTTTACAGCCTGAATCTAATAGGGCCCTCACTTCTTCCCCATTCACCCGTAACCTCACGTGGTAGGCTCCTCCTAGCTCCGCTGAGTAAAACACTGTCTTGGGTAGATATCCCACTTCCATTGGCTCCTCTGGTGTTTTTCTTTGGGGATACAGTCTGGCGATCTGGCCCCAAGTCCCACACTCAAAGCATTGTGGCCCTCGGAAGCTGGGCATCTCTGGTTTGTGGGATTACGGTTGGGGTGTCTCACTGCTAGGTCTGGGTTTCTTCTCCATTCATGGTGCGGTTACTCGCAAGGGTTTGTCTGGCTCCCAGAAGGGCAAAGTGGGTTGAGTCTTGGTGAAAGTCACAGCCATGTCAACGGCTTGTTCCGTGGTGAGGCCGTGATGCTGCCTTAGCCACATCTGGGTAGCGTACGGTAACGCCTCCAAGAATTGTTCCAATAATATTTTGTCTACTATCTCCTCTTCGGAGGACACTGCAGGATTGAGTCACTTGTAGGCGGCCATTTTCAGGCGAAAGTACAGAGTCTTTGGATTTTCTCCGGGCACTCCTCGCTCTTTCCTGAACCTCACTCGGTAGGCCTCAGAGTCTAAGCCCAGGTGGTCGAGTGTGACGGTTTTGATGGTGGCAAAAGGGACATTTCCTGAAGCGTTGGCTACTTGGTAGGCTGTCTGGGCTTCGGCAGATAAAAGCGGTGCAAGGAAAAATGGCCACTTTTCCAGGGGCCATCCACAAGCATGGGCCGCTCTTTCAAAGTTTAGTAAAAAGGCGTCGGGATCTTCTCCTGGGATATATTTCTGGAGGGATACCCCAGAAGTATGGGGGTTTCGGGGTTCCCTGTAGGGATTCTGCTGAGGCTCGACTATCATCTTTTGTAGTCCTTTAATTTGCGCTGTAATAGTGGACTTAAATGTTTCTCTATCTGCTTGTGCAGAAGTTAGCTGCTGTTCGACAGCCCATCCCAATTGTTCCTGCCCTTTTACTAGGTGCTGTAACAGGTCGTCCATCTTCTTGGCACAGATGGGTGTTTCTATGCCCGCATTCTCCACCAGTGTTAGCGGGTCTGAGGGAATCGCAGAGACAGGTCTGGATTTCAAACTAGGTTTTATTGGTTTTAACAGTCTCTTCTTTCTGGGGCTAGTTCTGTAGTAGGGTAAGGCAGTCTCATAGTCTTTATCTGGCGTTGGATGTCCTTTCAGAAAGGGCCTTCCTTTCTTCCTCCACTCCTGTGTTATTTTGGCGGGACAGCCACCGGTCCGGATTACCAAACGAAAGTAAAAAGATAGAAAGAATAGACTTGTGTCAGTCTAAAATATTGCCGGACACAGTATGAGGTATGGGGGTGAGGGAGCACACAGTGCACGTTATTTACAAAGGTAGAGGGCTCGTGTTGCCGATAAGTGCTCAGGGAAAGGGTTGCGCGAGGATAACTGCAGAGTGACTAAGGGAGTTTAAATCCTTTCCTCCCCGCCCACCCTGAGACACGCGTCCGTACCTGGGTGAGCCACGCGTCTCCAGACGAGTGGCTGGCCGAAACGTGGAAACGTTGGCCTCCTGGCTCCGTAGCACGCTGCACAGCTTCGTCTCCACGGTCTTCTCCTGGATACTCTGCTTCGGTTCGTTCCTTCGCTTCTTCCGATCCTCCTTCCTCCACTCCTCTGAGGGACGACTTCTTCTCCGTACTTCTGGGGTTTTCAGCCACTGAAACCGTGACGTAGGAGGGGGCGGGGTTTTCTGAAAACTCGTCCCAATTAAAGAAAGTGTAATTCTTCTTCTGGGTCTCTAAAGAGTGCAGCTTCCGCCGGTTTCCATGTCTCAGGTTGCTGTTGACAGAGAGGGGAGACTGGTCTAGTTCTACATAGGACTTTGGGGTCATTTATTGTCTCGTTCTTTTCGGCCCCGGGACACACACTCGAGCCATAAATACGCTTCTAACCCTTTTCTACAGCTCTCTACTCGGGTTCAACATTTCATTCCACTCTCGTCCAGGTGCAGCTTGCATTCTTCCTCCTGAACCCCTGCTCTATTTTCCAGTTAGTCGTCCTTTACACACCTTCTCTTGCAAGTTTGCTTAGGGTCGGACTGACCTGGTATTACCACAACGGTTGGACTGATAGTTCAGTGTGTGGGGCATTTTTTGGACTGTTTGTGGACCGGTTTTGTGGTTCTGATGGGCAACTTTTTACTGCTGCTTTCCCAGTTAGTACCACTCAGCAGAGGAAAGGTGGGAAGGTGAGTGGATGAGTAAAGTGGTGGAAGAGTGGGAGTAAAATGGTGGACGAGTGGGTGAATGAAGGGGTGCATGGATAGATGAAAGAGTGAAAGGATGGATGTATGACTGGAGGAGTGAAAGGGAGGAAGGATGGATGCATGGACTGGCTGATGTGTGAAAGGATGGATGGATGGCTAGGTTGAAAGGATGGATGCATGAGTGAAAGGGAGGATAGATGGATGGTAGGGTGAAAGGGTGGATGAGTCAGTGAAAAGATGGATGCATGATGAATGAGTGAAATGGGGGGTGTAAGGATTAATGAGTGAAAGGGGAGAAAGGATGGATTAGTGGATGGCTGGATGGAGGATGAGAGAAAGGATGCATGAGTGAGTGAAAGGATGCCTGAGTCAAAAGATAAATGGATGGATCAATGAGTAGATGTATGGATGGACTAAGTGAAATAGTGCATTGTCGGATATATGAATGAGTGAAAGGACGGATGGAAGGATTGTTGAGTGAAAGAATGGATGGATAAGTGAAAGGGAGAATATATGGATGACTGGATGTAAGGGTGGACAGTTGTATAAGTGAAAAGGGTGGATGGACGAGTGAGCGAAACAATGAATGAGTATAAGTGTAAATGGATGAGGGGATGAATAGGTCGAAGGGTGAGTGGATGAGTCAAGGGATGGATGGCTGAACGAAAGGGTGTATCGATGGATGAGTGAAGGGGAAGATAGATGAGTGAAAAGGTAAATGGATGCTGGATTTGAGTGGAGAGGTGGATGGATAGATGCATGGATGAATGAGTGAAAGAATGGAGGTAAGAATGGATGAGTAAAAGAAAAATGGATGGATGAGTAAAAGGGTGGATGGGTAGATAAGTGAAAGGGTGGATGGCTGGATGAATGAGGGGTGGATGGATGAGTGAAAGGGTAAATGGAAGGAGTGAGTGGATGGATGACTGGATGGGCTAAGTTTAAGGGTAGATGGATGGAGGAACGGATGAATGAAAAGATGTATGTATGCATGGATAAGTGAAAGAATGGATGTATGAGTGAGGTAAGGATGGATGAGTAAAGGAAAAATTGATGGATGAGTAAAAGGGTGGATGGATAGATGAGTGAAAGGGTGGATGGCTGGATGAGTGAGGGATGGATGGATGGATAAGTGAAAGGGTAAATGGAAGGAGTGAGTGGATGGATGACTAGATGGGCTAAGTGAAAGGGTGGATGGATGGATTAGTGGATGTACAGATGAATGAAAAGATGGATGTATGCATGGATAAGTGAAAACATGGATGGATGAGTGAAAGGGAGGGTAGATGGCTGGCTGGAATAAAGGTTAGACAGATGGATGACTGAAAGGATGAATGGATGGATACGTGAGTGAAAGGATGGATGAGTGGCTGAGTGAGTAAAAGGATGAATGGATGAGTGAAAGGGTAAATGGATGGATGAGAGGATAATGGGTCAAAGGGTGGATCAATGAATGAGTAAAAGGGAGGATGGATAGAGTGAAAGGATGGATAGATGAGTAAAAGGGTGGATGGAAGTGTGAAAGGATGGATGGATGATTGGATGGATGAATGAAAGGATCAATGGATGAAAGGGGGTATGGACAAGTGAAATGATGGATGACTTAGAGAAGGGATAGATATGTTTGATGGATTGGTTTGAAGATGGATGAATAGGTTTGCATGTGGATGGGTGGATGGATGGACGGAATGGTGTAGGACTGAATATTGGATGAAACACTGAATGGAAGACAGAGTATAAAGGTGAAATGGGGATTATCAGGGAGTGGATGGAAGAATGAATTTATGAATGGATAGATGCTGGGATGGAAGAGAATAGCAAGCCCTTCTGGGGCGGGTCCAATGACTTGCTACACTTGCTTGGTGTCATAAGAGGTTTGGTTCAAAGTGAGGGTATTTTAACTTTCTGGCTACTCCCTTGCCTAAAATTCGTGTAATTCTACTTTCTAACCTTTTATCCACCATCTCCACTCACCAAATCCGATCTGTACCATGTACGTTGTTGTCCACATCAGGCATCTTCTCTATACTGTACATATGCTCTCCACTCTCTACAACAGAGGTCTTCAAACCTTTGTAGGCTGAGCCCCCCCCAGCTGAATTTTTTTAGATGTTGGGCCCCCCACCACCTGACGGATATGTCTGGAATCGACCCCCACGCGCATATTCCGGGCACATCCAGCAAATAATGTTCAATACAACGAGAGTGTTTAGTAAACTGCAGGTTTGTGAGTGGGTGTGGTGAAATGACCGAGGCTTATTATACAGCTCAAAACACCACTTTCCAAGATAAATTGTGCGTAAATTGTTTTTACTAGACAGTTGAAAGTCAGCAGAGAGGGCGCTGAACGAACACCTAATTGAGAATTCCTTAGTGGTACGATAAGGTGCTTGCCTGAAGCAATGGGGGTTTAGGACACGTCAGGCTTATGTTTAAAAAAATAAAACGAATAATAATTTAATGATGTTGTCTATTTTACTTCAGAGCAATGTTGTCTGACAGACTTTGTGATGTCATGGACATGTTAGGGATTTTGGTTGCCCTTGGCAAAATCTATGTTGGGGGCCCCTGTTCAGTACAGATTTGAGTTTAAATAATTTACTTTCAGCTCTGCCATACCCTATTTAGCCGCGCTACTAACGGTGCACAGGCGCTGTAATCAATTCTAAAAGCGTTTACATCTATTATTCAGAGATAGTGATGTGTTTTCACTGTTGTAACAAAGCAGCAGCCCACTAATTTTACAAAGAATAATATCTGTTATATCCTCCAATTTCTTATATGTGAGGACCCGCTTGGATCAAACTTTTTTATAGTTGACTTTTTTATGGTTGTTGCATGAAACAAACACATTTCTCTGCATTAGTACTAGACTCCCTCACATCAATCACATAAAAAAATTAAACAAAACAGTATTTGCAAGAATCTGTTTAGGAATTATTCCAGGCCATCAGGGCAAAACAGAACTGTCTCTATCAAGGGGCCCCTGGAAGGCTGGATTGAATTGCATTTAGATGTCTCCTTTTGTAATTTAGGACAAAAACCTTGATGGGGCAGGTCATTCCCATACTTGTGTACAGGGGTGAGTGAGGTGAACATATACATTTGGGTGCACATGTTAGTGCAGAGTGTGACTAATGAATGTATGGTTAGTGGGGGGCTTATGTGAGTGAAATTGCAGATTAAGCAGTGAGGGGAACAGGTGAGTGAAGTGTCACATGAGTGCAGGTTGAGTAGAGTGCTCGTGTGACTGCAGGGTGAGGTACAGGGTGAATAGCGCAAGTGCATTGTGAGTGCAGAGTGATCACTGTGAGTGGAGTGTAAGTGGGTGAATGGTGTGAGTGCATGGTGATCAGTGTGAGTGCAGGGTGAGCGGGTGAATGGTGTTAGTGCATTGTGATCAGTGTGGGCGCATTGTGATCACTGTGATTGCAGAGTGATCACTGTGAGTGGAGGGTAAGTGGGTGAATGGTGTGAGTGTATCGGGATCAGTGTGAGTGCAGGATGAGGGTGAGAGTGAAGGGCGAGAATGAGGAGCGAATTGTCTGAATGCAAGGTGCAATCCCAGACACTTGAAATAACTCAGCATGTTATTGACGGCAGTGTAGGGTTTCAAATGTGTTAAACTATTGCTATTATGGCAGTAACCAGGGATCAGGGTGGTGGAAGAAAATAATATGCTCATTCTTCAACAAACTTCCAATCTTATGATTAGGGTTGCCAGCTTATTATTTTGATGTCACAGATGATATAAATATAAGCAGTCGCCTAAAGCTGAATTTTCAGCACTTGTCTGTGCATACTTTGAACAGCAAATATAAATAGAAAGAACTTTTAATTGTTTTCTAGAGCTGCCTGAATGATCCATGACTGATAATAAAAGGGAACAAAGACAGAAAAGTCACGTACAGGGCAGGCTTTAGGGCAGTGCAACAGGTGCGGCCGCACTGGGGGCTGACCTATGGAGGGAGGCCAACCTCATGGGGAGGTGCTGTGTTTAGTAATAACTTATGAATGGCACATATGCCTGGTGGTAGTGAGAGAATCCAAGGATGCAGTCATCAGTCATGGGGTGTGGGGGCACCAAAAAACGATTCTCGCACCTAGCGCCACCAGCGCTAAAGCCGGCCATGAATACATACTATTTAATGTCAAGACAGGCAATTTGCAGGCTGTTTAAACAACACATGGCTGGTTGGCATTTTGCGAGTATGCCTGTGTAATTTCAAAAGAAACTTTCAGGGACGTTTTAAGGATTTTGGGGGCCCTGGGCCAAATGTATTTGGGGGCCCCAGTTCGGACCAACTTTTTTTTTATGATCCAGTCTCAGCTCTTTCATGCCTTCTTTGATCGAATACTAAATGTGTGTACATCTGATATTCAGGGATAGTGATGTGTGTTTTCAGTATGTAACACAATAGCAGTTCACTAATATTACTGCAAATAATCTCTGTCACACCCTCCATTTCTCATATGTGAGGTCCTATATTGATCTAAAATATTTTTTTTATATGGATGTTGCATGACGCATAAACACATTTTGTCTGCAAAGTGTCTGTAATAGACTCCTACACATTAAAAATTAATGATAGAAAAATGGTATTTACAACATTGGGTTTAAAACAATGTCAAGGTCATGAGGACAAGACTCTGTAGAACAGAGCTGGCTCTTTCAGTCACCCCTCAAACCCACCCCTCCCGCTTTGAAAGGCTGGGGCCCTGAGCCAGAGCCCACCTTGCCCAGAGCCCACTTTGCCCATGCCTTGAAACGTTCCTGGAAAATGTGTCTCCTCTCTGGGAAGAGCTAA
Organism: Lissotriton vulgaris; assembly: GCF_964263255.1. NCBI lineage: Eukaryota > Metazoa > Chordata > Amphibia > Caudata > Salamandridae > Lissotriton > Lissotriton vulgaris. The sequence goes on along the minus strand of NC_141699.1, from coordinate 549,961,855 downwards.
CTCTCCCAGGAGGGGGTTAATTCATAAGAGCTGAAATGCTTCAGCTGCAGTGGGAGGCAGGGGTCTCCTCTGCTAAAACCGAAAGCATGTCTGTTGGTTTGCTTTTGGTTTTAGCAGAGGAGTCATCCTGCCTCCCACTGCAGCTGAAGATGTCAGCTTGTGAATTAACCCCCTCCTGGGAGGGTTAACATAACAAAAGCATGGGCAATTCGTGCCCTGTCGATTTCCCCTCCCTCCTCCCTCCAGCCATACCGGAGTTCTCCAAAGGATTACAGTGGAGTGCGCGCCCCCCCTGAGATGGTGTTGTGCCCCCCAGGGGGGCACGCCCCACAGATTGAAGAACTCTGCTCTACAAGCCATATTTGTCAGTGCACCTACAAGCGCGGCCCGGTTCCTGGCACACATAGCTTTGGCTGCAGCGCACAGAGACCTTACACTGCCGCACACAGGGGAAAAAATAGAGGGATCGGTTACTTCCATATGATGCGTATATGCTTTGGTTGCCGTAATGTGCTCATGCCTCCACCCTGCTTTGTTTATTATATGATGTGCAGATGATCATTGTACAATGTACTTCTGATATGATGTCTCCTGCCATTTTAATTTTTTTAATACTCTAGACTCTGTATTGTATCAATGTGGTGCTCCGATGTTGCTGCTATGCATGTATCTATCTATGTACGGTCATTCTTATGCTGGTCATTTGTTTTGATATAGTACTATGAAAACGTAATAAATAATTAAAAAAATAAATTAGAGGGAACATTGCTATCACACTGCAAGCACGTGACACTTCACTCACCTGTCACTCTCACTGCTCCATCTGCAATCTAACTCAAACAAGCACATCACTCACCTTGTATTCATTCCTCCCACTCTGCACTTTCACCAGCACCCAAACTCATACATGAGAAATGGCTGCCTAAAAAGGCTCAAGTAGACTAGTGCCTAGAGGAAGGAGAGGTCTAGATCTCGCTCTGGGATGCAGAGTTAAAATAAATATAACAGAGGCTGATGTAGTAGAAGTAGGCATGGTGGTATTTAATTTTGCTACTCCTCTTACCAAAACGTCAATGGAGGTTAATAGATAATATACTGAGGAGTCCTCTGCTCAGGGATTATCTGTCCAAGTAGGTGAATAATCCCTGACACATGAGCAAATAGTAGAAGTCCAGGTTGGAGATCGTCTTTCAGTGTCGAGATCATGATCTCCTATTCGATCGTCTGGGTTGTCTGGATGATGGCTAACTTTGAAGTCCTCCTAGATCTAGCTCTACATCTGAAGTGATGTGCCTTCTTGGACTTTGAGATACTGGAGGAGGACTAGGTGAAGGAGGAGTCAGTTGTGGACTGCTCAGGGGTCTTACTGGAGCAGTAGGGGGAGTTTGAAGCGTCGTATTGGGTGGTGTCCCTGGAGATAAATAAGCAGATGGAGTGTATGAATGCTGGATCTCGTGGTGTGACCTACAATGGAGAATTGGTACGGGAATAATCTGAATGGGATGTGTGTGGCACACCTTTCTCTTACATACTTTGAAGCCACTGTGATGAAACTTTCAAGGTAGTTTGTGATCTAGCTCTCAACGTGGAACCAAGTCTAGAATCTGAATGAAATTTGGAGGTTGAAGGTGACTTTGATGGTAATCATGGCAGTGAAATGTTCTTTGACAACACACGCGGTGGCTATTTTGATGTGGAGACGTGCTTCGACAGCAAGCTTCAATGGACTTCCAAAGTCGAATTCGAAGGATGCCTCCACGTGATTGTACACCTGTCAATAGTGAACACACCAGTCATTTTTCTTTTCTCAATGTCATGCTTCTCAACATCGAACAGAAGTGTTGCCTCTTCCTTTGATGATATTTCTCCCTGCAACTCCCTCTGTGAGAATATTTGGAGCGGGAGGATGGCACTCTGGAAAAATGATTAACTTCCCATGGACTATTGTTGGCCCAGCAGCTGCTTCTTGCCTTCTTTCCTGTCCTTGAGGGTCCTTCTGGAGAAGTTTTCACAGTGAGTGAAGGACTCCAGGTGATGTTCTTTCGGAAGGCAAATAATACAGACAAGGTGAGGATATGTCTCCACCTTCTTTTCCCCACAATAAGGGTAATACAAGAATAGTGAAGTCATTTTGATGAGAAACTTATTTATTTTCTACCAGTTATCAGTTGAATTGAACTCATGCAGTTTTTAATGAGTTTTAGGGCACTTCATAGTCCAGGACAATCACAAAAAAGGCACCCCTAAAACTAGACTCTGGTTCAGTGCAGAATGGCGCAAGCATCAGCACTCTCTAGTCAGGGCCATTAAAAACAGAGCCATGCATAACATTCCTTTGGCCAGGAAAGCCTATTAGCTATGTCTCTTGCTGAAAGGAGCTGGGATGAGCAGCGATGGACTACCATCGACGACACCTACGCTGATTATTCTGGGAGTTGGTCTCCCACAATGGTGCTTCAGCTGCACCTGAACCCAAAAACAATGTTTCCCCCTCTCTTTGGGCTGATTATTTGGGAATTTATATTTCGCTTCTACTTTAAACACCTGCACTGATTTCACTCTGCCTCTTTTTTGCCCACCCCCTTCAGTACCCTTGTTTGTCACTGCGGACGTGGCCCAATCCCTTTTAGCTACCGCTAGAGGAAGGGCTGCAGGGCCAGACGGCGTCCCAGCTGTTGTGTTTTTTTTCAGACAGGGAGGCTTGGTCACGTTATAGTCTCACCATTGCTAATGCCATCACTGCTAGGACTCCCATCCCTGAGTCATGGAAAGGTGCCACTGTGACAACTGTCTATTACAAAGGTGATCGATCTGTTCCAAGCAACTACAGACCCATAAGTCTAATTGACTGTATCCCGAAAATCTTTTGCTGTGGCATGCATTCCGTGATCCAGGACTGGATGTCCGAGATGGACATCCTTAGTACTTTTTACGCAAGCTTTCGATCAAATGTTTCCACCATCGACCAGGCTTTTCGTTTTTTGTTGATTTACTGGTGCATTGTCACCAGAGGCAAAGCCAACTTCTATGTTGCTTTTGTCGATCTAAGCTTGGTGTTTGATCTATTTCTATGCCCTACTCTTTTGCAAACACTTAAAAACATGAAAATGCTACCAGATATACTGCCATTGGTAGTCCGCCTCCATGAGGACAACTTTGTACATATCAGATGGGGGAAGAAGAATGAGCTGGCTGATAAGATTAAGTCCGTAGAGGCGTTCCGCGGGGTTGCGTTCCTGCTCCCACACTTTTCTCAATATACATCAATCACATTACATCCTTTCTATCTCAGATTGAAGCAGACACACTGTTGTATATGAATTTAGGACCCTAGTGTAATTTTCCAGATTCATGCCCATTTATAGGTATAAATCACCCAATCCTTATATAGGCATAAAAATCATAACCATATTTAGACTTAGCCCATGCAGTCCAAATACGGCATGGCTACTTCCACTAGTTCCGAAAATCCACAACGATTTCTTGGAAAGACCCGCCTTCAGCAGTCAGGGACTTCCCCTGGCTTGAATATTAATTTATCCAAGAAATCATGGAGTTTTCAAAGAACTGAGTCTTTGATGACGTTATAATGTCCAACCTTACGTCAATCTCGGTACCTTCAAGGTATAAATATGCCCACACTTGCCCAGGCAAACACACTGTGGTTTGGAGCAGTTCGACTATCTACTTGCCCGACACAGCTCGCCGCAGCAAGTGCCGAAGGAAGCCGAACCCTCCAGCAGACGCACTGAGAGACGCTGTCTTTTCTCCTGCCGAGAAATCCAGCTCCAGTGTTTCCAGGCTGCCCTTGCGGGTTGCTGGGAAATCGAGTTCTGAGAGAGAGATACAAGACCTCCTTCATTCTAAAACCAAGGTACGGAGCTGATTAGACCCGTAGAGAATTCTTGGAGAGATTCTTGGCAAAGAATACTAAAGTTAAGCTACACCTCACTTACTTCTTCCCTCGTACTAGACCTAGGTTAGGTACATCGGGGTAGGCATATTTTAGAAGCACCAGTTGAGTACTTTTAGTCATTATTTATTAATGTGTGTATTTTATGTTATATTTTATAGCTTAGAAACCATGTCATGCTTTTACAGTATTATTTTATAATACTTTTCGAACTGTACGCATTGTACTTTGCAACCAGTATTACGATTGTAGCAGTTCATTTCTTTTGTATGAGAGAAGGCTGTTCAATAAATACTTTTATTGAAAACGCTCATCTCTCTATTTCTCTGCACCTCTGATGTAACGAAGCATGCACGATTGACTGAGTAAAATATCTATCTATTGTTCCGCGACTCTAGAGATACGTTTCTTATTCTTGGGAAACAAAGCTGTCATGTTTATGCGGTTGTCAAAAACGAATCCCTTCTTGTGAATTCGATAAAGTTTCTAGTGACCTCTGAGCTAGCTGGCACTCACAATTAAGTCTAATATATTCGATAGAGACCTAGTCGACCTCAGTCCTACGTCTAAACTATAGTATATATTATTCCAATGCGCAGAGCCTATTGGGAATATAGGAACTACACTACATGGCGCCCAAATTTGGTAAGGCGATAATTTAACGCTAGATACTAGAGTAACTCAGTCGTGCTTTTCACACAGACCCCTTTTTCCCGTAAAATACTCCAATAGACATCTGGAGTGGGTGAAAGGGAAATATCCGCCAAAACTGAGTAGGGCGAAAATCCTATGTATTACTTTTTGGCTTGTTCAACGTTGAAGGATACAGTGTTCCAAAATATTGTGCACCTAATCTTAGTCTCCTTGAAAATTGTTCTGCAAACTTTCAGTCAACAAAATAATGAATAGTGCTCAAGCAGTTTTAGACGACACAAGTCTCCAACAAAACGACGATGATGCTATAATCATCCTGGCAAATGTAAGGAAAACAATAACTTACAAACTCATAAATAATGGAGTATCATCGAGAGGTGGTAAAGTAATATTCGTCATAGAGGCACATGAATATCGGCAGACAGAGGTATTCTTCTCATGGATTCAGTTTCCTGCAGCAAATGCAGTAACACATGAGTTCCACTACTACAAAGTAGAGGAACCTCCAGCGGAATACGTTCCTTACGAGGACATTGAAATTCCATTAACTTACCAAGAGCATCAGCTCCGGTTTAAAGGCGCCCTACAACATCAAAATCACATTACATGGCTCGGTCCACTAGGTAGACCTGGAGCAACATGGCCGATACTAGCCAGCTATACACCACATCCTGATATAGAAAACATGACAGGTCCAGAACTGTTACCCCAGCTAAAACAGTTAATTAAAATACATAGACAATTGGTTCAATATGTCATGCGAACCTTAACAGTCCAACCTACTGTAAGGATTACACAACACACCCCTCACCAGGGGAACACAAACAAAATCACACCACAGTTTATATAATCGGTCATTGGTAAACTGCCCGCAAAAAGGGAACAAACTCTGTTCTGGTAAGCTCAAAAAATTACTCAGATAGAGGCAGTATTTCCTGATAGTACACCTCATGAGAAACACAGAATTCTGACAATCTGTTTACCAATGGGGATAGCACCACATGTGGAGGACTGTGACACTTGGGGTACAGTCTTTGCTTCAATCTACACAAAAACACATGGTGTTCCGTCTATGGCGGTTATACCAGACTTCCTAATGAATACGGACCAGAACCTGCCTAAATCTGGGTATGAAGTTACTAAGAGATTTCAAACAGGTATCGGCTATACTATTAGCTAACATTAAAGGTGAAGCAGCGTCCGTGGCAATCCGCCAAAAACTAAAAGTAACAGATATAACAGAGCAGCCATATGAACTTGCAAGAATTATTGAAAAATCCTATGAAGAACTAGGTAGAGATAGTTTGGGTGGGAAACCATTAAAACCCCAACTAACGGTAAATCCTGAAAAAGTTTTTATTAAAAATAATCTCACCACTCCTAAAAAGAAGTGGGAGAACAGTAAACAAACACTTCCTAATGAGAAGTGTTCTCAGTCCTGAAGAAGATCGCCCTAACCGGGAGGTAGGTCTCCCCAACGGGAGCCCTCTGAAAAGAGGTATAACCTCAGAAAATGGGATACTTTGAGAAAAAATGATAGATATCAAGATACTGATACACGTTCCTCTCGTACCTTTCAGACTTTCTCGCAGAAATCCGAATGAAGAGGACGATCAGAACAAAAGGAAGAACGCGTGAAGTCCAAAGACGAACAGCACGTTCCTAAAAATAAGAAATCTCAATTCACAAAGAAGAAGGTAGCAAGTCTTAAGATCAGACATGCCGAGGATCTTGAGGACACAACTCAAATACGGGGAGTGGGCCCAGACAATGCTAGACAGTGCAGCAGAGATCACCATAGCTCGCAAGATCATCTGGAGACAGTGGACTTGAATAAATGCATTCAAGTTGAAACTGCCGACACCAGGGTTAGTGTACCTCATAAGTTATATGAAGTAACGATCCAGATGGAGGGGGACATAACTAGAAAAATACTCTTTTGGGAGAAGCTATCTAAGAGTTATGACATTCTTCTAGCTGAACAAGACTGGCCACCTGAATTTGTCAGGGAGTGCCCACATGGCGAAGAGATAATTATGCCAGCCTTCTCAAATCACATTCCAATTCATAAAAAATACACCTATGCCAGAAAATGGGCAGTAGCTTAGGCTCCAGCATTATATAAAAATCATGTAGGATGGGATGAGGACTCTCCTCACCATAAAATCTAGTTCAAAAATCAACCTACTGCACAAAGGCAGTATCCAGTTAAGCAAGAAGCTAAAAAACAGGTCAGGGAGATCTTAGATCAACTTGAATACCAAGGGGTGATTGAAACATGCACCTCATCCATGAACAATCCTTTGTTTCCTGTCTCCAAACCAGACAATACATATCGTCTTGTTTTGGACTACAGACACTTAAACTCTTGTTGTCAAACTTTTGCAGTACAAAATGCACACAGTGCAGCACTGATGAATAACATTGGATGGAAAAAATATAAAACCACATTAGATATTTTTAACGGTTTCTTCTGTCAAAACATTGCACCAGAAAGTAGGTATTTGACCACTTTCTCAATCATGGGGACACAGCGACAATTTTGCCGTCTCCCCCAGGGATTCAAGAATAGTCCAGGGTTATTTTCAGCCAGAGTAACAGAGTTACTACAGACGTTGGATGATGAGGCATTATCTTGTTGATGACATCTATCTTACGGACGATGATTTGGAAGTGCACTTGAACACCATAATACTTGGGTTTGCTTTTGAAGGGTACAAATTTAATTTTAAGACATCACGAATTGCCCACCTCAACGTCCTATTCTTAGGCTACAAGTTATCAAGTGAAGGCACAAGCCTGGCAGCAGAATTTCTAGAGAAATGTGTGTTGCTCTAACCTCCAAAGACGCAGAAAAACTTAGTCAATTCAAGGTTTCCTGAATTTTGGAAGATCTTACGTTCTGAATTACGCAGAAAGGGTTAAACCTCTCTACGAACTAATCAAACTTGATTTCAAACCAACCAATTGGACTCAAAAACATACAGAAATTTTGCGTTCAGTGCAAACAGACATGTTAGCAAAAACACAATTACAAACACGCGACAACGTGCGCAACCTTGTGATTCGAATCATCCCAGGAAGATGCGGATTCATGTACCTAACCTTTAATGAAGGTGAAAAGGTACCAATAGCATACAAATCACACTTGTACACACAAGCTGAAATGAAATTTACTTCTACAGAAAAAATTCTGACAGCGGTTCAAACTGCAGTAGCAAAAGAGAGAGTCCTCGCACAGGGAAAACGCATAATGATCGTTACACCTGTACCTGCCTTAGAGGCAGTGACAAAAGCGAGCATTCCAAATGCTAAGGCTGTACATCCAAGATGGGTAAAATGGGTTAACTCTCTTGCTGCAACAGACATTGAATACGTCTTTGACCCCTACTTGAAAACACAAGAATTTCTACAATACGAACACGAATGTCCTCTGCCGACCGAGATTCTGCCTCTAGAACATTACGGATGTATAATATATACAGATCGATCAGCACAGCCTGCAATTGGGGGTAAACAAGCTTATAGTGCTGCGTGCGCGATTGTTAAAGGTCGTTGGCATGAAGGTAAATTCAGACCTATGGTTACTAAAACTCAATCACTCGGAGACTGTACAGCTCAGCAAGCTGAACTCCAAGATTTCAAGATGGCGCTTGAAAATGCAGATTGTGAATTCCCCACACTCATAGTGTGCGATTCGTATTACTGCGTCCAGTCTTACAACGAACACTTGCAGAGCTGGGTTCAAAATGGTTTCAAGAATACAAAAGGTGGCACCATCAAGCATAACATGCTTTGGGAACAAATAGTTCTATTACGGAAAGAACTACAAAAGACTCATGTGATTCATACACTGGGTCATCAGCGTGATGGCGTTCACGTTGCAGGGAATTCATTGGCTGATGAAGCCGCAAAGGCAGCTGTACAAACGGCCTCCGTACCTACAATCACTCGTTCAAAAAGAGTAATAGACGGTGAAACATTGCTAGCAGTAAAAGCCTCAATGAAAGGTAGCTATGCAGCATTACCTCTAAACTATCCACTCACAAATACATACATAATTGATGCAAACTCCGTTCCTTTTGCTTGAATACCTGGAGTGGAGGACAGAGTAATTCCAAACAGGAACCGGAGAGGTGCTTTGATTCACGAAGCACATATGGGAGAGGGTTTGACACATCAAGGGATGTTAAATTCTCTAATAGAATTAGAAGAGATGTACTGGTGGCCGGAAATGAGCGTCCAAGTTTACAAATTCGGAATTAACTGTGATTCCTGTTACAGAGATCATAGCTTTAAAAACCACCAGGTACCTGACTACAGTGTAGCCAGCCCAGTACAGACACAATTGTTAGACAGCATTAGACTTTCTACATGCAAACGTCACAATGGACGAATGCGGTCCCACAACTATTAGGACAAGATTCATTTGGATGTGGCCTCGGCTGACGCCCGAACTGTTATAAAAGATTTGCGAGTCTTTATCGGCATATACGCAATTGGCACGCTATATTCTGACCAGGGTCCTGCGTTTAGCTCTCGAGCTTACAAGGAGGCCATGACCAGCTTGGGCGTTGCATTGCAGTACTCAAGTCCATTCCATCCTGAGGGAAATGAGGTAGTGGAAAGAAAAAAACGTGACATAAAGCAATCTATAACAGCTAGGGTATTAGGTTCGGGTGATGGGTGGGTCAAACATCTTATTAAAGTCCAACGTAGTCTTAAAAATCTGCCAAGAAATTCTCTGGGTGGAATCACTCCATATGAATTACTGTTTGGTACTAGAATGATAATCGAAGACCTTGATTGTCAAACTTCAGTGGTGGAACAAAAACTATTTGATATCAAAGATCGTTTGGCTGTTTTACAGGACTTAAATGAAACAAGAAGAAGTCTGAGTAACACAATACAGAAGCAAACGACCACTGAAGAAAAACCACCTGTCCCAGCAAGACCTGTCTGGATTCCAAAAATTGGGGATCTAGTCAGGGAAAAGATCGCAGTGAAGAAGGAATTTGGGTCTACTTACAGAAAAGCAGTACCTGTCCTAGCTATCCACGAAACAAGATCAGTGGTACTACCGCCCCTCGCTGGTAAAAAGGAGAACCGAGTCGTGTCCATGGACCTGGTAAAACCGCATTATGTGGCCGATAATAAGTAGTAGGCCCAGTGGACTCCCAAGATGTAGCAGACGAGCAAATCTTGCTACAATCCATGAGGTTCAAACTGAAAGACTTATCACCTTTGATAAACCTACAGTGAGAAAAGAAGGACTATGCAACAAATCCATGGAACTTGTGCCTCTTGAGACCCAAATAACAGTTTGTCAAGAAACTCCTGTCTGCAATGATGTAGCCTCTGACTATACAAATATGAAAAAGGAAGAAGCAGCTCCAACGATTCCAAACAATCCTGATGCTATTCCAACAATTGACAGAACTGCCTCTGGCTATTTTATCAACTTTAATACATTGTCTGAGGATCCCAGTGAACCTGAAACTACGCTAGCAAATACAACTTTCAAAGAAAAAATAACAAAACTCTTACATCAACTTGAAAATACTTATCTGGTTTCACCATGGGTTGAATTTTGGATTGTGTTAGGTGTACTTTTCTCCTACTTTGGCTCTTTCTTGTTTTTTGTTTGGGACAAATGATAGATGGAACATACAGTACAATGGACACAGCAAGTAAGAACATCAACTTGCTCCTGAAACCTCACAAATCATCTCATCGTGAGCGAAGAGACCTGTCATCAGTGAACATCACAGCCGTTCCTATACCTGGTGGTATAGCATGGGATACAACTGATTATGACATTTATAGCCCGGTGGAACTGTTGAAGATTCCACACCAATTTAAGGTTTCTTCGAGTGACTTTGTCTCACCCAGCACATTTTCTGATGATTGGGACTTTGAAACTGTTAATAACATGATGACAGATTTGGAAATGTCAGCTAAATTCACAGAACATAAATACTTAGAAGGTTCATCAGATTATGAACAAATGTATTCTTTTAATCATTATGGTCACCATTATTTGCACAAATCTGCAAACCCTAGAAATGTTTTTACTTACAATCAATGGGACCATTGTCCAACGCCACCAAAGGGCAGCTCGAAAACATTTTATGAAAAGTTTTCATGCTTCTCAGGTTTTAATGTCACAAATCCAGAAACGTTTTATTTCAAAAATATGAATAAGACAGGAATGAAAAACCAATACTAAACAAATGTATTCTGCAAACTTTTATGCTCAGTTGTCTACATTAGGTTTTAACTTTTGAAAAGACAAGATTGGGACAAAAACTGTCTGGGGCACAGGTTTAGAAGCCTTATTCAGAGCTTGCATTATCCCAGAGCAAATAATGTTTTTAAATGACACTATTCAACAAACATCTTGTCTTGGCTTGGCTAAGATAAAAGATTTAAACAAACCGTCCATACCTAAGCCCACGCCTAACAGTAATACCACTGCAGATGAGGAGGTAGACGTAAAACAGATTTTACAACAGAACGGAACTAATTCTGATTGGAAAAAATGGTTAATATAGCCCACAGACACGAATAACTGTCAAGATAGATTCATGAACAAAACACAAGGGTTCAAAGTGAATAGGACAGATCCAAAATATTCCCAGAGACAACATCCAGGGATAGGAACAACATACAGTTTAGGAAAACTATGCCTTGAGTGGCTCCAGAAATCCACACTTCCATGAAATTAAACAACACTTAAATTTACTTAAAAAAGGCGTTGATTTACGAGACTTCTTACTTTGACCTTGTAAACCGCGTCAAAAACGTTTCATATACACCAGTATATACGCTGCTTACAATGAAGCATGGAAAGTCATGTAAATGGAAAGTGTAGAAAGAATACGAGAAATTTATCGTATTAATTTAGAGAAAGCTCTCTCTGTAGTGGAAAATGGGTTAACGACTCTGTCCTCCAGAATTTATTCTTTGGACAGCATTGTATCCTCTGCCATTGACATAATAGAGCAGGACTTGCTATGTTACAACATGGCCAGTCTCAATTATGTTCTATAATGCTGTTAAGCTGGACGTTACAAAATCTCGTTGGCACAAAAAGGAGCAGACTATACGATGCTGAGTATAGAAAAACTGGAAAGATTACCATTAACTGTTTCTGAGAAACCAGTCGTAGAATGGATAATACATGGCACCATCACAATACCAGTGACAATTTTACAATTTCAGTATTGCTTAAAACACATACCAGCAGGCCTGTATGAAAGGTTGGGTAAAGGACGGGGCGCTAGAGGGCACACGAGCTGAATGGCCGCACTCCTGTGAGGCTCCAGCCGCCTGGTTACAAAAATCCTAAATGTATCCTCTTAACCTACAGCTACTCGTCTGAAACCTGACACGAGAGTGCAACGAGGTATGAAGCGGCCTCGGTGTGAATCCTGAGCCTCTACGCTGCTGCATGACGGACTTAGTGCTGCTCGAAGGTTGACCGCACCCTGCCTCCGGAGCCCGCCGACGCGCCTGGCCGGGCGGAAAATCACGCGAGCCCGGGGAGTGCCACGAGGGGAAAGGCCGTGAAGGCGCCCGCAGCGAAATCGTAAGACGGCGGGCACACGAGAGACTGTGGATCGTCAAGAGGTACGGCGCACCCCCCACTGTTCACACGCCCGGCACCCGCTTGCCACGCGGGGGAGGACATTTATCCTGAGCCACCCGGGGGGAGAGAGAGGCCTGCAGGCCTGCGCTGCGGGCCGGGTGGAGTAACATCAAAGACTGAGGCCTTCCGAATTTCTCCCCGCCAGAGACTGAGGCGGCAACGTGTGAGAGAGGCCCGCGTCGGCGGTAACCTGGTGGGTGGTTGCGGCCCTAGGTGAGCTCAGCGCTGTGGTGGCTCCACAGCCGGCACTACACGTTTTTTCCAGATTGAGCCGCAGACGTGGGGAAGGCACTCACCGCAGTGCTGGGGGGGGCAGGCCCTTGCTGAATCAACTGGTGATGGTGAAATTGGCATCTGGGGGTCTGCTTTCACGAGAGGTGCCAGCTGCTGTGCCCTGCCAATAACAGTACGTACACCCAGAGGGACCAGGCATTTGCGCAGGGAGGCGAGGACTACCATATCGAGTCCAGAGAGATACCGCTTAGGATGTGGCTAATCGGTGTGACCGGTGCATCGGGGTGATTGTGACTGCTGCGGCGTGATACGTTGGGGCTGCTGGCGAGAGTGGCCTGCGGAACGCTGCAGGTTACCGTCATCTAGTGCTGTGAGTGACCTACACACGCTGGACTAATATTGGTGAACGGGAAGAGCTGGGGAGGGTGCTACCGCTCCTCGACATCCCTCCTGGCCGAGCGCAGTGGTTCCACACTGCAGGACCGGACAAAAGTGCGTGGTTGTATCGGAGACCTACCTATGATTACTTCCTGACCTCGGAGACACTATACACGCTGTGCTTCCACTGACATTCTGCGATGCGAGTTGGGGCCACTGAGAAGATTGCTCGGGGTGCCGTAGAGCTGGCCACTGTTGGTGCGAATTGAGAAGACCTCATACAAACTGGCCCTGTGCACTGTAACTGTTAACTTGCTGTTTAACTTGCGACTGCGCGTGGAACTGAAAACGCGCAGTGTGTCAATGCACAAAGGACGCTCTTCTAGCCATGCGGTACCGTGACAGAATTACACAGATTCTTGGCTTGGCTCGTATAAGAGATCTGAATACCACCTGGTTCCTTTCATTCAGACCAATCTGGCAAGATTGCATCTTACCTGTTCTACGATGCCTGCTTTGCGGAGAAGAATGCGTGTTGGACATTTGTCTTACACTTCCATCAGTACTGCCATCGGATATTGACGCCTTGCTAGGTCCGGTAACGACTCATGCATCGTGTTGCCCACAACGGCTACCAATCCTGATGACGGACAGGCACACAGGTACCACCTACTGCGAACATTGCTAATGCGACTAACGCTGACGGCGATGCTTCTCATCTGCGCACATTTGATCTACTAACTGAAGTAGTTCCACTTTCGCCTACTATGGTAGACTGTTTCTTTGCCAGCCTAGACAATCTGATGTTTTCTCCTGACACGGAGAATAACTTTTGAATCTTGAACACATGAACTCTGAAATCCGACCTTTGCTTTTTCAAAACAAACATTCTCAATTGGGAACTATATTTTTCTATGATTCAATTTGAACTTTATCAAAAAAAGAGGTTTTTTTTGGGGCACAGAATAATCTGCTTAAAGTAGAACTAATCTTAGAGAACAAGAATTCTTTTAACCCCTTGCATGCTTGTGACGGACCCGTTCCGTTACAAGCCTCGGGTGAGCTGTGCTTGTGACAGAACAGTTCCGTCACGGCCTGCTCGCTGCACCTGCGCGGCGCTAATTCGGCGCCTGCGGTGAGCGTTCTATTGGGCAGGCGGGGCTGTGACAGAACCGTTCCGTCACAAGCCCAGCTCACCCGAGGCTCGTGACAAAGCGGTTCTGTCACGAGCACGGGAGCGCCGCGCGGCCCCCCTCCCCCTTAACACTGCAGCGGAATAGTCGCCGCAGTGAAGGGGTTAAACACTTCCTAGAGACAATATTTGGCCTTGTCCTCAAAACCAAAACAGTTTATATAATATGCTATGAGATGGTCTCGACCTTTTTTCTGTACTTAAGAGCCATTTCATGAATGTAATTTCATGATTCATTAGGTTAGCATTAATAATTTCATGCTATATATCATATATGTAAACACTTTTCTCAAATGTGTACAGTTTATGCTCATTTCGTGTACAGCCTTTTTAAATGCAAATTTTGTATATTGGGTGGGACTGTAAACACATGCTTTAGATATGTTTCAGTACTTATAATTTAGTAATGTTGAACTTAATAAAGTGGCGTGGGTGTTGTATATGAATTTAGGACCCTAGTGTAATTTTCCCGATTCATGGCCATATATAGGTATAAATCGGCCTATCCTTATATAGGCATAGAAATCATAACCATATTTAGACTTAGCCCATGCAGTCCAAATACGGCATGGCTACTTCCACTAGTTCCGAAAATCCACAACGATTTCTTGGAAAAACCCGCCTTCAGCAGTCAGGGACTTCCCCTGGCTTGAATATTAATTTATCCAAGAAATCATGGAGTTTTCAAAGAACTGAGTCTTTGATGACGTTATTATGTCCAACCTTACATCAATCTCGGTACCTTCAAGATATAAATATGCCCACACTTGCCCAGGCAAACACACTGTGGTTTGGAGCAGTTCGACTATCTACTTGCCTGACACAGTTCGCCGGAGCAAGTGCCAAAGGAAGCCGACCCCTCCAGCAGACGCACTGAGAGATGCTGTCTTTTCTCCTGCCGAGAAATCCAGCTCCAGTGTTTCCAGGCTGCCCTTGCGGGTTGCTGGGAAATCGAGTTCTGAGAGAGAGATACAAGACCTCCTTCATTCTAAAACTAAGGTACGGAGCTGATTAGACCCTTAGAGAATTCTTGGAGAGATTCTTGGCACAGAATACTAAACTTAAGCTACACCTCACTTACTTCTTCCTTCGTACTAGGTTAGGTTAGGTACACCGGGGTAGGAGCATTTTAGAAGCTCCAGTTGAGTACTTTTAGTCATTTATTAATGTATGTATTTTATGTTATATTTTATGGCTTAGAAACCATATCATGCTTTTACAGTATTATTTTATAATACTCTTCGTACTGTACGCATTGTACTTTGCAACCAGTATTACGATTATAGCAGTTAATTTCTCCTGCATGAGACAGAAGACTGTTCAATAAATACTTTTATTGAAAACGCCCGTCTCTCTATTTCTCTGCACCTCTGGTGAAACGAAGCATGCACGATTGACAGAGTAAAATATCTATCTATTGTTTCCGCGACTCTAGAGATGCGTTTCTTATTCTTGGGAAACAAAGTTGTCATGTTTATGCGGTTGCAGTGCTTAATTTGTAAAATATGAAGTCCCGGTGCTCAAATGTTTGTCGGAGGCCAACACCCACTTTCCCCAGCTTCACCCACTCACTCTATTGGCTCCACCCTCATCCTCAACTGGCACTGCTGAAAGCCAGCTGTAATACGCAATCTGAATTCAACTCTCCATAGCCCCTTTCTCTTGTATTTAATTTGTTTTATAGCGCTTCTCATACCAGATTATGGTGTCAGAGCGCTTTACATCAAACATACATAATGACAATGAATAATATATGTGTAAGTCAGTGTATAGAAAATGTTACATAAGACCAAGGGCAATACCAGGTGTAGGCATTTTTTAATAGAGCTTGGGCTGGAGAAGTACAAACCTGGGATTCAAAACGTAACACAGTGGTTAGGGTTACATTTATTTACTAATAACAATTTACTTCTACCCAAACAAACCCTTGTTAGCAACATTAGGATAATTAAAGACTGACACCATTGAACTTTGTCGTGGGACACCATTGAACTTTGTTTTTGCCTGCCGAGGAGGAGCTGCCCGTTGGATTCCTGACTGTTGTTACCTCCCTTGGGACTCGCCGGGCCCGCTCCGTGGATCCCGCTTTGCTGCGTGAGGAGGGTGATTGTCTGTACTTCGAACGGAGCGTGAGGGGCGAGGATAGAACTGCAGCAGGGCTGCGAGCTGTGCAGCAGGGACTACGTATCCCAGGAGTCCCTGCATTGACCATTTGACACACCTGGTCCGCTCTCCCTGGCCCCCCGCCCTCGAGCACTGAAAAGCAGCGGTACCTCTAGCCATCGTGGGACACCATTGAACTTTGTTTTTGCCTGCCGAGGAGGAGCTGCCCGTTGGATTCCTGACTGTTGTTACCTCCCTTGGGACTGCTGACTGCTCGCCGGACCCGCTCCGCGGGTCCCGCTTCGCAGCGTGAGGTGGGTGATTGTCTGTACTTCGAGCGGAGCGTGAGGGGCGAGGATAGAACTGCAGCAGGGCTGCGAGCTGTGCAGCAGGGACTACGTATCCCAGGAGTCCCTGCATTGACCATTTGACACACCTGGTCCGCGCGCGGAGAGTCCCGGGAGAAGCCCGGGACAAGGGCGGGTCGTTTTGTGGCTGTTCGGAGGCCGAAGGAGGCTGGGCTGGGCCACCCCCCCCCCTGGCTCTTTTACAAGAACATTCCCGGGTCAGCAAGTACTCCCAAGTAAGATCTATCACCCATCATTCAGTTACATCTTTTAAAATTTGTTTTGGGTATTTGGACACTGCGGTTATTACTAAGGGGTTTGCCTTAGTAAGTTGCTAAAATGCCAGCTCCACCCAACAAAAGGCTGAAAGATACTAAGACTACTTTACCCAGCCTCACAGCGATAGACCGCATGCTTCAGAAGACCATAGTTGTGGTGGCAAATGCCATTGAGCATACTGAGCGACGACTTTCACTACCCGTTGGATGTCTACCCCTTTTGTCAATAGCTAACACTTCAGTAATTACGAACAATACGATGGGCAATACCACTATGGATTCTCTTTGTGTTCCATCTTTTGTATCTCTCCCAGTTGTACATCAGGTTATTGGTAATTCTAACAAAGAAACTATTAATGATAATACCACCCAGGATGTACAGCCTTTGACCCTAACTAGTGTATTAGATCCCGCCTTTCCTATGCACTCCAAACGCTCTTTTATGGGAATGATCAAACATGTCAGTAGTCCACAAGAAGCTGATAAAGGGGGTGATGTTAGCATTCCTCTCCAGCTGAGGGAGCAAGACAAATCATCCGACTGTAACACTAATAGTTCAAAAGCAGATTCATTTTTGGAAATCTCTTCTGTGGAGGAGACAGACCCCTCTGACTCCGTAGTTGATAAATCTATAAATTTGAATCTGGCTTCTGTAAACCGGCCGAAAAAGAGGAAACGTAGGGGGGGCTCCCGACAAGGTCGAACTACAAAACCACTAGGTATTGTCCATAAACCATTAACGACCGAGGGGGTGACTCGATCAGCACTAGATAGTAATAAGAGTGATCCCCAGTCGACTATTCACGATATTGCAAAAGATCTTTTGGGAAACATAGAGCACTTAGTTAGGTCCCTAATACTCCCGCTAACCCACAGGGTAAAAATTATAGCAGAAAAGCTGGGGGAGATTGAAGCCTCGATACAGAGGAATGCTGATCAAACC
The DNA here is from genome assembly GCF_964263255.1 of Lissotriton vulgaris. Classification (NCBI taxonomy): domain Eukaryota; kingdom Metazoa; phylum Chordata; class Amphibia; order Caudata; family Salamandridae; genus Lissotriton; species Lissotriton vulgaris. The sequence goes on along the minus strand of NC_141699.1, from coordinate 549,944,162 downwards.
AGGGAACTACTTGCAAGCACCTATAAAAACCATAAAGGTCTGCCAGTTCCATCAGTGCCGCCCAAGGGAGTTAAAAAAAAGTAGAAAGGAAGCAGAAATATCAACATCAAAGGGACCCAAGGCTGCTAATAATACAACCAAGGTACAAACAAATGTTGTAAGTGAAAAAGGGGGAGGATCTGTACCAGAACAAAAAACAAATAGTAATCAAACCAATACAGTTGCCCCTAAAGAAAAAAAGAGTAACTCACACTATAATCCATCCAGAGTATCTAAGAGGAATGTAGATCTTCCACCTCAGGCAGCACCTTTTGTAGTAATTATGACAGGGGTACCTGAACTAGAAGATGGTAAATGAGAACATTTCCATACTCTGAAGAACAAGGTTATACACCTAACCTGAATGGGGAAATATTGAATGTGAGAAGGGTCGCGTGGTTGGGTCGTAGACCTAAGGATCAAAAAGGGGAAGAGATTATCATAAATTTTAGAGACCATAGAGTCTCCAAATACATTGGGAAATGGTATGATGGGAGAGACATGGAGGGAATCACAACTAGAGACCTGACCTATTTTTACCCACAATCACTGCTGAAAAGACCAGTACATCCCCCACCAACCCGAGGCCGTGACTTTCCTACCTATGGTTTTAATGTCTCCACCTTCAACCGCTACTCCATGTTCGAAGGGATGGAAGGGATTGACTGACTGTGTGATGGAACCTTGAGTGACACCCCAGCTAAAATAGCTGGCTATAACATCAAATGTCTGGGAAAAATTACAGGGAGGATAATGATGAGGTAACTCCCCCACCCAGGGAGGATAGCCCCAGGATTGTGCCGATATTTAAAAAACACCAACTGAGGATAATGGAGAAAAAGTCTCAGAAGTAAACATAAATAAGGTAAACCCCAACTCAGGTACAATTAAGTTAATTTCCTGGAATATAGCAGGGCTATCAAAAAATATTTCCAAACCAGAATGGAACGAATTCATAGATGAATTCGACATTTGTTTGTTCCAAGAGACCTGGAGCATATCCCCCCAGCATAAATGTGAGTATACAACTCACGTTATACCAGCTACTAGTACTGGGCGGGGTCAGCCTTCTGGGGGCCTACATATTTGGACTAAAATATCACTCAATTTGGCCATCACCACTCGCTCGTGGTCATCAAATGATATATTACATATCTCGGTTAAGGGTTATAAAACCTTTGAGCTGTTTAATGTGTATGCACGTGGGACTCCAGGAGGCCAAACGTCCCCCACTATAACTCTCCTTGAGGGGGCATTGGCAGGTATTCGCCCACTGTCCAGTATTATCATTGGAGGTGATTTTAATTGTACTTATGAACCCTTGGATAAAGATGACTTCATGTGTATGAATGAGGATGATTGCACAAGGTCTATCCCGCTGTTAACCCTGGCACCCATAAAAAAGTGGACCCCGAGAGTCCTACAATTGAATGCCCTAACAGTTGAATATAATCTTCGAGCATTGAATGGGAGAACACCTTCTGACCCAAATGGGGCAATGACATACAAAAAACTCAGTTGTCCCTCCCGTATTGATTATATCCTGCTCGATACTAACTCCTGGAACAGATTAATGGATATGGAAGTTGTACAGACTCAAGACAGCGACCATAATCCACTATGTATGGGAATAAAATGGGTGAGGGAGAGGAATTTTGTAAAAACTCCGCTACTAATCACAAAAGAACTCATCCCGTCAGATGGTAACCGCAAACTTAAGTGGAACAGAATATTAGGCCAAGAGGACAGTCTGCTCTCTATTAAAGAAATGGTTGAATCAATAACCAGGGAACTGGTTCTTGTGAACATGGCTGCCAATATGGATAGTACTAACTTTTGCCTTGAAGTTTCCTATAACACTCTGGTAAGGGACATTGGATCCCTCTTTTCTGTAAATGGGGGTGGAGGCCCTAGAAAGAAATGTACCCAACAAGCTAGTACTCCCTGGTACACGGCGCAATGTAGGGAGAAAAGAAGGGAAATTGGAAGTGCAATCAAGAGGAAGGACAATGCAGCTGTGCGGTTGGCTAGAAAAGATTATAAAAGCTGTATAATAAAGGCCAAGAGGGACTGGGAGGAGGAGTATTGGCAGGAATTAAGGGTGGCAGCAACCTCCAAGAACACAATACTATTCTGGAAAATGATAAACAGCTTAGATAGAAAAGGTAATGATCCTCTAGCCAACCATATAACGGAACAACAATGGCGTACACATTTTTCCAACTTGTATAACTGTGGGAAGGAAGTAACCCCACTAGGTTTGGATCACCTGTATCCCAGTAATGATAGGACAACAACCGATGAGCTTTTTACAGCACATGAGGTAGCTGCAGCCATAAGGAAAATAACCCCAGCGAAAGCGGCCGGCCAGGATGGGATACCAGGTGATCTGTTTCTACATGATCCCAAGCTGTGGTCCAATTTTATTGCCCCATTGATAAATTTAATGCTTGCTGGTCACCCGGTCCCCGACTCCTGGAAGGGGGCGAAAGTGGTCACAATCCACAAGAAAGGTGACAAGGAGACCCCGCCAACTATAGGCCGATTAGTTTAATCGATGCTATGCAAAAAGTTGTTGGTCGAGTGATTGAGAACAGAATAGACAGATGGGTGGTGGAGGGTTGCATACTCTCCCATTTCCAAGCAGGTTTTCGCAAAAACGTGGGGACCATGGATCAGGTCTTCAGGTTTTGGGCAATCTACTGGAAAACAGTTAGTGTTAGAAGGGGAAAACTCTACCTGGCCTTTGTAGATTTAAAAAGCGCCTTTGACCTGGTACCTCGCGACAAGCTCTGGAGGGTGCTATTAGACATGGGCTTTCCACGCTATCTTCTGGAACTGATAGTCAAGCTCCATGAGGATAGCTATTCCAGGATTAGATGGGGGAGTCAGAGCAGTTAACGAGGAGGGTATCCGTGAATAGGGGGGTACGCCAGGGCTGTGTGATGGCGCTGACACTGTTCTCTCTCTTTGTTAACGGGGTTGTGGAGCGGCTGAGGGAGGACAGTGCCGATGCCCTGGTCCTGGCAGGAGAGAAAACACCAACTCTCCTGTTTGCGGACGACACCCTTCTGTTGGTTAAAACCCCGGTGGCCCTGCAAAAACTTTTGGACAAATTCAATCTATTTTGTGATGAGCGTGGACTCACCATTAACACGACCAAAACTAAGTTGATGGTTTTACCCCCCCCCCCCCCCAAAAAGGGGAAGGAATCCCCAGATCACCCTTAATGGAACTCCTCTTGAGGTAGTGGAGGAATTTGACTACCTGGGTATAAGGATAAATAGCAAAATGAGGTGGGATTCCCATATAGCAAACATGCAGCTACACCTAAGGAGAGTCTTGGTGCTATATTAAGGAGCCAGCGATTATCAGTTAGTAGACCAATTGGCCCTGCTCTAGCTGTATATGAAGGAAGGGCGATGCCCTCAGCGACCTATGGGGCAGAATTATGGGGAGGAGAAAATGTTGAGGTATTGGTAAAGGCAGAGAATAAATTTATTAGGGAGCTGGTTGCCTTACCTGTATCTACCCCACTGAAACCATTGTACTTGGATATGGGCAAACGCACCATCTTAGATGTAGTTCATTTGCGTCCTTTGTTGTTCTGGGTTCGCTTAAGGAGGACCACAGAGCTATCACATTATGCCCTAGTGCTGGACGAGCTGATTGCACTGAACTCGGGTGGCAAAATACACTGGTTAAATAAACTTAAAGAGATGGTTATGAAGTTGGGTCTGACTGAATCCTGGTCCACCCAGGCACCACCTCCAAAGCAAGTAATAAAGAAAATCTACTGGGAGTGGGAGGAGGCTCATGAACAGAGGAACCCAAGTTGGAGAACCCTAACTATGCAATTCTTAGAACATAAATCAACCAGAAAGCTGGAACCCTTTCTTGACCTGATAACAACACCCAGACATAGAGTGATTTTCTTAAAAATGTGATATGGAACTTTACCTCTCAATCAATTTACTAAAGGATGGAAAGCCTCAAGGTCATTGAACGGTGCATGTCCTTGCTGTCCGTGCAAAACAGAATCCCTTGCTCATTTTCTGTTCGGCTGTAAAAGCTATAAGAGGGCAAGACAGAGATGGCTTAAACCAGTTTGCAGGGAGCTTGGAACTAGAGATTTTAGGGTTGCTCTCCGTATCATTACAACCAATATGCTCCCACTTTTCATTGTTTGCGGTGTCGCAAACTACTTATCAAGTGCTTGGCTCACTCGCACAAGGATATCCAATTTTATCAATACTTAGGCCGCATGGTTAAAATCGTTAATTCATAACTTACTTTTAAAATGTGTGATACTTAATATTGTCATGTATTTTTTGGTTGTTTCATGTTTTTATTGTATATAGGAATTTTTTTATACAATTCTAATGAAATGTATTTTAATGCTAATATTTTATGATCAATGTACTTTTATGATATGACAATATCGAATAAAGTATCAATCAATCGATAACAATTTACTTCTACCCAAGCAAACCCTTGTTAGCAACATTAGGATAATTAAAGACTGAAAAAACATAACTTTGGAACCTGTGACATGTAGTTTGCATACAGCTCTTTGATGGCAGTTCATAAGCTCACTGAGCTAGATTATTATTGTAACATATGACCTGTACAGAAACAAAAGGATCTTTTGTGACAAAAGTAGTAGCCCCAGAGCTATGCACATAAAATACATTTATGTGATCTGCATGGTGCACATTCTTTCAGCACAGCTGACTTCTCTGTCACCTTCGTCATGAGGCTCCTGTTTTAAGCCGGTGTTGTCACCTCTTTTGGGCCTTGTTTGGTATGGATGGGGGGGGGGGGGGGATATGGAGCTCTATCAGAAGCCTCGCTGTGATACCACCTTTCCCAGGGGGACAAAACAAATTGTATGTCGTTCATAGTCAGAGCTGCTGACAGAACGATGTGCAAGTCCCGGTGTCAGCTCAACTTCCTGTGATTCTGGGCAAATCAAGTAATGTCCCTTACAATAAAATAGTCTCACATAAAAGAAAAATAACGTGGATCTTGTGTAATGTTACTGGTGCTCATGCACACTGCCCCAGTGCCAATGGGCTGTGTTCACGCTATATAAAACTACAAAAACAAAACAATAACAAAAAATAGCCTGCCACATTCCAATGGGACTAACTAGATGGTGTGATTAATTAAATGGACGTGGAGTTTGCACTTAAGAGCTGGCTGCACGCGTTCGCCTGGGAATGCGGACCTGGATCCTTCCGGTTTCCTCTCTCCACCTCTGCCCATTTTAGGTGAATTGCAAGGCCAGAAATGTCGCTGCAGCCTCTATGTGCCCAAAACAAAGGCTGACATCCATATGGACCCTGCCAGGCATGACACCCACCACTGCGCTGGGACACGGGTCTGACAGCGATCCGCCGTTATTATTCAACAGCCGGGGCTATAGCTGAAACTAACCACAGTGTGTGTGACATTGGACCCCGAGGCGAGGCCAGGAGGCCTGAAATATTTCTGCATGGGGCGAGTTTCAGCCTTCCGCCTTTTTGCTCAAAAGCATGTAATGTTTACTTAAACGCGTACTGATAACAAAACAGCATGTCCGAGGTTCAATAGCAAAGTTAAATTATTACTTATGGGTTCATATTTTTAAAATAATCTGTAAAACGAATGCAGTTTAGTTTCTGATAAAACTTGTGTTTTATTATAGCACCGGGACTATTTTGTATGAATGTGTGTTAAAATTCTGCAGCACTCCACAGTCTGGCTACTTTCACTGAAGGGGCAAGTGCTTGCCGTACTTTAAACTCCAGCGCCAATGTACAATCAATCAATCAAAGCATTTATATAGCGCACTACTCACCCAGAGGGTCTCAAGGCGCTAGGGGATGGGGGTCCGCTACTGCTCGAACAGCCAGGTCTTGAGTTGCTTCCTGAAGGCGAGGTGGTCCTGGGTCAGGCGGAGGTGGGTCGGGAGGGAGTTCCATGTCTTGGCGGCGAGGTAGGAGAAGGACCGTCCCCCTGTGGTGGCTCTTCGGATGCGGGGGACGGTGGCGAGGGCGTGTCCGGTCGATCGAAGCTGGCGTTTGGGAGCGTAGAAGTTGAGGCGGCTGTTGAGGTATCCTGGGCCTTGGTTGTGTAGGGCTTTGTGTGCGTGGGTGAGGAGACGGAAGGTGATTCTCTTGTTGATCGGGAGCCAGTGCAGGTCTCTCAGGTGTCCGGAGATGTGGCTGCGACGGGGGATGTCCAGTATGAGTCGGGCTGAGGCGTCCTGGATCCGCTGGAGTCTCTTCTGGAGTTTGGCGGTGGTTCCGGCGTAGAGGGAGTTGCTGTAGTCCAGACAGCTGGTGACGAGGGCCTGGGTGACCGTCTTCCTGGTGTCGGTGGGGATCCACCGGAAGATCTTGCGTAGCATGCGCAGGATGTTGAAGCACGATGAGGAGACGGCGTTGACTTGTCTGGTCATGGAGAGGGAGGAGTCCAGGATGACGCCCAGGTTGCGTGCGTGGTCTGTTGGTTTGGGTGGGCTGCCTAGGGCGGGGGGCCACCAGGAGTCGTCCCAGGCGGAGGGTGAAGATCCCAGGATGAGGACTTCCGTCTTGTCCGAGTTCAGTTTCAGGCCAAAACCCAGAATGGGAGTGCGGGTAGTAAGCACACAAGGTGTTAATCAGAGAGCAAAGAAACAAAATCGTAATTGAGTAGGGTGTTTTTTTCCTGCCGTGCGACAACGTCAGATAGAACAAGTCACTGCTTCGGAGATGCGAAGAGGAGGCTAAGGTGGGCACCTAACTAACTGTCTGAGCCCTAATGTCACATCCTGTACCTGTAATTTTCATGCAAACCACCACGCTCAAGAAAATCAACTTACTGGTTACCAGCTGCTGCACTACACGCACCTTCAAATAATAGTGCTCAAATAATAGTGCTGAGCTGCCTGTTCGTCATACGTGTGTCCTGTCCATAAGGCGGGCGGCGGCGACAACAATTTAAAAAAGCTTACGCACGCTGCCTCACGCAGCCCCACATGACCAAATCCAGCCCAATCAGTGGCCTGCCTACCGGCAACACTGACTGAAGGCATGGATTTATTACCGGCACAGCTCTTCATGAAGACTCAGAGACAGAGTGAGAATGTGAACGCTTCACGAAGACTCAGAGACAGAGTGAGACTGTGAACGGCGTCACTAGGGTTGGTGTCACCCGGTGCGGGAACTCATGGTGTCACCCCCTCACGACTTACTGCATGGACCTCCTCTGCTCTGAGTCCGCCAGTGGACACAGTTGGCAAATAACGGGACCATACAGAATCCTTAGTAACGTTTGTAAATTTAGGTCCTATATTTACAAACTGTTATATGTGTTCAATGTTCAATTTACAGTTTAAGACCAGGATGGCACTCATATGTACCTTTAAGCAATACCCTGGCATCCACTGACAAAAAAAACTGTGCAACACCCGAAAACTCAAACCAGTGCAACCGTTTCTACCATTCCAATTCTGGCCACAGCTATGAGCTGTTAGGTCAACTATGAATGAAAACTGGTCTTCAAACAATCAGATGCACCCAGAGTCTTACATTTGGATAAACAATGGAACTAGAGTATGGCTTAAGAGGAATACAACGCCACTTTTTGAGGCTGACTGAGATACAAAGACTTTCCCACCTTTTATTATGAAGGGCAAAGGTTTTGCAGATAATAGAAAGGTGCATGAGAGCAGGATGAAAGGAGAGGCGCACAGAGGTGCCTAGAGGCTAGCTATCAGTTGTTTTGATGCTACTTCCACCTGACCTGTTCGCTAACGAGGCTGAGATTTGTTTGGGAAGCCAGAGAAAGAGAAAAGGTGGCGTTGGGTGGCAAACTGTCCAGTGCTTTCAGCAGGTACTGTTTTGTTCCATATGGGAGATCAGTGCACCAGTAAAAATACGTGTTTCTGGAATTTTGCAGATAGGAAACAGGGTGCCAATCCACGGTCCATGTCTGACTGGGAATAAATGCAGCCCTTGCGAATGTGTTAATGCCAGCCCCTTGCTTCACTGGACGAGGGCAGTAAAACAGTGAGGTGAGCCAGTCTGTTCCTCCCCAAAAGAGTTGGGGCGTCCCTGTCATAACTTTTATGTTTTCAAAAGCGGAAGTAAAGTTTTTTATTTAGTGCACACTTTCTCAAACATATTGGGGGAAACATACATTCCAAAGGCAGCTCTATAGGAGAAGGCTTTAATTTGCACGTACGTCGGGTCTAGCGCAATTACCAGAATCATTATACAGCTCCATGCAACGTGTGCCCCTGCCTGCCCAGCCTCATTGAAATGGAGGCAAACACATTCAGCGAAGTTCGGAGCAGATGGAGAAACCTCGGCGCGCACAGAAGGGTACCACGGGTTCCCCTCATCATCACTGCCAGGAATGATTGTCAGCCAGGAGCAGGCGATAACAGCAGAGTGACTTTACATGCACTGCGTACATCGGCACTGGCAGGTCATGCGTCCAAGGATGGAAAGTTGGAAACAGCAGCAGTACACAAGAATTCTAGTTAATAACCTACCACGTTTACTTTGAGACACGGCGAAGATTTTTTGATGCAGTTTGAGTGGCAATGGGGTGGTCCCCACGCAAAAAGAAAAACCTCCTACCTCTGGTTTTAGTTACAGACAGCCATAAATGACGTGTAATGGGTCCCGCAACCCCTTCGCCACAGTACCTGCGGAGGACATGTGCAAAGACTCTCGCACAGCTGGGCCGCGAGACTCCGAGTGCAGGAACAGGGCCTCGTGGTGCTGAAGAGTTCGACCCCTTGCTGCTGTGACACTGAACGTCAATAGACTTGACGTCCAGACGGGCCGAAAAGGGTGACGCGGCGCAGGCGCACGTAAGCCTGCAGCACTTTTGTTTTGATCAGATCTTATTTCAGGCCTGTTCCGAGGGCTGCCCCAGTAGGAATGAGTTGGCAAATACCTGGTCGGCGCGCTCCACCTGCACGTAAGGCCGTCCACCTTGATTGCTCCGGAGTCCTTGCAGTTTGCAGACACTAATCCTCCTGATTATAAAGAGCAGAGGCGAGGCTGCAGAGCTGTGTTACACAGCGTAACCAGATTGGTGGCACCCCATGTGATGGTGTCACCCGGTGCGGTCCGCACCCCCCCGCACCCTCCTAGTGATGCCATTGTATTGTGTGACACACTTTATGCACTCACGCAGTTCCAGCCCCGCCCTGATGAATAAGTGCCGGTGCTAAGCATCGGAAAGCACCGGCACAAATTAAGCACTGTGCGGTTGTCATAAACTAATCCCTTCTTGTGAATTCGAGAAAGTTTCTAGTGACCTCTGAGCTAGCTGGCACTCACAATTAAGTCTAATATATCGATAGAGACCTGGTCGACCTAAGTTTTACGTCTAAACTATAGTATATATTATTCCAATGCGCAGAGCTTATTGGGAATATAGGAACTACACTACAACACCCTCATTGGCCCATGTTAAAACTCCAATACTCCTATTTAATGATGATATGCTTTTGGTCTTTAAGATGCTCAGTGGGCTAAAGAAACTCTTGGTACGCTTCGAGGGGTTCTGTCACACTAGGGGACTGGACATTAACAGATCTAAACTAAACTAATGGTGTTCAATCCCCACAAATCTTTTAAAAAGAGAATAGTACTGGGGGACTGGGGGGGGGGGCTCTTGAAACGTTGGATAGCTTTACCTAATTGGACAAAACCTTTAGGGGGCACATTTCCTGGAAACCTCTTCTCATCAACGCTGCCCTAAAACTCAAGCAAGTAACAGGGGGAGTTCTTAAAGAATATAAGGCTGCTTATACTAAATCTATCCCGCCTGTTCTTCAACTTTATGAGGCCAGGACCTTGGGCTCAGCCCTACATGGAGCTGAGCAGTGGGGTTTCTCTAATAATGATATACTTATTAGCACCGAAAATAACTTTTTTCGTTATCTTGCACTTCTTCCCCCGAGTACCCCATTGGTACTGCTCTTTTTGGATATCAGTAAGAGAAGCCTTGCTGGTAAAGCCAGGTTACTTCCTCTGTTATACTAGAGACAGCTGTGGTCTAACCCAGAATTAGCTCACTACACCTTACACCCTCAGGATGTCATGCAAGCGGGTCATCTTGCTAAAATACCTTGGATTTTGAACATCAAGGAGTTACTCCACACTATAGGGGAACCTGATCTTTTGAATCATGCTGCCACTACCGGTTTCCCGTCCGCAAATTTCTTGAAGAAGCTTTTTTGGTCAGTGATAGAGGCAAACAATCAAAAAAAAGCTGGCTTACTAAAACTGGCCTGAGAATTTCTTGATTTCAAGCCTTCGAGAGGTTATGAGCCACATTGGGACCAAGTGACCGTCCCTAATTATAGGAAGCTATACTTTCAGTTTAGAGTGGGCACCCTCCCATTGAGAGGTTTAACTAAGAGTTGGATTGCTTGGGCTATTGATACATTCCTGCATGCTCTTCTTCGGGTGAGAGTGCTGCGCATTTTTCTTCACTTGCCCAGCCTATGCTCGCCCCCACAGACTTTGGTTAGCTTCCACCTGTAGGTGTTTACATCAGCATAGCCACTTGGCTGCACTCCGTATTTTAAGGTCTGATTGCAGTTTATTGCTTGCCATACCTTTAGCCAAATTCCTGGGGGCCACGTGGATGCTTGGTAGAAAGACATTATGACTGTCTGATTTGACCTTGTCCGTTTAAATTGTAGTGCAAACACTTTTTATTGTTATTTTTAGTAATTTATCTTGTTTATGCAAGTTGATAACTAAATCTATTATGGAACTTTCTGCATTTATGTATAACCTTTGATTGCCTTATGCCTGACTGTACTGTAATATGTTGTTTTTACTTATTTATTTTTTATATACTGCTGTATTTGCACTTGCACTTCATGGCCCTGGAGGTCGAAATAACGTTATTTGCAATAAGATGCAGGATGTATTGTGAGATTTGTAAAGGCAGTGTCAGTTTTTCTCTCCTATGATTTGCATTGCAGTCTACTGGATAACAATGTCACACCTTCCCTTTTATTTAAAAAAAAAGGTTTGGGAAAGAATTTCTATGGTAATTTCTCACACGGTCTGTGCAATCCGCATATTCTCTTCTGCGCCTCTTTCATGGTGGTTCATTCACTTTGTATGTCCCTTTCTTTCCAGAGCAGAAACAATATGTGTTTCCAAGTGATACAGGAATCAGGCAGCAAGATGGGAATCTCCACTGAGACAAATCTTCAGCATGAGCAAAAAGAGAAGAGAAGCCTTCACACTTTATACCAATCAGTCTTTTGGAAACACCCCCTGTGGGAAAACAAAGAGGACAGGCCCAAACAAAGGCTAACCTTGCACTTTAGAAGAGACCAGTGGCACCAAACAGCCCACACCATCCAACTAATTTAATGATACTGCTTGAGGAAAGAACAAAGTCAGGACACAGCAAAAGGTTACTTATGTGCATCTAAAAGGAACCCTGTCACCATCCTTCTACTCAAACTTCAGAGTCTGTTGCCACACAAAAGTAGCAGGAATACTAGCAATACATAATGCACAGGAGTCCCTGTGTGCCCAATAGCTTCCACCTGGGCCGCACTCCCTGCTGGACACGCCCCTCATACTGGATTAATTGCGGTAGCCTGCACTGACCCGTTGGGACTCCGTTCTTGATACCTGGATTGTTGTGGCCGGATTCTGCTGTTGTTCTCTTCACTTTTGCCACCGGCATTTCAGCGCATAGACATCAGCGGGAGTCGTCGAGGGGCACACGCCCGAGGAGGAACTGTGTGGGGAGTTGCTGCGTGCAGGGCTGCGAGCGCCGAGGCAGGGAATCCATCTCCCAGGAGTCCCTGTGTGCCCGATAGCTTCCACCTGGGCCGCTCTCCCTGCTGGACACGCCCCCCGCATACTGGATTAATTGCGGTAGCCTGCACTGACCCGTTGGGACTCCGTTCTTGATACCTGGATTGTTGTGGCCGGATTCTGCTGTTGTTCTCTTCACTTTTGCCACCGGTATTTCAGCGCATAGACATCAGCGGGAGTCGTCAAGGGGCACACGCCCGAGGAGGAACTGTGTGGGGAGTTGATGCGTGCAGGGCTGCGAGCGCCGAGGCAGGGACTCCATCTCCCAGGAGTCCCTGTGTGCCCGATAGCTTCCACCTGGGCCGCTCTCCCTGCTGGACAAGCCCCCTGCATACTGGATTAATTGCGGTAGCCTGCACTGACCCGTTGGGACTCCGTTCTTGATACCTGGATTGCTGTGGCCGGATTCTGCTGTTGTTCTCTTCACTTTTGCCACCGGTATTTCAGCGCATAGTCATTAGCGGGAGTCGTCGAGGGGCACACGCCCGAGGAGGAACTGTGTGGGGAGTTGCTGCGTGCAGGGCTGCGAGCGCCGAGGCAGGGACTCCATCTCCCAGGAGTTCCTGTGTGCCCGATAGCTTCCACCTGGGCCGCTCTCCCTGCTGGACACCCCCCCGCATACTGGATTAATTGCGGTAGCCTGCACTGACCCGTTGGGACTCAGTTCTTGATACCTGGATTGTTGTGGCCGGATTCTGCTGTTGTTCTCTTCACTTTTTCCACCGGTATTTCAGAGAATAGATATCAGCGGGAGTCGTCGAGGGGCACACGCCCGAGGAGGAACTGTGTGGGGAGTTGCTGCGTGCAGGGCTGCGAGCGCCGAGGCAGGGACTCCATCTCCCAGGAGTCCCTGTGTGCCCGATAGCTTACACCTGGGCCGCTCTCCCTGCTGGACACGCCCCCTGCATACTGGATTAATTGCGGTAGCCTGCACTGACCCGTTGGGACTCCGTTCTTGATACCTGGATTGTTGTGGCCGGATTCTGCTGTTGTTCTCTTCACTTTTGCCACCAGTATTTCAGCGCATAGTCATTAGCGGGAGTCGTCGAGGGGAACACGCCCGAGGAGGAACTGTGTGGGGAGTTGCTGCGTGCAGGGCTGCGAGCGCCGAGGCAGGGACTCCATCTCCCAGGAGTTCCTGTGCGCCCGATATCTTCCACCTGGGCCGCTCTCCCTGCTGGACAAACCCCCCGCATACTGGATTAATTGCGGTAGCCTGCACTGACCCGTTGGGACTCAGTTCTTGATACCTGGATTGTTGTGGCCGGATTCTGCTGTTGTTCTCTTCACTTTTGCCACCGGTATTTCAGAGAATAGACATCAGCGGGAGTCGTCGAGGGGCACGCGCCCGAGGAGGAACTGTGTGGGGAGTTGCTGCGTGCAGGGCTGCGAGCGCCGAGGCAGGGACTCCATCTCCAAGGAGTCCCTGTGTGCCCGATAGCTTACACCTGGGCTGCTCTCCCTGCTGGACACGCCCCCTGCATACTGGATTAATTGCGGTAGCCTGCACTGACCTGTTGGGACTCCGTTCTTGATACCTGGATTGTTGTGGCCGGATTCTGCTGTTGTTCTCTTCACTTTTGCCACCGGTATTTCAGCGCATAGTCACTAGCGGGAGTCGTCGAGGGGCACACCCGAGGAGGAACTGTGTGGGGAGTTGCTGCGTGCAGGGCTGCGAGCGCCGAGGCAGGGACTCCATCTCCCAGGAGTTCTTGTGTGCCCGATAGCTTCCACCTGGGCCGCTCTCCCTGCTGGACACACCCCCCGCATACTGGATTAATTGCGGTAGCCTGCACTGACCCGTTGGGACTCAGTTCTTGATACCTGGATTGTTGTGGCCGGATTCTGCTGTTGTTCTCTTCACTTTTGCCACCGGTATTTCAGAGCATAGACATCAGCGGGAGTCGTCGAGGGGCACACGCCCGAGGAGGAACTGTGTGGGGAGTTGCTGCATGCAGGGCTGCGAGCGCCGAGGCAGGGACTCCATCTCCCAGGAGTCCCTGTGTGCCCGATAGCTTACACCTGGGCCGCTCTCCCTGCTGGACACGCCCCCCGGACATTCCTACTCCTATTTTAGCCAGATACCAAACCCGCTGCGCGGGAGCGTCCCGGGAGAAGCCCGGGACAAGGGCGGGCCGTCTGTGGCCGTCAGGGGCTGCAGGAGGCTTGGCTGGGCCCTCTCTCTGTCATTTATATTCCAGCAGGCATTTACCGGTCTAGCCCTTGCTAGTTGGAGCGAACTGTTATATCCCGTTGCTTTGTTGATGGACATATTATTAAGTTCTCTCCTGTATTTAGAGTGGTTTAATTGTGGTTTACAGTGTCCCAATCTATCCCTGGTGCTGTAAGGACCGCCAGCATGTCTCTATCCCCAACTACTTCCCCCTTGAAATCCCTCCCGTCCTCGGTTGGGGTTGCAATTCTCACTAACGTACCATCATTGTTGGGCAGCAAGAATCCTCCCAGACGCTAAAAAATAAAACCATGCACTGGTTAAGGATTAATAGACCACTGCCCAGGGAAGTCGATGGGTTGATTCTTGGTGTCAGAAGGGTAGGCTGGGTAGGTAGTAGTTATAAGCGCTATGAGGGGGATTGTGTGGTTGTTAACTTTAACGATCCCAGGGTAGCTCAGTTGATCTCAAATCAGAATCTAGGTACTAGTAGTGCTGGCATTGGAGTAGTCGATCTGACTTTCTTCTATCCGAGAACAGTGGACACCCATTTTGGTATGATCCCAGAAGAAAGTTGTTACCACAATTTTTCTATCCCTGGCTACGACCCATTTGCTGTGCCTTACAACCATACCCCATGGTCGAGGACTTATGGAAGAACTGCAGGTTACTGAAATGATATTTGCCCCGGGCCTGTTATCTCTTCCCTGGGTACGACCATTCGGTTGAATTCCTGCCCCCTGGAGACTATGACAAACAGTGGGATTTCCACCTCTATTGAGAGTGGTCCCCAGTCTCAGGGTGACAGTCCTGGCAGTGGGTCTGAGGGGGGAGAGCAGAACAATTTGACCACCACCCCTTGTTGTTAAATATTTCGTCCACCCTAAGCGTGGAAGGGTATACTCAGATGTGAGTCCCTTGCTCATTGCACCATCAGGATTCAAGCAAGCCGGGCCGACGAAGGCTGAAATGCCAGAAACCGGTCCCCGGAAGCTTGCTTTCTTCCCAGTGTAAGAATTGGCTTGGTAGTTTGGTTTGCCCTGTTCCCATCATGCACTGGGACAGGAACAGACTAATTTGCATATAGCCAGGTTCTGAACTGGGATGGTGCAGTGAGCTAAAAAACGGTGTTGGATCTAGCCCTGATCTCTTGACTGGGTGAGAGTATTCTGCTTAATTCAGAAACTCTGTCCATCACCACCCCTTGTTGTTAAATATTTTGTCCACCCTAAGCGTGGAAGGGTATACTCAGATGTGAGTCCCTTGCTCATTGCACCATCAGGATTCAAGCAAGCCGGCCGACGACGGCTGAAATGCCAGAAACCGGTCCCCGGAAGCTTGTTTCCTTCCCAGTGTAAGAATTGGCTTGGTAGTTTGGTTTGCCCTGTTCCCATCATGCACTGGGACAGGAACAGACTAATTTGCATATAGCCAGGTTCTGAACTGGGATGGTGCAGTGAGCTAAAAAACGGTGTTGGATCTAGCCCTGATCTCTTGACTGGGTGAGAGTATTCTGCTTAATTCAGAAACTCTGTCCATCACCACCCCTTGTTGTTAAATATTTTGTCCACCCTAAGCGTGGAAGGGTATACTCAGATGTGAGTCCCTTGCTCATTGCACCATCAGGATTCAAGCAAGCCGGGCCGACGACAGCTGAAATGCCAGAAACCGGTCCCCGGAAGCTTGTTTCCTTCCAAGTGTAAGAATTGGCTTGGTAGTTTGGTTTGCCCTGTTCCCATCATGCACTGGGACAGGAACAGACTAATTTGCATATAGCCAGGTTCTGAACTGGGATGGTGCAGTGAGCTAAAAAACGGTGTTGGATCTAGCCCTGATCTCTTGACTGGGTGAGAGTATTCTGCTTAATTCAGAAACTCTGTCCATCACCACCCCTTGTTGTTAAATACACCCTTTGACGGAGGGCAGGATACCAATCACGTTCCTCATGCCGAGCTAACCACGCCTGATCCTGCCATAAAGATTCTCAGCTGGAATGTTGCTGGGATTGCGAGGAAGTTGGCCATTCCAGAATGGAACACCTTAGTGGAAGGTTTTTCCATATGTATCTTCCAAGAAACCTGGAGCATGGAACCATGTTATAAGGTAGGATATTCATCATTTTTTCTGCCAGCAGTCCCCTCCCCTTCTGGGAAAGGCCATCCCTCTGGTGGTCTTCTTATATGGGTCGCTATTTCGCTCGGTTGTCAGGTTACCCAGCGCGTGACTGACTCCCTTGACCTTTTGAGCATATCGCTCACTGGACCCAAGAGAGGGTCAGCCCTTGACATTTTTAACATCTATGTTAGGGGAGTAAAGGGAGGCTTATTGTCCCCCATTGTGTCAGAGCTAGAATCTCGGCTAAGTGGGGGCCCAGATAGTTCCCATGTCCTAGTCGCAGGCGACTTTAATTGCACGTTTGAGCCTCTTGGGCTGGAGGATTCCGTAGGGACTGTTGAGGAAGACACCAGAAGAGGCATACCAGCTTTATCCTTATCCCCTATCAGAAGGTGGACCCAAGTGGCAGTCCAAATCTATTCCCTAACCCTGGAATTTGACCTTAGGGCAGTAAACGGTAGGACGTCTCTGGATCCCTCTGGAGCGCATACCTACAATAGGGTGGATCACACCTCTAGAATAAATTATATCCTTCTTGATGTTAATTTTTGGGACCACTTGTTGGATATGGAGGTACTTCCATCAGTAGAAAGCGACCATAACCTGCTTTCCCTTGCTTTACGTCCCATATGGTCGGAGCTTCTAGGTGCAGACGTGACCCCCCAAACATTTGTGCACCAGGAGATTTACCCTTCTAATTGTGGTAGGCGCCTAAAATTGGGTAATATTGTCAAGGACCATGAGAAACTCCTATCCATTTCATCACTTTTGACTTCTGCTCAGTTAAGGTTAGCCGATTCCGCATTACATGCAGAGGAAGTAACGTCACTCTTCTGTGCTACCACTGAGGCCTTGAGCGAATTCTTTTATCTCCCTAATACGGGTTCCCGTGCTGGAAAGCCCAAACTCAGGCAGAACCCCTATGCCTGGTACACAAAAAAATGCAGCGAGATGAAAAGTTCCTTGATTTGCGCTGTAAAGAGCAGGTCACTGGACGACATACGGTTGGCTAGGAAAAACTACTCACAGACTGTGATTGCAGCAAAGAAGGAATGGGAGGACTGCTTCTGGGAGGATCTGAGGAAAGCAAGTTTGAACAGGGATGCAAGAGGCTTCTGGACCCTTATAAGATCTAGGGACAGGCCAGGCAGCACACTGATAGCGTGCAATATTCCCCCACAGTGCTGGGTTAACCACTTTTCATCTCTCTACACTGAAAGCGACCCACCTAATAATAATGCACCCCCCACAGGAACTATTAGAACGAGATTAGAGACCGATCTTTTTACAGAAAGAGAGGTGTTGGATGCAATTAAAACCCTGGTCCCACTGAAAGGAGCGGGGCCAGATGGGTTGCCGGGTGATATAATATGGGCAAACCCCAAGGAGTGGGGGACTCTTATATCCTCTCTGTTAAATGCCATCACCGAGGGCGCGACCATACCTGAATCCTGGAAGGGGGCAGAGGTTGTCCCGATATACAAGAAGGGGTGCCGGGACAACCCTGCCAATTACCGGCCAATAAGTCTAATTGATTCCTCTCAAAAACTGGCGGGAAGGTGATATTGCGAAGGATGCTCGAATGGATGGACGACAATAACATCCTGTCGGACCTCCAAGCTGGGTTCCGCTCTGGTACCGGGACCATCGAGCAGGCCTTCAGATTAACTCTTCTCCACTGGAAGGTGGTGGTGCTGGGAGGGGGTAGTCTATACTTGGCCTTTATTGACTTAAAAACTGCTTTCGATTTGGTTCCCAGAGAGAAATTATGGAAGGTTTTGGTGGACTTAGGGATGCCCTCTTACATTCTCTCCTTGCTGTTAAAACTTCACGATGGCAATTTTGCACAGGTGCGTTGGGGCACGAAAGGCGAAAAAACAGAACGAATTCCAGTAGGTAGGGGAGTCCGACAAGGATGTGTCCTGGCGCCCACTCTGTTTTCGCTTTATGTAAATGGAGTGGTTGAACATCTGCTTGGCACTCCCTCTGACGCTCCCTCTTTGGCGGGTAAACGGATTCCCACCCTGCTCTTTGCGGACAACATTCTCCTCATCTCAAAGTCCCCTATGGGTCTGCAAAACCTTTTAAATAGCTTCCAGGAGTTCTGTCTATCGAGAGGGTTGGTATTTAATACCGACAAAACTAAATTCCTGGTTATGAACCCCCCAGAAAACTTGGTAGACCCCCGACCCTGAACTCTGAGCCACTAGAGAGAGTGTCTGAGTTTGACTATTTGGGTATTCGCCTTAACGACTCTCTCTCCTGGAAAACTCACATTTCTAAAATGCTACTGGGACACAAAAGGGTAGGAGGAGCACTTTTAAACAAACAACGCTCCTCATCTTGCAAACCCATTGCCCCAGTAGTGGACATATATAAAGCGAGAGGGGTCAGTGCCGGGGTCAGTGCCGCCTTATATGGGGCAGAGTTGTGGATCCAATAGTCAAATCAGAGAACAAGTTTTTGAAAGATCTCATGACTTTGCCACAAAGCACTCCAACTGTGCCAGTGATATTGGATCAAGGCTGTAGACCTATTGGGGACCAAGCCAAACTTCGCCCACTGCTTCTCTGGACAAGGTTTTGGAGGGTGCCAGAATTGGCCTCCTACGCGGGAGCTTTGTCTGAGGTCATGGATACGGCAGGGTGGGCTAGGATCAAATGGTTGAGGGATGTTAAAAGACTATTTACGGAGATAGGGTTACCTGGTGCCTGGTCTACAAAATCTGCCCCACCTAAGGCCACCATTAAAAAGTTGTATTGGAATTGGGTTACTGCGAAATTACACCAAGACTCACGCCATCCAAAAACAACAGCAGCCTTTGTGTGAATCAAGGATGTGGTGGCATACGAACCCTATCTAGACTTTATTACCATCCCGTTTGATCGCACTCATTATTTTAAGTTCCGTGTGGGGACCTTTCCAGTAGGGGAGGTAGTAGCTTGTTGGAAGGGGCCTCAGCAATTTTCACCTTTTTGTGCATCATGCCCAAACTGCGTAGAATCAGTTGTTCATATTTTCTTTGAATGCCCGGATTATCGTGCCCCGCGAATCCGTTGGCTTAAACCACTTTGTAGATTGCTGGGCATACGCCAATGTATAGTAGCAATGCGCATTTTAATGACTGACACATCCCCTGTGATTGTATGTGCTGTGTCAAAAATTTTTAAATGTGCTTGTTTGATTCGTAATAGAAGGCTTTCTGTCTCAATTTAATCCTTGTTTTAACTTGTCAAACTAACTATTGTGTTTCAATTTAATCCTGGTTTTAACCTTCAAATTAATTATTGTATCTGTTTCATGCCATCATGTATTAATAGATTGTATGATATTTTTATAAATTGTATGTTTTTACTGCTTTTATGGTATTTGTATACCGAAATAAAGCCTATCAATCAATCAATAATGCTAGTAGGGCAGGAGCCTCTAGCCTCCATCTTTCATGCTTGAAGTGACAATAGATAAATTCTACTAGCAACTGTTCAGTGCACATACTTTACTGGCACAAACTATCATCTATTTATACCATGTACCTGGGATATCTAGGTAAACAGGATGTAGCAAGGGATTGGCTACTTAAGGGTGAGGCAGAGGCGAGGCTTGTAGGACGCTCTGCTCACCGAGTTCAAGACCATGGGAAAAGGCCTGCTCTGCAACAACGATTAAAGACACACTGCCAAGCTATCATCAGCTGACAAGGAAACTGTACCCCCTCTTGATATGGAGGAACCACAAACCACAGAGCCCTGCTTGGTTTTCATATACCCCTTGTGCAAAAAGCAGTTGGTCATGCGCACTGAGATGAGAACAATCAAAATCAAAGTAGAGTCTTGCCTTAGGGTAACTCAGAGCTGGTGTGCACACTCCTAAAGCCATGCATATGAAATTTGTTATAACACAGTGGCTCGCTGCAATAGCTCCTCCTCCTGTATCCTCACCGTACTGCCTCACTGCCACTAAATGGGGACGGACCCGAGGGAGGCGCAAGTTCAACAAGTAAAGTGATTCTAATGCTTGACAAGCAAAATGTGAGTACAGCAGGGACCAATGCCACGACAAGCACAATTTTTACCTTGACACGTGGGCAATCCTTTATTCCGTTACACAAATAATAACTTTGAGAAGACAGTGACCTTTCATTGTGATAGCTTTGCGTTATGCTACATTTGGTGCCATTCTTAATGTCATCTATAAGTGCACTTCGACTTCTCTGCCAGCCCTTTACGGCTTGAGCTTCAGGGAAACAAAAAGTGAGTCTTGGCTAAACCCAAGAATCCTGATAGGAGGGTGAAGATCGAGCTATATTTTTGAATTGCAAGGTAAAAAAGCTGAGATTACCCCTCAAAGTGTTACACGAATCCCACCCACACCCATGAGCCTCTTGTGCTTCCATAATTCGAGTAACTGAATTGCGCAGAATAGTTAATGTCAATAAAAGAGGTGGTTAATTATGCTCCTCAAGGTCTTATCTCCCCAGAGAAAAGAAGCTCGCTTGTGGAATAGCCTCAATAAGACTTTGCCTCAAACAATTACTTTCGGTGCCTCAAAGATGACTAGTGCTATTACCTCAAAAAGGTAAAAAGAGAGTAAGTACTAAAAGAAACACTGAAGAGGAAATTGAGCTAGTGATGAGAAAAAAAGATACAAAATGGAATGCTTTACAATGCAAGTGAACTGCGCGATAAAAAAAGTACTGCACATTTGAAAATATTTCCGAACTTTGTATGTGAATTGACAAGGAGCCGGTTCGTGGTTCCAAAGTGAGTCTTCGTGGAGTGAGGCCTTAAAGAGACATTTGGAACCCGGCAGCACTCCGAGGGTCATCAGCTAGGAGATCACTGAATGACCAGAAGTCCATAGCTCCTACCTGACATCAAAGATTAAGTTATTCACGAAACACTCAGTTTGAGAGAGGGAGCGTCTCAGACTCCCACAGCATAATTACCCAAAGCACTTCCTGAACATATGCCGAAAATTCCAAGTTAAGCTGAGCCCATGCAGAGACTAGGTAAAGATAGCACAGTACCGCTGAGGACTAAATCACAGGACCACAGGTGTGCCAAGGCCCCCGAAGACTGCAGAGTCCCTGCTCCAACTCATCAGCATATGCTTTCATTTACTAGACTGTAAATTTACAATAGCACTCGGGCGCAGGCTATTCATCTGAGCAGCAACTCAAAGCGATGCAGTCACCAGGCATGCAAAACCTGTAGGCCTAAAAGGGGTTCACTCTCAAGTGAACATTATTCACCCTGCACTTCATTACGCAAACAGGCACATCATTCACCCTGGAATCACTAACCCAGCAATCTCTCCTCTCATCCTGCACTCACACAGACACACCTCTCAGTCTGAACTTACACAGGCACTCTGGGCCCGATTCACAGAACGCACTTACTCATTTTGGTATTCACAGAAGGCACTTACTCATTTCGGTATTCATAGAAGTTAGGAGTCCTAACTTTAGGACTCCTAAATGCCTTCTGTGAATACCGAAAGTCTTAAAGTTAGGATTTTTCTCAGTTTAGGAGTCCTAAATTTACTACTCGTAAACAGAGAAAAATCCTAACTTTAAGACTTTCGGTATTCACAGAAGGTATTTAGGAGTCCTAAAGTTAGGAGTCCTACCGTTACTACTCCTAAACTGAGAAAATCCTTACTTTAAGACTTTCGGTATCCACAGAAGGCATTTAGGAGTACTAAAGTTAGGACTCCTAACTTCTGTGAATACCGAAATGAGTACGTGCCTTCTGTGAATACCAAAATGGTAGTAAGTTTAGGATTTTGTCTTAAGTTAGTTCTGTGCATCGGGCCCTCTGTTCACCCTCCCTGTACACAGGTGCAATAGTCAGCCTGAACTCACAGGGACATACCATTCACCCTGCACTAACTCCTCTCACCATGCATTCACCAGTCCACTCACAGCTCACCCATCATTCTCGCCACTCACATACAGGATTACCACTCACCCTGCATTTACATCGCTCACACCACCCTGCACTCACTCCTCTCACTGTGCACACTCTCTTCTCACCTGACACGCACATGGGCCCTTTTCTCACATTACATTCAAGCAGCTCACTCTACACTCACATCAGCACATTTTCACTCTACACTTGCACCACTCACGTTGCACTACCACTAATCACCATCACCCTGCACTTACATGAGCATACCTCTTATGCTGCACATATGAAAATTACACAACTCTCTTGAATATACACATATTCCTACAAAGGGCCCCACAGAATACCTACTCTTTGCGTAGGACTAGATGCCTACTTAATTCCATCTGCAACAACCAGGCTGGTGCAAGAGGGAAGAATGGACTGAGGATGCTTTCACCCTTGCACCAGTGAAGGTCGTTTTTTGGGGAGGACGTCACCAGATGAAAGGACGCTGTTGGAGATTACCTGACTGACGCTGCACCTTGCCGCACCCGCTTTGCGGGTGCCGCTTCACGTCACAGGACCCCTGGAAGTGCTGCTCTGCTCCCTGGGCTCTGGTGCTGTGGACTGCGGGGGGAGAAGGTGCGGGCTACCTGAACGCCGCAGGGACTCGGTTGCCCAGGTGTCCCTGCAAGACCTCTACACCTGGTCTGCGTTCACTGATTGGCCCCGCCCTCCGGCCATCACGCAGCCTACTTAATCGACCTAGGATCCTGCTGCGCGGGAGCGCCGGGCGAAGCCCGGGCCAAGGGCGGGCCCTTCTAAGCCCGTCAGAGCCTGAAAGAGTCTGGACTGGGCTACCCCCTTTGATTGTGTTCCACAGGGCTAACTATTGTGGATTTAAGGTGACTATTCAATATCAATTTGTGTTACAAACTCAATTAACTCACGCCCTATGAAGTATGGCATCGAAAATTCTGAAAGGTCAAAAATTGAGTAACAATGGAGTAGCAGGGGGGATCATAGGCCCGATTGATGCTTTTATCACCATGGCTGCGTCGGCCCTAGAAAAGGAGATCGACCAAACGGTTTGACGCATATCCCTTGAGCCTGCCCTTCAAAAAATATCATCACTTGGGCATATTGCTTCAGCTGCATCACCAGCGAACGCCCAGACTCAAAGTGTTCCCTTAAATGAGATTAATCCAGAGCACACGGGTATTTCTGATATAAGTGGGGTGGATGCCAGCTTGGTGTCTTTTATGGCTTATCCGAGCACTGATGCCGGGGCCAGGAAAAGTACTGAGATAATAAAAGACCAATTAGTTGGACAGCAATCTTTAGAAAGCACTCCAGTGCCTGCATTAAAGCGCAAACGTGGCGGCAAAACACATAAGGGGGGCCGTGCTAAGAGGACAAAAGAACCATCACCCAGTCAGAAGGCAGGTATCCATAAAAATAACAACAAGACATCCACTCAGGGGGAACCACCAGTGCTTATCCAAACTAATTCCACCCTTGAAACTATAGATATTGATCTAAGTGGTGTTGAAGACACACCCTGCACCCTAGAAAAAATTGAACACCTGGTAAAGACCCTAATTTTGCCAGTAGTTGAGCGCCTAAAAAGGGTAGGTACACAGTTGGAAGCCCTAAAAAAATGCCACTCAGGCCAATTCTGAAATACTCAAGAACCTGGTGAAGGTAAATCAAGCGCCAACTACCGCACCTAATCTACCCAAACCCCAAGTAAACACGCAGAAATCTGCTCCCAAGGGAAAATCGTTAAATGGGAGCACTGTGCCTTCTGGGTTAGGGGGAGATAAGATTAAAGGGAAGCCACCCAAATCAGTAGGTGAGACACGCACTGCTAAGGAGGATGGAAACAACCTTAGGACTACACTCAAGGGGCCACAGACTAAAGACATCATGCCAGACCAAGTAACACCGGAGGTCTTAAACAGCCGGAATGACATTAAAGGAGTGGACCTACCAAGGGATTCTTATCTGTATGTGATAATCCTAGTAGGGGTTCCAGAGTGGCAAAATAATAGGGTGGAGTCCTTCCAGGAGTTGAAAAACAAGGTGATGTTCTGGTTAGAGAAAAATCGGCCACTTAGACCAGAGGGTCATAATTAATGTCAAACGTGTACGGTGGGTGGGACATAAGGCCAAGGACGCTGAGGGTGATTGTATTTTAGTAAACTTCAGATACCCTCATGTGGCTCAATTTATCAGTGGTTTCCCGAATTATAACAGTGGGGGTGGGATTATGACTTTTGACCTAGGTTACTTCTATCCACGGGCCCCCCAAATGGCTGGCATGAGGAGTTTACATCCGCCATCTTATAGGACAAATTGGGCCAACAGAAGACATCCTGCCAATATCCCGAAAGCCCCTTTTATTCATAGAGGTTATTCTCAAAACATTTTTCATAACACACAGGGTGCAGGAGACTTTTTTAATGTCCCAGTTTTCAATCATTTTGATGCATTTTCCGACTTAGGTGGGATAGATTGACATTTTAGGGGGAATAGAAAACCTAAAGATCAAGAAACCCCCCTTATTCAGGATGGCCTGGTTAAACAATTGAAAAATGGTTCATTGTGGCTGGAAGAAAACCGATCAGAAGCAAATTTGAAACTGGTTGACGATTTTACCATGCCGATTGGTCTAAATGAACCACCACCCAGGTTAGTCAACCCTCCTACCAGTACTAATATCAAGATTGCAACTTGGAATATTGCAGGTTTAAGGAATAAACTAGACGACCCTATCTGGAGAGATTCCATAGGGCTAGCAGACATAATTAGCCTACAAGAAACTTGGGATCAAGGGAACAATCTTAGCCTGGATGGATACTCTACATATTTCCTCCCTGCAATAGCTTCGGCAATGGGGAGGGCGAAGGGGGGACTAGCCACATTAATATCGGCCACGATCCCAGGAACTCATACCCAGATAGAAACGAGTTCACCATATTGTCTGGCAGAGCAAATCACTTGTGAGGGTGCTGGCAAGATTCTAATTGTGAATTTTTATCATTCTTATGCCAGAGCCACCTTGACTGATCATTTGGCCTCCCTCGACCGCTTTCTGGTAAATTATAGGGAACGAAATTCCCATTCTTGTTCAATCGTTCTTCTGGGCGATTTTAACATCCACAGGTGCCCGGATAAATGTGTAACAATGGACAAGTTAGGCCCGATAGAACAAGGAAATACTCATTTTGAGCACTCCATTCAAGGAGTTTTCCTTGAAAAGCTTTTAGCAGATCATGGGTTGTTGCTCCCGCAATTGGAAGATGAAAATATACCAACCTTTAAAGGTAGAGGGAGAGGATAAACTATTGACTACATTTTTGCCAGTCACACATTGTGGAATAATATTAGTAGTAATTCTGTGAGCTGGTCTCATTTTAGTGACCATAATCCAGTAACCCTCAATGTGAGTGAGATAATTAGAATGCCCGATAAATGTAGCAATAGGGTCAAAAAGAATGATCTTATCCTGACGGATCAGGCAAGAAGGATAAGATGGAGTAGAGTGATCCCTGAGGATTTTTTAATTAATCTTGTTGACAGCGTAGGCAGAGAAATGCACATATGTATGGATGTCGAAGCGGGTGATAAAGAGGTTTGGCCGCTTATTTAACAGTTTGCTCCCAAATTAATACGGCCCTTAAATGCCCAGGGAAAGCTAAGGAACTAGGGGGGTTTGGCTGGTTTGATCACAACTGCACACTGGCCAACCAAAACCTAAGACAGGCACTGAAGTGTAAGCCAGTGGATAGGGTCCTTGTGGCCTCCTTGAGGAAAACTTATAAAAGGGTAGTAGAAGCAAGAAGGCATGAAATTAGGGAAGCAGCCTGGGAGGAACTAACATCAATTGATGTGTTGAAGAACAGTGCTAAATTCTGGTCCGTTGTCAACAAGCCTTATTTTAATGATATATGTAACAGCCAGTTAGATTGTGCCATACAGGAAGAGGTGTGGCACTCTCATTTTAAATCAGTCTATGAAGGGGTCTCAGTAGGGGAAGAGGTTTCATCAGCCCCAACTTGGCCTTGATATACTTTATCGGTCACATAGGAGGAAGTGGCAGAAGCCATCGGGAGAATGACTAGTAACAAGGCTCCGGGCCCCGATGGTGTTCCTGCCGACCTCTTCAAATCTGACATCAAGTTATGGTCCATAATTTTAACAAATGTTTTTAATAGAGTCTGTAAATCCGGCATTCCGACTACCTGGTCCAAATCAGTCATTGTGCCGATTTATAAAAAAGGTAACAGAGGGGAACCCAGTAATTATCGCCCGATCTCGCTCATTGACTCGGCAGTGAAGGTCTTAGGACGTGTGGTTTTAAGTAAACTATCTGATATATTAGATGAGAATAATACACTTTGGATCCTCCAATATGGATTCAGGAAGGGGCGTGGCACCATTGATCAAAGCCTGAACCTACAGATGTTAATCGGGAAGTACACATTTGCCAAAGGGGGCTCACTACACATAGCAATCATGGACCTTTCATCGGCCTTTGACTGAGTAAATAGGTCGAAATTGTGGCCCATATTATTAAAACTAGGCATTGACGAACACATTGTGTACTTCCTGGCAGATCTACATAGGGACCTCACTGCTACAGTTAGGTTTGACCGCCAAGGCAATAATACGAGCAAGATTGGGATCACGAATGGGGTTAGACAGGGGTGTATTTTAGCGCCCCTTCTTTTTACCCTCTATATTAATGAACTAGGTACGGTTTTAGAGGAGGCGTGCAAAGATATACCCAGGGCGGGCACGTTTTTAATCCCGGTATTATTGTATGCGAACGATGCCGCTCTCTTGGCACGCACAACAGTAGGGTTGCAGCTGCTTTTAAATACATTTTATGATTTCATGATAGGTTTAGATTTAATTGTTAATTTTTTAAAATCCCATGTAATGGCTGTGGGCACAAAGGGCAAAAAAATGAAGACCTTTTACTGTAATGGAAATGAGTTGTCTAAAGTTTCAAGTTTTCCTTATTTAGAGGTTATTTTTGACGAGAGCTCCTCATGGTTGCCCCAACTGGCTGTTAAACGAAATATTTTTGCAAGGGCCACCTTGGCTGTACTCAGCTTTGCGAGAAAACTTGGCGTGAAACCTTTGCAGGCTGTCTTAAAAGTTTATGACGCTAAATGTATTTCCCTAGCCATGTATGGTGCTGACTTATGGGGCTTTAAGGATGTAAGGCTGTTACAAGGCATAGAGGACAAGTTTTTAAAGAAAATCTTATCGGTCCCCCAATCTACACCAGACTACATTGTCCATCAAGAATGTGGGCTGGAATTTTTGGCAGGCCGAATAGCTTTGGCACCATTGCTGAAATGGATTGCAGTGTGGTTGAACCCTGACCTTGAACCTAATCACGAGGTGTTGAGGGACTGTCTAGCCCTTGATTATTCCAATTCCATCCCATGGCTGCACTACGTTAAAAGGCTGGCTGGCATTTTAGGGTGCCCAGAATTGTGCAGTCAGCCTACCAAATTAGTTAAGGGGGATGTAAAGTGGGAAAAAGAAACCTACAAGCTTATCAAGGGCCTAGAAAGAGAAGACAAAGAACTGATCAAACCAACTGTAAGAGCGCATCAGCTGCTCGTAAACTATGGTGAGATGGAATTATACCTGAGAGTGGTAAATAATTCCAACCACAGATTTTTGCTAACCAAGTTCAGGTTAAATAAATTCCATCTCCTCCTTACAGGACGCCCAGGCTGGACCAAGGCTATAGACGTGGAGATTTGCCCTTGTGATGGTTTTTCCATTATGGATACTATTCATTTTGTGTTCTTTTGTAATTATTTTATCACAATAAGGAACAAATTCATTTTGCCATTGATTGAAGATAAAGGCTTCAGGCAGGTCAAAAAGGCCCTTTTGTACCTTCAGCTGTTGTCAAACATCTGGGAAATTTTTAACGTTTCTACCTTCCTGACCATAGCAATGCGTTTGGGCAAAAAACTTAATTGGAAGCAGTGTGCTTAGTGAGACCGTATTTTTTCGATCCCCTTAATCTCTTGTTAAAGGTCTCTGACCCAAATTAATTGTGATTGAGTCTGTATATACATTTTAAATTGTTAATGCAAGGTTTGTAAATTGTATTTTTAATCAATGTATTATATTATGGGCCTGATTCTTGATGTTTGTATACTTTTATGGTTTTTGATATGAACCGAATAAAGTACTTTTGATTGATTGATTGATTGATTGATTGATTGATTGACTGAGTATGGTGCTAGATTGAGGATTGTATGACACCTTCAGCCAGTCCTGGTTTTCCAGTGACCACAATGCTTCATTCTGGGATATGCATTTTTTGTTACATTGTAAATTGGGTCTGACAATCCCAATATGCAAAGTGTTACTGGATGAAATCCCTAGTTGCCGAAGAAGTCAAGCAATTCATAATATCAACTGCATGCTGTGATATTACATGTTAGCAAGTGGATTAGTTAATGTCCAATGATGTAACTGCTTGCTCCACATGTGAAACCAAATAGAAGCCCTGTACAGCTATTTTAAGGCAGTTCACTTTTCATTCACATCATATTTGTAACAAACATTGACAAGTAATACGTTATTCTTTTTTAATAGTGCATAGAGATTATGTTTTATTAAACTTCACTACTAGGCAAGAGCGGTATAGCAGTAGCAGCAGGGCAAGCTTTTCTAACACAATAAAAGCAGATTGACTAATGGGGTTCTGAGTGTGTGTGTTTGACAGAGTACCAATGTACGAAAGTGTGCAAGAGATATTGTGAGAATGAGTGTGAAAAAGTGTGTATGAGAATGTGTGTGTGAATCTATTTGTGTGTGAATCTATTTGTTTGTGAGTGTTATCCCTGCAAGTGTGCTACTTGTTTGGCACACTGGTGGTTATTCTTGCCCTATGGACAAGGGCACTAATAGCATATGGATGGGAATCTGTAGGCTCTGACATGCTTCTATTAAGACATCATCATTGGCTGTGGGGACTCAAACTGTCTGAGAAAGCCGCTAGTCCAGCCATATCCAGTGGCACGGACACAGAACATGCACCCACCACATCTGGACAAAGTCCATGACATGATGCACATAAATCTTAGCATATAGAGTGGATCCATAGCAAAGTACTGGAACTGATACTTGAGGTAATTCTTGTCATTAGAGATCTTGTACTTGTTTTATAGGGTGTGTCAACGGCAAAATGCAGATCCTAGTATACCGGAGGGAATTTTTAGATGTACTGAGGACTATGGCCGAAGTACCCCGGGCAACTTTCGGGCACTGTCAAATAAGTTACTTACCTTCGATAAAGCCTTATAAGGGAGAGACAGGATCTAGCAGCAGATTCCTTACATTTGAATTATCCCCAGAAGCCAGAATGGATCTGGAAAAATTTCAAAACAGTACCTCTGCCTGTCGGTAGAGTGCATTGAGCGACTCCGTAGCAATATCGTCCACCGGATGTGATGTCGACAGAGTCCATATAAGCCCTCTCCTGACACAATGACGTCAGTTTCTTCCGTGACCACTTTCCGCACTAAAATGTAGAGCCACTTAAACTGCTAGGAAAAGAGTGTGCCCAAAAAAGATGTTATTTTTATAAAACATTTGTTATATTATTTATTTGTTTTAAACTGAAAGGCATAAGAATGCCAGAAAGGATCTTGAAAGGAAAAACAACCCAGTTTGCAGAGGAGGGAGGATGGATGGTTGGTAATGAATCTGCAGGTAGATCCTGTCTCAACCAAATAAGGCGTTACCAAACGTAAGTAACTTATTCATCTGACAGAGACATCTAGCCTCAGATTCTTTACCTCTGAATTAGATACCGAAGCAATACCATCCCCGAAAGAGGGCCTGCAAACTGGTCCACAAAAGATCCCTGACTAGGACTAGCCAGCCTTTATAAGAGAGAGTGAACAGTTGTCAGAAGGGTAGGTGAGGGAGAAAACGCCCCACCATAATAATAATAATAATAATAGGGAAGTTTATAAAGCGCCTGGTTACGCGCACCGGCGTGTCCCCGCGCTGTAGTAAGTGGAAACAGCAAGCCCTCAGCAAAGCTCACAGAGCCAGTCTACTGCACAAATAAATGGGTTTTAAGTTTTCCCCTAAACCTTGCCTCTGACGGTTCCAGTCGTAGTTCCAACGGGAGCTTATTCCAGCTCCTGGCTGCAAGAAGCCGGAAGGATCTGCCCCCCATACGTCCCTTTTTAACCTTGGGAATCACCAGCAGACCAGAGCCAGAGGACCTGAGGGCTCGAGCCGGCTTATAAAGAGTGATAAGGCTCTGTAACGGATCAGGCGCCTTGCCGCCAATAATTTGGGCCCAGATCTTCGGACTGGGGTGAGTGTGTGACATTGATCCACATTCGGTCCATCACCTGTTTTGTTTGCATATTCCGCCCTAAGTGCGCTGGGGATGCCCAGACGTGGGTCCCAGGCACTCCACACCACTGGAGTCAAGCTAGCCGGGCTGATGAGAGGTGTTACCTCGAAACCGGTCCGGTCCTCGGATGCTTGATTCCGTTCTGGGAAGGACATGGCTTTTGTAGTTCGGACTGGACTGTTCTCATGGGGCACAGGGTCAGAGCTGATTTGCATATCGCCATTGTCTAAACCAGGGTGGTGTGGAGTGCAAATAAACGATGGATTTGGGCCCAGATCTTCGGACTGGGGTGAGTGTGTGACATTGATCCACATTCGGTCCATCACCTGTTTTGTTTGCATATTCCGCCCTAAGTGCGCTGGGGATGCCCAGACGTGGGTCCCAGGCACTCCACACCACTGGAGTCAAGCTAGCCGGGCTGATGAGAGGTGTTACCTCGAAACCGGTCCGGTCCTCGGATGCTTGATTCCGTTCTGGGAAGGACATGGCTTTTGTAGTTCGGACTGGACTGTTCCCATGGGGCACAGGGTCAGAGCTGATTTGCATATCGCCATTGTCTAACCCAGGGTGGTGTGGAGTGCAAAAAAACGATGGATTTGGGCCCAGATCTTCGGACTGGGGTGAGTGTGTGACATTGATCCACATTCGGTCCATCACCTGTTTTGTTTGCATATTCCGCCCTAAGTGCGCTGGGGATGCCCAGACATGGGTCCCAGGCACTCCACACCACTGGAGTCAAGCTAGCCGGGCTGATGAGAGGTGTTACCTCGAAACCGGTCCGGTCCTCGGATGCTTGATTCCGTTCTGGGAAGGACATGGCTTTTGTAGTTCAGACTGGACTGTTCCCATGGGGCACAGGGTCAGAGCTGATTTGCATATCGCCATTGTCTAACCCAGGGTGGTGTGGAGTGCAAAAAAACGATGGATTTGGGCCCAGATCTTCGGACTGGGGTGAGTGTGTGACATTGATCCACATTCGGTCCATCACCTGTTTTGTTTGCATATTCCGCCCTAAGTGCGCTGGGGATGCCCAGACGTGGGTCCCAGGCACTCCACACCACTGGAGTTAAGCTAGCCGGGCTGATGAGAGGTGTTACCTCGAAACCGGTCCGGTCCTCGGATGCTTGATTCCGTTCTGGGAAGAACATGGCTTTTGTAGTTCGGACTGGACTGTTCCCATGGGGCACAGGGTCAGAGCTGATTTGCATATCGCCATTGTCTAACCCAGGGTGGTGTGGAGTGCAAAAAAACGATGGATTTGGGCCCAGATCTTCGGACTGGGGTGAGTGTGTGACATTGATCCACATTCGGACCATCACCTGTTTTGTTTGCATATTCCACCCTAAGTGCGCTGGGGATGCCCAGACGTGGGTCCCAGGCACTCCACACCACTGGAGTCAAGCTAGCCGGGCTGATGAGAGGTGTTACCTCGAAACCGGTCTGGTCCTCGGATGCTTGATTCCGTTCTGGGAAGGACATGGCTTTTGTAGTTCGGACTGGACTGTTCCCATGGGGCACAGGGTCAGAGCTGATTTGCATATCGCCATTGTCTAACCCAGGGTGGTGTGGAGTGCAAAAAAACGATGGATTTGGGCCCAGATCTTCGGACTGGGGTGAGTGTGTGACATTGATCCACATTCGGTCCATCACCTGTTTTGTTTGCATATTCCGCCCTAAGTGCGCTGGGGATGCCCAGACGTGGGTCCCAGGCACTCCACACCACTGGAGTCAAGCTAGCCGGGCTGATGAGAGGTGTTACCTCGAAACCGGTCCGGTCCTCGGATGCTTGATTCCGTTCTGGGAAGGACATGGCTTTTGTAGTTCGGACTGGACTGTTCCCATGGGGCACAGGGTCAGAGCTGATTTGCATATCGCCATTGTCTAACCCAGGGTGGTGTGGAGTGCAAAAAAACGATGGATTTGGGCCCAGATCTTCGGACTGGGGTGAGTGTGTGACATTGATCCACATTCGGTCCATCACCTGTTTTGTTTGCATATTCCGCCCTAAGTGCGCTGGGGATGCCCAGACATGGGTCCCAGGCACTCCACACCACTGGAGTCAAGCTAGCCGGGCTGATGAGAGGTGTTACCTCGAAACCGGTCCGGTCCTCGGATGCTTGATTCCGTTCTGGGAAGGACATGGCTTTTGTAGTTCAGACTGGACTGTTCCCATGGGGCACAGGGTCAGAGCTGATTTGCATATCGCCATTGTCTAACCCAGGGTGGTGTGGAGTGCAAAAAAACGATGGATTTGGGCCCAGATCTTCGGACTGGGGTGAGTGTGTGACATTGATCCACATTCGGTCCATCACCTGTTTTGTTTGCATATTCCGCCCTAAGTGCGCTGGGGATGCCCAGACGTGGGTCCCAGGCACTCCACACCACTGGAGTTAAGCTAGCCGGGCTGATGAGAGGTGTTACCTCGAAACCGGTCCGGTCCTCGGATGCTTGATTCCGTTCTGGGAAGAACATGGCTTTTGTAGTTCGGACTGGACTGTTCCCATGGGGCACAGGGTCAGAGCTGATTTGCATATCGCCATTGTCTAACCCAGGGTGGTGTGGAGTGCAAAAAAACGATGGATTTGGGCCCAGATCTTCGGACTGGGGTGAGTGTGTGACATTGATCCACATTCGGACCATCACCTGTTTTGTTTGCATATTCCACCCTAAGTGCGCTGGGGATGCCCAGACGTGGGTCCCAGGCACTCCACACCACTGGAGTCAAGCTAGCCGGGCTGATGAGAGGTGTTACCTCGAAACCGGTCTGGTCCTCGGATGCTTGATTCCGTTCTGGGAAGGACATGGCTTTTGTAGTTCGGACTGGACTGTTCCCATGGGGCACAGGGTCAGAGCTGATTTGCATATCGCCATTGTCTAACCCAGGGTGGTGTGGAGTGCAAAAAAACGATGGATTTGGGCCCAGATCTTCGGACTGGGGTGAGTGTGTGACATTGATCCACATTCGGTCCATCACCTGTTTTGTTTGCATATTCCGCCCTAAGTGCGCTGGGGATGCCCAGACGTGGGTCCCAGGCACTCCACACCACTGGAGTCAAGCTAGCCGGGCTGATGAGAGGTGTTACCTCGAAACCGGTCCGGTCCTCGGATGCTTGATTCCGTTCTGGGAAGGACATGGCTTTTGTAGTTCGGACTGGACTGTTCCCATGGGGCACAGGGTCAGAGCTGATTTGCATATCGCCATTGTCTAACCCAGGGTGGTGTGGAGTGCAAAAAAACGATGGATTTGGGCCCAGATCTTCGGACTGGGGTGAGTGTGTGACATTGATCCACATTCGGTCCATCACATGTTTTGTTTGCATATTCCGCCCTAAGTGCGCTGTGGATGCCCAGACGTGGGTCCCAGGCACTCCACACCACTGGAGTCAAGCTAGCCGGGCTGATGAGAGGTGTTACCTCGAAACCGGTCCGGTCCTCGGATGCTTGATTCCGTTCTGGGAAGGACATGGCTTTTGTAGTTCGGACTGGACTGTTCCCATGGGGCACAGGGTCAGAGCTGATTTGCATATCGCCATTGTCTAACCCAGGGTGGTGTGGAGTGCAAAAAAATGATGGATTTGGGCCCAGATCTTCGGACTGGGGTGAGTGTGTGACATTGATCCACATTCGGTCCATCACCTGTTTTGTTTGCATATTCCGCCCTAAGTGCGCTGGGGATGCCCAGACGTGGGTCCCAGGCACTCCACACCACTGGAGTCAAGCTAGCCGGGCTGATGAGAGGTGTTACCTCGAAACCGGTCCGGTCCTCGGATGCTTGATTCCGTTCTGGGAAGGACATGGCTTTTGTAGTTCGGACTGGACTGTTCCCATGGGGCACAGGGTCAGAGCTGATTTGCATATCGCCATTGTCTAAACCAGGGTGGTGTGGAGTGCAAATAAACGATGGATTTGGGCCCAGATCTTCGGACTGGGGTGAGTGTGTGACATTGATCCACATTCGGTCCATCACCTGTTTTGTTTGCATATTCCGCCCTAAGTGCGCTGGGGATGCCCAGACGTGGGTCCCAGGCACTCCACACCACTGGAGTCAAGCTAGCCGGGCTGATGAGAGGTGTTACCTCGAAACCGGTCCGGTCCTCGGATGCTTGATTCCGTTCTGGGAAGGACATGGCTTTTGTAGTTCGGACTGGACTGTTCCCATGGGGCACAGGGTCAGAGCTGATTTGCATATCGCCATTGTCTAACCCAGGGTGGTGTGGAGTGCAATAAAACGATGGATTTGGGCCCAGATCTTCGGACTGGGGTGAGTGTGTGACATTGATCCACATTCGGTCCATCACCTGTTTTGTTTGCATATTCCGCCCTAAATGCGCTGGGGATGCCCAGACGTGGGTCCCAGGCACTCCACCCCACTGGAGTCAAGCTAGCCGGGCTGATGAGAGGTGTTACCTCGAAACCGGTCCGGTCCTCGGATGCTTGATTCCGTTCTGGGAAGGACATGGCTTTTGTAGTTCGGACTGGACTGTTCCCATGGGGCACAGGGTCAGAGCTGATTTGCATATCGCCATTGTCTAACCCAGGGTGGTGTGGAGTGCAAAAAAACGATGGATTTGGGCCCAGATCTTCGGACTGGGGTGAGTGTGTGACATTGATCCACATTCGGTCCATCACCTGTTTTGTTTGCATATTCCGCCCTAAGTGCGCTGGGGATGCCCAGACATGGGTCCCAGGCACTCCACACCACTGGAGTCAAGCTAGCCGGGCTGATGAGAGGTGTTACCTCGAAACCGGTCCGGTCCTCGGATGCTTGATTCCGTTCTGGGAAGGACATGGCTTTTGTAGTTCGGACTGGACTGTTCCCATGGGGCACAGGGTCAGAGCTGATTTGCATATCGCCATTGTCTAACCCAGGGTGGTGTGGAGTGCAAAAAAACGATGGATTTGGGCCCAGATCTTCGGACTGGGGTGAGTGTGTGACATTGATCCACATTCGGTCCATCACCTGTTTTGTTTGCATATTCCGCCCTAAGTGCGCTGGGGATGCCCAGACGTGGGTCCCAGGCACTCCACACCACTGGAGTTAAGCTAGCCGGGCTGATGAGAGGTGTTACCTCGAAACCGGTCCGGTCCTCGGATGCTTGATTCCGTTCTGGGAAGAACATGGCTTTTGTAGTTCGGACTGGACTGTTCCCATGGGGCACAGGGTCAGAGCTGATTTGCATATCGCCATTGTCTAACCCAGGGTGGTGTGGAGTGCAAAAAAACGATGGATTTGGGCCCAGATCTTCAGACTGGGGTGAGTGTGTGACATTGATCCACATTCGGTCCATCACCTGTTTTGTTTGCATATTCCACCCTAAGTGCGCTGGGGATGCCCAGACGTGGGTCCCAGGCACTCCACACCACTGGAGTCAAGCTAGCCGGGCTGATGAGAGGTGTTACCTCGAAACCGGTCTGGTCCTCGGATGCTTGATTCCGTTCTGGGAAGGACATGGCTTTTGTAGTTCGGACTGGACTGTTCCCATGGGGCACAGGGTCAGAGCTGATTTGCATATCGCCATTGTCTAACCCAGGGTGGTGTGGAGTGCAAAAAAACGATGGATTTGGGCCCAGATCTTCGGACTGGGGTGAGTGTGTGACATTGATCCACATTCGGTCCATCACCTGTTTTGTTTGCATATTCCGCCCTAAGTGCGCTGGGGATGCCCAGACGTGGGTCCCAGGCACTCCACACCACTGGAGTCAAGCTAGCCGGGCTGATGAGAGGTGTTACCTCGAAACCGGTCCGGTCCTCGGATGCTTGATTCCGTTCTGGGAAGGACATGGCTTTTGTAGTTCGGACTGGACTGTTCCCATGGGGCACAGGGTCAGAGCTGATTTGCATATCGCCATTGTCTAACCCAGGGTGGTGTGGAGTGCAAAAAAACGATGGATTTGGGCCCAGATCTTCGGACTGGGGTGAGTGTGTGACATTGATCCACATTCGGTCCATCACCTGTTTTGTTTGCATATTCCGCCCTAAGTGCGCTGTGGATGCCCAGACGTGGGTCCCAGGCACTCCACACCACTGGAGTCAAGCTAGCCGGGCTGATGAGAGGTGTTACCTCGAAACCGGTCCGGTCCTCGGATGCTTGATTCCGTTCTGGGAAGGACATGGCTTTTGTAGTTCGGACTGGACTGTTCCCATGGGGCACAGGGTCAGAGCTGATTTGCATATCGCCATTGTCTAACCCAGGGTGGTGTGGAGTGCAAAAAAATGATGGATTTGGGCCCAGATCTTCGGACTGGGGTGAGTGTGTGACATTGATCCACATTCGGTCCATCACCTGTTTTGTTTGCATATTCCGCCCTAAGTGCGCTGGGGATGCCCAGACGTGGGTCCCAGGCACTCCACACCACTGGAGTCAAGCTAGCCGGGCTGATGAGAGGTGTTACCTCGAAACCGGTCCGGTCCTCGGATGCTTGATTCCGTTCTGGGAAGGACATGGCTTTTGTAGTTCGGACTGGACTGTTCCCATGGGGCACAGGGTCAGAGCTGATTTGCATATCGCCATTGTCTAACCCAGGGTGGTGTGGAGTGCAAAAAAACGATGGATTTGGGCCCAGATCTTCGGGCTGGGGTGAGTGTGTGACATTGATCCACATTCGGTCCATCACCTGTTTTGTTTGCATATTCCGCCCTAAGTGCGCTGGGGATGCCCAGACGTGGGTCCCAGGCACTCCACACCACTGGAGTCAAGCTAGCCGGGATGATGAGAGGTGTTACCTCGAAACCGGTCCGGTCCTCGGATGCTTGATTCCGTTCTGGGAAGGACATGGCTTTTGTAGTTCGGACTGGACTGTTCCCATGGGGCACAGGGTCAGAGCTGATTTGCATCTCGCCATTGTCTAACCCAGGGTGGTGTGGAGTGCAAAAAAACGATGGATTTGGGCCCAGATCTTCGGACTGGGGTGAGTGTGTGACATTGATCCACATTCGGTCCATCACCTGTTTTGTTTGCATATTCCTCCCTAAGTGCGCTGGGGATGCCCAGACGTGGGTCCCAGGCACTCCACACCACTGGAGTCAAGCTAGCCGGGCTGATGAGAGGTGTTACCTCGAAACCGGTCCGGTCCTCGGATGCTTGATTCCGTTCTGAGAAGGACATGGCTTTTGTAGTTCGGACTGGACTGTTCCCATGGGGCACAGGGTCAGAGCTGATTTGCATATCGCCATTGTCTAACCCAGGGTGGTGTGGAGTGCAAAAAAACTATGGATTTGGGCCCAGATCTTCGGACTGGGGTGAGTGTGTGACATTGATCCACATTCGGTCCATCACCTGCTTTGTTTGCATATTCCGCCCTAAGTGCGCTGGGGA
Source organism: Lissotriton vulgaris (assembly GCF_964263255.1). Classification (NCBI taxonomy): domain Eukaryota; kingdom Metazoa; phylum Chordata; class Amphibia; order Caudata; family Salamandridae; genus Lissotriton; species Lissotriton vulgaris. The sequence continues at coordinate 549,906,372 of NC_141699.1, read as the reverse complement.
TGCCCAGACGTGGGTCCCAGGCACTCCACACCACTGGAGTCAAGCTAGCCGGGCTGATGAGAGGTGTTACCTCGAAACCGGTCCGGTCCTCGGATGCTTGATTCCGTTCTGGGAAGGACATGGCTTTTGTAGTTCGGACTGGACTGTTCCCATGGGGCACAGGGTCAGAGCTGATTTGCATATCGCCATTGTCTAACCCAGGGTGGTGTGGAGTGCAACAAAACAATGGATTTGGGCCCAGATCTTCGGACTGGGGTGAGTGTGTGACATTGATCCACATTCGGTCCATCACCTGTTTTGTTTGCATATTCCGCCCTAAGTGCGCTGGGGATGCCCAGACGTGGGTCCCTGGCACTCCACACAACTGGAGTCAAGCTAGCCGGGCTGATGAGAGGTGTTACCTCGAAACCGGTCCGGTCCTCGGATGCTTGATTCCGTTCTGGGAAGGACATGGCTTTTGTAGTTCGGACTGGACTGTTCCCATGGGGCACAGGGTCAGAGCTGATTTGCATATCGCCATTGTCTAACCCAGGGTGGTGTGGAGTGCAAAAAAACGATGGATTTGGGCCCAGATCTTCGGACTGGGGTGAGTGTGTGACATTGATCCACATTCGGTCCATCACCTGTTTTGTTTGCCAATAATACGGTGGCACGTACATAGAGCCTTGAACTCAATTCTGCTCCTCACCGGGTGCCAGTGAAGTGTCTGCAGCGCGGCCTTTGAGACAGATCTTCTAGGCAGCCTCAGGACCAGCAGGGCCGCAGCATTTTATATCACCTGAAGGCGGTCAAGGCTCCTCACCGTAGCACCCAGATATAGGAGATTGCCATAATCCAGTCAGGCGGTAATCAGGGCATGCACCAGTGTCCGTCTAGCCTCCATTGGGAGGAGTTCCAACACCTTCCGTAGGGCTTTCAGGACCCCAAAACACATCCCCACCACCAGACTAATCTGGGGCACAAATGTTAATTCCGCATCGAGCCATACACCCAGATTTTTTGCTTGCTGACACGGTGTGGGAACCGGACCCAGACAGGAGGGCCACCATGCCGATGACCATACAGACGGGCCCGCCCACCACAAGCACCTCCGTCTTGCTGCCATTCAGCCTCAGGCAGTTGGTCGACATCCAAGAGGCAAGCTCCTGCATACATGCTCTGAAGCTGTCCGCAGCAAGACCAGGCGCACGCGACAGGGAGATGACCAGCTGCGTGTCATCGGCATAGGACACAATACGCAACCCATAGCCTTCAACTATAGTTGCTACCGGAGACACATAAAGATTAAATAGAGTTGGGCTCAGGGACGAACACTGTGGTACGCCCTGACCCAAGTTGACCACTCCAGAGTAGCAGTTCCCCTGCCTGACCTGGAAGCCCCGGTCCCTCAGGAAGGACTGGATCCATTTCAGCGCAGCACCCGAGATCCCACCCTCATTCAGACACTGCAGCAAGGTGTAATGTGCTACAGTGTCGAAGGCTGCTCTCAGATCTAGGAGGATCAGGGCCATAGTTTGGACCTCATCCACCCCCTGTCTGATGGTCTCAAAAGCCATGAGCAGAGCTGACTACGTAGAGTGGCGACGTCTGAACCCGAACTGTGTAGAGTGTAGCAGATTGGCTTCCTCCAAATACTTCATCAGTTGGGTGTTCACGACCTTCTCCGCCACTTTAGCCAGATAGGGTAGCAGTGAGATTGGGCGAAGGTTCTCCATTTTCTCGTAGCTGATATTAGGCTTCTTCTAAAGGGGAAGCACTACCGCCTGTTTCCATCCTAACGGCACCGTATGTGTCCTAAAGGATACATCTAGCAGATGCCTAATATAGGGTTCCAGGATCATTAGGCTTTCTGTAAGCAGCTTCGGTGAGGCCGGATCCCTAGGAGAGCCTGACCTTATCCATCTGCAGATCTGTCTTAGTGCCTACGGGGGAGGGGTAGTAAAATTCTCAAGAGCATACAATCCCCGACTTCCCTCTCCACCTCCACAAACTCCGACCCTATTTTAATTTCTCCCGGAAAGGATGAGTACATTTTGGCCACATTTTCAGAAAAGAATTCCGCAATCCGATTACAAGAATCTACTGAGCAATCCATGGGCACAGCGGAGGATTTGGATGAGGAAATTGCCCTGTAATTTTTTTTTAAACAGCTCCTTCGTAGAGTTTTCCGCATCACCAATTCTCCCTGCAAAATATCCCTGATAAATATCGTAGTAAACATGGAAAAAGGCACCAATGGCAGAAAAATAAGGATGGGTTAGAAGAACACTTCAGATAATTAAAACACCATAGAATATCCCAAATGGTAACGGGACCATGAGCAGACACGGCTGACGGTCAAGGAGAATGGCTAATACTACAGCGCCAAAGCTCTTGCCATTGACACAAGCGATGCAAAAAGCACTACCCAAAGCCATAAGAAAGCATGGCAAACAATAACAAGGATGGCTATACACCATCCGTGGCCATAGAAAACCCTCAGAGAGAAAGGCGAGCCCTCTGGGACCATGCAACGGAGAACCATAGGGGAGGAAGGTATGCTATTGCAAAGCAACGAACATGAGAAGGCCCTGTGGGACACGAGGAAAATGCAGCAATGTAAGAAAAAATGGGCTGCTTCCTAGAAAGGTATCATAACATGACAGTCTATAGAGATACTGATGAAGCGAGTTTCAGAAATGAGTTATATTTTGACTCGCAAAATTAAACTTCCATAAAAATTAATCATATTAATGAGATTATGCACGAATATGTACTAATCAACCTAGATTAAAATGCATACACGACATAAGGGATTAACATTATGTGCTCTTTGTTGCATTTGCAAGTTCGTTGAAAAATAATAAACTAACTTTGTCTATTGTTTTTGTCAACATTAATTGTGGCTGTTTAATTAATGGCATGTGCCTATTTTAATGTGCTTCTGTCTATGTGGTGTCTTATATGTGGCAAAGGCTCGCGGAGAATCCTGTTGGCCTAAAAGAAGATGGTAAATAAAAAGCTGCATTCATGTGCTTTAAGCTAGATAACATAAACTAATGGGTTAACATTGGTGAAGGGGGTGGGTAACAGAATGATTTTCATTACTCAAATTAATTAATGTTTTGTGTTTGTTTGAATACTAGCCTTCAAGAAAAAGGCCTGAGGCCTAGCTTTTTAAATGGTTGTTTGGAATCCTGTCGTGATGAGCCGAGCACAGCTAAGAAAGTGGAAAAGTTTGCCACATTTACGTTCATCAGAAAATAAATAAATGGAACTGTGCAAGATGTGCTTTGGGTTGAATAACTTCAAGGACAGGAAGCGGCAGAACAGCCAAACTGAGGAAGCAGCGAACTGTTATTTAATAAGTTGTTGCAAAATCCTCGGAAGCTAATGTCGCCTGTGAACAAAGGACAAAGACGTTTTAGAAAGGCACAACTTTGGATTGAAAAGGTTATGATCTCCTATGGACTGACGGCTGTCAGTCAATGAAACTGCTGAATGACGGAGAAAAAGTATTCTTTTAGTGTGAATTAGTAAGTTTTAGATAGAGAAAAGGTATATAACCTGGCCCCTTGGGAGGAGGGCTGGCTATCTCGTTCCTGATTCCAGAAGGGCGTGAAGTGCTGTTGGACTTTTGACTCACATAAGGATAGCTGAACTAATGACTTTTCCTTTTAGGTTTAAATAAGTTTAGTCAGGGAAAGAGAATTTAGGGAATGAGACCTTTTCTGTTTTAAAACCTTTACAAGCTGATCCGTTTAAAAATGACAGTCAAATGTGCCTCACTTTGATTAAAAGATGCTTTCAAATTGCTAATAAAAAGATTTCTATTTCTAAATTGCTCTTTGATAATAAAATTAATGAATTAGATTTTGAAATGACAAGCTGGTCTTGTTTATTCTTAGTCTAGTTACCATCAGTTGATCCATTTACCTAAGTGACTTAATTAAATGTTTTTGTTATATTTTCATGATAATGATGATAATAAACTGCAGTTATATATAATGTGTAAATAGTTTGTGAATAGTTCAGATTAATTAGGTCACATGATTCAGTTGCCCAATATTTGCCTTGATTATTTATGGGCCGTGTGAAGTGTTTATGATTAATGGTGAGTATCATGGTGTGGGTTAGTGTTGTTGAGACAGATTTTCTGTAGGGGCGCTGGATCAATTCTATGGTAGCAGAGTTACGGTTACTATGGTAAAGGACATGCTACATGGTAGTTACATAGGATCTATGTCTAAAACATGTTAAATTTGTTTTCTTGTTATATGTAGTCGAAAGGTTTTTTCCAGCAGGTGAAAATTCCTGGTTGCCGGCAAAAGAGTAGTGTAACAGGTGAAGTTACACAGTGCATTTGTTCTGTTTCAAAATAGTGGTATTGACATATCGCTAGTGTTGTGGACGTACAACGCAAGTTTAGGGATTTTAGGTGTGATAGGTTGAATGTAAAGTGAGGATTGTCTATGAAATCGTAGCTTTGAGTATAGGGACTAGGAGCCTGTTTTAAAACTCACTGTGAAAAGAGTAATAGAATTAATCCAAACTTGAGTGAAGGGTAAGGAAGCGTCGTCTATTCTTACTGGCGAATGAGGATTTTCTATTGGCAGGTTAAAGTCCTACCAAAGATAACCACGCATACATGGTTAGGGTTTTCTGTTTGAATGTGTATAAATGAAATTGTGAGAATAGCGTTGTCTATTTCACGTGAAAGAATACTCGAATGATTGAGAAAACTATTGCTTTATTTAGCGAAACAGACAAATGGTTTGTTTTTCTGTAGTTACTAATTGAATTTCATTGAAAAAGTATTGTCAAAATGGCGCTGTGAAAATATTTTGTACAGGAGGGGTGAGTTTACGGAGCGGAGACAGCGAAGCTGCAGCGGCAGCATACGTCACAAGGTTCGCGCTGTGATTGGTTAACATACGTCACAGCAAGCGCGCTGATTGGCTCATGTGACCAAAACGAGCTGATAGCTGATTAGTCCTTTCTGAAAACAGTACTTCCATTGGTTGAGCAAGGTAGTGACGTGCCTTAACCTGATTGGCTTGTTGGTGAGTTTCGCGCACAGATTGGCTAGAGTAGCGGATCGACAAAGAAATACTTACGATCTTTTCCAAATTAAGCGGAATAGTTTTAAAACATGAGTTATTGGTATGGAAAGGAAGAAAAGAAGCCTTCATGGTTTCAGAAAATGAAAAATATATTCAGCCTCGATAAGAAAATTGAAACGCGTGGTGGAAAATTACTTCATAAGTACAAAACACCTGCAGCGTATATGGAAGGTGAATATGGTTATCATACTGTCCTTTGGTTTGAAAATTGGATGCAATATACCAAAGATAATGGTGTATTAGCATGGCCGGAAGATGGGTCATTTAATATTAAAGTTTTGAAAAACTTGAGAGAAAAAATGATGGCTCTTGTGCCAAAGCCTAGACCTACTCAATTTGAGGCTTTAGTTGAATGGGAGGTTGAAATGTTTGAACTTGAACGAGAAACCAGAGGTATAACAAGAGGTCCAAGATTAGATATTAATAGGGAAACTCATGAAGATAGAGTACGTCGTTGGAGAAAAGCAGATATGTGTGATGGTTTATACCCAGTAAGAGTGATGATTACTGAAACACCAGGCCAAAAGAATACGCAAAAGAAAAATAATCTTGATGAAGAATTAGATGATGCGGTTTTAGATGAAATTTATACTACAAAACCGCCACCCTATCAACCAGATTGTTCACAGTCTTCCCCGAGAGTTTCTTCAGGAACCTCTCCAAGTGCACCTCCAAGAGAAATTGATGAAAATTCACCTAGATTTTTAAAATTACCTGAAAGAGTAGGGACAAGAAGTAATTCTACTACACCAGGAGAAAACAGAAATTATCCTGAGACTCCAGAACAGAGAAATTAATTTTCAAGGAATGTAACCAGAACAGAGAGACTTGGGAATATACCAGAAGTTTCAGAATATTTAAGAGCAAAAGAGGAATTAATGCAGCAATTAACTAAAGGGATGGAAGCAGTAACAGTACCAGTAAGAATTGATCCTGTTGTACCGGTTTTTGACCAAAAAGAAAATAGACACTCAGCTTTGAGTGTTCCATTAAATGCGGAAATTCAGAAAGTGGCTGAAAAATTTTATTCAGATTTATCAGAAATGCATCGAGGAAAAACAATGCCAGATTTAACTTTTAATCGAAGTTTGTCAAATGATCAGACACCATCTGTTGCAGGATCTGATTCTGGATCTCCAGAAAAGAGCATGAATAAAATAGATTTAACACAGACTTCATTAACCCCACAAGCCCCTGAATTTAAACAACTTGATGTTGCAAAATTGAAAGCAGATTTGGAAGAATTACTTATTGGCACAATTGGAACTGACAGTTTAAAACAATATCAGGATGATGAATTGTTGTTTATTTGCAAAAGTATACAATGGAAAATGAAAAACAAGTATGATCAATTAGAGGAAATGGCTGCTGAATTAGAAATAGATTTGAGTAGACAGAAACAATTACAAAAGAATTACAGAGTGGATTTTTCTGAAAAAGACACTGAAAATTTGAACACCACAGGTAGGATAACTCATGTAAAAGAATTAATTGTGTTTCTAAAAAGATTAGGTGAATTAAGTAAATGGAGAGTGAAATGGACTAAGAAAAGAGAAGAAGAAAAAAGAGAAAGAAGGGAAGTAGCAACTGAGTTTCCTATGAGAGAAATAGCTGTCCATGTCCCTTGGACAAGAAAGGACATTTTACTGTTTACAAATGATTTTCCTCGGCTGAGAGAAAAGCCAGTAGAATGGTATCGTCAGGTAGACAGATTTAATAAAGCTTCAAAAGTTCTGTGGATTGATCTTGATGAATTCTTTGACATTGTTGTCCCATCAGATCTTTGGACAGAATGTAAAATTTCTGTAAGTTGGCCCAAAGAAGAACCAGCTCGAGATAAAAAATAACAGGTGCTCCTTCGGAAGATGTCATGGATTTATATGACAAAGAAATTGTGTGGTTGAAAAACAAAATTACTCCAAAAGAAGTAGATTGGGTTAAAATTGACAGAACAAATCAAGAACGAAAAGAGTCAGTACATTCATTTTATGAAAGATTACTGCTGGTATTTAAACAATACAGTGGCTATGAAAAATTAAGTGAGAAAGACATGAGCCACTTCATATACAGGTTTGTTTATGGCTTAAGACCTGAAATTGGTGAAATGATTAGGAATGGAATTGTCGGCTGGCAATCACTTACAGTTGATGACATTCTGAGAAAAGCAAAATACTGCAGTGATGAGATAGATGCCAAGCAAAATAAGCTTAAGGAAAAAGCAATGTGGGCACTGGTGAAGGTAGCTGAACAGCAAATAGCCACCTTAGAAAATAGAAATGTTCAACAGAATCAAGGCAAATTTAAAGGAAATTTTAATAAACCAAAATTTAATGTAAATATTGAAGAGCTCAAGCAGAAGCTCCCATGTTTTAATTGCGGCAAAATTGGACACTGGAAGCGTGAATGTAAGAATCCGCCCAGAAATTAAAAAAATACATCATTAAATCCACAGATGCAGAGTGAGATAAATCAGCAGAAACAGCTACAGTGACAGTTAAATGAAATAAGTCAGCAGCAACAGCTACAGCGACAGTTAGTGAATCAGCAGAGCCAAATTCCACAACCGCCACTTCCAAACTGTGTGAATGGGCAAAGGTACAGTCCTGAAATAGGATTCTGCGGAGGTGAACAGGTAAACAGATCGCCAAGAGTGAATGTGTCAAATGTTTCTCAACAATTTTGGTTGAAAGAAAATGAAGGGAGTGATTCAGAAGATTACTCATGACGGTGCCTGAGAGAGGAGGAAGAGTGTGTGCTTGGAGCCACTCTTGAGGTAGATCAGGCTGGTCCATTTGTTAATGGTAAAGTGAATGATGTAGAAATTACTTTTCTAGTGGACACTGGTGCTACCCGTTCTACTGTTAGATCAGTGGAAATAGAAAACCTTCCTCTCTCTGGTTAATCCATCCAAGTAGTTGGTGTAGCAAATCAACAGATTAAAACAGATTTAACAGATCCAGTTAAAATTGAGATTGGTTATTTCAAAGATAAACACAGATTCTTAGTCTGTAACAGCAGTCCTGTAAATCTGTTAGGGAGGGATATTTTGTGCAAGATGAATTGTAAAGTATATTGCTCACCGGATGTATTGAGCTCCAAACTTTGGAAGAAGATGGTCTGTACAAGCTAACAATGCTAATGGTTGAAGAAGAAAATAAACTATTTCCTTCTTTTGATAAAAATAATTTACCTGAAGAATTGAAAGACACAGTTAATGCAAAAATTTGGGATTTAACTGGAGATGAAATAGGTTTAATGAAACATGTGGACCCAGTAAAAATTACTGTAAAACAAGGAGTAGATTTCCCAAACATTCCCCAGTATAAAATGAAAGCTGAAACTATTGAGGGTGTTATTCCTGTGATTGGAAAATTTATAAAACAAGGTGTTTTAAAAGAAATTGAGAGCAGCCCATGTAACTCACCGATTATGGGGATCAAAAAGCCAAATGGAACTTACTGGATAGTTCAGGACCTGAGAAAGGTTAATCAAATAGTTGTTCCATGTTGCCCAGTTGTTCCAAACCCAGCGGTAATTCTATATCAGATTCCGCATGATGCAGAATGGTACACGGTCATAGACCTGTGTAATGCTTTCTTTACAGTTCCACTGCATCCAGAGAGCCAACAAATTTTTGTGTTCAGATTTCAAGACCGTATCTTAGCATGGTGTCTTATTCCTCAAGGGTACACTGAGAGTCCATCCATTTTTAATCAGTTGTTAAAGAAATCTTTGGAAGATGTAGATTTACCTGGTAGATCAACATTAGTGCAGTATATTGACGATCTTCTAGTGGCTGCAAAAACACGAGAAAATTGTGTAACAGACACCATTACGCTTTTGAATTGTTTGGTAGATGAGGGGCATAAGGTGTCACCTGCAAAATTACAATTTTGCAAACAAGAAGTAAAATATCTTGGTCACAGAATTGCAAAGGCAGTCAGACAAGTGACAGTTGAGAGAATTAAAATGATTCGAGCAATACAACCTCCAACAACACAGAGACAAGTCAGAAAGTTTCTATGAATGGTAGGCTATTGTCGTCAATGGATTAGTGGATTTTCAGTAATTGCGAAACCACTGCAGAGACTGCCAAAAGCAGACATAAAAGATCTGATTACACTAACAAAAACTGAGTTAGAGGCCTTTGAGCAGCTAAAAAAGAGTCTGTGTGAAGCTCCAGCATTGGGAATGCCAGACTGTGACAAAGAATTTGAGCTGTACTGCAGTGAAAGGAAAGGTTGTGCATTATCAGTTCTAATTCAGAGACATGGAAAACTGAGAAAGCCAATTGCTTATTTCTCAGCAGTTCTTGATCCTGTTGCAAAAGCATTGCCAGGTTGCTTAAAAGCAGTGGCTGCAATAAGTGTAAGCCTTGAGTAGAGTGAAGGAATCATAATGGGGTTTCCTGTAAAAGTATATGTACCTCATTCAGTTGAGACTCTTCTTACCAGAAGTAATACACAACACCTATTGAATAATAGATTGACCAAATATGAAAAAGTTATTCTGGGATCACATAACGTTTCGATTGCAAGATGTGTGAATTTAAATCCTTCCACATTATTGCCTGATGGTGCTTTTACTGAGATCAAAAACGAGACTGATGTTGACCACGAGTGCTTGGATGTTTTAGATTACTGCACTAAACCTAGGAAAGACATTAAAGATGTACCCTTGCCAGAATCAGATGTTGTTTATTTTGTTGATGGCTCCTGCCTAAGGACAGATGAGGGCATTCTGAGGGCAGCATATTCAGTCTGTACAGTTGCAGAAGTAGTTGAGGGTTCCTCTCTTGAGGGAATTCGTTCAGCTCAAGTGGCAGAATTAATTGCTTTACTTTGTGCATGTGAAAGAGCGAAAGGAAAAAAGGTTACCATAGTGACTGATAGTCAGTATGGATATGGCGTAGTCCATGACTATGGCCAGCTTTGGTCTCAAAGAGGTTATTTGACTTCTGCGGGAACACCAATCAGGAATGCAAAATTGATCAAGAGATTGATTGATGGCATTCAGTTACCAGAAAAAATGACTGTTGTAAAATGCGCAGCACATAAAAATGGCGAGGACTATATCACTAAAGGTAATTCCTTTGCTGATGAGATTGCACGATACTGTGCGGAAAAACAATTTTTCAATTAATCGGGAAAAAGACAATGAACATGTTTTAAACTCTCTCATGCTAATATCTGTAGTTGAGACATGGCAAGGAGTAAAAGATCTACAAGATGAGGCAGATGATTAGGAAAAAGACACATGGCTAAAAGCAGGTTGCAGACAGCAGGAAGAAGATGAGGTTTGGGTTTACAAAGATGACAGACCAGTAATGCCAAATTGCATGATTGCTGACATGGCACGGATGTACCATGGACCAGGACATTTAGGAAGAGACTCCATGATCAGGTTGTTTAGGCAAACATGGTTTAATCCCAAATGTAGGATTATTGCAGAATCACTTTGCCAGAGATGTTTGATCTGCCAACAAATTAATCCAAACAGAAAAACAGTTGTGACCATGGGAACCATAGGACGGGAGGGTGGTCCTTTTACCAGGTTGCAAATGGATTTCATTGACATGCCACCCCACAATAGATTAAGATATGTCCTAGTGATTGTCTGTCTGTTTTTAAGATAGGTGGAAGCGTTCCCAACTCGTCACAGTGACTCAGTTACTGTGGCAAAATTGCTTTTGAGAGAAATCATACCGAGGTATGGATTTCCAGTTACAGTTGAAAGTGATCGTGGCACACATTTTGAAAACAGATTGCTACAATTGATTTGTGAAGCTCTGAATATAAAACAAAAGCTACATTGTGCATACAGACCAGAAGCGTCAGGTGTTGTTGAATAAATTAATGGGACAATAAAAAATAGAATCGCAAAAATGTGCCTGGCTACAGGAATGAAGTGGACAGATGCACTTCCACTTGTTCTAATGTCTTTGAGAAGTACATCAGATAAAACGACTGGTTTAATTCCACATGACATTCTTATGGGCAGAGTAATGAGACAAGCATTTTTACCAGTTGGAAAAGTTCTTAGCATTAATGAAAGTGCAATTATGGAATATTGCAAGAACTTGTCTGATGTGGTGACTTCTGTATTCCATCAGGTGGGAACTGATGTAATTTCAAAAGAAAAGGAGCATGCTCATGATCTGTTACCAGGAGACTGGGTGAGAACAAAAGTACATCAGAGAAGAAACTGTTTAGTACCCAGGTGGCAAAAAGCAAGACAGGTGATATTAGGCACAACAAATGCAGTTAAATGCAAAGGTTTGAAAAGGTGGGTTCATGCGAGTCACACCATTCGTGTACCACCTCCTGGTAATCCTGATGAGGATAGTGATACAACGACTGATTCAGACTCTGAAGAAGAACCTGAAGAGAATCCAGATTCTGAAGATCAACAAGAGGGTACGACTTCTGGAAGATTCAGATGTGAGTCAGGCATTGAATGAGAAAGATCTAGAGATTGTGATTCTAGATCCAGAAAATGATGAAGATCTGCTAGAAAAAGAAGCAGAAAAAGAATCTGAGTCACAAAAGAATCAAGATCAGGAGAGTATTGAAAAGCAGATTGGAAGCTCTCGAAGCAGGAACAAGAATTCTGAAACTGGGAAGTTGGAAGTAATTCCAGAAGAAGAAGAAGAATTACTGAGTACCAGCTGTAAGGATGATGCTCCTAACAGAGTGAAATTGCAGAGTAAAGAAGATTCTAAATATAAATTTGAAGTCTCTGAGACTGATTCAGATGAAAGTGATGAAGATTCTGAAATAAGAAAATTCAGAAAAAGAGCTTGGAGATCTGAATGTAACGAAACTGAGCCAAAGAAGAAATTCATAAGAAAAGGAGATAATTGGCCAAAAGAAAATTTAAAATTCAAATTGGTGAATAAGTCAAAAGAACAAGTTAATGAGATATCAAGTCAAAAGGGTGACTCTGATAAGAAAAATCAAGCAGGAAAGAAAATAGAAGTGATTAGCAGTAGGGGAAAAAGACCGTTAAAGCCAAACCAAAAATACAAGTCCACTGAGTGGACTTATATAATAATTCCACCAGTAGTGGAAATCAGTAGTAGTAGTCAGGAAGATTTAGAAGAAACCAGTGACAATGATTAAAGTTGTTTTCTTTTTAGGTTAAGGTTTATTTTTGGCATAAGGCTGAAGAAATTGTGTTAGGTGACACAAGGTCGAAGAAATTGTGTTAGCTGATAAAACACATTAATGTAAGACGCAAGGTCGAAGAAAAGCTGTTAGAGAGTTACTAAAAAAAAAAAATTTAAAAGGGGAGGTGTATATATAAAAAGCATTTTAAATTTTTGTTTTTGATTTAAGTTAAAAAAAAAGATGCCTAAAACTGACAATTCAAGGTGTGCTATTTTTAGAAGATGCTGTAAAATGTCTTCTATTTGTGTGATCCTAATAATTTTGGTTTGGTTGATTTTGGCTGTCATTTTCCCATTTGGAATTGACAAGGAGATGTATAAAGCTAGCATGACAAGTAAAGTTGAGACTAAACAAGCTGTTCATGATGTTGCAGGCAAATCTATAGAGTTATTGAGCACAAACCAGAGTTCCACCAAGATAGATCTGTTGGTGATTTTTCTACTAATTCATTTTCAAGACTCCTGTCGGAATATGTAAAAGTTATGGATGTGAAGGACTGTTACGTTTGTGTGAAGCTTCCTGCTTCTGTTTCAGAGGGAGTTACCTATAACATGCTTCCTCTTACTTATGGCATTACATGCAGTGTTATAGCTAGTTTGTTTTATGAAACAGGTCGTCTGGAGTACTGTTACTCAGATTATGATGACATGTTTGCAAATTTGAAAGTTGTAAATAGCTTGAACAAAGTAAGACCTGCTGAACTAATGAACTTACCTATGAGTATGCTTTTTAAAACAAAGTAACATGCAAAATGAGAGCTGAAGAAAAATTATTTCTAAACTTGGTTGAGGAGAGAAGGGCGATTTATAAGAGAAATGAGGTGGGTATCCTGCGCGTTATACATCGAGACCTGGATGCAGGTGAATGGGTGCTGAAGGAGCTTGACACTCGGATGACCTCAGGGGTTTTGCCACCAGATGGTTTATATGGGGAAATACACGCGGGCCCAGGTGTATGGGGAGGGAGAGAGACCGGGGCTCTAGCTAGACTGCTTAAGCCCCGGCAGCAAGTCGCATACATCACACAATTGCAACCTGACAATGGCACCCAGGTCACTCAGGGTGAAGATATATGCACCGTTTCCTCTCCTACTATACCCGACTCTATGCGACCAGTGCTCCGCTGGTTGACCAATCCCTCGCCGACTATTTGGAGGAAATCGCTATGGTGTGGATAGAGGGCGGTGATCATTAATTTTTAGCCTCTCCCATTGGCGCAGATGAGATATTCCAAGCTATAGAAAACCTTGATGGATCGCGTGCCCCTGGTACAGACAGTGGGCTCACAGGTGTATTCTATAAGACTTACAAAACCTTTCTAGTTCCTTATCTACTGGAGGTTTATGCTGAGGCTCTTGAGGTGGGTGCGCTCCCCCCCACTATGCGTGAGGCTATTGTGTCGTTGCTGCTCAAGCAGGGCAACCGCCGGATGGGTGCGCCTCCTTTAGACCCCTATCCCTGTTAAATTAAGATTATAAAATCCTGGCAAAAGTGCTTGTGACACGTATATCACTCCTAATCAATTGTATAATCTCCCCGTTCCAGATGGCACTTGTCCCCAACAGATCGACCGCAGTTAATTTGCGTACAATATTTGCTGTCATCAACCAGATTAACACAGAGCTCCCAGCCGTGGCGATCTTGCTAGATGCCGAAAAGGCTTTTGATACCCTGGAGTGGCCTTTTTTGTATGCAACACTCAACAAACTGGGGCCCTTATTTATGAAGAGCTTGCGCCGAAGATGCGTCAAAAATAATGACGCATCTTCGGCGCACCGCATGCGCCATATTAATGAAGTGACGCATCTCCGGCGATGCGTCACTTTCACCTCACTGCGCTAAAAAACCCACTGCGTCAGAATGCCCTGTGACGCGCAAATAATAATGTATGCAATGTGGGCGTTACCGCGGAAAAACTTGCGCAAAAATGACGCATCCGCATTTACTAACTTTCCCGCTTTTGACGCATCCGCGACGGAAATGGCGCAGCGTTGCGGATGCGTCGGAATTGGTGCGCCTACAAAACGGACGTGCAGGAAATGACGCATCGGCACATAGCGAGAGGAGAGGAGAGAGGAGAGGAGGCCATTGAACTTTGCTGCAACCATACCCACACCATGGAGGTCGTAATGCTGAGAGTAGCTGCCAGACGGAGACGACTAGCTGCAGGAACACCACCACAACCCCCTGCACCACAAAATCCACCCCCACCCCCAAGGCAACGCCGCAGAAAGGAGCGGTTATTCCGTCCATGGAGCGTCCTGAGAGGCATCAGGGATGAGGAGGTCATAACTCTATTCCGCCTGAAGAAGGAGACCATTGAACATCTACTGGGACTCATTGGACCAAGGCTAGAGGTAGGAAGCAACAGGCCTACAAACATACCGCCACAGGCAAAGCTCCTGGCTGTGTTGCACATGCTAGCGTCGGGCTCCTTTCAGACAACAGTCGCCAAACTGGCAGGAATATCCCAGCCAGCTTTTTCATCATTCCTGCCAACTGTCCTGGATGCCATCATCCATCTCACACCCCGCTACCTCCGTTTTCCCAACAATGCACAAGAGCAGATGGAGATAAAGCAAGGATTCTATGCCATAGCAGGCTTACCCCATGTGCTCGGTGCCATGGACTGTACGCATGTGCAATTAGTACCTCCGGCAGCAACTGCACATTTGTACATCAATCGGAAACACACTTATTCAATTAATGTACAGGCCATCGTGGATCACCGTGGACTATTTACTAATGTGCTGGCAAAATACCCTGGCAGTGTACATGATGCGTTCATCTTCAGGAACTGCATCATAAATGATCGCTTCAAGAATGGCCAGTATGGAAATGGACTACTTGTAGGTATTTATTTATTTATTTTATTTATTTATTGGCATTTTTAAAGCGCAGCATATACCCTGGGGTGTCTTGGCGCTGATTAATTTGCCGGCTAGATGATAAACTGCCTTGCTCAGACCACTATTCTATACCTGGAAATTATTTATTAAACAGCCAAGTTTTTAGTTTTTTGCGGAATTGGAGTAGTGTGGGACATGCCCTAATGTCCTGGGGTAGAATGTTCCAAAGTTTGGAAGCTGCCACTACAAACCGTCTGTCTCCCCACATCACAGTTTTGGTGCGTGGTACCATTAGTTGGTTGCTGTTGGTAGAGCGCAGTTGGCGTGTGGGTTGATACGGTCGTAGATGGTCTTTAAGGAACTGCGGGCCCTGTTTATTTAGAACTTTGTACACAATGCACTGAGATTTAAATCTGGCTCTGTTCTGAATCGTCAACCAGTGTAGTTTGGAAATGGCATTGGATAGAGGAGCAAACTTAGGAATTCCCAGAATAAGACGTGCTGCTGCGTTCTGTATGGTCTGCAGTTTTTTTAAGACTCTTACTTGGGCGTTGATAAAAAGCCCATTGCAATAGTCTAGGGATGTCAGGACTAGTGAGCTCACCAGAGTTTTAATGGCGGTGGTAGGAAGATAAGGACTTATCTTTCGGATCATGCGTAGTTTGTGGTGGGCTACAGAGGCCACTTTGCTAGCATGGTCCATGAAATTCAAATGGTTGTCAAAAATTATTCCTAAGTTCCTTACTTTAGTCACTGGATTAGGGGGGGCACCAAAAGTTTGGGGCCACCATGAGGCAGGCCATTCAGGTGAGAGTTGTCCAAAAATCATTACTTCGTTTTTTTCCGAGTTAAGTTTTAGGCAATTTGCTGCCATCCACTCACCTAGTTCTGTCAATCCTCTCTGGAATCTTTTAGCTACCTCCTCTCCATCACCCCTTATAGCCAGCACCAATTGCGTGTCGTCCGCGTAGGAGGTTAGGCTCATCCCATGTGCCTTGATGACATTGGCCAGGTCCGACACATATATATTAAAAAGTGTCGGACTCAGGGATGAGCCTTGAGGTACCCCACACGGTTGTGACAATTTGGCAGATTGGTAGGGGCCAAGAGTGACAGCCTGCGTTCTCTCAGAGAGGAAGGAGGCGAGGAGAGCTCTTGCCGTGGAGGAGATGCCTATTTTTCCGACACGGTCGACCAGAATATCATGGTCGACCGTGTCAAAAGCTGCTGAGAGGTCCAGCAGTACCAACACCGCTGTACCGCCTTGGTCTCTTATTATTCTTATGTCTTCGGATGCTTTAATAAAGGCAGTTTCAGTCCCATGGTATTTCCTAAATCCATACTGAGTATCATCTAACTTCTTGTGGGTTTCTATATACTCAGTTAATTGTAGGTTCATGGCCTTTTCCACCACTTTGGCCATGAACGGGAGGCTGGCGATGGGTCGGTAGTTTTTTAGTTCTGACTTATCAGCTCCTGGTTTTTTTAACAGTGGTTTGAACAGTGTGGTTTTTAGATTAAGGGGATATGTCCCTGAGAGCAGGATGGAGTTACAGACTTGTGTCAAGACTGGTATGATCGAGTCCATCACCGGTAAGAGCGCCGATAGTGGGCAAGGATCCAACTTGGATCCAGCTTTGATTGTCGACACAATTTTTAGTACTTGATCTTCTGTCAGTGGTAGAAAGTCTGTGAAGGATGAAATCCCTGTTGGTGTTAAGTCTTCCTGACTAATTTTGGGATCATTAGTGTGCGTGATTTTTGCCAGAAAAGGTTGATAAATATCATCCACCTTCTTGAAAAAGAAGTCGGCCATGGCGTCACACATGTCTTGGGTTTGAGGTGGGGTCAGGTCTGGAGTATTACCCGAGAGCACTTTAGTTATATCATATAATTTTTTGCTAGAGTTCTTTGCCTGCTCAATTTGCATCATATAGTACTCTTTTTTTGCCTTTATAATCATGGCTTTGTATATTGCCAAAGCCTCCTTGTATTTAGTTTTATTTGTAGGATTATAAGACTTTCTCCATTGTCTTTCCCAGTATCTGTTCTGTAGTTTTTGTGCTTTTAGTTCATCCGAGTACCATGGTGCGGTAGGGGTGGACCTGTTTGTGGATAATTTCTTAGTGGGGGCTAATGAGTTCATGGCATGTCCCAACCAGTCGTGGAGTTGTTGTATGGCCAGGTTGGGGTTAGCCGAGATTAGCGGGCGAGAATCATCCAGGTGGTTTTTTAGATCCCGCTGGTTGACATTGTGCCAGGCTTTAAAGGTTATAGGCTGGGGAGGAGAAATATCTGTGATAGGTTTTTTATCCATAGCCAAGGTACAGAAAACCGCATAATGGTCTGTCCATGGCTGTGGAAGGATGTCACATACTTGGAGCCCCTGGGCACTAGAGAAAATGGCGTCCAAAATGTGTCCCGCTTGGTGAGTAGGTGAGGTAACCAGTTGATGTAACCCCAAGACTTCCATATCTGTAATGAGAGCTTGAGTTTCTTTGTTGTTATTATCGTCTAGGTGAAAATTCAAATCACCTAATACTGTGATCGAATCTTCTAGTGCTAGAGATTCCAAGTGTGTGCTAATACTCGTTAGGAAGCCAGTTTTGACTCCTGGGGGCCTATATATAAGAAGCCCTTTAAAGTTGACTTGTTGGCTAAGTTTAATAGAAAACATCATGGCCTCGCACGAGGTATCCTGTATTTGAGTCACTATTACCTCCATGTTTTCTCTAGCTATAATGGCGATCCCTCCGCCTTTCTGTCTAGGTTTATCATTCTGTCTTGGTCTGTCTTGTCTATAGGCTTTGTAGCCTATGGGTGTGGCAGAGACCATGTCCGGGCCGGATGAGTCATCTGTCCATGTCTCAGTGATGAAAAGTACATCTAACTTAGTATCTGTTATCAGGTCGGCGATTTCTTGGCTGTGTTTACATAGGGACCGTGCATTAATGAGGGCTAAGGCTGCTTTATTAGATTTAGGTATTCGTTTTAAGGGGTTCTTCACACCTTGCGGCAGAGTTGTGTAGAGGCAGTGAGGGCAACACAGTAGGATTTCTGTCTGCGTGTTGCAAAGATCGAATGTGGCGCAAGCGTAGTTCCTTGGTATTCTGAGGTTGAGGAGAGCGTCCTTGGGGTAGATCGCGCTTGCACCTGTTAGAATCGGGCCAGGGGTCGTGGCCCTCGGCCCGGCGCGGACGGGCGCAGACGGGCTTGCCTTCGGCGCGCCGTCGGCGCGCCCACTGCGCCCGCCCGCTGCGCGGGCGGGATGGTGCCATGTCTTTATTCGTTATTGGGCGGAGGAGGGTGGGAGGGTTCTATGGACTGCAGCGCTGACCTTCCCTCACCAAGATGGCACCTCGGGAGGGTCAGGTGAGGTCAGGGCGCCTTCTAGCAGCGCGCTCTGCCTGCCAACTAAACGGCGACCTCTGGTGAAGTAATCTCACCCACGAGGTAATGTTAGGTTAAAATAGCGCTTTTTAAAATATAATACAATTTTTAAAAAACCGTCCTTTAAAGTAGCGAGGAGGTGTAATAATTGTAGGTCTAGAAAGGTATAGAGAGATTCCCCCGGCTTCCCCCTCAGGGGAGAGCAAATTGCAAATTACCTAGCCAACCCTGTCCCTGCCTTAAGTATCCTGGGAGGGCGGGAGGGTTCTATGGACTGCAGCGCTGACCTTCCCTCACCAAGATTGCGCCTCAGGAGGGTCAGGTGAGGTCAGGGCGCCTTCTAGCAGCGCGCTCTGCCTGCCAACTAAACGGCGACCTCTGGTGAAGTAATCTCACCCACGAGGCAATGTTAGGTTAAAATAGCGCTTTTTAAAATATAATACAATTTTTAAAAAACCGACCTTTAAAGTAGCGAGGAGGTGTAATAATTGTAGGTCTAGAAAGGTATAGAGAGATTCCCCCGGCTTCCGCCTCAGGGGAGAGCAAATTGCAAATTACCTAGCCAACCCTGACCCTGCCTTAAGTATCCTGGGAGGGCGGGAGGGTTCTATGGACTGCAGCGCTGACCTTCCCTCACCAAGATGGCGCCTCGGGAGGGTCAGGTGAGGTCAGGGCGCCTTCTAGCAGCGCGCTCTGCCTGCCAACTAAACGGCGACCTCTGGTGAAGTAATCTCACCCACGAGGTAATGTTAGGTTAAAATAGCGCTTTTTAAAATATAATACAATTTTTAAAAAAGCAAAAGAGTATGATACAATGCACCATCCATGCTACCATACTGCTAATATTGCTGTAATGACGCATAAATGAGGTTCTGGATGTAATAATGTTGTACTAGCACACAGGTACCCATAGTACGGCCCGCGGGCCGTCAGCGGCCCGGCAAGCCTTCCACTGCGGCCCGGCAAGCCTTCCTGTGCGGCCCGCGGACCTTGCAGACATGTACCTCTGTTAAATTTAAATTTTTTCCAAAGTGTCTGCAAACACCACCGGTTGTTGATTTATGGGGGCCGGGTGATTTCAGGCATAGGGTGGAGATGCAGGGGCGCTAAGAAGAGATCAAATTCAACAAGGCCTCATTAACAATTAAATGGTCTTTCAAAGAGCCGTTAAATACTCCGCTGACTGGCGCCAAGGGGGCGTTGGCCTGACTGCTGGGGGTGCCATGATGGGACAAGTGGTGGGACACAGACCCTACAAAGCAGCAAATTCTGAAAGAAAACTAGCTGGCTTTTACATTACAGGGGGGGAGGCTGTCTCTGGGCTGGTGACGGGGACGTGTAGACACAGTATGTGTGCACTACCCGAGAGACAGAAGGGGCAGAGACAGAAGGGGCAGAGACAGACAGGGGCAGGGGCAGACTGGGGCAGGGGCAGACAGGGGCAGACAGGGGCAGAGTGTCAGAGACAGATAGAGGCAGAGGCAGATAGAGGGAGGGGCAGATAGGGGCAGAGTGTCAGAGACAGATAGTGTGAGAGACAGATAGGGGCAGGGCCAGAGAAAGGCAGAGACAGGGACAGACTGACAGAGGCAGAGACAGATAGGGGCAGAGACAGATAGGGGCAGAGACACATGGGGGCAGAGACACATGGGTGCAGAGACATATGGGGGCAGAGACAGATGGGGGCAGAGACAGATGGGGGCAGAGACAGATGGGGGCAGAAACAGACATATATAGACAGATAGCGGCTGAGACAGACAGAGATAGACACAAGGACAGAGAGACAGAGGGAGGGGGAGGAGGGCCAGACAGAGACAGGCCCAGACACAGACAGGGACAGACAGAGAGAAGGAGACAGAGAGGAGGAGACAGAGAGAGACATAGAGGGAGGGAGACAGAAAGGGAAGGAGACAGAGAGAGACAGAGAGGGAGAGTGACAGAGAGGGAGGGAGACAGAGGGAGAGACACAGAGGGCGAGAGAGGGAGGGAGAGAGACAGACAGAGTGAGACAGATGGAGAGAGAGGAGAGAGGGAGACAGACAGACAGACAGAGTGGGAGAGAGGGAGAGAGAGGGAGGGAGACAGACAGACAGAGGGACACAGAGGGAGAGAGAGGGAGGGAGACATACAGAGGGAGAGAGAGGGAGGGAGACAGACAGACAGAGGGAGAGAGAGGAAGGGAAACAGACAGACTGAGTGAGTGAGTGAGTGAGTGAGTGAGTGAGTGAGTGTGAGAGAGCGAGTGTGAGAGATGTGTATGCCAGGTCTGGTCGCTCAGTAGACAAAGGCGTCTGTTGCTGCGGCCTGTGTCCAACCTCATGGTCAGTTTGTATTTGTGGCTCTAGCCCCGCCCACTCCCCCACTGACCCCGGCCCCACCACTGCGGCCCTCGGCCACAAGCCACACTGTAAATTTGGCCCCGAGATAAAGTTTGTGAGTACCCATGTAATAGCATATACATAGACATTAATAGAAGGGCCATCATTAATGACGGCCATGCACTGCTGGTGCGTTAAAACTAAAATGGCAAAAGGTCACGCACCAGTGGTGCAAGTCCCTCATAAATGAGGCCCACGGTCATGTAGAGGCATATAGGGAGTCAATGCATGTCCTTCCAAATTCGAGAAAATACAAAAGGATGTGGGTGGTGCACAGCGGTAGTAAACGAAGTATGTAGAATCTTGTTCAGCTGAGGGTGCTCCCAAGGGTGGTGCTTCCGTCAAAGCAACAAAAGTGCAAGACAGGTAGTGTACACAAACCACTGCAAATACATCCCCTTGGCGAGGCACTCCGTACATGATCATGAAAATGATTCAAAGAAGTTGTAATCCAAGTTCTGTTTTTAATTCACAAGTATTCAAGTTAATGGGTTATCGATGATATCAACAGCATATCAATCCATAGCAAAAATACATTTCTACAAGCCCCTTTGTCAAGGAGCGTTCATATCAACGCGTAGCAAGGACTGCTACTTGGCTGTTCTAAGACCAGCATTACAGAACACCGGTCTTAGAACAGCCGAGTAACGGTCCTTGCAATGCGTGGATATGAACGCTCCATGACAAAGGGCCTCCTGGCCAAAATGCATAGGAGGACTTCATACTTATCTACTTTAAGAAATAAATTTATGTTATGGAATGATATGCTGTTAATTTCAGTGGTTTGCCTACACTACCTGTCTCTTCCAAATATGTATCCATTGCACAGCAGAACTATGTTGCAAAGGTGTCTTGCATGTGAGTCCCTGGGTGTGTTCTCTGCAACATCCATGCCCAATGGACACTGACAAATGAAATATTACCCACAACATATGGCCTCTACTTTACCCCAACCATATCAAACTTTTCATTGTACCTTCTCATTTATTCTATTACAGCTGACCAGGGGTATGGCATTCAGCCGTGGGTGATGACACCGTATGGAAACCCACAGACACCACAGGAAGTTGCATACAATCAAGCACATTGCCGGACCAGGAACATTGTGGAAAGAACATTTGGTCTGCTCAAGGCCAGGTTTCGGCGCCTGGACAAGTCTGGTGGACGCATGCTGTATTCACCAGAGACAGTGTGCAAAATTATTTTGGCCTGTGCAATACTACACAATATTTGTGTTCTCACACGTGTTCCCTGGGACGATGATCCAGATTTGAATGCAGAAATGCCACAGGATGACCAGGAGGATGGCCATGCTCCTGTAAATCCAAGCACAGCAGCAGGCATCCGTAGACGTGCTGAGATAGTGCGCAATTTTTTTTAAGAATGTCACAAATAACATCCGCATCATGCATATACATTTGTGTTTGCACAAATAAAAATACTTCATACAACCTTATGTACCTTGTGCATGATTATTTGACAATAATTCACACTGCAATTTGCATGACAATCTCATATGTGGAGTTCATACATTACACTTACTCTCATGTCTGGAGGCTGACATCAGACATACATCAGCCCACACATCCATTTACATTGTACTGCCTTGCAATTTCACCTGCAATGTGGACACTCACCAGTGTCTGGCCAACACAGGTACCCTGGCACCATAGTGCATGTGTCTCGGTGTGCAGGGTATGAATGCACATGTGTATGAAGGTGACCCTTCCTGTACAAAAGTATTCCTCCATGCAACACAGCAAACATACTGCAGGTAGGCAGGCCGGCCATTGCGCGTCAGCACACATGAAAAGCACATGAATCTCCCATATGTCATAGACACACCACCTTCCCACCCTATTTGCTTGCTGTAGGGAAGTGCCGCAGGAATGCATGCAGTAATATTATACGCAAATACGTCATAAATTAGGTTGTAAATTCACAATTGTCAAAAAGCAACATTTACCATCCATATGTTGTGGTGCAGAAATTTAATAAAGCACTGGTGAAGAGGAGTCCACATAATGAAATCACACAGCAGGAAAAATAACAACAAAGTACTTGTATGTTGCAAAGTCATGATGAAAGTAAATAAGTAATATGACAAAAATTACAATCATCAACATGTTACACAGTGGATGTGCGTCAAAATCTGACCATCCATCAAAAAGTAGCCTTCAGTGCTCACACAAGTTTGCAAAAATAAACAAATGTGGTAGGCACATAAATGAAGTTAGTGTATCATACTTCATAACCTCATTCATGATTCAACACACAAAAGTGACGTTGGGTCTGCCTACCACAGTATCTGACCCATGCATTCCTGACTCCACGCACATAAGTGACGATAGGTCTGACAACGTCAGAATCTGAGCCATGCATTCCTGACTCAAAGCAGAAAAGTAACGTTATCTGATGTAACCTTCTCATAGGTGAAATTTATAGAGTGCACAGAGACCATAGGCTTGCTGGCGCCATAAGACAGAGTGAGTGAGGAAGGAAGCGTGAGTGGCCGAGAGTTAGCACATGGAAGGGAAAAGGTGTGTTTGAAGCGATTACCACAAGTCCAGAAGGGAAGGGGAGGATTTGAAGGAGAGAGAAAGGAGATCCCAAAGCCCAGGAGGCAGATGACAAATTGTGCAACCACCAAAATTTTGGGCTTTAGTATTGGGAGTGACTACCAGATGACGGTGAGCTGATATGAGTGTTTGTGTTGTGCGGTGAGGGCAGATAAGATAATTGAGAAACGTGGAGCGGGACCAGTGGAGGGCTTAGAATGTGAGACAGGTCACCTTAAAAGATGCCCTCTGGTCTATTGTGAGCCAGTGAAGACTGTGGAGTAGAGGTTTGGCTGATTGCCATCTGGGTGTAATGTGAATTAGACGGGCTGCTTGAATCTGGACAACTTGGAGGCGGTGTGGCAGGGATCGTGGGAGACCGTAGTTGATGGACTCAGAGAAGTCCAGGCGTGAGAGCACGAGTGAGAACACCACTTGGGTAAGTGCGGTGGGAGGGAGTAAGTGACTGACTGTAACGATCTTCCGGACCTGGTACATAGAGGAAGAAAGTAGCGCACCCACTTGTGCCCTGAGAGAGAGTTCAGCCTCAATGATGACTCCCAGACCCTTGACTGATTTTACCAGGGCTGGGGGGGAACCTAGCTCTGAGGGCAGAACTGAGGGCCACAGTGGCCATGACTGAGTCCAGGGAGGAGAAGCTCTGTTTTAACGGGGTCAAGCTTCAATAGGTACTGGTACATCCATAATTGGATGTGGATCATGACAGCGTGGAACGTCTTGATGGCATGAGGTGAATTGAGCGGGAGGATGATCTGTAAGTCGTCAGCGTAGTAATACACAATAAGGTCCCATTTCTGTACAGAATGGATCAGCGCCCAAATGTATAGATTGAACAGGAGTGGTGAATGGGAGGAGCCCTGTGGGACTCCACAGGACGTGGGGGTATTTGTTTCACTATAGGGTCCCAGGCGGACCATTTCAGTTCTTCCAGTTAGGAAGGACTCGACACACTCAAGAGTGGTTCCCTGGATGCCTGCATGTTTTCCAAGGTGGAGAAGGATGTTATGGTCCACCGTGTTGAATGCGGACGACAGGTCCAGGAGTAAGACGGCTTGGGGGGACCCTGCGTCCGCGTTGCCCCTGAGTGTGTACAAGAGTGGCAAGATAACTGCCTCTGTTGAGTGGACAGGTCTGAAGCCGCCTTGATTGGGCTCCATGTGACAGGAGGATTCGATGTAGTGTGATAGACATCGGGTAACATGGTCCTATATTAATGTTGAGAAAGACGGGAGGAGGGAGATGGGAGACG
The DNA here is from genome assembly GCF_964263255.1 of Lissotriton vulgaris. Lineage (NCBI taxonomy): Eukaryota > Metazoa > Chordata > Amphibia > Caudata > Salamandridae > Lissotriton > Lissotriton vulgaris. The sequence continues at coordinate 549,881,657 of NC_141699.1, read as the reverse complement.
TTAGGTCTGCATAAGTCTGAAACTGACCCATGCTTTGCTGACTCTAGGCACAAAAGTGACATAACACAAGACCCAAAAGTGACTATGGTCAACATATGTCTTAGTCTGACTCAGCTGAATATATAAACACACATTTTCTGCAGGCTAACATGGTTTGTCCCTGTTGAGACACTTCCATGCTAAGCGTAAACATGCATCTTTTGCCCACCATCAAAAAAACAGCAGCTAATATATGCAACAACATTGACAGATAAAAAAATGCAATGCCCCATTACTGAATATTGTGACACATGCCAATAATGTCGCATGTAGTAAAACTGGTCACACCTTGAGGAGAAAATATATCATCACTCAGCCATGCTTCAAATTTACAATGCCACGTAATAATGATTTGGTCACATGACAATAATGCGGCTTTGACGATAACTGCTCGCACCGTAAGGGGAAATAAGGAAGTAGCGTACCATGCAACAAATCAACGATGCAACATAATTACGTTTAATGCGCATGCCAATAGTGACGCTTCTACTACAACTGGTCGCACCTTCATGGGAAAATATGGCATCAGTCACCCATGCTTCAAATAACGATGCAACATTATATTGATGTAGTCGCATCACAATAATGACGCTCCCACGATAACAGGTCGCACCGTAATGGAAAATATGTCATCACTGTACCCTGCGTCTAATCAGCGATGCGACATAAATAGGTTTCAGTCGCATGCCAATAGTGACGCTTCTACTGCAACTGGTCGCACCTTCATGGTAAAATATGGCATCAGTCACCCATGCTTCAAATAACGATGCGACATAATAATGATTTGGTCGCATCACAATAATGACGCTCCCAGGATAACTGGTCGCACCGTAATGGAAAATATGTCATCACTGTACCCTGCGTCTAATCAGCGATGCGACATAAATAGGTTTCAGTCGCATGCCAATAGTGACGCTTCTACTGCAACTGGTCGCACCTTCATGGTAAAATATGGCATCAGTCACCCATGCTTCAAATAACGATGCGACATAATAATGATTTGGTCGCATCACAATAATGACGCTCCCAGGATAACTGGTCGCACCGTAATGGAAAATATGTCATCACTGTACCATGCGTCTAATCAGCGATGCGACATAAATAGGTTTCAGTCGCATGCCAATAGAGACGCTTCTACTGCAACTGGTCGCACCTTCATGGTAAAATATGGCATCAGTCACCCATGCTTCAAATAACGATGCGACATAATAATGATTTGGTCGCATCACAATAATGACGCTCCCAGGATAACAGGTCGCACCGTAATGGAAAATATGTCATCACTGTACCATGCGTCTAATCAGCGATGCGACATAAATAGGTTTCAGTCGCATGCCAATAGTGACGCTTCTACTGCAACTGGTCGCACCTTCATGGTAAAATATGGCATCAGTCGCCCATGCTTCAAATACCGATGCGACACAATAATGATTTGGTCGCATCGCAATAATGACGCTCCCAGGATAACAGGTCGCACCGTAATGGAAAATATGTCATCACTGTACCATGTGTCTAATCAGCGATGCGACATAAATAGGTTTCAGTCGCATGCCAATAGTGACGCTTCTACTGCAACTGGTCGCACCTTCATGGTAAAATATGGCATCAGTCACCCATGCTTCAAATAACGATGCGACATAATAATGATTTGCTCGCATCACAATAATGACGCTCCCAGGATAACAGGTCGCACCGTAATGGAAAATATGTCATCACTGTACCATGCGTCTAATCAGCGATGCAACATAAATAGGTTTCAGTCGCATGCCAATAGTGACGCTTCTACTGCAACTGGTCGCACCTTCATGGTAAAATATGGCATCAGTCACCCATGCTTCAAATAACGATGCAACATAATAATGATTTGGTCGCATCACAATAATGACGCTCCCACGATAACAGGTCGCACCGTAAGGGAAAATGTATTATCAGTGTACCATGCTTAAAATAACGATGCAACATAAATCGGTTATATTCGCATGTCAAAAAATGACGCATCGCCGGAAACGAGTCGCATCGCAACAGGAAATGATGTACCCAGCCTGCCCTGCTCACAAACAGGAAGTTATATGATACTTTCACTTTCTATTTCACTCCTTTGTAGTCTCTGAGAGGTGTAGGAGTGTGTTTGGAAAGTGCTTGAGAGTTTTGTCCTGTCCTGCAGTTGTTTTACAGTGTGTGTCTTGGTAAGTGTGTCCAAATAGTGTCTGTAGTGTTGTGTATTGTCTAACTGTGTCTTGTGTGTCAAGGGGTGTCTGTCTGTTTAGGGGTTTTAATACTTTTTTCATAGGGGGATTACTGTTCTGTTTAGGGGTTGTTACATAGTTAGTAATAGGGGGAGTAGTGTACTGTTAAGTGGAGAAATAGTGTATTATTAGGATTTCTGTGCCAGCAAATTTTTTTTTGTTGCATTCACACAGCGTGGCTTGTGCTTTGTCACAATGCCACCCAGGTCTAGGAACCTAAGTGAGAAGGAGTATGGGGGGCTACTGTGGCTGATACTCCACTACCTCCCAAATATGATTGGGAGTGGTGGCAGGGTAGTGCAGGGTTACCCAACTCAAGAAAGGAAGCTGAGGTGGGAGAGGGTCCAGTACCAGATGTTGAGAATCTTTGGAGTGGACCGGACCCTGAGACAGTACAAACATCGGTGGGCAGATCTCATCAACCGTGAGCAGGATCTCCTGGACCACCTTGGCATTGAGGTTGATGGAACAATTGGTAAGTCAATATATATTTATTTCATGTATTAACAACGGTATCCTAAGGTAAAGCTAATCAAATGTCAAACCACAGGGGCCTCACTGATGATCCCCTTGTGCCCCTGTAAAGTCAGACATAGGGCCATATCTATCAACAAACCCTTTCTCAACAAATAAATGTAGGTTCTAATGGAATCGCTTTTTTTTAATCGCAAAATGGTATGTATAAAGAAAAATCACTACTTTGTAGGAATTCGATAATCTCCCATAGTTGCTACTTTGCATTGTCTAATTTGTAAGTAAGGGATCAATCAAAATTCATTCCCATGGCCCAGGAGGGACATAGGAATCACTTTTGAATAAATACTGTAATAGCAAATCAGCCATTAGCTAGTTGCAAATTGTGATTTTTCCAAAGGGTGCAGGTGTTTCGCAAAAAAACCCTGCTGGACCCATCAAAATGATGTGTGTGCATATGGTGCACATACATGCACTATGGCCATGTGTGTGCATCACCTGGCACCTTCAAAAATGTGCAATGGAGCATATTTCCCTAAAATAGCTACTTACCATCAAATACAGGTTGTTGTCAATTAGCTAAATCTGAAACATAATTTGATACACAAAAAAATACATATATAGGGCATCATTTATGAGGCCCCTTGCGCCATCGAAAATTCACTTTTCATGAAGTTCCGTGGCGCAGAAGCCTGCGTGGTATTTATCAGGCAGCAGTACGCCAGTTTTGGTGGCGTACTGCTGCCTGATAAATATCAGTCCCTTTAATGCAGTGTTCTGCGTTAAAGGGGCGTGCAATGGGTGTTGCTGGGGGCGTTCCCAGCAACAACCATGCCCCTTTGACACTGCCCCACATGTACCAGAAATCGTAACTCTGAAGCAGTGCCAAAAGCTTACGCCTCCCCAGGGGAGGCGTAAGGGAGGCGCAACAGGGAGAAATGTCATTATTTCTCCTCGTATTTCCTTTTTCCATGTGTGCTGCATTCTGCAGCACACATAGAAAGAGGAAAAGGCTCTTGTGCTTATTTTTGTACTGAAAGGTTTACCTTCCTGTACAAAAATAATCTTCCCCGCAACGCAGCCACCCTTGCACCATTGTGCAAGGGTGCCTGTGCTGGCGCAGGCAGCACATTGTGCACCGGCGCAGGGGAAAAGGACAGGAATGCGCCGTATCTAATAGATATGGCGCATTTCTGCCCTTTTCTTTTGCCATAGGGAAGCGCAGCAGGAAGGCCTGCTGCGCTTCCCTACGGCAAAAAGTCATAAATGATGCCCATAGCACTTAACTAATAGCAAATTTGCAAGTACCAAAATGCCATGGCAAAATGAGGTTTTGAAAAATTTAGCAATTCCGTAAATGCCAAATGTTTCATACATCCTAAGCCATGGAAGTAGTCTGTTTGAAATGCTCCAACTGCAAAATCCTGCAATTGTCAGACTTAGCAATTCACAAAAGGCATGATACACATGGCCTCTACTGACGTAGTGGTAACGCACAAGCAAGACTGATCTTCACCATGCTGGACTATGCCGCTCATTGAGGCATAATCATGCATGATAAAGGTCAGCACTTTCAATGCATTGTTATGTGTCAAATGGGCGTGCAATGGGTGTTCTTTGCCATCTTCACACCAACATCCATGGACTTTAGTCAATGCACCAGGGGCCTCTGTAATGAAGGTCTTCTGCCGCCGCAGCAACACTCATTAACATGTGTCAAAGTTACGCTCTGGCGGCGCAAGCCCTATGAAGATAAGGCCAGAGATGTACGAGTGTGAGGCAGCGCAAAAAGCACATGCCTGCCCTGGGGAGGTGTAAGTGAGGCGCCACAGGGAGTGAAGTTTAAATGTATCCATGTATGTCATATTTCCCTGTGTGCAGCTGCATTGTGCAGCACACAACAACAAATGTGTATGCAGTTTGACCATTGACGTACAGGAAGGTATCCCATACGGTATAAATACATTCTTCAAAGCAACACAGCCACCCTTGCATCATGGTGCAATAGGTATTGTCCTACTGCATGACAGCACTTTGTGGTCAAGGCCAGGGAAAGGCACAAATATGCTAGCTTAAGGGAACAACATGTTCCATCCTGGTATATCATATGTATGCATGAAGGATTCTTGAGACAATATGTCACGCAGTGACAATATGCTATTGAAAATGGGTCTAAACATACTAAGTATTGCATAACATCAACAGCTACTTGGATGCAAACTTCATGCTCCACACTCCATCAAACAGTGTAGGCCCTGTACATTGAGTAATAATCTACAGGGACATCACCTCAGAGGAGCATATGTCTTCCAACATCACAAGTAACCCTGTAGTGGTTCTAATTCTATCCACACACGTCTTTGTATGTGTTTTTCTAAATACACAATGTGCTACAGTACCATCTGTGTGCAAAGAAGATGCACAAGTGTCAATTGAGTGCAAAACATGCAATGGCATTAACCCTCCTACATGACTGTGTGCAGGAAGTATCACATTTCATTACTTGGATTCGACACAATGACTGGATGTACACTAACTACTTGTGATGTAAAATGCAGCGCAGAATGTAAAACAACATGATAATGACAATACACTCATGCAACAATGTGCACACATGATGGCATACCATGGGCTGAGTAAGGTTTGTTTGCATACCCAAACATAGGATACATCATACAGCTAGGATGATGTCCGGTGACATGTTTGTTGTGCCAAAACAACAATATCAATCATATTAGTAATCCACTCTTGTGCTTAGTCACGTTGGAAATAGGCACACATCTACAAGGCCTGGAAATTTGCATGTAATGTGAATACCGTGTACATGTTGTATTTGCACACACATCAATGTGTATGTGTGTAAATGCATGTTGCTTGCAGTTCTTGTCACATTGCACCCATCAATGAAGCTGACACACTGACACATCTAAGGGTGCCAGTACATCTGTGAATGGTGAATAAGCAAATGATAAGCCATATGTGTATTGGGGAGGAGTTAATTGTCAAAAAGGCAACGTAAAATCGAGAATTGTTTGAATACATATGGCGGATAGTTGATTTTGTGTTGTGTGAGGCATTAATCTGCTGCCACATATGTGAATACTCAGATGTTCACATTCACCATTGTACCAACGTCCCCCATAAAAGCACAATCACATACATCTACATGACAATAACATATTTTCTCAATGGACCAAGTGTGCAGATTTTTAGCAAATGCCATCTCAATGTGACACCACAAACAAGGGATCACATGTGTGTAATACATGCAGTGCAAGAGTGTGCTTCACATGTGAAGCAGTTAGCCATAGACTGTTGTCTGATTTACGTTGACTCATGGGACGCACGTAAGCCAATCTTGAAGATACAACTGACTCTCATGTAATGTCTGTACTGTGTGGAAATATGCTGCATACGCTGACATTCTGGTATATTGTCTTTCACTTGTAGGTGGGCCACCACCATACACAAGGGATGAGGTGGAGTCCTTCAAGAATCCTAAGGCCACTGGTGAGTGTGAAATCATTACTATCTTTGTCTGTATGCTTACAATGTCTCCTCATGCATGACATGTATGCAGACAGTCCAAATGCATCATTCTTGCATGCATCATGTTTACACATCACATGTGCATGGAAGTGTCAAGGACTCAATGGCACCATGTGGAAATGCATGAACACAAATATAAGGGTCACATGTATGAGGTGTTACAGTGTGCATGGAACACAGTAACACTTCTTGTGCTGCTGTAAGTATACATCACACAAAAATAGACCACAATCAAACAATACATCTAGCCCTCCATAGAGCACCATACTCAGGTGTGAGGGTCTCAAGTCACTGAAGGGAGGGGGTGTGCTGCTACTCATGAAATAGTTAGGTCTTCAGTAATTAAATGAAGGTAAGATGGTCCTGGTCAGTCGTAGTTGTGCCCCAAGGGTGTTTCATGTCTTGGTGGCCAGGTAGGAGGGTGATCTACCTCCAGTGGTGGAGCAGTCAATCCTTGGTATGGTGGCTAGTGGGAGGCTGGTGGAGCAGAGGTGGCCGGTAAGATCAGAGAACAAGAGCCCCTTGAGGAGTCATTCTGGGCCCATGTCATGTATGTGTGTGTGTGTGTGTGAGGAGCCTCAACGTGATCCTTGTGTTGACGGTGACCCAGTGTTGGTCATTATGGCCTGTAGAAATGCTGCAGTGGTGACGGATGTTGTAGAAGAGTTGTGCCGATGCTTTTACTATGGGTAGTAGTTCTAAGTGAAGTCTGGCATTGATTCCTGTGTATGGGGCATTCCCCTTGTACAGTTGGGTGTTGATGAGGGCCTGGGTGACCGTCTCACACGTTCCCATGGTGATCCACCTGAATATCTATTGGAGCATGCGCAGGGTGAAAAATCAGAAGGATTACATGATGTCCACTTGTTTGTTAGTTGTGAGTGAGTAGACCTGGAAGAATCCCAAGTGGGGTGTATGGTCCGTGGGTGTTGTTGCAGTGACCATTGTTGTGGACCAATAGGCGGCGTCCCTGGCGCTTGTTGATTTGCCAAGGATGATAACCTCTGTATTGTGTGTCCACAGTATCTGCTGACTGACCTTCTTCCATTCTGCAGTGGCTATCTTTCCTTCATGGAGGTTGTGTTTGGTTGTGGCTGGGTCTTGGGTGAGGCACAGTACCAGATGGGTGTCATTGGCATAGGATATTATGTTGTGGTGGTGTGTGCATGCAATGGTGGCAAGTGTGCTCATGGAGATGTCGAAGACTGTTGTGCTGAGCAAGGACCCTTGGGGTACGTGACAGTCAGTGTATTCATACCATGGCTACATGAGACATGCTCATTGTAGTACTACATAGATATTCCTCCTACAAGTTCGATTTCCTTGTGCCCCACGTGTGTCAGTACTTGCCATTGTTAGAGGGATGGAACAGTGCTGCAAGTCCATCATTAATTAGCACAACAATCATGCACTTACCTATGCTACTAAAAGGGTCACCGGCACAATTCCCTATTGACATCAGTAGTTGATATGGTATGATGTATATGTGCTTAAATGTCCATTGCATCAATGATCATGCATAGTCAATCCACATACCAGCCCTTAATGCTGTCTATATGTTGTCCCCTGTCAAGAAGCGTCTACCATGGAAGTGTTGTGCAGTGTGTGTTGCCTTGTGTGAAAACACACCACATATTTACTCCCAAGCAGCACCCCATGTACAAGAGTTACATGATAGGAGTCAGTCCCCAAATCTATTGCAGTGCACACCTGTGTTTCTCCTTCCAATACAATGCTAATGTGCCCATGTTTTGTTTACATGGTGCTTTTCACATGAGTGTTGCCTTGTGCAGCATACAGGGCTGATGGTCCATATACCTTGCTTTGTATCTGCGTATGAAGTGTCAAATTACAATGCCTAGAGAAAACTTGCCTGCACACAGATGCTCTTGCATCATGTTGAGAAGGAGCTTGCATATGTGAATGGGGGGCATTGGGTTCATGCCCAGGACAAATGCATTTGAATGTACCATCTCATATGTATTGATGCCTTACATCACTTAGCATCCCTGTGTATGACAATCGATGATGATGACCCCATGCTTTGAAATAGATGCCCTGTTAACGATAGGCCCTTGCCAAAATGTTCTGAAGATCGCATAATGTGCATGTGTACAGGTGTCAATGTGTAAGTGCAGACTGATGTGGATGTCATTGCTCCATTACAGACAACATGTCACAAGATGAGGAGAGGCATTATCGCATCCGTCTAGAAAGATACAGACACATACGCAATGTTGGTCGTGCATTCAGACAGATGGGACGCCGACATGAGGTATTACGTGCTGAAGGAGCCTGGAGATCACCAACTCCCACTTCCCCATGCAACATGCGGAGCAGGAAGCAAAAGGGGAAAAGGTCACACATTGACTCAGGACCAGCAACTGGATCACATGTAGATGTAGACCCCCAAATGGACAGTCAATCTGCAGGATCAGCAAGTTGTTCCACATCTGGACATGCCTCTAATCTGAGCCCAGTGACAAGCACTCATCCAAAATCTGGAACCAACACTGCACAGGCCCTTGGGACAATGACAGGTGGAGCTGCAGTAGCGCCACCTAAACAGGCTTGTGCGCAAGCAGATATAGACGGTGTGCTCCTGATGGCCAAGATTGACAAAATAGAGGCCAAAATGGAAACTTTTGAAAAGGGCCAAAAGGAGTTGACTTTGAAGGTTGCGGGCATGCAGCTGCAGCTGGCCACCCTGCTGTCCATGGTTGCCGACATGAAGGCCACCATTGCTCAAATGGACGAGCAGGAATAAAGACATTGAAGAACTGTGGTTGTTGTTGATGACATGGTGTTGCACCTGTCAAGTTACGGACCTTGTTCTTGTTTACATGTTTAAGTAATCAGATAGTTTTTAGGATAGTTTTAGTACTTAGGAATAGTGTTAGGATAAGTGTTAAGTTATTAGGAGTGGGTGGGGGGTTGATGTATAGTGTATGTTAAATGTTTTTAAAAATTAAAAAAAATATATATATATCCTTGTTCAGTTAGATAGGTTAATTAGTATGTGTTTAGATTAAGCGTATGTGTGCCTGATGTGTGATTGTTGAATAGGGGGTGGGGGGTCATCTGTGTGTTGTGTAGTATGTGTGAGGTAGGTATAGGATCAGTTAGACAAGATAAGTGTAGATGTTAGCGCCTTAGATTAGCTTAGTGTAGGATTTTATTTAAAGTTTTGATAAGTGTAGTGTAGTTTTGCATAGATTTTATTTAGTGTGAACTTTTTTTGCAAATAAATCATATTTTTCTTTCACAATGACTCTGACTTGTAGGCATATGATGTTGTGAAATAAGCTCTGGGTGAGCGTTATCCTTGCTGGACAAGGAATGTCAACAATGATCTCATATCTGAGATTACCATTACATGTTAGCTATTGTAAGCCAGTTGTTCTTACACTATCACTAATTCATACAGGCCAATACTCACCCTTGAGGGACTTTAGCTAATGCGTCTCAGGTGAGCCCATGTGAACGACAATCATGTGTAAAGATTGTGGGACCTCTTTCAATAAGTTTCTCCATAGTGGAGCACAGCAGCCCTTCCAGTTGGCTACACTTTTGCAGGAGGGAGGGCATGACCGTGCCATGTCTGCAAGATACAGCGCAGTCCTGTTGTTCTCACCATCACTGTTGTACAATGTCCTGTTCTTCGCTAACGCAGTCACCTTTGCACAATGGGGCAAGTGTGTCTGCCTTGCGGGCACCATCAGACTTGTACAGGAACGGACACCTCTCAGTTAATCAATCATCACAACGGGCTCTTCCTCTTACAATATGTACTGCATTGTGTGAAAAAGGTGAGACAAGTAGACTTCATCATAATTCTCAACATTGAGCCTTCCTCAAGCCTGCCTTGGGTCTGTGTATTTCTGGACAGAGCTTACCATTTCATGTTCCTATTACATCTGGGCCAGTGTGAAAAGCAAATGGATGTTGTTGGCAAGGCACCCAGCAACACCCATTGCACGTGCCTGTAACGCAGAACAAGGCGTGTAAGGGTCAGATTTGATGCATGCAGCATTATCGCATGACCATGTGCCTTGGTGATGGATGATGACTATTAGGCAGGGTTAGGCGTCACACAATGTCACAACAAGTGAGGGTCAGATGGCACAATGGCCGTCATCAATTGGGCCACCTGGTATTGAGACTGTAGCTCAATGTTTGCAGTGTTTCACAATGCTCAGGGCCACTATGACCCACGTCTTTCCTGAAAGTGGAAAAGAAAGCTGGTTCACAAGCTGGCTATGTAGATGCAGAGAAATGTGACCATGGCTAGGTCTGTATTCCAGACGTATGTCTTTTCCGGAGGGTATTTTTGATACTGATATTGAGGGCATTAACATTGAACCGGATGATGATGATGGATGTGTGGCAGGTCTAATCAATGCATCAGTTGACAATAATTTTGATGCTCTTGCACAGTTTGCAGAGGGTGAAGAACTATGGTGAGGATACTACTATTATCCGTACTGACAGGGTGAGGGATGTGTTCTGTACAATGTATAGTTTGTGTTAGACATATGAGTGGTGAACTGTTTATCCAGCCCAGGGTACCCCCAGGTATAGTCCCATGTGGTAGTGGTTGTTGTGAGGGTGATGACCTCTTTTGACAACAAATGGAGATTTGTCCAGTTGAGGCACATACTTGTTGGCACATCTTGCATCCATTGTGGTTAGTTGTGTCCTGTGATGTTGTGTACCTTGGTGAGGGAGAGGCAGAGCTGGGTGTATTAGGCGTAGGGTACTATGCAGAGTCCATGTCCACTGATGTTCTCAGCAAGTGGGGCCATGTACAGATAGTAGACAAAGGTACTGATGGACAGTCACTGAGGGACTCAGCATCAGTACTCTGTGTGTTGTACTGTGAAATGTGTTATGCAGAATCATCTGCTCTGGTCTGCAAGGGAGGAGACAATCCAGTGTGGTGTATTACCTTGCCGCATGCCATAGTGGAGTGTGGCAGCTAGTGTGTTGTGGAACATTGTTTCTGGAAATGAAGCAATGTATATTGTCTATGGATTGGCAGTGTGACCGACTTTGAGGGTTGTGTGGATTTTGCTGAGGCGTGTAGGAGGGACCTCTTGAGGCTGTTTGTCATGGAGCAGGAGAGAGGACCAAGACAAGGAAACACAAGGAACAAGCACTCCCAAGGATGAACCTCCTACTCCACCTCCGGGTCAGGTACAAAAATAATCCAACGTCTTTCTCCGAAGGTTCCACCCTTATATACTCCACCCAGATCACAGGGTTTGTGGAACATGTAGTTTGTGATGACAACAATTGCTCGTGAAGGAAAATCCGACTCCTGACTGAAATGACTTGAAGTACAGTGGATTGTAGAAGAAAATGTAGTTTATTCAAAGTAACAACCCCAGGGAGATCCAAGGACCAACTCTCACAGTAACTGTTCATCTGTGTACTGCCCCCTGGATTCCACACTCTGGAATCCAGTGAGCACAGAGGCCATAGAACATTACATCATTACAAAGATATAACACTGACAATATGTGCTTCTAACGCATTGTTCTGCGGAGGACTGGGAATTCTTCAGATTCATCTTCATCAGATGGGTTTGTCACAGCTGATGGTGTGACCAGTGGGGCAGTCGACACAGTAGGCATAGCCACTTCATGGACTGCAGATGTTGATGGTGTTGGACCTGCAACATGTTCGATGCCCATCAGGTACCGCATAAATGCATTCAGCATTATTTGCTGGTTCTCAAGCACAGCTGTCACATCTCGTTGATAGTCAGCCAATTTTGTGAAGTATGCATCCTGTTTGGCTGTCATTTGTTTGAGGGTGTCCTGTATTTCCTTCAGAGTGTTGGCCACTTCAAAGCTGGCACTTGTGGTGGGCATTTGTCTGTGCCTCTGCTGCATGACTTCGGAAATTTCAGTCATGGCGTCAAACAAAGTGCGTGGTGGTGCTTCAGTGGTGCTACCAGTTTCCGCACTGGCAGTATTTGATGTTAGGCACCGGAGCACTCCCTCTAGGGTCCCTGCCATGCTCTCAATGCCCTTACGCACCTCCTGTGCCAACTGATTCTGCACATCCACTACACGCTGTTCAAATAAATTTAGTGTGTTTGGCGACTGGTAGGTGTACCATGGCCTGAAATCAAAAATAGATGTATGTTTATGATCATGTCTGACATGTGGTGTACAAATGCACAATTTAGAGTCATCTACCCTTTTTGACTTTGCTGTGTTTCAACATGTCAAAGTTCAAGCGACACATTATCACTCATGTGTACAAAAAGTGACATGGCATTAATCATTTGATGGATACAAACTTTTTACAAAAAAACATGGCACATGGGCAGACAGTGCTTGCACACTTGCAACATTCTACTTGAGTGCATGTCCTGATGTCTGTTTAGTTGGTGTGTATTGGGGACACATTCCAGCACAGTAGGAAGTGCATGTGGCATTTTGCACTCCATCACCAGGGACCCACACACACCATGAACAAACCTCCACGTGGAAATGAAGTCCCTCACCAACTGGATGAGGAGCAGCAGTGTGAAACTGTACTTGGAGATGACACAGGTCATCATCCTCGGACCCAGACCCTGAGCCTGGGACAACTCCTGTCGGGCAACCACACTGGGAACAGCAACAACACTCACTGACCATACATGCAACTTACAATACTTCCAGTACTCCTCCCTCTCCATGTCTGAGCAGGTCAACGCCATCTTCCCCTCATGCTACAACTGCCTCCACATGCTATGCAGGATCCACAAGTGGATCCCCACCCCAGACAAAAATAACTGTGACGCAGGCCCTGAGCACCAGCAGACTGGACTACTGCAACGCACTGTAGGCAGGATTCCCTGACAAAGACCTACTACTACTGCAACACATCCAATGCACTTACGGCTCATTGATTGTCAACGTCCCCCACCGCAGCAACATCATCCCCCAAATGTGAGACCTACACTGGTTCCCCATCAGCAAGTGGATCAGCTTGAAGCTCCACACCCAGACACACAATGCACTCCATTAGGCCGGACCACCCTACATGTGCAGCAGACTCAGCTTCTACACCCCCACACGCCACGTCCGCTCCACCATCCTCCCCCTCACCGCTGTCCACCGCATCGTATGACCAACCTCCAGCAGCAGTTCCCTGTCCTACCTCACCGCCAAGACCTTGCACTCCCAGGCCATCTACGGCACACCCAGGACCTACTCCCATTCAGAGGACTCATCAAGACGTATCTCTTTGAGCGTTAGTGGCAGCCCCTTCCCATCAGAGTGGTAGATGCAACATGTGTTTTCACATGCTGAAGGAGTTGTTCCAAGGACACAGAATTCTGTATTCTCTGATTTTGATTACATGCAGCTGTGGTTGATGCAGACTGGGACGTACTGCATTCCTCACTGTTTTTCATGTGTTTAGTTGGTGTAGTCTTAGGTGTGAGAGAGTATGAGTAGTCTGTCATCAGCAATGGATACAATGTTGAGGCTGTATTTGGTTAGAAATGGTGCTGAGGCAGCCCTGTTGATGTTGACAAGGGTCAGACACATAGATGGTCCCTCTTGCATTCAGCATTGGAATAACGTGCATTTGAAGGCGAAGGTTGTCAGTCTGATCCTTGAACCTCTTGCTGGGGTGAGTGACCCAGTTAAGCAATGTTCCTTAGAATCCTGCATCATGTAGTGTAGCAAATCTGTGTGCTGTTAGTCTGTGTTGGAGCACACTCACAGCTCCTGGTCCCGGAGGGTGGAGATGTCACCTGTGGCTGTGAATATGGTGATCTTGGTGCTGTTGTTGATATGATGAGGACAGGGCTGTAGTGATCCCACAGGTGGCTGTATCTCATGTTTGAGGGTGTGCATTGAGCTGTGACTGGTGTCCCGGTGGGTATGGTAGTATGGCTGTTGTGTTGTGAGAGGTGTGGGTGGTGCTGCCTGTGGCATCTCATGTGTACGGGAAAGTTATTGTAGTGAAATTGTTGTTGTTTATGGTGAACTTTGTTGGACACTTATCACAGGTCTGTAGTGCCAGGGTGATGTCTGTGGCTTTGCAGCATAGGTTGTTGTATAAATGCAGGACCTTGACTAGTTGGCAGGACTTTCCATTATGTAGGATTGTTTATTTGTGGTTCTCCCTCATTGGGTCCATGTATGTGTTTTACATTTCAGGTGTCTTGGTGTTTATACAGTTCTTACCAAGGTATCTGCTGGTGCCTCTTGCTTCTTAGAGATCAGTGCTCTACCATGCCGTGTCCCTGTAGTGCTGTTTGTTAGGCTTGCAGAGGGTGGAGGTGTGGTATGCACAGTTGTGTATCCAGGTGTGACTTTCACTTGCAGTAACGCTGGTGTAGGCTGTGTTTGAGACCAGGGTGGTGTTTGAGGTTTGTCAGCAGTGTAGGCATGTGCAATGTCTGTGGGTCATGTTTGGAAAGGCCTGTTGTCATTCTCAAATGTTTTCCATGTATGAGTGCATGGAGGCTGGCTGAGCTGCATCAGTGAATGACTGTATATCAGTTGCTGCTGCAAATGATTGCATTTGAGACCCAGATGGGCACATTCAGACTTCCCATAGGCGTGGCTTCAGCACACCATGTGCATCCGTCTGCTGTGGGCTTGCACAGCAGCTGACATTGAGTAGGCTAATTGTGACTTACAATATTCAGTGATGACCGAACACATGAACACAGGGGTGGTGGCCTTAGTGGTAGTTCATAGACCATATGTGGAATGTGGGCTCAGATGAGAGAACTGAAATGACTTATTATGGAGACCCAAGGGATGAGTGACTGATGTGATAATGCTATGTGTCATCATGGCATGGGAGGGTGGGTAGGGGACATCTTAGATGATGTGGCTCATGTGCATATTGGCAAGATGACTCAGGTACCACCCATGATGACCAGAGCAGTAATACCCACTTCCATGTTTGGTATACAGGCTGCATTTCAGCCTCCATGGCAAACATGGCCAACATTCCAGCATGTATTGTCCCACTTACTATTACAAGTCACACCAGCACTTCACAGCATTGTGATTGACTCAGAGTAGTGAGCCTGGCTGGCTGATTCCTTTAACGTGACACAAAGGCAGGGTTGCATAGGCTGCAGAGAACTGGGACACATCTTTGAGGTGTGACTTCCCTCAATGTGTTCCAGATTTACATAACAAACTTGAAACTCAATAGTTAACTTGATACATTTTTGGTGTTGATAGAATACACTTACTACTTTGGGCATTCACATAATGAACTTAGTACTTTTGGTATTCACAGGAGTTGGGATTTTGCCTTTACTCTATCTTAAGTCTGTCTTCAGAGACACTTTAGGCAAAATCGTAACTTCTGTGAATACCAAAACTATTAAGTTCATTCTGTGAATGTGAAAAAGTAGTAAGTGCATTCTGTGAATTACAATATAGTAGTAAGATTAGAATTGAGTCTTGAGTTCATTCTGTGAATGGGCCTCTATATGTTTTGCTGCACACACTCACACACACATCCCTGCCACCATGAGACATTGATTATTCTGTCCTGCATTTGTTAACTCACAGCTCTCCCTCCACAATTGCCAATGTTTGACACTGTGCCCCCATGGACAACAGGTGTGACACTCTTGTACAAAAAGGCACATACATTATACCAAAACATGCCGTGTCATGACATTCCATTTCATTCATTGTTCATACTAGGCATGTTGCAACTGTAGAGTAGGTGTTTCACAGCGGAGACTTTAAATACACTGTTCAAAGTTCAGTGAGTACATGGATTGAGTTTCCTTGTCACCACACACCCAGACCTGAAGCATTAAATACCTTTATGAACAACCACAACACACACAATGGAGTCAGATTAGTGAGTGATGCACACACCATTTTTCATAGCCAAAAATTATGTACACAGCATTAGTTCATAATCTGTGATGTTACCCCATATTTCTCATGATGTACACCTATCCAAATAATAGTTCAGACATATGTCCCCCATGACACAACCAATTGTTATTGTTTGACACATAAATGCACAACATTTTTATTACTCTTTAACATTTGTCAATATTTTTTTTTTTACATACTGACACACATTACCACATGTAGTACTTAGATCACAACATAATTGGGGTCACAAAGAAGAAGAATTTCAATATATTATTTTGGAACACATGCATTGCATAGTTGATATTGTGCAGCATACATTGAAATGGTCATCGCATGACACAACGGCTACCATACTGTACGCTGTTTGCATTTGACTGGCTCAGGTACACACTGTGAACAAAGGTTTATTCCTCTTGAACACTGCAAGAATACAATGTCAGGTACCTCCTCACCTTCAACCCTGTATGCCACCTCACCTGCCAGGACATAACTCTGCTACAAACATCACCATCACTGTCACTGACAACTTCTGTGTCACCTGCATGTGGCAGCACGACAATCATCAAAGAGGCATTGTTAACCCATACACTGGTACACTCAGAATGAGCAGGCACTCTAATGTGCCATGGTTGACCATGTACTACGACAACTACATTATCGTGACCAGGCCCATGGCCATACTCAGCAGCACACCTGTCCTTCACAACAACACAGGTACACAATGCTTGGCATGCGCCAACCCAGGCAGACTTGCACCATGTTGCAGGGGTCCAGCGGTGCAGGGGATCAGTGTTTGTGTGCATGGAAGGGACACATTCCTGCATGATGCAGTCATGAAAAGATGTTTCACCTTTCTATGTGTCCACTTGAATGCAAAAGAGATATGTTGGTTTTATCATGGAGGGGAGATTAAGTTTTAATTCAGGTTGTGCATGCCTTATACAGACCCTGTGTATGCATATCTTTGTGGCGCAGCATGATAGTTACGTTTTGACGTTCCTATTGTACATTGTCAATTGGACATAGATGTTTCTGGGTATACCCTTAGCAACAGCCCTGGAAGTGCGCTTTCTGACACTTTAATGTGGGAATGATGCAATGACATGATATGTTGTACTATGTTACATGGCTGTCTGTGGCCTATTATTGTGGGTGTGGCACATTGTGGCACCACTACATGAACAAAATAACATCCTGCCAGCACAGTGGTAGCAGTCCAAGTTATACAAGTGTGAAACTCGGTCTGTTGCAGGATGTTGTGTGATTTTATTTTCAGGAGGGTAGTTATATCTTTGCACCTGCGTGTGGCACTTGTCAGGTGCAGCAGTGGGCTGGGACTTCACTTTGGACATATATGTTTACTTACACAGGGGTAGCTGTTTCCCAAATGTAACATGTGCATGTCCCTGGTACAATACTTTTTGTAGACCCTTCACAGTTCATGACATTGCATGATTTCTCTTTCCACAACACGTCAGTAATTGAACCAGCCACCTTAGTTTATGCACAGCACAATATTACCTTATTTGCACATTTCCCCTTGTAGGGACTTACCCTGTGTGTCTTCCTGTGTGTCTTCCAGTTCCTCATGCAGTGCACTGTCCTGCCCTGGGATTCCAACAACCAACTCCTCTGGGATGACCGCTGCAACCCGCTCCTCAAGGTCATCCAGCTCTTCTTGTTGTGATGGGCTGCCTCCTCCTGTGAGCCCAGCCTCTTTCCGGTTTTTGGCCATTTTTTCTTTAGTGCGGCGCTTTATATCATTCCACCGTTTTTTTAGGTCAATAACTGTCCGCCTAGATTGGCCCACACAGTTCACCTTGGTCAATATGTCCTGCCAAATAGCCTCTTTTTTGGATAGTGGCAATTTGGAACTAGCAAACAGCTGGTGCTGGTGGTCTGTTACCTCACTTATCAGTGTATTGTTCTCCTCAGCACTGAAATTTGTTTTGCGCTTCCTCTTTCCAAGAGTTTCTCCCTGTGTTGCAGGCTGGGCATCCTGGCTGCCATGTGGAAGGTTTCCTTGGCTGCTGCTCTGTCCTTCAGGCTCCATGGTGGCAATTTTTTCCATTTGCGGGAGAATTAGGGGATAGATGCGCGTGTTTTTGGCGTTTTCCGGATTCTGACGCAACGTAATAGTGACGCAGCGATGCGTACACTTGCGTCCTTCCGCAAATGCGACTTACGGCATTTTTCCCGCACTTGCGTGTCTTTTCGCTACGTCAGGACGGCCGCGTCTGCGTCACTTTTCCCCGCCTTGCGCCTCCGCTTGCGGCATGGTGCGTCATTCCGTAGATATGACGCATCCGCGCCGCAAGTTTCTGACGCAGCGTGTCGTACGGAAAAGTGACGCATCCTTGCGTTTGCGCAAGGATGCGTCACTTTTCATAAATGAGGCCCTGGGTTTTCCTGGTAATATTAGTGCCTTAGTATACCCACCCGGTGACGCGGCTTCGTCTCAATGGAAAACTTACAGAACAGTTTCTTCTATTGCATGGCACCAGACAGGGATGCCCTCTCTCGCCACTTTAATTTATAATTGCCATGGGTCCTCTAATGAGGCACCTGCAGGAACACCATCTTCGGCGGGGAATTAGATTTCATCAGGGTCCCCTTCTGGCCTCGTTATATGCAGATGACATTTTACTTTTCGTGTGTGATCTGTTTCTCAGTCTCTCTTCAATAATACGTGAGGTGATCCGTTTTGGAGCCTACTCTGGGCCAAATCAGAGGTCTTCCCGTTGACCGATACTACCCGGCCCACAGCTCTTGACTTCCCGCTGCGTTGGTGCGATGAGCCCCCCAGATATCTTGGTATTCTGCTGCATCACACGGTTTGTGAAGTGAACCGTATTGACTACGGCCCTGTCTTGGACCGCCTATCCACACAAATCGATTGGTGGATTACGCTACCATTGTCGGTTGCTGGCAGAATAGCCATTATAAATATTGTTGTCTTGCCGCGCCTGCTTTATCTATTTTTAAATATTCCCATTCCACATACCACTACGTTTTTAGCGAAACTTAGAGGCTTGTTGACTTGGCTGGTTTGGGCTAAAGGACGGGCCCGGTGGGGTGGCAGACATTCACTAGGCCTTTTTCGCGGGAGTACCGGATTTATACCTGTATCATCTTGTAGCACAGGCACCCTAAGCCTATTTCTGGTACCACCCCGATATACGGCTGCAGTATTTAAAGCCTGAACACTCTCGGGCTCGACCCTACCTCCTCTCTGCTTTTTGCCGAAGGACGGCAACAGAAATCCACACATTACAAACCACTTGTTGGGCCTGGGAGAGACTCTGTCTATATTTGAAGGCTGACCGCCTGTACTCCCCACACCTACCATTATCAAATAATCCTTGGATACCCCCGATCACTGAAAGCCTAGCGCAGCATGCACTTGCACGCTGCCAACTTCGGGTATTTGGAGATGCGTTCAAGGAGGGTCAGGTGCGCTCAGTTAAAGACATGGTTGAGAACCACGACATATCCACACTGGACACATTTCCAATACATAGGACCGGGGCCTCCCTAGTTGCCGCACCCTTCGGTGCCGAAACCGTAGGATTTTCCTCCATTATCCACAATAGTTACATTGCCTGATAGCACACACTTGGACTCCAGACTGTACCATCTTGCCTAGACTCTTTGCCCAGGAGTGAGGGGGAGCTTGGGAGGCAGATCTGGGGCATCCGTTGACAGACAAAATGTGGAATTTCTGTTACGAGCAAACTCGCTACATCTCCAACAACTACAGGCATAAATTGCTCCATTTTAAATACATACATAGGGCCTGTGTCTCCCCCAAGCTTCTGACTAAAATGGAACCCACTAGGCCGGACAACTGCAAGAAATGTGCAGCACCGCAGGCTGATTTTATTCATCTAGCATGAAACTGCCCCACGGTCCTGACGTTCTGGAAAGCAATTTTTGACCAGCTAGCCGTGATGGGGGATTCCAAGCTATCACCCTCCCCACTGTTGGCACTGAAGGGATATGTCCACCCGCTGGGGCCTGGAATATGCCGCTTTATTGCTATCGCATTATAACTGGCCAAAAGACAAGTGTCCCTGCACTGGGGGGCCCCTACACCCCAGACTGTGAAGGAATGTTTGAGAGACCTAATGAATTGCGATACCACTAGTGATGTCTATGCAACACTGATACCCCTGGCCTACCGTCCCAAAAACACCTGGCAACCACTCCATGCCTATCTGTTATCACACCCTGCACTCACAGACTGAAATGTTTTTTTTAGCAATCTCCTACGATGCACCAGCTGATACATATGGTAACCCACACACATCTGGATTCTATGCTTATCCAACCCTGCATTGTTGTTGTTTGGTTTTTCTTTGTTTGCTGTTTTAGTGGCTGATTGTGTATTTGCCATCAATATGTCACATGCTTTCTGGGACAATGGACATGTAACATCTCATCCTCTCTTATGGCAAAGGTGCTTTTTTGCTGTTGTATTTGAAATATGCAAATTAAACAATTTTTTAAACAATGGCGTTAAAGCGTTGCTTGGGGGGTTCTGTCTAGGTGGCCCCTACAACCATTTCGATGTGAAATTTGAACATTGGTGTGTGGTGTCACTGCTGGGTATTAAGTGCTGCTCGATGACCAAAGAAAGCCAATATATGGACTATCGAACTTGTTGGCTGTAAGTGTGATGTACTGTTTGCAGCAGTTTTGCCTGTATTGGGTGCGAATGCTGTGAATAGTCAGGGAAAATCTAGTTAGTATCCAAAAACGATGTTACTTTTATGCGTTAGGGTGATGTTGAGTGGTTCCTTCACATGGCGAGTAGTGAGCCCAGGTCGAATGAAAGAAAAGCACCAGAAGAGGCAATGAGTTGTAAATGTAAAAGTTTTCTCAATGCAAAAGTAACTGCATCTCCCATTACAGACACAGTTACAAGCAAATCAGGCACAGGCAGCAGTAAGTTTCCCTCAAATAGAACGGGGGCCGGACAGGCAGCAGCAATGTAAGCTTTCCTCACACAAGGAAACATCCCTGACATAAGTACTTGAGGGGTGTGTATGGTACAGGTGGGTGGGAAGATCAACCTGGTGGGGAGGTATACCACTTGAAAATTGTACTAGGTCATGGGTCTCTGTCTCACCCAATGGTTATTGTCCTCATTTGGTTGCCTGGAAATGCCAAGTCCAAATGGTAAGTAAGGAGCACGCTCCCTCTCCACAGGAGATTCTAGTCCTGGCGACCCGAAGAGGTCAGAAGAAGAAATGGCTTTTCATTCCCCTGGGAGAGAAGGAGCTGAAGATTACTTTGCTGGAAGGGAGTGGGGCAGTGTAGATTTATTTCATTACTGAGTAGCCAGTGCCCCTCCGCCCCCGAGCAGCGACCCTCATGTCACCACGTCAGAGACTTTTCAACCAAGATTTCAAAACCACAAATTGCTTTTAATGCTTCCCGTTTTTTAAAATTGATTCAGTGCGACGAAACTGATCAGGTCAGAAGGTGACAGATTAGCACGGGAGGGTGAAGAAAATAAGGAAGAAATTCCTCCCCCTGCAACCTCTTCTGACCCAGCTCTACCGATCAACTTTTGCAGGGAGTAGCGCTCAAGCTCTACCCCATAGCTGGGCGCTGCTCGAGATGCCAGCGAGAACGGCAAGGTCTGTAAGATATCCACAGTCAGAGCTGTTACTTGTGAGGTACAGGGCATTATTTGTGATATACCTCGTAACATGGCACAGTGAGCAAAGTGCTTCCCAGCCAGATACGTGACGTCCAAGAATGGCAAGTGTATTTGAAATCCCTCCCAGCAAGAATTGTGCCTGAGACACCCCCTGTTGGAGTAGTGTGTGTTAGGTGCTGCCTACCACAGCGTTGTGATGTAGAACGTATGAATGCCCTATAGCAATGAGGCTGTAAAAGGTCAAGAGTCACATTTTTGGGTTTCCTCATTTGACTCAGACGTTGTCTGAATCAGAATCTAGAAGCTGACTGAGGGCCATACACCCCAGTGCTGGATTGGAAAAAATGTACTCTGGAAACCCATAAATTGGAGGTGAAGATGTGACAGAGGAAAATGAGTGGAGTCCCTAAAAGCAGACATTTGAAAAGCAGATTTTGACATTCAACGTATACATTTGTTTTAAAAAACAACGGCTGCAAAGAAAATGGCAACAAGGATATAAGTGACAGTGCATCTATTTTAACATACTTAATTGACCACAAACAGGCTACATTTTAAAATATCTCACAGGGATAAGACTCTTGTTGCAGAGACCTTTTTGTGCCCAGCAATTCTGGGGGGATTATAATAGCAGTAAAATAATTGTAATTGGTAATGAGGTTCTGGGAGAATTCTGTGTTTTGTCCAGTCACAGTTTTCACTCAAAGTAGGAAAGAGGATTAATGTACCTGGCTGCAAAGCACATCGTGTAATATGCAGATTACAGATTTGTTTCTTTTAATGTAGCCAGAGAAGTGAGCTACTGTTTTTGACAATGCCGTTGACATTTAGTTACTTCAGTTCATCAGATGTAATCCTCTTAATATAGCACAGTGATCTATTTGCCGGCATCAAGGAGCTGCATGCACTTGTGACTGCCTGTTTAGTAGTAAAATATTGCAATATTTGGTGTTTAGAGGAGTTCTTAGAGCCTTGTGCCCCGGTGTCACTGCACCTGCTGCACCATTGAAATTATTACCCTAGTACCTGCAAGTTAACTACACTTGTGACTGCTTATTGAGTAGTTCAATATAGCAATATCTGGTGTTTAGAGGAGCTTTGACAACTTTTGGCCTAGGTGCCACTACACCTGCAGCACCACTGAAATCATGACCCTAGTCCCTGCTAGATAACTGCACTTGTGGCTGCCTGTTTAGCAGTAAAGTTCAGCAATATTCCGCATTTAGTGGGGTCTCTAGAGCTTTTGGCCATGGTGCCACTGCACCTGCCGCACCACTCAAATCAAACCCCTTTTAACTGCAAGATAACTGCAATTGTGTCTGTCTGTATAGTAGTAAAATATAGCAATATTAGCTGTTTCAAGGAGGTCATGACAACACTTGGGGCCTGGTGCCACTGCACTCTCTGCACCATTCAAATCATGACCCTTTTGTCTGCAAGGTAACTGCATTTGTGACTGCCTATTTAGTAGTAAAATATAGCAATATCAGGTGTTTAGAGGAGTACCTAGAGCTTTTGGTCCTGGTGCTACTGCACCTGCTGCGCCATTCAAATCCCAACCCTATTGCCTGCTAGATAAATGCACTTGTGACTGTCTTGTTTAGAAGGAACATTTAGCAATAATCTGGGTGTAGTGGGGTCCCTAGAGCTTTTGGCCTCAGTGCTGCTGCACCATTCCAATCAAGTCTTTTTTAACTGGAAGGTAACTGCAATTGTGACTGCCTGTTTAATAGTCAAATGGAGCAATAGTATGTGTTTAGAGGCGTTCTGACAACTTGTGGGCCCAGAGCTACTGCACCAGTTGCACCATTCAAATCATGACCCTTTTGTCTGCAAGGTAACTGCACTTGTGGCTGCCTGTTTAGTAGTAAAATGTAGCATAGCTCTTGTATATTCACTTTATTTTCAACATGCTATGTTTATTACAACATTTAGAATTTGATCATAATGACTAAATAGATTACATTAAAAAAATCAATCCGATAATGCCTGCAAAATGCAAAGAAAGGTACTGAGAAATGAATAGGGAATGTCAGAAACGTTCTAAAGCTAAAGCATCTGCTTTAAACAACTAAGTAATAAAAAGCAAGCATTTCAGCATATTATTAAAAGCTGCCTGCATTTTCCATGTGAAGAAATTTTATCTTGACAGTGAAAGGGGCTTAAATAGTTTGAACAGCTTTAGTAGAAGTATCGTAAATGTGTGCAGCCAGGGGAAGTCAACAACAACAAAAAAGTTCCACACAAAAGCAAATAAACACAGTAATTCAACAATGGGAACTGATAAGAGATCCCTTTTAAGATATAATAAATGGAAGAGATTTCACAAGTATGTGCAGGTGAAACCTAATGAATGTGTCTGTCTGTAACGCAAATGGTGCTCATGTAAAACGGTCGGATCTAGTTTGTGCTGTATTAAACTCCGGAAAAAAGTTTTCCCCATCCAACAACATTACTGGAAAGCAAGAGAACTACTGCCTGATGCCCAGTGCAAGGGAGCTTGATTGTGGGTGAGGGGTTCTAATAGGGAGGCCAGTGATCAAGTTTCAGAGATGGTGGTGGGACAGACAATGGGGCCTAGAAGAGAAAGAGTGGGGTCAACACCCTCTGACCTTAATTGGCAGCAGTGAGTACCATTTACCATTTTTTATTGGGTGAATTGGAAATGGAGATACCAATCATTGACTGACAGATGTCTTCATAAGAGAAGAGGAATGTAGCCTAACCCCCACACCTAACTCAACTGCACAACAGGGCAGATGGTGAGCCCAGTGTGCGTGACACAAATAAGTTAAGACATGTGCAGAGAGTATCGCACAATCTATGCTGGTCACCTGACACCACTTCCAAAAGAAGAATCCCTACACCTCCTGCAGCAGAGGTCTGCTGCCTGCACAAAAAAATGACTGAAAGGTGGACTGAAACACATTCCAATACGACTGTGGTCCAGACACTAGGACATAAACACAAACCGGTAAAGTAGGGTCCTAGGGCATATTTTCAAACCTCACCTGGACACAGCCCCCAACAAACAACTTAGAAAACACAGAGTTCCTACGTATTCCAGACACTAGGACTCCATCATCTCACACCAGAAAGGCACCCTGTGCCACACCCTTACCACACATGCCAGATGGCAGCAAAGCCTAAAGGCGCAAGCACTGTGCCACCTAGAGAAGAGTAGGCAGAAGCAAGGCTTCCCACGGAGTGAGAGCTTCAAGAAAGTCCTGTAAGATGGTACACAACACAAGGCAAGACGCCACACAGCACCAGAGAAGACGAGGAGAACTGGATCTGCAACCACTTTAATCATCTCTAAGCCAGAGGCCAACAACCAAGGGCAGTGGCCGGACTACAGAGAAGTGGATCACTGAGAAGCCCTGTTGGCAGGTTCCGAAGTAGGTGCACATTGAAGTACCCAGAAGAAGGGGAAAAGAGTCAAGCAGTGAGAAATCTTGACAGCATAATTCGAAGCAAGGGTGGGTGTCGAAGCACCAGGGAGAAAGAAGAGAAGGAAGTTTGACCAATTGATAACACTGGGAAACCTGACGACTGACCAAGCCCAGGAGGGAAGATCAAGAATGGCCTGACCTGAAAGGCATGATCAAAAGGACGTGTGCTACTGACTGAGTGCATTTACTTATTCAAGCAAGCCACAGATCGAGGAAGACCTGGCAACAGCACTGCGGGAAAACAGAGTAAGTTGCAAGAACAACAGAACTGAGTCTCTGCCCCAAGCTTCCCAGCAAAAGCCTCCGGACAAAGGTACAGGCTGCTTAGCAACCCAGAGCATCAAGGTCAAAAGATGCAGATGTTTCCACAAGTAAAAGACGAACTCACCTGGCCACCACCACTCCAAGTTGCCGACAACCCAAGAAAGAATGCCTGCGATAATCAAGGCAAGTTCTAACTGCCTATCATACAGGTTCACCACATGGCTGGCAACCACATCGTGCCAGTCTCTGTCCAGTGTGTCATTACTACCACCCATGGAGCATTAAACAACCAGAATGGAGTCCAACACTGTTGTTATACCTGCAGGCAAGAAGCGCCACTGCCCATCTGAAGAATTAGTAAGCCATGCTCAAACCGCTTGCATCCTGACTATGACCCATCTATCCTTGTGGCTGCATGAGTAACTAGGCAGTGGCTAATCGGAGGTCTTGCAGTGTGGAAATCGCAGATAATTGCCTTAGCATGAACTGAAGCCATTTTGGTTGTGGCATCCATTTTGTGATTCTGACGTCTTCACTGTTGCCTGCCTTTCTATTCTACTTGAGTCATCAACTGTAGTTAACTTCTTCGGTACTGAGCCAGAGCAATGTATGAGCTCAGAAAGGCCTGTAGCTGCTAGAATGTACCTGTCTTAGAATGTAACTGTCAGGCTGTTTCAACTGACATAAGCAGTTCTATCTCCCCTCCCACTTTGCTGACAAAGTGGTTTCTACCTGTCCTTGTTAGTCAGTATCTATTCCTGTGTAGGCCTGCACCTTCTATTTGAGTCCCCATACTTACTCAGCCACAAACAGGGTATATAGGAACCCTTGGTTTCCGTATTCCATGTACTACCTCATACAGTGCCCGAGGGAATTGTATTGATGTAGTCCCACGCATGAGTGATTAATAAACTTGTTATTTGATATTCCAGCTTCCATGCCAATCTCTATTTTGTTGGTTTAAGGACCAGTGGACAGAGGGGCGTGGCCACGCGCCGAACATGGAAGACGTGAACTAAGTTAGCTCTGTCTCATGCCCTAATACTTTGCAAATTATCCTGCGATCCCTGCTCTCGAGGGACACCCACCCTTGGCCAACTACTATCGGAGGAGAAGAGGATTACCGGAGACGAACTCCGTGACACCAGCTGACCCTGTATAGTGCGGAGGGCCGCCGGAGACGGAGGGGCCTTGCGGCACGTCGGAAGCCACGGACTGCCGTAAGAGGAGGACCCGGCCGTGTGCGGCCTGAGGACAGAGGCGCTGCACTGGAACCCGAAGTTGCGCGGGCACGGCGCACCGGGAGTGAGGCAGTCGGCGGATACCCCGAACAACAAGAACAAAGGGGCTGTGGCTGAACACGGAGCGGAGTGAGAGACACTTCCACAACCACTGGAGGAATCCTTTACGGGGCGCAAACCCGAGGACCGGCGCCCTGGCGCGTCGCAGGCACTGCAATAAAAGTAAGCGGAGCGTCGGAGCGCGGTGGAAGGGAGCGACAGGACGGCGAGAGGCAGAAAGACACTGGCTGTCCCCTGACTGCAAGATCCCGAGAGGTGCCCATCATTAACCACTGCGCAAACAACAGCGGCCGCCATTTTGTGGCGTATAGAGAAGCTCCGCTGCGCACCTGGGCTCCGAGGACTATCTCCTGTTGACGAGGGCTATCGGGGCACCGGACCAGCTGGAAAGAGTGTCCGCACCAGCACAAGACAGTAACATGATCTACAGGCGCGAGGAGCAGAACACGGCAGAACACGCCATAATTCGCCATAAAGATCATACTCCCTACGCTATACCACAACGTCAGGGAACCACCTACTGGCTAATAATTACCACCGCCTCGAGTGTCCGGGTGGCAGAGCTATCGCACCAGGCGACCTTGCTGGCCCTTTTGTTGTGCAGAGAGCGGGCTCACTACGCAGAGGACCGTAAGTAACGGATACTCGGTCCTTGGTCTGTCGTGCTGTGCTGGGCCTTCACCGAAAGAGCAGAGACGTACACTATGAGTGCTGGCCTGTGGCATTGACAAAACCTGGAGACGGACCTGGTCATCCTTTCAGCATTACGAGGCATTCATTCCGACATAGGTGAGTGCACCGAGGGGTGTAACTGTGACTGAAACTACACAATTACAAAAAATATGCAGCGCTCGCACTGTCATTGATTGTGTAAGTGGGACTTTGATTCCGCCACTCTGCAGATGAGAGCCATGGGGAAGCACAGGGCCAAAGTGCTGGACTAGGGCACGAATGCAGACGTGCAGTCCACCGGGTCGGAGGACCCACTGGCCTCATCTAACATGGAGATCATACCGCCGACAGGCGAATGCACGCAGGACGCTAAACTGGACCTCGTACTGGACGAAATAAAGGCCTCAAGGGAGGCACTGGATCTACGTATGGACAATATGACCACTGGCTTGTCGCTCCTAAGAGCTGATCACAACAAATTAGCTGAGAAGGTCTCGGAACATAAACTCGCGCTCGACGACCTGATACCGCAACAGACGGACCATTCCATAAAACTCGAGTCCATGGAGAAACAGATTAAATTACTCTGGGACAAGATGGACGATGCGGAAGGGCGTGCCCGCCGCAACAACGTGAGAATTTTAGGAATACCGGAACGAAGTGAGGGGAGGAATCCCACGCAGTTCGTCGAAGACTGGCTGAAGTCGTTGGTGGGCCCGCAAGATCTCACCCCGCTATATAGTGTGGAAAGAGCACATAGAATGCCGGCAAGGCCGCCTAGGCCGGGTGCACCACCGCGACCGCTGATAGTGCGCCTCCTGCATTACAAGGACAGAGACTCAGTGCTGAGAGGGGCGAGAGAGAAAGCGCCGCTGAGGTACGAGGATAAGACCATCTCACTATATCTGGACTTCACCCCAGCGGTGCAGAGAGCCAGGTCGTCGTTCCTAGGAGTAAAGCGCAAACTACGAGACAGAAATTTGAAATATGCCTTACTGTTCCCGGCCCGCCTCAAGATACTATATGAAAACAAATCACATTTCTTTGACACCCCTGAGGAAGCAGCAGAGTGGATGGAGGTAACGCTGACGCCGACGAATACACAGGACCCTTTTATGGAGGACCTCGGTGGAGGGCCTTCGCACCAGGAGGAACACCAACGGACTGACACGGGAGAAGACCACGCGAAAGAGTCGGAGGCACATAGTGAGTCTATGTCGGAGCACACCGGAAAGAAGGCAAAGGTTGTACAGCTGACGAAGGCTGCGTTGGCTGCAAATGATGCACGAGGCAAATCAACACCGGGAAGCAACTCAGATACGCACACAGAGGTGTTGGGCTCTGCGGATAGCTTACAGCTCTTTCCCAAAATCACGGCAAAGGTGGCAAACGAATTCTGAGTGTGTTTTCAGAAGACTCCGGATGGTAATGTATGAGATCCACACAAGGTCAAGGGTGGGTCAACGAGGAATGGGGACACATTAGTACATGGGCACGCAGTACCACCACCGACTGGTCCTGTGCGGATGTGAGTGGTCTCCACCCCCCCACCGTATAGACATGTTATGGTTTAACTCTTGCCCACGTTGGGCAGCAAGGTTTGGACCTCGAACTTCTTCACACGAGGACCTTAAAGTTAGGGGGTTACACGTTATGAAGGCACTTGAAACATTGCACATACTACATTTGACCCTTCTGGCGCAAACCCTGGTGGGCACATCTACCACAGACGGAAATGGGGACCCTTAACACCTACAAACTATGCACCTGGAACGTCAGGGGTATGGGATCCGTCCACAAGAAACACAGAATTTTGGCACAGCTTAACCGGTGAAATGTCATGATAGCATGCCTCCAAGAAACTCACCTGAACAGTGCGGAGGGTGTAAAGCTGCTCAAAAAATGGAAAGGTCAACTGTTTGCTACCTCTTATTCTGTGTTCTCAAGGGGGCCGGCCATATGGCTCAGGAACTCAGTGCCATTTAAGTTAGTGGAAAAAAGACTGGACAAGGAGGGTAGATATGTATTTGTTCGTGGATTATTGGATGGTTCCCCCGTTGTGTTGGGCAGTGTGTATGCGCCGAACTCAGGCCAATCGGATTTTTTGACTAACATGAATGGAGTGTTGGCAGACTGGGCAGAATACCAGTGGATTATAGGAGGGGATTTTAATTCTGTCTTGGATATATCCCTAGATAGGTCGCACCCACCACTACAAGCCACTGAAAGCAGGAGACAGGCAGACGCGCTGGCACAGTGGGCGGAGGGATGGGATCTAGCTGACATATGGCGCTGCAAACACTTGTTAAATAGAGAATACACTTTTTACTCCCCGCCCCACAGACTACACACTAGAATAGATCGAGTCTTCTGTGCCAAACCATTGTTAGAGGTGGTTACTGCAGCGGAACATATGGGCAAGACCCTCTCCGACCCTAACCCAGTGGAAGTCACAATGCAATGGGGCAGAATCCCGACACCCATTCCGACATGGCGTCTACCCACTTGAACTGCTGGAAGACACTGTATTTAAGACATCACTGGCAGATGCTATCACAAATTACTTCAGTACAAACACTGGTACTGCTAGCTCACGGCTAGTAGAATGGGACGCCTTCAAGGTGTCAATCAGAGGGGAGGCGATGGGCACACGAGTAGGCATGAGACTCAATGTGATAAACTGACTCCGGGAGGTGGAGGGCCGCCACCCATGTTGGAAAGTGAGGCTGCAGGTACAAACTTACCCTTCACGCTGTTACAGGAAGAGCACATACCCCATGCTGAACTTTTGGAGGAACTACGCGTGCTAGACCACAGGGAATATATATGCAGACAACACGCACAAACAGATAGGTCAGGGCCCTAACTGGCTGGCATGGTAGGAGATGCCCCAGCACACATGCCCATACTAGAAGTTACAGACCAACGGGGGTCGCCAGCCACAACGCAAATAGACATTAATACTGCATTTATAGAATACTACGAGATGCTGTATGGCCCGCACGGACCGCTCTCTGAGACGGCTCTCCAGGAGTTTATGTCGGGGATTGAACTGCCACGCCTTGAAGATCACCAGGGGGGGGGACTTAACACGCCCTATCACAGTTGCGGAGGTCCGACAGGCCATACGCGCGCTCCCTCGGAACAAAACCCCGGGGACCGGCGGCCTCCCAGCCGAGTTCTATGAGGCCTATATCGACCTCCTTGCACCACGTCTACATACAGTGTACCAAGAAGCGCTGCATACACAGACACTGCCACAGTCGTCCTTGCAGGCGCTGATAGTCTCACTTCTGAAACCAGGTAGGGATGAAATGCATTTAGCCAACTATAGACCCCTGTCCTTACTGAATACAGACTATAAAATACTGAGCAAGATCCTAGCAACGAGATTAGCACAATACATCCCACAACTAATACACACTGATCAGTGCGGTTTCGTACCTGGCAGGAGTACGGCCATGAACCTGAGGAGGCTTACAAGCACGGGAAGGGACAGAAGGCTGCATTTCCCTTGACCTGAAACAGGCATTTGACTCCCTTAGATGGGACTTCATGTTTGCGACATTTGAAAAATTTGGGATACCACTAGAGTATATCACCTGGGTCAAACTATTGTACACCCATCCGACAGCCCGGGTGCGCACGAATAAATGCATATCGGCACAACTGGACATAGCAAAGGGGACCAGACAAGGATGCCCGCTGTCCCCACTCTTGTTTATACTAGCGCTTGAGCCCTTACTCTGTAAAAACTTCGAGGATCAGCACAACATCAGGGCATAGATAGAGCTGGAACAATTCACGTGGTATCGGCATATGCAGACGATATCATTCTATACTTACGAGACCTAGGGGGGAACCTGGGACCCATTCCCGAGATCTTCGAGGACTTCCGTGCACTGTCGGGCCTCACCATTAGCGAGCCTAAGTCCTATGGGTTCTAATTCGGCAATGTTGAAGCGACCACACACTATCTTTTGCGCCTCCCGATTTCCAGGTGGCGGAGACAACCTTCCGTTACCTAGGGATACAGATATATAGAGGTGCGACGGATATGATCGATGGCAACCTGGGTAGGGCGATCCCAGCGTTAAAATCACAGGTACAATTCTGCACCACCTTGCCACTGTCTTTTTAAAAAAAATCTTTTTATTGACATTTACATTATATACATTCCCTCCCTCCCCACCCCCCCTTTCCTTGACCAAGAACACGTCAAAATGAAAAACAAAATAACATATTATATACATACAGTAGAAATAGATCCTAGATGATACACTTTGCCATAGGTGTACAGAGAGAAAAAAAAAAAAGAATAATAAAAATAAAAAAATAAAATTTTAAAAAAAGATGCAAGTAATACTATGTACACAAAATGCCATCATGTATGTCTCTGGATCCACGATAACATTGGTGACCACATCCGCATGCCCATTAATCTTTTCTTAGCCCCTTTATTTTTATAGATTGCGACTTCCAGGCTACAAGTGGCTAATAGTCTAGATCTCCATTGTTGAAATACCGGTGGATCAGGATCTAACCATGCTGAGGCAATAGTAAGGCGAAGTATAGCCATGGCCACAAATATAAGGCCCTGAGTGTTTGTCTGCAATTCACGATTTGCCACTGTCAGTGGCGGGCAGAGTAGCCATCTCCAAGATGGTGGTACTACCCAGACTACTTTACTACTTTACGAGCATGCCATTCATGGTCCCTGCTACAATGTTCAGGATGTTAAACACAATCCTTACCGAACTAGTATGGGGGACGGGCCGAAGACGTATCAGCCTGTCCAAACTACAGCTCACCACTGCGACGGGCGGTATGGGGGTCCCGGACTTCCAGGCGTACAACTATGCTTGTCAGCTACAGTGGCTGGCCTACTGGCTGGCGGGGCGCAATCTTCATGAAATTGACATGTCAGAGACGGACTGGTCAAGGGGAAATGTTCACACCCTGTTATTACCTGGATCAGAGATTCCTAGGTCGACACCCCCCCTGCTGCGACTTGCGATTACCTACTGGAGGAAGGCGGTGAAATACACATCCCCTGCTTCCTCCTATGCTCCCACGATACCGCTGCTAGGGATCCGACTGGGACAAGGAACGCTCTCGAACCAATCACTCACTGTGTGGCACGAGGCGGGTGTGACGCAGGTGGGAGATCTGTTTGTGGATGGCCGAGTAATGTCATTTGAGGACTTTCGTACCACACACCGGACCCCAGGAGGAATGTTTCTTTTACATGCTGGGATATGTCGGTACATAGCGAAGACATGGGCACAGGATGGAACGGAGCCATCCACGAACCCACTGCCCAAAAATTCGACATCACTTTGCTACTATATATATTGAGCTACTGGAAAACCTGGTTGCACCAGGTTTGCTACGGCTGTTGACAATAACATTTGTTGTGAAGAAAAAAAAAACTGGTCAGGCAAGCTTAAATCCAGTCCAGCTTTGCGTGCCAAGCCAAGACAGCTACTAAACTCAGTCCTAGAAGGTTGTTTTTGAGGAGGTGCAGAGATTTGCATGGCTTTAGAGGTGTTAGTGCAGGGAAATTGGATCTGGGTGATAATCCTCCTGTGTGGTGTATAAAAGTTAGTGTGCGATAGATATTGTGACGCAAAAGATTTAGGCCGCTTAGTCAAAGTTGGTGAGTGAAAATACATGCACAAGTCCACATACTGGCAAGAAATGTTCAATGGTTTTGTTGGTTTTACATTAAATTTGACACATGAACATATACAGCTAAATGTACAAAGTGGCAGAGGTTTTGCATTTTATCGATCCAAGGTCTACAGAAAGGGAGAGTTGCACAGCCTAAGTTAGGATGACCAGAATTGATGACAATGAGTCTAGGATTAGATGAAAGATCAGAGGATGGAAACCGGAAGGATATTTGGTTTGAGTGGCTAGCCAACATTAAAGAGAAGCAGGAGTTACGTGAAAGAATAACGTGGGATAGGGCAAGCCAGCTTTCAGTGTATAAAAGGAAGGGGTGCAGGATAATCCGGGAACCTCACAGACAGAGTCCCATAGAAATGTCATCGCTGCTGTCCCTCTGCACTGCCCCTAGGGTGTGTTTGGAGCAACCATCTAGGTGCTGTCCGGGAAAGCTAAGGAGACCAAGTATAGTCTTTACTTCCTCTTTAGGTCTATTAGCAGGAATGTTCTGTTTTGTGATTCACTGCAGTCTAACTATTTTAAGTCGTCATTAACAATATATGTGACTTTCTTTGTATCATTCTGATTAAAATCAAATTGCATCAGCTAATAGTTGATGTTCCTACTGACTGGGTGTCCTTACAGATTTGTATATGTTAAAAATTGTTTGGGGTGGTTGCAGGCACCTAGTTCAATGCACATGTTTTCACAATATGCGAGAGTCCCGCCATTCCTGAAGTGGGAAAGCAGTATTGGTATAGAACTCTTTCCTTAGGCTTCAAGTCAGTGCTTTGTTTTTCACCAAGGTTCTGGCTCCAGAGGTGTCTTTTCCTCACCATCTTTGAGTTGTTATGTTTATCCTTAGGTAGATTAGAGGTTATTCAGAACACTTCACCTGAAGAAAGCTCAGGAGAGGTGCGACATGATTTTCTGAACGTCTTTTGATCTATAGTTTTAGGTAAACCTCCCCATGTCCATGCTTATTCTTCTTCGTGGACTCTTTTATTAAGATATTAAGATATCTCCAGTTGTTCTAATGGGATGATATCTGTCCCACTGCACTTGAATTTTTTTTGTGTCTTTAGGCACGTAGTGTCCCTCGACAGACAACGGTGTGATTATGATAGAGGCTTCAAGAACATATGATCTCCTTTCTGTATGTTGTGCCTCCTGCCTGGTTTTAGATATAAGCATTTAACCGCTAGTTAGATTGGACCAAATATCCCCAAGACAACGGACATTGATATGTCTACATGTGTTTGCCCCTTTAATTGTAAGTGAAGAGCACAGCAATAGCGAAGGTATTGCCACTGTGTAAGTTGTAGAAGAATGAATACCTGTGCCGAAAGCTCTGCTCAAAAGCCCACGGCCGCTGTTATTAAATGTCGGCACGCTGTATACCAAGGCAGCGTGTTATTGAATTCACATAATAGCTTTTTTAATTTACTACCAGACAGTACCTGCGTCTTTATATCGCTCTTGTAGGTTTCTGTTTTTGCTCCTTTCTGATGTTTTGTCCGTCTTTTTCTTCCTTAGTCTTTTCCCTCTTCCTCTCAGTAAAGTCTGATGTGGACAAATAAGCGCAGTCCCCAAAAATGAGTGCTGGTGGGCTCCACCAGCAATCACCGGCTCCCAGTAATAATAATCTTTATTTGGATATAAAATATCCATGAAAGTACATGTCAAAAATACCAACAACAATACAAATTATTGTAAAAGAAGCAAAACATAAAAACAGTGAATACATAAAAACGTCCATGTTGCATTAGAAGACTTCAATAGCATACAAGTGTTAACAAGCATTTGCAATGCAATAGGTCTCGCATTTGTGAAAGTTAGAGCTATTGTCGTAGTAAATGTCAATGTTTTTTAATTATGTTTTTTGTTTACAGTGAAGTGATTATTTAAAGAAAAAGTGTGTTCCAAAGCCATGCGTGCACCTTGTAGCTGTCGGACAAATTGTTTTTTGGCATTTAAAATGGGGCACTGGAGGGAAAACTACATGTACCAGAATGCAACAGGGAACTAGAATCTACACCGGTAACACAAAAGATGTGGTTTCTGTTTCCTTTTGTGTGAGTGCACAACAGGTAACTGTGCACAAACATACCCACAGTGCACATACAGAGAAATCATAGTGTACAAACATAGCACACATGGAGTGTGCAAACAGCATTCAGAGATCACCCTGTTCACCTACTCTGGGCATAGATGCATTATGCCCACGGATAACACAAGGTACAAGACATGATGCTTGTGGCATGCACCCAGAGCAGAAGGCACATAAACACTCACACAGGAGACTACATGTACAGCATTCACAAAAAGGGCGCATGCACGCAGTACATATGAGGTATGCCTAACAGATGACAGAGTGAACGCACACAAAAACACATGCAGAATGCATTCCATTAGAATAAACCCCACCAGTAATCACAACAGCTGCATGAGAGCTCTCGATTACCAGCGGAAGAACTTACTTATTTGAGCCATGCAAATTACTGTCTCTGTGGTGGTGAGAGAGCGCAATTTGAATGAAAAGTATATCCGTACCATATTTACAAGCCTATAGCGTAAAAGTTAGCATATGAAACATAAGTAATAAGAAATGTATTTGTATTTACTCTAGAGAGTGCATTAGAATTAGAAAGACCCGTATATAGGATGGGCTAATATAGAAATGTGTGTAAATGCTTAAGAACAGTAGAACGTGCTAAACAGAGAATGTATGTATGTAATTAATTAAACGGAGAAAGAAGATGAAATGTAAAGTGAAGAAATGTGCAGAATATATAGCACTGTATAAGAAGAGAGTATAACGTTGTATTTTATGTAACATGAATTCGCTTATAATCAAATGATTTGCTAATTCGATTATATATATATATATATGTGTTAAAAGTCATACCGTGTAGAAGAGTTGTAGGAATTTTAGCATGATGTGTTCATCTGTGATTTTAACCTAACGGACCAAGGGTTCGCAAGAGTGTAGTCCGTTGCATGTAATTTAGTGGGCTCACAGGAATAGGGGAATAGCTTTGATCTGTACGTGCGAGCTAAGAGTCAAAGGTCTTGTTAAATTTAAAGTGACAATGCTGGACGAGGTTTATGGCCTATTGAGATAAGAGACGTTTGGAATTTGGGGTCTTGTTTAGAAGTGACTGTTCACAGGACCAAAAGAGGTTACAATCACAACTGTAATGAATAGAGTTCTGTTGAGGTGATAGACTTCAGACTGAAAGTGTCAACTGGAATGTCATGAGGTTACCAGCACGAAGATGAAGTTGGCGCCTAAGAAGCAAGGTCAACTTAACAGACGACGCGAAGAGACAAAGCTATGGAAAGAACCAGAAGCGGGATCACGTGAAATGAGCACATGGTGGGCGTCTCAAAGGGGCGTTTCACCCATACTGTGATTTTGTATTTAGGGACAGCACCCCGGGGAGGAGAAGCAGAGAGTGCAGATGGCCTGAGCAAAAGGGGCAGCAGAAGAGAGCAGTAGGCCGAGGACCCTTAGAGAGCGGATGGGTAGGCAGAAAGGGTACTGTTTCTCGACATAGGTTTCCATCAGAGATTAAGAAAGTTTGAACTTCTTTGGAAGTCAAACTGCTGACACCTTTTAGGAAAAAGGACTTGCTAGTAGGGATGTCATCTAGCATAGAGCAGGGACAGATTTAACTTGTTTATTCTTCTTTTGTAAATGACGCATCAGATTCACTTTGTGTCTATGCTATTCAATTTATTGATTTTGGAATTAGTTTTGATTGTGTTCTTTTGTAGACTGAGATTCTTTAGGGAATTTATGTTCCTTTTAGTTCCTGTATACTTGTTGAATCTTATCTTGAGAGGATTGTATTTGCAATTATCTATGATTTTATATTAAACTTTTAAACTTTACCAGTCGTAAGTGGTTCTTCAGAGTTGTGTCAGTCTATGGGGTTGATTTAACTTATGTGGGGTTTGCCTTTTACTCAATGACAGTCAATAATCGATCCAAAATTGGATGAATGAGATAGGTATCTAGGTGATCAGAAAAAGGTATCAAAATCTCATTCCCCGCAGTTGGTAGCAGAGAAAGATGGTTTTCTTCTTGAGGAAGGCAACCTAGGTCAGGTCTAGATTACCCCAAGGTCCCTAGTCATCGACGACCAGAAGAAGAATTTCTGCCGAAGAAGGTGCTGACGGTGCGAGAGAAAAGCAGCAGAGTCGGTCGAGAGTGAGTATAAGGGTCATGCGTTGCCAGATTGCGGTGTTTTATGTTGTACCTGTGTTGTAATGTCAAGCGGAGTTGAATGCCTGTAGTGTGATTGAGGGAAGGTTGTGAGCGCGCGCAACCGGATAAAATCTTAAGTCCAGAGAAGGGCTTAAGTGGTTCGGGTGTATCGAACACCCAGAGTAATTGTCTACCATTGTAAAGGGGGTCATGAGGTACCATTGATCGCCCGCAGGACCGTTGATAGGGGGAATGTCAGAGTGAGTGTATGAGTAACGGACGCTGGTCGGACGTTTACTGTGTGTAAGTAACCTATCAGTAAGGCGAGCGTCTGAAGTGAGAGGAAGACGTCTCGCCAGTTGAGGTGACAATTACAGTTAGACTGTGGACGTACAGTCAAGAAAAGTGATCGCTTGGTCGGAAGTAGTCATTTTTCGGTGTATGAATGAGACGCATGCAAGACCGCGAGACGAGCTGAGAAAGGAGGGGAACTGCTGCAGAGGGGACGAGTGACGTCAGCGTAGAGCCGCGCTGGGATTGGCCGGTTGGTGTAGAACCGCGCTGGGATAGGCTGGTTAGCGAGAGCCGCGCAGGGATTGGTGGTTTGTCATCGGGAAGTAAATAAGGAAGAGAATTAAGGAAAATCATAGATTCTTGAAAATGAAGTGTTTTAAACGTTTAAAGGCGATCTTTAAGGGAGATAGAGGAAACTCGTATGCAGGGGAAGAAGCCCCACCGGAAGGCACACCAGCTTATTATATGGCTGTGAATGTAGGGTTACACTCAATACTATGGATCTCCGAGTGGAGTAAGCTAACAGAAGGAAATGAGAAACTGACGTTCCCGAGATACGGGACGTTTAGGGTAGAAGCATTGAACCAACTGAAAGCGGTAATGCTCGCAACGAGACCTCTACCGAGGCCAACACAGTTCGAAGCCCTCAATTCATGGTTCAGGGCGGCACACGATAGGAGCTTGAATAGACGCCAAGAAAGAGTGAGACGATCGGTAAGAGCAGTGCAGGATGCTAAATGGGACGATGAAGCTAAAAAGTGGAGGGTGCAAAAAATAGAAGCAGACAAATTGTACCCAATGCTAGAGGCTACAGGAGAAAAGAAGCCTCTAGAAGAAGATGAGGACAGCGAGTCGGATGATGGTCTGATAGAGAGGCTATTAATGGACAGACCACCTCCGTACAACAGAGAAGCCGAAAGTCCCGAATTACAGCAGGGGGACGGGGCTAGGCAGGGGGAATATAAACCGCTCCCTATGTCGGAGTGGGAACCCAAGAAAGGTGAAGAAATATCTCAATCTAGTCCTGTACAGAGAGTAGTAGGAAGGTTTGTGGTCCAGAAGGTGCCAGAAACGGAGCATGCAAGGTCGTATCAACTGCCCGATGCTCTACAAGTACCTGTTACCATAGGTCCTATAGTGTCAATCTACAACCCGGAGGGAGCCCAGCAGGAGGAACAGGCACGGTGGGACAGGGAAAGGGCAGAGATGGAAAGTAGGAACAATACGATCAATTCCCAAAGGCAGTTGCTAGGACCAAGGAGTCGGAGTACCCCATTGGATCCAGTAACGGATCCCTGGATAGAACAGGGGGGTCAGAGAGGACATATGGATTTGAGGGGACCGAAACCAAAATCCTTTAAGGAATTAAGAGAGTACTTGAAAGAATGGGATGCTGCCATAGAGACTCAGAATAAAAGAATAGAAACAGAAACAGAATGGAGAGATCAGGATAACAGGATCCTCTCTCACTGCGGAGCTGGCGAAAGCAGTCCGGAGTGGGAGGGAGGGAGTCAAGGAAGCAAAGGAGATACTTGCCATACCATCAGTGGCAATAGACAATTGTGTGAGGACAGGAGCACAGGATGTGGGGGAGTGCCTCGCCCCATCCTTAGTGAGGGAGAACGAAGGACACAGGAGTACCGAGATAGTTACAGGTGCCCGCACCATACCCCGGACGAAAATGTGCAACATTGGAGTCACGAGAGTATAGGGAGTCGCGAAGGGTCTCGCCATGCATCCGGTGATCACGGACGGGATCGCGGGAACATGGAGGACCGTGAAGGATCTTATCGTTTATTGAGTGACACCAGACAGCAAGGGAATTGCAGTGATTTAGAACAGAACGGAGGATCCTATCTCGCAGCTAGAGAGACCGAGCCGAAAAGACAGAATGCAGTAATGGGGAATAGAACATTGTTCCACCACACCCCTAGGGAAGATGGGAAAGCTTGGGACCTAGAGAGGTGGGAACAAAGAGAAGCAAGAAGGACTCCTCATAACTCACCTGTACCTAGACGTAGGACTCGTAGTGAGGGTGAGAGGGATGTAAAAGAACCACCTAGGAGTGAGGTACTGAGAGCTGAGATAAAAGCAAAACGGCTCGATGTGATCAGTTTAAAATCAGATTTGGAGGAAATAATAGACGGCACATTGCCAATGGAAAGGATCGATCTGTATGAACAGGATGAAATACTGTTTATGTCTAAGGATGTTACTCGGAAAGCGAGGTCAGTTCATGAAAAATTATCTGAGTTGGCAAACAGGTATATGATAGACCTATCACGAACTAAAGCTTTACAGGGTAACCATAGGCTAAATTGCACGGATCGGGATCTAGATGAGCGTAGGACGATTGGGCTGAAAATACACATAAAGGAACTGATCCTGAGTATCAGAATGTGGAGGGATCTGGATAAGTGGGAGGAAAGATGGTCCAAGAGGGGAACCGTCAGAAGGAGTATACTTGCGGGGTCCCCGGAGGGAGGGCTAATGCGAATGGAAGCTTTCCCTTTGCGAGAAATCGCGAACGGAAACTACGTGCACGTGCCCTGGAGTAGGGGGGATCTAGCGGCATTTACCAATTCCTTCCCAAAGCTAAGGGAGAATCCCGTTGAATGGTACAAACAGGTAGAGAGGTTCGTGAAGATCTCTAAAGTGCTGTGGGTCGACTTGAACACCCTGTTTGACATTGTAGTACCCGGAGATTTGTGGACGGCATGCAAACTTAATGTCGAATGGCCCATTTGTGAACCCGAGAGGGATTCCCGGACGAATGGACCATCAGAGAGAGTAATGGAAAAGTACGAGAGGGTAATGGCATGGTTAAAAGAGAAGGTGCCGTTGCAGGACATAGACTGGGTTAAGATAGATCGAACAACTCAGGAACCTAAAGAGACCGTTCACGAGTTCTATGAGAGATTGCTGAAAGCGTTCAAACAGTACAGTGGATTGGACGTGATGGATCCTAAGGACATAGGACAGTTCGTGTCGAAGTTCGTCCTGGGATTGAGATCAGACATAAGCTTAATGATTCAACAGCATTTGATCTGTTGGCAAAACAAACCTTTAGATGAGATCCTGAGGTATGCGAGGTATTGCAGCGATGAAATAGATACGAAAGCAAAGAAACTTAAGGAGAAGCTGATGTTGGTGCAGATGCAATCAGCTGGAAAGGGTGGACAGCGGCAACAGGGAACAGGAACCCTAGGGAAGAAACAGAATAATCAAAGCAGAGATGAGGAGGGAAACCGAGACCTAGGGTAGATATCGCGACACTGAAAAAGACAACGAGGTGCCATCAGTGTAACGAGGTGGGACATTGGAGACGCGAGTGTCCCTATAATGTCGAGACGGGGGAATTAGAACAGGAGGAGGATGAGGTTCAGAACAGCCTGGTAAAGGGAACAGTGATCCCGAAGGGAAAGTTTGTCAAAGAGGGGACTCAGACTCCTCGAGCTCAGTTCCCTCAACCGCCTCGCATTGCTAATGGAGGGAAAACCTATAGACAACTGCCACTGTTCGTAGGTGGAGAAGAATGCTACTACGTTGATCCCCTTACGGGACAACAAGTGAATAGGGATGAAGACTGTACTCTAGGAGCAGCCCTGGAGGTAGACCAGAGAGGACCATACGTGGAAGCTGAAGTAGCTGGATGTCCTACGACCTTTTTGGTGGATACGGGGGCCACTCGATCCACTTTGAGATCGGCGGTAGTCCCAGGTCTGCCAATGTCGGGAGAAACGATCCAGGTGGTAGGAGTTGCAAATAGGAGAATGACAAATCCTCTGACAGAACCAGTATCAGTGAAGATAGGGAAATATAGTGATGAACACCAGTTTGTGATTTGTGATTCTAGCCCTGTGTGTCTGCTAGGAAGAGATCTGTTGTGCAAACTAAACTGCACCATATATTGCACACCTGAAGGAGTAGAAGTGCAGACTAACAATGATGATGCCGACTTTAAGGTTGTAAACTCGCAGGGATGCGTGGAACTATACCCTACCTTAACGGTGGAGGAGCTTCCACAGGACTTGAAGGAGACGGACTGATCAAAGGAGTAGAACCGGTAAAGATCATGGTAAAACCCAATGCCGAGTACCCAAGAACACCACAATATAAGTTGACACCGGAGACGATTGCAGGAATAAAGCCTGTGATCGAATCCATGATTAAACAGGGAATACTGAAGGAGATCGTGGGAAGTCCATGTAACTCCCCGATTATGGGTTTGCAGAAGCCCAGTGGGAAATACAGAATAGTGCAGGACCTTCGAAAGATTAATAATATCGTTGTTTCATGTTGTCCAGTGGTACCGAATCCATCAGTGATATTGTTTCAGATACCGTTCCAAGCTGAATGGTTCACAGTGATAGATTTGTGCCAGGCTTTCTTTTCAATCCCTTTAGATGAGGAGAGCCAGTATCTGTTCGCTTTTAAGCTGGAAAATCGCGTTTTAACATGGTGTCATATTCCCCAGGGGTATACAGAAAGCCCATCGATTTTTAACCAGCTGCTGAAGAAAAATCTTGAAAGTCTAGTACTGCCTATGAACTCGGTTCTGGTCCAGTACATAGACGACCTACTTGTGGCGTCAGAAACTGAGGAAGCTTGCAAAACAGACACCATCACCTTATTAAATCACTTGGCCGAGAACGGACACAAGGTGTCTCCAAGTAAATTGCAGTATTGTCTGACCGAAGTGCAATACTTGGGCCACAGGATTGAAAAGGGAAAACGAAAGGTGTCTCCAGACAGAATAGAGGCGATCATGAAAATGAATGCGCCTAAAACACAAAGAGAAGTCAGGATGTTCCTAGGCATGGTCGGTTATTGTCGGCAGTGGATAGCCAACTTTTCACTGAAGGCAAAACCTTTACAAAAACTGACGCACAAGGGGGTGAGTGATCCGGTACCATGGGACAAAGATTGTTTGATGGCGTTTTTGCAGCTGAGGGAGGACTTGTGTCGTGCCCCGGCTTTGGGAATGCCTGATTACGAGAAACCATTCTTGCTTTACTGCTGTGAAAGGGAAGGTTGTGCTTTAGCAGTTTTGGCCCAGATACACGGAAATGCCCGTAGACCAGTTGCATATTTTTCGGCTACCTTAGATCCAGTAGCCGCAGCGTTGCCCGGATGTCTCAAATCCGTTGCTGCAACGGGTGTCAGCATTGAAAGGTGTGAAAATGTGGTTATGGGACACCAGTTAGTGGTGTACGTACCGCATTCTGTGGAATTGTTAATGACCAGGACCAAGACTCAACATCTGACGAATAGTAGGCTCACACGCTACGAGCAAGTCATATTGGCTGCTGAGAATGTGACCCTAAAGAGATGCTCTGTCTTGAATCCTGCTACTTTGATGCCACTTCCAAATGATATTGATGATGAAAATTGTACAGATCATGACTGCCTTGATGTGACTGAACTATGCACCAAACCGAGACCAGATATCGTAGATGAGCCATTGACTGACCCCGATGAAATTTTCTTTGTTGATGGTTCATGCGTAAGAGACGATATCGGTCAGCTGAGAGCAGCATATGCAGTTTGTACAATTACCGGAGTAGTGGAAGCCGCCTGCCTGGAAGGAGTACATTCCGCTCAGGTAGCTGAAATCATTGCTTTGACCCGTGCCTGTTTGGCAGGCAACAAAATTCGAGTCACCATATACACCGATAGCCAGTATGGTTTCGGGGTAGTTCACGACTACGGGCAGTTGTGGTCTCAAAGAGGTTACATGACCTCCTCGGGTTCTCCCATTAGGAATGGAGAATTCGTGAGATTATTGTTAGAAGCATTACAAGGTCCAGCAGCTATAGCGGTTGTCAAATGTGCCGCGCACACGAAAAATACAGATTTTGTGTCGCAAGGTAACCGATACGCAGATGAGGTCGCACGTTACTGTGCGGAACAGGGGTATTCTCACACCAAGGTAGAAGTGGGGGGAATACAAGAAAGAACTGATTTGACTATGTTGTTAGACACTGTGGACACGTGGGATGAACTGAAGTGTGTCCAGGAGAATGCGCCTGATTTCGAGAAAAAGGCATGGGAAACAGCAGGTTGTACCAAAAGTGAGATGAATTTTTGGATTTCTGCAGATGGGAGAGCAGTTTTACCAAACGAACTTGTTAGTCCAATGGCAAGGAGATTGCATGGACCAGCACACATAGGTAGAGATGCTATGGTAAGAGTATTCAGACAAACGTGGTATAATCCGAAGTTTAGAGTAGCGGCAGA
Organism: Lissotriton vulgaris; assembly: GCF_964263255.1. Classification (NCBI taxonomy): domain Eukaryota; kingdom Metazoa; phylum Chordata; class Amphibia; order Caudata; family Salamandridae; genus Lissotriton; species Lissotriton vulgaris. The sequence continues at coordinate 549,837,703 of NC_141699.1, read as the reverse complement.
AGCAGTATGTCAGCGTTGTGCGATCTGTCAGCAACTAAATGTAGGAAAAAGAACACCAGTCACATTGAGTCACATAGGGAGGTCTGGGGGGCCTTTCAATAGAATGCAGCTGGATTTTATTGAAATGCCCAAGTGCAATCGACTCAGATACGTCTTAGTGATTGTCTGTATATTTTCCAGATGGGTTGAGGCTTACCCTACACGTAGGTGCGATACACTTACAGTAGCAAAATTGTTGCTTAGAGAGTTGATACCGAGGTTTGGGGTGCCAGCCTCTTTGGAATCGGACAGAGGAACTCATTTCAACAGCGAAATAGTGAAGATGCTATGTTCAGCCTTGAGCATAGACCAGAAGCTCCATTGTAGTTATCGACCAGAAGCTTCGGGGATTGTAGAACAAATCAACAGCACAATAAAATCCAGACTTGCCAAAGTTTGTTCATCGACATCCCTGAGTTGGCCTGATGCACTTCCATTGGTCCTTATGAGCATACGTAGCACACCAGATAGAAGAACAGGTCTCTCTCCACACGAAGTGCTAATGGGGAGAGCTATGAGACTGCCATCGGTTCCGACTGCAGCATTGTTGAACATCACAGACGATTTGATTTTGGACTACTGCAAGGGACTATCTGATGCCATTCATTCTGTGTCCCTCCAGGTCCAGGCTGCAGAGGTTCCATCAGCTCAAGACCTGTGCCATGACCTGTGTCCAGGGGACTGGGTCCTGGTGAAGAAGCATGTCAGGAAGAACTGTCTAGACGTGCGTTGGCGTGGACCATTCCAAGTCATACTAGTTACGAACACTGCAGTAAAGTGTGGAGGCTTGCCCAACTGGATACACGCCTCGCACACCCGAAGAGTTCCAGCACCTCTGGAAGAAACAGCTCCTCTCTCGGATGAAAATCCAGCGGAAAGCGGAGAAGCCACAGAGGGGGAAAGTCAAGCTGTAGAGGTGATCGAAGAGGCTGAGCCTGTGTCGGAACAGGCTGGTGACGGTCAAGACACCAGTGAGACTGAAGCTGTCTCAGAAGAAGAAAGTAGTTGGGAATTCGAGTCAGACACCGAACAAGCTATAAGTGATCAAGAGACGAGTCCAAGAACAAGGAGCAGGAGGACAAGGAATGGAGAAGCTAGTTGGCCGGAAAGAAGGAGAAGGTCAACCTTGAGAGCAGATCCAGAGAGAACTCTTGTCCCGATCTCTGAAGATTCAGATCTAGACGAAGGAGTTACGGACTCAGGCTCTGAGAGTCCGAGAAGATCCAGGAGGGTACGTGTGCCCTGCAGAAGATACGCCACCCCAGAGTGGACTTATCTAGCAGATGTCTTGGGGACAGAGATCTGGGAGAGTGAGAGAAGTGCAAGTGACCAATCTCGATCCAATTGTGACGGTGGAGATATGGATGTTGACGCCTGGAATCGAGACTGAGGGGTTACTGACCTTCACACTTCCCATTCCCCTTTTCCTAAGTCGGATCAAAGACCTGGTGCTGAATCGATTAGAGTTTCCAACTTTTGGTCATCCAATACCAGCACAGGAAGAAAAAGTCATTCGTTTAGAACTATTGGAATATGCCATTAGAGCTGCAGGTACGAGAATCATTGTAGATGCATAAAGACTTTTGTGTTTAAGCTATAAAGAAGAAGATAACCTAGCGCCGAGTGGAAAGAAGAATAAAATTAGGGATTACATTTAGAGGACGGAGAAGGGTTAGGGTTGTCTGTTGCTGAAGATAAAAAGACATTGTTGTGAAAAAGAGACTTTTTGTTGATTAAGAGCGCTTCACGGATTGAGAAATCAAATAAAGCAAATAAAGACTTGAAAAAGAAAACTTTTCCACGAGAAAGAAAGAGCTACGTTGTTTGATAACATGGAGAATGGCAACCCAAACCGAAAGACCAAATGCATAATAGGTACACTAATAGCAGTAGTAATTTTTCTCATCATCACAGTAGTTACCATATCATACATAGTAGGACATACAAGCGTGAAGGAGACAACAGATGTAAAGCCTGTAACGACTTTGAAACCTGCTCTTGTTGGGAAGAAGGAGGAGAGCAATGTAGTTCGTGAAAAGGCGTTACTGGCAGATGAAGCTCGTAGGTTACACATAGACGAGTCGCAGGGAAATTTTAGATCAAACGCATATGCCAAGCTATTGTACGAGTATATTGATGCCATGGAGGCCAAAGATTGTTATGTTTGTATGCAATTGCCGGCTTCTGTAGATGAAGGTATCAGATATCATCATCTCCCACTGACATATGGGATAACATGTAGTTTATTGCTTAGTATATTTTATGGTAGAGAAGGGTTTGAGTACTACTTTTCAAATTATGATTCGGTACTGCCTGAAGTCCCGAATTATAAACAAATGAATAAGTGGGACTACTACAAAAAGGAAGATAGATTGGCAAAATTCTTTCTTCCTTGGGATACATTAGATACTTCATATGCACGCCGAAATAATCTGACTTGCAAAGTGTCAGAGATTGAGAAAAAATTCATTGGACAAGTAGATGACAGGTACAGGAGGCAGAAGATTCTAAAGATGTCAGGACAGTGGAAAACTGATTGGACCGAAGAGGAAAAGGCACATAAAAGGAAAGGTAGCAATGGTCCAATAGCTTTGGATAGAATGCAGAAAGGAAAGTTATGTTTAACTCGAAGCAAGACATATTATGAGAGTGTATTTGTAGGTGAAGTTAATTGCGAACATGCTTTTAGGTTAGAGTATTATACGAAAGATTTCATGAAAGAGATGCAAGCGATTCCTAATGTATATTTTGTATGTGGAAGAAATGCCTATGTAAAATTACCTGACAATTGGTATGGTTCGTGTTATTTGGCAATTGTCTTCCCCAAAATATATCATGCAAAGGATTTAGAGATCATAGAAGGAAAGGCTTCGACGAGAGCGAAAAGGGAAGTAGGAGATGCTGAGGTAGTTGGAGACATATTTGGAGCAATGTTTCCTATTTTAGGTTTGGTACTTAACGATGTTAAGATCAGGAGACTAGCTACAGTTGTGGATAGATTGTCTGCTAGTACTGCAAGGTCACTGATGCCAGTAGAGGGAGAGATGCAGTCGATTAGAGCAATGGTTCTTCAGAACCGTCTTGCTTTAGATGTTCTGCTAGCAAAAGAGGGCGGAGTCTGCAAGGCTTTGAAGGTCCAGGAATGTTGTACTTACATTCCAGACAATTCAAAACCACTTGAGAAAGTCATACAGAACATTACAGAGATACATCAAGAAATCGAAGATTTAACAAAAGTAAATGTTTGGGAAAAAGTAGGTCATGGAATGGGTAAAGTTGGAGATTGGTTTGCCAATCTTGGTAAAAGTGTTGTTTGGTACATCTTGAAACCTGTCTTAATAATATTGATTTGCATAATCATATTGTGGGGTTTAGTGAGACTGTACAAATGGTATAGGACGAACCGGTTACAAAGGTCCATGAGAGAGCAAGAAAGGAGATTAGCTGCTTTCCAAGATCAGCAGTATAAAAGTTTGAGAGCTCTCGAGACGATAAAAAGAGGGAGCCTTGTAACTAGTTCTGTGTAAAGTAACATTCAAATTGAGGTGTTAGTGATGACCCCTAGAGGTCATCAAAGGGGGGAACTGAGAGAGCGCAATTTGAATGAAAAGTATATCCGTACCATATTTACAAGCCTATAGCGTAAAGTTAGCATATGAAACATAAGTAATAAGAAATGTATTTGTATTTACTCTAGAGAGTGCATTAGAATTAGAAAGACCCGTATATAGGATGGGCTAATATAGAAATGTGTGTAAATGCTTAAGAACAGTAGAACGTGCTAAACAGAGAATGTATGTATGTAATTAATTAAACGGAGAAAGAAGATGAAATGTAAAGTGAAGAAATGTGCAGAATATATAGCACTGTATAAGAAGAGAGTATAACGTTGTATTTTATGTAACATGAATTCGCTTATAATCAAATGATTTGCTAATTCGATTATATATATATATGTGTTAAAAGTCATACCGTGTAGAAGAGTTGTAGGAATTTTAGCATGATGTGTTCATATGTGATTTTAACCTAACGGACCAAGGGTTCGCAAGAGTGTAGTCCGTTGCATGTAATTTAGTGGGCTCACAGGAATAGGGGAATAGCTTTGATCTGTACGTGCGAGCTAAGAGTCAAAGGTCTTGTTAAATTTAAAGTGACAATGCTGGACGAGGTTTATGGCCTATTGAGATAAGAGACGTTTGGAATTTGGGGTCTTGTTTAGAAGTGACTGTTCACAGGACCAAAAGAGGTTACAATCACAACTGTAATGAATAGAGTTCTGTTGAGGTGATAGACTTCAGACTGAAAGTGTCAACTGGAATGTCATGAGGTTACCAGCACGAAGATGAAGTTGGCGCCTAAGAAGCAAGGTCAACTTAACAGACGACGCGAAGAGACGAAGCTATGGAAAGAACCAGAAGCGGGATCACGTGAAATGAGCACATGGTGGGCGTCTCAAAGGGGCGTTTCACCCATACTGTGATTTTGTATTTAGGGACAGCACCCCGGGGAGGAGAAGCAGAGAGAGCAGATGGCCTGAGCAAAAGGGGCAGCAGAAGAGAGCAGTAGGCCGAGGACCCTTAGAGAGCGGATGGGTAGGCAGAAAGGGTACTGTTTCTCGACATAGGTTTCCATCAGAGATTAAGAAAGTTTGAACTTCTTTGGAAGTCAAACTGCTGACACCTTTTAGGAAAAAGGACTTGCTAGTAGGGATGTCATCTAGCATAGAGCAGGGACAGATTTAACTTGTTTATTCTTCTTTTGTAAATGACGCATCAGATTCACTTTGTGTCTATGCTATTCAATTTATTGATTTTGGGATTAGTTTTGATTGTGTTCTTTTGTAGACTGAGATTCTTTAGGGAATTTATGTTCCTTTTAGTTCCTGTATACTTGTTGAATCTTATCTTGAGAGGATTGTATTTGCAATTATCTATGATTTTATATTAAACTTTTAAACTTTACCAGTCGTAAGTGGTTCTTCAGAGTTGTGTCAGTCTATGGGGTTGATTTAACTTATGTGGGGTTTGCCTTTTACTCAATGACAGTCAATAATCGATCCAAAAGTGGATGAATGAGATAGGTATCTAGGTGATCAGAAAAAGGTATCAAAATCTCATTCCCCGCAGTTGGTAGCAGAGAAAGATGGTTTTCTTCTTGAGGAAGGCAACCTAGGTCAGGTCTAGATTACCCCAAGGTCCCTAGTCATCGACGACCAGAAGAAGAATCCCTGCCGAAGAAGGTGCTGACGGTGCGAGAGAAAAGCAGCAGAGTCGGTCGAGAGTGAGTATAAGGGTCATGCGTTGCCAGATTGCGGTGTTTTATGTTGTACCTGTGTTGTAATGTCAAGCGGAGTTGAATGCCTGTAGTGTGATTGAGGGAAGGTTGTGAGCGCGCGCAACCGGATAAAATCTTAAGTCCAGAGAAGGGCTTAAGTGGTTCGGGTGTATCGAACACCCAGAGTAATTGTCTACCATTGTAAAGGGGGTCATGAGGTACCATTGATCGCCCGCAGGACCGTTGATAGGGGGAATGTCAGAGTGAGTGTATGAGTAACGGACGCTGGTCGGACGTTTACTGTGTGTAAGTAACCTATCAGTAAGGCGAGCGTCTGAAGTGACAGGTATCAAAATCTCATTCCCCGCAGTGGCATGGAGTTGGGCAAGCGCAGAAGAAATTAAATGAACGGTCGCCATTGTTGAAGTTGAAGTGTGACATGCAGCAGAACCGCCAGCTATACCAGCCTGGCCATGGCAAATGAGCATGGAGAGGACCAGAAAGCCTGTGCCAGCAAGCAAACTCCTCAAGGTGTCATGATTAGTACATGGGTGAGGGTGAGTGTGGGGGAGCGGGATGGCGTTAGATAGGGGAGCTGTGACATGGACCAGGACTCGGATGAGTGAGTGAAGGAGTAAGATAGAGTTTGGTGAGCTGCGCAGAAGAAAAGAAGGTGCAGCTGTCATTGTTGAAGGTGAAGTGTGCCGTGTTACACTGTTTTAAAAAAAACATAATATAAAGGGCTGCATGCCGTGCTGTTTAAAAAAAAACTATATAGGTCGTGTGCAGAATCAGAACGCCTGCACAAGTGCTATTGATGATTAGTGGAGGCACTTACTTTGTTAAGACTTGTCATGTACGCATTAATTCAGAGATATTTTGAGTTCTATGTATTAACTTTAAGCACCTCAAATGTAAATAAACAGGTGCTCAGGTCTATGCCAAATCAGTAAAACTCTTCATGATACAGCCCTAGGTGCTTGCAATGCTTGCAGACATCTCTGCCCCTAACTGAAATCTGACGTTAAACCGGACATGCACACATGTGTGCATACACACCTCTCCCAAACTAGTGCATACAAAACACAATCAAGCTCGAGTGACAAGGTGTTCCGTATTTGCCCCAACAGTCTTGCTTGCTCACCCTTTATTTCTCCTGACAAATTTCAGCATTTAGCAGAAGTCTTAGTTTTCATGGAGGGTAGCCTAAACACAAGAGAAGGCAAGTTGTTATGTCTACTAGAGCTGGATTAATTAGCAGCACTTTGCAGGAAACCAGTAACACAGATCTCATTTCACCTTATTGTCTTGTTTTCGACGTTGGTGACCGCGGTCAACTAAGTCGTTTGGTGATGCAGCATTCCAGTCCTGCTTTTACGTTTGTGCCATGTCCCTGTTTTTTGTTTTCAAAATCTGGTCTTCCGAAATCAGCCACACGATAATGTAACAATGAGAAAACAAGCAAACTCACCGCCACAGCCCGGCTTTAACAGGAAGCCAGGCAACCTTTGTTGGGACGGGGGCGGGGCCGGACAAAAACAGGAAGCAGGCGCTCCTGTGCCCGCCGGAGGATTTCCGTGTTAGCTAGCGGGGCTCCCGTGCTCGTGGAGAGCCCCGCGGCCCCCGCCTGTTAACCGGAATGACCCGCTGGCTGCCGAGGAGCAGGTAGGAGTGCACGAGGAACACCAGAGGGCGGGGGCGAAGAGGAGAGCAGTGAGGTGTGGCTGAGGTGAAGTAACAGAGGGCGTGGGTAGGTAGGAGAAGCAATGGGTGAAAGAGCAGTGTAGACCGGGTGGGGGAGAAGGACGCTGGCGACAGAGCAACATGTAAAGTAGATTGGGAGAGAGGGGTGAAAAGCAAACAACACTTATGAATATAAAAAAAATCTACGAGGTATAGAATAACGAGCAACGTGATGAGAAAGGGAGGGGGAAAACAAGAAAACGATGGGAATAGGGGAGAAGTGTGGCAGGCAGATGACTGCGCGGAGGGAAGCCGGATGGTGGCGGGAGAGCCTGGTGGGGGGCTGGAAGGTATAGAATGACGAGCAACGTGATGAGAAAGGGAGGGGGTATAAAAAAAATCTACGAGGTATAGAATGACGAGCAACGTGATGAGAAAGGGAGGGGGAAAACAAGAAAACGATGGGAATCAAAAAATAGAAACCAAAGAAAAAATGACAAGCTAAAACCGGGAAAGCAAGAAAAAGAAGAAGCCGGATGGGGGTGGGAGAGCCTGGTGGGGGGCGGGAATGCGTGCGAGGGGAGAAGTGTGGCAGGCAGATGAGCGGAGGGAAGCCGGATGGGGGCGGGAGAGCCTGGTGGGGGCAGGCGGATTAGAGAGATGCTCGTGCTTGTGTGGTCACGTGACCCGCTTTTGTGGTCACGTGACCTCACATGCACTTGTAGATTGCATGGCGACAATCACCAATGGAAGGGGGGAGCCTAGAGTCTAGCCACAGATCTAAGTGTACGGGGCATGATCAGAGAGGCCTCTAGGCAGAATATCTATCGTCTCGATTCTATGGATGAGTGTTGTAGACATTAAGACATAGCCTATGCAGGAGAAAGAACCGTGTACACTAGAGAAATATGTGAATCCTTGGTCGGTTGGGTGGAGTTTCCTTCAGGTATCCACCCAATCCATCCCCTACATCAAGGACTGCAACTTCGACTCCCGAGTATCCGCTGGCCTCACTGTGCTGCGCCGTCTATCAGTATGAGGGCACACAACGTCGTTCCAGTCTCCCCCGACTATTGTCAGACCCGGGTGAATTTCTGCCCACAATATCATCAGGTGTTCTATTATATTCCATGCTAATGGCGGGGGGAATATATACTAGCCAGAATGAGCGGCTCGCCATATAGTGTACCTGTGACCATGATGTATCTACCCTGAGGATCAGACCATGTCTTGTCATGAATGAAGGGGACTCTGCGGTGAAACATAACTGCAATGCCACAAGAGCATCTAGTACATCCAGAATGAAAAATCTGGGCGTACCCAAATCGTGCGCAGGCACGCTGTCTTATTTTATTTATTTATTTATTTATTTATTTTTTTAATCCTCATATTGCGAAAATTCTATGTATATTTAAAATTTGGTTTCTACCTCTGGAGCTATTTTTCGTACCGTCACCGCCCGTTTCTCACTTGTCATGTGAGTTTCCTTTTCCTTGTTTTTCTCAGAGGAGACCCCTTTGCCATTACATATCCACAAGTCTGTAGGCGAGGGAAGAGAGAGTTAGCCACCTTGGCTACTCTTATGAGTATCATACTCATAATCCAGACTGTGTATTCGCTTAATCATAGGACAGAATGTTATATCCTTCTTATGGATTTAAGTGTTTTTCCATAATTTCCCAATAATTAAACCTTTTACTGCTATGACCCCTTCTATCTAGTTTGTTTATTTTGATAACAGAGTTCATCCATTCCCCATGTGAGGGGGCTGTTGGATCATTATCTTTTCAAATTTGGACACCAAAAATACTTTAAAAAAGTTAAATTAAAGGTCCTTAAAGAAGCACTAAAACTCTGGTCACAAATTAGATTGACTCTGAAAATTCCCTACTACAGTGCATTGGCACCAATATGGAATTCTCCAGGAACCCCGAACTGTCTGAAAGACGTAATGGCAAATCCCCTAAGACAAAACAACATCAACTATTGGGGTCAATTACTAAATGGCTCAACATTGATCTCTTGGGAAGAAATAAATAAAATCACTAATGGAACAATATCAAAATTTAAATATTACCAGTTAAATAGTTGGGCAAGAACAATACCATTACAAGATAAAGATAGCAAAAATCTGGAAAAAGAAATGACAAAAACCTTACCCATAAAAAAGGAGGTAGCAAAATGGTACTGGACATTTTTAACAGAAGAAGAGGAAAGCTACCAAATAGCAGAACAAACGTGGGGAAAAGATTTGGAAACGGAGGAATTAGAAAACCTATGGGAAGAGTCAGTAGAGAAATGCTGGTCAACACTAAAATCTGTAAGACTGAAAAGAAATCACTTGTACACCCTGCATAGAGCCTATTGGACCCCGAAAAGACTTTCTAAATTTAAGAATGCAGGAATTAAGAAATGCCCTAAGTGCGGGGAAGAAAGGGCAGATGACATTCACATGTTCTGGAGGTGCCCAAAAATAAGAACATTCTGGGAAGCAGTTGGTAAGACGCTAAATTTGATATTCAGAAAACATCTAAAAGTAAGTGAAATTCTTATTCTTTTTGGGATTGGTAACACAACAGATCAAATAGGGCTAACAGTAATGGAAACAAAGTTACTTTTTGTCTTAATGGTAATAGCAAGAAGAGAAATATGCATTAAATGGATTGGCACGCTGTCTTATTACCCAACAAATGGATTTCCTGTAAAAGCAGGACGTCAGCTTCATACCGTTTAGCCTGGTGTAGTACGGCCCCCCCTTTTGATCTTATCTAAGAGGCCACAGACATTCCAGCTGACAATGTGAAGTCGCCTATCATAAGTCTTAGTCATACCTGGAGGCGTAGTTAGCGGTGATATATGTGAATAGGAGATGATGCATGGATGGCATGATTAAATGAGATGTTGCATGTATGATGCGAAGATATGGCACTATAAACAAACTAACTTTCCCGTACCATAGCATCCATCCCTCCCACCCCAGTACCTCATGAACATTGAAGCATCTGTCGCGGCACAATCGGTGTCCCAACCTCAACGGGAGTCAGGAGCTACCTCCTGCCAATGGATCCCCAGAGAACTTCCCTTGTACATACACGTGTCTTCAAAGTAAAGGGGGGCGTGGCCAAGATGGCGGCAGGATAGGACGCACTTCTCTTGGCTCCTGCCCGCCGCCTCTCAGATCGGCATAGCTTGGCCCTTCCAGGACACAATACAATTCAATTCAATTCAAAAGTGCTTTATTCGAGTATTACTCATAAAAGCAGACATACAGACATATCATAAAAAGTCAATTAAACTACAAAAAGTCATAAGCACATAATACATTTTAAAAAGTTCTTGCACATCATAATCACAGGTGTAAAGTTCATTACTATTAAGAAAATTTCATACAGTATGATACATTAAATAAACCATTACAGAGAATAGACAGTAGTCTAGCAGTCTCTGGACGACCAAATAAATAGTTACAGAGAATAGACAATAGTCTAGCAGTCTCTGGGCATCACGGCAGAGAGTAGTTACCCTACTAGCATTCTCTGCCTTATTACCCACGCCCACCCCAAATACTTTGCAGTGGCAATTGTGATCCAGGACACAGAAGTAGATCGAACAATGCGCAGCGCTACCATACTACTTTTTGTACCTAAATTCCTGCACATGGGTGCCAACCAAGCTCGCCTTGGGGCAGAATATACTGGGCAGGAGAACAAAAAGTGACCAAAGTTTTCATTTCCTTCCCCGCAAACCGGACAAGTAGCTACACCTCCTGATTTCCACTTAGATGTTAAATTACGGAGAGGGAGGGAACCAACCCTTAGTTGAAAAAGCAGTTTCCTGTCCATAGGCTTCAATATATAGTCCCAATACATTTCATAAATAGGGTACATTTTAACTTCAAGGAAACTGGTGGTCATGGACCCACTGTTGGTACTAAGCAAACTCCTTTGGGCAACCTTTTCCCAGAAAGTGTTTTTTAAAATAGACTTAGAGGGAAATTGTGCCCCTGCTGGATCAGACCATAAAGCATTTAGACCTAGTTCGATCAATGCAATCTTTAGTGCTTTAAACCATTTGATTTTATTAAAGCGATCAGCTTTAATGACGTCAATGAACCCCTTCGCATAGTGGGAGAGCTCTGGCGTGGTCCAGAGCCTACGCCAGTATAGAATCGGGCGTAGTTTGGCCATTTCCGATATTTCTCTCCTGCTGAGCTCATAACGTAGGGGCAATAACGGACTACTCTGGGGGATACCTGTGAGTGTCCTTAAAAATTTATTTTCTGATATTTGAAGTTCCTGCAAATTTTCATGCCCCCATAGCTCAGCACCATATAAAGCTGACCCGACTGCTTTAGCCTCATATATTATCAGGGGTGGTTTAATCGGTTGAGTCAGTGATTTCCGATGTTCTTTTATGATGGTACCAGCAAGTTGCTTCTGCCTTAAGGTAGCAATGTTAAGGTGTTGGTGCCACTTATTATCATTTGAAATGAGAATCCCCAAGTAGGTAAATGATTTTACGACCTCGAGAATGCGTCCACTCATGGAAATTTTGGGTTTAAAATTTCTATGCGGATTAAAAACCATGAGTTTTGTTTTGGAAGCATTCACCTCGAGTCCGTGATCTACACAGAACTCGTCAAATATGGCCAAAGCTTTCTGCAAACCACTTGGGGTTTTTGATAAAATTAACGTATCATCGGCAAACATTAAAATAGGAACTTTTACACCTGCAAGAAAAGGAGCATCTACGACCTGAGATTGCATGCGGGGAACAATACCATTAATAAAAAGGGTGAACAAAGTTGGGGCCCTTGAGCACCCCTGCCGAACCCCGCGCTCAACAGGAAATTCGGCTGTGTCGTTACCATATCCACCCCATCGAATTTTGGCGTAGTTACCATTATGCAATCGCATGATCAGAGACAACAAATCCTCTGGGACCCCTAAAGCCTCGAGCACTTCCCACAGTTTTGCCCTTGGTACTAGGTCGAAGGCAGCCCGCAGATCAACAAATGCCGCGTAAAGGCTGCCTCCACCTAGCACCACGGTCCTCCACTGAATCAGTTGGAAACGAAAGACTTGATCCACAGTGCTAGTTGCCCTGCGAAATCCAGCCTGAAAGGGAGATAGAATATTATGGTCCTCCGCCCAATCAAGTAACCTATTGACAATCACACGCCCCACAATTTTTTGAATAGTATCTATTAAACTGATTGGGCGGTAGTTACAAGGCTGGGCACGATCTCCCTTTTTATTTACCGGGATAATAACAGCACCCCTCCATGTTGCCGGGATATCTGCACCTCTGGCAATGTTGTTTATTAACAGATAAATGTATTTGCACCACCTTCCAGTGTCGTTTAGAAAAATGTCCGCTGGAACCCCGTCAATGCCAGGAGCGCGGCCACTTTGAACAGTTTTAAGGGCAGACAAAATTTCACTCTGAGTGAAAATGTTGTCTTCTGCCAATGAAATGTTTGGACACCTACGATTTGCAGTCTGGTCCCTAGAAGCGTACTGCTCACTAAAGAATTGGACCCAGGCATCCTGGGGGACATTGTTGGTGCTTGCCTCTTCAATCCTTTCATGACCCCATTTAACTATGTGCCAAAATATTCTAGAATTGTGTCGATCAATTGCACATTTCAGCTTATTCCAATGGGCTTCATCCCAGTCTCTTTTAGCTTTGGCTATACAATTTTTATAGTGTTTCCTAGCTGATCTAATAACCCCCAGATTTTTATTCTTAATTGCGTCTCCCAATGAGGTTCTTGCCACCTTACAGTCGTGAATATACCATTTAGCAGCTCTATAAGCGTAGGCCCTCTTTCTATTTACCGGTTTTAAGAAATGGCATTTGATTTCTTGAAAGAGATCCTCGTGAACCCTAGTAGTGTTGACTTGACTCGGGGAATAGCCAGTCACTCCCTCTAGGGCCATGATAGCCTTATCAGTCGCCACTCCTATTTTTTCCAAAACCAGCTGATCTGTCCTAACACTTGTCCACCTCAACCTACGCATATCATTAGATGGTACGATTATCGGAGGTGAGGGCGTGACACAGAGACTAGGAACGATGTCTTCAGACAGCCACCAATTGTGGAAAACACATAGAGGGTTATGGTCACTCTCAAGCCTTTCCTTTACAGCCATATCGATAACAGATGACCAAAGAGACATGATACAAATGACATAATCAATACGACTTTTGTTTCTCCCGTTATTAAAAGTCATGGCTGGTACTCTATCAGACTTTGTCCGGCCATTCAGAGCTCTTAAACCTTGTTCAAGGCACATTGCATTTAAACTTAAGACATCCTCGGTCCAGCGAGTTACTGGAGTGGTATCAAGTGCGGGTATATCCCAGTACTTATCTTCCTCCGCACCCAAGAAAGCCTCACCAGTATCTAGCGGTTCAAATGTGCGGTTTAAGTCACCTGCAATTATTATGTTCTTCCCAGAAGAATGTGACTCTAATAAATTGTGCAGATTCAGGAGGACTTCTGATTTTCCTGCACTACCACCCCTAGCGTATATATTATATATGTCAATGGAAATGGATGAGTCACTTGTAAGTCTGATGAGCTGTATATCTTTTTGATGGAGCTCCACAGTTTTCACCACAACCTTTAGAGACTGACGGACCCATATGGTGAGTCCCCCCATCGGATGCCCTTTAGGACCCTTAGTGGCTGGAACGTTAAAATTCAAATACCCCAGTACGAAAACAGGATCACAAGCCCATGTCTCTTGAAAAATACAAACATCGTACTGGCTGACAAACCCAAACCATTCTCCACAATCCAGTTTGGAGCGTAGCCCTGCCACATTCCAAGACAAAAGATTCCCCGTAAAATTTGTTGTGGTTCGGTTGGGACTGGGAACTGGCTCGTTCAACATCCTATCGTCAGTACCTTTATCATTTGTATTTACAGTAATTGGCACTGCTATAGTCACAGGGTAGATTGTCACATTTTGAGCATCTGATAAATGGCCGGACCCCATAATTGTACATGCGTCAAAAGGAATTTGCAACATGGGAATGGGATTAAATGGTTGTCAATCACATGCGTCCAAGTTTGAAAGAGCAGAGAATCTGTTTTCCAAACCAGGACCCCATTCATTGAAGCCAACATTCTTGCTGCCCTTTTTGGTCACAACATTCCATTTTGTTCTTAAAGTGCTTGAATTAGGGCCTCTACCTTTCCGAGGATAGAAAAAGTCCAAAGTCAATGGGACTATTGAGGTGGATCTTCTCTGCGGAGGAAAGATATGAGGCAAGATGTTTGGCAAAACCTCAGGGTCAGAAAAATTGAGCACAACACAATCCCCCTTGAATTTCTTTACCCTGTTCCCAATCCACTCTACCCTTCTTGCGTTTACAAGTTCTTCGGATAGTTGCTGCTTTCCCCAAGGAGAAATTGCCATATTGTTGGTGAGCCATGATAAAGATTTGTTTAGTAGTGATGATGTTGATTCTACCTCGCCAATTGCTAGTGGAGGCACATTCGCAAGTACGAGAACTAGTGGCGAGGCTTCCACTACTAGCTCGAAAGACTCTTTCAAAGTATTAGGATCATCATTTGTTAAGACGGTGGGTGCAACACCAAAGGTGCCTACAGATGGATTAATCAGTGGTGCTGTTGGAGGATTTGGTACAGCGATAGGAATAGATCCATTGATTTTACATGATTGGATTTCACTCGCCAAAGGCTGTACGCTGGACACGATAACTTCAGGTAGGTTTCCTACCTCCCCCAGAGTTTTTTCAAGTAAACCTTCCAGCTTGCTGACCTCAGCAGTTAGTTTATCTATTTTACTGATCAGGGGTTTAACTATACCTTTGATTTTTGTGTCCATCATGCTCCAAAGTTTATTAAATTGAGCGTTTGAAAGGGTTACATATGCTTCCCCAGTCAGATCATCCTCCTCATCCTCGGATCTTTTCTTAGGAGGTGTTGCAACTTTGTTCTTAGCAGACCTTAAACCCCCCCGTTTTTGTATAGCTTTTCTTTTGCCCCCGGTAACCCTCGGGGCTGGAATAGGGGCGGCAGTAGGGATTGTGGACTCGTTGTTAGTAAATGTCACAGACACGACTTCGCTATCACTATTGGCTTCAGTGTTAGCAACTATGCCACTAGGCTGGATGGTGATTGTCTCCTGGAAAGAGTCATGTACTACACCAGAAATGCTGTTATTTAGTAGAGCAAAAGAGTCCTCTGCCCCTGTGTCTGACAGAGGGGAATGGTTGGATGTATCTAGACCCAGTGAAGACCTCCTGTCGCTATTGATTTTTGCCACGACTTGGACAAGGTAATTCTCCATGGTGTTATTAACAGGGGTTTGCTTTTTTCCAGGCATTGTAAAGATGGCTAATACACACAGTACAAGATGTTTACTCACAAGGCTCAGCAAAAAGTTAGTTTACCTGATGTATGATGGACCAGGAAGGGCTATTTCCAGAGGAATGCAAAGGAAGTGTCGGGCAGGGTCTCTGGCCCAACCCAACCACGTCCGACCTCGGACGGCCTCAGACGGCCCGCCCTTTGCCCGGGCTTCGCACCGGGCGTCCCACGACGCGGGGCTCCTTCAACCTTTATGCTGCCTGGGAGCGCTCGCTGGTGCGTGTCGCGTCACCTCCACGCGCCGCCGCGAGGCCTGCCGGGAGTTGTAGTCCCCCGGAGCGGCGGCGCGGATTCTAATGCCCAGGAATGACTCTCGGCGGTGGCGGCTAGGGCGTCAGCTCAGGTAAGTTGTTGTAAATGCCCAGGAATGACTCTCGGCGGTGGCGGCTGGAGTGTCAGCGCAGGTAGGTTCAGGTAAGTGCCCAGAAATGACTCTCAGCGGTGGCGGCAGGTACGTTAGTCTCCCCCGCTCTGCCGGGCTCCTTCAACCTTTATGCTGCCTGGGAGCTCTCGCTGGCGCGTGTCGCGTCACCTCCACGCGCCGCCGCGAGGCCTGCCGGGAGTTGTAGTCCCCCAGAGCGGCTGCGTGGATTCTAATGCCCAGGAATGACTCTCGGCGGTGGCGGCTAGGGCGTCAGCTCAGGTAAGTTGTTGTAAATGCCCAGGAATGACTCTCGGCGGTGGCGGCTGGAGTGTCAGCGCAGGTAGGTTCAGGTAAGTGCCCAGAAATGACTCTCAGCGGTGGCGGCAGGTACGTTAGTCTCCCCCGCTCTGCCGGGCTCCTTCAACCTTTATGCTGCCTGGGAGCGCTCGCTGGCGCGTGTCGCGTCACCTCCACGCGCCGCCGCGAGGCCTGCCGGGAGTTGTAGTCCCCCAGAGCGGCGGCGCGGATTCTAATGCCCAGGAATGACTCTCGGCGGTGGCGGCTAGGGTGTCAGCTCAGGTAAGTTGTTGTAAATGCCCAGGAATGACTCTCGGCGGTGGCGGCTGGAGTGTCAGCGCAGGTAGGTTCAGGTAAGTGCCCAGAAATGACTCTCAGCGGTGGCGGCAGGTACGTTAGTCTCCCCCGCTCTGCCGGGCTCCTTCAACCTTTATGCTGCCTGGGAGCGCTCGCTGGCGCGTGTCGCGTCACCTCCATGCGCCGCCGCGAGGCCTGCTGGAGTTGTAGTCCCCCGGAGCGGCGGCACGGATTCTAATGCCCAGGAATGACTCTCGGCGGTGGCGGCTAGGGCGTCAGCTCAGGTAAGTTATACACCGTCTTGGGCTGATAGGAGTGGCGGACTCCGCATTAGCTTGGATTACATCCTTCCTCGAAGATAGGTCCTTCCAAGTGGCAGATGGGTTCTCCATCTCCAAGGCTCAGGCACTCAAGTGTGGGGTGCCACAGGGATCTTCCCTGAGCCCCACACTTTTTAATGTTTACATGGCACCCCTCGAGGACGTTGTCAAACCTTTCGGCATCAAATCGATAATGTACGCCGACGACACCCAGCTCGTCGTTTCCCTCAACCAATCAGACAACTCCCTTTCTAATCTGTCCAGCTGTCTTGAGAAGGTGCACCAGTGGATGTGCGACTCCCGGTTAAAACTCAACGGCGAGAAATCTGAAATTCTCCTCTTGGGAAATCCTAATAAAATCCCCACACCCCTTCCCTGGCCGCCATGCATGGGAACTCCACCAACCCCCAAATCTGAGGTAAAGAGTCTGGGGATATGGCTGGACCAGGAACTCAGTTTTAAAACCCAAGCCAGGAAAACTGCGGGAACCTGCTTCGGCCTCATAAAGATGGCACGAAAGATCCTCCATCTACTCCCCCAGCAATCCAGGAAGCTCCTGATGCAGGGGCTGGTGAACTCCAGATTGGACTATGGAAATGTGTTGTATCTGGGGGCTCCAGTCTCTGTAGGCCACAGACTTCAATGTGCACAAAATGCGGCGGCAAGAATCCTCACAGGAACTTCAGCTAGGAGCTCTGCCAAACCAGCCCTCAGAAATCTGCACTGGTTGCCAGTGAAAGAACGGGTCAACTTCAAAACCCTGTGCATTGCCCACAGAATAATGCACAATGAAGGCCCCCACATTCTCAGACCACTTCTGACACAGCACCAGTCAAGTAGACAGTTAAGATCTAACTCCTTATCCCTTGCTAACGTCCCCAGAATCAGGAAGGCCAAAACCGACGGTCGCCTGTTCTCGTACAATGCCCCGAAACTGTGGAACTCCCTCCCACTTGCTCTGAGGCAAGAACACAACCACCTCAGGTTCAGGAAGCGACTAAAGACTTTACTCTTCCCCTGATCACTCTTCCCCTCTTTCCTTGCCTTGCTGGAGCATGGTCAATAGCGCTGGGATGCCCTAGGGTAGCTACGCGCTCTACAAATCACAATCAAAAATCATAAGTTGTTGTAAATGCCCAGGAATGACTCTCGGCGGTGGCGGCTGGAGTGTCAGCGCAGCTAGGTTCAGGTAAGTGCCCAGAAATGACTCTCAGCGGTGGCGGCAGGTACGTTAGTCTCCCCCGCTCTGCCGGGCTCCTTCAACCTTTATGCTGCCTGGGAGCGCTCGCTGGTGCGTGTCGCGTCACCTCCACGCGCCGCCGCGAGGCCTGCCGGGAGTTGTAGTCCCCCGGAGCGGCGGCGCGGATTCTAATGCCCAGGAATGACTCTCGGCGGTGGCGGCTAGGGTGTCAGCTCAGGTAAGTTGTTGTAAATGCCCAGGAATGACTCTCGGCGGTGGCAGCTGGAGTGTCAGCGCAGGTAGGTTCAGGTAAGTGCCCAGAAATGACTCTCAGCGGTGGCGGCAGGTACGTTAGTCTCCCCAGGACACAATACAGCCTGAGGTGACCCTGAGACCTGGCACTGAGTGCACCGGACCCGAACCGCGGCCAAAATCCCGGTGAAAGGAGCGGAGGCGGGCACTGTATCGAGGTCTAGAGGAGATTGCCCCGGGACGCCCCATGGTTGGGAGGCTCCGACAAAGCGGTGGTCCGAGGCTGGATCATCGAGGCCGGCTACTTCTCTAATGGCCGCCTCGGAACCAGCAGCTTGTCCGGTGAACCTTCCAGAACCGGGACTACCCTCCGGGACGTGGTGGTCCGTTGAGGCCCGCTCCGCCCCCTGAGACGCGGAGAGTGCGAAACTCAACTGAGAGTTTCCTGGACGCCCCACATGGCTGCATGGAGAGTGCAGAGAGGTACGCCGTCTGGAACGGGTAGAGTGCTGCTTGCGGCTTGGTGGCTTTCCTGACGCACCAGGCAGTGCAGATCCCCAGCCTGGCGTAGGGAGTGAGCTTGCGGCGGCTACACAGAACAAGGCCATGGCCTAGGCGAGGCCGCCGGTTCAGTGGCTGGGCCCTATTGATGACACAGACCGCCAGCATTTGATCTCCGGATCGGCGCCGCCCCCCTCAGCACAACGACCCTCTCCTGCTGGTCGGGGGTGGCCGCCCACGTGGAACAGGGCTGGGCGGGCCCATGCTGGCACACGGAGGAAATACTGCAGCAGCGAGGCATCAGATGAGCTGATGGAGGGGTTGTCCAGGGGATCATACGGTTAGAGACCTTAATGACTTGGCCCTGGTCCGGTGCATCGGCAGTTGACTGACCTGTAAGGCTTGGTGGGTCAGCGTCGTGGGAGGCCAATTACAGGGGGTAGAATTCTT
Organism: Lissotriton vulgaris; assembly: GCF_964263255.1. Lineage (NCBI taxonomy): Eukaryota > Metazoa > Chordata > Amphibia > Caudata > Salamandridae > Lissotriton > Lissotriton vulgaris. The sequence continues at coordinate 549,818,639 of NC_141699.1, read as the reverse complement.
TCAGTGCCCGTTACCTCCTGGCTAGTGACTGACTGAGCGCTGTGTGGAGCCAGTGAGACATTGAAGTACTAAGGGGGCCCTTGAGTGTAAGCCTGCTCCATCCCCCACTAGGGATTCTGAACTGGTGACCCCGGCTCGCAGTGGTGCCCTGCGGACTACCACCTGCCTCAGGGCGAAGATCCGATCTGTCCCCCGGGGCCCCCGCTGTGATAACGGTTCGGAAGTTACCACTTCTGGCCATAGCGGATTCTCCCCAGTAGCCCATGAGGGGTACGCCAGCGGGACCACGACGCAGCAGTTTGGTCTTAACGGGTAGAGGTCCATTTGTTTTGGAAGACTAGCGTAACTGGTGACCATCATTGTAGGGGCAAGAAGCAGAGGGCCCACATCTAATCAGCTACACTCAGCGTCCACAACCAGCGACCCCTTCTTGCTGGTGGGTGCCCGGCCCCTTGCCCTCCATATTAGGGGCCAGCTGTCTGCTCAGGTGCCGCTTGCGGAGGGCGCCGGGGAATGGAGACGCCACCGAGAAGAGTTACTTGGCCCCACTCCCTCTTTGATACATTTACCCGGCTGCAAACAGAAGGGGCCCAACGAGAAAACAGCGGGACACCCAAGGCTTACTGGGACGACAGGTGTCTCCTGCCTGACGACCCTGGTTCTTCGGGGAAGCCCACAGACCCCCTGGCATCACAGCAACAGGTGCCTGAGAGTAGCAGAGAAGTATGTCCAAATCTAGGAACACCAAGGTGAAGTCCCTGAAAGACATGGTCGGCTGCTCACAATCCATCTCCAATATGGCTACCACGGCCACGGAGGCCGAGGTCTCGAAACACTCTACGTCGGCTGAAGAATAACTCATTACAAAGGCTTTTCTGGAGTCGCTGTTCCTCCCTCTTAGGGAGGATATCCAATCGGTGAAGACTGAATTTGCTGCTGAGATCAAAGAAATCCGCCGGGATGTGTATGGCGTTGGGGAGCGGGTGGCCACCCTCGAAGAAAAGAGCGACACCACAGCAACAGAACTGACAATGCTCCAGCAGGAGGTAATTCGGCTGCAAGATCAGAACGTGGACATTCAGATGCACTTGGAAGACCTTGAAAATCGTTCCCGGAGACACAACATCCAGATTCGAGGACTAAAGACCACTGATGATACCTGGGACCTGTTCACCTTCACTAACTAACACCCTCTTCCGGAACATACTAGGGGACTCCAACGAGGCTGATATAGTCCTAGATAGAGCACACAGAGTGGGGCCTCCTCAAGGTCCCAATGCCCCTCCGGCAGACATCCTGGTGTGCGCCCAGGACTTTACGACTAAGGAGGCCATCCTTACTAAGGCGAGAACATTCCCCAGTGTTGTATCAAAACCTAGCCCTGATCACGCTATAGCGACGCCGACAGTTCTGTCCCGTGACTGAGCACCTTAGGCAGCGGGGGATCTCATACTCCTGGGGGCACCCATTTCGTCTTATCTTCTGCTACAACGGCAAACTCCACCAACTCCGTTCTTTAGTAGACTCTTGCCGCCTATTAGGCCTAGCAACACCAAGTGAAGAATATGACGACTGTAGCACCGCCTCAGGACCCGAGACCTCCCTTTCCGGATGGCAACACCAAGGCAGAAGACGACGTCCCCGGAGAACACCCAAATCGGAAATAGCCAGAAGTCAACAGGCAGCAGAGACCGCAGCAACAGAGGCTCTCGCTGGAGAGAGCTTCACCGCCAAGTGAGGACCCGGAGCTTTGTCCCCTTCTTTTTTTTTTTTTTTTAACCCTCTTATGGCATCACTGCTGATCCTGGGTGGGCGGCGGGGGGGGGGATGTCCTTCCACTTGGCCACACTATAGACCCCAACCATACGGGACGATGGACTATCTTTATTGACAGTACCTGTTCGAACTGTTCTTGGGTTAGGGAGGGTAGGGGTTTTTCTATTTTTTGGGTTGTTTTGGGGATGGTTCCCCTCATCCACCTTCTCCTCCTTTCCAGTCAATTGGCCCCATGGGTGGCGAGTTGAGTCCCTCTTTTCCCAGCTATGTACAACAGGGAGGCCTCTGCCAGGTATGGTCTAGCCAGTTCTGTTTTTATACGCTAAATGCCACATAAACCACTTAAGATCCTAACACTCAATGTTCGAGGCCTCAATAACCCGATTAAGCGTAGGGCGGTTCTCCACTATTTGGAACAATCCACCGCAGACATATGCCTCTTACAGGAGAAACATCTCATTCCCAAAGACCACCATAGGGTGAAGTCACGCGCTTTCCCCACACAATTGTTCTCCTCTAACTCCACCAAGCCTGCAGGGGTTGCCATCCTAGTCTTCCGCTCCTTTCAGGGGATGGTACTCCAGAAGGACGCTGAGATTAAGGGCTGTTTGCTTACATACCAATTCCTAGTAGCCGGAGTATCCCTTATAGTGGGCTCTGTTTACGCCCCGAATGAGGGTCAAGATAAATTCTTCCACACAGCACTCACTGAGGCGACTGCTAACACTAAGAGACGCCTGCTACTGAGGGGGGCCTAAACCTGGTGTTTAACAATCTTGACGATCGTTCCTGTCAGCGCACAACCCAGGTTGGAGCTCTATCTCAGGCTGGACTGGCCCGTACCCGGGAACTGGGACTCACTGATCTTTGGCGCCCTTTTCACCCTCACAGTCGGGCCTACACTTACTACTCAGGGGCTCATAAAACGTACGCCAGATTAGACTACTTCCTCTGCTCCACCCCATTGCAGGCGCTTGCGATTGACACCGAGATCCTCATTGCATCCTTATCCGATCACTCCCCGGTCATGGCATCTTTCCAGTTCCCGCACGTTCAGCAACCAATAAGACACTGGCGTCTGCGCTACACTCTACTACACAATGCCTTCACAGTTGACCAAATCAAAAAACTGCCATTACTAACTATCTTGCCCTTAACGCTAACTCAGACACATCCTTGGCAACGCAATTGACGGCTCTTAAAGCGGTCCTACGGGGAGAATTCATTGCCATCTTGACAGCCAGTAACATAGAACATAGTGAAAAACGAGCGGACCTCACTAGAAGGGTGGCAGAACTTGAGCAGATGCACCAGCTTACTGGAGCGGCCAGAGCCTGGCGCCAACTCTGTGTGGAAAGGAAGCAACTCGCAGCCCTGGATCAAGATAAGGCAGAATATGCGACTCTCCGTCTCCATCATTCATATTACACCGGGGGAGATAGATGCGGCTCTCTTCTAGCCCACAAGTTGCGGGAAGCACAGCAGCATCAAGGGGTGCAGATCATACGACACTCGGGGTGGCCTTCTGAGACTTTTATGCAGAACTTTACTCGAGTGACCCCTTGGAAGCACTCCACAGCGTGGAATTGATTGAGTCTGCACAGATATCCTCTCTTAATCAAGCGCAAGCAGACCATCTCAATAGGGACTTAGGGACGGAAGAAGTTATAGAGGCGATCTCCCGCCTCCGACTCGGTAAATCGCCTGGACAAGATGGCTACTCAGCAGCAGCCTTTCATAAAACTTTCTGAGCGCAAGTGGCCCCTCTATTGCGATATCTATTCAACACCTTTGCACAATCTGGAGCCATCCTTGAGGAAATGCTGGAAGCGTCCATTGTAGTCCTCCCAAAACCTGGGAAAGATGTGACCCTCTGCAGCACATATAGACCAATTTCCCTCTTAAACGTAGATATTAAGCTCTATACGAGCCTAGTGCCCTACATGTCTCAACTGGTGGAACCAGACCAGGAGGGTTTCCTTCCACAAAGACAGACAAGCGATAATAGAAAAAGGGTCCTTCATCTCATTGAAAAAGCATCTCGGACGCAAGGGGAATATATGTTATTGGCCATCGACGCTGAGAAGGCCTTCGATAGGGTACACTGGCCCTATTTAGAGCAGGTCCTGTTGAGATGTGGTCTCGGTGAGAAGCTGCGTGCGCGAATTATGAACTGTTATCGTTCACCCAAAGCCACAGTTCGAGTTAATGGTCAGACTTCCTCCTGATGCCCCATAGGTAGAGGCACAAGGCAGGAGGCAGGGGTGCCCTCTCTCTCCCCTCCTTTTTGCGCTCTACATGTGGGTGCAAATTCGGCGGAGATGTTCACACCATTAGCCTATATGCAGACGATATCCTGCTCTCTCTCACTAACCCGTTCCAGGCGTTGAGGGTGCTTTTCATCGAACTGCATGGTTTTGCGGAGGCCTCGGGGTTCAACATTAATATGGACAAATCGACCTCTCTTAACATTTCTCTTACCCCAAAAAGCTGTCTCATATACAGGAAGAACACCCTGTCCAGTGGTCCGCCTCTACGATCCTATACTTGGGGGTACAATTAGGCTCTACTATTCAAACTACTGTCACCGCAAACTACGACAAGCTTCGCGCCCACATTCGCAAAGAACTGGGCCAGTGGAAACACCACACCCTCTCTAGGTTGGGTAGGATAGCGGCCACCAAAATGACAATAGTGCCCCAGATTCTATATATTTTCCAGCCTCTGCCTCTCCGTCCTCCCGCTGGCTGGATCCAGCAAACCCAATCAGATTAAGCACACTTCATATGGCAGGGCCGCAAACCCAGATTCAAGCATTCAATAGCAGTTCTGCCCCCGGAGCAGGGTGGGGTGGGGATCCCTGACTTACAGCTTTATTTCTACGCCTCGCAGCTTCGTTATCTGGTGGAGTGGAGCCGCCTCGAATCTGAGAAGCACTGGTTGGTCCAAGATCAGGCAGTTGTGGCGACACCCCTGCAGGATATCCCCTTTCTCCACAAGAAACACTGGCCACCTAACCTTTATGCATCATACATCACGAACACGACTATGGAGGCTTGGGACGGCACCGCCATCACCCACGAACTGACATCATTTCCCTCCCCCCTGACACCATTATTTAATAATCCGGAATTCCACCCGGGCATGGACGCTAAGGCCTTTACAAACTGGCGGCCCACTCCTTGCTGATCTCTGGGTCACTTGTTTGATCTAGTGGGAATTATCCCCTTCCCGCAACTCCGGGCAGACTATGGTATCCCGGAGACGGAGAGACTGCCCTATTTACAGCTTAGACTTTGGGCTCTGCAGCCAAGAGTTAAACCTGGTGCCCAGCGACTCCTGACTCCATACAAGAGGTGGCTTGTTACCCGAACATCGGACAAGAAGCTCATTTCTGACCTCTACAAACATTTGTTGGCCACCACTACACTCACATACAATGCAGGGAGGGCAAGATAGGAACGTGAGCTGGGCCGGTCTCTCACCCACAAAGACTGGGACATTATCTATTACAGGGCCCAACACTCAGCGTACCACTCAGGCCCTATCGAGACACTGACTAAGGTAGTCACTTACTGGTACTATACACCGGAGCGCCTCCATCGCTTCGATCCCTGTAAGAGTCCCTTGTGCTGGAGAGGTTGTGGGGAGGTGGGTACCTTAGAGCACCTTTTGTGGAGCTGCAACTGCATTCAACCATACTGGTCCTAAATCCTAAATGAAACAGATTCTCATCTTGACACGCAACTCCTGCGCTTCCCAGCTTACGTTCTTTTGGGCCTACCCAATCCGTTAATGTATCCCCTGAAATCCCGGAGAGGTTGACTGATTGCTATTGCCCTGGGGGTGGCCACTCAGAATACACTGGCACATTGGTGGTCTTCTCAGCCCCCACCGCACTCTGGATAGTTGCAGAGACTCTGGCTAGTGCTGGGGATGGAGAAACTGTCTCCTACTCTGGTGGGTAGGGGATCAGAGTTCTCGGAGCTGTGGCGCCCCTTCCTAACATTGCTCATAACGGAGTTCAGGGAACTGACATGCCCCCGATATATCAGATTACTGCGCCTGGCCGACACGCAAATCCCACAGGAAGGCTCATCGCGCAAAGTTCACAGACCACAATACCTTTCAACATGATTTGCGATCTCTTTCTTCCCTATTCCCGTTTTAGTTAGTTTGGTGGACAGGGGGTGGTGCGGAGGGTCGTACAGTTGTGTTCCTTTTGCTATGCTGCCTTTTTAGGTTTCGCTGGGGGACGGAGCCGTTAGGCTCCGCCTCCAGAGAAATCTATTGATTACAGTAAGCACTCTGGAACACGCCCCCCGTCCCATTGGCTAGCTCCATAAATGGAGCCTAGCCATTGGAACAGAGAGGCGTCCGTCATGGCTGGACCAGACACGGGGGCGTTCCCGAGAATCTTTGGCTTTTGGCTACGTCATGATACGTCAGCCAAAAGCCGGGAACGCCCCCGAATCTGGTCCGGCCGGGCCGTGCTTGCTGCTGTCCTGCCTTGTGTCCCTCCTCCCGCCGTCCCCACGTTTCCCGCCTCCCTCCCGACGTCCGTGTCCTTTCCCGCCCCCCTCCCGCCCCCTGTGTCCTCTCCCGCCCCCTCCCGCCGTCCGTTCCTCTCCCGCCCCCCCCTGTCCTCGTAGGTGCTTGTTACTTTTCTATTGGTTTAGGGACGGCGTGACGGTGTCCAGGCTCCGAGCCTTGGTCTCGCGCCCCTCATGTTACTAAGGCAGGCTAGACAGGAGGGGTTGGCTCGAGCTCTGCTATGGGCGGGGTGTTAGAAAGAAAGAGGGCGTGGTTAGCTCCAGAGGGTTGGGTGAAGGATCTGGCCCGGCGCGAGGCGCTCACAGTTAAGAGTCCCATCGAACGTCCGGAGTGGTTGCACGAGGCAGTGGGAGGCGATTTGCACGGTGTGCGCGTGGTAGCAGCGCGAGCGATCCACGCAGGGGCCTTCACGCGCTAGCGCCTCGCGCCCTCCGTCCAATCCGCAGCGGCCATGGCTGGCGGCGCGCTCGCGTTCTGGCGGTTTGCCGTGAGGAGTGGTGGCCCTCGCGGGCCGCCTGGGCCTCCTACGCCACGGCCAGCGGCAGCGAGGGCTCCCCGTGCGGGGCGGGCGCGGCCTGCGCCCCCGCCTCCCCCCTGCCCGCCACCCCGCAGCCAGCCCACGGCGGCGGCCGCAGCTTCTCCTCGGCGGCCCCGGCCCCCTTCCCGTCCCAGGAGGGCAAGAACTTCATGTGGGCCCGGTACAACGAGATGAAGCGGCTGGTGCAAGGTGAGTCCCCCCAACCTCACGTGGGTCACTCTTCAGGGTGGGCAAGGGTCGGTCCGGGCGGGGAAGGGAGGGGTCTGCCAGTGAATGGGAGGCCAGGGGCTCCTTTCTTTCAGAAGGGGGGGAGCAACAGGGTGAGCCTGGAGGGGCGGGGGCTGGGCTTCCTCATGACCCTTTGACATGCTGGGGTGGGAGTGGAGATGTTTGCAGCAGGTTCTCCCTGATGGGGGTTATGTTTTCTTCTAGGGTGGTTGGGGGTCCCCTCTCTGTTCCTACAGAGAGGTGCAGGGGCGTGCAAGGTGTGCCTCGAGCCCCTCTGCCTGCTGGAGAGGCTATAGAGGCCGGGGGGAGGGGCATAAGAGCCTGCGGCCCTGGCACGCATGGTGGGGGGCACATGACCCCCTGGTTGGCATTGGACTCGCCCCTGCATGTCCCTGGAGCTCACGTGCTGGCTGTGCACCTGTTGACCCTACGCAGGGCTGCACTCATAACCTGCTCCGCCCTCCTGAGACCTGGAGGTGGCCCCCACTCACGCCCACCCATTCTACAGAGAGACCTCGGCCTCCACCCATAAACAGATCACCACATGGTGCCCTCACGCCCAACACGAAGGCTTCATTCAAACCCTTCCATGCATCCACACATAACCTGCTCCACCCTCCTGGGACCTGAGCCTCCACCCATAAACAGATCAACACATGGTGCCCCCCCCCCATGAAGGCTTCATTCAAACCTTTCCATAGACTGTAGAGGGTGGGCCCTCACTGACACACTGTATGAGGCTGCCCTCCCACAAATGCTTGTCACTAGGATGAGTCCACGCCTGCATCTGTGGGGTGACACTGACCCTCCACCCTCTTGTGTGTGGCTTGACTAGTGCCTCGGCTGTGCTGCTCCTGGTGGGGCCAGAGAGAGAGCCTCCCTTACCTCTGTGATCCCTTCGAGGCAGGGCTGGCGGGGGCGTGTCTCTTGAGATTATGGGCGCAGTTCAGTGACCTCCACTGATAAGATCCAAACTGAGCTGTGGTGAAATGCTGGTCGGCTGTCAGTTGAACTACTTTGCCATCCTGACTACTTTGTTCATGGAGGTCTTGGGTTGAACGTTTTTGGGCATTGCCTAGACAGTGCATTTGCTGTCTCTCCGAGACCTTGTGTTTTTTCTCGGTGCGCCTAGAGACCATCCATTGTGTATTAATGCTTGGCTTATTGTCACGCCCATTTTCTTGTTATTGGTCAGCGGTGTAGGCTTTCTTCCTCTTCGTGTGTCCATCCCTCCCCTGGAGTATGGCTGCATTACGTGTCAGGTCTGTTTACTTTGCCAATGGTTTTTATATTAATAAACGCAGGCCTTTCATGTTCTCTGATGGATTTATTGACTTAAGCTCTTGAAGTAAATTGTTGCTATTCAGACGGTGTAGGCGACTGTGGGCATGATGAATGACCGTGGTTAGGAGGATCGCTCGACTCGGCCATAGTTGAGACATGTCTGTTTGAACAAAGGCTTCCAGCTGTGCTTTAAAAGCCGAAATTGGCTGCACCGTGGCTCCTGCCACCGCCTGTACCGTGCTGCACCTCTGTCTGCTTCAAACATTGCAAGCTTGATTAGAAATGTCTTGCGGAATATATGGTACACGGATATTTCAGCACTGTTTCTATAGCTGGGCCAGAATTCGTGTTGTCTTAGTGATGATGGCAGTGGATTTCCCCCAGAAAGCTTGCAGTCCACCAACTCAAAATTGGGTTGGCAGACATTTGGTTTTGTGGACAGGGTATTGGGTGGCCGTTGCAATGGAGTACTTGTTGTGCTTTCTTCGACCCTCTCCTTTGCCTTAGTTTTCAGAACAATCATAAAACAGGCCCATTAAGAATTCTGATCACACATGCAAATGTAATTGAAGTTCCCTAAATTTAGAAGCACAGAGAGGATTTGCAAAAATATTGAAGTGTAGATCTTCTATGTCTTATGTTTTTAGGAGCAGGGATGTTGGTTCTGGAGTGGACACTTTATTGATTGCTCGCGATGTGGGAAGGGAAGCATGCTTTAGAAGGAGTTGCAACCAATAGGCATGTAAACATGTGTGCATGCCTACTCAGCTTGTACTGAGTCCCATGGAACTCCTCTTCCTATATACAAGCCTGCTGTTGTGTATTTAGTAGGGCACACTTGAATATTTTTGCATGGTAGGGGTAGGTTGCAGTGTTTGTGGTGGTCTTTTTTTGCAGTTTCATATAGCGCAAACTCGACCCCAGTGCTTCACACGAGCGCCATTTACATTACACAAGGTCGCATTCATTTTATAGGACGATATTACTTGATTTGCCCAGAATCACAGGCTGTTGAGCCGACAACAAGACTCAAACTTGACTCCCCATTTCCATGATCAGCAGCTCTGGCTGTAGTGCCACATCCTTCTTTATTTTATATTGTGTGGAGGACGTTTGCATGTTGTACTGGCTTTACCTTGTTGTGGAGCATGCTGCTGTGTTGTACATTTAGAATAGGTTGAAAATCGTTTTGTGGGGTCTCCTGCACACTTTGTGCGTTTTGCATAAGTTACTGCAGTGCATTTTATATCTTGTGATGCCGGATGTTGCGTGTATGTTATGCTTTGTGAAGTGGGTGACTGCTGTGTATCTGTGTGCCTTGTGAGACAGGCATTGTGAGACTTCGACCTTCATTCCTTCATTGAGGTTGGCAATGTAAATAACAATGCCATTTATTTATAAGTAAAAAAAAAAAAGAAATGTCATGAGCAATGCCAATAGCTCTAACTTTTCCAAAGGCGAAACCATTGCATTGTAAATGCTTGTTCTGTTCTCTTTGAATGCTTTTTCTGGCAGACACGCTCCATGCATGTTACCTTGGTAATGCTATTAATCGTGACACTTGATGTCTTAATTACATTGCCCCAGGGAGCAGGGGTCTTGTTCCTTCTTTCTTTATCTGTTGTGAAAATCAATAAAGAGATTTAGACCATAAAGCCACGGGAATGTGCCGATAAAATTAGCCCAAGTAACGATGCCGTCGGTTGTTATGAACAGTGTATTTTGCAACGGATATTGATTAGGATGCTGCCCGTGTATCCTCTGTTGAGTGACTGCATACAGGACTTGCTACAAGTCATGAAGCGTCTCTTGGAATGTGACCTATGACGTTGTTAATTATTAGCCTTAGAGATCTTGTGGCTAGGGCCCCCAGGTGATGAGTCTGAATCTATTCTAGGTAGAGTATGTGGCTTATGTTTAACAATTTTATTTGTCAAGTTGAACACCTCCTCTGGCGATTCGAAGAAGTGTGTTCGCGATTTGTAGAACACCCGCAATCTGGCCAGAAACAGCAGGGAGTACTGGATTTTTAAATTCCGCAATCGAGCTTTGGCCTCCATGAAAGATTGTTGGTGTTGTTGAACAAGCCTCGTATATTCTGGAAACATCATTATAGGATAAGAAGTATAGTTAAGGGTCTCTTTAAGCCTGGCTTGTTGCAGGATAACATTCCTGTCTTTATAGTTAAGAAATCTACCAATCAGAGGCCTGGGACGAGCAAAGGGCGGCAGCCTCAGCAGGAGGGCCCGATGCGCACATTCGGTTATGAAGCAGGAGGACAGTGCACCAGAAGGAAGCCAGTCTGTCAGCCATTTGACAAGGAAGCCCTTTGTATTGTCATTCTCGCAGCCTTTAAGGAACTCCACGAAGTGGAGGTTATTTCAGTGTGCCTGCCACTCGGCGTCCTCTACACATGTTGCCAGGCCCTTCGTGAGTATCTCCAAGGTGGACACTTTCTTTTGAAGAGTGGTTACTGTATCTTCCACCGTCGAAATTCTGGTTTCTGATTCGTTTATTCGTTGCACTGCATTGCGAAAGTCTGTCTGAGTGGCTTGACATCTGAGCCAACCTCTCCGATTTTGAACTCTAACATGTCTCTGGACTGCGTTATGGCTGCTAGTATAGCAGCATTGTCGTGCATGGATGTCATCAGATCCCCTAGATTTGGTGCCTGGGCTACAGCTCCTGTGTATTTGTTCAAGGTGCTTTGCCATTGCGCTGGGGAGTTTATCCTTATTCATGTTGTGAATGCTGGTAAAGGAACAATCCTTATGTGTATGTCCAGCCAGAGATCAATGTGGCTAGGCCAGACCAAGGTAGTGGAAAGTTTGTATGAAATATTTAGGACAAAGCCACTGCCCTCTCCAATCACCTGTGACCAGCTCGAGCAGATTAAGTGATAGGCCTCGATTGAATAAGCAGGTACATTTCTGTGCCGGGCCTCCAATGTCAAGCCACCCAGGTAACAGTCAAAGAGGGGGGCCTGTAGAACATAGTGGTGATTCTGGTGTTACAACCCTGCCCCTGTTGTGCCATCACAGCCAAGGGTGTTTCGCTCCTCAAGTGTCTATCTCTGCACCCCTGGGCATACACTTGGAGCACAAAGTTCCTGGTGATGTTGGCTATCCTCAAGGAGGCACCTTTCTCCCATGGAAAGCCACCACAAACAGTCAGATTGCACACTGTAAAGGGGGCCCGTGGCTGCTCTCATGTACCAATACTGTCTCAAAAAAAGCAGCAATGGGGGTGGAGGTGGGGGGGTTACTCCCCAGTACCCAAGCCACCCCAATACCGCTACTGCCCAATGCCTGTACCTGTAGAGCTGGCCTTGCAGGCCGGGAGTCTCACCACGGGCAGACCCCCATCAGGAAGGCTCGCAGCCTAGAATTTGTTCCTGCCGCCCGCCCGCACCGATGCTGTCACCGCCTCGCAGCCCGGTATGGCCGCCGATGCCAGGGCGAAGGGCGGTGTCTCCTGTAATGGGACACACGTAACTGTACTGACGGGTTGATGCAGCGGGCCCTATATGTCAGCGGAGGGGCCCCGGACAAGGTCTCCCAATCAGGGTTCCCTTCTCTCTGCTTTCAGCAGCGTAGACTGAAGGCGACCACACCGCAGCCAGATATAACCGTCGGATACTGGACGCAAGCTGCCTCGTTGCTGGTGCGACGATCCTAGTGTCACATCCACCAGCTGCATCTCCTCATGGATGCAGCACAGCAGCATCGCAAATCCACCAGTACACTGAGTTGTCCTCACTTCAGTGCGTCACACGTCTATGCCGGGGATCTCTAGGCCTCGGCAACGCTTCCGCTCTGGGCCGCTTCGCCTACCCCGAGGGTGACTCCAAAATAGTTTTTTGTGGCAGCGGAGTAAGGATAATGCCTGCACAGGGCAGAGGTGTAAATGTAAGGGTGCAATGCGTAAATGACAAGCATTGGAAATGCAATAGGGCTCGCATTAGGAAAGTTTAAGCTATTGGTCTTATAACAGAAAGTTTTTTTATTTATGTGTTATTCTTTAAAATAGCTAAATTAATAGCTTTGTCATTTACAATGCCAATAGTTATAACTTTCACAAATGTGACACCTATAGCATTTGTAATGCAACATGTTTTGTATTTACGTGACTTAGATGTATTGATATTACAAATAACAATGGCTTTTAATTTTTTTAAATAATTAATACTTGATTTATTTAATTTGTAATGGCAATAGCTTAAACTTTTGTAAATAACTTTTGTGAAGATTATGTTCAGTGTTTTTTATTGTGACGAAAATCCAAGAACAGATGTGAAATATTAACATCTTTTTGTGATTTGTAATAAAGCGTGAAAGCTTGAAAACAGCTTGAAACATTGAAAGAACATATTTGAACCAGTGATGCTGTGGTGGTGTTGAGTGATGCTGTGGTGGTGCTGAGTGATGCTGTGGTTGCGCTGAGTGATGCTGTGGTTGCGCTGAGTGATGCTGTGGTTGCGCTGAGTGATGCTGTGGTTGCGCTGAGTGATGCTGTGGTGGTGCTGAGTGGTGCTGTGGTGGTGCTGAGTGGTGCTGTGGTGGTGTTGAGTGATGCTGTGGTGGTGCTGAGTGATGCTGTGGTTGCGCTGAGTGATGCTGTGGTTGCGCTGAGTGATGCTGTGGTTGCGCTGAGTGATGCTGTGGTTGCGCTGAGTGATGCTGTGGTGGTGCTGAGTGGTGCTGTGGTGGTGCTGAGTGGTGCTGTGGTGGTGCTGAGTGATGCTGGGGTAGTGCTGAGTGATGCTGGGGTGGGGCTGAGTGATGATGTGGTGGTGCTGAGTGATGCTGGAGTGGCGCTGAGTGATGCTGGTGTGGCGCTGAGTGATGCTGGTGTGGCGCTGAGTGATGCTGGGGTGGCGCTGAGTGAAGATGGGGTGGTGCTGAGTGATAATGTGGAAGGGAAGGGAAGAAAGAAAGAACGAAAGAAAGAAGGAAGAAGGGAGGAAGGAAAGAAAGAAAGGAATGAAAGGGATGGAGGAAAGGAAGGAAGGAATGGAAGAAAGAAAAGGAAGGCAAGAAAGGATGGAAAGGAAGGAAGGAATGGAAGAAAGAAAAGGAAGGCAAGAAAGGATTGAAAGGAAGGAAGGAAAGGAAGGAAGTTAAGGAAAGAAAGAAAGGATAAAAGGAAAGAAAGAAAGGATTCTAATTGCAAGTGTCAACATGAACAGGCTTGTTTTGAAGATGTAGTCCCCAAATTTGAGATTCCACGACAGAGAGGGTCTGTGAAGGACGGAGAGGCGACAGGTAGAGGCCACAGCAGTGCTTAATTTGTGCCGGTGCTTTCCGGTGCTTAGCACCGGCACTTAATTATCAGGGCCGGGTCTACGGATCTGCATGCATGTCACACATTGAGTTTTTTTTTTATTTTACAGTGAGTCTGTACGTGGTGTGTGCAGCGCAGCTACAGCTATTAAGTTAGCCCGCCCTGAGGGCGAGGCTGAGCCCTAGCCCAAGAGAACATTCATAAAGTAATATTTATATCTATGTTGTTCGTGGCAGCCGGGGGCGCAGCCCTTCTTAGTTCACAGTCACTGTGTTGCAACTTGCCGGTGGGCGTTTCGCGGGACACACGCACTGATTTATTTGGGCGGGCTGGATCTGATGGGGGTGGGGGCTGTGCACGCAGCGCACGCAGATTTTCTCATATGGCCACGCACATGCCTGCACAGGCTGCCCTGCCCACAGTGCCCACTGCCCAGGCTCAACGTCGGTCGGGCAGTGGCGCACTTGAATGAAGATGATGAATCTGCTTCTTTCAAGTATATTTCCCACAACCAACAATGCTTCCGAATGCCCAGGTAAGACAAATCAATATATAGCACGAGTCACGAGATGAGTTAACGAGGTGTTGTTTTGGCAGCCTTTGCTGAACGCAGACAGAAGAACAATGTCCATGTGTTTATGTAGCCGGGCTCATAAAATTACGGAAATACCTCAGAAAGGCTGTTAAATAGTGAAACTCATTGTGGTTGAAAATTGCCTATACGTCTTTCAGGCTTCTGTGTGCTTTATCTCCAAACATGCCGGCTGGCGCGCAGCCAGCATGAATTAGTTTCCCGATGAAATACAGTTTGGTTTCACTTTCCCAAACGTTCCCTAAAAGAGATAGCATAGGCAGGCAGCAGCATTCATTCCCTCTTCCTTCCATCCCAGGTTCTTAACTAAGTTAAGGAACAAACTACTGGTGTGGTAGTGTGTTCCAGAGTGTGAGATATATTAAGTAAAAGTGTTGGCGTTTCACTAAAATGTATTTAGGGCACTTGGAGAGAGCAGAAAGTACATGGGGGGTCATGGGCAGGGCCGGCTCTAGGGCGGTGCGGCCGATAACGCCGCAATGGTCGCCAAATTCTAGGGGCGCCGTTTGTGCATGCACTTTACAAGCACACTCCTCTGGGAGTTCAGAGTGCATGCTCGATTAGGCTTTGCTTATTCACACTGAATTGTACCGCATTTTCCTATTTGTGCATTAAAAAAGCTCATCTAGCTCGTTTGTCAAATTTGGGCTGATACTTGCCCTTCCCCCGAACGCGTCTCTGCCCACAGTAAATTCAGTGAGTGCTGGCCTGGTGCTGCAGCTAAAGTAAATCGCCAGTCCTGGAGGTGCAAGGGCATGCATAGCAAGCAGCGAACAAGGGAATTGTGGGAAGCTTAGTTTACCCATAATACCTGGCCACCGTTCACTGGCGCCCAAAATTCCCCAGGTCCTTAAGTTAACTTGCACACTGCGTGATGGGAAATGGTGCAGAGTGCAGAGCTGGCCTGCTGCTCTCCGCTTTACTATCCAAGGGGCGTTCAGAGTTAATCGACATTGGTGGGTCAGTTTCCGTGCTACCTTCGTACATGGAATTTACTTAAATTTGCCAGGTTGCCTAAGAGTAGAACTGCTGCTGGAGCTCTGAAACTCGCAGGTAAGCGCGGGCTCCTGCTCGGCACCAATGGCATTTACATGATCCTCGATTTCTCAGCACAGCAGTATGAGTGGTCAGCCACCAAAACGGAAGATGAAAGAGGGTGGAGGGGTTAATTAGACATCACTGTGCAATACAATAACGTTTTGTTCTTAATTGGTCTGCAGCTTATTTCTAACATCTATCACTCCGTCCCTTGAGAATTCATTTTTTGTGTGATAAAAGTAATCCCCCCCCTCCCCAAACTAGCATTTTACCCTAGGCTCTTGTGTTTTATTATGTCCACACTTTCTGACAAATGATTGTTTTGTCTATTTGTGGCATTGTTATGGGTGCTTGTAACATACCTTAGCATCCACCAATTGGCTGACACAGAGCCTCAACTTGTTTAAGAGGAACGTGCTCCATAGTCCAACAAACCAGAGTTTTATGGTGCATTAGTCCAGTTTGGTCGGTTGAAGTGAACCAAAACTTCGTTTTCCAGCATGCATGTGTAAAAGAAAGCTGCGGAATGGAACAGCCATTAGGCTCGGAATTTAGTGAGGATGAGTTATGAGCAGGAATGTCTGACTTTTAGGGGATGGACAGGCACATTTAAGGAAACTGTCTGGGGAGGGAGACACAACGAAACCCTGCGCAACTTATAACACGAAGGTCATAAATGTGTATTCTATGCAATAAGCTCAGTGGGTTACTGCGTTTGACATGGACATTTTTTTGCTACTTGCAGTTTGTGCATTACAATCCTTCTAAGAACTACTGACAAACTGCAAGGCAAAGCATTAGAACTTTTTTCCTCCAACTTTTGTTGTTCTAAGGTTGCTAAAAAAAGGTTCCTTACGGTAGTGAAACATTCTTATAAGTATAGATAGCACCAGCCACTGAATTTTGTTTTAAATCCTGGTTTTGTGTTTCTCCAGGAGCACTCTTAGAATATACTGCCTAGCAGCAGGGTGGCAATCCTTTTAGCCCTTTTTGTCTAATGTAACATTTCCTATACATTGGTTTACACACTTGTATGATTCACTATCTCTGCATAGCATTTGTGTAATGTTAAGCACTCTGACAGCCTACATTACGATGAGTGGTGCTATAAATAAAATAAATTTGAAAGATAGGCTATGGAAGGATGAGGGTCACTGTTGTTTGGTGGCAGTGGGAGAATCTGTGGGAAAGGTTCTGGGGGCACCAACAAAGGCTGTCGCACCAGGCACCACCAATGCAAAAGCCGGCCCTGGTTGTGGGTCACCGCCAAAGGGGGGGCCAGCCAAGAAGACCAGGGTCCGTGGCATTCGCCACAAAGGTGAGAAAAAATGTGTTGTGTGTCACATCACCATAGGCATCAGCGTGTTAATAAGGATGTTCATCCAGACTGTTATTTAGGAAGAGACGGCCGGCTAAAGCAGCAGTCAATAAGAACAAGTTGTTTTTTTTCTTCACTGTGGTCTTAGAACAGAGCCGAACTTCATTGCCTTTGCGCCAGAGTAGGTGTTTGACAACATGCACAGTCCGCAAAGAAAAAACGGTGTACAGTAAGTTAGGGATTTGACGAGCTGTTATCAACAAGCCCAAAATGCACTTTGTATAAAATCAAAATATATTTGCACCTCCAAGCTTCTTTCGCCCGTGTTTCTTTCTGAGGCTGACACTGATTCAGCTCACCAAACAATATGGTGGGTAGTGGGTACGTACGAGGTAAGGATGGGCATCCTACATTGGGTGCTGAAGCTGTATTCTTGTTCATGCTCATTGCCCACATAGCAGACCTGTGTCAAGCACGAGATAGCCCTGTACACAGAGGTGGCTTCGCCAAAATGCCCGGGGTAGTGGAGGCAGCATCGCCCTCAAGTCTGGTTAGGCTCATCGAGGTTAACCTGTGCACTCACTTTTAGACTGGCCCCGAATTTGTTACCCCAAGAATCTTCTTTTCAACTCCAATACGGTCTGTTGTGGCTTCCATCACTGTTATTGAGGTTAAAATGACGTGCAAAGACTTCATTGGTAATTTTTAACTGAAGTTTCTCATAATGTACAGTTAATTATAATTTTTTGAGCCCAATGCACTCAGTTTATTTTACATTGCATGGGTGCTGCTTCAGGACTCAGGAGTATTTCTGTTGTATGTGTCCCTTTTAGTGAGTTTCTTGTGGCTGTAAGATCCCATTTGGAGTGCTGTATTATCAGAACATCGTGCTTATCTAATCTGCCCACAGCTAGGCAATAATGTTTTAAGCCAGACTGCATGTGTGAATTGAGGCAGATGAAATATTGAGCTCCAGGTGTCCGGCACTAGCCTGGATGTACCTAGAACACCTTTGGAATGCTGGGCCGGTTAGACCTTCACAATAGTTAGACAACCAGGAAACCACAATAGGGTGTTTTCCTGCCCCACCACATTATAAAATCACCCAACATTACTGATCTTTCTAGCACCACAGGTTCTTCCCCTAGATGCTTACCACTTTTTCTCTTAAATTCAGCAGATAGATACGCTTATTTGCCATGAAAGACAAATGCACACCCTCCGAACGATACAAGAGAATTCCTCTACTATAATATTGCTGTGTGCAAGACAGTACTCTTAGACCATGCTATCCTCAAAAGAACATCTCCTCTCTGTTTAAGTTATTTCTCGCTCTGCCTGAGGCTGCATACTTACTGGTCCCTTTCCACACTCTTCTCATGCCTAACCACATGTTTCATTTGTATCAAATTACCTTCTTCTTTTTTAGCAGCGCCAGTTGAAGATGTGGGTGGAGCTAATAGAATAAGTGGGTGGAGCCAGTGGAGGAAGTGGGTGGAGTCAGAGAAATGTAGGTGTGGCCTCCGACAAACATTTGAGCACCTGCACTTCATATTTTACAAATTAAGCACTGGGCCACAGGGACATCAAAGAAAGAGTGGGAGGGGAAAACTAGGTTTTGTTATGCTATACTATGTTTTGTTGTGTTATGCTATGCTATGTTTTGTTGTGTTATGCTATGCTATGCTATGCTATGTTTTGTTGTGTTATGTTATGCTATGTTTTGCTATGTTTTGTTATGTATGCTATGTTTTGTTGGGTTTTGTTATGCTATACTATATTTTGTTTTGTTTTGCTATGTTTTGTTTTGCTATGTTTTGTATTGCTATGTTTTATTTTGCTATGTTTTGTTATGCTATGTTTTGTTATGCTATGCTTTGTTATGCTATGTTTTGTTGTGTTTTGTTATGCTATGCTATGTTTTGCTATCCTATGCTTTTTTTATTATGCTATGCAGTGTTTTCTTATGCTATGCTATGCTATGCTGTGTTTTCTTATGCTATGCTATGCTATGTTTTGTTATGCTATGCTGGTGAGGGTGAGGGGTGTGAGGGTGAGGGGTGTGAGGGTGAGAGGGTTGTGAGGGTGAGGGGTGTGAGGGTGAGAGGGTTGTGAGGGTGAGGGGGTGTGAGGGTGAGAGGGTTGTGAGGCTGAGGGGGTGTGAGGGTGAGGGAGGGGTGTGAGGGTGAGTGAGGGGGTGTGAGGGTGAGTGAGGGGGGTGAGGGGTGTGAGGGGGTGTGAGGGTGAGTGAGGGTGAAGGAGTGTGAGGGTGTGTGAGGGTGAGGGTGTGTGAGAGGGGGTGTGAGGGTGTGGGGTGAGGGTGTGTGAGGGTGAGGGTGTGTGAGGGTGAGGGGGTGTGTGAGGGTGAGGGGGTGTGAGGGTGCAGGGTTGAGGGTGAGTGTGAGTGAGGGTGTGTTAGGGTGAGGGTGTGTGAGGGTGAGTGAGGGGGTGTGAGGGTGAGAGGGTTGTGAGGGGGTGTGCAGGTGAGAGGATTCTGAGGGGTGTGAGTGTGAGTGTGAGGGGGTTGTGATGGTGTGTGAGGGTGAGTGGGATAGGCGAGACCTAAAAATCTATCCAACAGCCATACTGAATGAGTAAAGTGAAGTGCAAAAACCAATCAAATGTCAGAAGTGATCCTTCTGGTGTTAATAATCTTTATGAATTCCATAGTTCTTGAACATGCTGGAGAGCACCTTCAAAGCGCAAACAACGTTTTTAACAGCTTAATCGTTGTGATTGGGTGGGTTTTTGGTGGTCAAAAGGACAGCATTCAGGCTGGTTTTCTCAACAATGGAAAATGCTGCATAACCAATGAGTCACCTCTAAATGCACAAAGGCATTAAAGGGCAGCAGAGCGGTGTGAACTGCAGTGGTAGATCAGCTGCTGCAGGGGAGGAGGAGAGGTGGGCTGATCACCGTGACCCCTGCGGCTATAGAGGTGATCCGGGAGAGGCTGACCCCGGGCGGCCGATGATGAAGGGCACTCTACTTAACCCGGAAGTGGGGGTGGGAGGAGTGTAGATTTTGGTGTTAAGAGGGAGGGCACCAAACGAGGAGAAATGTTAAAGGTCAATGTGATTAAAAAACCATGTAGGTTATAAGCCGCACATACGGACCAAAATGTCATATTAAGCTGAAAATAAAGTGCAGCTAAAGTATTCACACTGAATAAGGTCCGTGACCTGGAGCCCCCGCTCGGAATAGTTTTTCCTAACTTGAAGGCGGGTGCCGGGCTGAAACAAAGCGCAGCACCCATGCACTTGAAACTAGTTTCATCACATAATCGTGTTGCCACATGGAAGAGAAATGTACGCATTCCACCGCTCAGTGTTTCAACAGATTTACAGAGAAGGCCGCGCAGAGAGGCACAGGTTAACGCAGCTCGACGCTCCCATTCAGCCTCTTAAAGTAACCGCACAAATGAGTCTGGATCGAGCATTAAAGAGCAACAAGCAGTGTTGTGGGAGTGGCATCGAGGGTGGCACAGGGAGATTACGTGCCGCTCTGTGAAATGGGCGCCAACATTCAAGCCTGAAGCATACCTCAAAGAAACAAGTTAAACAAGTTTTTTTAAAAGTACACTGGGGGGAGGAGAACCACCAAAACGTGCACTAACCCTCTATGAACTTCAAAGCTATATTTATATTGGCAGAGCTAACTTAATAGGTACTCTCGTGAATTACAACAAATACACGCCATTAAACAAAATAGAACAATGCTAAAGACTTCGTATCTGTAATTAAACAACGGCATCAGAGAGCATAAAAGGAGACACGGCCTGGCGGCCGTGAAACTGAAAGTACGGCTGGCTGGCCGTGAATAATTAGGGGGTGAGAAATGCGCAGGGAGTACTGCCTTTGATGTGGTAATGCGAGGCAGGCAGGCGGCTGGTGGCATTGTGCACGCGCTTTTTAGGGCTTGCGCTTGCGCAATGACCTAAAAAGCACATGCACTGCATGGAATCGCCAGTGGAATCGCCAGTGGTGGTTAAACTCTGGATAAGCCACAATAGAGCTTCGCCAGCTATGCGCAGAAGCGCATCAGCAGGCGAGCCCTAAAAACGACAGATTTCTGTAGGGCTACGGGAACTCCTTTACGGCGCTTCCACCATGTTGGACCCCTAGTCTCGCTCCCCCTTGCCTGACCAGTTTTGACTTGATTTTCTTAGAGAATGATAAAGAATATGAGCCCAAATAAGGAAGTGAGGGCTAGCATTGATATGGTGCTCTAGGTCTTGCAGGATCTGCCTTAATTATGTGATCTGAACATTCTCACAATTCAGGCAACAGTGACAGAGAGGTTGATTAGTTAGAAGATGGACAGTAGTTTGCTGCATACTGGGCCCTTGGTCCTCCCTTCTGTGGCCTTTATGTCGGTCATTTTCATCCACGCCAAGTTTGGGTGAGGGTATGTGAGGGTGAGTGATGGGGTGTGAGGGTGAGAGGGTTGTGAGGGGGTGTGCGGGTGAGAGGATTGTGAGGGGGTGTGAGTGTGAGGGGGTTCTGATGGTGTGTGAGGGTGAGTAGGGGGTGTGAGGGTGAGTGGGATAGGCGAGACCTAAAAATCTATCCAACAGCCGTACTGAATGAGTAAAGTGAAGTGCAAAAACCAATCAAATGTCAGAAGTGATCCTTCTGGTGTTAATAATCTTTATGACTTCCATAGTTCTTGAACATGCTGGAGAGCACCTTCAAAGCGCAAACAACATTTTTAACAGCTAATCGTTGTGATTGGGTGGGTTTTTGGTGGTCAAAAGGACAGCATTCAGGCTGGTTTTCTCAACAATGGAAAATGCTGCATAACCAATGAGTCACCTCTAAATGCACAAAGGCATTAAAGGGCAGCAGAGCGGTGTGAACTGCAGTGGTAGATCAGCTGCTGCAGGGGAGGAGGAGAGGTGGGCTGATCACCGTGACCCCTGCGGCTATAGAGGTGATCCGGGAGAGGCTGACCCCGGGCGGCCGATGATGAAGGGCACTCTACTTAACCCGGAAGTGGGGGTGGGAGGAGTGTAGATTTTGGTGTTAAGAGGGAGGGCACCAAAGGGGGAGAAATGTTAAAGGTAAATGTGATTAAAAAACATGTAGGTAGTTAAGCCGCACATACGGACCAAAATGTCATATTAAGCTGAAAATAAAGTGCAGCTAAAGTATTCACACTGAATAAGGTCCGTGACCTGGAGCCCCGCTCGGAATAGTTTTTCCTAACTTGAAGGCAGGTGCCGGGCTGAAACAAAGCGCAGCGCCTATGCACTTGAAACTAGTTTCATCACATAATCGTGTTGCCACATGGAAGAGAAATGTACACATTCCACCGCTCAGTGTTTCAACAGATTTACAGAGAAGGCCGCTCAGAGAGGCACAGGTTAATGCAGCTTGACGCTCCCATTCAGCCTCTTAAAGTAACCGCACAAATGAGTCTGAATCGAGTATTAAAGAGCAACAAGCAGTGTTGTGGGAGTGGCATCGAGGGTGGCACAGGGAGATTACGTTCCGCTCTGTGAAATGGGTGCCAACATTCAAGCCTGAAGCATACCTCAAAGAAACAAGTTAAACAAGTTTTAAAAAAAGTACACTGGGGGAGGAGAATCACCGAAACGTGCACTAACCCTCTATGAACTTCAAAGCTATATTTATATTGGCAGAGCTAACTTAATAGGTACTTTCGTGAATTACAACAAATACACGCCATTAAACAAAATTGAACAATGCTAAAGACTTCGTATCTGTAATTAAACAACGGCATCAGTGGTGACGCTAAATTGTGACTGGCTTACAAAGGTTATAAAGCAAGACCTTTCAAATTGGCGCGCTAGACTCTTTCTTGGCTGGGCAGAGTGGCGATCACTAAAATGATAATCCTACCAAAAAGTTGTGTATGTTCCAGACAATCTCTCTGGCGTTACCAGGCAATGTGTTAAGACAACTCCAAGGACGAATAAATACCTTTATTTGGCAGGGAAAGCTCAGTGACACTAGTAATCTACTCCATAGGACAATTGTCCCAGGAGACATACTCACTTACAATGGAGTTGCTCAACATCGATACCTTGTAAAGTGGGAGAAGCTATAGACGTCCAAACAGTGATGCTACAGCAATTATCTAATTGCAGCCTCCCCCTTTTGGCAGGTTCCATGTTTGCGCCATCAGCAGAGAAGCTGGGCACCGTATTCCTCCCAAGTAACCAGAATTATCATCTACTACGGGAAAACACAGCAATCAGATCTGGGAGGCAAGAAGATGTGACATGGGCAGGTCCGTACATACAGATGCGGCATTGGGTATTACACCCCTCAGTTAATAAAGGAGTTGCACACCCACTCATGGGCTTCAAGTAATGGTTGAAAGATGGTTCACATGTACAGCACATAATCTCTCAACTGTGTAAGCACCTAATGGACTCGGGTCCCACATATAACACCAGGGCAGAAGTGGTGGGAAAGCGACTTGGCAAAGGCATTCCACTCAAAAGCTGGGGGCACTTGTTTGATGAGGTCCACACATCTGCCAGCTGTGTGAAAATACGATACACCTATTATAAAATCCTTACATATTGGTATCACAGAGTAGCAGCAGGTGTGCTGTCGGAATGGTGCGGCGGGGGACAGGAAAGGGGGGGAGCAAAGAAAACAGTAAAAAAGAACTTACCTGCGGCATCACGTCTGCCAGCTACAGGCAGAGGCTCCCTGCGGCCAATTCTGACACTGCTCTCATGCATGAGAGCAGCGTCAGGATTGGCCTTAGCTCCGAGGATTTGCGCTCTCAGGGAGACTGGGAGACTCGGCCTGCTCTCTCTCCAACCCCACAGTGCAGTTGAGTTGGAGAGAGCTCGGTGCACGGGTGGGTTTGGCAGGCCCGAGACGGCCGGCCAAAATCCACATGCAAACTAAAGGCAGTGCTCAACAATTCTCCTCCTGACTTGCCCCGCGATTGCCCCGACCCTAAGACTCTTTAATTACAAGAAAAATAAAACGATAATAAATTAGTTTTATTACCGTTTTATTTTTCAAAATTTGAGGCTGGCAAAGGGGGTGACGCTCCTCCACCATAGTGGAGGAGCCGCCACTGGTATCACACCCGGACAGACTGACCCACTGGGACAAGACAAAATTGGACACATGCTGCAGGGGGTGACCCAGGGGCACATTGATATATATGTTGTGGCATCATCCAAAGCGCCATAAATACTGGGAGGAGATTATGTGTTCGTAGTCCTGATGGTGTGACGTAGCGACAGACAGACCGCATAAGGATTTATGCTGTTGAGAGACCTTTGAACCTGTATACTCGAAATTGGAATCAAAGAACAGTTATGAACTTGCTCTAAGCCTTGAGAAAATCCTGGTCCGAATGACCACATAGGGGCAAAACACATGTTGGCTTTGTGAAAGTCTCTCTAGCCAGATTTTTCTTTTGGCTGATTCAGCCACAGTCAGGGACTGCCTGCCAAACAATTTGTGGTGCACCTTGACCACCTCCTCCACAAGGACCTGCAGCTCCATGCTGCTGAATTCTAGTTTCCTCCTCCTCTCAGGCTGCTCTTTCTCTTGGCTGCTTGTCATTTTTCACTTTTAAAAGTGCTCCAAACCCTTTCTGCTGCTCCTGCACTCTGCTCTGCTCCAACTGCCTTTCCAGAAGGTTCCGATTAGTGGCAGCTGCCTGTGTAGCCACTTCCTGGTAGGGAGGGGGAGGGTGGTGGCACATGATTGGCTGCCTACTTGAGTTTCACTTTGGTTAGGTTTCCGATTCGGTATCTACCGAATCGGTATTTACCGATTCGGTAAATACCGATTCGGTATTCCCCATTCATTCCTATGGGCCTTTTGGCCCATAGGAATGAATGGGGAATACCGATTCGGTATTTATCGATTCGGTAAATACCGATTCGGTAAGTTCCGATTGTCAAATACAGAATTTTACCGATTTGGTATTTTTTACCGATTTTTTACCTACATCACATTTTCCGATCCTAAAATACCGATTCGGTAAAATTCGGTATTTTAGGATCGGTAAAATCGATTTACCTACATCTGGCCCTAAGTGATTTGCCCAGAATCACAGGATGTTGAGAGTCCTTGGCGAAACTCGAACCCGGTTCCCCAGCTTTGAGGCCGACGACTCTTGCTGTTAGGCACCATCCTCTCATGTTTAAAACATGGTGGTCTTCACCTTCCGTAGGGAAATATATATGTCACATTCATTTGACCAGTAAATGTGGTACATCCTTCTGATCTTAATGTGCACCCCCCCCCGATAGTGAAATTTGAAAAATGTCATATACGCTAGTAGGCTAGTAGTGACTACAAAAGAAGTCATATGCTCCCGGTAGTGACCAAGAAAAGTTCCTTGTGTGACAATAGTCTTTGACAGGTGCCTTTTCCAAGGTCAAATGACAGATACAACCAAACAACGTTGTCTGTATTGACGTATTTCTACCTTAATAGTAAACATATCTATCTGATGCATATGAATATGTTAATACATCGCTTAAGAAAGACAAGAGGGGTCCATTTACTATGGAAACTCTAAAATCACACTCAAATTGGAGCAGTCTTCGCCCCAGATTATCGTACCATATGCTGTCCGAGATTCTCCTGCCAGAACATGCCAGATCGATGTTCTGCTGTAGACTCCATTCCTGTGCCGAATGCTAACACACTGAGAGGAGAAGAGCTGAGCATAGCTGCTGTGTGTTTTCTTTTGAGAAAACACTCACTCCCAGCCCTCCTGAAAATCACATCACTTTGGGACAAAAAGGTATACAGTACGTCACCACCCAAGAAACTCTAGATGCAAGCTGTAGGAAGCTGGCTTTTTATGTAGTGCACCACAATGAGGTCCACTATATAGAAAGTGTAGATGACCTGATTGGCTCACAGGGCTTAAATTAATAATCCCAAATGCCCAATTTTGTGGTAGTGTTGGCGAGCAGTTTAGGCTTATCAGAGGGTAGTGTTATGCATTTGTTAAACACACAGAGTCAATTAGTGAGACACACACTCAAGACACACACTCAAGAAGACACTCAAGACCAATTTAGAAAATTACCATGTATTTTGATATAATTTTTAACACCAAGAACTTCATATTTGGGCAAGTTCTTTTCGAGTTATCAACTTTTACAGTTAAGCAAAAATGTCACACAAATGCATTTTTATGTTATAATGCTTTCCTACGGAGAAAGAAACATATACTGCATAAAGGTATTTGCAATTATAATTCGGCTGCCTCCTTTAGGACTTAAGGTGCTAGGGGGTCATGATCACAAGGTTTACTTGACCTCAAGTGTCCGGAAGCAGAGGTGCAGGATGGGTTGGCAGCCCTGCGCGCTACATGGTAGGCAAAGGGGGGAAAGGCCCTTATAAACAAACTGCAGAGGGGGACTTGGGGATAAGTCTGGGAGCTCCCAACAGGGGGCTCCGTTCATGAAGGTCTTGGGAGCAGGGGGGCACAGTAGGTGTTTGTGGTCCTGGGCCGGGGAGCTCGGGTGCAGAGGGTTTTGGTCAGCTGTTCCTGAGCATCGTAGGCTCTCATGGTTCTCGGTCAGACCTCAGAGGGGGACAAACCAGGACAGTTGGGCTACTCTCAGTGCTGACCTCTGCGATGCTGACGTCCCTCATCGGCTGGTCGGTCTTTGTGGTGTTGGAGTCTGGATTGGACTTCAAACAAGCAATGGTTGTTGCAAGGGGTTCGGTATTGGGGCAGGTTAGATCCAGGGGGACCTAGCATCTCTAAACTTGGTGAGGAGACAGATCTCACCTACCGGAGCATGGTGATCTCCTCCTTGGTGGCTGCTGCATTAGTGGACCTGGCAGTCAGCAGAATGGTGAACTGGATGTTGCAGTTGGTGCCCGCCGGTCGCAAGGAAGTGGCTCCTCCATTTCAATAGAGACGGACGGCTTGGCAAAGTGCTGGAGGCTCTTCAAGACTTTTGGAGGATGCCCTTGAGGTCACTACACCCCCTATATGGCCACTTCCTGTAGGGAGTGGGCATAACCCTGTCGGGGAGTTCCTAATTCCACCAAAATCAATGATGGAATCCTTCCTTCGTGGAGCACATCAGGCAGCCCACCTTAGTGGTGCAACTAGCCTGGTGGTGCAACACGGGTACTTGCACATCTAATTTCACACCTGTCCTGGTGCCAGATGGGCCTCAGGGCAGGGGGTGGCATCTCCCAGGTATGGGGAAAGCCAGGGTCACATAACAAAAAGGCGGCAGATGCTTTGAAGCCTCCGGTCCTGGTATACAGATTCACTAGCCATCCTTCTGGAGGAATTGCAAACAACTCCTGCCAGAGCAGGCATTTTTTGCGACCTCTCAGAACCCATGCTCTCACCTCCAGGGGTCAGAAACTCATCTATGCTGGCAGGCAGGCAGATACAAGTCAGCCAGCACACTAAGAGGATGGCTGATTTTCAGGGGGCACCTCTATGGTGCCCTCTCTGTGCATATCTTTATCGATCCAATACTGGCATCAGTATGGATTTATTAAGAGAAGGTATTTGATACTACACACCATAGGTTTCAGTGTAGCTGTGGAACACGTAATGACCAGGCCCAGTACATATACTTAAGATGGCTTCCCTGTTCACTTATACTATCTAGTAATTAAACTACACAGCACAGGAGCAAATCTGTGTATGCAGATATGTCCTCACATGGCATATAATGTACCCTGTCTTAGGGCTATAACGCCTGCTGTAGGGGCGACTTACTTATTTTGCATGAAGTGTTTGTGAGCCATGTTGTGTTTTCACATTTGTCTGCACCATTTCACGCAGTCTGCAATGGCAGTCAGCATTAGTTTGATCGTGGGTCCATTAATGTGGCACAGTACATGCTACAGCCCCTAGGGACCCTCTTCAGGACCCATGCCCTAGTTACCAAAGGTACCATTGATTAGGGACTTGTCAACTGGGGGTCCATTTAACAGTTACCTTGTTTTAGTGAACAGCCATTTCCTACACTAATCTACTCCAGGCCCTAATATTGTAGCGTTTAGAGGTAGGCATAAGGGTATTTCTTATTTGTTAGAAATGCTATTATTATCTTCATTGCTGGTCACGTGCCTCTGTGTTATAACAATCATATTCTGTGTGGTTGCTTTTCATGACCTAAGCAACAGAATTAGAATGTTGAAATAAACAATTATAAACTATAAAGTGTCTCCTGTTTAGTTCAGTGCGTGTGTGTGATAGTCTAAGGATAGAAACTGAGTTTGAATTACCACTGTGCCCCTGACAATCTTTTCAGGACTGTTAGTAACCCAGAAATACTGACATCACCTGAGAGTGGAGTTGTATGGGGCAACAACACCCTTGACTTTCACATTCAAATGTTGGTGATCCGAACTAAGTTCAGGCATCCGTGGGTTGGAAATTTAGACATTGTAGAACTAAGCTTATAGACTTAATTTATGCAGCAGTATAACCTCTCTGCAGATAATGATCAGCGACTGCATCTTCCTGTAGTCTGCCCATGCATGTTGGCAGTAAAAAGATGTCTGTGAGTCAGAGGAATTGGCAGGACGTTCACACTACCTGGGTGGTGGGGGAGGGGATAAGTGTCACAGTGTCAACTATCTTGTACCAGACTTGCAGCACAGAGCGCCGTCGGAACGGCTGGACTGAGAGCCTGCCACTATGCCCGCCTACCCTGCACACAACCACCCACACCCCAACAAACCGTGCTCTGCTGGACCCTGCTCACAACAGAGGACACACTCAAGACCACGAACAGCACCCACTCAGGAGCCCCCCCGGATCCTTGCCCGAACCACATCTTCCAAAGAGCAGCAACCTCCATCGCCCCCAGCTTCGCCTCACCATCAATTGCTCCATCGAAACCGCCACCTTCCCCAATGTCTGGAAACACGCCAAGATCAACCCCCTGCTGAAAAAAGCCATCCTCAGACCCGACTGACCCTTAAGAACTTTAGACCCATTTCCCTCCTCCCTTTCCCAGACAAGGTCATCGAGAAGGCCATCAACACCCAACTCTCCGCATTCATAGAAATGAACCACGTCCTGGACACCTCCCAATCCCATTTCCCAAGCAACCACAGCATTGAGACTGCACTCCTCGCCACCGACGACATCTGCTCCCTCCTCGACTGGGTTGAGACCGCAGCCCTAATCCTACTGGACTTCTCTGCCACCTTCGACACCGTCTCCTACTGCATCCTAATTACGAGGCACCACGACGCCGGCATCTGCGACAAGGCACTGGACTGGATCACTCCTTCCTCACAGGCCACACTCAGCAAATCAGATTACCCCATTCCTCCCAGAACCTACAGAGATCAGCTGCGGAGTACTCCTGGGCTCCTCCCTGAGCCCCACCCTCTTCAACGTCTACATGGCCCCCTCGTAACCCTCGTTAGATGCCATAGACTCAACATCGTCTCTTACGCCGACAACACCCAGATGATTCTCACCAACAAACCCACAACCGCCAGAACCAACTTCCACAGTGCAATGAAGGCCATTGCCACCTGGATAAAAGACAGCAGACTCAAGCTCAACTTGGACAAGACCAAAGTGCTCTTTCTGGGAGCCACCCCATCAGTCTGAGACAACTCCTAGTGGCAAGCCACTCTGGAATCCCACCCCCTCCCCGCCTGACCACGCATACAACTGTGGCATCATACTGGACTCTTCCCTCACAATGAACCACCAAATCAACACAGTTTCTACAGCCTGCTTCCACATGCTTCGCCTGCTCCAAAAGTAATTCAGATGGATACCCACAGAATCCAGAAAGATGGCCATCCACGCACTTATCACAGGCAGACTCGACTAAGGCAACGCACTCTATGCCGGCGTCACACAGAAAAAGCTCAAGAAACTACTGAACGCCCAAAACGCTGCAGCCAGACTGCTCTTCGACACCCCCCTGCCACAGCTACATCAATAACACCTCCGACATCTCTACTGGCTCCCAGTCAACAAGAGAATCACCTTCAAGCTCTTCGCACAAACCTTCAAAGCTCTCCACGACGAAGGACAAGCATACCTGAATCACCGCCTTGCATTCCACGTGCCCGCAAGACAACTCTGCTCTGCCCAACTCGTCCTAGCCTTTGTCCCCAGGATCCACAAGACCAGAACCAGTGGAAATTCTTTCTCCTACCAGGCAGCCAAGACCTGGAACACCCTGCACCTCTACCTCAAGCAATCTGCGTCGCTGATCCAGTTCAAGAAGGACCTCAAGACCTGGCTCTTCGAATGATCCTACACCAAGAGGGACCAGCAGCCCCTCCCCCCTCCTTGAGACCGTCACGGGTGAGTAGCTGCGCTTTACAAGCCCCTGATTGATTTATTGAGCAATGCCCCTAGCACCAAGTTAATATTAGTAGTCAAGTCAATAATACTTTTATTTGATTTCGTTAACAATCGTAAAAGATTGTACAAGCTCGTTATACATAAGAATTTAAAAATGGTGGTTTAAGAAGTGCAAAGAATAAAAACATTGTGCCGTCATTACTCAATACTCACTAACAGTTGATATAAAAAATATGAACTATATAATCAGTACAATTTAAAAACGCTGGGATTTTCATTGAGGAGAAATCAGAAAATTGTTCAGGAGCGGGTGATGGGAGACCAGTCTGTATTATAAGAGACACTCAAGTTGATTCTTGTGTATTATCTAGTTCTTTGGCTGCCATGTCCCAAAACGTAATGGCTTTGCAAGACAGTTGGATAGACAGACCTCCAAGGCATTCGATGACAGATGCTCTGCATGTCCTTAATTGGTTTTTCCTGAAGGTCTCACGAAGGAAATGTTTTCGAGTCTCTAGAAGCAAGTGGCAGATGCATAGGAGGTGTAATAATGTCTCTTCTCCCTGTCCACACAATCGGCATTCTTTCGTCGGGCATGTGCACTTCCATTTCGGGGTCAAATCCTTCGTGGGGAAGTTTCCCAACCTTAGCATCTTCAGATAATGCTTTTTGTAAAGTGCAAAGTGTTCAGACAAATATTGTTGTGGTTTCAACGTCTGATAAGATTGAATCACTGCCCATGCATGCCTTTTTTTGCAAAGGCAGTTTTGTCCATTAACAAAGAAATTTGTTTGGTTGCAACGTTTTTGAACTCCAAGTAGGAGGTATTTGTGTGTCAGACCTCTTCGAGGTGTAGGGCTGCGAGTGATTTCCTTTAATACTGTGACAATGAGGTTGTTTTAACTTGCTTGCTGTTCAATTTCTGACCAGCAAGAGTGGGCTAAGGTATTTTCCTCTGCTTGCTTCATCTGCCAATAATATTTGGCCATCGCTCCTTGTCGGGCTGATTTCTGTTTTTTAAACCCGTATTCCTGTTGAATCTGAGACTGGGAGATATGCCCGGGTATTGAGAACAAACTCTTGAAGAGACTTGGCTGAGCTAGTAATAAGTCTCCTCATCACCATTTGAGTTTGTTTACTCAGATAACAGCTTTAAATTAGGCCTGGGTGGTAAATTCTGTTCCGCTCGCGGAATTTGGGTAAGTTTGCGTTACGCGGAGAACGCAAAATTGTCCAAAGGTCTGCATTCGCGACTTCGCGAATTTTTTTTGCTTGTTCGCGTTCTGTTCGCAAGATATTTCTCCCAGAACACACAAACAGCAATTGCAAACAGTAAAAAAGCATTGCGAACAAGCAATTCCGCGTGTTCGTGGAATTTCTGCGTGTTCGCTGAGATTTTTTACCGTTTCGTGGAGATTTGTGTAACGCGATTACGCAAATTCCGCCCACCCCTACTCTAAATATATTTTGGAAATTCAAACGTTTTTCAGCAGATGACAACATATGAGTTCTGAAAATACACACATTTTCATCTCCAATACACGCTTTTCAATTTTGCTACACATACATTAATTCAACCAAGCAAAAGCTTCAAATTTAGTTCACTGGGCTGCACACAGAAGAGCTACTTACAGGTAGCTGGACAGCTACCTGTAGCTGAAAAACTAATCGCCGGAGAAGCCTACTCAATATAGAGGTAAAGGGGTTAGCAAAGGTCCTAGCCGACCTCCTCCTTCAGGTAATAGGCAAATGAATAGCCCCCAACCAATCTGGGTTTATGCCCCTGAGATCTAAGTGCCACAGTCTTAAAAGGCTGTTTGGTTAATTAGCAAGACGCCATCTTCTCCATGAACCTGCAATTATAAAGTCTTTGTAGAGCAAAAGGGTAATTGATTTGGTGGAGTGGCCATATATATATTTGTGGCCCTGCAGAAAATGGGGTTTAGCTGGAATGTGTGTCCTGGGATCGTTTGCTATATATTGAACCTTAGGCCAGGGTAAGTGGAAATGGAGTAGTCTTCAGGGATGGGGACCAGACAGGGCTGACTGCTATCCCCAGGCTTTTCACTCTGGCTTTGGACCATCAAGCATGTTGGATTAGGATAGACAACAAAAGTGGTGGTCTCCGCTGTTCACAGGCGATATATTGCTGAACTAGGTGGACCCCTTGCTTTCAGTTACCAGGGCTCGCAAGATTCTCAATATACTCGGAGAACCCTCAGGTGTCCGGCTTAACTGGCATAAATCTGTGGCATTCTCGGTTACCCCATGGCAACCACCAATGGGATGGGAGATACCCCTGTAGAGGGTTTCCAATACCTGGGCATATTAGTAACACTGGACCCAATACTAAAATAACACCTGGGACGAATTTTAGCGGAATACAGGAAGGAAGTGGAGCTCTGGCGGGGTCTCCCTATTTCATTGATGGACAGAGTGGCCTTATACAAAATGGTGGTGTTACCCAAACTCCTTCATGGTTTACAAAATGTTTTCTACATAGTCGCATATGACTTTTTCATTCAGTGGAAACAGTGACTCAGATGCTACTTTGGAATGGGGGTACTCTTGGAATAGCAATGGCCACTCAGGCTTGACACAAATATGAGAGGGAACAGCACTCCCCAATTAACAACTCCAGTAATGGGAGGTCCTGTTACATGTGGCAAATGAGTGGGCATTCGCCTTTCAGTAGGAACTCTAGAGACAGGAGGGTGATGGTCCCGGGAGGTTATGGGCATCGACTGTATAAGAAGAACCAAGCCATCAGGCCCCTGACCCAAACAGATGTAGTGAATGAAATATGGAAGAAGGTGACACGACTGCTGGGCTAGGCAAGTAAGGTGACAACGGAAACTCCCCTGTGGGAGTAAAATATACTGGGAGAATTCAAGTACCTGAAGAGGCACTGGCAAAGGGATGTAATGGAAATGTTCAAACTGGGAGATGTTTGGGATGCAGGCAGGATCCTCCCATTTGAAGAACTTCAGTGCCAGTACAAATTACCACAGGGTCAACGTTTTTAGGTCTCGGGACCGTTAAGCTGCGAAGCAGCTTCCGGTCAGGAGATTTAATGACTCTTAGTAGGGCAGTTTAGACCCGCCCCTCAGCTCAGTTCGCTTCCATTGGCTGGCTTCCTAAACAGAGGCCAGCCATTGGAAGAGAAGTAAGTCACTCCAAACAAGCCCCGTCTTTTTCGGATTTGGGGGCGTGATTTTTTGCATTCTTTAGCCCTGTGACGTCGTCCGTCACTCAGGACAGCAAAACCACGCCCCCAAATCCTCAAAATCCGGAAGCTTGTTTCCGCCATTTTCTATCCTTCGCAGTGAAGGTAAGACCTTGTTTGTTTCCCTCCGTGCCTTCTGCCCCCTGTCTGTTTCCCGCCCCCTGTCTGTTTCCCACCCCCCTCCCGCTCTCCGTGTATTTTCACTGTCCGTTTGTGCCTTCTTCCCCCTGTCCGCGAAGAAATGAAGTGGGCGCTATGTGTCCGAGGACTGTTGATGCCCAGCGTGGGCGCCAGTCTTTGCTTGCTGGGTTTCACCAAGGGCCCCATCTGCATCGGGTCCTAAGGCCGCAGTGTCGTTGGTCGTTTTTAAACCGCCCTCCACCAATCCGATTGTTTGATATTATGTATAACCTACACGTTTGTTCGAAGTATGGCCCGTCGTCATAAAGTTTCCAAAAACGTCAGCAGCAAAACTTAAAATACTACATTTTTAAAAGAATAACCCGTTTTCCCTGGTAATTGTGTACACATATTGAAAACACCTTTTGTGCTCGTTCCTGTGGGAATAATAGCGGCATAGTCTGATTTGAAGCACCTGCATCAGCTGTCTCTGGAGGAAGTTTGTATCGCCTGCTAGGAAATTATTTGTGTTTTCAAGTACATCTGTGGTGCACAAACAAAAAGAAAACATTGATAATTTCTAGAACTACATTCACGTTGTCACGTTAGGAAGACGTGCGACTGCAGCTGTGTCTGCCTTCGAATAATGGTGGCGCAGTTTAATTTGCACTGAGTGGTCTGTCATTGTTCTGGCAGCTCCTTGTGTGTTATCTCTGTGGATGACGTCGGAGTGAGGTCTCAGCAACTTGTGTATTGCCTCTGAGTGACGTCAGTGTGAGGTCTCTGTTACTTGTGTTTCCTCGGTGAGTGACGTCAGTGTGAAGTCTTGTGTGTTGTCTTTGTGAGTGACGTTGTTGTGGGGTCTCACCTCCTTGTGTGTTGCCTCTGTGAGTGACGTCAGTGTGAGGTCTCTGTTACTTGTGTGTTATCTCTGTGGATGACGTCGGTGTGAGGTCTCAGCAACTTGTGTATTGCCTCTGAGTGACGTCAGTGTGAGGTCTCTGTTACTTGTGTTTCCTCGGTGAGTGACGTCAGTGTGAAGTCTTGTGTGTTGTCTTTGTGAGTGACGTTGTTGTGGGGTCTCACCTCCTTGTGTGTTGCCTCTGTGAGTGACGTCAGTGTGAGGTATCAGCAACATGTGTGTTGTCTATGTGAGTGACGTTGTTGTGAGGTCTCTGAACTTGTGTGTTTCCTCGGTGAGTGACCTCAGTATGAGGTCTCACCTCCCTGTGTGTTGTCTCTGTGAGTGACGTCGTTGTGAGGTCTCAGCAACTTGTGTGTTGCCTCGGAGAATGACGTTGTTTGAGAGTGTCAACTTTGCTGTCTGAGATGGACTGTGGCACGCTGTAAAGGCAGATGAGGGTGCAGGCGAGTGTCGGTGTCTGAGGAGAGCTACTCGTGTGTGTGTGCGCCTGCTGCACAGGTGTCAAGGCGCCTGTTAACGCCCTTCTCACCTGTGAACCTGAATTATCAGAAATAGAAAGTCACCAAGGACAGCGGGACATTACCTAGAACAGAGGCGGCCGACAGCGTCTGGTAAATCCTTTTTCAAATTACCCCCACACTTTATTTTGCAGCAGCCGACCTTGCATCTGGCTGAGCTTGATCCATGCCTAAGCAAAGAGTAATTGGCATCGAGTTAGATCATTGGGTATTAGGCAAATACATTCTTGAATGAGTACGATATGGTTCCAGGTTAAAGGATCGCAGGAAAGGGACACAGCTAGTTCTTAGATGTTGTGCCGCAATTGGGTAAGCAGGTAGATTTGAACTAGGACCACCCTAAAGGGAAACTGTTCCAGTGGGTTTTAAATAATGTGTTAGTGTATTTCCTTGGCACAGGTGTACATTGCACTTTCAGCAGTGCGGCCCCTCTCTCTATGCCCTTGAGACGCGTACCTCCTCTTACCATGTGCACTGCTTTATTGCTTTATAGCCCAGGTTTACCCTGTGCTAGTCCTTTAAATGAATGAAGTGTGTTTTACACATAAGTTACACAACCAGTGCTTAATTTGAGCTGCTGGTTACCAGTGTTTGGCACTGACACTGATTTCTGGGACCAGCACTTATTTTTTTTCTCATCAGACTTTGACCCAAAGCAAGAGAATCAAAACATTTAAGGGTAAAGGAGGATGAAGAGACAGATGGAAAACACGTGACAAAGGGACCTGCAAAGGTGTGTTAAAGAGACAGGGAGGGACTGGTCGTTGATTAAAGAGGCCTGAGTTGAAATTGACTTACCAACCCTGGCTTTCAGCATCTCCACCTTTGATAGTGCTGGCCGCAGGCTTCTGAGCAAAACTTTGGGTTAAATATAGTGGTGTTTGCTCGGCCACACATTTTTGGGGCTCGCTCTGCGGTACCAATGGTGTTCTACTGCAGGTTGCTTTTAACCCAGAATTCCTAAACATGCACATAATCTACCTATGCTGCAAATTAATTATCGATGAGCGCCTACAGTCAACATGAAAGAAGTCTCCAGGCACATACATTCCCTCATAAGTAATTAATCAGAGATTTTCCTACTATTGTTTTATATTCTAAATGTTTTCAGATCCTAGAGAGCGCCAGGACTTAGATTTGCTGGAGGCAACTTTACATGTCGATTTACAATTATTTTTTTACTTTTCTGCTTTGAAAAGAAATGTAATTCTATAAGCTCGGTTTATTTTTCCACATCATTTGAAAAAATGTGTTAACAATTCGCTCCATGCCTTTAGCGTGGCGTGACCCGGTTCTGTTTACTTTTCAGAAGTTGAAAGCGGTTTCTCTGTCCGCATCCTTCACAGCCCCCGGTCTCCTGGCTCTCGTTAGCGGGGCCCTATTGGCCGCCAGGACAGCGCCATATTGAGATGATGACCGAGCTGGTCGCGTGCGCCGAGGTCACGAGCCGCTCACTCGGAAGAGACTGGTTTACGGAGACGAATTATGGACCATTCATTATTTATGCCGCATACTTTAAGGGGGGTGCTCAGGGAATGACTGAGGGCATTTTGCCAGAAAATACATATTAAAAAACTGGGGCAGCAAGAATGTATCCCAGTAAGAAAAGCACTCCTGGCCTAAGGATGACTTGAAAATTGCCTCAATAAAGACTTGAAAGTCGATCTTCCTATCTTGTCGGAATGCAGCATTACCTCGCCAGGGGCAACATTTTGAGAGTTTGCATCTTTGAAAAGAGTTACTCTATTCGGTTAGATAGCTCAGGAACTTGAGTGTGAACTGCAAACATCGGTGGGCAACCTAAGGGTAACACTGACGAAGCTCGGCCTTGCATCATTCTGAGGTCAGTAAAACGAGCATTACGGAGTTTGTACCTAGTGGGTAAAGTTCGCTTCAGGAGCTATAATCAAGACCACTGGAATTATGTGGCAGGAGAGGGACAAACTTTGTTGCAGGTTTTAGTAAATTATGCGGCAAGAAAAGGCAAATTATCCGGCATAATGCTGCACATTTTCTAATAGCATTCATTAATTATTTAGTCTTTTTTAAAACTTGGTAACATTGCCTGGGCGTTGGTTGCACCTCATTTGTACCAGTTTAACACACAATTATAGTCATAAGCAACAGAAAAATGACCAGTTCAGTTTTGCAAATGGCCTTCCAGCGCACAGGAACATGTGTTGGTGCATATTTAGTAACTTTTGATCCGTTTGAGGTAGAAAGATAAAAAATGTTGTGCTAAAATATGCAGATTATGCTGCAGATGAAAGATTATGTGGCAAATACGGCAAATGTTGAATTATGCGAAAATCGCCGCTCCCGATATTCGCATAATTCCCGTGGCCCTGTCTATAATGTAGTACTTTATTCCCATTTGTGACGGGAGGAAGTAACATTGCTGTAATTGTGTGTGCACATGTCTGCACCTACTTTGTGAGTCCATACCTTATTAGGGGAATTTCTATGGAAAAGGAGGTACTTGGTGAAAGTTACTATAATGCCTGCTTTCGTTAATGTGTAGATGTATGACAGTTTCCTAAACATGCGTGACATAAGGCTACATTTGCATCTTTCTGAATTTAAACAGAAATAGAGTGTTTATTAAAATACCTGATGCCGTGTGCCAGACAGATGGCAGAGTAAATGTAGAAACATGTCGCACCAAATCGCATCATTCAAAGCGTACTTGGTTGTACCGCAGCCTGGATCTGCATATTCAATGTGTCCGGCCTTGGTAATTTGTATTCTTTTTATATTGGCATTTGGATACCTAATTGAATTAGCTTGAGTCCCCTGCCAACTTCCGCATCTCTCCATCTCATGTTGAAAGTGTTTTACTTCAAAAGGGTAATTAGTGCTTTAATGCTGAGCGCTCCCTGCTGAAACTGGCGTCTTCATGGCGCCCCCGTGCCCATAAAAAGCCGCATCCCTCCGTCTGAGTGTGCGATTGCCATTCTGCTGTTAAGACATAGTAGAGAGGTGTGGCTCACTGGTTAGAGGCGGCAGACCCGGAGGCTGAGAACGGCCCGGGACCAGGGTTCGATTCCCGACGCGGCAGGGTCGAGGACCAGGGTCAGCGGACTGATAATTCTCGCCTCGGTGCCCACTTTGGGCAGTGATCACACTCGGTAACTCTGGGCATTAAGCTTGCCTCATCTCTACAACGGCCCCCCACAGACGCCGGGGATGCCTGGCTTCACCTTGGAGATACCCAGCATGGGACCATCTCACAGGGAAAGCCAGGACGGGTTCCCCAGCGGTCATTCGCGCCAGGATACTCCGGTAGTAATTGAGCGCGCTACAAAACACCTTACATTTACATTTACATTTACATTTACACACGTACCAAAAATAAGATCTCCTAAGAGATCGGTCAATGGATGAAACATTTATCCCCTTAACAATTCAGTTACTTGATGTGAAGTCCTTTGCTTATTGATATGATCAACCATTGTATCCCTCCCCCTCTTCTCCCAAACGCTCTCAAAGTAGTTCCTCACACAGTGGCGTAACAAAACTTGAGGGGGCCCCCCTGCAAAGTACATGGAGGGGGCCCCCCATTCTCTGTGCCAGTCAAGAGCTCTCAAGCCAGCGACTCGCCATACTGCCCATGAAACACATACAAACGTGCCTCTATCTGTCTTTAGTCGACCCTCTCTGAAAACCAGGACATGTGCTAAAATTCTTGAAATCTAATGGGGCAGCTGGTGAAAAACTTGGACTGTCCTGGCGAATCCAGGACACCTAGTCATCCTAGGCCCGCCTGAGGTTGGTGGCTTGTGCTCTTCTCTAGTAGTCAGTGCTAGCTGCGAGGCAGGGGCTCCTAGTGAGGCACTGCAGCAGAGGCAGGAGCCAATGAAAAGTACCAAGAGGAAGGATGCGTTCTCACCCTCACTACCTCATTCTTTCATTACCTTACTCTCTCTATCTCTCACTACCTCACTCTATATCTACTTCACTCTCCCCAAAACAAAAATAACTACATCACTACTCAAATTATATCTATAAAACTATCTCACTCTCTGTCTCACTAACTCTCTCCATAACATCGCTCTATTTCGATATCACTCTCTATAACAAGTCACTCACTCAAAAAATAACTACAACACTCTCTCGCTGACTCACTCTCTATCTCACTAGCTCACAAGTTCACTCTTTCTCTCCAACTCACTACGTCACTCTCTATCTCACTAACTCTCTCTCTTTCTATCTCACTAAGTCACTTTCACTCTCTCTTACACTACCTCAATCCTTCTCTGTCTCACTACGTCACATCACTCATTGTTTCTATCTCCCTACCACCAAAAATCACTCCATCACTAACTCACTCTTTCACTACCTCACTCTCTCTCTCTCTCACTACCTCACTCTCTCTAGTTCTATCTCACGAGGTCACTTTCACTCTCTTTCACTACCTCACTCTCTCTATCTCACTACCTCAGAACATCCCTCTACCTCATTCTTTCACTACCTCACTTTCTCTGTCTCTCACTACCTCACTCTCTATCTACCTATCTCTCACTACATAACTCTCTACCTCACTATTCCACTCTCTCACTATCTCACAACTTCTCTCTCTCAAAACATCACTACCTCACTCACTACCTCGCTCTCTAGCTCACAACGTCACTCTCTTTCTCTAACTCACTACCTCAATCACTCTCTATCTCACTACCTCACTTTCTATCTACCTAACTCACTTTCACTCTCTTTCTCTATCTCACTATATCACAACATCACTCTATGCTTATATCTCACTACCTCACAACATCCCTCTCCCTCACTACCTCACTCTTTACTACCTCACTCTCTATCTACCTCACTCTCTCTCACTACCTCACTCTCTCTCTGTTTCAATACCTCACTCGCTCTCTCTATCTCACTACCTCACTCTCTCTCTGCTAATGCAATAGTTATCACATATGCAAAATACAAAGCTAATGCCAATACAAATGACAATGCCATTTATTTTTTATATATGCAATTAGGCCCTGTTCTCACGAGACACAGTGACAAACTATAGGAGGTGCAGATGATACACCTCTAGAGTATAGGTTGTTGGCAGCTGCCATACGCCAGAATACAGTATCTGGCGTATGGTGATCTATAGAACACGTATAGTGAATAGCTAGACCCATTATAAGCATTAAAAGACAGATAGGAAAAGGACTTGGATATTTTAGAGGAGGATGGGTAGGAGAAAAGCTACAGGTACCCACATGAGGTGTCCATCAGGACATGGCTCCACGTTGTGCAGATTAAAATATTGCATTGAGCATACTTTATTTAGACATGTCTATTTGAAATGGGAAAAATTTACACTGACAAATGCTTGCAAGGCTATGGTCAAGTAGTGACACACTATCGGAGTGCCCTAGATTTAGTGCAATCTGGACACAAGTAAGAAGGTTGACTTTGCAAGTGACAGAGATGGTGGTGGATTTAAGTCCTGTATCAATAGCTATGGGGATATGAAGAAATCAAGCCCCGGCAAAACACACATTACTGTTTTGTAACATGGCCCTGATAGTGGACAAGCAAGACATTATTTGACAGTGGGCCAGCACCATGGTGGACACTTTTATTCAACATTCAGCCCTCGGGTCACCAGGCGCTTTACAAATCGCTAAAATAAATAAATAAATAAAATAAGGCTTATGACTCAAACTGAGTCTTGGCAGTTATCATCTTTGGAGAAAGCCAGACTGTTATTAGTTAACTGAACTTTTTTCAATTCAACCCATCAAATCTGGTTAATTGTATACTTTCCTTGGTGGCTTTGTTAAACCTTTCAGCCATGCTTTTAGTTTCCGGCTGATACAGAGAATAATTATTTTGGTTCAACGCCAAAACCCTTTAGAAATCCTTCCACTCCTTTGGAACATAATTGCATCCTACTGTCTGTCAACAAAGGCCTAGCAAAACCTTTCAAGAATATTGCAACTGTACTGGAAATCATGGCCCCAATTTATATTTTGGCGGCTGTATTCAGACCGTCGAGAATCAACATAGCATCTGTCCACCGTACGGATTATTGGACTGCCCGTTTTATATGTTGCCAGTATGACGGAACAAACTCCGCCAAGCCTCCAACACATTCAAACTACTCAGTCGGAGGAGTATTTGGGGAAAACAGGCTGACCAAGTCATGACAGAGATGACTCCGCCCGCCAGATTATGACTTTGCTTTCCGTAGTAGTTGACATGGCTCCACACCCAACCTGGCAATTTCATGCTATATAAAGGGGGATAACAGACCTCACTTACATTTACCCACTGATCTATCATCATGAATTGGATGTTGCAAGGCTTCGCTAACTTACTGTTCGATGTGGATGTTTTTTTTTGTCCTCATCTCACCAAAAGACATCAGCAGATTTAGCAAGCCGGCTTACTTTACACCTGGGCGCCTCTCGGCTAACTGCGTTTGTCTAGGTTGTCCCGACCTGCCTCACAAAATAGAGGCTTGGTGTAATCATAGGGCCCAGGGAGGAGACAATCGCTTAAAAAATTACCAATCGCAGGCGCCGTTCCCAGCTTAACAGACGTTGCTAGATATTATGCAGGTTTTCTTGCTACCTTTTTGTTCTAAAAGTGCAATGCCAAACGCAGCTTTGAACAGGAAAAAAAG
Organism: Lissotriton vulgaris; assembly: GCF_964263255.1. Classification (NCBI taxonomy): domain Eukaryota; kingdom Metazoa; phylum Chordata; class Amphibia; order Caudata; family Salamandridae; genus Lissotriton; species Lissotriton vulgaris. Next base: position 549,777,324 of record NC_141699.1, on the reverse strand, counting down.
AGGAAGGCTTGGGTCCTGTCTCTGGCCGGCCTGGACCACTCATATGGAAAAAACAAACAAAGGAGCCGGACAGTGTATGAGTAAAGAAGAAATTGCAAACCTAGTATAATAAATTGCTAGGCTGAACAACCATTTGTGTTGAATCACTTATTTTTTATGCAAAATTATGAAGCAAGTATTAAAGCATCTAGGGGCACACTACCACATTTACAAAGGTTCACAAGTACATTGAGTAAACCACAAACAATATATACAATCAAATGATACACATATAAACAATTGTGATGAGAAAGGTAAATGTAGACAACTATATAATACCTCAACAGATTACGTCATTGAGGTTCCAATCCTAAATATGACATGAACAAGTGGACTGACAAGTTAAAACACTGGCCTACTTGTTACAACCACCACAAAATACACAGTGAATTTTATCACATGATGCGCAACATAGGAAGTCACATAAACTATACAGTAGTGTAGAAATGTGTCAATTCTATTCCTATTACGCCCTAATAATTTGGTATCATGGTGTAACTGGACGCCGACGCGTTTCGAACCCAAACAAACATTTAGCGGGTTCTCCTCAGGACATGGATTGGGAGGGTCGTTGTCACTGTAAATTAAATTAAAAGATGGTATCAATGCTGAGCTGACTCCAAAACTCATTGTGACTCGTGCACTATAAAAAATTGTATGTACAAATACCTTGTACTCGGGGTGTCAGGAAACTCCCTGTGAAGTGAGATGGTATAAAACCTCAATTACTATCAGTCTATTACAAAGTCCCTAACAGCCATCGTGTTAAGTTGTGCGAATTGGACACATACCTGGATGTAGTAGAAACGAGGAAGCAAATTGCGGTGCCAGTGCGCTTTATAATGGGAAGATCGTAATTTTCGAGCGCCTGCAAGAAGTAAAATTACTTCTGAATGTGATCCTAAGTATTTCAGCATGATGTACAGGTCTACTCACACGTGTCATCTTACCTTGTTATGTAGGCATGTAGGTTTAGGTACTTGTCCGCTGGCGGCAGCCGCCGCGGGTGATAAACAACTGAAAAGAACAAGGAATGCGCGTTTTAGAGCAGGTTCTAAAAAAGCGCTCGCTCACCTAAACTCGCCATTGTCATCTGAAACTTACTTCTGAAGCGAAGAATCAAGGCTCTGCAACCGGCACCGGAGAATCACTGACTGGAAGGTCGAAGCTAAGAGAAAGGGGCGTGTCCAAATGTATTTAACCCGGACAACGTCCCAATGCATCTTGGGATATGTAGTTTATGGAACGTAATAACGCACAGTCCATTACTGGTTTGACACGAAGGACTAATAAGGGAGAATCACAGTTAGAGATCAATACCCATCAGATGTCAAAGGAGCACGTAATTTGGAACAGGTATTTAGCGGCTGAAAGCTAAGACACATAAGCAGCAGCTAGCGGGCGCAGACAAACGCCGCGGACAGGTACCTACAGGTTACTGAATTCGTTAAGGTCATTAAGTCCAGTCATGGCAGTGTTGAATCTCAAGATCAGGTAGGCCTCTTTTTGGGCCAGGCGTGCGTCAGGGTCCCGCCTGCCCCTGGGATGGTCTTAATATTTGCAAGGATTGTCCATTTTAGATCATTGGCCACATGTTCTTTTTTCAAAAAATGGGACACCAGGGGTGCTGTTAGAACTTTATTATTGATCCGGGATCTGTGCTGGATAATGCGTTGACGCACTTCTTGGGTTGTCTTGCCTATGTATACTTTACCGCATGGGCACGTGATGGCGTAAACTGCATATTTGGTCTTGCAATTTGTAAAGTTGTCATGTCGCCAATATTTGTTGCCATCTGTAAAAAGGGTTCCTTCTGTTGTCAGATTGCACACCGAGCATGTGCCACACTTGTGGTGACCTTTTACTGGGCCCATGTTGAAGAGAGTTCCTTGTATTTCTCTTTTACTAGTACCACGTGTGGATGAGATCTGCTGTCCAATGCTTCGTTTTTTTTAAGTGCAAACAGCGGTTTGCCGATATCAGGAAGGATTTCTTCTACCAGATGCCAGTTACTCCGGATGATTTTTTGTACTGGATTGGTGTGGGGTCCGAAGGTAGAGACACAGACCATCCGTTCCACCTTTGGTTTTTCTCGTTTTTGCAGTAGATGTTCCCGAGGTGTCCATCTTGCTCTCTTCATAGATTGTTTAAGAAGTTTAGCTGGATAGCCCCGCACCCTCAGTTTGTTAGTCAGTGCTTCTCCATGGGTAATGAAATCCTCCAATCTCGAACAGTTTCGTCTCACCCTGAGGTATTGACCGTAGGGGAGATTGTTCTTCAAGCTTTTAGGGTGAAAGCTTGCATAGTGTATCGCATTGTTCTTGTCGGTTTTCTTCTGGAAGAGTGTTGACTTCAGGCCTTCTGATGTAGATTTTATCTCCACATCTAAAAATGGCATCGTTCTGCAGTCATACGCCAGACTGAATTTTATATCTGCACTGCGATTGTTCAACCATTCGTGGAATTCTTCAAGGGCCTGTGGTGTGCCATTCCAGATGCACCACACATCGTCTATATACCGAAGCCACTGCCCAATGTGGTCTCTGTATGGGTTATTATTATAGACAAATTTCTCCTCATATTGGGCCATGTAGAGTATAGCCATCTCTGGGGCGAAGGGACACCCCATCGCCGATCCCTTTATTTGTAGGAACATTTCGTCCTCGAACACAAAGAAGTTTTTCTTTAGGGCGAGAGATGCTAGGTTCACAACTAGCTCGGTTGGTACTCTGTGAGGGCGAGGTCTGGAATCAAGATACATTTCAATGATGTCCACTCCATCCTGCTGGGGGATTTGAGTATAGAGGGACGAAACGTCCATTGTCACTAGGAGCTGTGTGCTAGGATCAAATTCTACCCCTTCAACTTTGGTTAGAAAATCCATGGTGTCACGGAGGAATGAAGGGACTTTGATGGTAAATCCCTTTAGAAAGACGTCGACGAACTTCGAGATTGGCTCGAGCACTGAATCACAACCCGACACTATCGGGCGACCCGGTGGTATGTTTGGGTCCTTATGTACTTTGGGGAGAAAGTACAGGTGGCGGGTGCGAGGAAAGCGCTTGACGAGGAATTCAGCTTCTTTAGGGCCAATAATCCCATTCTCTCTAGCGTCTTTTACAATCCTTGAAATTTCATGAGTGATCTCAGCAGTGGGGTCTTGTGTGATTGGACGATACCAGTTGATGTTATACACATGCTTCCTTCCTTCGGCTTTGTAAAGATCTTTAGACCAAAGGACCACTGCCCCTCCCTTGTCCGCCGGGCGGATGACCGCTTCTTGTTGATTCTTTAAAGAATCGATGGCTTGTCTCTGATCTTTTGAGAGATTTGCTGGTATGAATCTTCTCTTCTTCTCCAACCCATTGAGTGAAGATAACACCTTTTGTTCAAAAGTGATGATGTTCTTCGCCATGTTGTCACTCGGTGGACAGAATGGGGATTTATTTCTGAGACCGGACACCTCCATTTGGGGTTCATATGTAGAATCTTTGAAAAACCATCTAAGTCGGATTTTTCTAAAAAATTCAATCACCTCCAGCTTGACCTTAGTGAAGTCAATATGTGTGCCTGGTACAAATGAAAGACCCAACTGGAGCAGTTCCTCTTCAGCTTTCGTCAATATTTTATTGGAAATGTTAATGATGGAGGAATCATTCAAGACTTGTAATTCCGCTTGCGCGTTGACATTTCCCATTGCGGCTGTTTGAATTTGCTCTGCTGTTGCTGCTGGCCCTGGCCTAAAAAAGGCCCCTTCTGCTGATTTCTGTTGGAAGATCCTTCCCCTGGATCGGATTCCGCAGATGACTCAGAGGACGAAGTTTCGGAGAATGTAACAAATCTTTTTTTAGATCTCCCTTGATATGAATTAAGGTATCTGGTGGACTCAGAGCGGATGTAAAAGTCTTCTTTCAAGTATGGGTACACAACTTCCAAGTTGAATGATTTTTTATCCTTTTCAAATTTTGTTGTTTTAAAGTTAATTGTATTATCCTTGAATGTTGTGATCTCCTTCTCTATTTTTTCAAGAAGTAGTTTCGCCTCTGACTCCGTGTGATTGTCCTTGATGTTTTGCAGTTGTTCCTCGATCTCCTCAATTTCTTTTTGGCAGATTCTATGGGCTGTCTCAACTGTATGGACCATGAGATCTCTGCTACATTTGGTACTGATGCAGCTGAACCCTTTCTTGTACACTGGGTCGTCGGTAAAAATCACGGGTACGTTCTTTATCTGTAGGCCCCACGGGATCGTACCAGCTCTTAAGTTAGCAAGTAAGAACTGGCCATGAAGTTCTTTCCTGATATGCTTTTTTTGTAACCTGAGAAGCTTGTCCGCTACGTTTTGCTGCTTAGCTGTGCCGCTCAATGTGACTGTCGTGAAAAGTGTTGAGTCTGCAAGGAGTTTCTCGATGTGTTCCTCACTAAATGAGAGTGTATCCCTATCTGCCATAATCTTTCTCCAGAAGCCTGGATTCAATTAATGTGCTTATGTCGTGGTTTTTAATCGACTTCTAGCCTTACGGGTAAGGACCCGTTCTATAATACAGGAAAAAAAGAGGAAGGCTTGGGTCCTGTCTCTGGCCGGCCTGGACCACTCATATGGAAAAAACAAACAAAGGAGCCGGACAGTGTATGAGTAAAGAAGAAATTGCAAACCTAGTATAATAAATTGCTAGGCTGAACAAGCCAGCCCTCTCTGTTCGGGGGGATCAAGTCTTTCCACTTTATACAGATCTCCCTTCGAGCTAGCAGTATAAGGTATAACAGCAGCCCCTTATGGATCTGTGATAGCACCCCGTCAATAAGATCGTTGCCCCCAAAAATCACCAGATGGAGATTGATCTCGATATCGATTTCAAAGATGGGCGATAAGGAGTCCCCCACGTCTTTCCAAAAAGACCTTAACTCCGGACATTCAAAAAAGATGAGAATATCGTCCACTTTGGGTCATTTACATCAAGGGCATTTTGTGGGGGGCAACGGAGCAAACTTAGTTATCTTAGCTGGGGTGTAGTAGAGTCTGTTGAGCACAAAGAAATGATTATTTTTTAAACTAGTTGGCTTGATGTTTTATAAAGTAGTTTGAGGGATGGCTCAAAAAAGTCTTCACTATCGGGGGCGAGGGGTGATTGGTTCCAGACAGATGTTTTGGGGGGAATATCCGAATAGTCTGCTTCAATGAACCTTGTACACCACAAAGATATTTCTTTCTTTTTTGGCTGAACGTTTTGCAGTACCCGCTCAAGCTCCCAGTAATTTCACCCACTTCTGCCTCACGCCATGATTTAAGTTGGAGATACTTAAACTTATTTTTTTTTTATTGACATTTGTAGAGCGCGGCGAATACCCGTGGGCGTCTCGGTGCTAGTTAAGGGATGGATCAGCAACTGGGGTAAAGAAGATATACAAGGCGCTAGTTAAGGGATGGATCAGCAACTGGGGTAAAGAAGATATACAAGGCTAATGGTCAAATAACCACGTCTTTAGCTGTTTACGGAATGTGAACAGGGAGGGACTTGCTCGGATATGTGCAGGAAGGGTGTTCCAGAGTCTAGGGGCGGCAACCAGGAAACCCCTGTCGCCCCAGGTGACTGTTCTAGTGCAAGGCACAGCCAAGAAGTTCTGAATAGAGGAACGAAGAGATCGGGTTGGGACATGATGGAGAAGATTCTGTTTGAGAAAGTGGGGACCTTGATAATTGAGTGACTTGTAAACAATACACAGCGATTTGAATTTGATACGGCTGCGTATCGGGAGCCAATGGAGATCCCTAATGATGTTTGTAACTGGTGCGAACTTGGGGATCCCAGCCAGCATTCGTGCGGCTGCATTTTGGATTGACTGCATCTTATTTGTCACTCGGACTTGGGCATTTAAGAATAGAGCATTACAATAGTCCAAGGAGGACAGGACTAGTGAGCTGACCAGTGTTTTCCCGGCCGTGTTCGGTAGGAAAGGTAGTATTTTCCTAATCATTCTCAATTTCATATGAGCTGAAGCCGCAGTTTTATTCGCATGTGCCATAAAATTGAGGCCAGCATCGAAGATGACGCCTAGATTTCTCACTTTGCTAGCTGGACTCGGCGGGGGACCGAAAGACGGTGGCCACCAGACAGGTGACCAGCCCGGGGAGAGGTGACCGAAGATGACTTAGATGAATTAGAGAATGTGGGGCCTGTCTTAGCTCTTAAGACCTCCCATGGAAGAATCCCATCTATGTCCACCAGGTCCGACCATTTCACCACACCAGCTCTCTTAATCGGGATCGCCAAGCTATCGCCCAGGCAGAGTGGGGTCCCAGGGGAATCCCAAATGGGATCAAAGTTGGAAAAATATCCTATCCCCCATCTGCGTCTCACTTTATACCATGTCGTCAAGGCGGCCTTAAGAACCTTGAGACGGACACGTTTAAAGAATCTTGAGGCCCCAAACTTATATAAAAACCCTCCTTTGACACTTCCTCCCTCAACCATTGCCATCTCGCCCAAGAGCCTACCCCACATTGTATCCTCGGGTATTGAAAGCAACATCCTGATACCCTTAAATTGAAAGGCCGTTAAATACCAACTTAAGTCCGGAAGAGCCAACTCACCTTTTAAACATTTTCTTCTCAGCTTTTTCCAGGACATCCTAGCACCTTCATGTCCCCATATAAAGCTCCCAATTTTCCCCTGGATCTTACTAATGCTCTTATTGGGTAAGATTAAGAGAACTGCGTTAAATAGGTACGTCAGCTTGGGAAGAATACCAGATTGACTCTCCCATCGATTGTCAAAGGGAGGTTCCTCCAACTGGCGAAGGGGTAATCAATTTCCTTTTCAATTTTTTTCAAATTAATCTGGGGTATTTTAAGAGGGGCCTTGACAATTTTTATACCCAGATACTTGAATTCTTTACTGATGGGGCCTCCCCTATAAACAGTGTTCCAACACCTAACTTCCATTTTTGAAGAGTTAGCAAGGTACCCTGAAATTAAACTAAACTCTTCCAGCAAGTTTTCAAGCCGTGGGATAGATATCTCTGGATCAATAGTGTAAACTACGACGTCGTCAGCATACAATGCTATTTTACACTGATAATTTTGTGATTTAAAAGGACTGATTGAATCATCTAGCCTAATCGTTTGGGCTAGGCGGCTCAATATAAATGTTAAATAAGAGAGGGGATAAGGGGCACCCCTGTCAAGTCCCTCTCTGGATATCAAAGCTGAGAGTCAGGGTGCCATTCATCAGGATCTTCGCGGAAGCTCCCTCGTAACACTTCCTTAGGGTCTGTACTAAGACAGGGCCCATGCCCATACCCTCGAGGAACCCCCAGAGATACCTCCAACACACCAAGTCATTGGCCGTAGCAGCATCTAAGGCCACTACTGCTAAAGAATCAACCCTCACCTCGGCCAGGTCGATATTCCCTATCAAGAGTTGAGTCTGCTCCTGGATGTATCTCCCTACCATAAAACCTTTCCGGTCGATGTTAATCAGACTCGGTACCAGTTTCACCATTCTCCCTGCCAGAATGCCCATAAAGATCTTGTAATCGGCATTCAGCAGGGGGATCGGGCAGTAGTAATCGGCCTTTAGTGGGTCCTTCCCTGGCTTCAATATTAGGACAATTGTAGTTACCTTCCAGGATCTGGGTACCACTGCTGATGGGCTATAAACTGAATTCAATAGAGTGTAAAGTACTGGTGACAGTTCATCCAGAAGAAGTTTATATACTTCGTTCGGGAGAGCATCCAAACCATCAGCTTTTTTGTTTTTAGACCTCTTTATTCGATCTCTAATCGCTTCGATGGTTATGGGAGCATCTAGGACGTCCCAACTGGATTCAGTTAGAACAGGTAGAGGTTTGTCCCTTAGCCAGGAAGATATTATGTCCTGGGATGGATCCAGATTCTCCCTACACAGATCTAAAAAGAGAGAAAGAAGACATGTTTGCAAATCTTCAGCCTGGCTAGATTTTTCTCCACTACTATCAATAATAAGTTAATTGATGTTATTTTTGGACCGATCGATACTGGCCTTCCAGGCTAATAAGGCTCCTGCTCTTTCCCCATATTCAAAATTTTCCATGTTCGTAGTTAGTCATTGTTTCCTGCATTTCTGATCCAACAATCTCCTACGCTCCTTCCTGGCCTCCTCCAATTTTTTTCCTACTTGTGTCAATATTCCTGAATTCACCTGATTAAGATTGCCCCTTTCCAATTCTAGTTCAGTTATCCTACTCTCAATGGCATGTAATTCCAAGGCCTTTGCTCGATTTGTATAACTTATTAGACCATGTAACATGCTTCGCAAACTAGCTTTATAAGCTCACCCAAACGTGATCTATGAACGAGGGGCCTGATTCACAGAATGAACTTATGACTCAATCCTAAACTTACTACTGTTTTGGTATTCACAGATTGCACTTACAACTTTTGGTATTCACAGAATGAACTTACTACTTTTGGCACTCACAGAATGCACTTACTACTTTTGGTATTCACAGAATGAACTTACTCATTTCGGTATTCACAGAAGTTAGGACTCCTAAGTTTAGGACTCCTAAATGCCTTCTGTGAATACCGAAAGTCTTAAAATTAGGATTTTTCTCAATTTAGTAGTAGTAAAGTTAGGACTCCTAACTTTAGGACTCCTAAATGCCTTCTGTGAATACCGAAAGTTCTAAAATTACGATTTTTCTCAATTTAGTAGTAGTAAAGTTAGGACTACTAACTTTAGGATACCTAAATGCCTTCTGTGAATACCAAAAGTCTTAAAATTAGGATTTTTCTCAATTTAGTAGTAGTAAAGTTAGGACTCCTAACTTTACTACTACTAAATTGAGAAAAATCGTAATTTTAGGACTTTCGGTATTCACAGAAGGCATTTAGGAGTCCTAAAGTTAGGAGTCCTAACTTTACTACTACTAAATTGAGAAAAATCATAATTTTAGGACTTTCGGTATTCACAGAAGGCATTTAGGAGTCCTAAAGTTAGGAGTCCTAACTTTACTACTACTAAATTGAGAAAAATCCTAATTTTAAGACTTTCGGTATTCACAGAAGGCATTTAGGAGTCCTAAAGTTAGGAGTCCTAACTTCTGTGAATACCAAAATGAGTAAGTTCATTCTGTGAATACCAAAAGTAGTAAGTGCATTCTGTGAATGCCAAAAGTAGTAAGTTCATTCTGTGAATACCAAAAGTAGTAAGTGCAATCTGTGAATACCAAAACAGTAGTAAGTTTAGGATTGAGTCTTAAGTTCATTCTGTGAATCGGGCCCGAGGAGCCTAGTTTAAATGAGAAAAATTCCAAAGAGGAGGTTCTGATAGACTGAACAATTCCAGGATCCAACAACATTGATCTTTTCAATGTTCATCTGATTTGTGGACTGTTGCCGTCCTTGGAGTATGAAAACATAAGAGGGGCATGGCCAGATAGATGGCTAGGTAAAACAGATATGTTGCAAAGGTTAGCTAAGACATAGTCTATTCTAGAAGAATGATGATATGTTTTACTATAAAAGGTGAACCCCTGGGCAACTCCCTTCTTAGCCCTCCAGAGGTCTACCAAGTTCATGTTAAGTAATAGATTCTTCATAACCCTACGTGATAGCGGGGTCCCTACAACATGCCTCAAATTAGATCTATCTTTAGATGGATCAAGAAGGACATTAAAATGACCTCCTATTATTAAAGGAGGGTTCGCCGTCATCAATTTATCTTGTAATTTACTTAGATAAGTAGGGTCGTTGGTGTTTGGACCATAAAAGGAAGAACAAGTCATCTCTACTCCCTCAAAATCCAGCAGAGCAACAATCCATCTTCCTGTTTGGTCTGTCTGCACAGATTTGACCACACAGGGAGTCCCTTTCTTCACCAGGATTGCAACCCCTCGACTATTAATTGAATGCTGAGAAAAGCAAAAGCAGTTTATCCAGGGTATTTTTGAAAAGGTTGTATGTGATTCAGAAGAGCTCAGATGAGTCTCCTGCAGAAGACAGACCTGAGCTGGGGAAAGTTCTAGATACTTGAAGATCAACTTTTGCCTACGCGGGCATCTTAAACCATTCAAATTCCAGGAAATGAAACAAATTTCACAGTGCCTTTTAATATTACCTGCCATTAGCTAGAGCACCCTTTGCTTGAATTATACGGCATTCCTTAAAATACAGATGAGATGAGGAATATTTTTTTTTCCTCTCTGCTCCCCACCCTGTGAACTCCCCCTACCACCCCTCTTCCCCCTGTGACCTCCTGCACCTTGAGGAACCCTCCCTTCCAATAGGCTACGCCTAGTCAGACACCGACACTCGGGCCATAATTTACTGAAATTAAATCGTTTAATACTTGGGTCCTAGAAACCGAGGTCTCCAAAACCTCGATTTCCTCCTTTATTTCCCTCCCTCCTTCTCATATTATATCCTTGCAATAAGGGTATCTACCTCTTCCGTTGAAGGAATCATGTGCATGTGGTTATTCCACATCACACGTAGTGTAGCAGGAAACCTCTATTGGGCCTTTGCACCGAGACTGTTTAACTCTGCTAACCTCTTCCCCCAACTTCCCCTTGCTTCCTAGGGACTGTGCGGGGCTGGCTGGCAGCTGATTCCAACGCGGGCTCTTAGTGGCCGTGGCCGCCATCTTGGCTTGGGCTGGATCGCCCAACCCCACCCACGCCACTCCCCCCACGCTGCTCCTCCATTTAAACGTCCCTCATGTGTCAGCGCAGCGGACGAGCGCAGCGGGCGCGCCGTAGACGTGCCGGAGTCACGCCAGAGTCCAGCCCGTCTGCGCCCGTCCGCGGCAGGCCGGGGCAAGGGGCACCTCCTTATGTCCCTTTGCTGACTTATTCCCCCCCCCCCCCCCCTTCTCCTTTCATACTGGACTCCTGGCTCCATCAGTTCGCCTGTCTCTGAGCTATTGACCCATCTAGGTTTACTCTCCCGCCCACCCTCCACTCCCCCCACCGCCATTTTAGGTGTGTCCCCCGTGCCCAGTCTTGTCCAACCTGTCCCCCCCCCTTCTTCTGCTCCCCGCACTCCGGCCTTCAACACCACGGCCGCGCTTCTAAACACCCGATCGGCAGTCAGCCATCAGTATGAGCTCTTCGACTATATCGACACTCACGAACCAGATCTCCTGTTTTTAACGGAGACCTGGTTCAAGGCCGACTCCCTGCCCAATGTCTTAGCTGCGCTACCTCCCCCATATTCTGCCATCCGAGCAGACCGACCAGAGGGCAGAAGAGGTGGTGGAGTGGCCTTGATAGCCCGTACTGATCTCCATTTTCAGATTCTCCCTTCTCCCCCCATTTCTGAAGTTGATTATCTGAAAATCCGCTCCCGCTCTCATTCGGCTCCCTTAACTTCTGTTCTTATTTACCGCCCCCCCCCCCCCCCCCACCCTACTCCCACTTTTGTTTCTAGCCTCCAAGACATTCTGGCAACACTGGTAGTGAACAACTCGTCAGTGTTAGTCTTAGGCAACCTAAACTTTTGGCCTAATGACCCTGCCGAAAGTCCCCACTCTAAAGAGTTTACTGATCTTATGCTTAGTCTCAACTTTACCCCCCACATCCATAGCCCCACTCATGCTCATGGCCACTCGCTCGATCAGGTCTGGACCCTGAACATCCCCATCACTCCCCCCATTATTTCCCCTTGCTCCTGGTCTGACCACTTTTTAATTTCCTTTTCCCTTGCCTTAGCCCCAGCCATCAAGCCTCCCCTCCCCAAGAACACCTGGGTCAGAAAATGGGGCAAAGTGGACATGCCATCTCTCTGCTCTTCTCTGGCCAACTCCAGCCCTGATCTTGCCGGCCTCGCCGCCCCGTCCAACTGGCCACCATTAACAACTGGTTGACCCAAGCAGGCGACGACTTTGCCCCCCTGAGGCGGATCACGGTCAAGCGAGCCCACGCCGCTAACCGTTGGTTCACTCCTGACCTCAAGGAGAAGAAGCTGGCCGCGAGCATGGAGAAGAGCATACTGCCCCGCCCCAAAAATCACTTATCTCTCTGTACTCAAGGAATACAAGCAAGGCATCCTTGATGCCAAGACCTTGTTTTATTCCAACAGGATATTGTCAGCGGAGTCACAATCCAGAAAAAATCTTCGCCACGGTGCACGAGCTCGCCTCATCCAACAGAGCCACGGCCTCGATCCCCCCTTCCCAGCCTCTTTGCGACTCGTTCAACGACTATTTCGTTGATAAGGTCGCAAAGATCAAGGCTAATATTCCTTTCCCATCCCCCACATTCACCAACCCCTCCCCCCCTGCCGCCATCTCCAAACTAACTTCCATCCCCCCCTGACCAAAGCCACGCTCCTCCCTCTGCTTCAAAGGGTGAAGTCAGGTTCCCCCCTGGACTTTGCCCCTGCTCATATCCTGAGAGAAATCTTCCTAGCATGTCCATCCCTACCCCTCACACTTCTGAATGATTCACTCAGTAAGGGAGTGGTTCCCACCCCCCACAAATTTGCAGCGGTCATCCCTATCTTAAAAAAGGCCGGTGCTGACCCCTCATCCCCTTCCAACTACCGTCCCATCTCCCTCCTACCTTACTTGGGTAAGGTCTTAGAAACTCACGTAACCAGCACCCTGAGTACCCACGTGGAAACCAACCACTGCCTCTCCTCCCGGCAGGCGGGCTTTCGCCCCCTCCACTCCACGGAAAAGGTAGTGATCTCAGTGATGGACAGCCTACGCGAGGGCATCGACATCAACCTCCCGCAGGCCCTCATTCTTTTAGATCTGTCCGCCGCTTTTGACACGGTGGACCATTCCATCCTTCTCACCCGTGTCAGGGCGGCGGGCATAGAGGTCCTAGCCTTCGCTGGCTCGAGTCCTTCCTGAGTGACAGGGCTCAGGCGGTCCATCTTGCTGGTTTCACTGCTGCCTCCTGTAAGGTTGTGTGTGGGGTCCCCCAAGGCTCCTCACTTTCCCCTCTTTTGTTTAATTTATACATCTTCCCCCTCATTTTTATGTTGCAGCAGCTTGAGGTCACGGTGTTTAAATACGCCGATGACCTCCAGCTAATTTTCAACCTTTCTCATTCCCCCTCATCCTTTCAGAACGTCCAATCTGTTATGCTGTTCATCCAGGATTGGATGAACTGCAACCACCTCAAACTCAATCCGGACAAGACGGAATTAGTCTTGACCGGAGGTGGTTGCAGTCCTTGGTCCCCATCTCACTGGCCCCTCTCACTTGGTGTCCCCCCACTTCCCGTTCCCAAAGTCAAAACTCTAGGAATCCTCCTTAACCCCTCACTTTCTGTCCACTCACAGGTGAGTTCTGTTGTCTCTTCTTGTTTTTTCTCCCTTAGAACTATTAGGAAGATCTCCTGTTTCTTTTCCCTCCCTGCCCTAAAGATTATAGTGATGGCAATGGTGCTCTAGCGCCTTGACTATGGTAACATCATCTACAATGGCGCACCCGCTTATGCCATTCACCGTCTGCAACTAGTGCAGAACCAGGCTGCCCGCCTGATCCATGGCCTGCCCAAATTTCATCACGCCACCCCTCTATTGCAGGCACTTTACTGGCTGCCGGTGAAAGAGTGAGCCATGTTCAAGCTCGGCTGCCTCACCTTTCAGGCCAAAATGGGCACCGCTCCGGAGTTCATCTGCTCTGCTATTAAGCCTTATACCCCGGGCAGAGAGCTCCGCTCCACCCACTTGGCACTTCTAACTGTCCCCCGATTTAAAAAGAAAAAGGCTGGCGGAACAAAATTTGCGGTTCTTGCCCCTGTGTTTTGGAACTCCCTCCCTGTGGAACTCCGCATGACACCTTCTTACACAGAGTTTCGGAAAAGCCTAAAAACTCTACTCTTCTCCCGAGCCTTCGCTGTTTAACTTCCTCTGCTCCTGCTGTCTCCTCGCAATCTAAAAGCGCCATGAAACCGCGTGGTATAAGCGCGCTATATAAATGTTTTTAAATTCAAATTCAAATTCCAACTCCCACTGTCTTGTGGCCGTTATATGTGAGATATCGGATCTGCTGGAGAAGGAAAAAGGGGACATATCCGAGAATGGAGACGATATCACCCCTTCCTTTACAGCTGCAGTCAGAATCAACTCCTTAACTGAGTAAGACAAAAAGTTTACCAATATTTTCCGGGGTTTCTGTCTTCCTGGGTTCTTCATAAAAGGGTCCCTGTGGACTCTTTGAATTTCATATGTAAGATCGATGTTTGGATGATTCTTAAAAACAGTACCCTTTAGTAAGGAGATCAAAAACCCGTTAATATCCTCCCCCTCAAGAGCTTCCGGGATGTTTAGGAACTTCAAGTTGTTTTTCCTTGAATTGTTTTCCAATTGTTCGAGGTCGCCCTTCAGTTCCCTATTTTGAGTTGATAACTTTGCCAAGTTGGAAGTAGTTGTTTCGATCGATTCTTTTAATTTGGGGATTTCAGCCTCAATTGCCTCAGTCCTCAAGGTGACTTCCTCCAATTTCTGAGCCAGTACCTCGCATGATGACTGGATAGCAGCCTGATTCGCTTCAGAAACGGAAAACCTGTTAGTCAACTCTGCTTGATTTGTCTCCAAGACGGTAAATCTGCAAGCCATCTTGTCTTTCATAGCCAAGAGTAGATCAGCTATAGAATGTGTACTTGACGCTAAGATCGTATGGTCGTTAGGGGCAGAAATATTTAAACGATTACAGCTGTTTGGAGACCCGTGTTGCCCGGGCCCTCCTTTTGTACCAGTACCCACTCCCGCCCTTGCTCTGGCTCCAGCTCCTGCACATGCTCTTGTTCAGCTCTACTCTTGCCCTGCTCTTGCTCTGATTCAACCGGCGGTCCCAGCACTGAGTATCTATTAGTGAGGCTAATCATTGGATGAACCACCAACTCCTTACCAGTTGTACTAACGAAAGCTGGCGCTTTAGGTTCCTTCCCCGCCAAATTTGGCTGAATGGTTTTGCTTAAGGGCTCACTGTCATCACAGGTTGATGCCTTCCTCATTGAACATGCTGTACCCGCAGGGGCAGAGGCCGACGCAGAGACGGGCACGGGCTTGGGCATGGTCGTGATCGAGGTCAAAGGCGTAGTCGTAGACAAAGACACAACTTGATAAAAAGTTTTCAGAGATGGAGTAAATATAAATTTTACGGTTTGACGTTTTCTTATCCCGGGTTTTTCCCTTGCCCTTGATTGCTTTTGCTTTCACTGGGGTTACAAAACCACTTATATTTCCCCCTTGTTTGCGTTGTTTAGTTATCGTTCTAACTTCTGCTATGGGGGGGGACTTGTGGTGGCAGGACAGAGTGAGTAATTACTGTATTAGATGATAAATGATCTGCTCTTGCTCGCAGAGTATACCTACTTAGTTTTGGGAGGGGAAGTACCCTCTTGAGTCCCAACACCACAGGCCATACAAAAAATAGACTTCCCGACCTCCACCAAAGGCACACCCCTCTGAGAAAGTGCTGAAAAATTATCACACAGAGTCCTCTCTCTGCCGGTCAAGGTCTCCAAAACAAACTTCCCAGCCAGAAAGTCATTTACAGAAGGACTGGTGTCCTTAAGATCTTCAGCAGGAGCTAGTCGCAGAAACTGAAGCCCCCTACCTGGACACCGTCCTCGGAGAACCACTCGAACCTGCTGCCTGGACAAGCCTCCAAACTGGTACTGACCCTTCCTTTGGTGAACAGGAGCAACAAGGAAGCTAAATCCGGGTGCCTCCACTCATACGCAGCCTCTCTCCAGCTCGGAGTCCCAGTCTCTGCTCCGCCCTCGCTGCTGCCTCTGCGACGCCGAACGACAAGAACAGACGGGTCGTCTCGCGTAGGAACAAACGCCCCCCGCATGTCCTGAAAAGCAAAATAGAGCACACAAGAGGAAAACTTAGGTAAGGCAAATATTAACTTGTTTCATAAGCTCATAAGAGCCTCGGTTCTAGCGCACCATGTTATGTTAATGTTAATGTTAATGGGTGACTTATATAGCGCACGGCTACTCCAAGGAGTGTCCCGGCGCTTTCTGACCCATTACTGAAAAAAGGAGAAGGACAACAGAAACATAGCAGAATTACTGATTAAAAAGCCAAGTTTTCAAGGCCTTTCTAAAGGCAAACAGATTGGGAATGCGGCGGAGATCAACGGGAAGGGAGTTCCATAATTTGGGGGCGAGATATTTAAAGGAACGTCCACCTATTCTGACTTTCTTAATGGGAGGCACCATTGCCAGGCCAAGATTTTCCGACCGGAGAGATCTGGTGGGCTTGTAGAAAGAAATCCGTTTCTGAATGTAGGAGGCCCCTACCAAATGGAGTGCCTTATGGGCCAGTGTAAGAGCTTTGAATGTGATTCGCTTCTTGATCGGAAGCCAGTGCAGGGAGGAAAGCAACTCAGATGATCTGGCTTGCCGGGGTAGGCCGAAGATGGCTCTTGCCGCAGAATTTTGTACAACCTGGAGTTTGTGCAAGAGATAATCCGGCAAACCCAGGTAGAGGATATTTGAATAGTCAAGCCTGGAACAAATCAGAGCTTGTACTGTCAGCTTCCTGTGGGCTAAAGGGAGCATAGGAAGGAATTTACGCATCATTTTTAACAGACCAAAACAGGTACCCGTGAGACCTTTGATCTGTGTTTTCAAGGCAAGGGTGTTATCAATTTTGACCCCGAGGTTTTTAGCGACCAAAGAGGAGGAGGAAAGGGGGGACATGCAAACCGGCCACCATTCCTGCCAGGGTGGTTCTGCCTGACAGCCGAAGAAGAGCACCTCAGATTTATCAGGGTTGCACTTGAGGCTGCTTCCCTGAAACCAGTTGAAGACAGCCCCAAGGCAACCACGGATGCTCTCCCCGTCGAACTCCATGCCCTTCTTGCAGGTGAAGAGGAGCTGGGTGTCGTCAGCGTATGATATGATCTGGGCACCCATTGATTCCGCCAGTACCGCCAAAGGAGTCATGAAGATGTTAAAAAGGGTCGGGCTCAGCACCGACCCTTGTGGGACTCCGACATCCATAGGCGGCACCTCGGTGGAGTACGGGGGGGCCCAGACCACTTGTCGACGACACGCTAGGTAAGATCTCAGCCAGCTCAACACCGTCCCTCTGAGACCGATCTCGTGAAGTCTTCTCAAGAGGGCCTCATGCGGGACGGTGTCGAAGGCCGCCGACAGATCCAACATCACCAGCATTGCTCTTCCACCTGCGTCGAGAACTTCCTTAATGGCTTCGTTAACTTCCAAAAGAGCGGTCTCAGTGCTCAAGTTGGAGCGGAAGCCAGATTGGGTAGAGTGGAGTAACCCATGGTCTTCAAGGAAGGAAGAAAGCACAGAGTGAACGTGCTTCTCGACGATCTTAGCCAAACTGGGCAGGAGAGATATGGGCCTATAGTTAGCATGTATCTCTGGATCAAGGCCTGGTTTTTTTAGAAGGGGGACGACCATTGCCTTCTTCCAGGCTGGTGGAACCATGCCGCAGGACAAAGAAAGGTTCAAAACAGGGGAAATTAAGGAATTCAAAGTCTTGGCATTCCTGGCTAAAAAGCTCGCCGGACACGGGTCAAGCGGAGAGCCAGATTTAATCCTGAGTAAAAGATCCAGAGAATTAGATTCCAATAAAGGAGGAAACTCCGATAGAATGGGGCAGGAATCAGGAGGTAAAGACGTCAGATTGGAGTCATGCAATGATGCATTAGGGGCAGCTGGTGGAAAATATTCTTGAAACAATTTGATTTTAGTATTGAAGAAGATGGCCAGCTCCTTTACCCAAGGTTCGGAGAACTTATGCTGAACTATGCTAGATTTGGGAGAGATAAACTCTTTAACAATGGTAAAAATGTCTTTACTGGAATTTGACGCAGACTCAATTCTATCTGCAAAATAGTTCTTTTTGGCCTCAAGAATGTCAGAATGGTAAGATTTAATAGATAGTTTATAGGCAGACTTAGCTTCTTGGTCATATTGCTTCCGCCAGAATCTTTCGGCTAACTTACAGTTACGGCGTGCCAGAGCAAGTGACTTAGAGAACCAAGGAGCCGAGCTACGCTTGACAGATGAAGGGGGGGTCGAAAGAGGAGCAAGATCATCAAGCCTTTCAGTTAACCATTCCTGGAAGGTTTCAAGGTCCCTCTCCAGATGGCCGGATAGGATACAGGGATATTCCTGAAACGCTTGTGAAGCCCGAGGGAGCGAGACCGCGCCCGCCATGTTCCTCACCATCACTCTCCCCTCCCAACTTTATGATAGCTACCAACTACTCCAAACTTAGCTAACTTGCTGTTCAATGTAGATGGTGAGCCAGAACGGCGCAACATAATCAAAGGTATGTATAAAAAATGTTTTGCCATAAAAGTCCCAGTTCCAAAATTTGGTGTTTTCACTTAAAGCATCAGAATGTATGAATATATATTGTAATTATACTTATGAAATGTGTGTTTTCAGATATTGTACCAGTGTAGAAAAATCCTTTGCATTGAACCTTTATAGCAATATTGTTTTCATGCATTACTATCCATTGTCTTTTTTGCCATACAAATCCGTCACTATGACGGAAGCACAAACCAAATAAGCTATATTGCTTATGCTATTTTACTACTGCTATAGGAAAGTATGCAAATAATATACATAATAAACCTTTCTTTTTTCTTATCTTACCTTTATTCTACTCCTTTATTTAATTGTTTCATGTGGTGCATCCACAGCTCATATTTGAAATCAATAATAATGATATGCACTAAAGCTTCATGGTTACACTTGCTCAGAAGTTTAGAAGTAGTGGCTAATACTCTAATGATACTCAATAAATTATGACATGGTGTATGTGCAAATCAGAAATGAAGCAATCTGGTAAAAAATACAAAATAAATGTATGAATACAGGTATTTCTCTCAAAATTATATAAAAATCATAATATCAACAAAGAATATACATAACACGTATATAATACAGAATGTTTGGCACACTGGTTAATGTTAATATGGCAAGCCTTCTATGTTGCTTTGAACAAAAACCATCCCTGCTCCTAAAGGGGCATAGCTCCCTCCAAGAGGTGGTGAAACTCAGGCACATTGGTCTCTTTTTGAGGGGTCAGGGAGAAGAACTGGGTGTCTGCGATGGAGGTGTGCAGGTATCAGGTGTGTTTGTGGTGTGTCTGGGGGTGTGGGTTTTGGCGAGGGTTTGGGTTTGGGTGAGGGTGCTTTCTGGGCGTTTGCTTGGGTGAGGGTGTTTTTTGGGTGTCTGCTTGGGTGAGGCTGTGGGTTTGGATGGTTTTTGGAGGGGAGGGAGTAGTTGTTTCTGGGTGGTTAGTAGAGGGTGAGGGTGGGGGTGATGGTGTAGGTGGGTGTTGGGTGTGCCTGTGTGTTGCAAGTATCCGTGATAATTGTTTGGATAGCTGTGGTTTGTGGTAGGTACTTGCATGTCGGTGTCAGTATGCATGGTGGTTTTGTCTGTGGTCGTGGCTGTTGTGGTGGCTGTGTTTTCAGTAGTGACAGTGTGTTTAATTTTGTGTTAGTGTGTGTGTTTGCTTTTATGGGTGGGTGATGCTGTGGGTGAGTGTGTTTGTGTTTTTCTGTGGGGGGGGGGTGGGTGTAGTACAGGGGTTGATGTCAATTCTGAGGTGGGTGCACTGGAATGGTGGTAGGTGGAAGAGTTAGGGAAGAGGAACACAAAAGGAAGGACCCAAAGAGGGCAGGTGGGGGCAGTGATGTCTAAGGGGACTCTGGTGTGGGACAAGCTATGTAAAGCAACCAGAGCCACCTCAGAGATCACTGCTAGGTGGACAGGGGCATGAGCTGAAATGCCTGGGGAGGAGAACCCAGCTTTTTGGAGGGCTGGGTGTTGTCCTACGCTGGAGGGAGCATGAGGGAGGGGGCTGATAGGTCTGGTGGTAGGGGACAAGGTGAAAAGTCCTGTGAATGGTCCAGGGTTCACCACCACTTGGGGCTGGTTGGATAGGGAGGCCTCAGACTTGGATGATTTAGTGGCCTACTCTCCAGCCCTGTAACCCTTTGTGACGATGGGTCCTTCTGTGTTGATGGTGGTAAATTCAGACTCCCAGCGACATCTTGCTCTCCAACTTCTTGCCAACGTCTCCTTCGGTAGCTCAGAAGGATGCTAATAAGAGAAATAGAGCAATATTAACATAATATTGAACTGTTCAAGAAAAAGCAAAACGATTTAATTTTACATTCCTGCAGCACCTGGGTTGTCAATTTCTATTGACACTGACACTATTTAGTACCATACAGTGTAGATTAAGCACTGGATGTTGATAGGAGTTTATTATGCTGTCAATATGGGTGGGGTGTGTATTGTTCCTGACCACTTGGATTTGAAATGGGAATGAAGAATGCACACAACCAAAACCCTGTAACCAGCCTTACTTCAGTGAGGTCTCACTACACACGCAGGACACATACCTACGAAGGACAAGCAAAAAAACGAAAACTATTTTCTGTGAACAAAGGAACACTCACAGACTGCCACTGGGAATACAGATGCCATCAGAAAATCGATACATGAGTAATTGCCCTCTGATGAGCACCTTCCCCCTCCTGCTCTAGATGTTTCACCTTTCTTTTTTCTTTTATGGTGTTGTATATTTTGATGTAATGTGTAATTTTTCATTATGTTTCTGTAACATTATGTAACCCAATGCAAAGCGCTCTGACACCTACGGGTCTAGCCTACCCAGCCGGACTTTGGGCAGACTCTCCCTCGCCTCGCCTTCGCATTCTCCCTCCCTCCCACCCCTTTACCTTATCCTCTTTCCCCCTCTATGCTCCATATTTTTGTCCCCTTCCTAATGTTATTAAGTTGAGAACTAGCTATTAGCCGATGCCTGGTGGAGCTACCTGATAACTATAGAAGAGATGGGCTATGGACTTCCCCCTCGGCCGTCACCTACCCATCTGGACTTTGGGCAGACTCACACTCGTCTCTCTATCCTATTTCCCTTCTATGTCTTTACCCTACCCCCTCTCCCTTCTTAGCTCCTTTCTATTTCGTCTTTACACTCTTGACATTTTTTTCTAGTAACTGATGTAATTGGTAACGGATGTAAATTTGTAACTTTGTGGAACCTTATGTAAAGCGCTCTGATACCTCCGGGTCTAGCCAGCGCTATATAAAACTCAAATAAATAAATAATGCTGTTGAACCCAACATTAATACTTCACCAGCTTGCCTTCACTCAAGGATGTCAACATTGGCCAGAGATTAGTGAATAACCACACTATAGTTTACGGGGATTGTTGAATATATTATGGTCTGTTTCTTAGTCCCAATAACCTAGATGGACAAATCTCCGATGTCTGTATACAATACGAAAAGTTGATATAGAATTCTTTACCTCTGTATATGCACCATGGACGATTATGGTATTGGATGGTATTGTTATGATAACTTAAATGTCAATAAAATTGATTAAAAAAAAAAGCATGTCAACATTAACTCCAAGGTTCGTGACTTACCTTAATTTTCAGGGTCACACAAATGTGCCTTTCTTTTAAAATCTTACACCACATATGATTCTGATATGGTACTTTAAGAACTTAAAAGCTGTTCTGTACGCAGACCACCTTGTCAGATTAAATTGGATACATGTAGACTTTTCTGTGGCATGTGCAGAAATAAGTACCGTTACATACTAAGTGCCTGTCAAGGTCCTGAAAAGTAGTTGATGGTGTAAAGTTCATTAACTGACAGAAAATATAAAGTTGACGACAGACACATTAACATTTTTACTTTACCATGTAAACCACAGTTGAGTGTGACACACCAGCTAATAGTATTTTACAAAGGCAAACACTTGGAGCCTATGAGTCAATTAAGCAGAGATATGCCACCGCACGCAGGCAGTTGTTACTGTCTCTGGAGCTTTTAGTGTCCCTGTACCTCACACAAGAGTGCATGCAGATTGTCCTTGAAGTCACTATGTTGAAGGAGCAGACCCAATCTTCATTTCGTCTGGCTGCTGACCCGCAGACCCGTCCTGCTTCCTAGTGTCCCATATTGCCAGGTTTCTTCACAATGATTAGTCTGGGCATCCATTATTTATACCTGACGTCTACGTACTTTATTTTTGAAAGTCGAAATGTCAGAAACAAAAATCACTACAGGCTGCAGTGTCAGGTCTCTGTCAAGTTATAAATTGCTCATTTACTGGGTAGATCAACGAGTGACAGGGACCCAGCAGTAGTTCGACTATTATGTGCCATGTGCATATGCACTACCACTTTGCAGGGACTTGCAAGGAACTCAAAAATGCTAAACATTACTATGTCAAACTCATCATGAGAGCAGAAGAACTTTAAGAATGGTTCAAAAGGAACAAAGTGCACCGAGGTCTAATGGCAATAAACAGCATTTCCCAAACAGAACAGAACAAAAACAGTTCTGAGCAGGTGACTGTCATTTATATATGTATTACTGACTCTACACCATAATTTTCGTTACACATCTATAATCAGAAATGTTTTGATTCTTAATGCTGGAGTTGTGACTTCAGTACCAATACTCATTATTGTATACCTATCCTGAAAAAAACATTGTTAGTCATACAACAGCATACAAGCAAAGTTACACCTACCCCCTTGTTGCTGCTCTCTGGCCTTCATCTCGCCAACAAGCTGTGGTCATATCACCGCCTAGAAGCTGGCCATTAAGGAGGTCAGGGTGTGCTACACTCGCTTCCGCTCCCAGGAGGACTTTCTCGGCTCGACCTCATCTGTTATTTTGATCCAGCACCACAGGTTCTCCCATCGCTTCCGGCAGAGCAAACTATGGCGCTTACGTACCCATAAGGTCCGCAATTTCCTCACGATAGCCCTCCAGATTGTCTTATGATGGCGACTGACCTACACATATGAAAAATAAAAGAAAATAGAAATGTTAAATTTGACAGCATCTAATACGCCACATGAAAAAAGTTAAATGCATTTGTAATAATTTTTTTATACAACATGCTCCATCTAGTGTGTTAATAAATGTCAACTTTTAAATACAAAACACATTTTTGTGTGGTAAAACTTAAACAGTAAATATAGTTTTGTGTGTGTATATAAGTATGTATGTATGTATATATATATATATATATATATATATATATATATATATATATATATATATATAGATACACAAATTTAAATTTATACTGCACTAATTGATGGTTAATGCCCTACAGATAGACAAGAATACAAAGGCTAAAATAGTATATACCCATTAATGGGCTTGGTTTGATATTTATGTAATAACAACAAAATCCACTGAGAAGTTGATTTCTGCATCTTCGCACACTTAGCAGAGTAACATATGGAGGTTACTAAAGGATTATGACTTATTAAACATGTTATGGACAATATTTTACAAGGGTAATTTTCAAATGCAGCTCGTGTAGTCGGCTTTGCCAACCTTTACCAAACTTTACCAAACCTTCTTAGTACAGTGTCAAAATGAGGTATTACATATAGATGTTTGGAAATGTTAGCACATACAGCTGCTTATTTTTTGTTGCACTCTTTAAAAAAATAACCTTTTATAATGACAATGAGAACATAAAAGGTTTTATCCTTACCTGCTGTTTTGCAGAGCCATAGAGCTGTCAGCTGACTGTAATGAGACAGGTATCTCTCCTCTGTCAACATTTGAAGTTCTTCTGTGAAAACGGGGGCCATGTCTCCAGAGGAGAGATTGCAGCTGGCAGACGTCGGTGACAAAATAGCCTTTTATGTCGACAATGAAAGCATAAAAGGTTTTATCATTACCTGCTGTTTTGCAGAGCCATAGAGCTGACTATAGTGAGAAAGGGCCTCCTCTGTCAACATTTGAAGTTCTTCTGTGAAACTGGGGGCCCTATCTCTAGAGGAGACATTGCAGCTGGCAGAGGTCAGTGAACAGCAAGGATGAAGGTGTTCACTGTAAAAAGCTTAGGAGGTTATCAAGAAACGTTACAGACACATGTATGCCACAGTGTTATATGCCTACGTCATTGGACACATGCACCAATCATTGGATTTGCTAAAGTCGATCTCACCATGTTAATCTGTGAGTGTATAAGCCACTGACATACGGATGTCCCAGTTTATGTACTTTGTCCGTCTTGCATGATGGTCAAGTCATAGTGTTTATTTCTAGAAGTTAGACGGAGATGTTTGCCAAGGAATGAGATAACACTAATATCGTAACTGTAGCACATCTCTCACGGATACTTAGGATAGAGAGATTTCAGCATTGGAATAGTTAACTACATCGTACTGTGTGTAAAATAAACCACTGTTGAAGGAAGCTAATATATATATATATATATATATATATATATATATATATATATATATATATATATATATATATACACTGAAAAAAACATAGGTTTCACACCAGTTATAGTTAACTGAATATTTTACTCATACAAAACCATTGATATTCCCACGTTACAGTTAGTTGGACTCACTATAACTTGCGCGCCCGCAATCCACTGCTGATGATGTCACATATTACATCATTCATGACATGGTCAGTGACATCACTGATGACATCACTGATGACATCTCAAATGACATCACTGATGACATCACTGATGACATCTCAAATGACATCACTGATGACATAATTCATGTAATAATACAATGCACCTCCTCACACTGTAATACAACCTTTGATACACCCAGTGTTAAATACAGACTACCATTCTTGAAACCATTGACACACCAATGCCAGTTACTACATACGCACTCACTGATTCCTAAGTCTACACACACATCCACTCATTCACCCATACAATCACTCATACATACAGTCACTCATCAATACAACACTATTGTATGCATTCATACACCTATACAGACATTCACACACTGCCACTCATCCATGGAGTTACTCACACACCTAGTCACTCATGCAAAGAAACAATCACACTCCCATTTCCTCATCTATACAGTTATACACACAAAACCTTACTTATTCAAACATATACTAACACATACTTACTCTCTTTTACAATCACTGATACAAGTACACATTGATCCATACAGCCACTTATGCAATCACAGGCTCTCATGTATAGTCATTTATATATACCAACTCTCACATGCACTGTGTTTTACATATGTACTTACTTGGGCATGTAGCACTGAGATATCCATTCACTCACCAACACGCCCATGCACACAGTCAACCGCCCATACTGCTGTTTCCACATGCACTCTTGAACCCATACACCAAGTGAATCAACTGCTCACACATCTATGCACAAACTCACACATCTCCCAGCCACCCACACACACACACTCAGCCTCACATACAAATACTTGGGCAACCAATCAATAACCCATATAACCACTCATATAGCTACTGATCAACACATGCAGCAGCTTACACAACAACAGACATACTGATGCACATATTCAGACAGTTTAGTCACTAACCCATGTATTCAGTAAGAAACATTTAATCACTCACTCATACAGTCAGTCACACACCTACAAAATCCTTCATCCAGACACTTATACATCCACTCATTCTTCAATATGTAAAACATATTTAAACTTCACAGTAACACACAGTCACTGGTTGATGTCATCAGTGATGTCATTTGAGATGTCATCAGTGATGTCATTTGAGATGTCATCAGTGATGCCATCAGTGATGCCATCAGTGATGTCATTTGAGATGTCATCAGTGATGTCACTGACCATGTCATGAATGATGTAATATGTGACATCATCAGCAGGGGAATGCGGGCACGCAAGTTATAGTGAGTCCAACTAACTATAACGTGGGAATTTCAATGGTTTTGTATGAGTAAAACTATAACTGGTGTGAAACCTATGGTTTTTTCAGTGAATTTCATAGGTTTAATAAATGCTAATTCCTAACTATAACGAATGTTAAACCTATGGTTTTTTCAGTGAATTTCAAAGGTTTTTCAAATGCTAATTCCTAACTATAACGAGTTTGTAACCTATGGTTTTTTAAGTGAATTATTAAGTTTTTTTATTAGCTATTTTTTATAGCTATTAATTATTATATTTTTTAATAAAATTATTTAAATAATGTATATTTTTGTAACCTTAATTTTTCAAAGTATTTTTCCTGTGTTTTAAAAAAAAATCTTTTTACCCCATGTAAAGTGTTGATCTGTATAACCACTTAAAATGTTAGTTTGGTTTAGTATTTGTGGGTGAAGAAATTTGATTTGGTTAGGGACGGGTATAAGTGTGAAGAATGAGAGGGAATGACGGCCATTTTGTGATTGCAGTGTCTGAGGTATATTTGTGAGGAGTTTTGGTTTTCAGTTTCTGGTGTGAGAATTTTCAACAGCATTCTAAAAGGTTAGTTGTTAATTTGTAAGGGGAACTCTGTGGTGCACGTTAAGTTAATAAGAATAATGTTTTTTAATATAAAAATGTCTTACTCTCACTGTATTTCTATCTCTCTCTTTTTTTTTTTTGTAACATCGTTTTTATTGCAGTACCAAAAAGTTGCATAGACATTACAGCAATGAATAATAAATAAATACAGCGAGACGGCACACATTTAGACCACTCCCACCATCATGCTGCCCGTGCCCCCAATCAGGAAGCCGAGCCGCGTCGATAACATGTCTATCTCCTGCTTCTTCTCCCAATGTCCGTTTCTCGATAGTAAAGGAGGACGTGGACTGCTTTTAAGTTTTCACCCCTCCCCCTCCCCCTAACAACCACCCCCCCAACTCCCCGACCCCCTCCCCCCTCCGTGGCAGCGCTATTATAGAATCTCAGAGAAAGTAAGGTCTGGTGTGTGCAAGGAGGAATTAAACTTTCGCTAAAGGTGCACCCCTGGCGTGTTAGTGGGGTCAACCATGTCAAAGTCCGTGTCTTCACCATCCTCCTCCTCAGCACCATCCCGGAGTGCCTGCACTATCATCTCCCACGCCGTTGCCCTCTCCAAAGCTTTCTCATCCGCAGTCCTCCTAGCCATCTGATACCGCAGAGTACTTTCACACGCCGCCCACTTCAAACATTCACTAAGCCAACGTTTGTACGTGGGCCCCACTTTTGACTTCCAATTCCTGGTGATTTCCCTCTTCGCCAGTATCAATCCCATATCTATGAACCTGCTGGTCGTCTTATTTTTAGGCGTATGTGGAAACCAGTGTAGTACTCCCACTGCCTTGGTGTATTGTATCTCCCTATCTGTGGCGTTGTTCAGTGCCCTTCCAACCTCCTGCCAATACTCCCCCAGTTTAGGGCAATCCCAGAGCATATGTCCCAAATCCGCCTCCAGTGCACTGCACCTAGGGCAGGCCGCTTGGTCCACTCCAAAATACTGTTTCAGTTTCCCCGGTGTAAGGTACGCCCTATGAATAATATAGAAATGTATGAGTTGGAATCTGGCGTTCCTCGTGCTCTTCCGTGCCCTCCGCAGCAGTTGGCCCCAAGTGGCCTCCGGAATCTCCATTTGGAGGTCCAGTTCCCATTAAGTCTTCAAGGCAGTGAGCGGCTGCAAGGTTTCTCGCAACATTCGGGAATACAGACAGGTCACTGCCTTAAAGGTTCCCGCCGCCATCATCGTGTACTGACACGCTATAGAGGTAGCGGGTTCCTGTAGACCGTCGCCCCAGTGTTCTTGCATGGCACCAGTCACTGCCGCGTGTAGAAGATAATCTCGTCTCGGCAGGTCAAAACGCTCCTGCAGCTCTTGGAACGGAAGCAAGGCTCCGTCCTCATAGAGGTCGCCAAACATCTGGACCCCAGCTTCCTCCCACCCCAGCAATCTCGACCAATCCCCGCCATGCGGCAGGGCCGTAACCATGCCCAGCGGAATCTCCGGAGCATACATTCGACGGATTCCGGCTCGTTTGCGCGCCCGGTTCCAGCAGAGCCGAAACGTCTGTTCCTCCATCGTTAGGTCCCCGACCAGTAATTTCTGGTGAAGCGTAATATACGCGAGTACATGTCGCGGGGTACCCTCGTCCCTGCTGTGTTCGGGGCCTCGATACACTCTCGCGACCTCCTGTGTAAAAGTTTGTAGTTGAGCCGCTAAATAATAGCACTCGAAATCAGGCACTGCCATGCCTCCCTCATCCTTGGGTCGCAAGAGGGTGTCCAGCGCTATTCGCAGCCGACCCGTGCCCCATATGAATGCTATGATCAGTGATCTCAAACGGCGGAAGATTGAGCCGGGTATCCATATCGGCAGGGTTCTAAAATAATACAACAACCTAGGGAGTGCTACCATCTTTAGCAAGGAAATACGTCCCGCCAATGAGAGTGGGAGGGTGGCCCAGAAATCCATACACCCCTTCAAGGCGTTAATGCACCGGGTGATATTACCATCCAGCATATCCGCAGGCGTGTGATACACATAAACCCCCAGATAGTGCAGGCAATGGGGCTCCCACCTGAGTTCCTGTGTGGTGAGAGGGCACGGCTCTCCTCGTCTCAACGGGAACAGGCAAGACTTAGTCCAATTGACCTTCAGGCCCGACAACCGCCCGAATAACTCCAGCAAGCGCCTCGCTCCCAACAGTTCTTCCTCCGCATCCGCCCAAAAAATCAACAGGTCGTCCGCGTACAGCGAGATGGCGTGCGGCCTGGCTCTATAAACCAGTCCCTTATAATAGCGTCCAGATCTGGCCTCCGCTGCAAAAGGTTCCATCGCTAACGCGAACAAAAGGGGGGAAAGTGAGCATCCCTGCCTAGTGCCGCGTCGCACCGGATACGAGTTCGAGATCAGCGATCCAACTCGAACCCTCGCCATGGCTTCAGCATACAAGACTTTGGTCCAGCTGATATAGCCCTCCCCTAGCCCGAAACGCCTCATCACTCCATATAAATACTCCCACTCTAGGCTATCAAAGGCCTTCTCGATGTCTATGGAGAACACTAATGGAGTAGCCCCCTCCGGCAGCCGAGCTCCCAGCAACCCAGTCAGTCTACGGATATTATGAGTGGTGTTTCGCGTTGGAATGAAGCCGGACTGATCACGATGAATCAAGCCTGTCATGTGGGTTAACAATCTATTGGCCAGGATTTTGCTCAGGATCTTGTAGTCCGTCGTGAGCATTGACAATGGTCGATAAGAGGAGGAGGCGTCACTCGCTCTACCAGGTTTCAACAAGGGGACCATGAGGGCCTCACACATTGAGTGCGGCAGTCTCCCACGCGACTGCGCCTCATTATAAACAGATTGTAGTTGCGGGGCTAAGTACTCCATATATTTACTGTAAAACTCGATCGGCAAGCCGTCGAGTCCCGGGGTTTTATTCCTAGCCATCTGTTTCACCGCGCACCCTATTTCCCCAATCGTTATAGCGCGGCCCAGCTCCTCGGCCTCTGATTGTTCTAGTTGTGGCAACTGCAACCCCCCAAGGAAGGCGTCCAGTTCCTCCACCCCGCCCGTCGGCCTGCTCTCATACAGGCTTCCATAATATGCCCTGAACCTATCCAGGATCCCGGCCTGGGTGTGGCAAAGCCCGCCTCCCTCCTCCTGAATGGACATGATTGGAGTACCCCGCCGAAGTGGATTGGCAAGCCAGGCCAACATTTCCCCGCCTTATCGCCCTCCGCATGCGCCCTAGTCAGATAGACCTTGTGATCGAAACTATGTAATCATTCCAACTCCACAGCCATCGCTTCTCTGGCTTCACAGACCCCCTTTTGAAGCTCGGGATGATTTGGACGCTCTCGTTCTACCTTCCTCAGTCGGTGCTCCGCACGATCGAGGTCGTCCAACAATGTCTTACGAGCCCCCGCAACGGTCCCAATGCAGTGTCCCCGGACCACCACCTTAAACGCATCCCACTCCACAGCCCTGTTGGATGTGGAGCCATTGTTCTCCTCGAAGTACTGAGCCACTCGCTCTCCCAAGGCCTCCCTAAACAGCAGATCATCCAAAGTATCAGGCTGTAGTCGCCAAGTTGGGACACAAGAGACATCTACCATCCAATTCAGGGACAATAACAAAGGGTTCTGATCCGACAACGTGCGGGCCAAGTACTTCGCGCCCCCTACCGCTGCAAGCACGGGTGAAGAGCACAAAAACACATCCAGCCTAACATGTAGGTCGTGTATGCTAGAGTGGAAGGAGTAGTCCCGTGTCGTAGGGTGTAGTGTCCTCCAGGCATCTTCCAAATCCCAACTCTCCTGCCAGTCTAATCTCCGCTTTGCTACTCTATGTACCGGTGATGAGTGTAATGGGGGGTGAGACCTATCCAATATAACACCCACTACCGAATTAAAATCCCCTCCCATGACCATAGGGCCCGCCAAGTAACTCGCCAGTTTGCCCGAAAGCGCTGTCAGGAAGGCGTGCAAATCCACATTCGGAGCATACACACTACATAAGGACACCATTCGGCCCCTAAGTCTTCCTTCTACAGCCACAAACCTGCCCTCAGGATCTTTAACTTGTTTGGTGACCTGAAAGGGGACCCCAGCCCGTATCCAAATCAAGGTGCCCCTTGCAAAGGCCAAATATGACGTATGAAATAACTGCCCCCTCCACCTTCTCTGCAGCGCCACTCCCTCCTGCTCCGTGAGGTGCGTCTCTTGAAGAAAAGCTATGTGTACCCCCCCTACGTTTCAAATAAGCATGGACCTTGTGTCTGCGCACCATAGTGTGTAAACCCCGCACATTCCAGGTCACACATTTCAGAGCTCCTGTGTTAGCCATATTCCCCTGCATTCCCAGATAGAACAATAACAACCTTCGACCATGCGCTCATGCCAACCCAATACTGCGCCCCCCACCCTCTCCAGACAAAAAAAAAAACCACCCCTCCTGCCCCAACCTGAGCTTCCCCAACTACTCTCGGTTCCCATCCCCCCAGGACAGGACCCCCCTCAATTGGAAGAGAACCCATCCAAACTGTTGTAACTAAGTAATCCCCTCAAAGAAAGACTACAATTCGCAGTCTCCACTGCGATGCCCTTAAGGGCCAGCAGGGCACGGTCCGATACCGAAGGAGTTCGTCAAACAAAAAACAGTCCCGCACATCCCGCCCTGTAATCCCCCCATGAAAACTCTCGAACTCCCACATACACGTGAAGCTGCACTCACGGGTACAGCGCCCCAGTGTTAGACCATCAGGTCGTTCTCCAAAGCAAGTGTCTCAGACCTCGACGATCTCCCCTGATGTTTGTGGCGTTACAACGGGGCCCTTGGCACCTCCGAATTCTGAGAGTTCTGTTCCCGACCCTGTACCCTGCTCCTCTGAGTCCGTGCCCTTCCCGGACTGGCTCCGCGGTGCACCTGATAAGTCCACCACCGCCTGCAGGGCAGCCTTCCGTTCCTCCTCAGTCTGCGATACTGATGGTTTCCCAGTTCTCCTTCGATTCTTGCGGATACATTGCAATTTCCTGGTCGGCTGCTTCTTTTGAGCCTCCTCTGCCCTGGCTCTGGCTCCGTCCGTTCCGGCCTTGTACGTGTCCCACCATGCCCAAGCGTCCGCCGAGGTGGTAAAGAAAAGCGATTTGTCGTCCACCACCACCCTTAGCTTCGCTGGGAAGAGAAGGGAATATTTGATGCCCTCTCCACGGAGCTCACGCTTGAGCGACAGGAAACTGCCCCTGAGTCTCTGGGTCTCGAAAGTGTAGTCCGGGAACAGAGTGACCCTGTTATTGTCCACTTGGAAGGGCCCTGCCTCCCTTGCCCTCTGCAGCAACCAGTCCCGGTCTCCGTAGTGGAGCAGCTTAATCACCACCGGGCGAGGGGGCAGACCAGGAGCTGGTGGTCGGGCCGGGACTCTATGGGCTCGTTCTAGCGAAAAGAAGGGAGAGAGTCCTTCTAGCGCTACTTCAGTGCGTAGCCAATTGTCGAGGTAGCCCACCATGTCGTCTCCCTAGGTTTTTTCCGGAAGGCCCACCAAACGAACGTTGTTGCGCCTACACCTATTTTCAGCGTCCTCGGCCCTCCTCTCCAATATTTTCAGCCTGTCCAGAGCATCCGCCATCTGGCCCTTTAGCGTTTTGTGATCCGGGGTCAATTCTTGCAGGGATATCTCTACGCTGTTGACCCTGTCTTTAAGCTTGTCATGTTCCGCTTTCAGGAGACCCAGGCCGGTCGCTACCTGAGGGATGTTGCTGCAGAGTGTCTTTTGTGGTTGCAATGGCCTCCAGTATGCGGTCTTGCATGCGTTGGAGGGCAGGGTGATCATGATCCGCTCCGTCCAGCGCTTCTGGGTCAGCCGCTCCATCTCCCTTTCCTTTCGGTTTCCCCATCTCGGTGACAGCTATCGCTGGTCCCCCGGAGCCCCGACCAATCTCCGCGTGGTCCGTCAGCCGTTCAGGACCTCGCTTCCGGAGAGCTCCCTGGACAGTGGGGCCGGAGAGCTAGAACCCACGCAGGGCAGTGAGCGCTGTCCAGACCTCTCTCACAAGGTCGGTCTGAGTCTTGGAGGCAAGCGTCGGTGAAGGGGTCTCGAGACCTCGGTCCACACTTGGGGAGTGGCAATCACCTCACAAAGCCGCCGCCATTTTGGGTCTACCTCGGTGAGCTTTCCTGGTACCCCGCACAATCGCCAAATCGCCACCAAACCGAGGAAAGGGTCACCCGTGTCTTCTCACAGGGTTGAGAGAGATCCTCCGGTCCAGCAATCACCGCTGGCACTGGGACATCAGGGGTACCGGGTCTCAAGTCACCTCCGCGCTCTGCGTCACCAGTCCAGGCCTCAGGGCGCCATCTTAGATTGAAGTCTATCGCCCCCGAGGCATCTGCTAAAGTTCGATTTTCAATTCGATAAGCAACCGTAGGTCGCCCACTCCGAGCGCCCCTGCTTCCGCGGCTCCTTCAGTCAGTCGATTCACCAAATTTCGTTGGAATTCGCGTGGATTATCAGGATAATATCTGGGATCGGGCGCGGAGCTCCGGGCTCACGCTGCCTACCTCCTCGGCATCCAAGCCACGCCCCCCTCTATCTCTCTCTTTTTATAGTACCCTAACAGCAAGGATGGATCTGAATGAGGAGTCAGTTGACATTGTTTTTGAAATTTCTGCAACTATTTTAGACAATTTGAATGATCCAGTTGATGTGAATACACATAATGAAGACCTTATTGATTTTTATGATGAATCTTTGGATTCAGAATTAATTGAATATTTGGACTTCATTGAGTTCCAGAATTCTTCTTTGGAGACTAGCAATGACGAAATATCTGACGAATTAATGTTAGAAGTTCTTTCACATTACAAAAATTCAGAACAATAAATTTATATTTAGTAATGAAAAATGGTTAAAAATATTTATTTTAAAAAAAATACTACTTGTAGGTACTTAATTCACCCAGATAACACAACAGCTCTTTTCAGAGCTACCCTACCTCTAAACACTCTAAATTCTTTATTTAAACTAATTTTTTTCTCTGTTTTTCCCCGTGGTACGCGTACCTGTACGCGCACCCGGAGCGCACTCCGCGAAAATAAAAAAATAAAAAACTTTTTTTGCCCTTCGTGGTTTTTCTAGGCCCCCCTCAGAAAACCTAGGGGTCAGGGGGTGTCTACCATGCCCCCTTTTAATCATTTCCCCCTTTTTTTCACCCCTTGTGTCTCGAGTCTACAGAGACACAAGATGGCGGACTCTCCGGACTGTTTGGAATGTTGACAGACACCCGAGAGCCAATCAGCTTTCCGCTCTCACACTTCCATTCCGGGTGCGCTCCCCGGTACGCGTACAGGTAAGCGCTTGAAGCGCGCATATAGATATATGTGTTTTTGAAGTTACTTTTCATAAAAACCTCTGGAGCAATTTTCACCAAATATAGAAAAGGCACTTCTGCGTACCAGTCCCAACAATTTTGCAAAGTTTGGTGTAATTCCATTAAGCGGTTTGGGCTGTAGCCGTGTCTGAACGTCCTATAGAAAATAACATGGGGAAAACATGTTTTGGGACCCCCCTTTGTTCTCGGCCCCCGCATGACGAATCCCCCGAAACTTTCAGGGAAGGAGCAGAACTGAGCTGGCCAAAATGTTGGAAAATTGCATACAATTTCCTCAATCGACGCTAAAGTTATTCCCAATAGAATGTTGCGGATATCCTATGGTAGCTAGGTCCTAACTATAACTACCTACTGGCGACCGCCAGTAGGTTATATATATATATATATATATATAATACTATCAAATGACCACTCGCATACGCTCTATATACATATATACTGTTTTAATGAAATATGTTTTATCACAGTAATTTTTAGGAAAAGATACGTTGGCTATTATTTTTCATAGCTATCTTTTTTTAAGACAAGTACTGCAATCACCTCAACTTGTCCCTGGCAGAGCCAGAGGACGCCAGCCAAAAGTATTTTGCTACTTTTCAGACCTTGCCACAATGCATGAGAGGAAGATAAAGAAATATAGACTGATCTGACAGACCATATTTGTTTTGCCAAATCAGATGACCACAGAACTGATGCCTTTAAATCCAAGTCCCACGGCTATAACATCACTTGTAAATACAATAGAAGCACTGCATTTACCTGCAACTGCTCCTTCCAGTACACCGGGCTGCAATAGATTGTCCCAAGCCACTTTCTCTTGTGTGCTATAACAGTTCATCAATGTAATGATTAGTCACAGGAATGGCTTTATTTAATTCCCTAATGATATGAATACCCTGAACAATATAAAGACAGAATTCTTTGCATTGGGTAGCATACCACATGTTGTTGGTGTCGTTGCTGGGACACATATTGCTTTGGTTCCACCCCACGACAGACAGCATGTTTCCACAACAGGAAACATTTCTATTAATTCAATGAGCAGGTCGTCTGCATTCCAGACCTGTACATTACCAGAATATGTGCCAAATTTCCTGGATCCACCAATGACTCAAATGAGCTGTGCAACAGCAGCATACAACAACAGATGGCACAACTTGGAAATGTGAGGGCCTGCCTTGTTAGTAAGTGCTGTGCTCAAACATTGTAAACATAACATTAATTAGTGGCTAGATCTTAATATTGTAATTGAAATGAACATATATTGTTTTATTCTTAAATTTCAGTAGACTCTGCTTCTCCTAAAAGACCATGTTAGTTACCACCGCTGAGGAATCTATCTAAGCCAGTGGAAGTCCGCTTCAATGAGGCACATGGTCGAAATAGGATGCCTGTGAAGTCAGGCTGTTTAAAGCATAATTCTGTTGCCTAGATAAGTCTGGTGGAGCCCTCCTCTACTCACCTGACAAGGTGTGCCAAATAACTACTTTAGTTGTATAGTCACAACATTGCCCTGCGGTGAAACATCCCTTTCATCCTTGAATATGACTGCTACAAGGATGCCCAGGGTGATATTGTTGAATTGCACCATTATTGTGGTTGCTACACTACTTTTCTTGGACCTCTGAGTTGCCTTCGACAGAGTTGACCATGACACACTAATCCAAAGACTCTACGAAGCCGGCGTAGAGGGGAATGCCCTTGAGTGGATCACATCCTAACTTCAAAACAGAACAAATGTAATCTATTCTCCACCTTTCTTATCCAAACCATACTTCACAGGAGGGATCCCTCAAGACTCTATCATCTAACCCATGCGTTTCAACATCTACATGAAGTCATTACTGGCAATCACCAATGAATTTCAGCTCAGATGTTATAACTATGCAGATGACACACAAATACTCCTTAAACTGGAAAACCCCAAAGACATTGGAAAATCACAAAGCTTCAGTTGCCTCACAGCCGTTGATCAGTGGATGACATGGAGCCATCTCAAATTGAATGCTTCCAAAACAGAAATACTCACATGTGGCGAATGGAAAAATGATGATACACTGTGCGCCTGGTCTGACGATCTGGGACCACCTCCTAAAATATCTAAGGAAGTAAGAAACCTTGGCATGATCATGGACTCGAAGTTATCAATTAATGCCCAAGTGGACAAATTAGCAAATTTAAGCTTCATTACTATGAAAACTCTGAAACGCATCTTCCCCACCTGGGATCTCCACACAAGGTCCAACCCACCATCTCGCTTGTACTGTCTAAACTTGATTACACCGATGGCCTCTACCAAGAATCATCTTTATCAACTATGAAAAGACTAAAACGGATTCAGAACTCTACTAACAGACTACTCGTACAAGTAAAACCACAAACCTATATTTCCCCTGCCTTGAGGGCTCAACATTGATTACCGACTGCAAGAAGATCCACATTCAAGCTGCTTTGTATCACCCACAAAGCAATACATGGAACAGGACCGCTTTTCATCAGGAATAAAATCACCAAATACCTTCAACAAAGGAACCTCCGCTCCCAATTGGCACCTCGCCTCAAAATCCCATCATACACTGAAAAAAAACATAGGTGGCACATCTTTCTCTGTTCAAGCAGCCAAACTATGGAATTGATTAACCCCAATCATAAGATCCACAGATAACTATTGTATCTTCAGAAGACTACTCAAGAGTTTGCTCTTGCCTAAATAACCACCATATTCAAAAACAAATGTACAGCATATCCCTGTGTATATAAACATTTAATTTGATTATATGTATGTATCTAGATATGTGTATTTCTAGAAATAAATATGTATAATAATATGTACTTATGTATCTATATATTTATTACTTTACTCCTGCTATAAAAAAACTTTGCTTCACTCCAATGCACTACCCTATATTTCTTCTCTCCATATGTCCTCTACCTTCACTTTCTGACTAACAACCCTTCTAAATTCTTCCCTCACCAATTCCTCCTTTGACTCATCCCAAAATTACCCTATACTAATTCACCAATAATCCTTTTTGGGTTCTGGAGTAGCATGCTACACGCCAAAAAGAGTTTCACACCTCGTTTGTTGTAGTAAGTGCTATATAAATACAATTACAATACAATGAAGAGGACAGAGGTGAGAGAAGGAAATTACTTTAGACAAGAAGTAATAGACAACTTCTTCTCATGAGGGAAAGTTTTAAAGTACAAAATACATTTTTTGTAATGTTATTTGTACCTAACATTGGCATTTTTACCATTACTTTCAGGGTGTGCCTTCAATGATGTTATTTTGAACCAAATAGTAATAGGATGATTTAGTAGTGATTGGATGATGACATGCAATGATTTAACTTACCTATGTCCACTCCCCAAGGGATTCCTGAAAAAAACCTCTTATGTGCAGGATTAAATACACCTTCTCCTCCCAGGCAAAGAGCTTCATGTGTCTGGGAGAACCACCACCAGTCTGATGGACCTCGAGGTGAGCTTTTGAAGGCAGGGAGCACAATATTTCCCCCATATCATTTCAGTGCTTCCTAATACCCCCCTGTGAGCGTCTGCTGTTAGAGACTGCATTCACCCTTGAGACAATTCTATCCCACGTTTGCCTTATATAGGTAATAGAGGTATTTTGAACAAGGGAACCAAAAACCTGTGGCTCTACACTAATATTCTCAACAACCATAATAGTTAATACAGTCTCTGAAAATCTAGGGGTCCTTCTTCAAGGTGAGGCAAAAAAATATAACAAAATACCAAGCTAAGTTTAGAGAAAAATAAAAAAATTAGAAGCTAAGGACGCCACTTGCTGTAGGTCTTGCTGCTTCAAAACGTTAAAGGCAAAAGATTGTTGTTTAGGAAATTACGTGTTTTACAGTGTGGCCTGCAGGTGTGAATAATATGGATATTCAGGTCAGGGTGCATGACATACGTGCCAGTCCTTAGGACAAATGAATATGCCAACATTAAACATGTCTGTAATGAAATTACTCCATCAAAACACCCCTGCAACCTCGCCGATATGATGAACACTTATAAATCTGGTGGTCGGTAAACTGTCCCTGCAACGCCAACAGAGTGTTATCTGACAAAAGATTGTGCAATCCCGATGATCCAGGACAACCGCTGACCCGACAGACAAACCTCTGTCCATGCCAATAGAGGTTCTGCCATTGGATATATAAATCTGGTGCGAAAACCACCGCCAGCATGATAGAAGGAATCAAACCTCCATCAGGAAGGACCGGAGGGTCGGACGCCAAGATATAAATCAGATCCTATGCTGCCTCTATATGACACTTTTAGCCACCTGTAAAAAGGTCTATGTCTAAACAAAATTTGGAATAGCCCCGTCTGCTTTAATTGGTTCAAAGATATCCACTGTTACTTCACCCAAGGACCACTTGTTAATTTCTGTGCACCATATGTGCAATGCTCGTTTCGCACACTTTAGCACTCCACGGCTGGTCTGCATAATTTTTTATACAACTCTCCACTTCCAGATCCAGACATAACCACCAAAATCCTCCTTTAAATCTTTCCTCTTTTGTTTTCATAACTCTTAAGTGTCCATTGTGCTAGGTTTATACTTCTCACTCTTAGAGCTAACAGAGTGACAGGTTGTGTTCCTCTGAACAAAAGCACATCTCTTTCTCACAATTCATCCTGCACAGCCCAAAATAGGTTTTAATCTCTCCACCAGCATCTTCTCTGGCCACTCCAGTTTTCCCAAGCCAAACATCGAGATAAACCTTTATCCATACCCACTTCCATTTTCCATTCATCCTATAATACTTCACCCTCTATAATGGGACAATTTCTTCAACCTAAATATCCTGCTCAAACTCTTCCCCTACAACAGCTGCACAAGTGACCAGTCGTGACAAACAATTAGCTGTGTTTTTTGCAGCCCCAAGGACCTACGCAGTAGAGAAGGTCTAACACAGTAACAACCACAACTCCCCTAAACTTTCTTTGATACGATCTCATGCACAGGTTTATTTTATTGTCTGATCTAACAGAAGAGGTGATAGCCAACAGAAAATTCCTAAATGTTTTAAAAGCCTAACTAACCACTAACGCCACCTCTCGATTACAGAATAATTCATTAATGATCTAGACACACATGCTATCGTTCGTTCCACAGAAAAGATGACGCAGCAGCGTGTGCACTCGCTAATCTAATTTTAAACACTTTACTAAGTGGATTCACTTTAAACGGTATTATATTCGCTAGCGTGCAAAAGGTGAAAGGTTCAGCTAGACCTTTAAGCTTTAAGCAAAAATGAACATCCGGGAGGTGTCCCGGAAACCAAATGCACTGCGTATATCACTCACAAGAGTGGAAACCTTGCTTCAACATACGGTGAAAACAGTATTTTTCAAATCACTTTAACATTTTAAAACTGTAGTAAACATAAATTTGCACATTTAAATGTGTTTTATAGCACACATCAACTTTGTAATTTGGTTGCTCAATAAAGTTTTATTGAGTATTCTTCACTGAGTTTGTTGAACATTCACAAAGTCGTGACATGAAGAGAACACATTCAATTACACATCCCAATGCATTTCGGGCATCTGTCTGCCCTACGCCAGGGAATTCTACGAAATAATAACGCAGTGCATTTGGTGTCCCGGTTGTTCATTTTTACATCGTTCGTTCCACTACATTCTTCACTTGCAACAAAAGAGCACCCAAGTCTTTGCAGGTGGCATTTGTGACCTTGATGGTATACATTTTTGGAATAAATGCTTACAAATGTGATGTCTTCACTGGTTCGTCTTTTAGCTCGACAACCTCCGTGTTGCACTCACAATCCCAAATAAATTCAGCGTCTTTTTTGCATTACCCTCTGAAAGTACCTACATTTTCAGAAACTGTATGAATTAATTGACCACAGATTTCAACCATATGTAAAAAGCGTAGCAATTCTCTATTCTTGGTCAGCTCCTTAATGTAAAGACCATTAACCAGATCTTTCTTCGATCTCACGACTTTCTCACGCACATTGAGACCCAGATCGCAAAATGTATCCTTGTCAAATCTGTACTAATCCATCTTCAAAGGGAAACAACCTTTACAACGCAACCATTACATCGCACTACACTTACAACGCAGGCATTACATCGCAACATCCTTTACAAAGCATGACTCTACAATGCATGCATTATAACACAGACAATTACAACGGAGTTAGAATACTAATTTTTAACCCCTACACTATCCAACACTTACCTTACTGTTGCACCCCCTGGAGTTAGAATAGTAATTTTTACCCCTACACTATCCAACACTTACCCTACTGTTGCACCCACGGGAGTTAGAATAGTAATTTTTACCCCTAAATTATCCAATACTTACCATAAATGCAATGTAATGGTATGTGTTGTAATGGTATGCGTTGTAAAGGTGGTCCACGTTGTAAAGGTGGTATGCGTTGTAAAGGTAGTATGCAATGTAATGGAATACGTTGTAAAGGTATTTTTTAAAAATGCGATGCAGTGTCAAGCGATGTAATGGAATGCGTTGTAGTGGATGTTGCGATGTAAAAACTGTGTTGTAAGTGCATGTGTTGTAAATGTATGCATTGTAACGTCATGCATTCATCTTCAAAGTTAAACCTGCTTTCCTCAACCTCTTAAGGACTTCATGAACTCTCTATCTCTCTCCATGCAACAAACTTACATAAATGAGAGCATCATCCTTGAAAGGTTTCACCTCATCCATGTCACATAACAAAGTGGTCATAACCCTCATCAAAACAGAAGTGACATAGACCACTGAAATATGAATGCTTCCATAGGTGATATGGAGGCTGTGATTAAGGTAGTGGATATTTATCAACCACCGCGTCCTGTTTTAATACTCTGGGGATGACACACAAAAGTATTTCGCTAGTCTCATTAAGTGCCACTACAATTATGGCCACCCTCAGTCACTTCAACTGAAAGAATCATTTTTGCTGCACACAGTCAATTCAGTTCCATTCTGACTGCTTCTTGAACATTGAACATTTCAAATATGACAGGAGGAACCCATTATGCCACCAGAGAATCCTGGGTAATTACAGTTAAAACAACTACAATAGTTCAAGGTATACTCATTTATGACCAACATATCAAATAGCTGGTAAATGCCTTAGGCCACTATACACTAAATGTTACATAAAGCCAGCCACAATGCCTGGACAATGTATGGACGAGAACAATACAATAATACTGCCATTGGTCATATGCTGTTGGTACAAAAATGATTGGCTGCCCAAACACTGACACCATAAACAACAGAAACTATGATATTATTGAAATGTATAGAAATGCCATCAAATCAGTGCGCCATGGGGCAAAGTTCTGTTTAAACACATCTGTGACAATGGTCAACTGTAAACACGACTCAAACATCATCTCTGCTAATGTTCCATCCACTAGCACTTTATGTGGAGGACTCCCTATAGACTTTTGTTCCACCTGCAATACATTCTCTTCTCACACTTCTTTAACTTTTACTGACCTAACCACTTTGCTCCAGCTTCTTTAACAATTCATGAAATGACTTTTTCTACTACATTTCGTGCACACCCCATGAGCAATCACATTTATTCGGTATGTGGCCACTAAGGCCACAATGAAAACAATGGCCTTTCAGTTTCTATTCCTTTGTTTAGATTATTTCCACCACTTTAGCTCCTACTGAATTCACATCCAGACTGTTAAGAAGCACGAGAAACGCCTACTTCAGGAAGATCAGACGATCAAAAGCTGATTTCATTAGCAATCAACTAGATCAGGCCAAAAACCGACCGAAAAGATTGTTTGAAATAATTAAAGCTCAATCTACGGGCGTCTCACATTCTCCCCAAACTAATCCGGAAGCATTACCCAACTGCGAGGAACTCGCTTCCTTCTTCACAACAAAGACAGAAAGACTAAAGACAGACCTGCTCAAAGATCTAGCATCTCTTAACATCTCACCCATGAATTCCCCACTGACCACTCACATGACCTGCTTAGCTAAACCAAGAACAACGCCGCTTGGACCGCCTTCAACTTCTACAATGAAGAAGATATCTTGAAAACGCTAGTCTCTCTCAATCCCTCCAACCACTTCACGGACCCTCTACCAGCTTCCCACTTAAAAGCCTTCACTCCATTGCTGGTGCCCCTCTGGACAAGGATAAATAGCTCCTTTCTGCTTGGAACTATTCCAGACATCTTTAAAGAGGGCCAGGTATCCCCCATCCTAAAGAAACCTACGGCGGACCCGTCAGACCTGAACAATTATCACCCAATCTCCAACATCTCGACCTTGGCTAAACTACTAGAAAAATGTGTTCACATGCAACTCAGTAATCACATCGATCACTTCAACCTACTCGATCAGTTCCAGTCAGGCTTCAGATCAGGGCATAGCACTGAATCAGCCATGACGCACATAATCGACGACGCACTTCAAGTACTGGACCAAAACAAGGCCTGTTTGTTAATCCTGCTTGATTTATCATCAGCCTTCTACACGGTCAAGCACGAGAACCTACTCGACCTCCTCGAACACAAAATGGGCCTATCAGAAACGGTGTTAAACTGGTTCTCTTCCTTCCTCCAAAACAGAACCCAAAGATTCAAGATCAACCAATCGCTATCTAAACCCGCTCCAGTCACCCTAGGAGTCGCACAGGGATCCTGCCTCTCCCCGACACTCTTCAATCTGTTTATGGAACCTCTCACGGAGCTACTCAATTCTTCAAATATCCAATACCACATGTACGCCGACGATACACAACTTTACATTAAGGTCCAATCACCTGAAGACATCATGGCCTTCAACTTAACACTTCGAAATAAACAGACATGGCTGGCGAGGAACCATTTGAAACTAAACACCCTAAAAACAGAATTTCTACTAATCGCCCC
The DNA here is from genome assembly GCF_964263255.1 of Lissotriton vulgaris. Classification (NCBI taxonomy): domain Eukaryota; kingdom Metazoa; phylum Chordata; class Amphibia; order Caudata; family Salamandridae; genus Lissotriton; species Lissotriton vulgaris. The sequence continues at coordinate 549,734,741 of NC_141699.1, read as the reverse complement.
CCCAACAAACAGCTAGCATCAGCGAGTGGATGAAGCACCTCACAGCACTCGAAGGCCAACCGCTCATCATAGATTCCGCTAAATCCCTAGGAATAACACTTGACAAGAGGCTAAATATGCAGAAGCACATCAGTGCGGCAACTAAAGGAGCCAACTTCCAAATGAATACTCTTAAAAAACTGAAACACTTCATCCCGCCTAATGACCTCAAACAAGCAGTTCAAACTCTAGTTATCCTTAGAGTGGACTATGGAAGCGTTGCCCTCTGCGGACTGCCCAGATCTACTACCGCTCCCAGTAGAGCATCAATCAACTCAGCCGCCAGACTCATCACCGGCGCCAAAAGAAACTGCCACATTTCCCCTGACCTCCGCGCCTCAAATGGCTCCCTTTTGAGGCCAGAATCCACTTGAAAATCGCTGTGATGACACAAAGCGTTGCATCAAAAAAACCCGAGATACCTAGCAGAGAAACTAGTACTATCTGGTGGTAACAGATCTACCAGGAGCTATAACAATTTACTTCTCAAGCCCCAACGGTTCTCCAAGAAGAAGACATACATCCGTACCTTCTCAGGAATGGCACCCAGGATTTGGAACGCCCTACCCCCAGAAACAAGACTCAAACCATCCGTAGCCTTTTTAAAAAAAAAGAAGTGAAAGCGATTCTATTAGCCAAATTCACTTAAATCTTGTCATACACTCTTGTATATATGTGTGAACCATGATATTGTACCATATTTGTACTAGCTGATTGTACTTCTTAGTTATATGACGATCCTCCTGCCTGTGAAGCGCTCTGACACGCGCAAGGGTTTTGTTCGCGCTATAGAAAACGTAAAAAATAAAAATAAGATGTATCAACATTGTATTTTGCGGATCCTTAATAGTGAAATTTTCCGATTCTCTATTATGGACTCGCAAAAGCCTATGCATGTAGGAATCGCAAAAAAAATTGTGATTCCTAAACATTCCTTAATTGTGACTCTCAAATTACAACTCGCAATTAAGGAATGGATTCCCATTCATTTCTATGGGCTTAAAGGCCCATAGGAATGAATGGGAATTGCATGCGCAATTTGCGAGTGCCCAATAAGTACTCGCAAATTGCGCAATCCAATTTCAAGGGTGCCAAATGGACACCCTGTTGCACCCCTGAAATAGACATGTGTGCACATGTGGTGCACATACATGCCCTTGTATGCCACATGGCACCTAGAAAAAGGCAAAAAGGTGCATTTTGTCTTGGAATTTGCTAATTGTGGTAATTTGCGATTCCTTAAAGCCAGGTCGCAATGTTTTTTGATTCCTGCATTGCATTTAAGGAATTGCAAATTGTGATTCCTTAAATGCATTCGCAAAATAGGTAATCGCAAATATTGTGATTCCATATTTTGCAAATGCCTTTTGAGATGATACATCCCAAAAGGCTTTTTACCGTTCGCAATTGGTAAAATGCTTGATACATCTGGCCCATACTTTCCTTATAGGTGGCTCATTGTTCAGCTACAACTCTTCACTAATAGTATCACTTTTACAGATCAATAAAAACTAGTTTCTGATTTGTTTTATCTGGTAGGGCCCCACATTTGCATGTAGGATCTAGCTTCCTGAATGGCGTTATGCATTCTTCTACTGTTTCGTCCTCCTGCATCCCACCTCCAAAATGGTACCTCTGCAAGATTGTTTAAAATGTGGTAACAATCTGTATCCATTTTTTTAACAACTGAGTCAAATTCATTTAATCCCCGACCTTCATCCTCACCCAGCTCTGCTAAATTCTACAAAGTGACTTGTTCTTTTGCACTCAGACAGTGTAGTAGTAGCAATAACTTTTTCTCAGTTCCCAAGATTGCTCCACGCACTGTTTTGAAATTCCCGTTTTCACTGGGACCATCTTAAAGGAGGTTCCCCAGGATGAGACAAGGAAAATGGCAGAGAGGTGAAACTCTGCATTTCACTAGCCAGCAAGTGGAGCCCTGGAGCAAAAGATAACACATTCTGAATTCCACTAAACTATAGGAGAACATTAATTATAAGTTGTTACGTTTTTTAAGAACCAACACAAAGAATACAGCAAACACTCTTTCAAGAAGAATGATACGATATCATACTTCACAGAATATAGTTTTTCCCATGCTAACACACCCTCAATAATGGCCCCACTCAATATCACTGGCCAAAGACACAGAACTCTGAAAACTCAATGTACAAACTGTTATCAGTAAATGAGAGATGTTGAACAACAATAGCGTATCAACAACATATCCCTAAAGTGTGTGCACTCTGGTGCTCTTAGTTGGAGTGCCCACCCCCAGACTGGGTGTAGGCACTGAGTGTATATAGTAATTGCCCACCAGGAGGGTGTGCCTATCACCAGCAAACTATGCACACTAATAGGTGTGCAAGTCACCATGACTGTAAATAGGCAATCGATGCAAGAAATACTTTTTCAACAGAACTTATGTCGTCATCAAAAAAAGGATGTGCACCATAAAACTAGTGGGAACAGATTGTGCAAGAAAATAGGTGCTCTTGCTTGATCATCAGTCTTTTCTCCTGTCCAAGCTAACACCAGAGAAGCCAACTTATCAACAAGACATGCGAACACTGACTAAAGAAACCTTCAATGCCCATCACGTAAAGTGGCCCCATATGAGGATGCGCCTTCACTGTAGTCTGAAACACAAAGCTTGTAGTTTCACTCTAACAGTTGTTGTGAACCCACATGTTCGTGTGTACTCTTATGCTGGGTCCAGAAACTAGAAGGGACAAGAGCCTAGAGCCTAGAGAGATACACTTCATGACTTTCAAGAAACTCCTCGGTCACCACCGTGAGCAACAGGCTCCTCTCACAACTTACCACAGCAGAACGTTGTGTTGAGGTTCATGAACCAGTTCTTAATTCACACATTTTTGCTCATTGCCAGTGTAAAATAGCACGCACGAATGGGTGTCCACAAGAAGAGATACTTTATAGCTCCTTGGCCACTGGCAAATACCAAGGGGCAGATTTATGTTTACTGGCGCATCCCCAGGGATGCGCCAGTTAACATGCGCCACAGTGCGCCACAGCTCCGCCAGCCATGGTGCGCCGCATTTATAATGCGGCGCACCATGGTGCAAAAACGGCACAGATGCGTGACGCATCTGTGCCGGAAATGTGTCGCATTGCTGGAGTTGCGTCGCAAGCGCGACGCAGCTCCAGCAAGGCTCGGGGGTGCCCCATTTTAACAATGCTGCTTCAAGACCTACGCCTGCTTCAAGCAGGCGCAGGCTTTTGACGCAGCATTGGCTTAAAAGTGACTGAGTGAAATCTCATAGATTTCACTCAGCCACTTTTGCGAGGCGCACCTGCCCCGGAACGCCCACCCTGCACCGGAACGCCCACAAGCGGCGCAGGGCTTTACAACGTGACGCATCTGCCTAGATGCGTCACGTTGTAAATCGTTCGTAGGGATGCGCCACGTTTACGCCGCCTTGCGTGACGCAACAGCGGCGTAAACGTGGCGCAAGGGCCTCATAAATCTGCCCCCAAGTACCTGTCATCTACAAAATACTCAAGCGAAGACTCCAGCTTAAAGTTTCATCATCAGCGCAACAATAGTAGGTAAGTGTCCAGCAGGATACAACACATGCGTGAACCATTTTTTATATGAAGGCATCCTGGCTGTGAAGTCAGCTACTTCCTTGAGGCTAATCATATCCAGCTACTACCAGTCTTAAATGCTTTGTCGTATTTTGGATCTTTCTTGCTGTAGTGTGGCAGGCATCGAGAAGCATGTCTTGTAGTAAGACAAATGGACAGCCTTTGTCTTTCGTGCATGAAGGCATCCACAGCCGTGTAGTAAGTGGCTATATCTAGACTTCCCATCAGTCTTACGTGCATCTCTGTCGTTTAGGTCTTTGTTCCTGGAGTGTGGCAGCACTCATTTGACATGACAGCTAGTTAAACATATTGTTTGCCCATGCCATGAATTCCTGAATTTTGAGAACACCATTCTCTATCTGAGGTTTAGGTTGAAGTGTAACCTCCCTAGTCTGAATATAGGGACCAACAGCTTGCAGTCCTTGATCACATTCAGTGGGTGTCCATATACATAAATGTCAAATTGTTGTCATCTCAAGTGTAAGGTAATAGCTCTGCTTTCATTTTGGCAATTTCTTTGCTCGTTTTCGGTCAAATTCTTGCTGGTGCTGGCAATGAGGAACACTGCATCTTTGAAGTCTTTCTGCACCAGGATTTGATCCCGACTAGCAGCTCAATATTCCAGTGTGGATCTTCGGTTTGTAGTGAGTCCAATGTCCATTGTGCCTGTGTCAAAGTGACTTTTCCCACAAGCTTGTTGTTGGTCTTGCAATGTTGGAAATGAAATTATTACAGTAACTAGCCATACTATATTTCCAGTCTTGGTGTTATTCAGATGACTGTGTACCAGTAAGTCTCTTAGGGAATGAGCTTTGTGTTACATATTATGTGATCGATTGGGTAACTTTACTTCCACTAACAGCGTCTAATCTAAATTTCTTAGATTTAATGTTAAAGTTGGTAATAATTCTGGAATTGGTATCTGGCAGCATGTAATCATCCATTCTCTTCATGAAGAACAAATCATAGTTCAATCCAGAATCAGCTTTCTGTGTGGCTGCTAATAACACCTGGAATACTTATCCTCCTTGAATCTGTCAAGTATCAATTTCTCTCTCCCCTAGACAGATTCTGTGTTGAAGTTTTATTTGATTACTTGCAAAGAATCCTTCGTAAGGAATGCTACACTTAAAGGATGGATGTTGACGCTCAGCTTGTTACACACTAATTCCAACAGTTTTGTTTCCGTTCTGTACATACGTGTGATTACAAAAGGGGGTGGTGATGGACGGAGCATCTGAATCAATCAAACACTCACACCCAGTCAAAAGATCTGGGTTTAATCAAGTTCAAGTTCAAGTATTTGTATAGCGCACCACTCACCCAGAGGGTCTCAAGGCGTTTGGGGGGGGTGCTTTATTTATCGAATAACCAGGTTTTTAGCTGCTTTCGGAAGGAGAGGTGGTTCTGTGTAAAGCGGAGGTGGGTGGGGAGAGAATTCCAGGTTTTGGCTGCTAAGTAGGAGAAGGATCTTCCCCCCATGGTGGATCTATGGATGCGCGGAATTGCAGCGAGGGCTTGATTGGACGATCGTAATTGGCAGGTGGGGGTGTAGAAGGATAATCGTGTGTTGAGGCATTCGGGTCCTAGGTCGTAGAGCGCCTTGTGTGCGTGGGTGAGGAGACGGAACGTTATTCTCTTGTTGACGGGGAGCCAGTAGAGGTCTTTCAGGTGACTGGAAATGTGAGCTTGACGGGGGATGTCCAGTATGAGTCTGGCTGAGGCGTTTTGGATGCGTTGGAGTTTTTTCTGTAGTTTGGCTGTGGTGCCGGCGTAAAGGGTATTTCCGTAATCCAGTCGGCTTGTGACCAGTGCGTGGGTGACCGTCTTTCTTGTTTCGGTGGGGATCCAACGGAAGATTTTTTGAGCATGCGTAGGATGTTGAAGCATGATGATGAGACGGCGTTGACTTGTCTGGCCATCGAGAGGGAGGAGTCCAGGATGAAGCCCAGGTTGCGTGCATGATCTGTAGGTATGGGTGCTGTACCCAGGGCCGGTGGCCACCATGAGTCGTCCCAGGCAGAGGGGAATGATCCTAAGATGAGGACTTCCGTTTTGTCCGAGTTCAGTTTTAAATGGCTGTTCTTCATCCATTCGGCTACTTCTTTCATTCCTTCGTGTAGATTGGTTTTGGCGGTGTTTGGGTCTTTAGTGAGAGAGAGGATCAGCTGGGTGTCGTCTGCGTAGGAGATGATGTTGAGGTTGTGTTGTCGCGCGATGGATGCAAGGGGAATCATGTAAACGTTGAAGAGGGTGGGACTGAGTGATGATCCTTGTGGTACGCCGCAGATGACTTCGGTGGCCTTTGATTTGAATGGGGGAGGCGGACTCTCTGGGTTCTTTCGGCGAGGAATGAGATGATCCAGTCCAAGGCTTTTCCTTGTATTCCGACATTGCTGAGGCGTTGTATAAGGGTGTTATGACAGACAGTGTCGAAGGCGGCGGAGAGGTCAAGTAGGATGAGGGCAGCTGTTTCTCCGTTGTCCAGAAGCGTTCGGATATCGTCTGTAGCTGCGATGAGGGCGGTTTCGGTGCTGTGTTTGGCTTGGAAGCCGGACTGTGAGGGGTCGAGGGATTTGTTGCATTCAAGGAAGGCGGCGAGCTGATTGTTGAAGGCTTTCTCGATGACTTTGGCAGGGAATGGGAGGAGCGAGATGGGGCGGTAGTTCTTGAGTTCAGAGGGGTCCGCTGTGGGTTTCTTCAGAAGGGCGCTGAGTTCGGCATGTTTCAAGATTTCCGGGAAGGTAGCGGAGTTGAAGGAACAGTTGATGACATCGCGGAGATGGGGTGCTATGATGGAGTCTGCTTTGTTGAAGATGTGGTGGGGGCACGGGTCGGTTGGCAATCCTGAGTGGATGGAGTTCATCAGGCGGATGGTGTCTTCAGTAGTGATTGGGTTCCAGTCGCAAAGGATGCTAGAGGGCGGTTTAGGTTCGGGGGTCGGTGGAGTTGGCTGGTCTTCTGACTCGTTTTCAAAGCTGTTATGTATGTCGGCGATTTTATTGTGGAAGAATGAGGATAATGAGTCGCAGAGTTCCTGGGAGAAAGTGATGTCGTTGGTGCCGGCGGTGGGGTTGGTAAAATCTTTAACGATGTTGAATAGTTCCTTGCTGTTTTGGGCGTTGTTGTCAAGTCGATCTTTGAGTGCTGATTTCTTGGTGGATCGGATCAGTTGGTGGTGTTTGCGGGTGGCGTTCTTGAAGATGGCTAGGTTGTCAGTGGTTGGGTTTTTTCCCCAGGATTTCTCGAGGGTGCGGCAGAGCTTCTGGATTTCTTAAGGTCATCGTTGAACCAGGGGGCTTTTTTGCTGCCTTGCTTGATTTGATGGTTTTTCAAGGGTGCTAGTTCATCGGTGCTGAGGGTGATTCATTGTGTGAGGTTGGTGGCTGCTTGGTTTGGGTCAGATGATTTGGCAGGAGGGTTTAGGTGAAGCGAAGAGGAGAGCTGGGCGGTGGTGATTTTTTTCCAATTTCTTAGGGGGATAGGTTGTGGGGGGTTGTGGGTCGTGGTCTTTTTGTAGTTGAAGTGTACTCAGCTGTGGTCCGTCCAATGGAGAGCTGCGGTGTGGTCGAAGGAGATGTGTTTGCTGGGGGTGAAGATTGGGTCGAGCGTGTGTCCGGCAATGTGGGTGGGGGTGTCCACAAGTTGTTTGAGTCTGAGATTGGCCAGGTTGTCTAGAAGGGTGGTGGTGTTGTTGTCGTTATTCTTTTCCAGGTGGAAGTTGAGGTCTCCCAGTAGTATGTAGTTCTCGGAGGGGAGGGCATGTGGGCTGATGAAGTCAGTGATGTCTTCGCTGAATTGTGTGCGGGGTCCTGAAGGTCTGTAGATGAGGGTGCCTCTGAGTGTGGTCTTGGGGTCGGTGTGGATCTGGAAGTGAAGGTGTTCGGCAGTAGTGAGGTTATCGTCGGAGCTGGTCGTGATGCGGATGGTGTTCCTATGGACGATGGCTATGCCTCCTCCCGTTTGGTTGATGCGGTCCTTTCGAATGATCTTGTAGCCGTCCGGGATGGCTATGGCGATGTCGGGCGCTGATGAGGCGTTCATCCACGTTTCTGTGAGGAAGGCGATGTCTGGCGATGTGGTGTCGAGTAGGTTCCAAAGTTCACTGGAGTGTCTGTGGACCGAGCGGGTGTTGAGCAGGATGCACTTTAGGTGGTTGCTGTCGGAGCTCTGTTTTGAGTTAGTGGATTTGGTGTGGGTCCTAATGCAGTCGAACTTGCAGGAGTGGCAGGTGAAGGGTCCATGGGTGTGTCCTGGGGCGGCTTGGTGGCAGTTTGGGAGTCGGCCGGGGTTAAGTGCAGAGAGGGTTGCGGCGTCGTAAGTAATGCGGGTGGAATGGGTATAGCGGGGGCCAGGGGGTCTGGCGCTGGGCGCGGTCCAGGCGGGGACGGACGTAGACAGGCTTACCTTTGGCGCACCTTCGGCGCGCATGGGGCGCGACCGCTGCGCGTGAATGCTGCGCGCGTAGGCATCTGTCATATGTGGATAGTGGAAAGGGAGGGGCGAGGGAGGATCAGCTGGGAGGGGGGAGCGGGGTGGAGATCCGGGCAGGGAGGCACAACAACAACAAAATGACAGCGAGCCAAAAGCGCTACAGTATTGGGTCAAATTAGCGTGAACGCGAAGCAAATGGCAGTGGCACCGGCACAATCAGGCAGCAATCAATATTACAGGCAGCGCAGCAATATTTAAAATAAAAATAAAGCGTACTTCGGCAATCAAAGTGCTACGATTTAAAATGATCAACAAATTAGCAAAGTAGCAAACTAGCAGTCTACCGCTACAGTGTACTTGCGATACTCGAGCAGGCAAAGGTAAAAGTGGGAGCGAGGCAAGGTATTAGACAACAGTCCAGGTGGCAGGCAGAGCGGGGAGCAGCATGAGGAGCGACCGCTTCTGTAAGGAACAGGACGGTTCACCGTTCACCGTTCTTTAGCCCGTCCCTGCCACCCCAGTTCAGACATGGCTATTTGCAAATCAGTCTGACCCTGTGTCTCATGGGAACAGTCCAGCCCGAACTGCCAAGCCATGTCTTCCCTGGACCGGAAACAAGCTTCCGAGGACCGGTTTCTGGCATTCCAGCCGTCTTCAGCCCGGCTTGCTTGAATCCAGTGGCAAAGTGAGCAAGGGACTCACGTCTGAGCATACCCTGCCACACTTATGGCGGCCAAAAGCGGTACAAAAGGGGGTGGTGATGGACGGAGCATCTGAATCAATCAAACACTCACACCCAGTCAAAAGATCTGGGTTTAATCCATCACCGTTCTTTAGCCCACTCTGCCACCCCAGTTCAGACATGGCTATATGCAAATCAGTCTGACCCTGTGCCTCATGGGAGCAGTCCAGCCCGAACCGCCAAGCCATGTCTTCCCTGGACCGGAAACAAGCTTCCAAGCACCGGTTTCTGGCATTCCAGCCGTCTTCAGCTCGGCTTGCTTGAATCCAGTGGCACTGGATTCAAGCAAGCCGGGCTGAAGACGGCTGGAATGCCAGAAACCGGTCCTCGGAAGCTTGTTTCCGGTCCAGGGAAGACATGGCTTGGCGGTTCGGGCTGGACTGTTCCCATGAGACACAGGGTCAGACTGATTTGCATATAGCCATGTCTGAACTGGGGTGGCAGAGTGGGCTAAAGAACGGTGATGGATTAAACCCAGATCTTTTGACTGGGTGTGAGTGTTTGATTGATTCAGATGCTCCGTCCATCACCACCCCCTTTTGTACATACGTGTTATTATGCAGCTTTCCTGAACATCCAATTTTATGTAAGATCGTAATTAATTTCAAAAGTGAAAAGATGGTTTCTATATGCAAGGGAGGTAGAAAAAGTGGATTCTTAAAATAATTTATGCCTGACCTTTAAAAAGAACCTAAAATGAGACCTAAATAAGGATAGCATTAAGCAGAGGTCCTTATTGCAAGCTAGCTGTTTGCTTAGATTTAACATAACATATGGAAGCTTGGCTCTTACCCCTTTGACGAAGGTTTAGAAGGGAAAGTCCCCCCTTTGGGGCAGTACGGTGCAGAGGTATTTTCCTTCTGTGAGTGGAACCGGTTCGAGGGGACAGGGGAGAGGGAGGTGGGGGGTCTTAAGGTTTTTGTTTTTGTCGCTCCCACCAGGTACCATGGCCCAGGGCATGAGAAAGGGAATTTAACCTGACTGCTTGGAATTCGTTGGTGTCCTCTCGAGATTTAGGGTTCTTTTATAAGCTCTCAGAAGACTGTGTAGTGGCTAAAGTTTCCAGACTTTGTTGGGCCTGAGGTCCAAGGTAGTGAAATAAAGTGGGCCACAAATGTAAGAAAAAGACTAAGGGTTCTAGAGAACGTACATCTAGAGTATGGCACAATTGTAACCTGCTCGTCCTTTCCTAGAAAAACAAGCTCTGAAAGAGTCTGCGTTCAAAGGCTGCTGAGTTTTTTGATTTGATGTACCTGAGAAAGAAACCATCTATGAGGTTCTCATTAAATACTCTTGGCCTTGATACAGTCTTCCCCTACGTGACGTAGCTACCCAATCCCGCACTGCGGAATGAGATTTTGAGAGTGATAGTGGGTTGCAACCCTATTTATTCATCCACCAGCCAACACGCTATGATTCAGGATAATAATGTGTTTTGCCTTGATCCTGTGAATGTAAAATGTACTCTGTTACACCTTGATCCTGTGAATGTAAAATGTACTCTGTTACATTTACTTGTGGATTGTGCATTTTTTTATATCTGGTAGGATTGATTTTTTCAGACCTGTGCTTTTAAAATATAAAACTGTGCAAAGGGTGGATGCAACGGATCTGTTGGTCGAAATGCATTATTTAGATGTAGTAGGAATTGCTCATTTTATACGCATAGTTAAACCGAGTTTCAAGGATGGGTACAGTAAGAGGGTGGTTCATGGGTGGGTTAGGTGGGTTTTAAGTCGTTCTTTTGTACAAATGTTTTACTGTTTTAGGGTGTTTTATGGACAATTGTCCCAATAAACTTGTTTGCTTACTACTACTATAACTCATTTTGTAAGTGAATCTCAGATTTGGCTCATTTTCAGCTTCCTCCATAGATCCAAACAGCCATGAATAAATAAATCATCGATATAATGTATCCACAGAAGTACACGTTGGGTATGGTGGCGAGTATATTTTTAATTTTTCATTCCAATTTTGACTCAGTCCTCTCTAAATGAATATAACATAATTAATTTTGATTTTTTACAGATTTTAATATTTAGGGAGTATAATCTTCATCACAGAATTTTTTCAACTTAGAATGGACGATACACAAGCCTATCTTGTTTCAATACTATGCCTTACTAAACACATAAAGGTACCTATTTTTGCTTGTAGTACCTTATAAAATGCTGTCAATTCTGTTCATGACAACCCATCCGCCCCCTCCTACACAAACACTTTGTTTTCGATAGTTCACAAGTGTTTTACTTTTATTTCAACTCTCGCCTGACTTGCAACACTTTTTTGGGGCGAGTTTCTTACACTATCCATTTTCTAGGCTTTGCAATTTTAGTGTCTATTTTTCACACTACTGTGTTTTCTATACAAACAATTCTATAGTTGAGGCACATTTAGCTGCTTTCTTGCTCTAACAATTTCTATAACCTTAACTATACTACTTTGGTCAGGATCTAAAAACATACTTTATATAGGATTGGTTGAATCTCGATTTGTATATTTTACATACTTCTGTTTTGAAAAAGGTCCAGGTACAACAAAACACGTTTCGGTTGGTTGACTGCAGCTTTCCAACATTGCATCGGACCCATCCTTCCAAGACGCGATCATTATGGACCCTCGACCCAAAGACATGTGATATTAACCTATTTTTGAAATTTGGAACCAGACTGTTAACAATCAAACAACAATAAAGGTGTTTTTTTGCGGTTTCAGGTTTTAGAAAAGACGGTCTATATACATTTATGTTTTGACAACTAAGAACAAAACTTAAGATTAAATATTGTACTTTCTTAACAATACATACACAAATATTGTTGTATTATCAGTTCATCTGCTGTTATAAGTAACAATGCTACCTTGTTCTTTAATTCATAAATTGCTTACGTTAGTGAAGGTCAGTGCATTTTCTGTACCATGCTCCAGGAAAATCCAACAGATTCGAAATCACAGTAGTTTCAAGGCTGATGCACCCTCTAAGGCTGCTATGAATTAAGCTTTCAATATGTGTACAACTAAACTAGGACATAATTATAAGTGCAGATGGATAAGGCAATGTGTCACATTTTTTAGTCTGCGCTGTGATGTGTTTGTAGTACAAAAATGAACCTCATCTGATGTGTTTCAATACCTTGGAGACATGTTTTTTATTACTGTAGTGTACACCAATTGTAACTTTAAACCCTTGACTTCCCTATCGAGATATAAGCATCATAATTAAGTATACACAGAAAACCCTTACAACATATTACACACTGTTGGTCACCACCGTGTAATGTCATAAAGGCATTCTTGAACGACCGCTGGTTTACCACTGTGTAGTCATGGTTGATCTGTGCTTTCCATCGATATGGTATTTTTGATTTGCCTATAACGTTTGACAGCATGAACAGCTCTGAACCAAAGTTGACATCCTAATTTTCATGAAGATCTGTGCAGGGGTAAAATAAGTTTATAGGAAGGGTGGTCAAAAAGGTTACCCTATTTATTTTCCACATGAACTTTTGCATGGGCCTACAGCCAAAACTGCTAAACATATTTTATACCAAACTTTGTATGAAAGTAGAAATTTACTCAGAAAGTGTGTTTTAGTTGGTTTGGTGTTAATCTGTTAAATTTTTCTGGAAAAAAAAGATTAAGGGCCCCATGCATCTAACGAAATACCGGTCGCAAAGGGGCAGATTCTCAGAATCTGCCCATTTGTGACCATTTTTTGGCATTTGGGATGATGCATCCCAAATGCAAAAATAGCTAAATAAGGAATTGCTAATTTTCCGAATGCATTGAAGGAATCACAAATTGTGATTCCTTACATGCAATGCATAAAGAAAGAAAAATTTTGATTTTGCAATTAAGAATCGCAAATTACAGTCATTTGAAAGGTTCTGGTAATTTGCGATTTCCTTGAAAAATGCACCAAAGTGCATTTTTCAAGGTCCCATGTTACACACACACTGCCCTTGGGGCATGTGTGTGCGCAACATGGGTATTACAAATTCAGGGGTGCAACAGGGTGTCCTTTTGACGCCCTTGCACCCTTGAAATTGCATGCGCAATTTGCGTGTACCTAATGGGTACACGCAAATTGCGCATGCAATTTTCATTCATTCATATGGGCCTGTAGGCCCATAGCAATGAATGGCAAGCCATTCCTTAATTGCGAATCGCAATTTGAGAGTCGCAATTAAGGAATGTTTAGGAATCAATATTTTTTTAGCGATTCCTACATGCGGAGGCTTTGGCGATTACTTAATTGTGATTCCTTAATAATCGCAATTACGGAATCGCAAAAGCCTACCTTGATGCATGTGCCAGTAAGTGTTTTAAAAAGTTGGCAAGTTGGTTTTAATGGGTTAACATTTCTGTATATGTGTGGCTGTCAGGAATCCACAAGGTGTTCTGGGTTTGGCGAGTGCTATGAGAAGACTTTTGAGGCCTATTCCTTTAAAGGATGTGGAGAATGGCATTTGATGGCTGGGGTGCCATGAGTTAAAGGCCAGAAAGGGTCAAAGGTGGATTCTGGGTTATGACAGGCAGTGGCAATCTTTAAACATTAAGGTTTAAGGGAAGCTACCTTGCAAGTTTCCGTGTTGTATTGGTCTCCGCTTTCCACCACTTCCTTGGTTACCTGATCTCTTTGCCTGCTATCATGACCTTGCTCTTTGGATTACGACAAATTGCTGTCTTTTCCATGTTCACTTCCCTGCTCACAAGAGTCCTGGTCCATTATCTGATTCTCTGACTTACTTGCTCCACTCTTACTGGCATAGGATCACTGGTGCCCATATTTCTGAAGCTGGTGTGTACACTTGTTTGCAGTTTAATCATTGTGAATGTCTAGTGCCTTTCACCGGTACTAAAACCCTGGGTGTGCTCTCGTTGATTAGAGAATAACTGTCGGATAACATTTGCAAAATTTGACAGTTTATCAGGCGCATCCTAAACTGGCATGAGTTGTGATTCCAATCCACTGAGGTTATGGCAGAGGCTATTACTGAGATACAGGAGATTCTAAATAAAAATTGGTCGCTGTGAGCAGGCTCATTTGTTAAAGTGTTCAGGAGAAATTAGAAATGCCCCTCCACCTCATACCACTAGTGAATCCGGGTGTGATTCCACAACGCCATCTCAGTTCTTAATGTACAGCAGTTCTTTGGCAGGAATGGCTCTGCGCAAGAAGTTTAGCGGGGATCTAACATATTTTCAATCATTCATGGCCCAGTGTAGCTTGAATATCTTAAATTGACCAGCTAATTTCACTTCAGACTTGTAGAAACTGTATTCATCCTGTCATATTTAACGAAGGACACTCATCTGGCCTATATTGATATTGAACTATAGTCCTTGGTTACAGCAGTATAATATATTCATTGAACAATTTAAATCTGTCTTGGGACAAAGACAAACTACGTAGATGGTGCATGCAGGATTGTTATCCCTGCAGTAGGTATCCAAAGATATCATTGCATGCATTAGTTTCTTCAGCCAATTAAATCTGGAAGTGGGGTGGATGGATGAAGTCTCTACAGCTGTGTTTTATCACTGATTTAAATGATGTGTTTGCATTAGTAGCTTTTCGTTCTTCTACTAATGCAATGCTTGATTTGGTGCTTCTTATCAATCATCAGCAAAAGAAAGAAGATAATAGAAAAGAAAAACAAGACTAGCCCATTGATTCATCAAGCATCCCTTTTGCGATTCCTTATTAGCGAAAAATAAGGATTCGCTAATAAGGAATAGCAAAAGGCTATGCATAAAGAACTCGCTAAAAAAATAGCGATTTCTTAAAATTCCTTAATTGCGACTCGCAATTAAGGAATACCTCACCATTCACTCCTATGATCCTAGAGGCCCATAGGAATGAATGGGAAGACAATCTCAATTTGCGATTCTCAATTAGAGAATCGCAAATTGAGATTGCAATTTCAAGGGTGCCAGGGTGTCAAAAGGACACCCTGTTGCACCCCTGAAATCTGCATATGGCTACATCTTGCACACACACATGCCCTAAGGGCATGTTTGTGTGTAAAATGGAACTTTGAAAATTGCACTTTAGTGCATTTTTCAAAGTTTTTGCAAATTACCATGAAGTTCAACTTCATGGTAATTTGCTCCACCTATTAGCGAAATCGCTAATTATTTAACATTAATGCATTGCATTTAAGGAATCTCAATTTGAGATTCCTTAAATGCAATTGCAATTTAAGTAATCACAATTTTGCGATTTCTTAAATTGCGATTTTTGCATTTGGGATGATGCATCCCAAATGCAAAAATACCGGTCGTAAAGGGGCAGATTCCGAGAATCTGCGCCTTTGGGAGCGTTTTTTAGCTTGATGCATCTATGCCTAGGTGATTAATACTGAAATATATTGGGTCTCTGGTTGAAAGGGGGGGGCTAAAACCCTTCTCAAGAAGCGACCACAATCCTTCTCAGGGGGAATTCACAAGCAATCCCTAAATTAACCTGCGCTCAACTCTCAGGTAGCTTGGCACAGAGTGGTCAGGCTTAACTCTGTGGCAATGTGTAAAGTTTTTGTGCAACACTTAACACAGCATTACAGTGAAAACACACCACAAAATGAATCCACAATAGATTTAGAAAAATAGAGTAGTCTTTAATAAATACGACAAGACCAAATGACAAAAATCCAATCGGCAGACTTCATTTTAAAGATTTTAATAAAATAATGCCAAAAGACATAAAGCGCCAATTGTGGATATCTGGTCGCTTGGGGCAACTGAGACAGAGTCACAAATTCAGGCCGACCATGAAGGATTTCGGCCTTCTACAGGGACATATTTAGGCCTGTTAAACAGAGTACCTTAGATCCTGGTCTGTGAGCATTGGGAGGATCCACATCGAAGATGCATTATGCAGAAGAAGCGATGCACTAGCTCCAAGATGCTATTAAGCTGCAGTGCAAGGTCCTGCTGCATCACTGAAGATTCCACTGGCGAGGGCTTTGCATTGTGAAGTCTTTAGTTGAGTATGTGTCATGCAGTCGGGCGATGTGTCGGTTCTGAGGAGCTGTAATGCGCTGCCGTCGACAAGAGATGAGAGGGCCTGCGCCGAGGTTGTGTTGCGCTATGGCGGTTCCGATGTGACAATCGGCTGCAAAGTGGGTCTTTGCGGTGGTTCCAACCCATGCAGCAGTGGCAATGTGTTGGTTCTGCTTTGGGTTGTGCGGTGCAGCAGAGGAGATGCATCAGTTTAGCTGGATCCACAGAGTCTGGCAGAGCACCTAAGGCCCACTCCAAGGTTTAGGATTGGAGTTGCACCACTTGGTAGGGTAGACTCACAGATGGCAGAGTCCAGGTGCAAGGTTATTGGAGCCTTTTGTCACTGAGGCTAAAGTCAGGAGCCCTTGGAATCACTCTGAGGTTCTGGGTTCAAGATATGCAGGTCCGGTCCTTCTCACCCAGGCAGGAGGGCAACAGGCTGCAAGTCAGCACTGCAAGGTAATAGTCCAGCAGGGCTGCAGTCTAGTGGAGTGGTAATCCTTCAGCAGCTCAGCAATCCTTCCTGGCAGAGAATTCAAAGGTTCAGAAGTGTAGTGAATTGGCGGTGACCGAGGTGCAGTATTTGTATCTAATTGTGCCCTTAAAGTAGGAGGGAATCTTCTAGAGGTTGCCCTTTTAAGTCCCTGACATCCCGTCTTCCCTGTCCTGGCTCTAGACTAAATACAGGGGGTATGCAGCCCTTTGTGTGGATGCCGAAAACAGCCTATTCAGGTGTAAGTGGGGCTGTGCCCAGTTCCTCCATCCCATCCTGCCAGTGAGCATCCACCCATGCACACCTAAGCTAAGTGTGTGGCTCTCCAGAAGGAATACACTAAGCCCAACTGTTTGCTACACTAGGTCATGTGGCCAGATATAGGCAAAATAAACCTGCATTATTTTCCAATCTACTTGTGGATTGTGTTGCTAGAACCAGGTGCCAAACACAATGTGGAAATTAGTTTCTATGAACAATGTATGGC
The DNA here is from genome assembly GCF_964263255.1 of Lissotriton vulgaris. Lineage (NCBI taxonomy): Eukaryota > Metazoa > Chordata > Amphibia > Caudata > Salamandridae > Lissotriton > Lissotriton vulgaris. Next base: position 549,717,935 of record NC_141699.1, on the reverse strand, counting down.
TAGGCAGGAAAATGCCAACTTTCTAAAAGTGGCCTTTTCAAAATTGTAATTTAAAATCCAACTTCACCACAGGTTAGGATTTTAAATTAGGATTCCAGAGACACCAAACGAGAACTGGTTACCTAATCCCAATTGGAAATTACACTTATTAAATGTAATACGGTAACTCCAATGTTAGTCTATGGGAGAGGAAGACCTTGGAGTATGTAAAAACGAATTTCAGAGTTTTACACTACCAGGACATGTAAAACTTAAAAGTACATATCCTACTTATTAAACACATTGCAGCCTGCCCTCTGGGCTGTCCTTGAGGTGACTTATAAGTATTAAAAAGAAAGCTTTGGGCTTGGCAAAAAGCTTACTTTGACAGGTCGAAATGGCAGTTTAAAACTGCCCACACAGGCTGCAATGGCAGACCTGAGACATGTTTCAAAGTGCTAATTAAGTGGGTGGCACAATCACTGTTGCGGGGGGCACTAGCAATGGCAGACCTGAGACATGTTTCAAAGTGCTACTTAAGTGGGTGGCACAATCACTGTTGCGGGGGGCACTAGCAGTATTTAATTTACAGGCCCTGGGCACATGTAATGGCACTATACTAGGGACTAACAAGTGAAGTAAATATGCCAGTTGGGTATAAGCCAATCTAACATGTTTAGAGGAGAGGACACAAGAACTTTAGCAATGATTAGCAGTGGTAAAATGCACAGATTCTTAAGGCTTGCAAAAACTAATTCAGCAAAAAAATGCAGGAGGAAGGGAAAATGTTTGGGAGAAGACCACCCTAAAGCTGGTGGGTCTAACAGAAGCCCAGTGCTGCCCTGGAGCCCTTTTCTGCAAGAAATCCTGAAGAACTGCTGCAAATCGTAAATGAACAGAAATCTATTTGTAGGGAAGAGAAAGAGAAAAGACAGAAGACTGTTGCTTGCATTTACACTGGGCAACTCGGCCACTTGGTTAAAAATTGCCCTCAGTTGCAGGACAATACAAGTGTGGTCGTAAGTGGTGAACCAAAAATGGAATACAAGTGTCTACAGGAATTTCTGCACAGTTCCTGTTGAGGTCTCTTTAAGCGACTCCAATAGGGGCATTAGAAAGCAAAACCCTGTCAAAATTCGGAGCAGTGAATTGCATTAAGGTCATTAAAATCATTGAGACTAGAACCCCATTTGAGGAGAAGTTTGCATAGTAACAGAAGGTTTAATCATGGCTATTGATTTTGGACATTGTGAGGTCCGTTCTTTTGAGCTCATAGAAACTAATTTCCACATTGTCTTTGGCACCTGGTTCTAGCAACACAATCCACAAGTAGATTGGAAAATATTGCAGGTTTATTTTACCTCTGACTATTGAAAAGAAAACAGTTTTTCTAAAGTCATTGTGATTGCAACTAATCCCTTGCTGGGTGGCACACTGTTAAATCCTCTGGAGGGTAATTTAAATATTCCTGAAGCCTAAGTTGATTTTGCTGACGTGTTCAGTGAAAAAGGTGTGGATATACTGCCACCTCATGGAGAATATGAGTAATCCAGAGATCTAGGGCCAGATGCCAAGATACCACATTTTCAAATCTATCCTTTGACCAAAGACAATGATCAACATCCCAAGAAGTATATTAATGGGAAGATGAAGAACGGTTTTTAATCAACATTCTACTTCCTACTTCACCTGCTGGAGTGCCACTCTTTTTTGTCCCTCAAGCGAATGGAGATCTGAGGGTGTGTATTCACTACAGAGAACTAAACACTATCACATTGAATCATTACCTTTAATCTCTTTAATGCTATACTAAGTTTGGTCAAAATCTTCACTAGACGGAATATTAGAGGAGCGTGTAATTTTGTGCAACTTAAAGTAGGGTATGAGTTGAAAACTGATTTTAATACTTGGTATGGACGTTTTGATCACCTAATCATGCTTTATGGTCTATGGAACGTTAATGCTTTGTTTCAATATCTGGTCAATGACAGTTATTAAAGACATGTTAGATACCTTGAAAATATCATACTTGGATTATTTCTTCCTTTTTTTTTCACAAACTTTGAATGAACATAGCATGCGAAAGGATTTGTGCAGATTATGTGATCATTCTTTACATACTAGGCTGCATATGTGTATTGATGAGACTACATCGATATAATTTCTATGTTTATTTTGTCTGATTGGGGTCACAGCAGAGATCCCTGCTAAGTGACTGATTCCTCGTAACGTAAAAGAGGTACAGAGGATTTTGGACTTTGGCAATTTTTACATTCATTTAATTAAAGGTTTCTTTATTGTTGTTGTACCATTGTGTGATTAACTAAGAAATGTTCTGCCTTTCATAGGGAGTCTGAACAGCATAAGGTCTTTAATCTGGTATAAATGCAGCTCCTATTTTGAAACATGCTAATCATAACCGGTCTTCTATTGTTGAGACAGGTGCCTTATCATTTCCTTTAGGTGCAATTTTGTGTCAGAGTGATTTCATCACTGAAGCTGTCCATTCAGTTGCTTTCTTTTCCCAGTGATTAAATTCTAACAAACAGAATTAAATTACCATTGATAGGGAACTGGGGCAATCAAAGATTCCTTCTGCATTGGTATTATGGTCTAGAAAGAGCAGAATATGCAGGAAAAATATGGAGAGGTCATAAAAATCTACAATTCTTAAAATAATTGAAGTGCTCAAATGCCCGATATGCTAGGTGGATGTAATTTTTCTCCAGATTTCAGTTACAGATAACCTATAGACCCAGAAAGAAACATGGCTAGACTGATGCTTTGTCGAGGAAGACAGAACTAGAACAGATGGGTACAGAAGCAACTTGTATCTTGGATACTCAAAACACTGATGTCCCTGGGCAGGAAACGTTTTTGGACTACGAATTTATCAAATGTAAAAGGTAAACCAAGATGAATGGATACAGGAGGATTCCAAAGAGAGACCTGTGTTTTTAAAATATTGTTTTTCATACAGGGAATCTTTTTCTTTTCTGTACTGATTCACAGAATAAAGCTTTGTATTGGTGTCATACCGTCCCATGTGTAGGACATTTTGGTGAAAGGAAATTTATGGTGGCCCTCTTTTGGATGAGATGTTTATTGATTCATTCAGCAGCGTTCTACTAGTGCTGAAATGAAGAAATCTCACCAGAAGTCATCTGGTCCTTTGATTCATATCTAAATTCTGGAACATTCTGAAACACTGATTGGACACAGTCAATTTTAAATAAAGCAGTCATTATCCCCAAACTGATGACAGAGAATCAACCAATCTTTGGAACAATATCTCCATTGCTATATTAAGAACGGACCAGAACAGTTCATCAACTGGTTTCCCTTAGACGAACTAGCAAATAACAACTTGGTGCATTCCTCTCTTGGTCATTCGCCTTTGTTCTTTTGACTTACACCTACAACTATTTACAGATAATACTTCACAAACCTCTGTCCCTTCACAAATGTCTCAACAAACAGAAATATATTCTATAAATGCTAACATGTTCCTTTACTTATAGTAGGCCAAAGCAGAATAGCAGTATTCTTTAAAAATTAAATTTAAAAATAAAGCAGGAAATTCATGGCAAAATAAATATTAAGAGTAGGCTGGTAATTCAGGTCTCGGAGCTAACAAGGATGGCTCCCGTAGAAAACACCCTTTGCAGGTTCCCTCCTCTCAAGGAGGAAAGAGTGGTTGAACTCATGTGTTAAATAAAATCTGGGGCTCCATATGACCTCTGCCCCCCAAAAACTGTTCACGATGTAACAGTGAACATTGTCCCCCTCTTACTTTGCTTTTTAACACCATCATTGATTCTGGTGATTTTCCCTTAGAGTGGAAAAGGGCCTCTATTCTCCCATTACTGAAGAAACCCTCACTTGATCTAACATAAGTCAAGAAGTATCCTCCCTTATCTCATTTACCCTTTTGGGCCAAAATTCTTGAGAAGTACATGAAAATGTTACTATCTAAATTTTTAGAGCGCGAATGAGATCTTGTATTCAGCTCACTTTGGGTTTAGGCCTAATCGCAGCACCACATCTGCGCTCATGGTAGCTACAGAGGAGCTGAGAAGTATCCTTGATAATGGTGGGAAGGCGGCGATGATTTTGTTGGAACTATTGGCAACCTTCGACACCGTAAATCATGCGGTTATGCTTGAACACCTAGCAGAAATTGGAACTGATGGGCCAGCTCTTCAGCTATTTTCTCATTGATAGAGAACAGTTGGTTGCCCTGACAGACTTTACATCGAAGTCCTTCGCACTACCTTGTAGGGTCCCTCAGGGATCATTGCTGAGCCTCACACTTTCAATATTAATGTGGCGGCCTTGACAAAACTGAGTGTTCTTTTGAATTCGCCCGAATGACGTAGGCAGATGATACTCAAATTGTTGTATCCATTGCAAATGATGTTGACGAGACTGCACAGCGCTTTAATAGCTGTATGAGCGCAATCAGAAAATGGATGAGCGATAACAGCCTTTTATTTAACTCAGACAAATCAGAGGTTCTCCTTTATGGCAAAGACCTTTCATTCTGAGATCAATCTTAGTGGCTTCAGATGCTTGGTTCCTTTCCCACTCCGGTATCTTCGGTTAGGAATCTGGGAATAATTTTTGACCCGACTTGTCTTCTTGCTTTTTTGTTATGCACAGGAAGGAAAATTCTTCCCTTCATCCCCTATGAACTTCAAAAATCAGTGGTTACCGCCTTGCTGTTGTCAAGGCTGGAATACTGTAACGCCTTATATTTAGGCATCCACCAGTGTCCCAACTTCTAAATAAAATCCCTAAGTTCAAGCCAGTTTCAGAAGCTCCATGAGAGTTCCACTGGCTTTCTGTAAAGAAAAGAGTGATGCTGAAGGCACACAAGATTCTGTATGGTGACTGCCCAGCCTTTTTGAAAAAAAACAGCCGGGTATAGTCCCAGAAGAACCCTGCGCTCAACCAACTCGAAGACAGAAAATGTTTGCAAAATCAGAAGAAAGAAATGGGGAGGTAAAAGTTGTATTCACACCACAGCACAACTCTGGAATAACCCACGAGAACACCTCAGAGGCTAGTCTACCTTACTCAGTTTCAGGAAAGATCTTAAAACATTGTTGTTCTCCAGCCCAGTGTAAGGAGCTACAGGTTTTTTCATTTCTTGCTTGATGTGATTCGTTACTTACCCTATAATAGTAACCTTTAGTCTGAGTCACACCTTATCTCAATGTAACAGATATCAGTGCCAATACATTTTGCATTGGTGTGCTTTGCAAACAATTCAATTTCAATAACAAACTTTTTTCAGACTGCCAGAGGCAAAAAGTGCCCAGTTACAAGAAAAGAGATTACATTTTACTATCGACCTGATTTTTGTCATTGCTTTATTTTCATTTCAAATCCACTCCTGCCCATCATTTCTTACCACCACACCCCCCTCCCCCCCCCCCAGCCTTCTGAGTATGCCCATTTTCTTTCACCCAAATGGTTGGGCAGGGATCAGTAGCTTTGGCACTCCTAAGAAGCTGGGCAGTTCACCCTGTTTTTTAAAATATTTATTTTATTGAGTTTTTCAACTACATAACATAGGAATAAAAACAAAAAGCAATAAATATCTGAAAGGAATGGACAAAAACAAGAAACAACGGAAAGCAAATGCAAATTACTAGTATCACAATCAATGGATCAAATAGACAATACTGATACTGAGGGGATTGGGGGAAACGAACGGGCAAGCGAGGAGAAGCATCTTAAGGGAGGAAGCGACTCAGGGGGTGAGAAGGCAACATTTCACAAAGTGCTTTGCGGGGCGCCTGTCTATCGCATAGACACTTTACAGTAAATCAACAGCCAAAGAGAGGATCAAGGTCTACAGCAATATCACAACATTGCATGCATGGGATGAAAACAACCCCTAACATTAATTAGTCATCAGAAACGTCAAGGTTAGACATTTGAAGTGCACAGTATTGAGCAAAGAGGCCACAGAAACTCTTCGGGCGGTTACTCGGAGGCCTCATCTCATTGTAAACCGATTGAGTATGACAATATAATATGTCCCGCTCCCATTCCGCCAGCGTGGGCAATGGTCCTCTCATCCATCTCATCGCCAGTCTACGCTTAGACAAGAGGAGGCTAAAAGCAACCAATTTACCCATTACCTTCTTAAGAGGTTTAGTATAACCTAACAGGGCCAACAATGGATCAGGGGACAAAGGAGATCCCACGATGACACTAAGTTTATGAAAGATCGTAGCCCAATATTTTCCTACTGGGGGGCAGAGCCAAACAGATGGAAAAAACCTGCTTGGGGGCACCACAGAGCTCGTAGTCGTCAGTTTCCCATAATCCAAACCGGAACAGGCGCAAGGGGGAATGATACACTCTATTCAGGAACTTAAAATGGGCAAGTCGGTGCCGGACGTTTATAGAAATCTGACAAGTTACAGTACAACAGTAGAGCGAGACAACGTCCGTGATGGGGGTGTCAATGTTAGATTGCCAAGCCTGACAAGCCTTGTTTAGGGAGGGTACCTTCGTGGCGAGAGCCGAGGTGTACAATTTGGAGATCAATTTGCATGGGCTCTGGGCGCATAAAAGCAGAGGCAGAGGGGGAATGTCTAAGGGTTACTAAAGCTCCTCACCCAGGACCACCTGCAAGGCATGACTAGTTAAAAAAAAAATGAAATTTAGTCAGTGCCGAGTGTTCGTCAGTAGTGCCCCCCACCTCCTCCCATGTGCGCACCCGCCCACCTCGAAATAGATCCCCCATAGTCTGTATATGTAGCTTGTAAAGAGAGTCAAAGGTCCCCCTGTCCGAATTAGGCTTTAACCATTGGCACCACTCAACCCGCAATCGAGGGGAATAGAGCTGTGCGCCATTGTACATACCAAGGCACGTATTCCACGCATGGGCGACGGAGTTGATTGAGCCGAGAATGCAACATCTGCGCGAAGGGGCCTGTGTAAGAAAAAGTGGCAGTAAATGCGGGGCAGCTGCAACCCTCTCCACTTGGAGATGGGGTAGCCCCCGGGGCCCATGTACCCAGCTATATGCATGTGAGGCATGAGCAGCTCTGTAATACAATTCCAGGTTCGGGGTATTTAATCCCCCAGAGGAATACGGGAGCATTAGTGTGTGCAACGCCACCCTCGGTCCCACCCGCCCACTCTAGTTTTGTCATTGTGAGCGAAGGTCACGCAACATTTTGCTGCGGGAGAAATATGGGTATATTAACAAAGAGGAGAAGTAGGCGTGGGAGAACAACCATTTTCATCAGTGCAACACGGCCGGTCAAAGAAAGGGGAACACGTATCCAGCTATCGAATTCATCTGTGAGCTTTCCTATCACTGTACCATAGTTGGCCTTCAAGATCACGTCCAGATCAGAGTGGATCTGGATGTCAAGATACAGCACGGGCTCCGGGCTCCGTAGTCTAACATGAATTGCAGCGTCGCCGGCGGCAAAGGGAAAATGAGAGACTTATCCCAATTAATCGATAAACCAGAAAGGCCCCCAAAAAGTTCACCCTGTTTTTCCTGTCCCCACTATCCCAATCAGCAACTCCTACCCCTTCACCCGTTATAAAGGATGGAGCCCAAGAATTTGAGGTAGAGTCTACAGTAGATTCAAGGAGAGTGAAAGGTCATTTGCACTACCTGATAGCATAGAAGGTGTATGGGCCCACAGAACATTTTTGGGAACCAGCATCTTTCGTTCACACCCTTAGATTAGTGTCTTCCTTTCAAAAAAAAAAATCCCCAGAGAATCCTGCACCAGAAAGAGGGTGCCCTAAGAAGAAAGTAGGGTCAGGAATCAGCTACGAGAGAACCTCTAAGGCCTACCCCTTTAAAGTTGTGGCAGTCCAGCCTTTGGCAGTTGGGAATCTGTAAGTAACAGACCAGTCTGGGTCAAGAGTGGACTATCAGGTTCGAACAGGCAGCGGTATGATTTAAAAAACATGAAGGCTCAAGGGAGCTGCCTAACAACGTTCCCTATTGTATGGGATATCGGCTTGCCATTTATTTCATTCACCATTTCCTGTTCTTCATCTTTGCTATTTTTGCCCTCAGGGTTCCTCAGTTACGTCATTTTCTTTGCCTGTTATGCTGACCCTGTGCTTTGGAATACATCTTAACTAGGTCGTATTGTTGTGTGTTTCCATATTCTATACCCTGTTCAGAACAGTCCTGATCGCTTCCTGATTATTTACCAACAGCCAGATTCATCAATGTCCCGATTGGCGAGTCCTTAATAGCGATTATTAAGGAATCGCTATTAAGGACTCGCAAATCGGGATTCAATCCTTATTTGCGATTAGCAATTTGCTAATCGCAAATAAGAATGCGATTTCAAGGGTGCCGGGGTTGTCCAAAGGACACCCTGTAGCACCCTTGAAATGGAAACGGAGCCTGATGTTGCGCATGTGTGTGTAACATAGTTTTCGCTATTTACCACGAAGTCAGACTTCGCGGTAAATAGCGGCCAGAAATTGCGAATTCGCAAATTTTAAAAGGTTCATGAATAGCATTTAAGGAATCTCAAATTGAGATTCCTTAAATGCGATCGCAATTTGATAATTCGCAATTATTTGCGAATTGTCAAATTGCGAGTTCATGAACCATTGATGAATCTCAAATGCCATTTTTGCTGGCGCAAACGGCCGAATTTTGCGATTCGCACCGTTTGCGCTCGCAAAAATGCTTGATGAATCTATCTGCAAATTCTCTGATTTACCGGCTTCCCTTCTGCTTGATATATGTTCACTGAGTTCTGCCTTCCTGAAGCCGGTAAGTACAATTGTTTGTTCTTTCAATAATTGTGAACGTCTTGCGCTTTTCACCATCACTAAAGTCCTGTGTGTGCTCTCTCCAAATCTGTTAGTCATTCTGTTTAATGGAGAATATCTGTGTATATATCAGTGCTACAACTAGAGACATAACACCTGAGAGCTGTTTTAAAGTGGACCTGGGTGTGCTGTGCGTTTCTCTCCATCAATACCATTCCTCCATTACACTAAGATGTGGCTTTGTCTGGTATGTCCTCCTTGGTACTGAAGCGTTCACGTTCTGAGGAGTAAAGCGGATTGTCGTCAGAGCTTCTCACATAGATCTGCAAAACCTAACAGTGCCATTTAAATCGCAATTCGAAAACTGTGAGTCCTGTCATTCATATTCGAATTTATTTTTATTGAAACTTGATTACCTGGACAAAGGTTATGTACATTTCTTACACCATTTCGTGATTTTCTTTAAAATAAATGGCGATTTTTGCACTGTGTAAACACTTTACCCAGATATGGGGAGGGGAGTACCAAGACAGGTGCCCAGCCCAGGTGAGAGCTAGAAACACATGAAAATGTGCCAGAAAAAGATGGTTTCCAGTACCAAAACTGACAACGTTTATAACTATAATTATGGAATTGTAGTGGTTTAATGTGCTTGAGAAAGAACAATAACTTTTTAATAGAGAGAGCCTACTTCAGTGGATTTATGAATTTGAACCAGAACAATAATACACTTTAAAAAATATTGTATTTTTTTTAAAGATTTTATATACATAGTACAGGCCTGTTACATGGGTTTTCCACAGCAAGTAAATACAGAATAAAAAATTAGAGAGTACATTTACGTGGCAGGTAAATACAGAGTAAAAACGCCAAAAAGTACATTGCGTGGTTCCCAATTGCTGGGTATGCTTGCTTAGAGGTATGTCTGAGATATGAAAGAATAGAAAAGAAAAGAGATAGGGATAGGTGTAGGTTAAAGGTAGGACAGACATCTCGGTACACCCTTCTGACTGGGCTCAGGGCGGGCGTTGGACGGTGCTGTCATGGTGGTACCTCTAGGGTCATGCTTTTGTCCAGTGCTTCCCACAGGCCCCTGGGTGGCGTTTTCCATGGGGTGTTTTGTAGCGCCAAGTTATGTGCACCCCTGATGTGGATGACCCAGTTGAGCCAGCCTCTGTACGTAGTCTTGGTGGCATTCTTCCAGTTTGTTAGCACCATTTTGATTGCTGCCTTAAGGAGTAGGTCCATTAGTTCTCTCTCCCTTTTGGAGGGGCGGTCTGTGCGTATAAATGCGGTGGTGAGCGAGGCAAAGTCTCTACAGTCTTGCGTTTAAAAACATGATCTATGAAGTCAAACACCTTGTCCCAAAAAACAGAGTGTTGGGAATTTGAAGATGAGGTGTTCTAGGTCTCCCTTGTCTTTGTTACAGTCACAGCATGCAGGGCTGTCTCTGATTCCGAGTTTGTGTAGTCGATCTCGTGTCTTAGTTTGTGCCAGGGCTGGGGTGATCTTAATGTCGGTGGCGGAGGCCCATACCCTGTCCCATTCTTGTTCCTTTAGTGAGGGCTGTATTAGTTTGTCCCAGTATTCCTTTGTGTTGGTGTTGAGCTTGGATTTTTGTGGCCGGAGTATTTTGTATATTCGTGACACTTGGTGTCTCTGTTTTGTACAGGTTTGCTATGTACTGGAAGATTGAGGGATGGGTATGTGTCAATTTCGCTTTGGATAGGGCTGCTTTTAGCTTTAGAAATCTATATAGGTCTAGATCCTCCAGTTGGGAGACTGTTTTGAGCTCGGAGAATGGAATTGGTATGGCGTTCCTTTCTAACTGGTGTGGTTGTGATATGCCCTTTTCTATCCAGGACTCGAAATGGAGAGTTTTCCCCTTGTAGCTGATCCTGTTATTTGCCCATAGAGTTTCTGATTTGGACCCTTTAATGCTAACTTCCATCTTTTTGTCGAGTTTTAGGAGCGCTATCTTGGTGTTTTTCAGAATTGTATTAGGCTCGCAAGGGTATGTGTTTGATGTTAGTTCGAGAGAGGAGGAGGAGCATCGAGAGAAACTGCAGCGGAGCGGAGGGTGCAGCAGGTTAGAGGAGCAGAGCGAGAAGCCAAAAACCGAAAGCCGTGCCGTGCCGTAGCCGTAGCTGCAGCCGAGGTGAAGCCGAGGTGAAGAGAAGGCGGCGGGCAGCGGCGGCAAAGCAGCAAGCATTGGTTTTAGAGCAGGGGGCTCATTATAGGTTGTGGATCCCTGAGCGGAAGCAGTCCCAAATGCCACTGGATTTGAGTACAACGCGGAAGGAGCTACACACCGAAGCCCTCTGTCGCGGCCGTTGCCGATTGCATTTCAAACGCGGGGGTAATTGACGCGGCAGGAGCCGTTCACTGAAAACCTCTGTCGCGGCCGTTGCCGCTTACTATTTAAACTGTTCAAACGAGGCTATAGCCGCTGGGGGGTAATCGACGCGGCAGGTGCCGCTAAGGACAAACGCGTGTAGGCTGACCGCTCCTCAACTCACCTGCAAGCCTGAGAAGCAGAGAGGAGAGACGCGGCGGGAGAGGTGGTATGCCGGGTACAGAGGAACCTGAGGAACGCCGCAGCCTTACGAAGCAGTATAAGTGTCATTTTTGAGAGTCACGTTGATATTTGGCTGCGGCTGATATTTGGCTGCGGTTCCCTAGAATACGCCGGACTTGACTCCAGCGGCTGGCTTGAGATTTCACACTCGGCTTTTGCCAGCGGATTTGTGGACTGCCGGTATACGCCGCACCTGGTTTGGAGTGCAGTGCGGGCCGTAATTGGTCAGCCGTATTGGTGGAAGGAACCCGGGAGGAGTCAAGAGAGTTCAGAGAGCTAAGAAAGCGCGCGGATAAGCGGCGAGCGTGTTGCCGATACACCTGGTTAGGCACTGGTGGGCAGGCAGCGTTGTTGTGCTGGGGCAGGCAGCAGGAGAGAACAGAGCGCAGCCGGCTGTGAGCAATTTCGGAGCGAGTGGCTATCGACAAACACCACACGCCCTGCTCTGCAGCCCGATAGACACGCCGTGCTTCCTGGGACCCGTTCCTAAGATTTTTTTACATTCTTTTTTTAGTTGTTGCTGCTCTGGTGAAAAATCCTGCATGTGACAGCGAGACCTCGCAGCTGAATTCCAAAGTGTCAGCTCGTCTATTTGGCAACATCGGACTATTTTTGTGCTCTTTCCCATTATTGACTGGCCGGAGGCTTTGGCGCTGTAAAGGACCCTGATTGCAAGTATCTACTGCGGGTGCCCGGGACTGCGAGGACCAGCATACCTTGTTTTATCCACAGCTGGTGCCTCTTCCCGGGCGAGCCCCGCCTTCCTCCACCAGGTTATTACTGCTCGCGGCCCCCGCTCCGCGGGCGCGCGCAGCTGAATTCCAAAGTGTCAGCTCGTCTATTTGGCAACATCGGAATATTTTTGTGCTCTTTCCCACTATTGACTGGCCGGAGGCTTTGGCGTTGTAAAGGACCCTGATTGCAAGGACTTACTGGGGGTGCCCGGGACTGCGAGGACCAGCATACTTTGCTTTATCCACAGCTGGTGCCTCTTCCCGGGCGAGCCCCGCCTTCTTTTGTATTTAATTCCGACCATACCGAGCATCGCGGAATGCGCGTGGGACCTAGCCCGGGGCTAATCCCGGGCAAAGGGCGGAACCTCTGAGGCCCTCCGAGGCCGGAGTAGGTTGGGCTGGGGCCAAATCCCTCATCTGAAGTTCACAAATTATATCTTGACTGTAATCTAAGGTAATTGTTGCTTTGGGGCTAGCTGTGTTTGTTCGTGATCACTATAACCCCTTTTCTGTGCGTTTAAGTTAGGGGAGATTTAATAGGAGTAAAGCTGTCTTTATCTCCCTTGAACTGTATTGTTTTCTGCAGCCTTTTATTGATAAATTGTTATTCGTATTGACTGCTAAAAAGTTAAGATCTGGGCGATTATTGGTGGGCAGGACTTGTTCTAAGACAAAATCGAATCCCCTACGAAATAAGGATGCTTCTGTTACGCAGTTAAAAGGACAATGTCAATTATATAGTCTTTGGGAAAGGGGAAAGGACAAGGTCCCGACAGTGGGGTCAAAGTTAGAAGATACTAACGAAAAAGGAGAAGAGGAGGGCCGAACTACTGTGAGGGGGTACAACAATCATGTTGCTCCAATTGATTTGGTAAATAAGGTAGAGGTTGTTGATCTTCTCTCTGCTGGGGTGGGTGGGCCCTCAAACCCTCTGAAACCCCCGGTGCTTTCAATGCTAGTTCCCGGGATAAAAATAAAAATAGTTCTTTGACCCTACATGGTTCCAACTCCAAAACAGTCGAGGTGACAGTGCACAGTCCTTTACTTCCCCCCGGTGAATGTTTAAAAGATTCTCTTGGTCCCTCCCAATCTGCTGTAGCTCGAAGTAATGATTTTACTCTTCCAGACATAGATACAGAGCTCTGCAAGAGATATATTACTTACGATTCTAGCAAGATCCAAGACCTAGCAAACACTCCTGCAGCAATAGCCCCTACAGGGCTTCAATTATATAGTAGTACTCCATCCAACAAATCCCAATTTCTCATATCACAGTCAAACATCTCCACGAGCCCTGATCTTAAAATTACAGACATCAATCTTAACCAACCCTTTAAGCACGATAATCCAGTCACCGATTCTTTGTCATCCTTAGAACATCTACTTTCTTCTATTTTATTGTTATTGGAAAAATGTGTTGGTGGCTCAGATTGCGTGCTGGAAACTGTAACCCAAATACTTAAGGTATTACTAAATAGTAAACAGGGAAAGGAACCCAGCTTGAAATATGGGTCTATCTCAGTAGGGCCGAAAGTGATGGAAGTTAAGACGGCAGAAAATAAGTTTGAGAATGCCCCCCAAGATTCAGACCTAATTGGACATGATGAGAACTACCAACCCTCTGATAGAAAGAAATCAGTAGTAATGTTGGGGAATATCCTTGTAACTCCATCAAAAGCTGCTGTAGCTAATTGTGTCACTGAGATTGATCAAGAAATAGAAATTTTGATGGACCCTGAAAAAAGGACAGACAAGGAGTTATTCCCTATTTTTAAACCCCAGATAAATGAAGTGAAAGAGGGTGTTTTCAGACTCATCATATGAGGGGAAAAAGGTAAAAACAGGGAAACTTAAAAGGAACAGAGGAAAAAAGAGGAAACCAACTCGGAGATTCGCAAAAAAGAGGCAGAGGAAAATCAATTTTGAAGAACACTTAGATACCTCTATTGGAAAAGACCTCTCCCAAGGATCTATGCTTAACGCTTCCCTAGATGTGATTCAGCAAGTTAAATTAGACCAAGAGATCCTGATTCCTAGAGATCAAGCGGCTGGTCTATTATCATCTCATAATGATATTTTTATACCCCCCGGATCAGTTGCCCATAATATCGTAACAGGGGGGTCTTCTAATAGTATTCCATCTGTGGAACAGATGAAACCTGCTAGTCTTGTATTAACAGTCCTCAAATCCCCTAGCTAAGTCATTCACTGATACGATCGGAAAAGAAAAGGCTCTTAAAAGGCCAAATGACGTCCCTGAAAAGGAAAGTATAGACACCTTCCATTGAGATTTTTCCCCTCTGTTTGATACGAATCTCATACTAAATAGATTATCGCTCCTTAAATGTTTTTGGGAGATTGAAAGTCTGCAACTTATTCAAACTAATGATATAGACGTAGTCTCCATTTTGAAAACAGAGGTTGGGAACCTAACGAGGGTAAGGTTCTATTCTAAACTTATTGTAAATCATATCCTACAATGGTCAGAGGGGTTACAAAGTAGGGGGATTGATGTTATCCCATTCCTAGCGAAATCTCGAAACTGAAGATTTGTTAATAAGCCCCTACCACCCCAGGCAGCCTTGGGCAGCATAGATTGTCCTGCGGAAATTGAAGACCTAAAAATCTGTATTTCAAAAAATGTACGGCATGTGGCACACATAAATCCTCTCTCCTTCCCTTCCTAACGGAAAGCTGCAGAAGAGAGTCTTCAATGGAATTGGTTGCCCGGCGTCTTGTCGAGCAAATCTAATAATAATCCCAAACCATATTCCCATTTTTAGCAACGATTTAAAAATAATATTGTGGAATCCCGCCGGAATAAAGAATAGCCCAGAAAAACTACAATTCTTACACACATTAGATGCTGACGTGATTTGTCTCCAAGAGACTTGGTGTGCAGAGAAATTATTAGCGGGAAATGACTATTTCTCGCTAGATGGCAGAGCTACTCCCTCTAGGAGAGGTCATGCAAGGGGTGGAATAGCCTGTTTGCTGTCTACTAAGATAAAATGGAATTTTGCTCACTATATAGATCCTAGCAATTTTTCCAGATAATAACATTGCTCAATCTTGATAATGTTGATACCTGTAAACCAATTGTTTTGATAAATGTTTATATTCCCCCTGATGCTTGTCATGATGTACTTTTAAAGAAGGTCTTTTCCTTTATAAAGAAAATCATTGACACAGAACCTTCCCCTCATATAATCCTATTAGGTGATTTTAACTGTAAAATCTCCAACTTCAGCCTTGAGCTGTTTAGAAATAAGTACAAAGAGGAATCCTTACAGATTCCTCAAGCCCTTTTTCCAGGCAAAGTTAAGACAAACAAGAGAGGGAAATCACTTCTTGAGGAACTGATAGAAGTCGATGGTATCATAGTAAATGGAAGGCTTTCCTCAGATACACCGGCGCATTTTAGCCATAAATCAAATAATAGTGCATCTATTTTAGATTATGTTATAGTGGGAAGTACCTCTTTCTCCCTCCTGAAAGATCTTATGGTCTCCAACACATTATATAGCGATCACAAAGTATTAACTATCACTGTAAATTTAAATCCGTCTAAGACGGATCCATGGTCATTAAACAGTGAATTGGTCAGCTTTGGAGAAAAATCAGGGAGATGCCACTGGGATATTAGGGCAACTAGGGGTTTGGAAAGTATCCTAGAGGCAGCTGTGAAATATGTGGTTAATTGGAAAGGATCTGAAATAACATGTTTCACTGATTTTATGAATGTGGTGATTTCCATTGCAAAAAAAAAATCAAATATCAAAGTAATTCCCAGTTCTCTTTGTTTACTTAATTCTGAAATAAATAAATTACTAAGAGAACAGTATTTGTTTTATTCACCCGAAAGATACCATAGAATAGTCTTATTAAGAAGAAGGAGGAGTAGGGTGAAGGCTAAATTGAAAAAAGAGAGGGAAGATACTTTATAGATCAAATTGCGGGAAGCTGCATTCAAAGGTCAAGTAAGAACATTTTGGTCGCTCATTGGGGAGGGATGTTGAGTAAGATCCAGACCACTTCCTGTACCCATTGAAGAGCAAACATGGATTGGTTACATTGAGAACCTGTATGCGAGTAACGGACCAGTGATTGGATGTAGTGGAACAAATAAGGACAGCTCTCCATATGGACAGCCGTCCGAAAAAGACATTAAACTGGCTATTAAGGGTTTGCATTCCTCTGGGGCAATGGGTCCGGATGAGCTTCCCATTTCGGTCCTAAAACAAAATAGTGAAATGTGGAGCACAATTCTTTTTCCGGTGTTTAGATTATGTTTTTCACGCAAAACCGTTCTCCCTCTTGGAAGGGGAGCATATTAGTCCCTCTCTTCAAGAAGGGAGACCATGATGCTCCACAAAACTATTGACAAATTGACCTCTTGGATGCTATAGGTCAAGTTTTTGCAAAATGCCTTCTGAAGCTAATCAGTGATTGGGTGGTTAAGGGCGATATTTTACCCCTCGAGCAGACTGGGTTCAGGCAAAGGCATGGAACCATGGATAACCTAACGGCATTGCAAGTTATAACTGAAAAATACATCAAGGTCCGAGGAGGGAGAGTCTATGCAGCCTTCATAGACTTCTCCACAGCATTTGATAAAGTAGATCGTCCTCTGCTGTGGAGGAAATCATCGGATCTTGGCATGCCGTCCACGCTTCTGGAGCTAGTACCGGCTCTCCACTCTGATACCTGGTGTAGAGTCTTGATGGGAGGGGAAAGGGGTCTTTCTCAAGCTATTCCCTCAGCCAATGGTTTAAAACAAGGTTGTTTATTGGCCCCTTTACTATTCTCCCTATATATATCTGATCTTCCCCATGTCCTGTCTCTAAGTGAGGGTATCGCCCCTGCATTGGGGGGTAAACCGATTGTCTGTCTACTGTATGCAGACGATATATTAATTCTAGATTTAACACCAAGAGGATTAAATAATCATCTACAAGCACTACATGAATACGCAGAGACCAATCACCTGAAGATAAATGTGTCCAAAAGTAAAGTAATGTGCATGACGGGAAGGAAAAAGTTGAAATATGGGAGCTTTGTTTGGTCTGTAAGTGGAGAAAAGTTGGAAGTGGTAAAATCTTATGTTTTCCTCGGAAAAACAATAGTTGGCAATTTAAGTTAAAAGGCTCATATAGCAAATAATACTCGGAAAGCAATGGCACAAGGCAAAAGTTTAATTTCTCTTTATAGATCTACAGGCAGAAGACACTTTGCCTTTCTGCTGGAGGTTTTCCGTGCTAAAATCCCAGCTTCCTTACTGTATGGTATTGAATTACTTGATCTAAGAAAATGGGATTTTTTAAATACCACGGAAGGTAAAATCTTGCGGTATTTAACCACAGTTAACACTGCCTGTACTGTGGTTGCTTTCAGTTTGGAATTTGGCCTTCGTAGTAGTTGGGTTCAGGGCCTCGCAGGGATAGTGCGATGGGTTTTTAGCCTTGCAAAGGGAGAACCTGGTACTCTAAGACATTTTATTAAAAAAGAAATACTAGGAACTCTAAAAGGACACTCTCTTATTCTAAAGAATTTTAGAACTGCAGTTGATCTTTTACAATTAGATGAATCAGTTCTTTTTACATTATCCGCATATCAGCTGAAGTCCACTCTGAAACAGGCTTCCTGGAAATGAAGCTTTAAGATTGAGAGAGAAGCCCGTATCTTAAAGAAAGGTGTTTCTCTGGCCATTGATTCCTGCCTAATAAGAAAAACACAACCTTATGTTATTTGGAATCTCCCCCATGGTGTACGCCGCTTTTCGCTTTTATTAAGGCAGGATCTTCTCCCCCTGAATAATTTATTGTCCAGATGGCATGGTTCCTCAGCTATGTGTAATCTTTGTAATAACTCAACTCAGGATATCACTCATGTGCTTTTTGTTTGCCCGGCTCTACCTTTACATCGGCGTAAGTGGTTGAGACCAATTTGCCTACAATTAAATATATTGTCTGCCACTGCATTCATAGGCGCCATTTATAATCCACCCAATGAAACGTTTTGTCATAAAATGTTTAACTTTTTAAAAAGCTTTATAGATATATATTAGAGGTTCATAAAATGTTTTCTTCTTTTGTATCTTTCACTGTAATTGTATGAAAATGTATATTTCTTTTTGTTATTCTTTTATGTGGACCTCATAAGACTTCCAAAATCATAAATAAAATACTTGACTTGACTTGACTAGTAAGGCTAGTGGGTTCAAGTTGTTCAGGATGGCTTTTTCTACCTTTAACCACATCCGTGTATATTCCTCAATCTGTGCTATCCAGTGGGAGCCTTGTTTAGCTAGGAAGGCAAGTTGAAAGAGCCTAAAATCTGCCAGGTTCACCCCTCCCTCTGTTTTGGGGAGTCTTAATTTCTTAATACTAATTCTTGCATTCACAGGAAATTGGTGAACATTTTGTCAATGTTATGGTGGAAGTCATCTGTTAGGAAGATTGGTAGCATCCCTGACAGGTAGTTTATCAGCGGGGTAATCATAATTTTTAGTGTTTCTATTCTTCCCCACCATGTCATGAATTTGGGCGAGCCGGCGTCTAGGTTTTCTTAATGTTCGCTACTATGCTTTTCTCGTTGTGGCGTAATGTGGTTATTAGGTCAGAGCTAAAGAGGATACCCAAATACCTAACTTGTCCTGTCTGCCAGTTCAGACCTGAATCACCCAGCATGTCTCTGGTGCTGTATATATTCAGAGGTTTGCACCCCGACTCTTCGCTGTTAAGTTTGTACCCTGAGAGGTCTGAATATTGCTTTATTGTAGCCATTAGTAACCATGGGCAGTGAACCACGCTCCGCTCGCGGAGTTTACGAAGTTACGGCAATTTCGCACTTCGCAGTGAACGCAAAGTTGTCAAATACTTCGCAATCTACAGTGTAGCATAGTTGTTTTCTTCCTCGCGCGCTCAATAGCGTTCTCACGTGCGCGGTAACGACTTACCGTAGTTTTGCGTTCGCCTTCTCGATTTTCTCTCCCGGTCGCGTGCGCCACAAGGTTTGGAATTCGGCGGCACAATCCAGCGTGACTGCGAACGCGATCTCGTCATTTGGACGCGCGATCACGTCATTAGAACGCGCGATCTTCCTTCCGTCGCAGTGTTGGTAAGATCGAGTTTCTAAACTCGCAGAAACTACAATCTGGCACAGAATATCTCTCGAGCATGATAAAACCTTCTCAAAAATGATCATTTTGCTCAGAAAAACCCTCAGATTGTGATTTGGCTGTAGTCTTTTGTGCAAGGAGTCCTCTTTTTTTCTACTCTTTTTTTCAAGAGTAAGGAAGTGCCCCTGAGACTCCAACTTCCTGTTCCTGTCCAGCAGGCTCCTCCCAGTGCTTTGTCCATGTGCTGTTCACTTTCATTTGGAGCTGGAAGGATAACTTTCTGTGTATGTCTGTTGCATCATGTCTTTGGATCGGATTTATTGAGGGCTTTTGGATTTTAAATGTTATTTGACAAGTAAGTTGGAGAATTGGTGTACATGTTTGTTTGATTTGGGCTTTTTTTACCTAAAGTTTTCTGGGCTTTTCAACCCTTGTTAAAAATTATTGTTGAGGGAGGCCTGTACTTTCATGAGGGGCCAAGTTGTATTTCTTTGAAATTTCATTCAGTAGGCCCAGAGGTACCCATGGGTTCAACGCTGTTTCTGTGGTGTCTGCTGAATTTCAAGTTTTTAAACATCATGGATGGCATTGGATTCAATTGCAAACTGTGTTTTTTGGAGTGGAATTTCAGATTTTGTGTGTGTGTTAATTAAATATAGGCTTTTCAGCCAATACGTAACCCTAGGAGTTCATATAGTTAGTGTAGGCCTGCTTGAGTTCATTGTATTTACTTTCTGTGGGTGGCCTGGCCATGTGGTGGCAGCAATTTTGTGGGACCAGCCACTGTGCTTTTGCCATAGGCCTCCAAGCTTGTGGCCTACTCTGCCAGTATGCCCAGAGGTACTACTCGAGTCATTATGGGGGCATGAAAGTTAATCAACTGTTTTTGTGGTGTTTGTTTAATTTGTAACATCATGTATGGCATGGATGGCTTTGGATTGATTTGCAAAATGTGTTTTTTGGGGTGGAATTTCAGGTTTTGGGCGTGTGTTAAATAATATGGCTTTTTCTGCCAGTAGGTAAGGTAACCCTAGGAATTCAGCTCGCATAGTTTTGGTAACTTTGCACAGTGCGACAACGCAACCTTACAGTTTTTGTCTTCTTCGCGCACTCAATGTGCGTGCTCGGGCACGCAATAACGACTTTTTGTACAGTTCGCACTGCCGAACACGCCGAATTTGCAATCTCACGAGCAATATGTCTCGAGTTGCATAAAACCTTCTCGAAAATGATTACTTTGTTCATTTTGCTAAAAAAAAACTCCTCAGGTTGTCATTTGGTTGTAGTTTTTGGAGCATGGAGTCATTTTTCTGTTAAATTTTTTTTTTTTTTAAAGAGGAAGGAAGTTCCCCAGAGACCTCAACTTCCTGTTCCTGTCCTTTGTATGTACTTTGTTGTTTGAGGGTGGGCAGACCATGTGGGTGGCGGCCATTTTGTGAAGCCAAGCATTGTCCTTTTCCCATAGGCATGTATTGTCTGTCTTCACTTTCTTTTCATGTTGTTGTGGGGGGCCAGGCCATGTGGTGGCGGCCATTTTGTGTGACCTTCCACTGTGCTTTTGCCATAGGCCTCCAAACTTGTGGCCTATTCTGCCAGTAGGCCTAGAGTCCCAGAGGTAGTCATTGGGGTGCTTGATGTAGCTGTTTCTATGTTGTCTGCTGAATTTAAACATCATTTAGGGCATGAATGGCATTGGATTTAATTCCCAAATGTGGTGTTTGGGGTGTAATTAACTTTGTAGATGTGTGTTAATAAATGCCTTTGTTTTATGTGTTGTTGTTGTGTAACTTTCCAACCTTTTTAGCCATGCCGATTTTCTTTTTTGCATTAAGCTGTGATGTGTAAATAACAGGCATCCTCTTTTGTCTGGCCATATAAGGATATAGGCCTGCTTGAGTTTATTATATGTCCTTTCTTGTTTGTGGGCTGACCATGTGGGTGGTGGCCATTTGGTGAAGCCAGGCATTGTGCTTTTCCCATAGGCCTGCATTGTCTGTTTTTTATTCCTTTTCTTATTTTTTGTGAGCGCCTGGCCATGTGGTGGCGGCCTTTTTGTGGGACCAGCCACTGTGCTTTTGCCATAGGCCTCCAATCATGTGGCCTACTCTGCCAGTAGGCCCAAGGGTACTACTTGAGACATCATGGATGCATGAAAGTTAATCAACTGTTTTTGTGGTGTTTGTTTAAGTTGTAACATCATGTATGGCATGGATGGCTTTGGATTGATTTGCAAAATGTGGTTTTTGGGGTGGAATTTCAGGTTTTGGGTGTGTATTAAATAATATGGCTTTTTCTGCCAGTAGGTAACCCTAGGAATTCAGCTCGCATAGTTTTGGTAACTTTGCACAGTGCGACAACGCGACATTACAGTTTTTGTCTTCTTCGCGTGCTCAATCTGCGTGCTCGGGCACGCGATAACGACTTTTTGTACAGTTTGCACTGCCGAACACGCCGAATTTGCAATCTCACGAGCAATATGTCTCGAGTTGCATAAAACCTTCTCGGAAATGATGACTTAGTTCAGTTTGCTAAAAAACTTCTCAGGTTGTCATTTAGTTGTAGTTTTTGGAGCATGGAGTCATTTTTCTGTTCATTTTTTTTAAAAAGAGGAAGGAAGTTCCCCAGAGACCTCAACTTCCTGTTCCTGTCCTTTGTATGTACTTTGTTGTTTGAGGGTGGGCAGACCATGTGGGTGGCGGCCATTTTGTGAAGCCAAGCATTGTCCTTTTCCCATAGGCATGTATTGTCTGTCTTCTCTTTCTTTTCATGTTGTTGTGGGTGGACAGGCCATGTGGTGGCGGCCGTTTTGTGTGACCTTCCACTGTGCTTTTGCCATAGGCCTCCAAACTTGTGGCCTATTCTGCCAGTAGGCCTAGAGTCCCAGAGTTAGTCATCGGGGTGCTTGATGTAGCTGTTTCTATGTTGTCTGTTGAATTTAACATCATTTAGGGCATAGATGGCATTGGATTGAATTCCCAAATGTGATGTTTGGGGTGTAGTTAACTTTTTGGATGTGTGTTAATAAATGTCTTTGTTGTATGTGTTGTTGTTGTGTAACTTTCCAATCTTTTTAGC
Source organism: Lissotriton vulgaris (assembly GCF_964263255.1). NCBI lineage: Eukaryota > Metazoa > Chordata > Amphibia > Caudata > Salamandridae > Lissotriton > Lissotriton vulgaris. Next base: position 549,695,668 of record NC_141699.1, on the reverse strand, counting down.
CATGGGGATTATCTTTTTTCCATTAAGCTGTGATGTGTAACAGGAATCCTCCTTTGTCTGGCCAGAAAGGGATATAGGCCTGCTTGAGTTTATTGTTTTCTGGGCTTTACCCATGTGCCTGTGATGAGTGACCATGTGGCTGGGGGCCGTGGTAGTAGTAGTGTGCTGTTTTGTTTTTGCCACATAGGCCTGTGTGTCTTTCCATTGTTCCTGTTGGCTTACTGTTTCCATCCCCATTGCTATCTGCTGCAGGTCACTGATGCTGCATTCATATGACATGATGCACAAATTAAGGATAAACAAGTTACACTTCCACTACATTTGTATTTTAGTTCTTTGTTATTCTTACTCTTACTGAGTGTACTAACACATCTAGTAATTAAAATTAAAGCTCAACAAATTCCACATTTGACTGATGTTCTTCTGCCTTCTTTGCTTGTAGGTGCACAAAAGACTGAGGAGTAGGTGTCTGTCATCATTCATCGCCCGTTGTACTGCCAGACGGACGTCCTTCTGTTGTACATGACATGTGGTGTGACCTGACAAGACATCTCTGCAACTTGTGCAACTGAGTACTGCTGACATCTGAAGAAGATGGGCCCAAATAAAGCAGGTACCAGGTCCTCCCAGTCCAAGAAAGTTGCTGAGAAGAAGGAAGAACAGAAGAAGGAAGTTACACTTAAGTCTGGTTTTGACCCCAAAACCTTTTTTGGGAAACCAAAAAGTACGCCTGCAGCAGCGGTGTCCGGGGTGCAAGCTGGGGCCAGCACCTCTGCATCAGTGGGCCCAACCCACCAACACAGGCCCAAGCAGATGAGTGTGGAAGGGGTAGCCAACCTAATGGTGGAAAGCAGTAATGCTGAGCCTGACCTAAACTTATCGCTATCTCAAAGTAGTACACAATCAACGCATGAGGGATCACAGCAGATAAGTGGTGAACAACAACCGCAACCACCGCTCGCAATAGTAGTAGTTGTTCCTCCCGAAGTAGGGACAGTTCAGGAAATTGAGCCTCATGCAGAGCAATACGAAGAGAAAGCCACTCATGCAGGAGATCTATTGTCTTCCAAATCCCCACCAAGGAAAAGGAGGGTTAGTCCATCGAGTTCTTCGCCAAGCATCCCTGATGATCTAGATCTCACTTGGGAGCAAAACAACCTGCGCATGAGAAGGAGACACATCCCAAGACCAGGCTAGAGAAAAGGAAGGTTCCAGAAAGCCTCACACTTATGGAGGTCGATGTAGAACAGCAGGATAATGATGATGATGAGTCTGACCCAGTCATCACAAGCATCACTTCTGGCCCGAGGACATGGAGACCAACATTTTCACCCTATCTAGAATGGCTGTGACTAGTAGGGATGTAGCACGCATACCTCCAACACAGGCAACACCAACACGACCTCCAGCTTCCATATTTACATTAGCAAAGGGCCGGCAGCGTCCTACATCTAGCACAAGCACCCCCTCAGCAGAAGTAGGTAGTGGTACTACTGCGCAGCCACATAGTCAAATTCAACACACACCCTCCAGTTCATCCGGCATTGGAAGTGGCACCTATAGCAGGAGACAAAAGTTAAGCTCCCCAGTGTGGGACTTCTTTATGGTTAGTGTAAAGGAGGAGAACATTGCTATATGCTCCATTTGTCATTCCTCTGTTAGTCGTGGTAAGCTTGGTACAAACTATGGTACCGGAGGCCAAATGACCCATTTGAAGAAACACCACGCAATCAAGTGGGAGGACCACCTTTGTAGCATAAAAACTGGAACCATTGATGTTGGTGGGGATAAACTGGTACAAGGTCCACTCACGGTCGAACAGGAAGAAGAAGAAGAGGGAGACATTCTATCTGGAAGTAGTACACAAAGTAGCCCTGTCCCTAGCACTGCAGTGGTACAGTCAACATCCTCCGCATCAGCAATTCTCAGTGGCACAAGGGAAAGAGTAAGCCGGAGACACCAAGGGGTAGTGCGAAGTCTGCGATGCAAAGTGCTGCGTCGAGCCGAACAGAAAGAAATACCACGCAGCCTACCATTCTTAACATGTTTACTAGTCAGGAGGGAAAGTACGAACACAACCACCCAATAGCACGTTTGTACAATGCTAAGCTGGCTAAAATGTTAGCACTGGACCTTCTCCCTTTTTCTTTTGTTGAAGGGGTGGGTTTTCTGGAATTTGTGACAACCATCTGCCCAAAATGGAAGGTTTCCAGTCGCTACTATTTTGCCAGAGTTGCTGTTCCAGCACTACATCACGACATGCTGGAATTGCTTGGAAAAGCCTTACATCAGAGTGCTGTTCATAGTATCCACCTGACAAGTCAAGTCGAGTCAAGTTTAAATTTGTATAGCGCACTAATCACCCAGAGGGTCTCAAGGCACTTGAGGGTGGGGGGGAACTTTACTTATCGAATATCCAAGTTTTTAGTTGTTTTCTGAAGGAGAGGTGGTTCTGTGTAGGGCGGAGGTGGGTGGGGAGAGTATTCCAGGTCTTGGCCGCTAAGTAGGAGAAGGATCTTCCTCCCATGGTGGATCTTTGGATGCGTAGAATTGCGGCGCGGGCTTGATTGGACGATCGTAGTGGGCGGGTGGGGGTGTAAAAGGACAGGCACGTGTTGAGGTATTCGGGTCCTAGGTCGTATAGGGCTTTGTGTGCTTGGGTGAGGAGACGGAACATTATTCTCTTGATGACTGGGAGCCAGTGGAGGTCTTTCAGGTGACCGGAAATGTGAGCTTGGCGGGGGATGTCTAGGATGAGTCTGGCTGAGGCGTTTTGGATGCGTTGGAGTTTTTCTGTAGTTTGGCTGTTGTTCCGGCATAAAGGGTGTTTCCGTAGTCCAGTCGGCTTGTGACCAGTGCATGGGTGACCATCTTTCTTGTTTCGGTGGGGATCCAACGGAAGATTTTTTTGAGCATACGTAGGATGTTGAAGCATGATGATGAGACGGCGTTGACTTGTCTGGTCATAGAGAGGGAGGAGTCTAGGATGAAGCCTAGGTTACGTGCGTGTTCTGTTGGTATGGGTGCGGTTCCCAGTGCCGGTGGCCACCATGAGTCGTCCCAGGCAGAGGGGGATGATCCTAAGATGAGGACTTCCGTTTTGTCCGAGTTCAAATTTAAACGGCTGTTCTTCATCCACTCGGCTACTTCTTTCATCCCTTCGTGTAGGTTGGTTTTGGCGGTGTTTGGGTCTTTTGTGAGGGAGAGGATCAGCTGGGTGTCGTCTGCGTAGGAGATAATGTTGAGGTTGTGTTGGCGCGCGATGGATGCGAGGGGACTCATGTATACGTTGAAGAGGGTGGGACTGAGTGAAGATCCTTGTGGTACGCCGCAGATGACTTTGGTGGCCTCTGATCTAAAAGGGGAGGCGGACTCGCTGGGTTCTTCCGGCGAGGAACGAGATGATCCAGTCCAATGCTTTTCCCTGTATTCCGACGTTGCTGAGGCGTTGTATAAGGGTGCTATGACAGACTGTGTCGAAGGCTGTGGATAGGTCGATTAGGATGAGGGCAGCTGTCTCTCCGCTGTCCAATAGAGTTCGAATGTCATCTGTTGCTGCGATGAGGGCGGTCTCAGTGCTGTGCTTGGCTCGGAAGCCGGACTGTGAAGGGTCGAGGGATTTGTTGGATTCGAGGAAAGCGGCGAGTTGACTGTTGACGACTTTCTCAATGACTTTGGCAGGGAATGGGAGGAGCGAATGGGGCGGTAGTTCTTAAGTTCAGTAGGGTCTGCTGTGGGTTTCTTCAAGAGGGCGCTGAGTTCAGCATGTTTCCAGCTTTCCGGGAAGGTAGCGGAGTTGAGGGAGCAGTTGATGACGTCTCGGAGATGGGGTGCGATAATGGAGTCTGCTTTGTTGAAAATGTGGTGGGGACATGGGTCGGTTGGTGATCCTGAGTGGATGGTGTTCATCAGGCGGATGGTGTCTTCAGTGGTGATTGGGTTCCAGGCGCAAAGGTTGTTGGAAGGGGGTTTTAGTTCAGAGGTGGGTGGGGTGGACTGGTCTCCAAAGCTGTTATGTATGTCAGCGATTTTGTTGTGGAAGAACGAGGCTAGAGAGTCGCAGAGGTCTTGGGAGGGAGTGATGTCTTTGGTGCCGGCGGTGGGGTTGGTAAACTCTTTGACGATGTTGAATAGTTCCTTGCTGTTGTGGGCGTTGTTGTCGAGTCGATCCTTGAATGCTGATTTCTTGGTGGATCGGATCAGTTGATGGTGTTTGCGGGTGGCGTTCTTGAAGGTGGCCAGGTTGTCAGTGGTTGGGTTTTTTCGCCAGGCTTTCTCGAGGGTACGACAGATCTTCTTGGATTTCTTAAGGTCATCATTAAACCAGGGGGCTTTTTTGCTGCCTTGCTTGATTTGATGGTTTTTCAAGGGTGCTAATTCGTCAGCGCTGTGGGTGATCCATTGTGTGAGGTTGGTGGCTGCTTGGTTTGGGTCCGATGATTTTGCAGGAGGGTTTTGATGAAGCGATGTGAAGAGCTGGTCGGTGGTAATTTTGTTCCAGTTTCTCCGGGGAAATGGTTGTGGGTCGTAGTCTTTTTGTAGTTGAAATGAATGCAGCTGTGGTCCGTCCAATGGAGAGCTGTGGTGTGATTAAAGGAGATGTGCTTGCTGGAGGTGAAGATTGGGTCGAGCGTGCGTCCGGCATAGTGGGTGGGGGTGTCAAAAAGTTGTTTGAGTCCGAGGTTGGCGAGGTTGTCCAGAAGGGTGGTGGTGTTGCTGTCGTTGTTCTTTTCCAGGTGGAAGTTGAGGTCTCCCAGTAGAATGTAGTCCTCGGAGGGGAGGGCGTGTGGGCTGATGAAGTCAGTGATGTCTTCACTGAATTGTGTGCGGGGTCCGGGTGGTCTATAGATGAGGGTGCCTCTGAGTGTGGTCTTAGGGTCGGTGTGAATCTGGAAGTGAAGGTGTTTGGCGGTTGTGAGGTTGTCCTCGGAACTGGTCGTGATGCGGATGGTGTTCTTATGGACGATGGCGATGCCTCCTCCTGTTTGTTTGATGCGGTCCTTTCGGATGATCTTGTAGCCGTCCTGGATGGCTATGGCGATGTCGGGCGTTGATGAGGCGTTCATCCAGGTTTCTGTAAGAAAGGCGACGTCCGGCAATGTGGTGTCGAGTAGGTTCCAAAGTTCAATGGCGTGTCTGTGGACCGAGCGGGTGTTGAGCAGGATGAACTTCAGGTGGTTAGTGTCGCGGCTCTGTTTGGAGTCTATGGATTTGGTGCGTGTCCTGATTCAGTTGAACTTGCAGGAGTGGCAGGTGAAGGGTCCATGGGTGTGTCCTGGGGCGGCTTGGTAGCAGTTTGGGAGTCGGTCGGGGTTAAGTGCTGAGAGGGTTGCGGTGTCGTACGTTATGCAGGTGGAGTGGATTTTGCGGCAGCCAGGGGGTCAGGCACTGGGCGCGGTACAGGCGCGGACGGGCGTAGACGGGCTTACCTTTGGCGCACCTTCGGCGCGCGTGGGGCGCGTGCGCTGCACGTGAATGCTCGCGCAAAAGCATCTGTCATAAGTGGACAGTGGGGGGAGTGGAGCGAGGGAGGAGCGGCTGGGAGGCGGGAGCAGGGTGGAGAGACGGGCTAGGAGTCACAACAACAAAATAGCAGCACAAACAAAAAACGAAACAGGACGAGATTGGGGCACAACCGGAACAACGCTATGATCTGGGCAGTGGCAACGGCACAATCAGGCACAATCAATCCTGCAGGCAATGCGAGCAGAGCAATAACAACTAACTAGCAGGGGTGAGCAGTAAGCAGCACAGTGCCACGACAATAAGCACAAATAAAGTTACAGGCAATGCGAGCAGTTCTCAATCAATATTTAGCAGCAATGAGGCATAAGCAATCCTGCAGGCAATGCGAGCAGAGCAATAACAACTAACTAGCAGGGGTGAGCAGTAAGCAGCACGGCGCCACGACAATAAGCATAGATAAAGTTACAGGCAATGCGAGCAGTTCTCAATCAATATTTAGCAGCAATGAGCTGTGAGCAGTAAGTGCTACGATACCAGACAGCAATGGGGAGTACAGCGCTACAAGTCAGAATGAACAGGGAGCGCGAAGAGCGACCGCTTCCGAGCAAGCTAGGACGGTCACAGCGCTAGGTCAGATGGGTCAATCCTTGTCTATCAGTGGGAGGGAGGAGCAGCTGGTAGGCGGGAGCGGGGTGGAGAGACGAGCTAGGAGTCACAACAACAAAATGGCAGCACAAACAAAAAACGAAACAGGACGAGATTGGGGCACAACCAGAACAATGCTATGATCTGGGCAGTGGCAACGGCACAATCAGGCACAAGCAATCCTGCAGGCAATGCGAGCAGAGCAATAACAACTAACTAGCAGGGGTGAGCAGTAAGCAGCACGGCGCCACGACAATAAGCACAAATAAAGTTAAAGGCAATGCGAGCAGTTCTCAATCAATATTTAGCAGCAATGAGGCACAAGCAATCCTGCAGGCAATGCGAGCAGAGCAATAACAACTAACTAGCAGGGGTGAGCAGTAAGCAGCACGGCGCCACGACAATAAGCACAAATAAAGTTAAAGGCAATGCGAGCAGTTCTCAATCAATATTTAGCAGCAATGAGGCACAAGCAATCCTGCAGGCAATGCGAGCAGAGCAATAACAACTAACTAGCAGGGGTGAGCAGTAAGCAGCACGGCGCCACGACAATAAGCACAGATAAAGTTACAGGCAATGCAAGCAGTTCTCAATCAATATTTAGCAGCAATGAGCTGTGAGCAGTAAGCGCTACGATACCAGACAGCAATGGGGAGTACAGCACTACAAGTCAGGATGAACAGGGAGCGCGAGGTGGACCTGTAGCCAAGTCACTGATTACATGTGCATCAATGCACACTGGATCTCTTTTTCAGGTGTTAGAGAAAAGCTATCTGCAGGTGTTGACACTGTTGAGATTTTTAACGAGACTCGCAGACATGCAACTGTAGCCATGTTTGCTATGGAGAAATCTCATACTGCTGTAAACATTTTGGCTGAGTTTAACAGCAAGGTCTTTGAATGGCTGCAACCAAGAGGGCTTAACATTGGTTTTGTTGCCACGGACAATGGCAGTAATGTAGTTAAGGACATGAAGGATGGTGGCTATTTCAAGGTCCCGTGTTTGGCACACTACATTAACATCGCTACGATGCCAGAACCCTCCACGCACTCAAGCCTGGACGATCACACACCTGCTTCCTGGCCGCCCGAAGCGCACCCACGGAGCTTTCACCTGCCGGAACTGCAGCTTCACAAGCATCCGCCCCACCATGCTGCCGACCAGGAAAGTACCCAACCACCTCAGATGCATCCTTCTCAACACTCGCTCCGCCCAAAAACATGCCGTTGAACTCTGGGACCTACTTGGCTTAACCTCCCCAGACGTTGCCTTCCTGACGGAGACCTGGCTGAACCCCACCTCGGCACCCGACATAGCCATAGCCGTACCGGAAGGCTACAAGATCACCCGCGAGGACAGACCCAACAGAGCGGGAGGAGGAATCACCATCGTCCACAGGAACACTCTCAGAGTCTCGATCAACACCGACGACACCCTCAGCACTGCCGAACACCTGCACTTCCAGATCCACACCTACCCCAACACCACCCTCAGAGGCACCCTTATCTACAGACCGCCAGGACCCCGACCACAGTTCAGCGACTCCATCGCCAACTTTGTCAGCACACACGCCCTTGCCTCCACAGACTACAACCTCCTCCGGGACCTGAACTTCCACCTCGAGAACAATGACGACACCAACTCCACCACCCTGATCGACAACCTAGCCAACCTCAGACTCAGACAACTATTCACAACACCCACCCACTCCGCCGGTCACACGCTTGACCCCATCTTCTCCGCAAGCCCCCACGTTTTCTTCAACCATACCACGAACTCCACTGGACCGACCACCGCTGCATCCACTTCACCTTCAAGAAACCCACCACGCACCACCACACCCAACAGATGCCTCACCGCTGCTGGTGGTACAAAAGGGGGTGGTGATGGACGGAGCATCTGAATCAATCAAACACTCACACCCAGTCAAAAGATCTGGGTTTAATCCATCACCGTTCTTTAGCCCACTCTGCCACCCCAGTTCAGACATGGCCATATGCAAATCAGTCTGACCCTGTGCCTCATGGGAACAGTCCAGCCCGAGCCGCCAAGCCATGTCTTCCCTGGACCGGAAACAAGCTTCGGTGGTGGAACCTGCGGCGGCGGCCTGACAGGGGACCTCGGCCGAGGTGCCCCCTTAGGCGGCGTTGGAAGGTGCGGCAGTGAAGTCGACCTCGGAGGCCGTGGTGGCGGTGCACGTGGCGGCACCGGAGGAGATAACAGTGGTGGTGTACGTGAAGGCACCGGAGGAGGCAACTGTGGCGGAATAACCGGAAGAGGAGGAGGCGAAGGAGTGCACGGCGGCGGATCCTTCAGCAGTGGAGGATGAGGACTAGGCGACCACAGCTTAGGAGGCGAGTACACCGAGCCCGGTGTCTCCGTCGTCTTCTTCCTGGGCGTAGACGATCAAGAGGCAGCATCCCCTGTCGGTGACCGACGTTGCCGTCTTGCCCCAGATGACCTGGAAGGACTCCTGGCTCCAGAACGCCTCCTGGAGGAAGATCTCTTCCTCTTTGGCGCTGAGCGCCTCCTCGGCGTTGAAGAACGCCTCCTTGGCGTCGATGAACGCCGTCTCGAAGTCGACGACCTACGCCTCGACGACGGGCTTCTCCGTCTCGACGCTAATGATCGTCTCCTCGACGTCGAACATCTTTTCCACTTCGATGTCGGTGACCTTCTTCTCGACGCTGACCTTCGAGTCGACGGCAAACGGTGGTGTCGCCTCGACGGCGAGCGCCGACGCTGGCTGGAATCTTCTCGACATCGATGTGTCGACGACAACGTCAAAGATGACGACGGCGAAGATGATGATGTCTTCGGCGGCGATCTCGACGGTGGTCTCGTCAGTCCCCTCGACGTCGAGCGTCGACGTCGTCTCGACCCAGAGCCCAGGGGAGAAGGGGAATAGACCGCCGTCATGCCTCTCGACGCCGTCGTCGATGCTATCGACATCGATGGAGAACGGCGACGCTTTCTGGCCTTTTTGACGCTGGGGAGCCCCCCAGAGGCCTCAGCACGAGCAGCTGGGGGAGATCCAGCCTTTCCAGACCCACCTTGACTCTGCAGCCTTCTTTCGTCCAGTCCCTGGAGCCTGATCTTCATCCTGTCTCTCAGGGTCCTGGTGGTGAAAGACTGGCAGATCTCACACTTCTCAGGTAAATGAGAAGAAGAGAGACACAGGATACACAGTTCATGTGGATCCGACTTGGCCTTCTTCCTGGAGCACTCCGGGCATTTATCAAATAATGCAGGCATATTTTTTAAAATTAGAGGGCTCAGATGAAAGAAAAAGGAAGAGGGCACCACAATATGTCGTGTGAAAACACTTAAAAACTTAAAAAGTGCAAACAATTCTTTAATAAACCCAAAAAAGGGAGAGCTCAATGCACCAGGGTCCTGCTAGCAGGAGCTGGAAAAAAGAACTGAAAGTAAAAGGGACCTGCTGTGCATTCTGGGATACTGAGAGAGTTCTGGAAAGTTTTCTTAAAGGCACAGTATCCCTGTCTGAGCCCCATAATGGCAGCATATGGGGCTTGTCTATCCACCCCTTCATCTCTATCATTTCAGAGGCTTTTGTGAGAAAAGGGAAAGTTTTCTCTGTGAGGAAAAACTGGACAGGCTGTGCTGTTTGTGGTTTTGGTGGAATTTCTAGTTGAAGTACTGGACAGTGTAGCCTGTGGATATAGGCTGCATTATCTGTCTTTAAATTCTCTCTTAAGTGTCTGTGCAGGTCTGCATTTTTTGACAATTTAAGAGATTATTTTTGATTGCTCCGGGGTCCACGCTCATGAGCGGGACTATTCACTAGATTATGACTATACACAGAGATCCCCTACTACAGAACTTTCCCTTCTTTCGGGATGACTGTTATTGTTGCTTCGGTCATGGATGGTGGGACTTTACCTGAGGATGCTGTTTGGTTAAAAACCTTTTTCATGGTTGTGGCTAATTGGGGAAGGAGGGCTTTATAGAAATCTGCAGTATATCCGTCCGGGCGGGGGACCTTGTTCTTTTTTAGGCATTTCACTGCCATTTCTATCTCAGTGCGACTGATCGCTTGTCCTAGCTGTGCAGTGTCTGCTTGTTTGAGTCTGGGTAATCTCAGCCTGCCTTGGTATCTTAAACATTCCTCTCTGTCCATTACCTTGTCCGTTTGGTATAGGTCTGAGTAGAAGTCTCTGAACGTCTTGAGAATTTCTTTGTGTCTTGTGTGTGTTTTGTTGTGTGAGTCTGTGATTGATGAGATCGCTACCTGGTTGCACTTGTGTTTCAGGTATGAGGCTAAGAGTTTCCCCGCTCTAATGGCTTCGCATAGGTTTAGGGCTTTGCACTTGTTGAACCACAGCCCCGATCTCTCGCTTATGATTTTGTTGTGTTAGGCTGTGTAGTATTGTGTTTTTTGGTTTGTGTTCGAGTTCTAGCTTCTTTATCCCCTCCTCAAGCTGTGTAATCCTGAGGTTCACGTTTTTGTTCATTCTTGCCTTAAGGTTGATTAAAGCGCCCCTGATTGTTGCTTTTAGTGCTTCCCATAGTGTGCTGGGGCTGACTTCCCCGTTATTATTGTAGGCTTTGAATTCCTCAATGGCCCTCTCTATTTCTTTTTTGTTGCTCGGGTTTGAGATGATGTTGTTCCTGAACCGCCATCTTCTGGGTACTGTCTCATTATGGCATCCACTTAGTTTTAGATTGATGGCTGCGTGATCCGAGACTAACTTGGGCTCTATTGCTGATTCTTCAATCATGTGTGTATAGCTACCTGAAATTAGAATAAAGTCTATTCTTGAGTATGATTTATTGGGGGTTGGAGTAGAAGGTGTAGTCCCTCGTGTCTGGGTGTTGTAGTCTCCACACAGCCTTAAGGTTGTATCTGGAGCATATATTCTGTAGCTATGTGTGGGAGTTGGTCAGGTGATATTGGCAGGTGGATTGTCTGTCTATTAGTGGATCTAATGGCATGTTAAAGTCTCCGGCTACAATAGTGAGGTCATCTTGCGGGATTCTTGCTAGTGTGTCAGCTACCTCTGTCCAGAATGTAGGATCGTCTGTGTTAGGGGCATATAGGTTTGCGATGTGTAAGCGTTCCTCCCCCTTGATAGTTCTGTTGTAATAATTCTTCCTTCCTTGTCATGTGTATGGGAGACTGTTGTTAGTTTCGAACTCTTAGAGACTAGGGTAAGAACCCCCCTCTTCTTTTTGTCTGCCGGTGAGCTCACCACCTGTGCTATCCAGTTTGCCGTAACTAGCCTGTCATCCTCTTCATCTAGTTTTGTTTCTTGTAGCAGCACTATGTCGCTTTTTGATTTTGCCAGGTAAACCATTACCTTCCTGCGTTTAATGGGGTGGTTCAGGCTCTTAACCTTGAGGGAGGTTATTTTAAGATCCGCTGCCAATGTGAGAGTTTTGTTATTGGCCATCCTGCTTCCTATCTGGTGGTGGTTCTTTGTGCTTATTGCTAGAGGGCATGGTTTGATGCCTCATTCTTGAGCAGGTGTGTGGCTTCTCTGTGCCTTTGTGTGCTCGTGTGTCATCATTTGCATTGGTGTATGAGATTTGGAAAGAATAAAGAAAGTTATAGAAAATAGATGTCTCAGGTACGATACCTTTGCCCCCCATACCCCTTTACCCCCCCCCTTTCCTTAGGATCTGGAAGGTGCGACTACAGGAACGCCATTGCACCTTGCGGAGCCATGACTTTATCGTATTGTTCATTTTTTTTTATAAACAAATTTTATTGATTTTACAAAGAAAAATCAACCAATCTCCAAAGTTTGGTGACAGTTTAAGAATGCATACAATAATCTGGACAATCCAAGGGAAATTGCGTACAAGACAAAAAAAAGGGTTGCATTCCGAAAAAAACCCCGTCAAACTAAACGAAGCCCCCCAACCACTTCCCCCAAACCCTACGGTATTTCTTGGGGCAGCCAAGTGCTGCATACAATATTTTTTCTTGTGTGGCGCACCAGTCGACCCCCGCCCGCCACTTCCCAACAGTGGGAGGGTAAGGATTCTTCCAAACACAGGCTATGGCCCTCTTCGCCACCACCATTGCTGTTGAATAAAACAACTTTTTGTGTCTGGACCCGTCCAACCCATCCGTGATGCCCAGGATCGCATGCTTCGGGTCGTGAGGAATCTCCCACCCCAGCACCTCAGTGAGCTCCTCCTCTATGTCTCCCCAAAAGTTCGCCAAGCGCGGACATGACCACACCACATGGAAAAAGTCGGCCGGCTCGTGGCCACACCTTGCACAAGCAGGGGACAGCTGGAACCCTGCGCGGTGCAGACGACCCGGTGTCAAATAGGCCGCATGCAAAAAGTAAAGCTGTATGCGTAGTCTGGCTGAGGCCGTGACTGTCCTGGGCGCCATAAGGGCATCGCGCCAGTCTTCTTCTTCCAGGGGCAAACCCATTCCTCCCATTGGATCCGCAGCCGCTCAAGTGAGGTGGGGGTATTGTTAATGAGTGTTCGATAGATGCGGGAGATGCCCCTCTCCCCCCATGTCCCCCAACATGATTTGTGCCTCGGGAGGGCTATGGTCCGGGAGACGAGTGCTAGTCATGAGGTGCACCTGAAGGGCGTGACACAGCTGCAAATATCTGTAAAAGTGTGAGGGATGTAAAGAGTATCTTCCCTGGAGGTCCCGAAAGGAGCGCATATGGTCACCCACCCACCCAGACGTAGCCCAGCGGCAAGATACCTATCAGGTCCCAAGACCAGAAGCCCTGCAGCCCACTGACTTTCCCGAGCCAGTTCCCTTGCCACAAGGGTGTGCATTGGGTCAGAGTGCGTGTCCACTTGGTGTGGCGGAGCGCGGCCCGCCATGCCAGAAATGGCGAACGAGTCACATCAGGCATGTGAGACATCCTCAGCTGGAGGGTGGACAAGCCCAACTCACTAAGTTCCAGCCTATAAGCAGGATCAGACCAACCCCCAATCATGCAGCACGAGCAAGCGTGTCGCCAGGTAATACAAGTATAAGTGGGTCATCCCTAGACCGCCGTCGAAGGACGGTATCTGACAGACGCCCAGCGCCAATCGGGACCTGCCCCCCCAAGGAATCTGGAAGCCATGGCGTCAAGCTCCCGGAACCAGGCTCACGAGAAATTAAGGGGAGTGTTTTGAAGCATGTACAGGTAACTGGGAAGGATCATCATTTTAAATAACGCGACTCTTCTCATGGGATTCAGAGGCAGTGATTGCCATTTTGACAAGTCAGATCTGACCCACTTCACCAGGGGGGTGACATTAAGAGCCCAGGTGAGCTCGGGGAGTAAGGACCCCCAGATCCCCAAATACCTAAATGACTGTCGGCGGAGTGGTATGGTGAACTGCCACTCAAAGCACTCCCTAGAGAGGTGGAGGGGGACCAAGACTGACTTACCGGGATTGAGCCGGAGGCCCGAGGCTTGCTCAAACAACCGGAGGATCCGGACGCTGTGGGGGCTCGAACTCGCGGGGTCCGCCAGGTAAATCAATACGCCGTCCGCGTAGAGGGAGATTTTGTCCACTCTGGTATTGGGCCATTCCCAACCCCGCACATGTTCGCAGGAGCGTATCAGGGCTGCTAGGGCCACCATCACTAGAGCAAAGAGCAGGGGAGAGAGGGGGCAACCTTGCCTCGTTCCCCTGCAGATCCGGAAAGGTTCAGATAGAACCCCGTTTACCAGAACGCGAGCCCTTGGGGTCCGCAGCCCATCTCCACCAGGACGTCGTCCAGAAACCCCCAATCCACCGAATCAAAGGCCTTCTCAAAGTCTACCAGAAGGAGTGTGAGGTAAGGGGTGAGCAGATTGCGATAAGCCAGGGCCGAGTGGAGCCTCCGCAAACAATGACGGGTACCCTGGGAGTGCATGAACCCACATTGGTCTGGGTGGACCAGCGTGTGCAAATGGGGTTTGAGGCTCTGGGCAAGAATTGTGGTATACAGTTTTAGCTCCGTGTTAATCAGCGAGATGGGATGGTAATCCGTGCACCGAGGCAAAGGTGGCTAGGATTTAGGCAGGACCACAATGGTGGCCATGTCAGTCTCCGGCGGGAAGGAACCCTTTTCCACTGCTTTGGGGAAAAGCTGGGCAAGGTGTGGAGTCAATGACTTGCGGAACAGGGCATAGTACTCCTGAGGGAGACCATCCGGACCCGGCGTTTTGCCGGACGAGACGAGGGCAATCGCCCCCCACGATCTCGTCATGGGAGATAGGGCGGTCCAGGTCCGCCTGCACTGTCAAGTCCAAGTGGGGGAGCCGACCGTTCCCCGCACGCAGCATGTCTGAAAGAGACAGGGAGGGAGTCCGAGCCGTGTAGAGCTGGCGGTAATATAGAGCGAAGGCCTGGGCAATACCGGCGGAGGAGTTACATACAGAGCCGTCCTGGTCTATGATCTCAGGGATTATACGGTTCGCTCTAGGGTACGTGGCCAATCTGTAGAGGAGGGAGCCGTTCTTATCTCCCCATCCGTACACCCTAGCAATGGAAGATTGCCAGAGGAGTTGTGCCGCGACCATCGACAATTGTCTAATCTCCTCTCGCATATGGGCGAGGAGCCTCACATCAGAGGCGTCAGGGTTTTTGGCAACGGACCACTCAAGACGTAAGGCCTGTGCCTCGCATGGAGTAAGCCTGTCCCCAACCTTGCACGCCGCTGGGCATTGAGTTGCCCTTTGGCCACTCCGCGGATCATGGCCTTGCCCGCCTCCCACAAAGTACCCGTCAACGACACCAACCCCTCGTTGGTATGGAAATAGTGCTGGAGCTCCCGCCCCACCACTGTCCGGAAATCCCTGTCCTGGAGGAACCACCCATTCAGCCTCCAGGTTTGATGCATAGTGACGGGGGGGCCTAAGGAGAGCATAACCGGGGAGTGGTCAGATATACCTCTTGGGAGGATCTCGACATCCTGGAGCCTTAGGCAATCAGTCGAGGGGATGTAAATGCTGTTGATGTAGAGGCCTCAGCTAGACCCTCTAGTGCAAGGGGTTCGCCCTTCTCAGCACAAGTCCTCAGACCATTAGGAAGAAGTTGGCACAGAAACTAGAATATAAAAGTAATGTTTATTAGACCTCATGAGGTGGTACTACGATTCAAACAGCACCCTTCGGCATTGCAAGAAGTAGCACCACGAGCTAAGAAAGCATGGTTTATTTATACCCGCACAGGGGCTCAAAAGAAGGCGGTACAAACACAAGAGCATATTTTATGTACATTTAAGGTAATATCGAGAGGCACAATCGATCAGTGAGAGGAGCTATAGGTTTGGAGACTAATACACAAGAGCTCTTTTGTGGAGCTTATCACTAACAGATGTAGACCCCTCAGGGTA
This sequence comes from Lissotriton vulgaris, assembly GCF_964263255.1. Taxonomy (NCBI): domain Eukaryota; kingdom Metazoa; phylum Chordata; class Amphibia; order Caudata; family Salamandridae; genus Lissotriton; species Lissotriton vulgaris. Next base: position 549,680,237 of record NC_141699.1, on the reverse strand, counting down.
CGTGCAGAAGCGGAGGATGCTAAATATAACTTGTTGCTGGGCAGATTTCAAGTGTCGTGGACAGAAGGTAGGACAAAGCACATGGTCGACACGAGGCAGCATGCAGCAGACAAAATGGCTGCCGGGAATACAAAATGGAGTCCGCTAAATGTCAAGTTAACAGCTAAAACTAAGATGTCTTCTGCTAATGCTTAATCTAGTTGCTGTCAAATTACTTCAGACGACCCTTTCAGCATTAGCTGAAGACATTCGCCTTTCTAGGATATTCTAAATACTCATCTTGTATATCTATTCACACCATTTCAGATACTTCCTTATTCAGTATGTGCTGTGCTTTCATTTTCACAATATCCTCTTTTGTTGGCATACAAGTAGTAATACACATGGAGCATAACATCTGGCCGCAATGAATACACATACAACAGGTAAAAATCACTGCAATTGTGATACATAGAACAGTCAATAGTTTCCAACCCCAAGCAGTGACTAGAGCCCAAAACCATCCAAAAAAGGACCAAGTACCATTCTTTTCATGAATATCTGTAGCTATCTTATGTAATTTAAAAATTGCATCATACACTGAAGGCGAGTTGTCAGGTATATAAACACAGCAACAACTACCGATAATTTTACATGCTCCTCCTCGATCTCCTAGCATCACATCAAGGACCATCCTATTTTGTAACGCTACAATTCTTGCAACTTGTAACTCTTCGGTGATATTCCCTAGTGCTATTACAGTCTGATTAGTGACAGCTTCTACCACTCTAGTTAGCCTTTTTACTTTTCTGCTATTCAGTGCAACGCCCACAAAAGAAAACAATCCCAAATTAAAAACAACATATTGCTATAGACTAGTGTCTGTTTGATCCACTTCATCTGTGTTTATAGTCCTTTTAATCCTGTTCAATGAAACATTCTGATATAGTTTAAAATCTCGATGATAAGATGCAGGTGCCAAGAAAACAGGTGGTAATAGAAAAGATACGTAGCATACTCCTGACCAACTAACTGGTAATTGATGATAGCCATTACTGCCACATACTAAATACGTGTTATGTGAAGCTAAAAACGAGCTATTATTCGCTCCATCTATATTTAATACTGTAATACACGTACTCACTCAGACTGGAATTCGTTCAGTACTTTGTACAAATAAGTCTGCTTTAGTCTTTGTTACAGAAATTACAAAAGGATTGTTTTTGGCAAAGTCTCTTGTGAGAGTAAAGACATATGGCGTAGAGGAATTGTCCGGTCGATATTCTTCCCATTCCCATATAGTTCCATTGGCTTGGGGATAACCATCTTTGTCCTGATAACATTCTTTATTCAAACGGAAAAGAAGTCCTCCTACTGTAGGTTTCCGAATCGAGAAAAGCAAAGTGTACCAAGCTCGACAAGAGCCATTATGTGAAAAAGGAAGTGGGATAAAAGGGGTTCCTCCTTTCTTTTGATGCGCTGGAATCATACCACATATCCAACAATTAGTGGTATTAGTAGCACTGTGTGTGTGGTGCAGCATCTGAACAAACGTATTATTAAGGTAGGATTGGCGGTGCTTCTGTTCATGATACGGAAGAGTAAAATGCTGGTGCTCTTCTGGAACAGGAGTAGTGGCAACAAATAGTTCACGAGCAGGGATCATCACTTCAATAGACCAAGTGATCTCCGCTATAATTGTCAAAGTAGCAAAGAACCCTATAATACCCAAAAAAATATTTTTATTCATTTTAGCAGCAAAATTAACTATTTCTAAAAAATGAAAAAACACAAAAACAAAAATAATTCTAAGAGCTCTTCTCCCGAGGGTAGACGTTGGTTTCTTCACCGAAGATCAAGACGGGTGTCACTACACTAGGCAGGTTTGATCCCCCCCTTGTCATATCGGCAATCCGTTTCCACTACCCAGGGCGGTTGCTCAACCTGACTCTTTCAAAACTGCAAATTCTTTTCTTGGCCTCAAGTTGTATCGCGATGCTCCAGGAGTCGTCTGGTCCGGGAAGAACTCCGCAGATTCGTCTGGTGATACAGCTTGGCCTTTCTCCGTAGTCAGGATCTCTCTATGATCGGTCAGCACAGCAGGTTCCAACAAGGTCGACAATACCTTGCGACAATGGGTACTATGCACCCAGTTTTTCTTGTTGGTGACTCGAACCGCTGTTCTCGTGGCGAGGAGCACTTGCTCTGGTCCACGCCACCTCGGCTCCAAGCTGCTTGACCTCTCAAACGCTCTTATCATAACCTGATCACCAGGTCAGAGGTTATGGCCTTCACCAGTAGATCTGTCAGAGAGTGCTTCTCAAACCTGTTGATGAATAGAAACCAAGCTGTCAGTTAACTGTGCCAAATAGTCATTCATTAAGACACAAGGTACATCACATATAGAACTCCGTTTCGGAATTCCCCAGACATTCATAGGCCTTCCAAACACCACCTCGTAGGGGGTGAGGCCTGTTCGAGAATGTGGCACTGATCTAATAGACAACAATGCCAAAGGCAACACATCTGGCCAAGTCAAAGATGTAGAGGCCTGTATCTCTGCTATTTTCAACTTCAGAGTAGCATTATACCTTTTCACCAACCCTACTGATTGTGGATGGAACACTGCGTGGAACTTCTGTTTGATTCCTAACCCCTTCAGGACATACTTGATAACTTCCCCAACAAAATGAGGTCCGTTATCGCTCCATAGGAGTTTGAAAACATCAAATCAAGGAAAAAATTCCTTCAGCAACACTTTAGCCGTAGTAATAGCAGTATTATCCTTCGTGGGGTACGCTTCAATCCATTTACTGAAAGCACAAACCACCACTAGAACATACTTAAAATTATTACAACGCTCAAGTTGGATATAGTCCATTTGCAGGACTACAAAAGGTGCAGTTGGTGTAGCAAATCCTCCAGCTGGAGTTCGAGCCCCCTTTCCTGGATTATATTGCAAACAGATCAAACAGGACTGTACTACTCTCTTAGCTGTGCTAGCAATTTCTGGATGCTCCCAAACTTGCATATGCAATTTCGTTATTGCTAAAGCTCCAACATGTGCTAGCCCATGTGCCATCTGAACCATAGGTTGTACAAAAGCCATAGGCAGCTTCCACCTATCCATCTGCTTGTTCCGCCAACAACCCTCGTCATCCAACTCTCCCTCTTCAGACCATTGTTCACGTTCCTTTTCAGAAGCAGATTTCTGTATCTCTCGTACTTCCTGCCTTGCATCATGCCAACGCTCAGCTTGTGACTTCACTACATACATAGAAGTAGTGCTTCTCTGCGTCGCAGTTTCACGTGCCAAGTGATCTGCAAAGGCATTATCTTGCCCAATCCTGTCTGTCACTTTCTTGTGTGCACTACACTTAACAATGGCTATTTTCTTTGGATATGTCAATCCAGTCAAAAGATTATGCACTAAGTCTCCGTGCATTATCTGCATTCCATGAGATGTAAGAAAGCCTCTTTCTTTCCAGAGTAGGCCGATATCGTGCGCCACTCCAAAGGCATAACGGCTATCTGTATAGATGTTCACACAGAGATCTTTACTAAGCTCACATGCTCGTGTCAAGGCTATCAGTTCAGCTGCTTGAGCCAATTTCTGTGGTATATGAGCTGTCTCCACTATTGTTTCAAGCGTGGTGATTGCATATGCGGCTGAGGTCGTGCCATCCGGTAATTTCAAACAAGCCCCATCAACCCACAATTCACCATCCACATCTGGAAGGGGCGTATCCTGCAAAACATTGCGACCTTTTGTCTGTTCCTCAGTCAAGAATATACAATCATGTGTTTCTTGTGACTGAGGCTGAGTCACTGGATACTGCATCAAAGTAGCTGGGTTTACGGTTGCACATCTCTTCAATGTAATATGAGGAGCTAGCAATGTCAATTCATATCCTGTTAGACGGGCACTAGTTAAGTGCTGCGTCTTTGTCTGATTTAAAAGGGCATCAACCGCATGGGGTACCAACACTAACAGCTTATTTGACAAAACTATCCCTTCACTCTGTCGTATTGACACAGCTGTTGCTGCAATTGAGCGAAAACATCCAGGTAACGCTCGGGCAACAGGATCAAGAACTGCTGAAAAATATGCACAAGGACGTTGCTTATCGCCATGTAACTGGACTAAAACTGACAAGGCGCATTCATCTTTCTCATGCACATAAAGTGTAAAAGGATTTGTATAATCTGGTGTACCTAACACTGGTGCTGAACAAAGGGCTTGTCGTAACTGCCGAAAAGTAGTTTCACATTCATCTGACCAAGGGAGGGGCACTGGAGTATCTTTTGTCAAAAGTGCTAACAAAGGTTTAACAATGTATGAAAACCCCAAAATCCATTTTCTACAAAAGAAAGAAAGACCAAGAAATACACGCACTCCTTTCTGTGTGGTAGGTACTAGAGTATCTAAAATTGCTTGTATACGGTCTGATGTCAATGCCTACCCCTCCTTAGACAAAAGGTGACCCTAAGTAGGTTACCTTTGGTCTACAATATTGCAATTTCTTTCGTGATACTTTATGATGATTGGATGCAAGAAATGAAAGCAAAGATAGAGTGCATTTTTCACATTGCTCCGGAGTATCGGCTGCCAACAAGATGTCATCGACCTATTGTATGAGAGCCACACCTTCAGGTAGAGTAAAAGAATCAAGTTCCCTTTTCAATGCTTGACTGTAAATACTCGGACTCTCAGTGTAGCCTTGAGGAATTCTAAAAAATCTATACGATCGATTATTCAAAGTGAAACCGAACAAATATCGGCTATCAGGGTCAATAGGGATCGAAAAGAAAGCATTTTTCAAATCTATAACAGAGAACATGGTCTCTGTTGGAGGGACTAAAGTAAGGAGTGTCGTGATATCAGAAACCACAGGATATTGTGGGATCACTGACAGAACATCGACAGTCAAAATATCGAGAGGACAAAAAATATCGAGGTAAAAATATCGACTGCAAGAATATCGACTTCCTATCTTCAAACAAGTAAGTACAAAAATATCGACTCCAAAATATCGAGTGTAAAAAATATAGACTGTCAAAATATCGAATTTTTTAAATGTCTTAAAAGTAAATTAAAAGTAATATAATGATAAATTAAATTAATGTAAACATATTTAAAATACTTAATTAAACGATAAATTGAGAAATAATTAATGTAACTAAAAAAAATATATTTTTTTAATACATATCTATATGTATATATATTCCAGCCGAGTTTTTGGCGCTAAGCTGTGTTGGCCCCTTGCAGCGGCGGGCTTTGGACGGGATCGCCAGTCCCAAATTACTCCAACTTTTCGTCCACTTTTCAAAGAACGACGTCCAAGCCTCAGTTGTATGTCAAAACTGGATTTATTTCACATCCCAGTGGGATGTGAAATAAATCCAGTTTTGACATACAACTGAGGCTTGGACGTCGTTCTTTGAAAAGTGGACGAAAAGTTGGAATATGTATATATATATATACATATTATTTACAAAACATGTACAATATTTTTAAAGTCGATTAGCAAATGGTTTACATTTACTGTAACGACTCCAGTGAGTGCAACAGTAGAGAAAGCATTGGATAGCGTAGGGGTAAAAATTACTATTCCCACTCCAGCGAGTGCAACAGTAGGGAAAGCGTTGGATAGCGTAGGGGTAAAAATTACTATTCCCACTCCAGCGAGTGCAATGGTAGGGAAAACATTGGATAGCATAGGGGTAAAAATTACTATTACCACTCCAGAGAGTGCAACAGTATGAAAAGCGTTGGATAACGTAGGGGTAAAAATTCCTATTCCCACTCCAGTGAGTGCAACAGTAGGGAAAGCGTTGGATAGCTAGGGGTTTAAATTACTATTCCAACTCCAGTGAGTGTAACAGTAGGGTAAGCGCTGGATAGCGTAAGGGTAAAATTTACTATTCCCAATCCAGAGAGTGCAACAGTAGGGAAAGCGTTGGATAGCGTAGGGGTTTAAATTACTATTCCAACTCCAGTGAATGCAACAGTAGGGTAAGCGTTGGATAGCGTAGGGGTAAAAATTACTATTCCCACTCGAGTGAGTGCAACAGTAGAAAAAGCGTTGGATAGTGTAGGGGTAAAAATTACTATTCCAACTACAATGAGTGCAATAGTAGGGCAAGTAAATACTTCTTATTTAAATATAAATAATATAAATAGTACCTTTAGGCTGATGCTAGTGTACTGGAAGGTGGTGGTCATAGGCAAAGGCAGTCTTTATCTCGCATTTATCGATTTAAAGACTGCCTTTGACCTAGTACCTAGGGAGACACTCTGGAGAGTCCTTAGTGATATGGGGATACCAAACTATATTTTATCACTACTTGTAAGGCTCCATGACAACAGTTTTGCCCAGATTAGATGGGGTTCAGGGGGAGAAAAAACTACCAGCATTCCAGTAGAGAGAGGAGTTCGCCAGGGGTGTGTTCTGGCTCCCACTCTTTTCTCCTTATACATCAACGGAGTGGTTGAGCATCTGTTAAGAGACCCCTCAGATGAACCATCCCTGGCGGGGGCGCGCATCCCTACTCTTCTCTTTGCTGATGATACGCTCCTCCTGTCCAAATCCCCAATGGGTCTCCAAAAACTTCTCAATGACTTCCAGACCTTTTGTGCGGAGCGGGGGCTGGTAATCAATACCGACAAAACAAAATTTCTTGTAATGAATCCCCCCAAAAAACCTGTACGCCCTCCTAAGCTGAATGGCGTACCTCTGGAGAGGGTAGACGTATTTGATTACTTAGGAATCCGCCTATCACACAATATGCAGTGGGCCCCTCACTTAGAGAAAATGTTGTTAGCCCACAAGAGGGTAACTGGGGCCCTTCTGAAGGAACAACGCTTTTGTGCCATAAGACCCATAGCTCTTGTCATTGACATATACGTAGCAAAGGGAGTTAGTTCTGCTCTATACGGGGCAGAATTATGGGGTTCATGTAAAATCAATGAACTAGCAAGCTCTGAAAGGAAGTTCTGCAGGGCAATCATGTCACTCCCACAAGGTACTCCTACAACTCCACTAATGCTCGACCTAGGCTGTCGACCTATTGAAGACCTAGCAAGGTTCAGACCTTTACTTCTATGGGCCCGGTTGTAGAAAGTCCCGGAGCTCGCGAACTATGCGAAAGGGCTTTCTGAAATAATGTCCCTGCCAGGATGGCATAAAATCAAATGGCTAAAAGACATGAAATCCCTTTTGTGCGACTTGGGCATAAGCGAAGCCTGGACTAATAAATCATCTCCGCCAAAGGCAGAACTCAAGAACTTGTATTGGAGTTGGATTCTGAATAAAAGGAGCACTGATTACACGTTGGGCAGGTTGACAGAGGACTTTTTGAGTTTTAAGGACTTACCAATTCGGGAACTCTACTTAGATATTATTGAGAAACCATTTGATAGGTCCTTATACTTTAAATTTAGAATTGGAACATTACCTCTGCATTCTTTTACATGTCGGTGGAAACAGCCAACTCTGACCACAGATCGCTGCCCCTCGTGTCCACACAAACAGGAGTCAGTGGCACACTTTATGTTTGAGTGTCAAGAGTATGCCAAACCAAGAAGAAAATGGCTTAAGAATTTGTGTCGTATGTTGGGGACTAGGTACCACGCTGAGGCACTCCGTATTTTAATGTCAGACTCGCGTTCAATCTATGTTTGTACTCTTTCAAAATTTCTATTGTGGGCCTGGCGCATTAGGAGCAAAAGGCTAAAAGAAAAAGTTTAATCCTCTTTTTAATCAAAACTTTTATGAAATGCTTCTTTTAATGGAAAAGCAAGGTTTTTAAATTCTAATGTAACCAACTTGTTGTACTTTTTTCCAACGAACTTGTGTATATTTTTATTATGAAGCTTTTATGATAATTTTCTATCGAAATAAAGCCTTTTTGACCTTGAAAAAAAATATAAATAGTAACACCAATTACAAATTAATTAATATATTTTACAATTTATTTATTTATTTATTTTTAATATTTATAAAGCGCTCCATTTACCCGTAGGCGTCTTGGCGCTGATAAACCAGTTATTTGAGACTGACTATAAGCGTTGTGTAAAATATATTAAATAATCAATTTAAAATAAAAATAAAAATTATTTAATAATAAAAATTACATACTAATACGAATTATTTACCTATTAATAATAAAATATTTAACAATTTTAACATATTTTGAAAAATTCTCTCAATAAATTTTTTCTTAAAAAATGTAATTACTTACAATTAAATTACTTCACATGCTATTCCCCTAAAAACCCACAACCCACTACAGAAATTAATTTAATAAAAGTAACATAATTATCAATTAATCAATTACAATAAATTACAAATTATATTTTATTTAATTACAAATTAATAATTAATTTACAATTAATTCTAAATAAATACCAATAATTAAAGTAACATATTTAGTTAATTATAATGAATTACTTCCCACCCTATTCCCCTATAAACCCACAACCAGTGACACAGAAAATAAATTACTAAAATTAACATATTTAGCAATTAATCAATTAAATGTAATTACCAATTATATTTAAATGAATTGCCAAATTAATAATTAATTAACAATTAATTCTAAATAAATACCCAAAAATGTAATTACATATTTAATTAATTACAATAAAATTACTTCCCACCCTATTCCCCTATAAACCCACAACCCGCTACAGACCATAAATTACTAAAAATAAAATATTTATTAATTGATCAATTAAAATTAATTAGCAATTATATTTTAATTAATTACCAATTAATAAAAATGTAACAATTAATTCTAAATAAATACCAATAAAAAAATAACATATTTAATTAATTATAATTAAATTACTTCCCACCCTATTCCCCTATAAACCCACAACCCGCTACAATAAATAAATTACTAAAAATAAAATATTTATCAATTAATCAATTAAAATTAATTAGCAATTATATTTTAATTAATTACCAATTAATACTAATCTAACAATTAATTCTAAATAAATACCAATAAATAAAATAACATATTTAATTAATTATAATTAAATTACTTCCCACCATATTCCCCTATAAACCCACAACCCGCTACAATAAATAAATTACTAAAAATAAAATATTTATCAATGAATCAATTAAAATTAATTAGCAATTATATTTTAATTAATTACCAATTAATAATAATTTAACAATGAATTCTATATAAATACCAATAAATAAAATAACATATTTAATTAATTATAATTAAATTACTTCCCACCCTATTTCCCTATAAACCCACAACCCGCTACAGAATTATATTACACAAAAATTAAGTATTAATATTAACTTACCTTAAATTCGATATTTTTGTTGTCTATATTCTGTCTAGTCGATATTATGTCCATTCTATATTTTTGATTCGATATTTTTGCTATTCTAGTCGATATTAATTTTTTCTAGTCAATATTTTTGTAGTGTTTATTATGTCTAGTCGATATTATGTCTATTCTATATTTTTGATTCGATATTTTTGCTATTCTAGACAATATGAATTTTTTCTAGTCGACATTTTTGTAGTCTTTATTATGTCTAGTCGATATTATGTCTATTCTATATTTTTGACTCAATATTATGTCTAGTCGAAATTAAAAACTCGATATTTTGACTAGTTACGACAATCTTGTTCACCTCTCAAAGGTCCATAATGAACCTGTAGACTCTAGTATCAGTGTCCTTTTTCAGTATCGGAAGAATCGGGCTGTTACAGACATTAAATGGAAATTCCTCAACAACTCCCACTTGAATAAGATCATGTACAATTCGTGTGAGTGCTTCCTCACCCTCCTGAGAAATTCTGTATTGAGGCAATCGTGGTAACACAGCTCCCTCCTTGACAATAATGTGTACTGGTGGGATGACCATTTGGCCCACATCAGTGTCCGAAGTAGCCCACAAGGTTTCAGGGAGTGAAGCTAATGCAATATTCTCTTTAAAAAGACACGCTCTTTCAGGCTCAAAGTGATTGTCATTCAGAATGACATGCACTCCTTCAGGAGAGCATCGTATTGTGGCTCTGAAATACTTGAGCAAATCAAGACCCACAATGTTGTCTGGTGTGTTTGGGGAAAGCTAAAACGGACATGGAGCACTACATTTAATTAACATGAAATGCAAGTGGTTCTGATAATGGGCTAAAGGAAGGTGTTCCATCGAAACCTATCGAAGTAATAGTTACACCAGACAGGGGAGCCCTTGGAACCAATTGTTTAGACAAAGCGCTACGAGTAGCTCCTGTATCAACCAGAAACCGATCAGTAGAACCCAAAACATGTGCTGTAACATAGGAACCCGTCTGGAACTTCAACTGATTCCTTACCCCATCCTAGGCAATCCTATGCATGAGCTGAATCGTAAAGATCGGGTTGCACATAATCAGACATTTGATAATGGTTACGTTTGTCAAAAGTATTAAACCTATCCTGTGCTCGTACATTGGCATCAGATCGAGCACGATCATTTACATTTCCTCGAGGCCCTGAGTAACCAAAAAGTTTTCTTATTTGTCCCCGACCTCGTGAGCCCTGTTGAGCACACAACACTGGGCAATCGGCCATCAAGTGGCCAAATTGCTTACAATACGCACATTGATTAATAGACAAGTTCGCACGGGTGTAAGAGGGATTAAAAAAAACACGCCCGCCTCAATCATAGCCTCTAGAAGGCGGACCATAAACTTGAGCCAACATCACTTTTGTTTTTAAATATTTTGATTTCTTATCTTCGTTACCTTTCGCTTCTAGTTCTTAGCGCTCGTAATATTGGGCCATTGTTAAAACAGATACTGGAGAAGATGTAGCCCAAGAACTTTCACTGGCTTTTAAACGGCTAGCTATCCCTGGTTACAAGTTCGTCACATATTTATCAACAAACTAGTGTCTGCCTGTATCATCGGTCAAGGATTGACCGCTGAAATCATGAAAAGCTTCTTCGAAACGTGTAAAAAAATCAGAAACCGATTCATCTACTTTTTGTTTGCACAATGCTAAAATGGTTCAGTCAATCTTTTTAGGGGGGATAACTGTTTTGAGCTTAGTTAATATAGCTGCAGGGAGATCTAATATTAGCTGATGCGGCTTTTGAGCGGGTTCCCTCTCCACATCTAATCGTTCGAGCACTTTCCATTCCGCGCCAAAAATGGCACGATCATCAATTCTACGAATGGTCCTCCACATATCCGGAGGTAATACTAACCCGAAAAATACATCAATATCACACAAAGTCATAGTACAAGAATTTATAGGGCCTTCCACTTCCTCATAGAAAGCGGCTGGATTTTTACGTGGATCAGGCAATGCTGCTTTTAGCGCCATTACATCTGCCCTATTCCAAGGAGTATATACCCAATTGTAAATTAAATAACCCTTAGCGTCAACAGAATCTTTATCATCATTATCACCCGTTCCTCTAGGAGGAACATGCAAGGGCACGGCTTCCCGCATGGGCTTCATATAGACCGCCATTTACTTATCTGTTCCGAAGATAGGCGACTGCGACTCTCCAGACTGGGGTTTTCGCGCAGCTTCGTCTGCAAGCTTTTTCTGCTCCTTCAAGTGAACCACCTCGGCCCGTAATTTGACCAACCGTCTAATCGTGTCAATCAACTGAGAGAAAACAAAAAGACAGTCACGCATGTTCTTATAATCAGTTGCCACATCATCAGGTTCTAAATCTGGGGAAAACTTTCTAAATAATTCAACGACTTCTGCAGCAAATGTTTCAGTAAAATACAATTGCTCTTTTTCCGTCCATCCCTGTATACTAGTTAAAAGATCAGAAGCAGAATCAGTACTACGTAATGCTTTACGAGCACCTTGTCTGATATCAGCTGCACTTTGTGTAGACAGCATAGATCGAGTGCCCCGCGCTTTTCGTTGATCCGAGTCGGAATCCTCACCACCTTTGAACGGAGCGGACGGAACGGTATACGGAGGTGGAGGTCAATCTAGTAACAAAAATCATCTTGCAGATTATTAAGGACAGGATAGAGAGGCTATCTGACGGGATATTGGCCTGACACCTGCAATCTATATTATTTTTCCTCTCTCTCTTTCAGCTCTTTCACTTCTTTCTTTCTCAACTCCAGCGCTTTCTCATACACATTCTTTTGCTGCTCTTTCTCGATCAAGGCTTGCTCACGTCTCGCTCGTTCACGCACTTCTTTCTCCCACATACGCAGACATTCAAACATATCACGTCTAGACTTCCGCTCAAACATACATCCCTCCACATACTCAATCTTTCGCACATCGAATGACCCATGCATAGGCCAACGTAATTTAGGATCATGCTTTGTGTATTTGTTCCACAATGTGCTTGACATTATGGAAGAAAGGCCGAATTTGATGTACATATCTCTATTAGGCGTCCCCTCTGGGGGAGCCGGTTGTGATTCTTCGAGTCCAAATCGGGCCCTGGTACAAAAGCAGCACATCTTTCGAAGTGCGCTGAAAACAGGCATGTTAAAAATAATGCAAAATGTGCAGTATTATACAACAAGTGGAACTTAAGGTACTTCCAGTACGTTGCGCCGTTCAAATTTTGACTCATTTGGAGAAAAATCTCCACATTGCCTGCCTATATGTGTTGCAGCACATATATCTAACGCATTATCCAAGTATAAAATAAGACTAGTCTTTACCAAATACAAATATGCCACGGTAAGTGTTCCTAAAACTACCTTACCATACAAAGGCATCCAAACCCATAGTATGTGCCGTAAAACGGCCCTTACCAATCATAGGGTGTCCAGGTTCCAAATGCCAAGTTCTAAATTCGACCAAACAGCCACTGCACGGCAAATCGACAGAAGAGATCTCAGTCGAGGACCGGCGCCACCTGGAAGGTCAGATCGAAAGAGGGGAAAAACGCCTTAGATGCCAAGACTCAGGTCTCGTCTGGCATACGTATGCGTCCGCGGCGAGATCCCGATCCTTCATCGCGCCCACTCCTTCGGGCACCCGAGTCGCCGATGAGCCTCACGTTGGGCGCCAATTGATGTAGAGGGCCTCAGCTAGACCCGCCAGTGCAAGGGGTTCACCCTTCTCAGCACAAGTCCTCAGACCATTAGGAAGAAGTTGGCACGGAAACTAGAATACAAAAGTAATGTTTATTAGACCTCATTAGGTGGTACTACGATTCAAACAGCACCCTTCGGCATTGCAAGAAGTAGCACCACGAGCTAAGAAAGCATGGTTTATTTATACCCGCACAGGGGCTCAAAAGAAGGCGGTACAAACAAAAGAGCACAGTTTATGTACATATAAGGTAATATTGAGAGGCACAATCGATCAGTGGGAGGAGCTATAGGTTTGGAGACTAATACACAAGAGCTCTTTTGTGGAGCTTATCACTAACAGATCTAGACCCCTCAGGGTACGTGCAGAAGCGGGGGATGCTAAATATAACTTGTTGCCGGGCAGATTTCAAGTGTCGTGGACAAGAAGGTAGGACAAAGCACATGGTGGACACGAGGCAGCATGCAGCAGACAAAATGGCTGCCGGGAATACAAAATGGAGTTCGCTAAATGTCAAGTTAACAGCTAAAACTAAGATGTCTTCTGCTAATGCTTAATCTAGTCGCTGTCAAATTACTTCACTGTCTATGCGTACGTGTGTATGGTGTGCGGCCGAAGTGTGGGCGATTTGTTTAGATCGCAGGTGCCACGCATGCCAGGGATTCGGCCCAGCTCGGTAAATGTTTCGCCTGTGTCAGTCTACCTTGGGAAGGAGTCCTGGACAAGACTAGGTCCGGGGAAGGGACCGCGTTGAAGTCACACCCCAGGAAGGTGGAGCCCGGGGCAAGGAGGCCAGAACCCGACCGTTGGGCCAAAGGTTGTGGCCAGCCACGCTGGAGGGGAGTATAAGGACACCAGGTTAAGGGGTATAACATTCAGAATACCGGATATGGCCAGAAAGGAGCCCTGGTCATCATGGATGACGTGTGTCGCCACGAACGGAAGGGAGCGATTTACCAGAATCGCAAACCCCCGGGACCCACTTGTAAAGCCCGAGTGCCAAACCCTGTCGTAGCCATAGCGTGCTAAAAAGGGGCAGCGATTACCCAATAAATGCGTCTCTTGCAGCAGCAGGACTTCGACCCCAAGACGCTGCGCATAGCAAAGCACCGCTGTGCGCTTGAGGCGATCAAAGAGACCATTGACGTTCCAGGACAGAAGACGCAACAATACCCCATGCTGTGATATGTCACCCATAATCACGGACCATTTTGGAGAGGGGGAGATTAGGAGCCCAGACACCCGGGATTATGTCCCCCAATGGGAAAGGTGTGGCTTCTTGCATGCACTGATTTAAAGGAACAAGGAGGAGCTGGCAGCGTGAAACAAAAATGGAACTCAGAACAAAAAACAGAAAACTGGGGACAACGATCCCCTCCACCCCCACCCTAAACTTCAGGAACGGAAGCACCTGTCGCCCTAACAAAACAACACAACAGGACCAAATGAGAACGCTTGGGATCAAATAAGGCACGGAGGACCCCTCCTGATGGCAGGATGTCCGTTATCAAGTCCAGAACTGGGGAAAGAACAGTTCGGTGGAAGCATGCCTCTGGCCGTAAAGCCAGGCCCGGCGGGCAGAGGCAAACTCAGGCTGAGTTGCTGAGAAGCGTCGGGTTGCGGGAGAGATCAGTATCCGAGAGGTCAGGCATGGAAGAGGCAGGTGAGGCCCCCCCCGTCCCAGGCAGCCCGAGGAGCCAGAGAGCCGCGCAACCCGGAGATCCCCCGGGGATGCCCTGCCCCCCGGACGGGAGCCAACAGAGAGTCAGATCGGCCTCTCCTGTGCCCACAGCGCCTACATGAGCGGGTGCATTAGGGCCTCAGTTCTGGCGGGCTAACATGAGGGGGCCCGCCCTCTGCACCATTCTGGAGGGGAGGTTGGTCAGTGAGCCCAGTGGGATGTTCCTCCGTGGCCCAGGTCCAGGCATCTGTCGGGGAATCGAAGAAGAGAGTTTTACTGCCAAACACCACCCGGAGGCAAGCCGGAAAGAGGAGTCGGTACTGGATGTTGAGGGCCCGTAGTTTCTGCTTGACCTCCCCAAACGAGCGGCGCTGGCCCTGGACTTCTCGAGTGTAGTCCAGAAAAATCAGGATTGAATGATTCTCATAAGGGATGCGTCGCTGCTTATAATTGAGGATTCTCATTATGATCGGGCGGGACGGCGTGCCCGCCGGAGGCCTTGGCGCCAGGGATCGTGCGCTCACTCTATTGAAAACCAGGGGGAAAGGGAGCCCTCGGGAAGCCAGGACCTCAACCATTTATCAACAAATTCAGCGGGTGGCCCTGCTCCGCCCCCTCTGGAACACCCACCAGGCGAAGATTGTTGCGGTGCGATCGATTTTTAGCGCCCTCTGGTGCAGCTCCTGAGTGTGAACCTGGAGGCGCGCCACCTGTCCCTTAAGTTGCTGGACGTCATCTTCGACCGATGAAATCCAGGATTCCGTTTTGGTGAACCGGGCCGTGCCGTTCGGAAGGTCCTGCCGAATTAGGGTCATGTCCACCCGGACTTCTGCTATCTTGCCCTCAACTGAGGACTGAGAGGTGTGGATGGTCTGCAGGATGGTGGTCAGAACGGACGGCGGCGGCACCTCCTTTCCAGCGGTTCCCCCCGTGGCCCCACTGTTGGTGGTCGTGAAGCGGTCCATCTTGGTCTGAGTGGCCGAAGACCTGGCCGGACAGTTCTGGCCTATAGCGGCACCCCCGGGGGCAGATGGGGAGAGTCTGAGTTACTCGACGTGCACACTTTGCAGGCGGGCCACATATCCCCCAGAGGGTCCGGGGACCCCCGGACACCGACGGTTGGCCGGGAGGGGGGGACCCACCACAGTGTTCAGGAGGCCAGCCAAACACCCCAGGACTCTGCCGCACAGTCCCGGGAGAACAGAAGTGGCTCTCAGCCGCCAGGCCAACCCGAAGAGTCCCAAGCCCAAATGCAAAGAAGTGCAGCAAAAGGCTTAGGCCTCCTAGGAAAGGAGCCCAGTGGTCAAGCAGGCCGCCAGGGAGGGACCGCGCCTCTGAACCCCAAGGGCGGGGCGAGGATAGAGGAAGGCCCGGGGTGAAGGAAGGCCCAGGAGGGGACCCCCCCTCGCCGCCCTGAACTTGCAGCCGGTCACCCCCACACCAAGCACCACTCTGAAGGTGACAGAGCAGTTAGGGCGGAGGATGTGGCGTAGTCAGTGAGTCAGAAGGAGCTCAGGCCCAGTGCAGGCAGGGCCATGGGTCCGAAGTCAGGAGAAACCCAGCACCGCAGCTCGAAAATGCGGCCAAGACCACCCCGCCCAGGCGCCTGAGGGGGGAATACACTTCTCAGATTAGGCCACCCGCGCTCGCAGATGAGGCCCCTCCCATTCACCACGGGACCCCCTCCCACGGCCGGGACTTACCGCCTTTGACGCAGCCGAGCCTGATCCTTGAAGCATGCACTCTCGGCCGGACAGCCGGGCCCCCCTGGCCACGCCCCCGCACAGAGGGTAGAAGATGGTTCCAGGAGACAGCAGGGCTCCCCCACGTCCGAGCCGTCACTCTGCGGCCGCCCCGCTGCCCAAAACAGCGGCCAAATGGCCCGAGCCACCATAGAATCTCCAGATGCCAGTTACGACGGCCCCCGCAAGCTCGGCCCGCCCGGGAGATCAGCGCCTCTGGCTCTGCACACATGGGTCCGCACACCGGGTCAGCAAACAGCGCCCAGCACCCGCGGCGCACTCAGGCTGTTCCGGCACTCCACCTCCCGCACCGGGCCCTGAGGGTCCCAGAACCCTGAACTGCGACAGTTAGTGAGGCCGCGCCGCCATCTTACACCAGCACCTGCCAGCCGTGCAAGCAGGATATTCAACTCTTGGACCAGGCTCCACCGCTGGATTGCAGCCGCAGATAAGCAGCTGGGCACTCAGGACATCGGAGGGCGACGAGAAGCAGGTAGGTCACTCTCTGCTGGGCCGGATGACGAGCGGGTGGTGGAGGGATCCAGAGGCGCACTCCAGGGGCGACCGCCATCTTCGCTCTGAAGACCGGAAGCCGTATTGTTCATTTTTAAAACTCTTTTTTCTTTACCTATTTAGGTCCGGTATGTGCGTTCGTTTTGTATAAGTAGTAACAGTGTCAAATACATTTTTTTTTAAAAAGGATACGCTACAGTTCTTGAGAGACTTATGTCTTGCTCAGCGTCTTTACTTTTTGCTTGCTCTGTTGGCATTCTGTGGCTACAGTTGTGGTCATGAGGTAGTAGTGACTGCTTTCCGGGGGTCCGGGACCCCTCTCAAAGAGGTAGGGTCGTTGGTTAGATATGTTTACGAGCTTTGTTCCTAACGGTTGTCTCATTCGGTCACTTCTTCTGAGCTAGGATCCGGCGAGGGTCCTCTCTTCGCTGTGCCAAAAAGTGTGGTGTCCATGGCCTGTGTCGGCGGACCTTCTATGTATCGCCTCAGGTCCTGCCGGTCGGTGAAGAAGGGGTTTTTCCCCTTGTCAATTATTTTAAATTTAGTGGGCCCAACAAATGAGAACTGAAAACTCTTGTTTTTGAGTGTCTGGCGCAGGGCTAGGAAACCTTTCCTGGTGTACACTGTGGGCTTCGAGTAGTCCTGTGTTATGATAATTTTGTGACCTTTCCAGCTAATGTGATGGTTCTTACAGGCAAAGTTGAAGATCTCAGTGTACTGAGATCTCAGTGGTTTGCATATGATTGGGCTTGCATACCGAGACGCTGGAGCCTTTGCCGCTGGAACCCTGTAGGCTTTGTCGAGCTGAAATTGGCGGGTAAACTTTAGGTTGGTCAGTTTTGGGATCAAGTCCTCCAGGAATGTAGCACAGGACCCCACTGAATCTCCTGCTCCTTCCGGGATCCCCAGAATCCGGATATTACCCCTTCGATTTCTGTCTTCCATCTCTGCTGTTCTTTTTAATAAGGAGCCAGTAGACTCTGCCAGTGCTTTCACTTCCTTTTTCATGATGTGGCCGGTGTCCTCTGAGTCGCTGATCCGTTGCCGCTAATCTGATGTTCACTGCGTTCATGTCGGCTCTGACCGCTGCGATCTCTAGCTGGATAGTTCCAGTTGTGAACTTAGTGGATTTAGCCAGGTCATGAACCTCCGCTAGTTTCTTAAGAAACGTCTCCAGGGTACCATTTATATCTGTTTTTTAGGTTTTGCCTAGCAAATGCGCACGAAGTGCGCATGCGCTAGAAAAACCTTATGACTTACAGTGGGGAACAGGGACTCGCCCCCTGCTCCCATTGGCTAGCTCCATAAATGGAGGCTAGCCATTGGGAGACAGCTCTGTCCGTCAATCCCGGACCAGATTCGGGGGCGTTCCCGAGAATTTTTCTCTTTTTGCGACGTCACGCTATGTCAGCCAAAAGCCCTCGAACGCCCCCGAATCTGGTCCGGCATTGCCGGCACCCGCCTTCCAAGACAAGCACAAATATGCCTTCACCCGCCCGAGGAGCTGCCCTCCAGATAACTTCATTACAATTCGCAGTACCAGCACCTTCCCACACAAGGAGTGCCTCGAGCTTCAAGCTTAGAAGTGAGCTCTGTAGTAAGTTGTCCCCCCTCCCCTTTGGTACCACTTTCTTCAGAGTGGACTTCACTAAACAGCACTGTGAAAACCATCCCCCAGGTGGCTCCGAATTTATCCCAACTTCCATCGCACTGATCAGAAGTTAAAACGTCTAAGATGGCCGCTATTTTTGTGCCGTGTGGCGGATTTCTTCGGAGTTTAGGACGTTTTCTATTACAATCAACGCTGTCAGGAGTTTTGTCATTGTTGTCCCTTTTCTGTGTCCATGTGGGGGACGGTCCGTCTGTTTATTGTGGGTTGTATTGGGCGGGGCTGAAGCAGTAGTGGCGGAAAAGGTATCCTATACACCTGGCTTCCTGCGAGATGTTGGGGTCATTGGGAGCCGTCGGAGGACCGAAACCTGCTAAACCCACTTTTATATCTTATGTGGCTCCCGAGGTGAGTGAGAGGGGAGAGTTGTGGCAGGTTGTGAACCGTCTTCCTGTCCGCATCCTGTTGCCGGGGAACACATAGCAAAGTAGGGCTGCATCACCAACCCTCATATCTTGCACCCATGGATACCTATCCTGGGTCATCACCCCCAGTTTTTACCTATAAATCAGACACCATCGCTCTCTAATCGACGCAAACTGTACATTGTTAAACTATGAGCAGCTTGTTACATTCCTTCAAAATGTGCTACCGGACCAGCACGTTTCAACAAGGAGTTAATGTTGGACGAGTAGTTCGATGTCTGATTCCCAAGGCCGTTATTACATTTTGACAAGTGAAGTATATAGTTGTGACTGGGCATTTCTATCAATTTCCCCGCTTGCTTACCGTGTATATTTAATTATACACCATTCTAGCAACCGAATTCCACACACCCGACCATTATTACTTACCTGTATTTAGATGGAAAGTGCTCCCACGTCAACTCGCTGGAATGTATATGCCGGTGATCTGAAAGTACACTTCACAGAATGCAAAGTGATATTGCCTAAACATCAGCCAGCAGTTAACTATCACCCCGTCTCCAGCACTGGACGTAGACATCATACCCACTAAGCAACCACAATATCAGCGGCACTCCACCCTAGGGAGTTCGTCCCAACATCTGCTCATCAGATGTTGTCCGATATCTTTTATCTGTCTGCACTTAGAGCCCACCAGTCATGTATATGCACATCCTGCAGGTTTCACCGCCCCCTCACAGTTATTACCAGTGATGCATACTTTACGATAGCAAACAGACCATCAGTCTGACCAGGTTCCACCTAACACGACCCCCCCCCCCAAATATCAATCCAGAACTCATGTCCCACCTGTCACCCTAGATATTTTGTATAATAAAACATTAACGTATTATATGAAGTATTGAGAACTTGAGTATCCAACACAAGGCTCCTAGATGACTCAATGTCACTAAGCATGCAGTCCGTCACTCCTGTGGCTTTTTTTAAGCAAGCAAGTACAGTGGAGACACTGTTGCTAATTTTCACATCTGTACCCAACATACGAGTCTGACACTACTTAACCAACAGCTTAGAAGTAATGTCTAATCAGGGAATCTCGAGTTTACTGTATGGTACAGGCCTTTGTTTCTCCTGAATGGCTGGGGAAGAGTCACTTACATTTCCGGGAAGTATGTGCTATATTTGTACAGTTCCATCCTACAGACCTTCCAATCAATGTTTTTTCTGCAAGAGCCCCTTATCTGGAAGGTCATAGGCAGCGTCCTCTGTATTCCCACCCTCAGGCCATGCATCTGTGTTCTTCGGTTCATGGTTCAAGGTGTAGCGCTAACATGACCATCACAGATCTGTAATGGGGCTTTCAGCCTGCTAGGAAGGTCTGTCTAATAACACTGGTAAAAACTGTCTGACTACGGGTGTTGCCCTACTACACCTCAAACCAGAAGGCCACTTAAAGTCATGGCACGAAGCACGCAGATGTCTAGAAGTGCTGGGACCTCTGTAAATGAGTTACAAACGCAAGAATCTGAAATTGTGTCCTTCCTGGCCATTTCTTTAGCACAAGAGGCTGACCTTGGTTGTTCTGGGTGTGTGGGTGTGTGTGGCTCTGGGTGTGTGGGTGTGTGTGGCTCTGGGTCTGTGGGTGTGTGTGGCTCTGGGTGTGTGGGTGTGTGTGTGGCTCTGGGTGTGTGGGTGTGTGCGTGGATCTGGGTGTGTGTGTGTGGATCTGGGTGGGTGTGTGTGGATCTGGGTGTGTGTGTGTGGATCTGGGTGTGTGTGTGGCTCTGGGTGGGTGTGTGTGGGGGGGCTCTGTGTGGCTGTGTGTGTGGGGGGCTCTGTGTGGGTGTGTGTGAGGGGGGTTCTGTGTGGGTGTGTGTGTGGGGGGCTCTGTGTGTGTGGGGGGGCTCTCTGTGGGTGTTTGTGTGTGTCATTTGCGAGAGATTAAGCTATTGGCATTGTAAATGACAATGCCATTTATTTGTTTAAAAAAAACATTAATAAAAATAATGTCAAGAGCAATGCCAATAGCTCTAACTTTAACAAAGGCAAAACCATTGCATTGTAAATGCTTGTTGTTTAATTGGCGAGTCTGATGTCAGGGGTTCCCCTTTGCTGTTCTTCAGGTTTTGTTGGTGAAGCCTCATCTCTCTGTCGGCCATGTTTCTTGGCTCTATGTAATCTTTGTGTGCTGCGTCCTGATTCGTGATTTCCAGGGACCTGGTTACTTTTGTAGTCTTGTATTTAAAACTTCGCTTTCCGGCCCTTTTTGCTGTATCCAGGTGAATGCTCAGTGTCCCTCTTTTCTAAATGCTCCGCTTTAGAGGTTGATTTGCTCCTTTTACGGTATTGAGTGTCTTTGGCTGTAGAGTCTTTTGTCCACTCTCTCCTGCGTCTAGTCTGGTTCGTGCGATTCGTACACCCCCTGGAGTGAGGCGGCTTATTAGTGGCTTATTAGCGGCTTATTTGTGTGTAACCTCTTGGTGTCGCCACTCACCCTCCGCTGTCAGCAAATCGTTGTGTTCCTAATTCCCGCTTTGCGTTCTCATAGTGTATGAGATTGCCTTCCACGCTGACATATCACCAACCACTGGCTCCCCATCAAGGCGCTGACTTTGGGTGGGCCACTGCTGATGTGTTGGCGGTCTGATGCACCCATCGCTATGGTGTTCTCTACCTTGCGTCTAGCGCGGAGTGTTGTAGCTTGATGCGCTCACTTATAGTGGCCCCCATGTGGTACTGCTCCTCGGGGTGTGTGGGGTCTTCCCTGTTATAAAATGGCGGCGCCTCTTTGCTTCGCTTTCGGTTTCACTTTAGCTTTTTAACTGTAGAGGGGTTCTTCTTATTCTGTCGCCCTGCAGAAGCTGAGTTTCGCTGCTTCTACATGCGCGGTGAAGGTGTGATGTAGGCGTTTATCGCTTAACCCCCCTGACCCTTCCTCCGCTCTGTTGCTTCTAGGACCCCTCTCTCGCTCACCTCTGTGCCTGCGCACTCTTTGTCGTATGTCCGCTCGCCTGCTGGTAGGGTGACCAACCGTCCGTAAATTTCACGGACAGTCAGTAATTCCGTCTGTCCGTTCTCCGTGAAGGAATCTTTAACGGACGCCATTTGTCCGTCATTTTAACAGGGCACCGGTTGCTCCACCCTAAAGCCGGCACAGCTTGTACCCACCTCTTTTCTTCACTCCGATGCTGCACCAAAGCCCCTCAGACCCCCAGCAGCACTGTAGAGGCACAGCGGGATGGCTACCCCCACACCTCCAGCCCTTGATGACCTGTTAAGAGGTGCTTCGAAGGTGACTGAGAGGGAGGGGCTGCCGGTTCCGGAGCAGCGACATCTATTCACATGCAAACAGCCCTGACTGTGTCATGTCTCTGCTATTTAGAGGGGGGCTCACACATTCCATTTCTACCCAGGGCCCCAAACATCCGAGACTCGGCCAGATTACACCCCTGATTACACCGAGGCAGCACGTAGTTCTCTTCACAGAGCTTAATTACTGTCACTAAATTGTAAGCAAACCTCGGTTCTTCAAACATGCAGTCTATAATGTAAGAAAATAAAGAAATGGCACAATCGCACCCACACTGATTAACAAAGTATGGAGGACAATCAGTTCAATCAGTTCTCTTAGAGTATCTCCTGTAAGTACTGTACATCACAGTGGGGGGTGGCATTTTGGACAGAGAGCCTGTCTTCTCGTTGTCTTGTGCAGGAGAGGAGCCCAAGATGATACTGGAATACTGCATGCCCACCCCTGTGTTCCCTCTCCTGTGATGGCTCCTGCCCTCCCCTCAGTGATGGCACCTGTCCCCCCATGTTGTGGCTCCAGTCCACCCCCACCTGTGGTGGATCCTGTCTCCTCCCTGGAACGGCCCCTGCAGCGAGGGTGAAGTTCTTGATGGGCCTCTTCTCAAAAGGGCTCAGCTCAAAATTAATATGGAAAGGTCGGCGAGTAAGTAAGTGAAGGGATGGGTGAATGGCTGGATGAATTAGTGAAAGGGTGAATGGATGAATGAAAGATTGAATAAATGGCTAATGAGAGAGGAGGGATGGATTGATGAGTGAGGGGAAGGATGGAGAGAAAATGTAAATAGCTGGATGTATGGGTGGAAGGGTAGCTGGATGATGGATGAGGGGAAAGATGGATGAGGGGAAGGATGATGGATGAGGAGAAGGATGGATGGATGGATGGAGGGGAAGGATGGATGGATGGAGGGGATGGATGGATGAGGGGAAGGATGGATGGAGTGGATGGATGGAGGGGAACGATGGATGGATCAGGAGATGGATGGATGAGGGGAAGGATAAATGGATGGGATGGATGGATGGGTGAGGGGAAGGATGGATGATGGATGAAAGGAAGGATGGATGAGGGGAAGGATGGATGGATGAGGGGAAGGATGGATGGATGAGGGGAAGGATGGATGGATGAGGGGATGGATGGATGAGGGGAAGGATGGATGGGTGAGGGGATGGATGGATGAGGGGATGGGTGAGGGGATGGATGGATGGATGAGAGGATGGATGGATGGATGAGGGGATGGATGGATGGATGGATGGATGAGGGGATGGATAGAGGGGAAGGATGGATGGATGGGTGGGTGAAAGGATGGATGGATGGATGATGAGGGGAAGGATGGATGATGAGGGGAAGGATGGATGATGAGGGGATGGATGGATGGATGATGAGGGGGTGGGTGAAAGGATGGATGATGAGGGGAAGGGTGGATGGATGGATGATGAGGGGAAGGGTGGATGGATGGATGATGAGGGGGTGCGTGAAAGGATGGATGGAATGAATGATTAGGGAATGGATGGATGATGAGGGGGTAGGTAAAAGGATGGATGGATGATGAGGGGAAGGATGGATGGATGATGAGGGGAAGGATGGATGGATGATGAGTGGGTGGGTAGAAGGATGGATGGATGGATGATGAGGGAAAAGGATGGATGGATGATGAGGAAAAAGGATGGATGGATGATGAGGGGAAGGATGGATGATGAGGGGAAGGACGGATGGATGGATGGATGATGGGTGGGTGAATGGATGGATGGAGAGTCGGTGGGTGAAAGGATGGATGGATGATGAGTGGGTGGGTGAAAGGATGGATGAGTGGGTGGGTGAAAGGATGGATCAGTGGATTGGATGGTAGGTGGGTGAAAGGATGGATGAGTGGGTGGGTGGATGGTGGGTGGGTAGATGGTTGGGTGGATGATGGGTGGGCAGGTGGATGAGTGAAATGATGGATGGATTGATGGATTGATAAGTGCAAGGGTGAATGAATGGACGTATGAGTGAAAGGGTGGATGTAAGGATGGTTGAGTGAGTGAAAGGGAGGGTAGATGGACAAAAGGATGAATAGATGTGTGAAGGAGTGAAATGATAGATGGATGAGTGATAGGATCAATGGATGGATTCATGAGTGGATGAGTAGATGGATGGGTGGGTGGATGGATGGATGGAAGGAAGGATGGCTAAGTGAAAGGGTCGATGGAGAGAGAAAGGGAGGATGGATGGATGACTAAAATAGTGGATGGGTGGAAGGATTAGTAAGTGAAAGGATGGCTGGATTGGTGAACGGGTAAATGGCTGAATGGATGAGTGAATGGATGGATGGGATAAAGAGTGGATGGATAAGTGTGCAGATGGATAGGGTGAAATGGTGAATGGATGGATGGATGGATAATGGAGATGAGTGAAAGGATGGATGAGGGGATGGATGAGTGAAATGATAGATGGAAGGATACATGATGGATAGGTTTGTAAACGGTTGAATATGTTTGGAAATGGCTGGGCTTTCTTATATTTTTTTTTTTTTTTTTTTTTTATATAAACTTTATTCGGATTTTACGATCCATAAAAGCAGTACAGTTAAAAAATCTTCGTTTGAGATATATTTACAAATTACTTAAAAACAGCAAGAAAGAATTTCGGTAACATATACAGTACTATTATAATTTAAAGGTTTTTCCTATGTCTGTATATACATTTCAGAAAGTTAAGGACGTGGTAACATGTGGGTTCGGTGTCCAAAAGCTGCAAGCTCAACATGGCTACTCGGCATTGTCTAAGACCCCAAGATTTTAAAAGAGTCAGTAGCCAGAGTTTGCGATGTTCCTGATAAAATTTACAGAACAGAACAGTATGAAGAGTGGATTGGCCTGATATCCCATCACATGGACATGGAGGTGGATTTAGGTCCCAAACGTTTGGTGTTGGGAAGGCTACCAATTTGTGAAATATGTTCAGTCTGAATCTTATCAGGAGAAATCGTTCAAAGGTACCAATGTCAAGATTTAAATAGGGCTGCATTGAAAGGGTAGATTGAACCGTCATGGCGTGCTGCACCGACTGTTTCCCAACTTCTACCTGTAGTCTCAAATTGCTCAGATGGTCCAAAGCTCGCTTTTTTAAGTTATCTTTTGAGAGTTCTCCAATTTTTTCGGGATTAAGATAATATTTTTCTATTCCAAGGTCAAAAAGAAAATTCCGAATATAGGCCAGCCATTTAATTTTAAAAACGTAGTCCAGGGACTTTGCATCCGCTAAAATTGTTTTTGTGAGATCGTTTTTATCTGACACCCAGATACGTCGCCAAAGAAGGAGTGGTTGAATTTTGGCAAGATCTTCAATATATAATGCCCCCAATTCTAAGTGGCAGGCGTATACCGATGAAGTTTTGGGGGCAGATAAAAGGAATCTAAAGAACATATTTTCTGCAGTTTGCAGGGAGGTGACATCCGTATGGCCCCATAGTCCTGCTCCATATAAAGCTGTGGATTGGCACTTGGCTTTATATATGGTTACCAGTTCCTTGGGCGGACGTTTTCCTAATTTTTGAGAGAACGACACCAATGCAGATAATGCTCTTTTAAAACAATGTTTTCTGGCTTCTACTGCTGGCTTCCAGGAGAGTTTATGGTCTATCATGACCCCCAGATAGCAATATTCGTTTGTTGAGGCTATTCTTTGACTGTCGAGGTAGATGGAGTTTTGCTGTTTCTTCCCGACCCCAGCCTTCATTACGAAAGTCTTTTTTACATTTATATGGAGGTCAAGAGTTCTCATAAACTGGGAATATCTATTAAGGGACCTTTGGAGTTCACGGGGAGTTTGTGCGAGGAGGACGGCGTCATCCGCGTAGAGCAGAGCGGGGATCGGGCGATGTTTGGCCAGTGGGAGGTCACGGGCACCCTTCAGTAGCTCGACCTCCAAGTTGTTGGTGTAGAGGGAGAAAAGGAAGGGTGCCAAGACGCATCCTTGTCTGACCCCGCGCTCTACTCTAAAGGACGCCGTCAATTCTCCCTTTATCCCGTAACGGACTCTTGCGGATGGATTGGAATAGAGTTCCCTTAAAAAGTTCAGGAGTGGTGGGTCTACCCCCATCCGTGCCAGAAGGGACCACAATTTTGTATGGGAAACGCAGTCGAAAGCCGCAGACAGGTCTACATAGGTCATATAAAGTTTTGCTTTCTTTGCATGCACATATTTTCCAAAAATTATCGACAAATTTAGGGCTTGTTCCACGGTACCTAATCCTTTTCTAAATCCGAATTGAAGGTCGGATAAAATGCCTTTTTCTTCCGCCCAGTCCTGAAGTCTTTCTAGAATCACTCTTCCTGCTATTTTCCCCAGTGAGTCCAGCAGGGAAATTGGACGATAGCAGGCAGGGTCCATGCGGTTACCTTTTTTAAAAATCGGCACCATAATGGACCTAGTCCAAGACTCCAAAATTCCTATTTTTGCCGTAGCAGTGCAGACCCTTGTTAGAATTGGTGCCCAAAGTTCTGTTTGGTGTTTGAAAAGGTCTGCCGGGACACCATCCGGCCCTGGAGCTTTTCCTTTTTTGGTTGAGTTCAATGCCACAAGAATCTCGGGAATTTCAAAATTTATATCTATAGGGTATGGTAGGAATGTTTGTTCCTCTTCTTCCGGCTCTTGGTCAGAGATTGATTTTTGGAAGATGTTGGTGAAGTGTGATACCCAAGTTGCAGCGTCTATGGCGGCTTCGATTTTTGGGCAAGTGTCGTCTGCCAAGAAAGGAGTTCTTATAATTCTCCAGAAGGCTTTAGAATTTTTTTCCTGGGCACTGATATGGAGTTCGTGCCACAGCGCTTGCTTCAGTTCCTCTTTCCTCTTTTTCCTTATTTTATGATATTCACTTCTGAGAGTGGCTATTGTGCGGGGGTCCCTTTCGTTTTTATTTAAGGCTAACTTTAGTTTTGTATGAGCCTTGGTGCACTCTTGATTAAACCAGCCTTTGGGCCGGGATGAACCAGGTTTTTGTTTTCTTGTGAGTAACACCTTTATTGTGTCCATAATTTGAGCAAAGTTATTTAGAAGCTCCGCGTCATTAGTTGCTATGTCCAAACAGATTTTAATTTGGGGATAGACTGATCTTATTAGCTCTTTGGTGAGTTCCTCTGGGTTTATCCTCTCCCATTTTATGGAGTACCCGTTTACTTTATCCATATTGATATTTTCCTGGGTCAATGCGTTGGCTATTATTACTGGAGAACATTTTTGATAATTTAGTATGACTTCCATGGTTAGTATTGCATGGTCACTTTGGGAATTCGGTATTACTTCAAAGTTTTTTACTCTTAGTTGTAGAGATGTTGATATAATTATGAAGTCTACCGTAGTTTGGTAACCTCTTCCTATATAAGTAGGTGCAAGTGAGTTATCCCCATAATCCAAGGTGTTTACTATCTGGAGATCCAGGTCGGATAGGAGATCATTCATTTGCCTACCCATTTTATTGTGCAAGAAGTGGGTGAGTGAGAGGCCATCTTCTGTCACCATGCCAGGGCATTTTCTTTTTGGTTGGGTACAGGCGTGAAGATTGAAGTCGCCTGCCCATAGTATTGCTGCCGGGCCTCCTTCTCCTTGTTTCATTCTAAAAGTAGTTAGTTTTTCGTGAAGGTGGGCCAGGACTCTCTCAAAGTCTAGTTCATCCAGATTGTTGTAAAAGTTAATAATAACCATTGACTCTTTTTTCTGGAGGAAAAGACCAAGGATCTGAAAATTAGGTGCCAGTTCTATAACCTTTATTTTAGCGTTTTGGATAGTGTTGGCTATGTAAATACACAAACCTCCCTTTGGTCTACCTGTGTGTCCCGACTGGGCGAGAGAGGAGTACGTTTTGTACCCCTGCAGGTGATGTTCCTGTAGTGACCATGTCTCTTGTATGCATAGTACTTGATGGTTATGCGTGTGGTGCATGATTGTCCCATCCTCTATTTTTGTCCTTAATCCAGCGATGTTCCACGAGATCAAACTCAGGATTGTTGGACTGTCCCTTAAGCTTATTAATCTTTTTGAATCATTGAAGATCTCAGGTACTGGAGTGACCTCTGGGTCTGAAGGGACTGATAGGGATCCCGTGGGTTCCAAACGGGCTGTATGAGTTAGGGAATGTTCCTGAGGTTGTGGTAGTCAATCAACACACTCCAAAGCGCTATATCTATTTGCTAGTTGGAGGCCATTCCAGTTATCCCAACATGTGGGGTCACTATACTTTTTCCAGTTTACCTGTCCGCTCCATTCGTCCCTATCTCTGCCTTGGTGATTTAGGCCTAATGGGTTGAATGGGGGAAACCGTCCTTGCCGCGGGTGCTGCCATAAGTGGGTATTGTAATGCGTGGATTGCTGGGGTTGCCACCACTGTTGGGTGGTATGATGTGGGTATTGAGGAAGGTTAGGAGGAGGTTGGGTAGCAAGGTATGTGGATTGGGGGAATAAGGCGGGTGGTTGCCACTGGAAGACTGGTTGTTGTAAATTTTGCGGAAATCGTGGCATGTGTGGGTGCTGCTGGTGTTGATACATATTGTATTCAGATGAGTTTATCGGGCCAATGTTTGGTGGGTGCCTTAAGGGTGGGGGTAGAAAGTAGGACAAAGGTAGGGGATTTATTTGGGTGGCTGGACCTCTATTGGGCGAGTTGCAAATATAATTTGATGCCCCTATCTCCCTGAATTTGATACTGATGACATCCCCCTCTATTGCCTTCGTGCTTCTGCCAACCCAGTCTCCTCTGCGTGCAGAGAAGATATCACCCCTGATGTGGGCGGGTAGTGGTCTATGGAGTTGGAGCCACTGGGCACATTTGTTCCTCAGCTCTGCGAAAGTTTCTCTTACGCCCTCCTTTAGTGGGGGAACCGCTGTTAACACCACCACGAAGGGAGAAGCTTCCGGGGGTAAGTTAATTATTTTGGGCCGAGACTGCTTAGTCTTCAGTTCTGATGGTTTATCTTGGGAGGGGGTCTCTACTGAAGTGGTGGTATTTCCTTTTGTTTGTCGGTTATTTGTTTTGGATTGTCCTACTGGGCCTATTTGTGTAGCAGAGGGAAGATCTACTGCCTCCGGAATGACTTTGGAGACGTCCAAATTGCTCCCTTTTTTAGGTACGGAATGTGTCACTGCCGCTTTTCTGGTTAATGAAGTGTTAGACTTATCTGTTATACCTATTGTTTGTTTGGTGCTAGGTGGTTTTTTTGGGAGTGTTTCCTTTGCCCCCTGCGTTGGAGCGGGGCCATTCCCTCTTAGTTTACAACTGCATTTGGTGTTGATTAGTGACGTAAGTCTATCCAACTTTGATATAAGGGGTTTGATCTGTGCTGTAATTTTGGCTTCGAGGTCGGATTTTAAGTCCATAACCATATTTTCCACCCAACAGGGGATACCTGCCGAGGAGTTTGGAGTAGGTGTGATCAGATTATGATTCTTTATTTTTGTTTTTACATTTTCCTTGGTGATTGGCATTGCCTTGGGGAGGGTGGAGGTATTTTCCCTTGTTTTTGTTGGTTCTAGGGTCATTGCTGGATCGGGTGGTGAAGGATTACTGATGGCACTCTGGTCTAATTTTCCAGCCGGTGATTGGCAGGCTTCTAGATCTGGGGTTGCGTCGAGATCGACGTATGATTGATCAGAGTCCGTTTGGGTTACGGATAAATCTACGGAATTTGGAACTGTCATCGTAGGAACGATGGTTAATGGCAGTGGTAAAGAGCAATTGTTAGCTACCTGGTGAACGGGGGAATTTGCGGTGGCAAGTGAACCGAGCGAAGATCGTTTGGCCTGCATGAGGTCCAAGGAGACTCTTTTCTCCAGTAAGATGATACTCTTGTCAATGGTGTCATTAACCCTGGATATGAAAAGGTCTATAGGGCCGGTCACTTGCGTCACCAGGGTTGCTTTCTTAGACGCGCTTCTTGTTTTGGGACGCATCATGAGTCTTAGTGATGTACGTTAAAAATCGTAGGGGCCTGCGGGGACGACGTGAGGTGCAGGGTGACAGGGCCGGGGCCGTTCTCTGCCGTCCTCGAACGGCCTCAAACGGCCCTGTCTTTGCCCAGTCTTCGCCCGCGCTGCGTCCCGCGCTGCGGGAGTGGGATGTTGTTAAGTAGGAAGCGAAAAGGGCGTGGGGGCGGGCCAGCAGGGAGAGCGGACCGGAAGCTCTTCCTTGGTCTTGCAGGGACTTCTGGGAAATGAAGTCCCCGCACGCTCGCAGCCCCGCTGGTTCCTCGCGCCCCTTACCGCCTTGCTGCCGGTGTCCTCGCGTTGGTCCTTCGAAATGCTGCCTCTACCAACACCCACCAGCGAAGCGGCACCCACGGAGCGGGTGCGGCGAGAGGTGGGCTGGGAGGCTGATGCGCTGCTTGGCTGGTGCGTGAGAGCGAGAGTGATGCCTTCCGCTTCAACGGAAAATAGGTAGGTGTCCCACAGGGTAGAGGAAGGAGGACGCTTTTAACAGAGTTTGATGGGCGGGGGGCGGGCCAGCAGGGAGAGCGGACCGGAAGCTCTTCCTTGGTCTTGCAGGGACTTCTGGGAAATGAAGTCCCCGCACGCTCGCAGCCCCGCTGGTTCCTCGCGCCCCTTACCGCCTTGCTGCCGGCGTCCTCGCGTTGGTCCTTCGAAATGCTGCCTCTACCAACACCCACCAGCGAAGCGGCACCCGCGGAGCGGGTGCGGCGAGAGGTGGGCTGGGAGGCTGATGCGCTGCTTGGCTGGTGCGTGAGAGCGAGAGTGATGCCTTCCGCTTCAACGGAAAATAGGTAGGTGTCCCACAGGGTAGAGGAAGGAGGACGCTTTTAACAGAGTTTGATGGGCGGGGGGCGGGCCAGCAGGGAGAGCGGACCGGAAGCTCTTCCTTGGTCTTGCAGGGACTTCTGGGAAATGAAGTCCCCGCACGCTCGCAGCCCCGCTGGTTCCTCGCGCCCCTTACCGCCTTGCTGCCGGCGTCCTCGCGTTGGTCCTTCGAAATGCTGCCTCTACCAACACCCACCAGCGAAGCGGCACCCACGGAGCGGGTGCGGCGAGAGGTGGGCTGGGAGGCTGATGCGCTGCTTGGCTGGTGCGTGAGAGCGAGAGTGATGCCTTCCGCTTCAACGGAAAATAGGTAGGTGTCCCACAGGGTAGAGGAAGGAGGACGCTTTTAACAGAGTTTGATGGGCGGGGGGCGGGCCAGCAGGGA
Source organism: Lissotriton vulgaris (assembly GCF_964263255.1). Taxonomy (NCBI): domain Eukaryota; kingdom Metazoa; phylum Chordata; class Amphibia; order Caudata; family Salamandridae; genus Lissotriton; species Lissotriton vulgaris. The sequence goes on along the minus strand of NC_141699.1, from coordinate 549,648,758 downwards.
GAGCGGACCGGAAGCTCTTCCTTGGTCTTGCAGGGACTTCTGGGAAATGAAGTCCCCGCACGCTCGCAGCCCCGCTGGTTCCTCGCGCCCCTTACCGCCTTGCTGCCGGCGTCCTCGCGTTGGTCCTTCGAAATGCTGCCTCTACCAACACCCACCAGCGAAGCGGCACCCACAGAGCGGGTGCGGCGAGAGGTGGGCTGGGAGGCTGATGCGCTGCTTGGCTGGTGCGTGAGAGCGAGAGTGATGCCTTCCGCTTCAACGGAAAATAGGTAGGTGTCCCACAGGGTAGAGGAAGGAGGACGCTTTTAACAGAGTTTGATGGGCGGGGGGCGGGCCAGCAGGGAGAGCGGACCGGAAGCTCTTCCTTGGTCTTGCAGGGACTTCTGGGAAATGAAGTCCCCGCACGCTCGCAGCCCCGCTGGTTCCTCACGCCCCTTACCGCCTTGCTGCCGGCGTCCTCGCGTTGGTCCTTCGAAATGCTGCCTCTACCAACACCCACCAGCGAAGCGGCACCCGCGGAGCGGGTGCGGCGAGAGGTGGGCTGGGAGGCTGATGCGCTGCTTGGCTGGTGCGTGAGAGCGAGAGTGATGCCTTCCGCTTCAACGGAAAATAGGTAGGTGTCCCACAGGGTAGAGGAAGGAGGACGCTTTTAACAGAGTTTGATGGGCGGGGGGCGGGCCAGCAGGGAGAGCGGACCGGAAGCTCTTCCTTGGTCTTGCAGGGACTTCTGGGAAATGAAGTCCCCGCACGCTCGCAGCCCCGCTGGTTCCTCGCGCCCCTTACCGCCTTGCTGCCGGCGTCCTCGCGTTGGTCCTTCGAAATGCTGCCTCTACCAACACCCACCAGCGAAGCGGCACCCGCGGAGCGGGTGCGGCGAGAGGTGGGCTGGGAGGCTGATGCGCTGCTTGGCTGGTGCGTGAGAGCGAGAGTGATGCCTTCCGCTTCAACGGAAAATAGGTAGGTGTCCCCTATATACTATTGCGCGACCTCTGATGTGTCTGTAAAACGTACCTATTGTCCTGAAGTTTTGTCCTGAATTTTGACCTCCTGTCCTGAATTTTGACCCTTTGTCCTGAATTTTTACACTCACCGTCCTGAATTTGCACCAATGCCAGTTGGTCACCCTACCTGCTGGTGTGCCCGTATCTACGTCTTTTCTTTTACCGGCTGGTTCTATCCCCGCTTGTCGCTCTCCGTCGGCTTCCCCCTATGTGGAGATTCCGATCCCTTTACTTATAGCCTTGGCCGCCATCTTGCTTCCGTCGTCTTTTAAGGTCGGCTCGCCTTTCAAGAGTATTTTTTCCTCCTTCTGTGTTGCCTTTGCCACTCGAGGTAGTCTCATTGTGTGGCCTCGATGTTCCTATGCCGGCTGTTATCTTATCCGGGGTACCGGCCTCTGTGTTTCATGGAGTTTTCCTCTCTCGTAGGCTCCGTTTCGGCACATCAGCAGGATCAGGCAGCCATTAGCTCTGCCGTCCAAGCCACGCCGCCAACACACTTTTTTTAAATTGAATATATGTGCGTGTAATGAGAGATGGGAAATGGGCACGAATCTCATTTTCAAGCCTCTACCCGCTCGCACTTGTGGTACAGTTGTTGCCTGGAGGCCCTCCTGGTCCATTCTTGGTCACAAGGTATTGAGTTGGGTTGGTTCAGCTCCAGGATTTAGCATTTCAGGGGCCACGCAAGGAATAATGGGGCAGGTGGGTCAACTAGTCAGAAAACTGGGCCGGTAACATATGCCCACAGAAGTTTTGTATATGCTTGGATACAGTCAATAAAGCGCACTACAAGTTAAACCAGAATCACATGGAGGATTTGGGTTGAAACATAAGAATTCTGTGGTATGGATGGGGCCAGCGCGAGGTGGGGATGCAAAGACAAGCTCACATACTAGATATCAGCGCTCGTCACTTTTATTATCGTGGCTCCGGCGTCAAAATACTGAACGTCCTCTGGGTGTGTGAAATGGTGCGGTATACTGGTGCATCACTTACAAGGTTGTGGCAACACGAGGGAGTAATGCATAACAAAGTTAAGTGACTCTCGGTATGCAAAAGGAGTCAAAGAATGAGTTGAATATATTTTGAGTGCTTAGTTTTCAGCCTGAATTTTTGCAGGACTATCAAACAAGTTATACATGACTTACAACACAATAATAAATGTCTTCATACGTGAAAGACAAACCTGCACAAGGAAGACAATTAACTCACTGATCTGTTTCATTAGACTGACATCGTCAGCAATTATTAAGCAATACCCTCGGTGAGAACAGACAGATCTATAAACGATCGCAAAAGCAGCCTCACATGGCCATTACTGGGAAACACGCTTGAAAGTGCATATTATGGCACTCATTGTAACTAAACTTCCTTATGTATTCAAGCCTTATGAATCTGTTCTTCAACGCAATATGCTTGAAAGTACACCATTTACTACAAATATTATTTTTAAAAGTTCCGACCAATCTTGCAGGCACAAACTCTTTTAAGGTGCACTGTTTGGCACTATTTAAATCACCACAGGAATTATCAACCCCCTGCTCCTCGCCACTAATGTTTATGTTTGTGTTTGTTTATTGCATTTGTAAAGCGCAACTGTTACCAAAAGAGGTGTCCTGGCGATAAGATAAAAAACCTACTGATAAATACTGAGGAAGAGAGACCGACTTAATTAGTTAGCACTTAGTTTGTGAAGAGCCAGGTTTTTAGCGCCTTTCTAAAAGCCAAGAAATTGGTCTGGAGTCTTAGTTGTAAGGGAAGGGAGTTCCAGGCGGTGGCCACATTAGCTATGAAGCTTCTGCCGCCCCAGTTGGCCTTTTTTATCCGATGGGTAACCACCAGTTTGGCCTCAGATGAGCGTAGCGTTCTTTTGGGTATATACCACTTAACCTCTTAAGTGCTGCGTCGGGGTGTTGGCCGACGGCAGCACTGCCTCCCCAGTGCTGCGCACGTCCATTGAACGTCCATTCAGCACTAGTTCCAAAGGACAGCGCAGCACTGGGGAGGGATATTTGCGCCGCATCTAAGGTGTTAAAATGGTGCTTCAGAAATGTTGGTCCTGTGCCCTGTAGTGCTTTGAAAACAAGACACAAGGCTTTAAATGTGGTCAGTTTTATCATGGGCAGCCAGTGAAGATCTTTGATTACACCACTGACCGATGCATACTTGAGGGTTTCTGAGAGGAGTCTGGCGGCTGCCTTCTGCAGAATCTGCAATTTATTCATTAGACCTTCTTGTATCTTGAGGTAGAGACTGTTACAGTAGTCCAGTAGTAAAGACATTTTCTTTGGAATAACTGCCTCACATACTTCCCTCACATACTACTTTATCTTGGGTTTGACCTGCTACGTTTTGATAAAGTGGCACAAAGACCTGGGGTGGGTTCTTCAAGAAATTGACCCTTCCGAAGGAATTAGCTGCTTGATTGTTCACAAAATGCCTTAGGTTCCATCACAGAGATCATTACCCTGCCAAAGAAGTGCTTCCATTAAACTGAGAGGCGTCCAATCATTGCAAGTGGACAGTACACAGATTTCTTTATGCAAATGGTTTCAGGGGAAATGCAACCTTCACTATGGCCAGAATTAATGATGCAGATGGTGCCATTATTGCACACAGACCTCAGTGCACAGTGTGTATATGACTGGCACTTACTGGTGCTGCTTTGCATCTTCTACCCTCCATATCTGGTCCAGATCTGGCATCTGGGTCCTTGTCTCGGACAGAGAAGTCATCCGTGTTACCTACGCATTAGCAACTCCAGAAGTGATTTTACAATGGGGGCACAAACTAAACCACAGAAAAAACTGGTGGGGTCATCTGAAAACAGCAATTGTAAAGAGCGTTTGTATGTGTACATATATATTTATGAATGTTTGCTTAAAATGTTTAAACCTGACTTTGTTGTCGGAATATATCTTTAAACGGGACACAGGTCTTGGTTCCACGTGAGTCAATGGCGTCTAACCACTCTTTTTACTGGGTGCAGTACTTTAAATGTACCGGTACTAAGTGATGGCACTTCTAAATTTTCTGTTCTTGAGTACCGGAACTTCTCTTTGTCTAAAGAGAGTACTGGTACTCATGGGGCAGCAATCCAAGTTCAGGGAAATTAGCATGCACAAAAAGAAGCACAATGCAGCTGACAATGAGTTGGTCCGTTTTCCTGAAGCACTCTGATGATCGAATGTAAATCTACCCCCCACAATGTGCTAATTGAGCGTCAGCCCGTAAGCATTCATTCAGAGCTGGCAGGAAGTTTGGGATTGGCCCCACCCACACTGTGATTACAGACACATTGTCCACTCAGGTTCTGTGGAGTCAATAGCACTCTAGGTGTGTGATCAGGGTCTCCTAATGGGCATATCGCCTGACTGTAGGGAAATCGGAGAAGGCTTCCTGCTAGCATAGCAGAGTAGGGCAGCACTTGTTTGGAGCCAGACTGAGGAGGAAGGTAGTGATAGTGATGTCCTATTACTTACCGGTAGTCTTCATTACTCCGGGTCCCGTAGTCGTCGACACCTTCATACTTACAAGTGGAGATGACCATCTCCCGACAGAAAAAAACAAGAGGAATGCTGGGACACTAATACTGCCCCTCCCCCCGGGAGTACATAAGCAGTACTTACCCAGCAGCCCTCCTGTACTAACAAGCCCAGACAGGAAGGCCGGCCGCCCGGGAGGGAGGGAGGGGCGTATGAAGGTGTCGAAGACTACGGGACCCGGAGTAATGAAGATTACCGGTAAGTAATAGGACATTACCCCCAGGTCCCTCCGTCCTCGACACCTTCATACTTACAAGTGGAGAATACCAAAGCAGAAACCCCGGCCTTCCTCACGTACTAGCACACCCAGGAAACCACAATAAAGCAGCCACCCAAGGGAGCACCGAGAAGGAGGAAGGAAGACCGCAGGGAACAGCCGGCCCGCGACCCAGAACAGGACAGCAGGGACAAGGACCGGAGACAAAGAAAAAAGGCCAGTGCACCAAGAAAGGAGGCCACCAACCCTAGAAACCGGCAACCGGGACCCGGACCAGGACACCAAGACCAGCCAAAACAACCCACCGGAGAAGACCGCCAAGGCCAGAACCAGCAGGAAGGCACACAGGGCCAGGCAGACACACCAGGAAGACGAGACAACCCGGAAGAAAGCCAAAGAAAGAAACGGCCAGAAGAGCGCAGGCACAAGCACCCAGCCCAAAAAGGAAGGAGAAGCACAGGCCAGAAACACGGCCAAACACCCAAAAAGAAAGGACTCGAGCCCAAGAGACCCAAGGAGGACACCCAGCCGAGGAGGCCCAGGAAGCAACAAGCACCCAGGAGCCGAACAGGATCGAGAACCCGACCCAAAAGACAGGGACGGGGAAGAACCCCAGAACCCAGCCGAAAGCTCACCAAACAAGGAGAGGCCAACAAGACCGGAAACCAGCCACAAAGAAAACTCAACCAGGTCGGGAACAGAGAAACCAACCACAATCCCAGAAAACCCCAACCCCAAAGGGATGGAACACAAGGCAGGAGGGGAGCACAGAGCAACCGGGAAATCCCAGCAGCCGCCCAACGAACATAGAGGGCAGCACAAAAGAAGGCACCCACACGGCACAGGACCGCCCAGGAACCCCACACCCAGGCCTGACAAGCAGCAAGGGCAGGAGCAGTGATAAAGAAAAGCCCAGGGAGCAGAGCACCCAGATCATAACCACAAGGCTCAAACCCAGCAACACCGGAGAGGAGCCAAACAAACAGCAAAAAAACAGGGCAACAAAACGCCAACAGAACCGGGAAGCTAGGACAAGATCCAAGCAACCCGACCACGGGCAGACTCAAGCAAACCCCAGAAGGAGAGCAGAGGACTAAGCAGCAGGAAAACCACAGACAACCCGCGCCAGGAGGGAGGGACCCGCAGAGGCAAGATCACCACAGAACCGCACCCCAACCAGAGAGGGAGGGGGGTGGGGCACCCAAACCGATCCATACTGGGAACAAAGCCTGGGGAAGCAAGGGAGGAAGAAGCGAGCCAGGACCGAAGAACCCGGAAACGTCTGGCAACAAACCCCCAGAGCAGACCGAAAAAGACAGCACAGCTTGAATACCCAGGAGGCACAGCCCGAGGACACACACAACCAGCAAGACGCCGGCAGAACCGGAGCCACAGAACTCCACACAGGCCCACAACACCGGGAAAACAAGCCCGGGAAGAGAACCACCAGCAGGAGAAGGCCCAGAAGGAACCACCCGGAAGCAGCCCCAAAGCAGAACACCCCGCCAGGACCCGAAGGGAGACCAGCAAGGAAGCAGAGCCCAAAAAGGAGCCCCACACGAAGGGGCGGCACGCCCCAGCCGAAAACTCAGCCAGGCACCCACCAAGGGAACCAGACGAGACCAGAACAACCCAGGGAGCAAACACCCCTGAGAGTTGAAGGACCACAAAGCCAACAGTACCCAGCAGCCCAAGGAGGCCAGGCAGGCACCAACCCGGCCCGACCAGGCACAAGCACCGAGCAGACAGCAGAGCATGGGGACAGCACACCACTCCGGAGAACAGGTGGCATGACAGGACACAGAAGCAGCCAGGAGGCCCTAGCCAGGAACAAACCAGGCAGGCACCACGGTAGAAACAGGAGGGGTGGCCAGGAAACCCCAGAAGCAAGCCAAAGGCAAGAACGGGGAGAGCCAGAGCAGAAGCATCCAGGCCAAGCACACAGAAGGCCCCGGGACAACACCAGAAGCCCTAGGCCGCAGCAAAGGGAAGCCCTTAGCACCAGGAAGACCCAGACCATCGCCCAACCAAGCCAGACTCAGCAAACCCGCAGGGAACAGATGAGAACAGGAGCAGGCAGGGCGGAACAGAACAGAACAGAACAGCCGCATCCAAGGCAGTACAAGCCACCCAAGCGCAGGCAGAGGAGACAAAGCACCCCAGAGAGCCCCCCGGCACGACACCGGCAAGCAACCAAGGACAGGAACAAGGCCCAAACGCCGACCAACCCCACAGAAGCCAGGAAGTAGAGGCGAGGAACCAGGGCACAAAACCGGAGCAAGGCCACCACAGCCAGCCCGCAGCGGAGACAAGGCCACCCACGGAGAAGGGAATCGCCGAAGAAGCGAAAAGCGACCCAAACCGAAGAGCAGCAGAGGGCAAGGCACAAGCAAGCAGGCAGGGAGATCCCAACCAACACAGAGAAAACCCCAGGAGCAAGCAAAAAGGCAGAGCCAGCGAAAAGGAACCAGCCCCCACAGAGGCGACAGGAACCCACGCCAACCCCGGAGGGAAAAAAACCCAAGCCAGAGTGTCCAAGAGCAGGGACACCCCCCGGAGAAGGGAACCAAAACAAGAAGCCCCCGCAACACGCCAGCCCCCAGAGAACAGACAAGAGCCGGAGTGGGCAGGCGGCAAGGCAGCAGGCCAGGAACAGGAATGTGACCCCGTAGACCAAAAGAGGAGCACAGGAACCACAGCGCCCGACCGACCAGCACCCACCAGACACGCACGCACCGCGCGGAGGGGCATCAGATAACACCAGTGCGACCGAGCACCAGAAGCACACAGAAGCACCCGCCACTGAGCATACAAAGGAAGCAAGCAGCTCGGGCACCTGTGGCAGCAGCAGGACAACCCAAAAAAGAAGAGGGGACGAAGCACAGCGCCGAACGCATGCACCCCAAGTAGGAGGCCCCGGCACAAACCATGGCACACCCAGAAGACCATGAAGCCGGAACACGGCACAGCCAGAAGAACAACCAGTCACCACCTCCAGGACCAGCCCACGAGACCCCAAGAAGAAGAAAGGGGGCGAAACAGCCAGAGCGGGGGCCAATAGCAACAAGGCCCCCACCGACACAGGGAAAAAACATCCCAAAAAAAGAAAGGCAGCCCAGGGATGCCAACCCCTCGAAACCCAACCGGCTGAGCGCGGAAAGGCAAGGGCCAAATGGACGAGACACACATCGACCCCAGAAGAAAGCTGAGCGGGCTCCAGCCACGTGAGCGACCATCAGAAACCAGCACCGAAGCCCCCACCAACACTGCAACCAAGCCCAGGAAGGAGCCGGGGGCCCGCCCGTAGGGCAGAGGGTCCACAGGAAACGAAGAGCACGGGACACATCCCAACAGAAAAGCAGCATAAGAAGGAATGAAAAGTACATCATGAAGGGCATCCCGGAGCTGAATAACAGATGTGGATAGTAACCCAACTCAACTGCAACCACACAAACGAACTGAGAAGGACAAATTGACAGTACTATCCAGTTCAGCTGTGCTCTGTGACTGACCGCGGACTAGACCCAGCCAGGATTCGCACTAATAACCTCAGAACAGTAATCTGGGACGCAGACTCCTGAAGTGTGCAGCACAGCAAACAGCAGCACGTGTGCAGCACACCGAGCCATCTGATGACACGACATCGAGTGAAAACACGAAACAGCCCAAGAAAACAAACACAGCACCGGAGCCAGAAGCCCCGGGCCCCAACCCAGCAGCCCCAGCAAGAACGGGACATTACATCCCAAGAGCCGATGTAACCTAACACCCAGGCGAGCCATAAACAGAGGGCAAGCCTGAACCCCAGGACAGGTCAGAGGACTCCCAGCCAAGGCAGGGGAGGTGCCGGAACCTGCAACATCAGCCGCAAAAGGGCAACTCCGTCCCCGGTACAGAGGCAGCCCGGGAGCAGGGAGGGGCTGCAGAGGCACAGAGCCGGGACAGTGACAGGACACAGAAGGCACGGGAGAAAAGTCACACTGAAAACATCCAGGAGCTGCCAGTGGACCCGAACACCACCACAGATCAGCAGCCCTTGTGTAAGTGAAGCACAAGCGCAAACATCCTGCCTTCTGGACACCCCAGCACAAACCCATTTTCTTCATCAGCGTAGGTATGCACAGGACGACAGCATGGGAGAAGAAAAAAGAAAAAAACGATCCCGAAATCGGGACTCACCCGGAGTGGGGGCCAACCCCAGGAACAAGGCCCCCACACCACCGTCGATCCAGAATCCTTCAGGAGCTCATCCAGCGAGGCACGGCTCCCCGGCCAGGCTCGGGAAGCCTAGCCCGCGACCCGGAAGCAGCCGGGAACTCCAGCACCAGCCACAAAGGGCCGGTAGGTGCAAGCAGCACACACAGCAAAGCCGGGAACTCCTCAATTCCAACACCGACTCCAAACAGAGACAGCAAACAGCAAGCCTGGCAGGCCAGGAGGCAGTCCAGGGACCCCGCGCCCGCACAGCCAGGCAGCCGGGTGGGGGGATGAAGAGAAGCACCGCCACTCCAGCCCAGCAGGAGCAGCACCAGCACACCATCCAATCTGTCGACAGACAGAAAAAAAGAACAGGAGGGCTGCTGGGTAAGTACTGCTTATGTACTCCCGGGGGGAGGGGCAGTATTAGTGTCCCAGCATTCCTCTTGTTTTTTTCTGTCGGGAGATGGTCATCTCCACTTGTAAGTATGCGCCTGCCCGAGGCCACGCAGTGGCCATAAGGAGGGCGGGCTCCTAGTCACGGAGGGCTGTCCCGCCCCCGCATCACGCAGTAGTTTCCTCACCTGAGGCAGTCTCCCCTGGTTGGTGGAGACTGGTAAGTGATGCACGTCCGGGGCGGCTGGGAGGAGCCGTCTGGAGTACTTCAGACCTCTGCCCCGCTGGGGAGGCCTCTTTGCCGCTCCGGACGTCGCAGTTCCATGTTGGGACACTCTTTTGTCACGTCGGGACACTCTTCCCTTCTCCTAGGGTCGCCGTCCGAGGTCCGGTTTTGCGTCGAGGTGATAGCTCCGGCGTGCCACTGTTGCGTTGCATCCGGTGAGTGGGGATGTGAGATGTCTGCTGGTTTCTTTGTCCCTCGGTGTCTGTTTGGTTGTCTTCCTCCACGGTCCTGTCGCCTGCCCCCAGCGCCTTATGTTAGTGGGTACATGCGAGGCGCCTGTGGCGGGGCTTCGCGCCTCAGTTATAGCGTGGTTGTGTATTGGTGCGTCTGGGAAGGCGGATATAGGATTCCCTGGACATCCCCGTATTCTTTGCCCCAATTTGAGTTGCGGGCGGGTGAGGGGGGTCTTCTGAATGAGCAGCCGGTTGCCTCTCACTGGCCCCTGCCCGACGTGGGCCCCTGTGCGGCCATTTCCTCGCCTCCGGCAGACTTGGTAGACTCCGCATGGCCGTTCCCGATCGCCATTGCACAGGCTGCTCAACAGTTTACCAAAAGAGCCCACTCCCCCCTTCTCCAACCCCCGACATGGCACTGAGACAAGCGTCCGTCGGTAGCTTCCCCGGGCTGGTTTTTTGTAAGTTTGCGCTGTTGATTTCCGTTTGTCTCCACCCCCCCCCCCCCCCCCCCCCTCGCGACCCTCGCCCCTTTGTTTGCCTTGGGTCCGTGTAGCGCTCTGAGCATTATTTAGTATACAATGTGGTTTGGACAAGGGTCGATTATGCGGGGGATATCATTTCGTTTCAGCCTTGTCAGTTATGTTCATGCTTATCTGTCGCCTGAGGCAAGTGTTGTTATTGTGCGAAACGGGTGGTATTGATACTTGTTAAAAAAGGTATTCGCCTTGGTTCGGTGACCGGTCCACGTGGGCTTACAGACCCGATGAGGGGATGTGGGCCTGCATCCTAAATAAGTGCACAGCTCTCACGTTGTCCTGCAGTCTGGTACTTTTCAAGTGAGACAGGACATACCAGACACATTCCTGGCGCGTTCATTCTTCCTGCCGCGTTCTTGCCTGGGTATATCACTTATCATGATTTTCGGCTTGCTTGGGTATATCACTTATCATGATTTTCGGCACTTCCAATGGTAATGTGCAAAGAATTCGAGCTCATCCCAGACCCCGGGATGCTATGTGGCGTTTTCACCGTATGTCAATTGGCAACGTTTACTGTGAAATATTTACGGCATACTCTTTTCCTGTGAATGTACTCAGCGCACCAACAGCAGAGTTTATATTTAAATAGTTAGCAACAGTTAACTTAGGCACCTATGATAGTGCTGTCAGTAGAGCTCCAAGTACCTTAACTTCGGGACGATCGTCCGGAGCTCCTTGTTGTGGCCGGAGTACGCTTTTTTAATTGACTATGACGGGCATATTTCCTTTAGTGAAATTCGGCAGGCTAGCATCGCTATGTTTAGCGCCTATGATGTGTGCAGTGTTTGCCTACAGTGTGCTTTGTTTTCTCTGGTACCTGCACACATGTCGGTTCTTTCCTCCTCTGTCGCACCGTTTGCTGCCTCATGTTGTGTTTGTTTTGTTTGCTCTCGTTTGTCACCCTTCAAGGGTAGCTCAGCGGTTCGGAGGGCTGGTCCTGAAGCCTGGGGACCCAAGTTCGAGTCTGGTGTGAGGCACAAACTTTGCGCGAGTCACATCAAATCATTGCACGCATGCCGCGGAAATGGGGCTCCAAAGCACTCCGAGATCTCGGGGGGAGTTTGTGCCAAGTTTCCTACTGTGAATTTATTTTCATGTGATTCGGTGGTTTCTGTACATTGCTCACTTGTAAAGTTCCGTTTCATCCGGTTTCCATGGCGAAGCGATCTGTCGCATACATGGCTATAAGGTGATAAATGTCAGCGCGCAGGGCCCCTTCCCCTATTAAGCCAGGCCTGTAATTACCAGTACGGGTGTTCAAAGTTGAGGGATGCGCTGGGGGATGGCAGTGGGTGCTGCATGGCTGTCCCCTGCCTTCATGGGTGGGCATTCCTATTTTAGTCCAGAGATTATGCAGGGCTAGCAGTATAGGTATGCGAACACAGGAACTGACTCCTTCATTGTTATCATGTTCTTTCAGCGACCATCTCGTCGCCATACTATCTTTTATCTAGACTTTGAGATGTTATATTTAGCTGCCTCACAGAATAATGCAAAAGCGACTGTCTCTAGACTGTACACAGGGCGCCGCGCTACTCCTGTTTGCACACTGATTTAGACTTCCATTTATTATTTAATTCAGGTTTCTGCCCTATCAGACTATATGATCCTTTCCTATGGATGCATTTATTGAGATTTCACGAAACGGCTCAGCCCGCTGACCGGAACACGAGGTGGAAAAGCTGTAATGAAGGGATCGCCGGGTTCTTCACCCTGGGCTATGTGTGTTCCTGCACGTCAGAGTAACGTAAGCTGCTGTGCCCCTGATGGACTCTGCCCCGGCACCGCTGTGAAAACTCCCCCTTCCTTACCTAGGAAGGATTGGTCCTCTAGTGCATTGACCCTTATGACCCGAGGCCCCCTACTAGATTGGCCGACCTTCTCACTCATGTACCATTACATTCCGAGTAGTGTATGCAGGATGCAATGTTGTTGTGTTTCAGAACTCGAGGATGCCAGGTTTTGCTAGCAAAAGCTGCCCAGGGAATATTCTGTGATGTGCGCTAACTGCCCTCCTGGTATTGCTGCTCCCGGCATAAGACCCCCTGGTGCCAGAGTTCGCAGTACCAGTAGAGTCCAAATGATTCCCTAACAGGCAACGACAAGTTCTTGCAGAGGTCTAAATCGGATGTAGCACGCAACCCATTATTGATAGAAAGGGAACTATAGTGGAGAGGTGGCCTGTTCGACATTAAGATCTTACTGTTGTTACACCTACCCTGTTCAGTACTTGAATCCAACCAGTGAGTTACGCAAAGCTGCATTGTTTGCTTGCATTTGGTGTGTGTCTACCAAAAACTTTGTTATTCGGTGTGTTAGATCACTGTCCAATATAGTCTTTTATTCCGCATATTGCTAACCTTTCTTCCTTGTGATTAGCAAATCTGAAGCTGTTTCCTGCAGATTAGAACAGTTGGTTATACTTAGTTTTTATACATGCAGTGTAAAGGCCTTAGGTCTCTCCTAGGCAGCACTTGCGCTGTCTCATCGAGGCATGATGCAGGCACGATAAGGGCATGATGCCCCGCCCGCTTTCTGCCCATCTTTTTTATCGGATCTTTCATTTTGGGATTTTAGCATGAGTTTCCGAAGAGATCCAATTATGACCTGCTCATTCGTACTAGTAATAGAGGTTTAATGACTGATTTTTCCCCTTGTAAATTCTGGAAGTGGTAGTGACACTGGTCGTCATATCGTATATGCATCGGGTTTTCTTTGATAGCTTTATAATATAGCTTATAACTCTACTCTAATGTAGCCCTGGTACTCCTTTATCAAGCTATAGATCAGCATTGCAGGTGGTTATCTACAATGTTGTGGGTGGCAGTATGTCAGCAGCATAGCATGTGATAGAACTGGTCTGAATATTATAGCTGGATGCTGTACAGGAATTGAGAATAAGACCCTACACCTGTTTCTTATTTGAAGAAGCTCCCTCCCTGAGACAGGTATAAACAAGAGCGTAGCTGCAGCGGGTGCAGTGGTACCAAGGACACTTGAATCCTCCTTATTGCTGTAGTTGATCATGGCTGCAATTTTATCATTCTATCACCATCCTGGGGCCCATATTCTTTCTTGTAACAGTGCCTATGACACACTAACTAGTCTATTAGACATGCCCCCGCACCCAAACCTTGCGATTCCTGCTCAAAGAAAACAAGGCAAAACACAGCTATAGATAATGCTGGACTCTGGGCCATGTTGCGAAAGTAACCTGACGTCTTGGCAACGCACGACTACTTTAATTTGATAGCTCTGCCTTGTAACTGACACGCAGGTAACCTCCAAAGAAAATCCAGTATCGTTTTATGTTATTATTATTTTCAAAGCACTTACGTTATAACTTAATCCCATTTACCACAAAAGAGGTCTTCATCCTACTAGATAGGCACGACGGCCGATCTCTATTTAGTCCTTTTCTAACATGCGGCGAAGTGCTAGACATAGATATTCATATGTCACACGTAAAAAGACTGGATATGCCACACATACATAGTCACAGACTTTGTCAGCTATGTATAGGTCCCCGTAATTACTCCAGTGAGTTAAACAGGAGGCTTGCTATTATTTGATATACTGGGGGTTTAATTGTTTTACAGTTACAATAAATATTATGTATGTGTGAATGAGATGTGAATATACAAGCCTACAAACAGTGTGTGCGCTAGGGCACAAGTCATAATGATCTAATAATTACGAGCCCTTGCGGAGCAACTGCTCTGCACGAGAAAGCGTCACTTTAAGCTATTGAACGGTCACTCATAATTGCACTCAAATTATAAAATGTCTCACATAGCAAACTGCACTTGGCAGTATGCGGACTGGCGTAAACTCCCCAGCGTCGGAGTTAAGTTTTATGCTAAACAAGTGAGTGTTCATGTTAAATAAGACAATGCCATAGGGAACTGCCTTGGGCGTGCCCTGTAGTCGCTAGTAAAGGTGTATTGTCCCCAAATGTTTTGTTTACATGCTAACCATCCAATTTCTTGCAACATTAATCTACTAAACTGTGGGCAGACACCTCCTCCTGGGATGAACCTGCTACCCAGACTGTACTCAGCACATTAGGGGTGGGTGTGAATTTTCCTCCTTACTTTTTTCAATTCAGCGGTAACAATCACCAGGCTAAGTACTGTGTTACACCAGAGAATTCTGAATGGATCCACATTAAAGTGACTCCACCCCCTATGATATCTCATTCAAAATAAACCTTTTCCCAACAAAATCGTCCCTGTTAGACATGTTCTCTTATGCCAGACGATTTTTAGTGGAGTGGCAATTCATAGGCTACTTCTGAGCAGAACCTGAAAGCGAATTGCTGACTGTTGAATTACTAACTAGGGTAATCTTATATGCTTAGAACTCTGGGAGTTGATAGTACCCCCCTAATATTTTGGGCAGGCGAAGGGGGTGCAGCACAAGCGATTGTGCCATGCTTGGTCGGCAAACTTGCCACCCTGTGTGGGGTTCAATAGGTATAGCACGCAATACACACCAGACACCCAGGCACAAGAACAAACGTTATGTAGGCAATGATTGCACTGGGGCAAGTGCAAGGATAAACATGTGAGAAAGTGCAAACAGTGCGTTAAGAGAAGTGGCGTGGCATGCAACAAAGAGTACCAAACACAGGTACATAGAGAGCACTGCAATAATGGCAACCACTTGAAACTGAGAAATCCTACCTGTACACCCCTAATAACGGCACATGTGTGGCTCTACCATGAGTAGGGTAGGTCATATGTCAATAGTCATTTCCCCCCTTCCATTGGTCCTGCTGTCTATCTTTCATCCTAGGCTCGGGTCCCCGCTGGCAGCCCACCTGCGGTCTGCAGCCTTCAGTGTAACACTCAATTCAGGTATAAGCAGAACAACTGTGGCTTCCACAGCCTGAGCCTGGACTGCCAATAATCCTTTGAGGTGGGCCCCTAGAAGTCTTTTAGAGAATATTCTATCTGGTATCTTACCCAGTGCTCACCCCCCCCCCCGGTGTCAGTTCTCTATCCCTTTTGGGGGGGGGTCCTAGTTAATCTTAAGGACAAGCTATCCCCGTGGTAGGATAGACTTGCAGCCGACAGGCTGGACTGGGGGGCAAGTATTAACTAGGGGGGGGCATGTGTTTCCGGCTGTCCCAGTGGTTTTCTGTTTATCACTTGTAAGACCACGTCGCTAGTTATACCAATATATGCATTTGCGTACTGCAATAGACTTCTGTATCCTGTGGGGGATTAGTTGCTCAAGCGTAATCTTGCAGTTTGATTGGAATTTTTGTGTCAGCGCTTCTATATTGGGAGGGATTCTCTGCAGGGGGGGCCCTCCCCATCACCTGGTCTCTTGCCTGGCATAGTCTTCACTATTGCGGTAGAGGGATTGTACCCGGGTGGTTATGCCTATTGGTGTCGGAGTGGCTTGTATTCTCCAGGCATATCCCTGCGCAGGTCAGGAGCTTAGGGGGCTCTCCGTTGCAGGGCAGCTGTCCCTGGGAGGTGGTCGTAAGTCGGCTTCCAGACTAGCTAACTTAATGGTATCATGGCTGAAGCTACTTCCAGCCTAAAACCCAAGGGGCAGGGGATGCCGGCTGTAATTGCCTGTGGACCCGGTATTTTGCTTACCTGGGACTCGTCCAAGCTCTATAGTATGTCTTGTGCCCTCCAATTCTCCGGTCCTCTATTGAGGTTAGCAGCACAAGCGTCATGTAAACACACTTTCTGCTCGTTTGTGCAGAAGATGGCGTTTCAGTAAGCACACTTCCTGCTGATTGTGTAGAAGACGGCGTTTCAGATGTAGCAGTGACTTCCTTGGCGCAGTTTTCTGACGCTCAGTGGGAAGGGATATGTTGGCGTCCCAGCCGCATGTGCTGGACAGCCTATTTCATGATACAAAGGGCTGTCAGTAGTAGGGGCCCCTCCTATCCCTTTAGTTTCTCTGATTTGGTGAAAGGGCCCGGGGGACCTGCAGATTGGTGGCAGAAGGGGCCTTTCTTTACTTCGGGCATGTAAGGTCATGTCAGGGGCCTTGGGCTCTTCTAGGTGGATAGGGTGCCCGCACCTGGCGTGGTTGTGTTCCCGGGACTGACGAGGAGCTCGGCCGAGCTAGTTTTGTAGGACAGGGTTAATGGTGCCTGATGGTGTCACCCCACGCCTATGGGCGTTGCCCTGTTCCTCCTCTATCTGAAGGAAGCAATTCTAGGTGAAGGTTGCAGGTAAATAGCGGTAGCAGTGGTGGGGGGGCCCGTGCGGCAGCGGGAACCACCGCATGGGCTGTGGCGGAGTTACTGGGCGATCCGGAAGAAGAGAGGTGCAAACGCTGGACGTCAGCGGGCACATAGGGGTGCCAGAGCATAACCTCAGAGCCTAACCTGTAACCTCATGGGAGGTGCAGGAATTCGTGTTGGCGCCCCAGTAGTCCTTCGGGCGGTGGTGAGCCTGTGCAACCGGGGGTTTGCCTAGTCACGCCCCGCAATGGGCGTGTCAGTATAATTATGGTAATTGTGCAACAGTTAAGTGGTTCGCCACTGTGTTGTTTGGCTCAACAGGCGGGCAGGTGGCGAGAATGCGGCCTGCCCTAGGATCACCCGTAAGCTAACCCACCGTCATTACATATGTTGTATGTAATAAACCTGCAGCAATTTTTTCCCAAACCTAACACTGGTGTCTTTGTGTTATTTGCGGGTTTGGGCATGTGGGGCGGGGGTTCATGTGGCCCTGATGTGACTATGCGCCTGCCCGAGGCCACGCAGTGGCCATAAGGAGGGCGGGCTCCTAGTCACGGAGGGCTGTCCCGCCCCCGCATGACGCAGTAGTTTCCTCACCTGAGGCAGTCTCCCCTGGTTGGTGGAGACTGGTAAGTAATGCACGTCCGGGGCGGCTGGGAGGAGCCGTCTGGAGCACTTCAGACCTCTGCCCCGCTGGGGAGGCCTCTTTGCCGCTCCGGACATCGCAGTTCCATGTTGGGACACTCTTTTCCCGCCCTTCCTTGAACCCAGAGTGTCTGCTTGAGGGGGCTCCGGGGGGAGCTTTTAATGTGTTCTTTTTTCGTTGCAGGCGGAGTTACTGGGTGATCCGGAAGAAGAGAGGTGCAAACGCTGGACGTCAGCGGGCACATAGGGGTGCCAGAGCATAACCTCAGAGCCTAACCTGTAACCTCATGGGAGGTGCAGGAATTCGTGTCGGCGCCCCAGTAGTCCTTCGGGCGGTTGTGGGCCTGTGCAACCGGGGGTTTGCCTAGTCACGCCCCGCAATGGGCGTGTCAGTATAATTATGGTAATTGTGCAACAGTTAAGTGGTTCGCCACTGTGTTGTTTGGCTCAACAGGCGGGTAGGTGGCGAGAATGCGGCCTGCCCTAGGATCGCCCGTAAGCTAACCCACCGTCATTACATATGTTGTATGTAATAAACCTGCAGCAATTTTTTCCCAAACCTAACACTGGTGTCTTTGTGTTATTTGCGGGTTTGGGCATGTGGGGCGGGGGTTCATGTGGCCCTGATGTGACTATGAAGGTGTCTAGGACGGAGGGACCTGGGGGTAATGCTGTGCAGAGCCGGTGGAAATCAAGTTTTAGTAATGTGGGCAGAGGCGAAAGTAAGCGTTTCTAAAGCACATGCAGTCCTGCCAAGTACCACAAATCAGGCATTAGACTAGCGCATTTCAGTTCAGCGGTCCGCATCACCGCACTGAAATGCAAAGTCACGAATTATAGCGCCTCCTCAGCTGTCAAGCTGGAGCGCTGCTATAATGCACAATGCTGACTGAAAGCTGCAGTGGCAGCGTGCTGCTCCCGTTAGGCTTGGTGGATGGCTGAGCTGCTCACAGCTCTAGCATCTACTCCGCTAAAATATAATAATAGGACACCTTACACCACGTGACATTACATTCACTGACATCGGAGTCAGACACAGTTTAATAGGCGGGCCCATCCTGACCCGGAACGCGAGCGGGCGTCAGTTGAGAGTGATTTTTTTTTGCCTGGAGCTGGAAATGGCAGCTGGAAATGATCACGGGAAGAAGAGCTATCAGCATCTTGTGAGGACAGCCACAGACGTGAAGGTAATGTGTCAGCAGCCTGTGAACACAGGCACATACAGGGGGAGGTGTGCTGTCAGCAGCCTGTGAGTACAGGCAGGGGAAGGAGAGCATTTAGTGGAGAGCCTAGGGCACGGCCTGGCATGTCCTGGGGGCAGATGACTCTAGTGCACTGCATGCCCAGGATGAAAACCATGCGGGCTCATAAACTGCACACAAGACACTCACTCGTACCTGCCAACGACCTTCTATCCTTGCACACACTATAGTAACTTTCTGTACCTGCAGTGCTGTTGTGTGTTATTTTATGTTATGTGTATTTTATATTACATGTTCTTCCATTGGTATGTAGGCCTGCTGTGACTTTCCGTCCTGTTCTTAGCTTCCTGTCACAGACTGCTGTCTGGTTCGGGTTGTGAAGGTGTGCTATCAGTAGGGTGAATGGGTCTGTGCCACATTCTGTTTTAGGTGAATGGGCCAGCTTCAGTGAGCTGTGAGTGAATTTTCTTGCTGACTGTGGGTGAGCCCCGACTGGACTGCTGTAGACGTTGTGAAGCAGATTATGTGCTCACACTGTCTTTCGGCGCTTGCTGTGTGCACTCCTAGCTTCTTAATGTGTTTGCCTGCCTGTTTCTGTGGCCACTGCTTCCACCAGGCCTCTTGTGTGAAGCACACAGCTTGCATGACGGGCCTCTTGTGTACATACACTTTGTTATGTCTGCTCTTTTGCACACAGCTTGCACACCGGGATCGCAAAATAACGATGTAATAGTAATCAAGGCCTACATGTCAAAAGTTTGCAAACGCAGAGTAAAATCTTTTATTTGTCATATTCCCAAGACTTTTAACATATTTTAAGCGTTTTTCTTTTAATTAAAAGAACATACAGCTGTCCACAGTAGATCATGACAATGTGTATTCCACGTAAAAAACAACAAAGTAAAATTCAAGATTTAAAGTTAAAAAAGAATACAAAAGTATCGAGATTTTTTGACAAAGTGTCATTAAATCTTCTTATAAAATAGCTTTCTCAATGGTACTTCAGTGACAAGCAGTTCATGAGCCTGAATCCTTGTGAGGCCCACTTGTCCTTACATCTTTCCGAGGCTGATAAACTGAGAATCATGATATTGGATAATGCTATCATCCTATATTTACAGCGCATAGAAACACCCGAAGGAAGGCATCGAGAGCTGTATTGTCATGCTGTTTGACAAAGTAACTCTGGTCAAATTGGAACTTTTAATTAAGATGCTTTTGCCAGGCTGGATGAAAATACAGGAATATGGCTAGCCCTAAAACGAGGGTCACTAGAGAGAGGGGAGCGAAGAGTGTTTCAGTAAGGCCTCTCCTGCATGGTACATGAACCATAGTTCACAGGTCACTAAGTCAGCAGAGTGTAATGCAGCTCTGTGACAGGCTGCCGCTGGTGTGATCTGGTGCCACCCATGGGGCTGGGCAGGTAGCGAGCGGCAAGCCGGACTGGGGTGGGCCGTTCAGCTGATGATTTTTAAAGGGATGAGCAAGCTGAAGTCTTTTTGGAATAATATAGCCTGGCTGTGACCTATGGATGCCTCATCCTTTCTATCCTGAGGGCTTATGTTTCCCTCATCTTCATTGCCTGATTTTGCTGGCGAGAAAGTGGCACTCATAGTCGTTGAATTTCACTCATAATAACACGGAAAATATGAAAATGTCACACATAAGCAATCTGAAACCTTGGCAGCTAGGCACATGTACTAAATGCTCTGTCTGCGTGAATGAATGCTTCAGTGACCCTGTGCATGTTCTTGAATGAGAGTGTCTCTGCCCTGTCCAGCATAGAAGATATATGGTTGCAAACCCGACAAACCCTGCATTACCACACTCTGCCCATGAAGCACACATGAAAGGGTTTGCTTCTAGCAAGTGCTAGGCCACACTCTTTCTAGTGCGGATCTGCTTTGTCCGCAGTGTTTTACCACCATTGTATTTTGTTTTTTTAGAGTAAGTTTTCTCTTGGGTTTATGGAGGGGCTCTGAGCCGAACCACAAATTCTAGCTTGGCCTTAAAAGCTTGTACATAAGTCGAGCCCTGAACACATTACCATTGAAATAAAAGTGTTTTTTCTTTAATTTGTAAGCATTTCACCTTGGTGCACAAGCTTATATCACAGAATTGAGATGAGTTTGTGCTCTCACCATGACGACAATGCCGTTAGGTATCTAGGAAGCAAGTCACTTTTCAGGTGTTGTTCATTACATTTGGCTTATATTGTTTTCATGAATGAAGTAACATCATAGTGTATTAAATCTAACAGAAGATGGGATTGTACAACACACATCCTGAACTTGTGCATTTGGATATACTATCATATGTGATAATGAAGAAAAAGGAGGTTGGTAAGATAAAATATTTGTCTATGATCACACAATTTGGTCTTGTGGGAAAGCTGGGATTGATCCCATAATTTCTTCTTTCACATTGTGCAATTCAGCCTCTAGATGGCTGTATCTTTCTTTTTCTGCTGTATTGAAATATAGGTCACTACTTTGTCTTTTTTCTTTGTACATGAGATTAGAGTTTGGTTGGTAGGCAGATGCACAATAAAAGTTCAGTTCATTTTGGTCTTGAGGCTTCGAGAGGACCTGGAACTGAGCCAAGCCTGGCTCTAGCTTTCAGCAGCTTGCCCACCTCCAGAAAGAGGAAGTCAGACTTTAAAGCAGGTAAGGAGCTTTGATGCAAAGCTGTACCACCTAGGAGGGGTTGGGTGATGGCTGCTAAGTGACAATGAGACAAGAGGATTAACCATAGTTAAACCTTTCCAAAAAATGTTAAGGAAAATATATTGTGCTAGTCATTTGTGATCTAGGTGTTGCACCACCAGAAGCCCGCTTTAATGATAAATGTACCCTTTTGTATGTATAAGGGAACTGGAATACTCAAAATATACCAGGAATGCTTTGGTATCATTATGCACATCTGCACACCAATTCAATCTCAATCACATTAAATATATGTCCCTGGCTGGGTCCCTTAGCACAGCAAATAGCCCCGCCCCCTAGTCCACATCTCAATTTGGTGAGTACCTGCACTTATTTTTTTCCATTTAAAGCACTGACTGGATGGATGCCGTCCACTCTGCCAAGAAGTTGAGCACCACTGAAATATGCTGAACTTGTCCCGGTGTAATTTTCAGACTTTGGGACACATTCAGCAGCGCCTGCACGTTCTCTGCTTTCCATCCAGCAGCAACTGGCAGGCGAGGGGGATTTGTTATTTTAAATTCCAGCTGAGTCCAAAACAAAGGCTGAATTTAAGGGGCCATGAGGCATCGTTTTGTTCCTGCATCCTGGTTGGGAGCTATTTGGAGCCTCACACCTTGATGCAAATGCAAGGAGTAAAAACAAAGGCACACAGCTTGTGATCACTTCATGAGTACTTAAGAGAGGTGTTGTTTTGACCGTGGTCCGTTCTTTGTATATGAGATATGCATGCATTGTAGAAATGTCAGATGTGCTAGTCTGTCCCAGTATTTACACAATTTAAATGCTACTATTTTCTTTTATTTCTTTTATATGGCTACTCATCCCAATGCCTGATATCAGAGCACTTTACATTACATGTACACATTGTACATTGACAATAAATCATATTAGGTGTGTAAATCAATGTAAAGGATGTGTTACATAAAACAGTGAGGGTTAAAAGGGGCCTTAATCCAATAAGATCACAATTGCAACCTATTAAGCAGAACAGACTTACTACCAGTTTTCTCCTTGTTGACATTTTCTTAATGGCAGAGTTAAAAAAAAGTGTTTAGGTTGAGACCCAGATTTTGCATCGGGTTGCGTCACTTTTTTGGAATAACCCCGATTGTTGCAACGTCATCCTGTGCCCTGGGCACCTCCCAACTTTTTGCTGAATGATACTGGTGATAACTGACTCTGACTGACCCTGGGCTCTGCCTAACCAGGCCCAGTGCTAGTGCTATGCTGAAAGACACACATTTAGATTACAGTGAAAACACCTTTATACACTAGGGTACACTATGGTATGGGGTACCCCTGTGATTTGCATGACCTGCCCTATCAGACCCCATTCAATAATAGGGCAGGGAGATTAAAACTACCTAGCAGTCCCTAGTACACAAAAAGGAATGGCAGTTAGAGGCCAGCAGCTTTTTCTGCACTTGCATGTGTGCACTGCTGAAGCCTGAGGTCAGTTTAAAAGTAGCCCTAGGTACAGGGCTTCTTTTAAAAAGTAAATTGCGCCCAGACTTGACTTTGGTGTTTGGGGTACTAAAACAATGGATACCCTACAGTGTTTTGGCATATTAGGAACCCCCGGGGTCTCCCCTAGGTGTCCTAGAGGTGGGGGGTCAGGTATTTCTAAGTTAAACCCATATACAATGAGTTTTATATGCCCTGGGTTAAATGAAATTTCACATTTCACTCCCCACATTGTGATAAAGTGCTGCTCAAATTCGACTTTGAGGCTAGGAGCACTGTGGAGGGAGGATCTGCAATATTTCTACAGATTCAGAGCCCCTAAAGTCTCCCCTAGTGGTCCCATGGGGTGGGGGTCCTGTAGATATAAGGGAAGTACTTATAACATATGATTTTATAAGGCCTGGTCCTGAAGAAAATGGCCCAAGTCATTTTTCCAATTGCAAATCCCATGCCACATAGGTTAATATAGCAAGCGGTTATTAACTAATAACTCCTGATAGGGGAATGATAGAACTTGGTAAATGGCTTCCTAATTGTTTTACTTGTTGAAGGTAACAGAAGCTGCATGCTTGCTACTGCCATCTGAGGCGCCTGGTAGAGGGCTTCCTAATTGTTTTACTTGTTACTTACACTTTTTAAATAGCATTTAAAATCCTCTGTGCTCACCACTCTGTCTCGTGTCCCCGTGCGTGTTCCCCGGTCCACTGCTGATGATTCAATTTGCGTGGAGGGATTGATCACAAGAGCTGGAAGTGTCCCACACACACTTCCGGTGACAACGGAGGTTAGCAGTCTAGCAGCTGACCTACCGCACCATAAAACCCACATGCCTTTCTCAACGTATAGCGGATGCGCCGCCGGCGTGCCAAAGGCAAGCCGGCCTGTGCCCGTCCGCGCCTGGACCGGGCCCAGGGCCCCTGGCCCTCGAATACCAACAACCGGCAAAAAGGTATTATCTTACACAAGCTCCCAGCTTATGGACATCAACTACACCACCAACACCCATCACTGCCCCCACTTCTAGCCTGGACTCATTTCTCAATAAACCATCCACTCGCTGCCCAAATTGTTCATTCAAGCTGAATCTACCCACTCTGCCCCCACCCTCCAGCTCTTACCCCCGACCCGCAAACCCTGAACACATTTATTTCACCCATATAAATGCATGCTCCCTCCCTAAGCATAAAATTGAAATCTCCGAACTACTAACCAACCACAACCTAGATCTCCTATTCATAACAGAAACCTGGGGTGATCCTTCATCTGGACCTGGCTTCTGCATTGCCACTCCCAACGGATATTGCGTACTCAGACAGGATAGACGTATAAAGAAGGGAGGTGGGTTAGCGATTATTTATCGAGACAATTATTCAGTTAAAATAGAAACAATTGACTCACCGGTCTGCGAAGCATTGACCTTTTCTATCATGCTCTCAAACACCCAATCATTCAAAGGAACCCTCCTCTACCGGCCTCGCAAGATGATTTCCTTACAGCTTTAGATAGCTTGATAGAGCCAGTAGTAGGAGCTCCCGACTATACCATCCTGGGAGACTTCAATTTTTACCTTGAATCACTCGAGGACAAGGATTCTTCCTCCCTTACAACAGACCTACTGTCAACGGGTCTACGACAGCTAGTGACAAAATTCACTCACCTGGCGGGTCACACACTTGATGGTCTTTTAACTAACAATAGCCACATCTCCCTATCCACTGTTATCCCCCTAACCTGGACAGGCACTCTGCAGTAATGTTTACTATTCAGATTAGGAAAACCAACCTTCCGCAGGCCAGCTCCCGCTCTCCCAAACAATTTCGAGCGTGGAGGAACATTGACACCCAGCTTCTAAAAACGACCCTTTCCTCCACTCAACACGACTTCACACCAGACCCTGATCTAGCTTCCAATAACTACTCACTCTGGCTACATAATGCTTTTAGCAGCGTAGTACCACCCAAGAATGTTTCTACCAACCGAAGTGCACCCTCCACCCCTTGGTTCTAGGAGGCGCTCAGACTTGAGAAGCAATGCTGCAGAAATCTAGAAATGCGCTGGCGCAAACACTATGACAAAAATGACAAAACGCTATATAAGGACGCGATAGCTAAATATAAACATCTCATCGTCGCAGAGAAAAGCAAATGTTACCTTATACAAATAGAGTCGGCCCAAAACTCCACCAAACAGTTTCCCAGGTGGTAATCAAAGTATCCAGCCCACCGATGAGCTCACCGATAGATGCCTCTCAAGTCCTCTGCAACTCCCTTGCTAATTTCTTTGAAGACAAGGTCAATCAAATTTATTCCAACTTCTCAACCCAGGTCAATTCCGACCAGCCTAATTGCAACATCATCACCAACGCCTAGGCCACTGTGTTGTCCTAATTCAGTCAAGCTTCACCCGAGCAAATAACAGAGCTAATCTCCTCCATTAAATTAGGATCTCCCCTCGACCCATGCACTTCTTCCATTCTAAAACTCATTCCTGACTCGATAGGCCCCATCCTTACCAACATCTGTAATTCAGTGTTCCATACAGGTTCCTACCCTTCAGTTTGGAACAAGGCCATTATCAAACCCCTACTAAAAAAATCCAATCTCGAGCCCTCAGAATCTAAAAACTACAGACCGATCGCATGCCTCCCTTTTCCATTAAACTTTTTTGAAAAAATGATGAACATTCAATTATCTCAGTTCATCGACCACAATAACCTTTTGGATGACACCCAATTTGGTTTTAGGAAGGGCCACGTTACAGAGACGGCACTCATTAAGGCATCTGACGAAATCAGGATGATCCAAGACCAAGGCGGTGCTGCAGTCCTGATATTACTGGACCTGTCTGCTGCCTTTGACACGGTCGATCACGCCATCTTGATCGACCGTGTCTCCGCCATCGGCATTCATCATAAGGCCAGAGTCCTTCTAACCTCCTTTCTCTCCAACAACACACCAGTCTGTCAAATTTGGCGACTTCTACTCCCCTGTATTTACCCTTCCCTGTGGTCTGCCCCAAGGATCCTCCCTAAGTCCGACCTTATTTAACATCTATGTGTCGGACTTGGCTAGGGTCATCATAACACACATGATGAGACTAACTTTGTACGCCAACGACACCCAACTGGTGCTGGCAGTACACAACGATGGAGGAGCAGTTGTGGTCAGCTTCCAGGAGGGAATGTTAGCCATCAGCTCCTGGATGGCAAACAATTGCCTAAAACTAAACTCCGATCAAACAGAAGTAATGATCTTTGGCAGCCTAGCCCCTGGCTGATCCCCCACTTGGTGGCCAACCGATATGGGTTCGCCTCCTGGACCTGTCACAAAGGTCAGGAACTTGGGTGTGATGTTCAACGACAAGCTCTTGTTCATCCACCACGCAAAGGCTGTTTTCTCCTCATCATTCTACACCCTTAAAATGATAAGAAAACTTCAACCATTCCCCCCCCCCAGCGCCGGTAAGACCCTCATGTGCACACTGGTGTTGTCAAAGGTTGACTATTGCAACGGACTCCTAACCATCCAGGAGAAAGTCCTGAACAAATTGCAATTAGTTCAGATCTCAGCTGCCAGGATTCTGTCCGGCACCCCCTAGTTCAAATCGATCTCTTGAGTCATACCTCAACTTCACTGGCTGCCTATCAGGAGTCAAACTAAATTTAAAGCACAGTGCATCACATATAAAGCGATTAACGACCCGGGACCTGAGTTCTTACAAAAAGGACTTTGCCCATACACCCCCAATAGACCATTGCGCTCCTCCTCAGCTCACCTATTCACTATTCCTCGCACAAAGAAAACTTCCTGGGGAGATAGACGATTCACAGTTGCCGCGGCTAGACTGTGGAATACCCTCCCCCTCCACCTCATAACCAGTCCCACACTCATGACATTTAGGAAACAAGTAACAACCTGGCTCATCAACCAGCAGTCACCCATTTCAGCTGCTCTCCGTTTACTCCACAGCACTGAGACAGCCCAGGGTATTTGTGCGCTATATATATTGCATAAACAAACAAACTTCCATTCAAAGACTTCCCAGAATGGTAGTGATAAATCCAACAATATGATATTGCTGAATTTCTCCTAAAATATACAGACAAGAAGTTATAAGACTTTCTTGTTTGTAGGTCTAAATTCAGCCTTCACATTGGTCTGTCCTGTTTGATCAGAGTTAGGTGGATTAGCCAGGCTGCTTTGAAGAGATGATAAAGAGACCCTGGGGTTAACCAGCTCTTCTGGGAGGGCAGTGTGCTGTTCCACAGGAATGCCAGGGCATGGGGAGGAGTTGTAAACCATGGTCTTCAAAGAGCAGGGAAGCAAGCATTGTCATTTACAACTCTAACCTTTTCACCTCAGCCAGAGCTAGGCTTATGGGAGGAATGAGCAGATGCAAGAGGGAGAGTCTATGGAAAGTAGCCATCCTAGGGATGTGTTTACCGCCCTGCTTGAAAATCAGCCATTATGAATTTGGAAAATTTGGTGCACTCTGGGTCACAATAATGCCACACTCTATGGGGTGTGGTCATATCCTTGGGATGTTTCCCTGCTTCCATTGGTGAGCAGTGACCTCCTGCTTGACCTAGAGAACTTGGAATAAGTATCTGAGAGTGTCAGAGTCTCTCAGATCTGCTGCTTGAAATTTAAGAGAATCAGAAGGGTCTGCGCTGAAGATTTCTGATGTGCATTTCCAAAGTCCAGGACTCTGAGATTGCACATTTTTTGCACCATTTGAAACTACAGCCCTGTGGGTCAAACCGGCTTCAAAAGAAATAAAGAGCGGACTCCCTGCAAGCTACAGGTTAACAGAGCTCACCTGGACATCCCCACAAAGAATCCCCAACCTGGAGTACAAGTGGATTTGTAAGGGTTTTGTTCAAGTGGATTGTGGAATTGAAGTTTCACACTTTCAAGGACCCTCTTGGAGATTCCAGAACCTTGGATTGTGTGGTGGATACTTTGGGACACGCAAGAAGAACTTCAGAAAGGAGTTCTAACCGAACCCAGCCTGCTGGAGGGGGCTGCACAATAGTGTGGTGAGAGATCCTCCAGAACGTGAAAGTGTCCCTGTCAGAGCAAACAGAATTACTAAAAGGGGCACTGTTGGTTTCTAAGCACTAGAAAGTGACATCTTTAAATATTCATATCTCTGGGTCCCTACAGCTGATTTTTTTCATTTTGGTATCATTTAAAAGATAAAAATAATTCCTATTTTTATAAATTGGTGTTGGATTTTTATTTTGTGTTGTGTCTTAATTCTTTACTGAATTGGTGTTTTTAAATGTATTTATTATTTATTTATTAATTTATTAAGGAGTTTTATATAGCGCTGGCCAGACCCGAGGGTATTGGAGCTCTTTACAACAATCGTAATGAGAGAATCACATAATATGACAGTGGTAAACAAATTGGCTCATGGAAGTTCGTAAGCCTCGGCACATAGTATCACATTAACGTAAGGAAGCCATATAATATCCTAGTTGTCTGCACGTTGCCTTAAGTCGAAGTCTCCTTCAGGGAGGCGTGATAGGGGTAGGGGTAGGGGTCGGGTAGGAGGAGGCAGAGGTAGAAGTCTTAATATCACAGTGTCCGTGTGCTACAATGTGCAGGCTGGTGCGTTTCTGTGGCAGCTATCGGTTTGAGTGAGAGCGATTGAGGACGAGTGTGTTGCAATGTGAAGGCTTGTGCACTACATTGGCAGCTATAAGTTTGAGAAAGAGCGAATGAGGAAGAGGTCTTTGAGCTGCCTTTAGAATCTTTAAAAGGGGGGGTAGTCCTGATATGGACTGGAATGGAGTTCCAGATTTTGGGTGCATTTCCAGCGAAGGACTAGGCTGTAGTTTTTTACTTGCATGTTTTCAGAGGGATGAGGAGTAGCATGTTGGAGCTCCTGAGGTTCCTTGTCTGGTCTGCCTTTTTGAGTTTGAAGGCCAAGTATTTGGCTTTCCCTGTGTGCAGGGCTTTGTGTGTGAGGCAGGCAGTTCTGAAGATGCCATGCATTTCGACTGGGAGCCATTTTAGTTCTCTGAGTGCAGGCGAGATGTGTTCATATTTCTTAACTCCGGTGACCATTCTGGCTGCTGCATTGAGAGTTGTTTCTAGGGGAGCGAAGTGGGATTTTGCTGTACCTGTGAAGACTACATTCCCGTAATCAAATCTAGAGAGCACCAGTGATTGAGTAGCTTGTTTGAGGTCCTTGGGCGGGATGAAGGGTTTTATTTTGTTCAGTAGTTTCAAGTTGAGGAAGGCGCACTTTGCAGTGTTCTTGATGTGTTTGGTCAAGTTCAGTTTCGGATCTATGGTAATTCCCAGTAATTGTACAGAGTCAGCCAGGGTGAGATTGCCGTTGAGAGCCTCAATAGCTATTAGCCATTCTACGATTAGGGGGTTCTCTTCTTTGTTGGAAATTAGGAGGATTTCCGTCTTATCTTTGTTGAGTTTGAGGTGGTTTTTTGATAACCAGTGTTGGACTTCTCGCAGAGTGTCATTGAGTCTCTGAATGTCATCAATGGAGGAGGTTTCAAGATAGATCTGGGTGTCATCTGCATATAGATGGAAGGGGATGTTGGCTTTTTTGAGTATGGAGGTGAGGGGTTCCATGTAGATGTTGAAAAGTTGTGGGGAAAGCACTGATCCTTGGGGGACACCCCTGCTGAAGAGGTGTGAGTCGGACAAGAAGTTTTTGATTTTTACTCTTTGGGTATAGTTGAGGAGGAAGGAGGCGAACCAGAGTAAGACTACCTCATCTACACCTACCCTTTCTTGAAGAGCCTTGATGAGTAGCTTATGGTCAAACGTGTTGAAGGCTGCTGATAAGTCTAGGAAAATGAGTAAGCAGCATTGGTCCGTATCGAGTGACTTGTGAATATCATCAATGACGTTTAGGATCTCTGTCTCTGTGCTGCAGCCTTTTCTAAAGCCCGATTGGTGGGGGTCTAAAAGGTTGATGCTGTCCAAGTGCTGAGTCAGTTGTTAGAGAATGCACCTTTCCAGGATTTTGGATAGGAGAGATTTTGGATAAATTAAATGATGTACATACCTGTCTTTGAAGTTAAGCCTGCCTGCTCGCAGCCACGTTACCAAGGTTGGAGCATAGGAATAATTTTCTAAGATTTATTCTGAGTCGTATACTGTGTTAGTGGCCTTATTGCCAATGGCATACCTACATTTGCCCCTACCAATAATCCACTTTCCAACACCGACGTAAAATCTAATTTGTTAAATATTTAAAAGCCTGCTTAACATATGTTTGACGTCTTAAGATCTGATGTCACTTCATGAGAGGTCATGGGTTGTGATGCCACTTCCTGTGATGCCACGTGCAATGTTATGTAATGTGATATCTTACGTCTTGATGTCACTTGAATACTCCCTAACTTGGTTAGTCCCCCTCTTCCATTTATAGGACTTGTGTTCTGCTTTAACTAAATATGGATATAGATGCACATCTATAAACACATGTATATAAATCAGATATTTAAATTTTAAACAAACATATAGACCTGTGCATTGCTTCAAAAACAGTTTGGCAGTAAAAGGTAGGTGGAAAAATAAATGTGAGGGGCATGGTGCAGTGGCTGTTTACTTTCTGTGTTGTCTCTTGGCACATTTACCAGTTACCGTGGTAAGGCCCAAGGGGGCATGGGCCACATCTGCTCCTGCTTAGTAATGCCACTGGCCGCAGTTGTTACCTCATGTTGGCTCAATGGCCCGTATTTCCTACTTGTGACTATATCCCTTTAGCGCTTATGGCCTAGTACTCTAGTCACCGATCTTCACATCTTGCCCTACATCCACTGCTACATCCCTTGACAAGGAGTGGACTTGGGCTTGAGTGGCTTAGGATGGATGTTCCTCATGCAGACCTGCACACTGTGAACATGACATGTGAGGGGTACTCGCACAAGTCATGCTCCACAGAAGATATAGCGCCCTATGAATGTACTATTCATTTATTTGGGGTTTTCTAAACCACCAGCTTGGCTCAGGGGCTTTAGAGCGTTTTACAAGAAAGCAATACCTAGTTTTTGGGCAACGAACATCATATAACAATCAATAAGCGCAGGTGTTGGAATATAAAATAATATAAATATGATTGTCCCACTATGAACCATATAACCGTCACATGTATCCATGAATTGAGAATAAAAACATATTTGTATAATAGCCTAATGATAGGTTATAGAATATCGTTCTGTCCTATTAATGTAGTTAGGACTACTTAGTATAATATTCCTTCGTGTATCTCTTTGAGTGTTGATACTTCATGGTATAACACAGAACACGGAAAACGGGTTAAACCGTAAGTCTGCCTCTCTTTCGTATGGAACATGGTTCAGGGAAACTCAAGGTCAGACTTGCTCTTCTCGTAGGATGCATACATTATAGCAGGGTCTGTTTTTGTACTCTACGGGTCCAAGATAGACAAGAAGGGCACCTCACTGACCTACTCTTGGAATAGCTTTTAACTTAGCTACTGACAAATGTGTAAAGAACCTTAAATGGGTGTTCCAGTAGACCAACGGATAGCTTGTGTATTTCCTTTCTTGGTGTTAACCAGAATATGTAAAACGTATATATACTCCGTGTAATGTGTATTTAGTTAGTCTCCTCTGCGCACCTCCATGGGTTGTGTAGACAGAGGCTCCCCTGTCAGGGCTTGTATTTTGATTCAATAAAACGATTCGACCTTCTCCATTGCCGACTGCTTGGTTATTCCTTAATTGTGAATACGTATATATATATTCGTTGACTATTGGTAAGTATAGACCGACTTTAAGAAATTGGAATCTTTCAGTTGGCGACTCCGCCGGGACTCCGCGTTAGGGTCGTCCCCTCCTGTAATCAGGAGCAGAAGGGACAGGGAGGAGTTCTGGCCGAGTGGGTGGACAAGAAGTTTTATTTAAAGACCCCGTTAGCAGAAAGTCCGCCCTCTAACCCAGTGTCCCTCCCAGTGGCTGAAGACCCTACGCCGGAGTCCTACGGGCTTAACCCGAGAGAAATACAGACTGTGTTGGTCTGTCTAGGAATCGGCAGTGGAGAAGTCGGGATCGACCTGAGTGCACCAGGTGAGTGAATCTTCTGAAAGGAATCAGACACTTGAAGGAAGTGTCTATTTGGAAACGGTGGCCGGGGAAGCCGGACCACGAGGGAATCAGGAAAAAGGGTCTGACGTGGTGGTGCAGGGGCTGCACGGGCAGATGCCTTTAGGATTTGTATTTGTGTTGTGAAATTGCACTTGGTGCCTTGCGAAGCACGGGGTGTTCGCTCGGCCAAACTCACTTAGGGAAGCCCTTGGAGCAGCTGGGTAAGCCAGGATTTTGGAAGCCTTGGGCTCCGAAACACCAGCCCAACCAGAGTGCGACTAGGGGATATCCAAAAAAGTGAGTTTGTGGTTTTCCTACCAAGGGGCTTTATTGTGAATTCTTGGAATTCCTTGGAAATTGATTCCCTGAACAGGAGTCGACGGGCTCTGTTCGTAATGAAAGACATGTCATTGGAATTGGAATTTGTATGAGAGCTCATTTTTGAAACCCTGCGGCCTATTGTGGCATCTTGCATGAAAACGACCGTAAGAGTATAAGAAAGTGAATGGTGAAGTGGGCGCGCTCGTATGAAAGAAGCAAGTTGATAAAATTGTGACATTTGTAACGTTATTAATAACATGCCTTCTTTTAGTAAATTATGTTTTGGGTGCTGCTGTGGGAGAGGTACTCGGCTGGAAGAAAGACAGCCTGCCCCTCCCGAAGTAAGCCCCAGTTTCGATATGTATGTTAAACATTGTCTTACTTCAATTTTATTTAACGCATTGTGGAACAAATATACGAAGGATAATACTGAATTGCAATGGCCCCTTACAGGGTCGTTTGATGAAACTAAAATAATGTATTTGCAAAATAAAATGTTTATGAAGAAAAGCCGCCAGTCTATGTTTGACTCCTTGAACCTATGGTTAAAGGAGGCTAAACGACGGCGAATAAGGGAAGAGAAATTAGGAAGAATTAAAGCTGGACAAACTATAACTCAAAAGGCAGTAGCTTACGATAGGGGGAAATTAGAGGAAAATATGGCTCAAATAAATAGGCAGTACCGTTTAGAAGCAGACAAAAACTATGTAACCCGACCCGATACGGGTGATGAGTTAGACGGGTTATTAGAAGCCCGTCCAACTCCTCCTCATGCCCCACAGAGGTTATATCCGGCAGTGCCGGTGGCCCAGCAAGGTCCTGTGCCTGCACCCGCGCCTGCACCTCCGCCAGCGCCCCCATTACCCCCAGTGTTTCCCATACGAAATCCTGTAGGTGCAACGGCTACGGCCCCACTAGATGGGTCTGTACAGGATGCGTTGCTTCCCCCTCCTTCGCTCCGACCCTCTACCTCCCCCTTGGGTACGTTACAACCAGATTTCGGTTGTACCGTCCATGTCAAGTCCAATATTCATCTCTCCTCCGGCTCGCAGTGTTATAGATCCTCGAGCTTTGGCTACCATAGACAAGACCCCTAAACGTTTAAAATCGGACCTGAGTGATCTACGTATTTATACTAGGTCTGCAGTGGGAATGGAAGAACGACAAACTATAGTAAATCAAGCATCCCAATGGATGCGGAATACTATTTATACGTTAGAAGATATTTGGAGCACTATGAAGGATTATCAGCCAGTTGCTCAACAATTAGCTTTAGAAATATGGCGATTCGCTTGATTTCGCTGTGGGAACAGTGTTTTGAGGAAGGATATTCGCCACAAATAATAAAAGATATTAGGGATCGAGCTCATAAATTCCATCTACAAGCCGATGAGGTGTATCAAAATATAGCAACTCTCCTGTAGTATCGTGAGCGAATGCATCGGAGATGTGCTGATTGGGGAACGCAGAATCCTATGAGAGAGGTACACCCCCTTCTTATCCCAGAAGTACCTGAACTTAGGGATGCTGGGGGAAATGTAACTAGAGCTAGGGAGGACGCTAAGCTTCAGGAACAATGGGTTTATATCCCTTGGAAACGAAGCGAGGTCCTTGCATTAAAAGCTCAGCTCCCTGACCCGCGCAAAAATCCCACTGCTTATTACAAAGAACTGAGTGAGGCTGCCAACTCTGCGATCATGACGATAGCAGATGTTGAGCTGTTCTTTGGCCTTTTGATTCCGGTCGATATCTGGAGACAGATACATGATACGGATCATATTGTTGAGTTTGGAGCAGCATGGGATCAATTAAAGGATTGGGATAAAGAACGGAAACCTGGAGAGAAACCCCGAGATGAAGTATTGGCAGTACCAGATAGAATAATTACATACATGCAGACACTCCTACCTCCCAGAAAGATAGATTGGGATAAGTTAGCTGCTTGTAAACAGAAGAAGGACAAGAGTGTCTCGAATTTCTTTACTAGATTCGAGAAAACGTCCTAGATTTTAGCGGACAGGATTTATCCACGGATGGGGGAATACGATTATTGTGAATAGATTCGTGACAAATTTGTTACCAGAGATTATGACGCGCCTTCAGGCGGCCGAAAGCACATGGATTACGTCCACCCCATCTGTGATCCTTAGCATGGCTCAGTACTATGAACATAGAGAAAATGAAAATAAGGAAAGGTCGGAGAAGAAAACAAAAGATTTAAAAACTAGAGTTTTGTTACAACAAGTTAGTAGAGGCCAGATCTCAGGGCGAAATGGGCGCGGTTCCTTCCCAAGA
This sequence comes from Lissotriton vulgaris, assembly GCF_964263255.1. NCBI lineage: Eukaryota > Metazoa > Chordata > Amphibia > Caudata > Salamandridae > Lissotriton > Lissotriton vulgaris. The sequence goes on along the minus strand of NC_141699.1, from coordinate 549,614,464 downwards.
AGGACCGGCAGAGGACGGGGAGGCCCCCCGATTCTTGGTTTTAATCAATGTTCGCATTGTAGAGAGGAGGGACATTGGAGATCGGATTGCCCGTTGCTCGTGGCCAGGAATGCTCCCAGTAGGGGGCGAGGCCGGGGCTGGGGAAACATTGACCGGAATAGCATGAGAAGAGAAGATGGTGATTCTCTGAAAAATTATTTCGATAATCCGCAGAATAGGCAGTATTATAATGAGACTTTCGTAGATGACAACTACGATGAGCAGGAATTTGCATGAGACAGCCAAGGACAGGGAGGGGGCCACATTACAGTACCAATAGACCGATAGGGACCTTATGTAAAGGGGAAACTGTTGAGTGCATCAGGAAAATTCCTAGTGGATACTGGAGCAATGAATAGTTCAGTTGCTCATGCCTTGGTCCCAGAGGCGGCTCTGTCTGGCCATAAAAACGTATCGGTAGGGTTCTCTGGAATACCAGTAGTAAGCCCTATTTCCAAGCCTCTGCCCTTCACTATAGGACCTATTTCTATACAGTCTCCCTTTTTGTTAAAATCTAATTGTGGTGAGAATCATTTGGGTTTAGATATCTTGAAGAAGTTACATGCTCAGATTTATTGTTCACCGGATGGTGTATATTTGACCATGCAGAAACCTTCTTTTACAGATTCACAATATTTTGCAAGGAACGAGCATTTACCCCCTGAATTTTCTACCATTCCTCAGACTTTGTGGGCGACAGGGGGCACTGATGTAGGCCTGTTAAAGATACCCCCCGTATCCATTACTTTGAAACCTAATGCGCAGCTGCCTCGCATTCCACAGTATAAAATAGCGCCAGAAGGTGAACGGGCTATGTTAGAAATAATTTGTGATCTTATTAAAAAAGGGGTAGTGGAAGAAACGTCAGCTAATATTTTTAATAGCCCGATTTTGCCGATTTTGAAAAAGATACCAGTTGATGGCGCTCCAGATTATAAGAATACTTATTGTTTTGTAATTGACCTACGTGCAGGTAATAAAATAGTGGTTCCACAGTATCCCGTGGTACCAGATATAACAGCTATTTTAACAATGATTCCTCCCACGGCCAAATATTTTTCAGTAATAGATCTGAAGAATGCCTTCTTTAGCATCCCAATTCATCCAGATAGTAGGCATATCTTCGGATTCTCATTAGCTGGCCGAAGTTTCAGATTTACTCGCGCTCCTCAAGGCTATACTGAAAGTCCCAGTATTTATAGTCAAGCTTTAAAAGCAGTCCTGGATGAATTAATTCTGCCTGCCGGAAATTCTATCATTCAGTATGTGGATGATATATTGGTGGCCTCCGATAGTAAGGAGGGGTGTAAGGAGGCCACGGTGAAATTGTTACAACATTTGGCCAAGAATGGAAATAAAGTGTCCCTTTCCAAATTTCAATATTGTCGACAGGAAGTGACCTATTTGGGTCATTTTCTGTCTAAAGCGGGGAGACGATTGACTTCAGAGCGAATATCTGTTATAACTAACATGTCTGTTCCTCGTACGCAACGTGATGTTCGTGCTTTTCTTGGCATAACCTCTTACTGTCGCCAGTGGATTCCTAATTATTTCCTTCTCTCTAAACCCTTGTTGCAATTGACAACCAAAGATGTGCATGAACCTCTACCCTGGACGGATGAATGTCAAGAAGCCTTTGAATCTTTAAAGTCTGCTTTGTGTACTGCACCTGTGTTGGGAACCCCAGATTACCGAAAGTCTTTTTCACTTTATGTACATGAAGTGGTCGGTTGTTCATTATCAGTGTTGACACAACCATTTGGGGAGAAGCAGAGGCCTTGTGCATATTTCTCGTCTATTTTAGATACTGTAGCACAAGCTCTCCCAAGCTCTCTGAGGGCCACTGCTGCAGTAGCACTGGCCATCCGACAGTCAGAAGGAATAGTCCTTAACACTAATCTGACAGTCATGGTGCCGCATGCTGTAGACATTCTTTTAAGTAGGACTAAAACACAACACCTCACAAGTGCTAGATTGACAGGATACGAACTGACATTGTTTGCCCCCCACATTACGATTAAGAAATGCACTACTTTGAATCCTGCTACGTTATTACCACTCCCTGACAAAGATGAAAAAGTTGATGTCCATGATTGTGTGTTCAGAACACAGGAAGAAACAAAAGGACGCATAGATTTGACTGACACTCCTTTACTGGAGCCAGAGGGAGAATTATATGTTGATGGCTCTTGCTTTAAATTACCAGATGGCACTACGACAGCTGCATATGCAATAACGACTTTAAAGACCGTAGTACAGACCGCAAGGATTCCACATCATTCAGCGCAGGCAGCTGAACTAATAGCCTTGTTAAGAGCATGTGAGATTTGTAAAGGTCAAGAAGTAAACATTTTTACAGATAGTCAGTACGCCTTCGGCGTCGCCCATAGTTTTGGGAGGCTTTGGAGGGAGCGGGGTTTCTTTACCACTCATGGACAGAAGATACAGCATGGTCCTTTGATTGATCGATTGTTATTTGCCTTAACATTAACGAAAAAGTTAGCCATCAAGTGTAGCGCACATAAGAAAATTGTAGACTCGATAGGAAAAGGGAATGCTTTTGCTGATTCAGTAGCAAAGGAAATTGCTCAAAGTAAAGGAAGTCCTATGTTTTCTAGTGCATCTGCTCGATGGCCTATTGAAACATCTTTATTTGATAATACCCTTGAAAGTGTAAAACAGTTACAGAAAGAAGCAACTCCAGAAGAGATACAGAAATGGGAACAGGATATTGGGAAATTAGATGAGAATGGGTGCTGGATAGATCGTTTTGAAAAACAGCGATGGTTGCTTCCAAACGCAATGGTGTATGCAGTAGTTATGATGGCACATGGCCCAGCCCATATCAGTGCAAAAGGAATCAGCACAGTTCTAGATCCCGTGTGGTACAACACTAATATTGTAAAGACAGCAGCCCACGTTGTGAAATACTGGTTTAAGTGGCAACTTTGCTCCGCCATCCTTACCATTTGAAGTTTTACAGATAGATTTCATACAAATGGAACGTGTAAATACCTTATAATATGTCTTAGTGGTGGTGTGTGCTTTCAGTTAATGGGTCGAGGCCTACCCCACTAAGGATGCAACTGCCATCACAACCGCAAAAGTACTGATTAAAGAATTCTTCCCTCGGTACTGTTTACCTCGAGTTATTTGGTCCGACAATGGACCTCATTTTAACTCTACTCTTGTACAATGTGTCTGTGATGGCCTACAGGTTAAGCAGAAGTTTCATGCCGCCAGGCACCCGCAATCTGCAGGACTGGTTGAGAAATATAACGGCATATTGAAACTTAAAATGGCCAAAGTCTGTGCAGACACTAGACTTGAGTGGCCTGATGCACTCCAAATAGCTTTGCTGTCACTTAGAACAACTCCCCATTCAAGGACGGGCTTGTCTCCTTATGAGAATACATTCGGCCGTCCAGCTAATGTGTGGGGAGTCCCCAGACCTAGATTCTTTAGAGACATTGATTACCCTTTGATGACAGATTATCTGTATGAGTTGACTAATGATCTGCGTTCCATTCATCAACAGGTATCAGACACATTGTAGCCACTACCAGAGGGTCCCGGACATCGATTGGAACCAGGCCAGTGGATACTGGTGAAGAATTATCAGCGGACATCGAGCCTAGAGCCCAGGTGGACCAGCTCTTTCCAAGTGTTGTTGGTAACGAGGACGGCGGTGAAAGTGCATGGTCGCAAGCATTGGATACATGCTAGCCATGTGAAGAGCCTCCCGTTGCCACTGCCCTCTGATTGACAGAACAAAGACGGAGTGCCGAGTCAGGAAGGAGAATTGACTCGGAGTTTTGTCCCTTTTTCGGATGCACAGGAAAAAGGGCAGTCAAGTGTTGTGTTGCCTGAAGGGGAAGGTGAAATCGCTGAGTCAAGAGCAACTACTAATCCCGAGGCGGCACAAGAGGAGGCCAGGCCTGTCACCCATGCTACTAATTTGTTCTTTGACCAGGAGCAACCTGGCCGCTGTCGATACGATCTGCAGCCCCGAAATTAGCACGGTACCCCACTCGCTAAGGAAGGAAAATAAAATGAGACGTTGTTGTCTAAAGAATCGAGCAGAGTAATTGCGGTACTGAGCGAGACACTGGACTGAACTCGCAGAGAGCTAGGAACTTTGTGTAAAAAGCTCTGTTCAGAAAGAAGAACTGAGAAAAGGGCCGTGATCGTACTCTTTGAACCTTGAAAGTTTGCTTTTCCTTGGAAATGGATAAGAGCCTACCTGTGAGGCTCTAGGGCATGGGTACTCACAAACTTTCTCTCAGGGGCCAAATTTACAGTGTGGTTTGTGTCCGAGGGCCGCTCTGGTGGAGGCGGGGTCAATGGGGGGGGGATGTGGGGGGGGCGGGGCTAGAGCAAAATAAAAACTGTGACCATGAGGTTGAACACAGGTCCCTGCAGCAGACGCCTTCGTCCACTGAGCTACCAGACCCGGCATACACATCTCTCTCTCTCTCTCTCTCTCTCTCTCTCTCTCTCTCTCTCTCTCTCTCTCTCTATTCCCTCCCTCTATCTATCTCTATTTGCCTCCCTCCCTTCCACACTCCCCTTCCCTCACTCCCCTTCCCTCCCTCACTCCCCTCTCTCCCTCACTCCCCTCTCTCCCTCCCCTTCCCTCACTCCCCTTCCCTCACTCCCCTTCCATCACCCCCATTCCCTCAACCCCTCCCTCACTCCCCTTCCCTCCCTGCCTCACTCCCCTTCCCTCCCTGCCTCACTCCCCTTCCCTCACTCCTGTCCCTCACTCCCGTCCCTCACTCCCGTCCCTCACTCCCTCCCTCCCCTTCCCTCACCCCTCCCTCCCTCCTCTTCCCTCACTCCCCTTCCCTCACTCCCCTTCCCTCATTCCCCCCTCCCCTTCCCCCACTCCCCTTCCCTCACTCCCCTTCCCTCACTCCCCTTCCCTCACTCCCTCCCCTGCCCTCACTCCCTTCCCTCAGTCCCCTTCCCGCACTCCCTTCGCTCATTCACTTCCCTCACTCCCTTCCCTCACTCCCCTTTCCTCACTCCCTCACTCCCCTTCCCTCACTCCCTCCCTCCCTCCCTCATTCCCCCCTTCCCTCACTCCCTTCCCTCACTCTCTTCCCTCACTCCCCTTCCCTCACTCCTCTTCCCTCACTTCCCTTCCCTCGCTCCCTCACTCTCCTTCCCTCCCTCCGTCCCCTTCCCTCACTCCCCTTCCCTCACTCCCGTCCCTCACTCTCTTCCCTCACTCCCCTTCCCTCACTCTCCTTACTCCCTCACTTCCCTTCCCTCACTCCCTCCCTCACTCTCCTTCCCTCCCTCCCTCCCCTTCCCTCACTCTCTTCCCTCACTCCCCTTCCCTCACTCCCCTTACTCCCTCACTTCCCTTCCCTCACTCCCTCACTCTCCTTCCCTCCCTCCCCTTCCCTCACTCCCCTTCCCTCACTCCCTCACTCCCCTTCCCTCACTCCCTCATTCCCCTTCCCTCACTCCCCTTCCTTCACTGAGCCTCCCGCCCTCCGTCACCCTCATCCCTCTATCACCCTCATCCCTCTATCGCCCTCCTCTCTCTATCGCCCTCCTCCCTCTGTCTGTCTACCTTTTTCTGTCTCCATTTCTCTGTCTCCATTTCCCTCCCTCTGTCTCTGTCCCTCTACCTCCCTCTGTCACCCCACCCTGCCTGTGACACCCGGGCTGTGACAGCTTCCCCAGCCTGTTTTCCCAGCGCGCACAGACACACAGCCCCACCCGAGTATTTCACAGGTCTTCAAAAAGACCATTTGATTGTGAATGGGGCATTGCTGTCTTTCACACCCTCTCGGCGCCCCTGCAGCTCCGCCGGAATAAATTGCCTGGCCCCCACAGAGCAGCAGAGTGTTTGCAGACAGTCTTAGTAAACACGGGTACTCTGGCTCATGGTCCGCGGGCCGCCACGGAAGGCTTGCCGAGCCGCTGCTGGCCCGCGGGCCGTACTATGAGTACCCGTGCTCTAGGGGAAGAAAAACAGACACAGGAAGAAGATCCCTCTAGGGCAGAGGTCTTCAATCTGGGGGGTGCGACCCCCAGGGGGGTCGTGGAGTCCTTGGAAGGGGGTCGCAGATTCAGTCAGAGTGCAGTTCCTGTCTTGGGCTGATCGAGGGTGCTCACGGTGGAGGCCTAATTCACACCGAGGTGTGAAAAACATCAAAGCCTCATTAACAAGTAAAAGGCCTTTTAAAGACCTGTTAAGTACTCGGGTGTGGCTGTGTGTGTGTGTGTGTCCCTGAAGCCATTTCAAGCTGAGGGAGGAGGGTAAGTGGGGGGGCGGAGGGGGGAGCAGGCTGTAGTATAGCCCTTTGAGGTCAATGGATATTGCGCACCTGGAGCTGTGGGTCCCGTGACACGTCCCCCGCCCCCAGCAGGGAGGCACAGAGATGCCCTCCCATGACCAGAAAAGAAGGAAGAAGACGCAGAGAGATACTGACCCCCCACCCCCCGCCCTCCAATGAGAGAGGCACAGAAAAGGTGGGTGGATGAATGATGGGTGGATGGATGGATGTAAGGATGAAGGATGGATGGATGTGTGAAAAGGTGGGTGGATGAATGATGGATGGATGAAAGGGTGGATGGAAGAAAGGGTGGTTGGATGGAAGGATGAAAGGGTAGATGGATGAAGGATGTATGGATGGATAAAAGTTTGCATGGATGAATGATGGATGGATGGATGGATGTGTGAAAAGATGGGTGGATGAATGATGGGTGAATGGATGGATGAAAGGGTGGATGGATGAAGGATGGTTGTATGGATGGAAGGATGAAAGGTTGGATGGGTGAAGGATAGATGGATGAAGGATAGATGTATGGATGTAAGGATGAAAGGATGAAGGATGAATGGATGGATAAAAGGGTGGATGAATGGATGGAAGGGTGGATGAATGGATGAAAGGGTGGATGGATGGAAGGATGAAAGGGTGGACTGATGGATAGATGGATGGATAAAAGGTTAAATGGATGAATGATGGATGTGTGAAAAGGTGGGTGGATTAATGATGGTTGGATGGATGGAAGGTTGGATGGGTAAAGGATGGATGTATGGATGCAAGGATGAAAGGGTGGATGGATCAAGGATGGGTGTATGGATGTAAGGATGAAAGGGTGGATGGGTGAAAGATAGATGGATGAAGGATAGATGTATGGATGATAGGATGAAAGGGTGGACGGATGAAGGATGGATGGATGGATGAAAGTGTGGATGGATGGAAGGATGAAAGGGTGGACGGAGAAGAATGGATGGATGTATGGATGGATACAAGGTTGCTTGGATGAATGATGCATGGATGGATGTGTGAAATGATGGGTGGATGGATGGATGAAAGGGTGGGTGGATGGATGTATGGATGAAAGGGTGGATGGATGAAGGATGGATGTATGGATGGGAGGATAAAAGGGTGGATGGATGTATGGATGGATGGATAAAAGGTTGCATGGATGAATGATGGATGGATGTGTGAAAAGGTGGGTGGATGGATGGAAGGGTGGATGGGTAAAGGATGGATGTATGGATGGAAAGATGAAAGGGTGGATGGATGAAGGATGGATGGATGGAAGTATGAAAGGATGGATGGATGTGTGAAAGTGTGGGTGGATGAATGATGGATGGAATTGATGAGGTCTAACAGGTGCATTTATAGTTGTCAAAAGATGATGATGAGGAGTACCAGTTTCTAGAAACTTTTGTCGGAAGGGTGTCCTTACCCCTAAAAAGGTTTTACAAGGGGGTCTCGGCCTCAAAAAGTTTGAAGAACTCTGCTCTAGGGGAAGAAGAAACCCTCTGGTGGTCGGCGTGCTTTGTGGATACAAAGTTTAGTTGTGGACTTTTAGCAAGAGACCGAGATAGATTTGGACTTTTAGAGAGTATGTTTCCCTTTGGTCAAATTATGATGGAGGATGAAAGACCACTGGCTCCTCGGCGCCAGATTCGTGATATGCAAATGTTTTCTGGATGGCCCACCAGAATGAAGGTGGCGTTCGTTGTTGTAATTGCTTTCATTACTATAGTTATGATGTGTGTATTTATATATCTCGAATTTCAATATCCAGTTGGTAAATTGTTAGCCACCACTCCCGCTCCTGAAGAACATCAATTTTATTCTTTACCCCCACATAAAGCAAGGCATAGGGAAACTTATTCGAAAAATGTGTTTATAGAAATGTTACATCAGACTCATAGTACTACAAACAAGACAAATTGCTGGGTTTGTGGGTTATTACCATCAGTTATGCATCAACATGAATTATTTATATATTTACCTCTATCATATTTAGCTAGTTGTGAAGCATGGTGGCAACTGTTATCCTTGATGTATTCTCATCATGTTGTAAATCCCAAAATATATTCTGAAAGAGACTATGAAGCTATTTTAAAATATATAGAGAGACACCAAGGATTTGATGCAGAAGGATATAAAGGTCAGGGTTCTTTAGATCCAAATGCTTGCATGAATGTATATACGGATTCCAAAAATAGTACCTTGTTACAAGAAGAGATGCAAGACTTTGACCTTTTTAATTCCACCCTGTATTTTCAACATTTCAAGGAACGTAATGTAACGAATGATAGAGCACTGCCAGTCCCCATTATAAATTCCACTTCTATGTTTTGTATTAGGGGGAGAGGTCACATTAAGGTAGGGAGTAGTACCTGTAATTACACCTATACGTTGCAAACTGATAGTACTCCTCCGATGATCACTCCCCCTAATGTGTATTTTGTTTGTGGGGAAAATGCTTATACTTGGCTTCCCCGGGGATGGGCAGGACGATGTTATCTATCTTTTCATTCTTCTCCTGCATATGTTGCACCTACTAATTACCATAAAACTCACCAGCTGATAAAAAGAGATTTAGAAACTAATAGGACTATAAGAAGCTATGATACTGGTAAGACTAACCAGACAGATACCTCACTACAACAGTTTGAGGATATTTCAAAGGGACTGGTTCCATTTTGGGGACCAATTTTCAACAGTCGTAATATAAGACGACTGTCTAGAATTGTGGAAAATGTGGTCCAAACAACGACTGAAATATTAGCTAATATTACTGTAGAGCTTCAGGCTACAAGACTTGTTTCTCTTCAAAATCGGATGGTGCTCGACGTCATCCTGGCAGATCGGGGCGGAGCCTGTCGTGTGATCGGCAGCTCATGTTGTGTTTACATACCTGATTCAGCCCCTACTATACATCTTGCCCTTAAAAAATTGCACCTGTTAGCTAATGAATTACATGATGAAAATGGTACCTGGACCCTTAGTGGGTGGTTCTGGAATCTTTTAGCAACATGGGGATGGAAGGTATTTATGATTATCGTAGGAATCTTTGGAATAATTTTCACTTGTTGCATATGCCTTCATTGTGGTCCAGCGTGTTGTACTTTTTGTGCAACTAAAATAATGTCTTCTTTGACCCAGGCCCAACAAAAGAAGAAGGAAAAACATATGATTCGGAAAGAAGTAGCAGACCTCATGCAGATAGATGAAGGGGTATTTGTAGAGTAAAAGTAACATGGTTATATTGGCCATAGTGGGCCAAAAGGGCCGTCTGTTGGAATATAAAATAATATAAATATGATTGTCCCACTATGAACCATATAACCGTCACATGTATCCATTAATTGAGAATAAAAACATATTTGTATAATAGCCTAATGATAGGTTATAGAATATCGTTCTGTCCTATTAATGTAGTTACGACTACTTAGTATAATATCCCTTTGTCTATCTCTTCGAGTGTTGATACTTCATGGTATAACACAGAACACGGAAAACGGGTTAAACCGTAAGTCTGCCTCTCTTTCGTATGGAACATGGTTCAGGGAAACTCAAGGTCAGACTTGCTATTCTCGTAGGATGCATACATTATAGCAGGGTCTGTTTTTGTACTTTACGGGTCCAAGATAGACAAGAAGGGCACCTCACTGACCTACTCTTGGAATAGTTTTTAACTTAGCTACTGACAAATGTGTAAAGAACCTTAAATGGGTGTTCCGGTAGACCAACGGATAGCTTGTGTATTTCCTTTCTTGGTGATAACCAGAATATGTAAAACGTATATATACTCCTTGTAATGTGTATTTAGTTAGTCTCCTCTGCGCACCTCCATGGGTTGTGTAGACAGAAGCTCCCCTGTCAGGGCTTGTATTTTGATTCAATAAAACGATTCGACCTTCTCCATTGCCGACTGCTTGCTTATTCCTTAATTGTGAATACGTATATATATATTCGTGGACTATTGGTAAGTATAGTCCGACTTTAAGAAATTGGAATCTTTCACAGGAAGATAAGCAGAACAGGCAACCTCATATGTGTATATGAGCAGTACCACAAAACAGGTATTTTAGAAAACAACCATAACAAAGAACCGAAGAGCAATCAGAAAACAGAGAATCCGTAAGTCGATTTGGACCAGGCTGCTCTGGCCAGCCAAGACGAAAAGATGTTTGTGCTATGTAACGCTATTAAAAAAGCATATGATCACAAGCAGTGAAGCTACCCTAAACTAGCAGGAGAAAGGTTGTTCTACTGCTGCTTTGCTGTTTATGTTCTACAAAGTAAGGGAATATTGGGTGCCTGTTGCAGACAGACCAGCAATTGTGTTAAGTATTGAAGCTTGCACTGGCCTTGTGCAAGGTGTTGTTTCTGTTAAGAGGAGAAGCTGGAACCGTGGTTGCCAGGCTGTTACTGATTGAAACTAAGAAAGCACTGCCCTGCTAGTGCCTGGTCGGAAAGCTTCTTGTCAAAGTACGCACTAATGCCTCCTCCGCCTGGATTCTGTGCTGCTCCACCGGGACCTTGTCCTGTTCTGCCCCGTGGACACTGGACTGCTCCACCCCGGCTGCAGTTGTCTGCTCCTTAGACTTGTAGGTGCTCAATCCTCCGAACTCTATGCTGACCACACAAACCGATTCAGAAAAGGGGGTGGTGATGAACAGAGTGTCTGAATTAAGCAGACCACTCTTACCCAGTCCAAAGATCAGGGCTTGATCCATCACCGTTTTTTAGCTCACTGCACCATCCCAGCTCAGAACCTGGCTACATGCAAATTAGTCTGTCCCTGGCCCAGTGCATCATGGGAACAGGGCAGACCAAACTACCAAGCCAATTCTTATACTGGGAAGGAAACAAGCTTCCGGGGACCGGTTTCTGGCATTTCAGCCGTCTTCGGCCCGGCTTGCTTGAATCCTGATGGTGCAGTGAGCAAGGGACTCATGTCTGACCACACAAACCGTGCTGTTTCCTGCCCATAGATCATGCACTGCTCTCCCTCTGGTTCCTGCATTCCTCCAACCAGGACACAGTTCTGCGCTGCCCCCGTGAGGCCCTCCACTGCTCTCCCTGGAACCACCACCAGTGTCAGACAGGGACCGAAAATAGGGCAGCACATCAAACTGAAATCAGTCCCATTAGCCAAACAGAAAGCTAAAACTAGCACTGGCAAAGTCAATAGGTCTCCGTAAGCCGAGAGCTATTGGCGTGGTCAATGTCAATGTATGTTAGCCATGTTGTATAGCAGCATATACAGAGAATAGAGTAGCACTCTTCACTTGTATCTTAAATTAGTTGTACTGATCTAGGTCAGTTGGTGCAATGTTTATACGTTTCAAATACATAAAACATGTTTCCATTAGCAATGTAAAAATAAAAACGGACAAAAATGTTATCACTCACACTTCAAATATCGAAATTAATAATGTTTTTACCTGACCCTTATATTACAAAGAAGCATACAATCTCATAGCTGTAATTGACATTTCTTATTATCAGTAATTTCAAAGATGTTGGCAGAAATGCTTCATAGATGGTTTCGGCCAGCTGACACGCTTCGTCTCTATTAGGGACTTTTTCAAGGCTTTTTCCAAAGATAACAAAATGGGAAAGTAGAGTAAGCGTAAGATTCCAAGCCTTCTTAAAAGCCAGTAGGATCGTACGACTCACTCAAACTTACAACAATTCAGAGAAAATGATGCTGCTGAGCCCCAACCGGGTTTAAGAGCCATTTCGATCGATAGCGCATGTCTGAAAGTGGAATGCTCCCTTCACAATATGTTACCAATAGACATCAGTCCAAAAAGGGGGCTGTTGAATTCCATATGATAAAGTTTGTGATGATAATGAGCAGCTACCCGGATATAAGGACCTTGATAGGTCTTACAATATTAAAACTAGAATGGTGAGCTATATGCTTCGACCTTGTTTGGGAAGTTCAAAGAAGATTGCCTGGCTGCTGTTCATCAAGGCTGAAAATCATGGAATAAAAGAACTATTCCGGAGTTCCGGAGTGGCGTGCTACTCGCCAGAAAAGCGCTTCAACACCCATCAGGGGTAACAAGTACTATATGAATGCAAGCCTTTCTTCCCCTTTTATCCCTCAGCTATCCTTCTCACTCTAAAGAACTGTCTAATATCCACCACTGAAATTACTTCATATTTCTTTTTTTTTGTAAAGGTAAATACCCAGGCAGGCTAGAAATACAAAAGCTGGCTGACTATAGAGACAATATTCAAATAGCACAATTTATGTAATAAAAATGATTACTGCAATGGACTGAAATGATATCAAAAAGATATACTTTAATATAAATATATAAGATAGACGTATACATAAAAATAAATAAGTTACACAATAGACATATTATATCATGAAGTTCATTTGTTTGTTCTCAGAAAGACTTCACAGAATATAAAAAAGAGAGTTCTTTTTCTTTCACAATATTCTCTGATTGTAGAGAATATGGCTGTGTGTCGTGTGTCAACGCGTTTCGACAAACTCATTTGTCTTCATCAGGTCAAAAACGGATGTTCAGCCAATTTTTCTAAAATGATTAAAAACCAGAAGCATACAAAGTAGTTGTAGGGAGTAAGGCACCTTTCCTTCTTAAAGTTCGGAATCGGTATGTGATAACTGTTTAGTCAGTGTTCACTGCCTCCATCTTACTACTACCTATCGCTACTCTTCGTCATCTCTTTTTAAAAGACAAGGGAGGGAAATCTCAAGCGTTCAGATCCATTTCAGTCGTCGTATAGCGATTTGCACACAAAGATGTTTATAGATTTGTCATTTGTCACAACAGGCACGATCCTAGACAGCTACTGATGGTGGTTTAAACGTGACACGGCAATAGAAGCCGTTGCGTGTTTTTAAAATCGCTCGTGTTCCTTAGGGGCTGTTGTTACGCGCTTCTGTTGTTTGTTTTGGTCAGAGTACGGCCCCTTGGTTACGGTTCTGTGGCGCTTCGATCTCCCTCGACTCCTCGTCTCGGCAGGAATTCCGAAGTCGAGGGAGATCGAAGCGAACAAGAAAACAGACAATCTGAACGAGGGTAGGCTGGTCATACGGGGAAGAAACATTGGCGGTGGGGTGGAGAAGAAACAGACAGGGCAGAGGGGTGGAATGGGAAAGAACTAGTGCAGTGCTATAGGAGCAGTGGTGCAAACCGAAGAAAGAGGGCCCCTGGAGCCAAGTTAATGTGGCAGGAATCCGGGGTAAGTAAGACTCAACAAAAATAATCAGCCTGCCCACTAGAAACTTTAACAGTAGACAGGCAGTTTGTTTTTGTTGAGTCTTGGCTACCCTTGATTCCTGCCTCATTAACTTGGCTGCAGGAGCCCTCTTTCTTCTATAGGAGCAGTAGATCTGCATGTGTTGACTCGGAACACTTGCAGAGCTTGCTTGGAAGGGCCCAGAGGGTTGACATACAGAGAGTTATACCTAATCCAGTGTTCAAACTGAAGGAAGTTCAGCATGTTTGGATTGAGGGGAACTAGCAACAACGTGTGTCCTGTACTAAAATAGCTGGGCCTAAATCTCGCGTGGATCAAGGGACCTTTAGTATAGTTGGTTCTGTACTAGAGTAGCAAGCTGTATGCCAATTTGAATTAGGGGGAATTGGAAAAGGGTTGCCACTACTATGATAGTAGGGTCTGTAGCAGGTATCACTGAGGCACATTGGCAGAGGTAGTTTCAAATAAGAGCAGCAGGGAATGAGCGGCCTAGAAAGGGTGACGCTGGTCCAAATTGAGGAACAATGATCGAGCTATTCAAATTTCTGAATTGCAGTGAGTCACGTGGATCTAAATTAAGGAGAATGGATAGAGCTGCAACATTCACTTATTCTCTGGGTACTGCAGGTCAAAATGCGAGGAGTACAGACTAAGCATTGCAGATGAGAGGTAATGCAGTCGGGCATATGGGGTGTATAGAGACACCAGCAAGACAAAGGTATAATGAAGCGCAGTGTCAGACTTGTGTAATAACACTGTACTGAAATCACAAGAGTGGGTTCCACATCAAAATGAGCTGCCTTGCCAGAGATGTAGAATGAGTCGAACTCAAGCTGGGAGGCATTACAGTGCTTTTGCAGCACTGGGTACCGTATGTCCGGAATGAAAGTTGGGACGGACTAGACAGAAAGCGCATCTGTGCACTGCCTCAGGTGTATTATTAGCTAGAGCTGTAATTACCAGATGATTAGTTGTCACTAAGGACAATTAACAATTTACATTTAAAATATTGCTGTTGTTGTTTTAACGTTTACTCTTTCAATGTGTGTTAGTTCAATTGGATGAAACAAGAACTATAATTCCCAGAATGCATTAGGTTATTAACTACAAACTCGGAACTGGACCACTGGAGATACGTGGTCATCTGTTAGCGTAGGCTATGATGACTAACATATAGTGAGAGATGAGGGGTTTAACAGCTTCCCATTGTTTTACACATTGTAACTTGCATTGCCTGGGGTCCAATGAGAAGTGCCTCTACAACAAGCACTTCTGACACTGCTACCAAGCGACTCCTAAACTTGCTTGACGGGATGGTGCAGGCTCTCTTCACGTTCATCATTGGCCCGTGGTCTGCTGCTCTGGAGAAGCTGTGTGCCTCAGAGGATGACTGTCCGAGCAATGGCGGGTAAGGCGTTAGGCTCTAGCTGTGGTGATTACGACATCGCTAGCGAACAACACAAACACGAAAGGGTTGTGGAAGATTAAATGTGGGCTGGTGAGGGTTGAGAAAAAAACTGACGGGGGCAGAGGGGTGGGGGTAGAAACAAGATTGTGTAGACCTGGCCCTGTGAGCTGATTGTCAGTGTCTGGAAAAGCTGCTCTGACTTGAAGAAGCCATGTTGGGCAAACAGTGCTTATGCACACCCATCAAGTATTGTTTATTGATCACAACTGTTGTCTTTAGATGTCACTTTTTAAATAAACTACCCAAACTCTAAAACCCTTTCAAATTAATTGTATTTAACTGGGCGAATACACCTTGGTCGTAGCTGCGGGAAATAGATCGATTTCACTAAAATAAGTGCCACCAGAGATCTTAGCTGCCCTCTCTCTTCTATTTCCCACAGTGAGCTTCTCCTTTCTTTCTTACTTCTCATCCCTCATTGCCCTTTCAGTCTAATAATCTCGCTTCTGTTTCTCGTTACGTCCTTTCTCCATCTTTTAATTGACACTGCCGCTCACCCCCGCAACGTCCTTTCTCGTCTACTCGTTTCCCCCTGCCTCACCTTTTCTCTCGCTCTCTGATACCGCCTTGTGCCCACCATCTCACCCCCCGTTGTTTTCCCACCCGCCCTTTCCCCACTGCAGTCTTCGGGATTCCTCTACTCTGCCCCCGCTGGTAGCTGCTGCCGCTCTCCTGCCTCCGTTTGTCGTGCTGGCGTGAGGGAAGCCCACATAGGCTATCCCGGGCTCGCACGGAGGCAGGCACACACCCACGTGCAGAGGCGGCGCCAGCCGTGCTGCTCCTGCGCCACCGGAAGGACCGAGAAAAAAAGTGAAGTAATTCCTGGTGTCCACGCAGTGCGATGGGCTCAGTACTCGGTACGGTGGATGTTGCTGCAGCGCCGGAAGCAGGCTGGAAAAAACACACACATACCGCCAGTTACGAAAATACGCGTTTTCCATTATATTCGTTTTTATGTCTGTATATTAAAAAAGTTGTTAGCAACAGTGAGTAAATGGGGCTTCGTTTAAATAAGTGGAGAGGAATGCAGGATGGGTAGCAGCGCGGTGTCCGGAGGACCGTGCAGGCTTGGAAGGGAACAGCGAATGGTCCTGGTTGAGCAGTGATGGTAAGGTTCAGACTGCCTTAATCCATAATCTGCCGTATAATCTGCAGATTTGATTTTGAACCCCAAAAAATAGTTTGTAGCTCAGTCGCTTCAAAACAAAACATGCCGCATCACGTAGAATTATTTACGCTATTTTATCACACAATTTAGTCAACATTGCTTCATAATTTGGTCCTTCCTTGCCTCATAATTCCAGTAACCCTGCCTATAGGGCAGTCTGGCAGTGCCCAATGGGGCTGGCTTGACGGGTCAGTGTGTGTGGTGTGGGCATGTTTTTGGGCTGCTTGCCTGTTTTATGGTTTGGTGGACTGTTTACTGTTAATTTCTGTGCTGTCTGCAGCAAGCTCAAATGCATGCAGTCTACCATACTTTGCAAAACATCTATACAGCTCAGCGTTTATAAATTTAAAATTGCGCTGATTTACAGACGTAGGCCCCTTTTTTTAGATCTCATGTAATCTGTACTCACACGCAGTAACCTTTATTGTCCACTCCGTGCGATATCCACTATAGCTCAGTGAGCTCCAGTGATGAGTGAGAGGAGAGGCAACACTGTTCCAAACTTCTAAAGGATAACAGTTACGGGTTCACTACTGCATAGAATCAATCACAACATAGGGACTCGTGTTGGGAATCGGTTGGAAGCCACAAGAGACTCTCGCAGTGCTGAACTTTTATAGCCCATATCTCATGAACACAGGTGGTGGGGCACCGACTGGACCTCGCGTCCACTACCAATAGGAAACTTCCGATTAGGGTCTGACCACACCTCTAAACCCTGATATTTCAGGAATTATTAGGTTCAGAGAGATTATTCAAACTATTTCAGAGTCAGGGCAATCTGCCTCATGCAACATAATATTGCTTTAATATCCAAGGTGAAAGGGAAATAGCCCAATGTCACTCTCAGGCTGGAGAAGGGGAGATACAGATGCCTCTAAATACATAGATGTTAGGAGATAGTCAAACTCACACAGACGCCGCACACTCAAGAGTCTTGTAATTTCTCCTAGAGGTTCCCTAGTGAAGTAAACTGTTCAGGCTGGTAATGACCATATGGGCTGTAAGTTTGTCATGGCTGATGGGAAGCCCGCTTCCTTGTGGCAAGCTACACAGTGACTTCGGCCTTCCTATGTTTCCTAATGGTCTGGGAGCAGACCTCTATCTTCTGCGGTGAACATTACTTCTTTGTTTTCTTTTACAGCAGGTCTCTAGAAGTAGGCTTCTTCACAGTCAATAGGCTGGTTGTCAGCCTAGGTTAAAACAGCTATTTCCAGAGTCAAGTTTCTGTTCAGATATCCCTCAGTACTGGTGCTACATAGGTTCTCTAGAAGCTCAAACAATTATAACCTAGTGGTTTAAAGTTTTAGCATTTATCGGAAACTTGGTGGCACAAGCAGAAGCCAGAGGGTGTCAAGTTGGCCTCCAGGTTCAGAAATCAGAACTATATGTGACAAAAGTAGAGAGATTTTTTGCAGGCTTTCTTCTCTGGCTGTCACAAAGGAGAGAATGGTCAGGCACCAACTTGTCAGGGGAATGTGAATTTCCAGTGAGAGTGGGCAAACTCTTTGAGTGGGGTATTTGTAATTGCTAGATAGTCCTCAGCAGAACACAGCGGGGAAGTCTTCATGACCACTGAATGTGAATTGTGCCCCATACGAGTCAAAACCCTGAGCAGAGGTAAGCTATCTTCAGGCAGATCTAGCCAGGTAGTCAAAACTCTTTTGTCTATAAACTGAGCTCTTCAGCGGAGGATGTGAATAAATCGGAATCAAAATACAAAGTTAGAATTGTCAGCCCTGGGGGCTGCTAGAAGTATTGGGAATCTCGAATGGTGCCTTCCCCACTGAAGAAACAACCATCCTGTTTTGTATGCTATTTATTAACAGCAGAAGTATAACTGATAATGCACACATTATACACTACAGGTAAATGAAACAGGCCACACAAACCTTTGAGCAGTGTCTGTTTGAGGACAGCTACCACCCTCGGTTATGTGTGTGGGTGGCCTCATGGTTTATCCCCAGTTCAGTAGAACATGGTGCTCTGCTGGCAAACCAAAACAAAACTACATTTATTTTTATTTATTTATTTATTAAGCTTGTAGAGCGCGACAGCTACCCAAAAAGGGGTTCCCAGCGCTAACGGAAACAGGAGCCATATCACACAGAAAACCGAGATTTAGTGATTAAATAGCCAGGTTTTAATGGCTTCACGGAAACGACCGTAACAGCTTTCCGAACGAATGTCAATGGGAAGGGCGTTCCAGAGTCTGGGACCCAGGAAATAAAAGGACCTGCCGCCCATTCTTGAGAATCTGTACTTAGGCACGCAGAAAAGAACTTGAGAGGATGAACGAAGTGTGCGTGCGGGAGAGTACATTTTTACAAGAATATGAAGATATCTGGGCGCCTTCCCCGATTTAATTTTATGCATATAACTCAAGGCCTTAAACTTCACACGGCTCCCCACTCTGAGCCAGTGAAGGTCCCTGAGGCACTCTGAGATATGTTTGTCTCTCTTACAGCTGCAGAGTAAACGTGCTGCTGCATTCTGGACCAATTGGAGATGTCCAATAACTGCCTTGGTAGCCCCCAGGTAGAGTACGTTGCCATAATCCAACCGGGAGGTCACCAAGGCATTGACCACAGACCTCTGGGTATCCCCAGGCAACATCCAAAGAATCTTCCTCAACCAGCGCAGGATATTGAAACAGATGGCCGCCACTTAATTCACCTGAGCTTGCATTGTCAGCCCATTATCTATAGTCACTCCCAGGTTGCGAACGTGCTCAGATGGAGAGGGAATGGGGCCCATTTCGTCTGGCCAGAGCTTGGAACTCCAAAGATCTCGTCGTTTCCCAAGGACCAAGACCTCGGTCTTTCCTCCATTCAGTTTGAGTAGGTTATGGTTCATCCAGATGGCTATTTCCCTAAGACCAGACTGAAGGAGGGAGGTGGAGGCCTGATCAGATTGCGATAGGGAGAAAACGATTTGTGAGTCATCCGCTGTGAGAAATTGGCCTGGTATATAATGATCACTATTCTAGTGAGCACCTTGCACCAGTCCAAACGACCCTTATGGTGATTGGTTGTAAGTCAACCTTATAGACCAGCTATCCTAGTGGTAGCATGGACAAAAGCAGTCTTAGGCTAAACTCAAGAGGGGATGTGAAGCCAGCTGTTTTACCATATGCAATCCTTTAAATACCAAATGAAAGGACACCACACAAGTTATATATTACAAAATATATGTATTTATTTCTAGAATAATCCCCTATATTCTTTATGAGCACAGAAGCACAAGCGTTAAACAAAGAACTCAATATAACATACAATAAGCTGCACAATTATGGATAGGCCGGGTGGCCACTCAAACCATATATAAAAAAAGTGGTATAAGTACCACGTCACGAACAATGGTAAGGCCTAGGGCCTTGGTAATCGCTGGGCCTACACTGGACTAACTGGACTAACGAAGGTTAGGACATAGGAGGCCCACAGGATGCGGGTGCAGTGTCTATAGGCAACCGCGTTTACCATACAAGTCAATGGTGCGTAAAAATCAGAAAGTTATAGGTTTAGGAGACTTCAGACTGGACTAGAACTTAGCCACTTGAAACTAGGACACTGGGGATGTAAATCACTACAGGGGCACCGGAGTACCCTCGTTACCTCACCCACAGGAAGCGGGTGCATAGGTGCCAAAGTGCGTAGGGTTTCGTCGTGAAGTTCTATGGAGCCTGGAGGAAAAGATTCTGCAGGCGGCCCGAGAGAAGAGTCCGGTTGGATCCAAGGGTGGATCGAAGATGTAGAGTACCTGAAAGCAGAGGGGACAGAGTCTAGGTCACTAGCCAGTGACCAGGATGAAACCAGGCAATGTCGGGTTGCGATCAGGTGCTGTAGAGTAGTTTGTCTCCGCTGCCACGTGGACCAGGAAGGATCGAGGATGATCAGCTGGTGAACACGAGCTGTCCCACAAAGGTTCTTGCTGTCGGCGGTGTCGGTTCTCGAATCGGAGTCACCAAGCTTTGGCAAATGCAGCCCACGCACGACTCGAAGATGTCTTCTGGATCGGACCGGGAAGGTAAGATCGGTTGCTCCTTTTCAGAGGAGCTAGGGCCAGTCTGGAGCAACCAGACCAGCAGTTCAAAATCGTAGGTTCGTCGTCTCAGAGGCCACTAGCCAACGGGCAAGTGACCGGACAACACGTTGAGCAGGAAAAGTGCAAAAGGGCCCCACGCAGCACTCGGTGAGTGTGGAGAGGTGATCTTCAGTGCACAGGCTGCTCGGGCTGGGGCTTCTCAAACCCCAAAGTACAGCATCGAGGGTGCCTCGGGAGCTGCACAGGAAGCACTTCGTCGACTTTTCAAGATGGCCGGTCCCACATCTCGTGGTGCCTCCACGGGTCTCAGCTTTGCTGGGACTGTGGATCGGACTGTCGGATGTCCGGGAGTCTGGGTCTTGTCGGTATCTGTCGCTCGAGCTCCGGCGGGAGCAACGACAAAGAAAGTCTTGATGCGCTGATGGTGCCTGCTTGCACAGGGTGGCCACTCCTTGACCACAAGGGAGATTCTTCAGTCTTCTACGTTGAGTAGGATGTCGAAGGGTCCAGAGTTTCGTTTCAAAGTTTCAGTCAGGATGATCTGATGTGCATTGGCACAGCTCCTACCTTTATTCCAAATCAAGGGGCTGGATCACCTGCTAGGTCCCTCCTATGGGTGGGACCGAGGAAGGGGGTGGTTACACCCCTTTCCCTTTGTCCAGTTTCGCACCAATTGGTGATGTACCAAAAGTACATGGTTGTGAATTTAGAGAGAGAACAGCAGGCTGTGGGTCTGATTAGCAGGCCCACAGCCACAAGTCGAAAACCAGTGAAGCAAAAAGTAAAAAAATGGGGTGACCATAGGAAAGCAGACCCTACTCTCCTACATCCGCATAGGTAAACAGCGTGAGCCCTGCACGATCCGCAATATGAGCCAAGGGAGTGACATACAGATTGAAGAGAAGAGGACCAAGGATTGAGCCCTGGGGCACACCGTAAGGTGAAGAGTATGTATTGGACGTGGAAGACTGAGAGAAAATTTGAAAGGTCCGATCAGTCAGAAAAGATGCCATCCATTTTAGGGCTTTGCCATCAATGCCCATAGCTGCCAATGATCTGAGGAGGATATTATGGGAGATGGTGTTGAAAGCCGCACTGAGATCGAGAAGGATCAGTGCGGGTGTGTCTCCTCTGTCGAGCATTAGGTGAAGGTTCTCAGTGACACCCAGGAGCGTCGTCTCAGTCGAGAAACCAGGGCGAAACCCTGACTGAGAATGATGCAGTAGGTTGTTGGTAGCAACAAACTGGGCTAAGTAATGGTGAATGTGCCATTCCATGACCTTGGAAAATGCTGGCAACAGTGAAATCGGACGAAAATTGGAGAGGAATCTAGGATCTGCCATAGGTTTCTTCAACAAAGGAGACACCATGGCATGCTTCCAACTAGCTGGTACACAGTCATGTTGCAGTGAAAGATTAAGTGTGGAACAAATCGTTGAGAGCTGTGACTCATCCAAGAGTCTGAGAATGGAGATGGGGAGAGGATCAGTGGGTGAGCCAGATTTTATTTTAAGCAAATGCTCCAAGAGAGCAGTTGGATATAGGTCAGGCCATCCAAGAAGGGGAGTATGTGTGAAAGTGGAGTACATAGAGTACCCCGTGATCTTAAAGTTATTAAATGCATTGGGAGTGATTTGGGGGCAAATAGGATGAGCCAGAACATCCAACAAAATGGAAGAATGGCACAAGTTTCCAAAAATGTAAGAACTTTCCTTCCTACATGAGAAATAGAGATGAGAAAGAGAGGTTACATGCAAGAAAGGAGATAGAATATAAGAGGAAAGACAAGAAAGTCTATAAAGAAATACAATTAATTATTGAGCAACCAAGAGTCTACCACAACAGCCTACACTTGAGTGGCAGGGTTTCCAAGTTAGCTCCGTAAGGCTGGCTTTTGCTGGATGGCAGTGAAACAGTGGTCTCCCTTCTAAGATCAATTATTACAGAAACAACATTTTAGTCCTAATATCTTTAATGAAGAAGGTGGCAGGGGACCAGGAGTTGGACTAGCCTCCATAAAGAGCACTAGAGTATTTTATTTGGGTACTAACAGCAGGTCTATTCACCACAAGTAATGAGTACGAAGAAAGTAGACAAGCTGCTTTTGACAGACTACACATGGTTAGGAGATGCTGACATGCGTCTGGGAGGGAGGGGTGGGTCATATTCAGAGGAAAGATGAACTGAAATGATCACTTTCAAGGTTTATGAGGGGAGGGAATAGCGACCTTCTTCAAGTAGCCTCTTCTGGTAACTATGAGAGGAAGTCTCTAAAAACCACCTTATTCAGCCTATAAACAGCTGCCATCAATAGATTAAAAGGTCTCAGAAACAGTCGGGCCATGTGAACAGAGGGCGAACAACAACACAAGCCAGTACTGTATCAGGATTCCACTCCAGGCAATCCTCCACTTTTCTTAAGTACTGTGCAGATTGGGGGAGATCCACAACAATGAAAGTGGTTCAAATCAGGCTATAATTCCAGATGGGGCCTCCACCTCACATCAGACAGTTTGACACAGCTTCAGACTGGGCCTCTGGAACATGTCTTCGAATGATTTTGGGGTAATTTTAGATTGCAACTGCCGGCTATGCCTTGCAGGAGAGTAGGGTCTGCTTCCTATGGTTACCCCCACTTTTTGCTGTGATTCTGTTTTTTTTTACTGAAGGGTGGCTGTGGACCTTCTAATCAGGCACACAGCTCAGCTGTTCTCTTTCTAAATTGATACCATGTACTTTAGGTACATACCAGATTGGTTGCTAGGTCACCCTTGTGAGCCCCTGTATTTTGTACCATAGGTACCAAGGGCATAGGTGCACCCTAGGCCTACCAGGGGCTGCAGCATGTATTGTGCCACCCCTGGTTTGCCTTCCAAACTGACACCACAGGTATATTCTTACAGCCTGGGTAAGGTGGTCTAATCACCCCTTACTTAGATATAGTATACCTATATCTATATATATATATAGACACATATTCACCTATAAGCCACTCCAATGGCAGACCTCGACAATCCTGGAGGTAGAGTGCTTGGTTTTATGTGAGAGGGTGCCCTAGCATGAACTGAGACCCTCTGCAGCTTTCGGAACCATCTCCTTATAGCTGTCTATGATATGGCCATACCATATACTCTAAAGTGCATTATAATCCTCGCGGTTAATGCTAACTTTGGTTTGTCTTTATCCAAACATGTCGTGTAGGGTGTCAAACACTTTGGAATACTACCCCCACCTTTTCTGGTGGTGGAGGTAGCATTCCACCCTTCTAGAGGGAGAAGACATGTAGTTACTGGTTTACCCGGTTAAAGTTAAACAAAGCCTCAGCATCACAAAATGGATGCTGCTGCCACAGACACAAGTCTGCCCTCCTGCTGCTGGATGAACCTCCGGCAGGAAAGGCCTGGACAAATAGGTTTCCTGTCCAGGGAGATTCTGGCACCTCCCCAGACAATGTATCGGGGCAGGGAGTGCTGCATTCAGTGAATGATTTCCAGACACTGCCTGGGGCACACAAGGTGCTCCATACATTTCCCAGTTCAAATCGGTTGCTGGGGCACTCAGCCCCAGCTCTGGCGCGAAACTGGACAAAGGGGAAGGGGTGTAACCACCCCCTCCCCAGGTCCACCCATAGGAGGGACCTTAGAGTTAGTCCAACCCCTAAACTTACTATAAGTATAGAACCCCAGTCCCTAGGACTTTAGATTACCCTGGACGAAACTCTGCAACATATATCCTCGACCTTCGACATTCCATTTCGACTGGAAGACGGAAGAAATCTCCCTTGTGGTCAAGGAGTGACCACCCTGTTTAAACAGGCACCAACAGGATCTTTGCCAGTCTGCATTTTCGAGGCTCCTGCCAGACCCTGAAGAATCTGCGACACAGAACATGGACTTCCAGACATCTCTGACCCTGACCTTCGCTCCCAGTAAAGCTGAGACCTGTGGCGGACACGAGAGACCTGCGACCGGAACTCCTGGACATCCTGCATTTTGCTACCTACATCAACTTCTCGAGGTATCCCGAAGTTGTGCATTGGGGTGCTTGAAGCCCCAACTCCGAGTACCTTTTGCACTGAAGCTCAGAGGCCCACACTCCACAAGTGTCCCGTGGGCCCGCTTTGTGCATTTCAGCTCGACGCGTCTTCGCGGTTCCTAGTCCGTTGGCTAGTTAGCCCCCAAAAAGACCAACCTTTGATTTAACTTGCTTTCCTGGTTGCTCCAGGCTTGCTCCAACTTCCCTGCAAAGGAGAAGTTCCACAGACCTTGCTGGTCTGCACCGAAGCCAATCTCGACATCCTGCGCGGGTTGTGGTTGCCAAGGCTTGTTGGGTCCAATCCAGATACAGACACCGCAGTCAACTAGATCCTTTGTGGGACAGCTCGAATTCAGCTCCTGGTTGTCGTCGACGCCTCCTGGACTTCGTGGCTGAAGAGAAAAACTTCACCTTTTTACCTGAAATCACCCGATATCTGGTGGCATCTTTCTGTCGTCGCCCTGGTCATTGGCTAGTGGCCCAGACTCTGTCTCCTATGCTTTCAGGTTCTTCACATCTCCGATCCACCCTTGGATCCACCCGGACACTTTTCCTCTGGTCGCCTGCAGCACTTCTTCACCGCTCTCCATTGGAATCGACGACGAAACCTGACACAAAAAGACACCTATGCACCCGGCTTCCCTGTGTGAGGTAATACGAGTACTCCGGTGCTCCCGTGGGTAATGACTCTCCAAGTGTCCCAGTCTAAAAGGGTTCCATCGTAGTTCACCTCCTTGTACCCTTTATCTTTAAAATTGTAACTTGTTTGTTCCCCATAGAAAGTCAATGGTAACCCGCGGCTGTGTTTAGACACTGCACGCATCTCCCGTGGGCCTCCTACATCCTAACCTTTGGTTGTTCTGAGTTGCCCCAGCGATTCCACAGGCCCCAGGCCTGCTTTCTACCTCTCATGTGGTTCTTGTACTACTATTTTAGTATATGGTTTGTGAGGCCCCTAGGGCAAAACGTATACTGTGCAACTTATTGTATGCAAATCAAGTTCCTTGTATTGTACTTTTACCTCTGACCTCATAAAGAGTGCAGAGCGGTTGTGTTTAGAATAAATACATATATATATTTGATATATACCGTGTGTGGTGTGCTTTCATTTGGTACTCAAGAGATTATAAATGGTAAAACAACTTGCTTAACTCGTCTCCAAGTCTTAGCCTGAAGGCTGCTCTCCTCAGCTACCACTAGGATAGCTTTCTATAAGTTTGACTTTATAACCTACCATCAATAAGGGTCGATTGGACTGGTGCAAGGTGCCCTCTAGAATATTGGACATCATATACCAGGCCAACTTCTCACATGCCTTCCTTGAGAAGATTCTGCTAGGGAGTGAGGTTATACCACTCCAATCTAATGGCAATCATGTGAAATGTTCCCACCTCCCAGGAATGGGGTCCATTTGAGGTAAGAGGACATGAGCATAGCTATCAATATTGTAGCAGGTACAGAACAACCAGTGCCTTGGGGTTTGAGGGGCACACTGTGTCCTAATTATGGTAGTATTTTAATATCCAACTCGGTGCAGAGAACCCATTTTCCTTGCTTGCAATAGGTACATGGCAACTTTCCCATTCCACTGTCTGCGGGATCTACCTCTAGACAGCACCTCATGCCACGATCCAACCCAACACAACTGGATCCACAGGCAAGAGACAGCTGGAGTTGCAGGACTACTCCAGCAGAGCACAACTTCTATTGTAGCATTTGTATAACGCTTACTACCCCTATGGGTGGCACTGAAGCACTTACCCCCACAGATAGCAAGCAACTCCATGTAGGATGTGTGGGTGGGAAGCTGTTGGGAGTATGTTGTTTTTGTTTCTTATGACAAGTTTCTGCCTGGCAGGTGGGATGCATTTCTTCAGAGGGTTGGTTCTATGGTAAGTGTACTACAAGGCAGGTGTAGAAAAAAGGTTGATCAATGCCACTGAATATCACTTTCCTGAGTGCGGCACCAGAACTGCCCCTTCAGAATGGTGACCAGGCAACCCTGATTTGCCAGTACAGTCATATTTTTTCACTCTCTGTCCAGGCAAATTTCAGTCAACTTAGCCATTTCCTTATGTCAGAACCCGTTCAGGGGCACAGGATAAGTAAAGGTTACCAGGCCACAACCCTGGAAGTTGAGGCCTTTTACCACCAATGTCCTGGTGTCTGAGCTAATACAGCACTACAAACTGTGGCTCAAGTAAACCCTTTTCACATTTTAATCTAATTTTAGTGAAGGCAAGACGCAATCCAAGACCGATAGTGTGGAGTAGATGCACTGAACTCAAACTGTGAAACAAAATATACAATAGTTCTGTCATGCCCATTGCTTTACTTTGTAAAAAGAAAAGTACTTCGACAAAAAAATAAAAAAGTAACGTTGCACACAGGAAATATTAATCAACTATACGTTTTCAAGATGGATACCACAGGGTTCTAAACACACACAAATATTCAGGCCTAAATCTGGCACAAGGGCAAGTTCATTATACTATGATGAGAGCAGCTTCTTGTGTCTGAGACTTACCATATATGTTTCACTACTAAGGTTCTTTTGGGCGAGTCAGTGCCCAATGGAGACACAATCACTGTTCAAGTTCATGCGGCTAATGTACCTGCTGGATCGTTTGCTTTGAACAAATATGTATAAGAACACTGTGGCTGGTAATTGGAGAATGCATTGCATAGCGGTCCTGCTTGTAGCTCAGAGGTGTGGGCTGCCAGTCCTGCCCTCTCTTACTCTCAACATTAATGCTGACGTACGGTTGCTCCAGGCAGCAAGAGCAGCGCAAGTAAGGCAGAATTTCAAGGTCCTTCACGAACAAAAATGTTCCGAATGGGGCAATCTCAGAACTTCGATCGCAAGGCTCAATATTGCAGCAGTCACCACCACTTATCCAGCCTCTAGCAAATGAGAGGTATGTTGGCGGCAGTGCTGCCGACACACATTGGAGTCCCGGGTTGATGCAATGGACTTGTCCGGTTGTGGAAACATGTAGGGAGACTGGGACACCTTCCCCTGACATGGGTTGGCACTGATTACACTCCCCAGTTCAGTCCCATTTTTCTGGGTGCCTCATAAACTGGTTGGGCTTCTTCTCTTTGGCAGTCTGTTGCTGCAGGGTGAGGCACTCCATCCCCTCACTTACCAGGGCAGGCAGATCCACTGCTCTCCAGGAAGTTGGGCAGACATCAGGCAAACATCTCTGTGAGGCTGACTATGGAAGATACGAACCCTGGATCTTAGTAGTCCTTTGAGTAGTCTGTGGACCATTCTCTCCCCTGGTTAGTGTAGAAGTTGGAAGTGAAACCAAGTGGGATGTTGACCCCCACTCTCAATGTCCAGGATCCAGTTTGTAGTGGCTAGTTCCTTTTCATAGTTAAGGTTTCCTTTTAAACAGAAGACACATTTTTGACAAGGGTGGAGGCTCTCATTGCAGGTAGTGACGATGTTGACACCATCTGAAGCATCCAAAAGTGCCTTCTGGAGTATCATTCAGGCGATCATGCGGGGAAGGCTCGGACATTAAGATTCCCTCTCCTTTACAATAGAATCTGCTGACTTACAAACCCTTCCCTACTAGTAAGTCAAATAGCAGTTCCTAGAAAAAGATAGCCACCAGATATTTCCTAAACATTCACAACTGAACAACCAAGGTAGCCATGTCTCCATCCTGCTTCACTTCATTGTCTAAGGCTACACCCTCTAGCTCAGGAAGGCAAGCAGTACAATTCCACTGTCTGCAGAGGCTTCATCTTCAGCTCCATTTTGATGAACTTGCTGTGCTTTACCCAGTGAAACAAAAATGGATCACACTAGAATCTGCAGTTACACTATATAGGAAGGTAGGATCCTTCTGCATGGTTACCCCCACATTTTGCCTGGTGCTGTGATGGTTTCTGACTAGTCTGACTGGGATCCTGCTAATCAGGACCCCAGTCTCTGTGCTTTCGCCCCTAAATTGGTTTGTTAAGTACTTAGGTACATCTGAGAATGGACACTGGTGCAACCATATTATTATTTCTTTTTTATTAACCTTTATTGGAAAACGAGCAGGAGATAGCAGTGGTACATTCATAAAACCATACAAATAGTCAGAGATAGTGCAATGTAGCAATAGACCTCAAGGATCCAGGTGTCATGTCCAGGCATAGTACAGTTGTAGACATCAATGGAGAAACACATAACAACAGTAAGTGATCTGCGTGCAACGCATCTGCACAGAACAGTTGGCGACTGCAGGCGTATGGGCCCGTAGCCCACACTCGGCAAGGAAGGGTGAAAAAGAGCAACACAGTACACGCCAAGCTACCACTCAACATTTGATCAGATGAGGGACCCCCATTACCTCCACAAGAAAAGCAGTCAGTGGCCCATCACACCGCCCACAGGGACAGCCCAGTGTAACTCACCCAATTAGCATAGCAATAGAATAAAGCAACATCACCACTCCCTACGAAACATGGTGACCGGCAGTTGCCAGTGCAGCCTAACAAACATCGCGGCATTAACCAACCCCAACCCGATCCTCACTCTCAGGTTCAGAGTCCTGCACCGCCCTAGTAAGGAGGTACACCTGCAACGGGCTCCAAAAATCCCTAGGCCTACAGCGCACAGGCATCATGTCCGCATATATGTTGTACTGGTCCTGGCAGTAAACGATATCACCTAACCAGTCCTCGAACTTCGGCACTCTGCCCCGTCCCCAACAGCAAGCCACTCGTTGTTTGGCCAGCAATAAGGCCACGTCCACAAATCTACGGTGGGTTGCTGGCACCTCCTTAGTATACCCCAATAGTAGGACCACAGGGTCGAACAGCACCCCATCCTCAGTCATAGCCTGAAGAGCAGTATGGACCTGTACCCAGTATTCCAAGACGGCCGCACATTCCCATGCCAGGTGCAGAAAATCGGCACCCGCTGCCCGGCAACGGGCACATCTATCGTCCTCTGACAACCGAAATCTAAGTTTCCTGGCCGGGGTGTAATAAAACCTTTGTATGAACTTGTAGTGTATGATTTTCAAGCGGCAACTAGAGGAGATATTGGCAGTCACACCACAACAGTACGCCCATTGCTCGTCAGAGATGGTGATCCCAAGTTCAGCGTCCCATTGTTCCCGTACCCGACTAGCCGGCGTAACTCGTTGCCGTCTGATGGCGCCATACAATTTAGAAACCAAGTGTCGCCCATCGGAGACTAGCAGAACGTGGAGCGGTAAGGTCACGTCTGGTTCCTTAGGGAACTCAGGCAGTAAGGTCCGCAGGCCTTGTCGCAAGCGGACATAGTAAAACATCTCCAAGGGGGAACAAGTCACATCGCCAAAAAATTGTTCACGGGTACGAAAGATGCCCTCGCGAAAGAGGCTCCCCCACGTAAGCGTCTCAAGCCGCTTGCACAGACGTTGGAACCCTGTCTCATGTAACAGGGACAAAGCAGGATGATATGCTAGGGGCAGTGCAGGTGAGTAGAGGAACGAAAGACCCAGCAGCTTCGCCACACGTTTCCAAGCATCCACTGTGCAAGTCACCGTTGTCTGGTGTGTGTCCACATCGCCTACATTGCCCAGTACCATGCCCTCCAATGGGAGAGGATGGGCGACCCATTGTTCAGCCGCAATCTGTGGCATAAACGGTGTGGGGCGCATCCAGTGGTATGCATAGTGTGTTTGAGCGCTCAAATAATAAAGTTCAAAGTCAGGAACCTCAAACCCTCCATCAACATAGGGCAACGTTATGGTAGCCTACGCCACTCTCGGTTGTTTACCCCCCCAGAACAGACGAATCAGCTCCGAACGGAGACGTTAAAAAAAATTTGCGCCAGGGTGGTATGGTATATTCTGAAAGAGATACAAAAAACGGGGTAGGATCACCATTTTTATCAGAGAGGCTCTGCCCGCAATGGACAACGGCAGAGACATCCATCTCGTAATGTTATCCGCAAGTTTAGTGATAGCGACCCCGTAGTTAAGCCTAATAGTCTCCTCCTTGCTAAGCGAGACCACAATACCAAGATATCGCAGCTCCGAATCACTCCACTCCAGAGGGTAGTCCAATGGAAAGCGATGAACCGCTGCTGTGAGCGGGAAGAATTGGGATTTCTGCCAATTGATATGTATCCCAGAGACACCCCCAAAGGCAACAAGCTCTCGCAGAAGTGCGTTAAGATTCGCTTGCGGATCTTTCACATAGAGCGTGACATCGTCCGCATATAAAGAAATCCCCACTTGGCGCTGAAAACAATTAAACGCACTCTGTTGATGCAGTTGGCGAATACGACAGGCAAGAGGCTCTATGGCAATGGCAAACAGGAGGGGAGAGAGGGGGCATCCCTGCCTAGTTCCCCTCGTATTAGGAAACTGGGGGGAGAGCACACCATTCACGACCACCCTCGCCACTGGGTCAGTGTACAGCAATTTGACCCACGAGATAAAAATTCGAGGAAACCCCATCCTGCACAAGACATCGATCAGGTAACCCCACTCCACGGAATCAAACGCTTTCGTAGCGTCCAAGAAAACGGCGGCTACCGGGAGCTCCGGAGCTATAGTCGGGATTAGGGAAAACAGCGTCCGAAGATTATGAGACGTCGCCCGGCCAGGCACGAACCCGGACTGATCGGGCAAGACAATAACAGGCATAAGCTCCGAAAGCCGCGCCGCCAATACTTTTGCCAGTATTTTGACATCACAGTTAAGCAATGAAAGAGGCCGATAGGATCCCACGTCCAGGGGGTCCTTACCCGGTTTAAGTAACGAGGTGATAGCAACTTCCCTCATAGACTCCGGCAACTTCCCCACATCAAGGGACTCCTCAAAGACCTCACGGAGAACTGGAGCCATAGTATCTACATAACATTTATAAAATTAGGTGGGGAGGCCGTCCAGCCCTGTAGCCTTTCCATTGTTAAGAGACATAATAGCGCCTCTAATCTCCTCCTCTTCAAGGGGCCTGCCTAGGAACGCCCTGTGATCGTCTAATAGCCAGCAGAGCGCTAGATCATCAAGGAATCCCCCATATCTCACATCTCCCGATTGCTGAGTAGTGTACAGTTGAGCGTAGTGGTGGAGAAATGTCTCCTGAATCTCCCTCGTGTCCCTACAGCGTGCGCCATCCGGCAAGACCAGTTCCAACACATCCGAACTATACCTCTGATGCCTCGTGAGCGCGGCTAGTACCTTCCCAGGCCTCTCACCCTCGCAGTATCTCCTCGCCGTCCAGTATTTCCCCCTGTGCTTGGCCTCCCTGGCAGCCTCCTCCTCGTACTCTTAGAGCTTACCCCTAAACTGATGCATGAGGTCAGGATCAGAACCAGCCTGTAGGCCGCGTTCCAGCTGTCTTAAGTCAGCCTCTAAAGCCGCAAGATTTCGAACAATAGACCTAAGCACCCCACAGCTCTTGGAGATGGTGACACCTCGAATCGTAACCTTGAACGCCTCCCATATCACCTCCACACTATCTACAGATCCTTGATTCCTTGGAAAGAAGGCTTCCACTTCTTCGCCAAGTTCCGCCTTAAAAACGGGATCCAACAAGGCAGAGGGGAAAAGCCTCCAGGGCGGTCGCGGCCTGTGCAGCCCAGGCACTGAAAGTACAACTTTAACCGGGCAATGATCAGAGTACGTTCTGGCTAGGTGTACCACCTCTCCCAACCCTGCCACCAGTCCTCTGGAGAGGAAGACATAGTCCAGTCTCGCCCAGGAGCGAGCCTGTGCAGTGAAGTGCGTGCCCTCTCTATCCATCGGGTGAGCATACCTTCAACTGTCAATCAGGCCTGCTTCCTCCACAATGCCCCGTAAGACATCCCTGGCTTGTGTATTGTACTGAGGACTCCCCTCCGATCTGTCCTCCAAAGCCTGAACTGCTAAATTGAAATCCCCCCCATACAATATGTGAGGCTTTCACAGCAAGAACATGACCCCAAAGCGTAAAAAAAAAAACAGGTGTATCAATATTCGGTGCATAACAATTCACAAAGAGCACAGTGATTTGCCCAAGCCTCCCCCACAATAACACATATCTCCCTTCAGGATCCACATGCGACCCCAATTCTTGAAAGGAGAGCGTCCTCTTGATAAGTATAACAGCCCCACGAGCATACGAGGAGTACGATGCAAATTTCCTCACTGCAGCCCACCTCCCTCCAAACGTAGGAGCAGGCACATGTCGCAGATGCAATTCCTGCAGCAAAGCTATTTGTATTGCATGTCTATCCAAATAGTGTAGTACATTCCGACATTTCCTGGCATCATTAAGCCCACGCACATTCCAAGATAAGATCGAAATCTTATCCACAGTGCCAGTCGACATCACCCGTGATCAACGTGCAACGAGTCATACGCAAGCAGTGCACCATCCCACTCTCTCGGGACAAGGCAGTGGAACGGAACCATCGCACACACCAACCCCTCTAACAACCTCACACCACATTCACCCCTGCCATCTCCAATCCAAAAAACCAGACACCCCCCTCCCAAACACAAACAACAACATCCGTGCAACAGGCACGCATACAGCTCAAAAAATAGCGCGTGGCATACACACCACATCCCCTCAGCAACGGACATGAGCGTCACAGGAGCAGCCTGACATCGTCCGCCCCCTCCCCCGCAACAATGGCCACCATGAGCGGGCAGATCAATCCCCCCTCTGCACGCACCAGACCAAATTAGACTCGGCAAGGCCGAGGACGAAGCAGACCAGTATTCCCAGACCACCGCCAGGACAGACACACAGCCGCAGCCAGCCCCGCCACAATCACAAGGAGCAAGTGGGACATGCGCTGCCAACACAGCTTCCCCCCTCCCACCCACCTGACCAGCCCCAACTCGTCAGGACCCCCAGGTACCCCCCCCTCCCTCCCCCCATCCATCCATCCATCCAAACAACCAACAAGTCATTCGTACAAAGAAACTCAAAAATAACGGGGCATTCCCGGTGGGGTGCCCACCAGAGGTGCACATCACCACTCCCACACACTACGCCGTACTCCGACCCACAGGGCGTATTCACGGCCCAGGCACAGCGTGGGGGTGGGTGCCCGGAGCACATCAATGTCATCAACCATCGCTCCCTCAGTGACCCCCAACAGCGGCCACTCGGACCAAACCGGTTACCCTCACGTCCACCTCTAACAGTACAAGGCTGGAAGAGCCCAGGCCACAAGCGCAGCTATACGAATGTCCGTGCACAGCTTGCATCACAGCCGCCGCGTCGAGAGAAACACATTCAAGCGTCCTCCTCCTCTCCCGCCGAGCGGTGGCCCTCCCGTTCCTCCACATCCTGTCGGTCATGCGCAGATCGTTCCCTCCTGAGGCGCTTCGCAAAGTCCTCTGCATGTTGAGGATTCGTGAAAAAATGCTGTTTTGCCTGATGGGTCACCCTCAGTTTAGCAGGATACAGCAAAGCATAGTCCACCTGCAGATCACAAAGTTTTTTCTTGACCGCCAGGAATTTACGCCGTTGCTCCTGCACCATAGGCATGAAGTCAGGGTAAATGGTGAAGTTGACCCCCTCAAAGGAAAGCGCACGATTAGCGCGAGCCACCCGGAGAGCAGCGTCCCGGTCCCGATAGTTCAGGAGACGGGCAATGATAGGGCGTGGCGTAGCCCCCGAGGCCGGCCGCGGCCCAAGGGAGAGGTGTGCCCGTTCAACAATGAATTGCGTAGAGAATGTCTCCGCGCCAATCGTGCCAACCAGGAGTTTCTCCACATACGTCTCCATTTTTCCCCCACATTGGTCGTCTCCGGCCCACCTACCACGCGTATGTTATTACGCCGACTTCTTGCCTCCAACTCCTCATTCTTAGCGGCGATCACTCGTAGGATATTGTCCATTCTCGCCAGCTGGGTGGTATGAGTAGCGGCAGTGTCGTCATGATCTGAGATGCGCTGCTCCGCCGTGGTCAGGCGTTCCTCATGCACATCCAGTTTCTGCACCACTGCGTCCATGCGCAAGGATAGTTTGTCCACTTTATCCACAATAGTGGCAAAACCCTGCCTCATCTCCTGCATCATCTGCTGAAAGTCTGGGGTGGGAGGCCGTAGAACAGCATCAGCGACAGGCGGGGGGGGGTTTGGATCGCGAACTCCCGGCCTCCTGCACCAGACGAGCACCCCTCCTGGCCGCCACAGAGTCAAAGGACAGCTTAGGCTGCTTGTTGTCAGGTTTCCCCATGTTGACACGCTCTCAGCGCGTGGTAGTCCCCACAGAGGTGCACAGGGAGAAGCCAAGGGACTGCAGGGTCCAAAGCCACGAGGTCCTAACGGTGTGTCCCACCAGCCAGAACACACAGCGCACAAAAGCCCCAGACCTGCGTGTAATGTCCGGCCAGCCCCACAATGTCGCCACGTTACCACTGGATCTGTCCCCTCCAACAATCCCAAAAACCAGCCACTCCTGTAATGGCAAAGAAGAGCACCCTCAGTTGTAGGCAGGACTAGGCAGGGGGGGCCCAACAGTAGTGCAGCACATCACCTCTCATCGCAGGGAAATAAGCGCCACGCAAAGGCTGCACCAAGGACGGCGAGCAGAGACCTGCACCGGTGATGCCTCCCAAATAACAGATATCACACTCCGGACAATATGGCCCGTGGTCAAAGGCAGGGACAACAGTCAAAAGAGTAGACAGTCGGACGGTGCCACAACGCAAAAGGAGAAGCGCAGCGCTCCAACATCAGGCGCCATCGACACTGGCCGGCTCCATCACCCAGCCACCTTCGTGAGGAAAATGGCGCCAAACAAAAGTCCAGGCAGACGCCTCCAGCACCTGTGGTCTACACTGAGCCCACCACTCCACAGCGCAGGCCGCCTCTCAGCAGACGTGAAGAACACCACAGCCGGGGGCACGAGCAGGCATGAACACCCCGCCACTCCCACCTGAGTAATGGCCGCGTCTCACCTCGGGCTGCAGACGTGGGCCCGTCGCGCTCCGCCTCCGGAGTCCGGCGTGGCTCCCGCTCCGATGCTCCACACAAGCCTCCCTGGTTCCAGGCAACGGCCACAAGCGCCCGCCGCGGCAGGGCGTCCAGCCGCAAAAAGAGCTCAGAGGGGGAGGGGACAGGGCCTCCACCACACGTGCGACGCCGCGGTCTGGATTCGGCAGGGACGCCGGACCACGGTGCACCCGTCCTCCAGAGCGTCTGGCGGGGAAAACTTCAAGCCCCCGTATCTCCGGTCAGCATGCTCCGATCAAAACAGGAATTGGACCGAGTGTGGTCGGTAGTTCCTACAGCTAGTATCCAGGGTCAAAGCAGGGATTGGCGATGGCCGAGAGGATTAATGCAAGGATAAAAGCTCCGGGCGGCAGGAGCCTCACGACAGTGCGGCCATACTGCAGTGCGCCCTCTAGCGCCCCCCCTGGTGCAACCATATTAGCCCCTAGTATATGGCAATAAGGTACCCAGGGCATAGGTACACCAGGCGTCCCCCATGCTGAAGCATGCATTATGCCACTCATGGGAGACCACTCAATTTGCAACTACAGCCCTGCCATTGTAGCCTGTGTAAGTTGGTGCTAGCACCACTTACGAAAGATATAGTTTTCCCTATATCTAAGGACACTGCACTTAAAACCTATAAGTCACCCCTACAGCAGGCCTTTGCAATCCTGAAGGCAAGGCCCCTGCATGAACAGGACATCCCTACTGCCTACAGGGTCCATTCTCCCGGGTTGTAAGTGAGGCAGCCATATAACATATAGATGGGCATCGCATCATTATGCAGTGACCATCTCGAAACTGGCTGTAACAAACCTTGTAGTGTTTGGTTTCAAACATGTTGGAATTATGCCCCTGTATGATTCCAAGTATTGTAAATGCCCCCTGTTAGGATCTCAGTGCTTCCGGTACCAGTCTTCTAGATCCAAACAGCACAACATGGCTGCTACCGACCAGAGATACGATTCTGCCCTGCTGCTGCTGAGCCAAGCTCGAACATGGGAAGACAGAACAATAGGCATCCTGCCACTGGGAGGAGTGACTACTTCCCAAACAGGGTTTACTGTATTGGGGCAATGTGGGGGCGCTTGCGAGTGTCAAATAGTCTGATGCAGGACACACTTTGTGCCCTCCATGCATAGTCCAGTCCGCACCAGTTAAGGGAGTTGTTGGCACCTGCTCTGGCGCAAAACTAGACAAAGAATATGGGAGTATCCTCCCCCTTGTCCAGACCATCCTTAGGAAGAGACCCCTTAATCGTCCCAACCCTTTCCTTAGGGTACTTAAGGGCTTACCTGAGGGTGGGTCCCTAGCTTCATCATGGGACAAGATTAATTTCAGACACCACTTCTTCTTTGACCGTCTGGGCACTCTGGAATTCACTTGGGGCATCAAGATTGCAACCGGGTAGACTCTTGCTACTCCCGATCTCCTCGTCCTGCTCGTCTGCTTCAACTTCTGTGACTGTGCACCATACAGGAACCTTTGAAGGCCTGTGGGCATCCAAGACACCTGAAGGAATTTCCCTTGAAGTGAAGGAGTCACTTCCGTGCATCTGCAGGCACCGCAACTAGGCTGACCAGTCTGCTGATCCTAGGCTCCCACAGACTCCGAAAGGCTCAGCTACACAGATGGTGGTTCTTCACATCCCTCGAGGCCTGATCTGTCCTCTCACTAAGTTTGAGGCCAGTATCCTTTGTCAGAGCAGCAGGAACCAAACCCCCATGCACCACGTCGACTTGCATTTGCAAAGGCTTTTTGGCCTCTTTTCACCAAGATCTTTGGGCTCCAAGTAGCCCGAACCTCAAGCATCGCCAGCGATCTTCGTCCTCACCGCAACACTTGCATCGTGGGCCTGCTTCTTTGAGGAGCTGCTCAAGGTCCTCTCGCGACTCCAGTGCCTCCGGCCTGTGGGTCCCCTTTAGGGTCATCTTCGTATTCTTTGGACTACTCTGATTGCTCAGGACCTGGCCTGACTCCCCTGCTTGTGGCGAGTTTCTTGGACCTTGCTGGTCCGACATGCACCTTCTTCGACTTCCATATTGTTTGCAGTTGCCAAGGCTTGTTGCTGCTCCCGCCGGACACTAACCCCTCAACTCTCAACATGGGACAGTTCGTGGACAGCCCTTGGTCTTCCATAGCATCAACTGGTCCTCACAGCTGTAGTTCCAAGGGCACTGTCAACTCTTTTACAGCACCCAAAATTGGTGGGCATTCGTCTTCCGTGCCTCCTGGTCACTTCCAAGTGGCATAGACTCTGTCCCCTCTGCTTTCAGGTACTTCTCAACTTGAATCCACCTTTTGGGTTGCACTGGACACTTTCACCTTCTCTAGCAGCGGCATCTTCCTGAAGTCCTCCGCTGGGTTCGACTGTGGTTTCCGAAGCCATTTCATACCTAAGCACCTGGCTCCACTGTGGCAGGTATCCTAGTTCCTAAGGTATGCACAGGTGTGGCTCTCCAACCTTCTGTCTTTCACAGGGTTTCTTCAGGGTCAACTGGAAAGGGCCTTTCTTCTTTAAAATTACAACCGCAACTTACCCATTGAATTGCATTGATCCTGTAGCCGTGTTTCCACTCTACACACAGCCTCCGTGGGGCTCCTGGTTACTTACCATGGGTGGTTCCTTGGGTCCATGACATTTCTACCTCTTCTGGGTATAGCCTTGCCTCGAGTCGTGGTCGCATTCCACTATTTTAGTATATAGTTTGTTCTCCCCCTGGTGACCACTGTGTATTACATGCTACTTACCTGTTTCTATTGAAAAGTATTGTATGCATTGTGTGTATCTCTGGCTAGGCGATACCTGTATGTGTTAGTGAGTGTTATATATAGTAACATATTTTTATAAATACACTGTGTGGTTCTTTTTCACTTAATCTATATCAATAAGATTATGTTCTGGTAAAACAAGCTGCTTTACACTCCTGGACTAAGCCTGAAGGCTGCTCTCCACAGCTACCACTTAGAGAGCTTTCCGAAGGGTTGTCTGGATTGGTGCAGAGTGCCCACTTATATAAGTGTACACCATACACCAAGCCAGCTTCTCACACACAGTCACAAACAATATGGATTGCTGGTACCAGTCATCAATCATACATCACGCACACAACACACACTGGCACGTCAGTGTGGGTCTGGGTATTACATTTAAGCAGAAATTGCATATGTGGGGCCTGTGCACATGCTGCTCATCCCTGAATAGAAACCATTTCTGATCCTAAAAATGGTACATTGCCACCACTATGTATAGAACCCATGCTTACTGCCCTGCTTAAAATCACAGAGTAAGGATATTGATCTCAGAACCATGATGAAAAGCCTAAGGTTCAGAACGCATACATTAATAATATTAATGCTAAGCGAAATCAATATCAGGATACCAGATAACTTACAGCTGGGTAATCAGGGCAGGGGTGTACACCTGTAATACCATGCAGTAGGCAGTTCTATCCCAACACCCTCTGTGTGATTAGTTAGCAGCCTCTAACAGAAATCAACATAGTTAACTGAGATGATGCTGTACGTAAAAAGTGCATTTAGTTCCTTCATTTGTATGTTGGTGAGTTTTGTGCCCATAGGTTGATGCAAAACTATAATCCTGCTTCTCCGTTTGTGGAATATGAACAATAGTTACTTACCTGTAATCTGTGGTTCTCCAGTATTGGTGTCTTTCATAGATTCACATGCCTGAATCATTCCGCGTCGCCGGAGTGGGAGTCCCACGGTACATAAAAAAGCAGTAATATGCCATAATTAAATTGGAAAAAACACTAATTCCCAACCAGGAAGTAAAGTAGCCCAAGCTACCATAGAAAAAACTTCCACCTTCGTGACTATCCTAGTCATTATGTATAGTCCAAAATCCAGCCAATCAGGCGCCAGCACCCACCAGAACCTTCTCCCCAGAGGCTTAGGCTCTCAGATTTTCTCGCAGGAGTGTAGGTAAAACCCTTATAGCCTAAAAGCCTCTGAGGGGAGGTGGGCGGGTTGCATGTGAATCTATGAAAGACACCAATACTGGAGAACCACAGATTACAGGTAAGTAACTATTGTTCTTCTCCAGTATTAGGGGTGTCTTTCATAGATTCACATGCCTGAATCAGAGTAGATAGCAGTACATATCCTTGCTGGGCAGACGCCAATGAAGCCAAGCTTGTCAGCAAGTAACGCATATAACAATGCAAAGTGAAAATACACATATCGTATAAAGCATAACATAATCCAATCATGGAAATATGTGTGAACAGAACATAAGAAGCGTCTGACAGCAGAAACAAGGAGGTGGGAAACAGAGGCTCACTTTAGTGAAACAGATTCCGTAGAACAGCTCGACCCACAGAAGTATCAGCCTCACTGATCGATTCTAGACAGTAATGTCTGGTAAAGGTATGGCGACTAGCCCAAGTAGCCGCTTTGCAGATCTGCTGAAGAGGGACTCCAGCAAATAAGGCCGTAGATGAAGAGACCACTCTTGTAGAGTGCGCTCTGGGCACTGACAGTAAAGGTCTCCCAGCCTGTGCATGGCAAAAGGCAATGGCAGCAGAGATCCATCTTGAAATAGTCTGTTTTGAAACTGCCTGCCCCTTACGAATCGCACCGTAGGTAATGAACAACTGGTCAGAAGTGCGTAGAGTAGATGTTCTTTGTAGGTAGAATTTAAGACATCTTTTAATGTCAAGCGAGTGTAACGCTCTTTCCGCAGGTGTTTGCGGGTCTGGAAAGAACGACTTAAGAACAATAGGTTCGTTGAGATGGAAATCCGAAGGTACTTTCGGAATGTATTTTGGATTTGTGCAAAGTATCACAGAGTCACTTGTGAATTGCAGGAAATGATGGTGTACAGTGAAAGCTTGGATATCACTAACCCTCCTGGAGGATGTTAAAGCCAAGAGCAGTGATACTTTCCACAAAAGGTACTTCAAGTCGGCCTTGTGGATGGGCTCGAATGGGTGACGCATGAGTTGAGCTAGGACCACATTTAGATGCCACGAAGGAGGCGGACTGCGTACAGGAGGGAACATTCTAAAGAGGCCTCTGAAGAATTGTTGGATAATCCTTGCTGAGTACAGAGAATTGGTCCCATCCTGTCGATATCTGGATATTGCAGCTAGAAACACCTTTAAGGTAGCATGAGACAGACCTGTTCATGCTAACTGCAGGAAAAAAGGAAGAATTTCCTCAGGTTTTGCTGAAAAAGGGTGAACCCCTGCTGAACGGCACCAGATGCAGAAGCGCGTCCATTTCAGACTGTACGTCTTGATGGTATCAGGCACTCTAGCCTTGGCCAACACCTCTTTACAGTCCTCCGGGATGTTTAGGTGTGCAAACTCACGGTGTTCAGGAGCCAGGCTGCTAATCTCAGAGATGCTGGGTCCAGATGGAAGACTTGTCCTTCCTGAATGCTGAGCAAGTTCGGGATTGGATGTAACTGAATTGGCTTGCACTCTGACAGTAGGAGGAGCTCTGGAAACCAATATTGGCGCGGCCATCTGGGCGCAATCAGGATGAGTCGGCAAGGTTCCTTCTTCATCTTCCGCAGAACCTTGGGGACTAGTGGAATCGGTGGGAAAGCGTACGCAAACGTCAGAGACCAATTGATGGAGAACGCATTCCCCAGAGAGTTCTTGTGGGGATGCCAGCTTGCGAAGCTTTGGCATTTGCTGTTGGTCCTTGTCGCAAATAGATCTAGGTCTGGCCAACCCCACTGATGAAATATGTGTTCCACTGTCTCCTGGTGAAGCTCCCATTCGTGGGTGGTGACCGTTGTTCTGCTGAGCGCGTCCGCGAGGACGTTTTCTGTCCCCGGAACATGCACTGCTTGCAGATTTACATTGTGGTGAAGAGCCCATGTCCATAAATCCTGCGCCTCCTGAGACAGGAGAAGATATCGTGTTCCACCCTGCTTGTTGACGTAGTGCATGCTTGTTGTGTTGTCTGTTCGTATCAACACATTGGCATCCTGAATGATGGCACAAAACGCCTTGAGTGCAAGAAAAATGGCTCTCAGTTCTAAACGGTTGATGTGCCACCGTTTTTGCTGCGCAGTCCATTTGCCACTGATCGTGAGGCCTTGTAGATGAGCCCCCCAGTCCTCGAGGGACGCATCTGTAGTGATGGTTAGACTCGGTGCTTCTTGAAGGAACGCGCACCCCTGCCTCAGATGACTCATCTGTGTCCACCAGAGTAGAGACTTCTTCATGAGTGGCGTGATTTGAATGAGGTCCTCGAAAGTGCCCGAAACCTGTTGCCACTGTAAGGTCAGTTCCTCCTGAAGCAGCCTCATTCGGAGCCGGCAATTTGGAAGTAATGGAATACAAGCCGATGCCATCCCTAGAAAAGACTTGTACAGTCGGACTGAAGCTGACTTTCTTTGCATCAGATCTTGTGCTAGCCAACTTATTTTTATCTGTCTCTCTTTTGAGACGAAAGCTCTGAGTTTTTGAGTGTCTAGAGTCGCTCCTAAGAAGGCCCTTCTTTGAGACGATTGCATTTGGGATTTGCTGAAGTTGATTCTCCGGCTTAGAGACTGAAATAGGTGCAGACACTGTTGTAGGTGTTGATGAACGGTTTCGTGAGAACTGGCCTTTATAAGGCAGCCGTCTAGTTATGGGAAAATTTGTATTCCCTCCAGCCGGAGGTGCGAAGCCACTGCAGCTAAAACTTTCGTAAATACTCTTGGAGCTGACCGTAAACCAAAGGGAAGGACCTTGAATTGGTAGTCCCTGCCAGCCACCGTGAAGCGAAGGAATTTCCTGTGGCGAGGTAGAATGGGGATGTGGAAATATGAATCCTGGAGATCTAAGGTGACCATGCAATCTCCTGCTGCTAGAAGATGTAATATTTCCTGAAGTGACAACATCCGGAATGTCAACTTCCTTAGATATTTGTTCAGAGCGCGAAGATCGAGGATCGGGTGCCACTCCCCGTTCTTCTTCTTTAGTAGGAAGAACCTGGAGTAAAACCCCATTCCTCTCATCTTCTGTGGAACGCTCTCGATCGCTCCTTTTTGAATCATCACCTTGATTTGGGCAAACAGCTCCTTCAGGTGAGCTGAGGCGGTCCTTTTGGCGGAACATTTGGAGGGAATTTTTCGAATTCTAGGGCATGGCCCCTGGCCGCAATATCCAGGACCCATTTGTCTGTTGTTATTGACTGCCAGTTGGAGTAAAATTTCGATATTCTTCCGCCAAGTTTTTTGGGAGGGTGGAGAATTGGTGGTGGCAGGTGAAAAGACTCGTTGGCGCTTGTCTTTGCCGCGGTAGTTTGTCTTACCCCTGTTCTGGGTGTAGGTTGATCTTTTCTGCCCATAAGACTGGTAGCGCTGTGTCTGATAGCGCTGGTTACTTTGTCTGTATGTGAATTGTTGTTGGTATCCACCTCTATTGGAGGACGTCCCTCGTCCTCTTGCTCCTCGAAAGGGAGGCTTGCGGAATTGCAGGGTGCCCAAGGATTTTGCTGTTTCAGTATACTTTTTAATTGTTTGTAATGCTTCCTCTACTTTGGGACCAAATACATTTTTGCCATCGAATGGCATGTCTAAAACTCTGTTTTGGACTTCTTGCCT
This sequence comes from Lissotriton vulgaris, assembly GCF_964263255.1. Taxonomy (NCBI): domain Eukaryota; kingdom Metazoa; phylum Chordata; class Amphibia; order Caudata; family Salamandridae; genus Lissotriton; species Lissotriton vulgaris. The sequence goes on along the minus strand of NC_141699.1, from coordinate 549,571,683 downwards.
GAAAGAAGTTGAATGTAACCACCCCTGTCTGCGCAGGACAGCAGCTCCTGCTAACTGTCGAAATCCTGTAGATGCGACATCTACAGCTGCATCGATAATCTCTTCAGAGATCCTTTGGCCTTCTTGAAGAATTTCAAGTGCTTCCGCTTTGGATTGCTCAGGGAGGAGTTCGATAAATGGTGCGATGTCAGACCACATTTGGCGGCCGTACCGCCCCAAAATGGCCAATGCATTGGCAGCACGAACAGTTGTTGTAGCCATGGTGGAAACACGCTTTCTGATTGAGTCTAGGCGTCTGCCATCCCTGTCCGGCGGTGCCGTAACTGCAGAGGATGGATTTCTGGCCCTCTTCTGGGCAGCCTGGACAATTACTGAGTCAAGTTTTGGATGTCCGATCAGACATGCAGGCGATTTTTTAGGAGCTTTATACTTTTTATCTATGCGTGGCAAGACCGGAGGAATGGAGGCCGGCGTTGACATAACCTTAATCCCTTCTTGCCAGATGAAATCAATGATGGGTATTGTTTTTATCTGTCGTCTGGGCTGTTCCTTGAAATCGTACAAGAAACAGTTTTGCTCTGTCTGTTCCATCTGTATATGAAAGCGTTTGGTTGCACGCTCCATTAGTAAGTGAAAACTAGCCACATCCACCGGAGGGGAGGCCGACGTAGTCTGAGGAGATGTTGCAGGAGATTGTACTTGATAGTCATCCCACTCCGACAAATCTTCCACTTCTCCTTCTTCCCTTTGGTCTTCATCCTCCGAAGACTGCGGAGCTCCTTCTTGAGTAGGTTGTGATTGTGAAGACGGACGCACCGGTGGAAACACGGGTGGAGGTGGTTCAGAAGTTGGAGTTGTCGTCCCAGAACCTGCTGACTCTGATGGTGGGAACCTCCTATAGTAATCGTCCAACATATATTGTAAGTTGGATAGCAAAGCCATAGGCACTTGAGCAACAGGGTTATCTTCCACTGCTGTCGATATATGAACAGGAGATTGAGAAGCATCATATTCTTCTTCTTGAAGTTTGATATGCAACTCCGATGGGCTAGTTGCTTGTCCAAATGTATTCTGGACCATCTCATCCTCACTTTCAGTGTCCAAAAGTTGGTCTGGCACTTCAGAAGACACCTTTTTGAGGTGAAATACGAAGGGGTGAAAACTGCATTGCTGTTTCACGCATTGGCCCGATGCTTGTTGTGGTGTTAGAAACACTGTCGACGGAGACCAAACCTGTAGTGCCGTGCATGATGATAATTGCTGCGTCGACAGAGGATTCCCTTCCGATGGTTTTGTCGTCGACGAGGCATCCTTCGTCGACGGTTCCTGTTTCGTTGACGGGACACTCTTCGTCGACGGGACACTCTTCGTCGACGGGACACTCTTCGTCGACGGGTCACTCTTCGTCGTCGGTGTTACCTTCATCGACGGATCAATCTTCGTCGACGGTGTTACCTTCGTAGACGGTGTGGAGCCCGTCGACGAGCTTGTCGACGGTTTCTTTTTCGTTGGCGGTAGAGCCTTCAGAGGAATCGACGACGAGGCGTCAACGATGGACGTCGACGGTACAGGCCTCACAGAGACAAATACCATAGTTGGAGACGACGTCGACGATGACATAATCATACGAGGTTTAGGTGAGGAAAAAGTTACCGTCGATGTCACTGTAGTCGTCGCTCTCGTGGACGAGGAAGTTGAAGTGGACATCGCCGTTTGAGGAGATGAGGTCTGTGGTAAATTCCTCTCAGATGACTGAGGAATCTTGATGGTGATTCCCTTTTTAACCCCTTCGATGCTCATGACGGAATGGTTCGTCATGAGCATCGGTTGAGCTGTGCTCATGACGGAACCGTTCCGTCATGACCACGCCCGTTTTCATTAGGGCTCAGCACCGGCGGTAAATCGGGACCGCACGGATGTGGTTAAGGTCAGAAGTGCTCTCCATGCCCTTGCTTGTGGGGACAGCCTTGGATGTGAGGAAATAGAAATTTTTAGGTAGCCAGTGTGTCCCCCACTCGCACCCTAACCATGCACCCATGTCTCATGTATGTCATGTAATTCCCTTCCCGTGCCTGCCATGAAGACGCATATGCATTTGCGTCCAACGTTAACATGTCAATTATTCAGTTCTCCAAGAAAACCACGTTAATTTGGCTTTTAGGCCTATGGTGCCAACGTCTTTACATGGTACACTTTTTATATTGCAAAGCACACGTTCTTCACGTTTTCCTGGCTCAGTCGAGTCAGGCCCTTAATTGAGGCTCCGAGTCTCTTCTGCCTCTGAAAGCTACAGTTTAGGTATGCTTCCCTGACCTCTACCTTACTTCCTGCCCAGGCGAGCGGTGCCCGGCTCGGCCTGGCCTGCCTGCCAAGACGGTATTTTGCCTACAAGTTATCTGCTTAGCCTCCGCAAAAACACATTCCAGTTCAGTGAAATAGGTAAACATATTCCAGCCTGCAGAGCAAAGGGCCCAGCTTTCCTGTTTCCTTGCACGTAATTTACTGCACCCATTACCATGGTAGACCCATGGCCCCCGCGCATTACATGAAGAACCATATGCGCGCACTAGCATTCAGCATTGAACGGCCTCTGCCCGAGAGACCTTTTACTTCAGACAACACATCCTCCAAACATAAGATATCAGATATGTTATAGATGCAGGTCGTTCTGACACCCCAGACACCAGACTCCTCTACTAGTGCTAAAGTCAAGCCCCCCAGCTCTCCCCAGTTACACGTCATGCTTAGTTGCGCACGCATCCAGGACAAAGGTTTCTGCTGACCCTGCAGAATTTCTCTATGCATCCACCCACCTATGACACTTCTGTGACGTTTCCTGCACACACCTCCGTGTACGCCCCTGTACACGCCTTCTTTTACGCACATGTGTTCTTATCTTCTCTCTTTTCACTTGTTACGCCTACTGTATTAATTTCCATTATACAGTTTTACTATATATAATGTGTGATGTCAATAAAATGTTGAATATCCCTTCCTGAACCTTAGTGGTGATGGAACTCGATGTCCAGTATCTCGAGATACTTAATTAAAGCCCGTATGACTCAGATACCACGGACTCTGCCTCTCATTTTTGAGCTATCCTTATTGTCATGTAATGTATAGAAAAATAGTCCGGTAAATTTATTTACCACATAACCTGGCGCCCGAATAGGAACCCCTCCCCTCCCCACACGCCGGCGATGTAACGCAGGCTCCTGACCCCTTCTACAGCTGTGACGGACTCCAGTGCACACCTGCAGGTTTTCCTGCTATCTCCCTCAGGCCCACGGAGGAGACTGAGACTGCGGTCCAGCATCCAGACGAGGCGGTGAGGAATGCGGAGGATCCCGACCAGAGCCCAAGCCGAGAGAGCAAGGTCCGAGGTATCTGGAAGCCCACCTGTTCCGAAGCGCATGCGTAGTAGCAGCCAGATGCCGTAGCAGTCCAGTCCAGTCCAGTGTCGAGTTTCCGAGGCCTTCAGTTCTGTTTTCCCGGTGAGTACCGTTGCTGGGGAGCATCCAGACGGGTTCATTAATTTGTGCCCGGTCAAGACGGGTCTGGGTACACAGATCCGGTCAAGACGTGTTCACTTAGGTGAATACGGTATAACGTGTCTGTTAATGCGACCGGTATGTCTGTACTGTTTTAGCAGTGCATCTAGTGATCCAGTATTCTAGTATTCCAGTATTCCAGTATCGTTTCTCGAGATTTTCAGAATTCATGTTTTTCAATGTACCAGGTAGTATTCAGTCTGAACATGTTTTAATGTGTTTAATGTCGTGGTATGAATGATTGTTTGCTATTCATTACTGTGTTTATTGTGTTTGCACTCAAGTAAATTCAATTATGCCGCTGTTTTCGAAATTACGTCAGATAGGAACTAGGAAAGGGATACTTGAAGAAGCAGTTCCTGTCCCTCCTAGGGACACTCCCGGACATTTTATGTACCACAAGCATGGCTTAGATGCCATACTGTACTTAGACTTGTGGGTTGATTACACTAAGGGTCTGGAAGAGAAGTATAGATGGCCTGTCTCAGGGACATGGGATGCTGATTGCATCATGAGAGTAGAAGAAACACTATGGAAAAAGAAAGCCAGACAATCCCAGAAAGATGCCATAGAATTATGGCGTAAAGAATCGCATAGAAGAACAGAGAAAGAACTTAGAAAAGCAGACAAACACAGACAAGATTCAGAAAAAGCCCAAGAAAAAGAACTACTAGAAGAAGGTGAACGAGTTAGACAAGAACAATTAGACCGACAAAGAAATGCTCTTATGAAAGGCATGTATCCCCGTCTCGCCGAGGGTCTACCTAAGGCCACCTCGGAAGTACCTAGTAATTTACCGCCACCATTGGTTCCAACGAAACTCCGGCATAAACAAACCGCAGCGGAAATTTTTCTTTCTTCTTACTTAGATGACACAGTCCCAGAATATGCTAATACAAATCCTCCTCGAAATATTACTCCCCCCAACCCTGCTCACAACACTACACCCTCTACTGTTCCTCCTGCCACTGGTCCTGGCAATCCCTTTACGCCAGCAACCCAGGACCAACCTACTACTACTACACCTACTTTACCAGCTCCATTACCACCAGCACATCCAGTAATAGTTGACGATTACACTTCAAGAGGAGCAGCAGGAGGTACTGCTATCACCCCGCCTCAAGTAAAACAAATAACATTAAGAGAAGCAGCATTACAACGTACACCAAAAGTAACTACATACGCCGCCCTTAAACAGTACCTCACTGATTGCAGATATGATCTTGTACCAGGTGAAGACCATATGATATTACATTCAATACGTCTACGACGTGTTACTAATTATTTGGCAACTATGCCAGAGATGCGGGAACATTTAGACAACATATATCACTTTATTAGAACGGGGGAGAGATCAGAAAGTATTCAAGAGGCCATGGCACACAACAAGGTGGAGACTCAAAATATGATCTTACAGTTTTTGATAAATTGTTTGATAAGGGAACTAGACCAGCCTGGTTTTAATCCGGAGGAAATGAAGGTTCTGATGAAATGGAGTGACAACATAGCCGATGGCAAACATAGTAAACAGGCTTATATAGAAGCCATGTACAGAAAGATTTGTAAGTTAATTTTAGACATACACGAAAGGGAAAGAGCAGAGAGAGAGGCCGATAGAGAGGTTGATGATGTAGTTTCAGAAGGCGATGACATACAAATTGAAAACCCCAGTAACCCAGATAAAATAGCGTACGTAGGTAGGGCAAGGCCCTTTGACAAACCCATACGCCTAGAAAGCAAGAAACGTTTTCCTTCTCCCATACCAGAACAATGTTCTCTTGAGCATCTATTCCAAGCCACTGATAAAGTCCTGAAACAACGAATAGGTTATAGTGAACTTAGCACCATGCATGAACAAGAACTAGCCCGGTCAGCAGTACAATGGGCTGGCAATACTCACGTATATAAAGATGATTCAGTAGCGCAAACATTTTTGAACCTTTCCCCAGACGAACAGCGATTAGCTGGTATGTACATGATTCAACACCTGATTACATTGTATGAAAGTCAACATTCTGATCCAGGTCCCCTATATAATATATTGGACGAGTTACTCCTAGGTAGATGGAGAGGCCTAGGTACCGATTTAATTAATGTCATTCTAGAACAGCGACACAAGTACAGAACTTTCCTGACTCCACATTTTGTTCCCGTTCCACCCCAGTACGAAAAACTTTTTACATAGACAGACAGAATCCTTTACGAGAAGTTCATCCAGTCCGTAGGGCAGATGATACGCTTGAACGAGTATTCGTATACACACCCTTAACGAAAATGGAATTATTGGAAATGAAAAAATTAGTACCCTGTCACGATAAAGATCCAACAGGGTTTCACCGTGAATTAAAAGACATGCTCCACATGGGGGAGTATACGTATCCCGATATCCTTAAAATGTTGAAAGTTCTGTTGCCTGCTGGCATTTACGAAAAACTTAAAGAAAAAGAATGGGAGGTGGGAGATAAAAAGATTGTTTGGACAGAATTAAAAGACGAAGAAAATACACGAGTCCCTGGTACTGGTCTTGGGGACAAAGCCAAAGCATTACCAGGATTATTAGTACAGGTCTTGCCGAGGTTACTGACAACTAAAAAGGAAGACTGGGATGCGATCTCAGCCTGCAAACAGAAACAAGATGAAGACACTAGCGATTTTTATTCCAGATTCGAGAAATGTTTTATTATTAATAGCGGTCTGAAGACAAGTAGTGAATCATACCCACATCTTTTTGTGACCAAATTAGTAGAGAATTCCTTACCGCAAGTTAAAAATAGAGTACTGAAGGTAGAGAGTACCTGGCAAGCTAATACCCCTTCCCAAATGTTACAAATGTTACAGTACCATCAAAACCGAATTAGAGAAGAACACGAACATGAACAGAGACGTATAAAGGACACGAAAATGAAAGTACTAGTTGCCCAGTCAGTCCCAGCTGACGGTCAGAAGAGGGGTGCAAAATCGTCCAGTCATCCTGCAGCTCCTGTTAAAGGGAACTGCAACTACTGTAAACAGCCAGGTCACTATATAAATGAATGTACTGTCCTGAAATACAATATCGCTACAGGCAAAACGAAAGAAAGACCACGTCCACCTAGACAAGAACATGTTCCACAAAATATTCCGCAGAACACGCAACCTCCGCAGAATCCACAACAGACAGTAGCACTACCCCAGCCCCAACCCATTGCTGCCACACAACATGTCACTCAACAAATGTACCAGTATGCACAGTCAGATTACCCAGATTACCAGCAATACTCATGAAACTGCCTAGAGAGGGAGGTTGGCTTGCCCCTTATCGAGGTTCCTGTAGATCAAGAGGGTCCCTATGTACATAGTCAGGTATTAGGGAAAGACAGAAAAATTTTGATTGACACAGGGGCGAGCAGAACTACCATCAGTCATGACGAGGTTCCAGGGGCTCCCCTCTCAGGCTCACAGAACGTTTCCCTGGGATTTTCAGGAAAGCCTATTGTTAATGAAGTGTCAAAACCAGTTCCCCTAGAAGTTGGTCCGTTATCTCGAACTACAGACTTGTTGCTTACGAAATCATGTCCTGAAAACTTGCTTGGTATTAAAACGTTGAAAGCACTAGGTGCAGTGATTTGTTGTTCTCCGGAAGGAGTGAGATTGTTTTTACGTGATTTTAAAGGTCATTATGTGTTGAGAGATTTCGATCCAAGACTTCAGAATGTTCCACAGCATTTATGGGCGCAAGGCCCAACTGATGTAGGTTGTATGCACATTACACCATACAGTGTCACTCTCAAACAAGGAGTTGTACTACCCCGAATCCGACAATACAAGTTACCACCTGATGCTGTAGTGGCTTTACTGAAAATTGTTGACGAGCTCATTGCACAAGGAGTGGTTGTAGAAACTGACTCCAATGTATGTAATTCCCCTATCATCCCGATTCTTAAACGAACTGACCCAAATGCACCACCGGTCTACAGATTGGTGATTGATCTTCGTGAATTAAATAAATGCATAATACCGCAGTACCCGGTGGTCCCCGATATTTCATCTTTATTAACTGCTATTGACTCAGAAGCGGTGTTCTTTACTGTAATCGATCTCAAGAACGCCTTCTTTAGTGTCCCCATTCACCCGGAAAGCCAATATCTTTTCGGTTTCTGTTTAAATGGCCGAAGCTTCAAATTTGCACGTGCTCCTCAAGGATTCACAGAAAGCCCTAGTATCTACAGCCAAGCATTGAAACGACAACTAGACAGTATTCACATGCCTACTGACACTGCCCTACTCCAATATGTTGATGATCTGTTAATTACAGCACGGACCTAACGTGACTGCGAACGTGCATCACTGACTGTCTTATATTTCTTGGCCGAAAAGGGGCACAAGGTGTCCCCTTCCAAGCTACAATTCTGTGCCCAGCAAGTGGTATACCTTGGACACTTGCTGTCCAAGAGGGGTAGACAGCTAACACCTGACCGTATCCAGTTAATTGCACATCTTCCACAGCCCAAGACACAAAAGGAAGTACGGGCCTTCATTGGCCTCACTTCTTACTGCAGACAATGGATTCCTCAGTACGCATTTCTAGCAAAGCCACTCATACAGTTGACAACACAGGAGGCAGCGACTTCGACTGTCCTCCCTTGGACTCAGGAACATACACAACCTTTTGATGAATTGAAGAAAGCTTTATGTCAAGCACCTGTTTTAGCGACACCATGTTACAGCAAACCTTTTACACTTTTCGTCACGGAACGCGATGGCACAGCATTATCTGTTCTGACACAAGATCAAGCAGGAAAACACAAGCCTTGTGCTTATTTTTCTAGTACATTGGATCCAGTAGCCCAGGCTCTGCCTGCGTGCCTGAAATCAGTTGCAGCAACAGCTCTAGCAATCAGACAAAGTGACTCAATAGTGTTAGGACATCCCTTGACAGTACAGGTTCCACATTCCGTGGAAGTTCTCCTAAACAGGACACAGACTCAGCACTTGACCATAGCACGACTGACAGGATATGAATTGACACTGTTTCAGCCACACATCGAGATCAGACGTTGCAATACATTAAACCATGCTACACTGTTACCGTCAAGCACAACAGACCCTACACCACATGACTGTGTGGAAGTCATTGACACAATTACGAAACTAAGACAAGACTTGACAGACATTGCCTTACCCGACCCGGACCTGACACTTTATGTGGATGGTTCATGTATGAGACCAAGCACAGGAGAGTTAGTGGCCGCATATGCAGTGACCACTGAGACTGAAGTCATAGAAACACATCGTATTGACACACTGTCTGCTCAAGCAGCAGAGCTCATCGCTCTGACCCAAGCCTGTATACGAGCCAAGAACCTGAAAGTAAACATATACACAGATTCACAGTATGCATTCGGAGTCGTACACGACTTCGGCGTTCTCTGGCAAGAGAGAGGTTTTTTGACCTCCCATGGAGCCAAGATACAGCATGGTCCCCTCATTCAAGCACTGTTAGAAGCAATACATTTGCCTACAGCCATAGCCATCATGAAGTGCAAAGCACATACTAAAGTCACAGACACTATTTCCCAGGGTAACAACCTGGCAGATCGAACAGCTAAACTTACAGCTCAGACTCAAACAGACATACCGACTGACTTGACAAAGACTGAAGTAACGCCACTGACACCTTGCATGACAGTCAGGGATCCCACACAAGATGTACTCGACATACAGACACATGCTACTCCGAACGAAATCAAGAAATGGACTGAACAAGGAGGGATCCAGACAGATCAGGGATGGTTGACGAAGGGAAAAGCCACATGGTTTCTCCCCGACTCTATGGTTCAAGTTATCATTAATACAGCACATAGTCCAGCACACTTAGGAGAAAAAGCCATGTTAGACAGTATTCAGAATATTTGGTTCAACAAGCATTTACGAGCAGCAGCAAAACAGAAAGTGCGTACCTGCATGATCTGTTGTCAGTTCAATCCAGGCAAAGGCATTCCCGTGGAACAAGGTGGATTTCTTCCTCCTGACCATCCTTTTGAAGTCCTCCAGATGGATTATATCCAGATGGACAGATGCCGAGGATTCAAGTATGTCCTCGTAGTTGTATGTGCCCTTCCCGATGGACAGAAGCTTACCCAGTTCCCGATTACACTGCTGTAACCACTGCCAAGCAGCTGGTTTGTGAATTTTTCCCGCGATACGGCTTGCCCCGTGTCGTATACTCAGATAATGGACAGCCATTCTCGTCCGAGCTTATGAAACAGGTATCACTCCTGTTAGGTTACCAGTGGAAATTTCACTGTGTACAACACCCCGAAGCAGCAGGTCTCGTTGAGAGACATAATCAGACCCTGAAAACACGTTTAGCGAAAGTCTGTGCAGAAAAAGGTGTAGATTGGATGGTAGCCTTGCCGGTTGCCCTCTTTTACATGCGAATGGCAGCCCATTCCAGAACAGGGCTATCCCCGTACGAAGTGGTCTTTGGCAGACCACCGAATATGTGGGGGACGCCTATGCCGCGTAAAATTACTGATGTTAACTGTAATATGCTGACAGATTACCTGGCTTCCTTGATGTCTGCACAACTATCATGTCGTTCACAGGTCGCGGCTGCCTTCCCGGACAACACCCAAGTGAAACTGCATGAAATCGTTCCTGGAGAATACGTACATATCCGCAACTTTGACCGTTCAAGCCCTCTGGAGCCCAGGTGGAAGGAACCGAAACTGGTGTTGATGACCACGAGGACCGCAGTGAAGATCAAAGGAAGAAAGGGTTGGATCCATTCCAGCCACATAAAACGCTTTCATGGACTGAAACCAGAAACTTTTCCCAAGGACTGCCCCGTTTCCGACACGGACTCTAAACTCCCCCTGTTAGAGAAAACTCCGCAGCAGGAGTATAAATTAAAGTTGAGGTCTAGTAAGTCAGACAGCGTTTAATTGTTTAAGTCCCCCTCGGGTGAAGCGGTTAGACAGGTTTCTGACATGTATGAGATAGACCCCAATAGTCAGAGAGATAGACAGAAAGTCCAGAAAATGAAATACTGTAAAGATCTGCGAAGCAGATGTATCATAACATTACTTTTTATGTTTTTTCTGAGTATTACGATCATATGTATAAGCTGGACGTTACATATTTTCTTTCCTCTTGGTTCACATGTACATTCTTCTTCTAATGACACCATTGAGCATACTTTCAGTGACCTGCCCCCTCATGAACTGTCCTATCGTTTAGCACTGCGCAACAACACTTTTATCCGTATGTTACACCATTCACATCAGACCAGCAATGCTACAAATTGCTGGGTATGTGGCCGACTCCCTCCCTATCAGAAATACAAGGGAGCTCTGCCCCTCTATCCTTATCCGTTTACACATAATGGTTCGTGCGGTGCATGGTTTACTTTAATGTCCTCTTTAGACAGTGAGTCCAAAGTTTCCCAAGGCAATTGGATATGGGGAAATCTGAATACGGTTATGAATAAAGCATGTTTCCCAGATAAGGACGGTCTTCCCCAAAGGACAGGGACCGATCTAGAAAATGAAGTTTATGGATTAGGAAATTTTACCCTCAATCTCATGATTCTGAACGTTCAGTCCGAGACTAATTCGGATTTGCCGTTTATAACAGTTTTACCAGTATCAGGCGAATTATGCGTAAGAAAGAATGGTTCAGTAAATCTAGGACACAGTGATTGTAATACTGTGGCCGAATTCAGTGATAAAGGAAAGTCTACTTTTAAAGCTTCCCGCCATTCTTATTTCATTTGTGGTCAGACAGCTTATGTACGTCTGCCCTTAGATTGGGATGGAACGTGTTACATTGCGTTCCTATTACCACCTGTTTTTCTAGCCCCATCTGATTATCATCGAAATTCACATCTTGTGCATATAAGACATAGAAGGGAGATCAAGTCCCCAATTGTCGATCAGACTGAAACAACATTGGAGCAATATACAGATTTCAATAAAGGATTCTTTTTCTTCATAGGCCCCATTCAAAATAGTAAATTGATACGTAGATTAACCAGAACTTTGGAAGCAGTAGTAAATGAGACTACTTCTGCTTCAGGTAACCTGACCGAAGAGCAGTCTACTATGAGACTTGTTGTTCTTCAAAACCGCCTTGTCCTTGACGTCATCCTGGCCGATAGGGGCGGGGCTTGTACAGTGATCGGATCTAGTTGTTGTGTGTTTATTCCTAATAACGCACCGTCAGTATACAAAGCCATAACAAGGCTTCATGAGATAGCTCATCAGATGCACCAGAATCCAGGCACCTGGACATGGTCCGGCTGGCTCTGGAGTGTGATATCAGCATGGGGATGGAAAGTACTGTCATTCCTAGGAATAATACTGCTCATAGTATTCAGTTGTTGTCTCTGTCTGCAATGTGGGCCAGCGATTTGCGGCTTGTGCGCCACGTCTTGTATTCCCCGACCTAGTCCACGTTCCCGTTCTCGAATGAAGAAAGATGAGCAAATGATGTTATATGAACAGATAGATGGTCTCATGAAAATAGATATATCCTGAAGGGCGCCGTAGGGGCCAAGGAGGGAATGAGGAAATAGAAATTTTTAGGTAGCCAGTGTGTCCCCCACTCGCACCCTAACCATGCACCCATGTCCCATGTATGTCATGTAATTCCCTTCCCGTGCCTGCCATGAAGACGCATATGCATTTGCGTCCAACGTTAACATGTCAGTTATTCAGCTCTCCAAGAAAACCACATTAATTTGGCTTTTAGGCCTATGGTGCCAACGTCTTTACATGGTACACTTTTTATATTGCAAAGCACACGTTCTTCACGTTTTCCTGGCTCAGTCGAGCCAGGCCCTTAATTGAGGCTCCGAGTCTCTTCTGCCTCTGAAAGCTACAGTTTAGGTATGCATCCCTGACCTCTACCTTACTTCCTGCCCAGGCGAGCGGTGCCCGGCTCGGCCTGGCCTGCCTGCCAAGACGGTATTTTGCCTACAAGTTATCTACTCAGCCTCCGCAAAAACACATTCCAGTTCAGTGAAATAGGTAAACATATTCCAGCCTGCAGAGCAAAGGGCCCAGCTTTCCTGTTTCCTTGCACGTAATTTACTGCACCCGTTACCATGGTAGACCCATGGCCCCCGCGCATTACATGAAGAACCATATGCACGCACTAGCATTCAGCATTGAACGGCCTCTGCCCGAGAGACCTTTTACTTCAGACAACACATCCTCCAAACATAAGATATCAGATATGTTATAGGTGCAGGTCGTTCTGACACCCCAGACACCAGACTCCTCTACTAGTGCTAAAGTCAAGCCCCCCAGCTCTCCCCAGTTACACGTCATGCTTAGTTGCGCACGCATCCAGGACAAAGGTTTCTGCTGACCCTGCAGAATTTCTCTATGCATCCACCCACCTATGACACTTCTGTGACGTTTCTTGCACACACCTCCGGGTACGCCCCTGTACACGCCTTCTTTTACGCACATGTGTTCTTATCTTCTCTCTTTTCACTTGTTACGCCTACTGTATTCATTTCCATTATACAGTTTTACTATATATAATGTGTGATGTCAATAAAATGTTGAATATCCCTTCCTGAACCTTAGTGGTGATGGAACTCGATGTCCAGTATCTCGAGATACTTAATTAAAGCCCGTATGACTCAGATACTATGGACTCTGCCTCTCATTTTTGAGCTATCCTTATTGTCATGTAATGTATAGAAAAATAGTCCGGTAAATTTATTTACCACAGATGTTGAAGGCTTATCCAGTCCCTTAGTAGGTGGTTGTTTTTTAGTCACCTTTGCCTTAGGTGATGACATTCCTTCAGGCGCAGGCCTCTTCCTAGAGGCTGCAGTTGAACCAGAGGCAATGCTGCCCACCTCAGATGCAGGATTAGAAGAATCCTTTAGTCTTTTCAACCACAGAAGTAAACGACCCTCTCTATCCCTGAGAGTCTTTTGAGGCATGGTTCTGCAGATCTTACAGTCAGAGGCCTGATGATCTGGGTATAGGCAATAGATACACTTTTTGTGTGGATCTTTCTCAAAAAGCCGAAGCTTACCACAACAATCACAGGCTCTGAAGAGAGACTTCTTAGAAGACATGCTTGAAAGTAGTTCAAATTGAAGTTAGAGTTCAGAAAACTGAGCAGAGCTCAGGGAGACTCCCTTTCACACGACGTGCGGTAGAAAATCTGAGAGTCTGAGCCTCTGGGGAGAAGGTTCTGGTGGGTGCTGGCGCCTGATTGGCTGGACTTTGGACTATACATAATGACTAGGATAGTCACGAAGGTGGAAGTTTTTTCTATAGTAGCTTGGGCTACTTTACTTCCTGGTTGGGAATTAGTGTTTTTTCCAATGTAATTATGGCATATTACTGCTTTTTTATGTACCGTGGGACTTCCACTCCGACGACGGGGAATGATTCAGGCATGTGAATCTATGAAAGACACCCCTAATACTGGAGAACTCTGTTTTTGTTTTTCAAAATCTGGTCATCCTACTCTGCAGGTAAAACCCTCCAAGCCTCATCAAAGAGATGGGATTCAGGTTCTGCTCCAAACACAGACCCTCCACTCTTGACTGGGGCCCTCCTCTTGTGTTAAGGAAGTGATGGGAAAAGCAGTGCTGGAATCCCACTCCCGGCAGCTATTAATGAACCTGATCTGGGCCAATTTCAGAGGAAAATGCTGAATGCGTCCCGGTGCAACTTCTCGACATTGGAACACATTCAGCAGTGAGTGCCCTGCGTGCTTTTTCAGTGGCGTAATGAAACTTGGGGGGAGGGGGGCACGCATAGTACATGAAGGGGGCTCCCCACGATCCACTCCGGTCAGGAGTTCTCAGGCCAGGGGCCCACCGTCCGTGCACAGTGCCGAGGGGGTCCCCTGGAGCTCATCCTTGGGACCGCAGGGCTGCAGCGTCTATTGCTACACCATTATGCTTTTTGAGTAGAGAGCAGCAACCTGCAAGGGTGTGAGAAAAACCTCTTGTGGCCAATACAAATGCCTCTGTTAAAGGCCATCGGCACTCCCGAACACTAGGACTAGAAGCTAGATGAAGCCTAACACCTTGATGCCATGACCTGGAAACAATGACCATGAAAGGGTTCCCTTTTTCCTCTCCTTTTTGCGCTTGGTCAGGACGAATGTCGTCTCTCCATGCGGGTTTCAATAGCACAACAGCCTTCCTTACCATCTCTCCACTGCAGGATCCGGCTCTCACAAACACGTTCCCTGAAAGTGAGCCATCATGTTGTCTGCGGCACTTAACTTGTGTTTCCCTGACGTGTATTGGCTCAATCAAGCCAACACAGAGAATTGTTTGGCAATTTCCTCTGCATGTCAGCTTGTTGCTAACACTGTATCCAGGAGAAAATTATATTGAACAATATTCTTCTTACTGCAGGACTGATGAACTTGCCTTAAGTGTTATCTTTGTTTTCAAAAAAAAAATACACATTATGATTCTACTGATATTTAAAGGTTTTCTCATATTTGGTTCCCAATCGAAGATGACCAGACTTATCCTATGAATACAAAATGTTAGAAATTGGGTCTATAGTTGGCAAAAGTTTACACCCTGTCCAAGTAGGAACTACAATCCTAGTCAGGGTAAATCAGATACACAACCTAAATTAACCTGTGCTCACCCTCTGGTAGCTTTCACACAGAACATTCAGCCTTAACTTAAGCGGTAATGTGTAAAGTATTTGTGCACCCTTCAATTACAGTAACACAGTGAAAACACCACTAAAAGACTTCACACCAGTTTTGAAAAATAGAGAATATTTACCTGAGTAAAAGAAGACCAAAACGACAAAAATCTATTTTGTAAAACTCAAGATATGAATTTTTAAACACTAAACTACAATGTAGTGCTTTAAAGTCAATAGTGCTAAGGGGATACTTGAGGTTGCGCTAGACCATGATAAATCCAAAGTTCAGGCCGACAGCGATGAAGGGCAGACCCGCTACAGGACTCAAACAGCTTCAGCTGACAAAGAACCTTGAATGGAGCAAGTGTCGCCAGCTAAGACTTGATGCAAGGAGGTGCTATGTCATCGATCGCGTGGATGGAGGCAAAGCGTTGGCGCCAATCTGTGCAGTCGATGAAGGCTTCGGAGCAAAAACCCCTTTATGATGTCGCCGGCGAAACTTCGCAATTGTGATGCACATCGTCACCTAGCCGCGCATGAATGTCTTCAGCTTGGCATTGCTTCGGATCGAATTGGCGCAAAGCCATCACTGCGTTGATTATGAAACAAACACAGCTGCAGAACCCACTTCTGAGGCTCAGGACTGGCACCTCAGGCAAGGGAGGACTCACAGATGGCAAAGTCCAGTAGCTGAAGCAGAGTTTAAGGAAGTCTTTGATGGTCCTGAAACTTCAAGAACAGGGGCGAGCCAGCTATCCCTTGGAGAAACTTGGGTTCAAGTATGTAGAGAGCAGGTCCAGCAGGCAGCACAGCAAAGCAGGTAGCCCATGTCAGTCCCTCCTACAGCACAGCAATTAGCAGGCAGCATTTCAACACATAAAAGCAGTTATCAGATTTGCAGTCTCTCCTTTTGCACAGCACCTCTTCATGGCAAAATGTCCTTGGTTTCAGCAAAGTTCTGATTTGGTAGTGTGAGGGGTCCAGTACTTAAACCTAGTTGTGCCTTTGAAGTGGGGCACACTTCAAAGAGGTCTTTGAAGATCACAAAGTCCCTGCCTTTTCTGCTCTGGCTCCAGGCTCACTACAGGGGGGGTATGGAGTTCTTTGTGTGAGGACAGGCACAACCCTAATCAGGTGCAAGTGTCAGCTCCTCCCTCCCAATCTACATCAGGAAGGCCCATAAGCCTGGTGATGGACCACCAGGATGCAAATGTCACACCCCAGCTCCCGTTGTGCGACTGTCTAGAGAGAATGCACAAAGCCCAGCTGTCACCCAACCCAGACATGTATTCAGAGACAGGCAGAGACACAGAATGGTTAAAGTAAGAAAATGCCAACTTTCTAAAGTGGTATTTTCAGGCTTACAATTTAAAATCTGACTTCACCATAAGTTGTGATCTTAAATTGCGAGCCCGAGACACCAAACTCCAGCACTCTATCTTTTCCCAATTGGAAATCACACTTAAAAGATGTTTTAAGGTAATCCCAAATTTAACCTATGGGAGAGAAAGGCCTTGCAGTACTGAAACACTAATTTAGCAGTGCTTCACTACCAAGACATGTAAAACTCAATATACACTGCACAATGCCCTTAGGGCTGCACAGGGCCTACCATAGGGGGTGACTTACATTTAATAAAAGGGAAGATTTGGACCTAGCAAGAAGATTAACTTGTCAGGTTGGAATGGCAGTTTAGAACTGCACATATAGGCTTTGCAGTGGCAGGCCTGAGAAATGCTTAAAGAGCTACTGTAGTGGGTGGGCACAATCAGTGCTGTAGTCCCACCAGTAGCATTTAATTTACAGGCCTTGGGTACCTATAGTGCACTTTACTAGGGACTTCTAAGTAAATGAACAATGCCAATTGCATATAAGCCAATGTTACCATGTTTTGAGTACAAAGTGTATGCACTTTAGCTCTGGTTAGCAGTGGTAAATTACCTAAAGTCCTAAAGCTAGAAAAAATAAAGTCTTAAAAACAGAAGGTCAGAAGGCAAAACATGTCAGGGGGATACCACGCCAAGGATGCCAGGTCTACCAATAACATCTTGCCTGGTGCTATAAAGGTGGAACACCTTTCGAGTTCAGTTGTTTTGCAATTGTTTCTACATGATTGCTTACTTGATGGACTTCATCGATTTCCTGCTTTCTCCTGCTCTTCCTCTTGTTGCTTGGTCTGGTCAGTTGAAAGTTTTTTTCTGGTGTCCAGTTATTTCCCTCCTGCTGGGTATTATTTTCTGGAGCAACACGAGTCTCCCAGTATCAATCTGGTGTTGGGCGTTGCCCCTGGAGAAAGTCGGCCATTCCTACATATAAACAAAATACTCCAAGTGTCCTCAAGAATGTCAACTTTTGACAGGTTGCATGACAGGTTGAAACGCCAACGAAATAAAGAAATGAATCGGGTGCAAGAATTACTGATAGCAGTAAACAACCCGACTTTCCAGGTCCACCGTTTGACTTCCGAAAATGCCTACTTGCGTTAATTCCTTTTAGTGCTACTACAAGACTCTTTGGATTATCCTTTAGCTGTTTTGGCAAAATTGAAATTCGACAGCAACCTCAGGAAGCTAAAGGCCTTTTTTTGACACTTACTAGGTCCATTTCACTTTTAAGGCTCACATTTATGCCACTTATTGATCTAGGTGGACATTGTCAGGAGTACAATGGTTAATGTGTACTGGACAATTTTCCGTCTTTCCACATAGAAGTTAAGAAAATGTTCAATCGCCAATACCTCAAATTCTCTGCCCAAGAGGAGATTTTGGAACTCAGCCAGCATTCCATGGATTTACATACTTATATTTGCAAATGTAATGCCCTATGACTCGCCTGATTCAGCTCTCCCTACCTTGTTTCAAAAAAGTCTAAAAGATGAATTGAAGGACGAATTTGTGAGAATTGCTGGCCAGCATCCCTACAATACCTTATTCAAATCACCATTCAGTTTGATAACCGTCTACAGCGAAGACAATTTGAGCGTCGTAACAATCCTAGTCAAAACCTCCTTCCAGGCTTGTGTTCAAGATTCCACCTAAGATTCCTGATCTGGAAGATGATCACAATGAATTGGATTTCACTAAAGGCCCTTTAACTGAGAAAGAGAAGACAAGACAAGTAAACAAGTACTGTGTTTATACTCTGGTCAGAAAGGTCAAACATACAAGTTATTAAGTGTCATCTTGTAAGCTGTACATCCTGTTCCTCGGCCTAAAGAGTCAGAAACTAGTAGGCTCACCCATAGGGCAGGGGGAATAGAGGAGAGTGTAAACCAGACACCCTTGACTTCTCCTTTGCAGTCTTCTAGCTTTAGTATAATTCTTTTTCATTTTGATTTTTTTTTTGTTTGATCTGTTTATTAAGGATGTTTCATTTTGTATACATGGAATACAAAGCAATTTAACATCAGTGGTAGCACTGTACACGCAGTCTTCTAGCTTTCTACTTCTATACAGAGAGCTACTGATTCAGTCTTGACAATTTGTTTCACCTGTTCTTGAAGACTGCAAAGCCTCCAATGTCTATATGGATATTCAGGGGGCATCCTATCAATTTCCAGATCAAAGGAAAGCTGTTTCAGTAGCTGTATATGGACTTTTAGTAGCTCCTAGCATAGTCACTGAGGGAGCTTAGATATTGTGTATTTGGATTGCTGCACATTATAAGACCGCCACCTTTGAATTAATTTCATCACCTCATTATCCTATTACTGTCTTTCCCAATGTAACCATTACATAAATTGATTGGTAAAAACCTTGTTTCACGGGTTGGACTTTTGCATCTCTCATTGCACTGCCAATCAACCATCTTCTACCAAAAAGGTCTGAAATTCCATCCAGCTACATCATCCAGTCGATGTCAACAACTATCCGAGGTTCTGGAAATCTAATACAAATACACAGATGTGCTCCAAGAATCACCTACAAATAAGTTACAGCTACATTGACATTTTGATTGTGCTTTTAAAATCGTTCATGATGTCGTAGTTCCTTATGGATGTATTTTTTTATCACTTTTTGAATGGCAAACTTTATGGGACTATCAAGATGCAAACTTAGAGAATGGCTTGATTACTCCATCCAAGTCACCTGCCACATCATCTTTATTTTTTGTGCTGAAAAGGGGTACATATGAACTAAAGCCTTGTATCGATTAAATAAGGGTCTTAATCTGGGGACTACCAAGGACCACTATCCCTTGTCCCTCATTTCTAACATTTTGGAATCTGTCCAAGGAGGTACAGTGTTCACCAAATTGGATCCTATCAAATGATGAGTAGAAAAAGCATCCAGGATACTACTCAGGCACTATGAATATCAAGTAATGCCCTTCGGCCTCTGTAGTGCTACCTCACCTACTGCACTATCGGTAACTATACCCTTGGGAAGTGTTGTTGCCACTGCCACAATATTTGCTGCAATACAGATGAGAAGTTACTAGTGCTGAAGTTGCCATTAAGATTGGTTGAATAACCATGAATATTTTAAAGAAGTGGGTGAAGCACCTAGATGGAAAACATTGGAGTTCAAGGAAGTTCAAGAAAAAGAGCAGATGGTTGGGAAATAAGGGTACAGGCACATTCAGACTTGTGGCTTGGTAGGAGTGGAGTTGCCAGGTGGAATACATCCTGCCAATGTGCCCTTTGTCACCCTAAGTTTTTCTTTTCCTTGTCTGACAGGCCCATTAACCCCGTGGCGTTGACCCTCTATCCAGCGATTTTTAACCAGAGATCCATGGACCTCAATGGTCCACAAAGCCTAGTCAGGGCGTACGCAACTGTTTAAAAAACTAATTACTACCACATTCATAAAGTAAATTTATATAGGAAACTTAAACTTGAAATGTTTAAATCGGTTGGTAAATGTGAAGGAATTTGAAACTGGACAAGTAATTTGATACTGAATGCTAAAAATTAAGTTGGTATCCTGATCTAGATTTGTGGGAGTAGCACAAGTACAACAAATGGAATCTAGTATGGACAACTGATAGCCTTAATTGAAGCAGCACTGATATTCGCCGATAAAACGAGAACATGCATTGGGAGCACAATAATGACATTGATATGCAGGAGTCTAGCATATTGTTTCGTCTCGGAAAAAAAACTTTTTAAAAGCTCCGACCTGTCCATTAAAATAAACATTTCGATTTTTGCATGTATTTTTATTTGTAAATTAACCTTAAGACCCTCACTGGTGAGTAGCCCCGCTATGCAAACTCCTGATTGATTGATTGCTTGATTGAAATAAAATATGTTATTATTTGTCTGATATAAACTTGTTTTTGTATTTTTGTTGTGAGGTTCAAGTTTTAGAAATTGTTTAGGCAGGGTTCACAGCTTCCAGAAGTGATTCTGTCAGGGTCAATAGCAGTAAAAGCTGAAGAACTGCTACTTAAGCTCTGTGAAATAACAAAACCTTAGGGGGCCCCCCACGGCAAGGTATGCTGAGCCGCCCCATACAAGTTAACCCTGCCCCCCCATCCTGAGCCTGTTTATACCCTTGGCCACATGTCCCATGTTATCAGCTTGAGTTTGAATAATACTTAAAAAATATATTTATTATTGAATAGCAGCCATATATAACACAATATTCTCTATTTCAGACACACATACATCTATATATAGACATAGCTATATATGACCTAAAGCAAAAGTTTGTTCCTGCTCAGAGTGGGGAGTGGGGGGGGGGTCAGTGAAGTACACAACAACAGTAATAATTTGTTCTAACTTCACACTAGCATGCCTGTAACAAAAATACTTCCTTGGCAATTTTCACCATTCCTGCACTCCCCTCACAACCCGACCTCTCCCAGAGATAAGAACACACAGGTGAGCATAGAGGAGTGTACATAGGAAGGGCGGGACTAGGGGTAAGGAGGGAAAAGAACGACATCCAATATAAAAATGATCACTGCACAAGCACAGCCAGGGTGCAAAAACTAAGGCCAATCTTTACTCTGCCTTATTGATAGAAGACGGTAGTGTCTTTATGGAATGCAAAGTTATTCTAGGGTGTGATAATGATATTTATGGTGTATTGGTCTCTGTATGAAAGAGCCCCAGGTGTCTTCATATTTAGGTAGTTGATTATTTAACCTTTACATGATTCTCGCACAAGAGCCCACGGTAAACATGTATGACAGGCATGTACCATGTGTCGGGACAGTAGCCATTTTCCACAGCCTTAGGATGCCAATCTTGGCTACTGCTAGCAATGTAGAATATGAGCGCATGAGGTGGTGCGCAATTTCTGGAATGGTAGAGCTATCCTGTAGCAGTGGCACATTTGCAGAAGGAGGGCACATTAACCCAAGATTAACCCTTCTTTCCCCCATACAACCAACATCATTTTACTCTTGCACATTCCCACAGAATAGCTTTACTGTACCCGTGTCTATGGAGACTGTGAGAAATTGGGTTGTTAGTTGACTGGGGTGTGAACCTTGGTCAAACATCAACCACAATCCTAGTCAGCGTGAGGCACCAGCTAACCCTAAATTAACCTGTGCTCAACCTTCTGGTACCTCGGTACAGAGCATCAGTAATAAATTAGAGGCAATGTTTACAGTATTTGTGCAACACTTCAAACAGTAATAGAGTGAAAACACCACACAAAGAAGATCTCACACCAAATTAGAAAGATGGTACTTTCTTTCACAAATAAAACAAGACCTGAACAACAAACATCCCATCAGTAGAACTGGAGATGTACAATTTTAGGCAAAAAATGGCAGCTGTGGATACCTGGTTGCGCCCGACCAGGTCAAAGTCACATGTTCAGGCTGAATGCGATGGAGCGCTGGCTGGCTACAGGGACCAAGTTAGGCCTGCTGAACACAGTACCTTAAATGCTGGTTTGCGGAGTGTTGCGAGGATCCGCAATGAAGATGCGGCGCACAGCCGAAGATACAGCGAGCTGTAATGCCAAGGCTGACATTGTTGAGCATCCCATCAATGGGGCTTGAGATACAAAGTACAGCATCAAGGATGTAGGGCGCAGCATGGGTGATGCATCGGTTACCAGGAGCTGTAATGCAGAGTTCAAAATATTCATCTAGGCTGAAGTTGACAAGAGATGCGAGGGTCCATGCTAAGGATGCGTCGTCCAATCCAACCACTAGCGGAGATGAGTTGGTTCTGCTCGGGATTGCACCGTGCAGCCAAGGAGATGCGTCGGTTCTGCTGGATCCACAGAGGCTGGCAGAGCACCTTAAACACACTTACAAGGGTCTGGAACTTGGGTGGCTCCGCTTGGCAGGGTGGACTCAGGGCTGGCAGATTCCAGGTGCAGATGCAAGGTTGTTGGACGACTATCATGTAGCTGAGGCTTCAGATCAGGAGGCCAACCAACTAGCCCTTGGAGACATTCTGGGTTCAAGAGATACAGGTCCAGTCCTTCTCACCCAGGCATGAGGGCTGCAGGTCAGCACAGCAGGGCAACAGTTCCTTCACAGCAGCAGTCCAGCAAAGTGGCAGTCCTTGTAGCAGCTCAGCAGTCCTTATTCCAATAAGAGTTTCTATAGGTCCAGAAGTATACTGAAAAGTTGGTGTCTGAGACCCAGTACATATAACCAGTTGTCCCTTTGAAGTGGGGAGAAGGTTCTAGAGGCATGCCTTTGAAGTGCACAGGCCTTTGTGGCCCTTGCTCCAGACTAACTACAGACAGTGGGCAGCCCTATCTCTGGAGACAGGACACAGCCTATTCAGGTGTAAGTGGGCGTGGGTCCAGCTTCTTCCTTCCACCCTGCCAGCGATGGCTCACCCAGTCACACCTAAGCTCCCCATTGTGTGTGGCTGTTTAGGGTGAGTGCACAAATCCCAAAGGATCACAGTTTGAACATGTGTACCCCCAGCTGATTGTGGGTATAACAACCCAACCCCTTGGGAGTTCAATTCACTAAGGTGGAAGAACCGGGAGAGACCATCGGCATTGGTGTAGTCTGTTCCAGGAAGGTGTTCAACAGTAAAGTTCATTCCTTGTAGGAAGATTGACCACCACAAAAGTTTGGGATTCTCACCGCTCATCTCCATTAGCCATCTGAAAGGTCTGTGGCCTGTCTGAACCCAGAAGTGTGCACCAAACAGGTATGGTTCAGCTTATTCAGAGCCCAGACCACTGCAAAGGCTTCCCTCACTATTACACTCCACCTCGGTCCCGGGAAGTAAGCCTCCATTGATGAAGGCTACAGGTTGATCCAGGCCCTCTTCGTTTAGCTGTGAGAACACACCCCTATGTCTTGTTCAGAGGAGTCTGGCTGAACAATTAGTTCTTTGCAGAAGTCAAGGACTTGAGTACTGGTGCAGTGCACATGACCTCCTTCAGGGTGTCAAAGCGTTCTGGCACACCTCTGTCCTGATCACAAGACGTGGATGCTTCTTCAAAAACAGCTCTGTAAAGGGTGCAACAATGGTTCCATACCCCTTGACAAATACCCTGTAGTAGCCAGTGAGGCCTAAGAAGGCTCTCACCTCTGTCTGGGTCTTGGGACGAGGGGGATTCCTAAGCCAGAATGGTTTCAATCTTGGCTCAGAGGGGCTACACCTTGCCTCCTCCCAACTGGTGTCCCAAGTAGACCATTGCCCTATCTGGCTCTTACTGGCCTTGATACTCAGGCCTCCCTTCTGCAGAGCCTGAAACATCTTCCTGAGGTGGGACAAATGGAACCTCCCAGGTGGAACTGAAGACTGCAATGTCGGCTAATAGGCGACTCTGACGATCTCCAACCCAGCTAGAACCTGGTTGACCAACCTCTGGAAGGAAACAGAGGTGTTCTTCAATCCAAAAGGGCATTACCCTGAATTGGAAGTGCTCTTCTGGAGTAGAGAACGCAGACCTCTCTGTAGCACCCTCAGTCAAGGCAATCTGCCAGTACTCGGATGTTAGATCAAATGTGCTGATGAACGTGGCAGCTCCCAGCCAATCCATGAGCTCATCATCCCTAGAGATGGGGTTTGCGTCAGCCTTGGTGACTTGTTTGAGCCCCCAGTAATCCACACAGAACCAAACCTCTGTGGTGGCACCTGGTGGGGAAGCCTTGGGGACCAACACAGCTGTGCTGTACCAAGGGCTGTTTGAGGGCTCATTAACCCCTAACTCCAGCATTTAGAAGACCTCCTCCTTGATGCTGGATCTCACCTTATCGGGCAAATGTTAAACTTACATGTGTCAATAACATGGGTACACCATTAGTCCTGGGGTAATGGAGAATGAAGAGGCAAACTGCCACAACAACTGGGGGCAGTCTCTCTGTTGCTCTACGGTCAGTGTAGGGGAGAGTCTGACCCACCCCGCTCCTTGTAAGAAAGGAGGTCAGGGAGAGGTTCACTCTCCTCCTCCACTCCATCATCAATGACCAGGAGCATGGTTAACTCAGACCTCTCAAAGTTGGGTTTGAGGCGATTGACCTGCATAACCCTAAAAGAGTTCCTGTGAGGTTTGAGGTCCACCTGGTAGGTGACTTTGCTCTTGCGCTCCATCACCTCATAAGGCCAAGACCAACGTTCTTGTAGGGCCCTGGACTCCACAACCATCATTACCCACACCTTTTGGCCAGGCTGAAACTCGACCAGAGTGGCCTTCTAGTCATACTACTGTTTCATGGCCTCCTAGCTGACTTCTAGGTTTGCCTTAGCTTGCTACCAGAAGGGCTTTATCTGGGTACGGAGTGCTAGCATGTAGCTAACCACATCCTGGGGCCTTCTTGGGAGTCTGTTCCCAACCCTCCTTCACCAGATGGAGAGGTTCTCGCACTGGGCGTCCATACAGATGCTCAAAAGGGCAGAAGCCAACCCCCTTCTGGGGCACCTCCCAGTGTTCAACCAACAGGCCTGGCAAGGGAATGTCCCACTTCCGCCTCAAGGGCTCTGACAGGCTTATGATCATGCCTTTAAAGGTCTTGTTGGACCTCTCAAAAAGCCCATTAGTTTGAGGGTGGTAAGGAGCAGTGCTTAATTTGTGCCGGTGCTTTCCGGTGCTTAGCACCGGCACTTATTTATCAGGGCCGGGTCTAGAAGTCAAGGCCAAGTTACAACTCATATAAACGGCTGGACAACGTGTGTAGTGTCAGCCAATATAAACAACTGTTGAAACTCTGTCTTTTTGGTGAAGAGCTAAACTGAAAATAAATCAATGCCTTCCGTCTGTTTTGCCGGTGGGCGGACCACTATTTGGGCTGGATTTGGTCCCGTGCAGCTGCAGGAGCATGTGTAACCTTAGTGACACAGATCCTTATCACAGTGTTAAAACTGCTCCGACCTCTTCTAAGATGAATTGAGCCTGCTTCAGTGCACTCGTGTGATTTTTCAAAGGTGCAGCCTTTGTAGAAAGTCAGTGCAGGATATTGCTTTCATTTTATAAATGTTGTCAGGGGCAAGCAGAGCCAGCTTTTTCACACACTTCCCTCACTTTACGGGAGGGTTGATCCCCGGACAATACTATTTCAGCAGAGGCACCTCTTCGTAACAAAACGCATCAATTACCCGGACTGTTTTTGTGGCATTGAAGGCTTTCTTACTTATACGAAGAAGTTATTTCAACTTGCGCTGCCAAACCTGCTTTCTGTTACAGCTCCCCGGGTCACAGCAGGCCCCACATGGACACACTGTTGCGGAAGAGCCATGGAGGAGCCATCCGGTCGGCGCGCATTTTGAGGCATGGTGTTGAATTTCCTGCCTGCCAGTGGGGCCCCAAAGCACACAGGAAATCAATCCTTGGCCTGCTGCAAGGCCTTGAGTTAAAGCACGAAGCCGGTGTTTTAAGGATTGACCACCTGCTCACCACTTTCTGACCTGGACCTGTGCTGTTGCTGTGCGTGCCCTGCCAAGGCAGAGCCCAATTTATGCCCTGGACTCACCACGCCAGCGTGAGTCTCCTGTTGGGAGAAGGTGGCACAGGCTGAGGCTGAACTGCAGCATCATGGTTCGCTGTCTGACTGTTAACAAGAGACAGGCTAGTGATCCACGCAGAGCCACACCTGCATCTCCTCTGGTATATCATTCTGACAGCTATAAAGATATTCAGGTAAGTCAGATATTCATTTATTAATCTGTTACTGCTCACTTTTAAAACGTTTGTGTTACCAGAATGGAGCGGGGACTCCAGCACGGAATAAGCCTTGAAAATGGGTACACTAACTTGTCAGTCTGTGCTGTAAATAAAGGGCCTTCTAAGGTGGAAGTTTTGCCTCAACTAGCAGATTTGCTGATTTATTAGTGAAAAGTGTTTAATATCCGTGCTTGACAGTGGCACTATGAAGCAGCAGCCTTTATTTTCCCAGCGCAGTGAGACTTGCTAAGTTAGAGGTAAGTCTGGTGATTAATGTTACCCCTCGATAGAGGTCAGACTTTTGTCTGCTGGCAGTTTTCAGTCTGACCATAAAGCAGCGCAGAGGGTTAATATGCCTACTGCAAAGAAAGTCAACCGCCATATTGTATTGTATTGAACTGCAGTATTGTATGTGGATAACTCAGTGAGTTGCTGCATTTATCACAGAGATCTTTGTTACATATGTTTCAGCCGCTAACTGGAGTGGAGGTTGGGGTGGAGGGTGCTGATTATTTAAAAATTAAATAATAACTATTTAAAAATTAAATATTAGCTTTAAATTCACCTGCTGCAGAGTTCTATTTTCTTCTTGCTCAAATGAGTGTGATTTCTGTCTATTTCCATAGACTTCATTGTATGATTTTGGTTGCAAGAAAATGCCACATAGTTAGTCGTTGAATGACTCTCATTAATCCACTGAATGAATCTATGACAATCTCACACATAGGCAAACGTACATTAGCAGCTATACTCAAATGGGTGCGATTTTTATATATATATATATATGATTCCTTCGTCTTCATTGCTTGATTTTGCTCACAAGAAAGTGCCACTCATATTTGTTGGAATGGCAGCTATGCATGTCGTCTTGAGGCACGCATGCACGCGCTACACACTAGCCAGCAGTCCGGCACAATTAACTGAAGTAGCAGCATGCCGTGCAGCGTGCAGCAGCAAGCCTGTTGAAAAAGGCAGTAATCAAGTAATAACTAACACTGCTTTTACCTGAGCGTGCCACCTAGGTCATTGAACGGTGGAATCTGCTTTTTCTTAAATGTTTTCTGACCGTAGTTTCTTCAGTCACGGGCACCTGAAATGTGGCATCTGTTTGTTTTGCAATGTTCAGTGTCTGCCATGTCTGTACAAGTCAATGAAAGGTTTGATTGGTTTGTCCTGAAAGTTTTGGTGTGCAACTGGCGCTCGGTGATGAAAGTTCGTTTTGCACAGTGTGACTGTCATAAGTCCAATTAGTAGCAAAGACAAAGTATTTAAGTGGTCTAATGCTGGAGCGAGATATTGCATTTATGTGCAAATTAATGGTTTCTGGCAGTCAGGCCACAAGCCTGATAAAGAGAGATATAAAAAAAGCGATGGGAAGTGTAGGGTGAGGACAGGTCCTCGCACTTCCCTGGTGCAAGCTCCTCGTGGTACCCTCAGGTGCCAGCTTGTCACACTGCTTATCAATGCCAGACAAGGGATTATCTAGAAAATGAAAATACCTCCCTCTTTGACCATCCCTGTAAGAGCAAAGAGGGACCCCACCATCCTTGAGGTTTTCAGGGGAGTTTGTGCTTAAGAAACCTTTTGTCGTAGTTAATGATAAAATAGGGTTTTAAAGAAATTCTCCAAACAAAAAATGGCTTCTGAATGCTTTCTCATAAAAAAATACAAAACTTACTTCCAGTTTGCTGAGACTGACAGTTGGGGTTTTCTTCCTTTTGTCACCCTTTCTCCACTTTTCCTTTCATTAAGGTTTTTATCCTTTTCTCACCTCTATACTTTTTGTTTCCTTTTTGAAAATGCCAGCCTTTGTGACCGCAAAACTCTTTCAAAATCAGCCTTATGTGGGTAAATCTAAAGTCTGTAGTGCTAATAAAAACGAATGCTGACAGTATAACACCTGATGTTGCTTGCATTTGTTTGAAAGAGATATGCAATTACGTCATCCAGGTGTTAGATATGTCAGCACAGACAAGCTTGAGGTAACATAGAATGTTGTGACAACTAACTTTCTCAACTAGGATGGCACTGAAGCCTTACTGGACAATCTATGCCACAATACATCACTGTTTTCTGCGAGTTGGTACCAACCGAAACAAGAACCACTAAATTTGGCATTAAATCCAAAAAAAATGGTTCCATGTGGTGCCTGTGGACGTAAAACAAACCAGTCTCAACCTGTAATGCAAGTTGTACAAGACTATTTTGACTGAAGATAGTCCCTCTCTAAAAGATACCTGTAGGGCCTCCATAGTGCCGTAAGGAGAGCCAAAAAGTCTTAATTTACTAAATTCATCTAGCTGGTCTGACTGAATAAGAGAAATCTTCAGCATCTTTCAAGAACTGTCTAACCCAGATACCCAGAAGAACAACCCCTGCGCATTACAACAATATTGTGACAAAACTCCTGGATTCCTTTTGTTCAAAATTAGCACCATCAGTGACTTCAACTTTACTGCCCTCTACCATCTGCCTGGCACTCTTTCTCCTTCACAGTTTTCATCCTTTCTCTGCCTCTGTCTATCTGTGCAATATTGCTATTGCTTCACTTGTAGCACTTAACCTTCCCTGTTAGCTCTGGCATGGCATTTTAATGGCATTTTATTTAGGACCGTAGTCATAAACAATAGGAAGATGGGAGCCCAAAAGGTAGTAATCATACCTAGGTGTCCCCTTTAAGTGCATTAGTCATTTCAGCCAATTTATTCCAAAATTGTGCTTTAAGTGCATTTTTTGATTTAATTTTTCTCAAAACGTTCTCGGGCTGGGGAACCTACTATCAAACCCTTACTTAAGGAAGGCTCAGTTGCTGAAAATTCAGATGTGGCATTACATCTGGCTTTCAGCAGTGGCAGTTGAGGATGTGGGTGGAGACATGTGGGTGGAGCCAGTGGAGGAAGTGGGTGGAGCCAAGGGGAAGGGGTGTGGTCTCCTAAAAAATTTGAGCACCTGCACTTAATATTTTACAAATTAAGCACTGGTAAGGAGTAGAGAACTTGTAGTTTACCCCCACACTCCTTCCACTTGGCCAACACGAAGTTGGTACCACAGTCGGACACCACCTCTTTGGGGAATCGCACACGGGTTGATATCCCCATCAGTGCCCTGGTATTTGCAGGCAAGGTCATCGCCCTCAGCAGCGTAGCCTCCGGGTACCATGTGGCATAGTCAACCAAGACCAGGATGAACATGTTGCCCATGCCTATCTTGGGGTCCAGAGGCCCATTAATGTCAAATCCCACTATTTCAAAGGGGGTGCCAAGAAAAGGTTAAAGGAGAGCCTTGTGCTTTTTTAGGTTGAGGACCGAAGGCTGCGCTTGCGCAGTCTCCGGGAGGAGATTTAATGTTTTGGAGTATGGGGGTTTGAACCCGCCTCTCTCCTCCATTGGCTGGCTTCCTAAACGGAGGCCAGCCATTGGAGGAGAGGGTCATCACTCCTTTAAAGCCCCGTCTCTTTCGGATTCGGGACGTGTTTTTTTGCATTCCTTCGACTGTGACATCATCCGTCACTGAGAACGCCAAAAACTTCCCCAGAATCCGAAATTTTCGGAGTTTTGCGGCCGCCATTTTGCTGCTCCCTTGTCCCGTCCGTCTCTGGCATAGATGCTGCTTTGGAGATCCGTGAAAATGTGCTTCTGCTTATTTGACTGAATTGACCGTATTATTGTTTTACTCTTTTATTCTGGTGATAGACTTGTACCCTAAAAAAAAAAATTGGAGACCGGCGGGTGACAAACGCAGTCGCTGTTCGTGCGTGGGCTTCAATGACACCTAACAGCCTCCGCTCATTGGATAGACTAACCCCGCTCACTTTATTCCTGCTGTTTATTTTTCATCTCTCTGTAGTTCCTCTTTACTACTCAGTGAAGAGGCTTACTTAGCGCACGCTGAGACAGCAGGCTCTTTCCGTTGGCCTATTATGACTGTTTTTTATTTTATTTTTAACTGCCGGCGGGGCATCCTTCAGTGTAAACTGCTTCATAAGCGTTTGGCTTAGTGGTCCTTAAGGATTGCCCAGCACAAAGACCTACCATCATCCTTCCACTTGGCCAACACGAAGTTGGTACCACAGTCGGACACCACCTCTTTGGGGAATCGCACACGGGTTGATATCCCCATCAGTGCCCTGGTATTTGCAGGCACGGTCATCGCCCTCAGCAGCGTAGCCTCCGGGTACCATGTGGCATAGTCAACCAAGACCAGGATGAACATGTTGCCCATGGCTATCTTGGGGTCCAGAGGCCCATTAATGTCAAATCCCACTATTTCAAAGGGGGTGCCAAGAAAAGGTTACAGGAGAGCCTTGTGCTTTTTTAGGTTGAGGACCGAAGGCTGCGCTTGCGCAGTCTCCGGGAGGAGATTTAATGTTTTGGAGTATGGGGGTTTGAACCCGCCTCTCTCCTCCATTGGCTGGCTTCCTAAACGGAAGCCAGCCATTGGAGGAGAGGGTCATCACTCCTTTAAAGCCCCTTCTCTTTCGGATTCGGGATGTGTTTTTTTGCGTTCCTTCGACTGTGACATCATCCGTCACTGAGAACGCCAAAAACTTCCCCAGAATCCGAAATTTTTGGAGTTTTGCGGCCGCCATTTTGCTGCTCCCTTGTCCCGTCCGTCTCTGGCATAGATGCTGCTTTGGAGATCCGTGAAAATGTGCTTCTGCTTATTTGACTGAATTGACCGTATTATTGTTTTACTCTTTTATTCTGGTGATAGACTTGTACCCTAAAAAAAAAAATTGGAGACCGGCGGGTGACAAACGCAGTCGCTGTTCGTGCGTGGGCTTCAATGACACCTAACAGCCTCCGCTCATTGGATAGACTAACCCCGCTCACTTTATTCCTGCTGTTTATTTTTCATCTCTCTGTAGTTCCTCTTTACTACTCAGTGAAGAGGCTTACTTAGCGCACGCTGAGACAGCAGGCTCTTTCCGTTGGCCTATTATGACTGTTTTTTATTTTATTTTTAACTGCCGGCGGGGCATCCTTCAGTGTAAACTGCTTCATAAGCGTTTGGCTTAGTGGTCCTTAAGGATTGCCCAGCACAAAGACCTACCATCATCCTTCCACTTGGCCAACACGAAGTTGGTACCACAGTCGGACACCACCTCTTTGGGGAATCGCACACGGGTTGATATCCCCATCAGTGCCCTGGTATTTGCAGGCACGGTCATCGCCCTCAGCAGCGTAGCCTCCAGGTACCATGTGGCATAGTCAACCAAGACCAGGATGAACATGTTGCCTATGGCTATCTTGGGGTCCAGAGGCCCATTAATGTCAAATCCCACTAATTCAAAGGGGGTGCCAAGAAAAGGTTACAGGAGAGCCTTGTGCTTTTTTAGGTTGAGGACCGAAGGCTGCGCTTGCGCAGTCTCCGGGAGGAGATTTAATGTTTTGGAGTATGGGGGTTTGAACCCACCTCTCTCCTCCATTGGCTGGCTTCCTAAATGGAGACCAGCCATTGGAGGAGAGGGTCATCACTCCTTTAAAGCCCCGTCTCTTTCGGATTCGGGACATGTTTTTTTGCGTTCCTTCGACTGTGACATCATCCGTCACTGAGAACGCCAAAAACTTCCCCAGAATCCGAAATTTTCTGAGTTTTGCGGCCGCCATTTTGCTGCTCCCTTGTCCCGTCCGTCTCTGGCATAGATGCTGCTTTGGAGATCCGTGAAAATGTGCTTCTGCTTATTTGACTGAATTGACCGTATTATTGTTTTACTCTTTTATTCTGGTGATAGACTTGTACCCTAAAAAAAGAAATTCGAGACAGGCGGGTGACAAACGCAGTCGCTGTTCGTGCGTGGGCTTCAATGACACCTAACAGCCTCCGCTCATTGGATAGACTAACCCCGCTCACTTTATTCCTGCTGTTTATTTTTCATCTCTCTGTAGTTCCTCTTTACTACTCAGTGTAGAGGCTTACTTAGCGCACGCTGAGACAGCAGGCTCTTTCCGTTGGCCTATTATGACTGTTTTTTATTTTATTTTTAACTGCCGGCGGGGCATCCTTCAGTGTAAACTGCTTCATAAGCATTTGGCTTAGTGGTCCTTAAGGATTGCCCAGCACAAAGACCTACCATCATCCTTCCACTTGGCCAACACGAAGTTGGTACCACAGTCGGACACCACCTCTTTGGGGAATCGCACACGGGTTGATATCCCCATCAGTGCCCTGGTATTTGCAGGCACGGTCATCGCCCTCAGCAGCGTAGCCTCCGGGTACCATGTGGCATAGTCAACCAAGACCAGGATGAACATGTTGCCCATGGCTATCTTGGGGTCCAGAGGCCCATTAATGTCAAATCCCACTATTTCAAAGGGGGTGCCAAGAAAAGGTTACAGGAGAGTCTTGTGCTTTTTTAGGTTGAGGACCGAAGGCTGCGCTTGCGCAGTCTCCGGGAGGAGATTTAATGTTTTGGAGTATGGGGGTTTGAACCCGCCTCTCTCCTCCATTGGCTGGCTTCCTAAATGGAGGCCAGCCATTGGAGGAGAGGGTCATCACTCCTTTAAAGCCCCGTCTCTTTCGGATTCGGGACGTGTTTTTTTGCGTTCCTTCGACTGTGACATCATCCGTCACTGAGAACGCCAAAAATTTCCCCAGAATCCGAAATTTTCGGAGTTTTGCGGCCGCCATTTTGCTGCTCCCTTGTCCCGTCCGTCTCTGGCATAGATGCTGCTTTGGAGATCCGTGAAAATGTGCTTCTGCTTATTTGACTGAATTGACCATATTATTGTTTTACTCTTTTATTCTGGTGATAGACTTGTACCCTAAAAAAAAAAATTGGAGACCGGCGGGTGACAAACGCAGTCGCTGTTCATGCGTGGGCTTCAATGACACCTAACAGCCTCCGCTCATTGGATAGACTAACCCCGCTCCCTTTATTCCTGCTGTTTATTTTTCATCTCTCTGTAGTTCCTCTTTACTACTCAGTGAAGAGGCTTACTTAGCGCACGCTGAGACAGCAGGCTCTTTCCGTTGGCCTATTATGACTGTTTTTTATTTTATTTTTAACTGCCGGCGGGGCATCCTTCAGTGTAAACTGCTTCATAAGCATTTGGCTTAGTGGTCCTTAAGGATTGCCCAGCACAAAGACCTACCATCATGGTTAAAAAATACCTATAGTGTGTCAGCCGTTAGCTCCCGCCCACCAGAAACCGAGCGCGTCAAAGTTTAAGGGACCCGAACAATTTCATTTTAGTATGTGTCTCCTGTGTTCATGCTTTGCTATAACATGCGAGGAGTCTGAACTGCTGCCCCCCCCAGGCCAGAGGGAGCCTCGCCTGGCACAGTCACATCAGTTCAATGTACCCACGTCATTTCCGGCCCTTCATTCCCAGACCTGTGTTGTTCCTCATTTTACTCACATCAAGAGGCGGCTGTGATATCCTCAGCTCTGCTGAAGTTGTGGCTCGAGCAGCAGATCTCTCTTCTCCCCATCATTCCCTCCACGCTGCAGCGCCTCGAGGTTCATCAGCATCTCCCTCCTTTAGGCTGAAGGTCAGAGCCAGCCCCGCTGTCAGACCCATCGACCTCTCCCTCCTTGAGGCTGAAGGTCCGAGCCAGCCCTGCTGTCAGACCCACTGACCTCTCCCTCCTTGAGGCTGAAGGTCAGAGCCAGCCCCGCTGTCAGACCCATCAACCTCTTCCTCCTTGAGGCTGAAGGTCAGAGCCAACCCCGCTGTCAGACCCATCAACCTCTCCCTCCTTGAGGCTGAAGGTCAGAGCCAGCCCTGCTGTCAGACCCATGGACCTCTATCTCCTTGAGGCTGAAGGTCAGAGCCAGCCCCGCTGTCAGACCCACGTCACCGCAGCGGATCCTCCACCCACCCTCAGAGGGAAGGGTAACTGCTTCATTAGCTTTGTGTTAAAGTTGTAATCGTGTGCTTGCGCATTTCTTCCCCTGCCGTGCAATGCGTGGGCGGTGGATGCCTTGCCCGGTTTCATTCTGCACTGTTTGTTTTTGGTTTTTTAATGGCTCGAACCAAGCAGACAGCTCGTAAGTCCACCAGGGGAAAGGCTCCAAGGAAACAGTTGGCTACTAAAGCTGCCAGGAAGACCGCGCCATCTACGGGCGGTGTCAAGAAGCCTCACAGATACAGGTATGTTTTTATTATGATGAATGGTCCGTAAAGGTAGATTTAGACTTCCTAGATGAATCATGACTGCAAACTAAAATAGTTCTTAAGAAAAACTGTTGAGATTTTTTCTGGTAATAAATGAACATTGTATGTGTATATAATCAATCCGAAGCTACATAAAATGCTGTCCATTCAAAGTAGAGTGGAATTGTTTGTTTAAAAAAACCTGCCACACTGTAGGTATTTTTTAACCATGATGGTGGGTCTTTGTGCTGGGCAATCCTTAAGGACCACTAAGCCAAACGCTTATCATTCTACTACTACTGGTGTCGCTTACATGTGCAGGTTAGCCTAGGCTGTGCAGATGCCGTAGACTGGAACTGGAAACCCATTGTTGAGCGCTTCCATCTCTTTTGGTCTACAAAATAACTGCTCATCATCAGGTGAGTGGGTGGGCAGGACTGAAAACAAACTGTTCCACTTTAGAAAGCTGCACCACCTCATGATGCTATTAACCCTGTAGATGCCAGCAGGGGTTGCTTAATATCACCTTTAAAACTGCAGTGTCTTCATGGTTGAAACCACCATTTCTGGGCGAGGTTAGTTTGTCATAAGTCTACTAACGCTAATACACTTTTTAGGCACACTGGGAAATGTAGTTCCATATATTGAAGTAATCGTGTGGGCCTGCAAGTGCAAGTCAAATTAGTTCTGTTGGCTTTAAAACCTATTGAAGGTCAATGCATCGTTCCAGTTAAAGGTTCTACTTTTCTCTAGTGGCGCTGCCTGAGGGAAGGCGTGCCGGGATTACCGCTACCAGAGTGGATACTTTCAAGGTACAAGTTAAGAATTGCAAGGGTACCAATGACGTAGTAAAGGTACACTAGTTTGTACAGTGCTACTGGTGTCAAATATCAAAGGCACGAAGTGTGAGGGTACGTACCAGTGGCGTAAGGAACGTAATGGCTGTGCTTGCTCTCCTGCCCCCTGGCTGTGCTTGCTCTCCTGCCCCCTGGATGTGCTTGCTCCCCTGCCCCCTGGCTGTGCTTGCTCCCCTGCCTGTGCTTGCTCCCCTGCCCCCTGGCTGTGTCATCTGCCGGGAGTATTTAAACTGGCCCGGTGAAGCTATTCGTCCCCCATCCTTCCTGCCGTGACGTCTTGGCTCTTGCAGACCTGCTGACAGTCTTATACCGGTAAGCCTACTTAGGGAACATGTTGCTTTGTTTTGCTTGATGCCTGGATTTTCTAGTCTTTGATGAATTGTGTCGGGTATAATGTCTCTTGCCTGAGCGGCTACCATGTGTATGTATTTCCAAGGGGGAGATGGGCTATACTTTTACTTAGGAACACTGCCTTGATTTCATACTTGATTGGTGAGACTCGGGGCTTAATGAGGAGGAACTAGCCATATGGTCATTACATATATCTATCAGTGATGGCATTATGCCTTTAGTTAGCAGAAGCTTGGATCATAAGTGGTTCTGTCTATGTGTGGCTCTGCCTCTGTGTGGCTCTGTGTGTGGCTCTGTGTGTGTGGCTCTGTTTGTGGATCTGTGTGTGTGTGTGGCTCTGTGTGTGTGTGTGTGTGTGTGTGTGGCTCTGTGTGGATAGCTTTTTTTGTAGGTGGCTCTGTGTGTGGGTGGCTCTGTCTGTGTGAGGGTGGCTCTGTGTAGGTGGCTCTATGTGAATGACTCTGTGTGGGTGGCTCTTTATGTGTGTGTGGGTGGCTTTGTGCGTGTGGCTCTGTGTGGGTGTGAATGCAATAGGTCATGCATTTGCGAGCGATGAAGCCATTGGCATTGTAAATGACAATGCCATTCATTTAACGATTAAACTATTGGCATTGTAAATGACAATGCCATTTTTTTATGATAAAAAAGTCATGAGCAATGCCAAAAGGTCTACCTTTAATAATGCCAAGACCATTGCATTGTAAATGCTTGTCTGACTTGCCCCTGGCCTGGCAGGAAGGACAGTATCTAAACAAAGCATTTGAGGCCCTCCTCATTTGAGGCCAATAAAAATGGGTGACAAACCTGCTAAATGTCATGTCCTGCCCAAAAGACTTGCCAGGGGTACATCATAAGTCAGCTCCAGTAGGAAGGCCCTGTAACGCTGGGGGACCACAGCACACATGTTGCCCCAGGCTTAGGAACCTTATGTTCGCTATACAGGAGACTATTCTCCCAGTAAATCAGGTGATCACCAGAGGTGTCGCAAGCTGCCGCAACCTGCCGCCGTAGGCTCTCAAGAGTGGGGCACTCCATTTGCGATTTGTAGAACTACTCCTTGGTAGGACCCCCTTCCTACTGCCAGTTGGTTAGCTGAGGTAGGTTCCCCAGGGTGGCAACATCTTTCCCTGTAGGCTCCAGGGTGCCCCACCCTCAAGATCAGTCTCCTCCCAGCCCATGGGAGTTTCAGGAGTGGGTTTCCCGCGCCTCTTGTCTTTCGTATTTTTTGGCAGGCACCTGGGCCGTTTCTCTAGACTTTAGGTACTCCTGACTACCCTTTTATGTGGCCAGGACCATGTGATCAGGCAGACCCACTCAGGCAACCCTAACATCTCCAAGTGTGACCTGAGCTCCCCCTCCTTCCAGGTGGTGTGATCCAGGTCACTGCCAGTCAGACAATCCACAGGTATGGACGGACTCACAGCTATCTTAAAGGAAGCTGGACCCCCCACCCACTCAAAGGGAACCAGAGCCACTGGGTAGTGACTGTCATGGTTATCAACTGCAACAACTTGATCGAATACATTACAACCTACCTGCTCTGATGTCCCCAGATGATATCTGATGGTTGTCATGCTGGCTCCAATGTCTCTCAGAGCCTCCACCCTCTGCCCATTGATGGTGACACATTGCCGGTATTTCCCAGTATTACTAGCCATGTGAGTTCTCTGCACCATCTTTCTGTCACCCAGGGACTCTAGGGTAACCTCTACACTGGTCCACCACTAGTTGAGACAATCTCCTCCCCAAGCACTACACTAGCCAACCCGGTGACTACACCCCTGTGGAGGGTTGTGCCCGCATGGGACACTTGGCATCCCCTTCGAAAAGCTCTTCCTTTTGGCACTCATAGCACTTGGGGTGCCTTCCCGGATAACTTATTATCAGGGAATCATTTCATTTCTTCTCAGTTGGGGGATGGGAGTCCTGGCCTGAGGAATTATTTTGGGGCCTTTAGAGAACTTCTTAGCTTTCGTTTTGTCTACACCCCCTTCTTCTTCTGATGGGAACCCGGTCCACCCTTGTGGTGATCCCCCCATATACCTCCTTGTGGACTCTAGTGTTGACCCAGCGGTCTGCCTCCATAGCAAGCTCCCTGTTGTAACTGTTCCTACACTTCTACCTATACTTCCCTGGGGTAAGGCCATACTTCCAAACAAGGGCTTCCTACATTGGGGGATACCTCAGCCTGTCCCCTTTCTCTAGGGCCAGTAGGATGCCGCTCCCTTCACTAGAGATGTGCTTCCACAAACTAGCCACGCAATCATCCTCAGGAATCTTGTGCATCTGCAAAACAATCATAAGCCTCAAAGCAACGATTAATATTGTCCTCCACAACAAGTCAGGCACCATACCTTTATAAATATGGACCCTCATCTCCAAAGGGCATTAAAGAAATGCCGCCACTATTATGGCTGGACTCTGCCTGCCGGGACTTGAGGTCCAGCTCCTTCTGGCTCAGTAACAACATTTTCTCCTCTAAGGCTCTCTCTGTCTCAGCTTTCTAGGCCTCCAGGGCCAGTTTCTTCTCCTCTGCCTCCATGCCCAGTTTATTTTTACTTCATCCTTAACAGGGCCACCTGAAGCCTGAACTCTCTACTCACTCATTTTTGCCAGCTCCTCTAGAGCAGGCTGTGGGAATAGACACTGCAGGGGTCACATCACTCCCCTTAGCTGCAGGTGGTGCCATATGAAAGTTTTCTCCAGGTCCTTTCATCTCACTGTCCTCTCCTGTGGTTTAAATCACTAACTGGTGGATGTCTGCCCAGGCCCTCAGAGTCATTTGAAGCTCCACCTTCCTGGTGGTACTCTTAGCTGGAAGTCCCCTCTCCTTACAGAACTCCTTGACCTGGGCCAGAGTACAGAACTCCATGTTAGCGAACTCAAACGTCATACTTGTAGAGATGGATTCAGGCACAGCAGTCAGAGAGAGAATTTAGAAAAGCAAAAAGACCAATCTGGAAGAATGTAAACTCAAATTGGTCTCAGTTATGGGATGGTAGTGTGCACAATCACTGTTTGGCACCACTGTTCACCAATTTGAGAAACTGGTTTGTTCCTTGACTGGGGTGTGAGACCTGGGCAAGAAGTAACCACAATCCTTCTCAAAGTGAGGCACAAGCCAACCCTAAATTAACCTGTTCTCAACCCTCTGGTAGCTTGGCACAGAGCAACCAGGCTTAACTTATAGGCAATATGTAAAGTATTTGTGCAACACTTCAAACAGTAATAGAGTAGCAACAATACACAAAAAGGTGCCCACATCAAGTTAGAAAAATAGTAATTTCTTTAATTTGATAAAGCAAGACCGAAAGGACAAAATCTAATCAGTAGAACTGGCGATATGCAATTTAACGATTTTAGTAGAAATAGCACAAAAAACACAAAGTGCCAACTGTAGACATCTGGTCGTGCCAGACCGGGACAAAGTTCAGGCCGACCATGATGGGAGTGAAGGTCCGCTACAGGGACCCTGTTATGCCCGCTGAACACAGTATCTGAAATCCTGGTTTGTGGAGTGTTGGGAAGATCCTCGTCAAAGATGTGTGGCGCAGCCCAAGCGCAGTGTTAGTTGAAATGTGGCAAAGCTGCAATGCGAGGGCCTGTGCTGTTGTCAAAGATTCTATCGCCGGGCTTGTGATGCAAAATCCAGCATTGAGAATGCAGCATGCAGTTGGGGTAGAGTGACAGTTCCAATGGGGCTGTGATGCAGAGTCCAACATCATTGTCGAGGCTTAGTCGACGAGAGATACAAGGACCTGTGCTGAGGATATTGCGCAGTGAGAGTTCCGAAGGCGTTGTGGGTTGTAACTGTGATGTTGGTGTTCTTTGCAACGGGTCCAATCCATGCAGCAGCAGAGATGCATCGGTTCTGCTCGGGGTTGTGCAGCAGAGGAGATGCGTTGGTTCCGCTGGATCCACAGAAGCTGGCAGAGCACCGTAATCCCTCTTCCAAGAGTCCAGGACTGGAGGGGCACCGCATGGCAGATGGCAAGGTCCAGGTGCACATACAAGGTTGTTGGAAGCCGGTTATGTCCTTGAGGCTTCAGATCAGGAGGCTATCCAACTTGCCCTTGGAGTCACTCCGGGTCTTGGGTTCACGAGATGCAGGTCCAGTCCTTCTCACGGAGGCAAATGGGCAGCAGGTCTGCACAGCAGGACAGCAGTCCAGCAGAGTGGCAGTCCTTGTAGTACCACAGAAATCCTTCTTTCTTTTAGAGTTTCTGCAGGTCCAGAAGTAAGACTTGGCATCTGAGGTCCAGTATTTATATATAGTTGTGCCTTTGACTTGGGGAGAAGCTTCTGGGGGCATGCCATTGAAGTGCACCAGTGACCTCTCTTTCTGGCTTTGGCTCCAGGCTAACGACAGGGAGTGGGCAGCTCTTTTGTGTGAAGACAGGACACAACCTATTCAAATGTAAGTATGGGTGTGTCCAGCTCCTCCCTCCCATCCAGCCAATGATGGCTCAGCCACTCACATCTACGCTCCCCATTGTGTGTGACTATCTAGGAGGAGTACACAAAGCCCAACTGTCAAACACACCCAGTCATGTGACCCAGAGATAGGCTGCAGGCACCAAATGACTAAGGCAAGAAAATGCCAATTCCCAAAAATGGCATTTTAAGAACTGCAATTTAAAATCCAACTTCACCATAAGTAAGGATTTTTAAATTCTGATTCCCGAGACACCAAACATAAACTGGTTACCTATTTCCATTTGGAATTTACACTTATCAAATGTAATAAGGTAACTCTAATGTTATTGTATGGTACAGGTAGGCCTTTCAGTAGTGAAAAACAAATGTAAGAGTTTTTCAAAGCCAGGACATGTAAAACTTAAAAGTGCATATCCCCCTTTTTTAAATACACTGCACCCTGACCTTGGGGCTGTCCAGAGTCTCCTTTAGGGGTGACTAATATGTGTAATAAAAAGAAAGGTTTCTCAAGTTTGCATTGCTGGGACTGGTCCTAGAAAAAAGACAGATAGCGATCCACTAGATTAGCCCAGCCCCCTTCACGTGGGACAGATAGAGGGATGAACTGCATGAGTGGGGTGTTGCTGAGGAATGCCGTCTTAGAGCAGTAAGAACAGATGAGAATACGGAGAGTGATTTATTACATTGGGGCCAAATGTTGACTGAAGTGTCTGCAGCGACAACTCAAAGTAAGAATGAAACCGCACATGGTTCACCAGCCTCTCATCTCCCATCGTCATCTAATGCAGCAACAATATAAGTGCCCTCTCACACAACAATCACACTAATTTCAGATCAGTCTCATGTGAATTGCCAGTTTGCCCTAATCAGGAACTAGTGATAATTGCTGGTCGTTGCCAGGGAAAAGGAGGGGATGTTTAGGGGGTGGGGGTTAGAGAAGGGGCTATTTCTTTTTTTGATTGTTGTTCTTGTTCTATTGTCTTTTAGGATTAAGAT
The DNA here is from genome assembly GCF_964263255.1 of Lissotriton vulgaris. Classification (NCBI taxonomy): domain Eukaryota; kingdom Metazoa; phylum Chordata; class Amphibia; order Caudata; family Salamandridae; genus Lissotriton; species Lissotriton vulgaris. The sequence goes on along the minus strand of NC_141699.1, from coordinate 549,530,717 downwards.
CATTATTTAATCCAAAATGCACTTTTTCATAAAGTAATTCGGCTCACATGCAGTGAGATCGCATAAAAAGTGAAGCCATATAATTAACTGATTGCAACAAAAACAACTATCGAGATGTAAATGTACGTGCATGACAAATGTTATCGATATCTTTCGATGCAGTGTTTAATAAAAACAAGTTACAAAAAAAAAAAAGAAAGGTTTGGGTCAGGCAAAAAGTTTGTTTTGCCAGGTTGACATAGCAGTTTAAAACTGCACAAACATGGCTGCAATGGCAGGCCTGAGACATGTTTACAGTGCTACTTAAGTGGAGGGCACTTTACTGGGGACTAACAAGTAAATTAAATATGCAAATTAGATACAAGCCAATTCAACATGTTTTAAAGCGACAGCATATGCACTTTAGCACTGATTAGCAATGGTAAAGTGAGCAGAGTCCTAATGCCAGCAAAAATGAAGTCAGCAAAAACAGGAGGTCTGAAGGCAAAAAGTTAGGATAAAACCATGCCAATAATGTCAGGTCTAACAGAGACCAATGCCTTACTATACCCACATTTAAAGTCAACAAGTACAACACAGGTAGCAGCATAACAAACTCTACGTTCACACAAAACTATTAGAGCACAGGTAGTTATGCAAGATGTGGGGAAAGGTGTGGGAGAAGAGGTGCATTGTGGCTAAAGGTGCTGCTTCTTTAACCTGAGAACCTAGGTTAAAATCCCAGCCTTGGTGTTTGACTCAACGTGTGTGATTTTTGGCAAATCAAAATCACCTTGCACCTAAAATGTGAAATGTATTGTGTGTAAAATGTATTTGTGTAATTGCTGCTTGATGTACACAGTCTTGTAGATCGACTCCTAACCCCTCACATAATGTTCTGTACTCCATTGCTTCATAGCACGGTTTGTGCTATGTAAATCTCACAAAAATCTGTGGATACTGCATGGTAAACATCAGTGCAAGCCTCCACCACAAAATATTTGCAGCACAGAAAACTTCCATCCAAGTTTCCTTCATAGAGAAGATATACTGTACTAACTGAAAGCAAATTGAAGGCAACACCTGAAATTACCTCATATTATCTTTAAGCTGACAATTATCACAGGTGGGTGGGACGACCCGGCATACCACTTGGAGATATATTCCCTGAGCTTGAATGGTCTGCTTGGCCTCCTGTACGGGGCCTGTCTGCCCCCTACACTGCCCTCTTGCATGCGGGTGTCTCTTACCTGCTAGAGGGTGGCCTTTCGGTACAAAAGGGGGTGATGATGGACGGAGCATCTGAATGAATCAAACACTCACACCCAGCCAAAAGATCTGGGTTTAATCCATCACCGTTCTTTAGCCCACTCTGCTACCCCAGTTCAGACATGGCTATATTAAATCAGTCTGACCCTGTGCCTCATGGGAACAGTCCAGCCCGAACTGCCAAGCCATGTCTTCCCTGGACCGGAAACAAGCTTCCGAGGACCGGTTTCTGGCATTCCAGCCAACATCAGCCCGGCTTGCTTGAATCCAGTGGCAAAGTGAGCAAGGGACTCACGTCTGAGCATACCCTGCCACACTTATGGCGGCCAAAAGCGGTACAAAAGGGGGTGGTGATGGACGGAGCATCTGAATCAATCAAACACTCACACCCAGTCAAAAGATCTGGGTTTAATCCATCACCGTTCTTTAGCCCACTCTGCCACCCCAGTTCAGACATGGCTATATGCAAATCAGTCTGACCCTGTGCCTCATGGGAACAGTCCAGCCCGAACTGCCAAGCCATGTCTTCCTTGGACCGGAAACAAGCTTCCGAGGACCGGTTTCTGGCATTCCAGCCGTCATCAGCCCGGCTTGCTTGAATCCAGTGGCAAAGTGAGCAAGGGACTCACGTCTGAGCATACCTTGCCACACTTATGGCGGCCAAAAGCGGTACAAAAGGGGGTGGTGATGGGGGGGTGGTGATGGACGGAGCATCTGAATCAATCAAACACTCACACCCAGTCAAAAGATCTGGGTTTTATCCATCACCGTTCTTTAGCCCACTCTGCCACCCCAGTTCAGACATGGCTATATGCAAATCAGTCTGACCCTGTGCCTCATGGGAACAGTCCAGCCCGAACTGCCAAGCCATGTCTTCCCTGGACCGGAAACAAGCTTCCGAGGACCGGTTTCTGGCATTCCAGCCGTCATCAGCCTGGCTTGCTTGAATCCAGTGGCAAAGTGAGCAAGGGACTCACGTCTGAGCATACCCTGCCACACTTATGGCGGCCAAAAGCGGTACAAAAGGGGGTGGTGATGGACGGAGCATCTGAATCAATCAAACACTCACACTCAGTCAAAAGATCTGGGTTTAATCCATCACCATTCTTTAGCCCCCTCTGCCACCCCAGTTTAGACATGGCTATATGCAAATCAGTCTGACCCTGTGCCTCATGGGAACAGTCCAGCCCGAACTGCCAAGCCATGTCTTCCCTGGACCGGAAACAAGCTTCCGAGGACCGGTTTCTGGCATTCCAGCCGTCATCAGCCCGGCTTGCTTGAATCCAGTGGCAAAGTGAGCAAGGATAGGACCGTCGGTTCACAGATTTGACTCCTTTGTGGCGGGGGACATGGCTGTGTCAGCTCTCAACCTTGGAGGACTTTGACTCCTGGGACCAGATTGTGATCTCTTACTTGGGAGATGTCTTTAGAGGGGGCCACCTCGTGACGCTCCACGATTTGAGGTCTCAGGACTTCCTCTCCAAATCATTTTTTTTCCCTATCTCAAACTAGCCACGCTTTGGAGGCCTACGCTCTCCCAGATGCATCACTACCTGAATACAGTCCACTAGAGGCAAAGATTTTCTTTAGGAGTCTGGGTAGAGGAGTCATCTTAAGGATCTATGTTTCGCTGGTCATCCACGCCCCAGATGGCCTTGAACGCACCAAGCAGTGGTGGAAGGTGTGGGTTGGAGACCTGGATGAGGGAGGCTTGCATGGCACCCCATGAGTTGGCGATTTCAGCGCGACTGCATATAGTTCAATTCAATTATCTGCACACCACATACCTCAACCCCCAGCTTTTGCAGCTCCTCTCCCCTGGCGCTCCTGCAGCATGCGCGCGGTGTAGGCTTCCGGCACCTGACTTTCTCCATAGGGCATGGGACTGTCCAAAACTGAGGCTCTATTGCAGAGGTCCTCAAACTTTTGGATGCCGAGACCCCCCTGTCAACATTTTCAAGCGTAAGGACCCCCTCCTGACAAAAATTTCAAAACCTCTAGGTTATGAGGAAGGTGAGGACCAAATTATGCAACAGGCTTTACTAAATTGTGTGAGTAGAAAATGTAAATAAGGTTCTCTGATGCCTCGTATTTTGGGGTAGCATTGCTTTATTATTTAGAATTTTTTTTAAACACAGTAATACTGAGGAAAGATTTCACCCCATCAGTACCAGTTTATAACCAAAATACAGCAATTAACATCAGAAAGATGTCTAGTCAACCTCTGTGAAGGGCCTCCCAATCTGCAGGAATACGCGCTGCCACATTAGAAGCTCACCTGGCCATGGCTGGGAGCAGCAAGGGTGCATTCAAACCGTGGTGGTCTTGTGCAGAGTTAAACAGTTTACACATGCCCCTTTCCTCTCACCCCCTTCCTTCCATCCCTCTCTTCTCTCCTCTCCCAACTCTGGATCCCTCTCTCACATTGCAGTAACGCACTACAAATGTAAATAATAGGCAGAAGCAGGGGATCCACTAGACCCGAACTTCAGGGGGCTGGGGGGGAGGTTAACACTCCCAGCCAGGGCTTGTCCAAGCACTGGTCGCACACGGTGCAACAGTCTTTCCACCTTCTCCATGAATTCCCTCACTACCACTCACCAACAATACACCTCATCTCTCTATAGCACCTGTCTGACAAACATTTCATTTTTTTATAGCGCTACTCATAGTTTACTCACACTCAGTTCTGTGATGTGCATGGTACATCTTCTTTGTACCAGGCACTTTAACCACTCTTGTCACCTGTGTGGGTGACAAGAGTGCCCATGTGACTGCACGGTGAGCAATGCAACAGTGTGAGAGTAGGGTAAAAGGAGTGACTGCAGGGTGAGTGAGGTGACCATATGAATTTGGGTTCCGCTGTAAGTGCAGAGTGGGACGAATTAGTGCATGGTTAGTGATGGCCTTGTTTGAGTGAGCTACAGATTGAGCAGTAAGGGGGGGACAGGTGAGTGAAGTGTCACATGAGTGCAGGGTGAGAAGTGTGCTCGTGTGACTGCAGGGTGGGGTACAGAGTGAACAATGCAAGCAAAGTTTTAGTGCAGAGTGATCACTTTGAGAGCAGGGTGAGTGGGTGAATTTTGTGAGTGCCTGGTGATCAGTGTGAGTGCATTGTGATCACTGGGAGTACATTATAATCACTGTGAGTGCAGGGTGAGTGGGTGAATGTTGTGAGTGCATGGTGATCAGTGTGAGTGCATTGTGATCAGTGTGAGTGCATTGTGATTGCTGTGAGTGCATGGTGATCAGTGTGAGTGCATGGTGATCAGTGTGAGTGCATGGTGATCAGTGTGAGTGCATTGCGATCACTGGGAGTGCAGGGTGAACGTGAAAGTGAATGCGAGAATGAGAAGTGAGTAGTCTGAAAGCAGGGTGCATTCCCAGAAACTTGAAGTGTAGGGTTTCAGATATAAGTTAAACTACTGCTATAATAGCCTTAATCAGGGTTCGAGGGTGGAGGAAATAAATAATGTGCTGATCCTGCAACAAACTTCCAGTCTAATGATTAGGGTTACCATCTCATTATTTTGATGGCCTAGAAATAAGCAACCTACAGCTGTATTTTTTGCATTTATCCGTGAATATTTAGAACAGCAAATATAAATAGAAAGCACTTTTAATTGTGTTCTAGGGATGCCTCAATGATCCATGACTAATAATTAAAGAGAATAAAGACAGAAAAGCCACATAACTAATTAATACATACTTTTTTATTTATAACTCAATTTAGTGTCAAGAGCAGGTCTCTGCAGGATCTTTAAACAGCACATAGCAGGCATGTTTCTTTTGGCAACCCAACTTTATATTTCTTTTCATTAAATACATTCTCACACTACAGTAGTAAGTGTAAAAATACAAATGTAAGGATTAGGCAGAGTGGGAACCCAGGGGGTACTTGAACCATAAAAAACTAAGCTTTGGTAATCAGTTAACAAAGGCATGTAAATCTGCTAATGGTCTGTAAAGACCTGTGAAAAACTCGGGCCAGAGATAAGACTCCAGACACTGCCCAGCCTGAGGCCCCAGGAGCGCGAGCTGCACTGCAGCAGCCCGGGCTGAGACACAGGATGGGGGGGGGGGACTGAAGCCCTGGAGGCCATGGCAGAAGTGACACTGTGAAGGCGCGACCCCCTTCGCATCGCTCCACGGCCCCCCTGGGGGTCGCGCCCCACAGTTTGAATACCCATGCTCTACTGGGAGGGTGTGGGTAGGGAGCTTTCTTATGTCCTGGGCCGCACAGTGAAACTCACCCCTCGTAATGTACTGCTGGGGCTGGTGGAGGAATTTGGGTGCCTGCGGGCTGAGCGGACCTTTTTTGGGAATGGCTTGCCTGGTCGCCAAGAGGATCACAGCCTATGCCTGGAAGGAGGGTGCTACACAGACTATCGGATGCTTGCGTTAGGGGTGGACTAGTGTGTGCATCAGGAAAAGCCGTTTTTTGTGGCTCGTGGCTGTCCTCAGAAGCACGGCCGAATACGGGGGAAATGGTGTAACTATTACGGACTATCAATGTAAATCTAAGCAGTTTGGCTACACTGATGTCAGTTCCTGCATGGTCATTGCCTACATGCGATTTCAGTTTTCAAATGTATGTGTCTTGCTGTAAAACTTAATAAAATAGGTTATAAGAAAAAAGAGGACAATTATATTACAGGAAATAACATAAAATGCGCTCCAGACCATAGGAAATGATTGTGTGGCTTATGGTCCTGATGACATGAGATACAACTGACATCGCAAAATGTAGTCTATTGATGACTGCCTAGCTTTACTTTACAAACACTGCGTCAGTGTGCATTTCCAGCAGCAGTTGTCAGACATGTTTCCACTGCGCGTCTGTTGTTGGTTTTCCTGCTCACAAAGGTGGGTTGAATCAATAGCGTTCCCCAAGGCAGACTTAAATAAATCTATGGACAGTGGCATTGCTACAAAATAAATCCGTGGGTACTGTTTTAATTATTAACTTTACAAAGTATGTGTTAGTCCAAACGCTCTGTACAGACAGATGGTGCACACAGGGGTCTGTATCATTGCGTACTTCAATTCTAACCATCACTGGTACTCCAGAAAACATTCATGCACTTCATTCGTGACCGGCAGTGGTCCTTGATACTCTTAGGAGATGCCGCTGCTTGCGTGGGTACCCCAATCCCCGAACGTTCCATGTTATGAAATTGAGTCCCGTTTGACTGCTGTTATCTACCATGAGGAGCTAGTCTGCTTGGTTATTATGGGTCAGTGCCTTCAGTAAGGCTTGTGCTAGTCCTGGCTAAGTGTGCGCCTTCGCCTGTCATCTTGTGTACTTTATTAGAGTTGTGCCAACTAATAACCCCCTCCCACAACGGCTTCCCTAACTTGCTGTGGATGTTTCCCCCCTCCCCCCAGTATCCCACGAGGGTTTGATCTATCCCTATTGCGAACAAGCATTCCAGTATTCCGGAATAACAACAATACTCGGGGTCAACAGTTAGTGTGAGTTCAGAGAGAAGCAGATTTAGAGCAGTTAAGGAAAATTACGTAAAAGGGAAAGTGATGTTAGTGGGCATAGGATGGGAAAGGACTCAGGAGGAAAGCAAAAAGGAAGAAACAGAAGAAGGGGAGCAGTGCAGATGATACATCCATATCCATAGAGAGGATACTCCTGCCGAGGGGTATCACCTATGGGCTAGGCAGGTCCTCCCCCAAGTGAAACAGGGAGGACGGGGGGGGGGGGGGGGGGGGGGGGGTGGGGTGGAGAGGGGAGGGGAGAGGAGAGGGGAGAGGAGAGGGGAGGGGTTCCGGGACTGTTGCATAGAGCCCAGTAGAGCCATTGCTTTTCTTTGGTACTGTCAATGTGGTTATTGTTTGCCCAGGTGTTATGTATCAGCTCACCAGGGCTTTAAGTGGGCCGGGTCTCAAGGGGTCTGAACACCGGGAGTTTTTTAAAAGAGGCCTCGAAACGGGTCTCTATCGGGCTCTGTTTTGAGCCCTGGCACAGGCGCTCCATTTTTTTCCAGACTGCAGAGACAGCAGTTTACTGCCAATGCAGTACAGAAAAAAAGTGCCAGGGCGCAAAACAGCCAGATAGAGACCCGTTTCGAGACAAGCACATGGATGTGCGCTGCCCACACTGCTCACTTCTCACTAATGGAGAAGTTACAGCATGATGTCATGCCAGGTGAGCTTTGTGGGGGAAGGGAAATCCTTTAGAGAGAGTCATTTTCTCTCTGGATTTCCCTTCTCTTTCTGAAACGCAAGAACAGCAACATTGTGGTAGGGTCACCAAGGCTTTAATTGGAAGCTTTTTCAATATTATATGTAACAAGATATAGTTGCAGCTTATTTATCTTATGCAACTAATAACCACTGACAAAGCCAATAGTCCTTACTTGTTGTAGGTATGATGTTACTTATTGTATCACATATCTGGATACAATGACAGAAACAGCAAAATACAAGTTGGGCGGCACACTATACTAAACAAAGTTTTTTAGCGCAAGTGTTTAAAAGCCACGCCCCTTTGAGAGACCCCCCCTCCGGTTTTTCATCCCACTTAAAGCCCTGCAGCTCACTTCCGTTGAAGTTTGCTGTGGGAGTAATGACCGGTTACTCACCGGCAATATTCATTACTCCGAGTCGTAGCCCTCCCCGTCCTAGTCCTAACTACATGAGCATAGCTCCTCCCACCAGAAACTCCCAAGTAACTTGAAACCCATCCCTTCCCTCCAGGACACACCCATACCCTGAGGCATATAACCCTGTGACCTGCCAATCAACAACCTGTACCTAACAAGCACAAGAAGGCGAAACAAGGAGGGAGGGATGGGAACCTGGACGGGGAGGGCTACGACTCGGAGTAATGAATATTACCAGTGAGTAACCGGTCATTACCTCCTCGTCAGCCCTCCCCGTCCCAGTCCTAACTACATGAGCAGATACCAAAGCAATAATCGGCTTCACTCAGTAGCAAAAAACAGACTTTATTAAAGCACATAAAAATCACACCACCGGAGTAGAACGCAACACAGCGTCCCCAAACCCAGCAGAATCAGTCCCCCCAACCACCAAACGATAATGGGACATAAAGGTGTGTGGAGAACTCCAGGTAGCAGCCCTGCATATTTCAGCCATGGAAGACCCCTGAAAACAAGCCCAGGAAGCCGCCACCCCCGAGTCGACCTTCCCTGAACAGACCCCGGAACCAACACACCACAGGCCTCATACGCAGCGCCCACAGCCCATCACAGCCAATGACTGAGGGTAGCCCCAGTAGGCTTAAGACCCAGACCAGCCAGGCCAAAGGTCACAAAAAGGGATTCCACCTTACGAAACGGCTCAGTACGCAACAAATAGATCTCTAGAGCCCTCCGAACGTCCAAACAGTGCAGCCGCACCTCAACCTCTGAAAGAGGATCAGGACATAAAACAGGCAAAACCAGATCCGCAGAGCAGTGAAAAGAGGAAGGGACCTTGGGTACAAAGGAAGGATCAGGCCGCAGTACCACCCGATCAGGAAAGAAACGTTGAAAAGGGTCCGAACAAAGCAAGGAGCCCAACTCCCCAATCTGCCTAGCCGACGTAATATCCACAAGGAACAGCACCTTGATCGTCAGAAACCTCAAAGACACCTCCAGCAGAGGCTCAAAGGGAGCCCCCTGCAAAGCCCCCAAAACCAGAGGCAGATCCCAACTAGGAGCAAAGGACCGAATGACAGGCTTCTGAAGGAAGCAACTCCGCAACAAACGGGACACCAGGGGAACCACCGGGTCACAGACCGAACCCCGAAAGGCTCGAACAGCAGCCCACTGAGCCCTCAGGGAGGACACAGCCAGACCCAAGTCAAAGCCGTCCTTCAAAAAGTCCAAGACCAGTACCGGATCCACCTCCAACGCAGACCACCCACGCGCCGTGCACCAAGACTGAAAAGAAAGCCAATGCCGGGCATAGGATTTGAGAGTCGAAGGGCGCCTGGACCTCTGAATAAATTCCGCCACAGAAGGAGAACACCCCAACGCCACAAGGTTCATCCTCTCAACAGCCAACCCACCAGCCTCAGGCGGACCAGACACTCCCGAGACAGAGGGGGAAATGACAAGGGACAAGGGACCATCAGCAACCTCCAGCAAGGCCCCACTGCCAACTTCAATAACAGAGGAAACCAAGGCCGCTGGACCAATCCGGAGCCACCAGGATCACCGAAGCCCGATCCAGTTTGACCTTCAGCAGAACACGCGGCAGCAGGGCAATAGGGGGAAAGGCATACATCAGGCCCCCCTCCCACTGGAAGGACAGGGCATCCACCCTCCAAACCGCGGCAGAGCGAACCAGAGAACAAAACATCTCCCTCAAGGCATTCCCCGGGGCTGCAAACAGGTCCACCACCGGCACCCCGAACCGGGCCATCAGGCAACAAAAGACTTCCTGAGACAGGCACATGTCCGACAGGGAGGGAAACACCCTGCTCAGGCGATCCGCCTCCGAGTTCAAAATCCCAGGCAGATGTAAAGCCCTCAGAGACAACAAGTGAGACTCCGTCCACAGGCCTATACTTTGAGCCAACAAATTGAGGGAAGCCCCCCTCGCGCTCCCCTGGTGGTTGATATAACACACCACCACCGTGTTGTCCGACCGCACCATCACATCACTCTGGAGGACCCAAGGCAGAAAATGAGACCACGCCAACTGAACCGCCTTTAATTCCCGCCAATTCGAGGACATTTCCGCCTCCGGCACAGACCAAAGACCCTGCACAGACTCCTGACCCAAGACCGCACCCCAACCCAGTTCGCTGGCGTCAGTCGTCAGGACCAACCTCACTTGGGACACAAAGGGCGAGCCCTGTAAGAGGTTCCGATCCACCAGCCACCAGGACAACTCCCGGGCGATGGACACACTCCCCGGAACCAACAGCTCGTAATTCAGAAAGGCCGGATCCCAACGCTCCAGAAGATGATTCACAAGGGGATATAAGTGTAAACGGGCCCAAGGAACAATCATCACAGTTGCTGACATCAGCCCCTGAACACGCAACCACTGGCGAGCCGTGGAAGACCGAGCCCCCAACACCTTCTTCAGTTCGTGCACAAGAGTCAGTCTGCGGGGCTCCGACAGGAAGACCTTCCCAACCTGGTGTTGAACACCCCCAAATGAACAACAGTTCCTGAGTGGGGTGAAGATGGGATTTCTCCAAGTTCAGAATCCACACGAACCGTTGAAGGAGACTGCAAACCTCCCAGGAATGTGACTGAGCCTGAAGGAAAGAAGAGGAAGAAATCAACCAATCGTCCAAGTAAGGGAAAACCTGTATACCCTTAGCATGCAACAAACCCACCAAGGGTGCCAACACTTTAGTAAACACCCTCAGAGAGGCAGACAGGCCAAACGGTAATACCTGGAACTGGTAGTGATCCACCCCTACACAGAAACGCAGGAACCTCTGTGAATCCACGTGCACTGGCACATGAAAATAGGCGTCCCGTAGATCGAGAGAAGCCAGGAAATCCCCCACCGACAGGAAGGGAAGAATTAACTGCAGAGTCACCATTTTGAAGGACCGATGAGGGATACACAAGTTCACCGCCTTCAGATCCAGGACCGGACGGAAGTCCCCATTTGGCTTTTGGATCAAAAACAGGATTGAGTAAACCCCCCGACCCTGTTGACTCACAGGCACCCTCACCACAGCTCCCTTTGACACCAAGTCCCGAACTGCGTCCAATAGAGCACGACATCTTGCCAGAGACCCGGGAACAGGGGTAGCTTTGAACACATCCACCGGAGGAGTCCCAAATTCTATTCTGTAACCCAGCCGTACCACCTGTAGAACCCACAGATCCCGAACGAACTCCTCCCAGACAGGTAAAAAACAGGTGAGGCGACCCCCAACCGGCACCTTCAAGGAATCCATCACATAGTCACGACTTGGAGGGACCAGCAGAAGAGGAAGCACCTTGTTGACCCCGGGACTTGTGGAAGGAAGGGACACCCCGGCCACGTCCCCTACCACGAAAGGGCTGAGCAGCCATCTTAGATTGAAACGCCTGCCCAAAAGCCCGCTTATAACCCGCAAACTTCCCTTTCTGAGAAGAGCGGACCGGAGCCAACAATTTCTTGTCCTCAGCCGTCTTTTTAATCAATGCTTCCAACGGCTCCCCAAACAGCTTAGAGCCCGTGAAGAGAATCTTCATCACGGCCACCTTCTGAGCAGCTTCCGCCTTCCAAGACTTAAGCCACAACTGCCTCCTAGCAGCAACCGAGGCACCAGCAGCCGCCGCCGCAGCACTAAGGGAGTCGAAGGACAAGTCAGCCATGAAACGCAACTGTTGTTCCAACATGGACAAAGACTCAGAGGGATCCTTATCCTGCATGAGCTGCGCAGAAATACCCTGACAGTCCTTAAGAAGCGACTGAACAAGATAGCTGGTGTAAGCTGCAGACCGAACAGCCAGATTGGAGGCTGCAAAGGACCGCTTCAAGGCCCCCTCAACACGCTTGTCCCCAGGATCAGAAGGCACCGCATCCTCCGACACCACCAGGCTCTGAGACGCCATACCAGCCAGCAGAGAATCCACTTTCACCACAGCCGGAAACTCCTCTGTGAATCCCCGCAAGGGATACCTATAAGCCAGAAACCGGGGAAAGGCATGCCTGTCAACATCCATCCACTCCCCCTCCAGCACCTTCCTCACAGATGTATGAATGGGGAGGCTTTCCGGATCTTTCTTTAGGTAATTGACAAAGAAGTCTTCAGACTCTCCACCCTCCACAGGATCAGGGAATCACAGATTGTCTCGAAAATTGCTGCATAACACAGCGAAGGTCAGCCCCTAGGACAAAACGACCCTTCACCTCCTCATCAGAGTCAACATCCGGATCTACCTTAGCCGAGGCATCCAATTTCTGTCTCTTAGGCCCCTTGGGATCATGAGCCACAAAGGCCGCCGCCACAGCAGCCTCAATCATTTTTTGAATATCCGCCATGGAAGGAGCAGTAGAAGAACCAGCGACCACCTCCCCATCCTCACAGCCGAGCTCACGCATGTCGTAAACAGGAGAACAGAACAGACCAATCAAAGCAAAAATCCTCAAGGGCCAACCAGGGAATGCCACCTAGACCGGGAGCCAGTCCCTACACAGGACCGAAGGCCGGCCTTCAAACCGCCCTATCAGAGAAGACTACCAACCTACAAAAGGAAAAGACTGAACAGGGCCCAACTGTAAGGACACGAAGAAACCCAGAAGACCCCGCCCCAGGAACCAGTGAACCCAGAGGTAAGAACTCCCCAACGCCCCAGCAGAACTGCAGGAGAGCCGAGCCTCCAAACCCCACATGACGCCCACAGACAGCAGAGTCAGGCCAAGGACAGGGAAAAACACCCTAGGGCCCCTCCACAGAAGAGCAGCAAGAAGCCAAGACTTGAAATCAAGCCCCATGCAAATCCCTCCAGCAACACAAAAACGGCAATAAAGTAAATTGGACCGCCAGTAGAGGGAGCTCCAACCACAGAAACGCGGGGAAGAGAACACCAACCAAGGAAATCACCGCCAAAGCTGGACTGAACCTTAAACATCGGGCCCCCACGGACCAAATAAAGGCAGTCTCCCCCCCCCACCCCCCCCCTCCCCGCAACCCCAGACTCCATCAAGGATTGCAGGAAGCCAAAAAAAGGGGAAAAACACGGGCTCGAAAGAAACGAGCACCGAGAGTATTTAAAGAGACAGAGAGGCCAAACCGGCACGCCCTCGGCGCGCTGAAAAAGCCAGCCACACACACCCCATCCCTCCCCGGGTGTACCCGCTAGAGCAGGGAACGAACTCGGAAGAGGGGAGGCCGCAGCAGGGAGTCACCACCCCACACCAGGCAGTCCGGACCCCCAACCCCACGGTCCCGTTAAAGCAGGGACTCAAAGCATATGCCCACAAGATAAAAACAGGCACAATAGGGGTTAAAAACGGGCGCTTAGCATCCTGTTTCACACTTACCAGATAGGAGGCCAATTCCAGTGCCCCCCTCGACGAAGTCTGCTCGGAAGTGATTCCGCAGAAAAAACAAACATGTTGTTGATTGGCAGGTCACAGGGTTATATGCCTCAGGGTATGTGTGTGGCCTGGAGGGAAGGGATGGGTTTCAAGTTGCTTGGGAGTTTCTGGTGGGAGGAGCTATGCTCATGTAGTTAGGACTGGGACGGGGAGGGCTGACGAGGAGCTAATGTCTGTCTATGTGAACTTGGGCACTTCTCTGCGAATCATAGGTATATTGAGTTCTTCAATTTCAGTGGTGTCGCATGTCGTGCCTGAGGGAATGTAGTTGGATCTTCTGCCCAGTCATGCCCGTTAACCCAGTTCCGATGAAGGCGAGGCAGATCTACTCCCCGGCGGAGAGCATCCCACTCGAGGAAGATCCCTGGGCAATCATTTGAGGAAGTCCATCACTTACTGTGGAGATGTGTAGAAATAATATTTCCCCTGGTATGTTCTTCTTTTAAAAAAAAAAATTAAATTAAAGAACAAGCTTCAGATATAATCAAATCTCAATATACATATACAATGCATGTAGAAGACATAGCAATTCATTATAACGCGCAGTACACAATTACATTTAATGCAATACCGCTCACCACCCAATGGAATACGTCACTAGACACTCCCGGAAGGCCACTTCAAAGCACCTCATGAGACCCATCACAGACCCCTATACAATGTCCAAGGCCCCCATATTTTCTACCATTGAGGGCATCATTGATAAACTACCTGCTCAGCAATATGGCATCGGTCCATATCGCAAAGCCATGCAGCAACTGTCGGGGGTTCTGTGCCCCCCCCCCATGCGCATGCGATGTTACTCTTAGCGCACCCCCGCCAAAGCTAGCCACAGCTTGGCCCACTTTGACCATGTGATCTCTCCAGTGACGTCGAGGATATGGCATCTGGACTCCAACGGAACCTGTTCACCCACTACAGCCTCCATTACACGGGTGACGCCCTTCCAGTACTTCTGGATCCTGGGGCAAGACCACAAAATATGTAAGAAAGATCCCCTTGCGGCACATCCTCCGGCACATAACTCGGAGCCCCGCCCTTAATAAGGACCTGAACCATTCTCGAGGCATACAACCTGTGAAGGATGCAAAGTTATACAAGTCAAAAGCGCGCTCTGATGGCTATTTCCCTGGGCCACTGAAAGGCCTCCGCACAATCATCATTCTCCAAAAGACCCACACCTGTTTCCCAGACAGTCCGGGGTGTTGTTTACCAGTTTTTAGTATGTCAGTGACACCTCTTTCTCGAACATGGGATTCAAGAGGAGCCTATCCTCCAATGGGTATTATTTTAGAAGCACAGTCCCCACTTTCAAATGGCAATGGGGTGCCGAACGCAACTGTCGGTATCTAAGAAATTCATCATCCCCATTTGGAAGCCCTCCGGCAGACTATCGAATGTCACAATTTTACCACCTTTCCAGACGTACCTGAGCACGTCAATACCTATAAGGCTCCACTTCCGGAAACCCTGCAGTATTTGCACTTCTTTCAGAAAGTCTCCCTCCCAGAGTGGGGTCTGTTCAGTGAGTTTCCACTCCCATCCCGTTATTCTAGTTGCTTTATGCCAAATGTCGATGACTGTCTATGTGTGCTGAGGCAGATGTACGGAGCCCCTACCCCGGCGGTACAATTCTCCCAAGTGACTACGCTCGCCAGTCTGTCCACCCTGTAGGCTGGTTCCGCAAGTAGGAAAAAACCCAACCGTTGGTGTTATCCAGACCAATCAAAGCAAAAATCCCCAATCGGTGAGTGGATTAGTATTTCCTAATATCCGGGACTGCCAGCCCCCCTTCGTACACCCCATTCTGCAGCTTCTTGAGCACAATCCTGGGACTGCCCCCCACAATAGCAACTTGCATAGCTCGGACTCGATCGTTTGAAAGAATGAGTCTTGAATGAGATAAGGAGTGTTTTGGACGGCGTAAAGTAAACGCAGGAGGGCCATCATCTTGATGAGGACTGCCCTTCCCATAAGAGAGATCGGGAGCCCCCTCTATTGCATTGCATCATCTCGCAACCTGGTAAGCTGTACCTGTAGATTCAGTTGTGTAACTCTGCCTCAGTCTTGGCTATCCATATACCCAAGTACTTAACTTATCCTGCAGCACCATCTCTGAGCATGCTGACGTCAGAACCGGAGGGACCCCGGCTAGAGAAAAAAATCAATGACTTGTCCCAGATGATGCGACATCCAGAGCAGGAAACAGAAGCCTGTATTATGTGAAAAGGCTATGAAATGTTTGTCAGGGTTTGTGTGTAGAGAAGGATATCATCCACATACAGTGAAATGGGCTCACACAGGAGGGGAATTAGTTCCTCATGGGCGTTCCGCGGCAGTTATGAAGAGCTCAGCTCATCATGAGCACAGCTCCCCTGTGCCTCATGACGAGCTGAGCTCGTCATAAGCGCCGAAGGAGTTAATACACGCCGCCAGTGGCTCAAGCGCCATTCTCATTTCCTCTGGATGTTGTCCCACTTCGGACGCTTCCCTAAACATGTTGAGCATGTAAGGGGCCAGCTTGCTCGCCACTCATTTAAAAAACTCAGTGGGGAGCCCGTTCGCGGCCACGGCTTTCCTAGATTGCAAGTCTCTCAAGGCATTTCCTACTTCTTCCAGGTGGAATTCAGAATCCAGCACCTCCCAGTCCTGCCACCCGAGAGTCGGCAGAGAAATGTCACGTAGGAATGCAGTACAGTCCGATTCCCCCCATGTGGATTGAGACTGATAAATGTTTTCGTAATATTTGGCAAAAGTTTCCGTCCGGGCCGCCCCGGTACCACTCTGTGCCCCCTCTGTGGTCCAAATCTCAGAAACCCAGTTGCGACTCTTGTCCCTCTGTTCCAGCCACACAATCAGTTTGTTGGCTTTTTCACCCAGATCACACAATCTGCGCTGTGTGGTGATCGCATGAGCCCGAGCCACCTTGTCGGCAAGGTCCGGAAGGGTTTATTCTTTGAGTTTGAGTGAATGCTTAAGTCCATCAACACCCCCGGATTCCGCAGTTACTGTGCGCTCCAAGGTGAGTATCTCATGTTCAAGTTCCTCGCACTGGATTCGTTTCTCTTTACGCTGAGCAACGCTCGCCGCCTGCACAAAATCCCTCGCCTCACCTTGTAAGCTTCCCAAAGGATACCGGCGGAGCTAACAGAGCCGACATTTTCAGCAAAGTATAGTTCCGTGCATTCCTCAAAGCGCGCCCGAAATTCCTGAACCCGAAACATAAAGGTATCCAATCTCAAAGAACGAGACCAGTCGCGAGCTGGCCCTTGAAGCTGCACCTCCATCGGTGAGTGGTTTGATATCCCTCGTGCCTTATGGCACCCTCCCTGAAAAAGACCCGCAGAGGTAGTATGTGTAAAAATATAGTCCAGCCAAGCCCCACTGCCATGTGCCGCAGAAATATGAGTGTATTGTCTAGACCTGGTGTTGTGGCATCTCCATAGATCCACCCGCACGAGCAAATGTGAACAGTAGACGGGCCCCTTTACCCCAGGGGGAAGAGTTTCCCTATCTATTTCAGGCATAAGTGTATCGTTCATGTCACCCCCCCAAGAGCAAAGGTCCGTGTGGGAGATCCAGTAGAAGCTTACTAAGATCTGGAAACATAATTTCATGCGGCCGCAGGGGAATGTACACAGAGCATATATTTACCACCTGCCTCTCTCAAGTTCCTTTTTTTTTTTTTTAAATCTTTTTATTGAATAATTTTTTCCCCACTTTTGCGTACAGGGCACGGCAATATATTACATTAAACAAAAACATAAAATATAACATTTGTTACGATTTCCTTCTTAATTACAAACTCAGCCACAGTATCATAAGAATATAAGTTAATTAGCATTAATCCGCATGCTTCGTATCTTTCTATTCTGCTCAGTCCATTCCTTTTCGTTTACCACGCCTCTTAGTTTTGCTGATTAGCCAACAAATAATAATCAGAAAAGTGGAAAAATTAAGTAATTAAAGCTCCAAATGGGGTTACAAGATATCTAGGACATTAAGCAAGGCAGCGAGTCGTAAAATATGTGATCCAGTATACAT
The DNA here is from genome assembly GCF_964263255.1 of Lissotriton vulgaris. Classification (NCBI taxonomy): domain Eukaryota; kingdom Metazoa; phylum Chordata; class Amphibia; order Caudata; family Salamandridae; genus Lissotriton; species Lissotriton vulgaris. Next base: position 549,513,404 of record NC_141699.1, on the reverse strand, counting down.
TGAACATATATAATTCTAACTTTTCAATCCATACTCCCTTCTTTCCATCGAGTAATAGGATCCCAGATCTGTTTACCAATTTTCCTTCCCTTTTCCCCTTCCTTGCATAAATCTCAGTCTCCAAGTTATATATTGTTAGTAGTTTGGCCAACCAGTGATGGAATGAAGGCGGCAAAGGATCCAGCCATGCAGATGCGATACAGAGTCTCATAACTGACATAGCTACAAATAAAAATTCCCCCTCAGACTGCTGTTGCCCCTCCTCCTCCTTTACACCCAAAAGAATTATCGAGGGGGTTAAGAGAATATCAGTTCCTAATATTCTGTTTATGAAACCCTCAATGTCTTTTTCGAGCAGTTGCAGGTGAGGGCATGATACAAACACATGCATTAAATCTGCATCTAGGCTTCCACACCTAAAACAGCTAGTTCCTGCTGTGCCTCCCCACTGAGCTATCTTTGCCGGTGTGTGGTAAAGATGATATACAGTTTTATAGTGTTGTGCCTGGAGAGGCGCTGAGCACAGCAGTGTATATCCCATTTCTAAAGAGATGTAAAAAAATTTCCTCACTAATATCCAAACTATTTTCCCATTTATTTGCCCACTTTTCAATATCGTCCTCCTTTGAGATTAACAGTTCAGCATAAAATCTCTTTATTGTACAATCCTCCCCTGCTTGAATCACTTCCATAATTGGATTTTTGCTGAATCCTGATAGTCCTCCTTTTTTCTTATGTAGAAAACTCCTTATTTGTAGATACTTGTAGAATTGTCTTTTATCTAGTGCATACTTTGCCTGCAGTTCAGAGAACTGATAGACCCCTTGCTGTCCTAGGATATCTCCTATCCTTCTAACTCCTTTCCTTTCCCATTCTGTGAGTATAGGGCCAGCAACAACTTCCTCCGGAAGGTTTGGATTTCCTTTCAGTCTGGTATAAAAATGGTACCTCCCCAAGCCAAATCTTTTAGTGAAAGCTTTCCAGATTGTCTGAGCCGCCATAAGCGTCTTGAACCGTGTCCTTTTGAAATAGCTAGGTTCTGTATATTTTAAAAACACGTTCTCAGCTTCCGGCCCCAATATCAGGCCATATATTGCCAATGTCCCCAGCTCATTCCATCCTTCGGACTCTGCCCCCCCCCCACTAAGCCAACCATATTTTGCAGAGCTGCTGCCCAATAATAAAACTTTAAATCTGGCACTGCCCATCCACCCCTCTCCTGTGGAAGTGTCATAAACCTGAGTGCCCTCCTAGTTTTCCCCTTTGCCCAAATAAATCTATTGATCAAATCTTCAATCTTCTTGAACAGTTTGGTCTCAAATAATAAAGGTATTGCTCTAAAAAAATAAAGAAACTTAGGTAAAACCAGCATCTTTACTACATTCGTCCGCCCCACAATAGATAAATGTAAATTATCTATTCTATCCAGGTCCTTCCGCACTTTGTTAATTAAAGGTGTTATATTCTTTTCCACTAAGCAGTCTAAATCAGCCGAGATGGTTACCCCTAGATATGTGCCTGCTTGGATAACTCGGCTATCTACACAGGTAGTATAACAGTTTTTAATTATCTGTGTCTTAGTGGTGTTAAGTTTATAGCCCGAGATCTCCCCAAACCTCAGGGCCTCGATTTTCACTTGGGCAATAGCCTCCGTTGGAGTCGGTGTAATTACTGCAACATCATCGGCGTATGCTAGTATTTTGCACTGGCCAGTTCGTGTAGGTAATGGTGTTATTAGATCGCAGATCTCTATTCTCCGAATCAGTGGATCCATGTACATGGCGAATAACAATGGGGAACAGGGGCATCCCTGCCTCGTACCTCTCCTTATCCGAAATTGTGCTGTAGACCCTGCATTCACCCGTACAGATGCCACTGGATCTACGTATAGTGCCTGAATCGCTTTGATAAATCTTTTTTTAATCCCTGATCTTTCCATAGTATGCCACAGGTAGTCCAAGGAGACCCGGTCGAATGCTTTTTCCGCATCTAGTAACATGATCGCCATCGGGTCCCCTGAGACTGCTGCAGCGTCGAATAGAGTTATCACCTTACGAGTATGATGGGTGGTGCCCCTTCCAGGTATAAAACCATGCTGATTCGTACTCACTACCTTATCTATTATTTTAGCATATCTTGTTGCTAATGCTTTAGAAAAGACCTTAGTGTCCGTATTCATTAGGGTAATGGGCCTATATGATCCAGGTTCTTCCGAGGGCTTCCCTTTCTTTAAAATTATCACTATTTCCGCGCCTCCCCATGACCCGGGTATAGATTCACCAATCTGCGCCTGTTGCATCGTCTTAATTATATCATCTTTTAAGGTATCCCAAAATACTTTATAAAATTCTATCGGAATTTGGTCCGGACCCGCTGCTTTCCCAGATGGGAGGTTCAAAATAGCGTTTTTTATTTCTTCTCCCTGAAAAACCTCTTCCAAACTTTCTGCCTCCTCATCCGTAAACGTGACCACCGGGATTTCCTGCAGATAATCTCTGATTCTCCTGGCATCTCCCCTTATCGGTTCGTCGTATAATTTCTCGTAAAAGGTTCTAAAAACTTCCCTTATTTCCTCTGAGTCTGTGTGAATCCTACCTGCGGTATCCCTGATCTCCCTCACAATACCTAACGCTTCTTGCTGCCTTGTCCGTATAGCCAAAGTTCTACCTATTGCTTCACTAACTTCGTGACATCTCTCTTTTTTTGTTGTATATAGTTTTGCAGCCTTTCTAGCAATATCTCCCTCTGCATCCCCTTTCGCTTTCAGGAGTTCTATCATAGCATTATTTACTGATATTCCACTCATAACACACTCCTCCAGTTTCTCTTCCGCCTTAAGTACTGCCCCTGCTAATTCTATATTCCTCATCTGCTCCTGTTTACGCTTATAAGAATTAAAGCTCAGGGTCTCTCCCCGGACCCCCGCCTTAAAGGCATCCCATACTACCCCTACAGTAGAACTGTATCTATTGTTCTCAAAGAATTCTCTAATCCATATTTTCATATGATCCACATATTTGTCTTCCTGCAGTAATCCTCTTTCAAAAGTCCACACTCTTTGCTGTTTAATATTTTCTGGCTTTGTTGTTGTAAGCACTAGGGGATTATGATCACTTAGGATCCGTGGGAGTCTTTCTATCCTTGATTCCGATAAGACTGCGTTTGAGACAAAAAAGTAGTACAATCTTACACAAATTTGGTGTGGGGCAGAGTAGTATGTAAACCCCTTTTTTCCTGCCCTCTTTTTCCCCCAGACATCAGATAAAGCATTATTTGCTACTAAACCCTGTAGGGCCTGGCATACACGCCTCTTCCTGCCTGAATATTTACCAAATGAGCCCAGACCCAAACCATCAGCGCCATTAATATTCAGGTCCCCTTCCATAATCATTCTAGGTGCCCAGGTGGCTAATTCCACGTCCAAAAACTGGAAGATCTCCGGGTCGTCCTCAGTTGACCCATATACAGTTATCAACGTAGTCCACTCCCCATCTATCATACACTCAATCATTGCCCACCTCCCCCATTGATCCTGTGCCTTTTTTCTCAATAGCAGATTTTTGTTCCTAGATAATATAGTTACTCCCCTTTTTTTGACACTTTGCTGTGAGCTTACTAATACCTGAAAACCCAGTTGTTTCAAAAAATATTCTTGTGAAGTGATAACATGTGTTTCCTGCAAAAAAATAACATCGACATTCATTTGCCTTAATAATACGGAGACCTTTAACCTTTTCTGAGCATCGTTTAAGCCGCACACGTTCCATGTTACATATCTAGTCCCCATAAATGATTCATTATTTTACTGCCATATATTCTCTTACATTTATTCAACTTATTTGTTTTTCCATTATTTCTTAATTTCTCAAAACTATACCCACCACCAAATAATCCTTTCCTTCCTTCCAACCCCAAATCTCTTGTCTTATCTCCTCTCTCTCCCACCTCTACTTCTGTGAATGATTCTGCCTTCTGTTGCTGTACCGTGCCCTGTACCCCCCCTTCCCCCTCCAAACCCCTACCCTCCCCCCCAACCCTACTGGCAAATAGGTCAATGATGACCTATATCTGACAGCCGAATCCCCCCCAGGAAGCCTCTCCCCCTCCACTCTCCCAGTATCTTAATGTCCCTTTCTTGGTCCTGTATCGTCAGGATTATACCTGTTGCTCCCTCCCTCCCTTACTCTATCTTCCTTTATTTTTCTGTGTCACATGGGCTGTTTGTCTTATAGCTGCGGTCCTGTCGCTTTGTGCCTGACCTTCTCTTTGTGCCTTCCCTTCTTTTAGGTACGTCAAGTATTCCTGTGCTACTATTTCAGAGAAAAAAACTCTGAACTGACCATTAAAGCCAACTTTGAGTCGGCAGGGGAACATCAAATATACCTCACATCCCACATTTTATAAGGGTGTTATTAACTGCCTCATGCGCCACCTTCTCTCCACAGTGGTGTGGCAAAAGTCTGGGCGAGCGAAAAAAGTTATATCTTTGTATGAACGTTTGGCCACTGGCTTTGCCTTTCTGATTACCTCCTCTCTTAATAAAAAATTTCCCACATACACCAGTATGGCCCTTGACTTAGAGCCTGTATTTTTTCTTTGTGTCAAAGGAAAGCGGTGCGCTCGCTGCACCTCCTTGTCCCAATCCCACTTATCCATCTCCGGTAAAGCCCCTTTCAACAACTCTACAACAAAGGCTCGTACATCAGTCCCCTCCTTCCCCTCCTCAATACCAAGAAGTCTTATATTGTTGCGCCTCTGTCTATTCTCGAAATCTTCGAGCTTCCACAAAACGTCTGATGAGATCTTTTCTTGCTCGTCTCTATATTCCCGCAGTTTTATCACTTCATCCTCTACTTTGCCTGTCCTCTCCGCCACTTCCACCAGCCTGCCAGACACTTCCGCATACATTTTATTCACTTTGCGCAGAGACCCTTGTATTTTCTTGTTTGCGTGCTTAGCTCTTTGGCTCTCCCGCCGAGCCTCCCCCTGGATCTGCTTTAGTGTTGAGAACAGAAGATCGAAACTAGCTGCATAGTCTTTCTCCTGAGCCTGTGCCTGAGCCTGAGGCTTGTTTAGTTGTAGGGAGCCACCAGCTGCGCTCTCCTGATACAATTGTGAGGTGGCAGCGTAGTCCCAATCCAGTTTTTTAGCCACACCTGACTGCGTTATGCTCCCCGTTTCTTCGCTCTTGTACGGGTCCTCCCCCTGGTTCTGCTTGGCTTACCCACTTGATTTCGTTTTAACACAGTATTATGTTCTGATTCAGACTCAGTTTCTAGCTCTGAAGTATCTACCTGTGATACCTCCGAGGAACTTTCCGTGGGTGATGATGAATCATCTAAGTTAATAGATGAGTTATGACTTGAATCTGCCTCTTCGATCTCCTCCTCCTCCTCATTCTCCACATTATCTTCCTTATCATCATCATTTCCAGTGAAAAAACAGTCATCGCTAGGTGAGCCAGCAGCTGTAGGCATGTAATTATTCCTATTATCTGCTCCCCCCTTATCTACCCCCTCAGTCACTACTTGAGAATAATTTAGAGCTCCCTCGGAGGTGTTATCCTTACTACCACTTCTAACTTTACTCCTTTTGTCTGCTGGGTTGTGTCCTGGGTTGTTAATTTGGAGGGTTCTACCTGCTACTTCCTTATTGCCAGGTGATTGCTGTGTCACTTCGACTATCAGGGTACTCTCAGACAATTGGCTACCCCCCTCTTGCACCTTACCCATCTGGTCTTGAGTCTGTACTGGCATTAACGTTGGGGAGTGAGACTCGGTCATTAAGACGTCTTCTCTTGCTGTTACAGTTCTCTGTGGATCCATTTCCCCTCTTGTACTTCCAAGCAGTAGATTTGTCTGCTCTGAATCAGTTATCTGTTCCTGATCTGGTGCTGCCTCTAGGAGCTCCTTTCTATTGCAATCCTCCTCATGACCCGGGGCGACTAATCCACTTTCGCGCTCCAGGGCTGCTGTCTTGCCTGTCACCATCTCTCTCCGTGAGCCGCTGCAAACTTTCTCCGGGTCGCGCAGCTCCTCTCCCTGACTCAGCGCAGCTGCAGCTCCGAATTGCACCTCACCCCACATCTCGCTGACGTCACCCTCCGGTTCCAGCTCAGCCTCTAGGAGCACAGCCTCGGTTACATCTATCAATGAGGCCGTTCGCTCTGTAATCCCAGCTGTCCCGCCAGGGCCGATCAATTCGGTAGCGTTCATGGGTGCATTCTCATTTCTTATCGCCGGGAACGGCTCGAACAACGTCGGTTGCCGCAGATTGACTTCCCTCGAAGACACAGATCCAGCGTCTGTGTTCTTTGCTAGTCCTTTGCCAGGTATTTCTTCTTTTCTTTTTCTCTTCTCTGCCTCTTTATCTTTTTTTCTTTTTTCCGTTGCAGAGAGATTCTGCTCTTCACGTACCCTGGCAGCCTCTCTTCGCAGTTGGGCTCTGTGACGAGCCTTTGCCCTGAGATTTGCCGCTGGTATCTCAGAGTCACTTGTTTGTAGGTCCTCGTCTTCTCTTCCGACCATATCCTTAATTGCCTTCATCACTTTCGAAGCCATGAGTCGCCTCCCAGTGTCCCAAGTAGTCTGAAACCGCTGGAATGTCTCCTCTAGCGCTGCACCAAGTATTCGCCAGAGGATGTCCGGCCCTTTCCCAGAGCCAGCATACACTCGTGTTAAAGGCCACTCCGCTAAATCAAGTCAGTTAACAAAGTCCTTAATCATCCCGTTTTGTAACACAAACAGGGGTTACTTCGGCACTTCCTTAAATGTCGCTTCAGCAACCGAAATGCAGCATATCGCTCGCTTATCACTTAAACCGCGTTTCCCAACATTTTACTATGGGAGAGTGGTCGAGAGCTGCTGCCTCCTACGGTCTGTCGGCGGCCATCTTGCCTTCACTCATTGCCTCTCCCAAGTTCCTGACAGAGCCGCATAACGTCCCAGTTGGTCACACCATGTGCGCCGTATCACCAGAGAGATCGCATTTTTAATGAGTATGTCCGTGCCCCTGGACCCTGACGTGAAACCAGCGTGGGCCTGTAGTGTGTATCTGTATCTAATTGTTCCCCCTGAGGTGCATCTCTTTATTTATTTTATTTATTTAATGCGATTTTATATAGCGCAAACTTTACCCGAAGGTGTCAGAGCGCTTTACATAAGAACCAGTTGCAAAACATAAGGACTTAGGATTACATGCATTACATAAAAGATACAAACAGAAAGAAAAATTGCAAATGTACAAGTAGTAAAGTCAATCAAGGTAGAGATCCAAATGGATATACTCTAAGAGTCACATAGGAATGGTAGGGAGTACAAAGGTCTACTGCATATACTAGTGATTAGAGTTATCTCTATATACACATATATATATATATATATATATATATATATATATATACACATAGTAGATTTTCTCAGGTCAAGACCCCCCCCCAAAAAAATCAGGAGAACAGAGTTCCATTAAGTGGGGTCGGAGGGGGGACGCAGTCACAGAGGGAGGGTGGGACAGTACTCTGTCTCCCTCACTGTTTTTTCCCCTGCCCTCAGTCTGCTTGAGCCTGTATAGGTAGTGCGGAAGGTGCAGCGGCACCGGGACCTGAGCGGCACTGCGCGCCCCGGGTGTAGTGCTCAGTGCTGCGACGCCGCTTTCCCAGGACCCCATGACAATGTCTGGGGAGTGTCTGTACAAATACTGTAGAACCATAGTGCATTTAATTTTTTCCCCTAGGCCATGTGTATTCCAGGAGAGGATTGTCAGCTTTTTATGAGGTTGTGAGGCCATGTAGTCAATCTACTCCAACCCCCCCCCCCCCACACCCAGCACGTAGAACCCCCTCTTACGCACGGCAAAACCCAGCCTGTACAAGGATGTCATCTGACACAAATGTTGAAGCATTAGATCTGAAGCAAGAACCAAACAGCGAACCACACGAGAAATACAAAAACCCATAACAGTGTCCCCCCACCCTGAAACCCTGCCTTCTAGGTCTAGAACTATCCACATCCCAAATAGCAGAGCGCCTGTCGCCCCAGTGAACAAGAAACTGAAGTAGGGCTGTCTGGCACCATCACCCAATAGCGCCCCCTCCCAGGCCTCCAACTCCACCCCTCAAAATATCGTTAAGCTGGAGCATACAAAATAGTGTTCCACCCGAACGTGCCCCAGACTTCTTCATCATTTGAGTATGAGCTCTAGTAGCGGACATTGAAGACTGTGCCTTAAGCCCCTCAAAAGTCATACAACAGTGTACAGCTCTAGGTATTCGTGTTGTGAGGCGAGAGGAAATTGTACATGGGGTAGTGATTACATTGTTTTTACCTGTCAAAGATTTTTTTACAAGATTTTAAAACTACTTTGTAACATGAAATTTTAAAGTTTGCTTGTCTTCCACATTACGGAGGGTGCTGAGTGCCGATTGGCTGACTATTGGCCAATCAGACGCTAGACGGGAGGAGCCTGTTTGCCCACCATCTACTTCAGGCACACCGGATGCGGACGAGCAGCGGACGCCTGCAGCGGGAAGGCGTGCCTAAGGCAAGCCCGTCTGCCCATTCTGCCCTTTCCTTAAAGCACATAATTTCATACTCCTGTTCAGAGCTTCAGTCATTGAACATCAAAGGCCCATCCTGCAGTAATCATTCCTGGTCCCCTTCGGCCGGTCCCTTTCAATGTCAACACTGCACTTTTCAAAGTAAGTTAGATGAGAGAGGCACCTCCCCCTCTGACTTTAGTGATTTTAGGTTCTGTAGTCTGAATTGTAGGTTGCTGGTCAAACACCATGCTGAGATCTTAGCTCTACTAACTGAAGAGTCACCTGATGCATCATTTTTGACTGAGACCTGGTTGACGCAGGATTTAGTTGCTGAATCATGGTTAGCACTCCCCCAAGGCTATACTATGAACCAGCTTAACAGAACTGGCAATAGAGGTGGGGGGATTGCACTGATCTATAAGGCAAGATATTAGTGTAGCCTGAAGAGGGAGGATATTCCTGAATGTGAAAGCACCTACTTTCAAATGAAGTTAAACCATAATTCTACGGTCTCCGGTCTGCTGATCTATCGGCCACCTTGGCCTTCTAAAGTCTTCAGAGAAGAATTAGTAAATAAGACCACATTATGATCCAATAAGGCAGCTAATTTGACCATCGCAGGAGACCTTAACTTGCATTTTGATGAGCACTGTAAGACAGATATTGCCAACTTTCTGGCGGATTTGGATGCATGTCAGCTGTCGCTGCGGGTCTGGAACAGCACTCTTGTTGCGGGCCACCTGTTAGACCCGATATTTTCTAATTTAGGTTCCTTGACAGCTGCAGCCCCAATTCCCATGGTATGGACAGACCATTTTCTTGTCCCATTTTCAATTAGCTGGCAAGGTAAATCAGTCCAGAAGGGTTTTATGCCAACTTTAAAACGACCTTGGCATAAGTTAGATACTGATACATTTATGGCTCTACTATCAAAGCATATACCCCGGATTCCATCTAATATAGAATCCACTACTACGTTTTTCCATGATTGCCTGTCTCATACTCTGGACAACTGTATCCCGGCTAAACTTTGCTCGAACAAAAAAAAAAGAGCAATCCAATCCCTGGTTTAATGAATCACTTAGTAAGGCTAAAACAAACTGTAAACAGTTAGAGCGGGTTTGGAGATGCACCTATGACAATGAAGCTAAAATTAACTATCGTAAATCAATTAAGACTTATCACAAATTAATCCGTAGAGCCAGAGCAGAGTACTTTGCCAACAAAATCTTGGAGAGCATTAACTCACCCAAAATAATCTTCTCCCTTCTTAAGGTCATGAAAGGCTCTAATTTGAAAGACAACTCCCCTATTTCCTCTAATACCCAATGCGATGAATTGGCTAGGTATTCTGTGCATAAGGTGGAAAAAATCTAAGAACATTTCGCCCCCACTGTCAATTGTGAAAGGGGGGATTGTTATGAAAATAAAGGCCCTAACAGAGTAAAGAATACATTGTGTTCCCTTTCTCCATTATCTCTCACTAAGACTGAATCTTTATGTTGGAAGGTTAAATCTGGCTCCTCAGTTGACCCTCTGAGACCAGCTCAGTTCCGCCAATTTCACAATGCCATTTTACCAGTGGCCCGGGAACTGATCAATCTATTTCTGTCCTCAGCATCTCTCCCATCAGCCTGGAAACATGCTAAAGTAATCCCTCTTTTAAAGAAATCATCTTTCGATCCGTCAAAACCGGGCAATTATCGCCCCATTTCTAAGCTTCCTTCTCTAGCTAAAGCTGGAATCTCATGTAAATACCATTCATACAGAGTTTGTAGAACAAAATGACATACTGGATGCCTCACAACACGGTTTCAAGTCCCGCCACAGTACTGAATCTGCTTTAATGGCGGTGAGCGAACAAATCCATGACAGTCTGCATAAGTAAAACTCAATTGCCTTGATTCTTTTTCTAGCTAAAGCCACTGAATCTCATGTAAATACCATTTGTACAGAGTTTGTAGAACAAAATGACATACTGGATGCCTCACAAAACGGTTTCAGGTCCTGCCACAGTACTGAATCAGCTTTAATGGCGGTGAGCGAAGAAATCCATTACAGTCTGCATAAGTAAAACTCAACGGCCTCGATTCTTCTTGATTTAAGTGCCGCATTTGATATGGTTTCTCATGAGATATTATTGCGTAGGCTACAGGGGATTGTGATTGGGGGCCTGGCCTTAACTTCGTTTCGATCCTTTTTGGAGGGTAGAACCTTCCAGGTTACTATGCCACCTTTTCACTCTCAGGAGTATGCTATTGAACATAGGGTGCCCCAGGGCTCGATCCTGAGCCCTCTGCTCTTTAATATCGATGTACAGCCATTGGCATTGGTTGCCAGGAGTAGAGGGCTGTCTTTGGTGTCGTACGCCGATGACACCCAATTAGTCATCGCCTTCTCTAAGAAACATGAATCTAATCTTGCTAAATTCAAGGATGATATGTTGGCAATTGCGGATTGGATGTTGGAAAATTGTTTGCAACTAAATGCAAGCAAGTCAGAAATACTTCTGCTCGGGAGAGACAGTGATATGTTGTCTGATCAGTGGTGGCCAGATAAACTTAAACCTGCACCCACAACTAAGGAGGCGGTTAAGAACTTAGGCATCTGGATTGATAGAAGTCTTTCCTTTGATATTCAATCTAAGGCAGTTGCTTGCACCTGCTTTGGGCTTCTGAGAGGACTGAAACCTCTACTGAGCTTCTTTGATCCCTCTGTCTGTCAGACCATTTTACAGGCCACGATTTTGTCTAGGCTGGACTACGGTAATTCTTTATATTTACGGGCCAGCAAATCTTGTATTCAGTGGCTTCAAAGAATGCAAAACGCAGCAGCCTGGATGTTGCTTGCACTGCCTAAATCATGTTCAGTGTCTACGTCCCTATACAAACTACATTGGCTGTCAGTAGAGAGAAGAATTCAGTTTAAAGCTCTCTGAGTATCTCATAAAATTTTGCCTCATCAAGCTCTTACTGTCCTAGCTAATATGCTAGTGTTGTATAGACCGAGTCGCCCTCTTCGCTCCTCGGATCAAAGGCTGGTCTGTATTACCCGTGTTCGCAGAGTCAGAGTAGGTGGTCGGTCTTTTAAGGAGCTGGGGGTCAAATTGTGGAATTCTCTCCCCTCTGTAATTAGAGGACTCCAGAATCATTTAGAGTTCCGCAAAGACTTGGCTTTTCCTGGGGTAATCGTGGATACCTTCTTTTCTTTGGATTTGCTTCAATCTATGTATACCTGAGTAGCGCTGGAACGCCCCGTTGCTGGGGCAGCTGTGCGCGGTACAAAATAAGTAAATAAATAAATGGGTCCTGTCCCTAACTTCCCACGAAGAACCAAACGCAAAAGAGATAAGCTGCAAAAAGATATAAGATATTTCAGCAGGGAACGCATTTATCCATATCTTCCAGATGGATATTATACTCAATCTGATGATTCTGGGTATGATACGTTGTCCTATCAACCAGCCATGAGACAACCCAATAAGAAGGTTACCACCTTCTCTGAAACATCAGATTCTGACAGTGATGAGGGTCCGTTGGCACAGGGCTATAGAGGTATGAGACACACTTTTCGCACTAAGCAAGGATATAGTCCTTTTTTAGGGAGGCGCAACCAACAGAGAGGCAATTGGCGACCCCGTTACCAATCACAATTTTGCCCACATTACCAACCACAAGCACAGTATCAGCAGCGTGCACAATACCAGCCTCAATATCAGCCACAATACAGGGGCCCTCCTCAAATAAACCAGAATCAATACCTGGAAACCAGAAATGCACGATACTGGAGACAAAAAAGAGATCCCTATTTTCAATCTAAGTAGGTCAATCTTAAATAATGCCACTCTCTCTTTATTGTCAAAGGGACTCTCCTTTGTGCCACATTTGGGACTCAACAAATTTGAGCTCTTCAATGATTTGATGGCTTTCTTCCGAAAAATCAGTCTCGCTTTCTTTTTTGAAAATAAAGAACATGTTGCCTCCGATATCAACAGATCAGGTTTGTCCCTTAAATCGACATTTAAACTCACTATTGAACAAGTGACTCCTGAAGATAAAATATTTGAAGAAGTAGTTTATAATAAACTTCTGTAGTGTAGTTCCTATATTCCCAATAGGCTCTGCGCATTGGAATAATATATCCTGTAGCTTAGACGTAGGACTGAGGTCTACTAGGTCTCTACCGGTTATATTAGACTTAATTGTGAGTGCCAGCTAGCTCAGAGGTCACTAGAAATGTTCTCGAATAAACAAGAAGGGATTAGTTTCTGACAACCGCATAAAACATGACAACTTTGTTTCCCAAGAATAAGAAATCAAATCTCTAGAGTTGCGGAAACAATAGATAACTATTTCACTCAGTCAATCGTGCATGCTTAGTTTCACCAGAGGTGCAAGAGAAATTGAGAGACGGGCGTTTTCAATAAAAAGGTATTTATTGAACAGTCTTCTTTCTCAAGCATTGAAAATGAACTGCTACAATAGTAAAGCTTACTATGAAGTACAATGCATATAATACGAACAGTATTATAAAGTAGTACTGTAAAAGCATGATATGGTTTCTAAGCCATAAAATTTATAAAATACATACAACGATAAAAGGATGACTAAAATACTCAACTGGTGCTTCTAGAAAATGCCTACCCCGGTGTACCTAACCTAAGTCTGGTAAGAGGGAAGGAGTATAAGAGGAGGAGTTTAAGTCTAGGAGTTCTCTGCCAGGAATCTGATTCCAATAATTCTCCAAAAGGTCTAATCAGCTACGTACCTTTGTTCTAGAATGAAGGAGGTCTTGTATCTCGTTCTCAGGACTCGATTTCCCAGATACCCGCAAGGGTAGCCTGGAAACACTGGAGCTGGATTTCTCGGCAGGAGAAATGACAGAGTCTCGCAGTGCGTCTGCTGGAGGGTCGGCTTCCTTCGGCACTTGCTGCTGCAGGGCGTCGGGCAAGTAGATAGTCGATCTGCTCCAAACCACTGTGTGTTTGTTTAGGCAAATCAAGGCATATTTATACTTTGAAGGTGCCGAGTTTGACGCATGTTTGGACTTAATAACGTCATTCAAAGGCTCATTTCTTGGAAAACGCCGGGAATTCTAGGAGAACTTAATATTCAAGCAGGGGGAAGTCCCGAGCTGCTGAAGGCGGGTTTTTCCAAGAAAACTGTGTTAATTCTTGGAGCTTAGTGGAAGTATCCATGCCGTATTTGGGCTGTATGGTTTAGGCCAAATATGGTAATGATTTCTATGCCGATATAAGGAAATGATAAAGTATACCTATATAAGGGCATGAATCGGGAAATTTATACTAGGGTCCAAGATTCATTTTGAACACCCTCTTCACGGATATTAAGTTCAATAAAGCTAACCTAGCAAGCACTGAACATATCTAAAGCTAGTGTTTACAATCCCACTCCAATACAAAGAACATGCATTTGAACTGGGTATGTAGAAAAAATAGTTTTAGCATTTTTTACAGTACACAATATACTTAAGGGAAAAATTTCTAAGCATACAGTCTTTTATCTAATTTATGCCATTTGAAAAGACTCATAAGATTACATTTATGATAACGTCTCTTAAATACAGAAGAAAAGTCGCAATCATTTCATAACATAACATGTCATAGCAATCTTACTATTAATAGGGATGAGGCCTAAATCATTCTTTTAGTTAGTTTTCAAAGATGACTTGTTCTCTAGGAATAGTTCTACTTTAAGCAGATTATTCCGTGCCAAAAGTTCAGTGTTTTGGAAAGAGAGAAAAACTACAACTTTGTTGTGGAAATATTGTTCCAAATGTTAAAAGTCATTGTTTTGAAAAAATGAAGGTCGTATTTCAGAGTTCAGAGAACACTGTGTGCATGACTCAAAAGTTATTCTCGGAGTCAGGAGAAACTATCAAGTCGTCTAGGCTGGCAAAGAAATTGTCTACCACAGTAGGTAAAAGTGGAACCACTTGATCCAGCAGATCAAATGTGCATAGATGAGAAGCATTGCGTCAGCGCTTATTGCCATGTTAACAATGGTCATATCAGATGGTACCTGTGTGCCTGGTGTTTCTCGTACCTCACCCTCAGTTAGACTTACTGGTGAGATCTCAATGAATGCCGTCATCAGGATCTGTAGCCGTTGGGGGCAACACAATGCATGAGCCGTTACAAGACCTAGCAAGGCGTCGACATCCGATGGCAGGACTGATGAAAGTGTAGGACAAATGTCTAACACGCATTCCTCTCCGCAAAGCAGGCATCGTAGAACAGGTAAGATGTAATCTTGCCAGATTGGTCTGAACGAGAGAAGCCATGTCGTATTCAGATCTCTTAAACGAGCCAAGCCGAGAATGTGTTATCCTCTCACGATACCTCTGAGCATGGACCGTCTGTTCCATGAGGTTCTGGGTATCACCGGTTACTGGACTTGCCATATCGGAGCAGAATAAATAAAACTAGTATTCCTGCTACGAGTACCAAGATGAGAGGCAGGCCGCCGAACACAGAGTGCACGAAATTTGGGAAAATGCAAAGGACTGCTTCAAATGGTGCTAACAGTCCCGAAAAAATCGTCTTAAATACATGTGCAATGCCACTGGTATCAGACATGTTTAAGATTTGACTTAACATTTCTGCGAAATGTACAGGGCAGTTTGTTGACAATAATGCATGTATCTCTGCAGATGTCCTTGCAACTTGCAGATCATACGTTTCTTTTGATGATGTCAGTGGCACAGATTTTTGCAAAAGAATAGACTTTAGTCTGCTTAAAGTATCAATTTCTATAGAAGAGCTATTCAATGAAGACCATATTGCCGTCTGACTGTCTGATTTGCAAGCTGGATACAATACTTGCATACAACAAGTGACCATGGACGACACAGTAACCAGATAAACATTTCCTGGCACCATGCCACAGCAGCTGTGATCATTTAATATAACATAACTGCCATTGGATAGTTGCCTGAAAACGGGTTCTATTAGTGTGGAGGGAGTACCGTGCAGGGGGCTGAAAGGTTATTCGCAGCACCATCGCAGGCTCCGTGTAAATTAATACCCTGGCACAGAAGTGTACCACTCAGTGAATTTTTACAATTTTTCCCACTAAGGAATACTTCTTTCCCCTTATTCCAACAACTGTGTGTATATGGTAAAGTCCATGTTGACTTAATGTATTCTTTACCCAACCTTTCATACAGGCCTTCTGGTATATGCTGTACACAATACTGAAATTGGAAAATCGTCACTGGAATCATGATGGTGCCATGAATTATCCATTCTATTACAGGTTTCTCAGAAACTGTCAATGGTAATCTTTCCAGTTTTTCAATGCTCAGCACTGTATAGTCTGCTCCTCTTTGTGCCATAGAGATTTGTTTATCTGTAAGGTTAAACCCAGTAAACAAAGACGTTGTTTTGATAAGCCTCAATGGCACGTAGCCTGAACACAGATTTGGCAATGTCTAGCCTAGTTGCATTATAGAACGTAATTGAGACTGGCCATGTTGTAATATTAGCAAGTCTTGTTCCATTATGTCAATTGCAGAGGATGCAATGCTGTCCAATGAATATATTCTGGAGGACAGAGTAGTTACCCATTGTCCACTACAGAGAGAGCTTTCTCCAAGTTAATACGATCTATTTCTCGTATTCTTTCAGCAGTTTCTAATTGTGTTATTTTCCAAGCCTCGTTGTACGCAGCATATATACCGGTGTATATGAAACGTTTTTGCCATGGTTTGCGAGGTCCCAATAAGAAATCTCGCAAATCATTGCTTTCTTTAAGTAAAGTCAAGTGTTGTTTAATTTCTGAAAGTGTAGAAGTTTTCAGCCATTCAAGGCATAGTTTCCCTACACTATATGTTGTTACTATCCCTGGATGTTGTCTCTGGGAGTATCTTGGATCTGGCCTGTTAAGAATTAAACCCTGTGTTTTGTTCAGGAATCTATCTTGACAGTTATTGATGTCTGTGGGCCAGATTAACCATTTTTTTCCAATTAGGAGTAGTTCTGTTCAATTTGAAAACATATTGTACGTCTATCTCCTCTTCTATCGTTTTGTTATTTTCAGGTATGGGCTTTGGTATAGACGGTTTATTTAAATCTTTTATTTTTGCTATGCCAAGACAAGAGGTTTGTTGCACAGTGTCATTTAAAAACATTATTTGTTCTGGTATAATGCAGGCTCTGAATAAAGCTTCCAGACCTTGCACCTGCCATACTTTTGTGCCCCAGACAGTTTTTGTCTCGATGTTGTCTTTCCAGAAGTCGTAACCCAATGTGGACAACTTAGTATAAAAGTTTGCAGAATAAATTTGTTTGGTATTGGTCAACATTGTTTTCAATCCAGTATTATTTACATTTTTGAAATAAAACATTTCTGGATCTGTAACATTAAACCCTGAGAAGTAAGGAAACATTTCATAAAATGTTTTAGAGCTGCCTTTTTGTGGTGTTGGACAATGTTCCCATTGATTATACATAAAAACATTTCTCGGGATTGTAGATTTGTGCAAATAATGATGACCAAAATGGTTAAAACAATGCATTTGTTCATAGTCTGATGACCCTTCTAAATAGTCATGTTTAGTATATTTCGCAGACATTTCTAAATCTGACATCATATTATTAATTGTCTCAAAGTCCCAATCATCAGAGAATCTGCTGGGTGTTACAAAGTCATTCACAGAAACCTTGAACTGATGTGGAATCCTCAGTATCTCTACCGGGCCATAGATATCATAATCAGTTCTATCCCAAACTATACCTCCTGGTATAGGGATGGCTGTGATGTTTACTGATGACAGTTCTCTTTTTTCAACATGTGATGATTTGTGTGGTTTTAGGACCAAGCTGATTTTCTGACTTGCTGTGTCCATTGTACTGTATTTTCCGTCTATCATTTGTCCCAGGCTTAAAACCAATATTAGCCAGAGCAGGAGGAAAAATGCACCTAAACCTATCCAAAATTCAGTCCATGGTGAAACCAGATATATTTTTTCAAGTTCATGAAAACGTTCTGTTGTTTTTTCTTTTAGAGTTTTCTTTGTTGTTGTATCTTCAGGTTCACATGGATCATCAGAAAAGTTATCAAAGTTGATGAAATATCCAGATGAAGTTCTGTCAATTGTTTGAATGGCATCGGGGTTTGTTGAAATCACGGGAACTGATTTCTCCTTTGTCATGTTAGTGTATTCAGGTGCTACATCATTGTAGACTGGTGTTTCTGGTCGAACAGATATTTGGGTCTCAAGAGGCACGAGTTCCATTGCTTTGTTGCATAGTCCTTCTTTTCTTACTGCAGGTTTATCAAAGGTGATAAGTCTTTCAGTTTGAACCTCTTGGATTGTAGCAAGATTTGGCTGTCTGCTACATCTTGGGAGTCCACTTGGCCTACTACTTATTATTGGCCACATGTTGTGGTTTTACCAGGTCGATGGACACAACTCTGTTCTCCTTTTTACCAGCAAGGGGCGGTAGTACTACTGATCTTGTTCCTTGGATTGCTAAGAAAAGTCCTACTTTTCTGTAAGAAGGCCCAAATTCCTTCTTCACCACTATCTTTTCCCTGACTAGATCCCCAATCTTTGGAATCCAGACAGGTCTTGCTGGGACAGGTGGTTTATCTTCAGTGGCTGTTGGCTTTTGTGTTACTCAGACTTCTTCTTGATTCATTTAAGTCCTGTAAGACAGCCAAACGATCTTTGACATCAAAGGGTTTCTGTTTTACCACTGAAGTCTGACAATCGAGATCCTCGATTATCATTCTAGTACCAAATAGTAGCTCATAAGGAGTGATTCCCCCCAAAGAATTTCTTGGCAGATTGTTAAGACTGCGTTGGACACTTATTAGATGTTTGACCCACCCATCACCCGAACCAAATACCTTTGCTGTTATGGATTGCTTTACGTCACTTTTTTTTTCTTTCCACTACCGCATTACCCTCAGGATGGAAGGGACTAGATAACCACAATGCAATGCCCAAACTAACCATGGCCTCTTTGTAAGCTCAAGAGCTAAATGCAGGAGGGGGGCGGAGCTAGCCAGCGTCGATGGCGGACGCGTGAGCCTTCGGCTCCTCGCCTTAGCCCCGGAAAAATCCTGCTAACTTATCCTTCGAAGTGTCCAACCTTCCACGTTCGGCTCTTCTACACCCACTGAGACCCCAAGACATCAGTGAGCGGCTTCCTGACCCTGGCGGGCGAGTTCCTCCGAGTGGATTGAAGCGGGGATCTTTGGCGGCCTGGCGGCGGCGGCCTGGGCCTGAAGCAGCGAACTATCCTGAAGGGCGGGCCGAGCGACGTCACCCGACGTGCGGCCGCGGAGCCCGGTAGGGACGGAGTGTAATCGGACGGGCCGAGACCAGACATTTTCTTGACCGGCGCGGGTGCGCCCTCCCCTCCCCGGCTGCCATCCCCCTTCTTGAAAGTTTGCCCTCGAACAAAGTGGGTCCTTGGCGGCGCTGGAGCTGTGATTTTGTGCAACGTGGTGGTGCCCTAGCGGCGACGGAGTGTTTGCAGGCGCGCACCAGACCCGGTATGCACCGGTGCAACTACGGCCATCCCCGCTCCTGAGTTGTGGGTCCGGTGCTGAGACTTTTGTACTGATTTCGTCCAGGGTCGTGTACAGACTTTGCTAGAGCGGTTGGCGGCTACTGGTCCCTCCCCACGGGCGCCATCTTGGGTGCTTTGCGCTACCAACTCCGGCCTAGAGGCCTTGGCGACTGGTGGCATCGGACCGCAGCCAGGAGAGACTCCAATCCTATCCCAGCCGACTGTGGGGAGTGAGGTGCACAACATTCCTGCGTCCGCCCGCTGCCTGAGACGACCATGGGAAAGAAAGAACGACGCCACGCAGGCAAAACTCTCCTTCGATCGGCGTCGGCCGAAAGGATCGGATGCACGGACCTCGGAGGCTTCCCCGAAGGGGGCCATGGCGACTGGCCCGGCGACCACTGAGCTGCGGGACATGCTAGCTGCCATGGAAAAGGGCATACAGGACAGTATCGCGTCTGTTGGCTCTAAAATAGACGCGCTGTCGTATCGCATGGACCGAATAGCGGAACGGGTCGACAAGCATGCGGAACGGCGCCTCACGGAGGCGGAGGAGGCGCAAACCGAATGGGACAAGGACAGGAAACAATTCGGCAGACTCCTCCAAGTGATTCGAGATAAGGCAGAGGATTTGGAGGGGCGTTCGCGCAGATCTAATATCAGAATCACTGGAGTGGCGGAAACCACCCAGACCGGCAAAATGGAACTCTATGTAGAGAAACTGTTGAAGATTTTGCTCGGGGAAGAGGCCTTTTCTCCCATGTTTATCGTGGAACGGGCACACCGCACGTTGGGCCCACAGCCGGGCGCGCCTCCTCGCCCCATCATCGCGAAGCTTCTTAATTACCGTGATAGGGACACTGCCTTGCGCCTTGCGAGGGACAAAGGCAAGCTACAACATGAGGGCATGGACATCTCCCTTTACCCGGATTTCACGGCTAAAGTCCTGGAGGAACGGAGACAATTTGCGCCTTACAAAAAACAACTGCGTATGCTGGGCCTGGACTACGCTATGCTGTACCCCGCCAAACTCCGCATCAACAAAGGGGGACATTCCCACTTTTTCACAGATCCTAGAGACCTTCAAAAGTCCCTGAAGGAATGGACCCGGGAGCGCAAGGAGGCACAGAAGAACCATGAGGACGACACAGGTTCAGTTTCGCACATGGACGAGCAGGACTAGATGGATAGCAGCGGAGCGTGTGGTCCACCTCAACGCGGAGAGATCACTACTCCTCAAATGGAGGAGCTGAACCACCCCCTTGGGGGGCGGTAAGTCTGGGTTGCACTATGACTGTCACTCCTGCTGGGTGGTGCTATGTACGAAACGAGGGGGCCTTCGCCTGGAGCAGGCAGTTGGCCTGGACAAGTTCTATGGCGTTTGTTGAAACAGGGGGGGGGTCATCGCTGCGTTGGGGTCCGCACGGGCCGGAGTCCAATGTTTGGGTGGTTGGTGGGATTGGGGAGCAATTTGGTGTGATTTCCTATGGACACTGAAATGACAGTGGGGGCAGGCCGGAGGGCCGATCTAGATATATGCGGTAGGACAGTAGGAGGTGCTGTTACTTACAGGCGTGCTCTGCCCTGGTGCCTTTGGCTGTGTTACTCCCTGGGGAGTCGATTTTCAAACCGTACTTCACTTTGTTATTTTTGGGTTGATGGGGATTGTTTTTGGGGCCTGTCTGACCTGGTTGCGGGTGGTCGGCTGTGGGTGGGGGGGATGCGGGTGGTTGGGTTGGGAGGGGCTACAGACGGGGGTTCTGGTTTCAATGGGTTTGGGGAATCCGAAATTGCTGTGTGTGGAATGTTATGTGGAACTGTGCCTGACTTGAAGAGCCAGCTGGCTAAAGCGGTGAAATGTGTACTGCTGCGTTGTGTCCGTTATACAGTGCTCCTAGTGGTTGCTCTCGATCTAGGGAGCGGCTCTATCGCCATCCCTGATGCTACGATGGTGCAAATGTCCTTGTTATGTCAAATGTTGCTCTGAATGATCCCACACATACACCACACACCCTGAAGCTGATGACCTGGAACATGCGGGGCCTGAACGATTACCTCAAGTTGAGAAAGGTCCTTAGTTACCTACACCAGCATCATGTTGATCTGGCCCTCCTGCAAGAAACCCATTTGCCCATCAACAGTAGGATGTTACAGTCTCGTGGGTTGGCGGGACATACAGTGGCGGCTGGCTTCACGACACATTCCCGGGGGGTACTAACCTGGGTCAGCCCTTCCTCACAATTGAAATTGATCCCGATAGTGGCGGATACGGAGGGTCGATATGTCCTAGCTAGATGTGTGGGTAAGGGACTTGACCTGTTGATCGTAAACGTTTACGGCCCAAACTATGACAACCCGGACTTCTATGCTGCCCTGTCCGCACACTGTAGGTCTCACGCACAGCCTGGGATGTTATGGGGAGGTGATTTTAATTTTGTCTGAGAGGGACCGCTCCTCTGGCCCTGCTCGTCGGCCGGTGGCCTCCGCCGCCTACATGAAAGCTGAACTGATCAAACTAGACCTGGTCGATGTCTGGAGGGATAAACACCCCTCGAAAGGTGGCTTCACACACTATTCTGCATACCATAACATCCACACCAGAATTGATTATTGGTTGGCGACCTCTCCTGTCCTGAGCAGTATTGGCACTTGTGAGGTTCTCCCGCGTACCCTCTCGGACCACTCCCCCATTCTGCTACGTCTCTCCACTGCTAGGAGGGGCATACCGGCCTTTACCTGGAGGTTCCCCCCCTTCGCCCTGTTGGATGATGTCTTTCGGGGCGAACTGGCGGAAGACATTGATCAGTTTTTCGCTACAAATTTGGGCTCTGTTGATAACTTTTTCACGGTCTGGGAGACATTCAAGGTTTTTATCAGAGGCATGGCTATGTCAAAACACTCCAGTATGTTGCGCACCATCAGACGGGAGTTGACAGCGTTAGAAGCTAAACTGTCGGACCTAGAGAGCTGACAACTTCAGGACCTCGACCCTGACATTAGCTTGGCGCTCACCCCTTTACTGTCGGAGTATTAGACACTAGCAGACAGGCAGATTCTCTACATGGGAAAATACGTTACAGCCCGGGTCTACGGGGAGGGAGATAGGCCGGGCGCCCTTCTAGCTCGTATGGTTAAGGGCTCTCGGAGACTTCTAGTAATAGATGAATTGTGCTCCCCAGAGGGTGATGTGATCACCGATGAGGAGCAAATTCTTGAGACTTTCAGACGCTATTATGCTGAACTTTACCAGACCAAAACACAGGGCGCAGAGGATGTAATGGACGATTATCTGGGCCATATCGCCATGCCTTTCCTGCGGAATTCAGACAGGGAATTTTTGATGGCCCCTTTTCAGGAAGACGAAATTCTGGAGGCCCTCGCTGGCATGAGAGCCGGTAGTGCACCGGGTTCCGACGGGCTAACGGTGAGCTTCTATAAGGCCTACAAAGACATCCTGCTCCCACACCTGATCACCCTCTTCGACGCGATCTGTGAGGATGGTGAGATGCCCCTCACTATGCGCGAGGCGTTGCTGGTCACCATTCCGAAGCCGGGGAAACCTCCGGACCTCTGCAGTTCATATAGGCCTCTTAGTTTGTTAAACGTGGACGCCAAAATATACGCCAAAGTACTGGCCAATCGGCCGGCTCTCTTGGTACCGGAGCTGGTTGCGCCCGAACAGTCTGGCTGTGTTCCGTGCAGGAATCTAACTTACAACATACGCACAGTGCTGGGAACGATGCAACATGTCTGACAAGAGAACACGACACTGGCGATATTCCTAGACATGGAGAAGGCATTAGATTCCGTCGAATGGCCATTTATGGTTAGAGTGCTTCGGAAGCTGGGCCTGGGCGAACTGTTTCTGCAGAGGATTGGTGCACTGTACCACCGTCCGTCAGCCAGACTGAAATTGGGAGACAGGGTGTCGGAACCGATCCATATCGGCAGGGGTACTAGACAGGGCTGCCCCCTCTCGCCTCTACTTTATGCGCTGGTGGCGGAACCCCTGGCTTGCGCCATAAGGGAGTACCACAGTCTGGAGGGGATAAGTTTTCCCACCTACAAAATAGGGATATCAACGTATGCTGATGACACCTTGCTATACGTCCGGAACCCGGAATCGAATTTGTCCGCGGTTCTCCGGGAGGTGGTCCGCTTTGGCTCACTCTCAGGCTTAAGGGTGAATTGGGGTAAATCTATCGCTTTCCCTCTCACCCCAGTGACACACCCCTTCGACATGGAGTACCCCCTGAAGTGGTCCACAGACTCGGTCAGGTACTTGGGTATCCGACTGCACACCGACCCGGAGGTCCTAGTCCGGGACAACTATGGCGTGGCCTTCAATAAATTAGCAGATGATGTAGATACTTGGTGTAAACTCCCGCTATCCCTCCTAGGTAGGATCGCCATTATGAAAATGATTGTGCTGCCCCGGTTTCTGTTTCTTTTCACAAATATCCCAGTGGTGCTCTCGAAGGCCTTTTTTAGACAGCTCACACAAGTCCTAATCCGACTGGCTTGGGGCGGCAAGCAACCCCGGATACAATGGGCAACATTAATTCTCCCCTGCGAGATGGGGGGACTGGGTGCCTCGGACATGGAACGCTACTACCGAGTAGCGCAAGCTGCTCATCTGCACTCGTGGGTCCACGGCGACGCACGCACGCCGCATTTGATTCTAGAAAAACTGTTTGCGGACCCGCTCCCCTTGCCTGCTACGATCTGCCTTCCGGTAGATCGCTCTGTCGGACGAATGGATTCCCTCAAGGCGACTAACCACGCATGGCATGCCCTGGCGCGTGCCCGCGAATGTACTATGTTGTATTCCCCACTGATGCCGATAGAATGGGCGCTCTGGCTGGACCCCTTAGGAGAGAAGGGCGTCGTTGAGGACCTTCGCTCTCTCGGAATCGCGAAGATGGAGGATCTGTTTACCGAGGGCACTTTAAAAACCTGGGATCAGCTCGCCCCCACGACATCGGGCCCCTCATTACTTCAGAAATTCCAGTTTCACAGGCTGCGCTCGGCGTTTCGAGAAGCACTGGGCTCGGCTATGGAGGCGCCGGAGGAGGTTCCTGAACTGACCTATATCATTAAAACTAAAGCTCCTGCTAAATTAATCTCGCAAGTCAACAAGTTGGGAGTGGTGCATCAGCGACCGCTACCCTCTAAAGCTAGAGCAGCGTGGCAGGAGGATCTTCAGTCGCCATTGACGACAACATGTGGCGATACTGCTGTTCCAGTACGCGCAAAATCTCCCTCAATGGCAGGCACAGGTTGGTGCATTTCAAGTTCCTTCAGCGGGTGTACTACACTCCCAAACGGTTACATCGATATGGCCTCCGGCCCTCGGCGGAGTGTGAGCGTTGCCGAGCGCCGGCTGCCGACTTTTACCACAATGGGTCCCCCTTGTTTTTGTTGAATAAGACTTTTACCACATGGCATGGCTCTGCCCTGGGGTACAAGCTTTTTGGGGGGAGGTATTCACTGAGCTCGATCGGATATTGGGAGAGACACTGCCTCGCGCTCCAGAACTGGCTCTATTGGGTTACTCTAAGCCACTCCCCCCATCTTTGCGTCTGATAGCCAGGAGAGTGGTGGCGGCTTGTTGGATGCGAGGGCCTCTCCCCACCAAGAAAAGGTGGGCGAGGGATTTACAGTACTGCTGTACTCAAACCGAGCTGTACAGTGAACTGCTCCCGTCTAGGAGTAGACCAAAAAATTTTGGGACCTCTACAAGGAATATATACAGAAGGGAGAGGAAGGCGGTTCTGAGACTTCAGAGGTGGTGGACCTTCAGGACCAGGTATCAGAGTAGGGGGCTGGGCAACCACGGGTTTCTTCCCTTGGGGTGCGGAGAGGTGGGGGCGGTGAGGTGAGAAGGGGTGGACTTGCAGCATGGGGTGTCATAGGGGGCGTGATGGGATGGCTCTTGGGGGGGACTGACATACTGGGATTGGGGCTAGGATGGGGCACACATCGGACACACCAAGCGTTATCCACGATGCAGAGTCAGTAGAAATTCCACAGACACACACATGGGGGGGTGGGGGGAGTTGGGATGGGTGTTTGGGTAGTTTTCTTTGACCTTTTCCTCAACATAAGACCTTGCTAACAAGTTTTCGTCAGGGGATGGCCTGCTGTTGTACTGCACTTCACACTACCCCCGAGGGGGTGTCACTATTGGTTCTGCTAGGCTAGTGCCACTTCATTTCGCCGCCGGGCCTCCGGGATGCCGGCTAATATGGCTGTGTACACCATTTGGCTACAATGTTATTGTAATTTTGTGATGTGTAGTTACCATACAATGTAAGTCTGTAAGTGCTTCAGTGACGACAATGGCTTTACTGTTAATAAAAGGTCTTTCAAAAAAAAAAAAAGAGCTAAATGCAGGACCCTGATCAGAATGTAGCGTGCCTATTGCGTATGTGCCGATAAAGACTCGCAAATCCTTTATAACAGTTCTGCCGTCAGCCGAGCGCTGGGGCCATAACCAAATAAATCTCGTGCAGGAATCCACTGCGACCATGATATATTTATAGTTACCATCCCGTGTTACGGGACCACAGTGGTCCAGATAAACACACGCTAGTGGTTTATCTGAAATCAAAAGGGGCGTTTGTGCAGGACATTTCACCGTAGAGACTTTCATTTTCTGGCAGATTTCACATTCCAATACATAGTCTCTAGTTTGTTTCCTCATGCATGGCCACCAGTATCTCTGTTTTAATAATGATACCGTGGCGGAAACACCTGCGTGTGCAGAAGCAAGCCCTTCATGTGCTGCAATGATTAGTCCTAACCTGTATTCCATGTTTGGTATTGCCCTATCCCCACTCCAGGGATTCGAGCAAAAGGAACATTGTTTGCATCAGTTATATATGAGTATTTTACCGGAAAGCCTTTCGGGAGTGTCTTACCACTGTCTTTGATTGAAGCAGTGACAGCTTGCATTATTTCGCTGTCTATTTTAGTTTTTGACCGGGTGATAGCAGCTACATCAGCCAATGAATTCCCTGCAACGTGAACGCCATCACGCTGATGACTCAGTGTATGTATCACGTGAGTCTTTTGTAGTTTGTTCTGCAAAAGAACTACTTGTTCCCAAAGCAACTTATGCTTGATTGTGCCACCTTTAGCGTCTTTGAATCCGTTTTGAACCCAGTTATGCAGATACTCATTGTAAGATTAGACGCAGTAATACGAATCGCACACTATGAGTGTGGGGAATTCGCGATCGCTATTTACAAGTGCCATCTTGAAAGCCTGTAGTTCAGCTCGCTGAGCTGTACAGGTTCCGAGTGATTGAGTTTTTGTGACCATAGGTCTAAATTTGCCTTCGCGCCAGCGACCTTTAACAATCGCGCACGCAGCACTATAGGCTTGTTTACCCCCAATTGCGGGCTGTGCTGATCCATCTGTATATATTATACAGCCATAATGTTCAAGAGGAAGAATTTCGATCGGCAGAGGACATTTGTGTTCATATTGGAGAAATTCTTGTGTCTTTAGACTAGGGTCAAAAAAGTATTGAATGTCTGTTGCAGCAAGAGAGTTAACCCATTGTATCCATCTCGAATGTAGAGCTTTGGAATTAGGAATGCTTGCTCTTGTCACTGCCTCTAAGGCAGGTACAGGTGTAACGATCATTATGCGTTTACCCTGCTCGAGAGCTCTCTCTTTTGCTACAGCAGTTTGAACCACTGTCAGAATGTTCTCTGTAGAAGTGAACTTCATTTCTGCTTGTGTGTAAGAAGTGTGATTTGTAAGCCATTGTTACCGTTTCTCCTTCATTAAAGGTGAGGTACGTGAATCCGCTTCTTCCTGGGATGACTCGGATTACTAGGTTGCGCACGTTTTCGCTTGTGTCTAGTTTAGTTTTTGCTAACATGTCTGCTTGGACTGATCACAAAATTTCTGTGTGTGTTTGAGTCCAATGTGTTGGTTTGAAATCAGGTTTGATTAATTCGAACAAACATGTAGGATTCCCTAAGCACAAAAGTACACGTATCTGTGAGTTTTTACAGATAATATCTAATCAAAGAAATTCATTGTCCATATTTGTGCATCCAAATTATGAAAAGTCCTTATTTTTATTTTCTCAGTCCAAGATGTTCACGAAGACTTGTAGATACAGCAATACAGTCTTGATACAGTATACAACAGCCAAACACCAACACGTGTTTCGTCAAGGGAAATTACCCAATGACTTCTTCAGGGCCTAAGACTTTCCTCACTCTAGTGTCATACAGTCAGGCTCATATCAAGGACCTTTACAATATAATTCACCAATTTGGATGCACAAATATAAACAATGAATTTCTTTGATTGGATATTATCTGTAAAAACTCACAGATACGTGTACTTTTGTGCTCTGGGAATCCTACATGTTTGTTCTAATTGTGACAACAATTACTTTGTAATTGTTGGCTTTTCACAGCGGTGGGTGGTAGCTGTCTTTTGTTCCCTTGATGCCACTTCAAAATAACCCTTTTTTCACTTAATGCTGCATGGGCTATGCGCTGTGAATACCTCACCACCTGCTTTTCTAGATTTTGATTAATTCGTCGAGAGGTTTAACCCTCTCTGCGTAATTTGGAACGTAAGTTCTTCCAAAATTCAGGTAAACTAGAATTGATTGTAAGTTTTTCCACGTTTTTGGGGGTTGGAGCAGCAGACATTTCTTCAGAAAGTTTGCTGCTAGGCTTTTGCCTTCACTTGACAACTCATATCCCAAGAATATGACATTGAGGTGGGCAATTCTTGAATCCTTGGGGGAGACGACAAAATTTTCGATGTTTTCCCAAAATTGAGAAACCGGTCAAATGCCTGCTTTCTAGTGTAATATTTTGACAGAAAATCCATTATATCAAGATGTTCTGAACTGCAGAGCCAAGGGCAATGGCGATCTGCCTACCTCTTCTGGACCTGAGGGGATACATTAGATCATTTGGGAGTACTAGCAGGGTATATGCCGGGAAGCGCGGGAGCTCAATGCCAAAATGAGAATCAATTTCATCCAGCACTTCCTTCCAGTATTTAGTTAAGAGAGGACAGTCCCATAGAATGTGCGTGAGTGTACCCTGGTGCCCGCACCCCCGCCAGCATGTGTCGGTCTTACTATGGTCGAACTCATGGATCCGCTCAGGCGTGTAGTACCAGTAAGTGGACACTTTGGTGAAGGTATCAGTGAGGCCCATGTGATATGCAGAGTGGCGCGCCCTATAAGATATGTGGTCCCATTTCTTGGGGCTCAATGTCCTCCCAAGTTCCCGTTCCCATCTAGCCCTCCCGGGGTTATGAAAGTGTGTTGAGGGTAGTTGTAAGAACTTATACAAGTCCGAGATTAGTTTCGAGTCCTACGTACGAGACAACAGCCATCTCTCGCACGGTGAAAGCATCCTATCCGCCACGTCCCTCACTTGTGGCTGAAGAGCCCAATGCCGGACCTGCATATAACGGTGTCTCTCAGTTTCAGGGAGTGAGAATTCCAGACGAAATTGTGTGAACGGGATGACCCCCTCGGGGCCATACAGGTGACATAATGCTCTGCACCCTGCCTGCCGCCAATGTGTAAAGGCTCCTTTCTCCATTCCGGGAGTGAAGGCAGGGTTATCCACCAGCGGCAAGAGCGGCGAAGGGAATGTGGTGAGGTCATACCTAAGGTAAGTCGCATCCCAGACCCGTAAAGGCACCATAGTAATAAAAGAGGCGTAGAGATTCTTAGGCCGGTGGGTCCGGTGTAGGAACGGTATCTCCTGCAGAGGCCGCCCTGCCACCACCTGGTCCTGGAAAAGCCAATGCTTATCCGACTCCCACCTGCACCATTCGACCAAGTATCTCAATTGCGTCGCTTGAAAGTATTTACGGAAGTCGGGAATGCCTACACCTCCAGCGTCAGGAGACAAAAGGGAGAGGGTCCTGCGTAACCTAGGCTTTTTCCCCTGCCAAATGAAACGGGCCACATCCGACTGTAACTGCTGTATTCATCCCTTCGGTGGCTGAAGTGGCAGGGCCCTGAAAGTAGAGCACTTGCGGCAAGATCGTCATCTTGACGGCTGCAATCCTACCCAACCAGGAGAGGATGCCGCGATTCCAGCGGCCTAGCTCGTTCCTGATCTTACTTCTTGACTCCCAAGGCTAAGTAATTAGCCGAGACCATGGCTGGCAGCGTAGGGGCTATCTGAATCCCCAAATAGGGTATCACCTCTGAGGACCAAAGTAACGGGAACCTGTTCTGCAGATATGCCCTGGTATCAGGCGCCAGGGAGATATCCAAAGCCACTGACTTCCCCATATTCACTTTAAAGCCCAAGACCGTGCCGAACGCTGCCAGTTCTTCCATACAGGCCGGAAGTGCTATCCGGGGTGCAGCCAATGTGAAGATGACATCATCAGCGTAGAGACTGATTTTATGGGTAAATCCACCCATCCATATCCCCTCCACTGCTGGTCGTGTCCGCACCCTTTGAGCGAACGGCTCCATGTATAAAGCAAGGAGCAAGGGCGAGAGTGGACAACCTTGCCTGGTGCCTCTCTCAATGGGGAAGGCTGCAGACGTGTGGCCGTTAACCCGGACCACTGCTGAAGGTTCTTTGTAGCAGTTGAGGATCATAGTGCGAAACCTTTCCCCAATACCCGCCTTCACCAGTACCTGCTCCAAGAAGGGCCAATGCACGCGGTCAAACGCCTTCTCTGCGTCAACCGTGAGCATCATCCTTTCACCCGGAATCCGGGAAGCCTTTTCCAGCAGATGGACCACCCGTTTTGTATTATCCACCGTCTGCTGCCCCGGAACAAAACCCGCCTGATCCGGGTCGATAAGGCCAGGCAAGTGAAGTGCCAGACGACTGGCCAGAATCCCAGTATAGAGTTTCAAATCGACATTCAAGAGGGATATCGGTCTGTAGGACCCACAGTATTTAGGATGTTTCCCTGGTTTGGGGATGACCATAATAGAAGCCCTCAGGAGGTCAGGCGGGATGGCTCCAGGGTCCGCGAAAGAGTTGAAAAGGCGGGTGAGGACTGGGGCCAACGACCCGCAGAATGTCTTATAGAAGAGGGCAGAATAGCCATCCGGCACTGGTGCTTTGCCGTGCTTGAGTCTGGCAATGGCCGTCACTAGTTCCTCTATGCTAATATCCCTGTTCAGGTGGTCTGCCTGCAGAGGCTCCAAGGAGGGCAGAGTGACCGAGTCCAGATAGGAGGTCATAGCCGGCACATCCGACGGGTCGCCGGCGTAGAGGTTTCCATAGAACCCTCGAAACGCGGCCGAGATGCGGGCATCGTCCGTTACTGCAGCGCCCGTGGAGTCAGAGAGTTCTTTCACTAACTGGCTCTGCCTAGTGGCCCAGAGTCTATTGGCCAAAAGTTTGCCACAGCGATTCCCCCCCAGTATAAAAGGCATGGCGCAGTCGGAGGGCCGCATATTCCGCTCGGTGTACATCTAAGGCGGCAAGGAGTTTCCTTGCTTCTTTAAGCTGCCGCCAAATCCTTGGTGCCCCAGTCCTACAGTGGATCAACTCCAGCTCCCGGACTCTGTCAGTAAGCTCATCCCTCTTTATCCTGCGCACCTTTGTTTTCGGCCGCGGAGATTGACAAGAACTCCCCCCTGAGAACAGCCTTCAAAGCCGCCCATTGTGTGGCCCGAGTGGTATCCGTGTTGTCATTGTGAGCCAAATATTCACGGAGTACCTGCTAAATACGGTCCGTTACCGTTTTCCTATGTAGCAGAGTATCCCGGAGGCACCAAGTCCTCGCTGGGGAGGCAGAGGGAGGCAAGCAAAAGGAGGCCTCGACTGGAGCGTGATCTGACAAGGAAATTACCCCCACGTCCAAGGCGAACGCCAGAGCCTGCACCGGTGAGGTGACCAGAAGATGATCAAGCCTTGCGTAGGTCTTATGCACGTGGGAATAATACGAGTAGTCCCTATCTACGGGATGCATGTGACGCCAGAGGTCCAGGAGCTC
Source organism: Lissotriton vulgaris (assembly GCF_964263255.1). Taxonomy (NCBI): domain Eukaryota; kingdom Metazoa; phylum Chordata; class Amphibia; order Caudata; family Salamandridae; genus Lissotriton; species Lissotriton vulgaris. The sequence continues at coordinate 549,482,352 of NC_141699.1, read as the reverse complement.
CATCTCCGCAAGCCTAGCCTTACAACCAGCTGAAAATTCCCCGACTTGCGGGGAGCGCTGCGCTGATCTGTCTACAACCGAATCAAAGACCATGTTAAGGTCGCCCCCGAAGATAATATGCCTGTCCGGCGAGGCATTGATCTCTTCCACCGCAGACTGCAAGAACCGCTCCTGTTTATCATTGGGACTATAAAGGGAACCTATCGTGAATGTAATTCCCTCCACCCGGAACCTATGCGCCAGCAACCTCCCTTTCATTTCTGCGAATTTGTGAATGTGTTCTCCCCTAAAGTGTCGAGCCACCAGAATCGCCACCCCGGCTGTCTTGGTGGTGCCGGATGAAAAGAACTGCGTCGGAAATTTACAAGAGCGTAGCCTATGTGTGTCCTGCGGTAATAGGTGTGTTTCCTGAAGGAGGCATATGTCCGCTTGAGCATTTTCTAACAGGGAAAGCACGCCCGCCGCTTAACGGGATTATTCAGACCCCTGACATTCAAGGTCACGACTTTAAAGGTGTGAGGAGGCATAGTGGTAAATGTATGTAAAGGCGTTCGCGTCCTGCGTGGTGATCGTAGTGGGAGAGTAAACTCCCCCCAACTCAGGCAGCAAAGCAATCTGCCAAAAACAATAAGCGAAGCCGCTCCTTCCTGCGCCGCGTAACCTAGCACCAGCCATGAGCCCTAATGTGACCGGGCCTCCCCCCCACACACCAGCCAACCCCACATTCCACCTCCACACCCGCCTCCCCTCCGTCGCTGAGTAAGACAAGGTGGAGAAACTCAGGCAAAGCAACAAATCCTAGCACAGCGCACTGGACAACTCCTTCCCCCACTCCCAACTCCCACAACCCCTCCCGGTTCCTCAACACCCCAACACAACCCCTTCGACCCCCAGAACACTGTCCCCGTCCCCCCAAAAATGGAGTCAAGGGAACCATTGTCCAAGCCCGGCCCAAACAGGCAAGTCTATGGAAAAGTCTCAAAAGTGGACGTCCAGCCACCACACAACCCCCGCTCCCCCCCCACCTCCCCCAGGCCCCCAAACCTGAAGCTCAAAAAGAAGCGATGTCGATCTCCCCCCGGAGAATTTCTAGGCGGTCAAAGCAACCTCTCCCGTCGCCGTTTCTCTAGCGACCTCTCTCACAGCATTATCCATTTCAGCCCGGATAGTAGGCGAGTCAGGTCTCACCGAAGAGGTCGAAGGCCTGCGGCCAGGGACCGATTGCCAGCCATCCCTGGTGACTCGGCGGCGACGTGGAGTGGGAGCATCTTCGTCGGTCGCTGTAATGCCCAGTACAGTACAGGTGTCCTGAAGGGAGCGCAGCTGATGTAATGTTCCGTTCCAGCGGAAGATAATACGAAAAGGGTGGCCCCAAGAGTATTGAGTATCATGCTCCCGCAAGAAGTCAGTCACAATTTTAAAGGACTTGCATTTCTGTAGGGTGACCACTGAGAGATCTTGAAAGAGGGCCACCCTATGACCTCTGAACTCCAAGGAGGGCTTGGTGCGAGCCACCCGTAGGATTGTTTCCTTCAGGGGATAGTCCGGCAGGTAGGCCAGAAGGTCGGGGGGGAGGCGCCGGGGCTCTGCGTCGTGGGCCCACCCTGTGTGCCCTGTCGATCCTGAGAGAAAAATCAGTCGGCTCACCCAGGATGTCCCTGAACAGATCCTGCAGGTAGCCTGCCGCATCTTCCCCTTCTTCTCCGAGAGCAACACCCCGGACCCTAATGTTGTTCCTCCGGGAACGGTTCTCGAGGTCCTCCACATGGGATTGGAGATCGATTTGTTGGTCCCGAAGCCTGATCACTTCCTGCTGGAGCTGCGTGAGCTCCTCATCCCGGGCATGGCCCGCTTCTTCCACAGATGAGACCATCTCTCCCAGGCCATCGACCTCTCTCCGGACCTCTCTTACCTCCCCCGCCACTTCCTGCTTGAGTTTCTGGAAGTCCTCTCGTAAGGAGCTAAAAAGCGACTCAAGGAATGACCTGGTAACTGGCGACTCCCCTCCGCTCGCCCCCTGTGAGCTGCTTGACTGACCCGGGGAGTGCTGTCCGCGGTCTTGCCGTGCAGTGCCCCTGTTCAGCATTTCTGGTAGAGTGCGGTCACCCTTCCTGCTCCCCTTGTTGCCGGCCATTTTGGGCGATAGATGAAAGTGTCCAATCCTCACCAGCAACAGCAGCGTTTACTACACCACCTAGCCACCAGCTGGTCGACCGCTCTAGTTGGTTAGGCATTCCGTCCGCTCACTCCGTCGGCTGCCAACCGTATACTTCAAATCCAAGAGACCTCAGGGGACCCAGCCACAGTCGTTAGTCCTGGCCCCCAATCAACCTGGGCGAGCTTAGAGTCCTAGAGTGAGGCGCCACTCACCCCACGCATCCACTGCCTGCACGCACTCCGGCCACTGCAAGTTTCCCACCAAGATCAGCCACCCTAGTACGGGTCAGCCAGGAGAGGGAGCAAGCCCCCGTGGCCTACGACCAAGGGCAGGCTGGGCCCACTGCAAAGTCACTAGCTGGCCAGACGCAGGACTCCAATAGTTCAGGCCCACAGGCCCTCCGCCACTCCCATACGCTGCCAAGGGGAAACAGAAGGGGGCGACCCCACTCCCTCCGCCATGCTCCGACGGGAAACAATAGTGCTGGGTCCCCTTACTGTGGCTGCCGTGACGTACCAAGACCTCTGCGAGTAGGCCGCTCGGCCCTTCACCACTGTCCAGGCGTTGCCCCCCCCCTCTCCGACAGCACTAGGCCGGGGGTATGGGGTCTCCGTTCCTCCGTGGGTCCGTGAGCTACCGGCCCCTCTAGCCACTGAGGTGCACCCCTGCACCCGCTTTCCACCACCTCGTGCTCCTTGGGGCGTAGACTCCTGCCAACTCCGCCTCAGTGCCAGGTCGACTGAGACGCAAACTCCAGTCTCAAAATGGCGTCCCCAATTCGTAGCATGCCGGCGTCAGCCCACCTCGCAAGCAGCTCCCGGTCTGACCCCACTCCGTTCACAATAAGGGAGCCAGCAAGTCACAGGGGTCAGCCGCTTCAATGGCGCTTCAGACTCCACCGGGCCCGAGTCACACCGCCAGGCACACGCTACCTCCTGTGTGGCTCCAGCGGGTGGGACAATCCTGTATCCCGGTCCGGTTCGGTCAGGCCCCCGGGTCCCCCGGCACTGCTCCAGTCCCACCCGCGGCCGCGACTCGGCCGTTCTTCGTGGCGGGGTCCGACACCACGCCGCCTCGTTCGCCTCTGCTCTGTGCCGTATTCAGCGGCTCCGTACTGCAGTGGCGGGCGGACCCGAGTAGGTCCCCGCTCCTCTCCAGGCTGCCCTAGCGGCCTCCGCGCGGCGCCTCAGGCTCGAGTTAGCCTACAGGGCGGGCCTAGCGGCACTTCCGGTCGGGCCGCAGCTCTCGCAGAGCGCGGCTCGGCTTCCACAGTCCGCCGACGGCACCTTCTGGTGCGCAGATTTACTTCGCAACAAGGTCCGCTAGTTCCCCACTGCACACGCCGTCGCCAGCTAGCAACGGTGGGGGGAGATCAGCGGTGAATAAGGTGCTTAGGGGCCTGGGCCGGAGGAGATCGCCGAGGTCGCGTCCTCCTACTCCGCCATCTTGGCCACTCCCCCTGGGCTGGTTTTTTAACTGGATTTTATGGTGAGAAGAATCCTCATCCCATCCTGCGTGATTTTTATATAATGCTGGAGCTTGGGCTACTGCCCATTTTCTGGCATATGTATATTTTTTATGAATTGGAATGTGATTAGAGAAGGCTGGCATAATTATCTCTTCGCCATGTGCGCACTCCCTGACAAATTCAGGTGGCCAGTCTTGTTCAGCTAGAAGAATGTCATAGCCCTTAGAGAGCTTCTCCCAAAAGAGTGCTCTTATTTTTCTAGTTATGTCCCCCTCCATCCGGAGTGTTACTTCATATGACTTATGGGGTATACTTCCCCCGGTGTCCGCAGTTTCAACCTGAATGCATTCATTCAAGTCCACTGTCTCCAGATGATCCTTCAGGATCTTGCAAACTATGGTTACTTCTGCTGCGCTGTCTAGCATTGTCTGAGCCCACTCCCTGTTCTTGAGTTGTGTCCTCAAGATCCTCGGCATGTCTGACTTTTATGCTTGATACCTTCTTTTTGGAAAACTGAGCTTTTTTACTTTGGTGAACGGGTTCCTTGTCTTTGGACTTGAAGCGTTCTTCCTTGTGTTCTGACCGTCCTCTTCTTTCCGATTTCTGCGAGGAAGTCTGAAAAGATTGAGAGGGACTTGTATCATTATCTTGATATCTATCAGGTTTTTTCAAATTATCCCCATTCCTAAGATTATATCTCTTTTCAGTGGGCTCCCTTTGGGGAAACTTGTCTCTCTGTTGGGGAGACCTTCCTCTGGGTTGGGAATATTTTTCTCTAGGAAGAGTTTGTTTATTACTCTCCCACTTCTTTTTTGGAGTAGTGAGATTATTCTTAATAAATGTTTTTTCAGGATTTTCAGTTAGTTGGGGCTTCAATGGTTTTCCACCCAAACTATCTCTACCTAATTCTTCATATGATTTTTCAATAATTCTGGCAAGCTCATAAAGTTGGTCTGCTATATCTGTTTCTTTTAACTTCTGGCAGCAGGTTGGACTGTCAATTGTCAATCAAACCAATTGTCCATATGCTTTTGTTAATTGTTTTAGCTGAGCTAAAAGTTCTCTATCTGACATCTCTTCAATGTTCGGATGTGGTGTATAGCTGGCTAGAACCAGCCATGTAGCTACTGGCCTACCTAGTGGACCGAGCCTGGTAATGTGATTTTGATGTTTTAGGGCGCCATTAAACCAGAGCTGATGCTCTTAGTAAGTTAGGGGAATTTCAACGTCCTCGAAAGGAACGTATTCCGCTGGAGGTTCCTCTATTTTTAGTAGTGGAACTCCTGTGTAACTGGATTTGCTTGTGGAAAAGTAATCCATGAATAGAATACCTCTGTCTGCCGATATTCATGTGCCTCTATCACAAATATAACTTTACCACCTCTCGATGATACCCCATTTTCTATAGGTTTTATAGTTATGGTTTTCCTTATATTTGCTGGGATGAATATAGCAAAGGGGGTGGTGATGAACAGAGTGTCTGAATTAAGCAGACCACTCTTACCCAGTCCAAAGATCAGGGCTTGATCCATCACCGTTTTTTAGCTCACTGCACCATCCCAGCTCAGAACCCGGCAATATGCAAATTAGTCTGTCCCTGGCCTAGTGCATCATGGGAACAGGGCAGACCAAACTACCAAGCCAATTCTTATACTGGGAAGGAAACAAGCTTCCGGGGACCGTTTTCTGGCATTTCAGCCGTCTTCGGCCCGGCTTGCTTGAATCCTGATGGTGCAATGAGCAAGGGACTCAAATCTGAGTATACCCTTCCACGCTTATGGTGGACCCCCTTTTCTGAATCGGGATGAATATAGCATCCGGTCATTTTGTTGGAGAGTTGTGTCATCTAAGACAGCTTGAGCTGCTATTCTAGCTCTCTCCCTTTCGTCGTCACCCTCCGACATTTTTATTTACTAAAAGTTCTGCAGAACAATTTTCAAGGAAACAAAGATTAGGTGCACAATATTTTGGAACACTGTATCCTTCAACGTTGACTAAACCAAAAACTAATACATAGGATTCTCGTCCTACTAAGTTTTGGCTGATATTATGCCCTTTCACCCACTCCAGACGTCTATTGGAGTTTTTACGGGAAAGAGGGGTCTGTGTGAAAAGCACAACTGAGTTACTCTAGTATCTAGCGTTAAATTATCGCCTTACCAAACGTTGGGCGCCATGTAGTGTAGTTCCTATATTCCCAATAGGCTCTGCGCATTGGAATAATATATCCTGTAGCTTAGACGTTAGACTGAGGTCTACTAGGTCTCTACCGGTTATATTAGACTTAATTGTGAGTGCCAGCTAGCTCAGAGGTCACTAGAAATGTCCTCGAATAAACAAGAAGGGATTAGTTTCTGACAACCACATAAACCATGACAACTTTGTTTCCCAAGAATAAGAAATCAAATCTCTAGAGTCGCGGAAACAATAGATAACTATTTCACTCAGTCAATCATGCATGCTTAGTTTCACCAGAGGTGCACGAGAAATTGAGAGACGGGCGTTTTCAATAAAAAGGTATTTATTGAACAGTCTTCTTTCTCAAGTATTGAAAATGAACTGCTACAATAGTAAAGCTTACTATGAAGTACAATGCATATAATACGAACAGTATTATAAAGTAGTACTGTAAAAGCATGATATGGTTTCTAAGCCATAAAATGTATAACATACATACAACGATAAAAGGATGACTAAAATACTCAACTGGTGTTCTAGAATACGCCTACCCCGGTGTACCTAACCTAAGTCTGGTAAGAGGGAGGGAGTATAAGAGGAGGAGTTTAAGTCTAGGAGTTCTCTGCCAGGAATCTGATTCCAATAATTCTCTAAGAGGTCTAATCAGCTCGGTACCTTTGTTCTAGAATGAAGGAGGTCTTGTATCTCGTTCTCGGGACCCGATTTCCCAGATACCCGCAAGGGTAGCCTGGAAACACTGGAGCTGGATTTCTCGGCAGGAGAAATGACAGAATCTCGCAGTGCGTCTCCTGGAGGGTCGGCTTCCTTCGGCACTTGCTGCTGCAGGGCGTCGGGCAAGTAGATAGTCGATGTGCTCACACCCACCGTGTGTTTGTTTAGGCAAATCAAGGCATATTTATACTTTGAAGGTGCCGAGTTTGACGCATGTTTGGACTTAATACCGTCATTCAAAGGCTCATTTCTTGGAAAACGCCGGGAGTTCTAGGAGAACTTAATATTCAAGCGTGGGGAAGTCCCGAGCTGCTGAAGGCGGGTTTTTCCAAGAAAACATTGTTAATTCTTGGAGCTTAGTGGAAGTATCCATGCCGTATTTGGTCTGTATGGTCTAGGCCAAATATGGTAATGATTTCTATGCCTATATATGGAAATGATAAAGTATACCTATATAAGGGCATGAATCGGGAAACTTATACTAGGGTCCGAGATTCATTTACAACACTTCTACATGCAAACAAATATGTACAGAAAATCCTGTACAATATATCGAGCGAGGAACATGAGGCTCTTGTCAGATTGCGAGATGCGCCAGAAATTACCATCAAAAGTTGCGATAAAGGTGGTGGAATTGCTATCCTCAATACCAATACATATATTGATAAAATTTAGGAAATGCTAAAAGATACTAGATTTTACTCTAAAATAGCAATCAACCCCACCCACAAAACCAAATTAAAGATTCAGCGACTTACTTATAAGGCTCTCCAAAATTGAATAATATGCGAAAAGGAGTTTAACTACCTTAACTTAGACAACCCAAAGCTAGCCTGCCTATATGGAACACCAAAGGTACACAAGGATGTAAACAATCCCCCTTTTAGGCCGATTGTCTCAACCATAGGGTCTATTACTGAACCCATCTCAAAATATTTAGATGCAATTCTCCGCCCCTATATCCATAACATCCCTGGATATTTAAAAGACACTAGTCAGGTCATTAACATTATGGAAGGCACACCGTATAACCACCATAGACAATGGCTTGTTACTTTAGACGTGGAGAGTCTCTATTCTAATATTCCATATTATGGAGCGATCCCGCAGTCAGGTGGTTTATGATTCTTATAAAGTTGAATGCAATTGCAAATTCATATTGGATTGTCTTAGCATAATTTTAGAAGAAAATGTGTTTGAGTTTTGTGGGGAGCTATATCGACAAACAAAAGGGGTCAGTATGGGTGCTTCGTGTGTCCCCAGGATAGCGAATATATATGTGACCCAGTTTGAGGAGAATTTCATTTTCAATGAAATGGCACCATTTTTCGAGACCACTTTAAATTGGTCACGATATATAGATGATGTCATCTTCATATGGGATGATAATGAGGATATCCTGCAAGAGTTCACTGAATGGCTTAACCTCTGTGACCCTAATTTACAATTTTCTTCACACTGCAGCAACCAACAAATCGATTTTCTTGATTTAACCATCAAACATGAGTCTGGGCAATCATATGTAGACCTATACACTAAACCTACTGCTCGCAATACCCTACTTCATCATGACAGCTTCCACCCTACCAAAGAAAAAATCAGTATTCCGTTTGGCCAATTCAGCGTAATTGCACTAAACTACAAGACTATGACAGACAATCTGTAGATATGAAAGCTACATTTCTGCTAAGAGGCTATCTGTCGTGTTCTTTGGGTTAGCAGTGGACACACCAAACACTGGACATAGGTTAGTGAATGCAATCCTCTTTTATTGCTTGCACAGGAGCGGTCATCTACACGTCTGTCCTCTGGTCAGCCCTGATTCTGTGTGTGTTCCTTCCTGTCCCCTAACCGGACCTGGTCACCTCCCTCATAACTCACAGGGTCCTAGCGTCCTCCTGTCCTGTTGCCCTATCTATCGGGTCACGACATCTCCCCCTTTGTTGCAAACAAATGTTCATGGTACAGTTCTATTGATCAATTCTGCCCCATCACCCTTTACAGCATTGACTCATTGTTGTGGGGAGGGAGGGAGGGAGAGAGAGAGAGAGAGGAGAGAGAGAGAGAGAGAGAGAGAGAGAGAGAGAGAGAGAGAGAGAGAGAGAGAGAGAGAGAGAGAGAGAGAGAGAGAGAGAGATGTCGTCATTGACCCGTCTCTCTACTTTCTAACTCCTATGTTTTATCGCTCAGTCTCTTTATCTCCTTGCATTCCTTTTCAGTCGCTGTTCTCTGCCATCGTCTTTTTCTTTTGTTTGTTTGTTGTCCTCCTTCTGCTCTCCGCGTGCCAGCTTCTATTTTTCCACTTCTTGCTCCTTGTCGTGCGTCCAATGTCTGGGCACACTGGAGCTACCTCTGTTGGCTCCTCTCTTTCTACGGCCGCCCTTTGTTTTGTCTGGTCTTTCAGTTATTCTTTTTCGTGCCCTTCCTCTTTCTCTGGTCCCTGTTTCTTCTCTTTGCTTGCTTCCAGTGCGTTGTTCATTTTCTTTTTTGTCATATGTCATAGTTATGTAATGTAATGTATGTAATGTATAGGCATTTATATAGCGCACTACTTACCCGTAGGGTCCCAAGGCGCTTCGACCGCTGCGAAACCCTTCCTGGCTTCCCTGAGAGATGGTCCCTTAATGGGTATCTCCAGGGTGAGACCAGGCATCCCCGGCGGTCTGGTGGGGCCGTTAGTGAGGATGAGGCAAGCTAATGCCCAGAGTTGCCGAGTGTGATCGCTGATCAGAGTGGGCACCGAGGCGAGAGAATTATCGAGTCCGCTGACCCTGGTCCAGAAACCTGCCGCGCCGGGAATCGAACCCTGGTCCCGGGCCGTCCTCTGCTCTCGGGTCTGCCGCCTCTAACCAGTGAGCCACACTACCTTATGAGACCCATTGTTTGGGCGGTGTTGTTGCTTAGCAGGTATGGTCCTGGAACGTCGCCTTTCAGCACATGTATGTCTTCTTTGTTCTTTTTGTCTTTATACTTCAGTTCCCTTGTGAACTTTCCCAAGTTTGTTATCTCTTTTTTTGACCCCCAGGTGAAGATCTTCACCTTGGACGCTCTCAGTGCCGGCTTTGATTCCATTTTCTCGTATTCTGATGCACACATGACATTGCATGTTGCACCACTGTCCAGTACAAATTCCGCTTCATGTTCTCCTACTCCTATCTTTGCCAAGTCCGTCTTTTCCTGGGTGCTTCTGCCTGTGCGAGTTGTTGTCTCTCTTTTTCTGTTTTCCCCACTCAGTTTTATGTGAACCTCCGACATGTGGTATAGTCTTCCCACTTTCTCTTCTTCCTCATCTTCACCTGATCCTCGCGATGAACTTCTACTTTCTCTGTCGACATATCTGACGTGTCTTGTTGCCGACTCTTGTTGTCTTCTTGTTGTTCTCTTGTCATCTCTGAATTGTGCGCCTTGGCACATACTGGCGTAGTGATTCCTCCCATTACATCTTTTGCAGGTCTGGCCAAATGCTGGGCACGGACCTCTGTGTGGAAATTCCATTCCACACTTGTAGCATGTTCCTTCAGGTTGTCTCCTCTCTGTTTGTTCTCTCCGGTCGTTCCTCCACCGGCCTGTGCGATATTTGTTCGTCACGTAGTGTGCGTTTTCTATTTCAACGTTCTTCCCTCTTTCAATTTCCTTGGCATGTGCCGTTGCTCTCGCCTCTGCTCTTGCCAGAGACAGGATGTTCTCCAATGAGATCGGTTCTTTGAGGATCCTTGCCCTGAATCCTGTGTCGCGACAGCCTTCAATGATCCGTAGTCTTATTGCTTGTTCGTTGTCAAACTTGTCAAACTCACAATGTGTCACTAATTTTCTCAGCCTTGTCGCAACGTCATCCAGCGTCTCATCCACTTGTTGACACGCAATAGTGAATGTATATCGTTCGAAGTCAATGTTCCGTTGTGGGTCAAATTTGGCTGTTAGGCATTTCTTTAATGTCTCATATGTCTTTGTTTCTTCGGTTGGCAGTGTCACTAGAAGTTCTTCGATGTCATCCCCTGCTAAGTTCAGCAGTAACCCTAGTCTCTTTCCTTCTGTTACGTCTGTTGCTTCCATATATCTTTCGAACCATCTGATCCACTTCTCCCACCGTATTCCTGTTTGTGGATCCGATAAGTTGAACGGCAGTGGCCTCCTGTATTGTGCGCTGGGCTTTGGGTCTGCCATCCTTTCCTTCTTGCCTTTATCTGCTCTTTCCTCTTTTCCTTTCTATTTATCTTCTTTTCTCTTTTCTTTCTTCCTTTCTCTTTATCTTCTTTTCTCTTTTCTCTTTTCCTTTCTCTTTATCTTCCTCTTTTCTTTCTTCTTTTCTCTTTATCTTCTTTTCTCTTTTCTCTCTTCCTTTCTCTTTATCTTCTTTTTTTTGTCACTTTGTTTCCTTAAGTCTTTGGTTTCTTTTTCTCTTTTTCCTTTGTCCAGCCTTTATTTGCTGTCTTTGGCTTTGCCTGTGCTTTATTTCTTTTCTTCCTCTTCAAATTCGGCACTTTCCCATTGCTCACGATCTTTTCCTGACTTTAAAATGGCCGCCGGTCGTCCTGGCTTCCTATTGGCTCGTTTGCCTGACTCCAAGATGGCCGCCGAAAGTCTCGCAAGACTTCGCAGCCAATCCGATCGTTTCCTGACTCTAAGATGGCCAACGGTGCTTTCCCGCTTGCTGATTGGCCCTCGCGTCTGACTCTAAAATGGCCGCCGAGACTCTCGCGGGAGCTCGCGCCAGGTCCTTTAAACTTCGCCCTTCCTTGCGCGGCGCTTACCGGGGCAATCGTGTTTCCTTCGCAGCGGTCGGGATGGGCTCCCGCGTCGCTGCGCTTCTTTGTCTCCGTGGATGCTCGTCCTTTCTGCAACTTCTCCTCGTCTTTTTCGGTGCACTCCCGACGTGGAAAAACGCTCTTTAAATCCACGGGCTCGCAGATGGATGATCCCGCCTCTCGTCGCCAGTTGTCGTGTTCTTTGGGTTAGCAGTGGACACACCAAACACTGGACACAGGTTAGTGAATGCAATCCTCTTTTATTGCTTGCACAGGAGCGGTCATCTACACGTCTGTCCTCTGGTCAGTCCTGGTTCTGTGTGTGTTCCTTCCTGTCCCCTAACAGGATGTGGTGTCCGGTGACCTGGTCACCTCCCTCATGACCCACAGGGTACTAGCGTCCTCCTGTCCTGTCGCCCTATCTGTCGGGTCACGACACTATCCACACCGTGTTGTTAGGGATGCATACAAATGGGCATAATTCTATGATCGTCAGCACTTATTGCAAGGTAACAACAAGAAACAGAATAGGAATCTAGTATTTGCAACTAGACATTCAGTGCTCAACGAACAGATCAGACAAATCATCTGCTCGAATTGGCACCTATTAAACATCAGTAGAAGCTCATGCGCAGCGTTTGCAAGACCCATGTTTGCATACCGAAAAAACAGGAATCTTAAAGATATGATTGTCAGATCTCGCATGCCTAACCCAACAAAAGAATTATTCCAGCGTAGCATTGTAGATAAAAATAGAATTGATGGAAACTTCAGATGCGGAACTTGTAAAATATGTCCTTTGTGCATAGAAACGAAAGAAATAACATACAATAATAAAACCATTGTTAGCAAAGGACTTATGAACTGTAAAACGAAAAATATTGTGTATTTACTTTTATGTCCGTGTCACAAAGGATACGTAGGAAATACTTCGAGGACCCTTAATATACGATTAACAGAGCATATATCCGCTATACGAACCAGGAAGTTTACCGCTCCTATGGTTTCACATTTTGTCGAGTATAATCACACAGCGGACGATACCAAATGATTTATTTTATAGAAAATACCTCCACAGCCAGGCGTCTGCACAGACAAAATAAGAAAAAAAGTGAAGTATTTTATATCTTTTGTCAAGACACTGTAAAGACTGGCCTTAATGCAGAAATACTCTCGGATCAGGCGATTATCTAACTGATTAACGTATAGTTACTTTTGCGGCTGCAAAAGACTATTACTGTTTCAACTCTGATGAACACTAACTGTTTATACTAGTTTCATGTGCTGTAGAAATATGCTTCTTTACATTTTGTATATAGGGTAATTACAGATTTGTTCAATGATAAGTGCAATATGTATCTGTCTTTTCTTTATCATTTGTTCCTTTTCATATGTATATAATTAAAGTTGCTTGGCTTTTGCTTAGGGTTACCAAATCATTTGATTGTTCCGGCTATTAATGCAAGGCGGCCTGGTCTTGCCTGCTTGGTCTGTTGCAGTTGACCAATCTGTGTATGATTATGACAAATCATTTTTAACATTGTCTCCTTATCACATTACATTAGTTTACTATCTACAATTATCACTCTGTGTATACCATCCAACACACTGTGTTCATTTATTTATCTTTACTTCATCTCTTTTTATTCATGCGTGTGATACCATGGGAAATAGAGCATATTATATAACATTTTATCTGTCCGGATCGTTCCAGCTCCGATTTAGTCCGATTTAGTCCGATTTAGTCCTATTTTCTTTTCTATAGCAGTGAGCAATTACGCATGGACCGATATCTTTTTGCATTTAATATCTTACCTGAATATTTGCGATATGTGACTTATTTCTTATTGTTTTTTCCAATAGTTAAGTATCTATCAAGCCCCGGTATCTCTGTTCAACATTTATTGACTGGGTTCATTTATCGGCATATTTGCCCACATCCAGGCCCCTTTCTATTTCCATTCTACTTCCATTCTATTTACGCTTGTGCTACCATGGGAAATAGAACACAGTACATAACATTATATTTGTCCGGATCGTTTCACCTCCAATTTTGTCCTATTTCCCTTTTTATAGCAGTGAGTAATCATGCATGGATCGATATCTTTATGTATTTTACATCTAATTTGAATATTTGCGATATGTGACCCATCTCTTATTGTTCTTTCCAATAGTCAAGCATCAATTAAGCACCGGTAATTGTGTTTGACATTTATTGACCGGGTCTATTTATAGGCATATTTGCCCACATCTAGGCTCTTTTCTACTTCCATGCTTTAGGTATTGCAATCGGAGTGCATCTTCTATGTCAACATCATTTACATTTTTGTCGCGCTACGATCAGCCCTTTAAAAGGGTCAGTTATTTGCCAGCTCTGTTTTCTGAAGCTGTTGCCTACTCGTCGTCGTACGTGCTAGACGACTACTTGATCCCCTGGTCGACACGAAGATCCTTGCGCTTTGGATAATATAGCTTAAAATATCCATGCACATCTGTGTCCACAATTTTGCTCCTTAGTTAATTTATATACCCCTGTTTATTTTCTGGTCTAGGTGGTACCCACTTGATATACGACACCATCCTGAAATCAGCAATTTCGGATTATCCTCACACGTATCAGATACAGAGTAGCGTACTCCTCTTTTTAAGTTATAGTACCCTATGGTTTCTATCATTGGTTTTTCACTAAATAATTTTGCCGAGTTTTAATATGCACTTTATATTTTCTGAATGCCCCCCTTATTGCACAATCTTACAGCACGGTGGCTTTTTGATATCTTCTGACTCATATATCGGAACGTCAATTTGGAACGTCTCTGTTTCAGCCCTTTTTCTGCTAATCACGCGACTCTCTCTCGAACTCCGTTTTTCAAGGTATACCATATTATGGTTTCAATATTTGTTTTTTCAGTGAATTATTGTTCACCTTCAATATGTGTTTTATAGTTTGCGTATGTTTTCTTTTATATATCCCTACAGCATTATGGTTTTCTGATATCCTCAGATTCATACATTTAAACGTAACTTTGGAATGTCTACGCGACTTCCACGTGATTAGGCATCTCGCCCTCAATTATCGCACAGGTATTTTACATACATTTGCAATCGCAAAATTATATTATATAGAGTAGCCATGTATAATCGCGCCAATCTCCCGTTATTCAGGTGTTTTACATAGTTTAGCCACCGTCATACTGTGCTAGATTAGATGGCTATGCAGCGCTACCTGTCCTGTTTTATCTCAAGACCACTGAAAGGCCCTGTCCGTTTGCACTTTCTTACTCTATAATTGAATTTCCTTAGCGACATGTAGCATCTATGTACAGCACTTTCATAACCTTTCTAGTTATCTCATTTGGCGCATTGTATTTAGGGACATATAGAAAACACGGTCTAGCTGGGGACCACTAATCTAGTTTGGATATCTCATTTGGCTTGTACTATATATATTTCTTTGTACATTGCTGCTATTCTACATGTAGTCACCACCCGCAGTCTAATGACAGTATATGTATTTCTAGAACTGCCGCATGAGTTTGCGGCAACTACTTATTCAATTTGGAGTCTAGGAACCCCGGGTGTCGGCTTAGGGATCGGGGCCCTGTGTTCTCTCTCCACAGTAAACAAGGTAGACAGTCTCTTAGGCTTAAGGTGGCTCAAGATAAGATCTTCATTGAAGAGATCCATGCTGAGGCCTTCCGCTCCCTCAGGCACTCCCCACCACCCTAATGTTATTGCGGCGGGCCCTCCCCTCCTGATCATCCAACCTCAAGACCATCAGCTTGTGTTTATGCCCCAATTTCTTTACAAGTTCCCCCAACTTGTGCGTCGCAGATTGGAGTTCCCCTACATTCTCCTCCGTCGCTGTGACCCTCTCCGATGTTTTCACCATGTCTGCCCTCATCAAGTTCATTTCAATGGTAACCTTGTCAATTTTGGTCTCCAAAGTCATTCCCAAGGATTGGATCGGCGACATGATTGAACTGAGTAACTGCTCCTCTCCGGCCGATTTATCCCCAGTCGCCCCCTCCTCGGACGTCAGTTGGCGCAGTACAGCATATTTATCCAATTTATTCATCTGCACAGCAGCTGGGGCCCACGTTGGTTTTGTCATGATCAAGTTCACGCTGTTTGGGGACACAGAGCCCCTTCACCACCAGGCAAGCCAACTGCGAGCCACCCCTGTGACTTCTCTGATCACCAAGTTCTACAGGCACGCACTTTGGTTGTGATTTCTCTCCTTTTTGCTCGCTCCAATAAGTACTAAACGACTTGTTTGTAGCACACGTGGACCCCACAAAGACAATCCGAAATGGGACTAGGCAAAAGGACATGCAGAGGAAGTTGCTGCTCCCTACACCGCTCAAGGATGAGCCATCTGCCGATCACTGCAGCCCAACTCTAGTCACTGTTCCACCCTCCGCTGAGGGCATCAGTCCAACCCAAGCACTGATCCCTTCTCGTCACCGGCGAGGTACGACGCCGGTAGGGATTCTAGAGCGGCCAAGGATGGTTCCCCCATCTATCACAATATGCCCGGCCTCACCTCCGTAAGCTGTCTAAGTGTGGACTTGTGGGCGTGAGCAGGCATGCCGCAGGAATGGCTGGTCGTGAGACCCCAGTCCGTGACATAGTTCGTTCTAAGCGGCCCAGGGAGCTGCGCCTCAGGCGCAGAGACCAGCAACAACCGCAGGCACCACTCAACAGGTTCTTACGATGCAAGTCCCAGACTTAGCCAATTGGAGGCAGATCATCCAGGAGAGCCACGATCACAGGCCCAATGCCGTCAGTAGATAGAACCGGGGGAGGGCCGTAGATGCCGCCGTGCCCCCTGTGAATCACTCAGGATGAGTACCTCCACCGGTCACCACAACCCTGCTGCTGAAATGCAGGTCACACCGGCACAACACAGTACCACCGGCAGGCGCACCCAAGTAGATGGCAGTCCATGGGGAACTCAGTGCCGGTAGTTCGCAGGCAGCGTGGTCTCCAGGATCCACTGCACTGGCACACGATGTAGCGCCAGCCGCAGGCCCCAAGCAGCAGATCTCGAGTGCTAAGAGATCCCAGACCGCGCCCTCCAGGTGCAGGCAGTGCTCTGACGCGAGTCTGCCCCTCCGCCTTCCGGAGCTCGGCGTTGATTGCCGGGCAGGACCTTCGCCACCATGCACGGGCCACCGCACCGTCCAGGGTCAGAGACACATCCCTGGCTCAGGATGGTGTCAGGAAAGCAGCGCCGGCCGTCTCCTCTTTCCAGCTACCTGAGCAATTACGGACTAAAACGAATGCCCGGACGGTGCGAAAAAGTTATGCTGCCTTCTTGGCCAAGGCCAGACCTCGCCCCTCCTGGTATGTTATTCTTAGTCATGCTGGGTAGAGCATAGCGTGCGTATGTGATGTTTGCCTGATGCAGTTTTTCCTTGGCTGGTAAGAGTTTATTTCTAGCTTCCTGGACCGCCTGTGTGAAATCAGGATGCAGTGCAATGCTGTGTCTGTCGGATGTTAGTGACTGCTGTTCCCTTGCCTTTGCGAAGAGCCACATTGCAGTTGCAATAGTTGAGTAGTTGAGGAGTCTAGCACTACAGGTCTGGGAGGGGAGGGGGGCTGGAGGACAACATTCCATAAGTAACTTCTTTTGGAGGCGGAGTCCTCGAGTTCCGAGGTTCTATGTTCTGCCTAACCTATCCTTCAATCTTGTTTTTCCAATTTTTAGGTTATGAAGTCCATGCGAATGCACATGGAGTTCACTTTGGACTCTATTGAGGTGAGGCTGTGTTTCATTGTTATAAAAAGCGATTTAATGTCCTCCTCTCCTGTTTGTTGGTTGTTTTCCATCTCCTCCGCCACGTCCTGGCCCGTACAATTTTCAGGGTTCAAGGAGAAGTTTCAACTGTGTGACTTGCCCTTCCTCCCAAGCCTCTACCTCTTTCCACCACCTGAATGATCTCCCAATAAACTGGTCTCTAGTGCAGTTCCTGGTAACAGCCTTCACGTGTATTTGCCAGTGCGACCCTAGTGGCCCCAGCCACTGTAGCAGCCTGTCTGTGGTCTCCGAGATGACCCCACTATATGGCGAGTCAGTGCTTCAACAATGGCAGCAGTATCGCTGCTCAGCCCAGGAGTCCTGTGGGGGATGGTGGGAGGAGGGTACCTGCGCTGCTGAGTTTACA
Source organism: Lissotriton vulgaris (assembly GCF_964263255.1). Classification (NCBI taxonomy): domain Eukaryota; kingdom Metazoa; phylum Chordata; class Amphibia; order Caudata; family Salamandridae; genus Lissotriton; species Lissotriton vulgaris. Next base: position 549,464,901 of record NC_141699.1, on the reverse strand, counting down.
ATCAGCTCTTATATTCTACTTTGATCAGGCTCCCCCTGCTGCGATGTGTAAGGGGCTTTCACTGTGTCCGTCAATGTTCTGGCACCAGAATCATGAACTTGCAGCCGAGAGGCTGCCCAAATCAGCCCAAAATGGTAGACTTGTCTGGACTACTCAGAGTCTGTGCATTCTCTCTCGATGATAGGAGCAGCGGGCCCATGCCCCACAGTGCCGCCACTGATCACTACCGGCGGTGATCTCAAATAGGGAGGGCCACCGCTCTTCTTACTGTGCCCATGGGTGCCAGGAGTAGGGGGCCAGTATGATCTCTAGGTCTCAGTGTTGCATTGCAGTCTTCCCCCCGTCCCCTCCCACCTCCCTACTTGCTCAGTGGTCAGACAAAGTCTCCGATTCAGCGGTCTCCAGGAACGTGCAGCAGTCCCGGAGTTGTAACCTTGTGTCCACTCTCCTTCGTCCCAGTGAGCGAGTAGTCGTCTCAGTCCGGATAACACTCCACTGCCGTATCCACTCCATACATGCTGTAGGCCTCTCTGGAACCACTCTGGCACCCGTAGGTCCCGTCACAGAGCCATCTCCATCAGAGGTGTCCTGCATGCGACTGTGGGGTCTGGCGATTTTCCGTATTCTTTGGAAGTTCTTGCATCTGTTCCACTCTATTTCAGCACTCAGAGAGGGCTTCTGTGCAGAATAATGTTGTTTAGCCGCCCCGGACTGCAGGAGCGGCCATCTTGCTAGCCCGCCCTCTAGCGCCCCCATCCTGAATGATTGACTGAAAGATTGAGGCCCAGATTTACTAAGATGTTAAGACAGGGCTGGGCCACTTTACCAAGCCACAAAAAATCTAAATGTGTGTGCCTTTGGAATGTTATCTCAAATCTAAAAACACTGTCTTGCAATACCTTGTGTCTAGGGAGGCAATACTTGGGTGGAGCATGGGCGGTCCGGTACATCCAGCCTTGTATTTTCACGCAAACCCATATTTACACATACACATACCTTTAAGAATTATTTTAATGCAGAAAGGTGTCCGTTCCGCACAACAACTATTACGACCCAAACACAGGTACCCTTGTGTCATGGCTCAAAGGTGACTTCATTGGCTGTAGGCATCGAGACTGTACCAGCACTCCAGAGAGAGCAGAACTGCGCCATATCTTAGTAGATAAGGCACATTTTTTATCTCTCCCTTTGACGTAGCGCAGCGCAGCAACTTCCCTATACTGTGTTGCACCAAAGTTTAGTAATTCTGGCCCTAAATATGTACATATTAATTACCATTTATGTATTTTCGATATTATCATACTGAATTATAGATAGGTAACAGTGAATTATGGGGATGCTTTTCATTGAGGGGTTCTGAACAATATCAAATAGGCAACGAGAACGAAGCTCTAGTCTTTTATGATGGAAGTGAAAAACATCCTCGTAATTCACTTTTTACCCATCTATAATTTTATATTATGTATCGTCCCAAAATCACCTTCCTCTGCTTTCATCTGCTACGGAGAAGCAGAACAGTAATGGGGGAGCCATACATAACACAGCCTCTCTTACCTGTTCCAAATAAAACATTTAAAAAACAAACAAAAAAGGTACCTGCGATCTCTAACCAACCTGCAAACCATCCATCCCTTCTTTCCACCTCCTGCAGCTGTGTTTTCTGCTTCCACTCAGTGGGTAACCAGTTTTGTTATTAACTGGTGCTATGTCATAGCAGTGAGTTAGGACATTTAGAAACTGAAATAAACAATGGAGGCTTTCTATGGGACACACAGGGTGTTTTAAAAGAACCCTCACTCATCTACCTAGTAGGTGATATGCTTCATCATTGGGTTCCCACCTTGGTTGCTGAATGCTTCCAGGGAGTGCTGCAGCTCCTGATTAAAGCGGAGCTGGCTTTTGTTTGGGGGTTATCATGTGACTGTATATGTGTCAAAGTGAAATGCTGATTTTAAGTATCGGCAATAAGTCGTTGGTTAGTGACAAATTCCACCGTCCAATTTGAATCTGTCACTAATAAGGGATTATTGCCCACATTTATATCAAGAATTCAACTAAGAATATCGCTCGTAATTTTTCTGGCTGCAAATTGGTTGTCATTGACTTTAGTGCTTCCAAACAAGAGCGATCCAATAGGGAATATTGGTCCGATGATGTTAAACTAAGGAATTACCTCCTGATAACTTTCAATTAGGGATTACCTCTTGGTTTTTCATGCCAAGATTTTTGAATGCCAGTAATATTGACCCCATCAAGCTAGAGCGATCTGCTGGTGGGTTTGGACCCCCTTTATTCATATGATGTTTTACTCCTTCCATGAGAGATGATACATGAGACTTCTCTTTCACATATGCTTGGACTCCATCCAGGATTAAAAGAGTGTTTCAGAATTGGCGTCTACATTCCTTACACCAGTCCTGAGGAAGACCTGCAGTTATGTTCATTTAATTACCCATAACTTTGGGTTGAAACATTGACAATTTATTTATCTGTCCATGTCCCTAGTCTCTTCACCCATTTACTAAGAAGAAGGTAGTTAACAGGGTGTTGATAGAACATTTGTACTTCAAAAGGACAGACCTACAACGTGTATATATATGTTTATCTATTCTAACTTATGTATATTTTGGTTATTTTTCATAAGCAATTTATGTCAAAAATTGTCACCAAAGTTACGTTCTTTATGTAGTTTCTTTTACCATTGGAGTATATGCCAGCCATTTACAAATGTAACCATTATAAATAATATATACATTTTTTTTTAAACTGAACTTTCGTTTGTGGTGCGCTTTTGACACTTATTCCGGTCTAAAATAATTACTAGACCATACCTTGACATTTTGTATCACTTGGGATAAATGCATTTTTCTATTAATTAAATCTTGCTAAGCAATTTTTTCACCCAACAGAATTTACTGTAGATTATATTGCTCATACCCACATTCTGAGGGACACAGGATTTACCCCATTATCTTTAATTTTTTTAGGACATGAACCATGGACAAACTTCCTCAGAGATATCAGGAGATATGACTATACAGCCCAACGGGATTTTCCAGTCATGTGGAACATCTGTCATGAGCTCAGTGGTACCAAACAGGAGGTCCTCCTCTGTGGCCATCGGATCTTCATGCCTTACTCGCTGCAGTCCACCATATTGGCCTTTCCACACACAGAATACCAGGGGTCAACCAAAATAAAAGCAAACTTAAGCAGTAAATTATGGTTTCCACACTAGATGCTGAGATGGACGGCATGGCTTTTCTATGACACTGGTGCCAAGTGTGCAAATCTCCTTAAAAAGAGAAACCCATCTTAAGAAACAAATGAAGAAATATGTGTTGCGGTACAAGAAAAATAAGGAAAGATGCAACTGCTGTGAGATGGGGAAAGCTTGCACTTCTGCTGCCCTGTCCATGTTTGACCTCTGAAGGAAGGTCTCTTGTATTGGTTCTACCCAATGTGTACCTGTTGTATGAAGTGTGGTGCTTCCACTGCTGAATAAAGGTATTTCTACTTCTTATGAAGTAAAAGGGATATATACAAAGGGCTTGCATATCATTCCCAATGAACTGGGGCCATTCTACAATATTGATGTGAGATACCTGTGGTCCTGAGGAAGTTCCTGTCCCCGAAGAGGCAATATTCAAGCACCCAAAAATGTTGATGGAAAAGAGAAGCACAGTCCATTGCTCTACCCTCTGTTTTTAAACTTATAGTAGGGATACACTAATAAAAACATTTTAGCTCACCTACATACAACTCTAATATAGGCCTGAGAGCTGAACAAAAGGAGAACATAAATGTTGACATAAGAGACATAACCATACCATCATCAGGGAAGCCATAACTAGGAGACTGTGCAAGCAGTGAACAGTAGTGCTTGTGGATGAATATAGTGCTAGATTTGAAACCCACTGATGATACATAACACGATAGGTAGGCATTGATGTCATTTAGAAGTCATCAGGGGTCGCAACTGCGACCCCTGGCTTGCCATTTGCTAACCCTAGCACTGCATTTGCAACCCCTGGCCTCAGAGGTGGCTCATTCAGTACCAGGAACACAGGGGCACCTGGGGCTCGACTTTTTATTTTCTGTCAATTTGTTATTACACTAATAGTGAATAAATAAAATATATTATTCACTAATAGTGCAATAAAAATGGAGCACAATAAGCTGAAATATGCCCTTCCATGGCAGCTGAGGTAAGTAAAATATGCTTTTAAATGTATGTTGTGTATGTAGTTGCAGGTGAGTGTGTGTTTATGTGTGAGAGAGTGTTTATGTGTGAATTTGTGTGTATGTGTAAGTATATGTATGTGTGTAGGTGAAAGTGTTGAAGTGCGTGTGATGTAACTTCCGCTACCCCTGGCATTTCAGTGAATTCATGTCCATGTAGGTAGGTGAGGGCTCATCATCCTATAAGAGTAGATGAACTTAGAGGCTTGGGTCTTTATTCCAGTTGTGCTGTGATTTTTTGTATGTTTGTCTGTTTCCAGAGGTCAAGTCATCTTTATTGCTCGGTTAATTAAAACCACTGCAAATATTAATACATTAGTAAAATAAAATTATTATAAAAGATATAAAATGACGATTTGTTAATAGATATTGCTACAGAAATGTATGCCAATTTTACACTGAGCGTGGGTTAAAATCGCATAAGTCCCTTGTGTTGCTTAAAAGACTTTATTAAAAGTCTTGCACCTGGGATAAAAAGAATACACAATGGCAATAGTTTCCTGCGGTAGGTAGTCATTGCTGCAAAGATGTATGCTACTTTCACACTGAGTAACCCTTACGGTAGCATTAGTCCCTTATATTCCTGCGGTGGCTGTGTGAAAGGCATTGCCCTGGGTTTTAAACTGCGTTGTAATGTGCAGCTTGGCTCGCTGTTCAGTGCCCCTTTAATTTGCTTCTTGGTTTTTTGCTTCAGCTGGTGTCTGCCGTCTGGCCATCTTGTTTCTTTTCTGCTTTCTCCAAAAATTTTACGACATGGCTTGCTAATTGAATGTGTTTTCCATCGAAGCAAGCCATGACCACTTGCCGGCATGATCTTATGCCCAGCTTGTTGAAGGGCACTTTTAAGTGTAATCTGCGCTCTGTGGCCAAGCCTTTGCAGGTGCAAATTAGATGTTGAATGTCTTCTTTTGCGTTCCCACATATTCGGCAGTTGATTGTTACTTGGGGCCTTTTCCATGGAGGGAGGTGTTTTTGTGATGGAAGTAGGCCCAGCCGTAGATGTAAGAACTTCTCCTTTATGCGCCTAGTGAACCCAACCCCTAGATAGCTTTGGCTGAGGCTGCTTGTGTAGCTTTGAATGACCATCCAGCCATGGGCGCGGTTGACTAGGCTTGCTTTGTCCTCTGTAAGTGAGATAGCTCTAACTGATTTATTAACTAACTGTTTGAAGGTGTTATGGGACCTGCTGCACTTCCAGGCTTCTTGTAGGCACAAGGAGTTTATAGATTGGTTTAAATATTTTGCGGCCGCGCTGTTGCTCTTTCTTTCTATCTCTTTCCATAAGTAGGCATTAAGACTAGCAGCTTCTCCTCTCTGGATTTTGTGCTATCTTTTGACGTGGGCACCCATTCGCTCCATCGTTTGGTTTCTTAGGCCAAATTCCAGCCTTATTTGTGCCGGCGAGGTGTAGGTGGGCAGACTGAATATCATTCTGATCGCGTTCGCTATTGTGCTGTTCAATAGCTGAGCATCCCTCCCTCGAAGGCATTCGCTTCCATACGTTATGGCCGGTGTTAATTTTGCCTGGAGTACTTGAAGCAGGGGGGGGTAAAGCTTCGGCCGACTGCTTTAGTTTTTAGGCACCTTAGTGCAATCGCTATGCTGTTACCCCTCCGTTTAATTGCTTCCTTTTGCTTTTGGAATGAGCCCTTGCTGTCCATAATTATGCTGAGGTACTTGTATTCCTCCACTGTTTCAAGTGTGAGCCCTCCCATGTGCCAGCAGTACCCTGCTGATGATCTATTGGCATTAATCCTCATTGTTTTGTTCTTTGAGCGGTTGATGCTTAGGCTGTTCTCTGTTGCATAATTAAAGGTTGTGCTGATTAGATGTTGTAGCCCTATTGGTGTTCTACTGATTAGGACAATGTCGTCAGCGTACATTAAATTAGAGAGAGTAAAGCCACCTATGCTTGGAGCATGAGAGTTGCTTTCATCCAGCTGCTGTGCGAGGTCAGACATAAAGATGTTAATTAATGTTGGCGCCAGCACACACCCTTGTTTTAGGCCTTTTGTGGTTCATATTTTCCTTGATAGGCGTTCTCCTGATCCAAGTTTGACTTGGACCCAAGTGCCCGTATGTAATAAGATCAGCTGTGTTAATAACCCCGATGGAATGTTCCTATCTTCCAACTTTGACCATAGTAAGTTCCTGTTGATATTGTCAAACGCTGCGGCGAGGTCAATAAAACATAAATACAAGGGCAGATTAGCTGTCTTCGAGTCATCGATGAGGAGTGAAAGGGCCAAAATGTTTGTTGATGTGCCCAATTCTCTGCGAAATCCTGTCTGGGTGATGGGAATTACTGCATTTGCTTCCGACCATTCCGAGAGCTCTTCTAGAAGGAGACCGGCATAGTATTTGGCCTCGTTATCAATTAAGGCTATTAGTCTGTAATTTTTGGGGTCCTTTACATTGCCTTTCTTGTGTATTGGTGCTAATATTGAGCCTTTCCACAATGCTGGAATTGTTGTGGTGTCTATTACCTGTTTGAAAAGTGGTAGTAAGGCCGCAGCCCAGTATTCTGGGTTTTGTTTGTAGAGGATTGGCGGAATCTCGTTGGGGCCTGGCGCCACCTCCGCTTTTCCTTTTACAATCCTGCTTATGATTTGTTTTTCGGTAGGGTTTAATGAGGTAATGACCAGTTGTGGAATCCGAGTTTTTCTGCCCTTCTCCGATCGTCTGGTTGTTGCCGCCTCTATTGCTGTATTGAAGTGGGCCTGAAGGTAATTGGACCAGGCTTCGTCAGTTAAGTAGGAGTCAATGCTAGTGCTTCTAGAATACTGGAGTTTGTTGACTGTCTTCCAGAATCTTCTGCTCGTGTGGATTCCTTTTGCATCATGAAGGAGTCTGGCCCATAACTCATCCTCCGCTTCCCTTTTTTCGTGCCATATTATTCTCTTTTTGCTCTGCTTTAATTTTTGCAATTCCTTTTGGATCGCGGTGTTCGGTACGTCTCGGTGTAATTTCCGCAGTAGTTTATTAATGTTTCTTTTGAGGAGCTTCATCTTGGAATTTTGCTTTATTAACTTGTACCGACTTCCGGTTGATTCCGACCGCTTTATTTGTTTATTGCAGTTTCGATATTCCTGCTTTATGTGGCTCTTTGGTTTCCTAGTGTGTGCCTGTCCAAGGCTGCTCGTGAATTGCTCCCAGGCGCTTAGATAATTGGGCTGGTTTGTAATACTCCTTTCCCACCGGCTTGTTGCGTCCGTTGTGAAGCCTTCCAGATTTGTTGTGTTGCATTTTATTCTTTTCTGTGCTACCGACAGCGAGCAGCCTAGATTTATTGCTGGCGAGGTTGACACGGCCCCCTGGAAATTGAGGCTAAATTCTTGCGGCTGATGATCACTAACTGACATTGTGCCTATTTGGAAGTCTGTGACATTCCCAAAGAGTTGAAGAGATGAGAATGTGTAGTCTAGGATGGAACTGACGGATGAGTTATGAAAGGTGGCTGACGTGGGCTGTCATTGGTGAAGCGACCATTTAACGCTGCCAGGTTATGATGTTCTAGGTCCTTTACGCTGGCCCTTGACAGCCGATTTTGTTTGTCCCATTTACTTGTTGCTTGTTGTGGTATGTTCCATGCCCAGAACTGGTCTTCCAGACATGTGTCACTAGTTTGAGGCCCTCCCAGGAACATATTGAAGTCCCCTGTTCCTATAAGGTTAGAAGTTTCCGCTTCTTGTTTTTGAGATTTCTTCCATCAAGAGGTACATTCCAGCTTTTTTCTCCCGGGGATGTAGATATATGTTCATCAGTCTTAACTTTTGGTTTTGATCTTTCCCCCTCACTTCTAGTTCTATGGTGAGTGTGCAATTGTTGCCTGTTTGTATCGCGTTTATGTGAATGGGATCGTTAAAGCTCTATGGGCCCGATGTAGGTAAAAGGGATTTTCCGATTTCAAAATACCGAGGCGGGCCGAATCGGTATTCTGAAATCGGAAAACGAGATGTAGCAAACAAACCGCGAAATCATAGCGAATCGGTCGGCATCGGTAATGTGATTCGCTACGTACCGAATCGGCACGGGCCGAATCGGAAAGTACCGAATCGGCTACCACCGATTCGGAAATAGCCGATTCGGCTACCACCGAATCGGAAATAGCCGAGTCGGTGAAATCCGATTCGGCAATTACCGAATCGGAGGAATGGAAACACACCCATGGCCAAAAAGCCCATAGGAATGCATTGAAAAAACCGAATCGGTAAAATCCGAATCGGATTTTACCGATTCGGTAAAAGCTGATTCGGTAAAAGCTGATTCGGTAAAAGCCGATTCGGTAAAAGCCGATTCAGCCAATGAGGTGGCTCCCCCTCCCCCACCAAAACAGGGAGTGGCAACCCTGGCAGGTGCAGCTAATTAAGAACTTTCTGGAGAGCCAGCCTGAGCTGAACACTCACAGTTAGCAGCAGTGGGAGTAGGAGGTAGTGAACTGTTCTGATCAAGATGGCAAACCCTAGTGAGAGCCAGAAGTCCAGCCAGAAGAGGAAGCCAAAATTCAGCACCACCGAGCTGCAGGTGTTGGTTGAGGAGGTGGTGAGGGTGCACCGTCAGCTATTCGGTAAGCTGTCCCTCAATGTGCCAGACAGCACCAAGAGGAGGCTCTGGGCAGAAATCGCCGAAAAGGTCAATGCTGCAGGTGTCACCCCCAGGTCCCTGGATGAGCTGAAGAAGCGATTCTATGACATCCGCAGGCTGACCAAACGGAAGATGGCAGAGATCCAGAGGCAGGCTGGAGGCACTGGTGGAGGCAGGAACCCGGCGCCGCCCCTCACCGACCTGGAGGAACTGGTCTCCAGCACCATTGAGAGGGAGAGCGTAACCGGAATTGGGACCCTGGACAGCTCAGCCAGAGCTACAGCTACAGGTAAGAAGCATGCGCATCATGACACACCCTACCAGACACCTCCCCATTAGACACAATGCATAGCCAAACCCCAGCACAGTACTGTGACCAACATACAAGAGACAAGCATCATGGTACATGTAGTCAGCAGAAGTCAGCAAAATATGGCAGTGCAGAATCACAAGACAGGAAACAGTGGAACACATTCTAAGGAGATGCAAGGACATGTGGAATGCTTTAATTGTACTGACTGTAATACATCGGCACTCAATTTACAAATGCTTCTTTGTACCTAGGGGCACCATCAGGCGGACAAACAATGACAACAGAGGCAGCAGCACCATCCACCACTGCACTCGCAGGGCCGAGCACCAGTCAGGCTGCCGAGGAGGAGGAGGACGAAAACACCATAGGGCTTGGTATAGAGGGAGACCTGGTAATAGACTTTGAAGCACTGCACTCCCCACAAATGCCGAGCACACCCCCCTTGCAGTTCTCCCCAGAGAACTCCCCGACAAGGGACCTCCTTCCACCTACACCAGCTCCTGCCACGATCATAGCTGTGGCACCAGTACACCCTGTCCTGGGAGCAGGGGCTCAGGCCCCGGCCAGCACCACACCCCCACCAGTGGCACCCCAGCCCACTCAGCAGGCCGGCAGCAGCAGTACCCGGCGCCGTGCCATTCCCACCACTGCAGCACCAGCACCGGAGGGCAGTGTCTTCCTGGGCCTCGAAGGTAATATGGTAAAGATCCAAAGGCAGCAGGCGAAATCCATCATGGCCTGCCAACGCCAGCTCCTGCAGCACAACCTGCAGATGGGGGAAATGGTGAAAGGATTTCAGTCCTTTGTGGATTCAAACAAGGAGGTAGCAGCAGGTTTAGGCAGGCTAACCACTGCCATAACCCAGTTATGTGGCAGACTGGAGGAGCATGAGCTGGTGCGCAGGCGGGATGCCCGGGTGCTGAACCGCTCCATGAGCCGCCTTGCAGCTGCAACGGCCCAACTCTGTCAGCGCAGTGCAAACATGGAGTCAAGCCTCACACAAAATACGGCGGAGTTAACAAGGGGAATGGCCCGCATCACCACGGCAATGGAGGCCATGATCATCTCTAACACTGCCGCAAATCCTGCCCTGGACCTGGGGGATGCTGGGGACAGCAGCAGCCGCAGCAGCCCGGTCAGCGCTGCGTCAGAGCCACGCAGGAGCACCAGGCGCTCCGCAGAAGCCGCTGGCCATCCTGAAGGGGGTGAGGGACACCCCAGTGGGGCTGCCAAGCGCTCAAAGAAATAGCCTTGCAAGGGCGGGTGAGGCAACCTGGACCTTAGACTTTTGTGTTCTTTGCTATTACACCTTTTTTTTGTTGCACATCAGTGCTGTAACTGTGTTGCAACCGTATTAAAAATTGCTTTTTCACCACAACCATTTACCTGTCTCCTGTTTGTGCATCTGTACTCACTCAGAAATAGTTTTCTGTAATCTCCTCACGTCTGTATCTGCCATCACTTGGCGTACACACCCCAGCTGGCTGTGTTGGTGGCACAGCTTCGTCGTCGTCATGGTCCTCGTAGTCAGACAACTCCACCTCAGTGCCCTTCTTCACCGCAAGGTTGTGTAACATTGCACATACAGCTATGATCTTGCAGCAGGTGATGGGGGTATACTGCCTTGCACCTCCACTCTTGTGCAGGCATCTGAATCGACTTTTCCAGATGCCAAAGGTCCGTTCGACGACATTCCTTGTGCTTTTGTGGGCCCGGTTATACCTCCTTTGGCTGGGTGTGGAGGGGTTGAGGTAGGGGGTGAGTATGAATGAGCGGAGGGCATATGCACTGTCGCCTGGAAGGGAAAGGAGTAACATTACACACATGCATACATGTATTACACCTAGCTACTTTGTGTTATGGGGGTCTGATGATGTGTCTCACCTAGGAGGTATCCTTCAACAAATTCGCCAGCCATCAGCCGTGCATAGATGCCGCTCTGTTGGAAAATATAGGAGTCGTGGGTACTCCCTGGAAATTTTGCTACCAGGTCTGTGATGGTGCACTTCGCATTGCAGATCACCTGCACGTTGATGGTGTGTGTAGATTTCCGATTGCGGTATATGTATTCTGTGTCCGCTGGTGGGCATATCGGAATGTGCGTGCCATCTATGCAGCCAATGATTTGGGGAAATTGTGCCATCTGGTAGAAGTCAGCTTTGGTTTGTAGCAGTTCTGCGTGGGTTGCAGGGAACGAGATGTATTGGTCCATCCTGTGTATCATGGCGTCAAGGAATGTGTGGAAGAACCTTGACAGGCTGCTCTGGGTCACTCCTCCTGCCGCTGCAACTCCACTTTGATAGCTGCCAGACGCCAGCAGGTGTAGGCTGCATAGCACCTGGACGTGTGCTGGGATGGCGTGTGCCCTTGGGGTAGGGTGGTCCAACAATGGTTTGAGGTCCCTGATGAGCTCAAGTATGGTGTCAGAGTCCAGCCTGTATCTCTGTAGGATCTCAGCCTCAGTGAGCATGAACAGGGTTATCCTCTGTCTGTAGACCTGTTCATTTCTTAGCCATTCCCTCTGTCCTTCCTGCTGTAGCCGTAGCCGCCTCGCAATGACATATAAAGCTGCCATCCTGCAAGTTGCAATGCATTTTGGGGCTGTTTTTATGGGTTGGAGTTGGTTACCACCTGATTGTAATCCATGGTAAATACCGAGTGAATTCTACCGATTTTGAGCCGAAATCGGTGTTTCTCCCTACATCTCCCCATCTGTCCGAATCGGGGAATTTCCCGATCGGTGATTCTACCGAATCGGTAGGTTCTCCAATTCGGCTTATGTCCGATTAGGTTCATCTACCGATTCGGTACATGGACCAAATCGGATAATTTCCGAATCGGTGTCACTACCGATTCCGTACGTGGACCGAATCGGATAATTTCCGATTCGGTGTCACTACCGATTCGGTACGTGGACCGAATCGGTATTTGCATCCGAATCGGTGTATTACCGATTCGTTACATATCCGATTTTCGGTATGTACGTATCGGATTCTTTCCCATTCGGTACTCATTCCGAATCGGTTTTCGCTCCGATTTTGAGTTTTTTCATTGCCCTACATCTCGATGGCTGTTTACCGATCGGTAAGGGCCCAAAATCGGGAATTTCGGCCTTTACCGATCGGTAACGGCCTACCTACATCTGGCCCTATATGGCAGTGTATATTGCCAGGCCGCCATTTAGATGGCCATATTTGGCATTTCTTGTTGCTGGAAGGTGATGTGAATTGAAGCCCTGGTTTTGGTATGGTTGGTCTAGCCAAGTCTCCTGGAGAGCTATTATGGCAAATTTTTGGAGGTAGTCAAAGAGCTCGAGGTCGTCTCTTTTGTTCCCTATGCCATTTGTGTTCCAAGAACATATTCTTAGCTGTTGTTGTGTTGCGTATTTTTGTTGAGTGTTTTGTCAAAACCTTGGGGCCCTTGTGTTGATTGTCCTTGCTATCCAATTCCAATCATCGTGGTCAAGTGGCCGGTTTGTTTGCCTATTGGTCTCGGAGGACATCCTGGAGACTGAAAGGCTTCTGGCCCCCTTTAAGACACTTTCAGTTTTTGCTTGCGACTGTTTGTTTGTTGGATTTTGGCGTTGTTGCTCATTATATGCCTGGCGTAGTGGTTCAGGGTACCCTGTTTTTTCCAGTCTTTTTAGGCGAATCCCCCAGGATAGAAAGTGTGCTTCTAGTTCCATTATTCTCGTCACAGTTTCATTCTTTGCCCATGTTGTTTTTGTAATCTCCAGGTCTGACAGTTGATTACAGTGGGTGAATTCCACTGCCTCTAGGTCTTTTGTACTAATGTCCGTCAGGCTACTGAACGTTGATAGTAGGTGTAAGATGTTACCTCGATTAAGGGTGTCCCCTCTGCCTCTTGACTTGTATTCGGGAATGAACAGTATTATGCCTCTGTTTGCTTCCGCCTGCCCAACCTCCGTTTTTTTGCTGTCTTCTGTGTCCGTTTCTATCGGTGAGCTGTTGTGTGTCTTGTCTGCTGTATGGTCCTCCCCCTGCCCTACCCAATTATTCGTATTAAGGGCTGCTGTAAATTCATGTTTCAGGGTGGATCCCTTGCTTCCGTCTGCCGACGGTCCCCCCTTTGAGATTAAGTAAGTGGGATTCTCCCTTTTTGTTGTCTTTAACGTCTCCTTGAACAGAGATCTTTTTGAGGTCGTAGGCGGACTTTCTGATACATCTACCACTTCTTTTTCTTTTTCTGGGGTCTTGGTTGTCCTATTGAAAAATGTTTTTATGTTAGCCGTCTTATTTCTTCCTTTCCTTTTTTGTTTTCGGGGTTTTTTATTTTCTACCCTCAGTTCTTCCTTGCTTGCTTTCCCAATGATTTCATTATGGGGCTTTTGCAGGTTTCTAGCTTTAGCCCTTGCGTGTTTCCTGGGTTTTTGCTTGTTTGCACCTTGGCTTCGTTCCTTTGGTTGTCGGGGAGCTGCCTTAGGGATTTCCCTGTGACACCTGCATAGGTTTCGTGAATCGGTTTACTGATTTCAGGGCTGATTGGGCTGTTTGGTGCATGGTCTCCTCTTTGACTGTAGGGTACAGTTGGTGAGTTCTGTTGATTTGCAATGTCTGACTGTTCTCTTTGCTGTCTGCGGAGTTGTTTTGGGCCCTCCTCGCTAGGATCTGAGTCGATTGCGGTTGTTTTTCCCATTGTATGTTTTAAATCTGCCACAATGTCTCCCAGGAGTTGGGGGATTGTAGTAAGTTTGTCCACTATTGTGTAACAGGCGCAACTTGGCTGCTCTATTTTAGTTTCCGCTTGCACCCTCTTTATCATGCCATTCATGTCTGCCAACTTGTTATCAATTTTGGCTACGTGTATGGCCAAGAAGTTTAAGGATAGTTGGATGTCCATTTTTTCCGAGTGGTACTGCATGGCCTTTATTGATAGTTGAAGTGTGTTTAGCAATGATGACCATAGGACTTCCGTACTTTTTGAGTGATCTTTAGTTGGTGGGGTCTTGTCCGGGCCTGGTGTGCTCTTTTCTGTGTTGCAGTCGACCTGACTGTTAGCTGATGAGTATGAAGCTACCAGCCTCTCCCACTCTTTTGTTGTTAACTGGTAGTTGTCTTCTGTGTTAGAAGCAACTGATTGGGCTTGCACTTGAATTATGTCCAGTTTTCCGGCGTTTTCTATTATTTTAGATGTTTCCATTTCCTCTCGTTCCGGCGTTTTCTCTGACTCTCTACCCCGGCCTGTGTGGCCGTGTTTTTGGGCAAGCTGACTCCCCAGGGATATGTCCTGTTCCCAATCTGTGACCCGAGCTGCCTTCGCGGGCCGGTATTGCTTCCAGAGTTGTAATTTATTTTGTTTGTTTGTTCGGCCTCCGTTGGAGGCACCATAACTGCCTGATTTGGGGCGTTTGACTCACCGGTTCCTGGTAGAGCTGTTTTGGTGTCGGTGTTAGACTCATTACTACTATTCTCGGCCCCTGTTGCTATGGCTGGTGACTGCACGTTTGTCTGTATTACAATTTTTGGCTCGAGGGGATAACCCTTTTTGCTGCTGAGGTGTGTATTCGTTTTGTTGTCACCCCTACTGTCGCCTTTGTCTGGGCTTTCCGTTTGTGCACTCTGTTTCTTGGGAGTGTACTGGTTCCACATGTTTCCACACTTATTGTATTTTGCGGTTTCTATGTGGGAGCTTTGACAACCCCCTTCAGGCTCCATTGGCGAGGGGAGACCCTTGAGGTTGCTATTAGAGGTACTTAGGGAAGAGCCAGGTTAGATTTTTGGTTGAGTGCTTTTTCTTTCTGTTTTACTGGTATCTATGTCTATGTTTATGTCAGTCCTTTCTGACCTTTCCGGTGATGAATCTAGTAATAAAGGTTCTTCTTGTTCAGTCAGCGAGCTGTCTGAGTTGTTTGTAAGTTTGCGCTTATTTGCCCTGCGCCGTTTGGCCGGGGCGTTGACTGTTGCTTTTCTGATTTTTCCTGACCTCATGACACGCTTTGGCTTTGTTCTTGTGGGTCTTTTGGATTTTCTGAGTCGCGGCTGGTGGAGTTGTGGTGGCTTAATTGGGCTGGATTGCAAGTTGTGTCATTGCTCTGTATTGTTGAAGGACCTCTGTCTGCCTTTTTGCCTTTGTGTGAACAAACTGCTCGCCCCCGGTGGTAAATAGCCTTGAGTTGTTTGCGTTAGTTTTAGTTTTTGTTCTAATGTTATTCTGATATGTTTTACCACAGGTTTTCCTTAGTTGTTCCTTGAATGATCCTTGATTATTTGGTTTTTTGATTTGATTTGATTTGTATGCCTTGTTGGTTTTCCAGTTTTTTTTGTGATAGTTCTTGAGTAATTGTTGTAATTGCCTGTTGTCTGATGTTGTCAGATATGGCTAATTTCCCTGGCTGAGGAATTCCCTCGTAAGGGGCGAGAGATGAGGTGGGCACGTTGCTGGTGGATGACCTAAGCAGGGGACCGTACTCCTCACCCCCTCGGTCTGGCCCTGTTGATATCCACCCTCTTTCTCGTGGCCCTTTATGTTGATCTTTTGTTTTTTGTATTTGTTGAATTTTATGGTCTCCTTGTGGGTCACCCCCGACCTCCAGGCTTCCTAGGGTCGGAGGGATAGGGAGGGCAGATTCCCACAGCGCCTCGCAGCTTGCGCCTCTCACCTTCTGCCTTCTGCTGAGACCTCCTGTTTTTTTCCTATAGTTTTTTTCCATTTGCGCGGCACTCCTGTAGCCCAGCTCTCTTCTCCCCACACCTGTGGGGTTATGGAGTTGGAGGTGGATGCTTGGCCGCTCTCATCCGCTTGGCCGGATTTTCCAGGAGAAAGGGTGCCAGCTGGCTGGCTGGCTGCGCTATCAATGACGACTGTGGCGGCGGAGGAACAAAGGGGGCAAAGGGGCAGGGGGGGGGCTCCCCTGCCTTCCCCCTGCTCGCCTTTGCACACAGCCCCGCCCGGCCCCCACGCTCAACTCCGCCGCTGCTGCTGCCGCTCGGCGGATCCTTGATTCCCCTGCCTGTTCTGCTGCTCAACCCCTGGCGGAGCACAGAACGGGGGAGCAGTTCAGAAGAGAGGCGAGCCTCGGCCGCGGTACCGAAGATCCAGGGGGCGGGGGGGTCACGAAGCACTGTTGGGCTGTGGTGCCACTACTGCAGACGCTCCCACGCTCAGCTCTACTCTGCTCTGCTCTACTGACCGATTGCTAGCGGCTGGCGGCAAAACACGGAACGGAATCGTATTGTTTTACAGGTAGCATACAACAAGCTTTAACTCCTATTTTTGTCATTTTTAGAGTGATAGCGACCTATGCTGTACCTGTCCTGCATGTGTGAGAGAATTGTGTAATGTCCCTCCTGATGTTCCACCTGTCCTTTACTTATTTTTTGTATTAGAAAACGTTGTGTTGCTACTGTCCATGTTATACCTTTGTTGTGAAGCTTGGTGTAGGAAAGTAGTATGTGCTTTCATGGTTATCCCCACTTTTTGCTGGTGGCATATTGTTTTTCTGACTAGTCTGACTGGGATCCTGCTAATCAGGACCCCAGTCTCTCTTTCTTCCCTAAATTGGACCATGGTGAGTACTTAAGTACACTCCAGATTGGCTACTGATGTATCCTTATAAGTCCTAAGTATACAGTACTAAGGTACTCAGAGCATAGGTACACCAGGGGTTCCCCTTGGGCTGAAGCATGTATTATGCCACCCATGGGAGACCGCTCAAATTGTGACTACAGGCTTGCCATTGGAGCCAGTGTAAGCTGGTGCTAGCACCATTTACAACAGATATAAGTTCTTATATCTGAGGTCACTGGACATAAAACCTATAAGTCACCCCTAAGGCAGGCCTTTCAATCCTGAAGACAGGGTGCTTGGTTATAAGTGTGAGGGTTACCCTGCATAAGCAGGACACCCCTACAATCATCTGAGTCCATTCTCCCAGGTTGTAAGTGCATCAATCATTACAAAACAGAGTGGCCAGGCGTCATTACGCGATGGCTAACTCTAAACTGGCTGTTATGAACCGTGGCATGTTTGCTATCAAACATGTTGGAATCATACTCCAACACTCATAAGCGGTGTTGGAGGTATGAGTCCATGCACTATGGGGCCCCTCCGGGAAGCCCTCGGTGCTACGAGTACCAGACTTCCGGAGCCGGACAGAAACATATGGCTGCTCCCGACCACAGACACGATTCTGCCCTCCTGCTGCTGAGCCAAGCTCAAGCAGGGGAAGGCTGAACAATAGGTCTCTTGTCACACGGAGGGTGCCCCCTCCCAGATAGGACTTAGTGTATTGGGCCATGTTGGGGCACTTGCCAGTGCCACTAGACTGCTTTGAAGGGCATATTTGGTTCCCTCCTTGCATACTCCAGTTGGAACTAGTTCTGGGAGCCATTAGAGCTCTGGCGCGAACCTGGACAAAGGACACAGGAGTATCCTCCACACTGTCCATCCCCTCCTGTGGTATCGTGGAACAAGATTTAGATCCGAAACCACTTCATCTTCAACTGTTTGGGCAGTTTGGACTTCATTGGACTTCGCTTTGGGAACCAAGACTGCATCGGGAGGACTCCTGCTGCTCCTGGTCTCGTCGTCTGTTCCTGTGCTGCATACAGGATCTTCTACAGGCCTGTGGACATCCAAGACATCCGAAAGGAACTCCCTTGGAGTGAAGGAGTCACTCCCCTGCATCTGCAGGCACCACCACGAACTGACCAGTCTGCTGTTCCTGTGATGGTTCTGCAACCCCTCGAGGCCTGCACTCTCTTCACAGCATGTTTGAAGCCAGTTTCCCTTGTCGAAACTGCTGGAGCAGTACCCCTGTGCGCTGTGTCAACTTTCCATTGCCAAAGCTTGATGACTCTCTTCTCCAGAGATCTTCGGGCTCCAAACAGCTCCAGACTCAAGCATCTCTTGCCAACAAGATCTTTGTCCTCACCGCATCCTCTGAACCGTGGGCCTTCATCATTGGTGAACTGTGGGTCCTTCTGAGGCTCTTCTTTGGCTCCAGTGGGCTCCCCTGCTTGCTCAGGGCCTGCTCTGACTTGCCTGCTTGTGGTGAGTCACTTGGAACTTCCTGGTCCCAAAACTGCACCTCTTTCGTCTACGTTGGTTGCCATTGCCAAAGCTTGTTGTTGGTGCTCTCGCTGGACACCAACTCCCTGGCTCTTGACATTCGACGTGGGACAGCTCATGAACGGCTCCTGGTCTTCCACAGCATCGTCTGGTCCACACAGCTGCAGCACCAAGGTCAAGGTCAAGGTCAACTCTCCTGCATCTTCCGACATCAGTCGGCATTCGTCTTCCGTGGCTCCTGGTTACTCCTGATTGGCATAGACTCTGTCTCCTCTGCTTGCAAGTACCTCTCATCCTGAATCCACTTTTGGGTTCCACCGGACTCTTTCACCTTTTTCGCCAGCTGCATCTTCACTGAAGTCCTCCATTGTGGTCTACTGTGGTTTCTGACGTCACTTGGCACCTATGCACCCGGCTTCCCTGGTGTAGGTATCCTGGTTCCCGGGGTATCCACGGGTGGAATTACTCTCCAACCTTCCAACTTCACCAGGGTTTCTTCAGGGTCCTCTGGGAAGGGTTCTTCTTTTTAAAAACTGCAACAGTGACTTACCCATTGACTTGTATTGAGCCCACGGTTGTGTTCCCATCTGCACACGGCCTCTGTGGAGTTCCTGGGTACTTACCTTGGGTGGTTGCTTGGTTCCCCGGCTCTTCTAAGTCTTCTGAGTCCAGTCTCGACTTTGGTTGTGGTTCGCATTCCACTTTATTAGTATATGGTTTGAACTCCCCTGGCGACCACTGTGCATTTGTGCTACTTACGTGTTTTATTACTAACGTATTGTGTGTTTGGGATTAGATATCCGGGTAGGAGATATTCCAATGAGTTAGTGAGTGTTTTAAATAAATACACATTTTTATAACTACACTGTGTGGTTCTATCTCACTTAACCTACACTATATGATTAGTACTGGTGAAACAAACTGCTTTACAGTCCTTCTGGACCGAGCCTGAAGCCTGGTCTCCACAGCTACCACTTAGAGAGCTTTCTAAGGTTGTCTAAGACCACTAAAATCGCCATAAGGGTTGTTTGGATTAGTGAAAGTGAGAACCATATATTAAGCCAGCCTCCTACACTTGGTATAATTTTCCATTACACAAAAGAAAAACAATTTGCATGACCAGTGCTTTCTTTTAATGCATGATGTGGATGAAAGAGTGAACCATCACAAAATATGAGAGCAGGAAGGGAGAGCGACAAGGGTGAGAGTATCACTGATATACTTTGCAAAGATCAGTTTATATTGAGACACACTGTTACGTATACTTTTACATTATGTAAAAAAAGATCAGTTTATAATGAGACACACTGTTATGTATACTTTTACATAATGTAACGGACATATCACCTCTAAAAAATTATGTTGGGAAACATTCTGCAGCAATAGTACATTTATTATGCAGCAAAATAAATGGTGCATGCCCTAGTATGTATGAAATGATATTGTGGACATAATACTTGTATGGCGCACTTTACTTCCTTTGCTTTTTATGTATAATGCTTAAATTCACGCTTCTTCGCATCTAAGCACTATAAATAACAGGTTACTATTACCCACTTTTGATGGTACTAACTTTACCAATCTTCAATTTTGACCACCTTAAATGTCTGCATCTTAAGCCCATCCATAGACTCTGACCCAAAAGCCCCAGCTCATTTGGATGGGTAATTGCACTTATTTCTCCCCACTTAAAGCACTGACAAAGCAGTACAACAAAGAATGGTAACTTGTTGCGTGCATGCAACATCAGGCTCCAATAACAACCCACTAAGCCATCTACACATAGCAGTGAACTGCATGTTATATATAGGCTGTGCTTTGCAGTATGCACATTAACCCTCTATAGTATTTTATAGAGATTGGTGAGCCAACGAAAACGCGAGTCAGGCTTGAGCCTGAAGCCTGGCTCTGAGATTCTGCTGGAACCTAAAACCCATAACGAGCCAAGCTTTCATGTGACTTCTGCCTGCCACCCTCCCTCTACCCAAAATGAGGCCTTAATGGTCAGAGCTGCAGAGTTTGGAACTGGGAAACCAGATTAGAGTCTTTGTATGAGCTCAACATCTTATGATTCTCAGACATATCGCTTAATCTCCCCTTGCCTTTAAAATTATTCATGTGACCTTTTATAATGTAACTGGTGCTCATGGAAAGCTATACAATACCTTTGGTCGAGTTTGTCCTATATAAAAACTGGAGAAACAAGCATGAAGAGGTCAAAACAAAGCCTTAAATTAAGGAGAGAGAAACAGATATCCATTTACTGATTGATTTCTAAAAAGTGAAACCAGAAAACGGGATAAATCACAGCTTATCTTAAATTCGGTGATCTTAAGCAAATATTTTATTTCACCAAAACTACTTTTCATCATTATCACGAATGAAATCACTTCCAAATATGTGAGTTTAGAAGACTAGCAGTACAAAAATATTGTGTTTGATTTAATCGACTATAGTGTTGCTTTATAAGAATCTGGGCCACATACAGGGAAACGGCCTTGCCTCGTAATTTACTAAAGGTTCATGCTTAAAAACTATCATTCAAATAAGTACTTCTCTGTAAAGAGCTATAATGTGACATATTAATATCAAAGCTTTTATACATGTTAAAGAAATACAATTCTGAAGAGACTTTATCATAGTTTTCGTGTTTGTTGTATCATTTTCATAGCAAAGGTGTTCAGGGCTCTGCTTATGCACCGGCTCTAACAGCCGAGACAGACCCACTGCTCGGCTCTCTGTGTTAATTAGTTGGCTCGCCCACCAGTAGTATTTTATGAATAATTAAACCATGGAGCCACGGAGGGGACGGTCGGGTGAGGTAGTATCCTCACGAATAGCGCTAAATAGCACAGGGTCCCCAGCGTCCTCCCTGAAGGCTCATGAGGCCTCGGACTTCTAGATAGCAGAGGAGATAAAGAAATTACTTTGTCGCCACACTAATTGAGCATAATAGGCACAACATACATTTAATCAACACATGGTATTCCCTATGTTGTAGATGGTATTTTACTGTCTTTTGTGAGTAGGGTAGGGATCTGTGTACCCGTATTGAAGATCTGGCTTCGAAATATGTTGACACAGACACACAGGAGGCCTTGTACATTAATACATTAAACGTCCACCTCACTGTTTTTAACAATACCAGCAGGGGGTTTAATAAATATTCTTTCAAGTCTTCACTTCCCAGGTATTTTTTTAACATTCACTCACTATTCACTGCTGACCATACCACTTACACCCTCACACACTACACATAGTGGTTACATCAAGTGCTCCCGAGAATTCGCTGGTTAGTAGCACGCCGCGCTCCGTAGAGGGGTGCGAAGACCCCTATGATGAAGCATGACACCAAGGGCCCTTTTGGTGTGTGAGGGGTATTTAAAAACACAATGTGCTTTCCACCACTGTAGGAAACACATCACCACCAAGACCATCCATCTTGTTTCACTTAATGCCTTGTGGGTGGATACCATTCGTTTAATAATTAAACCTGTGAACACAGATCTCTACAGCAAGTGCATTAACCACGACATTTATCGTATCTCCATTGTACCCTGCTTGGTCCATGGAGATCTCTGTAAAACTAGAAGGCGCCTTAAACCAGTAGAACATGTTTAAATGCAGTCTGAACCCAATTTAGTAAACCAGGAATGATTTACTACCTCATTTGACCTTGTTGCTTTGTCATTTGGAAACAAACGTTTAAAAAACATAAATGTACAAGTTGACTGTCAGACTCTGCTCCTCGTGATGCCTCCTCTCGTCGTGACTCCGCCCCCTTTATGCTGTCATCCTTTACCCCAATTCATGTGGTTCCAAGATAGGTTTTCTGCCATTTCCGTCACTCAAGAGGGGAGGGTTAACCCCAAGCAGAGCCTCTACCTCCATGAGAGGGTCGCAACAACTACGACACTATTCCTCCACCTTCCATATGTTTCTATAAAGGCAAAGAATATGTCTTTAAACGGCAGTAATCTCGTTGGCATCGATCTGTGCTCCAGTATAATCTGTTTCTACGGCCGCCACTGGCACGGATAATAAAGTGGGATCATGTAATGCGTCGCGGCCTGTAATGGCACCATACATCATGGCGGCGTGGCCGCCAGGCCTCCCTCCCAGCACCGTCAGCCCACCCACCCCCACTGCTTCGTGCAGGCTTTCAGAACCCACTCGACAACCAGCCAACGTTCAATTTTGTTTTCCAATTTATTTTTGGTTGAGCAAAGCAATATTGAGGCATTGACACGACGAAGGCCCCTGTCCAGATGTTACTTGTTGTTCCTTTAGAGGCGGGAGAAGGGGATTGGGCAAGGGGATTCGAAAACTTTAAGTGTTGGGCAATGAAAGAAAAATAAAACAATACGTTACAAATAGCAAATCGTCCACCCCAGCGAACAAGACAAGCAAATGGTTGTCTTTCAAAAGGCTGGCTCTCGTGGCTAGCCAACTTAACTTGAAGCAAGATCAGCAACCTGTGGTTTGGCTAGGTTTACGATATATATAAATATATATATGTATGTGTATATATATATATATATATATATATATATATATATATATATATACATACACATACACGCACACATATTATACACTCACATACAAAAGCACTGCCCAAGGGCAAGGTTGCATGGCATTTTTTGGTCCTCTTTTCACAGACGCATCTGGATAATTGCAAATTTGTCAAGTTCAGTAAAATCAATGACGTTCCCAGTACTGCACCATTTTAAGGCAGGGTAGCAGAAGGAGCTCCACCTAAATTACAAGACCTCTAGGCCAAAGATGGGCTCGGGATGCGGGGTGCCAGCACATTTTTTCTTTCTCATTGGCTCTGCTGCTTGCATTATACAGGGTAATAATGTCTTTTTAGCATGTCCTCTGCTTTTCTCAATAAGTGTTAATTTTAGCCCATTAGCAGTGAGCTAGATGTTCCTATTACATTTGAAAGGCTATCTTTGCCGTGTCACGGACTGGGCCGTTTAACCCTTAAGAAAAACAGCAGAAAGTCTGCAACACATTTTGTTTTGCAATTCATAGGTCCTCCATGTGCACTATGACTTATCAGCCATTCCTCACTTTTCAGCCAAGAGCATAGTGCATTGTGGGGCTTAGAGTGTTGCTGTAACACTTTGTTATGGGTCCAAACCCGCATTATGCGATGTGATGTTGGCTTAAATGCCACAACTGGCTGAGGGTATTAGACATGGCATGGAGCACTTCTCAGATGTGTTTTAAAATGGTACACCATTATCTATTCTATTTCAAAAACAGCTCGTTTCACACACAAACCTGAAACTAAATCCTGCTCTCATATTTTGTGAGAGTTTACTCTTTCAATCACATTATACATTTTAAAAAGCACTAGTCATGCAAATTGTTTGTCTTTTGTGTAGTGGAAAATTGTATACCAAGCTTCAGAACAAAGGTACAACATGGACAGTAGCAACACACCTTCTCTAACACAATATATTAGTAAAAGGCAAGTGTAACAGCGGGAGGAACATCACACGATCTCCAGTGGTTCCGCCACAATGAAGAGGTGGTGGGGCGGGTGGAGGTGGCGCAGGATTGCACGTGCGGGGAGGGGAGTTCCTTAAAAAAAATTAAACGCTTACCTGGAGCTGCCGCCCACCTCCCCCGTTGCGACTCCTCCTTCCTGGTCCCAGCAAGCACTGGGGCAGCGTCACGGACTCCCTGTGCAATCTTCGCGCTGCTCTTATACTATGAGAGCAGTACGGGGATTGGCCTGCGTGGACTGGGAAGACGCTTCGCTCAGACCAGGGTGTCAGTGAGGGTTTCTTCAACCCGGCTGTTCAATGCAGCCGAGCTGGGGAAACCTAAGTGCACATGTTATGTTATGTTATGTTACTGGGGGTTTTGTAAAGCGCTCAGCTGCTCCGAAGAGCGTCCCGGCGCTGCAGATCAAAAACAAATACCAGCAACTAACAGAAATACCACCAGCGACGCAAGGTGCTCAGAGGAAACAGAATTATTGGGCAAAGAGAAGAGTCTTAAGCTCCTTTCTAAAAGTGAGCAGGTTGGAACTGGCGCGTAAGGTCAGAGGTAATGTGTTTCAAAGACGAGGGGCAAGGTAGCTAAAGGAACGACCTCCACATCATGCACGTCGCACTGCCAGCACGATTGCCCTGGCCTGGGCAGCGGACCTCAAGGGTCTAGATGGAAGGTAGAAATTGACCCTTTTTTGTAGATACACTGCACCGAAGTTAAGCAGAGCCTTGAACGCTATTGTTAAGGTCTTGAAGGTGATGCGTTTGCGGATTGGCAGCCAGTGCAGAGCTTTAAGAAGGTCGCTGGCCCTAGTTCTTCTGGTTAGACCGAATATGGCTCTGGCTGCCGAGTTCTGGACGACCTGCAGGCGAGTCAGGAGATACTCGGGGAGACCCAAGTAAAGGATGTTAGAGTAGTCCAAGCGCGAACCTATCAGAGCCTGCACCGTGATCTTTCTGTGCTCCAAGGATAGGAACGGCGGAAACTTTCTCAACATCCTTAAGATGGCAAAGCACTTCCCCGTCAGACCAGCTACTTGGGCCTTAAAGGAGAGAGTATTATCCACCTGAATGCCCAGATTCTTAGCTGTTACAGAATCGCTGGCTGGCGGGAACATGGCCGAAGGCCACCAGTGCTTCCATCTCGGGTTGGCGGGACACCCAAAGAACAGGATCTCGGACTTGTCCGAGTTGCATTTGAGGCTGCTTTTCCCGAACCAGTCAAACACAGCCTCAAGACACCTCAGGATGGCGGCTCCGTCGAAATCACAGCCCCTGTCACATGTGAACAGGAGCTGCGTGTCATCCGCATAGGAGACGATCTAGGCCCCATGCCCCTCCACTAGCGCCGCTAAGGGTGTCAAAAAGATGTTAAAAAGAGAGGGGCTGAGTATAGATCCCTGCGGGACCCCTACCTCAAGCTGCGGCATTGCGGCGGAGAAAGGGGGAGCCCAGATCGTTTGTCTGCAGTCGGCCAGAAAAGATTGAAACCATTTGAGCACCGTTCTCCTAAGACCAATCTCCCAGAGTCTAGTAAGGAGAAGGTCATGGGGAACGGTGTCAAAGGCCGCCAACAGATCTAGCATGATAAGCATGGCCTTTCCACCAATGTCCAGAGTTTCCTTCACAGCCTCAGTCACCTCGAGTAAAGCGGTTTCTGTACTCAGGTTGGATCTGAACCCGGACTGTGACTGGTGAAGTAAGGAATTTGACTCTACAAAGTGGGATAGGGTGGTGTGCACATGCTTCTCCGCTATTTTCGCCAGAGCAGGCAGCAGCGAGATTGGCCTGTAATTGGAGTGCAGTTTAGGATCCACATTGGGCTTTTTAATAAGAGGAAGGACGAGGGCCTGCTTCCAGGAAGTGGGAACCTTGCCGGTGCTCAGAGACAGATTAATGATGGGGTTGATGATAGGGTTAAGAACGGGAGCCAAGGTCGCAAGACATTTGGCGGGGCAAGGGTCAAGCGGAGAGCCTGATTTCAGTTTGGCCAAGAGGTCCAGCGAAGTATGGAGCTCTAGGACAGGGAAACAGTCAAGAATGGGACCGGTTATAACTTTGTCCGGATCGGATTGGTGTAACCAGGGAACAAGAGGATCATCAACCTCAGGGCTGGAAACAGGGACATTGTATGTTCCTTTCAAGGCCGCTTGGATCGTGAGAATTTTGTTGGTGAAAAATTCTGCTAGATCAGTTATCTACGGTTCCGAAAAGTAAGACGTGGGAGTACAGCAGGTGGGAGCGATAAACTCTTTGACAATCTTGAAAATCTCTTTACAGGAGCTATCTGCTTCCTCAATCCTTCTGGCTACAAAGGATTTCTTTTCTGCTGTAATGTCCCGGTGATATTCTTTCACCGCTTCTCTATAGGACTGTTTAGAGGTCGAATCATACTGCCTCCGCCAGTCTCTTTCGAGCTTCTTGCCGTGCCTTCTTTTGCCCGCCAAGGCAGCGGAAAACCAGGGGGCAGAAGCTTTTACCAGCTGTGATCTAACCTGGCGAGGTGGCGCAAGGGCTGCCATGCGTGCAGTGAGCCAATCCTGAAAGCACTTAACATCGTCCTCTAGCCTGCCTGTGAGTACACACGGATAGGTCTCTAAAGCCAGAGTGAGCATGGCTGGAGAGATTTTGTGGAAGGCTCTGGAAGTACGTGCTTCGTGCATCTGACCATTGCGTGGGGTCACTGTGTGATGTGCTATCTGGAAGTCAGCTTAGAAATGGTCCGACCAGAGGACTGGGGCGAGGGAGGATAGGGTCACTGGGGCAGTAGAGAAGATTTGGTCTAAAATGTGCCCTTTCTCATGTGTAGGTGCCTGTAGGTACATGTTGAACCCCGCGGAGGATGTCATGTCCAGAAATTTTTGCACTTCCGGGTCCTCTGCCTTGTCCATGTGGATGTTAAAGTCCCCTAGGACCAGCCAGTGTCTTGCCCTAAGGCTAAGTGTGGAAATGATCGAGAAAAGGTCCTCGGTAAATGAGCCGAGAGGGCCTGGGGGTCTGTAAAGTAAAAGCCCAAAGCAGGATTGTTGGGGAAAGAGGGCCAGGGAGAAGGATAGGATTTCACAGCCCGGTAGATTGTCCACAGGCAGGATCGTGCAGGGGATGTGTTTATTAATAATGAGAGCCACACCGCCCCCCCTGCCCATGCTTCTGTCTCTGCGGAAAATCGCATGGCTCGGAGGAATGGCTATGGCCAGATCAGGCTCAGAGCCCTCGCCAAGCCAGGTTTCCGTGAGGAAGAGACAGTCCATTTTCTCATGAGCAAGGAGGCTATAGATGTTGAGGGCGTGTTGGGGCAGTGACCTGGTGTTCAGTAGTGCGCATCTGCTGCTTATAGGGGTGGGATTGTGTAACGACCGGATTCTCAGACCAGATAGAATCAGCTCCTCAGAGCACCACCAACCCAGCCGGAACGTAATCACCTCCCTCCTCAGGACCTATTTACAACAGGTATCTATGTCTCATACCTAAGGATGGGGGAATTAGCAATGTACATGCATACGTTTTCTACAATATCACATTCACACCAGTTAGTCTCGAGGCAGCTTGGGGCCCAGACTAATCTACCCCTAGGGCAGTTCTGATTAGCTACCATTACACACTGACCACAATCAGTGCCCTCCCAAGCCACGATCCTGTGGGTATAGCAAGCCGCAATCCTGCGGGTATATGCACCAGTTTCCTCCCTGGTGTTCTCTTACTTACATCCCAAGCCGCAATCCTGCGGGTATATGCACCAGTTTCCTCCCTGGTGTTCTCTTACTTACATCCCAAGCCGCAATCCTGCGGGTATAACGCCGCGTACCAACGACGATCACTTTCCTATGAATACCATTAGAAGGAATCTGTCATTATCTACTAGGGATATGGTACTACAATATTATAGATCACACAACGGTTTACCGAATTAGATGATGTACAACCTATTCTTCACTTCAGGGGCCCCTCTCTCCCTCATTGCTCAGTTACTCCTTACCTGACCGGGAATCACGTCCGTTCACGAAAACAATACCTGACTAGAAGAACAGGTTACCTTGATTGCACAAGAATAAAAGGCACATGCTGGTTCACTAAGAACTGGGGTACTTTATTACAATAATCACAACAACATAATACCATACTATAACATATAGCCTGCAAATGAAAATGAAAGGTTAGAATGTGCACACTAGGGGGAAAAAGGTCGACGTCACCTGAGTAATGTGAAGTCTGGATTCAGCAGTCATCTAGGTTCCCTTCTCGTCTGTGCCTTGGCTCGTCTTAAGGTCACACTTCTGCAGTCACGGATACACGTCTGCACCGCTATGCTCTGTCTTCTCTGCTTCCCTCCAAGTCACTGGAACCTTCCTCTCATTAGCTGCTTTCTCTCTGGCTGTTCTGCACTACTCCTCTCTCCTCTCAATCACGGACCATCCTCACTTCTCGGCTTCGATCTTATAACTCAGTTTCAGCCACTCTGGTATCCGTTCTCTTGACTAACTGCTTCACTCGGAATGCTCTGATCTTAAAGGTCAAAGCTCGCCAGCTGATCCAGCTAAAATAACTTCAATCTTTCTAAGAGAGTATCAGCTTCTTGGTCTTTCTCGGACTTCAAAATGGTGACTGTCTGCCTGGAAATAATTAATGGCATTGATGCTAACGGCTAGCTGCCTCCTACGGACTGACTGGACTTAATGCTTTCACTAATATGGAAGCTCGTTCCTTCATGCAAAGTTACGGCCAGTAACCTGCCGCTCACCAAATTCTTGTACCTCCCCGTACCAAGGACACGTTCCCAGCCGGCCGGCCTGATGTTGTGTCTTCGGAGTGGAGAAAAATACAGTCTTTCGATAAGGGCCAGCCTGAGCCGGTTCTCTCCAAGCGAACAACACCTCGTAACTAAAACATTACATTTGACCTAGAAGCATCTCAAGCTGCCGGGGCAGAAAGAAAGATGGAGTCTCTCCCGTTTGAGGCCTACAAGGCCCGAAATAAGCATAACTCCATAGAAGGTATACTAAAACTCTTACAAAAGGACGGATTATCACTAATACTAATGAATCTATCCCCTAACATAAGTTTATAAGCCCTGATCTAAGGAAAAGGGTACGGAACTGTATCAATATGCCTTGTGAATAGGCCCTGTCTATGGTTCTAATCCTTGCACTAGAATGATAGTAGACTGGAGTCACCTCCAATCATCTTCCCTCAAAGGAGGGCCGAAAAAGTCGGTCAGAACAGATTGCAAGGGGGAATACCGGTGGAGCCAGGGCGCCACCCACATATGGAGCAGTTAACCAGGTCCCCTGCAGAGTTTGGAATGACTCGCTGACAGGGAGCAGTATTTTTGTCGTAGGAAGTAAGCTCCTCTTTAGAGTAAGTCTGCATCGTTACGTTGATAACCCACCTGGCTCGCCCCCCGCGCGCCTCCAGGACGCTGACGGGCTGACTCAGGCTAGACTCTGGCGCTGACGAGGCGCGTCCACAAACGCGTCCGCTAGCGCGGAGGGTAACCGTATCCTTTTATGCGGGAGACTAGAGCGCTCTCACCGCTCTCGCCCCCACTCAAGATGGCTGCCGTTGGGGATGTTAACCCTGCTACTCGGTTCCTTGCCCAGAAATCGGCAGGGACCGTGAGAATGCGGCGGAAGTGAGTTTAAGTGTTTCAATTGGAATGCTGAATGCACACAGAGTGAAAAAAACTCAATTTAAAAATATGGCGATTAAAAGTTAATGTTGCACGCAAATAGCTCCAATGACTAGTCCCGTGATCAGCGCCTTAGAGGCAGAATGTAGTGCTGGCAAGACGCTCATGTGTGTTTTGGTCGGCCTGAGATGGCCGGTCAAACACATGTACGCACTTAGGGAATGCAAATAGCACTCCTCCTCCCCATGCCCCGCCCCCTCCCTGCACAAGCTGGCTTAAAGCCGGCAAATGAAAAATAAAACTATGTTAGAACATCGTTTTATTTTTCATTTGCTGGCTCTGAGCCAAGCAGTGGGGCGACGCTCCTCCACCATTGCGATTCTCTCACACATACAGGACAGGCACAACATAGGTAGCTAACACTGTAAAAATGGGAAAAAAGGGAAGTTAAAGCTTGTTGTATGCTCTCCGCAAACAGACACATAAAAAAGGCACAGCACACCTGGAATAAAGACCTAAGGGCCGGATGTAGGTCGCCAATTACCGGTCAATAACGGCCGATTTCGGCCGTTACCAACCGGTAATTGGTTTTTGAGATGTAGGGGTCATTATTTTACTGAATCGGTAAATTTACCGAATCGGTAAATTTACAGATTCTGTAAAATACCGAATTGGTAATTTTACCGATTCGGTAAATCCCAGATGTAGGTAGCACTGTTTACAGTGCTACAGGCCTTCAGAATTCGGTATTTTATCACCCAATACAATTGGGTGGTAAAATACCGAATTCAGGTGTACATGCACATCTGTGCATGTACACCTGTGCCATGTAACACACAGACATGCCCTTAGGGCATGTATGTGTGCCACATGGCACACAAGCCTGGAATTGGGGTGCTACAGGGTGTCAAAGTGACACCCCGTGCACCCTTGCAGGATTCGGTATTTACCGATTCGGTAAATACCGAATCAGTGTTTCCCATTGATTTCTATGGGCTTCAAGGCCCACAGCAATCAATAGGAAATACCGATTCGGTATTTACCGAATCAGTAAATACCGAATCATACCGATTCGGTAATTCTAAAATAAGAATTACCTACATCTGCCCCCTTCCTATTTACCTACTCTTAAAAACCGAATCGGTATGATTCGGTATTTAAGAGTAGGTAACTAGGAATTACCTACATCTGGCCCTATGTCTCTAATAGAATTACCCAACATTCATGTACTCCTATAGGATGATGAGCCCTCAACTACCTACATGGATGTTAATTCTCCAAAATGACAGGGGTAGCGGAAGTGACACCACATGCCCTTTGACTTCCACTTTTACTCACACACACACACACACACACACACATACTTACACATACACACAAATTCACAAATATACACTCTGTCCAACATAAACACATTCTCACCCGCAATCACGCACACAGAATACACTTAAAAGCTTTTTTTACGTACCTCAGCTGCCCTGGAAGGGCATATTCCAGCTTACTGTGCTCCATTTGTATTGCACTGTTAGTGAATAATATATTTTATTTAGTTACTATTAGTGTAATATAAACTGGACAAAAAATTAAAGAGAGTGAAGACCCAGCTGCCCCAATGTTCCTAGCACTGAATTTGCCACCTCTGATGGCCAGGGGTCGCAAAGGCAGGGCTAGGTGTAGCAAAGGGCAAGCCAGGGGTCGCAGCTGCGACATTGTCGACCTCTAATTGACTTCCATGCCTACCTAGCGTGTTATGCATCATCATTGGGTACCACATCTAGCACTATATTCACCCACAAGTACTACTGTTCACTGCTTGCACAGTCTCCTAGTTATGGGTTCCCTAATGATGGTATGGTTACGTCTTATTTCAACATGTATGTTCTCTTTTTGATATGCTCTCAGGCCTATATTAGCATTGTATGTATGTGAGCTAAAATGTTTTTACTGGTGTCTCCCTACCATAATATTAAAAACAGAGATTAGATCAATGTACTCTGCTACTCTTTTCCATCAACATCTTTTGGTGCTCAAGGACTAGCGGTATTTGACATCAAATACTGTAGAAAGGTCCCGGTTCATAGGGAATGATATGCAAGCTCATTA
Source organism: Lissotriton vulgaris (assembly GCF_964263255.1). Classification (NCBI taxonomy): domain Eukaryota; kingdom Metazoa; phylum Chordata; class Amphibia; order Caudata; family Salamandridae; genus Lissotriton; species Lissotriton vulgaris. The sequence continues at coordinate 549,433,493 of NC_141699.1, read as the reverse complement.
AATATATCCTTTGTACTTCATAAGAAGTGGAAATACCTTTATTCAGTAGTGGAAACACCCCATTTCATACAACAGATACACCATGGGCAGAAATAGTGCAAGATACCCTCCTTCAGAGGACAAACATGGGCAGGGCAGCAGATGCGCACGCTTCCCCATCTCACAGCAGTTTCATCTACCCTTATTTTTCTTGTACGGCTACAAATATTTACTTCATTTTTAGGTCTCGCCTACGCAGCGTGCATGCGCTACTTACGAAGACCTTTAGCCATCGCTCTGCTGTTTTTGGAAGCACACACTCGTGCTTGTGGTGGCATGCATCTTTTGGGAGCGAGCAGAGGCACTTCACAAGCACGAGTGCATGCTTCCAAAAACAGCAGACTGCGCACGCACGCACGCACACAGCACTCCCAGGCTCTCTCTTGCTCGCAATTTACAGGTTTTCAGAACATGCAGATTCAAGTCTTCCGTATAATTGTTTCTTTTATTTGTTCTGCGTGTATTTATTTGCATATAATAATGTAGTATCCTCAGAGCATTACGAATAGCCACACATTGTTAAACTCTTCAAACACGTACAGGTTTTATTTTCGAACCATTGTCACAATGAAATATGAGCTTTAGACTACTCACCCTAACTGCAAATGCCTTGCATTAATGGCTGACTCAATCTCACTGACTATCACACTCTCACTGACACTCTCACAGACTCAGACTCTCACTCTCTCACACTATCAGACACGTTCAGACTCTCACTGACACTCTCACTGACAGACTCTCCCACTCTCATTGACTGACTCTCCCACTCTCTCACTGACAGACTCACTCTCTCATTCACTCTCTCTACTGACAGACTGACTCACTCACTCTCACTGACTAACTCTCACTGATAGACTCTCACTGACAGACTCTCCCACTCTCTCTCTCTCACTCACTGACTGACTGACTCACTCTCTCACTCACTTCACTGACTCACTCTCACTGACAGACTCTCTGACACTCACTCTCTCACTGACTCACTCTCACTGACTGACTCTCACTGACAGACTCTCTCACTGACAGACTCGCCCACTCTCTCTCACTAACTGACTGACTCATTCTCACTGAGACTCTCACTGACTCACTCTCATTGACTCACTCTCTCACTCACTCTCACTGACTCTCTCTTACTGACTCTCTCTGACTCTCCCTCACTACTGACTCCCTCTCACCACTGACTCTCTCTCACCAGTGACTCTATCACTGACAGACTCTCTCACTCACTTCACTGACTCACTCTCACTGACAGACTCACTCACTCTCTCACTGACAGACTCTCTCACTTCACTGACTCACTCTCACTGACAGACTCTCTCACTCCCACTGACTTTCTCTCACTGACAGACTCTCTCTCACTGAATGACTGAGTTACTCTCTCTCACTGACTCACTCACTCTCATTGACTGACTGACTCACTCACTCTCACTGACTGACTCACTCTCAGACTCTCTCCCTCTCTCACTGACTGACTCTCCCACTCTCTATGACTGACTCACTCACTCTCACTGACTGACTCTCACTGACAGACTCTCTCCCTCTCTCTCACTGACTGACTCTCCCACTCTCTGACTGACTGACTCACTCACTCTTAATGACAGGCTGACTGACTCACTCTCACTGACAGACTGACTCACTCACTCTCACTGACATACTCACTCACTGACTGACTCCCACTCTCTCTCACTGACTGACTCTCTCTCACTGAGTGACTCTCTCTCACTGAGTGACTCTCTCTCACTGACTGACTGACACTCTCTCACTGACTGACTCTCCCACTCTCTCTCTCTCACTGACTGACTCACTCACTCTCACTGACATCTCTCTCACTGACTGACTATCACTGACTGATTGACTCTCGCTCACTGACTGACTGACTTACTCTCAATGACATACTCACTCACTGACTGACTCCCACTCTCTCTCTCTCTCGCTGACTGACTCTCTCTCACTGACTGATTGACTCTCTCTCACTGATTGACTCTCTCTCACTGATTGACTCTCTATCACTGACTGACTCTCCATCACTGACTGACTCTCTCCCACTGACTGACTCTCCCTCACTGACTGACTCTCTCTCACTGACTGACTGACACTCTCTCTCACTGACTGACTCTTCCACTCTCTAACTGACTGATTCTCCCACTCTCTCTCACTGACTGACTGACTCACTGACTGACTCTCCCACTCTCGCTCTCTCACTGACTGACTGACTCACTCACTCACTCTCACTGAAATCTCTCTTACTGACTGACTCTCCCACTCTCTCTCACTGACTGACTATCACTGACTGATTGACTCTCACGGATTGACTCTATAACTGACTGACTGACTCTCTCTCACTGATTGACTCTCTCTCACTGATTGACTCTCTCTCTCTCACTGACTGACTCTCTCTCACTGACTGACTCTCTCTCACTGACTGACTTGCTAAAAAACTGACTGACTCTCGCTAAAAGACTGACTGACCCTCGCTAAAAGACTGACTCACTCTCACTGACTGACTATCTCACTGACTCTCTTTCACTCCCTGACTGACTCACTGTCTCACTCTCATTCACTCTCACTGACTGACTCTCACTGACTGACTTTCTTTCTCTGACTGACTGACTCTCTCACTAACTCTCACTCTCTCACTGACGGACTCTCTCAAACACTCTCACTAACTGACTGACTGAGCTTCACCCTTCTTTTATTTATGCCCACCCCCATAACAAAAAAAAACTCCAAGCAACCATTGGGACAGGCATATACAAGTTGCCAGCACCGAAAGGACAAAAAAAAACTCAAGACAATATTTTTAATACTTTTTTAATATGGTCGTTTAGTTGTACATAATGCTTTTTTGGTCATATCTAAGGTAACAAAAATGCTTCCGGCACTTCTTTATTATAACTTTTCAGCATGCTGCAGACTTCTGTACAGCACAGCTTAACATCTTCAGCGCAGCGCAGATTCCTGCGCTGTGCTGAACGTTCTAACGAGCCAACGGGCTCATGACGGAACGGTTCCGTCATGAGCACAGGCCAACCGACTCTCATGACGGAACCGTTCCGTCAATAGCATCGAAGGGGTTAGGTAAAATCAATATCTCTGGCTAAACACTTATAAGTTCCCAAAGGCGAGACCTATTTGCTATGCCAATGCTTGTTTTTTAAGATGTGTTTGTCGTTTTAAGGGAGCTTGAGGCAGTTGTATACTTCATATTTGTTTATACGTTAGCCAGTATGCGGGCACGGAGTCTCTGTTTCTACTGATGTTTTGCTGCTACTGGAGCACAGTTGCACAAAATATAGCAGCCCTGACTTGTGGTGTCTGCTCAGATCACAACTCTGACAAAGGCAGTACCGCTAGTCTTGGTTTACAGAGCCTGTTAACCTTAGGGCTGGATGAATCAGAGTACTGGCATATAAGTAAAGAAAATGTAACCACTTTGACTTAACTACTGCTAAAGTGATTGGAAGGGGACTGCTGGTCTTATCACCTATGGGCTCAGAGGGATCAAGGTATCGACCTGAATCCATAGCCTGTCCACCAAAACTCAGTGGGGACCGGCACAGGATACTTGTTGCCTCTCGAACTAGACTTCTATGGATGAACTAGCTTAAGAGGATTGGTACATGGAAACGCCTCCAAGGACATAATAATAACACCTTTTGTATAGCGCCTGGTTACACTAGGAACAGTGTGTCCCCGCGCTCAAATACATACAGACTCATAAAAAAGATACAGAGTCCTTTACTTTGGTCTGGATATCTTTCTGATTGGCAAAGACAGGCTGTTACTTCAACAATTAGAAGGGTTCTGGTTAATGGTACAGAGAACAGCGTTTGTCACCTCTATGTTTTGGGTGGATTTATGAGATTTTTACATGAATTGGAGCCTATTACTTTTAGGGCTAGATGGTTTTAGGGTATTGGATCTGTGATACACACCATGTCACCTTTAGAGCTTGGTGACCTCTGGAGATTAACACAGGACCGACACAGGAATACAGACTCTGTTGTCTGTAGGGTGGGAGGGACTCAAGGGTTTGGAACAGAGATACAGTACCTGTGACCCCTAGAGCTGGGTGGTTTCAGGAGACTGGCACAGGGATAAGGAGCCTTTCACCTGTACAACTTGCTGGATCACTTCTATGCACAACACGGATACAGGGTAAAGGTTTGCCATCTCCGGAACTGGATGGACACCAATTATAGGCACAGGTACACAAAGCCTATCCTCCAAAAAGGATTAGCACAGTGACACAGAGTATATCACCTCCAAGACTGAATATGCTCGGGAGATTAGAAAAGGCATTGAGAAGCATGCCTATATTAGGACTGGTTGGGCCAGGATAGCTGCATGGTCTAAGGGCCTGTCACCTCTATATATGCGTTGTCTAAAGGAATTTCCAACGAGATGGAGAGCTGGTCACCACTACAGTTGAATGACTAGGACTGTTTTGTGACAGGGAATAAAAGGCCTATACTCCATCCTCAACCCAGCGGGCATAAAAGAACCACAGGCATGCAGAGCATTCTTTGGAAATGAGTGAGAAGAACAGATAAATATTGGAGAGATCTCCGTTTTAGGATATGGCAAAGGGTTTTGAAAAGCATTAGGGCAGCTGGGGTATATCGAAGAAATCTAGGATTACTTGAGTGGCAGGGGGAAGTCTGAGGCATCAATGAGTGTTAGGACAGCCGCGCTATGTCAGTGAATTGAAAGACTGCTGCAGCTGAAAAGGTATGTCTGAGACATTGAGGAGTATTGGCATAGGCACTGTGTGATGCATATTTCTAAGAGTATTAGGGCATCTATGTTATATCAAAGAGTACAAGGAGTATTGGGGGAATTTGAAATACCTTAGAGAGGTAAAGAAATAATAGAAAACTAGTATGGAAAAAAGTTCAAGGAGCATTAGGACTAGAACATTCTAGGACTGTCGGGATATATGAGGTACGTCAAAGAATTCAAGGGCTGAGGCTCCTTTTAGAGAAGTCCACGTGTGTTAAGTCAGTTTAGGTATGTCAGAGAGTTTAAGGAATGTTAGGAAAAATGACTATGCTGGAAAGGTCTAGAAGCATTAGGGTATCCTGTGTATCGCTCAAAGACTGATGTATACTGTGCTGATAAGGTAAGATAGAGAAATGTAAGGCTGTTAAATTAATTATGGGATATATAGAGTTGAAGAGCTTATTGCTTATTACAGCAGCTGAGATATGTTGTCAAGGTCCAGGCGTAAGATGAAAGGCCTAATTTATGATTATTAGGCTGGCAGGCATATTTCAGGCATGTTAGGAAATATTAATGTGTCATGGGCACGTCAGAGATGTTGAGGAATACTTGGGCGGCAGGGATATGTCTCAGAAGAGCACTAGGGCAGTGTCTGATGTTTGACAGGTCTAGCAGTATTAGGGAAGCAATAGTTCGCCCCAGAGGTGAGTCCTGGGGCAGCCAGAGAGTGAATGGGAGATGTGGCTGCATTGGTGCGCAGCTGGTGGATGTCAGAGGCGCCAAAAGACAGGGCACAACCGGGAACTTAAATGGTGCTCGAAAGACTGAGGTATGTCAAGAGATGCTGGGAAGCATTCGGTGCCCTGGTGTATGCTGGAGAGTTTAAGGAGTATTAGAGTATCACGAGCATGTCAGAAACGTATCAGATTATTCGAGTGGCTGCAGTATATAGAAGGTCTGGGAGCTCTGGAGTGGATGTCTAGCAGTGTAATAGTGCTTGGTCTATGTTGAAAGGCCGAGGAGTATTAATGCATCTGCAGTATGCCAATAAGTTTGAAGAGTATTGGAGCGGCTGGAATATATGGAAGAGATCCAACAGCATTTGAGTGGTTCATGTATATCAGAAGTTGGGGAGTAAAAGGGCAACTGGAGTATGTCAAAGATTAGGGCAGCATTAAGGTGGCATCGGAATAGTCATATGGTGTAGGCTTGCCCGGTAATTACTGAGTTCTGGAAGGGGGTTTTACAATCTATATCAGAAGTCATTACCTCCATCCTACCGCAGGACCCATTGCGCTGCTTCTCAACATAAGGGTGGTAACCAAGTGCACGAGGCAAAGAGCTGGATCTCAGAACTGGCTCTGGTACTGGCTAAATGCCGTATTGCCATGTCATGGAAGCCAGCTACAGTTTCACCCATTCACATGCGCCAGAAAGATGCAGTCAGATGGGCATCGACTGAATTGGTGGTACGATCAGACACCAGGGTCAGGGATGGGAGGTGTCACCCAATGGAACAATGAGAGGTTTATCTAGAGAAGCTGAACAGATTGTCTGACACTTAGTCGATGAGGGCTACGGCTATGTGGTGAGTTTGTGGGTCACAACCTAAGTGTCCACACTTACCTCACCATCTGCTGGACTGAATTGGTGGGGTATATAAACGGAGGAGTAACTATAGCTGGGGATAGTGGCTTGGAGGGGCCTAGCGGGGAGAGTTCCGAGACATGCCAAGGTTACATATGGATTGTGTTGGCGGACAACATGTAACTCATCCCAAATGTAGGAAATGCGGTTGGGTGAGGATCAGATAGTGGGTATTGCTTGTCTGATTTCTAATAGGGAGGGTGTGAATGCGCTCATGGGAATTGGAGTGATCCTGATGCTTTACTCTTTGTGTCACGATATATGGTGTACTTGTACTGTATGTGCATCAACATTACTATTATAAAGTTACAAAGATATTTTTAGAAAAGTGGCACTGGAATTTCTGAGTCTTGGAAGCATTAGGGCAGATGGGGTACGTCAGAAAGATGAGTGAGAGCAGGAGTATGCGGGTAAGAAGTCAGAGAGGTTGAGGAGTATTGGGCCAGCAAGGGTATGTTAGAGAAGGGAGAAGGTATTAAGGTGACTGAGGTATGTTGGCGAGGCACAGGAATATTAGGATTCAGGGATATGTCAGAGAATTAGAGGGAGTATTTTAGGTGGCAGTGGTGTGTTGGAGAGATGTATGCATTCTAGACCAGCCTGGTTTGTCTGAGTTAACAAAATTAGGGTAGCTGGGTTACATCTTCGAGGCACAATAGTATTAGGGCACAAAATACATGTCAAGGAGTTCCAAAAGTACTTGGGAGGGTGGTAGGTGTCAGAAGGGTCTAGGTATTTTATGATGGCAGTGGTACATTAGATGACTCCAGTAGTATTAGAATGGCTTAAGTATGTCGGAGAGATCCAGGAATATTAGGGGGTTGAAGATATTTGACAGCAGCCTGGAGCTTGGGAAGAAATGGAGTGGTCAGAGCATATCAGAGAGGCAGAAGGAGCATTTAGGAAGTTTGGTTAGTTCCAGAGAGGTTTGAGTAGTAGTATGAATGAAATATATTGAAGATAACTTGGAGTGTTGGGATTCCTGACATATTTCAGAGTATGGGGAGAGCTATGGCAGATGAGGTATGAGACAGAAGTCTATGACTATTAAGGTGCCTGTGATATGTTCAATATTTTAAGGAATAGTTGGCTGACTGGGAAAAATCAAAGAAGTTGTGGGGAATGAGAGCATAAGGAGGCGTGTCAGCTAGAGGTGGGCATGTTAAGCTAACTGAAGTATGTCAGGGTGGTGGGAGGATATTAGGGCGCTGGGGTCAGTCAGAGAAGCAGTGTGTGTATTGTAGCCAGATGATGTATGTCAGAGATGTCTAGGTGTTGTGGGAAATATGGGGTTTGCATAAATGGTATAGTATTAGGACAGCCATGCTATGTCAGAGAGGTCAAGAGGTAATGAGATTGCCGGGGTATGTGTAAGAGGAGTAGGAGTATTATGGTGAGTTGGGTATCTTAAATAGAGATATATTGGGGAGCTAGGCTATGCCTAATATGTGGAGAGATTGTATTTTTTGTGGCAGAGTCAGAGCCCTATTGGTACAAGAGTAGAGAGCCTATCTCAGAGGGTTGTCTGACAAATTATTGATGTCAAGAATATATAGTGTGAACAGAATATCATGTCAAAAATATTGAGGACCAAAATATTGAGAAAGTGAAAAATAGGTAAGATTAGAATTATTATTTTTAGCTCCACATCTAGGTACCTGGATGAGATATATGTGTAGTTAGGTATAGTAAAAATGTACATTCATAATATTTTTGTCCTCGATATTCTCGATATGATATTTTGTCCACACTATAATTTTTCTTCAATATATTTTGCCCACGCACCATATCACAGTGGGTGGTCAAGGAGTATTAAAGTAACTGGAGATTGTCAAAAACAACCATTTGGATGAGAGTGGCTGATGGGTGTTGAATAGGAGTGTTGCAGCAGTGGGATTGATATGATGGAGAAGTCAATTAAGCTTTAGTGCAGCTGAGGTGTTTCAAAGAAGTCAAGGAGTATTATGGTAGCAGGTTTATGTTGAAGATGTGGAGTATTATTAGGCGGTTCAAAGCAGGTTGAAAAGACTGTGGAGTATTAGAGTGGCTAGAGAATGTCTGAGCAGTCAAGGGATATTAGCGCTGCCTCTGTGCTAAGGAGATTGCTAATGAGATTGGGGGATAATAAAGCTGCTGTGGTATGTTGTGAAGGTCAAGGAGAGCTAGGGTGGCCAATATTTGTTGGAGAATGTGAACAGGACTAAGATGGCAATGGCAGGCCAGATGGGTCAAGGTGTACCATGATGGTATACTGAAGAACTTGAGGGCACTGGAGTATGTCAGAGAGCTCAAGAATTATTAGCCTGGCATGTCAAAGTAATCATGAAACAGGAGAACAGTTGGGGTATGTCAAAGAAGTACTTGAACAGCTGGGGAAGGTCAGAGAGAGCAATATATCAATGTGGTCAAGTAGCAGAAGGGTGGCCGCAGTATGTTGGGGTATTCAGGAACCCCAGAGTATATCCTACACCTTGAGAAATATTAGGCTGGTGCGGGCAGGTCAACGTAGTCAAGGAGCAGCAGGGCTGCAATATGAAGGGGAAGTAAAGGAGTCTGGGGTGTATCAGCCAGCATGAGGAATATTATCCTGTCCGAATACCTCTGAGTGGTCAAGTAGCTGTTCGGCTGCAAGAGTATGTCAGATAATTCACAGTAAAGGTATGGGTGGGGAAGGTCCAAGAGGTTGTAAAGTACTAGGGAAGCCAGGGCTTATCACTGAGGTCGGTGTTGGTTTCCACTGGATCCTCCATAGGTTACTCGCCACCATCTAAGCTTGGTTGTCCTTTCTGGTGTTTTGTTCGTCTTCTATCAGTTCTTGTATTAGTGGTGTTTCTCTTTCTTTCGATTAACTTACGGATGAGCTACAGATTGATAAAAGCTGGTAATACAGCAGCGAAATATATGGAGAGATGCAGAGGAATATTGAAGTGTCAGAGAGATCAGAGAAAGACATGGAGTTGGGAAGGCGAAAGCAAGAGGGGAAATGAAGAGAAAGGGTAAAATGGAAAACTGGAGGCAAATGCCATTACAAAAAAGGGTGAAGAACGAATTGGGACCAGGCGAGAGGTTGAGAAATTACGACAGGAAGCATGAGAATGAAAAAAAGGGAGAGAGGATGATGAGGTGACAGAAAGAAAAAGCCATAGGGAAGAAATGGAAAGAGACAGAAGAAAGAGGAGGACATAAGTAATCAAGAGAACATAATGTAAAATTACAAATGGTAGACAAGGGCGAAAAGATTAAAACAAAATAAATAAATAAATAAAGCAAAAACGAGACTGGGCAGAATAAAAGACTGCCAAAAGAGGAAGAGATGGGAGAAAAAAAGATAGGATGAAAGAATGGGAATCTGGCGAAAAGTGTAAAGTACAGGTAGAAAAGGAAAGGATAGAGAGAACATTTCGAGGACAAGAGAAGGGAGAATAACATTATTTACAAGGGAATTACAAAGGGCAGTCGAGACGAGATAGCTCCTCTTTCGCATGTATAATAAGACGCCTGACCATGCGATCTTTTGTTATGAATTACACTTTGCTTTAGGAAAAGCAAAGCAGAAGTTTGATGAAAAACTAATGGGGACTGGAGGGCTGATGCGAGGCGGAAGTGTGACCGCAGGGCGGATCTCCTTCATCCTCCCACTGGTCTCCGCGGCTCGACTTCAAATGCCACGAGCCGCCCCCTCACCGCTCTGACGGGCTGGGAGACCTGCGGAAATCCCCGATTCTAGTGCCTCTCCCACCACCCACGGCCCGGCCCCAGCAACAGGAGGAGGCTCTTTCCGGAAGGCAGGAGCGTGGAGGGGTGGTAGGGAGACTGAACGAGCACGGAAGGCAGCGACATAAAAATCACAGTATAGTACAGTCCGATGCAGTGCAGCCGGAAATAGTCTTGAGAAAGGAAGGCAAGGCAATAAGGCACTGGGCACGGAAGGTAGCAGAGAGGCTGCATGACGAGAGAGGCGGGGCATCGTCGCATCAAGGATAGCAAAGAGGGGACATGAGAGAAACGCGGTTTATAAAGAATAACGAAGTGGGTGAAAGGGGAAGCCAGTGCCATGAATGGTGGTATGTAGGGAAGATGAGAGAGGGAGGGGGTGGCTATGAGGGAAATGCAAAGGTAGCAGACAGAGTGAGCACGGGAGAGGAAGAGGGAGTGTCAAAGAGAAGGCAAGGTAGGGCAGCAGGAAAGGAACGGGGTGGCAAGGGCCCAGATAGAGTGATTCACATGGCAGTCTAGCCCGAAAGGAATCCTATATTTTAAGACAAAGATCTCTTGTGGCCAAGATAATATTTTAGCCAGGATGCGAAACGAGGTCTCAGCCAGTCCAAAAAAGATAAAATAAAAAGTACCTCGTACTACAAACTGGACATTTCGTAGACAAATCAAGTGTAAGGTGCTGGTGCGGAGTGTGAAAACGGGAGCTTCGAATGATAACATAGGTTTTCTCAGCCAACCCTTCTGAGACAGCTACACAAATGACTGCAGCAATATCGGAGGAATGAGGAATCCTCAGCTCCAGATCTCAAGTCGAGTGGCTCAGAAAGTAAATAAATGTAGAAAAGAACCACCACAAAAAGACACCTTCACAACTTAACCAGAGTCTTGCAAGAACGTAGCTCTTGGGTTAAATTTATAACCACTGAAATCAAATTGAACGAACAAAGCCACGCTCACATGGGTTTTGAAATAAGATAAGCTGATCTGAAAGTTTCAAATTGGAAATGAAGCACTTTCGTCAAAATCGCTCTGTGGTAGCCAAAGCCTTGCCATGGCGGTATGACGCACCAGCGGACTTATATTTGTTTTCACGTTTTTTTTTTATTTCAAATTTGTTAATTAAAATATAAATTTGCATATCAGAAGATACAAATAGTACAGAGCAATGCAGGGGGGGTATACATTCGGGTGTTGGGCTTGTTTCACCACCAGGTTGTGCGCTGTAAACATAGTTAGGGTATAGGCTTGGCGTGTCCTTGAGTATACAACATAATCCCCCCTGGAGAGAGAAAGAAAGCGGAGAGGGAGATAGTGTGTGTGGGGGGGGGGTTTAGGTCCGGTGTGTTTCCAGGTGTGCGTCGAGGGCTTCCCACATGTCGTTTTGGGTGTTGTGCTCCTTCGAGAATTTGCCAGTGATGTTATCTGCGCCTCTGAGGAAGGTGACCCAGTTTATCCAGTTTTTGAAGGTGGCTTTGGCCGTGTTCTTCCAGTTTGTTAGCATGATTTTCACTGCCGCTGTCAGTAGGATGTCCATTTGGTCTCTTTCCTCCTTGTTTTCTAGGCAGTCCGGCATGAACCCTGTGGCGAGACCAACGAAACTGATTGGTATGTCTTTGCCTGTGACGGCGTTGATGAAATTGTTCACTTTCTTCCAGAAGTTCCTGACTTTGTGACACTCGAAAATGAGGTGTTCCAGGCTGCCATTCTCTTTGTTGCAGTTCCAACATGTTCAGGTGTTTCTTATGCCCGCTTTGTGTAGTCTCGCCGGGGTCCAGTAGGCTCTATGAAGGAGCCAGAATTTCGTTTGCGCCAATTGCGGCGTGACTTTGTTAGTTGTGGCTGACTTCCAGTTTGCTTTTTTCCTCGTCACTGAGTTGTCTTGTTGTCAATGCTTCCCATGTGCTCATCACTTTCTTGTTCAGGGTGGATGTTTGAGGGCATAGTAGTCTGTAGATTTTTGCTGTGTGATGGCCTGTGGCGTTGAGGTTGTCCATGTATTTGATGATGGTTGGTGGTGTTTTGCTTAGGTTCGCCTTCGTTGTGGGCGTTTTTATTTTTAGGAATGTATATAGTTCTATGTCTGGGAGGCCATGGATCTGTTTCATATTCTGGAAAGTGATAGGGGAGTTTTTCGCTTCCATTTGGTTTGGCGTGGTGACTCCACTCTTCATCCATGTTTCGTTGTCTAATGTCTTGTCCTGGTATAGTACCCTTGAGTTATACCAGATTGATTCCCAGTTGATTCCCCCTTTTACGATGCTGAAGAACACCTTGCTGTCGTGTGCGTTGTTATCCAAGCGGTCTTTGAAGGAGGATCTCTTGGCTAATCTGATGAGGTGGTGTTGTCTGCGGGTGGCATTCTTGTGGGCTGCATGGTTGTCCGGTGTGCGTTCGTGAAGCCATATCTTCTCCAGTTTCCGGCATGCGCGTTTGGAGGTCTGGAGCTCGTCGGTGAACCAGGTGGCTCTCTTGCTGGCGTGGCTGTTGGAGGGTTTCTTGAGCGGGGCGAGGGTGTTGGCACAGTCGACGATTCACTGTCTGAGGTTGCAGGCTGCGGCATCTGGGTTGGTGGGGTCGGCGGGTGGGTTCTGGGCGAGGGTGGTGATCAGCTGGTCTTCGGTGACTTTGCTCCAGCAGCGGCGAGGCAGCTGTTGGGTGCGGTGGTGCGTGGTTGGTTTCTTGAAGGTGAAATGGATGCAGTGGTGGTCGGTCCAGTGGAGTTCAGTGGTGTGGTCGAAGGCGACGTGGGTGCCTGTGGAGAAGACGGGGTCCAGCGTGTGGCCGGCGTCGTGGTTGGGTGCAGTGACGAGTTGTCTGAGGTCAAGGTTGGCAAGGTTGTCCATCAGGGTGGCGGAGTTGGCGTTGTTGTTGTTCTCGAGGTGGAAGTTCAGCTCCCCGAGGAGGATGTAGTCCGTGGAGGCGAGTGCGTGGGTGCTGGCGAGGTCGGCGATGGAGTCGCTGAACTGAGCCCGGGGTCCGGGGGGTCTGTAGATGAGTGTTCCTCTGAGGGTGGTGTTGGGGTCTGTGTGGATCCGGAAGTGGAGGGGTTCGGCGGTGTTCAGGGTGTCGTCTGTGTGGGTGGCGACCTTGAGGGTGGACTTGTGGATGATGGCTATTCCTCCTCCGTTTCCGTTGGCGCGATCCCTGCGGATGATCTTGTAGCCGTCCAGGAGGGCTATGGCGATGACGGGCGCCGAGGAGTCCTTCCACCAGGTCGTAGTCAGGAAGGCCACGTCTGGGGCGGAGGTGTTGAGCAGATCCCAGAGCTTGACTGTGTGTTTGCATGCGTAGCGGGTGTTGAGGAGTATGCAGCGGAGGTAGTTGGGTCCAGTCCTTGGAGGTTTGGTGGCTCTGTCGCAGGTGAAGCTGCAGGTGTGGCAGGAGAAGGGTCCGTGGGTCCGTTTCGGAGCGGCCTTTAAGTCATTAAAACCAAAATGTACCTCACTACGATTTGCCTTTCGAACCATATTAAAAAGTATAAATCAGCCCACTCTTGAACCACTGCTGAAAACAATTAATTCCAAACTGATACCAACTCTGGCTTCTGGTGCAGAAGCATTTCCAAGCCTGGGGTCTTTTTGAACAATTCCCAATGTGCTGCTTTCAGGTCAATCTTCAAACTCCTGCATAACGCTTCACCTTCCCAGATCAGGATTGAATTTAAGCTGAGCGACCAACTACTCATGCACAGAATCAGTTTCCTTAAATACAAGTATTCAGTACTGGCCGCCAAAACACCATCCTTGAAAAACCTTATTTGGCTAGAAATTTCATTCGCAAATAGTCTCAGGCTTTTGTCTGGTCGAAAGCTCTTAAGGATGCCTTGGAATTGAAAGGTGCAGCAGCCTTGGGAAATTTAAATTCATCCTCATCAATAATTCAAAGCAGCCCTAAATAAAAAGGTCGAGATGTAAACCTTTATAACCAGTGGTGGCTCGCAGAGGGAGTGCTGCAGGGCGGTGGAGGGGGTAGGGTGGGGGTTAGTGGAGTCGATTTTGAAAACGAAAGTTATGATGTTCCTCAATGGTCGGGTGTCAGAGTAAGAGAAACAGTGACCAACTTGACGCAAAGGGTGCAAAGTTGGGATCCATGTATTGGATTATAATACCCTCGCACACCCTTTCAGGTGTCATGCTTCAGCATCTGGACTGCTCCTTGTTGGGTCGGCAGTGTAATACCCAACTGGCTCCCTATAATAGGGGCCCTTTAGCGGAGATCATTTTCCAAAAGCCGTATGGTGAAGTGGGGTTGTGGGGCCAGAGATGTGTAGATGTATGAGTTTTAGAAAGTGATCTTAAAATAGGGCTGGGAGTACCAGAGAAGCCAAACTTTATTCTTGGGGTCTCCTACCCTAAGTAAAAACAAGCAATGAGGTGCTCTCCTAAGCTTTATGTCTGGGGTTTGAGCGTCTCTATTGATGAGTGACGGTCAACATGTTTCTCGCTTAAAGTATATTCTACCTACAATTCTTCAGGACCAGAACAGTGAAACTATCTACACTTTACAATTGGTGACATGGAATCATACTCACATCAACCAGATATCTACCTAATAGTGTACATGTTAGACCTGGAACTACCTGTGTGAAGAGACAAAATGTGACATCATTCAAATTGGTATGGTACACATAAATATACAAATTAAATTCCCTTGTGACTCTGACTTATCTTTAGTGGTGAACAGTAAATGCAATTGCATTGAAGACTCTAAAAACAGTTAAGAACAGTGACATGTAGTGAGTGCCCAAAGTTCCGTACTAAACTAATTTTGCACATCTCTGCCCCAGAGATGAAAAACAACGTAATTTTTGTAGGGTGTGGAGTAATACAGAGACTCGAGGTGGAGAGTACCGCCCACGTTACAACACCAACCTACTGATAACATTAATGTGGACAATCCCTACATGAGTGCCACCCCCTTAAGATATAGCCAATAAATATGGCTTCTTTCCGTCCCAAAGCTATTATTGCTCATCATTGCCCACGAGCTGACAAACAACAGAACCAATGCAGACTCCACAATGACTGAGTGCAATCAGTACAAATGACGTACAAAATTGATTAAACTGCAGACCCAGATCTAAACGTATCGTGCACCACTTCAAAATGGCCGACAGAAACAGCACATTCTAAGGACCCAGCTTGCACTTGTCCATAAACAACTAAATTCTGTAAGGCAGCAAATTCCAACCAGCATTAAGATGAATATTGGTCACCCATGGCTGCATACCCTACAACATACAAACTGCAATAGGGACAACACAACCCTAATACACTAGTACTATACACCATTCCAAAAAGGCCACAGAGTACAATGTCTCTCAACCATTGGAAAACACAGACCGACTCATGGGGGACCCCCCCATGACATGAGACGAACACCACTATATAGCCAGGGAAGCCGCTGACCCCCTCACCGCCCGGATAGGAGTGGGTAGGTTGTGGCAAGACACGGAATTCGCACAATCGTGAGTATTTGGGACAAACCCGCGCTGCCCACTTTACTTGCACGTTAGTTGGGGCCAGTTTGTTAATTGCCGTTAGATTGAGAATTCCTATGTTAATGTTAATGTTAGTTAAACTTATAGAGCGCACAAATACCCTGAGGTGTCTTGGCGCTGGATCAGAGTAATACCAAAAGGTAAAAAGGAGACGCAGTGCAGTTAGTTTGAGAATAGCCAGGTTTTTAATTGTTTTCTAAAAGAGGAGAGGGAGTTCAACCCTCTCAAAGATGCAGGGAGAGTGTTCCAGAGTTTTGCTACACAGTAGGCCGTGCTCCGGCCTCCTCAGCTAGCAGTATGGATCTTAGGTACCAGCATTAATCTGGCATTTGAGGAACTTAACTGCCTGCCTGGGTGGTACCATGAGAATAGATGTTTCAAAGGTACCTGTCCTACCCCATTTAATGATTTATGGGCAAGGCAGAGTGCCTTAAATTTGGAACGTTGCACCACAGGCAGCCAGTGGAGATTCTGTATCTCTTCTTTAATCGATTGTTACTTGGGGATTTTCAGAAGTAGCCTAGAAGAGCTTCTTTAAATGTTGTTTTTATGATTTCCACACAGTTATACACCGGATGGCGCACTTCCTGGACCGATTCAAAAAGCTAAGCCATTGCACTCACTTGCCCCTGAGAACTGCCCTGAGCGCTAGTAACAACACCACATGACATAACAGGACAAGACGGGTGACAGCCAACCGCCTGTATGAGGGGCGCATTTGAGGCGGGCCATAGCTCAAATCAGGTTAAAATGACTACCAGTTAGCACGCACGCCCATACAACCGAATTTGTCTATGAGAAGGGAAAACTCAGAGCAGGCACATATTGACATCATGATTGCACACGGTCATCACAAGCCCAAGCTTATGGGTTACAGAAGTTTGTCACAGAGCAAAGGAAACAACAGGGAAACCGAGAGAACAGATGGGCTGGTAGAGGGGCAGCCTACCCCTTACTTGACATCCTCAAAACAATGGGGGTACCGGTCGGAATAAATAACCTAGGTTAAGTTTTGAGTGACGGCTTTTACACCGGCCATGATCCCTTACACAATCAATCAATCAATCAATCCATTTATAGAGCGCGCTACTCACAGTGAGGTTCTCAAGGCACTGAAGAGGGGGGGGGTGGGGGGGGGGGGGGGGGAGTTAATGCTGCTTGAAGAGCCAGGTCTTGAGGTGTTTCCTGAAGGCGAAATGGTCCTGGGTAGTTCTGAGGTGTGCGGGAAGGGAGTTCCATGCTTTGGACACATGGTAGGAGAACGATCTTCCTCCGGCGGTGGTTCTGTGGATCCTTGGGACGGTGGCGAGGGCGAGGCTGGCTGGGCGGAGCTGCCGGGTGGGCATGTAGAACAAGAGGCGGCTGTTGAGGTATTCAGGGCCCATGTCATGGAGTGCTTTGTGTGTGTGGGTGAGGAGCCTGAAGGTGATCCTCTTGTTGATGGGGAGCCAGTGCAGGAGTTTCAGGTGGGCGGATATGTGGCTGTGGCGAGGAATGTCGAGGATGAGGCGTGCGGCGGCGTTCTGTATGCGTTGTAGTCGTTTCTGAAGTTTGGCGGCGGTTCCTGCGTATAGGGTGTTTCCGTAGTCCAGTCGGCTTGTGACGAGGGCATGGGTAACTGTCTTTCTGGTTTCGGCGGGTATCCACCGGAAGATCTTACGAAGCATGCGTAGGGTGTTGAAGCACGATGACGAGACAGCGTTGACTTGCTTGGTCATCGTGAAGAGGGGGTCCAGGATGAACCCGAGGTTGCGTGCGTGATCAGAGGGGGTTGGTGCGGTGCCCAGCGCCGTTGGCCACCAGGAGTCGTCCCAGGCGGATGGGGTTTGTCCGAGGATGAGGACCTCCGTCTTCTCTGAGTTCAGTTTAAAGCAGCTGAGCTTCATCCATTCCGCAACCTCTTTCATTCCTTCCTGTATGTTGATTTTGGCGGTGGCTGGGTCTTTGGTGCGGGAGAGTATCAGCTGGGTGTCGTCGGCGTAGGAGATGATGATGTTGTATTTGCGTGCGATGGCGGCGAGGGGGCTCATGTAGATATTGAAGAGGGTTGGGCTGAGCGAGGATCCTTGGGGTATGCCGCAGATGATCTCGGTGGGTTCTGAACGGAAGGGGGAGGAGGCGGACTCTCTGGGTTCTGTTGGAGATGAACGAGATTATCCAATCCCGGGCTTTTCCTAGTATTCCAGTGGTGCAGAGGCAGGTTATTAGGGTGCGATGGCACACGGTATCGAAGGCTGCCGAGAGGTTCAGGAGGATGAAGGCGGTTGTTTCTCCGTTGTCCATCAGGGTCCTGATGTCGTCTGTGACTGCGATGAGGGCGGTTTATGTGCTGTGGTTGGCTCAAAAACCAGACTGGGAAGGGTCGAGCGATTTGTTGGCCTCGAGGAAAGCGGTCAGCTGCTTATTGAGGGTCTTCTCGATGACCTTGGCCGGGAAGGGAAGAAGAGAGATGGGGCGAAAGTTATTTAGGTCATTGGGGTCTGCCTTGGGTTATTTCAGGAGGGCCTTGATTTCTGCATGCTTCCAGCTCTCGGGGAAGGTGGCTGATGCGAACGAGCTGTTGATGATGTTCCGGAGATGGGGTGCGATGATGGTGTCGGCTTTGTTGAAGATGTGATGGGGCAAGGGTCCGAGGGGAAGCCGGAGTGGATGGAGTTCATGATGCTTATGGTCTCTTCGGAGCTGATAGGGGTCCAGGAGCTGAGGGTGGTGGTGGGGGCTGCTGGTTCGGTGGTAGGCGGCGGGGTCTGGGGTCCGAAGCTGTCGTGTAGATCCGTGATCTTTCGGTGGAAGAACGTGGCAAGGGAGTTGCAGAGTTCTTGTCACGGTGTGATGTCGTTGGAGCTGGCACTGGGGTTGGAGAGCTCTTTAACGATGTTGAAGAGTTCCTTGCTGTTGTGGTTGTTGTTGTCTAGTCTCTCTTTGAATGATGTCCTTTTGGTGGAGCGGATCAGCTGGTGGTGTTCACGGGTGGCGATCTTGAGGGCTGTCATGTTTTCTGTGGTTAGTTCGTTGCGCCAGGTTTTTTCGAGGGCTCAGCAGGATTTCTTAGATTCTTTGACAGGCGTCCTTGAACCATGGGGTTTTCCTGTTGCTGGACCCGCCTGGGGGGTTCTTAAGTGGTGTGAGGTTGTCGGCACAGTTGGTGATCCACTGTGTGAGGTTGTGGGCTGCGTTGTTGATGTTGGTGATGTTGGCTGGTAAGTTCTGGTTCAGTGTTGAGAGGAGCTGGTCTGTGGTGATTTTGCTCCAGCATCTGCGGGGGGTTTGTCGTGTGCGATGGTGTGGAGTCTCCCGTTTGAAGGTGAAGTGGACGCATCTGTGGTCGGTCCAGTGTAGTCCGGAAGAGTGGCTGAAGGAGACGTGGTTGCTGGCGGAGAAGATGGGGTCGAGTGTGTGGCCAGCGATGTAGGTGGGGGTGTTCACCAGTTGCTTGAGTCCTAGGTTGGCGAGGTTGGCGAGCAGGGTGGTGGTGTTGCAGTCGTTGTTTTTCTCCAGGTGGAAGTTCAAGTCCCCGAGGAGGAATGTATTCTGATGATGCTAGGGCATGTGGGCTGATGAAGTCAGCGATAGTTTCGCTGAATTGCGCGCGTGGGCCCGGGTGTCTGTAGATGAGTGTTCCTCTGAGGGTGGACTTGGGGTCGGTGTAAATCTGGAAGTGTATGTGTTCGGCGGCGAGGGGTGTGTCTTCGGTGGTGGTCGTGATGTTGATGGTGTTCCTGTAGATGATGGCGATTCCTCCTCCGGTTTGGTTGACACGGTCCTTCCGGGCGATCTTGTAGCCGTCCGGGATGGCTATGGCGATGTCTGGGGCCAAGGAAGCGTTCATCTAGGTTACCGTGATGAAAACGACGTCCGGTGCTGTTGTGTCCAGGAGGTCCCATAGTTCGGCGGTGTGCTTGTGGACGTAGCGTGTGTTGAGGAGGATGCACTTGAGGTGGTTGTTGTTGTTGTGAGGGTCGGTGGGTGGTCTGTAGGTTCGGAGGCATGTGTTTGACAGGTGAAGGGTCCATGGGTTCGCTTCGGTGTGGCTTGGTAGCAGGTGGCTGTTCGTCCGGCGTTGAGGGAGACAGAGTCGTTTCTCAGTCGGGTGCTTTGGGTGCGGTGGGGGCCAGGGGTTATGGCGCTGGGCGCGGTTCTGGCGCTGGGCGCGGTCCAGGTGCGGACGGGCGCAGACGGGCTTACCTTTAGCGCGCCCGCCATATAAGGGTAGGAGGGGACAGCTGGGAGGCGGGAGGGTAGGACAGCCAATGGGATACGGGGCCGCACGGGAGGCAGCAGCGGGAAAAACGAGCCCGGATACGCTCGCGACGGAAAAGGAGCAAAAGTGGAAAATAAGTAAAGACAGTCAACACTCACACGAGGTACAAAAAGAAGGGGTGAGGGCAGGCACACGGGGGCACAGAAGGCAAGGGGCACAGGCAGTCAAGGGGGCCAGGCGGCGATAATGCAGGTGATTTTCCGCCGATCTGAGGAAGGAGGCAAAAATTGAAAAGCGGACAGGGCAGGCGGAGCTGCAGCGATGGGGAAGCGACCAACCCAAGGGTCAAGGGTCGCTGTCTCCGCCGTGCAGCGTCCGCCATATATGGGTAGGAGGGGAGGAGGGATCAGTTGGGAGGCGGGAGGGTAGGACAGCCAATGGGATCCAGGGGGCGGGGCCGCAAGGGAGGCAGCGGCGAGAAAAAAGAGCCCGGATACGCTTGTGACGGAAAAGGAGCAAAAGTGGAAAATAAGTAAAAACAGTCAACATTCACACGGGGTACAAAAAGAAGGGGTGAGGGCAGGCACACGGGGGCACAGAAGGCAAGGGGCAGAGGCAGTCAAGAGGGCCAGGCGGCGATAACGCAGGTGATTCTGCGCCGATCTGAGGAAGGAGGCAAAACTGGAAAAGCGGACAGGGCAGGCGGAGCTGCAGCGGTGGGGAAGCGACCTACCCAAGGGTCAAGGGTCGCAAGGGTTACACAAGGTGTATTATACACTTGAGACAGGTCCACAGCCATAGTTGGCCATGGAGGAATTGAGTTTAATCTTGTATGCTACGTGACACACACTTATAATAAAGCTGTGGAGGCAGCCCAGGCCAGTAAGGTAGATATGAGCCCTGGAACCTGGGAGTTGGTCACTGAATTATTGACTAGATACCATAAACTGATGGAATAGATAGTATACGGACCTGTACGAGCCGACTGGTTGTTCCATTTGAATTCAGTATGATTGGTAGCTTTTGGTGGGACATGTGAAACCACGAATAAAGGGTTTGTTCACTATGATAACGTTGATCCCTGGGCATTGAATGAAATTGGTGCCTTCCATTTTTGTTTCCCTTTTAAATCTAGTTTAGCATATGAGCAATGCCTTATGCGTGACCAACCGGGTACTGTTGAAGCCTGGTTAGTCTACAGAAATAGGTGAGTCCACATGGATGTACCTCTGCTGCTGTACCTATGTGCCACAAGGGCTATAGATCACACTAGCTCACTGTGGGCACTCACTACATGTCACTGTTCTTAACTAGTTTTAGAGGCCTCAATGCAATTGCATTTACTGTTTACCACAAAAGATAAGAAGTCATCAGAGTTACAAGGGGATTTCATTTTTATATATATATGTGTACCATACCAATTTGAATGATGTCACATTTTGTCTCTTCACACAGGTAGTTCCAGATCTACCAGGTACACTATTGGGTAGATATCTGGTTGATGTGAGTATGATTCCATGTCACCAATTGTAAAGTGTAGATAGTTTCACTGTTCTGGTCCTGAAGAATTGTAGGTAGAATATACTTTAAGCGAGAAACATGTTGACCTTCACTCATCAATAGGGTCGCTCAAACCCAAGACATAAAGTTTAGGAGAGCGTCTCATTGCTTGTTTTTACTTAGAGTAGGAGCCCCAAGAATAAAGTATGGCTTCTCTGGTAATCCCAGCCCTATTTTAAGATCACTTTCTAAAACTCATACATCTACACATCTCTGGCCCCACAACCCCACTTCACCATACGGCTATTGGAAAAAGATCTCCGGCAAAGGGCCCCTATTATAGGGAGCCAGTCTGGTATTGCACCGCCGACTGAACGAGGAGCAGCCCAAATGATGAAGCATGACACCTGAAAGGGTGTGTGAGGGCATTTTGATCTAATATATGGATCCCCAACTTTGAACCCTTTGGGTCAAGTTGGTCACTGTTTCCCTTACTCTGACACCGACCATTGAGGAACAGCATAACTTTCCTTTTCAATATAGATTCTGGGGCACTTATGCTGGACCTCTCACTCTTGTCAGAGAGGAAAAAGCCACCCTGTCCCTCCTTTGTATACGGGTAGTGGAGTCGGACATACGACAGGCAGGAGTAAGGTAAGTAAATAAATAAAACTATTTACCTTGTGCTCGCTGCATAGCCAACTCAGCGATGCAGCGAGCGCAAGGTAAACAGTTTTATTTATTTATTTACATACCTTACTCCTGCCCGTTGTATGTCTGACTTCACTACCCCCCACCCTGCCCCTCCCCCGCCCGCTCCACCACCCCGCAGGACTCCCTCTGCGAGCCGCCACTGTTTATAACCGACCATCCATCCTTTATGAAAATAAAGCACACATTCTTGGCCATTGAGAGCTATACTAACAGAGGGGTTAAAAATAGATCACCAAAACATTTTCGTTGTATTATAAGGTGAGGTTTTGTCAACTTCGAATGGGTTGTTACTCATCACTGGATTTTTTACCCCCCTGGGTACGTCAACCTGACATCAATATATGGCGCGTATATGGCCTGTTCCACTAATCACTAGTTCATTTGGTTTGTATTTGCCCCTCCTTATTAGACGAGCGCAGAAGATTGTTACGCCTCCCATTAATCACACAAGGAACCCGGTCAATATTGACGGCTGTCAAATTTTTGGGAACAAAGCTGATCCTCAAGCAACTGCTTGCCTCATAAAATTCCTGGAAATAGCGGACATCAAAACTCAGGACCTCAGCCTTGGTTCTAGGCCACTCGAAAGAGGCTGCTTCACTATAAACTGCCCAGACAAAAAAAAAACGAAGCTAAGCAACAAATAGTGGGTTGGAAACTCCACATGGTTATCACAGAGGGATTCCAACTGTTCAGCCTTGCACTTAAAAAATCAACATAAATTGTTTGCCAGCGAAACGGAACATTATTGGTAAAGACTGTCCATTGTTTGGCATCATAACTTTTGGTCTCCTGAGTAGTGTTATTTACGATTGCCCATCAGGCGTCAAAAGAGCTGAATAAACCCTGTCTGGTCACCTCGCTCATTGTACAGTAATTATGAACAGGGATAAAATAGAGACTGCTGGGCAATCGGGGCCCTTTCAATCTGATAATGATTTGGATCCGCAAGAACCACTACCTATCCTCCCAATTTTTGTTAACCAGTTTTAAGTGTAATTTTCACAGTGCTTTTAGTGATCAATTGGTGTTCAAATATTTATTGCATTTGGCTTTTTATAATTTCCACTGCAATTTAGCTTGCACTTTCGGGTATACTTGTAAGTATGTTATGTTATGTTAAATCGACTGGATATAGCGCGCAAACCACCCTGGGGCATCTCGGCGCTGAATGTGGGTCAAGAACAGAAACTACACGCTAGGGTTGTTAGAATAGATGAGCTTTAAGTTGTTTCCTGAATTTACAGTAACTGGGACAAGAACGGACGTGAAGAAGGAGCTTGTTCCAGTTCAAGGGGGCGAGATAGGAAAAAGCCACTGCCTTACCACCACTGCGTGCAAGAGAGATGCGGGGGATCCACAGCAGTGCAGTCGAGCCGAATCCTAAATTACAACAGGGGGCATATGCTTTTATGCTCTTCTGAAAATAGGATGGGCCTTTGCCCTTTAAGGCTTTGTATGTAAGGCAGCAGATTTTAAAATGTGAGCGTTTCCTCATAGGAAGCCAGTGTAGTTCTTTCAGCAGCAGCGTCAAAGGGGTGCCTGCCGGGCAGTTGAGCACAAGCCTTGCAGCAGTATTTTGAACCACTTAAAGCTTAGAAATGAGTGATTCAGTGGTCTCGGCCAACAGGGCATTGACATAGTCTAATCTGCTTATTACTAAGACCCGAACTAGCGTTTTCTGGGCGGTTATAGGAAGATAAGGGAAGATTCTATGCAAAAGGAGTAAGTAGTGGTAGCATGAGCCAGTAGTGGTCAGGATATGATCTCTCATAGTTAGGGCTTGGTCAATTTTTATCCCCAGGTTTTTTACTGCATGATTGGATACATGGGGTGTATTTAAAATCACTTTTCAAGCAACGCGGGTATGTGAGCAAGGCCACCCCGTGGCCGAAACGCGTCATCTTGTCCGCATGAATCACGTTTATATGGATTAATAAAAGTCACTGTTGCCAGCAGTGAACAAAAACAATTGAAGAGTCCGTTATTCTCTTTTGGTGAGTTCAAGCACCGGAGCGGTAATTGGATATATATATATATATATATATATATATATATATATATATATATATATATATATATATATATATATATATATATATATATATATATATATATATATATATATATATATTTAAAGGGTGTAGCCTGTTATTGGTTTTTGTAACAAACTAAATGAATCTTAATGATATTATGTCACAAGCTCGCTCTACCTTATGCCTTACACGCATTGATTGCTCAGCACTACTTGATGTTGTTTATTTGCATACATTTTATATTCAAAACCTTTTATGCTTGCACACTTCTTCATATCTTGTATTTTGCACTTTAATGGACTTGAATGTCTCAATAAAGTATTTGAAAACTGAAACTGAGAGCTAAGCCCTTGTTGGATGCACCACAGGGTACTGCCGCTCTTTAATAGTTGTTGTGGCTGTCGTGGAACGAGACAAACATGCCATCTAAAGGTACGCCTTATGCTTGCATTAGAAGACATTGCCATTTAAGACAAATCGTTCAGCAGATAACACTCGAGGTCAAGGTGGTGTAGGACTCGCTGGGCACAAGTCGGGGGTACATGCGGCTGAACGGAGACCCCCCCCCCCACCCCCCCCCCCCTCTTCCCCCAAGAGTTATTAGAGGTACTCCGGTCCCCTTAGCCGACACCAAATGAGGTTACGATCTGTCACTATGAGCTGCATCATTGCATCTGCTTGCATTTGCAAACACTGTTTGTAACCTGTCACGAGTGCGTTTAAACCTTTATACCGCTGACAGTATCATATCTATCTGTGATAGGGGCACAGATGGGGGAATCCTTGAATCCGTGATCTGAGAAGTAACAAAGAAATTCACACCATAACCCTTCTTTTCCCTAATGAACTGCAAACATGCAGTAATTTTGGGCTTGCGGGCTTAATAACGAACTCTAGCAGAAAAAAACATGCATTACCGGCAAGCTTGCCTGTTCTAAAAAACACCCAGCACATTTAATTTCACCCTCTAAACTCAGTTTAGAAATGTAATACCAAATCCCAAACGTCTTTTTAAAAATAGTGTCACTTTCAATCATTTTGAGCACCATAACACACAGATATGAGGACAACATACAAGATTTATAAAAAGTAAAATAAACCAAAAATGTTCTTTTCATATTTCTGCATGACTATTTTAAGTTCTTTTTGTAAAATCGGTCTGTTCACATTTGTGAGGGATATTGTAAGGGCATGATATTACCTTTTGTAAATTATATATGCTATTTAGTAAACATGCTATTTATCTTAAAACTCGTGTCCTATTTATGTCAATTTTCCAAACAAGCCGAATGCGAGGCTATGCTGCCATCTTGTGGCAAGCTGAATTTCAGTGAACATGATGGTGATGCAACGCTGCAATGATGCCATCTGGTGTCCCTTGCGCCTTCCGTAGGCAGAATAGTC
Organism: Lissotriton vulgaris; assembly: GCF_964263255.1. Lineage (NCBI taxonomy): Eukaryota > Metazoa > Chordata > Amphibia > Caudata > Salamandridae > Lissotriton > Lissotriton vulgaris. The sequence continues at coordinate 549,408,016 of NC_141699.1, read as the reverse complement.
CACGAGGTTATGCAGCGCTTTGGTGACACTAGAACACTTTGGCCCTCATTATGAGAGGCTTGTTAAAATCTCTGTTATTTTTCCTCTCTGCCTTTGCCTTTTTCTGGAGGTCCCAGTAATTTGGGGGTGGGAATGGAGAGTAACGGCCAGAGCTGCCCAATTGGAAGTGAACTAAACTGAAGCTCGACGTCGGCTCAACTTCTGTGATTCTGGGCAAATCACTTCATTTCCCCGTGCCTACAAACACGTGAATGTGCCTTTGTGTAATGTAATTCGTGCTCATTTAAAGTGCTCCAATACCTTCGGGGCGAGTGCTGAATGTAAAACAGATTATGGGCATGGAGGGCACTGTGCTTAAATGGTTTGCCTCCTTCCTCTCTGATAGATCACAAATGATCAAAATAGCGAACAGTCTCTCATCTTCTGTGGCGGTAGGTCAAGGTGTTCCTCAAGGCTCTATACTTGCACCCACATTGTTCAACCTCTATTTAGAACCACTAGGAAATCTCCTAAGTAAATCCGGGATCCACTATCATCTCTATGCTGACGACACTCAAATCTACCTCAAGGTTGCCTCCACTCACGATCTCTCTATCCTAAGCTCCACTCTCGACTCCATTCATAACTGGATGTTTACTCATCAATTGATTCTGAATCCCTCCAAAACCAAATTCCTCCTCTTCTCCTCTTCAATCTCTCCTCCCCCGGTGCAATCATGGATGGATCAGTTGAATCTACTGAACACTAAACCCATCATTGCCGACAGCACAAAATCCCTGGGTGTCACTCTCGACAAAAAACTCAATCTAACCCCCCACATCAATTCCATTGCAAAGTCTGCTCGATACCATCTGCGCCTTCTTTGGGGAATCCGTCGCTTCTTCCCGGAGCAGGACCTTATAACCCTGGTGCAATCGCTGGTCCTCTCCAGACTTGACTACTGCAATTCTCGTTTTACTGGCCTCCCCAAATCCCACCTGTCCCCCCTTAAATCTGTTTTACATTCAGCAGCTCGTTTCATTTATGGGGCCAAAGGAAGCGACTGTTACTCAAGAGCGGTGGCTCGGAGGCTAAAGGATTGGGAACAGGTCGCAGCGGGCCTGGGGAATGAGACAGTTCTTCCTTGTTGCCAGCGAGTATTTGAAGAGGCGCAGCGTGACCCTCGCTGGCATTGTGGATGCGGTCAGTTTGCTCGGAACAAAGGGCAGCTGCCAAGTTCCCTGCAGCAAGTGCGTTAACCCAGTGGGATGAGCCTGTGCGACCAACAGATTGAGTTGGAATTGTCACATGTTTTTGGGTTGCCAGTTTCCTGGGGCAGAGTTGGTTTCAGCTGAATTTATAATGGTGATAGTGCAAGAGGGTCTTGGGACGTCTAGGGTATACCTGGCATGCACAATACCGAGCGGGGTAGCATGTACTTCTGGGCGATGCACAAAGTGGGTTGTTGGAGGCTCTGGTAAAATGTAAGAGCTAAGCGCGGGTTAATAGATGGACACCTCTAATGTTACTGATGTCGCCAAAGAAGACAGTAAACTGCAAGAAAAAAGGGGGGAGTGCTCTTGGGAAGCACAAAGAGCAAAGATCTGCAAAGATGTGTGTCACTTGCTACACTTGGGTCTAGATGTGTGTCACTTGCTACACTAGGGTCTCTCCTCGGCAACACAGGCCTTTAATCATAGAAAGTAGGCGTCCGAGCCCAGCGCTAGGGCATTTGCTTGGCTATTAAGAGGTCATGGTTCTTATCTGGTGTCAGCTTTTGAGAGTGGGTGACTCAGGGCCCTGATGGGTGCACGGGCTCCCACTGGTGCAGGGTGGCTGCGTGCCTATTTGAAAAGGCATCTTACTTCGGATCACAAGATAGAGGGCCCTTTCGTGGGTGGTGGCAGGTTCAGTCGCATGACTGTCCGTGAGTCCGGAGTGCGGATATGTTTCAGCTGGACTAACAGTTTCAGCCAGCCTGGTAAAACCATATAAAGTCTTCTTAAAAGTAGCAATATATCTACACCAGATACATTTGATTAACCCAGATTCTCGAATGCATTGTTTTCATCCGTTCCCCCCGCCCCTTTTATGACCTGCCTGCTAGCGTTCCTTGTTGCGGCTTGAGTTTTCGGTGGTTGATTAAGCCATTTGTTTGGGATTTGCCCTCCTCCGATGCATTGACATGTAATGGATTTGTTGCTTGTCTTCAGGGCCGGACTGGAAACCACAACCGGCCCTGGCAAAGTTGGGGGGGCGGTTGGAGGTGCCGCCAAGCTCTTTGACGGGGCCGGTTTTCGGGCTGATTTTGGTACAGGGCGGATTTTGCAGCTTCGCTGCAAAAACAGCCCTGTAACTAAAACGAACTCAAGGGCCAAAACCGGCCCCTACACGTGCGGCGCACCAGGGGATTGCCCGGTGCCCACTATGGCCAGTCCGGCCCTGCTAGTCTTATCGATTGGGTGGACATTGCTAGTGAGTTCGACCCACTGAATGCTTGCGGGGTGCACGTGTGCGAGCCAGCCACATTGGGGGCAATCTACATTAAGGGGTAATGTGAAAACAGCAGCCATCTGGGGGTAGGTATCCACCACCATAGCAGACTACCTCTTGGGCCCGAGTCGGACAATCACACAGGGTGAGGGTTCCATTTTGGTTGTGTCCGTCAATGTCTCTTGGCCAGGATGGGCAGTGTGATTTCTCGGTTATTGCCTGCGCAGGGCCAGGTAGGCTGACCTATTGTGTGAGTTCTTTGTGTAGCTATAGGGCGCTGCCTTGCAGCCTGTCGGGTCACCGGCCGGACCCTTGGTCACGGCGAATGGAAGTTGCTTTGTCTAAGGACAGGCTGTGCTCCCAGTGCCCGGGTATGTAGTTTGCTTGTTTTCCGACTACTTAGCTGCAATCAGAAATGTCTTGTGATTCATAGGCCGGGGAAGAAACCTGTTTGGCGGCATCTTGGTAACTTCTGTAGAAATCTAAAGAACCAAACATAGATGAAAGCGGTTCATTTTAAAACACAGTCCTCCTTTTCACTGTCACATTTATTTAATTTGTTCATAAGGTGATAGAAATGGGGTGCTCTAGTTGGCAGCGGCTGGTTCCTATGTGCAAATAGGGATCCTTCTTACTAAGTCAGAGTAAGGGGGCTACACGAGCAGACAGGCTTATCTCAGAGGCAGTGTGTGAAGCATTTATAACCATACACAATAACGCAGGAGAGATGCTATAAACGGACACCACAAGTAGGTATAGAAAATTGTTATCTTTATATAGACTGAACACAAGGCTAAAAGCACTCAAGGAGCCACAATGCACATGATTACAGATTCACTTTAAAAGCAATAAAGGCACTCAAAAAGGGTGTGGAATGGACTTCGTTTGAGGCCGGGGTCCACACGACCCGGTGATGCACAATGTACCTGAGATTTAAAGGGGCACCGCACGCAAACTCACAAGGAAGCCACGGTGATGACAGGCGGACTCGCAGCAGCCACAGCTCCCAGCTGTAGCGGTCCACGGCGTGCACTCACGATAATCCTGGAACGGGGCTTAAAGGCGGGCACCCAGCAGCACACACAGGTGATAACAAGATCCTCGAAGTGGTGACTAGTGCGGGCACTTAGAGGCACAGCTCCTCAGCTGCAGCGGCCCGCGATAGCGATGACTTTGGTAACACAGGCAAATGCGGATTCTTAGCAGCAACAGCTTCTCAGCTGCAGCGGCCAACAGTAGCGATAACAATGACTTTGGTAACACAAGCAAATGCGGGCTCTCAGCGCAGCTCCTCAGCTGCGGCGGCCCACACTAGTGATACGATGACTTTCAGCCCACGTTCCCCGCAGTAGAACCAGAGACTCTGGAATTCTCAGCAGAGGCCTCACCTGCGAGTAGAATCCTCCTCAAATAGGAATCCAGACAGCTAATGGGTGAAGTCTAACATCCCTGAGACTTCAGCAGGAGGCAAGCTCAAATCAGGCCCTTGGGTAGTTGCTTCAGCAAGATGGTTGAAAGTTTCAACCGTCTTTCCCTCTAGTTACATGGACAGAGGTTTGTCTTGACATCCAGAAGTAACACACCGTGTAGGGGTTATAGCACAGATACTTATACCCTAAAAAGTATTTGTTCTTAAAAGTCACAAAACCCCAAACCCAGCCAGAACTAGTTTGGTGAGTCCTGGAGCACTTTGTTTACAAGGTTGCATCCTGACTTTCAGGAAGAGGGGGTTCTGCCATCAGACGCACAGTGGGAGGTGGAGCCATCATTCACCTTGCCAGGCACAGCCCTGCTCAGATGAAAGGGTCACCCCTCCCCATACTCTAACTGCAGATCTCTCTATTCAATCCAGGTCGGGCTCAGCCTGCCCTGTCCCTCCCAAACCAGACAGCCAATACACATAACAACAGAGCACACTGAAAGGCTTAGGCAAGAAAATACCTACTTTCTAAAATTGGTATTTTAAAACACAGAATATAAAAATAATCTTCACTAAAAGATACACTTTAATAATCTGAGCAGAGTCAAACTAAATTTGACTTTCCTATCATGTTCCTTGGGTCGATTAGGATTATAGAATGTAATAATCACACTGCCTAAGGGAAAAGATAGCCTTGCAATAGTGAAGCACAAAATGGAGTGTAATTCACTATCAGGACATGCTATACAGACCAAGGCATGTCCTACCTTTCACATACAATGCACCCTGCCATAGGGGTGATTACATGATGCCAAGGGAAGGTTTAGGGACTGGGATGTGGGTTCGCTTCACATTCAGCACAGCAGTTCTGGACTGCACACAGACTCTGCAATGGCAGGTCTGGGACACACTTTACAAGCTGCTTCTGTGGGTGGCGCAATCAGCGCTGCAGGCCCACCAGCAGTATATGGTCTACCAGCCCTGGGCACGCATGGTGCACTATACTAGGGACTAACAGTAAAACCAAATGAGCCAATTATGGGAATACCAATTCATACAGTCAATTTACAATAGGGAGCATTCTCGCTGTGGCACTGAATGGCAGTGGCACAGCGCCCAGAGCATCAAACATGAGCAAACACAGAGGAGACAAAAACAAAAAATGGAAGGCAGACCCACGCCAATGGTGCCAGGTCTAACAGTGATTGAGTGCATACCATTCACCTAATTTTTTTATATGTCTGCAATATATATCAGAGCACCCTTGTACAGTGTCAAAGCGTTGCTCTTTAAAACTGAAACTTTTCTCTCTTACACCGGTCATAGGGTTGTATGTATACGTTTGAAACCTTTACACCACAGCAAATGGGGCTGGGCGACGACTAGAAGGAGGTTGTTCTACGTCCTAAAAGGCCAATGGTGGCCTTTTGTGCACAACAGTCCAAACCAAAATAGAAACTTAATACAAGGTATTACCAGCCAAACATACATATATTTACATTCACATGCCAGCGCTGAGGGCGGTACTGTACAAAATCAGATGCCTTGGAATTAGTGCAAGGTGGATGCTATTCACCACAGCACAGATAACTTAACACCAGGACTTTAAGCGGGCCCGGTCCTGCTGGTACTGAGATGAGTCCCTATCGGGCTCCCCAATGTTGCCCTCACCCACGAAAAACAAAAGAAAAACATTATTAACTCTGCTTTTGAGGGAACTTGAAAGAGACTCGTTTTTAGTTTGTCCAGTCTCATTGTTTCCGAGCTGAAGCATTTGCAATATTATATACAAGCCACAGTTGTTGCTTTTTTACCTTATTCAACTAACAACCATTGATAAAGCCAATGGTCCTGACTTTTTGTAGGTGTAATGTTAGGTGTTTATAATTCGAGGCAATGGCAGAAGCAGCACTGCTAAGCACAGAATTTTAGCATACATGTTTTAAGCAGTTTATCATGATAAAGCGTTATTGCATTGCATGCGATTAAAGGCAACTTGAGATTGGAAGCGAAAACGAATTTACAGCTTTTTGTAGTTAGGAATTTATTAAGCCTATTTGGAGTGAGAGTAAGGGGTGTAGTAGCCAGCATTTTGTGCGTGCTAATGGGCCTCCCAGTTTGTTGTTAGGGATGGCGGACTGCTGTTTTGTCAGGTTGCGATGGGCGGGGCGGCCTGTTTACACCGCTGTAGGTCCACCCGCTGGACAGGTCAAAGTAATTAGCAGGTTTGTCCATTGATCACATCTCACCTGGGCGACTGGAGGTCATCGTCTCTCTGGTACTTGCGGGGGTTGGGGGACACCCCCAACTCACAGGGGAGGTTTTGGCAGTGTGGCAGAGAGAAGGGCAATTTGTTTGGAGTTGCTTGGTGTGATGGGCGTTTGAGCTCTAATTTGGTGGTTTGATGCATACGGTTGCCCAGATTGCGGAAGACTGCTCCCTGCAGTCTTTCTCTCTAATTAGGGTGATGCATGGGATGGGTTGCAAGCATGCGCTGAGGGATGGATCCTTTGACTTCATCCATATGTGAACGTGGTTAGTTTCAGGCCAAGGAGTGACTGTATGACCCCCGGGTGCCGGGGAGGGTTTTCTGGGTGGCAGCATTCCCGAATATTGCACAGGTTGTTGTTTCCACAGAGTGGGGGCAGATCAGCAGGCGTCATCTTGTCAGGGCTTGAGGTGTCAGTCGGGTCTTTTAGTCAGAGTACGAATAGGCTCTATCCTGTCAGCAGGGGCGTGAATTTGCCATTCCCAATAGAGTGCTGGTACCCTAATAGTGTTGGAATAGAGGGTTAGGATTACAAAGAAGGACTACGATTAGAGCACATTTTGCTTTGATATTTAAGAGGGTACAAGAATACGGACCATAGATTTTCTCCATGTCCTCCGATCCACAGCGGCATGATACAGGTTGCTTCAGTTAAGCATAATATCCTTGGGAGCGGTCAGCCAACAAGGGGACTAATGTCCCAATTTTGGCGTAGGAAGACATGCAGTGTGGTGCTCCCTTACAAGGGGTAGGGAGAAGGACACATTTCTACCAGGCTTGGCTGAAGGGTATACTATTACACCCAGCTGGGAGATAGATGTATGGCCCAGTGGGTCTGGTTGCCTCTTACCTGGCCCTTCGGGAGAGGGTTACTCTCTGGTTCATGCTGACAGCACGCCCCTTACCACTTTGGGGTTGAACAGGTATGGAAGGCATGATTAAATGTCAAGCTATGCGGGTCATGGCAGGCAAGTTTGCAAGCACTCTTTTGCAGGGTCAGCAAGCCCAGCGTTCTGGGCAGGCTTGTCAGTAGAGCGCATCACACAGGTGGAACAAGGTGAATCCCAATGTGTTAAAAGGTACATCCATCAACAGCCACCCAGGAGAGTGGCCGGATGACAGGTTAAGTGTTTGATGTACAGGCAAATGGGGAATATACCATGTGCACCACTGTGAGGCACCTGAGGTTTGTTGAGGTGCAGTGTTAGGCAAATATGTGCCAGCTGGATTAGTTGTATAGAATGGGGTGCAGCGCTCAACAATGGGTGTTCTGCAACCTAGCATTTCTTCAAGTTGCCGGGACCAACGGTCTGGGGGGGCCTTCCGGGTGTCCTGTGAGTAGGGGTCTCAGGCATGCGCTGGAACAGCTTTCTGTAGAGGCTGCGACACAGACTAGGGGGGGTGTCTCCCCACCCAACAATCTTGGCCATACACCTGGGAGGCAATGACTTGACTTTCCTGGGTAGGAGGGCACGGGTGCCAGAAGAGAAACCCCCGTGGTGTAAGAAGGCAACCAGTTGGGGGCATGTGTGTTATGATGGCCAGAGAACGCCACTGTAGTGTGGCGAGGGACAGATCAGGGGTTGCAGCAGAACATCTCACAAGAGTTACCAGTGCCAGGCGAAGAGTCACTGAACAAAAGGGTTTGGGTGATCAGGATTGGCCTGCTGCATGCAAAACTCCACAGGGAGTTTTTAGAGTTTAGGGTGCACTTGTCCAGAGGGTCAGCAGGGTGTCCATCTTGGTGGGGGGCCCTGGCTGCGACGGTGGCCACACCCAGAGCTGTGGCGGAGTTACAGGGCGATCCAGAGGCTGGAAGGTACAGAAGGGTACCCTCTGCAGGAGCACAGTAAGGGTGCTAAAGCCAACTATTCCCAGGGAGGTCCTCGCGTTGGACCCTGAAGGAGCGATGGCGCCCCGTTAGTCCTACGGGCGGTTGTAGACCTGAGTAACAGGGGTTGCCTGGAGCGCTCCGCTTGGCCTTCTGGGGGGCGTGAGTAATGGGGTGGACTGGCGGTCCACCGGTGGGAGGGGTTAGCCCCTCCACCAAATCTGACAAACATTGATTGGATTGGCCACAGTGTAATTTGGCTCATCAGGTGGCAGGCGGCGAGAGGCTGCCTGCCCTGAGATCACCCATAAGATAATGCACCATGTTGGCATATTTGTTATGCAAATAAACCTGCAGCAATTTTCTCCACAAAAGGTGTCTTGTCTCTTTATTTCTCCAGGATATTGCTGTGGGGGGATGGGGAGTGTTGGCGATATTGGCACTATGTATAATTCTATTGGGCCTGGAACTTCCTCTTACTGGGCTCATCGAAATTTATAGGCAAATAATAATGAGGACCTTTGACCCAGACTCACCTATTTACACATAAGTCATGGGGTGAGGGACAGGTAGCTGGGACAAGTCCTCCTGACCAAATTCTGCTGAGTATGGAAGGAGGTGGGGAGTGGACAGCAGGGATTGCCTGCCACTACTAATCAAAGGTGTGATAGTCAACAAGGGCACAACAAAACACATGGTCTAAAGGTTCAGCTGCAATTAGATCTATTTATTCGTTAGCTCTTTGATTTGCAACACTTTAGATCTTTTTAAAATACAGATCATACAGCCAAAGAAAAGTTTCTTGTCTGTAACCCGGTAAACAGCCTAAAGTACGACTGGTGTCTAAAAACGCTACCACAAAATTATTGATATATAGGCAAAACAGTTTTCAATGGTGGAAAAAGTGACAATATGCCTTTAAGGCAGCCAAGCAGTAACACTGCCTAGCATGCCTCGAAGGTCTGTTGGATTTAGTTTGATTTTGATGGTTCACTCTAAACAGAAGAATGCCACCTGTCAAATGTGTTGTACTTCCTTTGGTTGTCTCAGGAAGGCAACTGGGTTAACAAATGAAATGAAGTTCCCATGATTGAGAACCAATGTTGCAGGTAAGTCATTTTTTCTTCTCTATCATAAGATCTTCATAAATATTCATAAGTTCAGAATAGAACCGCAAACTCAACCCTTCACAAAAAGAGCCAGGAGGAATGGAAATCTCACCCAAACATGCAGCTATCCCAAGTATCTGCTGCTTTCTTTAAAAAGATTGGGTGTTTATTAAAATATAGCATGGTTTGTTTAAAACTTTGGGGGCATTTAATCTTTTGTACCTGGCCAAGAGAGAACTCCGCATTTCCTGCGCTGCTGGTCCCCTCGCCGCCGCATTCTACAATCCTTAGCGGCCGCCCGGGAGGGGACAGCAGTACTCCATCGCCCAGGCTCCTTTGCGGTCCCTGATCGGCGGAATGCCGCCACATCAGCCCTGCGCCCGGAGGCGCTTTAAATCTCGGACCTTCTCCGCGTCGCGGGAGCGGCGTCGGGCTAAGCCCAGGCAAAGGGCGGGCCCTCTGTGGCCCTCAGAGGCCTGAGGAGCCTGGGCTGAGCCAGAGATCCTGGCCAAAATTTCGACGGTGGACCCTGGAACTGTAAGCACCTATATTTTATATAGTGTATTGAAATCCTTCATATTGGGAGCCATTGACATTGCCTAAAAGCTCAAACTTATTCTAAAAACTTTGTATACATTTGGACTCTAGTTTTCTGCCTAGGATTGTTACTTATCACTTTGTTCATACCCAAATAGCCTTTTTAAAGACACGTGAAACTAGAAGTAAGGCTGCAGCTGGAGGGACAAAGTTGGCGGGAATGTGGATAAAGTAGCAAAGGTCCAAGAATTCCAAGGCTTTAACAACGCTTGAATAAGCTGTGATTTTTGTTGAAAGGAGACACACTGGAAGCTCTGGACCTCTTGGGCTTCATGTAACAAAGCAAGTTTTAAGGAAAAATTTGTGTGTACTCCAAAGAAGATCTCAAGAATTTTTCAGAATTAATATTCGTTCCCAGGTGTTGTAGTACAAAGGACAGAGATGTCTTTCTTTGCAGAAAAGTATCTTTATTGTTGTGCATAGGACATGAACAGCCGACACGTGTTTCGCCCCCTCATGGCGATTTGCGCCGGGGCTTTCTCAAGGCTGTAGAGAGAGACGGAATATTTTAATAAGGTGTACGAGATGATAGCAGTTGACCCCAAGAGGAACAGAAAGACACCAAGGTGCAAGGGTGGTTGTGAAGATTTATAGTGTCATGGCATCAGAACCTTTTCTACTTTTTCAGGTAGCGGTGAAACTTGAAATGGAGATAGTTATTGTGACTAAAGTTGTGCTGGGATAGCGCAAACTAAAGAGTGCAAGGTAGAAAAGGGGATGTGAGATAGTTCTGATAAATTAAAAACAGCAAAATATATGAGAGTGGTTTCTCAGTATTCTAATTTCTTCAGGCAACCCTAAAGGTATATCAAGATAGCAAATCGGAGAAAGAGAGCAAAGAGAAAATAAGCAGACAGAGAGGTCACAGTGTAAAAAACAATATATAATAGTTATACCTAGTTATTTTTCAGACGTCGAGTATTTAATTATCCAAAAAGTGTCAAAGTCCAAGGTTTCAAAATTACAGTTTTTCAGGAGCAAGGTTCTACTGTCAAATCAAAGCACAATTATTGATTTTTAGTAACCAATAACCAGGTCTGGTGCTACCACATGTCATTTCAGAGAAACGCTTTTAGCAAGTGAAAATTACAGACAGTGCGTACAATGTTAGTGACATCTATCTGTGATAGCAAAAGTCAGAATGGTTCACATTGGTTCACAGATTATAAATTGTGACATAACATTTTGTTAAACATTTCATTTTGTAGACATTGCTATTTTAATCATTGCATCAAGTTTTCTCTAAACCTGCATAGATAGCACCTCTACTCATGACAATTAAGCCTGGTTGGTGTACCTGCATATTGCGGGTTACCTAGGTTAAAGAGATGGCCATTAATATAATAAATAGTCAAAAGCAGTGTAGCCTTAATTTCTATGGTCAGGGACATTAAAATTAAAATATGTAAAGTTATGCACATTCCTTACATTTAACGGAACTTTGATTCCTATTTTAATTATTTAGCAGTTTGAGTATTTTTACATAATTATGCGGATATTGTACCATGTGTCTTAGCTTATTGTCAGAACAGCATTAAAAATTGCCCCATAAATTCAACTAAGCCATATTTCAAAAAACAACACTGTTCTAAAAATTCGAGCGCTTTTGTACAGGTAGATGTAGTTGGTAAAAGAAAGGGCCGGTAATGTACAGGCGACTGTACAACATGCGGTGTTCTAATAATCTATTTTAGACTGGCGTGCAATTTTAGTATAGGTATTTACCCTTCGCAGTGTATTCATTCAGTTACTTGGGCAAGTCACAAATACAAAATATTATTGTGAACCGGAGGGCCGACATCAGACAGGCAGGTTTAACCCAGGTTTTACGCAAGCTGGGACATGATCTTTTGAAGTATCTAAATGGGCGTGGGCGCTATTGGGAACTAACCGTCTCATGAGTGAGAGCCGGCAGGCAGATAAATAAATACGCGGCGAAAGCGTCTACATTCCCCAAAGACTTACTCGTTTGGCTAATGCCCTCTTCAGTCCTGCTCCGAGTCCTAAAACGTCAGGGCGGTCCTCGGGTTGAATCCCGGCAGTTTCCACACTCGCGGTCACCCGGTGGTTAAACGGTGTGAGCCGGAAGGGGAAACGGATAGGCGCGTTTGTCTAGATAGACTTTGCTACGTTTCTGATTTTGATACTTTCATTTTAAATAAACCCGATTTTCACATATATAGAGCTGTGCTTTGTGAGTTTAAATAATGTCAGTTTAAACAGAAATAAAAAGGAATTTTTTGCTCGAGTTTGCTAGGTCACATATACTGCACTCGGTGCGATGGCTGCCATTTGTAAGTGGTGTGAATGCCTAGTTAGCAGGGTAGCAGCCAATTGTGGCCCAGGCATTTCTGATTTTGATACTTTCATTTTAAGTAAACCCGATTTTCACATATATAGAGCTGTGCTTTGTGAGTTTAAATAATGTCAGTTTAAACAGAAATAAAAAGGAATTTTTTGCTCGAGTTTGCTAGGTCACATATACTGCACTCGGTGCGATGGCTGCCATTTGTAAGTGGTGTGAATGCCTAGTTAGCAGGGTAGCAGCCAATTGTGGCCCGGGCATCACATGACAGATATAATGTTTTTTAATTCTGTACCATATGATTTGCATATTATTTGTCAAAATTACAAAAAGAAACGCTATTGGGAAGTAATTTATAATGAAATGTCAGAATTCTAATTGTATTTAAATAGAAAGACCCTGTCAATAAACGAGAGTTCATAGCCTGCAGGGCAGGTGGAGGTAGGAGAATGAAAGTTGTTAGCTGGGCACAGTCGGGTGACTTACACTGGGTTCTGATCTGATGGTAGAATTTAGGGAGTAATATAAGCCATATTGAAAATAGGGTTTATTAGTGGGGCAGACATCAGTATCACATTATCTATCATTTGTAAATAGGCTCTCAGCAGATCCACATTGTTGATTGGGCTGGTTTTATCAAAAGCAGTGGATTGTCTAAAGAGGTCTAACTGAAAAGACTGCACATTGATACAGGGCCTACCACCATTGTTCATATCATCAAATATAAGCTTATAGCTGTGTCCATATTTATTAGTTTTGAGCTTATGGCCATGTCCATGTCATTGCTGCATCTTCTCTTGGAGTGGCAAGGTGAAATTAATCACAGCCAGTGATGCCAATCGTACTCCTGAAACAGCCCATTTTTAACTGTGTCCATACCTATGATTAGTGCACTTTCTTGTCACTGCTGCCTCTTCTCATGGAGTGGAAAGATGAGGTTGATCATAACCAATGATGCCATTCATACTCCTGATTCAGCCCATTTTTTACTGTGTCCATACCTATGATTAGTGCACTTTCTTCTCGACGAAGCATTTGGTCCAAGTCGCCTCCTCGTTTGGGTATTTTTAGTCTTTTTATTCCCACAAACGAGAAGTTCAGGTTGTTCTTGTGATGTCGTAAGAAATGCTCTACAAGGGATTCTCTAGTGTCTGTTCCATGGATGTTCCGATAATGTTCTTGTATCCGAACTTTTCAAGGGTCTTTTTGAACTACCGATGTAGTGTTGACCACAAGGGCATGTTATTAGGTAAATTACATAGGTGCTTTCGCAGTTGATTAGGTCGATGATCTTGTGTTTGTGACCATTGATTAAGACCTCTTTGGTTCTTGATTTTCCCAGTTTGCAGATTGAACAGTTCGTACAAGTGTAAAAACCCACGGTCTGAGGTGGAAAGGATCTTGGTTTTGGTTTGATATCCAAAAATGGTGGGCATAAGATGTCTCTTAGGTTTCTGCTCCGTGAGAAGCCCATCTGAGGTTTATCTTGTAGTGCATTGGACAGGGTTGGATTGTCTTTCAACAGGTGCCAGTGTTTTTGTAGGGTCTTGCGGATGTATTGTTGTCCGCTGTTGTATTCGGTGTTGAACCGAATTGTTTGTTTCCTCTCTCGCACTTGGTTGTTGTGTAGTAAGCTTTGCCTGTCAGTCTTTTTGAATTTTGTTAGTGCCTTAGATAGTGGTTGTTCCTTGTAACCTCGTTGTTTAAGACGTTCGGTTATGTTGGCTGAGTGTGTTTCATACTCTTCCACAGAGCTACAGTTCATGCGTGCTCGTCTGTACTCCCCTCCTGGGATATATTTGTAATGGTATGGGCAGGGTGGCTGCTAGTGGCATGCAGGATAGAATTTGCAGAGCTTGGCTTTCTATAGATTTTAGTGTGTAACTGATTATTTGAGACATAGATAGACAGGTCCAGAAATTCAATTTCTGTTTTTGAAATATTGTGAGTGATTTCAATACCCCATTGGTTAGGTGACATAGACTTGATGAATGATTTGAGTTTGTTCTCTGTTCCTTGCCAAATCATTAAAATATCGTCTATGTAACGACCCCACATTATAATGTTGTCAGTTACATCTTCCGATCTTTCTTGCCAAAGCCAGTGTTGCTCCACCACTCCCATCAGGAGACAGGCATATGGGGGAGCAAATTTTGCCCCCATAGCGGTCCCCTGCAGTTGTAAATAATGTTTCCCATTGAAGAGGAAGTAGTTATTGAAAAGACAGAACTCCAGAAAGTCAAGAATCATTCTGTTTCGAGCTGTTAGGTGTACTGAGCGAGTTTGCAGGTACCTTCTTGTTGCAGCTATCCCATCTGTGTGTTTGATTGAAGTGTATAAGCTGGTGATGTCAATTGCAATAAAAAAATAATCTTCCTGCCATTCAATATTCTCTAGTTTCTGAAGTATGAGGTAATTGAAATTTTTATGGTCAGGTATGTCCCCTAACGAGTACCCCATCGTCTCCATGTACGAGATTAAAGTGCATGTAACTTCCCTCCGCAACCGAATTTGAAGACGCAAATACAGGTGCGTCCAACGTTAACATGTTCTCTATCAGATCCACCATGAATGGATTGATAATTCAGTTCCTAAGTATGCCGTGCCACCGTCTTTACATGGTGCACTTTCACGTTCTTCCTGGCTCTGCCGAGCTAGGCCCTGATTTCTGCCATTGAACCACTTTCTGTCTCTGCCTCCGAAAGCTGCAGCATGGAGATGTATCCCTGACCCCTGCCTTACTTCCTGCCAAGTGAAGCGGTGCCTGGCTCGGCCTGGCCTGCCTGCCACACAGTATTTAGCCTCCTCGAAAACACATTCCTGTCTAGTGAAATAGGTAAACAGCTCCCCGGCTGCAGAGCAAAGGGCCAAGCCTCCCTGTCTCCCTCATGTAATTCATATTCCTGTTACCATGGTAGGCCCATGGCCCCGCACATTGCACTTAGACACATATGCATCCAGTATAGAATAGCCTCTGCCCGAAAGACCTTTTACTTCAGATTACACCTACCCCAAATACCCGATATCAGACATGTTATAGGAACAGGTCGGTCTGACATGCCAGACGTCTGTCTCCTCTACTAGTGCTAAAAGCCAGACCCTTAGCTTTCTCCAGATACACGTCAATCACACGTCATACCAGCTGCACGCGCACCCAAGTTACAGTTTTCAGCTGACTCTGCAGAATTCTCTATGTATCCACCCACTTATGACACTTTTCTGTGACGTTTCCAGCGCACGCCTTTGTACACGCCTTTTTGCTACGCACATTCAATTGGCACGCCTACTGTATTCACTGCTATTGCATCGTTATACTATATATGTCATGTACTGTTAATAAATCGTTGACATCTTTTTGCCATCATTGCATATACCCCCGAACCCTTGTATTGATGGAATTGATTTCCATGACTCGAGTCATTCTGAATTAAAGCCCTTAAGACTCAGACACCCCGGACTCTGCCTCTCATTTTATTGAGCTATTCATTGACTTGTCATTATACGGAAAAATAGTATACGGTAAAATATATTTACCACAAGCACATCCTTAGTATCCCTGATGAAAGAGGGGAGAGATCTCATGAGAGGCTGTAACTCTGCGTCGATGAAAGCCCCTAGATTAGAGCAGACAGAGTCAATGCCAGCGATTATAGGTCTTTCTTTGGGTATTCGCCCAGGCTTATGCACCTTAGGTAATAGGTACAAGGTTGGTACAATCGGGTTTTTGATATATAGGAGATTTTTTTCTTCTATGCTCAGTAGGCCTTTTTCTTGCCAGAGGTCAAGTAACGCAGATAGTCTTTCTTGAATTTGCAGTGTAGGGTTGTTTTCTAGAACCTGGTAGCATGTATTGTCCTCCAATTGCCGTTGTGCTTCCAAGAGATAGTCCGAGGTATTAAGGATGACGACATTTCCCCCTTTGTCAGCTTCTTTGATTGTCAGCTCTTCATTTTGTCTTATTTCAGTCAGTGCCAGTCTTTCTTTGGTAGTGATGTTTTTTGGAATGTATTTTTGCTTGGCTTTGTATCAAATTCCTTGTTGAGGTCTTCGGTCACTTTGGAGAAGAACATATCTATTGAGTTTCCAGATGGTAATGACGGGGTAAATCTCGACTTCTTCTTCAATGGATTCGGTTTGGTGTGAAAGATGTCAATGCCAAGTTCATCTGCGGTTGTGGTGAGTGATTCCAAGTCATCTGGTGTTTCATCTGAGGACAAATGAAGTAGGAGATTGCTGTTTTCTAAGTCTTGTGCGGACAGGTCACTGGTTTGATTGTTGCAATTGGAGGTCGTCTGTTTTCTTGGGTTATCATGGAAGAAAGAGTGTAATTTTAGTCTCCTAGTGAATTTGAAGAGGTCTATTTTGGTTTTCACCACGTCCCATTGGGCAGTTGGACAGAAAGAGAGCCCTCTGTTCAGGATTTGATTATGTGTTTCCGTCAGTGTCGTTGTGGATAGGTTGAGTACCAAATTGTTGGTTATGTTTTGGTCAGATGTTGTTCCCTTTTCCTTGCTCTGGTTTGGACACCCGGCGTGTTTGGTTTCGGTGTTCCCAGGTTTGGTGGTCGTGGTCGATTGTCCTGTATGTTTCCAAGCCGGTGTCGTTGGACCTCCTCCCGAAAATGTACCTGTGGTCGCAGATTTGAAGATATAGATAAGTTTTCGACTGACCCTGCTTCAGATGATGAGGGTGTCTGAATGGGTTTCGACGGTGGACCCTGGAACTGTAAGCACCTATATTTTATATAGTGTATTGAAATCCTTCATATTGGGAGCCATTGACATTGCCTAAAAGCTCAAACTTATTCTAAAAACTTTGTATACATTTGGACTCTAGTTTTCTGCCTAGGATTGTTACTTATCACTTTGTTCATACCCAAATAGCCTTTTTAAAGACACGTGAAACTAGAAGTAAGGCTGCAGCTGGAGGGACAAAGTTGGCGGGAACTCTTGATGATTTTATAGTACGCACAAACTCATTGATAGACCAAGGAATTGTGCTTACGGAGAGAAGGGTATCTCAAGATCTCGCGTTTGCTAAGAGGTCGTCTATGGGCCACATTGCTGTGGTTCGTAGTCCTGAAAATGTTTTAAGTAACTCCACCTCTTTGCAGACACATGCGGAGGTCCATAATATCACTTGTACTCAGCCCATTCTTCAAGACTCTATCCCTTACGATCCCCAGGACCTGGCACCTTCGGGAAATAGCTTGATTGCTACACAAATAGATACCCGGGCTGAAAGTAGCAACTATGAGATGAGAGGGAAAAGGGAGGGAGCAATCCCAAAAAATAAGCGTACTAAAAATAATAACACTACTGCCAAGAAGCCAAAATAGGTAACAGTGAGCGAAATTAGAGACAATACCAGCTAAGAAGCAGCGCGGGGAGTTCCTGGGGTGGATTCAGGGAAAGAAGAGGTTGGTTCTAGAACCTTGCCTATGACTATTCCAGATGACTCCATCTTAGATGATACTTTAGCTGACATTTTCACTAACAGCACTACAGCTAATACCACAGCTAATAGTACAGGTATCTGTGTAGATAGGGAAGATCTTTTAATAACTACATTGAAGTCACTAATTAAATCCTTACTTTCCCCCCTAGAAGAGAAGCTTTTGGTAATAGAAACCCAACTCAATGAGCTACATAAGGATATAAAAGCTTTGCATACTACCCAGGCCAAAAAAGTAGCCCGCATAACTTTACCTGCTAACAAACCCCAAACACTGGATAAGTGTCTAACTGAAGGTAAAAAAGCAGTTCCGAAAACCCCATTGCCGAACCTCAATCGCCCCGAAACAAGTAAAACCTGTGTCAAACCCACTCCGGCCACTGAGGCTAAGACAAATAAACCAGTTAGCCTCAATGTTCCAACTCATAGTCCGGATAAAACCCATCAAGATAGGACCAAAAAGCGTAGAGGCATCAACTTACCACCAGAAGCATTCCCATACGTGGTAATTTTAACTGGGGTCCCAGAACTGGCCCCACAAATCGTGGAACCCTTCTGGGCACTTAAAAATAAGGTGCTCCACTGGTTAAATTCTAACCACCCTTGTTGGACTTGGCCTTTTTCCCCCAAAATTTTTCGCTTTTGACCCCCTTATCTAGGATGCCTCCCCCATGGGATTAAACCTGTATAGGCCATGAGTGGTGTGAGACACCTTGTTGAAAATGTAATTACATGTAATAATGTGAGCACTTGTAAAATCCCCCATTTTAAAACTGCACCTGACTGAAATGTAGTGTTTTTAAAATGGATGCCATGGCCCTGGGTTTTGCCACTGGACTGCCATAGGTCAGCGGACTAGATAATATTACCCAGCTACCCCTAGCTTTTGGAGGGAAGCCTGGCACCCAGGGTGCTCAACCCCTCCCCTTGAGCCAGTGTGAACCAGTTTTCCCCAACATTCCGGAAGGTGCTGGCTCTGTGAGGGAGGAGGGTATAAATAGGGAGAAGTGCCACCAGAAAGTCAGTCAGCGCTGGGACAAGGAAGAGAGGGGACCTGCTGTGAGGTGCTACCGCCACATGGGCCTGTGAGCTGGGCCCTGCACCCCTATAAACCCCCCCTCTGCTGTCCCCATGGGCCCCTGACAAGGTCACTGACGCTATTTGACCGGGTACCAAGCCAGCGCTGTGTGAAGAAGCGCCCAGGAGGTGAGGAGTGTGCCCCTGAGGAATTGCTGTGGGACTGTCTGCCCCTCTGAAGCACCCTGGGGAAGATTGTGCCCCCAAAGGAACTGCTGCGGGCTGAGGTGCTGTGAGGCCCTGTGAAAGCGCTGGGCCCTGGGACTGTTGTGGCCCCTTAGTGCTGTAAAGCCCACCTGACAAATGCTAAAACTGCGAAGCGCTGAGGAAATGCTAAATTCCTGCCCACTCTGCGTGGACTGAGAAAGGAGACTGTGGCAGCTTGTAAATAGCGCCATTTTCGCTGTTTCCTGAGGAGACTGTGGCAGCTTGTAAATAGCGCCGGTTGTGGAAGCGCGCTTTTGCCGCTATCTAAAGGAATAATTAAAAGGGACCCTACCCCTTATTGTTGCCATCGTCACCGCCGCGGCCCGGCGCAGCCAAGGGACCCCCACCGCTGTGGGCATCGTCGCGGCGGCCCCCGGTACCTGGAGAGGGCCGCCGAAGTGCAGGGAGGGCCGAGCTAGGCCCTGAGTCCGTCAGGTTCCCCCATCACATGACGGGGGCCCGGCCGCGTCAACGGCCCGCCCCCGCCGCGCACTGATTGGCCTGCGCGGCCGTGACCTTTGAAGGCCGCGCAGGGATTGGCTGTCGGCCGGGAAGGCCAGGAGAAGGGGAATCGAAGCCCCGGGACCCGGGTGAAGCACCGGAGCGGGGCCCCCGTGGTCGAGGGGGAGCCCCGAAGCAAGAGCGACCGGAGCGGGTGCCCACCCCGCCGGTGAGTGCCCCCGCGCTGGAGGGAGAAGCCGAGTCTAAGCCCCGGGTCCCCGTGAGGTAGGAGGGGGACCCGGGTGAAGCTCCGTTGTGGGGCCCCCGTGCCAAGGAGGGAGCCCCGAGAGAAGCGACCGGAGCGGGAGGCCACCCCGCCGGTCTGTGCCCCACGCGAGGGGCCGGTGAGTCAGGCGGGGCCGGGGCACAGTGACGGTGCCAGCCCCGCCTCCCAGCTTTAGGGAGGCCGGAAGAAGCTAGCTGGCTGCGTGGTGGGGCTCCCGTAGTGAAGAGGGAGCCCCGATAGTGCCTATTCCGCCGGTGAGTGCCCCAAAGAGAGCCTGCCCAGGCCTAAGGCAGCCCCGGGTCCCCGTGAGGAAGGAGGGGCCCGGGTGAAGAGGGAGACCGGCTGACATGAGGAGGGGGCATCGAGGCATGGGTTCGGTGCCTGCCCCAGTCCCTGCCTCAGAAGTCCGGTGAAGCGATGCTGCTGGCGGGGCTCTCCTGAGCTGTAGAGAGCCCCACGCACCCAAGTTGGCCGCATTGAACCCCCTGGGCTCCCGTGAGGAGGAGAGGCCCAGGTGATGCAGAGAGAAGGGGGAGGCCTCGAGGCACATTGCGGTGCCTGCTCCCTCCCCTGGAAAGGAGCCCTGCATCCTGTTGTGGAGAGCCCCGGGTCCCTAAGAAAGGAGAAGAGCCAGGCGGAGGGCTGAAGACAGCAGGAGTTGTGTAGCGGGGCCCCCATAGTGAAGAGGGAGCCCCGGTTGCAATGCTGAGGCCTGAGTGAGGCCTTGTGGGCCCGAGTGATCGGCGCAGATCACCGGGGAGACCCGCGACTCGAGGCACATTGTCGGTGCCTGGTCCCCCCCTGCAGAGGAGACCCCAAAGAACGCCTGCAGGACCTACTGAGCCCCGCAGGAGCCATCGAGGGGAGTCCGGTGAGTGGGGCCTGTCTTGAGTTGGTGGAGGGGGGGCAACGGGGTACATTGCCGGTGCCCGCCCCCTGGGACTGTGTTACCCTGTCAGGCGGCCCGTATGGCAGAGGACACCTGTGACTTGGGCTCCAGATTTATTGAACTGCCCTGACTTTCCTGCAACTAACTGCCCAACTAGACAACTCGGGAGCAAGCCGGTTGCCTTTATTGCATATTTTGGGGTAGAGAGTCTTATCCCCCCTCATTGCAAATTTAGGTCCCTACTGTCTGGGTTGCCCTGAGATCCCCAGTTATTAAGGAAGCCTGAGGGAGGAAAGGTCTAAGGGAGTCTAGAAGTAAAGAGGGTTGACTGCTGTGTACACCCTGATGTTTGATACCCCTAGTTTGATGGTAGAGGGAGCCTAGTTGATTCCTGACAGGTGTTCCTGATCTATGAGAAGGGCCCCTACCTGATACTTATGCTGGGCGATGTATGTTCTGCTTTATGTTGGTCAATAGGTTGGCCTGATGTGTTATTCCAGGCCCTTGTTATGTACCAGATTAATGGGCCAGACGGGCTGATTTATTACAGGTATTCCTGTCCATGATGTGCCGTGAGGCCCTGATGTTTTCTTTCCCTAACAGGGGTTGGGTTGGTGTTAATGTACATGATGTATAACTATGCTAATGCAGAACTTTTGCAATTACAGCCTTCCCTTTAGGATGAGAGTCTGAGTTGGCCCCGCCAGATTGGCCCCAGATCTAATGACATTTTGATTCCATCCTTTTTCTCTTTCAGCATGGACTACTTCCTATGTAAATAATTTCCCCCCTTTATTCACTTGGCTCTGGCGCCAATTGGAGTCCTGTTGTGACACTACTGTTTTGCATTCTTTTGCCTTGCAGGTTGGAAACACTACTAAACTACATATCTTTTTCCAACTCAAACTGGTGTCCTGCCTCTTTTGTGGTGTGCCTGGTGTGTTGACTGTGGGTACTGCGTGAATGCTTCACATGTCCTCGAAGTTTGGCCTGCCCGCTTGATGCCATGCTACCCCCTTAGAGATTTGGGTAACCCCCATTTCTTACATTGGTGGCAGCGGTGGGATAGGACTTGTGTTTACGCAGTACCACAGCTGCCACAGGTTACACCACAGGTAGAGCCTTGTGGTGGGGATTATTGTTGAATTGTTTGCTAAATTGCTTCCTCCTGAAAGTGTTTGACAATTGTGTCCCCTTGGTCCACTGTGGGTGTGTCCCGAGAGTCCTCGCCACGATGGGGTTGGTTTATGAGGAGGTGGAACTAATGGAGTACACTGAGCAGGAAGTGTTACATTTTCTCCAGGAGAGAGGGATACCCCCAGTAGGAAACATTAGGAGAAATTTGTTTCTCTATGAGGCCCTCAAGAGGGGAGAGCCCTTAGAGATTGATGGGGACTTGTCTGACTACCCTCCCGAGGTTTTGAAGGGTCAGTGGGTTAGAGACCAGAGAGAGGGCTCCCCATCCAGAACCCTGGGAGGTAATTACTCCGATGAGGAGGAGGAAGAGTTTGAGAGGGCGGGGACACCAGTAGCTGTGGAGGACACCGAAGATAGGGAGTCTCGCACTGGGTCCAGTCCCGGGGGCACTGCCCCATCACTTTCCCTGTCCCCAGAAGAGTGGGTAGATAGGAGGGAAGAAAGGGAGTATCAGCTGGCGCTGGCAAAGCTCAGGCATGCCGATGGCTTAGCGCAGCTGAGGGTAGAAGAGCAGCGACTAGAGACTGAAAAAGTCCTAGCGCTGGAGAGGATGGCGGAGGCGGAGAGGGCCTTCGCCAGAGAGAGATCAGCTCAGGTGGGTAGGTTGTCCCCTGAGAGTGGTTTTGGGAGTCTGGATTCACCGAGGAGGGTGGGATCCAGTGGTGGCAGCGAGTGTAGGTCCAGTGCAAGGAGTCCCACTCCCGAAGCCCAGGAGACCGTGCCTGATTCCCCGGAAGAGGAGGACGGGTTAGTGTTCAGGGGCAGGGGAAAGCTGTCCCATCAGTCCTGGGGAGAGTTTGAGGAGGAGTGTTGGACTGTACTGGAGGATTGGGTGGTGAGCAGAGCAGTGGAGGATTGGGAAGGGCTGTGCCATGCCGTTATCCGGGAGCACATGCTGAGGAGTTGTTTCCCAAGACTTCGTCACCATCTGTTGCAGTGCGGGTTCTCAGACCCCAGGGAACTTGCACGGGAGGCAGACCTCTGGGTAAATGCCAGAGCGTCTGGGAATTTATAAAGAAAGTGGTCCTAGATACAAATTTTAAACACAACTAATGATGTGAATATTGTTTCTTCACATTCAACACATAATCAGACTAAATCTGAACATACAGACACATGGAGATGTATTGTTAGCTTAATTCAGCTCAAGAATACAGGAGACCCAACACAACAGTGTATACAACAATTTCTACTGCAGTTTATTTACAAATTCATAAAATTTCAGCAAAGAGAAAAAGGAAAGGAAAAAGAGTTGGTGCTCAAGTGAAGGAAGGTGTAAGTATAGATTTCGAAGTAATTTAGTGCAACAGAGAAATTATTTGTACATTGCACATGTAAAGCCTACCCATTCACAATCTATATACAATATTATACAAGGGGCGCAGGAAGGGGCAGGTGTAGGCTTTAGGGAAGTAACGAGGGGATCGTCGACGTTTCGACCCTGGCGCAATAAGGGAAAGTCACGACCTCTGCTGCGGGTCTTCTTCAGGACGGTTGTAGGGAAGGGGGCGGGGAAGCACCTGTAATGGTAAGTATAAATATTTTAACCATTTATAAATTGGGGTTCCAATCTGAAGGAAGTTAAAAGGAATTGTTGGGTACATTACCAAATAAAATTGGAAGGTGTCGCAATTCCAGATCAGTTGGGCGATGCACCTATCGGAGGTAAAGACAGACCGGAAAACTGTTAGCCCATCTCCAAAGGCACAGTCCTCCCAAGTTTGTCAAGGAAGAGGTGTTCCGTAAAATTTAAGACTCACCTCGAGATGAAAATTTCTGCTCAGAGTAGGGATTCAATCCAAAACTAGTTGGTACACAATGGTCAGTTGTAATCAATCGTGCTGTATCAGGGAAAGAGGAACCAATCAGTCCCTTGATATAGTTTAACGCCCAGCAAAATGAGTCCCATACATGAGAAAACACTCACCCTAGTCCAGTAACACGATGAACATGGTACCGATGGTCAAGGGCGAGAATGGAACTAATTTAAGTTCAAGTGAATCTGTGTAGGAAAAAACAGGGTATAAAGCCCATGTTGTAATTTCCACCAATACATAGGCAAAAAGCTGAGTATTCAAACATGCCCATACAATCAATCGTTATGCAGGTGGATCAGAATTAAGTGTATCCTATAGATTGACCTGTATTATAGCCAATACACAGGTCAGAGTCCACCATTACTAATGAACAAATACACAGGTCAGAGTCCACCATTACTAATGAACGCCAGTGCAGGGTGACCTGTATTGCTACACCCATCTCACTCAGAGTCTAAACTTATGACTGGCCAACATGAATTAACCAAACCACTACTGTCATCCAGGTAAGGGTTTACTACAAAAGAATCTAATAAAAGGTGGCCACAGTGAAACGCTATGCGTGCCGCTATTGTGAATCACATTGAAGTCAAAACGTTATCCCCTAGCCGAAATGCCTGCCGCTATTGTCAATTACCTTCAATTTACAGCGTTATCCCCAAACGTACAGAGACGGGGGGCGGCCAGACCGCAGTTCGCCAGGTAGTTCAAAGTGTATTCAGGCAGCTTCCGCGACCGGCTGGAAATACGTGGTCGAGCACCACCAATGACAGTTAAGTAGGCGCGTAAACAAGCAAAAGGGACTCGGGCTTAGTGGAAATCAGCGAAGGACTGCATTCCTAAACGCGAGTGAATATAAACAAAGGACTGAATCAGATGAAGCAATGACGTTGCTACAATGGTGATGGAAACACGCTGGGGCTGCCATGTTGATCGTGGATTTAACCACAGGGTCCAAATCAGGACCAAGATAATTCAACATTTTGTCACAAGTGAAAATTAATAGTGATTAAAACATTTTGACAAAAATTATGTCTATAAACATTTCATAAATTGCTAAAGGCAAAAACAATTCAAACAATAAAACTACAATAATGTACATAAAAAACACAATGTAGACAGTCACAAAAAACAGTAAATATCAAATACATTCGCATGGGAATAGAGTGTAATAGCTGATGTTGACACCCTTTACCAATGAATTGCAATTCCAATGGAACAGAAAGGCATGACAATTGGCAACAAGGCAGGAAAAAGACCCATACCACAGTTATAAAGGAGTCACAGATTGAGCAGGAGTCAGCCTGTTGGTAAAAGTGCCATTTGTCTCATGACTTCCTCCTGTTCATTCAGGCCCCTATTCACAGTATCAAAAAAATGCATCCACCTACATTCACGGATACTGATTGATTGTGCCAGATTCCCTCCCCTTGGATTGGGATTGACCTTCTCAATAACACACCATCTAAGACTTTCGGGTGTGTGATTGAATCTGACAAAGTGATCCACCAAGGGCTCTCCCTGTACTTTACACCGGATCCTGCTGCAGTGCTGCAGGATGCGGGTTTTCACCTTCTGAATAGTTTGCCCTATATACATAAAACCACAGGGGCAAAAGATGGCATATATTACCCCCATGGTATTACAATTGGTGTGATTTAGCAGGGTGTGAGTGTAGTCATTATACGTGCATTCCTTGACTTCCAAGGCCATGTCACAGGCTTTACAGGACCCACATTTAAAATGACCCACCACAGTAGGAAGATTCCATAATGTGGTCTGACTCTCTACATGTTTCTTCTGCAACATAGAATGCACAACAAAGTCTCTGACGCTCTTTCCTTTACGGAAGGCATGCATAGGGGGGTCCGGCAAACCTGTCTCCTCTGCTACTAGGTGCCAATGGTTGTTGATAATTCTTTTGATCTCCGTGCTTTTGGTGTTAAATGTAGTAACACATACCAGCCTCTCCTCTTTATTCTCCTTCCTTATTTTTGGTTCTAACAATACCTCTCTGTGACAGAACCATGCTCTTTTACGAGCCTTTTTCACCTGGCTCCTTGGGTAACCCCTCTCAACCAAACGGGTCATCAAGATGGTAGACTCCGTAAAATAGTCCACTTTGCAACTGCAGTTTCTCCACAATCTCAGGAACTGTCCATAAGGGAGATTGTCCCTGAGATTGCGGGGATGGTGACTGGAATATCTCAACAGAGTATTTCTCTCTGTCGGTTTTCGAAACAGGGTAGTATGTAACACACCCTGTTCTTCCTTAATGGTAATGTCCAGAAAGTTTATAGCCAGGTTGCTACACTCCATGGTGAACTGGATGTTAGCATCTCTCCCGTTCAGCCAGTTTTGAAAAATAAGAAGGTTGCTCTTCGAGCCCTTCCACATAAGCAGGACGTCGTCGATGTAACGACGCCATAGACTGATATTACCTCTATGTGGGTTGTTGTCACAAAGGACCCAATTGTGTTCATAATGATCCATGTAGATCACTGCCAAGTTTGGGGCAAAACTGGCACCCATGGCTACACCATTTATCTGCATGAAGTAATCTCCATCAAAAACAAAGAAATTACGCTTCATAGCGATCTCTAATAGGTCTACTATGAATTTGGTAGGGACTCGGTGTGGTCTAGCCCTGTCTTCCAATACCGTTCTTATCACCTCCAGGGCTGCATGTTGTGGGATGTTGGTATACAAGGAGGTGATATCCATAGTTACCAATAGTTCTTCACTGGGATTAAATGCTTTCTCATCTACCAACTTAATCACCTGCATAGTATCCCTAAGATAACAGGCTGTGTTCTCTGCAATGGGTTTGATGAAGATATCTATAAATTTACACAGTGGCTAAAGGATTGAGCCACACCCAGACACAATAGGTCTCCCAGGTGGATTATGGAGCCTTTTGTGTACCTTGGGCAAGGTGTAGATCGTAGGTACACGAGGGTGTATATTATTCAGGTACTCGTGTTCCTGTTTGGTAATAAATCCCTCACCGAGAGCATTGTCTGTGACTTTCTTAATGGCTGTGGCAATGTCCTTGGTGGGATTGGCTGATAGTTTAGTATAGTTTTCAGTCACCGATAGCTGATTACAGATTTCTTTTGTATAATCATCCCTGTTTTGAATAACAATTGCCCCGCCTTTGTCGGCGGGCTTAATCACTATGTCTTGATTTAGTTTCAAATTTTGGAGCGCAGTCCTTTCCTGTTTAGAAACATTGTATTTCACATATTTGTTGTCTCTCAATAGTTTGTTTATATCACCCGTAACAATTTGCTCGTATGCTAAAACCTTGTGTGGCATCATGTGAGCGGGAGGGTGGTCTCAGACCTGTATTACTAAATACCGGCTGTTGTGGTATTTTGTTAAAGAAATGTTTCAAACGGACTTTCCGGAAGAACTGGTGTAGGTCCAATTTTAGATTGAAACTATTTGGCAAATTGGTCGGGACAAAAGATAAACCCTTCTCCAGGATTTTTTGTTCGTCATTAGTCAATACATGACTGGAAAGATTTATTATAGGGCTGGGTTGGTGGGCCAAGGCATTGGACTTTACCATCTGTAATGTTGTTTGCGGGTTTGAATTTCGCCATGTGATTCCTGTCGGAATTGGACCTGTTTCCCAGAGCGCGTCCGTCCCTGATTCCAATTCGTTTGCCCTCTGCCCTGGTTCCAGTTGGTTCGGCCACGTCCCCTGGGGCGACCCCAGGGGCGGCCTCTGCCACGCTGTTCCTCCCATGGGTCCTGCTCTAAAAAATCAGAATGGGGGTCTTGCTGTGCAGATGTACTGGTAGAGGGTTGCTCAGAGTCCGACGCACTACTGACAGAGGAATTGGAGAATGTATTATACCTCTTAAACCCTCCTCTACCCCTAGTGCAGTATCTCCCCTGGGAGTCCTGATTATAGTAACCCTCTGCTAAATATGGGTAGACAGCTTTTTTATCAAAGAATTTGATATCCTTGGACAACTTGTCCAACTTGGTAGATTGCGTAAAGATATCAAATTCCTTCAAAGTTATTTCCAGTCGTTCAAGGGCTTCCTTAGCGTTAAGTAAAGCCGAGTCTTCTACAATTTCTTTTCTTAGATCTCCTATTTCTTTCATTAGACGCTCAACCTCTTCCAATGCAGTCTCCACCCCCAAGACCATCCAATGTCTAGAACAGTTGTTTGAGATGAAGCTGAACTTGCCCTTAAACTTAGGGTTATCTACAAAGATTGCAGGCTCGTTGCGAACCTGCAGCCCTATTGGTATAACATTAGCTTGTAAATATTGGGTGAGGGAGTGTCCGTGTAGTCTCGTTCTTATGAGTTTCTTTTCGAGTCTTTCTAGTTCATTAACCTTGTCGTTTAGGGTCGAGTCGATTGGGATTGTTGTGCGACCCAGGAAACTGCCACTTCCTTGTTTATCTATAAGGTTTTTAATGTAGTCTTCACTATAGGTTAACGTCTCGTTCTCTGACATTTCCCAACAGATATGTAAACATACAAAAAGATACAAACAATTCAACAAAAAAAGAGACAACCCTCGCAGGATTCCCTGCTCAAGAGATCATTGAAAACAATGGGGTAGACCCAAGAGATCAATAGGACCTGGGTAACTGTATATATATAAAGAAAGTGGTCCTAGATACAAATTTTAAACACAACTAATGATGTGAATATTGTTTCTTCACAGTCAACACATAATCAGACTAAATCCGAACATACAGACACATGGAGATGTATTGTTAGCTTAATTCAGCTCAAGAATACAGGAGACCCAACACAACAGTGTATACAACAATTTCTACTGCAGTTTATTTACAAATTCATAAAATTTCAGCAAAGAGAAAAAGGAAAGGAAAAAGAGTTGGTGCTCAAGTGAAGGAAGGTGTAAGTATAGATTTCGAAGTAATTTAGTGCAACAGAGAAATTATTTGTACATTGCACATGTAAAGCCTACCCATTCACAATCTATATACAATATTATACAAGGGGACAGGAAGGGGCAGGTGTAGGCTTTAGGGAAGTAACGGGGGGATCGTCGACGTTTCGACCCTGGCGCAATAAGGGAAAGTCACGACCTCTGCTGCGGGTCTTCTTCAGGACGTTGTAGGGAAGGGGGCGGGGAAGCACCTGTAATGGTAAGTATAAATATTTTAACCATTTATAAATTGGGGTTCCAATCTGAAGGAAGTTAAAAGGAAGTGTTGGGTACATTACCAAATAAAATTGGAAGGTGTCGCAATTCCAGATCAGTTGGGCGATGCACCTATCGGAGGTAAAGACAGACCGGAAAACTGTTAGCCCATCTCCAAAGGCACAGTCCTCCCAAGTTTGTCAAGGAAGAGGTGTTCCGTAAAATTTAAGACTCACCTCGAGATGAGAATTTCTGCTCAGAGTAGGGATTCAATCCAAAACTAGTTGGTACACAATGGTCAGTTGTAATCAATCGTGCTGTATGAGGGAAAGAGGAACCAATCAGTCCCTTGATATAGTTTAACGCCCAGCAAAATGAGTCCCATACATGAGAAAACACTCACCCTAGTCCAGTAACACGATGAACATGGTACCATGGTAACATGGAGCGTCTGGGAAGGCTGAGGGGAGTGATCCTGAAGGGAGTGAGATGGGGAGGTGTCCCGAGGTGCCCCAACTGCGGTCCCTGGGCCTGGAGAGTTCTTTAAGGGAACCCCAGGTTGGGGGGCTAGGCTGTCCCGATGTGTCATCCAGAGGGAGGGATCCCCTCATGTCAGGAGGACCCGGAGCATCAATAATCGGGGCTCCAGTGGTTCGGGGGTCTGACCAGTCACAGGGTTTAGATCCTGGACTGGGGTTCCAGGTTCAGGGGTTGCCTGACCTGGAAGGTGGGGTACCCGTAATTCGGGTCCCTACCAAATTGACTCCCAGGGGTACTACTCCAGTCAGGAGGGTGCGGAACTCTGGGAGGGGGTGCAGAGGGAGGAAGGTCTTTTCTCTGCCACCGGCTCAGCCACAGGGCGCAGATCCCGGGTTGGGTGGCCAGGGACAGGAGTTTTTTTTTTTTTTTTTAAACCTTTATTATATTCGTTCAACACAAAGGCATGACAGTTACAGCATCTGCAATTCAACATGGCAATATATTTGGTACATTCATTAGAGAGAAAGAAGAAGATGAGCATTAGGTTCAACATCAATACTGCAGCCAGCACAATGCATATACACTTTCCAATGTCCCACAGTGGGCGGCCAAGTGGCTAGAGCCCTTTCATCCCATCTAGCCGGGGGGGGGGCACACGGAAAAGGGAAACCACCTCTCTCCGCGTACAGTTGGCACATTAGTCAAATAGGTGCACTATTGCGGTCCATCCCAATCCTGTATCGTCGCTGTCTGTATCTGTCAGCTAACTGCGTAATCTTGTGCAGTGGCATGCTCCTTGTATATCTAGTGTGCGCATCCCCGCCCTGCACCTCAGCGTGTGATATGTATATGAGTGTACGACATGAGATTCAACTGAGGACGGTATGCTGAACTTTCCCACCACTGTGTCGCCCTCCGCTCCATGCTATTGCAGTATACATTATGTATATATTCCCACCATCCCTTAGTGCCGCGATGACGGGAGGGCTAGCGGAATTCTGTCACTAGGTCCGTATCTCATGGACCTCAATTACCCAAGTCTCCCCCACAGCATTCCACCAACAGGCTTGTCGCCTTATCCCGATTTAGGGGGCACTATGCGCAGCGTGTAGTGTGGGGTGTAGTAGGGTGTATGAAGTGTAAAGTACCGATACGCTCATGGGCCCGGGACCGGCTCGTCGTCTCCAGAGGAGTCACTTTGCGTCGCCTGAGCTAGCCAGTATACCTGTAAGGGGGACCAAAAGTCTCCGGGAGCACAGCGGGCGGGTAGCAGTTCCGCATACACGCCATGTTGTTCCTGACAGTATTGGAGGTCGTCCAACCATTCCTTAAACTTTGGCGCTCTTCCCCTTCCCCATCTGCAAGCAATCCTCCGCTTAGCGAGGAGTAACGCAATGTCAACAAATTTACGATCCGATTTGGGCACATTTCTGGTATATCCTAGCAGCATCACTATCGGATCCATAGGGAGAGAGCCAGCAATCATAACTTGGAGGGCGGCATGCACCTGGCTCCAGTAAGTCTGTATTGCTCCACAGTCCCAGGCAAGATGCAGGAAACCTGCGCCTTCCATCCGGCATCTAGCGCACCTATCATCTGCCGAGAGGCGAAACCTCAACTTTCTGACTGGTGTATAATAATATCTTTGTACAAACTTATAATGAATAATTTTCAGTCGGCAACTGGAGGATATTCTAGCCGTGACCGAGCAGCAGTACCTCCATTGTTCATCCGTGAGTGCGACCGGTAGTTCCGATTCCCAGTCAGTCCGTGCTTTAGACAGGACAACCGGGCGCTGCTCACGAACGGCAGCATAGAGTTTAGACACCAAGTGCGTGCCATCCGATACGAGCATGACATGCAATGGTAACACCGTCCCTGGTTCCTCCAGGAAGTTAGGGAGAATATCTCGCATACCCTGTCGGAGTCGGATGTAGTAGAACACCTCCATAGGCGTCGGGGGAGCATTCTGGAACATCTGATCCTTGGTGCGGAACAGTCCATCCCGAAATAGGTCGCCCCACGTGTTGAGGTGTATGCGGCGGCACATCGATCGGAAACCTCCCTCCAGTAAGAGTGATAGTCTCGGATGGTATGCCAGAGGCAATGCCGGCGAGTAGAGCATGGGGGCGTCTAGCAGTTTGGTCACTCTCCGCCAGGCATCAATTGTACAGGTCACAGTAGTGGCGGGCGTCTCAACATCCCCAACCAATCCCATCAGCATGCCCTCGAGCGGGAGTGGATGCACGATCCAGTCCTCCGCAGCGACCTGTGGCATAAAGGGAGCGGGACGAATCCAGTGATAAGCATGCTGCGCCTGCGCACTGAGATAGTATACTTCCAAGTCGGGCACATCGAATCCACCCCTATCATACGGCTGCATCAAGATCGACCAACTAAGGCGTGGTTGTTTACCTCCCCAGAAAAGGCGAAGCAGCTCAGAGCGAAGTCTTTTGAAAAAGTAAGTGCCTGGGTAGTATGGTATGTTTTGGAATAAATATATCAGGGAGGCTCTGCCTGCCATCGAGAGCGGGAGTGCCAGCCAGCGAGTCACATTGTCAGCCAGTCGTGTAATGGCCACACCATAGTTTAACCGGATAGTGTCATCCTTATTAAGCGATATTTCAATCCCCAGATATTTCAAGTCAGAATTGCACCACTCCAAGGGGTAATCCAGCGGAAATCGGGTGACCGAGGCCGCGAGGGGGAAGAATTGCGACTTTTGCCAATTAATATGCACACCGGATATGCCTCCAAACGCTACAAATTCCCTCAGAAGCGGATTGAGGTTGTCTCGTGGATGGCGCACATAGAGGGTGACGTCATCTGCATATAGGGAGATGCCAATCTGCCGCTGGTTACAGTTAAAGGCCCTGTCTTTGTGTAACTGTCGAATTCTGCAGGCCAGCGGTTCTACTGCCAGTGCGAATAGTAAGGGCAACAAGGGGCACCCCTGCCTAGTCCCTCTCGTGATCGGCATCTGTGCCGAAAGCACCCCGTTGACGACGACCCTGGCGACTGGGGAAGTGTATAGCAATGTCACCCAGGCGATAAATATCCGGGGGAACCCCATTCTGCCCAAGATAGCCAGCAGATAACCCCATTCCACTGAATCGAACGCCTTGGTGGCGTCCAGAAACACAGCAGCAACCGGCAATTCGGGTGCAATGGAAGGAATTAGAGAAAATAACGTGCGCAGATTGTGAGATGTGGCTCTCCCCGGGACAAAGCCAGATTGGTCCGGCAGTACAAGAGTAGTCATAAGTAGGGACAGTCTAGTTGCCAACACTTTCGCAAGAATTTTCGCGTCACAGTTCAGCAACGACAGGGGTCTATAGGCATCAGTGTCCGTTGGATCCTTTCCCGGCTTCAACAGCAAGGTGATCGCCACCTCCCTCATGGATCCCGGCAGTATCCCCACCTCAAGCGATTCCTCGAAGACCTCTTTCAGTACCGGCGCCATAATATCGATGTAACATTTATAGAATTCGGCCGGTAGGCCGTTTAGCCCTGCTGCTTTGCCATTACTGAGGGACATGATCGCTTCTCTAATCTCGTCCAGTTCGAAAGGGCACCCCAAGAACTCCCTGTGACCATCACTTAACCAGCAAAGCGCTATGTCTTCCAGGTAATTACCGAACTCTACCTCACTGTTAGAACTGGCTATTTCTGGTAGGCTAAGGCTGACGCCAAAGCCAGGCAGAAACCACCATTCTAGTCAGGGCAAGGAAGTCAAACGCCAAGATAACCTCTGCTCACCCCCTTGGTAGCTTGGCTCAAGCAGTAAGGCTAAACTCGGAGGCAATGTGTAAAGCATTTGCGCCAGCGCACAACAGCAACAACATACTAGGCACACCACAAAAGAGACTCCACACAAGGTTATTATAAAGATAACTTTTGTATTGTAAAAACATATCAGATAAAATCACACATATACATTGTGCCAACTGGCACGGGCAATATTCACAGGGATTATGTACACAAGACAGGGCCACAAGGGCCACTGTCATATTCAGATATAGCACTTCTAGATAAAATGTAGAATATAGAATAATAATCAAAGATAACCAGTAACCACTGGTAACAGGAACCAGGACCTTACTAGGACCACCTGTACTAAGAAAAAGAAGAACCACCTAAGTATCACACAGCATTTAGGGGTCTAAGCAAGAATACCTTACTCATGATGCAATAAACCTACATTCAGAGGAGTAGAAAAGACAACCACCTAAGAATAAACACATTTAGGGGCATAGAAAGAATACATTACTCATGATGCAATAAACCTACATTCAGAGGAGTAATAAAGAAGAACACATGATGACTAAACATTCAGAGGTGTTAAAAATAGAGCACATGATGCAATAAAATCACATTCAGGGGTGCAGCGCAAGAAGACACATGATGACTAAACATTCAGAGGTGCAGCGCATAAAAAGAAAGACACATAATGCATAAAACATTCAGAAGTGTCAAGAGTAATACCATAGCGCAAATATCACATGAGGCCTAAAAAAACCTTCAGAGGTGCAGGAATAACACATGATGCAAGAGATCACATTCAGAGGTGCAATAACCATACCATTGCGCAAACTCACATAAGCCACTACCTGTGGCAGTCCCTTGGCCAACTGGCCTTGATGGGGCAAAGGTGCCCTGGGTCCAATGTCAGGGCGCGCTGCCATGCAGCGCCAGTCCAAAGTACAAAAAGCCTAAACGTGGCAGGTGCCCACAAAGTGCTGGGCACCTGGGCATCGCAATAATATGAACTGCGACAGGGTCCTCACTGACCCTTGGGCGCTAACTGCGCCATGCTTGAGCCACACAGGCTCTGGGACACATACACTGTGCACGTTGGAGCCACACAGGCTCTGGCCAACACTGGTCAAACGTTGGAGCCACACTGGCTCTAAAGCAACATGCCCCCTCTGAGCCTCCGTGGCTCTGGACAACGTTGGGGCGACCCGCTGCCAACTAGGGCCGCCCTGACTCTGCATCGTTCACGGTGGAGTCCCCTACGGGGGACTTTAACTTCTCAAAATGCCCCCAGAGCCTCTCAGGGCTCTAAATACAACATGAGGCGAGGAGCCTCTCCGGGCTCCGTGCACGTTGGGGCGACCCACTGCCAACCGGGGCCGCCCTTGAAGCCTTCATGGCTTCCTGCTGGCACTCTGCAACGTTGGGGCGGCCCACTGCCATCTGGGGCCGCCCTTGAAGCCTTCGTGGCTTCTCTGCATTGAGCGCGAGCTCACGCTACTGCGGGGGAGGGGCGGACACCGACAACGTGTCCCGGCGCCCCTCCCCTGCTCTGCCCCACTCCGCACGGCCCCAGCCCAGACTCACCGGGCCTCAGGGGCGGCTCCTCCGGACGGCGGCTCTTCTCTGCTGGCGGTGGGGGCAGGCACCGACAATGTGCCTCGCGCCCCCGCCGCCCCTCTCCTCACTCGGGCCTCCTCCTCAGATGCCGCCGGGCTCCCTCAGCTCACGGGAGCCCGGCCGACCCGCCGCAATACGTCCTCTTCTCTCCCTTCCTTCCCCGGGCTCGCGGTCGCCATTCCTCGGCACCCGGGCTGCGGGGGCGGGACTTCCAGCCGGCCGCGCTGGGATTGGCCGGCCGGCCAGGTACTTCCGGGTCGCCGCGGGCAGCGCGGCGGCCCGATTCAGGCAGGCAGGCGGGCAGGCATTAAAGATATCGGCGTGGGCAGCCGAACTAAAAGTACAGATAAGCGAGGTGGGCACTCGCAATGTAAACAGCGATCTAGCGGGGCAAATCCACGCCGGGTGGGCACCGGCTCCCAGCAATAAGGCGCTCCTAGCGCTAAGCACGATCCACAGCGCTACAGACGAAAATGAAGCGCTCCAAAGCGCTAGAAAACAGCAAGAGCGCTCCCAGGCGCTCAAGGGGAAGCACAGCGCTTCCTGCAGGCACATGCAGCTCCTCCATGCTGCAACAAGGTCCCAGAGATTCCAAGGGGGCAAGCAAAGTCCCCCCCATAGCCCAGCAAGGCAGAGGGGTCCCCCAGGAGTCCAGGAATGTCCATCAGAGGTCCAG
This sequence comes from Lissotriton vulgaris, assembly GCF_964263255.1. NCBI lineage: Eukaryota > Metazoa > Chordata > Amphibia > Caudata > Salamandridae > Lissotriton > Lissotriton vulgaris. Next base: position 549,372,977 of record NC_141699.1, on the reverse strand, counting down.
GAGCTGGGCAGGACCCAGGGATTCCCCTGAGCCCCAGCAGCAGCATGCCCCTGGCAGATTCAAGTCAGAAACAAGAACATTTTGGAAGGGGACACAGCCCCTTCTTATACACAGAAAATCGTTTGAAGTCCTTTGAAGTCCTTTGAAGCAGGCAGTGTGAGAACCAGCTGGACTGGTTTAGAGGGAAGTCCCCTTCAGTATCAGGGACAGAGGTGTCAGTCGCCCAGCGGGAGGTGGAGCCAGCTTTGTAGTTAGGCAGGCACAGCCCTTCACTATCAGGTGCCATCTCCTCCCACTTCCCATGCAGCAGATGCTGCCTTTCATCCACGGGCTGACTCAGACAACCTCCTGGGCCCTCCAGCCCCTGTCATCCTCAAACCAGACAGTCAATCCACAAGCAGGCCCATGCACTCTGGGCCAGGCTCACCAGCCAATCACACGCTAGCACCAACTTACACAAATATGCCAACTTCCAAAAGTAGGACTTCTAGACTAGACACAGTCATGTCGCATACCTCATTTTGCAGCATTCACTCTCACGAGTTGATACATACCAAACTTCGCCCCTGCACTCCCCACACATCAGGAACTACCATGGGCATACATACTCCCCATTCATTCCTATGGGAGGGCAGGTCACTCACCACACATACAGAGAGCTCAAGCACTTTACACTGTACCACAGTGAAAAAGTGCGCAGAGGCCTAAAATCACCAACACCAGGTCCCATAAACAGGCTAGGAAAAAGCAAAAAGTCTAGGGGTGAACCTGCCTAATGGGCCGGGTCCAACACAACCCCCTTCCAGCCAAAACGCAGGGTAGACCAATCACACCACTGATGGGCTTCACTGCTTTGGGCGACAAAACCACGGACACGGCCTCGCACAGCAGGGACACCGTCCAGTTTTGCGCCACTCTGAACCTACATGGTTTCCTCCAAATAATAACTCTCTGACTCAACTAGGGTACCCCACTGGTACACACTAGTCATCCACAGCCAAGACCAGGCCATAGGCCATCCAAATCACAGGTCCTAACTAATCCACAGAGTGGGGGGTAGTAACCCCTGGCACACAATAGCCATGCTCCACTCTCTCTCTCAGTGTAGCTACAACCACCACTGATCCAACAACCTAGGGACCATACCCTCAGGCTGACCAGAGGTCACGGGCAAGAATGCCCCACCCTACCTCTACTTCTGGGTTTCCGCACCCCCACAGAAAAGCACTTCACCAGAACACAATTCTCCTACCAGATCAGGATCTCACTCCATCACTGATCTACCACCTGGAAACTATTTCACTTCTGAGGTACAAAGCACACAGCACAGTTACTCTTCAAGCAGGTGGGGGGACACAGCACACAGCAAAGCCCCCTTTCCTCTACCTTGGTGGAAACAACAAACTGCAGGTGAGCCCCAGAACACACAGCAAGGGCAGCCCCCTCAGTCTCTTCAGCTGATCCACTTTGGTAGCGATTCCTCTTGACCTAGAAGTTTCCTAATCTCCCAACCTAAGATCTAAACCCTCAGGTTACACCGGGGTCAGAAGTAAGGACACCGTCCCTCTGCACCCCCTTCCAGTTCCAGTATGTCTCAGGCTAGACAGAGCACACGCCAGCGGCGTATCAGCGACACACTCTCCTCCAGTACTCCCTATCACAGGGTGATTCTCAGTATGTCCCAGGCTAGACAGAGCACACGCCAGCGGCGTATCAGCGACACACTTTCCTCCAGTACTCCTCCCAGGTCAGGCCACACCCCAACCTGGCTTTCCCCCCTCCTCGGGGAACGACCTCCAGAGGCCCCACAAATGGTCTAGCACTCTAGACGGTCAAATGCTCAGCGAGCCAGGACTTCTGCACCCTCCACTAGGAGCGGTACTGCCCAACACTAGGACCGCCGGAGTTCTGGTTACAGACACTCCCCGTCCTCTAGACACAGGAAGATCCTCCTCAAATGACCTATGTACAGCTTAGGCCCCTGACCTGGAGCTCCGTTAGGGAACACTCCAGGCCCTGAGATAGGGTTTCAGGCCAACGTGGGACACACCGTCCCACACTCATTCCGCCTCCACTGAGACAGGGCGTGAGCCCCTACACCCCTACCATACTACTGGGACCTAGCTGGGTTACACTGTAACCTCTTCCCCTTCACAGGATCATCAGATACACAAGCCAATCCTTTTGGAACCACTTCCTAATGCCTCTGCAAGACATCTAGCACACCGCCAGACATCCACCTTCTTGTCCAGTGCCTCTGCAGGACCTCCTGCACACCACCAGAGGTACACCTCTCATGCAAGCTCTTTAACAAAAAGAAAACTCACACCAACTCCTCCAGTTCAGCACATCACTCATTCGCACACTCCCCCCCCTCGGACTGGTAAGGCAGTTACTACCACCCCTGATCACTCAACCTGACCACACGTGACACAGGTACCAAACTCTGGGAGCGGGGAATGGGAATGAACACACTGGACACATTAAAGCTGCCACCACTGGATCCTACCACACTGGGGAATCCAGACACACACACTACACTCAGGGAACAACCACCCTCCTGAGCTAGTCATTTCTCCTCACACTCCCTCTCCTCCATCTACCCACACAGGGACAGGATTTGGGATTGGACACGGGACCCAGCGAGGGATTCCTAATCTATGGGAACCTCCCCCTCTAATGGCGTCCCGCCCTGTCACTTTCTCTCATCTGCCACTAAACATAAAGCTCAGAAACACATTTGAAAATGACACTCTTGAGGAAAAAAAAAAATCAAAAACAATAATCCTAAACATGTGACTATCTGAAAAAAACCAATTGCAGAGTTTTGTAATGTAGCCAGTTGTCGCTATGGCACTGCGCAAACACAAGTTCCAAATCCGCACCGCTGACCAACAATGTTAGAACTGGCTATTTCTGGTAGGCTAAGGCTGACGCCAAAGCCAGGCAGAAACCACCATTCTAGTCAGGGCAAGGAAGTCACACGCCAAGATAACCTCTGCTCACCCCCTTGGTAGCTTGGCTCAAGCAGTAAGGCTAAACTCGGAGGCAATGTGTAAAGCATTTGCGCCAGCGCACAACAGCAACAACATACTAGTCACACCACAAAAGAGACTCCACACAAGGTTATTATAAAGATAACTTTTGTATTGTAAAAGCATATCAGATAAAATCACACATATACATTGTGCCAACTGGCACGGGCAATATTCACAGGGATTATGTACACAAGACAGGGCCACAAGGGCCACTGTCATATTCAGATATAGCACTTCTAGATAAAATGTAGAATATAGAATAATAATCAAAGATAACCAGTAACCACTGGTAACAGGAACCAGGACCTTACTAGGACCACCTGTACTAAGAAAAAGAAGAACCACCTAAGTATCACACAGCATTTAGGGGTCTAAGCAAGAATACCCTACTCATGATGCAATAAACCTACATTCAGAGGAGTAGAAAAGACAACCACCTAAGAATAAACACATTTAGGGGCATAGAAAGAATACATTACTCATGATGCAATAAACCTACATTCAGAGGAGTAATAAAGAAGAACACATGATGACTAAACATTCAGAGGTGTTAAAAATAGAGCACATGATGCAATAAAATCACATTCAGGGGTGCAGCGCAAGAAGACACATGATGACTAAACATTCAGAGGTGCAGCGCATGAAAAGAAAGACACATAATGCATAAAACATTCAGAAGTGTCAAGAGTAATACCATAGCGCAAATATCACATGAGGCCTAAAAAAACCTTCAGAGGTGCAGGAATAACACATGATGCAAGAGATCACATTCAGAGGTGCAATAACCATACCATTGCGCAAACTCACATAAGCCACTACCTGTGGCAGTCCCTTGGCCAACTGGCCTTGATGGGGCAAAGATGCCCTGGGTCCAATGTCAGGGCGCGCTGCCATGCAGCGCCAGTCCAAAGTACAAAAAGCCTAAACGTGGCAGGTGCCCACAAAGTGCTGGGCACCTGGGCATCGCAATAATATGAACTGCGACAGGGTCCTCACTGACCCTTGGGCGCTAACTGCGCCATGCTGGAGCCACACAGGCTCTGGGACACATACACTGTGCACGTTGGAGCCACACAGGCTCTGGCCAACACTGGTCAAACGTTGGAGCCACACTGGCTCTAAAGCAACATGCCCCCTCTGAGCCTCCGTGGCTCTGGACAACGTTGGGGCGACCCGCTGCCAACTGGGGCCGCCCTGACTCTGCGCCGTTCACGGTGGAGTCCCCTACGGGGGACTCTAACTTCTCAAAATGCCCCCCGGAGCCTCTCAGGGCTCTAAATACAACATGAGGCGAGGAGCCTCTCCGGGCTCCGTGCACGTTGGGGCGACCCACTGCCAACCGGGGCCGCCCTTGAAGCCTTCATGGCTTCCTGCTGGCACTCTGCAACGTTGGGGCGGCCCACTGCCATCTGGGGCCGCCCTTGAAGCCTTCGTGGCTTCTCTGCATTGAGCGCGAGCTCACGCTACTGCGGGGGAGGGGCGGACACCGACAACGTGTCCCGGCGCCCCTCCCCTGCTCTGCCCCACTCCGCACGGCCCCAGCCCAGACTCACCGGGCCTCAGGGGCGGCTCCTCCGGACGGCGGCTCTTCTCTGCTGGCGGTGGGGGCAGGCACCGACAATGTGCCTCGCGCCCCCGCCGCCCCTCTCCTCACTCGGGCTCCTCCTCAGATGCCGCCGGGCTCCCTCAGCTCACGGGAGCCCGGCCGACCCGCCGCAATACGTCCTCTTCTCTCCCTTCCTTCCCCGGGCTCGCGGTCGCCATTCCTCGGCACCCGGGCTGCGGGGGCGGGACTTCCGGCCGGCCACGCTGGGATTGGCCGGCCGGCCAGGTACTTCCGGGTCGCCGCGGGCAGCGCGGCGGCCCGATTCAGGCAGGCAGGCGGGCAGGCATTAAAGATATTGGCGTGGGCAGCCGAACTAAAAGTACAGATAAGCGAGGTGGGCACTCGCAATGTAAACAGCGATCTAGCGGGGCAAATCCACGTTGGGTGGGCACCGGCTCCCAGCAATAAGGCGCTCCTAGCGCTAAGCACGATCCACAGCGCTACAGACGAAAATGAAGCGCTCCAAAGCGCTAGAAAACAGCAAGAGCGCTCCCAGGCGCTCAAGGGGAAGCACAGCGTTTCCTGCAGGCACATGCAGCTCCTCCATGCTGCAACAAGGTCCCAGAGATTCCAAGGGGGCAAGCAAAGTCCCCCCCATAGTCCAGCAAGGCAGAGGGGTCCCCCAGGAGTCCAGGAATGTCCATCAGAGGTCCAGGAGCTGGGCAGGACCCAGGGATTCCCCTGAGCCCCAGCAGCAGCATGCCCCTGGCAGATTCAAGTCAGAAACAAGAACATTTTGGAAGGGGACACAGCCCCTTCTTATACACAGAAAATCGTTTGAAGTCCTTTGAAGTCCTTTGAAGCAGGCAGTGTGAGAACCAGCTGGACTGGTTTAGAGGGAAGTCCCCTTCAGTATCAGGGACAGAGGTATCAGTCGCCCAGCGGGAGGCGGAGCCAGCTTTGTAGTTAGGCAGGCACAGCCCTTCACTATCAGGTGCCATCTCCTCCCACTTCCCTGGCAGCAGATGCTGCCTTTCATCCACGGGCTGACTCAGACAACCTCCTGGGCCCTCCAGCCCCTGTCATCCTCAAACCAGACAGTCAATCCACAAGCAGGCCCATGCACTCTGGGCCAGGCTCACCAGCCAATCACACGCTAGCACCAACTTACACAAATATGCCAACTTCCAAAAGTAGGACTTCTAGACTAGACACAGTCATGTCGCATACCTCATTTTGCAGCATTCACTCTCACGAGTTGATACATACCAAACTTCGCCCCTGCACTCCCCACACATCAGGAACTACCATGGGCATACATACTCCCCATTCATTCCTATGGGAGGGCAGGTCACTCACCACACATACAGAGAGCTCAAGCACTTTACACTGTACCACAGTGAAAAAGTGCGCAGAGGCCTAAAATCACCAACACCAGGTCCCATAAACAGGCTAGGAAAAAGCAAAAAGTCTAGGGGTGAACCTGCCTAATGGGCCGGGTCCAACACTCACCTTCCTGCTGTGTGGAGTATAGGCGTTTGTAGTGTTGTAGGAAGGTGTCTTGAATCCCCTTAGAGCCCTGATGGATCCTCCCCTCTTTATCAGAGATTTCTAGGATATGGGAGGCAAAGCGCTGGTGCCTCGTGAGTGCCTCCAGTACCTTCCCCGGTCGGTCCCCCTCGCAATAGCGCCTAGCTGTCCAATATTTACCCCGGAATTTTACCTCCCTGGCTGCCTCCTCCTCATAGGTCGTCAGTTTAGCTCTGAATCGTGCCGCCAGGTCAGGGCTGGGATTCCCTACCATCTCCGCCTCCAGTGCCTTAAGCTCCCCCTCTAGTGTAGTTAACGTGCGCACTATGCTTCTCAGTATTCCACAGCTTTTGGAGATCGTGACTCCCCTTACAGTGACTTTAAAAGCTTCCCAAATGGTTTCGACCTTATCCACAGACCCCTTGTTCCTAGGGAAAAAGGCTTCTATCTCTTCTCCGAGTTCGTGTTTAAAGACAGGGTCCAGCAAGGCCGAGGGGAAAAGCCGCCATGGTGGTCTTACCCTAGTATGTCCTGGCATTTCGAGGACGGTCAGTACCGGGCAATGGTCCGAGTACGTGCGAGGCAGATGTTTCACCCGAACTATCCCCCCAGCGAGGCCCCGTGAGACAAAGCAGTAGTCGATCCTTGCCCATGAGCGTGCATGTGCTGTGAAGTGAGTGCCTTCCCTAGCCGCTGGATGTGTGTGCCTCCAACTGTCTACTAGTCCTGCCTCCGTAAGTATCCCCTGAAGAGCGTCTCTGGCCTTCGTGTTGTAATGTCCACTACCGTCCGATCTATCCATCGTGGTATGTAACGATAAGTTGAGGTCCCCCCCCCAGACAATGTGCGTGGCTTCGGTCTCCAACATGTGGCCCCATAATGACAAGAAAAAACCAGGAGTATCGACGTTAGGTGCATAGCAATTCACAAGCATTATCACATCGGTTCCCAGCCTCCCCCAAAGGATGACATACCTCCCCTCCTTATCCACTCGCATACCCAACTTTTGAAATGGCAGCCTCTTATTGACCAATATTACCGTCCCCCTAGAATATGTGGAATAGGAGGAAAACTCTCTCACACATGCCCATCTGCTCGCAAACTTGGGGGCACTACCCGGGCTAAGGTGGGTTTCCTGGAGCATCGCTATTTGCACATGGTGCCGATCTAGATATGCAAGGACATTTCTGCATTTCCGGGGGTCATTGAGTCCCCGGACATTCCAAGACATTACGGCGACTGCATCCAAAGTGTCATCACCTACATGCGCTATCATGTCCCTGAATGAAGCCAACAGCTAATGTTCCAGCTCTCAATCGAAATGTACCAATTGTCAATCTCTCCGCTGTCCAGTTCAGTCTCGCCAATCGAACAACCATACTCACACACATGCTCCCTACAGTACCTGTACTCCTGCCAAAAACGCCATACGCATCAAACTCGCCACTTCCAACAACTAGCAACGCAACACTCAAACAACCCCCCATACTCCATGCACAGCCATCCAACCCTGGCTGTCCATTCCCTCCCCCCACCCACTGAAGCAACCCAAACTTGCCAGTACCTTGATCCCCCCCCCGCGCTTTCAAGAACAATAGAAAAACCATGTGGGGAATTCCCTCTTGGGAGCATCAGAGGTACGCACAGAAACACCCCAACTCTCCCCCCCCGACCCGCATGCAACATACGGGAAAGACAGAGAAGGTGGGGTGGTGCCTGGCATGTATCGTCCCTGCAGGTCAAAGCCCTCTCGCCGTCCCAGTGTCTCTCATCACCGCCCTTTAATCCGGAGGACGGGCAAATGTTCTGGGGCGAGTTCCATCAGTGCAACGACGGTACAGCAATCAAGCGTTCGTGAGGGCTTCATCACTCCGGCCTCCTTCTAGGCCAGCAGAGTACTGTACAAGAAAAACCTTGACGCCTGCAAGCCTTCCGCTGCCCACATGTCCTCCCGATGCGACATGCATCTGCTCGATCTCAGCATCACAGTAGCAGTGGGATAAGACGTTCAAAAGCCATTTATCGGTCAGCAGTCTCATTAGGATGCAAGGCAGCCCTCAGTGGTGCCTCCGCAATTAGTGCAAGGCAGTTCCAGCATCCAGAGCATACAGTTTCCGAAGTAGTATCCGCAGTGCATCCTGGAGCTATCGGACAGACGAGCTTAAGCACCCCATCATGAGTCATCTTGCTCGGCTGGGTTTCCTGTGGCCTCTTCCTCCTCATCGTTGCGCCTGTCCCTCCTAGTAGCGCGAAGTTTTTTTACGTAGTCCTCAGCATGTTGCGGGTTCGTAAAGAAGTGTTGTTTGCCCTGATGGGTCACCCTGAGGCGTGCCGGGTATAGAAGGGCGTAGTCTATCTGCATGTCCCTTAGTTTCTTTTTCACATCCAGAAATTTTCTCCGCTGGTCCTGTACCATGGGTGTGAAGTCTGGGTATAAGGAGAACTGTACCCCATCACAGGTCAAGTTCCGGCTTGTTCGGGCCGCTCTCAGCGCCGTGTCTCTGTCGCGGTAATTGAGTAACCGGGCGATAATGGGACGTGGCTGCGCCCCTGGTTTGGGGACCGGGCCCAGGGAGCGGTGTGCCCGCTCCACAATGAACTGATTAGAGAAGGCCTCCTTTCCTACTGCGGTGATCAGTATGCGCTCCACGTAGTCCTCCATCCGTCCGGTGTTGGTGGATTCCGGAACTCCTGTGACGCGAATGTTATTGCGTCTACTCCGTGCCTCCAACTCCTCATTCTTAGCTGCGATTACTCTGAGGACATTATCTATTCGGGTTAGGCGTGTTTCGTGAGTGTTGGATGTGTCCTCAGCAGTGGAGATGCGCCGTTCCGCCTCCGTGAGCCGCTCTTCGTGGACTTCTATCTTTTGTGCAACTCCGTCCATTCTGGAAGATAGGCGGTCAACCTTATCTACGATTGTTGCGAAGCCCTGGCGCATCTCGTCGATAAGCAGTCGCAATTCTGGAGCCACTGGTGTAGGGGACGTCTCAGCGTTTGATGGTCCTGGGGCACCGTTGGATGCCGTGGTTCCTCGCAGCGGTTTTTTGGTGGCTGTGGACTCGAAAGACAGTTTCGCCTGTTTAGCGTCATTTTTGCCCATGGTGCCCAGTCTGTTGGCGCCAATCGGGGCCGGTAACTGACGGGCAGCTAGTAGGTGTCCCTCCGGCAGTACAAGGCACTCAAGCCGGCAGCCCACAACGTGACAAATCCCCCCAGGGCAGTAGCAGGCAGTGAGCAGGTCGGCAAATCCGCGCCCCAAGTATAATGTCCAGGGCGCCTAAGGAGCGTATGCGCCGGCAGCCAGACCTCAGCCCATCCGAGTAGGCACGAGCAGTCGTAAGCGACTGGGGTACACAGGAAGCGGAGGGCAGTGCAGTGATGTTGGGCCCACCCTGTCCCTACAATTGTCCGTAAGTCCGACCCTCCGGATGGTCCTCCGGGCCCTTAGTCGCTATGCCTGGTGGCAGCAGTGTCCCCCAGGGAAACCAGGGAGGCCGGTGGGGAAGCGTGAAGCAGGGCCGGGTGCGCCGCTTTCTCCTTCGGCAGGGCCAGGCGAGGTGTGCCGTGTATACCAGGAGTGCCACCCGGTCTCAGAGACAGTGATCCGGCCCGCCACTCGTCGCAGCACTCTCAGGGGTGGCAAGACTCACCTCCACCAGCCCCCGATGATCCGTCTGTCGGTCGCCCGCCTCTCAGGCCGTGGTCGGAGATTTCGAGGCCTAGCAGCCTCGTGGGGAGCCGCGGCCTCGCGTAGGTCAGCGTCCAGTGCGCCGCTGCAGCCCTCCGTGGTGTCTTCTCCCGGTGGACGCTCACCGCGCCATATCTCGGGCGCCGGACCTCAGATCCTCACCAAAGTCGGGCAGAACCAGCAGCACTGGTAGTTCCACACTCGGTGTGAGTTTCAGGCTTCAACTCACAGGGGAAGCATATATTTGCAGGATGTTTCTGGCCAGGCAGCCAGAGCCTCACAGAAGTGCGGCCATTAGCGTGTGCGCCCTCTAGCGCCGCCTTCGGCCAGGGACAGGAGTTGCCTGCCCTGGTGGGAGGGACATCTGTAACCAGAGTCCCCCCGGAAGTGACTCCCAGGGGTACTTCTCCGGGTAGGAGGGTGCGGAACTCTGAGAGGGGGTGCAGGGAGAGGGAGGACTCGCCCCTGTCACCGGTTCAGCCTGTGGGTTTCGACTCCAGGTTGGGGAGAGAGTGGTTGTGTGAGGGTGTCCCCAGGCGTAGGAGATGGAGGAACCCTAGGAGGAGAAGTAGGGGGAGGAGAGCCTCGCCCCTAAGGGCTGGTCAGTCTGAGGGTGTAGACCCCAGGTGGGTGGACCAGTGGCAATTTGAAGAGAAGAGAGTGGTCCAAGAGTATTACAAGCCTGAGGCTAGAGCCTCCCACTCTAGGAAGGAAAAAGATCCCACTAGGGAACACCAGTGGGGTGGTTTTGTTGGTGAAGGGAGGGTTGCGAGAGAGAACCATTGGGTTCCAGAGTGGAGGAGAAACTGCAGGTGCTCCTGTAGTTGCAGGCCTGCGTCCACCTTTTTCCGCCCCAAGCAGGGAAGCCCATCAAAGCATTGATCGGTCTACCCTGGCTTTTGGCTGGGGGGGAGTTGTGTTGGACTTGGCCTTTTCCCCCAAAATTTTTCGCTTTTGACCCCCTTATCTAGGATGCCTCCCCCATGGGATTAAACCTGTATAGGCCATGAGTGGTGTGAGACACCTTGTTGAAAATGTAATTACATGTAATAATGTGAGCACTTGTAAAATCCCCCATTTTAAAACTGCACCTGACTGAAATGTAGTGTTTTTAAAATGGATGCCATGGCCCTGGGTTTTGCCACTGGACTGCCATAGGTCAGCGGACTAGATAATATTACCCAGCTACCCCTAGCTTTTGGAGGGAAGCCTGGCACCCAGGGTGCTCAACCCCTCCCCTTGAGCCAGTGTGAACCAGTTTTCCCCAACATTCCGGAAGGTGCTGGCTCTGTGAGGGAGGAGGGTATAAATAGGGAGAAGTGCCACCAGAAAGTCAGTCAGCGCTGGGACAAGGAAGAGAGGGGACCTGCTGTGAGGTGCTACCGCCACATGGGCCTGTGAGCTGGGCCCTGCACCCCTATAAACCCCCCCCTCTGCTGTCCCCATGGGCCCCTGACAAGGTCACTGATGCTATTTGACCGGGTACCACGCCAGCGCTGTGTGAAGAAGCGCCCAGGAGGTGAGGAGTGTGCCCCTGAGGAATTGCTTTGGGACTGTCTGCCCCTCTGAAGCACCCTGGGGAAGATTGTGCCCCCAAAGGAACTGCTGCGGGCTGAGGTGCTGTGAGGCCCTGTGAAAGCGCTGGGCCCTGGGACTGTTGTGGCCCCTTAGTGCTGTAAAGCCCACCTGACAAATGCTAAAGCTGCGAAGCGCTGAGGAAATGCTAAATTCCTGCCCACTCTGCGTGGACTGAGAAAGGAGACTGTGGCAGCTTGTAAATAGCGCCATTTTCGCTGTTTCCTGAGGAGACTGTGGCAGCTTGTAAATAGCGCCGGTTGTGGAAGCGCGCTTTTGCCGCTATCTAAAGGAATAATTAAAAGGGACCCTACCCCTTATTGTTGCCATCGTCACCGCCGCGGCCCGGCGCAGCCAAGGGACCCCCACCGCTGTGGGCATCGTCGCGGCGGCCCCCGGTACCTGGAGAGGGCCGCCGAAGTGCAGGGAGGGCCGCGCTAGGCCCTGAGTCCGTCAGGTTCCCCCATCACATGACGGGGGCCCGGCCGCGTCAACGGCCCGCCCCCGCCGCGCACTGATTGGCCTGCGCAGCCGTGACCTTTGAAGGCCGCGCAGGGATTGGCTGTCGGCCGGGAAGGCCAGGAGAAGGGGAATCGAAGCCCCGGGTCCCCGTGAGGTAGGAGGGGGACCCGGGTGAAGCGCCGGAGCGGGGCCCCCGTGGTCGAGGGGGAGCCCTGAAGCAAGAGCGACCGGAGCGGGTGCCCACCCCGCCGGTGAGTGCCCCCGCGCTGGAGGGAGAAGCCGAGTCTAAGCCCCGGGTCCCCGTGAGGTAGGAGGGGGACCTGGGTGAAGCTCCGTTGCGGGGCCCCCGTGCCAAGGAGGGAGCCCCGAGAGAAGCGACCAGAGCGGGAGGCCACCCCGCCGGTCTGTGCCCCACGCGAGGGGCCGGTGAGTCAGGCGGGGCCGGGGCACACTGACGGTGCCAGCCCCGCCTCCCAGCTTGAGGGAGGCCGGAAGAAGCTAGCTGGCTGCGTGGCGGGGCTCCCGTAGTGAAGAGGGAGCCCCGATAGTGCCTATTCCGCCGGTGAGTGCCCCAAAGAGAGCCTGCCCAGGCCTAAGGCAGCCCCGGGTCCCCGTGAGGAAGGAGGGGCCCGGGTGAAGAGGGAGACCGGCTGACATGAGGAGGGGGCATCGAGGCATGGGTTCGGTGCCTGCCCCAGTCCCTGCCTCAGAAGCCCGGTGAAGCGATGCTGCTGGCGGGGCTCTCCTGAGCTGTAGAGAGCCCCACGCACCCAAGTTGGCCGCATTGAACCCCCTGGGCCCCCGTGAGGAGGAGAGGCCCAGGTGGTGCAGAGAGAAGGGGGAGGCCTCGAGGCACATTGCGGTGCCTGCCCCCTCCCCTGGAAAGGAGCCCTGCATCCTGTTGTGGAGAGTCCCGGGTCCCTAAGAAAGGAGAGGAGCCAGGCGGAGGGCTGAAGACAGCAGGAGTTGTGTAGCGGGGCCCCCATAGTGAAGAGGGAGCCCCGGTTGCAATACTGAGGCCTGAGTGAGGCCTTGTGGGCCCGAGTGATCGGCGCAGATCACCGGGGAGACCCGCGACTCGAGGCACATTGTCGGTGCCTGGTCCCCCCCTGCAGAGGAGACCCCAAAGAACGCCTGCAGGACCTACTGAGCCCCGCAGGAGCCATCGAGGAGAGTCCGGTGAGTGGGGCCTGTCTTAAGTTGGTGGGGGGGGGCAACGGGGTACATTGCCGGTGCCCGCCCCCTGGGACTGTGTTACCCTGTCAGGCGGCCCGTATGGCAGAGGACACCTGTGACTTGGGCTCCAGATTTATTGAACTGCCCTGACTTTCCTGCAACTAACTGCCCTACTAGACAACTCGGGAGCAAGCCGGTTGCCTTTATTGCATATTTTGGGGTGGAGAGTCTTATCCCCCCTCATTGCAAATTTAGGTCCCTACTGTCTGGGTTGCCCTGAGATCCCCAGTTATTAAGAAAGCCTGAGGGAGGAAAGGTCTAAGGGAGTCTAGAAGTAAAGAGGGTTGACTGCTGTGTACACCCTGATGTTTGATACCCCTAGTTTGATGGTAGAGGGAGCCTAGTTGATTCCTGACAGGTGTTCCTGATCTATGAGAAGGGCCCCTACCTGATACTTATGCTGGGCGATGTATGTTCTGCTTTATGTTGGTCAATAGGTTGGCCTGATGTGTTATTCCAGGCCCTTGTTATGTACCAGATTAATGGGCCAGACGGGCTGATTTATTACAGGTGTTCCTGTCCATGATGTGCCGTGAGGCCCTGATGTTTTCTTTCCCTAACAGGGGTTGGGTTGGTGTTAATGTACATGATGTATAACTATGCTAATGCAGAACTTTTGCAATTACAGCCTTCCCTTTAGGATGAGAGTCTGAGTTGGCCCCGCCAGATTGGCCCCAGATCTAATGACATTTTGATTCCATCCTTTTTCTCTTTCAGCATGGACTACTTCCTATGTAAATAATTTCCCCCCCTTTATTCACTTGGCTCTGGCGCCAATTGGAGTCCTGTTGTGACACTACTGTTTTGCATTCTTTTGCCTTGCAGGTTGGAAACACTACTAAACTACATATCTTTTTCCAACTCAAACTGGTGTCCTGCCTCTTTTGTGGTGTGCCGGGTGTGTTGACTGTGGGTACTGCGTGAATGCTTCACATGTCCTCGAAGTTTGGCCTGCCCGCTTGATGCCATGCTACCCCCTTAGAGATTTGGGTAACCCCCATTTCTTAAATTCTAACCACCCTCTTCCACCAACAATAACTAGTAACATCCTAATGGTACAGAGGGTTCCTTGGGTGGGACATAATAAAAAGAGAACTCAAGGAGATTGTGTGGTCGTAACTTTTGAAGATCCACGAACAGTGGACCATATTTGTCTGGGGGCACCTAGAAATAATGGAACAACTATCATGGCAAGAGCACTCTCTTTTTTCTACATGCCAGTACAGCAACCAGATAACAGATGGAGTTGGATGAGGGGCACGAACTATCCCAGGGGAGGGTGGGGGCATGAAATGTTTAGGGATTCAAACCAAAATGTTTGGGGAGGGGGGGGGGGAGGATGATGGTTGGACTCTAATTCAGCGAAGGGCCAGGAGAATACATCATGGCGACCGACAGCATCATGGAGAATGGATGGGTCCACAGTACGTCCCACCCATCACCCCTTGCTATAACAGGTTTAGTGAATTAGAGGCTGTGGATTGACGTCCAGTGCACGAAGAGGCCCCACAGTCCTCCCCACTAGATAAGGATATGCCCCCCTGTACAGACAGCTAACACATCTGTCATTGGCAATACGGGAAAATTGATCCCAGCTACTATGATAACTCTCTCCAATGTGGGCCCGGAGGATTCTAGATTAGGTAATGTTGCCCATAGCGAGCATGCTAATTGGCCTCCTGATCCAAGAGCGCCCGCGGGCCCAGTTAACTTTAAGTTAAAGGAGTTGATCCCTCGAGCTTCCCCTGTCGCTGCGGAAGGAAACAGCTGTGTGGTCTCCCTGCTCTCCTAGAACATAGCAGGTCTCGAAAAGAAACTGGCCATCCCGGAATGGAATGAGTTCATCCGCCAGTATGAGATCTGCATGTTTCAGGAGACATGGAGTACGGCACCGCTGTACAAGTCTGGGTATTCCACTTTTATTATCCCGGCAATTAATTCTGGAAAAGGGCGACCATCCGGAGGCTTACACATATGGATCAGCGTGGCATTAAATTGCGACATCTCTAATCATAACTCAGACTCGAGTGACATAATGCATTTAACTTTAAGAAGCCCTCATAATGATATATCGATGGAATTGTTTAATATTTATGCTAGAGGCACCCCGGGAGGACAAAGCTCAGACACTATAGCAGCTTTAGAAACTGCATTAGCTGGTGTCCCACCTTTGGCTAATATCATTGTGGGTGGTGACTTCAATTGTACATACGAGCCGCTGATGGAAGAGGATTCAATGGGTGCGAGTGAGGAAGATGGAAGGCTGGGAATCCCACCGCTTAATTTGCCGATAGTGGGGAAATGGTCACCAAGGGTGGTCCAAATCAACGCTCTAACTATAGAATATAATCTGCGAGCACTGAATGGTAGAACCACCTCAGATCCAAATGGGTCAATGACTTTTAATAGGCCTAGCAGTCCCTCACATATTGATTATATTCTCCTCAATAGACGATTTTGGGGGAACTTTATAGACATGGAGGTGTTACCAACACAAGACAGTGATCATAACCCTCTTTGTATGAAAATTAAGGGGGGAAACTTGGGAGAAGCATCTAAAATCCCGCTATTGATAACAAAAGAGGTGGTCCCTACAAACTGTAACCGCTGATTAAAATGGCAGAAGGTGGCTTGTCGGAAGAAACACTGTCTAGCATAAAAGAACTAGTATTAGCGATGAGCAGGGATCTGTTAGTACTTAATTTGTCCCAAAATACCCTGCATGGACCTTGCCTAAGAGATTTATATAGCAATCTTGTAGAGAAGCTAAGTTCCTACTTTTCCACAAAGGTAATTAGAAGTAACAAGAATAATATGACCAAGCGTGGTGATTTGTAGTACACTGCTAGGTACAGGGAAAAAAGAAAGTCTATAACCCTTGCACTGCATAGTAAAGACCCCGTGGCTATTAGGAATGCCAAAAAGGAATATAAAAATACGATGTATCTGGCTAAACGGGAGTGGGAGGAGGACCACTGGCAACAGCTTAAAGTAGCTGCCCAGCTTAAAGATTCTACCCTATTCTGGGAGCTAATAAATAAACTTAACAGAAGGGGCGAAGAACCTGTCCCAAACCACATAACAGACCAGCAATCGTTCTCACACTTCTCAAAATTATACTCTGGTGAGATGGAACAAGATGAAAGCCTAGGGCCAGCGAAAGAGATGTCTATAGATACCACTGAGCCATTCGATCCCTTTACCACCAATGAGGTTGAAGTGGCTATAAAGAGTGTAACACCGGGAAAGGCAGCAGGGCCGGACGGCCTTCCCGGTGACTTACTTTTATATGACCCCCCATTATGGGCCAACTTCATCACCCTTCTCATGAACCTAATTGCAGGGGGACATCCGGTCCCTGAGTCGTGGAAGGGAGCTGAAGTTGTTACCATATTCAAGAAAGGCGCAAGGGAGGAACTTGCAAACTACAGGCCGATTAGTTTAATCGATGCGTTTCAAAAGGTAGTGGGCAGGGTTATTGTCTCTAGAATAGGGGCTTGGATTGATGCGGGGAACATTTTGACTCACTTTCAGGCGGGTTTCAGGGAAAGGGTGGGCACGATGGATCAGGTCTTCAGACTCTTTGCGGCTTACTGGAAAACGGTGTCCATCGAGAAGAAAACAAGTTACTTACCTGTAACTACGGTTATCCAGTATTGGTATCTTTCATAGATTCACATGCCTGAATCATTCCCCGTCATCGAGGCGGGAGTCCCACGGTAAAATATATACAATAGCAGTGCCTAAAAACTTTCTTGTAGTAGGCTGGAAAGCCTGAAGGCCTAGCTAGGCCCAAAACATAGCAGCCTATCTACCTCATTATGTAAAAAGACCTGAAATAGTAGCCTTAGCCAATCAGCTGTCCTCACCCTCTAGAACCTTCCCAGCCCAGGCAGTTCTCCTCAGATTTTCCCAGCACAAGTGAGAATAAGTATCCATAAAATAGAACTGCCCTGCCGGGGAGGAGGGTGAGTGCATGTGAATCTATGAATGATACCAATACTGGATAACCGTAGTCACAGGTAAGTAACTTGTTTTCTTATCCAGTATTGGGGTATCTTTCATAGATTCACATGCCTGAATCAGAGTAGCAAGCAGTGACATCACGTCTGTCGTTAGAGGAAGGTGGGAGACCAAATAAATCGTAATCACCCCCACACAACCTGGAAGGTTATAGAGCACAAACTTGTTTACATAACATATGCATCAAAAACCTTCATAAAGTATATCACAGATTAGGACAGCGTTAGAAAAGAATAAAACATCATAATGAAATACATATGCTTAAAACAGTCAAATGAAGAAGAAAAGACTATAAAGAGTCTAACCTTAGTGAAGAAGATGCTGCAGCACCGCTTCCCCAACTGCTGTATCATCATGAGTTGCCGACTGCAGACAGTAGTGCTTTGTAAAAGTGTGCACACTTTTCCACGTAGCAGCTCGGCAAATGTTCTCCAGCGTCACTCCAGCGAATAGGGCCGTGGACGCTGACATTGTTCTGGTGGAATGCGCTTTAACCTTTCTTGCCAAAGATTTACTAGCTTTGTCATGACAGAAGAGAATGGTAGATGACAACCATCTAGCTATAGTTGCCCTTGTTACAGCCTGACCCAAGGTGGCTTGACCATAAGCAACAAAAAGCTGATTAGATTTGCGTATGTCCTTTGTTTTTTGAAGATAAAACTTTAAACACCGTTTCACATCTAGGGAATGTAAAACTTTCTCCGTCGGAGTTTTAGGATCCGGGAAAAAGTTTTGAGCTTGACAGGCTGATTGATGTGAAATTGGGTCGCCACCTTTGGGATGAATCTTGGGTTGGTCCTAAGCGTCACAAAGTCTCTAGAAAATTGCAAGAATGGGTGTGCAATTGTGAAGGCCTGTATCTCACTGACTCTGCGGGCAGAGGTGAGAGCCAGTAAAATCGCCACTTTCCAAGTTAGAAACTTCAGCTCCGCTTTATGAATAGGTTCAAAGGGCCTTTTCAGAAGTTGGGACAACACAATATTAAGATCCCATTCAGGAGGAGGAGGCCAAACTGGAGGAAAAGCTCGGAAGAGCCCTTTAAGGAATTGTTTGATCAAAGATGATGAACATAAAGAAGGTTTGTTGGAACACTTTCTGAATCTGGATATTGCCGCCAGATGTACCTTAATGGACGAGAAAGCCAGTCCTGTTCTAGCTAAGGACAGCAGATAAGGAAGAATGTCCTCAGGTGGAGCTTGGAGTGGATGAACATTACTTTCTCCACACCAAGAACAGAACCGTTTCCACTTAAAACGATATGTCCTGATGGTACTTTGCGCACGGGCCTGTGATAAGATCGCCCTGCAGTCTGAGGAGATGTTAAGATCTTTGAACTCTAGGAAGTCAGGAGCCAGACGTGCAAGTGCAGCGACTGAGGATCCGGATGGCGTATCTAGCCCCCTTCCCTTGTTAACATGGACACTGTCGGTTTGAGACGAAGTGGAAACTGCTGAGAGAGTAGAAGAAGTTCCTGAAACCAATACTGTCTTGGCCAACGGGGAGCAATGAAGATGAGAGTGCAATGCTCCCTCTTCATCTTTTGAAGTACTTTCGGAATGAGTGGGATCGGAGGATCAGCGTATGCAAAGATCCCGGACCATCTCATCAAAAGGGCATTTCCCCATGATCCCTGTTGAGAAAACCTGCTGGAGTAAAACAGGCATTTGTGGTTCTGTTGCGTGGCAAAAAGATCTAGTGTTGGTGTTCCCCATGTTTGAAAGATCTGTCCACTTGTTGTTGCTCGAGTTCCCATTCGTGACAGCTCGTGAAAGTCCTGCTGAGGTTGTCGGCTAGAGAGTTCTGAATACCTTGTACATGTTCTGCTCTGAGGGATATGCCATGGAGTATGGCTCATTCCCACATTTCTTGAGCTTCCAACGACAGGGTGAGAGACTTCGTTCCTCCTTGTTTGTTTATATAATACATGCTGGTGGTATTGTCCGTGCGCACCAGCACTGACGAATTCGCAATCCTTGGAAGAAAGGCTTGTAGGGATAGAAAAATGTCTCTCAGCTCCAAGCTGTTTATGTGTTTCTTTTGGTACTGATGAGACCATCGTCCTTGAATATGAAGGTCCTGGAGGTGACCTCCCCAGCCTTCCATGGAAACGTCTGTTGTAAGAATGAACTCCGGAATTTCGTGGAGAAATGTGAGGCCGCCAAAGAAGGACTTGCTTCATCTTGGATGTTATTTTGATGCAATCGTCGAATGATCCGTCAACTTGCCTCCACTGTCGAAGTAACTCCTCCTGCAGTGGTCTCATCCTGAGTCTCGCCATAGGGATGAGGCTGATTGCAGACGAGCACATCCCCAGAAGGGAAGCAAATGTCTGAACCGAAACTGACCTTCTTGCAAATATTTGTTTTGCCAGCCTTAAGAGTTTGTTTTGCCGTTCCTGAGTCAAGAACGCTTTGCACTGGCATGTGTCTAACACTGCTCCTAGAAAAGTCAACTCCTGACGAGGTTGAAGCTGAGATTTGCTGGAATTGAGGGTCAGTCCCAGATTTGAGAAAAGGGAGAGGGAACTCCTGACTGCCTCCATCGTGGATTTTCTTGATGGTCCTTTTAGTAGCCAGTCATCGAGGTATGGGAAAACTTGTATTCCCTGTGACCTCAGCATGGCCGCTACTGGAGCCAAACATTTGGTGAATATTCTTGGCGCCGATTTCAGGCCGAATGGAAGGACTTTGAATTGAAACGGGACGCCAGCCACTGCAAATCTTAGGTATTTGCGATGTTTTGGGTGAATAGGAATGTGGAAGTAGGCGTCTTCCAGATCCAGAGAAGCCATAAAGTCCCCTTTGTTGAGACAATGCAGAATGTCCGTTAGCGTCACCATGCGAAAACTCTGCTTCTTCAGATATTTGTTGAGTTTGCCCAGATCTAATATTGGACGCCACTCTCCTGAATTTTTCTCTACGAGGAAGAAGCGAGAATAAAATCCTTGCACTTTTTGAGAGGCAGGAACTCGTTCTATCACATTCTTGCATAGCATCTTTAAGGCCTCTTTGAATAGTAAGTGAAGAAGAGGGGGAGGGGGACCCCTGGGTGGCGCTGTTGGTGGTTTCTGTAAAAACTTCAGAGTGTGTCCATTCCTGACAAGATCCAGGACCCACTGATCCGAAGTTATTTTCCGCCACTGTTGGTAAAAAGCAGAAATGTTGGCGCCCACGGGGAGGGGAGGATAAATGACTGACGTCCGGCAAAGCACATTGGCGCTTGTTGGAATCACGCCCTTGATTGTTTGAGCGCCGTTTCCCTCCCTGAAGAGAGAAACTACCAGAGGCTGTTTCTCTGTAAGATGACTGATAGTACGGCTGTTTGTACTGGGACTGGTACTGCCGATTTTTCTGGTTGGAATAGTTCCCTCTGGAAGAGTAACCACGGCCTCTTGCTCCTCTAAAGGACCCCCTCTTGTATTGAAGGGTACCTAGAGATTTGGCAGTGTCCGTATCGGTTTTAATCGCCAGTAAGGCGTCATCGATGTGTTTTCCAAAAAGTGAATCCCCATCGTACGCCATGTCCAAGATCTTCATTTGGACCTCAGGTCTGAAGGTGGTAGCCTTAAGCCAACCTTGACGCTGAAGGACTGCTGCTCCTGCCAATTGCCTAAAGTTGGTGTCGGAAATATCCAGGGCACAATCAATGATTTCCAATGCCGCCCTTTCACCCTCAAGTACGATTCTGCGTACCTCCTTCTGACTATCCTCTGGGATCAGATCAAGGAACTCAGGGAGATCTGACCACATCTGCCTATCATAACGGGCCAGAATAGCAAGTGAATTAGCTGCTTTACTGGAGGCCGCTGCATTAGCAGAGAACTTTTTCCCAATTGCATCCAGTCTCCTGCCGTCCTTGTCAGGAGGTGTCGAAATTGGAGTGGCAGGGTTCTTGGACCTCTGTTGTGCTGCCTGAGATATGACTGAGTCCGGTCGAGGGTGTCCTATTAAGCAAGATGGAGTATCAGAAGGAGCTCGATACTTTTTTTTCAATTCTTGGAAGGACTGCCGGAATGGAAGCAGGCGTTTTCATGATGTTGAGGCCCTCCTTCCATATGTAATCGATAATAGGTATGGCTCTGGTGACTCTGCGATACCCTTCTTTAAAGTCATGCAAAAAGCAGTCAGACTGCTCAACTGTGACAGACATTTCAAATCAACTAGCAGCACAGTGCATAAGATTGTGAAAGCCGCCAATATCCTCAGGCGGAGAATCTGACGGGCGTGGAATAGGAGGTGAAGGCATGGGAATGACATAATCATCCCACGGATCCCTAGGTGTATGATCCGGCAACTCGCCCTCTTCCCTGCTCTCAGTATCACCCTGAGAAGAGGTATCAGTGTCAGCTTGAGGTGCAGGTCAGCGTCTTGCCTTGGTGACAATGAAGCTTGCAGTGAAGGAGGCCTTGGTATGTCAACCTGAACAGGCTGCACAGAAGGTGTAACTGGAGCTGGAGGAAATCTCTGGCGATAGTCTGCCAGCATAGCTTGTAAATCTTGGATCAAAGTAGGTGGGAGATGACTTGTGTCCTCTGAACGAGAGGGTCTTGCCTGGGGTGAATGGTATGGCATTGACAAGTCTTCATTCGCATAATGATCCTGGTCATAGTCCTCATCATCCTCCTGATATTTGATGTTTAATTGTGAAGGGTGACGGGCAACCCCAAAAGGTCCCTCATCCTCTTCGCCGTTATCCGATTCCACATCCATATAGGTCTCCAAAAGGTGTGATGGAACCAATGGAGAAATTTGAGAGTAGTCTTTCTGATAAGTTTTCATTTGAAAATGAGTATATTGCATCCTCTTTGGAGGTGTGTCGTGCAGAAGATGAGCTGATGACAAAGCTCTCATATATGACATTTCTGTAGAAGGAGCTGCAGTCAACGGTATGGATGTTGCCATCGACGAGACCGTCGACGATGGTGTCTTCGTCGACGAATCCTTCGTCGACGAGGCCGTCGATGGTGTCTTCGTCGACGAATCCTTCGTCGACGTGGCCGTCGTTGGTGTCTTCGTCGACGAGTCCTTTGCCGACGAGGCCGTTGATGGTGTCTTCGTCGACGAATCCTTTGTCGACGAGGCCGTCGATGGGGACTTCGTCGAAGAGCCCTTTGTCGACGAGGCCGTAGATGGTGTCTTCGTCGACGAAACCTTCGTCGACAAGGTAGTTGATGACTTCGTCAATGGAACTGCAGTCGACGGGCCCGTAGGTTTCGTCGACGGAGTCTTAGTCGACATGGCTGAAAGGGTCTTCGTCGATGGGGCCGTCGACGACGGGACAGTCGATGATGATTTCGACATCTGAATTTTAGCTGACACCACAGGAGAAGTAATAGCTGAAGTGGTGGTCGTAACAGAAGAAATTGAAGAGGTAGAGGTAGTAGTACTCACAGTGGACGGTCCTGAAAGAAGAGATGATGCACTCTTTGAGGGTTCTGAGACTCTTTGAGAGGATTTAAGTTTTTTCTTCCTCTCAGGAGAAGAGCTCTCTCTGGATCTGGCTCTCTTGCTGGAGGTAGAGGCCTTGTCCTCATCATCTGTAGAAGATGATTTCAACCACAAAAGAACCCTTGCCTCTCTATCTCTGATGGTTTTTGAAGGGAAGGTACGGCAAATTCTACAATCCTTCACAACATGTGAGGGGTACAGACAATAAATGCAGTCAGAGTGCTGGTCGTCCACATGGACCCTCTTCTTGAAGGAGGTTCCACAAGCCTTGAAAAGAGCCTTCTTTTCAGACATTTTGAAGAGAAAGAGACAAAAAAACTGAGTAGGCAAATCTGAGGAGAACTGCCTGGACTGGGAAGGTTCTAGAGGGTGAGGACAGCTGATTGGCTAAGGCTACTATTTAAGGTCTTTTTACATATTGAGGTAGATAGGCTGCTAAGTTTTGGGCCTAGCTAGGCCTTCAGGCTTTCCAGCCTACTACAAGAAAGTTTTTAGGCACTGCTATTGTATATATTTTTACCGTGGGACTCCCGCCTCGACGACGGGGAATGATTCAGGCAGGTGAATCTATGAAAGATACCCCAATACTGGATAAAGGAAGTTTATACTTGGCCTTCATTGACCTGAAAACCGCCTTCAACTTGGTCCCTCGGGCAAGACTATGGCAGGTTCTAAATGACATGGGCTTCCCACACCACCTCCTTGAATTTGTCAAAAAGCTCCATGAGGAGAATTTTGCTAAAATCAGATGGGGGAGCCAGGGACAGTTGACTGGCGGGGTTCCTGTGAATAGGGGGGTCCGCCAGGGCTGTGTGATGGCACCGACCCTGTTCTCTCTCTTTTTAAATGGGTTGGTAGCTCATTTGAGGGAGAACCTGGCCGATGCCCCGGTCCTGGCGGGCGAGAAAACACCTACCCTTCTTTTCGCAGATGATACCCTGCTGATGGCGAAAACCTCTATGGGGTTACAGAAATTGCTGGATAGTTTTAAACTGTTTTGTGACTCCCGGGGTTTGCTTATTAATATCTCTAAAACCAAGCTGATGGTATTGACAGCCAGAAAACCAAGGAGGATTAATATTACCCTAGACGGATCTCCATTAGAGGTAGTGGAGGCGTTTGATTATCTAGGCATCAGGGTGAATAACAGAATGAAGTGGGACTCTCATGTGACCAAAATGCTTCTAAATCTGAAAAGAGCATCTGGGGCTATATTGAGAAACCAACAAATCTCAATAAGCAAACCTATAGCCCCTGCTGTTGCGGTATACGAAGGAAAAGCATTGGCTTCCGCTATGTAAGGTTCAGAAATATGGTTTGAAAATACCATGGAACTGACCAAAGCTTAAAATAAGTTCATGAGAGATTTGGTGTCCCTTCCTCTTTCAACACCCTTAAAACCACTCTTTCATGATCTAGGAAAACGTTCAATACGGGACATAGCTCGCCTCCGTCCATTACTATTTTGGGTGCGCCTAAGGAGGACACCCGAACTGGCGAACTATGCTTTAGTATTGGACGAACTAATCAAATTGAATACCTCTAAGAAAATCAAGTGATTGAACAATATAAGGAAGCTGCTTATAGACCTGGGTCTGGAAGATGCTTGGTTGGCCCAAACACCCCCTCCCAAAGGCAGTATGAAGCAAATATATTGGGAATGGGTTCAAACAGAGGACTTACGTAGCACTGAGTGGGGGGCCCTAACAAATACATTTCTAGAGCGTAAGCCAATCAGGAAGCTGGAATCTTTCTTGGACTTCATACAAGCACCAAAAGATAGATCTCTCTTTTTAAAAATGAGATACGGGACACTCCCATTAAATGATTTTACAGAGAGATGGAAGAGGCCCGGGGTAGAGCTGCCACCTGTCCGGGCTGTTCTTGCCCTAGGGAGTCCCTACTACATTTTCTGTTTGCATGTAATGCATATAGGGACGTTAGAAGAAAATGGCTAACTCCAGTCTGCAAAGAACTCGGAGTAAGACAATACAAGACAGCCCTACGTATCCTTACATCCAACACATCATCCCTTTCCATGATCTGTGGGGTTGCAAAGTTCTTGGGTAGGGCTTGGCTAATTCGTACCACTATTTTAAAAAACAAATTTGCTTAGATGATTGTGGTCATGTTGATGAAATTGAATGGTTTATATCCACTGATGCACTTTAAATTACTTTGTTCTTTTTATTGTAAATAAGCTTTTTTAACGGTTTTATCGGTTGTATTTTATTCCATGTATTCCATTGTTGTAATAGATAGGATATGTACCTACTTTTATGATAAATCTATCGAATAAAGTATTACAACAACAACGAAAATATAGCATGCCGACAAACACTGAAGTCCGTATAGATCGCTCTTATTATTAAAGCTTTGCATTGTGCCTCAATATCTGGTTGCGATCACTCCTTTCTATAAACATGTGGGTATGTTCCTAGAAAGCAACTTATTCATCATCATATCGCCCACGTCTCTACAACATAACAGATCATTTGTTAAGTAACACTCTTTCTCTGAGATGTTGCACTATTCAGTTTACAGACTAAAGTCCTTGGTGCTTTCAAATTTCCAGTGAGAAGAAAGGCAAGTCCTGTCTCCAAGAAAAATAAATGAGAAAACTAGTGGCTAACAAGAGCATTACTTGAAAATAACTGTTCGCTTTCAATAGGCACGAGAGAGAATATTTAAGCATTCCCATGTATACATTAAATATTGCTAAATTATATAAACCATCCCTCATTTGCAGAAAGACATCCCTGGGACTAATAGAATGCATGCTCTACAACTCTTTATAACAAAAGACAGTAGCTCATGTAATGCACCGCCTGAGAGAAAAGTGTGTCTAGATTAAAATTACAATTACAACTGATGGACACTATATATCTATAATAAGTTATTTTTATCTCATCTTGCCTGTACAGGGACAACTTCCAAGACATTTCAAAGATCATTTACTCAAGAAGAATGGCCCTTTGATCATGACCAATTGAGAGTAGAACATCAAACATCAATTGGGAGGGAAAAATATCTAAGACTTTTGGTTGAGACAATTTCACCTTATTAGGAGAAATTTGCAATCATTTTTTGAAATTAATTTCTTTTCTTTCTCTTGTTTTTTCATATCTCTGAAAAAGACAGTCCCTGTTTTATATTTCTCTTATACAGCAGTGATTTGTATTTATTTATTGTGAACTGGGGAAATCAAACAGTTGTTTTAGACCAATAAATTTAGTCATTCTTGGGCTGTATAAACTTTGGTCCTCAAACAACACACGTGTATACTTCTGGAGTACAAAGCGTACACATTTTGGATATGCTACAAAGATCACTTGCATATCAACCAAATAATTATAGCTGCATAAAAGCTTCTGATACATATGTGATATCTGAAAAGTAGAGACTTAAAAGTAAGCAATCTAACACCCATGTCGGGTAAATATACCAACACTGAAAATACACATTGTTTGTGGCTGTGACAATATGATTCACTTTGTTGCTGGGCTACATAGTACTTCATTTCTGATCAGGACTGTTGGTGAAGGACAGGCCAGCGCTCTTTTTAGAGATCACACATGATTGCTGGAAACACCCGGGCTGTGCCTTGGCAAGACAGAGCCAAGACGCCCGTCTGAGTCTTTCAGAGCCCGGATGAGGCTGGCCTGGTGAATACCCCATCATTCAGTTTCTTATTCGATGAAATAGGAACCATAGTAAATGCAGCTTAATGGGTTGGAGAAAATGTACAAATACTTAGCGGGGGAAGAAAGGGCCTGTCAGCAGCCGGTTCAATCACCTGTTTTTATCAAGCGCAGTGGGGGCAATACACAATTAAATTGGGCTAGTAGAAGAGAGACTAGGGGTGACTCATTGCTCGTTATCACAATAAAGCCTAACACATAATACCATCTGGCCCAGACCATCGCTTAAATCGCCATTTGAAGCTATGAAATCTGGTGTTGGAAGTGATAAAATAACCAGCAATCCCTGTTTCTCAAATACCCCATTGGTGATTAGCCCGAATGCAATACAACCCTTCCGATTGCAAGCCTCCCTCCTGCTAAGAAAGAAAAACAAGCATTGACAAAGTCAATAGGTCTCGACAATCCAAGCTCTATTGCTGTTCTCAATGTTTACTGTCTTTTCGCCTTTCACTTCCAATTTGTTTAACAAATTGATTTTATAGGTGACTAAAACATCAAATTATATATCCATTTGAAAGTAAGCATTAACCATTGTCACTGCAAGTCAGCTGTTGCTGATGAGCTTTAGAAGCATGTTAATAGAATGTATATATTTTAAATGTCCAAGTAAATCCTCAGCTGCTTAGTTTTTAGTAAAATAAAACTTAATTGTGCTTCTCTCCAAAAGAATGCTCTGGGTTAGGCCACAATGACTTTGTACTTGCCATTAAACCAGGAAGAAGACTTCTGCAGAATTAAAGAACAAATTACTTAAGAAACATTAGTTAGTGATAGATTTGTTACCTTAGAAATACCCCCAGGCGTCATACTGGATCCGGAAAGTTTTCGTCTGCAGTACCCCTGCGCGTCGGCAGGCGTCATTGTGCGGCTCCGCCTACGTCGCTGGCGTTGTAGTCGCAGAGATGACTTTGCTGGAGCTACTTAGACTCGCCCACACGCACTGATGTCAGTTCTGTTCACAACTTCCCATACTGACCACTGGTGCATTGAAACTAGGGCCCTGAAAGGGATGACCTTAACCCTAGAAATCAGTTCGCAGAACGGGGAGGATGGGTGGGGTGATAAGGAGTCTATCACTAACTAATGTTTCTTACAGATATATAATTACCGAAGGTAAGTAACTTGTTCATCTGAAAGAAAAACGTTAGTGATAGGTTCCTTACCTTAGAATAGATACCCCAGCAATACCAACCCCAGTGGTGGGTCTTCAAACAAAGATCACACCAGAAAGTCACGGAGAACAGAACGGCCAAAGAAGCAGTCTCTCCGGACTTGACTGTCAAGGCAATAATGCTTAGTAAAAGTGTGCAGCGAGGCCCACGTGGCTGCCTGACAGATGTCTTGCAGGGGGACACCATGTCCAAACGAAGTAGTAGCTGCTGTCGCCCTGGTAGAATGGGCACGCAGCCCCACCGGAGGTTCCTTTTTAGCCAGAGAATAACAGGCCTTGATACACAAGATGACCCAGCGGGAGGTAGTCCTCTTGTGTACAGCCCGGCCTTTCCTGGCGCCTACGTAGCCAACAAAGAGCTGGTCATCCACCCGGAACTGTTGTGTGCGATTCAGGTAGAATGAGAGCTCACGTTTTGGGTCCAGATAGTGGAGCCTCTCTTCCTCTCTGGAAGTGTGCGGAGGCGGAAAGAAAGTGGGCAAGGTGATAGTTTGCCCGATGTGGAAGGCAGTGACAACCTTTGGCAAGAAGGAAGGACGAGTGCAAAGCACAACCTTGTCCGGATGGACTGACAGAAAAGGAGGCTTACAAGAAAGAGCCTGTAGCTCACTCACCCACTTAGCGGAGGTGATGGCAACCGGGAAAGCAGTCTTCAAAGTCAATAAACGAAGAATACAGTTGTGAAGCGGCTCAAAGGGAGCACACATCAAATGAGTAAGAACCAGATTCAAGTCCCACTGGGGCATCACAAACGGAATAGGAGGGAAAAGGTGAGTAATGCCTTTGAGAAATCTATTCACAACAGGGGACTTGAAAAGAGAGGGCTGATCAGGGAGCCTGAGAAAGGCCAAAATTGCAGAAAGATAGCCCTTAATAGTGCCCAGAGCAGAGCCCTGCTGGGCCAGAGAAAGAAGGAACAAAAGGACTTCTGCAAGAGGGGCAGAAAGGGGATCTACAGACTTTGCTGTGCACCATGCCACAAATTTGTTCCACCTGCAGGCTTATACCGATTTAGTGGAGGGACACCTGACTGCCAGAATGATATCACAGACTTCAGGAGGCAAGTCAAAAGGAATCAACTAGCGCCGCTCAATCTGCACGCATGTAGGTGAAGGCTGGACGGGTTCGGGTGGAGGACCGTCCCCTGGTGCTGCGACAGCTCGGGATACCAAACTCCTCAAGCCAGTCTGGGGCTACAAGAATGACTTGGGCCCGGTGGCACCTGATCTTTTTTCAGCACTCTGGGTAGAAGTGGTATAGGCAGACAGACGAACAATAGACCACGGCTCCACTTGTGACAAAAAGCGTCGCCGAGCGAGTGCCGCCTTGGAAATTCCAATGCGCAGAAGTGATGACATTGCACATTCTCTTCGGTGGCGAATAGATCTAAAAAAGGCTCTCCCCACTGTTGAAGGAGACCTTGCGCCACTTCCGAGTGAAGACGCCATTCGTGATCCATAATGCACATGCGGCTGAGTTTGTCCGCCCTGGCGTTCAAAGAACCTGCCAAGTGTTGAACCATCAAGGAAATGCCGTGACATTCCAGCCATGTCCAGAGACTCAGAGCCTCCTGACATAGGGTCCACGACCCCACCCCGCCTTGCTTGTTGCAATACCACATGGCGGTGGTGTTATTAGTGAACACTTTGACAGAGGGAAGGAATGCTTTCAGTGCAAGTAGGATCGCCCGGAGCTCCAGAAGGTTGATATGGAGCCTGGACTCCGCCGAGACTAGAGGCCTCTGATCTCTGCCTCTACCATGTGGCCGTCCCATCCCAGGGGAGACGCATCCATCACCACTGTGTTATCCAGTTGGGGAAGGGAGAGGGATCTGCTGTTGACCCAACGTTGGTTCGTGAGCCATTACTGCAACTGTTGCGCAGTGCCTTCTGAGATCTGAACATACTCAGAGAGGTCCCCTTGATGCTGCGCCCACTGGAACTTCAGGTCTCGCTGCAGAGCCCGCATATGCCATCTGGCATGAGGCCCTGCAGCCACAAGGTTATCTTGACCAAAACCCATGACAAGGGCCGAAAGATCGGAATCATAACCTGAATGTCCCAGGCTCGCTGTTTGGGAGCATCAATCAATCAATCAATCAAAGCATTTATATAGCGCACTACTCACCCAGAGGGTCTCAAGGCACTAGGGGAGGGTAGTCCGCTACTGCTCGAACAGCCAGGTCTTGAGCTGCTTCCTGAAGGCGAGGTGGTCCTGGGTCAGGTGGAGGTGGGTCGGGAGGGAGTTTCATGTCTTGGCGGCGAGGTAGGAGAAGGACCGTCCCCCTGTGGAGGCTCTTCGGATTCGGGGGACGGCGGCGAGGGTGTGGCCGGTCGATCGAAGCTGGCGTTTGGGAGCGTAGAAGTTGAGGCGGCTGTTGAGGTATCCTGGTCCTTGGTTGTGTAGGGCTTTGTGAGCGTGGGTGAGGAGACGGAAGGTGATTCTCTTGTTGACCGGGAGCCAGTGCAGGTCTCTCAGGTGTTCGGAGATGTGGCTGCGACGGGGGATGTCCAGGATGAGTCGTGCTAAGGCGTTCTGGATCCGCTGAAGTCTCTTCTGGAGTTTGGCGGTGGTTCCTGCGTAGAGAGAGTTGCCGTAGTCCAGACGGCTGGTGACGAGGGCCTGGGTGACCGACTTCCTGGTCTCGGTGGAGATCCACCGGAAGATCTTACGTAGCATGCGCAGGATGTTGAAGCACGACGAGGAGACGGCGTTGACTTGTCTGGTCATGGAGAGGGAGGAGTCCAGGATGAAGCCTAGGTTGCGTGCGTGGTCTGTTGGTTTGGGTGCGTTGCCTAGGGCGGGGGGCCACCAGTAGTCGTCCCAGGCGGAGGGTGAGGATCCCAGATGAGGACTTCCGTCTTGTCCGAGTTTAGTTTCAGGCGACTGTTCTTCATCCATTCGGCTACCTCTTTCATCCCTTCGTGGAGGTTGGCTCTGGCGGTGGCGGGTCGTTGGTGAGGAGAGGATCAGCTGGGTGTCGTCGGCGTAGGAGATGATGTTGAGGTTGTGCTGGCGTGCGATGTCTGCGAGGGGGCTCATGTAGACGTTGAAGAGGGTTGGACTGAGCGAGGAGCCTTGAGGAACGCCGCAGATGACTTCGGTGGCTTCAGATCTGAACGGGGGGAGGCGAACTCTCTGTGTCCTTCCGGCGAGGAAGGAGATGATCCACTCCAGTGCCTTCTCCTGGATTCCGACGTTGCAGAGTCGCTGCACTAGTGTACGGTGGCAGACAGTGTCGAAGGCCGCGGAGAGGTCTAGGAGGATGAGGGCTGCTGTTTCTCCGTTGTCAAGCAGGGCTCGGATGTCATCGGTGGCTGCGATCAGGGCGGTCTTGGTGCTGTGGTTGGCCCGGAAGCCAGATTGCGAGAGGTCGAGGGATCCGTTCGTCTCGAGGAAGGCGGCCAGCTGCTTGTTGACGGTCTTCTCGATGACTTTTGCAGGGAACGGGAGCAGCGAGATGGGGCGGTAGTTCTTGAGGTCGGTGGGGTCGGCTGATGGCTTCTTTAGTAGAGCGCTGAGTTCGGCATGCTTCCAGCTCTCCGGGAAGGTGGCGGTGTCGAAGGAGGTGTTGATGATGTCCCGCAGGTGGGGTGCGATGACAGCATCGGCCTTGTTGAAGACGTGGTGAGGGCAGGGGCCGGTCGGAGATCCAGAGTGGATGGAGTTCATCGTGCGGACGGTGTCTTCGGTGCTGATCTGGATCCAGGCGCGGAGGGTGCTGGTGGGGGGCGATGGTTCGGTCGTGGCGAAACTGCGCTATGTCCAGAACCGCTCCGATGAAAAGGAGCTTCTGAGAGGGAATCAGGTGTGACTTTGGCACGTTGATGGAGAACCCCAGCAAATGCAGGAGGTCGCCGTAGTCTGGAGGTGGGAGACGACTCCCTGGGGCCAGCCCGCCTTCAACAGCCAGTCGTCAAGATAGGGGAAGACTGAAACCCCTGATCTGCGCAGATGAGCTGCGACCACTGCCATCACCTTCGTGAACTCACAGGGAGCGCTGGTAAGGCCAAAAGGGAGCACGGTTAACTGAAAATGCTCATGGCCTACTCTGAACCGCAGGTAACGCCGGTGGGCCAGCAGGACGGGGATATGAAAATAAGCGTCCTGCAAGTCCAACGCTACCAACCAGTTTTGCGGGTCTAGGGCAAACAAGACCTGAGCAAGTGTGAGAATCTTGAACTTCTCCTTCGGGAGGAAGCGACTGACGTGCTGAATGTCTAAGATAGGACGCAGGCCCTTGTCCTTCTTGTCCAGAGCCTGGAACAAGCTCCCACCACAGATGCGCCTGATACAGTCAGAAAAACTGTTCCGGAAAATGCTCAAAACTTGGATTTTCAATACAGAAGACTCATTCTGCTTAGCCCTAATCTAATTTACTTCTCTCCACTCATAGACCGTCCTACATTATTAGGACACACCCCTGCAGCTGCCCTTTTTTCTTCTCTGTGGAGACAGCGATGTCTAGCGCCAAGATGCTCCCTGGAGTGTAAGTGCGCTTTAGAAAAACCCATTCACATTCACATTCACATTCTTTGGAACCAGGAAGTAGTGGGAGTAACAACCACGATCTACTTCTGGCATTGGAACTTGCTCAATGGCCTCCTTGGCCAAGAGGGCTGTAACTTCCTGCTGAAGAAGTGCCAAGTGATCACCCGACATGCGGTGAGACTGAGATGGCATGGCTGGAGGTGTAGTCTCTAAGGGGAGGGAGTAGCCACGTCGGACTATCTGCAGAACCCACCTGTCTGAAGTGATGGTGCACTAGTGGGGAAGGTGATGGCGAATCCTGCGACCCACTGGTATTTGGTGGGCCTGAAACAACGGACTAGGAAGGTTTAGAGGCAGTGGCGGCAGGGGGGGTGGTGGACTGACCTGCCAGCTGGCCCCGTGTCTGCGGGTCCCATGTCCACGGCTGCGCTGAGACAGTTGCTGCAAAGGCCTGTGACTCTGAAATGAACGTATCTGGGCACCCCTTCCTTGGCCACAAAAGGAGCAAAAAGTAGAAGCGGAAAGAGTGCGCGTGGCCGAAAGGCCTAAGGACTTGGCCGTAGCTCGTGAGTCCTTAAAACGCTCCAACGCACTGTCTGCCTTGTCGCCAAAAACGCGAGTGCCATCAAAGGGCATGTCCATCAGAGTGTTCCCCTGAAAAGCCAGTTGTCATCAGCCAGGCGTGGTAGCGTAGCGCCACTGTCGTGGAAATCCCCCCGCCCAGTGAGTCGGCTTTGTCAAGGCCACAACGAATTGTGAACTTGGCTGCGTCTCTACCCTCAGCGATAGCTTGGGAGAGCACCGTCCGGGCCTCCCCCGGACACTGAGGCAGCACCAGCGCAGCCGTGTCCCACACAGAATAGGAATAACCGCCCAAGAGGCATGCCGTGTTTCCAGATCGCAGCCCTGAACTGGCGGAAGTAAGCAGATTCTGCGCAACACCACGTAATATGTGCCACCCTTTTCCGTAGCCAGGGTAGAAGGAGACAGTGAGCCAGGTTCTGGAGTAAAATCTATGTCACCTGCATCCTCCAAATCTTCTTCCCAGTCCGGGTGTAATAGATAGAAATTCCCCATCAGCGTCGATCGACACCGGTCCGGGGCGTCTCCAAGTCTTGGTGGAAGCCGGGGACGGCGTCAGCCAGGAGCCAGACGACGCCGGCAGTGGTGCCGTAGACATTGATGTCGGTGGAGGTCGTACGAGGACACCCAACATCGGCTGGGATCCATGCATGGATCCATGGGGGTCTTGCGGCGCCGAAACCAGAGTCGTCGACAACGTCGGGCCGGAGCGAAGAAGAGCGAGGAGCCTCAGTCGGACCCGCCGGGCCCAAAGGCGTGCCGGCAGGGCCCAATGGGCCAAAAAGGCTGGCCATGGCTTACAGGAAGTCCTGTAGCTGTGCCGGAGTCCTTACAGATCCGGAAAGGATGGGCAGGCCGTCAGCTACTGTGCAGGCTCCGCTGGAGCCACGGGAGTGGCACCACCCGCACCCTCAGCCATGACACGCGACAGGCTATGGGAAGGCGAAGAGCGACAACGCAAAGACTTCAACAAACAGTGGTGGTGGTGGCGGCTCCGCGACTGATCCCTCGACCTCCCATGGGACCAGGACCGTGAACGTCGCGGAGCCGATTCCCGGGCCTCCAGCAACTTTCGGGACCGATCCCGCAAAGTTTTTGGAGCCATGGCCCGGTAATCAGGGCACGACTAAGAGTTGTGGCTGCGCCCCAGGCAGTAGAGACACTCACGGTGTGGGTCCGTCACCGACATCGTGCGGGGACAAGCCACGCAAGACTTAAAACCGGGCATCCCTACACACCAGGAGTCAAAGACTCAAAAAACAGAGAAAAAAGTCCCAAGAATAACCCAGTCAAAAAGTGACTGGGGGTACCACTCTCTCCGGATCTGCGCTTGCTGGCATGGAAAAAGAAAGAACGGACGTCAGCGCACCTGGGCGTGTCTAAGTAGCTCCAGCGATGTCATCTCGCGACTACGACACCAGCGACGTACAGAGAGCTGCACAACGAGGCCTACCGACGCGCAGGGGTACTGCTGATGGAAACTTTCCGGATCCAGCCTGACGCCTTGGGGTAGTTCTAAGGTAAGGAATCCATCACTAACGTGTTTCTTTCAGATTAATATTTCAGAAGCAATGCAATATCATAACACAAATCAAGTTGTGTGTGTGCTGGTGTTACCCAACTCATGTCTATTTGTCATCACAATGCCAACTACACTAAACAGCTGATCATACCAAAGGTGGGACTTGGGCCTCTTTAAATGTTTTACTTCCATTTCATCGTTGTTGATTGTCATCAATGAAGTAGTACCATATATAAATAAAAATATACGGTTACATGCCTGATTCTGGTTTGAATGAAAGGCTCCATGCTTTAAAGTTTGTTCTTCCTCATCCCTCGGGTCTCACCAAGTGGTACATTACAGACCTGTCCTTGAAAGTGCGTCTCACTGTTCAACAACGGAGGGGGGGGGATCAATAGCTGCCCTGGGCCATTACCTACAGCAAAAGGCAAGCATAATAGGGGTGCATTGTTTACAGCAGCGGAGGAAGTGGTGACATAGCAGGGGCAGACGGAACACGGAACTGGGGGAATGAATTGTGAGGTGAAAGGTAAAAGGATGGGTGCGGGGACAGCCGGCATCAGGCATTACAATCAGCACAGAGGAGAGAGCGCAGCCAGCAATGGCAAGAAAAAACAAGTGTTTGCAATCCAATTATTTGATCAGCTAATAACGTTGTAAAAAACAACCAAAATGCGTCCGAAACAAATATAGATCAAAGATACAGCACCTAGAGACGCAATGAGGGAAGGAGGGGGTGAGCAGCAATGAGTGAGGGGGTGGGGGAACTGGTTCTCTCACTTTGTAGTCAGAGAAAGAAAATTAAACAGGCGCCCTTGGGGAAACAGCGTCGTACATTTAATCTCTGTCTTTGAATGAACAGCAAATGTGACGAGATAAGAACAAGATCGGAGCGAGTGAAAACAGGAGCGCTCATGTGAAGCGCTCTTAGACAAAGAAAAAAGAGGTTCCATAAAGCAGTGCTAAAATGGGACAAGTGTGAGGCTAAAAGTAATGGGGCAGTGCTCAGTGGGAGGGAAAAACCCACGAAAAGGAGGGACAAATAGGAAATATGAACCCCTTGGAAGCAAGGGTTTTTAAAGGACACTAGAAGAAACAAATGAAAAGCAATGTGTGTGCTGTAAGCTCACAAAGTATATACAACATATCTCTTCGAGACAGCACATGCGCTGTCTAGAGCCGAGATCTAAAAAGGGACACTGTTCATTACGCTCGACAGACTGCCAAGAAGACAAAGGAGGTACTCCACCTAATCTGGATTTGTGTAAGGAAATATTAAGGTCTATTATCAGTGGAGATATAAAAAAAAAATCAAACATCAGTTAAACGATCGAATAACCAAGTTAGAAGTCCTTGTTAAAAGACTATGTGACTCTCATAGTAAAAGTCAATGATATTTTATCCAGGTTGAAAACGCCCTTATATTGAACTACATCAGCTAGAGTTGAGTTAAGAGCTCCATAGACACAGTGGAAGCTGAGCAATCTGCTGAAGGGCCTAGAGCCATCACCACTGAGCCGGGACCTCCATTAACTGTTGACAGATGCATCCTGTCATCAGTGTTAAGAAACCCGTGCCAGTGAAGAATTTTATAGGTGTATAGTAGGCATTAGACACAAGAGCAAATCTGGCCTGCCTCTACCCCGGGAGCACAGTGTCGACAAACCTGTGGTCATTTAGTTACCACCAGAAGCAACTCCATGTGCGATTGTACTGAAAAATGTTGATCTTCTTTGCGCCAACCAAAAGCAAGACTGGGGCAATAAAAAAAATTAAGTGACCCAGTTGCTGACTAGGCATAAAGACCCAAGCCCATACCTATTGAGGGACATTAAAATGGTAATTGGGTGCATTGGGACGGAAATTGTCAGACTTCTGATGAAGGGGATTGTGTGGCAGTGAATTTTAGAGATAATTTGGCCTGCCACTATTAACACTCCATGTGCAAAGTCGAGATCAACGATAATGCCAATTTAAAAAAAAAAGGAACAGGAGTGACCCCATATATATCCCTCCTGTACTTCACTGAGAAGATCTTGGGGAGAGTGCTGATGACATGGCTGTAGACCGGGGCTGAGCACAATTCCATATTATTTGATATTCAATATGGCATTTTGACAGGGTGTGGGGACAGTCAAAGTCAAAACTTGTAGAAGTTGTATCTGCTAAGAGCCAAATACAATACGACCAAGAAGGGAGCCCACCATCTAGTTTTCATTAACCTGAGCTGTGCATTTGACAGTGTAAAATGTTCTGAGTTCTGGTCCATTAAGCTAGAACTGAGGGTGGAGGAACCCATAGTTAGATTACTGAGACAGCTGCATGCAGATGTGTCAGCTAAGGTACGATTTGTGCCACTGGTAAAAGCACTGAGTTAATATATTAAATAGAGGCATTTGCCAAGGATGAGTATTAGCACCATTCCTAATCACACTATATATAAATGGACTGGAGAGCTATTTGGCAAGGATATGCCACAGCTTGGTAGGCATCCAGAGCCGGTACTGCTATATGCAGATAATGCATTCCGCTGGCCAGGACTGCTAATAGACTCCAGATTTTATTGGACCACTCTACTGTTTTCATGAAAAATCTTGACTTGGAGACAAGATTTGCTCTCTAAATCACGACATGATATGTGGACTAAAATACACCAAGAGTTGCAGTCATATTATGTCTGGAATATGGGTAAGAGAATAACAAGAGGAGGGAGGGAGAGGAGGAAGTGGATTCTGTCTCCCCTAATAATTTTGTTTAAACAAAAAGGAATCCACTCTGGTAGTGGTAGTGATCCCTACAGTGGTGGGAAGCACACAGTGTTGTTTTAAATACCCCTCACACACCAACAGGCCCCTTGGTGTCATGCTTCATCATCGGGGTCTTCGCACCCCTCTACGGGATGCGGCGTGCTACGACTCACGACTACGTAGGAGCACT
This sequence comes from Lissotriton vulgaris, assembly GCF_964263255.1. Classification (NCBI taxonomy): domain Eukaryota; kingdom Metazoa; phylum Chordata; class Amphibia; order Caudata; family Salamandridae; genus Lissotriton; species Lissotriton vulgaris. The sequence goes on along the minus strand of NC_141699.1, from coordinate 549,336,022 downwards.
GAAGGTGGACTATGTGTTGAAGTGTGTGAAGGGAATAAGTGTGAGTGGTGAGGTGAAAGTGATGGTTTAAAAGATACCTGGCTCGTAGGAGAAAAAATAATAAAAAGTTTTAATTAAGCCCTCGGCTGGTATCGTTAAAAAAGTGCAGGTGGAGGTTGTATGTTACTAGTTACGGTACGTCAACCTCGAAAGTGCGTCGACATGTTTCGGAGTAACAAGACTCCTTCTTCAAGACGAGGATATGCACGATTATCCTCACCTTACTCACAGGAAAATGTAGATGTCAAAGTGTGCTCTACAAAACCAGATAAGGTGAAATGTACCTAATCGTGTTTTAATGAATGAAGTCTGTTGGGCCCAATTGGCGTTATTAGTACAGAACCTGTGAATGAAAAAATCACACAACTTAACTTTAAAGTAAAACATTGGAGAAACCTATGGTAATACATAGGGGGTTAATGAAGAACCCAAATGAGGTCCAAGAACCCTGTAAAAGAAAAAGAAAATAGACATACATATAGACAAAGACACACATAGATTGAATATGATCGCCATGAGATTCCCTGGGATGGAATACTGGAAGACAAACACATAATTTGCATATATACAGTGCTTACTTATAGATAAAGGATAAATGGCCTCATGAGCCAAAGCGTAGTATTGGGGGTTCTTTTTCTTCCTGCTCAATGTAGCAACCTAAAGAGTGTCAAAAACAGCTAGGTTTTAGAATCTAAGATGCTGTTAGTCAAGAGAGTAATAGAAGCCTCTATACTCCTTGGACCAACTTACGGTTACTGCAAAGCCCGGTAGGCTGTCTTCCCCTCAACGCGGCTCCGACGGTATGTCGAATCGTACTAACCCAGTACTTTATATAGTGCTCGTAATCGCCTTAATTGGACCTAATTGAAATAAGCCCATAGAAGGACCTAGTCCTTCGGAATCAAGTCCGGTCCTGCGCGCGTTTGGGGAGGAGTGCCCAATTGAGCCGCGCATGCGCGAAAAGGTAGCGTTCAGGCTCTACGATCTCACAACACAATGCGCATGCGTGGGGAGTCCCACTAGTTTCCCGCGCATGCGCGGAAGAGGACCGTCGGGATGTAATCGGATCACGGGCATTTTTTGGAAAGGGTGGGATTAACCATCCCCATAGCGCACATTATTCATTAAGAGGGGTAACGCTGACAAAATTACTGGGAGATTCAATATTAAAAGTTCACCTCACATAAGGTTTTTAGTCAGTGCGTGGGACCTGAGATGTCTCAGGTTTTAACCAATATTCTGCTACAAGGGAACATGTTGATGTTAAGGTTAACCTTCCCTATACCGCAACATTTTGTTTGAGAAGGGTACAACTGACACAAATACTTGGTGATTCAATATTTCAGATAACATAAGGTTATTTGTAAATGCATGAGACCTAGGTTATCTGAGGTTTTGAACCAAATATTCTGCTATAAGGAAAACATGTTATAGTTAACAGATAAAGTTAATCATCGCAGTTGGCTCCAAGGAATGGAGTCATTTAATCCGGTGGTGTCCGTGCCCAGACGAAACACCCACCTCTGCTCCTTCTCAAATAAACCAACATCAGATGGTAGTTGTTCAATCACAGACCAGTGTAGCTCATTTACACAATGCTGTGCCTCCAGGAAATGTGCTGACATCTTTGTAGTCGTTTTTTTGCATCTTACATTGCTTTTATGCTCGTTTATCCTGGTTTTTACAGCCCGTGTGGTCATGCCCACGTACTCCTTACGTGATGAGGTAGACCACGTTCCTGCTGTTGCAGTTAGTAAACGCTTGTTGTTCCCATTTGGTGCCATTCTGAAAAGTGAGGGTCAGACTCTTCTTGGTCAAGTGGCAACTGTTGCAGTTTCCACATGGGTGGTGTCCTTGTAGCCCTTGTAGTCTTGTTCGCTGAATCACATTGGGTGGGGGTCTAGTGTGCACAAGAATGTCTTTAAGATTTTTACCTCTCTTGTGGGCAAAAAGAGGTTTTTCTAACTCAAGAGTGCCACTCGTCAGAATGCGCCAGTGTTTATTTACCAACTTGGAGACCTGATTCGAGATTGAACTCTATGTTGTAACACAGACTGTTCTCTTGGCTGTGTTTTCTTTCGGAGTTTTATCTTCCAGAAGGGCTTTGCGGTTGTTATTCCGTGCCCTTTTCATTGCACTCCTTATGACTCTTTCCGGATATTGCCTCTGTTTAAGTTTTTCACTCAGGTCTTGGGCTTGGGATTTGTATTTTGCCACGTCGCTACAATTGCGGCGTAGACGTTTTACCTGGTTTTGTAAGTCTGTTAAGGTCTATGGAGATATATTAGCCAGGACTTTGTGAGGACTATCAAATTGAGAGCATTTTTCAAGAACCAGGAACCTACCCAGGATCCTTCAGACACGGGCTTAAGGCCAAAATCAACCTTCACGCCATTGGACAACCAACTCCCTGTTGAAGTCCTGGCATTTGAGAAAGCCATCATGCTTGAACTTGGCAAAATAAACCTCAACCAGAACGTGTTCCAAAATATGAGCAAACAGGAGAACGAGGCAATAAGGGAACTCTCGCAGAACAAACAACTCACTATAAAACCCACAGACAAAGGCGGGGCTGTGGTGATCCAAATGACGACTGCGTACGACCAAGAATGTAGGAGACTCCTTTCGGATAGGAGGAACTACCAGATCCTCTAGGAGAACCCTACAGAATCCCTACGTATACAGATAGGGGCAATGATTGAGGAAGCCCTGGCCCACAACTGGCTGACAAAGAAAGAGTCAGAATTTCTGGTACAAAAAAACCCTCGCACACCTTACTTCTACACAATACCGAAGGTCCATAAAAACCTACAAGATCCACCTGGCCGTCCTATTGTGTCTGGCATTTCATCCATACTGGAACCATTATCAAAATTTGCCGACGCATTTTTGCGACCGTTGGTACAGACAACAGATACATACTTGAGGGACACCAAAGCGGTCCTTCAGTTATTACAAAACCAACCGTTTGACCCAGACTCGCAGATGTTGCTGAGTCTTGACGTAGAAAGCCTATACACCAGCCTTCCACATGATGAAACTCTCCTAATCATTGAGGAGGTGCTCCATTCTAACCAATGGAGATACCAAACCCCGCGAGGAGTAGTAATGGAGTGCATTTCCATAGCACTTACCAAGAACTTCTTTGAATATGAGGGCACCCTGTATCTGCAACATCACGGAACCAGTATGGGTAGTACTTTCGCGCCGAGCCTGGCGGGGCTGTACGTACACCATCAGGAAACCACCAAGATCCTCCATCCCAGCAACCCCTTCAGGGGCAAAATCCACACTTGGCGGCGTTACATCGATGATGTCCTTGTCATCTGGGAGGGGGACAGCCGATCTATTGCAGAATTCATGACCTGGCTGAACATACAAAATACATTTCTGAAATTCACCCACCCAATGTCTAATGAATCAATGGTGTTTCTGGATTTGAACATCTATCATGAGGCAGGGTTTCTGAAGACAGAGACTCATTTCAAACCCACAGCGAGGAACTGCCTTCTCAGGTTCGACAGTTTCCATCCACGTCACCGTAGAGAAAATTTACCATACGGGCAGTTCCTACGTCTATGCCGCAATTGTAGCGACGTGGCAAAATACAAATCCCAAGCCCAAGACCTGAGTGAAAAACTTAAACAGAGGCAATATCCGGGAAGAGTCATAAGGAGTGCAATGAAAAGGGCACGGAATAACAACCGCAAAGCCCTTCTGGAAGATAAAACTCCGAAAGAAAACACAGCCGAGAGAACAGTCTGTGTTACAACATACAGTTCAATCTTGAATCAGGTCTCCAAGTTAGTAAATAAACACTGGCGCATTCTGACGAGTGGCACTCTTGAGCTAGAAAAACCTCTTTTTGCATACAAGAGAGGTAAAAATCTTAAAGACATTCTTGTGCACACTAGACCCCCACCCAATGTGATTCAGCAAACAAGACTACAAGGGCTACAAGGACACCACCCATGTGGAAACTGCAACAGTGCCACTTGACCAAGAAGAGTCTGACCCTCACTTTTCAGAATGGCACCAAATGGGAACAACAAGCGTTTACTAACTGCAACAGCAGGAACGTGGTCTACCTCATCATGTAAGGAGTACGTGGGCATGACCACACGGGCTATAAAAACCAGGATAAACGAGCATAAAAGCAATGTAAGATGCAAAAAAACGACTACAAAGATGTCAGCACATTTCCTGGAGGCACAGCATTGTGTAAATGAGCTACACTGGACTGTGATTGAACAACTACCATCTGATGTTGGTTTATTTGAGAAGGAGCAGAGGTGGGTGTTTCGTCTGGGCACGGACACCACCGGATTAAATGACTCCATTCCTTGGAGCCAACTGCGATGATTAACTTTATCTGTTAACTATAACATGTTTTCCTTATAGCAGAATATTTGGTTCAAAACCTCAGATAACCTAGGTCTCATGCATTTACAAATAACCTTATGTAATCTGAAATATTGAATCACCAAGTATTTGTGTCAGTTATACCCTTATCAAACAATATTTTGCGGTATAGGGAAGGTTAACCTTAACATCAACATGTTCCCTTGTAGCAGAATAATGGTTAAAACCTGAGACATCTCAGGTCCCACGCACTGACTAAAAACCTTATGTGAGGTGAACTTTTAATATTGAATCTCCCAGTAATTTTGTCAGCGTTACCCCTCTTAATGAATAATGTGCGCTATGGGGATGGTTAATCCCACTCTTTCCAAAAAATGCCCATGATCCGATTACATCCCGACGGTCCTCTTCCGCGCATGCGCGGGTAACTAGTGGGACTCCCCACGCATGAGCATTGGGTTGTGAGATCGTAGAGCCTGAACGCTACCTTTTCACGCATGCGCAGCTCAATCGGGCACTCCTCCCCAAACGCGCGCAGGACCGGACTTGATTCCGAAGGACTAGGTCCTTCTATGGGCTTATTCCGATTTCAATTAGGCCCCAATTAAGGCGATTACGAGCACTATATAAAGTACTGGGTTAGTACAACTCGACATACCGTCGGAGCCGCGTTGAGGGGAAGACAGCCTACCGGGCTCTGCAGTAACCGTGAGTTGGTCCAAGGAGTATAGAGGCTTCTATTACTCTCTTGAGAAACAGCATCTTAGATTCTAAAACCTAGCTGTTTTTGACACCCTTTAGGTTGCTACATTGAGCAGGAAGAAAAAGAACCCCCAATACTAGGCTTTGGCTCATGAGGCCATTTATCCTTTATCTATAAGTAAGCACTGTATATATGCAAATTATGTGTTTGGCTTCCAGTATTCCATCCCAGGGAAACTCATGGCAATCATATTCAATCTATGTGTGTCTTTGTCTATATGTATGTCTATTTTCTTTTTCTTTTACAGGGTTCTTGGACCTCATTTGGGTTCTTCATTACCCCCCTATGTATTACCATAGGTTTCTCCAATGTTATACTTTAAAGTTAAGTTGTGTGATTTTTTCATTCACAGGTTCTGTACTAATAACACCAATTGGGCGCAACAGACTTCATTCATTAAAACACGATTAGGTACATTTCACCTTATCTGGTTTTGTAGAGCACACTTTGACATCTACATTTTCATGTGAGTAAGGTAAGGATAATCATGCATATCCTCGTCCTGAAGGAGTCTTGTTACTCCGAAACATGTCGACGCACTTTCGAGGTTGACGTACCGTAACTAGTAACATATAACCTCCACCTACACTTTTTTAACGATACCAGCCGAGGGCTTAATAAAAACTTTTTATTATTTTTTTCTCCTATGAGCCAGGTATCTTTTAAACCATCACTTTCACCTCACCACTCACACTTATTCCCTTCACACACTTCAACACATAGTCCACCTTCAGTGCTCCTACGTAGTCGTGAGTCGTAGCACACCGCATCCCGTAGAGGGGTGCGAAGACCCCGATGATGAAGCATGACACCAAACGGCCTGTTGGTGTGTGAGGGGTATTTAAAACAACACTGTATGCTCCCCACCACTGTAGGGATCACTACCACTACCAGAGTGGATTCCTTTTTGTTTAAATGGAATATGGGTAAGTCATGGCCAAACTTTACTTACCTGGATATATAATTAGACACAGCTATTAAATGGGGACACTTGCATAGGACAATGATATTGGTAGGACAGATGCACAGCTGGTTTAAATAGTTTGGTGAAATTCTCAAATTTCTAGGTGCTCCATAAGTAACGCCGAGTGTCCCACGGCGTCAATTACAATGTACTAGAACTGTGAGACTAGTGAGCCACTAGTTCCATCCTTATGTGCACACAATTTCTCCTCTCCAAAGACAGAGGATTCACACAGCGCTTTATGTGTTCAAATATTTGCTGTTTTTATTCTGAAGATAATTTGCAAAAGTACTCCATATAGGACATTTGACAGTCGTTTTTTTGTCGATTTTCAACATATAACACAATCCTTTAAACAGATCCAATGCATTTCGGGCCCATTATTTGGCCCTTCATTCGGGAAAGGACACTATAAACATGAAACATAAACAAATAACCTGTCAGTAACTGTAATAAAGGGTTTGTGCATAGCGGGGTGTGTGCAACTGTATACATGGGGATTCGTGCTATTGCTACGTGTAGGGTTTGGTTATCACCTTAAAAAACCTTCATACCCGTGTAAAAATCGTGAAAGTCGAAAATGGTACGAAGTCTCTTACGTGTTGATTTTATGTCAAATTCGCGTGTTTCAGCTCTGTGGGTCAAAGAGTTGAAAGGGAATGTTACTATACTGACGCGTATGAAGTACAAGTTATAAACCATATAACTGCCGCATTGGTGTTAGAATTATCGGTAGACTAACCTGAAAGTTCTTCTCAAATTCAACCCGATCGTTTACTGTTCGTGTACGCCGGTTAGGACGGTAAACGCCATGGACCGCGTTAGTGTTTTCATTATGTTCCGATCACGTGATTGGAAAAGAGTGAAGATAGACTCACGGTGCGATTTCCGATATGCGGTAAAGATAAATATACGCGATAGCAATCTTTACCAATATTTAGCAGATATCAAGAGTGCATAATAGAACTGCCGCCTAAAGTCAGAGAAAATGCAAGTGGCGTGAAAAAATTAATTAAAAGGGGAAAATTGTGAAGTCCCGAAAATAAGATAATGTTGGGGGATACGAACCCAACGAGGTTGGAATGGTGAACCAATATCTGATGTGGGAGTGCTGCTAAGTCGTGAATGATGTAATTGATGAAGGCAGTTGTTAGAACTGGCTATTTCTGGTAGGCAAAGGCTGATGCCAAAGCCAGGCAGAAACCACCATTCTAGTCAGGGCAAGGAAGTCACACGCCAAGATAACCCCTGCTCACCCTCTAGGTAGCTTGGCACGAGCAGTCTAGGCTAAACTCGGAGGCAATGTGTAAAGCATTTGCGTCAGCGCACAACAGCAACAACATACTAGGCACACCACAAAAGAGACTCCACACAAGGTTATTATAAAAATAACTTTTGTATTGTAAAAACACATCATATACATGGTGCCAACTGGCACGGGTAATATTCACTTGGGATTATTCACAAGACAGGGCCACATGGGCCACTGTCATAATCAGCACTTAGTAGAAATGAAATACTGTCAGAAATTAGAATAAAAGAATATAAAATCACTGTAGCATAACGTAACAGTTAGAAATCACACCCAGTAACAGGTAAGTACACACTACGCAACCCTAAACCCCTTAGGAGCATGTCACGCAGGGAACCAGGACCTCACTAGGACCACCTGTACTAAAAAGGACAACCACCTAAGTATCACATAGCATTTAGGGGTCTAGGAACGAACACATTACCCATGATGCATAAATATACATTCAGAGGAGTAGTAAAGGGAAACACATGACGCATAAACCTACACATTCAGCGGTGTTTAAGAACAGAGCACATGATGCAGTAAAATACATTCAGGGGTGCAGCGCAAGTAGACACATGCTGACTAAAACATTCAGAGGTGTAGCGCAGGAAAAGAAAGACACATAATGCATAAAACATTCAGAGGTGTCAAGAGTAAAGCACATGATGCAATAAAATACATTCAGGGGTGCATCACAATAAGACACATGAGGCCAAAGACATTCAGAGGTGCAGCGCATGAAAAGAAAGACACATAATGCATAAAAACATTCAGAGGTGCCAGAGCCATATAATAGCGCAAGAATCACATGATTTCTAAAAACATTCAGAGGTGCCAGAGTCATACATTAGCGCAAGAATCACATGATGTCTAAAAACATTCAGAGGTGCAGGAATAACACATGATGCAAGAGAACACATTCAGAGGTGCAATAACCATATAATTGCGCAAAGACTCACATCAGCCACTACCTGTGGCAGTCCCGAGGCCAACTGGCCTTGTTGGGGCTCAGACGCTCTGAGTTTCAATGTCAGGGTGCGCTGCCATGCAGCGCCAGTCTCAAAGTACAAAAAGCCTAAACGTTGCAGCTGCCCACAAAGTGCTGGGCAGCTGGGGAACAACAAAACTGCCACAGGGCCCTCACTGGCCCTTAGGCGCCAACTGCGGCACAGCTGGAGCCACACAGGCTCTGGGCATATCGCACATGCCCCAGACGTTGGAGCTCTCAGGCTCAAAAAACAATGGTGCCCCCATGAGCCTCACAGGACTCTAACCCTCACACTCGGAGGCAGGAGGGGACAAGCACCGACAATGTGCCCCGAAGACCCCTCTATCGAATATGGCCCTCTCTGGGCCAAACAGGCTCGTAAACATAATATGGCCCCTCTGAGCCTCTCTAGGCTCACGCACGTTGGGGCAACCCACTGCCAACTGGGGCCGCCCTTGAAGCCCTCGTGGCTTCACACGCATAAGGAGCGCGAGCTCGCACTACTGGGGAGGGGCGGACACCGACCATGTGTCCCGGCGCCCCTCCCTTCTCTTCTGCCCCCTCGTTGGAGCCTTGCAGGGCTCAACACAAAGACTGGCCCCTCGAGCCTTCCCAGGCTCTACACACCGTTGGAGCGGCCCGCTGCCATACGGGGCCGCTCTGACGAAGGGAACCTCCCAGGCAAAGCGCCACTCACCGGGACTCACGAGGCGGCTCCTCTGTCTCCCTGGGGCAGGCGCCGACAATGCACCTCGGGCCCCCTGGCTCTCACCTTCTCGCTGGGAGGCAGCCGCTCGCTTCCTCACTTGGGGCTTCACCGGCGGCGGGGGGGCGGGCACCGACAATGTGCCCCACGCCCCCCTCCGCTCTCTCCCCTCTCGGCACCGGCCGCCATCTCTCGGGCGCCTTCTTCCTCTTCTTCCCGCCTCACAGGCTGCGGGGCGGGACTTCCGGCCGGCCGCGCTGGCATTGGCCAGCCGGCCAGCCGCTTCCCGGGTCGCTGGGGGCAGCACAGCGGCCCTTCTCCTTAGGCAGGCAGGCGGGGGCTGATTTCTCTTACGACCAACAATTAAACAGCGCTCTCAGCGCTGGGGGGAAACAAAGCGCGCCAAAGCGCTTTGAACACAGCTAGAGCGCTCTCCGGCGTCGAAGGAGATTTAAAGCGCTCCATGCGCTAAAGGGCACAACCACACGCCCAAAAGTACAAATAAAGCGCTATCAGCGCTCAGAATCCACATACAGCGCTAGAACCAAAATAAAGCGCCCTTTAGCGCTAGAGCACAATCCACAGCACTCCCAGCGCTAGAACAGCAGGCAGAGCGCTCCAAGGCTCTCAGGGGGAAGCACAGCGCCTCCAGGCGCTAGAAATACCACTCCAGCGCTCTTCACAGGAAAATGCAGCTTCTCCATGCTGCAACGGTCCCAGAGCTTCCCAGGGGCAAAGCCATGTCCCCCCTTCAGCCCAGGCAGGGCAGAGGGGTCCCCCAGGAGTCCAGGAATCCAGGCATCCAGGGGCTGGGCAGCGCCCACCCCTGGTAGATTCAAGTCAGCCACAAGAGCAAGAACATTTTGGAAGGGGACACAGCCCCTTCTTATACACAGAAAAGGCTTTGAAGTCCTTTGAAGTCTTTGTGCTAGCGGGCCCTGAGCCCTGGGTGTATCTGGTTTCCCTCTCCTGTCAGCCTCAGGTCAGAGGTGACAGTGGGCCGTCAGGAGGGAGAGCCAGCATGGTGGGCAGGCAGGCACGGCCCGGCACCACCAGACGCTCTTTCCTCCCATCCCTGACAGCAGATGGGGCCTTCCATCTACGGCTGACTCAGACCCCCTCCTCCGTGGCCCTGCAGACCCTGTCCTACTCAAACCAGACAGTCCATCCACCAGCAGGCCCAGGCACTCCTGGGCCAGGCTCACCAGCCAATCACGTGCCAGCAGACTCACTACACAAATATGCCAACTTCTAAAAGTGGCGCTTCTAGACCAGACACAATCATGCCGCATATACCATTTTGCAGCATTCAGTCTCACGAGTTTGTACATACCAAACTCGACCCTGCACTCCCCACACATCAGGAACTACCATGGGCATACATATTCCCCATTCATTCCTATGGGAGGGCAGGTCACTCACCACTCATACACAGAGAGCTCAAGCACTTTACACTGTACCACAGTGAAAAAGTGCGCAGAGGCCTAAAATCACCACAACCAGGCTCCAGAAACAGGCTAGGAAAAAGCAAAAAGTCTAGGGGTGAACCTGCCTAAAGGGCCGGGTCCAACAGTAGTCCATTATGATTAACAGTAGTTCACAATACATGCATGAATAATTTTCAAAAAAAATACATAATGAAAAGAATACAAGATAATCATACATTAGGGTACATTAATGTGAAATCTCACGGGAATTACTAGATCGACCCATAGTCTCCACATGTGGGAGCTTACACGAACCTTGAGCAGTTTTAAAGGTAGCAAGAGAGTTCTATTCTGTTCTGTTCTATTCTGTCATTTAAGCCAAACGGCTTCTGTGTAGAAAGTTTTTGTATCCAGGTATTTTCTCTCTGAAGTAGAAATGTGGTATTGTCTCTGCCTTCAATTTTTGGGATGATTTCCAATATAGTAAACTTCATTTGAGAGATGTTGTGTTTTTCTTCAATGAAATGGGTTGCCACTGATGATTTCATGTTTTTAAGACGGATGTTTGATTTATGTTCTATGAGTCTGGTTTTGATTTTGCGCTCTGTTTTGCCAATGTATAGTTTGCCACATGGGCATTTAAGGGCATAGATGACATTACTTGAGTCGCATGTGGCATTGACCTTGAGTTTAACCTCATATCCTTTCATGGGATGGTTGATTTTGTTTCCCTTGACAATTCTATTACAGTTTCCACGGTTTAGGCATGGTTTGGTGCCCCTGTGTATTTAGTAGTTATTGCCGGTTTGTATTTTACCAGTTCTCCTAAGTTGCATGCTCTGGTGAAAGCGAGCAATGGAGGTTCCAAAAAGATCTGATTAAAATCAGGTTCAAGGTTCAACAATGGCCAGTGTTGATGTATGATCCTCTTAAATTTAGTACTGGAGGTAGAATATTTCGAAACTACCACTATGCGGGTCTGTTTTTTTGAACTGGGTTGTAGCAATTTCTTTCTATCTGTGTTTGAGATCTTATATAATGATGTTTTCTGGATACCCTCTGTTACGGAATTTAATGGCAATTTCATCAATTCTTTGTTCCAATTTATTGGGGTCTGATGTAATTCTTTTGATGCGTGCCATCTGTGAGAAGGGGAGGTATTTTTTCAAGTTCGGTTCATGAAAGCTTGTAAAATGGAGCATGTTGTTTCTGTCTGTGGGTTTTGTGAATAAATCTGTTTCAAAACCTTGTTCATTTATGAAAACTTTAACGTCTAGGAAGTTAACGGATTTGTCAGATATTTCCCAGGTTAACTGTATCCGTTCATCAATTAGGTTGAATTCCGTAAGCACCATTTGTAGTTCTTCCTTGGTATTTTTCCAAACGATGAAAATATCGTCAATGTAGCGTATTAAAAGTTTCAAATTGTCTGTCCATTTCTTATTAGCAAAGATATGGGTCTCCTCATAGTATTGCATAAAGATGTTGGCGTATACAGGCGCTGCTGAATTGCCCATGGCCATTCCAACGAGCTGCTGGTACCATGTGTCTTGATATTTAAAGTAACTTTGGTATAGTGTAAAGAGCATACGCTCCATCAAAAACATTTGGAAAGATACATCCAGATCAGAATTTAGTAAGGCTTGCTCAATGGCTTCTATGCCCAAGGAGTGTGGTATAGAAGTATAGAGTGAGCGCACATCCGCGGTGCAGAGTATCAATTTGTCTTCAGTATCAAGCATCAAATTTTGTAGTATGGAGATGAACGGAGTAGTATCCTTCGTATATGTTCTCATGGCTTGTACCATGGGCTGGAGATATTTATCCAGAAGTTGACCAATCGGTTCGTGTAAGCTCCCACATGTGGAGACTATGGGTCGATTTAGTAATTCCCGTGAGATTTCACATTAATGTACACTAATGTATGATTATCTTGTATTCTTTTCATTATGTATTTTTTTTTAAATTATTCATGCATGTATTGTGAACTACTGTTAATCATAATGGACTACCTTCATCAATTACATCATTCACGACTTGGCAGTACTCCCACATTAGATATTGGTTCACAATTCCAACCTCGTTGGGTTCGTATCCCCCAACATTATCTTATTTTCGGGACTTCACAATTTTCCCCTTTTAATTAATTTTTTCACGCCACTTGCAATTTCTCTGACTTTAGGCTGCACTTATATTATGCACTCTTCATATCTGCTAAATATTGGTAAAGATTGCTATCACGTATATTTATCTTTACCGCATATCGGAAATCGCACCGTGAGTCTATCTTCACTCTTTTCCAATCACGTGATCTGAACATAATGAAAACACTAAACGCGGTCCATGGTGTTTACCGTCCTAACCGGCGTACACGAACAGTAAACGATCGGGTTGAATTTGAGAAGAACTTTCAGGTTAGTCTACCGATAATTCTAACACCAATGCGGCAGTTATATGGTTTATAACTTGTACTTAATACGCGTCAGTATAGTAACATTCCCTTTCAACTCTTTGACCCACAGAGCTGAAAAACGCGAATTTGACATAAAATCAACACGTAAGAGACTTCGTACCATTTTCGACTTTCACGATTTTTACACGGGTATGAAGGTTTTTTAAGGTGATAACCTAACCCTACACGTAGCAATAGCACGAATCCCCATGTATACAGTTACACACACCCCGCTAAGCACAAACCATTTATTACAGTTACTGACAGGTTATTTGTTTATGTTTCATGTTTATAGTGTCCTTTCCCTGATGAAGGGCCAAATAATGGGCCCAAAATGCATTGGATCTGTTTAAAGGATTGTGTTATATGTTGAAAATCGACAAAAAACCGACTATCAAATGTCCTATATGGAGTACTTTTGCAAATTATCTTCAGAATAAAAACAGCAAATATTTGAATACATAAAGCGCTGTGTGAATCCTCTGTCTTTGGAGAGGAGAAATTGTGTGCACATAAGGATGGGACTAGTGGCTCACTAGTCTCACAGTTCTGACACTTGCATAGGGTCAGGTGCCAACAATATGCTAGGGTGGTTAAATCTGTGTTTAGTCCGTTCCATGCTCGCGTCGGCCAACGGCCGTCGCGAGTACTACCTCGCTGGTGCTGCGCATGTCCGTTGGCCGATACAGCCCCGCCCACTGATTAGAATTCCTGCTCAGCGGCGGAATTCGCGCAGTGGTCAAGGAGTTAAGTTTGCTGCCAAATTGGGTCAGAATCCGATTAGAGAATGTTGACAATTTCTAAGAGTAAGTAAGTGCCTCTCAGTTGTAAAATATGGGGCAAGTCTGTAGGGATACTCTAACGCAAGTACTTTACAACAGTTGGAAGATTTGTGCACAGACTTTTGACTGTACCTTGAACCTGCTCTGCCTATGCCTGCCACAACAAATGGGGTTTACCACAAACACTGGGCGGTAAAATCTGCTCGGCTCACAGAGTTTGCGGATTTTTGGCAATTCCTTGTTCCACATAAAACGCAGAGTTACCGAAAACTCCGCTCTTCGCAACGTAGCAGAGTTTTTTTCTTCTTCGCACTTTAAAAATGCATTTTCGCGCACTCAGTAGCGACTTACCAGGATCCCTGATTTCACCAATGAGATTTCCTATCCGTTCATGTGCGCCACGAGATTTGGTAGTCGGCCGCACAGTCCCGCGAGAGTGTGCGATCGCGAACACGCCATTTGGACGCGCCATTTTACTTCCGGCAGAAGTTCAGTGAAGCTCGCGATTCCGAACTTGCAAAATTTGCAATCTGGAGAAGAATATCTCTCGAGCAGCATAAAACCTTCTTGAAAATGAAGATTTGGATGAAAAATACTCCTCAGATTGACATTTGACTGTACTCTTTTGTGCAAGGAGTCTTTTTTCTTTTTTTACTTTTTTTGGGGAGAGGAAGGAAGTGCCACAGATTTGCCAACTTCCTGTTCCTGTCCAGCAGGCTCCTCCCAGTGCTTGGTCCATGTCCTGTTCACTTTTCATTTGGATTTGGAGCTGGAAGGATCACTCTTTTATTTATTTATTTTATTTAGAAGTTTTCTATAGCGCTAACAAGACCCGAAGGTAGCAGAGCGCTTTACAGTAAAAGGAATGAAAAGGTGGACAAAAAGACACGTAACAAATAAAGGTGATCATCAAATGACAATTAGGGGAGAGGAGAAGTTCGTACAGTAGGATTTCTTGGTAATAGGATACAGAGTTATCACATAGTTCTGGGGATGGATGTTTATCCTAGTTACCCTGGACCTAGGGAACGGATGAGGAACAAGGATTTGAGTTGGCTCTTGAATTCCGCATAGGACGGTATGGTTCTGATATGCGGGGGATAGAGTTCCATATTTTGGGGGCATTTCCTGAGAAGGAGCAGTCCGCAGTTTTCTTCTTTCTGGTTTTTGGTAGGATGAGCAGCAGGGAGTTAGAGCTTCTCAAGATTCTACTTTGGCCAGCTTTTGTGAGTTTGTTTGCCAGGTATTCTGGTTTTCCGGTGTGGAGGGCCTTGTGGGTTAGGCAGGCCGTTCTGAAGGTGCTACGCATATCCACCGGGAGCCATTCAAGTTCTTTGAGTGCAGGGGAGATGTGGTCGGATTTTTTGCATCCTGTGATCATTCTTGCTGCCGCATGCAATGTTGTTTTTAATGGAGCCAGGTGTGATTTGGGGATGCCTGTTAGGATTGAGTTCCCATAGTCCAGTCTAGATAGAACTAGAGATTGCGTGGCTAGTTTGAGGTCCTTGTTGGGAATGAAAGGTTTGATTTTGTTCAGAAGTCTGAGGTTAAAGAATGCGCTTTTTGCCGAGTTCTTAATGTGGTTTGTCAAGGTTAGTTTGGGGTCTAAGGTGAAGCCCAGAGATTTTACGGAATCGGCTAGCGTGAGAGAACCTTTAAGAGCATCGATCGACTTCAGCCACTCGATGATTTGAGGGTCGTCTTCTTTGTTTCAGATGAGAAGAGTTTCAGTCTTGTCGGGATTGAGTTTCAGGTGATTCTTTGTCAGCCAATCTTGAACATCATTAAAGACGGCATTTAGTCTGTGGATGTCGTTAAGTGAAGAGGTTTCCAGGTAGATCTGTGTGTCATCCGCGTAGAGGTGGAAGTGGATATTGGCATTCCTGAGTAGTTTGGCGAGCGGTTCCATATAGATGTTGAAGAGCTGAGGAGAAAGTACTGATCCTTGGGGGACACCCCTGTTGACTTGCTGGGATTCGGAGGTGAAGTTCTACATTTTTAATATTTGCGAGCGGTTGTGTAGAAAGGAGGAAAACCAGTCGAGAACTACCTCGCCCTGGCCAGCTCTTACATGCAGAGTCTTGATGAGGAGCTTATGGTCCACCGTGTCGAAAGCTGCGGATAAATCAAGGAGTATGAGGAGGCAGCAAATTGTCTGCTGCATCATAGATCATTGGATTTGAGGACTTTTGGATTTGAGATTTTACAAGTAAGTTGGTGTTGTTTGATTGGAGCATTGCAGTTGCTGCAACTACATTTTTTGTACTTTTCATCATTTAAAAAAAAATGTATTGTGCGTAGCCAGTAGCCCCAGAGCTACTCATGGGTGCATGAAACAACTGTTTCTGTGGTGTTTGTTGAATTTAAACATCATTTAGGGCATGGATGGCATTGGATTGAATTGCAAAATGGGTATTTTTGGGGGTATTTCACTTTTCTTGGTGTGCTTTAAATAAAAGCCTTTGTTGTGTGTGTGTGTGTGGGGGGGGGGGGTGTCTGCGAGTGGGTGTATGAGTGCCTGTCTGTGAGTGCCTGTGTGAGTGTCTGAATGGGGGTGTAAAAACATGCGTGGCTCTGTGTGGGTCTTTGAGGGCTGTGTGGGTCTGTCAGTGTGTGTGTAAGTGCCTGTGTGTCTCTGTGACGGGGTCTGGGAGTGCCTGTGTAGGTATGTGCACTCCATGGGTTGGTGGTTCGCAGCTGTAGTAGGCGAGGGAGACCTCTCTTGGTCCCGCCTGGCTGCCCGCTCCTGAATAACCAAAGGCAGCTGCCCGCGAGCACGCAGTGCAGCTGCCAACACGGAGGCCTAGCCCTCATCTGGCTGACCAGGTGTCCGTGACGATGGCAAATAAAAACAATGCTGCCCTGCCAATGATGGTGAGGAGACCTCCCTGGGTCCCCCGTGGCAGGATGCCAACAAGTACAGCTGCCCGCAAACGCGCAGTGCAGCTGCTACCCCTGGAGCATTCCTGCAGTTGCTGCGGGTTTCACTTTCCCTAACACAGGGAAAGAGCCCGTTATTCTCCTTCACATACCGGAAGCTCAGCCACTGCGTCCGCAGGGTGATCCCAGCACTTTTGCTGGAATGGCTTTCCTTCCTGCCGTGTGGCTTTGGTCCTCTTACAGAGGATAACGCCTGATTTTCCTCGAGCCGGGGGAGGGGCCGCGTCCTCCAGCTGAGCGTGGCTCCCCATATTCGTGTAGGCGGGACTGGGACACCGTGAAACACCCTACCAGTACTGTTGGCTGGCAATCTGATATGCCCACAACCGCCTCTCAGAGCTATCTCCGCTCGATGGGGAAGTTCAGGACAGCGAGTGAAGCATTTGCTTCGCACTGTTCACAAAGCAGCAGAAAAGTGCACCACACACGCTCTTTGCTTACACAAGGCCAAACAAAAGAGCTCACTATGCGCTAAGTCAATGAAACAGGGCACCCCAGACTCTAGGAGATCACTGGGGCACACAACCAGCAGGAAACAGGCTCAGGCCAGCACACAGGACCCTGGTAGGCAAAGAGGTATTTTCAGCAGGCCAGCACAACATGGCAAGGAGCCCTCTGGCAGTTCCTCCTGGTAGTCCCCTGGCCAGGTGTAGTCTGGAGAGCCAGAAGCAGCTGGTTCCAAGTCCATGGAAAGTCTTTCTTCCCTTCTCATGGGGTCACAGCCCCTACACTTATAGTGCCAATGTATTTGTTCTGGCGGGCACTTCAGGCACTATTGAAGGGCACAACACCCCATTCACATTTCCAGCCCAGGCCCCAGACGCACCACAGGGGGTGGGCGGAGCCAGCATGTGGAAGGCAGGCACAGCTTTATTCAGGTGCAGATGCAACTCCTCTCACCACTCCAAACGCAGACCAGGCCTATTCAGGTGCAAGGGAAAACTCCTTCCGCTACTCTAAATTCAGCCAGGGTCTATTCAGCCTAGCGTTGAGTCACCCAGGAAAGGCAGGACACACCTCAACCGCCTTTCGACTGGCTGGAGCGAATGCACATCCGTTCTCTTCTGTCAGTCAGAACCAGACGGTCAATACACATCCATGCAGGGCACAAAGACAAATAAGCACACAGAAATGCCCACTTCTAAAAGTGGCACTTCTAAAATAGTAATAATAAATCTGCTTTTACCAATAAGCAGGATTTATTACTACTATTCCAAACATGGTCACAATACCCCTTTCATGTCAGGAATTACCACTAAAGCACATATCAGGGCATCCCCAATGCAACCCTATGAGAGGGCAGCCTCACAGCAGTGAGAAACAAAACAGAGTGTTTGTCACTACCAGGACATGCCACACAGTTAAGGCACATGTCCTACCTTTTTCCTACATAACACCCTTCCCATAGAGCTAACTAGGGCCTACCTTAGGGGTGATTTATATGTAGTACAAGGGGAGTTGCAGAAGTGGCAACCACTTTACATGTCAAGTCACAGCAGCAGCAAACTGCGCGCGCAGGCCCAGCAGTGGCAGAGGCCTGAGACAGGTTTGAAAGGCTACTTCGGTTTTGTGGCAGCGCTTCAAACCCACTAGTAGTATTTAATTTACAGGCCCTGGCAATATGGGATACCACTTTACAAGGGGCTTACAGGTAAATTATATATGCCAAACAGGTGTAGACCAATCTTACCAAGTTTACAAGAGAGAGCACAAGCACTTACCAACTGATCAGCAGTGCTAAACTGCCCAGAGTCATAAAACCACCACCAACAGGTCAGACAAAATACAAGAGGAGGGCAAAAAGTTCTGGGATGACCCTGCAAAAAGTGCTTCTAGAGGTTTCATTTCTGTGAAATGAGAACCAGGGCCAAAATCCAACCTCATTTTTTCCAAGAAGAGTCCCTAGTTTTGCCAAAAACGTCTACCTAACTAGAGCACTTTCATCTGGGTAATTAGTAAGTGCTTCCTCATTGGGGATATGTCTTGTACATATTCTCGACTACAGAAGCGTAAAAGACCACAAGGTTATGTTTCCAGTCACCATGTGTGAATGTAATTTCGGCAATGTGATTGTTCCTTAAGCATCATCAGCTAGAAACCTGTGATAACGTAAATCTTCATCAAGAGAAGTTGACGAGACTACAAAGAGGTGAGCCTCCACCAAACAGGCGTACTTCTTCTTACCTAAATAGTGCTGCTTTGTTTTGTGGTGATGTCTCCTATTCCTCTGCATCAATAACGCGTCACCAAAATTGGCTGGAAACACGCTCTGGGGCCTTTTGTTAAGCTGTCCATCAACGTGGGAGAAGGCAGGAAGACCTTTGCATACTACTAAGGAAAATGAAGCGTGGCCAAACGAGCGGAGCTTGCAGATGATTTGGGGCATTTGCGTACTCAGGTTAATTGAAAGAGAGAATCACAGACTCTGCTCTCACAAGGAGCCGACGAGAAAGAAATCACTCATCACAGTCACCCTAGATCAGATTACTTTCCAATATATCAACAATGCATTAACCTCCATTAAGGATTTCAGATTGTTTTTCAAAGTGAAATACGAGAGGAAACACACTTGCTTTATCTTTCCTGAGCCCAAGAAGTTAGCTTTTTCTAAAAAAACTATTTAAACAAAGGGTTGGGGGACGCGCAGTCCCCCTTCCTGGGATCATTTCAGCCTCGGGGATCCCATCCCCTGGGGCCAAGCTTTAATTTAATGGGAAGAGGGTCCCGCGGCCCCCTCCCCAGGGACCCAATCCCACGGGCACCAGTCTCTCCATCTTGGGTGCATGGGAGCCCACCCATGGCACAGAGTGTGCATATTGGGGACCGCCAAGGGGAGCCTCAAGGCCCCCAAAGTACCAGCCAGCTTCACACCTTCAGCGGGACAACAGCATTGCTCTCGCACACAGGGAGCTGCTAGAAATGCAGTTGCCTGTGTGTGGGAGAAATCTTTCATCCGTTTCCCTGCCCACATGACAGTGGACAGGAAAACAGATATCAACTCCGCTCCCAGCAAGCAGGAGTGATTTGACAGCTGCACCTTGCTGAAAGCGGATTGTTTGCTTTTGTTTGGCGGGAGCTGTCAAGAAGGGAGGTTTGAGAGGTGGTCCCCAGGACCATTATTGGCTCCAGAAGGGGGACCATTAATGGCTCCAGAAAGGGGGGCCATGCGGCCCCCTTCTTAAGAATGCATGGGCCATGGGGAGGAGCTACGCTACCAACTAAGATGGCCGCTTAGGCGCCCGGCTCTGCCGACCTCCGTTTCCAGACGGATGATCCTGCAACTTATCCTGAAAGCATGCCCGACCTCCAGGGAGATGAAGTCTTGCTGACTCGTTTGATTCAATCCCCAGACCTTTGTCGCCAGAATTGACGGAGTTATGTCGTCTTTTGGATCCTGGCCTAACGCAGCTTGTAAGCCGGGGCCTCAAGTTTTAGCCCAGCCGGGACGTAGTTGAACAACATCGGCCGTGTGACTACGACAGGGTCCGGTCTCAGCAGTGGAAGTCTCCATTCTGATTAGATGGCGATCAACGTAGTTTTCTTGATGTTGCTGGACAATTGACCTGAGCGTCTGTGGAGATTCTGGGACTCCTGGCCCGGGGACCCGGTTAGACATCGCCGGGGTCCGCCGAGGTGGTGCCCTCGCCCGCTGTCCAGGACCACTCTGTCTATAGGACGCACTCAGTTGCGATCCGCTCCGCTCTGTATTGCCCCCCCGGGAGGACCGGGCTCCTCGGGGACTGCCACTATGTTTGTGATCGGAAGAGCAGAGGCGGATCTGACGAATAATGAGCCGACATTGCGGACCGTACTGGCCGCCATCATGGAGCTACAAGCGCATATTGAATCTCGACTCGATAATATGCTTGCAGATGGGCTTGACGTGGACTGTTTGGGACCGGGCTCTTATATTCCACTACGTC
This sequence comes from Lissotriton vulgaris, assembly GCF_964263255.1. NCBI lineage: Eukaryota > Metazoa > Chordata > Amphibia > Caudata > Salamandridae > Lissotriton > Lissotriton vulgaris. The sequence continues at coordinate 549,315,379 of NC_141699.1, read as the reverse complement.
TACCAATATCGACGCTTCACCGCCCAGGGCAAGGCGATCTGATGCAGCCTTTGAGTTGTGTATCGACAAAGAGTAGCGAACTTGGTTCCCCGGAGAGTTGGTCGCACCCGCCATTGTTGTCACCTGGGGTAGTTCCGCCTGGCCTCTTTATCCTGGAGTTCTCCGTCGGAGCCGACTGGATTGATACAGCATCTCTTCTGCCCCCGTCTGCTTTCCCGCTTCGTGGAGGGAACATCACTTGGACAGGGTGCCGATGATAGAGGGCCTATTAATGATCGAAGCTGGTAATGACTCTGTTTTTCGGGCTCTCGTTGGACTATCCTCTTCGGTACTCTTCTCGTATCCTGGATCTACAATGACTGCGGGGCTGCTGCCGGATGGTTTTTGCGTGCAAGATCGGAAGTGCCAAGGATGAGACTGCTGCAAAGGGTTTGACTTTGGGGTCTTGGCGGACATGGGACTTGGATCTGAGTATTAGAGTGAGGTCGGGCGGGGTTTAGTGATTCCCCCGTATTTTCACTGTCATATCTCCTGGTATTATCTGTGCTATCGCAGGGGTGGTTGGTGTACGGCTGGGGAAAAGGAGACTGGGTGCTCATACGCTTTCTCCTCCTCACTTCTTCCTTCTTTTAGGGTTTTCGTTATTTGGGGCGACAGGCACGCTGCTAGGGGGGTTAGGCTGTAGCCAACTGCAGGGGTGCAGGGTGGGGGGCAGGAGGTTTTTTTTTTTGTTTTGCCTTTATTGTTTCTATGGCCTTTTTCTTCCTTTCCTTTTCTTTCCTTTTATTAATATAGTTGGCAAAACGTTCTGATTGGTATCCTATACCCGTATCGGGTGCTCTTGCTTCTTTCATTATCCTGATCTTTGGGTGGGCGAGCTCTGAAGACTGGCGCTTGATGTAGACAGTGTATTGTATGGTTTTATATCCTGAATAGTATGCTTTAACGCCAGCGTCTCAATTATAGCTATTCCTGATCTGCATATCCTGTTTCTCTACCTAGCCACCGTATTAGTATTATCGATTGTGTGGCACCCGATGCGTTTACTTAGTTAATTTAAAGAAAATAAAACCTCTATCTCATTCTGTGACTTAATTCTGCGTTCAATACGAACTTTATCCTGAATCGCTGCCGGACCATAGGGATGTCGGCTGAAGAGCTGTGGCATACCAAAATATATCTGCTCCTACTTTGATTAGTGGCCGGCTCCTGTGGTTGCAGGTCCATGCCTGTAATGTTATTGAAATGCATAATAAAGGTTTTCCAAAAAAAAAAAAAAAAGAATGCATGGGCCAGTCAAGGGGATATGGTGGTCCCCGGGCCGTATATGGCCCAGTAGCGGAACCGCATGGCCTCTCTCCATGTTTACATTTGAGATTTGGCCCTGGGATCCACGCAGACTCACTCCATATTGTTTAATTTAGCCCCTGGGAGGTGGTGGTCCCCCCCCCCCCCCATAAAAAATAAAGCCCTGGGGAGTTGTTGGTCACCAGGGCTCAAATGAGCCAATGGAGGGGGTCCGCACGGCCCCCCTCCAATAAACTGATTAAGTCCCAGGTAGGTGGTGGTCTTCGCGGCTCAAATGAACCTTAGGAAAATACCTTTTCTCTAATAGATACATTTCAACATTATCAATAAATTGGATTTTGTCTAACTATTAAAAAGAGTCTTGGACTACTGAAGAATCGTACCGAGTGCTCTACTGAAGAATCGTACTGGCCAGGGTTAGCTTGTGGTTTTTTTTTTTTTGGGTTTGGCATAATATTTTAATTCGCTGCTGGGATTGTGACCTGTAATGTACGGGAGTCGGGTGGTGTGCATCATACTTCCCCGGATTGATTTTATATTTCGCTGCATTCTATTTTGACCGTGTTTCGGGGTGGTCGCTTCTGGTGGGGGGTAAGGGAGTCCGGGAGTGTGTTTTTTATCTCTCCTCCTCCGCTTCTCTTCTCTTTTAGGGATGTTTCTGGGCGACAGGCACGCTGCTAGTGGGTTAGGCCGTAGCCATTGCAGGTGTGCAGGGTGGGGGGGGGGGTTGTTATTTTGCCTTTGTTTTGTTCTATGGCCCCTTTATCTCTCTTTCTCTCTCTTTTTAGGGTATTCTTTTGGGCGACAGGCACGCTACTAGTGGGGTAGGCCGTAGCCATTGCAGGGGTGCAGGGTGGAGCGTGTGGGGGGGGGGGTTGTTATTTTGCCTTTGTTTTGTTCTATGGCCCCTTTCTTCTTCTTGCAGTGTCCGGTAGCAGTACTTTCTGTTCATCCTTAAGTATACGAGTGGGCGAGGCCTGAGAGTGGGCGGCTACAATGAGAGATCGGTTGTTCGGTTCTTTACCCTCCTTGAACTTGCTAGCGCTTGCGTCTTTACTGTTCCTTTTAAGTTGGTCAGCGACTACCTTCTTACACCTACCCGCATTTTATTATACCTTCGAATGTGTGGCTCCGGATATCCTGTACCTTCTTCTTTAACTTGTCTCTGGGGGGGGGGGGGGGGGGGGGGGGGGGTTAAATGTAAAACGAAACCTTATGAATAATATGCGATCTGCACTGTGTTCAATGCACCGTATATCCTGTACCGCTGCCGGACCTCAGGGTTGCCGGCTTAAGAGCTGTGTTATTGCACTTCTGATACGTATCTCCTAAATGCAGTGTCCAGCCCCTGTGGTTGTAGGTATACTTCTGTAATTTTTGTGAACGATATACTAAAGGTTTAAAAAAAAAAGAGTCTTTGAAATAATGTTCTAGCTGTTACCAAGCTAAAATTTGCATTATAAGGTCTAATAATGTAATACAGTGTTTCTTCGAGGGAGCAGCCAGCTTTGTCAAAGAGAAAATACCTTTTTGGCTTTTTCACTGTAAGGACAACATTAAACTTTTACATGTCCTACTCTTAAATACCATGCACTCTGCCATTATGGGTATGAGGATAATGACGAAAAAATGGCAGAGAGGAAAACATATGTATATCTCTCTCTCTTAGCATAGGGAACTATAATTTACCCTACTGGTAGTACATAGTCCTGTTATATATTCACAATCCTTATTAACAACAAAAAATCACATACCAAGGACACATGATTGCGTAATTTAATTAATGCAATTTTGATTCAACATAATTATTGAAATTCTATTTTTTAAACACGTATATATATATATATATATATATATATATATATATATATAGTTATATATATATATATATATATATATATATATACAAAACCAACAACGATACATCACATAAAATTCATAGATTCCTTCTACCCAATTGTTGGGAAAAAGTGGTGTTCACCTATAACATAAAGGTAAATACACTTAGAGGTCGTCTTGTATGCACGTCAGGTTTATATTACTCTCAAACCTTAATCACAAAACAGTGCATTGAATAATCAAATGAAAAATCAATTCTCATCAGACTCCTCTTTATCAAAACTTCGAGGCGGACGCATTTCGGCCCTGTCGCGGGCAAGGTTGGCGCAGGAGTCAAATTGATGCTTCAGTGTTTGTTTATTAGTCAAAATAAAGTTTTCAAGGAAAAAAAAACAACAGGGAAATTAGCTGAGTTATTCTTCCCTTAGAGATGGTTCTTCGCGAGGCTTTTTGAACTGCTTTAGGCAGTGTTCCGGCGAAGGCAGGGAAGATCGCAGAGTCGGAGATACTCCTAGGCGTTAGATAAGGAAAAAAACAAAATGAAAGACGGCCTTAATACCTCAGGCGTTTGTAAGAGAGTGCAGGACTGGGTGTGTGGGATCACCGGGTTCTTTCAGGAGGTGCAGAGAGGGTGAGGACGCCAACACTGGGGAAAGGCAAGGAGCAGTCTCAACCCGAACCTACCCCGCCGCCTCCACCCGCACACAATTCCTCCCTCTTCCCGTATCCCAGGAATCTCGCACGCACCTGTTGTAGCCACGTTCCTCCTTGGACGTGGCTGGGCAGTGAGCGGTGTTGGCCTTCTGGCTCCTGGTCTGGGGGTCTTCTTACGGCGCTTTGAGGTTCCGTAGATACACACCACGGCTCCGTCCCGGCAATGCTGCTTCCTAGTTCTGTGTCAGCTGGCTTCTCCCGCCTCTCGAAGACCACAACCTCTTTGGTTGTTGGCTCTTTGAGCTCTGTCGTCAATCGAGGCCCCACCCCAGGGACTGGGTCGAAGCTCGGGTCTCCTTCCAAATTAAAGGGCCAATAGCTCGGGGTCTGAGGTCACTCGTGTTCCTTCACAGAGATATCTGCATCAGGGGTCTGGGGAGACAAAGAAGGGGGTTTCATGGGGAAAGTAACTTGGCCTGGAAAAAGTCTGTCAGAGGAGTCCGAACGCTGACACACCCCTCTCCTAGAGTCGTCCTGGTCGGGGACGCAAGGAACCCTGGAGAGAAGTTCACAATGGAATTGGCGGTTGCCTTACGATGCCGAACCGTGAAGGAAAAGGGCTGAAGGGAGAGAAACCACCGCATTACTCGAAGATTGTTACCCCGGTTTTGACACATCCAAACCAAGGGAGCATGGTCCTTGTACAACGTGAAATGGACACCCTCCAGGTAATACCTCAGTTTTCTATTGCTCATTTCACGGCCAGGCACTCCTTTTCAATAACAAGATGGTTCACCTCCCATGGGAAGAGTTTGCGGCTGATAAAGAGAATGGGTTTTTCCTGTCCTTCTCTAGTGATCGGGGCTAGTACAGCGCCAATCCCCAAGTTCGAGGCGTCAGTTTGAAGAACAAAAGGAAGACTGAAATCGGGGGACATCAATACAGGCCCACTGGTAATGGCCTGTTTTAAGTCTCTTATGGCCTTGAAGCCTACGGGAGTGAGAGGCACAGTTCCATTCTTGTGGGTTCCTTTCGACAGATCTGTCAGGGGAGCTGCTATCGCCGAGTAATTTGAGATAAAACGCCTGTAGTATCCTAAGAGCCCTAGGAATGCTGCCCATATGTTTCTTTTCGTGGTGGGTATAGGGGCATTCCTTATTACTTTGATCTTTTCCTCTTTTGGCGCAATACAACCGTGTCCGAGAAGATAGGCCAGATACTTCACCCGATGGAACCCCATGCAAGACTTTTTTGAGTTGATGTAAAGGCCTGCAGCCCACAGTTCCTGTAATATTAGGCGACAATGATCAAGATGGTCCTTCCAGGTGGGTCTAAAAATCACAAGTAGGCAGAAGAAAAAGCCTGGTGTGGCTGCGGGTTCCTGTTCATCAGTCTCTGGAAAGTTGCAGGGGCATTGTGTAAACCAAAAGGTAGTACAGTGAATTCAAAGAGGCCTTCTGGGGTTGAAAAAGCAGTTTTGTCCTGATCGCTACGTCTCAGAGGGATTTGCCAGTACCCTTTGGTTAGATCTAGGGTGGATTTGTACTGGGCATTCCCTAGTTTCTCAATTAGTTTATCTACCCGGGGCAATGGATATGCATCCAGTTTTGAGATGGAATTTACCTGGCGAAAATCGATACAGAAACGGATAGAGCCGTCAGGCTTGGGAACTAATACGATGGGAGACGACCATTCGCTTTGGGAGGGCCTGATAACGCACATGCATAGCATGTTGGACACTTCAGCTGAGACGGCTGCACGGCGAGCTGCAGGGATCCTGTATGGTTTCTGTTTTACTGTTTCTCCTGGTCTGGTGTTTATGTGATGTTAGACCAGGGAGGTTCTTCCTGGTTCATCGGAAAACATGGATTTAAAGGGAAACAGGAGGGTCAACAAGTCACTTTGATGTGAAGAGGAGAGAGTGTCGTTGACAACAAGACTCTGCAGGGTGCAAAGATTGGTGTGTGTCAACTGGATATCCTGTGGGGGGAGGGACCTAACCATTTCTTTAGAAGGTTAATGTGGTATGTTTGGACCTGACGGGGCCCCAACTGTAGACGGTATGTAGTTCTTGCAAGGACCTCTACCACCCTAAAGGGACCTTTCCACTCACTCTTCACCTTGGACAAGGAGGTGGGTAAGATCAACAGGGCCCAGTCGCCCACCTGCAGATATCGCCATTTCTTTCCCTCGTTGTAAAAATAACCCTGAAGTTTTTGGGCTTTCTCCAGGTTAGTGTGAGCCAGGTCATAGAGTTTTCCTATCCGGGTTTTGAGGTGTTGTGAGTACTTCAGGAGTTCCTGGGAGGCGTTTTCCTCTTTTTCCCACGTCTCTCTCGTCATGTCCAACAAAGTCCTAGGCTGCCGTCCATACAGGAGTTCAAAGGATGAACACCCCGGGCTACTCTGGACTTGTCCTCTTATGACGAAGAGGGCCAGGCGTAAGAGACGGTCCCAATCCATCCCTTCGTTTGACAGCATATTTTTCAAGGTTAACTTAAGGGACCCATTCTATCTTTCCACCAAGCCATCGGTCTGTGGGTGATACACGGAAGTTTTAAGATGTTTCACATCCAGCAACCCGCAGACCTGGGCCATGAGTCTTGACACGAATGGAGTGCTCTGATCGGTTAGGATCTCACGTGGAAAGCCTACTCTGGAAAAATAGTCCACTAATTTATCCGCTATATTTTGGGTTGTGGGAGCTCTGAGGGGAAAAACCTTGGGGAAGAGGGTGCAATAGTCGACCAATGCATATTGAAAGCCTCTAGGGGAGGGAGGGAGAGGTCCTATGAGGTCCATACCAATCCTATCAAAGGGTTTCTGTTGATAGGCATGGCTTGTAGGGGAACAGAAGGGAGCCAGTAGGGATTTATCATTTGACAAACCTGGCATTCTTGACAATATCGTTTAATCTGGGCATATATACCAGGCCAGTAAAAGTGCCGGAGTATGTTTTGGATCGTCTTGTCAGCCCCTGTGTGTCCCGCTAAGAGATGTGAGTGGGCAAAATAGGACTTGTTCCTGAAAATCCCTGGGGACTAAAAGCTGGGAGGGCTCATTGGGGCCTGCAACCTGTACAGGAGACCGTTGCGCATTTGGAATGCAGGATAGGAGATACCAGTGGTGGCTGTTGGTGGGCAAGCCTTGTGCCAGGCATGGGATAGGGTGGAATCATTAACCTGGGCCCAGCGAAAACTTTTGTCTGACATCCAAGGTTCTGGGGACAACAGCGCCTGAGCTACTTTCTGTTTGTTTTGGCGGGGTTCGGTAGTTGATGTTGTACTGAGTCCAGAAATAGGGAAAGGAAATCCGGATTATCGGTGCCTAGCAGGAGTTTCTCAGGCAAGGTGTTTAGAACCCCTACCGTAACAGTGGACGGAAACTCTCCCTTGCCTTGCAGTGAGAGACGGGCTGTGGGATAAACCCGCACATCTCCATGTACACATCGTATGGCTACTTGTCGGCCGGGGACTATCTGGTCGGATTTTACAAGGCTCCCTTGTATGACAGATTGTTTACACCCTGAGTCCAAGAGAGCGGTAATCCAAAAACACATTAACTGAGACACTTAGATAGTAGCTGGCCCACATCTCGGTGGTATATAGGAGGTCTTGTGGCACGTAGCTCACGTCCATTGGTTCGTTGGTTTTTTTTCGGGGGCAGGCCCGGGCAATGTAGCCCCACATGCCACAATCAAAATATCGGGGGCCCGAAGGGGAATATTTTCGGATTTCTGAGGGCAGATTCTTTCGAAATCCTTGCTGGGTCTCAAAGGCTTGCGGGGAGTGGGTATAGCCCGGTTTCCTTTTTCCTGGTCCCAGGTATTTATACGAGGTTGAGCTCTGGAAAATGATGTAGCCATCTCAACAGCTTGTTCTGCCGTAAGATTGGAGTGTTGCAGCAGCCACCTCTGGGTGGGGAAGGGGAGTGCCTCTAGGAACTGTTCCAGATATATAACGCTCAGGATCTCGCCCTTGGACCTCTCACTAGGCTTCAACCATTTTTCCGCTGCTAATTTCAGCTTGAAGAAGAGGGTTTTGGGTGTGTCCCCGGGAAGCCCTTTCTCCTTGCGAAACCTCACCCTGTATGCCTCACTATCCAAGCCTAGGTGGTCTAAGATGTTGTTCTTGATTTCATCATATGGTGTTACGCCTCCAGAGTTTGCCACCTGGTAGGCGGCCTGAGCTTCACCAGTTAAGAGGGGGGGCAGAAAACCTGGCCATTTGGACACTGGCCATCCAGAAGCCCAAGCAGCCCGCTCGAAATTCAAAAGGAAGGCATCAGGGTCCTCACCTGTGACATACTTTTGGAGAGAGACAGTAGGAGCAGTCATCTGGGATTTTGCTGCCTTTTGACCAAGACCTGCCTCCGGTGACTCCTCAGCCAGCCGAAGAAGTGTGTCCAGCTGCGCTTTCATAATTTCCTTGAATGTATCTCTATCTGCCTGTGCGGACGTCATCTGCCATTCCACGGCCCATTCGAATTTCCTTTGATTCTCCTCCATATGTTGGATGGATGCCTCCATTTTCGTTAGGCAATGGAGATTTCCTTGCCCGCATTCTCGACCATATGTCGCGGGGCAAGGATGGTGCAGGAGTCAAATTGATGCTTCGGTGTTTGTTTATTAGTCAAAATAAAGTTTTCAAGGAAAAAACAAACAAACGGGGAAATTAGCTTCATTCTTCTTCTCTTAGAAATCGTTTTTCGCAAGGCTTTTTGCACTGCTTTAGGCGGTGTTCCGGTGAAGGCAGGGAAGATCGCAGAGTCGGAGATACTCCCAGGCATTAGGTAAGGAAAAAAACAAAAAGAAAGACTGCCTTAATACCTCAGGCGTTTGTAAAAGAGTGCAGGACGGGGTGTGTGAGATCACCAATTTCTTTCAGGAGGTGCAGAAAGGGTGAGGACGCCAACACCGGGGAAAGGCAAGGAGCAGTCTCAACCCGAACCTTCCCCGCCGCCTCCACCCGCACACAAGTCCTCCCTCTTCCCGGATCCCAGGAATCTCGCATGCACCTGTTGCAGCCACGTTCCTCCGGACGCCATGTTTGTGCTTATGCACCAACACATCAGATTCCCAACCACCCCACAGGAGTTGTTTCAAACTAAAATGGACTTTTACCAGATAGCCAACATCCCTCATGTGTTAGGTTGCATAGATGGGACACGTCCTCCCTCAGCCAATGAGTATATATTCAGGAATAGAAAGTCTTTTCACTCACTAAACATCCAGGTGATATTATTAATATTATTATTGAATTTGTATGGCGCAACAGCTACCCGGAGGTTTCCTGGCGCCCTGGACTTTCACTAGGCCAAGGAAGAGTCTGAGGAGTTATTGATTAAACAACCATGCCTTAATGCTTTTACAGAATTTTACATAGTTCTGTTCATGACGAAGCGGGAGTGGTAGCAAATTCCACAATGCAGGGGCCAGCTGATCAAAGGAGGGCCCTCCCATTCGAACTCGTTTGAATCTTGGAATCAAAAATTTAGCCTGCTTCGACGAGCGAAGATGACGAGTGGGGATGTATTGTTTGACCAACTCACAAAGATAACTGGGAGCCTTACCAGTGTTGATTCTGTGCATAAAACAAAGTGCTTTAAATTTAGAGCGGTTTCCAATCTTTAGCCAGTGTAGGTTGCAGAGGTAGCCTGTAATGTGGGTCATTCTAGAAAGACGGTATAGCAGTCTGGCAGCAGCGTTTTGGGTCACTTGCAATCGATGAATAACATCTTTATGGGCTCCTAAGTATAAGATGTTCCCGTAGTCCAGCCTTGATATAATCAAGTCTTGGACTACTGTCCTTTGTGCCCCTTCTGGTAGCAGCCATAGAATTTTTCTCAGCCATTTTAAAATGGCAAAGCATATTGAGGTGGTGTTAACAGATTGTTGTCACATGGACAATTGGTCATCAATAATGAAGCCCACGTTGCGAACGGACAGCGATGGTTGAGGAGTAGACCCATTTCAGTCGACCAGTGCAATGGTCCCCATAGCTCCTTCTGTTCACCAAAGATGAGAAGCTCTGTTTTACTGCTGTTTAGCTTCAATTTATTGGAAAGCATCCATTCAGCAATCTTTTGTCTTGTATGAAGGGGTGACACCTCAGACTTGTCAACTGTTGATAAAGAGAAGACAAGCTGGGTGTCGTCTGCGTAGGAGAATATAGTAAGGGCCGCTTTTTCTGCTATAGTTGCTAAAGGACTGATATAAACATTAAAAAGCAGTGGGCTTAAAATAGAGCCTTGAGGCACTCCATGAGGGGAAGTGTGAGAGCTGGGATTATTATTCTTGGAGAAGACCTGGAAAGTATGTTTTGATAAAAAGCTCTCTAGCCATTTCAGGGCAGTGCCACCAACACCCTTAGATTTAAGAGTTTGGATCAGGGTCGCATGGGATATGGTATCAAAGGCGGCACTCAAATCAAGTAGTATGATTACCACTGTGCTACCCTTATCTAACCTCTGACAAATTGTTTCCGCCACTCCCAGGAGTATAGACTCCGTTGAGTAACCTGCTCTGAACCCGGATTGGGACGGGTGCAGGAGATTTTGGGAGTTCACAAATTCAGTCAGTTGATTATTGACATGCTTTTCTAACATTTTTGAAAATGCAGGCAACAGTGATGCAGGGTGGAAGTTGGAAAAAATGTCCGGATCAGCGTTCGCTTTCTTCAGTAAGGGTAAAACCATTTTGTGTTTCCATATGTCCGGCACCACTGCTTCCTCAATTGAGGCATTAAGAAGTTTCCTTATCTCATTTAAGATCCGGGGATCCAGCTCTTTCAGAATGTGTACAGGGAAAGGGTCCTTTGGGGAGCCTGACTTAATACTGTTCACTATATCCATGAAGGATGTTGTATCTAGCAGTTGCCAACTAGTTAGTATGTTCCCAGAAGGTTCTGCCAGCTCACTAAAAGGATTAGGAGTAGTTGACATTTGAGTGGGTTTCGGGCTCTGTTCTCCATTTATACTAAATTCGGTATAGATTTTCTCAATTTTATCATTAAAATAATTTGCTAGTTGTTTACATTGTGTTACAGATAGTTTAGGGGGTTCTGATTGGTGTGCTGCTCCCGACAATTCTTGTACTACTTTAAAAAGAAGTTTCAGATTATTTTGAGCAGCCAGAATGTTGTTTTTAGTATATTCTGTCCATGTCGTCTTGCATGATTACTGGTAGGCTTTAATAGCTTGCTTGTAAGATAGTTTTTCCGCCAGGTCATAGTGTTTTCTCCGCTGCCTCTCTAGCACCTTACATCTAGTTTTTTCCGCTTTGAGAGTCTCCGAGAACCATGGGGCTGGAGGTCAATGGTACCTCGGTTTGTTCTTCGTTAGTGGGATAAGAGTATCTGCCGCAGCAGTTAACCAGTTATTAATTATGTTCGTATCCGAGATTTTGACTTCTTTTAAGTCTGGTTTTGAGTTAAGTAGTTCGGTGTTTAAGAGGTCCATGTTAAGCCTTTTCCAATTTCTGGACCAAATTACGTCTGCATTGTCAAATGATCACTTCTGGTTCGCTCCCTGCTTAAGCTTAAAGCTAACTAAGTAATGGTCTGACCATAATAAAGGTATATTAGGCTCGCATGTTAGATTATTTAAGTTGGAAAAGATAGGGTCTAAAAAATGTCCTGCTTTGTGCGTGGGTCCGGAATTGCGTAGTGGGAAATTAAGAGCGTCCAAGTCAGAAATTAGCGTCAAGCAAATGGAACAGTTGTGGTCGACAAGATGTAAGTTTAGATCTCCTAAAATCGAGAAGTTAGTGGCTTCAAGTAGATAAGGAGCAATGAAATCCAGGAGTACAGCCGCCCAGGCTCCTGCTGATCCCAGGGGGCGATAAATCAGCATCCCTGAAAAAGTGAATTGGGGTGTGAGGGTTAATTTAAATAGGCCCGCTTCACAGTTATTTAGCGGTAATTCCTCCCATTTACAAATGAATTCCTTTTAAAAAATAATACCTATGCCTCCGCCTATTTTATTTTTACCATCCATCCTGAGGATCGTGTAGTTCAGAGGAATTGCAGTAGCTATGTCGGGTCCTGAGCTGTTGTTAAGCCATGTTTCCGTCAGGAAAATGGCATCAGGTTGGAGATCACTTATTAAGTCGTATATATCTTCTTTGCGTTTTGGCAGGGATCTACAGTTTATGCTGAAAAATCAATAGTCTTTGGTCGAATTTACCTTTGTGCTTCACATAGGAAGTATGATTATTATGAACCAAAGTATCAGCTCTCGAAAATTGTAGATTCGAGGAGAGGGAGAAATTACAGCCAGAGCAAGGGGCTGATGGATTCCCTGGGTTCATCATCTTACAATTCTGTTGGCATTTAGGGCGAAGTTTGTTGAGATCTACGTGGGAGTATATGTGAGAAAGCGTATTTCGAGCAATGCTAAGAACATAATCACGGACATTGTGCCAGATACTCAGGTAGTACGCATGATAAACATTTGTCAATGTCTCATGCAAATCTACATTTCATAGCGAAATATCACAGTGAGTAATAATACATATGCTTTTTCTCAACAGGTGACAGCGCATATGCAGTGAGGCCCTTTATCCTGACACCATACCTGCATCCTAGCGAACACCGCTACAATGCAGCACTCAGGACAACACAAAATGTGGTAGAGAGGACCATTGGACTGCTCAAAAGCCAATTTAGGTGTATCCATAAAATCGGGGGTGCCTTGTAATACAGGCCGGACATCTGTTGCAAGATCATGGCCACATGTGCCATGTTACACATTATAGCAACTGCCAGAGGCATACCTATTGAGACATCTGATAGTGACCCCGATGATGAAGAGGATAACATCAACCCACAACATGGCGGAAATGCAGCGAGTGCAGCTGAAGGGAGGATGTGTCGTGCAGAAATAGCACAGAATTATTTTTGATGTGAGTACTAATTCTACACAACACAAGACAGAAATTGAAAGGGTAACCCACTCTAAAACTCGTATCAACAATGATATTTTGGTTGCCGTGAATGCTTTTAAAAGCGGCACCCCCTTACCTCAGGGCTTCCTTCTAAATATTCCTATCATTTAAATTACCAAAATGTTATTTTTGCAACTATTTCTGGCATTGGTGATCACAAGATTTAATTCTAGCTGCACATGAACGTATAGCTTCTGCGTAAGCCGATGTGGTTGCCACCATTTTACTCTTACAGCAAAGATATTGGTGGCAAGTTTTATACCAACAAACCAAAAAATATGTTTTATGTTGTGACATATGTCAGTAGCTTTAAAGTTCTATTGTGTCTCATCCACCGCAGACACATCTCTCAGCAACCTTTCGGCTTCATTTATTTGGATCATTGCGGTCCTCTGATTTCGGAGACTGTGTTCAAATTTATTTTGGTTGCAGATGATTCTTGCTCTAGATTCCTCTGGAGTTGGCCACAGAGCTCGGCTACCACTCAAACTGTTATTAAAGACTTGCAAGTCTTTATAGGGGCTTATGCCTGCTGCAAATTCCTCTCGGACCAAGGTCCAGCTTTCACTTCTAAAGCGTATCATGGGGGGCATGGCCAAGATGGAGGAGTGAGCGTACGCATATTTAGGTCTCTCCACTCCGGCCCGTCGAAACACTGACACCCCAGCTCCTAGAGGGGTGGACCCATCGCTCTGCAGCTCCCAGAACCTGTGATCCTCTTGGCAACTGGAACAGAGCGGCCAGGGAGGGTGCAGAGACCTCCGAGGAAGTGGGCGACGGAGGTGTAGGGGAGACCTGATGCCGGAGAGCCGGCCGAGCACGGCGATACCACAAAAGGAGGCTGCGCCGGATGCTCAGGCTAAAATAAGCGACTGGGACCGAGCGGCCAGAAAGCAGTGTGGGGCCCTGCGAGGAAGTGGGCGGCCCCAGGCTGTAGCGGAGACCTGCCGCAGGTGGCCAGAGAGCCGAGAGGGACGGCCAAGCAAGGCGACATCGTAAAGGAACGCTGCGTCGTGAAAGCCAGAGGAGGTAACGGGGGCACACGAGGGCTGGCAGCCCAAACTGAAGAGGCAGGAGGCGGACCACGGTGCTCTCCCGGACCCGCTGACCTCTTACTGCAAAGTTCCCTGACCAACGAATGCATACCCGGCCCCGGTGGACAGCCGTAGGTCTAGACTTCCTGGGGCCGCAGGAGCAGTCACATCACCGAGGCCAGAGGTGAATGTATGATGGCCCTTTAAAGTAACCAGGCAGACAAACTAGGCCACGATCAGGCCTCGAGAGCAGAGAAACTGACGCCGGGGCCCATCCAGAGTGAGAGTGGGCCACCCTGCTGAAGCAGCGCAAGCCTAAGATACAGGGTTCACAGCCAAGGCCCAATGGGCCAACAAGCAAAGAGGCCCTGAGCAGCAGAAAGCAACAAAGGCAGGGGGAGCCCTCCCCTTAGAGAGACCCTGAAGCCAGTATCCAGCTCTAGAGTTCACTCATGGGGAGAAAGCCAATAAGCCTTCAATAGCAGCTTATTGCGCAGAGCCAACTACAATTGCACCACAGACAGATATAATGGTGCCCCGGGCCAAGAAGGACCATTCACCTAGGGACATGCAACTAAGACTCCTGCCTCGGAGCTCCCGAGCCTTTCAGCAGCTCCCCTGTCCTCTGAGAATGCGGACGAGGAAGAGGCACTGTTCACCCGATCCTACCTGGGGACCTTGTTCATGACCTTCAGAGAAGCCCTGCAGTCAATTAAGAGGGAGTTGGCACGGAGTTAGGAAGGAGAACTCAGACATGGGGACAGAGTGGACGCCCTGAAGACCCACGAGATCACTAGAGATGAGGAACTCGAGCAGCTCAGACAGGAACTAATCTGTCTCACCATTCGACAGATAGATCTTCAGGCCCATGCCGAAGACCTTGAAGATAGATCAAGTTGCATAATATCAGGTCAGAAACGCCCCGGCATTCGCAGAGGCAGAAAACATGGAGGAGTTCGTTGCTGCTCTTTTTGCCCAGATCCTAGGAAACACGCATGCATCCGACATCCGCCTCGATAGAGTCCACCGAGTGGGTCCTCCGAACATGCCTCCCCTGGACATCTTGGCCTGTGTAAACAACTTTCCCCTAAAAGAGCGTATCCATCGCACCCTACCAATCTGCTACACTTCCGTGGCCACCCGCTACAATTATTTCAGGACCTCTCGGCGAACACGCTGCAGAAATGCAGAGTTCCGCCCAGTGACTACCTGCCACCAAGAGCACAACCCCATACACGTGGGGCAACCCTTTTTGCCTAGTCTTCACCTGGGAAGGGCAAACCCATCAACTAGGCTCTATCGGCGCGGCCTGTAACCTCCTCCGGATCAAGCCACCATAGGAACCCGTGGGAGGCGCGGCGTGAACAGGAGCTAGGACTGGCCGATGTTCATGGTGGAGGCCCTTGACACCGGACACAGAGCTGATAGCACATGAAGAAAAGCAGTTCTGGAGAGCCTGGCCGGAGACCGGATGCAGGGAAATACCGACTGAAACACTGGAGTCCACCTCACCCACAGTGGGGGTGTACATCAGACGCTATCCGGGGCTGAGGGGGGAGGGGCCCCTTCTTTTGTTCTCACCAGAAGGCCTGGGTCACCTAGATTGGCCCATTCATTCCACAGACTTTGTTCCTATTTCTTGTTTCTATATGTTTGTTTGATATGTACTAATCCACTGCACTATCAAGGGTTTCACCATTACAGAAGACAGGGCCTTGGCCGAAGCAACTCTCATTCCCTGGGCACTCACTCCACACCCTAGTACAGCCTGAGAGACACTGGACAGATCGATGGCTCTTAGCTGGACTGCACACATACATCATGACTTCAGGTGACCTTCTGAAGGTCATCTCCTTAAACGTTAATTGAGTCAACCCAGTCAAACAAAGGGCTGTTTTCTTGTACCTAGAGCACAACGGAGCGGATATTTGTCTCCTCCAGGAGACCCACCTCCTTGCAAGCGACCCTCACAGTCTCAAATCCAAAGCATTCCTGCAACAACTGCTCTCCCCACATGGGCGTAAAACAGCTGGGGTGGCGATCCTATTTTTCCGCAAATCCCAGGGTTTGATAGGTCCTAAGACTGTTGAACTCAAAGGCCGTCTCCAGGTCCACCAAATACAACTAGATACCCAGACACTGACTCTGGGCTCCTTGTACGCACCTGCTGAAGGGCAGGAGCATATTATCAGTGAGACACTAGGTGAAGTACCCACATCCCAGGACAGACAGGTCCTAGTGGTGGGCGACTACAACATAGTCTTCAACAAGAATATGGACCGATTTGACCTTAGGGAGGTGCGGTGCCGGGACAATGTCAGTGGAAGGACATGCCTGGATGAGGGTGGTGGGACCGACAGATCTATGGAGGGCATCCCATCCCCACACCCACGACTACACACTCTTTTCACACACTCACAAATCATATGCCCAACTAGATTACTTCTTCGGAACCAGCGACCTCCAGCAATTGCTCCGCTCAGTAGATAGAGCTGAGAGCCATGTCTGACCACTCGGCACTCTTTCTCGAGGTTCACAATCCTCAACGGAGGGACATGCGACGGCACTGGAGGCTTTGGGAAACACTACTGCAGCGACCAGAGGTTGTCAAGCAGATTGAGAAAGCCATTAACGACTATCTGGATATCAATGATAACCCTGACACGCCCACCCCTGGGATGCGTTGAAGGCAGTCATTAGGGGAGAGCTGATAGCCCTCTCGGCTGCTGAAAACTATCAGCGTAAGATCAACAGGGCAAAGCTCCAGAAACAAGTCGGAGAACTGGAGCGAATACACCGCTGCACCGGAGCCCCCAGGATATGGCACCAGCTGGAGACTGCACGGAAGCAGCGGGAAAGCTTAGATCTAGATAGTGCGGAATATACACTTTTACGCCTAAAATATTCTCTCTATGTGAATGGGAACAAAAGTGGTAGGTTCCTTCCCACCAAGCTTCGAGCCCAGCAACAGGCCAACAAAGTTAACTTCCTTCTGTCAGAAGACGGGGACTTACTAAAAGGCGACGCTAAAATAGCAGCCTGCTTTACAGAATTCTACACGGCCCTATACTCAGACCAACCTGTCCCTCTTGCGGCCATAACATGCTACCTGCACAAAGCTGCCACGACCCGCTTAACTGACGCCCAGGCTGCTGGCCTCGACGACCCTATCCTGATCGAAGGGATCATATCTGCCATCTCTAGGCAGAACCCACTGAAATCCCCGGTTCCGGCTGGGTTCTCTTCGGGCTTCTAAAGCTTTCTATTCAGGGGTGGGGTTGGCACAGGCTGGCACCCCCCCCTTCCTGACGTAGTTTTCCTGCCAGTCTTCCCGCCAGAGTGGGGGTCAGGACTGGTGGGGGCCAGTTGCTGGGTACAGCAAATGGTCTGGAGAAGTTCACAGAGGCGGCATGCCTTTGAAACTTCCCCCTGCCCATCCTGGGGGAGGATACCTTGCACCTCGCTCAGGATGTGCATTGTTGCAGGCCCAGGAGAGCGGGGGCTCTCCACCCAGGGGTGCAGAAACATGTCTGCTGTGTGGCAGCCTCTGGAGCCACTCAGCCCCGACGTGGATTGTAGGTTAGGTTTTCAGGGGGCATCTCTAGGATGCCCTCTGGTGCATTTTACATTAAATCCCACACTGGCATCAGTGTAGCTTAAATGTGCTGAGAAGTTTGGTACCAATGTGCCATGTCGACTCTTTTTTTTAGTTCTGCACGTAGACACTCAGCCTGCAAAGGCAGTGTGTGGGTGTCAGGGTACAGGGCCCCTGAGGGTGGCACAATAAGTGCTGCAGTCCTCTGGGGTCTTCTCTGGTCACCATGCCCTGGGTACCTAGGGTACCATTTACCATTTACTGGGTGGCCAGAGATGCCAATTGGGTTTTAGTTTCAACACAGTTTTAGGGAAGGAACACAGGCCCTGGGTACCTGGTTGGCAGGAACCCAGGGCACACTCAGTCAAAGCCCATCAGCAGTTCAGAAAAAAGTGGGGGCATACCAATGCAAAAAAGATGGCACTTTCTCACATATTTGTCATCCTCAACCCTGAGAAAGACAGCCGCTTGTGCGCTATTTGTCATCCTACCTCACTTCTGAACGTGGACGCGAAACTGTTTACGGAAATCCTTGCATACCGCCTTAATCCCCCTAATGAAGGGCGTTATAAGCACGGATTAAGTGGGATTCATCCCGCAAAGACAATGCTTGGATAATACCAAAAGGCTCCTACACATCATAGACAAAGCTCACCACAGGGAAGGGTCCAGTATGTTATAAGTGGTCATGGAGAAGGCCTTTGACCGGGTCCACTGGCCCTTCCTGAATGCAACACTGATGCACTTTGGATTCAGGAAGAGATTCTGATCCTCGGTTCTCAGGAGCTTTGGGTCTTCGGTGGCCTCAGTGCGGGTGAATGGACTGGGCTCTGAGTACTTCCCAATACGTGGGGGCACACAACAGAGCTGCCCTTTCTGACCTCTCCTAATGGCTCTCTACGTGGAGCCTTTCGCGCAAGTGAGAGCTCACCCCAAGATCCAGGGGATCCCCCTAGGCAGGGAGGAGCACCGGATTAGTCTATACGCAGATGATGTAATAGTCATGCTAGTCAATCCCTGTGAGAGTCTGCCCCAGTTTGTAAAAGAGCTGGTGAGGTTCAGAGAGGCATCTGGGTTCTGAATAAATCTCCATAAGTCCCAGGCTCTCAACCTCACGGTTCCCCCTCCTGCAGCAGAGGTAATGAAAAGGACATACACAATTTGCTGGGCGCCGAGTCTTTACATCTCACCAATCGCAAACTCCTAATTGAAGGTGTGGGATGGGTGCACAAGCGGGTGAAAATTGACTACCCTTCCTTCTCCCTAACACAGATCATCGACAACCCTGACTTTACAACTGGTACCGGGCCGTCGTTCCGGGGGAAGCGTGGAGCAATGTGTAAAGCAGCAGGGCACTTCTTTAACAGAGATGGCACTATCCCCTTTGAACCCTAAAGAAATACTACGCCAACCCTGAGTACGCACGTTTCCGATATCTTCAAATTAGACATTGGCTAATGCATCTATCAATTTGACAGGAAGCGGAGCGGCAACTGACACCTTAAGAGAGTTGGCTCCTAGGCAAATAGACAAACGCCTTATCTAGGAACTTTACGTTCATTCTTCTTAACCCCCCGCTGACAACACTAGGTAATAGAATTGGGATGCCAGTTCTCCCCAAAACAGTGGCATGACATATTCCACAGAGCGAGGCACATCACCTACAATATCTTGAGCACTGAAACCGCCATAAAAATCACTTCTTATTGTTACCCAACTCTGGTGGGACTCCACTGGGGGAAACCAGCCTGCAGAGATAATTTCTGGTGAGAGTGCGGGGCGAAGGGCACGCTCACCCACATGCTCTGGGACTGCAAGAAGATAGCAGCATTCTGGACCTTGGTACTAAATGATATTGATATCCACTTCTCCACCCAGATTCCCATTGTATATCCAGCTTGGCTTCCTAAACCCTCCCACATACGCTCTCTCATCACGCATGGGGCGCCAGATAAGTATAGCGTTGGGGGCCGCCCATCAGACTATTATAGCACTTTAGGGGTCAACCACCACTTCGGCTCATGTGGCTTGGTTACAATGTCTCTGGGACATAATGGGGATGGAGAAACCCACCCTTACACTCACATCTCGAGGTGACACATTTAGAACCACATGGCGTCCCTTCATATCTCTATTAACTCGGGAATTCAGAGAACTGACCTGTCCCCGCTACCTGTGATTATTACGGCTCACTGATCTAGATCCATTTGGATGTGAGCAGAGCATCTGAAAGCAACCCATAGCCAAAACCCTAGACACTTCACAACAGATACTGGTACCGGGAAAGTGGGGGCGGGAGCATTGAGGGAGGGGGTTCTTTTCTTTTTCTTCTTCTCTCTTTTCCTTTTCTTTAATTGGGTTGAAAATGTGCACTATTTGCTCAGGATGTGGAAGAGTTACCTCTAACAATAAGAATTGTTAACATGGAGGAGGAGCTTCGCGCGCAACCAAGATGACCGCGTGAGCACAGAGCTCCCGAGACCCTCGCAACCTCCCACGTCTATCCTGAAAATTATCCTGATTACATTGACGGGTTATTGAAGACGAGCCATAGCTGAGGCGATCACCGTTGTCCAAATTTGAATCGGACTTCGGGAACCGGAATTACAACGATTTGAATATTGCGGCCTGCCCCTCGGAGATGCCCGGAGCTCGAGTTGGTACAGTGCCCGGTCAGTAGTTGAACAACAACGGCATGAAGAGACACTGACTTGTACTTTCACTTTCGTTTTCGAGGCTCCAGTCAGATCCTATCTGAGAAAGGAACTGCAACTAACAGAAGCTATTTGATTGCTCAACAATCATAAGGCGATATCCTGACTGCGCACGTTGGGCCTAGACTGACTGTGCCCTCTGGTTGCCGCTGTTGCTTTGATCGCAGCTCCTGGTGCGGCCACTTTCTCTCGAATCACGCCACTTTGGAGGGCCTCCTTGTCTGTGATGGCGACCAGACCTGATGGCGACAAGCAAAAATCCAAGACCACCAGGCGAGGGGGCTACACCCAAACAAATAATATGAATCGATATGCCTAATCTAAAGGATCCCCTGGTGGTCCAAGCAGATCACTAGATGATACTAAAGAGGGCCCGGCCTCGACGGCAGAATTGACTTTACAAGACATCATGGGCGCCCTTGATGGGATGAAGGCGTCCATCGGCCAGAAATTTGAGACTCTCACCCACAAGCTGGACACGGTTTCGATCGATGTCAATTTGATCCGTACGGATTTATCAAAAACTAATGAAAAGGTCAAATCTTTAGATCTGAAAACTTCGAGCCTAACGGGTGATGTGTCCGACTTGCAGACAGAGGTCCGCAACCTGAGGACCTCGAACGATCTTTTTGCGCGCCGGTTGGAGGAAGGGCCCGGCGTAACAACGTACGCATTATTGGGGTCCCGGAAAAAGAGACGCTATCCTGCAGGCCTCACGGATGAGTGGTCCTACTAAATTTGAAAATACCACTGTAAGTTTCTACCCAGGCTTTACACAGGCAGTCCAAAAGCAAAGACTTGGATTTATGGGCGTGAAACGGCGACTGAGAGAGATGGAACTGAAATACGCAATGTTATTTCCAGCCAGGCTGCGCGTGGAATACAAGGAACGAACATATTTTTTTGACCGCCCGGATATGGCAGGAGAATGGCTCAACACTTTGCCACACCAACGTGGCCTGGAGGAACATTCTGGAGGAGCGGAAGGCGGCCCGACGGAGCAGGAATAGGAGTATGGTTTCCGGTCCCTGAACTTTACTGATAACCCTGACTATGGTTCGATTACTTTTACAGTATGACGATGCGTCCTACCCGGGAGTGGCGGGGCGATGGGTTGACTCTCTTCCTCCTCGGGGGTTTCTTTTTGTAGACTAGTTTGATATTAGGGCGACAGGCACACTGCAAGTTGGGGTGGAAATTTAGTCTTATGCAGGGGTGCAGGGTGGGGGGAGTTGTAACGGGTTTCAGGTTTTTGGGTGGAGGGGTGTTCAAGTGGGTGTGTTTTGGTTCTATGCAAGGCAATGTATTATATTATCATTTGATTGGGATGTTGAGTTCCGAAGGGGGGGGGGGGTCTGATTTTACCTTTGGGATGGGAGGTAGGGGATTGAGACTAATGAGTTGGAATGTGAATGGGCTGGGGGATAAGATAAAACGAGGGGTTGTGTTACAGTTGTTGAAGCGACTTTCCCCTGAAGTGGTGTTGTTGCAGAAAACGCATTTGATTGGTAACACCTGTCACGCCATGAACCGGAGAGGGTACCACCTGATTGCTCATGCGGGGTTCACCTCCGGATCCAGAGGGGTTGGTATCCTGGTTAGGAATTCTCTCCCATTAGATATAGATGCTACGGTCCTGGACGATAGGGGGCGGTATGTAGCTCTTACTGGACGGTGGGAGGGTAGCACTGTATCCTTGATCTCTGTTTACGTCCCCCCGAGTCTGCAGTCAACAACGTTTGCTGACCTGGGACGACTGGTATTGGGACTTCCTGGGGGAACTCTGGTCATGGGCGAAGATTTTAACTCAGTTGTCTCTGGTAGAGAGGATCGTCACCCACCCAGGGACCTCACCGGGACACAAAATTGGCTTAGTGGCTTTGTAGATACGCTGGGGTTGGTGGATTGTTGGAGACTGCTGCACCCTGCCTAGACTCAATACACTTTCCACTCGGGTGCACATGGTAGCCTTTCTAGGATAGATTATATTTTGATGCCAGCTGCACAGGCCACCTCCGTAACTGAGGTTCATCACTTAGCACGGGGAATATCCGACCACTCTCCACTGTGGCTTTGGATAGACTCGCGTGAGGGTTCGGAGGGGCGGGTAGCCCCAATTAATCCGTGGTATCTCCATAACCCTAAGACTCATGCGGAGTTGGTCAAATCTCTTGACCAGAATTTTGTTGAGAACCTGGGATCAGTGTCTTCTGCAGTATCGCTCTGGGAGGCCTTTAAGACGGTCATCCGAGGTCAGGCGTTATCGTTGATTGCTGGTGCGAAGAAGAGTAGAAACGAGGAGGTGGTCAGGCTTGAGACAGAGATCACCGAGCTGGAGCGTGAGCTGGAATCGGGCGTCACCCGTGAGAAGATACATGTTATGCGACTTAAACAGCTTGACTACAGGGCGTTGGTACGGATGCTGCAAAAGTTATGGGCAGAGAGCAGCAGGGTCGGTTGTATGATGTCGGAGATAAAGCCGGCAAATTGATTGCATGGTTGGATAAAAAAGAGAGGGCTAGTCGTGTGGCTCCTGTGATTGAGAGAGTGAATGGTGTGTGTGTGACTGAACCCGAGGAGATCGTCCAGAGTTTTGCGGAACATCTCCGGGAAGTGTATTCCCCGTATCTGATAGGCCAGAGGAAGACTCCCATTTATTGTTGCGCGACATTGCATTGCCCTGCTTATCTGATTCTCATAGAGAGTCGCTGGATGCTGTAATAACCGCGGAAGAGTTGGCTCTTGCTATCCGCTCTGTTCGTTCGGGAAAGGCGATGGGTCCTAATGGACTCATTCAACTTTATAAACTGCGTCCCGATAAAATCTCGCCATATCTTCGTGATATGTTCTTGGAATCGGGAGATAACGGCTCCCTTCCCCGTGAACAGCGTCTTGCGACCATAGTGGTGATTCATAAGGAAGGGAAATCAAAGGACCGCTGCGCTTCTTATAGGCCAATATCACTTCTTAATGCGGAACCCAAGATTCTCGCTAAGTTATTAGCCAATCGTATAATAAAGGTGATTAGTGATTTGATTCATCCGGATCAGTCCGGTTTCATCCCGCATCGGAATACGGCCCTGAATCTGCGAGGTTTCATGGTGTTCTCGCGAGGGCTTCGTCATTGCGTGAGCCAGCCATCTTTGCCTCTTTGGTTGCCACAATGGCTTTCGATACGATTGAGTGGCCATATTTGTGGGCTGTACTCGCTAAGTTTGGTTTTGGTCCTGGCTTTATTAGCTGGGTCAAGCTTCTCTATGAGGACCCGTTGGCGCAGGTGGTGGTGAATGGTCGGGTCTCTGAGCCCTTTGTTCTCAGAAGGGGCACAAGACAGGGTTGTCCATTATCTCCGCTCTTGTTTGCTCTTGCCCTTGAGCCCCTTGCAGCCTGGATTAGATGGGAACCGTCGATGAAGGCTATACAGTGGGCCCCAGACCTCGAAAATCGTATTTCGCTTTACGCGGACGATATATTGTTGTATCTGACTTCTCCCCGGAAGTCGTTAATTGTTCTGTTTGATGTCCTCACCTCCTTTGGTAGGAACTCGGGTCTAGTCATTAACTGGACTAAGTCTTATCTATACGTCCTCTCTAGAGATGTCCCTTTATTACCGCGTGACTGTCCCATCCAGGTTACACAGACAGGCTTTAAGTATCTCGGGGTGTATGTATCACTGAACCCGGCTGCCCGATATTAACAGAACTTGCTCCCGCCGCTGACCCGGCTTAAGATGGATGTGGTGCGCTGGCGCAAGCTGCCGCTTTCGCCGCTTGGCCGTGCAGCGCTCTTTAAGATGATGTCATTGCCACACTTTCTGTATGCTCTTCAGAACACCTTTGATGTAATTCCCGCGAGCTATTTTCGGACTATTGAGGGACTCCAGAGGAAGTTGATCTGGGATGGGAGTTCGCGTATCGCTCTCGCCAAGTTGACGCTCCCATGGTATGACGGTGGTATTGCTCTCCCTGACATCAAACGGTATTATTGGGCGTCTCAATTGGGGGCCATTAATCATGGCATGTATGGTCCCGGATTGAACCCTGCATTTGCCATAGACAGGTGGCTGTTGCCGGGGGGCGATTATAATAGAGCGCTTTATTCTAGACTGGATAAAGGGAAGCTCTCCAGGCCCACAAAGATTGCTGTACAGGTTTGGCACTGTGCAAATAATGCGATGGGATGGAAAGATCGACTTACTCGTACGACCCCACTTTTTGCTTCCGAGAAGCTGGGTAACTTATGGAGAACTAAAAGATTTGAGAAATGGGATATGATCGGTATCAGTAAGGTAGGTGACCTATGGGAAAAAGGCAAGTTTAAAACCTTTGAGGAATTAAGGGTTGAGTTTAACCTTAGTGACAGGGAATACTTCCGATACGCTCAGGTCCATCATGCCCTGCATTCGGTTCTTACTGATGGTGCGGAGATTCCCGAGTCCTCTCCACTTTAGGATAGGATACTAGATGGTTATTTGCCAGATAGTACTATCTCTTTGATCTATAAAAAACTGATAATGGTAGGACTGACTAAGCATGGGCGAATTTTGCGAATCTCGCGTTCGCGAATTTTGCGGATTTGCGAACTCACAATCCGCAAAATCCGCGAATTCTCGCGATTTTTTTTTTTTGTGTTTGCGCGGGTTTCTGCCAGTTCGCAAAGGGTTTTGTACAATGTCGCAAATTGCGAACTTACCTGTCGGGTCGCAAGTTTCGCGAACTTGTTGTTTCTACGTGTCCAGCCTGTTTGGGACACTCTTCTTCATCACTGCCACTCTCTGTCACCACTGCCACTCTCTGACTACTCATGCCACCCTCTGGCCCACCCATGCCACCCTCTGTTTCACCACAGCACCCTCTGGTTGTCCAGTCAGTGTACATTATTGTGGCAACACAAGCACACCTTCCCTGCCTCAAGTGACCTGAATTAATTTGGGGCTGATTAATGTGTCACAGAATATTTTTTTAGCTGGCACCTGCTTCCTTAGTGCTTCCTGATTAGTGATCTTTTGCACTTGCTAAGTGCTTTCATTGTTGCAAAATTAGTTACAACACCTGCCCTGCCCCAACTGACAATAATGAATTAGGGGCTGATTAATGGATTTGAACTTCCAGCCTGGCTCCTGCTTGTCTCCCTTAGCTGTAATTCAGGACCTTTGTGGCATATGTGTAACTATTCTGAGGTTCAGAGCAGGGTCACATAATAGTTGCAACTGGCAACTGAACTCTGGAGGGGCCCCTCAGGAAGCACTACAGGAAATGGCTACTAATGATGAGCCTGAACTTTTGAACCTGGTAAGTAGTTTCAGTTTTGCTAAGATCGTATTTCTGCAATTTTGCACTTATTCGCGGGGCGCGAAGTTGTACTGGGAAGCCGCGAACTCACGCGAACAGTGCGAGCAAAATCCGCTGCTCGCGGATTTGCGGATTTTGCGGGAGATTCGCAAATCTCGCGGATTGCGAATTTACCGAAAATCCGCAAAATCCGCGAGCGAAACGGATTTTCCGCCCATGCTTAGGACTGACCTGTTAGTGCTCCTCCGGGAGGTATGGACCCGAGACGGTCTTGAATTAGATGATGAGGACTGGCAGTCTGCGATCTCTTCTCCCAAGGAGGTCACGATTCCAGCCCGTTTCCGGTTTGTGCAACTTAAAATCCTGCATAGAGTGTATGTGACTGGCCCACGCTTGATTAGAATGGGGTATTCAGAGGATGGTCTTTGTAAACGTGGTTGTGGGCTGCTAGGGACGTTTCTACATATAATCTGGGAGTGTCCTGCAGTAGCCGCGTTTTGGGCTGGGGTACACAATAAGATGAAGGAGGCCACTGGTATTGATTTGCGTCCAGAGGCTAGACGTTGTTTCCTGAATGTCTAGGAACCGACTGACTATAATGTTGCACAGACGCAATGGGCAACCCTGGGAAATATGGTGGCTAAAAGAGACATAGCGCAGCTGTGGGGTTCCCAGAGGCCACCCACGGTCGAGGCTTGGATGGAAAACATGGATTGGTGCATGTTTAGGGAGAAAATGTGGCGAGGGGGAGGCCCAGGAAATAGGGTAAGATATGGGGTTATTGGAACACTTACCGGGGAGATATTTGCACTCCTCCTCTTGTGGATATACCTGAAGTTCCACTTTCTCCCTGACCTTCCATTCCTCGTAATGTAATAAATGTAATCGGTTTTGTACTCGTTTCTCCCCTGCTCCTGTCCCCCTAATATGATTTTTATACTTTGTTGTATGATACTTATTCCTCCTTCCAAATTCCGACTGATATCCTATTGTACTGTGTCTATTGCCTTGTTGTTTTTTACTTTCAATAAAAAGATTTACAAAAAAAAATAAAGAATTGTTAACATTTTGTGCAAAATGTGACAATAAACAGATTTAAGCCTTAAAGCGTATCATGATTTGTTGAAGTCTATGGCTGTTCAAGTGCATTGTTCTTCTCCATATAGACCTGAGTGTAATTCTATTGTGTAGAGAATGAACTGTGACTTCAAGCAGTTCTTAACGGCTAGAGTATTAGGTACTGGGTGTGGTTGTTTGAGCCATCTTTAAGGGTTCAAAAGCATTAAATAATCTCCCTAAAAGATCTCTGGGCGGGCGGACCCCGTACAATGGACTTTTTGGCATCAAAATGTATGTTCCAGACCTTGATAGTCCAGACGTTATGCCGGCTGCTCTGAACCTTTGACGAAGATAACAATTGTGCTGTCTTACAGGACCTTCAAGAGTTCTGTGAAGCTAACTCATGCAAACATTTTCCTGCATCTAATCCTTCAACTTCTAATGTTCCTCTTACAGTTTCCGGCTGGTTTCCAACAATGGGGATGTGGTTTGGGAAAAGGTGGCCATCAAAAAGGAATTTGACCCGGCGTACCATGCTACTGATCATGTGGATTTGCTTTGGGCTGTTTTTTCCCTGCTGATAAACGGCCATTACTTCCCGGAACGTTTTGCTAAAGGCTAGTCGATAGGGTGTTGGCCCCCCATTCTTCATCGCATAAACTGATAAGAGACTTGTCTCTCGTTAACATTTCAGCCATTTCAGTGACTGATGGAATTGTTTGAGATAAAGTTCCATTCAATACATTTGGTCCTACAGAGATCCTGCAGATACCATATGTGAATAAAGTTCCTAATCGTGATGTATTAGTACCGTGGTTCCATTCAGATGATTGGGATGTTGATATTGTACATTCTATGCTTTCTGAATTAGCCAATTCTACTGTTTTTGATTCAGAAGATCTATGCTTTAACTCTGCCAGTTACACTGAGATGTTCTGCTACCGTAATTATGGACACCATTTTCTACACAGAATAGGTAGACAACATCCCCATTTTAATTATACACAATGCAACATTGTCCAACTTCCCTTCAGACAGTTTCAAAAAGCAAAAAGAAAATCATACATATTTCACGGGATATGACACTTCAGACCCCATGTCATATTATTTTAAATGACACCACCAAAGAAATATATGCTTGCTCAAACTCAGCTTATATATGCTGCAACCTTTGTCAATCTGTTGACCTGTATGGTTTATGATTATTGGAAGGACACTATTGATTTGAAGTTGATTTGGGGTACAAAGTCCTGGCACGTTTAGGGCACAGAAACTTTGTTTTAAGCCTGTCTCATTCCCACACAAATGATTTTCCTGAATGAAACATTTCAGCAGACTGCTCGTTTAGGATTATCAAAAATTAAAGAAATGAATGCCCGACCATTTCATATGTTGCCCGTTTTGATAATTGGCAGAGTGTTACAAATTACAAGGAAGAACAATTAAATAGCATGGTACAGAATGGTACACTTAATTCTTCATTTTCAAATCCTGGTGGATGATTATTGTGACCAGTGGATATAAATGGTTGTCATGCTCATTTTCTTAATTCCATATCTGGGTTTAAATCAAATAACCCTGATCCCCGATACTCTCAGTCAACACATTCTGGTATTATTACCACCTATTCGGTGGGAATGTTATGGTAACAATGGTTAGAACACTCCACACTGTCTGCAGTAAAACAACATCTTTCTCTTTTGTCCAAGGATATGAATTTGTCGGATTTTTTTTTATCCCAAATCTGCAGGTTCTAAAATATATATATATATATATATATATATATATATATATATGCTGCCTGTAATGAAATTTGAGAATTATCTTAGATGGAATCTGCTGAATGTTTAAGATAAATTGACCAAGATAATTTAGACATAGTGCTTGCTGTTTGTAGGAGAGTAGGGTCTGATTCCTATGGTTATCCCCACTTTTTGATGTGATTCTCTGGTTTTTCGACTTTAGTGTGGCTGTGGACCTGCTAATCAGGCCCACAGCCCAGCTGTCCTCTCTCTAAATTGATACCATGTACTTTAGGTACATACCAGATTAGTTACTGGGTCACCCTTGTGAGCTCCTGTATAGTGTACCCTAGGTACTCAGGGCATAGGTGCACCCTAGGCCTACCAGGGGCTGCATCATGTATGTGCCACCCCTGGTTTGCCTTCCAAACTGACACCACAGGTCTGTTCACACAGCCTGGGTAAGGTGGTGTAATCACCCCTTACTTAGATATAGCATATCTATATATACATATAGACACATATACACCTATAAGCCACTCCTAAGGCAGACCTCGACAATCCTGGAGGTAGAGTGCTTGGTTTTATGTGACCCCTCTGCACCTTTCGGAACCATCTCCTTATAGCTGTTCTATGATATAGCCATACCATATACTCTTAAGTGCATTGTAATCCTTGCGGTTAATGCTAACTTTGGTTTGGCTTTATCAAAACATGTTGGGTAAAGGTGTCAAACACTTTGGAATACTACCCCCTCCCCCCGCCAGTCTTGGCGGCGGGGTTAGCATTCCACCTTTCTAGTAGGAGAAGACATGTAGTTACTGGTTTACCCGGTTAAAGTTAAACAGAGCTTTAGCATCACAAAATGGAGGCTGCTGCCACCGACACGAGTCTGACCTCCTGTTGCTGGACGAAACTCCGGCAGGGGAGGCCTGGACAATAGGTTTCCTGTCCAAGGAGGGGCTGCCAGAGAGGGTTTTGTGTATTGGGGCAGGGAGGGCTGCATTCAGTGAATGCTTTCCAGACACTCCCTGAGACACACTAGGTGCTCCATGCATTTCCCAGTTCAAACCGGTTGCTGGGGTACACTGCCCCAGCTCTGGCGCGAAACTGGACAAAGGGAAATGGGTGTAACCACCCCCTTCTCATGTCCACCCATAGGAGGGACCTTAAAGGTAGTCCAACCACTAAATTTAGTATAAGTATAGGGACCCAGTCCCTAGGACTTTAGATTACCCTGGATGAAACTCTGAAACATATATCCTGGACCTTTGATTATTCCATTTCGACTGGAAGATGGAAGACATCTCCCTTGTGGTCAAGGAGTGACCACCCTGTTCAAACAGACATCAACAGCAACTTTGCCGGTTTACATTTTCGAGGCTCCCGCCGGATCCCGGAGAATCTGAGACACAGGACACGGACTTCCAGAAATCTCTGACCCAACCTTCGATCACAGCAAAGCTGAGACCCGTGGCGGACACGAGAGACGTGGGACCGGAACTCCTGGACATCCTGAATTTTGCAAGCTGCACTCACTTCATGAGGTAACTCCAAGTCGTGCATTGGGGTGCTTGAAGTCCCAGACCCGAGCACCATTTGCACCGAAGATCAGAGGGCCCCACTCCAGGAGTGTCCCGTGGGCTCCGCTTTTGCATTTCAGCTCAACGCTTCTTACCGGTTCCTAGTCCGTTGGCTAGTGAGCCCCTGGAAAACTCCATTTTTAATCTAACTTGCTTTCCTGGTTGCTCCAGGCTTGCTCCAGTTTCCCTACAAAGGAGAAGCGCCACAGACCTTGCTGGTCTGCACCAAAGCCAATCTCGACATCCTGCATGGGTTGCGTTTGCTAAGGCTTTTTGGGTCCAGTCCGGATACCAACACCGCAGTCAACTAGATCCTTTGTGGGACAGCTTGAATCCAGCTCCTGTCTGTCGGTGACGCCTCCTGGTCCTCGTGGCTGAAGAGACAAACTTCACATCTTCACCTGAAATCACCCGACATCTGGTGGCATCTTCCTATCGCCGCCCTGGTCACTGGCAAGTGACCCAGACTCTGTCCCTTCTGCTTTCAGGTTCTACAGATCTTCGATCCATCCTTGGATCCACCCGGACACTTTTCCTCTGGTCGCCTGCAGCACTTCTTTGCAGCGCTCTATTGAAAATGACAACAAAACCTGACACGAAAAGACACCTATGCACCCGGCTTACCTGGGTGAGGTAACACGAGTACTCCAGTGCTCCCGTGGGTCTTGACTCTCGAAGTGTCCTAGTTTACAAGGGTTCCATCGTAGTCCATCCGGAAGTGTCTTTAAATTGAATATTTGTAACCCTTACGTTTCTCATAGAAAGTCAATGGCGACCCGTGGCTGTGTTTAGACACTGCACGCGTCTCCCACGGGCCTCCTACTTCCTAGCCTTTGGTTGTTTAGAGTAGCCCACGTGATTCCACAGGCCCCAGGCCTGCTTTCTAATTCTCATGTGGTTCTTATACTACTATTTTAGTGAAAAATGAAGCATAACGATGGTCCCTTTCTGCTAACAGCACCTGACTTCCTTTCTCCCCAAGCAAGTATATAATCCCCTCAAATTACACTAGGGGTTTGTGTGCACACTGTATGGCACCCACCATTACTGTGCCTATTCCCTAGGGAATGAAATACAGAGAAACAACCGCAAAGGTGCACCACAATTTTCATCAAGACACAGTATTACTAATAAATCACGGAAAGATGATGTTTTTCTTGTTTTTTCAATAAGTCTTTATTTTCAACCATTAACACTGTACAGCCGACGCGTTTCGTCCCACTGGGACTTCTTCAGGGCTTGTTTACTCAAAAGTAGTGCTTTTCAGTCTATAGTCCACATCAGGAGTCTATAAGGTGCTTTTCCAAGTGTCGGAAATCTTTGTAAAGGCTTGTTGTATAATTTGGCAGAGTTTGTTAGGTCTCGGAAGCTATCAGATGTGGGTGATGCAGAATCATTAGGAACAGTGTTGCCTCGTAGTAGAAAAATATTTATAGATCATGTAAATCTGTGTTAAATTCAAATGTCCAATGGATATAATATTATATATACCACTTTAGACGAAGATGTGGGCACTGGACATCAGTAGGCCGATCGTAATAAATCGTCCTGCAGTCATCCACAGAGCCTTCGTCCTTGCTGGAGTCCGTCACCCTGGATCGGTGACGGACTCCAGCAAGGACGAAGGCTCTGTGGATGACTGCAGGACGATTTATTACGATCGGCCTACTGATGTCCAGTGCCCACATCTTCGTCTAAAGTGGTATATATAATATTATATCCATTGGACATTTGAATTTAACACAGATTTACATGATCTATAAATATTTTTCTACTACGAGGCAACACTGTTCCTAATGATTCTGCATCACCCACATCTGATAGCTTCCGAGACCTAACAAACTCGGCCAAATTATACAACAAGCCTTTACAAAGATTTCCGACACTTGGAAAGGCACCCTATAGACTCCTGATGTGGACTATAGACTGAAAAGCATTACTTTTGAGTAAACAAGCCCTGAAGAAGTCCCAGTGGGACGAAACGCATCAGCTGTACGGTGTTAATGGTTGAAAATAAAGACTTATTGAAAAAACAAGAAAAACATCTTTCCGTGATTTATTAGTAATACTGTGTCTTGATGAAAATTGTGGTGCACCTTTGCGGTTGTTTCTCACTACTATTTTAGTATATGGTTTGTGAGACCCCTAGGGCAAAACGTATACTGTGCAACTTATCGTATGCTAATTGAATAACTTGAATTGTACTTTTACCTCTGACCTCATAAAGAGTGCATAGGGGTTGTATTTATATTAAATACATATATATTTGATGTATACCTTGTGTGGTGTCCTTTCATTTGGTACTCAAGGAATTATAATTGGTAAAACAACTTGCTTAATAAGGTCTCTGAAGTCTTAGCCTGATGACTGCTGGCCCATGCTACCACTAGGATGGCTTTCTATAAGGTTGACTTTACAATCACCATCAATAAGGGTCGATTTGACTGGTGCAAGGTGCCCACTAGAACTAGTGGACATCATATGCCAGGCCAACTTCTCACACTGTTGTTGATAACAGTATTAATACGCTGGGATCTCATATTTACAACTTGAACAACATTGTGTCGTCTGTTATTGATATTGTGCAGAGTGGCATGTCAAAGCTGTATCATGGGCGAAGTCAGCTTAGAACTATTATGCAGTTTAGCTAGATGCTTCAAACATTCAAGAATGAGGGCGTGTTCTATAGCATTACTTAAATTGGAATGATTTGTTTGTACCTTTTCATTTAACACCTAAACAGCAATTGAAGGCCATGAAAGACACGACCTACACAATGCTGCATTTAGAAAAATTAGAAGAACTCCTATTCACTGTAGCTGAAATGCCTTCGGCGGTGTGGTAACACACAGAGGTATTTTATTGCCTATCTCGACATTTCAATTCACTGCTTGCATAAGACATTTTCCTGTAGGTAGATATGAACCCCTAGGTAATGTTTGCATACATGATTTATGGTCACTCTACTTTTGTTGTGAACGTAGCAACAAGGACGTTTTTATCTCTGGTGAAGAATGCAATTTTATTTTCAGCCATTCACTTGTTTGTTAACGCGTTAAAATCCATGATGTACGTAATACTTTAGCATCTCATTTGAAAGGAATCCTGGTTCCCGCAATTCTCCCTTTCATTAGGGTACTCTCTTACAGAAGATATCTCAAGCTTAGTGATCAAGACTGTTGTTGAATATGGGCAGGAGTCCATATGTTCCGTCCATTTCCCAATTAGGCACTTGTCGAAACAATGTCTTGTTTTACCCTCCACATGGGATTGTAGATAGCTCATTGTGGCCTTCCATTCCATCTTTGAAGGGAAATTTAAACAAGCTAAGCTGACTCAAATCATTATTGTTTCAGCAAGAAGTAGCTCTTACATCTGCTTGAGAGAGCTTCAAATTGCAGGTGGCTAGAACTTGTAGTGAAATACAATAATTATTAAATACTAACATTCCTATTGCTGTGTAGTGGGTCAACATGTTTCGTGCCCTTGTCGTTCCTAACGAGTCGTATGGCACTTCATCAGGACCTAAGTGAATGAATGGTGCACTACTAGAGGTCTGGCTCCTAAAGTATAGGGAAGTAACCAGATGCAATAGAGTGAAGCCCTAGTAGACCTATATTGGGCAGTAAAAGACCCCCCCCCCCAGGTATAGTGGTGTACGACCTGACAGGGAAATACAGAGTGCATCATTACTCTGATCTGCTGGGTGGACAGCAACTAGCTGAAATGCTACCCTTGCTCTGAGTCTAGTAGGGCTTCACTCTATTGCGTCTGGTTACCTCCCTAAACTTTAGGAGCCAGACCTCTAGTAGTGCACCACTCATTCACTTGGGTCCTGATGAAGTGCCATACAACTCATTAGGAGCGACAAGGGCCCGAAACATTCCGATCCACTACACAGCGATAGCCCTCTAGGAACACTGAATCCACATAGGGCATCCACACACCTTTTAACTAAGCTGGGACTACCTGAACCATTACAATTGCTTTTGAATAGAACTGCTCCAGACTTATTTTAACATGCACTACACTATCCTTGCCCTCTTACCCGCACGCACCCCACGGCTTCTTAAAAAAGATCTCCGGCAAAGAGCCCCATTTACGGTGAGCCGTCGGGCATTGGCGCGCCGGCATGACGAGGAGCAAAGCCCAATGATGAAGCATGACATCCTTCGGGGTAAGTGAGGACATCACAAAGAAAGACCTGTCTTTCTCCTGTCCCCTTTAGGCACTGCATACCCCTTGTAGCAAAACTTTAAAATTTGAACCATATAATTTAACACTAGCGCAAAAACCAATGGCCAAGAAAGAATCCACATACACTTTATTAAGTATAGAACAAGTTGAAGATGTACCATTTAGTCAGTGACAAGCCATCGATAACTAGGTTAATACACAGTATTATTTCTTTACTCATAAAAACCTGTAATTGTCATGATTGTCAAATATATAAATCTAGTGGTTGTTATGAAATGATGAACAATTCACAACTGTTCCATTCATGGAAATTCCCTTTCACCCACATCCGTTTAAATGAAAATGATGATGACCCTGTTTATATCAGTACATAAAATTGCAGAAATCCTCTTGGACAGTCCCTTCTATGTGACACTATATCTTTGCAATAAATATGTAGTGCTTTGATGGCAGTGAAATGTTGTGTTTTATCTGTTTCCCCTATGACCTCCATTCCCACACACCATGAACTTCTGAATAACGGCTCTAATTTATTTTTAACAAATGTTACTTATTGTGGGTTGAAATCTAGCCAGCCATACTTGATCCAACAATTAGAAACAATACAGTATTTTAGACAGACCTTGCATCCTCCGCCTAGAAATGTTATTAGGAATATCCCTTGGTCTAGTATTAGTATGAAATATATGTGTTTTGAACAAACCATTGTCTGATCTCTTACAAAAGGAAGTTGATTTGACTTGAGCAGTAGAAGTTTATGATCTGCAAACAACCAGAACTGCTTCAGAAATTCTGCAGCTGTTACACACACAATACCCAATGTATTTTGTAGATATCGTTCAACTATATTCAATTAATCTGTAACAGCTGGTGTTGTGCATCTTTCTAAGAACATTGGATCTGGTCTAGTGACTGGATTTAAAGTAGTATTTGGACTGAATCCATAATTTTTTCATTCTCTATTCTCCAGCCTTTTTGAAAGATTCCTTATCATAATACTGGTAACTGGCTGTGGTATCATCATCTTCTCATGTTCCACCAAGAAAATCAACAACATGGAGCACCCAATACGACTGAACAAAGTTGCAGAGAGACTATAGCACGCTACATGGGCCATGCTTGGCTATCTAAACTGAGCGAACACTGGATGCTCACCATTTGCAAAGTGAATGCTACACAAGAAAAACCTGTGTTCTGGTGCATAAACTGTCCAACTGACATCATGGACTTCCATCTGGAACCTGCCTCCAGTGGCTTAACTTGTTATGGAAAAAATAATTAAACTTCTACATGAGCACCAGAAACAATGTCAAGCAATTCTCCTGTACCTTTTATAGGATACTACCTGTGACAAAGCAGTATCACTTTTAAAGCAGCTCTTGACGAAGGGCTTGTCTCATTGTTATTCTTCGAGCCCCCTGTAGAGGAGCCACAACCAACATAGAGTGCCTCAGACGAGCAGCCAGTTGCTAGTCCATTAAACACACAAACTATTGACCACCAACATGCTCTGTATGATCTTCGCAAAGATCACGCATATGGTGATATCGACATGTCCTCATAAAAGGAGTGAACTCAACAAATAAGTCGACCAATGTTTCCTGACCTATTCCCATCATATGTACCACAAAGCCTATTCCAACTAAGAACTGAAAAGAAAATCTTTGTTCCTTCTTTTTAATGGGCTCTTTTAATTTTTTGCTTTTTATACTGATTATTTTTAATCTGGCTTATCTATACTGTCACTGCTATGTTTATTCACCAACACAGATAACATGTTCTATCTAGATAGATTATAAAATAGGATTTGTTATTATTAGCTGTAACACAAGAATTGCAAATATTCATGCTTCGCTATGTGAAATATATTATAAGATATGTTTAATTAATTTTTTTATACCTTTAATGCACCATTGGCTTTTATATTATACGACAAGTGGGCATAAACGTTTTCATACAAGTATCTTGTCCTAGATAAATATAAATATTAGTTTGAGAGCATGACTTTTTCCACACTTTAGTCAAACTCCTGTTGGTTACACACACCCCTATGATGTCACATTGACGTACAAGCTGGGGAGGAGGTAACGTTTCTAAGGTCCAACTCCATCCTATGTAGGCCTGACTCCATCTTAGTCCATGAAAGTCACCATCTTCCTCAACTTAGACAATTGATGCTGCCATATTCCCTGATTTATGCAGAATCATTGTCATGTCTGCCTTTTAACGCCAGTTCTTTGAATACTGACATAGTTACAACATCTACTGCAACATTTGTCTGGGTGAAATATCTCCTCCTAATCATCTCAATGTTAAAAAAGAACACATACAGACATATAACCAAAATAATGTAGAGTGAACCGACGTCTTTTTCCCTTATATGTTCATAAGGAAACATCTGGGACGCATACCTTGATGCACATAATCTATGTCAGTCATTCCTAAACTCATGTCAGAAATTTAGTGGGTGTTTGCCCTTTGCAGGGTATACTGTCTTCACGCCTCTGCAGATAAAGACAGTCTTTGCTGTCAACAAGGTATGCAGTGCATTTTCTCCTTAAGAAACCCTAGACTGCAACCTGCTCTGCCTTTTATGCTGTCATATTATAGCACATCAAGCAGGCATAGGAGTGTTCAGTTCTTAATTACATTTTAGCAATGTTAGAAATGTTCATTTTATTCTCGTTATTTATAACGTGTCTAGTTGCTGTTTTTACAATATTCTGAGTAGTTAATTTATATGTACTGTGAAACAGATTGTTCCCGTAGTAATAAATACTTTTAACGTAAAAATGTTCATTCTTCTTAGTACAGTTTGTGTGATACTGTGAATAATGAAGTAAGGTTGTTGCGGTTTCCACTGTGCCCCTCATTCCTTTATGGGATTGTTAGTAACCCAAAAGCAATAATTCTATGTTAATTGCACACTGAATAATGTCTTGTGGGGCTACAATAACTTGTCTTTCATTTCATTTCAAACTTTATTCGGTTTAAAAAACCTTGTAAGATACAGTACATTCAAACATCATATCACAGTATAAATACATAATAAAAAAAATAGCGATGGATAAAAATATCAACACATTCCCTTTGCATAAATACATAGAATTCATTTCATTTTCCAAATCATCCACTTAAGGTTAACTAGATCCTAATCGGCCCCTTTAGTATGAAGAACACTAAATAAATATACAAGGTAATAAAACAATAAATTAGACGTCAGTTTTGGTTAAAAAGATATTTACCAGAACAGTAAAGCAAGCAGTACTTTAGCAGCTAACAGATGACTCAATAACATGGTGAAGTAGCCCATTTCGTTAGGTTTTTTGGTTTTTCATCCTCCTAATCAAGGCTACACATAAGAGAAAACGGCTTAGGCTGAACACAATCGGTTGTGCAGTGTCTCCTTTAAAAATTCTAAGTCCAACCTTAATTTGTCTGAGGCCTAACCTTTTGCAGATTGGCTTAAGCCATTTTTTCCTGGCTTTAAGGTAAGCTAGGCATATGAACAGAACATGGGACTCATCCTCTTTCAGCCCCGTCTCACAAAGCTTGCATATCTCAGAGCCGGCGGCCCCGGTCAGCCCCTTATTACAGTTCCAGCTAGTTGTCCTTTCTTTTAATTGCAGAATACCATACCGGAACTTTAAATATAGGCTTTTGGCCAGTGGAGGATAAATTTCATCCATAAGGGGCTCTAATTGCATTGTCATTTTAATTTCAAAAAATTTCGAGGTTAGGGTCCCTGTTCTGGGGTTTGATAACACTGAATCTCTAATATGGTCCCAGTACCTTTGCTTCAAGATCTTTTTTGAGCTATTTGTGAGGGATTCAGGGTCAAACCAAAAGTCACTTAACCCTAGTTTTTCAAACCATTTTTTGACGTACTCTAGCCATGGCAAATATCTCTTTCAATCCATCTCTATTGTCAGCCAGCTCTTCAACGGACCACACGCGGACCCAGTAGAGCAGCGGACGAAGAGAAGCATAGTCATCTGTACGTTGAAAGTTAAGATCCCATAGTACGGGTGTCAGTGGTGTTGACCCAGGTATCCCTAGAAGTTGCCTAATGAAGGAATTTTCCCTCACTCGAAAAGTGTCCTTTAGAGCATAGGCCCAAAGGTCCGCACCATAAAGTGAAGATGATTGCACTTTATATTTAAATAATTCAATGGCTGGTGAGACTGCTTTGAAATGGCTATTCTTGTGCCTCTTTAAAATCGGACACTGATTTTGGGTCAGCCTTAATTTTGAGTTTTCCAACTGTGTTTTCCATGTAACATGGCTGTCTAAAATAATACCCAGGTATTTAAAATTAGGGATTTCTTCAATAGGTTCATTATTTATCTTAAAAACCTTGTTAAAACCTTTATGGGGGTTGATTGTCATAACTTTTGTTTTTGAGGAATTAATTTCTAATTTCTTGTCGTGACAATACAAACTGAATGTATTTAAAAGGTTTTGGAGCCCTCTGGGTGTCTGGGAAATTAAAATGGTATCGTCTGCAAACAGTAATGCCGGAACGGCTTGCCCGCTCAATTTGGGAGAGTCATGCTGGCAGCCCAAAAGAGTATCGGGGATGACATATAAAGAGAATAAGGTAGGTGCCATTACGCACCCTTGCCTTACCCCTTTTGCTATTTTTATTTTCTCACTGACTTCTCCATTAGGACCCCATCTGACTCGTGCGTAATTATTCTCGTGGAGTCTGATTAAAATTTGAAGGATATTCCCAGGGGCGCCCATCTTACTTAATGTGTTCCATAGGGCTACCCTTGGAACCATATCAAAAGCTGCCTTCAAATCAACAAAAGCCACGTAAATATGGGAACTTCTTATAATCGTATATTTCCAGACTAAACATAAAAATCTAAAAACCTGGTCTACAGTGCTTATCTTTGATCTAAAACCTGCCTGGTATTTTGTATAGATAGAGTGTTCTTCAATCCAAGAGGAGAGCCGACCAAGAACTTGTCGGGCAAAAATTTTTTGCAACACGTCGATTAGGCTGATAGGCCGATAATGCGAAGGATTTGACCTATCGCCCTTCTTGAACAGTGTTACAATCTCCGCCCCCTTCCAGGTTTCTGGAACAGGAGCTCCTCGGGCAATATCATTAGATAATAAATTGATATAAGGAGCCCAAATATAATTCTCATGTTTCCAAAGATCACCTGGTATTCTGTCAGGGCCTGGCGCTTTCCCTGGCTTAACTGCCTTGATTGCTAGAATTGTTTCTGTCAAGGAGAAGACAAGAGGTGTATCGTGCGCTGCCAAGGGAGCCTGCAAACTATCCCAGCCTTCAATTTCGCCTGAGCTTTCGCAAGAATATAACGTGGTAAAATGCTCGACCCATGTTTTCTCCTCTAAAAATTTATCTTTGCATTCTGTCGTCCCCCTGGTTCCTCTAGCAATGAGGCTCCAGAAGGCGGTCTGGTCTTTACACTTGCAAGCGTCCAACAGATCTGACCAAACCCTGTCGTCCCACTCTTTTTTGGCCATTAGTAGGGTTCTTTTGTACTGGGCTCTCTTAGTTCTCACAATATCCGCTGAATCCTCCCTGACCGCTGTAATTAGGTCTGTTTTAGCTTTCCGGCATTCCTGGTTGTACCAGGTGATCCCTGTTTGTTTACTCTTTTGGGCGTTATGTGATCTTTTTACCGCCCTAGTCAGGATCTCGCCGAGTTGGTTAATTAAATGTTCATGGGATTCTATCAGACACGGGTTATGGATGACAGTACTATTACCTAAGAGAGAAGACATATGCCTCACAAATACATTGTAGATTTGACTAATGATTTTTGCGTTGTCTAATACCACTGGCCACTTCAGGGATCTACGGTTATTTGCCACTAGAGGATCCTGTTGCAGGGAAACTGTGCTATTAACACTTTTATCAAGGTTTTTAAAGATCTGGGTCTGGACAGATAAGGACAAGGGGTAATGATCACTTTCCGTGCGGTCATCCACCATTAGGTCAATAATCATGGGCCATAGATTCAGAGAGACTAACAAATAATCTAAATGGCTGGGATCCGCCCCTCTAGTAAATGTTGGTTTGCTGGGGCAGGCTGATGGCAACTGCCCATTGCAGGCACGTAGGCCTGACTCTAGAGTCAGATTCAGTAGTTGTTAGGCACTCACTGTATAGGGTGCTTTATAATTTGTGTCAACTAAAGGGATATTATTGGCACTGTCCTCATCCTTATAGATATCTTCTAGACCTATTATGGGTTCAAAACCTCTGTTAAAGTCACCTCCAATAATCATTTTTGCATTTTGATCAAACCCCGCCACAATATTACTCAGGTGGGTTACAACTGATGATTCTTTACATGATCGATGTGGTCTACTATAGATATTAATCACGTAAATGCTACAACCCTTAGTGTTTTTTAACTCAAGTAATAAAAGGTCGGGATTATTCGTATCAATTTGCTTGAAGGAGAGACCTCCTGTGATTTTCACCCAAATTGTTAGGCCGCCAGAAGGTCTTCCCCCATTTATGTTTACTGCGGGGATGAAAAAGGATCTGTAATCAACCTTAAAGTAATTCTCGAGCCCCCAGGTTTCCTGAAACATAATTAAATCCCCACTGGCCAGATAGTCATGCCAGGCCGGATCTGAGAGATTTTTTTTCAGACCTGCAATGTTCCAACAGATAATTTTTGTGATTCCTAGGACGCCTAGTTTCTCTGTTGCCTGCTGTAATGTATTTGACCCATTTACATCTAAATGTGCTGCTCGTGCCATTGTGTCAGCAGGATACAGTGACTGTTGAAAATTTTCAACAGGTGTAATCTGCTTTGGTGCAACTTTAGGAAGCAACCCAGGGCATGTGTGATTTATACTACATGACATTGTCAAAGCCCCTCCATCAAGTCAATCGCAATCAGCTAGACCAGCTAGGGCCTCAAACCTATTTGAGGTGCTGATTCCCCAGTTGTAGGATGGAGCCCTAAAACCCCAACCATTTACAGGAACATTCCATCTAGGTGCAGGTGTAATGGGAAAAGGTGGATTTTGGTAAGTACCCGGCCATCCTCCATTGTAGTTTTCATTGCCTATGGGTACTGGAGTGTTAGGATACAGTAAATTCTGCTGCATACCTGGCCATCCTCCGTTATGATTGCCATTACCTAAGGTCCCACAGTTATTAGTTGATATGCCAGGCCCTCGTCTACCCATTTGGTTCCAGTTTTGTCCTGGAATATTATGACGGGGAGTGTTATGTTGGTTGACTTGCCATGGGCCAGCCATGTTTTCGTATCAAACAATGTAGGTCCCCCACCCCATCCATTATCTCTCACTAGCCAAGCTGGCTTCAGGGGTTTATGGTTAATGGCTTTTTTTGACTCATTGTAGAAAAATTCTAAAGTGAGGGGGATTATAGAACTGCTTCTTCTTTGTGGTGGAAGAATATTGGATAGAATGTCAGGGAGAGCAGCTGGGGTTGAGAAATTTAATATCACACAGTCGCCCTTCCATTTTTTTTTCTTATTTGCTATCCATCCAACCCTTCTTGCCATTTTTATTTCATCAGCCAGCCGTTGCTCTCCCCCCTGTGCTATCCGCATATTATTTGACAGCCAATATAGTGCCTTGCTTATTAGTGACGAGGCTGACTCTGTTTGACCCGGTGGTAGGGTTGGTGTATTGGCTAGCACTAACACCAGCGGTGATGCTTCAACTGCAAATTGTATTGAACTTTCTTCTAAACTAGGGGGCACTGTGACATGTGGTGGATCAATTAATTGAACAATTGGGGCTTCTAGTGGCACATCATTGATAATATGGTCAGTTTGTGGGCGTTCAGGAGGAATAGGCCCTGGTGGGATCGTATCTGATGTTAACCCAGATTCATTATCTTCCTTTGAGCAATCACGGCCCTTATTGACATTACTTAAAACATTTCCTATCGCATCTGCTAATACATTTTGTGTACCTCCCAGTTTCTTTATCTCTGCAGAGAGTTGATCAATCTTGCTAATAAGTGGCTTAATAATTGTCTGAATTTTTATTTCTAGCAGCTCCGCTATTCTTGACATTAGGTCCTCGTCCCGTGTTTCCCTCAGATTATTCACCTCATTGGTCTGACAAATACTTTTTGACTTTAGTGGTGATGTAACCTTGTTTTTTCCTGAACGTGCCCCCCCACGTTTACTTTGTAATCTGCGGCAGGCTCTAACTGCCCTTGAGGACTGCTTTACAGGTGGTTCATCCTCCACTTCTTCTTTTTCATCGTTTTCTTCAACATCGATGACAACCTGTGCATCTAAGTCCTTGTCCACATGTGGCTCAATGTCCGCCACACTAACAGCACTGGTATCAATATTAACATTTGATGAGGGAGCTGTCTCATGGGCATCATTGTTAGAGTCTAATAGTAGAGACTCATTTGTTTGCGAGACAGTGGGTGGGCTCATGGGAGGGAGAATGGGTGACTGGGACAGACCCAACGATTGTCTGCGCTCACTGTTTATCTTGCTAACCACTTGAACAAGATAGTTTTCCATGGTGTTCTTGGGTGTTTCAGATGCCATGTGATGATTTCTTTTAGTCATAATTATACAAAGGTGTGCGATAGTTTTACTCCCACAACACGATAAAATAACAAGGTATTACTCTCAATGTTAAAACAAAAGTCTTACTTCAATGCCTTGTGCAGATGTCCAGCGGACTCGTTTCCTGATTCGTGGGGGTGTTTTCTCTGCTATCAACTTATCAACGATGGCCCCCTCCTTTTGCCGAGCTCCTGGGCAATTCGGTTGCCAGCTATACAACCTGCCTACCGACCCCCGTCTGGATAGCTAGGACTTAGGAGGCGGTTAACCAAGGCGTTAACACCACCACTCACAATAACTAACAGGAACTACTCCATGGTGCACGATGATGGATTTTAGGGAGGTGGCCTAGCCTGGCCTACTCGTGCCGATGAGGGCCGTAGAGGGCCCGCCCTTTGCCCGGGCTTAGCCCGGCGTCCCGCTCGCGTCCCGCGTAGCTGGTTCCTCTGGCGCTTATCTGCGCCTCCTGGCGCCCTCACGCTGTCACGCTGCGCGCCGCCGCGTAGGCTGCCGGGATTTGTGGTCCCGGAGCGGCGGCGCGTGTAGTCTGCCGGTAAATGACTCTTGGCGGTGGTGGCGTTCTTTCGCGTTGCTTGGCGGGCTTGCTGTGACTCCTGGCGGTGGCGGCAGGTAAGTAGGCTTTTGTATTCTCTCCCCCGCTCCGCCGGTTCCTCTGGCGCTTATCTGCGCCTCCTGGCGCCCTCACGCTGTCACGCTGCGCGCCGCCGCGTAGGCTGCCGGGATTTGTGGTCCCGGAGCGGCGGCGCGTGTAGTCTGCCGGTAAATGACTCTTGGCGGTGGCGGCGTTCTTTCGCGTGCTTGGCGGGCTTGCTGTGACTCCTGGC
The DNA here is from genome assembly GCF_964263255.1 of Lissotriton vulgaris. NCBI lineage: Eukaryota > Metazoa > Chordata > Amphibia > Caudata > Salamandridae > Lissotriton > Lissotriton vulgaris. Next base: position 549,272,011 of record NC_141699.1, on the reverse strand, counting down.
GGTGGCGGCAGGTAAGTAGGCTTTTGTATTCTCTCCCGCTACAATAACTTGTCTTTCACATTCATCTCTGCTGCATTGAACCAAGTCCACCTGTGTCACCAGTGGGTGGGAAAGCACTCCTCATAGAGTTAAGCCAAAGTCGTAGCTTAAACAACATTCCCACAGAACCATGAGCCCGGGTACCTTGAAAAATTTACTCTCTCCCAGAATCTGAAATGGAGGTCCTGAGACAATACCTGGAAGAAAATCTGCAGAATTGCCTCATACCATGAACAACTTCTCCAATCGGGCCTCATTGTTTTTTGTTTCGAAAATATATAGAAAATTAAGACCCTGTATTGACTTCAGTTGTTTAAACAAATTTATGATCAAGGGCAGGCTCCGCTTACCTTTAGTTAGGGATATACTGGAATCTGTCCAGGGCTCTAAGATCCTTCACCAAGATAGACCTTTGTGGGGCATACCACCGTTTGCAAATCAAGGAGGGGGGGATGACTGGAAGATATCCTTTAGAGCCCATCTCGGACATTTTGAATATTGTGCATTGGCTTTCGGGTTGAGCAATGCCCCAGCAGTTTTTCAGCGCTTTATGGACCAGGTCTTCAGTGACATCATTCATCTATGTGTTGTTATCTACCTGGATAGAATCTTCTTTTTTGCTAAAGCCCCACTTCTTCATCATCGTGTCGGCCAAATACTAGCAGACTAAACCAAAATCAGCTATTTTGCAAACTAGAAAAGAGCAAGTTTGATCAAGCTGATGTGGGGTTCCTAGGCTTCCATTTAAACCGCACTATAATCTAAATGATTTATCAAAAAGTTCCAGGAACTTTGAAACTCAGTATTTTCTTGGATTTGCCAATTTCTACCTGCAATTTATTGGAGAATTTGCTTTACTATTCAGTGAAGTAAGCTGTATCCTAAAGAAAGATGCTTCGTCATGGCTTCCAGTGGCAACCTCAACCTGAGGAAGCCTTTATTGAGTTAAAACAAGCCTTAACTCAAGCCCTTCTGGATTCTACCAAGAAGTTCATTGTGGAGACTGATGCCTCTGACAGAGTTACTGGAGCTGAGCTCCTACAACTGCAGGAAGATGATGGCCTTGAATACCCCATTTTCTACTTACCTCACATCTTATCTGATTCTGAAAGAAAGTAATCTGGCCTGGAACAAGAATTCTGGCCATGAGAATGGTTTGCTCAGAATGGACTTTTTAATAGGGGTTAAGGAACCCTTTAACATTCAAAATGACCCAGAAAACTCCAATGCCTCTTGAATATGCAGTGCAAGAATAGCCAATTGCGCAGTTGTCCTTTTTTTAACAAATGTTTTTTTTTCATTACTCATTTGTGGGAGTAAGAATGTTCTAGTGTATACTCTTTCACACATATATCCTGAATCTCCATCAACGTATGGTCAGAATATTCCTCCTCCAAACGAATCATTGGGGAGGCACACTCTTTCCTTGACAGCCTACAAACTAGCTATTTTAAAGTTTCTAAGAAAGAACTGGACTTTATGGACTCATTTCTAAACAAGGCAATTTTGTGTTCAATGGAAAGAATTCACACATTCCCGCCAAGGTACTGTGACTTGAAGTTTTTAAAATGTGTCATGACTCCTCTGTTGTCATCCATAGAGGCATATAGTCCACTCTGAAGCTTGTACTTTGTTGTTTCTGGTGGACTTCCATTCAAGAAGATACTGTGCCCAAAATAATCAGAGACCTATGGAAACCATGAAGGCTCTCAAGAGACCGGAGAGATCACCACAAAATGTAGATACCAATGAATATGGTAGTACAAAAAAAGCCATAGGAAAAACAATAACCAAAACAACTACACTCAGCCGTAATAAGAGAGTAATTGAGTCAAGAGAGGTACTGGGAGAGGAAAGGTGGGAAAACAAAACATAAAGCTGTTCCTTCTCCTTCTCTTAACACATACTTTAAAACAATCCCAAAAACGCTAATTTTGCGACCGAACATCGACAGGGTGAGTTCTGAACAAGGGTGGCAAGGCCAGATCCTTCCATTGAGTCCTAATAGGTACCAGGTTCTAGGGGAGGATTCGGGAGGCTTGAGTCAGGGAGAAGGAGAGGAGAGTATGGCTGACGGAGGAGAGGTGGATAAGGCTGTAATAAGCATCTCGGGCAGTGAAGACATGGAGCCTTTGACGGTGGTTGAGAGCAAGGTAGAGGTCATAAGGGAGACGCAGGAACCCTCAACACAAGAGGACAATTTGCACTCTGGGGGGAACACAGGGTTGCCTGAGCAAGATGAGGCTAATCCAGATATACACATAGTTACCCTTCTGTGGAAATTAGATAGAGATATGAAGGAAGGATTCTACGTTGTGAAGGCTAATCAGGCAAGCATTCAGGCTTCATGTAACAGTTTAGAGGCCAAGTTTAGCGAACTAAGTCAGAGTACAGGGGCTCCGGAGTCAGAGGCTAAGAACCTCCGCGAAGAGGTTGTGACCAATCAAAAGGAAATTGATGAGATTAAATTTCGAGAGAGAGCACAGGATGAAAGGATGGAGCGCTTAGAAAATATGCAGAGGCGTAATGATTTAAAAATCTTGAAGTTACCTGAAAACAGCAAGGTACAGACATAAAAAGATACGTGGCGCATCTTTTGAGCACAGAGTTAGAGCTAGAGGTAGACGAGGAGACTATTTTTGCCGATATACAGAGGGTACATCGAGACCCTTTCAGGTTGAATTCTAATAGGACTAAACCGAGGAAAATTTTAATTAATTTTTTGACATATGATCTAAAAGAGAGTATTTTGTCAGTCGCCTTGAAAAAGAAATCCTTAACAGTTGAGGGAGCAAAAGTAGAAATTAGATCAGATCTGTCCCCAGTAACGGCGAACAGGCAATGGGAGATGGGAAAGCGAATGGAGCCTCTAAGGAACTTGGGTGCCACAGTTCAGCTTAAATTTCCGGCATTTCTTAAAGTTATGTGGCGAAATAAGATGCACTCTTTCCGTACAGTTGAGGATGTGGATGACTTTATTGAGAGATTTGCAGAGATGACACAAGATGCATCCACTCTAAATTAGGGATTGTAATTGTTCCTTTTGTTATAGGCCTAAGACAACACATGTATAAGATTACTCGGAACTAGAGAAGCACCACCACCATCGCTCTCACAAGGCCTATGGCCATGGGCAGACAGGAAGGGTTTTCCAGAGGGAGGGGGGGTGGGGGGAAGGGTAGGGGGTGGGAAGTGGGGGGGGGAATTAAAAAAATAATCCTCAAAGGGCAAAGGGTCACCAGCGATGTAAAGATCAGTTGTTTTTTTAGAGAGAATGACGGGGGCTAACAAGAAAGAATTAAGGATTTTGTCCTGGAACGTTAACGGGCTACGGGTGAAATCCAGGAGAAAGATTATTTTCAAATATTTAGAAGACTCATTGGCTCATATAGTTATTTTGCAAGAGACTCATTTAAATGCAATAGAAAGCAATGATATGTTTGGAACACAGAAGTGGATAGCTCATAAGTATTATACACCCCAGACTATGGTGACTAAAGGGGTTGCAATTTTAGTTAGGGAAGGGGTGCAGTTTTCTTTTGGTGCTATGGTGGCAGATCCTGGGGGGAGGTGGCTCATAGTACAGGCCACGGTGGCTGGGAAAGACCTTGTCTTGGTTGGATATTATGGGCCAAATATTGATGACCTGGGACCTTTGGATAAATTAGCGGCTGAATTATTAAGCTTTTCTGGCAATATTGTTATGGCAGGAGACTTTAATACGGTCATGGATAAAGACCTAGATCGTTCAGGAAAGAGAGCGCAGAGGAATGTTAAGATGTCTAACAGAGTAAAGGTGCTGTTAACACAGTTTGGAATGTGCAATATTTGGCGTATTAAATCAGGCCAGAAGGTGGGCTACACATACTATAATAAAAAGTATAGACATAAGTCAAGGATAGATTATTTTTGGTTAGATCTAAGGATGGTGGAGCATGTTACAAGTATTAGTCATGTAGGTGTACATCTATCAGATCATTCAGCTAACCTTTTACATCTGACGTTTGGCCAAAAAACGCAGAGCCCGGTCTGGAGATTAGATCGTACGATTCTGTTAGATCAAGAAGCTATGGAGACTGTAGAAGGCGAACTGGATGTTTTTCTGACTGCGAACATAGACTCTGCCAAGCTAGATGTGGTTTGGGACACGTGTAAGGCCTTTTTGAGGGGGAGGCTGGGGGCCTTAGGGGCAAAGAAGAGAAGGTTATAATATAGCAGAATTACTGATCTGGAAGAAAAAATCAGACAACATGAGGCAAGGATCATGGGAGAAAATGAGCAGCAGCTAAGGGACCAGGCCATTATTGACATTTTAAAACTGAAGGCTGAATTAGTTACAGTTCTGGCAGCCAGAAACAAAGAGAGATGGGATGCTAGCAGCCTGGCACATTTTAGTTATGGAGAGGGGTGTGGTAAGCTTTTGGCATGGAAAGCAAAGAAGGACCTGGTTCGAAACTTTATCAAGGAAATTAGAGTGGATGGATCTGAAGGAGACACAGCTATTACAGATAGTGGAGAGATTGCAGAAGCTTTTTTTGAGCATTTCTCCACGGTTTATAAGGAGGAGTTAGTACCAGACATACAAGAGGCGATAGCATGGGCACAGTTAATAAAGCCACTTCCAATCCAATATAAACAGATTTTGAATTCAGAAATTTCACTGATCAAGGTGGAAAAAGCCATAAAGAATGGTAAGAGAGGTAAGGCCCCGGGGCCAGATGGTCTTCCTCTGGAGGTCTATAAGACTCTGATTGGCTCAATTGCTCCTCTATTACATCGAGTATTTAACAACATCTTTAGAGGAGACACAGCGATGCCGGAGTCTTGGAATGAGGCGGTAATTGTCTTGATCCCAAAACCCGGCAAATCACCCAAATATCTAGATGCATACAGGCCAATATCATTATTAAATAATGATTATAAATTGTTCACTAAAATTATGGCCGATAGATTGAGTCTAGTTATCTCGCACTTAGTTCACGAGGACCAAAAGGGATTCATGAAGGGTAGATATCTAAAAGAACTCACCTTCTCAGTGGTTGGCGCAATAGACATGGCAACAGTTTTTAATCTCACTCTTGCTCTTATTGCCCTTGATGCCGCCAAGGCGTTTGACAGTGTGAATTGGCTTTATCTGAAGAAACTCATTCAGCATCTAGGATTAGGTCCAAGCTATACCAACACCTTGCTATCACTGTATAGCTCCCCTACCTCTAAGGTGCTTGTTAACGGCATTTTGACACCCTGTATTAGGGTAATGAGTGGTATGCGTCAGGGATGCCCTATTTCTCCATTATTATTTAATTTATATATAGAGCCGCTTGCTTGTAGGATTAGAGCTATGGATACAATAGCCCCCTTTAGGGCAGGTGAGTGGAATAAGAAGATTGGTCTTTACGGGGATGATATTATTATTTTCACTTCAAACTTGAAAGAGTCAATGGGAAACATATTTAAGCTCACTAAAGGATTTGGCAAGGTTTCAGGGTATGAAATCAATGAGAGTAAAACAGAGCTAATGGCATGGAACTTGGATACTGAAGACATTAAATGTAAGAAGGAGATGAGATACCTAGGTGTGAGAATAAAGCAGAATATAGCGGACTTAACAAAAACAAATTTTTTTAAGGACGAAGAAAGAAATAGGGACTATATTGCGAAGTTGGAGTCATCTACCTCTTACTCTGTCTGGTCGTACTAACCTGATTAAAATGGTGATTTTACCAAAACGTACTTTTCTGTTTGAAACAATTCCCTGGGACTTTGACAAGAAGGGGCTTAAGAGATTACAAAGTGAGATTTGTTCTTTTATTTGGGCCTCTAAGGGATCTCGCCTATCTTGGAAGAAAATTAGAAGAAGATGGGACAAGGTTGGGCTGTCAGCCCCAGACTTTTTGTTATATGACTGGGCTTTTCGTTTAAAAAATTTGAGAGAGCTCATTGGAGTACTGAAGGCTACAACCAACGGGCATATCTTTTTGGCTATGTTAAGCTTGAGCAACTATGATGAGGACGGATTCATGTATACATTTTCAGACCCAACATTTTTCAAAAAAGTGAAACTGAAAACTTTACGGGAAGCGGCAGAGCTCTAGTATAAAATCAGTAAACTAGCAAAGTTGAGTTATTATGGGTATAGGTCGTCTATTTGGGATACACCAGGATCACTGTCTTGGGCAGAGGATGCATTGGCTATCCCGTTGAAAATAGCAGAATTAAAAACTTGGGGAGACCTATTTCCAGAGGGAAAGCTGATTGGCTGGACACAAGGGGCACCGGTGTGGGGTAAAGGGCTATCTAAATTTAAATACCTGCAGATGCAAAGTTGGGCAAACAAGTCGGACACTGTTATCGGCCTCCAGAATGACTTTGAAGACAAAATATTTTCACCACAATCATTTAAGAAGGAAGTTGCGATATGGTACTGGGCAATAGTATATGACAATATGGGAGACGATTCCTGCCTTTGACTACATCTGTGCCGACCAGGGAGCGCGGCCTAGGACAATGGTTGTTGATTTTCATGACCACCTTGGTCCTTTTGCAGTGCTGCGTGCTACAAGCACTGCACCCCGAGACTTTTCCTGGCACTGCTACTAGCTGGGTAACGTTTGTAGTAGTTATTTTTTATGACATTGTGTGATCAATTGACTTATTACTTGTGAAACTAAATAAAATTTGGGACCATTGGTCTTAAAAAAAAAAAAATGGTACTGGGCAATGGTGGAGATGGAAGATGGCCCGTTCACACTGCCGGAACTGCTATGGGGAGATTGCTTGCCGGACATCGCTACAGAAAACCAATGGCAAGTAATGATGACTATACTTTATAAAACAGTAAAATCTGCAAATTTAAGGCGAAATGTTCTGTTTACTATCCATAGAGCCTATTGGACTACCCGTAGATTATCGAAGTTTAAAGCTGGTGGACGGGTTGAGTGCCCAAAATGCAGAAATATAAATGTGGACGGCCTGCACATGTTCGTGGAGTGCTTGAACATCAGGGAATTTTGGGAGGCGGTAAGCAACTGTTTGTCACAATCAATTGGCTGCACGATAGAGGTAATCCCTGAGTTAATTATTACTGGGAGATACGATTTACATGATAATAGAATAAACGATAAAGCAAAGTTAGTTTTCTATGGGGTTTTGCTAGCTCGCAGGGAAGTCTGTACGGTATGGGTAGAAGCTATGACACCGACACTTATGGACTGGTTAAAGAGCATGAGATACTTTGCGACACTAGATTCCAAAGGTCGGATGAACAAGCAGCATAGATTTTGGTCACTTTTTTTTGCAACATTTTGGGTAAGGAGTGGGCCTTCGCCTTGGTATATTGTAAGAGATTTGGACACAAAATGAAAAAATCCTATGATTAAGGCCTTGGCCTATCTCGCAGGCGTGTTGAGCAGGTCCGTCCTTCGTGAAGGCGGAGTCGGAGACCGGGCTGCGGCCTCCAGTAAGGCTGTGCCATTGTCTTTATAGGGCGGTACAGAGAGTTTTGGCCCAGAACGGGCTGGAGAGCCGCATATGCCCGAGTCTACAGCCAGCATATGAGATAAAAGCCCAGGGCGGAAACAATCGAACAATGGGTGGCGTAAAGTCTAATGAGGATAAAAAAATACAAAAAAAAGAGAGGTACTGGGAGAGGAGATCGAAGATCTAGGGCATACATTTGTTCATGAGTAATACTTTAACTTCTTTCTTGAGAGAATCAGTTGAGGGATTCAGTCTGGTTTCAAGGGGCAGGAAGTTCCAAATTCTTGGGGCGATCCCCGAGAAGGCTCAGTTGTAGATTTTCTTTTTAGAGAATCTCTGTGGTTTTAGCAATAAGGTGCTGGAGCTTCTGGAGGATTTACCACCACCACAAAGTTCAAACTTCTGAGCAAGGTATCTAGGGGTATGTGAAGTGTAGGGTCTTATGGATCATGCAGGTGATTTTTTATTGAATATTTTCTTCATAAGGAAGCCAGTTGAAGGCTTTTAAGTTGGGGTGATGTGGCTGTTTCTTTTTGATGCAGTGATGAGTCCCTGCATCAAAGTTAAGGGAGGAGCCATTTTGGATCCGGGCAGGCCACAGAGGGTTGCACATCTATAGCCAAACCTAGGAATTACTAGGGTTTGCACTGCAGGTTTTAAGTCATTGGGCGTGAGGAAGGGTTTTAAGGTTCTCAGAATGTTCACATGGAGGTTCGCATCTTTGGTGGCGGTGCTGATGTTCTTCTGCATGTTAAGGTTCTTGTCCAGAGAATTGTACTTCAGCTAGTAAACAGATATTTTCTAAGACTCCTCCTCATTTATTGCGTGCTCTCCAAAATCTGAGACATATCTCCCTTCTACTTGTGTTGGACCGTAAGCCGCCAGCGAGGCATAATCACTAGCCTCTTCTTCTTAATCTCACTGCAATCATAGAATTGGAATTAAATCCATCACATTTAATGGTGAAAAAACCTTCCCTCCCATGTTTTTCATTGACTGTGTGGTTCTCAAAGGTAATGCTGTCGACAGCGAGTTCATCCTCAATGGAAGATCATTGTACTCAATGGTATGGTCGCTGTCAACGTTTTTTTGTCGTTGACAGACTGCTCAAAGTTAACGGTGTCATCGTTGATGGAATGCTCATCAACAGAATGATCCGTAGGGGTCTAGGAGCTCCCAACTACAAACAATTTTATGCGGCTGCAGTGGCCAATGCAATGGCTGGCTTGCCACAACACTACAGAACTAGGGTGCTGGGCTACTGAACTACGCCAATACTCAGTATTGAAGTGGCTGATGGGAGCGGAGTATGTGATTCCGAAGAAGGTGGGCAACATTTTAATGATCATGGCCCACGGTTGCTGGTCTTGGTATTTATCTCCATGAACCGTGGTACAAGAACTGGGAAGCAAATGAGAAGAATGTTTATAAATGAAGTTCCCTTGGAAAATACCTCCACTTTCCCCTACCTTGGTATTTTGTTCCATGAATCTGGGTCCTGGACAAGTGCTGTAAAGGTCAGAACTTTTTTGTTAATAAAAAAAATTCTAATAAAAAAAAAAAACAAAAAAACAATAATGGCCTTAAAGAATTTTATAAAAAAGCTGGGTAAGAAACCAATAAGAGAAATCCTAACTATATATAATGCCACGTGTACATCAGTAGCTTTGTATGGCTCGGGGCTCTGGGGGTATTCCAACATAAATTCAATCCAAATAGCCGAAAATAAGTTCATGAGGGATATTCTGGCAGTACCACAAAGTGTTGCGACTTATATCTGTCATACCGAACTTGGACAACCCCATATATCAGATATAATCAGAATACAAGGATATGGACAATAAATGAGTGTGCTATGAACAGGGCTATGTTGCAGGATGTCTTAAAATTGGAAAATGTGAGTGTATTTAAATGGCTAGATTATGTGAAATGTTTTCTTATAGAAATCAATTGCCAACATTATTATGATGATCCACTCACAATGGTTAATATATCCAGAAAATTGTTGAAAAAACTGTGTATGGAATACCTCGAAGAGAAAAGAAGGCGAGAGGAACTGAAGAAAAAGACAGTTACCTCGCATCTTTTGTTATTAACTGGTGATAAATTACAGCCGCATTTAACTCTGCTGATGACTAATTATGATCGATTTCTCTTGACCCGTTTTAGATTGAATATTGTTTTTAGACTTTTTTCCTTCCCAGAGATGAATTCATGGTTGCGTGATTTGCCTATGTGCCCGTGTGATGAATTTTCGTCCCAATCTGACATCCATGTTTTATTTTTTTGTAAATTTTATATTCTACCACGTAGGAAATGTATTATCCCAATCCTCAAAGAAATGAACTTAAATAGATGTCACCCAGCATTTTTAGAATTTCAGAGAATGGACACTGTTTTAACTGTTGCAGTAGTTTTAGCCTTTTTTAAACATGCTTTTAAATTACGGAAAACAATTGGCCTTGATGAATTATAATTGCTTTCTTTTAACTTTCCCTGTGTAAAATGTAATTTCATGTTGTTGCTTTTATGGTTATTGTCTTTTAACCGAATAAAGTACTTTTTGAACTTTGAACTTTGGTATTTACACAATGTGCAACCTCTTCCTCCTTATGCCCGAATTACCACTCTGGGTGCTTCCTGGCAACTCAACACTGGCCCCACATCCGGACTGGCAGAGTGGTTAAGGACAGGTATTAATACCTGGAGGGACTGTTAGTTGACTCGTCTCTATCAACGTTCGACACAGTGATGGACGACTATGAGATACCTCCAGGTTCTTTTCTGGTGTATGCCTCCCCCACTCATCATTACACAAGGTGTGGGAAAAAGACACACAACAAACCTTAGATATCCAGATTACTTCAAACTTTACTTGTCAATGGCACGGGCAGGCGGGCCATCACCATGCTGTACAATCCTTTGAGGATAGACACTGCGTCCCCTTTAACAGCACTCCGGGAATACTGGGACACAGCACTCTCAACGGCACTGTCCGACAAACAGTGGTAACAGTGCCTAGTGTCACAGAGATAATCTCTACAAACGCCATACTCAAGTACACACAATTCAATTATCTCCATCACACATATCTCACCCCTCCCAGGTTAGCACAAATGTACCTGGGCTCTTCCGAAATTTGTCTGCGCTGCCGCCACCCAAAGGCCACGTTGATTCACATGGTGTATGAATACCCCCACCTGTCAGAATACAGGGAGGCAGTGGCTACTACACTCCCCGAGGCTACGGGTGTTACAATCTCTGCACGCAGCGCACATTTCTTACTGGGTATCACAAAACGGAACACACTTCGCAAAATTCTAAACAAATATCTAGACTTAACATTGGGTTTAGCCAAGCGGAGGTTAGCCATGTCCTGGAAGTCAAACACAGCACCTCCCATACAAAAGTGGCTTGCTGACCTTTGCAAGGCATTAATGGCCGAACATGAGCTATCCCACAACACTATACTGGGTCACCCTGCCCCCCAACCCACCAGACTGGAAAAAATACCTCACTTTAATTGAATCAAATCTACCCACACTTCCCAGAGCTGCCAGCCTCTTAGGACTAATACAATTATATTCATGCTGGGGGAGATCCGAACCCCAGAGGGCCCCTCCCACACAGGTACCTCCCTAACCCTCTTCCCTTCTTCTTTTCTTTTTGCTGACCTTGGACAGGCATATTTCCCCACCCCCTCCCTTTCTACCCCTCCTCTCCCCTCGGATACATGTCATTATTATGGCATGCCCCTACTCCGGCGTGCTGGTGTCGAATCCTCCTTCCACACAAACTCATGACTAGAACGTACCCTCTCGCCCGCACAATGGCACAATGAAACCCACCCATGCGCAGTATACCCTAAGCCCGTTTCTGCTAGCTGATCAGAGTGCTTCCAAATGTGAACAGTAGACACTGTTATAATGTTTTGTCATAAAAACGTGAATCGGACTATCAAAGGCAACTATATTGACACATTAACAGACTTGTTGTGCTTGATGTAATTACTGAGGATTTTGATGTACCCTATTGTTATGGTGCAATATGCGAAACTCCCATTGCCCTCGGAGTTGTGTACACTTCACTGAAAATTAATAAAGAATATTTCTTTTTAAAACCAGCAACAGAAAGCTTGTCGTCAATGGTGTCATAGTCGACAGCATGCTCATAGTCAACGGTTTCTTCAATCTTGATGGAGTTGACATTTTCCAAGGTCTTGTCGATGAGGTTACCTTTGAAGAGGAGTCCTTTGAAAACCTCTTTACAACAGGTGAATCTCTGTAGCACTTAGACACATACTTATATGGTTTGTCACCGGAGGAGGTGGCTGCAAGTTGTGTTCCAAATAAATTATGTTCAGGAAACTGTACAAGTCTCTTCTTGTACGCTACCTTCATGGAAGTGCTTGGAGGCACTGCTCACAAAATCTTTCCCTTTAGAAGAAGCAAAATTCTCTTTATTCATAAAAAATAAGGCCAATCTCTTTTCTCTGTCCTTAAGAGTAATAGTTGAGAAAGACTTATATATCTTGCAATCTGATGACTTATGTTTAGGGTAAAGGCAATAAATACACTATGAGTGTGGGTCATCAGTGTAAACTTTCTTGCCGCAAGATGACCAAGGTTTCCATAGAGATTTCTTCTCTTTGTCAGTCATGGTGACAGTTGACTGCCAAACCAAATGATCTCCCTGGTCCAGAAATTGTAACAATCTTCCCGAAAAACAACTCATAGTATATTAGTGCTGCTGGTAATGCTTTTTTTAATCCAGGGCAGACCAAACTAATACCAATTTATGGTTCACTGAAAAGTTAGAGCAAATCTATGATAGGGGACTCCCACACACACAACGTGTGGAAAAACCTTAGCTATGGTGGACTCTTGGGGAAGTAGAGGAGCTTAAGCTTTACCTCATTGGCTGAAGTTTGGGTTCTGAGGGGCTACTAAAAATTCTATGCTGTTTTAGGCCTATGGCCTTTTTTGATCTGTATATAGTATGCTACATATTTTACACTATACTCTGTTATGTTAGTGTACTGGGGATTGACACCCCGACGACCGAGAATGATTCAAGAATTTAAATATATCAAAGATCCAATGTTGGGGAAGTCTACACTTACTTGTAAATATACCACTAGAGCCAGTGGTATATTTACAAGTGAAAAATCTATACATGCAAAGTTACATTTGTGACTCAGGCCCTATGTATATACGCGCAACCAGTAGAGTCTGACAGACATACCAGTATATTACTTTTCGAAATGGGCCATCGGTGAAAAAAATTACAAAGGAAAACACTACCTATTTCTGTTTTCTCCTGCTTCTGGTCAGTATTTTTTGATTTCACAAATAAGTTTCTTTGGGAAAACTTTGATCGATCTACACAAACAATCCCTTGCTGACTTCAGAATATTGTCTACTTTACAGAAATATATAGATTTCTGGGTCCACCTGTAATTTTCAAGCCTGTTTCCCCACCACTTAAGGAAAGTAGAAACCACATAAAGTAGGAACATCTCTAGTAGTCGTAACCACTTTTAACTGTATGTAGAATTAATTTTGACTAGCTTACTTGGTACAGCTAAGAATTCCTCAATAACCCCTAGCACCTGCATAACACAAGAGCCAGATTCATCTGGCTGGCCCAAGTAACAACCCACGAGGCCCACTCAAAACCACACACAGGGGTTTCAACTCAAAGACACTCACCAAGCACTCAACTGTGAGAGCAAACAGCAGCAGTATTCATAGACACCCCTGCCTAGTATCATTCCCAAATGGAAAATGAGTTGACATAACATGATTAAAGACGTACTCTGGCTAGCAGTCGTCTAATAGAGTAGAGGTACTTAGTTTAAGACCAGTGGGCTGACGTTCATTTTCAGAAAACGTGTGAACATATAGTCCCAAGCAAGTGTATCAAACACATTCTTAATGTACATCAGCAGTATTGCAAAAGGGCACTCAGCTGATCTGCCAAAAAATAGGGCATTTTGAGGTAGACAGATGTTATCATGTGTGAATCTCTCAGGCGTAAAACACTATGAACGCAATCACTATGACCGGAACATTTGCCAATGGCTTGGCCAATACTTTAACCTTCACTTTTATTAGCAAGGTGGGTGGATAGGAGGCACACAAATCTGTTTTTGTGATCACTGTCATTGTCGACTCATACAGGTCTAGTGGCAGTATGCTTTAAGTGCAAGGTATACTAAATCAGGATAAGGTACCCACAAATGCCAGGAAATAACCACATACAGTTCCATGAGCCTGCTTGAAAAAGAACCTTAAAAGATTTTTTAAAGGGACTCTCACCCACGACTTCTCCAAGGCATGCTTCGTCATTGGCACCCTCCCCCAGAATGTTGGTACATCTGGGTGGGGTCAACCTAGTTCAAGGAGATCTTAATATTGAAGGAATCAAACTGTGTAAAATTATCTACATCATAATCCAATTGTTTGAATGTACTGTAGAGTGCCCTCATAAGATATAAAACAGTGGAACCGGTTAGTCCTTCGAGGAAGCTCAGAGCTAATTATGGTCCTTTCGCCACTGGTCTACATGTTACAGGCATATAATTAGTCCAAATGGGTCAGCCTTCATCAGCATAAAGGTTATCCTACACAAGATCTGGTAGAATCCAGCAGCGATTCACAAATTGTGAACTATATAGAAAAAAAGATAACATGCACACACTCGTATACTTACGTAACTCATTGATCATCTGTAAAGTGGGGTTCAAACATAATTATTGCCAGATTCCTTAAGAACATTTAAGTTTGAGTGAGGCAAACACTATGAGAGAACAGCACGCGAGTGTGCTAAAGGTGATACACAACACAAAGGACAAGACAAAAAATAATAGACACATATGCCAAGTCACTTGCCACTCAAGGGTATTGAGGAATATCAAAAATCTCCATTCTCAGGGGTCTTACTAATATCAATAAAGAACTTGGCACAGAAGCTGAAATATGAAAAGACATCTTTATTAAACTTTCAATAAGTGAGGCTACGTCACCCAGCTGCCTTAGCAACTGAATGAGGCAGTCTGAGGGATACAGAGAACAGAGGCCTTTTATATGTTTTAGGGTTACATGACTCAGCACAAAAGTAAGGGGCAGTCCTAGCTTTTGCAAGCATGCAAAAAACCCAACATTCCTTCTTACACAAGCTGAACAAACCCATAATAAAACACCACAACCCTTATCGTAAACAGGTCATAAAAAGAAGGAACAGAAACAGATGAGAGGTAGGATAAGGGGTGTGTATGTGCATACCAAACTTTACAATCTCCTGTGCTCTGATCCTTAATCTAGATCAGCTACTGGGCAAGGAATTGGCCTAACAAGGTCAGCTTCAGGCAACAGGGTCAGTTCACTCAGATCATCCAGCAGTCAGCTAAAGTCATCAGCCTATGTGAGGGCAACTACAAAATGGCTGCCAAGCACTAAATGGAACCCATGGTTCAGAACGAAATCTTCAAATACACAGTGAATCCATCGGTGTAACATGATGAAAACACTCATACTTGCTGAACTCACTGTTTACGGTTCGCTGTTACCAAAATCGTAACAGAACCACGACCTTTATGACCCAGGTTCAGAATTCACGGAACCTCAGTATTCACTGTACGAGGTTATTGTATTATATATCACTCACTCCTAAAAAATGGCAAATAATTGCCCACAGAGTGTCCAGTCGGACCAGTTTTGTAGTCAAACATAATAAATTTCCAGTTAGCTTTCGTAATCGGGTAAAAAACAGAAGCCAAAGTTAAAAGCCTCACTTGCTAAAAATGGGGCAGATTTGTAGATGGAATTTACATCGTCATGAGCCCCGGTCTGCCTTCTCACCAATTCTACATCGAACCACCGCCCCTGCATCTTCTCTGTGTTAGATCTATAAAGCATTTTAAAGCTAAATTCCCTTGTGTGGCCATCTATCAGTCATGTAACCAGCAATTACACGTGAAAAGCGTATGACATCGCATGCATATTCTGTGGGAGATGGAGGAAGAGCTGTCCTCCTAACCAAGGTCTTAGGTGTCCTCATTGTATTAACACAGGGCCAACACCAAAGCCTATTTCTAAACATCAGTGTCGTATGTGCTCTTATGTTGTTTATTGTTTTGTACGTTGATAATATAAGTGAAATGTTTATTATGCCCAAGTATTGAAATCTACTTGAAAAAAAGACAGATGCTCAATAGATGATGCCAGTGTTTTATTGGAAAGGTCACTGTCACAAGTGCTAGAAAATAAAAGGAGGCTATAGTCACCAACAAAACTGATGTCTACCAACGAACATTACTGATGTCACGGGGGCAGGTGTCAATAATTACCTTACAGAAAAAACAAGCATTTACAATGCAACGGTTTCGCCTTCGCAAAAGTTTGAGCTATTGGCATTGTAAATGACAAACTTTTTATTTATGTGTTGGTTTTGAAAACAGATAAATAAATGGCATTGTCATTTACAATAGCAATAGCTTAATCTCTCGCAAATGCGAGACCTATTACATTTTCAATGCAATGGGTCACGTATTTACGCCGGTTTGTGCTATTGACATTGCAAATAATTTGTTTTATTTATGTTTCAAAAACCAAAACATAAATAAAAGGTCTCACACTGCTGTCTCTCTCACACTGCTGACTCGGCCTTGAAAACACCCACTGCTGTCTCTCTCACACACACTGCTGTTTCTCACACACTGCTGTCTCTCATACACACCGTCTCTCACACTGCAGGTGTGGGTTGTTTCCAGCTCATCCCGGCTCTCACAGGCACCGCCTCCGGGGATTGATAAACATGCAGGGACGCGCCTGCTTCGTGGGACAGCAGACCAGCTGGATGTGCTAGCGCTGAGAAGCCATGTGACGAAGGATGCGCCTACCATGTAATCAAAGGTCGAAGTGCATTAAGGGGGTGGGGAGTGGGTGCAGGGTCAAAGGCGTGGGTAAAAACACAAACTAGTGGGACCCTGGTGCAAAAAAAGGACAGTCTCTGCCCCGGTGCCACTGAACCTTCCGCACATTAATAGCTTAGCTCCTGAACACAGGACTTGTGATGCTGGTATAAAACACATAGAAGGAAGTGGAGGCGAAAGCAGGCCGTAGGCTTGTATTTACGACAAATGGGGCAGTGATGGGTTTGCAGGGATGTGTCAGTGTCATTAACAACAAACAACCAGAACCCGGGGACTTTGAGATGGCCTCTTGGATTTGCGCCACTGAACCAATCCCTTGGATTCATAAAACGATCAGATGGGTGGAGATGCAGCTCATGGAAGTGTATTCAGTAAATATAGCTAAGAAAAAAAAAAGTTCTGTAAGGTAGGACTGCCCTATCAGGTCTACTCACTGGAGCCTCGTGGCCTTTGTCTTAGAGTGACGGGACAAAACATGTAAAATAATCATTCTAATATAGACGGGTGAGCCATTTTGACACGGAAACCAGAGTGAAATTCCAAAATTAAACCTTGTTTGCTATAGTACAATTTTAGGTTAATGTGAAAGAAGCACTGAAAAACTTCACTAGAGTAAGGTAATAAAAGTCTAATAAAGATTCCAAACCCCTAGACATGCTAATGTTGCAATCTGTCCTACCTCCTCGGCTTCTCGGTAGAGCTGCTGTGCTCAGGAGCTTTCAGCCCTGTTGCAGAATCTCTCGAGGTAACCCTGTGATTCTCGGCGCGTGCATGCACAACTTTCACGGCGCAGGCCACATGGCCGTACCCCGGGCCCTCCAGCTGCCCACCTGCGTGGCTCTGAGTGGTCACCCCACACATTGCGCGAGCCGCCTCTCACTCCAGCTCCCTGGGCGACTACCTCGCGTGTGTGCTCATCTCTTCAACTGAGTTTCTGCAGAGCCACCAACAGCTGAAACACCGTGCTTCAAAAGCAAGAGGCATGTAGCAAATGGAAGTTACTATGTGCAGGTAGGTCTGCAATCAGAGGAAACCCCATAGAATTCCAAAAAACGTGCACTAGAACGGTAAAAAAACTGCAACCAGTTACGTGCACAGACACGCTGATGGAGTGGCTGGCAGATGAGACCTAGAGCTAGAAAGTGATGTGCTGTATTGAACGTGCATAGCAGGCAAATGGGAGGACAGAAGCGTGAGACGGAGGTGGGGTGAGAAGAGGGTGGGACAGCAGGTCACTGGGAAGAAGGCGAGTTAAGAGGATGGAACAACAGGGGCAGAGAACCAGGGAGAGGGCGGAGAAGGAGAAAAAGAGGGCTGGTTAGTTTCCCATTGATGAAGTGCCTCCACCAGCCAGGGCTGGTAGGGTTCTGGTACACAACCTAAAATGTTGCTGCCTTTCAGTGTGAGCAGTACCCATTGTGACAGAGTGTTAGTCCGAACAACACAAAGCTAAACAGCTCATTGTCATGCTTAAAATGGCAATAGGCTTTTCAAACCTGCCACAATATGAGGTACACAAACACTACCAGAAACACTACCACCCCTAGCCCCTCAGGTACGCCTCAGAGAGGTCATATCGCACCCTCTCATTTTTTGCAGAAAGGCTGCTCCTTTCCTATTGAAAAGCCTTTCACCCCCAACAAAGAGGCCTCATTTCCCACAAAGGCAACGTATGTCTCACTAGAGAAGTCTATCAATCCACAGTAACCTCACTGGACTCAGAAGCCTCTTGCTACCTAGTCCTAAACATTACCTTAATCTCTTTCTTTTAATGTCACGTTTCGTTTTTATTATCAGAAACTAAAACCTTAATGTATTCAGTGTTTTATTATAGGAAGTTTTTGTAGCATTTTATTATTTGTCATTTGCGTAAACCCTGATATATACATACCCAGTGGGTGCACAGCTCTGCCAGGATACAAGAACCAGGATCTGCGTGCCACCTGTGCACATAGTGTATCAATGCACGTCAACCCTCGCTTGCCTATGCCCTGTGCCTATACAGTTCTGCTAGGGTAAATAACAAACTGTTTAAACACTGCACACAGTGCTAGTGTGCTTCAACACTCACCTGCGCATACCACATGGACCAGTTAGGCTAAGTATAGGTTTCTCACCAAGGAAATGAATCCATTCTGGCCGAGCAGCTGCCTTGAATTTGTAGCCTGCCTCTAGGGGCATGGCTACGGTCTGACTCCAACTCCAAGGCCCGAGTGCAACTGACTAACACGGCAAGCAGGCAAGAAGGAGCAAGCAAACCTGCAATTTACAAGAAGTAAAAGCAAAGACTAACCCGGTGAGATACATTAAAAACATGCGTCCTATAACAGAGTTCAGGGGAGCCAGGCACCTCCCCGCGCCTAGTGTGCTTACAAGGAATGAAGAATTATGTCAAGTCAAGTCAAGTCAGAGAATTTATATAGCGCGCTACATACCCAGAGGGTCTCAAGGCGCTTGAGGAGGGGTGGGGAATTACTTGTCAAATATCCATGTTTTAAGTTGCTTTCTGAATGCTAGGTGGTTCTGGGTAAGGCGAAGGTAAGTGGGAAGTGAGTTCCAGGTTTTAGCTGCCAGGTAGGAGAAGGATCTACCTCCCATGGTGGTTTTGTTGATGCGAGGTACAGTGGCAAGGGCTTGGTTGGATGATCGTAGCTGGCGGGGGTGGGTGTAGAAGGACAGTCGTGTGTTGAGGCATTCTGGTCCGATTTCGTAGAGTGCTTTGTGTGCGTGGGTTAGGAGCCGGAAAGTGATCCTCTTATTGACGGGAAGCCAGTGGAGGTTTTTCAGGTGACCAGAGATATGTTCTTTACGCGGGATGTCTAACATGAGCCTGGCTGAGGCGTTTTGGATTCGTTGGAGTTTTTTCTGGAGTTTAGCGGTAGTACCGGCGTAGAGGGTGTTTCCATAGTCCAGTCGGCTCGTGACCAGAGCGTGGGTGACCGTTTTCCTAGTTTCGGTGGGGATCCAACGAAATGTTTTTTTGAGCATGCGAAGAATGTTGAAGCAGGATGAAGAGACGACGTTGACGTGTCTGTTCATCGAGAGTGAGGAATCCAGGATGACGCCCAGGTTCCGTGCGTGGTCTGTCGGGATGGGTGCTTTTCCAAGGGCTTCTGGCCACCAAGAGTCGTCCCATGCAGAGGAGGAGGTACCTAAGATGAGGACTTCTGTTTTGTCTGAGTTCAGTTTCAGACGGCTGTGTTTCATCCATTCGGCTACTTCTTTCATTCCTTCGTGTAGGTTAGTTTTGGCGGTGCTGGGGTCATTGGTGAGTGATAGGATCAGTTGAGTGTCATCCGCGTAGGAGATGATGTTGAGGTTGTGTTGGCGGGCGATGGCCGCTAGGGGGCTCATGTATACGTTGAAAAGGGTGGGGCTGAGTGAAGATCCTTGTGGTACGCCGCAGATGACTTCAGTGGCCTCTGACTTGAATGGTGGAAGGCGGACTCTCTGGGTTCTTCCGGTGAGGAACAAGGTGATCCATTCTAGTGCTTTTCCTTGGATTCCGATGTTTCTGAGGCGCTGTAGAAGGGTGCTATGGCAGACTGTGTCGAAGGCTGCGGAGAGGTCGAGGAGGATGAGGGCGACTGTGTCTCCGTTGTCCAGTAGAGTTCGAATGTCGTCTGTTGCTGCGATGAGGGCGGTCTCCGTGCTGTGTTTGGCTCGGAAGCCGGACTGTGAGGAGTCGAGGGATTTGTTGGCTTCGAGGAAGGCGGCGAGCTGGTTGTTGACAGCTTTCTTGATGACTTTGGCCGGGAATGGAAGGAGCGAGATGGGGCGGTAGTTTTTGAGTTCGGTGGGGTCCGCTGTGGGTTTTTTCAGAAGGGCGCTGAGTTCAGCGTGTTTCCAGCTTTCCGGGAAGGTGGCGGAGTTGAAGGAGCAGTTGATGACGTCTCGGAGGTGCGGTGCTATGATGGAGTCTGCTTTGTTGAAGATGTGGTGAGGGCATGGGTCTGTGGGGGATCCTGAGTGGATGGAGTTCATCAGGCGGATGGTGTCCTCAGTGGAGATTGGGTTCCAGTCATTAAGGATGTTCGAGGGGGGTGAAGGTCCAGCAGATGGTTGGGTGGGTTGGTCTCCGGGTTGGTTGTCGAAGCTGTTGTGGATGTCTGCAATTTTGTTGTGGAAGAATGAGGCTAGGGCGTCGCAGAGGGCTTGAGAGGGGGTGATGTCGTTAGAGTTGGCCGAAGGATTGGTAAATTCCTTGACGATGTTGAAAAGTTCCTTGCTGTTGTGGGCGTTGTTATCTAGACGGTCCTTGAAGGCGGTTTTCTTGGCCTTTCGGATCAGTTGGTGGTGTATGCGGGTGGCGTTTTTGAAGGCGTCCTTGGTGCAGGTGGTTGGGTCTTTTTTCCAGGCCTTCTCAAGGGAGCGGCAGAGTTTCTTGGATTTCTTAAGATCATCGTTGAACCAGGAGGCCTTCTTGCTGCCAAGTTTGCTTTGTCGTTTTTTCAGTGGTGCTAGGATGTCGGCGCTGTTGGATAACCATAGGGTGAGGTTGGTGGCGGCTTGGTCGGGGTTTGATGAGTGGGCTGGGGGGTTTAGAAGAAGCGATGAGGAGATCTGGTCGATGGTGATTTTGTTCCAGTTTCTTTGCAGAGTTGGTTGGGGGTGGTTGTTGGGTTTGGGCTTGTTGTAGGTAAAGTGAACGCAGCTGTGGTCAGTCCAGAGGAGAGTCGTAGTGTGGCTGAAGGAGACATGATTGCTGGAGGTGAAGATAGGGTCGAGTGTGTGACCTGCGAGGTGGGTGGGGGAGGTGACCAGTTGTTTAAGTCCGAGGTTGGCGAGGTTGTCCAGAAGGGTGGTGGAGTTGTGGTCGTTGTTCTTTTCAAGGTGAAAATTGAGGTCTCCCAGAAGGATGTAATCTTTGGAGGGGAGCGCGTGTGGAGTGATGAAGTCTGTGATGTCCTCACTAAATTGTGCGCGGGGTCCTGGAGGTCTGTAAAGGAGGGTGCCTCTGAGTGTGGTCTTGGGGTCGATGTGGATCTGGAAGTGAAGGTGTTCAGAGTTGGCAAGATTGACGTCAGAGCTGGTTGAGATGTGGATGGATTTCTTATGGACGATAGCGATTCCTCCTCCAGTGTGGCCGGTACGGTCCTTGCGTATGATCTTATAATCTTCTGGGATGGCAATGGTGATGTCTGGGGCTGAGGAGGCGTTCATCCATGTTTCTGTTAGAAAGGCGACGTCCGGAGAAATGGTGTCTAGTAGATTCCAGAGGTCAATGGCGTGCCTGTGGACCGAGCGGGTGTTGAGCAGGATGCATTGTAGGTGGTTAGGGTCGGGAATCTGTGGTGTGCTCGTAGCGGAGTTGTTGACGGTGCCGATGAATTTGCAGGAGTACCATGAGAAAGGTCCATGGGTGTGTCCAGGAGCGGCTTGGACGCAGTTGGGGGAGCGGCCGGGGTTAAGGGCAAGGAGGGTGGTGGTATCGTAGGTAATGCGGGAGGGCTGGGCAATGCGAGGGCCAGGGGGTCTGGCGCTGGGCGCGGTCCAGGCGCGAACGGGCGTAGACGGGCTTACCTTTGGCGCACCTTTGGCGTGGACGTAGCGCGTGGACGCTGCGCGTGGGACCATCAGGCTTAAATGGATAGTGATGGGGGCGGAGCGTGGGAGGGTCAGCTGGGAGGCGAGATCAGAGAGGCGGGTCAGGGGAGAGGAAAACACAAAATGGAGGGCTAAAATGAAAGTAAAAGCAGCACCGAGGGCACAGCACAATGCTCGTAAACAGGCAGATAAAGGCTCTGAATTCCATAACAATACCTCTGCCAAAGCGCCACTCAATAACTATCAGCGTTGAAGCACAAACACAGCAATGAAGTGCACGTTAAGAATACAGAGCGCCAAACAAAATTGAACAATCAGGATTCAAAAGCGCCAAGCGCCAATCAGTTTCAAAGCGCTAATGCTGAAGTTAAGATGAACGCGGTTAACTTCACAGGCAATGAGGCACAGATCGGGATGCAGACAATTAAAGTACAGCAAGCACAATACAATTATGGGAAATGAAGTATTCAAAGCGCAGCGCGAGTAGGAGCTTCAGAACGCGATAACTTTGTCAATGATAAATACCAGGCGCAGTCAGGAATACTCGGGTGCAAAGGGCTTCAGCTGCGATGCAGGTGATGTTAATCACAGAATTTGGCAGGAGAGCGTGGGGGAGCGACCGTTCAGGAAGGAATCCCGGCGGTCACAGCTAGGTATGGGCTGGGGAGAGTCTGTTCTTCGTGTGTGGGAGGGTCAGCTGGGAGGCGGGATCAGAGAGGCGGGTCAGGGGAGAGGAAAACACAAAATGGAGGGCTAAAATGAAAGTAAAAGCAGCACAGAGGGCACAGCACAATGCTCGTAAACAGGCAGATAAAGGCTCTGAATTCCAGCACAATACCTCTGCCAAAGCGCCACTCAATAACTATCAGCGTTGAAGCACAAACACAGCAATGAAGTGCACGTTAAGAATACAGAGCGCCAAACAAAATTGAACAATCAGGATTCAAAAGCGCCAAGCGCCAATCAGTTTCAAAGCGCTAATGCTGAAGTTAAGATGAACGCGGTTAACTTCACAGGCAATGAGGCACAGATCGGGATGCAGACAATTAAAGTACAGCAAGCACAATACAATTATGGGAAATGAAGTATTCAAAGCGAAGCGCGAGTAGGAGCTTCAGAACGCGATAACTTTGTCAATGATAAATACCAGGCGCAGTCAGGAATACTCGGGTGCAAAGGGCTTCAGCTGCGATGCAGGTGATGTTAATCACAGAATTTGGGAGGAGAGCGTGGGGGAGCGACCGTTCAGGAAGGAATCCCGGCGGTCACAGCTAGGTACGGGCTGGGGAGAGTCTGTTCTTCGTGTGTGGGAGGGTCAGCTGGGAGGCGGGATCAGAGAGGCGGGTCAGGGGAGAGGAAAACACAAAATGGAGGGCTAAAATGAAAGTAAAAGCAGCACCGAGGGCACAGCACAATGCTCGTAAACAGGCAGATAAAGGCTCTGAATTCCAGCACAATACCTCTGCCAAAGCGCCACTCAATAACTATCAGCGTTGAAGCACAAACACAGCAATGAAGTGCACGTTAAGAATACAGAGTGCCAAACAAAATTGAACAATCAGGATTCAAAAGCGCCAAGCGCCAATCAGTTTCAAAGCGCTAATGCTGAAGTTAAGATGAACGCAGTTAACTTCACAGGCAATGAGGGACAGATCGGGATGCAGACAATTAAAGTACAGCAAGCACAATACAATTATGGGAAATGAAGTATTCAAAGCGCAGCGCGAGTAGGAGCTTCAGAACGCGATAACTTTGTCAATGATAAATACCAGGCGCAGTCAGGAATACTCGGGTGCAAAGGGCTTCAGCTGCGATGCAGGTGATGTTAATCACAGAATTTGGCAGGAGAGCGTGGGGGAGCGACCGTTCATAAGGAAATGAAAAATAATAAAGGTGATGCAGGAGCCAGGCAACTCCCAGCGCCTAGTCGCTTACAAGAAACAAAAAAGTGCAAATTAAAAAAACACGGGCCAGTTAGGCTCGGTATAGGTTTCTCAACAAGAAAGGGAATCCATTCTGGCAGAGCAGCTGCCATGAACTTGTAGCCCACCTCTAGGGGCGTGGCTACAGTCCGACTCCCGAGATCAAGAGTGGATGACTAACACGGCAAGCGGGCAAGAAGGAGCCAGTCAAAACTACATTGCAGTTCAAGAAGTAAAAACAAAGAAAAACAAGGTGAGATAAATGAAAAACATTTGAGTGCAGGGGAGCCAGGCACCTCCCAGTGCCTAGTGTGCTTACAAGAAGCGAAAATAAATTAAGAGTATTAAGGGAAATAATATATAATTGGATGATGTGGGTGCCAGGTGATTCCCTGTGCCTAGTGCTCTTACAAAAGTACACAAAAGTGCAAAGTTTAAAAACACGGGCCAGTTAGGCTCTGTATAGGTTTCTCACCAACGAAAGGAATCCATTCTGGCCGCGAGGCTGCTATGAATTTACAAAGACTAACAAGGTGAGATAAATATTAAAAACATGCGTCCTATACGCAGAGTGCAGGGGAGCCAGGCCCCTTCCAGCACCCAGTGTGCTTACAAGGAACAGAAAGAAATGAAGAGTAATAAGGGAGGGAAATGGAAAAAAAATAAGGGTGATGCCGGAGCCAGGCACCTCCCAGCGCCTAGGGAACTTACAAGGAATGAGAAGAAATGAAGACTAATAAGGGAAATGATAAATAATAAGGGTGATGCGAAAGCCAGGCAACTCCGAGCGCTCAGTTCGCTTACAAGGAACACAAAAATGCAAAGTTTACAAACACGGGCCAGTTAGGCTCGGTATAGGTTTCTCACCAAGGAAAGACATTTTTTATGGGTGCGCGGCTGCCATGAATTTGTAGCCCGCCTCTAGGGCATGGCTACAGTCCACTCCGACTCCGGAGGTCGAGAGCAGCTGGCAAACGGGGCTAGCAGGCAAGAAGGAGCAACCAAAACTGCAATGCAGAACAAGAAGTGAAAACACAGACTAACAAGGTGATATACATTTTAAAAATGTGTCCTATAACGTAGAGTGCAGGGGAGCCAGGCACCTCCCAGCGTCTAGTGCACTTACAAGAAACGAAAAGAAATGCAGAGTAATAAACACAATGATTAATAATACGGGTGATGCTGGAGGCGTGCAATTCCTAACACCTTGTTCACTTACAAAGAACACAAAAGCGCACATTTTTAACTAGTTTGTCTCGGTATAGGGTTTTCACTAAGGAAAGAAATCCATTCTGGCCGTGCAGCTGCCATGAATTTGTTTTCACTAAGGAAAGAAATCCATTCTGGCCGTGCAGCTGCCATGAATTTGTAGCCTGCCTCTAGGGGCGTGGCTACGGTCCGACTGAGGACAGAAAGTAACAAACAGCAGCAGGACTCGGTGGCATTTTACACAACGTTTACACCTTGTGCACTTACAAAAAACACAAAAGTGCACATTTTAAACCAGTTTGTCTCAGTATAGGATTTTCACTAAGGAAAGAAATCCATTCTGGCCGTGCAGCTGCCATGAATTTGTAGCCTGCCTCTAGGGGCGTGGCTACGGGCCGACTCGGGACAGAAAGTAACAAACGGCAGCAGGACTCAGTGGCATTTTACACGACGTTTACACCTTGTGCACTTACAAAGAACACAAAAGCGCACATTTTTAACTAGTTTGTCTCGGTATAGGGTTTTCACTAAGGAAACAAATCCATTCTGGCCGTGCAGCTGCCATGAATTTGTAGCCTGCCTCTAGGGGCGTGGCTACGGTCCAACCCCGACTGAGGACAGAAAGTAACAAGCGGCAGCAGGACTCGGTGGCATTTTACACGACGTTTAATTCATAACGTGACTGGTTTTACGCCTGGAGGGCAGTAACTAGTGCACAACCTTATTTTGAAATGTTATGATGCAACTAGTTTACGTGCTTACCTCTAAAACGCAAAATCAATCCCGGCAACAAACATGTCTGGAACAGAGCAACAGGTCGATTCGGGGGCATGTTTGCATGCTCTCCCCTTCCCATTGGCCGGAAGGTAAAATTCCAGCCAATGGGAAGAGGAGAGGGCGGGACTTAAAAAAAGACCCAGAAACGCCCCCGAATCGCGTCAAGGCGGGCCCTGAACTCAGTGACGCTCCTCTCCTCCAATGGCTGGCCAGCATTTACGAGGCCAGCCAATGGAGAAGAGGGGCGTGTTCAGGCCCCCTACTACTAACAAAAGATTTCGGCTCCGCCCACCCACTGCTTACGCAGTGGGACGGTAGCCGAAACCTAAAAATGAAATAGATGTTTGGTGTACAAAAGGTTCTCCTTAACGACTGCTGTTTAATTTCTGTAAAAATGAAAAGGAGCTTTGTCATTGGAGTGGGGTCAATAATTTCTCCCTGGAAAGGACATAATCAGGGGGGTGTCTGGTGAAAAAGGAGTCAATTATTTTGTGCCATTAGTCAGCATATCTACACTAGATGACCCATACGAATAATGCACCACGACTGGAGGTATATACACCCTGAGGGTATACATCAGAGTTGTATGTTTGTGTATCTTAGGTCTGTTGTGTAGTAGGATATCTTTCAAATGTTTGCTCATTTTGTATAAAAGCATTCCTATGACTAGGTTCAGTGTATCTTTTTGAGGATATGCCAAATTGTTGTTACTAATCTTCTTTACCTGATTTGAGATGGTGTTGTATGTTGTAATAGATATCGGTCTATCAGTTTGGGATTTTGGTTAAGTCATGAGTAGTAAGATCCTGTTGTAACTGCAGGTCCTCCAATTCATTTTGTGGATGATAGAACCTGAGTATTTCTTCTCTTTCAAGTTATCACTCAATGCCTCAGCCGAGATATTGTCAGTGATTCATTTGAGCATGTTGTTGGTGGTGGGGCCACAGGAATTGTTTCTGGGGAATGGCAATTATTTCCATGTACCAGGTATTTATTGAACGCAAGAGAGGCAAAAACACACAGATCGGAAAGACAGGGGAAGAAGAAGATAGCAAAATATCACAAAGGAAGAAAGGAGGAAACTGCAAGGGTGAGAAAAAGGGCAGGAAGTGTCTAATAGTGGATTTAAGAGTACCAATTTTTGGTATTAAGTAGGCTGACGTTTAATTGCACTGGCCTCAGGCGTCTGAGTGGTGCTTCGGGCACCAGCACTCTTTTTGCCACAAATCAAACACTGGATATTGCAATCTGAAATCTGGCTACAATTCCTGTGTAACAACCGGAATTGATTGATAGGGAGGCTCTCTTGTAGTGGGGTGGGGGGTGAATGCTGTTAGATCCTAAAAGATTATTCCTTTCAGTAAGTTTGTTGTATGCATCAGAGTCAAGACAATGTTGTATGACAAACACCACCTGAAAAGATCCTGAGGTGGAGAAAAGCTATTCTCTAGTTACTGATAGTGCATATAATTGTAAAAATCGATTCATTCAATTGAAGTGTGTTACTTCACCATGAGTACTGTTAGACATGGGGGTCTCTAGTTGGCAGAGGTAGGTACTTTTGTCCAAGTAGGACCCTTCTTCCTAGTCAGGATAAGTGAGTTACACTTCTAAAATAACCCTTGCTCACCCCCTTGGTAGCTTGGCACGAGCAGTCAGGCTTATCTCAGAGGCAGTGTGTAAAGCATTTGCACTTAAGCAACAGTAATACAGTGGAAACACTACCAAAGGCCACAACACCAGTTTAGAAAAATATCCAATATTTTTATATATCCAATACAAGACCAAAATGATAAGAAGCCAACATACAGTACTTAGAAATATATACTTTGCCAGATATCCTCAAAATTGCAGACATATCTCAGATTTCAGATTCAGATTCAAAATGCTTTATTCGGTATATACAAGTATATGACCATATAGCAACAAAAACATCAAAACATAAAATAGTACATATACGAAATATATTCAGCCCATGAATATGAATATCAACAGCAATTCCTAAATCTTCGAATGCAAATACATGATAAAGTGCAATTTTATCTTTATAAAGCATGTGCAAAATTTGCAATAAAGTGACACATGCTAACAATTAATAGAATGCATTCGGAAAGTGCAATAGTCATCTTTTAGTTTATATGCAAAAACTAGCAATGATAAAATACATAGGAATTGAAACACAGGTTAAAAAGATTAAGATGCAAAATCACTGTTGCAATAATACGGCCAGAATGAAAATAAACTTAAAGCACAAATCTGAGATTCATAGTGTCACTAGTGGAAGTACATAATAAAGTGCAGTTTTTATAAAGCATGTGCAAAATTTGCAATAAAGTGGCGCATGCTAACGATAAATAAAAATATGTGCAAAGTTAGCATTTGGAAAGTGCAATAGCCATCTTTTAGTTTATGTGCAAAAACTAGCAATGATAACATGCATAGGGATTGAAACACAGCTTAAAAAGATTAACATACAGAGTCACTATTACAGTAATACGCCCAGAATAAGTAAACTTAAAACACAGATCTAGAATTCATGGTATTGCTAATGCACTAGCCACATAGTGTGGCAGGGAAGGTTATTGTCTTTCACTGTTATGATAATATAAGACATTTAGTTCAGTTTATTCATAAAATCATTGGTTTCCGTACAGATATACATTTTAAAATATATGTTGCTGTGCAGAAACATATATCTGGACTCTGCAGAATAAACAATACCTGCTGTCTTAGTGCATCATAATTTATTGGATAAAAAGATGGGTTTTAAATAATATTTCCTCATGGAAGTATAAAATTTGCAAAACAACATAAAATGACAGCTACTCTGTATAGATACCCCGTCACAAGGGCAGGGAGAGGTGCTGTGCTGGTTAATCAGGGGGAATGCCACTAAATGATGTACAATGCCCAGGCGAAAGCGAGTTAATACAAAACGGTGTGAGCTTTTTGTAACTGATGTTAAGTATGGTTGAAAGCCTTCGCTAACGCTATACTCCTGGTAAAGGAAAAAAAGATTTTTGTTTCACGCATTCAATAGATCTAATATTTTCCATATGTTTTAAAAAGGATACTGCAAGCTCTTTTTTAGATACACAGGCCACCAACTCAGGTTCATGAAAGGCATCGATTTCATACAGTGTTTTATACCAGTATTTAATATGGCCAAGCCATGGTATGCGTGAGCAGTGATCGAGCCTTAAACAGTCAGTTATCACGTCCTGGGTAAATTTGGTTTCGGTCTTTGACCAAATTGATCGCCATAGGGCCAATGGGCGCAAAGCTGTTAGATCCTTGACATGTCTTAAGCCCACTTCCCTATGGATTATCACAGTAGAAGCAGAGGCCGGAGCACATAGCAAGCGTTTCAGAAATGATTCTCCTCATTCTGGATTAGCTTGCCACTTTGAGTATTATAGCCCCAGACTCCAGCCCCATATAAGGCTGATGACAGACACCTTGAATTATAGATCAACACCATCTCCTTTAATCTCCGACCCCCTAATTTAGCAGCAAATCTAAAAACACTACTGGTATTCCCAACCATTTTAAAACGTACGCTTTCTTGCTCGCTGGCCCACCTTCCATCCCCGTAAAATGTAATGCTGAGGTAACAGAACTTTTTAACAGTTTCTAACTTATCCTCATCTAAATAAAAAGTCCTGTATTTCCTGGTTTTCTTCCCACATGACATTACAAATGTTTTACCTTTATTTATTATCAGTTTCCTGCTATTTATGAAGGTCTGAAATTTATTGATAAGACTTTGCAGACCATTTTGGGTACGGGACAGGAGGACCGCGTCATCCGCGTACAGCAATATTGGGATGGGATTGCCATTAATAGTAGGGGCATCGGCTGGAATTAATCTGAGGGTTTCGTCAATTTGGTTTATAAATAGAGAAAATAAAAGGGGTGCCAAAACACATCCTTGCCGTATGCCTCTATTAATCTTAAAAAGTGGGGTACATTCACCAGCTGGACCAAATCTGACTTTACTAGACAAATTTTCGTAGAGTCTCGCCAAGAAGTGGATGATCTCGGATGGTGCCCCCATAACTAATAAAACTGGCCATAAAAAAGAATGTTCAACTAAATCAAAAGCAGAACTCAAATCTGCAAAACATAAAAATAGGTTTCCTTCTTTAGCTTTGGTATATTTGCTAACAATAAGCTCAAAGTTTACGTACTTCTCCATAGTTCCCAACCCCCTTCTGAATCCGTACTGCACTGGGGATAAGATAGTGTTTTCTTCAACCCAAGTTTCTAATCTCTCTAAGAGAACTCTACTGAGAACCTTAATTGACGAGTCCAGAAGGGAGATGGGACGGTAATTGCATGCCTCTGACCTCGAGTCTTTCTTAAATAGGGGAACAATGATCGACTGACCCCATGTCTGTGGTAACCCGTTTTCCGCAGCAGCATTGAACAAACGTATCAGTATGGGTGCCCATAGGTCCATTTCATGCTTATAGAGGTCCACTGGTACCCCATCGGGCCTGGGGCTTTACTGCCCTTGCTTTTTCTAAGTCCCTCGTGTACCTCATTCAAGCTAATATTTAACTGCATTTTCTGCCAATTCGATTTATTTTCTTTGGTTGTATCTAAAATTAACTCATCTGAATTAAAAATCCTAGAAAAATGCGCTACCCAGGCACTACAACTTACATGGGAGGTTATTTCGGGAATATTTTCATTTTTTTAAAAAGGACAATTGATTGTTTCCCAAAATATCCAGATTGGACCATCCCTCGTCTTGTAGCTCTTTTTTCCACCTGGCTAACGAGGTCTTATACTTTTGGCGCTCTTCTCTAATTTTTTCTATATCTCTGGGCTTGACATCTAGGGCGGTTTTTAGTTTAGTTAATGCCAAGGCGCAGTTTTTGTCAAACCAGACCTCCTTGGTTTTTCTTGGCCTCCGGCTCCTAGCGGTCAATAGGCCCTCGATTACCACATTTATTTTTACAAAGTTAGCAAGGAGACTAGCCGGAATCCCTTCAATGCCTAAACAGTAGCTTATTTCTGCAGCACATTTATAATGATCATCCATCATAAGTTGGTCGGGGTTAGTGTTGGCCCATTTAATTCTCATGCCATTCGGTCTTTCGGCTGAGATCCCTTGAATATGTCTCCCATCGGTATAGGTTTTACGCCCCCAACCATGTAGTGTTAGTGAGATGCTGTTATGGTCACTCACAGTTTGCTCAATCACCCATAAATTAGAGTAGACCGAGCCACAGGACACGAGGACATGATCAATGTTAGAATGGGCATCCCTTCCTTTAAATGATGGACATTCTCTGTTATCGCTATTTTTTGTGCAATCCAGCAACTCCAAGTCCATTTTCGCAACTAGATTGTTTAATGCATTTCAAAAAACGGTATGCGGAAAATGATTGTAAGGAGTGCCGTCTCTACTATCCTGCTCGCCTAGATGACCGCAAATCCCCTTTTGTCCATGTTTACAGGCTTGTATGTTAAAATCACCTGCCCAAACGATAACTGGTGGGTCTCTGGATTGTGATAAGGTTCTTTCTATTTCCCTCCCTATGTCTTGTATTATCGGGTCCTGGTTAACTTCTAAAATGTTATTATAAAAATTTGTTATAACCAGGTCCCTACCGTTTCCATGTTCTAGACGCAATATCTGTGCGTACGGGACAACCTCGGAGCAACTCCCAAGTTTAAACTCAGTGAGCTTGGTTGATACCAAGGTTAAAAGCCCACCCTTTGCCCTACCAGCTACGGGTGTTACTGCAGCTACATGATATGATGTATACCTCTCCACATGAATTTGTTCTCTAATCCATGTCTCCTGGAGACATATCTCAAAAACACAGTTCTTAAGTGTTGGTAGCTCCTTCCGGGGCTACCCCCATGCTGAAAACAACAGAGTCTAACATTTCCAGCTGACCGCATCGGCATGGGCCAGCAAAATACCTCTCTCGTTGCGCTTGGCACATTGGTTGCGTTGCAATAATAGAAGCGGTGCAGGGTGCGGTGCCCTCACGATGCGGTGCAGCAGTGGCTCTGTGACGATTGTCCATGTATAATTAAGAACTGCAACAACTACAGGTACCCAGGTAGGCGGGTGGGCGCATGTGAATCTACAGCTCTACATGCCAAGAACAGATGCTTACTGGGTAATTAACATTATCCGTTCGAGGCATGTGTGCTGTAGATAGACATGTTTTGCACAGACTATAAAGCAGTATACTCTCAAAGCGGTGGCTAACCTGTAGATGTTGCAGTTGTTTGAAATAGTGTTTTCAGTACTGCTTGGCCTACATTAGCTTGGTGATGTGCTAACACATCTATACAATAGTGTTTGATAAATGTGTGTGGTGTAGACCATGCAGCTGCTTTACATTTGTCAGCTAGAGGGATGTTGCCTAAGAAGGCCTCTGACGCCCTTATTTTGCGAGTGAACGCGCTCTAGACGGTATGGTTAAAGTTCTTTTAGCCTTAATATAGCAAGTTTGAATGCATTTCACAATCCATATAGCAATACAAGACTTTGAAATAGGATTGCCCTTGTGGGGTGGAGCATATGCAACAAACAGTTGTTTTGTTTTAGTAAAGTTTTTTGTTCGATCAATGTAGTATAGTAAAGCTCTCTTAACATCAAGCGTGTCACGAGCGCATTCTGCCACAGAATCAGGTTGAGGAAAGAAAACTGGTAACTCAACCGGTTTATATGAAAACAGAAACTAACTTGGGAAGTAATTTTGGGTTGGTATGGAGAACTATGCTATCGTTATGTAGCTGAAAGAAAGGTTCTTCTAATGTTAATGCCTGTAGCTCACCAACTCTCCTTAGTGATGTGATAGCAATGAGGAATGTAACTTTCCATGAGAGGAACTGTAAAGGGCTCTTGTGTAATGGTTCAAAAGGTGGACCCATGAGCCTTGTGAGAACAATGTTGAGATTCCATACTGGGGCAGGAGGAATCCTTGATGGTTTTACCCTTTCTAAGCCTACCATGAAGGCCTTGAATACTGGGACTCTGAATAGTGACAAGTGTTCTCTATTATGTAAGTACGATGCTACTGCTGCAAGATGCAAACAAATAGACGTGTACGCCAGACATGCTTGTTGCAAATGTAACAAGTAAACAAATAATGTTTTGTATAGAAGCATCTAAAGGATTGATTTTGTTGTTATTGCAATATACTGCAAATATGTTTCATTAGGCTGTCTTGCTTCTTTTAGAATATTCACAGAGTCTGGTCACGGTGGTAAACTTAAATAACCAAACTCTATGACTTCAGGAGCCAGATCACTAAATTCAGTTCTTTGGGATTTGGATGTCTGATTTCTCCATGGCTCTGTGAGAAGAGACTGGAGTCTAGGTGTAGTTTCTGATGTGGAACTAGTGACAGAGCTAACCGGGTGGTGTATCATGGTTGACAAGCCCATGTGGGAGCTACCAGAATTAGTGTGAGAGATGTTTGCCTGAGTTTCCGAACCACCCAAGGAATGTGCTGGAGATGCGGAAAAGAGGAGGCAAATGTCCCTGACCAGTTCATCTATAGGGCATTGCCCTTTGATAGCGGGTGTGGGTACCTGGAGACGAAGTTTGGACATTTTGCGTTTTCGGCTGTGGCAAATAGGTTTATTTGTGGAAACCCCCACTGTCGGAAGTAAGGAAGGAGAACTTGAGGGGGAAGGTCCCACTCATGAATTTGTTGTTTTCTCCTGCTGAGGAGATTGGCAATTTGATTGTTTACTCTTGGGAGATAAATGTTGTGATGGATCGCCCAATTCCAAATGACTTGAGCCAGTGTTGACAGTGGGAGAGTGTCCCATCTGCTTCTGCACATAATACATTGCTGTCATATTGTCAGTTCGGACTAGGACAGTTTTGGCTATGAGCTTAGTCTGAAAAGCTTTTAGTGCTAGGAAAACAGCTAAGAGCTCTAGATAGCTGATGTGGAGAGTTCTGTGCTTGTTGTTCCACATGCCTTGTATTGTGTAATTTTTTAGATGAGCCCCCCAACCTGTTAGAGATGCGTCTGCTGTGAGCGTGATTAGTGGAACAGGGTCGATGAAAGGCAGACATGCTGATTGCTTTCCTTCTATCACAAATCTCAGACAGATGAATTGGAACATGAAAATATCCGTCTTTTAAATCTAGAGTAGACATAAAGGGCCCGATGTAGGTATCAAATACCGGTCGGAAACGGCCGATTTCGGCCGTTTCCGACCGGTATTTGGCCTACTGAGATGTAGGGGACCTTTTTTTGTCCAATTCGGTATTTTACCGATTTGGTAAAATTACCGAATCGCAAAAATACCGAATCGGTAATTTTACCGATTTTTAAATTTGGGATGTAGGTGGGACTACTTTCTGTCCCACAGGCCCTTCAGATTCGGTATTTTAACACCCAATGCAATTGGGTGTTAAAATACCGAATCCAGGTGTGCATGCACATGTGTGCATGCACACCTATGCCATGTGACAGACAGACACGCCCTTAGGGCATGTCTGTGTGCCACATGGCTCACATGCCTGTTTTGGGGGTGCTAGAGGGTGTCAAAGTGACACCCCCTGCACCCTTGCACAAATCGGTAATTACCGAATCGGTAATTACCGATTCGGTAATGCC
Source organism: Lissotriton vulgaris (assembly GCF_964263255.1). Lineage (NCBI taxonomy): Eukaryota > Metazoa > Chordata > Amphibia > Caudata > Salamandridae > Lissotriton > Lissotriton vulgaris. The sequence continues at coordinate 549,237,494 of NC_141699.1, read as the reverse complement.
CATTGATTCCTATGGGCTTCAAGGCCCATAGGAAGCAATGGGGGATACCGAATCGGTATTTACAGAATCGGTAAATACCGAATCTTACAGATTCGGTATTTACCGAATCTGAAATACCTACATCTCCCCCCCTCTAATTTACCACTTCATAAATACCGATTCGGTATGATTCGGTATTTATGAAGTGGTAAATGTAGATTTACCTACATCGGGCCCAAAGTGTTCTATTTGTAAACGTGGGAGCACTTGTTGAAGTGTTACCATGTGAAAATGCTCTGATAGTATGTAGTGGTTTAGCTCTCACAGATCTAAAATAGGTCTTAGGGAACCATACTTTTTGGGGATGACAAAATACAGAGAGTAAACCCCCTGAGCCTTGGTACTGTATGGGAACAGGCTCTATTGCCCCTTTTAGTAAGAGGGACTGGACCTCTTGTTTTAACAGGTGTATGTGTTCTGGAGATAACTTGTGAGATCGTGGTGGAATGTGTGTGGAATTGCTGATAAGCTGCAGGCAATAACCATGTTGGATAATTCCAAGACCCAAATTGTCTGATGTTATAGTCTGGCAAGTGGGGAGAAATTGGTGAAGTCTTTCAGCGACACGTATGGTATATTCGGCGGGAAGCGTGGGTAAGTCACTGTTTGTTGGGGGAAGGGGAGTTATGAGGTGTGTTGGCCTTACCCCTACCTTTGAAGTTGTTGCCCCTATAACCTCCTCGATAAAAACCTCTGGAGGGAGAGGACAGGCTATTCCCTTTGTAAGTGGAGATGTTATTGACCCTCCTCTGTAGAAGGAGCGACGAAAAGAACCTCTGTTGGATTCAGTTTGAAGTGCTCCCATAGATTTAGCGACTTCAGTGTCCTTTTTCATCTTTTCTAATGCCTGGTGAATGTTAGGGCCAAATAGGTGTTCCTTATCAAAGGATGTGTTAAGGATTGATTGTTGGACCACAGGTTTAAAACCTGAGATCGTTAACCTGAGCATGATTCTGGTGTTAATCGCTCTAACTGCGGTGTCTGCAGCATCTAGAGCACATCGAATAGAGGAATTAGAAATAAGCTTACCCTCATTTACCAAGTCCTGTGCTTTAGCCTTATGCTCATCTGGGAAGTATTGGAGAAATTGTTCCATTTCATCCCAGTGTGCCCTGTCATACCTAGATAAAAGGCCTTGGGTATTTGCAATGCGCCATTGATTTGCTGCTTGAGCAGCTATGCGCTTGCCAGAGGAGCCAATTAGTTTGGACTCCTTATCTGGTGGAGGAGCAATACGAGCGTTTGAAACCACTAGGAAATTAAAGGCAAATGTCCTTTGATAAAGATGGGGTCTATAGGAGAGGCTTTATCTTTTTTGTCCACTCAATGAGTTAAGATGCAGGCTCTGACTGGGTCTTTAAATTCAGTTGCGTTATATTCATCCGGACATTGTCTGTACTCAAGAGACACACTTGCCATTGAACAAGCACCATGTGTTAGTAGAGCTAGGTTTTTCTGTTCTTGTCTCTTCGCAACAAGCAGGAATGACTCGGGGTGGCTATCTTAGCTAAAAAGAACATGTTTACAGTTCGGCGGAAATTAGGAGATAAACTTGGCCGATGGGCTATAGTGGAATGTGTAGGGCCGCTCAGGACTTTCACTTTATGCAACATCTACGGGTCTAATATAGATGAGCCAGCAATTCTGGAAGAATTGCATATGGAGCTTGCAACATGGTCCACCCCGTTAATTATTTGCAGTGACATGAATATTAACTTAACCAGCCATGACTTCATGGGAGGGATAAAAAAGTTATAAAGGCCGAAAACCACAGGTCTTTAAAGCCCTGTCTAATATATTAAAGGATTATGGCCTAGCAGATGTACGGATTACACTATTTAGAGCAGACCCCGATATACTTTTTATTCCCACCCCCATAAAAAGAAAGTGAAGTTGGACTATTTTTTTATGGGTATCGCATACTTGGCTACTGTTAAAATGCAGATTTACCCCAAAATCACATCCGATCATTCTCCTATTGTATTAACACTGTCTGGGTGGGGGAAACTGGCACTTCTAAAAAATTCTCCTTTGACCAGAAGTTGTGTGCAAATGATAACTTTATAGGGCATATGTCAGGGTGGTTAAAGGAATTTTTGGACAACAATAGAGATTCAGCTAGCATTAGTATTGTGTGGGATACCTTTAAAGCTTGTTTCAGGGGGGAGGTGTTAAGTTTTGGGTTATTTAAAAAAAAAAAAAAAAAATAGAGATGGAGAGGTACTATCTTGAGTTGCAATTGGCCGAGGAGAAACTGACGCAGGGTATCGCTGTTCAGGGCAACATAGTCAACTTAGAGGATGAGGTTTCTAGAAAAAGGGCTAAAATGTTGGGGGTCTGGGATATGGAGATCGCAAGAAAGTATCTGACACAGAGGAAAATATGTCATGAATTTGGCAAATCAGTTGGAAGATCCTTAGCGCTTAAATTGCTTATGAATGAAGCCAGTAGAAACATTGCTGCATTAAAAGATAATACAGGGGTCGTAAGGTCTGATCCAAAAGAGATTCTGGCTATATTTCAACATTTCTATAATAACCTTTATACCACTCAGCAAGGAGGGCTAGTGGAATCAATACCGACTCTGCTCGGTGAGATCCTCAAATTAGACTCAGCAGTGACGGACATGTTGGATGCCCCTAGAACGCTAGAAGAGTTAACAAATGCAGTGAATACGCTGGCGATGGGGAAGGCTGCGGGCCCTGACCAGCTACCCGGAGAGATTTGTAACGTTTATTTTGACCACCTAAAAGAGACGATGTTGGCTACGTTTAGGGCGGCTCAAAATGGGTCAGCGCCAAAGACATGGGACAAAGCTACAATTGTAGTTTTTTGTAAAAAAGGGCAAAGACATAGAGCTACCTGGCTCTTACCGCCCTATATCTCTTTTAAACTGTGATGAGAAGATATATTCAAAAATTTTAGCCAATCGTCTCTCTAAAGTTATATCCTCTCTGGTATCCCAAGACCAACACAGCTTTATCCCTGGTCGGGGGACGGTGGCACACATTAACAAAGTAATTACCTTGTTTGATATAGCGGAGGTAGAGAGGCGTAAATTCGGGTTGATTCTGCTAGACGCAGAAAAAGCATTTGACCGTGTGGAATGGCAGTACTTATGGTTATTAATGAAAACTATGGGTTTTCAGGAAAATTTTATGACAGCATTGCAAGCTTTATATGTATCGCCTGTAGCGAGAATTGCATTAATGGGATCAACTTCAGATATAGTGCGGATTACTAAAGGCACGAGACAGGGCTGCCCCTGCTCCCCTCTACTTTTCGCTTTATATATTAATCCTTTTATTGTAATGCTTTCTAGAAGTCAGCTAATTAAGCCTTTGGTGGTTCGAGGTATCCCCTTTACAGTATTCGCATATGCGGACGGCATTGCAATAACATTAGAGGACCCGGCTACCGCAATTTCGGAGATTGAACGGCTGGCTGGGAAATTTGAGCAGATATCGGGGTACAAGCTGAATGTCACGAAGACACAACTTGTATGTACTGACACTGTGGTATTAAATGATCCAGGAGTCATACCGTAATCCACATACTTAGGGGTGAAGATTAGGGCCGCAATGACTGCAGTCGTGGACGCAAATTGGGGTTCATTATGTAGTAATATTGCAGACTCTCTGGAGAGGTGGGGGAGTCTGCATTTTACTTTGATTGGGCGAGCAAATATCCTAAAAATGAATATTGTACCGCGGGTATTATACCTATTTAGAGCAATGCCGTTAGAAATTTCGCCAGCCCAATTGCAGAAGCTAGAGGCACTTTGTTCCAAATTTTTATAGGCCCCCGGTAAACCCAGGAGAGCCATGAGGTTTATGTCATTATCAACTGCAAGGGGTGGGCTAGCAGTACCTGATTTTGCCCTGTATTACTATGTTTGTTTCTTACAAAAAATGGCTGTATTATTGTGCGGCCCGGATGCACTACAACATTGACAACAAGTAGTTCTATCTTCTACTTAGTTTTAGGTATTGAAGCTAATCGTAGTTTATTCCGCGAGATTGTGATGACTTATGTGTGTATGCTAGTGTTTCAAACAAGAAATCTTCTTCTAGTAATTCTTTGTGCAGCTCTACCCCATGGTAATTTGCCACCCTGGCAATTAGTTCATGGAGTGATGCATTGTCGTCTGGACAAGATGATTTGGCTGGGTAAAAGTCTAGTCTGGATCAGTGTCACCTGGGGGACCCGGTGTGTAATCTGTCCATTGATCTACTGGAAAATGTATCCTCCCATCATCTGCATCATCATCGTTATGATGCGATTGAGGAGAATCTTGAGGCGTAATCTGCAAAGAATTGTCAGGTGGTGACGGAGGCGCTGGAGGTGGGGGTGATGGGAAATGAGTTTTTTTCTTCAAGGGGATTTTGTAAGAAATGCCCTCTTCTTGAAGCTCGCGTTTCTGACGTGGTTTTATGTGTCCCGGCGCCACTAAGACAGACGGGTAGGTCTACAGACGTCTCAAGGGGTGAGCTACTATACTCAGCCCCTTGACCTTAGAGAGCACTGACGTGGCCCGCTTCGTGTTCCCGACCCCAGGAAACACGCAGGACACAGCTGGGCAATTCAAGTATGTTTTATTGTCATTGCAGAGTACAATGCTTCCCCGACCTCTGACCTCGAGGTCCGCTCCCAGAATGTCCTCAGGTCCCCTCCCCTGACCGGATGTGGTGTCCGGTGTCCCCTTGTCCCTTGACCCTGTGCCCCAGGGTCCTATTGCCATTGTCCAAGGCACGACATCTCCCCCCTTGTTGTGAACAAACATTCTTTCGATTTGGCTTGCTGCTTGATGATGGTGTGAGAGAGAGAGAGAGAGAGAGAGAGAGAGAGAGAGAGAGAGAGAGAGAGAGAGAGAGAGAGAGAGAGAGAGAGAGAGAGAGAGTGTCCACAGCCTCTGTCCCTTTACATCTCTTCAATTAATCTTTTTGTCTTTTTACATTCTCTTCTTGGTCGCTGCTCTCGTAGATCAGCTGATGATTCTACTTGTGGTCTGTCCTCCTCCAGCTCTTGCTTTGGCATCTCTTCTTCTTTTGTTTTCAGTTCCTTGAAATGCGAGCTGTTCCTGATATTGGCCGGCTGACGCTGTGATCATTGGCCCTTTTACGTCCGTCACCGTCAAGGGGTCTCTTGAGAAGGCGCTGTCCGATTTCTTCACTTGTCTCTGTTTCACTAGCACGGTGTCTCCTTTTATTTTTGTGTTTGTTGCCTGTCTTCTCTGGTCAGCATAGGCCTTCATCTTAGCTTTCTGATCCTTGTCTCTTGCGGCGATATCCTTTTGTTCTGTCTTCTCCACCTCTTTTATTTGTGGCACTCTCGTTCTGCTTGAACGTCCTAGTACCAGTTCTGCAGGGCACTTTCCCGTGGAGCTGTGAGGGGTGTTTCGATAGTCTCTTAGTACTTGACATAGGGCCTGCCCAGTTGATATTTGCGTCAGTTTTGCCCTCTGTATCGCCTTCTTGAGGGTTCCCATGAACCGTTCTGCCATGCCGTTTGCCTGTGGCCACAGCAGTGTTATTCTTCTGTGGTTGATTCCCAGGTATGCCATGAATCTTTTGAACTCCTCACCTGAGAAGGGCGGGCCATTGTCTGTTTTTAGTGTCTGTGGTGAGCCCCATGCTGCGAATACATCATCTAGCACTGGCAGCGTTGCGCTGGCCGATGTGTACGCTATCGGTCTCACTATCGGGAACCTTGAGTATTCATTTATGATTACCAGCAGGTAACTTCCTGTTTCCAGGGGGCCATAAAAATCTGCTGCCAGCTCTGTCCACACCACCTTTGGTAGTTGGGACATTTGTAGCGGTTCCGGCTTTGACGAGGGCCCTGTTATTTGACAAATGTGACAGCGCGTCACCATTTCTTCCACCATGTTGTCTAATCCCGGAAACCACACTTTTTCCCGCAACATTTTTTTTGTTGCTACAATTCCTCTGTGTGATTCATGCACCAGTTCTACTGTTCTTTTTCTCAGTGTCCGGGGCATTACTATCCGAGTGCCGCTCATTATTATCCCATTTCCGCACTCCGAGAGTTCCTCGCTTATCCTTTTGAACGCTAGCAGTTCTTCTTTCTCTACCCCTCTTTCCACATTACTGTTGCTGTTCACGTGCCTCCATCTTTGCTGTCTGGTGATTCTCCTGGTCTCCTACAAGGTGTGGTCTCGTTTTGTTTCGTGTTCCAGTTCTTCCAATGTTATTGTTGTCGGTGTACTGAGTTTCAATGCAAAATTTAGATATTCCTCTGCCATCGTTGTTGCTTGCGATGCTTGTGGCAGAGGGTGCCGCAACACATAGTCAGCTGTGTTATGTTCCTTTCCTGGCTTGTGAATAATCTTGAAGTGGTAGTCCATGAGCCTGATTCCCCATCTCTCTATCCTTGGCGGTATCTTTGCGTTTGGATTGCCGTATATTGTTGTGAGTGCCTGATGGTCTGTTATAATTGTAAAAGGTTTCCCGTAGGAGAACATGTGGTAAGTTCGCAGGCCCATACTACTGCCAAACTCTCCTTTTCTGGTTGAGAGTATCCTTTCTCAACCTCCGACAAGCTCTTGCTTCCGTAGGCCACTATGTGTATTGGGGAGTCTCTCCCTGGTTGATGCTACGCCAATATTGCTCCAAGTCCCACTGGACTTGGGTCTACTGTTAATTCTGTGCACAGTCTTGGGTCAAAATATGCTAGGTGATCCACTGCTGTTACGGCTTGTCTTATTTCTTCAAACGCTTTGCTGCATTCATCGGTCCATGAGAAGCTTTGTCCTTGCTTTGTCAGCTCTCTTAACGGTGCACTTACAGTGGCAAAGTCTGTGATATACCTTGTAGTAGCTTGCTAGACCAAGGAATGACCTTACTTCCGCTACATCCGTTGGTTTCTTTCCCTTTTCCAATGTTTCCACCTTGCTGTGATCCGTCCGCATTCCTTTTTTTGAGAAAATGTGGCCGAAGAAAACCAGTTTGTTTTGCCCTAGTTCGCATTTGTCTTTGTTCAGTGTCAAGCTGGCCTGTTCAAGGTGGGAGCACACGTCTCTTAAAGCCTTGACATGCTCCTCGTCCGACTTGCCAAATACTAGAATGTCATCGCTATAATTTAAGCTATTCTTTATTGGCCTTATTATTTGTCTTATCGTTTCTTGAAATATCTCCGCAGCCGATGAGATCCCAAAGCTCAGGCGTTTGTATCTAAGCAGACCTAGGTGGGTGGAGAATGTTGTGATGTACCTAGATTGGGGATCCAGATCTAGTTGGTGGTATCCTTTGCACAAGTCCAGTTTGGAAAAACGCCTTGTGCCTGTGAGACAGCTGATCATGTCATCCAAATGTGGTCCAGGGTGTCGTTCACGTTCAATAGCCTTGTTCCGTATCCTCATGTCTACACATATTCTTATTTTGGACATGTCTTTCTTTGGGACAGCCACGATGGGCGACACCCACGGCGTCGGTCCTTCCGCTGACTCTATTATGTCCTGTTTCAGTAGTGCTTCAAGCTCCTCTTCTACCTGTGGCTGCAGGTGAATTGGCACTCTTCTGTGGTGTTGTGCGATTGGCCTTACTGTCTCATCAATGTGCAGCGTAATTTGTCGTCCTTTGAGCTTCCCTAGTCCTTGTAGTAACTTGGGGTATTCTCTTAGAATGTTTTTTCTTTCTGACATGTTGTACGTCATTGCCATGAGACCCATCACTTGAGCCGTGACACTGCTCAGTAGGCATGGCGCCGGGATGTCTCCTTTCAGTATGTGTATTTCTTTGGTTGTCCTCTGATCCTTGTACGTCAGTTCTTCTTTGAACTTTCCCATGTTTATCACCGGTCTTTTGGACCCCCACGTAAATACTTTGACCCAAGATGGTCTTAGAATCGGCTTTATCTTCATTCTTTCATATTCAGAGACGCACATAATGTTGCACGTTGCACTACTGTCCAGAACAAATTCTGCTTCGTGTGGCTCCACCTTTATGTTCACCGATTCTGTTTTCTTTATTTCTTTTCTTCCTATCAGGCATATTCTTGCTTCATCTTCCTCTTCACTTTCCTCTTCCGTTTCTGACTCTATGGTGACATCTGTCATGAGGTATAATTGTTCCGTTTTTCATTCTTCTTCCTCTTCTTCCGACTCTACTGATGAGCTTCTTGCCCCTGTCTCGACATTCCTGATGTGTCTGCTTGTTGGCATTCGTGCTTTTCCTGGCCTTCCTCGGTCGTTTCTAAACTGCATCCCTTGACACACGCTTGCATAGTGGTTTCTTCCATTGCATTTTCTGCAGGTCTGACCAAATGCCGGGCATGGGCCTCTGTGTGGGAACCCAAGTCTGCACCTGTAGCATGTTCCTTCCGGCTGTTTCTTTGCCGTCTGTTCACTCTTTTCTTTTCTCCAGCTTCCTGAGCGGTTGTTGTTCGTCATTCGTTGAATCTGTTCTCCACCTCTTGCCTTACCTCGTTCCATTTCTTTTGCATGCGCTGTCGCTCTGGCTTCAGCCCTTCCTAGCGCCAGGATGTTTTCTAATGAGATCGGTTCTTTTAGGATCCTTGTGCGGAATTCGATGTCACAACAGCCTTCGATGATGCGCAATCTTATTGCCTGTTCGTTGTCGAACATATCAAATTCGCAATGAGTTACCAGTTTCCGAAACCTTGTAGCGAAGTCATCCAGAGATTCTTCTGCTTGTTGGAATGCGATCATAAAGCTGTATCGTTCGAAATCAACATTTCTCTTGGGATCAAACTTGTCTGTTAAGCATTTTTTTAGTTTGTCATAGGTGGCAATCTCTTCTTTTGGCAGTGTCACCAGTAGGTCCTCCCCTTCATCTCCTACTAGGTTCAGAAATAAACCTTTCATCTTAGCTGTTGTTACATCAGTTGCTCCCACATAGTTTTCAAATCGTCTGACCCACTTTTCCCATCTTATTCCTGTTTCTGGTTCAGATAGACTGATTGGTAGTGGCCTCCTATATTGCGCACTTGGTTTTGGGTCTGCCATTCTTGCCTCCTTTCCTTTCTTTGTCTTTCTTCCTTATTGTTTCTTTCTTTATCCTTTGTTTCTTTATGTTTTCTTTTGTTTCTTTGTGCCTTTTCTTGCTGATGTCTTTTTTTTTCTATTTGCCGCTTTATTTGTCTTTTACTGGCCTTTGTTTTGTGCCTTTTCTTTATTTTATTTTCTCTCCCTTCTTTTTTTCACTTCTTTGCCTTCCTGTGCCTTTATTTTGTGCTTCTTCTCTTTAATTTGCACTCTTTATTGTGTCCTTGCGCTTTGCCTGACTCTAAAATGGCCGCCGCTCTGTTTCTTGTTCCTTATTGGTCACTTTGCCTGACCTCAAAATGGCCGCCGGTATTCTCGCTGTATTTCGTAGCCAATCAGGACCCTGCCTGACTTCAAGATGGCCGCCCGTGTATTCTTCGCTCCTATTGGCTCGCGCCTGATCCTAAAATGGTCACCGAGATTCTCGCGAGAGCTCGCGCCAAAGCTTCAAGCTTCGCGCTTTTACACAGCGTCTTACCGGCACTCTTGGGCTTCGTTTGCAGCGATTGGGGTGGGCTCCCACGTCGCTGTATTCTTCTCTTTGACCTTTATTTCTTCAGCAATCCTTTGTGGGCAAGACACGATCCAGGGTGGGCTCCTGGTCTAAAATCGCCGATATTCGTCGTCAATCATCGATGGAAACACACGATGGAAACGTCTCCGCCTTCGTCGCCAGATGTCGTGTTCCCGACCCCAGGAAACACGCAGGACACAGCTGGGCAATTCAAGTATGTTTTATTGTCATTGCAGAGTACAATGCTTCCCCGACCTCTCACCTCGAGGTCCGCTCCCAGAATGTCCTCAGGTCCCCTCCCCTGACCGGATGTGGTGTCCGGTGTCCCCTTGTCCCTGGACCCTGGACCCTGTGCCCCAGGGTCCTAGTGCCATTGTCCAAGGCACGACAGCCCGCCTTCTGGAATTTGAGGGTTGGACTTAGGAACCCGCACGTTGGTTCCAGCGCAAAGAAGAAGCATCCATACCTGACTAGGGGTACCACAGGTATACAGGGATCATTCTCCCCCGATTCCTTAAACAACGTTCCTTTATTTACACCCTTTACGGTCCTGACGAAGCACCCTTGGAGCCCTTATGGACTGATGAGAAGCGTGAAACATGTTGACCGTTTTCCTTTGAACACACACACAGAGATTCTGAGAGCAGGGGGAAAGACATTCAACCCCCCCCTCCTTATTTGTTCCACAGAGGTAACTCCAGTCTCTAACTCTTGTTTTAACCTTGCTGCACAGACCACCGAATAAAATTCGATTCTAGGTGTCGTTTGGTAATTTTAACTCACTCACTGTATCGCCTTGAGCCCACATAGCCACATGCACAACTGCTGCATCTCCTTAAAAGATCTCTTATAAACAGCCCTCTTGCGGGGCTCATGGAGGGCAGCAGCGCCCCCCCCATGAGGAGCAACGCCCGACGATGAAGCATGACACTCGCAAGGGTGTGTGAGGGCACTATATCCTAAAAGGAGGGACCCCCCCATCACTTGTTTAAATAAACCAACTTTTTTGAGATTTATATCTTAAAAACTACATCTTCAACCACAATTGGTGGTGACTCTTCTCTATTATAAGTTACAGCTACCCCCAAGTAAATACCACATTTACCTTTGGGAGCACGGGTACTGAACCTACTTTTCATTAATATCTCCTCGTCCTCCCCTCTATATTGTGTTGTGTTTATGTGAATATGGCCAGTATCAGGGTTAATATGCAGTCTTTTTTGCTTTGGAAAGGGGGTTAATGGAATAATGTCTACTTTTGGATCCAAAAGGGTATCTTTATGTTTCGGTGCCGGTGTTTTCAGTGCCGACAGAGGCTGGCCTTTCAGCATGGATGGTTTCGGCTCCAAAGGTTGCTTGACTTGCGGCGCAGGAGATTTAGGCTCGGTGCCGGGCTTATGCTTGGAACCGGAGGCTTTCGTCTCCAAGGAGGGTTTTTGTCAACTCGGTACTGAGCCAGAAGGCTTGAATGGTGGTTTCGGTGCCAGGTCCCGAGGGCGGGGCATCTGAAACGTCATCTCTGTGCCGACCTTGGCCTGAAGGCAGAGGTGGTGCCGAAGCCTTATGTTTTTTCAAGATAGTTTGTGGGGGCAAGGGGTCTTTGGCACTTATGTCACCTTGACCCTGTGGCTGTTCTTCAGCGTTGAGGTCGATCTCGATTTCCAAGCCTGAATCTTGTTTGGAGAAGGCTTCCTCCTCCTCTGCCACTGATGCCTCAATATCTTCTTGGACGGAGTCTTCACCAAAGATGTCCATGGTCATAGACTCCATTGTTAGACTTTTTTTCCACCATTGGGTTCGGTTGTATATTGCTGCGCTCCGGTTCGAAACTGTTTTTCGGGTTCCCCTCGACGTGCAATCCTCTCTACCTCAATGGTATTGATTCCTTACATGGACCACTTCTCTGCGTATCGTTTTAACATCGGAATCGACCTTCTATCGGAAAGCTTTGTGAACGGTCTTCGAGGCCTAACTGCGCTTGGTTAGCTCTCCGTCGATGGATGGGACTCAGTTTAAATTCTGTCTTCAGTGCACGCGAAGTAGCTGTGCACCGACTCACACAAAGTGTGCAACTTGTGCTTGTCAACCAGGCACAAAGAAGAAAATCGTGGCGCTTGCAGATCGCTTTGATCAAAGAAGACACTTCGCAAACGTCTGGCTCGACATCAGGAGATGCAGCGTCAAAGCCTCAACGACATGCTGTGTGCACTATCACAGAAAAGAGGAGTCATCTTACCTCGTGACTAGGAGAGACTTATTTGAAGCAGGACAACTTACAAACATCCGGACCCAATGCTAGATGGCAGGAGTATGCAAAGCAGGTGTATCTAGAGCACACATGCTTCGAACAGAAAGTTCAGTCCAGTCATTGAACTGCCCAAGGCAGAAGCAGCAACTGCAGGTCAAACCAACAAAGCAACACCACAGCAAAGTGGCAGTACTCCTCCTAGCAGCTCCTCCAGTTCTTCTTCTTGGCAGGTTCCTTGAATCCAGCGACTTGTCTGAAGTCTTTTATCTCCCTGAGATTTCCAAAAGGAGCCAAGCTCTAGTTCAAGCCCTTGGAGAAAACTCTAACAGCAGGATGATGAAAGTACAGTCAGTCCTTTCCCTGCCCAGGACAGAAGCAACCACTGCATGCCAACCCCAACAGCACACAGTACAAGAGCAGTACTCCTCCAGCTTTCCCGGTTCTTCTTCCTGGCAGGTTCCTTAGTTCAGCAGTAATCAAAAGCTCAGGGGTCTGGGCCCCACTTTTTATAGCACAAATTTATTTGTTCTCTAGTGGCAGAGAAGCTCTTTGCCCAGCCAAAACCAATGTTGTCCTCTGTTGTGCTGTTTCCTTTCAGGAGGTGGAGGCAGCATTGTGTACTGCAGACCGGGACTATTCAGGTGCAAGGGAAATCTCCTCCCAACACTCTAAATGCAAACTGGGCTATAAAGGTGCTAGTGAGAACTCCTCCGCCTACTCTGAATGCACCCCAGTTCTATTCAACCCAGATTCGTTCAGGAAAGGCCCCCCCCCCCCCCGGTGGCTGTCTGAGAGAATGCACATCCCCAGCCCCTGTCACTTCAAAGCCAGACAGTTAATACACAAACCAGCAGAGGCACACAGGATGGCTAAGCAAGAAAATACCCGCTTTCTAAAAGTGGTATTTTCAAGCACACAATATAAAAATCATCTTTACTAAAAAATGCATTTTTATATTCTGAGTTCAGGCAGACTAAACTCCATCTTCCTATTTTGTCCAAATGTGAAGTTAAATTTATAAGCCGTTATAAATAAACTCCCATTCTATCCTATGGACAGATAGCCTTTCAATAGTGAACAACGAAATTGGCTAGGGGTGACTCGCATGTAAGAAAAGGGAAGGTTAGTACCTGGCAAGTGGTGCCCTTGCCAGGTCGACAAGGCAGTACCCAACTACGCAGACACTGCAGTGGCAGGTCATTTAGTTACATTTACAGGCTGCTCGTGTGGGTAGCACAATAAGTGCTGCATGCCTACTAGTAGCATTTGATTTGCAGGTCTTGGGCACACACAGTGCACTGCACTAGAGACTGAGTAGTAAATCAAATATGACAATCATGGAATCGCCAATCCATAACAACAATTTATAGGGAGAGCATATATGCCAAAGTCAAATCATCTTTATTCGATTCAAACAAAGAATCATAATAGCTTACAGTTCAGTACAGGTTTAAAAAATGAAAAGAGTTAATCATTTCATTAAAATAGGTACAGTAAAAACGCTTTCCCATTTAAAATACAGCAGTTAAAAACTTCCTTTTAGTGATGACAGACCTCAAGAATCTTGCCACTAGGGGGCGTGGCTTGGACGCCGATCGGGATGGCGGCGTGAGCTCGCAGCTCCGCGCGGAATCCCGCTAATTCTCCTGATTCCTGCACCCCGGGCGACCCGTGGTCGATGATACTGCCTTACGAAGTGTAGGGGACCGACTGGGCATCGGTGGAAGGTTGCTGTGGGACCGCTGGCCCCGAGGAGACCTCGATGAACGACGGCCGAGGTGTCGCTGAGAGTGAGAATAAAATGGCGGCGGAGCGGGCCGATGGCTCCGGGCCTCGACATTGAGTGGCCTTGGTGCCGACTGGTGGGGGGTCCCACTACTGTGAGATCGATGCTGTGGGGGCTGTGGCGACAGTCCTGAAGATCGGGGGACTGGGAACCCGGCACTGCTTGGACATCGGGGACGATTGCTGGCCGCTACCCCTCCTCCTTCCCTTCCTTCCCCCGACCCTGGAGGGGGCAAGTCAGACGGTGCTAACCCGCTTGGCCCATTTGGTCCTTGGAGTTGCGGGAACCGGCAGTGGCACTTGATCCTGCACATTATTGGAAAGCTTGCCCCGTCCCACGAGTGCAGGGACCTGGCGAGTTTCCTAGCCTGTGACGCAGTTCCCTAAGATGGCAGCTACGGGAGGGCCGGCGGCCAAGGAGCACGGACATGGGGACCTAGACGCGCTGTCCCAGGTGGGCGAGACCCCCCTGCCGATGTTGGACCAGGAGCAACAACTGAATCGGCGCCTGGATGCCATACTGGAAGCTATCACCTCGACCAAGGAGGCGTTGCAGCAGGACATTGCACAAGTCGCCACGGGGCTGGGGCTATTGCGAGCGGACCATGCGAAGCTGGCGGATAAGGTCAAGGACCATGATCAACTGCTATTGGACCTGAAACCGTCGGTGTTGACCGTGGAACATAAGGTCACAGATATCCTGGCCCGGTTGGACTCACTGGAACGACGTGCGGAGGATGCCGAAAGCCGCAATAGGAGAAACAACGTATGGGTCGTAGGCCTGCTGGAACAAATTGAGGGGGAGGATGCGGTGGCCTACATGGAGGACTGGTTTCGAACTGTGGTGGCACCAGAGGGGCTTACTCCTTTCTTTACCTTGGAACGAGCCCACAGGGTGCCGGCTCGCCCGCCAGGGCTTGGCCGCCCTCCCCGACCGATGGTGGTGCGGCTCCTCCATTATAAGGACCGGGACCTCCTCATCCAGAGGGCTCGGGCATCGGGCCCGTATGAGGTGGAGAACAGCAGGGTTACGATCTTCCCGGACTACACCCAGGCGGTCCAGAAGAATAGGGCATCGTTTCTGGCGGTGAAGAAGGAACTGCGAGAGGAGGGCATCCAATACTCCTTGCTCTTCCCGGCCAAGCTGCGGGTCATACTGGATGAGACCACGCACTTCTTTCAGACCCCGGACGAGGCATGGCAGTGGCTGGAGTCATACAGAGCGGGGACGGATAGGTCTCACAAAAGTAGACGAGATCGGCCTAAACCACCTCAGGTTAGACAGTCACAACGAATCCGGTCCCGCAATAGGCGCCAGCGGGAGAAACGGGAGGCCCAAATGGCTGCGGACAAGAGAGAGGCGCTTGCAGCGACGGCGGCCATTACGAGGTCGCAGCAGGGAAGTGAACTGGCGGAGACGGACTCTGGCGGCGAAGGCAGCAGGACGGGAGAGGACCTTTCAGAAGCGGAGAGTTCGAAGGGGCCGGAGGTGACCCCTCAGACATCTGATGGGATTTTTCACGGTTGAGGCTGCGTTGGGACTTGGACTCGATCTTTTGGTAGGGTGGTATCCTGCTGGAGATGGGTGGGTCGCCGGGTATGGTGCCGCATTGGCAGGATGGGTTGGGGAGCGCGGGGCGTAGGCTCCGCTAGCTGGGGTCGGCGATAACTCATCCCCCCAGGGCCCTTAAGGCCTTCTGTGGTGGCGACCACAGGTTAGAGTGATGTGTGTTTGGTTTGAGGTTTGGATCGGGGCTGACACTGGGTCTGTAGGCTCTGTCCTGGGGATTGGGGTTTGGGGTGTTTTCCTTTTCAGAGTTTGTTTCGGGGGGGCAACTGCTGTGGTGGAGGTACGAACTGGCAATGTTTGACTTGGATTGTTCACTGCTGGTATGGGGACGTTACCTAATTTAAAATGCCTAACGTGGAATGTCCGGGGGTTGCGCACCATGGTCAAGCGCCACAAGGTACATGCGTATTTGGTGAGAAGGGGGGTCCAGATCGCCATGCTACAGGAGACCCATTTGACAAAAAAGGAATGTGCTGCATTGCAAAAAAGATGGCGGGGTCAGGTGTTTGGTACCACTTATTCAGCGTATGCTAGGGGGGTATTGATATGGGGGAGAGCGGGGATACCGTTTCAGGTGCTGAATCAGGTGGTGGATCCTGAGGGCAGGTTTGCGGCGGTGGAGGGACGGTTGTATGGTCGGGATGTGGTTCTCTGCTGTGTGTATGCGCCAAATGCTGATCAGGCCCGATTCTTCGATGGCCTTTCCGGGTCCTTGGCCTCTTTCTTAGCGGGCCCGGTGATCCTGGGGGGGGATTTTAACTCGATTACGGATGTGGTCTTGGACAGGTCTCACCCTCCCCTGGTTGATTCCCCGGTACGCAAGTTAGCCAAGCACAGGAAGGATTGGCAGGACAGGTGGGGATTGCTGGATATGTGGCGGGAACAGCACAGGGATACCAGGGATTATTCCTTTTACTCAGCCCTCCATGCACTACACGTGAGAATTGACTCGGTGCTTTGTGGCGGGTCTCTGGCCCCATTGATCTCTCACACGGAATACTTGGCCAGAACCATATCGGATCACAATCCCCTATTGGTACATGTCCAGTGGCAGCGGGAGCGCTCGGCGATTCCAACATGGCGGCTCCGGCCAGACACGTTGGAGGATTCAGTGTTCAGTGATGCGGTCCAGCAGGGCATCGATCATTATTTCAGTGAGAACGAGGGTACTGCTGCGTGTAGGTCCACTGAGTGGGATGCGATGAAAGTGGTGGTGAGAGGGGTATGCCTGGGCCGGTTTTCGAATGCTCGTACGACTGTGTTGAATGCACTTGCGAATGCGGAAGAGAAACTGAGAGATCTGGAGCGGCGCATGCCGGATAGACCGGACCTGCAGGCCCGGTTGCTGGAAGCGAAGGAGGTGGTCGCCACCGAAACGGAGCGGTTGAGGGGCTACGACTATAGGCAATACGCCATCAGAGCGCATGCTGAACGGGATAAGGTGGGCACGCTCCTGGCCAGACTCGCTAATCCTGAAATTAGGGGCTGCCCGGTCCTTAGCATCAACAACGCACTGGGGGAAACGGTGTATTCTCAGGCAGCGATGTTGGAGTGCTTTCGAGAGTATTATGAGGAATTGTACCATAGTCAGTTGGGTGTGGAGGCTCAGGAAATTGCAGAGTACCTAGAGGCGAGGCAGCTTCCGGTCCTTGACGATGAGGACGCGAAAGAGTTGGGCGGTCCGATCACGCTAGCTGAAATACGGGCGGCCATTAAAAATATGGCGCGGAATAAAACACCCGGTGTGGATGGGTTGCCGATAGAGTTCTACCAGCAGTTTATAGATAGCTTGGCACCCAGACTGCTGGTGGTGTACACGGAGGCTTATGAGTCGGGGGTTTTGCCCGGATCTATGAGGGAAGCATTGATAGTACCACTACTCAAACCCGGTAGGGACGCGACGGATGTGAGGCCCTATCGCCCGCTGTCCATGCTGACTGTGGATTATAAGATACTGAGCCGGATCCTGGCCACCAGGCTGGCTCCACATATGACTGGCCTGGTGCACAGGGATCAGGCGGGGTTCATCCCCACGAGGAGTACGGCGTTGAATATCCGTCGACTGGTTGGGATAATGGACGCTGTATTGGATGAGCACGGAACTCAGGCGGTCCTGTCAGTGGACATTGAGAAGGCTTTCGATAGCTTGGAGTGGGTTTTTCTAGATGGAGTGCTGGAGAGGTTTGGTATTGGTGAGGGGTTCCGCAGATGGACGAAGGTGCTGTATTCCTCGCCGACGGTGCGAGTACGTTTGGGTGGCTTGGTGTCTGCGGCATATCCGGTCGGTAGAGGCACACGGCAGGGGTGCTCCCTTTCCCCCCTCCTGTTCGCCCTGGCGATGGAACCCTTGGCGGTCCATGCTAGGTCGGGAGACAGATATTCGGGGATAGACAGTGGCGGGCGGCTACATCACATTTCGCTGTATACGGATGATCTGTTGCTGTATTTGGATGACACAGAGCGGGCTTTGGAAGGGGCGATGGACCTGTTGTCGGAGTTTGGCCAGTTGTCGGGTCTCAAGGTCAATTGGGCGAAGACCTGTGTGTTTCCGCTGAGAGCGGAGTCGCCCTGCCCTGCTCGTGACTTGGGGGTGGTCTGGGAGCCATCTTGCTTCACTTATTTGGGAGTCCGTATCTACCACGTGACCGCGGACCTGTTAGAGGGCAATATTGGACGGTGTGTACGGGCGCTGAGAGGTAGTATGTCCTTTTCGTCAACCCTTCCGCTGACGGTACTGGGTAGGATTGCTCTCTTGAAAATGGTGGCGCTCCCCCGGCTCCTGTACTACTTTCGGACGCTGCCCATTTGGATTCCTCAGAGGGTCTTTAGGGACCTGAGGACGATGGTAATCGGTTTCCTGTGGGGACATGGCCGCCGCAGAGTGGCGTTGAGCACGTTGCTACGCCCCAAGATTGAGGGGGGGATGGCCGTCCCCGACTTTGAACTGTATTACTTGGCGGCGCAACTCCAGGTTCTTACGCAGCATGTGGCTCGGGTGTTTAGGGGACCGGGGTGTGATCGAGAGTTGGGGATACAGCGCCACATGCTGGCCTATATAGTTATGCAGCAGAAACTGGAGTTGCGGGGCCTCACTATGGAGGAACGGACGCTCCGGTTATGCTGGCAGAGGAGTCTCAGGAGGGCGAAGGCAACTCGACCGTATGCGCCGGAGATACCGATTGGCATGCTGACAGCCCTACCACATGGAGGCGATTGGTCCCCATTGCTGGAATGGGAAGAGGCGGGACTTCAGGTGGTGGGAGACCTGTATGTCGATGGGACTTTGGTGCCCTTCAGGGTACTCCAGGACCAGTTCGGGCTGCCTGACGGGAGTTTCCTCTTACATGCGGCGGTGATAGCGGCTATACAGAAGCATTGGAAGGGAGGGCTCATTGAACCGGACACGACTATGGCGTGCCAGTATGTGGTGATGGCAGCGGGCACCTTTAAGGCGGTGACCTGCCTCCATAACAGGATGTTGAATGAGGGACTGGAACCACTCTTGGGGCTCAAGGCGAAATGGGAGGAGAGTGTGGGTAGGCCCATTCCGGACACGGCATGGAGCCATATTCTACGGCATACGTGGAAAGGCACGAGGAATGCACGTTTCCAGCAAGTGCACTTCTTTGTGCTACATAGGGCCTATCTGACTCCAGAAAAAATAAGGCGGTACTTCCAGGTACAGGACGCACGGTGCCCGAGGTGCTTGTCACCGGAGGCGGACATGGATCACTTGTTTTGAGGTTGCCCGCATTTTGCGACCTATTGGGCAGAGGTGGGGGACCTTCTAAACGAAGTGACTGACAGGGAGGTGGACTTCGACATGGCGGCATGCTTGTTGCTCTGGTTCCCGCACACCAAGCACACTAAGGTGACGAGCAAATTCATCGACCTGTGATTGATACTGGCACAGAGAGAGATTTTGTGGCATTGGAAGTCCAGGGGAGGGCCGTCAGTGAGGAGGTGGAAGAATGACTTGCTGCGGTGGTCTGACTGTGAGAGTGTGCTCCGGATGAGGCAGGCTGTCAAGCTTGGTAATGAGAAAGCCTTGGACACAGTGCGTGCGTGGGAATTGGTGGTGCAGGCCTTACGTGATTCGTTGGTAGAGGATGAGGACTGAGTGGATGGGACCGGAGGACACCGCAAGGCGTACTAGTTCAGAGTTATCATTGACACTGTAGCGGGACCCATACTGCAATTAGGAACATGACACACACCATTAGCGGTTGCCGGGGAGGGGACACTGGGGGGTAGTTCAGAGGGTGTTCAGGGTGGGTTGGGAGCCAGAGGGTTGACTGACCGCGGTGGCGATCCTGGGACTGAGAAGGCTTGTGGGGCGTAGGTGGCTAACGGGAGGTAGCAGAGAGGTACGGGATGGGTATGGAGGGCCCCACAGAGCGCGGGGGGCATGGTAGCGGCTTGTGGCACTGACCTGCATATGTAGGATGGCTGATGTTGTTCCTTGTTGTGGGTGGGGGGGTAAAATGCAGATACGTAAAATGTTCTTGGCGACCGTTGTCCCAAAGGGACACTCCCCATGGTGTCTTCCTGTTATTTAGGACATAGCGCCGCCCGGCCTCCGGGATGCGTGCTGAATGGCTGTGTATGGTACACGCTCTTACGATTGACGCGGGGGGACTCCATGAGTGGACTGGTTGAACAATTGTAAGCTGTGGTTTCTAATTCTGCAATAAAAACAAATTTAAAAAAAAAAAAGAATCTTGCTACTACCACAAATGTAAAAAAGTCCGGAAGCAATTGTAGGTATTGGTAGGCTGGTCTGCATTGTCTAAAATTTAACGATTTTATTAGAGGCTTTATAAAAATAGTCCTTAGGTCTGTATAAAATTTGCAGAAAAACAGTACATGAATAGTTGATTGTTTAGAGATCTGATCGCAATATGCACTTTAGCACTAATCAGCAGTGGTTAAGTGCCCAGAGTCATAAAACCAATAAAACAGGGTCCAAAACAGGAGGCCAAAAAGCAAAAAGTCTGGTGATAAACCCACTGGAAAAACCAGGTCTAACAGTCCAAATGTAAAGTTATATTTAGAAGATGTTATAAATAAACTTACATTCTCCCCTATGGGACAGATAGCCCATGCGTAGTGAAAATCGAAATGCACTGTAATTCACTACCAGGACATGTCACGCACAGCAGTCCATGTCCTACCTTCAACATAAACAGCACCTTGCCTATAGGGGTACCTTGGGCCTACCTTAGTGGTGACGTATATGTAAGAAAAGGGAAGATGAGGGCCTGGCAAGGGGGTGCACTTGCCAAGTCGACATGGCAGTTATAAAATGGGTGCAGACTCTACAGTGGCAGGTCTGAGTTACTTTTACAGGGCTACTTCTGTGGGTGGCACAATCAGTGCTGCAAGCCCACTAGTAGCGTTTGATTTACAGGCCCTGGCACTCTCAGAGCCCTTTACTAGGGACTTACCATTAAATCAAATATGCCAATCATGGAAACACCAATCCATAACACAATTTATACAGAGAGCATATGCTCTTTAGCACTGATCAGCAGTGGTAAAGTGCCCAGAGTCCTAAAACCAACAAAAACAGGAGGCCAAAAAAGCAAAATGTCTGAGGATAAACCCACTGGAGAAGCAAGGTCTAACAAGTACCATTCCATTATTAGAACTTAAACAACACATCTCATCCAAATGTGTATCTTGTCTTTAAAAGGATTGTCTGGATCAAATATATATTTTTGTTCAAATTGATGGACATAAAGTCCAGCTGTACTAGGGGCATAGATGCTTCCTAATGATGTCCTCATATCTGCAAACTAGACTGCCCTCAAATTTGAAGAAACTCCATATAAGGGATAATCTGACGCATTTAGTCCCAATCACAATTATATAGTATCTCCTTTTTTCAGATTCAATGATAGGGAGATGATACGGCTCCCCAAATTCTCCTTGTTCTCTCTTTTAGGTGAGGCTGCAGAGTGTCACACAGATTGTGGTAGAAACAGAGAACATTCTGACAGCCCCACCAGCATGGCAGTTTCTCCAGCTATATACGACAGCACTGATTATTAAACTGTAGTGGGAACAAGGTTTGATATAACAAATGAAGGAGAATTAGTATGCGGTCAGTTGGGTCTTTTCTGGTCTGGCCTAGAAACAGCTTTATGTTCTTGGCTGCCTCATGTAATAAAAAAATTATAAATAAAAACAAATATAAAATAGACCTAGATAGAAGGACTTGAATCCCCTTAGTCATTCAATGGTTTGTTCAAGAGACATTCATATTTTGCTTCTGCCCACCACAGAATGCAGCAAGAGCCAACTGGTAAGCCCACTCATCGAATTGCTCTCGAACTTGAGAGATGGCATTTGATCACTTGACCACATTCACCTAAAAAGAAGGACTAGTCAGTGCCAGGGCTGGTGAGATAATGCATTTCTTTTGCTACTGCTCTTTTAATTTGAATTCTTTAGCCTTATTCAATTTTGTCATTTTTGTCTTCTTAAACTATCTCTTTACGCTACAGAACGTTTTCCCTGCATCAGTAAGAATCATATTTTATTTTGAAGTAAATTAAACCTAATAAGGGTTTCTAAAACTGTTCAAAGTATACCTACCTTCTAGAAAGAATCCATACTACTCTACTAAAATTATAATGATAATTGTTAATCCTTAATATGCCACATCTAGACAAAAGTTTGTTTTCTTTTTTTTTTAATCTTAATGTGAGATATACTGGCAATAAAAAAAGAAAAATATCCCCATTATACCAGCTCCCCAAAGCTAGACTTATTGTCTCTGCCAATGGGTGTGCCCCTATGAGTTGCAGTGATAAAAAGGAAGGAAGGAACCGATAAGCATGAGGATAAACAGATGGCATAACCACGCCCTAGTAAACCCGGATGCCCAGATGGAAGAGGCAAACATCCTGGGTTAGCTGAAAATACCCCAGAGGTTCCATTCGATAAGGAGTGTCTCTGACTTGCTAGAGAAGAGGACATGTATCACCCATGGCCTTTTGACCGGGACATGGCAGAAAAGGTGGCACAATACGTCCATACCAGATGAGGAAACACTTCGACAATGAACTCGGGGGCCGACTGTGGCTGGAATGTCCTAGGCCCTCGCTTGACAACAAATAGGGCCTAATACCTGCTGAAATTAATGTGTGTCGTAATGCCATGGTATTTCTCCCCGCAGGGAATCACAACGCGGTCATTACGACGACCGCGTTGTGATTCTGCATACCATTACTCCGCAAGTCGGAAGAACGACTTGCAGAGGGGGGGGCTGGATGTTGGAATAGTATAATTTACTATTCCAACTCCAGTCAGTGCGGACACTAGGGAAGGTGTTGGATTTTAAATCCAACACCTCCCCTCCCTCCACAAGTAATTGTTCCGACTTGCGAGTAATGGTATGCGGAATCACAACGCGGTCGTTGTAACAACCGAATTGTGATTCTCTGCGGGGAGAAAAGTTTGCAGTGAACGTTGTTTATCGCTGAAATAGATGGAAAATGCCCACATTCCTGGCAATGTTCATTAGGGATCTCAATAACATATTAACTGATCATGGAGAGCTTTCCAAGACAAACTGAAAAATATTTGCCTCTCTAACGAATATACTAAACATGGCTAAACAAGCCAAGTAAACTGGAAATCTGATTTCTACAGATAACCTGTCGGGTTGGGAGCAAAGGACGATATACTTTTTGAGAAATGCGAACTGCAATGTTTCCACTGAATGGGGTGCCTCCTCCTCAAAGAATGATCCCATTCTTGGTAGGTTGGCCACTTACGATGCAGGTCAGGTGGAAGAGAGGCCTATTTGGGGATCCCTTGAAAACAATTTGGGGCGAACTTAGTCACTAAATTTTCATCCCTGGACAAAGCCCAGCAATCAATCAAGATTGTGTTTGGCTACAAACATGTTCATGGGGATGGTAGAAGTAGGGGGCGCTCGGCAGGTTCCTATTTCCGAACTTCCCATCCTCAAAAGTGGCATTTAGTGGCAGATTCAGCAAACGTTTCGTGAATTCTCTTCTTGATGCAAGGTGCTGACTGAGGGAAAATAGAAATATCCAATTGCGCTGCCATCAAACGGTGTTTTAAGTAAAGACTACCCAGGGCTTTGAGTGGTGCTGAGCACCGGCAGTTCTAAAAATCAGGTGTCGAGACGGGTCCCAATCGGGCTCTCTATTTTTGCCATCACCCTATGGGTGAAAAAAAATCTTAACTCTGCAGCAGTACCACCATTTACTGCCTTTGGAGTAACTTTGAAGAGACTCATTAACGTTCTTTCCCAGTTTCATCATTTCAGAACTAAAGGATAGTCATATTATATTCAACAAAGTCATCGTCGTTGCTTATGTAACTAACAACCCTTGACAAAGCAAATCGTTTTAACTTGCTGTAGGTGTAATGTTACTTGTTGCAATGTACATCTGGATGCATTGACAGAAGCAGCAAATTACCAGTTGGGCGGCACACTATGCTAAGCACATATTTTTTCACTTATGTGTTTTAAGCCACTTAATTGACCCTCCAGTTTTTTCTTCCCACTTAAATCCCTGAGACTACCTGTTTTTCCAAACCAAAAGTGGAAGGAAGGCTGGGGTTTCCTCCACAAGGAGCAAGAGATAACAAGGGACACAGTAGTTCTTCAAACAATCATGGCCTTTCAAATAGAGGTCTGAAGAATGCTCATTCAAAGTGGCCTATGCCCATTATGTTTTCTGGGGAAAAAAGTTCCCTCATCGACCAGGAGGTGGAAGGAGCAGTGATACTTAAAACACTTGATTTAAATGGCTTCTGAGCAATTTCTTTCTCATAGAAAAGAAAGACCTCAAACTTTGGAAATTCAACAAGTAGTTCATGTACAGCCGTTTAAAAATTGACGGAATACCTCTACATGTTGTCATTTTGCTCAGAAACGAATGGATCATGAGAATGAACCTGAATGTCGCCTATCTGATGGTGCTGAATTTTGTAGTGCACCCAGTGGTTTCTAATGTCTGTCCAAAGAGCTCAAGTTTACAAATTGGGGGCACTCTCTTTTTGCCTGTCCTACGTTTCTTGGCGATTTACCAAGGGAATGAAACTGTCCACAGAGGCACTGGGGTTCTTGTAACTTCTACCTATTTTGCAACTGCACAACATTCTTTTGATGGCAACAGATATACTACAAGGACT
This sequence comes from Lissotriton vulgaris, assembly GCF_964263255.1. Lineage (NCBI taxonomy): Eukaryota > Metazoa > Chordata > Amphibia > Caudata > Salamandridae > Lissotriton > Lissotriton vulgaris. Next base: position 549,213,136 of record NC_141699.1, on the reverse strand, counting down.
CGGTTTCGGCATAAATGGGGAAAAGTCAGAAATCACTCCAACACGGAGGATAACATTCCTGAGGTTTGTGATGGATTCAGCCTCAATGACACTGAAACGTCCTTAGAAGAAGACAATAAACACCAGCAAAGAACTGAAAGCAGATCTTCTCTTTCAAGAAAGAAGACATCCCTAAAACAGCTTGTCAAGCTGGTAGGGCTACTCGCCTCATTAATTCAGGGAATCTTTCCAGATTCCCTCCGTTATCGTGCTCTTCAAAGACTTGTAGCTTCTCATCTAAGGAAAGGCCTCCACTATTCGGAGAGCAAGATATTGAAGTCCACTAGAACAGAGATCGAATAGCGATTGGATTGGTTTCCAAGAGAACCAAATCAAATAGGAGAATTGTCTTGTATCCGTTTTTTCCTGATAATTCAGATATGATGTCATCAGGAGCCTTACAACATACAACAAAATGACTGGAGAGTTCAGACCTCCAAGGATGTGATAGTTCCTGATATCCATTCAGAAGCTCTTAGAACCAGGTATCAGCCCAAAATATTGCAAGATAGGTATGCTGAACCAAAAATAAAGCAGGATAGATGTTTACTTTTTGGGGCTCATTCTGGAAGAGGGGCCATTGCTTCTAAGGCTTTCTCTCTAGGTGGACACCTAGAATATATCCTAAATGCAGCAGATAGGTCCACTGAATATACTTTTGAAATATTCTATTTCAAGCAAGTGATAGGGGAGGCACCGTTAGTTTTCGGTAAGCTTTGAACATGCAATTCTCACCACCTGATCTGACTAAGAATGTTACATTTCCTAGCAATTGTGAAGGACAGTTTCAATGTTATTAAGAGAAGTGGAGAAGTGTGGCTCATGGTGTAGAGCAGGCAGACCCGGAAGCTGAGGTCAGACCCGGGACCAGGGTTCAATTCCCGACGCGGCAGGGTCTTGAGCTCAATTGTCCACGGACTCGATAATTCTTGCTTCGGTGCCTGCTCTAATCATGGGTTCTCACTCTGCAACTCTGGGCATTAAGCTTGCTTAATCTCCACAACGGCCCCCTGCGGCGGGATGCCTGGCTTTCACCTTGGGGATGCCCTGTAGGGGCTATCTCACAGGGAAAAGCCAGGACAAGCGCCGGGAAACCTCCGGGTAGCTGTGCGCTCAATAAATGCAATAATAATAATAATAATAATAAGGACACGGAGGCAAGGATTTTCCCACAAAATTCTAGTAATCTACAATCCCATCCAGGGGATACAATGAAAAGATGGCACAAACGTTGAGTAGTAGTATATTTATTGATGATAGAATGAAAACATATAAATATGAATGATGTCCAAATGTTGTTATGCGATATATAACAACAATGAATGTTAAATGCTTAATGTACATAGCACGATGTAGCAGAGTTGAACTGCTCCCACCACCAGTCCCTTCTAGATAGTCAACCCCACTTGGAGAGTGGATGCCTGTTTGCTATTCTGATATCCTGAGATTGCATTGTTCAATATTTGCCAGTAAATGAGGGACAAAGGCCTCAATATTCTGAGGTGGAAAGGCTACAGGTTGGTTAAAACACGTTTAATATGTTGCTGTCAAGAATTGGCGTTATCGCTAATGTGTACAATCAACACATTCAGAGAGTCAAAACAATTACTGAACATGTCTACAGTATGGTAAGCACCCAATGGAATATTACATATAAGTGACAACCACACAGACAATCTAAATTTTACAAAATCCTTCTGAAACTACAGGCACTATTTTTTGGACAATAAATAAATAAATAAATAAATAAAAGCCTACTGCATACTAGCAGGTATCTAAAATGCAACAGTTAAATGTCATATTCGAGATTACATTTAAACAAATCTCTACAAATGCAAGATAGCGTTGCACCTCCTTGTGATCAATTTGCTGTAGAAGGCAGTGTGCATATAATAGTTCATTAATGCATACAGAAGAAGAAAGGAAATGTTATGCCAGAAACAAAGATCATAGCGATCAGAAGTAATTAAGTTGATAATGTCTATGTGCACTGCGACAAAGCAAAGGAGCACCATGTATAGCACCAAGTACAGCACTATTGAACAAGACTTTGGACAAGATGGAATAATCTGCTGCATCAATGAGGGATGCTAGGAGAGGCACAATGGAAAGATCCACAGAGTATAACAGAGAAAAATCAGGAGGCCCCCTTAGTTAACAGATCTGGGACCAGGGGAAAGGTGCAGAAGAAATCTAGAGTGTCCCTATGTCATATATCTAATGGATGGTTGATATGGTCCAGAAGAATATATGCATCCGAGATCAGACTTGTGAACACACCTATTCTTTAGGTCTACCTAGCAACCACAAAAACCGTGAGCTTACTCATATAAAGGGGAACTGAACAATCAAGTACATAAATCAATAATGTGGGTAATTAATAGACACAATTTGACAGAACACAAGGTGTGCAAGTAATCAAAAAACCGTCTTAGGCAAAATTATGGTTAACATTAAAAAAAAAAAATTTAAAACATGAATATGTTTATTCTGCTTCATGCAGTTATTTTATACACACCTTGTGCTCTGTCAAATTGTGTCTATTAATTACCAACATTATTGATTTATGTACTTGATTGTTCGGACGCATATATTCTTCTGGACCATATCAACCGTCCATTAGATATATGACATAGGGACACTCTAGATTTCTTCTGCAAGATCCACAGAGTGCCACCGTCAGGGATGTCTGAAGGGTGGGCGCTAAAGAAGGATCTGCTGGTTAACATGGTTGGGCTGTGGGCAGGACACAATAAAATGATTCACTCTGTGCTATGGTCACTTACTAACTGCAGGCTAGGCATGCCAATGTGGTCTTGTAGTGCTCTCCAATGGGTGCTAAGGGTGCACCAGAGTATGCTGCGTTGACTAAGATATATGAGGTATAAGCTTACCTCTCAAGTTTCTGACTACCATATTGACCTAGTACTAAATAATGCACTTCTCTAATTGGGTGTCCACTAGGTCCCACGTGTAGAGATCAAAACCATGGCCAACAAGGACGTTTTCTCTCAATGTGTAGATAGCAAACCACAATAGTCTCATATGCAGAGGATTTAAAACATTTCCAATGTTCCACTAAATATTGCCTGTAGATTCACAATCTAATTATAAACCACAATTTAGACATTGTGGTTCTGATGTACTATTCACATTCACAGTTGGTACACTGACAGGTTTGTGAATGGCAATGCAATATGCAACACAACCTTTGTACCAATAGGTCAGACCGCAAATTGTATGTTTGCATCCCACTCTGACATATGTATGCATTTTACAAGTATACATTACATACCAGAGTATAACACTTACCGCTCTGGCAAATGGGAACTTCACCTCTGGTGGGCCCCAGTCGGACATAATACTCTCCCGATACTCAGCACAGCTTGGGATGACACTGCATGAGGCATCAAGTCCAGGATAGAGGACCTGAAGCCCTTTTCTGCAAAGAGAAAACACAGGTCATGAGACGTTACTAACACTCATCCAATCGTGTGCATAGGGATAGGTAAATGCCTGACCATATAAGAGGTGACCTCTCAATCATTAATCCAGTGAGAAGTGGAGTCATCTCTGCCTGTATGAGCAACACTGTAGGGAACTGCACGAAGTGACATCCATCTCTGACCCTATAAAGTGACATCACATTCTCTTACCCCTTTCAACGTGAAATATCTATCTCTAACCTCCTCTGTGTAGCTACCTGCCTATTCAAACCTTTGTACAAACAGCCATGTCAAACAGTCACTGTCTTAAAACTGATATTTCCCTCCTTCATCCTGTCCTTAAGATGTCTCTATGATTTACTCTGCCTCTTATGTGACAGCTGAATGCCTGATCGTTTGTGAAGTGGCTTTCCCATTTCGGACCCTGGATTAATACATGCAGCCCTTGTCCTATATTGTAGTGTAGTTCCTATTTTCCCAATAGGCCCTGCGCATTGGAATAACATAAACAGTAGTTTCGACGTAGAAGTGCGGATCTTCCAGGCCTCTACTGACTATGCTAAACTTAATTGGGTTTGTTACCAACTAGCTCAGAGGTCACTGGAAACTTTCTTCTCTGAATAGGAAGTTATCAGCTTCCCTGGTACAGACAAGAAGGGATTCAGTTTTCCAACAACCAGCAAACATAATCCCATCAGACGGCAGAAACCCCTGGAGAAGCAGGTTAGCGCTGGGATGCTCTCTGAGTTACTACGCGCTTTATAAAACCATTAAATAAAATAAATAAATAAATAAATGGCCAGCATGGGAGTTGGGTTGCGGTATTCTTGTCCGTCACACCCCGAAGGGAATAGTGTGGTAGAAAGAAAAAAACGGGACATAAAGCGATCTATAACAGCGAAGGTATTAGGTTCAGGCGCTGGGTGGGTCAAACATCTAATAAGTGTCCAAATCAGTCTTAATAATTTGCCAAGAAATTCTCTAAAAGGTTTCAGCCCATACGAACTATTGTTTGGGCCTAGAATGAGAGTTCAGGACTTAGATAGTCAAGTATCAGTGGTACAAGATAAGAAAACAGACTTTGACATCAAAGATCGTTTGGCTGTTTTACAGGACTTGAATGAAACAAGAAAATCCTTAAGCAACATAAAGTTAAAGCAACAGCCAGCTACCACTGACGAGGCACCACAAGCAACAGCCCCAGCAAGGCCTGTCTGGATTCCAAAGATTGGGGATCTAGTCAGAGAAAAAATAGTGGTGAAGAAGGAATTTGGGCCTTCTTACAGAAAAGCAGTACCTGTCTTGGCAGTCACCGGAACAAGATCAGTAGTACTACCGCCCCTTGCTGGTAAAAAGGAGAACAGAGTTGTATCAATCGACCTGGTAAAACCACAAGCATGTGACCTATAATCAACAGTAGGCCCAGTGGACTCCCAAGAAACAACAGAATACCCAAACTTGCAACAATCCAAGAGGTTCAAACTGAAAGACTAATCACATTCGATCAGCCTGCAGTGCATAGAGAAGGACTATGCAATAATGCCATGGAACTCGTGCCTCTGGAGACACAGATTGAAACAGTTCGTCAAGAAACACCACTCTACAATAATGTGGCATCAGAAAGTGCTACCGAAAGACAAATTGAAAGAACAATCCCAACAATTGACAGAACTGCCTCTGGTTATTTCATCGACTTCGACAACTTTTCCGAGGATCAAAGTAACCCCGAAGTGATGCCAGAAACAAAAAAGACTTTTAAAGAAAAAGCAACAGAACTCTTTCAACAAGTCAAAGAAGTATATCTTGATGCACCTTTGATTGAGCATTGGATTATTTCGGGGGTATTTATACTCCTACTATGCCTAATTTTAGTTTTAATTTTAGGAAAGTTTATTACAATTGAATGGACACAGCAAGTCAGAACATCAACCTAATCCTCAAACCACACAGATCATCCCACGTGAAGAAAAGAGAACTGTCAACAGTAAACGTCACAGCAATTCCAATAGTATGGGAGAAAACTGACTATGAGATCTATGGTCCGGTCGAGATCCTGAAGTATCCTCATCAACTGAAGGTTTCCTTAAGTGACTTTGTAAAACCTAGTACATTCTCTGATGATTGGGACTTTGACAGTATTAATAACATGATGTCTGATTTAGTAATGTCAGCTAGATTCACAGAACATGATTATTTACAAGGTTCGTCTAGTTATGAACAGATGTTCTGTTTTACACATTATGGCGATCATTATTTGCATAAATCTGCACAACCTAGTAATGTTTTTAAGTATAATCAATGGGAACATTGTGCTACACCACCTAAAAGCAGTTCTAAAACATTCTTTGAGAAACTCAAGTACTTCTCAGGGTTTAACACCAGTGATGCAGAAACGTTTTATTACAAACTGTTAGATAAAACTGAATTGAAAACAATGCTGACAAACACTAAATTAATATATTCTGAAGCATTTTATAAAAAATGATGACATTTGGTTTTGATTATTGGAAAAACAACATTGAAACAAAAACCATTTGGGGTACGAAAGATTGGCAGGTACAAGGCCTAGAAGCATTATTCAGAACCTGCATGATACCAGAACAAATGATGTTTTTAAATGACACAATTCACCAAACATCCTGTCTTGGCCTAGCTAAGATCAAAGACCTAAACAAACCGTCTATTCTGAAGCCAATACCTGATAATGCAACAACAGATATTGAGTTAGACGTAACTAAAATTTTACATTTTAACAGAACACATCCTGATTGGAAAAAGTGGTTAATCTGGCCTACTGACACAAACAACTGTCAAGATAGATTCCTGAACAAAACACAGCGGTTGAAAATGACCAGACAAGACCCTAGATACTCCCAGAGACAACATCCAGGGATAGTAACAACATACAGTGTAGGGAAACTCTGCCTCGAATGGCTAGGATCATCCACACTGGCTGAAATTAAGCAACACTTGTCTTTACTTAAAGAGGGTGCTGATTTGCGTGATTTTATTATGGGACCACGCAAACAGCGTCAAAAGCGTTTCATAGCGGCCAGCATCTATGCTGCATACAACGAGGCTTGGAAAGCCACACAAATTGAAACAGCAGAAAAAATACGAGAAATTGATCGTATTAATTTGGAAAAATCACTTTCTGTAGTGGACAATGGGTTAATGACTCTGTCCTCCAGAATATATTCGTTGGACAATATTGTATCCTCTGCCTTTGATATAATAGACAGAGACTTGCTAATGTTACAGCATGGCCACTCACAATTACGTTCTATTGTACAATTAGGATGGACGCTGCAAAATCTTCGTTCAGGCTATGTGCCTTGGCGTTTAATCAACACAACGTCATTGTTTTCCATTTTTAACCTTACTGATAAACAAATCAGCTTGGCACAGAAAGGAGCAGACTATACAATCCTGAGCATCGAAAAACTTGAGAGATTACCATTGACAATGTCAGAAAGTCCTGTCATTGAATGGATAATACACGGAATTATCACTATTCCGATAACAACTTTCCGATTTAAAAAGTGCCTTGAATACATACCTACTGGCCAGTATGAACGATTGGGTAAAGGATATGTTAAGTCAGCATGGAAATTACCATACACACATTCATGCTATAGTGACAGCGACAAAAATGTATTTCTTAGTGGTGAAAACTGTAAACGTTCACTAAGCGGTATACTTTTGTGCCAGGGTATTAATTTACACGGAGCCTGTGAAGGTAATTCTAACAACCTTTCATGCCACCAGCTTGTCACACCTGTAACGCAGATAGAGCCTTTCTTTATGCAACTCGCAAATGGGAGTTACATTCTAAGAACGGATCACAGATGTTGTGGCCTTTTGCCAGGGAAAGCGTATCTCGTAAGCGTAACTTCCATGGTCAAATGCTGTATGCAAGCATTGTTCCCGAGCGGGCCTGGAGACATAGAGACTCCCATCTGGCCTCGTCTGCATTTCTCTTCTATACGAATTGATACTTTAAGCAAAATGAAGTCTGTGCTTTTGCAGACAACAGTGCCCATCACGTCATCAAAAGAGACGTATGATCTCCTAGTTGCAAGGACAGCTTCGGAGGTTCATGACCTTTTATCAACAAATTGCCCCGTGCATTTTGTAGAAATGTTGAGCCAACTCCTTAACATGTCTAGTGCCACAGGCATCCCAGGCATATTTAAGACGATTTTTACGGGACTTCTAACACCATTTCAAGCAATTCTGGGAATCGTTCCAAATTTTGTCCACTCTGTTTTTGGCGGCATACCCCTATTTTTGGGACTTGTAGCAGGCATTTTATTTTTGACCCTCCTGCTTCGATATGGCAAGCCACAGCTCAGACATGACTCCTATGGGAATGGAAGAAACAATCCTAGCAGTGCGCTACCGGGACAGAATAACTAGAGTCCTTGGATTGGCCAGGCTGAGAGATCTAAACATGACCTGGCTCCTTTCATTCAGACCGATATGGCAAAACTGCATCTTACCTGTACTACGATGTATGCTATGCGGAGATGAGTGCGTGTTGGACACCTGTCTTGCACTTCCATCAGCGGTACCAATGGATATCGATACTTTGCTCAGTCCGATAACGGCTCACGCATTGTGTTGTCCCCAGCGGATACCAATCCTGATGACGGCATTCGTTGAGACTCCTGTGCTACGACTAGGTGGTGACAGTGGAGCGAGTGACAAAAGCAACATCACCCAGGTACGACCTTCTGTGAGCATTGCTGATCCAGCCTTTGATGACAGCAATCATTCTCACACCTGCCAAGTTACAGCACTATCGAATTTGGTCGAACTGTCACCTGATTTTGTAGACCAATTCTTTGAGAGCCTGTCTGATATGATGTTCTCACCCGAACAGAAACAATAACTTTAGAGAAGCATTCCGACACACAGCGTTCCCATGAACTCTGAATTCGGCCTTCAGTTTTGAACAACAAAAACTGCTAAAAGCGTTGGAACTCTATTTTCCCGTTCAAGCAATACTTTTGAATTGAACACTTTTTAATATTCACCCTTTTTCTGGCACGAAACATTCTTTGTTTAAAGTAGAACTATTCATAGAGAACAGAAGCTTCTACTACTATTTTTAAATACATCTAGAGACATAATAATTTTACACCAGCCTCTAGCACATTTTACTGCAATGCATTTATATGTGATGAAATTATCTCGCCCTTCCTTTCTGTATTCAGAGATATTTAGATGTGTAATTCTTTTTGCAAAATCGTTCATTAATTTCATATGCTATAATTTTTGAATGATTTCTATGCTTCAAAAACGTACAGTACCTATATTTTCACGTATTACAAATACGCCTATTTCAAATGCATATATGTATTTTGGGGCGGGCAATGTTACACATGCATCTTATTGCTCTAGTTTTAGTAATTTGATGGACATGAATTCGTGGATTGGGTGTAGCGTTCTAATCTAGGACCCTGATCGATACTGTGACCTTATGCCCCTATACGGCTATAAATCCATTTATTCCCTATATTGGCATAACCGATCAAATGCAATATTCAGAAACTCGTCTCTGGTCTCACACGAACAGAGCCACATTTCAGAATCCCTTTCTCTGCCACTTCCTTTGCAGCTAATTAGTGCAATGACATAGCAGAAGTTACTATCTAAGATTCCTAGATTAACACTCCGAGTTCTTCAACAAGATAAAAACTCAGCAACCTGGGAAAGCCCCGCTTGCTATGTTTTGATTAGTAATAGAACACTAATGAGCACTGATAGACGATCACTTCCTAGTGACATCTTTATTGATGTCTTATGTCCAAAAACTTACGTCAAATAAGGCACCTTTCAGGTATAAATATTACCAATGTTGCCTTAAGCAAACGCTGCCTCAATGCCATCGCTGCTGCTGCTGAAGTTGCTGCTGTTATGCTGATGATACCATAGCTGCTATCGCTACTGCTATCGCTGCTAACTAGCAAACGATGGTGTGGTGAACTTAGGAGCTGAACAGCCGTCCCCCTGCAAGAGCCCAGCAGATGCAAGCTGCCCGCGGACGCTGCCCCTCCTCTTCCTCGACGCGCTGAGAGAGACGCTGTCTTTTCTCCTGCAGAGAAATCCAGCCCCGGCGTTTCCAGCCTACCCTTGCGGGTGACTGGGATATCGAGTCCCTGAAGGAGATACCAGACCTCCATCATTCTATTCCAGAGGTATGGTGTTGACTAAACCCTTAGAGAGAATTCTTGAAGTAAACCTTGGCAAAACCAACTTAACTTAAAGCTACTTACTTACTCCCCTCCCAAGTATTAGGCTTAGGTCAGGTACACTGGGGTAGGCGTAGTTAGAAGCACCAGTTGAGTATTTTAGCTTAATGTATATATGAATGTATATATGTTTTATTCATTTTAAACCATTGTATGGCTAAGAAACCATATCAATGCTTTTACAGTATTATTTCGCAATACTCATCTTACTGTACCTCGTTTTATAATAACAAGTCTTGCAATTGTGGCAATTCATTTCTCTTGTAAGAGAAGAAAGACTGTTCAATAAATGTTACCCTTTATTGAAAACGCCCGTCTCTCTATTCTCTACATATTGTGATACAACTTAAGCTTCACGTCACATCATAGCAAAACCAGTGTAGACTTTTTGGACACCACTTTATTTATGGACCATGATAAGTTGGAGAGCAAACTATTCCGTAAAAGTACTGCTTGTAATGCAGTTCTGCATGCAAGCAGTGCCCACCCCTCATCCCAAATTACTGCTATTCCTTTTGGGGAAATGACCAGATTGCGTCGCAACTGCAGCTCTGAAATTGATTTTCAAAATGAGATCAATAACTTAAAAGAACGTTTTGTAGTGAGAGGATATGATAAGGCAATACTAGATAAAGCGCATGACCGCATTAATAAAGTAACTAGAACAGAAACCCTGAAACGGAAACCTAAGAAAAAGAATAATAAGACAGCAACAGAGAAAATAGCTTTCATTACTCAGTTCAACTCCCACAGCAATCAGGTGTATAAGACAATAAATAAACATTGGAGTATCCTTAGAATGGATCCCGATTTGGAATCCTATCTAACTAGTAAACCTAGAATTGTATATTGACGAGGACAAACTCTCAGGAACCATATAAGTCCCTCTATAATTAAGGAGCCTGTACCAATAGGCAATACAAACATATGGTTTTCTAATAAACCGAAAGGTTTCTTCAAATGCACCCAATGCTGTGTCTGCCAATTTGCTGATGATAAAAAGAAAAGCTTCAAGTATAATTCTCAACAAACCCATTACATTGATCAATTCATAAATTGTAATACGAAATTTACTGTGTACTGTATAGTGTGTCAATGTGGCCTAATCTATGTTGGGAGTTCCACCAGACCTCTTAAAGAAAGAATTCAGGAACATATACGAGCTATTCGTAACTTCAATAGAAGTTATCCTTTGGCAGTTCATTATAACACAGCTCATGCCGGTTCTGAAATAATTGCGATCAAATTTCATGGCATTACTGAGGTGAAAGCCAATCCTAGAGGAGGTGACAGAACCAGTGCACTTAGAAAGTGTGAATCTCAATGGTTAATTAAATTAAGGGCGGTAGATAGGGGACTCAACATTGACCGAGAGCTTCATGTCTTTCTAAAAGATTGAATCACTTTACTTATCCTGACTACTGTTTACCATCTTTGATTATAACATCTATCAATGTTTTATGTTCATGTATGGGTACTTGTGTACAAACATCTTCGTTTCTTAATAATGTGTAATCATTTGTACAAATTATGCACTATAATAACTGTAACAGGTTGAGGCACTTTACAATTATATCAAATTTAGTGCCGTTATTGTTCAAAAATAATATCCTGTCTTTTTCTTGGTGTAGCTGGGTTGAATTCGAACCTAGTATGCTTACAATAAGCCTTATCATGTTCTAAGCTCATTCGCAACCCATTCCAATATGTCTGCCATGGGTTTACTATAGTCGGGAAGTTCCTATTGTTAACACAATATGAGACTTTACTCGAATATAACAACACTGATACTCGTGTCTAAGAAAAGACAATACGCAAACTTAACATTTTGATGCCATGAGAGTTCATGTAATCTTATATATACATCTGACGATCGTTATGTGTGCATACATCACGACACTCCAAAATGGATGCTATTCGTAAATAGGAAGCGTGATGATCTACGAGTTAGTCCCTCCTTGACTTCTATGCCTAGTGGCCCATGTGTGTGGCGGCGAGTTTAATTTAGCGGCCAGTGTATATAATGCCGCCCGTCCACACATATGGTTTCTCGTTACGGGGACTGCTTGTGTGAGGAAATGCGATGAGCCTAACTTTAGGTAAGCGCCAACTAGCAATTAAGATGTTCGCTACCGGGTTGGTTAATAATGATAGCTCCGTTACTTACTTTACACTTTGGACTTATGTCGTTTCAGCTTAACAACTTATCATGGTTGCAAGTGTACTATTTTGAAAAACACTGTCCTACTATTCAGTGTTCGTCCAGATGAATCCTATACATATAGACGTGTATTCACTTATCGACTAACATATAGCTAGGTGAGTTCGGTTTAATATTATAAGCATTGATGTTTTCACCTATATTTAGGTCGACATGTCCGTGTGATATCTGAGACATTCTAGTCCATTGACTTTATTACCTGTGATCGTACGGATCAGGTTAGACATGTTGTCACTTTTATATAAAACATAGGATATTATGTGACTCCTGCCGCCCCCTTTGCGTATACTATGTTGGTATCGGATGGCTAACTGCTGTCTTGATGTTTCAGAGAGGGATGTATAAACCTGCCTCTATAATAATTAGTCTTGCTTTACTAAGTATGACTCTTTAACTGACTGGGTCCACTTTACTTACATGGCGCATCATTAAATATGAGTTCTAACTGATTGGGTATTATTTGATATACATCTTTTCCTCTCTTCTATTACATGACTCTCAACAGCAGATTGGCTGTGTCGCATTTAACTATCGTGACTGTTGAACAGACTTGAAGGCATTCCTCATTCCCTACTTTGAGTAACTACCCTGCCATCAATATTATTGGTGAGTTCATTGGGATTTTGGTTATTCGAGTCATGTGTGTTTTTTCATATACACACCTCTAGCATCGCCTATAAGTACTGTAAATATATTTGATTACATGGGCACTACTGAAATATCGAGGTGCGCTATTTACTTTTCCCTTGACACCATAACACTGCTATATGAGGATGTTTTCTATAGCCTTAACATTGACTCACGATGTATGCAGTATTTTAGGGTAAAAATGAGATGTGATTTTTTCCTTTTGGTCACATGTCAAATACAGCTAGCGAGTTTAGACACATGTATCAGTGGTTAAATACTTAATCTGGATTCTTTATATTCTATCTCCTCAGATATTTTGCTCCATTGCCAAACCATGGTTTATTTCGTTCACCTTGATGTTCAATACATGCTTCACTCCGCCGTGTTCATGGTGGGTGTATATACATATATGTTTTAACTGTATATAGGGACAATGTGTGTCACAATGAATGTTTTATATCTATTGGGACCTATCCCTACCAGAAAGATATCCCTTTGGAATCTGGGATATTTCTGTTCTATGTTGTAAATAGTTTATATTGTACTATATACCACAATGTGGAGAAGTTTATCACACGATATATGAATATAACATCATGCGTGGTGTTATGCCACATAGGCTCTAGGTAATGCTAATTTTTTTAAAAAATGCATTAATGTATATATTTTAAACTTGTAATTACATTGTACATTGTTTGAATTTTTCCAGCCTTGAAGAAGTCCTTGTGTAGGACGAAACACGTGTTGGTGACCTTTTTTTGCTGGGAATATCTGTTTTATGAAATTGAAAATAAAGACAAAGACTGAAGAAAACAAATTAATTGGACTATACTTTGAATTTTATTTGGAAATCCCCGTTGAATTTAACCTTGCTATCTGTTTCTTTTGGAATACTCTATGACAAGTAGAGTGTGTTATACTGAGGGTCCTTAACTTTTGCCCGGATTATAGGATTACGAAATCTCAGGAGTGCTGTAAATAGATTCTCAAAATTTGTTGAAACATAAACAGTAGTATCGACGTAGAAGTGCGGATCTTCCAGGCCTCTACTGACTATGCTAAACTTAATTGGGTTTGTTACCAACTAGCTCAGAGGTCACTGGAAACTTTCTTCTCTGAATAGGAAGTGATCAGCTTCCCTGGTACAGACAAGAAGGGATTCAGTTTTCCAACAACCGTGCAACATGACAACTTTGCTCCTCAGATAAGAGTCAATCTCTAGAGTCGTGTGAACAATAGACAGTTATTTTACTCAGTCAGTGGTTGTGCAGTTTACTTTCACAATATGTAGAGAATAGAGAGACGGGCGTTTTCAATAAAGGGTAACATTTATTGAACAGTCTTTCTTCTCGTACAAGAGAAATGAATTGCCACAATTGCAAGACTTGTTATTATAAAAAGTACGTACAGTAAGATGAGTATTGCGAAATTATACTGTAAAAGCATTGATATAGTTTCTTAGCCATACAATGGTTTAAAATGAATAAAACATATATACATTCATATATACATTAGGCTAAAATACTCAACTGGTGCTTCTAACTACGCCTACCCCAGTGTACCTGACCTAAGCCTAATACTTGGGAGGGGAGTAAGTAAGTAGCTTTAAGTTAAGTTGGTTTTGCCAAGGTTTGCTTCAAGAATTCTCTCTAATGGTTTAGTCAACACCATACCTCTGGAATAGAATGATGGAGGTCTGGTATCTCCTTCAGGGACTCGATATCCCAGTCACCCGCAAGGGTAGGCTGGAAACGCCGGGGCTGGATTTCTCTGCAGGAGAAAAGACAGCGTCTCTCTCAGCGCGTCGAGGAAGAGGAGGGGCAGCGTCCGCGGGCAGCTTGCATCTGCTGGGCTCTTGCAGGGGGACGGCTGTTCAGCTCCTAAGTTCACCACACCATCGTTTGCTAGTTAGCAGCGATAGCAGTAGCGATAGCAGCTATGGTATCATCAGCATAACAGCAGCAACTTCAGCAGCGATGGCATTGAGGCAGCGTTTGCTTAAGGCAACGTTGGTAATATTTATACCTGAAAGGTGCCTTGTTTGACGTAAGTTTTTGGACATAAGACGTCAATAAAGATGTCACTAGGAAGTGATCGTCTATCAGTGCTCATTAGTGTTCTATTACTAATCAAAACATAGCAAGCGGGGCTTTCCCAGGTTCCCGAGTTTTTATCTTGTTGAAGAACTCGGAGTGTTAATCTAGGAATCTTAGATAGTAACTTCTCCTATGTCATTTCACTAATTAGCTGCAAAGGAAGTGGCAGAGAAAGCGATTCTGAAATGTGGCTCTGTTCGTGTGAGGCCAGAGACGAGTTTCTGAATATTGCATTTGATCGGTTATGCCAATATAGGGAATAAATGGATTTATAGCCGTTTAGGGGCATAAGGTCACAGTATCGATCAGGGTCCTAGATTAGAACGCTACAATATTAACATCTATTTTTTTATTCACTGCCTGAAGCGCAAGTGTACCCATTACACTGCTTGTCAAGCTAGATCACCATCTCGGATTCTGTGTGAGGAAATGTGAAGAAACATCTCTAGCCCTAAACCGAGGTAAGCGCTCATAAATACCCTCTGGGAAGGAAACTCGAGCCATGGCGTAAGTCACAACAAACAATAGAAGCTTTCCCATTATGCATTATTGTAGTGTGTTTACTTTCACATTGTCCTCGCTCTCAAGGCACGTACTCTGTGTTCCAGTTTGGAACGGGGATTAAGCGCTGTGACAGTTGCTGTTGATGCAGGCGCAAAAGATCGTGCTTACAGGTGGTGCTGTTTATGAGTAACAAATGAATGAATGATACAGCCTTTGTTAAGCGCGTAGCTACCCATGGGGCATCCCAGCGCTGTGGCAGTAAAAAGGAGGACATCGCAGCACACATAGGGGAAAAGCCAAATCTTCAATAACTTACGAGAGGCTAGATGGCTGGGTTCCCTCTGTAGGTGGAGGGGAAGGGAATTCCACAGCTTAGCGGCATAGTAAGCAAATAGGCGGCCGCCACTTCTGGCCCTCTTAATCCTGGGAACGGGGGCCAGGTATAGATCGGCTGAGCGCAGCCTTCTGTTTGCCACATAAAGTTGACCATGGGGTGGTTGACAGAAGGCCATTCCCTGTTAACATCTTGTGGGCAATGCACATGGCCTTAAAGTTAACTTTCTCCAGAACAGGGAGCCAGTGGAGAAACTTCGAGGCGGGCTTTGCAGATTGCCAGTTCGAGATCCCCACGAGCATCCTTGTAGCGCAATTTTGCACCATTTGGAGTTTTGTGAAGGTTGAGACCGGAGCTCCGAGGTAAAGGGCATTCCTGTAATCCAGACGGGAAAGAATGAGTGCCTGAACCATAGCTTTCACGCCTGGAAGGCAATAAACTTATGTTAAGTACCGACAGTGTCCGCCATTTACTTTACAATTTGGCGACAAGGATGGTTTGTGCCCTTGTTTTTTTCAATTGTTTTATAGAAGAGGAACTCTGTTTTACCTGTGTTCACTCTTCTAATTCTCTGTTTTACCTGTGTTCACTCTTCTAATTCTGCTGGTCCTGCAAATACGCAGAGGCATTTAACTAGTAGCTGCATATTTATTTTTAGCAGCATTTTTTTGTGCTGTGCTTCGGCAGGAATGAATATGGGACACGGTGGATTTTTTGCAAGTTCTTTGGCAAGGGTGAAGAGTGGACACTGTGGATTTTTATTTTACAGTGAATTAAACCCTTGTATTTGCGGTGTGGGTATCTTCTGAATGAAGAATGGACACTGGTAGAGTATTACAGTGAACCAGTCCCTATTTCTTGCTAGCAAACCTTCAACATGTGAATGCAAAATGTTTAATTAGCCCCCTCCTCAAATTTTTTGGGCTGCAGGGGGTACACCGTGCATGAAGTGGCCACAATGGAAGGCATATTTTTTTTAACTACATTGATTCCCTGAATATGCAAGGAAAGATGTCTGCTGCTCAGAAAAAAGGGTTTTTATGACATTCTGTAGGCCAAGAGGGTCTTAAATATCTTAAACAGAGGCCAAAGGATGGAGGGGAGGTGGACAGAAATGTGTTTGAAAGTGCTTTGGCTGATTTTGATCGGTATTTAGCCCCAAGGTTTGCGCGTGTATTGTGCAATATAAGTTCTTCCAAAGAAATCAGGAAACTGATAAGTCAGTAGATAATTACATAGCGGCTTTGAGAACTTTGTCATTTGTAAATTTGGAGCATTGCAAGAGGAGTTAATCAGAGACCAAGTGGTAATGCATGTGAAGGGCCCATCCAGACAGGAAAGGTTGTGGGTGAAAGGAGATGCTATTTTAGAGTTTATTTTAGCTATTTTTAGAAAAGCCAAGATGTTGAGTAGGAGTGCAAATGAAGTTAAAGCTGATATTAGGGTGAAAATTGAATGCTGAGGTTAAAAAAAATATTCTGGGAGTAGTAAGGAAAAGAATTATAAGGGTAATTGAGATAATTTAAGATGTTATTGTTGCAACAGTAAATGTAGATTTTCCCCATCTTTTTTGACCAGAAAATCTGCATTTTATTAAAGACACGGAGGCTAATATTATTACAATCTCCTTTTAATTAGCATACCACAACCACTTTAAAGAACATAGAGCATTGAGACACAAAGAAATTCCAACCCAATAAAAGGTCAGAAAACTAGTAACACTTTCTTCTTTTTTAAATCAAAATAAATAAACTTATTAAAACAAGAACGAGAGATGTCCCAATCCATAGAATCCTCTTTGAGGGGAGAGAGATCTTGACAGCGTAAGAGAAAAGGGAAAAATCCAATTTAATTATCCTTAATATTCCATCCGAATTATTGTTGAGCACGACCTAAAAGGTCAAGAAAGACAAGTGAATAGAGGGATGGGATTAGGGAGGGAATAATATTAGCCTCCGTGTCGTTAATAAAATCCAGACTTTCTGGTCAACAAAGTTGGGGAAAATCTACATTTTATGGCAAGTCCGGAGGCTAATCGTATTGCAAGTTTAAAGCATTTTCAATAGACATGGGGCAGCATTTACAACAGGTCTAAAATAAAACTTGCGAAAACCCATATCATTTGACCAATCAGCACATTTAAGAACATCATTCAAAGAACCTCCTTGTAAAAAGCCTTGAGAAGCAGAGGCACCACTGACAGAGTGTGCGCTAAACAGGGTAACATCAACATCAGACAATTTCATCACCTCTTTAACCCATCTTGCTAGAGTTGAAGGTGAAACACTTTTGTGAGCTTTCCTGAATGAAATCCGTAGCTGTTTGACGTTAAATCTTAATGTAGATGTTTTCTGTTCATATTCTTTAACGCATCTGACAACACATACATTGACATAATCATCAAAATAAAGATAGAAAATAGTTTGAGAATTAGTTTTTGTTCTGTTGTTTAAATAAAAGCATATACCTTCTTGGGAAAAGACTCGGTTAGAAATTTCTAAAGCTTTAACATCAGAGACTCTTCTAAAAGAGACTAAACCGAGAAGGGTTGTGACTTTGAAGGAAAGTAGTTTGAGAGATAATTAATTGTTTGAACCCAGGCTATCTATACATTCAAGACTTTAGAGACATCCCACAGGGAATTATACCTAGAAATGGGTGTTTTAGAAATCCTAATACTTCTTACCAATCTTTTAATAAGAACATTTTGACCTACAGAAAAACTATTGACCAAAGCATGACCAGCGGCAATAGCAGAACGATGAACATTGATAGTTCTGTAAGCTAGGCCTTTTGCAAACAATTCCTCCACTACATCCACTGAAATAGGGTCAAAGTACCTTTCAACACACCAGCAAACCCATTTCTGCCAAGCCAATCAATAGATTTTACATGTTCCTGGTGCCCAAGATTTTTTAATGACGTTTGATGCCTCTTCAGAAAGTCCTGGCAGTTCCCATAGATTCCTGAAATTTTCCAAGCCATCATTCTCAGTTCCCCACCTACAACTAGATTGTGCAGCTCTCCTGAAGGACCTGGAAGGATTTGCGGGAATACCGGTAGCAAAACTGGGTAATCCACTGCCAATTCTAACACCATAGGGTACCACATTTGAGACTTCCAAAGGGGGGTCACAAGAACCAGAGAAACCTTCCATTTGTGGACCATTGCAGCTACTTGAGTAATCATCGAAAAGGGGGGAAAGGTATAACCTTTCAGAAACCTCCAATCTTGTCTGAAAGCATCCACGCCTGTGGATTCCGCATCTGGGTGCCAACTGTAGTAAGTCTCTAGCTGGGTATTTAATCTGTCTGCAAAGAGGTCTACCTGACCCGGACTCAAAGACGCCAATTGCTTGAGTCCCTGTGGTTCCTTGAAAACCAGTCTCCCTCTATATTGCTCAAGCCAGGAATGTGTTCTGCCTGAACTAAAATATTCTGTTTGAGACACTACTCTCAAAATACTTTGGCCAAGTCTGCTAAATCCTTCGATTTCGGACCCCCAAGCTTGTTGACAGTACATCTTTTGGAGTTGTTCGTAAATGTTTTTATAGCAAAGGAACCTGCTAGAAGCTCCAAGCAGTTTAAATGTAAACTCTTTTCTTCCTCTGTCCAGAGGCCACCAGTAGAGACTGAGCCACAGTTCGCTCCCCATCCTGACAAACTTGCATCTGATTCTATCACTAGGTCCGGGAGAGAGTCAAAAATTGATCTCCCATTCCAAGCCTCCATATTTGTTAACCACCAATCTATTTCTTCCCTCGCTTCCTGAGTGAGAGATATTTCTTGTTAATATTTCAAGCCATCTCTTAGGTGTTTGTTCTTCAGACGTTGGAGTGCCCAATAGTGCAAAGGACCAGGAAACAATTCTTGAATTGTAGAGGACAGCAGGCCTATAATCCTTGCTAGCATTCGAAGAGAAATCTTGCCCAGGGATAATACGCTTCTTAATTCCTTTTTTACACGTTTTAATTTTACTCTTGGGAGTTTGAGTTGACCTTGGACAGTGTCTATCATGAAACTTAGAAATTAAGTGACCTGGTTTGGAATTAGGCAAGCCTTTTGTCTGTTTACCACGAAACCTAGATCCTCTAAAAGGGTTATTGCCAAAGTAGTGTGGTCTATCACTCTGGATTTGACTTGATCCATTATGAGGATGTTGTCTAGGTAAATAATTAGGCGTACCCCCGTCCTCTTAGATAAGCTGCCACTGGTCTGAGAACCTTGGTGAAACACCAAGGGGCGGAAGAGAGGCCGAAGGGTAGGCATACAAGCTCCCACATTTTTCCACCCCATCTGAAACTGAGATATTTCAGGTGATCTTGGCAAATAGGTATTTGTTAAATAAGCATCAGTTAAGTCTAATCTAGTTAGCCAATCCCTGGGTTGAAGAATATCTCTTATTAGGTGAAGACCTTCCATTTTGAAATGGTGGTACTCCACCCAATCGTTGAGACTCCTTGGATTTATAACAGGTCTCATTCCTTTCTCTTTTTTGTGCACCAGAAAGATATTGCTTATAACCCCATTGGTGTGTTCTAGTGATTCCCTGATGGAACCTTTCTCTAAAAGGTCTTTTACGTCTTGGTCTACTAGCTTTGATAATTCTTGGTCGAACCTTATGATTTTTGGGATGTGATCTTAGACGGGTTTCCCCACAAAGTCTATCTGATATCCGAAGACGGTCTGTAGGACCAAGGGTCCTGAGTTATGGATAACCAATTTTCTGCAAATTGAGCTAGTCTCCCAACTATCTTTATAGAGATAGCAGAAGGGTCTTGCCTTACCTGAGCCTCTTGAGCGATGGTCGCCTCGAGAACCTCTTCCTCTAAAGCCTTGTCTCTGAAGGTAGAAGCTTGAAAAGGAGTATTGAGGATGTAAGAGGTTTGGTCTAAAAGCCCTCTGAAAGGAGGCCCTTGAGTTAGCTTGTCCTCGGCTGGGAAATCGACCTCTTGATCGCCTGGCCCTTCCAAAAACACGTCTGTCAAAGACCCTTTTGATGTCTCTTTGGGAGTTTTCATTTGAGTTAAAGGCTCCTACATATTTGGACATCTGTTTTATAAAGTCATCCCCAAAGAGTAATCCGTTAGCCTCCTGTCCTCCTTCATTGTTGGCAAGCTCCACCAGTTTGGGGTCGATTTTTAGGAGGATGCTCTTCCTTCTCTCAACATTTAAGGCGGTGTTAGCATTTCCTAGGAGGCATACTGCTCTTTGTATCCATTGCCTTAACTCTTCAACATTAAGAGTCGAGTTGTTAACAAAGGCATGTTCAGTTAAGTCAAAAATCTTAGTCAAGGGGCAAGAGAGGTCTAGGAGTCTGTCTTGACACATGTGCAAGCCTTTGTCTAGGCGTTTCCTAGGGTCTCTACCGCTTTTAGAGATAAAAGCAATTATTTTTTGATCCAAATCTGGCGGTTGTGTAATCTTATTATGGAGGGAGGGTCTAGCGCATTCAGATCTGAGGCGTAGTCTGACGTCCTTAGGTATTTGTTTTCTGAGCCACAAATGCATATAGTTGGCTACATGAGCAGCTGGGGTCCATTCAGGGGATAAGGGTGTTTTAGTAAGGAAGGGTCCAATATAAGTTCTCCGAAGGGGTCTGTAAGCTCCCCTAAGTCATGATCCTCCAAAATATCGAAATCCGAGGAACAACTCAGTTCCACCTCAGTTGAAAAGAAAAAGGGGCGTGTAATGGTTGAATATCAAAGAGAAACATCCCAAAGGGTTAAAATGGCTGACAACACATAGGCACGTAGGAAACTGCAACAATGAAATTAATCCTATAACTATTTAACTTAAAAGGCTCGTCCTACAACTATTTAGGGGAAAGGCAAGACGCGATGTCGGGAAAAGGGGGAGGAGAACAAATGAGTGATCAAGTCCGTTCAAGAAATCGGGACCCGAGTGCGATATTTCAGCGCTGCCCGCTCGGGCAGGAAGCAGGCGACTGCACGTCCGTGTTTGGAGCATAACTGGAGCTCCTAGCAACGCGGCGTGTGGCGCAAGAAGTAACCTAGGAGGTTACCATGGTGCGCCAGTCGTGTTGCTACGGCGGTGAGTTTTTTAAGTATAGTTTAAAAATAAACAGCATGCATTTGGGAAAGGTGAAACCCAAAACCAAATATAGTGAAAGGGATAGATGAGAAGAATAACAGATGAGCAAGGCAGTCAGAGAATGCGCGTTCGTGACAGCGCTAACTGGGAGTCAAAGTCGACGACAAAAGCAATAAAATGTACAATAAGGTTACAAAAGAGTGGAAAGATAAAGAAAATAGCGTGCAGCGAAGCAGAAAGTCGAAAGACAAGGTTAACTTGTGAGAAAGACAGATAGGTATAAAAAAACAGAGTTTCAGAGATTTCTTATCTCAGCTGCAGCAACCAAAAAAAGAAGGAAGTGTTACTAGTGTTCTGACCTTTTATTGGCTTGGAGTTTCTTTGTGTCACAATGCTCTATGTTTAAAGTGGTTGTGGTATGCTAATTAAAAGAAGATTGCAATAATATTAGCCTACGGTCTTGCGATAAAATCACATTTTGCAAATGCCATCAAGCCATCAAGCAAAAATACGCAAATTGTGGAATGATGAAGCATTTTTCTGAGGTGTGTAAGAAAAGGAAAAATCTCAAGGTCAAGTGTGTAGATGATGGTGATAGCAGTGAGGAGGAATCTCCTGTTTACAGTGCACAGGATGAAAGCCTATTTGTGTGAACAGTACAGAGGGTGAAAGTAAAATACTCATAATTGGCAATGTACAGATTAAGAAAAAGTCTTTGTGTGACACAATGATATGGGGCGGTCGAGTTACAAATGTATGTAGATTTTAATGAAGGTGTGTGGGGATCAAAATTTTCAGACAGATTAAGACCCAATTTGGAGAAACCAGACATCAATCCTGAGGGCTAATCAGAGGAAAGGATAGAAATGGTGGGTTACCGCACCTTAATATTCAGATTCAAGAACTGTGAGTGTGTTGGGAAACTTTATGTGGGCAGGAAAGGACCTTCTGTTTTTGGTTGGTGTGAACAAGGTATACTTAACATAGTACTCAATCCCAACAGCCCTGAACCAGTTATGGTGGTGGAGGAGGGTAATGGCAAGGGGGTTGTTATGTTAAAACAATTCCTACAGGAATAAAATAGGCAAGTTAGCTGATTTCAAACATGAAATTGTTCTGAAGAATGATGCATGTCTCAGGATTTACAAGACAAAGAACATACCCATCATAGTCAGAGGGGAGGTGGATAAACAACTTCACAAATTTGTGGAGGGTGATATAATTGAGAACACTGAATAATCAAAATGGATTTTCCCATTGTGGTCGCTTGGCGTGCTAATGGTAACATTAGACTTTGCATTGATTTGCGCTATCTTCATAACAGCATTCTGGTTGACCAATTCCATTTACCATGTATTTCTGAAATATTGGCCCTGGTAAATAAAGATATTTTTTTCCAACATCGATCTACTGTCTGCTTATCACCATATTGTGCAGCATGACAAGTGTAAGAGTTACACAGCGTTTATAACATCTATTGGCTGTTACCAATATAAAAGGATGCCTTTTGGAATTGTGTAGGCCGGGCCGATCTTCCAGCGTATCATGAATGATCTATCTGGAAAACTGCAAAATGTGCATTGTTTCCAGGATGACATTTTAATATTTGGGAAGGACAAGGAAAACCATGATATTACTTTGGAGAAAGTGTTGGAGATCTTGTGTGAAAAGAGTATGACTGTGGGACATTCCAAATGCGAGTTTGCACTTACATTTGTAACTTATTTGGGGCATGTTTTATGTGAGAAGGGTGTCAAACCTAAACCTGAGTTAGTTGAGGCTATTCACTCAGCACCTGCTCCTGTTTCCAAGGACGATGTAAGAATATTTCTAGGTCTCACAGAGCGTTACTCAAAGTACTCATGCAATCACTAAGACATTAGTCATGCACTCATCTAATCAGCCAGGCACTACTGATGCACTTATTTAATTATCGAGGCAGTACCCATGTACTTATCAGTTCAGTTCAATAAACTTTATTTCGATTCAAAAGCAGAATCATAAAAGTATAAACAGATTAAAAGAAACATTACACATTACACAAATAATTTAAAAAGACCATACAGTTATGTTGACATCCATAAACATATTATTGTTAGAAATGGGATCCCTGGCCGGCCAGGGCTTGCACCAAGGCCAGTCAGAGATCACCACTCCCTAGTCAGGGCAAGGGGGTTACACGTCAAGATAACCCCTGCTCACCCTCTAGGTAACGTGGCGCGAACAGCAAGGCTAAACTCGGAGGTTATGTAGGTTAAGTATTTGCGCGCGCACCCACCAGCAACAACATCCAGGGCCTTCCACAAAAGGAACTCCACACAAGGTATATATGAAAATAGTCTTTGTATTAAAAAGGACACATAGGAACACACACTTTACAAGGTGCCAGAGGCACGGGCAGGATTTACAAGGGACTATGTACAGGGCAGGGCCAAGGGACCACTGCTAGGGATATGCACTTGATGGAATTGGCATTTCGAACATATAACAACTGGAAGCTTCATAGAACTAGCATTAGAACTCACTCTAACCAGCAGCAACATACATGAGGCACAGGATATTCAAGAGGGAAAAATGCTAATAAGGTACATAACACATTCGAAGCACCTGCAGGGAAGTAACACAGAATAACTCTTAGGAATCACAATAAAAGGAGCTCACAACTTCAACAGGCTGTCTCGCCTCTAGGGGCTAGGACTCCCCAAAAGTCTCAATGTCAGGACAGGCTGCAGGTAGCCAATATAAACCTAAACGTGGCAGCGCACACGAAGAGCTGGGCAGCTGTAGGTGATGCGCCCAACGTTGGAGTCCTTCCTGTGGGACTCGATTTTACTAGGGGACCTCCTGGAGCTCTGGGGACATTTAGGGCTTCGAGCCCCTCGTGGTTCTTTAAATCAATACGGCGCTGCGGGAAAACAACCAGGGTGCTCTTGAGCCTCTCGGGCTCATGAATGACGGGGGGGGGTGTTGGTGGAGTCCCTCTCAGGGATGCCCCACGGGCCTCTGGACGCAACCAGGAATTCACTGCAGAGAAGGGGCGGGCACCGGCAATGTGCCCCGACGCCCCCTCTCCCTCTCGGCACTCACCGGGTCAGGCGCGCTGGTCTCCTCGGCTCTGCCGGCCTCCTCTCGCTTGACGGGGCTCTCCCTCAATCTCGGGAGCCCCAGGGGGGGTGGTCGGCGGCACCTGGTGGCAATGCAGGAGCGCGGAGTAGGCTCCCGCCGCTACCTGCTTCTTCATGGTTACGGGGGCCGGCCTACAATTCCTCGGGCTGGCAGCCAATCACGGCGCGGCCCGGGGAAGGCGTCATCTGGGAATCCTGGGCC
Source organism: Lissotriton vulgaris (assembly GCF_964263255.1). Lineage (NCBI taxonomy): Eukaryota > Metazoa > Chordata > Amphibia > Caudata > Salamandridae > Lissotriton > Lissotriton vulgaris. The sequence continues at coordinate 549,188,229 of NC_141699.1, read as the reverse complement.
GGCAGCCAATCACGGCGCGGCTCGGGGAAAGTGTCATCAGGAAATCCCGGGCCGACAACCAATCCTAGCGCGGCCCGGGGAGAATGGCTCGAAGGGTCCCGGGCCAGCGGCGGTGAACTCGGGGGGGATAGCGAGGGGTAGGCTCCCTCGAAATTACGGCAATTAAGGGGACAAGCGAGGTAGGCACTCGCTGGGGGATCGGGGACCTTCACGAGCACGGGGCAGCACCGGCTTGACGAATAAAGCGCTCCCAGCGCTCGTAACAGGAATGAAGCGCTCCCAAGCGCTAGAGGGCAAGAACCAGCACTCCCAAGCGCCAGGTAGGAGGAACAGCGCTCCCAAGCGCTGGGGGTCAAAGGAAAGCGCTCCCAAGCGCTAGGTGCACAGAAAACAGCAAAGTCCATAAGGAGTCCAGGACCTCAGGTGGAGCACAGCAGTTCCTAGGAAGGAAAGTCCATCAGATGTCCAGGAGCAGGACAGGGCTCAGGGAGGCAAGCCTTACCCTGAGCCCAAGCAGCAGCACGCCCCTGGTTGGGAACAAGAACATTTTCAGAGTGTCACAACATCCTTTGTCTAAAGGGGAAGGCAGGGGGAGAACCAGCTAGGACTGGTTATGGGGGATTCTTTTCACTGTCCAGGCTAGGGACATCAGACGCACCCCAGGGGGTGGAGCCAGCATTGTGTGGGGAAAACCCAGCCTCATTCAGGACCCTCAAACCAGACAGTCAATCCACAAGCAGGCCCAGGCTCACTCCTCCCCTCACATCAGCATGCTAAACACTCCATTCAACACGGGGCAGACCCTCCCAGACTCTTGGAGCCAGGCTCACCAGCCAGCCTCAGCCAATCACACGCCAGACATAAATTACACAAATATGCCAACTTCTAAAAGTGGCGCTTCTACACTAGACACAATCATACCGCATATACCATTGCGCAGCATTCAATCTCACGAGTTCACACATACCAGACTCGACCCTGCACACCCCACGTATCAGGAACTACCAGGGACACATACATTCCCCATGCATTCCTATGGGAGGGAAGGCCTCTCTCACCACGTGCACTCAGAGCGGGAATCACCATCCCCAGGTTACATATAACAAACAAAACTTCAGGGGTGAACCTGCCAGAAGGGCCAAGTCCAACAATTATATATCCATAAGTTGATTTGCAATAGATTTGGAATACATGTAGTTAAAAGATCACATATATTAAAAAAGAGATTTTGTAAAATACATGTGCAATCCATAAAGATACCAATCTACACATTGGTCTCATAGATATAAATCAAAGAATATTCCATGATGATAGTCAATATCGATTTCTGATGGTGAGCGCCAGTCTAATAAAACTAAGTACAGCACTACATATGGGTGGAGTTGATAGTGAGAGTAAATATTCGTATCCCTCTTTGTAATAGCGGGATCCAAGGGTTAACAAAACAGGCCTAATAAATCAATTTCTTGGATCTTTGTACAAGGTACAAAAAAGAATAAGATGTACAGTGTTTTGTGAAACTTTGTTGTTACAGGGGCAAGGGGGTAGTCTCTCACACCACCCCACTTGCTTTGGAAAAGCAAATAGGAAATGCAGTGTGTTAAGGCGAAACCTAGTCAAACAAAAGCGCCATGTACTTATCTTAACACCCAGGCACTACCTGATCACTCAACCAAAAACACAATGCCAGTAGCCATGTACTCATCCAACCACTGAAACACTACTCATGCACTCATCAAATTCTGCCAGATGCTATGCATGCACTTAAACAATCATGTATGCAATATCCATGCACTCTATAAATACCCTATATACTATCTATGCACTCCCGTCATCATCCAGGCGCTAGAGTTACACTCATTTAATCATTCAACCACTTTTTATGCATGTATTGAATTATTGAGGCATTAGTTTTGCACTTGTCTAATCATTCAGGCTGTACTCTGCAATCATCCAAACACCCAGATAGTAGTGATATACTCATGCAAACGTGCAGGTAGTAACTACGCAGATATGTAAAGACCCAAGTATATCTCACTTACTCAGGGAATCATCCAGGAACTACCTGTATCCTCAGGGAATCACCTAGGCACTACCTATGCACTCATTCAATCATACAGCGGGTATTGATGTATTCAACCACAAACACATGTATTTACAAGTTTTAGTGAGGAATGTGTAGTCTTTTAGAAACATATGTTTAATTATATATTCAACCTGTCACACAATCTCTTCATGTACTTGGAAGAATTAGTGAGCTATATGCTTCGATAGAGATTAATGTGCAGATTTATATATATATCCAAAATGTAAATCCAATACATCTAAGTAGAAAAGTACTGAGGTACTAAATACATAATTCACAACGTGGCAGAGAGGCACACAAATAGCTCTTATTTTGTGTTTTCAGATTTACAGTGTTAAGACACTGTATGTACTTTCTACACTTTAGTTGATGTGCATTATAACATTTATTACAGAAGAGCTAAACTCGTCTTTCACCGTATGTAAGTGAGAACTCAGATATGGTGCAGCTGTGTTCTAGGAGAGGGTGCTATACTGTTAAAAGGTTACTAATAAATAAAGTTTTGTGTTTTGGTTTGGGTTGGGTATATTGAAGTAAATGCATGTAGTTATATAGCTAGGTTCATTTGTAGATTTAAAACAGCAACATAACAAAAACAGTTTTTATATTATGTACAAGTCAGCAGTAAATTAGTTGGTACGTTGGCTAGAGTAAAAATTAAAATATACTCATTTTTTTGTGCAGAACAATTTCTACATAACTACAGACAGAATGCCTACAAAAGACTGGAAGAAAAAACAACAGAAGCAAATACAGTATCTCTGCAGAATTGACACACACAAGGGGCAAAATGCAGAAAAAGTGGTGAAAGAAAAAAGAGCTACTGGTAAGAGGACAAAGTAATTTCTTAAAAATATATGTGGACACCTACCTGCAAAGATTACAAAATAATGAAAATAAAAAGCAAACTATGAGAAAGAATAAGAGTGGACAATATCTATATTACAAGAACAGGAAAGAATGTAACAAAGATGGATACACCTTAACGAGGAGACAGAAACGGTTTAAGTAATCAGAGCCAGAATATTTTGTAGTAGAGTGGTTGTAAATCTACTAAGAAATATGAAGAGGTATAGAAGGAGGAGAGAGGCACTGAAACAGAAAGAACAAGCTGAGAGAGTAGCTGATAAGGCATTTGCTTGGCAGAGGAAGCTTTTGATTTTGATTATCTGTACCATGTACATTCATCCTTCCCAGAAGAATAAAGCAGGAATAATAGAGTCGCTAACATCACCATTAAAATCACTATAATTCACCTTTCCTCAAGCTCGCATCATGTTGTCAGGAGACTTTAGTCTCATTTTGCAAAGTGGCATAACCCCTGCCACTCAACCTTCTAACTTAGCTGAAAACAAAATTCCTCCAGCAATCACTAATTATTCCAGAACAAACCACCAAGGTAAAACTTCCATCACAGCTCTAACAAAGATAGGTATGCCTACTCTTAAGGGTCGTTTTCCCGAAGACCAACCAGCGCAATTACCAGAGCTTCAAAACACAATAATACCATTTTAGACTATACTCTTGTAGATATAGAGCTATTTCAAACGATTGTCACTTATCAAATCACACCAAGGTTGGAGAGCGATCATTTCCCCCAGTTTATTGAGCTCACCATCCACCCACCAAGAGACCCACCAATCAATGACCTCATGGCCCTCCCAAGTGCACATAATCTGAAAAGGCTCACCTGGAAGGGAACAGAGGCATCCACATTAATGAACTTTAAAATAACATTCACTACAAACAAGCCTGATAATCAATCATGGATCTCGTGGCAAAAATGGGAGTCCATGTAAAAAACACTTATTTCCAACTTCTCCCCAAATTGCTTCCACCACCCAAACAGTACAAGAAAAGAATCATCTTGGTTCCCAAAATCACTCCTATGGAGAAAAGAAATTTAAACAAGGAGATCAAAAATCTCCAGAGAAAAGAGTCAAAGAACAGCCCAAGTACGAACCAACAAATCAACACCATACGGCGTCTGTACAAAAAGACGATCTGGTCAGCAAAAAAATCATACCAATCAAAAATCTGGATAAAGCTCCTGCACACAAGCAAAACAGACAAAAACAAGCAGTTTTGGGCAGAAATAAAAAACATAGCCAATGGCAGCTTCCACCATCATAACGCCAATATCTCAGAGCAGACTGGATAGCACACTTGTGTACTTGATTGATGCACAAGCCTTAATGGCCAAATATAATCAAGCCCCAATCTTTCAGGCAAACAGGCCCCTTGAAAACCAGCTCGAGGGACAATGGCTGAATGAAATTCAAGTTCGGAAAGTCCCAAAAAGACTGAGAGCACACAGGGCCCATTGCCCAAATTCCCTTCCAAATGCGTTATTCAAGCTCAATCAACCATTTTGGGCCTCATACGTTACCCCACTATTTAATTATGCATTTTCAACAAACGGCATACCCACATCATGGAGAGGCAGTATCCTCCATCCAATTTTTAAAGCAGGCTATAGATCAGATCCTGCGAACTACAGACTGATGGCGCTCATTGATGTTGAAGCCAAACTGTATGCCTCTTAGATCTTGAGGCCTTGGTCACCTCCAGCAAGATAATTTCAATAACACAAACAGGCTTTAGACCAGGCACAAGTATTATGAGAAATCTTTTGGCCCTGAGCCTCCTTGTAGAAAAAACCTTACAAAAGACCACTAAATTGTACACCTGCTTTGTCGACCTACAAGCAGCTTTTGATATGGTCCTGAGAGAGTGCTTTTGCTCAAATATAGCTAAATGGGGTGTTCCACCAAAGTTACTCGGAGCCTTAGTCAATTTATACTCAGATACATGGGTTTGCATCACATTAGGCAAAGGCGATAGAACAATAGGGAAGATACCCACGTATATAGGCCTAAAGCAAGGATGTGTGCTTGCTCCCAGCTTATTTAACATCTTTACGGCAGATTTAGACACACGGTTGTCGGAAGTCCAAAGTGATCCGCCCATTAAAATTTAAGATGGGCCCTGGCAAACAAATTGTGTTTCACTCTTAACACACTACGAACAAAGCCTATCCTATCCAACTCACATCTTTTACAAGTAATTGCAGCCACGTTCCTTCCAACACTCACCTATGGCTCTCAACTTTTATGGGGTAAAGATGCAACCTTCTTGAACTTACAGCAGTTCACTTCTTTCAAACACATTTTTCGACTCCTGCAATTCATTTATTAGGCGTAGATCCGATTGGAATTTATGCTATTTCACCAACTACCGGTCAGGATGGCAGCAATTGTCAAACTGTGCTGGAGATTGAGAGCTGCAAATCCAGAATCACTGAACGCACTTTGTCGGGCAGAAATAAAGTATCATCCCAAAACTAAGAACAACTGGCCAATGGTGCTCCAACAAGCGCTAACCGCCCTCAAGGTGACTGAAGCATGGGTCTTAAACAGCAGCTTCTCTACGTTTAAAAAAAAAATCGCTAATAAAGTAGACAAACTACAAGCTTGGTCACTTGATAAAGCCGAGATGGCAAGCAAATAACATGGATGGATGGTTCAACAATCGTATAGGAACTGGGACCCGCAACGTACCTCGTAAGCCATATATCTCCATCAACACAGCATTCCTTTCTCATCATCTGACTAAGAGCTTTTTCCACAAAAGACCAAGGGCCCGATGTAGGTAAAATTGATTTACCGATTTTCAATTACCGAATTTTACCGATTCGGTAATTGAAAATCGGTAAATCAATGTGGTGGACATGTAGGTATTTCCAGATGTGCAAATACCGAATCTGTCACATTCGGTATTTACCGATTCTGTAAATACAGAATCGGTATTTACCATTGATTCCTATGGGCTTCAAAGCCCATAGGAATCAATGGGAAATACTGATTCTGTATTTACAGAATCGGTAAATACCAAATTTTGCAAGGGTGCAGGGGTGTCACTTTGACACCCTCTGGCACCCCACAAATAGGCATGTGCGCCATGTGGCACACAGACATGCCCTAAGGGCATGTCTGTCTGTCACATGGCTAGGTGTGCATGCACACATGTGCATGCACACCTGAAATCGGTATTTTACCACACAATAGGACTGTGTGGTAAAATACCGATTTTGTAGGGCCTTTGGGACTCAGAAGAGTCCCACCTACATCAGAGATTTACCGAATCGGTAAAAAATACTGATTCGGTATTTTACAGAATCGGTAACTTTACCGAATCGGTAAAGTTACCGATTCTGTAATATTGGGCCCGATGTAGGTAAACGCGATTTTCCGATTTCAAAATACCGAGGCGGGCCGAATCGGTATTCTGAAATCGGAAAACAAGATGTAGGGAAAAAAAACCGAATGAATACCGATTCGGTCGGCATCGGTAATGAGATTCGGTACGTTCCGATTCTGCTCGGTCCGAATCGGAAAGTACCGAATCGGCCAACAACGAATCGGAAATCACCGAATCGGCTACCACCGAATCGGATATACCCGATTCGGCGAATACCGATTCGGTAAAAGCCGATTCGGTAAAATCCGATTCGGCAATCATAGATTCGTAGCCATGAAAACAGACCCATGGCGAAAAAGCCCATAGGAATGCATTGAATGAACCGAATCGGCTTTTACCGATTCGGATAATACCGATTCGGATTTTACCGATTCGGATATTACCGATTCTGTAAAAGCCGATTCGGCAATAGGCGATTCAGCCAATGAGGTGGCTCCCCCTCCCCCACCCAAACAGGGAGTGGCAACCCTGGCAGGTGCAGCTAATTAAGAAGTTTCTGGAAAGCCTGCCTGAGCCCAACACTCACAGTTAGCAGCAGTGGGAGAAGGAGGTTGCCAACTGAACTGGAGAACATGGCAGAGCAGTCAGGAAGCCAGAAGTCCTCCCAGAAGAGGAAGCCCAAGTTCACCACCACCGAACTTCAGGTGCTGGTTGAGGAGGTGGTGAGGGTGCACCGCCAGCTGTTTGGCAAGCTGTCCCTCAACGTGCCAGACAGCACCAAGAGGAGAATCTGGGCCGACATCGCCCAGAAGGTGAATGCTGCGGGTGTCACCCCCAGGTCCATAGAGGAACTGAAAAAAAGGTTTTATGACATCCGCAGCCTCACGAAGAGGAAGCTGGCTGACATACAAAGGCAGGCTGGACTCACTGGAGGAGGCAACAACCCGGCGCCACCCCTCACCGAGCTGGAGGAAATTGTCTCCAGCACCATTGAGAGGGAGAGTGTCGTTGGAATCGGGACCCTGGACAGCTCTGCGAGAGCCACAGCTACAGGTAAGAAGCATGCGCATCATGACACACCCTACCAGACACCTCCCCATTAGACACAATGCATAGGCAAACACCAGCACTGTACTGTCACCAACATACAAGAGACAAGCATCATGGTACATGTAGTCAGCAGAAGTTAGCCAAATATGTCAGTGCAGAATCACAAGACAGGAAACAGTGTGACACGGTGTAAGGAGATGCAAGGACATGTGGAATGCCATAATTGTACTGACTGTAATACATCGGCACTCAGTTTACAAATGCTTCTTTGTACCTAGGGGCCCCATCAGGCGGAACAACTGTGACAGCAGAGGGAGCAGCAACGTCCAACACTGCAGTCGCAGGGCCGAGCACCAGCCAGGCTGGCCAGGAGGAGGATGAGGAAGGAGACACCCCAGGGCTAGGAATGGAGGGAGTCCTGGTCATTGACTTCCAAGCAGTGCACTCCCCAGTACTGCCCAGCACACCCCCCTTGCAATTCTCACCAGAAAACTCCCCTACAAGGCACACCATTCCGCCTACACCAGCTCCTGCCACAACCGTGGCCTTGCCACCTGTCCAACCTGTCCTGGGAGCAGGGGCTCAGGGACCGGCCAGCTTCACACCCCCACCAGTGGCACCCCAGCCCACTCAGCAGGCCGGAAGCAGCAGTGCCCGACGCCGTGCCATCACCACCACTGCTGCACCAGCACGGGAGGGCAGTGTGTTCCTGGGCCTGGAGGGACAAATGGTTAAAATCCAGAGGCAACAGGCAAGATCCACCATGGCCTGCCAACGCCAGCTCCTGCAGCACAACATGCAGATGGGGGAGTTGGTGAAGGGATTCCAGGCTGTTGTGGAAACCAACAAGGAGGTGGCAGCAGGGTTAGGCAGGCTGACCACTGCCATCACCCACTCATCTGCCAGACAGGAGGAGCATGAGGTGGCGCGCAGGCGGGATGCCCGGGTGCTGAACCGGGCCATGGCCCGCCTTGCAGCGGCGACGGCACAACTGTGCCATCGCAGCTCCAACCAAGAATCTGTGCTTAGTCAGCATACGGCTGAGCTCACTAGGGGGATGGCCAGGATCACCACGGCTATGGAGGCCATGATAATATCAAACACCGCCTCCAATCCTGCCCTGGACCTGGGTGATGCTGGAGACAGCAGCAGCCGTAGCAGCCCGGCCAGCGCTGCATCTGAGCCACGGAGGAGCACCAGGCGATCCGCTGATGCTGCTGGGCATTCGGAGGGGGCTGAGGGACACCCCAGTGGGTCTGGCAAGCGGGCAAAAAAATAGCCTGGCAAGGGGGGATGAGGCAACCAGAAGCCTGGACTTTATTTGATTTTACATACTCCATTTTTTGATGCACATCAGTGCTGTAACTGTGGTGCATCACTATTAAAATTTGTTTTTTGCAAGCAACATTTAGCTGTCTTTGCATCTGTACTCAGTCAGAAATAGTTCTCAGTGATCTCCTCACGTCTGTATCTGCCATCACTTGGCGTACACACCCCAGCTGGCTGTGTCAGTGGCACAGCTTCGTCGTCGTCATAGTCCTCGTAGTCAGACAACTCCACCTCAGTGCCCTTCTTGACCGCAAGGTTGTGTAACATTGCACATACAGCTATGATCTTGCAGCAGGTGATGGGGGTATACTGCCTTGCACCTCCACTCTTGTGCAGGCATCTGAATCTACTTTTCCAGATGCCAAAGGTCCGTTCAACAACATTCCTGGTGCGTATGTGGGCCCGGTTATACCTCCTTTGGCTGGGTGTGGAGGGGTTGAGGTAGGGGGTGAGTATGAATGAGCGGAGGGCATATGCACTGTCGCCTGGAAGAGAAAGGGGTCACATTAGACACATGCATACATGTATTACACCTACCTACTATGTGTTATGGGGGTCTGATGATGTGTCTCACCTAGGAGGTATCCTTCTCCAAATTCGCCAGCCATCAGCCGTGCATATATGCCGCTCTGTTGGAATATATAGGAGTCATGGGTACTTCCTGGAAATTTTGCTACCAGGTCTGTGATGGTGCACTTGGCATTGCAGATCACCTGCACGTTGATGGTGTGTGTAGATTTCCGATTGCGGTATATGTATTCGGTGTCCGCTGGTGGGCAAATCGGAATATGCGTGCCATCTATGCAACCGATGATTTGGGGAAATTGTGCCATCTGGTAGAAGTCAGCTTTAGTTTGTAGCAGTTCTGCGTGGGTTGCAGGGAATGAGATGTATTGGTCCATCCTGTCTATCATGGCGTCAAGGAATATGTGGAAGAACCTTGACAGGCTGCTCTGGCTCACCCCTCCTGCTGCTGCTACTCCACTTTGATAGCTGCCAGACGCTACCAGGTGTAGGCTGCATAGCACCTGGACGTGCGCAGGGATGGCGTGTGCCCTTGGGGTGTGGTGGTCCAAGTATGGCTTAAGGTCCCTGATGAGCTCAAGTATGGTGTCAGAGTCCAGCCTGTATCTCTGTAGGATCTCAGCCTCAGTGAGCATGAACAGGGTTATCCTCTGTCTGTAGACCTGTTCATTTCTTAGCCATTCCCTCTGTCCTTCCTGCTGTAGCCGTAGCCGCCTCGCAATGACATAGAAAGCTGCCATCCTGCAAGTTGCAATGCATTTTGGGACTGTTTATATGGGTTGGAGTTGGTTACCACCTGATTGCAATCCATGGTAAATACCGAGTGAATTCTACCGATTTTGAGCCGATTTCGGTGTTTCTGTGCCTCCCTACATCTCCCCAACTGTCGGAATCGGGGAATTTCCCGATCGGAGATTCATACGAATCGGCATGTTTTCCGATTCGGCTCATGTCCGAATCGGTATTTGTACCAAATCGGTACATGGACCGAATCGGTGATTTTCCGATTCGGTGTCACTAACGAATCGGTAATTGGACCGAATCGGTGATTTTCCGATTCGGTGTCACTAACGATTCGGTAATTGGACCGATTCGGTGATTTTCCGATTCGGTGTCACTAACGAATCGGTAATTGGACCGAATCGGTGATTTTCCGATTCGGTGTCACTAACGATTCGGTACATGGACCGATTCGGTATTTGCATCCGATTCGGTGTTTTTCCGATTCGTTACATATCCGATTTTCGGTATGTACGTATCGGATTCTTTCCCATTCGGTACTCATTCCGAATCGGTTTTCTATCCGATTCTTTCTGTTTTTGGTTCCCTACATCTCGATGGCTGTTTACCGATCGGTAAGGGCCAAAAATCGGTATTTTCGGCCGTTACCGATCGGTAACGCCCTACCTACATCGGGCCCATTGTGCCCCTACATGCCAAATCATGTATACCGGTCGGTAACGGCCGAAAATACCGATTTTCGGCCGTTACCGACCGACCTACATCTGGCCCCAAGTTCCACCAAGGAAACTAACATGGCCCAACCCCTTTTGTCAACTATGCAGCAGCTCTGAACAGACTGTTAAACATTTCCTGTGCATTTGTCCCACCGTCAGTCCAGACGACAAGTTCTATTACCAGCCCTCTGGTCACTCCAGGTAAGATCTTGCTGATTCGCTGTGGTGACACTTCTGAATAGTCAGTCGCTCCAGCTGTCTTGTAGGACAACAAAGTTTCTTCAACAAGTAAACAAACAGTTACAAACATAGCAGGGGGAGAGTGTGAGGACCGAAAGAGGCAGCATGGTGCATGGAGCAAAAACTCAAGTCACCATCATATAGTCGTACCGCTGGTCTGCACACGGTACAAACTGACTTGGAGTTACATCTAATGAAGAGCAGTCAGGGAGCCCTACCCAGTCGCAAGGAAGCATTCTGCACAAGCCTGGCCCACCAGCGAGTGCTCTATGGCAAGCATAGTCATCAATGGATGCCAATAGAGGCGATTTCTTTCAAATGTTGCAAGTCAGCTTTATTCATGTCAAGAACGGTCAGCACTCAGAAAACTTTTTTGTGCCCTGCTAGAGGGGCAAATGTTGATTATGCTAATATTGACAACAGTTTGTAGTTTAAATTTCTGTCAGATTTAGCTAACTGTCAAACACAACCACTCGGTCTGTATTTATTATGGCATCTATCTTTTATATAGGACTTGTTCCATGTTTTAAAAGACTTATCATTAAGCGAAGTGTCTCGACGTGTGTAAAGTGAATTGAGCAGACACCCCGCACCTGCATGGTCCATTTTCAATTTTAATATGGTCAAATTTGAACCTCTGCAACTTGTGTACTGTCCTTCCACCTGATTGCGCCGTCAATTTCATCCTGTTATACCATCCTTCTGAAGAGCCCCCACACCCCGAAAACTTGCTGAGTAGTGTGGCTTGAAGGACAAGAAACATACTGGAGGCGGCAAAGTCGGTGCAAGAGTGCGATTACCGTTGTATCGAGACCTGGAGTTTAGAGCAGCACTGGAGAGAAATTGGCGGTAGCGTGGTGGTAGCGGTCTGAATCCAGGGTCGCGACTTAACTGAGACCTGAGGGCCTGGGCCGAGAGCGATCGACACACGAGGCGGCTGGAACTGAGGTGGCCGCCGCAAGAGGTGTCAGAGGCCTGTACGGAGTGAGTGCTAAGAACATCGGTGGAGGCCTGCGGCTGGAAGCGGCGAGTACGATCGAGCACGGCCTCCCTGAACCTACGCGTGTGCCCGCGGAGACGCCAAAACATGGAGGAGAAGAAACAAAGCAGGCCTTGGGGAGCGAAGCTGGTGGTGTTCAGACGGGGTAAGACCTGTTACTGGTCGGGTCGGGCCTGGGCTGCTAGGTGGCGCAACCAGCACCGGGTGCCATATTGGTGGTGGGCGGTGTGGTACTAGCACCTGGGCGGTGAGAGGTACGGGCCTGAGATTGCGGCTGCGGGGGCCCGGAGCCGCTTCCTGGAGGCTGGGGGGCTCTGTCTGTGGGCATCGGGACCCCCACTGAGCTGGTTTATTGGTCGGGAGAGTCTTGGTGGTCATGGGGGGTTGTCTGGTTGAAGGGAGGGTGCCGGTTCTGCCTAGAGGCGCTATGCGCTTGGCGATGTCTGGTCCTCTGTCTGGGCGCCGCGGTTAGCTCAACGGAAGACAAAAGACTCGTGGCACTCCTGAACCGGGAGATTGAAACGGCGTTCATCACGAGTTGGGACGGTGCGCGCTTACATCGCCTGGACCTGGCACCTTAGAAATACGCTGCATGGCGGTGTCTCGACCGGCGTGGTTCACAGTCGAGCACTGTGACAGTAACATTGCTAGCTGTGGTTGCTGATAGATTGGCGGGACACGCATCTGGAGGCACAACTGTGCATACTGAAGCTGCAACGCTTACCATGGGGAAATCGGAGCCTAAACAGGCCAAATTGCAGTTTGAAAACAAACGTAATACCCGTGCTGCAGATGGCATGGGTGACCAGGGAGACCCGGGAGGAGCTCAGGGTCAGGGATCGGAGGAGAGCGCAGCTGATGACAATAGATCGATTTTGTTGGAACTCCGAGCTGGCATGAAAACGATAGATAGTAAGATACTGGCAACTGGGTTAGACATGGTCAAAAAGAAGGTTGAAAAACATGAGCATAGACTAGATGTCCTTGAGAACCGAGTCTCAGACACACATGATGAGCAGGCCGAATCTAGGACACAGATCCTACAGATGGAAAAAATCTTGGAAGTCGTAAGCGCGAAAAATGAGGACTTGGAAGCACGCTCTAGGCGCAACAACCTGCGCATCTTAGGCCTATCGGAAACTACGCCCATAACCAAAATGGAGCCTGAGGAACTGCTGCGTGAACTGTTTGGTCCATTGCATTCCACCGTGATGATAGTGGAGCGAGCGCACCGCTCGTTGGGGCCCAGGCCCAAACCGGGCGCATCGCCTCGCCCGATCATAGCGCGTCTCGTGAGGCGAGAGCCAAAGACTTGGTGATGTATAAGGGTGACAAGTTATCTTTTTTCCCAGGCTACACAGTTCAAGCGGCTAGGAAGGAGTTTGTGCCGGTAAAGAAACTGTTGAGAGAGGCCTCTGTCCCTTACGCCATGTTTTATCCGGCTAAGTTGAAAATCACTCACGAGGAGCAGGCGCATTCCTTTACAGATGCGAAATCAGCGTTGAAATTCACCAGGCAGATCTGTAAGGGCAGACCGGCACAGCGTACACAGACACCATTGTCTGGGGACTCTGGACTGAACGACACGGAATAGGCAGACGGAACTACCTCATCGAAAAGTTAGATCAGCGTGGCAACAGCGGTGTTATATATGACAGTCCGAGTGTACTACTTTCATTATCTACTGGGTTGCGATGATGACAGAGATCGTTGGGGTCCAGTTGACACTGAACACTGTTTGCTTCGAGTGTGGTACTAATGGCTATCTGATATGTCCTTTTGAAGTACTACGGGTGGGGGGGGGACTGTTGAAGGCCGGCAGCCGCACCAAGGTGCGGATTCTCGCTGCTGACCCACTTCCCCTAGAGGGTGCTCCCCGAATGTTGGGACTGTATGGAGTTCAATGGGAGGGTAGTGGGTTTTCTTCTCAACCTGATTGGGAGGTTGGAGTGGGTGGAGGGGGGGATGGGAAGTGGGGGTTGTTATACTTTTTGATTTATCGGTTTCACATCATACGTTTTCACAGGTATGGAAAAGCACGTACAGCGGGTAGATGGATGCTGCGAGGGCTGAGCTGACATACAAGATGCTCCTTTGGGAATAGATGAAACGATCTTGGTAATGGATGTCTAGAATGCTATGGCTGATACATGTAGAATGCTGACCTGGAATGTCAGGGGCCTGAACTCGCCTAAAAAAGTGAGACAGGTGGTAGCGTACTTGAACCGTCACGAGATAACCATAGCTCAGTATACGGATGGAAGTGTGGCCAGTAGATGGGCGGGCTTTAGGCTGACCGCATCGTACTCTTCCTATGCCAGGGGGGTTATGATATTGATCAAGAGGGGAGTGGATTTTCAACTTCTGCATACGTATACAGATGATGAGGGCAGGTGCGTTATGGTCTGTGGTAGATTGAGTGGACGTCCGATTACCATGGTGAATATGTATGGTCCCATTGTGGATGATGCGACCTGTGTGAATCACATATGTGGGGTGTTGAGGAAATGGCCGGAGACCCCTATATTCCTGGGAGGTGATCTGAATACGTACTTGAATGTAGACCTGGACAAATCTAGTCCCTTATCCCACTGTACCCCCAATGTGGCCAAGACGTTGAATTGTGCAATGGTGAGGGCAGGTACGCATGCGACACCCGCACACGGCAGCTGGTCGAGGCTGGATTATTGGTTAGTGGGGACGGAGGTGATGGATTGGGTGCGGGGGATTGTACCACTAGCTCGCACATTGTCAGATCATAACCTGGTTCAGCTAGATGTGCTCTTCCCATCAGTAAGATGCCCGCCTTTTACATGGCGCCTGCGTTCTGAGGCTTTATTAGACCCTGTATATGAAGCGACAATCAGAGATGCTATTACGCAGTATTTTGAGCTGAATAAGGGCACTGTTGCGGAAGCTGCTACACTGTGGGAGGCCTTTAAGGTCACGATTAGGGAGGTTTGCATCGGCACAGCGGCGGGTATACTAAAAGATATACACACACAGCTGAAGAGCACAGAGGCTGCATTGCGAGAGCTGGAACGCAAATATGAGGCAGAACCTAGAGTGGACACAATGGCGGAGTTACAGAAATTGCTCAAAGATTTGGAGGAACTGGCTGACACAGAAATAAAATACCTATCGCGGAGGCACACGGCTAGACGGTATGGGTAGGGGATGCGGCCAGGGCCCGCTCTAGTGCTTAAGATCAAAACACGCATTGAGCAACCGCAAGTAGATAGAATTGTAGATGAGCTGGGAGCTGAGCATCTTGATCAAGGAGACATATTAGAACAATTTCGGAGATTTTACGCGGACCTGTATAAGTCCAGTGGGCGGGTGTCGGAGACAGAATTTGAGGACTACCTAGAAGGCATAGCGTGTACATGGCTCTCTGATGCTCATAGAGAATACTTACGTCTGCCGATAGATGAACAGGATGTGAAAAATGCGATTGCGACTCTGGCTAACGGTAAAGCGCCTGATTCGGATGGACTGACGGTTGAGTTTTATAAAAAATATGCAGATCTCCTGGCGCCGCATCTACTTGCAATGTATGCGGAAGCTCACGAGTCTGGAGAGCTACCTCCATCTTTGGGAGGCGCTGATAATTACGTTGCTCAAAAAATACAAACCACCGGACAGATGTGATTTGTATCGCCCATTGTCTCTGCTTAATATAGATGCTAAGATTCTGGCCAAGATTTTGGCGACGAGGCTATAGCCATTGATGCAGAAATTGGTATTGCCGGATCAGTCTGGTTACGTACCTGAACGATCCACATCTTATAACCTGCGAACGGTCTTTTCTATGTTCCATGTTCTTGAGCCAAAGCTGCAGGGGGCAGCAGTGTTTTTAGACGCAGCCAAAGCATTTGACTCGGTTGAGTGGCAATATCTAAAGTATGTGTTACGGCGTATGGGATTCCCACCACTGTTTTTGCAGTGGATAGCGGTGCTGTACTCCAGACCGAGCGCGCGGGTACGCATAGGCGGTCTCACATTGGACTCATTCCCAATAGGTAAGGGCGCGCCTCAGGGACGTCCCCTGTAGCCGCTAATATTCGCACTGATATTAGAACCACTGGCGTGTGTGATCAGGCAGCAACATAGGGAGGCAGCACTTAATTTTAACTTCCGGCCAGTGGCTATATCGCTCTATGCAGATGATATGGTTCTCTTTGTTCGTGAACCATCTCGATATCTGGCACAACTACTCAGAGAATATGTACATTTTGGTCATCTGTCGGGGATTGCTATAAATTGGGATAAATCTTTTGTAATACCACTGACCACGTCGACCGCCTGTCCGGATTTGGAGTTCCCACTGGTGTGGTCCACGGATCCGGTTAAACATCTAGGAGTCTGGGTACACAGAGACCCGAAGGTAGTGGTCAGAGAAAATTACGGTAGAGCATACTCGTCGTTGGTGAGCCAGGTAGATACTTGGATAGCGCTGCCGCTGTCGCTGTCAGACCGAATTGCCCTGATAAAGATGGTGGTTTTGCCGCGGTTTAAGGAGTCAGTTGATCAGACTAGCATGGGGAGGCAGGCACGCTTGTGTGCAGTAGACGACACTGGCTAAAGGGTACGAGAAGGGTGGGTTTGAGGCCCCTGATTTTTATGTTTATTATTTAAGTGCGCAAGCTCAATATCTGTATTATTGGTATAGGCCGCACGCATTTACACCGCATGTCGCGGTAGAGGAGGGTGATGTGGCCCTGGTCCCACTTTATAGTGTGATCAGTCAGCGCAGTCGTGGTACTCCGAAGACGGAGATTAACGCGGTCAACACCACTGTTGCTGCCTGGTGGAAGATTGGGCAGTTGGCACAAAAACTACCGCTCTATGCACCATATTTATATCTGGAACATCATGCTGCCCTGTTGGTGTCGCAGGAGAAACCGTCGCTCCGTCTATTAACATGAGGCAGGTCTCAGACATATGTCAGATGTTTATGTAAATGGCTGTGTTTTAGCGGAGGAGGACCTGGCTTATATCAGCAATCAATCGCAGCTGTTTCGTTTTGCAATGCATCACCTGAAACATGCACTTAAAGTACACTACACTACATATCCACAGGAGCCTCCCAAACTGGCCACTTTACAGTATGCGCTCACTACCTCCAGCAATAAAAGTTTAGTTTCAAAATTGTATAAAATGATAAAGGTCGAAAGTGTCGAAGTCCGAGATCGTAGCTGGGAGCGGTGGTCTGCTTGTTTGTTTGAATCAATCTCAGAGACAGACTGAAAATATATATGTGGCCTGACGGGAACGCTGAGCATGAATGGGAACCTGAAGATTATTCACTTTAAGTATATACACCAAGTGTATTATACCCCAATGCGTTTGCATGGGTATGGATTGCGTGCATCTGCAGATTGTAGGCGTTGTGGTCGTGAAAATGCAGACTATATGCATTTGTCTTGGGAATGTCAGAAAGTATGGGAATTCTGTGAAAAAGTGGTGAGCTGCCTGACAGTAATGGTGAGTGTGGAGTTGAGGTGCGATCCGCTTGCCTGTCTCTTATGCTGTGTCCCGCACTTTCGAGGAGTAACTAGTAAGTTTGTGCGTCTAGCCCTGCTGATGTAGGCTCGGAGAGTGGCAATTACATGGGGGGGCAGATGCAGGCCAAAGGTTGAATCATGGATCAAAGACCTGGTCTATTGCAGAGACAACTTGGTGGCATATGCAGAAGAGTTGCCTGAGATTTCGAGGCCCAGGGACATTTGGGAGCCGCTGAGGATGTATCTACTCAGTCAAGGAGAATCTGAAGATGTTTAGTGTAAAGAACAGAGGGGTGCACAAATCGCTATGTATGGTTTAGCTAACAGCTGCTGCGAGATAGTGTGCCTTGGAACGGTACGTGGTAAATGATGTGAAACGCTTATTTTTTGTTTCTTTCTGTTTCGGGGGTCCTCTTTGTTTTTGGGGGGAGTATTGCATATAAATTGAAAGCAATCTGTGTTCTGCTAAGATTGTAGGAATTTGCATTAGATGGACTATGTATTTTAAGATGCTTGTTGTTATGAGCAGATCTAATGTACAAATGACACAGGAGAATATTGGTTCTGTATCTGCCGTCTATTTTCATTTAATAAAACATTATAAAAGTTTTAAAAATTGTAATGGTTTAAATTAACCGAACAATAAAGATATATTTTCTGATTACAAATACATTGACGACTATTGACAAAAGGGTGTTGTACATGAGGAGACAAAACCTGAAGAAAGGATTAGAGAATAGAAGTAACTTTTGTACACTTTTTAGTGGAGAATGGATACATATATTACATAGCCTTTCTTTAACCCCTTCCATGCTCATGACGAGCTCAGCTCGCCATGAGGCACACTGGAGCTGTGCTTATGACGAGCTGAGCTCGTCATGAATAGAGGAATTCATGGAATGTCAGCACAGGAGGGGAATTGCCTTAGCAGCCAAGGTGTTAATGAAGCAACCTGTCTCCTGGATAACACATAAGTTCACGCTATTGATGAAAGAGGACGATTTTATGAAATGAAAAATGGCATTCCTATAGCGGAAGAGGTGATGGTATCTAGAAACGTAGAACAAATTATTGCAGAGGAGGTACAGGGAAGGCGTAGTCAGACCCTGTATACAAATGGAATTGTAGTAGTGGTTGTAGTATTCAACAGCAATCCATTGATATACTAACAACATGTCTACATATCTTTCCAAGGCGAAGTTTGAAACACAAAATAAGTACTTTACAAGGATTAGAAAGCATACACATTTAGAAGGTCACTTTATACCTTGTTTATTAAAGAAAGTATGCCAAAGCATCTTTCATCATTTCAGGATGTAAGCTGTACACCTCTCAACAATGTGAACTTTAATTACAAGGCTTTACTATGTGAAAAATATTGCTTTCTGTTTAGGAACGATAAATAGGGCACTTTTGCATGGTACTGTGGCAGAGGTAGAAAATGTTTGTGATGATGTGCAGTTTTGTTTCTTTTGTCCAGAACAGGAATATACGAAAATGAAGAGCTCATAATAGAAGGGGTTGCAGAACAGGACACAGTATAGTTGATAGCTTTGAAGAAGAGTTTACAAAATTCAACACAGTGTGCTCTAAATAACCAGGATATGTTTAGATATGAGGTTGACTCACTCACTACAAGATTGAAACTCGGACTGTTGACTTGTATTTAAAAAGTGAAAATTAAAATAATGATAACTGGTAAAAGTTTGCTGTGTACTTATTTGTAGAGGAAAGCTTTGTCTTGTCCATGCAGCAAGTTATATGTAAGAAATGTTACAATAAATTAGAGGATAATAAAATCCTGCTAGAGCTGTGCATAACAGGTTACCACTGATTCCCATTCCAGAACCACTTCAAGGTTTAAATGTTTAGGAGTCAATTCATATCCAAAGTATACTTCTATTTCAGGCTATAGTCTGTATGGAGCCAAAGACAGGCAAGTTACCACCAACAGAGATGCAGAAAGGTCTAAAAGGTAGAGTAGTGTACTGGATTACTAGTGTTTTCTCAAAATGTTCAGCAGGATGCTAAAGAATATTTAATTGCAATGCTAGGACTATTAGATGGAGAGGATGTGCATATCAATTCATTATTTGGTTTAACTTATAAATGGAACCATAACTGTGAATATTGTGACTTTACCTCGAGCACCAACATTAATTTAGAATGATTCCTCTACTTGACGTTACCAGATGGTAAAGCTGTGGCCTTTGAAAATGTAACCAAATACGCCCATCAAGATATGACCTGTCAAAATTCAGATCAGAACTTAGGCCTACATTGTTACTACAAAGGTATGGGAAATAGGTCATAGTCATGCTACAACGATGCAGTGTGGATGGTACTAAATTAGAAACTGACATTACAAACTTTGTAGCTGGACAAATTTCCATTAAATAAAAAGTTTCACAACTATAGCAATCATATTTTACGAAGGAGTTAATATAACCTCTACACACTACACAATATATTTAATATGTCAGAGGATGGACTAGTGCAATGACATAGAAATGTCATTCAAATCAAGACTAAGTACAAAGTTACCAAACTTATATCTGCTATTTCTAGAACCAAAGTTCTAAGGACAATTTAGGATAACAAAATGTGATATTGTGTTGACATGTATGTAAGTTAAGAGTTTCTGAGACATACGGCCTATTAGGGTATTGCCTACAGTAAGTTGTTAGAAATTAAAGACTCTTTTTAACTGGAGGAAAGGAATTTATAAAACATTACAGGAATACATTCTGTTACTACAGTTACAAACTAAATGGAGGTACTATAATACCAGCAGCTTTAAGATGCATCTAAGAAGTCTCTTCTCCGCTTTACCATTGTATCTTGTTTTGGTGGCCTAATGTTCAAAATGAAATCCTAATTAATTTGCCTTTGTTTATCTTTATTCACAGTGATTGAACTTCTGCAATAAAAAAGGAAAAATATATAACAAATATTGTTTCTCACATTCTGCAAAATTACATCCACAAACTGCTCCCCTGCTGTTACGATGGTGTTATAGTTCATGCAGGCGGTAGCAAAACGCTTTAGTTCTGGTGGCATTTCACAGCATCTTCTTTCTACTTAAGCTAGAACTTTGTCATCAGGAGCAGGGTAGGTGGTCTGGAGACTGATGATCCCTCTCCTTTTGACTCTGTACAATTTTAAGTTGCTTCTTGTGGTATGTTTTCAAGGGGTGCAACATGATTATTGTACCACATTAAAATGTTTTTGCTGTGCCCTGAGATAATGTCTTCTCACATATGCTGCACCTCACCAATTTAGTTGTGGTCTTCAATTTACCAGATGGACTAGGGAAAAAATCCAAGAAATGTTTAGTTTCTTCATTGCTGGTTCTTCATCAGAAGACTGTTCATGTGCAGCTGAGTCCTCCTGGTGTTCAACAACTTCAGCTAGTTGTAGGTCTTTCTCTCGTTCTCTGATGCCATTTTACGCTTGTAGAAATAGTCCCCAAAAAATTACAAACCAGAACAATTTTCACAATCAGTTTGGGTGATCTCCTATAACAAACTAACCTATATATTACTAAACAGTTACACTCAAACTGTATGTAAAATATGTCTATATATATGTTTTACACTTTGTCATTTCTATTTGCAACTACTGAACCCATTGCAACCTCCGGTGTCGCCGTGAACAAGAACAATGTGTTTTTGATGATTCTGACAAATGAATACAAAAGGGGAAAGTAAAATAATATCTTACTAAACAGCTAGACTGAAACTTTATGTAAAGTATGTCTATATATGTGTTTTACACTTTGTCAAAAACACAGGATGTTCGCTGTGTGTCGTTGGAGATTGCGTCGTCAGGAAAACCAAAAATATCTTGAAATAAGATGATTAATGTAAGTTTTAAATAAATAGATGGCAAATACAACAATAAGTGGAGCACCATGCAGATGTAATGTTCAATATATAATTATTAGAAAAAAATACAAGGACATTATAGTTATGAAATAGAATTAAAAAAACCTTATAAATTCACTAAAAAAAACTAAGGTTACTGAGACATCATAGTTAGGAATTAGTGCTTAAAAAACCTTATAAATTCACAAAAAAAGAAAAAAGTTACTCTCTTGATCAAGGAGACATATTAGAACAATTTCGGAGATTTTACGCGGACATGTATAAGTCCAGTGGGCGGGTGTCGGAGACAGAATTTGAGGACTATCTAGAATGCATAGCATGTGCATGGCTCTCTGATGCTCATAGAGAATACTTATGTCTGCCGATAGATGAACAGGATGTGAAAAATGCGATTGCGACTCTGGCTAACGGTAAAGCGCCTGGTCCGGATGGACTGACGGTCGAGTTTTATAAAAAATATTCAGATCTCCTGGCGCCGCATCTACTTGCAATGTATGCGGAAGCTCACGAGTCTGGAGAGCTACCTCCACCTTTGGGAGGCGCTGATAATTACGTTGCTCAAAAAGACAAACCACCAGACAGATGTGATTTGTATCGCCCGTTGTCTCTGCTTAATATAGATGCTAAGATTCTGGCCAAGATTTTGGTGACTAGGCTATAGCCATTGATGCAGAAATTGGTATAGCCGGATCAGTCGGGTTACGTACCTGAACGATCCACATCTTATAACCTGTGAACGGTCTTTTCTATGTTCCATGTTCTTGAGCCAAAGCTGCAGGCGGCAGCAGTGTTTTTAGACCCAGCCAAAGCATTTGACTCGGTTGAGTGGCAATATCTAAAGTATGTGTTACGGCGTATGGGATTCCCACCACTGTTTTTGCAGTGGATAGCGGTGCTGTACTCCAGACCGAGCGCGGGTACGCATAGGCGGTCTCACATCGGACTCATTCCCTATAGGTAGGGGCACACGTCAGGGATTGTGCCCTGTCGCCGCTAATATTCGCGCTGATATTAGAACCACTGGCGTGTGTGATCAGGCAGCAACATAGGGAGGCAGCACTTAATTTTAACTTCCGGCCGGTGGCTATATCGCTCTATGCAGATGATATGGTTCTCTTTGTTCGTGAACCATCTCGATATCTGGCACAACTACTCAGAGAATATGTACATTTTGGTCATCTGTCGGGGATTGCTATAAATTGGGATAAATCTTTTGTAATACCACTGACCACGTCGACCGCCTGTCCGGATTTGGTGTTCCCACTGGTGTGGTCCACGGATCCGGTTAAATACCTAGGAGTCTGGGTACACAGAGACCCGAAGGTAGTGGTCAGAGAAAATTACGGTAGAGCATACTCGTCGTTGGTGAGCCAGGTAGATACATGGATAGCGCTGCCGCTGTCGCTGGCAGACCTAATTGCCCTGATAAAGATGGTGGTTTTGCCGTGGTTTAAGGAGTCAGTTGATCAGACTAGCATGGGGAGGCAGGCACGCTTGTGTGCAGTGGACGACACTGGCTAAAGGGTACGACAAGGGTGGGTTTGAGGCCCCTGATTTTTATGCTTATTATTTAAGTGCGCAAGCTCAATATCTGTATTATTGGTATAGGCCGCACGCATTTACACCACATGCCGCGGTAGAGGAGGATGATGTGGCCCTGGTCCCACTTTATAGTGTGATCAGTCAGCGCAGTCGTGGTACTCCGAAGACGGAGATTAACGCGGTCGATGCCACTGTTGCTGCCTGGTGGAAGATTGGGCAGTTGGCACGAAAACTACCGCTCTATGCACCATATTTATATCTGGAACATCATGCTGCCCTGTTGGTGTCACAGGAGAAACCGTCGCTCCGTCTATTAACATGAGGCCGGTCTCAGACATATGTCAGATGTATATGTAAATGGCTGTGTTTTAGCGGAGGAGGACCTGGCTTATATCAGCAATCAATCGCGGCTGTTTCGTTTTGCAATGCATCACCTGAAACATGCACTTAAAGTACACTACACTACATATCCACAGGAGCCTTCCGCACTGGCCACTTTACAGTATGCGCTCACTACCTCCAGCAATAAAAGTTTAGTTTCAAAATTGTATAAAATGATAAAGCTCGAAAGTGTCGAAGTCCGAGATCGTAGCTGGGAGCGGTGGTCTGCTTGTTTGTTTGAATCAATCTCAGAGACAGACTGAAAATATATATGTGGCCTGACGGGAACGCTGAGCATGAATGGGAACCTGAAGAGTATTCACTTTAAGTATATACACCAAGTGTATTATACCCCAATGCGTTTGCATGGGTGTGGATTGCGTGCATCTGCAGATTGTAGGCGTTGTGGTCGTGAAAATGCGGACTATATGCATTTGTCTCGGGAATGTCAGAAAGTATGGAAATTCTGGGAAAAGTGGTGAGCTGCCTGACAGTAATGGTGAGTGTGGATTTGAGGTGCGATCCGCTTGCCTGTCTCTTATGCTGTGTCCCGCACATTCGAGGAGTAACTAGTAAGTTTGTGCGTCTAGCCCTGCTGATGTAGGCTCGGAGAGTGGCAATTACATGGGGGGGCAGATGCAGGCCAAAGGTTGAATCATGGATCAAAGACCTGGTCCATTGCAGGTACAACTTGGTGGCATATGCAGAAGAATTGCCTGAGATTTCGAGGCCCAGGGACATTTGGGAGCCGCTGAGGATGTATCTACTCAGTCAAGGAGAATCTGAAGATGTTTGTCTATCCGGCAGCCCCATGATCCGCAACAACCCTGAGGATGGGGGGGGCCTGAACCTGTGCAGCTGATGGCCTGATCCGCGTTAGCAGAGCCCGGCCTCCCGGGCTCTCCATGACTAGCCGCCTGGGCTCGGCTCGCCGTCTGGAGACATAACTCCAGAGAAGGCTTCACATGGGGGAAACACCCTGATATGGCTGATCTATGGCTGATATGGCTGATCTCCCAGGCCTTGTGACCTGACCCGGTCTACTTTGTCACCTGTTTTCAGTTCATGATGGTCGGCCCTAGTCAGCCAAGTCCGCCTGCCACGCTCTATGGGCCCTGCCTGAAGCCCAGGGGACCTTGCGCCTACGCAGGTCTACGGGATCCGTGCTCTGACTCGCCAAAGCCTAGGGCCTACTTTGGACTCCTGCCTCTATTTCTTTCCTGGTTTTTTTGCTCTGTTAACCTTCATGATCCTCAAGTGATTGTTGCCACTGTCCTGCATTGCATTTACCATTGCTGATGTTGTGTTTCTATGCTGCTTGCCATCATCCGCCAAATGGAGGGGGGTCCTCCTTGGTTTACTCTTGATTAGTGCTACTGTCCCCGCCCAATCGTTTTAGTTTGGGACCCTTCTCCTAGTGGGAGTTCTCAAGGAGTTGAGTTTCTGGGGCGACAGATGCTTCCTGTTTCGAAGTGTAGGGTGGGGGGTGTTGGGGGGTACTTGGGAGGGGGAAGTCCGTTGACTTCCAAAGGTTTGTTGTTTTTGGCCACCTACGGGCCGCTGTTCAGCTCAGCTCAGTTCAGCCGCTCCTCAGCTCTCGTCAAACCGCCCGCGGGCGGAAGGTTGCAGCTCCTCCTCCTACCGATACTTTACATTGGGTAGCTCCACTCCTGGCACTTACCCCCGACTGTCTTGAGCTCCCACTGCCTGAGCCCCCCATGGGTTGTTACGGGGGTGGCCGCGGGCGACTGCCCCTCTCCCCGTGCTCAATTCCCTGACCTCTGTTGGCCCTGCTTTGCTGCCGTGCCTCCCCGTCGCTGTGGCGCAGCGTGTGGGGCTTTCTCCCCCCCCCCCGAGTACCCCCCCCCCATGGGTCGCACATCCCCCCACGACTTCCCCCTCCCAGCATGGCGTACACACTGATTAAACCCTTACACGTCCTCTCCTGGAACGTCAATGGCCTCCTTGACTGTATTAAGCGTACAGCTGTTCTACGGGAGGCCCATCGTCACGCGGACGTTCTCCTTATCCAGGAGACCCACCTACTGGGAACACAGAGTACCTTCCTGGCCCGGTACGGATTCACGACGGTTTGGCATTCAGGGTTTCAACGGGGGTCCTGAGGGGTGGCGATCCTGATCCGGAGAGGGCTCCCCTTCACCCTGGTTAAAGCAGTCACAGACCCGCAAGGGCGGTAAAACGCGATATCAAGCATGGTGGAGGGATGTCCTCTGAACGTCATGAATCTCTACGCTCCGCCGGCCCTCCTGTCCCTGACGCTTCGGTGCCTCACGCAGATTATCTCCTCCTTTCCCTACGGTCTTACAGTGGTGGGAGGAGACTTTAATGCCTCCTGCAGCCCCGGCGAGACGCGGCTGGGATCCCGTCTGCGTCCCGAACCTCCTATGCAATGGCCTTGATGAGCTGGGTTTCGGCTCTGGGTCTCTGCGATGTGTGGCGTGTCTGGAAACCCCGCCAGTCGCAGTACACCCACACGTCGGCTTCCCATCACACCCACTCCCGCATCGACCTCCTCCTCCTTCCGGCTACTGACTGCCATCTGGTCTCCGGTGCGACTATCCTGCCCAGGGGACTCTCCGATCACTCCCCCATCTCCCTCCGTCTCAGACTCGCCCCGACGGGCCCTTGACCAGTCTGGCGCATCTACACCTGGTTCCTACAAGACCCCGTACTGGTGGATACGTTGGAGCAGGAGCTCACCCACTACTTCGCCACCAATGAGGGATCGGTTTCCTCGCCTGGCACCCTTTGGGAGGCCGGCAAGCCTGTCATCCGTGGGGTGGCTAGGGGACTTGTCCACGCCAAGCGGGCAGACCGGCTGGCCCGGCTTGTGGAGTTGGAGTCCCGAGCGGCCCGACTAGAGGCTGCGTTGGCTCTCGCTGGCTGGCTGTGAGGACCCCACTCGGCAACTGGCGTTGATTCGAGAGGAGATCCGCCAAATCTCACTAGACTCGGCCCAAATGTTGTGGCGCTCATCGGTGGCGCGGGTGTACGACTGGGGTGATAAAAATGGCAGGCTCCGTCACAACCTGGTCTCCTACCCCAAGATCCACCGGATCATCCTGAAATCCAAGCCTCGGATAGCACCCTCCAGGTAACCTCCGCGGCCATAGCTGACATGTTTTCAGCATTCTACGCTCGCCTCTACGCGTCCTTGACTTCCCTTCTGGGTGGTGCACATGCCTGTCTCCCCTCCCTCGCTCCCGAGGCTGCAGAGGCCCTGGAGAAGCCCTTTACCCTCGATGAAGTCCGAGAGGCTATCCCCCTCCTCCATTCCGGTAAAACACCTGGCCCGGATGGGTTCCCGCAGGAGTACTACACCACCTTCCGTGATATCCTAGCCCCTCAACTGTTGGGCCTTTTCCGACAGGTGGTGGATAATGGCTCCTTTCCCCCCTGAATCGGACTTGGCAACGATTGTGGTCATCCCCAAGACCCAACTGCCTTCCACGAACTGTGCGGACTTTCGTCCTATCTCTCTTATCAACAATGAAATTAAACTCTTCGCCACAATGCTGGCCCAGAGGCTTAAACCCCACCTACAAGATCTGGTCCTCCCGGACCAATGCGGCTTCATGCCGGTCAGGGGCACTCGCAACTGCATCCGTCGCCATCACCTCGCCTTAGCCCACCGTGCCCGCCTGACCCCATATTTGGCCCTCCTCTTTCTCGATTTCAAGAAGGCCTTTGACACGGTGGGGTGGGCGTACTTGCAGGACGTGCTGGAGGCAATGGGCTTCGGACCGATGTTCCGCTAATATATTGGGGTCCTCTATTCCAACCCTAAGGCCCGGGTGTTGGTCAACGGGGCGCTCTCGGAGGCATTTCCGATCTGTAGGGGTACGTGCCAGGGGTGTCCCCTCTCCCCACTCCTATTCCCGTTAGCGATGGATCCCTTGGCGACACTCATCATGGCTGGGCCTGGAATGAAAGCCACGTAGACAAAATAGCCCTCTACGCTGATGACGTGCTCCTCTACCTCACGGACCCGGCGACCTCGGGCCCCAAATGCCTGCACATCCTCATGGAATTCGAGAGGGTATCCGGCCTTCGCCTCAACGTGGCCAAGTCCACCCTGCTTCCGTTGCACCCTTCCCGTGACTGCTTTGACTGGCAGTCGACCATCCCCCTCAGGCATCACTCGGTGAAATACCTGGGGATATGGGTGGCCCTCTTACCGGAGCTGGAATGGGCACTGAATATTACCCCCCTGGTGACTCGGATGAGGTCAGACCTAAAAAGGTGGCAAACACTCCCCCTTAACCCCCTGGGGCGCAGCGCATTGTTTAAAATGATGGTCCTCCCCCGCTTCCTATATGTCATGCAAAACTTCTCCAACCCCCTCTCTCCCTCCTGGTTCTGCGAACTCGACGGGGCCCTGTCCCGATTCCTCTGGGGCGGTGGACGGCCGCGGATCTCTCTAGCCCATAGTCGCATTCCCTCCTTCGACGGAGGTCTGGGGGTGACTTATCTCTATCACTACTACATCGCCACCAAGCTGATAGTTATACACGACTGGTACGCAGGCGGCTGGTCCGACCCAGTGTATCGCGTGGAACTGCAGGATGTGGACTTCTCTCGTATCCAGGCATTTTTGTACGGTCGCCCAGTTCCCCAAATGATGGCACCCATCACCAAGATGGTTCTCCAGGCCTGGCGCGCCTCCCTGCGTCACACGGGGTGGGATCGTAAACTTACTCGTCAGATGCCTCTCTGGTATGGCACTTGGCTCCGAGAAGTGTCGTCCTTGGCCGGATTTCGTCGGTGGGACATCATCGGAGTGTCGGTCCTCGGAGATGTTTGGGTGGGAGATCATATCCATGCCTTCACTGACCTGCAGCAGCGCCATGCCCTCCCCCATGCCCAACATTATCGATACCTACAGCCGTGCAATGCCCTCCACAGGCACCTTCCCTCACCGTCCACCCTCCCAGAGTTTAGCCCGCTAGAAGCGCAGCTAATGATGGGGAATCTGGGTAGAGGGGGAGTCTCCCGCATATATCGTTCCCTTGTAAATAAATGCCCAGCGTCTTTGGACCAGCTCCGCACCCGGTGGGAGGGATGGGTGGGCCCCTTGGAGGAGGCAGATTGGAGGGATGCCCTGATGGCTCCACGCACTTTGGCCACGTCCTCCAAGCTGCGCCTTAACCAGACCTATTTTCTACATGCGGCTTACCTCACCCCGGAGCGCCTCTTCCGCGCCCGCCTGCGTCCCTCCCCAGACTGCCCGAGATGTGGCTTCTCCCCTGCTGACTTCTATCACATGACAATGCTGTGCCCGGTACTGGAGAGTTCTGGAGGGGGGTGGAGCGGGAACTCACACAGACCCTGGGTTGGGAGGTGCCCCATGACCCAATGCCTGGGTGGGTCAAGGACGGATAAACGTCTATTGGGAACGGCGGTGGCTGTGGCTAAGCGGGATATAGCGTGCCACTGGTCCCAGCCCGATGCTCCCACGGTGGGCGGGTGGAGGAGAGGGGTCGTCTGGTTCGGTACCCAGGAAGAGGCCTTGTTCGACTCCAGAGGTTGCCCAGAGATGTTCCTCAAAATATGGGGGAAATGGTTCAATGTGACTCCGCCTTAGACCCGGAGGTATTGTGTGTCCTCGGGCGCACTGCCACCGTCGCAGGAGAGGTATTGCAGGACTGGAGTGGACTAATCCCATCTATACATGTTGATGCTTCCGCACCATTGTCCTTATTGATTTGTGAGCTGCTGTTAATGAATTTCTTGCTGTTTTACATGCCTAATACAGTTTATTATAAAAAAATATATATATATACGAGTTCAGGATGTGTGCTGTACAATCCTACTCTTGTGTTTTATTTAATAAATTATAATATTGTTCCAATTATATAACAACCAAGGCTACGTACAAGGTGCACCTGACAAATGACTTGACTCTTGGTTCACTAATGACATTGCTTTCAGAATGAAGGAGGCATGAATGTTTCCAAGTTAATGTTTGAAAACTATCACTTCTAATAAATTCCTCTGAATGCCGTGATATAATTCAATCTACTCATGCATGGTAATAAAATAATTTTTTTTGAAGTTTGAAGAGAGTTTATCATTTTTTTACATGTTTGTTGCAAAATGTCTTTAAAACTAAAGGTGTTCTTAAACACAAGTTGTCTAGGACACCGTTGCTTCTATATCGCTACTTTAGTTAACGTATAAATAAAGTGTGCAGTTTGTTTCACAGCTTTCTGAATGTTCCTGCTCTGTAATGAGAACAAGGGGGGAGCGGGGGGTGTGGGGCTGCATACGGCCCCCAGGCCGTACTTTTAGTATCCCTGTAATGGACTATGTTTACTGATTGGTTATACGCTGTGGATTCTTCCCTACATGAAATTAAGTTTTTTCTGTGATGGTGAAGGCTGCTGTGAATAAAGTGTAGAAGGATTATGCATAATCCTCGCCTCTGGTCCTGACATAGAATTCTATAGCGCAGAAGGAGCCCTTTGCACCAATATGGATACTAACACTGATTGTAAGGATGAAGGTGAAATCAGAGCCAAAGTATTTCTCAGTATCAATATAAAAGTTGATACTGTTGAACCAGTGGCCGATGGCTGGCATCAGTCAACTCAGATATGATAAGGTATAAACCTGGGTTGGACTGGCCTATGGGGCAATCTGGCAGTGCCAGAAGTGTTGATCTGGCAGGTTGGTGTGTTGGCTGGTTTTCAGACTGTTTGTGGGCCTCTTCTATAGCCTGGTTGACGGGCTTTTACTGTTGATTTCCCTCCTATTACCACAAACATTGCCTCCAGCAAGCACAAATGCATTTACTTTTCCATAACTTGCAAAACACCTATACAGTATCTCTTTACAAGTTCAAAACTGCACCAAATTTGCAAGCATGGGCCGCTTTTTTAGCTACAGGATTAATGAATGGGGACATATTTATTTTGGTATCCGGGTCAATTTTCTGTCCCGGTCCGATGAAGTTTCAACAAAATTCGAGGGTCGAGATGAGGCATCCCTTGTTCTTCTTAAAACAAGGTATTCTGTTGACTTTTTGACAGCCCTCTTTATGAAAGGCCTTAGAAAGTGTGGTTGAAATTCATTGAGGGGAATTAGAAAATATTCAAACCTGCCTGTCATGTTCCTCCTGTGTTTTGTACTATAAACCTTGACAATGTGCAAAAGTGCCATAATCATGGTGGTCAGATAAACAATAGGCATCTTATAGTGGTCATTATCTCTGCTCACCCTTTTCCCATAATTTATAACAATTGTTAAATATGCAGGCATGTTGCAAAAACTGAGATCGCAGCAACATACATTGAAACATGAAATATGCTACAGGAAAATACATAAAAAAGAAGAAGGGAGTAAATCTAATTCAGTCCTATAAACAGGTGAAAGAGTGTTCCGGTGCTCTCTCTGGCTGAGCAGAACATCGAACTGAGGTCTGTGCCTGAAGCATGGCAAATAGAAATGTTCAGAGCGAGAATTCTTAGAAGGGAGTGCCATAATCGGTCTGCAACAGTATAATGCTTTTTACAAAACAATAAAATGGCAATGTGCACAGTTTATTATTTTAAATAGTTTGACACAAATGTAAATATTTTGAAAATACTGTCTTAATAGTGTTCTGGGATCAAGCTTTACCCGAGGAAATTATTCTAGTGACTATCAAAGGCGAGGATTTCCACGACAGAGAGACACTAATATACAAGGCTCCCGATTTTCTTTGCTGCTCAGAAAATAAAGTCTAAACCCCATCCCACTTACTAATGGGACAACAGGTATTTTTTTTAATAATGACTTTACAGCTAATAAGGGGGAGTGAGAAAGTCATACATACAGCTAGGGGAGTGCGAACTGGTACGTTAGAACAGTCATAATGTACAGTTGCATCTCTACATTGCCTCTATCGATGTTGTAGCACTTCCTCCTTCTGTGCCATCACAACGTCTCTTTCAGTGCTGTGGCAACTCACCTGCAAAAGTCCCCATCTCCTCCTCTCAAAATCTCAAACGTACAGTCCGATCTTTCTGTGAGCGAGGTAGTTAGTCTGCAGAGCACAAACAGTGCCACTAGAGCCAGCATCTTGACCTGTTGAAATAGATTCATGAGAAATGAGACCACAGGAACTGAGATCTACGGGAGCAGAAATCTATGGACTGCTCGTTAATATTAATCTCTGCCGCATTCACCACTCCACAGTCTTTATCTCTAGGCCATAATAACAAATATGCATTCATCCTTCAAGGACGAAACCTCCAGTTAGTTTAACCAGATGTCCCATCCTGCCAGGCTTTCCTATAAAATAATTTTTTTGCTAGATACAGCTTGAGCTATGCGAGTCAGCCTCAGGTTATAAAAACAAATACATATATACAAACATACATAGAGGCCAGCACTCACAATTCATTGCTGTGTTCGACTGTCATTCACATTTTGCTTCTGCCCACCAGAAAATACAGCATGGGCAGTAGGTTAGACTACTTCATCCATTGACCTCTTGCAATGCGAGTGAGGGAATTATCCTGATCGCGTGTGGACATCGTGTCAGTGACATGTCTAGCGGGCCAATACATTACTTTGCCAATGCTTTCTTCTTCACACTCGTTATGCTTTATTGACGCTTGTATTTAAATAGGGTTTTCTAGTTGCAGTGATTCAAATCAAATTAGCACAATTTCTTTGAGCCCATAAGAGTCGTATTTTTCTGTGATGAGCATTAAACCTTAAAAGGGTTTCTATACCTGTTTTAAGTACATCTGTCAGCTAGGAAATAATACTGTTGGATTAAATATTTATGAGATGGTTAATTTAAAAAAAGTATATAGCCGCCATATTTAGTTGGAGGAATGCTTCTTTTTTATTTTCCTTGTTTTTTGTTGTTGCACGTTAGGAATCAAAAATAAACTAAAAATGTAACCATCACACCTGTTTACCAAAGCCAGACATGTTGGCTTCGCTGCTGCTCGTTTCCTCATCGGTTTTTACTTTTTGGTTCAATTGGAGGGTATCCTAATATAAGGCACTCTTCAAACTACAAATCCGGTGCTCACAAGGCTTCCTTGGTGACTGCATCTCGTAGTCTCTATGAGGCCAATTGATGTTTTCTCTTGGGGTCCTAGCTGGTGGCAAGATACTGGTGGTTTTAAGGCGAAGTAGACCCACTTGGGATGTGCCTACTGCCCCTCTGTGTAACGTAAGTCCAGTGACCTTTAAGGGGCTAGGACTTCTTATGGGTTTATTTAATTTCATGATTTATTTTCAGCAGTTATCCTTTTTGCAATAATATTAAGGATTGCAAATAATGTATGCTGTTTAAATGGAAAAGGGTTAGCAACCATCTACTGTACGCCTCCTATTAGGGTACGTAATAGGGAATAACAAACATCTTTTTGCGGTAACCATTAATACAATATAGAAGATGAAAGCTGTCCATAGAAATAACAAGGACATCACATTCCCCACTTCTTTCTAAGTGCCTGCCTGAAGGGGATACAAACTGTTGCACTGACTAGTACCCCTGAGACTTTTTGTGGGGCAGCATGTGCTCCTATGCTGCATTGCATGCTGGGTGTAGGGCAAGCCTCCTCTTGGCAAGAAATGGGAAAACGCCTCAGAACCCTTGAAGTTGACATTTCAAGCGTTTAAGATGCAGTGACTGCAGTCCATCTATCTTGGACTGGACTTAGGACTTTGAGGCTCCCTTTACCTCAGTGGAGGTTCTCACCTTGACCAGACCTCTGTGGGCCTCGCCATGGATGTTAGAAGGGGTGATCCCAGGGGGGACAGAGGTCGTTCTCCTGACCACCCAGTAACCCGCCTCTCCCAGGAACGCTGCCGAGCACAGGCGTGAGGCCCTACAGGAGAGGGCTTCGTATTTAGGATCGTACACGCTGAGATTCCACCACTCTATAAATGGACACCACACAGAGATTACTGAATAAAAGGTTCTTTATCAAGCAGCATTTATGAGGTACTTTCGGGTCAAATAGTCAAATATGTACATTTAGGTCGAGGGTTCGTAAGTTCTTGGTTGCAGGGGTGTGGGAAGCGGGACATTCACAGTACTGGGAACAGTACAACGCGTATCCGGCGCACGGCTCTCAATCCTCGAGCCGGGGGATACGGGCTGTTGTAGGCTTCGGTCGCACTGGTTGCTCCACTCACCCTCCTCGAGTTACGTTGTTTTGGTAGCGTCGTCGGTCCAGCCGGACCTGAGTACTCCTCGAGCCGCGACCAGGTCAGCAGGGCTCGGGCACGAGTGAACGGAGTGTCCTTCAGTTCTTGGGGAGCCGCGACCACGTCAGCAGGGCTCAAGCAGAGGTTGTTGCAGCGTCGTGAGGTTTCAAGGGAGCCACTGCCAAGTCAGCAGGGCTCAAGTAGAGGTCGGTAGATTTTAATGGAGCCGCGACCAAGCCAGCAGTGCTCACAAAGGTTCCAAAGTTCGGGTAGCGATCTTTTCGTGAGATGGTTGAGCCGCGACCAGGTCAGCAGGGCTCTCTTCTTCCAGGATTCATCCTCCCGCTAGTTCCAGAGCGGCCCTGGTTATAGTCCTTTTCCCCCTTTGAAGTCCGAGCCCTCGCAGGCGGGTATCTGGTGCCCGGGGCTGATTGTCGGAGTTTCCTGCTATCCGGCCCTTTCATCCTTTGAAGATGGGTCCGGGGTTTCCAGACACCCAGCAGGGCCTGGGGCCAGCTCTCGGGGAGGCCGGAGGGGCGATCAAAACCAATCTTCAGGGGGAGGCTAGAGGTGTGATCGAAACTACTCCACCCTATCTCACTCAGAGGAAGCCCTCTACCCCCCAGCTGGGCATGGCGCATCTGGTGCCTGGGTTTCGCTGGGGCCGGGGTCATGCAGGGGGCCATTGAGTCAGGGATCTTAGGGAAGGGTGAGGGCTACCGGAGGCCTTCGGGGTTGATGCGGATTGGGGGCGTCCGGTACCGGGGAGATAGATGGCGGAATACGGGGATGGTCGTCCTATCGGTAGGGTCATGGAGGGAGCGGGGGCGGACAGAAGATGGGACGACCGGGGGTTTCTGCTGTACAGGGGCAACTATCAGGGCGCTGAGGGTTGGGGGGGTACCACGCCACGAGGCCAGGTCTAACACGCGTCTCCCCCAGCTGAAATGCAGGGAGAACTACCCATCCCCTTGGGGGTTCTCTTCACAGAGGCAGAAAAACCTGGACAGGCCGTCAGCGTTGGCATGGTCAGCAACGGGGCGGTGCTCTACGGTGAAATCCATCCCCTGGAGGGAAATAGACCACCCCAGCAGCTTGGGTTCTCTCCTCTCATCTGCATTAACCATCGGAGGGGCCGATGGTCGGTTTGGACCCGGAAGTGAGTTCCGAACAGGTATGGCCGCAGCTTCTTCAGTGCCCAAACCACTGCGAAGGCCTCCCGCTCGATGGTGCTCCACCTTTGTTCTCGGGTAGTAACCACGGCTAATGAATGCGACTGGCTGATCTAGGCCTTTCGTTTGGCTGGGATAGGACTGTCCCGATGCCATGCTCGGAGGCGTCAGTTTGGACCACAAACTCCCAAGAGTAGTCAGGGGCCTGGAGTACTGGGGCGCTGCACATGGCGGTCTTTAAGGCTTTGAATGCCTCCTGGCAGGAGGGGGTCCAGCGCACCTTCTTCGGCTGTTTCTTGGAGGTTAATTCCGTGAGGGGGACTACTAGGCTGCCATATCCCTTGATGAATCTCCGGTAGTAATCGGTGAGCCCCAGGAAGGCCCTCACTTCCGTCTGGGTCGTGGGGGGTTCCCAGGCCACGATTGCGTCGATCTTGGGTTGGAGGGGGGCTACCTGTCCGCTCCCGACCTGGTGTCCTAAGTAGACCACTTATCCTTGCCCAATCTGGCACTTACTGGCCTTGATGGTAAGGCCCGCTCGACACAGGGCCATCAACAACTCCCAGAGGTGCCGTAGGTGTTCGGTCCAGTGGGAGCTGAACACCGCGATGTCATCCAGGTACGCAGCGCTGAATTCTTCCAGCCCTGCCAGTACCCGGTGAACCAGTCTCTGGAAGGTGGCAGGGGCATTTTTCATTCCAAAGGGCATCACCCGGAAGTGATAATGTCCATCCGGGGTGCAAAAGGGGGATCTCTCCCTTGCTCCCTCCGTGAGCACAATTTGCCAGTACCCGCAAGTCAGGTCGAAGGTGCTGTGGTAGTGGGCAGATCCGAGGCGGTCAATGAGCTCATCCGCGCGGGGAATAGGGTGTGAATCAGTTCGGGTTTCCGCATTGAGCCCACGGCAGTCTACACAGTACCTCAGCTCGGGGCGGTGCCTGGAGCGGCCACCTTCGGGACCAGAACCACGGGACTAGCCGCGGGCTGTCAGAGGACTCTACCACCCCCAGGGCTAACATCTTCGAGACTTCTGCCTTGATGCAGGCACAGACTCTGTCCGGGACGCTGTAGGCTCTGTGCCGTACCGGAGGGCTGTCCCCAGTGTCCACACCAATCTGTGACACTGGGGACGAGGGAGAACAGGTCGGAGAATTGCCCCAGTAACTGGCAACAGTCCTTGCATTGTTCTGGGATGAGGGAGGTAGTGTGTCAGCCGCTCACTGTACGATCTCTAAATGTCGGCTCGGATCCTGTCGCTTGCCACCAATGTTAGAAGGGGCGATCCCAGGGGGGACAGAGGTCGTTCTCCTGACCACCCCCTGACCCGCCTCTCCCAGGAACGCTGCCGAGCACAGGCATGAGGCCCTACAGGAGAGGGCTTCGTATTTAGGATCGTACACGCTGAGATTCCACCACTCTATAAATGGACACCACACAGAGATTACTGAATAAAAGGTTCTTTATCAAGCAGTAGTTATGAGGTACTTTCAGGTCAAATAGTCAAATGTTTACATTTAGATCGAGGGTTCATAAGTTCTTGGTTGCAGGGGTGTGGGAAGCGGGACAGTCACAGTACTGGGGCCAGTACGACGCGTATCCGGCGCACGGCTCTCAATCTTCGAGCCGGGGGATAAGGGCTGTTGTAGGCGTCGGTCGCACCGGTTGCTCTACTCACCCTCCTCGAGTTACGTTGTTTTGGTAGCGTAGTCGGTCCAGCCGGACCAGAGTACTCCTCGAGCTGCGACCAGGTCAGCAGGGCTCAGGCACGAGTGAACGGAGTGTCCTTCAGTTCTTGGGGAGCTGCGACCACGTCAGCAGGGCTCAAGCTGAGGTTGTTGCAGCATCGTGAGGTTTCAAGGGAGCCGCAACGAAGTCAGCAGGGCTCAAGCAGAGGTCGGTAGATTTTAAGGGAGCCGCGACCAAGTCAGCAGGGCTCACGCCGAGGTTGTTAAAGTTCGAGGGAGCCGCAACCGAGTCAGCAGGGCTCATAAAAAGGTTCCAAAGTTCGGGTAGCGATCTTTTCGTGAGATGGTTGAGCCGCAACCAGGTCAGCAGGGCTCTCTTCTTCAAGGATTCATCCTCCTGCTAGTTCCAGAGCGGCCCTGTTTATAGTCCTGTTCCCCTTTGAAGTCCGAGCCCTTGCAGGCGGGTATCTGGTGTCTGAGTCTGATTGTCGGGGTTTCCTGCTATCCGGTACTTTGATCCTTTGAAGATGGGTCCGGGGGTTTCCAGACACCTAGCAAAGAGTGGGGCCAGCTCTCGGGGAGGCCGGAGGGGCGATCGAAACCAACCTTCAGGGGGAGGCCAGAGGTGTGATTTATTTATTTATTTATTTATGAAATTTATTAAGCGCAAGCAAATGCCCAAGGGCGTCTCGGCGCTGTGGACGGAGGCAGACCAGAGAAATGGCAGAGATAAATTATTGGTTGAATAACCAGGTTTTTATTTTTCTTCTGAAAGCAATGAGAGTGGGGCAGGATCTGATGTCCATATCAAGCGAGTTCCACAGTTTATCTGTAGCGACAGTAAATCGGCGGTCACCCCATGAGGCTGCTTTGGTCCGGGGCACGGTCATCAGCAAGGCATTCATAGATCATAATGCTCTATTGGGGGCATAGAATGAATTTGAATTTTGAATTTACAGGAATTTGTATAGCGCTCGTATACCAAGCGGTTTCATGGCGCTGAAGGATGCTTAACCCAGGACTAGGGCCACGGAGTTACTGAGGTGGGAAGGCGTGGGAAAATCAAAAGGTCTTGAGAGCCCTGCGAAATTCAAGATAAGAGGAAATGGATCTAATGTGAAGTGGGAGGGAATTCCAAAAAGTGGGGGCAAGGACAGTGAATTTCAAACCCCCAGATTTCCTTTTTATGAACCGGGGGACAGAGAGAAAAAATTTAGTAGAAGAGCGAAGTTCTCTGTTGGGGCAGTAAGCACTGATGGCGGAAGAAATGAAATCTGGGGCAGTCCCCGCCAAGGCCTGAAAGGTGGTACAGCCCAATTTAAAGAGAGCCCGTTCTTTAATGGGCAGCCAATGTAGGGATTTGAGTAAGGGAGTGATGTGATGGAATCGGGGCAGGCCATAAATCAGGCGGGCGGCCTGATTTTGGACTAACTGAAGACGGCGAAAGGCATATGCTGGAGCGCCATTATACACAATATTCCCGTAGTCCAAGCGGGACAAGACCATTGCCATCAGAATCAGTTTGAGGGCGGGAAAGGAGAAAAACCGAGAAATTTTTTGTATAGTACGGAGGGCAAAGAAACAGAAAGGAAACAACAGAACTGATCTGGGAGTGAGGAGTGAGGTGTTTGTTGAGTGAGATCCCTAGAGTTTTTACTGAGGAAGAGGGTGTGGGGGAGATACCCCAGGAGGGAGGCCAAAAGTTGGGGGACCCGGGGCTGGGGGGGGATACCAGTGACGACAAGTTCAGTCTTGTCCGGATTTAATTTCAAGTGGTTGCAGTTCATCCAATCGCTGATGAACAGCATGACAGACTGGAAATTAAATATGCTGGTTGGGGAGAGTGACAGATGAAAAATGAGTTGGAGGTCATCAGCATAGGTATACACGGCGACCTCCATTTGCTGAAGTGCAAAAATAAGTGGAAAGATATACAGATTAAATAATAAAGGAGAAAGAGAGGAACCCTGGGGGACACCACACTGAACCGAATGAGGGGGTGCAGTGAATTCAGCATGATGAACGGCCTGGGAGCGATCACTTAGAAAGGAGCTAATCCAAGCCAGGGCTGGGCCCTCGATGCCCGCCGCCTTGACACGGGTGAGAAGGATGGAATGGTCAACCGTGTCAAAGGCGGCGGAGAGATCGAAGAGAACGAGGGCCTGGGGAGTGTTGGTATCTAGCCCCTCTCTAAGCTCGTCCATCACAGAGATGTCCACCTTCTCAGTGGAGTGCCGGGGTCGAAAGCCGCCTGACGGGAAGCAAATCCCCCAATCTCCTCCACAAAGGCGCCAAGGGCCTGAGTGACATGAGCTTCCAGGGCCTTGGCCAAAAAGGGGAGGAGGGAGATGGGACGATAGTTGGAGGGAGAGGCGGGGTCAGACCCAGGTTTTTTTCAATTGGGATAACAATAGCGGCTTTATGAAGGGTCGGTACAATCCCCTGTTCAAGAGAATCATTGAGGAAAGTGAGGGGAGGGAGGTAGCAGTTAGTAAAAATTTTGCGGAGGGTATGCGCCGGGGCAGTATCCACAGGGGATCCTGATTTAACACAGGTCACTAAGGCGAGGAAGGTTTCTCTGGTCAGGAGGGGTAGATGAGTCAAACTGGAAGAAGGTGGAGGAGGCTGGGGGTCACAAAAGGTAGGGCAAGGATGCAGAATCTTAGCCTTAATGAGTGCAACCTTCTCAACGAAAAAATCGTTGAGGGAGTTGCACAACAGCTGGGATGGGGGAATTTTGGAGGAGTCTCTATCAGAAGAAGCCAGTTCACGAACGGTGGCAAATATTTCTTTGGACTGGTTTTCTGCAGCAAGAATCCTCCCTGAGAAATAGGCTGTCTTAGCGAGAAGGATGTCCTTTTTATATTCATTGAGGATGGAGGTGTAGCGGAGTTTCGAAAGAGGGCAGTAGGCTTGCCTCCAAGCTCTCTCTGCTTGACGCACTGCCAGTTTTTTTTGCCTTAAGGGCGGGAGAGAACCATTAGTTAGCGTCATGAGCGCGTTTGACCGTGACACACTTCAGGGGGGCAGCTTGATCACAGGCCCTCAGGAGCCAGCTGTTCAAGGCATCCAGTTGCCTAGATGGTGCAAGGCCAGCCAGGTCTGGATCGGAGGCTGACAGAGAGGAGCAGAGGGCAGGAATGTCCGCTTCGCTCCAATTTCTCGCCCAGGTGTGTTTGGAAAATGGAAAATTGGCGGTGACGCTAAGATCCAGAGAAAAAGAAATCAAGAAGTGATCCGACCAAGAGCAAGGCTGGACGGAGGGAGCTGAAACAAAGGTGTTAAGGGTCCAGATTTGGTCTAAAATGTGGCCGTGAATGTGGGTGGGGGAAAGGACACAGGATACAAAGTTCAGGCTAAGGAGGAGTTCAGTAAAATTGCAGGATCCAGTGTCCTCCGCTGGGTCATTGGGCCAGAAGTTAAAATCCCTGAGAAGCAGGACTGAAGAATTATTAATTGCCAGGGTTCCCAGGAGGTCAGAAATAGCAGGGAGGAAGCCAGGGCAGGGCTGGGGAGGGCGATAAACAAGGACACACGTTAGGGGAACCTGGGAAAAGGAGGAGCGAATGACCAAGCAATCCGCCATAGGTAAGGAGGGAAAGGTGAGCATTTGAAAGTGAAGGCCCGCCCGGGCAATCAGGGCGACTCCACCTCCCGTTCGGCCCTCAGGCCGATCGGCCCTGAGGATAACGTAGGGGGGTGGGGGGAGAGGGCTGATAGCACGCTGGGG
The DNA here is from genome assembly GCF_964263255.1 of Lissotriton vulgaris. NCBI lineage: Eukaryota > Metazoa > Chordata > Amphibia > Caudata > Salamandridae > Lissotriton > Lissotriton vulgaris. The sequence goes on along the minus strand of NC_141699.1, from coordinate 549,148,262 downwards.
AGAGAGTCAGTGCGGAACCAGGTCTCGGTCAAGAAAAGTAGGTCCAGCTTAACGGAGTCCAAGAAGTCAAACAGTTCTAACTGGTGTTTGACGGCCGATCTGGTATTAAGTAAAAAGGCTGAGGGGGGCGTGGCCAAGCAGCATGGCCGACAGGACGTGAGCTCCACCAGCTCCGTCCCGAAGACCGTCGAAATCCTGTGTTCAAATCCTGCCCGGGCTGTCACACTGCTTGAAAAGTGTGTCGGAAGTCGCCCTTAACCGATCGAGACCCCCGGACCGGAGAAACGCTCTTGCACTCACCCGTGAGCTGAGGTGGAAACACTGCCTGGGCTGGCCGCGACGTGCTGGCTCACGCGACACCGCGGTCTGGGCCTGCACTGCGGAGCCGGACTGCAGGCAACCGCCCGGGGCCCTTGGACTGAGTAAATCCTTGCTGGGATCTGGCGTTATTCGCAGCGGCCCCCGGAGGCAGACCGCGGTGGAAGGAGACAACGACTTGGAGCCCTGGTGATCGGGAGTGGTGGCGGACACGCAAGAGAGGTGCCATCCATTTTGACCGCGCTGCGGAGGCGGAGCTCCGTCCTAGGCGCTGACGCTGCCGGAGATTGTCTAAATGACCGCCGGAGAGCTTGCGACCATCGGAGGTGAGCGTGAGTGCTAAAGCCCTGACACCTATCTGAAGCGGGTGCTTGGTGTGGAGGCCCAGACTCACTAGTTGCCCGTCCTGGCCTGATCCCGGCACTGCGCCTCACGGGAGCTGCATAATTGATTACCTCCACCCCCCCGGCTGCGTGTTGCATTTCGCTCCTGGACTGGGTCACCTTGCAGCCTTCGAGGGGCCACGGAGAGAGGCGCTTCTGGAACGGCGGTGGTTCTGCGCCCCCTCCCCCACTTGCACGCCATTTTCGCCACTTCATCAGGCGGGGGGAGCCTCTCTCGCTGCCGAATCTGCAGCTGTGTGATCCTCGAGGTCTGGCAGTCCCTCTGCAGTTGCCTGAAGGTGAGGAGAGCTGTGAAATGGGAGAGTGACTGTGCCCGCGCTACTGCCTGCCCTGATCCTTACTCACGCAGGAGGGTGCTAGCCCCTGGACCCCGCTGTGCTCCAAGTGCTGTGGGGAGACGGATCCATCTCCATTCTGCCCTGCTTACTGAGTTGGCTGGACTGCCCCGGGCGAGACCTGCATTGCGATACTTGTGAGACCGAGTGTGCCCCCCGTGGCACTTATTGTCCCTGACCCAGGCCTCGTCGAGTGGCTCCTCTTTAACCGGCAGGCCCTGAGGCGCGCTGTCTTGGCGCTGGGATAGTCGATATGGCAGGCCGCTCAGGCCGTTCCTCGAAGGCCTCCCAACCAAACACAATTGTTCAGTACACTACCCCGCGTCTGCAGCCGCAGAGGATCACGCGGCAGACGGGGCCTGATAGTGGTGGTGAGGGGTCTGCGGAACCGTCTAGAGCTGAAATCCTGAAGGCTATTCAGGGATCCCACTCAGCCCTGGAGCGCCAGATAGAGACGGTCGCTATAGATGTCAACCTCCTACGCACAGATCTCCGCAAAGTGGCAGACAAGGTGTCGGACGCAGAGGGCAACATCACCCAGTTGCAAGGAGAGGTGGCATCTCTGCAGAAATCGCTTGCCCAACTTACCTCTACCACCCGCGCATTGGAAAGACTTGCCGAGGATGCAGAGGGGCGGGCGCGACGGAGGAACATAAGGGTCCTGGGAGTGCCGGAGCGACTGGAGGCGGGGGACCCTGAACGCTTCCTGGAAACATGGATCCGCACAGAACTGTGTCCAACTGGATTGTCCAGCGTCTTCATGGTGGAGCGGGCGCATAGAGCCCTTGTGCCCCCTCCGAGACCGGGTGAGTCTCCCAGAGCCCTCATTGCAAAGATTCTAAATTATAAAGATCGCAACTGTATCCTCAGAGCTGCGAGAGAAACAGAGTCCCTCATGATTGAAAACAGTCACGTGTCTATCTACCCAGACTATACCCAACAAGTGCAGGAACAAAGGAAGTCCTACTTAGGAGTTAAACAAAAACTCTGTGACATGAAGCTTCAGTATATGCTCCTATATCCTGCCAAACTTAAGGTACTCTCTCAAGGCCGTGCGCACTTCTTTGAGACACCATTGGAGGTGTGGGAGTGGCTCGAGATCAGAGGAGATGACCTGCCCCCGGGTGAGCGAGGTGGCTCACGTGACACTTGGGGGACCAGACCGCAGAGGAGACGCCGTGGTAGAAGGGGGCGCCGTTCTGGGTCCCGTGGATCTCCAGAGACTCGGCCCACGGTGGGGGCGGATGGAGCTATTCGTATGGAAACCTCTCAACGGGAGCGAGTTCGAGGTCACCCGGGGCTCCTGCCCCTGATGAGATCTTGGTACCGGACACCTTACAGGATACGCCGCCGGGCGCAGACTCTGCGGCACCAGTGGTCCCGGAGACTGCCCTACCTGACTCGAGGTTGGAATGATTTTTCTTTTTGTCCCCTTGTATTGCCTGGACTATGCCTTACTGGAAGGATGTCCTCCGTTTGGGTGACCCTATATTGACAATGTGATGGGCTACCGCACCCCCTCCTGGTCGATGGGGCTTTCTTGAACAATGGCCCGTGCCGGAAGACTGGAGGCCTAGTGGCCCGGTGGGTGGGGGGAGAGATTGGAATCAATCATAGTTATGAATAATACCATGACCAGAATGCTTATAGAGTTATGGAGACATGCCCGGGTATCTTCTTGGAACTGTTAGGTCTTTCGGGGAGCTGGGAGGGAGGGTGGGTGGAGTTGGTTTGGTGTGAGTGTGTGGGTGTTGAGGGTGTTGTATGGGGTGGCTGTGCACGTCCTGGCACTGGCGGGGGAAGGGCGGGGTGGCGTTTTTGGTTGTTGCTATCCTATTGCTCGTGGGTGGGGGTGGGAGGGGCGATTTTGCCAAAGTTCAGTATTCTGGGGCTGTTGGGGGGTGGGGTGGGGTTCATGAAGGAAATGGCATTGACATCATGTACACATTGATTCCGATTTATGGGGAGAACATCTCATGGGCTGCACCCCCAGATATACATACAGTGAGGGCCGAGGGGAACCAGTTCATGTTGTACATCCACTGTTGCCCGCATGGGCGTAAGCATTGGCCATGGGTTTCAAGTTTTTAACATGGAATGTGCGTGGCCTAGGCACTTGCTCCAAAAGACACAGAGTCCTCACCTTCCTCAAACGTCATGGGGTCTCAGTTGCTTGTTTACAGGAGACCCATCTAGACGACGACGGCGCACAGCGGTTGTCCAAGAAATGGAGAGGTCAGATTTTCCACTTCTCTACGTATGCTAGGGGGGTCCTCATCTGGGTGGCCCCGGGGATTCCTTGCGCTGTCCAGTATATTGATGCGGATGTGGAAGGCAGGTATCTATTAGTGAAGCTTAGATTAGACGACAAGGAACTCCTGCTCCTTAACACATATGCCCCGAACACTGATGACCCGATCTTCTCTCAGATCCAGGATCTCTTGGCCCCAAATTTGGAAGCGCTCCTTCTCTGGTTTGGGGATTTCAATTGCATACTGCACCATGAGCTGGACCGTCATCCACCCAGAGCGGGCACTAAGCCCCGTATGACGGCGCGCCTGCGAGACGTGATGCACAATCTTGGGGCGATAGATGTGTGGCATGCTTGCTACCCCACCGAGAAGATCTACACGTGCTACACTCCTACACATGGTACGCATAGTAGACTGGACCGCGTTCTAGCAGCTCACCTCACCTCCTCTCTCACTTTGACAGTTACCCACCAGGCTCGATATCTGTCGGACCACGCTCCGGTGACATGTGTGACGCAATGGTCTGACCGTGCTGCGCGCCCGCGCACGTGGAGACTACCGGCTGACCTGCTCCAGGACCAGGTGGCCAGAGAACATGTGGCGGCGTCAATATCAAATTATTTGGAGCTTAACTGGGGAGGAGAGGAACTACCCTACTCCACCAAGTGGGAAGTGTTAAAGGCAGTAGTGCGTGGTGCATGTATGGGCCTCTCGTACGGGGTCCGGAAACAATTACTGTCTGAACTACATGATGCGGAGGTGACGCTTCAACTCGCCCAATCTCAAGCGGATCCGGACGAGTCAGACCACCAGACGGAGAGGGATGCCCTGGTGTCGATACATGACATACTCACATGGCTTGACAAATTTACGTTGGGCCAATACAGACAACGTCTCCACCGCGAAGGGGATAAATCCGGCCGCTTGTTGGCCTGGATACTCCAACGTGAGTTCGCACCTGAAAGGATAGTAGTACTACGGAACTCTAATGGAGTTATGGTCCATTCCGAGTCGGATGTTCTTGAGGTTCTTCGGGGCCATCTGCGGGCTGTATATGAGGCGGACCCATTGGTCTCGGAGGATATCGGTCAATCGTATCTTGAGGGCCTCCATCTCAAGACTCTGCCGGAGGCTGCGGTAAAGGAGCTTGACGCAAAATTGACACTGGGTGAGATCACTGCGGCGATAGCCGCCCTCCCTCGTGCTAAGACCCCTGGGGGAGATGGATATCCGGCTGAGTTCTATCACACCTTCGGCCATATCCTAGCCCCCCTCCTCTTGCAGGTCTACAATGAGGCTTTGCGCGTTGGCACCCTTCCGCCCACCATGAATCAGGGAGAGGTATGCATGATCCTGAAGCCAGGCGGTGACAGTACTGATCCCGCGGCATATCGTCCTATTACGTTGATAAATACGGACGCAAAAATCCTCACTAAACTGTTGGCCACTCGCCTTGCTCCGCTCATGACCCGACTGATACATTCCGACCAATGCGGATTTATTCCGGGTCGCAACACGGCAATGAATTTGCGTCACCTAAATCATATACTGCATGAGGTCCGAGGAAGAGAGGGTCCTCACGTATTGGTCTCGGTCGACTTGGCTAAAGCCTTTGATACAGTGCACTGGGGATATCTAATGCAGGTGCTTCAGAAGATGGGGTTTGGACCTAGGTTTCGCAACTGGATCCGGGTGCTTTATGAGGCGCCCCGTGCCAGGGTGCGCCTTGGATCAGCCCGCTCAGCCGAATGGACACTGGGGAGGGGCACCCGGCAGGGTTGTCCTCTCTCCCCTCTCCTATTTGCTCTCGCAATTGAGCCCCTCGCCGTTTCCGCCCGTGTGGAGCTACAGGCCTGGGGGATAGTGGTGGGTAACACTACCAATGTGATCTCCCTCTACGCGGATGATGCGCTTTTTTACCTGACCTCCCCGGTTGAGGCCCTTCCCGCCTTGTTGCTGCTCTTGGACTGATTTGGCGCAGCCTCCTGGTTGCGTATAAATCTCACCAAGTCTCTGGTTTTCCCGCTAACTAATATGGTCCCAGATCCAGTCATGGATCTTCAACATTTGGGCCTACGATATGAACAAACGGCATTCCGGTATTTGGGCATCCAGGTAACCGCATCCGACGAGACTCTTCTGACTCACAGCGTCGACAAGGTACTCGCAGCCCTCCGCAAGTCTATTGCCTTTTGGAACACGCTTCCACTCTCGCTCATGGGGCGATTAGCGATTGCCAAAATGGTGATGTTCCCTAGGGTCCTTTATGTGTTGCAGAACTCCCTGTGTCCACTGCCTCCCCGAGTGTTCCGCACGTTGAACTCTCTCCTCACCGCCCTGCTTTGGGCGGGTGGGCGCAGTAGAGTCGCTTTACGCACGGTTACGAGATGCTGGGATGAAGGAGGCCTCGAAGCCCCGAGGTTTGACCTGTATTATTATGCGGCGCAGCTCCTCACGGCCGCCAGGTGGTTCGCCGAGGATGATAATTGGGAACTGACACTGCTGGCTGGTGCGGCGACGGATAAGGTTCTGCAGGAGGCCCTGATGCAAGGTCGTGGGGCTGACGACACTCTACCCTATGTGGTGCGACATACAGCTAATATTTGGCAGCGGTTTGTCGAAAAGGTGCTACTGCGAGCACCGTTCCACAGGGAGCTCCCAGTTTGGATCCTGGCCCCGATACTCAGGCTAGAGGAAAATATGTCCTTTCGCGAGTGGCGTTCTGGTGGTTGTGAGACTCTTGCGGACCTATACCCGAACGACTCCTTCCTGTCCTTTGAAAATGCTATGGAGTCATTTGCGATAGGTGCGGGACAGTACCTCCACTATGGTAGTCTTCAAGATGTGGCCAGGATAACGTGGCCCCAATTCCCGGAGGCGCCTCCACTCACCAATACCCTTGACATTATTATGTCCTGTGGAAGAGGTAAACGCCTGATTTCCCTCCTCTACACAGCCATGCGCCGAGACTCGATCCCCCCGATAGCACCAGCTTGGGGGGCTTGGGAGACAGACTTGGGCATAGAACTGGACCCTGCCCAGCGGAAGCGGATTGGGCTGTTGACCCATAAGGTTTCCTGCAATTTTTTTTTTTTTGAGATCAACGGTCCCAGATTTTATTTAATTTCACAAGTAACAAGCCAACAGATCATACAATGTCATATAAACGACAATCATTACCCAGCCAGTAACATGTTCGACATTTCGGTCGTATATAGGTGAAAATAAACAGTAGCCAGGGAAGATGCATTAGTCCGCAATTCTCAGTTCCAGGAGAAATCTTAGGTTGCAGTGCCTGCAGCAGATGTCACTGCAGAAGGGCCAAAGTGGTCATGATGGTCAACAGCAGTTATTCTAGGCTGTGTTCCCTGGGTTATAAGGTTTCCTGCAATGCACGCCTTAAACTTATCCACTTTAATTTTGTCCACCGCACCTATATGACACCTATCTCCCTCCATCGTATATCAGCTGATAGACGCCATAATTGTCCTAGGTGCGGGATACGGAAAGCGTGGGGTTTTTTCAAAAGGGGTTTAAGGAGGGTATCTTTCCAAATTGTGGGATAAACCCCTGTGGAGAACATGGAGTTGAAGATTTCTGTAAGCTGGGGGTCCACTATGTCAGCCGCTGAGAAAAGAATTTGAGGAGGACAAGGATCATAGGCTGAACCCGATTTGATGGTGGTCAGGATCTTGGAATCCTCAGATATATATATGATCAAAACTACTCAACCCTATCTCACTCAGAGGAAGCCCTCTACCCCCCAGGAGGGCATGGCGCGTCTGGTGCCTGGGTTTTGCTGGGGCCGGGGTCATGCAGGGGGTCATGGAGTCAGGGATCTTAGGGAAGGGTGAGGGCTACCGGAGGCCTTCGGGGTTGATGCGGGTTGGGGGCGTCCGGTACCGGGGAGATAGATGGCAGGATACGGGGATGGTCGTCCTATCTGTAGGGTCATGGAGGGAGCGGGGGTGGACAGAAGATGGGAAGACCGGGGGTTTCTGCTGTACAGGGGCAACTATCGGGGCGCTGAGGATTGCGGGGTACCACGCCACGAGGCCAAGTCTAACAGTGGACCATTCTTGAACCTGCAGCTGATTCTACATTAAACAGGACAAACAGACTGATTTCGAGCTAGGCAGCCACGGTGCTCCGTCAAAAATGTGACTGAGGTCCGTGTCCGCCCACTCAATAATGAGTTGGGAAGACTATCAGTTTCCCAAAATAGTTACCTCCCCCACTGACTCTGTAGTTGGAAATCTGACTCAGATGGCCAACGTAGAAGGGTCTGTCGAAATAGCGGCATCAGACTCCCCACCCTATTTAGTGCGGATGGTCTGGTGCCCTTTTTCTGTTGTTCACAAGCAGGTTAAACCTGTTGATCACGTACAGAAAAAAAAGCTTGTTTTTCTGAAAAACACTCACTTTGGTAGTTTACTTCAGATAAACAAAAAAGTTTGTTGCACTGAGCACTAATAAGCTGTTTTCCCCTTCACTAGAGATTGGAGGAGGGCAGCCAAATATCACCTTGCAAGTGAAATGAGCAGTGATTCAGACAAGCCCACTCTCCATGTGGCAACATGTACTTGCTTTGGAGGTGGTGGGGCTTCCTCCAAATGCTTTTCAATTGTGGCTGCTAGAGTCTACCTGTGGTGATACTGGGCATAGGCTTATCACCATCTTCAGTGGTGTCTCAAACCATACTTGAAAGTCTACTGATCCTGCAAAGCTGTGCAGAGGTATTTCACCTGACGGTCTTATTTTCTTTTCAAAAACAACAGTTGATGGACAGAATGCAGAACAATGTCATGCATTCACCCCAGTATAGAGATCTGGGCCTAAATCCATTGTTTTTTTGCTCACTATGCCATTCCAATTTGAACCCAGCCATATGCAAATCAGTCTTGACCCTATGCCTCATGGGAACAGTCCAGCCCGAACTGCCAAGCCAGGTTCTCCCCGGACTGGAAACAGGCATCCTAGGACCGGTTTCAGGGTTTCACGCCTCTTTAGCCAGGATAGCTTGATTCCAGTGGCATGGAGAGCACAGGACCCACGTCTGGTTTGGCTATGTTCGCCCTAAGTTGGCATGGTATGCCCAGACGTGGGTCCCTTGTTCACTTTGCCACTGGATTCAAGCTAGCCTGGCTGATTAGCCAGAAACCGGTCCCACGATGCTTGTTTCCGTCCCAGGGAAGACATGGCTTGGCAGTTCGGGCTGGACTGTTCCCATGAGGCACAGGGTCAGACTGATTTGCATATGGCCATGTCTGCACTGGGGTGGAGGAGTGAGCTAAAGAATGATGGTGGATTAAACCCAGATCAGTTGACAGGGGGGAGTGCTTGCATTGTTCAACACTCAGTCCATCATCCCCTCTGGTTTTGCTTTGTTCGCCCTAAGTTGGCAGGGTATGCCCAGACGTGGGTCCCTTGCTCACTTTGCCACTGGATTCAAGCTAGCCTGGCTGATGATAGCTGATTAGCCAGAAACTGGTCCGGGGATGCTTGTTTCCAGTCCAGGGAAGACATGGCTTGGCAGTTCGGGCTGGACTGTTCCCATGAGGCACAGGGTCAGACTGATTTTGCAGGAGCCTGAACGTGATTCTTTTGTTGACGGGGAGCCAGTGCAGGTCTCTCAGGTAAGCGGTTATGCGGCTGTGTCGGGGGATGTCCAGGATGAGGCGTGCGGATGCGTTCTGTATGTGCTGGAGTCTTTTCTGAAGTTTTGCTGCGGTTCCTGCGTATAGGGTGTTTCCGTAGTCCAACCGGCTGGTGACGAGCGCCTGGGTGACCGTCCTTCTAGTTTCGGTAGGGATCCATCTGAAGATCTTTCGGGGCATGCGCAGGGTGTTGAAGCATGGGGACGAGATGGCGTTGACTTGTTTGGTCATGGTGAGCAAGGAGTCCAAGACGAATCCCAGGTTGCATGTGTGGACCGTGGGTGTCGGTGGGGAGCCCAGCGCAGTGGGCCACCAGGAGTCGTTCCAGGCGGATTGCGATGGTTCCAGGATGAGGACCTCCGTCTTGTCTGAGTTCAGCTTTAGGCGGCTGCATTTCATCCATTCAGCGACGTCTCTAATTCCTTCCTGGAGGTTGATTCTGGCGGTGGCCTGGTCTTTGGTGAGGAAGAGGATCAGCTGGGTATCGTCGGTGATGATGTTGAGGATGTGTTTGCGTACGATGGAGGCGAGGGGGCTCATGTAGATGTTGAAGAGGGTCGGGCTGAGCGAGGAGCCTTGGGGTATGCCGCAGATGATTGTGGTTGCCGTGAATCGGAAGGGAGGGAGGCGGCCCTCTCTGGGTGCTTTCTGAGAGAAATGAGGTGATCCAGTCCAAGGCCTTTCCTTGGATCCCTGCGTTGTGGAGGCCAGATCTTAGAGTTCGGTGGCAGACGGTATCGAAGGCGTCAGAGAGGTCTAGGAGGATGAGGGCGGTGGTTTCACCATTGTCGAGCATGGTCCTGATGTCGTCGGTGGCTGCAATGAGGGCGGTCTCGGTGCTGTGGTTGGCTAAGAAACCAGACTGGGAGGGGTCGAGGGAGCCATTAGCTACGAGGAAGGTGGTCAGCTGTTTGTTGACTGTCTTCTCGATGACCTTTGCTGGGAAGGGAAGAAGGGAGATGGGCCGGAAGTTCTCGAGATCCTTTGGGTCCGCTGTGAGTTTCTTCAGTAGGGCGTTGATCTCAGTATGCTTCCAGCTTTCCGGGAAGGTGGCAGACAAGATGGAGATGTTCAGGACGTTCCGGAGGTGGGGTGCGATGGCGGCGTCTGCTTTGTTGAATATGTGGTGAGGGCAGGGGTCTGTTGGTGAGCCGGAGTGAATTGTGTTCATGATGTGGGTGGTGTCCTCGATGCTGGCGGGGGTCCAGGTGCTGAGGGTGGCGGTGGCTCGGTGGCTGGTGGCAGGGTCTGGGCGTTGAAGCTGTCGTGGATGTCGGCGATCTTGGGGTGGGAGTAGGTGGCGAGGGAGCCGCAGAGGTCTTGCATGGGTGGGATGTCGGAGTTGGCGCTGGGGTTGGAGAGTTCTTTTACGATACTGAAGAGCTCCATGCTGTTGTGCGCGTTGCTGTCTAGGCGTTCTTTGAAAGCAGTCCTTTTGGTGGTGCGGATCAGATGGTGGTGTTTGCGGGTGGCGTTCTTGAGGGCTGTGAGGTTCTCTGTTTGTTCATGGCGCCAGGTCTTCGAGGGTCCGGCATGATTTCTTGGAGTTCTTGAGGTAGCCGGTGAACCAGGTGGCTTTCTTGTTGCTGGGCTTGTCGGAGGGGTTCTTCAGTGGTGGGAGGGCGTCGGAGCAGTCCCTGATCCACTGTGTGAGGTTGCGTGCGGCGGCGTTGGCGTCAGTTGTGTCGTTTGGTGGGTTCTGGCTTAGTGATGTGGTCAGCTGGTCGGCTGTGACTTTGCTCCAGCATCTGCGGGGGATCTGTTGCGGGCGGTGGTGAGATGAGGTCTTCTGAAAGGTGAAGTGGACGCAGCTGTGGTCAGTCCATCGTAGGCTGGTGGTGTGGCTGACGGTGACGCTGTTGCTGGCAGAGAAGATGGGGTCCAGTGTGTGACCGGCGAGGTGGGTGGGGTTGTTCACCAGTTACTTGAGTCAGAGGTTGGCGAGGTTTTCAAGTAGGGAGGTGCTGTTCTTGTTGTTGTTGTTCTCCAGGTGGAAGTTCAGGTCCCCCAGGAGGATGTAGTCTGCGGAGGTGAGGGTATGCGGGCTGATTAAATCGGCGATGGCTTAGCTGAATTGTGTGCGCAGGCCAGGGGGTCTGTAGACGAGGGTTCCTCTGAGGGTGGTCTTGGGGTCGGTGTGGATCTGGAAATGTAGATGTTCGGCGGAGGAGAGGGCGTCCTCGGTGTTTGTTGTGACGCTGATCGAGTTCCTGTGGATGATGGCGATTCCTCCTCCGGTTTGGTTGGCGCGGTCCTTCCGGGTGATCATGTAGCCGTCCGGAATGGCTATGGCGATGTCGGGGGCTGAGGAGGCGTTCATCCAGGTTTCCGTGAGGAAGGTGACGTCCGGTGTGGTAGTGTTAAGGAGGTCCCAGAGTTCGATGGCGTGTTTGTGGACGGAGCGGGTGTTGAGTAGGATGCACTTGAGGTGGATGTTGTTGCATGGTCCGGGGGGAGGGCTGGCGGTACGGAGGCAGGTGAAGTTGCATGCTCGGCAGGAGAAGGGTCCGAGGGTGCATTTCGGGTGGCTCTGTAGCAGATGAATGATCGGCCGATGTTGAGTGCGTGGAGGGTGGCAGTATCGTATCTCAGACTGGTTGCATGGCTCCGGCGGGGGCCAGAGGTTCTTGCGCTGGGGGCGGTCGGCGCAGACGAGCTTGCTTTCGGCGCACCCGCTGCGCGCAACCGTGCAGCAGCCTGCATCTTAAGGGGTCGAGGGAGGGAGGAGCAGCTGGGAGGGGGGAGCGGGGCGAATCGGGGCTCAGGGGCCGGACCGCAGATGACGCAGCGGCGGGAAAGAACGTGGGGCAAACTCGGGGGAGAAAGACGGCACAGGCAGCAACAATACAGAGTACAATTAAAGAAAACCAGTGGGCAAAAGCAAGCAGGAAATTGGAAAGCAGAAAGAGGCATAGTGACATTTTAAAAAAGGATTAGGAAGGAGACCCACCACTAGGCCACCAGGGATCGAACCCGCAGCAGCAAGGCTCAGGGGCACGGCGAGAGCAGGGTTTGCTACCGCTTTGGGGGAGGGACCTGGCCTGCAAACAGGTGTGTCTATTTGATTAAGGGTGCAGTTTAAACATATAGATAAAAATGTTTGTAAAGTGCCACTGTACCTGTAGATTTGCAATGAAATCACAACTGCAATTGACATGTGTGACCACTGCTCTGTGCGCTTTGCAGAGAGGCCCTGGAGTGGATGACCAGTATTCTGAACCCCTTTTTGCTCCCAACAGGCACTTAGAGAAACTCGCACTGCCTTTAGCCACAACTCAATTGTGCCCCATTATAAACACCTGGATGCCACTCAATTCAAATAAGCATTAGGTAAGACTAATATGATGTACTGGGGAAAAAAACCGTAACACAACGTACTGTGAAAAACAAACACTCCTAGGGAATGCAAGATTAAGTAAAGCATGTGAAACACAAGTAGAAACTACATGGATTGCCTTAACGTTTTTTACACTGATTGTTCCGAAACCGATCAGTGTTTTTGCATGAAAAGATAAGGACAATAAATACAGGGCCCAAAAGCAACCCGTTTCAATGATCGTTTTAAATTACTACCGCATCTGAGCCCTGTAGGGAGGCAGCCCACTTAAAAGCCCTGCCAGAATCAAATTTTCTGTATAAAATGCCACCTAGTAGGAGAATCACTCGTTTTCAGGATGAGCACTTCCAAGAAGAAGTATACTTTCTTGCTTTTACCCATTTTTAAAATGGAATCGTTAAGAGGCGCTTCCATTTATATAATGTCCTACTTGAACCCATTTGTGTGTAGAGCTTTTAATGTGACCAACAGGCCAGCGGAAACATTAAGTCTAAATTCGGCCGCTGGGTTTCCCTGTGCACAAAATCAGCCCAGATGTTTACTAGCTTTTTAAAGACAGAAAACTCCAGCCTCTGAGTCCCAACATGCTATACTACTTCTCAATTGGGACTGTACCTTTCTTGGAGGAGCAAAGGTTATAGGAAATTGATCAGACCTTCTAAATGGTTTAGTTGTCTCACAGTAGAATTTCAGGCATCTATTCACATCCAGGGTATGGAGCGTTCTTTCCTCCACTTTGGTCAAATGTACGAAGTCTTCAAAATTATTGGCTCACTTTGATGAAAGTCAGAGGAGATTTTAGAATGAAATGAAATTTGGTACCTAAAATGATTGTCATTTACGATTTGAATGTAGTGCTCTTAAATAGTAAAAGCTTGAATTGTTCTGATCTTTCTAAGAGAAATGAGGGCTAGTAACAAAGTCATCTTCCAAAAGAGATACTTTGTATTTGCCCAGTGAATGGGTTCGAAAGGAATTCTCATTAATTGTGCTAAGACCATATTCAATTTTCTTGTGAGAGTAGGTGTCTTAACCCGAGCTAAGGCTAAAAAAAGGCCCTCTAAGAAATTATTTGACCAATCTATTTGATCATAGCACAAATCTACAAAACCATGCAATTGCTGCTAACTGGGCTTTGGCATGTTTATGTGAAAGTCTGCAACGTGCCATATGTAGTACGCATGGTAAAATCTGCTCTAAAGCAGGCCAGAAAGTATAAATGGCATTAGGAGAGCACCACATGCAAAAACAAGTCCATTTTGCATTGTAAGACTTATTTGTCATTTCGGCATTTCTAAAGTATCTCCACTTTAGCAAGAAATATTTAAGAAATGGAATTCATTGTATTCAGGAGCTAGGTCACTAATTTGTAAATGTCGCTGTTCGATGAACAACTTGGCCCTTGTCTGTACCTGGAATGTACTCATATTTCAGGGAAATTTGGTTTTGTAGTATCCACAGCCGTGGCCGGTCCATTGGGGCTGAGGGGCCACGCCCAGCCAACTTTGGCCCCTCGCGAACGGTGTCAGGCAGCCATGAGCTAGACATGCTCTAAATGCGGGGGCTACTGGGTGCCTGAGCTGAACTTCGCTAGGCTGATGAAGTCGCAGCTCCTGTGGGTGTTACCTCCTCAGCTCAGCAAAGGTCCCGGAGGCTCTCTCCTCAGTGACGAGGGGTAGCGTCACTGATTGCCTTGCACCTGGGCACTTCCGTTTTAAACCCTGAAGTGCCCAGGGTTGAGTGTCAATCAGTGACACTTCATCACAGAGTGGGGTGGGGTCAGCAGTCTCACTGACCCCATCCCACTCTGTGATGACGGTGAGGCTGCTGCCTTCCCTTATTGCCTGACCGTAGCCAATGAGGGAAGGCAGCAGTCAGTCCCAAGCCTCCTGGCACCTCCGAAGCAGAGTTGCAGGTAAAGTGTGTGTGTGTTTTTTTAAATTAAATGTTTGGTGCGTGCGTGTATGTATGAATGTTTGGTAATGAGTGTTGTGAATGGATGTGTTTGTATGTGTATGCGCGTGAGAATGCATGGTTGTGAGTCAGTGTGTATGTGTGCGTGTGTGTCCCGTCCGCCCCTTTCCTCCTAAACGTACTGACCGTCACTGGGTATCCGTTTCCAGGTATGAGAAAACTATTTCTTCTCAAGTAAGCCGCTCCCGGTGCCCAGCATTTGGTGAATATTTGAGGAGCTAACGTTAGGCCAAAGGGAAGGACCTTAAATTGTTAACGGCACCCAACCACTTCGGACCTTAGATATGTTTGGTGTTTTAATGGATTAGGGAAATGGAAATATGCGTCCTAGAGGTCAAGGGATGACCTGAAATCTCCTGGGGTTAGCAAGTGGAGTATCTCTTGTAGCGTAACCATCCTGAATAATTGTTTTGTCCGATATTTGTTCAGTTGCCTCAAATCCAAAACATGTGTCCATTTGCCTCATTTTGTCCCTGTAAGCAAAGCATTTGAATAGAAACCTGAATTTCAATTAGCATAGGGGACCTCTGCTATGGCTTCCTTGTGTAGAAGTGATTGAATTTCTTCATTTAACAGAAGGTGTTGATGTGTCTTCCTACTCAAGATTCTCGGGGAGGTTTTTGAACAAATTCTAGGGTGTGGTTGTGTTGGAATTCATTCAATCTCTTTAGATCGTTGGGTGTTGGATCTAATTCAACTGCTGGAATAATTGGAAAGACTTCATTCCCAAAGTGAATTGTGGAGAATGGGAGAGACCAATGCTTAGAAGTTGTCCCTGGCATCTTGATGTTTCCTGTCCTCTTTTGGCATCTGCAAGTCTTGTTCAGGGAGCTTGTTTTAAATAAGCAGAAGCTGATGGAGGTCTGCATTGTTCTTTTGAGTACTGCTGGCAGTAACCCTGTTGTAAGTGAAGGCATGGCTGTTATAACACCCTCAAGGACCTTGTCATCTCTGTATCCGATTTATTGACTGGAGGATGTCGTCAACACCGTAAGTGACACGTTGATCAGGTCACCTTCATACCAGTCTTTCACGCCATCTGCTGTACACTTTAGCACAGGTTCCAGCCCTGCCTACCACAGTTCACCCACCTTGTGGCCCCTACCTTAGATGGTTATTGCACCAGGGGCAACATGCACTGGCCTCACCTTTTTCTGCCCAAGCCACCATACGTAGGCTTTCGTTTTTCGGGCAGATTACCGTACCATTCTTCATTTTGAAGGTTCAGTCTCTGAGCCTTCGTCACACGGCGATTTCCTTTTTCTAGTTCCACGCACACCTGTGCATCTCGTTTGCGGCCACAACGGTTTATCATAAGCATTATGCATGGTTTATCACTACTATCCACAGTATTTTCAAATCGTTCTCGTTATTATTATGAATAACATGCATGAACCAAGCGTCTTTTCTCACGAGCATTATGCATGTTCTATCCAAATCTTCTACAGTAATTCTAAATGTTTCTGTGGTTATCCCCACTCTTATTATTGTCCAATTATAACATGTAGTACCACTATTGTCAACAGGTCTGTAATGCACTGGAGCCAAAAGATAAGTTACCCAGTAAAACCTTTATCTTTGTTTCTTTTTTCTCCTAATTCCTCCCTCTTTATAATTCTCATTGTGTTTCTTTAGTGTGGTTTTAGTTATGTATAAAGTGTTATTTCGAGCTGACAGTATCACTTTCCTAATGATGATCCCAGAAACCCCATGAATGGGATTGAAACATCGTCGACCTTAAAATACAGCGTGCCCACAAACAATTCTATTTCTATGTGTCATGGCTGTCGCTACTCATGCTTGTCCTATTATGTATAATTAAGAACAAGAAACGTTTCTGTTTCGCCTGACTGTCTTTAATTGTGGTTCGATTTTTGTTTTTTTTTATAAACTATCACCTTGTCACACTTTTTTGTATACTGCTTTGCTTTGGATACAGGACTGAATCCCGCTGGATATTGCAACTGTCCCTTGACAGAAAAATCTATTTTCTCTTATTAAATGTTACTATCCAACTGGATAGTTCATA
Organism: Lissotriton vulgaris; assembly: GCF_964263255.1. Classification (NCBI taxonomy): domain Eukaryota; kingdom Metazoa; phylum Chordata; class Amphibia; order Caudata; family Salamandridae; genus Lissotriton; species Lissotriton vulgaris. Next base: position 549,131,956 of record NC_141699.1, on the reverse strand, counting down.
TAGAATCGACTCTGTTCTATATCTATCACTTGTTCTGATTTTTTTGCTCGAGCAAGGACCATTGTTCTCTGTAATTTACGTTGACCAAGCATGGCCTCACCAGCATATGCCATTGCTAAAATATTCGCCTGAACCTCTGGTCACAAGGAAGTTGGTTTAAGCTATCCTTAACGACTTAAGACAGCTGCACCAGTAAGCTGACAAAACCCAATAGACAGAAAGTCCATGGTCATATCGATCATTTCCACTGAGGTTTCCTCTCCCTTTTGTAATGTTGCCCTTGCTTTGATCAGTTTATTTTTAGACATCAACTCTATATAAGCTCCTAGATCTGATGAAATTTGCCAGTCATATTTATTCAAAATAGGCAGAGCATTGGAAGCTCAAATAGGTGTAGCTGCAATAGCATAGACTCTCTTCCCAATGATGTTCAAATGTCTACCCTTCTTGTTGGTGAGAAACAAGTAGTGGTAGGATCTGAAACACCTGCATGACCAATGAATCTGGCTTGGGGTGACCAATAAGACAAGTCAGCAAATCTTATGGGGCCTTACATTTTTTGTCTAGCCATGTTACCACTGCAGCCATGGTTGCGGAGTTCCTTATTAGTTTTAGACTCTCCTCTCATAGGTTGTCTACAAGGAGTATAGGCTTTATGAATTTCTTGCCAATTCTTTAAAATCGTAAAGGAAGCAGCCCGTCTGCTTAACTGATGTCGGGAGTTCGAACCTTTTAAAGGCCTTTTCCAGGAGAGGGTGAACACCACCAATGTCATCTGGAAGGGAACTAGCAGCTGGCGGTGTAGGAGAAGCTGAAAGAGGCGCAATAAAGTGAACCCATTTATCTCCAGTTGCAGCTGATTGATCAAGTGTAATTTCGCTTCTTCTGGTTCTTCATCATCGTTCTGCACATAATCATCATGAATCGCAATAGATGCTAATATTCTGGGAATTACTTTACTTATTCTGTTGCATAACTGGGCTTATCACCTAATGGAATAAAAGTGGTGTGTGGGGAGACGCAGTGCTTTAAGGAGGAGTTGGCTGTATCAGTAGAGGTGGATTACCCAATTCTGGAAATCTTATAATAATCAGCAAGCATTTGACGAAGGTCTGTTCCCACTGTTGTTGAAGTTGCATCATTGTCTACTCGAAGCTGTGATCATCATATGCATCGTTATTAGTGCATTGATCTTCAAAGGCGTCAGAACATCTTTCCTTCGCCTCTTGTCTATCCTTGAATGAAAAATCTCTATGCAGACACTCATTATCATTCTCATCTTGGTATTTAAGTGAAGCTAAGATGGGCTGTATGTGGGGTGGTCAGATGGGCGGTCATCATAACCAGATGCCTTTTTTTCGAGTGGATGTGTAAATGGTGGAAACAAGACCTTACTTGGAGAAGTCTGTTCAGCTGGAAATTGAAATATTCTTTCCTGTAGCTTCATATGGCCTCTTAATGGGCCTCCGGAGCCCTTATGGTTTTTCTATATTTAAAGATCATTTTGGGCTCTAGTGTTATTTATTGTCAGTGGTGTGTGTTGTAATGTACCTTTACTTAATACACCCTCCCTACAGAGGTTCTCTCCCTGCTGCTCAGCCAGTGATGACGTCAGATGGAATGTTGATTGTCTTTTTTTTTAAATTTTTGGAAAACCTTTATTTACAACACAGTAGTACACAGCTATTCAGCCATACATCCCGGAGGCTAGGCAGCAAGGCATTATGCAGCTCGAATGGTGCACACAGAATAGAATGCAAATTCGTATAAGGTTTATTTTATTTTATATAAAAGAAAAAACAATGAAATAAAAAGAAGGCACCTAACTAGTGCAAGAAGGCAGGGCAAAGGAACATGAGTGCGAGATCGCCCCGTCCCAGGGGAAGGCTGGGTCAGTATATTGAGTAGTAGACCATACGAGCAAACCATGTGAGAAGATAACGGGGGGGAAGGAAGGAAGGACAGTTGTACCTCAATCATTCGGCCGGAGTCAAGAACTAGGGGGATAAGCGCTCCTCCAAGGGTGTTGTGTCAGGCGGAAGGCAGATGTCACCCCTATACTCATTCCAGGGCCCCCAAATCTTATTCCATTTCTTGGGCCTACCTCTGGCAACATACACTGTCTTCTCCCGGAACATGCACCAGTCCATGTTAGCCTTCCACATCTCTACTGTTGGGGGCAAAGCCGCTCCCCATTTCTGGGCAATGTCCCTCTTAGCAACCATGTTACCTAGAGTGACCCATTGAGTCTGTGAACTGTTATAATCCGTGGGGCCCCACACGGTTAACAGGCAACGCCGGGCTTCGGCCAGCAGGTCAACCCCGGTTACTTCACCCATCACTGCATGTATTCGCCTCTAATATGTAGCCACCGACCTGCACTCCCATATAATGTGCATGAAAGTCGCTAAGGAACCGCACCCACGCCTACAGAGGCCATCCACCGAATGGCCCATGTGTATCAATCTGGGGCCAGTGACATACACCCTATGCAGGATTTTCAGTTGCACCAGCCTCAGTCTGGCCGGGATTGCCACTTTCTTTGGAGACGAGACCGCGCACTGCCAATCCTCGTCATCCAACTCAACTCCATCACGGATCCACTGATCTCGCACCCCCAGAAGAAGGTCAGCGCGGACATTAATCAATTTTTTATAGGTCAAGGAGATAGCACTGTCGGGCATTTGGCCGTCCAACAACCTATCCTCCAGCGGGGAAGATTCAGGGATCTTTTCACCCTCCGGCATTACTGCCAGGAGGGCATGTTTCAACTGGGCATATCTGAAAAATTCCGTTCCCCCCAACTGAAACTCCCTTTGTAACATTTCAAAGGATTTGACCTGCCCCTTAGCCATCATCTTCCACCCTGGAGATGCCTATCAAGTCCCAGCGGTCAAACCCCTTGGTATGCCACAGTTTGCCCAACAATTCAGAGTCATAAAGTGGAGTCGCCATCGTGAGTCTGCCTTTCCACCCCTGTGCCTTCGTCACTGCTCTCCAGATACGAACCGCTGTCTTAGTGGGACCTGTCATTCCTCCATCCAGAGACCTCAAATACAGAGCCCTGTAGTATTTCCCGTCGCCCAGGAGCCACCGATCCATGGCATATCCCGGACTTATGGCTGGACCATAGAGGCCGTGGTTAAGGGCAGCCAGCTGCGATGCCCAATAATATCTCCGAATGTCGGGCAGCGCAATCCCTCCGTCGTACCACGGAAGGGTCAGTTTAGTGATGGCAATGCGCGGCCTGCCATCCCAGAGCAGGGTCCGCTGAAGGCCCTCGACCTCTCTAAAATACCCAGACGGGACCGGATCCTGGGTGTTCTGAAGCGCGTACAGGAACCGGGGCAGGGATATAATTTTGAACAAAGCCGCACGTCCAAGCAGGGAAAGCGGCAGCTTCCGCCACCCCTCCACATCACGCCGAAGGCGCGCAAGAGGGGGAAGCAAATTGTTCGAGTAACGTATTTTGGGATCGACCGAAATGTAGATACTCAGGTATTTAAACCCCTGCCTCGCGACCCCTATATTACAGTCCCGCAGGAGCCTCGGGACCTCACCCCTCAGGACGTACAGATGGGACTTCGACCAATTGATGACAAGGCCAGAATGTCTGCCGAAAGTGTGCAGTACGTCGCAAACAAAAATAAGGGACTTACACGGCGAGGTGAGGTAGAGGAGAATGTCATCCGCATACAGAGACACTCTATCCTCGAAACCCGGGGACCATTTGATCCCACCGATGTCTGGATGCCCTCTTAGCCATGCCGCCAGTGGTTCCAATGCCAGTGCAAACAATAGGGGCGACAGGGGGCATCCCTGCCTGGTACCCCTATGTAACGGCCGGATTCTCGGACCAGATAGAATCGGCTCACCAGAGCACCACCAACCCAGCCGGAACGTAATCACCTCCCTCCCTAGGACCTATTTACAACAGGTATCTATATCTCCTACCCAAGGATGGGGAATTAACAATATACATGCCTAAGTTTTCTACAATACCACACTCTTACCATATAGTCTCACGGCGACTCATGCCCAGACTATTCTACCCTAAGGCAGTTCTGATTATGTACCATTACACACTGGCCGCAACCAGTGCTCGCTCAAGCCACAATCTTGTGGGTATAAATACCAGTATCCCCCCTGGTACTCTCTTTTATCTCCATACAAGCCACAATCTTGTGGGTATATACATCAGTGTCCCCCCTGATGCTCTCATTAACGTCGCCTCCCGACGACGATCACTTTCCTATGGATACCATTAGCTCCTCATGTTGGGGAATCTCTCGCTATTTACTAGAGGTACAATACTACAATATTATAGATCACACAATGATGGCCAAATTATATGATGTACGACTTATTCTCCATTCTAAGGGCTCCTCTCTCCCTCATTATTCAGTTACTACTTACCTGATCGGGGGTTGCGTCCGTTCGCGAAACATTACCTGACTAGAAGAACAGGTTACCTTTATTATGCAAGAATAAGAGGCACATGCCGGTTCACTAAGAACTGGGGTACTTTATTTATCATAACAACAATAGCAATATAACACTATACTATAACATATAGCCTGTAAAGGAAAATGAAAGGTTAGAATGTGCACGCTAATAAGAAAGGGTCGACGTCACCTTATTAATATGAAGTCTGGACTCAGCAGTCATCTAGGTTCCCTTCTCGTCTGTGCCTTGGCTCGTTTTAGGGTCACACCTCCGCAGTCACGGATACATGTCTGCACCGCTATGCTGTCTCCTTCGCCTCTCTCCAGGTCACTGGAACCTTCCTCGTATCAGCTGCTTTCTCCCTGGCTGTTCTGCACTACTCCTCTCTCCTCTCAATCACGGACCATCTTCACTTCTTGGCTTCGATCTTATAACTCAATTTCTACCACTCTGGTATTCGTTCCCTCAACTAGCTACTTCACTCTGTATGCTCTGATCTCAATGTCAAAGCTCGCCAGCTGCTCCAGCTAAAATAACTTCAATCTTTCCCAGAGAGTATCAGCTTCTCGGTCTTTCTCGGACTTCAAAATGGCGACTGCCTGCCCTGAAATAATTAATGGCATTGATGCTAACGACTAGCTGCCGCCTACAGACTGACTGACTCACTGCTTCATGCTTTCACTAATATGGAAGCTTGTCCCTTCATGGAAAGTTACGACCAGTAACCTGCCGCCCACCAAATTCTTGTACCTCCCCGTACCAAGGACACGTTCCCAGCCGGCCGGCCTGATGTTGTGTCTCTGGAATGGAGAAAAATACAGTCTTTCGATAAGGGCCAGCCTGAGCCGGTTCTCTCCAAGCGAACAACACCTCGTAACTAAAACATTACAATTGACCTAGAAGCATCTCAAGCTGCAAAGGCAGAAAGAAAGATGGAGTCTCTCCCGTTTGAGGCCTACAAGGCCCGAAATAAGCATAACTCCATGGAAGGTATACTAACACCCTTACAAACGGACGGATTATCACTAATACTAATGAATCTATCCCCTAACGTAAGTTCATAAGCCCTGATCTAAGGAAAAGGGTACGGAATTATATCAACACGCCTTGTGAATAGGCTCTATTTACGGTTCTAATCCCTCCATTAGAATGATAGTAGACTGAAGTCACCTCCAATCACCTTCCCTCAAAGAAGGGCCGAAAAAGTTGGTCAGAACACCCTACCGAGAGTAAACGAAGCCGATGCGCGGCCGTTAACCGCCACATTGGCAAGCGGGCTGGCATATAACAGCTTGACCCACCCTATGAAACCCGGACCAAATCCAAACTTCGCCAGCACCGCCCACAAGTATGACCACTCAAGGGAATCGAAGGCCATTGTGGCATCCAAGGATGCCAAAATGGCCAGCTCGTGGAGGGTGCGGACCCTCGCAAGGGCTCCATGAAGTCTTCTCAGGTTGAGGGTGGTATTACGATGCGGGATAAAGCCAGACTGATCCGGGTGTACTAAGTCGCTAATCGCTTCAACCAGCCGGTTAGCGAGCAATTTAGCCAAGATCTTGGGCTCAGCGTTCAGCAAGGAGATAGGACGATACGATCGACACAAGTCTCTGGGCTTCCCTTCCTTGTGAATGACCACAATGGTGGCCAGCCTCTGGTCTGGGAGTAGTATACCCGTCTCCCGCCCCTCAAGGAACATATCCCGCAGGGGCGGGGCAACGACATCCGGCTTAATCTTATACAGCTCCACAGGGATACCGTTGGGGCCTGGAGCCGTGCCAGATCGCAGGGAGCGTATCGCTACAGCGATCTCGTCCACTGTGACGTCCCTATCCATGTCCTCTCTTTCGGTCTCCGACAAGCACAGTACATCTATGTCTCAAAGCAAGATGCTAGAGTCTTCCTCCGATATCTCGGAGACCGAGGCATAGACGGACTCAAAGTATTCAGCAAAAACCACGACGATAGCACTGGGGTCGGTAACAGCAACGCCGTCCTCCCCAGCACCTCCGGGACCACGCGGCTGGCTCTCTCCTTATCAAGCCAGGCAATAAGCTTGCCTGCCTTGTCCCCGACGTCGTAGATTCGCCCTTGCTGTTCTCTACCCATAGCCCTCGCCGCGTCCGAGACAATGGCCTGGTACTCCGACTGTTTAAGGGAGAGAGCATGTAGTAGGTCCGGCATCGGGTCGACCTCCAACTGAGAGTCTATCTCCATTATATCTGACTCAATCGTCACCACGTCCGCGTCCCTGCGCCTCCGTACCTCAGCTATTAAGGAGAACGCCTCCCCCCTCAGGACAGTTTTAAAGGCCTCCCATAGGAGACAGCAGATGTGACTGAGCCCGAGTTTTTGGAAAAGTAGAGCTCAATGGCTTTGGCCAAGAGTCCACGAGTCTTGGGATCACGGAAGTACCACGGGTTAATCGGCGCCACCCTCTCGGCTACCACGATATCGAAGTCGAAGGTCACCCAGACCGGAGAGTGGTCCGAGATGCCCCTCGCCATCAGTCTGGCCTCAGAAACCGCCAATGCGTGGGCCGCCAGAGCCAGAACATAATCAATTCTGGAGAGACTACCGTGAGCCCCTGAGTGGAATGAGTATTGGCGCTGGGCAGGATGCAAGAGCCTCCAGCAGTCAATAAGTTCCATCGTGTCCAAAAAGTCAGGAAGCCAGGTCTGCGAGCCTCGAAGATCTCTGGATGGATACCTATCTAACATCCCTGAACCTACAGCGTTAAAGTCTCCTCCCATGATAAGCAGCCCCTCGGGAAGACCTAAAATGGCGCCCCCAAGGTCCTTGAAAGTGGCCGTCTGTAGCCCAGGGGGGACATAAACCGAAACTAAAACCAGGGTACGCCCCTCCCACCTCCCTGTGACGGCGACGTTGCGTCCTCTCTCATCGGCCACTCTTGAATCTATCTCCAAGGGGAGGGTTGAACGCATCATAATCCCCACCCCCCGGGAGCCCGAAGAGAACCCCGAATGTGCCACCATTTTGTAGCCCTTCCTATTGAGTGCGTGACACGTGTTTCCAACCAAATGCGTTTCTTGTAACAGTATCACATCAGGTACACACCTCTTGAACATTTGTAATACAATACCCCTCTTAATACGATCCCCCAGCCCATTGACATTCCAGCTTAGAACATTCAGTTTCCTACCCCCCATCATTGAAATCCAAACCCAGTCCGTCCCCAGCGGGCACAGTCGCTACATTAGAAGTGTCCAACCACCAGTTGCCTTGCCAAAAAGGGAAAAAAGAGAAAAAGGAATCCAACGAAAAACAGGCACAAAGAAGCCACCCACCCTGCACCCCTGCATTAGACTAAGAAGCCCCCCCAACTCGCAGTGTGCCTGTCGCCCCTAGAAGAAAAAACTAACCTACAAGAAGCCCCTGAGGAGAAAGGAGGTGACCCTATCCCCCCCCCAGCCTCCAAATAGAATGTTATCGGGGAAAGCCCCAACAAGTCACAGGATTACCAAACCGAGCTGCTTAAGGTAGACCCATTGTCCAAAGAGTTCTGTAGTCACCCATCATTCCTGCTGGTCGCGGCCGCCTGTAGCCCATTTCCGACCGCTTCTCGTGTTCGTCACGCCGTTGGGGCAAGGTGTCGAGCCAGTCCCCCGCCACCTCCGGCAGGTCGATGAACAGTGCCCGACCGTTATGTTCGATTCTCAGTTTTGCAGGAAACAGCATAGCATATTTCATGGCCATGTCTCGCAAACACCGTTTCACTCCCATGAAGCTTTGTCTCCGTCTCTGCACGGTCTGAGTGAAGTCCGGGTAAAAGTTAATGTCAGCGTTCTGGAACTTCAACGGCCCACCACTCCTCGAGGCCTGCAAAATGGAATCACGGTCCCTGAAATTGAACACCCGGGCGATGATGGGCCTCGGAGGGGCCCCTTCCTTCGGTCGGCCCCCAGGCAGCCGGTGTGCGCGTTCCACAGAGAAGAACTTGCTAAGCCCCTTGGGGGCTAGATGGTTCTGGACTAGATCCTCTACGAAGAGGTCCGTGGCCGACTCTTCTGCCCCTTCCGGCTCACCAATAATGCGGACATTTTGCCGCCTGGCACGGCCCTCAAAGTCCTCAAGCCTCCGTGAAAAGAGGTCGTTAGCCGACTTCAGGTTCCGGACCTCGGTCTGCAGGTCCGAGACGTCTGTGGTGAGGCTCGAGGTCTTGATGTCAAGCGACTTGACTCGCTCATTCGTTTTGCCCAAGTCCGCTCTAATCAAATTCACCTCGATGGCCAGGGTGTCCACCTTGAGTGCCATCACCTCATGTTGTTGATGCATATCGGCCTTCATGCCTTCAATGGCGCCCATCACGTCGCGGAGCGTAGGGTCCTGAGCCTCAGGTGACACTTCTCGATGCAAGTCTTTGGGTCTCGCGTAGACTCCAGGCGAGCCCTTCGGCTGAGCGTACCGCTCCATATTGTTGGACTGCGAATACGTGGATTTTTTGCTGTTCCGAGGCTTCGATCTGTCGGGGTCTCCTCTGCCAGCCATGGTCAGGCACCAGGCCACTTCTTCCGTCCACACACCGGGCCTCACCGGCCCACCGATGCTCGGAAGCTGCCGCCCCAGCCGCTGCACTCCGTCTGGTACATGCGAACTCCGCAACTCCGCTGGCTCCGCTAGGAGACGGATCAGCCAACCGTGCACCTCGTCACCTCTGTCCGACGGTGTCTCATACGCCAGCCCCAGCCCGGGCCCTGGACCCACTGCCGCCTTCAAACTTCCACACGGTGTAACTGCGCCAAGGAACGTCGGATTTTAATTCGGGCAACGGGTCCCGTGTCAGCGTCGGTTCACGATCAATATTCCACAAACGTGGACCAGGATAAGTGACAGGATTGATGTGGAGGATCGGAGGGTCTTCGGAGCTCCGAGCTCACGCGGCCATCTTGGGTGCCCGCGAAGCTCCTCCTCCAATGTTGATTGTCTTGGTATGGAAGAGTATGTCAGTTGGTGTGGATGGGCTGAGCAGTGGTGAGCCTGCTCCTGGTGGGGCACTCTTATGGATCTAACTACATCTGGTCACCTGTAACTATGAAGAGATCTAAAGAATAAAGTAGAGATCTTATTATCTACTTCACCTAGTCTACGCTTCTTTCATCATTTTAACACTGGCGACTATTCAAAGAACCCATGGAGCTACCTTGGATGGATTGACTTTTAAGACTGAAGTAAATGAAGCTGTTTTTGAAGAAGTAAGAAATTTAAGAAATTTCCTACTGTTTGGAAATTATTGCTCTTAAAAGACTCAAGTAAGTGAACTTAAACTTATGAATTTGATGAAACTAGACACCCAATTGCCCCACCAGTGACCCTGTCAACGGTCGCCCTTACTAGATTGTGCCAGTTTCTATTTGCCTGCCTACAACCTGAGAAGAAAGTTGTCACCATGTAGCTGATTTGGATTATTGAAATTTTAATAAAGCCCTCTTCGTTTAATGTAAAGGAACGGCAGCTGGACTGGATTTTCAAACCCTTAAAATTTCTGAAACCTGTTCTTATCATCCTGTGGTGTTGAAGAGCCCTGCTGTTTTCTATTTTGGTCCGACTCAATGTTTGAGTCACGGTTAAACTCTAAACAACTGGTCAACTGTTTGGTTTACTTTCCAGCAGAATACCACAAAAAAGGGATGTAAGACTGTGAGATTGGAAGTGCCTCAGTGGAAGACTTTGTATGTTTGACTGAATTTACACTGTGGCATACAGCGATGGGCAATTGTATCTTTATGCCAGTTTCTAGCTCATTTTTATTCACCTGAACTTAAATGACTTTGTGAATTTGTGCAATTTTCCGAAAATAACGAAGGGAAGGTGAGCTTTGTAACCATTGTTTTCTTTTGACTCGTAACGACCACACTTACCGTTACGAAGCGCGCTCTGACTTTCGTGCCCCGCGCTGTCTTCGCACGCGCTACCCTCCTTAAGCGCATTCTGTCATTGCTGACTCTGCGTGTCTTCAGACTGCTTCTGTCCTTCCTCACGCTCCATTTCTTTTGCCGGCTGTGCGCAGTACGTAGTGATGTCATCCCGCATAGACGTCACGTAAACACACACGCCGCCATCTTGGTATCCATGGAAACAGCTACAGCTACAGCTACAGGAACGACGAGATCTTCCAGATTTCTTCACGGAAGGCTGACAAGTTTGTTTTACTTTTTGAAAAACTTTGCGCATTGCACTAAAACATCACGCATTGAAGGAACCCAATAGTACAAGTACTTTTCTCCTTCTAGATTTGGCAAATGGATTTGATGTTGATTTAGACTTTTCTTGAACAGTGATGCACTCACTCACCATTGATGGTGCATTTCCAGTCATATGCACATTTAAGGATTGTGTATTTTAGTGATACACATTTGTTTCTCACTTATTATTATTATTTTTATTTTTTTTACATTGTTATGTCATATGTATTTTTGAGTGTTTGCAGTTTTTTCTCACTTGTGTCTTTTCTGGGTGTAGGGTATGGGGTGGTGTGTGCTCATTGATGTTGTGTTCTTTGTTTTATGACTATTATGACAGTACACTAGATATTCTATTTTTTTTTGTTCATGTTTTGTTAAGTTTGTTTTGGGTTCAAAGATACCCTACATTGTCATGGATTTAAGGATACCCAGAGTTTGCGCGAGAGTGTTTTAGGGTTTAAGGTTACCCTAATTGTCGTAGGTTAGTATTACCTTTAATATATTCTTTTTGGGTTTATAGTTTCTCAAAGGAAATTTTGAGTGTGTTCTGGGTTAAGGGTTATCCAGGTTTCATTTAGGTCTTTGGTCTGTGTGTTATAAATACACACGCTGAGCATTTTTTTTTTTCGGACTGTGTGTTACAGGTGCACACGTGGGAAGTTTACTTTTTTTTGTGTAACTTCTCCTATTTTGTTTTGCTGTTACCCTGTATGTGGTTATGCCTCAAGTATGTGTTTGGGGCTGTGCATTTTAGTTGCGCATGTGGAATTTGAAGATTCTCACGATATATTTGCTTTGGTTTAAGCAGACCGTCATATGTTTGCTTTGGGTTAAGGGATACCCATTTTGGTTTTTAGAGTGTTTTGGGGGTTTTATTACCATGTCTTAGTTTTGGCTGTGTCTTATTCCATTTCTTTTGGGTAGACCTGGTTCTTTCTTTGGTTTGTGCAGTTGTGGGTTGTAGATCCCTCTTCTGCCACTGTTGTGTGCCTTAGTTTATGGTGCATTTGGCTACTCATGATTTTGCCCATAGTTTGGGACGTGAGTTTTCTGGATAGTTTCCACTGGTTTTGAAGTATGTTTTAATTAACTTGCCTTCTTTTTGTTTGTGATCTTTATAAAAGGGAGATGGGTGTAGTATTTGAGTTCTCATCCATCTTCCTTTGTCCTCATTTGTATGTTTGGCAACTTTCATGCATTTGTTGTTGTGATCACTTTAGCTTGGGGATGTTGTATAATTTTTCTTATTATTGCATCCTCTTTTGTCGGAACGTGTGTTTTATCATATTCACATGTGTTGTTTGTTTTCCATCATTATAAAGGGGGGGATGTGTTGTAATGTACTTTTACTTAATACACCCTCCCTACATAGGTTCTCTCCCTGCTGCTCAGCCAGTGATGACGTCAGATGGAATGTTGATTGTCTTGGTTTGGAAGAGTATATCAGTTGGTGTGGATGGGCTGAGCAGTGGTGAGCCTGCTCCTGGTGGGGCACTCTTATGGATCTAACTACATCTGGTCACCTGTAACTATGAAGTGAAGAGATCTAAAGAATAAAGTAGAGATCTTATTATCTACTTCACCTAGTCTACGCTTCTTTCATCATTTTAACAGTGTGGTTATCGATGGCAGTGGAGCTATACTAGTAGACGTGATTGTCGACTTTTACGTCAAAATCACCGGTGTGACTTTCGATGACAAGATTTTCATCATCTCAGGCGATGGTCTAGCTGATAGTTTTTAAGTCAATGCATGCTTCATGGGTGATGGGTCTCTCAATCCCTTATTTACGTCTGAGAAAGTTCTCTGCCAGATAGAGTTGAGGGGCTCACTCCTAACCTTGGTTAGTTTTCTCACAGAGACAGTAGGAAGAGAAGAATCCTTTCATTGAGGTTCTTGAACCTCTGAAGAAGGACTATTTTCAGAGTGTTTTCCCCTCTGCTTTTGGGATTTATTTTTTTTATACTTCCACAGAAAAGTCTTTTCACTCATGTCGTTCCCTTTACCTTTTTTGGATCTTTTTGCGAGGACAGGATGTTTCTCTCCTTCATCTCCACATACTGAATTATCTATTGCCTTGATTTTCTGTAGCCAAATGATAAGTATGGCTTTCTATCATTCTCTTGGCAGAAAACATACAAAAATATTTACAATACAATAGGCTTATGTTGAGGAGGAAGGCAATATATAGGCAATTTTTATGGAGATACTAAGAGAATAACCTGCATTTTCCCCTAAGATTTACAATGCCTAACAAGACCTTTTTAAGCCCTATAACATAATTTTCAGTAAGAATACTACAGCCAAGATGTTACCTTACAAAAGTTGACAGCTGGAGATCAATAACAGGTCAATAGAATATCAAATGTAACAAGGAAGAACTGAGCCAGCCCAGGTAAACGGCCTTCACACAACGTGCAGTAACAAATCTCAGGTATAGTAGCCCGTAAGGGTGCTTCAGGAGCTGCTTCTTAATTGGCTTAAATTTGGATATCTTTAAAAGGATGTGAATTAGTTAACAAAGACACTTGTTTAGGCTTGCTGTGCATTGCTTTCATTGATACTTCTGGGTATAATTACTGCAGAACTGCCACCTTGATGACAGGGAAGATTCAAGCATGTAAATCTATGAAAGATTCAAAACTGGAGATTGAGAAAGGTCTAAACTTGCAGCGGTCTCTTAAATCTCTACTCCTAAAGAGGAGTTTGATTATTTCTTCATAACAAGCGTGCGGGAAACAACCTATTGAGGTTACACAAAGGAATACCAGTAAATGTCTGACCACACATTAATTCGCACTGTGGTCTGTTAGAAAGTGGTTTGTTGGGGAAAGGGGGGGGTTATTAGGGTCCACCACAATTGATAAAGTCGCTATCTTATTAGCTTCAGTTAGAGGTTTCAATAATTTAAACCCAAGCTCAATTCCAGGTAGGTGTGGCACAGAGCAGACAGGCTTAACTTAGAGAAAACATGTAAAACATTTAGAAATATAAAAACATCTAAAAGTCAAAAACATACCACCATAAAAATCCCACTCCAATTCAGAAGAAAACAGTAAATTTGAATGAACAAAAATGATACCAAAAAGACAAAAATATATTAAGGGGAACCAGGGATATGTTTTTTAACACCATCAGTGCTGCAGCAATTCCCCCTCTGTGCTAACTCTGATTTATTCCCATTGTTCATGCACACGAGCAGTGTACTGCATGACGAGCTGAGCTCGTCTTGAGAACACGAGCAGTGTACTGCATGATGAGCTGAGCTCGTCATGCAGTGTACTGCATGATGAGCTGAGCTCGTCATGAGCATCGAAGGGGTTAAGGATTTAAAACAGCACAAAGCACCAATGATAGACTAGGGTCGCCATAGACTGGGAACTAGGCACAACTTCAGGCAGACTGTGATAGAGCATGGGTAAAATACAACAACCAGGTTCAACACAGTCAGAGGTTTTACCTTGGGACCTAATCTTTTTTCAGGAAGTATGTGGGCACCACAAGTGTGGGAACTGCGTGGCTTTCCCCGCTACTATAGAAGGAAGTTTATTTGAACATAATGAAATGAAATGGAGACATGAAAGTTTCACAAATTGTAAGACTAAGAACGTCATTTATGCAGTGGTATGCCCTTGCAATAAAATATATATTGGAAAGACAAGCCAACAGGTTAATGTGAGAATCACACAGCATAAATCTCGTATTAGGAGAAAAGTCCTGACCGCGCCTATGGTAGAACACTTTTTAGCTGTTGAACACAGCGAAAATGAACTGCGTTGGACAGTTCTTGCATGGATTGACCCAAAATCTACATGTATTGAGACCGCTCTACTGCGGAAAGAGGCATATTTAATTATGAAATTCGATCGCATCAACCAGGACCTCAACTGCATGAGCGAGCTAAATAGAGCTTAGAAGTCTCATGAGCTGTAATCAAATATATGGCGCTGCTGTCAGCTTCAGGTCTTGTGTCTCTCTAATAAAGTATAAATGGGATCAATATTGATATGTTGGGAAAACACAACCGACCTGTGAAATTGAAATGGTTACTTTGGGTAAACAAATTGAAATACATGACTTCAATGAACGACATCTCCCAGAAGTCATTGTGAATGCAATTTGATCATCTCCTCCCGTGATTGGTCAGAAACGCATCACGTGACACTGATGCACCATCACTTGACGTGTGAATCTGCTCGGCGAGCTGCTAGCAACAATGGAGGCAGATCCTCACTTGAAACCTTGAGCGTGAAGCTTTATTAGGTGAGCAACACACATTTTGCACTTGCATCTAAGTGCATCCAGCCAAAAACGATTTTTACAAATCCTTTACATTTTTTGCCCCTGCAGCCATTAACTATTTTTAAATAGAGTGAAGGACTGTCAATTGTTACAACACTTCCTCTGCGGGGCCATGACTTCGGGCCCCCCTCCCGAGTAAGTAAATAACTTGCTCTCAGTTGTCACGTTTCAAACTTATATAAACAGACACCGCGAAAGCGCATGTACTATTTCTCTTACAGAGATAAAGACCTGCAATTGCTGTCTATTGTTTACAAATCGTCTTGGCCACAAAATATTGAAAACCAGGTAACTTTTTCCCTCCTTCCCCCCATACATAGCTATCAGACAAAATAATTACGCCCCATGAGCTAAATCATTCATAATGTATTTTATTGCAGATTGGCAACCACTGCTTGTTACATATTGCTGATGGTCACATCAAACCGGCATAATGCAGGTATGTGACCACTAAATTGTTCAGATAGAAAAAGAATTAGGATTTTGGGAAGCGCCTTTTTTAATAAAAACTTAACCCCTCCCCCCCTTTTTTGTCACAGTCTGTTTGTGAGAAAGACTAATCCAGCCCTGATGAGAGTGCGGCAATTGATTTAACCGGCACTCGAAACGCGTCAGCAGACAAAGGAACTCAACTCCTTGGTTAAATATTGCAAATACACCCCCTTGTGTCCCTGATATCAAAACACATTTTCACATTGTTCATTTTCACTGTGTAAGTACTAATGTGGTATTTCGTTAAGATGACTATGTGTTCTTTTTGTGATCAAAGATATTAATTAAAAAAAATAATGAAATAAAAGGCAGAAATAACTGCTAAGGTAAACTTATTAGTTTGCGTTCATCTTACTTCATATGAATAAGTGTTGTGAAGTCACTAGAGGCATAGGTAATTTTTTTCTTATGTAGTATAACTGGCCCTGCCTACCCTCTAATCCATTGGGCCAAACCCCTCCTTTTTTGACAATGTGACAGGGAAGGCCACTTAGAAGTAAATTAGGTTCCTGGGTCCACCCAAACTGGTCTTGCTTGCAGGAGAACAAAAACATTTCACCACACCCAAGCCTCGGTTTCTTCTCTGGTAACTGTTTTCATGCCATTTCGGGGTCTAGTCACTGGCTGGCTACAGTCGGAGGGCTAATGCAAATCAGCCTCCAGAAGCTTCTGGCAGGGAAAGGATAACTTTCTAAATGTACTTTTCCTTAAAATGTATTAAAAGTTCAACTTCACCTAGAGCTGAGCTTTTATTACATATTTAAATTAATAATTGTTGGACCCGGCCTCGTGGCGTGGTTCCCCCCCTCGCTACTCAGCTCCCAGTTAGCCCAGCTCCATACCTAGAAACCCGTAGCTGCCCTGCCCATGTCCGACCAAACGCCCATGGCCCGCATCGGCCTGTCCCCGGCCACCTTCCGAGCCCGCGCGCCCCAAACCAGCAAGACCCCATAGGCCCATCGGCAGCCATTTTCCCTTCCCGAGATCCCTGATGCTGTGGGCCTAGCATGACCCCAGCCCCAGCGCAGCATAGGCTCCAGACGCGCCAGCCCCCGTTGGGAGGGTGAGGGCTACCCTAGTGAGAGAAGACGAGCAGTTTCGATTGCACCTCTGGCCTCCCCGAGTGCTGGCTCCAGACCTGCTGGGCGTCTGGGAATTCCCGGACGCATCCTCAAAGGGATCAAAGAACCAACCGCCGGACCTCACCCACGGACCGCCCCCAAAGCCTCGGACCCCCGCCTGCGAGGGTCCGGACATCAAAGGGCCACTGGACTATATCAAGGCCCGCCCCTGAACTAGCGGGCAGTTGTATCTTGGACAAGGAAGCCCTGCTGATCTGATCGCGGCTGAACTGAACCTCGTGAACTCTTTGAGCCCTGCTGACGCTGTCGCTGCTCGTTCTTGGAACTGAACCATCGGAGCCCTGCTGACCTCGTCACGGCTCGAGCTTGAATCTTGAAGACCTCTACCGAATCTTCTGAACCCTGCTGAAGTGGTCGTGGCTCATCCTGAACTTCCTGCAGAGCGAGCCCTGCTGACGTCGTCGCGGCTCGAGGAACATTCTAGTCCGGCTGGACTATCGAAGCTACCAACACGAGAGAACCACCCTCAAGTGAGTATGATCACCAGTGCGACTGCCACCTTCCGTATCCCCCGGCTCGAGGATTGAGAGCTGTGCGCAGGGTACGCTACGTACTGGCCTTTGAGACTAAGACTGTCCCGCTACCTCCTCCCTAAAGACTTGAGACTCTCTGCGATCCCTCGATCATTGTACATAAGTGTGATAATACTTTTCTTCGTGATTATAAAAAAGTTGATAACGAACCCTTCGGTGTTGTGTCTGTTCATAAGTGTGGTGTGGTCCTCGTGTGTACGATTCGCTACTTGATGTCTTGCCGGGTGGAGATCTCTCACAAGGCTCGGCATTATTGATGGGAGAGGTGGGTCACGGAGGAGTCGGGTAGATATAACCCGGCCTCTGGGATCGCCCCTTCTAACAATAATCGTTTCATCACCCTTCTTGTTGGTCCCTAAACAGACATACCAGAATTAATATTTGATATCACTTGCCAAAGGGCCAGCTAGCCATGCTACAGGGAAAATAGTTTTTAGGTGCTGGTCACTTTAAGAACATGTTGACTTTACATTTCTACATGTCCTACTTTTACATACTATGCACTCTGCTTTGTGGGCCAACAGGTCTACATAGGTGTGTCTTATTATTCAAGGCAAGATTTTCTCTTGTCAGAAAGGGTCATTTTGACAGTTCAGGCTGCAGGTTTCAAACGGCAGCACCCAGGTCATAGTAGTACATCCAGAGTCATGTTTGCCTGGTTTCACTGGTGGATGGCACAGTTGTGCTGTATTGCATAGGTGACATTTAACTTTCCGTGCCATGGGTGTATTTGGGGCACCATATGCTATGGCTATATAGTTAAATCTGGCATTAGGAGTAAGCCAATTTCAACATGTTTTAGGGATCAGAGCACCTGCCCTGGGGTCTGGTTAGTAATGCCACAGTGCACGGTCACAAAAACAGCATCACCAGTGTACAAAAACTGCAGGTGACCATGCAAAAAGAGGCACTTTCTCACATGGTCTACAATTGCTGATCAGCTATCTGGGCTTCCATACTTAAATTCACAGATTAGGTAATCTTTACTAAATCTTCTAAAGTAAGTAGAACTAACAATGATTTGTATAACACAAAATCTGAGGTTGCGGTAGTGCCTTGGCTGAAACAAACTGCAACTATAAGAAAGATGAACGCTACTACTGCTGGCACAGAGTACATAAGCGAGTGGGCGGGAACTAAAAGTACACCCATTTACCTACTGCCAAAACAACTGTGCATTGTCTGAATCCATAGTTTCATATATTAAAAGCCATTTACATCAGGAGCCAACATTTTTATCGCCTATTAATCTTTCATGCCTCTTCAAGCTGATTGAAAGCTAACACTTGCCTATATCCCAAATAGGTTTCCTGTAGAACTTGTGTCTTGTTCGACTTCACTCATTTCTCATCAAACAATACCTTGTAAATTGTTGACATCCCCTTTCGTTCACATACAGTTGGCTCTTTAATTTTGTTTCCTAGCATTACAACTCTCTCCACTACAAAGTCTACAACAAGTTAGCCCCAAATCCTTGATTAATCTAAGGCTGAGAATTTAACTGTAACTGAGACAGCCTAGCTAAACATTCACAATTCTAGTGAGTGTGGAGTCGCTGTGAGTAAGTCAGCAGAAGAAGGTAGAAGTAACACTCTCCCATACTGAGGGGGATTAACTTGCGCTTAACTTAAACTATAGGAAGTTATGGTCACTAACTTTGGTTTACAACACCTCAAAATTGTAAAATCTATAAAGGCCTCTACTGACAGTAAGGTATAAGTCAAAAGGATGAACATTCTTCCAACGCCAAAACATAGGATGAGTGGGTCAATCCAAAGGATAGCAAACACTCAGATATACTATGTTGTGACTATTCAATAATTGCATGATCATTTTCACTCACTCTTACAAGAAATCAAAGACATATGTTTTCTCTTTCTTATCAAGACCCCTTGCCACAACCATCATTAGTACATTTTCAGATTACTTAAATCTGTTTTTAAGTAATATAGGTGATGTAACCTTTTGCTCAACATCCCAAATTCAATATACAGATTTAGAAGCAACACTACACCTATTGAGTCATAATGGTAATAAAATTAGATCAGCCAGCCTCAAAGTTAATGACATGACAATGGTGCTTCATGTACAGCCTTAGCAAATGTAGTCAAAACCAAGATTAATAAGCCTCCTAAATGGGCCCCTTCCATTTATATGAGTGGCCAGGTTGCCAGGACAAACCCGCAACTCCACCCCTCCTGAAGACAAAAACTGAATTTATTAAACAAATCAATATAAACTTATTCGGATCAGTCAGTCCACTGATATTCCGCCATCAGGAGAGAACACATTAAGAGATCGTCCAAGTACACCCAATCACTATGGTGAGCCAGATTTAATTAGGACGATCTATTTGTAGGGCCTATTCGTTCTTTCTGGCGAGTAGGAAGACAAACTGACTTTTGAACCCCGTCTCTGAAAGCGGAGCAAATGTGACAAGACCAGATTTAAAGGCATCTTTGTTGCTCACAAAGTGAATTAGCAATAAAGATGCCTTTAAATCTTGTTATCTCGTCACATTTGCTCAGCTTTCATATACAGAGGTCAGGTACATTACAGTTAGGTTGAGTAGGTTTTTCAAGTTACTAGACCTGCATGTCTAGTAACATTTTTAAGATTTTTCGAGTCTTGCTCATATGATTGTAATGCATATATATTGTCTATGACTGATGTAAGACATTACAGCACATGCCTTTACAACGCAGCCTTTCCTATGCATGCTTTTACCACACATGCAAAGTATATTTAAGTTAAACCTATATACATACACACACATATCTCAATACAATACCCTTCATGCTTAGAGTGCCCCTTAAATTATGCAAAAAAAGAAGAAAGGAACTCTGGGTAGTGGGTAGTTCCCAAGTTTAGATGCAGAGCAGCTCCAATATAGAGCACCCTACAACGCTAGCGATACTCTGAATCTGCTCACCTCAAATGTCTGTTTTTCTAACAAAGTTTTTAGGGCATTGGATTAGCACAGTGTCATCCACACAGAGCTACAAAGTGATAAAGTCTCTTGCCATTTTTACAGCAAAGTGTTTACACATATGATTAGTTAGTGCCATCCACACCGGGCTAAAACATGACAAAAGCCTTTTACCACTCCAGGCACAGTATTATAGCTTTAGATTGGCAAAATACAATCCAAGCTAACCCAGAATGAATAAAAGCAACCCCTGCCTTGTGTTTCACACTGGTAATGAGCTCTTCAGAGAGGTATAGCTTTGGCCAGACACAAGGCACCCAGTACAAGTCAAAACTATAACCTTTCAGACTTGGAGTATTGCATAAATTATTGAAGAAAAGAAGCATGAAACTCTGGGTAACTCCCAAGTTTCGGTGGAGAGCAGCTTATATATATAACTTACAATGCAGCCTTTACCATGCATGCCTTTACCATGTATATATCTATATATTTATTTAATTTTAAATGTATTTATTTTTGGCAGCAAACCCTCCCATTTTTAGGTCTCACCTGACCCAGCACATGCGCTGTTCTGGCGAGACATTTAGTGAGGGCTCAAAAAATGCTAACATGGCCAGCCTGGCCAGCCTAGAGCTACAGTGCAAGTCCATGGGTGCATGCTTAGGAGCCGGGGTTCCAAATGGCAAACCTCGGCATACTCATTAAGCCCCGAGATCACTTTCGCCGGGATCACTTTAGCAGCACCCCTTTGATGTTCTTTTCAAAGAACATCAAACATGAAAGGACATGTGGTTGTGTTAATGCTTTGCTGCGCCCCTTTGACTTACAATGTGCTTTCTCTTTCCACAAACTCAATGTTTGTGTTCCTTTTTTATATGCTTTTAGTATTACTGTCACACACACAACAACACATACAACCACACACAACCACAAACAACCACATGCACAACCACATGCACAACCACACAACCACACACACCTACAACCACACACACCTACCACCACACACACACCTACAACCACACCCACACACACCTACAACCACACACACACACCTACAACCACACACACACACACACCTACAACCACACACACACACACACACACCTACACACCTACAACCACACACACACCTACAACCACACACCTCACAACCACACACAACACAACCACACACCTACAACCACACACACCACAACCACACACACCACAACCACACAAGTACAACCACACCCACCCACACACACAACGACCCACACAAACACAACCACCCAACCACACACACAACCACCCACACACCCACATAACCACCCCCACATACAACCAACCAACAACCAACCACCCACACACAACCAACCACCCACACACAACCAACCACCCACACACAACCACCCACACACCCACAACCAACCACCCACACACACACCCACAACCAACCAACCAACCCACAACCAACCACCCACACACAACTAACGACCCACACACAACCACCCACACACAACCACCCACACACACAACCACACACAACCACCCACACAACCACCCACACACAGACACAACCACCCACACACACACAACCACCCACACAACCACCCACCCACACAACCACCCACCCACACAACCACCCACACACACAACCACCCTCACACACAACCACCCTCACACACACACAACCACCCTCACACACACACAACCACCCTCACACACACACAACCACCCACACACACACACAACCACCCTCACACAACAACCACCCACACACACAACCACCCACACACACAACCACCCACACACACACACACAACCACCCTCACACACACACACAACCACCCTCACACACACACACAACCACCCTCACACACACACAACTACCCTCACACACACACAACCACCCTCACACAACAACCCTCACACACACACACAACCACCCACACACACAACCACCCACACACACAACCACCCACACACACAACCACACACACAACCACCCACACAACCACCCACACACACACACAACCACCCACACACACACCCAACCACACACACAACCACCCACCCACACAACCACCCACCCACACAACACCACCCACACACAACACCACTGTTAGAAGGGGCGATCCCAGAAGTCGGGTTATGTCTACCCAGCTCCTCCGTGACCCACCTCTCCCACCAATAATGCTGAGCCTTGTGAGGGATCTCCACCGGGAGACCTCAAGTAGCGAATCGTACACACGAGGACCACACCACACTTATGAACAGACACAACACTGAAGGATTAGTTATCAACTTCTTTATAATCACGAAGAAAAGTAATATCACACTTATGCACAACAATCAAGGGATCGCAGAGAGTCTCAAGACTTTAGAGAGGGGGTAGCGGGACAGTCTTAGCCTCGTAGGCCAGTACGTAGCCTACCCTGCGCACAGCTCTCAATCCTCGAGCCGGGGGGATACGGGAGGTGGTAGTCGCGCTGCTGATCCTACTCACTTGAGGATGGTTTTCTCGGGTTGGTAACTTCGATAGTCCAGCCAGACTAGAATGTTCCTCGAGCCGCGACAGAGTCAGCAGGGCTCGATCTGGAGGAAGTTCGGGAGGAGCCGCGACCACCTCAGCAGGGCTCAGAAGGTTCAGTAGAGGTCTTCAAGATTCAAGCTCGAGTCGCGAAGAGGTCAGCAGGGCTCCGATGGTTCAGTTCCAAGAACGAGCCACGACAGCTTCAGCAGGGCTCAAGAGTTCACGAGTTTCAGTCAGCCGCGATCAGATCAGCAGGGCTTCCTTGTCCAAGATACAACTGCCCGCTAGTTTAGGGGCGACCCTTGATATAGTTCAGTGACCCTTTGATGTCCGGACCCTCGCAGGCGGAGGTCCGAGTCTGTGGGGGCGGTCCGTGGGTGAGGTCCGGCGGTTGGTTCTATGATCCTTTTGAGGATGCGTCTGGGAATTCCCAGACGCCCAGCAGGTCTGGAGCCAGCACTCGGGGAGGCCAGAGGTGACATCGAAACTGGCCCTCAGGGGGGAGACCAGAGGTGTGATCAAAACCAGTCTCTCAGGGGAGGCCGGAGGTGCCATCGAAAATCCTCGCATTCTCTCACTAGGGTAGCCCTCACCCTCCCAACGGGGGCTGGCGCGTCTGGAGCTTACGCTGTGCTGGGGCTGGGGTCATGCTAGGCCCACGGCATCAGGGATCTTGGGAAGGGAAAATGGCTGCCGATGGGCCTATGGGGCCTTGAGGGTTTGGGGCGTGCGGGCTGGAAGGGTGGCCGGGGACAGGCCGATGCGGGCCATGGGCTAGGGGTTTCTAGGTATGGAGCTGGGCTAACGGGGACCTGAGACGCCGGGGGGGGGGGTACCACGCCACGAGGCCGGGTCCAACACGCGTCCCCCCAGCTGAAAGGCGGAGAGAACTACCCATCCCCTTGGGGGTTCTCTTCACTGAGGCGGAAGAAACGGGACAGGCCGTCAGCGTGGTCAACACCTGGCCGGTGCTGAACAGTGAAGTCCATCCCCTGGAGGGAGATGGACCATCGCAACAATTTGGGGTTTTCCCCGCTCATCTGCATTAGCCACCGGAGGGGACGGTGGTCGGTTTGGACTCGGAAGTGAGTACCAAACAGGTAGGGCCTCAGTTTCTTCGGAGCTCAAACCACCGCGAAGGCCTCCCGCTCGATGGTGCTCCACCTTTGTTCTCGAGGGAGTAACCTCCGGCTAATGAAGGCCACTGGCTGATCCAGGCCTTTCTCGTTCAATTGGGACAGGACGGCCCGATGCCATGCTCTGTCGCGTCCGTTTGGACCACAAACTCTTTGGAGTAGTCGGGGGCCTGCTACACAGGGGCAATCACATGGCGTGATTTAGAGCTTCAAACGCCTCCTGGCAGGCGGGGGTCCAGTTAACTTTCTTCGGCTGGTTTTTGGAGGTCAATTCTTTGAGGGGCACTACAATGCTACCATATCCCTTTATGAACCTTCGGTAGTACCCCGTGAGCCCGAGGAACGCCCGCACCTCTGTTTGGGTGGAGGTGGCCTCCCAGGCCAAGATCGCATCGATCTTGGGTTAGAGAGGTGCCACGAGGCCGCTGCCGACCTGGTGCCCCAGGTAGACCACGGACCCCTGTCCGATTTGACACTTACTGGCCTTAATGGTGAGACCGGCCCTCTGTAGGGCTAACAAGACCTCCCGGAGGTGGAGGAGATGTTCAGGCCAGTGGGAGCTGAACACCGCAATATCGTCCAGATATGCAGCGCTGAATTCTTCCAACCCCGCTAGTACCTGGTTCACTAGTCTCTGAAAGGTGGCGGGGGCATTTTTCATGCCGAAGGGCATCACCCGGAAATGGTAGTGGCCATCCGGGGTGGAAAAGGCGGACCTCTCTTGGGCCCCTTCGGTCAGGGCGATCTGCTAGTAGCCACTGGTCAGGTCGAAGGTGCTGAGGTATCGAGCAGACCCTAGGCGGTCAATGAGCTCGTCTGCTCGGGGAATGGGGTGAGCATCGGTTCTGGTGACGGCGTTGAGCCCGCGGTAGTCTACGCAGAACCTCAGCTCGGGAACAGCGCCGGGGGCGGCCGCCTTCGGAACCAGGACCACGGGACTGGCCCATGGGCTGTCAGAGGCATCAACCACTCCCAGGGCTAACATCTTGGAGACTTCGGCCTTGATGCAGGCTCGGACTCTGTCGGGAACACGGTAGGCCCTGTGCCGTACCGGAGGGCTGTCCCCGGTGTCCACATCGTGGAAGCACCAACTGGTGACTCCGGGGATGAGGGAGAATAGGTCAGAGAACTGTCCCAACAACTGGCGACAGTCTTCGCGCTGCTCGGGGGTGAGGGAGGGGGCGAGACTCACTCCCTCTACGGAGCCATCTTTTTCCTTCGCGCATAAATGATCGGGGAGAGGATCCGTCTCTTCTTCTGCTCCGTCGTCGGTGGCGAGGAGTAAACTCAACTCGGACCGTACGAAGTGGGGTTTCAGGCTGTTCACATGGAGAACCCGCAAAGGGTTCCTCGGGGACTGCACATCAACGAGGTAGGTAACCTGACTCTTCCGCTCCACCACTTTGAAGGGACCTGTCCACTTGTCCTGCAGGGCACAGGGTTCCACAGGGGCCATCACCCAGACCTGCTGTCCGGGTTGAAACTCGACCAGAGTGGCTTTCTGGTCATACCACCTTTTCATTTCCTCTTGACTGGCTTTGAGGTTTGCCTCGGCCAGCTCTCGGAACTTCCTATTCTGAAGAGCCAGAATGTATCGAAGCACATCTAGTAGGGGCTCCAAGGATGTCGTCTCCCACCCTTCCTTGACCAGGCTGAGGGGTCCTCGGACGGGGTGCCTGTAGAGCAGCTCGAAGGGGCTGAACCCCAGGGACTTCTGGGGGACTTTGCGGTATGCGAACAGGAGGCAGGGGAGGAGGACGTCCCACTTGCGTCTCAGGGATTCCTCAAGGCCCATGAACATCCCCTTGAGGGTGCGGTTGAACCGCTCGACCAGGCCGTTCCCTTGGGGATGGTACGGGGTGGTGAACTTGTACGTCACCCCGCACTGTTGTGGTAAATAAAATTACCTGGACATTTTTCTATACATTAATAACAATAAGGATAGCTCATAAAATGAGAGGCAGAGTCCGTGTTATCTGAGTCAAAAGGGCTTTATTTCAATGACTCGAGCCAGGGGAGAATCGGGTTCCATCACCACTAAGGTTCAGGAAGGGATATCTAACGTTTTATTAACATCACACATTATATATAGTAAAATCACATAATTGCAATGAATACAGTAGGCGTAACACTCCAGGCGGAGCAAGTAAAAAGAGAGAGATAAGAACATATGGGCGTAGAAGAAGGCGTGTAAAGAGGCGTACACGTGGGTGTTCACTTGATGAGTCATAGGAGTGTCATAGGTGGGTGGATGCATAGAGGAGATCTGCAGGGTCAGCAGAAACCTTTACCCGGCATGTGCGCGCAAAGTGATCATGACGTGAAGTTGACGTGTAACTGGGGAGAGCTGGGGGGTTGCCTTTAGCACTAGAAGAGGAGTCTGGAGTCTGGGATGTCAGAACGACCTGCACCTTTGGCATATCTGATATCTTGTGTTTGGAGGATGTATTGTCTGAAGTAAAGGTCTCTCGAGCAGAGGCCGTTCATCACTAAATGCTAGTGTGTGCATATATTTCTTCGTGCATTGCGTGGGGCCATGGGCCTACTATGGCAACGGGTTCAGTAAATCACTTGCATGGAGACAGGAAGGCTAGGCCCTATGCTCTGCAGGCGGAAAGTATTTACCTATTTCACTAGACTGGAATGTGTTTTTGCGGAGGCTGAGCAGATAACTGTAGGCAAAATACCGTCTTGGCAGGCAGGCCAGGCCGGGCACCTCTCGGCTGGGCAGGGAGTAAGGGAGAGGTCAGGGATGCAGAACTGCAGCTTTCAGAGACAGAAGAGGCTCGGAGCCTGAATTCAGGGCCTGGCTCGGCTGGGCCACAAAAACGTGTGCTTCGCGCTATTTAAACGTGTACCATGTAAATGCATTGGCAACGTAGGCCTTAGTGCAGAATTAATGTTTCATTCATGGAAGGCCTAATAACTGACATGCTAACATTAGACGGAAATGCAGGGGCATTATTATGTCAGGCACGGGAAGGGAATTATATGATAACATGGACATACATGGAGCATGGGTACGTGGATAGGGTGCGAGTGGGGGGACACACTGACCACATAAAATTACTGTTTCCTCACTGTTGCCAGAGAGACTTCATGTACTTGGAGATGAAGTTCGTTCCTCTGTCGCTCACTACTTCTCGCGGGAACCCCACCCGGGACAAGATCCCCATGAGGGCCCGCCCCACCACTGGGGCTGTCACCGTTCGGAGGGGGATGGCTTCGGGATATCGGGTGGCGTGATCCACCAGGACCAGAATGAACCGGTGTCCTAAGGACGTTCGGTGGTCAAGGGGCCCCACGATATCGATTCCCACCCGTTCAAAAGGGGTACTGACCACGGGGAAGGTTTGGCGGGGAGCCTTGCGTCGCCCTTCGCTCTTTCCGCTGGCCTGACACGTGGGGCAGGACCTGCAGTGGGCCTCCACATCGGAGCGCATGTGTGGCCAGTAGAAATAGGTGACCAACCGGTGGTACGTTTTGTCTTGGCCCAAATGTCCCGCCAGGGGTACATCGTGGGCCAGGTTCAGTAGGAATCCGCGGAAACGTAGGGGTACCACCAGCACTCGGGCTGACCCTAGTTCGGCGGACTTCTGTTCGCTATATAGCAGGCCATTTTACCAATATATGTGGTGGGAGCCGGACTGGTCACCGGCGGCCTGGGCGGCGGCCTCCTGCCGCGTCCCCACTAGAGAGGGACAAGAAGTCTGTTCCAGGCAGAACTCCTCTCGGGAGGGCCCCCCCTCTTGGCGCCACTGGGCCAACTCAGGGTGGTCGTTCGAGCTCAAGGCTGGCTCACCAGCTTGGTCCAGGAGACCAGGGTCGGGGTCGCTGCCTTCGCTGGGAAAGAGGTCAAGGCCTTCGGTCTGCCCGCTGCCCTCCGGCTCGGCAGGGACGGGGCAAGGGTTGTCAGTGGTCACCTCATCGAGGGCGGCCACCCGGGCCGACATGGATCGGGTGGTCACGCAGGCCCACTCGGCGAGGCCCACCATCTCTAGGTGCGTCTTTCGCTCTACTTGCTTCCAGGGGGAGCTCTCCAGGTCGTTACAGAGGAGACAGTCCAAGGGCATGTCGGTGCGGACCGCGACTCGTAACTCTCCGGAGACGCCCTCCCACTCGAATGGTACCTGAGCTATCCTACAGGTGCGGACGGATTTATCAGCGGAGATCACTCAGCAGGAGGCACGGGGTACAATTTGGTCTGGGGTGACGAGGTGCTCTTTCACAGCAGTGATACTGGCCCCGATATCTCGGGGAGCCCCTAGGCGTAACCCGTTGACAGTCACCTGCTATCGGTACTTCTCTGTGTTGTCTGGTAGGAAGGTTCCGGGGACCATATCTCTATCCCCCAGGGAAACTAAGGTCATGGCTGCTGGTTCCCACCCCTCGGGATCCTTTATCTCCTCTTCTTCTTCTAGGGCTACGTTGGCGAGGTGGCGCGCAGGGGGACCTGCAGCAGGGGGTCTTCTTGAGCAGGGGGCAGTTGGGGTAGTGCCCTGTTTGGTTACATCGGTAGTAGGCTGTGGCTATTCTGGGTCCCGATCTAACTGGAGGGAATCCGGCCCTGGCGTCTGGCAGGGAGGTCCCTGGCTGGTTCCTAGGGGGACTGCGAGGAGGCTCTGCCTGGGGACCCCTCTGTCTATTCTGATTCCCCCCGCCCCTCTGACGTGGCTTTTCTTGCTCATTTCTGTTATAGTCTCCCACTGGGCTTCGTGGGACTCTGGTGTTCACCCATCGATCAGCCTCGACAGCCAACTTCCGGGGGTCGGCCAACTTGCTATCGAGAAGGTGCTGTCTCAGTTCTATTAACCAATTGTTGGATAGATGTTCATAGGCGATTAGGTCTACCAGACCCTCGAAGGGGGTCACTTTGCTGCCCTTGATCCACCCGTCCAAAGCCCGGCTGTAGAAATTCACATATTCTACCCATGTGGTGCTGGGTATCTTTTTGCAGCCACGAAATCTCTGTCTGTACATTTCCGGGGTGAGCCCATAGCGAGCCATGAGGGCGTCCTTCATATGGGTGTAGGAGTTCATGACGGAGGAGGGCAGATCCAGCTGGGTGGCTCTCCCTTCGCTGAGGAAGCGGCCCCATAATCCGGCACCCCAATCCTTCTCAGGTACTCGGTGGGCGGTCATGGCGGCCTCGTATGCTTTGAACCACTGCTGGATATCGTCATTCTTATAGTACTCCTTCACCACATCCTTGGGGATGTGTACTTTCAGTTCGACCAGGGGTCCAGGGTCTCTGTTCCCCGGGGGTCGGGTCTCTTCGTTCCGGGCTTTAATTTCGAGCTCCTTCAAGCTGCGCTCGTGTTAGAGTTGGAGCTTCTTCCCCTCGTGCTCTCGCTGGAGCTTCTTTTCTTCTAGCTCCCGCTGGAGCTTCTTTTCTTCCAGCTCCCGCTGGAGCTTCTGGTCTTCCAATTCCCCTTGCAGCCATAACTGCTCGATGGCTAGTTTTTATTCTGCCAGCTTGAGTTCATCTTCAATTTTAAGTCGGGCCAGTTCTAGCTCGTGGTTTCGGTTGCGCTCTCGGTCTGCCATTTCTTCTATCGACAGACCTCTCTCCGTGCTGTCATTTCGTGGTAGGGAGTCGGCTCCCTCTTCCCTCGGGCCGTCAGTTTCGGTCGGCGGCTCTTCCACTCCACTGTTTCCTTCAGTCATGGGGAGAGGGGCCCCGGCTTCTACCCAGGCCGTCAGGGCTTTCTGGAAGTCGTCTTTGGTGCTCAACCCAGTGGTAGCGATGCGGAAATCTTTACAAAATTGTTTTAATTCTTTGTGGGTATAATCTTCCAGCTTTTCTCTCTGAAATGCGTTTTTTTCGTTGGTTCCGATGAGACTCATGGTTGGTCTTGTTCGGGTGGTGTGTCAGTCGCTTTACTGTACGATTCTAGGCGTAGGCTCTTATCCAGTCGCTTCCCACCAATGTTAGAAGGGGCGATCCCAGAGGTCGGGTTATGTCTACCCAGCTCCTCCGTGACGCACCTCTCCAACCAATAATGCCGAGCCTTGTGAGGGATCTCCACCGGGGAAGACCTCAAGTAGCGAATCGTACACACGAGGACCACACCACACTTATGAACAGACACAACACCGAAGGATTAGTTATCAACTTCTTTATAATCACGAAGAAAAGTAATATCACACTTATGTACAACGATCGAGGGATCGCAGAGAGTCTCAAGTCTTTAGAGAGGGGGTAGCGGGACAGTCTTAGCCTTGTAGGCCAGTACGTAGCGTTCCCTGCGCACAGCTCTCAATCTTCGAGCCGGGGGGATACGGGAGGTGGTAGTCGCACTGCTGATCCTACTCACTTGAGGATGGTTTTCTCGGGTTGGTAACTTCGATAGTCCAACCGGACTATAATGTTCCTCAAGCTGCGACAGCGTCAGCAGGGCTCGCTCTGGAGGAAGTTCGGGAGGAGCCGCGACCACCTCAGCAGAGCTCAGAAGGTTCAGTAGAGGTCTTCAAGATTCAAGCTCGAGTCACAACGAGGTCAGCAGGGCTCCGATGGTTCAGTTCCAAGAACGAGGCGTGACAGCGTCAGCAGGGCTCAAGAGTTCACGAGGTTCAGTCAGCCGCGATCAGATCAGCAGGGCTTCCTTGTCCAAGATACAACTGGCCGCTAGTTCAGGGGCGACCCTTGATATAGTTCAGTGACGCTTTGATGTCCGAACCCTCGCAGGCGGAAGTCCGAGGCTGTGGGGGCGGTCCGTGGGTGAGGTCCGGCGGTTGGTTCTTTGATCCTTTTGAGGATGCGTCCGGGAATTCCCAGACGCCCAGCAGGTCTGGAGCCAGCACTCGGGGAGGCCAGAGGTGACATCGAAACTGGCCCTCAGGGGGGGGGGAGACCAGAGGTGTGATCGAAACCAGTCTCTCAGGGGAGGCCGGAGGTGCCATCGAAACTCCTCGCCTTCTCTCACTAGGGTAGCTCTCACCCTCCCAACGGGGGCTGGCGCGTCTGGAGCTTACGCTGCGCTGGGGCTGGGGTCATGCTAGGCCCACGGCATCAGGGATCTCGGGAAGGGAAAATGGCTGCCGATGGGCCTATGGGGCCTTGCGGGTTTGGGGCGTGCGGGCTGGAAGGGTGGCCGGGGACAGGCCGATGCGGGCCATGGGCGTTTGGTTGGACATGGGCAGGGCAGCTAGGGGTTTCTAGGTATGGAGCTGGGCTAATGGGGAGCTGAGTCGCGGGGGGGGGAACCACGCCACGAGGCCGGGTCCAACAACCACCCACACACACACAACACCACCCACACAACCACCCAAACAACCACCCACACACAACCACACACCCACACAACCACACACCCACACAACCACACACCCACCCAACACCACCCACAACACTACCCTCCCACACTACACCACCCACAACACCACCCACCCACACACACAACCACCCACACACACAACCAACCACCCACCCACACACAACCACACACACACAACCACCCACAACCACACACACACAACCACCCTCACACAAACAACCACCCTCACACACACAACCACCCTCACAACCACCCTCACACACACACAACCACCCTCACAACCACCCTCACACACACACAGCCACATACCCAACCACCCACACACCCACCCACCCACACAACCACCCACCCACACAACCACCCACCCAACCACCCTCCCACACAACACCACCCACACACAACCACCCTCCCACACAACACCACCCACACACACACACAACCACCCACACACACAACCACCCACACACACAACCACCCACACACACAACCACCCTCACACACACACAACCACCCTCACAGACACACAACCACCCTCACACACACAACCACCCTCACACACACAGCCACACACCCAACCACCCACACACCCAACCACCCACACAACCACCCACCCACACAACCACCCACCCACACAACCCACACACACCACCACCCACACACACACACAACCACCCACACACACACAACCACCCACACACAACCACCCACACACCCACACACAACCACCCACACACAACCACCCACACACACAACCACCCACACAACCAACCACAACCGCCCACACACACACAACCACCCACACACACACACAACCACCCATACACAACCACCCACACAACCACCCACACACAAAACCACACACAAAACATACAACCACAACCACACAAACAACTACAACCACACACAACCACATAACCAACCATACACACACAACTACAACCACACACAACCGCACACACAGCCACCACCCACACAACCACCCACACACACAACTACAACCACACACAACCAACCATACACACACAACTACAACCACACACACACACCCGCACACACAACCATACACAACCACACACAACCACCCACAAACACACACAACCACACAACCACCCACACACACACACAACCACACAACCACACAACCACCCACACAACCACACAACCACACACACAACCACACACAAAACATACAACCACACACAAAATATACAACCACAACCATACAAACACAATCGCGCACCCACACACACAACTACAACCACACACAACCACACACAACTATAAACACACACACAACCACACACACAACCAAAAACACACAACCATACACATGCACACACACCACAATACCACAACACCACAATACCACAACACAATACCACATCACCACCACACACAACCACATACTCACAACCACACACAACCACACACACAACCGCATGCACAACCACACACACACACACAACCCCACACACAACCACAACACAAACAACCACAACCAGACACACAACCACAACCACACACACACAACCACACCAACACACAACCACACCAACATACACACAACCACACCAACACACACACAACCACCCACACACAATCACCGACACACACACAACACCACCCACACAACACCACCCACACACACAACACCACCCACACACACAACACCACCCACACACACAACACCACCCACACAACACCACCCACACACACCACCCACACACAACACCACACAACACACACCCACACAGCACTACCCACACACACAACCACCCACACACAACCACCCACACACACAGCCACCCACACACACAACCACCCACACAACCACAACCACCCACACAACCACACACACCCACACAACCACACACAACCACACACAACCACACACAACCACACACAAAGCTTACAACCACACACAACCACACACACAACAACCGCACAACCATACACACACCACAATACCACAACACCACACACAACACCACACAACCACAACACCACACACAACCACACACAACCAACCACACACACAACCACACACACAACCAACCACACACACAACCACAACACACACAACCACACAAACTACCACAACCACACAAATAACCACAACCAGACACACAACCACACAACCACACCAACAGACACAACCACTAACACACACACAACCACACACACACCGCCACAGCCACACACACACCCCAACCACACATCCAACCATACACACACACAACCACACACGCACAACCACACACAACCCCCACACACAACCCCACGCACAACCACACAGACAACCCCCACACACAACCACACACATACGCACACAACCCGCCACAGCCACACAAAACCACACAAGCAACTACACACACGCAACCACACACCTACAACCACAAACACCTACAACCACACACAACTACAACCAAACAAACCACATAGAAGCACACACACAACCACACACACCCACCCACAACCATACACACGCCCACAACCATCTACAAAACCCCGCACACCACACACACACCACACACAACCACTTACAACCACCCACACAACCAAACCCACAACCACCCACAAAACTACACACAAACACAAAACCACACAACCATACACACACAAAACATACAACCACAACCACACACAAACACAATTGCACACCCACACAACCAACCATACACACACAACCACACACAGAACCACAATCACACACACCACACACAACACACAACCACAACACCACACAAAACCACACACACAACCATACACCACACAACCACATACACACCCACCCAACCTAACACACACACCCAACCACACACACACACACACACACACAACCCCACACACACACACACACACACACCACCACAGCCACACACAATCACACACACAACCCCCTTCCAAATTTCCTGAGCGGCATCACTCCGCCTCGTTCTCCCACCCTCAACAAAGTTTCCGAAACCAGAATGCAGGCTGATCACTCAAAGATAATTTTCGCTCATCTCCGATTTAACATCGCAGAGAAATGAGCCGTGATGTCCCCGCCTATGGCAACGCAAAGATGAAGCCTGGAGAGCTGAGAGGACGGTCCTGTTGCTGCAAGAAGTGCACCGGGAGGCCGCCGGCCTCCGTGTTTAACCAGTCAACTACGCCCCCAACCCTTTGCCCGTATCCCGATTTGAGGGCCACTCATTGCGTTGACAGCCTTCTGGATGGAATGGGGTGCCGCTAGTGCACGGTCAGCGGGAACAAAGGTGAGAGCTCCGCCTGCTCCAGCGAGACGTGGCGTGCCAGCACTTCACTCTACATCCTAAGCGCTGTCACCCAGAGCGGGGATCAGGCCCCTGAATAGCAGGAGCACCAAAGGGATTTAAGTGGGGGTCCTCCACCCCCACCCTCCGTCGCCCCCTTGGACCTGGGGAGTATCCCGGTGAGTGTGTTGAAGCGGGTGCCTGACCCTAAGATGGTGGCCCGGTAAGGGGGGGGGTAGAGCTGGAGTTACTGCGCGCATAGGTGGAGCTGGCAAGGAAGGAGCAACTGTCCAAAGAGTGAATGGTGGTGTGGACGAATTCACTTGCTTGGCTTCCCTGAGGACCCCCACCCTCCCAAAATGTATTTACCTTGGGACTTTGATACGTTTCTGGCCCTAATCAGGGCTGAGGACTCGAGGCAGAGACTGACCTAAAATGGCGCCCAAGCCGGGGCGGCTTTGAAATCAGTGAGCCATTAAAAATATCTATGCACCTGGAGGGACAGTCAGTATCTCCTTGTTACCTAGCAGAGGCACTCCCACCCCGACTCGCAAGGGACCAAACTAATGAACACTGCTTTGCTATTAGCTCTCTAGACCTATGACGATGCCCCCTGGGCGAATACCTAAACAGTTTACTACTACCGCAGAGCCCGAGCCACCTTGGCTGATGCCCGGTGGAGCTGTCCTATGCAGCTAAAGAGGAGTCTGGCTCTGGCTTAACCCCTTGGCCGTCATCTACCCAGCCGGTCATCGGACATTGTTTTCCTTGCCTCCCTGTCTAGGTTTCCTCCCCTACCTCCTCTTCCTGTGTTGCTTTGATTAAACGGATGCAACTATGTTACCTGTAACTTGCTGGTCCTAACGTGATTCTTTGATTCAATTGATGTATCTATGTAACCCGTAACTCGTTCATCTTAATGTGAAGCGCTCTGATACCTTCGGGTCTAGCCAGCACTATATAAAACTTTGCAAATACAAAAAAAACAACCACACACACAACCACAACTAACCGCACACAACCACACACACAAAAAAACAACCACACACAACCACAACTAACCGCACACAACCACACACACAAGCACAACCACACACAACCCCACAACACAACCACTAACAAACACACAACCACTAACACACAACCACACACACCAACCACACACACACAAAAAACACACAACCACATACACAACCACACAGACCACGTACAACCACACAGATCACATACAACAACCAGATAACCACACACAACCACACAAATAACCACTAACACACACAATCACTAACACACACAACCACTAACACACACACACAACCAAACACCCACACACCACCACAGCCACATACACAATCGCACACACCACGACACACACAACCACAACCGCACACACCACAACCATACACACAACCCCACACGCACAACCACAACCACACGCACAACCAAAACCACACGCACAACCTCTAACACACACAACCACTAACACACACAACCACTAACACACACAACCACTAACACACACAACCACACACATACACAACAACACACATACACAACCACACACCGCCACACACAATCACAGAGACAACCACACACACAACCACACACAGAACCACACGCAGAACCAAACACACAACCAACCACACAACCAACCACACACACACACAAACAGAACCACACACATAACCACAAACACAACCACACACACACAAGCACAACCACACGCAACCCCACACACAACCCCACAACTACACACTACCACACACAACTACTAACATACACACAACCACACACCCACACCCACAACCACATACACACACCGCCCCAGCCATACACAACCACACACACAACCACAACCACACACAACCAACCACACACACACAACCAGACCCACACACACACAACCTACCACACACAACCAACCACACACCACCTAACACATACACGCACAACCACACATACAACAACACAGACCACATACAACCACACAGACCACACACACCACACAACCACACACACCACACAACCACACGCACAAGCATACACACAAACAATCGCACACACCCGCAACCACACACAACCTGACCCACACACAAACACACACACAACCAACCACACACAACCAACCACACACACAAGCACACACCCAAGCACAACCACAAACACAAGCACAACCACACAGACCACATACAACCACACCCACCACATACAACCACAACCACTCACACAACCACACACACACCACAAAATCACACAAACAACCCCACACACATGCAAACAGAACCACACACAATCACACACACACAACCGCAATCACACAACCCCACCCACAACCAGACCCACACACAAACAAACACAACCGCACACACACAACCCCACACAAACACGACACACAAGCACACACAACCAACCACACACAAACACCCAAGCACACACAATCACACAAAACCACACACAACCGCACAACCACACACACACCCACACACAACCGCACACACACAAGCACACACACACAACCAACTGCACACACAAGCACAACCAACCACACACACACAACCACACACAACCACATACCCACACAATCACACACACACACACAACCCCACACAAGCACAACCAACCACACAAGCACAACCAACCACACAAGCACAACCAACCACACACACAACCCCACACAAGCACAACCAACCACACACGCACAACCAACCGCACACACTTCAACCATACACACAACCAGACCCACACACAAGCATACACACAACCAACCACACACAACCACAACCACACACAACCACAACACACAACCATACAACCACACATACAACACATACACACAACCATGCATACAACCACACACGCCAAACACAGACACCCACACACACACCACACCACACAACCACAGGCACACATCCATACACAAATCCACACATAACCACACCCTATCACACACAAGCACACACACAACCACACACCAACACAAAAAACCACACACAAAACCACAGCCACACACAACCATACAACACACACAACCACACATACAACCACACACACGACACACACAACCACACACACCCAACCACAACCACACATACAACCACACACACACATACATACAACCACACACAACCCCAACCACACACACCCCACCACACACCCAACCACACAAAAACCACACACACAGGCACACACAACCACACACAGGCACACACAACCACACACACACAACCACATACCCAACCACACACCCAACCACACACCCAACCCCACCTACCCAACCCCACCTACCCAACCACACCTACCCAACCACACCTACCCAACTACACACACAGGCACACAACCACACACAACCACCACACACACACCCACACATCTAACCACAACCACACATCTAACCACAACCACACACCCAACCACACACCCAACCACAAGCACACACCCAACCACTCACACAACCGCACCCAACCACACACACCCAACCACACACACAACCACACCGAAGCACACACACCCAACCACCACACACAAGCAAACACACACACACAACCACAAACACCCACACACACAACTACACACACATAGAACCGCACATACAACCACAACCACACACACAACCACACATACACAACCACACCGTCAGTGCACACTTTCACCAGGCAGGCACCATCAGTCGTCAGTGCATGCTTTCACCGGGCACAAATACCACCAGCCGTCAGCACACGCTTCCAAGAGGCACACACACCACCAGCCGTCAGTGCACAATTTCTACAGGCACACACACCACCAGCCATCAGTGCACACGTCAATTTTGAACGCATCCACAATTAACAATTGTAGCATTCGCAGTATGGCGCACTTTACTTTTAAAAGATATTCATCTAAAGCGCGCCATGCCATCATTGCTTCAAAAATAAATGCACTTTTTTTTTGGCCTAAAATTTATAAACTTTTGTTGCAATTGTTTTTGCAATATTTAGCAAAGCCAATAGCTCAAACTTAATTGCAAATGCTTGTTTATGTTATGTTATGTTATTTATTTATTTATATAGCGCTCGGCTACTCAAAAAGAGTGTCCCGGCGCTTTATTGGAGAAGGGAAAACTGCGACATAATAACATAACACCAGATAAAAGAAAAAGACCAGAGTGCCAGTTTAAATTACACTTAACACCCTATAACACTACCCACCCATTAACTCCACATTCACCCGTAAGACTCTATACCACTAGACACTAAAATTACCCTTTCCACCCTTTACCACGCCCTAAAATTATCCTTACCGCTACGCTATGCAAAAATGTAGTCGTTAACTGATCCCATTAACCGCCCTAAGCCTATTGGCGTATGGTTAAGCAATACAGTGTCCTCGGAATATTGCAGGCAGTTTATGTTCAGACCTGAAAGATTTGGTGACTGGGGATTAATATTCTGCAAATAAGCGGGTGAATCTGCCATAAAAAGATTAAAAAGACATGGAACGAATATGCAGCCTTGCTTTAAACCACTAAATATTTTAAAACATTGAATAGTTTAGGTGGCATCACCCAGTTTCACTTAGACCCATGTATTTGAATATAAAAAAAACAATCATGTCCAATATTTTTTGGGTATGCCCCAATATTTTTTGGGGATGCCCCATGCTGCCAGCTTTTTCCAAAGTAGATTGCAGAGAACAGAGTCAAAGGCGGCTTTGAAGCCTACAAAGCAAAGGTATAACTTTTTTGGTGTATTTCTCAGCCAACAGAGCGAGGGATATTACATTTGTGTTTGTTGACTGGCCTCTTCTGAATCAGATTTGGAAAATCGGTATTGTCTTTAGTGAGTTAACCCACTTTTCCAGGTCCTTGAGTAGCTGCAAAATGTTCACCTCCCCATCAGTTAGGGCAAGAGGCGATAATTGGCAGGATTGTCAGGGGGACCACTTTTGTAAATGGGTTGGATAATAATTCCCTTGCCAGGAGTCAAGAATTACTTTGAGCGGGAAGGGGGGGGGGGGGAGGTTGGGTGGGGGGAGAGGAGCTTCCCGCGCATCCAAGATGGCCGCGTGAGCAAGGGGCTCCAGAGACCCTCGTACCCACCCGCATATATCCTGCCACTGATCCTGTCAGCTGTCGACATCTCTGGGTAGATGAGCCACAGGAGACCTGATAGCTGAAAACGACGTCCCGATCGGACCCCGGAGGCCGGAGTTGTGATGTGGTGAAGTTTGCAGCCTGTATCTCCTGGACGCTCGGCCCTAGAGTTGCCATGGTGCCCGGGGTGTAATTGAACAACATCGGCAAGGCTCAGCGAGGAAGCCCGGTCAAACCACACTTTCACGTTTGATTTTGGCACTTGGACCATTCTATACTCTAAAGACGCTTCATTGTTGCTGCGGCTCTCTCCCCTAGGCAGTGTCTGTGTATCCTGGACAATATACGACGTTTCGTCCCTCTACCTGGGCTGATTTGAGGGTATCGCTCGGAGGCCATTTTATGATCTCTGTCTTTTACAGCTGGGCAAATAGGAGACATTGGGAGTATAGCCTGGCATAAAGTCCTTATCTATTGCCTGCTGTATCGGAGACCAGCTCTTCCGGCTCAGATACTGACTGGTGAGTGCTCTGAGATGGCGAGCAAACCGATGGGGGACAAGCAGAAGTTTAAAAGCACCAGGAGGGGTGGATATACCCAGTCCAATATTATGGACCGATATGCCCAGGTGAAGGGGTCGCCCAGCGGACTTGGCAAGTTGCAGGAGGAAGCGAAGGATTCCTCGGCTCTGGCGACTGAGTTGACTCTGCAGGATGTAATGTCCGCCAATGACGGTATCCGGTCGTCCCTTGGTAAGCAGATGAAGACCCTGGCACATAAATTGGATACGGTTGCTATTGATGTCAATCTTATCCGCACGGACCTCGCAAAGACAAACGAGAAGGTCAAATCGTTAGACATTAAGACATTGAGTCTAACTGATGACGTCGTCAAACTACAGACAGATGTGGAACCTGAGGGCCTCGAACGACTCAGTTGTCCGCCGCCTGGAGGACTTTGAAGGGAGGGCCCGAAAGAACAATGTCCGTGTAATCGGTGTTCCGGAAAAGACGGAGGAGCAAGCGGCTGATCTTTTCATTGAAAACCTGATCATGAACCATCTAAAGCCCAAGGGACTGAGTAAGTTCTTCACTGTGGAAAGAGCACACAGAGTTCCTGGTGGAAGACCAAAAATGGGTGCCCCGCAGAGGCCTATTATAGCATGGATTTTTAATTTCCGAGATAGAGATGCTATCCTCCAGACATCTCGAGCAAGTGGACCCCTGAAGTTTGAGAACTCAACTATCAGCTTTTATCCGGACTTCACACAGGCGGTTCAAAAACAAAGACTCCGTTTTCTGGGGATGAAGAGGAGACTGCGGGACATGGGCCTCAAATATGCTATGCTTTTTCCGGCCAAGCTGAGGATCGAACATAATGAACGGACCTACTTCTTTGATAAACCCGAAGTTGTGGCCGACTGGT
Source organism: Lissotriton vulgaris (assembly GCF_964263255.1). Classification (NCBI taxonomy): domain Eukaryota; kingdom Metazoa; phylum Chordata; class Amphibia; order Caudata; family Salamandridae; genus Lissotriton; species Lissotriton vulgaris. Next base: position 549,091,234 of record NC_141699.1, on the reverse strand, counting down.
TAGACACTTTGTCGGCCCAGCAAGATTTGGGGGGGAACCATCCGGTGGGGCTGAAGGCGAACAAATGGCTCAGGAATGAATATCAAATGTTTTGTCTCCGGGGTTGCTAGGGTTTCTTCGAACTGTATGGTTCTGAACCAGAGTGTCGTTTTGTACTGACTGTATGGGGGGGTGGGTGGGTTACTGGAGGGTCTCTCTCCTCCATAGCTTTCTTTTTGTAGATGTGGGGGCGACAAGCACACTGCGAGTTGGGGTGGCTTTATGGTCGTAAGCAGGGGTGCAGGGTGGGGGGTGTTGTAATGAGGTGTTCGGAGAGGGGAGGTGGCGGGGGTGTTGTTTTCAGTTTCGTTTTACAGCAAGGCACTATATTGCAAGACATTTTCATGGATGTGAAGGACTGGGGGGGATGGGTTTTCATTCTGTTTCATGATGGGGGATAGGGGGTTGAGGTTGATGAGTTGGAATGTGAATGGGCTGGGGGACAAGATCAAACGTGGAGTGGGTGTTGCAACTTTTGAAGCGACACTCGCCGGATGTAGTTCTGCTTCAGGAAACTCATTTAGTGGGTAATACGTGTCATGCCATGAATAGAAAGGGATACCGTGTGGTGGCCCATGCGGGGTTCTCGTCTGGGTCCCGGGGGGTTGGAATTCTCCTTAAAAACTCTTTTCCATTTGAAGTAGAATCCTCGGTCCTCGATGGGAGGGGCCGCTATGTTGCGGTTTATGGAAGATGGGAGGGCCGTGTGCTTTTCCTTGTGTCTGTTTATGTTCCTCCTGGCCTGCAATCTACGACTTTTGCTGATCTGGGACGGGTTCTATTAGATCTTCCGGGAGGGTTGCTGATTTTGGGGGGTGACTTCAATGCAGTGTTATCTGGAGAATTGGACAGGCACCCACCTCGGATACTCAGTCAATTCCTTTATTCTCGATAAATTAATATCATATAAAGACAAAATAGCACAATCATATAAACATACAAACAATTACGGCGAAGTTGAATTAAAAATGTACAGTCAGTTACAGTTACAATAAAAACTCATTAAGATTAAGAATTTCATAGAAATAGAGCAATGTTTAACTTAAAACTCATTTCATGACATATAAAATGAAGTATAACATACCTCGGATACTCACGGGGGCTCGGGTTGGTTGCCGGACTTAATTGACACGATGGGCCTGGTGGACAGCTGGAGGTTGCTACATGCTACTCAACGACAATACACTTTTCACTCTGGTGCCCATAGTAGTCTTTCTAGGATAGACTATGTGTTAGTGCCAGCTGCACAGGAGTCCTATATTGCCGAGGTCAGACATATGGCTCGTGGTATTTCTGATCACTCCCCACTTTGGTTTCGGTTTGAACTAGCATCTGGATCTGGGGGGAGGGTGGCTCCCATCAACCCTTGGTATCTTCGGAATCCCGAAACTCGCAGTTCACTGATTAAGGCATTGGACCATTATTTTCGAGAGAGTGAGGGTTCGGTCTCTTCCTCTGTGTCGTTATGGGAGGCTTTCAAGACAGTGATTAGAGGTCAGGCTCTCTCTTTAATGGTTGGTGTTAAGAAACAGAAGGAAGAGGATGTGGTTAGAATGGAATCGGAGTAGCTGTGTTGGAATCGGAATTGGAGCAGGAGGTTACCCCATCCAGATTGCATGTCCTACAATTAAAGCAGTCGGATTATAGAATGTTGGTAACGGATGGTGCGAGGGCTCTTAGCCGTGAACAACAGGGGCGAATTTATGATGTTGGTGATAAAGCTGGTAAATTGATCGCATGGTTGGATAGGAAAGGCAGAGCTAGTCGTGTGGTACCCGAAATTGAGATGGAAGACGGAACTCTGGTGACTGATCCGCAAGAAATAGTGGCAAGCTTTGCCAAATATTTTTGTTCTGTTTACTCTTCCGTGTCGGATAGACCGGAGGAAGATTCATGCTTGTTGTTGCGAGACATCGCGCTCCCGTGTTTGTCTGTAGAGGACCGGGACCTCCTGGATAGTAAGATCACCGCTGACGAAGTGGCATTGGCAATGCGCTCCCTGAATTCAGGTAAAGCGATGGGCCCCGATGGTCTACCGATTGAGTTATATAAACTGCGACCGGATAGGATTACCCCGTACTTAAGAGACATGTTTCTGGAGTCCCGGGACCATGGTCTTCTCCCCCGTAGTCAGAGACTGGCTTCGATAGTTGTAATTCAGAAGGAGGGAAAACCGAAGAATAGATGTACCTCGTATCGACCAATCTCTGTGTTGAATTCTGAACCTAAGATTTTAGCTAAGTTGTTAGCTAATTGTTAGACGGGAAACCTGAGGGTCGGCCGAGCAAGGGGGAGAGGCCTCCTGGCGAGGGTCCTCTCCTCAGATCGTACGGACGAGCAACCACCCCCCCCTACAGATGGATGCCACACAAAGATAGGTTCTTAACACTTTTATCAGTATTCTTTGGCAGGTTATTGCAACAATACAGAAGGAACGGGATACTGGGATCCCTCTAAACTTAGTCTCTGTGGGAAGGGGGTAGCGGGACAGTCTTAGTACCGGTCTGGTACAGGGATGCCTGACGCACAGCTCTCAATCCTCGAGCTGGAGGGTTCTCTGGTATGGGCCGCGGCAGCGCCAGCAGGACTCCAAGGATAGTTCACGAAGATGAGCCGCGGCAGCGCCAGCAGGACTCCAAGGATGGTTCACGAAGATGAGCCGCGGCAGCGCCAGCAGGACTCCAAGGATGGTTCACGAAGATGAGCCGCGGCAGCGCCAGCAGGACTCCAAGGATGGTTCACGAAGATGAGCCGCGGCAGCGCCAGCAGGACTCCAAGGATGGTTCACGAAGATGAGCCGCGGCAGCGCCAGCAGGACTCCAAAGATGGTTCATGAAGATGACCCGCGGCAGCAGGACTCCAAGGATGGTTCACGAAGATGAGCCGCGGCAGCGCCAGCAGGACTCCAAGGATGGTTCACGAAGATGAGCCGCGGCAGCGCTAGCAGGACTCCAAGGATGGTTGCAAGAAGATGAGTTTGTCTCTGTGTCTCTCGACTCCAGGATACAACTGCCTTCCTGCTCTGGAGCTGCTCCAGTTATAGGGCTGGTGCCCTTTGATGTCCGGACCCTCGCACTTGGAGGTCGGAGGGTACGGGATGTGCGAGTCCAGACACCCAGCAGAGAGGTGGAGCCAGCGCCCAGGGAGGCTGGTGGCGATCGAAACCAGGCGGATGGGGGTCCATCGAAACTTCTTCCCCCATTGACTCGTCAAGTGGTCTCTTTACCCCCTGGTTGGATCGTGATGCCTCGATGTCGGGTTTTGCTGGGCCTGAGGCTGGGGTCTGGCCGAGGCCACGAGGCCTGGTCGTGGAGGGTCCAAGATGGCGGCTGGGCCGGAGCCGAGGATCCGGGAAAGGGTCCGGATCAGCCGAGAGGGTTGAGGAGATGAGGTCGAGTTCCGTCGGGGGAGAGCTGGGGGCGGCCCGGAGGGGCGGCACTCGTGGAAGGTGGAAGGTGCCGCTCTTGGCCGGGGAACAGGGGTCGAGGTAGTCCGGGACCCGCCATGCGGGAGGAGTGGGGCCACGCCACGAGGCCAGGTCCAACACTAATAGGCTGATAAAGGTTATTAGCGATTTGGTGCACCCAGTCTGGCTTTATTCCACACAGAAATACGGCACTCAATCTTCGGCGTCTTCATGGGGTCCTTGCAAGGGCCTCAACGCTACGTGAGCTGGCCATTTTGGCGTCGTTGGACGCAACAATGGCGTTAGATACTGTGGAATGGCCGTACTTGTGGGCGGTACTAACTAAATTTGGTTTCGGTTCTGACTTCATCAGTTGGGTGCGCCTTCTATATGCAGACCCTCTTGCCCAGATCGTAGTTAATGGTCGCGCATCGGAGCCGTTTTGTCTCGGGCGAGGTACTCGTCAGGGTTGCCCATTATCTCCTCTTTTATTTGAGTTAGCTCTCAAGCCCCTCACGGCGTGGATCCGCTGGGAGCCCTCGATGAGGGGCATTTATTGGTCGCCGCACTTACAGGATCGCATTTCCTTATATGTGGACGACATTCTTCTGTATGTAACCTCCCCCAAGTAATCACTAATGGTACTCTGCGATGTTCTGGCCTCCTTTGGAAGAAACTCAGGTTTGGTCATTAACTGGGCGAAATCCTACGTTTACGCCCTCAGTGGCAAGATACCGATCTTGCCCCGTAACGATCCTATCCAAATAGCACAGGAGGGATTTAAATATCTGGGAATCTATATTTCTATTGACCCTATGATTCGTTACGAGAGGAACCTTCTCCCTCCCTTGATTCGATTAAGGCGAGACATTGAGGGTTGGCGAAAACTTCCATTGTCCATGCTTGGACGGGCAGCTCTTTTCAAAATGATGTCGCTTCCTCGCTTCCTGTATGCCCTTCAGAAAACGCTAGATATTGTTCCAGCTAGATACTTTAGTTTGGTGGAGGATTTGCAGAGGAAATTATTATGGGAAGGCAGACCGCGTATTGCACTAGCTAAATTAATGCCTCCATGGTATGATGGGGGCATTGCCCTCCCTGATATCAAGAGATATTATTGGGCGTCACAGTTGGCAGCGATCAACCACGGTATGTATGGACCCGTGTTGAATCCTGGTTTCACCATGGATAGGTGGTTATTACCTGGTGGCAATTATTATAGAGCGCTATATTCTAAGTCGGTGATGAAGACTTTGACGGGTCCAACTACAACTGCAGTGCGGGTCTGGCGTGATGCTACCAGTTCCTTAGGGTGGAAGGACCGCTTAACTCTGGCTATCCCACTTTTCGGCTCAGATCGGTTTGGCAAACTGTGGAACACTAAAGGGTTCGACAAGTGGGATCTTATTGGTATCTCCAAGGTCGGAGACATATGGGTGAAAGGACAGGTTAAATAATTTGCCGCTTTGCAGACAGAGTATGAATTAGGAGGGGCGGAATACTTTCACTATGCCCAGATTAGACATGCTCTGACTTCCGTTTTCTCGAAGGCGAAGAGATTCCGGAATCTACCCAGTTAGAGGATCGTATCCTGGACTGTCATCTGCCTGATAGCACCATATCCCTAGTGTACAAAAAATGGATTAATCATAGAGCGGACCTTTTATTGCAGTTGCGAGATCAATGGACCAGTGACGGCCTCGAGCTTGATGACTAAGATTGGCAGTCGGCGATCTCCTCTCCTAAGGAGGTCGCAATTCCAGCGCGATTGAGATTGGTGCAGCTAAAAATATTACATAGAGTATACGTCACAGGTCCCCGTTTGGTTCAGATGGGGCTATCGGAGATGGGTCTGTGCCGGAGGGGTTGTGGTCAATTGGGGACGTTCCTCCATATCATCTGGGAATGTCGGGAAGTGTCTGATTATTGGAACAGAGTACATGCGGTGATGCAGGTCACGGGTGTAGCCCTCTTACCAGAAGCCAGGCGTTGCTTACTTAATGTCTGGGAGCCTACTGATCATAATGTGGTACAAACCCAGTGGGTGACTCTAGGGGCCATGATTGCCAAACGGAACATTGCCCAGTTGTGGGGGGTCACAGAAGCCTCCTACTTGTGGGTTAAAAATATTGATTGGTGGGGGGGCGTTGCTACCGGCCGATCAAGATGGCCGCTTAGCCTGTGAGCTCCGGGGACCCAGCCCCCTTTTCAATAAATCCGCATACTTATCCTGACAAATATGCTGCTCCGACGACGGCCTCTTGGATCGGAGGACCAGCAGTATCGCCTGATGTGACTTTCGTCTAAATCGGAGGTTTGAATCGACCCGAGAGACTTGCTGACGAACTGCACCCTTCCTGGAAAGCTGTGTCCGGGGGCTAAAGTTTAAATCCGGCCGATGCCTAAGAACCGTAAGTTTTAAGACGGCACTCTCGATCCGGCGGAACGAGTGGACGGAAGATCCCTCAGCGCTGATACGTGTTCGCCTGGTGGCTTAACATCGATAGCTGCTGATCTGGGCTCTGCGGTTCCGGCTGCTAGCCGTGACGGAGTTGGAACTTGTGGCTGTGGTGAGTGCGGGACCCCCTTTGTTTGGCTACCGCAGTGAGAAACGCGGCCTACGCCCCAGGGGCGACCCTCTCCCCCCCCACCTTTGTTCCCCAATACAGACTCCAGTATGGCCTGGCGCATACGCAGATAAACGGCCTGCATCGTGGGCCCGGCGCCACGTTCCACAAGACTCCAGAGGGTTACAGGGCCTGAATTCGGGGTGTGGAACGCCATAAAACGTGACTGCGGCTTCTTCGATCCCCCACTGCCCTATTGTTTCATAGTACTGTATGCAACAGACATAGGTCGCCATGGCTGGCAGGGGACCGCGGCATACCGCCGCGCAGGCGAAGCTGGATAAATTTGCTTATGAGAAAGGATCATCTTCCCGGCCACTCCCAAACTAAGCCTGCAGACAGCGAAGGGACAAAAAAGGTCACTCTCGAAGACGTGATGAAGGCCCTTGCTAATGTACAGGCGACAGTGGGCACTATATCCACAGATGTATCTTTGCTGTGCGCCGATCTCCACAAAATGGCAGATAGGGTCAAAGAAGTGGAAATAGTAGCCAAGTCTCTCGTGGCGGACACTTCTGAACTGCAGACCTCGGTCGCCCTATCTTGAAAAGGAGAATAAGGCACTGGCGGAGAAGCTTGACGAGCAGGAAGGGCGGGCAAGGCGAAATAATGTTCGGATCATTGGTATTCCGGAATCAGAAGGCACAAGAGCTATGGACCTATACGTTGAGGAGCTAATTACCACCAAACTGCAACCTAAGGGACTCTCGAACTTTTTCTCGGTGGAGCGTGCACACAGGGTGCCCGCCCCCGAGACCGGTACTCGCTAGGTTATTCAACTTTAGGGACCGAGACGCCATTTTACAAGCAGCAATAAATGCCTCTCCCATCAGAGACTTGAACTCTATGGTCTCGTTTTTTCCGGATTACACGGCGACTGTTTCCAGGAAAAGGCGAAGTTTTTTGGAAGTCAAGAAATTTCTTAGGGAGCAGGAGTTGCCCTATTCAATGCTCTTTCCCGCAAGACGGCGTGTGGTGGCAGACGACAAGACTTGGTTTTTCGATACCCCTGAGGCTGCACATGACTGGTTGGAAGGATGGCGCACTGTGGACAGACCGGGGCGTAGACCAAAGCCACACCGACACCGGGACGCTGAAGGTGCAGCCGGGGGCTCTAGCTCTGGGGACCCCGATCTGCACCACTCTCCGCATCATGAGGAGAAATGAGCTTTGTTTCCCTATCGCTGCTCCTTTACTACAACAGTGATCCGGTGCAAATTTGGGCCGATGCCGTTTGAGACTCTGACCTGGGTCAAGACTAGGGGCATTAAGGGGCTGGTACCTGGCTGAACTCTTCCCCCGACAAGCAAATATTGGGGTGTTGGGAGGGATCGAGCGCTCTGCTGAGTTGGGGTGGCGGGCAGTTGAAAGTTCGTCTAGCAGGGAGGCAGGGAGGGTGGGTGGGACACAGGGAGGAAGGTTGGTTGGGTTGTTTTTCTTTGTTTCTTTTTCTTCTTGTATTTTAATGAAGACGACATGTTTCCCGAAAGTAGATGCATTACAGGATTTATCCCCCGCGATGTCACATACACTGATAGATGGCTGCACAAGTGGCGGATGCACTTGAAACTCGTGTAACCCACCAGTCGGCTTTAACAGTCCTAACTTGGAATGTTCGGGGATTGGGGGACAGGGTGAAGCGTGGCCTAGTGCTGCAATACCTAAAGCGTTGTAGCCCGGCCATAGTTTTACTGCAAGAAACTCATCTGGTAGGCTCGGCCTCAAAGGCAATGGATTGATGGGGATATAAGTTCATTGCACATGCAGACTTCTCATCGGGTTCGAGGGGGACAGGGATACTAATAAGGAAAAACTTTCAGTTGGTGGTTCAACAGACACGTGTAGATACTCAGGGACGCTTTGCAGCGGCAACGGTGCAGTGGGAGGGCCAGCTATTTAACTTTGTGTCCGTATACATTCCGCCAGGCCTACATACTACAGCGCACACTGCCCTCACGGCTTTTCTCTTGATTCTGCCGACCGCAACGTTGGTGATAAGGGGCGACGTCAATGACACTGCAGATCAGGAACTCGATAGACACCCACATACGACAACGGTGCGGGGAGCCGGACGACTCTTCGGACTACTTGACGCCTTGGGAGTCACGGACTGCTGGAGACACAAACACCCTTACGATAGGCAATACACTTACTACTCAGCTACCCATGACTGTCTCTCCCGGATAGATTACATCTTGGTGTCTGGGGATGGGCTGCAGGGCATTGAGGAGATAGACATCTGCCCCAGGCGAATAGCTGATCATTCTCCACTGCGACTCACATACACGAACCACCGCCCCCATAGAAGCCGAATTTTCCCAATCCACGCGAGCTACCTGCAGGTCCCCTCTCTAATGAAGGGTTTAAATAATGCTACTGAACAATATTTGCGGGAGAATTCTGGATCGGTAGATTCACACAGTACCCTGTGGGAGGCTTACAAAACGGTCCTACGTGGACAGGCCATAGCCTCAGTTGCAGACCACAAACGAACACAGCGGCAGGAACTCAGCGCTTTAGAGGAGGTACTTAACACTGCTATTCAGGAACAGGAGACTCGACCGTCCCTCTGGGCTGCCCAGGCTGAACGGCTACGGCGCACTGAGTGGATGACATACCAGAAAGAAATGGTGCAGAATACAATTCAGGCCACCCGTCAGAGTTTACGAGCTGGGGGACAAGGCCGGAAAGATGCTGGCATGGCTGGACAAGAAGGAGAGAGCGGGTAGAGTCATTGCACAGCTGACGTCACCTTCTGGTCATAAGACCTCGGACCCCGAGGCCACAGTCGACCTACTTGCAGACCACTTCGAAACACTGTACACCCCCCAGGCGCAGTACTCGATCGAGGAGGCCTATGATTATATCAAAGATTTGACCATTCCCGGCCTCTCTCCAGAAGCGGCGCTCCAACTTGAGGCGGATATCACAGTGGAAGAAATACAAGAGGTAACCTATGCATTGGCGTCTGGTAAGGCACTGGGCCCCAACGGGTTCCCAGTGGAGCTATACAAGAACTCGGTTGAAATCACGGCCCCCCATCTCATCAAAATGTTTACCGATAGTCTGGAAGCAGAAGAACTCCCTAGAGATCAACGCCTCGCCACAATCATTCCGATCCATAAACCCGGTAAGACGGCTGAGGCTTGCGCCTCTTACCGCCCTATCTCTTTAATAAATGCGGAACCAAAGATCCTCGCCAAATTACTAGCGCAGCAACTGGCCCCGCATATTACTACCTTGGTGCACCCAGATCAATCTGGCTTTATGCCATCTCGCAATACCTCACATAACCTACGACGTTTGCAGGCTGTTTTGGCCCGCCGGGACAGTATAGAAGAACCAGCTGTTCTCCTTTCCCTTGACGCCACTATGGCATTTGACACAGTGGAATGGCCCGATTTATTTGCTGTGCTTCAACATATGGGCTTTGGCCCCAAGTTCTGCGCCTGGATTCGTTTACTTTATACCAGGCCCCTGGCCCAGGTGGTAGCGAATGGCCACATCTCTAGGGACTTCCCGCTCGGTCGAGGGACCAGGCAGGGTTGCCCGCTCTACCCCCTACTGTTTACTCTGGTCCTTGAACCGTTAGCAATTTGGATCAGATGGGAACCATCCATTAAGGGTAACCGGTGGTCACCGACGTGGGAAGATCGCATATCTCTCTACGCGGACGATATCCTTCTCTATCTCACCTCTCCCAAAAAGTCAATTCTTGAGCTTCTTAATGTCTGCGAAAAATTTGGGAGAGTGTCCGGATCTAGGATTAACTGGACTAAATCGGTCCTATTCGTTCTTGCAGGCCATCCACCGTTGCTCCCGGCGAGCTGCCCCTTGAGCTATACCGACGCAGCGTTTAAATATCTGGGTATTTATGCTTCGCCGGACCCGGACGAATTCTACGCCCTAAATCTGAAACCCCCACTGGACCGTTTCAAACGGGATGTAAAAGTATGGTGTTCCCTCCCTCTTACTCTTCTTGGCAAAGCTGCACTGTTCAAAATGATGACGCTTCCCCGCTTCCTGTATATTCTCGAAAATACGCCGTTCCCGGTCCCCCCCCTCCTACTTCACAGCGATCTCATCTGTGGTCTCGGCTTTGCTGTGGGACGGTAAGCCGGCACGGATTGCTCAATGCAAACTGGTCAAAGACTGGTATGATGGAGGCATAGCACTCCCTAACATAGAACTATACTACTGGGCGGCCCATCTCAAACAAATTAACTACTGGCTGCACTCCCCGCAAACCGAACCCGCCTATTTAGCTGATAGGCAATGCTTGGAGCCCAGAGGTTTGTTGCGAAACCTCTATAGCCGTAGTGTGCCGACTGACCTGGTGGGACCGACACGACACACGATTCAACTCTGGTACAAGGCACACAGACCCCTCCAATTTGCTAACACAATCACGCAAATGACACCATTGTGGGACTCATACAGACTAGGTTTCCTTCACAACAATAAAGGGTTCCAGGCGTGGGACAACATAGGAACATCGGTTGTGGGAGATCTTTGGAAGAAGCGCAAGGTAGTGGACTTCGCGTTTCTACAAACCAAGTATGAGATGGCACAGTCTGAACATTTTAGGTACATACAAATCCGCCATGCACTGCAGACAGCCGTCCCGGCAGAGACAGTCTTACAGGAATTCACTCCTCTTCAGGATAGATTTCTGACAGAACACATGCCCCGCAAAGCAACATCATTCAGGTATCGAAAGGTGGTCAACAATCTCCCGGACAGGTTAGCTAAGTTACGGTTGAGCTGGTCGAGGGATGTGGGCGACTTTGATTTGATGATTCAGAATGGCAGGAGGCTATCTCCTCGCCGTGGGAAACAGTGATCCCCTCCAGACTTAAATTGGTACCGCTGAAAATACTGCAACGCACGTATTACACCAGAACAGTCCTGCATAAGATAGGGAAGACCTCTCACGAGTATTGTCTTTGTGGATGCGGGGAGAGGGGAACGTTCTATCACACTATGTGGGATTGTGGTCGAGTGGCTATGTTCTGGGCCGCTGTGATGCGTACCATCTCCCAAACCATGACTGTTTCCCTGTTGCCTGTTAAACGTATGAGACTCAACGGATTTAACCCTCCGACAGCAGGACTGGGCCATGCTGGGGATGATGGTGGCAAATCGAAACATAGCTAGACTGTGGAGTGCTGAAGCTTATCCTATGCTGAGGGACTGGTGTAGGGACATGGATGTAGCGATGGTTGCCGAGAAAGCAGTGTTTGTTCATAGGGGGTGCCCCAGGAAATGGGGACAGATCTGGGGGGCATGGAACAAGTTCAGGGGGGATATTTGTGAGCCGCCCCAGATTGACTCGGATGAGGCCTTTTCAGACGGGGGCGTGGCTTGGACGCCGATCGGGATGGCGGCGTGAGCTTGCAGCTCCGAGCCTGGTCCCGCTATTTCTCCTGAAAACCACACCATTGGCGCTCCCTGAAAGGCGGTTTCTCCGTAGGAAGTATTGCAGAAACATCGGAGAGCAGCTGGGGGCTAGCAGGAGACCGAACATAGAGCTGAGACCCGACTCCAGAGACCGGAGGTGCCGAGCCGAGAGTGGAGAAAATGGCGGCTTAGGGGAACAGCAGAGACTGCTCGCGGGGCGAGGCGGATAAGAACTGAAACAGATTGCAAACGTCTGCCAACGGGGCACGAGGAGCTAGGGCCCACTTGAACGGGACCACAGAGAGGAACTGGAGGTGTGGGGGCCCACATCGGCCTGGTGTACGGCAGACGCAGCACCCACCTCCCCCCTCCCCCAATCTCTGACATGGCGATCGTGTGAAGGGCGGCCCCGGCCTCCGGTGGCTATCAGCACCATCGTGGGAGCTTGCGGCTGAGCGACACAGATGTGACGTTCGAGCGAGTTGAGAGCAGAAGGCGAAGCTCCCGGGACGGAGGGTGCGAGGCCTGGTGGAGTACCTAAGGCGGCCTTATGACGACGCACGAGGCAGCTAAGATGGCCGCTGTTGGTGGAGCTTCCACCATGGAACACGGTCGAGAAGACACGACCGCGCTGGCCCGGGATGGCGGGGCTCATGCTCCCCCGGAAGTAACGGAGCAGGAGCAGAGGCTGAACCAGCGACTGGACAACATCTTGGATGCAATAACGGCAACTAAGGAGGCTTTGCATCAGGACATAGCACAGGTCGCCACGGGGCTGGGTCTCTTGAGGGCGTACCATGCTAAGCTCTCGGACAGAGTAAAAGAAAATAAACAATGACTTCAAGAGCTGAAACCGGCGGTAGTGACCGCGGAACACAAGCTGACTGATATCCTCAGCCGCCTGACCACACTGGAGAGACGAGCAGAGGATGCCGAAAGTCGTAATCGGAGGAACAACGTGAGGGTAGTAGGCCTTCCGGAGAAAATTGAAGGGGATGATGCGGTGGCCTATATGGAGAACTGGTTCACAACGGTAGTGGCGCCGGAGGACCTCTCTCCTTTCTTTTCCCTGGAACGGGCACACAGGGTACCAGCTCGCCCACCTATGCAAGTCCGGCCGCCCAGGCCGATGGTGGTGAAACTCCTGCACTACAAGGATCGGGACCTGTTGATACAGAGGGCGCGCTCAGTTGGCCCCTTTCAGGTGGACAATAGCCGAGTTACGGTCTTCCCGGATTACACACAGGAGGTCCAAAAGAACAGAGCGTCCTTCCTGACTGTGAAAAAAGAGCTGAGGGAGGAAGGGATTCAATACTCCTTGCTTTTCCCGGCCAAATTACGGGTGATCCTAGATGGGAACACCCAATTCTTTCAGACCCCGGATGAAGCATGGTCGTGGCTTGAGTTGTATCGCGCCGGAACGGACCGCAACGGCAAAAGTCAACGGGAGAGACATAAACCGCTCCAGATCCGAAAATCACAGCGTATCCGCAAACGAAACAAACTCAAGAGAGCGGTGCGGGATGGTCAGAGGGCCGCGGACAAGAAAGTGGCGTTAGCTGCGACAGCGAGTATCACGAGGTCGCAACAAGAGAAGGCAGTAGTGGGGTCGGACTCTGACGATGATGGAGGAAAATCTGGAGAAGAAATATCGGAGGCTGAGAGTTCGAAGGGTCCAGCGGTCACCCCACAGACATCAGATGGACTCTTTAATGAGTGACTATTGAGAGGGCTGAACAATTCCGTTGCTTCTACTGGGGCAGGCTCTCCTAGTGTTTGGTGGGCTGGCAGGTGTGGTGCTGTAAATGCAGTATGGGATCGAGAGCGTGGGGTGGGGGCTCTGCCTGCCCTGGGTCGGCGCTAACTCACCCTCTTGCGGCCCTTAAGGCCTCCTGTGGTGGCGACCACAGATTAGTCTGATGTGTGCTGTGTTACAGGTTTGGAACAGGGCTGAAGCTGGGTTATTAGGTCCTGTCCTGGGGAGAGGGGTTTGGGGTGTTCTTTCAGTAGTTTTGATGGGGGGATGGAACTGCAATGATGTGGGCAATAACTGGTTGCCATTAAAACGGTACGGTAATGACTACCATGGGGACGTTACCTAATTTGAAATGCCTAACATGGAATGTCCGGGGACTTCGAACAATGGTAAGACTCCACAAGGTACATGCTTATCTGGTGAGGCGTGGCGTCCAGATTGCAATGTTACAAGAAACTCATCTAACTAAGCAAGAATGCACTGCACTGCAGAAGAGATGGCGTGGTCAGGTGTTTGGCACCACGTATTCGGCGTTTGCTAGAGGGGTGCTAATAAGGATAAGGGTGGGGATACCGTTCCAAGTTACGAACCAGCTGGTGGATCCTGAGGGCAGATATGTGGTAGTGGAGGGGAGGTTATATGGCAGGGATGTGGTTTTATGCAGTGTATACACCCCCAATGTCGATCAGGCCCATTTTTTTGATGATCTGACGAGTTCACTGGCCTATTTCTTGGCGGCCCCCATCATCCTAGGAGGTGACTTCAATTCAATTTCTAATGTGACGCTTGATAGGTCGCACCCACCGTTGGCCAACTCCCCAGTACGTAGGTTGGCCACACATAGGAAGGACTGGCAAGAGAGGTGGGGATTGATAGATGTGTGGAGGGAGCAGCATCCCGACACTAGGGACTATTCCTTTTTTTTTGGCCCTACATGCGTTACACGTCAGAATAGACTGTCCTGTGTAGTGGCCCCCTGGCTGCCATGGTAGCTCACACGGAATACCTGACTAGGACCATCTCAGATCACAATCCTTTGTTGGTATTGGTGCAGTGGCAGCGGGCGAGAGCAGCGGTTCCAACATGGTGGCTGCGGCCTGACACATTGGAAGATCTGGTGTTTAGTGATACGGTCCAACAGGGCATTGAACACTATTTTGAGGAGAATGAGGGCTCAGCTACTGCGAGATCGGTAGAATGGGATGCGATGAAAGTGGTGGTGAGAGGCGTATGCATGGGCAGGTTCTCGAAAGCAAGGACGTCAGTTTTGACTGCTCTAGCGAAAGCGGAGGATGCGTTGAGGGAATTGGAGCAGCGTAGGCCTGAGCGACCGGAATTACAGGAGCGGTTACTTGAGGCTAAGGAAGTAGTGGCGACCGAAACGGAACGGCTGCGGTGCTATGATTATAAGCAATACACCATTAAAGCACATGCCGAGAGAGATAAAGTGGGTACGCTCCTTGCTAGGATTGCTAACCCAGACATTAGAGGTTGCCCAATCATGAGCATAAGAACAGAGTCAGGGGAAATAGTCTACTCGCAGGCGGCGGTGCTGGCGCGCTTCCAATCTTATTATACGAAGTTGTATGCATGCCAACTAGGGGTGGAGGTCTCTGAAATAAGTGAATACTTGGACTCTGTCCCACTGCCAGTGCTAGATGACGAGAAAGCGAAGGAACTGGGAGGGCCTATAACGCTATTGGAGATTAGAGTGGCCATTAAACAGATGGCGAGGAACAAAACGCCTGGGGTAGATGGCCTGCCGATAGAATACTACCTGAAATATATTGATATTTTAGCGCCCAGACTATTGGTGGTGTACACTGAAGCTAGAATGTTGGGGTACTTGCCCAAATCAATGAGGGAGGCGCTAGTGGTGCCACTACTGAAACCCGGCAGAGAGGCATCCGATGTGACGTCTTATCGGCCGCTGTCCATGCTAACTGTGGACTATAAGATCTTGAGCCATATTCTAGCCACCAGACTGCTACCACACATGACCAGACTAGTGCATGGGGACAAAGCAGGGTTTATTCCTACTAGGAACACGTCAATGAACATACGCCGACTGATCCGGATATTAGACAGTGCTGGGGAGACAGATCGAGAACCTGCAGTCTTATCGGTTGATATTGAGAAAGCTTTTGATAGCCTTGAGTGAGCATACCTGGACGAGGTGTTGGTGAAGTTTGGTATAGGAGAGGGGTTTGGGAGATGGACAAGAGTGCTGTATTCATCGGCCACAGCGAGGGTACACCTAGGATCGATTATATCCTCAGATTATCCAGTCCGTAGAGGGACGAGGCAGGGGTGCTCGTTGTCCCCACTGCTGTTCGCACTGGCAATGGAACCATTGGCGGCACAGGCAAGGTCCGGGGCCATGTACGAGGGGGATCAAGCAGGGTGAGGAGTCGCATTACATATCATTGTATGCAGACGATCTGTTATTATACCTGGCAGATGCAGCGCAGGCCCTGGAGGGAGCAGTGGACATGTTATCCAGATTTGGCCGATTGTCGGGCCTTAAGGTGAACTGGACTAAGACTTGTATTTTTCCGCTACGGGCAGGAGCGCCGTGTCCCCCTCGCGCGCTGGGGGTGGTCTGGGAGCCATCTTGCTTCACTTATCTGGGTGTCCGCATCTACCATGAGGCCGCGAGTCTGTTGGAGGGTAATATAGGGCGTTGATTGCGCGCATTGAGAGGTTGCATATCTTTTTGGGCCTCCCTCCCTCTATCGGTGTTGGGTCGAGTGGCGCTACTGAAAATGGTGGCGCTCCCACGGTTGTTCTATTACTTTCGCACCCTGCCGATCTGGATTCCCCAGCAGGTCTTTAAAGAACTGAGGATGTTGGGGACTGACTTCCTTTGGGGTCACGGACGACGCAGGGTAGCATTGAACACTTTGATCAGACCCAAGCTTGAGGGGGGGATGGCAGTCCCCGACTTTGAACTATATTATTTAGCAGCACAGCTTCAAATACTCACGCAACAAATCGCCAGGGAGTTCAGAGGGCCAGATCACGAACGAGGGACTGGTATTCAACGCCATGTCCTGGCCTATATAGTTATGCAACAGACACTAGATATGAGGGACCTTACAATGGAGGAAAAGACTATCAGGCTGTGTTGGCAAAGAAGTCTGAAGAGAGCGAAGAGAGCCCGGCCGTACGCACCAGAGATACCATTGGGAATGCTGACCGCTCTGCCACATGGGGGTGACTGGTCCCCGCTATCAGAATGGGAGGAATTAGGCTTACAGATGGTGGGGGACTTATACATAGATGGAATGTTGGTCCCCTTTCAGACATTGCAGGAACAGTTTGGCCTGCCGGACGGGAACTTTCTTCTGCATGCGGCAGTGGTTGCGGCGATGCAAAAGCACTGGAAGGGAGGGCTAATTGAGCCGGAAACGACCATGGCCTGCCAGTATGTGGTGATGGCCGCGGGTACGTTTAAAGCGGTAACCCGCCTCCATAATAGGAAGTTAAATGAGGGACTGGAACCACTGCTGGCGCTAAAGGCAAAATGGGAGGACAGTATAGGTAAGCCCATCCCAGACACAGTGTGGGGCCATATTCTGAAACGAACATGGAAGGGGACAAGGAATGCACGTTTCCAACAGTTACACTTTTTTGTCCTACACAGGGCCTACCTGACCCCGGAAAGGTTTAAACGATACTTTCGGGTACATGACGGAATGTGCCCGAGGTGCCTGGGATCTGAGGTTGACCTGGATCACCTGCTTTGGGGCTGTCCGAAATTGGGGACGTATTGGCCGGAAGTGGGGGAACTCCTGAACGTGGTTACTGACAGGGAGGTGGACTTTGACATGGCAGAGTGCTTATTGCTTTGGTTTCCTCACACTAAGAACACAAAAGTAACAAGCAAATTCATTGATCTAGGGCTCATGCTGGCCCAAAGAGAGATTACCTGGCACTGGAAGTCCAAGGAGGGTCCGTCAGTGAGGAGATGGATGAATGAGTTGCTGAAATGGTCCGGGTGTGAAAGTGTGCTCCGAATGAGACAAGCTGCTAGGACTGACAATGATAAAAGCTTGGAGGTGGCGAGAGCATGGGAGATGATAGTTCAAGCGTTGCGTGACTACATGGTGGAAGACGAAGAATAAACAAATTGAACACTTAGGGCTCCATGAGGCTTGAAAGAACAAAGGCAATACCCGATTTGTAGCGTGCTCCATTATCAATATAGAAGGACTATGCCCACATCAGCAGCGGTTGGGGGGGAAGGAGGGAGGAAGGGATCGTTTGGGGAGGGTTGTTAGGCACCGAGGCTATGTTATGGAAGATTCTGAAGTTGAACCTAGGGCTGGGTACATGGCAGGGGGTCCCCGAGAGGGGTCATACAGGTTGCCGTGGGCAACAATAGATATACCCTGGACCAACACCATTGGCGTCCACTGGTAGGTATGAGCAGGACCAGGTGTTACAACTCCGATGTCACTCACATAGGACGCCGGAGCATGCTGGCTGGTGTAGAGGGGGGGTGGGAGTTTAGGGGGGTAAAATGCAGATACTAAATGATGTCATTAACCGGACACCCCTCTGGGGTAACCACTGTGACGCTTTTGCTATGCATACGACTCGATGCGCCGCCCGGCCTCCGGGTTGTGGGCTAATTGGCTGTGTACGAATTTACTATTACCTTGTCTACGCTTTGTGACGTCATAAGAGAACTGGTTGATCTATTTTGTGAACTGGTTTCTAATTCTGCAATAAAAACAAAAAAAAACAAAAAAAAATGGCCTTTTCAGACTAAGAGTCCCATTCCCACGAATAAGTGCTGAACGGTGGGTTCTCAGTTCATTTAGGAATTTAGCCATTATTTGCAGAAGGTTTGCCGGTGAGGACTTAACTGTATTTGCACTACGTATTTTCAAAATACTACATACATGATTGTTTATGTCGTCTTCCATGTTTGATGCGATACTAACAAGTTTATTTAAAAAAAAAAAAAAAAAATGAACCTAAGTAGATTTATGATCCTACTGTTGTAGTGTAGTTCCTATTTTCCCAATAGGCTCTGCGCATTGGAATAACATAAACCGCAGTGTAGACATAGGACTGAAGTCATCTAGGTCTCTACTGACTATGTTAGACTTAATTTAGGTTTGCGCCAGCTAGCTCAGAGGTCACTGGAAACTTTCTTGAATGAATAGGGAGAGATCAGCTTCCCTGGCTCAGACAAGAAGGGATTCAGCTTCCGACAACCATATAACATGACAACTTCCCCCCCCCAGAATAAGAGTAAATCTCTGGAGTCGTCTGGAAACAATAGACAGCTATTTCACTCAGTCATTTGTGCGTTCTTAGTTTCACCAGAGTGCAGAAAATAGAGAGACGGGCGTTTTCAATAAAAGGTATTATTTATTGAGCAGTCTTCCCTCTCATGCAAGAGAAAGGAATTGCCACAATTGCAATACTTAATATAAAGTAAAGTACGTACAGTAAAAGGAGTATTATGAAATAATACTGTAAAAGCATTGATATGGTTTCTTAGCCATAAGACCCTTTAAAATGGATAAAATATATACATACATATATACATTGGCTAACGTGCTCAACTGGAGCTTCTAAAATACGCCTACCGCGGTGTACCTGACCTAAGCCTAATACGTGGGAAGGAGTAAGTAAGTAGCAGTTTAAGTTAAGTTGGTTTTGCCAAGAATCTGATTCAAGAATTCTCTCTAAGGGTTTAGTCAGCACTGTACCTTGGGAATAGAATGTAGGAGGTCTGGTATCTCTCTTTCAGGAGTCGATATCCCAGTCACCCGCAAGGGTAGGCTGGAAACGCTGGAGCTGGATTGTCTCGGCAGGAGAAAAGACAGAGTCTTTCTCAGCGCGTCAAAGAGGAGGGGCAGCGTCCGTGGGCTTTTCGCATCAGCTGGGCTCTCAGCAAGTAGATAGCTGCTCTGCTCCAAAACCACCACTGTGTGTTTGCTTAAGGCAACGTTGGTATATTTATACCTGAAAGGTGCCGAGTTTGACGTAAGGTTTGGACATAAGACGTCAATAAAGATGTCACTAAGAACTGGCCGTTCTTACAGTGCTCGCAGGAGTTCTATTACAAATCAAAACAAAGCAAGTAGGGATTTCCCAGGTTGCTGGAGGTTTGGTGTGTCGAAAGAACTTGTTGTGCTTTCTAGGAATCCAAGGAAGTAGCTTCTGCCGTGCCTTGGACTGCAGGGGCGATTTACTGAAATATGGATCTGATTCTTATGCCATTATAGGGATATTATTGATTATAGCCGTACAAGGGCATAAAATAGTAATATTGATTCAGGTTCCTAGATAAAAACACAATACTGTGAACTATGTACTCGCATGATTATGGAACGCCGCCGTACTCCTGGGATGTCGGCACATGGGCTGTGTTATTATTAATATTTCAGAGTAACTGTGAATACGTCGCGGCCGGTCCAAGAGGTTGTAGGCCAGAAGCTGTGTATAATGGTGAAGTACAATAAAGGTCTTTGAAAAAAAATATGGATTTGTGTATGTTCCGAGAAAAAACAGTGTACTTGGCTCGGGTGCGCCCCCGGAAATGGAGCAGGATTTGGGGCCCCTGGAACAGATACAGAGGGGATATATGTGTACCACCAGTTTCCAAGGTCCTTGATGTTCCACTCTCCCCCTGACCACCTTATTTTATTGAGTACTTTCAATGTTCCTCTGTGTCCTCTCCCCCCCAATATCTTGTTTATTTGTACTGTTTGAAGATATGATGCTCTACCCTCGTACAGTCTTCACTTTCCTATGTATTGTATTTGCCTTTCTTGTTTTTCTCATTAAAAAGAAAAAGAATTACTTTGAGCATGACTGCATCTGTAAACAAAGGTGATAGGATTCTAGTCCACAGATCTGTTTTAGCCTTATTCACAGTGTTGGAAATTCCATCGGGACCAGGAGCGCTGAATGATTTGATCCTACCTACCACCTTTTTAGTCTCTTCCTCTTGTATAGACTCTAATAGAAGGAGATATTCATTGTGGGGTTTTTCATTCTTCTTATCCCAGTTTGATTCGAAGATGTTTCCGCTATCTGCTTCAATCAATCAGGGGATTATAAGCATGCTACTCACCAGTGAAGGTCTCCAGGCGCTGGGGTGGGGGTTGCAGCTCAGAGTTGCCCAAAAAGCCAGGTTTTGAGGCTCTTCCTGAAGGTGTGCAAAGTGGGGGGGGCGTCTGATGTTGACTGGGGGATTTGTTGATTTCTGCGTAGATGGCATTTCCGTAGTCCAGTCTGCTGGTGATAAGGGCGTGGGTGACGGTCTTTCTGACTTCATGTTGGATCCACTTGAAGGTCTTGAGGAGTGAGTTGAAACAGTTGCAAGCGAAAGAGGCAACCTGGCGGGTCATGGGGAGGGAGGACTCTAGAATGATGCCGAGGTTTTGGACGTGGTTCATCAGGGTGGCTGGGTTTCTGAGGGTGGAGGCCCACCATGAGTTGTCCCACAAGGAGGGGGAGGGTCCAAGGACAAGGACCTCCATCTTCTCAGAGTTCAGTTTTAGGCAGCCGTCACTCATCCAAGGAGCGACGTCCTTCATTCCTTTGTGGAAGCTGAGTTTGGTGTATTTGTGGTTCTTCGTGAAGGAGAGGATAAGCTGGGTGTCGTCGGCGTAGGATACTATGATGAGCCCATGCTGTCGGACGATGGCGGCGAGGGGGGCCATGTAGATGTTAAAGAGCTGGGGGCTGATTGAGGATCCCTGGGGTACCCCGCAGCTGATCTCTGTGGGCTCAGAGAGGAAGGGTGGGAGTCTGAGCCATGGGTACTGCCAGTGAGGAAAGAGCGGATCCTGTTGAGGGCGAATCATTGTATGCCAGCGTCGTGGAGTCTGGCTGCAAGAGTGTGGTGGGATTCGGTGTTGAAGGCAGCGGAAATATCTAGCAGGATGAGGGCCGTGGTGTGTCCCTGGTCGAGTAGCATGCAGATGTCGTGAGGGGCGGCAAGGAGGGCGGTCTCGGTGCAGTGGTTGCTACGGAATTCGGATTGAGAAGAGTTGATGAAGGTGCTTAGTTGTGTGTTGACTAATTTTTCTAAGACTTTGGCTGCAAAGGGAAGGAGAGAGATGGGCCAGTAGTCTTTCAGGTCTGTCGGGTTTGCGAGGGTTTCATGATGAGGGGCTTGACCTCAGCCCGCGTCCAGTCGTCGGGGAAGATGCGGGCTTCGAAGGTGGCGTTGATGGTGCAGCGGAGTTTGGGTGCGATGGCGGTAGCGGCTCTGTGGAAAATGTGAGGCGGGCAGGAGTCCCTGGGGGCTTCTGAGTGAGTGCTTTTCATGGTCGTGGTGCTTGTCTGCAACCATGCTCTAGTTCACTAATTATTCCCCAAAAAGCTTTTAATTTGCTAGTTTTGCCAGCATAGTGCATCTTTACCCATATTTCTTCATGGTAGGGCCTTTTTGCCTTCCAGATCTCATTCTTGTATATTCTTCTTAAGTTTGCCAACAGTCGCATTTTAAGATCTTTAAAAACACAGTTTATGGCTTATATATTGCCCTTTTTGCTTTATTAAGGGCCTTCTTTTGAAGGTACAATTTGTGGAGGACGACCTGTTTTTTTTTGGCCTAATTGGGTTACACCTGGTAGTTGTTTTAGGGGGAAAGCGGTCAGTTAATGAAGAACACAGTAAAGACCGGATTTCCACCATCGATTTTCCAGATTGTAAATCTCCAAGTGCCGATTCTATTTTGGTTTCCGCAAAAGCCAGGATCTCAGACTGGTTGTCTGGATGCCATATCATTCTTCTTAAGTTAAAGGCAGTTGGCAATTGGTCGTGATTTCTTGTCTTTGGCTGGCATTCAGCTGTTAGGGACAATGATACGATTGGAGGATTGTTGTCGCTCTCCACTCCAGATGCGACCTGATACCCCTCAATTCCAGATGTTAAATTGCTTAGAGACGATGGTGCAGTCAATTATAGAATTTTGCCTGGAGATTTTGGCACATCTACTTTATTGAATTGATGGTCTTCTTGTAACGGCAAAAGCTCATATTTTTGAAGATGGTAACTTCAAATCTGGGTTATAGCTTTACTTAATTTATCCAAAGAGGTCCTAGTGACCATATGCATAATGAAATCGCCCGAGATGATTAGGCCAGTAGTAGGGTGTTGATGGGTTAGAGTATCAATTATATCCCAAAGGGTGCTGAGCTATTTTGTTACTCTTTTTTGTCCTTAGACACACATTTAAAATGACTATTGGTATTTCAAGATGTATTTTGATACATTGCAACCATGCAAGTTGAAAGTCAATTTCCTGGTGCTTAGTGCCTAGGTCTACTGAAATATAAGTAGTCAGCCCGCCTTTTGCTCGACAAAAATACAGATGTACAAGTTGCGATAGTGGAATATTCTTGATAATCAATAATCACATCATTATCCGTTTTCCAGGTTTCTTGGAACATTAGAATTTTAAAATCCTGTGAAAGGTTTTTTTTTTGTAATAATTTTTTTTTTAAACTTATACATCAACTTGCAGTATATGAATCGGAGGAGACAGCTTACACTTTACAACAGGTACATATTCCAGTAGCGTCGTACAGCAGCACACATTAAAGGCATTTTATGGGTTAGGGAATTCCTCCTGAGTAGCACATCGCGGGAGTACAAATGTCCCCTCGGTAACTGTTCCAGGGACTCCTTGTCCGAGACCACTTCCAGGGTCGGCCACATAAACCGTCTTTTCCCTTAACATACATCAGTCTAGATAATTTTTTCATGCTTCAACTCTAGGCGGTTGCGAGGCTCCCCACAGTAGCGCTATGTTTCTCTTCCCTAACATGAGCCCCAGGGTAACCCATTGTTTGTTGTACGTAGAAAGATCAGTGAGCTCACGCACGTTTAGAAGGCATCTCTGAGCCTCCATGTGCAGATCTAGCGTGAGGACTTCACTGAGAATGCAATGTATTTTATGCCAATATGCTTGTATAAGGTTTCAGTGAACCTTTGCTCCCACATCGCCTACAATCTCCTACTTCTGCTCTACCCATGTGAACTAAACCAGGACCTGTAATGTAGATTCTGTGGAGTATTTTAAATTGGACCAGTCTCAATCTGGCCTGGATAGCCACCTCTCGTGGGGAAGACACCACCTCCTGCCACTCCTCATCTTCCAGCTCAATCCCCGTCATGTATCCATTTTTCCCTGAGTGATTGGAGGGGGTCTGCCATGTTATTGATTCATTTTTTGATAGGTTAAGGAGATGGGCTTCTCTGGCAGGTAGCCATCCAGCAGTATATCCTTGAGAGGCGAGGCGTCTGGCAGGTAACGAGCCTCTCGGCAGCTGGGATTCAATGGCATGGTGTATCTGGGTGTATCTAAAATGCTTTGAGTCAGCTAATTTGTACTGTTGCTGCAGGGAAGCGAACAGCACCATTCTGTCCTTAACCCATAGATCCCTAATGTGCGAGATTCCAATAAGATCCCATTTATCGAAACCCTCTGTCCTCCACAGGTGTCCCAGCCTCTCGAAGTCCCACAAGGGGATGGCTAATGTGAGTTTACGATCCCAACCCAAGTGCCTGTTTACCATATGCCAAATGTGTTTAGTTGAGTACGTTTGCACAATTGGTCGGAATGGTCAGATCATTTGAATACAACATAAATACTTAGTTTGAGCAGAAACAAAAATACAACAGCTTAACACAAATGGGAATGAATTCAAAAAACAGAAATTTAATTTCCAAATGTTACCAGCCCAAAATGCGATTGTAATTCAAAGCATTGGCGGCTCAGTCAGCATTTCCTTTTTGGTAGTGCTCATAGGTGTAGGAGAAGGAAGATTCAGGGTGGTGATAGTGGGGGACAAGGAAAAGGTGTTTGTGACATGAAAAACAATACACAATATTTACAAATAGACCTTTCCAGCCTATGTAGGTCAGATTAGTTCCTTTATGTACAATGCTCATAGAGGTATTTGAAATCCATACATTTGATTCTATGAGCATGTGGTAGTCATTAGTGAGACAGTCTACGTTTAGACCCCTGCGGAGAGGAGGGTGAGTGGTTGCCTCACAACGGGGTCTTCATCTGGACAGTGGAGAACTTGTATCCAAGGAAAGACTGTTAAGGTTCAATCCAGGGGGGCTTGGCTCCAGAGTTAAAGGTTCAAAAGCAAAGGGGAATGTCTCTCCCAATGTTGGTGGAAATTAATCCAAGGACGAGTCTTTGTCATATGGCTCGGTAGCTCGAAGAATGTTTAGTTGACCCAGTTAATAAGTGTGTCTGGGGCCGAGAATAGAGTGCTCTGTGCGTAGCCCAGTAGTATTTTTGAATATCTGGGAGGCTAATCCCTTCGTCATACCAATTTAATGTCAATTTAGCTAGGGCAATACATGGCTTTCCATTCCACAATAAGTCCCTCTGTAGGCCTTCAATTTGTTTAAAGTATGATGCGGAACTGGGTCTAGAGAGTTTGCATATAGAAAAAGAGGAAACATCATCATCATCTTAAAAAGGGCTGCCTTACCCAGCAGCGATAGTGGAAGCGTTTTCTAGCTTGCTATGTCTTGTTTCAACCGTTGAAGGGGAGGGAGAAGATTACGGTTAAACCGGAGTGTCTGGTCTAAGAATACCCAAGTACTTGAAGCCCATGTGCTGATTTGGATCGGCAATTCCTGGGAGGGGTACTTGGATCCCCTTTTAAGACTTAATTACTGGAGAATCCAGCATCTCTCCCAAAAACGTCCAATATGTCCAACACCACTATGAGCAACGCTTTAAGGGAGGCCAGGTAGAGCAGAATGTTGTCTATGTAGAGTGAAATGCGGTCCTCCCACCCGGGGGATCATCGCAATCCTCGTATGACAGGGTCTTAACGGATCCAGGAAGCCAGAGGCTCCAACGCTAGGGCGAACAGCAGAGGTGAAAAGGGACATCCTTGACGGGTCCCCAATTCAAATTAAATACCATTGATTTCTTGTTCTTAACTAACTACGACCGGAGCCAGGGGGTCTGAAAATAGGAGACAAACCCATTGAACTAAACTCTCTCCAAACCCCAGTTTAGTTTGGACTGCAAAAAGGTATGGCCATTCGATAGTGTTGAATGCCATGGTCGCATCTAAGGAGACTATTATCGCTGCCTCTTGGATCATAGCTACTCTCCCCAACCACATTGTGTACTCTCAGCAGATGTAGTGAGGTGTTCCGATGCGGCATGAAGCCCGACTGGTCGGGATGAACCAGGTCACTGATCCCCTTCACCAGGCGATTTGCCAGGATCTTAGCTAGAATTTTAGGTTCTACATTGAGCAGGGAGATAGGCCTATAGGAGGCACAGTCAGTCTTTGATTTACCCTCCTTATGGATGGTGATTAAGGTGGCTACTCTTTGATCTTCTGGTAGCACTCCCAGCTCTCTGCTCTCCACAAATATAGTTCGGATATATGGGGCTGGTTTATCAGGTCTAACCTTGTACAGCTCAATATGAATACCGTTGGGTCCCAGGGCCTTGCCTGAGTGCAATGACCTGATGGCTTGTACTATTTCGTCATTGGAGAATTCACTTTCCAGAAAGTGGCGATTCTCTTCTGTCAGTGTGGGAAGTGCAATATCTTGTATCAGCGACTGGGAGTCCTCCTCTGTCAATGTCCCACTAGTACCTAGACCTCTTGGTAATGATCAGCAAGTGTATTCGCTATGTCCTGCGGGTCAGATATAGATATATTGTCAGCACCCCTTAACTCCGGAATTATATTATTAGCCCACTCCTTTTTGTCGAGCCATGCAATTTCCCGGCCTTATCCCCAAGGTCATATATTCTGCCCAGCTTTTCTCTCCCCAGGAATTTAGCCCTATCAGTGGCTAATACTTTATACTCTTCCTGTTTGAGTTGTAGTGCATGAAGTGCCTCATTGATGACCTATTTCTAGCTCCCCTTCCAACCAGAGGACCGCCTCCTCAGCAGCTATACCTTTGTTCCGCTCATCTTTTTTCGTGCCTGCAATTAGGGACAGTGCATCCCCTCGTATTACTGATTTGAATGCCTCCCAGAGGGTCTGAGCCGAATCCACTGTTCCCTCATTTTCCTGGAAGTAATGATCTATAGCTTGGATTAATGCTTTCCGGAATCCTGGGTCACTGAAATACCAGGAGTTGATGGGTGCAGTCCTTCCTACTCTTGTACCGTCTAAGACTATGTGTGCCCATATCGGAGTGTGGTCAAAGATTCCCCTAGCTAGGCGTTTGATCTCTTGAATATTGGTCACTTGAGATGCTGGAACTAAGAGGTAGTCCATAGGGGAAAGGCTATGGTGAGCCCTGGAATGGAAGGTATACTGAATTCGGTCTGGATTGAGAGTCAACCACCCATCCACCAACCCTATCACCTTCAGAAACCCAGGCAGCCATCTGTAAGAAGGTCCGATCTCGCGTGGTGGGTGGCGTTCAGAGTGCCTGATATCACTGCATTGAAGATGCCCGAGGACCAGAAGACCCTCCGGGAACGAAAGACGAATTGTACCTAGGTCTTTAAAGCTTTCGTTCTGTAGGCCAGGAGGCACATAAACTGGCATAAGCGTCATAGCCTCCCTTCTCAGTGCTCTGATATGCCTCTGTATCATCTCCTATCATCCGTCCATGTGGAGTCTATGGAGGAAGGGAATGAGTTTCTAGCCAGTATGTCTACCTCCGGGGGCTGGTCGTGAAGCCGGCATGGGCTACCAGTTTGTAGCCCCATCTGTTTAAAGCCTCACAGAAATTGCCTACCAAGTGTGTCTCCTGAAGCAGTATAATGTCTGGAGCCTGTCTCAATGTATTGGAGGCTTACGCTACGTTTGATCTTGTCCTCCAGCCCGTTGACGTTCCAACTCAAGATTTTGGCGCTTATATCCCACTGTGTGGTCATTGGTTCTTGTTAGAAGGGGCGGCCCCAGAGGTCGGGTTAGGTCTACCCAACTCCTCCGTGACCTACCTCTCCCACCAATACTGCCGAGCCTTATGAGAGACCTTTGCTGGGGAAGACCCCAAGTAGGGATTCGTACACACGAGGACCACACCACACCACACTTATGAACAGACACAACACCGAGGGGTGAGTTAGGAGCTTCTTTATAAACACGAAGAAAGCAATATCACACTTATGTACAATAATCGAAGGATCGCAGAGAGTCTCAAGTCTTTTGGGGATAGGGGTAGCGGGACAGTCTTAGGGTCGTAACCCAGCACGTGGCGTACCCTGCGCACAGCTCTCAATCCTCGAGCCGGGGGGATACGGGAGATGGTAAACGCACGGAGGACCCTACTCACTTGAGGATAGTCTCTTTGGAATGATGACTTCGACAGTCCAACCGGAGTAGAATGTTCCTCGAGCCGCGACAGCGTCAGCAGGGCTCGCTCTGTAGGAGGTTCAGGGGGAGCCGCGACCACGTCAGCAGGGCTCAGAGTTCCGTAGATGTCTTCAAGATTCAAGCTCGAGCCGCAACGAGGTCAGCAGGGCTCCGATGGTTCAGTTCCAAGAACGAGCCGCGACAGCGTCAGCAGGGCTCAAGAGTTCACGAGGTTCAGTTCAGCTGCGATCAGATCAGCAGGGCTTCCTTGTCCAAGATACAACTGCCCGCTAGTTCAGGGGCGACCCTTGATATAGTTCAGTGACCCTTGATGTCCGGACCTTGGCAGGCGGGGGTCCGAGGCTGTGTCCGGCAGTTGGTTCTTTGATCCCTTTGAGGATGCGTCCAGGAATTCCCAGACGCCCAGCAGGTCTGGAGCCAGCACTCGCGGAGGCAAGAGGTGATATCGAAACTGGCCCTCAGGGGGGGACCAGAGGTGTGAGCGAAACCGGTCTCTCAGGGGAGGCCGGAGGTGCCATCGAAACTCCTCGCTCTCTCTCACTAGGGGAGCCCTCACCTTCCCAACGGGGGCTGGCGCGTCTGGAGCCTACGCTACGCTGGGTCAGGGGTCAGGTTAGGCCCACGGCATCAGGGATCTCAGGAAGGGAAAATGGCTGCCGATGGGCCTATGGGGCCTTGCGGGTCTGGGGCGTGCGGGCTGGAAGGGTGGCCGGGGACAGGCCGACACGGACAAGGGGCATTGGGTCGGACCTGGGTAGGGTAGCTAGGGAGTCCCTATGTACAGAGCTGAGCTGATGGGTAGCTGATTCGCGAGGGGAACCACGCCATGAGGCCGGGTCCAACAGTTCTGATATGATTAACTGTCTCCCCTGCATCAAGGCCAAAGCGATCTGTTGACATAAAAACAACACTAAACAACTGTAAAATCCCAACCCAACCACCCCCCTTCCTGCGTCCCTGCACTCAGGAGGCCAAACTGCCCATGTATTTTAAATTGGACCAGTCTCAATCTGGCCTGGATAGCCACCTCTCGTGGGGAAGACACCACCTCCTGCCACTCCTCATCTTCCAGCTCAATCCCCGTCATGTATCCATTTTTCCCTGAGTGATTGGAGGGGGTCTGCCATGTTATTGATTCATTTTTTGATAGGTTAAGGAGATGGGCTTCTCTGGCAGGTAGCCATCCAGCAGTATATCCTTGAGAGGCGAGGCGTCTGGCAGGTAACGAGCCTCTCGGCAGCTGGGATTCAATGGCATGGTGTATCTGGGTGTATCTAAAATGCTTTGAGTCAGCTAATTTGTACTGTTGCTGCAGGGAAGCGAACAGCACCATTCTGTCCTTAACCCATAGATCCCTAATGTGCGAGATTCCAATAAGATCCCATTTATCGAAACCCTCTGTCCTCCACAGGTGTCCCAGCCTCTCGAAGTCCCACAAGGGGATGGCTAATGTGAGTTTACGATCCCAACCCAAGTGCCTGTTTACCATATGCCAAATGTGTTTAGTTGAGTACGTTTGCACAATTGGTCGGAATGGTCAGATCATTTGAATACAACATAAATACTTAGTTTGAGCAGAAACAAAAATACAACAGCTTAACACAAATGGGAATGAATTCAAAAAACAGAAATTTAATTTCCAAATGTTACCAGCCCAAAATGCGATTGTAATTCAAAGCATTGGCGGCTCAGTCAGCATTTCCTTTTTGGTAGTGCTCATAGGTGTAGGAGAAGGAAGATTCAGGGTGGTGATAGTGGGGGACAAGGAAAAGGTGTTTGTGACATGAAAAACAATACACAATATTTACAAATAGACCTTTCCAGCCTATGTAGGTCAGATTAGTTCCTTTATGTACAATGCTCATAGAGGTATTTGAAATCCATACATTTGATTCTATGAGCATGTGGTAGTCATTAGTGAGACAGTCTACGTTTAGACCCCTGCGGAGAGGAGGGTGAGTGGTTGCCTCACAACGGGGTCTTCATCTGGACAGTGGAGAACTTGTATCCAAGGAAAGACTGTTAAGGTTCAATCCAGGGGGGCTTGGCTCCAGAGTTAAAGGTTCAAAAGCAAAGGGGAATGTCTCTCCCAATGTTGGTGGAAATTAATCCAAGGACGAGTCTTTGTCATATGGCTCGGTAGCTCGAAGAATGTTTAGTTGACCCAGTTAATAAGTGTGTCTGGGGCCGAGAATAGAGTGCTCTGTGCGTAGCCCAGTAGTATTTTTGAATATCTGGGAGGCTAATCCCTTCGTCATACCAATTTAATGTCAATTTAGCTAGGGCAATACATGGCTTTCCATTCCACAATAAGTCCCTCTGTAGGCCTTCAATTTGTTTAAAGTATGATGCGGAACTGGGTCTAGAGAGTTTGCATATAGAAAAAGAGGAAACATCATCATCATCTTAAAAAGGGCTGCCTTACCCAGCAGCGATAGTGGAAGCGTTTTCTAGCTTGCTATGTCTTGTTTCAACCGTTGAAGGGGAGGGAGAAGATTACGGTTAAACCGGAGTGTCTGGTCTAAGAATACCCAAGTACTTGAAGCCCATGTGCTGATTTGGATCGGCAATTCCTGGGAGGGGTACTTGGATCCCCTTTTAAGACTTAATTACTGGAGAATCCAGCATCTCTCCCAAAAACGTCCAATATGTCCAACACCACTATGAGCACCGCTTTAAGGGAGGCCAGGTAGAGCAGAATGTTGTCTATGTAGAGTGAAATGCGGTCCTCCCACCCGGGGGATCATCGCAATCCTCGTATGACAGGGTCTTAACGGATCCAGGAAGCCAGAGGCTCCAACGCTAGGGCGAACAGCAGAGGTGAAAAGGGACATCCTTGACGGGTCCCCAATTCAAATTAAATACCATTGATTTCTTGTTCTTAACTAACTACGACCGGAGCCAGGGGGTCTGAAAATAGGAGACAAACCCATTGAACTAAACTCTCTCCAAACCCCAGTTTAGTTTGGACTGCAAAAAGGTATGGCCATTCGATAGTGTTGAATGCCATGGTCGCATCTAAGGAGACTATTATCGCTGCCTCTTGGATCATAGCTACTCTCCCCAACCACATTGTGTACTCTCAGCAGATGTAGTGAGGTGTTCCGATGCGGCATGAAGCCCGACTGGTCGGGATGAACCAGGTCACTGATCCCCTTCACCAGGCGATTTGCCAGGATCTTAGCTAGAATTTTAGGTTCTACATTGAGCAGGGAGATAGGCCTATAGGAGGCACAGTCAGTCTTTGATTTACCCTCCTTATGGATGGTGATTAAGGTGGCTACTCTTTGATCTTCTGGTAGCACTCCCAGCTCTCTGCTCTCCACAAATATAGTTCGGATATATGGGGCTGGTTTATCAGGTCTAACCTTGTACAGCTCAATATGAATACCGTTGGGTCCCAGGGCCTTGCCTGAGTGCAATGACCTGATGGCTTGTACTATTTCGTCATTGGAGAATTCACTTTCCAGAAAGTGGCGATTCTCTTCTGTCAGTGTGGGAAGTGCAATATCTTGTATCAGCGACTGGGAGTCCTCCTCTGTCAATGTCCCACTAGTACCTAGACCTCTTGGTAATGATCAGCAAGTGTATTCGCTATGTCCTGCGGGTCAGATATAGATATATTGTCAGCACCCCTTAACTCCGGAATTATATTATTAGCCCACTCCTTTTTGTCGAGCCATGCAATTTCCCGGCCTTATCCCCAAGGTCATATATTCTGCCCAGCTTTTCTCTCCCCAGGAATTTAGCCCTATCAGTGGCTAATACTTTATACTCTTCCTGTTTGAGTTGTAGTGCATGAAGTGCCTCATTGATGACCTATTTCTAGCTCCCCTTCCAACCAGAGGACCGCCTCCTCAGCAGCTATACCTTTGTTCCGCTCATCTTTTTTCGTGCCTGCAATTAGGGACAGTGCATCCCCTCGTATTACTGATTTGAATGCCTCCCAGAGGGTCTGAGCCGAATCCACTGTTCCCTCATTTTCCTGGAAGTAATGATCTATAGCTTGGATTAATGCTTTCCGGAATCCTGGGTCACTGAAATACCAGGAGTTGATGGGTGCAGTCCTTCCTACTCTTGTACCGTCTAAGACTATGTGTGCCCATATCGGAGTGTGGTCAAAGATTCCCCTAGCTAGGCGTTTGATCTCTTGAATATTGGTCACTTGAGATGCTGGAACTAAGAGGTAGTCCATAGGGGAAAGGCTATGGTGAGCCCTGGAATGGAAGGTATACTGAATTCGGTCTGGATTGAGAGTCAACCACCCATCCACCAACCCTATCACCTTCAGAAACCCAGGCAGCCATCTGTAAGAAGGTCCGATCTCGCGTGGTGGGTGGCGTTCAGAGTGCCTGATATCACTGCATTGAAGATGCCCGAGGACCAGAAGACCCTCCGGGAACGAAAGACGAATTGTACCTAGGTCTTTAAAGCTTTCGTTCTGTAGGCCAGGAGGCACATAAACTGGCATAAGCGTCATAGCCTCCCTTCTCAGTGCTCTGATATGCCTCTGTATCATCTCCTATCATCCGTCCATGTGGAGTCTATGGAGGAAGGGAATGAGTTTCTAGCCAGTATGTCTACCTCCGGGGGCTGGTCGTGAAGCCGGCATGGGCTACCAGTTTGTAGCCCCATCTGTTTAAAGCCTCACAGAAATTGCCTACCAAGTGTGTCTCCTGAAGCAGTATAATGTCTGGAGCCTGTCTCAATGTATTGGAGGCTTACGCTACGTTTGATCTTGTCCTCCAGCCCGTTGACGTTCCAACTCAAGATTTTGGCGCTTATATCCCACTGTGTGGTCATTGGTTCTTGTTAGAAGGGGCGGCCCCAGAGGTCGGGTTAGGTCTACCCAACTCCTCCGTGACCTACCTCTCCCACCAATACTGCCGAGCCTTATGAGAGACCTTTGCTGGGGAAGACCCCAAGTAGGGATTCGTACACACGAGGACCACACCACACCACACTTATGAACAGACACAACACCGAGGGGTGAGTTAGGAGCTTCTTTATAAACACGAAGAAAGCAATATCACACTTATGTACAATAATCGAAGGATCGCAGAGAGTCTCAAGTCTTTTGGGGATAGGGGTAGCGGGACAGTCTTAGGGTCGTAACCCAGCACGTGGCGTACCCTGCGCACAGCTCTCAATCCTCGAGCCGGGGGGATACGGGAGATGGTAAACGCACGGAGGACCCTACTCACTTGAGGATAGTCTCTTTGGAATGATGACTTCGACAGTCCAACCGGAGTAGAATGTTCCTCGAGCCGCGACAGCGTCAGCAGGGCTCGCTCTGTAGGAGGTTCAGGGGGAGCCGCGACCACGTCAGCAGGGCTCAGAGTTCCGTAGATGTCTTCAAGATTCAAGCTCGAGCCGCAACGAGGTCAGCAGGGCTCCGATGGTTCAGTTCCAAGAACGAGCCGCGACAGCGTCAGCAGGGCTCAAGAGTTCACGAGGTTCAGTTCAGCTGCGATCAGATCAGCAGGGCTTCCTTGTCCAAGATACAACTGCCCGCTAGTTCAGGGGCGACCCTTGATATAGTTCAGTGACCCTTTGATGTCCGGACCTTGGCAGGCGGGGGTCCGAGGCTGTGTCCGGCAGTTGGTTCTTTGATCCCTTTGAGGATGCGTCCAGGAATTCCCAGACGCCCAGCAGGTCTGGAGCCAGCACTCGCGGAGGCAAGAGGTGATATCGAAACTGGCCCTCAGGGGGGGACCAGAGGTGTGAGCGAAACCGGTCTCTCAGGGGAGGCCGGAGGTGCCATCGAAACTCCTCGCTCTCTCTCACTAGGGGAGCCCTCACCTTCCCAACGGGGGCTGGCGCGTCTGGAGCCTACGCTACGCTGGGTCAGGGGTCAGGTTAGGCCCACGGCATCAGGGATCTCAGGAAGGGAAAATGGCTGCCGATGGGCCTATGGGGCCTTGCGGGTCTGGGGCGTGCGGGCTGGAAGGGTGGCCGGGGACAGGCCGACACGGACAAGGGGCATTGGGTCGGACCTGGGTAGGGTAGCTAGGGAGTCCCTATGTACAGAGCTGAGCTGATGGGTAGCTGATTCGCGAGGGGAACCACGCCATGAGGCCGGGTCCAACAGTTCTGATATGATTAACTGTCTCCCCTGCATCAAGGCCAAAGCGATCTGTTGACATAAAAACAACACTAAACAACTGTAAAATCCCAACCCAACCACCCCCCTTCCTGCGTCCCTGCACTCAGGAGGCCAAACTGCCCATGACTAATCTTGCAGAGTGCCTGTCACCCAACAAATTAACTAGGCGAAGAAAAGAGGTGCATGGTGCCCCGTCCCCCCCTTTTTTGTATCTACTACAGTACGTTCTCTGAGTGAGAGTACGTTATGAGTTCTATATAGCAATGCTTGTGCAATACTACTGCTGCAAGCCACACCTGATCAAAATCAGGCCGCTTCCGCAGCTAGTGCCAGGGGGGAAGGGGGGGGGGGGGAAACTTAGCAGCTGTAATTAGTTATTTTGCTACTAATGGCTCTATGAGTGTAGATAGGCGTGAGATGCACCAGAAGACATTGTGTTAGCTTACAGAAGGCTACAAGCCTGACAAATAAAGTGGAGAAGATGGAGTCTTAGCATGCTAGAAACAAGCTCAAAATGAAACGTTGCACAATTAGATGCAAAAAGTGACTGTCCCAAAGTTTCTTTGCAGGGCTTTCAAGTCACCTCTTGGTAGTCTGGTTGAAATAAAAGGCCAACTCTGAAGAAGATGACAGAATCACAGAGCAAAATGGGCCACAATAAAGATATGAAAAATATTTTGCCTGGGTCTATTAGCTTATAAATTAACAATTATTTCACAAGTGAAAAATATAGATAGTATGCAATTGATGCAAACATTGTTCAACACTCATAAGCTAGGGTAGAAGTAACTCTTGAAAATAGCCAAACATTTTTTAGGAATCTTGAAATGGATCCAGGCCAAACTTCAGGTGGAGCCTGGACAGATTCTAGCCATTATGCGTTCAGTAGTTGGCAATCTTGAGAAAAATCAGTTGAGAGCAGGCAATAAGATGTAACTGCATTGTGGTTAGAGCAACAGGTTGGGCTAGCAATAACTTGTAGTAAAGCTGGGCTTGGTTTAAGGAACTGCTCTAGTCAAGAGCTTGAAATTGGGCAAGTACAACATTGGGCAACTAATAATGATATTGATTTGAGTATGTACAATGTTTTTTTCTTGGTGCTCCGAAGAGCAACAGTAAATTGAGGCTTTGATGACAACATTAGGGAAATATTCTAACCTCTGAATGTTCATTGTACTAAGGAAACTTTAAGCAACTCAGGTTTGGCGTGGCAACAGGGATATATAAAATATTTAATCAGGGCTCGACAAATCTAAAATAATCTCACTTGACATGCAGGTCGAGTGAGTAGACTTTTCTACTCGACCTAACAGCAATGCACTCAACCCACAATTGATCGCATAATGGACTTTTTTCAAAACATTTGCCTCAGTTAAGCACTAGCATAATACAAAACCAGAGAGGTAACATAACATAAATAATTAAGACAACGAAACGAACCAAGGAAAAAACGCGAAATAAAGGAAGTTGCTACCCATTCAGTTCAGAAAGTGGCAACACCAAAAACATGTTTGAAAGAGTAGTTTACATCGTGTAAATGTCAACGTTTTAAATTTCACTCGTTTCACTGCTAATTGAGTGGCCTGTCTTTCCACAACGACCATGCTGCCAACTAAGTGGAAATACAAGCTCCTTTATGTCTGTGAAGCTAGCAGCCTAAATACTTTTACAAAACAAGTGAAACATTTTCAGCATGAGTTTTCCAATCGACCTCACAAATAGGGCTGCAACATGTCACACCGAAGAACAAAGCAAATGTTTAAACATATCACATGACAGCCCGCTGCTTGTGAGCAAGGGAGGTATCTGGAACTGCAGCAGTTGCAAGTGAGGCTGGAGACAATACATATGTTTTCTACACGAACATCATTGCTTTCTCGAATTTTCACATTATACCACCAGTGGCATGAGCCGTTCCTTGTAATGACGACGGCTCACACGGGTGCACATGAACATGCTACCAACTGCCCGGCACACGCACCAGTCCCTAAGGCGGCGCCAAGTGCAACCTCACTTGGCGCTAAATACCCAGAGGAAAACAGCGAACAAAGCATTTTGTAAGGTTGCACAACAAATAACATGGTCAGCTTATATTTTTCTATTCACGGTTCTCACTCTCAAGCTAAGGTGTCCACGTCTTCTAAAGAGAATCTATAAAACCAATGTAATATTATGCCTCTTTTTTTATTCTACGACTTGTATGGCACAAGGGCTGTGGCGCGCCGTTCACCTTCAGCAAAGCCCGTCACACCAACTGCAGCTTTCCCGCCCCCACAAGATGGCCCTTAAATGTATCTTTATTACCCCGAATTACAGTGGGAGGCCAGTTGTGGCATTATTAATGGGCAGGATGCCTATAGCGACCAACCTCAAATAGAACCAAATAATGTGTACATATTATGCTTTTTATTCTACAACGTTTATTTGGTTTATGGCATGTGGCTGGGCCGCGCCGTTCACCTTCAGCAAAGCCCGTCACACCAACTGCAGCTTCCCCCCCCCCCACAAGATGACCATTACATTTATCTTTATTACCCCGAATTACAGTGGGAGGGGAAGTTGAGGCATTATTAATGGACAGGATGCCTATAGCGACCAACCTCAAATTATTTACAGGCAGCGTCGAGGAGCAGACCATTCTCGTAGGCCTTGGGGAGTGGTAATTACAGGAGGGAGGGAGCCGGAGCTAGGCTGTTGAAAGGGTGAGACATGACGGATCAGTCAGCTCAGCTCAGTCGTTTGATTAAAAGAAATGTAACCGCAAGTTGTCAAAACTGACTCACCTCTGCCAAATCGCCCTGCACTCTGTCCCGAGTCCCGACTCCACCGAGGAGAGCACGTGGTGGCATGCTACGTCACTGCTGCACTTTAAGCAGCACAGCGCGGGGGAAGGCCAGGGCCGTCATTCGTAGCGCTTTCGCGCGCTACTAGATTGACACCCAAACAATAGGCAGTGCGTGCATGATGCCCATTGTGCGTGCGTGCATGATACATGCTGCCCCCTAAAGCCTTTCACCACGCATC
The DNA here is from genome assembly GCF_964263255.1 of Lissotriton vulgaris. Lineage (NCBI taxonomy): Eukaryota > Metazoa > Chordata > Amphibia > Caudata > Salamandridae > Lissotriton > Lissotriton vulgaris. The sequence continues at coordinate 549,054,564 of NC_141699.1, read as the reverse complement.
GCACCGCAATGCTGCCACCTAGAGCCTTCCACATGCTACTGCACCTACCAGATAGCACTCGCCAGGCCAGTCAAGTAGGCCTTGAAACTGACTCGACCTGCACAAAATTTACTCGCATTTGCGAGTGGGCGAGTACATTTGTCGAGCCCTGTTAGGTATCGAATTTGGTAGTAATATACTTGATACACTTCATCAAAATGAAAAAAATAACATTGGAAAAAGTTTTAAAAGATTTTGATACATGGTCAGCAAAATGTATCACATGGTGTGGGAGAATAGAAACAATAAAGATGATGATGCACTACACATTCGTGATGACCCTATTTGCTGGAATTGCAAAGATGAAATAGGTGATCTAGCCCATCTTATATTACCTTGCAGAGCTGTATTGGAATTTTGGGACTACATTTTTGATTTCCTCTCAAAATTATTGACTTGTAAGATAAAAAGAGAATTTTCCACATTAACAAATGGTTTTTTAGCGGTTGATACATGTAAATGTGCTGATGAGGAACTATTAGACCTTTTAGTCACATCAGCAAAAAAAAGCTCCTACATAATTGGAAAGATACATATAAGACATGAAGGTTGGTTGAATTGGATTATTCACCTCAGGGGCGCAGATAATATAGCTCTACAGAACTCTCTGTGGTACTGTATATGGATGACTTGTTTAACTGGGATGCTTTGATTTTCCTTGAACATATACGTTGTTGTTTGATGAAGTGCCACATCTATACAGATATATATTATTCTCTTTTAATATAGATGTTAGGATTCCTGGACACATGTTTATAGAAAGCCTGAAGAAGGTGGTTTGGACCAGTTATTGCCACCGAAACGTGTTGCCTTTGGTCAGCCTGTATCAAATTGTTATATTTTTTCTTGTGATGTCATTTTAAGAAATGCTCTATCTATTTACCAAGGGAAGGTTAGAGCCTCAATAATTTACGGGGCGGAACTTTGGGGGTTTGAAAACTTAGTACCATTAGTCTTAGCCCAGAACAAGTTCCTGAGGGCATTGACCGGCCTTCCTCAATCCTCTCCTCTGAGGTCCATACTTTAGAACTAGGATGAGGATGTATTTCCTTTGAGGAGGCTGCGGGTTTTAGACCACTTGCCTATTGGCGAAGACTTTGGACAACCCTGGAGCTCGCACCTTATGCAAAAGCTGTTAAGTCCATTAGGGAAGCAGATACATCAAACAAAATGTCTTGGCTACAAATGATTAAGGCATTGTTATCTGAAATGGCCTCATTCACCTGTGGGAGGACCAAGAGGGGAATTTCTTTCTATCTAAAAGAGATCTTAAAGCCATATATAGGGACAAGGTTTATGTAAAGTCGCTGTCCTTGGTTACTAGTGGTTCCCTGACAGGCCTCTTTCTTGAATATAAGTGTGAGCATAAGCTGGAGGCCTATTGCGACATTGTCACACGTCCTGGTAATAGAAAACTCTTCCACCAATTTAGAGTGGGAACACTCCCCTAAAATCGTTTACAAAAAAGTGGAGGGATGACCAGGATATACAATGTAACACTTGCATAACTGAGGACGAAACTCTATTGCATGTCCTGTTTGTGTACCCTGCTTACAAGATCCCTCTGCTGAAATGGCTTAAGCCGGTTTGTACAAAGTTTGAAACTAGATCTTGTCAAACGGCCCTACGTATTTTAAAAACTGAAACTTATGAAGTCATAGTTGTGGCTATGGCTAAGTTTCTGAGCTGGACTTGGGTCCTTAGAAGGAAAAACCTGCAAGACATTATGTAATCTATCTGCTTATGCACTGGTGTACTCAAGTTTCCCCCACGCCATTGAGTCCAACATTGAAGACTGTTACTAAGCCCTGTGTAATCATGCATGAATAGCTTTTGACCCTGAATTCTCCCTTTTAAATCTAATCATTGTTTTAACAGTCTTGGGATTTTATATGATATGCTTTTTTTAACAAAATATTCTTGTATAAAATTGTATTTCTTTTTTATATTATATTGTATTTGTCTTAATGTGTCTTTTATGATTGATTATGATCGAATAAAGACAGAAATTAAAAGAAATGTTTACATGCATACAATGTTTTTAAATTGTGAATCGAATACTAATGCTGACTGATTAAAATGTTGAACTGTGAGACACTCACTTGCTTAATGTGCATTGTAAAACAAAAAATTTAAACATTAGATTGTATTTTATTTGACGATTGTGCATTATTTGTTGTTTATGTATTTCATTGATTTGTTTCTCTATATATGTGAAATAAAGTTTTTAATTGTGCATTTACCTGATGAATAAAGCATTTATATACTATCCTTTGGCAATTGCAACAGTTTGTATATGAGTGAGGTGTGATTGAGATTTGAGTGTCCGAGTATGCCATTGAGGAGTCCCAAAGGGAATTTTCTTTGACTTGGTGTCATTGTTGTGTCCTGTCCCTTTGGTGAGGCGGACCACTTTCCATTTTTTGGTATACTTTACATATATACTTCACCATACATAAACCACTGTGATCATTGCACTGGTATTATTTCTACGAGATTCTGTCTACGCATTTCGCCAGTTATAACACAATTTTTCTCTAAGATGCATAAATTACTATTTGGACCAATTTACGTAATAACCTTACCAAATCTGTTGCTGCAGAACTCTCTTTCACATATGTACTTCGACACAATATCTAACTTAACCCCTTGCATACTTATGACGGCCCCCAGCTGTCATGAGTCACGGTGGGCGTGTGCTCACGACAGCCGGGTGCCGTCCGGATCCCGTACACTCTGTAAATGACCCGCACAGCTCGAAAATTCGCCACGCATGCAAGGGGTTAAACAGTAGGCCTCTAAATCATTTTATATAGATTCTATTATATAGTTATTGTTATTGTTATTAGTTTTATTTTTTATTTAGTTATCCTCTTGTTTTCTTTCTCTTTCCATTAGTATTCATGGTTTTCAGAGGACGATTTATTAGTGTACAATATTCAATTTTCATTGGTGCTTTGTATTTACTTCTTTTGTTTATATATTACTTAAAATAATATTTTTTTGTGTTTATATTGATAAGTATTATGTTTTGCCCAAATGTCACACTGAGCCTAGGGTGGATGTTTGTACACTTTACTAAACATGTTTTATTATGGAAAATCTAATAAAATTATTTGAAATTAAACTATTTATATATGACATGCACTAGGAATGGAAAAGGGAATTGTCCTTAAATTTACGAACCTTAAAAACACTTCCATCTCACTTCACAAGTAGTTGTGTTATTTGGCTACGTGTAACAGAAACTAAAACTTTAGATAACAGTAATATAAAGTGCCTAGGGTTCTCATGAGAACGAAAAGAGACCTTCAGGAAAGACAGAACTGTGAATCTCAAGCACTGAGCCAGCTTAACTTTGTAGTGTCGTTCATGTGGAGGAGACCGTGCACGTAAGAGGCGAGAGAACTAAAACATATTTGTATAACACAGCCATGCAAAATGGCTGTAGGCTTCCCAATAATTAAATCATAAGACAACAAAATAAGCTCAAACCCCTAAGGCTTTCTTATATTGGCTCCAAGTTCCTTAAAAAAATAAAAGGTTTTCTTATGTGGGGTTCTTCTACCAAGTCTTCGTGCAAGCTATACTACATATTTCACGGACTGATAAACTTTTATTAGATTTCCTACTTTCCCCTTCTCTAGTATTACCAGGTGCATATTTATTGCAAAAAATATGAAGGGGTTAGTTGCATTTTATTAGTAGATTAGTTATGATGGCGTCTTGATTTATGAAATGAAATGAAATTTGATTTGTAGAGCGCATGGCTGCCCGAAAGCGTCCCAGCGCTTGCTTAGGGAACCCGTCCTGGTATTCCCCTGCGAGATAACCCATTACTGGGCATCCCCAAGGTGAAAGCCAGGCATCCCGCTGCGAGGGGCCGTTGTGGAGATTAAGCAAGCTATTGCCCAGAGTTACAGAGTGGGACTCCATGATTGGAATAGGCACCGAGGCGAGAATTATCAGGTCCGGGGAAATTTTGAGCCCAAGACCCGCCGAGGCGGGGAATTGAACCCTGGTCCGGGCCAGACCTCTGCATCAGGGTCTGCCACTCCAACCACTTGAGCCACACTTCTCCACTCAAAAGGTCTACTAGATATTCATCTTTCAACATTATCTGGTGTAAAAATCTTAAAATTCCTATATTATATTTGAGACCCATTTGTTTTGCCAATCATAGCTTCTAGCTCAAACAGAATTACTCTGTGATCTGGCCAGTGGATTTACATTACAATAAACTTCATGACATTAGCTTAACCAGTATGCACCCTTATTATGGGTGGGTGTTTCAAGACACTGATCTGCGTCCAGCATCGACCATTGTGCCACCCTAATTTGGCCCAGCCTTCCCCAAACAAGTAGTTAAAATACCCAAAGAGGATTAGTGGTGGGTTAGTGTAGGGAAATGTGTGTTAATTTGAGCGGTGGTCATGTGAGTTGGATTGACTGGGATAATGATGGTATAGAAGAGGGGAAAGTCTAAAAAGTGTTATTTGGGAGAGAATAGTAGTAAGATGAGACTTGGGATGAGTTAAAGAAGAGATGGAGGCTGGACGAGTCTCTAGAAAGGGATCAAGGAAATCACAGTAGTAAAATGAGGTTTGGGATACATGAGGAAAGAATTTAGAAAGGGTTGCTTGGGAGATCATAGTAGCAAAATAAGGTTTTGGGTGAGCCAAGGTGGGATACAAGGGGGAAGAATCGATAAAGCAAACTTGATGTAGGCTTAGCACTTGGCTATTTTCTGCAGGCATAATCAATGTCCCTCTGGTAAACAAATTTGGAAAATCGGTTACACTGGTATTTTTCCCCTTATCACTACATAAACAATAAGTAGAAGAATGCACTTTTAAAATGTGCTCAAAGCTCCCTTAAAGAGTACTTACAGATAATTATAGTAAATAAAGGCAGAAAGGCTATTTTAAAAATGAATACAGATGATTTTATATAAAGTTCTATTTAAGCATCTTGTCTGGGCCTTTGCAGAATCTTAAAACAGGAACACAGATTTGCTCAGGGGTCTGAATTTTTCAGCCTACTTGTAATCAGGGCTAATGTGTTTGCATAATTGCACAAACACAATTATTTTTCAAATCTAGACATGAATGATGCAAGCGCTATTACATGACGGAACTTCAAAGCATTTTTTTTTCTGTTAGAACTTTTTATGCACATTTATACTTCTTCACTTACTACTTTTTCTTAATCATACTTTTTTACATTGCATTCTCTTTTCATTGCCCAGAATGCACCTTCCAAAGGGTAACTCTCTAGCAGTGCACCTACCAAAGGGTTCCCTGCTCTCTAATGCAATCACGGCTCGCATGACTCGCGGGTGGGGGAGGGATTTAAAAAATAAAAACGTACCTTACCAGGTCCCGCGCCGCCTCCGCTCCTGGCCGGGTTCCGTGCCCCCCATTTTCCTGGGACAGGAAGCAGGCATACTCCCTCCCCTCCCCTAAGCCAATCATAACTTTGCAATGGCAACGTTGTGATTGGTGCGGACGGCACCCAGCCGGGCGCCTGTAGGGAGGCCAGATTCTCAATGTAGGCTGCATGCAGACTCTATAGAGAAAATGCAGAGTGCGCATGACTGGTTTGGTCGCCCCAGAGGGCCGACCAAACAGTCAGGGCCCACAGCATTGGGCAAGCCACTCCTCCTGACCCGCCCACCCACCGCCCCATATCAGGCATACCATTCTGCTGCAGTCAGTCAGACTCACCATGCCGAAGCACGGTTCTTGGGAGGAGCCACTCATGCTTCAAGGGTATCTGTTGATGTGCCCTCTCAGTTCTAGTACCAACCTGCTGGACACTACATGCCCTCTGGTTCAGTCTCCACCCAAGTTCTGCCGCCTCAGCACTGTTTGAGTTTCAGAGCAAGTCGGGTCCATGTGCTGGAGGGTACGCTCATGTGCTGGTGGGTACGCCCAAGACTGCCCACTGTCTCAGGAAAGTGTGCACTGTGTTACAAGAATCAGGGACGTGAAATTCGTATAGCCAGACGCCCGGGACATATTGTTTGGGGTCAAGGGCAACAAGTTTTAATGTGCATTTTGTCCTTGGGACAAGTAGGCCCAACCCCCTGCAGCACAAACCCTTTGGCTACCAGTTTACAGTACCACATTGTGGCTCAGGGAAGGGCATTCTCTACAATAAAGACTTGTATATATGGTTCATTAACGCAAAGCCTTTATTATTAGGGTGTGCACTGAAAGTAAATGTTTTAAGCTAAGCCTGCACTACTGACGATGGTTCGTAAAAGTGTACACACATTTTCAAAGTTTAACCCCTTCGAGGCTGATGACGAGCTGGGCTCGTCATGGTGTAGCCTCCTCAAACACTGATGACGAGCCCAGCTCGTCATGAACAATGGGTTTTTTAAAAAGTCAGCATAGCAGCAGAATAAGTGCAGCGCGCATGTGGTTAATAATATGAGGCTCTGTATAATGCACCCAGAATGCTCACTGGTTATATGCAAATATTTGCAGAAGCTTGAAAGCAAGAGTGATGATGCTTTCAAAATAAAACGTTCACAAAAAAAATCCATGTAAGAAAAGAAAACATTTAGCTAAACTACTGTAAGATTTTAGGTACTGTATCTTTGCAGCATCATTTAGTAACATGTTGACGTATGTTAGTATTTCCTAAACATATTCAGAATAGAATATCAGTGTAACCAGTTTAAATACAAATATGGAAAACAAGCACAAACAAGCATTGGCAAAGCTACTGGGTCTGAAATTGGTGGTCAGCCTTTTGGTTTTGTCAAGGCGTGACTTGTTTAGGAAAACCTTAACAGTGTGGGAGCTGCTGGGTACTCACCATTCTAACAAGCATTGGCAAAAGCAAAAAAAAATGTTGGTCTCCGCACACATTGCCACAGCGGTTCTGGGCACTGAATAAAACTACTTTGTGTGCCAATATGCTTCTTCTAAAAGAGCAAAATACTGTCACTTACAGGGACGCCAGCTGATAGACAGACTGAGAGAGACAGAATAAAAAACAAAACAAAAAGGTCCTGGTTAACGCCAGGCCTAATTAGAGGCCCAATTATTAAAGTAAGTCTCAAAAGTGCATCCATGGTATATATCCTTGTATTAAGTGCATATGTACAGTTTCATGAATTCACCAGAATGTACAGAAATAGGCCAAGAAATAGTACTCCCAGAAAATATTTGTGAACTGCCTTTTAGCATGAGCAAATATGCAGGTGTAGATTTGCTTAAGTGAAAATCTGAATGGTTTCAAGTTCACTTTTCCTCCAACCACTTTTTTCCCAACCCTGGAAGAAGTTTTAAGTCTGCCACTGTCAGTAGCAAATTTCCAACCGTTCTGAGTATGGGAAAGGATTAGAGAAGAATTTGTGAAAACCCTTAAAACATGCACGTTAGTAGGTTTGCACAGACTAAAAAGGGCATTCCAACCTTGGAACTATTGCTTACAGCCCCAGTATGTAGACCTGCAGAAACATAGCAGCATAAGGGACTTGCTAGTATTTAAACACTACTATGGTATGAACCCTGGCATAATCAGAGAGGCTATATCAGAACTCTTATATAATTAGATTGCAGCGTAATTTGTTGCTGCATTACATGGCACAAAGGGGACAAGCGGATTTTGTTACAGGACAACCAGATTTATTAAGCAGCCTGCCCAATGGACAAGTAGATATTTTATTAAATTCCACACCCCTGCAGAATGATGGTGGTGTTGTAAATTGGCAGCAATGGGTTAGCATTAGCAGAAGCCATCCTGTATTTAGGTTTAAAGTATTTTATTAAGGTACAAAAAGAACATGGGGAAGGGAATAGGAGGTCAAGCGAACATACAGTACAAGAAGCGGAACGTTGCTGCGGTTCAGAAGGAAAGTAGGGAGGCAAGAAGCCCCAGAGGGTAACAAGGCAAAAGTCATAAGGCAATAAGGCATTGTAAGTGGCCCCCCAGTAGACCCCCATTCCCTGAGCAATGCCGAGCTGTAATAGCGTCCCGCAACACAGCAAAAAAGAAAAGCACACCATCCCTCCAACCCCCCGTCCCCGGAAAAGGAGAAGAAAGAGAAACAAGGAAGGAAAAGAAAGAAAACAATACCCCAACATCCCCGTCCGAAAGTCAGCACTAGAAGCATATAACCCCACCCCCCACCCCAGACCCCAGAACCCGCACCTTCACTCCGCTGTAGCCGCCGGCGGCGTCAGCCTAAGGAGTCGCAGGTACCGTGGACATGTGAGCTCGCGAAATTCCGTGGACAGCAGTGCCAAAAACGGGTGCCAGAGCTCTTCAAACTGGTCAACATTCCCAGCCACCGTTAGCGACATCTTCTCCATGCCCAGTACCTGCCAGAGCCTGTGCAGCCAACCAGTGATAGAGGGGGCAGTGGGGGTACGCCAGAGTACAAGGATGTTTTGAACCGCGGAGCCTAGCGCAATCGCAATCTGCCTACCCCTACGGGACTTCAGCGGGTACATCAGGTCATTGGGGAGGCCTAGCAAGACATACGCAGGGAAGCGCGGGAGCTCGATCTCAAAATGCCTATCCACCTCATCCAAGACCTCTTTCCAGTAGGCCGACAGCACCGGGCACTCCCAGAGAATGTGCGTGAGGGTGCCCTCCTGTCCGCAGCCTTGCCAGCAGCCCTTATCGCCGATTTTGCGCATCTCGTAAAGCCTCTCCGGGGTGTAATACCAGTAGGTGGACACCTTAGTAAAGGTCTCCGTCAGCCCAGTGTGGTACGCAGAGTGCCTCGCCCGATACGCAATCCTGTCCCACTCCTTGTGGCTCAAGGTCCTACCCAATTCCCTGTGCCAGCGCTCCCTCCCTGGGTTATGGTAATGAAACGGTGGGGGTTGGAGAAACTTGTACAAGTCGGTGATAAGCTTGGCATCCGAGGTCCGGGTCACCAGCCATCGCTCATAGGGCGTAATCGAACGGTCAGCGACGTCGCGTATTGGGGGTTGAAGAGCCCAGTGGCGGACTTGCATATAGCGCAATCTGTCCCCCTCCGTCAGGCCAAACTCCTGTCGAAGCTGCTGAAAGGGGAGCACACCCTCCGGCCCGTAAATCTGGTAAAGCGCCCTACAGCCTGCGCTCACCCAGTGGGAAAAGGCACCCGGTTCCAGACCCGGAGTGAAGTCCGGATTGCCAACAATGGCGATGGAAAAGTGGTGAGCTCACGAAGCTCACACACCGAGTCCCACACTCTCAGCGGAACCCGGGTGATAAAGGAGGCGTAGAGGTTAGGCGGGCGGTGAGTGCGCCGCAGGAACGGAACTTCCTGGAGGGTACGGCCCGCAACTGCCTGGTCTTGAAAGAGCCAGTGCTTGTCCGATTCCCACAGGCTCCACTCCACCAAGTACCGAAGTTGCGCCGCCTGAAAATACTTCCGGAGGTCCGGGACCCCGAGACCCCCCGCCTCCGGGGCAAGCATGGAGAGGACCCGCTTCATCCGAGGCTTACGGCCCTGCCACACGAAGCGGGAGATGTCTGCCTGCGCCTGCCGTATCCAACCCACAGGGGGCTGGAGAGGTAGAGCGCGAAAGAGATACAGGATTTGAGGCAATATCGTCATCTTCACCGCTGCGATACGGCCCAGCCACGAGAGCAGGCCTTTGTTCCATCGGCCTAGTTCCTCTTTGATCTTCTTGCCCAGAGAAGAATAGTTAGCTGCGACCATTGCAGGCAAGGAGGGTGCGAGCAAAATTCCCAGGTAAGGCACCGTGGAGGAGGACCATTGCAGGGGAAAAAGACGCTGGAGGTCCCGCCTGGTGTCGACAGAGAGCGACACGTCCAGGGCAGCCGACTTAGTCATATTCATTTTAAAGCCCGCCACGCGGGCAAAGGAGTTCAGTTCCTGGACGCATGCAGGGAGCGACCGCTTGGGGTCATCCAGGGTCAGCAAGACATCGTCCGCATATAGACTAACAGTATGCGTGTATTGCCCCATCTTCACCCCAATAGCATCCGGGTTATCACGAATCCTCTGGGCAAACGGCTCCATATAGAGGGCAAACAGGAGCGGCGAGAGGGGGCAACCCTGTCTCGTGCCGCGCTCAATGGCAAAGCTTCTGGAGCTGTGTCCATTGACACGCACAGATGCTGACGGTCTCCTATAGCAATTGAAGACCATAGTGCGGAACTTCTCGCCGATCCCCAGTTTCCCGAGAACCAGCTCGAGGTACGGCCAATGAACCCTATCAAAGGCCTTCTCCGCGTCGACCGATAGCAGCATCCGTTCCCCCGGAACGCGTGAGGCCTTTTCAAGCACGTGCGTCACCCTCTTGGTGTTGTCGACCGTCTGCCTACCAGGTACAAACCCGGCCTGGTCCGCCTCCACCAAACCTGGTAGATGTAGACCCAATCTGGCCGCCAAGATCCCCGTGTAAAGCTTGAGGTCTACATTTAGAAGCGAGATGGGCCGGTAAGAGCCACATAGAGTCCGGTCCTTTCCCGGTTTCGGGATAACCGACACAGTCGCCGAGAGAAGGTCCGGTGGGATGGCTCCCGGTTCGGAGAAGGAGTTGAATAAGCGAGCCAGGAGAGGTGCGACAGTGGGGCAGAAGGTCTTGTAAAACAAGGCCGTATAGCCATCCGGGCCCGGGGCCTTGCCGTGCTTTAGCCGTGCAATAGCGGAGATGACTTCTTCCACATGAATATCCCTCTCCAGGTGGTCCGCCTGGGCGGGATCCAGGGCTGGGAGGGTTACGGAGTCCAAATAGGCCTCAGCCTCTCCCGGTGGGGAGGGCTCTGCAGTGTACAGCGCCTCGTAAAAGGCACGAAAGGAATCCGCCACCTCCGCATCACCGGATACCGGGACCCCATCTACTCCCACTAGCTCTTTTACTACGTTGCGTTGCTGCGCAGCCCTGAGCCGGTGGGCCAGGAGCTTACCGCATCTATCTCCGCCGGTGTAGAAGGCATGCTTCAGGCGCAATGCCGCATACTCCGCCCGGTCCAGGTCCAACACAGAGAGGAGTTTCCGCGCCGCCTTCAGCTGCCTCCAAACACGAGGAGCCCCCGTCCGGCGGTGAACCTGTTCAAGTTCTCTGACCTGCGCCGTTAGTTCCTCCCTTTTGCGTTGGCGCTCCTTGTTCTCCGCCGAGGAAATGGAGATAAACTCCCCTCTGACGACCGCTTTCAAAGCCGCCCACTGCGTTGCCAGGGACGTGTCGGAGTTGTTATTGTGGGTCAGGTACTCCTGGATGACCTCCTCCACTCGCTTCACCACCGATTTCTTATGGAGAAGCGTGTCCCGAAGCCGCCACATCCCTCTGGAGGGGGGGGCTGCCGGCCAAGCAAAGACTCCGGAAACCGGCGCATGGTCGGACAGGGACAAGACTCCGATGTCCGCCGTCGTGGCGGCCGAGCGAAGCGGTCCGCTCACCAAGAGGTAATCCAACCACGAATAAGTGCGGTGTGCGTGGGAGAAGTATGAGTAGTCCCTATCAGTGGGGTGCACGGTGCGCCAGAGGTCATGCAGATCCATCTCTGCAATCTGGTCCTGTACCGCTTTAGAAAGCTCCCCCGTCTGCGGAAAGCGCTGGGCGGACCTATCCAGGGTGGAGTCGAAGACCATGTTCAAGTCTCCCCCCAGGATGATATGGCGATTGGGCGAGGCAGTAACGTCCACCAACACAGATTCCAGGAAACGATCCTGGTGGTCATTCGGGCTGTACACGGAACCAACCGTAAAGGCAACACCTCCTAGACGCATGCGATACACTAGAAGCCTCCCCTTCTGCTCGGCATGTTTATATAACACCTCACCCCTGAAGGAGCTGGCTAGAAGAATGGCCACCCCTGCGGTCTTAGTCGCAGCCGAGGAAAAGAGTTGCGTGGGGAACTTGGCAGAGCGCAACCTATGGCAATCTTTAGAGAGTAAATGGGTTTCCTGCAGGAGGCAAATATCCGCCTGCGACCCCTCTAGCAGAGAAAGGATCGCCCTACGCTTCACAGGGTTATTCAGACCCTTAACGTTAAGGGTCACCACTTTCAGGGGCAGCATCTCTCCCGGGGAAGCAAAGCGCTATGCAGCAAGCGAGGGACTAGTGGAAGGGGCGCGCGGGCCAGGGGCGCAGGGAAGGCCAGAGTCGGCTTCGCATGTATTCGGACAGTATCGGACGGGACCCTCCCAACATCAAACCAGTTCTTAAACCCCCCTAAAACCAACCCATGGCAACCAGCCAAAACCAAAAACAAGAAAAAACACCCCATTGTCTCAGTCAAGCCCAAGTGGGCGAGTCTGCAGAAAACAGTCAAGTGGACGTCCAGCCACACACCTCCAACCTCTCCCCCCCATCCCCCAGCCCCAACCCAGCACCGTAGAAGCTAAGAGACTCTCCCCCCGGAGTAAAGTTAGGCCGTCAGGGCCACGCCGGTAGATTCAGGCAAGTTCCTGGCCGCAGTCCTCAGGGCCTCCGCCATGTCCGCTCTGATGGTAGGGGAGTCAGGACGACTCGCCGCCGCCGACGACGAATGGCGCCTCCTCGATCTCCGTCGGCCCCGCCGCTCGGGGCGCCTCCACATGGGGGTAGCCCCTTCTTCCTCTGTAGCTGTGAGGCCCAGCACCCCACAGACATCCTGTAAGGAGCGCAGCTGATGTAGCACCCCATTCCATCGAAAGATAAGACGGAAGGGGTGACCCCAGGAATAGGCCGTTTCATGCTCCCGTAGAAAGTCCGTGGCGATGCGGAAAGACCTGCGTTTCTGCAGTGTGATGGCGGACAGGTCTTGATAGAGCGCCACGGGTCGTTCTCGAAAGGACAGCGGTTGCTTCCTGCGGGCCTCCGACATGATGCGCTCTTTTAGGGGGAAATCCGGTAGGAATGCCAGGATACCAGGCGGGGGCGCCGATGACTGGCGCTGGCGGCCCACCCTGTGCGCTCTGTCGATGCGGATCGGGAAGTCCGCTCCTTCTTCCAAGATGTCGCGGAACAGGTCCTGCAGATAGGCCACTAGGTCCGTACCCTCATCCGCGGATGGAACGCCTCGCACCCGGATGTTATTCCGTCTGGACCTGTTCTCAAGGTCCTCCGAGTGGGCCTGGAGCTCGACACACTGCTCCCGTAGGCGAAGGACGTCCTGCTGGAGGTGGACTATCTCCTCGTCGCGACGCTGAGCCGCCGTTTCCACAGTGTCGACCCGCTCGCCCAGGCCTTTGACTTCCCTACGTACTTCACGGACCTCCCCAGCCACCTCGGTCTTGAGAGTCTGGAATTCCTCCTTGAGAGAGCTGAATAAGTCCTCCATGAAGGACCGCGTGACTGGTGGTTCGCCTCCGGTGGCGTCCGCTGAGGCCTGGGAGGACCCCGGGGACGGCTGCGTCCTGTCGCGTAGTTGCTGGGTCCTGCCGAGCATTTCCGGCAGAGTGCGATCTCCCCGCGCCGCGCCTCGTCGCCCAGTCATTCTGGCTTCCGCGGTGGATGAGGCCTAGAGCCAGCCGCTGTGGACGTGCCCAACTGCTCGTGGGCACCAGATGCGAAGTCCTCACCAAGGACAAGGGTAGGGCGTCACAGGCGACAAAATGGCGGCCCGGGTCAGGGCGAGACGACCATCGAGCCAGTCGGGGTGGTCAGCAATGTTCAAAACGGAGGCTTCCAGCCATGTGTTCCCAGGGGGGACAGTAGATGCGTAGGCACCAGAATGAGCCAAGGTGTCTACGAGGCAAGGGCGCGGGCGAGGGCCACCAGTTCCAGCTCCACAAAGACAAGATGGCGGGAGGGCGGAACCCAGATGGACAGCCTAGACCAGCAAGTCTATGGGCGACCCTCAAACAGCAATGGATCGTGAAAGTGCGAAACCAATGTCCCCCAGTAGCACCGGCCAATACGCCCGGTCCGGGCACCGCTCAGACTTCGTCGTCCTTCGCTTCCAGGCTCGGGGTCTGCAAGGCGTCACACACCGACATCCATGGCAGGGGGGTGGATCGTCGTCGCAGGGCTAGGGTCTGTCGTCCGGCGATGGTTCTTGCCACAAGGGCACCGGCCAGGAAGCCTCCACACTCCGCGGAGTCCGACTAGTCAGCTCCCCCAGGGTCTCCAGCGTTTCAGCACTCGGCCCAGCCGAGGCGCGCGGACAGCGCCGCAATACGCTCCGCCTCCAGGCCCTTCTCCTCGGGGCGACCCAGGCTCCACTCCTCGGAGCGATCGTTAAGCAAACTTTTCGGGGACTTCCCCCGAGGCAACAGAAGTCAAAGTGGTATCAAAATGCGCCCCAAGAACTCCGGCACAGTTCTCTCGCCCGCAGTGCAGCCGCGGGGGGAGAGAAGCGCAGGAATCGGGGCTCGAGCTGAGCTGGGCCGGGGGAGCTACGGGAGGAAGCGTCCGCTCACCCCGCCATCTTGGCCACGCCCCCCGCCATCCTGTATTTAGACGTTATCTTATCCGCTTTGTGAAAGCCATTTTGTATTTCTGGCAGCCATTTTGTTTGCCATGTGCTCGCCATGTGCTCTGTCCTACCTTTCTGGTAACTGCTCTTGTAATCTGCCTAGAGACACACTATATTCAGCATCTTCCACCTTCGCACATGCCCATGCCTAGCTAGTAGAATGCACCTGCTTTTCTAGTATAACTGTCAGGCTATTTTTGCTGCTGTATGGAGAAGTAACTCTCCTCCCACTTTGTTGAACAAGCTGATCTTGTATACCCATATTAGTCATTTTGCATGCTTTCATGAGCCAGGACTGCCCCTTGGTCATATGCTTACTATGTAACCCTAAGTATATATATAAGGCCTCTGTTTTCTGTACTCCTCAGACTGCCTCATTCAGTTGCTAAGGCTTCTGTGTAATGTAGTCCTACTCATTTGAGTTTAATAAAGATGTTCTTTTATATTTCAGCTTCTGTGCCAATTTCTTCTTTGTTGGTTTAAAAGGACCAATTATCAGTGGGACCCCTAGGAACTTTTTTAGATTTCTACAGTGGGTGTAGTCAGGGCTTTAAGTGGGAAAAACTGGGGGTGCTCTAAAAGGAGCAGGGCAAACCTCTTAAAGGGGGTGTGGCCTATCCAAGTAGGGGCGTGGTCTAAATAAAGATATGTATGGATAACGCCATACAGCCTCCCCAGAGGCGCAAGTAGAAACAAATTTGGGGGGAGGGTACTAATTGTTCAAGCAATAGGCAGAGTGGAGCTGCAGGGGCTCTACAAAGGTGTGAAAAACAACAAAGGCTCGTTAACAAGCAAATCGCCTTTTAAAGACCTGTGAAATACTCAGTGTGGGTGTGTGTGTTTGGAGGCTGGTTGCAGGATCGCAATCTGCAAGTAGATCCAAATTGGGGGGGGGGGGGGTAATTGTTCAAGCAATAGGCAGAGTGGAGCTGTAGGGGCTCTACAAAGGGGTGCAAAACAACAAAGGCTGGTTAACAAGCAAATGGTCTTTTAAAGACCTGTGAAGTACTCAGTAAGGCTGTGTGTTTGGAGGCTTGTTGCAGGATCGCAATCTTACGCTTACCAAAAATAAGGCACCAAATCTAGGATATCACAAGTTTTTTTATTAACCTTAGTTCTAGGTAACTTACCCAACAAACATAGCTTTACTCAGAACGATTCGGGGATAAGTGCCTGAAAAGTCATTAATTAAAGAGAGGACTTTCTGTCCTAAACTGTGATACCCACAGTCCCGCTTCATATGATAAAAATCTGCATGAAAGGATCTACAGCATGCACAAAGGTCAGCGGCCTCAGGATCTAGCCTGCCAATTCCAGCTAAAGCAAAATAAGATTGGTGCAAGAAATTAAAAAAAAGAAAACGGACTACCTCTACGAGGCCCGAAAATAGAGAACGATTGAGACCCGTTTCGAGGTCTCCTGAAAATAACTGCCAGTGCCCAGACCCTGACAGACCCGGCCCACTTAAATCCCTGGGTGTGGTTCCTGCTATCTGCAGAGGCAGGTAACTTCAAATCCAATGCCATTATGCCACCAGTGAGCAGCGCTACGTGCAAGTACATTTGAACAGAAAAAATTGCACTTACGCCTAAAGCTTGATATAGTAAGTGCCAGGTGGGGCAAATTCTGAGTTATTTCGCATGTTTTTAATCACAGTTAAGTTTCGCACAGAGCGAACCACATAAAGCATGGAATGTCACAACTGCGGCTAGGAGTACATATGATCTGGCATCCAACTAAAAATGGTGAACCTTCCTCTCTTACCCCTAACATCTCGTGACTATTACCTGTCCCCCTCAGCAAACCTGCAGGTACAGAGAAGACGATGGTGAACGAGACTACGGATGGTGACAAGAAGAAGAAGAGAGCCACAGAAAGCCACCCGTCGCATCGCGCACACGTGTTCTGCTTATGAAAGGTGTCAACAGTGAAGTCATTGGGCTACGCCTGCGTAGTAATTAAACACCAGCCTCTTACCGCAGGTGCTCGTACTTCTGTCCTGCGCAGATAACACACGACACTCTCTTTGCTCAGGTACAAACCTTGTAGAAGCTAGAGCGGAGCGCGCGTGCGTCTATGTTAACCGGGTGAGCGCTGTAACCTCGGTTCCGTTGGTTGTCTTCGACCACTGCGGACTGGTGATGCCATAGTCCTCTAAAGTCTTCACCGAACTCACGCCCTCTCGCCGCCCCTCTCTGCTGCTCGCGGGCTCGGAGGACGCTAACCGCCCGCTAGTCTCGAGGCCGCGCGCTGATTGGAGAAGAGGGACAAAATGACGGATTTTATGCCCTTGATTCGAAAGATTCCGGTCAGTCACAGTAAAATCCCGCCAACTTCCGCGTGGCTTTCAAATGGTTATTTACCAAACAGGTAAGATTTAAGTTGCGCATAGTCTACATTCCCAAAAAATGTCCTGTCACACAGGCCTCCCGTGTTCTATCGGGAAGTGAAGAAGTGTTCAACGTAGCTGCTGTCTATGCGAATGCCTCACATTTCTATATTTTTTTTCTGAGTGCCCATGAGTTATTTATGTCAATTGTGACACCTGGACTGACTGACACTTCATCAACAGTAGTCGAAAAAGAAAACGTGGACAGTACAAAAAGCAATCTGAGTTTTTTAAAAGTTGGACTGCATTAGGTTCCAACGTACTGCATCTCTTTCAGCAAAGTAAAAAATAGTGTTTTAATTAATAAAAGTACACGTGGTGGTATCGGTTACAACACATAATGTATGTTTCGTGTTGTTCATCAGACAGCCTTCCATGGATTTTAATAAGTGAAGCCTCAAATTACTTCACCGTAGCTGCTACACTAAATAACAGCTATTGTCTATTTCTGCGTGCCTGCATGCACCCTTTCATCTGTGGTTTAGAAACCTTGTTTTCTTGTAGTTGGTATAGCAGTTCTAATAAAAATGTACAATTGTATTGACACGGTGTAATTAACATAATGAATTCAAGATATTTTGCTGATCAACTATGTTTATTCTAACGTTATTAATGTAGGCCATGAAATCAAAGTGGTTTTGCAGTCATCTTGCTTTGCAGCAAATCAAATTGCCCTTTCCCCACTACTAACTCAACACACAATTGCTAGTTTGAAAATAATATTTTGAAGCACTGTCATTCTCTCATGTACAACATGATGCTTTATGTTCTCAAACTTTATTTTCATGCCGTGTTAGCAAAGTAAAGGCTTTTTCAAGTTATCACCTATTGGGTCTACGTTCTGCTTTTCGTGAGAACTTAACCTTGACTTGTAACATAATTTGTACTAATTATGAAGTGTCATAGGAGCACCGGGGATAGGAACTGTACTTAAAACTCTGTGGGACAGTACTAACAAATGCAATTTCAAACTGTATAGTTATTTCTTTAATAATATTGGATGGGATTTCTGTGCTTTGCACATTCACTCTAAATGTATGAGTTCTATTTTATTTTATCTTATAAAATGAGCT
This sequence comes from Lissotriton vulgaris, assembly GCF_964263255.1. Taxonomy (NCBI): domain Eukaryota; kingdom Metazoa; phylum Chordata; class Amphibia; order Caudata; family Salamandridae; genus Lissotriton; species Lissotriton vulgaris. Next base: position 549,036,678 of record NC_141699.1, on the reverse strand, counting down.
TTACCAAGAAGGTGTTGGGCTCTCTTTCCCGTGATCTTTATCGGTGGCCCTCTTTCGGTCGGAACTCTGATTTCCTACAGTTAGAACTGGATTACTATTGCAACAACACATCAGCAGTAGGGTAAAACTAACCTGTCTCATGACGGTCTAAACCAAGCTCACGTTCCCTATTAGTGGGTGAACAATCCAACGCTTGGTGAATTCTGCTTCTAGTTGGCAGAGGTAGGTACCTTTGACCAAATTTGGACCCTTGCTTCTAGTCTGGGTAAGGGGCTACACTTCTAAAATTACCCCTGCTCACCCCCTTGGTAGCTTGGCACGAGCTGACCGGCTTATCTCAGAGGCAGTGTGTAAAGCATTTGTGAACACATACAGTAATGCAGTGAAAACACTACAAATGGACACCACACCAGTTTAGAAAATATGTAATCTTTACTAGACTGAACACAAGACCAAGCGACAAAAATCCACAATACTGTAATCAAAACTAGACTTTAAAATGGTAGAAAATAGCTTAGTTCAATGTAGATGGTAAATGCAACACTTCACTCTCAAAGTATCTTGGATGCGTCAGGCAATACAAACAAAAGGGTCGGCGGAAAGATGATGCGTCAGTTTCTTGCTTCGGGGGAGGTGATGCGTCGGTTCCTTACTGCATCGCAGGGGAGGTGATGTATCAGTTCCTTACCGGAGAGGAGATGATTTTTTTTTTAAAATATATTTTTATTGCAGGAATCAGTAAATCAGTACAGTAACGACCAGCATGGCATCATAAGCAATAGTATCAGAATAAAGCCCTCTGGCCCCCCTCCATAGAGTCTGTACACAGCCAACCAGCCCACAACCCTGGGGTCGGGCGGCGAATTGCAATGGGGATCAGTAGGATGCTGGAGCTGGTCCGGATAATGCACTGTCCGTCGTCTGCTTTTCCAAACAAGCCTAAAACCCCCAACATAAACCCCCTCCCCATAAATGTCTACTAACTAAGAGAAACCCCCCCCCCCCCCACCAGCGCCGGGGAGCTATCAACATAGGATCTGCTATCGGACCCACGGGGAAGGCAATAGGACTGTCAGTACTAATGTTCACCGGGACTCGGGGCGAGTCGCTTCTTCACTTTCAGAGTCGCTAGGGGCACTATAATCTCTGAGGGCCTGCACCAACATTTCCCACTCCAACGCGGCCTCCTGCGCCTTCTCATTACCCTGCCTCCAAGCCAGTTGATATCTCAGTGCGCTCTCTCCCGCCGCCCACTTCAAAAGCTCACTGTGCCATCTGCTGCCCGCCGGACCAGCTCGTGCCTTCCAGTTCCTAGTCACCTCTCGTTTAGCAAGGAGGAGCCCCAGGTCGATAAACTTACTAGAAATTTTATTCCTGGGGGTATGGGGAAACCAGTGTAGGAGCCCCACCGCCGCATCCAATGATAAGAGCCTCCCTGTCACCTCCTCCAGGGTCGTCGCTACCTCCTGCCAGTAGGATGTCAGTCCTGGACAGGCCCATAACATGTGTAGGAGGTCCGCCTCCTGAGCCGGGCATCTAGGGCATTCCGCCGAGGCCGTGGCAAAATAACGCCTGACTTTCACCGGGGTCAGGTACGCTCTATGGAGAACATAATAGTGGACCAGTTGGAAACGGGCGTTGCGTGTGCCCTTCCAGGCCCGTCTCACCAACTGGGACCAGGTCGTTTCCGGGATCTCCCTACCAATGTCCTCCTCCCAGCGGGTCCTCAAAGTGGTGAGAGGAGCCAATCCCTCGGTAATCAACCTGCCGTATAGGCAAGTGACCGCCTTCACCGTGCCCGCCGACATCATTACGTACTGGCACACCTGAGATAAGTGGGGTTCCTCCTGCCCGTTCTTCCAGTGTGCCTGGATCGCTCGTACAATGGCCGAGTGCAGCAGAAAGTCACCTCGGGAGATCCCGAAGCGGTCAATAAGATCCTGAAAGGACAAGAGCGCGCCGTCCTCGTACAGATCACCTACGAGCTGTAAACCGGAATCCTCCCAGGCCGCCAAACGTGACCAATCCCCTCCGTGGGGGAGGGCCGTCAGCATCCCCAACGGTATTTCAGGCGCATATGGCGTTCTCAGTTGGCCTCGGGCGTGGGCCCGATTCCAACACAGGCGGACAGTCCGCTCCTCAATCGACAAGTCCCGCAGGACTAAACGTTGTCGCAGCGCTATAAAGGAGAGAACATGCCTGGCCATACCTGTCCCTCTTCCGTCTTCCGGGCCCCGGAATTCCCTGGCGATCTCCTGGGCGAAGGTCTGGAGCTGTGCCGCCAGATAATACTTTTCGAAGTCCGGCACAGCGAGCCCCCCCTCGTCTTTCGGCCTCATCAAGGTATTGAGGGCCACCCGCCGCCGGCCCGTTCCCCAAAGGAATCCGACCACCATAGAGCGTAATCGACGGAACGTGGCCGGTGGGACCCAGATCGGCAAAGTCCGGAAGTAGTACAATAACCGGGGAAGCGCCACCATTTTGAGCAGGGCGATACGTCCCGCCACTGAGAGCGGCAGCGTGGCCCAAAAGTCCATGCAACCTCGGAGTGCTCGAATGCAGCGGGTAATGTTTCCATCTAGGAGGTCGGGTTGTTCGTGGTAAACGAATACCCCAAGGTACTTAAAGCAATCGGGCTCCCATCTAATCTCCCTACTCAGCGCAGGGGCGGGGGTACCCCTGCGTACCGGAAAAAGACAGGTCTTAGACCAATTCACTCGGAGGCCCGAGACCTCTCCGAACTCCGTGAGCGCTAATTCCGCTCCCCGTAAAGCGTCGACCGGGTCCTCTAGGAAGAGCAACAAGTCGTCCGCATAAAGCGAGACATAATGCGGGCCCGCAGACGACCATAAGCCCGTATAGTGGGCTCCCGAGCGAAGGTGCAGCGCCAGTGGCTCCACTGCCAGCGCAAAAAGAAGCGGGGACAAGGAGCACCCTTGCCGCGTGCCTCGTTCCACCGGATACCGCGATGAAATCAATGGGCCCGCTCGGACCCTGGCCGAAGCAGAAGTATAAAGGACCGTGGTCCACCGGACAAATCCCTCCCCTAGGCCGAATCTCCGTAACACCGTGCAGAGGTAGTCCCACTCTAGGCTATCAAAAGCCTTCTCCAGGTCTACCGATAAGACTACCGGGGACGGGGCATCCACAAATGGTTCCCCTAACAAACGGAACAACCTACGAATATTCATAGTCGTGTTCCGCCGTGGGATGAAACCGGCCTGGTCCTCATGCACCAGAGAACTCATGTGTCCCAGCAGCCTCGAGGCCAAGATGCTGCTCAGTATTTTGTAGTCCACCGTCAACATCGATAGGGGACGGTAGGACCCCGGGTCGGATGAGTCTCGGCCCGGTTTGAGGAGAGGAACCACCAGCGCCTCACACATCGAGCTCGGGAGTCGCCCCAGCCTCTTCGCCTCCCTGTAGACCACCAGTAATCGAGGGGCTAGTAGGTCAGCGTAAGCTGCATAAAACTCCACTGGTAGGCCATCTAGGCCCGGGGTCTTGTTTCTCGCCATCCGTTTAATGGCCACGCGGATCTCCCCTAATTCAATGTCGGAACCCAGAGTTTTCGCCACTTCCTGCTCCACCGTGCGGAGCTCCAGTGGGCGAAGGTAATTATCAAGCCGGTCTGGGTCACGTGCGGAGCGACTGCGGTATAAACATTCATAATAATGCCGGAAGCAACTGAGAATCTCCGGTTGGGTGCATACCTCGGTTCCGTCTGCTCCACGCATATTTGTCGTCGTTTGGGACTGGCGCGTAGGGTTGGCCAACCACGCCAGCAACGCACTCGCCCTGTCCCCCTCCGCGATAGACCGGACCGTATAGGCCTTATAATCAAAACAGCTGAGCCGTTCGACCTCCACTGCCACCTTCTCCCTCGCCTCTGCCGTTTGTGCTTGCAATTCCGGGTGTCCGGGGCGTCGAATCTCAAATTCGCGGAGTTCCCGGTCCGCTGTGTCTAGATCAGCCAGGATGACACGCCTCATGCCCACCTTCTTGGAGATACAGTAGCCCCTCACCACTACCTTAAAAGCGTCCCATTCTAACGCCCTAGTACTCGCGGAGCCGCCGTTGGACGCAAAATAATCCGATATTCTCTCCCCCAAGTCCGCCTTGAAGACACTGTCCTCGAGGATCTCGGGTCGCAATTTCCAGGTGGGCACGGCCGGTGTCCCCGGAAACCAGCGAAGGTCTAGTAGGAGGGGGTTATGGTCCGAGACGGTCCTCGATAAGTACTCCGATCGGACCGCTGCCGAAACCAGTTCGGGCGATCCAAGAAATCCATCTAGTCTGACATGCAACTCATGGAGGCTCGAGAAGTATGAATAATCCCTAGTTGCGGGGTGATGCGCCCTCCAAATGTCCGTCAAACCCCAGCGAGTCTGCCAATCCTGACGACCCTTAGCCGTGCGACGGACCGGGGAATCGGGAAGCGGGGGATGCGAGCGGTCTATGTCCACATCCACTACGGAGTTAAAGTCTCCCCCCAGCAGGAGGGGCCCGGCGAAAAAGTGGGCCAACGAGCCCGATAACCTGGAAAGGAAGGCAGTCTGGTCTACATTAGGAGCGTATACACAGCAAACATTCAGGTCCCTCCCCCCTAGAGTGCCCGAGATGGCCACGAAACGCCCCTCTGGATCCAATACTGTCCTCGTGACTTGGAAGGGGACCCCTGCCTGATCCATATTAGCGCCCCCCTGGCATAAGCAGAGTACGACGTGGAAAAGACCTGCCCCCGCCACCTACGCTGAAGCGCCGCCCCTTCCGCCTTGTTCAGATGAGTTTCCTGTAGCAGCGCCATTTGCACCCCCCTACGCACTAAATAAGCGTGGACCTTGTGGCGCCTGGACATAGTGTGAAGCCCCCTTACGTTCCAAGTAACACATTTCAAGTTAGCAACATCAGCCATTGTCCCAGATTGTTCTTGCACAGTCCCCCCATCCGGGTCCCCTCAAAGAAAGGACATCAATCCTCCCAGCGCTGATGGCGGCCATTTTCCCCAACCCAAACCAAGCAACCCAAAAACCAATCCAACTCCCCCCTACCCACCCCAGAACAGGACCCAAACTGCACCATCTAGATCCCATCCAAACCTCGTCTTCCATCAACCCCAGAACCCCCTCTAATCCTACGGTCGCCACCGTAGGAAGGCCTTATGGGCCAGGTGCGGGCTGGGCGGAGGCAGTGGGCCCTCGTCGCCCAGGCCACCAGGACTATAACAAGCCCCAAACCGTGCCAAGACCTCCCGGGGCAAAAGCAGAGGCCCCTCAACCCTCTCCCCCTCGTTGTCATCAGTAAGGAACGGCAACCGCCTCCCCCCTGCCGGGCCCCCACCCAAAACAAAGCAGTATGCCCCGTTACCCTTGTCCATCCAAAAGGTCCTCCACCGATTTCGGTGTGATCACCGGTGTATGGGCACTATCTGCTACTGAATCCTCCGAGTCCGATGGTGCTCCCTCATCACCCGGGTTTTCTTCCTCCTCGATGACTTCCTCCCGTGCTCCCGACAACTCCGACAATACTTCCAGCACTCCCCTCCGCTCCGATGATGTCTCCGCAGTCGAGGGCCCTCCCGTGCGGCCGCGGCGATTCCTGACCCTCTTGGATCGCCGCCTTTGTTCTGGCTCATCTGCTTGTTGGGACGAGGAGCCAAAGCCATCTTTCCCTGTCCTGTATAGGTCGAGCCAGGCACATACATCCTCCGGGGTGTCGAAGAACTGGGTTTTGTCATCGACAATGATGCGAAGCTTTGCAGGATATAGGAGTGAATACTGAATGCCCTCGCTCCTGAGCTCGCGCTTAACCGACAGGAAGGAGAACCGCTTGCGCTGCGTCTCGTAGGTGTAATCTGGGAAAATGTTCACCTGACTGTTCGCTACTTTGAACGGGCCATTGTGCCTGGCGGCATTGAGGATTAAGTCCCTGTCTCGGAAATGCAGCAACCGCGCCACCACCGGCCTCGGGGTGCGTCCCTGCTGTAGGGGCCGTGCTGGGACTCTGTGGGCCCGTTCCAGAGTGTAGAAGGAGGACAGTCCCTCCGGGACCACCGTGTCTCGGAGCCAGGTCTCCAAGTATTGCACCATGTCGCCATCCTCAATCTTTTCCGGCAGGCCCACCACTCGGATGTTGTTCCTCCTGTTGCGGCCTTCCGCATCCTCCGCCCTCCGTTCCAGGGTCTCAATTCGGGATAGGGCGTCCTTCATCGTCGCAGCCAAGGTTCGCTGCGCCGGCTCCAAGGTTTTCACCGTGCCCTCCACCTCCTTGACCCGGTCTGAAAGTTTGCCATGGTCCGCCCTGAGGAGGCCCAGGCTCGTCGCCACCTGAGCAATGTCCTGTTGGAGGGCTGATCTCGTAGTCTCTATCGCCTCCAGGACACGGTCGAACTGTTGCTGCATCGGCGCGCCACCAGAACTTTTTGGGTCCCCATGCTCCTCTTTGTCCTGGGCTTCAGAGTCCGAGGCGGTCTGGGTGGATCCCTTAGCTCCTCTGGGTTTCCCCATGCCTCCAGGGGCACTCCGTGAGGGTCCCGTAGTAGGCGTCTCCGTGTGCGGGTGTCGACCACGACCTTCCCGGGTGCTTGTCCTCAATTCGGGTCCGGGCGACCTCCTTCTCCAGAGCCTGTGGAGACTCCGCCGCTTCGGCTCACGCCATCGCCACGGCGTCCGAGGGCACCGATGAGGGGGCGGAGACAGCCGTCGTCGAGTCGGGCAGACCCGTTCACCCACTATAACCCCGGGATGAGGGCCACCTACTCCCTCGGGTGATCTGTGGCGCCAGAGTGTCGCGCCTCCCATGTAGGTGGACTGGTCAGGAAGACGTAGCTAGTCGCGGAGTCGCGAGGCGGGCCACCGCTTGGATCACAGGGCGTCCGCTCCCGGTGCCCTCCGCTGCGTGGGCACCTGCCCGGCCGTCCAACCGAGTGCAAATCCTTTGCAAGAGGTCCAATCCAGTAATGTCCAATGTCCAGAACAGCCGGGGATGGCGAAGCAGGGCGCCAGTCGCCACCCGCGGCACCTCTTCAACTCAGTAGTTCCGAATAGGGGGACAAAGGGGTCCGGGCGCCATGTTGGGTCGCACTCCGCAACTCCGCAAACTTCGGTTTTACTCCGGAACAACCCTCGCCCGGGCTTCATCAGGGGCCCCGGCAGGTTTCCGTCGGTACGCTCAGCAGAATGCGGGGTCTGGGGTGCCCCGCAGCCTCCGATTTTCAGGATAATTCCGGGCTTAGTCCCGGAGCCGAGCTCTCAGGCGACCATCGCCATCGGCGCCCAAGCCACGCCCCCCACTTTTGGTCACCGGAGAGGAGATGATGTGTTGGTTTCTTACTTTGATCCAGTGCGATGCGACAAGATGGTGCCTCAATGGGATGCAACGATCCGGTGCAATGCGACAAAATGGCGTCTTGATGCGATGCAACAACGTTTGATGTGATGCGTGCACGCCCGATGGCCGTGGGGCGAACTCGGTAACTTCAGAGCCGCGACAGGCCCTGCGACACGCTTCTCCAGTGATGCAATGGTAACCTCTGCGGCGGTGACAAGCTTCTCCGGTGATGCGACACGCTTTGTTGATGATGCGACAGCGAACAGCTGCAACGGCGGCACGCTTCTTTGGTGATGCAACCGCAACTGCTGCGGTGGCGACACGCTTCTCCTCGTTGCGTCTCGCTTCAAGCTCCCAGCGACTCACAGTCTTCTCAGAGGGCCCAAACAACAGTAGGCACCTCACTGCAGGCAGAAGCAGAATTCCTCAGCAAGGGAATTCAGGGGTACTGGGGGTGAAGTCTTGTATCCCTGAGACTTCAGGCAGGAGGCAAACACAGTTCAAGCCCTTGGAGATTCTTCTTCAAGATTGCAAAAGTACACACAAAGTTCCTTTTCTCCTTTCCTTGGCAATAAAGTAACCACTGCAGGCCAACCCCAACAGCACAGCACAGGGGCAGTCTCCTCTTTCAGCTTCCTTGGTTCTACTCCTTGGCAAAGGGTTGTCTTGATTTCCAGAAGTGATCTAAAGTTCTGGGGTCTGGGCCCCCTTTTTATACACAAAAAACCTTTGTCTCTGAAGGCAGAGAGTGTCTGCACCTAGTCCAAACCAATTCTGGGAGCATTCTGCCAGTGCACAACTTCTTCCTTTGTCAGTGTGGGCCAGGGTCATCAGACACACCACAGGAGGTGGAGCCAGCAATGTGGAAGGCAGACACAGCCCTATTCAGGCCCAGGTGCTACTCCTCCCATCACTCCCAATGCAGAGAGGTCTATTCAGCCTAGTGGTGACTCACCCTGCCTCCTGGAGGCACCCCTGCCCCTGTTACTCACAAACCAGACATGCAATACACAACCTAGCAGAGGCAGGCCGGATGGTTAGGCAAGAAAATACCTACTTTCTAAAAGTGATATTTTCAAACACAGAATGTTATAACCAACTTCACTAAAAGATGTATTTGATCATTCTGAGTTCAGGCATACTAAACTCAAATTTCTTACTAGTTCCTTGAGTTAGTGAGGATTGTAAGATGTTATAATCAAACTGCCCATTCTGACCTATGGGGACAGGTAGCCTTGCAGTAGTGAAACCAAAATTGGCTTTAATTCACTATCAGGGTATGCCACACACATCAGGGCATGTCCTACCTTTTTCATATAATGCACCCTGCCCATGGGGGTGCCTTGGGTCTACCTTAGGGGTGACTAATATGTAGAAAAGGGAAGGTTTAGGGACTGGCAAGTGGGTGCACTTGCCAAGTCCACGTCGCAGTACTAGACTGCCCACAGGCTCTGCAATGGCAGGCCTGAGACACACTTTGCAAGCTGCTTCTATGGGTGACACAATCAGTGCTGCAAGCCCACTAGCAGCATTTGATCTACAGGCCCTGGGCACGCATGATGCACTGTACTGGGGACTGACAGTACATCAAATAAGCCAATCACGGGGGTGTGGCTACGAGCCAACCGAGATGGCGGCGTAGTGTGAGAGCTCTCGACCAGCAACAGCTCTACCTCCATCTATCCGACTAAATATCCGGCTATTCTCACCTTCTGAGGCCGGACGGGAGTGCCTAGACCGAGAGGTTCAACCCGACCCGGCCCCGAGCGAAATCACGAGCTGCCAGCCGGAGATATACCGAGGACACGGGAGGGGCCCTACAGCACCGTTGGACTCCGTCCTGCCGTGGAGCTCCGAGCCGACCGGAAGCGACCTTTGCCTGGGGTACTTCGCCGGAAGGTTCCGCCTGATGACGTTGGACCGCAACAAAGTCCGAAATACAGGGGCCCGCTGTTAATCTTCATCGGCCCGGCGGCGCTGCCGCTCCTATGTGGGAGGACGCCAGATCCCCAGCAACGGACCATTGATTCAGCCCGGCGCACCCCGGGTGCAGGGAGATCCGCGGACGGCTGTGCCTACAGCTCGTGCAATTATTCACATGCGCTTAACTTCCGGCAATATATCTGACAGGTGAAGTTCAAGGTACGCTGCATTTTTTCCCCCATCTTGGAAAGTGCAGGGCCCAATATTTTCGTTAAGGCAACGCTACGCTGCCACCAAGGGCTCCAGCCGTTTGTTGCTTAATGCCTGACTACCCCTAGAAGAATAAATACAAAAGTGAGTGAAAACAAGCGCCGCCACCGCCAAGAGTCACTTAAGGGGAGAGAAGGCTTCAATTGATTCAGCCGCCACGGCCAAGAGTCACAAAGGCATCGGACTCCGCGCCGCCACTCCGGGGGACTACAACTCCCGGCAGGCCTTGCGGCGGCGCGTGCAGAGTGACGAGGGACGCGCCAGAGAGCGCCAACGGCCCAAATAAAGGCAGGAGAACCCCCGCGTCGCGGGACGCGAGCGGGACGCCCGGGGCTAAGCCCGGGCAAAGGGCGGGCCCTCTACGGCCCTCATCGGCAGGAGGAGGCAGGGCTGGGCCATAAACGCTGCGGAAAAATCGCCAAAGACGCCTTCCCAAGTAAGACTTGCTCATTAGCTGCCTTTTATTTTGTTTAAATACTGGTCTTGTGTGGAAATTGCTAATTATGCCTAAGAAACCAGAGGAAGTTCAGTCTAACACCATTAATAATTACCTGGTGCAGACTGTTAAAAAGATAAACATGCAAAGAAGAGAGTCTCTGGGACTGAGCCAATCCCCTGATATGCGATGTCCATCTCCCTCTGCATCTATCTTGATTGATGACACTACCCTGCAAGAAGCTCATTGTGTGGAAATTAGTAGCGGTCCTATTTCTCAAGGTTCTATTGACATATCTGTTAATGCTACCCCAGCACTTGAGGAATTAAACGAAGAAGCTGAGGGAAATACAGACATGGACACTGAACTTGAACTAGAAAAACAGATTTGTGCCTCAGCGGATGAGCAGTCCCCCATAAGACACGATGCCAGGCAAACGACACTGTACTAAAAATCCACCAAAGCGGGTGGGGTTACGCTCAGGGGCAAAACGGAAGAGGGTTACTACCCCAAAAGCTAAGCAAGTGGCCTGTGATGAGGATACACCTAAACTATCTCTTGAGGATGCCTTTTATGAAAAAATTACTGAATTCCTTGAGATAAAAATTAATACTATCATCAAACCTCTATTATCAAAAATTGATAAATTGTAAGCAGAGGTAAAGAAGTTGGGCGGACTTCATACTTTGGTTGCTGATGGGGTAGAAAATATAACTACAATAGTTACACACCTAAGTAACAACACAGGGGGAAATGTCGCTGGTGATGATGTAACTGAAAAAGTAGGTAATCAACTGCTAGAGGAGACTTCATCATCTCATCTACCAACACTGATTGTTAACAATGAGGGCCCTTTGCCAGTCAATGTTCCCACAGACATAACCCCTCTGGTAAATACCACCTCAGCACAAACATATTCATCAGACCCTCTACAATTCTTAGTAGAAGCTACACCTGTGATCTTAGTCTTAGCAAATGTCCCTCCATTGGAAGAAGGAACAGTGGAAAGCCCTACTTCCCTTAGTAGTAAGGCCCTACACTGGCTGACTAGTAATATGCGGTTTGCACCAGGGGGAAAGCATCATCTGGCTAGTGTTATCAAGTCAGTAACCAGGGTCACCTGGTTGGGAAATCGCCCAAAAAAATTTAAAGGGGATTGCGTGGCAGTGAGTTTCTCAGCAAACGATGTCCTTCCCAATATTCTTGCTAATATATTCCCTCCCCAACGCAGACGGGGCAATGTTTTTCCCTTGACTCTAAAGTTCTTTTATGGCGAACAGCAGAATGTCACTTATCCAAGGACCCCAGCCCCAGGGTGGGTTAGTAATTGGGATTCGAATTTTAGATGGGATCAGGAATCAAGGCTTAATATAGCAGCTTATCACCGTCAGCCAGCACAGTTTAACTCGGCTGCACAACTCCTGCAACTGTCCAACCGCTATGCTCCACTATCCTTTTTGGATCAAAACGATTGACTCTCCCCAAGACAAGATAATAGAGGCAAGGATGTTCAGCCCACACTTAGTCCATCAGTACAGAGCTCCGCAGGTATTGGGACCTGCAGAATTATGAGCTGGAATATCGCTGGACTTAGAGCCAAAATTAAAGACAAGAATTGGCTGGACATAATTAGTTCTTACGATGTTCTTGCCTTTCAAGAAACGTGGGAAACGTCAGACAGCTTAGTTCTGGACGGCTTTTCCCACTTTACTGTACCTGCAGACCCCAGTAATGCAGGAAGGGCAAAGGGGGGATTGGCCATATATATTTCATTAGAACTTCAAGGAAAGCCAAGACACATTAAATCTACCTCAACAAATTGCTTAGCGGTTGAACTATTCACGCCAAATTCCTCTCCCATATTATTAGTTAACTTTTATAATTCCCCTGTCAGTCAAACTCCTAACGAGCATTTGGCAACATTAGAGGAATTCCTGTCTACCCACAGTGAGAACAGTACCTATGGGTACGAGGTGATCCTCATGGGAGATTTTAACATCCATCCTTGCCATGCGGACTGCCAAGTGTAACATGAGGAATTTTCCCCCTTTTCCTCTCCACCACATTTTGAACATACATCACGTGGACAGATGTTGGAATTGCTCCTAGCCACTTTTAACCTTTATGAATCAACTAGTTGTCCTATAGGCCCGAGGTTATCGATATACGTGGGCAATAATGCAGGCACAATTATAGATTATAATTTCTTATCTTCTAGTTTTCTACCTGAAGTTATCAATTATAAGTAGGCTGTCCGGTTTTCGGTTTAAACCGACTCTGCTCGAAACTACACTACCGAATGAAAATCAGCTGACACTGTTTAAACCGAGTGTCACTGATTTTCAGTGCTGTTGCACCACTTGGCCACTTGATGGAGCTACAGCATTACAGACCACCGAGGGAAGAGGCGGCATGCAGAAGTTTTCTTTCGTGCGTTTTTAAATGTGCCAGAATTGATTAATGAGGCCAGTGAGCACGGGCTACAGCAACACCAGGCCCGGTTATACGTGCGATTGCTCTATTCACCCCCGGGGTATGAATGTGATTTTCTCAACTGTTAGAGGAGGCTCCTGCCCATTGCACTCACCAGTTCTTTAATTTTACCATTCTAGATCCAATGAGCATGTCTGTTTCAACCCCCCCCCCCCCCCCTTCCTCCCCCCATGGGCCTGGCTCTCGGCTCCGCTGCAGACTCTCATTGTGGTCTCAGCCAGGTGCGCAACACCCATTGATCTCACCCGGCTTCAGCCATCCCCCTGCCCGCCCTCCTGTTGTGTATGTCAGCCCGGGCTGAGACAGGTTCGCGGGCTGGTTGACGTCTAATTGCAGCTGCACCAGAGTACTTCACAGGTCTTTGAAAGACCGGGTACTTGTAAATTAGGCTTTTGTTATGTTTTGCATGCCTTTTTACAGCCGCTCTGGTTACGGCTGGAAGAATTAGCCCCCCCCCTTGAAATTTGACTTTAATTGCCCGCCTGTCTCAGAGAAACCACACTAAGCGTGTTGTTACGTTGATAATCTCCTCAGTATCCAAATTGTGACATACTTATATACGTTTACACGTTTTATTTCCGAATTTGTCATAGTAGTGTGAGAATGGTTACCTGAGCTATTATTATTTTTTTACACTCTGTAGCATTGGGGAGAGGAGTTGCTTAATGCAGTCCGTGAGCACGGGTCAGACCAACACCAGGCCCCCTGCCTGACTAACGAGGGTGTGAGCACCGAGGGAAGAGGCGGCATGTACAAGTTTCTTTCGTGCGTTTTTAAATGTGCCAGAATTGATTAATGAGGCCAGTGAGCACAGGCCAGAGCAACACCAGGCCCAGTTATCCGTGCGATTGCTCTATTCAACCCCGCCTGACCCGCCTTGTTATGGCTGCTCTCTCTGCTGTTTCCGTTGTTGTAGGCCCGTGAGCAAGGACCACAGTGAATATTAGATGCTGGAAAATTGCATAGAAGCATGCTTTCACTGTAACAATTGGTATGGTGACGTCCATCCTCCAGCACGAACATAGAGAGTAAAAACACAATTATACTCGTGGCTAGTGAGCAGTTTTCATACATGTGTCTTTAGCGGTTTTAAATAGAATGGGAATCAATTGCCTTTGTGATTCCTCATTCCCTACCAAGGTATATTAGTAGTGCAAGAGATGAGGAAAATGCAGCCATTTCCCACGTACTGCGGGCCTTAATGGTGTCGATTGAACCCACAGTCACTGCTGTGCAGTTTTCAGAATCCCCGCCTGCCCATTGTATTCAAACAAAAAAAGAGACAGATCACCTTCTACATGTGAGCATGCCGGCGCTAGGCATGGGCAGCATGGGCAGCTGCCCAGGGCCCCCGCGCCTGCTGGCAGCCTTGGGGCCTCGCGCCTTTAAGGACTCCAGAGTTCCGAGGCCCAGGGGGCCCCCTAAGAGATTAAAGTTCTTCTTTTTTATCACTCTCCCCTGCAGTCCTGTCCCAGTGGGCCTAATGGATACATCTTCATGTCGATGACAGTGATTAGAAAGTTGATTGAAGTGCCCTTGCCTGGGAAGTGCGCCCTGCCCCTGTATGAATGAAAGGCAGAATAACCTGCTAGGCGCAGAGCAAAAGAATGGCGGCGCATCACAATGGAAACTCCTCACCTAGGACAAGTGAAAAAGGGAGCAGGGAGTGAATAACAGGGGTACGATAAACAGAATAAAGGGGGGGGGGGTGGAGCAGATAGGTGGTATGGCACCGAGACAAGAGGTGCGTGCAGAGGAGCAGTATCAGCATGCAAAAGTAGATGGAGCAGAGTTTAAAGTCTGCTGGGTTACTCGAGTCTCAGACCTGGTATTAAATTGATATGGACATTGAAAAGGGGCCTTAACCTTTCCTGCAAAAAAATTAATCTAGTGTCTGCAAAACAAATGAAAGTTCAGAAAAGCAGGTGATGAGACGGGCGGCTCTCCATTTTTGCAGTCACCATCAGAGAGAAAACACAAATCTTAACTCTGCAGAAGCAAAACTCTCTGCTGCCTTTAATGCAACTTCAACAACACTCATTATAGTTCTTTCACAGTCTCATCATGTCAGAACTGGAGCGTTTTCGATATTATATACAAGGAAGCCATAGATGTTGCTTATTTATCGTATGCAACTGATAATCACTGACAAAGCCAATAGTACTGGCATGTTATAGGTGTCATTTTACTAGTTGTAAAATTTATCTGGAGGCAATGACAGAAGCAGCAAAATACCAGTTGGGCGGCGCACTATGCTAAGTACAGATTTATATAGTTTACATGTTTTTAAGCCACTCCCTTAACTACATTAGCCATGCCCCAGTGAAAGACCCCCCTAGTTTTTTCATACCACTTAAAGCCCTGCTGTCAGGTCAGTATGTTGGCCGTTTTTAGGGCTCGCCTGCTGTGCGCATGCACATAGCTGGCGAAGCTCTATAGGGGCTTAAATAAGCTTTACCTAGACTGGCGATTGACTGGCGATTTGATGCTGTGCCCGTGGGCTTTTAGGTCAATGCGCAAGCGCATTGACCTAAAATGCGCGTGCACATCACCAAATCGCCAGTCAATCGCCAGCAGCACTCCTCCCCTGCTGCTTCACACCCTCATGCCGCTCTCCCCGCTCCGCCCCCTGTCCTGCCCGCCGTGTCGCATTTCTCATCCCCCCTCCCCAATCCAGGCGTGCTCAAAAGACCCACGAGTACATTTAAACGAAGAATTGAATATATACGACTTTTCACAGACATTAATATGCTCCAGGAGGAAAATTAAAAGCTACAATAAAGCCCCAAAACGTAACCCTGCAATAATTTAATAATAACATGTTAAATCTGTTTTTATGCTTATTGCCCCTGTTTACAACTTTGTAAATTTAGGGTTTTTTATTTCGTACATTTTTTTTAATGTTAATTCTTCTATTTACAGGACGATACATTCTTTAGTTACTGGTTTTGTATTGCATGTAGGCGTTACTTAATTTGATGACACTTTATTAACCGCTTTAATATCGTCATGCCACTACGTCGTCTCCCTTCATATTGATTTCCATGACATCGTAACATATAATAATGTATTAGATAATATTGTTTACCATTCGAATAATTCTATGTGATGCCGTTTGTGGTTTGCGCTACATAAGAGTAGAATACAATATTTATATCAAAGAGTCTATAACAGCGCCGATCAGGTCAACCACCCGGGCCCCCCAAATATGTGCCACGTGCGATTTATGCTACGATTTGGCATTAACATTTCTGCTTTTTTTATCATCTCTGAATTAACGACTCACACGATGAAGCACGAATAACACAGCTCTCCAGGGTCCAATAATGTTGCTGTAATAAAACACCCTCTAGATTATTTTGGATTTGTTTAACTTTTCGGCAATAATTTTAGCAAATTTCAACGGGCCTACCTAATACGCTCTTCTGCCATCTAAATTCCAATTTGGCAGTGAAACCAACTTTTGGAGCCGTTGCACGCCATAACCTTTCTAAGGCTTGTCGCCCCAGCTCAGAGCGCCCCAAGGGGACACCTTTACTCGTCGCGCAATTAAGACCAGAAAAACAACTCGTCCCGTGGGAGATTCGGGTGACTCTGCAATCAACATTTGAAGGCTGAAATTTCCAGCGTATGAAACGCGATATAAAATCCACTTAGCAAGAAACTCAAATTTAAAGGCCCATCACACCCCCGCTGTGTGTTCATAGCCAGAAATATATTTATATTAAGTACCCGTTTATTTCCACTCGGCTTTTTCTTGTTTCCCTGGCCTTGTAAAGAAACATCTCTTTCCATCTCTCTTCTGTGATTTTCTTGTAATTTTACTGCACTATTATGTATATTTACCATTTGTTTCATTTTGCTGATTGCATATTTCGTGTTTGTATGTTTACACATATCCGTATGTCGTCCATAGTGATGTGATATGTGATTCCACCAGTGATTGCATTGATGGCGTCATGATGTCATTTGTGACAGTATGAAACACATTAACACACACACACATTTGCCAAAATTCCAGGGGTAGCCGAAGTCACACCACACACCCTTTGACCTCACTGACATCATTAGACTGATATGATATGACATTTGACCCTAAATCCTGGCGCTTCACACCCTCATGCCGCTCTCCCCGCTCCGCCCCCTGTCCTGCCCGCCGTGTCGCATTTCTCATCCCCCCTCCCCACAGCAATGCCCTCCGCCGGCCGTACTTTCACTTTGACGGCCGTGTTTCTCCTTGTCTCTCGTGTCACCAGGCTGTGTGTGCTGCCTCCGCGGGCACCATGATGTAACCCCACTCTCTTAAATGCCTACATTATACCAGTCTTAAACATGATCAATAGCTTCAATCTGGGCTAACATATTTACGCTGATGATAATCATATTCAATTTAGGATATTCAGTTAACTATGTGCCCTTACTGTTGTGTCGGGCAGTTGGTCAGCCACGACACTCTCAGTGTATTTTATTGATAAGGTGTGGGCCAAACGTGCTCAACAATAATCACAGGAGCCTGCGCGCTGCTTAACTATCGGCATTACACTTACCACAGTGAGAAGAGTCGGTGTCAGACAAGGTAATATTTTCATGTTGGAAATTGGCTTTTGAAATAATCGAAGTTCATATGTCTGTTGTTTTAAACCACAAGTACTAGCTGTGTGACGGATTGGAACGCCACATCCACCACCACCACCACCGCATCCACCATCACCACATCCACTGCATCCACATCCACTGCATCCACCACCACAGCATCCACATTCACCACCACATCCACCACCACATCCACCATCACATCCACCATCACCTCCACATCCACCATGACATCCACAGCCACATCCACCACCACCACATCCACCACCACTGCATCCACCACCACCACCACCCCATCCACCACTACCACCGCATCCACCACCACCACCGCATCCACCATCACCACATCCACCGCATCCACCACCACGGCATCCACCACCACATCCACCATCAACACCACATCCACCATCAACACCACATCCACCACCACATCCACCACCACATCCACCAACACATCCACCATCACCTCCACATCCACCATGACATCCACCACCACATCCACCACCACCACATCCACCACCACCGCATCCACCACCACACCCACCACCACATCCACCACCACATCCACCATCACCTCCACATTCACCATGACATCCACAGCCACATCCACCACCACATCCACCACCACCACATCCACCACCACCGCATCCACCACCACCACCACCGCATCCACCACCACCACCGCATCCACCACCGCATCCACCATCACCACATCCACCGCATCCACCACCACCGCATCCACCACCACATCCACCATCAACACCACATCCACCACCACATCCACCAACACATCCACCATCACCTCCACATCCACCATGACATCCACCACCACATCCACCATCACCACATCCACCGCATCCAACACCACGGCATCCACCACCACATCCACCATCAACACCACATCCACCACCACCACCACCACATCCACCAACACATCCACCATCACCTCCACATCCACCATGACATCCACCACCACATCCACCACCACCACATCCACCACCACCACATCCACCACCACCGCATCCACCACCACACCCACCACCACATCCACCACCACATCCACCACCACATCCACCACCACATCCACCATCACCTCCACATCCACCATGACATCCACAGCCACATCCACCACCACATCCACCACCACCACATCCACCACCACCGCATCCAACACCGCCACCACCGCATCCACCACCACCACCGCATCCACCACCACCACCGCATCCACCACCACCACCGCATCCACCACCACCACCGCATCCACCGTCACCACATCCACCGCATCCACCACCACCGCATCCACCACCACATCCACCATCAACACCACATCCACCACCACCACCACATCCACCACCACATCCACCAACACATCCACCATCACCTCCACATCCACCATGACATCCACCACCACATCCACCACCACCGCATCCACCACTACCACCACACCCACCACCACCACCACCACACCCACTACAACCACCACCCCATCCACCACTACCACCACCACCGCATCCACCACCACCGCCGCATCCACCACCACCACCACATCCACCGCATCCACCACCACATCCACCACCACATCCACCATCACCACCACATCCACCATCACATCCACCATCAAATCCAACACCACATCCACCATCCACCATCACATCCACCGCCACATCCACCACCACATCCACCACATCCACCACCACTTCACCACCGCATCCACCACCACATCCACCACCACCACCACATCCACCGCATCCACCACCACATCCACCACCACATCCACCACCACCACATCCACCACCACCACATCCACCACTGCATCCACCACCACCACATCCACCACCACATCCACCACCACATCCACCACCACATCCACCACCTCATCCACCACCTCACCCACCACCTCATCCACCACCACCGCATCCACCACCACCGCATCCACCACCACCGCATCCACCACCACACCCACCACCACTACATCCACCACCACATCCACTACAACCACCACCCCATCCACCGCTACCACCACCACCGCATCCACCACCACCGCATCCACCACCACAGCCACCATCAACACCACATCCACCATCACATCCACCACCACCACCACATCCACCACCACATCCACCATCACATCCACCATGACATCCACCGCCACATCCACCACCACATCCACCACCACCACATCCACCACCACATCTACCACCACCACTTCACCACTGCATTCACCACCACCACATCCACCACCACATCCACTGCATCCACCATCACATCCACCACCACATCCACCACTTCCACTGCATCCACCGCCACCAAATCCACCACCACCACATCCACCACCGCATTCACCACCACCGCATCCACCACCACCACATCCACCACCTCATCCACCACCTCATCCACCACCTCATCCACCAACGCATCCACCACAACCACCACATCCACAACCACCACATCCACCACCACCACATCCACCACAACACCACCACATCCACCATCACCACCACATCCACCATCACATCCACCACCACATCCACCATCACATCCATCACCTTCACATCCACCATGACATCCACCACCACATCCACCACTTCCACCGCATCCACCACCACAGCATCCACCACCACCACATCCACCACCACATCCACCACCACCACATCCATCACCGCATCCACCACCACCTCATCCACCACCTCATCCACCACCGCATCCACCACCGCATCCACCACACCCCCCACCATCACTTCCACCACCACTTTCACCACATCCACAACCACCACATCCACCACCACCACATCAACACCACATCGACCACCACCACCACCACATCCACCACCACCACCACCTCCACCACCACCACCACATCCACCACCACATCCACCACCACCCCCACATCCACCACCACATCCACCCCCACATCCACCACCATCACCACCACATCCACCACTACATCCACCACCACATCCACCACCACCACCACATCCACCACCACATCCACCACCACCATATCCCCCAGATACACCACCACCACATCTACATGTGTGTGGCTATGTGTGTGTAGGTGCAAATGCAATGTTCTTGGATTGTCGTCACAATAAAATACACTGAACATAATCTTCACAAAAGTTATTTACAAACGTTTAAGCTATTGCCATTATAAATTACAATAACTTTTATTTAAGTATTAATTATTTACAAAATTAAAAGCCATTGTTATTTGTAATATCAATACATTTAAGTCACGTAAATACAACACACATTGCATTACAAATGCTATAGGTGTCACATTTGCAAAAGTTAAAACTATTGACATTGTAACTGACAAAGCTATTAATTTTGCTACTTTCAAAACCAACACATAAATAAAAAAAGGGTCATTTACAATACCAATAGCTCAAACTTTCCTAATGCGAGACCTATTGCATTTCCAATGCTTGTTTTGGATAGTTGTTGACCTGCTTTAGGTCAGGTGAGCCAGTTTTTACTGTTGATTTTCATGATATTAAAGATTTTATTGCCTGCAGAAAACTAAAGTCTGTGCAGTCTTCCATACCTTACAAAAAACGTATACAACAGGGCTTTACAAGTTTAAAACTGCCTTAGTTTGCAAACATGAGACACTTTTCTAGCTAACTAACTCACTTTTGGGGGCCCCTTTTATTTTGGTACTGGGGCCTATTTTCTTTCCCAGTCTGATGCTGCATGTTAGGCAGGGCCACTGGAATAATGCCATTGTGCAGCGATTTCTGCACAATTATGCATTTGACGCATTTGCCACATATTCCATCATCTGCTGCATAATCTACAGATTTTAACAACAAAATTGCTTTCTATCTCGAACAGTTCAAAAGTTACTAAAAACGCAGCAACACGTCTTGCACATGTGGGAAGGCCCTTTGAAAAGCTGGAATAGTCAACTTCCTATTTCTCACGGCTAAATTTGGGTGTTAAATTGGTACTAATGGGGTACAACCGGTTCCCAAACAGTGTTACCAAGTTTAAAAATGGCAAAAAAATGAAGTAATATTATTTCAAAATGTGCCGGATTATGTTGCATAATTTGCATTTTCATGACGCATAATTTACTCACCCTGCCACATAATTCCAGCGGTCCTGCTGTTAGGGTAAAACATTGCAGTGATTTTGTTCCTGTTTATATTTCACATGCTTTAATTAATCTTGCTTTCCTCAAGAATGCTAGCTATTTTCAGCTAGGGTGTTTCTGTATTTCATTTCACAGCATATTACTCTTGGATGATGCACCCTTTGTACTGTCGCCTCCAGGTGTTTATAACAGGCTACAGTTGAGCACTTCGGAGTTGAGGATGAAGGCAGTAGAACTTTCACATTATGCCTGTCTGTGGGTCAAAAAGGTGTTCAGATTACTTGATCATTCAAAATAAGGCCTCTCTGCAGAGCACAAAGAGCAATGGTCCTGCATTCCAGTTGTGATTCTATGCAAATGTGTTTGAAAGAGCTACTTATTGGTTAACGCAACAAGGTGAAAGGAAAATAATTTATTGTAGTTGCTCATTTAGCTTGAACGGCTAACAACCATTGACAAAACCCAGTCGAGGGTGTGCAGTTTGGTTTAATTTTAATTATAAAAAAAAGCTTTCTTTAGCCGGCCAGATCCAATTCCACGTGGTCTCTGCTTAGGGGCCTCACATGTTCCTATTTTGCCCGGGGCCCCACATATCCTAGGACCAGCCCTGTGAGAAGCAGTATGTAATGGAGGCCGGTGTCACCATATGTTACTATGAAAACACCATCAGGACTTTGTGTTCCCGGTACATAAAGCCATTACATAGGTAAATTCGACTTACAGGGCTAGATTACAAGCACCATTTGTTTGCATGTGGCCGCACCTAATTCATTCACAGGTCTTTAAAAAGACCATTTACTTAATGAGGCTTTGTTGCTCTTGCACCCCTTCGTAGAGCCCCTGCAAAGGGCATTAAAGCACAACCATTGAAGTTGTTTAATGTTTGTATTTTACAACATTAAGTTCCAGCAGCTGTCTTTCGCATTTGGGTCCAGATGTTATAATGCACTTTGAATCTCACAGTTTTATAGTTTTCTTGCAAGTTTTACTTGGAGCACATCATAGTAAATACTGGAATATGCAGTGCACAACCTTTAGAAGAAAGAGCAATTTAAGTGATACATCTAATTCATAAACAGCCATTTCCCACTGTGATTCGCTTTGATGTAAGATGGTCTAACCTTTTGAACGATAGAAAGCATATTTGCAAAGCACCATCTGAACATAAAATATACTAAGAGATCTTTAGCAAAAAAACTTTATTTAAATGCTGGTCTGTCTTTCTCCGCAATCCACTCTAAAAAACTAGCTTCATATATTTGCACTCGTCGAAAACAACATCTTTGAGAGACCTATTGCGCAAGTTATACTCAGGGTATTTAGCTTCTTTGTAATGCCTCTGTTGGCATTTAAGTGCATCAGAACAGTTTACTAATTAATTCTCAAAATTTTCGTGCATGGATCTGAATCTGCTTTTATGAAAATGTTCAGCTATGGATTATACGAGAAATGTCACCAGTAAACTAGGCTAGAAAATGTGATTGCTGAAATAGAAAAAATAGTTATGGCATGGAAAGCTACGTCAGTGGCCAGAGTTGGCCAATTGTGTACTGGCTGTTTTGGCGTTGCCAGTCTCAAGTGCCAATGTCAAGAGGGCCTTTTCACAAGTAAAAGTGTACATGGGAAGGAAAGAGAGAGCGCGAATGACCAAAGAATCACTGAAGAAATATTGTATGGTCTACTACAATAAATTTGACTTGTAAAAACTTATTTGGAGGTCATATACACTGTACGTACATTGTTTATATATACCATGCATCAATGAAGAAAGCAAGCAATAATAAAAACAAGTGTTCCATAAACCCCGGTAAAACACTGTTTCAGTTGTTTTTTATGGCGCGAAAATGAGTAATCTCTGAAAAGCACTGTTTTTTTGAGGTATTGAAATCACTGGAAAACACTGAAAAAACACCACCAGAATTTACCAAAAATAGAAACTGAAAACAGGAAAGCCTAATTATAAGGTAGAAACGACAGTTTTTAGTGATCACAATCCTGTGATTTTAGAGACTATATCTCAGGGAGTCTTGGGAAAAAGAAAGGCCGATATTCTATGTGCCACAGAATTTGTCTTAAAAGATCAGAATCGGAGACTGAAGTGGGACCAAGTGACCCCTATTGCCTTTTTGCAGGAAACCCTGGCAAAAGTAGAGGGGGAGGTTGCAATCTGTCTGTATAATATGAATTCTGGTGCCAACATGATTGAGGCCTTTGACGCCATCTGCCGACAGGTCAACCTAGACCCGACCGTAAAGACAAAGGCAAATAGGATCAGGGGCCCCAGATGGTTTGATTCAAATTGCTCCAAGGCTCACTCTATTCTCTTAAAGGCTTTAAAAAACAAACCTAGAGACAAAGCACAGATAGCGTTACTGAGGAAGCAATATAACTACGCTATCAGGGTGAGGAAACTCGAGATAAAAAATGAGGCCTGGAGTGAATTGTTATTGCCCGAAATACAACGAGATAGTGCCAAATTCTGGGCAATCATAAACCACCCATATTTCGTGGGACAAGATAATCAGAGAGCAGATTGCATTATACCAGACGATAAATGGGTGACACACTTCAGTAACATCTATAGTCGTCCTCACACCCCCTCAGATTGCGAGACGTCACCCCCGCAATCAACAACCACAATCTCTCCCTTTACTCCAGAGGAGGTCAAGAAAGCAATTAACGACACACTCTGTAAGAAGGCACCGGGGCCTGATGGGGTCCCTGCTGATTTTTTCAAAAGCGCCCCAGAATTTAGTACCAAGATTCTTACAAATATTTTTAATGTTACTAGGGACCTTATTTTTCCCATTAGCTGGACAAAGTCTATAATAGTACCTATTTTTAAAAAAGGACAAAGGACAGACCCGGCCTGTTATAGGCCAATTTCCATCATAGACTCAAGTGTTAAAATCTTGGGGAGAGTCCTTTTAGGAAGACTGACCCAGCTCATAGAAGGGAAGGATATTTTATCAGACGCACAATATGGCTTCAGAGCCAAAAGAGGTACTATAGACCAATGCCTAAACCTGGAACTAATTTTAAATAAATACGTGATCGCCAAGGGGGATCTCTGTACATGGCCTTTATGGACCTCTCATCAGCTTTTGACCTGGTCAACAGGGCTAAGCTGTGGAGGATCCTTTTGGCCATGGGCATTGACCCCCCTCTGGTTGAATACCTAGCTGAATTACATAGGGAGCTTAAGACCTCGGTTAGAGTGACTAGGGAAGGAAGATGCACTTGCCACTTTAACTCAGAGAGGGGGGTTAGGCAAGGGTGTATCCTTGCCCCCCTCCTCTTCACTCTTTACATAAACGACCTGGAGAAAGTCATGGCTGCATCTCATATTGATATCCCGCGTGCAGGAGAGACAAAGTTACCTGTCCTCCTGTACGCGGACGATGCAGTCCTATTAGCACGTTCCGGAGTGGCACTGAATAAACTCCTCTCATCCTTTGGAGATTTCATGACCTCGTTGGACATGAAAACTAACACAGAGAAATCCCATGTGATGATTGCAGGAGTCGCAGGCAGGAAAAGAAAGACAAAAACATTTTTTGCACAGGGAAAGAGGTTAGGAGAGTCCCATCTTTTCCATATTTAGGGGTGACCTTTGATGAAAAGGGCACTTGGGGCCCCCAGCACTCCGCTAAAAGCAACGCTGTTGCTAGAGCGGCAGCAGGGTTGCTTGGATTTGCTAAGAAATTAGGTGCCCGCCCCATGGAAAGCATTATCAAAGTCTACAAAGCAAAATGTGTGTCCGTTGCCCAGTATGGCTCTGCTATTTTGGCGGTTTACCAGTCACGATAAAATCCAGAAAGTAGAAAATAAATTTTTGAGATCTCTGCTTTCAGTCCCCCAATCGACTCCCACTTACGTATTACACGCAGAGCTAGGTTTGGGTTATATAACGGACACCCTAAAATTAGCCCCAGTTATTGGATGGATGAAAACTTGGCTTAACCAGGAGCTCACATTAAATCATATTATTTTAAAAGATTGTTTAGCCCTGGATAGAGCCTTACATATTCCGTGGGTAAAATTTGTACAAATGCAGCTGACTCTTGCCGGACGTCCGGAGCTTTTTTCTTCTCCAGACCTGATAAGTCAGGATGATCTTAAAACAGTAAAAAAAACACCCTGACTGAGTTATATGTTCTGGAGAGGGAGGCTATAGAGCTAAGAAAACCCACGGTAAGGAAACATTGTATGTTGACATCTGTTCCAGGAATGGAACCATACCTTGTCCTGGTAACTAAACCATACCACTGTTTCCTTTTAACGAGATTTCGTTTTGATCTGATCCACTTTATTTTGGGCAATTATAAAATTTGGAGTAGTCCTGATGATGCTGAACCATGTGACTGTGACCACTTTTCCACTCAGGACACGACACATTTTATCATGTTTTGTGGACATTATATCGACATCAGGAAAAAATATTTGCTTCCAATACTGCGTAACCAAGGTTTCATTCAGGTTAAACCAGCTTTGATGTTTTTGCAACTTCTTCCAAATGTTAAAGTAGCCTTCCATGTTGCTAGTTTTTTAGTTGCAGGAGCACGGATAAATAAGAACCGTACTAGAGTTAGGCACCTTACTGAACATTGACTATTAACTTCCCCTTTTAACTTTTAAAATTTTGTTCTCTGGAGGGTCTCCTTTTAATACTTTTAAAATATTTTTTAATATTTTTATATGTTTCACCTGTATATTGTGATTTTAATGTTTTTTAAATTTTGATTATTTGCTGAATCATGTATTAACTTGTGCTCTGATGAATTGCTATGTAATCACGCTCGTTCTTTTATGATTTTTAATAATCGAATAAAGATAATTGACTGACTGACTGACTGATCTGCCTACAGTGAAGGTGCGGACACGGCGACAAGGGAAGCATAGGGTACACTCACTGAAGACAACGCTCCCGTGCCTCGCCCGACGGGGCGAGTGCGGAAGAAACCCCGCGCTCGGGGGAGACCTTTGCTCCTGCAGACACAGTCCTTGCTCCTGGGTTCTGGGAGCCCGATACTGCGCCCAGCTGTGTCTGATGTGACCGGGAGTGGCATTACCGACTGACTGACGGACAGTACGTCCTAGTGAACGGTCTGGGAGGTGGAACATTGTGAGCCTGATACTGGGACTGTGGAGGGGCCGGCACCTTCCTCTTTGCGTGCACCGTTGGGCTGTCTCCCCTTGTGGCTAACGGAGCCCTGTAGAGTGACGCCATTTTGGACTCCACTTCCCCGCGGCCTACGGAAGGAG
Source organism: Lissotriton vulgaris (assembly GCF_964263255.1). Lineage (NCBI taxonomy): Eukaryota > Metazoa > Chordata > Amphibia > Caudata > Salamandridae > Lissotriton > Lissotriton vulgaris. Next base: position 549,010,270 of record NC_141699.1, on the reverse strand, counting down.
TGCCAGAGACCTAATAATAAACGTGATCGCAGGTGCAATAACAAACTGATAGCCAGCAGTGATGGCAGGAAGGGGTCCCAGACATGCTGCGGCGCAATCAAAGCTGGAGAAGTATGCCTTCGAAAAACCTGCCGTGCAGCACTCCGAAGGCCACCAGTCCATGAGTAAAAGCCCGGAGGGAGATGGCTCCAAGAAGGTGACACTGGAGTATCTGATGAAGATGCTCTCTAGCGTCCAAACGACAGTGGGGTCTATATCGACGGACGTTGGCCTGCTGAGGGTCGATCTCCACAGGATGACCGAACGGGTGGCGCAGGTGGAGGTAGTTACTAAATCCCTAGTGGAGGACACCTCGGAACTGCAGCTCGCTGCGGAGCGCATGGAAGCGGTCACTAAGAAGCTGCAGGAACGACTGGATGACCAAGAAGGACGCTCACGGAGAAACAACGTCCGAATTTTGGGTGTTCCGGAATCTGAGGGCAAGCAAGCAATGGACCTATATGTCGAGGACTTAATCAAGACGAAACTGCAGCCGAAAGGCCTCTCCCATTTCTTCTCTGTCGAGCGAGCGCATAGGGTCCCAGGGGGAGCACCGAAACCGGGGGCGCAGCGGCGTCCGGTCCTGGCCAGACTTTTTAATTTCCGTGGTAGGGATGCCATTCTTCAAGCAGCCAGAGTCTCTCCACCTATTAAAATACTGAACTCCACTATTGCCTTTTTCCCGGACTATACAGCTGAGGTGGCCCGGCGCCGGAAAACCTTTACCGATATCAAAAAAGCCTTGCGAGCCAAGGAACTGCCCTACTCCATGCTCTTCCCGGCTAGACTGAGAATCGTGGACAATCACAAAGCATGGTTCTTCAACACCCCAGAGGCGGCAAGAGACTGGCTGGATGGTTGGAGACGCACTGAGGCCCGGCGGAGGAATGGCAGGGGTCAACGCGACCAAAAGGCACCCACTCAGGAGAATCAGCAGTCATCACAAGGACATAGTCAGGACCTCTTTGAATCAGGCCTGGAAGAGGGTGAACCTCTGGAAGAATAAACGTCGGTGGCCTGAACTATTGACTGAACTTTTACAGACTTCCACTTGCGAGGCCCTTGATATTCACCCTGTGTCTGGCGGAAGAGGTCACATGGAGCTGTTGTGAGGTCGTAGAGCTACTTACCCCTTGCAAGCAAGTACAATGGGATGGGTTGGGACTAGGCGCTCTTCTAAGTTGGGGGGGCGGGCGGTTTCAGGCCCGCGCAGCAGGGAGGCAGGGAGGGGGGAGGGGGGGATTTGTTTCAATGTTCTAGTTTTTGTTAATTGCACCAAAACACGGCATGTTCTACACCACACGAAGGAGACAGGTCTCTGGATGGAGGTACGCAGCGAGGCCCGTCCCCTATTGACTTCTACGAAAACACGCACACATTTAAATGGCAGCACCAGGGATGGACACACCTGAAGACCTTACACCACATTCTTCCCGCACATCGACCTTCACAGTCCTAACATGGAACGTTAGGGGATTGGGCGACAGGGTGAAGAGGGGCCTAGTGCTACAATACTTGAAGCGCTGCAAGCCGGCGATAGTCATATTACAGGAAACTCATCTAGTTGTCTCGGCCTAGAAGGCAATGGATAGATGGGGGTATAGGTTCCTTGCACATGCTGACTTCCCCTCCGGCTCTAGAGGGACAGGGATACTTATTCGGAAAAGCTTTCCAATGGTATGTCAATAGACAAAAATTGATGATCAGGGACGCTTTGCAGCTGCGACGATACAGTGGGAGGGCCAATTGTATAACTTTGTGTCTGTGTATTTCCCTCCCGGCCTGCATGCTACAGCACACACGGCCCTTGCTGCCTTCCTCTTATCTTTACCGACAGCGACGCTAATAATAGGAGGCGACCTAAATGATGTCCTGGACCATGAGATGGATAGACACCCACATAGCACAACGGTGTCGGGAGGTGGGTGACTCGCTGGACTACTAGACGCCCTGGGACTGACGGACTGTTGGCGCCACAAACACCCCTACGATAAGCAATACACTTATTACTCAGCAACACACCACTGTCTCTCACGTATAGATTACATTTCAATGTCAGGGGATGGAATACATGGCGTTCAGGAGGTAGACATCCGTCCCAGGGGAATATCTGACCACTCTCCGCTCCGACTCACGTACACAAATCATCGCTCCCATAGAAGTCGCATCTTTCCCATTCACGCAGGCTACCTGCAGAGCGCTCCTTTGAGGAAAACCCTGTCTAAAACTGCTAAACCCTACTTTCAGGAGAATTCAGGCTCCATGGTATCCTATGGGAAGCATATAAAACGGTCATACGCGGGCAGGCAATTGCATCCATTGTCGCTCACAGACTGACCCAGAATCGAGAACTTAGCACCCTCGAAGGGGCTCTTGAGGAGGCCATTGCCGACTAGGAGGTCCACCCATCCTCGGGAGCTGCTCTGACAGTCCGGCTGCGACAGGTTGAGTGGATGTCCTACCAAAGAGAAATGGTGCAGACTACAATTCAGGCCACCCGTCATAGGATATACGAATTAGGCGATAAGGCTGGAAAGATGCTGGCCTGGCTCGACAAAAAGGAGAGGGCGGGAAGGGTCATTGCACAACTGACTTTGCCCGGGGGCCGTCTGACCTCGGACCCAGGAGCCATAGCCGACCTGCTAGCTGATCATTTTGAGGCAATATATACCCCCCCAGGCGGCTTACACGCCGGAGGATGCTTACGACTATATTAAAGATTTGACAATCCCTTGCCTCTCACCAGAGGCGGCACTCCTGCTAGACGCAGACATCACTGTGGAGGAGGTACGGGAGGCGACTAACGCACTAGCGTCCGGCAAGGCTCTGGGTCCCAACGGTCTCCCGGTAGAACTGTATAAGCAAACTGCTTCCGCAACTGCCCCCCATCTGCTTAAAATGTTCGAGGATAGCCTACAAATAGGTATGCTACCTAAAGATCAATGCCTTGCCACAATCGTCCCGATTCACAAACCTGGTAAGGCCCCGGAAGCATGCAGCTCCTACCGTCCCATTTCCCTACTAAACGCTGAACCTAAGATCCTTGCCAAATTACTCTCACAGCGCTTGGCTCCCCACCTTGCTACTTTGGTATACCCGGACCAATCTGGCTTTATGCCGACGCGCAACACCTCGCATAATTTGCGCCGTCTACAGGCGGTACTGGCCCGCCGGGAGTACATACAGGAGCCGGCAGTGCTTCTCTCCCTAGACGCCACTATGGCGTTTGACACCGTAGAATGGCCTTATCTATTTGCCGTGCTCCTTCTCATGGGCTTTGGCCCCAAGTTCTGTGCGTGGGTCCGCCTGCTCTATACTGGGCCTCTGGCCCAGATAGCAGTAAATGGCCACGTCTCCAGGGATTTCCCGCTTGGCCGTGGAACGCGGCAAGGCTGCCCGTTGTCCCCCTTGCTGTTCACGCTGATCCTTGAGCCATTGGCGATCTGGATTCGGTGGGAACCATCCATCAAGGGTATCAGGTGGTCGCCGTCCTTGGAAGATAGGATATCTCTCTATGCGGACGATGTCCTTCTTTACCTCACCTCCCCCAAAAAGTCAATCCTAGAAATTCTGAATGTTTGCGAAAAGTTTGGGAGAGTTTCAGAATATAGAATTAATTGGACCAAATCAGTCCTGTATGTTCTCGCCGGCAGCCCGCCATCCCTTCCCGCGGACTGTCCGCTGCGTTACACTGACACCCCTTTTAAATATTTGGGAATCCAGGTTTCATCCAACCCGGACGAATTCCACGCCCTGAATTTGAGACCCCCACTGGAAAGGTTTACTGGGGATGTAAGGGTGTGGCGTTCCCTCCCTCTCACCCTCCTTGGCAAGGCCGCGCTGTTTAAAATGATGGCACTGCCTCGTTTTCTCTACCTCCTCGAGAACACACCGTTCCCGGTCCCCTCTTCCTACTTCAGAGCCATCGCAGCTGCGGTTTCTACTTTGTTGTGGGACGGGAAACTGGCACGAATTGCACAATGCAAACTGGTAAAAGATTGGTATGATGGGGGCATATCACTCCCTGATATCGAATTATACTACTGGGCTGCCCACCTTAAGCAATTAATTACTGGCTACACGCCCTGCAGACCGAGCCCGCCTTTTTGGCTGACAGGCAGAATATTGAGTCCAGGGGACTTCTAAGAACCCTCTATAGTCGTGGCGTCCCATCCGACCTCATCGGTCCGACCCATCACACGGTCCAACTCTGGTATAAGGCACATAGACACCTTCAGTGCGCAGACGCTATCACGCAAATGACACCCCTGTGGGACTCACACAGACTAGGCTTCATGGGAAATAGCAAGGGGTTCCGGGCATGGGACGCCATAGGCATTTCGGTGGTGGGAGATCTTTGGAGGAAAAACAACATAGTGGACTTCACTTACCTACAAACCAAACACGATATGGCCCAGTCTGAGTATTATAGGTATATGCAGATCCGTCATTCACTTCTGTCGGTCATCCCGGTGAGTACGAAACTACAAGAGTCCACTCCGTTGGAAGATAGGCTGCTAACAGAAAATATGTCCCACAAAGCGACGTCCTACACATATAGGAAACTGGTCAACAACCTACCTGACATGCTATCCAAATTGCTCCTGACTTGGGTGGGCGAAATTGGCGACCTTGATGACTCGGAATGGCAAGAGGCTCTCTCGTCGCCCAGAGAATCAGTGATCCCATCCAGACTTAAACTAGTTCAGTTAAAAATACTACACCGCACATACTACACCAGAACGGTCCTTTACAAAATAGGGAGGGCCTCCCACGAATATTGCCTCCGCGGATGTGGAGAAAGAGGGACATTCTTCCATACCATTTGGGACTGTAGTCGGGTGGCCGCGTATTGGGCAGCGGTGATGCAAACCATTTCCCAATCCATGACTATTTCACTGATGCCCAACCCACGTCGCTGCCTGTTAAACATCTGGGATGCGGAAGATTTGACCCACCGTCAACAAGATTGGGCCATACTGGGGATGTTAGTGGCAAAACGTAATATTGCCAGACTATGGGGATCTAGCGTACTGCCCACACTGCGAGACTGGTGTAAGGACATGGACGAAGCGATGGTGGCTGAAAAGGCGGTATTTGTCCATCGGGGATGCCCCGAAAAATGGGGGCAAATCTGGGGGGCCTGGAATAAATTTAGGGGAGACATATGTGAGCCACCACGAGTTGACCCGGATGAGTGTCTCTCTGATTCACAGGTTTGATCTAAAGTTTACATAAACCAACATGGAACTCCTTTGGCTGTGATGGACCCCGTCCGACTGCTTATCGTGCTTCATAATGTGAGATTGGGTTTTTGGTCACAACACCAATGTTAATAGAGCTGCAGACTTGAACGTTGTTTTGTCACCTTTGAGGAACTGAACATGATTACCGTGGTTTTATTTTTATTGTGGGGTTTGTTATCTGTTGTAAAAAAGAGAAAAATCTTAGACCTAAGTCATGTCGTATATTTACATTCTTACCATCATGTTGCTATATATTTTCTTCCGCCGCCGGACCCCTGGGTTGTCGGCTCTAAGGCCGTGTTCTCAGTACACTCACATATAGATAGTATTACCAGTGCGGCCAGCCCTGGTGGTTGTAGGCCCTACATTGTGTATTCCTATTCATGTACAATAACGGTCTTCAAAATAAATAAATAAATAAATAAATAAATAAATAAATAAATAAATAAGCCAATCATGGAGTCACTAATCCATTACAACAATTTACAATAGAGAGCATATGCACTTTAGCACTGATCAGCAGTGAAAAAGAGCCCAGAGTCATAAAAAACACAACAAACAGGTAAAAAAAAAATTAGGAGGAAGGCAAAAAGTTCAGGGATGAGCCCGCAAAAAGGGCCATGTCCAACACCTACCTATTAATACCCAGCTGCATTATACTCTGTTCTACTATCTCGTGATTTGCATTTTATTCTGAGCTTTGCTCTTATATGAAAAAGGATTAACTGACTGACTCTGCCATTGATTTTGCTCTCTGAATTGATTTAAGCCTTTAAAAAACCTTAATGGTTTTCATTTTAATACACTTAATTCGGAAATGTTATTTGATTGTTGAATTTACATGTTGACCAAGTCCAGTTGCGAAGCAACAAAATACTAAAGAGATTAACAACGATTCTGGTTCATCAGTAACACTTAAGAGTCAAATCAAAACTTATTAATGCACAGATAATAAAAACCATTGTGTAAATAGCCTCATAATACCAATCTTAAAATTGATAAGAATAGGAAATGTTGTGGCCATTGTAAGCGTTTTTTATGCAGCTTTTTCGCAGCCTGAATAAAAAAAAACGTACAGTTTGGACATTGATTCTTATGTTCTCCCATTTGTAGCATGCGATGACAGCTTGCCGACAAGATAGTACTCCCAGACTATTAAAGGGTTGGCGTCGAAGATGTCATTGCTCGTTAAGAAGTGCAGGGCATACGCAGATGACATGTGCAATGGTTTCTTGGGCTTGCTTGCACCACCTACAGACAGAAAACCTCCGAAGCCTTGGGACCTAAATTTCATTTACGTGTAGGTGGAGTAACAAATGCCGAAATACGTCTGCAACGCTAAAACTTGAAATTAATTTATTATGAACCATGCATGAGAGCTGTTTGCGAAGGCGTTCTTACTTGAATGAATTACAACTTGTTTTACTTTTGGTGAATTTCTTAAAAACGTGTGAAATTGGGTGCTCCACAGGTCAGTAATTTCTAGGTTCCTTATAAGTCTTTGTAGATATTCTCTAAAACTGCATTTGCGGGGGCGTGGCTAAGGCAGCCGACATGGCAGACGCGGCTTAGTTGAGCGCCGTCCCGCCGATAATTTCCTCGACCAATTATCCTGCCTGCCCCCTCACCCATACTTGTCCCACGGCAGTGAGGTGTGGCGGAGGGTGTCCGGCAGGCTTTTGAATCGCATCGGCGGTGATGGCAGTGTGCAGTCGGCCCCGGAGGCGGAGTGGCCTACACCAAGCAGAGACGCCGGGACCTCGATTTTGGAGGCTCCTGGGGAGTGTGACGACCGATGGCGGACGGCCGAGCGGGGCCGCGGTGCAGCCCGCTTCCGAACGAGGGGTGAATACTGGCAAGCCGCCATCAGTGGAGTGGATCGTCAGCCCTGACGTTGCGCTGGGGGCCTGGACGGCTGCCCGGTGGTCGCGACCGGCGGGGCATTGATCGGCTGGTCGAAGGTGGCGGCAGGGGCCTCGAGAAACGCCTGGGCCCAGAGACGCGGCCCATGCGGTTAGTGTGCAGCAGGGTCTTGAAGGGTGGTGAAGTAGAGGGGCTGGCGCTGGGGGCTCGACGGTCAGATCGGGCCGCGGCGGACTGGGCCTCCGGGACACAAGTGGACTGCTCCTGAGGTGGTGTACACCAGGCTGAATTGGAATTGCCTGGGACTCGGCGGTCGGGTTGGGCCGCGGAGTGCCCCTTGGGGCCCCCAGCTGTGGTGGGGTAGTCCTCTGGTCACCGGGAACGCGGTGTAGTACACAGTGTATGACGCGGGCCCCCACTGGACAGTCCCATCGGCCACAAACGGACCACGCTGAGCGACCGAAGGGGACACGGGGCCTAGAGACTACACGACCCTCTCCTGAACAGGAGTAGGTGGAGCTGTGTGTTGGATCCGGGTGCGCCGTGGAGGTCTCGGAGGTCCACGAAACAGACGCTGAGGACAGCTGCTCGGCCCGGCGGGCCACCGGGGGCGGACCGAGCTGTGGATTGCCTAACTACCTGAGCCCGGTGCCTCGGGGGACAATAGCTAGTGGGCCTGCAGGCGGACGATTGGCGGAGGAGGCCCCCCGGGTTGGGGCAGTGAAACCCTGAGGTTCACGGGAAAGCTTTCCAACGACACTGACCCCACCAGCCGCAGACCATGACCAGAGGCGGGGGCGGCAGCGGAGCTTCGAAGCAAGGTACCCCTGACAAGTTCACCGGCGCAGGTGGGACGGCCGGGACCTCCGGGGGTCCTCCGTCCCAGGGGCCAGATAATGGAGCGCTCCTGGCGGCAATCACCCAATCTAGAAACACCCTGGACGCCAAAAGAGGGGCAGGTGGGGCTGATGTTACTCTATTGCGCCAGGATTTACGTAACGCAGTGGCCCGCATCACCGAGGCCGAAACAAGGATCACCGGAGTGGAGGATGATGTGGCAATATTAAAGAAGAAAGTAGCTACCATGGAAGGGATTCAGAAGGGCCTGGCGCTCCGGGCGGAGGATGCCGAAGGGCGGGCTCGGCGCAACAACCTATGGTTTGTTGGATTTCCGGAGGATTGCAAAAAGGGGGATATGGAGGCCTTTCTCACTCGATGGCTGGAGGGCTGGCTGCCACCGGAGTCCCTCTCTCGCTGTTTTGTCATTGAGCGGGCGCACAGGGCGCTTGCTCCGAAGCCGCCAGTCGGGGAGCGCCCACGACCGGTGATAGCCAAATTGCTTAATTATCACGATCGGGACACTATCCTGAGACAAGCACGTTTGAAGGAACCCCTCATGTGTGATAACCAACGGATTCTGATATTCCTGGACTATACAAAGCTGGTGCAGCGACTACGACAATCCTTCACAGAGGCTAAGGCTCACCTGAGAGGCCTCAAAATCCAATATGCCCTACTTTATCCAGCCCGTCTGCGAGTGATCTATCAGTCACGTACTTTGTTCTTCCATTCTCCGGAAGAAGTCTTTACCTGGACTGATGAGACAGTTCAAGTTCGGCCACCCACTCTGCCGGCTCGAGATTCTGATTCGTCCTCCTCGACAGCGCCGCGGCAGACTCATAGACGCTCTCGTAGCAGTAGCAATTGGAGATCCCGCTCCACCAAAAGATCCCCCGCCAAGAAGGATGCTGCGGAGGGGACCGCTCCTCTAGATACTCAGACAGTGGATCCGTGAAAGGTGATGGGACATTAAGCAGTGTTGCGAGGTGAGATCGGCAAGCGGATTCAAGCGGCCCAGCCAGAGATGGCGGGCGCGTTCTGGAAACACCGGCATCCTGTGTTATAGACTTAGACTATCAGTTATGGGATGTGGGACGAGGGAGGATGGGGGGGGGGTGGACTGCAAGGCGGACATTTGCCTCAGGGTAGCAGCGATCCAGTTTTCCACGGGCGTTGATTGCCCCCTTACGGGGCTAGTTGGGGGTTGAGGGTGTGGTTTATGGGGATCCATTGGAGTGGGTGGCCGCCGACCTCCCGTTGGGAGTTGGGGTGTTCCTACACTGCGACAGATACTGCAATGTTGCTGAGGTATAGGGGGGGAGGCTAGTACTTGGGGTGTTGGGTTGGGGTCTGGTTCGAGGTTTGGGGGTGGGGGGACACATGAGTTTGCGGAAATTAGGGGCAGCTCTTTACAACACGATGGTCCACCAGGTTCGATTGACGATGTATAGGCAGCTACACTCCCCTGCGCCCAGGCGATTGCAGACTTACCCAATTGATGGCGGCTAGAGGTCCTGCTTCGGAGCTCCCCAGGGCGGGGCTACGAATAGTGAGCTGGAATGTAAGGGGCATGCTGGATAAAATCAAAAGGGGCGCTGTGCTGTGACAGGGGAAAAGAGAGAAGGCAGATGTTCTACTATTGCAAGAAACTCATCTCCTATGTACCAAGACCCTTAGCCTGCAGCGCTATGGATATCAACAGGTGTTCCACGCTGGTTTTGTCAGAGGATCCTGGGGAGTGGCGGTAATGATTCACCGTAGGGTGTCATATGTCCACTCTACACAGTGGGTAGATGCCCAGGGCAGATACGTGTTTGTCAGGGGAACGATTGGCGGTGAGCCAGTAGTCTTTGTTAGTGTGTATGCCCCCCTCCGCTGCAATGGTCTCTTGTGGAGAAACTGTTCACTGTCTGGGCTGAGATTCCGGATGCGTTGGCTGTGATCGGAGGTGACTGGAATGATGTTATGGATGGCAATGTGGATCGCTACAGGCCGGGTGGTCGGCAGCCGATAACTACCCCTACGAGATTGAATGATATGGTGAGGGGCTTGGGCTGGACGGATGCATGGCGCTATCAGCATACACATAGTCAGGAATACACTTATGTTTCGGCGGTCCATAACTCCTTCTCAAGGTTAGATTACCTGTTTGTTCCTTGCACCAAGATAGGGAGAGTGGAGTCGACGGCTATATTGCCGCGTGGACTCTCTGACCACTCCCCCATTGCGATCGATATCCTTCTAGATAGGCGGCGGCAGCCATTTTGATGGAGCCTCTCTACCTGGCACCTACAGCAGGACGATTACCAGTCTCATATGCGAGAGGCCATAGCCCACTACTGGACTGATAATGAGAGATCGGGGGTGGATGATGTGACTCTCTGGGAAGCTCTGAAGCCCACACTCCGAAGAGTAGATATAGCCTGGTGCGCCAAGGCCCGTAGGACGCGAGGGGAGGAACTGGAGAAGGCAGCGGATCGTGTCCGCACCTTAGAGAGACAATGCACGGAGACGGGGGTGGAGGAGGATATCAGACGACTGCTGCAGTGGGGGGATAAGTCCGGCACAATGTTGTATAGACTCTGCCAGGGCACGTTCCAGGCACAGACACTGCCGGAGCTACGGGATGAGGCCGGAGGTTCTCTGTCGGATCCAAGGGTGATTGCTGACAGTTTCGCGCGCTACTATGCGGCGCAGTATACCCCTAGGGAATCCCTCCCAGCAGAAGCCGTAGATACATTTCTAGCGGAACTCCCACCGCGGGGGATCTCTGACGAAGAGCGCAGTCGTCTTGAGCTTCCACTGTCCGCAGAAGAACTAGGGAAGGCGCTTGGAAAATTAAACGCAGGGAAGGCCCCAGGGCCTAACGGATTTCCGTGCGAGTTTTTTCAGAAATACCATCTCCAATTAGGGACACATTTTAAGAAGGCGTTGGATGCTGCTAGAGAGTCTGGCCACCTACCGAGAGATTGGAGTTACGCTGAGATAGTGGTCTTTTGCAAACCAGGGAGGCCTCCAGATCGCCATGAATCCTATCGCCCTATGTCACTTCTGAATATCGAGGCGAAGATACTGGACAAGGCCCTCGCTAACCGCCTCCTCCCGTTAATCGCCACCCTGGTCCATCCGGATCAGGCCGGTTTTATGCCGCACAGAGCTACCAGGCACAATATTAGGCGGGCCCAAGTGGCTTTGGAAATGATGCGAGCTACCGGAACTCAGGCAGCGCTTTTGTTAGCTGATATAGATAGAGCCTTTGACTCGCTGAGCTGGGTTTACCTGCACGCGCTCCTGCCTCTCTTGAATCTTGGACCCCATTTTCTCTTGTTTATACAAGTTCAAGTTCCAGAATTTGTATAGCGCACTACTCACCCAGAGGGTCTCAAGGCGCTTGTGGGAGGGGGTGCATTATTTATCGAATAGCCAGGTTTTAAGTTCCTTTCTGAAGGAAATGTGGTTTTGTGTGAGGCGGAGGTGAGTGGGGAGAGAATTCCAGGTCTTGGCCGCCAGGTTAGAGAAGGATCTTCCTCCCATGGTGGATCTGTGGATGCGCGGAACTGCGGCGAGAGCTTGATTGGAGGATCTTAGTTGGCGGTGGGTGTGTATAAGGACAGTCGTGTGCTGAGGCATTCGGGTCCTAGTTTGTATAGGGCCTTGTGTGCGTGGGTGAGGAGACGGAACGTTATTCTCTTGTTGACGGGAAGCCAGTGGAGGTCTTTTAGGTGGCCGGTAATGTGAGCTTGGTGAGGAATGTCCAATATGAGTCTAGCTGATGCATTTTGGATGCGTTGGAGTTTTTTCTGTAATTTGGCTGTGGTTCTGGTGTAGAGGGTGTTTCCATAGTCCATTCGGCTAGTGACCAGTGCGTGGGTGACAGTCTTTCTTGTTTCGGTGGGGATCCAACTGAAGATTTTTTTGAGCATCCGAAGTACGTTGAAGCAGGAGGATGAGACGGCGTTGACTTGTCTGGTCATCGAGAGGGAGGAGTCTAGGATGAAGCCTAGGTTACGTGCGTGGTCTGTGGCTATGGGTGCTGTGCCCAGGGCCGATGGCCACCATGAGTTGTCCCAGGCAGAGAGGGGTGACCCTAGGATGAGGACTTCCGTTTTGTCTAAGTTAAGTTTTAGGCGGCTGTTTTTCATCCATTCGGCTGCTTCTTTCATGCCTTCATGAAGATTGATTTTGGCGGTGTTGGGGTCTTTGGTGTGGGAAAGGATCAGCTGGGTGTCGTCAGCGTAGGAGATGATGTTGAGGTTGTGTTGTCGCGCGATGGATGCGAGGGGACTCATGTAAACGTTGAAGAGGGTGGGACGAAGTGATGATCCTTGTGGTACTCCGCAGATGACTTTGGTGGCCTCTGATTTGAATCGGTGCGAGTAGCAGGCGCGATCTCGGACACCTTCCCTATTAGACGGGGCACCGTCCAGGGGTGCCCTCTCTCGCCGTACCTGTTCGCCCTCGCCATGGAACCTCTTGCGGCGTGGGTACGCATAGACGCGCAGATGAAGGGATTTGAATTGGAGTCCGACAGGATCGCACTCTATGCAGACGATGTGCTGTTCTTTCTCACGGACCAAAATAGGTCGGGCCCGAGAGTTCTTGAAATTATGAGGGTGTTTGGAGAGGTCTCAGGGCTTCATCTTAATGTGAAGAAATCCACTCTATGGACCCTGGGAGATGGTGTGGTACTGGGCAACTGGGCGTCGACTCTATAGGAAGCTGTGGGGGGCTTTAAGTACCTCAGAGTGTTTTTAACAGACATACCAGGAGTCTTGTGGGAACGCAACATCGTTCCAGTCTGGGACAGAGTTCGGTCAGATGTGAAAATATGGTCCCGCATGCCCCTGAATCTGTATGGCCGCTCAGCCATTTTCAAGATGGTGGCCCTCCCTCGTCTGCTCTATCAGCTGCAGAACCACCCCTACCCTGTCTCGCCGCAGTGGTTTTGCCAGGTCAACTCGGCACTGGGCCGCTTCCTCTGGGCAGGGGGTGCTGTACGTGTGGCACACCGCACCTGCTTCTTTTCCACATATTGTGGTGGCCTGGCGTCGTCGGATATTCTATCTTACTATCAAGCTTCCCACTTGTTGGTGTTAAACAAGTGGTGGTATGGAGATCGGAGTGATCCGGCTTATGCCCTTGAGAGATTCTTGATGGAACCAGACACTCTACATACGTTACTGTACTCGGCGGGAAAGAGGAGGAGGCTCCCAGTGGTTACACAGGTGGTCTTTCAAATATGGCGTCGAGCACTTAGCCGCATGGGATGGTGGAATAGGCTAACAGAGGAGACCCCGCTGTGGCACAATGGCCGTCTACCGGCTCTTGCAGCCTTGCAGGGGTTTCGCGGCTCGGATATGATGGGGATCTCAGCGTTGGGCCATGTCATGAAGGGCACAACCCTTAAATCATTCCAGGAACTGAGAGATGAATACGATATGCCTAATACTCAATTCTTTAAATATTTGCAGATTCGACACGCCATTTCCCCTGCCCTGGAGGGACTAGACTCCCTGCCGGAATTCAGTCCTCTAGAAGCCAAGTTATTTATGGGGGAATTGGTGGAAAAGAAAATATCCTGCATCTATCAGTCACTGGTTATTCACTGCTCCCCCTCTCTGGACAACTTGCGGTCCACCTGGGAGAGAGACGTAGGAGAATTAGATGAGGAGGGTTGGAGGGAGGCTCTCGCAGCTCTGAGGGAGGCGACCATCACTGTACGATTGCGTTTTATCCTATTTAAATACCTACACAGGGCTTATTACATGAGAGAGAGACTGTGGAGGGCTGGTTTGATTGCCTCCCCCGACTGTCTGAGATGTGTCCGAGAGGTGGGCACTTTCCTACACACGGTATGGTCCTGCGGGGCATTGGAGAGATACTGGACGCGTGTTTGGGATTGCTTGGATGAGGTGCTGGGCTGGAAGCTCCCCCGCACATCGCAGCTGGGCCTTTTATATGTTTTGGAGCAGGTGGGTGGTAACATCTACAAACGACACTTACTACTTCTGGGCCTTACGGCGGCTAAGAGGGACGTGGCCCGTGCCTGGAAGAACCCTAGAGCTCCCCCGTTAGAGGTTTGGAAACAGGGATTGGATTACTATATGGGACTCGAACGTCCAGTGTTTGAGGCCCGTAGCTGCCCCAGAAAGCACTACAAAATATGGAAGAGGAGGGCGGAATACAGGGGGCTGTGGCTAGAGCCGCCGATACAACAAGATGTAACTGGTGAACAATTGCTTTGAGAACCAGGGCGTGGGTAAGAGTGTATTACTACTTTCATACAGACTTATTTGCTTGACCTGGATGGACATCGTGAACGGGGCTAGGGTGGGACCCGGGTGGGGGGTAGTTCTTATGGGGTGGGGGGGTAAGAGTTGTTCGATACTAATGATTTATCTTGATTACTGTATTGATTGCTTTTCTTTGCACTTTGATCTTATGCTCACAGCCCCTCCGGTGTTCGGAGTACTGTGGATATCTTGCAATCTTACTCAACACAACAATAAAATTTTGTTCTGAAAAAAAAAAACTGCATTTGCCTGTCAGTGGACCACTCTAAACAGAGCAAATGTCTAGCAAGCCCTCCCTGGCAGGTCTTAACTTGCAACAAAGTTTAACAAACGCGCACTGTCTTGGAAACGTTTTCTTAAGTAGGCCGAATTCTACCCTTATTTGAGCTGGAGATGCGTGTGTGGAAGAGCTGCCTGTAGGTGTTTAGATTGAGAATTTCGAACAACTGAGATTAGTGACCACAGAAAACCTCACAACCATATGAGATTGTAGGGAGAAACTTTGCACAAATTACTTTTTATATAAACTGCATGGATTGACCACCCCAGCCTCTTTTGAAGTGACACAAATGCTGTTAGTGAGGCCCCAGCCTTAGATCTCTTTGGGACAGTGACCAATGTAGGGTGCCTTTTGTATAAATATCACTTCCAAGGTATTTATAATCTTGCTCCTGGGTTAATTTCTTTATATGCCATGGACCTGTTCTTTTACTGAGCATGAAAACTTTGGTTTCATTTAGTTTGATTTCAAGCTTGTTTGAAACTGTATTATCACTTAATTTTCGCAGAAGTCTTTGAAGGCCAACCTTAGTTCTACTCAGAACTACATTGTCAACTTAGGGCATGCTGGTTATAATTTTCCCTCTAGTTTTGGCTCATGCGCACTAATCATATCCAAGTCTTCAGGGATATCTGCAGTGAAGATGTTAAACACTTAATTTTGAAGATCAGGGTAAAGCGCTATGTTTTCTGATAGCAGAAGATTGTTACAAACTGGACGGGGGCGTGGCTTGGTCGCCGGAGGGAATGGCGGTGTGAGCTTAGAGCTCTCTGCCTGATCCCCATATTATCCTGCATTAACGGAGCGGTGAAGCACACGACAACGCTCCTCTGGGCACCGGAGGCGAGGAGAACGGAAGCGGCACCCTAGCGAGAGTAATCGGAGCCAGCCGGAGGCCTGTAGACCGAGTGGGGCGGCTGCTGAGCCTGAGGGCAGAGGAGCGGTGTCATCGCGGCCATCTCCGATGTCGGAGATCATTAACGAGAGCTTTAGCGTGGAAAAGTGATCCCTGGGACGGCGAACCCTGGAGCGCAGCAGAGGAGGATATAGCGATTGCTGATACAGGCGCTGCGGACTCGATACCCCCGCACCGAGGCACTGGGCTGAACCTTCGACATACGGCGCTTTGCGTGTCTCAGCAGAAGGGCGGCGAGGATTGAGGCTCCGATCGGACTGGGCACTGATGCGGATGCTGAATGGGGACTGACCTAAGCGGCTCTAAGGCGGACTGTTACCCGAGGCCCCACCCGATCAAGAGAGGTGAGACATGCACGACCTGCCTGTGATGGATGTGAGACTGCTCAGCGGCGCGTGGAGCAGGCGGATTCGTGCCGCAGCGGGGGAGTGGCGAACCTGATGTCTCCGGGCAGAGGAATATAACCGAGGAGAGATGGCCTGTGGTGAGTCTTCCTGAGTCTCGACTGTGTTGATCCCGCTGGCGGGCAACGATTGGCTAATTGGGAGTGAAGGCTACAGGCTTCACATAGGGATATCCTTCTATGCATCCGAGGCGACACGGTGCATCGTGCTGTGGGCTAAGAATTGTGAGCCATGGAGATGCCCTAAGGTGAGCGACCTGAGACGCCGGTAGCCCGTGGGAGGATAGGAGCCCACTAATTACTGGCCCAGGCCCAGAGGACGACCCTGGTAGGCGGCGGATTGACAGATCTTGGGGGCGACGCTGCCGGGCTCTAGTGGTCACTGCCGGGAGGACGACCACGGTGGTTGACCGACGACGGAGTGGAGCGCCTACAGGAGAGTTGAGGCCTACAGCGTAACTAAGCTGGACGCATAACCGGAGGCCCTCCGACCTGGGCAGGGTGTACGGCGCTGCACTGCTCCGCCCCAGTGGTCAGAAATTAGAGGCATCGGATCACAATCTGGCAGTAAGATCCGGGACCCCGCGCGGAGCAAGGTGAGAGGCGGATAGGACCTTGAAGAGAGCATAGATACCGCAGCAGAGGCTGGTTCCCTGGGGACAAGCCTGGGGCACTGGAGAAGGTGACCGGGCGAATTTAGGCTCGTTGCTTGTATTCTGCTATATATCGTAGCGGGGTGCCACACGGAACCTGGGCACACCTGACAGAAGAAGCCAGAGATAAGGCGAGTCGAGCTTGCATGCTGCGCATGGGCGGGGGAAATCGATTTGACCAACCCCACAAGCCTGGGAATCATAGAAACTGTGACCAGCCTGGAGCCTACGACTGGCGAATCGCCGGACCTACGGGCCATTTTTGTGAACCTCCATAAACACTACAGTCGCGGACGCTCCCCTTCCACGGTAGAGAGCAATAACCCAACTGGCCATTCGGAATCATGGTAAAGAATAAAGGGAATCCGGATGGGACTGTGACCTCGGACACGCCGGAGGGTACCGCCTCGGGACCATCGGATCTGCAACAACTCCAGGACCGCATCCTGGAGGCCATCGCAGCAACCAGAGACACTTTACAGCAAGATATTGCGCAAGTGGCGTCAGGTCTGGGACTCCTGCGTGCGGACCATGATAAGCTTAAAGACAGGGTCAAGACCACTGAAGACACCCTACAGGAGCTAGCCCCGGCTCATAAAACTATGGAAGTGAAACTTGCGGACGCTCTAGATAGAACAAAATCTCTGAAGAGAAGGGCTGAGGATGCCGAAAATAGAAGTCGGCGCAATAACGTCCACTTGGTGGGCCTTCCGGAAAAAACGGAAGGGGGGGGACATGGTCAGCTTCCTGGACGATTGGTTTAAAACAACGGTGGCACCGGAAGGCCTCTCTCCCTTTTTCACGCTTGAGCGCTGTAGGAAGGTGGCTACCTGACTATGGTTACCCCAGATTTTTTGCCTTGTGTTTAGCTGGTTTTCGACTTAGTTGGCCTGGTTCCCTGCTAATCAGGGCCCCAGGCTATCTGCGCTCTCTGTAAAATGGATTCCATGTACCCTAGGTGCATAACTAGATTGGCTTGGGTCACCTCATCAGCCCCTGTACAGAGCACTATAGGTGCCCAGGGCATAGGTGCATCCAAGGCCTACCAGGGGCTGCAGCATATCTTTTGCCACCCCTGGCTGGCTATCTAAAATTGACACAACTGGCTGATCACTCAGCTGGGACAAGGTGGTGTAATCACCCCTTGCTTAGATATAGTATGCCTATATCTAAACCTATCTGGACACATATAAACCTGTGAGCCACTCCTATGGCAGGCCTTAACAATCCTGAAGGCAGAGTGCGTGGTTTATTGTGAGATGGTGCTCTAGCATGAGCTGAGCCTATCTGCAGCTGTCGGGACCAATTCCCTTAGCTGTTCTGGGATAATGCCAAACCATATACTATTAAGTGCATTATAATCCTCGCGGTTATATGTCAACTTTGGTTTGGCTTTATCAAAACATGTCGTGCAAGGTGTCATACGAATTGGAATACTACCCCCTCGCCAGTCCTGGCGACAGGGGTAGCATTCCACCCCTCTAGAGGGGACGACGTGTTACTTTTGCTAAAACGCGGTTGATTTTTAAAAGAGCCTCAGATCCACAAAATGGATGCTTCTGCCACAGACACATGTCTGACCTCCTGCTGCTGACTGAAACTCAGCAGAGGAGGCCTGGACAAAGGCTTTCCTGTCGCAGGGAGGTGTCACACCACCCCAGACAGGAGATAGTGGATTGTAGCAGGGAGGTTTGAAAGAAACCAGACAGTGCCTGGGGAGCACAAGGCTTCCCCTTGCATAATCCGATCAAACCGGTTCTGGGGCACACCAGCCCCAGCTCCAGTGTGACCTGGACAAAGGAAAGGGGGTGTAACCGCCCCCTTCCTGGTCCCACCCATAGGGAGGGACCTAGCAGGAGATCCACCCCTCAGATTGGAATAAGAGTGGGAGCAGTGCCAATGCAACTCAGATCATCCTGAAATCAACTTTAAACTAAGAAGACAACTGGACTTCGACTTTCTGATGAATATAAGACTGAAGAGCATCTCCCTTGTGGCCTAGGAGGGGCCATCCTGTGAACACAGGCACCACCCAGCACCTCGATGTCTGCTTTGCCGCCGCCTCCCGCCGGAGCCCGAGTGCAGAGCCTGACGAGACCCAGACTCCGCAACTTCTCACAGCCTGATCCACAGTCCCTGCAAAGAAGGGACCCGTGGAGGCACCGAGAGACGTGGGACCGGACATCTTGGAAGACCCCCGAGACGCTGACTGCGCAGCACCCGAGGCACCCTCGACTCTGTGCTTTGGGGTTCGAAAAGCCCCAAAACCGAACAGTATTTGTACCAAAGATCAGCCCTCCAGCATCTCCACGATCTGCGTGGGGCCCTTTTGCTTTGTGCCATTTGACGCGCCATCCTGGCCACTTGCCACGTGGTCAGCGGCCATCTTGGCGACAAAACCTACAATTTACACTGCAGGTCCTGTTGCTCCAGACTTGCCCTAGCTCCTGTAGAAAGGAGCACCTGCTCTGACCTTGCTGGTCCGAGTAATAAGCCTTTTTCACTGTCTGCGTGGCTTGCATTAGCCAAGGCCTGTTTGCTTCAATCAAGTTGCTGACACCGCCATCAGCTAGAACCTTCGTGGGACATCTCGTGATCGACTCCTGGACGTCCTTGACCTCTTCGTGTCCACGTGGCTGCAGAAAGAAGCAACACCTCATCACCTGTTTGCACCCGACTTTGCCTGGTTCAAATCTGGTTCCACGGTGGTCACTGGTCAGTGACTTTGAACATTGTCCCCTCTGCTTTCAGGTCTTCACCACTTCAGATCCACCCTTGGATCCACAGGACACTTCTCCTTCACATCGCCTGCAGCATCTTCAGCTTCAAGCACCAAGAGCCTGCGTGTCAAAACCCGATGCCACTTCGACCCTATGCACCCGCTTCCTGTGGGTGAGGTAACATTGCAACGCCGGTGTTACCACACTGGTACACACCTCTAGGGTCTGTGTCTTAAGTTTTGTTCCTCTAGGTTCAGCGGAAGTATCTTTAAACTAACTTTGTGTAACTTTTACGCACCATTGACTTTGCATTGGTGCAAGCCGCACTTTACGTGCTGCACCCGAATCCCGCAGGCTTTTTCCGACTTCAGCATTGCTAGTCCAGACTGCTCCCAGCGATCCCCTAGGCCCTAGGCCTAACCACTGTTCGATTGGTATCTCTTATACCACTTTTTTAGTATATGGTTTGAGTGGCCACCCGCCCTCCTCCATAATTGTGCAACTTTGTATGTTATACTGTGCTTTTGATTTAACGCTTGTGCCCCTTTCCTCAGAAAGAGTACTGGGGATTAATTTAGAAATAAACACATATATTTTTATAATATATACTTGTGTGGTGTCCTTTCATTTGGTATTACAGGATTGTATGTGGTAAAACAGCTCGCTTAACACAACCTCTTAAGTTAAGCCTTTAAGGCTGCTTAGTCCATGCTACCCCTAGGATAGCTTGTCTAACAAGGTTGACTTACAACCAGACACCATAAGGGATTGTTTGGACTGGTACAAGGTGGTTCTAGAATTGGAAACACCACATATCAGGCCAACTTCTCACATTGGTGTGCAGCGGTGCGGATTTGAGCTTGCTGTTGTTTTACCATTGCAATCTTTTTATCAAATTGAAAGATCACATCAAGTACCTTAGGTACATGTAAATCAAAAGCTTAGCATATTAAGTTCTACTGAACTTAGTGGTTGTAGATTAAAGGGATTAGCACACCCTGACTACAACTCACTAGCAAGGTACAGTAGGAAAACACTTAGTGTAGGTAAGTGCACCACTTACACCTCACTAGCAGCCATGTCTGACACAGGAGGAGCTTCAGGCTCTGCCCCTCCGATAGTTGACCCCATCAAGGCAACTTCCAGATATGACAACCTTAGCCACAAAGACATGGGTGCCTTGTGCACTGCAAGGGGGCTAAAGAAGGGCAGAGGCCCTACCATTCCTTCCCTGATAGCCATCCTGGAAAAGGATGACTTAGATAAGGTGAGCCAGGCTCCCTTAGAGACAGGAGAGGGAGTGAACTCCACTGAGAATGAGATTTCTCCAGAAGAAGAAGAAGAGGAGGAGGAAGAAGGCTCAGAGATAGAGGAGCCTGAGAATCAGGATCAGAGGGTGACCCAGGTACAGGTTGGCGGGCTTAACCAGGCCAACTTGGACCTACATGGGAATGGAGAGGGCCAGCACCTCCCCAGATCTCATAACTTAATTCTCCCAGGCAATAGAAGGAGGAGATCTTCATCAGGAGTTCTCATGTTTCTAGTGTCTCAAGAGAATCTCAAAGGGGAATTACTTCCCCCCCAGAGGAAAGAGCATAGGGCCAGGATGAGGGCTGTCCAACTCCAGATAGAGAGGGAAGAGATAGCCTTGGCTCAAGCTAAACTTGCTTTAGCAAGAGAAAGAAAATTGTGTGGATTAGATTCCACTGGTGGCAGCAATATTCCTAAAGAGAACCCCAGGTCCTATGATAGTAGAAACCTGACAAAGATTGTACCCCCCTACAAGGAAGGGGATGACATCCACAAATGGATGACTGCTCTGGAGAGAGCCTGCATGGTACAGCAGGTTCCCGAGGAACACTGGGCAGCAATCTTATGGTACTCCTTTTCAGAGAAAGGGAGAGATAGGCTCCTCACTGTCAGACACGAGGATGCCAACAATTACAAAGTCCTGAAGAGTGTTCTAATAGATGGGTTTGGCTTAACCACTGAACAATACAGGTTAAAGTTCAGAGACACCCAGAAGACACAGACTCAGGACTGGACTGATTTTGTTGATTGTGCAACTAAGGCTCTGGAGGGTTGGCTAAATGGCAGCAAAGTACATGACTTCACAGGATTGTATAATTTGATTATGAGAGAGCAGATCCTAAGTAATTGTCAGAACCAGCTCTTACACCAGCACCTGGTGGACTCAGATTTGACCTCTCCCCAAGAATTGGGAAAGAGGGCAGATGAATGGGTCAGAACCAGGATTAGGCCTAAGAATCAGGACAGTAACCAGAAGAAGGAGTCTACCAAGCCTCAAGATAAGGGTGGGGATAAAAGTAAAGAAAAGACTTCCCCAGGGCCCCAAAACTCCAAGAATGGGGGTGGGTCCCAAGACACTTCATCAACTGAGAAAAAGCCTTATTGTCATGCCTGTAAACAGGTTGGGCATTACAAAACAGACAGCTGTTGTCCCAAGAATGGCAATAAAGAAAACATACCTCCAAAGCCAGCTCCAACACCTCCTGTTACTGTCAGCAGTAATCCCCCAGGAAGTGGGAGCACACCCAAGAATCTGGGTGGGTTTACATTTGGAGCCCAGGTGGACCCTGGCCTATCCAGGTCCCCATCAACAAATAATCTTGTTTATGAGATTGGCATGGGGTTTGCCAACTTCTCTGATTGCCCAAATACCTTGAGCAAATATAGACAAGAACCCATCATCAATGGTTTGAAAGTTGAAGCCTTTAGAGACACAGGGGCTAGCATCACCATGATGGCTGACTGTATAGTCCCCTCTAAGCAACTTTTACCTGGTGCCACATACCAGGTAACAAACATTGATGGAATACAAACCAATCATCCCATGGAAGTAGTAAGTCTCAGCTGGGGAGGTGTCACTGGCCCAAAGAGAGTGGCAGTGTCACCAAACTTGCCTGTAGACTGTCTACTGGGTAATGATTTAGAAATCTCAGCCTGGGCTGAGGTTGAACAGGAAATCCATTCTAGAATGGTAAACTCCAATGGAAAGGTTAGTGGGGCTGTACTGGCTATAGCCCCAATTGAAGATGTCCTTCCTGAAAAGGATGGTAGGGCTGTGCAAGACTCAGCCCCATCTTTAAAAGAAGCTCTTACTAAAAAGAATAGCAAAGCTGTTATGATAACAGCAGATACCCAAACTGAGTCTCCTCCTCAAAAGGTTGGTGGGGCTGTGATGGCCACAGCCCAAACTCAAACTGATATGTGTGTTGTGAAGCCTGAAATGATGGATCACTCCACCCAAACTGAGAGCATGGAGGAGGAGGAGGAGAAATCTCCCCCTCACCAGACATTAGGACAGGATCAGCCTCCTCAGGGAACTGATCTTACCCCTGATGAAGGAACTGCCCCAGAGGTTGTTAGTCCTGGCCTGACAGAGCCTCTGATGGCAGTGGAACCTTCTCAGGTGGGATCCAGTCTGGAGCAGGTAACCTGCCCCTCTCTACCTTGCCTTAGTCAGCCCAGGGCGGCAGAGGACAAGAAGGACAGTGAGACCCAGAGGGCCCCCTGTCAAATAAAGCACCCCCATCAACAGATTAGGGGCACCAAAACTAGTAGCCCTAGTAAGGTGAAAACTTTAAAAACTCCTGAGGGAGCCACCTTAAAAGTAGTTAGGGACCTCCCACAGATAGATTCTGTTGGGCACAGCCAAACCTGGGACCCAAAGGGCCCAAACCTGAACTGTCCCTCCAGCAAGCCAAACAGAGGGACCCAGCCTCCAGCTTTAGGTAGCCAGAGGCTGACCCTGAGAGCACAGTGCAACTCAGTTGAAGAAAGAAAGGCACACATGGTGGAAGATAATTGGAGGAAGCTGAGCCCCAAATTAGTGGAGCCTCACTTCAATAGTCCATATCCAAACCAGCCTTTAACTTTGCTTAAACACACCCAAGGTAGTGATTCCCTATGGTGGAGACCCTCTAATACCCCAAGGGTGAGGGACTGCTTAGTGGACCACGAGACAGGGGGTACCCATGCTAGTGCAGGTACTTCCTTATATGGCCACTCAGGCAATAAAGGCTTACCTGGACAAGGATAGCCTTATCTCCTTTCGTTTGGGGGGGGGGGGGGTTGTGTAGGAAAGTGGCTACCTGACTATGGTTACCCCAGATTTTTTGCCTTGTGTTTAGCTGGTTTTCGACTTAGTTGGCCTGGTTCCCTGCTCATCAGGGCCCCAGGATATCTGCTCTCTCTGTAAAATGGATTCCATGTACCCTAGGTGCATAACTAGATTGGCTTGGGTCACCTTATCAGCCCCTGTACAGAGGGCTATAGGTGCCCAGGGCATAGGTGCATCCAAGGCCTACCAGGGGCTGCAGCATATCTTTTGCCACCCCTGGCTGGCTATCTAAAATTGACACAACTGGCTGATCACTCAGCTGGGGCAAGGTGGTGTAATCACCCCTTGCTTAGATATAGTATGCCTATATCTAAACCTATCTGGACACATATAAACCTGTGAGCCACTCATATGGCAGGCCTTAACAATCCTGAAGGCAGAGTGCGTGGTTTAATGTGAGATGGTGCTCTAGCATGAGCTGAGCCTGTCTGCAGCTGTCGGGACCAATTCCCTTAGCTGTTCCGGGATAATGCCAAACCATATACTATTAAGTGCATTATAATCCTTGCGGTTATATGTCAACTTTGGTTTGGCTTTATCAAAACATGTCGTGTAAGGTGTCATACGAATTGGAATACTACCCCCTCGCCAGTCCTGGCGACGGAGGTAGCATTCCACCCCTCTAGAGGGGACGACATGTTACTTTTGCTAAAACGTGGTTGATTTTTAAAAGAGCCTCAGATCCACAAAATGGATGCTTCTGCCACAGACACATGTCTGACCTCCTGCTGCTGACCGAAACTCAGCAGAGGAGGCCTGGACAAAGGCTTTCCTGTCGCAGGGAGGTGTCACACCACCCCAGACAGGAGATAGTGGATTGTAGCAGGGAGGTTTGAAAGAAACCAGACAGTGCCTGGGGAGCACAAGGCTTCCCCTTGCATAATCCGGTCAAACCGGTTCTGGGGCACACCAGCCCCAGCTCCAGTGTGACCTGGACAAAGGAAAGGGGGTGTAATCGCCCCCCTTCCTGGTCCCACCCATAGGGAGGGACCTAGCAGGAGATCCACCCCTCAGATTGGAATAAGAGTGGGAGCAGTGCCAATGCAACTCAGATCATCCTGAAATCAACTTTAAACTAAGAAGACGACTGGACTTCGACTTTCTGATGAATAGAAGGCTGAAGAGCATCTCCCTTGTGGCCTAGGAGGGGCCACCCTGTGAACATAGGCACCACCCAGCACCTCGACGTCTGCTTTGCCGCTGCCTCCCGCCAAAGCTCGAGTGCAGAGCCTGACAAGACCCAGACTCCCCAACTTCTCACAGCCCGATCCACAGTCCCTGCAAAGAAGGGACCCGTGGAGGCACCGAGAGACGTGGGACCGGACATCTTGGAAGACCCCCGAGACGCTGACTGCGCAGCACCCGAGGCACCCTCGACTCTGTGCTTTGGGGTTCGAAAAGCCCCACAACCGAGCAGCACTTGCACCAAAGATCAGCCCTCCAGCATCTCCACGATCTGCGTGGGGTCCTTTTGCTTTGTGCCACTCGATGCGCCATCCTGGCCACTTGCCACGTGGTCAGCGGCCATCTTGGCGACAAAACCTACGATTTACACTGCGGGTCTGGTTGCTCCAGACTTGCCCTAGCTCCTGTTGAAAGGAGCACCCGCTCTGACCTTGCTGGTCCGAGTAATAAGCCTTTTTCACTTTCTGCGTGGCTTGCATTAGCCAAGGCCTGTTTGCTTCAATCAAGTTGCTGACACCGCCATCAGCTAGAGCCTTTGTGGGACAGCTCGTGATTGACTCCTGGACGTCCTTGACCTCTTCGTGTTCACGTGGCTGCAGAAAGAAGCAACACCTCATCACCTGTTTGCACCCGACTTTGCCTGGTTCCAATCTGGTTCCACGGTGGTCACTGGTCAGTGACTTTGAACATTGTCCCCTCTGCTTTCAGGTCTTCACCACTTCAGATCCACCCTTGGATCCACCGGACACTTCTCCTTCACATCGCCTGCAGCATCTTCAGCTTCAAGCACCAAGAGCCTGCGTGTCAAAACCCGACGCCACTTCGACCCTATGCACCCGCTTCCTGTGGGTGAGGTAACATTTCAACACCAGTGTTACCACACTGGTACACACCTGTAGGGTCTGTGTCTTAAGTTTTGTTCCTCTAGGTTCAGCGGAAGTATCTTTAAACTAACTTTGTGTTACTTTTACGCACCATTGACTTTGCATTGGTGCAAGCCACACTTTACGTGCTGCACCCGAATCCCGCGGGCTTTTCCTGACTTCAGCATTGCTAGTCCAGACTGCTCCCAGCGATTCCCTAGGCCCTAGGCCTAACCACTGTTCGATTGGTATCTCTTATACCACTTTTTTATTATATGGTTTGAGTGGCCACCCGCCCTCATCCATAATTGTGCAACTTTGTATGTTATACTGTGCTTTTGATTTAACGCTTGTGCCCCTTTGCTCATAAAGAGTACTGGGGATTAATTTAGAAATAAACACATATATTTTTATAATATATACTTGTGTGGTGTTCTTTCATTTGGTATTACAGGATTGTATGTGGTAAAACAGCTCGCTTAACACAACCTCTTAAGTTAAGCCTTTAAGGCTGCTTAGTCCATGCTACCCCTAGGATAGCTTGTCTAACAAGGTTGACTTACAACAAGACACCATAAGGGATTGTTTGGACTGATACAAGGTGGTTCCAGAATTGGAAACACCACATATCAGGCCAACTTCTCTCAAGCGCGCTCACCGCGTCCCGGCTAGGCCTCCCAAACCGGGCCAACCGCCCCGACAGGTAATAGTTAAGCTACTGCATTACAAGGACAGAGACTTGTTACTACAGAGAGCTCGGGATGCGGGGCCCTTCCAAATCACAAATAGCAAGGTAGCACTATTCCCTGACTACACCTATGTGACGCAGCGGATGAGAGCCTCCTACTTGTCCCTTAAACGAGAACTTAGAACTGAAGGCATTTCATACTCATTGCTCTTCCCGGCCAAATTACGGGTGGTGTTGGACGGCAAGACGCTCTTTCCCCACATCAGCGGATGCCTGGGCATGGTGGGAAACCTACAAGGCGGGCAAAGATGGAGCCAAAGGTGGAGCGGAGGAGGAACGGTGTACAACACGAGTGCGGAAATCGCAGAGACTCCGCAGCCGGCGGCAAGGGGCTCGGAAACCTTCGGTGTCCCAAACAGATGAGGAAAGGAGAGTGGCGCTACAAGCAGTGGTGGCACTGTCGGGGGTTGATGCTTCCCCTCCAAAACGGGGTACAGAATCGGAGGGCCACATAACGGGTTCGGATACGGACCAGTCGGAGGCGCACAGCACCGGGGACCCGATAGTGAAGCCACAGACGGCAGAAGAAATCCTAAGCGTCTGACGGGGGAGAAGAGGGAAGCAGACATTACTGGTAACTGGGGGAGCGCATATTATGTAATGCGGTTGTATGATGCAAAACAGGATGTTTCACTGCTGCTGACTATGGGGGGGTCTTGGGTGAGGGGGGGCTACCTTCCGGTCCAGAGTCACACTCCACTAGCCCTTAAGGCATCCACAGTGACGACTGTGGTGTAGACGGGAGGTTGAGTTGTTCCTTTGAGTTTGGATGGGGACTGATAGCTTAATATTGGGTCCTTTTCTGGGGGGGTGGGAGGGGAGGACTGTTGGGGACGATCTTCACTGGCATTTGGTAGTTTTGGTTCTGGAGGGGGGAGTAGGACATGTGTGGTTCTGGGGACATATTGGGCGGTTATCACCACTTCCGCAGAGGCGGGCAACTGGATTACACCACATTTGTTGATGCGGGACAATGGCTAGTACGGGTAAACTAAGATGTATAACCTGGAATGTGAGGGGATTGCACAAGATGGCAAGGAGGCACAAGGTTCACACCTATCTGATCCGTAGAGGGGTGCAAATTGCGCTCCTTCAGGAAACACACCTGACAAAACCAGAAGGAATACCCCTGCAGCGCAGATGGAGAGGGCAACTGTTTAACACTACTTACTCTGCATTTGCTAGGGGCACGTTGATTTGGATCAGGGCGGGTACTCCATTCCAACCATCTAGGCAAACAATAGACCCTGAGGGCCGGTATGTAGCCATTGAGGGCAAACTAAGAGGCAGAGATATAGCATTCTGTAGTGTGTATGCACCAAACACTGACCAACTCTCCTTCCTGACGAGACTCTCAGGAGCTATTGCACAATATCTGGCGGGCCCAGTAGTGATGGGGGGGACTTCAACTCAATTACGGACATGGCTCTTGACAGGTATCACCCGCCATTGGGAGACTCCCCGGTACACCGACTCACCAGAGGCAGACTGGATTGGCAAGGGCGATGGGACCTGATAGATGCATGGTGTACACAGCACCCCAATGAAAGGGACTACTCATATTTTTCTGACCTGCATGACTTGCATGTTCGACTTGACACGGTGCTATGTTCCCCGCTGGTGATGCCGACTGTGGTAGGGTCTGAATACCTGGCTAGGACAATTTCAGATCATAACCCCTTGCTGGTCACGGTGGATTGGATGACTGTGGTCCCTCGCGTTCCGACCTGGAAACTGCAACCTGAGACACTGGAAGATCCCCTGTTCCACGCAGCACTGGAGGAAGACATAACATTACATTTTGCAGAAAACACTGGCGCAGCGTCCTCCAGGGCGACAGAATGGGACGCCTTCAATGTAGTTGTCCGGGGGGCGTTGCATCGGGAAGAGTGCGGGAGTACGAAAGGTTTTACTGGGGGATCTAGACAAAGCGGAGGACAAACTGAGAGACGCGGAAGTCTCAAGGCCAGGTCACCCCGAACTCCAGGAGGCGGTTAGTGCGGCTAGAGATGCGGTGGCGGTCGAGGTAGAGCACCTACGCAGCTTCGATTACAAGGCCTACACGCTGCGGGCACATGCCGAGGGAGATAAGGCTGGGACGTTGCTGGCGCGGCTAGCTAACCCTTCTAAACGAAGCTCCCCCATCCTGGCATTAGAGGTGGAAGGGAGACGCACGGTTTATACTCAAACTGAAATATTACAGCGATTCCAAGGCTATTATGAAACGCTCTATAGAAGCACGAAACAGGGGGAAGAATGCGATATTGACGCGTTCCCGGAGGGCCTGACCATCCCGCGGTTGGACCAAGACCAGGCGGAGGACCTGGGTAGGGATATAAACTTGGGGGAGATTAGGGGGGCCATCAAGCGGATGGTCCGCAATATAACACCGGGACTAGACGGGCTGCCCATAGAATTTTATAGTAAATACGTAGACCAGCTGGTGCCACGTCTACTGGAGGTGTATAAAGAGGCCAAGTTGATGGGCAGTTTGCCCCAATCTATGCGAGAGACGCTAGTGATCCCCTTGCTGAAACCGGGGAGGGAGAGCTACAGTACAGCTTCGTATAGACCTTTGTCGATGCTAACGACGGACTACAAAATCTTAAGTAATATCTTAGCGGCCAAATCGCTGCAGCACATGACTGGGCTGGTCCACAAAGTCCAATCCGTATTCATTCCCACGCTCAATACGACTGTGAATATTAGGCGGCTCATACGGCTGTTGGAGGACATACACCCAGAAGAGCAGACACCAATGATTCTGTCGATTGACATAGAAAAAGCATTTGACAGTTTGGAATGGGAGTACTTGTATAAAGTCATGGGACGCTTCGGATTGGGGGACGGCTACATCCAATGGACGAGAGTGCTCTACGCCTCAGCAGTATCAAGGGTGCGGGTGGGATCACTCATATCCCAACAATTCCCAGTGGAACGCGGAACAAGACAAGGGTGTTCTCTGTCCCCCCTCTTTTTCGCTCTGGCGATTGAACCACTCGCGGCGGAGGTCCGAACGGGGAGGCATTACAAAGGGCTCAAAAGTAGGGAGGGACAGCATTTCATTTCGCTATACGCGGACGATCTGTTGATATTTCTTGAGGATGCGGAGGTAGCACTGGCGGGAGCGGAAAAACTACTTGGGCACTTAGAACTTTCGGCCTGAAAGTTAACTGGTCCAAGACCTGTTTATTCCCTGTGCATCATGAGGAGGCGCGACCGGCCTCCCGTCCACTACTCATCTGGGAGCCCACCTGTCTGAAATACTTAGGGGTGTATGTCTATCACAAAGTGCCTGATATGCTGGAAGGCAATGTGGCCCGATGCATGAGAGCATTACAAGGCTGCATGGCCTTTTGGGCCACTCTCCCGCTCTCGGTAACAGGCCGAATCTCCCTATTGAAAAGGATTGCCCTGCCGAGACTTCTGTACTACTTCCGCACGCTACCGGTACGGATACCCAGTTCCATCTTCCGACGACTGAAATCACAACTGATCTCGTTTATATGGGGTTCGGGTAGGAGCAGAGTAGCACTACAAACGCTCACCCGCCCGAAGGACGAGGGGGGCCTGGCGGTCCCAGATTTCGAGCTCTATTACCTGGCGGCCCAGCTGAAACTTTTCACGCAGGAAGTAGCGAGGGTCTTTCGAGGACCGGAAACTGAGAGAGAGGGGGGTACTCCGCGACATATCCTTGCCTATATCACACTGCAGCAGCGGCTGGCTGTTAGCGACTTATCCCTTGAAGAAAAGACGTTCCGGTTAAGCTGGAATCACTCACAACGTCGGGGGGGCGTACGACACCCATATGCTCCTGAGATACCACTCGGAATGATAACGGCGATTTCTCACGGAGGGGACTGGTCACAACTACAGACATGGGAAGACGCGGGGTTGCAGGTTCTCGGTGATTTATATGAGAACGGGGAGCTGTTACCGTATCAGATATTGCAAGAGAGGTTTGACCTCCCGAGAGGGGGGTACTTACTGCATGCTGCGGTCATTAGGGCTATGCAAACACACTGGAAAGAAGGGCTAGTAGAACCCTCGACGACCGCGGTCTGCCAATATACCATGATGGGGGCGGGGACATACAAGGCAGTCACGTGCCTGTACTCTAGATTGCTCCGAGAGAACTTGCTACCATTGGAGGCGCTAAAGGCCAAGTGGGAATCTGACCTGAACAAGGAGATCCCCGAAACAGCCTGGCCGCAGATAGTGAGGAGAGCTTCGGAAGAGCATGAGGAACGCATGCTTCCAACAGATACACTTCTTTATCCTCCACAGGGCCTTCTTAACACCTGGTAAATTCAAGAAATATTTTGGGGTGGCTGAGGCAGCATGCCCCAGGTGCGCTATGGAGGAGGTGGAACTGGCCCATATGCTGTGGTCTTGCCCTGCATTGGGGGACTATTGGCGGGCGATTTGGGACACACTAAATGGAGTGACGGAGAGACAGCTACAAATCGATATGGCGATCAGTGTTTGTATGTTCCCGCATACACCCAAAAATAAGATCACTAGCAAGTTTATTGATACAGGCCTTCTCCTGGCCAAAAGAGAAATTACAAGATTGTGGAAGTCGAAATCGGGTCCCGCATACAAGAGATGGGTCAGTGAATTACTGAAATGGGCCGCTAGCGAAAGCACACTTAGGTATCAACTAGCGCGTAGGAGACAAGACGATAAGGCATTGGAAGCAGCGGCAGCGTGGGAGGCATTAGTGCAGACCTTGCGTGACTATGAGTTACAAGACGACGCAGAAGGACTAGACGCCGACGATGAAACTCCCCGAGACACGACGGGTACATTACACACTTAGACACTCATTGAATCCTGTTAGCATTCACGGAGGTAGACTGGCCAAGCTCTCATGTGGGGGTGGTGAGATCAGGGGGGAGGGTGGGTAGTTGGGGATAGTGTAGGAGTTGGGGGATGGCCTAGGACGAGGGGGGGGATTTCTTAAAAAAAAGGAAAAGCGGACGAGGATACAGATTACAGAATAGTTATAGTTCTGCACGGCACCTTTTTTGATGACGTTGTAACATTTAACGCCGCCATACCCTCGGGATGTGGGCTAAACGGCTGTGTACAGAACTGAACAGAAATTAACGCTCAGATAATCCCAGAAGCCGTGATCCTGATTGGAAGTTTTGTTTGTAATGTAAGTCTGCAATAAAAACTGTTAAAAAAAAATGGTTACAAACTGGACTTGGAAGATAACAACTGCATCTAGATAGGTTAATTAGATTTAGTTAAGCAAAATTAAAACCCAAAACATTTGTTCCTTGTTCTACATTCCTGGATTTCAATGGTTCCATTTTGGTTAAGGGCAGCATTACATTGTACATACAATCAAAAAGGAGCTCAGAGGGACAAGACGGTGCATACGGGATAGCCCTCCACTCAATTAAATTCAATCACAACAAATCCCTGTACCCTGGATTTAAGTTAGCAAACGTCTAATCAACATGAGAAACCAAAAAGTTGGATGACTACTATGATTCCAACAGCACCCCCTCTCAATTTTATGGTTAGGTGTATGTTCTCTAATGTCATAATATCCAACACAAATCACTGTTTGTAACTGTAAGTGGGAGACTCCGGGGAAGATTCAACTCGACACATCCAATGATGTCCAACTTAAACAGTCCATCCACCCACACTCGAAACACAAGAAAATGAAAAAATGTGTGGCGGAGAGGAAGGCACCTCACGGGCGAACAACCCTCCGGGATCTTGGCAGATGTTACCAATACTCAACCCCTTTCTCATCATTGGATGCCATTCCTTTTCGAGAAAAGAACAGTGTCAAAGCAAAAATTGTATGCAAACAGAAAGGTGCTATACTCGGAGCGCAGAAATTTGCTACCTGATGTGACAAACAAAAGGAGAGTGAGGTTTAAAATCAGCAGTCACACCAATTATACAACTTTTATTATTAGCTAAGGTGTGTAATGGTGAGTTAAAAAGGCTGGTAGCTTAATGTCGCATACCACTACCTGTCACCAACATGTTTCACTGCCCGGTAGACTTTATGGCAGATTCATCAGGGTTCACCACTCTGTCACCGCACCAGTGTTGGACATCTTTAGTTAGGAAAATGTCGAGTTGAAAAACAAACCCTGCATAAAATCAATTCTGGACCAAATATACCTTCATCTACAAACCCAAAAGATGAAAACATATGGGGAAAGACGGGGTTATTACCCTCAACCAGCCATGTCCTCTCGTACCAACTGGTCAGGACAAATCTCTGCCCTGTTGTAGATTGTTATATCAATCTGTAAATTAAAACATAATTTACATTAAAAATGTCTTATACCTTATTATACAAAGGTATCCCAATTTTCGGCACTGATGTTCAATCAACCAGCGTGCCCCTAACTGTATATTTTTATTTCAAAAGTGTTTGTTCCCAAGCTGTGTCCAAAATGCCCTGAGTATTAACCACACGCTTGAGGAACTTAAACACACCAGTACTGTAATGTTAAGTCATATAACCATGGACACCAGTCAGTATTGTAAAAGGGTGCCCCAATCCTCTGTCAGTCATACTTCTCACTGACGTACCCAGTGGTGCATGCAAGCCATGCTACCAAATCGCGAGCCTGGCGATGCATAAAGAATAACCAAAATGATCAACAACATGGCAACATCACCTACTCGTGTACCACGGGGACATCACCAATGATGAGAAAGGGGCTGAGTATTGGTAACATCTGCCAAGATCCCCGAGGGTTGTTCGCCCGTGAGGTGCCTTCCTCTCTGCCACACATTTTTTCATTTTCTTGTGTTTCGAGTGTGGGTGGATGGACTGTTTAAGTTGGACATCATTGGATGTGTTGAGTTGAATCTTCCCCGGAGTCTCCCACTTACAGTTACAAACAGTGATTTGTGTTGGATATTATGACATTAGAGAACATACACCTAACCATAAAATTGAGAGGGGGTGCTGTTGGAATCATAGTAGTGATCCAGCTTGTTGGTTTCTCATGTCGATTAGACGTTTGCTAACTTAAATCCAGGGTACAGGGATTTGTTGTGATTGAACAGCATTACATTGTGCCTGAAGCTGACCTACAAGCTGAGAAGTTAGTATCAGTAGGGTGATGCGTTGTGGTAGATTGTACCATTATTGGAAATGGCCCTTTTTTCTTCTTCCTCCCTTGTTTTTCCTGACCTGTGGTTGTTGGCTATAGGACTCTGGGCACTTTACCACTGCTGTTCAGTGCCAAAGTGCAAGTGCTCCCTGTGTAAACTGCTATTCTGATTGGTTATCCAGGATTGGCTTAGTTTGTTTACCGGTAGGTCCCTAGTAAGGTGCACTGTGTGCCAGGGCTGATAATTCAAATGCTACTAGTGGGCTTGCAGCACTGATTGTGCCACCCACATGAGTAGCTCTGAAAAGAGGTCTCAGGCCTGCCATGTTGACCGGCCATTGTACCCACTTGCCAGGCCTGACCCTTCCCTTTTCTTACACATTGGACACCCCTATTGTAGGCCCAAGGTACCCCCCTGGGCAGGGTGCAGTGTATGTGAAAGGTAGGACATGTACTAGTGTGGGTAACATGTCAATGTATTGAAATACTGCCAATTTTGTTTTTCACTATTGAAAGGCCAGCTTGCCCATAGGACATAAAGGGGAATTATGTGTAACATGTTTACCTGCATATCTTCCCATAGGAGCATGATAGAAAGTTGGAATCTGGTATCCCTGAACTCAGAATTTAATAACACATCTTTTAGGAGGGATGGTGTTTTAAATCTGTGTATGAAAATAACACTTTTAGAAAGTGGCTATTTTCTCGTTCAACCTTTCTGTGTGCCTCTGCCTGTTTGCGGATTGACTGTCTGGTTTGAGAGTGACAGGGGCTGGTGTGGCTCCAGGAGTCTGTGTGAGTCCGCACTAGGCTGAATAGACTTATCTGCATTTGGAGTGGTGGGAGGAGTAGCACCTGGGTCTGAATCGGGCTGTGCCTGCCTTCCACAATACTGGCTCCACCTCTTGTGGTGCGTCTGATGACCCTGGCCCACACTGACAGAGGAAGAAGTTGTGCACTGGCAGAGGGCACCCAGAACTGGTTTTGACTGGGTCCAGGATCCCTCACACATAGAGAACAAAGACTTTTAGGGTATACATTTGAGAGCTGAAACCCCTGAAAGTTAGACTACTTTGTGATCAAGAGGAATCCCTGCCAAAGAAGATCAGCTGAAGAAACTGAGGAGAAGTGCTGCCCTTGCTGTGTGTCTGGGGTTGGCCTGCAGTTTGCTGTTTCTACCAAGTGACTTTGCTGTGTCGCCTGCTTGAAGAAGGACTTTGCTGTGTGCTGTGTCCCTCTGAAAAAAAGACTCCAAGGGCCTGAGAATAGCTGGCCTCCTGTTTCTGAAGTCCCAGGCACAAAAGGACTTCACCCCCAGCTTCCCTGAACTTCCATGCTGGGAGTTCCAGTCTGCCAGGAGGGCCTGTAACTGTGTGTGAGGCCTTTATGCTGGGGAAAGCTGGAAGCGCAACGCAAAGAGAAAGAAGCGTGAAGCAGCCGCTGTTGCATCATCGAAGAAGCGTGTTGCCGCTGTTCGCCGTCGCATCACCAGAGGAGCGTGTCACAGGGCCTGTCCTGGCTCAGAAAACCATTGAGTTCTCCACACAGCCGTCGGGCGTGCTTGCATCACCTCTACGTTGTCGCATCGCAACAGAGACGCCATTGTGTCGCATCGCACCGGATCTTTGCAACACATCGGGGTGCCATCTTGTCGCATCGGAACCGGAGAGCAAGAAGGATCGATGCATCGCTTTCTCTGCGCCCCTTTTGTCTGTTTTGCGCCACGCATCCCAGGTACTTTGAGACTAAAGTGACGCATTTATCATCTACAAGTTTATTTTTGCAACAACCTTTTTAAAGACCTTCTACTAAGTAACTGTATGTTGGATTTTGTCTTTTGGTCTTGTTTAGTTTAAGTAAAGATATTTTATTTTTCTAAACTGGTGTGGTGTCCATTTGTGGTGTTTTCACTGTGTTACTGTGAGTGTTGGTACAAATACTTTACACATTGCCTTTGGTATAAGCCTGTCTGCTCGTGCAAAGCTACCAAGGGGGTGAGCAGGGGTTATCTAAAGTGTGTATCCCCCTTACCCTAACTAGAAGCAAGGGTCCCTATTTGGTCAAAGGTACCTACCTCTGCCAACGAGAGACCCTCATTTCTAACAACCATTATAATCATTGTATGTTACAACTTTTCTCTGGCTCAAAAGCCCGTGCTAAAACTGACATACCCAATACGAGTCAGGAAGGTCCCATACCGAAATGTATCAAACTAGAACGCCTCAGTAGGCAAGAGCTGTCAAGATGGTGGGATCTCACTAAACTCAAAAGGTACATTGACCTAAAATAAGTACTTCAAGGTTTGCGGGTAATATATTTCCTTCCTTTGAAGATTTGGATCCTGATTTGCTCGGTGTATGGGATAATACAATCCTGTCCTCATCTTTCAGGATGATGGATATTCTAATGGAAAAGCTTTATAAATATGTATGGATTCACGAACTTGACAAATTTCACGATGTGAATTTCAATATTGGGAATTGACATATCTAATCAGATTAAAACTTGAAACTGATGAACTTTATTTTCTGAAGATTTCGACAATTATTGGTTTAAATGTTTTCCAATTTGAGATAGATCGCAGTGTCGATCCAACACAGCAGCGCCCAGAGGGTAGCTCCCAAGTTAAAGGGAACGCTTTTTCTAAACATTTGCTGTCACACCATATGTTCGACTAGGTGATACCTCTGTGGCACGCTACATTCTCACTAACTTTTTGACTTTTAAATAAAGCTTGTGCCCAACCGCCCCCCTTTCGGATATTCTAATCAGACACACAGAACGAAAAATAACTAGTTTATTGACTGAAATTGAGAAACTGGAAGAAGAAATTAAGAGCCTCAATTTACAAGAGACTGCTGAAAAAATCCTAACACCTGTTCAACATATTCTCTCAGTGCTAGGAATCTCAATAGCTGTTGAGACTTGAAAAAGTCACTGCGTGACGAAACACGTGTCAACTGTCATCAAATATCAGGAAGTGAAGAACATGAATTTGTGAAACAAGACTGTACTGAAGAACATTTAAACTAAGTATCTCTACAATAAAGAAAACTCTACTTAACAAAAGTGCTTACTGTTTGGACCTTACTAGTTGATTATGACTACGCACTGAATGCTATGGCTTTCCTTTATGTCGTGTTGCAAATTGGATCTTCAGGTCCAATGTGAACTCACACTTTGGTAGTAGGGTGTGGGATAACCTCAAAAGAATGATCCCATATTTTCTGTGCATTTTCTGTTTACTGTATGCCCACTAGTACGAGGTGCAATTTTAGTCCACTACTACCCTCTTTGTTATATGTGTTACATTTAACATCAGAATTTGAAGAGATTTACAGGATACTATTGTTATAGAGAAGTCAGATACTTTTTTTAACAAGTTTTTCTTACTCTCTTTGCAACATGCAAGAAATACATCATAGCATCACGACTGAGTTATGCAAACCGTGTCACAATAGCAAATTTAGAATGATATACAGGCAAAGGATTTGTTCAGACAACAGTTACATTTGGTCAGTAATGTACCTTGCTCTATGGCATTTGGGACCTACAGAGAAATTCAAAGTAATGGCATAACTATGATATAAACAAAAAAGTTTAAACCAACTGCAAATCTATACATACTTTACGAACAGTAGAAAGGAGGACAAAGTTTTGTCCGGGGTAGCAATACATTTAACATCAGAACTGGCACCACTTAATCAGTGGAGCCCACCATGAGGACGAAGCCAGAGGCCGATCTCGTGGATACAATCCTGCAATAAGAAGTCAGATACATGTGATAAAGCTGAGTTGAGATATCTAAGCAAGGAAGCTGCTAGATAAGCCCATGAGGCTAATGAGAAGTGGGAGACTTTGGCTGAGGAGTATAATATTAATCTGAATGAAAAGCACACCTTGCTGTCAAATGTTAGTATGATGATAGGTGACAAAGAGATATGGGAACCCCAAGATTGCTTGTTAGGGAGTTAAATTGTGCTAGAAATTGAAGAGGATTGAAGAAATACAAAGATAAATGGCAAAGAGAGAAGGGTCAAAGAAAAAGGCAGCAAGTGGAACTAAGAATGAAATGAGTGAGGCCGAAAAAAGGCAACAGGATTAAGTGTGCCTGAGTCTGGAACGGTCTCTGAATTTCCCTCGAGGGAAGTGAATAGAGGAGCGCATGCACATGTGCCCTGGAATCAATCTGATCTTCTTTCATACACTAAGAACTTTCCTCAAGCTGAGAGGAGCCAGGGATCAGTATGAAAAGGTAGAAAGAAGAGTGATGTGGAGACATTTAAAGTGAAGAAAAATGTTTCTATGATACCTTAAGTCTTAATTCTTTTTCTCCCCTTTCAATTACATCTTAATGTTTTGTAAATCATTTTTTTTCACTTTAAATACTTCATATTTAAGCAAATGGCTGTATTTTTCTTTTATAAATATGTCACAACGTCTACCGCCAACTTGAAACAAGATGTCTGCTGTGTGACAATGTGAAACTTTGACATGGGAGAAAATTGAAATGTGGAAATTAAAGGAATCCATATAAACATAAATGTAACTCTTGTTAATTGTTCACTACTAGGCCATGTAAAACATGAAACTACATGTCCAACTTTTACCCTGCCCTGAGATTACTTGTATGTATTAAAAAGGGTGCTTTAGAACTGGCAATTTGTGATTTTGCCAAGTTAAATTGGCTGTTTAAAACTTCACACAGGCTACAGTGGCAGACCTGGCATTTGTTTTAGGGGGCTACTTAAGTGGGTGCAACAATAAGTACTGTAGGCCCCAAAGTAGCATTTAATGTACCGGCCTTTGTTATACAGTATATCACTTTGCTAGAGGCTTATAATTAAATTAAATATGTAAAGTGGATATAAACCAATTTCACCATGTTTTAGTGAAGCCTTTTAGTGCTCGTTAGCAGTGGTAAAGTGCACAGAGTCTTAAGGCCAACAAAAAGCAATTCAGCAAAACAGGGGGAAAGCATGCAAAATGTTTAAGGGAAAACCACCCTAAGACTGACAAGACTAACATCCCATTTAATAAAAATGGTTGTATGTTAGTGTTATGTGTTTAACAATGCCACATATGACGAAAGGTATGTTCAGTGCTACAAGTATATACAACACAGGCTGTCGGTCACCCATACACATATTTCCCATTCATACAATGAAATGGTCATACATCTCCACAGACTACTCTCTCCTTGACACACAGGGCCACCCTGTACTAATGTCCCCTAGTCTAAGTGTTTTGAACAAACCATAGTATCTGGCTCTATGGACTTTAGGCTAAACGTCAGTGGAGCTGGGTTTGGGAGTGTTTGGTAACAGTGCACAACGTGCCAGGCCTTTTAGTAGCTCACAATGATTTTCACTGGTCAGAGTTAGCTCTCACTACAGAAATGGTTAGATATCCTGATATAGAGAATATAAAGTAATTGATCGTTTGAAATTGAAGGTCACACAGAAAGTGGTGAATTGGTCCAAAATGACGAGGTCAACTAGGGAGCCAAAGGTATTGGTGCATGCTTATCATGAGAAGCTAATACAGATTTACAAACCAAACAGCAGAATAGAAGACCTAGCCCATGAAAGCCTCTCTGATTTCGTTTCAACGTTAGTATTTGAGTTGTGCCAGGAGTTTAGTTCTCAGATGCAGCAGATTGTGATGTGTTGGCAGACGAAGTAGACAGATAAGATCCTGAAGCTTGGAAAATATTGCAGGGATATTCAAGAGGCCAAGCAGTGAAAGATTAAGGAGGGGTATATGATGGCACAGAAATTGGTCAGAGGAGTTCTTCCATGGCAGAGTTTGATTCAGTTTCAAATATGCACATGGGCATGCAAGAAGTTGGTTTTGTTGATAACATGAATGGCCACATTAGCACCCTGAAAAAGACCACTGCATGCCATATCTTCAGCAAGGTTGGGCAACTCCCTACATGCCCATATGCGTGTTCGGAACTGAATCCGAGCCCAGGTCTCTTCTGACCACTTCTCTGTACCAGTTGTGCCACCATGTATCTCTCCTTAATCTTTCTCTGATTGGCCTCTTGAGTATCACTGCAGCATGTCATAAGCATCTGGATCTCATCTACCTACTTCATCTGTCAACACAGCACATTCTGCTGTATATAAGATCTAAGCTCCTGCGTAACCTAAGCACAAACATTGAAATGTAATTCAGTTCATATGCAATGTATAAATGTCCTGTTGCTGGCATCTAAAATGAAAGAGCACTGCAAACTAGACACAATTACTTAGTTAAATCACCTAGCAGAAAATAGGCGCTAGGTATCTCCAAGTAAACTCTTGTCCTGTCAGAAAGAAGTCCTATACATAGGACATCACATTGAGCCGGCGGTTAGAAAGGTGTCCAAAGCGCTCATCTTTGCGATACTGAGAAGGAACTTACCCACTAAACAAAGAGAAGTCAGGATGTCCCCGGAAATGGCTGGCTACTATCATCATTGGATTCAAAAATGTTCCCTAGTAGTAAAACCTATATAGAGGCTTACACACAATGATGTGAGTGATCTGGTACCCTGAGATGAAGAAAGCATGAGTGCCTTCGTTATCCTCAGAAACAATCCCTGCTGCGTACCAACCCTAGAAATGCCTGACTATTAACCACAATTTCTTCCTCTTCGCGGATGAACGTGACAGGTGTGCATTGTCCGTGTTGGCACAAACTTATGTAGAAGTGAAATGGCCAGTGGCTTACTTTTCCACCACATTGAATCCCGTGGCCATGGCACTTCCCAGATGTTTAATATCCATTGCTCCTGTTAGTTTAGGAATCCAGCAGAGTGATGGGATTGGTATGGGTTATACTCTTATTATGATAGTCCCTCATTTGGTTGAAAGATTGCCGATACAAACTGAAACTCAGCACATGACAAGCAGCCGACTAACCCAATATGAGCAAATAATCCTAGCTGATGAAATTGTTACAATTTGCAGGTACAATATCCTGAACCCCGCATTGCTCTTGCCAATTTAAGATTCTGATGATGATGGTGATTTTAATCACAACTGTGTGGATGTCACAGCATTGGATGTATGACTCTGCTTCTCACCTCTCCTGGTGCCGAGTAGAGACTCGTGGTTTAGGTAAGTCGTTGTTTTAGAAGTCGTGATTTAGGTAGTTGTGGTTTAGAATTTGTCGTTGTTGAGAATTCGTTGTTCAGGTAACTCGTTATAAAAACGTCGTTGTTTAGGATGTTTCCCCACAGAATTATGTACTGAGCCAAGAACTGACATAGTGGATGTGCTTCTTGAATTGTCCAAAATGACTATTTGTGTATGGCTTTTGTTTGAGAGACCTTTAGTGTAACTTCAGAGCCACATATGCAGTCTGCGCCATGTTTGGTATCGTCAAAGCATTCTGCTTGAGTAATGTAACCTCTATACAAGTAGCTGAATTAATCGCGCTAACAAGAGCAAGAAATTGAGAGTTACTATTTACACCAACAGCCTGTATGGTTTTGGTGTGGTCCATGATTTTGGATAGTTGTGGTCACAACGTTTTTTTTTTTTTACATCCTCTGTTTTCCCTGTGAAAAATGGGATTACATTTTCAATCTCATTGAAGCATTGTAGATATCTAAAAATGTTGCTCTTGTGAAATGTGCTGTACATGAGCAGGGACAACCCTGTACCATTAGTAATTTGATATGAAGACCATGTAGCCAAATACTGTGCTCTTAAGTCCAACTCATTCAACATTGATGAAACATGTAAAACTGACATTGACAGTGTGACAAACCTGTTACTAACCACCAATCACACTCTCAGTGAACTCTGAGGAATGTAATGGTAAGCACCTGACAGGGACAAAGATGTGGGTTAGAGTGGAATGTAGTAGTGATGAGAGCAATACCAGGTTTTCAAATAACAGGAGACCAGTGTTGCCTGGTATACAACTGCTCGATTTGGCGTGAAACATCCAGGGTCGTACCCACATTGAGAGAGAACATATGATTTGTATATTTCAGAAATACTGGTTCAACACACATTTTCAATCCATGGCAGAGAGTTTGAATGAGCGATGCATTACATAACAGCAGTTAAATTCCAGCAATAAAACAATTGTAACCGTGAGTGACATAGGAAAGTCTGACAGCTGTTTTACTCACATTCTGGTTTGTCGAAATGCGTGTTTGCCAGGGCCTGAGGTACATTTGGCTTTTTTCCCGCTGGGTTGAAGCATACCCGACTAAAAGGAGTGACAGTCTCACTATAGCTTAATTACTGTTGAGGGAGTTGATGCCTCCTTCTGACCTACCTGATTCTTTTAAATCAGAGTGTGGTATCCACTTAAAAAATAATGTCATTGGGGGCGTGGCCAGCAGCCGACGATGGTGGCAGCCTAGAGGGAGAGCTCCGCAGCTGAAGCGGCCTCCAACGAAATCCGTCTAACTATCCGACACACTTATGTCCCAGGCGGGAAGGTACTGAGGTCCAGGACCGGGCGGCAGAGGTACGGCCAAGCGGAAAGAAAATCCGTGACCGGGGAGCCGAGATATCACCGGCCCCGAGTCGGCCCTTGAAGGGAGCCCAAGCCGGAGACTGACCTAGACGAAGGAGCCGGCAGGAAGTGAGCCGCTCCGGGCGGAGGGCCGCCGGAAGCACCCGCCAGCGACATCGGCGGAGAGAGAGTTTCCCCGACTTCTTGCGAGTCTATCCAGGCGCAACAGCCCCGAGCGGGACCCCGGGGGCCCCCGCGCTGAGTGGCGGGAAGCGGATCCGGCGAACGGAAGAACCAAGCACGGACGTGCGGAGGGAATGAACCTGCAACAGCACCCGCCATCTTAAGGACCCGGCCGGGTCCCTGTGCACAGCCGATCTGGTGCGGACATCACCAGGGAAAATCAGGTACCGTCGCGGCACGGCAAGCGCCACCCGCTTCAGCGACCCACGACTCCGGTCCCCCTCCCCCGCGGTGTGGGGGCGCACTGCACCCGTGGGGGCCACGGTGAAACTAAACGTGACGCTCTATCCCCGGAGTAGCCACAGCAACGGCGACAGGGGACTGGGCCAAAGGAAAACACACGGGACTGGTGCAGGCAGCAAACGGCGCTAAGTGACCCCCCCCCCCCACTGAGTGGGGGCCCCTAGGCGACACGAAGTGGAACTTTATCCCCGGGCAAGGGCCGAGGTGCCGGGCAGAGAGGTGGCCACAGCAGCGGCAGCAGGGGGGAGAAGGCAAAGGTCTAAAGAGACCGATTTCGGCACAACAGACATTGAGGGCGCACCTCCGCGACCAGCGACCCGTCGATACCACGTGGTGGGGCAAAGCACAACCCAGCGACCGAATACAGAACTGACCAGAGGGGCCACGCGCCACCACGAAACAAGGCAGGAGGCGAGACTGGAGGGCCATACCCTGAGCGCCACGACCAAAGGCGCACTACGCGCAGTGTGAGTCCGGGACGCTGGTAAAGCGAGGGGCTGCCCCGGAGAGAAGTGAGGGGCACGGCTCCACGACCAAAATGGCTGGCAAGGGGCCGAAGAACAACGTGACGCAGTCCCGCCTTGATCGCTTCGCATATGAGAAACCCGTCACCCCCCCGCCAGATGCCAGGTCACAGGCGAGCAAGACAGTGGAGGCGACGGGGGGCAAGAAGGCTACCCTGGACGATGTCATGCGGGCCCTCACACAGGTACAGGCCACGGTGGGATCAATCTCAGCCGAAATCACGCTGATTAGGGCAGACTTCCACAAGCTGACGGAGAAAGTGAACACGATGGACATCGTAACAAAAGCCTTGGTGGAAGATGTGTCGGAGCTACAGGTTAATATGGAACGTCTTTCAAAAGAGAACAGGGAGCTGAGAGACAAGCTCGACGATCAGGAAGGACGCTCGAGACGGAACAACATCCGTATAATAGGTGTGCCAGAATCGGAAGACACGAGGTCAATGGACCTCTATGTGGAGAACCTAATCAAACAGCACCTCCGACCGAAGGGACTCTCCAATTTTTTCACGGTGGAGAGGGCGCACAGAGTCCCTGGAGGGCGCCGACAAACGGGTGCCAACCCCAGGCCGATCATAGCACGACTCTTTAATTTTAGGGATCGGGATGCTATCTTGCAGGCGGCAAGAACCTCACCCCCCGTTAAGATTCAAAACGCCACGCTAGCATTTTTTCCGGACTACACGGCGGAGGTCGCGAGGAGAAGGAGAACTTTTTTCGAGGTCAAAAAAGAACTGAGAGCCAGAGAGATCCCTTATTCAATGCTTTTCCCAGCAAAACTTCGAATTGTGGCCGACAATAAGACTTGGTTTTTCGACACCCCGGAGGTGGCACGGGAATGGCTGGAGGGTTGGCGGACGACAGGCCACCCCCGTCGCTCCAACAGACAAGCCAAGAACCGTAATGGAGGATCACAGCAGGGCCTGCAATCGAACGGGGCCGAGGCGGAGCCACTTTCGCCATTGTCAGAAACTCAAGAGGGGGGCGACGACGGAGAACAATGATCCACGGATACTGTCCATTTGAACTGCAAATACCGCGGCCCGAGAATGCCGCCTTGGACACTGGACTGAGGGCCTCCGCGGCAAGGGAGGGGGCCGCCGACTTCGGAGCATCCTTCACCCCAGCGAGCAAGTACTATGTTAAGGGTTGGGTTCAAGCACTCTGCTAAGTTGGGGGGGCGGGCAGTTATGAGTCCGTGGAGCAGGGGGGCAGGGAGGGGGGGAGTTGGGGGTAGGATGGGGTTATGGTTTTTAGTTTATACACGGGGTCAAGATTGCTACAAAGGGGCACATGCACACAGAACGAGAGTGTCAAGATGCTGCACGCAGAGTCACTACACGGATCTCCTGGTCGTCCATACGCATGACTTAGTCCGCATACACGTACACGATGGGGGAGGGCACTGATGTAGGGCGGGCAGCCCAGTTGAACCTCATGTCCTGGAACGTGAGGGGTCTGGGCGACAAGATTAAGAGAGGGCTGGTTCTGCAAAGTATAAAACGGTTAAGTCCTGCCCTGGTCCTACTACAAGAAACACACCTCACAGGCACGGCCACAAAAGCCCTGGACAGGAAGGGCTATAGTATGGTGGCCCACTCTGAATTCACGAAGGGGTCCCGGGGCACCGGGATACTAATTCACCGCTCGTCCAAGTTTATACTCCAATCAGTGACAGTGGACACACAGGGCCGCTTCGCAGCGGTACATGGACAATGGGAGGGAAACCCACTCAACATAGTATCAGTATACATCCCACCGGCACTACACACTGTGGCCTTCACAGACCTAGGTAAATTCCTACTAGACCTTCCAGAGGGGGCCCTTGTACTGGGCGGGGATTTTAACGCAGTGGTTAAGGACTCCCTAGATCGATAC
Source organism: Lissotriton vulgaris (assembly GCF_964263255.1). Taxonomy (NCBI): domain Eukaryota; kingdom Metazoa; phylum Chordata; class Amphibia; order Caudata; family Salamandridae; genus Lissotriton; species Lissotriton vulgaris. The sequence goes on along the minus strand of NC_141699.1, from coordinate 548,965,620 downwards.
CCAACGCGCACACAAACATCGGCACACTCCAAATTGCAGGACTTCATGGAAGCACAGGGTTTAGTGGACATATGGAGGCGACTCCACCCAATAGACCGGCAATACACATACTACTCGGCAGTTCACGACAGCCTGTCGCGGATTGATCACTTCATGTCATTAGAGGGGGGTCTCCTCACCTTCACTGACTCTCAGATTAGACCGCGAGGGGTCTCCGACCACTCCCCGCTGACACTGACTCTCTCCAGTCTGGAACGGACACGTGGGCGTATCTTCCCTATATACCCGGGGTACCTCGAGGAGCCTGACATAGCCAAGGCCTTGAAAAGAACTACACGATCCTACCTCAATGAGAATACAGGTTCAGTGGAATCACCTACGGTCCTATGGGAGGCCTACAAAACGGTACTCCGCGGGCAGGCGATCTCGGTAATAGCGCAGCTCAAGCGCACACGGCGTCAAGAACTGACAGATCTGGAGGGTCAACTTGACAAGGCGACACGGGACCACGAAGGGAACCCAAATGGGGACACACAACACGCGCTCCGACTGGCCCAACAGCGCCACACCGACTTTCTGCGCCGCAGAGTGAGGGAACATATGTCAGCAACTACGAGTAGGGTATATGACGTGGGCGACAAAGCGGGGAGGCTCCTGGCATGGTTGGAGAAAGCGCGAGGAGGTCAGAGGGCCATACTCCGGCTGAGAGACTCTAATGGCGAGTTACACTCTAGTCCGGCAAGCATAGTGGAACTCCTGGCAAACCACTTCCACTCCGTGTACACCCCTGAGTATGAGGTTACACGGGAGATGGCAGAGAGCTCGCTCACAGGAGTGCCGACTCGCACTCTCACCCCCGATCAACGTGAAGAGCTCGACTCCGACCTGACGGCGGAAGAAATACAGACTGCCATAACGGCACTCCACCCGGGGAAAGCGCTAGGTCCTAATGGTGTGCCGATAGAGTGGTACAAAATGATGTCCGAGACGCTGTCCACGCCATTGCTTGATATGTTCCAGGAGTGTCGGGAACAAGGGCGTCTGCCTCCTGACCAACGTACGGCCACGATTGTCGCGATTCCCAAGCCCGGCAAACCCCCTGAGGATTGCGGGTCGTACCGCCCGATCTCCCTCCTTAACGCTGAGAGCAAGATCCTGGCGAAACTATTGGCCACCAGGCTCCTGCCTCACCTGACGCACTTAATACACCCGGACCAGTCGGGCTTCATGCCACACCGGAGTACGGCACTGAACCTAAGACGGCTTCACGGGGTGCTGGCCCGAGCCCCGCGGCTGGAAGAACCAGCGGCGGTACTGTCACTAGATGCCAAAATGGCGTTTGACATGGTGGAGTGGCGCTATCTCTTTGCGGTTCTGGAACACATGGGTATTGGCCCGACGTTTATATCGTGGGTCAGACTGCTGTATACAGAGCCAGTGGCGAGGGTAACTGCAAATGGCCACACATCAAGGGAGTTCTCGCTGGCGCGGGGTACGAGGCAGGGATGCCCACTCTCGCCACTGCTGTTCGCCCTAGTATTGGAACCACTGGCCACAGTTATTAGGACCACCCGGCTGCTGAAGGGCGTACAATGGGGGGGCGGTTGGGAAGATAGAGTCTCCCTATACGCCGACGACATGCTCGTCTACCTCATGGACCTATCGAACAGCATCCCGGTCCTACTGGCACTGTGCGAAACCCACGGTACAGCCTCAGGATACAAACTTAACTGGGCCAAGTCCATAATCTTCATGGTGCAGGGTGACCTGCCTGCGTTGCCTGAGGATTGCCAATTGCTCGTAGAACACATCTCCTTTAAATACCTAGGGATCTGGATCACGAAGGACCACTCAACCTTTCTGGACCTGAATCTCAAACCCCAGCTGGACAGGCTGAAAGCGGATGTGCGTCACTGGAAAAATCTTCCCTTAACATTATTAGGTAGAGCGGCGCTCTTCAAAATGATGGCGCTGCCCCGCTTCCTCTATGTCCTGGAAAACACACCGGCGATGGTCCCCGTATCACTTTTCCGCCACGTGGCGGCACTATTATCCGGCCTCCTGTGGGGTGACAAACCGGCGAGGGTAGCACAATTGAAATTGACCAGGGACTGGTACAGTGGGGGAATAGCCCTCCCCAACCTCGAATTGTATTACTGGGCCGCTCACCTCAAGGTGATTAACCAATGGGTCCACGCGGCACACGACGACCCGGCGTACGAGGCGGATAGGCACCAGCTGGGCGCATCCACCCTTCTGGCCCCACTTTACAACAAAGGACTAGTGAGAAAGTTAGAGGGGCCTACCAAGCACACAGTAGCCATCTGGCACAAGGCGCAGAGGCGGCTGGCATGGGAGGGAGTGATCACTAACCTCACGCCACTGTGGGACTCCAAGGCCCTCGGCAACCTGCGCAGTTCAAAAGGGTTTGATCAATGGGATACCATTGGGATTTCCACGGTGGGCGACTTATGGACAAGGGATGGAATGCTCTCCTTTGCGACCCTGAGGGAGCAATATAGCCTAGAAGTGACCGAAACATACAGATACATACAAATCAGGCACGCGCTCTTGTCGGTGCTGGAACCAGGGGTGACACTTCCGGAATCGGCCCCGTTAGAGGACCGATTGCTTACGGATTACATGGAGTCTAGTGCAACCTCCCTCACCTACCGCAAACTGATGAACAACCTACCGGATCCCCTTGCAAGGCTGAAGGAACACTGGGAGGATGAGCTGGGAGACCTGGATGAGGCGGACTGGAACGCAGCCCTGGCATCACCCAGGGAGGCGGGCATTTCCTCCCGATTCCGGCTGGTCCAACTCAAAGTACTACATAGGGTCTACTACACCCGCACTACATTATACAAAATACACAGAGCAGACCACCCGTATTGCTTGAGAGAATGTGGAGGGGAAGGTACACTGTTTCACACTCTATGGACCTGCCCAACTATACAGGAGTACTGGAGGCGTGTCACACGCACAATAAGTCAAACCCTCCGGAGCCCATTCACGCCTGACCCCAGAATTTGTCTCCTAAATGTTTGGGGCCCGACAGACTTATCATTGACCGCAAAGGGCTGGGTGATTATTGGCATAATGCTGGCAAAGCGGGATATTGCGAAAAACTGGGGGGCACTAGAGGCACCGACACTGGCACAATGGTGCAGGAACATGGACATGCTCATGGTGACGGAGAGGGCAGTGTATCGGCAGCGACATAATCCACGTAAATGGAACAAAATTTGGACACCGTGGAACACCTACAGGGGGGACATTTGTGAGCCTTTGCCTGAGGAGGAGGAAGGGGATAGCTCGGGGGATGAGGAGGATCTGGAGTGATGAAGGGGGGAGGAGGAGGGCCCGGATATTCAACATGGCCCCGGGTCATAGGGAACGTAAATGGAAGCATGAATGAAGTTATCAGAGACTGTGTTGAGGGCTGATGGACATCTATAAACGCGCTAATGCTGACATAGACTACAGCTCGAGATCACTCACTGCAACCCTTAAAGTAGCAAGTTCTATGTTGGGGGGGGGGTAAAATTAAAAAAGTTGCTCTATTACTCGTGGGCAGCTGAATGTTGAAGCTGCCCTACGGACCGATTGATTGTCGCTGTATAACATGTGGTAGCAACAACAAAAATAAAATGTTAAAAAAAAAAAAAATAATGTCATTGACAGTAGGTGCTCTGTCTAGCTCTTGGAATCAACCAAAAATTCCACTGTATTTACAGACCGGAAGCATTAGAAGCAGTAGAGCGGGTCAACAGTATGATGAAACCTGGATTAGATAAAGTATGTGCCTTCACCTCACTCAAATGACATGATGCACTTCCACTTGTCTTGATGAGTCTCAGATGCATGCCAAACCAAAGAACAGGACTCTTCCCCTATGAAATATTGATGGGGAGGGACACAAGAATCTTATCTGTGCATGCAACTGTGCTTGTAATCATCACAGATGATATTGTTTTCAACTGTTGCAGAGGACTAGCTGATGTGGTTTTAGATCGATTTGGCAATTTCATCTGCAGATTAGAGATAGTGCCACAACCTCAATCCCAGAGACTGGATCCTGATGAGGAAACACAATCTCAATAATAGTCTTTAGCCTTGTTGGAACAGCCTTCACTGGGTAATCCTTTTATGTAGCACTGCTGCACAGTGTCTCAGACTGCAGTGGATTCGTGTATCGCACATAAAGAGGATCAGAACAGCTGATGAGGAAGTGGGGACAACAGCCACTAATTCACCAAGTCAGATCCTGACCAGGCTTGTGTGTTCGGAAGAAGAAGAGCTGAAAGTTGAATCTCTGCTAGACATCTACCAGAAAATCCACGTCTGTACAAGCCCTAAAGTCATAGGGGCAAGATAAAGGTGAAGATACTCAAGAGTCCCACATCTAGGGAAAGAGACGAAGATCAAGACTTGAACCCTGCATCTCCCGAGTTCCCGGTGAATCCTAGATTGCTATGAGGGACAGGGACGATTGAGGTGCAATTAGTCCTCAACCTGTGACAATTTTTAAAAAAATTGAATTTATTTTAATTTAAAGGTTTTATATAGCGCTGGCTAGACCCGGAGGTATCAGAGCTCTTTACATGAGTATAAGACCATAATTGCAGGTTACATCGTTACAAAGGTTACACAGTTATTTGAGCCTGGCAACATAGTGACAAGTAAGGTCACGACAAACTAAAAGGACATGTACGTAAGAGAAAAAAGCAGGCCAGGGGAGAGATTCAGGGGAGGTGAGGTAAGAGCAAGGGAAGTAGACAGAGAATGGAGGAGGGAAAGAGGAGTGGAGGGTGAGAGACACAGCATGGAAAGAGGAGGGGGAGGGTGACAGAGACACAAGCTGGTAGACGAGTCAAAGATGCGTCCAAAGTCCAGTAAGCTGTGATCCCAGGGGAAGTGGTATCATTTCCCCATCTCTGTTGCTGGAGGCTCCCGATACGCAGTGGCCTCTATCAGACGGGTCACTGAGACTCCAAGGCCTACATATTGGATCCCTCCCCAAAAAAGGGGAGAGGGAGGGCTTTGGCAAGGGATGCCATACCATACCTCAACTATGAGTGGCTCCCTAGGCGCTGTGGACTCTCTCAGCGGGTTCGCTGAGACTCCAGAGTATAAATATTGGAACTTTCCCCAACAAGGGGAGAAGGAGTGCTTAGTCAAAGAGCACCAAAGGACAGGGGGCAAAGCGGTGTAGCGGGCAAGGGCAAAGATTCAGGTGAGCGGGTTATAGGAGCAAAGGAAGTAAGACAAAGAAATAAAGAGTGCTAAATGGGAACAGATAGATAGATAGATAGATAGATAGATAGATAGATAGATAGATAGATAGATAGATAGATAGATAGATAGATAGATAGGAGACTAGAAAAAAGCAGAGGTACAGAAATATGATGGGGGGGTGGGCGAGACAGGGAGAAAAAATGTGCCTAAAGTCTGGCTGGGTAGGTGACGGTCAGGGGATGAAGCAAGGCTGATCTCCTCAATGCTGAACAGAGCAGCTCCACCAGGTGTCAGATATAGTGCTCGGACTCTGCTGTCAGGATGGAGATCAGGAGTACTCAGAGATTGTCAAATTTGTTTGGGCTTTGGGGGGGGAGAAAGAATGGTCCAAATTAATTCTAGATGCCATCTTGAGGTCGAGCACAGTCCTGGTAGGGTTATGTAAGGAAGATTTCAGCTGGGGGGGGGGGGAGTAACAACTGGCGGCCATGTTAAGTTCAGGCACCCATCAGCCTCTGCTGCGACCCTGTTGGATTGTGAACTAGTAACACTTAATAAGGACTCTTGGAAGGCAGGGCACTTGATAGGGATCACACGTCAGGCTTTCTACAGAGAGCATCTCCACAGTGAAGCCACCATCTCAGGTATCAGTGAACAGGTCAGTCCAGGTAGATCCGACTCTTGCACATCTAAAGGAGTTTGTTTATATTGCTGAATCTTGGCTGATAGTGTGTTGTGCTTCCATGGTTTCTAAATTAATATCCATCAACTGATAGCCTACTTTAGACGTTCTACTAAAAGTCAATACGTATTTGCCCAGCCAGATTGTATGCAAGTGCATCAATAATTGGGGCACAGGGTCCTGAGCCTCTCCCTCTATTCTCCAACTGGACTCCAACAGTGGTCAATAACAAATCTGAAAACGGATGTAAACCTGTTAATTAAAGCCTCAAGTGAAGGAGTGTATTGTGAAGAAAGTTGGCCAGATTGTACTAGAAAAAGAAATACTGCAAAGAGTGCAAAGAGTTAAGGAAATTGAAGAAGGCGACATAGAGTAAGGTGACAGTGCAGAACAACCAAAAGACCAAAGAGACATGCAGCCTTATTCATAAAGGCTAAATCGGCTCGCAAAGGGCCGGATTCTGAGAACCCGGCCCTTTGCGAGTGCGATTTTTGCTTTTGGGATTCAGCATCCCAAAAGCAAAAATCGCTAATTGCGATGTCGCAAATGTGCGAGGAAATGACATTTAAGGAATCTCTATTTGAGATTCCTTAAATGCTATTCAACATCCTATTTCAATTTGCGATTTCGCTATTTCTAGGCGCAATTTACCGCGAGGTCAGACCTCGCGGTAAATTGCGAAAACTCAGAAAAATGCATTTAAATGCATTTTTCTGAGTTGCATGTTACACACACACATGTCCTTTGGACATGTGTGTGTGCAACACCTGTGTCACAGATCATTTGAGGGGTGCTACAGGGTGTCCTGTGGACACCCCTGGCACCCTTCAAATCGCAATCTTATTTGCGATTAGCTAATTGCTAATCGCAAATAAGGAATACTCCCCATTCATTCCTATGGGCCTTTTGGCCCATAGGAATGAATGGCGAGTTATTCCTTATTTGCGATTAGCAATTTGCTAATCGCAAATAAGGAATCAGTAGGAATCGCATTTTATTATGCAATTCCTACATGATTACCGTTTTGCGAGTCCTTAATAGCGAATCTCTATGATTCGCTATTAGGGGCTCGCAAAACGGCCCCTTCATGAATAAGGCTGTAAAAGTGCCTGACAAAGTAGGCAGGTCCTGAATGGTCGAATCTAGTCGATGATCAACAACCTGAGTCATTAGCTAAAGAAGTCATTAATCTGGCAGAGCTCAAAGTTCTTTGTGAAGAGCCTCCATGAATCTGAACTGATAAAGCTGAGATAATCATTCCTGAACAATTCCCGATGAAATACTAAAATGAGATTTGAACTGGGACCTTGAAGCTAAAGTCTTTTACTTTTGTACCTTAGGCATCAAGTCGAAGACAATACGTTTCCTTAAGCATCCAGCTAAAAATATATGATTTCCCATTTAGGTATTGAGCCAAAAATAGTAGGTTTCCTCTCCTGAAATAACATTGAGCACATGAACTGAAACTGTTATTTGGACTCTGATATTTTCTTGATTTTTGATTTTGCGTTGTAAAATGTAGTTGTTAGATTTTTGATTTATCTTTGTATATTTGTAGAAGAAACTTGACAAACCGCAAGAAGATTTGCTGAAAATATTTTACAAATAGTTTTAGTGGTTATGATATTGATATTCATAGTTGATATACTAGCGGGTTATATCACGTCAGACAGACATGCCTCAGCCAAAATAAAAACAAACCTGACTTTAAGAGATGATAGAAAGAAATTGGATATTAAGTTACTGCATGGAGATAATTTGGTAGGGAATTATGGTGAAAATTTTATTATAAATTATGTTCCACTGAAAACTGTTCCTTTAGTTAGGTCTTCGTATACTTACTATGGAGGTAACATTTTAGATATTATGTCTAGATACGTCGCACACATACACTGAAATAACAATGATGTTAATAACTGTACATGCAATTTAAGCAAATGTGAGAAAGAGTTTGCAGAAGAGCTCAATGAGTAGAAGTTGAGATTCAGTGAAAGGATTGAGGAAGTGAAAAGAGTTAAGTTAGAAACGGTGGAAAGGAGGATGAAAATTCATAGGTGCATCCTGGACTTAATCTTGATAAGACGAAAAAAGGGAAAAATAGTACGGGAAAGAGACAAAATGAAACTTCAGAAGTAGAAGGTTGCAGCGAATGTGAGTTAAGTTATGTGGCAAACAACATGATTCTGACTGGACGGGTATTTATTACGTGAGTGGGAAAACTGCCTTCTTTAAACTCCTCCATAACTGGGTGGGTAGCTGCTACTTAGGCTTAGTGTTCCTCTTGACAGTTATGTGGATGATATGAATGAAAAGAGTCACAAAATTGTGAGGAGAGACAGAGCAAGGCAAGTGATAAAAGATAGATGTGGTGCCATGGTTCCTACAGTTGCTTTTGATGATGTGATTAGCAATTTGTCTACACTGGTAGACAGGTTGGCTATTAACTCAGCAGGTTCTTTAACAAGTATTGTTGGCTGTGAGGGATATGGTTATGTAAAACAGGCCAGTTTTAGATATATTAGTAGTGAAAGAAGGCCTCATCTGTCACATGTTGAAGTTTCCGCGATGCCTGATAACAGTAATTATATTAAGAGATATTGTCGTTCACATCACACATGCGATAAAAGTTCTTGGAAAAACACCTGCATAGGAAACAGTTGATTCCTGGTTTGGTGAGATTGGTAAAGAGTTTTTGAATAGTTTGGTAATCTAGGCCAGGACATACTAAGCCGGATGCTAGCCCCTATAATTAACATTTTAATTTGAGTATTTTGTGTCTGGTGTCTTATAGTGAAGGAAAAACTGTATTGTGGGAGTACTGAGAAGCTGTCGGGGAAAAGGAAAAGGGACGACTGAGAACGAGATTCAATTCAACCTTTTGATGAGGTGAAGGAGCGGAAACTGTAATGAAAGGGGATTCAATTGGTGAAGTAGTGTTATAATGATTTTTAAAAAATCATTAGTGGGCAGTTGGTGTAGCTGCTTTAATGAAATGTGTGATTGTATTAACATGATGTAATTAAGATAAATAATTCAAGATATTTAACTGAGAAACTTTGTTTATTTTGATGTTGCTAATATAGGCCAATTCAGTTCAGTTTAGTTAGTCTTTATTTCGATTATTACAATCATAAAATACATAATGTTGCTACAAAATACATAAAATCAAAGATATATGAAATTTCGTGACCAACTTAACTCAAAAAACAAACCACAAATAGGAATAATCACATTCATTAAAAAAAAAAATTTGATTAATAGAAGGTAAAAAACATTAAAACACAAGGGAGCAAGACTAGCAAAGCATTTCACACCCTTTGTTGGTTCACTATGCGCTCAATAGGGGTGCAATACATGTGTCTCTAGAAATTTAGGATTACAATTCCGAGCCTTGGGAACTAAAACATTAGTTAAGTCTGACAAGATTGGTATTCCCTCATCTGTTTCGCACGAATCGCCCACATCCAACTTAAAAACGTAGCAACTGCAATCACAATGTATTCCTGAGTGCTTGTCTTCAGAATCCTTAATGCTTCCATGCCTGATCTTTTTACCAAATTACAACACATTTTTGAGCCATTTTTCCCTGGGGCTCTTATAGGCTGGACATGCAAAAAGAATGAGAGCTATTGTTTCATCCTGTGCTGGCACTATAAGGCATTTGTCATCTGACGAGGAATGCCAACTACTTGTAAAGGCTTTTATGGGAAGGGAACCCACTCTAAATTGGTGGTATAACTTCCTGTCAATCGGTTTGGTGATGACATACCAATAAGCTTCATAGGCCAATTTCAAAACGGTTGTTGCAGTCAACACTCATCTTCCTTTGCCCGTAGTCATTACTGTGTCCTTTCCCCACCTTGCAATTCGCACAGGATGGTTAGTTTAAGGATAATATTTTAAATCACAGTGCATTCTCTCATGTGCAATATGATGTGTCTTTCTAACTTCTCAAGCTTCCTTCTCATGCTGTGTTTGCAAGGTGAATGCTTCTCAAGGTCTCACCTATTGGGACATCATTACAATTCTCATGAGAACTTAACCTTGACTTGTAACAGAATTTGTATTAAATATATGGTGTCCCAGGAGCACAAGGATGGGAATGGTATATTAAAAGTATGGGGCAGTGCTGACAAATATGGTTTGAAACGGTATTGTTAATTCTTTATGATTGGGTGGGAACTTTGCAAGTTCACATCACATCTACGAGTTCTGTTGTATTTTTCCCTACAAAATAAGCTTTACCCAAGAGGGTGTTGGGTACTGTTTCCCTTGATCTTTAGCAGGTGACACCCTGAACTGTGATGTGCAAACTATTTACTGAGCTGCATTATATTCTGTTGTGCCATTTCATGATTTGCATTGTATTTTGAGCTTCATGCTTCTATATTACAAATGTTGAACTGAATGACTCTGCCATTTATTTTGCTTTCTGTAATGATTTAAGCCTTTAATAAACCTTCATGGTGTTTGTTTCAATACTTGTCAGTCTTTATTGTAAGGCCTAACGTTAAATTGATATTGTATTTACATGTTGACCAAGTCCAGTTGGAGAGCAACAACATCCTAAAATGATTAACACTGCTCCTGGTTCATCAGTGGCGCTTAATGTAGAAGACCAGGGTACAAGTGCTATATCATGAGTAATTGCTATGTAATGCTAATGTCGATTTTTAAGTTGGCAAATGGTAGGTGTCTCTATTTGCCACATTAATGACCCTTAGTCTAATAATGGTGGAAGGAAAGAAAGCTGATTTGGCCTTTCTGGGATTTGTGTTTTTAACCTTTGGTGACAGGAAATGTCAGCATTGAGGTCATCAATTGCTCTACTTTGAACTGGTTGCTTCCCTCTTTAATTAAATGATTTGTTGATTGACTGATAGATAAAACCTACTGCTTTAATTGAAGTAGCTATTTTTGTACAGTTATACTTAAGAGCTCAGGTTTCCTGGTTCCTTATGTAAATTGCTAATACAGTCCAGGAAATATCTTGGACCACAAGTCCTTGAATGCATCGGACTGGAGAGCAGGACAGATCTGTTACACTTGTAGAGACAGTACAATGGACGGTTGTTGAAATAAACTGCATTGTTTTGTGGAAAAGAAACGTCCCATCCTCATTGGCAAGTGTTTTTGTCCAAATGGTAAAGCCAGGAGCCAGTGTGAATGTATATGCTGTTTAGTGAGGTATTCCAGCTTTCTGCAGATTTGCGATTGGACTACTTACTTACAGTAACTACAGGCTGTCAGAAATGTTTGTCAAAACTGCTGCGGATCAGGGTGGAGGGTTGACCAATATTCCCTGCAAATGTGTCATTTTCTGATCTTAGGCAGTGCATGCCCCATGCTATCAGTGAGGCACCTTAGAAGCAATGCGCCAATAGTGTGTACTTGGGTCCAAGGACAGATTTGCGCCTTGTCAGAGTTGGATTATGTGTCTCTGTCCTGTATATGCTGAGACTGCCCTGTTGTCATGGACCCCTGTAACCCAGGTGGGTGGTGTAATGGGTCGCCCAGTCACTATCACGGTCATGAGGTCACATGCAACCCCAGGGCCTGGCACAGCTGAGGGGATGAATACATGGGATGTGGACTGTTAGTGACCTCTCCTGTGGCATCATTGTCGCACTGTCGACAATGATGGGTTTGTTGTTGAGTAAGTTCAGCTGATCCATCCTTGATTGAATGGGAGGAGGTGAGAGAGAGAGGTAGAAAGGAGGAGGAATTCAGTTTTGGCGGGATTTAGAATGAGTTTGTGAACTAACAACCAGTTGTGAATGGAGTTGAGAGTAGAGTTGAGTAGTGAGAGATCGTGTGCGGAAGACACCTTGAGGTAGATTTGAGTGTCATCCGCATAAAGATGGTAATGGATCCCAGATTTGCTTGGGAGGTTTCCCAATGGTTCCAGGTAGAGATTAAACAAGGTGGGTGCCAGGATAGAACCTTGAGGGACGCCTTGACCTACAGCCAATGGAGATGAAAGACTGAAATAAACTGCATTGTTTTGTGGAAAAGAAACGTCCCATCCTCATTGGCAAGTGTTTTTGTCCAAATGGTAAAGCCAGGAGCCAGTGTGAATGTATATGCTGTTTAGTGAGGTATTCCAGCTTTCTGCAGATTTGCGATTGGACTACTTACTTACAGTAACTACAGGCTGTCAGAAATGTTTGTCAAAACTGCTGCGGATCAGGGTGGAGGGTTGACCAATATTCCCTGCAAATGTGTCATTTTCTGATCTTAGGCAGTGCATGCCCCATGCTATCAGTGAGGCACCTTAGAAGCAATGCGCCAATAGTGTGTACTTGGGTCCAAGGACAGATTTGCGCCTTGTCAGAGTTGGATTATGTGTCTCTGTCCTGTATATGCTGAGACTGCCCTGTTGTCATGGACCCCTGTAACCCAGGTGGGTGGTGTAATGGGTCGCCCAGTCACTATCACGGTCATGAGGTCACATGCAACCCCAGGGCCTGGCACAGCTGAGGGGATGAATACATGGGATGTGGACTGTTAGTGACCTCTCCTGTGGCATGTTTTGTTGGTGTCACTTTTTAGGGTGCTGACCTTGAGGCCCGTTCTTCTACACTGGCGATGAGGCTGAAACCTAACTCCACTTGCCTCATCATGTACGGCCTGTGTATTTTTATTTCTTTTATGCGTTTTTATATAGCGCGGACTTTACCCGAAGGTATCAGAGTGCTTCACAAAAGGAACAGTAATGGTACATGAGGAGAAACTTGCAAGTGAACAACTGCCCAGTGGGTGCCGGTCTAGAGCATGAGTGCTCCTATGGCACCACCAACATTCGGCGGTTGACATACCTGCAATCATTTCTTACATCACTAGAGGCATCCATTCTTGCTCACACATAAGGAAAGCTGAGCGGCGACTCCAGTGTTGGAACAGTACCACCTATTGGTGTATGACCGTCACTGCAGGCAGGATCGCAACCACTCTGCACGCGGGATAGGAACTAGACAACATGGACTGCACGGATTTTTATTTATTTATTTTTATTTACTGCATTTTTATTAAGCGCCGACATTACCCGAAGGTGTCGGAGTGCTGTACAATAGAGCCAGTTACTTTACAAGAGAACTGTGGAAACACAATACACAAACTAAAAATGAAGGTTACATAAACACAAAATCCAACAAAGCACGCAGGAGAGAGGGATTACAGGAAAAAAATGCAAATTTACAATGAGTGAACTTCCAAGAGGGGCCTGAGCATGAAAGTATTAGTTCTGACAGTGTCTTTGAAAGAGCAGTGATTTGAGATCAGCTTTGAAGATCCGGGTAGAGGAGGTGGCACAGGGAAGTGAGTTCCAGATTCTCACAGCATTGCCTGAGAAGGATTGTGCCATCAATCTTTCCCTTTTGAAGACGGGGGGGGGCTCAAGCAGAAGCTTTTCTGCATTGCACGAGGGTCGCGAGCCTCCGGACAATTATAGTTTGTTTGCCAGGTAACAAGGGGAGGACATGTGCAAGGCTTTATGCATGATGCAGGCAGTTTTGTAGATAGATCTTGCATCGATCGGAAGCCATCGAAGAGAGGACAGAATAGGAGTGATGTGGTCACTTCGTTTAGACCCTGTAATGAAGCAAGCTGCTGAATGGAGGATGGATTTGAGAGGGGAGAGGTGAGATTTAGGTAGGCCCGTCAGAAGAGAATTGCAATAATCCATTCTTGAGAGAACCAGTGAATGTACCAAGGTTTTTAAGTCTTTCTCCTGGAAAAACCGACGGATCCCTCACAGAAGGCGCAATTGGTATTGTGCGTTCTTGGCAATAGAGTTGATGTGGGAGATTAGGTTGAGTCTTTTGTCAAGTGTGACACCTAGGGTTTTCACACTGTCGACAATGATGGGTTTGTTGTTGAGTAAGTTCTGCTGATCCATCCACGATTGAATGGGAGGAGGTGAGAGAGAGAGGTAGAAAGGAGGAGGAATTCAGTTTTGGCGGGATTTAGAATGAGTTTGTGAACTAACAACCAGTTGTGAATGGAGTTGAGAGTAGAGTTGAGTAGTGAGAGATCGTGTGCGGAAGACACCTTGAGGTAGATTTGAGTGTCATCCGCATAAAGATGGTAATGGATCCCAGATTTGCTTGGGAGGTTTCCCAATGGTTCCAGGTAGAGATTAAACAAGGTGTGTGCCAGGATAGAACCTTGAGGGACGCCTTGACCTACAGCCAATGGAGATGAAAGACTGTTCGCTATCTTAATCATTTGGGATTTGTCAGAGAGGAAAGAAGCAAACCATTTCAGCACTGTGCCATCCAAATCCATTCTCTGTTGAAGAGTGTTGAGGAGGGTGCTGTGATTAACAGTGTCAAAGGCTGTAGAGAGGTCTAGAAGAATCAGAAGACACGATTCCCCAGAGTCTAGTATATGCAGCGCATCATCAATCACTTGCAGCAGGGCTGTTTCAGTGCTGCTATTTTGGATGAAGCCAGATTGGAAAACGTCGAGGAGCTTATTGTCCATAATGTGTAGGGCAAGTTATTTCGCAAAACACATTTTTCAGTGATTTTCGAAAGAAAAGGGAGGTTGGTGATAGGGCGGAAGTTGTTGAGGTCATTTGCTTCAGCTGAGGTTTTTTTCAGAAGAGGGGTAACCTGACCTGATTTAAGGGCAACTGGGAGGGAGCCTTGACTAAGGAAGAGATAAACTAGCCTGGTCCTGTAAGAGAGAGTATGGGTGTAGAAATCAATGGGGAAGATGCTAGGGATGGGGTTAAAAGAATGGTTGGATGGTTTGGTTTCGCAGATGCATTTAAGGAGCTCATTGTCAGGCTGGATACTGATGTTGCCTCGGAAGTGCCACGGAGGTGAAGCCCAGTCCACAACTCCTCCTTACCGGTTCACCATATGCAAGGATGTATACACTGGAAACAAATGGTGATGCCCGCGAGGGGAAAGAAGGGAAACAAAACAAGGTAAGGAGGGGAAACACAGGGTCCTCCTGCACAGTGGAGATGGCTGTCAGTCCTGGGAACAAGCGTAACTCTGTCAACCGTCTCCTACAAAGATAAAGAACAGATATTAATATGTTCTCCCTGTATCCTGTATGAATGAATGGGAAGCTAATTATATGAATATATCTGTTCTCTCTACAGGATGTATGTATGTTAGAAAATAATTGCTTCTGTACAGGAATGAAGATACTGAGCATGCCCTGCGAGGTAATATATATATATGTTACCCTGTTGAATCTATAATGAAATAACTGCAGGTTTGTATCTTCTGTGAATTACCTGTGTGGAGGTTTTGGAGGGAAGCTAAATAAAGTTGGGGCTACATAACAATCCTAGTAGCCCAAAATAAAGAATAGTAGAAAGCCTATTACACCTTAAGTAAGTGTAATAACACTGTAATAAAGAAGAAAACAACGAAAGGCAGGGAGACTAGACTATAATCAGCGGTTCCCTTAAGGATGCCAGGGAGTCACCGAACATAAGGCTTAAGTGGATTCAAATCATCCACTCACTCGTACTAAGTAACAAAAAGGACACTGCCACCAACCGCAGTGACAACAAACAAGAATTACACAACGCCGAACCAAGTTTGGAATACCTTAACACTGGAGGGAAATAGAGCTCGCCGAATGTGTGAACCGTCGACAGCTGCAACCCGACGTGGCCCGCAGAACGCCACTACCGTGACCCGGATGCCAAACGTAACCCCGGAACCGGAAAGGAACTCGAAGCGTTCTTGGGTTTGCGAAGCGGAACTAAATGTCATTACCAGAGCTTACACGCATGCACTGCTCTTCGCGCATGCGTGTTCTCCCTCCTTGGCCATCTTGCCAACCAACTGTGCCTGGGGTCTTTGCCAACCACGGCGGCTGCAGGCACGACATTCATCTTCCGAGATAACGTCAAACTGTTGCCAGGTGGCTAAAGATTTCCGCTCCTCAAAGGGGGTGGGGTGGGCGACCTGATTCACCAGGGCCTCGACCTTTTCATCAAAGAAAATAGCGAAGTCCTCTGACTTAGTAGCTAGGGGAGAACAGTTAGGGGTTTTGATGAGGTCAAAAAGTTTTTTGGTTCTGTTTTTGGCTGAGTCGAGGAGGGATCTGAAATGTGATGCTTTCTCATGGAAGATGTGGTTGTGGTATTTGGATCTTGCTGAACGTAACCGAGAGAGATTGGAGGTGGAAGGAGATTTTCTCCAATGTTTTTCCAGGCTGTTAAGGTTTTTCCTTTCTTCGTAGAGAGCTTTATTGAACCAAGGTGCTGAGTGGGTGGGTCTTTTCCTTTTGCTTTGGAGTGGAGCTACCTTGTCAGTTTTCACAGCTAGGACTGAGAGGCACTGAGAGGTGAGAACGTGACATCCATGTTGGGGTGAAGTCTCGGAAGTGGCCGCATAGTAGAGTCACAAAAAGTGTCAAGAGCAATGTTTTTAGTGTTGCGGAATCAGGTAGTAGCTCTTTTAGGTTGACAGAGCGTTATAACGTGCGAGAGATGAAAACGGAAGGGAACAAGGAAGTAGTCAGACCAGTCTACATGGATAGGGGAGCAGTAGTCAGCAGATCTGCTTTGGATATATAACAAGATCCAAAATTGAGCCCTTGGAATGAGTCGTTTCTGAGCAATGTTGGAAGAGATCGTTAGCTGAGAGAAAGGTGGGAAGCTTGTTGGCAGCCGAGTCTTCCAAAGAGCCCCAATGGAGATTAAGATCACCCAGAAATATCTGCTTGTCATTTTGCGAAAATTGGTCACTGATGAAGTCAGTGAGTTCCACCACAAAGGCAGAGCAGTTACCGGGCAGGTGGTAGATGGCATGGAATCTAAAGGGTGAGCCATGATGTATTTGCAGTTCTAGGGATAGGCATTCGAATGTACGGAAAAGGATGGTAGGGAAGGCTTTAATTTGAAGGGAATTCCTGAAGATGATAGTGACACCACCCCCAAATTTTGTCTGTTATGTCATTTCTCAGGATAGAGTAGTCATTGGGTACCAGAAGATCAAACAGACTATGAGAGGAGTCATTAAACCAGGTCTCAGTGAGGAAGAACATGTCAAGATTCTGAAGGGTGATAATGTCAGAAATTTACAATTTGTGTTTAATTGCAGATCTGCAGTTGTGAAGCAAGCAGTGCAGTTCTGATGCAACCGTTTTAGTGACAGGGGTGTTAGGGCTGTTAAGGGAGATAGGGATGAGATTCTTGAATGAGGGTGCCCGGTATGATGGAGGCTGCTAGGATCTGACAGAGGAGATGGTCTGAATAGTGAACTGTGTAGAATTCTTAGGAGAGGAAGTTGGAGGAGGGGGTGACGCTGGTGGTCTTGTAGCTGGCTAGTAAGTTGAAGATGTCGGTAGAGGACAGTCTGTGGTTGGCTTTATTGGGGCGCGGGAGCACGGAATTCCTTGAGAGGATTTTAGGGAAGGGGGACAACTTGGCGCTTAAAAGTGGGATGGACGCTACAAGCTGTGCAATAGAAGAGATGAGAGAATCAAGTTTGCTTTCCAGTGAGAGGAGAGCTGAGCACGGAGTGTTGGGTGGCACAATTGATATGGGCGGGAGTGCAGAGGGTGAAGGGGGAGAGGTGAGGGAATGGGATAAGGGAGGTGGTGCAGAGGGTGATTGAGGATGGGGAGGGATAGAGGAGTGGGAAACGGGAGGGAGAGTAGGGAGTGAGGGAGGACGGGGCACGGTGGGGGAACGGGATAAGGGAGGAAGTGCAGAGGGAGGGAGAGAGGGGGGGGTGGGGTCTAGCGGAGCAAGCGTAGAAGGTGGGGGAAGGTGGTGAGCGATAGGAGCTGGTGTTGAACTGATGGGAGGAGTAGAGATCATCAATTGGAGGAGAAAGTTGAGGACTAGGAGGGGGGGTCAGATGAAGGCCAAAGGTAAGGGGATACAAGAGAAGAGTCTGAACAGGGAGGCTGGACAGGGGGTTAGATGAATGCCAAAGGTACGTGGAGAAGAGAGGAGAGGGGGCTGAACAGGCGGGGGAAGATTGAGGGTCCCAGGAAGGCAAGGAGTATGGGGAGAAGAGAGAGGATGGTGCTGGACAGATACTGTAGGTTAAGAACGGTGGATGAAGTGGGACAGGTAACAGGTGGAATGGGGGATTGGGCTAGATGAAAAAGGAGGGAGTAAGGGACTGCAAGGTCAGAGGGAGAAACGAGAATGGAATTTTCGATGAGGGAGACATGGTTGGGAAGCAAAGGAAGAGGGAAGGGAGATAGAAGAGAGAAGGAAGGTGGAAGAGACGAACTTAGGGGACAGAGAAGAGCAGAAAGGGATGAGGTGAGAGGGGTGAGACATGGTTGGGATGCAGAGGAAGAGGGAGGGGAAGTTGAAGAGAGAAGGAGGGTGGAAGAGAAGAATTTGGGATGCGGAGGACGGGGAAGAGCAGAAAGGGATGGTGCTAGAAGAGGAGGGAAACGGGAAGGTAAGGAAAGTTGATCGGTAGACCTGGTTGTATGTATGTATGTATGTATGTATGTTCTTATATAGCGCTTGACTTACCCTAGGGCATCTCTGCGCTTGCCTTGGGAACCCGTCCTGGCTTTTCCTTGTGAGATAACCCGTACTGGGCATCCCCAAGGTGAAAGCCAGGCATCCCGCCGCGGGGGGGCCGTAGTGGAGATTAAGCAAGCTTAATGCCCAGAGTTGCAGAGTGTGAACCCATGATTAGAGTGGGCACCGAAGCGAGAAATATCGAGTCCGTGGACGATTGGGCTCAGGACCCTGCCGCGTCGGGAATTGAACCCTGGTCCTGGGTCTGACCTCTGCTTCAGGGTATGCCTCCTCTAACCAGTGAGCCGCACTTTTCCACTGTAAAACAGGTGGAATAAGAAGGGGGAGGTTGGTTGGAATAGGGAGGAGGCGAACGCGTTAGTGACTCTGGCAGGTGCAGGGTGGGGAGGGGGAGTGGATGCCGGAGGCAAAGCAGACGGGATAGGGGGAGGAACATATTGGGAAGGGGGAAGAATAGGCGATGAGGGAGCAAAAGTAGGGGGAAATAAAGGGTAAGCCTGTGACTCCCGGGAACGCGGCCTGATGAAGTATCGGGGAGTCGGGGGGAGAAAGGAGAGGAGCTCAAGGAAGAATCTAGGGAGTTCATATTTGAATGGGTTGGACGAAGGGAGTGGAAGAGATGGTCAAAGAGAGAGAGGCAGGAGTCTGTAGCTTGAATCATGACAGTGCCATTATTGTAAAGTGTAATGGTAAGAGAGCCATTAAAGCTGGCCGAGGGGTACATTTATAGCCGCTTTCCATGTGGGATAGATGAGGAGGAGGAGACGTTGAGGGAATTGAAGAAGCTGGTGGTCCAGGAAGGGATCTCGTGAGTGTAAAAAATTAAGTCATTTTTGAGCTTCCCTAGGCACCCATTATGGAATTGATCAACAAAGAGGGAATTGGGGAAATGTTCAATGGTGTTGTGCTTTAACTGTTTTGCTGCTGCTTTGGATAGATTAGGGGGATAAATGACTTTGAAGCAGTTAACTCCGGACTTAATTCGAATGGAAGCCATGATAGGGAGGGGAGGGGCCACTACGGTAGCGATAGTGCAAAGAAGAATAGGAAGCAGAGGGAGCATATTCCGGAAGTCGAGTGAGGATAATCCAAAAAGAGTGTGGACAGGAGGCGACTAGAAATGCAGGGCCAGGTACTCTGGTCTAACTCCCCTCTAAAGCTTCATACCGGAGGGATGGAAGGCTAGCTTATCTCCAGTGGCAGAGAGGGAGTAGAATCATAACGGGGCCAAAACCTACCACCCAGGGATTAGGACTTCCAAGTATGGAGATCCGCATGGAAACTGAAGTCCCCTAGAGGATCACAGTGATAAGTAGAGACATTTATCCTCACCTGGATCGAAACTCTAGACAAAGGTTGCTCTCCTGGCAGGTAGATGGCTGCCGTAGTAGCAAAACCAGTGGGGAGGTCTTACTAGTTAAGCAGATACACAGGTGGTTGGAAGGCAAGTAGAATAGGACCGATAAGAGGGAATTCTTGGCCACCCGAGGTAGGCCAGCTGGCCAGACTGAAAGAGATGTCCATGACTGGTGACTGACTCCAACCATTCCCGGATGGCTGCCACTTTAGCTCAGCCAGAGAGGAGGTTCGTGGGGACCCTTCTTTGTTTACAAGACTCATGTGCCGCAAGCAGGAGCTATAGCCTATCTCAATCTATCACTACAGTGTAGTCACCCTTAAATCCTTTACATTAAGTCTCTTTTTTTCTAGACCTGTCACTGTTGTATATAGTCCACTTTCGTTTTCCGTTGCGTGTACTTTCCATGGGTGTGGTCCTGTCTGTTCTGTATGTTCTCTCTACTGCAGAAAGGGGCAGGGTTTTCCACCACTCTGCGCACCCACAAAGTGCCTCCACCCATGTCTGCCAGGCCGTCGTGTCGCTTCCTCTTGACGTTGAGCTTAACTGACGAAGAAGGCTGCCATGGATTATAGGAATTACATAAACAGACCTATGCAAGATGGCCGCCGAAGATTGAGGATAGACAATGCCTCTTTCTCTTTCAATAGCCATCGGTGTGAGGCAGCATTGAGGGTCCGATCGGCATGCAGCACGAGTTGACTCAGATAGTAAATACCTTAAATGGTATCTGGGGAGAGGCTGGGTGGGTGTGCTGCTACACTGGAAGCTCTGCTGAGAGGTACACCGGGAGAGAACAAAAAAAAGGTTGTAAATATATACTTTAAAAGAGAACAGGCACTCGCCCTTGTATGCTGTGAAATATAAAAAAGTTCTGACAAAGCACGTTTATCGCCAAGATTTACAAAAAGAACAGGAAAAAACGGACAAAACCGAAGAATAGGTGAACGCGAAGGGTTTCTGCTAACGTGCAACACATCAGACATCTGCTCGGAAAAGTACCCAGGGGAGGAGCCTAACGTGCACCGAAGATGGCCGCATAGGAGAGCAGCTCCGTCGAGACTAACCCCTTGTCCCCATATCCTGTCTAAATCCTGGGTCGCGGCACCGAAAATCGGTCGTCGGAGATCCCACAACACCCCCCTGGCGCAACTCCAGTCCAGCTGCGAGGTCAGGGACCGGAGCAAAGTGTCGTGCAGTCTTGGGCATCCGAGGTTGCTGAAGCCTGGGGCTAGAGTGGTATGTGAGGCCGGCCGCAAGTGTCACAACAACGGCGGCAGAAACCGGAAGTGCCGGTCGGGGCTGAACTTTGTGGATCCTGGACTGGGAGATAAGAGGTGAATCCTCATAGCCTGCCCTGATACCCGCCTGGCGATGCCTACCTGCACATCAATAGTGGGAGATTATCGGTGCATTTTGGTGCCGGTAAGACACTGGAAATCGGCTCAGGACCGGGGCATAGGGGCCCGGCGAGTGGGCGACCGTTTTGGAGACCGGGCGCTGGATGCGCAGCAGGAGCCAGTGCGTAGGAGGTGAGCGGAGGGACTGGACCCCCGAGAATAAGATGACTGTGGTGTATCCGAAGACGCTATCTTGCAGCGTAACGAGGCGAGATCGGCGGAATTGCTGCCCTTTAGGAGTGTAACCGCCTGGCTGTGTGTGGAGCAGGGGTAAAGCTCGTTTGCCTGGGTTCTCCCCTCCCCCCCTTTCTCCCGATTCCGGAAGTGCAGGGAGGATTGTCAAAGAGGTTTTTGAGAGCTGGATCTACTGGCCTGCTGATATCTCTGATTCCGTGGGCTTGGAAATGGCAAGAGTCAACTGAGGAGTGTAGCATTGCGGTCGGGCCAGTGCCCAGAAGTGACGGAGAACATTGCAGCTGCAGGGGCCGGGGGGACCAGTGAATTGGTGAAGTGGACTAAGTCAGTGGAGTCGTGGTCACATTGCTGGATGTTGACAGTCCTGGCAGGAAGTCATAGATGGTGACTAAACCTGAAGCTGAAAGGTCCCAGGCTCGGTCCTCTAAGGGTTCTCGCTATGTCCAGGCGAACGAATCAGACCGCTACATGACGCCCAAGGGGTCCCCACAAGACTGGAAGAAGGCACAGGAATCGGAAAGGGATCTGTCTGGCCCTCTGGTGGAACCTACGCTTCTTTATGTGATGTCGGCTATAGATGGGGTTAACACATCCCTAGGGCAGAAAATGGAGTCACTTGATCACAAGTTAGATGCGGTGACTATTGAAGTAAACCGTGCGGATCTCACCAAAACTAGTGAGAAGGTTAAGCCCCTGGATATTAAAACCACGAGTTTGACGGAGGATGTGGCAGAGCAACAGCGGGAGGTACGGGAACTTAAGGGGGCTGGGGAGCTCACGAACTGGAAGCTCGATGAATATGAAGGGAGAGCCCGAAGGAACAATGTCAGGATCGTTGGAGTACCGGAAAAGGCAGAGAGCCCTGCCCCAGATTTATTTGTGGAGGATCTCATCCTTAACCACCTTCAGCCCAAGGGGCTGAGTAATTTCTTTACTGTCGAGCGGGCGCATAGAGTCCTGGGTGGGAGACCTAGGCCTGGGGCTCCTCCGCGTCCGCTGATTGTGAGGGTACTTAATTTCAGGGACCGAGACGCTATCCTGCAGGCCTCCAGGTCGGGAGGCCCTCATAGGTTTGAGAATGCCAGCCTTTCCTTTTTCCCAGATTTTACACAAGCAGTGCAGAGACAGCGCCAGGGATTCTTGGGGATTAAGAAGAGGCTCAGGGAGAAGGGTTTGAAATATGCCATGATGTTCCCGGCCCGACTGCGGATTGAGCTTAACGGGAAAACATGTTTTTTTGATAATCCGGACATTGCCTCGGGATGGTTGGATGCGCAGCCCGAGCCGATGACTGAAATAACTGGGAGTTTAGAGGATGGAAATGAGCCAGAGCGGGAGTAGAGGGAGACCCCTGTGGAGATGAGTACGGGGGTGTACGGCGAGCATAGGGTCCTACAGAGATGTGTATTGCTATTGGCCTGAAGTTGGAGCTAAGGGGCAGTGGGGGGGGTGTTCTTGAGAGCTGTCTTCCTCCTCCTTTCTATCTTTAGTTAGTCGGTTAGTTAGATTATGGGGTGACAGGTTGGGGTTAGGCGAAAGCCAAGAGCAGGGGTGCAGGGGTGGGGGAGGTGCACTGGGAATGTTATTATTGGGGTGGGTTTTTGTTTGTTGTTTTGAATCAGTAGGTGTGTTTTTAGTTTTCGTTTATCAAGGCATCGAGTTGAAACGTAGCATTTATGTGTTGCAACGGTCAGAGGATTGTCGCTTCCTTTTCATGTATGACAATGGGGAGGTAGGGAACTGAAGGTATTGAGTTGGAATGTAATGGGCTGGGGGACAAAATTTAACGTAGTGTGGTTCTTCAGTATCTTAAACGTCATGCGCCTGATGTGGTCTTGCTCCAGGAAGACACATTTAGTAGGGAATTTGTGTAAGGCGATGCATTGAATGGGATACGGGTTGGTGGCCCATGTGGGATTCACATCAGGTTCCAGGGGGTGGGCATCCTGACTCGGAAGGCGCTCCCATTTGTGATTGACTCTATTTCTGAGGATGACAGAGGCAGATATGTCGGGGTGACGGGCCAAGTCCTCACCCTATTGTCAGTGTATGTCCCCCCGGGCATGCAGGCTACTACTTTTCGCTGATTTGGGAAAGATTCTGCTGGATCTGCCGAGGGGACTACTGATCTTGGGGGGAGACTTCAATGCAGTGGTTTCTGGAGTTATGGATAGACACCTCCAGCGGGATACGGGGCGTGTTCAGCGATGGCTGCCTGACTTTCTTGAGGCTATAGGTTTGGTGGATGGCTGGAGACTGCTCCACCCGGACCAGAGACAATACACCTTTCATTCTGGGGTAGTCTTTCCCGTTTAGATTATTGCTTGGTGCCCGCGGCCCATGCATCTTACATTGCTGAGGCGATTCTCCTCGCTAGGGGCATCTCTGACCATGCCCCACTCTGGTTCCGGTTCTGTGTTGCATTGGGATCGGCGGGTAGAGTAACCCATATTAATCCCTGGTATATGCGTAACCCCAGACTTCGTAAAGACCTTATCAAGGCTCTAGATCACTACTTCAAGGAAAATGAGGGATCGGTGTCCTCTTCTGTTTCTCTTTGGGAAGCCTTAAAGGCGGTTATCAGGGGTCAGGCGCTGTCATTGATAGCTGGAACAAAAAAGGAAAGGAATAAAGAAGTTGTTAAAGCAGAGGCTGAGATAGGTCGCTTGGAGGTAGGATTGGAGCAGGAGGTAACTCGTGCTAAACTGCACGTCCTAAATCTTAAGCAACTTGAGTATAGATCTCTGGTCACTGATAGTACTGAACCGCTCGCCCAGGTAGTGGTTAACAATTGAGTCTCGGCGTCCTTTCGTCTTGGTCGGGGAACTCGACAGGGCTGTCCCCTCTCTCCGCTTCTTTTCTCGCTGGCCCTAGAACCCTTGACAGCCTGGATTCGCTGGGAGCCTTCTATCCGGGGTATTCGATGGTCCCCTGACTGGGAGGACTGCATCTCTTTGTATGCGGACGATATTCTATTCTACTTTATTTGACCTCACCTAGAAAGTCCCTTATTGTCGTTTATGATGTGTTGGCCTCCTTTGGTAGAAACTCGGGGCTGTCCATAAACTGGGGGAAATCTCTCTTGTTCGTTCTTAGGGGGGAGACTCCTGTTCCTCAGCGAAATTGTCCGATTCAGATTAATACGGGCGGTTTTAAGTATTTGGGGATTTTCATTTCATTGGATCCAGCGATCCGGTATGTGAGAAATCTCCTTCCCCTTTGCAGAGACTAAGGAGCGACATGGCTAATTGGAAGAAACTTCCTCTCTCCCTGTTGGGGCACACAGCCCTCTTTAAAAGGATGTCTCTGCCTCGTTTTCTTTACGCCCTTCAGAATACTTTAGATATAGTGCCAGCCAGTTATTTCCGAGAGGTGGAAGGGTTACAGCGTAGTCTATTATGGGAGGGTAGACCCCGTATTACTTTAGCTAAATAGACGCTTCCATGGTATGATGGCGGTATTGACCTCCCCGACATTAAATGATACTACTGGGCTTCCCAGCTGGCTGCCATCAACCAGGGTACTTATAGGTCCGTCTCGGATCCCGGATACGCGATGGATAGGTGGCTTCTCCCTGGGAGGTAGTTACAATAGGGCATTGTATGCTAAGTCAGCGAAACTGCACTTGACAGGGCCAACTAAACATGCGGTTCGGATCTGGCACGACGCCACGAGTGTTTTGGGATGGAGGGACCGATTGACACTAGCCACCCCACTGTTTGATTCGGAAAGGTTGGGCAAGCTTTGGAATACAAAAGGTTTTGATAAGTGGGATTTGATAGGGGTTTCAACCATCTGTGACATCTGGGATAAGGGGAGGATTAAAACATTTGAAGATCTGCAGACCGAATTTGATCTGAGTAGAACTGAGTACTTTCGCTATGCGCAGGTCCGACATGCGTTGAGGGCGGCTCTGCCTGCGGAGGCGGACCTTCCTGAGGCCTCAGCCCTTGAGGATAGGATTTTAGATGGTCATCTGCCTGAGAAAACTATCTCCCTGATCTACAAGAAATGAATTAATCAGAGAGCGGATATCCTAAAGGATCTGAGGGATAAATGGACGCGAGATGGCATAGAATTGGACGATGAGTACTGGCAACTGGCTGTGTCCTCTCCGAAGGAAGTCGCGATCCCAGCGCGATTGAGGCTTGTTCAGTTGAAGATATTACACAGGGTCTATGTCACAGGGCCCCACCTAGTCCAGATGGGGCTATCTGAAACAGGTTTGTGCAGACGAAAGTGTGGTCTTGTGGGTACGTTCCTCCATATCCTTTGGGAATGTCTGTATATTGTAGAGTATTGGGGTAAGATTCACAACATTATGCATGCGGTTTTGGGGGTAGCAGTGTTGCCGGAGGCGAGGAGGTGCCTACTTAATATTTGGGAGCCCACTGATCTTAATTTGGCACAAACTAACTGGACAATACTTGGTTATATGATAGCGAAAAGAAATATTGCTCAGCAGTGGGGATCCGAGCGGACTCCTACCCTTGAGGGATGGAAAGATGACCTGGATTGGTGTATGTTTACCTTGAAAAGACTGTTTACATAGCGAGAGGCCGGCCTCGAAAGTGGGCATCCGTTTGGGGGCCTTGGAACCAGTAAAGGGGGGAGATCTGTGTGCCACCTAGAGACTCTGTTTTTGATATTCCCCCATCCCCGTGAGTTCTTGACATGTATGTACCCAGTTCCCCGTTTCCCCCCCTTGGAAGATGTAATGTGATGTGGAAAGTGTTTCCTCTGTACTGTGCTTTATTTTTTTTTTTTTATGCTTTGCCTTAATAAAAAGAAAGATAAAAAAAAAGAAAAGTACCCAGGCTGTAAACCATGGCTGACGAGCACCACAATTCCCACAACCCAGTGGGGTTAGTGTGCACACGTCCATAAACCACCTTTTAGCGAACTTATTGATTCAGCAGCCCCTCCGTGAAAGATATGGGTAATT
The DNA here is from genome assembly GCF_964263255.1 of Lissotriton vulgaris. Taxonomy (NCBI): domain Eukaryota; kingdom Metazoa; phylum Chordata; class Amphibia; order Caudata; family Salamandridae; genus Lissotriton; species Lissotriton vulgaris. Next base: position 548,939,313 of record NC_141699.1, on the reverse strand, counting down.
TGGTATTTCTTCTGCCACTCATACAAACAAAGGCACAGTGAAACATATATTACTGCTACACTACAGGAGAGAAGAGATCTGTGAACTGTTCACAAACCTCTGTGGAATTGGTGGGGACAACGACTATGAAGCAGCAGTGTTAGCACTGAACGCTCCCTTCAATCTGGCTTTAAATCCTAATTTTGTGCGCCTCATGTTTTGTCAGGCCTGACTGCGAGGAGACAAAATCATCAATGGGTTCCATGCAAGGCTGGGGGTGTTGAAGCACGGTCGTGGACAAACCCTACACAAAAGAAGTACGGGCCCGGCTGATTCAAAGGTGTCACTCATGTGTCCTGAGATGCTCGATCTTCAGCCAGCCAGGAAGAACACTTGAAGACACTCTTTGCATTGCACAATATTATGACCCTGCCAACGAACAGGTCCAGGAGATGGACCCAGTGTGGGTCAAAGGATATGTTCAAGTCTCTTCCACCAAACTACCAAAAGTGAAAGAGGAGTCCATTAACTCGGTGTACAAGTGACCAGAACGACCTCACTGTATGAAGCCCCAACCAGAGCAAGTGCCAAAACTGCGGCCTAGACTACCATTTGTCAGATGCTTGCCCAGCACAAGGAAGTCTGTTCTCACGATGCACCAAAGCAAACCATTTTGCTTGTGTGTGTCAAAGCAGTGACAGTACTGAGGATCCCGATATGACCATGAGGGAATCCCACCTTGCTCACGCTGGAGCACAATTGGCCAGAGGAGTCTAGGGAGGAACGAAGAAGAGAAAGGGAAGTAGACTAAAGCAAAGAGAACACGATTTTCATGATCTCATACACCAAACAATGAAGTGGTGAAAGGAAACCACCACCGTCTCCATAGTGGCACAGCTCCATAGTGGTACCCGACGAAGCGATCTGAGCTTTCTTTAACCCCAGGACATCAGTTAATATCATGTACATGCAACAGTTTCAAACACTCAACCCATGGCACATGAAAATGTATGCATATGCTGCAAGCAAGCTGTTGCTGCTGGGGATGCAACAAGATACACCCGTGTCCATGTCACCAATGAAGGAACAGGCACACTCCTGGGGTGCCAGAATGATGAAATCCTCGGGTTGGTCTTTTTTTTGCAAGGGGGATACATGAAATCCAGTCAGACCTGATGTTGATGGATTTTCCCCAGCTATTTGAGGACCTAGCATTATTATTATTAATTTAATTTGTAAGGCGCAACAGCTACCCAAAAAGGGTTTGCCGGAGCCGGCCAGATCGAGGAATGAATAGCAGCTTAATGATTATTGGTTAAAAAGCCAGGTTTTTAAGGATTTGCGTAATTGGACATACGCCGGTTCATTCCGAATTGGGGTGGGGAGGGAGTTCCATAGGGAGGTACCGAGGTATGCAAACGATCGTCCACCCATCTGGGAAAGTTTGACTTTACGCACAATGAACTTCCCCGTGGGTAGATGAGCGAAGGCAGCGAGGAGGCGCATAGGGACTAACCAGAGACTGCAGATACTGAGGAGCCACACCTGTTTTGATTTTGAACATGTAGCTCCGGGCTTTGTACTTAATATGGTTCTCGACCCTGAGCCAGTGCAGGTCCTGAAGGTGACCGGAAACAGAGATAGCTCTAGAAACCCGGCAAAGTAGTCTTGCAGCAGAGTTCTGAACCATCTGCAGCCTACGAGTCACATCCTTATTGGCCCCCAGGTAAAGAATGTTACCATAGTCCAGTCTTGAGGTGACAAGGGCCTGGACTACTGTTCTCTGGGCGGGCTCCGATAGCATCCAAATGATCTTCCTTAACAGCTGGATGTTGCATAGTCAGTGAATCGTCAATGACGACACCCAAGTTACGAACTTGGCGGGAGGGCTGAGGAAGTGCACCCATCTCGCTAGGCCAATGTTGGGGTCCCCATAGATCATTATTTTTCTCTAAGACCAGAACTTCGGACTTCTCTCCATTGAGTATGCTTGCAAGGCACCAAATTAAGCTGCACATTGAACTTGCTGCATTCCCCATGGCAATTTGGCACCAGCGTGTGCCATTACATCTCCACCCGCTAATCAAAGACAAATTCCGTAAGTTGGAACAAGGAGTACTCATACAAATGGCTGGGCCCATACCATGGGTGTCGCACATAGTCATAGCCCCTAAGCAGAGACAACCTCGGGCTAAATACCTGTGCATAGACATGAGGCTCCCCAACAAAGCCATCAGGTGGGAGCGGAACCTGACGCAACTATGGAGGACATAATTGCAGCCTTAAATAGGCCACAGTGGTTCTCCAAGCTGGATTTCAACGCTGGGTACCACCTATTGTAACTAGACCCACGCAAGACGCTACATAACGTCCTTCCCAACCCACCTGGGACGTCTGCAGTACAAATCCATATCTTCAACCGCAAAAGTGTTCTAAAATGTAATTACACAAATGCTTTTGGGGCTGGTAGGCATGCTAAATATCAGTGTCGATATTCTCATATACTTGACCAGGCACAAGGAACATCATACCAGACTATGCATCACCCTGGTGAGGCTGGCAAGCCAAATGCTGACCCTGCACAGACGCAAATGCTTGTTATTTGAGCCTTCTGGTGAGTAGTTTGGGTTTGTATGCTTAAAAAAGGCCTACAAATAAACCCCTGGAAGGCTAATGCCATTCAAAACGTCGCAACTCCACAAATCGCAACAGAGGTTAGTAGCTCCTTGGGCATGGCCACATATTGTGGAAGGTTCTTACCAAACCATGCCACCTTGTTGGAACCCCTTTGAGCACACACAAGAATAGACACAATGTGGAGCTGGGTCTAGCGAGCAGAGACAGCATTCCAAGAGATAGAGAGCACTGCTCCAGGGTGTCACAATGCTGTACTTCAACCCCCAGTAGCAGACAAAACTGATTGTGGATCTATGCCTGGTTGGGCTAACTGCAGTGTTAACGCAGGAGAGGAGTCGAGAGGGATGGTTCCCCATCACCCACGGAAGCTGAGCCTTGACAGATGCAGAAATACTGTACACCCAGGTCAAAAGGGAGGAGCTGGCAATTCAATTTGGCTGCTGCCACTTCTACTCTCCATTGTATGGGTGAGAGATCTGTGTGGTCACCTTCTATACATCATTAGTCCCCTTGTTCACTGGCACATCACAATATCCGCTGTGGAGGATAGAAAGGTGGGCGATCCAGCTGCAGCCCTACAATTTCGACATTGTCTAGCGACCAGAGCCTGTAGCTCCAGAAACCTACTCTCCGAGGGATGGAGAGACAAGCAATGATGAGTTGACAAATTTATTTGTCAGGAGCGTATTGCAAGGGGCCTGCCCCAATGCCATAACGCTGGAAAATATCAGATACACAATGGCTGAGGACACCACCTTCAGAAACCTTCTGTAACAATGTTACTGTCACTTGAAGTGATTCGTGGATAATGCAGAGACCTAGAACCTGACAGAGAAAGTCATGATTTTTTTTTTTATCTGTTTGTCATTTTTAGCAGAAATTTAAAATAATACGGCAATTTCTATCAGATGCGTGGTACACGTACATAAGGCATCTGTGCGCCAGATTGACAGGAAGACCTATTACATCAACTGATTACATTCAGTGAATCCATTGTCATACATATACCTATCAATTCTGCATTGTATTCTGTTCTTCCCACAGCATTCACAGGGACCTTGAGATTTTCCCATATGCTATTTAAGATAAATGTATATACTGTATTAACAACCTAAACACCTTCAGGCAACAACAAGGCTCAAAACATCTCCCCTTTTGCAGAAATTGGGTATAACCATGAAGTCATGTATCTAATACTTCTCCAAATAAAACTGTGTCCCAAATATATGTGTTGTCCCATGAGTCACTGCATTCTTCCCAGTGTGCATAAGGCTAATTCCCACCCCTAGACTTAATTGATTTCAGGCTCTGTTTGTTGTGTGGTGTGTATTTCTGATTCAGACTGTAGGTTGAGCCGACAGATGAACTCATGATGACCTAACTATGGAGGGTCTGTGATGAGCTGAGTTCCACATAGATTCGCTCTTATTGAGTGGCAGGTGCATCATAGTTCTTCAACCGCTGTAGAACTGAGTAGTTGAGTTAGCATACCAATAGCACCAGCCAACCGTCAAACCTAAGCAAGGTTAAGATTTAAACTTTAGTTCCCCGGTGTGGAGAAAGAAAATGTGAAACGCTACCAAATCATTTGGGGAAGCCGCGCTTTGGTGTTAACCGGAGAACCCAGCCTCAATCGATAAACCTGAGCATGGATTTTGCAAGTTGCCTCAATGGCGGGACCATGATAATGATCATGGACAGTCACTCCAAATACCCAGTGATCAATCTGCCATTGTTAATGGCTTTTCATAGGATCAAGCTCATCCTGGAGAAAGTATTTGCCACCTTTTGGCCTTCCATCTGAAGCTAAGATAGAGAACGCCGCTCCAAGAGCTCGAATTCACATACTACCGCATAGACTTTGGAGTTGGACACTGGAAGGCCATCCTGCAGTGGCCCCAAACCATGGGGGAAGTAAAGCGATTCATGTAAATGCTGAATAAAGCACTTCCGGAATGGGGTGGATCGAGGGGATGACCTAGAATGGTGTCTCCATTGACTCAAGAGGGTATACCGGCATTCGCTGTCTAACACCACATCGTGCTATTGATCTGATGTTCATGTGACCAGTTTAAGACAGTAAACCAGTTGGGCGATCATGAAAACTTGTCAGGCTAGATGCAGCACAAACAGAGCGGAAGTGGCGAGCTTCAAATGACCGTGCCATCAAGTGCGAAGAATAGAACCCCCTAACCTTCAAGTCGTCGACCAGGTCAGCATCAAAGATGGACATCCGGGATGGAATTTTAGTCGTGAACCGAAACATTTCCTAGTTCAAATGAATAAAGACTCTTGAGCAACAAGGTAGAAAACCTACTTGAAGACAGGGTAATATGTCAAATCCCAGATGAGTTAGAGGGCCTGCCTCCACCAACAACCTCCAATGACATAGCCCCGTCTCCAAGGCCTCGGCTCCACCAAGTATGCCCCCTGACCCTGCCGAGGCAATCCGTAGCACCGAAGAGGACATGATAGAAAGTCAGCCATAAAACCAGAAATATCAATTACGAACCAATGCAGCTCCAAGGCATTTCCTCAACGACTACCTTTGTATTATCCAATCAGAGAGACTAACAGGGGCTGCCAAGTAGGCATGCTCACTAGCTACCTTGTGGAGGGATGTAGTGGGCCACCCATAAACTACCATCATGGTGATGTCACACGCAACCCCTGGGCCGGGCGAGGCCAAGAGGATAAATGAATGAGATGTGGAGCTCGAGGGCCTCTCCTGTGATCAATTATGCTGGTGTGCATATCACTTTGTTAGGCTGCCATTTTCCTCTAGACCTGTACTTCGACAGGTAGATCGCACTAGTAGTTATGATTTATCCAGCCACAGCAGCAGTGGGGTAGCTAGAGCTTCTGGCGCCCTGGGCTTTCCCTCAGATTGCCACCCATGGCCGGTAGCGGGGGGAGGGGGTTTTCTGGGGGAAAAGGACGGCGAGCAGCGTGGGTGGATTGGCAGGGTTTAAGTTACGACGCCACTCTCTACTCCAATGCAGGAGAAAGCAAAGGTCAGAGCAGAGGTGCTGCGTGCCCAACACTAACCTCTCCCAGCTTCCAGAGAACATGCGCTGACAAGGGGCACATACTCAACTGAGTAACAACCATTTTTTTATTCAAATCTTTTTTATTAAGAGAAGCAGAGTTTTACAAAAGCAGAAACAGAAACCAAAAAAAAAAAAAAAGAAGATACGCTGAGTTACAATCATGAGAAAATGCGACCTGAGTTACACAGCTTGAGGGAAGAGCATCAAGACCATTTAAACAAGGGATTCTCTATCGGTAAAACAATGAACATTATACGTAATTACATGCAAATCTTAATCAAAAAGGATGGGTGCAATAGGAGAGAAAAGAAAAAGAAAAGGAGGAAAGAAAGGAAAGAGAGAGGGAGAGAAGAAGTGCGATATGGAAGAAGAAGAAAGGAAGAAATAAAGACGGGACTGAAATGAGAACGGAAACAGCAGCTAACATAGACTCATATTAGGTAATCTGAATCGTAACAGTGGAGTAACAGCGCTTATGTTGTGCCCATATTGTTGACAGAAACGAGTTATGCATCAGGGGATATGACTACTGTTCAAGTCTAAGGCGGGTCATAGAAAAGTTCCAGAGAGTCAAGTGAACTCCAGAGTTTGGTGTGCGACTTTCGCCACGGTGAGGAGAGTAGAGTGAATCATTATCTGCGCCCCTTAAAGAGGTCAATTCCATTAACGGGGAACGTGGTAGCTCCCGTTCCGGAAGCACTGTTGCATAATTTAGAATACCCGTCACAATTGTAATCCATTTGATCACTTTATTCATGTTATACCAATTTCTTCAGTTTTTAAACTCATCGTGTCACATGGAATTCGTAAATTGTATAAAAATCTGATTCTGACGGTATGCCCATCCAGGCCTTTTCACGACAGCAGGACATATACAAAATTCATCCTCCGTAGTATGTAATTCCCAATGCATTTCGGGCTTCTTTCATCGCCCTTCGTCAGGGGTTTCACTACAAACATAAACAGTGACTTTAGACTGTGTGTTTTAAAAATTCAAAACATAGAACATATTTAATATTCGACATGTTCATAATAAATGATTCCTTAGGCGTTTTCCCTCTAATAACCAAAATCGTAAGACTTAAATATGAAAAACTACGTTCCTAATGCTCTTAATCAAACATTGTGAATCATATCGTTGTAGGAATATAGCCCCGCTATCTAACAACCGGTTACCCCCTGTTCATTAAGCCAAACCACTTAAAGACACTCTTGTACCTTAAGAGTATGTCCTGGTTACATCCCAGCTTTTTCAAAAACCATCTATCAATGTCCTCACATCCGTTTCCCTTGATACATCTAACAAACCCCTCCCCTTCTCGTATGCAACACCCTACACTTCAGCTCCCATAATTCACCGTTGTTAGTTTCTAGAACATGATCCCATCGGGGCCAATTATGATCTACGAATACCAACCTCCTCATTTGGTTACCCCGCCCACCCTTTCGTTGTCACATGCTACGCCTAATTGGAAATATATTATAGAAGCATTAACAATACAGTGCCGACATTTAGTAAAAACAGTTGTTCAAATTTCGGGAATAAAATCTGTATTATAAGCAAGCCCATGTTTATCCCAATGTTCGCTTTTTGTAAATGCAACTTAAAACAGAACAGCATCCATCACGTTTATGAGCACGGGAGCAGATGTATCATGCTCCCCCAAGTTGAGGTGAGTTCGTTTTCCATGTTACCACCGTTGTTGAGTTTAGTCCTGGTAAACCACGGGTGCTACTTCAAAAGGGGATGAAGTAATCAATTCAAAAACAAGGTAGAAGTGCACACCTGTTATCCTCATGTTATCCTAAGTTAACTGCTTTTAGTTTGCGTGCATCCCGGAAACGTGGTCCGCCCCACGGCCATGTGTGAGTACAATCCAATTAACTGGGAACGTGGTAGCTCCCCTTCCGGAAGCACTGTTGCATAATTAAGAATACCTGTCACAATTGTAATCCATTTGATCACTTTATTCATATTATACCAATTTCTTCAATTTTTAAACTTATCGTGTCACATGGAATTCGTAAATTGTATAAAAATCTGATGCTGACGGTATGCCCATCCAGGCCTTTTCACGACAGCAGGACATATACAAAATTCATCCTCCGTAGTATGTAATTCCCAATGCATTTCGGGCTTCTTTTTCCACCTTTCGTCAGGGGTTTCACTACAAACATAAACAGTGACTTTAGACTGTGTGTTTTAATAATTCAAAACATAGAACATATTTAATATTCGACATGCTCATAATAAATGATTTCTTAGACGTTTTCCCTCTAATAACCAAAAACGTAAGACCTAAATATGAAAAACTATGTTCCTAATGCTCTTAATCAAACGTTGTGAATCATATCGTTGTAGGAATATAGCCCCGCTATCTAACGAACGTATCAAACGTCTGGGATTGTGTTAATGTGGTCGGAAAACTCTTTCCAAAAACTTGGGTCGTCCTTATTGGGGGCATAGACATTGGTTACATACAATTCTTTGTTATCCTTCGACAATTTTGTAGATACCCATCTACCCTTGGAATCAGCAGTACTCTGTAAGACGTCAATATTGGCTCTCTTTGCAATTAAGGTTAAGACCCTGTTCCTTTTTCCTAGGGCATCCGAGCCGATTGCCTCGCTGTACAATCTATTCTTCATTGAATTAAATTGTGGGGAGTCAATTTTAGTTTCTTGCAATAATATTATGTCACCCTTTTGCCTGTGTATGTAATCAAGTATTTTTCTCTTCTTGACCGGGTGATTGATGCCCTTTACAGTAAGTGAAAGGATTCTAATAGACTGCTTGTTTAGGACCATGATATGAGGGGAAGTGTGATAGGTAGCACAGCACGATAAGCGAATCCTGAGTGGTTGTAGGTGCCACGTGCATGTGTCGTATAGGGCAAAAGGACCACAAGTGGGGCATAAATTGATGGGAGATAAAGATAATGAAGAAGCAAGGATCTGTTGATCCATCACACATGAGTAAATACACAAGTCGGGCACTGTCACTGAAATGCGAGGAGCAGCTGTTTAAACACAAAGTCAGGCAAAGATAGAAGAATAAAGGAAGAAAAAACAACAATATGGACAAGATCCCCCACCAACCCCCCCTCACCCCAAACCCTCCCTCCCCACCCCAAAAGAACTTTAAGGACGTGGTGACCAGGGAGAAAGAGCAACAACAACTCTCTCCTGTGGCAGTTGCAGATTACACCCTGCTCAGTAGTTACAGAATTCGGAACAACTAACATTAACATTAAGAGGTTCTACGCACACATTCTGGAAATATTGAATACAGTCAAATGATCAGCAATAAAAACAGTCTTTAAAGTACATCGGAGAATGCAAAAGACAGCTGATTTAACTGACTTAACCACATTATCTCCAATAAGTGCGTCATGTGGCAAAGCGTAATTACAACATATAGCCGCCATAAGAGCTATGATTGGGTCACTCACATATGCCGGAATCGAACAGTATTGAAAGTAGTGTACTTAAGTTACACCAAAGAGTGTAAGAAACAATTAACTCGCACATTACATCCAAATGTGCGTCATATGGTGTTGTGGAACCCAATAGGAAACCCAGTAGAATACATAGTGCAAATACAATGCTTAGTTGCCATAATCACTGTGAGTTGGTCACTGACATGCGCAGTATTCACCTTGGATAAACGCTATAAGTGTTCGGAGATATTGTGTTAATGAGGACCAAAACATTGCCTAAAGCTATCACTTAAGGGTCAACAAATAATAATTGGTAACAGTACATGGAGAACGCAGCAGGTCGCAGCGAGAAATGTGGGGAACAGTTGGTACAGTTGATTATATTGAAAAGTCTGTCTTACCACACTGTAGAACACATCCTGGAGCATAGGACACCCGAACATACATTCGCAATAACACTGTGAATAAAACAACCCTCAGCAAGATACATCTTTAGATGTCATAAACCTAGACCTCAAGATAACTGTTGGTCGAAGAAGGATTGCTAACAGGCCCGCTGGTGAGCTATGATGTAAACAGTATGAGCAGTATATGTTAGGCGTCCACATCCGGGGCATTCGATGCAGCTGTGCCCATTGAAGACTCGTCTGGACCGTCGAGAAATTTCTTCAGATGTGACGGATCTGTAAATATCTGTGGAACTCCTTGTATCAGGACTCGGAACCGCGCCTGGCCCACAAAGCCAAATTGATAGTTGAGCGTGCGTAACCTTGGGCGAAGGGTTAGGAAGTTTTTCCTTATATTGTGGTAAATAATTTACCGTATCGTTTTTGCCATATAATTATAAGTACAAGAATAGCTCATTAAAAATGAAAGGCAGAGTCCGGGGTGTCTGAGTCCTAAAGGGCTTTAATTCAGAAATGACTCGAGTCAATGGAGATCTGTTCCATCAATACAAGGGTTCGGGCATGCAAGGGATGTCAGGAAAGATGTCAACGATTTATTCACAGTACATGGCATATATAGTAAAATGACACAATAGTATTGCATACAGTAGGTGTGACAAGTGAAATGTATATGATAAGAACACATGTGCGTAGCAAAAAGGCGTGAACATGGGTGTGTACGAAGGCTTGAACTAGAAACGTCACAGAAAGGTGTCATAAGTGGGAGGATGCTTAGTGAATTCTTGCAGAGTCAGCTGAAACCTATGGCCTGGATGCGCGCGCAGCTAATATGACGTGTGGTTGACGGGTGTCTGGAGTAAGTTAAGAGTCTGACTTTTAACACTAGTGGAGAAGACATAAGTCTGGTATGTCAGATCGACCTGTTCCTGAAACATATCTGATATCTTGTGTTCGGAGGATGTTTATACTGGAGGAAAAGGTCTTTCGGGCAGAGGCCATGCTACACTGAATGTATGCGTGTCTAGGTGCAGATGCGCAGAGCCAGGGCCTACCATGGTAACGGGAGCAATGAATTACATGAGGAGGACAGGAAGGCTTGGTCCTTTACTCTGCAGTCGGGGAACTGTTTACTTATTTTACTAGACAGGAATGTGTTTTCGAGGAGGCTGAGCTGGCTACGCTGATAACTTGAAGGCAAAATACTGTTTTTGGCAGGCTGAGCAGGCCGAGCCGGGCACCACTCGCTTGGCAGGAAGTGAGGCAGAGGTCAGGGATGCATCTCATCTCCACGTTGCAGCTTTCGGAGACAGAGACAAAAAGTGGTTCAATGGCAGGAATCAGGGCCTAACTCGGCAGAGCCAGGAAAACGTGAAAGTGCACCATGTAAAGACGGTGGCACGGCATACTTAGGAACTGAATTATCAATCCATTCATGGTGGATCTGAAAGAGGACATGTTAACGTTGGACGCAAATGTATTTGCGTCTTTAAATTCGGTTGCGGAGGGAAGTTACATGCACTTTAACTCGTACATGGAGACGATGGGGTACTCGTTAGGGGACATAACTTGACCATAAAAATTCCAATTACCTCATTCCCTCCTTGTCCCCTACGGACCCATTAGGATATATCTATTTTCATGAGACCATCTATCTGTTCATATAACATCATTTGTTCTTCTTTCTTTAATCGGGAATGAGAACGTGCACTTGAGCGGGGAATACAGGAAGTGGCGCACAAGCCGCAAATCGCTGGCCCACATTGAAGACATAGACAGCAACTGAATACAATGGCCAATATAATCCCTAGGAATGACAATAGCTTCCATCCCCAGGCTGTTACTACACCCCAGAGCCAACCGGACCAAGTCCATGAGCCTGGGTTCTGGTGTATCTGATGGGCAATTTCGGGAAGTCTGGTGAATGCCTTATAGACCGAAGGCGCGTTATTAGGAATAAACACGCAACAACTGGATCCGATGACTCTACAAGCTCCGCCCCTATCGGCCAGAATGACGTCAAGGACAAGGCGGTTCTGAAGAACAACGAGTCTCATAGCAGACTGCTCCTCTGTTAAGTTGCCCAAAGCTGAAGTAGTCTCATTCACTACTGCTTCTAGAGTCCTGGTTAACTTGCGTATCAATTTACTATTGGGCACTGTGCCTAGATATGGAAAGAATCCTTTATTGAAATCTGTATATTGTTCCCATGCGGTTTCAGTATAATCAACTAATGGAAGGTCTCTTTTGGCTCTAACATGAACGAGGCGGGAATTTCTGTGATAATCAGGAGGAGCTAGAAAAACAGGTGGTAGTAGGAATGCAATGTAACAGGTACCATCCCAGTCTAGGGGTAAACGTATATAAGCTGTATGACCACAAACGAAATAGGAATGGCGGGAAGCTTTGAATGTAGACTTGCCTTTATCACTGAATTCGATCACAGTAGTACATTCACTATGACCTAGGTGTACTGAACCATTCTTTCTGACACATAATTCACCTTTGACTGGCAATACTGACATAGATGGCAAGTCTGGACTAGTTTCTGACTGAACATTTAGAATCATGAGATCAAGTGTAAAATTGCCTAATCCATACACTTCGTTTTCTAGGTCGGTCCCTGTCCTTTGGGGAAGACCCTCCTTGTCTGGGAAACATGCCTGATTCAGAACTGTGTTCAGATTCCCCCATACCCATCTACCCTGGAAAACTATGAAATCAGCATCTACGGAATTAATTAAACTAAACCATGCACCACAGGAACCATTGTGTGTGAATGGATACGGAAAGAGGGGCAGAACTCCCTGATATTTCTGATAGGGAGGGAGTCAGCCACATATCCAACAATTGGTGGCATTGCTGGTCTGATGGGAATGGTGTAACATACTGATGAATGAATTGTTGTGCAGTGCAAGTCGGTAAGATAGTTCGTGTGGAGGCAGCTCACTAAACGTGTGTTCTGCAGTGTCATTAGAAAAAGAATGTGGAAACGAAAAATACATATACAACATCAGGCTGGTGCCAATTAACGTAAGACTCAGAAAAAACATAATGATCAGGGTGCAGACGCACCAACTACGGAGACTTTTACAGTAACGATTTCTTTTCATGATCTCCTGTCTATCTCTCTCTCTATTTGGATCTAGCTTGTACATTGTCAGAAACTGCCTAACCGCTTCACCCAGGGGGGGACTTAAACAATTAAACTGTCTGACTTACTAGATCTGAGTTTTAGTCTATACTCCTCTTGGGGAGTTTTCTCTCGAAAAGGGAGTTTAATGTCTGTCTTTGGTACGTGAGAGTCCTGGGAGTCAGGGCTGGGCAAGAGTCCATGGAATTTCTTAACGTGACTAGAATGCACCCAGCCCTTCCTCCCCTCCAGTTTCACTGCAGTCCGGGTGGTTAGCAAGACAATCTTCGGCTCCTTCCAGCGGGGCTCCAAAGGGCTCGTCCTATCAAAGTTCCGTATAACAACTGTATCCCCCGGGACCAGGGCATGCGGCTTCACCTCGGAGTTGTCTGGGAAGGCTGCAGCAATCTGTGAACGACAAGATCGTAGTGCAGACATCAAGGAGGCAAGGTAATCTGTGTGGGAGATCCCTGGGGACGCGTAGCTGCTTGCACGCCACTCGCCGAATCCAAAGGGTCGCGTTGGTCTTAAAGTATCCAATTACCTCGCAGAGTGCCTGCCCCCTTTGGAAAAATAATCGCCATTCAGAATTCAGAAATCGAAATAACATAGGAATTCATGCGCTACGCGGACCTCAGTACCCTGGGACTCTATACTTAATAGGAGTACTTCTTCAGAACCCACCATGTAATGGGAACATCTTGCCCACTTCGCCTATACAGAATCTGATATTTAAAAGACATCAAGATGAAGCTTTGAGGGTCACCCAGCACCTCCGACTTGGCAATTGGATGCAGTGCCATACGAGTGACCCTACCATTCTACTCCTTCAAAAGAACCTGTTTTTTTGATGATAGCTGATCTATCACTTTGCCAATTACTCTCTTATCTGATCCCCTGTTATCTGCACAATTCGATGTACAAGGTCCTGATGAAGGTGGCTTGCCCACCGAAACGCGCGTAGACCCGCCACAAGGGCCAATAACTACACCTTGGAGCCCTTGCACCATATTAGCGTAGCCATCTTGCTAATTGGAATCCAGTTCCTTCTCTCATCTGTGTATGTGGTATGAATGTAGTATGATTGTTAGCACGTAAGTGAGTTGCTGTGTATGATTGTCTTTCAGGGGAATTCCTATTAATTTGTTATGTATTTTAAAATTGGTTGATTTCCTTTATGAATTTTTTCAGACACTTCGTGTACTTCTTATGAATTGTATAAAGAAGATTTGCTGATCAAGAATTTATATGTATTTATACCCACATAATAACAAAATAGAATAAGTAAATAAAAAATATATATTTTTTGAAGGAACTTAGTTGGTACCTTTTCTCTTTCTGTCACTACTTGTGTTGATTTATTAGAGATGCACTCACAATATTGAATTATACGGCCACTGCAGGAACACCCTTCTAGCCTTGTGCAAGGTAATCTGTCAGCATAGTACTATCGACATCGGTTATTTTTCTCGGCAGAGGCGTCCCCCACATATTAGGAGGCCTACCGAAGACCACCTCATACGGGGATAGCCCTGTCCTTGAATGGGCTACCATTCTCATATAAAACAGTGCAACAGGTAATGCTACTATCCAGTCTACGCCCTTTTCTTTACAAACTTTAGCAAGTCGAGTTTTCAGAGTCTGATTGTGGCGCTCCACGAGACCTGCTGCCTCTGGATGCCGGACACAGTGGAACTTCCACTGGTACCCCAAAAGGAGTGAGATTTGCTTCATCAATTCAGACGAGAATGGCTGACCGTTGTCTGAGTACACGATACGGGGCAAGCCATATCGAGGGAAAAACTCACGAACCAGCTGCCTGGCAGTGGTCGGGGCAGTGTAATCTGGAACGGGATATGCTTCTGTCCATCGGGATAGGGCACATACAACTACGAGGACATACTTAAATCCTCGGCATCGGTCCATCTGGATATAATCCATCTGGAGGACTTCAAAAGGATAGTCAGGAGGATGAAATCCACCTTGCTCTACGGGAATCCCTTTTCCTGGATTGAACTGACAACAAATCATGCAGGTACGCACTTTCTGTTTTGCTGCTGCTCGTAAATGCTTGTTAAACCATAGATTCTGTAAACTGTCTAACATGGCTTTTTCTCCTAGATGTGCTGGGCTATGGGCAGTGTTGATGATAACTTGAACCATAGAGTCGGGGAGGAACCACGTGTTTTTTCCCCTCGTCATCCAACCTTGATCTGTCTGGACCCCTCCTTGTTCAGCCCATTTCTTGACTTCATCTGGAGTAGCATGTGTCTGTATGTCAATGACATCTAGTGCGGGGTCCCTGACTGTCATGCTGTGTGTCAGTGATGATACATCAGTCTTTGTCATATCAGTCGTATGTGTATGAGTCTGTGCTGTATATTTCGCTGTCTGATCTGCAAAGTCGTTACCCTGGGAAATCTTGTCTGTTACTTTCGTATGTGCCTTGCACTTCATGATGGCTATGGCTGTAGGCAAATGTATTGCTTCTAATAGTGCCTGAATGAGGGGACCGTGCTGGATTTTGGCTCCGTGAGAGGTCAGGAAACCTCTCTCTTGCCAGAGGACACCGAAGTCGTGAACGACTCCGAATGCATAACGTGAATCTGTGTATATGTTTACTTTCTTGTTTTTGGCTAGTATACAGGCTTGGGTCAGAGCAATGAGCTCTGCTGCTTGGGCTGACAGGGTGTCAATGCGATGTGTTTCTACGACTTCAGTTTCGGTGGTCACTGCATATGCGGCCACTAGCTCTCCTGTACTTGTTCTCATGCATGAACCATCCACATAAAGTGTCAGGTCTGGATCGGGTAATGCGACATCTGTCAAGTCTTGTCTGGGTTTCGTAACTGTGTCAACTACATCTACGCAGTCATGTGGAGTAGGATCTGCTGTGTTTGAGGGTAGAAGTGTAGCAGGATTCAGTGTATTACAACGTCTGATTTCTATGTGTGGCTGGAATAACGTCAATTCATAACCTGTCAGTCGTGCTATTGTCAAGTGTTGGGTCTGTGTTCTGTTTAGGAGGACTTCCACAGAGTGTGGAACCTGAACTGTCATTTGGTGTCCCAATACAATGGAATCACTTTGTCTGATTGCTAGAGCTGTCGCTGCAACTGATTTCAAGCACGCAGGCAAGGCCTGGGCGACTGGGTCTAATGTGCTCGAAAAATAAGCACACGGTCTGTGTTTGTCTGCTTGAAGCTGAGTGAGGACCGACAACGCTGTGCCATCGCGTTCTGTGACAAACAGTGTAAAAGGTTTACTGTAACATGGTGTCGCTAAAACAGGTGCTTGACATAAGGCTTTCTTTAATTCGTCAAAAGCTTGTGTATGTTCCTGAGTCCAAGGGAGGGCAGTCGAAGACGCTGCCTCCTGTGTTGTCAACTGTATGAGTGGTTTGGCTAGAAATGCATACTGGGGAATCCATTGTCTACAATAGGAAGTGAGTCCAATAAAGGCTCGTACTTCTTTCTGTGTCTTGGGTGGTGGAAGATGTGCGATTAACTGTATACGATCTGGTGTTAGCTGTCTCCCCTCTTTGGACAGCAAGTGCCCAAGGTACACAACTTGCTGGGCATAGAATTGCAGCTTCGAAGGAGACACCTTGTGTCCCTTGTCCGCCAAAAACAACAGAACTGTCAGTGAGGCTTGCTCACATTCTGGTTCACTTCGGGCGGTGATCAATAGATCATCGACGTACTGCAACAGGGCAGTATTGGGTGGCATGTGAATATCGTCAAGTTGTCGTTTCAATGCTTGGCTGTAGATGCTGGGGCTTTCTGTGAATCCTTGAGGTGCGCGTGCAAATTTGAAGCTTCGGCCATTTAAACAGAATCCGAAAAGATACTGGCTTTCCGGATCAATGGGAACACTAAAGAAGGCGTTCTTCAGATCGATTACAGTAAAGAACGTCGCCTCTGAATCAATAGCTGTCAATAAAGAAGAGATATCAGGGACCACAGGGTACTGTGGTACCACGCACTTATTCAATTCGCGTAAATCAATAATCAGTCGATAGACCGGGGGTGCATTTGGGTCAGTACGTTTAAGAATCGGAATGATAGGAGAATTACAGACATTGGAGTCGGTTTCTACAACCACTCCTTGTGCAATGAGCTCGTCAATGATTTTCAGCAAAGCCACTACAGCATCTGGTGGTAATTTGTATTGTCGAATATGTGGTAGTATAACTCCTGGCTTGAGTGTAACACGGTACGGTGTGATGTGCATACAACCTACATCAGTAGGGCCTTTCGCCCATAAATGTGCAGGAACATTCTGTAACCTGGGATCAAAATCTCTCAACACATAATGGCCCTTGAAGTCACGAAGGAATAGCCTGACTCCTTCCGGAGAACAACAAATTACAGCTCCTAGAGCTTTCAGGGTTTTGATACCAAGCAAGTTTTCTGGACACGATTTCGTGAGCAATAGATCTGTAGTTCGGGACAATGGACCAACTGCAAGGGGCACTGGTTTCGATACTTCATTAACAATAGGCTTTCCTGAAAATCCAAGGGAAACATTCTGTGAGCCTGAGAGGGGTGCCCCTGGAACCTCTTCATGACTGATGGTTGTTCTGCTTGCCCCTGTGTCAATCAAAAACTTTCAATCTTTCCCTAACACCTGGCTATGTACATAAGGACCCTCTTGATCTACAGGGACCTCAATAAGGGGCAAGCCAACCTCCCTCTCTAGGCTGTTTCATGTGTATTGCTGATAATTGGGGTAGTCGGATTGGGCATACTGGTACATCTGCTGTGTGACTTGCTGAGTTGCGGCAATGGGTTGGGGCTGTGGTACCGCCACAGTCTGTTGTGGAACATGCATAGGTTGTACATTTTGTGGAACATGCTGCTGAACCTGATTTTGGACCCGGTCCTGTCTGGGCGGACGTGGTCTCTCTTTTGTTTTGCCTGTAGCGATATTGTGTTTCAAAACTGCGCAATCGTTTATATAGTGACCTGGCTGTTTACAGTAGTTGCATGTCCCTTTAACGGGAGCCGCTGAATTATTTGAGTGTGTCGCGCCTTTTTTCTGACCATCTGCTGGAACTGACTGAGCAACTAACATTTTCATTTTCGTGTCTTTCATACGTCTCTGTTCGTGATCATGTTCCTCTCTAATTCTGTTCTGGTGATATTGCAACATTTGTAACATTTGGGAAGGCGAATTAGCTTGCCATGTGCTCTCAACTTTCAGTACACGGTTCTTAACCTGGGGCAAAGAATTTTCGACCTATTTGGATACAAAAAGGTGTGGATATGACTCGCTACTTGATTTCAGGCCACTATTAATAGTAAAACATTTCTCAAATCGGGAATAGAAATCACTAGTGTCTTCATCGGGTTTCTGTTTGCAGGCTGAGATCGCGTCCCAGTCCTCCTTTTTATTCGCTAACAATCTTGGCAAAACCTGTACTAACAATCCTGGTAATGCTTTAGTTTTGTCCCCAAGACCTAAACCTGGGGTTCGACCGGTTTCTTCGGTTTCTAATTCAGCCCAAACAATCTTTTTGTCTCCCACCTCCCACTCTTTTTCTTTGAGTTTCTCGTAAATACCGGCAGGCAATAACACCTTCAATATTTTCATAATGTCGGGATAGGTGTAATCCCCCATGAGTAACATGTCTTTTATTTCACGGTGAAAACCTGCAGGGTCTTTATCATGACTGGGCACTATTTTCTTCATTTCCAATAATTCCATTTTAGTTATAGGCGTGTAAACGAACACACGTTCAAGGGTATTATCGTCTTTCCTGACGGGATGTACTTCACGTAAAGGGTTCTGTTTGTCAAAGTTATATGATTGCCGTACAGGTGGTGGAACAGAAACAAGATGTGGAGTTAAGAACGTTCTATATTTGTGACGTTGCTCTAAAATTGTTTCAATTAGATTGGTACCTAGGCCTCTCCATCGCCTCAGGAGTAGGTCTTGCAATAAATTATATAACGGACCTGGATCAGATGCTTGGTTTTCGTACTGTATAATAAGGTGTTGTGTCATGTATATACCAGCTAGTCGCTGTTCTTCTGGAGTAAGACTTAAAAACGTTTGTACTACTGAATCGTCTTTATAGATACTGTCATCTCCGGCCCACTGTACTGCGGACCGGGCTAGTTCCTGATCACGTAGGGTATTGAGTTCTTGATATCCTATCCTTTCTTTTAGTACTTTGTCAGTCATCTGGAATACATGCTCAAGGGTACATCGCTCTGGTATCGGACACAGGTAACGTTTCTTGTTTCCGAACGTCTCTTGTTTACGAACGGGTCTATCGAAGGGCCTATCAATAGGATACGGTCCAGGGAGTTTCTCTCTACCTACATATGCTATTATTTTTCTCTCTGCCTGTTGTGAGGTTTCTGCTAGATTCTCTGATTCATCCTCCTCCTGCGAGGAGGTTGGATCGTCTGATTCAAGTAGCTCTTCAGGATCTCGACGGGCATGTATATCTATTATTTCTTTACGGATCTTTCTAACCATAGCATGTACACATTTCTCTTTATCATGTTTACCCTCAGCAATATTCTGGCTCCATCTGATCAGTCTCTTCATCTCATCTTGTGGAAAACCTGCCTGATCTTGTTCCCTTATTAAACAATTAACCAAAAAACGCATGATTAAACCTTTGTTCTCAACTTTCTGACGTGACATGGCGTCACCAACAGACTCCGGTCTTTCTCCTGTTCTAATAAAATGATACATATTGTCTAGATGTTCTGGCATTTCTGGCAGTAAAACTAAATAATCGGTAACACGTCTTAAACGTAGGGAAGCTAACAACATGGGTCCTGTTCTACCAGGCACTGTATCATATCTGCAATCAGTAAGCTGTTCTTGAAGTGTTTCAGCTGGAGCTCCTTTAGGTGTTCGTGACATTGCGAGATCTCTCATTGTTATACGATGTACCTGTGGCGGGGTATGGGATCCTCCTCTAGCACCTCCAGAGGCGGAGGTTTGAGCATAACCTGACTGTAGGGTCGGTATTTGTGGCGGGAATGGACCCTGGGCAAAAGGATTAGGTGGATTAATACCACCAGGGAAAACTACCGGGGAAGTGACAACAGGTGGTGGAGGAGGTGCGGGAAATGCGGGAACAGGTGGAGGCTGCGGAGCAGGATGTGGTGCGGGCGGAGTTTGCTGTTGCGGGCCTGGGGGTAGATGATCGTCGGGTTGGCCATCAGTAGGTGCAGGTGGTACGGGTACATGGGCAGTAGCATATGCAGGAGCTACATCGTCTAAATAGGAAGAAAGGAAAATGTCTGCTGCAGTCTTATGACGTAATTTAGTCAGAACCAATGGAGGGGGCAGGTCTTTCGGTTTTTCCGGGGTCGCCTTGGGCAGGCCCTCGGCCAGAACTGGATACAGTCCTGTCATAATGGCATTACTCTGTCTGTCGTGTTGTTCCATTTTAACTCGTTCTCCTTCTTCTATTAGTTCTTTTTCTTTGGCTTTTTCGGAATCCTCTCTACTTTTCTCTGCTTTTCTGAGTGCTTTCTCCGTCCGTCTATGTGATTCTTTACGCCATAATTCAATGGCATCTTTCTGTGACTGTCTGGCTTTCTTTTTCCATAACGCTTCCTCTACTCTCATGATGCACTCGGCATCCCATGTCCCTGTAACAGGCCATCTCTGATTCTCCGCTAAATCCTTCGTGTATTCCACCCATAAGTCAAGATATAAAATGGCATCTAAGCCGTGCTTGTGGTACATAAAATGACCAGGAGTGTCCCTGGGTGGGATGGGAACAGCTTCCTCAAGTATCCCTTTTCTAGTCCCTATCTGTCGTAATTTCGAGAATAAAGGCATTGTTGCCACTGAAATGTACACGACAACAATGAACACAATATAATATGCAAACAGTCACTCATACCACGACATCAAACACATTGAAACATTTCGAACATAAATTGACAACCCACTAATTCTATAACGAGAACAAAATTGAACCGTTGTATACAGGAATTACTTGATATACTGCTAAACAGTACAGATACACTGCTAAAACAGTGCAGACCGGGTCTGTGTACCCAAACCCGTCTTGACCGGATACAAATCAATGCACCCGTCTTGATGCATCCCCAGCAACGGTACTCACCGGGAAGCACGGAACGGAAGGCCTCGGAAACTCGACTGGACTGGACTGACGTCACCGCTTCTGCTGCGCACTACGCATGCGCCTCGGCACTACAGGTGGGCCTCTCGACACCTCGGACGCTGCTCTCTCGGCTGGGCTCTGGTCGGGATCCTCCGCACTCCTCACCGCCTCGTATGGATGTCGATCGCAGTCTCCGTCACCTCCGTGGGCCTGAGGGAGATACAGGAAATCCTGCGGAAGCGCTTGGGGTCCGTCACGGCCGAGGCAGGGGGCTAGGCCTGCGACGCATCTCCGGCGCGTGGGGTGGGGGAGGGGTCCCTATTCGGGCGCCAAATTATGTGGTAAATAATTTACCGTATCGTTTTTGCCATATAATTATAAGTACAAGAATAGCTCATTAAAATGGAGATCTGTTCCATCAATACAAGGGTTCGGGCATGCAAGGGATGTCAGGAAAGATGTCAACGATTTATTCACAGTACATGGCATATATAGTAAAATGACACAATAGTATTGCATACAGTAGGCGTGACAAGTGAAATGTATATGATAAGAACACATGTGCGTAGCAAAAAGGCATGAACATGGGTGTGCACGAAGGCGTGAACTAGAAACGTCACAGAAAGGTGTCATAAGTGGGAAGATGCTTAGTGAATTCTTGCAGAGTCAGCTGAAACCTATGGCCTGGATGCGCGCGCAGCTAATATGACGTGTGGTTGACGGGTGTCTGGAGTAAGTTAAGAGTCTGACTTTTAACACTAGTGGAGAAGACATAAGTCTGGTATGTCAGATTGACCTGTTCCTGAAACATATCTGATATCTTGTGTTCGGAGGATGTTTATACTGGAGGAAAAGGTCTTTCGGGCAGAGGCCATGCTACACTGAATGTATGCGTGTCTAGGTGCAGATGCGCAGAGCCAGGGCCTACCATGGTAACGGGAGCAATGAATTACATGAGGAGGACAGGAAGGCTTGGCCCTTTACTCTGCAGTCGGGGAACTGTTTACTTATTTTACTAGACAGGAATGTGTTTTCGAGGAGGCTGAGCTGGCTACGCTGATAACTTGAAGGCAAAATACTGTTTTTGGCAGGCTGAGCAGGCGGAGCCGGGCACCGCTCGCTTGGCAGGAAGTGAGGCAGAGGTCAGGGATGCATCTCATCTCCACGTTGCAGCTTTCGGAGACAGAGACGAAAAAGTGGTTCAATGGCAGGAATCAGGGCCTAACTCGGCAGAGCCAGGAAAACGTGAAAGTGCACCATGTAAAGACGGTGGCACGGCATACTTAGGAACTGAATTATCAATCCATTCATGGTGGATCTGAAAGAGGACATGTTAACGTTGGACGCAAATGTATTTGTGTCTTTAAATTCGGTTGCGGAGGGAAGTTACATGCACTTTAACTCGTACATGGAGACGATGGGGTACTCGTTAGGGGACATAACTTGACCATAAAAATTCCAATTACCTCAATATTAACAGTTTCCTTGCAGTAGTCTTGGGAGATGTATATTTTGGTAGTCTTCCACAGTATGTGGTTGTGTTTGCACATGAATGACAAGATGTGTTCCACATGCTGGTACCTGAGCGGTTTACAGACAATCGGTCTGGGGCCTTTTTGACCTGGCGTAATACGAGTTGGAAATCTGTGAGCTCGGTCGAACTCCAGCGGATTGCTGAAGGAAATATTGGTGGCCCGCGGGAACCAGGACTCCAGGAAAGCTACGCATGATCCGTCTTTATCTTCTGCGCCTTCCGGAATGCCAAAGATGCGCAGGCTCCCCCTACGATTCCTGTCTTCCAACTCAGACAGGCGCCTTGACATGGAGGTTGTTGAGAGTGATAGCTCTTTGAGGGATTTGCTCACTTTCACTTCCGAATCTTCAAGTTGACTTATTCTACACTCTGTCTCGGAAATCCTAATATTCGTGTCTTTGATCGAGTGGCCTGGAACCTCACACTTTAATGTAAATGCACTGGAGGGAGACAAAAGCACACAGCTTGTTATCTCTTCACAGGTACTTAAGAGAGGCATGCTTTTGACATTGTTAGGTCCCTTTATGTAAGTGCATGAACTGTAATAATGTCATATGTGTTGGTCTGTCCCAGTTTTTACACACAATTTAAATAGCACTATTTTATTTATTTTATAGCGCTACGCATCCCAATGCAGGGTGTCAGACCGATTTACATAACATACAGATTGACAATATATCATGCAATTGTGTAAATCAGTGTAGAAGATGTGTTGCATGAGTCAGTGAAGGTTAAAAAGTGTTGCAGTCACATATCCTGCATAGCTCACTGTGTGTTATTAAAAGGCTTACTATTTATGAATTGCAAGTAATGAAAGGATCTGTGTTCAAAGCAGTAACCCACTTCCCTAGCTACATAAAACATTTATTTTTTATTCTGTCACCTGCATATTACATGCTTTGCAGGCACATTAACCTTCTATACTACTTTGAGTCAGATCTGGGACTACACAAAACAGAAATCCGCCCAAGAAATACTTTAACCTCCTGGGCTATCTCACTGATTATTATTCTCTGATATTTACTGGGCACCTCTGTAGCACATGCCTTAACCCCATACAAATATTAGAAAACAGAGACTTTGTAACCAATTAAGCATAACTGATCTACCAACATGCTCCTCCATGTTGCCAAGCTTTTGTGGCAGGGTTTTAAAAAATGTGTAAAATTAGTTGAGGTCCAGATTTTATATTGGGATTGGGCCACTTTTTTTAGCGCAAACCCCAAAGCAAAATCTAATTTGTTAAATCTCATAATGCGCTTAAATGCACTCATGATATGTGATGTCACTTACTGTGATGCCACCTGTGGTGTCATGCATTGTGAAATCACAGGCCGTGATGGCACACACCATGAACGGTTAGAACGGTTACATAACATCGCAGGGCAAGGGGGTTAAACTGTGTCCAAAGCCTCCCTAAACAGGACAGTTTTGAGCTGTTGCCTGAAACGTCTGGGTTTTTTCCTACAATAAAGTTCCCAAGTACTAATCCAAGAATGCAAAATAGTGGTCTAAAGATCAGGACCATTTTTCTAAAGAGAGAAAACTTGGAAGGAAGTAAAAATTCATTTATGGAGAGGGCTGTACACTTCAGCAGCGTTCCACTACACAAGAAAAAAATACAAGTACAGAAGTACAGTGTGCATTTTTGTTGTGCAATGGTCCATAGGCCCAAAACATTTGTATGTCATATAATACACGAAGGAATATCGGTACACTGCCCCCACGCCTCCCCGCCCCCCCCTCCAGCTACGCCACTGTCTTGTATAACTGAAGGAAATCAGCCATTCCTGCATCTACTTAACCACTATGAGATTGATTATGCTGCTAGCCCTGATTGCGTGACAATCTCAAGTCCTGGCAGTGATGCAGGAAATATTGCATGACACTTTGCAGTGCTTTGTCAAATGTATTCAGTGGCAGTGCTCACAATTTCACAACAGAAATAAAAAACCATTCTAATCACAACTCAGGAGTTAGTTTACCCAAAGCAGCAGTAGAAGATTGGGTTGGAGTTATAAAAAAAAGGCTGATGTGGAATTAACCCCTTAAATGCTTAGGCTTCCCACCGTCCCCCTAAGTGCTGAGCTTTTTTTGTTTGTTTGGGGCATTTCTGATGGATACTTGTACCTGCTGATTCCCTACCTTTGAATATCCCAGGTACTAGTATGGAGCTTAACTTCTGAAATATTTTTTCGATGCTGGGAGTGGATCTGCTGTGATTTCTCTGGACCCATAAAGTGACCAACCTGGTGCCCTGACGTCAGTTCTGTTTTTTTGTGTGACATTCAACACTATTCCAGAGTTTTTCTCCTCATTCTGAAGTGCCGAAAAGTAAATTTTTGGTACAGCTTAGAGAATATGTCCCCACCTGGGAAGTCAGGATTTAAGCCCCGCCATAGGTGCAGTAGACAAATGTCCATCACATATCTACAAGATTGCTGCTTGTGGTTTGAGATTTGACTTATTGGGTGACCTCTAACTTCGGATGATTCTTAAGTCTATCAAAGATCACAAGGCCAAACTTTTTATGGCTTGTGTGAAGGATGATCGAAGGGATCACAAAAGGTCTCAGTCCAAGGCGAGGTCCAGTTTACCATCACTCTCATCTCTGTCTTTGAAGTCTTCAAGGGAGGAGAGTAAGTGCCACAAAAAGAAGAAGCACTCCTGTTCTCTATTGAAGTCAAGAGGTAAATCTCCTCCTGATGCTTTGCCCCAGCTTTTTCATTGCCTCAACTGGAATTAATGTCCATGTCTCCTCAGGTATCACTGACTCCAATGCTGTCTCCTCCCATACCCACATACCCCAAGTTCCCGACTTTGGGTGTGGATCCTCTGCCTGTTTACAGGCTATGCTGGACATGTTTTGGAGAGCTGCAGTCCTCTCTGGTGCGCCGACTGGCTCCATGGAACCCCACTCTACATCTCTTCATCAGTGGGAATCTCTCTCCTGACATCCTACAGATTTCTTCTGACATCACCTGGTTTGGGCTCAATACAAAGACCCTTAGCAGAGTTCCCTGTTAGATGTCAGCACTAAAACCTCTTAGAAAGCTGATCAAGTGCCGCCTTGACATTGGCTCTCGTACTGCTTCCGATGTCAATTGTGACTCTGGTGCCACTGTTGCTGCTTCTTCCTCTATCTCAGGAGACAATTTTGCCATCTGTAAAATGCAGAGATTCAGAAGAGAGGCACAATGCCTTCTGGCACAGGAGGATCAATACCATGCTGAGGGGTTATCACTCTCACTACTGGGAGACAATCTCTTCACTTTGTGGGGTAGAGTCAGACCAGCATCCCTAGGATGATCTGGGGAATTACACTTTATTTGTGTGCCTTTCTGGGGATTCTGATTTACTGGCACTCCAGGAAGCCAGTAGGCTAAATACCTCTGTAGATTTGATCTGCACTCAGCTCCCTGTCCAACACTGGAAGAGTTGGCCTCCTGTTATTCAGAATCAAAAAAAGGCAGCTGAGGTGTTGGAACTTCATCTATCCTCAGTGGAGTGCACCCAATACATCCTTATGAATGTGCTGCAGGCAGCTCCTACTATGGTGGAACCTTCCCCCTCCCTGAGGCCCTGGATGAATCAGTTGGGATAATAAGGTCAAAATCCACATAATTTGCTTCAGGGAGCGGGAACTTGGCACATCGCAATCAGCAAGCCCCTCGAGACCCTGCCTTTTTGTCCCGTACCAGAAAGCCATATTGTCCAGGCCCATCCCGCCTCCAGGCTGAATGGAAAGTTTTTAAGACCCCCCCCCCCCCCAGAAGGAGAATCAAAAACTCTAAGGACTAGGACAGCAAATTTGGGTATAACTTAAGGGACACCAAACACTGTTTCCATCACTGTGGGAATGACCAAAAAACACTGGGCCCTTAGGGTTCTATACCTGTAGAAATTGCAATTTATGTCCGTATAGCCAGAACAAGCAAAGGGAGTTTAGCTATAACACAGGCCATGTTCATAAGATCAGGCATTTTATCAATTGCAACACACCATTTGTGGTCTACATTATTGGCTGTCTGTGCAATTTGATTTATCTGGGCAGTACCATGTGCAGGCTCAAGATATGGATTCAGGAACACCGCAGAGCCCTGCTCAACTTGGACTCAAGATATCCTATGAATGACCACTATAGGGTAGCGCATGCAGGAGACTCCCCCTCCTGGTTTTTTGGAATTGACCACATTATTGCCAATACACGAGGTGGTAACCGAGAAATGATTCTGTGATAGACTGAAGCTAAATGGATTTGCAGATTACAGTCTGTCTCTCGGGGCCCAACACAGATAATGAGTTACATTACTTCCTGAGATGAGATCGATATTTAATGTTTCGCTGGTTTATGTAGTCCGACCGTGGTACAGGAGTTGCTTTTTGCTTTTTGCTTTTCTTTCTTAGTTAATACTCTAACCCTTAGAGTGACTGTGTATAGTATTTTTGACAACTTTTGAAACAGGGTTCCTATACATGTACTCAGGATGAGTGAAATTTATATGTGGCCCCTCAATATGGGTGCCCATGTTGGGTGGCTGGGGTATAATTGCTTGGGCTGGGAATTTATGGATGCCAGTACATTTTTAGCAGGTATCATTTTTGATAAGAGACAACAAAAGGCCCCTATACTAACCTATAAAAAATAGTATTCAATGACATCCTAGTAGATGGTCAGAGATACCCATCAGTCACCACTCGGAACCGCCCTTCATCATCTGGGATTCTTCCAAAACCATCCACATAGATGTGTTCTTTTCAAGCAGAGAGAGACCAAGATGTTGGATAGATCTCTTCTACTGAAAAAACAGTAGTATGGTGTACCACTTCTCGAGACCAATAAGTGGTAGAGTGCGGTGTGACTGGGGGAGTGCAGTGCAAGGAAAATAGTGTGCAAAAAAATAGAAAAATGTGTATAAAATTGGATGAGGGAGTATAGAACAGAATTTATTCACCCCAGTCGGTTCAGACGCCGGCTTTGAAGTACCGACGGATAGAGCGGTGCTTCACTCTTCTCCTGAGCTGCTGCCAGGTGGGGTGAGGTCTTCACTTCTTACAAGCTATGTGAACGACATAGCTGTAAGAAACAAGACTCTTCACCTAGAGACTGCAGGTGACCTCAGTACTTGTCAGTGAATTTTGTTTCTTAGTTGTCACTTATTATTTCTTTTATATATGCAGTAGCATTCATTTGTTGTAAGGTCCTGAAGAAAGCAAGGACACCTCTGTCCACGTATTGCTGAAACATGTCGTCCTGGTTCCACCTCTAGACAGCTGTAATGACCGGATTTTCCGCTTAGATGGAATCCGCCCCTGGGGGCCCCTCCAACCCAGTCAGAACGTAATCACCTCCCTCCTTAGAACGTATTTACAATGGATATGGATACATATATGTACATTTCACACCTAAGGATAGGGAAATAGCAATAAACATGCATAGGTTTTTTATCATATCTTATTCACATCAGCTAGTCTTGCGGCCACTCGGACCCAGACTAATCTACCCTAGGGCAGATATAACACACAATCTGGCGTGTCTACACATGGGCCTGCAGTCCCAATGCTCTCACTTACACTCGGTCCACAATCCGGCGAACCTCCACGTTGGTCTCCACCCCAACGCTCTCACTTACACTCGGTTCACAATCCAGCGAACCTCCACGCTGGTCTCCTCCCCAGCGTTCTCATTAACGCCGCATATCAACGACGACCACTTTCCTATGGACACCTATGGGAGCAACTTCTCACTCATCTACTTGGGATAAAACTAGGACAATGTAAATTTAGTACGTTTCTTCTAATTGAAATATGTACCTTCTGTTCCCGACATCAAAGGTCCCCTCGCTTCCTATTGGCTTGATCACTCCTTACCTGATCGGGATTTCACATCCGTTCATGCAAACAATGCCAAACTCTAAAGATCAGTTACCACGATTGAACAAGAATACAAGGCACATGTTGGTTCACAATAAACCAGGGTATTTATTAACAATAATCACAAACACAATACTATGCAATATATTTTCTGCAAAGGAAAGGTAAAGGTTAGAGTGATTTAAAGAAAGGGCGGAGATCACCTGGTTAATATGAAGTCGGGGCTCGGCAGTCATCTAGGTTCCCTTCTCGTCTCTGTGTCTTGGCTCGTCTCAAAGTCACACCCCAGCCGTCACAAGTACACGTCTGCACCGCTAGGCTCAATCTCTTCTGCTTCCCTCCAAGTCACTGGAACCTTGCTGGTTATTGGCTACCGTATCTCTCTCTCTCTGTCTCTGTGCGCTCCGCGCTATTTCTCCTTCAAACTTTCTCAGAGAGTCTTGGTCTTAAATCTTTCTCGGACTTCAAAGATGGCGACTGTCCGCCGAAGAAATAATTAATAGCAGAGATGCTATCGGCTAGCTGCCGCCTATGAACTAACTCACTAACTGTCTAACACCTTCGCTCATATCAAAGCCTGTTCCTTCATGGAAAGTTACGGCCAGTAACCTGCCGCCCACCAAATTCTTGTACCTCCCCCTACCAAGGACACGTTCCCAGCCGGCCGGCCTGAAGTTGTGTCTTCGGAGTGGAGAAAAATACATTCCTTCGATAAGGGCCAGCCTGAGCCGGTTCTCTCCAAGCGAACAACACCTTGAAACTAAAACATTACACTTGACCTAGAAAGCCTCTCAAGCTACCAGGCAGAGGGCAAGATGTAGTCTGTCCCGTTTAAGGCCTACAGGGCCTAGAATACGCATAACTCCATGGAAAATATCCTAACACACTGGCAAAAGGGTGGATCATGACTAATACTTATATATCTACTCCCTAGCTTAAATTCGTAAGCCCTACTCTAAGGAAAGGGGTACGAATATACCCTACCATGTCTCCCAGAGAGGTCCTACTTATAGTCCTAATCCCTACACTATAAGACTGATAGACTGGAGTCATTCTCCATCATTCTCCCTCCAAAAAGGGCCGGAAAAAGTCCGCCATTACATTACACCCCTTGACTCCAATCTATTAGTCGTATTCTAA
Organism: Lissotriton vulgaris; assembly: GCF_964263255.1. Lineage (NCBI taxonomy): Eukaryota > Metazoa > Chordata > Amphibia > Caudata > Salamandridae > Lissotriton > Lissotriton vulgaris. Next base: position 548,910,018 of record NC_141699.1, on the reverse strand, counting down.
ATAGAGCTAACATCAGTGGAGGAATAATAAGAAACAAAATTAACTGATTTATATCTCTTGCCAATTCTACAAAGCTGTAGTAGGGAAGGAATGCACTGAATAAAGCAGCAAATAGCTATTAAAATACAAATGGAAACAATAATCCCCCCCTAAAATCTGTCGTAAAGAATGCAAGTCAGGTAACCAGTTAAAGAGCCAGTCGAACCAGCCCTGATCAATATGCTGTCTAATTTCTGCAGTCAAGTCGTGGAGTTTGTCAATATGGGCTTGGATTGATTTAGAGTGATCGGACAAATTAAAACAGCATAGTCCTTCAAAATCAGAACACTCATGTCCATGTTTTAACAAAAGGTAGTCGATCGCTGCACGGTTCTGTAAAATAGCTCGACGTTCACCCTGGGCATCTAATAATAAGTCAGATAATACAGTAGAAGTTTGGTTAATGGATTTAACCATCCAGCAGGCCATTTTGCCAATTGTTTTTGAATTATAGACGGCCAATGCTGGAACACCAATAATAGAAAAAGCTAAACCAAGATATTCTGATTTAGAATAGAGGTGGACAGAGGAATCACAATCTTCATGTAATGACATAGAGTCTCGCACCATACGGGAATGGGAACTAGGATGTGAGGAAAACATCAGCAAACTTAATCTAGTAATAGCACAGGGACCTCCAGAAATATTTGCAGGAATATAGGGCCAGGAGGAGTTCCCACAAGAGAACAGCCACCCGGAGGGCAGTAACATTGAACGGTAATAACTAGGGGCAACTAGTAAACGTTTACATGTCATATTATTTTTGACGGAAACACATGAATTCGGAAGTCTCTTTAAACACAACAATCGTTGATGAGCTGAAAAAGAAGTGGCAGCCTGAAGTTTCAATTTAAGACATTCGGTAATGGCTTTAGGATCACATGTTAAAATAAAACAGAGGTCACCTTGCGTAATATTATAGGTGGTAATCTGGGAATGAATAGGGAGGTCAGAATCTGGAACAGTAGTACATAAAGGACAAAATTCATGGGCTGCAAAATCGCCCAGAATAATATTGGGTCGGGCACTTGAAATATTAAAAATATGTCGCAAAGTTTCAGTAGATGCTGGGACAGCAACCAAACAGGTCGCTAAAATGTCAGTCACAGACCTCATGGGGGTGAGGCAAAAATGTGGAGAGTTAGTAACTCTCTTTGCGAGTGTTATCCAAAAATTAGCTGAGGAATCCCACGCAGCAAAGGAACGCGGAACTCGGGTTCTCCAATCAACCGAAGTCGGCGGGTTCTCTCCTCTCCCGGCGTAGCAGACCAAAAGGAGTCCAACGCCGGCACATCCTGCAGCAGCAGTCCAGAGAATGATCTGAAAGAATACAAACACAGGCCTTAATCATTCTCGTAAGTAACATTTGTCAGCTGGGACAGCTTCCCAGCTATCTTTCCCTGGCTTCATCACCAAAATGGTGTTGTCATGACCGGTCGCAATAACCTCAGCCTGTTCAGGGGGATGTTTAGGCGATTGCACCCATATCTTAGCTCCGGGGTTATCAGAGGAGCCGAAGCCCTTTTGGCCACGTGTCGTTAGCAACGTCGGGGCAGTGCCTTTCTTAATCTCACCACTGAAGACAGGCATAATCAACAATTGAGCAACACGGCCAGACTTTTTGAATGATAAATCAACCTCACTGCTATTAAGCAGAAGGACCTTAATCTCTCCCTGATAGTCGCTGTCAATCACTCCTCCAAGAACTTGAACACCTTTTAAGGCAAGGCCCGATCTAGGGGCAATCAGTCCAAAGCTACCGGCAGGTATACAGACACCAATGCCAGTCTCAACAATGATTCGGTCTCTGCCTTTTAGGACAATGTCATCCATAGCATGCAGGTCCAAGCCTGCAGAACCTGGGGTCGCTCTGCATGGAGCCAAAGCTCCGGGGGTAATTTCCCAATACGTAACAGTTTGGACAAGGGTATTCGGTTTTGCATCAACAGCTGGAGGAAACAAACGCATTAAAGGAGATTCAGCATGCAACAAAGGACGATTATTCAGAATCAATAATGCCTGCAGTAAAACATCCCTCCAGTGTTTGTAATGTTCATCCGTTAACTTTCGCAACTGATCTTTTAACAAACCATTCATTCTCTCAATCAATCCCGCAGCCTGTGGATAATATGGAATATGAAACACCCATTCAATGTTATTTTCCACACAGAACTCCTGCACCAATCTTCCACGGAAATGGGATGCATTATCAGATTGAATTTGAAATGGAACACCATAATATAAAATGAGTAGTTCCAATGTTTTAATGGTATTAATTTGGGTAGCGTTTTTACACGGGAAAGCGACCAAAAGGCCACTATAGGTATCAACAGCGGTACAAATGTATTGACAATTTCTGCTCATAGGGAGCGGGCCAATATAATCAATTTGCCAAATTTGAGCGGGCAACTTTCCTCGATGTAAATGGCCTTGAACAACGTGAGGCACTTCTTTCTTTCTAGAATACTGGCAAATGGGACAATGCAGAATGACATCTTTGATCAAATGTAAAGGAATATGAATCCCTCGGTCAATAGCCCACCTGCTAGTGGCTTTTTCTCCAAAATGTCCCGCTTTCTGGTGGGCCCATTTCGCCAATCCTGCCAAATCAGAATCTTGCATGTCCACCACTGCCTCAGCAATTTTAGACTTTTCATCTGCAATATTATGAAAGAACTTGTCAAGGGAATCTATCAGGGTATGAGCATCTACGTGAAAGATTGTCACAGTACTCTGTGGGAGCAATTCCCAAATTTCTTGCCATAATTCTTTTCCCCACAGTTCTTTTGAATGCAATTCCCAATTATGAGAATGCCATGTTGGTAACCATACCGCCAGTCCGTTAGCAGTGGACCAGGAATCAGTGAAAATATGACATGTGCCAGGTAACTCCTGTTTCAAAACTTGGTAAACTGCATACAATTCAGCATATTGACTACTCTTTCCATCACCAGTGGTACTCAATAATTTCTGCGTAACCGGATTATACGACACTGCCTTCCAATGTCGTTTCTCACCAATGAACCTCGCTGAACCATCCGTAAACCATACATGTTTTCTATCCTCCGCGGACAGATCATCAAATGATTTACCCCACTTGACAGGAGATTCCTGTACTACAGGTACAGAACAATCACTTTCAGTCTCATTCGATGGCGCCTGCGCCACTCGCTCATGCAAAACTGCCACACCTTTCGGACCCACATGTGCTCTGTCCTGAATGTACCATTTCCATTTAATCACACTCGCCTCTTGAGCATGTCCAATCCGATGGGATTTTGGCGAACTCAAAACCCACTGCATTATAGGAATTTCAGGTCTCAAAATCACAGCATGACCTAAAGTCAATTGCTCGGTATCCACCAGAGCCCAGTAACATGCAAGCAACTGCTTTTCAAAGGGTGTATAACGCTCACCAGCTTCAGGTAATTTTTTGGTCCAAAAACCTAATGGTACTTTTTGTCTGCCCTGCTTTTGCCATAAACTCCAATTGGCATACGGACCTTCCACAGACACATTCAAATCGACATCACCGTCGCCCACCGGCCACAAATCCATGGCGTACTGAATCGCTTCTTTCGCCAAATTAAATGCATTCTGTTGTGGTTCTCTCCATTCAAACGCATTCTTTTTCCGAGTGACTCGATATAATGGAGCCAAAATCTGACTTAAATGAGGAATATGTTGACGCCAAAAGCCAAACAAGCCAATGAAACTCTGAGCCTCTTTTCTATTCCTTGGAACTGCAAAATCTAAAATTTTTCGCTTCACTTGTGGGATCACCTCTCTGTGACCTTCATGCCAATTAATACCTAAAAATTTTACATTTTGGGATGGGCCTTGTAATTTATCAGGATTGATTTCCCAACATTTTGCTCGTAAACAATCAAGGATCTGATCTAAATGAGACTGTACCTGATCTTGCGTCTCACCTTGAATCAAAATGTCATCAATATAATGACACACCTGTATTTGTGGGTTCGCGGGCACCTCAGACAAATGTTCAGCCACCAGCCGGTGACAGATCGTGGGACTATGTACATAACCTTGAGGAAGACTCCGGAACGTCATTTGACGTCCATTCCAGGTAAAACTGAATTGTTCCTGACACTCCGGGGCAATTGGAATTGAAAAGAAAGCATTAGCAATGTCAATGGACGCATACCATGTACCTGGATGCTTCTGAATTCTCTGAATCAAAGTGACAATGTCTGGTACTGCAACAGCTAAACGAGGTGTATGTTTGTTCAACTCTCGATAATCAACAGTCATGCGCCAAGAATTATCACTCTTGCGCACGGGCCAAACGGGATTATTCAAAGCAGAAGTAACCAGAGTTATAACTCCTGCATCAACCAAATCCTGAATTGTGGCACTGATCTCTTCGTGACCACCTGGGATACGATATTGTTTCTGAGAAACTACTTTCGTGGCTTGAGGAATTTTAATGGGGGGCATCCGTAAACGGCCAACCCGTACGGGTCTGGGCGAAATGTAATGCTTAGTTCCAAATTGGTAACAGCCATCATCCAAATGCAAAGTCATTCCTTTCAAAATGTCAATTCCAATTATATACTCCAAAAGTGGTACGACTAACACAGAATATTCTCTACAGGGAATCCTACCAATTTTCATCTCAAGTGTAGTTTGCACTGCGGGGGTCTCTTTCCCACCTAAACCAGTAATTGTGAAGAATTGTCCTTTAAATTTCTTTGCTTTACCATGAATTAAAGTGGCCTCCGCTCCTGTATCTACCAATGCTCGGGCCCTTTGGATATTACGATGTTTCCAAAAAATCTCAATATCTACATAGGGTCTGTTGTCTCTGTGAGCCCACCTGCGTACTGGAGCTTGACCTACTTCCTAGTCATTTTTACTGCGTTCCGCTAGCCAGGACAAATCAGGATAAATACTCTCATGTTTCTTAGGTATCAGGATTTCCTGTTCATATCCATCTCCATTACGAAATGGATTTTTGTCATTTACATCGTACTGTGAATTACGATCAGCCAGCCTGTGACGATCCTCCCTTCTCCTCAGCTCGGGGGAATAATCTCTCTCCTCTCTATATCGGTTGGAAACACGATCATCTCTCCCCCTTTCTTTTTCCCTCTCTCTCTCTCTCTCTCTCTCACGATGAGGGGACACATCACAATCAAAACGCCGGTCACCACGGCGATCAGAATCCACACGACGCCTCTCATCACCACTGTCATCAGAACCACGACCACAATCATTCTTTCGAACACGACGGGCACCCTCCTTCCGATCCAAACCACGCTTACGGAAAATGTCCCACAAGCGATTATTAGGCTCACCGTCAATATCTTCCCTCTTCACACCATCAGCCAAAAGGGCAAGAAACATATCACGCCTAGAGAACTTATAATCCCCAGCAGTACGACACTCAGGTCGAGATGGTCTCTCAAGTTTAAACCATTCACCCAACTCACCAAGCTGACGAACAGATTCAAGCACCGCCGACAAAGGATTGCCAGTCTGATTAATCAACAAAGTCATCATAACCTGCTTGTAAGCAACAGGGGAAGAACGGATAATGCGATTGCGCACAGAAGATGTTAAAAGACCATCCAACAATCTGTCAGAAGTACTGAGAAAAATAGCAGTTTTCATCACTTCCTCTTTCAACCGTTGTGACGCATCACGCAAAGTGTACCACGGCTTGTCATTGACAGGCCAATCAGATTCAGTAGGATATTTATGGTTACAGCCATCAGACGCAAGCTGGAGCAAAGTAATCTGACCAGCACCATTATAGTTTCGAAAATGATCTTGAATGGTAGAGTCGGAACTCAAAGAACAAAACCGTAAACAGTCAACTGCATCAAGCATAATACCGGCAGCGCCCAGTTCATAAAGGCGCACCATCCACATAAGCAAAGCCTCACCAGGCCGTTGACGAAATCGTTGTAAAATGTCACTCACCTCCTGTTGAGTAAAATCTTCAATACTATCCAGGGCAACACCACCCGGATTACCAGGAGCTTGTTGTAATTTGCGACGAAACACAGGATGAGCAGAAACCTCCGGCAGAGCTCCAGAAGAAGCCCCGTCCTTAGATTTAGAAGAACAATCAGGGTAAGACACGTCATCGGAACGGGAAGAACGGCCACGGTCGCTAGACATGACATCTTTATTACAAGAAGCAGATTTACAGTCACGTCCGGAGCGAGAAGACTCGCGCTTATCACCCTCCTCAGCCGAGGAGTCAGAAGCATTAGAATCCCAGATATTACCATCCCACTCGTCAGGGTTCCAATCTAGTCCGGCTTTCGCCACGACCATACGCACCTTCCGTGTAGACACACGACCACGACGGTGTTTGTATTTATATCGCGCAATGCGAACTGCAGCCCGTTCGGCTATAGTTTGATAAGTCTCAAGTTTGTCGGCAAGCAACTTATTCTGACACCGCAACAAAGTATACGCATTCTGCAATTCAACAACCTGTCCTTCCATATCCTTGCATTGCTTCCGCAACTGAACAAACCTCTCATGAAGGATCCGGTATGCATGTAGCACAATCCAACCTCTGCGTCCCAAAATAGGAAGCTCATCATCCTTCACTACTGGAGCCTTCTGCAAGCAAGAAACCACATCAGCAGGTTCCGCCTGCTCCAAACAAGAAATCCAATTCTCACTCAAACCAGTAGAATCAGCCCACTCACGGGCCAAAGCCTCGTAAGGCGTAGACTCCCAGCCGGGAATCTGAATAGGCAGTTTGAAAACAGAGCCTGATTTTTTCGAAAACATTTCAACACACAAAAATATATACACAATTATAAACAAAAAGTATACGTACGAGCCGAGCGCAAACCAACAAGATCAAAACAATACAGCGCACACAGGCTTCGCAAACAGTTCGTGACGCCAGATGTAATGACCGGATTTTCCGCTTAGATGGAATCCGCCCCTGGGGGCCCCTCCAACCCAGTCAGAACGTAATCACCTCCCTCCTTAGAACGTATTTACAATGGATATGGATACATATATGTACATTTCACACCTAAGGATAGGGAAATAGCAATAAACATGCATAGGTTTTCTATCATATCTTATTCACATCAGCTAGTCTCGCGGCCACTTGGACCCAGACTAATCTACCCTAGGGCAGATATGACACACAATCTGGCGTGTCTACACATGGGCCTGCAGTCCCAATGCTCTCACTTACACTCGGTCCACAATCCGGCGAACCTCCACGTTGGTCTCCCCCCCAACGCTCTCACTTACACTCGGTTCACAATCCAGCGAACCTCCACGCTGGTCTCCTCCCCAGCGTTCTCATTAACGCCGCATATCAACGAAGACCACTTTCCTATGGACACCTATGGGAGCAACTTCTCACTCATCTACTTGGGATAAAACTAGGACAATGTAAATTTAGTACGTTTCTTCTAATTGAAATATGTACCTTCTGTTCCCGACATCAAAGGTCCCCTCGCTTCCTATTGGCTTGATCACTCCTTAACTGATCGGGATTTCACATCCGTTCATGCAAACAATGCCAAACTCTAAAGATCAGTTACCACGATTGAACAAGAATACAAGGCACATGTCGGTTCACAATAAACCAGGGTATTTATTAACAATAATCACAAACACAATACTATGCAATATATTTTCTGCAAAGGAAAGGTAAAGGTTAGAGTGATTTAAAGAAAGGGCGGAGATCACCTGGTTAATATGAAGTCGGGGCTCGGCAGTCATCTAGGTTCCCTTCTCGTCTCTGTGTCTTGGCTCGTCTCAAAGTCACACCCCAGCCGTCACAAGTACACGTCTGCACCGCTAGGCTCAATCTCTTCTGCTTCCCTCCAAGTCACTGGAACCTTGCTGGTTATTGGCTACCGTATCTCTCTCTCTCTGTCTCTGTGCGCTCCGCGCTATTTCTCCTTCAAACTTTCTCAGAGAGTCTCGGTCTTAAATCTTTCTCGGACTTCAAAGATGGCGACTGTGAGAAGTTGGCCCGATATGCAACGTTCGCTATTCTAGCGACCGCTATGTATCGCCCCAACGACCCTTATGGTGTTTGGTTGTAAGTCAACCTATAGACCAGCTATCCTAGTAGCATGGATACGAGCAGTCTAAGGCTAAAGACTCGAGAGGGCGCGTTAAGCCAGCTGTTTACCACACATGTACCCCTTGAACACCCAGTGAAAGGACACCACACAAGTGTTATGAAAATAAACAGTATATTTATTAAGAATCACAACAGCCCTGTACTCTTTATGAGGACAGGGTACTAAGCACAAACCAAATCTCTTTAGCAAATACCTCAAGTGCACAGTTTAAAGACAAGTGTCCTAGGACACGGAAAGGTTAAGGCAAGTCGGAAGCGAGGGACTCGGGACCCTAGAGTAAGGAGGCTATGCAGGCACCGAAATGCCGAGTTACCTAGCCACGAGGGCTGCGGCTGCACAAGTCTTACAGGCGTCGGGGTCTTCGCTGACGAGCCAGGAGCCGGAAGAAAAGGAGTTGCTGGCCGGCGACCAGTGTTGAATAGTTCGTAGAGATTGATGAAACCTGAAAGCAGAGGGGACCAAGTTCGTACTACTAGCCAGTAGTCAGAGGGTACCAGGAAGGCACCGGTTGGCCGTCACCTCGACCAGGTGAGTGGGCGACGCCAGGCTCTGCAGTCTCTCGGACCAGGAGGCGTTGTCGGCGACCACGGTGGAGGTGCGAGCTGTCCCACGACGGATGTCGCTGTCGGCGTCTTGGGTGGACCAGGAGGGTCCGGGGTGCTTCTCAAAAGATGGAAGCAGGGGCCAGTCTGGAGCAACCAGACCGGCAGTGTTGATTCTTGGTCGTCGTCACAGAAGGGCACGAGCCAGCGGCAAGTGACCAGACAACGTGCTGAGCAGCGAGCAGAAGGGCCCCACGCAGATCGTGGAGATGCTGGGAGACTGCACTTCGGTGCTGGAGCGGCTCAGGGTCGGGGCTTCTCGGACCCCAGAGCACTCACCAGAGAGTTACCTCGATGGTCGTGCTGGTTTTTAAGAGCGTGCAGGTTCTGATGATGGCCGGTCCCTCGAGGTCTCGTCGCACCCACAGATCACAGCTGAGCTGATGACGTGGGTAGAGGTCAGAGGTGCCAGGGAAGCCGGTTCTCGTCGAGCTGGGCCGTCGGATTCCTTGAGGAAGGACTTACAGCAAACCGCAGAGTTCTTAGATGGTGCCCGCTGATGCAGGGTGACTACTCCTTAGCCACAAGGGAGAAATCTTGAGAAGAGTCTTGAAGTCCTTTCGTAGAAAGTATTCTTGATTCAAAGATGATCTAATTTGGAAGGGTCCCCGCTCCGGCCTTTATCCTAAAGAAAGGGGTGGGTACATGACTAGGTCCTGCCCTAAGGGTGGGACCAGGAAGGGGGGTAGTTACACCCCTCTCCCCTGCCGGACTTTCCCCAGGCCAGGGCTGTCGCCCCTGGAACTGGTTCTAACCGGCAGATGCGTAGTGAGCACCGGGGTGCCACTCCGCAGTCACCTTCTCGCAAAAGCCCTACCTACCCAGAATACACAAACCCTGTCTGGGACGGTGCGAACACTGCCCTCGACAGGAAACCCTTTGTCCAAGTGCTCCTCGCTGGAAGGACTCCCAGCAGCAGGAGGTCAGACTTGTGTCTGTGGTGGCAGCATCCATTTTGTGGAGCTGAGGCTTTCGTTAACTTTAACCGGGGTTCACAGTCACGTACATGTCGTGTCCCTCTAGAAGGGCGGAATGCTAACCTCGTCGCCAGAGTTGATGAGAGGGCAGCATCCCGATTTGTATGACACCTTACTCGACATGTCTTGATAACGCGACACCGAAGTTACCGATATGGTACGCGTTATCATGGAACAGCCATTGGGTCTTGATTCCGCAAGCTGCAACCGGGCTCGGCTCGGGCCAGAGCTTAGTTCACACGAGCCCATGCACTCTGCCTTCAGGATTGTCAAGGCCTGCCATAGGAGTGACTGATAGGGACTCGGGTGTCCATTGTATGGTTAGATATAGAGCTACTATATCTAAAGCAAAGGGTGATTACCCGACTTTGCCCCCGCTGTCGTGCAGCCAGTTGTGTCAGATTTAGGAGGCCAGCCAGGGGTGGCATAATACATGCTGCAGCCCCTGGCGGCCCTGGGTACACCTACGCCCTGAGTTACAGGGTCTGATAAGGTGGCCCAGTACCAATTGGTATATGCACCTAGGGTACATCTCGTAATTTAGAAAGAGAACAGCCAGGCTGTGGGTCTGATTGGCAGGCCCACAGCCAGAGAAAGTCGTAAACCAGTGAAACAAAAGCAAAAAATCTGGGTGATCATAGGATTGCAGACCCTACTCTCCTACATGACCCCCCCCCAAACGTCGGAACAACTAACTAACCTTGACCAGGTAAGTCTTCTTGTTCTAAGTGGAAATATCTGGAGAGCCCATCGGCATTGCCATGATCAGTACCAGGTCTATGTTCCACTGTGAAGTCCATCCCCTGTAGGGAAATGGACCACCTAAGCAGTTTGGGGTTTTCACCCTTCATCTGATTTAGCCACAAGAGGGGCTTATGGTCGGTCTGAATCTTGAAGTGAGTGCCAAACAAGTATGGCCTCAGCTTCTTCAGGGCCCAAACCACAGCAAAGGCCTCCCTCTCAATAGCTGACCAATTCTTCTCTCTAGGGGTCAGCCGTCTACTTATAAAAGCAATGGGCTGGTCTTGACCATCAAAATTCAGTTGAGAAAGAACAGCTCCCACACCCAACTCAGAAGCATCTGTTTGGACAATGAATGGTTTGGAGTAGTCCGGACTCTTGAGGATAGGCGCCGTGCACATGGCCTGCTTTAGGCCATCGAATGCTTTTTGACAGCTCGCTGTCCACTGAACCTTTTTTGGCATTTTCTTACTTGTCAGTTCATTTAATGGTGTCACGATGGAACCATAGTTCCTGACAAACTTCCTGTAGTATCCAGTCAGGCCCAAGAAAGCTCGAACCTGAGTCTGGGTGGTTGGAGGAGCCCAGTCCCTGATTGACTGTATCTTGCTCTCCAGTGGCTGAACCTGACCTCCACCGACAAGGTGGCCCAGGTATACAACCTGTGTCTGCCCTATCTGGCACTTGGTGGCCTTGATAGTGAGACCTGCTGCTTGCAGTGCCTCCAACGTCTTCCGCAGGTGGACCAGGTGATCCTCCCAGGTGGAGCTAAAGACAGCAATATCGTCAAGATATGCCGCACAGAAGTCATCCAGCCCAGTAAGGACATGATTCACCAACCGTTGGAAGGTGGCAGGTGCATTTTTCAGACCAAAGGGCATCACCACGAACTGATAATGCCCACCAGGGGTTGAAAATGCTGTCTTAGGCTTGGCGTCCTCAGCTAACCTGATCTGCCAATACCCAGCTGTCAGGTCAAACGTACTTAAGTAGTTGGCCGAAGCCAGCCTATCAATAAGCTCGTCTGCCCTTGGTATTGGGTGGGCGTCAGTCTTAGTGACTGCATTGAGACCCCTGTAGTCTACGCAGAACCTCATCTCTCTCTTACCACCCTGGGTGTGAGGTTTCGGCACTAGAACTACGGGACTAGCCCAAGGGCTATCCGAGGGTTCAATGACTCCCAGCTCCAACATTTTCTGCACTTCACTTTTGATGCAGTCTCTGACGTGATCAGGCTGCCTGTAGATTTTACTCTTTACAGGCAGGCTGTCACCAGTGTCGACCTCATGGGTGCACCAATCGGTCTGACTGGGTGTCAGAGAAAACAGATGTCGGAACGACTGAAGAACCTGTTTACAGTCGCTCTGTTGATGGTCGGAGAGGCTGCCGCAAAAGACAACACCATCTACCGAGCCATCGTCAGGATTCTGAGAGAGCAGGTCGGGGAGAGGATCACTCTCCTCCTCCTGTCCCTCATCTATGGCCATGAGCAAACTCATGTCCTTCCTGTCGACATATGCTTTGAGCCTGTTGACATGAAGCACCCTGTGGGGGCTCCGGGGAGTTCCCAGGTCGACCAGGTAGGTGACCTCTCCCTTTTTCTCCAGGATGGTGTGGGGCCCGGACCATTTGTCCTTGAGTGCTGCTGGGGCCACTGGCTCCAACACCCACACCTTCTGTCCGGGCTGATAAACAGTCAAGACAGCCTTTTGGTCATGCCAAGCTTTCTGGAGTTCTTGGCTGGCCTTAAGGTTTTCAGATGCCTTTTCCATGTACTCAGCCATCCGCGAGCGGAGGCCGAGCACATAGTCCACTATGTTGGCTGCAGGCTTTTTGAGAGGTCTCTCCCATCCTTCCTTCACCAAACACAGGGGTCCTCTTACAGGATGCCCGTACAAAAGTTCAAAAGGGCTGTAGCCAACCCCCTTCTGTGGGACTTCTCTGTAGGCGAACAAGAGGCAGGGGATCAGGACGTCCCATCTACGCCGAAGCTTTTCCGGTAGTCCATGAATCATCCCTTTTAGGGTCCTGTTGAATCTCTCAACAAGCCCATTGCATTGTGGATGATAGGGGGTAGTGAACTTGTAGTTAACACCACATTCCTTCCACATAGCAGTTAAGTAGCTCGACATAAAGTTTGCACCTCTGTCGGAGACGACCTCCTTAGGGAAGCCCACTCTGGAGAATACTCCAACTAGGGCTCTTGCCACAACAGGTGCTGTAGTGGTCCTAAGGGGAATAGCTTCAGGATACCTGGTGGCATGATCCACTACCACCAGTATAAACTTGTGCCCTGATGCTGTCGGTGGTTCCATGGGACCGACGATGTCGATCCCCACCCGTTCAAAGGGCACCCCCACCACAGGCATTGGTATAAGGGGGGCCTTTGTCGTGCCACCTGACTTACCACTGGCTTGGCAAGTGACACAGGAGCGGCAAAACTCCTTGGTATCCTCGTTCATGTGAGGCCAGTGAAAGTGCGAGACAAGCCTGTCCCACGTTTTCGTCTGGCCTAAGTGACCTGCTAAGGGAATCTCATGGGCCAAGGTAAGTAGGAAACCACGCTGAGACAAGGGGACGACCAGCCTCCTGGTCATGCCAGGCTTGGGGTCTCTTGCCTCAGTGTACAGGAGTCCATCTTCCCAGTATACCTTGTGGGTACCTGTGGCGTTCCCAGCAGCCTCAGCAGCAGCCTGCTGTCTGAGGGGTTCAAGAGAAGGGCAGTCTAATTGGTCCTTCCCCAGATCTTCCCTTGAGGGTCCCCCTGAGCCCAAGAATTCAACTTGGTCAAGTTCGAACTCTCTCGGCTCAGTTTCCCTCAATTCCTGTAGGTCAGCCTCCTCTGAGACTTGATCCTCGACCTGGGGCAAGGGGGAAGGCGCAGCCTTAACCCTACTGCTCTTTTTCTTGGGAGGTGTCTGGTCCGTTGTTCCAGGATCCAGCACCTGTTCAGTGGGGCATCTCCTGACCTGCGACCTAGTCACAGCGAACACATGTGCTGGCAAACCTAACATTTCCATGTGAGTCCGGTGCTCCACTTCTGACCATTGTGACGACTCCAAATCATTGCCCAACAAACAATCCACTGGGAGGTCTGGACTAACTACAACCTTCTTTTGGCCAGTTACCCCTCCCCAGGAGAAAGCTACAATTGCCATACTGTGATTGGTAGTGACATTGCTTGCATTGGTCACCAGGAATTCTGTACCTGGCATGATCTGTCCAGGGTCCACGAAGTTAGGCGTCACCATGGTGACGCTGGCACAAGTGTCCCTATAGGCCTGAGCCATCTTTCCATTTATGAAAGGCGTCTGTCGGTATTTGCCCAAAGTATTGGGGCTTACGTCAGGGGATACGTCCGCGTCCCCTGTACTGACAAGGACAGCCTGAGTGAGTGTGCCAACTAAGTTGTCACGCCCCTCAGAACCCAGGGTTAACCCTACTAAACCCTTGGGAGGCGCACTACCACTGCTGACTGTACTAGGGGGCACAGGTGCCTTAGGGGCTGCAGTGGCAGGAGTCTGCCCTCCTCCTTTCTTGGTGCACTCACTAAACCAGTGAGACTTACTTTTACAGTACTGGCACCAACGTTTGGATTGGCCTTCTTTCTTCTTTTGGGGAGCCTGACCCCCACCCTCTTTGGGTTGTTGGGGACCTGTCGAAGACTTCTGGTCATTTTGTTCCCCCTTAGAATCTTTACCCTTCTGGTCTGCTTTCTTCTGACCACCTTGATTCTGGCCCTGGTTCTGTTTAACTCTCGTACGAACCCATTTGTCCGCCTTCTGCCCCAATTCTTGAGGAGAGGTCAGATCCGAGTCGACAAGATGCTGATGCAACAACTGGTTCTGACAATTGTTTAAAATTTGTTCTCTCATCATCAAATTATACAATCCTTTGTAATCAGTAACCTTACTGCCCAGCAACCAGCCTTCAAAAGCCTTAGTGGCACAATCGACAAAATCAGACCAGTCTTGAGACTGCGTTTTCTGGGTATCCCTGAACAGCACCCTGTACTGCTCAGTGGTTAGGCCGAACCCTTCAACGAGTGTATTCTTCAAGACTTGGTAATTGTTAGCGTCCTCTACCCTTGTGGTGAGGAGCTTGTCTCTTCCTTTACCTTCAAAGGAGAGCCACAAGATAGCTGCCCACTGACTCTGGGGAACGCCTTGCACAGTGCAGGCCCTCTCCAAAGCAGTAATCCATTTGTGGATGTCGTCCCCTTGCTTAAAGGGGGGCACTATCTTCCCAAGGTGTTTCGTATCGAAACTCTTTTCCCTATTACTAGCTACATTGCTGCCACCTTTGGGGACTGCCCCACTTAACTGTTGCTCTCTAGCGAAAGCAAGCTTTTCTTTGGCCAGGGCAAGTTCTTCCCTTTCGATCCGCAGATTAGCTGCCCTTTCCTTCGCTTCGTACACTCTCCTCTGAGGGGACGTCATCCCTCTTTGAGAAGAGTTGTGAGAGCCGTTGGTATGAAGGGATCTGCCAGAGCCTCTTGATAGAGATCTGGCTCGTCCATTCCCCATGTTAAGCTGACCTGATAGTGGCCCCAGGGGTCCCCCAGTACCGCTATCATGTTTGCTTAAGTTGGACCTGCTTAGTCTGACGACTTCTACCTGTCCCTTATCTGCCTCGTCTCCAGAGAGATCCTCATCCTCATCCTCCTCCACATCCTCGTTCTCGGTTGCGAGATGAATGAGGTCAGGATCGTCTCGGGTTCCCTCGAGGGGAGGCATGTCTCCTTCTGGATTAGAAGAGCTACGAAGTTTCTCAGCTCTCCTGGCATCATAAGTCTCCAAGAGACCAATCAGAAAGGACGTTGTGGGGTTAGACCCCTGCTGAATCTTCCGGGAGTGACACAATCGTCTTAACTCCTTGAAGCTCAGCACAGTATATCCTGAAGGGATGACCTGTGGAGGGTCAACTGACACAAGGGGAGACTCAGAGTTTCCTCCTTGGCCCGACATACTGTTTCTAGTGTGGTGTAAGTGGTGCACCTACCTACACTATGTGTTTTCCTACTTTTCCCTTGCTAAGAGCTGTAGCCAAGGTGTGCTAAGCCTTGAGGAGCTACAACAGCTGGTTCAGTAGAACTCAGAGTATTCTAAGCTTTAGTTATATGTACTAACAGTACTTGTGCGATCTTTCAACAAGATATTCTTAGGATACGTGTGGTAAAACAACAGCAAGCTCAAATCCCAACCGCTGCTCACCAATGTGAGAAGTTGGCCCGATATGCAACGTTCGCTATTCTAGCGACCGCTATGTATCGCCCCAACGACCCTTATGGTGTTTGGTTGTAAGTCAACCTATAGACCAGCTATCCTAGTAGCATGGATACGAGCAGTCTAAGGCTAAAGACTCGAGAGGGCGCGTTAAGCCAGCTGTTTACCACACATGTACCCCTTGAACACCCAGTGAAAGGACACCACACAAGTGTTATGAAAATAAACAGTATATTTATTAAGAATCACAACAGCCCTGTACTCTTTATGAGGACAGGGTACTAAGCACAAACCAAATCTCTTTAGCAAATACCTCAAGTGCACAGTTTAAAGACAAGTGTCCTAGGACACGGAAAGGTTAAGGCAAGTCGGAAGCGAGGGACTCGGGACCCTAGAGTAAGGAGGCTATGCAGGCACCGAAATGCCGAGTTACCTAGCCACGAGGGCTGCGGCTGCACAAGTCTTACAGGCGTCGGGGTCTTCGCTGACGAGCCAGGAGCCGGAAGAAAAGGAGTTGCTGGCCGGCGACCAGTGTTGAATAGTTCGTAGAGATTGATGAAACCTGAAAGCAGAGGGGACCAAGTTCGTACTACTAGCCAGTAGTCAGAGGGTACCAGGAAGGCACCGGTTGGCCGTCACCTCGACCAGGTGAGTGGGCGACGCCAGGCTCTGCAGTCTCTCGGACCAGGAGGCGTTGTCGGCGACCACGGTGGAGGTGCGAGCTGTCCCACGACGGATGTCGCTGTCGGCGTCTTGGGTGGACCAGGAGGGTCCGGGGTGCTTCTCAAAAGATGGAAGCAGGGGCCAGTCTGGAGCAACCAGACCGGCAGTGTTGATTCTTGGTCGTCGTCACAGAAGGGCACGAGCCAGCGGCAAGTGACCAGACAACGTGCTGAGCAGCGAGCAGAAGGGCCCCACGCAGATCGTGGAGATGCTGGGAGACTGCACTTCGGTGCTGGAGCGGCTCAGGGTCGGGGCTTCTCGGACCCCAGAGCACTCACCAGAGAGTTACCTCGATGGTCGTGCTGGTTTTTAAGAGCGTGCAGGTTCTGATGATGGCCGGTCCCTCGAGGTCTCGTCGCACCCACAGATCACAGCTGAGCTGATGACGTGGGTAGAGGTCAGAGGTGCCAGGGAAGCCGGTTCTCGTCGAGCTGGGCCGTCGGATTCCTTGAGGAAGGACTTACAGCAAACCGCAGAGTTCTTAGATGGTGCCCGCTGATGCAGGGTGACTACTCCTTAGCCACAAGGGAGAAATCTTGAGAAGAGTCTTGAAGTCCTTTCGTAGAAAGTATTCTTGATTCAAAGATGATCTAATTTGGAAGGGTCCCCGCTCCGGCCTTTATCCTAAAGAAAGGGGTGGGTACATGACTAGGTCCTGCCCTAAGGGTGGGACCAGGAAGGGGGGTAGTTACACCCCTCTCCCCTGCCGGACTTTCCCCAGGCCAGGGCTGTCGCCCCTGGAACTGGTTCTAACCGGCAGATGCGTAGTGAGCACCGGGGTGCCACTCCGCAGTCACCTTCTCGCAAAAGCCCTACCTACCCAGAATACACAAACCCTGTCTGGGACGGTGCGAACACTGCCCTCGACAGGAAACCCTTTGTCCAAGTGCTCCTCGCTGGAAGGACTCCCAGCAGCAGGAGGTCAGACTTGTGTCTGTGGTGGCAGCATCCATTTTGTGGAGCTGAGGCTTTCGTTAACTTTAACCGGGGTTCACAGTCACGTACATGTCGTGTCCCTCTAGAAGGGCGGAATGCTAACCTCGTCGCCAGAGTTGATGAGAGGGCAGCATCCCGATTTGTATGACACCTTACTCGACATGTCTTGATAACGCGACACCGAAGTTACCGATATGGTACGCGTTATCATGGAACAGCCATTGGGTCTTGATTCCGCAAGCTGCAACCGGGCTCGGCTCGGGCCAGAGCTTAGTTCACACGAGCCCATGCACTCTGCCTTCAGGATTGTCAAGGCCTGCCATAGGAGTGACTGATAGGGACTCGGGTGTCCATTGTATGGTTAGATATAGAGCTACTATATCTAAAGCAAAGGGTGATTACCCGACTTTGCCCCCGCTGTCGTGCAGCCAGTTGTGTCAGATTTAGGAGGCCAGCCAGGGGTGGCATAATACATGCTGCAGCCCCTGGCGGCCCTGGGTACACCTACGCCCTGAGTTACAGGGTCTGATAAGGTGGCCCAGTACCAATTGGTATATGCACCTAGGGTACATCTCGTAATTTAGAAAGAGAACAGCCAGGCTGTGGGTCTGATTGGCAGGCCCACAGCCAGAGAAAGTCGTAAACCAGTGAAACAAAAGCAAAAAATCTGGGTGATCATAGGATTGCAGACCCTACTCTCCTACAGCGACTGTCCGCCGAAGAAATAATTAATAGCAGAGATGCTAACGGCTAGCTGCCGCCTATGAACTAACTCACTAACTGTCTAACACCTTCGCTAATATCAAAGCCTGTTCCTTCATGGAAAGTTACGGCCAGTAACCTGCCGCCCACCAAATTGTTGTACCTCCCCGTACCAAGGACACGTTCCCAGCCGGCCGGCCTGAAGTTGTGTCTTCGGAGTGGAGAAAAATACATTCCTTCGATAAGGGCCAGCCTGAGCCGGTTCTCTCCAAGCGAACAACACCTTGAAACTAAAACATTACACTTGACCTAGAAAGCCTCTCAAGCTACCAGGCAGAGGGCAAGATGGAGTCTGTCCCGTTTAAGGCCTACAGGGCCTAGAATACGCATAACTCCATGGAAAATATCCTAACACACTGGCAAAAGGGTGGATCATGACTAATACTTATATATCTACTCCCTAGCCTAAATTCGTAAGCCCTACTCTAAGGAAAGGGGTACGAATATACCCTACCATGTCTCCCAGAGAGGTCCTACTTATAGTCCTAATCCCTACACTATAAGACTGATAGACTGGAGTCATTCTCCATCATTCTCCCTCCAAAAAGGGCCGGAAAAAGTCCGCCATTACAACAGCACATTTCTTAAACTGTCTGAACAAATTTTTAATATTGGCGGAGTGAGTATCACCCGAATAAATTCTGTTCTATACTCCCTCATCCAATTTTATACACATTTTTCAATTTTTTTGCACACTATTTTCCTTGCACTGCACTCCCCCAGTCACACCGCACTCTACCACTCATTGGTCTCGAGAAGTGGTACACCATACTACTGTTTTTTCAGTAGAAGAGATCTATCCAACATCTTGGTCTCTCTCTGCTTGAAAAGAACACATCTATGTGGATGGTTTTGGAAGAATCCCAGATGATGAAGGGTTGGTTCCGAGTGGTGACTGATGGGTATCTCTGACCATCTACTAGGATGTCATTGAATACTATTTTTTAAAGGTTAGTATAGGGGCCTTTTGTTGTCTGTTTGAGTTTCGTACACTACAAACCCACTCTCTTTCTCAGACCCTCTGGTACTCTTTTGTTGTTCTGTATCTTTGGGGGCTGTTCCCAGAGTTTGGTCTTTAAATATTCCCCCGGGTCCTATCCTACCGTTTTGTTGTTATCATTCTTGATAACACAGGCATGATGAAATAGGGCTTCCCCCTCTGATTTTATTCTACTATGCCAGGCATGATGGATTATATTAAATAGCTTAGCCTGTTTTTTCTATTGCAGCTACTGGTACTCTCATCATTTATGATCTTTCTATCCTGGCCGCTCCAATCTGCCTTGATATCACTGACATGTCATTTGCTTCTCCCCTTTCCTTCCTCCCCTTAATAAGTTTTTTGATGCGAGGCTGTTATTTTTGGTTCGATCTTTACGCTTGGGTCATTTTGCTATCTCTATTATTTCCATAATAATGGAGCTGCCCCTCCCCATGGGTTTTTGTTATAAGGTTTTTTTATTTTGGTTTAATTCTTTTAGTTTGGGTCACTTTGCCATCTTTATTATTTCTAGTCTTACTCTTAATTCATTCACAATTGCCTCTTTTATTTATTTTTTAACTGCACGTCGTGGCTGACTCCTACGTTCCACGTTTGTTTACTATTGACGACAGCGCTGACCTATCAGTGCATGCCGTCTTCAGTCTGTGTGCAGACCTTCATGCTCCGCGTCTGGTTACTACTAACTACAAGCGTTGACAAATCTGCTAATGCATTATTTAGCAAAATGCGTGACCTTGTATTTGTTTGGGCGCCACCGGGTCAGTTGATTTCTACGCGCTTGACCAGGTGACGGCTTGCTGCGGACTCACAACAAGAGAAGCTGTCTCTTTCTTGTTTGTTTGTTTTCCCTATAGCCAATATGGAAATATAGGGCGCAATGTGTATGTCGGGCAAACCGACTCATTTGGTATACTGTACCCGCCTTGGCATGTTCATCTTACTGTTTGACTTTATTGAGCTTATCGGCAGGGGAGATTCATTTTCATTTTTATATGCTACGTTCTGGAGTAAGGCCCGGGATGGTTCTTTTCTTTTCATTTCTGTCTTCTTTTTTGGGGGGTTGGGCTTAACTCTGGCATGTTTAGTTGGCTTAAATATACATTTATAAATAATTTTACATTTACAATTTTATAAGCTCTACAACGACCTTAGGCATTTGAGTACTCTAATTTAACAGGAACTGCTATTTATATGGGTGACGGGCTGTGACTCAACAGTTCCTTTTGCATATTGGCTGATGTGATATTCGGTAAAGCTTATGGGTTTTGTGACAATGTTTACTCTTGATCTATGTTACTAGACTACTCTCTCTGTTTCTGCTATAGGATCCTTGTCAGTGTCACGCAGCAGTATTTCCGCTCGTAGATATATTTGCGGGCTGGGACGCTGAACACAGAGACACGCACACACACTGGATTCATAGTTGGCCGGAAGCCACGAGCGACCTCCAGGCCCTTTATTTATACTCTCTGGTCACGCCTCGCCAGAGAGTGATACAAAGTGCGAGATAGGTTCCGGGGTGGGCAAGCTTGCAGAGAATAACTAGACCGCTACATCCCATCCCAACTTGGTTTCTAAAACTATAAAGTCTAAACAGAAGCTCAGCATACAAAATCAGCTAGTCTCTTGCTCAGCTGTGGATTTTGCCGGAGATTGTAATGATGCTGGCCGCCTCTCTTATCTTGTCGAGGACTCTTCCAGCTCTGAACACCGGCAGCCTTACTGTGTCTTGGGGAATCCGGCACTGATGGTTCTACCACGCGTTGAGGCAAAGCCTCGCCAGTCACGCTCTCTGACACATCCAATGGTCCTTCCTCTGCTCTCGACAGGTCTCCTTCCAGAAGTGTCTCAGTCGGGGTTGGGACTTTTTTGAACCATGACACGTTCCTTGTTATGATCTCTCCGTCCCATTCAACCGTGATGGTAGTTCCATTGGTTGATCTAACTGTCCACAGTCCAGGCTCATGTGGGGTTCTGAATTTACCTCCACTCCACTGATTCCTGATTAACACATGACACCCTGGCTCCAATACGCGGACTTTGGCTCTTCGGCGCCAGCTGGTCCTGTCGTTGGTTTCCTTTCTTTTGGCCTGGGCCTTCTCCGGGTGATACGGTTCTGGCACCCAACCATCAGCCACCGGCAACCAGTTTTGTTGAGGACCGGTAAGCATAAGTGACCACTGGGATCGCTGAGTGGTGCAGTGCGGAGTACTGCGGTATTCCCTCATGAATTGGTGCATGACAACTTCAGGGTCCTTGTCTTCCGCTACTGTTATACGCAGTATTTTATTAAGGGTACGCATGAACCGTTCAGCTTCACCATTTGCCTTAGGCCACTGCGGGGTGATCCGGTGGTGCTCGATCCCCAGACATGTCATCCAGTCTTTGAACTCTCTGCCTTGAAAAGGAGGTCCATTGTCTGTCTTGAGGACGTGCGGCAAGCCAAACAGAGCAAACGATTTTTCCAGGACAGGTCGCAGATGAACAAAGGCAGTGGATGGCAGGACCTCTACTATTGGATACTTAGTGTAGTTGTCGACAAGCACAGCAGTGACTCTCCTGTCAGGGAAACTTCCAAAATCAAGACTCACCCACGACCATGGTGACGGTGCAGGGTCTTCTGTTATTACCGGTGCTGAAACTTCTGCGTTACTCGTGAGCTGACATGCTGAACAGTTTCGCACAACCATGTCAACGCTGTCTTCTAGGTCAGGAAACCACACTTTTTCCCTCATTCATGATTTAATCTTTCCTGTGCCTTGATGACCCTCGAGGGCAAGGGATGTTGCCCATTCTTGCAGCCCTTGGGGTATTACAATCCGTCTGCCCCGGAGTACAATTCTGTTTTCTGCTAAACTCAGCTCATTCCGAATCTTCCAGAACTTCCTCAAACAAGTTCGTTCATGTTCTCTCCAATCTTGGGTGTTCTTGAGGAATTCATCCCACGAGCTGCCTCGCAGAGCATCGGCTACTCTCTAAAGAAGGGCATCCGCACTCATCTGTTCCTTTATTTCATCAACTGAGAGGGCTTTTGGACATGCCCATTGAGTGATCATGTTGACAAAATCTTCCGTCTACGTTTCCTGTTCACCGTCGCCTTCTGACTCTGGTGCCGGATGGCGTGATAGAAAATCTGCAGGGTTCTTTGCGCCTGGCTGTTATATTAGATCCATCTGATAATGTTGTAACTGGACAGCCCACCTTTCAATCCTGGGAGGTGGATGGAGCTCGTTCCCTTGAACAACGGTACAAGTGGTTGATGATCTGTGACGACCCGGAACGGGTGTCCGCTTACGTAGAGATGGAAATGGTTACATGCCCATTTAATCGCCTACGCCTCTCTCTCTATTTGTGAATATCGGGTTTCCGTAGCTGTCAAAGACTTGCTTGCGAAGGCTAACGGGACCCAGGTCCCTGGTTCAGTTTCTTGGGTGAGCAGGTCTCCAAGGCCTACTGGGCTCCCATCTACCAGCAACTCTGTGTTACTCGTTGTGTCGAAGTAGGCCATTGTCGTGCTTCCAGCAGAGCAGACTTTATTAGTTTGAACGCCTTGTCCTTTTCTGGGGTCCACCTCCAGGGGACGTCCTTCTTGGTGAGGTTTCAAAGGGGCTCTGCAATGGTTGCTAGATTGGGGATGAATCTCCCACAGTATGTTGCCATCCCTAGGAAGCTCCTAACTTCAGCGACACTCAGCGGAGCAGAAGCAAGTTGAATCGGTTTGGATTTTCTGGGGTCCACCCTTACTCCCTCTGAGCTGAATACATATCCAAAGAACTCGATTGTTTTACGAAAGAACTGGCACTTGTCTTTGTGTAGAGTTGCACCAAGGTCTGCTAGCCGTTGTAGCGTTGCACAAAGCCGTTGGTGATGTTCTTCGAGAGTCTTGGAATGTATTAGAATGTCGTCACTGATGTTTAAGACCCTTGGAGGCCTGACAGAGCCTCCCTCACTGTGTTTTGAAATATCTCTGCCTCTGACGATATTCCAAAATTCAATCTTTTGTATCGACAGAGCCCAAGATGTGTTGAAAACGTGGTTATATATCTGCTCTCCTCCGTAAGTGTTAACTGGTGGTAGCCAGCATTGAGGTCCAACTTTGAAAACCATTGGGAGCCATTTAAGTCTGCCAATATATCATCTACTGCTGGCGTCAGATGTCGTTCCCGTTTTATGGCTCGATTAGGCATTCTCATGTCAATACAGATTCTAATTTTCCCCGGCTGCTTTGGTTTTTCTGCGATCACCATGGGGGATACCCACAGGGTTGGTCCCTTCACCTTCTCAATAACTCCTTGTTGCTCCAATTCCCTGAGCTCTTGCTCTACCAACGGCCTGAGGTGAAACGGAATCAGACGGTGCCGTAGCTCCATTGGTTGAACTGCTGGGTCTATATGTAGCTTTACCGGGGCACGCTTAATGTTACCTAGTCCGTAGAAGAGTTGCAGGAACATGTCCAGGATATCATCGGTCTGTAGGAGCTTCACCGCGTTTGCAAATGCAATCAGGTTCAGGTCTTCTGCTGTGTGACTTCCAACAAGTATATCGGCTTCGTGGTCAACCACATGAAACGTTGTTGTGACTTCTTGGTTTTCAGACCTCACTGTGACTGTCATCTTTCCTTTTAGTGGAAGCGGTTTTTGACTCCCATATGTGAGGATCCGTATTTTGGACGGGGTCAGTATCAGCTTCGGGTTCAGTCGTTTGTAGTGTACAGCCCCATCACATTGACGGTTGCTCCGGTGTCAATCAGTCCTGTCACAGGGAACCCATCAATTTCGATGTTACACTTCGGTTGGGGGCGTCGCCTTTTCTTGAGGTCACCCCTGAATGACAAAGTAGCACTCTTCTTCGTCTTCTGTGGATGAATCTTCGAGGCGCTGTGCGTGTCGAGATGTTGCTTTGACTGGTCGTGATGTTGTTGGTTCTTCTAATGCTAGGTGCCTCACTGCTCCGGTCATGGTGTGTCTTTCTGTGTGGTTTCTTCCTCTCGAACCTCCTCTACAGACACTCGAGAAGTGATTCGGAATGCCGCATTTAGCACATGTTTTCCCTCTCGCTGGACAGCTCTATGGGGGATGTTCTTCTTCACCACAGTAGCCACACTGCGATCGTCGCGGTGTCCGAGTGGGCCATCGTCGTCGTCCTCCACGTCCCGTCGGGCGTACTGCGCCACACGTTCTGTCTAGACGGTTGCTGTCTGATCGGGTTGGTGGCCGAATGCAGCTTCCATTGCGGAGGCTTGGACATCTGATAGTTCATGCGACCGAGTAAGGACTAAGATTTCCTCTAGAGTTATGCGAGGTTGTCGCAGTATCAGTGTCCTTAATGTTTTATTGCGGCATCCCTGGATAAGCTGAGCCGTCACCTCCTTTGTGTGATCATCCTTGGTGCAGGTGCTCACTAGCTCCCTGAGACGCGCATGAAATGCGTCCATTGTTTCTCCTCTCCGTCTTGCGTTCCTGAACTTGAACCTCTCATAATGGGGATTGAGTTGTGGGTCGAAATGGGCATCCAATGCTCGCACTGCGGCGTCGTATTCAGTGGCTGCGCCGGTGTTTGGGAGGTGTGTGAATAACTTGTATATTTAATCGCCTGCGAAGTGTAGCAGTAGCGACCTTTTCACGGCTCCGTCCGTCTCTCTCATAGCCACAAAGTAGTTGTAAAGGCAACTGACCCATACTTTCCATCTCGGTGACGCAGTTGCCGGGTCAATCAGCTCACTGAACGGGGGAAGTGCCGTGATTTGAGTGTGTACTGGATGTGGAGGTGTTGGTAATACTGCTGGTTGCTGTACTGCTGGTGCGGCCTGTTGTTGGTTCGCTTGTACTCCTGGAATCGACATGTTGTTCTTCTGCCTGTCTTGTGTTGGTGCTGCTATCTGCTACTTGTGGCAGGATCTTATTTTTCCTTGTTGTCAATGCTCGTTGTGTTTTTCATTTTTTTTTCTTTTTCCCAGGCTCCTGTGTTAAGGTGTGGGCAAAACTTTGTTATGCTTTCCCTTTTCTTCCTTCCATGCTTTTCCCCAGGCTCTGTGCTGTGGGCAGGATTTCCCTCTTGTTGTTGCCAATGCTTGTTTTCTGGGCGGAACAACTAGAGCGCTACCACATATCTCCCCCCTTTTAACCAATACAAACAATATAACATAAAGTCCTTACTTCCAGTTCATATCAAAGTCTTTGAACTTCTCCGGTACCTTTTACAGTCCTTTCCGCTCTGGTTCTCACCCCTACAATACCACCTTCTCCCGGTTCCTTCCTGTTCAGACTTCCTCCATCACTTTCTCCTTCTCTGTCAATCACTTCCTCACTGCTTTCTACTTTGCACCAGCTCCTCGTTCCCTCGTTCGTTCCTCCTTCACCTTCATTGTCCTTAACCTGCTGCATTCCTTCTTCGACTTCCTCATTTCGCCTTCTGTCACATCCTTCTTCATCCTCTTCTCCTACATACTCTGCTCCTTCTTCTTCTTCATTACTCCATTTGATGATCTTGCTACACCTTGCCATTCTGTCCTGTGACCACACTTTCCCGTCACTGAGCAAGGCCGAACGTGCGTATGGTTCCAGTACCTGCAAGGGCGGTGAGAATTTGCTCTCTCCCTTCTTCTTGAGCACGGCAAGTTTTACCCTTACCCAATCGCCCTTCTCCAGCACTGCACTCTGTACGTTGCGTTTCTGTTGAAGTGTGTAGTGTACGTTTCTTGAGCCTTTTCCAGATTTCCTCTGACCACTGCAGGTGACCATTTGCTCTGCACCACTAGTTTTCTCCATGCTACGTTGTCTCTAGTGAATGCTTCTCTTCCTCTTAGAACTTTAAACGGGCTGTAGCCCGTGCTCCCTGGGGTGATTCGATAGGCCCAGATCATTTTCTCCAGTTCTTTCTCCCAGTCCAACCCATCATTGATCGCCGCTTGGATGGTGCCCATGATCACTCGATTGAAACGCTCTACCTGGCCGTTACCAGCCGGGTGGTAGATGGGTGTGTGCTTGACCTCTATCCCATTCCTGGCGGTGAAGGCCTCCCATTTGGCTGAGGTGAATTGCGGTCCATTGTCGCTCGTGATTACCTTCGGAATTCCTTCCCTGACAAACGTGGAGCGCAAGAAATTCACTACTGCTTCCGTGTCAACGTTCTCCGTCACCTCCACCTCTGGCCACTTGGAAAACCTATCAATGAGAACTATGACGTACTTCTGTGTACCTGTACTATTGAGGATGGGGCCCATAATGTCCACCGACAACATTTCCCAAGGACCATCTGGGACTGGGAACCTTCCCAAGGGTGGCCGCAGCATGCTCTGTGATTTGTCCGCCTTGGCACAAGATTCGCACTGTCGCACATATTGTTCCAATTGAGCATCGATGGCCGGCCACCAGTACGCTTGTCTAGCAAGGGCCTTAGTCTTTGTGATGCCCTGGTGTCCTTCATGCATTAAGGCCATCAGATGATTAAGGATGCCTCGGGGTGGAACCACTTTGTCGCCTCGCAATAGGAATATCGGGTTCTCAGCCAACGACAGTTCCTCCCTTACTTCCCAGAATCTCCTGAGATCCTCCCTGAGGTGCCTCTTTTCCGGCCACCCGTGGATTACATATCCCTTGATGGCTTCCAAGTCGTCGTCCTCTTTGTAGGCTTCTTCCCATTCCTGAGCACTGATTACGTTCTCTGTCTCCTGTATGGTGGCTACCACAAACCCTTCCCACTTATATTGCTCCGGGTTATTCGCCTCTTCCATGGCTGCTGCTCTACTAAGGAAATCCGCCACTTTGTTTTGTGGCCCTGGGATGTGCTCTACTTCATATACATAGTCCAAAAGTCTGAGTGTCTTTTTCGCGATTCTAGGTGTCGCATGGGCATGGCCACTGGAGGTCAACACCTTGACCAAGGGTTTGTGATCCGTCTTCACCAGGAATTTTGCGCCCCACAAGTACTGCCTGAATCTTTCCATGGCCCAAACAACAGCCAACATTTCTTTTTCCACCACGCTAAACTTTTCTTCGTTGGGCGCAAGCGATCTTGAGGCAAAGCTGACTGTGGACATGTCACCGTTCTCGGCTTTCTGCATCAGCACCGCTCCCAACCCTCTGTCACTGGCGTCTGTCGTGAGGATAGATGCTGCAGTTGGGTCAAAACCTTTAAGTGGAATGGCAGCTCCCATTTCTCTTTTGAGGTTGTCAAATTCTGTCTGTTCTTCCTGACTCCATACAAACTTGTTCTTTTCCTTCAGTAGCTGGCGCAGGAGATGAGTTTTCGTTGCAAAGTGAGGAATGAACTTGCTGTAGTATCCGGCCATTCCCAGGAATGACCGAACGTCCTCTTTCTTGCTCGGGGTGGGGGCGTGTAGGATGGCGTCCATGTTGGCTTTCTTCGGTTCAATCCCCCTTTCGCTCACCTCATGACCCAGGTAGGTGACAGATTTCACTCCGAACTTGCATTTGGTCCATTCCGCAGTCAGTCCATTGTCTTGTAATGTGCGCAGCACTCTGTGAAGCTTCTCATTGTGGTCCTGTTTAGTTCTTCCCATGACTAAGATGTTGTCTTGAAAAAACTGTACATCTTCAACGTTTCTTAGGATTCTGTGCATCATCTTCTGAAATACAGCCGCTGCTGAGGCCAGGCCAAAGGGCATTCTCACAAACTCGTAGCAGCCGAAGGGCGTGATGAAGGACGTGAGATGACAACATGATGGGTGCAGTTTCACTTGGTGGTAGGCCGACGATAGATCTACTGTGGAAAACCACTCGATGTTCTTTGTCTTCGCCAGCATTTCATTTATGCGGGTTAGAGGGAATTTGTCGATTACAATGTTCTTGTTCAATTCCCTGAGGTCGACACACAGCCGCACTTTACCGTTGGGTTTCTCGGCTACTACCAGTGGTGAAAGCCACTCTGCGCTTTCTATGGCTCTGATCACCCCTTCTTTTTCTAGCCTGTCCAGTTCCAACTGTACTGCTTCCCTACAACGGAATGGGATGTTTCTCACTTTGTGAACTACGGGTTTGGCCCCTTCCTTGAGTTTTATTAGGTGTTTGTACTTCGATAGTTCTCCGATTTGTCCATTGAAGACTTCGGGGTATGCTCTGTGCCATGATTCCGCATCATCTTTCTCTTCCCAATCCATTAGCAGGATTTTCTCGATGACTCCTGGGTTGAGCTGTATCGCCAACGCTCCCTGGTCCTTCCAGCTCAACACTGAGGGTCCCTTCTCAGCGATGTATAGCTTGCACTGTGCGTGACGACCCCTGAACTCGAACAGGAGGGGGCAGTATCCCAACATGGGGATCTTCTGTCCAGTGTATGTGACCGGCCTCAGGTCCATCGGACGCAGATCCTCCTCAATGTTGGAAACGAATTTTTCTTCCCACACTCGCCTCTGTATGATGGAGATGGGGGCACCGCTGTCTGCAATCATTTCTATGGGAATCCCTCCTATGTGCATGTCCAGACGGGGTTTGTCCGACTCTGAGCCATCCATCTCCAACACTTGCACATCAATGTAGAGAACCTCTTCTAGGTCGTCCTCTTCGTCTTGGTTGTCCACATTCTCTTGTTGCTCTTTGTCGACGTACCTGACCATAGCTCCCTTTGGCTTCCGGCGGCATACTTTCTCGTAGTGTCCGAACACGTTACAGAAGGAGCATCTTGCTATGAATGCCGGACACGCTTTATCGTTCCCTAAATGTGCTGTGCTCCCACACCTGTAGCAGCTCAGTCGCCCTCCTTTATTCGTCCTCTGGTCCGCTTGATTGGTTGAGGCCGGGCGTCGTCTCTCTTGATTCTTCTGTTGGTCTCTTGGCTTTGGCCGCTCGCTCTTCCCCGGTGTCATTATCTTGCACACGGTTGGCGATCCTCCAGTTTCTTTCTTGGCTGCTTGTGCACATCGTTTGGATAATTTGGCCTTCTTCACCATCGCCCAGATTTCTTTGAGGGGTGCATCCCCATTTACCCACAGTTTCTCTTGGACGTGAGTGCTTGATGTGTGCATGATGATTTGGTCTCTAATTAGTTCGTCATGTAGGGTGCCAAATTTACACGACAGGGCCAACTTTTGGAGGGCCACCACATACTCGTCCACAGACTCACCGCTCTTTTGCTTCCTTTGAAAGAAGTTGTGTCTGTCAATGGCGACACACACCACCGGCCGGTAATGTGCGTCGAGGTCTGCAATGGCGTGGCTGAATAGGTCGGTGTCGTTGGCGTCCCTCGCTTCTTTTACTATGGTGTCGTATACTCTAATTCCTTCCGGGCCCAAGTTGTGTAGCAGAATTTTCTTCCTTCTCTTGCTTGAGAACTGGGCACCCCCTTCTTCCTCGAGGGCGTCAAGGTAGTTCAAAAAGTACCTCTTCCAGTCTTCCCATTGTCTTTCAGGCTCCCCGCTGTTCGTTAGGAATGGCACCAGCTGGGTGAGGGAGGAGGATTGGTCCGCCATTTTGGGAACACCTCTCTGGACTGTGGTAGCAGGGATCGCCCGACTGGGTGGACTCCCTGGCGTAGTTTGTTCAGCTGCGTCCCTCTCGCTGCGATCGCCATCGCTATCTTCCCCACTCTCCCTTTCTGTGGGGCTAGGTGATGCTTGCACACTACCCCTCCTGTCTGGGTCTGAAAAGCCAGGTGCTTCCGTGCCTGATCGCTGCTCCGCCAGCTTGCCGGGTATAACTCCGCGTGGCCTGGGATGGGGCTCTCCTATTGAGAGGGTCAGGCGTCCCCCTATGCTCCTCTATGCTGCCCCCGTCTAAGCTTGCAGCACACCGCTTTAGCTGTATGTCAGGATGGGGAGCTCCAATTCTCAAGGCTCTGTGATGTGTCCTGTGTTTATTGTGCTCCAGAAACACTTATTTCTCCCCCCAGAATTTCCCATTGTAGGCAGAGCCCAGCGCCGCTTACTTGCTGGCCTCGAGGCGCCTTCTGGAGGGCTGGCGCCGATTCGCGCCCTTTTGCTGGGTCAGGTCGGGACCTCTGCCACGCTCCGGCGTGTTCCCCTGATGGTGGCGCTGTAATTGGAAGCAGGTGGAGCGCGGGTTCATTTTCTATTCCTCGTCGCCATTGTAGAGTTTGAATTTATGCACCAAGACTTCGTGTTTGTTCAAGAAACTTCTTTATTTGCCGGAGCGCCGGGAATAACGACCTCTCTCCTAGCGGTCGGCGCCTCTAATCGAGATGGCCGCCTTCCGCTTCCTCCCGCTCCCCTTCCTGTTCCGGCTGCGGAACAACTAGAGCGCTACCACAGACGCACGTTAGTTCTCCGGCCTTCTGGTGAGGACCAGGGTTTATTGATCCCACTCTCGTCGCCAGTGTCACGCGGCAGTATCGCCGCTCGTAGATATCTTTGCGGGCTTTGACGCTGAACACAGAGACACGCACACACACGGCATTCATAGTTGGCCGGAAGCCACAAGCGACCTCCAGGCCCTTTATTTATACTCTCTGGCCACGCCTGGCCAGAGAGTGATACAAAGTGCGAGATAGGTTCCGGGGTGGGCCAGCTTGCTGAGAATAACTAGACCGCTACAGTCAGCAGAAGGGTCTTTGATACACTGTGAATATTTATCAGTTTTACGACTAGGGCTCTTTAACTTTCTATATTTCGAGTTGTGTGTCATTGGTATTATTACCGCTCCCTGTCCCATTGCAATAACTTCTTAGTGTATTCCGAAGACAGTACAGTTACATGCAAAAGTTGTGGTTGATACCGCGATTGCCATGGACTTGCTTTATCCTTGCAAATAAAACAACCGCAAAGGTGCACCACAAAGAGCAAAACAATACGTGCAAATGATATTAGGCACAATGAAGAATTATTTCTCAAAGAGATGTAGATAGTCTTCTGATAATCTTTATTTTCAGTTTGCAGTAAAACATAGGCTGTATGTTTTACTGCAAACTGAAAATAAAGATTATCAGAAGACTATCTACATCTCTTTGAGAAATAATTCTTCATTGTGCCTAATACCATTTGCACGTATTGTTTTGCTCTTTGTGGTGCACCTTTGCGGTTGTTTTATTTGCACTGAAATTCCCTAGGGAATAGGCATAGTAATGATGGGTGCCATCCAGTGTGCACACAATTCCCTTCATTAACTTAAGGGCCATAGAATATTACGGGGAGAAAGGTAGTCAGGTGCTGACATTAGGAAGGGTCCATCATTATATTTTGTTCCTTGCTTTATCCTTATTGTCTATTTATTCATTTAGGAATACTTTACGGGCTACAAAAACCGCGGCACTTTGATTGGGCCATGTCCCTTTGAAGTTTGCCCTTTCTGGGCGTGAAGGAGCAATCCATTGGGAGCCAATAAATCCTTTTCTTCTTACATGAAGTATTTTGAGATTATCTGGACAATCCGGTGAAATAATACTTTAAAGGTATGCTTCATCACTACTCATATTTGTTTACTTATTTGATATTGAATGTCTGTTAATGCACCTTCCACTACTATGAGTGTCTTGTGAGTTTGCGTTATTTATATGCATATTAGAAATTTGATTTGCCCCCTTGTCTAACTATCGGTGGGAACACGTGTCAAAGGTTTTAAATCTCTTAGCATTACCCTCTGCTTTAGTTTAAAAAAAAATCTATTTAGGCCCATTCAACACGAACTTTGGTTAGTGTGGGACGGTTCCGTTTATTATATCTGTCCAAGAAGTTATGAGTGGCTAGTAGAGTGTTCAATGTAGAATGGCTGCTCTTTATACTATCTTGGTAAAGATTTGTCTTTTGTCAGTACATGGGTTCCACTGTCATAACTGTTTGTGCCAGTCAAATGTTTATACGTTTTATTAAGTTCTTTGTCCAAGAAAAGCTTTTCTCTTATCTTATAGTCTGTCCATTGGGAGTTTGGTTTGTGTATATGATATACTTCTATTTGGTATTATGTGTATATTTATGTAAATATTATGTATTGTTTACAGCCCTGATAAAGTTCAAGTTTTAACTGAACAAAACGCTTTGGCTGGATGTTGTGTATGGATATAAAGAATCAGAACTGAATAAAGAAAGAATAAAAAAGAATACCTGTCCTCACGTCTTCTCTCGTTTGTTGTGGATAAGAGGCCTATTTGTGCACCATTCCAAAACTCAACAAGCATTTGCAATGCAATAGTTCTCGCATTATTAAAGTTTGAGCTATTGGCATTGCTAAATAATGCAACACCAATAGTTCAAACTTTAATAATGCAAGACCTATTGCATTGCAAATGCTTTTTTTGTCGTGATGTAGCCTTACATGTTCTCCGAAGCGGACAGTAACGCAGCCTGTGCGAGTGCCAGCAGTCGTCCTGCAAAGCATGCAGCCATGTGTGGGCTCCTTTTAGAAGAGTAGACATGTTAAGTACATGTCATGGGCATTATAGCACGAAAGCACCAAACAAAGGTAAGTAGGCACTTAAAGGGAAAACTTAACAGCATGTGTCAATGAATAGATTACATTCTAAACGATATTTCTACAGTGTATTGCCGGCGGGATGTAGGTACTTGTTTTCTATGCAACGTGATACTCTCCTGTGGTAAAACACAACAGATTATCTGCCAAACTGTAAAAAAACACACAAAAAAACAACAAAAAAGTCCAATAACATAAAGACAAAAAGGTTTGGCTATTTCTGTTACATCGGAGCAGTGTTGGGGACAGGGTGGGTGAGGGTAGTGACCTTACAGGGCAGGTCTGTGACCTTAACCGTGAAGGAGGTGAATGAAGCTCAGCGACCCCAGAGCAGATATCTAGAGCGCAAACTGCACGTTCAGGCAACCGACCACCAATCATCAGGTCACTGACAGAATGTGACAGGAGTAAGTCATGAGGGGAGGAAAAGAACAACAACAAGGACGAGCTTTTTATATAGCATTTCATATTGCGCTATTTGTCAGCAGGTTTATTCCTTTACACATATATAGCTTCTAGTTGTAAACACCTCTGGACAGTGCTAAACTTTTTGAGGTGAAATTAATAAAACCGCTCTACTTTGAAAAATAGGGAGTAAAACACACTACACCGCCACCCTTATCGTGAATCACTTCCAAGAACGATCGATAGCAGATATAACTATTAACCCATTCAAAGGCATTCAGCTTATCAACCTTGGTAGTTTGAAAGGCTGAGCTTGCCCTGCCAGGATTCGAACAACGTAAGCTGCAGGTCACCCCCAGTTGGTTAGTTAACGCTACCTCAGACATTGTACAAATTCGAATATTGTAAGGCCTGTCCACTCGCTTGAAAATTCAAGCCCTTAAAGTGCAAAGCCCAGTACTTGCATTCATGTCTAAACACTTAATAATTGGAGTGCGAGACTTACTATACATGTATAGAAGAGACGTAACACAAAATGAAAAGCCCCCAACCCCCAGCAGCAATGATGAGGGGCCCGGAGTCTGCACGATTACACAGATATACATTGGCCTCGTTGAAAGGGTGCCCCTTGATAGCTTGCCGGACAGAGGGCGGCTCCACAGTGGCGGAAGAGGCCGCCTTCCTCCCTGATGTTTTCCCCGAGCACCTCAACATCAGCTAAGACTCCATCCCACAAGGGAAGGAAAGCAGACCTGGCCATTTGGCTAACCAACTTGACCCTGCCAGCTCCTCGATACCCTCATGGGCGACCAGAAGCGCTCCACAAACCAACTGATGGACTGATTGTAAGCCACAGCACTTAGGCTGCACAGAGTGGGCTTGGCGGCACAACGCATCCCATGCCCTTGTAAGGCAACGAAGACATGCAGAACTGCACACAATATTCCCTACCCGCGCATCACTGCAAAGTAGGGTTTAATGGCAGGGTGTCTGCCTCCTGCTATAATTGTTGTGTCCTATGATGAAAGGCCCGCTGAGCACAGGAGGTACAGAGTCCTGCTGTCATATTTCGGCAAAGTACAGTTTAATCTCACCGGTCGCTGCCTGCTATAATTGTCATGTTCTATGATGTAAGGCATGGGTACTCACAAACTTTCTCTTGGGGGCCAAATTTACAGTGTGGTTTGTGTCCGAGGGCCGCACCGGTGGGGGCGGGGTCAGTGGGGAAGGGGGCGGGGCTAGAGCAAAGAAAACCTGTGACCATGAGGTTGATCACAGGTCCCTGCAGTGGACGCCTTCGTCCACTGAGCCACCAGACCAGACCCAGCATACACACATCTCTCTCTCGCTCTCCCTCCCTCCCTCCCTCTCTCTCCCTCCCTCTCCCTCCCTCTCTCTCTCCCTCTGTCTCCCTCTGTCTCACTCACTCTGACTCTCTCACTCCCTCTCTCCCTCTGTCTCATTCACTCTGACTGTCTCCCTCCCTCTCTTCCTCTGTCTCACTCACCCTGACTGTCTCACTCTCTCTCTCTGTCTGCCTCTCTCTGTTTCCCTCTCCCTCACTCTATTTCCCTCTCCCTCACTCTATTTCCTTTTCTCCCCTTTCCCTCTCTCTCCTTCCCTCTGTCTCCCTCTTTCTCCTTCCCTCTCCCTCATTCCCTCTGTCTCCCTCTCTCTCTGTTACCTTCTCCCTCACTCTATTTCCCTCTCCCTCCTTCCCTCTGTCTCCCTCTCTCTCCTTCCCTCTCCCTCATTCCCTCTGCCTCACGTTGAGGTCTCCCTCACTCTGAGGTCTCCCTCTCTCTCCTTCCCTCTCCCTCACTCTGAGTTCTCCCTCTCTCTCCTTCTCTCCCCCTCACTTTGAGCTCTCCCTCTTTGAGGTCTCCCTCTCTCTCCTTCCCTCTCCCTCACTCTGAGGTCTCCTCCCTCTGTCTCCCTCCCTCTGTCTCCTTCCCTCTGTCTCCTTCCCTCTGAGGTCTCCCTCTCTCTCGTTCCCGCCCCCCCACTCTGAGGTCTCCCTCTCTCTGAGGTCTCCCTCTCCCTCCTTCTGTCTCCCTCGCTCTGTCTCCCTCCCTCCCTCACTCTCCCTCCTTTGCTCTCCCTCCCTCGCTCTCCCTCCCTCCCATTCCTTCCCTCCCTCACTCTCCAGCGCTCCTCGCTCTCCCTCGCTCCCTCTCTCGCTCCCTCTCTCGCTCTCCCTCGCTCCCTCTCTCGCTCCCTCTCGCTCTCCTTCGCTCCATAACTTGCTCTCCCTCCCTTGCTCTTCCTTGCTCCTCGCTCTCCCTCGCTCCCTCTCTCGCTCTCCCTCGCTTGCTCTCCCTCCCTCGCTCGCTCTCCCTCGCGCTCCCTCTCCCTCGCTCCCTCTCGCTCTCCTTCGCTCCCTCACTTGCTCTCCCTCCCTTGCTCTCCCTCCCTTGCTCTCCCTCCCTTGCTCTCCCTTCCTTGCTCTCCCTCTCCCTCCCTCGCTCCCTCTTGCTCTCCCTCGCTCCCTCACTTGCTCTCCCTCCCTCGCTCTCCCTCCCTCCCTCCCTTTCGCTCTCCCTCACTCCTTGCTCTCTCTCCCTCCCTTGCTCTCCCTCCCTTGCTCTCCCTCCCTTGCTTGCTCTCCCTCCCTCGCTCGCTCGCTCTCCCTCCCTCCCTCCCTCCCTCCCTCCCTCGCTCCCTCTCGCTCTCCGTCACTCTCCCTCCCTCCCTCGCTCTCCCTCCCTTGCTCTCCCTCCCTTGCTTGCTCTCCCTCCCTCCCTCCCTCCCTCGCTCCCTCTCGCTCTCCGTCGCTCTCCCTCCCTCCCTAGCTCTCCCTCTCTCGCGCTCTAGCGTCCCAAACCCCAGGCACTGCCCGACCCTATGTCGCTACCGGCTACCCCCAGACCTCTGGTGCAGACACCAGGACGCTCGGAGAGGCTCGGCATCGTGTCTGGAGGCCTTATGGCTCGTCCACCACCTGTCTTTACTACCGGGCCTTACCCCTGAGCTGACGGACTCTTTGAGAGCCACGGCTGCCCAAAACCGGGCGCTGCGCCCCTAAAGCCAGTGAAACTCACGAAGAGGGCAGGGCGCTGCAAGAGCCTCGGCTCTGTCCCTGGAGCACGTAGAGGCGGGCAGCACAGGACACTCCGCAACGCCCCTGGTGTTCCCAGACATTGTTGGACCCCGTCACCTCTGCCACTGTGCACCAGCGATGAAGGGCTGGACCTCTAAAGAGCGTCTGCTCTGTCCCTGGTGCTCCCAGAACAGGGTAGAGCCGATGAGGTTCTAGGCAGCGCCCCTGGTGGTCACAGGGTGCGATACAGGATTCTCTGTACCTGTGCTCTAAGCATCAGCCTGTGCCACGGACCGCCGCCCCCTGTGCCCCTCGCGGCGGGAACCTCTGTGAGCCATCACCATTTGCTGCCATGACTGGCGGGCACCACTGCCACCCGTTCGCTCTGTGACCCCAGAGAGACTCCAAAACCTGCGCGTTGACACGGAATAAGGTGCATCAAATCAATAAGCAAGTCGCTGAGGCGTTCCGGCGCTTGCAAAGTAAACACCAACTATCCAAGCAGATGCAAATGAAAAAGCCTCGCTTCATTTAGTCCTAAAAACAGTCTTGGAAGCTGCATGTCTCCTATGCTGTTCAGCTTCAAAGTGCTGCTGCCCTCCTGCGAAGAAGTGCAGTGATTTGAGAACATTTCTTTACTGGGCACAATCTCCACACACAGCCGCACCCAAAAGCACTTGACAGGTTTTTAAACGACCATTGGCATGTTAATGAGGTTTTGTTCACCTCTCAGCGCCCCTGCAGCTCCACTCTGACTATAGTGAGAATCGCCCGGCCCCCACAGAGCAGCAGAGTCTGAGTCGCTCTGTTTGCAGACACTCTAAAAAAAAAAAAAGCACGGGTACGATGTCTGGAAGGTCCGCGGGCCGCCAGGGAAGGCTTGCCGGGCCGCCACTGGCCCGCGGGCCGTACTATGAGTACCCCTGATGTAAGGCATAAGTGTGGCTCACACTTCATACAATTTCCCATTTCATCACGAAAGGCTGGGCGGCCTCCAAGCTGCACTGTAAGCTGGCAGCAGCGAGTGGAGATTACAGAATGCTTCACAACGGGCACAGTGCATGGTGTAGGGTTTGCACATTACAAGGGCACTGCCTGATGGTAGTGGTACTTGTGAAACGAGAGTGAGAGTTTGTGCCATGTAAAACTACGTAAAAATTATGAAAACACTGGCATTTGTTATGGGACATCCCTACATTGGGTCCATTTATTAACAATAACCCCATAATAGTGTATAAGAGTGGACCTACGCTCCGGGATTCACTTTGTCCCAGTTATGTCACCACACAGAAGTCTACAAAGAAAACTTGTATTCCATCGGGACCCTTAGGGTTCTATACCTGTAGAAATTGCAATTTATGTCAGTATGGCCAGAACAAGCAAAGGGAGTTTAGCTATAACACAGGCCATGTTCATAAGATCAGGCATTTTATCAATTGCAACACACCATTTGTGGTCTACATCATTGGCTGTCCGTGCAATTTGATTTATAAAAGAGCTGAGTTACAGAGCCCCTCAAGCCTTCGGGTTATATTCCCTCACAGACGCCGGCACAGAAGACCTTCGACCGTCTGGTCAGTCCTGCAGTGAGACTGGCCCAGGGCTTGGACGGCACTTTTGCCATCCAAGATCGCGTGCCGGCAGGAGGGGGCCCACAGAAAGACAAAGTGAAATGCTGGGCTCCGTCCGAGAGTCAGGACTGGGATGTTTGCTCACTTTGCTGACGTCGAGTGTACAAAAATTGAGTCTCCCCCCATGCAACTGAACTCAGTAAATTGCAAAGAAAGCCAGCGCCGTTTTTATTTAACACTTTGTACTATCTCACCAGCTTTGAGGTGACGCGCTGGTCTCAGACCCCTCAATACATCCAGCGACATCTGTTACAAAAGCTAAGAATTACACAAACGTGAGAAGATCACCGCCGCTGTCCCACCAGATCTGCCTAGTCAGCAGAAATTCTGTCCCTTCTAGGCTCCTTCCTGCATTGTTTACAAGATGCGACGGGTGCAAGCGGCAGCCCCCTTTGGAAAGAAGCGGAGGTCAGTAAACAAGAGCTCTGCAGTGAACGAAGCAGGAGCAGATAGAGGCAGCGCAGCGAAGGGGGGGTCAGTGGCGTGTTTCTGTGCGTTACACAGTTTTGCACCGAGCTGGGATATATGCCGACTGTCGCCAGACATGTTTTGCTGCTTATGTTTTTGCCCATTGGTGCTTGGCCTATCTCTAAAGTATCCACACTCCTGCAGATTTGGAGGCAGGGGGACACTTTTTAGTCATATTGGACAGTGGGATTCAGACACGAGTCAAGGCCGAAGCCTTGAAACACACACTGAGAACCCATATTTCATAAGCAGGACCGGCATATTGGGCAGTTTTCGCGGGTCCTGCAAAGATAATTAATTGGAGCAGTGAGATACGGAGTTGGACATAAGCTCTACATTCCCAAAGTTGCCCCCGCCCCTCCCTGCACGCATGCTTCAAAAGAATAACAATCCCGCCAGTGGTGTGCGCGCGCGTGTCACAGCGAGCGATCTGTTTTCAATTATCGCGCCCATGTCTGGGCACGATAATTGAAAACAGATGTCGGAGTGCGGGTAACAGACACCAACAGGCCATGGGCGAAGCATCGCTACCGCCCATGGCCTATTGCGTGCTGTCTTTCTAAAAAAGACGACCACAAACGCCAATCCCGTGGACAGAAAGGAATCGCACAAGCATGTGCGATTCCAGGGTCCGATTTGGAACACTCCACAAAAGGGCTCTCGCCTGCGCGAGCACTGCTGCGCTGTGTAACGCAGGGCGCGAGCCCTAAAAAAGAGTAGGAAAGAAAGCTTTTTCTGTGTGGAGTTTGGCAATATGCTTCCTCAATGTAGCATCCTTGTTGGGATGTTACTCTTATGCCCTCTGAAATATG
Organism: Lissotriton vulgaris; assembly: GCF_964263255.1. NCBI lineage: Eukaryota > Metazoa > Chordata > Amphibia > Caudata > Salamandridae > Lissotriton > Lissotriton vulgaris. Next base: position 548,871,176 of record NC_141699.1, on the reverse strand, counting down.
GAAGTGATATTTGTCCCAAATTTTCAGAAAACATCTGCAACCATTTTGTAGATGTAGTACACCATTGGCTAGATGTCTCCCACTATATTATCAGTGTGGGATTGGACTTGGTGGATGGCATCGCATGAGCAATGGCTTCCTCTATGACCTTACGTTGACATGCCTGGCTACGCTCCACAGATTTCTCCGCGGATGTGCAAAACACCCTGATGGACATGCCATTTCATGGTGAGAGACTCTTAGGCCAGAAGGCAAATGCAGTTCTTAGTGTTTCAAAGAGGTAAGAGCCACAGATACATATGTGGAACGTCACACTTCAAGCGATTGTTGTCCCTTTCGGAACCCTAGGCCTTTTAGCAGAGGATTCTATGCCAAGTAGCTTCAGTCAGCCCAGTTTGGGCCAGAGTAGCCCAACTCCTTTATCAGGCAATATAAAGGCAAGGACAAATGACACAAAAGCCAGGGCCAGCCCTCCTCCTTCCTTCACCTCCTCTTCTTCCCCGGCACCCGAGTGAAGCAGAAGTATGTTGGTTGTGAAGAAGCACATGTTGCCAATAGGAGGACAGTGGTTGCACCCCATCTCAGGAACTCCTGATTTGCGGTATTCCCATACTTGGGTGACGGGCTGCTCAAGAGAGGTCCACAGCAGATGGTGTCACTCGGTCTGCAGGGAACAGAAGTGCTTCTGTTCAACTCGGGGTTCTCAGTCAATGTCATGAAATTTCACCATATGTGATTTCAGTGTCTGTTATGTTATGTTACAGGGGTTTATAAAGCGCTCGCTCACCCATTTGGTTCATGGCGCTGAGAAGGAAACAAGAAAGGAAATATGGATATGTAAGGTGTTAATTATAGGCTTGTCTGAATAGCCAGGTTTTCAATGCTTTCTGAATTGTGAATAACAGGATGTTGATCTTGTTTCAATGGGGATAGAGTTCCAAAGGCTAGGAGCAGTGACCGGAAATCTGGCACCGCCCAGTTTCTTCCTCTTGAATTTTGGAGCTGACATGTAGTTCAGGTGAGTAGATCGTAACATGCGCTTGGGAGTGTTCTTTTGAATCCAGGAGATGATAAAGGAGGGGCTTATGTTGTGAAGTGATTTGAAGATCGTTCTCTGTTCCACAGGCAGCCAGTGGAGGTTTTTCAACAGGGGGCTGACGTGGCATTGCTTGTGTTGTGTATAGATTAGATGGGCTGCCTGTTTCTGCTGATGAGGAGCCTTTTAATAAGGCATTTGGGCAGGCCAACATATAATGATTTGGCATAATCAATCCTAGAGAGCATGAGGGCTAAGCATGGGCGGAAAATCCGTTACGCTCGCGGATTTTGCGGATTTTTGGGAAATTCGCAATCCGCGAGATTTGCGAATTTCCCGCAAAATCCGCAAATTCGCACGCAGCGGATTTTTTTGGCGGCGCGCGGCGTTGGTGATACAATTTTTGCGGCGCGTGGCGTTTATCATCGTTTGCCGAGTTGTTTTTTTCGATAGTTTGCGAGTGCTGCGCCATTTTGGATCTTGCTGTGTGATCCCGCGGGAATTGGCGAGCGCGATTACGTCATCGCGGCTTGCCAGCGATAGTTTGTCAACGCGAGTACGGCGAGATCACGTCTCGCGGTACTTCGCAATTGCGAGATTTGAGGTGCGGCGAGCGAAAATATAAATTTGCAATTCTGCACAAGAAATCCACCAGCAAGCAGCATAAACCTTCTAGAAATGATGATTTTTATCTGAATAACTCCTTAGTTTGACATTTGCCTGCACTTTTTTAGCGAGGAGTCCATTTTGGGGAGGGGGGCAGGGGGGTGGGAGGAAGGAAGTGCCCCACAGTCTTCAACTTCCTGTTCCTGTTCAGCAGGCTCCTCCCAGTGCTTTGTCCATCTCCTGGTCACTTTTCATTTGGGTCTGGAGCTGGAAGGATTACTTTTTGTGGATGCTGCTGGATATTTGGATTTGAGGCCTTTTTGACTTTCTTTGGATCACTGTTGGATTAGAAATTTTACAAGTAAGTTTGTTTGGGGCATTACAGTTGCTGCAATTAAAATTTTGGAATTTTCGATTTTTGGGCTGTTTTGGGGCCTTTTGCCCAGGGGTACTCAGTGGTGGGTGGACTGAGTCTTTCTGTGGGTTGTCTTGAACTTAAACATCATGGAGGCCATGGATGAATTGGGATTGTGCTGATTTTTCTGTGTTTTTCGATTTTTGACCTGTTGTTGGGGCCTTGACCAGGGGTAGTGAGTGGTGCATGGGCCTAGTCTTTCTGTGGGCTGTCTTGAACTTAAACATCATGGAGGGCATGGATGGAATGGGATTGTGCTGATTTTTCTGTGTTTTTCGATTTTTGACCTGTTGTTGGGGCCTTGACCAGGGGTAGTGAGTGGTGCATGGGCCTAGTCTTTCTGTGGGGTGTCTTGAATTTAAACATCATGGAGGGCATGGATGGAATGGGATTGTGCTGATTTTGCAGTGTTTTTCGATTTTTGGGGGTGTTCATGGGGACAGGCCATGTGGGTGGGGGCCATTTTGAGTGCTGGTACAGGCAGGCCCTGGCCATTTGCTAGGAGGCAAGTGGCCATTTTGAATGCAGGCTTTGTTGTTAGGCCTCCAACCATTTTGCCTACTTCTCAACCTTTATTTATGCACAGGGGTAGTGAGTCTTGCATGGGCCTAGTCTTTCTGTGGGTTGTCTTGAATTTAAACATCATGGAGGCCATGGATGGAATGGGATTGTGCTGATTTTGCAGTGTTTTTCGATTTTTGGGGGTGTTCATGGGGAGGGACATGCCATGTGGCTGGTGGCCATTTTGAGTGCAGCTACAGGCACTGGCCATGTGCTGGCAGGCAAGTGGCCATTTTGAATGCAGGCTTTGTTGTTAGGCCTCCAACCATTTTGCCTACTTTTCAACCTTTATTTATGGCCAGGGGTAGTGAGTCTTGCATGGGCCTTGTCTTTCTGTGGGTTGTCTTGAATTTAAACATCATGGAGGCCATGGATGGAATGGGATTGTGCTGATTTTGCAGTGTTTTTCGATTTTTGGGGGTGTTCATGGGGAGGGACATGCCATGTGGCTGGTGGCCATTTTGAGTGCAGCTACAGGCACTGGCCATGTGCTGGCAGGCAAGTGGCCATTTTGAATGCAGGCTTTGTTGTTAGGCCTCCAACCATTTTGCCTACTTTTCAACCTTTATTTATGCCCAGGGGTAGTGAGTCTTGCATGGGCCTAGTCTTTCTGTGGGTTGTCTTGAATTTAAACATCATGGAGGCCATGGATGGAATGGGATTGTGCAGATTTTTCAGTGATTTTCGTTTTTTGGGCCTGTACTCGTGGCCTTTTCACCAGGGGTATTTGAGTCTGGCATGGGCCTAGTCTTTCTGTGGGCTGTCTTGAACTTAAACATCATGGAGGGCATGGATGGAATGGGATTGTGCTGATTTTTCTGTGTTTTTCGATTTTTGACCTGTTGTTGGGGCCTTGACCAGGGGTAGTGAGTGGTGCATGGGCCTAGTCTTTCTGTGGGGTGTCTTGAATTTAAACATCATGGAGGGCATGGATGGAATGGGATTGTGCTGATTTTGCAGTGTTTTTCGATTTTTGGGGGGTTCATGGGGACAGGCCATGTGGGTGGGGGCCATTTTGAGTGCTGGTACAGGCAGGCCCTGGCCATGTGCTAGGAGGCAAGTGGCCATTTTGAATGCAGGCTTTGTTGTTAGGCCTCCAACCATTTTGCCTACTTTTCAACCTTTATTTATGGCCAGGGGTAGTGAGTCTTGCATGGGCCTAGTCTTTCTGTGGGTTGTCTTGAATTTAAACATCATGGAGGCCATGGATGGAATGGGATTGTGCTGATTTTGCAGTGTTTTTCGATTTTTGGGGGTGTTCATGGGGAGGGACATGCCATGTGGCTGGTGGCCATTTTGAGTGCAGCTACAGGCACTGGCCATGTGCTGGCAGGCAAGTGGCCATTTTGAATGCAGGCTTTGTTGTTAGGCCTCCAACCATTTTGCCTACTTTTCAACCTTTATTTATGCCCAGGGGTAGTGAGTCTTGCATGGGCCTAGTCTTTCTGTGGGTTGTCTTGAATTTAAACATCATGGAGGCCATGGATGGAATGGGATTGTGCAGATTTTTCAGTGATTTTCGTTTTTTGGGCCTGTACTTGTGGCCTTTTCACCAGGGGTATTTGAGTCTGGCATGGGCCTAGTCTTTCTGTGGGCTGTCTTGAACTTAAACATCATGGAGGGCATGGATGGAATGGGATTGTGCTGATTTTTCTGTGTTTTTCGATTTTTGACCTGTTGTTGGGGCCTTGACCAGGGGTAGTGAGTGGTGCATGGGCCTAGTCTTTCTGTGGGGTGTCTTGAATTTAAACATCATGGAGGGCATGGATGGAATGGGATTGTGCTGATTTTGCAGTGTTTTTCGATTTTTGGGGGTGTTCATGGGGACAGGCCATGTGGGTGGGGGCCATTTTGAGTGCTGGTACAGGCAGGCCCTGGCCATGTGCTAGGAGGCAAGTGGCCATTTTGAATGCAGGCTTTGTTGTTAGGCCTCCAACCATCTTGCCTACTTTTCAACCTTTATTTATGCCCAGGGGTAGTGAGTCTTGCATGGGCCTAGTCTTTCTGTGGGTTGTCTTGAATTTAAACATCATGGAGGCCATGGATGGAATGGGATTGTGCTGATTTTGCAGTGTTTTTCGATTTTTTTGTGCTCTATAACTGAACTGATGTTCCTCTGTCTTCCATTTTTTTTAGGTGCACAAGACTCAAGAGAACCACCAGTGCCAGGAAGAAGTCCTGCAGCGGTGTGTGTGTGCAGCATAACGTCACGCGACGTCACGTCTGGCCTCAGACAACTCTACAATTCGTGCAACTGCGGCCTGCTGTCTGACCTGCTCTGAAGAAGATGGCCCCAAAGAAAGTTCTCCGTAGCTCCTCTAGCAAGAAAGTTGCTAGTAAGGAGCAGAAGAAGCAAGTTACCAAGGAGGCTGGTGTGCCACCCGCCACGTTTTTTGGGAGAAAAAAAAAAAGTACGCCTGCAGCAGCAGGATCTGCTGGGGACCAAGCTGGGAGCAGCACCCCTGCTCCATTGGGTTCAGTGCCTCCACCACCACGCCAACTTAAGTCAAAGCCCTTGAGTGCTTCAGAGGCAGTCAGTGTACTTCTCCAATCACCATCGACCAGTGATGTTGGCTCATCGCAAGAAAGTAGCAGCAATGTCCCTGAATCAACACAGGTTGTTGTAACTCATCTGACAAGTGTTGAACAACCACAGCCGCAACAACAACACCATGTGCAAGTACACGCCCAAGTACATGTGGAAGGAGAGGCAGCAAAAGGAGATGCGCAAGCAAAGGTGCATGGAGGTTCACAAGTGCCCACAATAGTTGTTCCTCCCGAAGTAGGGGCACATCAGGAAATCGACAATGAACCCGAGGTATCATTGGAAGCCACTCCTCCTGATGATCATTCATTGTCTTCCACATCCCTAGCAAGGAAAAGATCAAGGGGGGTGTCTACATCTTCTTCAAGCCCACCTCGTTCTGATGCAAGTGATCTGTCTTGGGAACCACAACTGCGGTCTGACAGTGAGGCACACCATGATCTGACACCGGTACCTAAGCGTAAAAGGAAGGTCGTCCAAAAACTCAAACCTATGGAGTGTGATGAGGCTCAATAAGAAGTGACAGATACTGCTGGTGATGAAGCCTCTCACGATGACGACGAGCCAGTCATCACAAAGGTCACTGCAGCCCCACCGGGCATGCAGCAAAGAGACATTTTGACCCTATCCCGAGAAGCTGCTGAGCGTGATGATGATGTCGGCGAGGAGGCAATGGAAATGGAATCATTAGATTTGGAGTTAAGTAGTACACCAAAACCTACCGCTTCCATATTTCTTCCTCGCAAGAAGGTACCCACCTCGTCCTCGACCTCAATTCGTGGTGGTGAAAGTGCAAAACGTACTGAAGTTCGGCAATCCACATCCTCCACTTCATCTGACATTAGCAGCAGGACCACCACCACCACCAGTATCGCCGCCTCCTCCGGCCCCCGAAGACATTTCAAGTCTCCAGTTTGGGACTTCTTTAGTGTTTGCCCAAAAAATGAAAACGTAGCCATTTGTAGCATTTGTAAGCTTCGAGTTAGTCGTGTTAAGTTGGGTTCCAACTATGGTACCGGAGGCCAGAGAGGTCATCTTAGGAGAACGCACGATGTCCAATGGTTTGCGCACCTACACGCGATCAAGGAAGCCGGAATTGCACGCAATGAAAACGTTGTTTTTTCATCTGATGATGACGAGGGGGAAGAAGACGATTCAAACACTTCACTTACACCCAGTTCCCCTGTCAGCAGCACACCCCATGGGAGCCACACTAAGAGTGTGGGAGAGAGTGAGACATCAATGCGGAAAAGTTCATCAGGGAGCGTAAATGGGTCGAAGAGATCATCATCATCCCGTAAATCCTTGGTCCAGGGCAACATTAAAAAGATGTTGTTTACAGAAGCGCAATATGAACGCAACCACCCAATGACCCGTCTGTATAACACTAAGCTGGCTAAAATGCTAGCTCTGGACCTTCTCCCTTTTTCTTTTGTAGAAGGGGTTGGTTTTCTAGAATTAGTGACAGCGCTCTGCCCTAAATGGAAGGTTCCTAGCCGGTTCTATTTTGCCCGAGTTGCGGTTCCAGCACTACATGAAGATGTTCTGAAGGTGATTGGGGCAGCTTTGCAGAAGAGTGCTGTTCACACTATACATCTGACAACAGACATGTGGACCAGTGGCGCAGGCGCTGATTACATGTGCATCACTGCACACTGGGTCTCTTTTTCAGGGGCTAAATCAAAGCTAAACGCAGGTGTTGACACGAACATTGTTTTTAAAGGTGCTCGGAAACATGCAACACTAGCCATGTTTGGTTTGGAGAAACATCACACAGCAGAAAACATTTTGGATGTCTTTAACACAAAGGTCCTTAACTGGCTGTCCCCACTAAAACGCAAGGTTGGTTATGTTTCCACGGACAATGGCGCCAATATAGTTAAGGCCATGAGGGACGGTTACTATTTCAGAGTGCCGTGTTTGGCGCACTGTATAAACCTGGTTGTCCAAAAATTCTTGGGTAATAAAGGCAGTGCAGCGTACAGTGTATTGGACACCTGCCGAAAAATGTGCAAGCATTTCAGCCATTCTTTTAAGGCCCGGTAGCAGCTGAGGAGCCTGCTATATCAACGTCAAATGCCAGTGAAAGCACTCATCCAGGAGGTGGTAACACGTTGGAACTCAACCTTCTACATGCTTGAGCGTCTGTATGAGCAGTATACGGAACTCGATCAATATTTCCTTAAAGAGGGTACAGAGGAGCTGAGGATGGGTGGGCCGCAATGGAACATAGTTGAAAGCCTGACACGCATGCTTCATCCTTTTGAGTTCTTCACACGTGCAGTCAGCAAGGAGGACTCTAATTTGGGAAAAGCTATCCCATTGTTGTACATGCTGGAGGACCAACTGAAGGAGGTGTGTTCTGTGTTTGGAAAAGATAAAAACCAAGACTCTTTGCTTCTGGCTGAGCAATTATTAGAGCGCCTACAAGGTGATGAACGTCTTAAAAAGATCCACTCAGAACAGCATTACATTTGTGCTACTATTCTGGATCCACGCTACAAAAAGGCGCTGGCAGGCCAAGCATTCTTTCCTTTTGATGATGAACATGTTCCAAAGTACAAACGTTGGCTAGCCTTGTCAGCCAAGAAGTTTGAAACAGAACGGCTGGAAATTTAAGGAAATGGCAGTACATCAGCAGGCCATCCCCAGTCAAAACAATCCACTTCTGCACCTGTGGCTGTGGCACAAGTGACCTCTCAGCCGTTAAAGACACCGGCAACCGGATCATCTGCACGAAAGACAACAGAAACATTGGAGGCTGAAGAGGATTGGCTAGCTCTGCGTGGGTTTGGTTCTCAAAAGGTCAGAGGCACAGCAAGAGCTAAGCAAAGTGGAGGAACCTTGGATGAGGACCTTGAGTCGATGGTGAAGGACTATCTGAATGACTCAACAGAGGTCTATGTTAATTCTGACCCATTGGCGTATTGGCATGGGAAAAAAGAATTGTGGCCACAGCTCACCAACCTGGCTTTAAACTACTTGTCTTGCCCACTCGCAAGCGTGTCTTCTGAACGGGTTTTCAGTGCGGCTGGTGGGATTGTAACTCCCAAACGGAGCCGCCTCTCGCCCAAAAATGTGGAGAGGTTAACAATGATCAAGATGAATCAGCACCTCATACCACCAGATTTCAGAGTACGAGAGAGCGTGCCGGATGAAGAGGAGGTGGCCAGCAACATAGATGAGGGAATTTCTACTCTGTCAGGTGACACTGAGCTCACCCTGCCTGAATTCGCAGAGTATGATGACGAAGCCTTATTCTTATTCCTGGACCGTGATACCGAGCCCTGAAAATGAGACAACGAATCAATAACTTTCTTTTTCATCCTTATTCACTTTTATTTCTGTGTGTCTGTCTTTCTTTGTTGTGCACAGTTAATATAATTCAAACTTTAATCAGATAATCACAAAAACAAGCCCATCAGCAGAACTGTCTTCACTTGTTTGCGAATTGATTTGAAGGTGCCGCAGTCTGCATTCCTCAGGTTCAGAAGTTCCGAAGAACATGCTCCTCTATCCTCCTCCTCCAGACTCCTATTTCCATCAAAGCAGAGGGCTGGTTTACGCCCAATGAAGAAAGACTCAGCACTTGTGGGGGTGTTGTTCTACCTCTTTGCAGGTGAGTTGACGGGTCTCTGGGGCCATTTCTGGGAAGCACTAAAAGTGGTTTGGACCAAATCCGAGGCGGAAGATTTTTTGTGTTTTTGATGACTTGCTTGCCTTTGAGGTGCTCTTAGGGGAGGTTCCGTCTGTTTGTGGGTGAGTTTCGTGGTCTGGGAGCATTGCTGGGACACTCTAATCTTGATTGCATTTGCTTTTCAGGAAATCCGTTGTGCCAACCCCGACTTATGGCCTAGCTACGCAGCGCGTTTGGACCGAAGGCCCAGAAATATTGCAAGTATGAGATTTTGCTTTTGGCCTGTTTGGGGGTGTTATGCTTCCTGGCGGGTGGGTTGGCGGGTCTTGGGGCATTCCTGGGAAGGTCTAATACCGGGTAGAAGTGGTTGGGACAAAATCCAGGCCGATTTTTTTTTTGGCTATTTCTGACATTTTGCTCTATGTAGCGTTTTCGGGGGCCTGTTTGGGGGGCTTCCTGGTGTTTGTGGGTGAGTTTCGTGGTCTGGGAGCACTGCTGGCTATATATACTTTACTTTGCAAGAGGTTTGAAGCAAATCCATGGTGGCAGAGGGGAGTTAGGGCCTAGCTGCAGAGCGCGCGCGGAGTGATTTGGGAAATTTGTGAAAAATTGACTAAGTCCCCATTTTTGTACTTTTGCTCTTTGGCTGTTTGGGGGTCTTCTACTCGTTTTCTCCTAGGTTGACGGCTCTGGGGCCAATGCTGGGAAGCTCTAATACCGGATAAAAGTGTTTTGGACCAAATCCCAGGCGGAAATTTTTTTGTGTTTTTGATGACTTGCTTGCCTTTGAGGTGCTCTTAGGGGGGTTACGTCTGTTTGTGGGTGAGTTTCGTGGTCTGGGAGCATTGCTGGGACACTCTAATCTTGATTGCATTTGCTTTTCAGGAAATCCGTTGTGCCAACCCCGACTTATGGCCTAGCTACGCAGCGCGTTTGGACCGAAGGCCCAGAAATATTGCAAGTATGAGATTTTGCTTTTGGCCTGTTTGGGGGTGTTATGCTTCTTGGCGGGTGGGTTGGCGGGTCTTGGGGCATTCCTGGGAAGGTCTAATACCGGGTAGAAGTGGTTGGGACAAAATCCAGGCCGATTTTTTTTTGGCTATTTCTGACATTTTGCTCTATGTAGCGTTTTCGGGGGCCTGTTTGGGGGGCTTCCTGGTGTTTGTGGGTGAGTTTCGTGGTCTGGGAGCACTGCTGGCTATATATACTTTACTTTGCAAGAGGTTTGAAGCAAATCCATGGTGGCAGAGGGGAGTTAGGGCCTAGCTGCAGAGCGCGCGCGGAGTGATTTGGGAAATTTGGGAAAAATTGACTAAGTCCCCATTTTTGTACTTTTGCTCTTTGGCTGTTTGGGGGTCTTCTACTCGTTTTCTCCTGGGTTGACGGCTCTGGGGCCATTGCTGGGAAGCTCTAATACCGGATAAAAGTGTTTTGGACCAAATCCCAGGCGGAATTTTTTTTGTGTTTTTGATGACTTGCTTGCCTTTGAGGTGCTCTTAGGGGGGGTTACGTCTGTTTGTGGGTGAGTTTCGTGGTCTGGGAGCATTGCTGGGACACTCTAGTCTTGATTGCATTTGCTTTTCAGGAAATCCGTTGTGCCAACCCCGACTTATGGCCTAGCTACGCAGCGCGTTTGTACAGAAGGCCCAGAAATATTGCAAGTATGAGATTTTGCTTTTGGCCTGTTTGGGGGTGTTATGCTTCTTGGCGGGTGGGTTGGCGGGTCTTGGGGCATTCCTGGGAAGGTCTAATACCGGGTAGAAGTGGTTGGGACAAAATCCTTGCGGAAAAGCCTTTTGGCACTTTTTGTAACTTAGGGTTCGTTAGGGTTAGCCCTAGCAGCAGGATTGCATGTGTTTCGGGGTGTTCTAGATTATTCCAACTGAGTTCTGGGGTCTTAGAGCACTCGTGAGAATGTGTAATTTTGGTTGCAAGTCATTTGAAGAAAATCCAAGGTGGGAAAGGGGGGATTTGGCATAGTTAAAGAAAGCCTTTGCCACTATTCTTAACTTAGGGTTCGTTAGGGTTAGCAGTATTTCTATTGCATGTGTTTGAGTGGGGGGGATTTCGAGTCTTGGAGCGATGCTGGCTATGGCTACTTTTGCTTGGTTGCTTGCAAGTGGTTTCAATGCAATCCACGGTGGGTAATGGGTAATTAGGAAGGGGGTACTTCGGCCTACTTTTACTTTCAAAGTAAGTTTTGTCACCAGTTTTCTGCTAGGCCTCGTTTTTTGAGATTTGATTGGGGGTCTTCTACATTTTTGCGACTGGCTTTAGTAAGGGTCTGGGTGGGAGCACTGCTAGGAAGATCTAATTTTGTTCTAAAACACAGTTTACAGTACACCTAGCTTGAGGGGCAAGATCCGCTACATTAATTTGCCCATACTTATTTATCCTTCAAAAGGTGACTCAGAGTACGCACTTTCAAAAATATTGTACTGTCTACTAGGAAAATCAAATTGTGACTTTTTGCACTCCACAGCCTGCATACCTTATATTTATTTATCAGTGGTGTTGTAATATTATATCACTTCCTGTTTTTCGTTGAATAATTACAGGCCGGGTTTCAGTCTCTGTAATGGGGAAAAAAGGATGGAGTCAGGCTTCACAGTAGCGAGCCACAATTCAGCATCAGGCAGGCAGTGGACAGGGTGTCTTCTGGTGACCAACATCGATGGACGAAGCGTCGGCTGCAATGGAGGAGTGCCGCTAATAAGAGGATTTTTTTTCTGCAGGCAACTTACTTACCACTTCCAACAGGACAACTACAACCACATAGATACAGTATCCCTTGCCTTTTTCTCTGACTGTGACTGCATTTCTTGGATCTCTCTCTGCTTCTAAATTGATCCCTTAACACATCACTTAGTCCACTCCACTATCACATCTGCACCACACATAGTCATTTGTAAGTGCTCCTACGTAATTCGCAAGTCGCAGCACGCCCCAGGCCGTAGAGGACTGGGATGGCCCCAATGATGAAGCATGTCACCAAGGGGCAACCCTGGTGAGTGAGGGGACACCTAGAAAACAAGCAATTTCTCCTTTTCTATCTACTATACCTTCCAGACCAACCCCACTGAGTGTTGTTGTGAATGGATTTATAGTGACCAGCAAGGCTCTCGGGTATCTGGCTAAGTACAGAGACCTTATGTTGAATATCGTTATCAATAATTCCACACAGGCCCTGTACTGTCGCATTCTTTCTTCCACAGTTGTCGAATGTACTACTTACTTTTCACTGACATGCATGCAGTAGTGCATGCACTTTCAAAGATTGATGGATAGGTTTGTACCCAAAGAATTGTTTATGTTCCATTGTTTGTCTATGCTGTGCTTTTTTTTACAGGGTGTCTTCTGGTGACCAACATCGATGGACGAAGCGTCGGCTGCAATGGAGGAGTGCCGCTAAAAGGAGGATTTTTTTTCTGCAGGCAACTTACTTACCACTTACAACAGGACCACTACAACCACATAGATACAGTATCCCTTGCCTTTTTCTCTGACTGTGACTGCATTTCTTGGATCTCTCTCTGCTTCTAAATTGATCCCTTAACACATCACTTAGTCCACTCCACTATCACATCTGCACCACACATAGTCATTTGTAAGTGCTCCTATGTAATTCGCAAGTCGCAGCACGCCCCAGGCCGTAGAGGACTGGGATGGCCCCAATGATGAAGCATGTCACCAAGGGGCAACCCTGGTGAGTGAGGGGACACCTAGAAAACAAGCAATTTCTCCTTTTCTATCTACTATACCTTCCAGACCAACCCCACTGAGTGTTGTTGTGAATGGATTTATAGTGACCAGCAAGGCTCTCGGGTATCTGGCTAAGTACAGAGACCTTATGTTGAATATCGTTATCAATAATTCCACACAGGCCCTGTACTGTCGCATTCTTTCTTCCACAGTTGTCGAATGTACTACTTACTTTTCACTGACATGCATGCAGTAGTGCATGCACTTTCAAAGATTGATGGATAGGTTTGTACCCAAAGAATTGTTTATGTTCCATTGTTTGTCTATGCTGTGCTTTTTTTTACAGGGTGTCTTCTGGTGACCAACATCGATGGACGAAGCGTCGGCTGCAATGGAGGAGTGCCGCTAAAAGGAGGATTTTTTTTCTGCAGGCAACTTACTTACCACTTCCAACAGGACCACTACAACCACATAGATACAGTATCCCTTGCCTTTTTCTCTGACTGTGACTGCATTTCTTGGATCTCTCTCTGCTTCTAAATTGATCCCTTAACACATCACTTAGTCCACTCCACTATCACATCTGCACCACACATAGTCATTTGTAAGTGCTCCTATGTAATTCGCAAGTCGCAGCACGCCCCAGGCCGTAGAGGACTGGGATGGCCCCAATGATGAAGCATGTCACCAAGGGGCAACCCTGGTGAGTGAGGGGACACCTAGAAAACAAGCAATTTCTCCTTTTCTATCTACTATACCTTCCAGACCAACCCCACTGAGTGTTGTTGTGAATGGATTTATAGTGACCAGCAAGGCTCTCGGGTATCTGGCTAAGTACAGAGACCTTATGTTGAATATCGTTATCAATAATTCCACACAGGCCCTGTACTGTCGCATTCTTTCTTCCACAGTTGTCGAATGTACTACTTACTTTTCACTGACATGCATGCAGTAGTGCATGCACTTTCAAAGATTGATGGATAGGTTTGTACCCAAAGAATTGTTTATGTTCCATTGTTTGTCTATGCTGTGCTTTTTTTTACAGGGTGTCTTCTGGTGACCAACATCGATGGACGAAGCGTCGGCTGCAATGGAGGAGTGCCGCTAAAAGGAGGATTTTTTTTCTGCAGGCAACTTACTTACCACTTCCAACAGGACCACTACAACCACATAGATACAGTATCCCTTGCCTTTTTCTCTGACTGTGACTGCATTTCTTGGATCTCTCTCTGCTTCTAAATTGATCCCTTAACACATCACTTAGTCCACTCCACTATCACATCTGCACCACACATAGTCATTTGTAAGTGCTCCTACGTAATTCGCAAGTCGCAGCACGCCCCAGGCCGTAGAGGACTGGGATGGCCCCAATGATGAAGCATGTCACCAAGGGGCAACCCTGGTGAGTGAGGGGACACCTAGAAAAAAAGCAATTTCTCCTTTTCTATCTACTATACCTTCCAGACCAACCCCATTGAGTGTTGTTGTGAATGGATTTATAGTGACCAGCAAGGCTCTCAGGTATCTGGCTACAGAGACCTTATGTTGAATATAGTTATCAATATTTCCACCCACGCCCTGTACTGTCGCATTCTTTCTTCCACAGTTGTCGAAAGTACTACTTACTTTTAACTGACATGCATGCAGTAGTGTATGCACTTTCAAAGATTGATGGATAGGTTTGTACCCAAAGATTTGTTTATGTTCACAATTGTCCGTCCATGCTGTGCTACTTTTTCTTGTCTCCCAAAACCTTTCCCAAAAACCCCCGTACCCATCCATTTTTCAAACCCTAACCCTCTTCCCCCGGGCTGTGTGGTTTTGATTGATGTGTGACTAAATTACAGCAATAAATCCACACACTTGCTGGGGAGGATAAGGTGATAGCAACAGGCTGGTGAAGAAATCCGAGGATATATTCTTACTCTGCTTGACAAAGACCCATGGCTAATGTCAAAGAACTTCAACCGAATTAGTTATACTTTAACAGTTGTTAGGCTACAACGTGGCACTGTTCTAGTGTACTTCTGTCACCTGCTATATTCTGTATTGTACCTTTGTATTGCTCAGGAGGACAAACCAGATTTCATTTTCTTTTTTTTCATAGGCAAGCAACTGCCACTGTGTCACACCACTAGTACCACCGCTATGAGGAAATTTTATCCGCCCAGGATTGCAAACCTTATTTGCTGTTTCCCGTGGAGCCAGCCCTGGGCCTAGCCCTACTTGCAAACAGAAATTACAGGTAAGATAGGCATTTGGTTGGAGGTAGTATAATGGAGTATTAGGAGAGACGAGAGATTTGATTGACGGTAGTACTACTAAAGTCCTAGGACTATTCAGGAAAACAAACTTACTGTTATGTTAAACCCCCACCCACCAGACTCAAAAGCAGTAAAAAACAGGTATGGTCAGATAAAGTTTCAAAAAGTATATTTTTATAGCCCTAACAAAAGAATCTCCCGCAAGACCCTCCCTAACCCCAACGATTGTCCTTCAAAAGTCCCCAAAAATCACAACTCCCAATTCCCACCCCCCAAAAGTCTCTAAAAAAGGGGCAAGGGACACTATGGCAGGGTGCTGTTGGAATTAGCAGCCAGGGCATCATGCTCCTTGCGGAGGGTGGCAAGTTCGAAGCGGAGGCCCTCCACCACGTTCTTATAATTATGGACCTCCTGCTCCAGGTAGGACAGTCTGAGGGATAAGCGGCGCCGGTGTGCCTTGCAAATCCTGTGAGGGGCAGCTGCTTTCTTTGCTGCTGGGCGGTGGCGTTTGGCTTTGGTAGCCCGGCTCCGTACCGCTGGAGCACTGCGCTGGCTGGCAGCCCGCACGGAGGAGGATGCAGCTGTCCCAGTGGACGTTGTTGTTGTACCAGACTGCGTCTCCTCCTCCTCCAGGACCACCAGCCGCCGATATTCAGCAACAGTGGCATCCAGCCTCCGTTGCCGGGCCATTCGAGCCAGCTCCTTCCTCCTTGATGGTGTCTTGGATTTGGAAGGAGCAACTACATGAAAAAAGAAAGACATAATCTGTAACCAATGCTCCTTAAGATTAACACAAAATGATTGAGCAGAAAGTTGTCACAGTACAAGTAGCAAATTGAAAGCACAGTGCATAACTATTGAGGACAGTATCTATGTAACCTCCGACTTCTTCATCCTTGCTCTAACATTAGTGGGAGTTTAAGGAACAAATTCTACGAGCACTATGGACTTCTATTACAGTCGACTATGACAGTACACCACTCTTATTCTTCTTCTTCTCTCTTGTTTAGGAAAATTGGTACGTTATCTTATGCAAGCCGGCATAATGCCAGCGCAGTGAACTTGCACCCGAGAAAAACAGACGCACACCATGGTGAGTGAGACAGACTTGCGTTACTGTACCGGTCCAGTACATGCAGGTGGTGAAGCTCTTACTTTTCTATTACGGGTGGCACTGAGAATACTCTGTTAAAAGGGCTACTGCTTAATTAATTTAGCTTTCACCCTACAGTGCAAATGAGTATTAGAAAAGGAAAATGAAGAAGCTAAATTATCTGATTATCTATCACTTCACATGGGATGTATTTGATGACATATGGGATGACTTTAGGTGCTTTGCTTATTATTGAGTGAACAGTGATACCCCCACACATGAATGACGTACTACTACTAAACTAAAGTTATTAAGGGAGGTAGGGAGTGTCCACCGTAATAACTGGATATATGCTGTGCTTGCAGTTGCAATACAAACTACTGCTACTATTCATGGTAGTCTTTGGACAACGTTACAACTTCTTTTCCTTGCCTTTCCTACACTGGAACGGACGTGCGGGTGCGGTGTTACATGCTCTTCAAAGTAACACTTAGTTCATCCAGTGACCGTCTACTCTCTCTAGATACACATATGCTATCTAAGAGTCAGATAGTACCATGAATGATCCAGGCATCCATCCATTCAAAGTATATTGCGCACATACAGTTCCTGTCTCACCCACCCAGGCTGTTCTCCTTCCACCCATCCTTGCTTCATCATTCACCCAGCCATGCACCATATTATTTTCTTACCTTCCCAGCCACCTCGGGGACCAAGCAAACACATATCATTCTTCTTTGCCAGTCATCATTACATTTCTCGTGCTTCCACACTTACTTACACCCTTCTTTCGCTTTTCGTTCATCCCATCCATCAAGTTCACCTCAGATCTGATTGGGATTCTTCTCGCCAAAAACTTCACAGCTAAGTCGAAGTACATTTAGAGGAGGCTACTACCTGCTTTTTTTATAATCCACCCGTGCAGAAAGCACACTCTGCAGTCTTCAATCTCAATGACTATGGAATGTATAGCTTACCTCTGCCCGCCACCACCGTGTGAACCCTCACAGGCATGTCCTTTTCCGGCACTTGCACCGCCTCCTCCCCAGAGTTGTCCTCCTCGTCCAATGCCACCACCACCTCCGCGCTGGCCCCGTCTCCAGATGTTCCACCTACAAAGTACATTTAATAATGTTAGAATACACCACTCACTACTATATAATATTTGGTCTAGGAGGAAGAAAGAAATGTGAAAAAAAGTGTACAATTTAATAATTTTTGACTGTGTACTCTAGAGTAAAAATGTCCCTTTTTCCAGGGAAGGCTGTTGTCTTGCTGCACTTTTTGGCACAACTGATGAATGTTTGCTTTTTACTTTTTAACACGCACCACTTTTTCTCCTAACAGACAGATCCTTGACTTCTAAGAACACGAGCAGGATCAAGTTCAAACCAGGTGAGAGCTCGGCTCGACCACAAGAAATGTGTCCAATTAATCGTCAGCACTAAGCACTTTTCCATTTTCAGTTACACGTTCACTTTTATGACAAACTTGAATTTAATAAATGTGTTTACTTTTAATAAAGCTTTTAAACTTAAATAGACTCTGTGGTTTTTGGTCCTCCAGACTAGAGTGGATGAGCTAAAGGTTTTCGAATTTTTGCAAGCATGAGTCCGTGCCTCTGCCATCGGTGACTTTGGGAGCTAAATGACTCTGCCACACTATCTAGTCAGTAAGGAGATTGGGGGTTCAACTACAAAGTCTGTTATCACTGAGGTATGTGGAAAGTCTAACAGTTACAGCACCTATTATAATTGATAAGCTAAGCGATGCATTATTTAGTGTCCATAGTTCTGTTTGTGCAGATTTGTCCCTGCAACAGTAGTAGAATGGATTGTCCTCCTATCCAAACCAAAAGTAAAGTAGTATCTTATTATTTCTTGGTGGTGGTCATTCACCTTTTTATTGTTGGCAATGGTCAAAGCATAAACATTTAGAATACTTGAAAAGACATTATGGACAATCCCAGAGGACTACACTCAGTGCATAGAGCTATTGCTGACTAGAATGGGAGTCCAATGGAAATGCCAAATGTGCAATCTTAGTTAGCTACACAGACAGACTAATAAGAATAATCTAGTAATACCACACGGAGTCATAGTCGAGGCAGGATAAGAATTTAGATCCTGTCTACAAGAAGATCAAAGACGATTTAGAAAAAATCAAATGAGGAACGCTAGGAAAAAATAAGTACTCTATATTAAAATTAAAACTTACTGGGGCCAGCAAAGGAGCCCTCGACTGCCCGGTCCTGGCCTGCATCGACAACAGCACCCTCCTCCTCCTCCTCCTGTGTCCTCCTCTTGCCCCTGGGGGAAGCTGATGTACAACATGAAAGAAAGAAAAACAGAAAACATGGATGATATTTCTCAACCAAATCAAACATTTAAAAAAGAACTAACAAAGTAACAAAATATTTTTGCGAAATAGCAAATAGGCAACGACTCCACAGGATATATTATTGACCAATCTCATGTGGTCGACTACGTCATTACTTTAGTATTGCTTGATTTGCGGACCGTCGAATTGGAAACTACCCTATGTAACTCACTAAACAAAGTACTAAAAAGGTTTGCCTACGATTGGCAGGCAGCAGTCCGCAGCACGCAAAGTGACAGCCAAAGTCCATCGTGATTGAAGATCAGCGACAACACTAAAGTTTCCTACTACATTCACCAGTCATTAAAATACTCAAACTATTAATCCACCACCACTATTTCTTCTTATCGCCATGTGTACAAAGGAAGGACTGGACTTGAGTCTGTAGGGGCTGATTTAGAAGGCCCTTGCGGCTCTTTTGCTCCATTGTTGCGTGACTTTTGTGACGCAGCGACAGCACAAAAGAGGCGCAATGGTGCGGCGTATATTAACAACGTGACGCATCTGGGAGATGCATCACGTTGTAAAGCCCTGCGCCAATAGGGGTGTTCCGGCGCAAGGGAGGGCGTTCCTGCGCAGGAACGCATCCTAAAAGTGGCTGAGGGAAATCTACAAGATTTCAATCAGTCACTTTGAGGACAATGATGCGTGACTCAAACCCTGCGCCTGCTTGAAGCAGACGTACGGCTTGACGCAGCATTGGGGAGATAGGGCACCCCAGAGAATTGATGGAGCTGCACCATCGTTGCGACGCAACTCCAGCAATGCGCCGCCTTTACGGCACAGATGCGTAACACTTTGGTGACGTTTTGGGCCCATGGCGCGCCGCATTGTAAATACGGCGCACCATGGGTGATGGTGGCGTGACGCACAATTACTGGCGCATCCCTGCAACTTTGCAGGGATGCGCCGGTAATTAAAAATCTGAACCTTAGTGTGTAGCATTACGCAGTTCTTTCAACTACACTCATACATAATTTCACAGGCCAATGAAATGAACACAAAATCTAAAACAAATAAGCATAGTAGCAACACTACTGAGAAGAAGGAGAGCAGTGTACCTGAAATGCACAGAAGATTTTGAAATAAAATTTACCTACAATGTAATGAGCAGCATTATTGCTCTTGGTAAAAAACAAAAATTTGCAATATAATAACACAGCAGGAGAAAACATAGTAGTAAAGACATAGCTACTACTACTCACCAAGCCCGGGGATCTCAAGGCCAAGGAGGTCGAGCAGATCTCGCTCACGGGTCAGGACATCCGTCCAGCGGTGGGTGGCCTGGTTGTAGGTGCGCCAGACCCGAGAGTGGTGGTAAATGGCCTGGCACACCTTCTCCCACCGCTTCCGGCGCTCCCGGGCCCCGTACCCGGCACTGATCTTGCCGCCTCCCATGATGGTCCTGGGGAGGCGGCGCTGAACATAAAAAATGAGTTGGGCCACCTCCTCCGGGGTAAAGATCTCCCGTGGCATCACTAGCTCCCCCCTCAAACGCCCGCACGGGAGCCGGACACGGGGTGCGGGACCCTTCCCCTTCTCGGGATGCTTCCCGACTCCCTTCACCATGGTCTGGGCGGAAAGGAATAAAGAAAATAGAATAGGGAAGAGAAGAAAAGAAAAGAGTTTACAAAAGTAGTTTAAAATTAACCAAAAGTAGCAGTAAACACAAAAATATAGGGCTAGAAAAATAGAGGGATAGATAATAAGTAAAATAGATTAAAAAAAACTTCAAACAAGCAAAGGATGGCAGAGATTGACAGAGGATACAAAGACCATGCCCAGAACCATAGCAATGAATGAGAAACAAGATGGCCGCGCCCGTTCACGACCGCGCGGGTAAGTTTGCGCGAGATTTTCCTTGCGAACACGCGCGAGACTGTACTGGCAAGCCGCGGACTTTGCGAGATTACACTTCGCGCCCGGAAACGGAAATACGTCAGGCAAACAAGATGGCTGCGCCCTTGAACGACCGCGAGGGTAACTTCGCGTCTTGCGCTACGAGCGGCTCGCTAAAACGCACAAAACCTTGCCAACTAACACGCCGCAAAAAAAACAAATTGCATATTCGCACGAATTTGCGGCTTCCGAATCCGATCTCGCGCATGTTCGCACCCCGCGAACCCCGCGAAATTGCAGAAAAACGAGTTTTTCAAAACTGAAAGCACTCGGCAGGGGCAAGAGTTCAAACTCATCATTAGTAACAATTCCCGGTAGTGCTTCCTGACTGGGGCCCCTCCAGAATTCAGTTGCTAGTTGCAACAATTGTATGACCCTGTTCTGACCCTCACAGCAGGCTCATACAATAGCTACAAGTAGGCCACAAAGAAGGTCCTGGGGAAAAAAAATGCACTGCAACAGAAAGCAAAATTACAGATAAGGAAGCAGGTGCCAGACTGGAATTTTAAAACAGTGACACATTAATAAACTAACCCCAAATTAATTCATCTCAGTTGAAGCAGGGCTGGTGTGCTTGCTTTTCCCCCCCATAATCTACAGTAATGATGAACCAGAGGGTGGCATTGATGTAACAGAGGGTTGCAGTGGTGAAACAGAGGGTGCTGGGAACCTGTGATGATGAACCAGACGTAGAAACAACATAATTCGCGACCGTTGCGCAACGAAATGTAAGTTCGCAATTGCGAACTGGTACGAAACCCTCGCGAACTGGCAGAAATCCTTGCGAACACAAAAAAAAAAAAAATCCGCAAATTCGCAAGAATTCGCGGATTTTGCGGATTGCGAGTTCGCAAATCCGCAAAATTCGCGAACGCGAGATTCGCAAAATTCGCCCATGCTTAATGAGGGCGATGGCAGCTTGGATAAGGGCCTAAAGGGGAAGGAATTTGGTGATATTCATGATTTTGGGGAGCATTAGAAAGGATGAAGAGATTGTGGAGCTTGTTTGTGGCTTCTGTGAGTTCAGCATCGATTGTCTCTCCAAGACTTTTTACTGCTTTTTTTGGAATGGGCAACTCTCAGCTTGTGAGGCCAAAGTAAGTCGGTCAAGTATTCAAGGTTGTTTTTTATAATGATGACCTCCTTTTTTCTGTTTTCAATTTCAAGTGATTGCTTTTCATCCAGTCATGGATGAACAGCATAATGGATTTAAAGTGTATCTTAGATTCAGGGGTGCTACCTAGCTGATGAGTAATTGCATATCCTCTGCATAGCTGTAAGGGATGCAGTGTATTTTTTTAGATAGTGAACCAGTGGGCGAATGTAGAAATTGAAGAGGTAGGGGATAGGGAAGATCCCTGGGGGACACAACAGTCTAAATGGACGAAGGAAGAAGTAATTGAAGCTAGGCGGACCGACTGAGGACGGTCTTCCAGGAAGGAGATGATCCAGTCGAGAGCTGGGGCCCCTCTGCCCAGCTGCCTCAGCACGGTCCACTAAGATGTTATGGTCCACTGTGTCGAGGTCACTGATATAGCGAGGAGCACCAGTACCTGATATAGCGAGGAGCACCAGTTCCTGAGTGCCGCTGGTGTCACTTTGTGGAGAAGTGTGGCTCACTGGTTAGAGGAGGCAGAACTGGAAGCAGAGGTCAGCCCGGGACCAGGGTTCAATTCTAGGCTCGGCAGGGTCTTGAGTCCTAAAAATGTCCATGGACTTGACAATTCTCGCTCCGGTGCCTACTCGATCCACGGGTTCACACTCTGCAACTCTGGGCAATAGCTTGCTTAATCTCCACAACGGCCCCTCGCGGCGGGATGCCTGGCTTTCACCTTGCGAATACCCTGCCGGGGTTATCTCACAGGGGAATACCAGGACGGGTTCCCTAAGCAAGCGCTTAGAAACCGCTCGGTGATTTGCGCTATATAAATTCCTGTACATTTACATTTACTTTCCGCCCACATATTGTCCATCATATAGAGGACGACTGCTTCTGTAGAGTGGACTGGGCGGAAGGCAGCCTGACCTGGGTCTAGCGATAGAACTGGGTCTCGGATGGTGGAAAGAACCGTTTTTAGGATTTGTGGGTCGGGGCAAGGATCGTTAGGCAAGCCTGATATTACTTTCATCAGTAGGTTCTTAAGGCAGCCCTTAGTGGTTTCTCCTGTTCATAGGGATATGGCCACGCTGTCGGAATTCCCTCCTTCGCAAGCAGTGGTTCTAGCATTAGTGAGATCGGATTGATTCCACTTTGATTTCTCAGTTGGAGGTTTCCTCTTCACCACGTTTAATTTCATACCTTTGATTCCTTAGTGTATGAAGCTGGCTCCTTATGTGGTATATCAAAAATAGTATATAATGTATAAATAGTCTAGGGATTCCCTTATTTATTTTTTTTTTTTAACATCATTTTTATTGCATCACCAATAGAAATGTACAGACAATATATTTAGCAATAAGAACACAACATGTACAGGCTTAGTGTGGTCCAGTCGATCTCCATCCGGGAGGTTCACCTCGATCTCGGTGCGGGCGACCTCATCCCTGGCCATATCTTGTAACTCCTTACAATGTCCGACCGCTTCATCAAGCATATAACCCTGGGATGCTTTTGTGGTTTTCACCCCTCCCCCTCCCCAAATTTCGGTACCCCAACATCCCTCCAAAACAGCCTCCTACCCGCCCTCCCCCGTGGTCGCTCTGCACTTGGTTAATAGTGTAAAAATGTCCGGTGTGTTGCAGGAGGAAGTAATCTTTCGCTAAGGTGTGTTCTCCTGTGTAATGTTAGGGTCTGCTCCATCTAGGTCGCTCTCGCCATCCTGCCCCTCATCATCCACATCCCGGAGCGCCTGCACCATCACCTCCCATGCAGTCGCCCTTTCCAGTGCCTTCTCGTCATTCAACCTCCAGGCCATCTGGTATCGTAGGGTACTTTCACACGCGGCCCATCTCAGACACTCCCCATACCATCTTTTATACGTGGGCCCCACTCTGGACTTCCAGTTTCTTGTGATCTCTCGCTTGGCCAGGATAAGCCCTAGATCTATAAATTTACTAGTCATCTTATTCCTAGGTGTGTGCGGGAACCAATGAAGGACGCCAACTGCTTTAGTAAACTGGATATCCCTGTCCGTCGCGGCGTTAAGGGTCCGCCCGACTTCCTGCCAATAATCGCCCAAAGAGGGGCAATCCCACAGCATATGACATAAATCCGCCCCAGCCGTGTTACATCTGGGGCAAGCAGCGTCGGTCGCCCCAAAATACTGTTGGATTTTCCTGGGGGTGAGGTATGCCCTGTGAATGACATAAAAGTGAATCAATTGGAACCTGGCATTCCTCGAGCTCTTCCGTGCCCGCCTCAGCAACTGGCCCCAGGTCGTGTCTGGTATCTCCACCTGGAGGTCCAGCTCCCACTTGGCCTTCAGGGCTGCCAAAGGCTGCAAGGCCTCCCGCTGCATCCTAGAGTACAGGCACGTGACAGCCTTAAAGGTTCCCGCCGCCATCATGGCGTACTGGCAGGCCATCGAGGTGCCCGGTTCCTGCAGCCCTTCCCCCCAGTGGGCTCGCATGGCGCCCGTGACTGCTGCGTGTAGCAAGTAGTCGCCCCTCGGGAGGTCAAATCGCTCCTGCAGGTCCCGAAACGGCAGCAACACCCCATCTTCGTAGAGGTCACCCAGCATGTGTATTCCCGCCTCCTCCCATCCTAGCAAGCGCGACCAGTCACCTCCATGTGGGAGGGCGGTGACCATTCCCAGCGGTATTTCGGGGGCATACATAAGGCGGACACCCGCCCGCTTACGGGCCCGGTCCCAGCAAAGCCGGAACGTCTGCTCCTCGACCGTCAGGTCTCCCACCCGGAGTTTCTGGTGCAGCGTAATATAGGCCAGAACGTGTCGCGGGGTGCCTTCCACTCTCGCGTCCTCGGGGCCTCTATACACTCTCGCCACCTCCTGAGTAAAAGTCTGCAGCTGCGCGGCTAGGTAATATCCTTCAAAATCCGGCACTGCCATACCTCCTTCATCTTTGGGGCGCAACAGCGTGTCGAGCGCTATGCGCCTCCTACCCGTGCCCCACAAGAACGCTATGACCAGTGACCTCAGGCGCTTGAAAACAGAGCTCGGGACCCATACCGGTAGTGTCCTAAAATAGTACAAAAGCCTGGGCAGGGCTATCATTTTAAGCAGGGAAATTCTACCAGCCAGGGAGAGCGGCAGAGTTGCCCAGAAGTCCATGGACCCCCGCAGGGCGTTAATACAGCGAGTGATGTTGCCATCCAGTAGGTCGGACGGGGCGTGGTAAACATAGACCCCCAGATAATGCAGACAGCGCGGCTCCCACCGGAGTTCCTGAGCAGTGAGTGGGCACGGTTCTCCCGGCCTCAGGGGAAACAGACAGGATTTAGGCCAGTTGACCCTCAGGCCCGACAACCTACCGAACTGCCCCAGTAGCTGCCGCGCCCCCTGGAGCTCGGGGCCCGCATCGGCCAAAAACATCAGCAAGTCATCTGCGTACAGGGAGATGAAGTGCGGTCTCCCCCTAAATGACAAACCTGCGTAGTGGCGGCCCAGTCTGGCTTCCGCAGCGAAGGGTTCCATCGCCAACGCGAACAGGAGCGGGGATAGGGAACAACCCTGTCTAGTGCCACGCCTAATCGGGTATTGTCTCGAGATCAGTGTGCCCACCCGGACCCTCGCTACCGCCTCGGTATAGAGGACCTTGGTCCACCTTATATATCCGTCCCCCAGCCCGAAGCGACGCATCACCTCATACAAGTATCCCCATTCGAGGCTGTCAAATGCCTTCTCAATATCAATGGATAGGACAAATGGGGAGACGGCGTCCGGCCAGTCCGCACCCATCAGTCTCGTGAGTCTACGGATGTTATGAGTGGTGTTGCGTGTCGGTATGAAACCGCACTGGTCACCGTGAACCAGGCCTGTCATGTGTACCAGCAATCTGTTGGCCAGAATTTTACTGAGGATCTTGTAGTCCGTCGTCAACATAGACAACGGACGATACGAGGATAGCGCCGCACCCTCTCTGCCCGGTTTCAAGAGCGGGATCATGAGAGCCTCGCACATGGAGCCCGGGAGTCGGCCCTTCTCTTGTGCCTCGTTGTACACCTCGCGCAGCCGTGGTGCAAGGTACTCTAGGTATTTGCCATAAAATTCGATCGGTAGTCCGTCAAGGCCCGGGGTCTTGTTCCTAGCCATCTGTTTTACAGCACAACCTATTTCTCCAAGAGAGATGGGCCGTCCTAGCTCTTCTGCCTCCGAGTCCTCCACACGCGGCAACTGTAACCCGTCCAAGAACTCCTCAAGCTCCTCCGCCCCTCCCGTTCCACCACTCTCATAGAGCCCCTCATAATAAGCACGAAACTTATTCAGGATCCCGGGTTGAGTGCGGCAGGGCTCCTCCCCTGGCTCCTGGATCCCCATGATCGGCACTCCCCCCCGGACTGGGTTAGCAAGCCAAGCCAACATCGACCCCGCCTTATCACCTTCCGCATGCGCCCTTGTCATGTACGCCTTGTGGTCGAAGCTACGCAGCCGCTCTAACTCTACCGCCAGCCCCTCCCGTGCCCCGCTAAGCCCCTCCTGCAGTTCAGGGTGATTCGGGCGCCTCTTCTCGAAATCCCTCAGCCGTGTCTCAGCCTTATCCAAGTCATCCAACAGAGTCTTCCTAGCCCCTGCCGCGTGTCCAATACAGTGTCCCCGCACCACCACCTTGAACGCATCCCATTCAACCGCCCTCGTGGAGGCCGAGCCACTGTTCTCCTCAAAATACCTCTCAATGCGCTCACTCAGGGCCTCCCTGAACAACAAATCGTCCAGGGTGTCAGGTTGCGGGCGCCATGTTGGCACGCAGTTAACAGTCACCATCCATTCCAGAGACATCAACAAGGGGTTGTGGTCCGATATCGTCCTGGCCAAGTATTCCGCCCCTCCCACCGCGGGGAGCACACACTCCGAACAAAGAAACGCATCCAGCCTCACATGCAAGTCATGCAGGTGCGAGTGAAAGGAATAGTCCCTAGCGGTGGGGTGCAACGCCCTCCATGCATCCGTGAGGGCCCAGCTCTCTTGCCATTCCAACCTACGCTTGGCGACCCTATGTACTGGGGACGCGCGCAGCGGGGGATGGGACCTATCTAGGAACACATCCTCAACCGAGTTGAAGTCCCCCCCAAGAGGACCGGCCCTGCCAAATAACCCGCCAATTTGCCCGAGATGGTAGACAAGAAGGCGGGCAGGTCTACATTAGGAGCATACACATTACAGAGAGATATCACCCTGCCTCTCAGCCTCCCCTCCACCACCACATATCTGCCCTCCGGGTCCACCGATGACTTTGAGACCTGGAAGGGGACCCCCGCCCGTATCCAAATTAATGCCCCCCTTGCAAATGCCGAAAATGTCGTGTAGAATAGCTGCCCCCTCCAGCGCCTTTGCAAAGCCGCCCCTTCTTGCTTAGTTAGATGTGTCTCCTGCAGGAACGCTATATGAACCCCCCTACGCTTGAGGTACGCCTGAACTTTATGTCTGCGCGTCATGGACTGCATACCCCGCACATTCCAGGTCACACATTTCAATGCCCCAGTACTAGCCATCCCCCCCTACACAACCGGACCATACAGCAAAGAACAATGTCCGCATAAGTCCCGCGACCACGGGCCCACCCACCCACCCTCTCCAAACAGGAAGCCGAACCCCTCCAACAACAACTACCCCCCGAGCCACCCCAACTGCTCGCAACTCCCACCCCCCCAGGACAGGCCCCCCCCGCAACTGGAAGTACCCCCATCCAAACCAACACTCCCGACCACCCCTCAAGGAAAGGTGGTAATGGTCGCAGTCCCCACTGCGATGACCTTAGGGGCCAGTAAGGCGCGGCTCAATGCGATAAGACCTTAAAACAAATCAGCCCCGCGCGCTCCACCCCACAATCCCCACATTACAGCTCCCCAAAACCTCAATCAATAATGGTCTACTGCTGCGGGCCCAGTGCCCCGGTGTCCAACCAACGAGTCCTCTCCACCAGTTCAGTTCAACACGCCTCCAGTATCTCCCCCGAAGTCTGCGGCGTCACAATAGGGCCCCGGGCTCCACCAAATTCCGATTGTCCTGTCTCCGAGCCCGTGCCCGGGTCCTCCGATTCCGTACCCTTCCCGGGCTGAGTCCTGGCGGTCCTAGATAAGTCCACTACCGCCTGTAGCGCCGCCTGCCTCTCCGCCTCCGTCTGCGACACCGAAGGTTTCCCGGTTCCCTTGCGGTTCCTCCTGATCCGTTGGGACTGCCTGATCGGCTTCGCCACCTTAGCCTCCTCCTCCCTGGCCTTAGCACCGTCCGTTCCCGCTTTATAAGTGTCCCACCAGTCCCAAGCGTCCGCGGAGGTCGTGAAGAATAATGATTTCTCATCCACCACCACTCTTAGCTTGGCAGGGAACAACAGGGAGTACTTGATGCCTTCCTGGCGGAGCTCCCGCTTGAGGGACAGGAAGTTTGCCCGGAGTCGCTGCGTCTCAAATGTGTAGTCCGGGAACATGGTGACTCTGTTGTTATCCACTTGAAAGGGCCCTGCCTCTCTCGCCCTCTGTAAGAGCCAGTCTCTGTCCCGGTAATGGAGCAACTTGAACACCACCGGGCGAGGAGGAAGGCCCAAGGCTGGCGGGCGCGCTGGAACTCTATGTGCCCGTTCCAGGGAGAAGAAGGGGGACAGACCTTCTGGTGCCACCTCTGTCCGCAGCCAGTTATCAAGGTAGCCCACCATGTCGTCGCCTTCAATTTTTTCCGGCAGGCCCACTAGGCGTACGTTGTTGCGCCTGTTTCTGTTTTCGGCATCCTCGGCCCTCCTTTCCAGCACCTTCAGGCGGTCCATCACGTCTGCCATCTGGGCCTTCATCGTTTCTTGGCCTGGGGCTAATTCCTTAACCGTGATCTCCACGGATTTCACCCTGTCTTTAAGTTTGTCGTGGTCAGCCTTCAGGAGGCCCAAGCCCGTCGCCACCTGAGCTATATCTTGTTGCAGGGCATCCTTTGTGGTGGCGATGGCCTCCAGGATACGATCCTGCATCCGCTGCAACGCCGCTTGGTCTCGCTCCGCTCCCTCCGCAGCCTCAGTATCGGTCGCGCCATCTCCCTTCCCCTTCGTCTTCCCCATCTGGGCCGGGTTGGGCAGTGGTCTCCGAGTAAGTTCCTGGTCGCCCTCCGAGCGCCGTCGGGTTCCGTTCTCCGGCAGGGCTCCCGGGCCCAGATTTGTCACCAAGAAGCAGGAAACTCTGAGCGATCGCAGCCCGGCCAGCGCCAGACGTGCCAGGGGCCCGGGGTTCTCGTCACTGGGTCACTGCCGCACTGTCGTCGCCCCTACCAGGGGGCGGTCCTCAGCCACCGCCCGAGGGTGCGCCCAAAGTTCACTCGGCACCCGGGGAGAGGCGCGATGCGGCCGCCAACACCCCTGATTTGTCAGGGAGCAGTCCTCAGTGGGTCTCCGGGCAGATGTCTCCGTCACGTCCGATCTCATGCCCTCGCCGCCATTTTGGGGTCCGCGACTTCTCGCCTGGGTTCAACTTTCAAAGTCGAAATATTGCTGTGGGATGGCTCGGTGTCGTCCTCCGTGGGACCCGGACCCTCCGCAGTACCTTCCAGTACCGGATGGTATCGGTTACCTCGGGGTCCGATCAAATTTTCAGGATATTTTCCGGGATCGGGCACGGAGCTCCGAGCTCACGCTGCCTACCTCCTCGGCATCCAAGCCACGCCCCCTAGGGATTCCCTTATAAGTGAACAGGGCTTGCGATGCAATCCGAAAGTGCTCTATTAGGGGGTAGTGTGGTCGAGCAGCCTTAGGGTTAACACAGAGGACAAGACATTTGCAAATACACACAATGATTAATAAATGACGTCACAACTCAAGAAGGAGATCCATAGATATTTATTAAAATAAAAAATATCTTTATATATGTTTAGGCATCAGAAGAAAATGGTTCAGGCAAGTACGTTTTTAAATATAAATTCTTTTCAGTTCAAAAAGTGGACACTAAGTGCAATTTTTGAGTTCTTCAGTGTATTCCTAAGAGAAAATAAACATGTTATGCAAATAGGTACAGTGCATCAACTTACAGGACCAATCTCCTGGCGTTAAGGTGGGTGATGGGGGAAGTTCGAGGCAGCACCAGCAGTACACCACCAGCGACATGGGGGCAGGCTGTTGCAAGGTGCAAAACAACGTCAGGAGCCCAAGCGATTTTAATGGAGATCCGGCACTGTGGAAAGAAGTTGCAGGCTCAGACTGGGAGACCAGTCGGGGAGTACCAACGGAGGTTCAAGACTTGTGATGCTCGGGGACGTAGGGAAACCAATGTTACTCTTCTCCACGACCCTGGGGTGATGGATGCAGAGGTATCTTTAGGCCTCAGGTTTCCTTACTGAGAGCAATAGCAGTTGAGGGGGCCTGCATGCAGAGGCTGCAGGCGACGTTAGGGAGTCTACGAGGGGTGACACCATGCTTGACTTGTACTCTGGAGCGCTGTTGAACCTTGTTGGCACTGGTGGGCCACTTCAACTCGGAGGCGTCGGGTGCAGAGAGACTTCAGAAGTTGGGTCTTTGGCGATTCCGAAGGCTGCAGTTTTCTTTGGAGTATCTTTTGAATAGGTCCGCTGTTCATGGGAGGTCTTGGTCTTGTTGAAGGCAGGCAGGTGTCCCAGGTTCTGGAGGCACTCTGCTGCAGGACAAGTTGACTTTAACGCAGAGTAGATGGAGAACGGCAGACAGGCCTGTGGGGCTGGAGCCAGGTCAGGTGCTCTCATCTGCTTTTGTGTCTCTTTGTGTCCTTCTTCTTCGTAGGTCACCATGATCTGCCTTTCTGGTTCCAGGGACTCCCCTAAATACTTAATTTAAGGGTGTTAGGAGAGTGCAGGGTAGTAGCAATGGGCTACTGACCCTTGGGGTCACCATGACCCCTATATGACCACTTCCTGTTGGAAATGGGCATAACCATGTCTGAGAATTCTTTATAATGCCATCACAAAGATGGCCAATTCTAAAAATGTGTCCACCTCACTGTAGCCCACACTTAGGGGTGGTACTATCCTGGAGTTGGCACACCTACCTGACTACCTAATTTTCCCGCCTATGCAGGTGTCAAGGGGGTTGTGGACAAAGGAGATGGCTTCATCTCCTGTGAGGGGGAGCCTGATTAGCATGTCAAAGGCGGCAGCCCTTTGGGGCTTGCCACCCAAGGAAGGCTAATCAGCAGGTCAACCCGTGGGAGGAATTTTTACACCCTCTTCTCGGACGGGTTTTTGTTCTGGGTCTTTGCAAAGCCAAGACTCTCACCCTAGGACGCTAGACATCATCTCGGGTGGCAGGCTGGCAGAACCCATTCAACAAGCACACCAGATGCTGGTAGGTTTACAGAGGGCAGTTCTAAAGTGCCCTCTGTGCGCATGTATTGGTAAATCAACACTGGAATCAGTGTGGGTTTGCCAATACGAAATGTTTGATACCAGACCTCTCTATTTTCAGTGAAGCCATCATGTAGCTGGGTAACTCGTTTTCACCAGTGTCCAGCACATGGTCTAAACTGGCTTCCTTGGTCACTTGTACTGGCAGTAATGGAACTGACACGCACACAGGCATATCTGCTCATATAGGTATGCCCTCAAATGTAGCACTAAGCACCATGCCTTAGGGCTGTCAGGCCTGCTGTAGGAGTGACTTGCAAGAATCACATGCAGTGGTAGGGGACATGGCACACAGGGATGTGTGACATGTCATATTTTCTCTTTTGTCTACACCAATCGACACAGCCTGTATTTTCAAACTTGCATGTGCTTGGTGAGGGGCCCCTTAGGGTGGCACAATTTGTGCTGCAGCCCTTAAGAGACCTCTTTAGTACCCCAGACCTTAAGTACCAGGGTACCATTTAGAGACTTACAGAGGGTGCTAAAGGTTTTGCCAATTGGGGGAACAATTGCACAGTTTTGGGAAAGAGCTCTGGCACCGGGGACCTGGTTAGCAGGAACCGAGGGCACTTTCAGTCACAATGAAATCATTTACAAGGAAAAATGTGAGGGTGACCATGTCAAAAAAGGGGAACTTTCCTACATAACCCCTCCCCAAACGAAAGAGGATGAAACTAATCTTTCCCTAGAGAGTCTTCATCTTCTAAGCTGAAGAGCCTGGAAATGCCATCTGCATTGGCATGGCCAGTCCTAGGTCTGTGTTCCACTGAAACGTCCATTCCCTGTAGGGAAATGGACCACCTCAATAGTTTGAGGTTTTCACTTTTAATTTATATTAGCCACCTGAGAGGCCTGTGGTCAGTTTAAACAAGGAAGTGAGGGCCAAACAAGTATGGCCTCAGCTTCTTCAGGGACCAAACCCCAGCAAAGGCTTACCTCTCAATTACTCGAACACCGCTCTTTGGGGAGTAATCTCTTACTAATGAAAGCAACGGGTTGGTCATTGCCATCATTGATTTGGGATTGGACTGCCCCTATCCCATGTTGTGGGGGTGACCATATCAAAAAGGGGCACTTTCCTACACTCAGGTTCTGAAAAAGATTTGCCAAGACCGGGCCCAAGTCATTTTTGTTGCCACAGACTGACCCAGATGTGGTACACAAATCTGTGGCATCTGTCCTGAGTGCCCCTCTTTGCCTTCCACTCAGTGAGGATCAGTTATCCCAATCTGTGCAGCAGGTTTTGCAAACTTCAGCACTTACACCTTCATATGTTGAGATCGTGTGGGGCCATTTAAGTTCTTTTCATCTACCACTGGAGGTGGTTGATGTGATGTTTTCGGCGCATTGCTCCTTGACTAAATTGGTCTACGCAGGGAGATGGAACAAGTTTGACACCTGGTGTTTTTGTAACTGTTTTAACCGTTTGAAAGTGACAGTGGCAAATATTTTACAATTTCCTTTATTGTTGGTGCAGCAAGACTATACAGTAGCCACTATCAAAGGTTACATTGAGGCCCTCTTGGCCTTTTTTATGTCTCCCAGACCGACCTTCCTTGTACAAGTCACAGATGGGGTTCAGATTTTTTAAAGGTTTGATAAACATGTTTCAGCCAAGGTCGAGGAGTAGTTGCATAAATTTGACACTAAATGTGCAGTGAGAATTTATATCAGCCCCACAAAGGAGATTAGGTGTGACAAACAGCTCTTTAAGTGCACGGGCAACAATATGGGCAAGACTGCTCCAAAAATAACGTTTCTGGCTGGATTTTGCTATGCATCAATATTTACTACACTCTCGCGTAGAAAGAACCACCTGAAAGGATCCAGGTCCATTCCACCAGCACTAAAGTTTCCACAGCGGCATTGCCTAGAGGTGTGCCAGTGTCGGACATATGTAAGGTAGCTATATTGGCTAGCCTCCACACACACCTTCGCAAAGCACGACTGTTTAGATTCGAGGTGTGAAAGGATAGCGACTTTGCTCGATCTGTATTACAGGATTTCCTTGTTTAAACGCACATCCTAGGGGAGTATTTCTACCTCCAAATTCCTCCCAACCTTTCTCAACCTCCTGTTCTTAAGAATTGTCTAAATATTATTGATATGCTAAGTTAATTTGTCTGCTGCACCTATACCTTAGTCGTTCTTCTCGTCTCTGTCTTAAAAG
Organism: Lissotriton vulgaris; assembly: GCF_964263255.1. Lineage (NCBI taxonomy): Eukaryota > Metazoa > Chordata > Amphibia > Caudata > Salamandridae > Lissotriton > Lissotriton vulgaris. The sequence continues at coordinate 548,838,406 of NC_141699.1, read as the reverse complement.
TTGTTGTAAAAAAAAAAACAGAGAACTGACAGGTTACCCAGGTAAGTGCTTTTTGGCTCCAGTGAGGTCACCGCTGATCCACTTCCGGTTTCGAGATGGAGCCCGTGCCCCTTACCGTTGCTGATAAACTATGTCAGAAGTTTCCAGATCCAGACTGGCGCCTGGTATATTCAAAGGTGAGGAATCGGCAGATAAATAGAGATTTTTACCGAAGGTAAGTAGATTTTTCTTTGCTCTTATGCCTTCATACCTTTTTTCCACAAAAAGTAGGTATGTAGTAATCAATGTGTTGTATGGTTACTCGAGGCATGAGCTCGTGGATCCTTGGCATTGTCATGTGAAGGCTCCACTTAGATTGTGCCTTTTAATCTCGGCAGTTGGAGGTTTTCTGTGACCACCAGCAGGCTCGTCGTGTACAAGCTTGAATAAACTATATTTGAGAATGTACTTCTGGTGTCCTGTGTCCTTCGATTATACGACACTCTTTCTAGCGGGACATACGTGTCTTGATGAACGAAGATTGAGATACAGTGACGTTCGGGCATAAAACTTGGCCTATACTGCCATCTGGTGGAAAAGCAATACACCAGAAAATAATAATTTAAAAGTCATAAAAAATGCACATACACAGCCTCGTGGGAAACGACGTTGAGTTATTACAGACTGAAATTATTATTACTGATATCAGACAGTGCATAATATTGCAGAAATGATTGTGTGTGTGTGTATATATATATATATATATATATATGTATATGTGTGTGTGTGTGTGTGTGTGTGTGTGTGTGTGTGTGTGTGTGTGTGTGTGTGTATACTGAGGTGTTTATAGAACAGGATAAGATAGAGACAAGATTACCCTGCAAGACAACAGCCGGTAACTCTACTCTTCACTCTACCAGTTCCCACATTAAGCACCTCATAAACAGCATTCCCTATGGCGAGATGCTACGCCTTAAAAGGATACACAGCAGGCAAACGGATCTAGATTTGGCACAGAGGGATAGTAAAATAAGATTTTTAGCTAGGGGGTATTCCCCCAAAATCATAGATGCAGCAATCTTGAAAGCTAATCAGAAAGACAGATCTCTTCTATTGGTTGGTAACTCATCTCTAACAACAGCTCCTGAGGATACCGCCATTACAAAATGTGAATTCAGATTTATTGTACAGTACAATACCCAACACAAGGAGATAGCCAAAATCATCAGAAAGAACTGGCCATTAGTCCTGAGTGACCCAGTGATAGGGAGGGATCTCCCTAAGAGGCCCAGTATAACGTACAGTAGAGGGCAGTCGATGAGGGATGAACGGGTCAAAACCAGCCCTGAGGTACTGGAAGCATCAACCTGGTACTTAACCCATGCAGGCTTTTACAATTGTAAAGTCTGCAAAGCATGCCAACAAGCTATCAACAAAAAGAGCTACCATTCCCCTTTTGATAGCAGGGAACACAAAATCACCAAATTATTAACATGTAAGACGGAATTTGCCGTCTACGTGTTAATATGTCCCTGTAATCTGCTGTACGTTTGGAGCACCAAGCTCCCAGTACACAAAAGAATTTTGCAGCACCTTCGGGCAATTGGGAATCAGGATAATACTTATCCCGTAGCGAGGCATTTTAAGTCAAAACACAATTCCAGAAGCAGTGACCTCAGATACTATGTGATTGATTGTGTACAGGCCAGCAGGAGAGGAGGCAACAGAGAAGACAAACTACGCCGCCTCGAGACGCAATATATCATTGAGCTTAATACTAAGCATCCCTCAGGTCTAAATATCACAGAGGACTTATACACCTGCCTATGACAAAATGTACACACAATATGAATATCCCTCAACATACAATCTATTTAAGTGCTATATGGGCCTCCTCAACATAGAGAAATATTTTAGATTATTTATGTCCTTTTGTACTTTTTTACCATACATATCAATTAACTTGTTATTTTAACAAATCTATTTATATGAAGATTTTAGACATATGACTCATATTCATTTATTTTAGCCTCTTTCAAAAACAACCATTTTAAGGTTTTTATAGGTTCATGTATGAATTATGAATGGTTTTATGTCTCTTAAATCACTGGGCTACTTTTGGTATATTGTACAAATGGTTTTACATGAATGGTATTATATTTTCTCTAGTACTGTACACACTGTTAATGTTATTACTGGTAGGACGACAAGCACTTGGGCAATATCATGTATTTTACAGAGATTATTTTTCTATACCTATTGTGCAATATCGTTGCTACAAGTGGAGAATGTGTCCTCAGACATTTGGAAGCTGTCCAGTTACCTTGCATTAGCACTTTATAGCACTCTCCATGACTTTAAAGTCTGTATATATTACTTGGCAATGTATGAACTTGTGGGGCTCCACATGGGTACTTGCTATAATAGTATGGTTCCTATGACAAAAGTATTATACTGATATTATTACAAGAACTTGAACATCACAGAATATCGCACTTTAACCGACAATGAATTTTAATTGTTTTTTTATCTTAATTCACAAACACTTTTTTGGTTTAACTCACTTTCAATTTATAATCACCAAATACTTATTTCGCACGTTTCCTTATGCCTACAGTTGGTCATTTAAAATATTAATGCTGAAAATTATTCCACCATTCATAAATGCATTAGCAGATATTAAAGTAAAATGTGAGTAGTCCTTAGGGAGTCAACTCTTCCATTTCCATCGCATTTGTAGTCTGACCTACATTGGTAGAATGTATTTAAACGTGTGTCAGGTGATTACCTGTGTCATGTGATCAAGCGCTCTGTGAAGCGCGAAACGCGTCGTGATGACTATGGGAATACCACTTGCTGAATAAATCATCTTTGCACCGAATTTTGGGTTCGAGTCCGTTTTTGGCAGCTGACTGAGAGCTCTGCGCTACGCCGGATTATTCCTGGAAAAAATAAATAAATAAATAAATAAATAAATAAATATATATATATATATATATATATATATATATATATATATATATATATATTTTATATATATATATATATATATATATACATATATATATATATATATATATATATATATTTCAACATTGTATCCCACAGAAGACAAAGTATTCCATAGAAGACCAAAAAAGCCGCCACTCCAGCCACTCGAGTTTTAGTGAGACACACTTAATTTATTCTTGAATCCATTGACCGCTTATTCACAGCATAAACAGTGAATAAGCTGTCAATGGATTCAAGAATAAATTAAGTGTGTCTCACTAAAACTGGAGTGGCTGGAGTGGCGGCTTTTTTGGTCTTCTATGGAATACTTTGTCTTCTGTGAGATACAATGTTGAAATAAGAAGCGGTGAGGTTCAACCGCAAAAAGCTTCGCACCTGCAAGTCGAGCCTGTACATCCTGAACCAAAATCGTTGAAGCATATATATATATATATATATATATATATATATATATATATATATATATATATATATATTCGCTCCAAACAACTGCATATAGACGCTCTCAGCAGCCGCCACAAAAACGCCAGGCAGGAAACAATCCAAGGGTGTTTATTCACTTGCTGCTACATGTTTCGGCTTCTCACAAGCCTTGTTCAAGCAAATGAAGGTAAATGTGCAAAGCGTTTAAATCGGGTGGAACACAACAAAAATAGAAATAAGACTGCGGGTAGAGTTAAAGGCAGACATCCTGAGCGTTTGCGATGACTGACTTCGAGCGGCTCCCGCGAAGCGGGGGCCGCGAGTCGTGGTTTTAAACGCCCTGGTGGCTAGAGGCGGGGTGGAGTGGGAAGAGTCCCAGGCGCGGCTCCAGGAACGCCGCTAGCACTCCTGGGACTCGCAGTCCCACTCCGTTGCAGCGCCGGTGAATAATGCCCCAACAGCCAAGCAGAGTCCAGGGAAGCAAGGAGATCCAGCAACAGGTGAGCATTTGCGATGAGTGACTTCGAGCGGCTCCCGCGTAGCGGGGGCCGCGAGTCGTGGTTTTAAACGCCCTGGTGGCGGGAGGCGGGGTGTAGTGGGAAGAATCCCAGGCACGGCTCCAGGAACGCCGCTAGCACTCCTGGGACTCGCAGTCCCACTCCGTTGCAGCGCCGGTAAATAATGCCCCAACAGCCAAGCAGAGTCCAGGGAAGCAAGGAGATCCAGCAACAGGTGAGCGTTTGCGATGACTGACTTCGAGCGGCTCCCGCGAAGCGGGGGCCGCGAGTTGTGGTTTTAAACGCTCTGGTGGCTGGAGGCGGGGTGGAGTGGGAAGAGTCCCAGGTGCGGCTCCAGGAACGCCGCTAGCACTCCTGGGACTCGCAGTCCCACTCCGTTGCAGCGCCGGTGAATAATGCCCCAACAGCCAAGCAGAGTCCAGGGAAGCAAGGAGATCCAGCAACAGGTGAGCGTTTGCGATGAGTTACTTCGAGCGGCACCCTGAGTAACCATACCGGGTAGTAAGGAAACATAAAGTCAAAATAATGGCTGTGCAATTCAGACAGCGTGAAATAATCGCGCATAATTGATCGTGCATCACTGAACACTTCATGGACTATCTGCGGGCTTTGGGCATGATGTACACTTTGATTGTGACCTGTTCTACCATTGCAAGTACTGTACTTTATCCTGCCTTCTTTTGATATAGTCAGGCTTTTTCTAGACACCTGTATTACCATGTGTGCCACCGTTAAGCCTCTGCTTTTGGGTATTCAGCTGATGCTATCCTTTTGTACTGTCTCTTTAAATCCAGAGACAGCACAAGCAGCTGTTCCCGGGTTTGAGTCTCCCGGTGTTTACTCTGCTCATACGCGGCTTATTTTATGCCGTTATTCTGGGTATGACTGCAACTTTCAATTATTTTGTCATTTCAGCCACACGATCAATTATTTGGGATTATTTCACGCTGTCTGAATTGCACAGCCATTATTTTGACTTTGTTTCCTTACTACCCGGTATGGTTACGTTATGTCTAACATTTGTTTTGGCAATTTTTGGTGGGTACTGACATGCATACAATGTCGTTCTACACGCAGCATTGGTTTGTTTCAGGTCTATAAGTTACGTTACCTGTTTGACTTACTCAGGATGTCTGCCTTTAACTCTACCCGCAGTCCTATTTCTATTTTTGTTGTGTTCCACCCGATTTAAACGCTTTGCACATTTACCCTCATTTGCGTGAACAAGGCTTGTGAGAAGCCGAAACATGTAGCAGCAAGTGAATAAACACCCTTGGATTGTTTCCTGCCTGGCGTTTTTGTGGCGGCTGCTGAGAGCGTGTATATGCAGTTGTTTGGAGCAAATTGAACTTCTGGCTTGCTCGACCGGAGTGCACGCCACCTCCCTCGGGGCCTCTGGCATTCTGACAGAGCACTTTTTGGAAATATATATATATATATATATATATGTATATATATATATATATATATCAATGCTCGAAGGTGTCCACCTTTGAGTAGCACGCGAACAGCAGCTTGGTTTATGTATAGGTGAGGACGGGGATCCACTCGTAGACGCCGCTCCGTACGGGATCTGCCCGACGCACTTCGAAGCTCCATATGCTTCTCTTCAGGGGCTTTAACGGAAGCGGTGTGCGCAACCGCCAACCCACTTCCCCATTTTATATGTAACACACCCACCGATGGGAGGCTCAAATGAGACTGTGCATTCTGGGAAGTGTGGTCCGGGAAGCACACAATCAAGTCCTGTATGGACTCTACAAGTGGGCCCGTCCTCGATTCCAAGTACGACTGCTGCTTCACTTTCGTGACCCCCAGGGTACCGGAGTGGTGCATACTCCGCGGCTGGACGGCCGCGTATAAATCAATGCTCGAAGGTGTCCACCTTTGAGTAGCACGCGAACAGCAGCTTGGTTTATGTATAGGTGAGGACGGGGATCCACTCGTAGACGCCGCTCCGTACGGGATCTGCCCGACGCGTTTCGAAGCTCCATATGCTTCTCTTCAGGGGCTTTAACGAAAGCGGTGTGCGCAACCGCCGACCAACTTCCCCATTTTATATGTAACACACCCACACGATGGGAGGCTCAAATGAGACTGTGCATTCTGGGAAGTGTGGTCCGGGAAGTACACAATCAAGTCCTGTATGGACTCCACAAGTGGGCCCGTCCTCGATTCCAAGTACGACTGCTGCTTCACTTTCGTGACCCCCAGGGTACCGGCGGGATGTAGGTACTTGTTTTCTATGCAACGTGATACTCTCCTGTGGTAAAACACAACAGATTATCTGCCAAACTGTAAAAAAAAAAAAAGTCCAATAACATAAAGACAAAAATGTTTGGCTATTTCTGTTACATCGGAGCAGTGTTGGCGACAGGGTGGGTGAGGGTAGTGACCTTACAGGGCAGGTCTGTGACCTTAACCTTGAAGGAGGTGAATGAAGCTCAGCGACCACAGAGCAGATATCTGGAGCGCAAAATGCACGTTCAGGCAACCGACCACCAATCATCAGGTCACTGACAGAATGTGACAGGAGTAAGTCATGAGGGGAGGAAAAGAACAACAACAAGGACGAGCTTTTTATATAGCATTTCATATTGCGCTATTTGTCAGCAGGTTTATTCCTTTACACATATATAGCTTCTAGTTGTAAACACCTCTGGACAGTGCTAAACTGTTTGAGGTGAAATTAATAAAACCGCTCTACTTTGAAAAATAGGGAGTAAAACACACTACACCGCCACCCTTATCGTGAATCACTTCCAAGAACGATCGATAGCAGATATAACTATTAACCCAGTCAAAGGCATTCAGGTTATCAACCTTGGTAGTTTGAAAGGCTGAGCTTGCCCTGCCAGGATTCGAACAATATAAGCTGCAGGTCACCCCCAGTTGGTTAGTTAACGCTACCTCAGACATTGTACACATTCGAATATTGTAAGGCCTGTCCACTCGCTTGAAAATTCAAGCCCTTAAAGTGCAAAGCCCAGTACTTGCATTCATGTCTAAACATCAGCTAAGACTCCATCCCACAAGGGAAGGAAAGCAGACCTGGCCATTTGACTAACCAACTTGACCCTGCCAGCGCCTCGATACCCTTACGGGCGACCAGAAGCACTCCACAAACCAACTGATGGACTGATTGTAAGCCACCGCACTTAGGCTGCACAGATTGGGCTTGGCGGCACAACGCATCCCATGCCCTTGCAAGGCAACGGAAGACATGCAGAACTGCACACAATATTCCCTACCCGTGCATCACTGCAAAGTAGGGTTTCATGGCAGGGTGTCTGCCTCCTGCTATAATTGTTGTGTCCTATGATGAAAGGCCCGCTGAGCACAGGAGGTACAGAGTCCTGCTGTCATATTTCGGCAAAGTACAGTTTAATCTCACCGGTCGCTGCCTGCTATAATTGTCATGTCCTATGATGTAAGGCATAAGTGTGGCTCACACTTCATACAATTTCCCATTTCATCACGAAAGGCTGGGCGGCCTCCAAGCTGCACTGTAAGCTGGCAGCAGCGAGTGGAGTTTACAGAATGCTTCACAACGGGCACAGTGCATGGTGTAGGGTTTGCACATTACAAGGGCACTGTCTGATGGTAGTGGTACTTGTGAAAAGAGAGTGAGAGTTTGTGCCATGTAAAACTACGTAAACATTACGAAAACACTGGCATTTGTTATGGGACATCCCTACATTGTGTCCATTTATTAACAATAACCCCATAATAGTGTATAAGAGAGTGGACCTACTCTCCGGGATTCACTTTGTCCCAGTTATGTCACCACACAGAGGTCTACAAAGAAAACTTGTATTCCATCGGGACCCTTACGTAGAAATTGCAATTTATGTCAGTATGGCCAGAACAAGCAAAGGGAGTTTAGCTATAACACAGGCCATGTTCATAAGATCAGGCATTTTATCAATTGCAACACACCATTTGTGGTCTACATCATTGGCTGTCCGTGCAATTTGATTTATAAAAGAGCTGAGTTACGGAGCCCCTCAAGCCTTCGGGTTATATTCCCTCACAGACACCGGCACATAAGACCTTCGACCGTCTGGTCAGTCCTGCAGTGAGACTGGCCCAGGGCTTGGACGGCACTTTTGCCATCCAAGATTGCGTGCCGGCAGGAGGGGGCCCACAGAAAGACAAAGTGAAATGCTGGGCTCCGTCCGAGAGTCGGGACTGGGATGTTTGCTCACTTTGCTGACGTCGAGTGCTCAAAAATTGAGTCTCCCCCCATGCAACTGAACTCGGTAAATTGCAAAGAAAGCCAGCGCCGTTTTTTTTAACACTTTGTACTATCTCACCAGCTTTGAGGTGACGCGCTGGTCTCAGACCCCTCAATACATCCAGCGACATCTGTTACAAAAGCTAAGAGTTACACAAACGTGAGGACATCGCCGCCGCTGTCCCACCAGATCTGCCGAGTCAGCAGTATTCAGTTCTCTAGGCTCCTTCCTGCATTGTTTACTAGATGCGACGGGTGCAAGCGGCAGCACCCTTAGGAAAGAAGCGGAGGTCAGTAAACAAGAGCTCTGCAGTGAACGAAGCAGGAGCAGGTAGAGGCAGCGCAGCGAAGGGGGGTCAGTGGCGTGTTTCTGTGCGTTACACAGTTTTGCACCAAGCTGGGATATATGCCGACTGTCGACCAGACATGTTTTGCTGCTTATGTTTTTGCCCATTGGTGCTTGGCCTATCTCTAAAGTATCCACACTCCTGCAGATTTGGAGGCAGGGGGACACATTTTTGTCATATTGGACAGTGGGATTCAGACACGAGTCAAGGCCGAAGCCTTGAAACACACACTGAGAACCCATATTTCATAAGCAGGACCGGCATATTGGGCAGTTTTCACGGATCCTGCAAAGATAATTAATTGGAGCAGTGAGATACGGAGTTGGACATAAGCTCTACATTCCCAAAGTTGCCCCCGCCCCTCCCTGCACGCATGCTTCAAAAGAATAACAATCCCGCGAGTGGTGTGCGTGCGCGTGTCACAGCGAGCAATCTGTTTTCAATTATCGCGCCCATGTCTGGGCACGATAATTGAAAACAGATGTCGGCATGCGGGTAACAGACACCAACAGGCCATGGGCGAAGCATCGCTACCGCCCATTGCCTATTGCGTGCTGTCTTTCTAAAAAAGACGACCGCAAACGCCTATCCCATGGACAGAAAGGAATCGCACAAGCATGTGCCATTCCAGGGTCCGATTTGGAACCCTCCACAAAAGGGCTCTCGCCTGCGGGTGCACTGCTGTGCTGTGTAACGCAGGGCGCGAGCCCTAAAAAGGAGTAGGAAAGAAAGCTTTTTCCGTGTGGAGTTTGGCAATATGCTTCCTCAATGTAGCATCCTTGTTGGGATGTTACTCTTATGCCCTCTGAAATATGGAAGTGATATTTGTCCCAAATTTTCTGAAAATATCTGCAACCATTTTGTAGATGTAGTACACCATTGGCTAGATGTCTCCCACTATATTATCAGTGTGGGATTGGACTTGGTGGATGGCATCGCATGAGCAATGGCTTCCTCTATGACTTTACGTTGACATGCCTGGCTACGCTCCACAAATTTCTCTGCGAATGTGCAAAACACCCTGATGGACATGCCATTTCATGGTGAGAGACTCTTAGGCCAAAAGGCAAATGCAGTTATTTAGTGTTTCAAAGAGGTAAGAGCCACAGATACATATGTGGAACGTCACACTTCAAGCGATTGTTGTCCCTTTCGGAACCCTAGGCCTTTTAGCAGAGGATTCGACGCCAAGCAGCTTCAGTCAGCCCAGTTTGGGCCAGAGTAGCCCAACTCCTTTATCAGGCAATATAAAGGCAAGGACAAATGACACAAAAGCCAGGGCCAGCCCTCCTCCTTCCTTCACCTCCTCTTCTTCCCCGGCACCCGAGTGAAGCAGAAGTATGTTGGTTGTGAAGAAGCACAGGTTGCCAATGGGAGGACAGTGGTTGCACCCCATCTCAGGAACTCATGATTTGCTGTATTCCCATACTTGGGTGATTGGCTGCTCAAGAGAGGTCCACAGCAGATGGCGTCACTCGGTCTGCAGGGAACAGAAGTGCTTCTGTTCAACTCGGGGTTCTCAGTCAATGTCACGAAATTTCACCATATGTGATTTCAGTGTCTGTTATGTTATGTTACAGGGGTTTATAAAGCGCTCGCTCACCCATTTGTTTCATGGCGCTGAGAGGGAAACAAGAAAGGGAATATAGATATGTAAGGTGTTAATTATAGGCTTGTCTGAATAGCCAGGTTTTCAATGCTTTCTGAATTGTGAATAACAGGATGTTGATTTTGTTTCAATGGGGATAGAGTTCCAAAGGCTAGGAGCAGTGACCGGAAATCTGGCACCGCCCAGTTTCTTCCTCTTGAATTTTGGAGCGGACATGTAGTTCAGGTGAGCAGACCGTAACGTGCGCTTGGGAGTGTACTTTTGAATCCAGGAGATGATAAAGGAGGGGCTTATGTTGTGAAGTGATTTGAAGATCGTTCTCTGTTCCACAGGGAGCCAGTGGAGGTTTTTCAACAGGGGGCTGATATGGCATTTGTTGTGTTGTGTATAGATTAGATGGGCTGCCTGTTTCTGCTGATGAGGAGCCTTTTAATAAGGCATTTGGGCAGGCCAACATATAAGGATTTGGCATAATCAATCCTAGAGAGCATGAGGGCGATGGCAGCTTGGATAAGGGCCTAAAGGGGAAGGAATTTGGTGATTTTCATGATTTTGGGGAGCATTAGAAAGGATGAAGGGATTGCTGAGCTTGTTTGTGGCTTCTGTGAGTTCAGCATCGATTGTCTCTAAGACTTTTTACTGCTTTTTTCGGAATGGGCAACTCTCAGCTTGTGAGGCCAAAGTAAGTCGGTCAAGTATTCAAGGTTGTTTTTTATAATGATGACCTCCTTTTTTTCGTGTTCAATTTCAAGTGATTGCTTTTCATCCAATCATGGATGAACAGCATAATGGATTTAAAGTGTATCTTAGATTCAGGGGTGCTACCTAGCTGAAGAGTAATTGCATATCCTCTGCATAGCTGTAAGGGATGCAGTGTATTTTTTAGATAGTGAACCAGTGGGTGAATGTAGAAATTGAAGAGGTAGGGGATAGGGAAGATCCCTGGGGGACACAACAGTCTAAATGGACGAAGGAAGAAGTAATTGAAGTTAGGCGGACCGACTGAGGACGGTCTTCCAGGAAGGAGATGATCCAGTCGAGAGCTGGGCCCCTCTGCCCAGCTGCCTCAGCACGGCCCACTAAGATGTTATGGTCCACTGTGTCTAGGTCGCTGATATAGCGAGGAGCACCAGTACCTGATATAGCGAGGAGCACCAGTTCCTGAGTGCCGCCGGTGTCACTTTGAATGAATGAATGAATGAATGAAACTTATATAGCGCACGACTTACCCTGGGGCATCTCAGCGCTTGCTTAGGGAACCCGTCCTGGTATTCCCCTGTGAGATAACCCTGGCAGGGTATCCACAAGGTGAAAGCCAGGCATCCCACCGCGAGGGGCCGTTGTGGAGATTAAGCAAGCTATTGCCCAGAGTCGCAGAGTGTGAACCCGTGAGTCGAGAAGGCACCGGAGCGAGAATTAACGAGTCCGTGGAATTTTTGAGCCCAAGACCCGCCGAGGCGGGGAATTGAACCCTGGTCCCGGGCCGAACTCAAGCTCCAGGTCTGCCTCCTCTAACCCCTGAGCCACACTTCTCCACTTCTGCCCACATATTGTCCATCATATAGAGGACGACTGCTTCTGTAGAGTGGACTGGGCGGAAGGCAGCCTGACCTGGGTCTGGACATTTAGACTCCTTCATGCTACATGCATCTTGAGTACTTTTGCTAGATAGGACAGGTGGGGTATTGGGTGGTAATTCTTCGAAGTAAGAAGGTCTTAGCCTTGTTTGTTCTGGAGGGGGCTACGATTGCTTCTTTGAATATGAAGGGTACTTTCCCTGAGTTGAGGGAGAGGTTAAGGAGCGATAGAACTGGTTCTCGGATGGTGAAAAGAACCGTTTTTAGGATTTGTGGGTCGTGCAAGGATCGTTAGGCAAGCCTGATATTACTTTCATCAGTAGGTTCTTAAGGCAGCCCTTAGTGGTTTCTCCTGTTCATAGGGATATGGCCACGCTGTCGGAATTCCCTCCTCCGCAAGCAGTGGTTCTAGCATTAGTGAGATCGGATGGATTTCACTTTGATTTCTCAGTTGGAGGTTTCCTCTTCACCACGTTTAATTTCATACCTTTGATTCCTTAGTGTATGAAGCTGGCTCCTTATGTGGTATATCAAAAATAGTATATAATGTATAAATAGTCTAGGGATTCCCTTATAAGTGGACAGGGCTTGCGATGCAATCCGAAAGTGCTCTATTAGGGGGTAGTCGAGCAGCCTTAGGTTTAACACAGAGGACAAGACATTTGCAAATACACACAATATTTAATAAATGACGTCACAACTCAAGAAGGAGATCGATAGATTCTTATTAAAATAAAAAATATCTTTATATATGTTTAGGCATCAGAAGAAAATAGTTCAGGCAAGTACGTTTTTGAATATAAATTCTTTTCAGTTCAAAAAGTGGACACTAAGTGCAATTTTTGAGTTATTCAGTGTATTCCTAAGCGAGAATAAACATGTTCTGCAAATAGGTACAGTGCATCAACTTACAGGACCAATCTCCTGGCATTAAGGTGGGTGATGGGGGAAGTTCGAGGCAGCACCAGGAGTACACCACCAGCGACATGGGGGCAGCCAGTTGCAGGGTGCAAAACAACGTCAGGAGCCCAAGCGATTTTAATGGAGATCCGGCACTGTGGAAAGAGGTTTCAGGCTCAGACTGGGAGACCAGTCGGGGAGTACCAACGGAGGTTCAAGACTTGTGATGCTCGGGACGTAGGGAAACCAAGGTTCCTCTTCTCCACGACTCTGGGGTGATGGATGCAGAGGTATCTTTAGGCCTCAGGTTTCCTTACTGAGAGCAATAGCAGTTGAGGGGGCCTGCATGCAGAGGCTGCAGGCGACGTCAGGGAGTCTACTAGGGGTGAGACCATGCTTGACTTGTACTCTGGAGCACTGTGGAACCTTGTTGGCACTGGTGGGCCACTTCAACTCGGAGGCGTCAGGTGCAGAGGGGACTTCGAAGTTGGGTCTTTGGAGATTCTGAAGGCTGCAGTCTTCTTTGGAGTACCTTTTGAATAGGTCCGCTGTTCACGGGAGGTCTTGGTCTTGTTGAAGGCAGGCAGGTGTCCCAGGTTCTGGAGGCACTCTGCTGCAGGACAAGTTGACTATAACGCAGAGTAGATGGAGAACGGCAGACAAGTCTGTGGGGCTAGAGCCAGGTCAGGTGCTCTCTTCTGCTTTTGTGTCTCTTTGTGTCCTTCTTCTTCGTAGGTCACCATGATCTGCCTTTCTGTTGCCAGGGACTCCCCTAAATACCTAATTTAAGGGTGTTAGGAGAGTGCAGGGTAGTAGCAATGGGCTACTGACCCTTGGGGTCACTATGACCCCTATATGACCACTTCCTGTTGGAAGTGGGCATAACCATGTCCTAGAATTCTTTAGAATGCCATCACAAAGATGGCCAATTCTAAAAATGTGTCCACCTCACTGTTGCCCCCGCATATCAAAGGCGGCAGCCCTTTGGGGCTTGCCACCCAAGGAAGACTAATCAGCAGGTCAACCTGTGGGAGGGATTTTTACACCCTCTTCTCGGACGGGCTTTTGTTCTGGGTTTTTTTACAAACCAAGACTCTCACCCTAGGACGCTAGACGGCATCTCGGGTGGCAGGCTGACAGAACCCATTCAACAAGCACACCAGATGCTGGTAGGTTTACAGAGGGCAGTTCTAAAGTGCCCTCTGTGCGCATGTATTGGTAAATCAACACTGGAATCAGTGTGGGTTTGCCAATACGAAATGTTTGATACCAGACCTCTCTATTTTCAGTGAAGCCATCATGTAGCTCGGTAACTCGTTTTCACCAGTGTCCAGCACATGGTCTAAACTGGCTTCCTTGGTCACTTGTACTGGCAGTAATGGAACTGACAAGCACACGGGCATATCTGCTCATATAGGTATGCCCTCAAATGTAGTACTAAGCACCATGCCTTAGGGCTGTCAGGCCTGCTGTAGGAGTGACTTGCAAGAATCACATGCAGTGGTAGGGGACATGACACACAGGGATGTGTGACATGTCATATTTTCTCTTTTGTCTACGCCAATCGACACAGCCTGCATTTTCAAACTTGCATGTGCTTGGTGAGGGCCCCCTTAGGGTGGCACAATTTGTGCTGCAGACCTTAATAGACCTCTTTAGTACCCCAGACCTTAAGTACCAGGGTACCATTTAGAGACTTACAGAGGGTGCTAAAGGTTTTGCCAATTGGGGGAACAATTGCACAGTTTTGGGAAAGAGCTCTGGCACCGGGGACCTGGTTAGCAGGAACCGAGGGCACTTTCAGTCACAATCAAATCATTTACAAGGCAAAATGTGGGGGTGACCATGTCAAAAAAGGGGAACTTTCCTACATAACCCCTTGCCAAACGAAAGAGGATGAAACTAACCTTTCCCTAGAGTCTTCATCTTCTAAGCTGAAGAACCTGGAAATGCCATCTGCATTGGCATGGTCAGTCCTAGGTCCGTGTTCCACTGAAACGTCCATTCCCTGTAGGGAAATGGACCACCTCAATAGTTTGAGGTTTTCACTTTTAATTTATATTAGCCACCTGAGAGGCCTGTGGTCAGTTTGAACAAGGAAGTGAGGGCCAAACAAGTATGGCCTCAGCTTCTTCAGGGACCAAACCCCAGCAAAGGCTTACCTCTCAATTACTCGAACACCGCTCTTTGGGGAGTAATCTCTTGCTAATGAAAGCAACGGGTTGGTCATTGCCATCATTGATTTGGGATTGGACTGCCCCTATCCCATGTTGTGGGGGTGACCATATCAAAAAGGGGCACTTTCCTACACTCAGGTTCTGAAAAAGATTTGCCAAGACCGGGCCCAAGTCATTTTTGTTGCCACAGACTGACCCAGATGTGGTACACAAATCTGTGGCATCTGTCCTGAGTGCCCCTCTTTGCCTTCCACTCAGTGAGGATCAGTTATCCCAATCTGTGCAGCAGGTTTTGCAAACTTCAGCACTTACACCTTCATATGTTGAGATCGTGTGGGGCCATTTAAGTTCTTTTCATCTACCACTGGAGGTGGTTGATGTGATGTTTTCGGCGCATTGCTCCTTGACTAAATTGGTCTACGCAGGGAGATGGAACAAGTTTGACACCTGGTGTTTTTGTAACTGTTTTAACCGTTTGAAAGTGACAGTGGCAAATATTTTACAATTTCCTTTATTCTTGGTGCAGCAAGACTATACAGTAGCCACTATCAAAGGTTACATTGAGGCCCTCTTGGCCTTTTTTATGTCTCCCAGACCGACCTTCCTTGTACAAGTCACAGATGGGGTTCAGATTTTTTAAAGGTTTGATAAACATGTTTCAGCCAAGGACGAGGAGTAGTTGCATAAATTTGACACTAAATGTGCAGTGAGAATTTATATCAGCCCCACAAAGGAGATTAGGTGTGACAAACAGCTCTTTAAGTGCACGGGCAACAATATGGGCAAGACTGCTCCAAAAATAACGTTTCTGGCTGGATTTTGCTATGCATCAATATTTACTACACTCTCGCGTAGAAAGAACCACCTGAAAGGATCCAGGTCCATTCCACCAGCACTAAAGTTTCCACAGCGGCATTGCCTAGAGGTGTGCCAGTGTCGGACATATGTAAGGTAGCTATATTGGCTAGCCTCCACACACACCTTCGCAAAGCACGACTGTTTAGATTCGAGGTGTGAAAGGATAGCGACTTTGCTCGATCTGTATTACAGGATTTCCTTGTTTAAACGCACATCCTAGGGGAGTATTTCTACCTCCAAATTCCTCCCAACCTTTCTCAACTTCCTGTTCTTAAGAATTGTCTAAATATTATTGATATGCTAAGTTAATTTGTCTGCTGCACCTATACCTTAGTCGTTCTTCTCGTCTCTGTCTTAAAAGTTGTTGTAAAAAAAAAAAAACAGAGAACTGACAGGTTACCCAGGTAAGTGCTTTTTGGCTCCAGTGAGGTCACCGCTGATCCACTTCCGGTTTCGAGATGGAGCCCGTGCCCCTTACCGTTGCTGATAAACTATGTCAGAAGTTTCCAGATCCAGACTGGCGCCTGGTATATTCAAAGGTGAGGAATCGGCAGATAAATAGAGATTTTTACCGAAGGTAAGTAGATTTTTCTTTGCTCTTATGCCTTCATACCTTTTTTCCACAAAAAGTAGGTATGTAGTAATCAATGTGTTGTATGGTTACTCGAGGCATGAGCTCGTGGATCCTTGGCATTGTCATGTGAAGGCTCCACTTAGATTGTGCCTTTTAATCTCGGCAGTTGGAGGTTTTCTGTGACCACCAGCAGGCTCGTCGTGTACAAGCTTGAATAAACTATATTTGAGAATGTACTTCTGGTGTCCTGTGTCCTTAGATTATACGACACTCTTTCTAGCAGGACATACGTGTCTTGATGAACGAAGATTGAGATACAGTGACGTTCGGGCATAAAACTTGGCCTATACTGCCATCTGGTGGAAAAGCAATACACCAGAAAATAATAATTTAAAAGTCATAAAAAATACACATACACAGCCTCGTGGGAAACGACATTGAGTTATTACAGACTGAAATTATTATTACTGATATCAGACAGTGCATAATATTACAGAAATTATTGTGTGTGTGTGTGTGTGTGTGTGTATATATATATATATATATATATATATATATATATATATATATATATATATATATATATATATGTATATGTGTGTGTGTGTGTGTGTGTGTGTGTGTGTGTGTTTATATATATATACCGAGGTGTTTATAGAACAGGATAAGATAGAGACAAGATTACCCCGCAAGACAACAGCCGGTAACTCTACTCGTCACGCTACCAGTTCCCACATTAAGCACCTCATAAACAGCATTCCCTATGGCGAGATGGTACGCCTTAAAAGGATACACAGCAGGCAAACGGATCTAGATTTGGCACAGAGGGATAGTAAAATAAGATTTTTAGCTAGGGGGTATTCCCCCAAAATCATAGATGCAGCAATCTTGAAAGCTAATCAGAAAGACAGATCTCTTCTATTGGTTGGTAACTCATCTCTAACAACAGCTCCTGAGGATACCGCCATTACAAAATGTGAATTCAGATTTATTGTACAGTACAATACCCAACACAAGGAGATAGCCAAAATCATCAGCAAGAACTGGCCATTAGTCCTGAGTGACCCAGTGATAGGGAGGGATCTCCCTAAGAGGCCCAGTATAACGTACAGTAGAGGGCAGTCGATGAGGGATGAACGGGTCAAAACCAGCCCTGAGGTACTGGAAGCATCAACCTGGTACTTAACCCATGCAGGCTTTTACAATTGTAAAGTCTGCAAAGCATGCCAACAAGCTATCAACAAAAAGAGCTACCATTCCCCTTTTGATAGCAGGGAACACAAAATCACCAAATTATTAACATGTAAGACGGAATTTGCCGTCTACGTGTTAATATGTCCCTGTAATCTGCTGTACGTTGGGAGCACCAAGCTCCCAGTACACAAAAGAATTTTGCAGCACCTTCGGGCAATTGGGAATCAGGATAATACTTATCCCGTAGCGAGGCATTTTAAGTCAAAACACAATTCCAGAAGCAGTGACCTCAGATACTATGTGATTGATTGTGTACAGGCCAGCAGGAGAGGAGGCAACAGAGAAGACAAACTACGCCGCCTCGAGACGCAATATATCCTTGAGCTTAATACTAAGCATCCCTCAGGTCTAAATATCACAGAGGACTTATACACCTGCCTATGACAAAATGTACACACAATATGAATATCCCTCAACATACAATCTATTTAAGTGCTATATGGGCCTCCTCAACATAGAGAAATATTTTAGATTATTTATGTCCTTTTGTACTTTTTTACCATACATATCAATTAACTTGTTATTTTAACAAATCTATTTATATGATGATTTTAGACATATGACTCATATTCATTTATTTTAGCCTCTTTCAAAAACAACCATTTTAAGGTTTTTATAGGTTCATGTATGAATTATGAATGGTTTTATGTCTCTTAAATCACTGGGCTACTTTTGGTATATTGTACAAATGGTTTTACATGAATGGTATTATATTTTCTCTAGTACTGTACACACTGTTAATGTTATTACTGGTAGGACGACAAGCACTTGGCAATATCATGTATTTTACAGAGATTATTTTTCTATACCTATTGTGCAATATCGTTGCTACAAGTGGAGAATGTGTCCTCAGACATTTGGAAGCTGTCCAGTTACCTTGCATTAGCACTTTATAGCACTCTCCATGACTTTAAAGTCTGTATATATTACTTGGCAATGTATGAACATGTGGGGCTCCACATGGGTACTTGCTATAATAGTATGGTTCCTATGACAAAAGTATTATACTGATATACTGATATTATTACAAGAACTTGAACATCACAGAATATCGCACTTTAACCGACAATGAAGTTTAATTGTTTTTTTATCTTAATTCACAAACATTTTTTTGGTTTAACTCACTTTCAATTTATCATCACCAAATACTTATTTTGCACGTTTCCTTATGCCTACAGTTGGTCATTTAAAATATTAATGCTGAAAATTATTCCACCATTCATAAATGCATTAGCAGATATTAAAGTAAAATGTGAGTAGTCCTTAGGGAGTCAACTCTTCCATTTCCATCGCATTTGTAGTCTGACCTACATTGGTAGAATGTATTTAAACGTGTGTCAGGTGATTACCTGTGTCATGTGATCAAGCGCTCTGTGAAGCGCGAAACGCGTCGTGATGACTATGGGAATACCACTTGCTGAAAAAATCATCTTTGCACCGAATTTTGGGTACGAGTCCGTTTTTGGCAGCTGAGAGCTCTGCGCTACACCGGATTATTCCTGGAATATATATATATATATATATATATATATATATATATATTATAGCGGCAATGGCTGAAAGCACGATAATCACCGGGACCACGCTCGTTTGTTCTGCAGGAGTGGGAGTGAAAGCGAGAAATGAAGGATATAGACCGTGACCAAGACAGCGGAGGCTGTCGAAACGCGTTGGTTTTTGCCTTGGCTTTGTTTGACACCCCATGGATTGAAATAAATAACTTTGAAACTAACCTCCTTGTGAATCAAATTGGGTAAATTGCGACTCCAGGATTTCCTTCTGTGGAAGAAATCGTTGTTTGGATATATATATATATATATATATATATATATATATATATTTCAACATTGTATCCCACAGAAGACAAAGTATTCCATAGCAGACCAAAAAAGCCGCCACTCCAGCCACTCGAGTTTTAGTGAGACACACTTAATTTATTCTTGAATCCATTGACCGCTTATTCACAGCATAAACAGTGAATAAGCTGTCAATGGATTCAAGAATAAATTAAGTGTGTCTCACTAAAACTGGAGTGGCTGGAGTGGCGGCTTTTTTGGTCTTCTATGGAATACTTTGTCTTCTGTGAGATACAATGTTGAAATAAGAAGCGGTGAGGTTCAACCGCAAAAAGCTTCGCACCTGCAAGTAGAGCCATACGGAAAAACATCCTGAACCAAAATCGTTGAAGCATATATATATATATATATATATATATATATATATATATATATATATATATATATATATATATATATATATATATATATAATATAATATATATATATATATATATATATATCTATATATGTGTATATATATATATATATATATATATATATATATATATATGTGTATATATATATATATGAATGCCAAGGTTGCCCAGAGATGAAGCCGCACTCCGTGGTAAGGTGAGGCCAACTTGTAAAAATTGCATGGGTGTACGGAGGACAGTGCAGGCGCACGCAATGAAGCTGCTCGTGTGTGGTCTCTGAAGAAAGGGAAGGAATCCCTGAAACGCGTCAGACCGAGGGACGAAATTAACTGAATGGGAAATAGCCTGAGTTGAAAATAAAGGTTGTTACCTCACCTTACCACGGAGTGCGGCTTCATCTCTGGGCAACCTTGGCATTTATTTTTCACGGCGGTTCCAGGCCGTGGAAGTGACGCACCGCCTCTTCAATGAATTGTGTCTGCGGGGGGAAACTGGTTTCCCCTTACGATCGGCGTGGGAAGGAATTAATTGACAGACTACGTTCCATTCAGAGGCTCAACGGAGGGCTGCTGTATCGGTCCCTTTAATTAACACGAGCAACTAACCCACCGGAGGGACACAAGGTGCAAGAAAGAACTGCAGGTCCCAGAACACTCTGCGCAAGGTAATTGATGAAAAGGCACACCGGAGGCCAACTTGAAAAAATTGCATGGGTGTACGGAGGACAGTGCAGGCGCACGCAATGAAGCTGCTCGTGTGTGGTCTCTGAAGAAAGGGAAGGAATCCCTGAAACGCGTCAGACCGAGGGACGAAATTAACTGAATGGGAAATAGCCTGAGTTGAAAATAAAGGTTGTTACCTCACCTTACCACGGAGTGCGGCTTCATCTCTGGGCAACCTTGGCATTCATATATATATATACTAGCAGCCCGTCCCGACCTTGTCCGGGAGCATTCAGGCTTCCCCTACCCCTGCCTCCCCCGACATTGCCCAGCAGCCCGTGCCCCCGCCCACTCCGTCCCTCGCCTGCCTCGACATTGCCTTTCCTCAGCCGATCTGTTTTCCCGCCTGGCCCGACCCCCGCCTGTCCTGATTCAATTGAGGTCGGACAAAATGTTCTACCCGTCACCTTGTTAGTCCCTGTCTCCTGCCTGCCCCAACATTGCCTTTCCTCAGCTGATCTGTTCTGTTGTAACTCCCCGTCCCCCGCCTGGCCCGACACCCGCCTGCCCCGGAGCCTTACCTCAGCCGCCGCTCCTCAGTTCACCGCTCCTCGCCGCTCTGCTCCTCACCGCCTGTCCGCCGCCGCTCCTCTCCCGCGCCATGTCCGCCTTTCCGCTGCTCGCATCGCCGCTGGCCTGTCCGCTGCTCCTCACATCACCGCTCCTCCCCGACGCCATGTCCGCCGCTTCTCCCCGTGCTCCTGACGTGAGCACACACGTCGCGGCCGGCGGTACTTTGGAGAGACTACTTATTTTTTTAATATACATTTTGTAAATAACGTTTATTTTTTATATTTATATAGCCTATAACCATCTACACACTCTGACGATTTCAACGGTGTAACGGCTGTGTAGATTGGCGCCGTGGTTCCCGAGTTTACCCACCTCAAAGCCTGAAAGTTCTTACTTTATTATAGTAGTATAGATATATATGTGTATATATATATATATATTACCTACTGGCTATCGCCAGTAGGTATATATAGTTAGGATTATTTGTCTATGGAACTTTTGAAAATTCTATGTCTAATAACTTTGGCGTTTGTGGACGGAATCGGCTGAAATTTTCAGGAAAATGGCACATTTTGTTTCTGAGCAGCCCTTGAAAATTTGGGGGGGTTTCCTCAAGGGGGGGCCGAGAAAAAAGGGGGGTCCCTAAACGCGTTTTTCCCATGTTAATTTCTATAGGGCGGTTGGACTCACTTTTAGCTCGAACGGCTGAATGGATTTGCACGAAACTTGGCAAAATTGTAGGGACTGTTAGCCCGATGTGCCTTTGCTAGGTCTCAATAAATGTGCTCCAGTAGTTTTTGAGAAATTAACGTTCAAAACAAGATATATATCTGTAACAGCGCTCCGGGCTGCGCTCCGGTTCGCTTACTTTTCGCGAAACGGAACTTTGCGCGCAGAAAGCTGATTGGCTCCCCGGTGTCTGTCAACATTCTAAACAGTCCGGAGCGGCCGCCATCTTATCTCTCGGTAGGATCGAGAGAGAAGAAGAGGGGAAAAACGAAGGGGGAATTTAATGAAAGGGGGCAAGGTATACCCCTCTTGACCCCCTAGGAATGTTGTTGGGGTTATTAAAGGGTCCCGTGAGGAAAATAAAAAAAAAATGATTTTTCACGGTAGAAGCGCTTCACGGGCCGCGAACTGGGCCGCAAACTGGTAGCGAAACGGGAATTCGCCATTTTGTGCTTCGTTTTAATTAAATTACTAGGTATAAGGGGGTGCGGGAGACGTATCCTAATCCCCTATGTTTCATGAGGGTGGCTGAGGAGGCTCATATATGTTGATACATCTCTTCCAGCGGCTGTGCGTGAGCTTTTTATTTTTTTTTGCTGCGTGACGTCTGTTAACGTTCGATTCGATGGAAATCAGGAAGTGTTGACCGCCAATTTGTCACTGCGATAAAATATTTTGTTATAAATGAATCCTTATTGATAAACATTGTCTGCGCCATCTTGCCTTTTTTCCAATGCCACAATTTTGTGGCTCCCCGGTGTCTGTCAACATTCTAAACAGTCCGGAGCGGCCGCCATCTTATCTCTCGGTAGGATCGAGAGAGAAGAAGAGGTGAAAAACGAAGGGGGAATTTAATGAAAGGGGGCAAGGTATACCCCTCTTGACCCCCTAGGAATGTTGTTGGGGTTATTAAAGGGTCCCGTGAGGAAAATAAAAAAAAAATGATTTTTCACGGTAGAAGCGCTTCACGGGCCACGAACTGGGCCGCAAACTGGTAGCGAAACGGGAATTCGCCATTTTGTGCTTCGTTTTAATTAAATTACTAGGTATAAGGGGGTGCGGGAGACGTATCCTAATCCCCTATGTTTCATGAGGGTGGCTGAGGAGGCTCATATATGTTGATACATCTCTTCCAGCGGCTGTGCGTGAGCTTTTTATTTTTTTTGCTGCGTGACGTCTGTTAACGTTCGATTCGATGGAAATCAGGAAGTGTTGACCGCCAATTTGTCACTGCGATAAAATATTTTGTTATAAATGAATCCTTATTGATAAACATTGTCTGCGCCATCTTGCCTTTTTTCCAATGCCACAATTTTGTCGTGCACGGCAGCCATTTTAGATGCCAGGCTGGTCCCAGGCTATCACCTACCCCTGCGGATGTAGTTTATGGCCCCAGCTGTAAAGAATCCAGACATGCCAACCCTCTCGATTCAGGCGTGAGACTACTGATTTCAGTGCTAGTCTCCCGCCTCCCGATTTCTGCAAGCAAAAACCCGGGGGCATATTACCAACAACTAGCGATAATTTTTGTCTCTAACTTGTTTAGAGACAAAAATTATCGCCGCACATCGGCGATTTTTATCGCAGATAAACCTTGCTATTAGCAAGGTTTATCGCAAATGCGATAAAAAACGGCCGCAATGCATGAATATCGCTGACTTTTCATATTCTATTCATGTATTATCGAGCAAATGCTCTTAGCCATGTTATCCACCTCCCATTGGATAACATGGCTAAGAACTGCTCAGGGCACTATCACTGACATGCAAAGCGGGGCCCACGATGGTCGCTATCTCCTTTTAGCTGTCACTAACTGGTGTTAGCGACAGCTTGGTAATAGGGAGATCATTTTATCTCCGCTTTCTTGGCTTTTAAAGCCAAAAAAGCGGAGATAAACCCCCTTGATAATATGCCCCATGATTCCTCGGGGGTTTCAGCTGACAGGGCTTGGTATTGTGTTACGTGGTAATTCTTCCAGGAAACGTCAGAGGGTCGATGCAGGGGTTCTAGAAGGGGTGATAAACCATTTAAGCCTCATAAACAAGCGCATGGTCTTTTAAAGATCTGTGAAGTACTCGGGGCGGCGGTGTGTGTGTGTCCTCTTTCAGGAGCGGGCGGGGGAATGCCAGCAACTTCCAGGCTAGGCACTGTTCAACACTTGCATCACCCTTTCTCTGCCTGCTATTGCGCTCCATGCTTCGGAAAGGTAAGAAAAAGAACGTGCATTTGAGTTTGAAATGTCCGATCCTGTAGCAGTACACTTGCAAAGCCCACACATGACAATAACCCGATTCAAGGCCCCATTCACCCGTTTTAAAAAAAATATATAACACTCCAAAAAAGTAACATTATAAAACTTTATTAACTTTTAAATATAATGAACGGAACAAAAACTGTAAAAACATTTAAACATTTTTCACCAAAAAAAGCAACAATTGTCAGAAGCTGTCTTTTGTGCGAATAGTCCCAAGGCAGCACAACGTGCTGAGTTCTGGACGGCACCCAGGTGATGTCGCCTGGGTGCCGCACTGGTTTTGGTATCCTACAATGCTGCTCCGAAAATTGGCGTGGGGCGTCCCGGGTGGTGCGGGGGGGAGGCCTCGTCAGTAGCGGTCTGTTGTGCGAATAGTCCCAAGGCAGCAGAACGCGCTGAGATGTTGATGGCACCCAGGTGATGTCCAGTAAACTGCCGCACTGGTTTTGGTATCCTACAATGCTGCTCCGAAAATTGGCGTGGGGGGGCGTGGGGGAGGCGGCGTGAACGGGCCTCCCCAGGTGGCGGCCATCCAGCTGAGTTGCGCCCGCTCTTGCGGCTACAGCGTCTCGCTCACCATGTTGTTGAGTTGCTCCCACTCTTGCAGTGCAGCGATAGGCGGCTGCCACGTGACTCTTAAAATGGCGGACGGCTCTTCGGTTTTGGGCCTGGTCCACTAAAATGGCCCTGGGACACCTTGGAACTCGGACGCTTGCCTGCTAGGGCTTGGGCTCCATTCTCGAAAAGCGTCCCCTCAGCCGTGAAGATTCTACAAAAGTCTTGGGGGCCCTCGACTCCCGCAGGCTTCCGGTGGGGAGCGGCTGCCATGATTGCTCGCGGAATGACCACGACGGAGCCACGAGATGGTGGTGCTCTCATGCTGACGCCAGCTTCAGTCTGAAACATCCAGAAACAAGGTGGGGCTTTCATCGTTTGGGAAAAAAAAATGTTCTAAACCAATGAAAAGTGTTATTTTTAGGTCACATGACCAAGCCTTCCATCTTTAGGAAACCAAAAGTAAAATGAACCAATGAAAAGTTTTATAAACAAGTCACATGACCTGTTATGCGGCATAGGGCTACAAAAAGCGTAGAAAATCCGTTGGCACGTGAGGCGGCGTCAGTAGCGGACCGATGTGCGAATAGGCCGAAGGCAGCACAACGCGCCGAGATCCGGATGGCACCGAGGTGGTGTCCAGTAAATTGCCGCACTGGTGTGGCCATCCTACAATGCTGCGCCGAAAGACGGCGTGTCCAGCTGAGTTCCGGTCACTCTTGCGGTACAGTGACTCGAACGCGCCGAGATCCGGATGGCACCGAGGTTGTGTCCAGCAAGTTGCCGCACTGGTGTGGCCATCCTACAATGCTGTGCCGAAAGTCGGCGTGGGGTGCCCCGTTGGCTTATGAGGTGATGTCAGTAGTGGACCGATGTGTGAATAGGTCGGAACCAGCACAAGGCGCCAAGATCCGAATGGCAAGTCCTGGATGTTGAGTGCCATAGTTGAGAGTTCTGAGCAGTGCTTGTAAGACTATCTGAAGCTTATTATAAGAATCAGACTAAGTTGAAGACTGTCTGAAGCTTATTTGCACCTTTTGCAGCTTCACTATTGCCCAAGGTGGTGTCCAGCAAATTGCTGCACTGGTGTGGCCATCCTACAATGCTGCGCCGAAAGACGGCGTGTTCAGCTGAGTTCCGGTCACTCTTGCGGTACAGTGACTCGAACGCGCCGAGATCCGGATGGCACCGAGGTGGTGTCCAGCAAGTTGCTGCACTGGTATGGCCATCCTACAATGCTGCGCCGAAAGACGGCGTGACCAGCTGAGTTCCGGTCACTCTTGCGGTACAGTGACTCGAACGCGCCGAGATCCGGATGGCACCGAGGTGGTGTCCAGCAAGTTGCCGCACTGGTGTGGCCATCCTACAATGCTGCGCCGAAAGTCAGTGTGGGGTGCCCCGTTGGCTTATGAGGTGATGTCAGTAGTGGACCGATGTGTGAATAGGTCGGAACCAGCACAAGGCGCCCTGCACTGTTGAGCTTTTTTCAATGCCTGTTTTTTGTTGTTTCCCCTCCATCAAAAACACAAAAAAAATATAAAACTGTGCAAAAATACAAAAAAATGTTTAGAAAAGCAGTGCTTGTAAGACTGTCTGAAGCTCTTTTGCACCTGCTGCAGCTTCACTATTGCCCTGGTGTGGCCAAAGATCGCCCATGACATAGGCGGCCGGCTCCCGAGGTCCGGCGGAACTTTTTTCCTTTTCCTTTCTGCTTGTCCCACAATCCGTTTCACCTGAAGACACGACCAGGTTCCTGAATGTGTGCAGGGGGACGCTATTGATTGAATGAAAATGGCGGCTTGACACAAAGCTGACTCAAGCGTTGCTGTTGATGCTATACTGACAAAAATTGGTTTTCAGTTTGTACATTCTTCAGGATTTTTTTTTCCATCCAAGGCTGATTGAGAGTTTGTAGAAAAATGGCTTCAGATTTTCCACATATTACTCTTCAACATTCTTCCTAAATGTAACAATGTGAGACTCACTAGGAGAACGGCTGTTTAACTTTCCTTTCAAAATGCTGCCAACAATATTTTCTGAATGGAAGACACCATCTTGTAGCATAAAGGGCCGAAAGGGGTTCTGATCTGGCCGATTGTTGGTGGAGACATTTTGACTATATCTTGGACCTGCCCGGCCTCGCCCAAAATGGCGCCGGTATAAATGGGACTCGTAACTCCTTGCCCGCAAATGTATATCTAGAAAATTTTATTGTAAGTTCCTCTACAGTGTAAATGTCTCCTCATCATATACGATTTCAGTTTGCTCCGTGGCCGGCCCACGTGGTTATAGGCCCGTATTTGTATACTGACATTTTCACAATAAAGGTTATTAAAACAAAACATGGTAGTAGTATTTACATTGGTAAAGTTTTTAATTTTAGTCACTGTTTTCGAATCAGTAAAAGGCAAGTGAAATAAAGCAGTCCAATTACATGACGGATAAAAGGTATAATATGTAGGAACGGAGTAAATATAAATGGTCAAGGGCAGTTGTGTTTTCCACTCCTGCAACATAAAGTGATCGATAAGAATCTGATAATCAGGCGTATCGGCGACTAAGACAGCAGGACGAGTCTCTTTTACTCAACGGCTCCGTCATGGAACGAAGAAACGCCCTTTTTCTCGAAAAAGGAATATATTTTACATGCAGGACAGTTGTAAATTTTCCGGGAAAGTACATTAGTCTGGAATATTATAACATATATGTTTAAAAAAAAATAATGTTCGAAAACAATAAAAAGCGTAATTTTTAGGTCATATGACCAAGCTTTTCATCATTAAAATAACAAAAGTAAAATGAACCAATGAAAAGTTTTATTAACAAGTCACATGACCTGTTATGCTTACGTTACGCGCTGCGCGCCGCGCCCCGGATCACTTCCGGGTGCGCTAACGCGGCGTGTCATATAACGCATTACGTGACAACGTAGGTCAAGAATATAGTCAAAATGTCTCCACCAACCAGCGTTCGGAACACAACCCCTTTCAGCAGTCCAAAAAGTTCTGTTAAATGACAACAGAGGGGACAGGCAACAAGAACCATCAGTCAAAGAGGGGAGGGCAAGTTCTTCTCTTCCGGGTCATGTTGGGGCGCTACCGGAACTGATCGAATTGGTAGTCTACAGTGTTTCTGGATGTTTCAGACTAAAGCTGGCGTCAGCATGAGAGCACTACCATCTCGTAGCTCCGTCGTGGCCATTCCACGAGCAGACATGGCAGCCGCTCCCCACCAGAAGCCTGCGGGAGTCGGGGGCCCCCAAGACTTTTGTAGAATCTTCAAGGCTGAGGGGACGCTTTCGAGAATGGGACCCAAGCCCTATCAGGGAAGCGTCCGAGTTCCAAGGTGTCCCAGGGACATTTTAGTGGACCAGGCCTAAAACCGAAGAGCCGGCCGCCATTTTGAGAGTCCTGTGGCAGCCGCCTATCGTTGCATCGCAAGAGCGGGATCAACTCAACTACATGGTGAGCGAGACGCTGTAGTCGCAAGAGCGGGCGGTAAACAGCTGAATGGCGGAAGAGGCACAGTGTAGCAAAAGCGGGCGGAATGGCAACTAAAACGGTAAAGGGGCGCCCCACTACAGCGTGTCTTCAGGTCAAACGGATTGTGGGACAAAGTCCAGAATAGAAGAGTCATCAAAAGGCAAAAAGTTCCGCCGGACCCCGGGAGCCGGCCGCCTATGTCGGGGGCGATCTCAGGCTACACCAGTGCTATAAGACTTGGGGAGGGGGTCGGAGCCAAGCGTCTTCTCCGAGTCCGTGCCATCACACCGCCCCTCGGGGGCCTCCGTCAAGCGGTTTAGGGAGGTACCATATAACATTGTTTTCAAATGCAGTCAGGTCCACAAACGACCCTCACTTACTTTGAGAATAGTGAAGCTGCAGTAGGTGGAAATAAGCTTCAGACAGTCTTACAAGCACTGCTTTTGTAAACATTTTTTGATTTTTTTGTATTTTTGCACAGTTTTATATTTTTTTTTGTTTTTGATGGAGGGGAAACAACAAAGCACAGGCATTGAAAAAGGCTCAAACTCAGAACTCTGAACTATGGCACCCAACATCCAGGACTTTCCATCCGGATCTTGGCGCCTTGTGCTACTTCCGACCTATTCACACATCGGTCCACTACTGACATCATCTTATAAACCAACGTTATGTAAATAGTTATTTAATAAAATGTTTTACCCTGTTTCTTTGCTGGTGTGTTGTCTATATTTTTAATATTTGCATAGGGTTTGTCGTTATTTTGGGCGGGATGGGTGACGGAGCCGAGCTGTCTTGCAGCCCTCATGGTGTGGAGCTCAGTTCATCTCACTAGTTTCGTATTTCTCATGAGGGGTTGTGGTTAATGTTTCTATTTTAGCGAGGTCAAAAAGAGATCCCATTAGTGGCCTACTGATTTTGCTCGATTCCATTTGTTTTTTTAAACGATTTTTCACTATCTGCAAAGACTAAACAGAGTATTGCGACTCTGTGCTTGTTTGTAAATAGAGAATGAACCAAAGAGAACCAATTCTAAAACAGTAAATGCTTGGATAACAATCAATCAAATGGAGAGAGAAGCAGGCACGACGGATTACAACGGGGCAAAGGCCTGCGTTAACTACCCTTCACTATCTACAAAGAGAGAGTACTCCTAAGAGAAAAGAGAGGGGAAGGGGGTGCAGCGTTCAAAGCACATCAGCGTGCATAAATACGAAAATGTTTTTATCTATCACGTACTTGACATTTTAAAGCTTTTCATATTTGCTATTAAAAAACCATTGAAATTCACTGAAAAAACCATAGGTTATAGTCGATATATAGTTAGGAATTTGCATTTACAAAACCTTGAAAATTCAATGAAAAAACCATTGGTTTTAGGCCATATATAGTTAGGGATTTGCATTTACAAAACCTTATTTTACTCGCATAAAACCATTGAAATTCCATATATAGTTAGATGCGCTAACTATATATCGCGCACCCGCAATCCACTGCTGATGATGTCACATATTACATCATTCATGACATGGTCAGTGACATCACTGATGACATCACTGATGACAACTCAAATGACATCACTGATGACATCTCAAATGACATCACTGATGACATCACTGATGACAACTCAAATGACATCACTGACAACATCACAGATGACATCATTCATGTGTTAATATGATGAACCTCTACTGACTCTGATATATCCTTAGATACACTCAGTGAAAACAGACACTCACAGATTGTCACTCATCCATGGAGTTACTCATACACCTAGACAGTCATGCAAAGAATCAAACACACCTCCAATTCCTCAACTATACAGTTATACACACCTTACTTATTGAAACATATTCTAACACATATTTACTCTCTTATACAATCCTTGATACATGTTCACAATGATCCATACAGCCACTCACACATTCACTGGCTCTTATGCACAGTTATTTATATATGTTAACTCTCACATGTACTGTGTTTTACATATGTACTTACTTTGACATGTAGCACTTTTGAAACCATACATCTAGTGAATCAACTGCTTACACATCTATGCACAGAGTCACACACCTCCCAGCCACCCACACACATACTCAGTCTCCCATACAAATACTTGAGCAACCAATCAATAACCCATATAGTTATTCATATAGCTACTGATCAACACATGCAGCAGTTTACAGAACAACAGATATAAAGATGCACAAATTAAGACAGTTTAATCACTAACCCATGCACTCAGTGAGACACATTTAATCACTCCCTCATACAATCAGTCATGCACCTACTAAATCCTTCATCCAGACATTTATACATCCACTCATTCTTCAATATGTAAGACATATTTTAACTTTACAGAAACATACAGTCACTGGATGTTGTCATCAGTGATGTCATTTGAGTTGTCATCAGTGATGTCATCAGTGATGTCACTGACCATGTCATGAATGATGTAATATGTGACATCATCAGCAGTGGATTGCGGGTGCGCGATATATAGTTAGCGCATCTAACTATATATGGAATTTCAATGGTTTTATGCGAGTAAAATAAGGTTTTGTAAATGCAAATCCCTAACTATATATGGCCTAAAACCAATGGTTTTTTCATTGAATATATATATATTCGCTCCAAACAACTGCATATAGACGCTCTCAGCAGCCGCCACAAAAACGCCAGGCAGGAAACAATCCAAGGGTGTTCATTCACTTGCTGCTACATGTTTCGGCTTCTCACAAGCCTTGTTCAAGCAAATGAAGGTAAATGTGCAAAGCGTTTAAATCGGGTGGAACACAACAAAAATAGAAATAGGACTGCGGGTAGAGTTAAAGGCAGACATCCTGAGCGTTTGCGATGACTGACTTCGAGCGGCTCCCGCGAAGCGGGGGCCGCGAGTCGTGGTTTTAAACACCCTGGTGGCTGGAGGCGGGGTGGAGTGGGAAGAGTCCCAGGCGCGGCTCCAGGAACGCAGCTAGCACTCCTGGGACTCGCAGTCCCACTCCGTTGCAGCGCCGGTGAATAATGCCCCAACAGCCAAGCAGAGTCCAGGGAAGCAAGGAGATCCAGCAACAGGTGAGCGTTTGCGATGAGTTACTTCGAGCGGCACCCTGAGTAACCATACCGGGTAGTAAGGAAACATAAAGTCAAAATAATGGCTGTGCAATTCAGACAGCGTGAAATAATCGCGCATAATTGATCGTGCATCACTGAACACTTCATGGACTATCTGCGGGCTTTGGGCATGATGTACACTTTGATTGTGACCTGTTCTACCATTGCAAGTACTGTACTTTATCCTGCCTTCTTTTGATATAGCCAGGCTTTTTCTAGACACCTGTATTACCATGTTTGCCACCGTTAAGCCTCTGCTTTTGGGTATTCAGCTGATGCTATCCTTTTGTACTGTCTCTTTAAATCCAGAGACAGCACAAGCAGCTGTTCCCGGGTTGGAGTCTCCCGGTGTTTACTCTGCTCATACGCGGCTTATTTTATGCCGTTATTCTGGGTATGACTGCAACTTTCAATTATTTTGTCATTTCAGCCACACGATCAATTATTTGCGATTATTTCACGCTGTCTGAATTGCACAGCCATTATTTTGACTTTGTTTCCTTACTACCCGGTATGGTTACGTTATGTCTAACATTTGTTTTGGCAATTTTTGGTGGGTACTGACATGCATACAATGTCGTTCTACACGCAGCATTGGTTTGTTTCAGGTCTATAAGTTACGTTACCTGTTTGACTTACTCAGGATGTCTGCCTTTAACTCTACCCGCAGTCCTATTTCTATTTTTGTTGTGTTCCACCCGATTTAAACGCTTTGCACATTTACCCTCATTTGCGTGAACAAGGCTCGTGAGAAGCCGAAACATGTAGCAGCAAGTGAATAAACACCCTTGGATTGTTTCCTGCCTGGCGTTTTTGTGGCGGCTGCTGAGAGCGTGTATATGCAGTTGTTTGGAGCAAATTGAACTTCTGGCTTGCTCGACCGGAGTGCACGCCACCTCCCTCGGGGCCTCTGGCATTCTGACAGAGCACTTTTTGGAAATATATATATATATATATATATATATATATCAATGCTCGAAGGTGTCCACCTTTTTTTTTTTTTATCAAATGTATTTTTATTGAGTTCCACAAAGCAATGTTATACATACAATATATGAAGAGACAAAAAGCGATGTCATGGCGCCCGTCCCCGACCCAGCAGCGCACCCCTCTGAGTGTCCATGAGGTGAAGCAAGTCCGGGCGCCCGAGTATGCTAGCTTGGCGGAGGGGCACGCCCCCCTGCGGCCATCCGAACTCTTTTCCACCAACTCCCAAACAGGCCCTCCCTCCCACCCCACCCCAACTGTATCCCACCCCGTCAACTACACCCCCGGCCCCCCCACACCCTCCCCCCTCCCGCCCGGTGTGTTCCTAGTAGCGCCTATGTTGGTTGTACTGTGTAGAGGCTAGACTTTGTGTTCCGCTCTGGTCTTTTCATCTCTAAACCCCTCCGCCAATTTCAGGACCCGAAGATACCTCGGGCATGTGAGCTCCGTAAATTCCTGGGAAAGTAGAGAGATGAGTGGACGCCAGGTTGCCCTGAAGGTTTCGGAGGATTGGGTAAGCGAGGCCTGTATCCTTTCCATCCCCATGATGTACCACAACCGGTGTAACCACCCCGTGTGTGTGGGCTGCCTAGTGGACCCCCAGAGTGACAAGATGTGCTGCGTCGCTGCCCCCATTGCCAGTCCCATCTGCTTTCCCCTCATAGATTTGAGGGGGAACGTCAGGTCGTTCGGCAGCCCGAGAACAGCATAAGCTGGGAATCGTGGAATGTCGGTGTCAAAGTGAGTGTCTATGTCCTTGAGTACCGCTGTCCAATATTCCTGTACCTCGGCGCAGTCCCACAGGATGTGTAGCATGGTCCCCGTGTGCCCGCACCCTCTCCAACATTTAGGGTCTTTGCTCGGATTCCCCTGGTGTAGACGCTCAGGGGTCAAGTGCCAGTAGTAGGCAATCTTGACCGCCGCCTCCCTGCTAGCGGTATTCCTGGCCGTATGATGAGCACGGTGGTATACGTCTCGCCATTCTTTAGCTGAAAGAGCGCGCCCCAGTTCCCTCTCCCAGCGCCTCTGCCCAGCAGATTTCTCCGAAGGGGGGGGGGGGACAGCATCTGATATAATTCCGTGATGGACCTTGTGTCCGATGTCTTGGTCACTATCCAACGCTCATAGGGAGTGAGGGGGCGTCCAACCAAAGGCGCCACATCGGCGTGCGTCAGCCAGTGCCTAAGCTGGAAGTACTGGTAGCGGAGTGGCTTATCCAGTGAATAGTGTGCGGTCACGGCGTCCCATGTCATGAAGCCCTCCGTATCGAAGAGGTGGCCCGCTGAGCGACACTCGGATTGTCGCCACTGTGGGAATGAGCTCGTGGGGCAGCCAGGGGGGAACGCCGGGTTGTCCAGCAGAGGCGTCATGGGGGAGGGAAAGGTCGTCAGGCCCCTTGGGACCGCGGTAGCATCCCACACTTGCAAAAGGGTCCTGGTGATAGGGGATCTTTTGAGGTACGGTGGTCTGTCTGGGCGCGCCAGGTAGGGAACCTTCCAGAGGGGCATGCCCGCCATGGCCCTGTCCTGGAACAACCAGTGCTTCTCCGAAGTCGGTCGGGACCACTCCAGTAGGAATCTAAGCTGAGCCGCTTGGAAGTAGCGCCTGAGGTCCGGAACCCCCAGCCCCCCCTCCGCTGTCGTCCTTGTGGCCAGGTCGCGTCGCAGTCTGGACCTTTTATTCGCCCATACGTAGTGATGTAGGGCATCCTGTAGTTTCTTCAGCATCCCCAATGGGGGAGTGACCGGGATGGTCTGGAATACATAAAGGATCTTGGGCAACAGGGACATTTTTATGGCCGCCACCCGGCCCAGCCACGAAAGCGGCTGTTGCCTCCACCTCGCAATGTCCCCCTGGACTCGCGACAGCAGCTTGGTATAGTTAAGGTCGACCGTTTGAACGGTGGACGGCGTCAGGTCTATCCCCAGGTACTGCACGGTGGTGCTGACCTCAAGCCCCCCTATGTGCAACGAAGCCCTGTTAGCTGGTCGGGTGTTGCTACCTAGCGGCAGGACGACGGACTTCTGGACATTCATTTTGAAGCCCGACACTGCCCCAAACGCGGTCATCTCCGATAGGAAGGCCGGCAGAGAGACCCGAGGGTTATCCACCGCCACCAGAATGTCGTCCGCGTAGAGGCTGATGGTTTGCTCCACTCCTCCAAACTTGATCCCGGCTATGGCGCGGTTGTCCCGAACCCGCTGGGCAAATGGCTCGATATAAAGGGCGAACAGGAGCGGCGAGAGTGGGCAGCCCTGCCGCGTGCCTCTCCGGATGTCGAACGGCTTAGAGCTGACCCCGTTGACTTTGATGGTCGCCTTCGGGGACGCGTAGCATCCCGCCACCCAGGAGCGGAATCGCGGACCCACTCCGAATTTGACCAGCGTCTGTTCCAGGAACCTCCAGTCCACCCTGTCGAACGCCTTCTCGGCGTCCACCGAGAGCAGTGCTGCGTCCGAGGCGTTGGCGTATGCTTTGTCTATGACATGCATAATGCGCTTTGTGTTATCCGCGCATTGCCTGGAGGGGACGAAGCCCGCTTGGTCAGGGTCGATAACGCCCGGCAGGCACGGGCCCAGCCGGGAGGCCAGGATGCCTGTGAAGAGCTTAAGGTCCACGTTGAGGAGCGAAATCGGCCTATACGCCGCGCAGCGTGAGGGGTCTTTGCCCGGTTTTGGAAGGACCACGACTTCTGCCTCCAACATCTCCCTCGGGATGGAGCCCTGGCCCTCGAATGAGTTGAATAGCTTTGTAAGGACTGGCGCCAGGAGGGGCCAGAAGGTTTTATAAAAGCCCGCGGAGAAACCGTCTGGGCCCGGAGCCTTCAAGGGTTTAAGACAGGCAATGGCCGCTATGACCTCCTCCAGGCGGAAGGGAGCATCAAGCGCTGCGGAGTTCACATCGTTAAGGGCAGTGACCTCCATCGACTCCAGGTAAGTCTTCCCCTCCTCCTCACCCACAGTGTGATCGGCGGCATACAGCCGCTCATAGAAAGTCCGGAATGCCTCCGCTATGTGGTCATCCTCTCGGACCTCGCCCCCATCGTCCCCGCGAATCACAGGGATCTGCGAGCGGACGGTTTTGGCCTTGAGTTTGCTGGCCAGCAGGCGGCCCGTCTTGTCTCCCCCCACATAATACGTGTGGCGGAGGCGGAGTGCCGCATATTCCGCCCTGTCCAGGTCTAGACTCGCCAGTTGCGCCCTGACCGCTTTCAGCTTGCGCCAAATCCGGGGGGCTCATGTCCGGCTGTGGACCTGCTCCAGATCTAGCACCTGCGTCTCCAGGTCCCGTCTCCGATCCTTTCGCTCCTTATTTTCCGCCGCGGCGATCGCCATGATTTCGCCCCTAATGACCGCCTTCAGCGCCCCCCACAGTGTCGCCTGGGTTACCTCTCCCGTGTCGTTCTGGTCTAGATAAGTGGTGATGCTCTGGGACAATTGCTGCACAACTCCCTTGCGTGCCAGTATATTTTCCCTGAGTCGCCACTTGCCCCTATGTGGAGGGGAACGTGGGACGGCCAGTTGGAGGGTCACCGCATCGTGATCTGAAAGTGCCGCCGGCGTAATGTCAATGTCCCGAACCATGGGAAGTATGTCGTCCGAGCCCAGGAAGTGGTCTAGTCTGGCATACGTGTGGTGCACATGAGAGTAGAAGGTGTAACCCGGGGCAGTATGATGTATGTCCCGCCAGATGTCAGTGAGCCCCCTGTCCCTTAACCACTGCTCCCCTGTCCCTGACAGCGCTCCGGAGTCCCCAAACCTCTTCCCAGACCTATCCTTCTCATTGTCCATGACCAGGTTCAAGTCCCCTCCCACTAGTACCAGTCGCAGATCTCCCGAGAGCGCTTCAGACAGCGCACCTTTCAAGAAAACCTCCTGTTTGGTGTTGGGTGCATAAATGGAGCCCAGCGTGAAGGAGGAGGTACCTACATGTATCGTGTGTGCTAGGAGTCTGCCCCTGATTTCGGCCACCTTATCCCCAACCCGCCCTTTGAAGTGCCTGGCCACAAGTATAGCGACACCCGCTTTCTTTTCGCCAGTCACGGAGTAGAATTGGTGGGGGAAGGCCCTAGCCTTCATGCGGTGCCAATCTTTCGCCAACAGGTGCGTTTCCTGTAACAGACATATTTCAGCCTCCGAGCGCTCAAGGAAGGAGATGACTGCCCTTCTTTTGATGGGATTATTGAGTCCCTTGACATTAAGTGAGAGGATACGTATGCCGTCAGCAGCCATGAGTACGCATGCGTCCCTTCCGCCTTGCCCTAGACCTCCAACCAGCCCAACCCCTGGTACCAAACACCACTCGATAGTGAACACACCGAGCTCCCCCCCACCCAACCTCCCGAGCCCCAACTCCCCCCCCAACAGTCCCCTGCACCCCTCCCCCCCCAACTGGTGAACATTGTCCCAGGCCAATCATGAGACAGTCTAGGCCTGTGGTAAATGAGTCAATGAGTGGGTGTGTGGCAGTGGCGGCTCATGGCCCCCCGACCACCCCCATCCAGGAGCCAAAACTTATCTGATGTCGACCTTCACCAAAATCCATTTAGGGGGCAGCGCCTGTGTCTTTGGAGACTTCCTGGATTGCTGCAGCTTGCTCCAAGGCCACCGTGTCCGGATCGGGCTTGAGAGACTTCTTCTTCCGCTGCCTGTCCCGCCGCACTGTCTGCCATCCGTCCCTCGACCTCCCGGGGGAGCTCGTCCCGGCCCCAGAGGACCGCCGGTCCGCCATGTCGTCCTGTTGTGGGACCTCATAGGGGATGCCTAGCACCTCACATGTGTCTCGTAGGGAACGCAGCTGGTGGAGGGCGCCCTTCCTCTTAAAGACCAGGCGAAACGGGTGTCCCCAGGAATACGGGACCCCCTCTTTGCGCAGGAAAGTAGTGGCAACCTTAAATGCCCTCCGCTTTTGTAGGGTGGACGCAGCCAAGTCCTGAAAAAGTTCCACATTGTGATCTTGGAAGCGGAGGGGTTGCTTGTGACGAGCCTCTCTCAGGATGCGCTCCTTCAAGGGATAGTCCGGCAGAAAGGCCAAAATGTCCGGTGGGGGGCCCTGGGTCCGGCGGGCCGGGCCCACACGGTGAGCTCTGTCGATCCGAACCGCGAAGTCCTCTCCTTCCCCCAGCACCATCCGGAAGAGTGCCTGCAGGTATCCCGCCATGTCTTCCCCCTCCGCCTTGGGCGGCACATTCCGGACTCGAATGTTATTGCGTCTGGAGCGATTCTCCAGATCCTCCGTGTGGGTCTGGAGATCCATCTGCTGATCATGAAGACGGGTGATCTCTTGCCGAAGGAGTTCTATTTCCTCACTACGGGCCTGGCCCGAGAGCTCGTTGGCCGCCACTCTCTCCCCCAGTTCGTCGACGTCTCGCCGGAGTTCCTTGTGCTCCCCGGTCATTTCCTGCCGGAAAGTTTGAATATCGTCTTTTAGGGAGGCGAAGAGGGATTCCATGAACGCCTTGGTCGCTGGCGCCTCGCCCTCTGGTAGATCTTTCCCCCCGGTGGGGGGCCTCTGCGCCGGTTTGTCTGGGCTTTTATCGGGCTTGGGGGGTCCCTTGGCCAGCATCTCTGAGATGGTGCGGTTCCCTTTCCGGTTCGCCATGGCTATCCCAGCCGTGGGCCTCAGCCTGGTCAGGGCTCCGTGTGATTCGGCAGGGTGCTCCGATGTGCTTTGACCGTCGTCTGAAAAGGCCGGTATCGTGTCCCAGGGGCCTCTTCCCTAGGCCACAAGCCTCGACCCCACTGCTGTCTCCCGTTTGAGGTATAGGGCTGGCTCCCGCCCGGTGTCCCCGGGCTGCTGGCCACTCGCTCGGTACTCCCCTTCCCAGGGCCTTCCGCAACCTCAGGCCTTCCCAGATCCTAGTCGCGGTTCAGCCAGGTGTGCCTCCAGGTGGGGGGGGGGGGATCTCCCGCTGTGACCGCAATTGCGTCCTGGCCGCCTCCTGGGCGCCGCTCACCTTCTCTGTATGGGCGCCAAGCCCTTCTGCTGCCCGGGGTCGATATGCCCCACCGGCCCGCTGTACAGCCGGGCCGTGCTTCCTTGACTGGGCCCACGCCGGGGCCCTGCGTTGTCCCGTAGGCCGATTGAACTGGCTCCACTCAGGCCGCTGGGCCGTGATCGGCTGCTGCCGGCCTGCTCCCCTCTGCCCCCCTAGACACCGCGGGGGTCCTCACCGGTGCACGGCCTGCACCAGTAGCGCCGTGCTAGGACCGACCCACCTCTCGGCAGCAGCGCCGCTTTCCCTCAATTGCGCCCTCCAGCCGCAGTCAGGCGTCTCCGGCTCGCGGCGCTCACCTCCACTAGGCCCACGCCGGGGCCTCGCGTAGAAGTCTGGGGCCGACGGACCCGGCGCCTCGATTCCTCTCCCCTGCCTGCGCCGGTCGCCGCTTGGTGACGCCGGGCGGTACCTCCGGGGCTCTGGAATCGCTGTCGGGATCCCCGACTCTCTCACACGCCGGCTCCAGGTGTCGCGTGGGGTCTCTCCGGGCCGCTCGGCCCCTGCGCTCGGGTCGCTGCCGCCCGCACTAGCCCCTCGCCGTCAGGAAGCTCCGTGCATCTGCGGTTTGCGGCAGCTTCGAGCCTCGCCGCCGGCTCCTCCGATGCCGCACTGCTTCCCGGTTCTTGCCCGCTGCTGCTGGCCGGCTCGGTGAGGGCGAAGGTCCGCAGGGTTCCCTGGCGGGGGATCAGGCCTGGGGAGCCTCTGCGAGACACGTCTTACCGAGCCGCCATCTTAGCCACGCCCCCGAAGGTGTCCACCTTTGAGTAGCACGCGAACAGCAGCTTGGTTTATGTATAGGTGAGGACGGGGATCCACTCGTAGACGCCGCTCCGTACGGGATCTGCCCAACGCGCTTCGAAGCTCCATATGCTTCTCTTCAGGGGCTTTAACGGAAGCGGTGTGCGCAATTGCCAACCCACTTCCCCATTTTATATGTAACACACCCACCGATGGGAGGCTCAAATGAGACTGTGCATTCTGGGAAGTGTGGTCCGGGAAGCACACAATCAAGTCCTGTATGGACTCCACAAGTGGGCCCGTCCTCGATTCCAAGTACGACTGCTGCTTCACTTTCGTGACCCCCAGGGTACCGGGGTGGTGCATACTCCGCGGCTGGACGGCCGCGTATAAATCAATGCTCGAAGGTGTCCACCTTTGAGTAGCACGCGAACAGCAGCTTGGTTTATGTATAGGTGAGGACGGGGATCCACTCGTAGACGCCGCTCCGTATGGGATCTGCCCGACGCGTTTCGAAGCTCCATATGCTTCTCTTCAGGGGCTTTAACGGAAGCGGTGTGCGCAACCGCCGACCCACTTCCCCATTTTATATGTAACACACCCACCGATGGGAGGCTCAAATGAGACTGTGCATTCTGGGAAGTGTGGTCCGGGAAGCACACAATCAAGTCCTGTATGGACTCCACAAGTGGCCCGTCCTTGATTCCAAGTACGACTGCTGCTTCACTTTCGTGACCCCCAGGGTACCGGGGTGGTGCATACTCCGCGGCTGGACGGCCGCGTATAAATCAATGCTCGAAGGTGTCCACCTTTGAGTAGCACGCGAACAGCAGCTTGGTTTATGTATAGGTGAGGACGGGGATCCACTCGTAGACGCCGCTCCGTACGGGATCTGCCCGACGCGTTTCGAAGCTCCATATGCTTCTCTTCAGGGGCTTTAACGGAAGCGGTGTGCGCAACCGCCGACCCACTTCCCCATTTTATATGTAATACACCCACCGATGGGAGGCTCAAATGAGACTGTACATTCTGGGAAGTGTGGTCCGGGAAGCACACAATCAAGTCCTGTATGGACTCCACAAGTGGGCCCGTCCTCGATTCCAAGTACGACTGCTGCTTCACTTTCGTGACCCCCAGGGTACCGGGGTGGTGCATACTCCGCGGCTGGACGGCCGCGTATAAATCAATGCTCGAAGGTGTCCACCTTTGAGTAGCACGCGAACAGCAGCTTGGTTTATGTATAGGTGAGGACGGGGATCCACTCGTAGATGCCGCTCCGTACGGGCTCTGCCTGCCGCGTTTCGAAGCTCCATATGCTTCTCTTCAGGGGCTTTAACGGAAGCGGTGTGCGCAACCGCCGACCCACTTCCCCATTTTATATGTAACACACCCACCGATTTCTATTTTTGTTGTGTTCCACCCGATTTAAACGCTTTGCACATTTACCCTCATTTGCGTGAACAAGGCTTGTGAGAAGCCGAAACATGTAGCAGCAAGTGAATAAACACCCTTGGATTGTTTCCTGCCTGGTGTTTTTGTGGCGGCTGCTGAGAGCGTGTATATGCAGTTGTTTGGAGCGAATTGAACTTCCGGCTTGCTCGACGGGAGTGCACGCCACCTCCCTCGGGGCCTCTGGCATTCTGACAGAGCACATTTTGGAAATATATATATATATATATATATATACATATATATATATATATATATATATATATATATATATATATATATATATATATACCTTA
Organism: Lissotriton vulgaris; assembly: GCF_964263255.1. NCBI lineage: Eukaryota > Metazoa > Chordata > Amphibia > Caudata > Salamandridae > Lissotriton > Lissotriton vulgaris. The sequence continues at coordinate 548,797,889 of NC_141699.1, read as the reverse complement.
ACCACATGACATCTCAGTAATTTTTCTTACCCTTTTTAAAGTGCTAGTGCATTCATAACATCATAGACATAGAAAAAATACTTTGTGCTTGTATGTTTTTAATATTCTTTCGATATTTGCATAAATGCATATTGATTTTTAGAAAAACTTTCTTTCATGATACAATTATTGTATACATGGAATAATAACAGCCTAAATGCATTAAAAGACTTAAAAGTATTCTGCTATGTCTAAAAACACCCAATATCCTAAGTGTATAAATAAATAATTAAATATGCAAACATGTGATAGTATAAATACAACAATCCTATTATCGCATGAACAAGACTGTTATCCAAAAAAAGTGACCTGTGCTTAGTTCTTTTAAAGTGCAGTGTAAAGGACAATGGGACATCACTTCTACATTATCATTTCATCAAGGATCGATTCAGTAAAAACCATTATTAATAACTAGAAATATTAAATATTTTCAAAACAATAATACTTAAAATCAAACCCTAAAGCGATAAAATATATAAATAGTAATGTCCTAAAATCCTCCTCACTAATTAAAAGAACAGTAACAGTCGAAAAAATGAAACGAATATTTCATCTGCATTTTTGTTATATGTCCAATTAATCAGGCTCTGTTCTCAATTCTATTTCAACCAGTACATATATATAAATAAATAAATATCCTTATATCGTAGATTGTACTCATCTGTCAATATTGGATAAATACATATACCATCATCATTATATATATACACACAAAAGTAGAAAACAGTTAAAAAGAATTCATTGCAGGAAGGTATACAGATCCTCTGTGTTGTTCAAAGGCTTAGGGTGCTTGGAGTCAAATCTTAATATGTACGATGTTTCTAGACTCCTTAGTCTGGCCTCCCTGTTACCACCTCTCTTAGTAGGAAGTATGGCATCGTTGTTATGACTTTGTTTAAAATGTCTGGCTACCGGGTAGCTTTCCTCATTGTTACAGATAGCTCGAATGTGTTGCAAGATCCTTTTGTGTGCTGGCAATTTCGTGCTCCCTATGTATTTGAGATTGCAACTACAGGTGAGCACATAGACGGCATATTCAGTCTTGCACGCCAAATGTAAATTAATTTTGTCAATGCCTGGATCAAAAGCTGTTTTATAGCTGGTGGTATTTTCTCCATATTAACATGCCTTGCACACAGAGCATTTGAAAAAGCCCTTTCTAGCCCTTAACCAGCTATTTTTAGGCCTGGCCTCTATGCTACTTTTTACCAATGAGGACCCCATGCTATTTGTTTTTCTAAAGGACACCAAAGGATTTGAAGGTAAGGTGCCTCCTATTATAGGGTCACTTTTGATAATGGGCCATTTTTCTAACAATCCCTCTGATTTGCTTTTCTTGTCTGGAAAAGTTAAGAATACGCCTAACTTGTTCATCAGATCCTGTTGTTTCTCTGTCTGTTTTTATATTTCAGCAGATCCTTTCTACATAGTGATTTAGATTTATTGATAGCTGACTCTATCACCTCGGAGCTGTACCCTCTATTAAGAAACCTCACCTTACATTCTTGTTGTTTATTGGTGCAATCTTCTTCTTCACTGCAAATCCGTCTTATACGGAGCATTTCACCGTACGGTATGCTCCTGATTAAATGGGACGGATGGGCACTAGAGGCATGCAATAAAGTATTGCCGGCCGTAGGTTTCCGGTACAAGGAAGTGGTCAGCTTATCCCCTTCTACCATGATCTGTACATCGAGGAAAGTTACCATAGACTTACTAATGTCTGCTGTAAAATGGAGGTTAACTGTATTGTCATTCAACTTTTCAATGAACTCTGAAGCGCTCGTCAGATCTCCATCCCAAATTATGAACAAATCATCAATGTATCGCAGCCATGTGACTACACTCCTGTTATATGCTTGCTCATGATGCTGCCTGAGGACCAGCTCCTCCCACCAACCCATAAACAAACAGGCGTAACTGGGGGAGAAGCTGGCCCCCATAGCAACACACTGAATCTGCTGATACATTTTACCATCAAATAGGAAATAGTTATTATCAAGACAGAATTGAAGCATTTTAAAAATCATTTTGGAGTGCTGAGCGAAGGATATGGGCCTCCTAGCCAGGAAATATTCCACAGCTCTTAGACCATCTTGGTTTCTGATACATGTATATAAGCTCAAAACATCGAGTGCCAACATTAAGAAGGACGGTTGCCATTTGATGTATTGAATTTTAGTTAGGAAGTCACTGGTATCCTGCACAAACGATTTGAGGCCCTTAACATAGTCCTGTAAAAAAGAATCTATATATCTAGATACATTTTCTAACAGGCCATCACACGCTGCTATGATGGGTCGTCCCGGAGGCTTAGTAGGATTTTTATGTATTTTAGGTATAAAATACATAACCGGGACCATGGGATGCTCTTTCTTTAGGAATTTGAATTCATTCATATTCAATAGTCCCAAGCTCTTCCAAGCCAGCAATTGTGCAAACAGTGCTTCCTGTGTATCCTTGAATCTTGTGTAGGCTACCTTCCGGTAGCATTCCGTGTTGTTTAACTGGCTGTAGGCCTCCTCCATATAGTCATTACGTGGCCATAGAACCAAGTTTCCTCCCTTATCAGAGTTCCTTATGATAATTTGCTCATTTTGTTTTAATTTCCTAATTAGCTGTTCGTATTGTCTTTCTTGGTTTGTAATTTTCCTCTTTGAATTCGTAATTGTGGTACTGAGTTTCTTGACTTGCGCCACCAGTTGCTCACTAAAAACATCAATTGAGTCACAAGCCATTATTGGAACAAATTTTGATTTTTGTTTAAAAGACGTGATAGGTTTGACATTAGTTCCTGTGATTTGTGATGGCTGTATTTCTGATTCATCCTGAGATTGATTTTCCCTTAAACCTTCCAGACCTTTCATTTCATAAAGGAGGTCATAATCAGTTCCCTCTAATCCCCTGAAAGCGGGATTCTGCGGTGTGATCGCCTCCGCTGTATTTTCCTGGGTACCTCGTAACTGATGGAACTTTTTTTAATTTCAATTTTCGGATGAATCTATATATATACGCTCGAGTTTGGGTGTAGCTGAAATTTGATTCCGGACAATAGGACAGGCCCAGGGATAAAAGTTGATGCTCTGCTGCGGAGAGGACTATGCCCGCTAAATTGATGATGGTATTTTTGTTACCCGTGCCCAGAGTTTCAGCTACTGGGACTTCGATGGTAGCATCATTTACTTGCGGGCTCTGCCCCTTCCCCGCTTGGCTGCTCCTTCTCCTGGCCTTCCTACGGGCCCTCCTCCTCCTTGTTGCCCTGTTTTGTTTTGCCCCTTGGTTTGCGACCTCAGAGTGTCTCTGCGGCTGCTTTTTAAAATTTCCAACTCTTCCCCCAACGTGAGCTTGATGTTGGGTTGGGTCAGTCGTGCTGCCAAGTTATCTGACTCGGAGCCACGGTCTACTTCAGAGCTGAGATCCGAAGCTGACGGTGACTCCGTGGCTGCTTGATTTGTTCGTGTTGACGCTTGACCAGATCCCTGCCCCAAACGCTTATTTCCAGTGGCCACCCGCATAGAATCATACCTTCTAGCGAAGGTGAAAATCTGTCCGTTCATATAATCATCTCTATCACGTCTAAATATGTAACTTTTTCTGTTTTTTATTTTTTCTTCTTCCTTATTGAGACGTTTTTCCATTTCATTCACCATTTTGGTTTTAAACTGGGGATCACCTTGTGGTTCTATCTCCTTTTCTAAGAGCTCAATTTTGTCCTGTACAAGTTTTCTGTCAATCTCAGCATAGCGTACTAGAATTTCCACTAATTTGCGAGAAGATTCAAGATTGCATTCCCCCCATTCTACCATCATTGCTGGGTTGGGGGACTCATAACTGGGAGCAATCATTATACCGAGGCCTCTTGGTATCCTGCCCACATCCAAATATCGCTGGAGGGACATTGCCTCCCACCATTTTGCTTGTTCCTGGCGTTTTAACTTCTCCAGAGCTCTAAAACTGTCCCTTAGTCCTTTACTTTTGTCTTCTGGACCCTGAATGGTCACATTGCTTGCCCCTGGCGTTTCATTTGGGGTGTCCTCAAACAGCCCTTTGGCTGCCAATTCGCGACTTCTGAGTGTGCTCGCGGACATATTCGGCTCCAAAATAAACACTTGCACTGGAAATTGCCCCTCCGTCTCAATATCGGGAGATATGCAAAGACTCGCTGCACTCTCACTGACCTGTTTGCTCTCTGAATGCCGTACCTTCCTGGATTCGGCTCTCCCGTACTGCTCGTTTCCCTCCTTCCGTGTGCCCGCTCTTGTGGGCTCAATGAGATGTCAAAATTGTATAATTTATAAATAGATGTCCAACTTCAAATTTTTCAATATATAGATGTCCACAAAAGAAAATATAGGAGTACCTCTACTTAAACAAATGGTAACATATCAGCAATTCAGCTTTCACAACTCCAATACATCCCTCTAATCAATCCACCGTTGAAAATACACTACAACTCCCATAAATCACCCAGTCCGCTAACCGGCAATTGCCTGACTATCCCGTGTGCGAAACCATTACCACATGTCCGTGTAGACACCAACTTTGAACCACGATTTGCGCCTATGTACCCGCCGATACAATACAAGACCCTCTAACATTGGACTCGAATTGTTCAAAAAGTTTAAAACATCAACGTTTGAATAAATCTACTTGGAATTGACACGGAAATCAAACATTAGATCTATGACTACAATTCCCTACAGCACCAGGTCTTTCAACCCGGAAGTCAGATCCAATTCATGGCAGCTAACCCGGAGCCAATTACCGGCGCTAACACTCACGGAAGCGACCCATGGCAGAAGATACCGCTCTCTAACGGAGAGCTTACTGCTTTCTTAAAAAGTCGTATAAATGTCCCGGTTTTATTCGAGACTCTGGCATTCCACAATCCGCGAACCAATGAGTTTTTTTGTCAAGTCCATGACCGTCTTGATGACTTCGAGACGGCCGTTTCATAAATGCCATGCACAGACGCCTAGGTGCATTAAACGCGAACTCGAACACTCGAAATGTATAATCGGACAAGCGCATTGAAAACGAGGCACCGTATATTTGTCTGTCATTATTTGACATCCACACGTAAAAATCCAACTATATAACTTCAACAATTCATTTTCTCTCCAGAAACACGGCAATTACGTTTTTCAACGAAAGTAAAGGACACCGGTTTTTCTTGAAACCTGAATAAAAGAGGTTCTTGTGAAAGCTTCATTCGCCTACCATTTAAGTGAGTACTACCCACAGGACATTATTATTCGACAAACCCGGCTATGCCTGATTCAATGATACGTTTTACACCTGAACTCTCCTTCCCCTTCTTTACAGTATCAAAAAAGAGATCTTCTTACAACTAAACACAGGTAGGACCTGTTTGTGTGCTGATCTGAATGCAAGTTGAGAGTTGCTCATCTTTCTTGACTGACAGTATGTTTTTTAAATTTATGTCTTGCAGATTTTTGTGTGTGGTCCTGAAGAGAATCCTTTGAGTTTCAAAGGGATTCGAAACGCGTTGACCCTGTAGATTATGTGACCCTGGTGATTGTGATATCAACTTAGACTCTGTTGACTATTGTGACCCTGTTATACTGTTTTGATCAATCCTGCTGATTTTGTGACCTTGTTGATTGAGGGGTCCACGAAACCTCTATTTCCCCCATCTCGGCATCGTCCCGCAACTCAGCCGACCCACAGGGTCGACTCGCTGATGAACGTTTTGTTCGGTCCCAGCTGCAATTTCAGTCGGCCACGCCATCTGACGAATCACCTCCGTCAACGACTAACCTCGTAGGCTTGTAAAGTAATTCAATATTCAAGCATGAATTTTTCTAGTCCTGATGATGATTCTTGTATTCTTGCCTTAAGGATCGAAACGCCGTCGACATTTAAAATAGTTACACACAAGTTTTCCATTGTGTTGTTGTTAGACCTGGCACCTTGGCGTGAGTTTCCCTTCCACTTTTTGCTGATGTGCCTCAGATGTTTTTGCTGGTGTCCTCTGCTCAGGGCACTGCGCCACGGCCAATCCGTGCCGCAGTGCAAGTGCTCCCAATGTAAAATGTAACTGTGATTGATATCCATGATTGGCTCATTGGATTTACTGTTAGACCCCAGTAAAGTGCACCAGGAGTGCCAGGGCTTGTAAATGCCAATACTGCTAGTGGGCCTGCAGCGCTGGTTGCGCCACCCACAGAAGCAGCCTTTTAAAAATGTGTCTAGGGTTTGCCACTGCAGAACCTGCGTAGAGTCTGATACTGTCATGCTGGCTGGGCAAGTGCACACACTTGCCAGCCCCTAAACCTTCCCTTAACTTCATATTATCACCCCTATGGTAGGCCCAAGGGCGGGGTGCATTGTAAGTGTAAGGTAGGACATGCTCGGATGTGTGTGGCATGTCCTAATAGTGAATTACAGCCAAATTCGTTTTTCACTATTGTAAGGCTACCTAATCTCTTAGGCCAAGATGGGCTGCTGGAATTATTACACTCTATAATCCCAGCAGGCTCAGGGAACATGGTAGAAAATAAAGTTTAGTATGCCTGAACTCAGAATAATAAAATACTTCTTTTAGTAAAGTTTATTTTAATATCCTGTGTTTGCAAATGCTACTTTTAGAAAGTTAGCATTTGCTTGCCTAACCATTTCAGCCCGCCTCTGCTAGTATGTGTATCTGACTGTCTGGGATGTGTGAGTGACAGGGCTGGGGGATGACAGGTGGTGAATGCAAGGATTACACCTTAGTGAGAGGTAGGAGTGCCCCTGGACGCTTAATAGGGCTGTGCTCTGTCACCACAATGCTGGCTCCGCCCCCTGGGGAGCGACTGATGACTCAGCCTGCACCTGGCCCAGGAAGGGCGAAGCACTGTCAACAAGGTACTCCTGGCTGCCCTTGTCCCCACAATGCTGGCTCCACCTCCTGTGGAGCGTCTGATGTGCCTGCCCCTCACACTGAAAGAAACAGCCAAGAACAGCCACTCAGAGTGCTCCACCACTGAAAGGGATTATGCAGAGGCCCCCCTGGCCTGAAAAGACAAAAGAAATTCCATATAAATATAGTAGCCCTGCTCCTTGTAAATTAGATCCTGCTTATGAACCAAGACGCCCCCTCTGCCTGAGGAGAAGGAACCAAAGAAAGCTGAAGGAGAGAGACTGTCCCTATCCTGGGGGACTGACCAACAGTGGGAACCTTGCTGCCAAAGGAGAGGAAGAAATGCTGCAGAAAGACTTTGCTTTTATTTACTTTCTACAAACTCTTGTGCTTACTAGCTGATCTCCAAGGGCCTGGAAGTGAGCTGGCCCCCTGACCTGAGCCCCAGGACCATTGGGCTCTTCCCCCCCCTTTATCCAAGCTGCTGGGCTTGCTGAGTTCTTGCCCCGCTGAAGGCTGACATTTGTGTGCACCCCGAGGATTGTCCGCTTTGCAGTGCGTGGAGCCGTGCCGTGGCCGCCCTGACCCCGTGTGCCGCCGCTGATCGCAGCCGCCGCCACACCGTGTCCCCAGGGGCCGCCCCGCTCCCTGCCTCCCCCCATCTCTAAGGACGAAGTTCACCGCCCGCCTATCAGCCCCCACGAGCTCCCGGAACCCGAGTGAGTCAATTGTACGGTCGCGCCCTTGAGCGTTAGCTCCGCACCGTACCTTGCTGCGGAGGCCGTGCCGCACCAGCTGACCGGCCGGTACGAGTCGTACCCGCTGCTGGGTGCCGCCGCGCCGGCTCCCCTTCTTGCTTGCTATCTCCGGTATCCGGCCCGTGTCCCAACGCCAGTAAAGTGTGTTGACCCGCCCCGCACCAGAGGGAATCCCCGAGGCTGCGCCACAGTCGGAGGAGCTGCCCTGTACAAGGAGTACGGGCCGCTCTAAAGTGCACTTCCCTGCCGAAGGATTCCCCAGAAGCTTCGCGTCGAAGGCGCCTAGACACAGACAGCGCCCCTGACAGCCCGCAGAGCCCCTCGGAGGCCCCGCTCCAGCGCCGCACATCTTGACGCCGCCGCGAGCCTAGCCCTCCTTCAATGCGCCCTGCTGAGCCTGTCCCAGTCCACTGCTGTTCCCCGCATTGTCCGCGGCAACCCCGGATCAAAGGTACTGTTCTGTTGAGCTCAAGGGTGCACGTCACGGACCCGAAGGTCCGCCCCGGGTGTATTATTGCCGATGGTTAACCCCTTGCAGGGTCGAAACATCTGAAAGAGCCCCAGTAGCGTGAAGCGCATAGAACAGCGCCTTAGAAGAACCGAGAATCGGAAGCAAAGTGTCGTTTAACCAGGGTTTCTGTTCTCCCTCGCCTTGGAGTGCATTTAAACCTGTCCCTCGTGACATAGAGACGCTTTGCCGAAAGAACACTGTTTTCAGAAACACCTGAACTGAATTATTGATACCTAACGAAAGTACTGTGGGCATTGTCTTCTTTACTGATTTAAAGAGGCTTTGCTGAGAGAACTGCATCTTAATGAAACGCTTGAATTGAAGCATTGAACAACCAAGAAAAGTATCCATTCCAACCCCAACACAAGTATTGTGTGCATCCTGATATAATGTTATTTAAGGTCTTGTGATAAGTCTACAAAACTGCTATCTTTTACATAAAGTCTACGTATTTTTATATAAATACAGCCTGGTGTCCATTTGTGGGGGGATCAGTGTTATTTATTGTGTGTGATTATAAATGCTTAACTAAATGCGCCCTGAGGATTAGCCTTGACTGCTCGCGCCACGCAACCTAGAGGGTGAGCAGGGGTTATTCTTAAAGGGTAGTTCCCTTGCCCTGACTAGAGGAGAGGGTCCCTGTTTGTCACAAGTGCATACTTGCGCCAACCAGAGACCCCCAATTCTAACATTGGCAGCAGCGAGAGGATTTCGAATTTGCATTATTAATTTATATACAGTAAATTATTGATCACCACATAGTGAGAGCAGACCTATAACATAGCCACATACTGTTGAATTTGTTTTTCTATATTTGGAATTGCTGAGGAATCTCCATTTTTTTGTGAATCATACCTGGCTCAAAATCTGGAAGGAAAGCGGCATCCATCGCCTCTAGTGTGAGTGACATGGAGGAAATAGGTGGGAAGATGAAAAACTGGAGGACTACAAGTGGGAGCAACTGAGAGGCTTCTGCAGGAAGTTTGGAATCTCCCAGTCAGGATGTAGAACCAAGGCTCACTACCAAAAGGCGCTGAGGGCCTGGATGGAGTCAAGGGCACCTGGGAATGGGGGGGAAATAGTACCCCCAGAAAGCATCCATGGAGTTGGCGCAGTCCTGTCGCCAGAGGAGCTGGCAGACAGGGCAGCAACCAGGGCACATTAAGTGGAGATGGCAAAACTTAATGGACAGATGGAGCAACAAAGATTGGCAATAGACGAGAGAAAAATCCTGTTGGAACATGAAGTGAAATTGAAGGAGTTGGAGCTGAAAGCGAAATGTTTGGACACAACTCCTTCTGGTGGCAGCACAACGCCGGTGCAGGTAGAGTCCAGGGTGTACATACCCAAAGATGTAGTTAAGGAGTTCTTTAAGGGGGATGACATAGGACAGTGGTTTAGGGCATATGAGGTAGCCATGTCCTCCCACCGGGTCCCTGACAAGGTTTGGGGAGCGGGGTTGTGGGGGAGGTTCCTTAGCGAAGGGCGGGTCACCCTGCTAGATTTGCCCACTGAAGAACAGAAGTCCAATCCCCGCATGAAAGAGGCTTAATGACCAGGTATGCGCTTACCCCTGAAATGTATAGACAGAAGTTCAGGGAGAGTGTAAAGCGTCCTGGGAATACGTATGTGGAGTATGTGACCGGTTTTTGCAGAGCACTGGATGGATGGGTGACGGGTAGCAAAGTGACTGATTTTCAGGGGCTTCTTGATTTAATTGCCTGGGAGCACTTGTCTGATCACTGTTTTCCTGAGCTACGCCAGCACCTGATTGATAGCAAGCTGTCCAGCCAGAGGAAGCTTGCTGAGGAGACGGACCGCTGGCTCAGCACCAGGGTCCACAAGGGTCCAGTGGGAGACTCAGCCAAGATTGGGCAGGGTCCTCAACAGAAGAGTGGGGGGGACAGGGGTAAACCAAGAGGGTTCCAGCGAGGCCCCCAAAGTAATCCCCAAGGGAAACAGCAGAGAGGTTCTCAGCCTCCCCCACCCCCACCCCCAAAGTAGACTGGGGCCCGACAGGTAGGCCTGTTCCAAAGGAGCCCTTCAATTGTTACAGATGTGGTGACCCAGGTCACATTGCCACTGACCCTAAGTGTCGCCTGTTTGGTAAATCAGCACCCACTGGTGCTCCACCCCGGCAAGTAGCTAGTGTTAACTTGGGGGAAGAGATAGTAGTCCCTGGGGGTGGAGATCCTGTCCAGATGACCCTAGTCTCTTTAGGAGACAGTGAGATGGTCCCTGAGAACTACCTGCCCTCTAACACTAAGAAATATGGGCAGGTGGTGGCCATCAATGGTAAGAAAGCAGAGGCTCTTAGAGATACAGGAGCCAGTGTGACTGCAGTGAGGCAGCACCTGGTGTCTCAAGAGCAGGTTGTACCCCATGCCTACTGTAGGGTTATCAATGCTGATAATTCAGAGAGTCAGTGTCCGATGGCTCAAGTTACCTTCAAGTGGGGGGGTCTCTGGTACTCTGCAGGTCTGTGTGAGGAAAACCATGCCTGTAGACTGTTTGCTAGGGAATGACTTGGAGAGCTCCCCTTGGGAAAAGGTGGAGAAGACGACTCACCTGAGGATAGTGGGTCTGCCGGACTGGGCGTGCATGACCACCCGGTCGATGGCAGCCAGTAGGGGGGCTCAAGAGATCCTGGGGCCTGAAGGAGAGGCCCAGGAACCGGCCTTAGAGAGAAGGCGCAGGGGGCGCGGGAAACCGGCCCCTGAAGTTCCCACGGTCCAGGAGGAAGCAGACCTTGAGGGGGATGCCCTGGAGCCGACAGAGGAACAGATTGCTGAACTGGGGGACCTGCCTGAGCTGACCCATTGGCAGCAAGAAGGAGGCCCCGCCAGGGAGGAATTCTGCAGGGAGCAGAAAGAATGCCCTTCTCTCATGGGTATGCGGCAGCAGGCTGCAGACCAGGCCAATGGTGTTCAGGCCAAAACACATTATGTGTACTGGGAGAATGACCTCCTGTATTCAGAGCCTAAGGCTGCTGAACCTGGGTCTGCCCGTGTGCTGGTGGTACCCCAGAAGTTCAGAGCCTTCCTACTGGGGCTGGCTCATGATGTGTCATTAGCAGGACATTTGTGGATGGACAAGACCTATGACAGGCTTCTCACCCACTTTTATTGGCCCCAAATGCACAAGAGCTCAGATGCTCACTGTAGATCTTGTCAGACTTGCCAGGCAAGTGGTAAGAGCGGAGGGAAGCACAAGGCTCCTCTGCAACCCTTCCCCGTGGTCGGTACGCCATTCCAGCGAGTGGGTATTGACATTGTTGGGCCTCTGGACCCCAAGACAGCCATGGGCAACAGGTTCATCCTGGTCTTGGTGGACCATGCCACCCGGTACCCTGAAGCCATCCCTCTGAGGACTGTGACGCCCCCCTTGGTGGGACGGGCACTGATGGGAATTTTCTTACGAGTGGGATTCCCTCTAGAGGTGGTGAGCGACAGGGGCACCAATTTCATATCCAAGTATATGAAATCCCTATGGCAAGAGTGTGGTGTAACATACAAGTTCACCACCCCTTACCATCCCAAGGAAATGGGTTGGTTGAGAGATTCAACCGAACCCTAAGAGGCATGATCATGGGCCTGGAAGGTCCAATGAGGCGTAAGTGGGACGTCCTCTTGCAATGCCTTCTCTTTGCCTACCGTGAGGTGCCACAGAAGTCCATAGGGTTCAGCCCCTTTGAACTGCTGTACGGTCACCCAGTGAGAGGACCTCTGAGTTTGGTAAAGGAAGGCTGGGAGCAATCTCCCAGGAAACCTCCCCAGAATGTATACAGTTACATGCTGGCCTTCAGAAACCAGACCAGGCGATTCAGGAAACTTGCTGAGGCAAACCTAGAATCCAGCCAGGAAGAGATGAAGCGGTGGTATGACCAGAACGCCACTCTGGTAGAGCTTCAGCCTGGACAAAAGGTGTGGGTCTTGGCCCCAGTGGAGCCTTGTGAACTTAAGGATAAGTGGACAGGTCCATTTGAGGTTGTGGAGCGCAAGAGTCCAGAAAACCTACTTGGTAGACATGCAGTCTCCCAGGACCCTTTTGAGGGTCCTACATGTTAACCGCCTTAAGCCCCACTTGGAGAGGTCCGAAGTGGGCATGTTGGCAACTGATGATGGAATGGAGGAGGAGACTGAGCCTCTTCCTGACCTCTTGGTAGCCTCTGAGAAAGATGGGTCAGTGGATGGAGTTAACATCTCACCCACCCTGACGCCTGAACAACAGGATGACTGCCGCACTTGCTGGGGCAGTTTCCAGATCTGTTCTCCCTGATTCCTGGTGTCACAGATTGGTGCGTCCATGATGTGGACACAGGAGACAGCTTACCTATGAGGCATAAGGCCTACAGAGTAACTGACAGGGTCAGAGCCAGCATAAAGGAGGAGGTCTCCAAAATGCTTGCTCTTGGGGTGGTTGAGTCCTCCAGCAGCCCTTGGTCTAGCCCTGTGGTCTTGGTCCCAAAGGCTGCTGCGCCGGGAGCCACACCTGAACTCCGGTTCTGTGTGGACTACAGAGGGCTCAATTCGGTCACCAAGACTGACGCGCACCCCATCCCCAGAGCTGATGAGCTCATTGATCGGCTAGGGGCTGCCCGGTTCCTCAGCACGTTTGATTTAACGTCTGGGTACTGGCAGATCGCCTTGACCGATGGGGCAAAAGAGAGGTAAGCGTTCTCCACACCAGATGGGCATTTTCAGTTCCGGGTTATGCCATTTGGGATGAAGAATGCCCCTGCAACCTTTCAGAGGTTGGTCAAACAGGTGTTGGTTGGGCTGGATGAGTTCAGTGCCGCCTTCCTGGATGACATGGCAGTGTTCAGTGGCACCTGGCCTGAACACCTGCGACACCTCTGGGAAGTGTTGATGGCCCTGCGCAGAGCAGGCCTCACAATCAAGGCCAGTAAGTGCCAGATTGGGCAGGGTTCAGTGGTGTACTTGGGACACCAAGTGGGGAGTGGCAAGGTGGCACCCTTGCAACCCAGAATTGAGACCATCCTGGCTTGGGAACCCCCCAAGACCCAGACTGCAGTGAGAGCCTTCCTGGGGCTCCCTGGGTACTACAGGAGGTTTGTCAAGGGCTATGGCACTATTGTGACCCTCTTGACAGAGCTGACTTCTAAGAAGCAGCCCAGGAATGTGATTTGGACTGACACCTGTCAGAAAGCTTTTGACACCCTGAAAACTGCCATGTGCACGGCGCCCGTGCTCTTGGCTCCTGATTTCTCCAAGGAATTTCTAGCGCAAACAGACGCTTCAGAGCATGGTGTAGGGGCTGTTCTCTCACAGATGTCTGAGGAGGGCTGGGACCAACCTGTAGCCTTCATCAGTAGGAGGTTACTTCCCCGGGAACGTAGGTGGAGTGCAATAGAGCGAGAAGCTTTTGCTGTGGTCTGGGCACTGAAGAAGCTGAGACCCTACTTGTTTGAGTCTCACTTCCGGGTTCAGACAGACCACAGGCCCCTCGGAAGGTTGATGCAACTGAGGGGTGAGAATCCAAAACTGTTGAGGTGGTCCATCTCCCTACAGGGTATGGACTTCACGGTGGAACATCGCCCTGGCACAGATCACGCCAATGCTGACGGTCTGTCCAGGTTTTTCCGCCTTAGTGATGAGGTATATAGTGGATTCAAGCTATCCCAGCTGATGAGCTGTGAAACCCTAAAACAAGTCCTAGGATGCTTGTTTCCGGTCCAGGGAGGACCTGGCTTGGCAGTTAGGGCTGGACTGTTCCCATGAGGCACAGGGTCAAGACTGATTTGCATATGGCTAGGTCTAAACTGGGGTAGCAAGATGAGCAAAAGAATGATGGATTTAACCCAGATTTCTTGACCCGGGGTGAATGTTTTGATTTGTTGTGCATTCAGTCCATCAATTGTGTGTCTTTTGCTTTCTCGCCCTAAGTGTGCCGGGTATGCCCAGACGTGGATCCTGGGCTCAATGTGCCACTGGAGGCACAGGGTCAAGACTGATTTGCATATGGCTAATTCTAAACTGGGGTGGCATGGTGAGCAAAGAATGATGGATTTAACCCAGATCTCTTGACTGGGGGTGAATGTTTTGATTTGTTCTGCATTCTGTCCATCAATTGTGTGTTTTATGAGTATATCCCAGGCAGGAAAATGAATTTGCCGATTTTCTATCACTCTCATTGAATTTGTAGAAGATGAGCCATTGTTAAGGGTTGTGACGCCCAAATGAGGTGAAATACCACTCCCCTGGGCTTTGAGTTTTGACCCAACATTTGGAGGCCCAGTAGATGGAAAGAGAAAATGAGAGATGTTATTAATGGTGCATTGTTGTGGGGCCTTTTGGAGGGTAGGTCAGAAATAAGACTTTTGAAGGTTATTTGGGCATTTCAAAATGATGATTTATTACTTCGTGTTCTTATAAGGAAAGAAAAAAATTTATTTCACTATTTTGGGGCTGAGAAATGATGGTGCTTGGGTGGGTTGGGAAATTAATAAAAAAATATATAACTGATATCCCCCCTCAAACTGTAACTAGTTAACTCTCAGGGAGATTTTAGCCATAGGTTGAGACTTCCCTCTTTTCTCCTCCTGTATTCGGTGGTCAATGGGAGGGTCTTTAATATCAGGCTAAAGGTTTTTTAAGGCACATTCCTTAATGGTATAAGTGTCTCTAGTGAGTGTCGAAAGATATAATGCCGTGATTCTTTTGCTATCTCTGAGTAATGTATGCAAGTAAGGAGAAATCATGTATCCAAATGTCCTATTGGCGTCTGCCTTTGTGGGATTATGTAGTTAGATTAGGGATAGACTGAGGTAACTCCTGTTACCTACAAGCATAGGGTAAGCAAATCTTTTTAAGTACTCCTTTGTGCCCATCAGGTTATCATGTAATTAAGGAAGAAAATGAACCAGAGCCAATCTTGCAAATCCCTCTCCCACTCCCTCCACCCTCCTGTTGTGATTAGTCTTTTGGAATAAACAGGATTCCAGGAACCATTTCCAGTAATTTATTTCAATATATAAACAGGCCCACAAGATAAATGCAGAAATATGCATCTAGTACATCAACGACCAGGAGAACAGTTGGAATGAGTTGAACATTCTACAGCCTCTCAAATACTCATAACAATTCAAATTCCTTTATGACACTGTATGATTCTAATTTCGAGATCACTTACCATTCCAGAAATATCCAGAATTACAGATCAATACAACGCCTCCTTTCTTTTGTGACGTAAAAAATGTACAAATAAATAAGAGAATGAATAAATAGTAACCTTTAGTACTTACCACCATAATTAAAATCTTAATCAAAAATATCATAAAAGAATAACTGGAACACAACACTTCAATACAAAATATTATCACCAAATCTGGCAGAAACCAACATTTTTCTTTTCCTTCGAACACCTCCATTAACGTTTTCGCTTTGCGAATTGTCTACTATACCTTGTGTTTGTTCATTTGTATGTATGCATCTCAGACTGAAAGGAATGATGAATAATATTGCTTTCAAACATATCTGAATAATTTATAGCAAGTTCGTTCTCCTGTTCGCTGTTTACCTGCAAATCATGTAACCCTTCAAAACTACTTTTTAAATAATTAAATGTATTCTCATTTTCATCTATATCCTCATCAAATACAATTTTTTCCCTGGTTTAAGTCAATTAAGTGCACTTTTGTTCCACCACCCTTTGTACTTTAATAATGCATCACTCTCTGACTCTGAAGAGTATACAGATTCTCCGTTCTGCACTTTCACAGGTTTCCTAACTAAAACCTAATCTACCACTGACATTTTTTATGTTTTGTTCTATGAGACTTTTCATGGTAAATCGTATTCTTAAACTGTTTTTGTACAATTATGTCCTCAACCTGTAGATTGTCATCTTCAACATCTTTGACTTTAGTTTGTCTTTTACAACTAGTTATTTTTGGTGTCAATAAAGTACAACTGTCTCTTCCCTCCTTCAAGAACAATGGAGAAAATCTTTTAACTGAATGCGGGGTGTTCTTATAACTAGCAACATTTTCTCTCAAACTTCCGGTTACAGACAAACTGGATGCTAAAGCCATTTGAATTCTTTCTTTTAAAAACCTATTAACCCTTTCTACTAAACTATTAGAAGGAGGGCTACACAGAGTGGTTTATTCTTGTTTTACACCATATTTCTCAAACAAATCAGACATTTCTTTTGAAATCAATTTGGTACCATTATCTGAAATTAAGAATCATGGACTAACTTTCACTGAAAAAATCATTTTAAAGAAATTAATAACCACATCAGTGGTGATGTTGGCAGTGAATTCATAGTGTACCCACTTTGGATAGTAATCAGTAACAAGCACTAAATAATGCATATTTTCCTCCACTGACTAAAATGGCCCTGCATAATAGATTCTACCAGGTTTCAACCCAGGTTCTTCAGGAATACTAACTAAATGCATGTCTTATTTAGTACCCTTCCAATGCTAGTCTGCACTTACTCATTAGGTACATTTATCAATATACATATCAATGTACATATCAATTTCTGAATCCATACCTGACCACCAGTAATGTTTCCTTAGTAATCTTTTAGTGGCAATAGTTTCTGGATGCCCTCGATGAGCCAATCTCACCCATGTTATGCTCAAGACATATGGCGGTACAAACACATCATGCCTCGTAAGTATTTCCCCTTCAATAGACAATTCATCTGCAACTTGGAAATAAGACCTCAACGCTTTATTTAAACTTTTAATGGGTGGCTACTTATTAACCACATACAATTTTATTTGAATCAAAACAGAATCGTTTCCAAGTGCATCTAAACATTCATTCTCAGATATAGATTCTTCACAACCATTAATGGCATCAACAATAGATACCACACACTCTTGATCAGCACGCACATTTATGTTTTCTTCAAGATCCTCAATTGTGACCTAGGTAACCAATCTGCTCTTTTGTTCAAGCCTCCAGCAATGTGTCTAACAATAAAATGTTACTCTTGCAGTTTAAACATCAACCTGATTAATCGTGAAGATTCCTTTATGGTTCCTCTACTACAACCATCAAACATACCAGTGTGATCGGTCACTATTTCAAAACTTCTCCCCCACAAATAACTCTTCAACTTCTCTACCACCCCCTCCCTTTCAATGGCACTGTTAATTTTTTCTGCGTCATTTAATCCTCGTGAAATAAAAGCTATGCCCTCTTCGACTTGACTAGACACAGCTCCTAAACCTATGCCTCCGGCATCACCGTAATGAGATTTCTTCCTTCGGGATCATATGGTCTAAGTGCTGGTGCTTCCAAAATGGCATTTTAAATTCCTGGAAAGCTTTATCTTGTTCTACACTTCAGTGAAACTTTTTTTTTTTAAGTATTCCCCTTAAAGGCTCTGCCAAAATAGCATATCCCTGAATGAAACAGACTTATACCTAAAAAAATGACCAACGGGAATCTTTGTTATTCAGTATCAGTGCTTCACTAACAATAATATTTGGGTGAGATTCCTGCAGCAGACACTGTGCGCCCCAATATTCTACTTTTGTTTGTGGAAATGTACACTTGGACCTATTAACAGTCATTTTTTTTGTTTGAATATATTTTATTGGTTTATGTAAGCAGTTGGTTGATACACAGATATACAATGCCAATATAAAATGACAGGGAATATTTCACATACATTTGCACACAAAAAAAGTGAGGTGTTACAATGGCAGCATTCATCAAAACAGTTTCTATGTGTACCAGTTTGTGTAACAGAGAGGCTTGGGTAACATTGATTGGTAATGTAGCTGCAATGTACGTAATAACACTCTGTATGTAGGACAATGCAACCCCAGGGTGTTGTGGGGTAAAGTCCAGTAGGAGGTGGCATGTACTTGTGGCTCTGTTACGTGTTTACCTCATTCCTGATTGACAGCGTGTGGTAGCGCCAGATGTGACGTGTAATCAGGAGTATCGAATATCGGATGTGTTCAGTCCTCCAAGTCAACATATTCAATATTTTAACAGATATGGCAGTTAAATCTGCCACTGTAACTTCCAAACAAGACCCCGTTGGGGACAAAGGGCCAAACAGGGCAAAACAGTGAAAAAGGGTAGGGTCTCAGGTGCCACTAAGTGATCGCCGAGTGGGGTGGAAAGAAAAAATGGGGGGGGGGGGGGGATAGGACATGTCGTTAGGAGTACAGTATTGTGAGGTGTGTCAGTGTACAGCCGTGTAGGCGAGTGCTCGGGCCGTGATCAGTGTGGCAGGAGTGTGTTGTAATCGTCGCTCAATGGAACAGGGGAGGCTGGGTTACCACCAACCAGGAGGTGCCGTGGTGCCAGCTCCTGGGGCTCGTAGGTGCCAGTGGGACAGCACGGCCTATCTATATAGTAGTGCCTCATCACATAGGTATGTGTCCCTTCTAGTTCGCCATCGCCTAAGTGAGCCCCCTAGCCAAGCTTGCCTGTTGGAAGGAGCTCAGGGTATCGTCCCAGAGTTGTGCAATTGGAAACTTCCTCAAACCTGCTGTTTCCTCTCGGTGTAGTTGGTGCTTTCAGCCCTCGCCCAGTTAGTGAAGGAAGTGCACCAGTATTTAGTGAGTGGAGGTTCGCCCTTCTTCCAGTGTTTGGTGAGCATGCGTTTAGCAGTGATGAGCCCTAGGTCCCAGAATCTGGCCGGCAGTTTATTCAATTTGGTCCTCTTATACAACCCCAGGATGCATGCTTCCCATGTATGGGGTAGGCCTCCGCCAGCACTTTGCGTTAAAAGGGTTGTCACTTCATTCCAATATGTAGCAAGAGTGGGGCAATTCCAGAGCATATGTAAGATGTCCGCGCCAGCCAGAGTGCATCGGGGGCAGCTAGCGGCGGCAGTCGTGAAATACCTGTTAATCTTATCTGGTGACAGATATGCCTGATGCAGGATATAAAACTGTATTATTTTGAAACGGGAATTACGTGGGATATTTACGGGGCTGGCTAATACCATTGTCCACTCCTTGTCTGTCCATCCCCTCCCTCGGGAAGCCGCCCACTTATCTCGCAATGGCTGCGTGGATCGTTGTGTGTGCACGAGAAGGGCCTGTGCTAGTCAGTGTATAATATGGGAGCCGTTGCCCATGACATGCAGGTACTGTATGAGATGATGCATTGGTAATTCCTCATGTATATCACCCCAGGATTCTGTGTATGTACGCAATATTGATGCGTGGAGGAGGAATTGTCCGGCTGGTAAGCCTGTGCTCCCTGCTAGGTCTCCAAAAGGGAGCATGGTTCCATCTGCATAAAGATCGCCTATGGTTTCAACACCAGCCGCCGTCCAGTTCTCCAGCATGGTTGGTGTCACCATTCCACCCTGTCTGAGGGTGCCCAGCAGGGGGAGCGCAGGAGCATAAGGCTTTACCTCTCGGGTCAGTTTCAGGCTACGCAGACAGCACTTGCGAGCCACCGCTAGTTGTAATGGTAACAGGCGGGGCCCTTTGGTCAGGGGGTGAAACAATGCACATATTTGTGCGTGAGTCCATACAGTGACGTCGGTGGCGGTGTCGTCCAGATTCCTACCACCTAGCCAGCACGACACCCATTGCAGCTGTGCTGCGAGATAATATAGTTCTAAATTGGAGACTGCCAACCCTCCGGCCTCAGTGGGCGAGTAGAGTTTTGTCAGCGTAACGCGAGGTCGTCCAGCGTTCCAGATTAGATTCCGGATCATAGTGTCTAAGTCGCAGAACACTCGGACAGGGACATATAGCGGAATATTGGCAAAGTGGTATAACAGCCTCGGCAATACTATCATTTTGGATAGCGCTATCCGGCTAGGCACATTCAGGGGCAGTGTCTTCCAGAAGGCCATCTGTGCGCGCAACGAAGAGATTGCACGCATCAGGTTTCCCTCCATTATGTCTGACGGATCTCTGTAGATGTGCATCCCGAGATATTTGAACGTAGTGGGATACCAGGTGAGCCTCTCGCCACTGATGCGGACGTCACACTCCTGTGTGTCAGGGCTGAACGAGTATACGCAGGACTTGGCCCAGTTGACCCTTAGTCCCGACACGTCCTCAAAAGTCTGGAATATATCTGATAATAAGCACGGCACACAGGTGAGGTCGCGCACGTATAAAAGCAGGTCATCCGCATAAAGCGAGACCACATGTAAGCCGTCCGTCATTGGGATCTCCCAGTCCACTCCTCGCGTTCGCAATATAGCCGCAAGGGGTTCTATGGCCAAGGAAACAAGCGCAGCCGAAGCGGACAGAGCAGGAAATTAAAATAAAAGAGTGCCAACAGACTTACAAAGGAGACTGTGTAACCGTCAGGAAACAATCCAGTCCGGGTGGGCAGGGCCAAAAGTGGACAGGGTGGTAACAAAGATGGACTAAGAAGCCTCCTTTACAATAGAAAGCCAGCGTTTATCCTGAACTATGACGCAAGCCAATTGGAAGAAGGGGCGTGGCTTCAAGTCCCCTTCTAAAAGTGTATCGATGACAATAAGCCTCGCAGAGTGAGGAGCGCATGCACGCTCCACCGCTAGGTCTGCAAGACCTAAAAATAGCTGTTTTAAATCAGAATTCCTTGGCCCAAAAAGCAATCAGTAATTGAAAGGTGTACTACCCTTTCATGAATACATGAATTGACCAGTATACATGATGGTCACACTATATAAGCCACCTTTGCACAAGTATTTCACCTTAGTGCGGCCACTCTACCCTGTAAGCCTACTAGGATATTTGTCTCCTCCTTGCTCACTCTAGTGTGATCCTTGAATGTGCAATGGGGGGAGGGGGAGAGATAAATGATGAACCATGTAAAGTGTGCTGAGACTCTAAGAAGCAAAGACAGCCTCTAAAATTCATGCTCAAGATCACCATTCATACATGGTCTATAGAAGCGCCCCAACTTGTCTGGATACCAGCCCTAAGTATGACAGTCCTCTGAACTTCACCACTCCCAGATAACCTCCCAGTCCTAGCAACAACCCATAAGTCACCACAGTCATATCTGGCTGAAGCAGAGAGAGGGCTAGTCTGCCAGTCCAACTGTGGGTGAAGTTATATCTGGAGGTTCATAAAGGAGACCAGCTTGAGTGAAACAATGCCAGTTAGGGTTTCTGCCCCCAAAGGAGCTATTCCCAAAAAGAGAACATTGTCAAAAATCTTTCTGCTGGAAAACTTGAAGGCCAAACATTCTCCTCAAGATATGAAAGAAAACAGCAGCAACCCAGGGAAGTGAACTTGAAACCTTTGGAAGATTAGAATTCCTCTGAGCAGATAAAACCAGCAGAAGACCATCAGGTTACTAGCTCCCAAGTGATGGTGTACAGTGCTCTGATTACTCTCCGGTAATTCTCATGACACTGAGTTCTACTCAGTCTTATCGCAGTATGCATGAAAGTCATCAAAGCATTACCACCATGCCTCTCTACATCACAATCCTTGCAATATGGGCATACAGTGCAAGTCTGTCACCCACATTCTTCAGCAGATAATAACGCACCTCTCCTGACCACTGGATAGTTCTTGTTCCAAAACACCACTAAGGAACTAAAGCCTACCTGCAGGAAGTGGCCACAAGCGGCAAAGCAGCAAAATACAAGAAAGACCAAACCAATATCTGCATGGACACAAAGTACATAGCAGTAGTAAAGTCATCAACTTATTATCCTTTCTCCCTTTTGTGCTGGTTCCCCTTTTCAGAGCAGTCTAGAGTCTAGACACTGAAATGAAGCGCAGTCTGAATGGCAACATACACGCAGCTCCCAAAGATTTTCACTAGCATGGCTAGGAGCACACTTAAACAAGCATTTGCAATGCATAAGGTCTCGCATTAGGAAAGTTTGAGCTATTGGTATTGTAAATGACACATTTTTTATGTATGTGTTGGTTTTAAAAATAGCAAAAATAATAGCTTTGTCATTTACAGTGCCAATAGTTATAACTTGTGACACCTTTAGCATTTGTAATGCAATATGTGTTGTATTCACGTGACTTAGATGTATTGATATTACAAATAATAATGGTTTTTATTTTTTTTAATAATTAATACTTAAATAAAAGTTATTGTAATTTATAATGGCAATAGCTTAAACTTTTGTAAATAACTTTTGTGAAGAATATGTTCAGTGTATTTTATTGTGACGAAAATCCAAGAACAGAAGTGAAATACTAACCTCTTTTTGTGACATTTGTAATAAAGCTTGAAACATTGAGAGAACATATTTGACCCAGTTGTTGTTGAATGGTTGCACAGATTGATGCTGTGGTGGTGCTGAGTGATGTTGTGGTGGCGACTAGTGATGCTGTGGCATTCAATGATCCTGTGGTAGCGCATAGTGATGTTGTTGTGCCCCTTAGTGATGCTGTGGTGGTGCTGAGTAATGCTGTGGCGATGCGATAGATAGAGTGAGTGGGATAGATAGATAGAGTGAGGGCGATAGATAGATAGAGTGAGGGCGATAGATAGATAGAGTGAGGGCAATAGATAGATAGAGTGAGGGCGATAGATAGATAGAGGGAGGGCGATAGATAGAGTGAGGGCGATAGATAGCTAGACAGATAGATAGAGTGAGGGCGATCAGTATCTAGATAAATAGATAGAATGATAGATAGATAGATAGATAGATAGATAGATAGATAGATAGATAGATAGATAGATAGATAGATAGATAGATAGATAGATAGATAGATAGATAGAGTGACGGCGATAGATAGTGAGGGCAATAGATAGATAGATAGATAGAGTGAGGGTGATAGATAGTGAGGGCAATAGATAGATAGATAGAGTGAGGGCGATAGCAAGATAGAGTGAGGGCGATAGCAAGATAGAGTGAGGGCGATAGATAGATAGAGTGAGGGCGATAGAGTGAGGGCAAAAGATAGATAGATAGATAGATAGAGTGAGGGCGATAGATAGATACAGAGAGTGAGGGCGATAAATAGAGTGAGGGCGATAGATAGATAGAGGGAGGGCGATAGATAGAGTGAGGGCGATAGATAGCTAGACAGATAGATAGAGTGAGGGCGATCAGTATCTAGATAAATAGATAGAATGATAGATAGATAGATAGATAGATAGATAGATAGATAGATAGATAGATAGAGTGACGGCGATAGATAGTGAGGGCAATAGATAGATAGATAGATAGAGTGAGGGTGATAGATAGTGAGGGCAATAGATAGATAGATAGAGTGAGGGCGATAGCAAGATAGAGTGAGGGCGATAGCAAGATAGAGTGAGGGCGATAGATAGATAGAGTGAGGGCGATAGAGTGAGGGCAAAAGATAGATAGATAGATAGATAGATAGAGCGAGGGCGATAGATAGATAGATAGAGTGAGGGCGATAAATAGAGTGAGGGCGATGGATAGAGTGAGGGCGATAGATAGAGTGAAGGTGATAGATAGATAGATAGATAGATAGATAGATAGATAGATAGATAGATAGATAGAGTGAGGGCGATAGATAGATAGTGAGGGCGATAGATAGAGTGAGGCCGATAGATAGATAGATAGATAGATAGATAGATAGATAGATAGATAGATAGATAGATAGATAGATAGACAGATAGATAGATAGATAGATAGATAGATAAATAGATAGATAGATAGATAGATAGATAGATAGATAGATAGATAGATAGATAGATAGATAGATAGACAGATAGATAGGGTGAGGGCGATTAGATAGATAGAGTGAGGGCGATTAGATAGATAGAGTGAGGGCGATTAGATAGATAGAGTGAGGGCGATAGATAGACCGATAGAGTGAGGGCGATAGATAGATAGACAGATAGAGTGAGGGCGATAGATCGATAGACAGATAGAGTGAGGGTGATAGATCGATAGACAGATAGAGTGAGGGAGATAGATAGATAGATAGGAGTGAGGGCGATAGATAGATAGATAGATAGATAGATAGATAGATAGATAAATAGATAGATAGTTGTGTGTGCGGTTGTGTGTGTGGTTGTGGGTGCGTGGTTGTGTGTGTGTGGTTGTGTGTGTTATGCTTTGTTTTGCTATGATATATTTTGTTATGCTATGCTATGTTTTGTTGTGTATGCTATGATATGTTTTGCTAGGCTATGATATGTTTTGTTTTGTTATGCTATGTTTTGTTGTGTTTTGTTAAGCTATGCTATGTTTTGTAGTGTTTTGCTATGTTTTGTTATGCTATGTGTTGTTGTGTTTTGTTATGCTATGCTATGTTTTGTTATGTTATGCTATGTTTTGTTATGCTATGCAATGTTTTGTTTTGCTATTCTATGCTTTGTTTTGCTATTCTATGCTTTGTTTTGTTATGCTATGCTATGTTTTTTTGCTATCCTATGCTTTGTTGTGTTATGCTATGCAATGCTTTGTTGTGTTTTGCTATGATTTGTTATGCTATGCTATGTTTTGTTGTGTTTTGCTATGTTTTGTTATGCTATGTGCGGTTGTGTTTTGCTATGCTATGCTATGCTTTGTTATGCTATGCTATGTTTTGTTGTGTTTTGTTTTATTATGCTATGCTATGTTTTGCTATCCTATGTTTTGTTGTGTTTTGCTATGCTATGCTTTGTTATGCTATGCTATGTTTTGTTGTGTTTTGCTATGCTATGCTTTGTTTTGCTATGCTGTTTTGTTATGCTATGTTTTGTTATGCTATGCTATGCTTTGTTATGCTATGCTTTGTTATGCTATGCTATGTTTTGCTATGCTATGCTTTGTTATGCTATGCTATGTTTTGTTATGCTATACTATATGTTGTGTTTTTTTATGCTATGCTCTGCTTTGTTTTGCTATGCTATGTTTTGGTATGCTATGCTATGCTATGTTTTGTTGTGTTTGATATGCTATGTTTTGCTATGCTATTATATGTTTTGTTTTGCTGTGCTATGTTTTGTTGTGTTTTGTTAAGCTATGCTATGTTTTGTTGTGTTTTGCTGTTTTGTTATGCTATGTGTTGTGTTTTGTTATGCTATGTTTTGTCATGTTATGCAATGTTTTGTTATGCTATGCTATGTTTGTTTTGCTATCCTATCCTTTGTTTTGTTATGCTATGCTCCGTTTAGTTTTGCTATCCTATGCTTTGTTTTGTTATGCTATGCTATGGTTTGTTGTGTTTTGTTATGCTATGCTATGTTTTGCTATGCTATGTTTTGTTATGCTATGCTTTGTTATGCTATGCTTTGTTATGCTATGCTTTTTTATGCTATGCTTTGTTATGCTATGCCAAGTGTTGTTTTGTTAGGCTATGCTATGTTGTGTTTTGTTTTGCTATGCTATGTTGTATTTTGTTATGCTATGCTATGTTTTGTTGTGTTTTGTTATGCAATGCTATGTTTTGTTATGTATGCTATGTTTTGTTGTGTGTTGTTATGCTTTGCTATGTTTTGTTGTGTTTTGTTGTTTTGTTATGCTTTGTTTTGTTATGCTTTGTTATTTTATGCTATGTTTTGTTCTGCTATGCTATGTTTTGTTTTGCTATCCTATGCTTTGTTTTGTTATGTTATGCTATGCTATGTTTTGTTGTGTTTTGCTATGATTTGTTATGCTATGCTATGTTTTGTTGTGTTCTATTATGCTATGCTTTGTTTTCCTATGCTATGTTTTGTTGTGCTATGCTTTGCTATGCTATGCTTTGTTATACTTTGTTTTGTTATGCTTAGCTTTGTTTTGTTATGCTATGCTGTGTTTGGTTATGCTATGCTATGTTTTGTTGTGTTTTCTTATGCTATGCTATGTTTTGCTATGCTTTGCAATGCTGTGTTTTGTTATGTATGCTATGTTTTGTTGTGTTTAGTTATGCTATGCTATATTTTGTTGTGTTTTGCTATGTTTTGTTATGCTATGTTTTGTTATGCTATGCTTTGTTTTATGTTATGTTATGCTATGTTTTGTTATGTTATGCTGTTTTGTTCTGCTGTTTTGTTGTGTTATGTTATGCTACGCTATGTTTTGTTTTACTATGCTATGTTTTGTTTTGCTATTCTTTGTTATGTTATGCTATGGTTTGTTTTGTTATGCTATGCTATGTTTTGCTGTGTTTTGCTATGTTTTGTTATGGTATGTTTTGTTATGCTATGCTTTGTTTTATGTTATGTTATGCTATGTTTTGTTCTGCTATGTTTTGTTGAGTTATGTTATGCTATGCTATGTTTTGTTTTACTATGATATGTTTTGTTATGCTATGTTTTGTTATGCTATGCTATGTTTTGTTGTGTTTTGTTATGCTATGCTATGCTTTGTTGTGTTTTGCTATGCTATGTTTTGTTTTGTTATGCTATGTTTTGTTTTGCCATCCTATGCTTTGTTTTGTTATGCTGTGCTTTTTCTATCCTATGCTTTTGTTTGTTATGCTATGCTGTGTTTCGTTATGCTATGCTATGTTTTGTTATGCTATAAGGGCGAGGGTGTGTGAGGGTGTGTGAGTGTGTGTGAGGGTGAGTGAGGGTGAGGGAGGTGAGGTTGTGTGAGGGTGAGGGTTTTTGAGGGTGATGGTGTGTGAGGGTGAGAGGGTGAGGGGGTGTGAGGGTGAGGGGTTGTGAGGGTGAGGGGGGGTGAGGGTGTGAGAGTGAGTGAGGGTGTGTGAAGGTGAGAGGGGGTGTGGGGGTGAGGGTGTGTGAGAGTGAGGGGGTGTAAGGGTGAGGGGTGTGAGGGTGAGTGAGGGTGAGGGGGTGTGAGGGTGAGTGAGGGTGAGGGGGGTGAGGGTGTGTGAGGGTGAGGGTTTTTGAGGGTGAGGGGGTGTGAGGGTGAGGGGGTGTGAGGGTGAAGGGGTGTGAGGGTGAGGGTGTGAGAGTGAGTGAGGGTGTGTGAGGGTGAGAGGGGGTGTGAGGGTGAGGGGGGTGAGGGTGTGTGAGAGTGAGGGGGTGTGAGGGTGAGTGAGGGTGAGAGGGTGAGGGTATGTGAGGGGTGTGAGGGTGAGAGTGTGTGAGAGTGAGGGGGTGTGAGGGTGTGGTGGTGTGAGGGTGTGGCGGTGTGAGGGTGAGGGGGTGTGAGGGTGAGGGGGTGTGAGGGTGAGAGGGTGTGTGAAGGTGAGGGTGTGTGAGGGTGAGAGGGTGTGTGAGGGTGAGAGGGTGTGTGAGGGTGAGGGTGTGTGAGGGTGTGTGAGAGTGAGGGGATGTGAGGGTGAGGAGGTGGGTGAGGGGGTGAGGGCGAGTGAGGGGGGTGAGGGCGTGAGGGTGAGTGTCTCCAATGAATGTCGCTGCTTCACCTTCTTTAAAAATGTTCAGTGCTGCAAATAGAGCATGCCGCCCTAATTATCACAGCATGAGGCCCCAAAGTGATAATTATCACAGCATGCAGAGAGGTGCCCCACACTGCTGGAGCACTCAACTGCACATTAATTATAGTTGAGTGCTCCAGCAGCCTGGGGCGCCTGTTGACCTGCTGTGATAAGTGGGGTCACACATGCTGTGATAATTGTTACTTGCAGCGCAGATACCCGATTCCCGCCCCTCCAGGACTCCCTGACCTGCCTCATGGTTGCCACGGCAATATTTCTGAAAATGTTGCCGTGCTACCGTAAGGCAGGTCATGGAATCCTCGAGAGGTGGGACCCAGAGCAGACAGATCTGCTAAACAGGAGCTTTTTCCAATGGCAGGCCTCCATTTCAAGAGGCCTGCCAATGGAAAAAAGGGGCGTGGCTTCATGCCATACTGAAATCCCCTGCTCACAATATTTCTTTGCCTGCAGCAGGGCCATGCCCTGCAATGCAGGCTTCGACCTAAAAAGGAGTGGCGATAGGGGGCAGCCCTGTCTAGTTCCTCTTCGCACGTCCACTGTATCCGAAAGCAGCCTGCCTATTCGCACTCGTACATTGGGTCTTTGGTATAGCAGTCCAACCATGTCGACGTATGCGTCTCCCAGGTTGAATTTCTCCAGCACTGCCTTCAGGTAGGGCCACTCCACGGAATCAAAGGCTTTCTCAAGGTCCAGCACTAGGCACCCCGATCTTGGCCAGTGTAGCGTGGCACTTTCCTGTACCCTGAAGAGGCGGCGGATATTGTAAGAGGTGCTTCGTGCGGGCGCCATGCCATTTTGGTCATGATGGACAAGGGTGGAGACTACGGTGGCCAGGCGCTGAGCTAAAATAAAAGTAAAGATTTTATAATCTGTATTTAACAGAGCGAGAGGTCTGTAAGAGCCCATATTTGTGTCGACCCTGCCGGGTTTTAGGAGCGAGACGAGAGTGGCCTCATTGAGCGTGGTGGGAAGCGCCGAGTCGTTGATTGCAGCAGCATATACTGTAGGCAGCTCAGAAATTAGGATTTCTGAGCATGTTTTAAAAAATTCGGCGGGCCAGTTTTTGCCATTAGAAAGAGCAAAAATGGCTTCGCGCTGGTCCTCCGACGTGAGTGGCGCCTCTAGGTCTCCCTGCTGCGCAGCTGTGAGGAGTGGCAGTTGTATATCCGAGAGATAGTCTACGATAGCTTCAGTAGGAGCTCTCAGTTGAGACCGGTATAAGGCCCGGTAGTGTTGTACAAAAGCTTGGTGTATTTTTCTCTGTGTGTACACTACCCCTTCCTCAGCCGTATGGATGGCAGACACAGGCGTAGTGCGATCTTCCTGTCTTACAAGCCAGGCCAGTAGTTTCCCGGGTTTATCACTAAGATGGTGCGTGCGCGCCGAGTGAGCTGTATAGTTAAGGTGACAGAGCTGTTCCAGCAGCCGTGTATGTTCCTCGCGAGCCGTAAGTAGCGGTCCGTCGGCCCCTGTCATCGCCTCCTGCTTTCGTCGGAGCAGGTCAGTCTCCACACGCTGCAAATCTCCCTCCAATCTTTTCTGCATGTGTCCCTGTGTGCCCAGGCAGTGCCCCCTAATCACGACCTTAAAGGCTTCCCATTTGATCTGTGGGGAGGACGCTGCGCCAGAGTTGTCCTCAAAGTATTGCGCTACACAGGCTTGCAGGGAGTCTCGGAAAGGGGCGTCTAGTAATAGGGCGGGCTGTTATGGCCAAGTAGGAATAGGCGGGTGTGGGCGTTCCCATGTTATGTCTAGTGTATGCGGGTTGTGGTCCGAGTGTGTTCGGCCCATGTACTGTGTGTCTGTAATGAGGGGTAATAGTTCCGAAGACACCATGTATCTGTCCAGGCGTACATGTAGAGCGTGCGCCCCTGAGTAGTAGGAGTACACCCTAGTAGTGGGGTTGCGAGTGCGCCAGGCGTCTTGTAGGTCCCACTGTGTTGCCCAATGAATGAGCGACTTCATGGCGCCGTAGGTCGGTGCCCCGGGCCGGGGTGGAGCAGAACGGTCTAGTGTTGCGTCCAGTATGCAATTGTAATCGCCCCCGAGTATCCAGGGGACTCCATGCCAGGGCGCCAATTTCTTCGATAGGTGTGCAAAAAAACCTCCCTGGTCTGTATTGGGAGAGTACAGGGAAGTCAGGACCACAGGTTGCCCGTCTAGCCGGCCATGTGCAAGCACAAACCTACCCTCCGGGTCGATGTGAGAGTGTGTCATTGCAAAGGGAGTGCCCGGTCTCACCCATAGCAGCGCCCACGGGCATATGAGGAATATTCTGTGGCGTATAGTTGCCCCCTGCATTGACGGCGTAGTGCTAGCACTTCCGCCTTGTGTAAGTGTGTTTCCTGCAAGAGCGTAATTTGAACCCGGTGGCGTTTGAGGTAGGAGAATATTTGATATCGGCGTGACGGCGTGTGCATGCCTCTAATGTTCCAGGTACAAATTTTTATCGCAGTCATAGTAACAATTCAGGCAATCCCCCCTCCCTCCCCATTACATCAGCTGACCCCGGACCCGCTGCACAGCCCCACCGCCGGCACTTAAAGTCATCTCCATTGACACGAATATCATATCCTGGGAAAACATAAAAAGGACAGGGATTAAATAACAAAATTGACCAGAAGGGGGTAAACCAATGGTGAATGCCAAAAGGGCAGTAGCCAAACATGCCACCGTCCAAACTCTCGATCAAAAGGAATAACCTTTCAAGTCTAGGGGGTGTTACGTGCTAGGCACAGTCTCAGCAGTACAGCAACTTGGACAAAGAAGGGGGTCACCATCCTTCCCTGGGCCTCACGGTTTAGGCATCGCGTAGCCAAAGTATATTGGGTGAAATTGGCTTGACCTGCTATGCAGAAGTCTCGACATGGCCAGCCGTTCAGGAACAAAGCAAAGCAGGCCGCATATCCCAAGCCATGTGCGTGGCTAGTCACCCATAGGTAAAGGTCGATGGACAGAGGAGGTGCAGGGAGTCCCTCCCACTACAGCACTGTGTCAGTGTTCGGGTGACCAGGGTAATACTCACTGTGTCCCGTCTCCGCCGTCTCTCCCGGAGGCGAGGATGTCGCCCCAGACATCGCCAAGCTCCAGCGGCGCAGCAGTGTCCGTCCAGGCCGCAGCCAAGACAGCGTCGTTCTGGTGAGCTCCGTCGGGGCTCCGCACGTGACCTCAGTTGAGCAGGTCTGCTGTCTGTGGTGTGACATCCGGTGGGTCTGTGGAAAGTTGAGAATCCGATATCCCATAGAGGGCTTCATCATCGCTCGGAAACGTCCGTGGACTGGCGTCCGGCGCAGCGCCTGATGTTGGGGAGCTGCTAATTTCGGTGACTTTGCGGAGTGCATCTTGCTGCTCCTGGATAACCTGTTCCGCGGGTGGGGAGTGGCGCGCCGCGCCCTCCGGCCGTTGAGTCTGAGGCGCTCTGTTTGGACCTATTAACTGTCATACTTCTACTTTCTAGAACACCCAACATTGTATTTAATATGTTATTATGTTCCTCCACAGTCTTAGCATGAATCATTATGGCCTCTTGAAAGGTTTGGATGCCCTCAACAAAATGACCCATCAAGTTTGGAAAACACTGGCAGCTGACACCAAACCAGAAGGGAGCCTCAAATACCTATAAGCTCCAAATGGTTTCACAAACGTTGTTACATCTTTAGACTTTTCACACAATTTAACTTGGTGATATTCAGATTTTAAATCAATTATTGAAAAATATGTGGAACCACTTACAGCAGTCAGCATTTCTTGTATTTTTGGAAGAGGATGACAATCTATAATTTTGTTTCTATTTAATGACCTTAAATCTGCTCAACATCTAATATTTCCTGTTTTTCCTTAGTAATAACCACTGCTGTAATCCGTATGCTCAGTAATTCCATCCTTACACAATATGGCCAATAACTCTTTTAGTTCATTTGTTACTGATAATGGTACGTGTTGTACTTTATTGGTTACTGGCATGGCATTTTAATTCAACTTGATATGATTCTCAAAGCTCTTTACACATCCAATATTTCTTAAAAACACTTTAACATGTTTCTTTAAGACCTCTTCTAAGCACAAAGGTAAATCTTAATTTTCCACATTTAGTATAGACATGTCACTCAACAAAATGGGTTCAGTAGAACCTGGTTTTAGCATGATACCTAGTTTTCCAAGATCTTGCCATCCCACAATATCTCCCCCTCTCAGCCACATAGATTTTTGTTTGTATAGTGCGCCATTTAACTTCACATGTATTATTAAAGTTTCCTAGCATGTTGTGTTGAATTCACCAAATGCCTTTGGATTGAAGTCAGACTCCAAAAGTTTGACCCTCTTCCACAATTAGTAAATTATGTGATCTGCTAAAATCGAAATTGGTGACCAATACATGTAACCCCACATTACCTATATGTACCATACCTAATGGCCCGTTGTACTTGCCTGGCTTTGTGTCAACTGTAAAAACAATGTTAGCACAAATCTCTTAATTAAATTCTCCGACAGAATTAACCACTTTACATTACTAGAAGACCTGACATTTCTACAAACTACCCCAAAATGACCTATTTTCTGACATTTCATACATTTCTTTCCAATTGCACGACATCCGGAATAGTTTCCTAAATTAGTTTTTGATTCTCACCTATAACACATCATGTTTGCTCTTGCGTGCTGATTTCCATTTATGTTGAGACAATTTTAGATATGCGCTGACACTATTTTTACAGTGTGCTCTGACTTCCAGAATACTGGCGTGTAGGTCGTCAGTCTAGCTTTTGCTCTCAGTGCTCGCTGACATCATAAACACTCAACGCCTTCTCTCTGCACCTCAACAACTTATTGTGCGAGTGTGCCAGGATTCCGGCTACCGCAAGGAAAATGCCTAGCCAACGACTTAACAGTAAAAATAAATTCCTCTTGCTGTCTTCCACTGTCTGCTGCACTCCTAATCTTGCTTCGTCGTCACAAATGAGCGCAAATAAATACTATAAAAAATGTACATATGCTCTTCCACTTTGCACACGGAGTCAATGGTAATATGCTCCTGTTAATAGTAGAGCTGTGTCTTGGTGGGCCCTGTTCGGGTCTTTGCTCCTCAAATGATTGACAAATTTCTTGTGATTCATCTTTTGAAATAAACTGGATTCCAAGAACCGTTTCCAGTACCTTATTTCAATATATAAATAGGCCCACAACATGAATGCAGAAATAGTACATCATCCGTCAGGAGCACGGTCAGATTGAGTAGAACATTCAACAACCTCTCATAAATACAGCAACATTCCAATTCTCTTATGACACTATATGATTCTAATTCAAAGACCCACTTACCCTTAAAGTGTGAACCCTTCCAGAAACATCCAGAATTGCACATCAATGCAACACCACCTTTCCTGTGTTCACTCAATCAGGTTGCTATAGGCCTGCAAGACTGTGACATGATTTGAAACCTCTGTCGGAGAAGTCCACCAGTCCTCCGACCACATTTCTCCACTCTCTTCCTCCTCTTGAGAGTTTGCTCCCTTCTCGGTGTGGATGGCCTCAAGGTGACCTTATAGGTTTCCCATGATCTGGCATTCTGGAGCACACTCCTTTCTCAGTTGTTTGTCGTCCTCGGCATCCTTTCCCGGCTCTCCAGCTTTTCCCCATATCTGTAAACAGTAGTCCTTTGTTACTTTCGTTGCTCCTGGCTTTTTTTCTTTGTCCTTTTCTTCCTTTTTACCCTATCCTCTTTTTATTTCAAGGCATTCAGAAGGCCTGACTGCTAACCAGGAAGCAGCGACACTCTCAGGTAAGTGCTTTTCTTTCTTAATATTCTGTATTAACATAAATCTCCCCTTCCTTACTTTCTTCTGTTCGGAAAAGGACTATTGAGGGGATATCTAGATGAAAAGATATGCATTATGTTGATCTTCCCTTTTCTATGACACTTAATAAACCCGAAAGGTTGCAGATTATAAAAAACATCTCCTAATTCTGGGATTGTTTGCTTTGATATCATTTTTCATGTTTTCTCCCCCACAAAACGACCTGCTAACAAATGGCAATGGGCTAGAAATAAGACTTTTCTCCTAAAAGGTTGGTGACCAAGTAACTGAACTTTTATATAGAACAAGCAATTTTTTCATGCAAAATTAAGGGACAACCTCCTCAGGATTGTCTTCTTAAACCTCATCCATGCTTCTTATATGATAAGATTTCCAGGCAGCCCAGATGGAGCACCTTGATAGGCATTTCATATATTTGATCTGACTACAACTGGAGTGGATGGAGTTCCTAGATATTTAGCTTTCCTTTCTTCTTTCCTAGCTTTCTTCTCCTTTGTAGGTAGAACCTCCCAATATTCTGTAGTATAAGGGGCCCTTATAACCACCTGGTTTCTTCCCCTAGACTGTTCACTGTTAGGAGAAAAAGGAACTCTAGAATAAGGGACTCTCCGGAAGTTGTGAAATTACCCTGACATTCATTGGACTATTCTGTACATCTTCCCTTTGAATGTCTACTTTAACTAAAGGGTATTCGTTCTGTTCACCATTTATGCATCATATTTTAATAGTTCCCTCCACATGGACAGTGCTCAATCCTTTTATCGGAGAGGCAATAGAGGACTGTCTACAACCTATCGCCTCTACCGGCTGGCCATTCACCTTTAATGAACCCCAACTTCCATGGGCTCCTCTTCTTTGTATAGATTGCAAAACCTTGCGACGTGACCCCAAATACCACATTTGAGGCATTGGGGTCCTGTGAGTTGTGAAAATGTGCCTCTAGTGGTATGTGTATTCATTGTCTCAGACCTTCTTTTTAGAGGTGGTTTTCCTACCAGAGATTTGTAACCTTCCCCTTTGTATTTATTTATTTCCTAATATATTTCGTTTCTTGGGCTTGATTGGAAACTGAAGACATTCCTACCGCAGCAGACCAAGTCACATTACAGTGGTGGTTAACCCATCTCGTAACAGGCATCTGCAAGTAATTTAATAACTGCTCTAGATAGGTTTTCTCTATAATTTCTTCTTTAGTTGCTGTTTCAGATTTCAGCCACCTATCTGCAAGGTCTATGACTCCATTTAAGGCTTGTAGTGTCACTCCACTTATTTCTTGTAGTTGTCTCAATCTAATTCTGAGGTCTCGTTGTCGATTCCCAATCATTCCAGTATCCTTCATTTTATGTTCGCATATGGAGTACGACCCAAGGATTAGCTGCCTAGTAAGCCGTTGGCAAATTTCCTGTAAGTAGTGGTCCCTGATTTTGTCCCCATATATCAGCAGGCCATACTGCAGCTTCAACAATTCTCTCAGAATTATTAAGAAAGAAACAGTATCTTCTCCAGTATTAGGGGTGTCTTTCATAGATTCACATGCTTGAATATTCCCCGTCGTCGAAGTGGGAGTCCCACGGTACATAAATAGCAGTAATATATATGCATGTATACATGAGAAATATCATAAATAAAATATATATACATATAATGCAATAGAAATGTAAACTTGAAAAAGTACCATAGAACAGAATAGGCCCATTGAAAAGCCCAAGGGAGAATTCACTTTAGTAACATATTAGAGTCATTATGTGTTGGTCCACATTCCAGCCAATCAGGCTGTATCCTCCTCTAGAACCTTCTCCTCAGAAGCCCAAGTCCTCAGATTTTCTACCGCACGTCGTGTGAAGGGAGTCTCCCTGAGCTCTGCTCAGTTTTTCACCAGTTCTAGCTGTTTTTCTCTTCAGAAATGTCTTCTACTAAGAAAACCTTGTTCAAGGCTTGTCCATCCTGTGGTAAATTGCGCCTTTTTCATGAGGACCCTCACAGTAAGTGTATTTACTGTCTTTACCCGTATCATAATGCCTCTACCTGCAAGTTCTGTCACACTTTTCCCCCTAAAACATTGAGGGATAGAGAGGCCTGTCTCCTTCTGTGGCTACAGAAGTTGAAAACATCTGAGAATGTGGTTTCTGATGTTGAGAGTCTGTCATCTGGATTTTCAAAATCCTCTCAGAAGCGTGGGTCTGAGACTGAAGTACCCTCTCCTTTTCTTAAGAAGAGTAAAATGTTGGGTTCCTTCAAGGATGTCTCCCCACAGGACTTACTTCAGGGCGCGCCTATGGGACCTGGCTCTCTGGCGTCTAGACCCAAGACTATGCCCGCCTCTTCAAAAACGGGCACTGGCTCGTCGACGGGCTCGTCGACGCGTCCTTCGACGTCTTCAGCGACTACAAAGTCAGTTATGGCTGTTTCTACGTCGACGACCACTTGTTCCCTGTCAACCAGCTCTGCAACGGCGACGACCATCTCGTCGACGAGCAGCCAAGAGGTGAGACCCATCTCGTCTATTATTAAGATCTCGTCGACGATCAAACCGTCGACGAAGAAATCATCGTCGACGCGCCTTCCGTCGACGGTTCCCCCGTCGACGAAGAAAAAGCCATCGTCGGCGACGACTGCTCCGACGACCGGATCTTCCTCGTCGACGACCGCTTCGTCGACGACTGCTTCGTCGACGGTAACATCTTCGTCGACGGTGGCCACTCCGTCGACGACTGGTCCGTCGACGGCTACTTTCTCGTCGCCGAAAGCATCTTCGTCGATGGCGAAGACTGCAACCTCGCCGACGACCAAAAAATCATTGTCGACCAAGAGTAAGCTGCCAATTCATACGCCTGTTTCTGCGGCGACGGCGCAAGAACAACCGGGTGGTGCTAAAACTGTGGAAATCTCGTCGACGGGCTCGTTGACTACGCACCAACCCCTACAGACTACTACCACTTTCAAAGTGGTTACTGCCTCGTCTCTCAAGACTGTTCCACTCATTCTGTTAAGTCCAGTAAGGAGTGGATCTCAGCCTCCGGAGAAATTATTTCAGTCTGGAGAAGAGGAATCCGGAAATGACTCTGAAATGGATCAAACTTATGAGCCAGCATCCAGTCCTTCTGAATTACACATTAAGTGTCAAGAGTATAGTGACGAGGATGAGGATGAGGATAATAATGTCGAAGATGGGAATGTACTTTTTCCAATCAATACGGCAGAACCAACTACTTACGAACAGGTTACGCAAATTCCTTTGTCATTGGTGCAAAACCTGCAACATATGCTGGACAACTACAATCGTAGGTTTCCACCGTCATTGCCTACTTCTCCGGCACCTCAAGTGCCCCGGTCTCAGTCTCCAGCGCCACGACCTCAGTCTCCAGCTCCTCGACCTCCATCTCCAGCACCTCGACCTCAGTCTCCAGCACCTCGGCCTCAAGCTCCGGCGCCTGTCGCACCTACGTCTCCTTCGGGTGCTTGCCCTGATACCGATAATGAGAACCAAACTCCTCATAACACTGAGGATAACGACACCGATGATGACATGCAAGATTGGGACAATTATAGGGCACAGACACCTTCTACTCCACCGGCATCACCAAGAGCTTCACCGCCAGTGGATATCGCGAGTTTCCATAACCTTATGGTTCGTGCTGCGAAAAGGTTCCACTTAACAATCGGGGCGCAACAAACTGATTGTTTCTTATATGATTTTAAGGACTTACCTCAACGGCAAACGCATACCATTCCTATAATAGACCACATATGGGAAGAAGGTCTAAAGTTGATGGAACGTCCTAATTCCATACCAGCTGTTCTGCCCAGATTGGACAAAAAATATAAAGCGCCACCTACTTCTCCGGCCTGTTTGGTTTCTCAACCTAAGGCAGATTCTGTTATCACTCAGGCGGCACAAAAAAGATCTCGAAATCCGGCCATACCTCTGACATCTCCGCCTGATCAGGATGGCCGTAAATTAGACTCAATTGGCAAAAAATGTACCACTATGGCAGCGACAACTGTGAGAGCGTCCAACGCCTTAGCTATTCTAGGTCGCTACGACCGTCAAATGTGGTCTGAGATCGCTGGTCTGATCCCTCAGATGCCCGACTCCATCCGGGATGAAGCGCAGGCCATCATTCTCGAAGGAGAAAAGATTTCAGCAGAAATAATCGACTGTGCCGTCGATATATCCTCCACTGGTTTCCGGCAACTAGCGGGTGCTGCAGTCTTGTGCCGTCAAGGCTGGCTAAAATCAACCAACTTCCGTCCGGAGGTCCAGTCCAGAGTTTTGGATTTACCTTACGACGGTGAATCTTTATTCAGTAAGCATATTGATGATGCTTTGGAACTTATAAAGAAGGACACAGACACAGCAAAGTCCTTGACAACTCTACAATATCGGAAAAGGCCATTTCGTGGGGCACGCGGTAGAGGAGGAGGAACCTCTATTTTTCGTGGAACAGGCCAATATCGATCATACAACTACAATGATAACAGACAGAGGGGCTCCTATCAGTCCCAGGGTCGTTCATCCACCTCCAGACCATACCAGCGTAAGTCCAATTACAGAGGTGGTGCGAACAACAACAAAAAACAGTGACAATCCCATATTTTACCCTCTGGCGATTGTTCATCTTGGAGGTCAGATCTCAAAGTTCTTCTACAATTGGTCAAACATTACCAACGACCAATGGGTCTTGGATGTTGTTTTAAAAGGACATACCCTGGAATTCACGAAATTTCCCCCCACTCGTCCACCTTCGGGTCCACCTTCTCCCCACTTCAAGGAACTGTTGGCCCAGGTGCAGCTTATGATCAAGAAAGGAGCCATAGAATTGGTACCGCAAGGTCAACGCGGCAGGGGTTTTTATTCCCGTTTCTTTCTAGTAAGGAAAAAATCAGGAGACTGGCGCCCCATCTTAGATTTGAGAGCTCTAAACAACTTCATCGCATCAAAGACTTTTCAGATGCTAACCCTACTTCAAATCTTGAATTTCCTCATTCCAGGAGAGTTCTTTTCAACGATAGACCTTCAAGATGCATATTTCCATGTACCTATTCACCCAAGGCACAGGAAATATCTCCGTTTTACAGTCGTCCAATTTCATTATCAATTCAAGGTCCTGCCATTCGGCCTGCGATCAGCACCGAGGGTATTTACCAAGATTCTAGCCCCGGTGGCTGCCTACCTGCGTCTACAGGGCATCCAGTTGTATCCGTATCTGGACGACTGCCTGATAAAGGCCAGGACTTTTCAGTTAACGGAACAGCACACTCAAGTCTGCATATCCCTCTTCGAAACATTGGGTTTGTCCATCAATTGCCTAAAGTCACACTTTCAACCATCTCAACAGCGAGATTTTCTAGGAGCCTCGCTCGATTCTCGGCTGGGGCAAGTGTTCGTTTCGCAGGAGAGACAAGATCGAATGATAAAGAAAGTACAATTCCTACGGTCAAGACAGTACATTTCTGTCCGGATGTACAAATCATTCCTTGGCATGGCTTCTTCGTGCATTCAGCTGATTCCCAACTGCAGACTGCACATGCGAGTTCTACAGGAAGAACTAGACAAGCAGTGGAAGCAGATATCGGGGTCGTTCGAAGACAAGATCCAACTGACGCCCCGCATTCGAATCGCTTTGGAGTGGTGGGCTCATCCTCCAAACATAGCGACAGGTCGTTCATTCAAAGGCGAACCACCAACACTTCCACTGACAACAGACGCTTCCCTAGAAGGTTGGGGGGCACATCTCGACGGGATGTCCGTGAAGGGAAAATGGACGGCGTCTCAGCGCACTTGGCACATAAATCGCTTGGAGCTACTGCCGATTTTCTTGGCCTTGAAGTCCTTTCAGAGAGTAGTGCAGGGACAAACATTGCTGGTGAGGACGGACAACACCACCAGCATGCACTACATCAACAAACAGGGCGGCACAAGGTCTCTCGTGCTGTCACAAATGGCACAGGAAATATGGGATTGGGCTATCCATCGGCAAATACATCTCACAGCTGTCCATGCGCCAGGGGTGGCCAATGTTCTGGCGGACTCGCTCAGCAGAGCCCTCTCGGACAACCACGAATGGGAAATCAATCGACCAACGTTGGATTTCGTCTTCCGACAGTGGGGCCGACCACAGTTGGATCTCTTTGCAACTGCTCTCAACAAGAAGTGTCAACGATTTGCGTGCCGGCATCCACACAAGGAGTCGAGCGGGAATGCCTTTTCAATAGACTGGTCGAACGACTTCATCTATGCATTCCCTCCACTTCCGCTCATTCCTCGCCTGTTGCACAGAATGAGGTTCCAACTGTTTTGAATAACCCTGATCGCACCCAAATGGCCGAGACGTCCTTGGTTTTCAGATCTTCTTCTGTTCTCTCTGACAAATCCGATACAATTGCATCCTCTGCCACATCTTCTCACGATGCAGCAAGGTCAGATATGCCATCCGGACCCAGCATATCTCCAACTTCATGCTTGGAACCTGAGTACAATGAATTTGCACACATGAAAATCGACAAGGATTGTAGGGCGGTGCTAGCAAGTGCTCGGGCTCCATCTACCATCAAAACTTACCAGCTAAAGTGGAAGCGTTTCTGTGCTTGGTGTTCCACTAAAACCCTGGATCCCATGTGTGCTCAGCCTGAGCAGATCTTGCCGTTCTTTTTGTCATTAGCAAGATCAGGACTATCACACTCCACTCTAAAGGTGTTTCTAGCTGCAATTTCTCGTTTCCGCCATGATGGCGTAACATCTTTGTGCTCCTCCAGAATAATCAGACAATTCTTCAAGGGCCTCTTTCGGATGTTCCCACCAATCCGTCGGCCCCCACCTTCTTGGCGACTGAACTTAATTTTGTCTCAACTACTTTTGCCTCCATTCGAGCCCATCCATTCTTCCAATCTAAAATTCCTCACTTGGAAAGTGGCTCTTTTGCTTGCTCTGACTTCATCCAGGCGCGTCAGCGACATCCAAGCCTTTACTATACAGCCACCTTTTCTACAGTTCTCCAACGAGGCTGTTACTTTGAGAACAAATCCCAGTTTTATTCCTAAGGTTCCCAGTGACTTCCATCTCAATGAACAAATTGTTCTTAAGACTTTCTTTCCTGCACCTCAATCTGCAGCGGAACGTTCTTTGCACACTCTGGATGTGAAGCGCTGCCTCAAGTTTTACATTCAACGCACAGCTACATTTAGAAAGACTAATCAATTATTTGTAGCATATGGCCCAGTGTGCAAAGGACAATCTGTAACCAAACAGACTATCACCAGATGGATATCGTCTGCCATATCCTACTGTCATCAACGGGCTGGCAAGCCCCTTCCTGCTCCGGCTCGAGCTCATTCCACGAGAGCTGTGTCGACTTCTGCTGCCCTCTTTGCGGGGGTACCTCTGAGACACATCTGCAGAGCTGCTACTTGGTCTAGCAGCCATACTTTTACGAAGCACTACTGCCTGCAATCAACAGATGCCGCGGATGCGGCAGTAGGTCAAGCGGTGCTGCAGAATCTTTTCCGATAAAGGTGAGCCTCTGTTTGCTACCCGCCTCCAGTCATAAAGGTTTTTGTCATGATTTTTGGTATTTATTACTTATTAAGTGATATGTTTTGCCAAGACTTAAATTGTATACTTCCTTTATGACTAATGTATGATTTACTGCTTTCTACTCTTATTCAAGCATGTGAATCTATGAAAGACACCCCTAATACTGGAGAAGAACAAAAGTTACTTACCTGTAAACTGTGGTTCTCCAGTATTGGTGTCTTTCATAGATTCGCATGCGACCCTCCCATCCTCCCCTCAGAGGCTCTCTTCTCCTCAAGCATTTATACTTACTTGTGCTACGAAAATCTGAGGACTTGGGCTTCTGAGGAGAAGGTTCTAGAGGAGGCTACAGCCTGATTGGCTGGAATGTGGACCAACACATAATGACTCTAATATGTTACTAAAGTGAATTCTCCCTTGGGCTTTTCAATGGGCCTATTCTGTTCTATGGTACTTTTTCTAATTTACATTTCTATTGCATTATATGTATGCATATTTTATTTATGATATTTCTCATGTATACATGCATATATATTACTGCTATTTATGTACCGTGGGACTCCCACTTTGACGACTGGGAATATTCAAGCATGTGAATCTATGAAAGACACCAATACTGGAGAACCACAGTTTACAGGTAAGTAACTTTTGTTCTTCTCCTGGGCCATATTTCTGCAGAACCATGGAAGGAAGGACAGTGCAACCCCTTTCCTCCCAAAACATCAGCAAGCCTTCCAATGACGACATCTTAAGTTTGTACACTTTCTCCAGTTGTTCAGACTGAGTTTAAAGGGCTTTCTGAAATTTCTTTCTTTACTGCTGGGAATTGGACATGAACGATTTCCATTGCAGTTTCCAGTTTTTGCTGTTCGTCAACTAACTTAAGGACAAAAGCTTCCATTTCCTCTAATCCCACTTCTGACACCATTTATTGGAAGGTGGGTAAGAAATAAGGC
The DNA here is from genome assembly GCF_964263255.1 of Lissotriton vulgaris. Lineage (NCBI taxonomy): Eukaryota > Metazoa > Chordata > Amphibia > Caudata > Salamandridae > Lissotriton > Lissotriton vulgaris. The sequence continues at coordinate 548,756,224 of NC_141699.1, read as the reverse complement.
TTTGGAAGCTTATTTGTGCTTTTCAAAATGATTAATTATTGGTTCTTGCCCATATAAGGAAAGGAAAAAATATATAGGGATTTATAGTCTCTTGGAGCTCAGGGAAGATGTTTTTATGGTGCAGAAGCGGATTCTCTTCTTGTTTCTAAGAACTTCTTCTCTTCTAGGTGGAGTGGTGCCATGGCCACCAATGGTCCCTATGAAAAAAAACATAATTTCAGGTAAGTATTAAAGGAAGTACATTTTTAAAATTATAACTGATATCCCCTTTAAACTATAATGTGTCTACTCTCAGAGAGATTATTTTAACCGTAAGCTTAGGCTTCCCTCTTTTCCCCTCCTTTATTCGGTGGTCAGTGGGAGGCTAAAGGTTTTCTCAGGGAGATTCCCTCATGTTATGAGATCTCTAAGGAGTCTCTAAAGATAGTATGCCTTGATTCTTTACCTACCTCAGAGTCATTTCGGCAAACAAGGAGAAATTTAAAAATCTCAAATTCCCTATTGGCTTCTGCCTGTTTAGAATTATGTAGTTAGATTAGGGATAGGCTCAGGTAACTTCTGTTACTAACAAGCAAAGGGTTAGCAATTTCTTTCCCAGTACTCGTTTAGGTCCATTGGGTTATTGGCTTCATGTTAAAAAAATGAACGAAAGCAGAGTCTTGTGAACTCCTCTTCCACAGCCTCCACCCTCACCTCCTTTTTCTATGTTCACTCTTCCAGGTTGCCACAGCCCTCCAGGTCTGGGGCGTGCTTTGAAACCTCCATCGAGTTTCCTGTGACCTGATTATGTAGAACGCTTTCCTTCGATTGCTTGCCATTGACGGCATCCTTCCCCAACTCTCCGGCTTATACTCCCCTTTGTAACTGGTAGTCCATTGTTACTTTCCTTGTTGGTGGCCCTGCCATTATTATCCCTGGCCCACCTTCTCTCTCCTTTTTCTCCCTTTGGCACTGCTTTCCTTATTTCTAGGTATTCCAGAGGCTTGACTGCCAAACAGCAAGGAGTAACATCCTCTGTTAAGTGATTTTCCTTCTTCATATTCTGTAATTTTTCACAGAGCCCCATGGTAGTGCCAACCATGGTCATTTGTGTAGATAGCTCATGGTTTTCCCTAATGAGCTATTTAAATATATATATTCACATGTCTAAGGTATGTATAGCTCCAAGGGGTGTAATACTAGGAAGTTTTAGGTTGAATCATGATTTAATTAATGCACATGAAACTGATTCTATCATACCCACTTACTCTGGATATATCTAACCTGTCGATTATGTTTTCAGGACACATGCCCTACTTAATCTGTTTGTAAGCTTTGATATCTTGGATGCCAATTTTGGGGATCAGAATACGCTTTTTATATCTTTCTATTTATCCACTCAATCCGCAAGTTTCCGTAAAGTTTATAATTATCTCCCTGGTCCTACGACCAATGGATTAAAATTAGCATGGCACCTTCACAATCCATCCCATCCCTGTTCTTAGAGAATATGATAACATCAAATCTTTTACTTATCTCTGAGGCATAATTCATAAAGTTGCTCCTTTGCCACAAGCCCAAGTGTCAGAATGATGTGGTACTGCTGGCACGGACCCCAAGTGCAGTAGGAAGTTTGTGGCATTCTTTACTGATTTTAGGACCAGTTTAGACTTAAGCACAAACTTAAACTACAGATTATGTCATTTGGGCTAGGCAGCTCAAACCTACACACATGCAATATACATGGAAGATAGGCATCAAGATATTAGAAAAGGTTTGCAGATTTCCCTATATAATCATTACCATATTTGGATATTTGATGCCTCTTGTGACCACTGCGCCTTTCAGTAGGCCGGGTCACCCCCCTTGTTCCTGCCGCTACCTGCTCCTGCCGATCCTGCTGGGACTCCCGCCCGCCTGCTCCTGCCGCCGCTGCCCTCCCTGCACCCGAGCGACCCAGCCACAGCTGAGCCGCCCGGCCGCCAGTTTTTCCCGCCGCTGACCCCCTGCGGCCCCGCCCACCACCAGCCCATTGGCCATCCCGCTCCCGCCAACCCAGCTGACCCGCCCTCCCATCCCCCTACTTAAGGGGATCGCCGGGTGTGCTCGGGAGTGACCACTGTGCCTTTCAGTAGGCCGGGTCACCCCCCTTGTTCATGCCGCTACCTGCTCCTGCCGATCCTGCTGGGACTCCCGCCCGCCTGCTCCTGCCGCCGCTGCCCTCCCTGCACCCGAGCGACCCAGCCACAGATAAGCCGCCCGGCTGCCAGTTTTTCCTGTCGCTGGCCCCCTGCAGCCCCGCCCACCAACAGCCCATTGGCTGCCCCGCTCCCGCCAACCCTAGCTGACCCGCCCTCCCGTCCCCCTACTTATGACGCCCCCAGAGCGACCGCGCAGGGGACGCGCGCATCGGTAGCGCCGACTGAGCGCCGACTGAGCGCCGAAGGTGCACCAAAGGTAAGCCCGTCTACGCCCGTCCGCGCCTGGACCGCGCCCAGCGCCAGGACCCCTGGCTCCCGCAGACACCAGCCCACCCGCCGGACCTACGACGCCACCGAACTCTACGCACACTCAACGCCGGTCGAATCCCGGGCTGCTATCGAGCCACCCCGAGACGCACCCACGGACCCTTCTGCTGCCACTCCTGCAAGTTCACCTGCATCCGGACCTGCACTACACCAGCACCGACCAAGCCGAGCACCAGCAGCAACCACCTCAAGTGCATCCTGCTCAACACCCGCTCCATCCACAGACACGCCGTCGAGCTCTGGAACCTGCTCGACACCACAGCCCCAGACGTCGCCTTCCTCAGGGAAACCTGGATGAACGCCTCCTCAGCGCCCGACATCGTCATCGCCATCCCGGACGGCTACAAGATCATCCGGAGGGACCGCGTCAACCAGACAGGAGGAGGCATCGCCATCATCCACAGGAACACCATCCGCATCACGACCAACACCGACGACACCCTCGCACCCGCCGAACACCTGCACTTCCAGATCCACATCAACCCCAAGACCACCCTCAAAGGCACCCTCATCTACAGACCCCCGGTGTTAGGAATTAAACCTCTTGACATGCGAGATTGCTGGGATGTGGTCTTTGGCCCAGTTCCCTAAAACTAAAGACAGCTATTTCTTTTTAGACGCTCCCTTAACAGAGAAAAGAGGCACAGAGCTTGGCTTACTGTTCCGGTACCACGCCCCCTCTTCACTTCCTGGTTCCTTGCTCGAGTCCTCCGTGGCGTCCTTCGGATTTCTTCGAGGCTTCCCTGGACCCTTGCCCTCCTTTATTCATTCATTCCCTGACCCTGCAGCAGCTAGCTGGTCTGTTACTTTGTGAGAGTGTTTTTGCCGGTCTTCGGCATTTCTTGGTTTTTACGCGAGTGTGTTATCGTGACTACCCTTACTTTGCTCACGCATTTTGCGGGCGTTTGTCTGCTCGTTTTCTTTTCTTGACTTCTGCTGTATGAATGGTACTTACCTTGCTAATTATTAGTTGTTTAGTATCTCCTGTGAGAGTGAGCGCTCCGCCCTTACCTTCTTTTAGGGCCGGATGTCACTCCTCGTGAGTGTGTGCTGCTCCGCTGTTTCCGCCCACAACAGCCGGCCGGTGCTCCTCACATCCCCTCATTTTTGTTTTCGTTTGTGTCTGGTGTGAATGTCCTTCGAGAGTTCTACTCCTCATACCCCGATACTGAGTATCCTGCTTACCTTTACTGAACTCTTCGATAAAGCCCACCTGACCTACAGTTGGGGTAAGCACACCTGGAAATCACGCATGTCAATGTCTCCTGTATGAAGGTTAGTGAATTAAGGAGATATTATGTGTATTGCCTATTTTGTTTTCTAGCCTGGACATCCACCTGTGACTCCTGCTGTACCCTGCCGACCCCCTCGTATGAGGAGCGTGGTGGACACTCCTTGGGTAATTCCCTCATATTTTTAGGGGACAGTAGACAGGAGTGTGTATCCATTCGCATTCTTGCTTCTGTGTCCTGGAGGTGTAGGGATTCTTCTTCGCTCCCGTGGAAATTGGTTATTCGCCTGACAGAAAGCCAAGCCCACGAATTGTACTTCCCCTGAGCGAAGATAGATCCTGACCCTTCGTTAAGTCCTCTAGACCTCCAGGCCCATTCAATGGAAGGAATCACTGCAGCCTTAGTAGCCCTTCAGTCAGAAGTAGGTAGATTGGGGGTAGAAAATCAAAGACTCTTAGCTGAAGTACATCAGTTAAGAACAGGAGAGAGAGACACAGGTACCATACCAAAAACCAGAAAAAAACTATATATAACCCGCTAGGTTCACTTTAACTCCCCCAGAAACAGACCAAGGGGCTAGCGGCGATTCCCACATCTCCCCTGTTCAAGTCACAGTAAATACCCCTAACCCTGTTCCTCTAGCCATGCCTGAACGATTCACTGGGGATAGCACCAAATATAATGTATTTATGAACCAATGCCAACTCCAATTTTTCTGTAAGACTGCATCTTTTCCCGATGACTCTGCCAAAGTAGCCTTCATAATTTCCTATCTTGCAGGGAATGCAGCAGAATCGGCGGTTCCCTTAGTTCAGAACAATGATCCAGCGTTATATGATTTGGATCTCTTTAAGGAAAAGATGAGAAGTCTCTTTGCCAAACATTCATATATGCAAGCAAGTGATACAGAGCTGCTCAATCTAAAACAAGGCTCCAAAGATCTCTTGTCTTACATTACCAATTTCAATCGTTTGGTGGCGGAAACTCATTGGCCAGACGACAAGCGAACTTCCTTGTTTTATCGTGGGTTGGGTGATGACTTAAAAGACTTACTCTCCCAAATCGTGAACCCCCGGAAGATTGTGCCTCCTTTATTGATCTTGTAGTGAAATTGGATCATCGTTTGCATGAGAGAAAAGGGGAAAAAACACGAAACATTGTACCTAGGTTTCTTTTACCTAGAGTTTAGAAACCAGTACAAAAAGATGTCCCTGAACCCATGCAAATCGGGGGCATACGCGGTCCTTTATCCACAGAGGAAAAAGACAAGAGAAGAAAATTAAACTTATGCTTGTATTGTGGAAAGGTTGGCCACTATGCTAAAGATTGTCCAGTTCGTCCTAAGACACCAAGACTATCAGCTAGCAGTCTTTCTAGTTCTGAAAACTAGCAAGCTTGAGGAATAGAGAGGTCACTTCCTCAAGCTACATCCCTCATCAGATCTCTACCAACAAAATACATGTAGTCAAACATTTCACCTTACCCATTACACTCACGTACAGTTGTAAAAAACAATTCACCATGTCTGTCCTCCTTGATTCTGGAGCGACAGGAAACTTCTTTGATATCAAACTCGCAAAACAGTTGGGACTGTCTTTTTTTGCGAAACCCCAGCCTGAATCCATATGGGCAGTAGATGGGTCCGAGTTGTCTTCAGGGATGATAAGTTATCAAACCCCGCCTATGGTTATTGTTTTTAATAATGGACATTCAGAAAGTCTTGTTTTTGATCTCATAGATGCTCCTAATTTTGGTGTTATTTTGGGAGTACCCTGGTTACAAGTGCACAATCCAGTTATAGACTAGACTGGGTTAAAAGAACAGTTACCTTGATGTCCCCGTATTGTAAATCCCATTGCTACTTATAAGCCAGAGAACCTGAACTCCCCTTATATTGCGCCGTCCAAACAGGAGTAGACCTGAAGTTACCTGAACAATATTCAGAATTTGAAGAGGTGTTTAGTGAACAAGAAGCAACTAAATTACCTCCTCACAGGAGTTACGATTGCAGAATTGACTTGATACCAGGCGCAGATTTGCCCTGTAGTCGGATTTATGCTCTAACTCCCGCAGAAAACGACTATCTAAAAAACTATCTGGATGAAATGCTAGCGAAAGGTTTTATCAGACATTCTACTTCCCCCGTGTCTTCTCCTTTGTTTTTTATTGATAAAAGAGAAGGCGGACTCAGGGCATGCCTCGATTATAGAGCCTTGAATAAAATCACAATAAAAAACAAATACCCTCTGCCCCTGATTCCAGTCCTTCTGGAACAGATAAAGGGAGCAAAAATCTTCACCAAGATAGACCTCAGAGGTGCTTACCATTTAATACGCGTCAAACAGGGCGATGAATGGAAAACCGCATTCCGCACCAACTTTGGGCTCTATGAGTATTGTGTTATGCCATTCGGTCTGTGCAACGTACCGGCTGCGTTCCAGTATTTTATCAATGACATTCTACGGGAATATATAGACATCTTTGTTATCGTCTATATTGACGACATCCTTATTTTCTCGCAGAATGAGAAAGACCATGTGGAACACATACGAAAGATCCTTACCAAGCTAAAGGATAATCAGTTGTTCGCTAAATTGGATAAAAGTATGTTTCACACTACTGAAGTGGATTTCTTGGGCTTTACCATCAAACCGAATGGCCTGCAAATGGATCCCAAGAAAATTGAGGCTTTGGTTAACTGGAAAAGTCCTAACTCTGTGAAGGAAATCCAATCATTCCTAGGATTCGCCAATTTTTATTGGCGGTTTATTAATCATTTCTCTGATACTATAGCACCAATAACTCAACTCCTGAAAAAAGGAGTACCTTTTCAATGGTCGACTGAAGCGGAAAGAGTCTTTTGTGACTTAAAAACTCAGTTCACTTCCGCTCCTATCCTTCATCACGCAGATAATACTCAACCATTTTTTGTAGAGGCGGATGCCTCTCAATACGCTGTTGGAGGCATACTTTCACAAAGAGACCCTGAGACAGGACAAATGCATCCTATAGCATATTTCTCTAAAACCTTATTACCAGCGGAGAGAAACTACACTATAGGTGAAAGAGAATTGTTAGCTATCAAGTTGTGCTTCCAAGAGTGGAGGCATCATTTATTAGGATCCCCACATGTTGTTACCATTTATTCGGACCACAAGAATCATCAATTTTTTAAATCAGCTAGAGCCCTCACGCCCAGGCAAATGCGGTGGTTGTTGTTCTTTAGTGAATATGACTTTTTAATCACCTACCGCCCAGGGATACAACAAGGAAAGGCTGATGCCTTGTCAAGGCTGGGGCATGACCAATGTTTGGAACAAGAACAACCCAGTCCTATAATACCTGAAAACAAAATACTGGGAGTGGGGGAAAAAGATCATAACCTTCTTGAGGAAATCAAACATCTTCTCGTAGACTTGTCACCTGAAGACTGGTTGAAGGATCCTCTACACACCATTAGAGAAGGGTTGTTCTATCATGACAACAAACTGTTTGTCCCTGTTTCAGAGTTGAGACTGAAGATCATAGAATAGTGTCATAGTAGCACCTTGGCCGGTCATCCAGGCATTAGGAAAACTAATGACTTATGTAACAGGTGGTTTTGGTGGGATTCTATGTCCAAAGAGGTAGCAGCCTATGTACAAGCTTGTACAACTTGCGCTCGCCAAAAGGCGTCGCATTGTGCTCCTACAGGACTCTTAAAACACATAGCCATTCCTTCAAATCCTTGGCACACGATTAGCATGGATTTTATGACGGATTGGCCCCCTTGTCAAGGTTTTACCTCGATCTATGTGGTTGTTGATTTACTGTCCAAAATGGGGCATTTCATTCCTCTGATGAAAGTACCTTCCTCCAAAGAACTAGCATCTGTCTTCTTGAGAGACCTTGTCAAATTACATGGTTTACCCACGGTCATAATCTCAGACAGAGGTCCACAGTTTGTCTCAAAGTTCTGGAGGGGGTTATGTTCTATGCTGGGTATAGACCACAGACTATCCACTGCTTATCACCCCCAAACTGATGGGCAAACAGAAAGGACCAATCAAACTGTAGAACAATTTTTGCGTTGTTTATTGACTTCCCTTCCATCCACCTGGGTCCAAGCCCTACCTATGGCAGAATTCGCCTACAATAATTCTAGCCATTCCGCTACACATATCTCTCCTTTTTTTTGTGCAGGCACAACACCCTAGGATGATCCCTATTACAGTACCTCCCGAGGACTCCTCTGTGCCTTCCCTAGATGAATACCATGCCCAAATTAAGCTAGTATGGGAAACAGCAAAGACAGAGTTAGGTAAAGCCAAAGAAGCTATGAAAAGGCAAGCGGATAAACACCGAAGACCAGAACCCATGTACACAATAGGAGAGAAAGTGTGGTTGTCCACTAGAAATCTAAAGATGGAAGGATCAAAAAAACTCCAACCCAGATTTATAGGTCCCTTCCCCATAGAGAAAGTCATATCCCCTGTCACCCTGAAGTTGCAACTACCCCCTTGCATGAAAATCCATCCTGTTTTCCACAGCTCATTGATTAAGAAATATATCCAGTCTATTGTCCCTGAAATCCCTCCTCCACCGATACAAATTGATGGAGAAGCTGAATATGAAGTGAGAAAGATTCTAGGTTCCCGGAAAACAAGAGGCAAACTCCAGTACCTCATAGATTGGGTAGGATACCCCCCAGAGGATAGGTCATGGGAACCTGCAGAAAACATACATGCAGCGAGATTGATTAAACAATTCCACAGACTTCATCCTGCTAAGCCTGGTCCTCTGAATAGACCTTTGAGGGGTACTGTTAGGAATTAAACACCTTGACATGCGAGATTGCTGGGATGTGGTCTTTGGCCCAGTTCCCTAAAACTAAAGACAGCTATTTCTTTTTAGACGCTCCCTTAACAGAGAAAAGGGGCACGGCAGAACGTAGCCGTTGCTTGGCTTACTGTTCCGGTACCACGCCCCCTCTTCACTTCCTGGTTCCTTGCTCGAGTCCTCCGTGGCGTCCTTCGGATTTCTTCGAGGCTTCCCTGGACCCTTGCCCTCCTTTATTCATTCATTCCCAGACCCTGCAGCAGCTAGCTGGTCTGTTACTATGTGAGAGTGTTTTTGCCGGTCTTCGGCATTTCTTGGTTTTTACGCGAGTGTGTTATCGCGACTACCCTTACTTTGCTCACGCATTTTGCGGGCGTTTGTTTGCTCGTTTTCTTTTCTTGACTTCTGCTGTATGAATGGTACTTACCTTGCTAATTATTAGTTGTTTAGTGTCTCCTGTGAGAGTGAGCGCTCCGCCCTTACCTTCTTTTAGGGCCGGGTGTCTCTCCTCGTGACTGTGTGCTGCTCCTCTGTTTCCGCCCACAACAGCCGGCCGGTGCTCCTCACATCCCCTCATTTTTGTTTTCGTTTGTGTCTGGTGTGAATGTCCTTCAAGAGTTCTACTCCTCATACCCCGATACTGAGTATCCTGCTTACCTTTACTGAACTCCTCGATAAAGCCCACCTGACCTACAGTTGGGGTAAGCACACCTGGAAATCACGCATGTCAATGTCTCCTGTATGAAGGTTAGTGAATTAAGGAGATATTATGTGTATTGCCTATTTTGTTTTCTAACCTGGACATCCACCTGTGACTCCTGCTGTACCCTGCCGACCCCCTCATATGAGGAGAGTGGTGGACACTCCTTGGGTAATTCCCTCATACTTTTAGGGGACAGTAGACAGGAGTGTGTATCCATTCGCATTCTTGCTTCTGTGACCTGGAGGTGTAGGGATTCTTCTTCGCTCCCCTGGAAATTGGTTATTCGCCTGACACCCGGGACCACGCACACAATTCAGCGAAGACATCAACGACTTCATCAGCCCAAACGCCCTCCTCTCCGCTGACTACATCCTCCTCGGGGACCTCAACTTCCACCTGGAGAACAACAACGACGGCAACACCACCAACCTGCTGGACAACCTCGCCAACCTCGGTCTCAAGCAGCTGGTGACCACCCCCACCCACTACGCCGGACACACACTCGACCCCGTGTTCTCATCCCGCAAGGACATCACCTTCAGCCACGCCACCGGACTCCACTGGACGGACCACAGCTGCGTTCACTTCAGCTTCAGAAGGACCCCGATCCACCACCACCAGCAACAGGTTGCACGCAGAAGCTGGAACAAGATCACAGCCGACCAGCTCGCGACTTCCCTGAGCATGAACCCTCCCACCAGCGCAACGAACCCAAGCCAGGCGGCCACCAACCTCCCGAAGTAGATCAGCAACTGCGCAGACGACCTCGCCCCTCTGAAGACCCCGCCTAGCAGACCCGGCAGCAAGAAAGCCCCATGGTTCACCGACGAACTCAAGAGCTCCAAGAAGAACTGCCGAGCACTCGAGAAAGCCTGGCGCAGAGACCCAACACCGAACAACATAACTGCCCTCAAGCTCGCCACCCGAAAACACCACCAACTGATCCACGCCACCAAGAAAACTGCATTCAAGGAACGACTGAACAACCACACACACAACAGCAAGGAACTCTTCAAGATCGTTAAAGAGCTCTCCAACCCCAACGCCGGAAACAACAACATCACCCCTTTGCAAGACCTCTGCAACTCCCTCGCCTCCTACTTCCACAACAAGATCGCGGACATACACAACAGCTTCAGCACTCAACCGACGCACGCCACGACTGAACCACCGCCCCCCACCACCACCCTCCGCGCCTGGACCCCGATCAGCACCGAAGACACCATCCGTACGATGAACTCCATCCACTCCGGATCTCCGACCGACCCCTGCCCTCACCACGTCTTCAACAAGGCCGACGCTGTCATCGCACCCCACCTGCGGGACATCATCAACACCTCCTTCGACACCGCTACCTTCCCGGAGAGCTGGAAGCACGCCGAACTCAGCGCTCTACTAAAGAAGCCATCAGCCGACCCCACCGACCTCAAGAACTACCACCCCATCTCGCTGCTCCCGTTTCCTGCAAAAGTCATTGAGAAGACCGTCAACAAGCAGCTGGCCGCCTTCCTCGAGACGAACGGACCCCTCAACCTCTTGCAGTCTGGCTTCCGGGCCAACCACAGCACCGAGACCGCCCTGATCGCAGCCACCGATGACATCCGAGCCCTGCTCGACAACGGAGAAACAGCGGCCCTCATCCTCCTAGACCTCTCCGCGGCCTTCCACACTGTCTGCCACCGTACCCTAGTGCGGCGCCTCAGCAACGTCGGAATCCAGGAGAAGGCACTGGAATGGATCACCTCGTTCCTCGCCGGAAGGACACAGAGAGTCCGCCTCCCCCCGTTCAGATCAGAAGCCACCGAAGTCATCTGCGGCGTTCCTCAAGGCTCCTCGCTCAGCCCAACCCTCTTCAACATCTACATGAGCCCCCTCGCAGCCATCGCACGCCAACACCACCTCAACATTATCTCCTACGCCGACGACCCCCAGCTGATCCTCTCCCTCACCAACGACCCTGCCACCGCCAGAGCCAACCTACAGGAAGGGATGACAGATGTAGCCGAGTGGATGATGAACAGCCGCCTGAAACTGAACTCGGACAAGACGGAAGTCCTCATCCTGGGATCTTCACCCTCCGCCTGGGACGACTCCTGGTGGCCCCCCGCCCTGGGCAGGGCACCCAAACCAACAGACCACGCACGCAACCTGGGCTTCATCCTGGACTCCTCCCTCTCCATGACCTGACAAGTCAACGCCGTCTCCTCGTCGTGCTTCAACATCCTGCGCATGCTACGTAAGATCTTCCGGTGGATCCCCACTGAGACCAGGAAGACGGTCACCCAGGCCCTCGTCACCAGCCGTCTGGACTACGGCAACTCCCTCTACGCCGGAACCACCGCCAAACTCCAGAAGAGACTCCAGCGGATTCAGAACGCCATAGCACGACTCATCCTGGACATCCCCTTCGCAGCCACATCTCCGGACACCTGAGAGATCTGCACTGGCTCCCGGTCAACAAGAGAATCACCTTCCGTCTCCTCACTCACAAAGCCCTACACAACCAAGGCCCAGGATACCTCAACAGCCGCCTCAACTTCTACGCTCCCACACGCCAGCTTCGATCGACCGGCCACGCCCTCGCCGCCGTCCCCCGCATCCGAAGAGCTACCCCAGGAGGAAGGTCCTTCTCCTACCTGGCCGCCAAGACTTGGAACTCCCTCCCGACCCACCTCCGCCTGACCCAGGACCACCTTGCCTTCAGGAAGCAGCTCAAGACCTGGCTGTCGAGCAGTAGCGGACCCCCCCTCCCCTAGCGCCTTGAGACCCTCCGGGTGAGTAGTGCGCTATATAAATGCTTTGATTGATTGATTGATTCTTCCTGGAAACTTAATATTTCAGCACAGCAATAGAAATGTATGCAGTCTGAGGGTGCCCTTCTAAAACTCCCATATAAGCTGGGAGGAAAACCGAATGCACATATGCACTCCAATGTTTACTCATTGTCATATATGGGTGGGAGTTTGAGAGGTACAGATTCCCTTTCCTTACAACTTGAGGAAAACCACTTTTTAAAGTGTTTTTGTCTGTGCCGCATGTGCTGGGCACTATCTCTGGTATGAACGGGAAACATCCTTTACAACGCAACTTTTACAACCTCACTACCATTATGACGCAACTTTTACAAAGCAAGTCATTACAACGAATTGCGCTGGAGGGCGCTCTAGGATAGGGAATAGTTTAATTACTATCCAACACCTTCCCTACTATCCACGGGGACTGGAGTTGTAATAGTAAATTAAACTATTCACTATCCAGCGCCCCCAACGCAAGTCGTTGTAACGACTTGCGTTGTAAAAGTTGCGTCGTAATGGCATGCGTTGTAAAAGCATGCGTTGAAACGTCATACAACCGGTATGAACATCTTATTTTGAATTATTTTGAGACAATATTAAATTGGAACAATTTTTGTTGTGGATTTCAATTTGGTTAAACACTGATGCGCACCTTCATCAGTCAGTTATTATGGGTTCTTCAATCTGTGACAAAGGGCTGTCTTCCTCTTGTTTGATATATGTTGAAGTGTAATTTGGAAAGCTGGGCCGTCCATCGTTTTTTGAGAGCCCATCAGCCATTGTGAAGGAGTACAAACGCTAGGTAGAAAGGTCTTTCTTATAACATTTATGTCTTAGGAGAGAAGACCTAGAACTGAATAATTCATTCTATAAGTAGCACGTGATCTTAGTTGCATTGCAGCATTGAGCCTTACCTAGAGTTAGTTAAGGAACTTGGGAGGGAGTATTACTCTTCCAATTCAGGCCTGGCACTGTACACAGCTTATTGTGCTTTCACCCAGGTAAATATAGTTTAGCAGATATTTGTATAGACACCGTTACATTTTACCTTTTTTGCACATCTCATAAATCTTTTACTATTAGTTTTTTATACCTTTATTGAGAAAGTACAATTTTTGAAAAGTGGTATGTTGCTTTATGCTTTTTACAGAGGCTGTCATACTAATTTGTATGTTTTGCTGTTGGCTCTTTCTTAAAATCTGCAGTACATTACTGTGAGAAGGTGGCCTGATATGCAGTGCTCACTATTCTAGTGAACACTATGTATCAGTCCAGCAACCCTTATTGATGATTGGTTGTAAGTCAACCTTATAGACCAGCTATCCTAGTAGCGTGGATACGAGCAGTCTAAGGCTAAAGACTCGAGAGGGCGTGTTAAGCCAGCTGTTATACCACACATATACCCCTTGAATACCCAGTGAAAGGACACCACACAAGTGTTATGAAAATAAACAAGATATTTATTAAGAATCACAACAGCCCTGTACTCTTTATGAGGACAGGGTACTAAGCACAAAACAAAACTCTTAAGAAAATACTTAAGTTAGCACAGTATATACAAATGCCCGAGGGGCACGGAAAACCATATACTCTGAAAGTGGAATGCGAAATTACTAGCAGGTAAGTACAGTACTAATAGGCTTTGGAATCGCTAGATCTTGACTATAGAATCTTCAGATTACTTCTAGGAGGCCTAGGGGACTCGGGTGCAGAGTGTGCACTCTCACGCGTGATGCGGGACAAAGTCTATGGTAGCTAGTAATGATAAAGTTAGTGTTCTCGGGCGAACCCGACCTGGTAGGAGGAAAACGAAAGTGGATTCTGACCCTTGGATAGTGAGGCTATGCTGGGGCACCGAAATGCCGAAGTTACCTAGCCCAGGGGCTGCAGCTGCATAGGTCTCAAAAGACGTCGGGAATCCTCGTAGACGGACCAGGAGCCTGGAAGAAAGAAGTTGCTGGCAGGCGACCAGTGAAGAAAGTTCGATGGATCCAAGCCTGGATCGAAGGAAGATGACACCTGAAAGCAGAGGGGACCAAGTTCGAGACTACTAGCCAGTAGTCAGGTGGCACCAGGAGGGCACCGGATGGTAGTCACCTCGACTAGGTGAGTGGGCGACGCTGTGCTCTGCAGATCTCACGGACCAGGAGGCGTTGTCGGCGACCAGGATGGAGGAGCGAGCTGTCCCACGATGGATGAAGCTGTCGGCGTCGCTGGACCCAGGATTGGGCAACAAAGCCTTGGCAAATTCAAGCCCACGCGGTGGACTCAAAATGGCGTCTGGAGTGGACCAGGAGGGTCCGGGGTGCCACTCTTGAGGTAGGAAGCAAGGGCCAGTCTGGAGCAACCAGACCAGCAGCAGTGATGTCGTCGGGCGTCGTGAAGAAGGCCACAAGCCAGCCGGCTAGTAGCCACACAGCGCGGTGAGCAAGCAAAAGCAGAAGGGCCCCACGCAGATCATGGAGATGCTGGAGGGCTGATCTTCGATGCTGGAGCTGCTCAGGGTGGGCTTCTTGGACCCCAAAGCACTCACCAGTGGAGCACACGGTGGGCTTGTTGCAAAGAAGTCGTGTAGTCTTGGCGATCGTCGGTCCCTCGAGGTCTCGTCGCACTCACAGTTCTCAGCTTTGCTGTAGAGGTGAGTAGAGGTCAGAGGTGCCAGGGAAGCCGGGTCTCGTCGAGCTGGGTCGTCGGATTTCGGAGGAAGGACTTGCAGCAGACCGCAGTGTTCTTTAGGATGGTGCCTGCTTGATGCAGGGTGACTACTCCTTAGCCACAAGGGAGAATCTTGAAGAAGGAAATCTTGATGTCTTTCGCAGAAAGTCGTGTCTTGATTCCAAAGATGATCTAATTTGAACAGGGGGCCCGCTCCCATCTTTATACTAAAAAAGGGGGCTGACCCGGTGACTAGGTCCTGCCTATGGGTGGGACTAGGAGGGGGGTGGTTACACCCCTCTCCCATGCCGGACTTTCCCCAGGCCAGGGGCTGGTGTGCCCCTGGAACTGGTTCTGACTGGCCTATGCGTAGTGAGCACCGGGGTGCCACTCAGCAGTCACCTTCCTGTAAAGCCCTGCCTACCCAGGATACACAAAACTCTGTCTGGGACGGTGCTAGCACCGCCCTCGACAGGAAACCCTTGGTCCAGGCTCCCCTCGCTGGAAGGACTCCCAGCTGCAGGGGGTCAGACTCGTGTCTGTGGTGGCAGCATCCATTTTGTGGAGCTGAGGCTTCAGTTAACTTTAACCGGGGTTCACAGTTACATACATGTCGTGTCCCTCTAGAAGGGTGGAATGCTAACCCCGTCGCCAGAATTGGCGAGGGGTTAGTATTCCAATTCGTATGACACCTTACTCGACATGTTTTGATAAAGCAATACGAAAGTTAGCATTTAACCGCGAGGATTATAATGCACTTAAGAGTATATGGTATGCGTTATCATGGAACAGCTATTAGGACTTGGTTCCGCAAGCTGCAGACAGGCTCAGCTCATGCCAGAGTACCATCTCACACGATTCCAAGCACTCTGCCTTCAGGATTGTCAAGGCCTGCCATAGGAGTGACTGATAGGAATCTGTGTGTCCATTTTTAGGGTTAGATATAGGTATACTATATCTACAGCAAAGGGTGATAACACGACTTTGCCCCAGCTGTCATGCAGCCAGTTGTGTCAAATTTAGGGGGCCAGCCAGGGGTGGCATAAGACATGCTTCAGCCCCTGGTAGGCCCTGGGTACACCTATGCCCTGAGTTACAGGGTCTGATAAGGTGGCCCAGTACCAATTGGTAAATGCACCTAGGGTACATGTTGTAATTTAGAGAGAGAACAGCCAGGCTGTGGGTCTGATTGGCAGGCCCACAGCCAGAGAAAGTCGTAAACCAGTAAAACAAAAGCAAAAAATCTGGGTGATCATAGGATTGCAGACCCTACTCTCCTACATGACCCCCCCCCCCAAACTTTGGGACAATAAGCTAACCTTGACCAGGTGAGTCTTCTTGTTCTAAGTGGAAATATCTGGAGAGCCCATCGGCATTGCCATGATCAGTACCAGGTCTATGTTCCACTGTAAAGTCCATCCCCTGTAGGGAAATGGACCACCTAAGCAGTTTGGGGTTTTCACCCTTCATCTGATTTAGCCACAAGAGGGGCTTATGGTCGGTCTGAATCTTGAAGTGAGTGCCAAACAAGTATGGCCTCAGCTTCTTCAGGGCCCAAACCACAGCAAAGGCCTCCCTCTCAATAGCTGATCAATTCTTCTCTCTGGGGGTCAGCCTTCTGCTTATAAAAGCAATGGGCTGGTCTTGGCCATCAAAATTCAGTTGAGATAGAACAGCTCCCACACCCAACTCAGAAGCATCTGTTTGGACAATGAATGGTTTGGAGTAGTCTGGACTCTTAAGGATAGGTGCTGTGCACATGGCCTGCTTTAGGTCATCGAATGCTTTTTGACAGCCTGCTGTCCACTGAACCTTTTTTGGCATTTTCTTACTTGTCAGTTCATTTAATGGAGTCACAATTGATCCATAGTTCCTGACAAACTTTCTGTAGTAACCAGTCAGGCCCAAGAAAGCTCGAACCTGAGTCTGGGTGGTTGGAGGAGCCCAGTCCCTGATTGACTGTATTTTGCTCTCCAGTGGCTGAACCTGGCCTCCACCTACAAGGTGGCCCAGGTATACAACCTGTGTCTGCCCTATCTGGCACTTGGTGGCCTTGATAGTGAGGCCTGCTGCTTGCAGAGCCTCTAACACTTTCCTCAGGTGGACCAGGTGATCCTCCCAGGTGGAGCTAAAGACAGCAATATCATCTAGATATGCTGCACAGAAGTCATCCAGCCCAGTGAGAACATGATTCACCATCCTTTGGAAGGTGGCAGGTGCATTTTTCAGACCAAAGGGCATTACCACAAATTGATAATGCCCACCAGGGGTTGAAAATGCTGTCTTGGGCTTGGCATCCTCAGCTAACCTGATTTGCCAATACCCAGCTGTCAGGTCAAATGTGCTTAAGTAGTTGGCAGAAGCCAATCTATCTATAAGCTCATCAGCCCTTGGTATTGGGTGGGCATCAGTCTCAGTGACTGCATTGAGACCCCTGTAGTCTACGCAGAACCTCATCTCTTTCTTACCACCCTGGGTGTGAGGTTTTGGCACTAGAACTACTGGACTAGCCCAAGGGCTATCTGAGGGTTCAATGACTCCCAACTCCAACATTTTCTGCACTTCAGTTTTTATGCAGTCTCTAACATGATCAGGCTGCCTGTAGATTTTACTCTTGACTGGCAGACTGTCACCAGTGTCAACCTCATGGGTGCACCAATTGGTCTGACTGGGTGTTAGAGAGAACATATGTCTGAAAGACTGAAGAACCTGTTTACAGTCTTTCTGTTGATGTTCAGAGAGGCTGCCACAAAAGACAACACCATCTACTGACCCATCATCAGGATTCTGAGTGAGCAGGTCTGGGAGAGGGTCACTCTCTTCCTCCTGTCCCTCATCTATGGCCATGAGCAAGCTCATGTCCTTCCTGTCGACATATGCTTTGAGCCTGTTGACATGGAGTACCCTGTGGGGACTCCTGGGAGTTCCAAGGTCCACCAGGTAGGTGACCTCTCCCTTTTGCTCAAGGATTGTGTGGGGCCCAGACCATTTGTCTTTGAGTGCTGCTGGGGCCACTGGCTCCAACACCCACACCTTTTGTCCAGGCTGGTAAACAGTCAGGACAGCCTTTTGGTCATGCCAAGCTTTTTGAAGTTCTTGACTGGCCTTAAGGTTTTCAGATGCCTTCTCCATATACTCAGCCATCCTGGAGCGGAGACCAAGTACATAGTCCACTATGTTGGTTGCAGGCTTTTTGAGAGGTCTCTCCCATCCTTCCTTCACCAAACACAGGGGGCCTCTTACAGGATGCCCATACAAAAGTTCAAAAGGGCTGTAGCCAACCCCCTTTTGTGGGACCTCCCTGTAAGCAAACAGAAGGCAGGGAATCAGGACATCCCATCTACGCCTGAGCTTTTCAGGTAGTCCATGAATCATCCCTTTTAGGGTCCTGTTGAACCTTTCAACAAGCCCGTTGCATTGTGGATGATAGGGTGTAGTGAATTTGTAGTTGACACCACACTCCTTCCACATAGCAGTTAAGTAGCTTGACATGAAGTTTGCACCTCTGTCAGAGACAACCTCCTTAGGGAAGCCCACTCTGGAGAACACTCCAACTAGGGCCCTTGCCACTACAGGTGCTGTAGTGGTCCTAAGTGGAATAGCTTCAGGATACCTGGTGGCATGATCCACTACCACCAGTATAAACTTGTGCCCTGATGCTGTCTGGGGTTCCATTTGACCAACAATGTCAATCCCTACTCTTTCAAAGGGCACCCCCACCACAGGCATTGGTATAAGGGGGGCCTTTGTTGTGCCACCTGACTTACCACTGGCTTGGCAAGTGACACAGGAGCGACAAAACTTCTTGGTATCCTCATTCATGTGAGGCCAGTGAAAGTGTGAGACAAGCCTGTCCCAAGTCTTTGTCTGGCCTAAGTGACCTGCTAAGGGAATCTCATGGGCCAAGGTAAGGAGGAAACCTCTCTGAGACAAGGGTACAACCAGCCTCCTGGTCATGCCAGGCTTGGGGTCTCTTGCCTCAGTGTACAGGAGTCCATCTTCCCAGTATACCTTGTGGGTACCTGTGGCGTTCCCAGCAGCCTCAGCAGCAGCCTGCTGTCTGAGGGGTTCAAGAGAAGGGCAGTCTAACTGGTCCTTCCCCAGGTCTTCCCTTGAGGGTCCCCCTGAACCCAAGAATTCAACTTGATCAAGTTCAAACTCTCTAGGCTCAGTTTCCCTCAATTCCTGTAGGTCAGCCTCCTCTGAGACTTGATCCACAACCTGGGGCAAGGGGGAAGGCACAGCCTTAACCCTACTGCTCTTCTTCTTGGAAGGTGTCTGGTCCATTGTTCCAGGATCCAGCACCTGTTCAGTGGGGCATCTTCTGGCCTGTGACCTAGTCACAGCAAACACATGTGCTGGCAATCCTAACATTTCCATGTGAGTCCTCTGCTCCACTTCTGACCATTGTGATGACTCCAAATCATTGCCCAACAAACAATCCACTGGGAGGTCTGAACTAACTACAACCTTCTTTTGGCCAGTTACCCCTCCCCAGGAGAAAGCTACAATTGCCATACTGTGACTGGTAGTGACATTGCTTGCATTGGTCACCAGGAAATCTGTACCTGGCATGATCTGTCCAGGGTCCACAAAGTTAGGTGTCACCATTGTGACACTGGCACAAGTGTCCCTATAGGCCTGAGCCATTTTCCATTAATGAAAGGTGTCTGTCTGTATTTGCCCAAAGTATTGGGACTTATATCAGGGGATATATCCACATCCCCTGTACAAACAAGGACAGCCTGAGTGAGTGTGCCAACTAAGTTGTCATTCCCCTCAGAACCCAAGGTTAACCCTACTAAACCCTTGGGAGGTGCACTACCACTGCTGACTGTACTAGGGGGCACAGGTGCCTTAGGGGCTGCAGTGGCAGGAGTCTGCCCTCCTCCTTTCTTGGTGCACTCACTAAACCAGTGAGTTTTACTTTTGCAGTATTGGCACCACCTTTTAGATTGGCCTTCTTGATTCTTCTTTTTCTGGGGAGCCTGACCCCCACCCTCTTTGGGTTGTTGGGGACCTGTCGAAGACTTCTGGTCATTTTGTTCCCCCTTAGAATCTTTACCCTTCTGGTCTGCTTTCTTCTGACCACCTTGATTCTGGCCCTGGTTCTGTTTAACTCTTGTTCTAACCCATCTGTCTGCCTTCTTTCCCAATTCTTGGGGAGAGGTCAGATCTGAGTCAACAAGATGCTGATGCAACAACTGGTTCTGACAATTGTTTAAATTTTGTTCTCTCATCATCAAATTGTACAATCCTGTAAAATCAGTAACCTTACTGCCCAGCAACCAGCCCTCAAAAGCCTTAGTGGCACAATCTACAAAGTCAGACCAATCTTGAGACTGAGTTTTCTGGGTATCCCTGAACAGCACCCTGTACTGCTCAGTAGTTAGGCCAAACCGATCAACCAGTGTGTTTTTCAAGACTTGGTAATTGTTAGCATCCTCCACCCTAGGAGTGAGGAGCTTATCTCTACCTTTACCTTCAAAGGAGAGCCACAAGATAGCTGCCCACTGACTCTGGGGAACACCCTGCACAGTGCAGGCCCTCTCCAAAGCAGTAATCCATTTGTGGATGTCATCCCCTTGTTTAAAGGGGGGCACTATCTTATTCAGGTGCTTTGTATCAAAACTCCTTTCCCTATTGCTAGGTATTATGCTGCCACCAGTGGGGACTACCCCACTTAACTGTTGCTCTCTTGCAAAGGCAAGCCTCTCTTTGGCCAGGGCAAGTTCTTCCCTTTCAATCCTCAGATTGGCTGCCCTTTCTTTAGCTTCATACATTCTCCTCTGAGGGGAGGTCATCCTCCTCACAGCAGAATTCTGAGAGCCATTGGTTTGAATGGATCTGCCAGAGCCTCTTGATAGAGACCTAGGTCGCCCATTCCCAATGTTAAGCTGGCCTGAGAGAGGTCCTAGGGTACCCCTAGTACCATTCTCATGCCTGCTTAAGTTGGACCTGGTTAGTCTGCTGACTTCTACCTGTCCCTTATCTGCCTCATCCCCTGATAACCCATCCTCATCCTCATCCTCAGCATCATCTGCCTCCTGGAGTGGATGGTCATTGTTATCAAAAGGACCCTGTAAAGGGGGCATGCTCCCACCTGGATTAGAAGGGTCTGGGTTACCAGCCCTCCTGGCATCATAAGTCTCTAAGAGACCAATCAGGAATGGGAGTGTGGGGTTAGACCCCTGTCTTATCTTCCTGGAGGTACACAACTGTCTCATCTCCTGGAAGCTAAGGGCTGCATATCTAGAAGAGGCCTGTGGAGGGTCCTCAACCACCTGAGGGGTCTCAGTAGACTCTCCGTGGTTAGACATGCTTCTAGTGTGGTGTAAGTGATGCACCTACCTACACTATGTGTTTACCTACTGATCCCTTGCTAAGAGTTGCAGCCAAGGTGTGCTAAGCCTTGAGGAGCTGCAACAGCTGGTTCAGTAGAACTCAGAGTATTCTAAGCTAAGTTATATGTACCTAACAGTACTTATGTGATCTTTCAACAAGATATTCTTAGGATACGTGTGGTAAAACAACAGCAAGCTCAAATCCCAACCGCTGCTCACCAATGTGAGAAGGTGGCCTGATATGCAGTGCTCACTATTCTAGTGAACACTATGTATCAGTCCAGCAACCCTTATTGATGATTGGTTGTAAGTCAACCTTATAGACCAGCTATCCTAGTAGCGTGGATACGAGCAGTCTAAGGCTAAAGACTCGAGAGGGCGTGTTAAGCCAGCTGTTATACCACACATATACCCCTTGAATACCCAGTGAAAGGACACCACACAAGTGTTATGAAAATAAACAAGATATTTATTAAGAATCACAACAGCCCTGTACTCTTTATGAGGACAGGGTACTAAGCACAAAACAAAACTCTTACGAAAATACTTAAGTTAGCACAGTATATACAAATGCCCGAGGGGCACGAAAAACCATATACTCTGAAAGTGGAATGCGAAATTACTAGCAGGTAAGTACAGTACTAATAGGCTTTGGAATCGCTAGATCTTGACTATAGAATCTTCAGATTACTTCTAGGAGGCCTAGGGGACTCGGGTGCAGAGTGTGCACTCTCACGCGTGATGCGGGACAAAGTCTATGGTAGCTAGTAATGATAAAGTTAGTGTTCTCGGGCGAACCCGACCTGGTAGGAGGAAAACGAAAGTGGATTCTGACCCTTGGATAGTGAGGCTATGCTGGGGCACCGAAATGCCGAAGTTACCTAGCCCAGGGGCTGCAGCTGCACAGGTCTCAAAAGACGTCGGGAATCCTCGTAGACGGACCAGGAGCCTGGAAGAAAGAAGTTGCTGGCAGGCGACCAGTGAAGAAAGTTCGATGGATCCAAGCCTAGATCGAAGGAAGATGACACCTGAAAGCAGAGGGGACCAAGTTCGAGACTACTAGCCAGTAGTCAGGTGGCACCAGGAGGGCACCGGATGGTAGTCACCTCGACTAGGTGAGTGGGCGACGCTGTGCTCTGCAGATCTCACGGACCAGGAGGCGTTGTCGGCGACCAGGATGGAGGAGCGAGCTGTCCCACGATGGATGAAGCTGTCGGCGTCGCTGGACCCAGGATTGGGCAACAAAGCCTTGGCAAATTCAAGCCAAGGGGTGGATTCAAAATGGCGTCTGGAGTGGACCAGGAGGGTCCGGGGTGCCTCTCTTGAGGTAGGAAGCAAGGGCCAGTCTGGAGCAACCAGACCAGCAGCAGTGATGTCGTCGGGCGTCGTGAAGAAGGCCACAAGCCAGCCGGCTAGTAGCCACACAGCGCGGTGAGCAAGCAAAAGCAGAAGGGCCCCACGCAGATCGTGGAGATGCTGGAGGGCTGATCTTCGATGCTGGAGCTGCTCAGGGTTGGGGCTTCTCGGACCCCAAAGCACTCACCAGTGGAGCACACGGTGGGCTTGTTGCAAAGAAGTCGTGTAGTCTTGGCGATCGTCGGTCCCTCGAGGTCTTGTCGCACTCACAGTTCTCAGCTTTGCTGTAGAGGTGAGTAGAGGTCAGAGGTGCCAGGGAAGCCGGGTCTCGTCGAGCTGGGTCGTCGGATTCCGGAGGAAGGACTTGCAGCAGACCGCAGTGTTCTTTAGGATGGTGCCTGCTTGATGCAGGGTGACTACTCCTTAGCCACAAGGGAGAATCTTGAAGAAGGAAATCTTGATGTCTTTCGCAGAAAATCGTGTCTTGATTCCAAAGATGATCTAATTTGAACAGGGGGCCCGCTCCCATCTTTATACTAAAAAAGGGGGCTGACCCGGTGACTAGGTCCTGCCTATGGGTGGGACTAGGAGGGGGGTGGTTACACCCCTCTCCCATGCCGGACTTTCCCCAGGCCAGGGGCTGGTGTGCCCCTGGAACTGGTTCTGACTGGCCTATGCGTAGTGAGCACCGGGGTGCCACTCAGCAGTCACCTTCCTGTAAAGCCCTGCCTACCCAGGATATACAAAACTCTGTCTGGGACGGTGCTAGCACTGCCCTCGACAGGAAACCCTTTGTCCAGGCTCCCCTCGCTGGAAGGACTCCCAGCTGCAGGGGGTCAGACTCATGTCTGTGGTGGCAGCATCCATTTTGTGGAGCTGAGGCTTCAGTTAACTTTAACCGGGGTTCACAGTTACATACATGTCGTGTCCCTCTAGAAGGGTGGAATGCTAACCCCGTCACCAGAATTGGCGAGGGGTTAGTATTCCAATTCGTATGACACCTTACTCGACATGTTTTGATAAAGCAATACCAAAGTTAGCATTTAACCGCGAGGATTATAATGCACTTAAGAGTATATGGTATGCGTTATCATGGAACAGCTATTAGGACTTGGTTCCGCAAGCTGCAGACAGGCTCAGCTCATGCCAGAGCACCATCTCACACGATTCCAAGCACTCTGCCTTCAGGATTGTCAAGGCCTGCCATAGGAGTGACTGATAGGAATCTGTGTGTCCATTTTTAGGGTTAGATATAGGTATACTATATCTACAGCAAAGGGTGATTACACGACTTTGCCCCAGCTGTCATGCAGCCAGTTGTGTCAAATTTAGGAGGCCAGCCAGGGGTGGCATAAGACATGCTTCAGCCCCTGGTAGGCCCTGGGTACACCTATGCCCTGAGTTACAGGGTCTGATAAGGTGGCCCAGTACCAATTGGTAAATGCACCTAGGGTACATGTTGTAATTTAGAGAGAGAACAGCCAGGCTGTGGGTCTGATTGGCAGGCCCACAGCCAGAGAAAGTCGTAAACCAGTGAAACAAAAGCAAAAAATCTGGGTGATCATAGGATTGCAGACCCTACTCTCCTACAATTACCATAACTCAATGTTGTTTTAAGGTACATGTTTTTCTTTAATCTGTTTGTACTTATTATGTGTGTCTCTCGCTGGAGCAAGTCTGTATAACACCGGTTTTACAACTCAATGCCTTTTTTACCATGTAATGACTTTAATACACATGCCTTCACAACAAAATGGTAAATATGTATAATGGTTTCTTACCTGTAACTTCTTTTCTCTTGCAGGCGGGTGTGTGTGTTGTGTGCGTGTGTTGTGTGTGTGTGTTCTTAAGTGTAAATTTTCGCCTTTCTTCAGGAAGGCCTGCAAAGACACTTAAGAAAAAGAGTTTGCTAACTGGAGTAAGTATAGAAGAATAACATCTTCCTGGCAAGTGGTAGGGTCCTTGTTCTTGGATGAGCACCATATGCAAATCTTTTCCACGTGAAAGCACATGAGGAACGTGTTAAAGGGCGCTTAGCTTCTTTGAGAATTTCCATGCAGTCCTGCGGTAGATTCAGGTGTCCATATTGTATCAGCTCGGGAGCAATGCTGCCAAATTCAAAGAGGAGAGATTGGGGTTCACAATCTGGCTCCAAATTTTGTCAGCAGATCTGGTCTGCATGGCAGCCTCAGATGTGGACGGGTCGACTGGTGAAGGAGGTCCATGACCCACCATTGGCGTGGCACTCCGGAGCTATAAAGATCATCTTTGCTGAGAACTGAGTCAACTTGATGAGAACTTCCAGAATCAGGGGGATCAGTGGAAAAGTGTAGAGATATTTGCCTGGACTAATGGTTCCTTAGGGCATTCCCCAAATTTCTTGTCTAGTAGAACCCTGAGGCAAAGCTTTGGCATTTGCTGTTTTCTGCATTGGCGAACAAATGGATGCTGGGAGTACCCCATCACTGAAAAATGTTTTGTATCACGTTGTTGTGCAAGACCCACTCGTGATTTTCATGCAGGAGTCTGCTGGGCGAGTCTGTCTCAGCATTTTATACACCTGGTAGGTGTACTACTGTGATTGTAGGCTACTGGCAATAAGCCATTTCAAGATTATCTGGGGCTGGTGAAATAAGAGTTTGGACCTTGTCCCCCTGCTTGTTGAGGTAGTACATCATTGTGGTGTTGTTCGTCTGAACATGCAGGGAGGGGGAGTTGAACGATGGGTAGAAAGCTTTCAACACCAGATGGACTGCATGTAGCTCCAGGAGATTGATGTGGTACAAAGCTTACTTTTCTGACCACTTCCCCTGGATCTGGAGATGGTCCAAATGGGCTCCCCAGCCTAGCAATGACTCGTCCATGACTATAGTTTGAGGTGGAATCTCCTGATGGAACGGAGTGCCCTGGAGAAGATTGGAGGGGGAGCACCACCATTTCGCATGGAGGGATAGTTGTATCCTGTCCTCCCAGTTTCCTGTCAGTTGGTCCTACTGATCTTCAAGACATTCCTGTAGAGACCTCATGTGTAGACGGGCATTCAGTGTGAGAAAAATGCAAGAAGCCATCGAGGCCAGTTGAGAGGAAACTGTCCTCACTGTTGGATGGGAAGCTTTCATGAGACCCTGACATTTCCGAAGGATTGATAAGCGTCTCTTCTCCGAAGGAAACACTTTTGCCATTAACATGTTGATGGAGGCTCCTAGATAGCGCAAGGTCTGTACTGGGATAGAGATGGACTTGTCGTGATTGATTTGAATTTCCAATCTCTGTAAGAGATCGTGAGTCCAGTTGTAATGCAGCTGTGCTTCTTGGGCCAAGGACTCCTTGCTGAGCCAATCGTCTAGATATGGATAGACGAATACTCTGTGTTTCCGGAGATGGGAAGCGACCACTGCCATGTATTTGGAAAATGTTCTGAGTGCTAATTTCAGATCAAATGGGAGGACCCCCTACTGGTAATTGTCCTGTACCACCACGAACCTTAAGAATTTGTGATGCTTCCTGGCAATAAAAATGTGAAAGTATGCGTCCTGTAGGTCGATTGAGCTGAGCCAATCCCCTTGATGTAGGTGAGGATAAATTTGGTGTAGTGCCAATATCCTGAACTTTTCACGGCAAATTCACTTGTTGGCTGTCTTGAGGTCTAGAATGGGTCTGAATTCATTTCTGTCTTTCTTCTTGACAAGAAAGAATCTGGAATAAATGCCTGCTCCTTGCTGTTGAGGAGGAACTGGCTCCACCGCCAACTTCTATAAGACCTCTGCTCGTAACAGAGGAAGATGGTAATTGGTATCCTTTGGAGGAATGGAAGGTGGAGTACTGATGAACCATAGGCAATATCCATTGCGAACAATATTCAGCACCCAAGAGTCATTTTTTTATGTTTTGCTACTCTACCAGGAAGTGACTTATGCTTCCCCCCACCGGAGTAGGGAATAGAACAGGGGGAACTAATGATACAGGGCTTCGGCCCAGAAGACTGTTTTCCCCCTTGAGGGTGCTGTTGGGAAAATCTCCCTCTAGGCTGTCGTCTTTAATAGGACTGCTAAGGCCTTTGCTGTTGTTGTGCAACTCCCTGTTGGCGGCTTTCATACCTTGAGGACGAGTGGCCTCTATAAGACGAGAAACTGCATTGATAAGGCTGAAAAAAATGTCTTTGTTCTCTAGGTCTTTCTAGGCCAACTGCCTTAAGAGTTTCCATCTCTGCCTTCATTCGTGACATTTCCTCATCAGCGTGGGCCCCCGAAAAGAGTAATACCAGAAAAAGGCAGATTTAGAATCCTTTGCAGCGTCTCTGATTTGAGAGAGGTTAGACACAGCCAAGATTGTCACCTAAGGGCTATCCCAAGGCAGTATTTGTGAGTGCCTAATAATGAAGAGTCTGCAGCTGCACTAATCACCTGATTTGAACCCATTAGACCTTCATTAAGGATCTCTATGAAGTCTTCCCTTTTTACTCTGGGCAGATGGTCAAGAAACTAATTCAAGAACTCCCAAAGAGCCCTGTCATATCTGCCTAGTAAGGCAGTGGCGCTAGCTGCCTTCATGGACATTGCTGCCGTTCCACACATCTCCCGACCCACACAGCCTAACTTATGACTTTCTTTGTCCGAAGGGACCGTAGATGAAGGAGTAGTGTCATGTTGTTTCCTTGCCGCTACCACAATTACAGAATCCGGTGCCGGGTCAGTGCAGAGAAAAGCTGGATCCTGCCCTGGAGGACGATACTTATTATGAAGTCTAGAAGGCATTGTCTTGACGGAGACTAGAGTGAGAAAGAGCTCCATGACCGGATCAAGGAGACCTGGCACCAGCGGTAACATGGGCTTAGCTATAGACCTCTGTTGCAGGGTCTAAAAAAGACAGATGTTGTTGGAGTTGGAGCCAATAAAGGAATACTTAGTTTCGTAGCTCCCCTCACTAGAACCTCTTGAAAAGTGGAGACATCGTCCGCCGGCGAAATTCGTGGGGTGGAGAGTCAGTCAGTGTGGGAAAGTAATGACTAGTAGATGTAGACGATCTTGATCGTGAATGATGATAGTGACGGTGATGAGATCTTTGAGAAGAATTTGAAGTATGTCGAGAGCTGTGACGATGGCGATTGTGCTTAGAATAATGTCGCGATCTTGACCTTGATCTCCGTGGTGTTACTGGAGCTGGAGTAGGAGGAGAAGGAGATGGAGGAGGCTGTGGATGAGATAAAGGCGGCGCTGGTTGATGCTCTGAAGACTGGGAGTATGTTCTGGAAAGTCCGAGTCAGGTGAGGAGTAAATGCGCTTTCTCTTTTTCCTGGTCTTCTCAAGCTTGGGCGACGTCAGTAGAGTTCTCGACATCGCCGAATGCCTCGACATTGACCTGCTTGTTGACGGTGAATGTCGACGGCGCCTCGGCGTCGGAGAGCACCTTGACGTCTATCTTCGAGCATGTCTCGAGGTCGATCTTTGAGTATGCCTCGACTTAATCTCAGAGTACGCCTCATCGTCTATCTCCGAGTACCATACCTCAACATCGATCTCCGCCGGCAATGACTCGACGGCGACCTGGATGGCATCTTCGACGTCGTTCTTGGGCGCTTGCTTGACGTAGTACCTTGAATCGACTGCTAACAGTTCGGCTCCTTACCTCTTCTTGACGCCCACATCCTCTACGTTGACCAGCACCAATGTAGTTTCTGAGCCCCTTTCTTCTTGGAATGCTCTTTAGAGGCTGTTAACAGAGACCCGGTAGAGATTCTACCCCCTTCATGCCCTGAGGTCCCACCTTCATATTGAGCTTGCAGCCTTCTTCTCTCCTCTGTCCCATGAAAGCAAATCTTCTCCTGGTCTCTCAAGGTACTTCTGGACCCAATCGACATATTTGTTTTTTGTATCTTATTAATATCCATGACTTTGAGGAACGCTGCCTAGACATTTCATATTGAGTATTCCGGATAACCGTTATTTAGATGGGGAACTACATGTAGGCAGTTGCTCTGGTTACTGATTTGACTCTTCTGCTTTGCAGTGATTGACCTCTTTAAGTTATCATTGCCCTGAAGAAGACCTCTAGTAGGACGAAACGCGTCGGCTGTATCACTGTGAAAACTGATGTTTTTGACCAAGTTTTTAAAGCAATAGAAAATTGGAATAAAAGGAAAATGTTGAATAATAACTGCGTTGTATACAGATTATACATTTGTTCTCTCAGTTTTTGTAATTTATGTGTGGTGCACCTGTGCTTATGCTTTAAATTTTTATGATCCCATGAGGATTTTCACTGTGATGGTGGGTGCATTTCAGTGTGCACACAAACCCCAAGAAGCGTAGAGGGGTAGAATATTAGAGGGATAGCAGTTCAGGTGCTGTGGTTTTGAGGGTTCCACTGTCAGGCTTTTTGTTTGTACGTCTGGTAAAGTTCCTTAAGTGTTGACAAGACTCAGGAACATGATCCGCCGGAAGACCGATCATACAGACCTCATGTGGGTCTGTCTTGGCTTTCTTTCTCCCACAAGCTGGGCACTTGTCAAAAAGAGATGTTATTTTCTTGACAAAATGCTTTTAATTTCTGTCAGGAAAGTATAGAAAGAGGCAGGGAGAGACAAAAGATGTTGAATGAAACAGTAATTATTCAAATTCAATAAAGAATTTTTGGTAAAAAAATATTTTTGGTCGAGCTTAATGCTGCAGGATCCTGTCAGCAGGAGCCAGAAAGAAGAACTGAAGTAACAGCCACCAGCTATGCATAATGGAATAGTGGTGGTGCCTGGTTCCTTAAAGGTGCAGTGTTCTTTATTAGACATATAATGACAGTCTATGAGGCTACTCTGTCCTGCTCCTTTCATCTCTATCATAAAAAGGGTTTGTAAGAGATATTTATACTGATTGCCACTTTCCATTTTTAGTTTACTGTCCATTTAGACTGTGACAGTACTGGCTAATAACGTTGGATGACCTACATGTTCAATCATACATGGTGTTTCGACACAGTAAGACATTACAAGATGGCAACTGCTTTTCAGACTTTACAGTCCCATGTCGACATTGAGCACATACTCATAGTCCTACTTTTGTTTTTAGCCTCATTATGTATTGACGTTCTGTATTCTATCTCACTGTGATCAAGACCGCTGAACGGTTGAAACGCGTTACCCTGGGATTTATGAAGGAATAAATCTTGTTTGTCTTGCATCTCTGTGATTTTCCAGAGAGTGCGCTTCACTTGCTATTTGGAGTATTACTGAACCAGCTGCTCCACCGGCCAGCGCGCCACCTCTCACGGGTCTCTGGTTCCCAGAAGGAGCATTTTTCTTGATGGATTTATATGAAGAGAACCCACTTCGTAGACCGGGAGCCTGGACAAAGGATCACCTGCCACTGCGGTCGGTGTGGAAGAGTCTCAGAGGTGAGCGTTTGCTTGGACCAGTGGGGTTGTGGCGTTGTTGGAGGGCACGGGGGCCCAACTTTGGCTGGCTTCGAGTGTGGCGCGCACTGCTCTGACCGGCGTCCAGACTCAATTCCACCTGTGCAGGCACACTAGTGGGAAAGAAAAGCAGGTACAATTGTACTTCTTCTAGCACCCCTAGTGGGACATTCTCTATTCGGAGACTCTCATTCTCACGACTTTCAGACCCTACCCTGGTTGTTCAGGTGACAGGAGGAATTCCATATTGCTATAGAGGGGGTTACCGGAGATGTAGACAATATACTGGGGCATGGAATAACTCCACCAGGGACATCCTATGACTGATGACGACAGTGACAGACGTGCAGTGGTGCAAACTCTTTTTGCAAGAGCACAAGGGAACTACAGAAAGGACAAGTTTGCAGCAAAACGACAACTGGCGAATCTACTGTGAACGACTTGCTTAAGAAATTTGAAAAACTCAGCAAAATGGAAATCTGGAAATGGTGGGAAGCCATCTCCCTCCAAGATTATATTGACAAAGAAATGGTACCAAGCGGGTTGAGAATCTATATCACCCCATTGTATGAGTCCCCAAATCCAATAATGTTAGAAGAATGGGCTGCAAATCCCGCAAGGAGTTCCGAAACAATGCTGGAGATCCTAGTCAAATATGCTTGGCAGGATAGGGAAGTCAACATTGGGGAAATTAAATGTCTGAAGGACAAATTGAAGCGAAGCAGCAAACAGGACATCATAACAAAATTTCTTGATGAAATGAAGCATAGGTTAATCAACTATGAAGATGACATAAATCCAAGAAAGCAGAGGAAATTGCATCGTGATTGTATGGCCTATGAGACTGGAAGTATGACCACCTCTATGAAACCCACACCGGATCATGACAAACACAAATTTTTCTCTGAAGACACCAGACGATAATCGAGCCACCTCAAGCGATGCTGACACTGATTCATCAGCTACATCCATCACTTCAGTAAGTTCAGCCTCTGGCAGTGATGCGAACACCAGGCCGAAAACCTTTTGGATGAATACCGGCTCCTACGCAGGGGCCGGCAAACAACAAGGACCACTCCAAAACCCAGAAACAAGACAAAGAAATGTGACCTACTGGGAAGGGGCCGGGGTATCAGCAAAAGCAGAGAAAGAGACCCAAGCAAAGGCGGAGGAAGAGGGAATGACATGGGGCGCTTGGGAAGCATAGCAACATGCTCCAAAACAGCATCATGATGGATGACCACAAGGTAAATCTAACTATTATCAACCTCACAGAGACACCTTTGAGTGATCTTGAAAAAATAACTTTATGCCTTGGTCTATCCTTTTGCCCTGCTGAACCTTTAGATTACGTCAACACCTGCATTGACCTGTTCAAATTCTGTTGCATATTGAAACTAAAGAAATGGCCCAAACTCAAACCCATTACCAGTAAAGAAACAAGTCACAGTCAAATAGTCAATGTTTGTGGTGAACTTAACATCAATGGCATAGATACTTTGTTGACACTTCATGAACTGGAAGGTGGAGGGACTAATGAGACCACCAATGTATACCAAATACTTGATGATCTGAAGGTTTCTTACGACAAAGCTGAATCCACCAAATTCAAGCCTCATTCGACATTCCTCCCTAACATGCCACATGATAACATAAATACGTTCCAGGACATGGTAGCCAACTAGCTCCTGAGATTCAGGCAAAAAACATGGTTAAAAAATCCACTATGATACCACACAACCTAACATTTGCTCAAAGCAAAACGCCATCAAAGATCTAGCGGGCGACAACAATATAGTTATACCCCTGGCCCACAACGGAGGTAATGTAGTCATTCTGAGCAGGGGAACATCGTTTACAACACAACTTTTACCACGCACTAACATTACAACGCAGGAATTACAACGAAAGTCATTACAACGACTTTCGCTGGAAGGCGCTGTTGGATGGGGAATAGTTTAATTTTCTATCCAACACCTTCCCTACTATCCACGGGGACTGGAGTTGGAATAGAACATTTAACTATTCCACTATCCAGCTCCCCCCAACGCAAGTTGTTGTAACGACTTGCGTTGTAATACATGCGTTGTAAAGGCATGCGTGGTAAAAGCATGCGTTGAAACGTCATACAACCTTCTGAGCAGGGCCATGTACATAGATGAGGCCATGCGCTAACTCACTGATCCCTCATTTTACATTAGCACCAACAAGGAGGAATATACCAAGAGTATAACCGGCAATTAGCAGTAAACTGGCTGATTGAAGGGACAAAGGCCTACTGGAATGGGAGGAATACTGTCTCCTCAAAAGGGATTATCCCATGCTTCCAGTACTCTACCTTCTTCTTAAAATATATAAGGATAAACTGAATCCCCCTGGCAGACCCATTGTGTCCTCAAGAGGCAGTTCTCTCGAGGATGTCTCTAGGTATGTGGATCATTTCCTCAGGGACCAGGTCATTACTTTACCTTCTTATGTGAGGGACACCAAAGATTTTTTAATTAAAATCCACAGTGTCCAGTGGAACAGTGATTACTTGTTGGTCACCATGGATGTTAATTATCTGTATACGATCATAGAACATGAGTCCGGTAAAGATGCCTGTGCCTAGTATCTCTACAGGAGACCCATACAGCACATGGAACACACAAATATGATTATAGAGATGACCAGGTATTGCCTCAACAACAAATTCTTC
Organism: Lissotriton vulgaris; assembly: GCF_964263255.1. Classification (NCBI taxonomy): domain Eukaryota; kingdom Metazoa; phylum Chordata; class Amphibia; order Caudata; family Salamandridae; genus Lissotriton; species Lissotriton vulgaris. The sequence goes on along the minus strand of NC_141699.1, from coordinate 548,723,715 downwards.
ATGCTTAACAGCAGTATATACAAACAGACCCTGGGAACTGTGATGGACCTTGTTTCACTCCCAGTTTTCTGAACTTTTTCCTGGGGGCATGGGAGGAAGAGATCAGGAAAGACACCAACTATGATGAAGACTTCAAACGGGTGGTCCTACGGCTCAGGTACGTAGATGACCTTTTTTATAATCTGGAAAGGCACTGAAAGAGAAGCCAGTGACTTTATCCTCAGACTGAACCACAACAACCTCAATCTCACACTTACCAGCAACATGAGCAATAACTCAGTAGAATTCCTAGATGTCAAAGTTGAAATCCTCAATAATGAGGTACATACCAGCCTGTTCAGGAAATCAAAATCTGGTAACAGCTTACTTCATGCCATGAGCAGTCACCCTGACAATCTAAAATGGAGTATCCCCTTTGGGGAACTCTTGAGGGCAAAATGAAACTGCAGTTCCGACAAGGCCTTTCTGTCTGAACAGGCCATTATGTTGTCCAGGTTTATTGAGAGTGGTTATCCCATTTGGGTCCTCTGCAAGGCAGTGCAGAAAGTCAAGGGGTCAACAGGATTACCACTCTAGAAAACAATAATGCAGACAACATCACAAGAGATGAGAATGACCTCACTAGGTCATACTCACTTACAATGGTAACTCCAAAGACATCCAGAAAATCCTGACCAAAAATTGGGACATGCTGACTAAAGACCCCATTATTGGCAAATCCATCCATGAGAAACCCAGAATTTCATACGGAAAAGGGTGCAGCCTCAGAGGCATATTGGTACGCTGTGAGATCAGTACAGTAGAGCAGACCAGAGGCATCAACTTACAGGGCTTCCTTCCATGCAAGGGGAAGGGGTCACAACACCGATGAAGAAATGGCCATACATCTACTTGCAGATTAATTTTTTGCCTAGGTATCTACACCATGATTTATATTGGTTTCCATATTTTGACTCTTCGAATGTACCTCTGGCATGTCCGCCCTGGTCTATACTGGCTTTCAGCTATGTGCATATATTGTGATGTTCTAATCTAGCTTTAGCAGCAAGCACAAAGATTCATTTGACATTCTGTCTTTACAGGAAGAAAGGAAGGGACCCACCGGACTGGACTGGTGATTTAACATGAGTTCCCTACCCCTTTCTTCATGGAAGCATCCTTCTGGTGTTCTCTGTATCTCAGATAAGGAACTTCACATTTTGTTTACCTTTTGTATATGCACTTGGTAACACAGATTGCTTTATTGTGTATTCACTCATTCCCATGTCTGCCAAGTAACCTACTTAGGGCTTACATTTGGATATTGGACAAGTGCAACATTAACTGTTACTGACCCACTGTGGGTGGCAGTCTTTTTTGATGCAGCAGGTATTTGGACCATCTGGGAGAGAGCGACATTTGTCGTCACCTGGATTTATGTGATGGTTTTCAGACACTGTGTCTCTATTTGTAATTTCCACCTCCCAGTCTCACACACCTCCCTGCTTGCCTTCAACTCAATACATCAGTCCAACATATAACGCATACCTGTGACCGACCTGAGTGACGCATATTTATTTTGTCAACTCGCATTTCCATTTTGAGTTTACTGTCCATTTAGACTGTGACAGTACTGGCTAACAATGTAGAGTGACCTACGTGTACAATCATACATGGTGTTTCGAAACAGACATTACAAGATGGCAACTGCTTTTCAGTCTTTACAGTCCTAAGTCGACATTGAGATTATTTCCATTTGTTCCAAAATAGGAGAATATATTGATCAACAACTTCAACTCCTTATGAAGGATCTCCCATCTTACATACAAGATACTAAAGACATCTTACTCAAACTTAACAATATCCTGTGGGATAAGGAGTGTATCCTAACTACGATAGATGTAGTAAGTCTTTATAATTCAATTTGCGATGAGGAAGACATTGAAGCAGTTCGTAAAGCTCTAGCCACCAAATCGGTCCACTATATGGAGTCCAACCAGATGATCTTGATGATGCTGCATTTCTGCCTAACTAATAATGTCTTCTCCTTCAATTCCAAATACTACCTGCAGCTTCAGGGAAGTGCAATGGAAGCCAAATTTGCCCCACCATATGCATGCATTTTCATGGGTTTAGTTGAAAAATATTGGCTTTTGGATGACACCTTTTTCTACCTACACCCCCACATACTATACTAGAGGCGCTCCATCACCAATATCCTTTACATCTGGCAGGGTACACAAGCAACCCTCAATGAATTCCTCCGCAAAATCATTGTCAACCGATGGAACATCCAGACCACATCCACCACTTCTACATCTAAAATTGACTTTCTGGACATCTCAATTTACATGGAGGATAACCGATTGCAAACCAAAGCTTTCCGGAAACCTACATCAGCTAACTCGATTCTCAGAGCACACAGCTGCCATCCCTCTCAAACCATCTTGAACATTCAAAAAGTCGAATACAAATAGATGAGAAGAAACTGAAGTAATTTGGAAACTTATAGAGAGAAATGACAAGACTTAACAGAGAGTGTGACACAACGAGGTTACCCTAAAGATCTGCTAGTTAAAACTGCCAAGGACTGTGAAACCCTATCTCGGGAACACTACTCCAACCCAAAATTCCTAAACAAACAAATAAGCCAAACAAAATCAAGTTCCTGACGGATTACCATAAAGGCCATCATCATATTCAGAAAACTCTAAGAAAGCACTGGTATCTGCTGACCAGTAATGCATCCCTAACATGGATGATGAAAAACTTTCCCCAGATGAGTTTCAGAAGAGCTAAAAATCTTAAACAAATTCTATGCAAATCTGAATTTGTAGATAAGCGCAAACAACCGGGATCACATTTCTTGACCAGACCTTGTGTCTTCTACACCTGCCACAAATGCATGCAAACTGGGAAGTAATAAACAATGAAAAATTTCCTAGCTAACATAACGGAAAGTTTCAATTCTATTAACACCTTAACCGCGGTACGATTTACAGTGGTGTGCTGCAGATTTCAAAAACCCATATTACATGACGAGCTCAGCTCGTCATCAGCATACGAGCACCGTAGCTGATGATGAGCTGAGCTCGTCATCAGCAGCGAAGGGGTTAAGGACTCGGAGGCGAGGATTATGCCTTCTTTCTTCACTTTATTGGCACATAGCAGAAAGAAAAGATAGCACAAGACTACATTTCCCATGATCCAAAGGGAAATGGTAGTCGAAACAAAACATTGTTTTTAACCAATCAGAACCAAGTAATAATGTCCAATCACGGTCGTCCAACAGCTCTATAGCCTCTTGCTAGTCTCCTTTCCTCCTCTTTCGAAGCGCGAAGAACGCCCAAACTTCCACTTCAGGCGTCCTGTTAATTGGAATCCAAACCTGAAAAGATCAGAATGGTGTTACTGGAGGTACAACACCATCGTCCTACAAGGAAAGCGTGAGGTGAATTCTGACACAAGAACATCAACCATCAGTACAATGGTAACTCAACGTAAACAGATACTTACTACTGTACGGGGAGGGGACTCCTCCAGGAGCAATGGGTGGGATAATCCTTGCCTCAGAGTCCTTAATTGAATTGAAACTTTCTGTTACGTTAGCTAGGGAACTTTTCATTCTTTGTCAGGACTGGAGGTGAGGATTATGCTTGTTTAAAGCTTGCCCACAACCAACTGAGCCATATCAAGTATTGGCTTGAAGTAGAACCTCTTAAAGGTGGAATCAGAAGACCAGTCAGCTGCATTGAGTATATCTTCTAGGCGGGCACCCAAGCTAAATGCCTTGGAAGCTATGGCACCTCTTGCCAAATGAGCTCCAAACTGACTGAGACTGTTGCCTGCTTCCTGCATCACCCACCTAACCCATCTGTCAATGGTAGGAGAAGACACTGCCTTGAAAGGTTTACGCAGTGCGATCAGAAGTTGCCTTTCACCAATCGACTTCGCTGAAGAGAGGGGGATGCCACTAGCCAATATAGCAATCGATGCGGCCAAAGCATTCGATCAGGTCAATTGGGCGTATCTTTGGGCTGCTATGGCGAGGTTCGGGTTTCCTCCGATCTTCATTGAGGGAATTAAATCTCTTTACCAGAGTCCTCAAGCAAAAGTCCTGGTTAATGGAGGCCTATCTGATTGGTTCGATATCTCCCGAGGCACCAGTCAGGGATGTCCCCTGTCCCCCCCTATTGTTTGATCTTTATATTGAGCCTTTCGTTTGTGCACTTAGAGCCGACTGTATAATTTCATCTTTTAAAATAGCAGATCTGGAGCTTAAAACTGCCCTGTACGCGGACGACCTTCTCTTATACACTTCAAATCATGTTGAGGCAATTCCTCGGCTATTCGAACTGGCTGAGGAATTTGGAAGGATATCCGGGTACAAAATTAATAAGGAGAAAACAGATATAATGGGGTGGAACAACTTATCTGTTAGACTAAAAATTAGGTATTTGGGAATCCATCTTACTCAAAAATTGACTGACATCCCTAAAGTCAGTTGGCAGATTGTTGTGAAGGAAATTTCTAAAATGTTAACAAGATGGGAAGTCTGCCACTGAACTTATATGGGAGAGTCAATCTCGTAAAAATGACTATACTTCCCAAAATAACCTTTCTTTTTAACTCCATCCTGTTACCCTTTGTCCCTAAGGACATTACTAGCCTACAAGGGAAGATTGGATCCTTTATATGGGCTGCAAAATCACCCAGGATTGCCTGGAATAAATTAAGGAGAGGGTTGAAGATAGGTGGTTTGGCCCTACCGGATTTATTTTTATACTGCCATGCCTTTCACTTCAAGAATTTTAGAATATTGGCCAATAAATTAGATTCTTCTTCACAGGGCCGCCTTTTTCAGGTGTTATTGCACGACCAGCCACAGGGCCTGGAATTATTTCTTTTAAAATTTGGCGACCAAAAATTTTATAAAAAAGTGCGCCTTAAGATTCTGCAGGCAGCACTCAAGAATTGGACCTATGTTGAAGTACTGGGTTTTTAAGAACCCAGCGGTGCCAGGGAGAACACCCAAAGACTTCGAGTCCTTCCTGTTTCAGACTACAGAAACACAGAGTCTTCTTGGTGAAGTCAAAGATCGTATTTATTGGCTGCAGCCAGTAACACGTATCCTAGAAGTACAACAGCATGTATGTTCTCAGGAGACTGCTCAAAATTACAAAGCCAGACTTCTCCTTACATACAAAATAATATGCTTCAGGCAAACATTCCCTATTTTACAGTAGACCATTCACATATTTTCACTACAAAGAAAAAGCAGAGTCATGATGACAAGCCCACATTTCAGTTTGTCCAGTCCATAATTAATTACCCGGCAAGGCCCAGAACTTTCATCAGATATTGACGGACCCCTAATAAAAACGGGCACCTCCTCCTCGTAAAGCAGGTCATAAAGAAGAAACAGGGACAGGTGTGTGTGAGATTAGGCATGGTTTGTGTGCGATAATTGGTTTATGACATTGTGCCTTGATACTAATCTCATTCGGCCACTGGGAAAGGAACTGGCCGAACAGGTTTGGCTTCAGGCAGTGGAGTCAGCTTGCCCAGGTCACAGAGGAGTCAGCAAAGGTGTACGTGTCCTTCAGATCGAATTTAGCCTTAGTTATTCGGCTATGTGAGGGCAATCACAAAATGGCTGCCGTTCACAAAATGGAACCCGAGGGTTCAGGATGAAAACTTCGATTTCAGGGTGATTTCGTCACTCGAACATGACGAAAATGCTTATGCATAGTATTCAAATCATTACCGGTCTGCTGGTACCAAAATCGTCATGATACGGCGATCTTTATGAGACGGGTGCAGAATTTTCAGTACCACAGACCCTCTTTTTGCCCTTACATAGGCAATAACCTATACTCACGCTAATCTGAGTCCAGGTCTATATTCATAAAGTCATCGAGATGTTGCTGTAGCATCATCCTATTACTTAGCTTGTTTCTTGATACAGCTTTCCTTACACATGACGTAACACAGAGGCCACATATTGCAGGAGCACACTGTACACACAGACAGAACAGGAAAAGAATGGCTAAGATCATCCCAATGACTATCAGAATCTTCCATCCCCAGGCAGATATCAGTTCCCAGAACCACCCCATCAATGACCAGTCTCCTTCATCCACGTGAATGGATTCAGAGATCTTATGCAGTTTGGAAATGGCCTGGTATACTGTCAGAGCGTTGTCTGGGATGAAAATGCAGCAACTTGATTGGATCACTTTACATACCCCACCTCGGTCTGCAAGTATGACATCTAACGCGACCCTGTTCTGAAGAGTCATAAGGCGATCCGACTGGAGCTCAGCAGTCAAATTACTAAGGGCACCGGCAGTTTCAACTACAGTGGATTCAACCACCCTTGTCAATTGCCTTATGTTCCTGCTGTTCACCATAGGCCCCCAAAACGGCAGAAAACCCTTCACAAAATCTCCGAATTCTTGTCCTGCAGTGTCTTCTTTACTGACGACACCTCTAAGTATCCTTGTCCTATGGTAATCTGCCACGGCCGTGTAGGTGGGAGGCAACAGGAACGAAACAAAACATGTGCCCGAGAAGTCAGGGGGCAACCATGTATAGGCTCTATCATGGCAGATGAAATAGGTACCCTTAGCTGCTAGAAACAAAGGGGAATTTCGAGATGCAAAAACATATGTTTCAGTGCAGACGCTCTTCCCCAACTGAGCTCTGGGATTTTTGCCATTACCTTGCAGACATAGGTGACCCTGATGGGGTACAATCCAAATCGAGGAGGATCTCTTTGCTCGCTGGTTCTCACTCAAATCAACTCCGTATTTCGTTATATTCCATCTAACGTAAGCTTGCAACTCATCCCTAGGAATCGTTCTGTACGAGTCAATTGTTCTGCTCATATTTGCAATTCCTACTACCAATGCTTTGTTGCTTGAGTTACTTTTTGTGGAACGTGGGGGATATGGTTCGATGGCAAATATGAACATCGTCTGAAACGCCCACAAAGAACCATTGTAGCTAAATGGTAAGACCAAGTATGGGATACCCTTATCTGTCGTATGCAGCATAAGACCACACACCCAGCAGTTAGTTGTGTTTACTACTAATTGGTGTTGGTGTAACAGTTGAACAAAAGAGTTATTAAAAAACTCTAATCTTCTAGAGGACTCATGTTCAGACAGAGGGTGAAAAGAATGCGAGGAAACAGTAGAAGGAGGTATGGGCTGTGTAGTGGGTGCAAATGTCACCTGAAAAGTGAATAGAGCATATCCTATTAAAAACATCATTACACCAAGCAACGTAAAAATACAAAATATCAAAGATCTTTTCTTCGTCATCAATATACACATTTTGTCTTTAAAGTTCATTCGTTTGGCAGGTCTCTCCATCTCGGAAAACTCCATCCTCTCTAATTTGCTGCCCACGGTGGTAGGATGTTCTATGCTAAAGAGTGCTTCTGTCAGTCCAGGGCAACTCCCTTAGACCGACCAGAACTGTTGACCTAACGTCTTCAGCTGCACTCCAAAGACTTGGGCAACCGCGACCCTAGCAGCAGAACCGGATGGCGGTTCGAAAAACAAAAATAAGCAAGTTTCTCAGACGAGAGAGCTGCACAATCAAAAAGTAAAAAGAAATATTTTATTTGTCCATAGTCTTAGTTCTCGGCCTCAAATTGTAACGGTTTCTTCCAGGTGCTGTCTGGTCGTGGAATAAGAGTTCAGGCTCTGTAGTGTTCAATCGAATTGACGGTGGGACAGCTTCTTGCAAAATATCGTCGCTTTCCTGTTCAGAAATTGTTCCTTTTACACGTGCATCGCTAAAAGTTAGAAAACGAGGCACAGTCTCAGTTTCAGAGTCAGCGATCCCCTCCTGGACCCTGCGGTCGTACGGAAGAGGTAGTGGGACCCTCTTACAATGAATGCCATGGATCCAGTGTTTCTTCCCTTCAACTCGAACAGCTGATCTTGTTGAGAGAAGGACTAGATGAGGGCCGGTCCACCGGGGCTGGTCATTCTTTGTTCGCTGAAAATTTGTAATCAGCACCCAGGATCCAGGATCGATCGGATGTCCTGGAGCTTCAGAGGCCTGAGGCAGAGTGTCGTGGACCTGTTGGTGTAAAACACGCAATTTAGCCGTCAATTCATACAAATAATCAAGCAGTACAGGGTGTTCGATCTCGCTATATTTGGTTGGCCTTGGCACTCCCCATATGTTGGCCGGGCGGCCGAACACAATTTCATAGGGACTAACTCCCACTCGCGAGTGAACAGTCATTCTTGTTGATAGGAGTGCTAAGGGCAGAGCGTCAGGCCATTTAAAACCAGTGCTCGCTTGAATCTTGGCCAGTTTCAGTTTTAGCGTGCCATTATAGCACTCTACTAGTCCAGCTGATTGGGGGTGATTTGCAGCGTGGAACTTTTGCTGAATGTCTAGCCCTTCACACACTTTCTTCATCACTCGACCCACAAATTCACTCCCATTATCACTCCAAACCATTCTCGGCATTCCAAATCTGGGGAAGAATTCTTTGACAAGGGCTTTAGCTGTGGATAAGGCAGTATTGTCCTTTAAGGGATATGCTTCTACCCATCTTGAAAAGGCACAAACAACAAAGAGTACGTATTTCAAATTGTTGCACCTTTCCATGTGGATGAAATCTAGCTGCAAAACCTCGAACGGATACGTTGGAGGCGCAAAATGACCAGTTGGAGTTGGGGTTCCCCTACCAGGATTGTATTTCAGACACACCATACAATTCTTGACCACATTCTCTGCACACTTAGGAATTCCAGCATTTTGCCATACCGGAGCTAACAACTTACAGATCCCTTTCACACTGATATGAGCCATTCCATGAGCCATTGTCACCACTGCAAGCACATACGCATCGGGTAACAACCATCGCTGATGCTCTGACAATTCAACCCAACAACCATTTGCATCCAATTTACCCGTACTTTCTCTCCACACACTCAATTCTTTCTCTGTAGCTTCAGCTTGAATGGATTTCACACTCTCAATCGTATCTTCACACATACCAACGTCACCAACCCATCTTGCAGGGCCTGCAACATACATTCGACTCATTACATTCCTTGCGGTTTCTTTCGCAACTTCATCCGCAAACGCATTTCCGCGACCAACATCATCAGTAACTTTTTTGTGTGCACTGCATTTTACAAACGCAACTTGTAACGGCAAGGTCAGTGACTCGAGAAGCTCATTCACCAACTGACCATGCTGGATCTTAGCACCATGCGAAGTCGGGAACCCACGTTCTTTCCACAATCGTCCAAAACTGTGAGCCACACCAAATGCATACTTGCTGTCCGTGTACACATTCACTCGTTTTCCTTTCGCCAACACACACGCTCTTGTAAGTGCAATCAACTCTGCTGCTTGCGCTGAATTGTGTGGGATACGTGCAGCTTCAACAATCGTATGCAAAGTCGTCACAGCATATGCTGCAGTCGTATCACCATTCGGCAACTTGAAACACGAACCATCAACCCACAAAGTACCATCACATTCTGGAAGAGGAGTATCTTTAAGATCTATCCTCCCTTTCGTCTCTTCTTCAGTTCTCAGAAAACAGTCATGCTGTTCTTCACTATCATCATCTGTCTCTACTGAAATCGGCAACAATGTGGCTGGATTCAACGTATTGCACCTCTTTATGTGCACATGACTCGCTAATAGTGTCAGCTCATAACCTGACAATCGAGCACTAGTTAAGTGCTGTGTCTTTGTTCTGTTTAACAGAGTGTCCACTGCATGTGGGACCATCACAATTAACATGTTATTCATCACTAACCCAGCAGACTGTCGAATAGAAACAGCTGCTGCCGTAGTGGCTCTCAAGCAACTCGGCACCGCCTTAGCTACCGGATCTAAAGTCGACGAAAAATACGCGCATGGACGCTGTTTGTCCCCAAAAGACTGTGTCAGAACTGACAATGCACAACCTTTTTTCTCATGGACATACAATGTAAAGGGCTTACTGTAGTCGGGGGTACCCAACACAGGAGCCGAACACAATGCATCACGCAATTCGGAAAAACTTTTCTGACACTCTTCAGACCGCGGAATGGGATTCGGTGTATCTTTACAAGTTAATGCCACCAAAGGTTTGGCCAATAGGAAAAAATTTGGTATCCATTGCCTACAATATGATGTAATGCCCAAGAAAGCACGCACTTCTCTCTGTGTCCTTGGCACACTCAATTTTGCAATTGCCTGAATTCTTTCTGGGGTCAGTTTCCTTCCCTCCTTCGATAAGAGATGACCTAATTAGGTCACTTCTTGTCGACAATATTGCAATTTTGAAAGAGACACTTTGTGATGCAGATCACAAAAATGACGCAACAACGACAGTGTGGCTTCTTTACAAATCCCCTCAGTATCTGCGGCGATTAGCAAATCGTCGACATACTGAATAAGAGTAGCGCCGTCAGGTAAATCAATCGTGTAAAGCTGTGTTTTCACAGCCTGACTGTATATCGATGGGCTTTCACAGTAGCCTTGAGGAGCGCGTTTGAAGCGGAAGCTTTGGCCTCCTAAACTGAAGCCAAAAATATCCCTGCTCTCCTCGGCAATCGGGATGCTGAAGAAAGCATTCTCCAAGTCAATCACCGAGAACCAAGTCGCGGAAGCTGGAATCATAGTCAATAGGGCAGTGATATCAGGGACAACTGGAAACTGTGGCACAACTATTTTATTGACCTCCCTAAGATCAATCACAAACCTGTAAACAGGTGGCTGAGAAGGATCAGTATGCTTCAAAACCGGCAGAAAAGGACTATTACAAACGTTGCCACTTGTCTCTTCAATTACATCTTTTTCAATCAGATCATAAATGATCGCTAACAACGCCTTTTCACCTTCGCTAGAGATCTTGTATTGGGGAATACGTGACATTTTAACATTGGCTTTCAATGTTACAACATATGGCGCTATTTTCAAAAGACCCACATCATTAGGACCAGTAGCCCAAAGAATATCCGGAAGAGAAGACAATTCTGTCGGAAGTTTATCCTTCGATAAATACATCGGAGAAACTACTTTCTTACCCAGTGTAAGTTGTACTCCCGAAGGAGAACAGTACAAAGTTGCATATAATCTTTTCAACAGATCCAATCCCAACAAGTTTTCACCACAACCTGTTGTGAGAATAAGGGGTGCTTCGAATTCACAAGGTCCAACAGAAAGGGATATAGGACTAGAAATTGGATTCCTAACCGGGGCGCCAGAAAAACCTACTGAAACGTTCATTTCGCCAGACAAAGGTGCGCCAGGGAGTTTTGAGTGCATAATAGAACTCTTTGAAGCACCAGTATCCAACAGAAAAGGCTCTGACACACCTGATGTAATCACCTCAACATAAGGTCCACTCTGATCTACTGGAACTGAAACAATTCCCTCTCTTTGTCCAAGGCTGTCCTAGTAATTATTACCCTCCATATTTTCATCTTCTGCATAGTAGTCATCAGCATAGTACTGAGCCGTCCTAGCAAACGCGTTATTCTGCTGGTCGAAACTATTCATCGAATTCTGAGGCGGGAAGGAACGAGCGTTCTGGGGGAAATTCCTACGTCCTCTACCTCTAGGAGCTTGTTTAACACCTCGACCTCTTGCACCAGAAGCACCATTCATACGTTGTAACAAAACCGGACAACTGCTCTTGAAATGACCCTCTTCTTTACAATACGCACACTGATTGGGTCCATACGGTAAACGTTGTTGAGAAGACTCGTTTCTTTGCAAGTTCCTCGAATATTGCTGAGGTTGCTGATAATTGCGCTGATTATTAGTACGTGGTGGATAAGCTTGCTGTAGAAGAACTTTAGTCTTCAATTCCTTGGTCCTTTTTATCCGCTTTCTCTAACTCATCTTTGTGCCTATTTTCATAGTACTGGGCCGTAGCTAAAATCTGTGCTGACGTGGAAACAGCCCAAGCAATCTCAGAGTCCTTCAACTTATTGCACAATTCAGGAAGCAAATTATGTACAAATTTGTCAACAAACAATCTCTGGCCACCCTCAGTAGCCATATCCTGACCACTATGATCTACGAAAGTCTCTTCAAACCGCGTGAAAAAGTCAGACACAGTCTCATCTTTCTTCTGTTTGCAACCAGACAACTTGTCCCAAATCACACGCAATTCGGGCATTAAAGTCTTCATATACGTAATAATCCTACCAGGAAGTTCTGCTATTAAAGGCTCGGGCTTAGCATCACCAACTTGTCTGCCATCAGCAGCAGCAATATTAATCCATGTATCACCTAACTCTTGATCATGATCCACATGACGAATCTTTCCCCATAAAGGCTGTGGAACAACATTTCCAAATAACATGTCTATATCAGCTAAATTCATAATGCATGAGCCTGCAGTCTGTGATAATTCCTTGTAATATCCTGCAGGATTTTTACGGGGATCAGGCAATGTCTGTTTAAGGGCCAAAACTTCAGCTCGCTTCCATGGAACATATACCCACACACGCTGAAAATGTGGCGGAATGGCGGGATTAGCATTAGCGTCCCCTTCCCTCCAAACTGGGGGAACCTCTCTCATGGGATATTGTCTTGCCTTCTGCTTAACCTCGGACTCAAACAATGACTGAGAAACACTCTCACTCCTAAACGACAACAATGTCGCAACTGCTTTCTTAACATCAGAACCTACAATCGTGCCTTTTGCAAACTCGAACCGTACACGATACAACTCAGACATATTGGATTCCAAATTGTTTTCCTCCAATTCCTCACAAAGGAAAACACACATTTTCTCAAAAACGTATCTCTGTTTCGATGCTTCCCACTGATGGAAGACATCCATAACGGATTCTAGTTCGTATCTTATCTGGTCTGTAACCCATTTATGTGCCAATCGATCCAATATCTCTCTCTCTCTCTTGAATCAGGCAATTGACTGCGTCACTGTCTACGCTCTGTAACAGGGGACATACCCAATTGTCCCAACCAAGGAGAAAAGAAACCAGAAAAGGCAGCAGTCATTCGCTGTCTAGTAGAAGGAGAAGAAGAAAGAATAAGGGAAGACGGAACAACAGTAGAAGAATCCAGAGTCGGAGTAGGAGGAGCATTAAGAACAGACGTAGAAGTAGTAGACGAAGGCAAAGTTGGCGGCCCCTGAGGAGGCTGCGCCAAAGGAACAGTAGTCAACGGAAGAGGGGCTGGTTGTGGAGGAATCACCGGTGGCACAACAATCGGAGGTTGCACGGCCACAACTGGTGACGGTGGTGCCGTAGCATTCTGTGCATAAGGGGGTGCCGAACTCAAAAGATGTGACATTAAAGGATATTTCTCAAGATCTTTCCTTGCTTCCTGTTCTTTAGTTGGCAAAACTGGGTAGCATCTATCTACCGCTAACTTCTTTACTCTTTTCATCTGTTCGCTTTCTTGCTCTTCTTCGTTATCCCTAAATGCAACAGCAGCTTGTACCATTGACATACCTCGTTCTCGTTTATTTTTCTTCGCTAATTTCATTTCTCTCTGTTTGGCTTCTTTGCGCCATTTGCGAAAAGAGTCAAATATCGCTGGCCGGGCTTTCTTCTTAAAAAGTTTAACCTCTAGATTATCCAAAATCTCCGTGTCAAAACTACCATATTGGGGCCATTTTAAAACACCATCCTTTCTGGTGTATCGGATCCATACTTCGTTATATACGATAGGGCCTACGCCATGTTTCACATATAATTCATGGGTCGGAGTTCCAATCGGAGGAACATGACACAAGTCCTCCAACCGGGAATCCCTATTACAACCAAGACAAAACAAATTTCCAAGTCTGCTAAGACCAGGCATCTTCGCTCTCTAGTCTAGCTTCAAACTTCAAAGAATTATCCAATACGATAGTCTTGTGAATACACGAGTCCTTCGGCTTTGGCACTTGCAAGTTCCAAACAAAGCGATCCCAAGGGGATACCAAAACTAAGAACCAAACTAAGGACTGGGAGGCGCTCCACTTATACTTAACTGAGGTATCGATGACGTCACCAGAAGACTCGTCTATCGTTTCGCTCTACCAATCATCAAGGGTCCAAAACAGGGCGATAGTCAGGGCAGCAGTCCTTCGTAGCCGTCGGGACGCGGGGAACCTCGCAGCAAAGACTTTCGGACCACGTCGACATGCAGGGGTCGATGAAGTGGCGGCCTTCCTCCAGAATTTTCACACGAAGCTCCTCACACACCTCTGGCTTGGACCGGTACCGCTGATACTGCCCCACGTTGGGTGCCAACTGAAGTACCGGGTTTTTAAGAACCCAGCGGTGCCAGGGAGAACACCCAAAGACTTCGAGTCCTTCCTGTTCCAGACTACAGAAACACAGAGTCTTCTTGGTGAAGTCAAAGATCGTATTTATTGGCTGCAGCCAGTAACAGGTATCCTAGAAGTACAACAGCATGTATGTTCTCAGGAGACTGCTCAAAATTACAAAGCCAGACTTCTCCTTATATACAAAATAATATGCTTCAGGCAAACATTCCTTATTTTACAGTAGACCATTCATATATTTTCACTACAAAGAAAAAGCAGAGTCATGATGACAAGCCCACATTTCAGTTTGTCCAGTCCATAATCAATTACCCGGCAAGGCCCAGAACTTTCATCAGATATTGACGGACCCCTAATAAAAACGGGCACCTCCTCCTTGTAAAGCAGGTCATAAAGAAGAAACAGGGACAGGTGTGTGTGAGATTAGGCATGGTTTGTGTGCGATGATCGGTTTATGACATGTTGTGCCTTGATACTAATCTCATTCGGCCACTGGGAAAGGAACTGGCCAAACAGGTTTGGCTTCAGGCAGTGGAGTCAGCTTGCCCAGGTCACAGAGGAGTCAGCAAAGGTGTACGTGTCCTTCAGATCGAATTTAGCCTTAGTTATTTGGCTATGTGAGGGCAATCACAAAATGGCAGCCGTTCACAAAATGGAACCCGAGGGTTCAGGACGAAAACTTCGATTTCAGGGTGATTTCGTCACTCGAACATGACGAAAATGCTTATGCATAGTATTCAAATCATTACCGGTCTGCTGGTACCAACATCGTCATGATACGGCGATCTTTTATGACACGGGTGCAGAATTTTCAGTACCACAATGTCCAGAGAACTTGGGCGATTCCTTATTATAATACACAGGCCCCAATTTGGGATTCCCCCGGTACCCCGGAATTACCAATTGTCTCAGTCGCTTAAAGCGGTAGGCTTTAAGAAATGGGGGGATCTTTGTGTCAACTCATGGCTTATGAGCTGGGAGTCTCTAATGAATTTGACCAACAGGTCTTTCACAAGATTTAAGTTCTATCAACTTTCTGCCTGGTGGTCAAGGCAATCACTATGGATTGAAGGGGACACAGGGCTTTTAGATTCTATCTGTAGGGGCGGAGTTTGGAAAAGTGAGGTCTCGTTTTGGTATAGGTCGTTTGTGGGTGTAAAAGATACCTTGGATTCTGAATTGGCGAACCTCTGGGGTAACGTTTTATCTGATAGTCCTGAGGAGGTCCAAAACATATGGACAGATTCATTTTCCATGTCTCAGAGATTAATAAAGCCTGCAAACTTGAGAAGAAATCATCTGTTCACAGCTTACAGGGTTTATTGGACTCCGACCAAATTATCCAAGGTCACGCTAGATATGTATCACTGCCCTAGATGTAAACTTCCGGCTGCAGACGACTGACACATGTTTTTAGAATGTTCAGAGATCTCTGGATATTGGGAGGCCGTTTGTGGCTTTTTGGAGGAGGTTCTGTCAATCTCGATTATGTGTTCTACTAGACTGTTTTTTTTTGGTTTGCCATCTGAATATAACATGAATAGCTTTGCTTCACAATTTCTATTCTATTTGATAGTCATAGCTAGGAGAGAAATTTGTAGGGAATGAAAGTCGGAGGCCCCTCCTAGGTTTGCGGACTGTTTAAAAAATATCATGATGGTCAGTAAGTCAGATATGGCTTACGATGTAGCGAGTATTGACAGGGTATGGTCTGCACTGGTGGCCTGGTCGAAGATCTAACGGTGGTCCAATGATTATGCCAGAGGTTTGTGGTCCGGTCCTCACGGGTTCCTGTGGTGGTCCATCGAAGGGAAAGGGAGTTGGACAAGGAGACAGTCTACCTCTGGGGGATCCCTGTTTGCCGCACATAGACACCAGGGCGGCAATCGAGTTTGTCTGTGTGAAAGGCACAGAGAGATCCCATCTAGAGTATTCATCATCTGGTGGCATGTATGAGGACTACAAAAAAAAAAAAAAAGTTGCCTTTCCCCCGGAGGTCGAAATTGCTCCGTCATCTCCTCATAAGCCTTGAGGCAACGAACCACGCAGAGTTTAGGAGAATCCGGGAATTCCGAGTAGGATATGACCCTAGTGTGGCACCTAGTGCGTCTGAGTAAGTTGAAAGTAACCCCATTAGGAGCGAACACTTGACCAGTAATATCCAGGGCACGAACATCCGAAACCCTTCTACAGGATACCAGGCAAAAGACCATTGCTAACTTTGCAGACAATTCCTTCCTGGAAAGAAACCGATTAGGTTGCCAGGATAGAAAAAGATTCAGTACCAAATTGACATCCCATAACGCGGAATAACGCGGTTCCGGTGGTAAGGAAAGCTGAATACCTCGTAAGAGTCTACAGACTGTTGGATGCTCCCCCACCGGAGAGACATTGACTGGAACGTGACCAGTGGAAATGGCTGATCTGAAGGTATTAATTGACCAATAGGCCAGACCATTTGAGGCAAGATGGGCCAAAAAATTCACCACGTGGACCACGTCCGCGACCAAGGGATCGACACCCTGTTGCACACACCAACGGGACCATCTGCCTCAAGCGAATTTGTACCTCTCTACGGTACTGTCCGCCCAAGCCTTGGAGAGGAGGATTTCAGCTTCTCACGAAAGGCCCGGGGTTTGCCATCTGCCCCTGAAATCCTCCACGCCATGAGAGACAACAAGCTCGTCGTTACCAGCGGATGAGGAGCTCCGTTCAGGTCTGTCAGAAGAGAAGGAAACTGGGGGTGTAGGATTGGAAAATCCCAAGAAAGTTCCAGAAGAACCGGAAACCACACTTGAGACCTCCAGAGCGGTGTGACTAGGACATGTCCGCAGCTTGCTAGCGGACTTGAGTGTATGTCCTCGTGATCATTGGGAAGGGGGAAAAGAGTACCCCTGTTCCATGCTCCAGTCCTGGAGGAAAGCGTCCTTGGCCCCCGCCAGAGGGTCCGGCCTCCAACTGCAAAATCTCGGGAGCTGGTGGTCCAGCCTGGAAGCAAAGAGGTCTATCATGAACGGACCCCAAAGGTCGTGGAGGGACGCAACAACCTCCTGTCACCGAGACCTGACTGTCCAGGCAATACTGTCAGAAGCTCGCCGCAAGATCCGAGAAAGCTTTCAACCTGGAGCCTCCCAGGTGATTTATATAGCAGACTGCTGAGACATTGTCCATTTTAAAGAGAATGCAAGACTGCACCGAATCTTTCGTCCAGCACCGCACGGCAAAACAATCCGCCAGGAGTTCCAGACAGTTTTTATGTAACTTCTGTTCTTCGGGAGACCACAATCCTCCCGTAGAAAGACTTCCGCAGTGTGCCCCCCCAACCGAGCTTGCTGGCGTCTGACTCTATGACTAGGTCCGGAGCCGACCCGAAGATCGCCCTGCTGTTCCAGGCTTCTATATGATCCAACCACCAAAGGATTTCTGCCTTTGCTTCGGCGAAAATATCTACCCTGTGTGAGTAAGGATAACCTTTTTGAAGAAAGTAAGCCTTGAGGCTCTGCAGGGCCCTGTAGTGAAGTGGGCCTGGGAAGATGGCCTGAATCAAGGCGGACAGAAGACCGACCACAGGCGCCAGTTGCCGCAGGGAAACCTGTTATTTGGAGAGGACTTGCTGCAACTCGTGACAAATTTTTGCCCCTTTTCTGGCTGGAAGGCTGAGTGTGGAGGACAAAGAGTCAATGACGAACCCCAAGAATTTATTCGACTGGGATGGATGTAACAGCGATTTCTTCTCGTTGATTACAAAGCCGAGGTCTTGGAGCAGAGTCACTGCCATCCGAAGATGCTCCGTCAGTTGACAGGGTCATGAGGCCATCAGGAGGAGATCGTCTAGATACACAATCATCCTGACTCCCCGAGCTCTCAGGAATTCCACTGCCGGCCTGAGCACCTTGGTGAAACACCAGGGCACCGAAGAGAGACCGAAAGGAAGAGCCGTGAACTCTAAAATCTGCTGCCTCCAAATGAATGGAGGAAACGGCGATGGGGCGGAAAATCGGGATCACCAGGTAAGCGTCCATGAGGTCCAAGCAGGAAGGGGGGCGTGGCTTGGATGCCGAGCGGACAGGCAGCGTGAGCCCGGAGCTCTGCTCCCGATCCCCCGCTTTTATCCTGAAAAACCGCACGATATCCATCCTAAAGAGCATCATTCGATCAGTGTAGACCACCTGAACGGCGACGGACCCCCAGGCGACGAATTCAAGATGTCCCTAGCGCTTATTGACTCGAGAGAAGAACAAAGAAGGGCCGAGCGTGCGTTGAGACAAGATGGCGGCCAGAGCTTGGGATCGAGAACAAAGTTAACCGAGTTCCCATAGCGCCTCTTTAGGGACAGCCTGGGACTGAGGTGACGTCGCCTGAGCTCGCCTGAGCCTTCCTTCCTGCTGTGGACAGGGTAGTTCGTCGGTCCTGTAGTCGAGGTGGACCGGACCTCACACGAACAAAGGCCGAAGAACTCAAGATGGCGGCTACCCTGGCACCCGCGGGGAGCTCGGCGCCTGGAAGCGGAGCAGAACGGCGCTAGCGGCGCGGACAAGGGCCCAACTGGTAGGCATCCGGAAGCATCCTGAGATCGACCCGCGATCGCACGGTGGGGGAGTGGGAAACGCTACCTCGCGACGACGCACTGGGGAAGAGCCGGAGTGTGGGCCTGATTGCCAGAGCGACCTTAGCGAGAACGGTTACGGCTTGAAAGACTGAGTAGATCCGGTAAGCCTGCTCACTTGCAGGAGTCAATGGAGGTGGCACTGGTGAACTGAGTTTAACTTCCTCCGAAAGAGCTGAGCGGCCTGGGGACAGTTTTGGCTGGATCCTGTTGGCGACGGGACTGAGGCCTACGCAGCCACAATGAGCGGATAGTGGAGATAACC
Organism: Lissotriton vulgaris; assembly: GCF_964263255.1. Lineage (NCBI taxonomy): Eukaryota > Metazoa > Chordata > Amphibia > Caudata > Salamandridae > Lissotriton > Lissotriton vulgaris. The sequence goes on along the minus strand of NC_141699.1, from coordinate 548,704,581 downwards.
GTCGATACTGGACACTGGTGAATTGCGACCAAGTGGACATTGACAGCACCTGGAGGCCCAGTGCTAGCCGCCCGAACACCAGCGGTGCCGACCCGCTTGCCCTTCTCCTCTTCCGACGGCGTGGGGGTGGAATTCCCCCCCCCCCCCTCTTCCAGTAGATCGAATGGGAAAGCCTAGGGGAAAAGTGGAGGAGGCCGCGGGTTCGGGAGCGGCGGACGGAACCCCACAGGCCCCGGCGGACCTGCAGCAATTACAAACTTGCATTCTGGAAGCCCTCCAAGCCACAAAAGAAGCGCTGTAGCAAGACATCGCCCAGGTGGCAACGGGACTGGGGCTGTTGCGGGCCGACCATGATAAGCTCAAAGATAGGGTCAAAACTGCAGAACACACCCTCAAGGAGATATTGCCCGAGCACAAATCTATGGAAGTGCGGCTCCGGGACGCGCTCGATCGCATTCAGGCCTTGGAGAGGAGAGCTGAAGATGCGGAAAATCGTGGCAGGCGCAACAACGTGCGCTTGGTGGGCCTTCCGGAACAGAAAGAAGGGGACGATATGGTAGGGTATCTGGAACAATGGCTGAAGACGGAGGTGGCGCCGGAAGGCCTATCACCCTTCTTTACGCTGGAACGTGCGCACAGGGTCCCGGCCCGACCGCCTAGACAAGGTCAACAGCATCGTCCGGTGGTGATAAAACTGCTGCACTACAAGGACCGGGACTGGCTGTTACAGAGAGCGAGGGACGTGGGTCCTTTCCAGGTGGATAACCGTAAACTGACGCTCTTCCCTGACTATACATATGAGACACAGAAGCTGCGAGCCTCTTTCTTGTTGCTCAAAAAAGAACTCCGAATGGAAGGAATACCATATTCACTTCTGTTCCCAGCCAAACTCAGAGTGGTGGTGGATGACAAGACGATCTTCTTTCCCAATTCAGCGGACGCCTGGGCGTGGTGGGACATGTACAAGGCCAGAACGGATGGAGCAAAATACAGGGCGGAAGAAGAGCGAACCCAGCAGCCGAATCGGAAATCGCAAAGGATCCGGAAGCGCCAACAACGGTCTCAGAAGCCTACGGAATCACAAACTGAAGGCGAGAGGAAGGCCACGTTGCAAGCAGTAATAGACCTGTCGGGCACAGTGAGGTCTAGATCGTGTGGAAGTTCGGAGGCAGAGGGCCTTGTCACTGGCTCGGAAGCGGAACTATTAGGCTTAAATAGTATTAAGGGCCCGGACGTCACGCCACATACGTCGGGAGGTCTAATGGACGAATGATAATGGAGATGCCCCACGCTGGACTGGTAAGGTGCCTGGGGAGAGTCGTGGCTGGCAGATGGTAACGAACACTGTACAATAGGATGGAACTTCGGACTTGAAAGGGGGGATTGCGGGATGGGGGGAAGGGGACTAGGTTGGCCGCTTTTGGAACCGAGCTACGCCTTTCGGGCCCCTAAGGCCACTGTAGTGTCGACTACGGTATAGTTGGGTCATTGGGGTAGGACACAGAGTCCTCGCTAGATTTGGATGGGAGCTGCGCTCGCGAAGCTGGGCCCTGTTCTGGGGGGGGAGGGAGCTGAGAGTAGTTGGGGGAGCTCGAAGCGGGGTGGTCGGGGAGAGGTTTTTGCTGTGCTGGGGCTGGGAGGGATGAGTGTGACCCCGTGTGTCGGGCCGTGCACCGTTACTGGACCTTGCCGCACAACATGGGACTATGGCTAATATTGGACATGTGAAATGTGTAACCTGGAACGTGAGGGGTCTGCATACGATGGCACGAAGGCACAAAATACATGCATATCTGGTTCAAAGAGGGGTACAGATAGCACTGTTGCAGGAAACTCATCTAACGAAGCAGGAGGATATAGCGCTGCAGAGGAGGTGGAGGGGCCAACTGTTTAACACCACATATTCCGCATTTGCCAGGTGGGCGCTGATTTGGATACGGGCGGGGACTCCTTTCCAAGTAAATAGGCACATAATAGACCCGGAGGGCACGTTTGTGGCAGTGGAAGGGAAACTAAAAGGTAGGGACATAGCGATATGCAGCGTGTATGTGCCTAATATTGATCAAGCGTCCTTCTTCGCTAAACTTTCCGGTGCGCTGGCAGGGTTTTTAGCGGGCCCCATTGTTATAGGAGGGGATTTTAACTCAGTGACTGACGTGGAGCTGGATAGATCTCATCCTCCGCTGGGGACATCTCCGATGCGCCGCCTGGCGAAGCGCAGGCTGGAATGGCAGGAGAGCTGGGAACTACAGCACGCCTGGCGGGCACACCACCCGGCGGGGAGAGATTACTTCTTCTACTCTGGGTTGCACGACGTCCATGTCCGCTTGGACACATTCTTGTGCTCCTCACAGGTGCTACCGGCGGTGTCCAGCTCGGAATACCTAGCCCGCACGATCTCTGATCATAATCCCTTACTGCTAACCCTTAATTGGATGAACGAGACATCGCTGGTCTCGACGTGGCAATTGACACGTTGGATGACCTATTGTTCAGAGAAGCGTTGGGGGATAGGATCACATATTACTTCGAGGAGAACGAGGGCACTGCATCGTCTAGAGCGAAGGAGTGGGATGCTTTCAAGATAGTGGTTAGAGGCCACTGTATAGGGAAATATACGGGAGCACGCAGGTCCCTGTTAGACGATCTAAAGAGGGCGGAAGCAACTTTGCGCGATGCTGAGAAGGCGCGACCTAATCACCCAGAGTTACAAGGGACGGTGAGCGCTGCCAAGGAGGCGGTGGCTGTGGAAATAGAACGGCTCCGCTGTTTCGACGATAAGTCCTATGTGACGAGAGCGCATGCGGAGGGGGATAAGGCGGGGACACTGCTAGCCTGGCTGGCCAACCCCACGAGACGTAGCCACCCAATCTTTGCCATTGAAGGGGATGATGGCCTTGCTCGCCACACCCAGACGGAGATACTGGAATGCTTCCGCTCGTACTACGAGACACTTTATGAGAGCGCGCTCGAGGGGCAGGAGAGTGAGATAACGGCTTTCCTGGAGGGCCTTCAGTTGCCGCGCTTAGAACAAGAGCAGGTGGAGGACTTGGGCAGGAATATAGAACTGGGTGAGATTAGAAGCGCAGTGAAGAAGATGGCTCGCAACAAGACCCCAGGCTTGGATGGGCTCCCTATCGAATTTTATAATAAATACATAGACCAGCTGGCCCCGCGGCTTCAGGTGGTGTACAACGAAGCTAAAGTTAGGGGTAGGCTGCCTGAATCCATGTGCGAGGCAGGGCAGGGAGAGCAAACACCCAGCATCCTATAGGCCGCTGTCCATGTTGACAGTGGACTACAAAATCCTGAGCACCATACTGGCGACCAGGTTACTGCAGCACATGACAGAATTGATCCATAGCGACCAATCAGGCTTTATCCCCGCCCGAAACACGACCACTAACATACGCCGACTGGTTCGCCTTTTGGGAGAACCGTGGCCTGACACGCAAACGCCGATGGTACTGTCAATTGACATTGAGATAGCATTCGATAGCCTGGAATGGGACTACCTCTATAAGGTTATGCAGTACTTCAGTCTCGGCGGCGGTTATATACGCTGGACGAGAGTGTTATATGCTTTGGCGGTGGCACGCGTGCGGGTAGGCCCCCTTGTGTCGAACCAGTACCCAGTGCGCAGAGGCACTAGGCAGGGATGCTCACTATCCCCCCTGTTGTTCGCCTTGGCGATCGAACCTTTCGCGGCGGAAGTCAGGAAGGGACATTATTACAGGGGTTTGACCTACCGGGGAAACCCACAACTTATTTCATTATATGCGGACGACCTCCTCTTATACCTAGAAAATGCGCAGGAGGCATTGGAGGGGGCGGAGAAACTCCTGGTGTCCTTCGGCAGACTATCTCGGCTGCGGGTTAATTGGTCCAAATCATGTTTGTTTCCGCTGCGTCACGGGCCGCCGAGACCTGCTACCCGCCTGCTGCTTGCCTGGGCGCCAGACTGCCTGAAATACCTGGGAGTACACATCTACCACAAGGCTGCAGACCTGTTAGAGGGTAACGTAGGTCGCTGTATACGAGCGCTGCGGGGTAATACGGCCTTTTGGTCCACTCTCCCGCTCTCGGTCACGGGACGCATATCCCTGGTGAAAATTATAGCTTTGCAGCGCCTCCTCTATTATTTTCGCACGCTGCCTATTTGGATACCCAGATCGGTCTTTCGGCAGTTGAGGTCTTTGTTGATTTCCTTCCTCTGGGGTAAGGGCAGGCGTAGAATAGCTTTGTCAATGCTGCTCTGGCCGAAGGATGAGGGAGGCCTAGCGGTCCCTGATTTCGAATTATATTATTTAGCGGCACAACTGCAGGCCTTCACGCAGGAGGTGGCGCGTGTGTACCGAGGGCCGGAGCCGGGTAGAGAAGATGGCACCCCCCGACACGTGCTGGCATTCATAACTTTGCATCAGAAGCTGACTCTCAGGGACCTGTCGCTGGAAGAGTAGACGTATAGACTCTGCTGGAACCGAGCGCAGAAGCGGGCTGGGGTGATACATATGTACTCGCCTGAGATACCCCTGGGCATGGTGACGGCACTTCCGCACGGGGGCGACTGGTCGAGACTGCAAGGGTGGGAGGATGCGGGACTGCAGGTACTGGGAGACCTATATGAGAATGGCGAACTGATCCCCTACCAAACGCTACAGGACCGTTTTGACCTCCCGAGGGGGGATTTTCTAATGCATGCGGCCATAACGCGAGCGATGCAAGCACATTGGATGGAGGGGATCCAAGATCTCCCGACATCAATGGCTTGCCAATATACAATGATGGCGGCCGGTACGTTTAAGGCAGTGACATGCCTCTACTCGCGAATGTTACGCGAGACGCTACAACCCCTGGCCACGCAAAAAGAGGCTTGGGAGCTCGAGCTCGAGCTGGAGATTGAGATCCCGGATACCACATGGGCACAGATAGTGAGGCGGGCGAGAAGGAGCACAAGAAATGCCTGTTTTCAGTTGATTCATTTCTACGTACTGCATAGGGCCTACCTTACACCTAGGAAGATTGGGAGGTATTTCGGATTGGCGGATGCGGCATGCCCCAGATGCAACACGGTGGGGGCGGACCTGGGACATATGCTCTGGGACTGCCCACATCTGCGGGATTATTGGAGGGAGGTTATTGAGACATTGAATACTGCGACCGACAGGGAGTTACAATTCACCAAGGCGGTGGGCGTGTTGCATTGGTTCCCGCATACGCCCAAAAACAAGATCTCGAGTAAATTTGTGGATATGGGCCTGATCTTAGCTAAGAGGGAATTGACTAGGAACTGGAAATCGAAACAATGCCCGACACTTAGGAGGTGGACCAGCGAAATGCTTAAGTGGGCAGCAAGCGAGAGCACGCTCAGGTACCAGTTAGCCCGCCGCAGGTCAGACGACAGAGCACTGGAAGCGGCCATGGAATGGGAGATGCTAGTGCAGGCTTTGAGGGACAGCACGATGGAAGAGGAGTACAGTCTTTCTGAGTCGGGCGAAGTAGAACCCCGACACTTACCAGAAGCACATTCCTAAAAAGACATCACCATTCCTGATAGCACACATACATGTATATCACGGTAGAGCTTAGGCGCAGGGAGGAGCACTCGGGGGGGAGGGGTAGGTTGGGTAGGTTAGGGGAGTTGGGTGGAGGGAGGGTGTTGAGGGCAAGGGTTGTTAGAGGGGAGCGGGGCAAAAATATTAAAAGCAGGGTGTACTACTCCGAGTCTATTGAAAGTCATATGTGCAGGATGGCAGACAGAATGATCCATTGCCTGACGCCGCCCGACCTCCGGGTTGTGGGCTAATTGGCTGTGTACACTTCAAGAGTAACGGGAGGGGAGCGCGTAGGCGCCTGCGGCGAAGAAATGTTGTACACATGTGCACTGAACTGATTTCCTGCAATAAAAACGGTTTAAAAAAAAAATGAGGTCCAAGCAGACCATCCAATCGGAAGGACGAAGAATGTCCCGCAGGAGGTGTATGCCGTCCATTTTGAAGTGGCGGTATACCAGCCATTTGTTGAATTTGCTCAGGTTGATCACTGGCCTCTTGCCGCCATCGGTCTTGTCGACCAAAATATATTGCTGAGAAAGCCTTGAGGGTGAAGTGACGTGAGGGCAATGGCTCCCTTGTGGAGGAGTGAGGAAACCTCCTCGTCCACTAGGGACACATCCTGGGCTGAGAAGTGAATGGGACGTGGTGCCACCTTTTGCATTGGAAGCCCAACAAATTCTATATGAAAACCCCTCATGGTCTGTAGAACCCAAGCATTCCGGGTAATGGCTAGCCAGGCCTGGTAACAATTTGCCAACCGCCCCACTATGCTTTGAGGGGAAAATGGGTGAACACTCACTGGAATTGGAGTTAGATGCTCTTGCTCTGAAGCCTCTGCCTTTTCCACACCGTCCTTGCGTGGGGTAGAAATGTCCAAACTTGGATTAGTCTTGGTAGTTTCCGAAGCCTCTTTGGTTGGTCTGCTGGTTTTGACGACTGGTCGAGTGGCCCCTGCCTCAATCGGCCCCCCGAAAAACATGAGGGAACACTTTTTTAATGGTAGACAGAGCCCTGTCCAAGGACGTAAAAGTATTTACAAACTTCCCTAACTCCTTTATAAAAGGTTCCCCAAACAACCCACCTTGAGCGACGGCGCCGGATTCCGAATCCGCTAGGTCTCCTAGTTTCGGATCGATCTTAATCAGGAGGGACCAGCGGCGCTCGGTGGAGAGAGCACAATTAGCGTTACCCAGTAAAATCACTACCCTCTGCGCCCAGCCAGACAAAGTCTCAGGGGAAATGAGTGAACCCGATGCCTTGGCCTCTTCGGCCATGTCCAGAATCTTGGTGGCGGGACCGAGGGCGTCTAGGAGTTTATCCTGGCATGCCCTCCAGGATCTATCCTTCTTGGGGTCTCTTATAAATATCTGAAGGAATGTTGACATGTTATGTAATGTTATGTTAAGGTGTCTTATATAGCGCGAAGAGCTGCCCAAGCAAAAGGGCGTCCCGGCACTGAAAGAACAGACTGACACAACACAAGGCAACACCAGCTAGTTAGTAGGGAAGAGAAAAGTCTTGATAGACTTCCTAAATTCTAGTTAGTTGTTAAGTCCCCAAATCTGCACAGGAAGTGTGTTCCAAAGCATGGCAGCTCTGTAACGTAAGGAGCAGCCGCCAGCCCGGACTCTACGAATCTGAGAAACCACCATCAAGTGCTGGCCCTCTGACCGAAGGGGGCGTGATGGAAGATAAGATGAGAGAAGATTGGTCAGCATAGGCGGAGTGGCAGATTTCAAAACCTTAAAGGAGGTGCATAAAGCCTTGAATTCAATGCGCCTGGCCACTGGAAGCCAATGGAGTTGACGTATGGCACTGGACACAGAGCAGAACTTCCGCAAGCCTAGGAGGGTTCGGACTGCTGCATTTTGTATCCTCTGCAGCCTCTGAACCTCTGCTTTATTAGACCCTAAGTAGAGGGAACAGGCATAGTCAAGTCTGGGCAAAACCATCGCTTGAATGATGAGCTGACGTGCAGAGGCATCAAAGATGCCCATCAATGGCTTGAGCCCCTGTAGTAGTCCAAAGCAGATCCCTGCTAGTCTTTTGGTTTGGGCTCGATCGTTTAAATATGAGTCCAACCAAACCCCTAAGTTCTTTACTTCTTGCTTAGGGGAAGGGGGCGTGCCCAGGTTTGCTGGCCACTAAAGGTCACTCGCCAGACCATAGTCTCTGCCTACCACCAATACCTCCGACTTGCTGGAATTCAGTTGGAGGCAGTTAGCAGTCATCGACTCGGCCACTGCCGCAAGATCGCCCTGAAACTTGAGGGTGTCTTGCTCGGTGTTATTGGAGAATGCCACCACTAACTGAGTGTCATCAGCATACGAGACCATGGTCAGGCCCAGATTCAAAGCTACAGCAGCCAAAGGTTGAACATAGACATTAAAAAAAGTAGGGGACTAAGGGAGGAACCCTGTGGCACCCCTTGTCTGATACAGTATTCACTGAACACAAACAGGGGGGCTGATACTGAGAAATACCTCTCATGAAGGAATGAAGCGAGCCACTCCAGTGCCTGACCTGTAATTCCTACCTCTGCCAAGCGTCTCAACAGAATGTCATGCAATACTGTATCAAATGTGGCGCTTAAGTCCAACAGGATCAGCACTGACTTTTGCCCTGCATCCATGGCCCACCAGAGATGTTCTGTCACAGCCAGGAGAGCCGACTCCGTGCTGTGACCTAGCCTAAAGCCATTCTGGGAGGGGTCCAGTATGTTGTTGAGAGTAAGAAAGTCTGACAAGAGGGAGTTCACATACACCTCTGTAATCTTAGCTGCCCAAGGAAGCAAAGAAATGGCCCGATAACTTTCTGCTTTAGTTGGATCGAGGGCAGGCTTTTTAAGCAGCGGAATTACTTTAGCTTGTTTCCAGACTTTGGGCACCGTAGCCGTACTCAGACATTCTAGGGTCAATTTCGGGAGTGAGCGCAACTTTTCCCTCCAAGGAGGGGTGGGGACACTCCGCCCGAAGGCAGTTACGGGCCTCCTTCTCTAGAGGGCGGCATATGTGTTCCGTGACGTACGTGGCCACTTTCTCAGATGGGGTCCATTCAGATGAACTGGGATGCACAATCTCATTGGGATCCAGAATATCAGATGCCGGGGTGGCAGCCTGTGTATCTTGAGAAGGGTGGGATGGGAGCCAGGGTCTAGATGGGCTGGACGCAGAGTTGGGGTCCCCAGAGGGGCTAGGCTGGGCCGGTGGGAGGGCAGGAGTCAAAGGCCTAGGGGTATTGGAAGGCCCCGCAGGCTGACTGTCGAGGAAAGCCTTCTTTAAACGCACAAAGGCGTCAACATCCACACCAGGTTCACTGGGTTGTTTAGCAGGTGGGGAACTCACAGGATCTTGGGCCGACATGGAAGGGGCTTGGGAGGGGGCCGCCACTCTACGTTCCTGACGTTCCAATGCCTGCTCAATCTGGCGGGAAAGCCTGTTCTCCAGAGGCGAAATGGCCAGGTCTACCGCCTTGTAAATAGAGGTGGCAACCGCCTCATAAGAAGCATCCCCCCAAGGCATGTCTGCCAAGGGGTCCTCCTCCTCCTCCTGGTACTCATCGTAGTATTCCGTTATATAGGCTAATTAGGTATGCCCCAAAACAAGAGAAAATACTCCCTAGTCTAGGGAAAATTATATGCAGCACTGGGTGTGAGTAGAAAATTTAGCGTGGCTGAAACCACAATTCACGGGGTACTAGCCCCAGAGTACCACTGCTGGCAAGAGAAATCAAAAGCACACACTGTCCCCCACAGGGAACAACTCTAGTCTGGGAATGTCCCCTTTGTTGTGGGCCTAATGGCCAGTACTGGACCTCAAAGAGGCATCAAGAGGGAGATACAGACTCTGTACTCAAAGGGCTGTGCAGAAGACCGAGCGTGAATGAAATAAATCAATAACGCTTCCAAATTGAAGACGTTGCTGCCTACCGACCACCAAAGGCATTCGCCTCAGACCAGCTCCTGACAGAAGTCGGGCGCGCCGTTTGCACTGCCATAGGGGCTCCGGCGGCGCAATGCGACTTCAAAGGCAACTCCCCACGGTGGGAGGCCGTCAGGACAAACACCAGCAGTACGCCAGGTAGGGATGGATACCCGTTCCTGCGGCGATAAAAGGAAAACAAAAGCACAGAGCGCCGGGAGGCGCTAAACCTGAGAAAACATCAAAACTAGGCGTCGCTCTTCAGAAAAGAAATGCGCCCGCCCTCGCATCATAAACTCGAACATGTGAAAACTAATACGGGTGACGCACCGAAAAATGCCCCGTCAGGTAGAAGCAACTGTCACAGCAAAGACACCTTGCGCGCACTCCCCGCAGTAATACCAGGTACAAGCAGTACAATAAAGAGCGTGTAGCGCTCGCACTAGTGACACAGCATTGAAAACATAGGCAAACCAGACAAAGCACAAAGCAGTAAAACTGAAGAGCACTTATCTGGCTGCGTAGCAGCGGAGAAAGAGGAGGAAAGGACACTAGCAAGAGGCTATAGAGCTGCTAAACGACCGGGATTGGACATTGTTACTTGGTTCTGGTTGGTTAAAAACAATGTTTTATTTCGACTACCGTTTCCCTTTGGATCATGGGAAATGTAGTCTTGTGTTATCTCTTCTTGCTGCTATGTGCCAATAAAGTGAAGAAAGAAGGCATAATCCTCGCCTCCAGTCCTGACATAGAATTGGATTTCAAATACAACCAACAGATTGCCTATAATATCAAGGAGTGGATAAACTGCAATTCTACCTTATATAATGTATGTCCTCATCTGCCCCTGCAACAAAGCATATATAGGCAGTACTATGCGACCCCTCAAGACCAGGATCCTGGAGCTCTATTGGAACATAAACAAACCCGAAGTGGGTTCCCCCCGCTAACAGGACATTTTCAAGAATACCACCCACACCGCTAAAACTTTAAATTCTTTGGTCTGGAACTGGTAAAACCATCTTCCAGAGGGGGTAATCGCGAACTTGTTCTAAAGACAGAAGGAGAGCGAACACATCCTTCGGACGAACACTGTGGAACAAGGACTGAACAAAGATGCAGAAATGCACTACTGGCTCTATTGATTACCTTATGTGTACTTATGCATGCAACACAACTGCTATATATAATGATACCATAATGTCACTCTTAGATCTTAACCTTGCATGTATCACCCTGTCCTGAGGCCAAGACGTAATACATAAATCATAGAATTGAAACTTTATACAGGATAGGACTGTCTTATGATACCTATTACCTGTACCCTTGTTCAAAATTGTATCACAATTGTATCACCTTGGTAGGATTATGACCCTAGGACCTTGTGCCTTTATGCTCCTTTTCCTCTATTCCTTTTTCTCGCCCATCTGGCCTTTGCATATCTGCCCTGGAGGGTTTCTTCAGCTCCCCCGCCCCCTCCCAGCCACTGAATCCGATCCAGTACTGGATGAGTATAAGCCTTCAGTCTCTCTTTTAAAGTTTGATTGTCAAGTGTGACCTACCATTAAAGCTTATACCTATTCCTTTAGATTTATGTTCACTTGAAATGATCTGGTCAAAGGTATTAACCTCCTGCCACTTTTTATGTATCTTTTCTTCTCTCCTCTCTCTCCCCCTTTTTCCTTCCTTTTTCACTTTCTCAACATCAAGTTGAATGTAGCTTATGTCTTTTGGGTTGTCTCTCATGTATTAGCACAGGGATAGTAAGTAACTCTTCCATCTCCCCTGAATATCTATCAATTTCCGTCTTTCACTGTCACTTTAATTTTATATAGCATAACAAATGGGACCCTGACGTTTGCACCTTTCTAAGTATAATTACCTTGGTTTATTTGACTTTCGTCCCGTATTACCTTTAGTTCCTCTTTTATGGCCATCCGACCTCTTACGGCCGGATGACACCGCACGTTATTACGCTGGGTGAGAGGGCTATGTAAATATTGTAAACCGAGCGTGACTTTGCAATCCTTTCCCGGACGGCAGAGACCACGTGGATAGTAGAGACCACGTTCTTGGGAATTCAACTCAAAGTAAGTCCTGCACACCCCTCCCGCCCCTAATGCAACCTCTTACAGCCATCCACTGATATCGTTCTCAGTCTATTACAGTCTCGCCTGTGCCGTGCCTAGGCGTGTCCCTTTTTAGGTCTCGCATATGCAGCGCGCATGCGCTGCTTAGGAAAGAAACCTCTTGAGATCGCTTCACCTTTCCAGGCAAAAACATGCACACGTTGCATTGCTTTCAATGCAACGCATGCATGTTTTGGCGATTACCTTCAGGGATGTGCACGGCGCCATATGGTCGCATGCTCCGGCAAGGGAAACGCTGCCAGCTCTCGGCCGTCCGGCCCCCGTTCTCCACCGTGCCCCCCTGCCCCGTCCTCCGCTCTAACAGGAGAGCGGTCCACACTAGCAGTGGATGTAAGATGAGGGAACAGGGTGTTGACTTTTACGCAGAGTGCTTCTCTTTGCTGTTTGCTTGTTTAGCTGAGCTGTTTCCCATCAAGGATGAAACATACTCAATGAAAAAAAGACTCAACACTGTCGTAACAGACCTCGCCGAGGAGGGATATTGCAAGAATGTGATGGCTACAGTACTACTGTTCATCGATGATTTCATCTCGTGACCAGCTTCCACCTTCCGAGGGGATTATAAAGCGGGAGGGGGAGGGGAGGTGTTGCACGCCATGGAGCATCTTTATAACGTCAGGGGGGCAACTTCTTCTGAGGATGTTGTAGGCTTTTAGCAAATCTAGGTTAAATCCCTCAGGAAAAATGTATCACTCGGCATGTTAATTCAGCGAAATTGTGGCTATAAAAATATACAATGTCCCTTGTTTTTGCTCCCTGTCAGAAAGGCAGCATCTTCCTTCCCAAAATGATTGACAAACCGCTAATGGTGTTCATGAATATTTTTATTGGTAAACCAACAGATGTGGTAAAACGTGTTCCGGGTAACGCCTTTGCAACCCCCCTCAGATATCTCAACAAAGTTCTAGTTCAGGGTTTCTTTTTTTACGTTTTGTTTTGTGTTAGTTTCCGGTGTGAGGAGAGCTCAATTAACGGGCAGCCCGATGCGCACCCTGAAATCTCCCCCCTTCTCCTCCCGGGCACTAGGCACCGCGTGGGCCCGGGGACAACAACACACTAGCCCCGCAGGGCGAAGCGCACAGCTCCATTGTGAGCCAAACTGTGCCCAGCCGACCTCTGCCAATTGCCCCAGCCCGATGCGCCCGGCACCCAACACCGCTTGGGCCGGGAAGGAAACACACCAGCCCTGCAGGGCGAGGCAAAGCGCCCAGCTGCAATGTGAGCCCAACTGCTCCTGGCAGAGCGGACCAGCCTCCTGGGCAGCAAGTCAGCCACCTGCTTGCACACCCCGTTCCCCAGGACGGTGTGGGCAGGGGAGAGGCCACAGTACCACCAACCGGGACGGTTACGGCAGCGGGGAGCTGAAGGCAGCTGACACTTTTCAACCCGGCCCCCAGGACACATACCAGAGGTGTGCTCAGCCCACTGCCCAGCCTTTGAAGGCTGAACGTAGCAGTGTATTCTTTTATTCCCCATAAACTTTCTTCATTTTTAGGTCTAGGGTTTGACAGCACAATCTGAACGTAGCAGTGTATTCTTTTATTCCCCTTAAAATGTCTTCATTTTTAGGTCTAGGGTTTGACAGCACAATCTTCTCTGTTTGCTCCTACTGGCTCCCTGTCTAGTGTCTTTCCACTGTGTAAACGCGCATGCTTTAACCTGTTATTCCCTGACCTATTGGCTTTGCCAATTTTTTTTCACATCTGAGACAGCAAGAGGTAGCTTTTTATTGCATGGCCTCACGGATTAAACATTACCTTCTCATCCACTTTTTTATCCTAATGAACACGAGGCGTGGCAGCTCCTATCTAGTCACCTGCTGTCAAACTTGGCAAAACAACAGCTTGATTTCTCCTCGCCGAAGGCCCTCGCCCCAACCACCCCCAGGGCTTGGTCAGCTATAACTAGGTCGTTAAGATTGGGAGTGGGAGGGGAGAATGCGCTTCAGATTTTCCAATAATCACGCTGGGATATAACATAAAATTACATCATATGGGGGCAGGGCGCATGTGGAGGCTTAAAAGGCAAGGAATTTAGATTGGTAGGGGTACTAAGCGGGGGTATACACAGTATTTTGTCAACTTACCAACCATTTGAAGACTTTCAAAACAGAGAAAGGGAGTATGGGTGCGTTTGTGTGTGTATGTGAAAAATTGTGGTGAAATCCCACTGACACCTCCCTATGCAAGACTGAAAGCACTTGTATCCAACCATGTACCAGAAAATACATTTATTAGGAGGTATAATACCCAATCCCCCACGCTAAAACCACCCTTGACCACAGCAGCGCTGTTTGTGTCTGCCTGCAACACACTCCCCACTGTACCCTCACCGCATGACGGCACATTCGCCCATGTCGAGCACTAGGCCTGGGAGTAGAGCAAGGGAATGTGGCCTCAAGCTAGTGGTGCTAGATAGGACGTGCCACGGGTTTATACTTGGCTCTCTATTTCTTTCTTACCCCTCCTACCACTTTTTAGGTCTCGCCTGCGTTGCTGCGCCTGCACTGTTTGCTTGCGAGATCTATTGTCATTGGTTTTCGGTCTGGCTTCTTTGGAAGTGGGGTTGGTGCATGCCCCGTCTCCCTTAGGCCCCGCCCACCCGTTGTCTGTTGCTAGTCATGCGTGCGTTCTGTCCTTGCCTCACGCCTGAGCCCCCCTTCTCTGAGAAGTTGTCTTCCTCAGGCACTGCCCACCTGTCTGTTGCTAGTTATGCGTGTGTTGTGTCCTTGCCTCATGCTTGAGCCTTCCTTCTCTGAGAGGCTTCATTATAAATGACAATGCCTTTTATTTCTGTATTGATTTTCTGTACCATAAATAAAAGGCATTGCCAATAACTTTAACACTTGCAACTGGGAGACCTATCGCATTGCAAATGCTTGTTCTATCATGTGGCCAGTTTTTAATTTGCTAATCACTTCTGGATGTTGCGCATATTTAGCTTATTTCCCCTCGCGCCTTCGTCAGCTCTAAAGTCTCAAGGACCACAAACCCACTTTGACCACCTCTCCTGTCAGGCCGGCCATAGGTGGCCTCTTTATTTTAACCCTGCTTGCTGCAGCTATTCTCCCTACCCTTAGTTATTCTTCATGAGTCCATCTGGGAATGTTGTGTGTCCCGTGTCTTTTTCCGTTTGTTTTGGAATGTTTCCCTGACATACCCTCTTTTTAATTCCAGTTGGTTTTGACATTTTCTGACAGATTTTTGGTATGCCCTTTACACCTTTTTCAATCTAACCGAACGTCTATTATGTTGTATCTGCATATATTTCTCATGTGAAGGTCACATATCTTTTTGCCTTCCTTGTCCATTTGCCTTAAGTGTGAATTATAACATGAATTTTATATATTTTATTATTTTTTTGTTATCAATTCTTATAATGTTTCTCCATTGTTGCATTGTGGCTTAATTCCTGATATATGTCCGATATTTTGAAGACAAGCTCTATTGCTGCCATTGCTGATTTATGTGCTAACATGCTGCATCCTCACAGAATCTTATCATTTTTGCAGCTCTGTGTGTTTCTCTCTCTCCGTAGATATATAGCTTAAGTAACTATCCAGAACAAATGTCAGATGCTGATTTTATGTTTTATTAAGCTTTGGAGTTGTCCTCATGTTTCTAATCTTATTATTTGCTATCTCCCTAATTTTCCATTTTTCTTAGTCTGTTATTTTTTGCTTTTGTCTCTTTTTTGCTTTTCCTTTGCACTTTTCTGACTTTATCTCTGATGTCCTACATATGTACCTTATCTGGCTCTCACAGCTTTGACTCACTATTTTCTGCTTGCACCATTACTTTCATTATTATTTTCACTTTTACTCATGCACAACACCTGGTTGTGGCTCACCCCATGTGTTATATGATGTACCTTTGATACATGTATCTGCGCTATCTGACACTTGTGATCTATGTTATCAGCCTTGAAAAAGCCCCTGGTCGATTGGCCACTGGGCGAAACACGTGTCGGCTGTTGTTGTTCTTTTGCATCATTAACCTGTTCATACAAGACAATAAAACTATTTATTGTCCAATGAACACATCTCTTGTATATTTTTTCCAATAAATCATTGCATGATTAAAGGGTGCGAACCTCCTCCAACTACCTACACTACTTTTGTGTTTAGCCTCACGTATGTACTGACGCTCAGTACTCTATCCCACTGTTTGAGGAAGCCCGCTGGATGGTTGAAATGCATTACGCTGGAATTTATGAAGGAATACATCTCGTTTGTCCTGCATCTCCGTGATTTTCCTGACAGTGGCGGGGGAGCATCTCCCCACTGCCTTTCAGCACTGCATAAAACAAAAAATAAATTGATATTAATGCAGTGTTATTATCATTTTATTTTTCCATGCGGAGGCAGTTTTGCGGGGCTCGGCTAGACAGAGCAGGGGGTATGTAATGTTGGCACTCTAAGCGGCATGATTATTTGGCCGGTCTTCTTGGGCCGACCAAACATTCATGCGCACTTTGCATGTTCTCCACCCTGGTTATATTACAACCTGGGTGGAGAACATGCCCAGGCTCCCAGTCCCTGTCTGAGCACCGAACCATGGCACTCATACCAATCACAACACCCCAGAAGACTGTTTCTTAATACTCCCCGATCTATCTGCCCAAACTCTGTGTACATCACATTGGGAAATTTGCTGGGGGACTTCCTGCTGCTGAGTCTGCCCGCCGACTTCGCCTGTGGACTCTGGCTGCTGCCAGCTCAGTTAAAATGACTGAAGGATGTGAGCCGACAGTACCTTGAGGCGGAGAGGCCTCAATACAAGACTTAGGTCCTGGTTACCCTATCATGTTCCCCTTCTAAAATTATGAACTGGATCACCCTAGCCCTACATAAGATGACGGGGGGGATAACGACTAGACTACAATTAGAGATACTCTCGTCCCTGGCCGCCTAATCCCTTCATCTGGCCACCCTGTGCATTTTATGCTAGGAGAGTGCTGGGCAGTTACATCGCCCCCTGGGATGAGTCCTCATAAGTCTTTCTGGACTTCCCTTTGGGAATTGTTGGGTGGGAGGGTTGGTGTTATTTGGCCTGTTTGGTGGGCCAAAATGGGTGGTGGGTCCTGGGTTGCGTCAAATTTTTGTGTTATATTTGTTTGGCTTCTCCCCTGTTTAGCCACTCAGTCCCACAATATCCCCCACCCCCCTCTACACTGTGCATATCTGACCCTCTCAGGATGCTTCCTGCATTCCCCATGTCCCAGAAAGGCGAACGTTAAAATCTTAACTCGAAATATAAGGGACATGAAAGACAGACAAAAGGCAAGACAAGTATTTTCCTATTTACACCAACACAAAATTTACATTTGCCTGTAGCACTAGTTACACCAGTTGGACGCAACAATGACGCGCCTGAGGACGAACTTGATAGGTGAGAAGTATGTGGTTTTCTATTTGAATTATGCCCAGGGGTAGCTGTGATGCTCCGCAGAAGGCTACATTGGTGCAAGCATTAGGCGCTTTGCGATCCACAGGGCTGATACTTTATCCTTGCAGGGATTCTACAGGGACACCGCTGTCATTGGTGTCAGTGTATGGCCCCAACACGGATGATCCCTATTTCTTTGCAGGGTCTGGCGCTTGGTGGGAACAATGGTCCCGGTGGCTGTATTATGGAGTGGGCACTTCAGTGTGGTGGTGAATGCCAGTGTGGATAGAACTAGTGAGACATGTCACCGGCACCCACAATCTGCTATGCAATTACATGCCATTATTACTGGCAATAGTCTAACATATCTAACCGATATCTGGCATGCCCACCACCTACCCAGCTCCAAAGGAACATGTATTACATCCACTCACAATACTTGGTCCAGAATTGTCTTTTGGCTGGCCACCAGGGATGTTGTTTTCTGGACCACTGCTGTCCAGCACCTCCCGCAAACACTGTCTGAACTTGTCCAAGTGCTCTTGGAGCTGCGCCTGCCTGACGCTGCCCCACATGCATTCTCTTGGTGACTTCCTCCTGCGTGACCAAGTGTTCCGGAGTATGGTCCAAGAGGCCATTACAAAATACTTCGAACTGAATTTGCAGTCAGTGAACTCCAAGTCCACTCTGTGAGAGGCCTTTAAGGTGGCTATCCGCTGGGTTTGTATTGCCAAACAGGCTGGGGTGCTAAGAACACTTCAGGCAGATCTTACCCCCTTGGAGGCGGAAATCCGTGCTTTTGAATTCCGGTACTTTGACTCTGACGAAGGGGAATTGCTACGAAACTGCTTGCGACCATCTGTAGTTAACTTGTGTTGTATGAGAGAGAGCTGCATTACCTAGAAAAGTAGACTTGTGCCAGGCGATATAGGGAAGGCGACAGGGCTGATAAAACCCTGGCTGGGCTATTGTGCAAACCCTGGGTGAGTGATTAAGTGGTCAACCTGCTGGAGGAACCTCCTGTCTGGGCTCACTGCAGCTCTTCTGACTAGAGGAGGGTCATCACTTCTTCCTAAACAAACCCTTCATAGTAGAAGAGATTATTCAGGTCTTTACAGGATTGCCTGGGGATAAAGCTCCTGGCCTCTATGGCCTCACTGCTTCCTTTTACAAGGAATTTGTGCCCCTGCTGGCCCCACACCTTCTTGATATGTACAAAGAGTCTGTGCAGACTGACGTGCTCCCTCCTTCCTTGCAAGAGGCCCTCATCAAAACCACCATGAAACCTGAAAAGGACCAAAAGCGTTGTGAGTTCTGTAGGCCCCTCTCCATGATTATCATCGATAATAAAATCCTAGTGAAACTTATTGGCTCACAACTCCTTCCCCTTCTACCTCTGGTTGTCCATCCAGACCAGTCTGGCTTTGTGCCGAATAGATCAGCTCATAACCTGTGCACGTTCTTTGCACTCCTTCACCTTAGCGATCTGACTCTATGGGCTACTGCTGCATTACTGGATGCCTCCAAGGCCTTCGACTTGCTTAAATAGCCCTATCTTTTCCATCTTCTTGAACGCCTTGGGGGTCAGTTGAAAATTCATTCATCTGATCCACCTGCTTTACAACCTGCCAGTTACCTGCTTGTGGATTAAAGGCACAACTTAGGCTCCTTTTGCAATAGCTGGTGGCACAAGCCAATGGTGCCCACTATCGCCTATTTTAGTTGCCATTGTAATGGAGCTGCTTGTGGCCCAGCTGTTCCAACACCACTCACACCGCGGTCTTGTGTTCCGCCCAACAAGGAAGAAACTAGTCTCTATGTATGCGAACAATGTTACTTTATATGTCAGAAATGTGTCCGATAGCCAGGATCCTTCTTCTCTGGGAATGCACTCGCTTCGGTGGCATGGCGGGCATCACTATTAACTGGGCGAAGTCCATTTTATTCCTGCTCACTGAGATCACACAGACCTTCACTCCTAACTTCCCACTGACGTGGGCCTGGGACCATGTCCGATATTTGGGTGTTTGACTCAGCTGGTACATGGAGGAACTGTGGCAGGAAAACTACAGCAGGCTAATGGTATGACTCGAAGATTCTTATATTTATTTACCAATCTGCTTCTCCCTCTACGGGTTTGCTTTCGCAAAAACTCTGATCCTACCTTGTCTCGTTGGCATTGGCCTGAAACAGTCTCACATGTCGTGGTAAATACTAACGCTCCCTTTTGAGCAGGGTGGTCAGGGGCGTCCGACATGGACCTATACTTCCTCAGCGCCCAGGAACACTTTGCGTACTCTTTGCTACACCCTATACTATTTCAGCCTCATACTACTCCTGAGGTTGACCATTCAGCCCTGCGCCTGCTCCAGACAGTTCTATATAGCCCTGCCCACTGGGTGCAACAACAGTTGGACACTGTGGCATATAGGCGTGGAATGAGATGCGAAAAGGGCACGCCTTGACTATCTGTTTGCCCCGTCTGTTTCTATTTCGGGACACACGCTACTCACTATGGCTGCAGAGTTCGAGACCCAGGCACGCCTGCTTCTGATGCAGCTGACCTCCTTTGGGGCGGTGTAGGCTGATGGCAGCTTTATTGCCCATCAGCCGGTGTTTCAGATTCCCACAGAGTCCTTTCAGGGCGTTATGACTTACTATCAGCTCCGAGTATCACTACGAGGGCTCCTTGATACGTTTACCACAGCTTCCCGCACGTTCATGGTACTCGAGGAGATACGTTTTGCATTTTTGCACAGAATTTACCATATGCCTGTGCACCTGCTATGAATGGATCTTGTGGAGGATATACACGAGGAGATGCATTTTACATTTTTACACAGAATTTACCATATGCCTGCGCACCTCCTACGAATTGACCTTGTGGAGGATATGCATGTTCAGCGTGTTGCACTGTTATATTTCCGAGTTAGGCCCATGTTGCAACGCAATTTATTTCTTACATTGCCCTAGAAAATATTTCAGTGGTAAACTTTTGCATACATGTGCATGCATGACAGTGTTGGATTAATTTATCTGAAACTACTTTGTTGAAACATACAGCTTTGGACAACATTATCACGATGCCTTGAACATCATGTACCAGGCCTCTCTACACACTGGGTACACAAGTTGTCCTATCTTCATCCATGAGGTGATAATACTATCTACATATCCATAACATCACTAATCTAACCACACATCGCCAGGCCCCTTTTATTTTAAATAATAGGCATCCCAATGGATTGGTAGAGGAGGTACTTCCGCTGACATCTAGGGTCCTTGCATGCTGAGAATCCACGACGCACCTGTCTGATGTACCGTGAAGGGTGTTCAACTCGAGACCAAGACGGGGTCCTTCACTCTCTCCCATCAGGAAATGGGGTTGGACCGTCTCATGGGGGGATTCTTGGCTCTAACCCTGCACACACTAGGTACACTTAGAGTAGGGTTTGCATGGTATGAGTACACTAGATTATTGTCTTGTTTATATGCCTGCATATATACAACTGTTTAGCACCATGGTAGAACTATATCGATTTACGTTGTTGGTGCTTGTAATCACGTTTATCTTCTTCTGTCTACTCATCATTGCAGCACACATATTTTATGCAAGAATAATGTTGGGTAAATACATATTATTGAAAGCATTCCTCTGTGTATTCTCTGTATATTTCTGAGAATAAGTGAGCACAAGTGACTGGGCAAAAGGTTCTGTACTGTTTCCACGATTCCTGAGGACTCAGCGTTGTCATGTTCAGTGGTTACCAGAAACCATTTGCTCCTTGGTAGGTTAGGGGGGCTTATGGTGGCACTGTGAGCTAGCTGGTCTGTAGGCCAATATAATCTAAAATGGGTGTCTGGAATCAGGCTTGACACCAAGCCCTTAAGTTATGTTGTCCGAACAATGCGCAGGTCCTACGAAATAGTAGGAACTGGACGATAGCACAGTGGCGTGTGCTGATTTTCTGAACCTGACTTGGGAATGCCCCGAGATACTGGACATTTGGGAGGAGGTGCTTAGGGATGTCACTAGCATTACAGGACACTCTCCTGACTGCACACCACTAGTCACACTGTTGGGCTATATCAAGGAGATTCACCCGGAGGCTTGTCAGCTGACGGCAATGTTATTGTTGCTAGCAAAGTGAAGGGTGCTGAATGGGCTTGAGTCGAGGGTATATGCGGGTAGACGCTGTCAACCCACTGTTTTCAGAGGGTAGACGGCGTTGACTCTGCTGCACTGCTGGCTGCTTTCGCTGGGGTGCCACTTCCTTTCTTACTTCTCCAGATGTGCTGAACTCATCCCTGTGTAATTGTATGGCACCAGGACACTTTCAGCAGAGCCTGCACGTTGTCTGCTTTTGTTCCGAGCTGCAATGTGCAGGTGGAGCTTAGATTCCAGCTTCCCCTATAACAAAAGCCAAAGTTAAGGGGCCATCCTCCCCCCTGACAGACGCAGAGGAACAACTGCTATGACATCAGTAGACCAATATTTAAGTAGTGCTATTATTCAATGTAATTATGGGTGGAAAGCATTCTCCCTATCTTCAGAATTGTGTTAATTGTTGAATGGAGGTAATGCGGCTCTGTTGTTTTCTTTTTTCTTCAATTCTCATTTTTCCTGCAATATACTCAATATGTAATCAATTCTCTATTATTGCTGAAAATGTTGACTTTCATGTAACTCGCCCTGTATACATATCCTGGGTGCCCTATAGGCCCTTGTATTGTATTGGCTGTCAACAATAAAATTATGTTATGAAAAAAAAAGTTAAGGTACCATCAGGGCTCTTTTTGTTGGAGTATCCTGGCTGGGAGCTATCAGGAGCCACACAGCTAGATGCAATGGAGAAAAAACAAGGCTCACATCTTATCACTTCCAAGGTACCTAAGAAAGAAATGCTTTTGACTTTGTTTAGTCCCTGTATATAAGAGATGTGCAAACACTGTAAGAATTTCAGATGTGTTGGTCTCACCAGTATTTACATCAATACCAATTTATAAAACACTATTTTGTTTTATTTCTTTTACAGCACTTTAGCACTACAGTAGTGTTAAAGCACTATAAAAGAAATAAAACAAAATTGTGTTTTAAATTATTTGTGTACATGTGATGTAAAGTGCTCTGACACCTTGCACTGGGATGAGTAGTGCTGCCTCTCATCCGAATGCTGGGTTTCAGAGCCCATTACGTCACACATGGGGATTATACATTGACAATTAATCATAGGTGTGTACAGCAATATAAAAGATATGTTACATAAGAAAGTGAAGGTTACAAGGTGTTGGAGTTACATGCCTTTCATACTTCACTGTGCTATATTAGAAGGATTACAATTTATGTACTGCAAGTAATGAAAGGAACTATGTCTTAAAAGCAGTAACTCACTTGTCCATTTACGTATAATAAACGTGTCATCTGCGCGTTAGATAATGTGCTTTGTAGGAGACATATTAACCCTCAATGTCACTTTGATTCAAAACTAAGCAAAAAACAGATCTCTCCAGCAAATAAGTTATCCTCCAGAGTTATATCACCATTATTATTATTCCCTGGCACAAAAAGATCTATGCAGCAGAGGCCTTAACCCCATAAGATATTTTAACAAACAGCCACTGTAACCAATTGAGCAGGATAGATTTACTGGCACATTTCTCATTGTTGCCAGTTTCTTTGTGGCAGGGTTTAAAAAAAATAAGTGTATAAGTTAAGGCCCAGATTTTGTGTCGGGTTGCGGCAATATTTTGGCACAACCGCAAAGCAAAATCTAATTTGATAAATATTGTAATGCACTCAAATGTACTCACAATAGGCCTGCTGAACCTATGTGACATCTTAAGATCTGATGTCACTTTCTGTGAGGTCATGGGTTGTGATTCCACTCCCATTCTGCCTAACTTGGTGAGTCCCCCCACTTCTCTGCATCAGAGTAGGCGACACGTGCCCAGCAGGAGCAAATGGCTACACAAGGTGGCAGTTTGCCTGGAGATGCTGAATGTGTACTGGAAGCTGATGCCTGCCCGCTCTCGCCCGAGGTATATTTGGGTCCCCTTGACAACTTACCCATAGACTACAAGGGGAAACGACTGAGGACGCTTGTGGCTCTGGTAAGGGGCGGCCTTAGGTATGTGCAAGCTGTGCACCTGCACAGGTCCGCCAAACCCCAGGGGCCGCAACGCCAATATATATCCTTAATATAATAATCCTCTGAGGATGGGTACATATTGGCGTGGCGGACCCTGGCAGGGATTTGGCGGCCTTCGGCTCTGTTCCACCTTCCTGAGCTCCGGGGGGCTCCGCCCCGCCCAGACCCACTCTTCCAGGCCCCCTACCTATGCTCCCTGCCCAGGGCCGCCATGAGCCTAGAGCCGCCCCTGCTCTGGTAGTCTCCTCCAGACTGCGGACACCCCCGACTGCTCCTCTTCCCACAATGCTCTGCCTGAGTGTCCAGCCAACTTGAGCTAAAGCCTTGACCCTTCAACCTGTTGGGTGCGCTGACACCAGATCCTATTGTCTGTGTAGAGTGAAGACTTAACTGAGTGGCAAAGTTGCTTGTTATTTCGCATTCCCTTCTCCACTTTCACCCCTCCCTTCACCCTCCTCCCCTCCCCTCACTTATCCCTAATGCTTCCCTGTTGCATTCCTGAGATGTGGAGATCATTGGTCGCTGACTATACATTGTACTTAATTCTAGAATACAAAGTGCACTGCTGTAACTGTTTGTTGCAAAACTCAATAAATAAAAGTAAAAAAAAACGCAAAAAACAAGCTTTGACAAAGCCAACAGTTTTCGCTTTTCAGTGCGGTTACCCAATTTATTTACTTTTGCTGTACCAGTGTTTTTTGACAATGCTGTTATGAATCATCAAAAAGGAAAATAAATTTCTGTTTGCCAATGCAGAACGGTAAAAGAAAAAAAACGGTATCAGCAAAAAACACAGCGTGATGACATATATGAGCATGTGTTACCACACATACACAGGTTTGTGTCTTGGGACATCTGCCTTTTTTTCTAGATTTCATTCTTGGGAAAAGGGTGAAGGCAAGTATGGAGAAAGTGGTGGGTGGCGGGTGGTTTGAGAGCAACACAGAGCATGGGTGATTTCATGGGTTAAACACAAGGGCAGTGCAAGAAATCACCTGCCATCCCTTGGAGTGTATGTATGCAAAAAAGGGAGGGGATACCCCCTACTATAGTTCCTAATTCGGGATACACAAATCGGTTGAAGGAACAAGTAATTAGGAACAAATTTAATTAGTGGACATAAACTGACATCAGACAGTAATAACTGTATCTAAACAATGTGCATGGTACAAAAACATATGTTTTATTTTATTTTTTTTTAAATTTCTTTATGGTTTAAAAAGCAAACATTTTTTGTCTCCTATGTATATGTGATAATCAGTCTACATATATGGAATGCTGTACAGATTTGTTCATTTCAGTTTAGAGTACATTGTATAACAGTTAATTGTATGGAGACTATGTTTAGGATACTGATCAAACTAATCATTTCAATCTAAAAACATGGCTAAAGGTAACTACGCGCGTTTCGGCTGAGGGCCTTCATCAGGAAGCCATACATTTTCCAAATGAATCTATGCAAACAAAAAATAATACATATCAGTGTAAGTGTGTTGTCCTAGTCATATACGTTCAAAAAAACATGCAGTGCATTTTTACAGTTTTTACAGGTTTGTGATTAAAAACAAGAGCAGAATTGCCCTGAAAGTGCTCAGACCTGCCCTACTATCTACATAAATATATACAACTTTGTGCACATCCTAACTGACTATTTACAAAGACTGGGGTTTGGTACAGAATCTAAGAGTTCTATAGATATACATCCTATCTTAACAGTTGGGAAAAATGATGGAGAAATGAAGATTCAAGAAACCCAAATTGTACCAGGGGCTTGAAGCAGGATAATGATAACTGCTAATGGTTGATAAGAAGAAGATGGAGAAAATTAGAAAGAGATTTGAAAGTACCTTGAGGGCAGGTGGTGAAGGTAAGGGATAGCCTGGGATAATAATCCAATGTTATATGATGTAGGCTGTTGAGGAAAGTAACAGTGGATTCTAATGTAAACCAATGATTAGGGTAGGATTCAAAACATGAAAGTTCATAGTGTTATGGTTTAGAAAAAACCTAAGTACCTTATTCTGTAAGGTTCGATGTCTCAGGAAACATAGGTATTGGTGTTCCAAAAACGATTGATTTAGGTGTGATTCTGGGGAAGGAGAAAGAGGTTTGTATGAAGGTAGAACACACCGGGGTGTGTATTTGTGGTTGCTTTACTCATCGATCGACAAAAAGTCTGAAAAAACCATAAAGAAATGGGTACCTGCACATGCAGTCCGTCGCGTTTTCCAATGTGGGGTCTGTTTAATTGGTGTTTAAATCTACGTTTGGAATAGGGTTGCAGTTTCTGTAGCAGGGTTATCTAAGGGCAAAATAGATATGTGAGCATATATTAGCAGGATATTTGAGGATGATGGTCGGAAAAGAGGAACATCTGTGAATACAGACAAAATTGGTCTGTGATGCGGAGTTGGAAGTCTAAAGCAGAAAAAGAGAAGAAGGGTGTAATACCTGCTTGGACGATCCGTGGGGAATTTCTATCGTGGGGTCTGTAGGTCGGGTACTTCAATCAACATTGTGCATAAAGGAG
Organism: Lissotriton vulgaris; assembly: GCF_964263255.1. Taxonomy (NCBI): domain Eukaryota; kingdom Metazoa; phylum Chordata; class Amphibia; order Caudata; family Salamandridae; genus Lissotriton; species Lissotriton vulgaris. Next base: position 548,678,890 of record NC_141699.1, on the reverse strand, counting down.
AATTTCCGTGACGTGGTTATCTAGGGACCAGGAGATATTGCAAGCAGACATTAGGGGAAAAGAACCTTGGTGAAAGCGGCATAACGCTAGGACATAAGGGCTGGGGCGTATTGGGATGAGGATGAATAAATACCTGATACAGAGGTCCCGCCTGCCTTCCAATAGTGGAGTCTTCCGGCATCTCGGTAGGTCGGAACGAGTGAGGAGAGAGCACCAGGAAGTGGGCGATATTTTTGAGGTCAAGTTGCGCGCACAATTAGACCAATGCGAGGGCCGGGTTACGGTTCTAAATGTTCCAAAGTAAAGATAAAAAGGGGACAGACCGGAATAGGCTGAGCGATTCCTTGTAGGATGGCAGACATCTTGAAACGGGGAATATGCTTTAACGAAGCAGATGGTGGGTCTGGTATTGAAGAAGATTGGGTCTAGCTGGAAAGACTAGCTTTACCAAGAGAATTTCACAGATGTATGAAAGAATATATAAGGTGTATATACAGATGGAATTTGATAAAAAAGAAGAAAGGGGGGGGTGGTTCGGCCGGTGGGAAAAAGTTTGAATTGAATGGCCACAAAATTAGCAGGATTATGAAATTTTGAAAACCAACATAATGGTGTAATAGACCAGGAATAGGTGAGTTTTAAAGTTGGAATACTACGGGAAATGGGTAGTAATGACATGTGAATGATTTAGCCATGATTGTATTTGAGGACCTGGTCCGAGGGTATTTCGTTATTCATTCCTTTGGTATAAGTGTCCAAAGTGAAAATCCAGTACACTTCTCTACATTTGCGTACTTGTGTACCTGATGACTTTCGTATTTTTTCCAGGATGAACCAACGTATATCGTTGGGGTTGTGTTTGGCCTCCATATAGTGCTTGACTAAGGGGGCTTGCATCTTCCCAGTTCGGATGGCTGATCTATGTTCTGACAGACGGGTTGACATCATACGAGCGGTTTCACCTACATATCCCATAGCACAAGGGCATAGCAAATGTTAATGTTAATGTTAATGTTAATGTTAATGTTATGGTGATTTGTATAGCGCGCGGCTGCCCCAGCCAAGGGGCATCCCGGCGCTGCAAGCAGACAGAGTGCAGAAAGAAAGAGATGCGGAAAAAGAAAAAAATTATTGGAAGAGATGGGTTTTGACAGCCTTTCTGAAGGCAAAAAGGTCCTGCATACCGCGGATAGCTTCGGGAAGGCTGTTCCATAGCTTGGCAGCTAGGAGGCTAAAAGATCGGCCGCCTACTCTGGCGGATAAACCACATTTGTGGTTTTGCAGTTGGTCAAAGTTTGGGATATTAGAGATCTGTTGCTAAAGGTCCATTCTTTGGTCTCTATGGCGAAGTCACAGGCAGTGCATGTGAGGCATTTAAAATTGCCCACAACAGGGGTCATGCCAGTTAGGGATCTTTGTGCCGAGGCAATATTTTTAGGTTCCATTCTCGACCGTACAACCAGGTCTTTGAGGTTCTTGTTTTTCCTATATGCAAAGACTGGTTTGGGGAGCTGGTTTTCTTTGGGTTTGGTAGCGTTCAGAATATGCCAGTTGGCAAAAACTATCTGTTGGAGTTTTGCATTCATAGTTGAATGCCTTGTCACAAAGACCATCTTGGAATTAGGTTCTTTGGTGCGTGGTGTTAGTAAATGTTGTCTGTCAAAGAACCTAGCTCTTTTATAGGAGTCACGGACTAGTCATTTGGGGTATCCTCGAGATATGAATTTGTTTTTCATCTCGGCTGCTCTTTTGTCAAAATCTGTTACTGAGGAGCAGTTCCTTCGAACTCGGAGGAATTGACCAAAGGGGATGCTTGATTTTTGGGTCTTTCGGTGATAGCTGGTGTAATGTAAAAGTGTATTGCGAGCTGTGGGCTTCACATACAGATCTACATTGAGGTGGTTATTTTTACTGATTATGTTAATATCCAAAAATTCTACCTGTGTTTGGCTTGATGTAGCAGTGAAGTGAATATTCTCATCGCATAAATTCAGCCAGGACCCAAAGGTAGAAAGAGATGCTGTTTCTGAGGTCCAAATAAAGAAAACATCATCTATATAGCGAGACCAAGATGTAATGGACTCGCTAAAAGGGGCAATGTCGTTGTAGATGAACTTTGATTCATATTCGGCCATATATATGTTGGCTACTGTTGGCGCACACGAAGCCCCCATACTCACGCCTTTCATCTGCTGATAGAGAGAGCCATTGAAATCGAAGGTGTTCTCCGATAAGACTATTCTCAGACAGTCAAGGATGAATGTTTTTGGACAGTCTATTTCGTAAGTATCTATAAACCAGGAGACAGCTGTAATTGCTCCTGATTTGGGGATGTTTGAGTATAAGGCCTCTATGTCCATAGTGACCAACCATTGCATCTCTGAATTAAATGACAGCGATTCCACTACATTGATGATATCCCTGGTGTCTTTTATGTGTGAAGGAATTTTGGGGATATGTGGCCTTAAGATGGTATCAATGTATTTAGATAGTGGCTCAGAAGTTGACCCAATGGTGCTGACTATGGGTCTATAGGGTGGGTCGTGGCTATTTTTATGGATCTTGGGGACTCCATATATTGCTGCCATTTTAGGTTGGTGGACATTAAGAAATTGCCATTCTTTTTCACAGATGACGTCATCATTAAGTGCCTTAGTGGTTAAGGCAAGAATGGTGGACTGCACTTTTTTGGTAGGGTCTTTTTTGATCGGGATATAATGATCTTTGTTGTGCAGAAGTTTCTCCATGTTTAGTATGTATTGATTAGTATCTAACACCACTATACCTCCACCTTTGTCGCACCATTTGATGGTAATGTCTTTATTAGACTTAAGTGCTGCTAGTGCTTGATGTTCATCATAGGAGATGTTGAAGCTAGGGGACGGTATATGTTTAGTGGCGGCTGTAAGTTTATTAAATACTACATGTTCGAATGTGGCTATTTCTGGAGATATTTGTTCCAAAGTGGGTAGAAAAGTCGATGTAGGTTTTAGACCTGATAGATTGCTACTGCCCTCTGTATCTTGAATAGTTGCTTAAAAAAAGTTTTGAAGTCTAACTTTTCTAAAGAAGTTCATAATATCTTTAAAAAGTTCAAACTTGTTGATATTGCAATGTGGGACAAAGGAAATACCTTTAGTTAGTAGCTTTTCAGTGGCTGGAGTAAGTGAATTGCTACTTAAATTGAAAATGGGCATTTCCTCTAGTCGCGCCAATATTGTGCATGGCGGGTCACTAAATATTGGTTTGGGTTAAGATACATTGCAGGAGCCTCCTGGTAATTCTGAGGTGGAAGGTAGGCATGCATCAGTGGTCGAGGGTATTGTGGATTGGGGGGTTGAGGGTAATGTTGATTGTGCTGTTGGAAATTGCCTCTGAATCGGGACTGATATCTGGGTTTCCAGCGTCCCTGTGCATTCCCTCGCCTGGATAAAAAATGCCTGTTGCCTCTGTTGTATCCTCCTCTTTGCTGTAATCCTAAGTCAGTATCACTGTTGATGCTCTCATTGTCAGACCCTGACGTGTTTGAAAAGGTGGTTACTTTTTTTGGCATGGATTGTTGATTGGGGGTATTAGATGTGTCCCCTAGCGGTTCTGGTTGATAGTAATTGTCCGCAAGATAAGGATAAACTTTTTCTTTGCTAACATATTGGACATCTTTTTTTAGTTCATCCATTTTTCTCTTAAGAAGATAGTCATTGTATGACTGTATTTCTTGTTCCATGTCTTCCAGTTTTTTGACTGCATCATCTACCGCTGTGCTATTTTAAGTTTAAGCTCAAGATCAGCTATTTCTTGTAGGAGGGCTTCGACTAGATGCTTGGCAGTTTCTACTATCAACATCATAAGGTCCCTCGAGCATCTATTTGCTATGAGGGACCATCTTTCTAAGAATCTACGTATTTGCACAAACAGTCCAGGGATGTTCTTAACTCGTAAACCTTGGGGGATGACTCCTGCTTTCAAATATTGAAGCATAAAGTGGCCATGTAGCTCTATTCTTTTTGTTTTTTTCTTTAGGGCTAGCAATTGTTGATATTCAGTATTTTGTAAATTTTTGCTAACTGGGTTTTCTGTTGTGGCTAGTTCACCCACCATGGAAACAAAGTCTTCATCAGAGAACCCGAAAGTGAGTACTTTGTCCATTGTGGGGGAGGGAATGAACAGAAAGACAACTGGATAAAGTAGAGAATAGAGGGGTTGGGGTGTGTGTTTAGATCTTCTATTGGAAAGGGGGTGTAAGTGAGGCCAAAATTGACCAGTGATGGGGCTGGAAAGAAAAAAAGGGGGACAGGGCACAAAGTAGGTACAGGGTTGTGTGAGACCCAAATTGGGGAATGATACAAGACAAATTAAAACTAAAACTAAATTAACCCCTGCACAGACAGGCTGTGGAGAAGATGTATGCAAAAAAGGAGGGGGTACCCCCGACTATAGTTCCTAATTTGGGATACACAAATCGGTTGAAGGAACAAGTAATTAGGAACAAATTTAATTAGTGGACATAAACTGACATCAGACAGTAATAACTGTATCTAAACAATGTGCATGGTACAAAATATATGTTTTATTTTATTTTTTTAAAGATTTCTTTATGGTTTAAAAAGCAAACATTTTTTGTCTCCTATGTATATGTGATAATCAGTCTACATATATGGAATGCTGTACAGGTTTGTTCATTTCAGTTTACAGTACATTGCATAACATGTACTTGGAGTGCAGATAGACAAAGTAATAAGTTCTTCCCTGCAATGTAAGTGGTGAAAGGCGACAAGTAATTCCATAAAAAGGAAGTCAAATAAGCTATGTTCCAGAGAAGGGAGAAGCAAGAAGAACAGAAAGGGGATTAGAAGCAAAGTAATTGAGTAACGAGCTCACCGAAAGCCCTCTAGAAATAATGATATTGCCAACAAAAGGTCTTCAAAACATACAGCTGTCATGGCAAGACCTCAAAATACTCATCTTTTTATTCTTCTGACATCAGTGAAGTGAATGCTTGTGTAGATGGGTACTACTTTGCATCATGAATGTTCTGTTACATCACTTAAGGTAAATCTGCTGTGAATGCAGCACAATCTATTTATAAATAGAAAATGATGAGTCATACTCTTCACGATGAAAGTGCGACAATATTGTTTCCAGCGCATAACAAAAAGCATCCCCACGCATTTAACCTATTACCGGCCAGACAGCATTGGAAACATCTCTGACGTGGCCGACCTAGAAATAACGGCGTTTTCGGGGTCTGAACACTGCAAGCAACGCAGTTTGAGCTCTACAGATAACAGGTAGTGTCAAAAGACCTTCTCAAAGTTAAAATGTTAGTCTGTAAGGCACCGAGCACCGCTTTCATTCTCCTGCAGTCAATTCTCATGCATGTAGCTAACGGACATTGTCTTTTTTTCCGAAAAGAGGAGTAGAAGGCCAGTATAAGAGCGTCTTAGTTCGCATTTCTGCATTGACTTTTTTTCCGAAAAGAGAAGTACAAGGCCAGTATAAGGGTGTCTTAGTTCGCATTCCTGGGGTGGCTAGGGCCCTCCTACAGCATCTTTACTGTGCGTCCATGTGACCAACTCTAATTCTGTGTAATACGCTTTGTTAAGGGAGTAGGCGCTCTATAAATCCTGTATAATGCACGGCTGCATTTTGTTGACTGGAAAGTTTTGTATTTGAAAATTAATATAAACAAGCATTTGCAATGCAATAGGTCTCCCATTATTAAAGTTTGAGTTATTGGCATTGTTAGTAGGAAGTGATGCCTCCCATCAACTCTGGCAGGAAAAGTGACAGGTCTGGCAGGAAACTCCTGGCAGGAAATTTGACAGGTCTAGTCTTAAATGTGACAGCTCTGGCAGCAAACACCTGGCCGCAAAAGTGACAGGTCTGGCAGGAAACGGCTGGCAGGAAATTTGACATGTCTGTCTGGAAATTTGACAGGTCTAGTCTTAAACTTCTGGCCTTAAATTTGACAGCTCTGGCAGGAAACCCTGGCCTTAAATTTGACAGGGCCTGGGCGCAGACTGTTGGCCTTAAACAGGCCTGGTTTTAAAAGGGGTGACATGTAGGGATATTCCCAAGAAGTAACAGGTAGGGCTGCAAAACATGAGGTAATTGTGTATATGTTTAAAAGTGCATAGGAAGGTGTGTGGCTGTAGGCTGGAAATGTCTGTGCATGTTTAAAACTGGGGGGTTGCAGACAGCTGCAGGCTGAACAGCTGCGGGGCAGTCCTGCGTCCCCAAGCCCAGTGTGTGGGAGGTGTTTTTTTATGTTTGAAAAAAGGGTCTTTCTGTAGAAGTAACTGATTGTAAAAGGGGAGCTTTTAAAATGTAGGTGGTGGGAAACCCATAGTATGTTTTAACAAGCATTGGTAATGCATCGGTTTCGCCTATGTAATAAACAAACAGTTTTCATCAATCATCGTCTGACAGAATGAAAGCATGGATGAAGGGTGCATGAATAACATGGGAGTGGACAGGATGTGGCACAGTGGCCAGAGCTGCTGACTCTAACGCTGAGGATTTGGTTATAGTATCTCCGTGCACTCACTAGGTTATTCCAATTCAATTGGTTTGGGCGTGTTTCCTTGTCGCACTATGCCAGGTAGTGCCTTAAATCATACATACAACATGTGATGAAGAAATCACTGAAAGGCGCGCATTTTCACATGAAACTGGTGGGTTTCTTCGAAAGTTTATGCAAAAGAATGCAAACAAAACTTGCTTCGATGCTTAATTGCGAATTTATTTCATTCCAGTAGAAGTATCATATATCAAATTATTCTTGAAATGTATCCAACATAAATCAATCTTCACATTACTTGGTGCTTGCCCAATGCATTTCGGGTTAATGGGTATAACCCTTCGTCAGGGGCCTAAAAATGAAAACATACAAGACCTTAACTTTCAGGAACAAGAGCCATGAGGTCATATTGACCAAACACATGAATGACGTTGATATCAATGCTATGGCTGTATATGTAACCTATTAAACATTTTCAAGCAGCAATACAGCGTTATACATGAAAACAAAGAAACAGAAACTAACGTCGTGGTCCTATCTGTGTGCGCTAGTGAGGTGCGTTGTGGGAACAAGTGGTGTAATCTGAGCGTGTGGTATTAGGAAAAAGTATGAATGCGGGGAGAAATGGGATGGAAGCCTGAGCGTGTGGCGGACAGGGCCACAAGTAATGGAGCTTACCGCAGTAGTAACGTGTAGTCGTCTTAGTGTTCCGAACGCGGAACCGGTCCGGTTAGCGAAGGACCAATGGGAAGGTTAGTTATAGGTATGTTGGTGGGTCACGTGGTGCTGGATCGGAGAAATAATATGACGAAACGAGGCCGGAATTAAATGTGGATGGGAATCAGGATGGGATGACATGAATTAACGTAAAATGACAATGAAGGATTATGAAAATAATGAGGATTCACGAACTTAAACGCGCTGAATAGCGTGGCTGTAGTAAGTGTTCTCATTGGTGCACTCAGGGTCACGTGATGCGGCGACTGAAAGTAAACAAAGGCTCATGTAGGATGACTCGAGTAGTGGAAAATGCAAAGTGAAAAGACGTCAAAACCAGGTGATAAGAAAATGATAAGAAAATGAAGTGTGTGGTAATGAAAATAGCATCATAGGCTATGGCATGATTGGAGTAATATGGGTTTTAACACATTGCGTGAACATCAATGATTGTCAGAGTACCAACATCCAAACTCAATGAATATTCATAATAATGTACTGGCTCAACAAATAGGGTGCGTCAAGATTACGTAAAGCAAAATAGAGACTGCATTGGAAAAATAGGAGTAATAAATTCATTGTAGTCAATTAGATCATCCATAGAGGAGCGAGAGGTCGCTCGTGTAGCCGAATGGAGTGTCACAATTTACAGAAAACATGAATATTCGATTCTGTCATTGATCCCTGCTGGTTGGAGGGAATTCAGTTTCTTGATCCAGTAAAATTCTGCTTGTAGTCGTTGTTTCGTGGGATCAATGTCTTGGCGTTGCGGGAGTACCTCAAGTATGGTGAATTTGAGTTGAGTGATTTGATGATTGTTCTCAAGCCAGTGAGTGGCTATTGCTGATTTCATGTTTTTTGTCCGAATATTGCTTTTGTGCTCTGATATTCTTGTCTTGATCTTTCTTTCTGTCTGTCCGACATATATTTTGCCACATGGGCATTTGATTGCGTAAATCACGTTTTTAGTATCACAAGTTCCTGTATATTGTAGATCAATTTTGTGACCTTTGGTGGGATGCATGAAAGTGTTTCCAGGTATTATATTATTGCAATGTATGCAATTAAGGCATTTGAGCATACCTTTAAATGAGGTTTTAGTGACTTTTTTGGCACTGAGTGTCTCTTTAAGGTTTTTGGATCTTTTAAAGGCAAAAGTCAAATGATCACTGTAGAGGTTGGTTAGGTCTGGTTCTGTTCTGATCAGGTTCCAATGTTGCTTAATGATTCTCTTAATTTGTGCAGATGCTGTCGAATATTTTAAGACACATACTGTCTTGTTTTCTTTGGATTGAGGTTTAGATGTTAATAGTTGATCTCTTGTAAGATTCGTTACTTTTTTGATGGATTCCTCTAGGACATCTTTTGGATATCCGCGTTTTAGGTATTTTTGTTGTTGATCTATGAAGGTTTCTTCCAATCTATGAGGATCAGAGGTGATTCTTTTGAGACGAATGAATTGGGACGTGGGTAAATGTTTTTTCAAAGTTTCCGGATGAAAGCTTTGGTACAACAAGCTAGAATTTCGATCTGTGGGTTTTTTGTACACTTGAGTGTGTAGTTTTTGGTTGATGATAGTTATCTGTACATCTAGAAAAGAGATGGTTTCTTTTTGGATGGTATGTGTAAATTTGATTCTGGGATTTAGTTGATTTATTTCCATGATGTTGGTCAGAAGTTGTTCTTTGTCAAATTTCCAAATTAAAAATAGATCGTCTATGTATCTTTTGAATGTCACTAGGTGATCAGTCCAGTTGGTGTTGTTCAATATATTCTCATGTTCAAATTTGGACATGAACAGGTTAGCATACGAGGGGGCCCCCCCGAAACCCATTGAGGTTCCATTACACTGGTTATAGAACTTGTTGTCCCATTCAAAGTAGCTATGATATAGCGCAAAGTGCATGAGTTCCATTAGAAAGATTTTATTGGCTTCACATTCATCATCTCTTAGGAGATTCCATTCGAAAGCTTCAAGACCTTCATTGTGTGGTATGGAAGTGTATAGTGACACTACATCAATTGTGCTGAGCCAATATTCTGTATTGGGTTCCAACTCTATGGTTTTAAGCAAATTGAGAAAAGATGTAGTATCCTTAATGTAAGTTTGACCTCTTTGTACGATCGGCTGTAGAAAACAGTCTAGATATTTGCCAATACTGTCAGATATAGACCCGCAAGCAGACACTATATGTCTGAAGGGTGGTTTTTTCAAGTCTTTGTGAATTTTTGGCAACATATAAAGTTTTGGCCTCCTTGGGTATTTGGTTACCAAAAATTTGTATGTTCTTTCGTCGATCCATTTTTGTTCTAAAGCATGATCCAGAATTACTGTGAGGATTTTTTGGTATTCTTCAGTGGGGTCAATATCCAAAGGAATGTATGTATTTTCATTGTGTACGTGTTGGTTGACACTAGAATGATAAAAGGTGGTATCCATGACAATAAGGGCTCCCCCTTTGTCTGCTTTTTGAAAAGTGATTTCAGAATCTTTTGACAACTGCATGATGGTACTGAGTTCTTTCTTAGACATGTTGTTTTTGATGTTTTTATTGAAGTTGATTTTTTGAATGTCAGTTAGTATCATTCTTTCCACAGTTTCTATGGTTTTGTGTGAATATGGTGCACAAAAAGTGCTCTTGGGTTTGAAAACCGTGATGTCGGTAGTAGATGGAGGTATCGCATCTTTGAAGAAGTATTTCAATTTAAGGTTTCTGAAGAATTTAAATAGCGCTATCTCAGTTTCCGCCAAGTTGGTCTTATATGTAGGTACAAATGTAGTTCCTTTATTTAATACCGCCATCTGGGCTGGTGTGAGAGGTTTAGATGAGATATTGATTACTAAGTCGGTTTTGTTGACTTCTGACTCCTTGTTCGTTTGGCTATTTCTTCGGGAGTTTCTTCTCCCCCTCCTGATACGAATATAGGTGGTGCGTTTGCTGCAGGACTGATGTCTAAAAAAGGCTGCTTTTTAGTAGATGTACTGGGTTGTTGGATTTTCTCAATAGGTTGTCTTGTCTGTGCAATGTCAGATTCAGATACTAAACTTTCTTGTGATGAATTAGATGATGGTTTAGTTTTGGGTTGTTGCCATTTCTTTTGGTTATAAATTTCTGCCCAAGTGTACACTTCGTCATATTTATAATCTATTGTGTCTCTTTTGTATTTCCTGACTTTCCGATCATTTACTTCTTTGGCATATTTGTCTAATCTTTTGTTCACATCCTCCAGCGTTGTTTGTAAATCTGGAAATTTTTCAAGCTCCTTTTTCATATTGTTGAGATCGACTTCAATTTCTTTTAAGACTTTGGAAAGTTCTTGTATAATTAATAGAATTAGATCCAGCGAGCATTTGTTCAGGATTTGATACCACTTTTCGACAACATTTTTACTGTTCTTACACAACATCGGTTTTAGAGCGATTCTCAACCCTCTGGGGATTCTCCTATTCTTATGATAATGTATCAATGTAGTTGCATGTAATCTCTGGTTAATTTCTTTTTTGCTTAAAAATTCAAATTGCCGGATTAATTGTGCTGTAGTTGAAATGTTTGGACTGAAAGCTCTGGTCTCTTGTATGAGTCCATATATTTCTTCTGCTGCTTCAGGAGTGAAGGCTAGCAATTCGGCTTGATTGGTAGTTAATTGGGCTATTTCTTCAAACTGCATTTTTCAAACTGTTTGTTGGTGCGCTGGGAGATGAGGTAGGCAAAAGTCTGTGAACTTTGGTTATAGTATCTCCGTGCACTCACTAGGTTATTCCAATTCAATTGGTTTGGGCGCGTTTCCTTGTCGCACTATGCCAGGTAGTGCCTTAAATCATACATACAACATGTGATGAAGAAATCACTGAAAGGCGCGCATTTTCACATGAAACTGGTGGGTTTCTTCGAAAGTGTATGCAAAAGAATGCTAACAAAACTTGCTTCGATGCTTAATTGCGAATTTATTTCATTCCAGTAGAAGTATCATTTATCAAATTATTCTTGAAACGTATCCAACATAAATCAATCTTCACATTACTTGGTGCTTGCCCAATGCATTTCGGGTTAATGGGTATAACCCTTCGTCAGGGGCCTAAAAATGAAAACATACAAGACCTTAACTTTCAGGAACAAGAGCCATGAGGTCATATTGACCAAACACATGAATGACGTTGATATCAATGCTATGGTTGTATATGTAACCTATTAAACATTTTCAAGCAGCAATACAGCGTTATACATGAAAACAAAGAAACAGAAACTAACGTCGTGGTCCTATCTGTGTGCGCTAGTGAGGTGCGTTGTGAGAACAAGTGGTGTAATCTGAGCGTGTGGTATTAGGAAAAAGTATGAATGCGGGGAGAAATGGGATGGAAGCCTGAGCGTGTGGCGGGCAGGGCCACAAGTAATGGAGCTTACCACAGTAGTAACGTGTAGTCGTCTTAGTGTTCCGAACGCGGAACCGGTCCGGTTAGCGAAGGACCAATGGGAAGGTTAGTTATAGGTATGTTGGTGGGTCACGTGGTGCGGGATCGGAGAAATAATATGACGAAACGAGGCCGGAATTAAATGTGGATGGGAATCAGGATGGGATGACATGAATTAACGTAAAATGACAATGAAGGATTATGAAAATAATGAGGATTCACGAACTTAAACGCGCGGAATAGCGTGGCTGTAGTATGTGTTCTCATTGGTGCACTCAGGGTCACGTGATGCGGCGACTGAAAGTAAACAAAGGCTCATGTAGGATGACTCGAGTAGTGGAAAATGCAAAGTGAAAAGACGTCAGAACCAGGTGATAAGAAAATGATAAGAAAATGAAGTGTGTGGTAATGAAAATAGCATCATAGGCTATGGCATGATTGGAGTAATATGGGTTTTAACACATTGCGTGAACATCAATGATTGTCAGAGTACCAACATCCAAACTCAATGAATATTCATAATAATGTACTGGCTCAACAAATAGGGTGCGTCAAGATTACGTAAAGCAAAATAGAGACTGCATTGGAAAAATAGGAGTAATAAATTCATTGTAGTCAATTAGATCATCCATAGAGGAGCGAGAGGTCGCTCGTGTAGCCGAATGGAGTGTCACAATTTACAGAAAACATGAATATTCGATTCTGTCATTGATCCCTGCTGGTTGGAGGGAATTCAGTTTCTTGATCCAGTAAAATTCTGCTTGTAGTCGTTGTTTCGTGGGATCAATGTCTTGGCGTTGCGGGAGTACCTCAAGTATGGAGAATTTGAGTTGAGTGATTTGATGATTGTTCTCAAGCCAGTGAGTGGCTATTGCTGATTTCATGTTTTTTTGTCCGAATATTGCTTTTGTGCTCTGATATTCTTGTCTTGATCTTTCTTTCTGTCTGTCCGACATATATTTTGCCACATGGGCAGTGGTTGCCTAAATCACGTTTTTAGTATCACAAGTTCCTGTATATTGTAGATCACTTTTGTGACCTTTGGTGGGATGCATGAAAGTGTTTCCAGGTATTATATTATTGCAATGTATGCAATTAAGGCATTTGAGCATACCTTTAAATGAGGTTTTAGTGACTTTTTTGGCACTGAGTGTCTCTTTCAGGTTTTTGGATCTTTTAAAGGCAAAAGTCAAATGATCACTGTAGAGGTTGGTTAGGTCTGGTTCTGTTCTGATCAGGTTCCAATGTTGCTTAATGATTCTCTTAATTTGGGCAGATGCTGTCGAATATTTTAAGGCACATACTGTCTTGTTTTCTTTTTGGATTGAGGTTTAGATGTTAATAGTTGATCTCTTGTAAGATTCGTTACTTTTTTGATGGATTCCTCTAGGACATTTTTTGGATATCCGCGTTTTAGGTATTGTTGTTGTTGATCTATGAAGGTTTCTTCCAATCTATGAGGATCAGAGGTGATTCTTTTGAGACGAATGAATTGGGACGTGGGTAAATGTTTTTTCAAAGTTTCCGGATGAAAGCTTTGGTACAACAAGCTAGAATTTCGATCTGTGGGTTTTTTGTACACTTGAGTGTGTAGTTTTTGGTTGATGATAGTTATCTGTACATCTAGAAAAGAGATGGTTTCTTTTTGGATGGTATGTGTAAAATTGATTCCCCACTGAAGAATACCAAAAAATCCTCACAGTAATTCTGAATCATGCTTTAGAACAAAAATGGATCGACGAAAGAACATACACATTTTTGGTAACCAAATACCCAAGGAGGCCAAAACTTTATATGTTGCCAAAAATTCACAAAGACTTGAAAAAACCACCCTTCAGACCTATAGTGTCTGCTTGCGGGTCTATATCTGACAGTATTGGCAAATATCTAGACTGTTTTCTACAGCCGATCGTACAAAGAGGTCAAACTTACATTAAGGATACTACATCTTTTCTCAATTTGCTTAAAACCATAGAGTTGGAACCCAATACAGAATATTGGCTCAGCACAATTGATGTAGTGTCACTATACACTTCCATACCACACAATGAAGGTCTTGAAGCTTTCGAATGGAATCTCCTAAGAGATGATGAATGTGAAGCCAATAAAATCTTTCTAATGGAACTCATGCACTTTGCGCTATATCATAGCTACTTTGAATGGGACAACAAGTTCTATAACCAGTGTAATGGAACCTCAATGGGTTTCGGGGGGGCCCCCTCGTATGCTAACCTGTTCATGTCCAAATTTGAACATGAGAATATATTGAACAACACCAACTGGACTGATCACCTAGTGACATTCAAAAGATACATAGACGATCTATTTTTAATTTGGAAAGGTAACAAAGAACAACTTCTGACCAACATCATGGAAATAAATCAACTAAATCCCAGAATCAAATTTACACATACCATCCAAAAAGAAACCATCTCTTTTCTAGATGTACAGATAACTATCATCAACCAAAAACTACACACTCAAGTGTACAAAAAACCCACAGATCGAAATTCTAGCTTGTTGTACCAAAGCTTTCATCCGGAAACTTTGAAAAAACATTTACCCACGTCCCAATTCATTCGTCTCAAAAGAATCACCTCTGATCCTCATAGATTGGAAGAAACCTTCATAGATCAACAACAACAATACCTAAAACGCGGATATCCAAAAGATGTCCTAGAGGAATCCATCAAAAAACTAACGAATCTTACAAGAGATCAACTATTAACATCTAAACCTCAATCCAAAGAAAACATGACAGTATGTGTCTTAAAATATTCGACAGCATCTGCACAAATTAAGAGAATCATTAAGCAACATTGGAACCTGATCAGAACAGAACCAGACCTAACCAACCTCTACAGTGATCATTTGACTTTTGCCTTTAAAAGATCCAAAAAGCTTAAAGAGACACTCAGTGCCAAAAAAGTCACTAAAACCTCATTTAAAGGTATGCTCAAATGCCTTAATTGCATACATTGCAATAATATAATACCTGGAAACACTTTCATGCATCCCACCAAAGGTCACAAAATTGATCTACAATATACAGCAACTTGTGATACTAAAAACGTGATTTACGCAATCAAATGCCCATGTGGCAAAATATATGTCGGACAGACAGAAAGAAAGATCAAGACAAGAATATCAGAGCACAAAAGCAATATTCGGACAAAAAACATGAAATCAGCAATAGCCACTCACTGGCTTGAGAACAATCATCAAATCACTCAACTCAAATTCACCATACTTGAGGTACTCCCGCAACGCCAAGACATTGATCCCACGAAACAACGACTACAAGCAGAATTTTACTGGATCAAGAAACTGAATTCCCTCCAACCAGCAGGGATCAATGACAGAATCGAATATTCATGTTTTCTGTAAATTGTGACACTCCATTCGGCTACACGAGCGACCTCTCGCTCCTCTATGGATGATCTAATTGACTACAATGAATTTATTACTCCTATTTTTCCAATGCAGTCTCTATTTTGCTTTACGTAATCTTGACGCACCCTATTTGTTGAGCCAGTACATTATTATGAATATTCATTGAGTTTGGATGTTGGTACTCTGACAATCATTGATGTTCACGCAATGTGTTAAAACCCATATTACTCCAATCATGCCATAGCCTATGATGCTATTTTCATTACCACACACTTCATTTTCTTATCATTTTCTTATCACCTGGTTCTGACGTCTTTTCACTTTGCATTTTCCACTACTCGAGTCATCCTACATGAGCCTTTGTTTACTTTCAGTCGCCGCATCACGTGACCCTGAGTGCACCAATGAGAACACATACTACAGCCACGCTATTCCGCGCGTTTAAGTTCGTGAATCCTCATTATTTTCATAATCCTTCATTGTCATTTTACGTTAATTCATGTCATCCCATCCTGATTCCCATCCACATTTAATTCCGGCCTCGTTTCGTCATATTATTTCTCCGATCCCGCACCACGTGACCCACCAACATACCTATAACTAACCTTCCCATTGGTCCTTCGCTAACCGGACCGGTTCCGCGTTCGGAACACTAAGACGACTACACGTTACTACTGCGGTAAGCTCCATTACTTGTGGCCCTGCCCGCCACACGCTCAGGCTTCCATCCCATTTCTCCCCGCATTCATACTTTTTCCTAATACCACACGCTCAGATTACACCACTTGTTCCCACAACGCACCTCACTAGCGCACACAGATAGGACCACGACGTTAGTTTCTGTTTCTTTGTTTTCATGTATAACGCTGTATTGCTGCTTGAAAATGTTTAATAGGTTACATATACAGCCATAGCATTGATATCAACGTCATTCATGTGTTTGGTCAATATGACCTCATGGCTCTTGTTCCTGAAAGTTAAGGTCTTGTATGTTTTCATTTTTAGGCCCCTGACGAAGGGTTATACCCATTAACCCGAAATGCATTGGGCAAGCACCAAGTAATGTGAAGATTGATTTATGTTGGATACATTTCAAGAATAATTTGATAAATGATACTTCTACTGGAATGAAATAAATTCGCAATTAAGCATCGAAGCAAGTTTTGTTTGCATTCTTTTGCATAAACTTTCGAAGAAACCCACCAGTTTCATGTGAAAATGCACGCCTTTCAGTGATTTCTTCATCACATGTTGTATGTATGATTTAAGGCACTACCTGGCATAGTGCGACAAGGAAACGCGCCCAAACCAATTGAATTGGAATAACCTAGTGAGTGCACGGAGATACTATAACCAAATTTCACAGACTTTTGCCTACCTCATCTCCCAGCGCACCAACAAACAGTTTGAAAAATGCAGTTTGAAGAAATAGCCCAATTAACTACCAATCAAGCCGAATTGCTAGCCTTCACTCCTGAAGCAGCAGAAGAAATATATGGACTCATACAAGAGACCAGAGCTTTCAGTCCAAACATTTCAACTACAGCACAATTAATCCGGCAATTTGAATTTTTAAGCAAAAAAGAAATTAACCAGAGATTACATGCGACTACATTGATACATTATCATAAGAATAGGAGAATCCCCAGAGGGTTGAGAATCGCTCTAAAACCGATGTTGTGTAAGAACAGTAAAAATTTTGTCGAAAAGTGGTATCAAATCCTGAACAAATGCTCGCTGGATCTAATTCTATTAATTATACAAGAACTTTCCAAAGTCTTAAAAGAAATTGAAGTCGATCTCAACAATATGAAAAAGGAGCTTGAAAAATTTCCAGATTTACAAACAACGCTGGAGGATGTGAACAAAAGATTAGACAAATATGCCAAAGAAGTAAATGATCGGAAAGTCAGGAAATACAAAAGAGACACAATAGATTATAAATATGACGAAGTGTACACTTGGGCAGAAATTTATAACCAAAAGAAATGGCACCAACCCAAAACTAAACCATCATCTAATTCATCACAAGAAAGTTTAGTATCTGAATCTGACATTGCACAGACAAGACAACCTATTGAGAAAACCCAACAACCCAGTACATCTACTAAAAAGCAGCCTTTTTTAGACATCAGTCCTGCAGCAAACGCACCACCTATAATCGTATCAGGAGGGGGAGAAGAAACTCCAGAAGAAATAGCCAAACGAACAAGGAGTCAGAAGTCAACAAAACCGACTTAGTAATCAATATCTCATCTAAACCTCTCACACCAGCCCAGATGGCGGTATTAAATAAAGGAACTACATTTGTACCTACATATAAGACCAACTTGGCGGAAACTGAGATAGCGCTATTTAAATTCTTCAGAAACCTTAAATTGAAATACTTCTTCAAAGATGCGATACCTCCATCTACTACCGACATCACGGTTTTCAAACCCAAGAGCACTTTTTGTGCACCATATTCACACAAAACCATAGAAACTGTGGAAAGAATGATACTAACTGACATTCAAAAAATCAACTTCAATAAAAACATCAAAAACAACATGTCTAAGAAAGAACTCAGTACCATCATGCAGTTGTCAAAAGATACTGAAATCACTTTTCAAAAAGCAGACAAAGGGGGAGCCCTTATTGTCATGGATACCACCTTTTATCATTCTAGTGTCAACCAACACGTACACGATGAAAATACATACATTCCTTTGGATATTGACCCCACTGAAGAATACCAAAAAATCCTCACAGTAATTCTGGATCATGCTTTAGAACAAAAATGGATCGACGAAAGAACATACACATTTTTGGTAACCAAATACCCAAGGAGGCCAAAACTTTATATGTTGCCAAAAATTCACAAAGACTTGAAAAAAACACCCTTCAGACCTATAGTGTCTGCTTGCGGGTCTATATCTGACAGTATTGGCAAATATCTAGACTGTTTTCTACAGCCGATCGTACAGAGAGGTCAAACTTACATTAAGGATACTACATCTTTTCTCAATTTGCTTAAAACCATAGAGTTGGAACCCAATACAGAATATTGGCTCAGCACAATTGATGTAGTGTCACTATACACTTCCATACCACACAATGAAGGTCTTGAAGCTTTCGAATGGAATCTCCTAAGAGATGATGAATGTGAAGCCAATAAAATCTTTCTAATGGAACTCATGCACTTTGCGCTATATCATAGCTACTTTGAATGGGACAACAAGTTCTATAACCAGTGTAATGGAACCTCAATGGGTTTCGGGGGGGGCCCCCTCGTATGCTAACCTGTTCATGTCCAAATTTGAACATGAGAATATATTGAACAACACCAACTGGACTGATCACCTAGTGACATTCAAAAGATACATAGACGATCTATTTTTAATTTGGAAAGGTGACAAAGAACAACTTCTGACCAACATCATGGAAATAAATCAACTAAATCCCAGAATCAAATTTACATATACCATCCAAAAAGAAACCATCTCTTTTCTAGATGTACAGATAACTATCATCAACCAAAAACTACACACTCAAGTGTACAAAAACCCACAGATCGAAATTCTAGCTTGTTGTACCAAAGCTTTCATCCGGAAACTTTGAAAAAACATTTACCCACGTCCCAATTCATTCGTCTCAAAAGAATCACCTCTGATCCTCATAGATTGGAAGAAACCTTCATAGATCAACAACAACAATACCTAAAACGCGGATATCCAAAAGATGTCCTAGAGGAATCCATCAAAAAAGTAACAAATCTTACAAGAGATCAACTATTAACATCTAAACCTCAATCCAAAGAAAACAAGACAGTATGTGTCTTAAAATATTCGACAGCATCTGCACAAATTAAGAGAATCATTAAGCAACATTGGAACCTGATCAGAACAGAACCAGACCTAACCAACCTCTACAGTGATCATTTGACTTTTGCCTTTAAAAGATCCAAAAACCTTAAAGAGACACTCAGTGCCAAAAAAGTCACTAAAACCTCATTTAAAGGTATGCTCAAATGCCTTAATTGCATACATTGCAATAATATAATACCTGGAAACACTTTCATGCATCCCACCAAAGGTCACAAAATTGATCTACAATATACAGGAACTTGTGATACTAAAAACGTGATTTACGCAATCAAATGCCCATGTGGCAAAATATATGTCGGACAGACAGAAAGAAAGATCAAGACAAGAATATCAGAGCACAAAAGCAATATTCGGACAAAAAACATGAAATCAGCAATAGCCACTCACTGGCTTGAGAACAATCATCAAATCACTCAACTCAAATTCACCATACTTGAGGTACTCCCGCAACGCCAAGACATTGATCCCACGAAACAACGACTACAAGCAGAATTTTACTGGATCAAGAAACTGAATTCCCTCCAACCAGCAGGGATCAATGACAGAATCGAATATTCATGTTTTCTGTAAATTGTGACACTCCATTCGGCTACACGAGCGACCTCTGGCTCCTCTATGGATGATCTAATTGACTACAATGAATTTATTACTCCTATTTTTCCAATGCAGTCTCTATTTTGCTTTACGTAATCTTGACGCACCCTATTTGTTGAGCCAGTACATTATTATGAATATTCATTGAGTTTGGATGTTGGTACTCTGACAATCATTGATGTTCACGCAATGTGTTAAAACCCATATTACTCCAATCATGCCATAGCCTATGATGCTATTTTCATTACCACACACTTCATTTTCTTATCATTTTCTTATCACCTGGTTCTGACGTCTTTTCACTTTGCATTTTCCACTACTCGAGTCATCCTACATGAGCCTTTGTTTACTTTCAGTCGCCGCATCACGTGACCCTGAGTGCACCAATGAGAACACATACTACAGCCACGCTATTCCGCGCGTTTAAGTTCGTGAATCCTCATTATTTTCATAATCCTTCATTGTCATTTTACGTTAATTCATGTCATCCCATCCTGATTCCCATCCACATTTAATTCCGGCCTCGTTTCGTCATATTATTTCTCCGATCCCGCACCACGTGACCCACCAACATACCTATAACTAACCTTCCCATTGGTCCTTCGCTAACCGGACCGGTTCCGCGTTCGGAACACTAAGACGACTACACGTTACTACTGCGGTAAGCTCCATTACTTGTGGCCCTGCCCGCCACACGCTCAGGCTTCCATCCCATTTCTCCCCGCATTCATACTTTTTCCTAATACCACACGCTCAGATTACACCACTTGTTCCCACAATGCACCTCACTAGCGCACACAGATAGGACCACGACGTTAGTTTCTGTTTCTTTGTTTTCATGTATAACGCTGTATTGCTGCTTGAAAATGTTTAATAGGTTACATATACAACCATAGCATTGATATCAACGTCATTCATGTGTTTGGTCAATATGACCTCATGGCTCTTGTTCCTGAAAGTTAAGGTCTTGTATGTTTTCATTTTTAGGCCCCTGACGAAGGGTTATACCCATTAACCCGAAATGCATTGGGCAAGCACCAAGTAATGTGAAGATTGATTTATGTTGGATACATTTCAAGAATAATTTGATAAATGATACTTCTACTGGAATGAAATAAATTCGCAATTAAGCATCGAAGCAAGTTTTGTTTGCATTCTTTTGCATAAACTTTCGAAGAAACCCACCAGTTTCATGTGAAAATGCGCGCCTTTCAGTGATTTCTTCATCACATGTTGTATGTCTAACGCTGAGGATCCCAGTTCGAGTCTAGGAGGCACATCGCAACATGGTGTGATTCTATGCAAATCATGTAATCTCTTTGGGTGATAAATTGTTGTACAAATATGCTGCAATAGTAAAAGGCAAAACTTTATGAAAATATAGTTCGACCAAAGCGGATGTTATGAGTTTCCCGCCGTTGAAAAACTGTTAAGAGAAGTAAAGTAGATACAAGCATTGGTAAATGCAGGAAAATATGCTACAGCCAATAGAAATGGCGGAAGAGGCACGCACAGGAACCAATAGGAAATCAGGAAAGATGTGGTATGCAAGTCCCTTTCAAGTTTAGGCGAAACCTAAAAAAGGGCAGTGAACAACATAAAAGTCTAACTTTGAACTACAGCTGAAACACCACAACATGCTCAAGTTGTAAAGGAAACTACTGCCAGTGCCCATATGATCTTGTGATGGTTCTCAAAAGCTTTAGGTGAAGACTGCACAATCTTCATTTGAGGTGTTCTGTCCAATACGATAAAGGAGGTTAATATCATCCTTAATGGGTAACTGTCCAAGCTGGTAACTTGAGTTACCACACAACTCTTCCTTAACCCACATCCTTTATAGCAACCTAACCGGGTAATTTTTGTTTCATCCTTGCTCATGAATATTCAAATTTTCCAGGTACACTTCAGTGAAAGAATTTTCCAGGTACACTTCAGTGAAAGAATAAACGCATGCTCCAAGCTTAGTACAAGGGTCATACATAAAGACTCATCTCTGAAGCAGTTTTGCATGTACCAACAGTGACATTCTTTTATACTCTATACAATTAAGTCGAAATTGAACACCATCCTTGCATCCACCCACACCTTTTGAATAAAAATAAAAAAAGTACTGCTTCATCAAATGCCATCCTCAACCTTTGGCACGTAAGCACTCTGCTTGGAATCCACCCTTGGGTGCTTAGCCCCTGAGTAAATGTGATTTTTTTTTGTTAATGCAGGCCTGAAAGTATTGTTTTGAAGTAAGGCAGAAAGTGGATGCTTTTCACCATGTTTAACTTAGTCCATCAGTTTGTATTCTCAAAATTACCAAGATGTTATTAGTCGTAATCTCTGAATCACAGCTGTCAACGAAAAGCTAAAACAGTAATAGCTTGAATGCCCATTCTTAGTTTGCATTCAAATCCCAGTGCCACAGAAAAAGCTACTGTGAAAAAAGTATTATAATGCACCAACTAAGAAACAGCAACATAGATGAACGTCTGTAAAGAGTATTCTATGTCAGGTTCATTAATTACATATAAAAAAGGTGTGGCTAAGTTCCAGTAGAAAAGTCCCCAAAAAATTGCCCACAATTTTTGGAACCAAGTCCATCAAAGAACAGCGGGTGGGAGGGGGAGGCTTTGGCCATAAGAAGTTTGTAGAGCCTGTGCTGTCATGGCCAAGATTAATAGGAGTTACTAACGCACAGCTAATCCATGTTAATAACCGACTGACCTCTATGGAAACTAACATACTGGAATGCATTAAAAGAAAGTAAAGGAGACTTCGAGTTTGAGGTCCCTTTGCTGGTGCACATCCACGTGCTAGTGGTAGAGGTTAGGTGGCCCACTTGCCAACTCTGAGAAAGTATTCTGGGTTCCTATTCTAGAGTTCTCACTACACCAGAAATGAGCAATTCCTTCATCTTCACATGCAGCGGAGATCTCTTGTCTTTTCAAATTGAGACAGTTGGAAGCGGCCTATAACAGCTCACATCCATAAATAGCATTGTTTTTTGTGTTAAGACGCCCCCTAGGAGTTCAGTTCAGTTCACTAGGGGCCCATGAAACCACTGCAAGTTAATATATAAAGAAATTAAGTGTACTTTTTAGAGGCACTTAAGTTCCCTCTCCCAAATATTTACTTCATATGCTGGTCTAGAGAACGCAAGTCCAAGACACGCACCACATTGACACTTTTGCTAGGAAAACCATTAACAAAATGTTGTCAGAGGCATCCTTCCAAGAACAATACGTGTTGTGTAAAATGTAGTCTCCCTAGTCCGTTAGCAAACGTGCGGTAAAAACAAAAAACAAACAAAATCTATCGTAAACCACACGTGTAAAAAAGTAGCACACAAAAGGCATTAGAATTTATAATCAGCGACATTTGAGACAATGTCCTATTTAAAAAAATACTACTAAATCAAAGACTTAACAGCTGGCCACATCTGCCGGTTCATTCTCCGGGAATGCTAACTTGGGCTACATTCTTTTATTACCCAACTGCAAGTTAGAATTACAGCTGGAGCGAAAACATGATACCTAGTAAAAGAAAAGAGTCCGACACTGGGGGAGGTGGAGGAGGCTGGGGGGGGGGGGGGTGGGGGTGATCGGTGACAAAGAATGCAGCCTTTCACACGTCACTAACACCTGACATCCTGCCAGTTGTTAGCACCTTGAAGTTCACAGTTGGGCGCCCGCCCGGCAGCGAGGCATACCTTCGCTTTTACACACCTTGGGCGTCACGCGCGCCCCCGCCCGTGAGCTGCGCTGCCCACTCAGCCGTCACAAGCAGCGCCATGTGCTCCGCCCAGGCCCTCCCTCCCCTGCTACTGTTCCATGACTGGGTGGGGGGGATTTCTAGCCTCAGCCCGGCTCGGTTTGCTGCTCGTGCTGTCAGGCTCAGCTGCCACATCACTTCACGAGGTGTGGGGGAGGAACGGGCCATGTCCCGCCACGCAGCATTCTGGCTGGAGCCCTGCTGGCCCCCATGACCATGAAAATTGTCTTTAAAGGTGCAGGCCCCCTAACACGAAGTTTTCGCAGTGGTCTCGCAGGAGGAAGTGGGGCTGCGAGGATAGGACACCTGTCACTCTTGACGTCACATAACACTACCTCAGAGAGAACAAGTCTGGAACAGAGCAACAGGTCGTTTCGGGATTCGGGGGCGTGTTTGCGTGCTCTCCCCTTCCCATTGGCTGGAAGGTAAAATTCCAGCCAATGGGAAGAGGAGAGGGCGGGACTTAAAAAAAGACCCAGAAACGCCCCCAAATCGCGTTCTGACTGGGAAAGACTGATTGACAACGATGTCTTCCAATGGCTAGCCTCCATTTATGGAGCTAGCCAATGGAAGAAGGGGCGGATTCAAGTCCCCCATACTGTAAACAAAAGTTCCCTACTTCCCAGGAGCAGGACCAAACAACTTTAACATATGAGACCCATTATAAAAGTGTCCAGAAGATTTAGATATGTTTGCGATGGCCACCCCCAGCACCGGTGATAACCCTACTGTTCCCAAGATAGGCCATGAGTTTAAGTAACAGATGTATACAGCATAAACTGTACAAGTATAGAAAAAAAAGTTCCCGTCCAAAGAACCCCATGACATTGTTCTAAACCCCCTCAAGTCATAAAGGGTGTGGGGGCTTCTAATTAGCATGCATGGACAGGTATAAAAAGGCCCCTTAAGGAACACTGCCATACACCCATTCAAAAAACTTGTGGGAGCGACTGGCGTGGATTGCTCTGCTGCACCTTGAGGACTCCTGCACCAACAACCAAGTCAAAAAACCTTTGGGAGTGACTGGCCCGGATTGCTTTTCTGCACTTTGAGGATTTCTGCACCAACAATCCCTTCAACACCCTTGGGGAGCGACTTGCGTGGATTGTCTTGGAGGCACAGAGCCAACCCTTGGAACTTAAGGCAAGAATGGACCTGAGCAACGTCTCCCAAATTGAAGCCGCCTGTGACAGTTTTAGGAAGGTAAATAAAGCATGGTGCAAGGATGTATGTTTATGTGGTATTTAAAGTATACAAAACCGTAGTTTTGACAATGCTAAATAGTACTTTGTAAACTGTTAATGTTTAAGGCGATGTGTTGTGTTTAATGTGAATATTGGTGCCAATTAAGTTTTTTACAAGACGTGAAATGTAATGTAAATGTATTTAAAATGAATAAAGGCGTTGTTGAAGGCTTGAGTTTAAAGCTATGTATGTATGTCTTTAATGTTAATAGGGGTGGTGTTGTGGGGCTGGCGCAGAGTTTGCAGGGTTTGTATTTAAGGGGCATAATGTTGTAGGCCTTAGGAGGGTACATGCAGAGGGGAAACGTGTATGTTACAGAGCATAGAAACATTTTACCAGGATGTTGTACATTTAATGCTAATAAATGTTAGAGGCTTTGAGGTGTTGGTATTGCAAGGTTACCATAGGGTCTTTAAATAATATACATGGCATACAATTCAAAATAAATAATGCATTATTGTACTCACCAAACCGTTTTTTTTATGCAGGTAATAAGCCATAGTATGGATCCTTAAAAGAGAGTCTGCATGGTGGTTCTTCAGTATGCTTGGAGCTGAGGGGGTTCTGGGGGGTGGGATCCATGGTCCTGGGGTTTTGGGGTATGAGGCCCTTTTTAAAATAAGCCCCGAGCCCGCTTCTCCATGGTGCTGGTCGGGGTGAGGGTGCTGTGTTCCTGGTGTCCTCGTGGCTCCTGGGGCCCTTGTGCTGCTTCATTTTTATAATCAAATGCCCCAGAGTCCGCTTCTCCATGGCGCTGCTCGGGGTGCTGGGGTGTGGGCTGTGTGTCCCGGGGGCTCTGTGGGGCCAGAGTTCATACTTTTTCCGCTTTTTTTATATTCAAATACCCCGAGCCCGCTTCTCCATGGCACTGCTCGGGGGGTGCGGGGGCGTTGGCTGTGTGTCCGGTGGGGCTCCGGGGCCCGAATGCTGCTTCTGTCCCATTTTTATAAAATTGCCCCGAGCCCGCTTGCGGCTGACTCTGCTCGGGGGTGTTAGGGCTGGGTGTCCTGTGGGGCTGCATGCCCCGAATGCTGCTTCTGTCCCGCTTTAAATGCCCCCGAGCCCGCTTCTCCATGGCGCTGCTCGGGGGCTCTGGGGGCGGACTCCGGGTGTTCTCTGGGGGGCGCTGTGCCCCGTTTGCTGATTTTTTTAAAAATGCCCCCGAGCCCGCTTGCGGCTGGCGCTGCTCGGGGGTGTTGTGGGGTAGGGGCTCTGCTGTCCTGTTGGAGCTCCGGGCCCCCGAGTGCCGAGTTTGACGCTTTTTAAAAAACAAAAAATGCCCCGAGCCCGCTTTGCCATGGCGCTGCTCGGGGTTAGGGGTGTCTGCTGTCCTGTGGGGCTCCGGGCCCCCGAGTGCAGAGTTTGCCGCTTTTTTTAAAAAATAAAAAAAAATTTCCCCGAGCCCGCTTCAGCAAGGCGCTGCCCGGGGGATGTCTGGGGCTGGGCTCCAGTGCTGGTGTTCTCCGCCGTAGGGTCCAGGGGGCATTTCCAAGGAGCCCACGTGAATCCCTACGGCCTTGAGGCATGGCGGAGTGTTTCTTCCCCCATCGAGGCTGCAGGGAAAGCCACGCCCCTTCAGTGATGTCAGCACTCGTCACTGAAGGGGCGGACCTTCCCTTGCAGCTCCGGTGTGTGTGTTTTTTATTTATTGAGTAGCGCAAACTTTACCCTAAGTTGTAGAGTGCTTCACAAAAGGAGGAGAATATTACACGTGTGCAAAATACAAAAGCAGACGATAAGTTACATGTGGTAAAAGTGACATTTGTGAGCAAAACAAAATACATGAGGTAGCAAGCGGGCATTACAGGCTGCAAAAAGTGACAATTGTGAGCAAACAAAATACATGAGGTAGCAAACGGTGCATTAATGGAGGAAAAAAGTGGCATGTGTGCAGGGTACAAGAGAAAACCAAGTGCAATTAGAGGTATAATACTGCAATATAAGGCAGACACTCAAGCATGAGAATAAGCGCTATGTAGGCAATTGTGACACTGGCGCAAGTATCAAAAGACTGCAAAATGTGAGAGGTATTAAATAATGTGTTACAAGAGAAAAGTGGCATGTACATGTTACAAAAGAGTGCCAAGCACATATGTGCAGTGGCTGCAAGGTACGATGTTGGCGGTACATTAAGTAACTTACCCAGAAGCACAGGATGTGGCGCAGGGTGTTTCTATTTCTTTTAAAATGTCTGATAACGCTAACCCCAAGGAAGCATAACTATTACAACACATGCTTTTGCGCTGTACAGTCACCCCTTTTTTTAAAACATATGTTTTAGCGCAGCACATGCAACGCTTTTTTAAAAATGTGTGTTGTTGCACCCACCAGCCACCCTTGTAAATGTATACCTGAATTGTTTGAAGTTGTGATACTTTTGTTTAAGAAAGGCGTTTTCTAAAACAGGTGCTTTTTTTTTGTTTAATACAGATGCAAGACTCTGCAAAAGCAGCCGTTACCAATGTACCCCCGGTGCTGGACACCCATGTAATAACTAGCAACGCCGTAGACTTGACAACCCCGCAGCCAGGTATATATTTTTTAAGTTGTGTAGTTCTACGTAGTTTTGTACACCAATCTCTCAGAAGTTCTCTTTTTTCTAATGTGGGTCTCATGTATGTATACTTTTACAGCTTATGATCCCGACCTACAACAAGTTTTTGAAGATCTTATGGTGTACCTCGAGGCTCAAGGAGCTCTGAACAGTGTGCAAAACACTTCAGTTCCTACATGTAAATAAAAAGACCGCTGTTATTTAAACTGTCTAAGACGCTGGGGAGTTGGCGGGGTAGGCCAGAGTCCTGACCCTGAGGGTGTATAGGGGGACTCCTCAGAAAGATGACTAATGCTGGGTATTATTTTTTTCTTTGCAGGCACCCCCACGTTATGCCCGGACGGCGTCGAGGTACAAGAGGCGGCGCAACTTTCAAAAGAAAGCCCTTTGAAGAGGAAAGCTTTACCTTCTAAAGTCGGACCACTGTAAAAAAAAGGAGTTGCAAAAAGACCTCTATCAGGTGTGTTTGTTACAAAGGGTGTGAAAAGTACTAGCGGTGTTACAGACTCTCAAGCAGAAGGGTACAACAACTTGTAGCAATGCCTATATAAAAAGGTGGCTGTGTAGAACTTAGGATTGTGCTGTTTGTATGTGTTCTTTTTTTTATGCTTTCTCTAATATATATATTTTTTCTGTTTATATTTTAGAAGCGGCTCAGAAACATGCTGTTGAAGAGAGGTCGGCGCAGCCCTAAGGGACATAACAGCAACCGTCCAGAACAACAGAAGCGCTGCAAAAGGCGTGAGTAGGCGTGTACGCCAGGAGAACCTATCTACGTACTACACACCAAACAACATGATTAACAATCCTCTACAACAATCTATTCTGCACAGGGGTGGGGTCAGCACTGGCGGAGTGTTTACAAACACAGATAACACAGGGCATGGTCTGTGTAAAACAGCTACAGAGGGTCCGAGCCTTCTCAGGGTTCAAAAGAGAAAGGTGTCTCAAACACTGCCTCCCTTAAGAAGAAACATAGGGACACAGAGAACCTTCCCAACCCTTTAAAATGTGTGAAGTCCTCCAAGGTATTCACAGAGCCCCAAGCAGAACCCTTAAACCTAAAGAAGACGGCGCCGGTGCTCCCACAGGTCCAGGCAAAGCCCTTAAGCCCTGAGAAGAAGAAACCTAGGACCCCTGAACCCAAAGATAGCCCCTTAGACTTATCTGTAAAAAAGCCCTTGAATGAGGCCTATACACCCATGAGCCCCAAGGAGGCGGTAGATGTACCTGTGGGTGTAGAAGAGATGGCGCCACCACAGCCCCCTAAAACATCGCGCCTCTCAAGAAAACATCTGAAGCTGAAACCGGGGGTCCCTAAGCTACAGTTAGCAGAGGCCCTCAGCAACCCTAATGCAACGCTGGATCCACCCAGCATCCTGAAACCCCAGACAGTGCCAAATAAAATAACTGTTCATGTAGAGGTGCACGCCCCGGAGCAGACCCCAAAGCCAATTGTAAATGTTCAGGCCCAGCCTAGGGTCTCAACAGGTGATAATACGCAACCCCTAGAAGGTCCTTCTATCGTGAATAGCCACGCTCTTGAGGTGATGAGGGGGATGGTAGACAGCCTAGGTAGAACCCCAGAAGCGGTGTACCAGGGGTCTTTGAGCACAGAGGGTTTACAGAACCCCTGTAACCAGTCACTACACCCTGGCACAGGCATTCCAGCTAGGACCCATGATTAAAACGAGAGCTCCTCACAATCCTCATACCCTTTGTCCCCTAGTACCCCTCCGGGGGCATACGACCCCACCAGCCCCGCTGCCAACGCCGTGTACAGTCCCGTGTCCAGCCCCGCTGCCAACCCCGTGTACAGTCCCGTGTCCAGCCCCGCTGCCAACCCCGTGTACAGTCCCGTGTCCAGCAAAGCTGCCAGCCCCGTGTACAGTCCCGTGTCCAGCCCCGAGGCCGTCGTAAGCCCCAAACAGCCCAAACAGTGTGGATGACAATACCACGGGCCCAGTGGGTACATCCGCTTTTTCCATTCAAAGTTTGCAATGATCCGCTCCTGTACGCACCAGGGCGTTCGCAGTGGGTCCCTATTTCTAGAACACTAAAGGCACTGGCGTTAAAGAATGGGGCTAAGACTGTTGGCAGTATAGAGGGTCCTGAGCAGGCGGTACTGAATGGGGCTAAGGCTGTTAGCAGTATAGAGGGTCCTGAACAGGCGGTACAGAATGGGGCTAAGGCAGTTAGTAGTATAGAGGGTCCTCAGCCGGCGTTACAGAATGGGGCTAAGGCAGTTAGCAGTATAGAGGGTCCTAAGGAGTTGCATCCATTTATAAGGCCGCGCAAGGTGGTCCCCCCTAAGCAGGGACAAGATGGGTCTGTAAACACCCTAGATATAGTGGGGGCTCATGTAAAAGAGATACAGATGGCTGTTCGAAAATTAAAACGTCAGGCGAACGGCGCAAACATGAGAATTGATCTGAGGTTTTCCAATAACGGCTTAGAGAGGGAGGCCCAACAGAAAGCTCATCAGAAGGTCGTGGAAAGGGTTGGGTTGTGTAAAACAGTGATAATACAGGCGTGTCAGGCGGCTGTGGCAGACATACATGGTATAGAGGCGTGACTATGGCAGCACCAGCCCCTAAAGACCACCACAGCCACTGGTGCTCATAAGAGGCCCCCAAAATATAGCCGTAAGGTCCAGAGGTTAGTGACAAAGTCTGTACGCTTCTTACGACTGCTCAAGCAGCGCCCATCTGTTGCCCCGCAACCCCTCTGTCACGGGTTCGACATGCAAGAGACCGTAAAACCTAATGACTGGTGGTGCGCCACCCCCCTTTCACCTTGCACCTTGTCTTCAAAGCCACCGACCGGTTCGTGGTGCGAGGAGGCTGGAGACACCGAAACAGATTGGCCCAACGGGGTGAATGTGTACGGCTCCTTTAAGGAAGATCGTGGTGACTATGGAGCCCCGCCCCTGGTGACGACAAAAGCAGGAAGCTCAGGATCGAAGACGGACGGCGTTTCCCTGGCGGAGGACATCGAGGAGGAGACCGGCGCTGAACGAGACCGAGGATGAGAAGAAGACAAGAACGACAAGCCAGGAGGCCAACGGTTGGACGCTTCGCCCTGCCACGCACCCACGGGAGGAGCGTGGCTACGAGAGGTACGGGGCCGGGTCGCGGGGTGGGTTGGGAGGCGGAGACAGCCACCAGTGTAAAAACTCCCCGCAAGAGAAACCCTGTCCTGAGCACGGGCACTCTCTCGCACGCCCGTTTACAAACTGAGCACTACACATGGTTTAACCTCCCTCAATCCCAGAGTGCAGGAAGTAACTCGCCTTTCTCTTTGTTTCCTTTCTTTTTGGTACCTCGTGGGATCCTTGAACGGAGACGGATCGGGAAGAAGACTACCAAGACCATAAGGCACCACGACAGTCCGCCTTGTGTAAAGACTAGAGACTCTTTTGTTTTACACGAAGAAAACGTACATTTCAATAAAACCCTCCTTGACACCCTTACTAAAGGCCCCCGTATTTCTCTTTGAGCCGGCAACCCCAGCTCCAGTGGTCGAACCTCCTGTTAGTCCAGAGCCCCGGGGACACCCTCAAACAAGACAACACTATTTCCCTAGACCCCTTCAAACAAGACAGACCTGTTTCCCTAGACCCCAATGTTTCCCTCAACCCCTTCAAACACTGTACCATAGCTTCAAGACCAGTGCCTGAAACATATAAACCTGCACTTTACCACCGACAATACATAGGTGCAGGGTCTAACATATTGAGGGTCGGCAATTTGAAGGGGGTAGGGGGGATGGCTTTAAAACTCCAAGCACAGCAACATTCAGAAGTACCTCGGGGTGGAACTGTAACGGCAGCCTCCATGAACAAGGCGTACAATGACACCGACCTTCCTGTTCAGATAGGCTGGGGCATGGTGTCTAGAAAAGCCTGGGTCTATTAAAAAAAAAAAAAGTGGCTTCGTTGTACAAAGCAACGGCGGCTTTTAATACATAAGCTGAAGAAGGCGAGAATATGCGCTACCCGCAGGTTTATAAGGACCCCTGAGACATGTCCCACCATGACCCCCCAAAATGACACAACAGAGAGCACCTCCGCAACTCACACTCCTACTGATGAGGGCCCAGAGCCCTTGTTTTTAGAGAGTGTTAGAAGTTACATTCGCAATGTAGAGAGGTTTAGGGCCGTAGAACACTATGAGGAGTTTAGATTTGTTAACCTACACCAAATAACATCAGCCGATCAAGGTGTTCTATCTATACATCAGGCTGTGCAGGAGCTCATAGAAAGGTTGTTACACAATATGGGGCCTAATGACTTTTTCCAACTCCGCTTCCAGGGGCAGGGCTTTGACACTCCCTTGTTCACCAGGCGGAAGACCCGAGATGTTTTTGGCGCTGTGCAATTTTTAGAAAACCTCTCAAGGCTTTTACCAAGTAAGGCTGAACTAGTAGCCTATGGCACTTTTAGAGTCATAGCCCTCATTGTACGTGGTCGTGAGGGTGGTGTTTCCAGACCTTTAAAGAGCATACTATACAGTCAAATATTTGGTAAGAAACAACGGTGGCTGCTCAACTTTAACAACGCCCCAGCCAATACATGTCTGGCGGCCAGCATTGTGGGGCTGCTGATGGCTCGCAAGACCCCTGACGCTGTCATCATGTCTAGAGCTGCTGAAGCCCATGAGGTTCTTGAAATACCTCCTGACCGAATGGTCGGCTTTGGCGATGTAGGTCTTTTTGAGAACTATTTCGCCGTGACGGTGAAAGTTCTCTATCACAACGGTTCCTGGAAGTACTTTACAACCAGGGAACCTGTGAGAAACAAGACCGTATATGTCCTCCACGCCGAAAATCATTTTTACGGCATCTTGAACCTTAAAGGTTTTCTGGGGGTCAGGTATGTGTGCGCCCACTGTGACCATATATACAGCAATAAAAAATACCACCAGTGTGAAATGCATTGTAAGATGTGTCAGAGGGACGGGTGTATAGAAGACGCTACCCTGAAGGTGAGGTGCGGCACATGTAGGATGTTTTGTCGCTCGCAAAACTGCTTGAGCACACACGAGAAATCTTTCACCTGCGTCCCTAAAAAGGACTGCAGCGAGTGTGGGCGGTATGTGGCATCGGATCACAAGTGCAAAGGTATGATATGTCCCCGTTGTCATGTGTCTTACAAGGCCGGCACCAACCACCAGTGTTATATGGTTAAAGGTCTACCTCGGACCAAGACCGAAGACTATATAGTGTTTGATATAGAGTGCACACAAGAGACGGGGGTACACCGCCTAACTATATTTACGCACACCATCTCACGTCCGACGACAGCTGGGAGTTTGAGGGACGAACGTGCGTTGGGGATTTCCTAAGCACTTTCATTCAAACCAAATTCCAAGGGTATACCATGCTCGCCCACAACTCAAAAGCCTATGACTCCTTTATTCTGCGAAAACATGATTCGTGAAAAGATACAGGTGGAACTCATAACCCTGGGGTCTAAACTGATGGTGATGACGGTATGCCCTTTTAAAATACGGTTCATAGACACCCTGAATTTCCTACCCATGAAATTGAGCAAGCTGCCAAAGGCCTTTGGGTTCCCAGGGTGTAAAGGTTATTTTCCACACTTTTTTAACACCTGGGCTAACCAGATTATGTGGGGCCCATGCCTCCTCCTGACAGCTACGGGGTTGAATACATGATGCCTGATGAGAAAGTGAGCTTTCTACAATGGTACTCTGAAAACCGTGAAAAGGAGTTTCACTTTCAAACAGAGTTGAAAGCTTATTGTCAGGCTGATGTAATGATCCTGCGGCATGCTTGTA
Source organism: Lissotriton vulgaris (assembly GCF_964263255.1). Lineage (NCBI taxonomy): Eukaryota > Metazoa > Chordata > Amphibia > Caudata > Salamandridae > Lissotriton > Lissotriton vulgaris. The sequence goes on along the minus strand of NC_141699.1, from coordinate 548,646,024 downwards.
ACCTCTTCAGAGATGTTGTGGTGTCTATGACTAAAGAAGTAACGGTCTTGAAGCCTGAGACACTGACTAAGAAAGTCAAGGCCTTGACATCCAAAACCCCTGAAATGCGGCAAGCGGTCGAATACTTAGACCCATTTCAAAACGTCACTCTGGCATCCATGTGTTTGTCCATCTACAAACATATGTTTTTGAGGCCAGACACTATAGCTCTAGTACCGCCAGACCTCTCTAACGGTAAACAGAAACGTTATTCAACCCCCTCTATCCAATGGCTCATGCACGTCTCTGAGAAGGAAGACATACAAATTCAGCATGCCTTACAGGGTGGTGAATACCGTCTGGGCCCCTATTACCTGGACGGGTTCTCTGTAATTAAGGGTGTGCCGACGGCCTTTGAATTCAACAGTTGTTTTTACCACGGCTGCCCCAAGTGTTACAAACCCCACGAGTATAACAAAATGCTGGGTGACAAATTTGAACACTTATACAGACGTACTCTGACAAAGGCCCAGTATGTTGAAAACCATGGCTTTGCTATGAGAGTTCTTTGGGAGCACGAGTGGTTAGACATGTTAAAAACCGACACAGACCTCTGCTCTTTTCTTAAGACTCGTGATTTACCCACACCTCTGGAGCCCCGCGATGTCTTATTTGGGGGGCGTACAAATGCCATACAACTGTACAAGGCCGCTGGTGAGGGTGAGAAAATACACTACTACGATTTCACCAGTCTGTACCCTTTTGTAAACAAGATGAAGTTGTACCCGCTGGGTCATCCCACCATCTATAGAGATTTTAAGCCCCTATCCGAATACTTTGGGCTTATCAAATGTGAAATCTATCCTCCTAAGCAGCTTTACTTCCCAGTGTTACCATGCAGAGTCGATGGCAAGCTGATGTTCCCCCTCTGTCGAACATGTGCGATGCTTAAAGAAGTTGACGGCTGCAGATACACCGATGAACAAAGGATGCTCACAGGGACCTGATGTAGCATCGAGGTACAAGCTGCCTTAGAGAAAGGGTACAGGCTAGGTAGAGTACACGAAGTGTGGCATTTTAAGAGCACTACAACACAACTCTTTGCCCCCTACATTAATTTGTTTCTCAGAGACAAACAGGAGGCCTCAGGATATCCTGAATGGTGTACTAGTCAGGATTCAAAATAGAAATACATCGACGACTACTACGCTCACGAGGGTATCCGTTTACGCCCCCATCTGATAAAGGTCAATCCTGCACGCCGCCAGTTAGCCAAACTCTGTTTCAACTCCGTATGGGGAAAATTTGCACAGCGCACAAACCTTTCAAATGCTACCTTAATATCAGATCCTGATGAACTGTTCAAGTACCTGTTTGTCCCATGCTACGAGGTGTCCAGCTGCGAGTTTATCGATGACGATACAGCGGCTTTGTGTTGGAAATACGCCCAAGAGTACCCCACATCGAGTAACAACATAAACATTTTCATAGCCTGCTTCACGACAGCCCACGCTTGTCTAGAGCTTTACATGGTTATGGATAAGCTCCAGGATCGCTGCTTGTATCACGATACAGATTCTGTGATTTTTCTGAGCAAGCCGGGGGATGAAGACCCTCCTCTGGGAGATTATCTGGGTAATCTAACCAGTGAGCTAGATAAGGATGAGTTTATAAAAGAATTTACCCCTCAGGGCCTAAAACATACAGTTACCGTACCAACAAGAACAAGGTGTGTATGAAGGTCAAAGGGATAACATTAAATGTCAGCAACACCCTAAAAATCAATTTTGATAGTTTGAAGAATCTGGTGCATGAATACGCTACAGCAGACGATTCTGAGAATGCTAAAACCATAGTCGTGAACCAGCCCTGCATAGTCAGATCCAAAAAGAAGTGGGAAATCACAACCCAGCCTCTTCATAAAACATTGCGAGTTGTTTTTGATAAAAGGGTCCTGACCATCGACTATAAAATACTGCCTTATGGTTATTAGAACCATTAGAGAGACACCCGCCGCAGCATGGACACTAGGTTACAGCATCCGTTCTCCTGCGTGCTAGCAGGACCCTCAAACTGCGGCAAAAGCTACTTTATAAAAAAGGTCTTAGAAAATGCCGGCTCTACTTTATCACAAACCCCTAACAACATTGTGTGGCTTTATTCATGCTGGCAGCCTCTTTATACAGACTTGGGCCGCCGGTTCCCACATATCAAATTTATAGAGGGTATACCGGAGAACCTCAACGATGATGAGCTACTACCCCCAACCCTTGTAAATATGATAATTGTTGATGATCTGATGCGTGAAGTTGGTGATCATCCCGAGTTAGAGAGCTTTTACTCAATATTCACATAATCGCAATCTAAGCATCTGCTACATTGTGCAGAACTTGTTTTACAAAGGCAAGAATAGTAGGTCTATAGCTCTCAACGCTTCATACCTTGTTTTATTTAAAAACCCTCGTGACAAACAGCAAATAGCCGTCATCGCTAAACAGATGTACCCCGGAAACACACACTTCTTCATGGAGGTCTTTAACGACGCTACAGCAAAACCCCACGGGTACCTGTTGGTAGACTTAAAAAATGAAACTATAGAAGACTATAGACTAAGGGCTGATATTTTTCCCCCAGAGCTACCTGTAGTTTACACCCCAAAGCCCAAGACCAGGACCTATAAAAAGCAGTGCTGATGTCTTTTAGAACCATTTACAGCTCCACCCTTATAACGCTCACTGGTGACCATGTCTGCACACCTACGCCGCAATTTAGCCCTCCTGAAAATGCTTGTTAAAGCCAGTCCCCAACATCTAAAGGCCATCCTGGCAACAGCTTCTGACGATTTAGTGGCTGCCATTTCAGAAATAGCCCTAAACACCCTGAAAGGCAACGTCCCTATATCAAAGCGTCAGTTACAGGTTTTGAAGAAGAAGAAGGGGCTTATCAAGAAGCTCAGTAATAAAAGGGCCACACTCATCACCAAGAAGAAACTGGTGAAACAGTCTGGAGGTTTTATAGGGAACTTGCTGGGGATAGCTATACCTGTAATTACAAGCCTCCTCTCGGGTCAGTGATGGACCATGCCACAAAAATGTATCTGGTTCCTAGGCAGCAAATGGAGCAAATGGGGTCTTCCTCGGACAACGCCTGGGATATCCGTAGAAATGAGACTTTACGCCTGGATACTGAAATTAAAGACATTTTGAGCAGGACTTATCTAAACCCCTACGACAAGGCTAACCTATACACCAGCACTCTCAAAAAATTCTTAAATTACTACACCCAGTGGAATACCGAGAAGAACAAGTTGACTCTATATACCCCAGACTCTGAACAACCAGCTGCTCAGGCCCCCGACCCTCAGCCCCTACAACGGCCTCCCGATGATGCGACAGCCTCAGATACCTTTGTTGGAGACATCTTAAAAAATAAGTCAAAGGCACAGAGGGGCTGCTCAGATGCTGATGAGTAAACTAGCCGCTTCTAAAGACCTAACCTCTTGGAATGAGCGAGGCGAGTTTCTCTACAAGGGCCAACCTGTTGCAGGGTCGCATATGTACAATCTAGTCAAAGGTCTCACACACCCCAGAATCCTAACGCCTCAAAATGCACCGAGAGGCTGGGAGCAGTTTCTGAGGGCTGCTGCTGAACTCAATATACCCTCCACGCTCATTGGTAATAATGAACATCGCAGACTGCTAGACTATTTGAAGGACCCCCTACTGCCATCGCCTACAGGTTCTGAAGTCCGAAGGCTATCCCCTAAATGGGCTACTCCTACACCGTCGGTGCCAGCTCGAAAAAAAAAGACAGCGCCTAAATCACCCTTCGTGTGGCTTTTTAATTAATTGTGTGTGATTTTTATTCCTAGGTTTCTTCAATAAAGTTTTGTCAACTAAATATTTGTAATAAACACCCTGTTATAACTTTACAAACCGTCTGTCGTCTTTCAAAAAAACATGTTATGGTGCATGCATATTGAAATAACTAGTCTGAATGCATGTTTTTAAAAAATATAATGTCTTTTATTTTACACGTTCAACATTAAGCATACAACTTACAGTTTTGACAAGGTACATATTCTGTTTTCACAGGTCTGCCTTGCGTGGTTGATCTGAATGATGCTGTCGAATACAGAGAATACGACCATTTTCACATTAGCCGCCAGTGGAGCTGCGAATCGTATTTCAGCTTTTAGATTCCCATTTTTGACCAGGTTGTAGTGATCGCCATCTTCCATGTCCGGTGTCAGGTCGAATGCGAACAGCTTGTATCCACGTCTATAGCCTTCTCTTGACACCGCTACACCGCAGTCCCTTTGATGCTTTCCTGTTATCGAAACCAGTCCTTGATATTCCCTGATGTAATGACCTGCTGCAAAACTGGGTGTGTAGGGTTTTGCAGGAATCACATTGCCCTCGTGGACCAGCGCTGCGTAGTTGATGTTGTAGTGTTTAAAATTGAAGGGGTTTGAAGCATAGGTGCCACTAAAAGCTGTATTGTCCACAAACCCTATGATGATGAGCTTTGGTAGTTGTCCCAGAAATAAATTCTGCTGTTGTGTTAAGCGGGTACCTGCAGGGATGCTGAATACCTTCAGAGCTACTCTTTCCACAGCGTACTTGGCGTTGGATATTTGCAAAGCTTTGGCGTGCGCTAACCTGACGCTCGGGGACACTTTCACTCTCTTTACAAACAGGCTCGCGGACAGTATGTTCAGCTTGTACTGTTCCGCATCCCCGTTGATGAGGCAGAATGAGTCCTTGTTACGATTCTGCTTGATCTTAAGATCAATTCTGTTGGTGAGCAGTTTATCTTGGAAGAAGAGGTCTGAATGTATGCGCCCCAGGAGGTCAAAGGTACGGCTGGCTGTAGCATGCCCCGCTCTTTTTATAAAGCCCTTATTATCACCATCCAGAGCTGTGCTTTCAAACTGGCCGTGTGTATCCCTGTGAAAGAGACCGGCTGAAAGTTGTGTGTCAAGGGCATCGCTACTGTAATTTAGAATACTCTCTATGTAGGTTCTGTAGGCGTACATGTTATCGTTCTGGTTGATGAGTCGGTCGCCCAGGGTGATGTCCACTTGATTAAACATGGTAGCTAGAGGGTAAGCGATTGGTGCCACTTTAGAACCGTCGTCAATGTCGGTCCCATCCGCTTTTACAATTTTACACAAAAGATGCAGCAGAGTGTTGTTGAGATCCAAATACATATCCGTGGCCCCTGACACATAAAACTCTATAGGTGCCAGCGGTGTCAATGCTGCTAAAGGTGATAGCTCCATGAAGAAGCTGTTTTCAATGCTTGTCTGCGTGGGTTTTAGACTAAACAAGTCCAACTCTGATTTGGCGCACTCTCCAGATCCACAATGTACGAAGGCCATGGCTGTGTTTGCTAGGCTTTAAAGAATATTTACTTTAGAGCCGGTTCGTTTCTTCGCAGCTCTCTTCCGTCTTGGAGCTCTTCTTTTCTTTCTTTTTTTTTTGTGAAAACCTTTATTGTAGCATTCAATAAAAATACAAGTATGGGCCTACAACCGCGGGGGCCGGCTGCTAAGAAAATTAAAATCTCCAATATCACCATACAAAACGGCTCATCAGCCGACAATCCCGAGGCCCGGCAGCGGTTCAGGATAAGAATTGTATTTAGAATGCACAGATGAGTTCCAGGATGAGACAGGGGTTTCATTTTATATTTTAAACGAGAGGATCAGGTGCTATACAGTCAAACAGAATGCGGGGGACAGGGTATAAACAGGATTTGCATGAAGTAACCACTAAAATGGAAAAGTGGCGCCAGAGCATTGAGACCTGTACGAAAGATAACAAAATTTACATTCCATATTGCTCCGGCACTCAGAGCCAGCCCACCCGGAAGTCAGGATATCATAGGAGCATCAGCACGAAATAGGAGCACACAATAAGAGTCTAGTTGATTCATAGCTATACTGATCCTTAAAAAGGGAAAGGAAAAAAGAAAGAAAGGCCATAGAAAATACAAAAAGGCAAAATAAAACCCCCCCACCCTGCACCCCTGCAAATTGCTATAGCCTGACCCCACTAGCAGCGTGCCTGTCACCCCTAATAACTAAAACCCCAAAGGTAGGAGAAAAAATGGAGGAGGGCGTATCCATGTGCGCTCCCAGCCCCTTTAGACCCCCCCGCCTGAGACAGCCACCCCCTATCATTATAAGGACAAGTTTAAGACAACAATATAGATGAAAGTAGAGGGTACCGTGTGACACCGCCCAGCCTCTCAGAGCATACAATTACAAATCCAACATTTATAGACGCCGTGCCAACCATTCCCCACCCAGTCGATCTCAACCTTGGCCCTTCCAAACCAGAACACGAACCCCTCCCGACGAGACCCAAAGGCACAAGAAGAAGCAATAAAGAGGCAGAGAGTCATCAGAAAGCAGTCCATGGCTGCCGGCAGGCAGTGAGTCCACAGGAACCGTAGACGCAGACGGACTCTCCCTCCTAGTTGAACAGTCCCAATGTGTCTTGCACAGGAGTCGCAGCGTCACCAGGAAAGGAGAAGATGACCACAAAGGAAATAGAGAGTCACAAACAAAAGTCTCCGGGGGGGGCGCGCCTGATGTTATCTCCAAAGCCGTTGGTGGTGGAAGGTTCAGCAATACCATGACATCCTCGGGAACACAATCTCCCAGGGCACCCTCCGATGGATCCAATGCCTGTTTCCTCACGGGGCTCTCGCACGGAATCAAAATGGCCGTGGTATGAAGGGCTGTAGATTACGGATCCAACGATAGGGCCAGGCCCGGTTCCGTCCGGAGCATCGCAGATAAGAGCGTGTCCAATTTGCTCACCAAAGTATCCACATGTGAGCGAAATGCCCAAAGTTCTGCCAGTATTGACCTCAGTGATGGCTCATTCATCGCTCGATTCATAGTTTCATGCCTGTCATCGGTCACAATCACCTCCCCGGGTGAATCTGGCATCCTCGGGGGGGACAGACAGGACCACAAAAGTGCAATTGCGAGGGGTGACCAGTCGTCGTCTGCAGCCGCGGTCAACCCGGTGAAGGCCGCAGGCCAGAGACCCCGAACCACCGAACCCCTTAGACCGTGAAACAGTGCCGCGGGACGGGGGCCCCCACCCACAGCCGGCAGCAAGCTGACTCACCCCTCGGTCGATGCTGAGCAATGGAAACGATCGCTGTCAATTTCGGGCTGAATTAAAGCCTCCACTCCGGTTGACCGGACCCAGCCCGATCCTGGCCGATGTTGTTGCACTACAGCCCAGCTGTGAAAGTACTCCAGGCCCTGGCTTCACCGCTGGAGTAGGCCGCAAACTTCAAATCGATGGAACTTCATCAAACAAGCCGTTAAAAGTATCCGGATTTCACCATCGGAGTGTGGAACAGTTCATGCACACAGAGACTGGGCGTAAAGTCAGGATAGCGTACAGGATATCGTGGCGGGTTACGGAGGTCGGCGGAGCCGGGAGCCTAAGCAGCCATCTTGCTTGCTGACGTAGCTCCTCCTCCGAGCTCTTCTTTTCTGAGAGCGTTTTGAAACGGTCCTCCTTTTTTTATAGGGGCCTGGGGGCCCCCGACGTCTGGAAACACGCGGTTTCCTTTTGACACTTGCCCGTGGGGTATACATCAAACCAGCTCCTTCTTGAGGCTGCTTGTTCATGCACTCTGCAACCGCCGATGTAACAGACCCCACCACCTCCTGGGCAATGTTTGTGGCAGCCGCCTTAACATGAGGCTTTGCCATTTCATAGCCTCTTCTCTGGAAGGGCATGGCTTCCAAAGTACGGTGGTCCTCCATAACCGGCTTGACTTCTGTAATAGTCTCTGTACATAGACAGATCTCCGTAGGTTTTCATAACCACCATGATGGCTGCTTAATACCCGCTGTCGTGTCTAGGCCTTAAATGAAGCTTGACAATAACTTTCCCGTATTTAAAGGCCACTGGCTCAGACTGATCATCGTAGATCATAATTGAAATAGTGTCAAAATGGTTTTTAGAAACTGCGACGTAGTCAGGTTTGTTAAATTGTATGTTGACCATGGTATTATTATCACCCTGTACATGCACCCACCTTAACAACGGCGAGTAACTATCACCTATCCTCTGAGACTCTACAATATCGCTGTACACGTAGAGCGTGTAGAACCCCCCCATTAATATCGGGGCATGTGTGATCTTGTTCCACGGGGCTTTTCACATGTTGTACTGTCCCTAAAATCCTTCTTAATTTACCTGAGCAGTTAAACAGGGTGTTTCGATTTATGGATTTAAGAAACACCTTCCTTCTCACATTATCTAACACCAGATGAATATTCGGATGTGGTTCTATACCAGCTATGGATTTGTTGATGGCTTCGATAATGCTTGAAACGTGTGGGTAGTAGCCGGGTGGGAAGGATGTGTGTATGCCCGTGGGGTCCTGTTCCCTCTTGATGTGAAACTTGGTTTCGGCCGCGGTAAATGTATTCCATGTTCTAGGGTATTGTATTTCTGTTAGGGCAACCTCTCAGTCCCCCTTCAGGTCCACAGCCTTAGCCAGCTTGACGGTGTAATTAGAAATCTGATTGTTAGGGAACATGTCCTTAGAAGCGTTGGATGGTAAGGTTTTATAAAAGGGTGTAGTCTCCATCGTAGCAGCGGCTTTTAGCTCACACACCCTTCAGGGAGCTGGCCAACACCCAACTGTTAAATTTCTCAGGCCAGCCGCGCCATTTGACATATGCCTGGCTCTTAGCACCTGTACCTTTCCTTTTCAGAACCTTTTCAACCCTATACACACGGTTTGGATCATAGGGCACCTTTTGTAACTCTTCCTTGTAAAAGGATCCCGAAATCCGTTTCCCCATCGTAGTCCTTTAACCTGTAAATATGCAGCCCTTCCTTAAGCTCCACACTTTCCACTATAAATATTTCATCACTAAAGGTCTGTTGGTAACCCTTCGTGAAGACTCCTTTCAGTTTTGAAATCCTTACGTAATCACCATTTTTAAAAACAGACTTCTTCACCTTTGTCCCGAAGTTAGGACCATACAAGTTTCTCCAAACAGTTAACGAATTACTAGGTGTTACCTCTTCAGGTGCCATTTTGATGGTCCTATGATAACTGGCATTATATACAGCTAAAAAAGCCTGTAGAACATCGACGTATCTGTATGTATTGTTGGCCATAAAATACCGCCACATCTTAGACTTTAAAGTTCTGTTAAACCTTTCTACAACCGCTGCTTTTACCTCAGTGTGTGTTACAAAATGTTGAACATTGTGCTGCTTTAATAATTTCTGAAATGTCTTGTTTAAGAATTCTTTTCCTGCGTCTGTTTGTAGTTTTTGAGGAATACGCCCCTTATCGAAGATGGCTTTAAAAGCGGCGTGACGCTAGCTCAACTTTTATCACTCAGCTCCTCTGCGTACGCGTACTTGGACAACACATCTATGAATGTTAATATATAACAGGCGCCGTCGTTATGCTTTGCTATATCTTGAAGGCTGATTATGTCCGCTTGCCACTGATAATCTATACACGCATTAACGATTGTAGGACGCCTCTTAAAGCGTCTTCTGGCTGGTTTATGTAGTGAATACGCCTCCTCTCCTGATAACCATGTCTTCACAGCTTCTCTGCTTACCGACTTCTTTTCAGCCACAGCCCTTCTATATAGAGCGGCGCCGCTTCCAAAGATGCCAACCCCTCTTGTATCATAATAAAGTTTTCTTAACAGGCCCTCCGACATGTTAGCAGTCATTACAGTACAGGAAATGAAAGACGCTTCTTTTGTGTAAGAACATTTTATTAAAAAAATTATGAGTATTACCAAATCACAGACAAAGGGGGTTTCATATCTTTTCACAGTATGCATAGGAAGTACGGTTTAACACACATATACGGTTTTTGGGTGTAACATTCTAAGACTCTACTTTAAATACACGCTAGCACTTAGCAATACATCAGGACTTAGCTATTATAAAATAGCCTTTGTGGTGCCAGGGATAGCACTTTTCTGTCTTTTAGATACAGATTACACATGCGCCTTTCTATGAGTCTTTCTGCCATCCTTTTGTCACAGCTCATACGTGTGCACGGCATACTTCTTAGTTTTGCGCAGGGGTCGTTGGCATAGCGTATCTCCTTGACTGTCGCCGTTATGATCTTCAGCATGTTCGGGTGGACAAAACTATTTTCAGCGCTCAGGCCGTGCACCACCCTTAGCAGCTTATACATCTTGTACGGGTCTACCATACTACATATGTACCGGACTACACGGTCTCTGTATGATCCGGCTAGACACTCGTGCGCACCCTGTTGCGGGTCTCTAATAGTCCCTTTTGATGCATGTGTGTACAACCACAGCTACAAAACCTTTAACACTTGATATGGGGTCTTTGTTGAACCCTGTCGTTGCTTTTTCAGAGGCGGCGTTCTTAGAGCCATCTTCACACTCCATAGGCACAGGTGAACTCGAATTTGCGAACTGCCAGTCTGGTTTGCACAGCATATACAAGACAAGTTCAAGCTGCGACCTTTTCCCGTCTGCCCTTGTGCATCAATTCTATTCGGTACTGCATCCTAGGTTCAAAAGATAAATATTGACAACCCGTTAGAGGTAGAAAGACAACAAACTTTCATGTAAACGGTCTACGCCTAACATTTTTTTTTTTGGACTTACCACCACATTTTCACCACCCTCTGCAGCGGCTCTGAAATCTTGAGAGTCAGTAATATCCATCGGTGATCCCTAATCTTCCACGCTTGTTTCAGGCTGTTGCACATCTACCTTCGGTGGACTCGTCATCTCAACATCCATGGTTTCATAGATGGGTGTGTTAGGAGCTGGTATCTTTTGATTTCCTAGGGGTGTTTTGAAGAAGGCGTATCCCAACGGTGTTGCTCTCTAGAGGGGGCACAAAATTTTTTTTTTTTAAACGAAAGCTCAACTTTCGATAGCTGAAGAAATAAAATACATCCTTATGCAAAATGGTTGCTCCTAAGATTTTGACTCACCGCCACATTTTCACCACCCTATGCGGCTGCTCTGCCATCTTGAGAGTTGTTAATATGCTGCGATGCCCCATCAGCCGTGGTTCTGACATCTTGAGAGGCGCTAATATCCTGCGATGCCCCATCAGCCGCAGTTCTGACATCTTGAGAGGCGCTAATATCCTGCGATGCCCCCTCATCTTCCACGCTTGTATCAGGCTTTTGAACAGGAACATTCTCAGGAACAACACCCTCGTGAAAACCCAAGTCTTCATAGACGGGTCTATTAGGCGGAACTATGGATTCTTCCTCATGCTCCAGCTCCAAGAGCATGCTTTGCTCAGACGCCAAGCCGTCACTCGAACACTCGCTAGAGCTGCTGTACCGCTTAATCGGGGACAGCTGGCGAGGCCACTGCTTAGCAAACCCACAGCCATAAGCAGTAACGTCGCAGCCCATATCCTTAGGTTCTTCTGGTTGAGCATTCTCGTCCATTACCAAAGGGCCTATGGTTCTGTAAAAGCTACTGACGGGGATCTGTGAGCCACCAAACCAATGTTTTCTAACGAATGGGTTGTAGCTCTTCCTTTCTGCCATGGCGCCCCTTCACGTAGTCCAGCAGCTGCTTGCTATACCGGGCTCCTGACACAGGCTTATATGTATTCTAAGAAAACCCAACCCCTAAAAGAGGTGTATACCTCTACACTCCAACAGGGACACATGGCTACAGGGTGGTTCGCCACGCCTCTGTCTCCAAAAACAACCCGCCCCCTGTGACTCATACGCCCCCTTCTGGGACAGCTGCGTACCCTTGTCAACACTAGTGCCACCTGTCACTTGCTTGCGGCCAGCAGTCTGCGTCCAGGCCCTGTCAAATTTAAGGCCAGCAAGTTGCTGCCAGACCCCATGTCAGATTTAAGGCCAGGGTTTCCTGCCAGACCTGTCAAATTTAAGGCTAGAGGTTTAAGACTAGACCTGTCAAATTTCCAGACTAGACCTGTCACATTTCCAGACAGGAGTTTGCTGCCAGAGCTGTCACATTTAAGACTAGACCTGTCAAATTTTCTGCCAGACCTGTCACTTTTCCTGCCAGAGTTGATGGGAGGCATCACTTCCTACTACTGGCATTGCTAATAATAATGCAACACCAATAGCAAGAGCTATTGCATTGCAAAACATTTTTTTGCATGCGCGCTGCTACAGGCTAAAAATCAGCTGAAACACTGGTGAGGAGAGAGGGAGATGAGAGAATAGAAGGCATTAGTGACGAGGCAGAGGGGATACAGAAAAAAGCATTGTGCAAGGACAAGAGAGAGCGAATGGCAGTTGAGAGGAAGCTCGAAAACGAAATTGTAGTGAGACAGCTGCAGTAAAAAGAGTAGAGAGAGAGAAAGAAGGATAGAAATGAGACGAGGCCAAAAATATGGGTAAGGAAACATCCATCTGGAATTCGAGGGAAGAGGGGTAAGAAATACAGAAATAAGTGAAGGGAGCAACAGCGGAAAGAGTGCTGGTGAGAGGGTCAAACCAAGAAATATTAGACAGACAGATGATAGATAGATAGATAGATAGATAGATAGATAGATAGATAGATAGATAGATAGATAGATAGATAGATAGAATATGGTGAGAGGTACCAGAACAAAATATGGTGGTGAGAGCTTCAGAACAAGAATTAGTCTGGAGGCGAGATAGAGAAAGAGAAAAAGTGCAGCACATAGAGGGGCCAACAAGCAATACTGCTGGAACAAAATGACATCAGATGATAGAGAGTGGACAGAAGAAAAATGTTGAAGAGGAGATGACAAGGACATAGTGATAGGAATGGGAAGAGGCAGTATAAGAGAGCAGAGAGAAAGTGGAGCACAGAGAAGGGCAAAGTGCGAGAGAGCTGAAAATACAAGAGAGAAGGACAAAACCATAACTAATTTAGGGAATGAAAGTTTGTCATGATGCTAAACTAGTCAAGATGTGTTTATTCCTTGCACCTGGTGTTTATGCCTTATCGTTCACATGTCATAGTGTATCACTCAAGCTACTCTGCACAAGTTAACTCTGAAAACTGTTTAATCTAATACCTCGCAGGTTTGTGGCTGATGTGAGAATATGTTTCACATCCTCGTGGTCTGCGTCTGTTGTTGGTTGTGAGTTGTAGCAATCAGTGGGTAGTGTGAGGAGAGGTGATGCTTGGTGGTTGACTACAACTCATAGGTTTAACCAACGTTTGCATTTTGATTTCATATATGTAAACATCTACTCTTCGTTTCTGAAATCTCTATTAGCTAAATTACCTTTAATGACAATACCACAAGAGATAATGAAAATGGAACTTCGGTGTAGTTATTGCTTTAACAAGAAAACATGTGCGTAATAAATGATGCATTATTGTTCAAATATGAAAAAGCTCTGACCATACCGACCCTGAAATACCCTTATCTACCTTCAGGGGCAACTGTTCCCTTTACTTACACTTGATATTTCTATCTTGGCTTCAGCCCGCCTTGCCAGCAGGGTATTTTCAGATACTAATGCAAAAATCATTTGCGCTTCTTAGCAGGGCGAGGGCCACCGACGCCACAGAGGTTAATTAGGAAATCCTCGAGGCCGGGAGTAAAAGGCATGGAGAGCTGCTCTCCAAGCGCACACGCGCTTGTAAATAAAGGAAAGAAACTGCAATAATTACACACGCACTCGCCAAGACCCCGAAATGGGCACTTTACGCAGAATTACGGTCTGACACACTTGCATGCGCTCCAGTGTGCTGTATGTGATCCATACCTAACAGGAATGCCCTCGATACCAGCGTAAATGCAAACACCACCTTCTAGGGAAGAAAAGACATTAAAGGTTTGTGTTGTGCAAAAATGAAGCGATTTTCACTCTGACTCGTCACAACTAATTATTTAATTTTATCAACAATGTTTTCCAAACTGTGAAGCTAGTAAAATAGTATGGGCTTTGGACTCTGGGGCGTACAGTCGGATGACATAAAGTAACGCTGGCAATAAAAAACAAGCCATTTAAAACCAAACTTGTCAGAGGGACAGGAACGGGGAGGCAAGCGCGAGGTGGGAGCGCAAGGGAAAGCTAAATCAAGTGCGCAGTGGGAGCAGAGAGGAGACACCATGCGCGCACAATGAAAGTGCGTCATGCGCACACGCAAGAGACGGACTGGAAATTAGCCCTACACACGTGAACATCTCCTGTTCACGCGCGCGTCCACATTTTCAGTCCGTCTCTTGCGCATGCCCATCTCTTGTCTTGCATGAGAGGCAACTCCATAACAACAGTTCTCGCTGGCTATAGCGCTTCGCGCTGCGTCGCCAGGCGAGACCTAAAAATCAAGCCATCCTAGCGATGACGCCCTTCCAGTCCCACAGGCTCAGCCCATCACATTCTGCAGGGGTCACTGATAATTTTGCGTTACGTCACGAAGGATCCTGAATCCTGATGCCCCTGTTATGCCTTATTGTGTAATGTTGTGCTATAAGGGAAGAAACTTGGGGATAAAATCTAGGGCCTGCACTGTTGACTTAAAATGTGTGGTTATTGGGATTTATCCCCGCACCCCCACTTCACCCCACTGAGTATGTGATCTTTGGTTATTTAGGCTCCCTGTGTGTCTCAGTACCCACATCCGACCATACTGTAAGCTTCTACAAAAAGCTACAATCTGGTATGAAGTGCTATATAATACAACCTTGCTCCAATTCAAATGACTGTTAGTGAATAATTATACTGAAAGACTGCATGTTGCGTTCTCTTTTTCCTTCTATTTCTTTTTCATCTTCAGAGTTGGAAGTTATGCACTGTTTAAGGCAGGGGACACTCCTCAGGACACTGTTGTTTACAGGTTCAAACAAAACATGTGATGATTTTAGCAGGATCGGTCTAGTCTAAAGGTAAATAAAATATAAGATATGTCCTCTTAGAAACATGACCAATTGGGCGCTCCGGAAGGCTTGGGGATCACATCCCACTCAGGCAAAGTAGCCTGTCTGAAACAGGCTCAGTCTGGTTGGCCCCATAGAAGGGAAGATCACACCTTGCACTGGGCCATGAGTTCAAGTTTTCTAATAGTTAAGATTTTAATTACTATCATAGCCATTTGGCTATTTTGGTTTAGGAAAGTTCAGGGAAGGATCTAGGGAGATCACTGGATATTAAAGGTAAACTTTCCAAGATAACTTCAAACCACTACACCCTTATGGTAAGAATAAGAGGTCTACTCATTGTGCATAACAACCACTTTCATCTTTAATGCATACAAAACTCAAGCTGATCTCATCAAATATGCAGGGTCTTAATTACCCAAATAAAAGAACAAAAAAAATCGCAACCTCTGTGGGGGGGGGGGGGGGGGATATTTGATGTGATACCCTCAGAGGAGAAACATGTTAGCAGGACAAAAAACATATGAGACATAAACCATATTCCCTGGTCGTCTGGTCTGTAGCCAGGACCAACCGTAACAGGTTGATTTAAACCTAACTCCCATAAAGCTGATAAGTAAGGTAGATACACATATCACGGTGGCCATAAGTAACACACCAAATGTACGCCAAGGTGGGATTTGCAACCGAGAATATTGATTTCGTGGGAGATTTCAACCTAGTGTAGGATTCACATAGATGGAACACCAACTCCCCAAGTTTAGAAGCCTCTTTGAAGGCACGTAAAATTAGCATGCATACTCTGGGTTTTAGATATCACTGGGGAGAACCTCACATAGACCACAGAGATTTTGCCGCCTTCTCTCTTGTGCACAGAACACATACTCTAGAATGGCTTACGCACTGGTGAGTAATGCCTCTTGATGCCCCTAGTGCATGATACCAATATACTTCCCATAATCATTTCAGATCGTGTTCCAATAGAACTGGCATGGGATTTCAGAGGTGTATGTCAGGGCAGATGTTTTGTCCATTCTATCTTGCTCAGAGATCCACTTTTATGAAAAGAATTGAAAGCACACACTGTAGAACATTTTTTAACTTACGCCTCCCGGAGGAAACAGGCCCTGCATGCTCATGGGGCACTTTTGAAAAAGCCATTCATGGAAAACGCATTGAGGCTCTTGCTCATCTTTAAAAAAGATATAAGGAATGTGACTGTTTAGAAGAACTGCAAAAAAACAGACCAGGCACAGAAAGAAAATCCCACCAAAACGTTATAATGGCAGGTAATAACGGTAAAGGGCACGCTAAATCCCACAGGACCACAAAGAAGAACTTACACTTCTCTGTTTGCAAAAAGCCACATATGGTCAGGGCAACAAAGTGGATACTTAGCTAGCAAAGCAAATAAGATAGAAGTTGGATAACAATTACATAGGAGACATAATGCACCCAGAGGATCATTTAACTGGAACAGCTAACAACAAACTAGAATCTGTAGCATCCACCCCAGCTTGGATGCACCCAAATGACTACGCCACACACAAAGCTCTGTAATACACGTATTTCTTCTTCAGTAAGCAACCGTTAACTCAACGTACTGCATCATAGACTTTATTGCCCACTCAAATACCTCCCAACTGATTACGTAACTTTGTAAGGAGCCTGCCTTCGACCACAAGGGTCCTACTGCACATGATCACACAACATTACATCTCCCCCTTTGTTAAATAAAAAATAAGGACAACATATTCATTAGAGTTCCTCAATGAGTTGTCTAGGTGCTCGCACCACTCTTCCAGATCAAGCCATATGAGGTGAAGGAGTTGCACTGTCATCTGGCATTGTTGCTGTAGATTCAGATGCATGACATGGGTTCTCAGATGGACTTGTTTCACTTGTGAGGTTTGGAGCTGACAAACATCATGCCAGTGATTTGAAAAGGGAAGAGTCTCTCCTAATGGACTTTCCAGGACGTTGAGGGGTCACCATATGTCCATTACTTGTCAGGACTCTCAATGGATCAGCATCAAATCGAGCGTCAGTCTTGCATTTCCATTTTTGTTTGACTATGACTCGGTCTCCTTTTTTTAAAACTGAGTCCCTAGTGCATCAGTGCTTAACTACATATGCCTTCATCTTTCTTTTGTGAGAAGTGTCTTTGACACAAATCTCATCAGTGTTTAGTACTCAGCTCGATGTCCATTGTGATAGCTTTGTTCCGATGGCTCTCCCAAACAACAAGGTTTCACCTGTTGCAGAATGGGGAGTTGACCGATAGAGCTGGACACAGAGTTGACAAGAGATTGATTCCTTCAAGTGTAGCGCGCTGAACCACTTTCTTCGTTCCAACAACGCCATTTGCCTGTATCCAGAGAGGCATGCTCTTCTGGTGCTTGACATTTAAAGAACTAAGGAAAGTCCTTAAACTCTCTGCTATTGAAGGGCAGATTTGAGGATGGAGGGGACACCCCACTCTGCACAAATATCATCCAACCACTCGATGACATTGTCATGTGTGGGTGATGATACATCTTCCACTAAGGGAAATGTGAGTACTCATCAGGAACTACCATGAGATGATTGCCGTTGTTTAAAGGTACAAAGAAATAGCTGCTATTTTCTCCCATGTTTGTTTAGGATGGTCACACATTTTGTGAATGCTGTGTTGTCTTGGGAGACCAGAAGTTGCACAGGTGACATGCTTTGAGTAAGAGCATTGTCATGTTCCTTTTGTGTGGCTCCAAACACTGATATAGCATCACTGTAATTAAAAGCAAGCATGATAGGTTGAATTACTCGGCGAATGGCACCCTGAAAGATTTCTGCAGCCGACGACACACCACAATGGAGTTTTTTGTATCTGAACAAACCAACATGAGTTGAAAAAGTAGTAATGTACCTACACTTCTCTTCCCGCTTGAGTTGATTGTATCCTTTGTTCAAATTAAGAAGGGAGGAGAATTTGGCACCATTGAGATGCGTAGTCATGTCTGCTATGTGTAGACCTGGATGTCTTTCTCTCTCAATTGCTTTGTTGCCAAGGCATATAGCAACACAAATGCGCTCTGCACCTCCAGTGCCCTTTTTTAGCCCCACCACTGTGGCTGAGACTGATGGCGTCGGACCAGTAGAGCACTTCATGATGTCATGCTTTAATAATGCCTCCAGTTCTTTCTCAACAGCCTCCTGTAAATGAAAAGCAATCCGACTGTGTTGCTGAGTAACAGGACGAATGTCCTCATTAATGTGAAGTTGCACCTTCATTGTCTTGAGTTTCCCTAGTCAATGAAATAACAACGGGAATTGACTTGCTATTTCAGGATGTGCATTGAGGTTGTAGTTGATGGATATCACTTCCATGTCAGCAGCAGTGCTGAAACTGAGTAGACATGCACTCGATGAAGTACCTTGGAGAACATGAATTGCTGCTTGTACAGTCGTTTTCTTATCCCTCGTGGTTGCCACAAACAACCCATGACTCTGCAATGGCATAGAAGCAGCTCATGTATTCACCTTTTTTCCAATGCCGTTAGACGTGGTAACAGAGGCAGTTCGTTGTATTTTTCTGCCATTATGATATTGATCAATGCACCACTGTCTATAAAGAAAGTTGTAGGGCAGCCTTTCACCTTTAGCATGATCTTGGGATATAGGCCAAATGACTTGTGTCACTTCACGTGGCGGTCTCTTTTTGACTTGTGTTCTTCTTTGCAAGCAGCCAATCCTATTTGTGCATGTTTTTCTGTGGGCGACATCACCATTGCACACCCATTGTTTTCACTGTTCGATGATGACGCTGAAGAACTTTTGGAAGACAACTTTGATGACTGTCGACTGTGTTTAGTCTCCGCTTCCTCAATTGATGTTGCCGTTTGGCCTTGTCGGTGTGGCTAGAATGCTTCTGGAACTTTCTGGTGCACTTTTTCAAGTCTTGTAGTGATGCACATAGTTTTTCTTTTGCTTTGCAGTCCGTTAGTGTAAGGGGTTTTCTCTTCACAACCTTTGCATATGTGGCCAGTGGCAGGCCATTTACCTTTGTGTGGAAACGAGAAACTGTGTTTCATAGGAAACACAGTTTCTTTTTTCTTCTGAGAAATTGTCTTCTGGGCCTCCACTTTGTGTTTCTGCTTACTCTTCATGATCAATGCTGATTCATTCTATGTTGTTCCAGCTTACATATCAACAGCCTGCCGATCTGCATGTTCCTCAGCTCTCACCTGCTTCAGTACCTTTTCTAGGCTGAGTTTCTCTCTCAGCCAGGGCCGACTGAATGAATCAGAGACAACCATCAAGGACTCTGAGACGCATGGCTTCTTCGTCATTAAATTCACTGAACTTGCAATGCTTGTTGAGGGTATCAAGTCTTTTGACAAATTCATCCATCATTTCACTAGCTTGCTGTCTTGCCTGGTTGAATATGTATCTTTCATAGTCGACATTCGGCATCGGATTGAACTTGGCTCCTAATGTTTCTTTGATTTTACTGTACGATATTTCATCAGTTTGTGATATTTTCTTTATCGCTTCTTTCACACCATCACCTGCAAGGTTCTTTAAGAATCTGATGACCTTTTTGCCATCTACTTCTTCTAGAGCATCTATGCAGTCCATCTGACACCAATATTCAGCTTTTTGGTGGTATCGATGGCAGTAGTGGTTTCAGGAACACTGAGCATCATAACTTGTGTAGGGACTTACTGACATTGATAGTATATGCTGTCCTGTCGACGGTTGCATCTCACTCAGACCTGCAAATTCTGTAAGCATTAGCTGTGTGCTATATCTGGGTCATTGTGCGTGTGCTGATGTTGTGCGGTCAAAAAACAAATGGGGGCTGGCTCTAATCAGTAAGGCTGAGCCTGTAGATTATCTAACAAAACAACAATGCCAATACCGATATAGGTAATTCAAAAAAATCAATATCCATCCAAATCCAGAAAAGAAATTCAAGAATGGGAATTGCTACTCAATAGCATTTTATTAAAAAAAAATTCAGAACATTTCAAAATGTAATACATAGTACAAACAGGGTTTTTTTGGCAAACACGTGGGACATTAAGGCTTTAACCATACACTCAATCTTTCATTCAAGATTACAAACATATCACAAGCAACCATGTCACATTCACACACTTGGAGGGGAGAGGAAATATTGTTACACAATTTATAAACAATTAAGGGGAACCCCAGATGGGGGGAAGGAGATGAAGTGAAAAGAAAAAAGCAAAAGGCAACCAGGGTCTACGAGTGGTTTCAAAAAACAGTAGAGCAAACTACTTTTTTATTATTAGTACATTCCTGTATCTCTAACAAATTGATTGAGACTCATTTAAATTAGTACTACATGATAATGTACAAAATAGAGCTCCGGGTTCAGCTATTTAGATGCCCAGATGCTCACGCAGACCGGTTGGGGCGGGGCCTACGCATTTCGAATCCCACTGTAGTCGTTGGGGATTCTCTTCAGGGCCTCTATAAATATCTGTGACAAATAAAACAGAAGAAAAAGGCAAAATAAGTGAAGCATATCATACCATATTAAGAACACCCATAGGGTTAAACATCGGACAACAACAAGAGCACTGCTTTACGATACTACTCCAGTCCTGCAACTGGCTTTCCCTATGGAGGGGGTCCTAAACGTGTACTACGAAGAATGGCCTCTAGTGGCTGGTCTTGTCCTGTAAAAATAAAAGGGGTTTGACAGAATTGTGTAAATTCGCCTATTAAAGTGGAGTCTAAATTGCAAAGTGGGCATTGGGTGTAGACTGATCGAAAAAGAGATAGTCAATCAAAATGTCCTGTAAATATATTGGTGGTATAATGCACGCTTCAGATGCCGGATTATATCCCTGCTCCCTCTGTTAGTCACGGCTGTCTTTCCTTTGTTGTAGATGACCTCATCGCCCCACGCGCCTTTTGTTGTACGAGTATGGGTCTAATTGAAATATTAAACACACCCGGTAAGGACTGGTGAAGCGTGCATTATACCACCAATATATATACAGGACTTTTTGAAATCGATAGCTGTAGCCAGGGAATAATAAATGATGATGATGTTACTGATATCCATATTAGTTTGCTTCACTGATGCCAAATAACTAAGATCAAAAGTCCTGCGAAGTCACTTTCTGTGATGTCACTTGGAGGGGCCTCACATCTTCCCTTTCGCCCGGGGCCTCAGAAGGCCTAGGACTGGCACTGTGTACTATGTAGGTCATAGAACAGTATTTTTTGTGCATAGCTCGGTAGATTACCAATTTGGTTACTAAGATCCTTTTGTTACTGTGTAGATCATAAATTACAATCGTAATCTAAGTTAGAAAGTTATTTTTTTCCCCAGTCTATCATTATCCTAATTTTGCTAAAAACGGTTTGTGTGGGTAGAAAGAATTTTTTTTATTAGTAAAGTAAACCCTGACCACTGTGTTATGTTCTGAATCCTGAGTTTGTGCTTCTCTAGACCAAGCACTCTTGCAAATGCCTACCAGTATGGATGACATGAACCCTACACCTTATAGTGCCCTTTGTTTCATGTAACATTTTATATACACTGATTTACTCGCGTATTATTCATTGTCTCTGTATGTGTGTGTTATGTAAAATGCTCAGATACACTTCACTGGTATGAGAGGCGCTATAAAACAATTGAAATGCATGTGAGAGAGTGGCTATGGAGGGATAATAGGCAATGTTGAAGAAATGCATGTGAGAGAGTGGCTATGGAGGGATCATAGGCAATGTTGAAGAGCCCCAATAAAGATTATCATATTCTGGTGCACTGTAAGGTCATCATTTACTATGCTTTAAAAACTAATACAATTGAATATATAATAAACTAGCAGCCCGTCCCGACGTTGTCCGGGAGCAATTAGGCTTCAGGGCCCCCGCCCGCCCCGACGTTGTCCGTGGGTCCCCCGGAGCCTTCCTCCATATATTGCAGTATTATACCTCTATGTTTACTTTGTACACTTTAGTAACCTGCACACGTAACTTTTTCCTCCTGTAATGCACCGTTTGGCTCACTTTTTTAATGCTCCGTTTGCTTCCTCTTGCTACCTGCACACGTCACTTTTTCCTCCTATACCTCTATGTTTACTTTCTACGCTTTTGTAACCTGCACACGTAACTTTTTCCTTCTGAAATGCACCGTTTGGCTCACTTTTTTAATGCTCCGTTTGCTTCCTCTTGCTCACGATGTACGCTTTTGTAACCTGCACACGTATGTTTTTCCTCCTGTAATGCACCGTTTGGCTCACTTTTATAATGCTCCGTTTGCTTCCTCTTGCTCACGATTTTCATTTTTGCTTCATTTTTCCGCCGCTCACCGCTCCTAAATAAATAAATAAATAACCTACCTCATCTGCCGCTCACCGCTCCTCTATGCCTGTCCGCCGCTCCTCACCGCCTGTCCGCCGCTCCTCACCGCCTGTCCGCCGCTCCTCACTGCTCCTCCCCGCGCCATGTCCACTGGTCCTCCTCGCACTCCTGGACACCGCTCCTCCCCGCGCTCCTCACGTCGGGCACGCATGTCTCGGCCGGCGCTTCTTCCAAGGGACTACTTTTTTCGGTACATTTTTTAAATAACGTATATTTATTAAGTTTATATAGCCTATGTCCATCTGCACACCCTGACGATTACAACGATGTATCGGGTGTGTGGATTGGCGCTGTGGTTCCCGAGTTTACCCGCCTCAAAGGTTCAAAGTTCTTCCTTTATAATAGTAGTATAGATATTGTGTTGGTGCCATTTTTCTCCAAATTAATTACCCTAGCCGGGGTTGCCTCATCACTCCGCGCGGGAGACAGGGTCCCTGCCAGGGTGACTTGAGATGTGTCCGATTGGCTGGCTCCTTCGTCAGGCCCACCTTGGCCCGGTCGTGAGGCGGAGGCCTCAGCCCCTGGTCCTTCTTCGCCTTGGTTGTCTGTCTCTTCCGATGATGCTTCAACGATGCTTGCGGGAGTGCCAGCTGGCCCTTCCGTCTTTTTGAAGCAGGATATGTTGCGGGTGACTGTCTGACGGCCTTGGTGCGCCATCACCATGGTTCCTTGGACTTTCTCCACTGTCCATCTCTCCGGTTCATAAGGAGTCCGGAATTTCCACCCCGGATGACGGTCCTGGACCACCACGGTGTCTCCTTCTCTTATGCCCGGTTGGTGGGCATGTCGAGCCACGCTTGCCTTCCGGTTGGTTGTTAGCCTCCGCGACTGAATGGTTTCACTGTCTCTTGTCTCGGGTGTCCAGGTGGGTGCCGTCGGAATATTGCCTCGGGTTGCCCTTTTGAATAGCACGTGCGCTGGAGCACATTTTGTGGTTCTATGTGGGGTTTGTCTGTAAGCACTTAGAAATTGATCCAGGGCAGCCTCTGGGTCATTTCCGTTGTCCACGGCGATCCTGAGGGCTCGGTTAAGGGTTCTCATGAGTCTTTCTACTTCCCCATTGGCTTGGGGCCATAGCGGTGTTATCTTTCTGTGTCGTATTCGGAGGTTTTCCAGATAAGCTTGAAAGTCTCTTCCTTGAAATGGTGGTCCATTGTCAGATTTTATTTCCTCAGGGAGTCCCATCATTGCGAAGATGTGGTTGAGGGCTTTTCTGACTTGAGGGAATGCCACTGACGGGATGACCTCCACCACGGGGAACTTCGAAAATGAGTCTACCACTACGAGCGTGTGTCTGCCATCGGGGAAGCTTCCGAAGTCAATGCTCAGGTGAGTCCAAGGGGTTTGAGGTGCTTCTTCCGCGATGATCGGGGCTGGCGCCGGATCTCCTCCTGTTATAGTGCAGGCGCGGCAGGATCGTATCATTTCATCCACCATACTGTCCATGGCCGGGACCAGACCTTGTTTCTTAGCCTGGCTTTTGTCTTGGCCATCCCTTGGTGTCCCACGTGGGCTATGGTCAGCATGTGTCGCTGGAGGCTCTCGGGTACGACAATGAGATGTCCTCGAAGTACAACCCCTTCATCTTCCACGCTTAGTTCATTTATGATCTGCCAGATCTGTTGTCGGGCAAGGCTCACTTCCGGTCTCAGGCTCTGGATCCCGTCGAGGAATCGCGTCCAGCGATTTTCTTCGAGGGCACGTTTTACTCGAATTAGTGTCTTGTCCGCGGCGGTGGCTTCTCCTATCTCCTGCAATGTCAATGTGTCCGGGCAAGCTGCTTGAGATACCATATGGACGAACTCTTCCACTCCTTGTCCATCAGCGAGCAGAAGTGTCTTTTTCATCACGTCTGGATGCCGGGACAAATAGTCAGCCGGGTTGTGTGCCCCCGGTCGGAACACTAAGTTGAAGTTGTAGACTTGCAGTTGGACAGCCCACCGCTCAATACGCGGAGGTGCAAGCCTGGATGATCCTGTGAAGAGGGGCAGTAGTGGTTTATGGTCCGTTACTATGGTGAACTCCTGTCCGCATAGATACAAATGAAAATGTTGGCACGCCCACTTTATGGCCAGGGCCTCCCGCTCGATCTGGGCATATCGAGTCTCAGTGTCAGTTATGGCCTTGCTCGCATATGCAACAGGTTTCCATTCATCTCCGCCGTACTCTTGCAGCAGCACGGCTCCAAGGCCCACCGGGCTGGCGTCCACAATCAATTCTGTCTTCCGGCGGGGTTGAAAATATGTCATTACCGTCTTGTCTAGGAGGCTTGCTTTGATGTCCTGGATTGATTGTCTGATTGGCCGAGCACGTCCATTCCCACTCTTGATATTGGCGTGTGAGCGCTCTCAATGGTTCGGCCTGGGCTGCCAGGTTGGGAATGAATCGGCCACAGTATGTGGCCATTCCAAGGAAACTTCGCACCTCGGAGGGATTCGCGGTGTGCTCGCGGTCCGAATTGCTTCCGCCTTCTTCGGGTCCACCTTTAGACCCTCTCGTGTGAACGTGTATCCAAAGAAGTCGACAGCTTCTTGGTAGAACGAGCACTTCGATCTGTGTAGGGTCAATCCGTGCTCCGCCAGCCTCTGCAGCGTGGCCCTCAGATGGGTGTGGTGTTCCTCCAGAGTGTTAGAGTATATGAGTATATCGTCGCTCAGGTTGATTACCCCACTCAACCCCGACAATACCTCCCTTATCGCATTCTGGAACACTTCGGCGGCGGATGATGGGCCAAAGCTCAGCCTCTTGTATCGTCGTAGCCCGACATGAGTCGAGAAGGTTGTTATATATCGGCTTTTGGGTTCTAGCTCCAGCTGGTGGTACCCCGCGTTGAGGTCTAGCTTGGAGAACCACTTCGCTCCGTTCAGGTCCGCGACGATGTCGTCCATCGCCGGGGTGATATGGCGTTCTCTCTTCACCGCTGCGTTGGGGAGCCTCATGTCAACGCACAGCCTGATGGCGCCCGGCTGTTTGGGTTTGGGCGCCACGACCAGCGGCGACACCCAGGGAGTCGGTCCTGACACCTTTTCAATGACTCTGAGGTCTTCCAGTCTTTTGAGTTCGGCCTCCACTTGTGGTCGGAGGTTGAATGGCACCCTCCTGTGCCTGAGGGTGACCGGGCGCACGGAGGTGTCGATGTGTAGCCGTACCTTCTTTCCTTTGAGTTTCCCTAGGCCGCTGAATAATGCTGAGAATTCTTGTAGCATGCTGTCCGCATGTGATTGGTGGACTTGATTTGCGAAAAACATTAGCCCCAGGTCCTCGGCTGTGTGACAGCTTAGGAGTGTGCCCTTTTTTCCTTCTGTGATATGGAATCGAGCTTCCGTCGAGTATTTGCCGTTTACGATGGTGGTGTTGATGACCCCTCGCAGTGGCAGTGGGTCAGTGCCTCCATAAGTGTAGATGCGTGCGCTCGATGGTGCAAGTGTGGGCTTGGGCGACATTTGTTCATATTGTTCGGAGTCCATAACATTCACTGACGCCCCAGTGTAAATGAGCGCTTGCATCTCGGTACCTTCGACGGAGACAGTGCACATGGGTGGTGGTCTCCTTTTTGTGGATACCCTGCTGACGTATGATATCACGTATACTTCGTCATCGTGGTCGTCTTCGTAGCACGGTCTTCTTTCTTGAGCTTGACTATCCGGGGGGGGGATATTCCGGGTCCAGCGACAGTCGCCTGACTTGTTGTGTTACTGACTTGGGTCCATACCCTCCGCGCGGTCTCGGGCGTTTGGCCTGTATCTCCCTCCTTGACATACTGCTGCAAAGTGATTCAGCCTGCCACACTTTAAGCAGGTCTTTCCTTTTGCACTGCACGTTGCTGTCGGTGGGTGGTCCTCACCGCAGTAGGCACACTGGGTGCCTCGGGATTGCCATGTCCGCGGGCGGTTGCTTTGTGGTCTTCTTTGCAACTCGTCTACTCTTTCTTCCTTTATCGGCGCCATTTTGGATGTTGCTGGTGACGCCATTGGTGAGCGCAACGCCATTTCCATTTCATCAGCCCTCGCGTCCGACAGTTCGTGGGACCGGGCAAGGACAAGTATTTCGTCAAGGGTGATCCCAGGCTGTCTGAGGATAAGTTTTCTTAACAACTTTGAACGACACCCTATGATGATGTGGTCCCTTATCTCTTCCCTTGGGTTAGCGAAGGGGCAGCTGCTGGCCAATCGGCGTAGTCTAGCGTAGTAAATGTCTACCGATTCAGCCTCCGTTTGCCATGCCCTTTTGAACTTGAACTTCTCAAAATCATTGTTCAGTTGGGGGTCAAAGTGAGCATTGAGGGCGTCGACTGCCGCATCATAGTCATCCTCTCCTCCCGTATCGGGGAGGGTCTCGAAGAGGTCGTATATTTCGGGGCCTCCATACAGGATGAGGAGTGACCTCTTGACCGTTCCATCCGTCTTGCGGGTCCCTTTGAAGTACAGATTGAGTCGGCCGAGCCACGCTTTCCACCGCGGCGCTGCAGTCGCCGGGTCATCCGATTCGCTGAATGGAGGAAGAGGTGCAACTCCTGTGTGGGCATGGCCTACCATCTGGGGACCGGTGGCGAGGTTCTTGGCTGGGCCTGCGGGCCAGGTGGAGGTGGGCCTGCTGGGCCAGGTGGTGGTGGTGCTGGTGCTGTCGCCGCAGCTCCTTGCGATGCGTCCGTCATGGTGTTCCCTGCGGGCGTGTGTACAACCAGGCAGTGTGGGTAGGTACAACTGGGTCACTCTACTGTAGGGTTGTGCAGCTATTCCCCCCCCCCCCGACGCAGTTCTCACGTGGCTGGGGTCGCCGGTGCAAGCACGCGTATACTGGGGCCAAGCAAGGCCTGTGTGCCAGGGATCCGATGAGGAGGCTCTTGGTTCGGCCAATGCTTGTTGCCTGTGTGCCAGCGAACCGGTGAATAGGCTCCTGGAGTGGCCAATGCTTGTTGTCGGTGCCAAAGAGGTAGGCAGGGCCGAGGACTACAGTCCCATGCTGATCGGGACAGGCAGGGCAGCAGAGGAAAGCCTGGAGCCGACGTGCACCGTCGCTCCTCTTCACCCCTCCCCCACCGGGGAAACGCGCGGTAGCAGCGCACATCAGCTGAGCGTCTCGGGCCGCGTGAAGCGGGGCAGGCCCAAAGTGCATGCAGCGGGGGGGGGCCCGACTAGGCCGCAGATGCGCCGCGCTGGCGGAGCCGCAGGCAAAGCACTCACCCTGGTTCACGCACGGCGAGCCCCGCCAGCTGAACGCGCTCCTTCGGAGGAGACGCGTGGGCGGGCCTCAAGCCGTCGCGCAGGCAGCAACTCGATGTCGGTGGCGCGCTGAGGAGCGGACGCCAACAGGAGACAGCCGATGCACTTGGCAGGTGGCAGGGCACGCGCGAGGTCAGTACCGGCCTCGTCGCCAATGTGGTGTGCGAGGTCAGGGCCTCGCACGTGGTCGTGTGGCTGGCAATAATGACACGGACACATGCAGTAGGGACGTGTGCCGGAAAGACCCCGAATGGTCTTCCGCCCATTTATTATATACCCCGGAGCGAGCCCGCCCCGGGGGTGTGGGGATGCGTGTATCGTTTGATGCAATGTGTGAGTCAGGCCGGGTGGCTCTCTACACCACCCACAGAGCAGGGGAGACACAAAGGGTAGATGTTCATGTTGAGGCTGGAGCTGATGGGGTATGTTTGGGGAAAGAAGGACGAGCTGCTCTGGTCCTCACTGATAGGTTTGAAGCTCAGCTTATGCCCCCTCCCTTTCTGTGATGTTCAGGGTACAGCAACTGATGTTTGGGCAAAAGTAACTGCGAATAGTAGACTATATTAAGTATACAATCTTATTCAACCAGAGAAGGAGGAAGGATATATCATTTAGGAATTGTGAATACGTACAGCAACCTTTAGAAAGGCGTGATACGGAGTATACTTAATAAGCACTGTAACCTTCGGGGGAATGATCCTTTCATAGGAAATGAGGTCCCACAGAGACCCAAAGTGACCTTCAGAAGCATCGAAACCATGAGGGACAGATTAGGGAAAAGTGGCATACAGGAAATACCCAAGCAAATATGGCTTTCATCTGACCCACGTTTTAAAAGATGTAATAGATGCAAAGCATGCAGACAATGGTTCAGTCAGAGGATGTTCCATACTTCCTTCTCTAATAACCCCAAACACATCCAAAAACTGCAAACGTGACCATGTGGTCTATATACTTAATTGCCTATGCCCAACAAGTTACAACACATGAGGGCAATTAGAAATTAGGATACCAGCTATCCCGTCACAGGACACTTCCACTCATTCCGTGAGGAGAATTGTGATTTGCTACCAGATTTTGTAATAAATTCCATTGCACAAAGCTGCCCGGTGGAGATAGAGAAAAAGCATAAAGTTAGTTACAATTAAGGTACATAATAGCCATGGCCAGCAAGGAACCACATGTTTTGAATATGTATTCTTTTTTATTTGATAAATTCAGTTTTTAATCTTTGAGCGATAATGTTTCACTGTGGTGAACTAGATCGGATAATAATTTAAACATGATCATTTAACAAAAAAAGTCTCACTTTCTTCTTTTTCTGTTAAATGATCATGTTCAAATTATTATGTTTCAAAATAATGACTAGGATAATAAATGTATGAATAAAAATAAGTATATGAGTCAGTCTATTTCAAAAAAGGCTTTTTTGTATTCTTGCATGTGACTCTATATAGAGCATTCGTTTGGAGGTGGGTTGTTTCTCTTGTACTTTATTCAACATCATTTACTCTGGGAAACCCTGTGTTGTTGCTGTTTTACATGTATATCATGAGGTAAACCTCGTTTACCCAGAGTGCCAAGCAACGCATGCTATTACAACCCGGTCATTACCACGACCACGTTGTTACATCGCATGCCATTACAACACAAGCCGTTACATAGGCTTGCTGTAGGGGGCAGAAGGTGTTGGATTTTAAACTATAAGCTAGTTGACTAGGAGCATCATTTTCCAGATTCAATATCAAGAATGTAAAGGGTAACAGCAAGATTGTCCTGCATGTGTACAATGTTACGAACAAAAAAGTATTTCTTTCTATCCCTGTTCGCTATGCATTTTGTTGAGCTGGGTATTTTAAGGTGATTCAAAATGACCTTCAAAATGACGATCTTTGTTGTGAAGAAAGGCTACACAATATCTGAAACGTGTTGACCTGGCTGTGGGTGATATAAATAAACACA
Source organism: Lissotriton vulgaris (assembly GCF_964263255.1). NCBI lineage: Eukaryota > Metazoa > Chordata > Amphibia > Caudata > Salamandridae > Lissotriton > Lissotriton vulgaris. The sequence goes on along the minus strand of NC_141699.1, from coordinate 548,616,602 downwards.
ACTGAAGTCAACTTCAGGATGACAGCACTTCTTTAGTGACAAAACACAGAGGGTTTTCTAATATATATTTGTACATGTAGAAATAATTTAAAAAGCACTTGCCTTAAATGATGTGAAGTATTGGTAGTCCCGATGTAAAAACTCCTGATGTAAAGGTACTCTCGGTGTACTTATCTCGAAGTAATGACACCTTATGTAGTGGACCAAGATGTAGCAGCCTATACTATACTCTGATTTTTAATAATGGCAATGTTATGATCCGTGCTTCTTTTCAGAACGTAAAAGCCTTTGATAGGCACTTCCCTACCTGAGTTATCTGTGATTCTTCTGGCTGTAAAATAATTGAGTAGGGTTAGGCCTGCCAGAGGCACATCACAAACCAGCTGCCTGACACCCCCCATCAGCCCCCTGCTATGTTGGATATGCTCCACGTTTGAACAATCACAGAGACCTTGCTAGACTGTATGATTCATGTTCTTGAAAATCCATCTCCCAACCCTACCCATTTTTGTCCACAATCACAAATCCTGTGATAACACACCCCACGCTCTCTATCTCTGCCTCGCCTGATAATGGCTATCTCCCCTCCCACATTATCCAAGCAGTAACCAATATGGAAAACATGTATAGCTTCTTTGATCCCCTCTACATCTCTCCAGAAACCTGTAACTCCTGGAAAGCCGACCTCTTGTAGAGTTCATTGGAGCCTATGCCCACCCTAACGAATTCCCCTAAAATGCTTTCTCAAGAATACCTGGAGTGTTGAGATGCAATTCTTGAACAAGATAAAAGAAGTCTATATGAATAGCCACTGCTTGGTTCTTATTGGGGAATTTGTGGTGTGTATTGCTATGACAATCTGTGACTTGAAAGACATGGCTATGCATCACATTTCACAAGAGGACCCAGATGTCAATTGCCCATCTGGTTCTTTTGTGTTATGTTAGTTCTATGAAGACTGAATGTGTAAAGGGCTGGATGTGCTGATGGGGTGACCTTGCTTAGTTGTAGAAGGTGTTTGTGCTGTGTTGTGCATGTGAACTCGGAGGTGGGCTCTCTAAAGTGTGATGTTTTTATTGTCGGTTTTGGTTTGTGTTAAGTATATTTTACTGTTACTAAACATCAATTTACCAATGTTGTGTCTTTTGTGCTATATTGTGTATTCAAGGGTGTGGGTTGCTCTGACCAGCTTATTCGATTGCTACTGTCACAGGCGATTGTGGAGTGGGATTGAAATGCGCAAAGGAGCATTGCATTGCTGAACCCTAGACCCCTAACCTTCTCTCCCTCATTTATCGGTTCCAAATCCGATGGCTTCTTTTTGGCTGAGAGACTTGGGACGCTCGCGGAGTAGGGCTAAGAATCTTGCACCATGGTCTTGTCTTGCAGATACCCAGGGAGAGGGCTATACACTGTGGACAGTGAGAAGATGAGGGTTCTCTATCAGCATATGTGCAAATAGTCAGGGTTGAAGGAACCGAACTATAAGAATTGTGATGTTGAGGCCTGCAGTGTGGCCAGTGCTGGGCTTAGAGACCTGCACCTTGGTTAGTGCGGACCTGAATGCCTTGCACCGTGTCCATGCAGGGTTGAGAGGTATGCACTGTGGTCTGTGAAGAGCTGACCAGGCTGATCCATGGACAGTGTAGCACTGGAAACCTAAATGTGATCACTAAAGATCAGAAGGCCTCTTTAGGGTCAACCCCTATAGCAGGCAAGTGTGGGAGACCAGACTCGGGGGCCTACAACCATTGCAAAGTTGGTCCTCCTGACTGCTATGCAGGGCTTATACTCTGCCAACCCTGTGTTTTTTAGCCCAGTAAAATTGACTTGGCGTACACGAGAAAAGAAGCCCCAGGTTCCAGGATGCGCCATGGGGTCAATACCAAGCTGACGCCTGTGCACCACAGTCAGTGCAGGGCTGCAGACATGATCAGTAATCACTGCATCACTGGGGGACTTGCTCAGCAGTTATCAAACAGTGAAGGGTCTGAACAGAAGTAGTTAAGTGTAAGGGACCCACACCAAGGTCAGTTGAGACGGTAAGGCCCTAGGCTGTTGTCTGTGCAGATAGCCATTGCTGAGGAACATGCACCATAATCACTGCAGGGCTACGGAACATACACCATGGCTGGTGCATAGTGTTTGGACTTGGTACATGGGCAGTGCAGCGCTGGTGGAGTGAGACTAGGAACATTTTCGCAAAAGACCAGGACCTGCATTTAGATGAAGTAATCAAGTGAGGGGCTGTCCCTTGGTCAGTGCAAAGTTGAGGTGCCGCACCACGGTCATTGCAAGGCTGGTGGAACCTGACATCATCAGTGCCAGGGGAAGTGATCCTTACTGCTGTAAAATGTCTAGGGGTTCTGTGCAGGAACTGTCACTGCAGGATTCAGCAGTGAGGAACCCCATCAGATCACTCTCAGGGCTGAGCATGACTGTCGGACAACATTTAAGGCCCATGCAAGGGCTGGAGGTTTGTAAAGCCACGATCAGACTTGACCAGCTCCACAGTCAGTGAAGGGCTGAGGGGTATGTACAGAGGCCATGTTCTTCGGTCACGCATTCAGGACCTGTACTCTGCCAGTAACACGTTTAGTGGGCCTGGAACCAGCCAATGTCATACGTAGAAGAAATAGGCCCAAGGCTGGGAAAGCAGTCTGACTAGACGACATTGTTTGACTGGCACTAAAATAAAACCAGTCTGAACCGAGAGACGTCACTGGAGGGGCTCTGCCTCCGGGAGAATAGTGGGCGTCATTTGCTGAGAGGAAAGTACAGAATGTTCCTTCACTCTTAACCTAAATAGCTTCACGTCATTGTCTGTGTACACCTTATTCCACATCTGCCTGGTGCGCCAAAATCTACAAAGATCAAAATGTCACAGCCATGACCTATGAGTTGACCCCTCGCCCCCCGGCTGTCCAACCCTGTCTGACTCTAAACCACTTCTTGCTGCTCTTTACCAAAAGACCAGTTCCCTCTAGTTACTAAAAACAGAACATGCTGTGACGCTGGCCCGCCTCTGGACGTCTGCCTTGCAGCTGTGTATTCTGCGTCACTGGCCACACTAGCTGCGAACACCTACCGGAAGAGATGTGATCAAATCTGCAAATCCACTCCTTCTCCTTTAAAACATTCTGCTCAAACCCCTACTTAAAATCCTGCTGCGAATTCAGCAGACACTGTGTTTGTCGACCTCCTACGTCATTATCAGTTAACTTCGCCGACCTTCTGTGGTCTGACTTCCCCCCCATGCACAGTCGTGGGATTGAAAGTCCTCTAACGGTAAGGCTATGTGTTTATCCTGCCCTTTCTGGGAGTCTGTGGATGACACTTTTTTTCTCTGTGCGCTGAGCATCAACGGGTCCGCTGCAGGTGCTTTGTTCGGGTTGCTCTTCCTGTATAACACAATTCTCTACAACCCTGCGGTATACCCTCAAAATGAACCCTACTCTCTACATTTCTGGGCCAGATCCCGAGGACTCGAGGATATTTGCTTTATTTGTCCTGGTGTCATCTTTGGACACAGGGACATTGTTAAGCAGCACGCGTATATTGTTTGTATTCTGTTTGGTACAGGAACTGCAGGCAGTGCGAGGGGAGTTCTTATTTTCTCTTCCATAAACCTGATTTAAAGGGCCATCAGCCCTTCTTTTTTTCAAGCATCACTGGCTAGGAGTCATCTGGAGCCTAACACCTACATGCCTAAGCAATGGAAGGGAACAAAGGCACATGGCTTATTACTTCACAGGTATTTTACAGAAACTAGAACTTGGAGGCAGGGTGTTTATTTTATTCAACCCTCCCTACGTAAGAGATGTGCAAGCACCTTGAGAATGCAATATTTATCTGTGCATAAGAGGAATTACACTAATAATGATTTAAATAGCACCTACTAATTTTATTTTTTTAGTTCTTTTATAGCGCTACTCATCCCAGTGTAGGGTGTCGGAGGGCTTACATCACACAGAGAGACATAATGAATCATACAAGTGTGTAAATCAATGTACTGGAAATTACTTAAGGCAATGAGGGTTCTACGGTTTAAGAATCACATATCGTCCATAATTGTCGATATTAATGTTAAGAGTAAATGGTTGGGAGAAACACAAAGTCTAGATATAAAACATAATGCAGTTATTGGTATTGTCTGTACTAACAAGACTTCAATAATTCCCAGAAGACTCGTTGTTTGCAATCTTCGAATAACAACAGTTTGAGAAAATAAGGATTGAAACCCATGACCAGCAGTTTGCATGGAGCTCCTGGATGCCGGTAAACAAATCACTGTGTTTCTATTAGAAGGAATGAAACTTATGAAGTGGAAGTAACAAATTGATCTCCGTATTGAAAGCCGTAGCCCACTTACATATCCACATAAAATCAGGCGTGCAAGACCCATCGGCTAAAAAGGCTTGTGCTTGGAGACTTTCATGCAGTATTGGCTTCAGGGTGTTGGCTTGACAATAAAGTCATGTCAGACAGTTACTCTAACAGTCAATACACAGGCAGTGGTGCAAAGCAGACCATCACTGTGGTCTTCTACCTCATATATGCTCTTTGGCTAAGTTTGGCTAGAGCAGGACATCCACACTACAGAAGTGACACACATCAGGTGCATTATTCCCTCACGGCTTGTTGAGGACTACTACTGAATGCTAACCTCTCATAGTCAACTTCGCAGAAGGCCCTTGTGTGCCTGTCCCCCTGTGTGTGTGCTGGTCAAACACATAATTTAGACTGAAGAGGTCGATCAGTTTGTCACTATGCATGAACAGGACTTAGCGCTGCACCTACGGAAGCTTTCTGCTGCAGCAGCATGGTTTGCCCAGACATGGGGGTCTACCTCTCGGTTTTCTTTCCCACCTCTCCAAGTGACAACTGGTGCTTGTAAAACCTCGACATGAAGGAGAAGGAGGGTGTCCTGTTCTATATCTGTGACACATTTACATTTCAAAGGCTAACGTGAAATACATATTGGCTGTCCAGTTGATGGGCCTTGTTTCTGTTACTCAAGCTGATCCTTTTTTTGCAGCCAGCTGGTGCCTGCTTCACCTTCTACATTTCAAAGCAAATTTCAAACCAGCATGTGTGGTCTTGGGGGTTAACACACTTGCTGCATTGACACAGTCCAGGTACCTTGCCATTTTTTAATGTGTGCACAAAGAGTGCATTTTAAAGTTCAAGCTTGATGCCCAGGCAAACCTTGCAATTTACCACATTTATTAGTTGCCTTTTGTTTTTCTGCCCAAGCCCGATATTTTTCTTCCCATGAGCTGTAGTTTATTTAAACTACCATTGCATCGTCCATAGGCTATCGCCTGGGCCATTGCATCGTTCATTCTGCCTTCGATCCCTGTAGTCATTCCCTCTCAATCCGCTGTCTCCTCTCCTGCTCCCTGCCATCCTCCCTTTTTATTGTTTCTCCATCTGCCACTTCCCACTCCTTACATTTCACTTTTGTCTACTTTTTTATTTACCGCTGTCTCCACCCCTTGCCTCTACTTCTCTGCTGTTTCTAAATTTCCTCACTACAAATAAAGGGAAAAAAGAATGTCAAATTGACACAAAAGCAAAAGCTGTCAAAGACAATATTCACAACAAATTGTAGATGGTAAGAACATCGGGGATGAAAAGTTGTGTGCAGAAGAGAGTGGATTTGAAGACGAGAACAAGAACTACCGCCCCATCTCGCTACTCCCGTTCCCTGCAAAAGTCATCGAGAAGACCGTCAACAAGCAGCTGGCCGCCTTCCTCGAGACGAACGGATCCCTAGATCTCTCACAGTCTGGCTTCCGGGCCAACCACAGTACCGAGACCGCCCTGATCGCAGCCACCGATGACATCCGAGCCCTGCTCGACAACGGAGAAACAGCGGCCCTCATCCTCCTGGACCTCTCCGCGGCCTTCGACACTGTCTGCCACCGTACCCTAGTACAGCGCCTCAGCAACGTCGGAATCCAGGAGAAGGCTCTGGAGTGGATCATCTCCTTCCTCGCCGGAAGGACACAGAGGGTCCGCCTCCCCCGTTCAGATCGGAGGCCACCGAGGTCATCTGCGGCGTTCCTCAAGGCTCCTCGCTCAGCCCAACACTCTTCAACGTCTACATGAGCCCCCTCGCAGCCATCGCACGCCAGCACAACCTCAACATCATCTCCTACGCCGATGACACCCAGCTGATCCTCTCCCTCACCAACGACCCCGCCACCGCCAGAGCCAACCTCCATGAAGGGATGAAAGAGGTAGCCGAATGGATGAAGAACAGTCGCATGAAACTGAACTCGGACAAGACGGAAGTCCTCATCCTGGGATCCTCACCCTCCGCCTGGGACGACTCCTGGTGGCCCTCTGCCCTAGGCAGCGCACCCAAACCAACAGACCACACACGCAACCTGGGCTTCATCCTGGACTCCTCCCTCTCCATGACCAGACAAGTCAACGCCGTCTCCTTGTCGTGCTTCAACATCCTGCGCATGCTACGCAAGATATTCCGGTGGATCCCCACCGAGACCAGGAAGACGGTCACCCAGGCCCTCGTCACCAGCCGTCTGGACTACGGCAACTCCCTCTACGCAGGAACCACCGCCAAACTCCAGAAGAGACTTCAGCAGATCCAGAACGCCTCAGCACGACTCATCCTGGACGTCCCCCGTCGCAGCCACATCTCCGAACACCTGAGAGACCTGCACTGGCTCCCGGTCAACATGAGAATGACCTTCCGTCTCCTCACCCACGCTCACAAAGCCCTTCACAACCAAGGACCAGGATACCTCAACAGCCGCCTCAACTTCTACGCTCCCAAACGCCAGCTTCGATCGACCGCCCACGCCCTCGCCGCCGTCCCCCGAATCCGAAGAGCCACCACAGGGGGACGGTCCTTCTCCTACCTCGCCGCCAAAACTTGGAACTCCCTCCCGACCCACCTCCGCCTGACCCAGGACCACCTCGCCTTCGGGAAGCAGCTCAAGACCTGGCTGTTCGAGCAGTAGCGGACCCCCCTCCCCTAGCGCCTTGAGACCCTCTGGGTGAGTAGTGCGCTATACAAATGCTTTGATTGATTGATTGATTAGGTAAATATTGATGAGAGGTTCAACTGCAGTGCAAAGCATCACATGCCTAGTGTGTTGCTGCACAACGTACCAATGGAAGGGTTTGGACTGCTTGGGATTGAGAAGCACATTTCATTGCCTGTTTTATTAAGGCGAGGAACCTAAAACTAAAGTTGCTTACTCGTCTCGAGTTAGGGATGAACATCTAGTAGACATAAATTTACTGTGCTGATAAAATTAGTTGCTGTACATTTGGAGATAGTGGGACTCTGTCACAAACAGGTCCCACCTTCTTGTAGAGCTGAGCTGCAACAGAGATTCTGGTGAGTCCCTGCATACATAGTGCTAAATACTTGTGCAGAGTCCAAGCACAGATGGAGCAGAACTGATATACATATATTGTTGAGTTCATTTACAAGCAGTTGTTTTCTTGCAGTGAACTAGAGCTGATTCTCTGGTATACATAGAGAGCCAGCTCACAAGCCGAGTTGAGCTATTTCAGGACTCATTCCAGCAAATTAAAAACTGATCTCTGTGGGGATGGAGATACTTGGCACAAGCTCATATTCAGTGGAAGTACCTTTCTCCTAGGTTTGTCTTCACCATGTCCTGTCTCTGATAGGAAGTGAAGAGAAGGTGGAAAGGAGAGGGAGGGTGAGAGCGAGAGAAAAGGGATTGATGGAAGAAATTGTGGAGAGAGATAGAGAATAGTGAAAAAGAAGAAAGTAAAAGTGTGAGAGAATACGGAGGGAAATGAGGAGAAACAAATGAGAGGATAATGTGACTTAGACAGCACAGAAGAGAGGACTGTGAAATGAGAGATGACAAAGTGAGTGATTTGTGAACAAGCAATACAACAATGATGCTAAGGCAAATCCTACAGCACATGTCACCAATTCCTTTTAATCCCTTCTTCACCAGACATGTGGGGGTCCCCTTGTCAGTAGGTGATGTCAGCCCTGGCAGTGGATGCTGCAGGTTCCAATCTCCAACGTAACATTTTGAACACCAGTACCTTGACAGCTGGGCACCTGGTTTTGAATCCAGCTTGGCACTTGATTGAAAGTGGCGCAGCTCTGGGCACATCACTTACTCCCACTGTGCCTAAACTTTAAATTTGTGAGATGCTAATGTAAATGTGTATAATTCAAAGATTTAAGCCCTCATGTCAGATCACTTCCCATAAAGTACAGTTCTCTGTTGCTAACCAGCTAGTTCAGTGCAATATAAATATCAACACATAGTTGTTTTTACATTGTGAACAGGTATTCCACATATTCCTTTTTAGGTCTTGGCTAGCGTAGGCTGCGCATGTGCAGTCTCGCGGGCGAGATTTTATGTTTCTTAGTAGCGAGGGTTAACACCGCCCCTCTTTTTCATTGGCTGGCTTCCTAAACGGCGGACAGCCATTGGAGAAGATGTTTTAGTGATGCCATTTTTTCCAGCTAAGCCCCGTCTTTTTCAGATTGAGGGGTGTGTTTTTTCGTTTCTTTCTCATTCTTCTCAATTGGCTGAAATGTAACAACAACAGTCCTAAACACGCCCGTTGTTTACATTCCAGCCAATGGAGAAGAGGGGAGAAAGAAAAACACTTCCCCCAGTCTGAAAAGGACAGGGCTTACAGACTCCTGCTGCCCGTTTCGCTGTTTATGCGTGAGCCTTCGCAATGCTTGTTAATGCTTGTTACTTCTGTGAACCCCTTTCTCTCTTAAGTATTCTTTGGTTGTGGGGTCTGAATATCTCTATTAGATTTTTGGAGAAGTGTGGGCCGGAAAATCATCTTGGACCAAGACAGCTCACAGAATTACCCGTGCGTACACAAAAAAACTTTACACCTCTGAAATACCCACATTTCCGCTGCACACAAAGAACTAGCTGAGACTGTTTCACCCGGTGGCTAACAACCAAACGGGTAATTGAAAACATATTCCGTATGTCGTGGTAAAGTGCGATCACTTTAGATTGGTGGGTGAACCTTGTCGCTGGGTTGGCTAGAGGAGCTTCTCTTATATTCATTGGCTGTGGCACACCAGAGAGCGCGCGGTATTTGGTGATTGAGTTGACGAGTTCAAGTGACGTAGTTACAGAAGCGCTGACTCCATGTATGCATACTTAGACTTGCATTAAAGCATTCCTGTGTTGCATCATCTGTTTCAGCCTCTGGGTGTCGAGGTCCGGAAGACCCTTGGTGACCAGAGTAAAGGGAGTGCTGCTGGTGAGTAGACTCTTTGAAGAGGGCCCAGTCTCTAAAATACGACTTTGTAAGTGCGATCCACTGCCTTTAGCCACTCGGCCTGATTGAGCGTCACTATCGTCATCTTCTGTGACCCGCCTCCTGCTGCTGCTGAACATCGCAGATTCTTCTCGTCTGGGCCTAGGCCCTCCCCCATCCTTTGCTTGTATTTAAGTGTTGGAGAGCTCAGGCGAACTACTGCAGCTCTCGCTTGGACTGGTCATCTGTGCCAACTTCAGACCCCAAACCAGGAGTGTTATCGGTACGAGTTTTCCACTGCCAGGTGGACAGTTCTAGGGGTGACGAGTTTTGGTTGTCACAAAGCCACAGCGCCGGATGAGTTATGATAGACCAGCTCCCATCTACTTATGTTCCACAAATTTAGTGTATAAAAATGACCCCCAGACGTTCTCCCTAACCATCTCCTTAACTTCACTTTTAAAGGTCCCTTTTCATCTTCTTTCAGTTTGCCACCGTTGTCCGATGTGTCCAGTGCTTCCGCTTTAGTCTCGTGCCTTCAGTCTTATGTTGGAAAATAAGTCTCGGCCAGTGCGCGCTGCTACAAGAAATGGTCTGGTTTGGGTCACTTATCCAATTCGCCCTTCAACTCTACTACCCAAATGCCCAGTAACATCCAGTTGTCGGATATAGGGTGTTGCAGTTGTTGACTCAAGATCTACAAAGATGATACTGCTGCTTATCAAGGCACATCTAGCACTGTGACCTACTCGTGTTACATTGTTAAAAAAATAAATTCATACTTCTGTTTTAATCATTTCATGTTGTAAATTGTTCTGCTACCTCTTAAAGAAAACATTGGACGCAATCACTTTCTTCTCAATTCACCTATTGCTTACTAGGGGAACACAACATGAACTAAGTTTTGCAGATTGAGTTCTTGCAGGGTGACTTTCCCTTAGCCACTGGAGGGCTGAATCCCCGTCACTGATCACTATATTCAGTAATAACTTGTGTTAACACCAGAAGAGAACCTGCTGAAGTCAAAAGCTACAGATTCATAGCCTGGCAAGAGAGGGGCAACCAAGTTTAGTTTACTACAATGCTTACCACGTCAGGGTTGAAAAACATGCTAGCTGTCGGTGGAAAAAGTGAATGATTCCATGTCATAAAATAATTAAGGCTAGTCTTCCCTCCTAGCTACCTAATATAAAAGGGAAGTGAAGTTAGGCTACCATTAAAATGTTATAAGCTATTGATCAAGTCTTATGGCATTAAATCTACAGCTTTGACGAGTGAACAGCTGTAATAATGTCACTTGTTTGCACTTCCTAAACCTAGCATCTATGCTTGTTCTTGCCTCTGTTGCCTGGTTGTGCTCGTTTTTCTTGCCTCTGTTCCCTGATTGCGCCCGTTTTCTTGCCTTCTGCCCTCTGATTGTGCTTGTTTTTCTTGCCTCTGTTCCTTGGTTGTGCTTGTTTTTCTTGCCTCTGTTCCCTGATTGTGCTAGTTTTTCTTGCCTCTGTTCCCTGGTTGTGCTAGTTTTTCTTGCCTTCTGCCCCCTGTTTGTGCTCGTTTTTCTTGCCTTCTGCCCCCTGATTGTGCTCGTTTTTCTTGCCTCTGTTCCCTGATTGTGCTCGCTTTTCTTGCCTTCTGCCCCCTGATTGTGCTCGTTTTTCTTGCCTCTGTTCCCTGGTTGTGCTAGTTTTTCTTGCCTCTGTTCCCTGGTTGTGCTAGTTTTTCTTGTCTTCTGCCCCCTGGTTGTGTTCGTTTTTCTTGCCTTCTGCCCCCTGATTGTGCTCATTTTTCTTGCATCTGTTACCTGATTGTGCTAGTTTTTCTTGCCTCTGTTCCCTGATTGTGGTCGCTTTTCTTGCCTCTGCGCCCCTGATTGTGATCAATTTTCTTGCCTTCTGCCCCCTGATTGTGCTAGTTTTTCTTGCCTCTGTTCCCTGGTTGTGCTAATTTTTCTTGCCTCTGTTCCCTGATTATGCTCGCTTTTCTTGCCTTCTGTCCCCTGATTGTGCTTGTTTTTCTTGCCTCTGTTCCCTGATTATGCTAGTTTTTCTTGCCTCTATTCCCTGATTGTGCTCGCTTTTCTTGCCTATGCCCCCCTGATTGTGCTCGTTTTTCTTGCCCCTGCCCCTGATTGTGATCGTTTTTCTTGCCCCTGTTACCTGATTGTGCTTGTTTTTCTTGCCTCTGTTCCCTGGTTGTCCTAGTTTTTCTTGCCTCTGTTCCCTGATTGTGCTTGTTTTTCTTGCCTTCTGCCCACTGATTGTTCTTGTTTTTCTTGCCTCTGTTCCCTGGTTGTGCTCGATTTTCTGCCTTCTGCCCCCTGATTGTGCTAGTTTTTCTTGCCTCTGTTCCCTGGTTGTGCTAATTTTTCTTGCCTCTGTTCTCTGATTATGCTCGCTTTTCTTGCCTTCTGTTCCCTGATTGTGCTTGTTTTTCTTGCCTCTGTTCCCTGATTATGCTAGTTTTTCTTGCCTCTATTCCCTGATTGTGCTCGCTTTTCTTGCCTCTGCCCCCCTGATTGTGCTCGTTTTTCTTGCCCCTGCCCCCTGATTGTGATCGTTTTTCTTGCCTCTGTTCCTTGATTGTGCTTGTTTTTCTTGCCTCTGTTCCCTGGTTGTCCTAGTTTTTCTTGCCTCTGTTCCCTGGTTGTCCTAGTTTTTCTTGCCTCTGTTCCCTGATTGTGCTTGTTTTTCTTGCCTTCTGCCCACTGATTGTTCTTGTTTTTCTTGCCTCTGTTCCCTGGTTGTGCTCGATTTTCTGCCTTCTGCCCCCTGATTGTGCTCGTTTTTCTTGCCTCTGTTCCCTGGTTGTGCTAGTTTTTCTTGCCTCTGTTCCATGGTTGTACCTGCTTTTCTTGCCTCTGCCCCCCTGATTTTGCTCGTTTTTCTTGCCTCTGCCCCCCTGATTGTGATTGTTTTTCTTGCCTCTGCCCCCGTGATTGTGATCGTTTTACTTGTCTCTGTTCCCCGATTATGCTCGTTGTTCTTGCCTCTGTTCCCTAGTTGTGCTCGTTTTTCTTGCCTCTGTTCCCTGATTGTGCTAGTTTTTCTTGCCTTCTGCCCCCTGATTGTGCTTGTTTTTCTTGCCTCTGTTCCCTGGTTGTGCTTGCTTTTCTTGCCTCTGTTCCCTGGTTGTGCTCGTTTTTCTTGCCTCCGTTCCCTGGTTGTGCTTGTTTTTCTTGCCTCTGTTCCCTGATTGTGCTTGTTTTTCTTACCTCTGTTTGCTTCTTTTTCTTGCCTCTGTTCCCTGGTTGTGCTCGTTTTTCTTGCCTTCTGCCCCCTGGTTGTGTTCGTTTTTCTTGCCTCTGTTCCCTGATTGTGCTCATTTTTCCTGCCTCTGCCCCCCTGATTGTGCTCGTTTTTTTGCCTCTGCCCTCTGATTGTGCTCGTTTTTCTTGCCTCTGTTCCCTGATTGTGACCTGGAACTCCCTCCCTACCCACATACGGCAGACCCAAGACCTACTCGCCTTCAGAGGACTCCTCAAGACCTGGCTCTTCGAGCAGTAGCAGCACCCCCTTCCCTCAGCGCCTTGAGACCCTCACGGGTGAGTAGCGCGCTCTACAAGTACTCTGATTGATTGATTGAGGCTCTCCAGACCCCTGCAGGCACCGCTGGCCACCAGCACTGCTCCTACTACAGGCACGACTAGCCAGAAACCCTGCCACTGGCTTTACTCCACCCCCACCACATGGACCTGCCTATTTACTACAGAGATCCGCGGGCTAGTCCGACCCGTTCTCACACACACACCGCCTTGCCGTTTAGTGCTAAAAGCAGTGTGCCTCTGCTGTGGGGCTTGCCGACCCCGTTGTGGAGAGCGGTGGATAGTGTATGAATGTATTACAGACGCAGGCTTATTTTGGGTGGAAAAGTAATCCCCAGTATTTTTTTCCCATGTGTATATTCACTCGGTCTTGACAGCGAGCTGCACCAGATGCCGCGTGTTTTTCTTACCCGTGTCTGCCCCCCTAGCCTTGTCTCACTGCACCAGCCCCGTTGGCCTTCTTCTGCACTCTTAATGTTAGTCCGTACCCCCAGTTTATTTAGCCTGATTGTTTTCACTAGCCCCCCTCTCAATTCTCTCTCCCCACCTCAATGTCCCCCTTTTGTGCGAGGTAGCCCTTCTCGGGGGGATTGTGACCTGGCGAGCCCAATTTCAATCATGGCATGTGTAACCGAAAATTTCACAATTTAAGGGTTGATATATTGATTAATGTAATAGTCTGTGTAATACAGGTTTTGTGCAACTCTTAAAAACGGTAAACATTTGGTATCTAATCCCTTTGTGGATTTTTAGCAGTCAGTCAGTAATATCTTTATTTCGGTCAATTTGAGCATAAAAGTACAACTAAAATTACATACAATTTATTTACTTTTAAAATCAATTGCAAAAAATGGAGCAAGCGTGGATACATAAAATAAACATGGTTGGGTAAAACATACACGGGTATAGCCTATCGCAATTATGTAGTATAATCTATTCGAGTTGTTCCGCATGTGAAAGAGTATAATCATGTAAAACAGTTGATTGGTCTTAGCTGGAGACAGTTCTGACAATTCAAAGTGCATGTACGTCAATGCGAGATATAAAACAAATAACAAAACTAGGTATAGAAGATCAGCACTTCACTTCAATTACTTTAGAGCTAGCGTGTGTGTGTGTGTGACTCTGTGTGTGTGTGTGTGTGTGCCTCTGTGTGTGTGTGTGTGGCTCTGTGTGTGTGTGTGGCTCTGTGTGTGTGTGTGTGGGGCTCTGTGTGTGTGGGCTTTGTGTGTGTGTGTGGCTCTGTGTGTGGGGTTCTGTGTGTGTGTGGGTTCAAATGCAAAAGGTCTCGCATTTGCAAGAGATTAAGCTATTACTCTCTACTACTCTCTAATGCTTACCTATTGCCATTGTAAATGACAATACCGTGTATTTATCAGTTTAAACAAACAATAAATGAAAAAAATGACATTTGCAATGCCAATAGCTCTAACTTTAACAAAGACGAGACCGTTGCATTGTAAATGCTTGTTGTGAATGGCACTACCATTTGAGCTCTTGGTGAGCCATCCTCATTTAATGACAGCCAGATATAAGCCCCCCCCCATAACTCTATTAATCCCAGTACATGACATTAATGGGGTTCATATAAGTCTACTTGTCTGTGGTAGAAGATTCATGTGCTCATTAGGAGATCCTCTCACAAACATCTTCTTTTTCCTTGGAACCATTTATTATGTGGCTTATGTCGCTTTTACTAAGAAAAGACACCTTCCAAAAGGACTTCAATGTTTTCTTTTGTGTGTTCAGACATGAAAGAAAGATGCAAACATCAGACACAGGATTCACTTGGTACCACCTTGCAGACATCTGATGCTTGCAGGTCCGGTGGACACTCATGAAGCTCCATCTGTGCTGAATGTCTGAGGGGAAAGCAGTGAAAAAGCCAATTGATCTGGCTAGAAAATACAGGCACAAATGAATGCTGTTTGCATGTGTTTGCAGATTAAAAGCACACCGCTAGCTTTGATAAAGTATGTTCTCATACTGGTTCAGAGGATGCCACTGCTCACATTGCATGTTTAGAGATATATAACTCCACAAAGGATAGGTGCAGTTTTCAGTGCCTCAAACCCCTTTTCTTTACCTTATACACTGTGTGAAGTGGTAGCCCCACCACCATGGCTTTAACTACTACCCCTTCCCCCGAAGTTCAAGTCTAGTTCGGCCCCTGCATAAAATATAAATCTGTGATGTGCATATTACACAATGTGCTTTGCAGCAGGCACATTAACCCTCTGTGCTACTCTTTGAGTCAAAACTTTGATTGGACAAAACACAAAACTCTCCCACAACTGTGCTACCCACCTGAGTTACCTTACCCCTATTATGATCCTGTCAGAATTGACGGGCACACAAAGATCTCTGCAGGTGGTGTCTTAAACATGGGAGATATTTTGAAATGTAGTCTCTTTGTGACCAATTAAATAAGCTAGCACAGATTTTCTGTCAATGTGTCCTTGTTTCCAATTTCTTTGCAGTATGTTTTTTTTACAATAAATGTATAAGTTGACTGTCAGACCCTGCTTTTCAAGCTCCGCCCCTTGTGACTCCACCCCCTTTCCTCTGCCACACCCTCATACCCAATTTATGGGTTCCCGGATTAAATGTTTTCCAATTCCAGCACTGCATTCAAGCCTCTATAACCGGGGTCCTTTACTTCCCCTTGATTGAGTGCTATGTGGTTGTGTGACAAGCAGAAGTCGGGATCCATGTGCCATGCCAATGGTGTCCTCTGTGAGGGCGCAGTGATGCAGCACCAGATGTAGATTCTCATTCAGCCTGTCATTCTGGTGGGCATGGAAGTCAGCCTGCAATTGACATGGAAGCCTACCTCTCGGAGACCCTGTAGCAATCTGCATTATTTTAGGAGCACACACATCCACTGTGCATCTAGGGACAGGTGCAGACAATAGGTGAACATTAAAGAATACTGAAATGAGAAGACAGTTGACTGGAGAGGGGAGGAAATGCATTTAAGGGGTGTGTGGGAAACCAAGAGGTGCAGAGGATACAGTAAAGGCAAAAGACGACTGTTTGTGGAAAGAGTTGGTGATGCAGGAGGGAAGTGTGGAGTGCAGGGAAGGACAATGGACTGATTAGCTGAAAGACGTGTAGGACAGTAGGAAGGGAAGCATGAGGATAATGAATGGGTGCAAAGCAGTGTGCAGGGCTTAGGGAGAGAGCTGAAAAAAGAGGTGCAGAGATAGGCATGCTTAGAAATGAAAAAGAATCACAGGGAAGACAAGAAATGTGCACTGGAGAGGATGATTATGCAACAATGCCTCACACACCTAGAAAAGAATGAGAAACGGGATACGAAGCAGGTCAAAATAGAGTTTGACACTAAGGGGACGATTCGTATTCGGGAAACGTATTAGTACGACGATTCGTATTCGTAGCCGTTTCCGTACGAATCGTACAAATCTGTCCCAATCGCATAGTACGATCCGTTGCGAGAAAATACGTCCGAATCATTGTGAAACATTCGAAAATGAAGGGTAAATCCGTACAACATCGACCCGCACAGTGAACCATACGATTCGTAAAAATGCCGTACGACCCGTCAAGTACGATCCGGACCGGGGAATGAGTACACGATTCGTACGGTAAACCTCGCGTATGAGCGATTCGTACGGAGGGCAACACTATCACATACGCACCAAACCCCTAAAATCAAGGGGGGTATGCATGGGGTGTACGCACCGTACACCTACGACCTTGGGGTGTACGAACCATACCCCTACAGTCCATACACCTACGATCATGGGGTGTACGCAGGGGGACATACGCACCGTACCCCTGAAATCCAGGGGTGTACGCACCATACCCCGATACACCGTACCCCTGCAATCATGGGGTGTACGCACCGTACTCGGGGGGGGGTCCGTTTCATACGCATTTCAAAGCAAAATCAGCATTTACGGACGTTTTAAGCTCCCGTACAAAAAGAGTCATACGGAGTGTTGTCGATATGATTCGTACTTGCTGGGTCGGAAAATGCAGCTTCGATCCGTACGGACATCGCGTACTGCGCGTTCCGAATGCGATTCATACGGATTAGTGAGTTGTATGGTCTTCGGTACGATTCGTACAGAGAACTGCTTAGGGTACACATCGCACTACATCGTACGTACGGGTACGGTTCTGCATACGATTCGTGTGGGAAAAAAGCTCCGTACGGCAATTCGGAAGGCATTTTACCGAATCGGAATCGGCCCCTAAATGTGCACAAATGTTGATGAACGAAGAGGCTGCTGGCATGACGCAGGAAAGAACTGCAGGAGAAGACGGCAGTTCTTAAAGCTACTCAATGTAGAAAAAAAGCCTCACTTCAATAGACAATAATATAGACTAATCGATGGAGTCGACCAAATAAAATAAAAACGGGGAACACAGGAGGGTAGGTTGACAACCACCAAGACGTGCATATCCACAATTGAAGGTGAAACACTGACACACTAAAAACTGATCAATAAGGAAAAAATCCTCTGTGTTATCAACGCAAAGAAGGAAGATTTAGAAGCTAGATCCTGACATAACAACCTACTCCTAATTGGTATCCCAGAGTAGTGAAATACTGGAAACCTCAAGCACTACACAAAGAGACTACTCACTGCCCTGTGCGATGCTGACAGTTTCTTCCACCTGTTTGTGGTGAAGAAAGCACATCTGCCACTGAGACCGAGACCTCTGCTGGTGACTACCACTCATCCTATCATATGTGCGCCGGGAAACCCTTTTGGGTAGCTGTGAGCACTACAAGTGGCATAGTAATAATATAGCTAGCAAAATATCTAGATGCCAGAATATTGATGAAAAAATATAGATTGACGGAATATCGACTTCCTATCTACTAACAGGTAAGTACAAAAATATCAAATCCTAAATATCGTTGTCAATAATATAGTTTGCTAAAATATCGATTTTTTTTAAATATCTTAAAAGTAATATAAAATTAATTAAATAATCAATATAATTAAGTAAAACATACTTTAAAAAAATTTAAAACGTTAAAATTAATAAATACATAAAATGTAAAAAAAATAAACATGCATGTTTATTTTTATTATATATATTAACTTAATAATAATACATATTTAATATTTTTGATTATAACATGTTAAAAGCATAATTTAAAATATAATTACATATATATATAAATAAACCTATAATATAAATATAAAAATAAATTATATATAAGTTAAAACATTAAAATCATTTTTTTTTTACAAAATAATATTTTACACCACATTAAATATAACTTTACTGGAAACATTGCATAGCGTAGGGGATGAAATAACTATTTCCACTCCAACAAGTGGTACAGTAGGGAAAGTGTTAGATAGCGGGAGGGTAAAAATTACTATTCCCACTCCAGTGAGTGCAACAGTAGGGAAAGCGTTGGATAGCGGGTGGGTAAAAATGACTATTCCCACTCCAGTGAGTGCCACAGTAGGGAAAGTGTTGGATAGTGATTGGGAATACTGTACTATTCCCACTACACCAAGTGTAACAATAGGGAAAGTGTTGGATAGCGGGAGGGTAAAAGTTACTATTCCCACTCCACCGAGTGCAACAGTAGGGAAAGTTTTGGATAGAGGGTGGATAAAAATTACGATTCCCACTCCGGTGAATGCAACAGTAGGGAAAGTGTTGGATAGCGGGTGGGTAAAAATTACTATTCCACTCTGGTGAGTGCAACAGTAGGGAAAGTGTTGGATAGCGGGAGGGTAAAAATGACTATTCCCACTCCAGCGAATGCAACATTAGGGGAAGTGTTGGATAGCAGGTGGGAATAATTTAATATTCGCACTCCACCAAGTGTAACAGTAGGGAAAGTGTTGGATAGCGTAGGGGAATAATTTTGTATACCCACTCCTGCAATATAATTACAGAGCAATTATTTTTCCAAAATGAATTTACCTCCCACCATTTTACCCTATAAACGTCCCCTACAATATTGTAAAATATTAATAAACTAACATAATTAATTAAAAATTAATTAACTAATTACAATTAACAATAACATTAATAACCATCAAATCTAAATTAATTCACAAAATTAACACTACAAAATAACTTTTAATAAATATAATATAAAAAATAATAAAAATTACATTAAAACTAAAGTACTTCCTACCCCCTATCAACCTTCACCCAAAAGTACACAATTAACATATGTACAAATTATTAATAATTAATATCTAATTAATTATTAATAATTAATATCTAAGTAATTATTAATTAATAAACAAATAACATAAATACCTATTAATTGGTATTAATCAATTTATAATTTATTATTAATAAATTAACTAACTTAATTAACAATATAAATTAATAAATACTAAATTGTTAAACAATAAAATAATTAATTTTAATTAAATTACTTTCTACCCTATCGCCCTATAAACCCACAACCCGCTACAGAATTAAATTGCGCAAAAAATAATTAATATATAATTAATTATTTCTAAATATTTTTAAAAATATATATTATAATTAAACTACTTCCCACCCTATTCTCCTATAAACCCACAACCCACTACGGATTTAAATTACCCAAAAATGTATTTTATCAAAATGCATTACTTTTAATAAAATTCAATCATAGATTAGAAAAATAATACATACTTTTAACACATATACTAACACTTAAAACACAAAACAAATTGCTATTTTTAACAACTATATTATGACTGTCGATATTACTAACTTCGATATTATGAAAAACGATTTCTTACCTGCATTTCGATATTCTGCACCACTATATTTTTGTAATCCGATATTATGTCCATTCTATATTTTAAACTCGATATTTTGCCATATCAATATTAAATTTCGATATTATGACTGATTACCATCCCACTGAGACGTAATGAGATGACAGAAAAATTGATAAATCAACCCTATAAAAACCTGCATATGTGCAATATGTGGGATATACATATCTGGTACAGGAGAGGGTCTCTACTCTCATCTTTGTGCTCAGTCGTAGCCAGATGTTGAAATGTTTTTCTATCTACTGTAACTTGCAACACTGAAGCATCTGTCATTTGATATCTTAATCTTAATCAACACAGATCTCTGTGAAATACTGAATAGTGTTTTTTTCATTTTGTATTTTGGTTTATCCTTAAGTATTTTCTTTTAAAGGTTGCCACACGCAGTGCGCTTCAGGTCTTGCCAGGATGAGGGGTGTCACATTTTCACTAAAGTTAAGATTCATAGGGCCCTCATTTAGAGAAGACCGACGTTTTCAAATAGAGTGCAAATGGTCTTGACTCCCATTTTAAAGGCTGCCCAATATTAGGCGAATGAAAATACTGCCAATGCATTTAGATTTTGGACTTCGTTTTACCTGGGGGTCAAACCAAATACAAAAGCTACCAAAAATGTTGGTGCCCACCAACCCTCATTTCTTGAGAAAAACTCCAAATAGAGAGCAAAAACTCAACGGGATTCTGGTCAGGGTTGCCCCCTGGCCAGTATATTAGTCATGACCAGTATTTGCCCGTGAAGGCCGGTAAAATCCTGTAAAACAGCAAAATACTGTATTTTCCCTCTTGTAAATACAACAAATGCTAGATGAAATCGCTGTATTTTAGTTGTCCTAATCATTCCTAAATGCTCAGAACAGCAAACTGGCACACAATTGTAATGTTTAATAGAAAGACTGATAATTGTACACAAATAATTATTCTAACACTGGGTTCTTGGTATTTTTCTCTGAGAGTGGTGGCTACCCTAAGTTACCGGGAACAAAACAAATTAAGAACTCAGTTTTTAAGTCTGCGTTTCTTTTCACAAGGACACATTCATTTTTGGCACAGGATATTAAGTGATTTGCCTAGAATCAATGAATGTTAAGCCAATGTTGAGACTAGCATGTGGGTACCTCGTTCCAACGTAAATAGGTCTGGCTGTTACGCCATATGCACTTTTCGATTGACTACAAGTATGTGTTGTCTTTCGTTCCAACATCATCAGCTCTGTAGTGACCAGCTGGTCGCAGTCTAGGATTTGTAAAATAATGTGTTTTCACCAGCCACTCCAAGAGGGCTGGCTTCCACACTCACCCCACACCCATCCATCACAAGTGTCATTGGTCAGCTGACCCTAACAATAAAAGGTGCCGGGCGCACTTGCCCTGGGCAGTTCCAGACAGTAACTCTTTGTGTCTGTGTGATTGCTGTTTGTGCATGAGGGCCTAGGGCCCTGACCTTTACATTGGCGACGAACAGGATGGATCGTGCATGTGCAGCAGCCCTGAAGGTTGGAATGGGGGGGAAGTGTAGCCTGGGTCACTTCTCCATAGTGCCACTATCGGCAACACTCCCCATCCCTCCCACAGCAATAACTTAGAGAAATAATCAGACAAGACACATTCTTAGTGGAGAAAATTGCTGCAGGTTTATTTGCATACCAAATATGCCAACATGGTGGGTTATCTTACGGGCGATCACAGGGCAGGCAGCCCCTCGCCGCCTGCCCACCTGGTGAGCCAAAATTCACTTTGGCCCTAGCCAACCAGTGTTTGTTCGATTTGGGGGAGAGGATAGCCCCTCCCACCGGTGGACCACCAGTCCACCCCTTTACTCACGCCCCCCCAGCTAAGGGGGGCAGAGCGTGCAGGCAACCCCCGGTTGCTCAGGTCCACAACCGCCCGTAGGACTAACGGGGTGCCGTTGCTCCTCCAGGGTCCGATGCGAGGACCTCCCTGGGGATATTTGGCTTTAGCACCCATACTGTGCTCCTGCAGAGGGTACCCTTCTGTACCTTACAGCCTCTGGATCGCCCTGTAACTCCGCCTGCAACACAAAATAATAAGTTAGATAGACACGCCCCCCCCCTGCCTGTATGCCGGGTAAGCTATGGGGAGGGAAACGGCGTCCAGGCAGACTAGACCCATCGCCGCAGTACCCTCATAAGAGGGCGGTCACCGTAGTGCCACAGATGGCAAGCGCACCAGCCTTCTGCTGTCCAGCAGCTGGGGCAGCTGCTGTGACGTCATTTCACTTCCGTAGGGGGGTGGGGGGGACGGGGTATTTAGGCCTCCCCCTCCCTCGGAGCGGCCTCTTTGTGCTCTTGCTGCCCTCGATGTTGCCCTCCCTGCCGCTTACCCTACATATCAGGAGGCGGGGGGGTGCTATGCTTATAATATTTGTTATTTGTGTTGCAGGAGGAGTTACAGGATGATCCAGAGGCGAAAGGTACTCAGGAGTACCCTATGCAGAAGCACAAAGGGTGCTGAGGCCCAATATCCCTGGGAGATCCGTGCGGTGGACCCTGGGGGTGCGACAGCGCCCCGTTATCCTATGGGCGGTTGGTTACCTGGACAACCGGGGGTCGCTTGAATGCTCCGCCCCTCGTAGGGGGGGGTGTGAGCTAGAGGGTGGACCAATGGTCTACCGGACAGGTGAGGGGCTATCCTCTCACCACAACCGCTAAGCACCGTCTGGCCAAGGCCGCGGGCTACTTGGCCTATCAGGTGGCAAGCTGCGAGGGGCGGCTTGCCTTTGGATCATCTGTAAGTTAACCCACCATGTGTTGGCATTTTATGCTAATAAACCTGCGACTTCTTTTTCCCAACAACAAGTTGTCTTGTCTACTTATTTATGATGGGGACCAGAGCTCTCCCTAGTGAAAGTACTAGGGGTGCGAGCTAGTCGGACCGAATCTGCTGATATTATCACGCTGTGTAAATCGTTTTTAAGGACTTTTAATCTGCATCAATATTTTATGTTGGGGGCTTTAAATTACTTATTTCAAGGGGAATTTGACTGAGGCACACTGACACCTCTCCACACGCTTTTTGCTTCTTTCCCTGCCTCGCCCAGCCGTTTATTGAGCCGGTGTAGGCGACGGTGGGCGCCATCTTTGGTGTGGCTGGGGCTGCGCTCTAGTCGCGCCGGCCTCCCACCCTCCTCACACTCCATATAAGTGGTACCATGACCAGGCGGCGCAGCGTGCTGGCGCAGCGGGCGCGCCGGTTGCGCGCCGAAGCCGCTCCTAAGCCAAGCCCGTCTGCGCCCGTCCGCGACCGGACACGGCCCAGGGCCATAACCCCTGGCCCTTTAGTGCGCTATTCCCCCCAGCAATTAAGACAGATGAACTTTGGCTGCTCTCGCCAACATTGTATCATTCTGCCTCTCTCTACTGTAGTGGGCGCTACCCCTCCCCCTTGTCCTGGGTGTCAATACCAACTTCCGCAACCGTGTTTGCCAGGCCTCTTAGCCTCAGATGTTCCCAGTAATATATGTTTTCATGATTCGGATATCACTTACTTTCATGGCTGTCGAGCAGCGCTCATTAACACGCGCTCCCTTCCATGCCACAGTGTACAGATTAGTGAGTTTATTATCGCTCATGATCTTGACCTCCTTTTTGCCACTGAAACCTGGGGAGATGCTGGTTCAGGACCGGATTTCTGCCAGGCAACTCCTGAGGGCTACAGTGTTGCTAGGCATGATAGACATATAGGTAGGGGTGGAGGACTTGCTATTATTTATAAGAATCAATATCGCACCACTCTTGACCCCATACAATCCACTAATTGTGAAGCAGCCACTTTTGCTATTAACATTAATTGCAAACAAGCCTTTAAAGGAATTCTGCTATATCGACCCCCTGGGCCTCGAAATTCCTTTCTTGCTACTCTTTCTGATTTTAATGACCACATCATTAGCTCGAAGGAATACATGATATTGGGAGATTTCAATTTCCCTTTGGAAGAACAGGGTAACCATGACACCACTCAACTTACTGCTGATCTCCTAACCTTAGGACTTCAACAACTGGTAAAGGGAACTACTCACCAGGCGGGACACACATTAGATGGCTTGTTTACTAACAACTCAGATATCTCTCTATTAGATATTCTTCCTCTCACGTGGTCAGATCACAGGGCCATTATCTTTGGTATACATACTCGGCCTGTTAACCCTCCCCCCTCCAGGTCACGAACTAGGATAGGGACCCGTGCCTGGAAGAATGCAGATATCCCTCAGATGGTAGACATCCTGACACTATCCTTCCCTACTGGAGGAGCCAACCCTCTCTCTCAGCCTCTGATTTCCAAGATTGGATTCAGAACGCTGCTGATCAGGTGGCTCCGGAGAAGCTTATCCGACCCAACAGAATATCTCCGTCGGCGGTTTGGTACACCGAAGAGCTTAGGCTCCACCGAAAACACTGTAGGAACTTAGAAAGGCGTTGGAGAAAATCCTACTGCCCCATAGCCAAGCAATCCTACAAAGACGCCCTGACAATATATAAAAAGGCTATTACTGCTCGAAAAACTACCTTTTTCTCGGCTCAAATAGAGAATGCCAGGAACTCTGCCAGAGAACTGTTCTCAGTGGTCACCACTCTGTCCACCCCTTCTTCGGGTCCCGGGGCTGAACCCTCTCAGTCTCTCTGCAATGCTCTGTCTTGCTTTATCATCACGAAGGTGGCAGATATCTACTCATCCTTTGCAGGGGACGTAGGGACAAGAACTAGAGTTTGCAGTGGGGAAGAACTAGTCACTGACCATGACCCCCTCTCCTTCTTTGCCCCCATTACGCAAGATCAAATTAGCAGACTCATTTCTACTATCAAGTCTGGCTCCCCCTTGGACCTCTGTCCCCCTTTAGTGATGGCCAACCTAAGTGAGGTGATCTCCCGCCCACTTATGGAAATTTGCAACACTGCATTTCAAACCGGTCACTATCTAGTCCCGTGGAAGAAGGCAGTGATTAAACCCCTTCTGAAAAAACCCTCCCTGGATCCTACAGCTCTGGCCAGCTATAGACCTATTGCGTGTCTCCCCTTTCCCGCCAAAATATGCGAAGCTCTGATGAATAAACAACTTTCAGAGTTCGTCGATACTCACCAACTTCTCGACGAAACGCAGTTTGGCTTCAGGAAAGGGCATGGAACGGAGACCGCCTTAATAAAGGCCTCAGATGAGATCAGAGCCATTAAGGACCAGGGAGGTGTGGCCGTCCTGATCCTTTTGGACCTATCCGCAGCCTTTGACACGGTCGACCATGCTATTCTGGTCGACCGTGTCACAGCCCTGGGGATAAACGGCATGGCTAGAGATCTTATTTCATCTTTTCTAGCCAACCGTACCCAGACAGTGAAATTGGGCAATTTCTACTCTCCTGTCTCTGCACTCCCTTGTGGAGTCCCACAGGGTTCCTCGCTAAGTCCTACGCTATTTAATATCTATGTAGCGGACTTAGCGAGGGTAATAAAGGCCCATGGGTTGCGACTAACATCTTACGCAGACGACACCCAACTGGTTCTGGCGATCCATAAGGACGGCCCAGTGGTGGCAGCCAATTTCCAAAGGGCCATGCTTGCTGTCAGTACCTGGATGTCCTCAAATTGTCTGAGGCTTAACTCGGACAAAACCAAGGTCATGACTTTTGGTAAACTCTCCCCGGAATGGTCCTCCATCTGGTGGCCCAATCAGCTGGGCTCTCCACCTGTCCCAGTTGAAAAGGCTAGAAACCTGGGAGTTATTTTTGACTGCAAGCTGTCATTTAACCTGCACGTCAACAAGGTTGTGTCATCTGCGTTCTTTATTTTAAAGAAAATCAGGAAATTGCTGCCTTACCTCCCTACTTCAGCCGGGAAGACCTTGGTCTCTACCTTAGTGTTTTCTAAAATCGATTATGGGAATGCCCTCTTTCTCAACTCTCAGAAACTAGTTTTATCTAAGTTGCAGTCCATACAGAACGCGGCTGCTAGAATTCTTCTTGACATCCCCCGCCGCCAGCCTACTACTCCTGCCATTCGTCAACTGCATTGGCTAAGAGTAGAGGGCCGCATTAAATTCAAGGCCCTCTGCATTGCCTATAAGGCAGTGCATGGCGTTGGACCCAAGTTTCTGACTGAAGCATTTCAGCTGTACACCCCTAAAAGGCAGCTGAGATCTGCCAACACCTGCCTCCTGCCGGCACGAGAACAGCAACCTGGGGAGACAGACGTTTCCTGGTTGCTGCGCCCAAGCTTTGGAACCTTTTGCCACTCACGATTAAAACTGCCCCCAATCTGATGAGCTTTCGTAGGCTCTTAAAGACATGGTTGTTCAACCAGTAAGTTTGTTTGTTCGGTCCTTCTGGCCTCCACATGCGCCGAGACAAACCAAACCTGGAGGATACCTGCGAAATGAGACACACCCCAACACTGACCGGAGGAGCTGCATTGCCCCCCCCCCCCGCGGACACCCGTCCCAGGCAGAGGCTTGGCATGCCGCTTAAGTTGCGGAAAGGGGGGGTACGGACCTACCACGCAACAGCAGCTCCTGGCCGACCAGCGACACGTCCAAACGGCGTCCAGGCAGACTAGAAAAAGAGGATGACCAGTGGGCAGGAGAGGTATATGTACCTCTTCCCCCCACCTCCTCCTGCCCGGAAATTACGGGGGCATGGGGGACCCTCGATGGTCCCAAACACTGGAAGGCTGACATGTCGTGTGCCATCCTGTGGCACTAAGGGGGCCGCCCTCTTAGGAGGGCCCCTGCATGGGCCCGGGGCAGCCCTGCAATTGCAACACGCTCCACGAGGTTGGCGAGGAGAATGGTGCCCGCCTGCGCATGATCCAGTGCCAGCACACCGACCAGTGGTGCCCCCAAAGAAAAGAGGGAGAGCTGGCCGAATGTCCTGCCTGCTGCTGGTACTTCGGTGAGTTAGCTGCGAACCAGGCGAAGATCTCAGAAAGCAGACCCCCATCCAGCACCTCTGAGGGCTGAAAAAGAGACTGTGCAGAAAGAGACTGTGCCTCAGTGCCCACAGCGAGGTGTAAAGAGATAGCGGAGGTGAAGCATCCTCACCTGCTGCGCTGCCCAAGGAAGCGCTGTGAGGTGAACGGATGGCTGAATGGGCACGGCAGCAGTGCCCAACTTAGGCACTTGTCGACTGCTATGGTGAAGTCGAAGGTCTGCCCTAACTTGTGTGAAGGTTCAGAGTCCAGCCAGCCTCCTGCATGGCATTCGCATCACCAGCGACACCCCTGAGTCATGAGTGGTGCACTGATACCAAGTGAGGCCCCCACTCCCACATCCAAAGGCAACAACCCTGCACCTACAGTGTGGTGGCAGACGCTACTAAGGGAACAGCTGCTGTCATCTTTTGGGTCACTAGAGCGACAGCAGAGCTGCGGGCTGATGGAGGAAGTCACACAAAGTGAGCCTGTTGCCAGCGGCTGTTTTCTCTGCATGTGGGTGGTACAGGGTTGGAGACGAGGCCACGCCAGCATGGTGTTGGGGACCCGCACGGCCCGGGATAAAGGAAAGACTGACCTTGTAGTGGGAGGAGGTGCAGCTGACCTGCAGGCTTTCTCCCGCCGTGGGTGATCACGTGGTGGCTTTCGGAGACGGTGCCCCGCCTGCGGTTGAAGAGAGCGCAGCATGGCCAGCAGGATTGAAGAGGTAGCCTTGGATTGGCCCTGTACGCACCCGTTAAGGGAGATGCGGCAGGCGAGGGAGTAGACCTGATTAGTGCCCATGCTGCAAGGTCCCAGCACCTTGGGCCTCGCTGCCTGTGGTGGGTAGGCCTTGTCAAAGAGAGGAAGAGCGCGGAGCCAGTGGAAGGTTGCTGGGCCTCCTAGCGGTAGCTCAGTACACCGTGCCAGGGACTCTCAAGGAACTTCAAAGGAAGGCCTCCCCAGGGAAGTTTAAAGGCCACTCCAGCAAACCAGGCGACTGAAGGGGAGAGAGCAGGCATAAGATGAAAGGCCCGCAACATCAGGAAAGAGAAGCGCAGAGGAATAGTGTGCCCCAGGAACTGTCCTGGTCTACGTAAAAGAGGAGAGACTGGGGCACCCCTGAAAAGAGCTCCAAGAGCCCCAAACTAGCCAAGTTAGTGACATGACTCCTGTGGGTTGTATATTGTTTGTGGGGAGAGACTGTTAACCACCCACAAGGAGCCCCAGGAAGCCCAAAGTGGCCCTCGTCCAGAAAGCTGCCAAGAGTACGGTGACAGCGAAAGGAAGTAACACCAGAGGCAGCAGTGGAGTGTGACAACCCCTGTAGATGCAGCCCGAGATGGGTTTTGTCTTCAGAGATTGTGCAGTGTACATTTGGCCCGAGTGCAGAGGCCATACATTGACAAGGAAAGTCCCCAGTGAAAGGAGACAGCACCTCAGGCCCCAGTGGTGAACACACTGTAACGCAAGCCAGAAGCATGTGTGCGCAAGGCAGCAGTGGAAAGTACCCAAGAAGAGAGACTGAGAGTATGAGTTCAGAGATGTGTCGAGGGTTGCATCTAGAGATCAGACAGCACAGGCAGGAGCCCTGGAGTGAGTGAGCCCTATGAGGAAAAGGAACCATGTCATCACACGGTGTGGCAGACCCTGTGAAGCCTGCCTGAGATGAGGCAGGAGCGAGCGCTACGATGGCGTAGTCTGGAGGGGCAAGGAGTGCGTCCTCAAGTGAAGACCTGTGAGAGGTCCACGAAGAGAAGACCTGTGAGAAGTCCATGAAGAGAAGACCTGGGAGAGGTCTATAAAGATATGACCTGTGAGAGGTACAGGAAGAGAAGACCTGGTAGAAGTACACTACGTGAAAACCTGTGACAGGTCCACCAAGAGAAAACGAGTTGAAGAGAGCCAGTCCTAGGGGGTAGGATAGGACCAGTAAGGTCCAAGTGAAATGCATGTCACATGGTGAGGCCAGCTCAAAAGGAAGAAGGGAAGACGAAATTAGATGGGAAAGGAGAAGAAGAGTGGCACAAGGCTACAGCACTAAAGTGCAAAGGAAGAAGAGAATTGTGTGTAGTAGACATCTGTCACACAGCAAATTGCAGACTAATTGTGAATGTCATCATTAAGCGCATCACTAAGACCATCCAAGGAGCACCGGACAGGTACAGTGGGGTCCTGTGCCCATGAAACACCCAGAGGTCAACCAGTAATCTGTGGCGCCATGGGAGGCTGGCCACCCAGAGACCAGCTGTGTGTCTCGGTTAACCTGATGCCTGCTGACAAGAGCATGCTTGACCATTCGTACCATTCACCTTTGGGGTTGCACAAGAGACTTGGTTGTCGTCCTGTTCGGATTTTCTCCATGACCTTGGTTGTTGGGGGGGTGGTCAAAAAGAGGCTCCGAGCAAACCACACAGGCCTGTGGCCATCCAGAGGCAAGGGCCTCAGGGAATTTCGGTAAGAGGGGAATCCCGACACGAGAGATGCGTCTGCAGCCGCTCCACAGCAGGTACTGAGAAGCTTTGAGGTCGCAGTCAGAGTCTGGTTATCCCAAGACTAGCCGATGCCTGTGCACCAGAGTCCGGATGGCAAGAATACCTGGATCCTACAACAACCATCCTTGTGGCAGAACGAGGACTTGAATGTAGTCCTCTAGGCGGTTCCCCAGTTGGCCACTTTGCGCGGCCTGGGTGACTTACCGCGCTGTCCAAACAGTCCCGTTGAACTTGGGGTCAAGGGCCTCAGGGACGTCCTGTGAGAGCAGAGTCCCGGTAAGAGCGGGAATCCTGAGGTTGCACCATCATTGGGTGCCAGGAAGCACTGCGGCATCAGAGGACGACTCTTCAACCATCGCCGTGAGATCATCAGTCTTGGGATGCTTGCGATCCATGAGCCAGGACATCTTTGAAG
The DNA here is from genome assembly GCF_964263255.1 of Lissotriton vulgaris. NCBI lineage: Eukaryota > Metazoa > Chordata > Amphibia > Caudata > Salamandridae > Lissotriton > Lissotriton vulgaris. The sequence continues at coordinate 548,587,189 of NC_141699.1, read as the reverse complement.
AAAGCAGACTCCACCATTGCTCCTGATTCACCATCACAGTGAACTTTGTAAATAGACTTCCACACAGTGAGACATGGTGGGACAGGACCCACCGTGCCCTGGTGGCCTGTGACAACATGGTCTTGGGAGCGAGAAATCCAGACTTCATCCACACTGCCATTCGTGCCCAGAGTAGTCTGGTTAATCTACGAAGTTGTGCCGTAATGCCTGGTGCTCCCAGCTGCACCTGTCCACTCATCCTGTCCTGCAAGCAACCTGTATAGACTCAGTGGAGATTTGTTTTGTCATTTTGGTCTTTCCCACAGGGTGAGCTTGTAGTCCCATTATTAATAAAGTTTGGGAGGGATGTAGTGACTGGCTAGTCACTGTCTAGTGTTTGTAAAGTGATGTGTTTCCACTAGCCACTCCTAGAGGGCTGGCTTCCACACTCACCCCACACCCATCCATCATAGGTGTCACCGGTCAGGTGACCCTGCCAATAAAAGGGGTCGGGCGCACGTGCCCTGGGCCAATTCAAGACAGTAACTCTGTGTGTCTGTGTTATTACTTTTTCTGCTTGAGGGCCTAGGGCCATGACCTTTATAACCTCTGGACGTTCCACTGCATCCTCTGTCCTATTAACTACAGATGTCTGTTTGGTGACGCTGTCGTATGATTCCTGATGGTGTTGTTCACGTCCTTTCAAATTACTGTGACGTGTATAGGAATTTTAGTGTCATCTCACGTATTGGCCCTTTCAGCACCTTAGGCATTCGAACGTTCAAAGCTCTTTCTCGGGCGTGGTTTTCCAAATATACCTTGTTATTTTCACATAGTTTCTCAGGGTTGACCTATAAATAAGCTGTCACAAGCCCTGCCAAGTTCCTGGGTGTCTCTCTCGCATACAAAATACACTTGCACCACATGTGCAATATATGTAGGTGTGAGATCTTGCAACATTTCCATTGTGCAAGGGTCTGTAAAGGCAAGTTCTAATCTATGCACACAAATACCTAGAGGGCCTTCACTGTCTCTCCCATACCCTCTATGGGCCATAGTCGATCACACATTGTCCTACATGCGACCTGCGCTTTCAAACACACAAAAAAGTGTTACACTATTTTGCGCAAGTAAACTCTATGGTTTCTGCACCGCCTTCCCCAATATCACTTCATGCACAGTGTGAGAAGTTGGCCTGGCATATGCTGTCCACTATTCTAGTGGGCACCTTGCACCAGTCCAAACGACCCTTATTGATGGTAGGTTTAAAGACAACCTATATAGAAAGCTATCCTAGAGGTAGCTGTGGAGAGCAGCCTTCAGACTAAGTCTTGAAGGAATGTAAAGCAGCTTGTTTTACCAGTCTATAATCTCGTGAATGACCAAATGAAAGGAGAACCACACCAGGTATATATATAAAATATATGTATTTAATCTAAACCCATTCCTCTAGTCTCTTTATGGGGCTATAGGCAAAAGTACACACAGGAAACTTATTTAGCGCACAGTATACGTTTTGCCCTAGGGGCCTCACAAACCATATACTAAAAAAGTGGTATAAGTACCACCACAGTCATAAAGACAAGGCCTAGGGCCTGTAGGACCGCTGGGGCAACCAAGAACCACCCAAGGTAGTGACTCAGGAGACCCACGGGGGATGCGTGCAGTGTCTAAACACAAATTTAAAGATTTGGGATAATTAGGAGTGGACTAGGAACAAACCGCTTGAGAACTGGACAGTTCGAGAGTCAAGACCCACGGGAGAACTGAAGTACTCGTGTTACCTCACCCAGGGAAGCCGGGTGCATAGGTGTCTTTTCGTGTCGGGTTTCGTCTTCGTTTCCTGTGGAGAACTGCAAAAGAGTGCTGCAGATGAAAAGTGTCCGGGTGGATCCAAGAGTGGATCGAAGATCTGAAGAAGCTGAAAGCAGAGTGGACAGAGTCTGGGTCACTTGCCAGTGACCAGGGAGGCAGTAAGAAGATGCCCACCGATGTCGGTGATTTCAGGTGCAGGAGATGAAGCTTGACTCTTCAGCCACGAGGACTAGGAGATGTCCACGACAACCAGGAGCTGGATTCGAGCTGTCCCATGTTGGATGTTGAGTGCTGCAGCATTGGTATCCGGATTGGACCCAACAAGCCTTGGCAACAGCAACCCACACAGAATGCAAAGAGTGGCTTCGGAGCAGACCAGCAAGGTCTGAGGGACTCACCCTTTGGAAGGGAGTCAGGCAGGGCACGTCTGGAGCAACTAGGGAAGCCCAAGAAACAAAAGAGTTCCCTTCGTGGGGACCCACCAGTCGGCGGACCAGGGATCGCGAAGGGGCCTTGAGCAGAAATGCAAGAAGCGGGCCAATGGAACACTTGTGGAGTGTAGGCCCACAATCTGCGGTGCAGATGGTGCTCAGAGCTTGGACATGAATAGCCCAATGCACAACTTCGGAAAAAGCTCGGGAATTAGATGCACTTGCAAATGTGCACGTGTCCAGGAGTTCCGGTCTCTTGTGAGGGCTACAGGTCTCAGCTTTGCTGTGAGCTCATGTCGGCCTCGGAGATGTCTGGAAGTCCGTGTCCTGTGTCGCAAATCCTTCGGGATCCGGCAGGAGCCTTGGAAATGCAGACCAGCAAGATGCTTCTTTGGTGCCTGTTTGAGCAGGGAAGTTACTCCTTGACCCCAAGGGAGATCCTTCCGTATTCTAGTCGAAATAGAATGTCGAAGTTCCAGGATATATGATGCAGAGTTTCGTCCAGGGTAATCTAAAGTCCTAAGGACTGGGTTCCTATACTTACACTAAGTTTAGGGGTTGGACTAACTCTAAGGTCCTACCTATGGGTGGACCTGAGGAGGGGGTGGTTACACCCCTTCCCCTTTGTCCAGTTTCGTGCCAGAGCTGGGCTGAGTGCCTCAGCAACCCGTTTAAACTAGGGTATTCACAGGGACACCTTGTGTGCCCCAGGCACTGTCTGAAAAGCATTCACTGAATGCACCCCCTGCCCCAATATATTAAAGTCTGTCTGGGGAGGTGGTTAACCTCCCTGTGACAGGAAACCTATTGTCCGGCCTCCCCAGCCGGAGTTTCGTCCAGCAGCAGGAGGTCAGACCCGTGTCTGTGGCAGCAGCAACCATTTTGTGATGCTGGGACTCTTTTAAACTATTACCGGTCAGGTAAGTATGTACATGTCTTCTCCCTCTAGAAGGGTTGAATTCTACCCCCGCCGCCAGGACTGGCACCAAACACGACATTTTTTGATGTAGCCATTCCAAAGTTAGCGTTAGCATTTACCGTGAGGTTATAATGCACTTGAGAGTATATGGTATGGCTGTATCACAGAACAGATACACAGAAGTGATTACGAAAGCTGCAGAGGGGCTCAGCTCATGCTTGGGCACCCTCTCACACAAGACCAAGCGCTCTGCCTTCTGGATTTTTATGGCCTGCCATAGGATTGACTTATAGGTTTATATGTGTCTGTTATTAAAGGTAGATTATAGGTAGCCTATATCTTAGCAAGGGGTGCAAGCACCACCTTACCCAGGCTGCAGTAACAGACCTGTGGTGCCATTTTGGAAGGCTTCCCAGGGGTGGCATAATACATGCTTCAGCCCCTGGTAGGCCTCTGTGGTACCTAAGGTACCATATACTAGGGACTCACAAGGGTAACCCAGTAACCAATCTGGAGTGTACCTAAAGTACATGCAATACATTTAGAGAGGAAGCAGCTAGGCTGGGGTCCTGGTTAGCAGGATCCCAGCCAAACTAAGTCCAAAACCATCAAAACACCAGGAAAAAAGTGGGGGCAACCATGTAGTCAGATTCCACCTTCCTACACACAGGTTAAGAAATTTCAATATTATTTTTCACAATTCAGTCCTGTCAATGCTGCTTTGTGTTCTATTAACCTCATCACTGCGGCGCGAATTCCGCCGCAGTGCTGAACATTCCGATCGCAGGCGTGGTCATGACGGCTCCTGGCCGTCATCAGCACATGCCCACCGTGACTCACGACGGCCGGGAGCTATCATGAGGATCGAAGAGATTAATCGAAAGTATTAATTTTTCATTGGAATAACCTGTTTATGCCCTTGGGATACTCCTTTCTATTAACACGAGTCATGAGGTGGTTATATAATTATGTTTTTTTTATTTTTTATTTATTAAAAAAAGTTTTGTATAGCGCAGACATGACCCAGGTGTGTATCAGAGCACTTTACATAGGTATAGGTAGACAAAGGAAAATAGGTAGGTGAGAAAAATCATGGAAACAGTGAGGCGATATACAATAGGGGCAGGCAGAGATTGGGGCGGGCAAAGGAAGCAGGAAGGGTGCTAGCAAAAAGAAGGGCAATATACATCAAGAGCAAACCAGACAAAAAAAAAACAATCACTTAGAGGCAATAGGAGCACAGCATCAAGTTCAGCGCATTGTTCATTAGAACAGTTTGTTCAGTAGTAGAGTTTTGACTTCCCTTTTGAAGGCAAAAGTAGAAGGAAGAAGTCTTGTATCCACTGGAAGGGAGTTCCAGCTTCTCGGGGGATGCCAGAGAATGTACGATTGTAAGTTTTAAGCTTCTTAAATTTCTTGGGCTTTAGAAGCAGTGTGCCAGTGCTCCTTGTGGACCTGAAGCCACCGAAAGTTCCAGTTTGTTTGTCAGGTAGAGTGGGGTGTTGAAGTGTTGTGCTCTATGGGTCATGCAAGCGATTTTAAGTTGTATCCTAGCTTCAAAGTGAAGTCAATCGAGCGATTTAAGATCCGGCGAAATGTGATTAGTCTTCTTACAGCCCGTGATGAGGCTAGTGGCAGCATTTAGAGATGCTCTGATAGGTGCTAAACTGAGTTTAGACAGACTGCAAAGAGTAGCATTGCCGTATTTTAGATTGGAAATGACAAGTGCTTGCACTGCCAAGATTTAAAGTCATCTTGGGGAAAGTAGGGTTTGAGTTTTCTTATGATGCAGAGTTGAAAGTTCGGTCCTTTGGTTGCTGATCTGATGTGGTCTTGCATGTTTGTTTTTGTCTAGCACAACTCCAAGTGATTTAGTAGAGTCAACGATGTGCGGTGTGCAGTTGAGGGCGGCGAAATTACAAAGAAACTTCAAAGCAGTAGGGGTTTGCTTAGTGGGTGCAATAAGGAAGAATTCAGTCTTGAGGGTGTTTAATTTGAGATGGTTGAAGGTAAGCCAGTTAAGGGTTTTGAGAAGGGTTCCGTTGAGAGATTTGATGTCTTTGGGGGAGGAGATTTTCATGTAAAGTTGGGTGTTGTCCGCATACATGTGATATTGGATGTTGGAGCCTTTAAGAAATACAGTTAGTGGTTCAAGGAAGAGGTTGGAGAGAGTGGGGGAGAGTGAGGAGCCTTGGGGAACACCCAGTGTGCAGGGACTCGGGTTGGAGAGAGACTGGTTGGATTTGAGCCTTTGTGTTCGGTTGTTGAGGAAAGAGGCAAACCATTTAAGGACCGTGCCTGAGAACCCCATTCTGCGTTCCAAGAGGAAGAGTAGATTGTCATGTTTGACAGTGTCAAAAGTCAAAGAGAGATCGAGTAGGATTAAATGGCAGGTTTCATTTTAGTAAAGTAAAGTGAGAGCGTCGTCACAATGTGAGTGACAGCCTTTTCTTTTTTTTTTTTTTAAATTTTTGAAGACCTTTATTGTGCATATTGCAGAAAAACAAATACGGGCCTACAACCATCCGGCCGGCCACGACATATAGGAGCACAGGTGTCAACATTACGGCCTTCCGACGGCATCATGTGATACAACAACAATTAATAACTGTTACACTGGAAAGGACATGCCGCCAGGGAGAAGGATCAGTGAGGTCAATTTGAAAGTTTTTTCTGATGAAATAAAAACAATAAAGGATTGATATAAAGAATATCCGAGTCCATACTGTCAGTCCACATGAGTAGGCAACAATAGAATGCTATCAATTACGTAAAGCTCTCCGTCAAGGCGACAAAACAATAGGAAAGACAAAGCGGACAGCAGTAGTAAATCTCGTGTCGCGCCCAGTGCCACCCACTCCCAGCCATCCTCTGTCGCAGACCCAGAAAGGAAAACAGCATTAGAAAGCGCAGGAAAAGAAGAGAAAAGGCCCATAGTAACTAAATATGGAAACTAAAATCTACCCCCCCACCCTGCACCAACGCGGAGGCTACGGCCTACCCCCCCCGACAATGTGCCTGTCGCCCCATAAAGAACCCGAAATATAGTTCAAGCAAAAGGAAGAAGAAAGAAAAGGAAGAAAATAATAAAAACGTTACCATGAAATACAGAGAGCGAGAAAAGGCCACCCTAATCTACAGCCCTCAAAAAAATCCCCCCTACAAGTGAAGCGGGAGGAGGAGCCAAACGAGCCATTCCCATTACCCCAGTCAGCAACAAAGTCCCCATACAATTTACAGTCATTGAAACCCAATTATTAATATAAAAGCAGTTAGGGAAAAACAGTATAACTTGTGTGACTTAAGCAAGGTTGTACAACTGCCAGTCCCGGTCCCACCCGCCCAGCAATCGGCAGTACAAGGAGGACCTAGCCCTGACCCGACCTCGGACAGACCCAGGAAAGAAGCACATGAAGAAGGCCCGCCCCCACCAGGACAAAGAACCAACATGGCCGCACATCAAAGGAAAGTAACCCAGTAACACAAAATGGCCAGTGAACGTCACCAATAAATCCTGTCTTCGTCGCAATCCAGTTCCATGGGCCATCGGGAAAAAACAGGGCCTCCGGGTCACAGGGCAAAGGCAACAGTGGCAAGACCCGGGCGCGAGGCCGTAACACTGTTGCAGGCGGCATATCAACCAATCCCGGAGACAAAGGATACAACGTAGCACAGGCAAATGCTCTGGTCGGCTCATGGCAGGCGTCCATAGAGGCAGAGACAGTCACGACTGCACCGTCAGAAATGAAGGGCCCTGCATCCCTCGTCGGTTCGGTTGAAGATGAAGCCAGAGTGGACTTGCCCTCCACATTACGATCGCCGCGTAGATCGGATGCCATTGCATCGAAACAGTCACCCAGCGCTCTAAAGCCCGCACACATTTCCACACCGAGGCTAGTCAGGGCGGTCAGGATATCCCTGTAGGAGAGCGGTGGTTGGAGCTTCACACATTCGTGTTCCCGGGGGGGAGCGAGCATGCCGGCTTCCAGTGTTCTTCGGGCGACACGTCCCGCAGACAGGGATATGCACACCCCCCCAGTCTCCGAGGCAATCGATCCCATTCCGATGTGCGAGACACAGGGCCAGCTACAAAGCGAGTGTAGCGCGAACCGTCCGCAGCACAGGGCTCCAAGCCAATAATGTCGATGAAGGTCGGGCTGTCGAGGCTGGGGGCTGTATTACCACTGGCCGTCACACCGGGACAGGTTAGCAAGCATCCACCGTTGCACCAAAATGGCCGTGCCTCCTTTATCTTTCGCCGCCAGACTCAGACAAAGGCGCGTTACTTACGAGGCATCTTGAGGGGCAGTTAGACCACAGGGCTCCGTGTGCGGCAATCCACTGCAGGCAGCCCAGTCAGGAGCTCAATCCGGGGAGAGATGGCCATCTCCACAGAGTCAGCGAGTCGCGGGCAAGACGGCCGCTCCACAGCCCACCAGGCTCGGGGACGGCCAGTGGCGTGGTTCTGGTGTCAGGGCTCGACTACGGCTATCGCGTATCTCCGGCTGCCGGGCGAGCTGGGAGGTCCGGGAAAGAGGAATAAAGTCAGCACAGCTGGGCGCACCGTCCGCCGTCGGAGAAGTCAGGATATGAAGCAGGATAACAGTGCGGAGGACAGGGAGCTGCCGGAGCCGGGAGCCTACACGTCTTCACCAGTCGCCATCTTGGCTCCTCCTCCGAGTGACAGCCTTTTCGGTGCTGTGCCCAGTGCGGAAGCCCGATTGGAATTGGTCGAGAAGCTGGAAATGCTCAATGTGTTTGCGAAGTTGTTCGTGAACGCATTTCTCCATAAGTTTCGCTAGGGTCGGTATGTTTGTGATTGAGCAGTAGTTGTTCAGGTCAACAGGGTCAGCCGCTGTTTTTTTAGAATAGGGAGCACTAGGCCTGCCTTCAGCCAGACTGGGATCCCCTCTTGAAGAAGTGAGGCGTTGACGATTTTCGACCAGAGTGGTGCTAGGGAACCTATCATTTCTTTAAAGAAGTTAGGGGAGAGAGGGTCATTGAAGTGATTTGAGAGTTTAAGGGTAGAGAGAATGTTGAGGTATTTCCCTTGCTGACACTGTGATTGAGGCACTATTTTTTTGTTTCTTTCTTCCCCAACTCTCCCGTCAATGTTGATTCTTCTCCCACGCCCGTACATGTTGCTTCTTTTCATACCCCTAAGCCCTGTTCATGTTGCTTCTTTTCCAACCCCAAGCCCTGTTCATGTTGCTTCTTTTCCTTTCCACTCGCCCCATCCATGTTACTTCTTTTCCCTCCAACCTGCACCCCCCCATGTTGCTTCTTTTTCCTCCCACCTATTTCCTCTCCCCTGCCCCATGCCTGTTCCCCCCCACCCGTCCTTTCCCAGTTTCATCTTCCTCCCAACCACCCCCTGTGTCATGAATTGGGGACGAGGAGGACCTACCTAGCAGTTTCTTCCGGGTTAGCGGCACCTACAGTTGCACCCTTTTCTCTGCCAAGGCCTTTGACCCGGAAGGAGTTCACCCCAAAAGTCAGGCAGTGGAGAGCGCAACACAGACAGCACAGGACCTGCACCATTCCTGTAGTCAGGAGGAGGGGCCCGTGGACACTCAAATACAAGGCTGGCTGACGAGGGAAGAGCTCGACCCGGCTGAAGCTGGAGCAGAATGTTGGACCCCAGGGGGAGGCAGAGTCGCAGACTAGTCTTCCCCAGGGTCTTTCGCGCAAGACGAGGCCAGGCTGAGAGGGGGGGGGGGGGGCAAGGGGTGGAGTTTGGGGGTGGGTATAAGAATGCAGGAGAGGAGGGTGACTTCCTCTTCCTGCATTCTTGGCACTGTCAGGAGGGTTTAGTTTTGTGAAGGGGTCAGTTTAGGGCCTAGTTAGGTGTAGGTGCTGGAGGCTGTACCGCGGTTCGCAGAGCCAATGGTCAGTAACTGCAGGGTCGAGTCCAGGACGCAGGTGAACGAGGCGCAATGGCGGAGGTGACTGCGGAGAAGATAAGGGAAGCCCTGCGATTGTTGGGCCAGGCGGGAGGATCTCCTCCAGCCCGGCATCTTAGAGGAGGTGTGGGTGGGGCTGTCACGGGCTCCGGGCGCGGCCTCATTGAACGTGTCTGCGGCGGTGGTGGCTTGCATGGACGAGCCACCACAGACTGGTAAGAGTGAGCCTGGGAGTGGGTGGGGTGGGGTGAAAGAAGAGGCAGCGACGCACGGAGGGCAGCGTAAGAGCCTTCCTCCGCGCTTGGGATCCTGTACAGCGCTGGCGGTCGGCCCCGCGGAGACTGGCCGATTGTCGGCAGGCCCACTAGGGATTCATGGCATGTCAGAAGCGGTGGGGAGGGAGGGGGGAGCCCCCGTTTTGGTGGCAGAAGAGATGGGTGTGCCTTTGGTGTTGGGAGGGGTGCCAGAGGAGGGGTCTGGGTTTGTGGGGGGCGGGGACCCCCCTCTGTTGCTGGCAGTTGGTCCGGAGGCAGTGGTGGGGGCCTGTGGGCAGGGGTTGACACCCCTATTGATCTGAGCACGAATTCCAGGGGGAACACGCCTGCCCCGAAAGGGGGTGTTCCCAGGGGGCCTCGGGGATCCAGTGAGGGTGGGGGTGGGAGGGCCCAGACAGGACTCTACCGGGGTGGGGCCCTTGGGGCAGTTGTGGGGTGGTGGGCCCCGGGGGACTTGCCCCCCTTCCTCCTGCGGTGGGAGGTGATGCCTGTAGAAGAAAAAATCAGGGAACACCGCCTCCTGATACAAGCCACAGAGGCGCGTTCGGCAGAGTTGAATGCTGCCCAGACCGGGCCGGTTTGGGACGAGGTGGCGTTGGGGCCCCACACGCCCACCTCTGAGGAGGAGAGATGGGCAGAGCAGGAGGAGAGGGTCAGGAATGTCTGACATAATATCGACAGACAGAATATCTACATGCAAACATATCGGAGCAAAAATATCGACAGCAAAAATATCGGAATCCTATCTTCATTAAGGTAAGTACAAAAATATCGAAAAAATAATATCCAAGTACAAAAATATCGGAATCAAAAATATCGTTTTTTTAAATGTATTAATAATAATGTAAAAATAAATTTAAAATACATATAATTTTACAACTATTAAATAAAAATATTAAAACAAAATTAAAACTAATACATATACATTCAAAATAAATAAAACACCTAATAATTTAAAGTAATTTTAATTTTTTTCATGTAATTTATTTGATTTAATGTAATTTTTTTTGTTTTACCCTGTACGCCTGTACCCCAAAAACCCAAAACTGACCCTGAACCCTAAAAATATCCCTGTACCCCAAAAACCCAAAACTGACCCTGAAACCTAAAAATACCCCTTTACCCAAAAACTGAAAACTGACCCTTATCCCTAAAAATACCCCTTTACCCAAAAACTGAAAACTGACCCAGAACCCTAATAATACCCCTTTACCCAAAAACTGAAAACTGACCCTAAACCCTAAAAATACCCCTTTACCCAAAAACTGAAAACTGACCCTGAACCCTAAAAATACCCCTTTACCCATGAACTGAAAACTGACCCAGAACCCTAAAAATACCCCTTTACCCAAAAACTGAAAACTGACCCAGAACCCTAAAAATACCCCTTTACCCAAAAACTGAAAACTGACCCTGAACCCTAAAAATACCCCTTTACCCAAAAACTGAAAACTGACCCTGAACCCTAAAAATACCCCTTTACCCATAAACTGAAAACTGGCCCTGAACCCTAAAAATACCCCTTTACCCAAAAACTGAAAACTGACCCAGAACCCTAAAAATACCCCTTTACCCAAAAACTGAAAACTGACCCTGAACCCTAAAAATACTCCTTTACCCAAAAATAATTAATATTATTTAATTACCAATTAATTATTAATTAACAATAACAATAAAGTAAATATATTAGCACATTTGCTGTAATTAATTTAATTTAATAATTAATATTATTTTTCCCAATTAATTAATTAAGAATAACAATAAATTAAATATAAAAAATTTACTATAATTAATGTAATTAAATAAATAATAATAATTAATTACCAACTAATTAATAATTATAAATATGTCAAAAATTATATTAATTAATTAACTAATTAATAGAAATTAATTACCAATTATTTATTAATTAAAATATGTACAAACATATATCAATTAATTAATTATTATTAAATTACTTCCCACCCTATTCCCCTATAAACCCATAACCCGCTACAGAACATATTTATCAATTAATCAATTAATTAAAAATATTAAAAATTATGTCTCAATTAATTAATTAATAATTCCTACTAATTAATAATTAATTTAACATAATTAAATTACTTCCCACCCTATTCCCCTATAAACCCACAACCCGCTACAGTAGTAAAAGACAATATTTAATTAAATTACATTAAAAATAAATAATAAAACATAATAAATACAATATAATATACACTAAATGTATTTAAAAATTGATATTAGTAACATCAAAGTTATTAATTTCGATATTATTGACATCGATATTTACAACTTCGATATTACTGATATCATACCAATATCGATATTAAGACTGTCGATATTACTTACCTTCGATATTTTGTCCCATCGATATTTAAACTTCGATATTTTTGTATATCGATATTTAAAAATCGATATTTTGTCTGTGTACCGAGGAACAGGATTGCCAGGGGCAGTGGGATTGGACTGAGGATGTTGGTGGGTCCCAGTCTAGGTCAGGGACAGCCAGGACGTCTTTCAGGCCCAACAGTGCCAGGGCCCGCCCGGGTTGGAGCAACCTGGGGGGTGGGGGGAGATACTACCCGGCAGAGGTCGGCAGAGTGGGAGGTGGCACGGCAGGGCGCAAGATGGCCTCTGGGCGCCAGCCTGAAGCAGTAGGGGTTCCACGGCGGCCTTCCCTCCTGTGCGGGAGCAGGCAATGGCGACGTGCGTGACAGGTGGCGGTGGCATGAGTACGAAAGGGAGTAAGGGTGTGGAGCGTGATGGGAGAGAGGTGCTGTCGACACCTGTGGATGTGGAGCCTGTGGTGGAATTGGATTATGACTCAGAGAGTGATGACCTGGAGGACAGGGAGGTGAGGGATGACGAAGACAAGACGGTGGGGGTGAAGAGCAGCACAGGATTGGTGTTTTTTCAGGTCGCAAAGCCTACAAAGTCCAAGGCAAAGGCGGAGGCCTCCAACGCCGGCGGTGCCAGAGGAAGAACTGGATCGACCCTGATGACCTTACAAGGTGAAGGGGCCTGGTGGGTGGCGTGGGATGGAGGTCCTAAAGGGGGTCGGAAGAAGGCGTGTAGGTCAGTGGGTGTGGGAGATGGGTCTGTGAGGGATCCCCTCAGGGTGCCGCAGTCTGAGGCAGTTGGGGGGGTCAAGGACACTGGGGCGGGGAAGACTGTGGCGGTGAAAGAAGTACAGATAGACAAGACGGTAGGGTCTGATGACAAAGGGAGTAAATGGGAGGACAAACGCCCCAAAAAACTGCCCTACATGGGATTGGCAATGTAACTGGGGTCGCATTTGTCGGAAAAAACTAGAAAGCAAATTTGGAACTATGACTATGTGGACGTGTTTAAGTTGTTACACAGGGAGGTACAAGTGAAGGAGGGATCTAAGGAGGAGGAATGGGAGCTGACGAGACGGCCCAGGGTCCCAGTGAACATGGAAAACTGGGCGTCAGCTTTTTTCATATACCATAGTATTTATTGCGAGAAACATCCACATAGAGCCATAGCACTTCTCAAGTACATGGATATCATTAGAAAAGCTCAGATGCATTTTGCGGGATTCGCCTAGCTGAGTTACGATGAAGAATTTCAGGCCAGTTTCAGTGTGACTCCTGATTAACTGTGGGGGGAGGTTGACCAAGAACTGTGGATGCAGTGGATGTCCGCCACTCAGTCGTCAGCCTCTACTCACAAGGCCATCGGTTTGCCGGTCATTTATTGGTCCTTTCGGCCGCGTCCCGCCCACAGTGGGGCGGGGGGACTTTTTGCCACTACAGGGACTACTGGTCCACCACCTTCCAAGCCAGGTAGCAACAACACTGGAGCGTGTTGGAACTACAATAGGGGCTATTGTTCGTGATACCCCTGTAAGTTCAAGCATGAGTGCTCCAAGTGCGGAGGACGGCATGCACTTACTCAGTACATCACCTTGGCCACTCCTTCCGAGCAGTGGAAGGTCTCGAAAGGAAGGGGACATACTGGGCAGAAGGGCGCCTATGCCAATTAAGGTGGAGGCAATGGACCCGTGGCTCTCGCGTTACCCTGACAGGGAGACGGTAGTGAAGATGCAGTGGGGTTTCACAGAAGGTTTTCGGGTGGGGTATCATGGCCCCAGGGAGAGGAGGTGGGCAGCTAATCTAAAGACCTCCAAGGAGTTGCCTGAGGTGGTAGCGGCTAAACTGCATAAGGAGGTGGAAAAAGGTAGGATAGCGGGCCCATTTGCTGCCTGGCCGTTGGACGACTTAATCATCTCCCCATTGGGAGTGGTTCCTAAGAAGGAGCAGGGTGAGTTTTGACTGATTCATCACTGCCTGTAGCCGGAAGGGCAGTCTGTGAATGATTTCATCGCTGAAGCAGACTCGAGGGTGCTCTATGCCTCGGTGGACGATGCGATCCGCCTAGTGCGGGTGTGTGGGCCGGGGGCGGAAACGGCAAAGTGTGATGTGAAATCGTCCTTTCGCCGTCTGTCTATACACCCTGTGGATTTCTCTCTACTGGGCATGAAGTTTGCAGAGGCCATTTACGTGGACAAAGTATTGCCTATGGGGTGTGCGATTTCTTGTGCGCCGTTCGAAATCTTCAGCACATTCCTGCAGTGGGCCTTTACCCAGATCAGCAGACATCGGGAAGTCTCTCACTACCTAGATGATTTTTTCTTTGTGGGTGAGGGGCATTCTGGTGATTGTGGCAGGGCCCTGTCACAGGTTCAAGAGATGTCACAGCAATTTGGAGTTACGCGGGCCCCTGAGAAAACGGCTTGGCCCAGCTGTTGCCTTTTTGGGAATTGAACTGGACTCCATTCGCTGGGTAGCTCGACTCCCATACGCGAAGGTGTCAGAAATGACGGAATGTCTTTGGTGGGCGATTGGGGAGAAGAGGATTGCTCTGAGAGCTGTTCAGCAACTGTTGGGTTTCCTAAACTTTGCATGTAGGGTGGTGAGGGCAGGACGGAGGTTCTGTAGACGGCTCGGCATCGCCATGTCGGGCGCAGTCTTACTGCACCACAAGGTTCAGATCTGCATGGGGGTCTGGGCTGATCTGAGGACATGGCTGACTTTCTTGACTGATTTCAATGGGGTGTCTCTGGACTTTGATGAGGACAGAATGGTTTGGCAACTGCAAATTTACTCTGATGCAGCCGGGGCAGCGGGTTTTGGGATCTTCTGGGATGGCAGGTGGTGCATGGAAGTCTGGCCGGCTCATTGGGTGAAGCAAGGGAGGAGCATTGCATTCCTGGAATTTTTTCCACTGCTGGTTGTGCTGGAGGTGTGGGGCCTGAATTGCAGTTCCATGTTGATAACATGACCGTGGTCGAATTGGTCAACCGGCAGCGCGCAAGGGATATGAGAGTGCTGAGATTGCTGAGGAGCTTTATGCTGCAGTATCTGAGATTGAATGTGGTGTTTCGAGCAAATCATATCCCTGGGGCGAATAATGATATTGCGGATGCTTTGTCTGGTTTGCAGTGGCGACAGTTCCGGCAACTGGCACCTGGAGCGGATCAGTCCAAGACCGAGCTACCGGTCGGAATCTGGGCCCGGGGGGAGTGAGGGTGATAGGCCTGGCTGAACAATCTATAGCTGCTACCACCCGACAGACTTACAGACTGGCTTTGGCGGAGTTTGGCTCCTTTATGGGCTGGTGTGGGGAGACGTCGATGAGAGACCGCTCAACTGTGGAACAGGGAGTGTTACAGTTTATTTTACGTTGCATTGACAAAGGTTTGTCTTCTGCGACGATAGCTGGGAAGCTGGATGGTGTGTCCTTTAGTTGCAGTTTGTTTTTCGGTTTTGATCCAACGAAGGATGTGATCATTAGCAGAGTACTCAGAGGTTCGGGTAGGGAGAAAGGGAAGGGTGGGAGACAAGGGGTCTTGAGAGAAGCTATTACACTTGGATTGCTGATTCGGCTAGTTGAGGAGTTGGCTTTCTGTCATTATGATGGTTTTGAGGTGGCGGTTTTTCGCCTTTGTATGGTGTGGATGTTTTTTGGCACCTTAAGGGTGTCCGAGTTGTTGGGGACGAGAGGGGCAGGTGGCAGGTTTTATGAGGCGGTGCGGTTGGATGCGGGTCGCCTGGGAATTTGGTTGGGGCAGTCCAAAACGGATCAGTTGAGGCATGGAAAATGGGTGTGGCTGAAGGAGAGTGGTTGCGAAGGAGCGTGTCCGGTGGGTGAATGGCTGAGGTTCCTGCAGGCGGCACGGGATCCCCGGGGGGAGATTTTCTGTCATGCCTCTGGGGCGAGGGTGGCAGCGACACAACTGTTGGGCGGTGTTGCGCATGGCTTTGAGACGTCTAGGTCTGAATCCGGCTGGGTTTGGGACTCACTCTCTCCGTATTGGGGCGGCGGCGGTGGGTCTGGGTTGGTCCTGGGATAGGATTCGGCAGATTGGTCGTTGGAAATCTAGGTGCTGAGAGCATTCTGTGCGTAAATGAGGGGCTGGGTGGGACCTGTTTGGGGGGGGGGGGAATCAGGGGTTTCGGGACTGTGATACTAATGCTTTTTTCTCACCGTAGGTGGCCTGGGGGCCAAGACGGTCACATGGATTGTTGGTCATTCATTGGTGCATTGGGCCTCCAAGTAAACAGAGCAACAGGTGTACAGCCGTAACCTGGGACTCCGAGGAAGCCACCATGAGGTGCATTGGTGGGGAACAGGGGGAATGCAATGGGGGGCACTATTGCCCTGGCTCGCGAAGATGGTTACCCAGAAAGGTTGTCCAGACTTGTTAATACTGCACTTGGGTGAAAATTATCTGATTTGGCTGTCGGGTTTGGCACTTATACAGCTGATGCAAGGAGACTTGGAGATCATGAAACAAAGAATGGCAGTGACCTGCATTGCATGGACAGAATTTATTCCCCGGAGAATCTGGAGAGGGGCTCTCAAATATGGGGCGGTTGAAAAAGCTCGAAGAAAGCTGAATAGAGCCATGAGGTTTTTTGTGAGGAAAGAAAGTGATCGCTCAAACAGGACTGCGACTGGCAGAACCGCTACTGTTTATGGATGACGGTGTGCATCTTTCGCGAATGGGAAACGCGTATTATATGATGGAGATGATAGAAGTGGTGAGGAAGTTGTGGAACCAGGCTATCTGGGGCAAGAGAGTGAAGTGAGTGGGGTGGCGAAAGATAAACAGTATGTCCCGGGGGGGGGCAGGTAACCCCCCTAAAAGGGGGTTCCCTGATTGGCGGTACTTGGGAGGGGTGGGGGAGTCTCTGGCAGGCGCACCCATCTCTCGGCGTGGGGAAAGAGTGAATGATGGGGGGGATGGAGGCATGAGTGGAATGCCTGGTGGTACAGGGGAGGATGCTAGAAGAGAAGTGTGGAAATGGATGAAGAACGGAACGGGGTATGGAATGGAATGAGAGGTGATTTCAGAGTGGGTGAAGGAAGAGAATGGATGAGATTTGATGTTGGGGGTTTGTTGCTGATTATTGATGTTATTGTTTATTGATATGTTGTGCAGCCTGGTCCTAATAAATGGCCTTTTACACTTAACCATCAGCGTGGACTGTTCATTGCGAGATGTTGGGTCCCTGGTGAAGCAGAGTCGCAGACTAGTCTTCCCCCGGGGTCTTTCGCACGAGACGAGGCCAGGCTGGGGCTCAAGGGGTGGGTATTAGAATGCAGGACAGGAGGGTGACTTCTACTTCCTGCATTCTTGGCACTGTCGGGAGGGTTTCATTTTGTGAAGCTTCCCACCCACCCTACAGTTTATTACAGTTAGGGAGCTGGATAGGCGCAGTGTTACCAATTTAGGACAGTTTACATGGGTGGTGGTACTTGGGAGTGGTGGGAGATGAGGAACGGATCGAGGTATGGAATGGAATGAGAGGTGATTTCGGAGTGGGTGAAGGGAGAGAATGGATGAAGATTTTGATGTTGGGGGTTTGTTGTTGATTATTGATGTTATGGTTTATTGATATGTTGCGCAGCCTGGTCCTAATAAATGGCCTTTTATGCTTAACCATCAGCGTGGACTGTTCATTGCGGGAGAGAAACCAAGAATCATCCAGGAAGCGTGGAGAGACAAGAGGCTCCCAGCAGCAAGAGAACCACCGGCAGGACGAATCTTACCGCCAAGCTCCAAGAGGGGTGTGGCTTAGCCAGGTGCAAACCCGGCTTCTGGCAGAAGCAGGGAAACGGGAGGAGGATGCTTCAGAGGGACTTGACCGATCCCGAGCCAGAGCGGGAATAATTTAAAACAGGTCTGCATGCTGCATGTTCACTGTAAACCCAGCGTCTTCTCCTCGTGGCTGGTGCCTTAATGGAGGCGCATTTGATCTAAGAAAGTTGAGCTTTGCTCCAATTGGTGTTCTTTTGTTTCTTTATTTCTGTTGGGCACTTGACTATTTATATTAGCTGAGAAACACCATGGAACAGTGGAAGAGAACCAGTAGTTTTTTTCTTTGTTTCTGGCTGATCACCACTTTCTTGTAATTTCTTTTCATTAAGCCCACAAACCCTAATAAGAGGAAGTGCCAGATAGCACTTACTAACCTCACCTAGATATAGAAACACTTACGTGCGTTCAAGAATCGTACCTGAGCTGAGCTGGGAGGCAGTGACAGATACCTTGGACGAGGTGACTGAGAGGAAGGTTCCTTGTTTGCTACATTGGTTCCCACACAACACCAAAATGACCAGCAGATTCCAGGACCTGGCACTCATATTAGCTTAGAGAGAGATTGTTAGGCATTGGAAATCCCAGAAGGGGTTCTCAGTAGAGGGTCGGAAGAGAGAGGTCATACATAGGGAGGATTGTGAAAAGGCTACACAACTCAGAGAAGGGGCGGAGGGTAGTTAGAGGCTGCCAGGGCATAGAAGGCATTGGTGACAGAATTGAAACACCCAGATTCCTCCTCCCTTGAGGAGGCCCTAGACACCCCCTGATATTGTTCGTAACACATCCACCTGCTATGAGGAATTTCACTCTGAGAACACGCCTATTATCTTAGCACGAGATGTCGGAGGGGAGTCTAAAAGTCTATACAATGTAAATCGGCATAGGTCACTATTCCACACCATTAGTATGTAATGTGCCCTAAAGGGAGGGGGTGGCAAGGAGGGAATAGTTAGTTTATTATAGTTTGATTTACAACGTATACCTAGGTGAACTCTCGCCATATGGCTGGAACAATATATGCATTTGTGAATGTAATCCAGTGAGCACGATACATATCCATGACTGAAATAATACTCCTTCACATCAAGTATGATCTGGGGAGAAATAACCCTGACCATAGGATGACTAACATCGTATATGTGTTATTGTATAATTGTGCATTGTTGCATGTGAGATCTGGTCTCGTTTTGTAAACAATAAAAATGTGTTAAAAAAAAAATGAATTGCACCTGAGCACTCCTTTACTGTTGAGGGTGCCAGAAGACGGGGCTCCCAGGCGACCTAAAGAGGGGAGAAGAACAAGACGTTAAAGAAGGAAACCGGAACCAGCCCCTATAGAAACCATATAAAAATAAAAGAGCAATCTAACATACTGAAGCTTCAGAGTCTTAATTCATAAGCCAAGCGACACCCTCCCTGTTTCTTTTACCCCCTCCACCTATTCCGTTCCTGTTTCTTCTCCCCCCTAACTTGCCCAGACTCATCTCCCACACCCCCGTCATTGTTTTTTCTCTCCTCCCTCCAACCCCCAACCGCTCGTCTCTGTTTCTTCTCTCCCCCTCCCAACAGGCAGAAGAGAAAAAAGGCCTATGACGCAATCCGCATTGGCCGAGATCTATTGGATTTGCCAATGCTTGTTTGGGGAGATACTGGCCTTCCAGCCCCGAAGGCAGCTCACTGTCATCTATTCGATGATGGATTTTAACTCCTAGAGTAAGCAAAAGAGAGGTGATTCTCTTACTACCGGAGCATCAGTGAATTATTGCTGCACTTAGACTTGCATACCTTCCAATGGGTGTCACCACTACACTTTCATCATCCCATTCCTGAGCAAGGCGTGGCTGCCCATGGAGGACGCAGGGGAACACTTTGAAAGGCATCTTGTTATAAATATTTGGGGGAGGTTCCATGCTGGAGATATATACCTAACTCATAAGGCCTTCTTGAAAAGCAAAGCGAACATCTCATATTTGCTGTCTTGCACCTGTCACTAGCGTTGTGCAGTCCATCTGTTAAGCCCCTCCTGCATGATAATAAAACGATGGTGAATTCCAACAATCATGAAAACATGATAAAAAATAAAGTGGACTCTAGGTTTTGTGGGTAAGTACCAGACAACTTAACCCACATTTTATGTTGCTGCCCAAGCCAAGTACAATAGCAGTCATGTGTAGATGACAGGTGCATTTTAAAAGCTTCATCTTAGTGGCAAATGGTTTACTTCCAGTGAGACACAGGCACAACTGTAAAGTGAAAAAGGAGTAACATACGTTTTAAATGTTAACAGAAACATCGTCTGTTGTAATCAAACATATTCATAGCTGCCCTAAAGAAAAGATAAAAATACATTCAGGACAGGAATGGAAGGATTATGCTTTTCCTCTCTTGCTTCAATTCTCAGCAGCCAGTGTACCTCAACAAACTGCAACTCCCATGAGCAGCGGATAACAGGTGTTCATAGTATCAAAAACAAAACATAATTTCCCAGATCACCTATAACAATACATTAACATCAATAAAGACTAATATTCTCTGACTCCACATCTTTCTCTGTGACGAAAAACAGCAACTGCATCTGGAAAACAGGTCTAAGCTTCTTTCTTTGTCCTGCTTCCGGTCTGTTCTGATCACCAGAAAAGATATGTATCAACCCCCCAAAAACACGATTTTAACTAATAATTCCATTTGTAATATCCCATCATAATAATATTTTCGTCATCTTCCATTTCTTAAATAGTACTAAGGAATCACAATATATATACAGTTCAACTTTGGTCATGACAAACAATGTAACATAATAACATACACCACTCACACCGGACCAGTAAAGAAATAATGGCGACATTTATACTGGGTGGGTATGGCCCTTGCCTCCTTTATTCAATGTTAAATTTCCTTTACAATAGTGATGACATTTTGGGTCATATTCTCAAGGACTTATCGCCGAGTTAACAGCACTTTATCGCAGCCAAAGGCGCGATAAAGTTAACCCCCCATATCACCAGGTTACCTATGAGAGCAACTTCAAAAAACATCGCCACAGATGACCCCGGCAACTAACGCTAATGAGATGCAGAGTAGGCGTACCCGTGCAAAAAGCTGCGACAACACTACTTCGCAACATTCTCAACTTCCAGCCAGATCTGCGATAAGATCACAAAACAGGCAATAAGGCACGTTAGCAGCAGGGATTTAACACCTGCTGCTACCTGGTGTAAAGTCGGACGACAACCTGCACCATAAAAGGGAGCCCAGCCCAGAGCCATACCTGAAGATCAACAGATGCCATGGAGCTACAGGTCATGCAGCTCGGAGCCCCAACAGTCCCACAACACCCCCTGTCACCACCCCCAGGACCGCCACCATCCCCCCGATCCTGGACCACAAGCTGCCCCCCCCGCCCCCCGGACCACCACAGAGGCAACGCAGATAAAGACTGAGGACCTTCAGGAAATGCACCAGCCTCACAGACTCAGAGAATGTCATTGCCCTCTACAGGCTCAACAGGACAACCGTTCTCCACATCCTGAACATGATGGCCCACAGGCTGACGGTACCAACACAGCGGACAACCAACATCCCTCCGCGGACAAAGCTGCTGGCTGTGCTGCATCTGTTGGCCTCTGGTACCTTCCAACCAACAACTGCCAGAGTCAGAGGAGTCTCACACCCATCCCTATCAAAGTTCCTCACACCTGTCCTGGATACCATCATCAGCTTAGTACCCCAGAACCTATACTTCCCCCACACTGCGTAGGAACAGCTGGAGACCAAGCAAGGCTTCTACGCCCTAGCTGACTTCCCGCACATGTTGGGGGCAATTGACTGCACTGATGTACTACTTGTGCCCCCTGCCGAAACTGCACACAATTACTGCAACAGAAAGCACACGCATTCCATCAATGTGCAGGCAATAGTGGACCACCGGGGACTCTTCACCAATGTCGTCGCCAACTACTCAGGCTGTGTGCATGATTCCTACATCTTCAGATAGTCCATCATCAACCAGCGCTTCCAGGATGGCACCTACAGAAATGCACTACTCGTTGGTAAGTACCAAATGAACACACCACAAACCTCAAATCCACAATCATGCCACTCACAACTCTGAGAATGCACACATCACACACAACATGCCCATCTACCACACACAACAGCACAAATAGGGGGTCATTAGGATGGTGGGACGTAAAAAGGGGTCCCGTGGGGGCCATTAGGATGCGCCCGCCACAGTGGCAGGCGTATCCCGCATATTTAACATTGCGGCAGGTGGTGCTGAAAGCACCGCCCACCGAAATGCTAAAATGCACGTCATGCATTTCAATGCACAACGTGACAGGCTCCGCGCAACGCCGCCACGGAAAGGCATGTGTCCGCCCCATCATATTATGGATGGCGGTGTCTTTCAGACACTGCCACCATATAAAACTCTTTTCCGGACGGAAAAGCGGCGACCGTGAAGTGTTTTCCTTGAAGAATGATGTGGAGCCAGCGTATTAATAGTTTCACAAGCTTGAAGCCCTGCTTACCGCACATCAAGATTACTGTTGACAATCTCTGACTGTCGATATCCTTCTAGGCGTCATCGGAGACGTACCTAGTCAATTTCTTCACGTTGCCGAAAATCCCGCATTTCAGGAGGCTGCGGTGAGACTTTTGTTCATTTTTCTGCTTTTTCTTTGTTTCGAGTGTTCGCGCTGGCAGTGAATGAGCATTCTCTGACGCATGCGTCATCAAGTCACCAAGTCCTGAATGTTCACGCATGCGAAATAGACCTCAAGACTCTTTTTCTTCACGCATGGGCGCTAGCCCAAGAACGCTGATTGTTATTTCAACATCGTTCAGTATCTTCGTGCATTATTTATTTTTCCCAGCAAACGTTTGTGACACCAATTGCTGACTTGACAATGGGTATGACTCATAAAAGAGTCCAATAGAAGAATGGAGATGTTGCTGAGTTGCTAAGCAATGACATCATAATTGAGGTTGCCCTGCACCACATATCTTGTCTAAATACAATATCTACAAATAAAGTGGGTTTTTTTCACATCCTTCGAAGGTTAACCCTCCTCCTCCATTCTTAGCCTCTCCAGGGGAACCACCATTAGAGTGGAAACAGAGGAGAGAGGGTTTTGAAGCATTTCTTGAAGCAATTGGAGGTGATGATTACACAGACAAGAGAAAATTGGCAATCTTAAAACATTCTCTTGGAGCAGAAGGTAGACAAGTCCTTAGTCATTTACCACCCATTCCTATGGATAATTCCAGCGATGAAGATGGCGATGTTTATGAAAATGCTATAATGCAACATGATAAGCAGTATATAAAAAAAGTTAACGAGGTTGTTGCTCGTCATACATTTTTAAGCAGAATGCAACTGCACAACGAATCAATCATTCAATCAATGCATTTATATAGCGCACTACTCACCCAGAGGGTCTCAAGGTGCTAGGGGAGGGGGGTCCGCTACTGCTCGAACAGCCAGGTCTTGAGTTGCTACCTGAAGGCGAGGTGGTCCTGGGTCAGGCGGAGGTGGGTCGGGAGGAAGTTCCATGTCTTGGCGGCGAGGTAGGAGAAGGACCGTCCCCCTGTGGTGGCTCTTCAGATGCGGGGGACGGTGGCGAGGGCGTGGCCGGTCGATCGAAGCTGGCGTTTGGGAGCGTAGAAGTTGAGGCGACTGTTGAGGTATCCTGGGCCTTGGTTGTGTAGGGCTTTGTGTGCGTGGGTGAGGAGACGGAAGGTGATTCTCTTGTTGACCGGGAGCCAGTGCAGGTCTCTCAGGTGTCCGGAGATGTGGCTGCGACGGGGGATGCCCAGGATGAGTCGTGCTGAGGCGTTCTGGATCCGCTGGAGTCTCTTCTGGAGTTTGGCGGTGGTTCCGGCATAGATGGAGTTGCCGTAGTCCAGACGGCCGGTGACGAGGGCCTGGGTGACCGTCTTCCTGGTCTCGGTGGGGATCCACCGGAAGATCTTACGTAGCATGCGCAGGATGTTGAAGCACGACGAGGAGACGGCGTTGACCTGTCTGGTCATGGAGAGGGAGGAGTCCAGGATGAAGCCCAGGTTGCGTGCGTGGTCTGTTGGTTTGTTTGCGCTGCCTAGGGCGGGGGGCCACCAGGAGTCGTCCTAGGCGGAGGGTGAGGATCCCAGGATGAGGGCTTTCGTCTTGTCCGAGTTCAGCTTCAGGCGGCTGTTCTTCATCCATTCGGCTACCTCTTTCATCCCTTCGTGAAGGTTGGCTCTGGCGGTGGCGGGGTCGTTGGTGTGGGAGAGGATCAGCTGGGTGTTTTCGGCGTAGGAGATGATGTTGAGGTTGTGCTGGCGTGCGATGTCTGCGAGGGGGCTCATGTAGACCTTGAAGAGGGTTGGACTGAGCGAGGAGCCTTGAGGAACGCCGCAGATGACTTCGGTGGCTTCAGATCTGAACGGGGGGAGGCGGACTCTCCATGTCCTTCCACCGAGGAAGGAGATGATCCACTCCAGTGCCTTCTCCTGGATTCCAACGTTGCTGAGTCGCTGCACTAGTGTACGGTGGCAGATAGTGTCGAAGGCCGCGGAGAGGTCTAGGAGGATGAGGGCTGCTGTTTCTCCGTTGTCAAGCAGGGCTCGGATGTCATCGGTGGCTGCAATCAGGGCGGTCTCGGTGCTGTGGTTGGCCCGGAAGCCAGACTGCGAGAGGTCAAGGGATCCGTTCGTCTCGAGGAAGGCGGCCAGCTGCTTGTTGACGGTCTTCTTGATGACTTTTGCAGGGAACGGGAGCAGCGAGATGGGGCGGTAGTTCTTGAGGTCGGTGGGGTCGGCTGATGGCTTCTTTAGTAGAGCGCTGAGTTTGGCATGCTTCCAGCTCTCCGGGAAGGTAGCGGTGTCAAAGGAGGTGTTGATGATGTCCCGCAGGTGGGGTGCGATGACAGCGTCGGCCTTGTTGAAGACGTGGTGAGGGCAGGGGTCGGTCGGAGATCCGGAGTGGATGGAGTTCATCGTGCGGACGGTGTCTTCGGTGCTGATAGGGGTCCAGGCGCGTAGGGTGGTGGTGGGGGCGGTGGTTCGGTCGTGGCGTGCGTCGGTTGAGTGCTGAAGCTGTTGTGTATGTCCGCGATCTTGTTGTAGAAGTAGGAGGCGAGGGAGTTGCAGAGGTCTTGCGAAGGGTGATGTCGTTGTTTCTGGCGTTGGGGTTGGAGAGCTCTTTAACGATGTTGAAGAGTTCCTTGCTGTTGTGTGCGTTGTTGTCCAGTCGTTCCTTGAATGCAGTTTTCTTGGTGGCGTGGATAAGTTGGTGGTGTTTTCGGGTGGCGAGCTTGAGGGCAGTCATGTTGTCCGGTGTAGGGTCTCCGCGCCAGGTTCTCTCGAGGGCTCGGCAGTTCTTGTTGGAGCTCTTCAGTTCGTCGGTGAACCATGGGGCTTTCTTGCTGCCGGGTCTGCTAGGCGGGGTCCTCAGGGGGGCGAGGTCGTCTGCGCAGTCGCTGATCCACTTCGTGAGGTTGGTGGCCGCTTGGCAGGGGTTCGTTGCGCTGGTGGGTGGGTTCTTGCTCAGGGAGGTCGCGAGCTGGTCGGCTGTGATCTTGTTCCAGCTTCTGCGTGCAACCTGTTGCTGGTGGTGGTGGAGCGTGGTCCTTCTGAAGCTGAAGTGGACGCAGCTGTGGTCCGTCCAGTGGAGTCCGGTGGCGTGGCTGAAGGTGATGTCCTTGCTGGTTGAGAAGACGGGGTCGAGTGTGTGTCCGGCGTAGTGGGTGGGGGTGGTCACCAGCTGCTTGAGTCCGAGGTTTGCGAGGTTGTCCAGCAGGGTGGTGGTGTTGCAGTCGTTGTTGTTCTCCAGGTGAAAGTTGAGGTCCTCGAGGAGGATGTAGTCAGCGGAGGGGAGAGCGTGCGGGCTGATGAAGTCGGCGATCTCTTCGCTGAATTGTGTGCGTGGTCCCGGGGGTCTGTAGATGAGGGTGCCTCTGAGGGTGGTCTTGGGGTTGATATGGACCTGGAAGTGCAGGTGCTCGGCGGGTGCGAGGGTGTCGTCGGTGTTGGTCGTGATGCGGATGGTGTTCTTGTGGATGATGGCGATGCCTCCTCCGGTCTGGTTGATGCGGTCCCTTCGGATGATCTTGTAGCCGTCTGGGATGGCGATGGCGATGTCGGGCGCTGAAGAGGCATTCATCCAGGTTTCCGCGAGGAAGGCGACGTCTGGTGAAGTTGTGTCGAGCAGGTTCCAGAGCTCGACGGCGTGTCTGTGGACGGAGCGGGTGTTGAGCAGGATGCATTTCAGGTGGCTGCTGCTGTTGCTCGTATTGGTCTTGGTCGGTGCTGGAGTAGTGCAGGTCCGGATGCAGGTGAACTTGCAGGAGTGGCAGCAGAAGGGTCCGTGGGTGCGTCTCGGTGTGGCTCGGTAGCAACCCGGGGTTCGGCCGGCGTTGAGTGCGTTGAGTTCGGTGGTGTCGTAGGTCCGGCGGGTGGGCTGGTGACTGCGGGGGCCAGGGGTCCTGGCACTGGGCGCGGTCCAGGCGCGGGCGGGCGCAGACGGGCTTACCTTTGGCGCACCTTCGGCGGTTAGTCAGCGCTCCCGCTGCGCGCGTCCGTTGCGCGGTCGCTCTGGGGGCGTCATAAATCAGGAGCCGGAAGGGCGGGTCAGCTGGGTGGCGGGAGCGGGGCGGCGAATGGGCTGGTGGTGGGCGGGGCCGCAAGGAGGCAGCGGTGGGAAAACGGCACAGACGGGTGGCTCAGCGGCGGCTGGGTCGCTCGGAAGCAGCGGCAGCAGGAAGGCGTCGGGAGCAGGAGGGGTGACCCGGCCTAGTTAAAGGCACAGTGGTCACTCCTTAAACTCGCACTGCGGTCCCCTTAAATCAGGAGCCGGGAGGGCGGGTCAGCTGGGTGGCGGGAGCGGGGCGGCGAATGGGCTGGTGGTGGGCGGGGCCGCAGGGAGGCAGCGGTGGGAAAACGGCACAGACGGGCGGCTCAGCGGCGGCTGGGTCAATCGGAAGCAGCGGCAGCAGGAAGGCGTCGGGAGCAGGAGGGGTGACCCGGCCTAGTTAAAGGCACAGTGGTGCCTTTAACGAACCTGTTGATACATTTGTAAAGGATTTAAGAATTTTAGCTGCAAAGTGCAATTACAAAGAATTTCATGATCAAATGGTAAGGGACCAATTAGTGCATAACGTTGCCGATGCCAAGTTACAGGAAAAATGATTAGACGCAAAGGAATTAACACTTTCCAAAGCCCTTGACATTGCTCATCGTTTTGAAGATATGAAATTGGGCATGAAGGAATTGTCGGAAAAAAAGACGAAGGAATTATCTGAAAGTAAGACTTTGACATCCGAAGTTCAAGTGGTCAGGAAGAAATCCATAGAAAACATTTACCATGAACCCACACCTTCCGTGAACAACACCAACACCAACAGAAAATATGTAATCTGTTTTAAATGTGGTTTTCCTGGTCACGTAGCCACCGATAAACGATGTCCGGCAAATAGTCAAGTATGCAGATATTGCAGGCCCAAAGGACATCTTGCTAGAATGTGCAGAAGCAGGAACAAGTTTAGAAGCAATGCTGTTGATGTCAGAAATGTTAATTCTGCAAATGTCTAAGAGATTGATAATGATATAGATGATGATAAGAATATCTTAACTGTATATGAAATTGACGAAGAAAAAAAAGATGCTCCTTTCTGCATGTTACAAATTGGCACCAAATTTATAAAAGTTATGGCTGATTCTGGTGCCAGGCACACATTAATAGGAGACGAATGGTTAAAAGAATTTCCCAATGTAGCATTACTTTCATCTGATAGGGTAGTTGGTTATGGCAAAAAACCTATAGAGGTTTAGTTTATTTCACTACTGACATTTCATTTAAAGGTAAAACTATATCTTCAAGAGTTTATGTTGCCGAAGAGGGCTCATGTTTGTTAGGATGGCCACAACAACGTGATTTGATGATTAAATTAGATCCCATCCTCGTCGCAAGTGAAGTGTTTTCCTTGAAGAATAATGTGGAGCCAGCGTATTAATAGTAAATTAGATTTATTGGAGAGAAGGTAAATTGATCCTTACAAGCTTGAGCCAACCGATTCATCTGGAACCCTGGAACCACTCTTCACTCCGAGTGTTCCAGGTTCCAGATCAGAGCGGAGATCACCACACACCGGTCTTCCGGTCCGCCGTGGTCGCCCCGCCATAGTAATATGGCGGACGGAAAGGTAGGCGGGTAGGGACAGATCTCCGGAGGATCGCCACCGCCATGCGGGCGGTAGCGATCCGCCCGAGATCCTAATGGCCCCCTAACTGGTAACCTGGGCTAGCCATGTACATGAGCCATCAACGGCATGGCACCTCAGCCACACAATAGCATAATGTGGGGAGAGGTGGAAACTTGCATGTGTGAAGGAAGCAAGTGACCGAAGAATGAGAATGTACACAATGCCAAGTGTGGCGTGGAAGTGCTGGACAGACTGCAGTTTGCAGACCACACACATTTACATGACGACATACACTGATGGTGGTGGTATAGTAGTGGACAGTGAACGCAACCATGTCACCCTAGCCAGAGGGGAAGATTGCAGAAATGTAGCTTGTTACGTCCCCCCTGTAAGCATGTGCGGAGTGGGCTGGCCCAGTGTACGCCAGGTTAGCATACGGGTGTGAATAAAAAGCACATAGCCCTTGGTGTGATTCTCTTCCAGAATGCCCAACGTCTCTGTCAGGGCGGCAAATCTCAACCCGCCACGCGGCCGATGCCGTGAGCGGCGGTGCATGCGATCCTGTGGGCCTGCCACAGCCAGGCCCACTGGTCCCCGAACCAGTCTTGCCCGCCCCTGTCCATTCAGGCCTCACTGCTCACCTGCTGACACTGGCGTGTGTCACGAAGGGCCCATCATGTGCCGGTGCAAGCTCCAATCCTGAGGCCCGCAACCATGGCAGCCTCCTCAGACCATCACGGCCTCCGCGAGCAAGGCCCAAAGTACTCCTTTCTCGTTGACGTTCTCCACCGGCAGACACACGGGACAAGTAGGTCACACATTTGGAACTGAGTCTTGATTACACAATGGCCAAGCACATATTTAATGGCAGAGTTAATATCACTATACTCCCTTCGACGTGGTGCCACCAACTCTGTGCATAGCATTCCAACCACAAGTATCTGTGGGCCCTTCCTGACTTCGGTCTTCGGCTTACCCTGCGGTCCAGCAGGCCTCACACCAATCCAATGCAGCCTGTACCAGTCAGGACACAGCATCGTTGCAGGCTGCACACCCGCCTCAGCTTCGGTGTCACTACCTCCGACAGCCACAAATCTTCTCCACATGCCATTCCAACGTTGTGTGTTAGAGATCCAGGAGGAGCTGGCTGGACAGCGGTTGACCCGCGCTGACTGCTGCCTCTAGCCTACATTGCGGTCAACTAGGTCACACATTTGGAACTGAGCCTTGATTTATTTATGGCAGAGTTTATCTAACTGTACAAGCCTCATCTCAGAGTGCATGCCCTTTCAGCTCCGGTGCCACTAACTATGTGCCACGGAAGTCATGGACAATCTCTAATTGCACTTTGTTGGCATCTAAGTCTATGGCCCGGGGGTTGTCTTCATCGTCATGTAGCCGATACTGACACAGTGGTAAAAAGGAGTCTGTAGCATTCAACTTCCTCCATTTGCCTGTTTCTGCTTGTTTCTGCCCTCTGCATCATGCCCTTGAAGGACACCTTTCACTGTCCCCGTCACACTCCGCGACATTCTCCTTGGACATCAACAAGGACCCGCTCAGCTCACGTGGCCCTACCTCAGTGCACCACAAGTCACCGTCCCATGGCGGTATGCCGGCCGCAGTGCATCCGGGACAGCAAACTCTGCGCAGCTCAAGTCATGGACCCTTGCTGTTTGAACTTTGAACTTCTGATTGTCTGATCACTGTTGTAGTTGTTGCCTGCACCAACCAACCCCTGAGGGGTGGCTTACACTACCCAACACCCATCCAGCACAGGTGACACTGGACATTTGAGATTGGCAATAAAAGGGTCCGGGTGCACGTCACCGTAGCCAGTTCCTCAAATGCATGAGGGCCACAGGCCATACCACATTACATTCTGCTGTGTACAGCTGGCACAACCAAGTCACCTCAGACAGTGGGGTAGACCTGGCACATGTAGCAGTGTTGTACCCACCTGTGAGCGTAAGCGAAGTGGACCGGCATACGGCAGTACAGCTTAGGGGTGTGGTTCTTCAACACGTGGCTTTGGGGGTGGTTAAGTTTAGGACTTGCCATGGAAGTAACCAATGCATGTGTCTCTGTTGTAGTGTCTGCGCCACCCATCCCGTAATGGACAATGTTGCTATGTAGCATGCCCCGGAGTGCGGGCTCGGCCGAAGGGGTACGTAATGGAGCGCATGCCCGTTCGGGGTCAGGGATCACAGTTACCAACTGTTGTCTGTGTTGCTATAGGCGCAGCATGCGCCAAAGGTCTACCCTCAACTGCATGGCGAGTTCAGTCAAGCATGTGCTCTACATCTGTGTCCGCCCTATCCTTACCATAGGTCTACACACACGTGGCCGGCCACCATCAACGCACATCATCACTGTGTTGTAGTCAGGCTTGTGGACATGCGCAGACAGGCATGACAATGGTGTGCCGTAGGGATGCAAGTGATGCAATTGCGCTGTAAACACTAGTGAATATGCAGTGAGGCTACGTAATACACATTGATGCCGCTCAATAGCAACAAGCAGTACCTGTCGTACAGGAATGACTAAATCACACATGTCACAAACCAATGACCTAGTGAGCCTGTCAACACATCATGCAGTATGAAGTCTTGAGTCAGGTCTCTCTGCACTGTCACAGGGGATCAAGGACATGGACTTTGCGCTTGGATGATGACACCCCTCCGAGCTCCGAACACACAGGCCCAGAGGCAGTACAATTTGGCCCACAAACACCCCAGGGGCATTGTGGAACGCACATTTGGCGTGTTGAAGTCACATTCAAGTGCTTGGACATCACAGGTAAAAGGCTCCTGTACAGCCCAGACATTGCGTGCAAGATGATCGTTGCATGTTGTGTGTTGCACAACATATGTGTACGCAGAAATGCCCCATGGATATAAGTGCCAGATGCACCGGACGATGATGATGATGATGAGGCAGATGGACCACACCCCACTGCAGCCGCAGCAGGAATAGCCCATAGGAACACCATCATTGACAATTTTTTCTCATGTTAACGTCCTGTTAGATCTGGGGGTCTCTAGTAGGCAGAGGTAAGTACCTTAGACCAAGTAGGGACCCTTGCTTCTAGTCAGGGTGAAGGAATACACACAGTAGATAACCTCCGCTCTCCCTCTAGGTAGCTTGGCGCGAGCAGGCAGGCTTATCCCCAAGGCAATGTGTAGAATAATTGCACTCAACACAACAATAATCCCCAATCCACCACAAACTGAGACCACACAGGTAAGTGTATTTTATAAAAATATATAACTTTATCTAGTTTCAGCAATGTAAATAAGGCAGTTGCACGATAATCACTTTAGTATAGAAATGATGCACTTAATCTTAATTGGTGTTACTTAATTTCAGGAAGTTCTCATGTAAACAAATGTCTCTAGTCTCTTCAATCGGCAAAAAGATATGCCACTGATTTATGATAGAAACGCTCTTAAATCGAGCAGTCCAAACAATGCCAGCGTTAGAAAATATGCCACAATGAGCCCCTGGCGTCAGGGACCCTAAGCGCTTCAAGCGCGTCTCACCCGGAAGCTGGGGGGAGGGGGACTCCCTTCCCCGTGATCGGTATCGCTACAGGCCCCTAGGCGCACCTCGCGGGTGAACGCTTACTCGCGCTCCAGCCCGGCAGGTCTCAGGACGCTCTCCGCCCGCTCTCGGTCCTTCAGAGAGCAGCGGGGAGCAGAGACGGCAGGCCGGGGGCTGGAACACTCCGTAGAACCCTCGGCGAGGTCAGGTCAGTCTTCCCCGGGCCCGGCGGTGATCCCGGTGTTCTCTCGGCTCCTCGGCAGCTTCAGTCGAGGCAGCCAATCCCGTCGCGGCGTTGCAGACGAGCCCCTCTGAGCGCGAGGCCGCCAACCAATGGCAGCGCGGCTTCGCGGATGACGCTCCGATGCAAGGACCAATCCCGTCGCGACTCTGGTGAGGGGGCTCGGCTCTCTCACCCAATCAGAGCACGGCGGGCTCGTTCTTCAACACGCAAACGCCGGAGAGATGCGGGGCACTTCCAAGGGGGTTACTGACCCCGGGCTGCGACGGTGACACGGCCAGCAATTATTTTTCAGCGCTCCTTACGCTGGAGAGGCCCACAAGCCTCAGATCTTCGCTCCCTACGTGTCGATGAACACGTCGATCTCGGCCACACGGCAGGCTGGTTCAGCGCAGCGCCCTTACTCAGATTAGAGAGCAGCCAGTGCGCTACACAACCCCACACAGTGTTTCACGATCTCTGCACTGCACAGCAGCTTCAGGGGGCGCAGCAGAATCTTGTGGTCTTTTGGGCAACCTTTATGTTCCTGGGTTGCAGACAGGGAGCCAGCTCTTCTCAGGCCCTTGGAGATCCAGGTTGCAGACACAGCACACAGCAAAGTCTTAGCAGTTTCAAGCAGGTAGGGTCACAGCTCACAGCAAAGTCCCTTTCTTCTCCTCTCCTTCAGTTGGATAGCAGGATAGGTCAGCCCTTAAAGCACACAGCAAGGCAATCTTCCATCAGCTCCTTCAGCAGTCCTTCTTCTGGCAGAGGTTCCTCTTGATTGTAGAATCTGATTTTCTGTAGTCAGGGGTCCTTCTCTTATACCCCAAAAAGGCTTTGAAGTCCTTTGAAGTCTTTTGAGGTCTTTGTGCAAATGGGGCCCTGAGCCCGGTCCAAACCAGTTCTGGGGGTCTGGGGTGTTTCTGGTTTCCTTCTTCCTCCCTGTCCCAGGGACAGAGGTGACAGTCGCCCAGCAGGAGGTGGAGCCAGCTTTGTGGTTAGGCAGGCACAGCCCTTCACTATCAGGTGCTATCTCCTCCCACTTCCCTGGCAGCAGATGCTGCCTTTCATCCACGGGGCTGGCTCAGATAACCCCCTGGGGCTCTGCAGACCCTGTCATCCTCAACCCAGACAGTCAATCCACAAACAGTCCCAGGCACACAGAAAGGTTTAGACAAGAGAACAGCCACTTTCTAAAAGTGCCATTCTCAAACACAGAATTTAAAAACAACCTTTACTAAAAGATGTGTTATTAAATTCTGAGTTCAGGGATATCTTTCACTTATGTCCCATCTTGTTCCTATGGGAAGATAGGCTGGGATCCAATGGGACCAGCCTCCCCCATGTTACTCTATGGAGCAAGATAGCCTTACAGCAGTGAGCACACAAAATGGCTGCTGCTCACTACCAGAGCATGTTACCTGCACTAGTACATGCTCTACCTTATCCATGCACTGCATCCTGCCCAGGGGGGTACCTTGAGCCTTCCATAGGGGTGACTGGTGTGCACAGACAGGGAAGGGTTAGGCCCAGCCAGTGGGGACACTGGCCAGGCGGACATGGCAGTCCACTGACTGCACACAGGCCCTGCGCTGGCAGGCCTGAGACATCATTTTAGGGCTACTCATGTGGGTGGCGCAATCTGCGCTGCAGGCCCACTAGTAGCATCTGTCATCACCAGCCCTGTCACACACAGTGCACTTTACTAGGGACTTCATGGTGACACAAATATGCCAATCAGGTATACCCAATCAATATGACAATTTACAGAGGGAGCACTTACCCTCTGACACTGATCAGCAGTGGCAGAGGGTCCAAAGCATCTAAACCAGCAAAAACGAAATCCAGCACAGCATCAAAAATACATGAGTCAGAGGCAAAAAGATGGGGGAAAAACCACGCCAAGGATGTCAGGTCTAACACGTGTCCCCTCCAGCTGAAAGTGGGGAGAACTACACAACCTCTTGGGAGTCCTCATCACTAAGGCGGAATAATCTGGACAGACCATCAGCATTGGCGTGTTCTGTACCAGGGCGGTGCTCCACCGTGAAGTCCACCCCCTGTAGGGAAATGGACCACCTCAACAGTTTTGGATTCTCACCCCTCATATGCATTAACCATCTGAGGGGCCTGTGGTCGGTCTGAACACGGAAGTGAGTCCCAAACAGGTAGGGCCTCAGCTTCTTCAGAGCCCAGACCACAGCAAAAGCTTCCCTTTCGATTGCACTCCATCTTTGTTCCCTGGGGAGTAGCCTCCTACTAATGAAAGCCACTGGTGGGTCTTCGCCCTCCTCATTGATCTGTGAGAGTACTGCTCCCACGTTTTGCTCTGAAGCGTCAGTTTGTACAATGAACTCACTTGAAAAGTCAGGTGCCTTAAGCACCGGTGCTGTGCACATGGCAGCTTTGAGGGTGTCAAAAGCAGTTTGACAGGCCTCAGTCCAATTCACTTTCCTGGGCTGATTCCTAGATGTCAGCTCTGTCAAAGGGGCTACAATGGTGCCATAACCTTTGACAAACCGTCTGTAATACCCGGTGAGACCTAAAAAGGCTCTCACCTCAGTTTGGGTCTTGGGGGGTTCCCCAGCCAGAATGGTATCAATCTTCGCCTGTAGGGGCGCCACCTGGCCGCTCCCCACCTGGTGTCCCAAGTACACCACAGATCCCTGCCCTATCTGGCACTTACTGGCCTTGATAGTGAGGCCTGCCTTCTGCAGAGCCTTCAACACTGCGCAGAGGTGTTGCAAGTGTTCCTCCCAAGTGGAGCTGAACACAGCAATCTCATCCAGGTATGCTGCGCTGAATTCCTCCAGCCCTGCTAATACCTGGTTGACCAGTCTCTGGAATGTGGCAGGGGCATTTTTCAACCCAAAGGGCATGACACGAAACTGGAAGTGCCCCTCTGGAGTTGAAAATGCTGATCTTTCCTTGGCCCCCTCAGTTAAGGCAATCTGCCAGTAACCTGAAGTCAAATCAAAGGTGCTCAGGTACCGGGCAGCTCCCAACCGATCCACCAGCTCATCAGCTCTGGGGATGGGGTGCGCGTCAGTCTTGGTGACCGCATTGAGCCCACGGTAGTCCACGCAGAAACGGAGTTCCTGGGGGCCACCGGAGGTAGCAGCTTTCCTAGGCACTAAGACCACTGGGCTAGCCCAGGGGCTGCTGGAGGGCTCAATGACCCCTAGTGCTAACATCTTAGAAACCTCTTCTTTGATGCTAGCCCTGACCTTGTCAGCCACTCTGTAAAACTTCTGTTTCACAGGCAGGTTGTCACCAGTGTCCACATCGTGGACACACCAGTCAGTGACACCTGGGGTCAGGGAAAACAGGGGGGCGAACTGACCCAAGACTTGGCGACAGTCCTGTTGCTGCTCTGGGGTCAGGGTGGGTGAGAGTATCACCCCATCAACTGACCCATCTTGCTCCTTGGTTGCCAGGAGGTCAGGGAGAGGATCACTATCCTCCTCCCCTCCTGCATCTGTAGCCATGAGCAAGGTCACTGCTGACCTCTCAAAGTGGGGTTTGAGGCGATTTACATGCAACACTCTCAGGGGCTGCCTGGGAGTCTTCAGGTTAACCAAGTAGGTAACCTCGCTCTTGCGCTCCACCACCTCATATGGCCCAGACCACTTGTCACGGAGCGCACAAGGCTCCACTGGCTCCATCACCCACAATTTCTGCCCAGGTTGGAACTCCACAAGAGAGGTGTTCTGATCATACCATCTCTTCATTTCCTCCTGGCTAGCCTCCAGGTTCTCTTGAGCGAGCTTCCTGAAGCGCTTGGTCTGATTGCGGATGGCCAGCACATAGCTGAACACATCCTGTGGGGTTTTCCCACGGGATTTCTCCCACCCCTCCTTCACCAGAGTGAGAGGTCCTCTGACAGGGTGGCCATACAGCAACTCAAAGGGGCTGAACCCTAAGGATTTCTGAGGCACCTCCCTGTATGCAAATAACAGGCATGGTAACAAGACGTCCCACTTCCGCCTCATGGGCTCCTCTAGGCCCATAATCATGCCCTTCAGGGTGCGGTTGAATCTTTCAACCAACCCATTTCCTTGAGGATGGTAAGGTGTGGTAAACTTATATGTCACTCCACACACCTCCCACAGAGACTTCATGTACCTAGAGATGAAGTTTGGACCCCTGTCAGAAACCACCTCTCTGGGGAATCCCACACGGGAAAAGATCCCCATTAAGGCACGGCCCACCACAGGGGCTGTGACTGTCCTTAGAAGGACTGCTTCAGGGTATCGGGTGGCATGGTCCACCAAGACCAGGATAAACCTGTTGCCTAAGGCTGTCTTGGGGTCCAGGGGCCCCACAATGTCAATGCCCACCCTCTCAAAAGGGGTGCTCACCACAGGAAAGGGTTGGAGGGGTGCCACGCACTTCCCTCCGCTCTTGCCACTGGCCTGACAGGTTTGGCAAGACTTACAAAAGGCAGCGACGTGCTTCTTCATCTGGGGCCAGTAGAAGTGGGTGACAAGCCTGTAATAGGTCTTGTCTTGCCCCAGATGTCCTGCGAGAGGCACGTCATGAGCCAGACCCAGTAGGAAGTTCCTGAAGCGCTCGGGTACCACCAGCACACGGGCTGCACCGGGCTCAGCGAACTTAGGCTCACTATAAAGTAAGTCATCCTCCCAGTAGATCAAATGTTCCTTGGACCCCAGGCCTGCTGCCTGGTCTGCAGCCTGCTGCCGCACACCAATGAGGGAAGGGCACTCCTTTTGAGCTTGGCAGAATTCCTCCCTGGAGGGACCACCATCTTGCTGCCACTGGGAGAGCTCAGGCAATTCCCCTAGTTCGGCCACCTGTTCCCCTGTAGGTTCCAGGGCATCCCCCTCAGGTTCTGCTTCCTCCTGGACCGTGGGAACAGTGGGGGCTGGTTTCCCGCGCCCTCTGCCCCTTCCTCTCTTGACAAGTCCCTGGGCCATTGTTCCAGGCTCCAGTTCTGCTAATCCACCCTTACTGGCTGCCATTGCACGTGTGGTTACACAGATCCACGCAGGCAAGCCCAACATTTCCAAGTGAGTCCTGTGCTCTACATCCTTCCATGGAGAGCTCTCCGGGTCATTACCTAATAGACAATCTACAGGCAAGGCATCACTTACAACAACTTCCAATGTACCGGAGACTCCTCCCCACTCAAATGGAACACGTGCCAACTTGCCGAGGCGCACTGAACTGTCAGCTGCCACCACAGGACGGAGTACCACTAGAAATCAAATCCCCTCCCAAAGCTACACTAGCTAATGCCGGTGTTGGAGCACCAGTGGGTGCTGGAGGTTTCTTTGGACATTTGGGGGCAATGTGCCCCACCTCCCCACATGTAAAGCAAGTAGGCGGGGGCCTGTTGTCCTGTTTGCCTTTACGGGGCCAGGACTTCTTAGACTTGGGGGGCTGAGACACTTTCTCCTGGGAACTATTTTGGGGCCCTTTAGAAGACTCCTTTTGAATACCCGTGTCCCCCCCACTCTTCTGCTGGGGACCCTGTCCACCCTTGGCTGGGGTACTTACCACCCCCTTGTGGACCCTGGTGCTAGTCCAGCGGTCCGCCTCTTTAGCAAGCTCACTGGGATCAGTTAACTTGCTGTCTAAAAGATGCTGGCGCAGCTCTGGAACACATAAACTACTTAAGTGCTCCCAACTAATCAAGTGACACAACCCCACATAATCAGTAACTTTGCTGCCCTTTATCCAACCTTCCAGTGCACGCGTGTACATACTCACACACTCCACCCAAGTACTTGAATCAAGCTTCTTGAAGTTCCTAAACTTCTGGCGGTACTGTTCTGCAGTGAGCCCATACCTGAGGCACAAAGCCTCCTTCATGGAGGGGTAGGCTAAAGTACCTGTTGCTTCTAAGGGTGCCAAGACATCCCTCCCAGAGGCCTCAAAGTGCTTCCATAAACCTGTCCCCCAACTTTTCTCAGGCACTTCATTCATCTTTAGGGCTAGTTCATACGCTCTAAACCACGCATAAATATCCTCACCCCTCTGATAATTCTGTACCAGATCCTTTGGTATGTATACCTTACCCGCCTGTACTGGTTGTGCGCTGCCACCATTAGAGCTGGACCCCCCTTGTTTTTCTTTGATGTCCAGCTCCCTCATGTTCCTCTCATGAGTCAATTGGAGTTTCTTCTCCTCCAAAGCGAGAGCATGTCTTCTCTCTTCCGCCGCCTTCTCAGTTTCAAGGCGTAGTTTCCTCTCCTCTGCTTGGGCCTTGAGTTTAAAAAGCTCAATATCATGAGCCCTAGCTCTCTGATTATCCTCCAGCTCCTCTGGAGAAATAACCCTACTGGAATGGTTGCTGCCAGCCTTAGATGCTGACCGCGCTGGCAAATCACTGAGCAAAAAAACATTCTCCGGTGCGCCTTCCACTTCAGTAGCTTCTTCTGAGACATGTTTGGCCTCCCACCAGGCCCTCAGAGCTTTCTGTAGCTCTTCCTTGTTTGCGCTGCCCTTCACTGGGCATCCAAGCTGTTTGCAGAATTGTTTCAGGATATCCTTTCTGTAGTTGTACAACTCCTGAATTTCGAATTCCACTTACAATTCTACTCTCACGCTTGCCGCTTTCACAGACATGATGCTTCCTAACCTTTTCAACAAAAGGTTTCACCAAAAAGAAAAAAAAATCTTGCGCAACCTGTGCTGCTAAACTAGACTAGTGATGTACAAGAGATCACTGCAGGTCAAGTGCAATTATTAGTTCAGAATCCGCACCACTGTCCAACAATGTTAGATCTGGGGGTCTCTAGTTGGCAGAGGTAAGTACCTTAGACCAAGTAGGGACCCTTGCTTCTAGTCAGGGTGAAGGAATACACACAGTAGATAACCTCTGCTCTCCCTCTAGGTAGCTTGGCGCGAGCAGGCAGGCTTATCCCCAAGGCAATGTGTAGAATAATTGCACTCAACACAACAATAATCCCCAATCCACCACAAACTGAGACCACACAGGTAAGTATATTTTATAAAAATATATAACTTTATCTAGTTTCAGCAATGTAAATAAGGCAGTTGCACGATAATCACTTTAGTATAGAAATGATGCACTTAATCTTAATTGGTGTTACTTAATTTCAGGAAGTTCTCATATAAACAAATGTCTCTAGTCTCTTCAATCGGCAAAAAGATATGCCAATGATTTATGATAGAAACGCTCTTAAATCGAGCAGTTCAAACAATGCCAGCGTTAGAAAATATGCCACAATGAGCCCCTGGCGTCAGGGACCCTAAGCGCTTCAAGCGCATCTCACCCGGAAGCTGGGGGGAGGGGGACTCCCTTCCCCGTGATCGGTATCGCTACAGGCCCCTAGGCGCACCTCGCGGGTGAACGCTTACTCGCGCTCCAGCCCGGCCGGTCTCAGGACGCTCTCCGCCCGCTCTCGGTCCTTCAGAGAGCAGCGGGGAGCAGAGACGGCAGGCCGGGGGCTGGAACACTCCGTAGATCCCTCGGCGAGGTCAGGTCAGTCTTCCCCGGGCCCGGCGGTGATCCCGGTGATCTCTCGGCTCCTCGGCAGCTTCAGTCGAGGCAGCCAATCCTGTCGCGGCGTTGCAGACGAGCCCCTCTGAGCGCGAGGCCGCCAACCAATGGCAGCGCGGCCTCGCGGATGACGCTCCGTTGCAAGGACCAATCCCGTCGCGACTCTGGTGAGGGGGCTCGGCTCTCTCACCCAATCAGAGCGCGGCGGGCTCGTTCTTCAACACGCAAATGCCGGAGAGATGCGGGGCACTTCCAAGGGGGTTACTGACCCCGGGCTGCGACGGTGACACGGCCAGCAATTATGTTTCAGCGCTCCTTACGCTGGAGAGGCCCACAAGCCTCAGATCTTCGCTCCCTACGTGTCGATGAACACGTCGATCTCGGCCACACGGCAGGCTGGTTCAGCGCGGCGCCCTCACTCAGATTAGAGAGCAGCCAGTGCGCTACACAGCCCCACACAGTGTTTCACGATCTCTGCACTGCACAGCAGCTTCAGGGGGTGCAGCAGAATCTTGTGGTCCTTTGGGCAACCTTTATGTTCCTGGGTTGCAGACAGGGAGCCAGCTCTTCTCAGGCCCTTGGAGATCCAGGTTGCAGACACATCACACAGCAAAGTCTTAGCAGTTTCAAGCAGGTAGGGTCACAGCTCACAGCAAAGTCCCTTTCTTCTCCTCTTCTTCAGTTGGATAGCAGGATAGGTCAGCCCTTAAAGCACACAGCAAGGCAATCTTCCATCAGCTCCTTCTGCAGTCCTTCTTCTGGCAGAGGTTCCTCTTGATTGTAGAATCTGATTTTCTGTAGTCAGGGGTCCTTCTCTTATACCCCAAAAAGGCTTTGAAGTCCTTTGAAGTCTTTTGAAGTCTTTGTGCAAAGGGGGCCCTGAGCCCGGTCCAAACCAGTTCTGGGGGTCTGGGGTGTTTCTGGTTTCCTTCTTCCTCCCTGTCCCAGGGACAGAGGTGACAGTCGTCCAGCAGGAGGTGGAGCCAGCTTTGTGGTTAGGCAGGCACAGCCCTTCACTATCAGGTGTTATCTCCTCCCAATTCCCTGGCAGCAGATGCTGCCTTTCATCCACGGGGCTGGCTCAGATAACCCCCTGGGGCTCTGCAGACCCTGTCATCCTCAACCCAGACAGTCAATCCACAAACAGTCCCAGGCACACAGAAAGGTTTAGACAAGAGAACAGCCACTTTCTAAAAGTGCCATTCTCAAACACAGAATTTAAAAACAACCTTTACTAAAAGATGTGTTATTAAATTCTGAGTTCAGGGATATCTTTCACTTATGTCCCATCTTGTTCCTATGGGAAGATAGGCTGGGATCCAATGGGACCAGCCTCCCCCATGTTACTCTATGGAGCAAGATAGCCTTACAGCAGTGAGCCCACAAAATGGCTGCTGCTCACTACCAGAGCATGTTACCTGCACTAGTACATGCTCTACCTTATCCATGCACTGCACCCTGCCCAGGGGGGTACCTTGAGCCTTCCATAGGGGTGACTGGTGTGCACAGACAGGGAAGGGTTAGGCCCAGCCAGAGGGGACACTGGCCAGGCGGACATGGCAGTCCACTGACTGCACACAGGCCCTGCGCTGGCAGGCCTGAGACATCATTTTAGGGCTACTCATGTGGGTGGCGCAATCTGCGCTGCAGGCCCACTAGTAGCATCTGTCATCACCAGCCCTGGCACACACAGTGCACTTTACTAGGGACTTCATGGTGACACAAATATGCCAATCAGGTATACCCAATCAATATGACAATTTACAGAGGGAGCACTTACCCTCTGACACTGATCAGCAGTGGCAGAGGGTCCAAAGCATCTAAACCAGCAAAAACGAAATCCAGCACAGCATCAAAAATACATGAGTCAGAGGCAAAAAGATGGGGGAAAACCACGCTAAGGATGTCAGGTCTAACACGTCCCATTGTGATAATCCTGAGCAATCATGGTACAGTACGATGAATAACCACAGGCACAGCATGTGCAAATAAATACTTTCCAAGACATATTCCCTGCGTGCATGTCACTCATCTGTACAAGCACATCACTCGGACAAGTGTAAGTGCGACATATCGTGCTAGCAGTTTTAATTTTTTAATGGATGGTGGGTGTGTCACCTCTGTGCAGAGACGCTGTTCCGTGTGTCACGTATTCAAACCGCCAGTTCTGTGTGTCACAGGTAGTACGGAATCCCACTCTTCGCCGTTTCATGTGTCCCAAATCATTACCTATTGGCTGTCATTTGGGACCTACAAGTGACAACAAGGCTTCTTTTGGGGTCAGATATGTACCACCATGATGCAGGGATGCACCCTGTGACTCAAGTCCCACGACATGGGCAACATGTACGTAAGGGGTAGTCACTGCCCCTACATTCGTCCATGCTTTCATAATTGTTTGATCATGGACATGGCACGTCTGGGTGCAGGAGGTGTTGATTGTCCCTCTGCAATGTGAAGGGGAGATGCGATTTCACAGTGTGTTCCATGTATGTTTCCGCATTGGCGCTGTTTACATACAGAATGCATGTCAATGTACATTGTGACAGTTTGTGAGAAGATGCCCATCTGATGTGGGACAATGGTCATTTGTTCTACGTCACGGCTGTGGGGTTGTGCTCGTACGTTGTCATCTCACTGTTTTTTTACTCTGCTTATATGGAGCACTTTCCCGCATGACGCATGGGAAACGCAGGCCTGTCGCTGGTTATCGCTGATGTTTGTATCACGATTGGCCTCATCGCTACTATTTAGCCATTAGTTTTTTGCATTTTATCGGCATTGCTTTGGTTTTTAACGCAGACATTTGATGCGTTATCGTGAGCCTATCGCATGGTGCCGCCGTCTTGAGAATCCTAGGTTGACACTATGTTATTTTCCCGCGATAGACTGCGATAAGAAGAGTTGTGTAAAGCTACTTTTGCGTTCTTATCATACGTTCTTGAGAATATCCCCCTTTGTATTAATAGTAGCAAAGATTATGCCATTCAACGCTTACTCAACACTAGAGAAAGTATCTTTGAATGACTAAAACTGAATTCTTTAAAAGCTGACTCAAAAGACCAGCCTGGTGAACTTAGAAGGTCCTCCAGTCTATAACCCAATGTAAAGGCTTTGGATGCCATAGCTCATGTGACAGGATGCATGCCAAAGAATTTGCTATTGTTTCCCGTTTTCCCAGGGAACCCAACCAAGGAAAGAGAAAAAAACCTGAAGGGGTTTTATGATAAAAAATAAGCAACTGACTGACCTCCTATATCCAAACCTTCTGGCCATGTCCTTATAGGCCCTGAAGCATTGAACCACGCACAAGTTGGATTACCTAGAAAACGTTGATAAAAGACATTGCTCTGGATAAAGCTTTTGTCTTCCTGTTGACAGTAAATGTGTCTTCATTTGGCGTAAATATCTTCCCTGAATGTTCCAGTGTTAGGATTACTAAAACTGTTTTACAGGAAATCAAGCTTAATAACATAGTCAATAGTCAGTTTGTCTGAAATAGCCTGGAAAGGTCCTCTTTTGAAAGCCACCTCAGAAAGATTTATGAATTCTAT
Organism: Lissotriton vulgaris; assembly: GCF_964263255.1. Lineage (NCBI taxonomy): Eukaryota > Metazoa > Chordata > Amphibia > Caudata > Salamandridae > Lissotriton > Lissotriton vulgaris. The sequence continues at coordinate 548,544,743 of NC_141699.1, read as the reverse complement.
TGACATCCATAATTCTGTATACTGAAGCTCAGGGGGCCCTAATCAGACACTTTTAGGCAGCTTGACATCTAAGGGATGTTCCTCCACTGGTAAGCCATCCTCCAGAAGAAGGCTAGCTGAGATGACTGACCTAAAATAATTTATCAATCTATAAGCCAGAACTTATCCCAACCCGAAAATGTATGATGCGCGTTAAAGGTACTGCCATGAAATCCAATTCCTTTTCCAAGCACAAAGGCCTCTGCCAGGCTGATGAGTATATCTCAAGCATTTCAGGGGCACTGGACCGATTAATGAAGTTTGTATTGGAGGAGACTATGGATTACACCAGAACTTGCAGGCTATGCACAAGGTTTCCTAGAACTAATCAGGGCTGACACATTACATCGTATTAAATGGCTGTGGGCAGTTCGAAACCTTTTAGCAGATCTAGGCCTGATCTCGCTGTGGGTAGACCCTGTAAACTCCCACTTATCATCAAAAGAGGTGCTGAAGACCATGTACTGGGAATGGTTTCAGGAACAAAACGCAAGACAACAAGTGTCAATTTCCCTCACTAGCTGTTTTTTGTACCATAAAGTCGCCCCGAGCTGGAACCTTACTGGGATGCTATTACTAAATCCCTGGACCGTAAATTGTACTTTCAGTTCAGGGTGGGAACGCTCCCGGTGAGATCGTTTACCATTAAATGATCAGCCCCATCTTCAACTAGGTGCCCGGGGTGTAGATCCTGCAACGAATCCACGGCCCATATCCTCTTTGTTTGTGATGCTTGTGCAGCCCTGCGACGGGCTTGGTTGTTAACAATCTGTAGGCTCTTGGGCACAAGGGGGTAGTGGAGGCTGAACGTATCCTGCGGACTGAAACATCACTACATATTGTATTAGCCATGGCAAGATTTTTAAGGTGGGTATGGATTTTGAGTGCTCGCCTTGTAGTATCGGGTTCCCAAGGCCTACATGCTCCGAAGATAACCCACTTACATTGAAAGAACTGTTGGCACGGAAACTGAAAAATTCAAAGAACAAGTTTATTAAGACCCCATGGGGTGGTGGTACATTCCTACAGCACCCTTCGGTAATGCAAGAAGTATCACACCGAACATCGGTGTGACTCGCTCTTTTATACAATTTGCAGGTAATAAAACGATAGGCAGTACAGAGTTACAGAGCGTTATGTACATATATGGTCATTTTTGGAACACTGCCAGCTCATTGGAGGGGTTTCAACCCCGCTGGTCAGTTTGGCGGCACATTCCTGAGGGGTGACTGGTCAGTTGGGACTGCGCATGTACAGGCTTGACCGTTACTAAAAATAGCCTGTTGTTGGGCAAACTCAAGTGGTCAGTGGCACGGACAACGGACTAAAAGGGCACACTGGCCACGAGGCCGCTCATGATCTAAGATGGCCGCCGTAACAAACAAGATGGCGTTCCCAAGTACGGCCAAGTTAAGCGAGAAAACGTGTAGCACAGCTAAGCGCTAACCCGGCCATTGTCAAATTACGACAGACGACCCTTTTAGCGTTTATCTGAAGCTACCTCATAGTGAACATAATCAGGGTGTTCATCTTCAATATCAATTAGCATTATTTGAGCTACTTCTTTATGAAGCATCATTTTGTTGTGAGCAAGAGCTCGTCTTGATGGTATGCAAGCTGACAAACACATGGAACATAACGCTGGGCCACATTGGATACATAAACATACAAAAAACAATATTCCAACAATGATACATAGAATCGTTAGCAGTTTCCAACCCCAAGTGGTAAGCATTGACCAGAACCACCCTGAAAGTGTCCAAGTTCCATTGTCCGGATGTATTTCAGCAGCGATCTTATGCAATTTCGAAATGGCATCATAAACAGATGGCGAGTTGTCAGGTACATATACACAGCAGCTACTTCCGATGATTCTACATGCCCCCCCACGGTCAGCTAGAACCACATCTAGAACCATTCGGTTCTGGAGCGTAACAATCCTAGAGATCTGAAGTTCTTCGGTAATATTCCCTAGTGCAATAGCAGTATCATTGGCTACAGCCTCAACAACACGGGTCAGTCGTCGTATCTTTCGACTATTCAAAGCAGCCCCCACAAAGGAAAACAGTCCCAAATTGAAGTCCACATACTGTTGCAAAGCAGTGTCCGTCTGGTCGATGTCGTCCAGAACAACAGCACGTTTAACACGATTCAACACGAAATCGTGATAAAGAATATAGTCATTATGATACATTGGTAGGGCAATGAATACAGGGGGCAATACAAAAGATACATAGCAAGTACCTAACCATCCCAACGGGAGCTGATGATAACCCTTCGTTCCACAAATAAAATACGTATTACGAGATGCTACAAACGATATGCCACTTGGGCTGTCAAACGTGAGTGTAGTGTTGCATTCGCTTTTCCCAACCGAGATTGTACCTTTATTGCATATACACAAATCAGCTTTAGTGGCAATAACATTAATAACATGTGAGCTGGAGACATTAATGTTCCGTTGGTTGCTGTAAACACGTGGGGCAGACACATTATCGGGGCGGTACTCTTCCCATTCAAATCGAGTACCCTCAGCTCGTGGATACCCATCCCGGTCATGGTAGCAGATTTTATTCAAACGGAAAAGCACCCCCCCTTTTGTTGGCCATCTCAAAGTGAAGAGAAGAGTGTACCAGGCATTGCAAGATCCATTATGTGAGAACGGGAGTGGAATGAGTGGAGTGCCCCCTTTCTTCTGGTGCCCGGGCAACATCCCACACACCCAACAATTAGACATATTTGTCATGTGATGAGTATGATGCAGGATCTGAATAAAGCTATTGTTCAAATAAGTCTGTCGGTGCCGTTATTCATGATAAGGCAAGGTAAAGTGAAAATGTTCAGAAGGAGCCGGGGTAGTCGGCAGCAAATGTTCACGTGCAGGCACCACAAGTTCAACTACCCAAGCTATCACTGCTATTACCACAATTGTCAAGACAAAAAGGATGGCACCAAGTATTCTTTTGTCTCGTGATGCAGAAGAAGCCATAGTTCAATGAGTTCTCAAAGTCTTAAGTAGTTCAAAAAGTTCACAAAGTCTCAAATGTACATGTGTGTGTATTACACCTAAAAAGGAAAAATACGGTGCTGAGCTCCGAGGTAGCCGTTGTTTTCTTCTCCGGGGTCAAGACGGGTGTCGCTACTCTTGGCAGAACTGACCCCCCCCCCCTTGAGATTCCCGGCTTCCGTTTCACAAACCCCAGAGCGGTAACCAACCAGTCTCGAAAACCCAAAAAAATCTTCTTATCGTGGCTGCAGATTATAGCGCTCTCGTCCAGAAACAGTGTGGTCCGGGAAGGCCCCCTCAACTTCGGCCGATGTCACAGCTGGGCTCTTTTCTTTCTCCAGGATCTCCTTGTAGTCAGTCAACACAGCAGGATTCACCAGATCAGGAGAAACACGACGGCAGTGGGTTGAGTGTATCCACCGCTTCCTGTTGGTCACTCGTACAGCTGTCCGAGTTGCCAGGAGGACCTGCTCGGGGCCTCGCCACCTCGGTTCCAAGCTGCTCGCCCTCTCAAACGACTTAATCATCACATAGTCGCCAGGGTGGAGATCGTGGCCCTCTCCAGTAGAGTTGTCAGGGAGCGCTTCTCGAACCTGTTGAGGAATAGAAAGCAAATCATTTGTTAATCGTGCCAAATAATCGTTCATCATTATACAAGGCACATCATGTATCAATCGCGGCTTAGGCACTCCCCAAATATTCATAGGCCTTCCAAACACCACTTCATATGGTGTTAGGCCTGTTCGAGAGTGGGGCACTGATCTGAGAGAGAGCAATGCTAGCGGTAAGGCATCCGGCCACTTCAATGTTGTAGACGCCACAATCTTAGCCAGTTTTAATTTCAACGTGGCATTATACCGCTCAACAAGACCTGCCGACTGAGGGTGGAACACAGCATGAAACTTCTGCTGAATCCCCAAGCCTTTCAGCACATACTCCACAATTTTCCCGACAAAATGAGGCCCATTATCGCTCCACAAAAATTTGCAAACTCCAAATCGAGGGAAGTACTCCTTGAGCAAAACTTTAGCTGTTGTCAAAGCTGTATTATCTTTCGTGGGGAAGGCCTCAATCCATTTGCTAAAAGCACACACCACCACTAAGACATACTTAAGGTTATTGCAACGCTCAAGCTGGATGTAATCCATTTGGAGTACCTCGAATGGTGCAGAGGGTGGAACGAACCCTCCTTTCGGAGTATGGGTCCCCTTTGCAGGATTGTGCTGCAAACATATCAGACAGGTCTGCACTACTCTCTTGGCTGTATTGGCAATCTCGGGATGCTCCCAAACTCGTGATAACAATCGAGTGATCGCAAGAGCTCCCACATGTGCTAATCCGTGTGTCATCTGAACCATCGCTTGCAAGTAAGCTGCAGGCAATTTCCATCTCTCCATGTCTTTGCGTCTCCAACAGCCCTCATCATCTAGCGCCCCATCTACTGCCCATGCCGCAAGTTCTGCTTCAGTCGCTGACTTTTGGATATCTAGTATCTCCGCTCTAGCATCGTACCATCGCTCAGCTTGTGATTTTGTTACATACATAGGGGAGTCAGTTCGGGACATAGCTGTTTGCCTTGCTATGCTGTCGGCAAAGGCATTTCCTTGACCCACTTTATCAGTGATCTTTTTATGTGCACTGCATTTAATAATCGCTACTTTCTTTGGGCAAAGCAACGCGTTTAGGAGATCACGCACCAGTTCTCCGTGCATAATGTGTACTCCATGAGAAGTCAAAAACCCACGTTCTCTCCAGAGTAGCCCGAAATCGTGCGCTACTCCGAAGGCGTACCGGCTGTCTGTGTAGATGTTCACACATAGGCCAGCACTCAATTCGCAGGCTCTCGTCAAAGCTATCAGCTCTGCTGCCTGAGCCGATTTTTGTGGTATTCGTGCTGTTTCTACCACTGTCTTAAGAGTCGTGATCGCATATGCTGCGGAAGTCGTGCCATCTGGCAGCCTCAAACACGATCCATCAACCCACAGTTCCCCATCCACATCTGGAAGTGGCATATCCTGTAAATCGACACGACCCTTTGTCTGTTCCTCAGTCAGGAAAACACAGTCATGATGTTTTTCTTCCTGACCCTCCTCAACCGGATAGGGCAATAAAGTAGCGGGGTTCAGAGTAGCACATCTTTTCAGCGTGATATGTGGCGCCAGAAGTGTAAGCTCATATCCTGTCAAACGTGCACTCGTGAGATACTGGGTTTTCGTCTGATTCAACAGGGCATCGACTGCATGAGGAACTAACACCAACAATTTGTGCGATAACACTATTCCCTCACTCTGTCGTATAGCTACCGCTGTCGCTGCGACTGCTCGAAAACACCCAGGTAACCCACGTGCTACAGGATCAAGGACCGCCGAGAAGTATGCACATGGCCTTTGTTTGTCCCCGTGTGCTTGCACTAACACTGATAACGCGTACCCATTAGGCGTGGGCGGAAAATCCGTTCCGCTCGCGGATTTTGCGGATTTTCGGGAAATCCGCAATCCGCGAGATTTGCGAATTTCCCGCAAAATCCGCAAATCCGCGAGCAGCGGATTTTGCTCGCACTGCTCGCACTGTTAGCGTGAGTTCGCGCCCCGCGAATAAGTGTGAAATTGCAGAAATACGATCTTGGCAAAACTGAAAGTAACTACTTACCAGGTTCAAAAGTTCAGGCACATCATTAGTAGCCATTTCCTGTAGGGCTTCCTGAGGGGCCCCTCCAGAGTTCAGTTGCCAGTTGAAACTATTATGTGACCCTGCTCTGAACCTCAGAATAGTTACACATATGCCACAAAGGTCCTGAATTACAGCTAAGGGAGACAAGCAGGAGCCAGGCTGGAAGTTAAAATCCATTAATCAGCCCCTAATTCATTATTGTCAGTTGGGGCAGGGCAGGTGTTGTAACTAATTTTGCAACAATGAAAGCACTTAGCAAGTGCAAAAGATCACTAATCAGGGCGCACTAAGGAAGCAGGTGCCAGCTAAAAAAATATTCTGTGACACATTAATCAGCCCCAAATTAATTCAGGTCACTTGAGGCAGGGAAGGTGTGCTTTGCTTTGCCGAAAATAATGTACACTGGACAACCAGAGGGTGTAGTGATGAAACAGAGGGTGGCATGGGTGGGCCAGAGGGTGGCATGAGTAGTCAGAGAGTGGCAGTGGTGACAGAGAGTGGCAGTGATGAAGAAGAGTGTCCCAAACAGGCTGGACACGTAGAAACAACAAGTTCGCAAAACTTGCGACCCGACAGGTAAGTTCGCAAATTGCGAAATTGTAAAAACCCTCGCGAACTGGCAGAAACACGGGCGAACACAAAAAAAAAAAAAATCCGCAAATTCGCGGGAATTCGCGGATTTTGCGGATTGCGAATCCGCAAATCCGCAAAATTCGCGGATTGCCAATCCGCAAAATCCGCTCATGCTTAGTACCCATCTTTCTCGTGTACGTACAATGTGAAAATCTTTGTGTAATCTGGTGTACCTAACACGGGTGCAGAACAAAGGGCTTGTCTCAATTGTTCAAAGGCATTTTGACATTCATCTGTCCATTCAAGAGGCATAGGTGTAGTTTTGGACAACAACGCCAACAACGGTTTGATAATGTGTGAAAACCCCATGATCCACTGTCTACAAAAGGACGTCAATCCTATGAAGGCACGTACATCTCTCTGTGTGCGGGGGACTGGTGTATCTAAAATTGCCTGGATTTGATCCGATGTTAATGCACGCCCCTCCTTAGACAAAAGATGACCGAGGTAGGTCACCTTGGGTCTACAGTATTGTAGCTTTTTCTTCGAGACCTTATGATTATTTTGAGCCAAAAAGGAGAGCAAAGCAATCGTACTCTCCTCACATTGAGCATAAGTATCAGCAGCCAACAAAAGATCGTCGACATACTGAATAAGGGCAACTCCAGATTGCAATTGAATAGAGTCAAGCTGTCTTTTTAAAGCCTGGCTGTAGATACTCGGACTCTCAGTGTAACCTTGAGGAACACGACAAAATCTATACGATTTATTATTTAACGTAAAGCCAAATAAGTATCTGCTGTCAGGATGGATAGGAATGGAAAAGAACGCATTTTTCAGATCAATGACACTAAAGGTCGTCGCCGTTGGGGGGACCAATGTGAGCAATGTCGTAATATCAGACACCACCGGATATTGGGGAATGACAATTTTGTTAATTTCTCTCAAATCAATAATAAATCGATAGACTTTGTCGTCAGTATCTTTCTTAAGAATCGGAAGAATAGGACTATTGCAAACATTATAGGGGACTTCCTCCACTACCCCTGCAATGATCAAATCTTGAACAATGTGTGTCAGGGCAATTTCTCCTTCCCTAGAGATCTTGTACTGTGGTACACGTGGCAAAAGTACTCCCTCCTTTACAGTAATGCGAATGGGTGGAATAAGCATCTGTCCCACATCCGTATCCGAGGTCGCCCACAACGTATGAGGGAGAGAGGCTAATGCTTCACATTCTTGTATAGTAAAAAATCTGTCTGAATCTGGATAGTTATCATTCAAAATAACTCGCACTCCCTCCAGAGCGCAACGTATTGTTGCTCGAAAATATTTAAGCAAATCAATGCCCAGAATATTATCTGGGGTATAAGGTGACAACAGAAATTGACCAAAACTGAAAAATTTGTCGAGACAAAGTGCAAGGGGCTTTGATAATGGGCTGGGAGTGGGTGTGCCATCAAACCCAATACATGTAATCATATCGCCAGACAGGGGAGCCCTCGGAACCAAGTTTTTAGACAAAGCGCTACGAGTAGCCCCTGTGTCAACTAGAAACTGATCAGTAGAACCCAAGATACCCGCTGATACATATGGACCACTCTGATCTACTGGCACTTCAACTGATTCCGTACCCCATCCTACGCAGTCCTATGCATGCACATAATCTTGATGCTCCACATTCTCACCCTCCGATATCTGATACTGGTTCCGTCTATCAAATGTATTACGCTCATCCTGGCCACGGCCCCTCTCTTCAAACCTACCACGATCACCCCCACTACCTCTCGCCCCCGAATAACTTCCCCTCGACCGTCCCCCTCCACGACCACGCTGACTACGCTGCTCACGAAGTACCGGGCAATCATCAGCCCAATGCCCAAACTCCTTACAATAGGCACATTGATCCTCCGCTATATCCGTACGCCCATACGACGCATTTCCCCCTCCTCGTCTACCTCTATCATTCCCTCTCGACTGTGTTCCACGAACCTGTGCCAACATCACCTTAGTTTTCAATTCCTTCGCCTTTTTATCAACACTTTCTTTAGCCTCCAATTCCTGCCGCTCATAATACTGTGCCATAGTTAACAAAGACGCAGGGGTCGCCGTGGTCCAGGAACTTTCACTCATTTTCAATCGTTTCGCAATCTCCGGTAGGAGATTAGCCACATACTTATCGACAAACAGATGCCTACCCGTGTCGTCTGTTAATGATTGCCCACTGTAATCATGAAAAGCTTCTTCGAAGCGTGTAAAGAAATCAGATACCGATTCATCCGGCTTTTGTTTGCATGAAGCCAACATGGTCCAATCGATCTTTTTAGGGGGTATCAGAGTTTTTAATTTAGTCAAAATAGCCGTCGGCAAATCTATAATCAAGGCACACGGTTTACATGCAGGTTCCCTTTGCAAGTCAGCCTGTTCTAAGTCCTTCCAATTAGCCCCAAAAGTCGTTTGATCATTAGTTTTACGAATCAACCTCCACATGTCAGGGGGGAGAATTAACCCAAAGAAGAGATCTATATCCACAAGCGTCATTACACAAGAAGAAATGGCCCCCTCAACCCCTTCATAGAACGCAGCTGGATTCTTACGAAGATCGGGCAGGGAGTTCTTTAATGCCATAACATCCGATCTATTCCAAGGCGTATATACCCAATTATATATAAAGTACCCCTTCGCATCCTTCGACATTTTATCGTCATCTGTACCCTCTCCCTTCGGGGGAACATACAGAGGCGCAGCTTCACGCATAGGCATAACATGCAGTTTGGTAATCTTATCTGAACCCCGAAGAGGACACTCTTTGGATTCCTCCGTTGACCCCGACGCGGACCCCGTAGCATCTTTCTTTTCATCCCGCAGTCTGGTCGCCTCATCCCGCAGATGAAGTAGTCGCTTGAAAAGGTCATCAGTATCTGCAAGAGCAAATAAACCTTTATCCAAATTCTCACAATAAACTGACACAGCTTTGGGTTCTAAAGTGTCTGAATATTTACGAAAACGAGCAACAACCTCTTCCGCTAAAGTAGTTATAAAACACATTAATTCTCGTTCGGACCACAAATTCTTTTCAGCCAAAACCGTTGCTACCGTGATATGGCTTAAATTTAATTTCCTAGCAAGACCACGCAACTCCGCGGCTCTGTCCGCAGATAACCTGACACTCGATCTGTCCTTTCCATCCGACTTGTCCCGACCTTCGTCACCAGAATCCTCAGACGGAGCCGTGGGATGAACATACGGAGGCGGAGAACGATCTAGTAACGAAAAATCATCAATTTCATTATTAAGGACAGGATAAAGCGGACGACGAATAGGGAATTGACCAGCCGTTTGCAAATTACGTTCTCGTTCCTCCCTCTCTTTCTTCTCCTGCGCCTCCTTTTCCTCAAGCTGTAAAGCCTTATCTCGAGCAGCCTTGCGCTGCTCTTTGTCCGCCAAGGCAATTTCACGTTTCATACGTTCACGCACCGCTTTCTCCCACATTCGTACACAATCAAACATATTCTGTCTAGACCTACGTTGAAAGAAACACTGCTCTACAAATTGAACTTTTCGCAAATCGAACGACCCATGTAGTGGCCATTGCAATTCAGGATCCGCTTTTGTGTATTTATGCCATAATTTGCTATACATGATAGGGGGAAGGCCAAATTTGATATACATTTCACGATTCGGAGTTCCTTCTGGGGGAGCCGGCTGTGATTCCGCTAACCTAATTGTGGTACCATTTCCAAGACAGCACATCCCTCGGAGTGTGCTTAAAACAGGCATGTTCAAAGAGTATCACGAAACCGTGATACCGTATAAACTGGCACTTACAATACTTCACACAAATGTGCCGCTCAAAGGAAAAAAACAAAATTAGAGAAACATCTCTACATGCCTGCCTATGTGAAGTGCACTACACATATATTTCAAAGATCACAAAGGTCACAAAGTCACAAATGTTAGCTAACTCAAATCATAGGCACAATTCATAGGACTTCGGCAAGCGTCCGAGGACTTCCTTACCGATCACAAATCATAGAACTTCAGTAAGCGTCCGCAGACTACCTTACCGATCACAACTCTTACCCAAATCTCAAAGGTCCAGATTCCAACTGCCATGGTCTTTAATCGAATCAGCCAAACGGCATTTATCCAGCAACGCAGACGATCAAGAACTCAGTCGGAGACCGGCGCCACCTGGAAGGTCAGATCGGAAGGAAGGGAAGAAACACCGTGGGTGCCAAGACTCGGGTCACTCAGTGGCAGCGCGCGTCCATGGCGAGTGTCCAAACCTTCGTCACGACCTCTCCTTCGGGCATCCGAGTCGCCGATGAGTCCCTTCGTGGTCGCCAATTTGTAGTATCGGGTTCCCAAGGCCTACATGCTCCGAAGATAACCCACTTACATTGAAAGAACTGTTGGCACGGAAACTGAAAAATTCAAAGAACAAGTTTATTAAGACCCCATGGGGTGGTGGTACATTCCTACAGCACCCTTCGGTAATGCAAGAAGTATCACACCGAACATCGGTGTGACTCGCTCTTTTATACAATTTGCAGGTAATAAAACGATAGGCAGTACAGAGTTACAGAGCGTTATGTACATATATGGTCATTTTTGGAACACTGCCAGCTCATTGGAGGGGTTTCAACCCCGCTGGTCAGTTTGGCGGCACATTCCTGAGGGGTGACTGGTCAGTTGGGACTGCGCATGTACAGGCTTGACCGTTACTAAAAATAGCCTGTTGCTGGGCAAACTCAAGTGGTCAGTGGCACGGACAACGGACTAAAAGGGCACACTGACCACGAGGCCGCTCATGATCTAAGATGGCCGCCGTAACAAACAAGATGGCGTTCCCAAGTACGGCCAAGTTAAGCGAGAAAACGTGTAGCACAGCTAAGCGCTAACCCGGCCATTGTCAAATTACGACAGCCTAATTTCTCAGAGTGTGTGAAAACACAAAACAAAACGATTTCTACTTAATGGACCTGCACATATTTTAATTGCTTTTATCTTTTATTTTAACGAGTTTTTAAATGATTTTACTACATGCATTTTTATCTATGGGGATGCGAAGCAGTTTTATTATATGATCTATGTATGTTATTTTTATCATCCATGATTATGCACAATTAATTCCATTTGTTTTTATTGTACATCGCTTTTATGACTGCAAATGTTGAATAAAGCTGTTGAAATGAAGTTTGTATATACATATAGCATTTTAAACAGTTTAATCTGTGCAGTTCTTAATTGTCAAGCAAATAGAAAGTACAGTAAGTGATCATAGCAAAAACATTTGTATACTCAGGTACATGTAGCCCAATCACAAGTTCATGTTGCTTTTCCTTACATAGAAATTGATTTTTTCGGTATAATGCATAAGTTCTCTCATTTTCCACGTGGTTCACCCTTTTACAGTGTGTATGCCCAGGGCTTTTTGTCAAGTATTGGACACGATGTAGGTCTGTGAGTGTGCTTTAAGACTGTCAAAGGAAATATAGGCTCCTCCCAGTAGCCACAATGCCACCTTGGAAAGAATAACGTATGTGAAAAGGTGCCAGGTATTTACTTTAGAGGGTCAAAGCTGTGAGGAATAACCACAAGGGGAAAACCCCTCCATTGAAAATCTGTATAGATTTTGACTGATGATGTAGGTTGAATATGTGATATTCAGCACAGCACTAAATTCCTGCTGATATAGGGAGGGAGAAAAGAGCCAAGTGAGTTAATAGTCCAAAGTCAGATGTTCCACAAGGAAGCTGATCCAAACCTGCTTGGTGGAAAAAAATAACAACAAAATACCTCAAAAAACACTAGGCAACAAAAAAGAGAGTATTCACAAGGAATGATACAAATCTGCTGGGGGAAAAACGGCCAAAAATGTGCTGCAAAGGGCCCTTGAAGCGATACAAAAGGGGATGATGGACGGAGCGTTTGAGAAAATCAAACACTCACCCCCAGTCAACTGATCTGGGTTTAATCCATCACCATTCTTTAGCTCACTCAGCCACCCCAGTTCAGACATGCATACCCTGCCAACTTAGGGCGAACAAAGCGATACAAAAGGGGATGATGGACGGAGCGTTTGATCAAATCAAACACTCACCCCCAGTCAACTGATCTGGGTTTAATCCATCACCATTCTTTAGCTCACTCAGCCATCCCAGTTCAGACATGCATACCCTGCCAACTTAGGGCGAACAAAGCGATACAAAAGGGGATGATGGACGGTGCGTTTGAGCAAATCAAACACTAACCAGGGCCCTTGAGCACAAAGATAAGTCTAGGAGCAAAGTGGCTTGCAACAATTCCACTTTTTACAAGCGCTACCTTTTATATGCCAAAAACAGGAACGGACCACACAGTAAGAGATATAATAGAAAATGGTGGTTGGGTAGATTCGGCTCACACAGACCCAGACCCAGGATCAAGCGTAACAACAATAGATAAAACAATGCAAAATTGTCAACAAACAAGTGGGCGCTCAAAGGTGAAGGAAACCATCCAAATGTTCTAGAAGGACAACAAAGTCCATGCAAAGAAATAGAAGTGGCTACTGAAGTTAACTGGAGCTACTGAGTTGCGGACTACTCTCCCACTCGGCTTAATATACTTTACTGATTTATTGACTGCTTGGCCACTTTGATTATGTAAATTTATACGACCAATTGCGTTTGAAATCAGATGTTAGTGATCTGAATATTTAATTTGTTGTCAGCCCTGAGGAAGCCAGTTGGAATATAATTATACAGAGACAAAACACATACTGGCTAGTTTGTGGTGAAAATTACAAAATAGGATCATGAATAAAGAACACGAGAAGACTTTTCACACAAGAGTTGGATTTTTTGTGTCGCAGCGCTCACGTTAGACACATTCTCACGGTTAGAGACACTGCCACATCCTAGTTTGGGAAGGTCATATGATTCTTAATAGAGAGACCACCGTCTGGGTTTTGAACCTTTGCATGGACAAGCTCCATGTTCTACTGGGAACTCATGGGCATCCGTGATCCCATGTAGCAGTATCCCAGGGGTGTCATTTTGTGTGCCCACACAGCACTTTGGAAGACCTCTGCCTGCACTCGCCACCATCTGCTACCTACAAGAAGCCTCTCTGCAATCTTGCAGATGCAGAGGCACCAGAGTGACTCTGGCAAACAGATGGGCCCACTCTTAAAATGACATAGCAAAAAGCAACACGCTGAACAGGAGTATATCCAACACTCCTCATCTGAAAGCTGCACAAACCTGAGTAAGATCATGTTCTTTAAGTTTGGAAACGAACTGGAAAGTATGATCCCATTTAGAAGCTTCAAGTTTATCCCTATGCTTCTAGAAGAAATGAACGACCAACCCTGGAGCATGAACCTAGGAAGCATCTTCCCTTGAATACTCACTTGGGGTGTTGTCCTTCCACTGGACCATAAACTGAAGTTTACCTTGAAATGTTCAGGAATCAAATCTCGAACTCTTAGTCAGGCTGCCCTTCCACCATGGATGTTGGAGGTTTGGATGGCAATCAGTGATAAGGATCAAACTGCTTCAGCTGAGAAGAATGCAAGAAAGGATAAATATTCAAAGCGTAAGTTAATTGCAACTTAAGGACAAGTAAGTGACACAAAAAATCATGGCCGAAATTTTGCTGGCAAAATATGAACACAAATAAGCAGAGCAGACAACCACATTTTTTTCCCAGGACAAAAAGTGGAGCTTGATTTCTCAGCATGCTTCATCATCATGATTTTGGAATGATGTAAACTTTCTGAAATGAGTTGCTTATGTTTCCTTAATAGACTCCATAATTATGGAGACACCGGTATTAAAAGATACATTCAAGGAGGGGATGGAAAAACTCTTGGATGGAAACCTCGCAGGCAAAACAATGTGACTATACTTTAGTAGGGAGACGTGGCATGACACAAAGGCATAACGATCGTCTCCCAGCTGGCCACTGCCACTTGGTATCATCTTGCTAAGAAACTGGTAGCATGCTGTATATGAGCAGAGAGGAATAATTTGGTGTGAAGAGACAAGTTTTGGCTTACAGCTTTAATATTAGCTTCTGCACTAAGCGCATCTCCGGTGGAAAGGCTGTATCAAGATGGTAGCCATCAGTGAATAACGAGAAACTAGTAAGCTCAGCTGTACAGCAGAAGAGAACCTGGAAGTTTTACAGGAAGAGCGACTTTTCTCAATGACTGGAGGACTGTCGCTTGTTCTTGTTAGTGAGGAGAGGTCTGAGGATGTGGCCAAACGGTCGACCTCAAAGCTGGGGAACCGGGTTCGAGTCTAGGCAGGGACGCTCAGCATCCTGTGATTCTGGGAAAATTACTTAATCTCCCCGTGATAACCTTCGGGTCGAGTTCACGCTATATAAAACAAAAAAACAACCTAGGACCACTCACTGTGCCTGACCCCAGTGTGAAGTCCGAGCAAGATGGAGGTCACCAGCGTATAGACCGATTGAAAATGCTTCCCATCAGCAAATAAATTGGGAGCTCTGTAGAAGATGCAATCCCTGTGGCTTCCTGTGACCCAAAACCCGCATTAGACTAAGAGAGAAGATTGCAGGCTTTGGGAGGCGGCACGACATGTTATATATATGAAGGGGACTGGCAATGGCTGGAAGGAGTTGTGAGCTGGTGCTTGGTGCCAGTGTCCTCCCCATCCTCAAAAACTGGGGTGAGCCAATTTTACTGTGGGGGGGACTAGGAACTACTATGCCAGTTTTGTTGTGAGGTACACATTTCGAGCATGAAAAGATACCGAGGGCTATACAGAATTCGACAGAGATGCGAGCTAGGCCTGACAGTAAGAATAAAATGTCCCAGACGGTTTGGAACAGTTAAACCTACCCCTATTATCAATCAGTAGAGTAATTAGTGGGAGGGGTGGCAGTTTCGGATATAAAGTCTGGAGTTTAAAAAGGACCCGTTTTTCAAACCAGTGAAGAGACAGATCACTCTTCAATCCCTATAGCCTTACGTTTGGAAAATAAATGCAGCTGCAAGAGGCACAACAGGCTTGGCTGGATCTGAATGAGAAGACTGTCTCCCGGGCTACATTCAACAATATGACATGTTGCCTTATTTAAGCATTCTCAGAGGACTGGGGCACTTGACTGTTGGCATTGTTGTCTTGGAACTGGCCCTGGAAGATGTAAATACAAGTGGCACATTTTTTGCAGTAACAGGAATGTACTTTAAGTGGAAGGCAGTGGAAACGGACAAACAATCCCTGGGGCAGAAGGGGATGGCTGTGAGAGCTACCTCTTCAACCGCAGGTTAGGGCAAGGATGCAGGCTAGATCGATAAGATGGTCTACATCCTGGCTACCATAAAGGCCACCAGAGACGGTCTTGAACATAAGTGGTGGTGGACATCGAATTATTGTGCGGAATGTATTAGTGAAACTGAACTGAAGGGAAATGTAGGTTATATTTCTAGAGAACTGGTTGAAACAAATGGCAGCCCCTGAGGGATAGTCTTCCTTCTGTGTGCTGGAGGGAGCTCTGAGGATCCTGCAAAGCCCCTCTGGTGCCTTAGCCAGGACAGTGTTTGCCAAGACTTCTTCAGTTTCAAGAAGGGTTTATATATTGCAACAAGTTTGGGACAATGGTAAGATCGCAGTTGACAATTGGAAAGTGATGATATTGCCAGACTTTAGGGCTGCGGTGCAGCAGCAAGGAGCACCCTTTACTGAGGAAAAGCGAAAACTATGTGCAATGGGGGCGAAATATGCCATGCTGTTTTTTCCAAAATTGAGAGTTATAACTGACAAAGTTACCAAGTTTTTCACTGACCCACATGAGGTGTGGGAGTGGATCAAAACTCAATCATATGGGGACAAAGCAAGGACTGACAGAATAAGAACACATGGAGCAACAATACTGGAGTGTGATGAGGACGTCCTTCAAGAAATCAATGCCAAAAAGGCAGACAAAGTGCCAAACTTCGGAACAAACCCCCAGGCTGTGGATTCTTAATTTATGTGGCTGATGGGTCAGGATCAGATACCAGTCATAAGAAAGATTTAGCACAGGAATCCGAAAACGAAATAGAAATGTCCAGAATTACGCCGGTCTCAGCCGATGACATCATGTAGAACACACCACAGAACAAGGTTTGGGATTGATGCATGAGGCACTCCCATACAAAAAATGTAGAAAAAGGAGGAGGGGTGTAGGCATGGTAGAGCATAACAAATACAAGACAGTTGGATGGTGTGATGACTGACCTAGAGGTGAGGTTCTCCCCACATTATTGACTGGTTGCAGAAATTCCTGGAGGGGAATATAACAGTATATCTGGATGTTATTTGATACTAGGTTTTGTATAGGGGTTAGTTGCTCCGCTAACCTAGGTGGGGTGCATTGGGAAAGTTTATTATGGTGACCTTTATGATGGCACTAGGGGTTGACTGGATAGGCGGAAGTGGACTGCACCCTCTTGAACAGGCTGTGAACAATTGCTTTTACCTTTTATATAGGTGATGAAATTCCTGGAGTTAAAATTGTAACGTGGAATGTATGGGGCCTCAATAACATGCCCAGGACATATAATGTACAGTAAAATCTGAAGAGAAAGGGGCCCGATTGTGTTGCTGCAGGGAAACCATCTAACATTATCAGTGGGAAAGGCACTGCAGAAGCATTGGCAAGGGCAGTTCTTTTATACTGATTATTCTGCTTTTATAAGGGGAGCCCTAATTTGGATTAGGCCAGTGATTCTCTTTGAATTGGCTACTAAAATCAAAGGCAAGGTGGGTCGCTATATGATTGTGGGAGGGAGAATTGATGGGAGAGCTATAACCATAGTTAATCTGCATGCTCCCATTACACACTGACCTAAGTTTCTGTAAAATATTTCCAAGCATATCGCACCCTTCATGCTGCAACTCTTGATCATAAGAGGTGATTTTAATTGTGTGGCTAACACAGTATGGGATTGATCTCAAACTGGACGCCCTCCTTATTAGACTAAGGGCCTGATTCTGATGCGGTTAGGAAGGCCTCCAACGGCATTTGCTGCTTCCAAATCGGATCGGTAACATGTCTTTCAGACCAACTCGGAAACGTTTCTGACAGACCAAATATGATACCAGTTAGGCATTAGGAATATCCCAATCCCAACCTGACAGCATTTGGAATGGCCAAGCCGTACAGACCAGAATTGTACACATCTACGGGCCGCATTTCCGAATAACCGAGTACGATGCTGGATTCGGACAGCCTTTCTGAATCATGCCGTCCGACTCGAATTGGCAGTCTGAATCAGACTTTGGGGCCATAGTAGGCCCCCCTGCTCCCAGAGGCTTCCCAATCGATCCTGTGTGGGTACCCATGGGTCCCCTGCACCAGCCAAGCACAGTGTGGTAGGCACCGGGGGTGCCCAATTTTCCCCAGCCACCCCTTTCTTCAGTGGGAGCCTATGCATTCGGTCGGAACAAAGGCTCCCATTGAAGTCAAATCTTATCTGGAAGCATCTGGATGCATTGTACTCGGTCAATTGGGCTTCCTTGATCCGATTCGGTTGGAATCCATTCGGCTGGAAGCTTTCCAAACTGCATCAAAATCGGGCCCTAAGTAGGACATTTGAAGAAAGGAAGTCGCACTGGGGATTGATCTGACTGCATGTAATTCACTGCCAATGCTTAATGTAGATTATATGATTTTGAGTAAAATACTAGCTATGAGGTTAATGCCTTATATGCAGTGTCTCGTACATCCAGAATAGAATGGATTTGTCCAGGGGAGAACTATGGCAATGATTGTAAGGAGGCTGACTGAAAACCTAGAATACCCTACAGATGCACAAACTGATTTTGGCTATAGATGTCGCAAAAGCGCTGAACGCCTCTGCTTTTTGACCTGGTGCATAACATTAGTTGGGAATATTTAGAGAGGAGATAGATCTCATCACATATCACTACATGCAGATGATGAGCTGTTATTCCTCAAATATGCCTGTACAGATACAGAGAGGGCCATGTGGGTTTTGAACCAATTTGGGGACATGTCATGATTACAAATTAATTGGCATAAATCCAGCGCATTGCAGGTACAGAAGCCATAGGAAGGGGAAACATCAGTGCGTGCTCGGGGGGGTGGGGGGGGCAGAGGTGCGCTCGCACCCTACAGTAAACAGTGGTCTCCACACAATATATACCCCAAAGAGCAGCTGTAGGGCAATAACGCTATTATAACGCACACTGACAAATCTCTCACTGAATTCACTCCCGAATAAATGGTGGCGGAAGATCTGAACAAACCAATTGGAGAAGGCTGGGTACGCACGTTGGATAATGCCCTTAAGGTCTTGAATGTACACTTTAAGCTGATTCATTATTACCATTATTCATAGGGCCTGTCTTACCCCAGGCACAATTAATAAATGCTTCTCTGGTGCACTAGCTAAGTGTCATAGGTGTCGCGACCTGTGAGCGGACCATTACTCCATGGCGCAGGACTTTCCCAGACTTGTTGACTATTGGGTGTATGTCATTGGACTCATTAATGTAGCGAAATATAGATGCATAACAGCCTTCCTTGAGATGTGTTTACTTGATATAAACCCTACCCCAAAAAATGCAAACTTAAAGTTATAGATTTTAGTTCATAGATTTTAAACGATTGTATTGCAGGAGACAAGTGGTGAGAAATGGAAGTCTGCAGGGGGACCTGAGGGAAAAGGGAGTTAATTAGATGAGCAGGACATGAAGGTATACTACTTGTTAGAGAGACCAGAAGTGGGATGGGTAAATTGGAGTTTGCAATGGCATGAGCCATAATATTTACTTCAAAAGTTGATTATAATAGCTACCTAGAGCCAAGATGAAGCATAATCAGTCCACCCGCTCCCAAATCATCTTTTACTTCTTCGTACTCCCCGTTTTCGTTGCTCTAGAATGGGGGTTAGAGCATTCGCTGTTATCACGGCCCAAGCTTGGAACAACCTGCCACTGTCCCTCAGTCTGAGAGAATCGGAATGCTTATTTTGACACAATTTAAAAACCTGGCTGTTTACCTACCCTTATTTGCATAGTGACACTTACAAATGTCTGCTGTTCGCAGTGCCGGGACACCCCAGCTGGGGGTAGCTGCGCGCTATATAAGTGTGGGCTAGGGGTACGGGCGGACCGGAATAACAGGCGTGGAGGCCGAATGTAATGCGCTATTGCAGCTGTTTTTATTGTTCTCAAGCAGGGTAAAGAAGAGGGGTTGGAAGGAGGTGAGGCTGGATGGCTGGATGTTCGTTCACGTCCGTACAGGTGAGTAGGTCTTCGGATTGACGTCGGGTCTTAAGGCCGGGATCCGGTGTCGCCTCGGAGGTGAAAAGAGAGAGAAAAGGGCAGTTAGTCCTTGGCTGTTTATAGACCGTCGGAGTACTGTCACCATCCACCGGGTTGTAAGGGGGGCAAAGAGAACGTGAGGATGAGGGGGAAAGGGAGGGTTCAAGGATCGAAGCAGACGAGAGGGGGGAGGAAGAGCGTGCAGCGGTGAGGGAGAAGTGCAAGGGCTATAGTACAACGGGCTAAATTGAGTGAAATCATACGTATATACAGTGCAGCAGTGTATAGTCTGTGAGGGGATCTATATACAGCTAATATACAAGTATTTACAGGGAGACACGGAGAAAAAGGTAACAGTGTACTTACGTGCCCCGCCGCAACTCTCCAGTGAGTTGCGGCCGCTCTCCAGCAACCTCCGGAGGACTCCACCAATCATCGGTCCAGATGTCCTCCTCCTCTTCGCTTCCGCTCTTGCTCTTTCCGCTCTCCATCCCAGGTTCTCTGCACGCTGTCTCCTGCCACGAGTCCACCGCATTGAACGCTCTCCTCTCTTCGTCGTCGGCTGTTCCGTATGTCGGGCTGATGATGATGGGGCGGGACTTCCGGGGTCACAGGAGTTCACTTCCGGGTCGTTGGGTGACGCTGCTGGTTGCTCTGTTTCCTGCATAGGAAAAAAGAGAGGAGGAGTCCTGGTCGTCAGGGACACAGGAGGGTCAGTTGTCATGGAATCCCTGCTCGAGGGCCGCACTGCCGGGTTGCGTGGCGCTCCCTTTCTACAATAAGCTTCTAAATAAATAAATCAGAACAGGCTACTCTGCCTCTGAACTCTCCCATGGCTGCTTAGAGATTTGTTTGTAGGAATTTACATGGTTTGGGATGGGTGTGTGGTTCTGGGGGTTCTGAACCTGTGTTTCAAATGTCATGATTCTGTTATGAATTTGGTATCAGTGAACCGCAAATAATGAATGCGTTATTCATGAGCATTTTCATCATGTTACACCAATTGATTCACTGTGCATTTGAAGGTTTTGCATTGAACACTTGGGTTTCATCTTGTAAATAGCAGCCATGTTATTTCATTGCCCTTACAGTAGGCTTTCCCCATGGCAGAGCAAGCATTTAAAGGACATAACCTTAGCATGGGTTTGTGCTGACTTCTGCATGACCTGACGACAGCTGACCCTGTTGCTTGAGGCTAACCTCCCAAGCCAGTTCCTTGTTCAGCAGCTGGCGCAATAAAGTTCAAAGAGCAGGACATGTCCGACCTTTTATGGCACCATTCCCACAGCTTCTATCTCCGTCCCATCTGTTGCTGCCTTTCCTTTACAACATGTTCATCGATCTGGGTTGAAGGTTTTATGGTGGGTTTGTCCGGCCTGATGGAACAGGAAACCAAGCATGTGTGCAATCCTTTTTTAGCCTGGACTTATCTTGAAAGTGATGCTTTGTATGCACGTCCTGGGAATTTCCAACATAATGCACTTCAAAGCAGGAATGTGTGCTTAAGGCGAAATATTCTGTATAAAAGCCCTGTGCGAAGGCCATGCAGCAGACTCCCTCATTCAGTTGCTTTAAGCGTGGCTGGGCGACGGAGCCTCACAATTAATGATAATAAAGATGTCTTTTCATATTTCAGATTCTGTGTTGATTTCTTTGCCACTCTTGAATGGACTACTTATTGGTAAGACCCCTGAGAAGGAGTATTGTAAATATTTGGTTCTTCAGTTGGCGCAACCAACAGGGGCATCATCATGGAAGTGAATACCTGGAGGAGAGATTTTTCAGAGAAAAGAACTGTGCTGGGGAAGGCAAGACAGGAATCTACTAAAAGAGGTACTCTGTGCACGGAGGTTCTGGGGGATTCTCTGTCTTTGCGGCCTGGCATATTTTTGATTTTTCTGATTTAAAACTCTCCAAAAGATGTCACTCCTGACTGAGCAACCCTTTTTGTGTAAGTTTTTTTAAAGAGACTGTTAGTGCAGTTAGAAATTGGCAGTTAGAATTTGGACACCTATTTGTTTGGTACAGCTTTGATAAAGTATATGTGGGTCGCTCCCATAGTCCTTAGTTGTTGACGCTTTTGCTAGTGTTTTTGTCGGTGACACTTTGCTAGCGTTTTTGTTGTTGTTGTGTTATTTGACGCCTGCAGACGCCAAAAACCGAGGGTATTTGTTCTTTGCAGGGACTTGGTAAATCCCGTAACCCTTGAAGTTTGATGCTGGATTAGTGAGCTATAAGATGCCTGATCTTAGCGAATTTGAAGCTTTGTATTGGCCAACTTTGTATACGTTTGAATTAACCGGTTTATCTAAATAGGTTAGATTTACAAACATATTTCTTCCTTGGTGATTTTGTATTCGCAGGGAATTAAAATATGTAATAATACATAATAAGGATGCTTTACTCTGTATAATTTTATGAATGGATATGCAGAACGATTTTTGGTGTTCTGCCAGCTGCAGCTAGTGAATTGAGTGTATTTTTGGTTTTTACACTGTTGAGCAGTGTTTCTTGTAAATATGACTTACAGCTACGTATAGTCCGGACTGTCCTGTTTTCGCTCTGAGTGTTGATTTGTGGGTTTAAATGTGTGTTTGAATGCGTGGTTAAAATGTGTGTTTACATGTCTATTTTGTTTGTGAGTTTTGTTGTACATTGCGACGACGCGATTTACAAGAAATGGTTGGAGAGCGCCGTATTGTGTGTCCTAAATGTTTTCAACACTTTCTGTTTATGTCTGAAATGTGCTCAATGTGTGTGGTTCACATTTAATGGATTTAAATAAGGCCCCAGCCAAAAACGAAATTACATGTTTTTGCAGAAATAAATGCATTTACAGCGTTTTCACTTAAATGCACTGTATTAAATGTTCACAGGCAAAACGTTTTTAGCTGTAGTATATTTGCATTGGAATGTTTCTTCAGCCAGCAATTTTTTGTAGTTCAACACGGGTGGAATTTTGCATGACGGCCCTTTTACATGACAGAGGCCCCAAAAGTGACGCAGAATTTGACGCTTTTTAAATTAGGCATATGCGCTCAGGTTTGTGATTAGATGCATCTAAATAATAGACAAGGAATGTAGCGGGCTCTTATATGTAAAACAATCACAAACAGAAATAATTGGGTTTTATTAGAAGACAAAAATTATTAATTATGGAAAAATAATTAATAAAAATTAGTGCTACCAAAATCGTTTTTTAATATTTATAAAGCTTAGCAGTCATATTATGACCTCTTAGCATTAAAATGTGATTTGCGTTATGTTGCATCACTTAAATGACAAGAATTCATTTGTATAAATTCGCTTGCCATAGGCGCAAGCAAGCTCATTTTTATAACATATAAATTATTATTTTCAGATACCTGACTCTTGGATTATGTAATAGACTTTCTAGTAATCCATATTCTGCAAGAAAATTGTAGAAAATTCATTTTGTAAGGCCCAAAATCAGAAAGTCGATTTTGAGTAAATTCACTGTTTAAACTGCATTTTTGCTTTCCTTAAAGTGTCTCAGTCTTAAGCAAATGCATGCATTTAGGTTTTGACATAAGGTTGTGCTTTCTTGTGATTCAGTGGGTTAATGTGCCAGTACACAGGCTCGTTTTAATATCAGGATTGGAGGTTCTACTTTCAAGATAGGCCTACGGACAGTTTGCTTATTTAACACTGATGGAGTGTGTGCCATAGGATTGCAACAAGTAAATTACTCTAAAAAACTGGTCTGTGTGTCTTTAGCTTTTGAGACGAATTGACAGTGAATGTAGTCTAATAATATGGGAATAGTGATAATTTTAGCGCCTAAAAAGAATAATTTTTTTAAAATAGCTTGAATTATTGTTGATTAGACCCAGCCTACTGGCTTTGTCAGCTCCACTGTGGCAGAAGCTGGGGGCTGGGAGAATCTGCAACAGCTGGCTCAGCGCGCTCGCTGAGATGTTCTCTTTTAAGTGTTTCCCCATAAATTATGGAGAAGGCCCCTCATGTGTTGCCATTTACAGCCTTTTAATTAGGCCTTTGTTTCCAAGGAATGCAGAATGACCTCTCTGCACGGGCTGCTAAAAGTGAGGTTTCTGGTTTCACGTGGTAACATGAAGGACCTTGATTTAAACGGGGAAATGAAAAGAGGTTTCTTTAAACATCATGTTAAATGCTACATTGTGTTTCCAGGTTAAGGGAAATAATGTTTGCTAGCTGCGTTTATTTTACAGAAAACGAAATGATGCATCCAGTGTTAGATAAAAATAACATGCAGCCTTTTTCACACAATTTTGAAGGTTATAGGTTACAGGCCTACGTTCAATACAGATTTGCTCATTAACAGTTAAGTAATAAACAGTTATTTTTTGTGTATGGTACAATGTTTTTGTGTTGTGTATTTTTCTGTTTTTGCCAACAGATTTTTCATGGATTGTTCTTAAGAAGGGAAGACACGTGAGTTTGGCTAATTGACAAAAGATGTGTTTTTGCGTCATTTCTTTAACAGAAAAAAATGTACATGTTTCTGTTTGAGGTATTTACAGCTGTCATGACATATTATATTTGACAATAGACCGACAACTGCGTTGTGCTCAATGTCAAAATGAGGGTGTAGAGTTTGTATGGAGTTTGGACCTAACAATTTAGACAGGCCCAAATATTGGGTTTTTGGCTGCAGGTTTAAAGTGCATAAAATACACATGCCATGGTGCTGCATTTTTGTATGTTTGTTCATGTTGTTACCATCACAAGTTCTCCTGTGTTCTGAAGAGGTCCATATGACGATATGTACCGCTACACAATTATTGGATGAATTTGGTATAATGATAAATTTCACAGATATGGTTTGCATACTGTGAGGAAGGATGGCAGCACTTTTACCAGTGCATGCCTACCTTTGGCTATACATTTGGCTGTATTGAAAATAAATAACTAAACAAATATAACAGGTTCAAAGTGTATCACCTGATGTTACGTACTGCACATTCCCTTAAAGGAATAGGCAGCCCTAAATTGTTATGTATCCTTGATTGGACCTAAGGATAGAATTATAGATCTGTGACTCACGGTGACCTAATTTTTATATTGCGTTATTTAATCATGTTTTGTTTCTCAAATAGCATATGGCTTTTGTCCCCTTGAAAGGAAGCCAGGTTTAATTTTTTTCCTCTCCCTGAAGAGAGAACATGAACATAGAATTAGAATTTGTGTAACTTTGGTCTTTTGTGTATTCCCCGTTCTCTTGGTGCTGTGTTACATGCCTGAGGCACCCAAGCACACTCTTGTTCTTCCTATAGATTTTTCTTTTGTTGTTCCGCCCCTGACCAATGCCCCTGACCAATGTCGCATTATGCTTAGTTATTAGGCATTTTAGTTGTGTCCTAATTCCATTTCCCCTTTTCCCATATTCCTTTCACCAGTCAGCCCATTTATCATTATGGGTGTATTGTTTATGTGTACACTTCTAGACCGTAGTTATGTACTAGGGACCCCCCATGTTATGTAAAATGTTTTTTTCCCCCCATGTTATGTAAAATGTTTTTTTTCAGACTGACTGTCAAGGTAGTGATAGGCTGGTTCCAATGTCTATTTTTAATTTTTCAGCTTTCTTGTGTTCCTGCTGCTTTAATTTTTGGTGGGATTAGATGTGTTCTAAACATGCAAATACCAGGACTTTCTAGTGTTTGTTCTTTGTCTTCACATTTGATCATTAGCCTTTTATATTGCATAGTGCACTTAATGCACATTTTTAATGGGACTTTTTCTTCATGTCTTTGATAATGTGAATGATGTTATCTTTCTATTCGAGATGTTCTAGATAAGGAATTTAGGAACACCTAGGCTTAGTCATTGAGGGAACACATGTATTTACCCCATTAGACAATGCCACTATGTGAGGAAATTCATTTTGATAGAATTCCTGTGTAGCTATAGATGACAGAGAATAATGAAAAGAACATACCTGAAGATTCTAAAGATACTGTTTTGCCCTTTTGCCTTTGCTCTTGTATTTTATGCTCATGGCACATTGTCACTCCCTTGCAGATTGCAGGTCACCTGCTTGCCAGTCCTTTTGTTAAAACACATGAATTGCTTTTGTGCTTGATTTGAAGGAAACTAACAATTGTGTTACATATCCTGCATCACTAGGGTCCTGCTAAGATCTTCCAGAGTTAAAGGAAGAGTGATTCCCTGCAGACCTGTGATCAACACTAAGCTCACACCCCATCAGTGACCGCTCTAAGATGAACAGATTTCCTGGCTCTACACTTCTTGCAAACAAGGAAGTCGCGAAGCGGGACAATGATCATCAGCGCGATCTCAGCAGTACCTCCAAAGCAAGGCAGTTGATTTGCGAAAGGCGTTGCAGAAGAAAGGAGGAGCTGATTCGTTGATTTGTTGTTTGGGCTCTGTACCTGTTATGTGCTGGTAAACCTCTGTCAGTGTACATTCCCTTGAGCCATTGGCCCGAGTTTTGGCCACATTCACGCTTTTGCTTTGCACCAGTGGAACGGCAGTGCACCCGAGCATCCACGTTTAGAAAAAGGCACTACATTCTGGTGCCCAGGAGAGAGCAGCTTGAGCGTCCTCTGACACTAAATAATGAGTGTTGGAGCCTGAAAGCGCTGCTGATTTTGCTGGTCGTTTTTAAATAGTGCTTGGATCTGCACGAGATGCTTTGTGCCCTTGATCAATAAACAGCACATCATTTGTAGTGTCTGCCACAAGAAGAGACACTGGTGCATTGTTTTGAAACACTGAGACTTTCGAGTGAGCTGTGAGTGTTTTCCCCGAGCGGCACTCCAACTAAACAGTATTGTCTCCTCATGAAAGGCCTGACTTGAAGAGGCCCAACGCGAAGTACACTGGAAGCGGATCTGATGGACTTTGGGTATTTTTTGTGAGCTTATATAGACTTGAAGTTTGGAAAATAATTTTTGCTGCTTTGCTGGCATTGTTTTAAAGTATTTCTGTTTAGTAAAAGCAGAATAAAGTCCACTCTCTGTGGAACAGTATCCCTTTTTCATCTGAGAGCATTGATCAGGAACACTATTGTTTCACTTAAACATATAATGAATTACTTAAATGCGTAGGAAGCAATATAAAATGTTATTAGAAAATTTTATGATTTGCTTTCTGTTTAGGACTGTGCAAGTATTATGCATTTGACCTTTTGTTGTTCTTTTTCTCTTGCTGAATTGTATTATGTTTTTTGTTAAATTTTTGATTGGTTACCATTTGCCAGTTGCAGGGTCACGTAGGAGTACAAACGGTTCAGTTTGTGACCTGAGTAGTGGCAGTAGGCCTGCAGGACCTGCAGTGTCCCTATGACCTGCTAATAATCACAGCTGATGTACTCTACCAAGATTGCGTGAGCGACATTAGAAAATGGAGATTGTATTGAGGAATGACGATAAAAAGCAAGAGATGAAAAACAGACATTACAGAATATTGTTCTCTAAGTGCGGTATAGTTCTATCTATTTTAATACTTTAATGTATTTTATTGGCTACTATATTTGGTATGTTTCCCCCTACACTATTGACGTCTGCACCAACTTCCCAACATACTCTTTCTGTTTCTTCACATGAGCTTCATATTTTACCTGAACATGAACTGGTTAGGTCAGAGTTTACTGATAATTTCTTTGGTACAGTATTTACATCAACACCAGCGAGTGATGAAATATAGACATGGTCTCAGAATTAGCATGAGTATAGGTTATTGCCTATGTAAGGGCAAAAGGATGCTCTGTGGTTCTGGGGGTTCTGAACCTGTGTTTCAAATGTCATGATTCTGTTATGAATTTGGTATCAGTGAACCGCAAATAATGAATGCGTTATTCATGAGCATTTTCATCATGTTACACCAATTGATTCACTGTGCATTTGAAGGTTTTGCATTGAACACTTGGGTTTCATCTTGTAAATAGCAGCCATGTTATTTCATTGCCCTTACAGTAGGCTTTCCCCATGGCAGAGCAAGCATTTAAAGGACATAACCTTAGCATGGGTTTGTGCTGACTTCTGCATGACCTGACGACAGCTGACCCTGTTGCTTGAGGCTAACCTCCCAAGCCAGTTCCTTGTTCAGCAGCTGGCGCAATAAAGTTCAAAGAGCAGGACATGTCCGACCTTTTATGGCACCATTCCCACAGCTTCTATCTCCGTCCCATCTGTTGCTGCCTTTCCTTTACAACATGTTCATCGATCTGGGTTGAAGGTTTTATGGTGGGTTTGTCCGGCCTGATGGAACAGGAAACCAAGCATGTGTGCAATCCTTTTTTAGCCTGGACTTATCTTGAAAGTGATGCTTTGTATGCACGTCCTGGGAATTTCCAACATAATGCACTTCAAAGCAGGAATGTGTGCTTAAGGCGAAATATTCTGTATAAAAGGCCTGTGCGAAGGCCATGCAGCAGACTCCCTCATTCAGTTGCTTTAAGCGTGGCTGGGCGACGGAGCCTCACAATTAATGATAATAAAGATGTCTTTTCATATTTCAGATTCTGTGTTGATTTCTTTGCCACTCTTGAATGGACTACTTATTGGTAAGACCCCTGAGAAGGAGTATTGTAAATATTTGGTTCTTCAGGTGGAGGGGTTTCTATTTGATTTTGGGAGGATTCCTGCCTTCTCCCCCACATATTTATATTTATGCTCTCGACCTCATATATATTTTTCATTGAGAGATCTCCACAAGAGATGGGTTGGTTGAATTAGATTTAAATAATTTCATAAAGTAGTGTTGAAGAACTACATGTGCTTTTAAAAATGGCATTATAAGATTACCCTACAGGGCATCATAGGAAAAAGTTCTCTACAAAGGCTTATTATGAAGATAATGCATAGTTACATAGAAGTCAGAAAGCAGGGCAATGTAGTTTACTACTGAGAGATATGGTATGTGTTGAATTGAAAAGTACACACGTGCAAAGCACAGCTGGAATATGAATATGTTTCGGTGCAAAAATAATGAAAATTATGACTGTACTTTAGTAGCACTATGAGTAGATTTATTATGAAAGAAATCTGCCTTTAGAATAAAAAAACATCCTTGATAGCGTTACAGTAATATTACAAATATTGCTCCATGCTTTAACTAGTTTGGTCTGTATGCTCACTAGATTGAGGAGGATACCCAGGAGACAGATCTTAATCCACAGCCAGGGCCTTACATATTAACTTCCAGAAACGTGAACGCTACTGAATACCTCTATAAGGGATGATTGTATGAGGTAATCCAGGAAGTCTAAATCTGCCATAAGCAAAACTTTGCCATTCCTTCAGCTATGAGGAGCTTTTTGAACATAAAAAATGTGGCATTCTTCAAAAAGTGTCTATTGTTGCCATCATCACTCAATATTCTCTAGAAGGTGAAATATCAGTGATAAAATCTTCTGAGATTATATGCCAGTATTTAGGGGCCACTCCGCAAGATTGCACAAATTGAAAAGGTTTGGAATGCAAGGATTTCTAATGATCACAAATAAGGCAGATGAGAACATTTCCTTGGACATCAAAATAAACTGGGTCATATGAAGGATCGTAAGACCAAATCCAAAGTAATCTTATATCTTATATGATCAGAAATGGCTGAGTTTTGAACGTTCATTACTTTGACATGTAATGCCTTAGAGGGAATGAACATAAGGCTGCTGACTGTTGACACAAAACTAAAGGAGTCTTCAAACAAAGCTCATTCACATCTCTTGAATTCAACTGTTTTGTGCCATATTTACTGTTTCTAAAAATTCCTGACTTCTCCAAAAACAAGTTGTAATGGGATTTCAGATTTTTGAGCAGAGATTCTGGATCTGGGAGGACAAAGCATCCTTCAAAACATTTTTTGAATCTGGAATGAAAGTGATAACAAATTCATGCTGTGCAAAAATAGATGCCTATCCTTTTAGATAACTTTTTCTGCATCAAGTTCTCCTTTTTAAGGATTTGAGCAAAATGATTCGTAATCTTTGTAAAGACTTGGATAAATTGCCACGACAAATTTGTTAATTCAAGGAAAGATAGACTTCATTAATATTGTAGAAAACAACTAGTCCACAATAGTAGTGTTAACTACCGCCCTTCTTCAGTTCCAATTGTAGTTGGTAAACAGAACAAATGATTCATAGAATTGTTCTTAGAAGACTCAATTAATTCTCCAGACCTCCAGGTGTATTCCGCTATCCACAAGAAGCCCTTCAGGGTTCCTACGGGCAGAGAGACTCCTAGTTAATCCCGCAAACAGCAAGGCCGACTCTGAACATGGCATGGCGATCCAATAGTTCCTTACCTCTGAAAGCTACATGGCCTTGAGTAAGTTCTATTTCATTTTTTAATTCTGGGCACGACTGTTACACATTCTCAAGGGCTTGTAATCTCCTAAATTTGATTCAGACAATGTCTTTTTAAGTTTGAAGCCCTAGAAGTTGACGGGCAGTTCCATTATCAGGAGCACTTGTTTTAATGAGGTCTGTTTGGGAAAGTGGCATTCAGTCTACATCAGGTGTGACCCACTGTACTCTCCTGATAGTAGACCAGCCAGACTGTTTCCGGGACCAAAAACCTAAAAGGATGACATAATAATTAAATTCATAAGATAACTAAGTTCTTGATTTAGAGTTTAGCAAACAGGTTGCTCTGTCACAAACTTTACAGATATTCTGTCCACTGCAGTACAAGGGCCATTGTATATAATGCACTTGTTATACTGCAGATTGGAGATCCATAACGTTTGCGAGGGAGTAAACCATCCGCCAAACTCTATATCAGGCTCAAAGTCCCTTAGAAAGTCTTAACCTTGCACACTGTAAAAGGGTGAAATATATTTTGGCTGAAAACCAGGGTGCTTATGAATTGCACTAAAGATATCTACTTCTTATTAAAGAAACACAACATGAACAAGTCAACTTTTTACTAAGATTCATTTATTGTATCCTGTATTTACTTGAGAGTTAAGGACCACAAGGATTATATTGCTTTTGTTGGACTCATGCTAACTGGATGTATAAACCACTAGGCACTAAAACTGGAAGGGGTCATATCCATTATACATAAAATATAGCCACACTATAATTAGGTAGTATATCATCCAAATAAGGCATTAGGCGTTTTATGGAAGCCAGGAACCTACAAATCCTCTCGATGAATTTGACAGCTTGTCCTGAAACTCATAGGACTGGTCAATGTCGCCTGGTTGTGAGACCTACCCAAGTGATAATGTCACTATTTTGTATCTAGTCCAGTTAGGTCAATGTAATTTTAAACTTAGCTCAGTCCTGGGTAGCTGTTGCACATAGTAGTCAAGCTTAAGTCAAAGGAAACCCAAGTAAGTGATCCAATGGATATCTCAGACAAGAACTCAGCCATTTGATCATTTATTTGAGTTTCCATGTAAATTATGAAATGGACAACCCAGGAAGGAAGGAACTCGGCCACTTGGTGAAGTACCAAGGACAGGCATCCATCACATTTAACTATATCATCCCTTAGGAGATTGTTGTATATTGTTACTTGGTTCAATACGGCTACTTGGTGTCTGTAGTTCTTTCTTAGTGTTTCTATCTTCTAACCTAAGAGTGTTTTATCTGGTGTGTGATGATTCCAGCCTTGGCAGTTGGTCTGGTCAGCTGTGAGGTTTTACTGCTCTGCTGTCTTATCCTATGTAACTTAATAAACCTAACGTAATATCCTGAAGACGTGGCCTGCTGCCTACCTAATTCTATTTACAACAGAGATCCCAGAGAAGGTGGCTTTGCCCTATTTTGAAGTATCGGATCACTAGTCACAAGTTAAACTCTTGGGGATTTCTGGCCGGCCTCTATCTTTTTTAATCCAGCAGAAAAAAATGGCTGTTTATAAATGCACAAGGATGCAACTTCGTCTGTCAAATGGCTCCCCTATGTTCCATGTACTTTACCTCTGAGGCGATGAAAAACTGTTCCACAGTTAAAAAGCAAAGCAGTCTAAATCTTACCTCCTGAACTAGAGATCTGAAAAGCTTCACTTGAAGATCTTGCATGGGTTGGCGGAACCATGCGAGGACCCCTGCATCTCTCATCAACTCATTTGTGCCTATAAAGCTAGGAACCTGTCCCGTAGAGGGACATGAGAATAATTAATTAGGTTCACCTTCACTACCATTGGTGTATCAACCCCTTCATTCCAGAGCCCTCCGTACCAGCATTGCTCCTGACTGAGGCTACCTCTCACAGATCCCTAAGCATTTGGGGACTAGCAGTTCGAAGGTGGTCAGCCAAGCAGCTCCTACCATGGTCAGCCTGTTGTAAAATTCCAGAACAGAACATCTCCTTCATAGAAGCTTGAGCTTTGTCCAGGGTGTCAAGTATCCACATAATCTTGGAGAACTCACTCATGAAGGCGGCATCAAAAAGCCTCCACTACACCACCAGATCAGCCCCCAGACGCCCAACTACAAGAACCTGAAGATGCTGAGGATTAGGGTTCTTCTCTTGACAGATCCAGTGCAATTTGCATTCTCAAGAATACATTTCACTTGCTGACCCCAATTTGAAAGATTCTTTGAGTCTACCACGGAGCCTTCTATATTCTATACCTCTGCCATCCCCATGATCTTGCTGAGAGGTCCAGCCATGTCCAATAGTTTATTCTGGCATTCACATCTTGACCTGCATATCCCTTCCTTGGAGTATGAGAATATTTCCAAGAAAGTTACTATTCTTGGATCCAACTCAGATGTATGAGACACTTCCTGCCAGAGAGGTTCTTGGGCTTTTTACCCTGAAGTACTTGTGCACCTCTTTATCCACCAGTTTCCTCAGTCTATGCTGGACATAATCTGCCACCCTTTCTGATGGTACCCACTCCTCTAAGCGTGGGTAATACAGCTTGTCTGAGCCAGACAGCCCTTCCTGATCCAGCTGGTACTCTGTGGGCCATTACAATCTTAGCCTCTAAGCTTAAATCCCCATTCATTGGGTCTCTTATGATTCTGGGGCTTCTGGTGCCAATCACAGCTACCATCGCTTTCATAATCAAATTAGTTTTCTGAAGCCTTATATTCCCCCTTTTCTAAATGCTCTAGGCTCTCATCTTTGTGAGCTTGACAGGGCCAAGGCCTCGATAGACCTTGATAAGTCTTTCCTGTTGGAAGTGTCTTCAGCTGTTTAGAGGTTTTCCTCATCAAACTTACCCAAAAAGGACTTCTTAAGGCATTCAAGTGCCCATATGAACAACATGGTCTCCCTCGCAAACAGTATCCTCGTGCTGCAGGGTATTTTTCTTGCGCTTCCTTATTGTCAAGGACTGGAGACAGTAAAGCTCTCCTTTTTCACTTGTAATTGATTAAAAAAGGGACAACTCCTCCTAGTAGCCACATTACAACTAAGCATGGGCGGAAAATCCGTTTCGCTCGCGGATTTTGCGGATTTTCGGTAAATTCGCAATCCGCGAGATTCGCGAATCTCCCGCAAAATCCGCAAATCCGCGAGCAGCGGATTTTGCTCGCACTGCTCGCACTGTTCGCGTGAGTTCGCGTGAGTTCGCGCCCCGCGAATAAGTGCAAAATTGCAGAAATACGATTTTAGCAAACTGAAAGTAACTACTTACCAGGTTCAAAAGTTCAGGCTCATCATTAGTAGCCATTTCCTGTAGTGCTTGCTGAGGGGCCCCTCCAGAGTTCAGTTGCCAGTTGCAACTATTATGTGACCCTGCTCTGAACCTCAGAATAGTTACACATATGCCACAAAGGTCCTGAATTACAGCTAAGGGAGACAAGCAGGAGCCAGGCTGGCAGTTCAAATCCATTAATCAGCCCCTAATTCATTATTGTCAGTTGGGGCAGGGCAGGTGTTGTAACTAATTTTGCAACAATGAAAGCACTTAGCAAGTGCAAAAGTTCACTAATCAGGAAGCACTAAGGAAGCAGGTGCCAGCTAAAAAAATATTCTGTGACACATTAATCAGCCCCAAATTAATTCAGGTCACTTGAGGCAGGGAAGGTGTGCTTGCGTTGCCACAATAATGTACACTGACTGGACAACCCGAGGGTGCTGTGATGAAACAGAGGGTGGCATGGGTGGGCCAGAGGGTGGCATGAGTAGTCAGAGAGTGGCAGTGGTGACAGAGAGTGGCAGTGATGAAGAAGAGTGTCCCAAACAGGCTGGACACGTAGAAACAACAAGTTCGCGAAACTTGCGACCCGACAGGTAAGTTCGCAATTTGCGACATTGTACAAAACCCTCGCGAACTGGCAGAAACCCGCGCAAACACACACAAAAAAAAAATCCGCAAATTCGCGAGAATTCGCGGATTTTGCGGATTGCGAGTTCGCAAATCCGCAAAATTCGCGAACGCGAGATTCGCAAAATTCGCCCATGCTTAATTACAACCCTACACATAATATACAAGTGAAAGGTGCTGGGTCTCTGTAAAAAGGTCGCAGTTAAGAGGTCAAAGCCACAAAGGACAGACGAAACGTCCTTGGCAATATGGATTGTTCTTGATCGAAGATGAAGAGCTTTACTAGGGTTGAGAAGCAAGACACCAAAACTATCCTAAGACAGAGCAGAGAAAGAATCCTGCATAATCATCCAAGCTAATGGCTTCACCAGGGAACAACATTTGTGAAAGAAGTAACAATCATGGCCAAACATTTATGGTGGGAGATGAACATGATGAAAAATAGGGGAATCAAACGCATTGTGATGCATCCTTTCAAGAAAATGGAGTTGTCCTTTTATGGCAGATACAAAAAAAGATCTGAGTCCGACATCTGCCCTTGATCCATCTGGTATATCTGGTCTTCTATACCCCCTTACTCCTTCCTGCGGACTCTCATCCCTTCATCCTTGATCATGTGCAGAGCAGCCCACTTGCGGCAAAACCCCTTCATTACCTCCTCGTATGTCTTACTCGCCACATTATTAACTAAGTGAGCTTCAGCTCCATACCAGAAACCACCAAAGCAAAAAAGTTAGCCTCCCATCAATATGGTCGACCCATTTCACACTTGACCTCTATAAGAGGCGGACCGGCCCAACCCTTCAACCTGTTTTTTTAGTTCTGTGCTGCAGATTATCTAAAGCGTGTCTTCAGGTAAGTTGGGGCGAGGTCCTGCTCTAGCAGGTCCCAGGGCCCTGGGGGGGAGGCCCTGCTCTCGCAGGCTCACACGCTGGTTCCCCCGCCTTCTAGCCCTCGCACTGCCCTTTTGGTATTCTTGCTCTGCTCCAGCGGGCTCTGGTGGTTGCTGGCTCTTGTGTTTCCGTCTGCCCTGCCCCCCCTTGCAGCCTTATGCCCTGCTATAGCAGGCTCTGGGGTTTGGGCTCTGAGGTCTGGCTGCCCGGCACAGGCGGGCTCTGTCGGAGAGTTATTTTAGCCCCGCTCCCAGGTGGCTGCGGGCTTCACTTTGATTCTGGGGCGAGAGGGCCTTGCTGTTTCTCAGGGAATCCGCTTGGCTTCCCAGCCCCGGTTGTTGCTCCAGGTCGGGGCTGGGTTTTCGGCGTCGCTCCGCTCCTTGCCGCCCGAGCAGACCTGTTCCGGTTCTGCCCCCGGCCCGGTTCGGCCTGCTTCTGCCTTTGCCGATTCGAATTACGCGGCGTTCTTCATGCCTGGGGCAGTAGCCTGCGCCAATCTGATGTTGTCACTCTCAGGGCGAGCTCTCTTCGCCACTGATGTGTTTGATGCTGTACAGGTAATACGTTGTATTTCAAATTTACTGTTTGTACTCGTGCACGTCTCTTTTCCTGTGGTGCGGTGGGCATCCTGAGGTACCCTCCCCGCCGCCAGGTCTTGTGGCATTTCTGCCCTGCATTAGCGGGCTCTAGGGGTATGGGGCTTTTGCTTAGGCGGCCCTGCACAGACGGGCTCCGCTGGGGGACTTACCATGCTTGCCCATCTCCTGTTGTGGGCTGCTGCCGTTGCCGGGTCCCTGTCCCTTAGTGCCACCATCGGCACATTCCGAAACCCTCCCACAGCAATTAACTGAATAACAAACACAACACAATTTTGGTGGAGAAATTTGCTGCAGGTTTATTTGCATAACAATATGCCAACATGGTGGGTTAACTTACGGGCGATCCACGGGCAGGCAGCCCCTCACCACCTGCCCACCTGATGAGCCATAAAACCCCGGTGGTATTAACCGAGGGGTGTTGTCATTTTGGGGGAAAGGATAGCCCTCCCTGTCCCTATGGATGCCGTGCCCTCTCCCGTTCCTCTGGCCACCGGCGTGCGACTTGTGGCTTAGTGGTGTCCTTGGTGTGGCGCCAGTCCTTGGTGGGATTCTTTCTGATTCTTTTCTGTGCTTTGGGCATTGTGTGCCTGTCACCTTACTGCACATTGCCTTCGGTATTCCTGTTTGTTGCAGGTATCTTGCTCATGCGCATGCGCACCTCGTTGGTCTCCTGCTGCATGCCTGAATCCCTAAGTTTGCAGCTGACAATGAGAGTGGGCTAGTGTTGTTGGGAGCTCTCATCTCTGCTCGGTTGGGTCCTGGTGTCCCAGTGCTGTGTTTCGGGTGTAACATACTCTGGGTGGATAGTCTATATCTATTTTAATGATTTCCTGGTGGGGTTTCGGACTCCGTTTCCAGCGGTGTGTCTATGTTTGCCTTTCTACTTTTAGTGGAGCTATGTTGTGATTTTTCCATTCGGGGTGCGTTGGTTCCCCCGGTATGCCTGGTATTGGCGGGCCTGCTTCTGAACGCTGTGCGTGAATGGGAAGGAGTGGAGATGTGGCCTTGTGGCTAGAACGGTCGGCCCGGGGCTGGGGTAGCCTGTTCAGGTCACGGCTACGACGCTCAACATCCTGTGATTATGGTCTTCACACCATCGACTTTGGTCCTCTACATACTACGTGTCTTGCGAGATTTCTTTCTTTTTTGCCTGCTGGTCAGTTCTGTATGTGTTTGTGGGCAGTGTGGTAATTTTTGTGCTGCAGCATCCAGGGGCCTTGTGTGCATTGTCACATGCACTGCTTGACACAGCTTTGGGCCCTTCCGTTTTTTTCTACCAGGGAGCTTTGGCTCCATGGTAAGTCTTGTGTCTCTGGTGCGCGTGCTCCCACATGACAGGGGTCAATATCCTGCCATTACTTTCCAGTATCCCAATGTGGTACATGTTCATGCCATAATTTTCAATTGTGTGTTCCTGTACTGATGTTTTCCTGGGGCATTTAGAGGTGTATTGCAGGGCCATGGCTTTGTTTTGTTGGCTGTGTTTGTCCCTGTCTCCTTCTTCCCTTCTGGGCTTTGGGTCTCCAGTCCTTGCGTCCTGTATGCTCCTGTTCCCGCCTGCTCTCCGTTGGGGTGAGGGTCTTGCCTGGTTGGTCCCTGGTTGGTCATCCGCGTGGGGGTTTTGGGGCTGTTGGCGGCTGCGGGTCTGATGGGGGCGGGCTGCTATTGGTACCTGAAGCTGTCAAAACCGAGTTTTGACAGTACAGCTCTAGTATTAAGCTGGTAGACCCCCTGTGTTTCTTGTGTTATACACTAAGTAGGAGCTGGGGATATGATCAGGTGTGGGTCTCTAAATTATATATCCCTTGGACCCTTTTTTCAAATTTTTGTAGTTATTGTCTGCTATTGGCACCTGTCCGTCCTTCTCTGGGCTTCGGTGGTCTGCGAGTGGGCTTTTTGCTTCTTCTCCTTTGGGCTTGCCCTCTCCTGTCCGGGACCATCGCGCCCTTTTCTCGTCCGGATTCTTGGCTCTGCAGGCGGGTGCTGTGCCTCTTGTCCGTGTCATGCTTCTCCTTGGCTCGTGGCCATTGGCCGCCTGCTGCCGCACCACTCTGTTGTCATTCTGGGCAGTCTCCCTGGTGCTTTCCCGGGGGGGGCCTGTTCAGGTGGGGTCTTAGGGCTCTTCCTGTTCCTGGCGGTCCTTCTCGGTTTTTCCTTTGACCCCTGACTTTGGGTTGGGTCGGGGTCTTCCTCGGAGTATGTGTTGTGTGTCCTTGTGTCTTGTTAGCGGGCGGTGCTTTGCATTGTCCTTCTCTAGGGGGCTCGTTCCATCCTGTGGCTCTCACGTGCTGCTGGGCCATCCTGGGTTCTGGTTCGTGCTCGCCTGTTCCCATGAGTGTACTTTCTCTTTTCCAGCTCTTGGTTACGTTCTGCCGATGGGTGTGTCTCCATGGTTTTGGTCCGGTCTGCGTTGATGGTGTCCTTTCTATTCCCCCTCCTTTTGGTCAAGGGTCGGGCACGCAGCTCCTTTTCCGCCCTGTCTGCTGTTGCGACTTGCTGTCTTCCTTTTCTGGGGTTGGGGGGCGTGCTTAGATTCCCGGTCGGTACAGGGTTGTTTGGTCCCCCTACTGGCGGGTTTCTCGTCTGGTATCTGTTGGCCGTTTCTTGGCTTGTCTGGGGTTTACCCCGGCCCTGCGGGGGCTTCTTGTCTCTTTTCTGGGCTGTTTCTCACCTGCCTCGTTCTTTTGGCCCCGTACACCGGGGGGTTGCTTGGTTGGCCCCTTTGACCTTTTGGTGCAGTTGTGCTGCCCTTGACTGGGTCTCTTTTGTTCCAGTTTCGGTTTGCCTCCCCGGTGGTGGCTCTCCCTACCTTCTCGTCCGGGCTCCCGGTTTTGCGGTCTGGGCTTGTCTGGCCTGGGCTGGGCTGGTCTTCGAGCCTGTTGGTGGTGCCCTCCTGTTTGCTTCTCTCTTCTTCTCTGCTGCTGCAAGTGCTAGACCATGGAGCTTTGGCTCTTTGGTGCGTTTTGTGCTCCTAGGGGCACAGGCTTGCTCTGGGAAGGGGTTTGTCTTCTGCTCCGACTTTCGACATATCCCATATTGGTTTATCTTTGACCAGTGCCTTTGCTTGTCCAGGGATGCTGGGTTTTCCCGGTTCTCTTTTCCCAGGCGGGCCCTGCGATTCCTGTGCGGAATTTGCATCCTTTTCTTCTATTCCCTGGTTTTGGGGTCCTGGGGCCTGCTGGCTCGGTTTGCTCCCTGGTGTTGTTGACGTTGCTCAGGCTCGTTTTGCCTGGCTCTTCCGTCCTCACCTTGGCTGGGTTTCTGCCTGTGGCCTTGCCTCCCTGTCCGCTCCTGTTCCTGTCAGCTTTCCGTTGTTCAACTGGGTCGGTCCTGGTTGTTGGTTGGCTGTGTGGTCTCCTGGGTGCTCGCTTCGGCGGCTCGCTCGCTATGTAGGGGACGTTATGGGCCGTCTTGCTTGGCCCCTGGGTGGGGCAGTCTCGCTCCTCCGTACTGTGTTCCCCCCCTGCCGGGTTCTATTTGCTTTCTTATGCAGGGTGGCCCCTGGTGGGCGTTCGCTTCCTGTCTGGTGGCTGGGTCCTGGGCCTGGTCCCTTCCGCTCTTTGGGCGGTTTTCTGGGCTTTCCGCTGTTGGCCGGTTGGGTTCCCTAGGGACCGGTTAATTCCTGCGGCTTCCTGTTTTTTTTTTGCCTTGTTCCTGCCTGGGTTCTCTCATTGGTGTTGCGGGCCCTTCCGGGGGTTCCTTTGTGTGGCTGGGGTCCGTGTCCCGCTTGTTTCTCTCCTTGCTGGTGGGGTTTCTGGTGAACCTAAATTTTTTTGCGGTTCGGTTGGCGTGCTGGGTTCCTTTGTGCACCTCATTCCGTTCTTGCAGCTCCTGCTTGTCTGTTTAGCTTGCGTCTGGTTCACGCTGCTTTTGCCCTCGGGTGGATTCGCCTCTCTCACTGTTGGTGGCCCGCTGTGCGGTGTCGCTGTGTTTCGGTCGGACTGCATCTCTTTCCTGCTGTGGCTTTTTGTTGGGTCACTATGGTTGGGTTGCCCTCTGTTTTCTTTGGTTTCGGCGTCTGGGCTTTTGCTCCCCTCTGGCTTTTGGCTGTCCTTTGGGCGGTCTTGGTGTGTTAGGACCGGCTTGTTGTTTTCTGTTCTTGGCCTGTTTGTTGTTCTCTTTGGTCCTGTACGGTCTGCTTCGGTTCCTTCCCTGTCCTCCTTCGGTGGTTGGTTCGGGCGGATTTTCTGACGGCCCTGTGTGTCCCGGGGGTCCGGGTTCTCTGACCTCCTGGTGTCTCTCTGTCACGGGCTGGTTCTTCCCTGCTCGTGGTTGCCTATTTCTTCGGTGGTCCTTTCACTTGTCTGGTATTTTGGGTTTGCCTGCTTCGTCCGCATCTCCTTCTGGTCCGTTGGTATCGTGTGAGTTTCCATGACGCCGCTTGGCTTTGGTATGTGCTCACTTCGTTAATCATGTGGCGAGGAAGACTTACGCGGAGGTAATGCCCCGATTACTTACCGGTAATCTTCATTGGTCCGAGTATAGTCTTCCTCACCACATGAGTTCCCATCCCTCCCTCCTTGTCTGGCTATCGGCTTCATGTTTTTGCTTGGTAGTTTCAGGCTGAAGGGTTGGGCTGGCCCGCTTCTTATTGAGGTCAAGAGTGAAATGGGTTGGCCATATTGGGAAGAGATGGGAGGAACACCGAAAGAATACACAATTTACATTTAACTCTGATGGGCCGTATAAACGTTATCAAAATGATTACATTTCCTAAGTTCCTATATATTTTCAGAGCTATTCCGCTATTTTTTGACCATTCATGGTTTAATAAACTAGAACTGATACTGAATAGGCTTATCTGGGCCCAGGGGAAAACTAGGAGAGCGTATTGTCACATTACTCTCCCTAGGGAAAAAGGTGGCTGGGGGGCCCCAGACTTTAGGCTTTATTATTGGGCAGCGGCCATGCAGTACTTTCAGGGATTGATAGGGGGTGGAGGAATTGAGCAATTGGGTGAAAGACCTGCCTTCACGAATGTATATAATGCACTGCTAGGTGGGGAGGATGAAAATGTTTTTTTAAATACAATTGACTTTAGTTATTTTAAGCACACAAGGTTTAAGACGTTAAAAGCAGCATACTATATCTGGAAAGTAGTCTCAAAATAGTTAGGGCTTGGAAGATACAATAGATATACTCGATTGTTTACAAACCTCTCATTGGCAGGGGATATCTTTAGGGACTCAGTATTGAGGGAATGGGAGAATAAAGGCATTAGGAAAGTAGGGGATTTGTGTGATCAGGTGGGTATCCTTCAGTTTCAACAATTACAAACAAAATGTAATTTATGTGGGAGGAGTTTTGTTAAGTATTTGCAGGTGAGAAGTTTCTTTGCAAATAAACAGGGAGGGCCACTGGGATTTGGTCAATGTCGGATAATGGACTACGTAGAGAGCAGTGGACACTGCACAATCGAACGGCTATATGCAGAATTATATGTACTCAAAGATTGATGACAGGGAAAAATATGCCAAAAAGTGGATAGAGAAAGTAGGCTCCCCCCATGAGGGATTACAGGTTTCTTTAGATTTGGGATGTACTGTTTTATGTTCAGCAATGTTACAAGTGCAGCATTATAAGACACTGTACGCTCTATACCATACTCCTGCTAGAATAGCACAATGGGGTGGCACTTCAGGAACAACTTGCCCGCGTTGTGACTCAAATAATGCGGATATTATTCACATGTTTGCGGAATGTCCACAATTATATTCCCTTATAGTTGCACTCGAGAAATTCATGGAGGTATCATTGGGAGTGAGGGTGGCAATCTCATCTGAATTGATAATGTTGGGGGTGCTGGGAGGGGCAGAGGGGCACCCTACAGAGTTTCTGTTTATGGCTATGGCAGTTTATCGAATCTGCGTAGCTAAGGCGTGGCTAGCTAGAGCTCCGCCAATATTTCAAATTTGGATTGCTAGGTTACTCTCTACCTATAATCTAGAGAAAGCAATATATGATAGGAAAGGTCGTAGAGCCAGAGCTTTGGGGGGGGAAATCTGGCGACCTATAGAACAATGGAAAAAAGGAGTGGACGCTGGTTTGGCGGCTAGAGCTGTACCCATACACACTGCCTAGTAGCCTTTTCAAGGGATACTCCTCTGGGGGCTTAGCTCTATTCTTCCGGTTTAATGTGGGTTCTGGCTAATGGAGGGTAAGCAATATTTGGGTTTTACGAAGTAGAAAGTGCATATGTATAATTACAAGTATCTGATGGAAAGTGTGAACATTTGCTATGTAATGGTTTGATTAACTGTGCTGTAATACTGGTTGGATTATCTGTAAAATATAAAAACTTTTAATAAAAAATTATTTTTAAAAAAAGAGAATCGCAAATTGAGAATGTCTTCCTATTCATTCCTATGGGCCTCTAGGCCATAGGAATGAATGGGGAGGTATTCCTTAATTGCGAATCGCAATTTGAGATTCGCAATTAAGGAATTTGTAGGATTCGCAATTTTATTTGCAAATCCTACATACATAGCGTTTTGCGATTCTCAAATAGTGATTCTCAAAAACTCGCTATTTGAGAATCGCAAACAAACATTTTGACACATATGGCCCTGGGTGCTTACTTTAGAGGGCAAACCATGTACATACTTCCCCTTCCCATATGCCCCCTGACATTCCCCCTCTCCCTCGCCCCTCTCCCACCCTGCTGGCATCAATGTGGCTCTCGGGCACACCACTGACCATGCTTTTTTGTTCCTGGGAAAAAAGAAAGTACCCATGTGCTATATTGTGTTGTTATATTTAAGCATTGTATTGCTCCCAATTTAAGGTAATGTCAGAGAAATGTGAACTACGCACAACTTCTGAGACTTTTGTTCTTATTTATACCCTGGTATCTTCTATATTCCATTTTGGAAGCCCCTGGCCTATTTCTGTGCACAAGAAGGATGTGAGGTTGTTTTGTCTTGCTAAAAAGATGTGATGTTCTACTTAGGACAGCTTAATTGAGGATGCCGAAGATGGCTTTTCTTAGGTGCAAAGATGAAGATTTTTCAGGCTATGCAGACCCTCACCCATCTGGGTGCCATGCTTCATCATTGGGTCGTGCTTCACTTTGGGTGCAAGGTACAATACCCAAAGGTCCCTTCCAGAGCACTTTTTATTTTATTTTATTTTTTTAAACTTTTTTATTGAAACATACAAAATCTGTACAACAATGAACCGTAATAGTATAATCACAGTTGTGTTTTCTTTTCTTTTTTCCCCCCTACTTCGTAACACCATCTTCTACACATTATATATTCATTTATGGAATTGAACAGTGTTCCCTCCTATTTTCAGCTTTTATTTGTCTCCCTATAGTCCCCAATACATCTGCCAAGTCCCCCAAATTTTCTCCCCCTTCTTGGGGCACCCTCTACCCTTGTAGATTGTTAATTCTTCTTGCCAGCACCAATCCATATCGCTTTCCCAATCTTCCAA
Source organism: Lissotriton vulgaris (assembly GCF_964263255.1). Classification (NCBI taxonomy): domain Eukaryota; kingdom Metazoa; phylum Chordata; class Amphibia; order Caudata; family Salamandridae; genus Lissotriton; species Lissotriton vulgaris. The sequence goes on along the minus strand of NC_141699.1, from coordinate 548,502,032 downwards.
TGTAGGGGGAGTGGTCGGTCCCCACGCTTTTTCTATATTCCGCTTCGCCCCCACTGCGGCTAGAGACAGCCATTATTTTGTATGTCGTGGCCAGTCTTCATTCGCCCCGGTTATCAACAGGAGCCATTTGGGGTCAATCGGCACCTCCATACCCACTACCTCCTCCATCATTTGGGCTATTCTTGTCCAGTATACCTGGAGGGTTGGACATTCCCAAAGCAAGTGGAAGAAGGAGCCTTCCACCCCACATCCCCTATGGCATCTCGTGTTTTCACTACGTCCCATTTTGAATAAGGCTGACCTAGCATAATGTACTCTGTGGGGTATTTTAAGTTGTATCTAGCAAAACTTGCTTGAATCGCCACCTCTCGTGGGCCCTGCAACATTTCCACCCACTGTTCATCTTCTAATGTACCTTCGTCTTGCTCCCATGCCGAACAGAGTGATATGGTGGAGTCTGGGACGTTGTTGACAATCTTTTTGTAAAAAAAGGATATGGCTTTTGTCCCTGCTCTGTTTGGTCAGTACCCTGTCTTCTAGTGGCGAGGCTTTGTTCAACGCTTCCCCTTCCCTCATGTATTTCCGTACCGCATGTCCCAGCTGAATGTATCTTAGCCATTCTCCCTTTCCCATCTTCTAGTCTCTCTGTAGGGTACTGAATTCTATATATGCACCGCCTCTCCAGATATCTCCCAACTTTTCGAGTCCTATTAGTTCCCATTTAGTGAAGCCTTTCAACCCACTAACTTCTCCTAGGTGGTCGCCAACCCATAGCGGTGTCATCCCTGATAATTTTTTCTCCCATCCCAGGTATTTTGTGGCCGCCTTCCATACCTTCACAACAGTTTTGGTGTGTATCTGGAGGTTTTTATCTATCTGCTTTGTATATAATAGTCCCAATTTGCCACAAACCCCTGCTGTCAGTCTATCTACTCTATACACTGGTGCAACCCTGTCTTCAAATATCCAGCTATTTATGTTTACTTATTGTGAGGCCCAGTAGTAACCCTTTATATCTGGCACCGCTAGGCCTCCTTTAAACATTCCCCTATGGAGCTTACTCAATGCGATTCTTGGGGTTGTCCGCTCTATATTAATGCCCGAATTTCTGAGCCATTTTCTGATAAAGGGCGGGGGCACCTCATACAGTGAGTTTCGTAACAAATAGAGTAGGTGTGGGAGAGCTATCCTCTTGAACAATGCCGTCCTACCCATCAGTGTCAGTGGGAGCGTGCACCAGTGTTTTGAGTCATTTATAAGCCAGTCCAATTGCCACCCCAGGCTCTGGTTATAATTTTCATCTGGGTCACGGGTAATATATACCACAAGATATTTGAAGCCATTCTCCTGGATGGGCACAATGCATCTCAATGTTAAATTAAGGGACTCCCCTGCAAGGGGGAATAGTAGGGATTTATCCCAACTAATCCGATAACCAGAATAGTCACCAAATATTCGGACAATCTACAGTCGGTCGATTGACTGTCACGGTTTGTTCACGTATAACAAAATATTGTCCACATAAAGTGATATTCGGTCTTCCCCCTCCTTTCCAAGTGGTATCCCCAAATCACTGGGTCTTGCCTCACCCATGCCGCCAATGGCTCCAGGGCCAACGCGAATAGGATTGGGGAAAGCAGGCATCCCTGCCTAGTTCCTCTATTTGGGATAAATGTGCGGGAGACTGTTGCATTGACTATTACTCTGGCGAGAGGCTGGTTATACAAAAGCCTAACCCAGATAATGAATTTTGGGCCGAGGCCACAGTGCCCGAGGACTGCATACAGGTGGTGCCACGCCACGCTATCAAACGCCATGCTCGCGTCTAACGATAAAAGAGCCGCCTGCTCATGTGATGCGTCTGGGTTATGTGTAAGATACCAAAAAGCCATCGCAAGTTTAGCATCATGCCCCTATAAGGCATAAATCCCGATTGATGGTGGGGCATGGCTACGAGCCGAACATGGCGGACATGTTGCGATCGAGCTCCGTCGATAGCCCACAACACCAGCTGAATATCCTGCTTCCCTAATACCCCACCCACCCAATTCGGCCCCCTGAAGTCGCCGTAGGTGTGAGGGTCCAGCGACGGCGAAGATCCACCCTATGGCGCCAACTGGGGCCGTGTGGGACCGCAGAGACCGCTAAGGCCTACTCCCCTGGGTGAAGCCGCGGCCCCGATTAGGGCGGAGGCCGGACCAACTGATCACGAGCAACGGAGCGCTGAAGAGGCACCGGAGGTGAGCGATTTCACAGCGATCTGCCGCAGTGCCCAGAGACTGACATCCGCTCCTCCTGCACTCGAGCGCCGCACCTAGGGCACTCCGAGGCACCCGCTTCCCCTGGTCCGACCCCGACCGGCAGCTGACGTACACCGGGCAGAGCCCCAGAACGCTACCCCAGTGGAGAGTACACCCGCGCATAGTCCCTAAGAGCCTGCATGAGGCGCGGGGGACCGGACTAACACAGAGGCGGGCCCCCAGGCGTCGTGGGGGTGCGCCACAGCTGATCTCTACGGGCCGCCTGGACTGGCGCTAAGGCAGCGGTACCTGGCGCCATTTTGAAACCTGCTGGGGGTTCTCGGAACCGGTGTGCCAGCCGGACCGTGAGGTGACAACGAGGGGGCCCTGGGGTACACACAGAGAGCCGCAGCCCCAAGCGCGCAACGTAACCCTTGGAAGGCTGCTAAATCCACACTGGCGGAGGCGGCTTCACGCAGCACCACACGACACGAAAGGGGATACAAACTGTGAACGGCATTGGCACACTGCAGACTACCAGCAACGAGGCGCAACACACAGTGTTCCCAACCTAAACCTAACGGACCCCCCATAGAATGCGGTAAGCAGCAACTACCGCCACCGCAAGAACTCTATTGTGGCTACGCAAAGGGGAAAATAAGTGCTGCGCCACTGCACGTGACAGTGGGCGCTGCGACGCCTACAACGCCGGTGAGATCCTCCGGCCCCATTCGTAACCGCACTACCGGCAACCTCTATCCTATCGGACCGGCTGATAAAGGAACGGCCTGCACAGAGGAAGCAGTGGACCGAGAATAAGTGGAACCTGCGAAATCGTTGAAGGAACGACCCACCGCCACCCTGCACACAAGATCTATGGGAAAGCACAGGGTCAAGGCCCAGGACCAGGGCGTGACCACGGACATGCAGTCTACTGGTTCGGAAGATCCGCTCGCCTCCTCCAACGTGGACATTATACCGCCGACGGGGAAGGGCACACAAGATGCCAAACTGGACCTTATCCTGAATGAAATAAGAGCCACAAGAGAGGCGCTAGAACTACGCATGGACAATATGACCACTGGCCTGTCTCTGCTCAGGGCAGACCATAACAAACTGGCTGAGAGGGTCTCTGAGCAGAAGCTTGCACTGAACGATCTAATACCACAGCACACGGACCACTCCACAAAGAAGGAAGGCATGGAAAAACAAATCAAATTACTGTGGGACAAGATGGATGATGCGGAAGGGCGGGCCCGCCGCAACAACGTCCGCATTTTGGGCATTCCGGAGCGCAGCGAGGGGAGGAATCCCACTCAGTTTGCGGAAGACTGGCTCAAGAAGGTTGTAGGCCCACAGGATCTAACCCCACTGTACAGCGTAGAACGTGCACACAGAATGCCTTCGAGACCGCCGAAACCGGGGGCGCCACCAAGTCCAGTAATAGCGCGCCTCCTACACTATAAAGACCGTGACGCAGTCCTACGTGTGGCCAGAGAGAAGGCGCCGCTGAGGTACGAGGACAAAACTATATCTGTATATCCGGACTTTACACCGGCAGTGCAACGAGCCAGGTCTACCTTCTTGGGAGTGAAACGTAAACTACGAGACAGGGATTTGAAGTATGCCCTCCTGTTTCCTGCTCGCCTCAAAATACTATACGGAAATAAATCACACTTTTTTGACACTCCTGAGGAAGCGGAGGAATGGATGGAAGTGACACTAACGCAGCCGACCACACGGATCCGTTTGCAGACAACCGGAGTGACGAACCCTCGAGTCGAACGGGCCGGCAACACCCTCAATCCAACACTGAACAGGGACACTCAGTGCGGTCATCGGCAAGGGGACAATCAACCAAGAGCCGCTCTGGGAAACAGACGACGGTGGTCCAACTAACGGAAGAGGCGCTGGCCGCGCACGATGCAGGCACGGCGATTGGTTCGGCCAGCAACTCGGGCACACACACAGAGGTGTCAGGATCGGCGGACAGTTTGCAGCTTTTCCCCAAGATCACAGCGCAAATGGCAGAAAAATTTTAACGCCGCCTTTGGCAGAATCCGGGTGGTAAAGTATGAACCTCACAAGTGGGCACATGAAAGGGTGGGTGGCAGCGGGAACACATTTGCTAAGGGCTCGCTGTAACACCACCGACCAGTACAAGTCAGGAATACGTGGACTACTCCTCCCACCATATAGACATGTTTCTGTTTGCCATTTGCCCACGTTGGGCAACTTGGTTTGGACCTCAGGTCTTTTTGCTTGGGGACCTTCACGTTAAGGGGTTAATTGTTTGCATGGCACTCGTCTCCTTCCATAAGTTATATCTGGCCTACCTGCCCAGAAGCTTGACATTCCCACATATCACGGATGGTCGTGGGGCCCCTTAATGTCTACAAACTGTGCACCTGGAATGTGCGGGGAATGGGATCTATCCACAAGAGACACAGAATACTGGCTCAGCTTAATAGAAGGGGGGTCATGATGGCCTGCCTCCAAGAGACCATTTGAACAATGTTGAAAGCTCAAAGCTGCTAAAGTAATGGAAGGGACAACTTTTCGCTACATCTTACTCTGTATTCTCAAGGGGGGCTGCTATTTGGCTCCGAAACTCGGTGCCCTTCAAGGCAGTGGAGCAGAAAGTGGATAAAGAGGGTAGATATGTATTTGTGCGAGGTCTATTGGATGGTACCTCTGTTGTGCTTGGAAATGTGTATGCACCAAACTCAGGCCAGTCGGACTTTTTAACTAGCATCAGTGGGATCTTGGCTGACTGGGCAGAATACCAATGGATTGTTGGTGGGGACTTTAATGCTGTATTGGATACCTCACTCGACAGGTCACACCCACCCTTACACGCCACTGAGAGCAGACAACAGGCGGATGCACTAGCGCAATGGGCGGAGGGTTGGGACCTGGCAGACACATGGCGCAGTAAACACGTACTCGAAAAGGAATACACTTTCTACTCCCCACCTCACAAATTACACACTAGAATCGACTGCGTTTTCTGCTCCAAATTCTTATTAGGGACAGTACTCACGGCACAACATATGGGTAAGACACTTTCTGACCACAACCTAGTGGAAATAACACTCCAGTGGGGCAGGTTCCCAACACCAATACCAACATGGAGATTGCCCACGGACCTACTAGAAGATACTGTCTTCAAGTCGTCACTGGCAGACACTATTGTCAATTACTTCACCATAAACACAGATACTGCTAGCTCCAGGCAGGTGAAATGGGACGCATTCAAAGTCTTAATTAGAGGGGAAGCAATGGCTGCTCGAGTGGGCAGGAGAAGGGAGGTGATCGACAACCTTAAAGAAGTAGAGGGTAGGCTGGCAATGCTGGAAAGTGAGGCTGCAGGTACGGATTTACCCTTTACACCACTACAAGAAGCGCATATACATCACGCTGAGCTGCTAGAGGACCTAAGATTACTGGATTATAGGGAATACACTTGCAGGCAACACATGCAGGCCGACAGATCAGGGCCCCTACTAGCCCTCATTATACGTGATGCCCCAGTACACCTTCCCATTTTGGAAATTATAGATCAGGAGGGTTCAACGGCCTGGACTTAGATAGATATTAACACTGCCTTTAGAGACTATTACGCCACATTATACGGCCCGCACCGACACCTCTCACACACGGCACTTGAGGAATTTATGGGGGACTTGGAACTGCCCCAGCTAGCGGACAGGCAACGTGACGACCTAAAACGCCATATCACGGTTGCAGAAATCAGGCAGGCCATCCATGCTCTCCTGAGGAACAAAACCCCTGGGACGGACGGCCTCCCGGCTGAATTCTACGAGACATATATCGAACTGTTGGCCCTGCGCCTGCAGGTTATTTATCAGGAGGCATTGCGGACCCACTCATTACCACAGTCATCTCTTCAGGCCTTGCTAGTTTCCCTCCTAAAGCCGGGCAGAGACGGGATGCAACTGGCCAACTACAGGCCTTTATCCCTACTAAACACTGATTATAAAATTTTGAGTAAGGTACTAGCGACGAGACTAGCCCAGCACATCCCACGACTGATACACCCTGACCAGTGCGGGTTTGTGCCCGATAGGAGCACAGCCATGAACCTCCGGAGGTTGGCCCAAATCATGCTGTGTGATCACACAGATGTAAGCACTGAGGGCTGTGTTTCCTTGGACCTAAAACAGGCCTTCGACTCCCTCAGATGGGATTTTATGTTTGCAACATTTGCAAAATGCTGGATACCGCCCGAATATATTGCTTGGGTCAGACTACTCTACACCCGCCCCACGGCACGAGTGCGAATAACCAGGTGCATATCGGAGTCCTTGACCATTGCGAGTGGTACCAGGCAAGGCTGCCCGCTGTCCCCGCTATTATTCATCTTAGCACTTGAGCCGAATGTCTGACAAAATATCGAAAACTAAAATATCGAAGTACAAAAATATCGGAACAAAATTATCGATGTCAAAAATATCGGGATCCTATACTTAACTATATATCTACACAAATATCGATTTTTTAATATCGATATACAAAAATATCGTTTACTGTGATATCGACCACATTTATATCGGAAAACTAAAATATCGCAATCTGCAAAATGTAATGACACTTACAAAAATATCGAAATCAAAAATATCGTGAACATTAATATCGGATTTAGAAATATATCGACTTTTGTAAAGCTTTTCTTTACATAATTAAGGAACGCTTTATATGTTTTCACATCAAAAAAAACATACAACACTTTAATTTCTACTATACACACACCATAAAATCACATATTATTTTTTATTTATTTTAAAATATGTCACATACACATATAAAAATATTCTATGGTACTGTGTATACTTTTCTAATTATTCTTTGATTTTATATTCTAATACTAATTAATGTCAACAGAAATTCAAATCTACTAACTAACCAATCACAAGCCTAATTTTTTAAATGAACCAATAGTAAAGTAATTACTACTGACACTCCCCTATATAAGCAATGAAAACGTAAGCACAAACTACTTGCCAAAAGTCACAGAAGGAGATTCATCTCTATCCGAATTGCTGCACAACAAGTAGAAGAACGAGACTGAAAACCTACTATTACATCTACTAAGTAAGTAAATAAAATATATCCTACATTATTTTCTATTTGTATTTACTTACCTGCTAAATACCCAGTGGCCCTTTGCTATTTATACTACTTAACATTCTAAATAATGATATAAAATTATTTTTTTTAGATACTACCACTACTGATAATTGTACTCCAAATAATTGTGAACAAAAGATAGGAATACAGAATCAGAAAAGTATGTAAGTAATTTGACATTGTTTAGTTTTGTGCACATTAATCTAAACACCCTGAAATAATGACTTTTGCACACCATCTTTTTATTTTTCTATAGATTCTGCTACAGAAAACTGCACCAATACAGAACTAAGGCTACAGTACTACATCTATAATCCTTTATATTAAGTAAGTACATAAAATAGAAAGTGCTTCATTTGCTAGTAATACTTAATTACCTGCTAAATACCCAGTACCCCTTTGCTATTCATTGCAGTTAACATGCTAATAAATTATCTGCTAGTATTTGTTTAAGAGACCACGAGAACTGAATATTTTACTCAAAATAACTGTGAACAAAGCATAGGAATACAGAAGCCAAAATATATGTAAAGAATGGCACATAGTTTCATTATGTCCACATAAATCTAAACACAATGAAATAATCATTTTTCTCCCACATATTTATTTTTCTCTATAGATTATACTACTGAAATCTGCTTTACTACAGAACTAAAAACATCAGAATTATATCTAAAATACTTTGTCATAAGTAAGTACATGAAATAGAAACTGCATATTTAGTACTACTAATTATTTTCATGCTAAATACCCGGTGGCTCTTTGCTATTCATAGTACTTAACATCCTAAATAATAACATATTATTATTTTTTTAGATACTACAACAACTGAATTTTCTTCTCAAAGTAAGTGTGAAGAAAGCATAGGAACACAGAATCGAAGAACTATGTAAGTTAAGTTACATTGTGTAATTTTGTGGTCAAAAATCTAAACACTGAAAAAATAACAGTTTTCCTCAACATATATTTTTTTCTCTGTAGATTCGACTTCAGAAAACTGCACTCCTAATTAACTAAGGACCTCAGTAGTATTTCTAAAATACATTTGAGTAAGTAAGTATTATGCAACTGCAATAATTGTGTGAAAACAATTCTAACATTTCTAACTGTTTTAATAATTTTCTATGACATATTCTTTATTTACAGAGCAAACACAGTGAATAGATATACAGACAACATACAGAACTTCACATTCTAAACAGCAGTAAAACTAATAACTAAGTAAGTATATTAAATGACATATTTACCACATGTTTCAAAAAACCTACGAACATGGTGATTAAAGTAACTCATATGTTCCTTATTTTTTAAAGATAACACTACAAAGTATTCTACAGAAGTTGAAGAAAGAATTATACCTGCCAAATACCAACAACAAAAATTATGTAAGTATCTTCACAATGTGAATAATGAAGACACATCTTTGTAGTAAAAATGAGCTTTATAATTGCTAATTTACCTAAACATTAATAAATATTATACTACTTTCATATTTCTCAGAACAGCTACAACAACATCAAAACTATTTATCCTCAACTAAAGAAACAAGAAAGTCCAAAGTTTAGCTGTACATTGTAAAACACGTAAGTATAAACATTCCTACTTATCACTAACATAGATTATTGATCACATTTAAATTGATATTAACTATTATATATATTTTATAGATATACAAAGTACAAAATGACCGAAGGAGCCGAGTTTGTGACCAGCCAAAAAGGAAAATTATTGTTATGCTACATGGGTTACACGTACACACAGGAAAAACAATATGGCATGAAAGTGAATTGGAAATGTAGCAAATATTATTCCAACAAGTGCTACGGCAGAGCAACAACAAAAGAAGCTACAGTACTATATACTAGGGAACATAATCATCCACCTAATATTACAGAAATAGAAGTCAGAACAGCCATAGAAAGTATTAAAGAAGCTAGTACCGGATCCCAAAAGCAAACTAATGTCATTTTGAAAGAAGCCATTCCAAAAATTCCCAAAACAGCCTCAACCCAAATGCCAAACATCCTATCATTAAAAAGAACTATAGCACGGACCAAAAAAGCGACAACTTCTTCAACACCATGTCCTAGAACATATCAGGATATTAGTTTTAGTGCTAACGAAATAATAACTTTAAATAAACAACCCTTTATAATTTATGACAACGAAAGCAATGAAAATAGACTAATAATTTTTGGTACCAGTATGAATTTAGTGAAACTGCAGCAAAGCCAATATTGGATGATGGATGGGACATTTAACATCTGTCCCAAACCATTCTTCCAATTATACACAATACATGGCCTCTATCACAACTGCAATATCCCTTTGTTATATGCACTATTGCCTAACAAAAACAATTCTACTTATATGGAATTATTAAATGTCATAAAACAAAAAACCAATGATTTCTCTCCGGACAAAATCATTCTTGATTTTGAGCATGCAATGCTCTCAACTATTCTAAAGATCCACCCACATACCTCCATTCAAGGGTGCTATTATCATTTCAACCAGTGTTTATGGCGACACCTTCAAAAAACTACCCTAAGTGTCGAATATGCTACAAATTCTTCATTTGCTTTTCAAATAAAAAAACTTATAGCACTTGCCTATGTCCCTACAACAGATGTAGCTGAACATTACAATATTATCATAGACAGTCCATTTTATAAACAAAACGAGGCTAGATTAACTCCTTTTCTTGATTACTTTGAGGACACCTGGGTAGGCAGACTCCACAGATCAGGGCACAGGAGAAATCCAAAATTCCTTATTCCCTGGTGGAATGTGTACCATAGTACCCTTAACGGGGAGTCAAAAACTAACAATGCCGTTGAAGGTTGGCACAATGCATTTGTCCAATCAACTGGCAAAAGCAAACCTAGTCTCGAAAAATTCATAAAATGCCTACAAAAAGAACAGAGCTATCAAGAATTCCGAATGGACCAATCTGTTACCGAAATTGTCCCTAAAACATCCAAGCAAAATAAACAAATGCACAAGTACCTGGAAGAGCAGGTTAAACTGTACCCTAATACGAAAGGCATAGAATACCTAAACATCATAGCCAAAACACTACTGTAAATAAAGCCGAAACTGTTATAAAACACCAAATGTAGCACCTAAGTATGTGAAAATATGTAACGTGAGCTTTTAAAGTATTTAATGTATGCAATATATAATGATATTATTTTAATATATGCACACATTAAAACTAAATAATAAGTTAAAATCAATTCCGTAATAAATATGACATTACCCACCCACAAAAATAATAGAAAGCAAACACTTACCAATTTAGTTGTCTATCCAAGAACGTCCATTACCACCAAAGTAATCCAGGTAGTGCAAAAGTAACCCAAAAAAAAATGTAAAAATACAACTGTTCCACAATTAGGAATTCCACGCGGTCCTTAGCCATCGAACTACCATAAAAAACCCGAAAAAGTCGAAAAAAAGAAAGAATCGCTCCGGAAAACCCGAAAAACTGTAAAGAAGTGTTTGTAAATCACTGTAGGATTAGAAAAACTAACACTTCCTTTAGAAAAAAAACGGAACTTCCGATGTTGCGAACACCTAGGAAAAAAACATAGAAAACAGACATTCCCACCCACAATATTTAACAAATAATGACAGACTAACATATTAACATTGATGATTTAATGTTCGATATACCCTAAAAGACTTAAATGAACTCTATAAATAATTAGTAAACTAACTAACACGACGTGTATATACCATACGTAAATATGTTATTTCTAAATCTGAAACATAGCTCCCTCACATTCAACACCACTAAATATAAGCTCACTAGTGTCAAACCTTAATATTAATACACATATAATATATAAAATTAACCTTACCTGCAGCGACGTGAAGTGTCTCCCAACCGCGATCAGCCCTTCTTCAAAATAACCCAAAACGACCAAACCCGGTTACAAAAGAAAGCACCAAAAACTAAATAAAATAGTCCCATTTGTAAAATATAATATCTATACAGAACTAAATGTGTTAAAAAAGAAGTATTAATTTATGTTATATAGAAAAATATCTATTTTTTTTTCCTACAAAGAAATCATGATAAAAATGTACATTAATATAATAATGTAATATGATGAAAACAATGATGTTTATGTTAACAATGTCAAAAATTGTAAGTACATTGTCACAAAAAGAAAAAATATTTTTAAAAAAATGTAAAATGTTTATTTATATTGTAAAAATGTTATCTTCACAAATGAAGGTGAGAAAAGCTTAACAGAAAATTATTATTGTTATTAGCAATTTTTTTCTAACATAACAATATGTGAAAGAGATAATAAAGAATGTTAATGTCATATGAAAATGAAGAAAAATAATAATGGTTCTGTATAATTGTTATTAATAGTGTTTATAAAGGTTTATTTGAAAGAAATGTCAATAAAAAGATATTATTATGCATTTATGTTATTTGTTAAAATGTAAATAAAAAAAAGTTAATAAAATCATGCTGAATATTGTATTTTATTATCTTACTAAAAAGTATCAATGTAATAAAAAATACATAACTGCATATTACAAGTGAGTATATGTTGGACTCTAATAATGTAATGAAGAATATACAAAATCCAGTGTACATTAAATTACAATACATGTAGCACAGTAATAACATAAATATTAATATTCCTACTGCACTCTACATAAAATGTTAATATGTACTATACACTAATTAATTTCAATAGATTATTCCAACAGTAGTGTACAGTAAATTAAACTTGATGTAATATTATATATGTTAAAAATCCTGTAATTGATTACATTAAAAATAAATATATATTTATCCTGTAGAACTAGGTACCAAAATCTATAAATTAACCCTGAACCCTACAAATACTCCTTTACCCTAAAAACAGAACACTGACCCTGAACACCAAAAATAGACCTTAACCTAAAAACTTAAAACTGACCCAGAACACAACAAGAACCCCTTTACCCAAAAACTAAAAACTGACCCTGAACCCTAAAATTAGCCCTTTACCCAAAAACTTAAAACTGACCCAGAACCCTAAAATTAGCCCTTTACCCAAAAACTATAAACTGACCCTGAACCCTAAAATTAGCCCTTTACCCAAAAACTCAAAACTGACCCATAACCCTAAAATTAGCCCTTTACCCAGAAACTGAAAACTTACCCTGAACCCAACAAATACCCCTTTATCCACAAACTGAAAACTGACCCTGAACCCTAAAATTAGCCCTGTACCCAAAAACTGAAAACTGACCCTGAACCCAACAAATACCCCTTTCTCCACAAACTGAAAACTGACCCTGAACCCAACAAATACCCCTTTCTCCACAAACTGAAAACTGACCCTGAACCCAACAAATACCCCTTTCTCCACAAACTGAAAACTGACCCTGAACCCAACAAATACCCCTTTCTCCACAAACTGAAAACTGACCCTAAACCCAACAAATACCCCTTTCTCCACAAACTGAAAACTGACCCAAAACTCAACTAATACCCCTTAAATTAAAGATAATTAAGTACATTAAATAAATTAATAACAATAAAAAGTAATTATTCTCAACGAATTGAGTAAATAATAAATTAGACTATATAATATTAATTACTGAACTAATTATTATTAATTAATTAGCAATTAGGTGTAATGTAGGAAAAAAATATGTACAATTATTAATTATTGAATTAATTATTAATAAATTACTTCCCACCCTTATCCCCTATAAACCCAATAACCCGCTCCTAAACCAAAAAAAATTATTGTGAAAAAATGTATTTTACTAATTGTAGAAAAAAAAATAAACAAATATCTACATATATTGTTTAAAATATATATTTGTAAATTAATAATTAATATTTATTAATTATCAATTAATTATTAATTAATAATATACACTATAAGAGCTTAATTAATTAACTAATTATTTATAATTAATTAAATAATACGTATTATTTAGTATTTGTTATTAACATATATTTAATACTTATTAATAAATTACTTCCCACCCTTATCCCCTATAAACCCAATAACCCGCTCCTAAAACTAAAAATGTAATTTTATAAAGTTTTATTTTACTAAATGTAGAAATACAAAATTAACAAATATCTACATATAATGTTTAAGATATGTAATTTTAATTTCATAATTAATATTTATTAATTATCAATTAATTATTAATTAATGATATAGACTATATGATCTTAATTAATTAACTAATTAATTATAATTAATTAAATAATACGTATAATTTAGTATTTGTTATTAACATATATTAATTAATTATTAATAAATTACTTCCCACCCTTATCCCCTATAAACCCAATAACCCGCTCCTAAACATAGATATGTATTTTTAAATATTTTATTTATAATTGTTTTATTTATTATAATTCAGCTTTTTTATAACTTTCCCATACAATTATTTTACTTTTTCCTATACTATTGATTATTTCCATTACTACACGATATTTTTTTTTTACGATATTTTGACACTCGATATTTTTTTTTTACGATATTTTGACACTCGATATTTTTTTTTCGATATTTTTGCATACTCACCTATTTCGATATTTTTGTATCCGATATTTTTACATACCTATATTTTTGTCCTACGATATTTTTACTTCGATATTTTGTCTTTCCGATATTTTTTTTTCGATATTTTGTCTGATTACCACTTGAGCCATTGCTTTGCAAACTCCGGACAAGGGCCTCCCACCGAGGCATAGCGAGAGGCGGGACGATACATGTGGTGTCCGCTTATGCCGATGATATCGTCCTATACTTACGAGACCTGAGAGGGGACTTAGACCCCATACCCAAGATATTTGAGGATTTCCGCTCATTATCGGGCCTTACTATCAGTGAACCCAAGTCTTATGGGTACTGTTTTGGCACCCCCGGTTCGTCCGCCCCATTGCCCTTTGCGCCACATACCTTTCAAATGGCGGACACGACTTTCCGTTACCTTGGGATACAGATATATAGGGGAGCTGAGGACATGTTAGACGGCAACCTGGGCAGAGCACTACTGGCACTAAAATCGCAGATATAATTCTGGACAACGTTACCACTATCTGTGCAGGAAGAGTGGCTATCTCCAAGATGGTGGTACTCCCCCGCCTAGTTTACTACTTCACCAGCTTACCATTCCTGATCCCAGCTACAATGTTCCGAGCATTGGATACGACCCTAACGGAACTCATCTGGGGCTCGGGACGGAGGCGCATAGGGCTTGCCAAGTTACAGCTCACCTCGGAGACCGGTGGTATGGGAGTACCGAACTTCCAAGCATACAACTTTGCCTGTCAGCTGCAATGGCTTGCCTACTGGCTGGCAGGTCGAAATCTACATGAAATTGACATGTCGTAAGAGGACCGATCTAGAGGGAAAATACATACACTACTATTACCCCGTTCGGAGCTGCCAAGGGAAACCCCCCTCTTCTCCGGCTAGCAATACACTATTGGCGGAAAGCTGTGAAATACACAGCACCGACGACTTCATATGCTCCCACAATCCCACTGTTAGGTATCCCACACTAGCGGCGTGGCACGATGCAGGAGTGACACAAATCGGGGACCTGTTTGCAGATGGTCACATGCTGTCCTTTGAGGACTTTAGGGCCACTCATCATATCCCCGGGGGATTGTTTCTCCTGCACGCCGGTTTATGACATTACATGACGAGAATATGGACGCAAAATGGGGACGAACCACCCACAAACCCACTGCTAACAATGCAGTACCTTATGGAAACAGGCAGCCACCCGACTAAATGGATTACAGCTGGTATCAGAACAGGGAAAGTGACAACATTACAACCCCTAAAAACCAAATGGGATGGCGACATAGGAAGACCGCTCCGGGACAAGGAGTGGGAGCGCATACTCAAATTTCCGAAAAAAGTGGCTAGAAACCTGAAGTTCAAGTTCATACAGCTGATGGTTCTACACAGGGCATATCTTACACCTCACAGCATACACGCTATGTTTCCTGATACAGTCAACACCTGCCCCCGATGCAGAGCAGATGACGCGAGACTAACACATATGCTATGGGACTGCCCAAAATTGGGCTATTACTGGAACACTATACATGAGGCGCTCACCGGGGCGGTTACCCCCAGGCCAACAAATACCATAGAATATGCCATATTAGGGCTAGGGCCAGTGGAGCGCAAAAGAAGCGTAGCGGCCCGTTTCACTGATATGGCCATGGTACTCGCAAAACGTGCAATAACAATGAGGTGGAAGTCGGCCAAACCACCTGACCCAGAACTGTGGAGGGCGGAGGTACTACGATGGGGTAGGGCAGAAGGAGAGGCATTGCAGCGCGAAGAACACAAGGGTCTAAGGAAAACGCCAATTTCTCTAGATTGGTTTACTATCCTAGGGTCTTTCGAAACAGGAGGGGCCGACGAGTCTGCCCACTCGCCAACTGCTGATTGAAATGTAGATTGTTTAACCAACGCAACCTCATACCACCGGGGCAATTAGTGCTTCTGGGTGCAGTGATAGTAAACCCTGTACAAATATTGTTTGTGCCCCTATATGACTACGTGAAAGCCTGAAAAGAAGCGAGATATATTGGGCAAAGCCAGATACCGATAGTTATGGAACAAACAGCGCATGAGTGCCAGGGGCGGGAATGTTGAAGAAGAGGGAGGGAGGTTTACCAGGGGTTTGTTTAACTAAGATGGGAATAAACATAAAACTGAAAATGCATAATATATTCAACGATACTCTAATTCGACGAGCATATCACTGTGCGAATTTCTTTACTGTAGATTGACAAATGCTAATGCTCAATTTATACTGCTAATAAACAGATTTTCAAAAAAAATCCCGATTGATCTGAGTCGATGAGGGTCTCTATGATGCCTCATGGCTAAGAGTTTGGCCAGTACCTTTATTTCAAAGTTTAAAAGGGAAATTGGTCTGTTGGAGCTACAGGTAGAGGGGTTCTGCTCTGGCTTAGGTATTACCATTATCACTGCGGTTTGTTGATCCACCGGTAAAATCCCATCTTTCAGTGCCTGGTTAAACATGTTCAGTATATGCTTCGCTGTCACTTTCTGCATTGCTTTGTTTAATTCAACAGGCAGTCCATTGGGGCCTGCTGCTTTCCCTGACTGCAGTGCTCTTGACGCCGCAGTCACCTCCTCTATCGTTAAGTCCTCTTCCAAATGATCTCTGTCTTCCTCGCTGAGGTGGGGCATAGAGATGTCTCTCAGGAAATCTCTACAGTCATTCTCGGTATGTTCGATGTGGGAGCTGTATATGTTCCCCTAGTATTTCGCAAATTCCTCCTCGATTTCTGCCTCGGTTTCATGCTAGTTCCCTTCCATATCTTTTAAACCCAGTACCAATTCCCTCCCCCAAACTGTCTGCTGTCCAACCATGCCAATTATTTGTTGGCCTTGAGGCCCACTTCATATAGTCTATATTGTGTTGCTCACGCTTGCACCCTAGCGCTTTCCTCCATTAGGTACCTGAGTTCTTTTTATCGCATAACAAGCCTGTGCCTACTGTTGGCTGCTTGGTGGCCTTCCCCTGCTATTAGCGCTTCAAGGGAGACTATTTTCTTCTCCAAGGCTATGCATTTCAGATGTTTTTCCGTTTTTATTGCTCCTATTTTTGCCTGGGCCTTGCCTCTAGTGACCGTTTTCAAGGCTTCCCAAAGGGTTACAGCCAAACTCACTGATCCTTGATTTTTCTCAAAGTAATGTTCTGCTTCCTCCCTCAAGTCTTCTCTAAAATCTTTGTCCTTTAGATACCAGGGTTCAATTCTCGGCGGGTGTGAACTCTTTTCCTGGGCCTGCCAACCTCACCTTTACCAAGGAATGATCAGATATACCTCTTGCAATGTGTGCAACCTCCCTGAATTCTCCTAACCTGGATGTTTGTGTTATTATATAATCCAGTCTAGAAAGGCTACCTGTTGCTGCTGAAGTGGGTATACTGTTTTACCCTGGGGTGTTGATGTCTCCAAATATCCCCTGGTCCTAGGCTCAAGGAATCCCTGCAATTGGCCCGCTGCTTCATGGTGCCTGTGCCACGTGTACCCCTTCCCAACGCATCTAATTCTGCCGAGATAATATTGTTTCTGTCCCCCCCATACCAGCTGCCCTGGGGTAGTTGTAGCAGCGGATCCCCAGTGCATCAAGGGTGGTGGACTGCAACACTGGGGGCGATTAGACTGAGCAGAGGTTGAGTTGTTCTCCCTCCCACTTTCCACTTATGGCCGTATATCTGACCAAATCGTCTACCCACAATTTCCCCTCTATAAATGGGCATGCCCATTTAATCAAGATGCCAACACCTCTGGAGCCTGCGGTGTAGCTGGCGTGTGCCTTGAGGGTGTAGCCATATCGGTTTATGCCCTTGTATTGGTTCCCCCTAAGGTGCGTCTCTTGTAGGAGAATGACATCTGGGCTACTTGGTTTGATAAATTGTAGCACCATAGCACTTTTAATTTGACCATGTAAGCCATTTACATTCCAAGACCATATTTTGAGCGAGGGCTGGGTCTGTCTATGGAGGGCTATCTGGATAAATGTTCCTTTTGAGGATTTCACACTCTGAATGTGATTTCTAGGTTGTGCACTACCTTTCTCCCTCATTGTGTACAGTTCTAAACTAACATTAACATTTACAAACCCCCTTACCCACTCCCCCCACCCCACCCTGCTACCCTGCATCTAAGGTTAAGGAATCCCCAACTCTCCCACCTGCAGAGTGCCTGTTGTCCTAATACATACATAGCAGTTCTAACTATTAATCTGAGGGGGTGATTGATCAAGCTGGACCAACAATCTATTAAGTTCAACCCATCTCCCCCATCTTGCCCAGTTCCCTGTTAGTCCCTTAAAATGTTGGCACAAAGTTTATGTCCAATGTTCCGCCGTATATGCCCGTACTTGTACAGGTCCATGTTTTCTCCAAGGGTCCGTTATTTCTTTTCCCCTGGAGTCTAAAATGGTACAGTCTTACCTACTCTCGGATCTTCCCAGTCACTGTCTTGGATCTGATTGCCTATGTTTAGATTGCTGGCTCGTTGATCATGTTCAGTCACTGGCCCCTCTTTCTCTTTGCCTGATACCCCTCCATGTCCTGCACTTTTGTCTTGTCTCTTTTGGGAGGTACGCCATCCATCTAACCACTCTCCTGCTTCTTCCAGGGTTGTGAAGTGCCATGTTTTTCCCACCGCTATGACTCTCAGTTGTGCAGGAAAGAGCATCATATATTTCAGTTCTCTTGATCGCAGCTCTCTTTTGATGTTATCAAAACTCCTTCTTTGTTTCTGCACTTGTGACGTAAAGTCTGGAAAGAACTTAACATTGAGTTCTCGTAGGGGAGATCACCTTTCACTCTGGATGTTTTGAGTATCGTGTTGCGATGTCTTTAATAGAATATTCTATCTATAATTGTATGTGGTGGTTGTTTTAGTTTGGGGGAGGGTCCGGCGTTCTATGGGCCCTCTCAATTTGAAAAGAACTTAGATAGGCGTGCAGGCTGCAGCTTATTAATGGTGAGGTCTCCGAGGAACAGGTCTACGCTCTACCCCTCCACTCCTTCGGGAACTCCCACCACCCGTATGTTGTTTCGCCTCATTCTTCCCTCTTGGTCTTCGAGTCGTGCTGCCATTTGCGCCGCTTGCTGCGTAAGGGTGAATACTTGCCCTTCCAGCCACTTTGCCTTGGATTGGAGTTGTGTGATATTTGTTTAGGCTTTGGCCACCTTTTTATTCAATTTTGAGAGGTCTGCTCTGATTAGGGTGACCTCCACCGAGACAGAGTCTATCTTGGGCTCCAAGGAGCCTTTGATGTCACATATTGCTGCAATTATCTCTGTCAGAGATGGCACCTCTTCCTCCACGCCAATTGTTCCGCAGGCTTAGTGATCGCATAGTTGTACATTTTATTAGTTTGGATCGAGCCCAGTCCTTTAGTCTTTCCCATCGTCTTTCATATTTCGTGACTGATTATGTCCAGTGGGGATTTTTCAAAGTTGGTGTCTTATTTTCCCAATCAGTTGCTTCGTTACCTTCCCTCCTTCTTGTCTTAGAGGGGGTGCCCCATAAAAGCCTTGTTTGTAGTGGAGCCAGGCTCATATAGGTCAAAGAGGGCCCCACGTTGTCTTAAATTCTGGCTGATGAGGGTTCACTTCTCTCCTCCAGTCGGTATCCACCTCATTCCCTGATCCTTAGGGTGTTGTTGAGAAACGTTTGTCTGTCTCCCACCAAAGCTGTTGTAGCATTGGCTTCACTCTTCTTTTCTTTAGAGCGGGGAATATTACCAACAGAGTCTCACTGTGCACTTCCTGTCAGTGAGGAGGGGGGGGGCGCGCTTTTGCGCTCTCTCTTGCCTTCGTGTCATTTGCCACCTACCTCCACACTATCCTTCATGGGCCACTGATCTCTAGTGCCGGTCACTGTGTATTGTGCCGGTCTCTATTCCTGGGCCGAATTGACCACAACAGTTCCTTCTGGTGCAACGCGCCTCTCAGGGGCCTGGGCCTGCTCACCTCGTTATTGGCCTCATGTGCAGCACTTTTCCCGGGCCTTCCCCTCCAACTCTCCGCTTTGCTGGCCCCTTAAGCTTTTGCTGCATTGCGCTGGGGCTTAAATTCTGCCGCTGGGCCAACGCAAGGGGGTCCAAGTGACATCAGTCCTCCGGTTCTGCATGGACGAGCTCCCAGCTCCTCCTGTCACTGAACTTGCGCTGCTCCGTTGCTCTCCCAGGGCAATCTCTTCTTCCAGCTGATGTCCCGGCTCAGTTTGGATGGTCGCGTAGGCATTGGCCAGCTACACACTTCTCCTCCTCAGACTCGACAGTTGCTCTTGCCACCAGGAATCATACGTGCAGATGTAGGTGCTCTGCGGCTTCTCCGCTTCTTTTTCCTCTTTCCAGAGCTGAAAAGTATATGCCGTTTAGAGCTCAGGATTTTGACAGTCTAAGTGGACTCGGGCAGGAGCTCCGCTATAGCACCGCCATCTTGGTCTGCGAACAAGCCATGCCCCTCCAGAGCCTTTTTGCAGATAGTTTACTCCTCCGTTCATAGATCACAAGGACCCAACGGCTGAAAAACCCTAAAGAAGTTGAAGGAGCACAATTAGATTGGGCAGGGTGAGTTAATATTGTCTATGAATAACCAGCATTCAAGCACCAGTTTGTTTAAATTAATGGTTGCATTCATGAGAAGCTTAAAACGACAAGGGGGAACGACAAGGGGGACTCACAGGATATAACTATCCCATATGTCTTAATGGATTGGTCGCCACATTTCTTGCTAGAAAAGTGCTGTAGGATCTGCAGCATTCATCAGGACCGGGTACTGAAAAGCCCCAATCTAAATCGTAATGGACCTGAAATTCTTAGAGGTAAAGTGGTAGCAGACCTTAACTTTAAAAAGTATGAATTTTCCCAACAGATGTGGGTGAAAAGCATAAAGACAAAAACAATGGGCTAGATTTAGGTATTTTTATTTTACCACTTCTTAAATACCGAATTTTACCGATTATGTATTTAAGAAGTTGTAAAATAGAGAGGGGGGATGTAGGTATTACAGATTCGGTAAATACCAATTCCAGCAAGGGTGCAGGGGGTGTCACTTTGACACCCTCTAGCACCCCAAATACAGGCATGTGTGCCATGTGGCACACAGACATGGTTGACAGTCAAAATATCGAGTTGATAATATCGAAGTACCATATTATCGAGTCCTAAAAGTCGATGGTAAGAAATATCGACAACCAAAATATCGTCGTAGAAAATATCGATTTATGTGTGTGTCAAAATTATCGAAGACATTAATTTCGACATATGTAATATCGAAGCTTAAAATATCGACAGGCTAAAATATCGACATTTAAAAGTGATTTTTAAAGTATGTTAAGTAATGATATAGCAAAATGTTGTCTATATATAAGGTAATTTATACATATAATTTCAATAATTTTAGTTATAAGTGTAGGAGCGGGATGTAGAGTTTATAGGGGATAAGGGTGGGTAGTGTTTTAAAAAAGTATAGTGTAATTAGAGAATAATACATTTCGAATTCTAATTAAAATTTCAAAATTTCGAAAATTGAAATAAATATTTGTAAAAGGCGAAATTGTATAGAAATTTATGGAGTATTGTTAAATTTTTTGTACTTTGCTTTTGTGTATGTAGTAAAAAGTATTGTAAATATATATTTATTATTAAATATTTTTTAAATAATTGTATAATAATTTTGGGAGCGGGATGTAGAGTTTATAGGGGATAAGGGTGGGTAGTGTATTAAAAAAGTATAGTGTAATTAGAGAATAATAAATTTCGAATTTTAATAAAAATTACAAAATTTCCAAAATTGAAATAAATATTTGTAAAATGCGAAATTTTATAGAAATTTATGGAGTATTGTTAAATTTTTTGTACTTTGCTTTTGTGTATGTAGTAAAAAGTATTGTGAAGATATATTTATTATTAAATATTTAAGTAATAATTGTATAATAATTTTAGGAGCAAGATGTAGAGTTTATAGTGGATAAGGGTGGGTAGTGTTTTAAAAAAGTATAGTGTAATTATAGATTAAAATAATTCTATTTAAAATCTAAATTTCCAATAATCGAATTTTCTACGAATTATTAGTAATTAGTGAAATTGTATAGCAATTTATGGATTATGGTTTAATGTTTTAATTAAATGGTGATTGCAGTTGGAATACTCATTTATTAAGGTTTACTCTCTAGCACTTACTCTAATAAAATGGTGATTGGAGTTGGAATAGTTAATTAAATAGGTTCTGTGTCCAGCACTTACCCTAATTAATTGGTGATTGTAGTTGGAATAGTAAATTAAATAGGTTCTGTGTCCAGCACTTACCCTAATTAAATGGTTATTGGAGTTCGAATATTAAATTACATAGGTTTTGTGTCCAGCAAGGTATACAACCTTTGCAACGCAACTTTTACAACTAACTACCATTACAACGCAACTTTTACAACGCTAAAACTTTTACAATGCATGTATTTACAACGCATTTTTTTACAACGCAGGTACCTTTACAACGCATTCCATTACAACGTAAGTATTGGTAAGTATATAATTATATTTTAAATGTTATATGTTTGGGGTTCAGGGTCAGTTTTTAGTTTTTGGGTAAAGGGGTATTTTTAGGGTTCAGGGTCAGTTTTTAGTTTATGGGTAAAGGGGTATTTTTATCGTTCAGGTTCAGTTTTTAGTTTTTGGGTAAAGGGGTATTTTTGGGGTTCAGGGTCAGTTTTTAGTTTTTGGGTAAAGGGGTATTTTTAGGGTTCAGGGTTAGTTTTTAGTTTTTGGGTAAAGAGGTATTTTTAGGGTTCAGGGTCAGTTTTTAGTTTTTGGGTAAAGGGGTATTTTTAGTGTTCAGGGTCAGTTTTTAGTTTTTGGGTAAAGGGGTATTTTTAGGGTTCAGGGTCAGTTTTTAGTTTTTGGGTAAAGGGGTATTTTTAGGGTTCAGGGTCAGTTTTTAGTTTTTGGGTAAAGGGGTATTTTTAGGGTTCAGAGTCAGTTTTTAGTTTTTGGTATATAGAAATAGATAGAACATTACATTTATAATACATTTGCAAAAAGACATAAACATGATTTTGTAATAGGTAATAGAAAAAAATTAGACAATTTTTGATGAAAACAATTTTATTTATTCAACATTTGAAAAATACGATCACATATACATTTTATCAAGCTATATTTGGTGTAAATATGAAAAAATAGAAGGACAATGTTCTTTGAATAATCACATTTTTGAGTAGTTTTCTTGAAAAGTACTTTTCATTTGTAGAGAAAAAATGGTTAGTTAACATTATGCAATGTATGATACTATACATACATAATAATAATATTGTTTATTAATAAAACATAAAACATGTGTAATGAAAAACATAAATCACTAATTTTAATAAAATATAGTGTTATACAGATGATGATATTAACATATGAACAATTTTAAAAGTATAATATAATATTAAGATCTTCATTAGAACATTTAGATTATCATCAATGATTGTTTTAAGATTACAATATTGTTATGTATAATTATTATTATTAATAAATACGTTTTAATAATAATAATTTTCACATATTAGTCATATTGTAAAAAAGTTAATCAGAAAAACAAATACAATATTACACATTTAGCGATATAATAATTTTAATACATATTACATTAAATATTTCAACATTTTTATAGTTAATGTAATAAATATTAAAAGTATGTAAAATATAAATAATATATAGAAAAAAAATATTTTTATCTCACAATGTAGTATACAATTTTTAGTACATTATACATAATTTCTAACCATATATATAATAATAATGGACATTTATAGTAGTACTTTTCACAGTTAGACATAATTCAGCTCTTTTATTTTGTAACCACTCTTTGTCTTTTTGCGTTATTTTGGGAAAGGGAAAGTCGCGGTTGGAAGCAGGTTCACGTTTGAGTAGGTACGATTCTAGTTTTAACTTTTTAAAGTATTGTAACTAAAAATTAAAGGTAGTCCTTTGTTATTTAGGGGTTGGTAATTAAAGTATGACTATTTACATATAATGGAGTGAACTCAATACGTATTTCCGTTATCGAGTTTTTGTGGCATTTCAAGTAGTTGGAGTTAATGAGTCTGTTGTATGATTTAATTAAAAATTAAAAAATAGGATTGTTATGTTTATATATTATGCTATATTCGTTAGTGTTATGTCGGTGGGATTGTTTTGAATTTTTTTTTCTCGTATTTTGAAACTGCTATTTCCGTTTCCGATTACTATTTTTTTTTGGGAAAGGAAGTGTGTTTCAGTTGTTAGAACGGAGATGTATAACATTCTCCCTTTATTTTTTGAGTTCTCTGAAATCTTTATCACAGTTTAAGATTATAGTCGTCATTTTCAATGGCATTTCAAGAGTCGTTTTATTTGGATGATGGATACTTTTAGCAAAGTTAATTGAAAAATATTTAATGATTTGTTGTATTAGGTCTTTCAGATTTACACAGTATATTGTCGGTAAAGGATTAATCTTTATGATGTTGTATTTAAAGGTAAGTTATTCATTTATATTATTTTATTTGGATGGAAACAGTATACTTATCACAATTAGTTTAATGTTTTGGCTATCATTTTTAGATATTCCAGTCCTCTTGTTGTAGGATAGAGTTGGACTTGCTGTTGAAGATATAGATACATTTGAGCTGTTTGTCTAGAGACTTTTGGTTTTAGTTGTATGACAGATTGCTCCATACGTAGTTCCTGAAAGCTTTGCTCTTTTTGTATAGTTGTGAGTAGCTTGTGTAATGTGGGTGTTGTACGTCCAGTAGAAGAGAGGAAGGCATTGTGCCAACCTTCAACAGCATTGGTCATTTTAGCCTCTTGGTTCAGCGTTGAAAGATATACATTCCACTAGGGAATTAAAAATGTAGGCTGGCGTCTGTGGCCTGACCTATGTAGTCTCCCTACCCAGTTGTCCTCAAAGTAATCTAAAAGTGGGGCAAGTCTTTGCTCATTTTGGGTGTAGAAAGGACTTTCAATTAATAGATTGTAATGTTCTGCCCCATCAGTTACTGGTACATATGCCAGAGCAATGAGATGTTTAATTTGGTATGCAAAAGTTATATTTGTTGCATACTCAACACTAAGGGCAGATTTTTGTAAATGTCTCCAGAGACATTGATTGAAATGAAAATAACATCCTTGAATGGATGTGTGTGGGTAAGTTTTCAAAATAGAATTAATCATAGCTTGTTCGAAGTCTATGATTATTTTCATTGGGAAGTAGTCAGAAGTTTGTTCTTTTATTTTTTGCAAAATTTCTGTATAAGTTGTGGCTTGTTTATTCGGTAATAAACAGTATATAAATGGGATACAGTTATTATGATATTGACCATGAATTGTGTATAATTGGTAGAAAGGTTTTGGGCATATAGAAAAAGTTCCATCCATCATCCAAGTAGCACTTTCTTGCAATTTTTTAATGTTGTTATTTGTTGCAAACATGATTATTCTTTTGTCTTTGCTATGATTATCATAAAAAATAAATGGTTCGTCATTATGAGTGATTACAAGGTCAGGTGGAATTATGACTTCATCAAAAGTTCTAGGAATTGGTATATTGGGTCTACTTGCTTTCTTTGTCCTTGCTATTGTTCTTTTAATGGAAGCAATAGATGGTAACTGACTTCTTGCTTCTCTGGGAACTTTAGGTAGTAATTCTTTCAGAATTACGCTGCTAGGTAGGTCTGATGTGCTACTTAAATGTTTGATATTCTCCAGAGTGGATCTCACTTCGATTTCTGAAATGTTAGGTGGGTGATTATGTTCAGTAGTATTAATAACACTTGTTTCCCTGGTTGTAGCTCGCCCATAGCATTTATTGGAGTAATATTTCGTACATTTCCAATTCACTTTAAGGTCTTTTTGTTTCTCCTGGGTATAAGTGTAGCCCATATAGCATGATAAAAATTTGCCTTTCTGAGATGTAATAAATCTTGCATCATCAGTCATTCTTGAGTTCTGGTATCTAGAAAAGTTAATATAAAAATATTTAGAAGATGTGTAATTTAAAAAACATTATCAATTAAGCAGGTACTATTTCTAGTATTTTACTTACCAGCAGTAAAGTTGTATGTATCGAAAGTAGGTGTAGTTTCAGTCAGATGTTGTAGTCCTTTTGCCACGGTCTATTGAAAAAAAGTGAAGTATGTTATAGGATATGTTTAAATGTGTTTTTTGGTTACAGTTTTGGTAGTTTCTAACGTTACTAAAAATACTTTACTTTATTTGGATTTTAAAAGAGACATTTGCAAAATAATAGTAACAGAAGCATAAAAAGAGACACTTTTTGTTACAGTATATTCTATAGAGTTTATAAAGACTTTTGTACTTACCAAAGGCTAGTGACAGAGTGGATAGGATAGCAGGCATGTCCCTTCCCAAAGGCTGCTATGAGTTTCCACAAACACTTTATTTGTGGCAACCCTCCTATCGCGTTTCGAAGGAATGTGTTCACCCATGTTGAGTGTGGATACACTATGTGTATCTTCAAGGAACCATGATACCCCCCATACTATTATTCCTACCGCCTCCAGAGCAATGAAACACACAATTTTACTTTGTCTAGACCAAATCGCACTGCAGGATGCGTAATGAAACAAGAGAAGAAACGCAAAAATGATAAGAAATGTAAATGGTCCCAGTGTCCGTCAGAGACTGGTACAGGCTCCTATTGTCCATCAGTTGGCGCTCTTGAGCACCAGCGGTGGAGCTTGCTCCGTCCTAAGCTCTTTCCTAATCTATCCCACATCGATAAAGGTGGTATACTTTTCAAAGTATACTTTCCTAACTAATGTTCAAACAACAAGAGCAAAACAGATGCAACTCTTTTATGTATTCCATTCCCTCGTTGGTACTGCTACTCAGTACTTTCCTACCTTGTGCAGCCCATCACTAGTCTTTCTTTTCCTTGGACTGGGTAGACCTCAGCCGAGGACATACATTGTACCTGGAAGCTCCTGGCACTGTGTGACAGAGGCTCCTGGATAGCTTGTATTTCTGGTGGGATAGCCTCATTCAAAACGTTGTCCTTCTCCTTGTCTGTTTGCGTCCAAACCAACTTTGCATCACTGAAAGGCAAGGATCTGGGCAACTGATCACGTTCAACATCTCATATTCCCTCCTAGACTCACTGGTCATAGGGCAACGGTAAAGGTTTTCTTTTGCAGTGGGTCGGGTGGACCCAATTACTTCGACCAGCAACCTTTACAGCTGTCTGTGTAGCCAGAAGGGTTTGTTCAGGACCTTTTCATCTGGGCTCGAGATTTTTCTTCCTCTGGAAATTTTGGATAAGAATGAAGTCCCCTGGCTGGATACTGTGGCCTGACCCTCTGGCTTAGGAAGTACCTGTTGGTGAATAGAAACGCAAACTTTCTGTCAATTATCCAAGGTAATCAACCAATACAGGATATTCAATATCGGAAAACTTTCTTGGTCTATGGACCCCCCAGACATTTGCTGGATGGCCGAAGACCATTTCATCATTTCATACGTTCTAGAATGTGCTGTAGCCCTAGTGGACAAAAGGGCCAAGAAAGAGCATATGGCTATTGCAACCCTGTTGTCTCCTGAATTTTTGGCAATTTCAATTTCAGTGTGCCATTATACTTCTCAACTAATCTCACTGACTGCGGGTGGTTGGAAGCATGGAATTCCTGTTTAATATGCAGGCCTTCACATATTAACTTAATCACTTTCCCATTAAAATGAGAGCCATTGTCACTCCAAATAACTCTGGCCATTCCAAAACGCGGAAAGAACTCTTTAATAAACACCTTTGCTGTTGTGATAGCCATATTTTCTTTAGTGGGGTACGCCTCCACCCATTTACTAAATGCACCTATGACCACTAAAACATACTTGAGATTGTTACAACGTTCTAGCTCAATGTAATTAATTTGAAGGACTTCAAAGGGGAATAAAGGTGATGCAAAGTTACCGGATTGTGTGGGGGGACCTTTCTCTGGATTATGCATCAAACAAATCATACAATTTTTCACTAAGTGAATGCACTGATATGAGCTGGCCAAGAGCCATAGTGACCACAGTGAGTATGTATGCATCAGGTAACATCCATTTCTGTTTTTCGGACAAAACAATCCAACATCCTTCTTCATCTAAACGTACTGTACTGTCTTGCCACACAGCTAATTCTTCTATTGTGGCTTTGCTTTGTATCTCTTCCACACTCTCAACTGTATTTTCAAACATAATGATCTCGGGAACACATCTAGCTGGTCCTGCAACAAACATTCTCCTCATCTTACTCTGAGCTGTCTCTTTGGCTGTCTAATCAGCAAACACCATCCCTCTACCTACATCATCTGCCACTTTCTTGTGGGCACTACACTTAACAATAGCCATTTTCTTAGGAAGTATTAGTGCAGATAGTAATTGTGATATCAAATGTCCAAGTTGTATCTTAGTACCATGCGAGGTAAGAAACCCTCTTTCTGCCTACAGGCGCCCGAAGTTGAACGCAGCCACAAATGCATACTGACTGTCTCTGTAAATATAGACAACTACCCCTTCGCTCAGTTCACTAGCTCGTATAAGGGCAACTGGTTCTGCTGCCTGGGCAGATTGATAGGGGACCTGTGATGTCTCTACCACTGTGCGTAATGTAGTGATAGCCTAAGCAGCAGTGGTGGTGCCATCTGGTGATTTAAAACAAGAGCCATCGACATATAGTTCTCCTTGGAGATCTGATAAGGGTACATCAATCAGGCCTACCTGTCCTTTCGTCTCTTCCTCTGTTCGGAAAATACAATCATATTTGTCAACTGCATCATTCTTGGAAGGGAGGGGTAAAACCTTGGCTGGATTCAGAGTGGCACATCTTTTAATCGTAATATGTTTGACAAACAGTGTCAATTTATAACCAGTAAGACGTGCACTGGTGAGGTGCTGTTTCTTGTTTTATTCAAAAGTGTGTCCACAGCATGAGGTACCATGACTGTGAGGTCAGTATTGAGTACGAGTCCAGCCAATTGTCTGATGGAAGTGGCCACGGCGGTGACTGCTCGCAGACAAATCGGGAGGGCCTTTGCGACAGGATCGAGCAAAGCAAAAAAATAAGGGTAAGGTCTCTGTCTATAGCCAAATCTTTGGGTCAAGACAGAGAGAGCACAACCAGCCATCTTGTAGATGTATAACATAAAAGGCTTGTGATAGTCAGGTATGCCTAGTACTGGAGCAGTGCAAAGCGCAGTTTTAATTCTTCAAAAGATTGCTGACATACTGGCGTCCAAGGTAAAGGCTTATGGACTTCTTTTGTTAATGCAAGCAGGGGCTTGATCAGTAAGGAATAGTTAGGGATCCACTGTCAACAGTAGGAAGTGATGCCTATAAAAGCAAGCATGTCCTTTTGAGTTTGTAGACAGGACATTTTATTAATGGTACTGATGCGTTCTAGTGTTAACCTTCTACCCTCTTTCGCCAGAAGGTTACTTCAATAGGTGACCTCCTGTTGACAATACTGAAACTTCGAAAGAGAAACGCAACCTTGTTCAGTATCAGAAGCAATTAACAAGTCGTCGACATACTGTACCAATGCATTGCCTGGAGAAAGTGAATAAATCTGACTGACCTTTCAATGCTTGACTTTCAGTATAGCCTTGAGGAGCTCGACAAAATCGGAAACTTTTGCCAGCCACCGAAAATCCAAACAAATACCTACTGTCTGGGAATGCTAAAGAGTGCATTTTTTTGTGTCTCAGATATCGCTTTCATGCGCTCTCTCTTGCCTTCGTGTCATTTGCCACCTACCTCCACACTATCCTTCATGGGCCACTGATCTCTCGTGCCTGTCACTGTGTATTGTGCCGGTCTCTATTCCTGGGCCGAATTGACCACAACAGTTCCTTCTGGTGCAACGCGCCTCTCAGGGGCCTGGGCCTGCTCACCTCGTTATTGGCCTCATGTGCAGCACTTTTCCCGGGCCTTCCCCTCCAACTCTCCACTTTGCTGGCCCCTTAAGCTTCTGCTGCATTGCGCTGGGGCTTAAATTCTGCCGCTGGGCCAACGCAAGGGGGTCCAAGTGACATCAGTCCTCCGGTTCTGCATGGATGAGCTCCTAGCTCCTCCTGTCACTGAACTTGCGCTGCTCCGTTGCTCTCCCAGGACAGTCTCTTCTTCCAGCTGATGTCCCGGCTCAGTTTGGATGGTCGCGTGGGCATTGGCCAGCTACAAACTTCTCCTCCTCAGACTCGACTGTTGCTCTTGCCACCAGGAATCATACGTGCAGATGTAGGTGCTCTGCGGCTTCTCCACTTCTTTTCCCTCTTTCCAGAGCTGAAAAGTATATGCCGTTTAGAGCTCAGGATTTTGACAGTCTAAGTGGACTCGGGCAGGAGCTCCGCTATAGCACCGCCATCTTGGTCTGCGAACAAGCCATGCCCCTCCAGAGCCTTTTTGCAGATAGTTTACTCCTCCGTTCATAGATCACAAGGACCCAACGGCTGAAAAACCCTAAAGAAGTTGAAGGAGCACAATTAGATTGGGCAGGGTGAGTTAATATTGTCTATGAATAACCAGCATTCAAGCACCAGTTTGTTTAAATTAATGGTTACATTCATGAGAAGCTTAAAACGACAAGGGGGAACGACAAGGGGGACTCACAGGATATAACTATCCCATATGTCTTAATGGATTGGTTGCCACATTTCTTGCTAGAAAAGTGCTGTAGGATCTGCAGCATTCATCAGGACCGGGTACTGAAAAGCCCCAATCTAAATCGTAATGGACCTGAAATTCTTAGAGGTAAAGTGGTAGCAGACCTTAACTTTAAAAAGTATGAATTTTCCCAACAGATGTGGGTGAAAAGCATAAAGATAAAAACAAGGGGCCAGATTTAGGTAATTTTATTTTACCACTTCTTAAATACCGAATTCTACCGATTCTGTATTTAAGAAGTGGTAAAATAGAGAGGGGGGATGTAGGTATTACAGATTCGGTAAATACCAATTCCAGCAAGGGTGCAGGGGGTGTCACTTTGACACCCTCTAGCACCCCAAATACAGGCATGTGTGCCATGTGGCACACAGACATGCCCTAAGGGCATGTCTGTCTGTCACATGGCATATGTGTGCATGCACACATGTGCATGCACACCTGGATTCGGTATTTTACCACCCAATTGGATTGGGTAGTAAAATACAGAATCTGGTAGGCCTTTGGGACTCAGAAGAGTCCCACCTACATCTGGAAGTTACCAAATCGGTAAAAATACCGATTCGGTATTTTACCGATTCGGTAAATGTACCGATTCAGTAAATTTACCAAATCGGTAAAATTGGCCCCCTACATCCCAAAAAAACATTTACCGGTCGGTAACGGCGGTAAATGGCCACCTACATCGGGCCCAAGGTTTCTACCCTCGTATCTTGCACAGCTCAGAACACTTTCAAGGCAGTCCCACCCTGGGCTCAACTGCCAGACTGGTGGGAGGGGTTCTTTATCGAGGGAAAGCTATGCACTGGCACAAACAGTTCCTCATTGTAGAAACAAAACTTAGCAAGGGCCATTTCTTATAATCAAAAAGTATTAGTTTCGAACAGTACATAAAATGGCGTCTGAAAACGAAAATGGCGTAGCAAATACTAACTTATACATGGCATTAAAGACCATCAACAAGCATAATGTAACAAACCCTCCTTTTAGCATGAGCTAAAGACATTTTCTACATAGAAAGTAGATAAGGCTGGCACATATTCCGGGGTAACTCTGACATCCTCACTATTGGATACAGCTTCATAATTAGACATGTGATCAAGGTGGAACTTTGGGCACTGTTTACAATTGATGTCCGATATTCGGACAGCATGGAATGATGTGTCTTCAAATATCCCTTTGTCTATATTCATAAGGTCATTGATATAATTCTGTAACATCATAGCGGCATTTGTAACAGAGGCAGATATTTTCTGTTTGGGTGTTAAAGCAGTGGCACAATAGGAACAACAGAGTGGGAGACATTGAATGAGAATACAACAGAATATTAATGCTGCTATGAAATAAACTATTTCCTTTAGGATCCAACCCTAATAACTAACCCTGGGCGGGCAACTTCGCTACGCCCACGAAGTGTTCGTAGTGTTGCCTACTTCGCCCTTTGCAAAGTAGGCGAAGCAGGCAACACTACCCCCACTGCTTGGGCGTAGCGAAGTTGCCCGCCACCCGCCTCCCTCTCGCCCTCCTGAACATAGCTAATTTAATTAAATGGGCAAAGATAAATAAATAAAATACACTTACCTTGTCCACGGCGTCCCGGGGCTCC
The DNA here is from genome assembly GCF_964263255.1 of Lissotriton vulgaris. Lineage (NCBI taxonomy): Eukaryota > Metazoa > Chordata > Amphibia > Caudata > Salamandridae > Lissotriton > Lissotriton vulgaris. The sequence goes on along the minus strand of NC_141699.1, from coordinate 548,469,789 downwards.
CTCTGCTCATTCACGGCGCTGTCTTCTAACCAATGTGCAAGCGTGGGTGGCTGCTCATGCGAATTGGTTAGAAGACGGCGCCGTGATCGAGCAGAGGGAGCCCCGGGACGCCGCGGACAAGGTAAGTGTATTTTATTTATTTATCTTTGCCCAGTTAATTAAATTAGCTATGTAGGGGAGGGGGGCATGCGGCGCGTAGTGGGACTACGCGAAGTGCGCAGGTGGACGTAGTTTCTCGCCCACTTTGCGTAGCTTAGCGTAGCCCCACTACGCACGCTACGCCCAGGGTTACTAATAACCTAAGAAAGACCAACTTCAGTTTCCACTTTCCATGCCTTTGACATTATCAATGATATCCATAATGTGTTGTGTTATGTTCTTTTCCAAATTCTCTATACCCATAATACACTGGTTGCCAATTATTGCGCAAACACCATTGCACTTGGCCAACATAAACATCACTGCATATCTAGTCTGTTCCGAATACACCTGCATGCTTTCTAACTGAGTAGAAATATCTATCAAAGCCGCCACTGTAGTGTTGGACAGATTCTGCAATTTACATCCAAAATACTCTCTAGCTTTCTCACCCCTAGCCATAGCAGGGCCACCCAAGGTTAATATTGAAGTCAGGATGTATCCAAATGTTATACCTTTGCTATAGCTATCCACTTCCAACTCTGTTACCCCTTCCCAAAATTATTTCGTTAGTGTCCTTTTTACCCATCTTGTTTTAGGTCAGACGTGTTTACATGGAACACCTAAAGGCGGTACCATTCCAAGGACCACATCGCCAGTACCATTGTAGACATTTGAATAAGTCCCATTGGACAGAAAGATAAACCCTGGGTGGGCATATATTGGCACCTCATAATCCACTGCAGCATATCTGGAATATATTCCAGAAGTGCTTAGATTTGATTTATTTACTAGGGAAAGGGTGCTTTTATGTAGTACTAGCAGCCTGTCCCGACGTTGTCTGGGTATGAATTGCTGCCGGACAGTAGTATATTGCTTTGTAGGATTTCGTTTTGATAGCATTTCTTATCTGTGACAGGCCTGTGAAACGCTCCGATTCACAGTGCACTGCTGATGCACTTAAGAGTGCACGTTCAGTAGTGTGTGAACTCGAGTTTCCCTACTTTATTTTTCCTTGCAATATTATATTGCGCAAACTCAACAACATTGCATGAGCACAATTTACATTACAGAAGAACGCATTCATTTGTGGTAGGCACGGGGAGACAAAGCGATTTGCCTGGAATCACAGGATGTTAAGCTGATGCCGAGATTCGAACCTAGCTCCCCAGCTCTAAAGTTCGCAAATCTAGAACTTGTGGCGGGAAGTGTGTCTAAAAGTGTATGTCGGTGCTGGCCATCAATGAGAGAGACCTGTACATTTTTCAAATTGGTGGTGAAAAAATATGAGTATGTTGCTGGAGATGTGGGCCGCCGTGCCACCAATGTACCTACCGGGGGAGGGTAAACACCCATTATTCCACAACTTTCTTTCCGCATACCATCACTCCGCATACTTTCATTACGAAAGTCCCATGACTCCGCAATGCCATTATAACGCATGGCATTACATTTTATATGCTTTTACCACGCATACATTTACAACGAAATTCGTTGTAAATGCATGAATGGCAAAATCATATTTTTTTTTAATGTTTGGATAAGGTAAGTATGGGTATAGGGGTATATGTTTTGGGGTACTGAGGTATATGTTTTAGGGTGTTTGGGTATTTTAAGGGTTCCGATATATAGTTTTGGCTTATGGGGTACAGGGGTAGTTTTAGGGTTTAGGGGTAGGTATGGGTTTTGGGGTACAGGGGTATTTTTAAGGTTCAGGGCTAGGTTTGGGTTTTGGGGTATAGGGGTATTTTTAGGGTTCAAGGGTAGGTTTGGGTTTTGGGGTACATGGGTATTTTAAGGGTTCAGGGCTAGGTTTGGGTTTTGTGGTACAGGGGTATTTTTAGGGTTCAGAGCTAGGTTTGGGTTTTGGGGTACAGGGGCATTTTAGGGTTCAGGGGTAGGTTTGGGTTTTGGGGTACAGGGTTATTTTTATGGTTCAGGGCTAGGTTTGGGTTTTGGGGTGCAGGGGTATTTTTAGGGTTCAGGGGTAGGTTTGGGTTTTGGGGTACAGGGGTATTTTAAGGGTCCGGGGCTACGTTTGGGTTTTGGGGTACAGAAGTATTTTAGGGTTCAGGGTAGGTTTGGGTTTTGGGGTACTGGGGTATTTTTAGGGCTCAGGGCTAGGTTTAGGTTTTGGGGTACAGGGGTATTTTTAGGGTTCAGGGGTAGGTTTGGGTTTTGAGGTACAGGGGTATTTATAGGGTTCAGGGCTAGGTTGGGGTTTTGGGGTACAGGGGTATTTTTAGGGTTTAGGGATAGATTTGGGTTTTGGGGTACATGGTATATTTATAGGGTTAAGATGGGTTAGTGTTTAAAGGTGTTGGGGTATTTTAAGGAGTAAGGGTGGGTTATGATTATGGAGTGCAGGGGTATTTAAAGGGAGCAGGGTGGACACCCGGAGCTGGAATGTACAGAACCTGGGAAGAAAAAACAATGAAATATTGGGCACAACGCTCGCTTTTTTCCCCCTAATCCCGCCCACAGTACACAATATGAGACATGACATGAAGGGCGGAACGTACCACACGCCGCCAGCGTTTGTCATACCCCCAGCACACGCCCACAGCACAACGCAGACACGCCCACAAGGGACTACTTTGCTGGCACGGTTCTTTTACCTTTTAAATGTATATGGTGGGCGTCTGCATAGCCTATGTCCTTCTGCTACAACTGCCCTTTCCAACGCTGTATTGGGTGTTGTGATTGGTGCTGTGGTTCCTGAGATTACCCGCCTCAAAAGTTTGGGCTCTCTCTTTATTATATTAGTATAGATTGTGTCTGAACAATTGATTTATAAAGAAGTATCGGTAACGGCACTATGGGGCAACAAGCAGCATAATAACCAGCTTCCTGGGGTGCTGTCAATTGTTTATAATGCCAACCCGTGAGATTTATATTCTGTTCTTCATATAAAAATTATCACAATACGTCTTATCACTGCCAGGGTAACCCTCAACCTGTGGTTTTCGGTGGTACAGACATGGTCCAGGGTAAGCAAATCTGAACATTCCCTTTACCTCCACAAACGGTGGTGGCCGAGTGTATGTGAAGTTAATAAGTGTCAATAGGTTTGCAGGCCAAAGGCTAGTGACAGAGTGGATAGGATAGCAGGCATGTCCCTTCCCAAAGGCTGCTATGAGTTTCCACAAACACTTTATTTGTGGCAACCCTCCTATCGCGTTTCAGAGGAATGTATTCACCCATGTTGAGTGTGGATACACTATGTGTATCTTCAAGGAACCATGATACGCCCCATACTATTATTCCTACCGCCTCCAGAGCAATGAAACACACAATTTTACTTTGTCTAGACCAAATCGCACTGCAGGATGTGTAATGAAACAAGAGAAGAAACGCAAAAATGATAAGAAATGTAAATGGTCCCAGTGTCCGCCAGAGACTGGTACAGGCTCCTATTGTCCATCAGTTGGCGCTCTTGAGCACCAGCGGTGGAGCTTGCTCCGTCCTAAGCTCTTTCCTAATCTATCCCACATCGATAAAGGTGGTATACTTTTCAAAGTATACTTTCCTAACTAATGTTCAAACAATAAGAGCAAAACAGATGCAACTCTTTTATGTATTCCATTCCCTTGTTGGTACTGCTACTCAGTACTTTCCTACCTTGTGCAGCCCATCACTAGTCTTTCTTTTCCTTGGACTGGGTAGACCTCAGCCGAGGACATACATTGTACCTGGAAGCTCCTGGCACTGTGTGACAGATGCTCCTGGATAGCTTGTATTTCTGGTGGGATAGCCTCATTCAAAACGTTGTCCTTCTCCTTGTCTGTTTGCGTCCAAACCAACTTTGCATCACTGAAAGGCAAGGATCTGGGCAACTGATCACGTTCAACATCTCATATTCCCTCCTAGACTGACTGGTCATAGGGCAACGCTAAAGGTTTTCTTTTGCAGTGGGTCGGGTGGACCCAATTACTTCGACCAGCAACCTTTACAGCTGTCTGTGTAGCCAGAAGGGTTTGTTCAGGACCTTTTCATCTGGGCTCGAGATTTTTCTTCCTCTGGAAATTTTGGATAAGAATGAAGTCCCCTGGCTGGATACTGTGGCCAGGACCCTCTGGCTTAGGAAGTACCTGTTGGTGAATAGAACTCAAACTTTCTGTCAATTACCCAAGGTAATCAACCAATACAGGATATTCAATATCGGAAAACTTTCTTGGTCTAGGGACCCCCCAGACATTTGCTGGACGGCCAAAGACCATTTCATCATTTCATACGTTCTAGAATGTGCTGTAGCCCTAGTGGACAAAAGGGCCAAGGAAGAGCATATGGCTATTGCAACCCTGTTGTCTCCTGAATTTTTGACAATTTCAATTTCAGTGTGCCATTATACTTCTCAACCAATCTCACTGACTGCGGGTGTTTGGAAGCATGGAATTCCTGTTTAATATGCAGGCCTTCACATATTAACTTAATCACTTTCCCATTAAAATGAGAGCCATTGTCACTCCAAATAACTCTGGCCATTCCAAAACGCGGAAAGAACTCTTTAATAAACACCTTCGCTGTTGTGATAGCCATATTTTCTTTAGTGGGGTACGCCTCCACCCATTTACTAAATGCAGCTATGACCACTAAAACATACTTGACATTGTTACAACGTTCTAGCTCACTGTAATTAATTTGAAGGACTTCAAAGGGGAATATAGGTGATGCAAAGTTACCGGATTGTGTGGGGGGACCTTTCTCAGGATTATGCATCAAACAAATCATACAATTTTTCACTAAGTGTGCATCTGTCTAAGAAATATTGTTATTACACCAAACTGGGGCCAATAATTTACAAATACTCTTTGCACTGATATGAGCTGGCCAAGAGCCATAGTGACCACAGGGAGTATGTATGCATCAGGTAACATCCATTTCTGTTTTTCGGACAAAACAATCCAACATCCTTCTTCATCTAAACGTACTGTACTGTCTTGCCACACAGCTAATTCTTCTATTGTGGCTTCGCTTTGTATCTCTTCCACACTCTCAACTGTATTTTCAAACAGAATGTTCTCGGGAACACATCTAGCTGGTCCTGCAACAAACATTCTCCTCATCTTACTCTGAGCTGTCTCTTTGGCTGTCTAATCAGCAAACACCATCCCTCTACCTACATCATCTGCCACTTTCTTGTGGGCACTACACTTAACAAAAGCCATTTTCTTAGGAAGTATTAGTGCAGATAGTAATTGTGATATCAAATGTCCAAGTTGTATCTTAGTACCATGCGAGGTAAGAAACCCTCTCTCTGCCTACAGGCGCCCGAAGTTGAACGCAGCCACAAGTGCATACTGACTGTCTCTGTAAATATTGACTACTACCCCTTCGCTCAGTTCACTAGCTCGTATAAGGGCAACTGGTTCTGCTGCCTGGGCAGATTGAAAGATTGATAGGGGACCTGTGATGTCTCTACCACTGTGCGTAATGTAGTGATAGCCTAAGCAGCAGTGGTGGTGCCATCTGGTGATTTAAAACAAGAGCCATCGACATATAGTTCTCCTTGGGGATCTGATAAGGGTACATCAATCAGGCCTACCTGTCCTTTCGTCTCTTCCTCTGTTCGGAAAATACAATCATATTTGTCAACTGCATCATTCTTGGAAGGGAGGGGTAAAACCTTGGCTGGATTCAGAGTGGCACATCTTTTAATCGTAATATGTTTGATAAACAGTGTCAATTTATAACCCTTAAGACGTGCACTGGTGAGGTGCTGTTTCTTGTTTTATTCAAAAGTGTGTCCACAGCATGAGGTACCATGACTGTGAGGTCAGTATTGAGTACGAGTCCAGCCAATTGTCTGATGGAAGTGGCCACGGCTGTGACTGCTCGCAGACAAATCGGGTGGGCCTTTGCGACAGGATCCAGCAAAGCAAAAAAATAAGGGTAAGGTCTCTGTCTATAGCCAAATCTTTGGGTCAAGACAGAGAGAGCACAACCAGCCATCTTGTAGATGTATAACATAAAAGGCTTGTGATAGTCAGGTATGCCTAGTACTGGAGCAGTGCAAAGCGCAGTTTTAATTCTTCAAAAGATTGCTGACATACTGGCGTCCAAGGTAAAGGCTTATGGACTTCTTTTGTTAATGCAAGCAGGGGCTTGATCAGTAAGGAATAGTTAGGGATCCACTGTCAACAGTAGGAAGTGATGCCTATAAAAGCAAGCATTTCCTTTTGAGTTTGTAGACAGGACATTTTATTTATGGTACTGATGCGTTCTAGTGTTAACCTTCTACCCTCTTTCGCCAGAAGGTTACTTCAATAGGTGACCTCCTGTTGACAATACTGAAACTTCGAAAGAGAAACGCAACCTTGTTCAGTATCAGAAGCAATTAACAAGTCGTCGACATACTGTACCAATGCATTGCCTGGAGAAAGTGAGAGTGAATCTAACTGACCTTTCAATGCTTGACTATAAATGCTAGGACTTTCAGTATAGCCTTGAGGAGCTCGACAAAATCGGAAACTTTTGCCAGCCACCGAAAATCCAAACAAATACCTACTGTCTGGGAATGCTAAAGAGTGCATTTTTCAAATTAATGACAGAGAAAACTTTATCTCCCACACATGGCGATTGAGGATGGGAGACGCCCACCCAATACCGCTTCAATATATTTTGCCGCAAATTCAAGCACATGTATCGGAACAAGAAGTAAATACCATTTGCACGACAAATCTAGCATGGCGGAGGATGGGGAAGTTGGCGTACAAACTCCCGCTTTACGCACCAGCGTTACCTTCGCCACACCATCCAGATATATTGGTAACTCAAGAAAAGGTGGGCATGACACTGCAACAGCAGGTTGGAATAGACAAGATGGGAGATTTATATCATAACGGAACATTTATAGAACTTGACGACCTTCAATATATTAGCAACCAAAAGCTCCTTTTTAGATTCACCTACCACTGGTTGCGGGAAGCAATTAAAGATTTATATCCCACATTTCCAGCGGAACCGCCTGTTCTTTAAGCATTACAAATGATCATCACTGATCCGCACAATATACACTTAGTGACCAAGCTCTGTGTTATTACAAACTGAAATAGAAGAAAACACATGCAAAGCGCGTAACAGATGGTCGATAGTTTTAGACACGCCTATCCTTGAAGAGGAATGGTCCAAGTGTTGTACCCTGACTGACCTACTTTACACCAAATGGTAATTTAAGAATAATTCATTTAAATATTTACATCAAACATATCATACACTGGCTAAATTAAAAAAATGTGGTCTCCGCACAGATGCGTGTTGCAAACAATGCGGTGCCAACGAGGCAGATTTTATACACCTAGCATGGCAGTGCCCAAATGTTAGTAAATGTTGGGAATCTGTAAAAACAACGTTAAGTGCTGTGTTGGGAATCAAAATCGACTCCACGATCCGTATAAGCATACTAGGTCTGGTGTCCAACCTGAGGTCCACTAATCATAAGCGTTGTGTGATTGCCTTATTACTGGCTAAACAGAGGCTGTCTATGTACTGGAATGGCAAGAAATACCCCACATGTAAACAATGGATACATGATATGATATACTGTAAGGACACTTTAAAAACTTATGAGGAAGAGCTTCCATCAGGATCGAAACCAAGAGACTATTGGCAACCGTTAACGCTCTACCTACAGTCCCATCTGATTGATTAATTCCCCCTCGGTGTATACCATGTTGTAATCTGGATTGTACCTGTGTCAGAAATGTAAGGAGCATTATATTGAATTAATGTGTCCCACTCACAGCTTGCCAATTGGGATGTATGTGTATGTTAGACTGTATGTTTATTTTGATTATGTTTTCTCTTCTTTGGAAAATCTCTCCAATGTATGTTTTTGATTAAATATATAATAAAAATACAAAATAAAAATGACAGAGAAAAACTAGCGGTAGATGGAATCATTGTTAAAAGTGTGGTGATATCAGGAACCACTGGGAATTGCGGAACTACTGTTTTATAGACCTCATGCAAAGCAATCACAAAACAATATACATCACCAGCACTGAAGGGAGAGTCTAGAGGCGCCCTTTTTAGAACCGGAAGAATAGGACTTTTGCATATGTTACCAGTGGTCTCTTCAACAACTCCTTAATGTATGAGGCCCTGAACAATATTAAGGAGAGCTTATTCTCCTGCCTTTGGTATTTTATACTGGGAATGCGTGGTAATGTGGCATTGTCCTTCACTTGTATAGAAACTGGCGGTATGTGCAATAAGCCTACATCAGTGTCACCAGTAAGCATGGGCGAATTTTGCGAATCTCGCGTTCGCGAATTTTGCGGATTTGCGAACTCGCAATCCGCAAAATCCGCGAATTCTCGCGAATTTGCGGATTTTTTTTTTGTGTTTGCGCGGGTTTCTGCCAGTTCGCGAGGGTTTTTTACAATGTCGCAAATTGCGAACTTACCTGTCGGGTCGCAAGTTTCGCGAACTTGTTGTTTCTACGTGTCCAGCCTGTTTGGGACACTCTTCTTCATCACTGCCACTCTCTGTCACCACTGCCACTCTCTGACTACTCATGCCACCCTCTGGCCCACCCATGCCACCCTCTGTTTCATCACAGCACCCTCTGGTTGTCCAGTCAGTGTACATTATTGTGGCAACGCAAGCACACCTTCCCTGCCTCAAGTGACCTGAATTAATTTGGGGCTGATTAATGTGTCACAGAATATTTTTTTAGCTGGCACCTGCTTCCTTAGTGCTTCCTGATTAGTGATCTTTTGCACTTGCTAAGTGCTTTCATTGTTGCAAAATTAGTTACAACACCTGCCCTGCCCCAACTGACAATAATGCATTAGGGGCTGATTAATGGATTTGAACTTCCAGCCTGGCTCCTGCTTGTCTCCCTTAGCTGTAATTCAGGACCTTTGTGGCATATGTGTAACTATTCTGAGGTTCAGAGCAGGGTCACATAATAGTTTCAACTGGCAACTGAACTCTGGAGGGGCCCCTCAGGAAGCACTACAGGAAATGGCTACTAATGATGAGCCTGAACTTTTGAACCTGGTAAGTAGTTACTTTCAGTTTTGCTAAGATCGTATTTCTGCAATTTTGCACTTATTCGCGGGGCGCGAACTCACGCGAACAGTGCGAACAGTGCGAGCAAAATCCGCTGCTCGCGGATTTGCGGATTTTGCGGGAGATTCGGGAATCTCGCGGATTGCGAATTTACCGAAAATCCGCAAAATCCGCGAGCGAAACGGATTTTCCGCCCATATTTAGTCACCAGTGGCCCATAATGTGGGTGGTACTAGATCGAATTCAGGTGGAAGGGGAATATCTTTAGATAGGCATTGTCTAGTACCCACGTCAGGACCCATGGTAATATAAACACCATATGGCGAACAATATATGGTAGCATGCAACTTCTTTAGTAAGTCCAAGCCCATTACATATTTACCACAATTAGATTTTAAAAGGAAAGGGGAATCCACAGTAAAGAGACCATCAGTAAGAGCAAGAGGGCGCGAGATGGGGCTTACAACCGGGGCAGACATGGCCGCCCCATGGACCCGATGTCAGGAAATAGAGCTCTTCGTGGCACCTGTATCAACCAAAAATTCCTTAGGAGATCCTTGCAGATCCACTTTGTAATAAGGGCCACACTGATCTACAGGTATTTGGACTAGTCCCCTACCCTGTTCCTGGCTGTCCTAGCTGAAAGACATCCCTGTCACATCATCAACGTCATAATTCTCATTGCAGTGCTGTCCTTCCCTTGTGTCGTCAAAATAATTGTCGGGACTGCCTACAGAGGCAGTAGTGTGTTGATGTCTATTGGTCCTGTGGCTCCTGTTTCCAGGACCCCTTCCTCTAGTGGTCGAAACATTGTACAAAAGTACAGGGCACTGGCTGCGATAGTGACCTTCTTCCTTGCGATAAGCACACTGATTCTGTCCCAAAGGTGTAAAGGGTGGCTGTCGAGTGCGTACAAGTTGTCGTTGGGGTCCCCGTCCTCTAGTGTTACCTCGATATGCCTCTTGCAGTAATACATATGTCTTCAGATCTTTGTTTCTTTTCTCAGTTTTGTCTTTCTCTTCATTGTCCCTATTCTCATAATATTGGTCCATATTTAGAATCACAGAAGGGGAAGACATAGACCAGGTGCTTTCAGCTGCTTGATGTTGAAACATTATTTCGGGAAGGAGATTAGTGACAAACCTATCAACAAATGGACGGACTCCTCCCTCTGTAGACATATCTTGCCCACTATAATCCAAAAACATCTCTTCAAACCTGGTGAAGAAATCAGAAACACTTCCTTCTTTCTTCTACCCGCAGGCAGTCAATCTTTCCCAACTAACTTTATTGGCAGGAATGAGTGTTTGCATGTATGTTATTATCCGTCCGAGTAAGGCAAGTAACTCAGCACCTGGTTTGTCTCCTGGCTTTCTATCTCTGTCCCAACCCTGAACTGCGTCCCACGTTCCGCCTCAACTCAGCAATATGATCTTGGCTATGGACCTGTTGCAAAATATCAACTGAGACTAATAGGCCAAAAAAAATCTCAATATCCGCAAGAGTCATCACACTTGGGGCCAGATGTAGGAGCCCTAATACCGGTCGGTAACGGCCGAATTCGGCCGTTACCGACCGGTATTAGGGTTTCCAGATGTAGGGGGCCTATATTTTACCGATTCTGTAAAGTTACCGAATTGGTAAATTTACAGAATCGGTAAAATACCGAATCGGTATATTTACCGATTCGGAAAAATCACATGTAGATGGCACTCCTAAGAGTGCCACAGGCCCTTAAAAATCGGTATTTTACCACTTAATCCTATTGGGTGGTAAAATACCGAATTCAGGTGTGGATGCACATCTGTGCATGCACACCTGTGCAATGTGACACACAGACATGCCCTTAGGGCATGTCTGTGTGCCACATTGCACACAAGTCCAGAATTGGGGTGCTGGAAGGTGTCAAAGTGACACCCCCTGCACCCTTGCAGGATTCGGTATTTACCGATTCTGTAAATACCGAATCTGTATTTCACATTGATTCCTATGGGCTTCAAGGCCCATAGGAATCAATGGGAAATACAGATTCGGTATTTACAAAATCGGTAAATACCGACTCTCACAGATTCGGTAATTTTTTACCTACATCTGCCTCCTTCCAATTTACCGACTTTTAAATACCGAATCGGTATGACTCGGTATTTAAAAGTCGGTAAATCGGATTTACCTACAGCTGGCCCTAGAAGAGGTAGCTTCTGTCAAATCTTTATAGTACGCAGTAGGATTTTTTATAGGCTCGGGCAATGTAGCCTTCAGGGTCAGAACTTCACTTCTTTTCCATGGAGTATAAACCCATTGTTCCTGAAAGCGGGCAGCTACACCCGGTCTGGTAATCACCCCATGTTGATCCACCACTACAGGGATTGCCATGTGGTAAATGGGGTGAGCTTCTCGCATTGGGAACAGAGGTATTTGAGTGGGACTCTTATCACGTAGTCTGCCTCTATAAGTAATTAGAGTTGAAATGTTCCTGAGCACTTGGGCCGGCTACATGTTAGTTACGTAAGCGCACTAACATCATATAGTATTTGGGGTGCTTCCGTTTTGATGTGTGTGTGCCAGAGATCAATTTGTCAATTATGTTTAAGGGTTTGTTGCTGTATGAAAGGGTCAAATGCTTGCATTAATAACCATATCTCCTCAAGACTGTAAATTTGGTTGCGAGACCACCGAATTGCCTGTTCCGCTATTACTTTTTTCTCTTCCTCCCCCTCCCACACCAGATCACATTAAAAACCTAACCATTCCCTGGATCCTGTCAAATCTCTATCGTCTGGACCTTGCGCTCTTGTGTCGGTAACTAGTGTTGCTGATGGATGAGTGACTGTAACAGGAGTAACACGAGCTGCCACAGTCATATGTTGTGATGGAAGAGAAAGAGTAGGGGTACGTTGTCTGGGGCGGTAGGTGTAACAACTTCAGAGACTGATGCACCTGGTGTGGGCTGTTGTTGATGATAGGGAACAACTGGGTATATCTGCTCTGGGGCATATGGTAGCAGGGGTTGGGTATCTAATAAGGTCTCCATGAAAGGATCACCATCTTCCTGAGCCATATAGGACTTTTCAATTTGCTACCAAAATCTTCTGTCTTCTCATTCTATTCCTTTTTCCTGCTTGTCCTTATTGTAAGCTACAGCCTTTTGTGTAAGGGTCTTCATATTTCTTTTTCTGGCATATTTCTCCATTTGTAATCACCTCTGTTTGACCTCCTTCTGCCAAGTACGAAGGGAGTCAAACATAGACTGCCTACTGTGTCTTTTAAACAACTGTTCCTGCAGAAATTCTATCTTTTGTTCGTCAATGGAGCCTGTCAAAGACACTGAAACTCTGCATTGTCCCACATATATTTGTGCCATAACGCACTAAATATAATAGGGCCAAGGCCATGTTTTATATACATATCAAAATTAGGACTACCTTCAGGAGGTGCAGGCTGGGATTCTTCCAACCATGCATCTTTAAAACAACAACAACAAACACAAACTCTGAATCTTACTGAAACCAGGCACTGCAAAGAAAAGAGACAAATACCACATTTTACCTGGCAAAGTATTTGCAAGCACTTTTCACCAAAACACTCCGTGGACTGAAGCAAAACCTATTTATGGTGGTACCACATAAACTGAAACACACTCAACTGGTGCCAGGCACACCAATGGACCGATTCTCCACTGCCGACATTTTGGACCAAACAGTCAGATCATGGGGTGGCCATTCAGGACTCCAGTTGGAATGACCACTAGGCGAGGCACCCTCCAGTGGGACAGAGGCAGCAGCTGCTAGAAACCTATCCCTGAACCGTCGGTCCGAACTGATGATGTCCTCGTCCTCCCCTCCATCTATGGAAAATGGATGGGTCATGTCCTGATGGAGTCCCTGTTTGGGCGCCAACTGAAGGAAGTGACCCACTTAGGGCCACCCAGGTCACCTCAGACCACCTCTCAGCGTTCCATGCTAAATGAAGAGTCTGGGAAATAGTAGAGAATATACACCAATAATCATTTATTATATACACTCAGAGCGGGGCTCCATCTGCACAGTGTCAAGAGAGTACTACAGATGGAACTGAGGAACAGTAAGCATAAGGATATATTATATGCATTGCATGGTCAACTAATAACAGACCCACAGTGGAATTTTCGCAACAGATGTGGGTAAACAGCGTAAAGACAAAAAAAAGATTTCTACCCTCGTATCTTGCACAGCTCAAAACACTTTCAAGGCTGTTTTACCCAGGGCTGCGACCAAACTGTCAGGCAGGTAGGAGAGGTTCTTTATTGAGGGAAGCTATGCACTGGCACGAATAGTTCCTCCTTGCAGAAACAAAACTTAGCAAGGGGCATTTCTTGGAATCAAACAGGATTAGTTTCTATCAGTACATAAAATGGCATCTGAAAAAGAAAATGGAGTAGCAAATGCTAACTTTTGCATGGCATTAGACAGCATCGACAAGCACAATCTAACATGGTGTAGCGGGTTGGAAGAAAGGGGCAGGAGACTAGGTCTAGGTAAAGACGGTTTTATTGGATACAGAACATGTCTCCATTGAGTAACCTGCATCCTGCACCTGCATCCTGGGACTTGTAGTTTGTGGTATGGGATTAAAAAGACAGGTGTCCCTGAAGGGGTGGTTTGCTGTCCCTCCTTGACCCCTGGTTGTTCTTGCTACCCCTGTTTATCATCGGCAGTTTCCACTCATTCCTTCCTTTTAAGTTAAAGGTCAGATATTGGAAACCTTGTCTGGTGACAAGAAGCGAGGTTGGTACCTTACCTCTTTTAGCAAAGGGGCCACAGACACATGTGGTGAGGTATCATCTGTGGGCAGTGTAATAAGGAATCTGGGACTTGGACAGAGACATCAAGTCACACTGCCTTAGCCCTTATATTTAGACTCCACTAGGGTTCAAAATGGTATCTTGTGAATATTAAGGAATGTGACTGTGTAGCCTTTTGTTAGCCCGGTTCCACGGAGAACTAAAGTCCCATTCATTGCGAGTGAAGCCCATGCATTTGGAGGTGTGGTGAGTTGTCACTCAAAAGAGGCTAAATGTGTCAAGCAAGGGCTAGAACTGTCTCCAGAGTTCTCTATGCAAAGTAGCTCACGGGAGGCATTGAACCTATGCAACCACAGATTGATCACTGACACAGAACCGTTTAGTTGGTGGGAGGAGCTGGTTTGGGCCCACCAGGTGGCTGTAATGCTATTTTTAAGCCAGGAGTCTATTTGCGAGAGGACCTGATGTCACTTTATTCATTTGACACATTTATTTTATTTTTGTTTCATTTAATTGATGTCATTAGCCTTGTTATTGATGTCAAAAGTTGTGTGCCCATTTGTCCTCATATCATTAAAGGTGCTAATTAGATCTTACTCCTACACAATTTCAAAACTAGGACTCAGTCACTCAAAGGAACTCCGTGTGCTTGCCTGTGGGTGTGAAACGTGATGCTTTGTGCAATCCAATACATGCTGCATTAATAGGAGCAGGGCCATCACCCACCCACAGACATAGGTTGCTCATGATAGGCAGAACCGGTTGTGCCACATTTTCTTCCATCTACACATCCCTCAACCTGATATCAGCATAAACTGCTTCTCTCATGGTATTTACTGTAAATAAGGTATGAATATAGTTTTGAAAAATCATGAGTGTGGTGCCTGTCATGTAGTGCGCAGGGTAGCAAACTCAGTGCCGGATTACATAAACTTCCCAGGTAGTTCTATTTTGTCCTGCATTATTCGACACCATTTATTTTTGTGCTATTATTCGGTATGAAAAATCAGTGTTTGTGCTTTGTCTAGCTCTAGTTGGCTTTTAGACTATTGGCTTTTAGCTCTGTTGGCTTTTGGCGCGCTGCGGAGAGGGGTCCCATCTGAGTTCAATCCGTAGAGACCAGCTGTTAAGTTGCATGATTGTTTTACCACTCACAATTTCACCTTCCTGAACGTATTTTTGTATAACTCATATTCAGCAAAGCAGCAGGTGGGCTTTGTGCATGGTTGGAAGGGTTGGCAGTGAGAGCACCCGCCCTTTTTGTGCAGTAAATCACTGGGGCATGTGTCAATGTGTGCATGATTATAATATTAGCATACTGTGTATTCCCTGTGACTTGAGCTTCACCGGTTAAGAGTGGTACTAAGAAAAACAGCCACTTCCCTTATGGGCCAACCACAAGCATGTGGGGCTTGTTCAAAGTTAAGTAAGACGGCGTCAGGGTCTTCCCTGACACATACTTCTGTAGCGAGATCCCTGGGGGTTCTGGGGTTATATTCTGGAGTTCTCGAGGGGCAGGTGTAGGTTGATCTGTCATCATCTTTTGCAAACCCAGTGAAGTGTGGCTCACTGGTTAGAGCAGGCAGACCCTGAAGCAGAGGTCAGACCCAGGACCAGGGTTCGATTCCCGACGCGGCAGGGTCTTGAGCTCAAATGTCCATGGACTCGATAATTCTCGCTTAGGTGCCTGACCTAATCATGGGTTCACACTCTGCAACTCTGGGCATTAAGCTTGCTTAATCTCCACAACGGCCCCCCGCGGCGGGATGCCTGGCTTTCACCTTGGGGATGCCCTGTAGGGGCTATCTCACAGGGAAAAGCCAGGACGGGTTCCTAAGGCAAGCGCGGAGATACCCCTTCGGGGGTCGATTCTGGCGCTATATAAGAAACATAATAATAATAATATCTGTGTGGCTATGGTGTCCTTGAAGACGTCTCGGTCTACCTGGGCCGACGTCATTTGAAGTTCCACGCCCATCCCAGCTTCTCATGGCCCTTCAGTAGGTGTTGTATTAGCGCGTCCATCATGGGGGTATAGATGGACGTGTCTATGCCCGCATTCTCCACCACTTGTAGTGGGTTGGAAAAAAGGGGCAGGAGACTAGGTCTAGGTGAAGACGGTTTTATTGGATACAGAACACGTCTCCGTCGAGTAGCTAGTCTCTTGAAATATTTGGATTTTTCCGACTTTGTGTGTGAGGGACGTCTGTGAGGAAAACAGGTTTCAAGCTGCTTGGGACTTGTTCCCGCATGATGTTGGTCACCGATCCCCACCAAATATGTCTTTAGTGTCTCGAGCACGACCACAAACAGTCTTCCCCTACCTTGATGACTGGCTTCGAAGGCGTCCTCACCCCAGGCAGTCATTTCCCACCTTCAGACTACGGCGAACCTTCTGCATTTGCTGGGGTTCTCTATAAAAGTGCCGAAATCACACCTGACTCCTTCACAGATGCTCCCTTTCATCGGAGCTGTTCTGTTTCGGGTAAGCATGGGCGTAAAATCCGTTTTGCAGGTGAATTTGCGGATTTATGACGATTTCGCGATCCGCGAACCGTGCGAATTTGCCTAAAAATATTTTGTTTGGCCGCGCTTGAAAAATACAATATCGCGCGCGCGGTGTTGACTTACCGTGGATCTGAGTCTGCCGAGTTGTTTTTCTCCCGGTTTGCGTCTGCTGCGCGATTTTCGATCTTGCTGCGTGATCGCGCAAGAGTTTTTTTAACGCAATTACGTTATCGCGGCTCGCCATCTTGCACAGCGAGAGTTTGACAACGCGAGTACGTCATAAAGGCCCGCGATCACGCATTGCGGGAGTAAACAAAGCCGAACACGTAGATGCGGCGCGCAGCTGACTTCCGGCGGGAGATTTGAACAGCTCGCATTCCGGAAATTGCAAAAATTTGAATTCTGCACAAGAAATCCACCGCAGGAAGCATTAATCTTGTGAAAAAGATGATTTTGATCAGAATAACTCCTCAGATTGACATTTGGCTTCACTTTTTGGTTCAGGAGTCCATTTTTTGGGGGTGGTGGGAGGAAGGAAGTTCCCCAGAGTCTCCAACTTCCTGTTCCTGTCCAGCAGGCTCCTCCCAGTGCGTTGTCCATGTCCTGGTCACTTTTGATTTGGATCTGGAGCTGGAAGGATTACTTTTTGTGGCTGCTGCTGGATATTTGTATTTGAGGACTTTTTGGACTTTGGAGTTTGGATCACTTTTGGATTTGAGATTTTACAAGTAAGTTGGTGTTGTTTGTTTGGGTCATTGCAGTAGCTACAACTACAATTTTAAAACTTTTTCACAACTTAAAAAAATATATATTGTGGGTAGCCACAGTATCCAGTAGGCCCAGGGTTAGTCATGGGTGCATGATACAACAGTTTCTGTGATTTTTTAAATTTTTAATAATTTTTTTTGAAAAAAGACCTTTATTTGACAAATCAAAGCATACATTATTACAGGCCTACAACCATCCAGGCCGGCCGTGACATTTGCATTCCTATGATCCCTGTGATTTTATTTTTAACTTATTTCTCATTTATGTCATGGAATTTTAGCTCACTGTTATATGTTGATTTTTTTTTTAATTTTGGGATGCCTGTAAAGCCTCACTAGCCAGTAGGCCCAGGTGTAGTGAGTGGTGCATGGACCTAGTCTTTCTGTGGGGTGTCTTGAATTTAAACATCATTGAGGGCATGGATGGCATGGGATGGGATTGTGGTGATTGTTGTGTATTTTTCGACTTTTTGGGGTGTTGTTGGGGCCTGGCCATGTGGGTGGGGCCATTTTGAGGCCTGGTCCAGGCAGGGCCTGGTCATGTGGTGGGGGTCAAGGGGCCATTTTGAAGCCAGGCAGTGTGCTCAGGCCTGCACCCAGTTTGCCTTGCTTTCAACCATTATGCCCAGGGGTACTCAGTGGTGCACGGGCCTAGTCTTTCTGTGGGGTGTCTTGAATTTAAACATCATTGAGGACATGGATGGCATGGGATTGTGGTGGATTTGTGTGTGTTTTTCGATTTTTTGGGGTGTTGTTGGGGCCTGGCCATGTGGGTGGGGGCCACTTTGAGGCCTTGTCCAGGCAGGGCCTGGCCATGTGGTGGGGGTCAAGGGGCCACTTTGAAGCCAGGCAGTATGGTCAGGCCTGCACCCAGTTTGCCTTGCTTTCAACCATTATGCCCAGGTCTAGAGAGTGGTGCATGTGCCTAGTCTTTCTGTGGGGTCTCTTAAATTTAAACATCATTGAGGGCATGGATGGCATTGGATTGTGGTGATTTGTGTGTGTTTTTTGAATTTTTGGGGTGTTGTTGGGGCCTGGCCATGTGGGTGGGGCCATTTTGAGGCCTGGTCCAGGCAGGGCCTGGCCATGTGGTGGGGGTCAAGGGGCCATTTTGAAGCCAGGCAGTGTGCTCAGGCCTGCACCCAGTTTGCCTTGCTTTCAACCATTATGCCCAGGGGTACTCAGGGGTGCATGGGCCTAGTCTTTCTGTGGGGTGTCTTGAATTTAAACATCATTGAGGGCATGGATGGCATGGGATTGTGGTGATTTTTGCGTGTTTTTCGACTTTTTGGGGTGTTGTTGGGGCCTGGCCATGTGGGTGGGGGCCATTTTGAGGCCTGGGACAGGCAGGGCCTGGCCATGTGGTGGGGTCAAGGGGCCATTTTGAAGCCAGGCAGAGTGCTCAGGCCTGCACCCAGTTTGCCTTGCTTTCAACCATTATGCCCAGGGGTACTCAGTGGTGCATGGGCCTAGTCTTTATGTGGGGTGTCTTGAATTTAAACATCATTGAGGGCATGGATGGCATGGGATTGTGGTGATTTTTGTGTGTTTTTCAACTTTTTGGGGTGTTTAACTGATGTTCCTCTGGCTTCCATTGCGTTTAGGTACACAAGAGAACCACCAGTGCCAGAAAGAAGTCCTGCAGCTGTGTGTGCAGCAGAACGTCACGTCACGTCACGTGTGGCCACAGACAAGACAACTCTGCAACTCGTGCAACTGCGGCCTGCTGTTCTGACATCTGAAGAAGATGGCCCCAAAGAAAGGTGGCCGAAGCGCCTCAGCGAAAAAAGTTGCCAGTGCCACTGCCAGTAAGAAGGAACAGATGAAGCAAGTGGCACCACATACCAAGGAGACTGGTGTGCCCACCGACACCTATTTTGGGAAAAAAAACTACGCCTGCAGCAGCAGCGTGTCCGCCGGGGACCAAGCTGAAAGTAGCACCTCCGCTTCATTGGGCTCAGTGCCACCATGCCAAGTTAGGTCCAAGACCATGAGTGCTAATGCGGCAGGCACTTTGGTTGTTCAATCACCATCGACCAGTGATGTTGGCTCATCACAAGAAAGTACCATCCAATCAACGCCAGGTGTAACTCAGCTGACGAGTGTTCAACAACCACAGCCGCAACGACAACCCCAGGTGCAACTAGTACAAGCGCAAGTACATGGGCAAGGAGAGGCGCAAGGAGAGGCGCAAGGAGAGGCGCATGGAGAGGCGCATGGAAAGGTGCATGGAGAGGTGCAACTAGAGGTTCATGGAGCGGCACAACTGCCTACAAGTCAAGTCAAGTCAAGTCAAGTCAAAGAATTTATATAGCGCACTACATACCCAGAGGGTCTCAAGGCGCTTAGGAAGGGGAGGAGGATTATTTGTCAAATATCCACGTTTTAAGTTGCTTTCTGAATGCTAGGTGGTTCTGGGTAAGGCGAAGGTAAGTAGGGAGTGAGTTCCATGTTTTAGCAGCCAGGTATGAGAAGGATCTGCCTCCCATGGTGGTCTTGTTGATGCGAGGTACGGTGGCGAGGGCTTGACTGGAAGAACGTAGTTGACGGGAGGGGGTGTAGAAGGACAGTCGTGAGTTGAGGCATTCTGGTCCGATGTCGTAGAGTGATTTGTGTGCATGGGTTAGCAGTCGGAAAGTGATTCTCTTATTGACGGGTAGCCAGTGGAGGTCTTTCAGGTGACCAGAGATGTGTTCGTTGCGCGGGATGTCTAATATGATTCTGGCTGAGGCGTTTTGGATTCGTTGGAGTTTCTTCTGGAGTTTAGCTGTAGTACCTGCGTAGAGGGTGTTTCCGTAGTCCAGTCGGCTCGTTACCAGAGCATGGGTGACTGTTTTCCTGGTTTCGGTGGGGATCCAGCGAAATGTTTTTTTGAGCATGCGAAGAATGTTGAAGCAGGATGAGGATACGGCGCTGACTTGTCTGTTCATTGAGAGTGAAGAATCCAGGATGACGCCTAGGTTCCGTGCGTGGTCTGTCGGGATGGGTGCTTTTCCAAGGGCTTCCGGCCACCAAGAGTCGTCCCATGCAGAGGGGGATGTACCTAATATGAGGACTTCTGTTTTATCTGAGTTCAGTTTCAGACGGCTGTGTTTCATCCATTCGGCAACTTCTTTCATTCCTTCGTGTAGGTTAGTTTTGGTGGTGCTGGGGTCATTGGTGAGAGAAAGGATTAGTTGAGTGTCATCCGCGTAAGAGATGATGTTGAGGTTGTGTTGGCGGGCGATGGTCGCGAGGGGGCTCATGTATACGTTGAAGAGGGTGGGGCTGAGTGAGGATCCTTGTGGTACGCCACAGATGACTTCAGTGGCCTCGGACTTGAATGGTGGAAGGCGGACTCTCTGGGTTCTTCCGGAGAGGAACGAGGTGATCCATTCAAGTGCTTTTCCTTGTATTCCGATGTTACTGAGGCGTTGTAAAAGGGTGCTGTGGCAGACTGTGTCGAAGGCTGCAGAGAGGTCGAGGAGGATGAGGGCGACTGTGTCTCCATTGTCCAGTAGAGTTCG
Source organism: Lissotriton vulgaris (assembly GCF_964263255.1). Classification (NCBI taxonomy): domain Eukaryota; kingdom Metazoa; phylum Chordata; class Amphibia; order Caudata; family Salamandridae; genus Lissotriton; species Lissotriton vulgaris. The sequence goes on along the minus strand of NC_141699.1, from coordinate 548,449,072 downwards.
AATGTCGTCTGTTGCTGCGATGAGGGCGGTCTCAGTGCTGTGTTTAGCTCGGAAGCCAGATTGTGAGGAGTCGAGGGATTTGTTGGCTTCGAGGAAAGCGGCGAGCTGGCTGTTGACAGCTTTCTCGATTACTTTTGCTGGGAATGGAAGGAGCGAGATGGGGCGGTAATTTTTGAGTTCGGTGGGGTCCGCTGTGGGTTTTTTCAGAAGGGCGGTGAGTTCAGCGTGTTTCCAGCTCTCAGGGAAGGTTGCGGAGTTGAAGGAGCAGTTGATGACGTCTCGGAGGTGCGGTGCTATGACGGAGTCTGCTTTGTTGAAGATGTGGTGAGGACATGGGTCTGTGGGGGATCCTGAGTGGATGGAGTTCATCAGGCGGATGGTGTCCTCAGTGGAGATTGGGTTCCAGTCGTTAAGGGTGTTCACGGGGGGAGAATGTTCAGCATATGGTTGGGCGGGTTGGTCTCCGGGTTGGTTGTCGAAGCTGTTGTGGATGTCTGCAATCTTGTTGTGGAAGAATGAGGCTAGGGAGTCGCAGAGGGCTTGAGAGGGGGTGATGTCGTTGGAGTTGGCCGAGGGATTGGAAAATTCCTTGACGATGTTGAAAAGTTCCTTGCTGTTGTGGGCGTTGTTGTCAAGTCGATCCTTGAATGCTGTTTTCTTGGCCTTTCGGATTAGTTGGTGGTGTGTGCGGGTGGCGTTTTTGAAGGCGTCCTTGGTGCTAGTGGTTGGGTCTTTTTTCCAGGCCTTTTCAAGGGAGCGGCAGAGTTTCTTGGACTTCTTAAGATCATCGTTGAACCATGAGGCCTTCTTGTTGCCAGGTTTGCTTTGACGTTTTTTCAGTGGTGCTAAGGTGTCGGCGGTGTTGGATAACCATAGGGTGAAGTTAGCGGCGGCTTGGTCTGGGTTAGAAGAGTGGGCTGGGGTGTTTAGAAGGAGCGAAGAGGAGATTTGGTCGATGGTGATTTTGTTCCAGTTTCTTTGCAGAGTTGGTTGGAGGTGGTTGATGGGTTTTGGCTTGTTGAAGGTGAAGTGAACGCAGCTGTGGTCAGTCCAGAGGAGATCCGTAGTGTGGCTGAAGGAGACATGATTGCTGGAGGTGAAGATGGGGTCGAGTGTGTGACCTGCGATGTGGGTGGGGGAAGTGACCAGTTGTTTAAGTCCGAGGTTGGCGAGGTTGTCCAAGAGGGTGGTGGTGTTGCGGTCGTTGATCTTTTCAAGGTGAAAGTTGAGGTCTCCCAGAAGGATGTAGTCTTTGGAGGGGAGCGCGTGTGGAGTGATGAAGTCCGTGATGTCTTCACTGAATTTTGCGCGGGGTCCTGGTGGTCTGTAGAGGAGGGTGCCTCTGAGTGTGGTCTTGGGGTCGATGTGGATCTGGAAGTGAAGGTGTTCGGAGTTGGCGAGGTTGGCGTCAGAGCTGGTTGAGATGCGGATTGATTTCTTATGGACGATAGCGATTCCTCCTCCTGTGTGGCCGGTACGGTCCTTGCGAGTGATCTTATAGTCTTCAGGGATGGCAATGGTGATGTCAGGGGTGGAGGAGGCGTTCATCCAAGTTTCCGTTAGGAAGGCGACGTCTGGAGAGATGGTGTCTAGTAGATTCCATAGGTCAATGGCGTGTCTGTGGACCGAGCGGGTGTTGAGAAGGATGCATTGTAGGTGGTTGGGGTCGGGAGTCTGTGGTGTGGTCGTAGCGGAGATGTTGTCGGTGCCGCTGAATTTGCAGGAGTAGCAGGAGAAAGGTCCATGGGTGTGTCCGGGAGCGGCTTGGACGCAGTTGGGGGCACGACCGGGGTTAAGGGCTAGGAGCGTGGTGGCATCGTAGGTAATGCGGGCGGGGTGGGAGGGAGGGGGGCCAGGGGGTCTGGCGCTGGGCGCGGTCCAGGCGCGGACGGGCGAAGACGGGCTTACCTTTGGCGCACCTTCGGCGCGGGTTGGGCGCGGTCGCTGCGCGTAAACGCTGCACGCGGGAACTACTGTCATATGTGGATAGTGGAGGGGGAGGGGCGAGGGCGACTCAGCTGGGAGGCGGGGCGGGCTGACCAAGACAACAACAACCAACAAAATGGAGGAGGGGGGAGCACAACAGAGCGCTTGGGGAGAAACGCGCTAACACAGCAGCAGAAATGTAAAATTACAAGCCAAAGTTCCTCATCAGGAAATTGATAATCAAGAGGAGGTATCATCCGAGGAAGTCACTCCTCCTGATGGTGATCCATTGTCTTCCAGATCCCAAGCAAGAAAAAGGTCAAGGAGGGCTACTACTACTACTACAAGTTCTTCTTCAAGCCCCCTTCATTCTGATGACCTTGATTGTGATTGGAACCCAGCAATGCAGTCTGAGAGTGAGTCACGCCATGAGCTTTAAAGGAAGGCTCCCGCAATGCTTGAAAGGAAGGCTCCCGCAAGGCTTCGACTTATGGGTGATGACGACGAACAAGAAGTGGTGTCTTCTGCTGCTGATGAACAGTCTGACGATGACCCAGTGATCACAGTCGTCACTCTAGCCCCTGCGGGCATGCAGCAGACAGACATTTTGACCCTATCCCGAATGGCTGCTGAGCGGGATGTGGGCCGCGTGTCACTAGTACCACCACCAACGCAGTCAACTACAACACCAACACGACCTACAGCTTCCATATTTTTTAGTCAGAAGGGCCGGCAGGGACCTCCATCCAGCTCAACCTCAAGTAGTGGTGCTGTAAGTGAACAACAGAAACAAATTCAGCCACGCCCATCCTCCACTTCATCCGGCATTGAAAGTCAAAGTAGCACCTCCACCACCAGCAGACATATCCAGTCCCCAGTTTGGGACTTCTTTACTGTTAGCCAAAGTGCGGAAAACATGGTTGTTTGTTCGATTTGTAAAACATCATCCGGGTAAGCTTGGTACCAACTATGGTACCGGAGGCCAAAGAGGTCATCTCAAGAAACACCACACTATCATTTGGGAAGCACACATATGGAACATGGAGGAATGCAAAAGAAAAACAAATCCAAATGTATCTCTTGATATTGCATTTGATGATGACGAGAGGCAGACCGTGCAGGAGGGAAGTGAAGAAGCGACAGACATTTTTTGTGGTGCACCCAGTACTGCTGGCAGCAGCACTGCAGTGGTATCGCCCACACCCTCTACCCCTGCAACATGTATGAGGCACACTAAGAGTCTGGGAGAGACACCAATGTGAAAAACTACATCACTGGGCCTAACTGGTTTGAAGACATCATCATCATCATCACGTAAAATGATCCAGCCCACCATTCGCGGAATGTTGTGGTCGGAGGCGCCATTTGAACGCAACCACCCAACGGTACATCTGTATAATGCAAAGCAGGCTAAAATGCTAGCGCTGAACCTTCTCCCTTTTTTTTCGTGAAAGGGGTGGGGTTTCTAGAATTAGTGGCAACAGTCTGCCCTAAATGGAAGGTTCCTAGCCGGTCCTATTTTGCCAGAGTTGCGGTTCCAGCGCTACCTCAAGATGTGCTGGAGGTGATTGGGGCAGCTTTGCAGAAGAGTGCTGTTCACACTATCCACTTGACAACAAACATGTGGACCAGTTGCCAAGCCCTTGATTACATGTGCACCACTGCACACTGGGTCTCTTTTGCAGGGGTTAGAGACAAGTCAAGTGCAGGTGCTGACCCGACACACTTTTTCAAGCTACTCGTAAACATGCAACATTAGCCATGTTTACCATGGGGAAATCTCATACTGCAAAAACATTTTGGAGCAGTTTAACAGTAAGGTCTCAGAATTGCTGCATCCAAGAAATCGCATAGTTGGTTATGTTTCCACAGATAATAGCAGTAATATAGTTAAGGCCATGCAGGATGGTGAGTACTTCAGAGTGCCGTGTTTGGCGCACAGTGGTGCAAAATTTCTTGAAAAATGAAAACACAGTCAGGAAGTTACTGACCACCTGCCGAAGAATCTGCACACATTTCAGCCCTTCTTTTAAGGCCCGGAAGCAGCTGAGGGGCATTCAACATGAGCATAGACTGCCAGTCAAAGGACTCATCCAGGAGGTGGCAACACGTTGGAAATCAACCTTTTACATCCTTGAGCATCTGTCTGAGCAGTGCATGGTAATCAATGAGTATGTCTTTCAGCAGGGTTCTACTATGAAAGACATGAGGCTAGAGTTGGAGGAATGGAAGCTAGTTAAAAGCCTGACAGACATGCTTCGTCCTTTTGAGGTCTTCACGCGTGAAGTCAGCAGGGAGGACTGTTCTTTGGGCAAAGCTATCCCATTGTTGGTCATGCTAGAGCACCAACTGAAGGCGGTGTCTTCAACGTTCAGAGATGATGGTGAAAAGCAAGACGCTTATCATTTGACGGAGAGTTTATTAAGCCGCCTAGTTGACAATGAAAGGCTTAAAAACATACATACAGAACAACATTACATTTGTGCCACTATTCTGGATCCACGGTACAAAAAGGCAGTGACCAGCAAAGCATTCATTCCTTTTGATGAAGCAGATGTTTTAAAGTACAAACATTGGCTAGCTGTGTCAGCCACTCGGTTCGAAAAAGATCAGCAGAAAATTCAAGGAGCCGGCAGAAGTCCAACTGAATCAGCAGGCCATCCGGCGTCAAGTTCCACTTCGTAATCTGTGGGCGAAGGGAGTCACTTTCCCTCACAGCCGTTAACTACACCAGCAGCAACCGTATCATCATCCTCACCTGCACCAGGCCCAGCCATAATATTGTCGGAAGCGGATTGGATAACTCATCAAGGGTTTGCTCCTTTCAGTGCTGCAAAGGCCACAGATGGTACGTAAAGTGGAGCAACCGTGGAGAACCTTGAGTCGAGGGTGCAGGCCTATCTGGATGACCAAACAGAGGTCTTTGTTAATAAGAACCAATTGCTGTATTGGTAGAGGAAAATGCCTTTTTGGCCACTGATCACCAATCTGGCTCTAAATTATTTGTCTTGCCCACTCGCAAGTGTGTCTTCTGAACGTGTTTTCAGTGCTGCTGGTGCCATTGTAACTTCAAAAAGGACCCGCCTCTCGGCCAAAAATGTGGAGAGGTTAACACTGATCAAGATGAATCAGCACTTCATACCACCAGATTACAAAGTACGTGAATGCACGCAGGAAGAAGAGGACACCGACTTAGGTGATGGAAGTTCTTTTCTGTTACCTGACCTACTCCCGTCTCAATTCATGGAGTTTGAGGACGAGCTCTACTTCCCTGACACCGAGCCATGAAAATGACTTCCTTTTTTTCGTCTTCACTTTTATTCCTATGTGTCTTTCTTTGTTTTGCAACTTTTACCACATCAAAACTCTAATCATCTAATCACAACAAGTCCATCAGCAGCACTGTCTTCATCTTATATTCCATATTGATTTGAAGGTGCCGCATCTGCATTCCTGAGGTTCACAAATTTACAACTCAATCATGCTCCTCTATACTCCTCCTCCAGACTCCCCCTATCCATTTCCCTCAAGGCAGATGGATGGATTGCGACGAGTCCCTTCAAGTGGGACTGAAATTACTGACTGACTACATGCTTGCTGATTGCTGACAAAGTTACTTCTGATATTGATAGCAGAGGCTGCCCTGTGGGCCCTCACTTTCCGAAAAGGATGCGGACAAAAAGTAGAACAGGTAATGAATAATTGAGAAGATGGCATGCAGTGGACAGCAATGGCTCACTGGCTCTGATGAAACCAATTGCTGTTTGTTTTTTGTGCATGAAATGATGAATCATATGTCTTGTCTTAGTTATTATTTAATCTTTTACACAGTAATTGTAACTCATGTCAACTACTCTGTTATTTTTACCTTGTTTAATTCAAATTGTATTTCAAATTCAGGGGCCACTATGTTGCATTTCACAATATGCAAAATGTCCTTGGAGCTGACTCACTTTCTAATATACCATGATGATTGATTAAATAATATATCTTTTTTCTTTACAGTCACTCACTGGGATGGATGGATCATCAGCGTTGGTTTAGGGAACAACTATGGCCAATTTGTGAGTGGCAAACAGGTAAACCACTCTAGACATTAGTTCATGTAAAACTGGGCTATGTGGCTTGCTGCATACAATTAGATATGCTTTGTCTGTCTGACAAAGAGCCTAGGTATGCTACATCAGGTTGCTTCACTCAGTGGTGCTTGCCTTGACCATCTGCATGGCACTGCCTCAAGCTTAGGCCACACATCCGTTATGTTTAGAAAATTTGCTGTTTTTCGGTATTTCGCAAATCTCCCGAAATTACCGAAAAATCGCAAATTCTTGAGCGGAACGGATTTTTGGCCCATGCTTGCGGCAGGGTCAGGCAGATGGTCAAGGCAGGCACCACTGAGTCAAGTATCCTCCTGATGTAGCATACCTAGGCTCTTTGACACAGACAGACAAAGTATATCTACGGTTTAGGGTTCAGTGCGATTTACTAGGGTTTTTGGGTTTAAGTTGGTATGGTTCACATTGAGTCTAGGGCTCGGGGCCAGATGCAGGCTCGTTCATAATGATGTTGGCTAGGTTTTAGGGGGTTTGCTTGTCTTTGGCCCAGAATTGGTAGAATTTTGGCCTTTTTGGGTGTTTTGCGGGCGCGTGTGTTTGGGTGAAAACTAGTCGTAGACCTTCTTCTTCTTCTTCTTCTTCAAAGAGCACAGTGGTTCGATTTTGTTCTGCCTTGCTGAGATTCTTGTGAATCGCTGGAACACGTGGCTGTCCAGGTTATTTTCAAGAGGATCGAAGTAGTGGAAGTGCTGAAAACAGCAATGTTTTGTGAACAGCGCAATTTGCCATGTTTTGAATATACCAGTATTGCATGTTTTTGGGGGGCTGTTTGGGGGTGTTCTAGATTTTTGGGGGTGAGTGGGGGGGCTGGGAGCACTGCTGGGATAGTCTAATTTTGATTGCGAGTGGTTTGAAGAAAATCCATGGCGGAAAAGGGGGGTTTGGGCCTAGTTGCAGACAGCATTTTGGCACAATTTAAACTGAGGCCTAGCAGTATTGCATGTTTTTGAGGGACTGTTCTATATTTGTGGGGGAGGGTCTGGGGGGCTGGGAGCACTGCTGGGATAGCATCATTTTGATTGCAAGTGATTTGAAGAAAATCCATGGTGGGAAAGAGGAGTTAGGGCCTAGCTGCAGAGCGCGTTTGGACCGATGTTGACTGGTTGGCTGAACATTTTCTAAGTAGGAGTTTTTGCATTTTTGCTTTTTGCCTGTTTGGGGCTGTTCTGCTTTTTTGCGGGTGGCTGCAGGGGTCTGAGGGCATAACTGGGAAGGTCTAATATCGGAATCAAGTGGTTTGGACCAAATCCATGGTGAAAACGTTGTTCAGTTTGTGCTCACTTGCATGTTTTTGAGGTGCTGTGTGGGGGCTTCTAGGTTATTGGGGGTGGGGTTTGGGGTCTGGGAGCACTGCTGGCACAGTCAAATTTTTATTGCATTTGTTTTTCAGAAAATCCATGGTGGAAGAGGGGAGTTAGGGCCTAGCTGCAGAGCGCATTTGGACTGATTTGAAGGTAGGCCCATTTTTGATTTTTGCCTGTTTGGAGGTGTTCTGCTTTTTTGTGGGTGGCTGCTGGGGTCTGGGGGCATAGCTGAGAAGGTTTGCGCTCACTTTCGTGTTTTCGGGGGCCTGCTTGGGGGGTCCCTGGTTTTCAGGGGGGGTTGGGGGGTCTTGGAGCAACGCTGGGTATGGATAGTTTGGATTGCAAGTGGTTTGAAGAAAATCCATGGTGGAAAAGGGGAGTTAGGGCCTAGCTGCAGAGCACGCACGGAGTGATTTGGGAATGAGGCCTAAATTTGTCTAAGTCCCCGTTTTAGCATTTTTGCTTTTTGCCTGTTTGGGGGTGTTAAACTTGTTTCCGCCTGGGTTGACGGGTCTGGGGGCATTGCTGGGAAGGTCTAAAACAGGATAAAAGTGTTTTGGAGAAAATCCATGGTGAAAAAGTTTTTCACTTTTCAGAGTTTTCGCTCACTTTCTTGTTTTCGGGGGCCTACTTGGGGGGCTTCCTGGTGTTTGCGGGGGTGTTGAGGGGTCTTGGAGCAACGCTGGGTATGCATAGTTTGGATTGCAAGTGGTTTGAAGCAAATCCATGGTGGCAAAGGGGAGTTAGGGCCTAGCTGCAGAGCACGCATGGAATGATTTGGGAATGAGGCCTAAATTTTTCAAAGTGTCACTTTTTCCGTTTTTTTCTTTTTGGCTGTTTGGGGGTGTTAAACTTGTTTTCGCCTGGGTTAACAGGTCTGGGGGCATTGCTGGGAAGGTCTAATACCGGATTAAAGTGTTTTGGAGAAAATCCATGGTGAAAAAGTTTTCCACTTTTCAGTGATTTTGCTCACTTTCGTGTTCACGGGGGGCTGCTTGGGGGGGGTTTGGGGGGTCTTGGAGCAATGCTGGGCATGCCTAGTTTTGGCTGCAAGTGGTTTGAAGGAAATCCATGCTGGGAACGGGGCGATTTGGAGTAGTTGAAGAAAGCGTTTGACACTATTTTTAACTTAGGGCTCGTTAGGGTTAGCAGTATTTCATGTGTTTGGGGGTGTTCCAGATTTTGGCAACTGGGTTCTGGGGTCTACTCTTGGAGCACTTGTCGGGAAATGCCCAATTTTGGTTGCAAGTGGTTTGAAGGAAATCCATGGTGGAAAAGGGGGGATTTGGGCCTACTTTACTTTCAAAGTACTTTTTCTCACCATTTTCCACTAGGCCTCAGACAGGTAGCAGTATTGCACGTTTTTTGGGGTCTGATTGGGGGTCTTCTACATTTTTGCGACTAGGTTTAAGGGTCTGGGAGCACTGCTGGGAAGGTCTAATTTTGTTCTAAAATCGCAGTTTACAGTACACCTAGCTTTAGGGGAAAGATCCGCAAAATTCGCCTATACTTATTTATCCTTCAAAAGGAGACTCAGAGTACGCCCTTTCAAAACTATTGTACTGTTGATTCTGAAACTGAAAGTGTGATTTTTTGCACTACACAGCGTACGTACCTTATATTTTTTTCTCAGTGGTGTTTTAATATCACTTCCTGTTTTTCCATCAACATTTACAGGGTGGCTTTCACCCTGTGCAATGGGAAAAAAGGATGAAGTCAGGCTTCACATTAGCGAGCCGCAATTCAGCATCCGCCAGGCAGGCAGTGGACAGGGTGTCTTCTGGTCACCAACATTGATCGACGGAGCGTCAGATGGAATGGAGGAGTACCACAAATAAGAGGAATGGCTGGATGCATGCAACTTCCCAAATTCAACAGGACAACTACAACAATATACAGTAACAGTATCCATTCATTTCTACTTATCTTTTAAGTAATGTTATTGCTGTGAACTTCTAAATGTGACTCTGTATTTCTTTGCTCTCTGCTTCTAAATTCATCCCTCCAGCCATTGTATAGGTTTTACTTTGCTATTTTTGAAACTAATTTAATGTACGAAGTGTTTCTCTGAGTGCAGAGATAGGCAAGTGAAAACGCATAATTACTGCAGCCCTGTACTGTCACATTCTTTCATTCATAGTTAGTACATTGTAGAAAGTACTACTTACTTTTCAGTAACCTATCCATGTACCAAGCAACTTGATGCATGCAGTAGTGCATGCACTTCCTTTATATCACTTAAAAGATTTATGGATAGCTTTGTATCCAAAGATTTGTTTATCTTCATTTGTTGTTTGGCCATGCTGTGCTTTTTTTTCTTTTCTCAACAAAACTTTCCCATAAAACCCCATTCCCATCCAATTTCCAAACCCTAACCCTCTTCCCCCGGGCTGTGTGGTTTTCATTGATGTGTGAGTAAATGACAGCAATAATTCCACACACTTGCTGGGGAGGATAAGGTCATAGCAACAGAAAATGAATTACATTTCAAGGCTGGTGAAGGAATCTGAGGATATATTCTTACTCAGCTTGACACAGACCCAGGACTAAGTATGAGCGCAAAATCCGTTCCGCTCGCGGATTTTGCGAATTTTCGGTAAATTTGCGATCTGCGAACTCCCGCGAATTTACAGCGAATTCACAAATCCGCGAGCGGCTGATTCCGGGGGCAAAAGTTGAAGCCTGGCTGGCCTGTCAACTTGTAACTATTTTACGATGGCGCCGGCAAGCTGCCAGCGCCATCCTAAAATACCTGCTTTATTTTATCTATTAGAGCTTCCTGTTGAAGCTAATTTAGTAAGTATTTTAGGATGGCGCTGGCAGCTTGCCGGCGCCATCGTAAAATATTTACAACATGCCCTTCCTGTGAGCCCAAAAACAATCGTGAGCGTCGTTGAGGCAGGTGTGCCTTCTTCCCAAATCTACCATGGAAAATCAGCTGTGATGCTGGATAGAGGCTTTTGGAAAGGGGCGACCAATCGGTCCCCCCGAACGTATGGCAGAGTACCACGATCCCCCCGGGAAGCCATCTTGGGCGGGAGGCGAGTCTCGGCTGGTATGCCATAAGCGGCGTAGCCGGGGCGCGCCTTTTCCCGCCCTAGAGTGGGTTGGCCTAGACACTGACGCGGCTGGCCACGCCCTTGGGGCAGGCAGGGGCGGGTTTACGCCCGCCCTGAAGACGGATAAAAGGAGGAACAAGACCAGAAAGCATCCTCTTGTTCCTGTGCTCTGAAGCTGCACCTCCTCGCTGCACGTGAGCTCGAGACGGAACGAAGAGCCAATTTTGAGCGTTGTAATCGTTCTTGTTTGTTTTCCAGATACTCTGTTGGAGAATGCCGAAGAAGGCGGGAAAGCGAATGACTACCGACCAGATGCTGCGTGTTCTCATGAAAGAGGTGACCGACCTAAAGAGGCGAATGGATAAAGACGAGGAAGGGGGGCCGAAACGTCCTTTGGTGGGAGCAGCCCCGGGAGGAAAAGGCAAGAGGCCCAGGAGGGGAGCAGCTGGGGGAGATAACCCGGGTCCTAGTGTCCCGCTCGAAGCACCCACTCCCGTGCCGGAGGAAGGGAATCCGATTCCCGTTGTGGTCACCCCCGTGTCCGGGGAAGATATGCCGCCCGAGCTGGCAGCACAATTAGCAGCGTGGTTGGGTAAAGGTAGCGAGGGCGCCATGGCTGTCGACGCGCAGGTGTTGATGAAGCAACTGCGTGAAACACGGGAAGCAGCGAGGGTATCCACGCCGGCTGCTGCCGTAGAGAAGTCACAGGGGACGGTTTCAGTCACAGACACAGCGTCCAGTTCAGGTAAGCGGCCATTGCCGATTGCGAGGGAGGAGTCGGCACCATCTCGAAGGGAGAAGTTGGGTCAGCATGTCCCTTTAGCTATTAAAGAAAAGATATGGGCAGGGGAGTATGTAAACATCTTCTCGTTGCTTACTGATCATTATGAGATGGAGCATGTTAAAGGTCAGAAGGACCTCATGCATCCGAGTGTTTGGCGCGCAAAGATGGCCGCCTTTAAGGTAAATGAAAACATTGGCAATTGGGGCAGGGCGTGGGGGGTTTTCACATCGATCTTGGGAGAACGAAGGCCCGAATTGCTACCCGAATTGCCGATTTATCAGTCACGGATCATGGGGTACTCTGTATCACACGAGGGTAATCATTGGTTTTGCTATGATAATCTTTTCAGAAAAGCAAAAGAGCATGATAAAAACTTAACTTGGGATTGTTATGATTCTGTGTCCTGGTCCAAAATGAAGGATACTGGTATGTTGAAATTGCCATTGGTGGGGAGTAACGAGGGCGAATCCTCCCGTCAGTATGCGGGGACGCCCTTTCGATCAGGTACGGGTACCGACAATCACTCGAGGCCTACCGGTAATGCAGGTAAAAAGGGGGTTTGTTGGAACTTTAACAGGGGTAAATGTACTAGGCCCCAGGGGTCGTGCAAATTTAGACACGAATGTAGTGGGTGTGGGCAATCATCCCATTCTGAGTCCACGTGCAGAGCCAAAACGGGTGATAACGGGGGTAGAGGAGGTGCCAAACAGGTCTAACATAGTCCGAGGGGCACCTTTACCTACCCCGATTGATACCTTGGCAATGATTCCCTGGCTCAGTGAATACCCGGATCGTGCTTCTGCTGGGGTGGTGCGGAACGGGTTTTCATATGGTTTCCGCATCCCAGTGGGGGACTTTCAGGGTGTGGAAAAATGCAAAAATCAGTTATCGGTCTTGCAGCATACGACCGTGGTACAGGAAAAGATCCGGAAGGAGGTTACTCGAGGTCGAGTCGCCGGTCCGTTTAGTGTACCCCCGGTTGCTAACTTTGTTTGTTCGCCTTTAGGAGTGGTTCCCAAGAAGGACCCGGGTGAGTTTCGGCTGATACATAATTTGTCAGCCCCACGTGGTCTTTCCGTAAACGAAGCGATAGACCCGGAAATGTGTTCGGTGCGGTACGCATCCTTCGATGAGGCCGTAGCCATTTTGAATCGCCTGGGGCCCGGTGCGCTGATGGCAAAATCTGATATCGAGTCAGCGTTCCGGTTGCTCCCGGTACATCCAGACGATCAGCGTCTCTTGGGATTCATGTTTCAGGGTCAGTATTACATGGATAGGTGTATGCCGATGGGATGCTCTATATCTTGTGCCTATTTCGAGAAATTCAGTAGTTTCCTACAATGGGTCTTCACTAAGAAGACGGGTTTCCAAACTGTGATGCATTATCTCGATGATTTTTTGTTCCTAGGGGCAGCCGGGGATCCGGAATGTGGGCAAGCTTTGGCTGCATTTGGTGTTTTAATGAATCAGTTTGGCGTGCCATTGGCACCAGGTAAGACGGCGGGTCCTTCGACTTGCCTTGAGTTTCTGGGGATCGAGTTAGACTCCGGAGAAGGTTGTTTCCGTTTGCCAGGTGATAAAGTGTTAAAGTTCAGGGCATCCCTGCAAATGTGTATGAGTGAATCTAAGGTTAAGCTGCATCAATTACAGCAGTTAGTGGGACAGTTGAATTTCGCCCTAAGAGTTATACCAATGGCCCGCCCTTTTTCCCGTTCGATCGCTCAAGCCATGGTCGGACTGAAGGAGGGCCATCATCGCACAAGGCTCTCGGCAGAGGTCCGCCAGGACATGCGCATTTGGTTGGCATTTCTGGCGGATTTCAATGGTCGAGTCGTCTGGAACAAACCGGCCGTGTCCTCTGAGGAGCTGGGGCTGTGGACAGATTCGGCAGGGAGCATGGGTTTTGGTGCCATTTTCGGCACTCGATGGTCTGCACAAAAATGGCCGGCATGGTGGCATAACAGTGGACTGACAAGTAACATTGCTTTCCTGGAACTTTTCCCCATTTTGGTGGCCCTGAGAACGTGGCCCGAAGGGTTCAGAGATCACTCTGTGGTATTTTGGTCTGACAATATGACCGTGGTTGAGTGTATCAATAGCCAGGCAGCACGATGCAAATGGATTTTGAGACTGCTCAAGGAAATCGTATTACTGTGTATGCAATTGAATGTGCTATTCAAAGCAAGACATGTACCGGGGGTAATGAGCCAGGCGGCTGATGCCCTTTCTCGTTTTCGTATGCAGGCCTTCTGGGGTTTTCTTCCCACAGCGGACCCGGAGCCGGCACCCTTTCCCGAAGCTCTCTGGTCTCTCGGTGCCCCGAACTTCGTAACCTCGTGGGAGAGAGTTTAGCACCCAGGACGAGGAAGGCATATGAAGGGGCGTTCCGGTCCTATTTAGCCTTTTTGGGGACTGCTAGCGAGGAGCTTTGGGGCCAGGAGGAATGGGTAGTGAACTTTCTGATGTCGTTACATCTGGCAGGGAAATCGGTGGCCACGGCCCAGAGGCATCGGGCTGCCATTTCCTTTGTTGCTAGGGCTCATGGGATCCAGGACCCGACAGCGTCTTTCGTTGTGCAAAAAGCGCTACGTGGGTGGCAACGCCTTGAGGGTCGCAGAGTAGATGAGAGGCGCCCGATAGGTTTGGATAGGTTGGCCCAGTTATTATCCAGACTCCCTACAACATGTTCATCTCAGTTTGAGACAGTGTTATTCCGAGCCACTTTTACGCTGGCATTTCATGGGGCTATGCGGGTAAGCGAATTAGTGGCAAGGAACAAGCAGGATGTGACGGGAGGACTGTGCGCAGAGCACGTTCAGATCAGAGGGGAGACGATGACTGTCTCGTTTGTGAGGTCCAAGACCGATCAGAGTGGGATGGGTGACTGCATAATTATACGCAGGATTCCCGGGTCGTCCATGTGCCCAGTGAAGTGTTTAGAGGATTATTTAACACGAAGGGTGGCATCATGGGAGGGGACCTTGTTGAGACACGCGGACGCCACCCCACTGACAAGGTTTCAGTTTCAGCGGGTGCTTGCGATGTCGATTACAGCTGCGGGCTTGAACCCGGGCGAGTTTGGGACCCATTCCTTTCGGATAGGGGCTGCTACAGAGGCTACAGCCAGGGGTCTGAATGTGGAACAAGTTAAACGTGTGGGGCGTTGGTCCTCCAATTGTTATAAAAGGTATGTGCGTTTGCACATGTTGTGAAGCTGTAATGATGTACTCACGCTTCTTGTTTTTGTTTGGTTTTCAGTTACGCAAGCCTACGAGGCGGGGCGGAATATGCAGTCGACCCAACACCGGGCCAGCGGTCAGACATCACCGGCTGTTAAAAAGGAGGTGTGGGTCGTGGGCCACTCATACGTGAGGCGTGCCGCGGACGTATTCAAGGCAGGTGACATGGTGCACGTGGCTGGGGAATACGGGTACAGTGTGTCCTTCTACGGAAAGGGCGGTCTCTGTATTGACCAGTTTCAATCATTTTTCGAGGGTTTGCTAGGGCGGACGAGGTCACCGCCGTCTGTAGTCATAGTACATCTTGGGGGCAATGATTTGGTCACCATTGGTAGACGACTTCTCCTGGAGGCGATGCTTTCCACTGTAAGTTGGTTAGCGAGGAGAGTTCCAGGGTGCACAATTGCGTGGTCCCATATGATCCCACGAAAAGTGTGGCGGGGGGCTTTTTCTGTTTCTGCTTTAAATCACTCTGTGAGAAAAATTAATAACAAAGTGAGTAGGTTGTTCCGTTCCAATGCACTGCATTCTATCTCGCATGGGTGTATTAATGATGACAGTATGTACTTGGGGGATGGTGTTCATTTGTCTCGGATGGGGAATGAGTTACTCATAGGAGACTTCATAGCTTGGCTGAAAACGTTAAAACATGACCTTTAGGTAGGAGTGTGGTGGGGGGTCCGGATAGCCGGTCAACTATCCGGACCTGTGGCGGTAAGGTCATGATCGGTGAGCACTAATTGGAAGATCCCTATGAGTGGGCGTCACCCATTACGGATGGGGGCGCTCGGGGGAGGTGGCCATTGGCCCCTCAACGGGGAGGCGGTCCCTTCTAAGGATGGGTCGCCGAAAGGAAAGGGAAGGCGGTCAAGGCCCCTTCATGGGTAGGAGGGGTTACAGCCCCCTCCTGGGGAATTTCCCGGGGCCAGGACGTCTGCGACGGCAGATGTGGTAAGTTGTGTGGGGTTTGGGGGGGGGTCTACGCTACCTTCTAGATACCTCACACGAGTCCTCGTACGACCTTTAAGTGGCGTCGAGTTTTATTGGGTCCCCGTCAAGTCAAGGGAAATTGGTAGTTGCACTTGAGGTATGCCTCCGTGCCGCCCCTCTCAAGTGAGGGGGATATGTCTGGGTTAGGGATCTTGACACCGGTTACGACCTTGCCGTTGGCCCTTAAACGTTAGGATGTACAATTTCAAAAGTTAAGTAAATGTTTGGTAGGATGTTAGTTCGGCTAGGAGAACCTTTGTATTAGAGGATATGTTAAGGTTAGCCAAACAGCGCAATGTGGTAATGAAATTGTACATAATATGAAACTGTTGATTTAATGTTTTAATTTTGTTTCATATTTTAATAAATACGGCCCGGGAGGGTCACTCCCTCCCGTCTTCCAAAAAACTTCAGAACTGTTTCCGGTTTCCCATCCTTGGGGATTGTGTTGAGAGGGGGTGGCGGGTATCTCAGCCATATGGAAAGGGGCGACCAATCGGTCCCCCCGAACGTATGCAGAGTACCACGATCCCCCCGGGAAGCCATCTTGGGCGGGAGGCGAGTCTCGGCTGGTATGCCCGAAGCGGCGTAGCCGGGGCGCGCCTTTTCCCGCCCTAGAGTGGGTTGGCCTAGACACTGACGCGGCTGGCCACGCCCTTGGGGCAGGCAGGGGCGGGTTTACGCCCGCCCTGAAGACGGATAAAAGGAGGAACAAGACCAGAAAGCATCCTCTTGTTCCTGTGCTCTGAAGCTGCACCTCCTCGCTGCACGTGAGCTCGAGACGGAACGAAGAGCCAATTTTGACCCACCCACCAGCCCCTGAAGTCAGCGAGTGGTTTTTGAATAAAGTTTGATGGATAATTCTGATTTTCGTTTACAGGTTGTGGTATTATCGTGAAGATTTTGAGTATGCAGTAAAGAATGATCGATTTGTGTTATGTTTTGCAAATAAAGTAATTGTGCTTTAGTGTTCATCAGTAAGCATGCTTTGAATAAAGTTGTTGTTGCTACTGTCTGTTATATTTAGTCTTTAGTTATTTAGTTATCATTGTCGTATTTATCTTGGTCGGGCGGTAAGGTCATGATCGGTGAGCACTAATTGGAAGATCCCTATGAGTGGGCGTCACCCATTACGGATGGGGGCGCTCGGGGGAGGTGGCCATTGGCCCCTCAACGGGGAGGCGGTCCCTTCTAAGGATGGGTCGCCGAAAGGAAAGGGAAGGCGGTCAAGGCCCCTTCATGGGTAGGAGGGGTTACAGCCCCCTCCTGGGGAATTTCCCGGGGCCAGGACGTCTGCGACGGCAGATGTGGTAAGTTGTGTGGGGTTTGGGGGGGGGTCTACGCTACCTTCTAGATACCTCACACGAGTCCTCGTACGACCTTTAAGTGGCGTCGAGTTTTATTGGGGCCCCCGTCAAGTCAAGGGAAATTGGTAGTTGCACTTGAGGTATGCCTCCGTGCCGCCCCTCTCAAGTGAGGGGGATATGTCTGGGTTAGGGATCTTGACACCGGTTACGACCTTGCCGTTGGCCCTTAAACGTTAGGATGTACAATTTCAAAAGTTAAGTAAATGTTTGGTAGGATGTTAGTTCGGCTAGGAGAACCTTTGTATTAGAGGATATGTTAAGGTTAGCCAAACAGCGCAATGTGGTAATGAAATTGTACATAATATGAAACTGTTGATTTAATGTTTTAATTTTGTTTCATATTTTAATAAATACGGCCCGGGAGGGTCACTCCCTCCCGTCTTCCAAAAAACTTCAGAACTGTTTCCGGTTTCCCATCCTTGGGGATTGTGTTGAGAGGGGGTGGCGGGTATCTCAGCCATATTCGCCACTTCGCAAGTGGGACATTACAGTTTTTAACTATGCAGATGATCTGCAGATCATCTTTCCACTCAACTCCCCCGATGCAATAGACAACTTCCACTCTGCTATGCGCCACATACTAGAGTGGATGAATTCCAACCAACTGAAGCTGAACCCCGGGAAAACTGAGCTCCTCCTCCCAGGCGCCAGTCTCTCTGCCTGGGGCACTCACTTCTGGCCGTCCGAATTGGGCCCCCCGCCGTCCCCTTCCACCTCTGTCAAAAGCCTCGGCGTTATAATTGACGCCGAGCTCTCCCTCCGACCCCACATTAGTTCCGTGATCTCATCCTGTTCCTTTCAGCTTAGGAAGATCCGGAAGGTCTGCCATCTCCTTCCCACGCCGGCCCTGACACAGGTCATCATTTCTCTTGTGCTCTCCCGTTTGGACTTCTCTAATAGCATCTACCATGGACTCCCCAAAACTCTCCTCCACCGTCTCCAGGTGGTTCAAAATCAGGCAGCCCGGATCATCTTCAAACTTCCCAAATGGCAATCTGCCAGACCCATGATACACAAACTGCACTGGCTACCCATCGAACAAAGGGTGGCCTTTAAGCTGGGCTGTCTCACGTACAAAGCCCTCAATTGCCCCAGTCCTGCCTTCCTGGTTTCTCTGATCACCCCCTACTGTCCAAATCGCAACCTCCGCTCTACCCATCTCAAATCACTCAGTATACCTAAAACCAGAACCAATAAGTTCGGCGGACGAAGGTTCGCATTCTTGGCCCCAAAATTCTGGAATTCCCTTCCCCTGTGCATCAAATCTAGCAGCTCCCTCCTCCATTTTAGGAAGCTGCTAAAAACTTTTCTCTTCCCCCCACCCTGCTAACCCTGCACTAACCCTCAGTTCTGGAATTTGATGTCTCACAGCGCCAGGAAACCCACGGTGTCAGTGCGCTTTATAAATCCCATTTAATAATAATAATAATAATGCATCCTTGACTTTCACGAGCGCAATACCCGTGCTGTTCATGTGACTAGGAGCTTTTTTCTCTTCATCTGCTGAACTGATCTTTTTCTGACCTTTTATACACACAAGAAGCATGTGTGAACTCGCATGGAAGCCCTGCCCGTTTGGCCCCGCCCACACACTCGTGGTTTGTACCGTCTTCCCGCCATTCACCCACTATGATGGACAGCTCACTCAAGGGACCCCTGCACCCTTCGGGGCGATTGCATAGTAACACACACATGGTCGCTCGAACTAGTTGATGCTCAAATTCAGTGACTCATTCATTAGCCCAAAAACAATCGTGAGCGTCGTCGAGGCTGGACAGGTGTGCCTTCTTCCCAACTCTACCGTGGAAAATCAGCTGTGATGCTGGATAGAGGCCTTTGCATCCTTGACTTTCACGAGCACAATACCCGTGCTGTTCTTGTGACCAGGGGCTTCTTTCTCTTCATCTGCTGAACTGATCTTTCTCAGACCTTTCAAACACACAAGAGGCATGTGCACTCGCATGGAAGCCCCGCCCCAAATCCGCGGATACGCAAATCCGCAAAATCCGCGGATTTTGCGGATCCACGATCCGCAAATCCGCAAAATCCGCGGATCGTGGATCCGCAAAATCCGCCCATGCTTACCCAGGACTATTGGCAAATCAAAGCAGATTTTCATGGGCGCCATCAACTGGATTGATCATCAAGAACATCCTCCTCCTACACGTGGCAAATGATTACGCTGCTGTGTCCTTCACCTTCAGTACTATTTCTTGTAGTAGTAGCCAATGTCAAATTCCACGCAAGTAGTAGTTATACTTTCAATACTTTAGCATTTGTAAGGCTACATTATGGCACTGTTCTAGTGTACTGTCATGTCAGGCCATTCAAGGTTTCATTTTCTTTTTTTTCATATGCTGCAACTGCCACTGTGTACCACCACTAGCACCACCGCAATGATGCCATTTCATCCGCACAGGATTGCCAACCTTAACCGCCATTTGCCATGCAGCCAGCCCTGTGCCTAGCCCTATTTTCAAACACGAATTACAGGTAAGATAAGCGTTTGGGGGAGGAAGAATAATGGAGTAGTAGGAGAGACGAGAGACTGACAGTAGTACTAGTAAGGTCCTAGGACAATTGAATTCACTAACTCTGTGAGAGGCACTTAGTTTTGTAAACATTTGGGCAATTACTTACACAATTTGAATCAAGAAGCCCCTTAAGTTTCAAGAAAACAAATTTACAGTTAACCCCCCCAGCCTCAACTGCAGTAAAAACACGAATGCTATGTTTAAGTTGAAAGTAATAATTATTTATATCCCTAACAAAAATAAACTATCCCGCAAGACCCGACCCACCCCCCCTCTCTAAGCCCAAAGAATGTCCGTGAAATAAAAAGTCCCCAAAGTCCAAAAAACCCAACTCCCAATTCCCACCCCCCAAAAGTCTTTAAAAAAGGGGCAAGGGACAGTCTCTCCTCCTCTAATGCCGCCGGCGGTGTACTTTTTTGGCCAGGTGGTTATGCTCCTTGCGGAGGTTCTTGAGCAAGATTTTCATTTTCTTCTGCTCCTGCTCAAGGTAGGACACCCTGAGGGTTAGGCGGTGCACGCGTGCCTTTGAAGTGCTGTGGGGGGCAGCTGATTTTTTGGCTGCTTGGCGGTGGCGGGTGGCTGCGGTACCACGGCTCCGTAGCTGGAGGCTTGCGCTAACTGGCTGACCCAGGCAGCACGGAGGAGGATGCAGCTGTCGCTGTGGATGTTGTGGAGGTCGACTGCGTGTCCTCCTCCTCAAGGGCCCCCAGCCACCGATATTCGGCAACAGTCACCTCCAGCTTCCGTTGCAGGGCCCGTCTAGCCAGCTCCTTCCGTGACAGTTTTGAAGGAGCATCTATATGAAGAAAGAAAGACATAGTCTGTAACCAATGCTCTTTAAGATTAACACAAAATAATTCAGCAGAAAGTTGTGTCACAGTAGAACTAGCAATTTGCAAGCACAGTACATAACATTTGTGGCCTGTATCTGTCTAACCTCCCACTTCTTCAGCCTTGCTCTAACATTAGTAGGAGTTTCAGGAATCAATTCTACGAGCACTATGGACTCACTACATTAGAGTCGACTATGACAGTACACCAGTCTTATTCTTCTTCTCTCTTGTTTAGCGAAATTGGTACATAAACTTCTGGAAGCCGGCATAATGCCAGCGCAGTCAACTTGCACCCGAGAAAAACAGACGAACGCCATGATGACACAGGCTTGCGTTACTGTATCAGTCCAGTACATGCAGGTGGTGAAGCTCTTACTTTTCTATTACGGGTGGCACTGAGAATACTCTGTTACAAAGGCTACTGCTTAATTAATTTAACTTTCACCCTACAGTGCCAATGACTACTAGAAAAGGAAAATGAAGAAGGTAAATAATATGATTATTTATCCCTTCACAGGATATGTATTTGCTTACATATGGGATGACTTTAGGTGCTTTGTTTTTTATTGAGTGAAAACTGGTAGGCCACACATGAATGACAGAGTTGTACTAAAATTATTAACAGAGGTAGTGAGTGGCCCCCGTAATCGCCGATATGCTGTGCTTGCAATACAAACTACTGCTACTATTCATGGTAGTATTCGGAAAAATTACAACTTCTTTTCCTTGCCTTTCCTACACTGGAACGGACGTGCGGGTGCGGTGTTACATGCTCTTCAAAGTAACACTTAGTTCATCCAGTGACCGTGTACTCTTTCTACTACACATATGCTATCTATGAGTCAGATAGTACCATGATCCAGGCATCCATCCATTCAAAGTAAATGTCAATCATTCTTCTTAATGTCTCAACAGGACAAACCTTACTTTTTCTCACGGGAAAACAACATTTTGATTTTATTTTGGAAACCGCAAGCCATGCATCCGTGCTTGACTTGCATTTGAATTTCAACCAAAGGATATATTGCGCACACATACAGTTTCTGTATCACCCACCCAGGCAGTCGTCTTCCCTTTCTCCTTCCACCCATCCTTGCTTCATCTTTCAACCGGCCATGCATCATATTCCCAGCCACCTCGGGCAGCAATCAAACACGTATCATTCTTTGCCAGTCATCATTACTTTTAACTCGCTCGTCCTTCCACACTTACTTACACCCTTCTTTCCCTTTTCGTTCATCCCATCCATCAAGTTAATCTCTGATCTGACTTCGAAAAAACTTTCACAGCTGAGTTGAAGACAATTTAGAGGAGGCTACTACCTGGTTGATATAAACTTAGTTCTAAATTTGTAAGTCTTCTTAACAGTATAGTATACTTGTACTGTACAACATATACACCCGTGCAGAGAGCACACTCTGCAGTCTGCAATCTCAATAAGGAATATAATAGCTTACCAGTGTCCGCCACTACCGTGGCATCCCCCACAGCAGTTTCCGCTGGCTGTTGCACCACCTCCGCCCCAGGAGTGCCCACCTCGCGCTGGCCCCGGCACAGGTGGATGGTTGTGCCGATGTTCCGCCTAGAAAATACATTTCAGATTCTTAGATGCCATATACATCACTCCCTAGTATTTTGTCTAGGAATGAAAAAATGTCACTACGACTACACAAACAAATTTAATAATTTGTGACTGTCTAGTCAAAACTAAAAATTACCCTTTTTTCAGGGAAGGGTGTTGTCTTGCTACACTTTTTGGCACAACTGATGAATGCTTGCTTTTTAACACGCACCGTTTTTCTCATAACAGACAGAAGCTTCCCTTCTAAGAACAAGAGCAAGATCAGATCATCATCACTAGGACGGAGTCAGCAACGATTCAGCACCACAAAGAAGATTTGAAGTTCCAACCAGGTGAGGGCTCGCCCACAATTAATGTGTGAAATCACTAAGCACTTTTCCATTTTCAATCCACCGTTTATGTTGTATGATGAACTTGATTTTAATAAATGTTTTTACTTTTAATAAAGCTTTAAAACTTACATAGACTCTGTGGTTTTTGGTCATGAGTGAGTGAGCGAAAGGGTTTGCAATTTTCAAGCATGAGTCCGTGGCTCTGACAGTTCTGGACTCTGACTCCGTAGTCTTATGTCCTGGGTTGGATAATCATCATTGGGGATCAATCATCGATGAATTAGGGAGCGAAATGACTCTGCCACACTAGCTAGTCAGTAAGGACATTGGGGGTTCAAATTCTGTTATGACTGAGGTATGTGGAAAGTCTAAGTGCGCCTATTACAATTGATAAACAATGCACTATTTAGTGTCCATAGTTCTATTTGTGCAGAATTGTCCCTGCAACAATAGTAGTATGGATTGCCCTCCTATCCAATCAAAAAGGAAACTAGTATCTTATTCTTTCTTGGTGGTCATTGAAATTTTATTGTTGGGAATTGTCAAAGCATAAACATTTAGAAGACTTCAAAAGACATAGAGCTATTGCTGAATAGAATGGGAGTTTCGTTTAACACCTTTTGCCAACTGTGCAAGCTTAGTTAGCTACACAGACAGACTAATAATAATAATCTAGTAGTACCACAGGGAGTCATAGTAGAGGCAGGATAAGAATTTAGAAACAGTCTACAAGAAGATCAAAGACGATTTAGAAAAAATCGAATGAGGAACATTAGTAAAAAATAGGTACTCTAAAAGATAGGGAAGTATAATTATCAATATTAACATGAAAACTTACTGGGGCCAGCAGAGGAGCCCTCGCTGGACCGATCCTGGCCTTCCTGTTCCTGCTCTGCCGGCGCCGCTACCTCCTCCACTGTCCTCTTGCCCCTGGGGGGAGCTGATGTACAACATGAAAGAAAGACCCAAACATGAATGATTGTTGTCAACCAAATCAAACATTTCAAAAGAACAATAACAAATTATTTCGGGGAAATAGCAAATATACCACAATTGCACTACATTTATTGACCTATCTGATGTAGTCTACTAGGATATTAGTATTGCTGGATTCGCGGACCGTCGACTTGGAAAGTTATGTAACTCACTAAACCAACTACAAAAAGGTTCGACTAGGACTGGCAGGCAGCACTCCGCAGCACGCGAAGTGACAGGCAAAGTCTATCGTGATTGCAGACCAGTGAGAACACTAAATAGTAAGTTTCCTACTACATAACCAGTCATTAAAATACTCAAACTATCAACCCACCACCACTATCTCTTCTTAGTGGCAGGTGTACAAAGGAAGGACTGGACTTGAGTCTCTAGGGGCAGATTTACAAGCCCCTTGTGACTCTTTTGCTCTGTCGTTGCGTGACTTTTGTGACACAGCAGCAGCGCAAAAGAGGCGCCATGGTGCGGGGTATATTAACGTGACGCATCTGGGAGATTCATCACGTTGTAAAGCCCTGCGCCATAAGGGGGCGTTCCGGCGCAAGGGAGGGCGTTCCCGCGCAGGAACGCATCCTATAAGTGGCTGAGTGAAATCTACAAGATTTCACTCAGTCACTTTTAGGCCAATGCTGCGTCACTCAAAACCCTGCGCCTGCTTGAAGCAGACGTACGGCTTGACACAGCATTGGGGAGATAGGGCACCCCAGAGCATTGCTGGAGCTGTGTCGTGGATGCGACACAACTCCAGCAATGCGCCGCCTTTAGGGCACAGATGCGTGCCGCTTCTGTGTCGTTTTTGCCCCATGGTGCGCCGCATTGTAAATGGGGCGCACCATGGGTGGTGGAGGCGTGGCGCACAATTACTGGCGCATCCCTGCTAATTTGCAGGGATGCACCAGTAATTGTAAATCTGCCCCTTAGTGTCTAGCATTACGCAGTTCTGTAAAGTACACTCATACATAATTACTCAGGCCAATGAAATGAGCACAAAATCGAAAACAAATAAGCATAGTAGCACCGCCACTGAGCAGGAGAGCAGTGCACTTGAAATGCAATCACAGAAGATTTTGAAACATAATTTACCTACAATGTAATCGGTAGCATTATTGCTCTTCGGAAAAAACAAAAATGTGCAATATGATAATACATAGAGTAGGAGAAAACAGAGTAGTGATTAAATGGCTACTACTACTCACCAAGCCCGGGGATCTTGACGCCTAGCAGGTCGTGTTCACGGTCCAGGAGGTCGGACCACCGGTGCGTGGCCTGGTTGTAGGTGCGCCGGACCCGAGAGTGTACACATGGCCCGGCACACCTTCTCCCACAGCTTTCGACGCTCCCGGAGCCCGTACCCGCTAGCGATCCTGCCGCCTGCCGCGATGGTCTTAGGGAGGCGGCGCTGCACATAATAAACCAGTGTGGCCACCTCCTCCGCGCTGAAGATCTCCCGGGCTGTGACTTGCTCCCCCCTCAATCGCCCGCATGGGAGCCGGGTACGGGGTGCGGGACCCTTCCCTTTGTCCTTCCCGGCTCCCTTTGCCATGGTCCTGGACAGGAATGGAAATAATAAATAGGAAAGAGAATAGGGAAAAAGTAAATTAAAAAAAAGTAAAAAAAAGTAGTTTTAAAGTAACCAAAAGTAGAAGAAAACACAAAATATAGATCTAGAAAAATAGAGGGATAGATAATAAGTAAAAAAGATCAAAAAAACTTCAAACAAACAAAGGATGGCAAAGATTGAAGCTGGATAGAAAAAGCATGCCCAGAACCATAGCAATGAATGAAAAACAAGGTGGCCGCGCCGATTGAGGACCGCGTGGGTAAGTTTGCGCGATATTTCCCCCGCGAGTACGCAAAAACACACGCAAACTCGTAATAGCGCGCCGCACACAACGCGAGATTGCCAATAGCACCCGGAAACGGAAATACGCAACGCGCAAAAGATGGCCTCGCCCATGTATGACCGCATGGGTAGCTTCATGGTCGGTGCGCTGCAAGCGACCCGCGAATACGCAAAAAACCCAGCGAACACGCAAAAAAACCCTGCAAATTTGCACGAATTCGCGAATTTTGCGGATCGCGAATTCACAGACCTCGAATTCGCACATTTCGCCCATACTTAGTTTCGGGCTTAACCTTCCAAGCAGCGAGTTCAGTATATTCAGACTATGATTCCGATATTTCAGCCTCTATCCTGGATTTCGTTGAGACTGACTCTGAGGCTGTTGGACCTCATGGCCTCCTGCATCCTGTTGGTAAGACACACCAGATGGCGAATGTAGGCTCTGTAGTGGGAGTTGAAGTTCCAATGGGCACAGCCTCTGGGAAATCTCACTGACGTTGTTCAGATCACGGAACAAACTGCAAAAGTTCTGCAGTGGTGGTTAACGAACCGTGACTGGGTCAATGGCAGACCTCTCTTCCTTACACAACCAGACCTCACAGTCCTGACAGATGCATCACTTCTGGGATGGGGTGGCCATCTGGTAGAGGTGGAGATCAGAGGACCCTGGTCTCCGGCGGAGATGGGATTCCAAATAAGTTTATTGGAGCTTCAAATGATTTGGTTGGCATTGAAAGCATTTCTTCCCTCTGTCAAGGGGAAGTTAGTGCAGGTATTCACAGACAACACCACCACCATGTGGTACTGCAAAAAGCAGAGCGGAGTGGGGTCGTGGACCCTTTGTCGAGAGGCTCTTCGTCTCTGGACATGGCTGGCACAGTAGGGCATAACCCTGTTGGTTCAATACCTGGCAGGTTCTCTGAATGCCAGGGTGGACAAATTCAGCCGTCGATGCCTAGCGGATCACGAGTGGCATCTCCAGTCGGAGGTGGTGCAAGGTCTCTTTCCGCAGTGGGGAGAACCTTGGTTAGATTTGTTCGCCTCAGAAGAGAACAGGCAGTGTCAGCGGTACTGCACGCTGGAGTTTCCAACGTGGCTATCGTTAGGTGATGCTTTTTGTCACAAGTGGTGCACAGGCTTATTGTACTCCTTTCTGCCCATACCACTCCTGCCCAGGGTTCTGAAGAAGATCAGGATCAACCGGACCCAGGTCATTCTTGTGGCTCCGGACTGGGCAAGGAGAGTCTGGTATCCAGAGCTTCTGAGAAAGAGTATCGATCCTCCGGTCAGGCTGCCCCTTCGGGAGGATCTTCTGTTGCAGCAGCAGGGGAGTGTTTTACACCCAAACCTGTCAACTCTGCGCCTCCATGCATGGCGATTGAGCGGCGACAGTTGATAGCTTTTGAACCTCCTCCCAAAGTCTGTAACATTATTCTAGCAGCCTGGCGACCCTCCACTAAAACGGTATATGCCTACCGTTGGCAGAAATTTGTATTATATTGTACAGAAAGGTCCATTGACCCTCTTTCTGCTTCTCTTTCTACTGTACTTTTATTCATTCTAACCATTGTCCAACAGGGCTCTGCTTTGGGAACTCTCTTTCTGGTCAGTTTGCTTTTTTGCGGCTGCCAGACCAGCCATCTCTCTTCAAGTCTGCAATTGTAAATAGATTTCTAAAAGGGCTGGCTCAGTTATTCTCACATAGGACTCTTTGTTATGCCACAGTGGGGCCTTAATTTGGACCTTACCTATCTAATGTGTGCTCCCTTTGACCCTTTCCACAATTGTCCCCTCCGGCTGTTGACCATCAAAACAGCCTTCTTAGTGGCGATTACAGTTGCCCGGATGGTGAGTGAGTTGCAGGCGTTATCTTGCTTGTCTCCTTATGTTATGTCATTTACTAACAAGGTGGTGCTTCGCACCAGAGCATCCTTTTTGCCAAAGGTTGTGACCCAATTCCATCTAGGTCAGTCCATCACTTTGCCCACCTTCTTTGCTCCTCTGCATCCCGCTAAGGAAGAGGAGCGTCTCCACCGACTGGACTCAAGAAGAGCATTGTTGTTCTACTTTGACCACAAAGGTGGATGATCAACTCTTTGTGGTATACGTGGTAGCGAGGAAGGGAAGGGCAGTGTAGAAAAGGACAATCTCTCTCTGGGTCGTTCTCTACATCAAGATCTGTTATGACTTGGCAAAGAAGAAGCCCCCTGAGGGATTAAGGGCCCATTCCATCAGGGGAAAAGCTGCAACTAAGGCCTTGGCTCTGGGTGTCCCAGTCCAAGACATGTGTCAGGCAGCAACGTAGGCTTACTTTGCACCCGTTGGCAAAACATTACTGCCTTGATGGCCAGGTGCGCAGGGACGGCATTTTGCCCATTCAGTCTTGCAAGACTTTTTACTTTAGGATAAGGTTCTGCAAACCACCCACGGGTATCTGATTAAAAGGTAAGGAAAATGCAGCTAGAAGTCTCTGTCAGAGGAACAAGTTACTTACCTTAGGTAACGCATTATCTGGTAGAGACTCTATCTAGCTGCAGATTCCTGACAGGCCCACCCATGTCTCTCCGCTTTGCGTACTGATATTTTAGGACTAGTGTTGTTTTCCCCTTTCAGGGCCCTAGTTTTGCACACGGCTACGTCAGTTACTTTGTGGCTCTGCACTTCTGGCATGGAAAAAACGAAAAATACTTCTGTCCACATGCCTGGGTGGCACCTTTATAGGCACCGCAACGTCTTAACCGACGTTAACGACGACATCATGCGGAGCCGAATGGAGCCGATAGACGTCGCGTGCAAGGGGTATTGCCCAGCAAAAGTTTCTGGATCCAGGCTTTCGCCTGGGAAATTCAAAGGTAAGAATTCTGCAGCTAGATAGAGTCTTTATCAGATGATGCTTTACCGAAGGTAAGTAACTTGTTCTTCACCAATTGTAAAAAATTCCTACCTTACTTGTAATTGTAGTGGGTCAATAAGTACCTACTTCAAATGGTGTTTGGACAAAATATTGAGTTATAAATATTGGGAGTGTAGTTCTTGCCATTCCATTGCTGTAGTTCGACATTCTTTGCAGGGCGGGGAGTAGCACCTGGTTTGTGCCTGGGTTTTCCTTTGTTTCTCTTTTTTTGTTGAAGTTCTGAAATATTGGACTGCTCAGAAATGTATTGCATCTGGATGTTTGTGAGTGAGACTTTCAGGCCGCACTGTACCACTAAAAACACCTTAATAAAATCTGTTCACAAAAAAATTAATATCAGGAGACAGAAATAAAATATTGTGATGCAAAAATATTGTTGCCAATATGTTTTGAGGAATATCGTTGTTTTTAATATTGTTTCCCATAATATAGTTGTAAAAATCTTGCATTTTAATGTGTTTTAGTGTATTAATTTTATATGTTACTATTGTTTGTATAATTGTTAGTAATTTATTTAAATATCATTTGTAATTTTAAGTGATTTATAATTTTTTATTTAATTGTTAATAGTAATTTATAGTGATGTAGTGGGCTAATGGGTTTGTAGGGAATAGAGTGAGAAGTTAAGTAAGTGTTCATTATTTATTTGATTATTAATTATGTATATTGTGTAAAACTAATGTATTTTGGTCATATTGTAAGTGCGGGGCGCTGGGTTCATAGAGGTATAGGGTGGGAAGTTAAGTAATAATCAACAATTATTAATTAATTATCAATGATGTAAATTTTGCTATGCTTATTTATTTTAGTTTTATTTTAGATGTGGGTTGCTAGGTTTATAACGGTATAGGGTAGGATTTTAAGTTATAATTAGTTTAATAATATTTTTTTAAATAGTAAATATTCAAATTCTTTTTAAAATAGGAAGTAGTATTAAAATAGTAAATAATGATTTTTTCATTGATAAATATTTAGTTGATTATTATCTATGTAAATTGTTCCATTGTTTTTTATTTTTTAATAAATAAATATATATATATATATATATTTTAATATTAATTAACACTGTCTATATTTAGAGTTTAATATAGTTTTTCTAAAATTATAGGGTTATTTAAATATTTAATGTCTTTGAAGTGAAGTACTTTCCCTACTTTTGCACAGACTAGAGTGGGGATAGTAAATTGTACCCCTCCAATGTCCACTTTTGCTGCTATTGTGCTGTTTGGGGTGGGAAAAGTAAATGTAACCCGTCAAGATCCAACACTTTCCCTATTGTTGTGCTATTTAGAGTGGGAATATTAAATGTAACCCCTCCGTAGTCCAGCACTCTCCCTACGGTTACATTGACGGAAGTGGGAATAGTAATAAACCGAAAGTGGTACAAGGTGACAGACTAATAGGTCAGCACTTCACTATCTCTCTGCTGCCTTGTCAGGATTGTCATGCACAAAACTGCGGCACCTGTCTCCTTTTGGTGCCTCTGGTTACAGATTCTCACAACGTTTTGAACAAATGGAGGTGCACTGAACATAATACAAGAAGTCCAAATTTCTTTTCTTTTTTTTCGTCTTTTATTTCAAAATCGATAGTGGTGCACAAAGACAGCCAACGCGTTTCGTTCCCCAAAACCAACCGTTTTTGGAACTTCCTCAGGGCTTCAAAATGGTAACGAAAAAGTGTATATATATTTTTATATATCACGCCAAGGTGCTAACACTCGGTGATTCATAAAGTAAAGAAATCATCTCCAGACACTGTTTGATAACAGACCTAATAGATCACAATACCAATCAATTAGCAGGAGGTGGCAATTGATAATAGTTCGTAATATTTCATAACAGAAAGATAGACCCAAAATTTGAGAATATCAATACCTTAAAGCGTTGGCTGTCTTTGTGCACCACTGTCAATTTTGAAATAAAAGACGAAAAGAAAGAAAAGAAATGTGGACTTCTTGTATTATGTTCAGTGCACCTCCATTTGCTCAAATCAGAAGTGGGAATAGTAAATGTAACCCCTTCGAAGGCCAATGCTTTCTCTGCTGTTGCTGAGACTGGAGTGGCAATAGTAAATCTATCCCCTTCTGAAGTCAAAAGCATTCCCTACTGTTTTCTTTTCAAACAGATTCTATTGTTTTTCACACATCTAGTAGTGAAATCGATGCGATTATCAGTCTGTCTAATAACATGCAATTAGTAAACAATCAACTCTCACCCCCAATGAGTAAATACAACACTGCAGAAGTGAAATAGCATATCATGGTCCGTGAAGGGCTCCAGCGTGCCCAAGAAGAAGACAAGAAATACAGACAGCTAAGTATACATTTGCAGTAAATATTAAATGGTGCACAGTACATGCCGGAACAGGTGATACATCTCTGAACAAGCACAATCATAGTGATCCTGTAGATGAACCTACAGGTGTTCCCAGCTCTGCCATGCTCTAACTACTTCAATTTTCCCTATGCCTCTTCGGAATTCTCTTTAAAGTATTCTTCCCTCACAACCCGCCCATTTAATAAATTGTCTTCTCCACACAGGGATCCGAGTACCCCTGGGGACTTCCAATTTCTCCTTATCTCCTGTTTGACAAGAATAAATGCTAAGTCCTGGAACTTACTGGTAATTTTCATTTCTGACGTGTGGGGAAACCATCCCAGCAAACAGTACCCTGCGTTGAGGGGATCTCTCTTTCTATGACCTCTTTGAGTGTATGAAAGACCCATCCCAGAATATGTGCAGTATGGGAAACGCACAGGACATGTGTAAGATGTGTGTTCCTCCCTCTCCACATCTAGGGCATGCCGCATCGGCTACTTGGAAATATTTGCTCACGCATTCCGGGCTCTGTATAAGCAGGAGACCACCTTAATGGTGCCCCCCAAGAGAGCTATATATTGACAACTCCGGGTAGGACCTTGCGTTCGTCGGACGCCACTCTTTTGTCCCAATCCCGCTTCAAATTGACCACGGTGGGGGGCCGTGCATTTTCCAACACGCTCCCAGCTTTATGGAACAAATTGGATCCAGAGCTCAGGAAGGAAAGTAATTTACTTTCCTTCAGAAAAAAACTAAAAACTGTTTTGTTTAAACAAGCATGGAGCAGATCCTAGGTGCACAGTTGGTTTCAAGTGAATGTAACATCTTATCACGTAAATCTGGACAGACAGCGCTTAGAGACCCCTGTGGTTATAACGCGCCATATAAATTAAATAAATAAATAAACTCTGCAATGCAGGTAGTTCGGTAGTTCCCATACACCAGTGTGTGCGTATTGCTGTTAGGAGTGCTCCATGCAGTAAAAAGTGTCCCTACGGAAAATAGAATTCTACACAGAACTTCTCAAATGGGAGCAGTTCTGTATTTCTGAAGAGGTCACCTATTTTTAGCGCTGCCGCTTCAGTCCAGAGCGGTACAAAAGGGAGTGGTGATGGACGGAGCATCTGAATCAATCAAACACTCACACCCAGTCAAAAGATCTGGGTTTAATCCATCACCGTTCTTTAGCCCACTCTGCCACCCCAGTTCAAACAAGGCTATATGCAAATCAGTCTGACCCTGTGCCTCATGGGAACAGTCCAGCCCGAACTGCCAAGCCATGTCTTCCCTGGACCGGAAACAAGCTTCCGAGGACCGGTTTCTGGCATTCCAGCCGTCTTCAGCCCGGCTTGCTTGAATCCAGTGGCAAACTGAGCAAGGGACTCACGTCTGAGCATACCCTGCCACACTTATGGCGGCCAAAAGCGGTACAAAAGGGGGTGGTGATGGACGGAGCATCTGAATCAATCAAACACTCACACCCAGTCAAAAGATCTGGGTTTAATCCATCACCGTTCTTTAGCCCACTCTGCCACCCCAGTTCAGACATGGCTATATGCAAATCAGTCTGACCCTGTGCCTCATGGGAACAGTCCAGCCCAAACTGCCAAGCCATGTCTTCCCTGGACCGGAAACAAGCTTCCGAGGACCGGTTAATGGCATTCCAGCAGTCTTCAGCCCGGCTTGCTTGAATCCAGTGGCAAAGTGAGCAAGGGACTCACGTCTGAGCATACCCTGCCACACTTATGGCGGCCACAAGCGGTACAAAAGGGGGTGATGATGGACGGAGCATCTAAATCAATCAAACACTCACACCCAGTCAAAGGATCTGGGCTTAATCCATCACCGTTCTTTAGCCCACTTTGCCACCCCAGTTCAGTTGGAAAGACAAAGACGAACTACTCCCATTTCAAGCTATCAGGAAGCCTATAAAAAATCCTTAGCGCACTATCACAGTAACATTAGGAAAGCATGGAAAAGTTTTATCTCCCAGCAACTTGATAAAGCAGGAAATTCGTCCAAGGAACTTTTTTAATTCCTTCATCAATCCCCAGGCCTGCACTACGAACATTCCCTCTTCACAAATATTTGCGACCAGATTGCTGACTATTTAGAGAATAAAGTAAATTTAATCTATAATAATCTTGCAAATCTGACACACCACATTAACTTGGAGCCTCCACACGTTGGTAGAAAGCATACTTTTACTTGCACGTCGAGAAAATCGCCCCCTTCAATGTAGAGTCCGCTCAACTCGGTCTGAAAGCTGTTAAATCAGGTTCTCCTCTGGATCTTATTTCATCGAAGAGAGCAGCCACGCCATCCCATCAACTGCCTTGGCTTGACATAGAAAAAAACAACTGGCACCGATTAAGGGACAATGCATACTTCTTGGGATCACCATAAAATATTTCAAGAGGTGCTAAATGTAATAGTGGTTGTACTTGAGGGCATGGCTATACATATGACTTAGGATCTGGTACTTGGAGCAGCAAGGTCAAAGGTTTATTAGTTTTGGGTTCCGAAGGCATGGGAATCTGACTTGCACCTTTGCGTTACAGCTTCAATACAGAACCCAATTCTTTTTTACTTGAATTAATTCAAAATGTAAAGGTGTTCTCTGATCTCATTATTCTGATCTCATCTCAATTAAACTGTAATTTAGTTACTGCGTCTAGAGTTTATGACAGGTAAATTACAGAATCCATCACTCAGTTGAAATGATAACATAGGCTAGATTTTCAGTAAACTGGCAATCCAAATCCAACAGTTGCGATGTTATATAGTTGCCTGGACCCATCAATAAACATACAGCAGGTTCTGCTGGTCAGCAGTAAACTTGGAGAAAGGGGAATGGGACGAGAGAGAAAAAGAGACCCTGGATATCTTCACTTTGTCTATTTCACAGCTGGCCTTAACCTCCACTGCTGAAGAGCTGATCACGCTAGACAAAACTACCCCAAACTGTTGTAAAGCAACCCGAATTGATTACAGCACCTTAAATAACTTATTGGCAAGACATGGAGCCAAGTGTGTCAGACAGTAAGAGAGGCCATGATGGATTGGTATGGTTCCATTGCAGAACACCAGGTGGCAGCAGCCGTGGAATGGGACTGAAGACCCTGAAGTCACACAACATCGTTGCAGCTTTCCACCTCCCAGCAAACACAAGAATATGACGGCGTGTTCAATATCCATCTGCTGCCTGGCAGCAAAGCAAGGCACTAGACATATATCTTTGTTGGTACCTTTGAGAGTTGTGCTAAAGTTTACCATTTCAAGAGTGTGACAAGATTTAGGTGCACAAGCAGTGAAAAACCTTGGGCCACATCAGTGCCCATATACCCTTCCAAGGTGACCACAATGGGCCAACTAAAGGTCTGGCCAACTGGTCGGTCATAAGGAGGTGTGTGAGCATTGTCCTGTTCCCAGTGCTCTTGGCAAAGTCAACACCTAAAGACCAAAGACTGAGACGTATAGATGGTTCTGGTGCCTGTTCATCAGAAACCCTACAGAAGGTGCACAAGACATTTATCATGTGAACCACAAGTCGGGGTTGGAATTTTCCTGTCAGGCGTGCCACCCTGGTGTTTGTTGTTCCTGGACTCGCACTAGCTGCACTGACGAGGCCACTAATTTAGTCCACATACAGACCTCCAATGATGACCATCTATAATCCAATTTGGATGAATTCCGGGCTAAATTAAGGTGTGTGTAAATTGTAACCTGATGGGCCTCAATCCAATTTGGCTTTCCATTAGTGGACTCATTCCTCCTCTAATCACCACTGCTTGCCACTGAAAACACTGCAATTATGTGTGCGCTTGCTTTTTCCCTTAGGTCTGATGATGACCTTCGAAAAAAGCTAAAAGACAGATTCCTAAAGAACTTGTTTGCAGAGAATCTTCTGAAGGGACATTTTTTGCCCTGAAAACTCAGCAGTCCTTTTTTAACAATCTGCTGACGTTTTTTCCTGTTTAAACACGTTTGGGCTGTTTTGCTCACCTTTGCACAGTGTGCTGAGTTTTCCATGCCAAAGGAGTGATCACTTACTCTACTATTGTACTTATGCATATTGATATTTAAAAAAAATGCATTTTCAGTTTACATTTGCTACCGATATTCTTTTATTACACACTTGTTGATTGTATTCTTATTGACTGCTCCAACTAATTTTTTGATGTCTATAGAAGATACCTCGCTGGAACATTGTTGCATTTAAAATTCACACTATTATAGCAATTACCACATGTGGTCAGTAGATCCATGAGAAGGTTCTTAAATTGTATGCTTGTTTACAGGTTACAGAGTACATCGCCTTTGATAAGATTGCATTACTTGATAAAGCATAGTGCTTGGGGAAATGAAATGACTCATTAAATGTTATCATCCAACCATGTGGTAGGTGGGTCCTAACTATATCTCAAATAGAACAAAATATGGCTGCATTCAGGTCCTGCTACTATTCCTCCTGTATAAGGCAGATGGATCTAAACACTCAACCAATTTTGGGAGACAAAAGAACAAATGTATGCAAATGATCATCGCCGTTTGGATACAACGCCTATCAGGTCATAAGGCATTTGAGTAGCTAGCAGCACTTTTTAAAAGATTGTTTTTAATGATGAAGCTAATTAAAACTTAGGGCATAGCTTTTATTAAAATATATATATATATATATATATATATATATATATATATATATATATATATATATATATATATATATATATATATATATATATATATATATATATATATATATATATATATATATCTTTTCTGGTATCTACGCAGGACAAAGCTTTGATACGCCCTGATCTAAATGTATTGGGGTAACATCCGCACCAAGCTTAATTGCAATCTGCACTCCTTAAGGCACTGTGCTTTGGGGGTAACCTTTGGCCTGGAAGTTTGATCGCCCATGTACTGAGAGAATACATAGGGAACATTCATAATTCTAACCCTTTGTGTTTTGTTAATTTGGAACTACGTTTGATAGCTATCTCAGCATTGGTTGAGCACTCTGCTTTGCACTATCTGATGCAACATACAAAAGCTAATATTAAAACCTTGATTTGGGTTGACTTTCAACAAAAATTCAACTTCCAGCGTTTGGAAATCATTTTAGAACGTCATACCTTGAAAATTGGGAGACCTCAGTGCATTAACTAAACATCACTGGAAATGTATTTAAAAAAAGACGATAAAGATACCCCTTCATCTGGATTTTGATAATTTCGCACTCAGTCAAGAGGGCACATATTTGATTAACATATATTCACAGATAATTATCAGAACTGAAGTCAAGTTTTTCCTTCAAGCATAAATTGGGGATTTTTGAATTTTCATCTGTTTTACAGTCATCTTTTACAATCTATGGGTACAAAGTGCGGCTTTCCTAACTGTAAAACAATGATGTCGATCATGTGATGGCTTTCAGGAAACTGTGAAAAATATTTTGTGTTCATGTCTAAAATTACTGGAGCCAGAGAAAAATAATTGAGACTAATCTTTTGGGGCCAGGATTGCGTACTATTCAGGAACTGGGGGGCATATTAGCAAGGGCAAATTCGCCGCTTTAGCGACACTTTTTGTCTCTAAAGCGTCGCTATATTTATCGCACTGTAAGCAAGCTGTCGCTAACTACTGTTAGCGACAGTTTTCCGGCGATAGCTACAAGTTCAACTATTGCCATGAATGGTAGCGATAAATATCGCTAATGGCATGCGAAGTAGGCGTTCCCTCGCTAAATCTCACGAAAAAAGTCCCTAACACACCATTGCAATATTAGCAATGATCGCCTGGACCCGCTTAGCGATAAAAAAATTCGCGCTAAGGCCTCTTAGCTGGAGATAAATAAGAACTGCTAAAACCAGTTCTAAAACTGAAAAATTGGAGATAAAAGTAGTCAATAAGGGAAACCAGCCCAGACACAAAGCCGAGGACTTGCAGATGCAATGGAGGCACTAATCTTTCCGCTAGGAGTCCCACAAAGGCAATAACCACCACTGCCACCACTACCACTTCCTGGACCACCACCAAGGCAGCGCAAAAGACGACATCGGCCCCTGCGCAGACGTCTCAGCCTTGGTGACCTGACACCAGAGGATGTCATTGCCCACTACAGGCTCAAAAGCACATCCATTTAATACATCCTGAACCAGATATCCCACAGGCTGACACCACCAACACAGCGGAGAACTAATATCCCACCGCAAACAAAGCTGCTGGCGGTGCTGCATTTCTTGGCCTCAGGGACTTTTCAACCTTCAACAGCCAGACTTGGAGGAGTCTAACAGGCATCCTTTTCAATATTCCTCCCAACTGTCTTGGATGGCATAATCAGCCTGATACCCCAGCAACTTTACTTCCCCAACACCGTACAGGAACAGCTCCTGATCAAGCAAGGATTCTACGCCATAGCGGGATTCCCACAAGTTCTGGGCGCAATAGACTGCACACATGCCCCATGTGTGCCCCTTGCAGACAGTGCACACATATATCGCAATAGAAAGCACACTCACTCCATGAATGTGCAGGCGATAGTGGACCACCGCGGACTGTTCACCAATGTCATAGTCAAGTTCCCAGGGAGTGTGCATGATTCGTACATCTTCCAACAGTCCGTCATAAATCAGCGCTTCCAGGATGGGACATATGGCAATGCAGTCCTAGTTGGTACGTACCAATCCAACATACCAGTTGCATCAACATTACACACATGCAAAACAGAAATGTGCAAATGTCAATGTCACAATATCCCATACAACATGTCAAACAACATCACTCCACACCAGACACACCAACACCATGAACTGTGGGAACTGTAGCTAGATACGTTGATCAACCTCACTCTAAGGCATAGACCCTTGTCCCCCCCAAAGCAAATGTGGTGAGAGGTGGAAAACATGCATGTGCGATGGAGAAACATTATTCACAAAGAAAGTTGAAACACAAGTCCCAGTGTGCATGTGTTGTGCTGGACAGGCATGATGAATCCCACAGCAGATGTGGACATGTTGCCATATAGTGTGCAAATGTAGCCCAGCTTGACGTCACTTACTGTGTGTGACCCAGTAGCACACAACAATGCGGGAAAACATGTGAAGGCTGCATGGAGGATGCAGAGGCAGGCGAGGCAGATGCAGGCCACTGGGTACACCTGTAGGTACATGGAGATGGAGGTTTGAAATATGGTGCCCATGTACCTAGCTTAGTGGTGGCATCTGAAGGCAATGGCCAACCAGGTGATCACACATGTTGAAGATTACGTCACCAGGAGGATGGTCCATATATTCCCTGTGAAGATGACGCAACAGCTGCAGATCGTCAATGTTGCAAATCACAGAAAAGCCACATGGAAGAGCAGTTTTGTGTGTGTGTGTATCGCTGATGGTGAATAGAAGCCTCATGTCAATGTTGGTGCTGCTGTTCCATAATATCCCAAAGCCTGCACCAGCTCCACCACATGTTTACACAGATGCATCAGCCAAGTCAGATGTTGGTGCTGACCGAGTTGTCCTCCAGTGCCTGCTGTATGTAGCAGTTGCACAGGACAAGGGTACATGAGCAGTTGTAGATACATGTATAGAAAAATGTTGTCTTGTGCCATTGCTGACAACTGCAATGTTGTGGCTGCTGCTGTTGAAGGTGGTGTGTACCATACCACATGGTGACTGTGCATCACCAACTAAGTGGTGGCCTACACGTACTCAACAGTGGCTTTGGGTATAACAACAAGGTTGTGTGTGCGTAAGTGGACAACACATCTGCGTTCAGTGTGCCTGATGAACTAGACGTAGACCACACATGCAATAAAATTAGTCTCACATTCATCTTTTGTAAAGTGTATGTTCACCCCGCTGGTGTGTCCCTGTGCTAATAGCAGATACTCAGATGGTGGAGCAAGGTAGAAGAAACAGCCAGCATGTCTGCCAGTTCTCGATGCCTTTTGCAAAGAGCCATGTAATTAGCCTTTTACAAAAGCCGGCTTCCCATGGCTCATTCCTCAGCACCACTGGCAACGAGCCCCAATGTCTGGCAGCCAAAAGTCTGAGGGGCATATTATCAAGACCAGTGTCAAAATTATTGCTTTTTTAGCTGCAGTTTTCAGCAACGAATCTAACGCCGTACTTGATAATATGCCCCAATCTTCGGTAGGATATTTACAATGCGAGCTGCTGCATATCCAATAGGTAGTACTTTTCTCTGGTCAACTCATTGATATGCCAAGGTACAAGAGTTTCCCCGAATCAATATGAGATGTGACCACTGCATGTACTACGGTTTGCTGGCCTTGATGGGAAGTAGGTCCTGAACCTGACTCAGGAATTGCAGTGCTCCTAAAACTTTCCCTGCCACTTTCCTAATTTGTCTCTCATACGAAATTTAGAGTCATGCCATATAAGAAAGTAATTTTTGTCTGATTTGTGAGTTGGGAGTTGACCAAGCGTATGAGGCCACCAGGCAGATGTCCATATGAATGACGCTCCTCCTACGATCATCACCTCTGTTGAACTGCCATTAAGTTTTAGGCAGTGATTAGCTATCCATGCAGTAACTGCCTCCAAACACGGGGAAAATTGTTAGGCGATGAGGTCTGGCTTTTGGGACAGTGTGAAGATAAGCAGAGTATCATCAGCGTATGATACAATTGAGACCCAGTGCACATTCACTATGCTGGAAAGTGGATTACAAATATAGATCAAATAGTTTTGAGTTCAATATCAAGCCCTGAGGGTCTCCAAGTAGGAGGGGAGTACTTTCAG
The DNA here is from genome assembly GCF_964263255.1 of Lissotriton vulgaris. Taxonomy (NCBI): domain Eukaryota; kingdom Metazoa; phylum Chordata; class Amphibia; order Caudata; family Salamandridae; genus Lissotriton; species Lissotriton vulgaris. Next base: position 548,410,165 of record NC_141699.1, on the reverse strand, counting down.
AAGAGAATCTCGCTTGTAACACATGAACGCCCCTTGATGTAATGAAATAACTCATTCATCTAAGGGCTAAGCTCTTGACTCCACATGACTCCAGTCACAGGAGAATTAGCTCACGAGAAATGGTGTCAAATGCTGCACTGAAAAGCAACAGGTTCTGTGCATCAGTCTGACCCACGGCCGCTCATTGTCCCAGGGTTTTACTAGGCAAGAGCAACACAGTTTCAGTGGAGTGTGCAGCTTGGAACAAGATTGTGATATGTGTAGTAGGGCATTCTCAGTCCAATGGTTGGTGAGATGTAGATTAACTACTTTTACAGCAACTATTCCCCAGGAAAGGTAGTGTTGAAATGGGCCACAAAAAACCAATGCACTTCATGGTCTATGTGAGGTTTCATCTCAATGGACTGACCATGTCTTGTTGATATTCGAAGGGGACTGTTCCTGATTTGAATGAGTGGGAGAACAGTAATGACATTAATGGCATGATGCAGTTACCTACCTGCATCTGAATTTCACTGTGTGCAGGATCATGCAGTGAGCCTGTTACGATAACAGTTGCTAGCTTTCTAATCACATCTGTTGCTAGCACTCCAAACTCGTCTTAGATTACTCCTTTGACTGCTATATCCATAGTGGTTATGGTGCCTATGCCCTGGTGAGCCTCCAGAGGAAAGTTGATAGAAATCTCTGTCACCTTTTCTGACAATAAATTGAATAATCTATTACAGGACTCCTCAGATGTATGAGGGGGCTGAGTCAATCTCACATTTCATTGTAAGACTTTCAGTAAGCTAAACATGTTTGCAGATGAGTATTCAGACATATCAATTTCCGTGTCATAAAAGTTGCGGTGACTGCCTCTATCAGTTTGTTAACATTGTGATTGTACTTGGTTGTAAGCCTCCTTAACTATGATACAATAGTTCTTACGCCATCTGCGTGTCAGGAGTTTGCATCTTTGCTTTTGCCTATCGTAGGTTTTTGTTGAACCAGGGTGCAGAGGCTATAGCTCTCCTGGCATTGTCAGTGGACCATGGTGCTAACTCATTGAGTGCTCTGTGAACCAGGTTTCTACTTGTCTGTTGGCTATGTCAATGTCCTTACCCAATATGGGTTAATTTTCATGTCAAGCCAGTGCAAATGTCTTTGTTTTAAATCATCCCACTGCCTGTGGGTCACTGTCTCATTGGGTTTGCATGTTGTTACAACTTGACGTGGGATGTGAAAGGGGATACTATGGTGGAGGACCATGGAACTGGCCACGAGCATTTAAAATTCCATGGTTATCATGTCATTTAAGATAGTATCCAGAAAGTGGCCTGATTGGTGTGTGCGAGCAATGTCTCATTTGGGTCAGGTGAAACACCAAGGGCCCATCACAGACCATTGGTACCTCTGATTTCTCTACATCATCAAAGTGTATGTTGAGATACCCTAAGATGATGAATACAATGTGTCGGATTGCTCTATGTATCACTGAATACCTACGGCTACTGGAAAAAATGATATCCAGGCCCAGTGGTGCGGGAAATCAGGAAGCATGCTATGTTGTTTTCGTCAATGATGGTGAGTGTGGAAAAATATCCTTCACATTTGGACATGACTGCCTCTCCCATTCGGCATGTGAAAGATAATTTGTAACTTATTGCTAGAGCACCCCTTCATTGTCCCACTTGATTCTGTCTTGTGATCCCATAGCCTTCGGGTACAGCATCAAGGATGTCAGGGGTGGAATTAACAACAAGCAACGTCTCTGCAATGAGCATCTCATTTGGGCTTTTGTCCCTTGAGTATGGCGTGGTCTATATATTTATGTTAGGTAATGGACCTACAATTCAGCAGGATGAAGGACATCTGTTGTGTGACCGTAATCAAGTGTGAGATCTCCTTGCTGCAGTGTTCACCATTTAAAGTCTCCTTGTCACCCAGGATATATTGCTGCCATACATTTTGGAGTCCTGCTCTGCAGTTCATTTACCGTGTACTCAATGCTTTGTTGGGGCGTACAACTGGCAGGAATTTGGGGTCTGGTCCTGGCTGGGTGCAAACAGGTGCCAACGTGCTAGCCCTAGGTGTGCATAACGAGAAGTCTAAGGTGTGCCCTGCCTTGTGGCTCAGTGTGGTGACAACCCTGGTTAGCCTAATGTAAGACAACATGTCATATGTCAACATGGACAATGTATGTTGAGCAGTCATGGCATGTGAGTTGGAGTCTAAGCCAGGAAAGAGCACATAGTCCAGGGAGTAGATGGTGTTGCGTCTGCTAAAGTCGATGGTGTGGGTGAAGCGAACCAGCCCACAATGGTCCATGCATGTAAGGGGTAGCTAACTGTTGTTTTGGGTCAGCTCATGACAGGAAACAGCATGTATTGTGCGTTTCTGCAGGCTGGCCAGGCGCAGCAGCACAGAATGTCAACTGTGTGTTTTGTGTTCTATTACATCCTACATTGCAAATGGTAATGACAGTGCATTTGGTGGATTGGTGTCAGTGGCAAACGGGAGAAGAGCCACTCATGCAACTGAGCTGCGCACCCAATAGATTTTGAGTGGTGGAGAGAGTAACAGCAGAGAGCCAATATTATTTGCAAACATGCACTAAAACATTCAGAAGCAACACATGGCCAACATGAGAAACAACATAACATAAATGTCAACACACAAATCCATCTACATCAATAACACATCCAGCACAACCAATGATGTATTCATCTTTCCCTTATATGTCACAGGGAACCAAAGATATGCACTCGGACCGTGGATGATGACACCCCTACGAAACCCCACCACCCAAGACCAGAGGCATTATAATGCGGCACACAGACGCACCAGGTCTATTGTGGAGCGCACATTTGGCGTGTTAAAGTCACGTTTTCGTTGCTTGGACATCACAGGTGGCAGACTGCTGTACAGCCCAGAAATGGTCAACAAAATCATCATGGCATGTTGTGTGTTGCACAACATATGTGTGCGTACAAAAGCTCCATGGATACAAGTGCTTGCACCACCAGATGAAGATGAGGACGAAGAAGAGGCAGGTGCTGTACACCCCACAGCAAATGCAGCTGGACTTGCACGAAGGAACAGAATTATAAACAATTTCTTTGACTAAGTCTCTCACATTGTGACGGTCCCCGTCCGATGTATGTCATAGCAAAATTACCACACATGTGGCGTGTGTCAATTAAAATGTCAAAAACACATACCATGTCTCCGTGTCACTGTCTGGCATAGGCACTGTACTCATAAAAGGGTTACGTGGCTCAACATGTGGTAAGAAAAAAACACTAATCCATTGATGTTGAGAATGTGTCCACAGTACAGACATGCTTTGCAGTGGGTCAAATGTATGAGACTAGAGTCTTCATGGTGCTAACTAGGCTAGCCAATGTAAAAATGTTGTGTCCCCTAAGTTTAATACAAGCCAACTAGGGTGTTGTCTGATGAGAATTAGACTCTGTTGTCATTGCCTGAACAAAGGTATATTGGAGAGTGTACGTAGAGTGAAATTTCAAATTAAGGAGTGTGTGAAATGGTGTAAAAGATGCTAATAGTGCATGCAACATTCCAACGTACAATGGGGCACATTATCCAGAACTTGTAAAAAATGTCTTTGTCTTAGCAGCAGGAAACTGTCCCTAAAATGGCTTGCTAATCTGCGTGTTACAATTCCTATAGAAGCCCAGGTTAGATGTGCAGGCTATCTAACCTGGGCTTGTATTGGAAATATATTACGCATGTTAGCAAGCCCATTGTTGCCGTATTATTGGCAGTTAACAGCTGCTCAGATGGCGATAATTTTAATGAGGTCCTCGATCAAATGCCCCGAAGATGTATTTGTGGAATGGGGTAAGAGCTGCAAAGAGGGCATGAAATGTTTGGAAATATGCAAATATGGCGTGAAATGGGGCACAATATGAAAATCGGGTTTGATTTTGGGGCAAATATGGAAACGGGGCGTGAAATGTGGCACAATATGAAATTTGGGCGTCAAGTTTGGGGGGCAAATATGGAAATGGGTGAAATGTGGCACAATATGAAATTCAGGTGTGGAGTTGGGGCAAATATAGAAATGGGGCGTGAAATGTGGCACAATATGAAAATTCGGCTACATTTTGGAGAAAAAATGGAAATGGGGCGTCAAATGGGGTCACAACATTTATCAGTCTGTCAGAAGACATTAGCCTGAAAGCCATTACCACATACAGATCATTAAGGTCTACTATAAGAATGTTGACCAGCTACTTGCCAAAGCTGATGGACCACCACCACCACCACTGACACAAAAAACAGACCAACATCTCCAAAAGGGCACCATGCATGGGTGAAGACATCTCCTACAGCTGGACAGACAACCATACGAGGATATACACAGACACCTGTCTTATTCATAGCTACCAGTGAGACACATCTCCCATTGCATATACCACTACGCAACATCAACATCTGACAATACACATGCAGGTGCACACACCTGGAAGTGTTCAGAAAGTGATGGCCCTATGTCACGAGTCCCCTATGGGTGAATAGCACACGTAAAAATATTATTCATTACTGGTGGCCCACTTGTGAGATATGTCAACATGGTGTGACCTGTGTCGTGGCTAAGCCAGCAAAGAGGGCAGACGCCGCCAGGAGGTCCTTTTCTATGGGCAAATTCATCCGTCGTATGCTGACCTGCTGCACTTCTTGGTGAGTGGCGGCACAACTACACACCTACTGCAGCCCTGAGTCAAATTTTAAGGAAAATCAAGGCCTGCTCATCGCAACGCTGAGCCAGGGACTCATGAACAGCAGAGTGCGCTCATGACATATCTGAGTCACTGGCTATATGAGGCCACGGATGAGCTCCGCCCACCAGGCTATGCCAAGTGGCGCAGTTACCATTACGGTGCCACTGGGAGGAGGACTCGGGCCACAATGCACAGCGGAGCGCAAACTGTGCCCTGGATATCTGCTCCACCGGACCAGACCATTGTAGCAACTTGGACCCTGACGCCAACCCTCGGTGTGCTCGCGTGGTCCTTCGCACTGACGCCCGATTCCGGGACGATGACCTGGTGGGTCACACCCTACATCTTGTGACAGACCACGAACGTACCATAAAAATAACATAAGGAGCTATACCAACCAATAGCCCCGATACCAATTACCAAATAACCAGTCAGTTGGCAGTGAAGAAAGTTCAATCGTTTATTATACAAGATACTCTATAGAGGAGCCTCTCCAATCCTCACCCATCAGGTGCGCGGAGAAGACTACTGGCTCATAGTCAATACAGCACATATATACTTTCAGTTCAACACATGAAGTCACCGTAAATGGAAGAATACTACTTCGCTCTTGGGCCCTGAGGAAAGACCATTTTTAATGGTCTTTCCTCAGGGCACACATGATTAGTTCTAAGCTCTGCATAGCTATTATTGGGGAAGGTCAGGAGGGATGACTCCCTTTTGTCCCGGTGCCTGGGAGTGCAAGCACGGCGCCTCCAGAAATGCGCTTATCGCACCCAATGCCAGATGCAACCTTGAGTCCCAGGGAAGAGAAGAATAGTGTGCATTCAGCTGCTCTCAGTAACTCAACCAGACAGGGGCCTAACGACTATTGGAGAGTAATCACGTGATCGCGGTTCAGGTCTAACACAGGCAGGGCAAAGATGGCATCTGTGCGGTTCTTGGCCTACTCAATGTAAACAGGACATACGAATAGCGTATGCCCTTATCAACCTAGCTAAAACAAATTTTGTTAGGCCTCATGCATGCTAAAACGTTAAGAATATATAGATACATCATGCTAACAAAGATACATATATAACTAATACTGCTACTATCGGGGAAATCTGATTTTTTATCCCTCAACCACTACGCTGACAGATTCGGGAAAGAGACCCCTAGATGGACTACTGCGTCCTCCAAGAGTCCTGCTGCTAAAAGGGGGCTCGGTGTAAGTGGGGACACAGACTTGGGACACACCGGTGGCAAGTCCCAAAGAGTTGCAGTGCATCTGGTCATCCCTGAGGGGCTTCCCCGCCCCCCCACCCACCCCTGACCTCTCCTGACCTTAGACTGTCTGATCCTGGGCACTGTGGATCTGGTGGTCAGCACAGGGAGACGGCCGAAGCTTCTTTGTGATCCTGCGTGCAGGGGTGGGGCAGTGGTGCCTCTGCTGGCCCGGGCGCAAAACACAGTCTCCGCACAGCCTCACTTCCACCCACACTGCTCCCCTCTGCTGTGTAGACTAGCTATGACTGTGGCCATGTCCCGACACTCACCAACTGCTGTACCTTTGGCGTGGGCACCTGAGTGTGACAGGGAGGACTCGCTGCCTGATAGGTGCGGCAACAGAGGCTCAGTACCCGTGTCATACTGCGACCACACAACGAGTGACTTGTAACGGGCACTTTGCCAGCCAACCCGACTCTCATTGCAGATGCAAAGCACAGTGTTGCGCCCACAGAAAAAAGTGATTGCATGTTCATCCTGACATCGTAGTGCAGGCAAGGCCTCCACCCCTGTGATACTGAGCCAAGCAGCTAGGATAAATCTCTCAAGCCCACCACGCTGAGCTGCGCTTTAGCAAACAACACCGCACTTTCCAGCTGGACACTGTCCACCAACCCGCCAACCTGGTGTCCCACCTGTAATGTAGATCTCCAGGTGCCCTACACTTCAGCCTGCGCTCCCTGCTGTACGGTGCTGACCTGGTGTGGCTGCTTCTTCTGTGACGGGTGGACATTCCGAAGCCCCACCTAGTCAACCCAGGAGGCAACATGCGGTTGAGACCCCAGCCACATGTCACACGGCACTCATGCCAGGGTGGGTGCAGGTGGCGCACTGAACTCACCTCTGTCTTTCAGGAGCAAATCAAGCAAGATGGCAATGCAAACCCCAATGGATTGCACCTCTGGCCAGCTGGATGCAGTTTTAGCAGCAGTTGAAAAGCTGGGTGAGTCACTACAGCAAGTATGCTCTTCCTTAGAAAACAAAATTGTCAAGGTGGCTTTAGACCTCACACATCTACGTGCAGATCATCACAAACTGGTAGATTTCACCACTCCAGCAGAAGCTGACATTTCTGACATTGCCCTGCAGGTTGCAGCTTCAGACCTACATATACAAAACGTACTCAACCATGTTGAGTTGCTAGAAGACAGAGTCGAGGATGCCGAAGGACGGACACAACGCAACAACGTACGCACGGTCGGCCTGCTGGAAGGCCAGGAGGGTAAAGATACGACTGTGTACACTGAGACTTGGCCCTTCTCTATGCTACCTGAAGGCACTCTCTCATCTTGCTTCGTAGTGGAACGAGCGCACAGGGTGCCTACAAGACCATTGCCAACGGGTTTGAACTCACCTATGTTCTTGATCCGCATCCTCAACTACAGGGACAGGGATGCCATAATGCAAGAAACTAGAAAACTACAAGACATTCAGTTTGTCAATAATTAAAAAGTTTCTTGCCGGACTACACTTTACAGGTCCAAAAACACACATACTCATTCATGGCAGTCAATAAACGTCTTAGGCAATACAAGCTTCAGTACTCTATCCTGTTCCCAGCGCGTCTACCTGTAGTAGCAAAGGAAAATACTCACTTCTTTCAAACTCCAGAACAGGCGGAAGAATGGATGGACTCTTATGCCCCTGCAAACACTGAGACTGTGCCCACTAATCAGCAACAGCAGTCACACAATGTATCCTCCTGCCGCAGCCATGCTGGTAAAAGGCGGAGGCAATCTCAGACCATGCAATCTGCAGGACCGGATCGGAGCCAAGCGCAGATTGAATGTCGCAAGGTACACAAGGCCACAGCGGACATCACAGGATCTCAACTGGACGACCTTGCCTCTACCATGAGCCGACAGGACCAGATCAGTGACAATGACTCCTCCAAAGACCCACAGGCATATCAATACTCTCACAAACTGCCCAATGTCACTCCACAAATGTCCAGCTACATTGCCTAACAAGCTGCACTTGCGCGCCACTTGGGTGACACACCCTTGCTAACTACTGGGGTCGGCGGTCATGGCATGCCTATCCTGAACTGTCTTGTGTCACAATTCCTGTGAACTCCAACATACTTGCAGTTTGGCTGGGTCACGATCACTGAGGGCCCTCTCATTCCTCAAGCTGCGCTCTCACATGTTCTCCATATGTCGGTATGGATCTTCGGGCTGGGATGTTGCACCGTGCGGCGCATGGCCACTTGCGACTGCCTGGCAGCTGTGGACCTCCCAAGAACCAATCAAGACACTTGCATATCCTTTGCACATCACGCGGTGCATGGCACACACCCCTCTGTCATTGTGTGAATGTTTAAGGAAAATCCCTGGAAAAAGTAATTCACTCACTCACACTTAATACTCCGGGTACTATTTATAATCACTGGTCACAAACTAATTTATACCGTTCACAGACTTTTTATTTAAAAGAAACATGTAGATAAAAAAGAATTCATTACATATTTGATTTCATAATACATATAAAATCAAAAACATTTCACTTTGTGCAATAAATAAAAACAATGTTAAAAATTATTCATTAATATACACAGGTAAAGCAGAGAAAACGAATACACATTTTAAAGTGTCAACATAATCCTATCAAAGCTTATCACCACATTATCTAAGGCAAAACATATATAACCTATGATCAAAAGCAAGACCCCAATGAAAAGAGAACACCTATTTCTGTTACTGATTTCAAGATTCAAGTGCCCTTACAATATTTCAAATACAAATCCCATGTTACAATATGCCTAATATCAAGGATTTCCTGGGCTTGAATTCTAAAAAGTAAAAAAAGCGTTGACGCGTTTCGGTGTATCTGCCCTTGGATATTGGCACACCTTTCTCAGGACAATTCGAAGTCGTTTGGGGTTAAAGTCATGTATCCTTCCTTAAGATTAAGGTTCTGATTCTTTGTAGGTAGATTATGACCAAATTCACGTTATACTGGATTTAAGCTTGATCTTTAGATTGTACGTAGTCGTAGAGGGTGTTCCCTTGCCCTTACGTCTCGTCGGTTTATTCAATAGCCCTGACGGTTTGGTGAGTGGCCCTCTGGATGCGGGGATTTCACCGATTCTATAGATGAGGCCCCTCCGGATGTATAGGATGTCCTCTTCCCCGTGGTACTCTTTCCTTTGTTAATTTCCCATTCACCTCAGGATAACGGATAATGGGTTTGTAGAAGCTATGCCTGATCTTCGGTATAAGCTGGTCACGAGCGGCCACGGGTACGTCCAATACTGCGTTCCTCTCTGCTCATTGTGTGAATGTTGCCTTGGTGCAAGGTTTGGATGATTGACTGTCGCAAATACGCCCTTTTGTAATTACTTATCATTTTTTAACTGTTTGCATTGCCATCTAACATCTGTAGAAGGTCAACTTTCAAACACTTAGTGCCAGGGTAGCCAACACTGCGACCACATTTACTGGTCGCAAAGTCTACATGCACATGTGCTCTCTTTTTGTTTACACTCTTCACCTACTATAACCTCCCTTAAAATGGGCACATGGAATGGGCCGGGCATGCACACTCCGTCACGTTGTTAGGAAATGTACTCCTATCTCAAATAACACCATATACAGATAGCGCAGCTACAGGAAAATCATTAGTCAAAAACTGAACTGCCACATGTACATTGTCGTTGGCTGTTAAGGTTGTATGCCACGGGATACTCAGTGTATGCACGAGTGTTACTAATATGGGTCAGACTGGGGGTCCCCTTTCAAGTCACGGACGTCAAAATAGACACCAAAGCCAGGTATGTAGTAAATGTACAATTTGATACTTGTATAGCGCACTACTCACCCGCAAGGGTCTCAAGGCGCTTGTACGAATACCGCTGTGGAACCCATCCTGGCTTTCCCTGTGAGGCGTCCACTCCTGGGCACCCCCAAGGTGGAGGCCAGGCATCCTTAGCGTTGTGGGGGCCGTTGTGGAGATTAAGCAAGCTATTGCCCAGAGTTGCAGAGTGGGACTCCATGATTGGAATAGGCACCGAGGCGAGAATGATCAGGTCCGTAGAATTTTGAGCCCAAGACCCGCCGAGGCGGGGAATTGAACCCTGGTCCCTGGCTAGACCTCTGCATCATGGTCTGCCACTCTAACCATTGAGCCACACTTCTCTGTAGCAATGCATGGCATACTAGACAGCAGACCTGTAGTACTTGCCTCACTGTTTGCACCCAACATGGAACAGGGGGCGTTCTTCAATCATATGTTGCTAATACTAGCTCAATGGCACGATGTCCCTAGGCCGCTGTGAGGTAATTAAAATAGTGTATTGGATGCAGGGCTGGACAAATCCTTTCACCCCCCTCCCAGGCACAAACACAATTCATGCCGTGAGCGCACTAACTGTTTGAGCTAGGCAAGGGCACCTGGCTGATGCATGTAGACACCTACACCCGACTGACAGAGTGTACTCCCATTACTAAGGAGCTCACAGGCTGCATGTATGCCTCGACTGCTTCATGGCATCTGCCACCCCATTGCCCTATGTAGTCTCAACGCATAAACTGAGCCGGACCCACTTGGACCATGATCCCCATACTCTAGATCTTCAGTTGGAAATTATCAGATCCCCTAATCACACTTGGTGACTACATCCTGATGTTTCAATAGATGCACCATTCTGTGGGTCATTAGCCAACACCCTTGATCAATATTTTGATGCTAACGTTGAAACGGCCTCCAAAACACAAATTGAATGGGATCCCTTCAAACTGGTGATACCTGGCCACTGACTACACACGCAAGCAGGCATGCACAAGCAGCTGCAGAAGGCCCTGCTCAGATTTGAACAACGCTTAGACACACTTGAGCAGGAGGAGTCTATGGATACCATGGACACCCTGTCCCAAGAGCAAGAGGATCAATCTCGGCTTCAGGACCGATCACTTTGTTTAAATTATGCAGCACCTTCTGCAAAAACCCATCAGCAGGGTGACAAGGCAGGCAAGTTCCCCTCATGGCTGATCCTGCAGGATCGTTTTGCTCTGCCAATCACATCTGTACATATGCTGCAGGATACTGTGGTATACACCCAGGCAGCCATATATGAGGAATTCACATCTCACTACACTCAGTTGTACCAGTCCCAAGCGCAGTACACGCCGGCTGAGCTTCAGTCTGTCCAGGCAGCAATCGAGTTACCGCAGCACACTTCCGAGCAGCAAGAGGAGCTACAGGCTCCACTCTTACCGGAGGAAGTATGAGACAGCATTTATTCATTAGGCAATGTCAAATCACCGGGCATGGATGGTTTGTCCGCACAATATTCCAAGGCACACTCAGACATCTTACTCCCACAGTAACTGGCTTAATATGCAGCCGACATTAAATACTCCTTGCTCACAACTACCCAAAACAAGGCGAACATTGTCTCCTTGCTTAATCCGGGTCGAGAGCATCAACTCTTCAGCTCCTATCGCCCTCTAGCACTCCTTAGTACAGACTAAAAAATATTGTACTCTGCGCTGGCCAAACGCTTAGCCCCGTTAGTAAAGACACTGATCCACCATGACCAGAACGGATTTGTCCCTACAAGAAGCAGCTCCGTCAACATACGAAGGCTGTTACGTGTGCACATGTATGCCCCACACGACTGGCTGCAATCTGGGGGCCTATTTCTCAATTTGGAGCAAGCTTTTGATTCTCTAGAGTGTCCTTTATCTTGCAACAGCCTTGCGTACATATGATGTAGGGGACGAGTACATACAGATGTTCAGTCTCCTTTATAAACGCCCTTCGGTACTGGTCAAGATGGGGACGTTGATCTCTGATGTCTTGAGAATCAGACGAGGGACCCGGCAAGGCTGACCGTTGTCCCCTTACTTTTCTCCCTAGCTATGGAGCCCCTGGCGGCATTACTCAGAGATAGTGGTGGTGACTGGGGTATATCATTAGCGACGGGCTATACACGGTCTCGCTATACGCGGATGACCTACTACTATATGTCAGAGACATGCGGGCTATACCACCGGTCAGAGCAGACTTTTTCCAGCTCTTTGAACAATTGTCAGGACTCAAAGTGAAGTGGACAAAGTCCGGAGTGTATTTATTTACCAGCGGGGTGACTGACACAGCTATCACTATTAATGGAGCCACGTTGCCTTGGAATCCATCCATGTTCAGGTGCTTAGGCATATACATATACAGAACCCCACAGATGTATATGAGGGCAATCTGGTGCAGCCCATAATGGCAAACAGAGCGCAAGTCCACTTTTGGATAATGCTGCCATTGGGTGTGATGTGTCGTGTCACCTTGACGAAAATGATCCTTCTACCGCGACTGGTATATTGATTCTCCCACCTCACAATATATGTCCCTGTCAAGAATCTCCAGAGCCTAGAAGGCTTCCTTTGTGATTAGATCTGGTACAAAGGCAGGCCGCAAATAGTGTTAAGCTAAATGTATGCGTCCACGTGCAGAGGCGGACTAGCAGTCACAAATATGGAATTGTATTACCTGGCTCACAGCTACAGTGGCTGTCAAAATGGATCAGCAGGCAGGGGTTAACGGACACTGCAACTATGTTGCCGCCGTGGCCACATTCCCAGATGTACTACTACTTTTACCCTATGTATCGGCTTCCCTGTCTGCCACAAATCTATGTATCATTGGCTCATAAATGCTACAGGATAAGCTTACATCTGACCCGCAACACGCATCCTATGCTTCGCCATTACCATCAATATGAGCCCCCAGGGGCAAGGGGAAAGTGTCAGATACTGAATTAGAAGCTTGGCATGAGGCAGCTTTAGACGCGTTTCGCAATTTATATGTGGAGGGCAACCTTCCCAACTTTGATACTTTGGGCATGGAAAATGCTATTTCTGCCAGCCAATTTCTCCAACACACAGCAATAGTGCGTACCCGAACGGTGGCCTGGGGTGACAACACAACCTAGCCCTAAATTAATTTACTTATAAAAGCCCTGCATGTAATGGTGGAGGGCTCACACGTGGTACACTGTCTGGCAGAGTCTCTCCTGTCACACACGTTAAAGCCATTGATGAGACTTTGCAAGAAGTGGGCTGCAGACAGACGACGGTTGGGGACAGACAATGAATGGGCAACAATTGTAGCTGGTCCCACTTATATACCATGCATCTCCTGCTTCAAACTTCTTCAGACATACACAATACATAAGGCGTACCTATCCCATGATAAGATCAATGACTATTTCAACCTCAATAATGCTGCTTGTCCCCGGGGTAAAGTAATTGGTGCGGATTAGCTACACATGTTTTGGTGTTGCACCTCACTACGGTTCTACTAGCAAGCAGTAGTGGATGCATTGATAAACTGTACAGCAGAGCACTTACAATTCTACTGGGAAACCAGTGCCCTGGGTCTGTACCCACGGGAAAAAAAGTATAGAGTAACATCCAGATTCTGAGACATGGGCTTGATAATGGCAAGATGCCTTCTCACAAACCATGGAAACACACTGTGAGAAAGTGCCATCTTTCTTGCATTGGTATGCCCCCACTTTTTCTGAACTGCTGAATTGCTTTGTCTGAGTGTGCCCTGGGTTCCTGCCAACCAGGTACTCAGGGCCTGTGTTCCTTCTCTAAAACTATGCTGAAACAAAAGACCCTATTGGCATCTCTGGTCACATGTCAGCCCCTAGTAAATGATACCCTAGGTACCCAGGGCATGGTGACCAGAGAACACCCCTGAGGGCTGCAGCACCTATTGTGCAACCCTCAGGGGCCCTGTACCCTGGCACCCACACCCTGCCTTTGCAGGCTGAGTGCCTAAGTACAGAACTAAAACAAGAGTCGACATGGCATACTTCAGTCACCCCTCTAGCTGGGTGCCCAATGCCAGAGGTGAGGGCACAGGAGCATGAGCCCTGTGCCCCTACATTACCCAGGGCCATTCCTGGCCACTGTAAGTGCAATGATGCCATTTAAGAGTATGTGGTGCTGGGAGGTTGTCATTACGAACTCCACAGCACCATAATAACTACACTGAATACTGACAAGTTTGGTACCAAACTTCTCAGCTCATTAAACCCGCACTGATGCCAGTGTGGGATTTAATGTAAAATGCACAAGAGGGCATCTTAGAGATGCCCTCCAAAACCCAAACCTACAATCCACATCTGGGCTGAGTGGCTGCAGAGGCTGCCACCCAGCAGACATGTTGCTGGACCCCTGGGTGGAGAGCCCCCCGCTCACCTGGGCCTGCAACCATGCCCATCCTGGGCGAGGTGCTATGTCTCCTCCCCCAGGATGGACAGGGGGAAGCTTCAAAGGCATACCGCCTCTGAGAGCTTCTCCAGACCATTTGCTGTACCCAGCAGCTGGCCCCCACCCGTTCTACCCCCACTCTGGCGGGAACTCTGGCGGGAAAAACTACGTCAGGAAGGGGGGTGTGCCAACCTTTGCCAACTCCACCCCTCAGGTGGAGGAGGCGAGGTGAAGCACGACCCCGGGCTCCGGCCATCTTGCAGATGGGGAGCCCTGACCAATCCTAGCTAGGCTCCTGCCCCCCTCCCACAGGAAAGGAGCAGGCTAGGGGGTGTACTCACCCCAGGACAGGGACCGATTGGTCCCTGCCCTTGCCCTACCTGAAACGCCCCTAAATTTAGTATTTAGGGGCTCCCTGAACCTTCCTTCCTCAGATCCTTATACCAAAAAGAAGAAAGAAGATCAAGAAGAATAAGACCTGCCGTGCAGCTGCTAACAAAAGGACAACAACAACTGACTTGGCCCCAGCCCTACCGGCCTGTTGTTCCTGGACCCTGCTCCTGCCCCAAACCCGGTGACCCCCGCGGACAGAAACTTTGGGACACCCAGAGGACCTGCCTGCCTTGTCCCTCTTGAAGAATGGGACTCCCATCAGCAGAGGCTCTGCTGCAACAACCCACCTGGTGCCCACCAGGAAGCTCCGGACCAGCCCACTCTGCACCAGCCGAGCCCGGTCCGGGCCAACCCGAACCAGGACCACGAGTACGTCCCCCCGGTGACTGGGACCCGAAGTCCAGTGCCCAAAGACCATCCTCGATGAACCAGCCGACGCCTGCAGACTCAGTACCAGGGGCCACCCCAACCACGACTGGTAGAGGGTAAGCTTTTCCGACACCCAAAGACACCCTGCACCCGGCGCCCTACAGCGGCCTGTGCCTCCCTTTTGAGTATCTACCTGTGCTCCAAGATCCCAACTTACCTCTCGAAGTGCTGGTCGCCCCTGGAGAGTCTCCGTCCCGAGCCTGCAGCCTTTGTTCCCTCTTCAAGATCCTCATTGGATAACATTGTGCGCCCGAAGGCTCAAAAGCACCCTGCACCTAGCCGCCCGAGTGCCGCTGGCTGTGATCTCTTTGTCCTATCCTACGTCCCCCCTTGCCCCTTGCCCTGAGCAAGTGACCAGGAACCCAGCTCCCAGAGCCACGTGGCCTGCTGGCCAGCAGCCACCAACCGAAGGCCCCCTTTCCCTCATTGGATATCATTAGGCCTATCAACCTCAGCACCCGGCCGCTCCTGTGCCGCTGGGATTGAACTAACTGTACCTGCTTGACCCTGGGGGACCCCTGAGTTTATGCCCAGAACCTTAATTTCACCAACCAAGTACTCACCTGGAAACCGGTAACTCACTTACCTGACATTGGATAACAATGACCCATTTTGACTCGAAAAATTTCTAAGTGTGAAGTTTTGAAAACTGAAAATATTCATATAAAATCAGCCAAAGTCCGAATTCCGAAGTACTCACCTGTGACCAGAGGAGAAGCCAGTACTGTACCTTTCAGCCCAGTACTGAACCGCAAAAGTAATCGCTAGCAGGTTTACTAGTAATCTGTATTTTCTCCATAGGAACACATTGTCTGCTTTTCTATGAAATTTCTTTTAAGTGTCTACTTTTGAAAACTTGAAATATTCTTTAAAAATCGTACGAAATACTGAAACACAATTACCTACCTGTTTTGAGGTAAGCCCCCAGTGCTGGCCCTAGGAAACTAGTGCTGGGTTACAAAAGTAACGAGATCGTACTTTACCTGCAACCTGAATTTTCTCCCATTGAATAACATTGCCAGATTTCCAGTGAAAAGTTTCTAAGTGTGAACTTTTAAAACAGCTTTATATTCCTGAAAATTCACTACAGTAACTAAACCGTTCTTGCTAATCTGGTTCAGCTTAGACCCCAGGACTGAATCTAGGATTTAGTCCTGGACCTACCAAAGTAATCTATATAGTAATCAACTGTATTTATCTGCGAAAAACCCATTGAGCTCAATGCTAGAGTGTGATTCAGAACTGTGTTGCTTACTATCTATACTGTAAATATTGTATGCACAAACGTTATTGCTCCTTTGCAAAGTATTACATGAGAGTACTCATAACTAGAAAAGTATATTTTTATAACTGTTGGTTCTAAAAATAAAACAACAATATCTGAGGATATAACAACAATTGGCCTGGAGTTCAGTTCTTGAGTGTGTGAAACCTTTTGCTAACTGAGTGTGTACAACAAATGCTTTACCCTGTCCTCTGGTACTGCCTTACTGATCGACCAAGCTACTACTTTGGAGAGTAAGGTCAGTTCTGACTTTAACCTCTGTTATACCTCTGGGGTTGGTGGACTCTATACGCACTGTACTTCATTCTAGTCCAGTATATATAGAGCCACTGTCTCACACACACTGACCCACCAGCGCCCGTTAACTGGAAGTGATCCTTCACAATATGTGTGCAAGCTGAGAGCACTATGCTACACTAGGAGGAAGGTGCGGGATTGCGCAAATACCAAATTGCCCAGGTCTGAGGTGAACTCCTCAAAGAGCTCACACACCCATACGCCGCAGCACGTGATTCCCAACCCCCTAGCAGCACTGATGCGACCCTACGACAGCACGCTGTCCCCCTCCACCCCTCCACATTTTGACAAGATGGCATGGACCGCCACCATTCCAAACATGGTGGGCCAGACACGGCTAGTGAACGATGTGCCACCCTCGCATTTCACTAACATAACACTAGACTGTGCTCTTATCGTTGGCCCTACTTTCCCAATGTATTTAAACTCATACTCCTACACACCAACCCTACAATGCGGCTTCGGTATGCCAAAGATGGCGTTCCATTGTGTTCTGATTAATTTAAAATGATCAGTTACAGTTCAATTAAATAGACATCATCACCAGACTCTTGGCACTGACACTGCGCATAGAGACAATGTGATACATTCACATAACAACTAAACAACGTTTGTGCAATGATGCTACTGTAACATGAACATTTATCTTACATATCTTGTCCTCTCTATAACTGCATACCTATTTTATATTTTCTATACGGTTCACGCATGATGGATGGGATGCCGAACAAATAAATACAGTGCCACCTGTATTAACCCCTTCGGTGCTCATGACGAGCTCAGCTCGTCATGAGGTACACCTCTTGTGTGCTCATGACGAGCTGAGCTCGTCATGACCACACCCATTTCTATTATGGCCCAGCACAGCAGAGGAATGTCTCAAGCACCCAAGGTGTTAATAGATTACATTTCACATGAAAAAATGTTTTATAAAATAATTGGTGTGACATGTGTGGTACTCATGCTATTCAGGGGACATGCTTTAACACCCACCATGTGCATGGTGTAATGTGCGTGACAAACAACACCCACATATATATACAGTACTCTGACATGATTATTGCACTAATACAGAGCATCACTGTATTGTATTGCTGTTAGCGTGCAGATTTGGTCGCTAACATAACTATGTGACAAATATTTTGAACGCATTGTCACGCACGATGGCTGAATACATTGCGCGAGACTTGCAAACATTCAAAAGATACCCTTGCGACTCCTCGCATGCTGATTCCAGCCGCTAAAGCAATAAGGAAACCCTTGCGACTCTCAACTGGGGTGATTAATGACTGTGTAACTTAATTTGACCTTCAACTTGAGCACCTGCTTTACTTTATCTATTAGTGCTTCCTGTTGAAGCTGACTTATGGCTGAAGGCAGAGGGCACAAGGTGGGACAGAGGGCATAAGTTAGGCAGAGGGCAGAAGGGCACAGAAACCAGTGGGGCAGAGGGCAAAAGGGCACAAACAAGAGTGGGGCAGAGGGCAGAAAGGCACAACAACAAGTGGTACAGAGGGCAGAAGGGCATAAAAACGAGAGGGTGGCAGTGATGAACCAGGCAAAAGAAAACCTGCGAACATGCAAAGCGCCCCGCGAACACGCAAAGCTCCCCGCGAACGCCCACGAACACGCAAAAATAAAAAATCCGCAAATTGGCACGAACTCGCGAATTTTGCGGATTGCGAATTCGCAAATGTAATGTAATGATGTCTTGTAAAGTGCCTGAATCACCCCACATGGGGGTATCTCTGCGCTGTAGACCGCTGGGGAACCCGTCCTGGCTTTCCCTGTGAGATGGTCCCCACTGGGTATCTCCAAGGTGAAACCAGGCATCCCCGGCATATGTGGGGGGCCGTTGTGGAGATGAGGCAAGCTAATGCCCAGAGTTGCCGAGTGTGATCCCTGGTTAGAGTAGGCATCGAAGAGAGAATTATCAAGCGAGAATTATCAAGTCCGCTGACCTTGGTCCACGACCCTGCCGCATCGGGAATTGAACCCTGGTCCCGGGCCATCCTCTGCTTCCGGGTCTGCCGCCTCTAACCAGTGAGCCACACCACTCCGCAAATTTTCGAATTGCGAATTCGCAAAATTCGCCCATACTTAGACACA
Source organism: Lissotriton vulgaris (assembly GCF_964263255.1). NCBI lineage: Eukaryota > Metazoa > Chordata > Amphibia > Caudata > Salamandridae > Lissotriton > Lissotriton vulgaris. The sequence continues at coordinate 548,391,437 of NC_141699.1, read as the reverse complement.
ATCATTGGGCAGGGTCACCTGAATTTGTGTGTGACAGGGCATGTACGACGTCATGCACTGTCATGTCAGTCACCCCAGCATGCATCCAGTGATCCATGCATCTACATGTCATTGTCCAGTTCACTTGCTGACCTCATGTTTTTACACTGTGGTGTAGGCGAGTCTGTAATTTGACTTTGTATTGCACAAGTGCAGACATGAATTAGATTGTGTACCATACTCATATATGGCTTTATTTGTGTTTTACAGACAACATGACACCGGGGCAGATGCATGCATTTAAAGTGCGTAAGGAGAGGTACCGTCATGTTAAGAAGGTGGCAAAGGGGTACTGGAATATGGCCCGGAGGTACCGTGATGAACATAAGAAGGGCCCTGGAAGTCGGTGCCAGAGTATTACACCGAAGCCCCGCAGCCCATTGCAGTACCAGCTGGCGTGAGTAGTGTGCCCATTGTGCAACCTTTGGCACCTCCCCCTCCTGCATCGGCACCATCAACATCAGGCACTGTCAGCTCTGAAAGTGGTGCACAGGTGTTCCGTTTCACCCTGTGGGACCAGACGACTTTGCAGGACATTGTAGTTGCCCTGGACGCCATGAAGCAGCAAATTGCTGATCTGACCTCGCGGGTTGTTGAGATTCAGCGCAACCTAGGTATCCCATGAAGGCTGCATAGAAGAACACCATCCCCCTCCTCTCACTACACCCAATGTTCACTTCCTTGTTTTTGTATTGTTTGAGTAGTTTATATTTTGTTAGGTAGTATAGTTTTAGGTTTAAAGTATTTTATTGAAGCAGGGTAAGGAAGGAAACAACAGGGCAAGAAAAAGAAAAAACCACAGGTGCCCCCCAATCAAAGCGTACGGTACATTAGATACATCAAAGCAATTCTGTCCCCTCAGTAGGCACCATCCGGCATGGAAACACAGCTTGCGCGCCTGTGGTTAAAGACAAAAAGAAGGGGGGGGGGGGGGGAAGGGGGAGAGGGAAGGGGGGGAAGGGGAAAGGGGAAAAAAAAAAGGGGGGGAAAAAGAGGTGGGGAAACAACCCTGCTCCATAACCTACCCAACCAACAAAACCCCCCAACTACTGCACCCCAACCCACCCCCTGTACTGTGCCAATGACCATCTGCTCTCCCCTCATTGCGACCCTCCGGTTGACTCCGCTACTCAACGCCAACTCCGACCAATCAAACAGGCGGATCCGGTGGCGGTGTCAGCCGTAACAGCCTGAGATACCTAGGGCAGGTGATCTCCCTGAACTCAGAGCACAACAGGCCATGGAAAGGCGCCCACAGCTCCTCAAAAGCATCCGTATCCCCCAGTGCCACTAAGGACATTTTTTCCATGCCAAGGACATGCCACAAACGATGCAGCCAGCCGACAACAGTGGGGAGCGGGGTGGAGCGCCAGTGTATGAGAATGTTTTGCACCGCTGACCCCAAAGCTATCGCAATCTGTCTGCCCCTTCTAGACCTGAGGGGGTACATCAATCCATTCGGCAATCCCAGTAGGACATAGGCAGGGAACCGTGGCAGCTCTATCTCAAAACATTTATCCACCTCGCTAAGAACCTCCTCCCAGTAAGAAGCCAAAAGGGGACAATCCCACAGTATGTGTGTAAGCGTGCCAGTGTGACCACAGTTACGCCAGCACGTACCCGGTGGTGACCTATCTATCTCATGTAATTTCTCAGGGGTGCGGTACCAATAGGTCGAAATTTTGGTGAAGGTTTCCGTGAGCCCCGTGTGATAGGCAGAGTGGCGTGAGCAGTAGGAGATGTGGTCCCATTCTGTGTGACTCAACACCCGTCCGAGCTCCCGTTCCCAGCGCTCCCGACCGGGGTTGTGAATGTGAAAGGGGGGGGCTGCAGCATCTTGTACAAATCGGAGATAAGTTTAGCGTCCGACGTGCGAGTGATTAACCAGCGCTCGTACACCGCGATCTCCCTGTCCGCCGTTTCGCGCACTTGGGGTTGTAGCGCCCAGTGGCGCACCTGCATATACCTCATGCGCTCCGTCTCAGGGAAGCCGTAGTCCCGCCGTAAGTCCTGAAAGGGGATGACACCCTCTGGGCCATACAGGTGATACAAAGTGCAACAGCGGGCTGCCCGCCAGCGATCGTAAGCGCCAGGCTCAGTTCCCGGGCCGAAGTCCGGGTTGCCAATGAGCGGCGTGAAGGGAGAGGGAAAGGTAGTGAATTCATGCCTAATGGCCACCGAGTCCCACGCCCGAAGTGGGACACTCGTCACAAGAGATGCGTAAAGGTTAGGGGGTCAATGAGCCCGCCTCAAGAATGGCACCTCCTGTAGCGTTCTGCCTGCTACCGCCTGGTCCTGGAACAGCCAGTGTTTGTCTGACTCCCACCGGCTCCATTCCACCAGATAGCGAAGTTGGGCGGCCTGGAAGTATTTCCGTAAATCTGGTATCCCTAGCCCCCCAGATTCAGGCGCCAGCATGGCGATGTTACTTTTGATCCGTGGTCTACGGCCCTGCCACACAAACCGCGCAATGGCCGATTGAGTCTCCGCGAGCCACCCTGTGGGGGGCTGGAGCGGCAACGCCCTAAACAGGTATAGCACCTGGGGCAGGAGGGTCATCTTCACTGCGGCCACCCTACCTAGCAGCGACAACGTGCCCTTATCCCACCGACCCAGCTCCTCTCTGATTTTCGTGCTCAGAGCCGCATAATTGGCCGTGACCATCGCCGGGAGTGAGGGTGCCAACAGGATCCCCAGATACGGAATCCGGTCCCTGGACCAACTCAGAGGGTAAAGCCTCTGCAGTTCCGCCCTGGTGGCGCTGGCGAGCGAAATGTCGAGGGCAGCTGATTTCCCGAGGTTCACCGCGGCGAAGAGGTCCAATTCCGCAATGCAAGCCGGCAGCGACCTCCGTGGGTCATCGAGCGTCAAAATGACGTCATCTGCATATAGGCTAATCGCGTGATGAAATTCGCCCATCTTGACTCCGACGATATCGGGGTTCTGCCGAACCCTTTGAGCAAACGGCTCCATTTAAAGAGCAAAGAGCAAAGGGGACAATGGACATCCTTGTCGTGTACCCCGTTCTATGGAAAAGGGTCGGGAACTGCCCCCGTTCACTCGGACCACCGCGGACGGAAACCGGTAGCAGTTGAAGATCAGGTGCCGGAACTTCTCGCCTATCCCGAACTTGCCCAAGACCTTCTCCAGGTAGGGCCAGTGCACCCTATCAAAAGCCTTCTCCGCGTCTATGGAGAGGAGCATTCTTTCCCCGGGGATCCTGGAGGCCTTCTCAAGAATATGAGTCACCTTCTTTGTGTTGTCCACCGTCTGCCTGCCAGGCACAAAGCCTGCCTGGTCCGAGTCGACCATGCCCGGCAAATGTAGTGCCAGGCGCGCTGCCAATATGCTGGTGAACACTTTCAAGTCCGTGTTCAGCAGCGAGATAGGACGGTAGGACCCACAGGCAGTCCGGTCCTTGCCCGGTTTTCGGGATCACGGAGACCGTGGCCTGAAGAAATTCGGGGGGAATGGCACCCGGCTCCGAGAATGTGTTGAAGAGGCGGGTCAACAGAGGTGCCATCTCCTGACAGAAGGTTTTATAAAAGAGAGGGATGAAGCCATCCGGGCCCGGGGCCTTGCCCGGTTTAAGCCGGGAGATCGCCGTGACCACCTCCTCGATACGGATCTCCCGTTCCAGATACTGGGTCTGATCCGGCGTTAACGACGGGAGCGGCACCGATTCCAGGTAGTCCGCCTCCGCCCGGGCGGAAGGGGGCTCGCCAGTGTAGAGGTCTGCGTAAAAACTACGGAAAACGTCCGCAATTTGCTCGTCTTCCGTGACAGAACCTCCGGCCGGGTTAACCAACTCCTTCACTCGGTGCTGTTGATGTTGCACCCTAAGCTTGTTGGCCAGGAGTCGTCCGCATCGGTCGCCACCGGTATAGTACTTGTGCTTCAGACGAAGCATCGCGTACTCCGCCCGGTCCATGTCCAGGGCAGACAGGAGTTTCCTGGCGGCCTTCAGCTGCCTCCAGACTCTGGGGGCTCCCGTCCTGTGATGAACCTGCTCCAGCTCCCGCACCTGCCAGGTAAGCTCGTCCCTTTTAAGCTGTCGATCCTTATTCTCCACCGAGGAGATAGCAATAAATTCGCCCCGGAGCACAGCCTTCAGGGCCTCCCATTGAGTCGCGCGGGAGGTGTCATCATTATCGTTTACGCGCTGGAATTCCGCAATGGCCGCGCGAATCTGTTCCACCGTCGACCGTCTGTGCAATAGTGTGTCCCGGAGTCGCCAGACCCCTCTCGGCCGAGCCACCGGGGGTAGATTGAAGGCACCCTCCACCGGCGCATGATCGGAAAGAGAGAGGACCCCCACGTCAGCATTCGAGGCTAAAACGAGCATCGGGCCCGACACAAGGAGATAGTCCAGCCGCGCATAGGACTTGTGTGCGTGTGAGTAGTAAGAGTACGCGCGGGTAGCAGGGTGGAGGTGACGCCACATGTCATGCAAGTCCAGCTCCTCAAGTCGGGTGCGAACCGAGCCCGAAAGCTCTCCCAACTGGTGGCGCCGTTGCACAGACCTGTCTATAGCCGCGTCGAATACCAGATTCAGATCTCCCCCCAACACTATGTGCCTATCAGAGGTGGACGCCACATCTTCCAGTGCCCTGTGCAAGAATTGATCCTGACGGTCATTGGGGCCGTAGATAGAGCCAACAGTCAGCACCAGGCCTCCCACCCTAATCCTGTATGCCAAAAGCCTCCCTTTCTGCTCCGCCACCTTTTGTAAGATCTCCCCCCTGAACCCCCTAGAGAACAGAAGTGCCACCCCCGCTGTTTTGGAAGCGCTGGAGGAGAAAAGCTGCGTGGGGAACTTGGGGGTACGCATTCTGGGACAGTCTTTGGCCAGTAGATGGGTCTCTTGTAGTAGGCAGATATCAGCTTGGGAGTTCTCCAACAGAGACAGTACCGCCCGCCTTTTAACCGGGTTATTCAGCCCTTTCACATTCAGAGTAACAACATCAAGGAGGGGAATCATTGAAACGCACGTGTAGGCGGACAAGGCCCAGCAAGCGAACATGGAGGCCACCTCACGGAACCTCAGCGCACAGCAAACGCAGACATCCCTACGGCACAGTACAGTCCCCAAACCCCGAAACCCCACAACTAGAGGAACCCCCCCCCTCCCCAAACTCAAAACCCCCCCCTGCAATTCCCGTTCCCGCTCCCCGCTTCTCAAGTCATTCAAAGAAGACATTGTCCCAGTCTGGTCCTTATCGGACAAGGCTGTGGAAAATCAATCTAGTGGACGTCCAGCCACCATCACCTGCACTCGCCAACCTACCCCACCCACCCCCAGAACCCCCGCACCTGCAATAAGAAAAGGCAAATGTAGACTCCCCCGGAGTAAGTTCAGGCCGTCATGGCCACTTCACCGGTCGCCGCCACTCTGGAGGCCTCCTGGATGGCGGCCGACATGTCCGCCCGAATCGTGGGCGAGTCCGGCCGTTCCGGCGGCGGGGAACGCCTCTCCCCAGCCTGCTGCCAGCCGTCTCGAGTGCTTCGTCTGCGGCGCGGCGCCGGGGTGTCCGTATCCGATGCTGTTATGCCCAACACTGCGCAGACATCCTGGAGGGACCGGAGCTGGTGCAATGTTCCGTTCCATCGAAAAATCAGGCGGAAAGGGTGCCCCCAAGAGTACTGTGTCCCCTGCTCCCGGAGGAAGTCCGTGGCGATTTTAAAGGACTTTCTCTTCTGCAGTGTGACCGTAGATAAATCCTGATATAGGGCCACCGGGTGGTCCCGAAATCGGAAGGGCTGCTGCCGCCGCGCCTCGCGGAGGATCCGCTCCTTCAGGGGGAAGTCCGGCAGGACCGCCAAAATGTCCGGGGGGGCGCCGTAGCCCTGCAGGGCCGGCCCACCCGGTGCACCCTGTCGATGCGAACTTGAAAATCCTCTGACTCCCCCAAAATTGCACGGAAAAGGGCCTCCAGGTATGCGGTCACGTCTTCACCCTCCTCGCCGGACGGGACGCCTCGGACCCTGATATTGTTCCGCCTGGACCGGTTTTCGAGGTCCTCGGTGTGGGCCTGCAGCTCAATTTGTTGCTCCCGCAGCCGCAGGACCTCTTGCTGCAGGTGGGTGATCTCCTCGTCCCTGGAGTGACCAGCTTCCTCCACGGTGTTGACCCGCTCCCCCAGGGAGTCCACCTCTCTCCGTATCTCGCGGACCTCCCCGGCCACCTCCTGCTTCAAAGTCTGAAAATCCTCCCGCAAGGAGCTAAACAGCGACTCCAGGAACGATCTTGTCACTGGGGGTTCCCCGCCTTCAGCGCCCCTGGAAGGGGCCGGGGAGGTCGTGGCGGTTTGGCTCCCTCCGCTGCGTAGGGCACCGCGTCCCAACATGTCCGGCAAAGTCCGATCGCCCCTCCTTTGACCCCTGGCATTCGACATCCTGGCGGCGCGGAAGGCACCGATGGCCGTCGCTCGGCGAAGAGGTCACCAGGCAGCTATACTCCGGCCAGGAAGCACCGTCACACAGAGGCCCCGAGCAAGGCCGGGCAGCCGGTCCGGAGTTCACAAAATGGCCGCCCGTTACAGTCAATGGGCCAACGCCCAAGGAGTGAGGCCTACCCCCGTCGCAAGTCCAGTGGGGAGAGACACAGCCGGAGGTCAGGCTCGCGGGGCGTAGGCAGCCGGGGCCGGCACATCTAGTTGAATAAATGCTCCGGAGGCGCAACACCACTCCGCCACGACCCGGGTTGGGCTGGAACGGCCGCACGAGGCGAGTGCTCTCAAGCCCCGGACTTGCGTAGCAGCCGGAGGCCGGCTCCGCTTCCGTCGACCTCCTCCGTTCGGCTCCGCTCTCGTCGACCTCCTCCGTTCGGCTCCGCTCCGCTGGCGAAGTCCTCCTCGGCACCCACTCGAACACCGCGGTGCAGACACTCCAGCAGGGCACACACAGTCGGCAGAGCACACCGTCGAGACCCCAAGCCTGAAGGTCTCGCGGCCTCCAGATCGCACACAAGCCGCCCAGCGGGCTCCGCCCCAGGCTATCTCGGTCAGAGTCGCACCTCCGGCGGGGCTCTCAGGGCTCAACGATCGCTCCACACCACCACAGGGGTCTCCAGGCTCAGTCACCGCTCGATCCGGGGGGGAATCAGCGGTTGCGAGCGGTGCAGGGTTTCAAGGGCCCGGGAGCTCTCGGCAAGTGCGACCTCTCAGCCCGCCATCTTGGCCACGCCCCCGGTAGTATAGTTTTAGAGTAGGTTTTAGATAGTGTAAGGTTTTTAGGTAGTGATAAGATTTTATTGGTTATTCTGTAGTTGTGGATAAGTTTCCTTTTCCTTTGGGTGGGGGGGTTGATGTTTTTACGGTTTAAAAAAAAGAAGAAAAAAATATATATATTTGTGTGTGTATTACATGTTTAGTTAGTATATGTATAGCTTAGATGTCTTAGTCCCGTCTCGTGATGTGCCTTAAGGGTGGGAGGGGGGTTGATGTTTACGATGTGTTGTTGCGTGTTTAGGATTAGTCAGAGTAGATAGTTTAGGTAAGTCATGTTTGGTTAGTTAGATTAGATTTAAGTAGTGTGTTTTTATAGATAAGTGTAGTTTAGATCTATAGTTTTTTGTAATACTGTGTAAATAAATAGTTTTATAGTTTTGAAATCTGCTTGCACTCATGTCAGGGATGATGTTGTGCAGTGTGTCTCATGCCATTGTATTCTACCTTTTGCCATCAAAGGACTATCCATTCAAATTGCTGAGTATGCACGACATGTTGGCTTTCAGAATGTTTATTTAACAAATGCCTTAGACGTGGGCACACTGAGCTTGCATGGATGACAGGGAGTACATTTGTTAACTTCACTTTTAGACTGCACATGTGGGCCGTCTTGCAGTTCACCTGAAGAGATGCCATGGCAAGTGGATACAGGTAGCTACTGTCAGCCATAATGGAAATTGAAGGATGCGCATGGTTCAAGGGATTCTGTCACATACCAGCATGTCAGATGCTCATGGCCAGCAAGTCCATCTACATTGCACAGCCATAGCTACACTTACTGTATGGTGCCAGTGTGTCCGCTTCCTGTGCAAGATAAGTGACAATGGGACATATTATCAAGAAGTGCGTTAAAATTATGGCCGCTTTTGCGGCAGGAATCTGACGCTGAAGAGGCAATAATGGGCTTGATAATATGCCCTTGAGAATTCACATAGAAGCCCATGTTCTGGTATGAACATGAGCTTCTATGGGAATTCTCGAGGGCATATTATCAAGGCCATTATCACCTCTTTTGCAGCAGTTCCCTGCCGCTAATGCGGTGGACATTTTTAAAGCCTTCTTGATAATATGCCCCTATGTATGTCTGCTCACTCTCAGGCCCATCCATGTGTTGTTAGTCATCTGTGTGCATTGTGTTAAGGACATGGCACAGCAGTATCCTGATTTAAAACAGCATTCAGGTAGTAAGTGATGTATTCACAACTGACGTAACTCGCAAAGTAAGTGTGGTAGTAGCGCATCATGATTCACAGTGTTTACTTTTCCTACATCGCTGAAGTGACTCACTGCACTAGTCATGTTTTGACTTCCTACTAAATGTTGTTTGGATTGTGGCTCATTGTTGTGATGCACACAAGGGGGGATTGTTGCATTGCTCCCTGTACTGCCAGTGTAATGCCAACTTGTTCCTGCCATTACTCCTGCCATTGAGACGTGCTTATGCCGAACAAGAATTGTTGTGAGTGCATTTGACTATCTGCTGAGTGCAGTGCCACATAGATAACTACACACATTGCCCAATACACTCACAGTGGTCACAGCATGAGAGGGGTAATATTTGCTCTTAAATTTTTTTGCTACAGGGAGGGGCTGACTGACGGTTTGCATTTTGGTTTTGGCCCTACGTGCCACTCTACTTTCTTGATGCTGACAATGTGGTGGGGTATGTCTGTGGTGGACATGTGCCCTTCCGTGTCTCCATCAATGGGGGTGTGCTGTCCTGAGTATTTGAATGTGATGTGCAATTTGCTCAATACCAACAGGGTTAGTCCTCCACATCTTATGTGAGTGGATGTGACAAGACATATCAATTTACTAGTGTTAATGATAACAGAAGCCGGGGGCAGCAACTGACTTTGACATGCACAGATACATGACTTTACCTGATGGGCTATTGGTCTAGATTGGGACATTGGTATACCGTTCCATTGGTGCAATGGTGGCACCACCTGCTTACACATATAGACCCAATTTTAAGCATCTCTCTATCTGTGTAGACATGTAGACTGCTAGTATTTCCATTGGTGTACCTTCTGGGTGACTCAGTGTCCAGACCCTATTCGCTAACTTGATATTTTTGGATAAACGCACATATGTGTGAATAGAATATTTTTATTTACAATATTGGTATGAAATTGTACCAGTGCATGGCCATAGATTCACACTTTGCATAGTGTGCCCGCTGGAGGTCCAGACAGAGTTAATTGATGGTAACAGGGCCAAGGGAAAAGGCATTGTTCAGTCCACAGGCTGGTTGAAGTGGAATTGGCAAGGAATGAGGTCATATGGCAGCCCATGGGGTTGTCCAAGGTGGTTCCAGGGGACAGTGGAAGAAAGTGCAAGAAGTGCATGTGTGGCACGATACTGAGCACAGCACCACAGAAGAAACTGGGCTTTTGGCACAGAGGGATGCTACCGCTTTCTCCTCAGCAGAAATGCGCGGTCATCCTCATCTCCATCATCTGGTGTGTCATGTGCCTCACATGTTTGTGTTGGTGTTGTGGGTGCAGCACTGTGAGGCACTGAAACATCAGGTGATGGAGCTGAGGATGGTGAGGTAGCAGCATCCATCTGCACCAATCCTTGGGGCAGCAATGAGGCAATGAGCTGGTGCAGGGCATGATAGATCCCAGCAACCTCGCGCATCTGGGTAGCCCTGGCAGCCATGTCTTGGGCCTGCATCCGCTCCATGCTCTCCATGATCCCGCGTATGTTGGCAAGATCCTGGCTGACACTGCTGGAGCCACTCAGAGTAGATAGCGATTGGTGTCTCTGTATAATGACTCCAGCAATGTCAGCCATGGACCGTTGGAGAGCATTGAAGGGGCTGTGGGTGTCTGTGATCTTCTGCAGGTGGTCCTTAATGGGACTGAGACACCCACGTAGGGCCTTAAGTTTGTTTGCCAGGTGCTGAAACCCCACCTGCACCTTTTCCCCCAACTGCTCCTGGAGCTCTACAATCCGCCTTTGGAAGGCCAGGATGGTGGGATCGGGCTCCTGGGAGGTAGCGGTGGCGGGAGGTGCCTGCTGCTCGTTGGTTTGTGCAGGGGGTGGGGTTGGCGCAAGGCTGCTGGGTTGCCCAGCTCCGGAGGATGAGCGGTTGAGGGTGTCGATCAGGAGTTGCAGGGAGTCATTGTCGATGTTGTTGTACACATCCACGTCATCAGTGGTTGCTTGGCCAGGCTGCTGTCCAGGAGATGCTGTCTCTCCCTCTGAAATGTGATATGGGAGATACAGTTTATCAGTGTTTGTCATCTACAATCATGCATTGGATTATTTGACTTGGAGACAGCAGGACAATGTCAATTCATTCTGATTTTGAGGGAAGGACATTGTTTTGCCAGATGGGTATGATTTTGATGAGGTTGCTTATGTGAAGTTGTAGTGGTACATGATGGTCTCACAGTGCCATATAAGAAAGAAGATCAATTGAAATGGCTCTGCTTTTGCGCAAGGAAACTGCCACTTGAGCGGAGATTATGTGCTTCATGATATGCGCAATTGATTTCCAGTAGAAGGCCAGTTTACATGTACAGGACATCTACCATGGGCTTCTATTGAAATTCAATGGCGCATCTCATGATGCCCCTTATCACTGCTTTAGCAGCATTTTCCTTCAGCTGAAGCGGCGCACATTTAATCAAGCCTTTTGCTATTATGTTCCACATTTTCCTAATATGACTGAAGTAATGGGACAATCTCTACACACAGGCCTCCCAATTTGTGTACTCTTCATTTGTGTGAGCAAAGCACTTATCAACACAGAGTAGTTATTATTGTTGGAGTCATATATGTCTGTGTAGGCACTGCATTGTGTGCTGGTGGTACCTACAGCTTTTTTCTCAGCCCATCTTCCCTTTCGTTTGTTGGCCTTTAGAGTTCTGTGCTTTCCGAATGGTGTGGTGTGGCACACTGGGTGTTATGTGAGTCTTGGTCACGGTTGTGTGTGTTGTGCATTGTTGCAGGTTTTGTTTCTTGTTTCCATCAGGGGTTGTATGTACACAAGAATGTGTCACAGTGTTGATTGCATGTTTAATGATGTTGTCCATACTAAGCAACATCAGTGATATGACATCATACTTGTACAATGTATGGCCTGCACGCATACTATTCATCAGACAGTGGCACTTGACCTGGCAATGTGGCTCACAGACACACATGTTTTCTGGCTACTGCACATATTCATGTTTCTAGTCTGGGTATGTTGCTGTCTGATTGTGGCACACTTTAGGCTCTTTAGCAAGGAGAGCTCACTTGCAGTTTCAGCCTGTGCAGATGTATGTGGTACACATGGACATCTATGTGCCTTTGTCTGTTGTGATGTGTCTGGTGTGCATGTTGTACGTCATGTTATGGGCTGCATTGCTGTGTGCATTCCATTTGTGAAACACGTTGTGTGTGTGGTTCTTTGTATGTTAGAACCTTTGAAGCTGGAAATCCACACAGGGGCATGTTACCAAGGAAGTGGCAGTGATAGGCGTCTTTTTTTGAAGCTGGATGGGCCATATGATCACGAATGGCGTGGAGGATTTTTATGCTTTAGCGTCAGCATACAGCCACCGGGTCAGCGATAAGGGGCTTAATACTATGCCCTGGAGACTTCCATTTGCAAGCCATGTGCTTGTGTGAACCGGTGATAAATTAGTTGTTTAGAATCGATATTTCCAAGGACAAATTTGACACTTTAGCGTGATTTCACTTCAGGAAACACAACAAGGATGTCATTGTCTTACTTGCTGTTGTGGCCTATTGTACTCACAACTCCCACAGCCACTTACATTGCACCAGGATCACACATGCTCAAGTGATTATGGTGCCAACGGTTGTTTTGCCATGCAATGTTTTAATATTGTACAGCTTTGCACCAGCACAGGATCCGTAGCAACATTTTAACAGTGTGTCTGCAAGGAGGGATGTTTGTTTATGTGGAAGTAGTATTTTCTTTTGCACATGGAGTGATCATAGAGTTTCATGTGTGCTGCACCATGCAGCATACATGTGATTCAGGATCTGGCATCTAGTTACACAGTTTTCTCATTTACAAGTAAGGACACCTTCCAGCGCATTTTAATACCATGGCTTTCGACTTTTCCGATGTGGACTGCACGTGGTGGCACACCTGGAGCAGGCTAATGTGAAGAAATGTCATGCATTTCTCTAAGTTTTGGTACCTTAGGCCCAGAGATTATGTGGTGTTTACATCTGCACTGCCACATGTTAAATCCGCTCTTGATGTAGAATGGCAGCATCAGCTAGTGTGGCTGTAGTGGTGCAACACCCACAACTGCATGTCCCTTTCAGAGAAGGTTTAGAATGGAAGTGGCCACATTTGCTAATCTGCGAGTAGACACTTTACATAGCGTGATTAAACATTGAGAGACTCGCTCATATTGCGCTGTCCCTATCACCACCGCTGATTCCAACATGAGTGACATTGTCGTCATGATGACGGCTTTTTGATATGGCCCATGATGTGAACACACTCTACCCTCAAGGTTCACCCAACATGTGGTGTGTAAGTCTTCTATGTTTCTGGCCCTTGGTTGTACACACCCCACCCCGCACAGCTCCGCCTGTGTGCCCGTGCCCCAGCCTGCTGCCGCTGCTGCTGACAGGGGTTCCAGGACCCCCCCAGCTCCTGATTGTGGTTTTGTTTCATTTCATTGTATACTGCATTTATTTTATAGTTTGCAATTGCTCTTTGTTCCTCTCTGTGAGTTCTGCTGTGCTTGTAAATTTACAGTTGGACTCTGCTCCCCCCCAGCCCTATCCTTTGTTGCATATTCTTCAATGCCCGCATGTTCCCCCGCTGCACCCACTGTAGGCCTGCACCTTGTTCTCCCATTCGCCACCCCACCTCCCAACTGCTCCTCCCTCCCACATTTCCTTCTTATGGCGGCCGATGCGCAGCCGCACTGCATGTGCACCGCTGGGATGCAAAAGGTGCGCCAAAGCCAAGGTCGTCTACGCCCGTTTGCACCTCTACCGCGCCCAGCACAAGAACCCCTGCCTCCCCGCAAACGCCACAACACCAGACTCTGCTACAGCTGCTGCACCATCCAGGCAGTAAATGCAGAACGATCACACACCTGCTGCCTGGCCCCTCCAAAGCACACACAAGGGGCCTTCTCCTGCCTGACCCGCAGATATACCAGCATCCGACTCGCCAAATCACCAACAAGGTAAGAAGCCAACCATCTCACATGCATCCTCTTCAACACCCGCTCTGCACGCAAAAACACCATAGAACTCTGGGCCCTACTCGTCTCATCCTCCCCAGACGTCACATTCCTGACAGAGACCAGCATGAACCCCTCCTCGGCACCCAACATTGCCATAGCCATCCCGGATGGCTACTAGCTCACCCACAGGGTCCGCTACAACTGATAAGGAGGAGGAATCCCCATTATCCACAGAACACCCTCAGGGTCTCAACTAGCTCCGACAACACACTCAGCATCGCTGGACACCTACACTTCCAGATCCACACCAACCCCAACACCACCCTCAGAGGAACCCTCATCTACAGACACCCCGGACCTCGACCACCTCAAGAGCAACAACGCCACCAACTCCACCACCATGGTCGACAACCTTGCCAACCTCGGACTCAGACAACTCGTCACAACACCCACCCACTCCACCAGACACACACTCAACCCCATCTTATCCGCAACCACCCACATCTCCAAACTCCACTTGACCAACCATCGCTGCATTCACTTCACCTTATGGAAACCCACCTCGCACCACCAAATGCCTTGCTGCTGCTGGAGCAAAGATACTAGAGACCAGCTAACCACAACCCACTCCCTGGGCCCACCCCCCCAAGCCCAGCAGGGCCGCCGCTAGCAACCTCACCCCCCCAAGCCCAGCAGGGCCGCCGCTAGCAACCTCAGACAGTGGATCAACGACTACGCCAACACCCTAGCCCTGCTCAGGGAACACTCCAACAGTCACACCAGCAAAGGAGCCAGTTGGTTCACTGAAGACCTCCAGGCTTCCAAGCAAACCTGCCGCAAGCTGGAAACAAACTGGCTTCGTGAACAAACACCGGACAACTACACAGCCCACAAGGACACAACCCGCAGACACCACCACATCATCAGATCTGCCTAAAGGAGGTCCTTCATATGACGCATAGTCAACAACAAACACAACAGAAAAGAGCTCTTCAACATTGTGAAGGAACTTTCCAAAGTCTGCTCCAACACCAACGACATCCCATCTGCACAAGACGTGTGGAACTCGCTGGCCACATTCTTCCATTGCAAGATCACAGACAGGCACAACAGCTTCGTTAACACCACCGCCACAACAACCACTGAAACACCCGCCCCCATGATCTCCCTCAGCGCCAAACGCCTCATCTCCTGGACCTACATCAAGGACAACAACATCATCAATGTCATGAACACCATCCACTCCAGATCTCCATTAGACCCCTACACACACCACATCTTCAAAAAATCCAGCAACGCCATCACACCCCATCAACGTGAAGTCAGCAACATCGCCTTCAAGACAGTAACCTTCCCCATGAGCTTGCAGCACGCCAAGATTAACGCATTACTTAAGTGACCCAAGGCAGACCCCAAGGACCTCCGGAACTTTCAGACCTCTCTGCTCACGGCTAAGGTTATTGAGAAACCATCAACATACAAGTGACCCGCTACCTCGAGGTAATCAGCATCCTGGACTCATCACAGTCCACTTTCCACAGCAACCACAGCACCAAAAGTGCCCGCATCGCCGCCAACAATGACATCAGGACCCTGCTAGACAACAGAGAAACCGCAGCACTCATCCGCCTTTGACACAGTCTGCTACCACACACTACTGGCACACCTCCACGACACCGTGATCCAAGAGGAGGCCCTGGACTGGACCACCTCTTTCCTCACCAGCAGCACACAGGGCATCCTCCTCCCCCTTCCTATCCAAACCCACCAAGATCATCTGCAACGTACTCCAGGGCTCAGCACTCAGCCCAACGCTGTTCAGCATCTACATTGCACCGCTCGCCCATGTTGCACGACTGCACAACCTCAACCTCATCTCCAACGCTGACAACACCCAGCTGATCCTCTCCCTCACCAAGGACCACCACCAAAAGCAACCTTCACGAAGGAATAAAGTCGGTCAGAGAATGGATGTGGAGCAGCCGACAGAAGCAGAACTCATACAAGTCCGAAGTCCTCATCCTTGTATCCACCCCCTTGGCCTGGAACAGCTACAGTTGGCCGACAGCACAGGGCACAGCTCCAACACACACCAAGCACACACACAACCTTGGGGTCATCCTCAGATGCACGCTCTCCATAACCAAGCAGGTCAACACCATCTCTTCCTCCTGCTTGAACACCCTAGACATGCTACGCAAGATCTACAGGTGGATCCCCACCAAAACAAGAGAAACAGTCACCCAGGCCCTCGTCAGCAGCAGGCTGGACTACGGAAATGCTCTCTAGGCAGGAGCCTAAGCCAAACTCCTGAAACAACTAATACGCATTCTCAACACCTCTGCACACCTGGTCCTCGATATCGCCCGCCACAGCCACATCACACCCCACCTGAGAGACCTGCACTCACTCCCCATCAACAAGAGGATAACCTTCAAACTCCTCACACACGCACACAGGGCTATCCAAAACACCGGACCAGTGTACCTCACTAGCCAACTCAGCTTCTACACCTCAACCCGCCAGCTCAGCTCCGCAGACCTCGGCCTGGACACAGTCCCCCACACCCAAAGAGCAACCTCCTGCATCAGATCTTTCTAACACTGCACAACCAAGACCTGGAACACCCTCCCCTGTCAGCTACGGAATACGCAAAGCCTGCTGTCCTTCAGAGAACTCCTCAGGATCTGGCTCTTTGAGCTGTAGCTGCATCCCCCACCCCCTTGATACCCTCACATGTCGGTAGTGTACTTTACAAATGCTATGATTGATTGATTGATTGGTTGGTTGATGTGTGTGCATTTCCTGATGTCTTTTCCAGTTACTCGAGCCTGGTCAATGCCACCCTGACATTTGATGCTAATGTGTGGGTAATATGTGTTTGTGTATGTGCCACTCAGCTGCTGCCATGGATGGTACATTCTGTACTGGTTCTGATATTCACAGTCTGACATGTGTGTGATGGGTAACTAACTGCTTGTTAGTTGACTTAGACAGTTGACTTGCCATGTTGTTATGTTGAATGGCACATGAGGGTGTGATGGTAGACTCAGATCATGAGTGATGTTGGATGGTGTACTCTGTGTGGCAGATGTTTGCACTGTGGGCCATTTTGCCGTGACTAGTGATGTACTTAACACCGCTTTGCCAACAGAGTACAGCCGCAGAGGCTACAATGAGGGGCTAGATCAAGTGACCAATGGAATTACCAAATGAGCCTAGGGTCACACCAGACACTGGATTTTGGATGCAATTCTATGGGGGATTTCATCATGCCTCTTGCCGCCACTTTACCAGCATTTCCCTACTGCAAGGCAGTAATGATTATGTCACCATTCTTGGTAATGTGGCCCCACATCTTATGGAGAGGCAAGGAGGCACATTACATGAGAATGCAGGTGTTGTCTTAATTTTTGAATTTGCTCATAACCACACACATTCAATTTGTGTGCACACAGACACATGCAACTCTGACACCGCATTATGGATGCACTGTGTATGTTGATGTTCATGTGCACAATTAGGCATGCCGCCTCCAACATTAGCACACAGGTGACATTAGGCACATGTGCTTGAGTAGTCTGCAGGTATGTGCATGTGCGTATGTGTCAGGCTGGCAAGGCATGCACGAGCTTGGACACTACTCAGACACATGTGTGCAATGCTGCAGGTGTGCAGACGTTGGTGAAGGGATGCCTGATTGTGCGCAGGGGCATAGACATTTTCAGCACATCCACAATGTGGCATCCGAGTCACATGTGTACTTGTGCAGTCAATTTGTATGTGCATGGTGATATGGGAAGAGGGCCATTTGGCAACTTTTCCACATGTCAAGTTGTTGTGCCACTGTGTGGTTTGCAGCTGCACATGAGGGGGGCTCTGGCATTGTAATTGGACTATGTTTGCTTAGCTTTTCTGTGCACATTTTATGGTCAGTCTTTCCGCCACAATGGGCCATATTATCAATTATGTTGCCAACATTGTAGTAACTTTTTCAGGAGGGAACTGCTGCTTCAGCAACACAACGGTGCTTGAAGATATGCCCTATTGAATTAAAATGGCAAACAAGCTTCTGGTGTGCACCTGGCCTACTATTTAAATTCAATTGATCATATTCACATGCCCCTCATCAGTGCTTGGCAGCTGGTTCCTGCTGCTACTGCACCAATTACGCTGGCGTCATTCCTGTTACTATAGCCCTGTGTGTTGTGTGATGTGCTATTTGTGAATGGTGATATGTCCCTATACCAGCATGCACAGGGGTATCCAGGACTTGTTGGACAGTACATGTGGGTATGCAATATAATTACTTCCAAAGTACATGGTGCCACTGTGCCCATCCACCCCCTTCCCCCTGTCCCTGGTTGATGCTCACCCTGGTGTTGTTGTGGGCGTTCACATTCAGCACTATCCTGGCCTGCGACTCCAACAACAGTCTCCTCGCTGATGATGTGGGACACCTGCTCCTCCAGCTCATCCAGCTCCTGCTGTGGAGCTGGGCGGCCACCTCCAGCCTCTCTCGCTGCCTTAAGGTTGGCTCCCAGTTTCTTCTTGGTCTTACTCTTGGATTGTGCCACCGCTTCTTGCACTCATCCACTGTCCTCCTCCTCTCTCCAACTGCATTGACTTTGGACACGATGTCCTGCCATGTGTCCTTTTTCCTTGCCAATGTGACGGTGGAACTCGCAAAGAGTTCCTGTTGGTGGTGCGTCACCTCTTCAACCAGGACCAGGTTCTCCATAGGACTGAACTTGGGGTTCCTCTTCCTCTTGGCCTTTCCTTGTGTCTCTGCCTGGCCCTCCTGGGTGTTCTTGGGGTTGTTCCTGGCCTCTGCACTTGTCCCAGGTTGTTCACTATCTTCTCCTGTATTTTCCATGATTTTTCTCTTTTTTTCCTGCTTAGCGGGCGTTTGCTGGTGCCTTTTTCACGCTGGACGTGATAAATGCAAGCCTGGGGCCTATTGGCAGGCGTATTTTATCGCTGATTAACCCATCGTCATTTTTTTCATGTTAGCGTCCGTTTGTTTATCGATGTCACATTAAATCTATTGCCGCCCCTTTACGCCTGGGAAGTTAACTATCGCCGGTTAGCGACGTGTTGCTAATACGCCGCTAATGCGGCGATAGTTTCTGGCGATGCACGGCGATAAAAAAAGTTGCGCTAAATTGCGTTAGCGATAAATATCGCCTCTTGTTGATAATATGCCCCTGGATACGTTCTGTTACTATGGAAGAGACAATATGTACTAAGAAAAATTATTTACATTTCTGAATATTGTTCATTTGTTTTTTAAGACTTCTAAAGTTTTTACCAAACGTATTTTAGAGGCTGTTTTACATAACAATATGAATTTTATGGAATTACACCAACTTACTTACATTATGGCAAGTCTAAAGGATATTTTTACTTTTTGTAATAGAGTCAGCATAATTGACACCATTATGGCATTCCTTTTTTAGGTTGATAACTCAAGACCTCTTGTGTAGACTTTATTATATACTTCTCTTGTGGACTTAAAGCCACCACCCTGCTTTTCATTTGTTTGTTATAGTGTCATTTAAAAATCCTTGCTTGCTATTGGTCAGTCCTGCCTCTGTCCTTTTTTCTCTTTCGTTCTTTCCACAGAGCAGGGACCATGTACTGTATCTTCACACTTTGCTTGTTTATCTGATCTTGGGGTGAATATTTTTTTTTTTTACTACCCGTCGTGTTCACTGTGGGTGCGTGTTCAGCTTCAGGCCCATAGCTGCTTGCATTTTATTGCAGCATTCATCCTTCCCACCTCATCCCATGTTGCTGACCTTCTTTTGCATTCATTCCACTGTTGTCCTCTTCTCCCTCTGGCTCCATGAACATCTACTCCACCATTAAACCCTAACAAAAGGCAGCTCCCAGGATCGGCTTGTTTTAATTTCTTTCAGGCCAGCCCAGCCCTGCCCAGCATGTGGTTTTGGAAGCGAGTGCTCTGTGGTTTCACTTTTGTGTAAACAGAGCTATAAAGCTTAGCACTCTCTGTCTTTTCACTTTTGTGTAAAAAGGGCTGTGAATCATATCTCATATCTCTCTACAACTACCTGAGGAGCCTGCCTGCCTCCATCTGTTGCCGGCTGAGCATGCTTCCACAGGCCAAATGGTCTGAAGAGCACCTCTCCTTTCCTCTTTCTACCTTCTCTGTTGAGGAAACCCGTTTTCTATCTATAGTGTGACTTCCATCCTTCAAAAATAGGTTTTAGTGTGATTCTGCAGAATTCTCTTTAATGCACCTTCACTCCCGTCTGAAATTAATGCTGCCTCTTTCTGTTCCATGCAGGCACTCAGAAAAGAGTCTAAGCAGCTGCTTCAGAGGCAGGCGACTGGTTCATTAACTCTTTCATCATTCAAACCCTCGACCTGGATTACTCACAGATTGCTACAGAAAGCACCCTTAGCAACTAGTGCATTTACGCGTATTGGGATCTGAGAGCTCCGTCTCGAATTTTGGCTTGTTTGAGACTTCTGATTGAGGCCCCAGGCAGACACGCTGAAAAGAGTCTATGCGGCTCCTTTAGAGGCAACTGGTCCATTAAGTCTTTCATCATTCCAACCCTTGACCTGGATTATTCTCAGATCTCTACAGAAAGTACCCTTAGCAACTGGTGTATTGACACTTATTGGGATCTGAGAGCTGCTATGCCTCTGCGGCAAGCACTTTAACCCACTGAGTTGCCTTACCAGTATATCCCGTAGTTTGTCAGATATAGATGAGATAATCTGTGGTCTCATATTAGTAATGAGGGACCTTTTGGCCAGCTCCGCTTTTCTTCCCTCTGTGATGTATAAAATGTGTTCTGCAGAGCTGTAAACTGTAACTGTATGTCTGTGTGTGCTTGTGTGTGTGTGCTTGAGTGTGTGTTTGGCTGTGTGTGCTTACTTGTGTGTGTGTCTGTGTGTGAGTGTGCGTGTACTTGAGTGCATATCTGCATGCTAGAGTCTGTGTGTGCATGTGCTTGAGTGTATATCTGTGTGTAAGTGTGTGCGAGTGTGTCTGTATGTGCTTGAGTGCATGTCTGTGTGTCCGTGTGTGTGCTTAAGTGTGTGTGCATGTGCTTGCGTGTGCGCATGTGTGCTTGAGTGTGTGTCTATGTGTGCTTGAGTGAGTGTCTGCTTGTGTGCTTAACTCATGAGTTCATGTTTGGAGAAAAAATGATTGAACTTCCAAAATATATTTAAAGCTGATTTGTGAGTAATAAATAAAATGGGGAGACTTATTACTATTATCATGACTTTTGTGCCAGCAATATTGCACCTATGGCTCTTTTGAAAGTCAGACACATGATTCAGTGTGTAGTAATTGTATAGCTCTTCAATCCCTGGCGGCACAACATCCAGGATAATGTGCTGCATATCTAAACACTTACAAACGCCCACAGGCGAGACCTATTTGCTATGGCAATGCTTGAAGGTGTTATGTAGGTATAGTGAAAATGTTTATTAATGTATACAAAGCAAGCACAAGGAGATGAAGGGCGGAGTGCTGAAGCTTTTCAGACACTGATCCCCAATCACAGATATTGTTGAATCCATCATCATTCTTTAGCACACTTTGTCACCCTAGTTCAGACCCAGCTATATGCAAATCAGTCTTGACCTTGTGCCTCATGGAAACAGTCCAGATCGAACTGCCAAGCCAGGTCTTCATTGGACCTGCAACAAGCATCCTGGGACCGGTTTCGGGGTAGCACCCCTCATCAGCCAGGCTAGCTTGAATCCAGTGGGAAAGTGAGCAAGGGACCATCGTCTGGGCATACCCTGCCAACTTAAGGTGAACAAAGTAAACACAAGGAGATGATGGACAAAAGTGGCAAAGTGAGCTAAAGAATGATGATGGGTTCAACCCCGATCTGTGACTGAGGTTGAGTGTCTGAAAAGTTTCAGCGCTCCGTCCATCATCCTTTTGTGTTTAATATTGTATACAAAACATATTTTCTTACTTATGCTTTGGTGAGGTCTAACCATGTCTGATGTTTAGTAGTTGGGAATGCTTGTAGGCTTTATGGCATGGATGAATATGAGTTTAGAGGCATGGGCGTTTCATCTAGTGCTTTCTCTTGTGGGATTTGGGTGTAGAGGGATGTGACGTCTAAGGTAACCATTACTTGTGACTGTATCAGAATCCGATAATAGAAATAAAAAGAAGGGTGTGTCTTTTTTAGACCAAGGCAAACAACCCAAGCCCAGATACAAGGACAATTAAAAACATCTCTTTACAAAAAGCCTACAGATAGGAATACAATTTTACACCACGGAAGTGCTCATCCGAGAAACCTTAAATCCAATGTGCCCTATGGGCAACTACTTAGGATTAGGAGGAATTGCTCTGACATTCATGATTACGACAGACATGCCCACAATTTTTGCTTTGACATGCAAGAAAGAGGGTATCCAAAAAAACTCTTGAAACATTCATTCAAAAGAGCTATATATACGCCTCGAGAATGCCTACTTCAGGTCAAGAATGGCACACCGCTAGACAAACTTGTGGGCGTCACTACGTTTTGTCCTGACACACATAAAGTTAGACATGCTGTACTGAAGAATTGGCACCTTTTGGAAGGACTTGATTGTCCCTTTCTCAAACCGATTTTTGCTTATAAAAAGAATCAGAGTATTGGGAAAAAGCTGATCAGAGCTGATATCGCAACACCAAAGCCAAAGAGCGACTTGCTGTCACAATGGAATTTGAAACCAATTGAGGGCCACCACAAATGTGGGAATTGTGTAACTTGCCCAAATATAATCGAAGGCAAGGAATTTACACATCAAGGAGTCAGATGGTCACATACAGAGTTTTCTAATTGTAGGACCAAAAATGTGGTCTACGCGATACTGTGTCCTTGCATGAAAATGTATGTTGGCAAGACTAGCCAGCAGATTAATCATCGGATCAATCAGCACCGGTCCCGAATCAAGAAGAAAGTCATGTCAGCTCCCATGGTAGAGCACTTCTTAGAAAAGGGACATGATGAGCATGACTTCAAGTGGTCCGTCTTACTCACAGTAAAATCTACAAATCAATGCCACGATGTCGAACGGATTTTGCTTCAAAGAGAAGCATACCTGATTTTGAAATTCAATAGCGTGCAAACCGGACTTAACAATCTCTCGGAGATAGCGCAGTTGTAATAAGTTGACCTTTTTCTGGAGTGACTTGTTTGTCAGGCTAGACTCGCCGGGCTGAGCCAGTAGGCCCGACTCTTCTATTATCTGCAAAAATATACCCTTACCATCATTAAACAGGACCTTGGCATTCCACCAGTGCCGTTTCAACCATCCAGCCCGTGAATATAATATACATTGAATCCAAAAATGAAGGGCATAGAAGAGCGTAATACTCACCACATACAACACATGCTTTCTCATCTTCAGATTAACCTCCAATAATACAGCGGCAACCTTAAAATTAAATACACTGTGGCCCTTAGACTTATGTTAAACTCTAGTCAACCGCCCTTCCTTTTTTTTTTTTCAAATCATCTGTTTCACTGTGACTATTTACCATCAAAAAACTACTAGGTCCATAATGCAGTTGGGCTTGAATTAAATAAATCCAGCCCACAAACGTACGTCGATTTTGATTGAGACCTCGAGGAACACTGTTGCTGAGAAAGCGCTTTTGAAGAAGGTAATTCTTTACTCTAAAGGTTCAACTTTTGGGCCAAAACTTTTTTGTTTGAATTTCCAATAAGCGTCCCTTTTACTTGACAGGGCAGCGAGTGCTGGGAACATGTTGAATTCAAGAATAAAGAAGTATTCACAAGGTAGGCTCTTGTTGCCACTCCACATTGTTCACTAATGTAGATGAGGCCCCCCCCCTTTGTTCAAATTTACTTACACGCGCTTACTTTGCCCTTGCTAGGAAATAACGTGGATGGTCATATTTTACAAGCCACCTCGCCGGTTGGCGGCAGACACAATGTCAGTGTTGGTTATGAGTTATTCCTTCACTTATTCATTAGGCAACAATGTAAACGCTTAGCCTTATTCAATCAAACCCTGATTTTTCAGATAAAATCGCCTGACTACAGAAAACGATTGATCCCCTTGGTTCCCCGCACTCTGACAACAAGTCCCACAAGCCTTCTCCACCCTATAAAAAGAGCCTGGTATGTAGATTCTATCCATGCACAAACTAGTAGTATATGTAGCAACTTTAGAATAGAGGCTTTCATTCAATCAAAATAGTAAAACGTTTTTTTCTTTGCATCTTTCAGACACAAAGAATAAAAGCCCCGATGAGAGCCCAGGGACGCTTGTCCTGGTCTCGAAACGCATCGGCAGCTTTGGTGGAATAGAGCATTATTAACAAACAATACTAGGATTAGCCAGTCAAGACATTATCAATCTCGAGTCATTCAGTTGACCATATTCCCCATTCTTTCGATTTGTTTCATTCATTGATTCTATATGTATATGATATTGGTGTTTTGTTATGTATTAATTTCTTTGTAGGATGTTTGATGTTTCTATGTGTATCAAACCAATTGTACAGTGATGTAAATATTGAATGTACAGTCCATTTCATTTCTGCCTATAAATGTTAAAAAAGATACTTTAAAAGTTAAAAAAATTGGCATTGAATAAGCATGCCTGGTTGGAATGTAATAAATACCTAAAAACGTTTTTTCGTTTAAGTAAGTGTGGTTTAGGCAATTTTTGTGCTTCATACTTAAAAAGGGTCTAGCCTTTACCACATTTTCATAGACCTTTCTCCTTTGGGTTTCTACCCCATACTTTAGCAGTTCAGAGGTTGGGTCCTTTGTCCATTCCAGGCGCAACTTGGCCTGTTTTAGCTGGGTTTACCCCTCATCCTCTACATGGAGCATGTAACGTAGCTAAGTTAAGACGACTACATGTGGTCACAATTAGCGCGATTAGTTTGTTAGTGCAATATGTTACCTGCAATCTCCCGGGCGGGGCTCTGGGTGGTGCGGCGCTTCCTGCCAGACAGGGCGGAATGAAGCTCAGTCCCGTTATGGTCAACGCTGTGATGGGCAAGCGTCCCCAAGAACAGGATGAATTTCCTTTCTGGCTTGCCGAAAGGTTTGACCAACTGGAAGCAGTATTTCCTAACACGTCTACTGGTGAAAAACACAGGATTCTGACAATTAGCTTACCGAAGGACTTGACCCCCGAAATCGGTGACTGTGAGACCTGGGGAAAAACATTTGCGGCGGTCTACGCGAGGTGTTACGGCACTCCGTCTATGACTGTACTGCCGACAGTCCTTAAACGTGTTCAGGATGAACACAGACCAGGGGCTGCGGTTGAGTTGGGTATGCGTCTTTGTGGCACCTTTGAAGTGGTTTCCGATCTCATACTTGCTAATGTCAAGGGAGATGCGGTGAACTTTCAGGTTGCCAATGCTTTGCAGGCGATTTCCGATGCCGATAAACCCCGGCAGTTGGCGAGGATTATTGTGGCGGCTTATAAAATCGCGGGCCGCAATAGTAGGGGTCTCAAGCCTTTTTCTACTAAAGAGAAAAAACAACCCCAAGGGCAAAAGTCGGAAACCGACGAACAGCCCAAGTCCAAAAAACAAAATTGGCCTAAAAAACAAAAACAGGGAAAGCAACAGCAACAACAGAAACAAGAGTCACGTCCTGCGTCTCCATTGCCTGCGCCCACAGAACGTGTTTATGACTTGCGCGATCGCGCAATGATAAAATCACCTGATCGTTTTCAGGTTTCTGATCAACCCTCTCCTTGTTCTTTACGGGAGTCATCAGCTTTTTCTTCCGGTGGTGGAGGAGGCGGCAGGGGTCGGGGCGGCCATCAAGGACGCGACCAGCCCCGCCCAAAAAACGGCAAAGGCAAGCAGGACGATTCTACACCGAAGAGACCCCAGTTTCAGAAAAAGAAAGTCCCTGCTTTAACAGCACACAGATATGCCACAGATAGTGAGAACCCAGCTTCGGAATCAGACATGGGCTCTGACCTTGCTGGACAGCGCAGTGGAGATTAACATAATGCGAGAGGCCCTGCGTCCACTACTGAAGGTGACAGCGACTGACCGTTATGTTGTTGTGGAGACAGCTGACACTAGAGTAGCTCCCCCTGATAGGATCTATGAAATAGTCTTATTCATTGAAGGTGACATTCAACGCACTATAGAAGGGGTATTGTGGGAGAATCTTACAACTACCTATGACATTTTGTTAGCAGAGGCTGACTGGCTGCCACCTTTTGTGCTCACAGCTCCGAGAGGGGAGGAGGTAATCCTCCCTAGTTTCGCGCACACAGTCTCGAAGGAGCATGCGCTGAATTTTGCAGAAGAGTGAGCTAAGGCCCTTGCGCTGGCTCTGTACCGTACTCATTGTGGATGGGATACATTTTCCCCTCACCACGAGATTCCTTTGCGGTCTATGCCTCAGCCTCAACCTGAATATCCCTTGAAGCGCGAAGCGAAGGCTTCCGTTACGGAAATCCACAATTGGAATTTCAGGGTGTTATTGAAACTTGTGTGTCACCAATGAATAACCCTCTTTTTACTGTAACCAAGCCTGACGGTTCATATAGTTTGGTATTGGATTCCCAGCATTTGAACTCGCATTGCCGTACCTCTGCAGTACAGAATACACACAGCTCTGCTTTAGTGGATAGTCTCTTGCGTAAGCGGTTTAAAACCACGCTTGACATTTCCAACGGTTTTTATGCCCCCCATTTGGATGGTCTTACAGCCCGATTCATCAAGCAAAATTGTGTTCGCAAAGGGCCAGATTCTGAGAATTTGGCCCTTTGCGAGTGCAATTTTTGCATTTGGGATTCATCATCCCAAATGCAAAAATCGCTATTAGCGAAATCGCATATTTGCGAGGAATTGGATTTAAGGAATCTCTAATAGAGATTCCTTAAATGCAATTCATCAATGTCACGAAGCCGAGCTCCCTGACTTGGATGAGCTCCCAGACTCGGACGGACGGGGTGTACCTGCTAACGTTTCTTGCTTTCCACCCCGTCCGCAGGATCCTTTGGACGTTTCCTGGGTTTCCCCGGCTCTGCCTCCGGTACATCCGTCACTGCATCCACCTTCTGTGACGCCGGGGGCGTGTTCTCCGGCATCTCCAGCAGTCGACCAATCAGGTGACCGGACGTCATCTTCAACTGTCCAATCGGATGAGCTGGGGGCGTTTAAGGAAGCCCCGTCTTGGATTGTCGGCGCGGAACCTGTGGGACGCCAGCCGAAGCACGAGGAGGACGCCAAGCACGAGGAGGACGCCACGGACGAAGAAGGAGGAAGTACCGTGGAACCGCTTCTGGGACCCCTGGAGCAGAGACTCGACAAGCCAGGAGGCCAACGTTATCACGAGCCGCCCCGCCACACTTCCAGGGGAGAAGTGTGGCTCCACAAGGTACGAGGGCGTTTTCAGGGATTGTTTAAATCACGGGGTGGGACGGGGTAGCCTGAGGGTGGTCACTGTCGCCATACCTTGCCGTCCGTCTACACTTACAGACTGCTATAGATGGTGGTAGCACCCTGGTGATCCCTCACTACCCTACCCTCCTCTCACCTGTTGTACATATCGACCCCAGCCCCTAACGTGGCTGCTTTTCTTTTCCTTTTCCCGAGCTTATCTCCGGACCAGCGACCATCTCTGGTTGAGTCAAGACAGGAACCGAAGACCCCGGAAGTTCCCCACCGGAGAGATTCCAAGCTTGTGTACCCTACTGGACATTGTGTTCTTGAACCCCCTTTTGAGACTACCCCGATATTGTCAAACCGAATAAAAACGGTTAAAGATAGACTCCAATTTGTGGCGACTCTCATTCTCCCGACCCCGCTCCCCACAATCAACCAATTAGAAATTGCGAATTCGCAATATTTGGTCGCAATTTACCACAAAGTCTGATTTTGTGGTAAATTGCGAAAAAAGAGAAAAAAGCACTTTAGTGCATTTTTTTCTTTTGCATGTTACACACACACATGTCCTTTGGACATGTGTGTGCGCAACACCTGTTTAAATTTGCATTTAAGGGGTGCCACAGGGTGTCCTTTGGACACCCCTCACCCTTGAAATCGCTATCTTATTTGCGATTAGCAAATTGCTAATCGCAAATAAGGAATACTCCCCATTCATTCCTACGGGCCTTTTGGCCCATAGGAATAAATGGGGAGTTATTCCTTATTTGCGAATAGCAATTTGCTAATCGCAAATAAGGAATGTGAAGGAATCTCACCTTATTTTGCGATTCCTACATGAATCCCGTTTTGCGAGTCTGTAATAGCGATTCCTTATGAATCGCTATTAAAGACTCGCAAAACGGGTCTTTGATGAATCTGGCTTTTTGTTCCCAATGGACCTACTATTACTTGCGGCGGTGTCCGAAAACATTTCAAACGTTTACCGGTGGGCTACAAGAATAACCTGGGGTGTTTGCTGCCCGCATAGTTTCTCTCTTAGAGAGAGTTGACCCAGATGCTGGTTCATATGTGGATGACATTTATCTCACGGATGACGAACTGTGGGAGCATCTGTGTCGAGTTGACCGTTTAATTTGTAGCTTTGCGGACTTTGGTTACAAATTCAACTTTGCAAAATCGCACATTGCAGAGTACACAGTGTTGTTCCTGGGCTACGAGCTCAACAATGAAGGTCGAGGTTTGGCTCCTCACTTCTTGGAGAAATGCGCACAATTGCGTGCTCCGACAACTCTGAAAAAATTACAATATTTGCTGGGCTTTTTGAATTTCTGGAGGACATACATTCCGGAATATGCTCAGCGTATCAAGCCCTTGTATGCTTTGATACAACCAAATTTTACGAAATCGAACTGGCTGCCTGAGCACTCAGCTATACTGCAGTCTTTGCAGGCTGATCTGATCGCTTCTAAATACTTATTGACTCGTGATAATCACATCAACCTGGTGATAAGAATCATCCCTGGGACGGTGGGTTTCACATACCTTACTTTTAATGAAGGAGATACAGTACCTATTGCTTACAAGTCACACTTAAACACTTCGGCTGAAATGTGCTTTTCCACTGTGGAGAAAGTTTTGACGGCTGTGCAGATGGCGATTCTAAAAGAACGCGCTCTGTCACAGGGAAAACGCATGTTGGTTGTTACCCCGTGTCCTGCTTTGGAAGCAGTTACGAAAGCCAGTGTACCTAATTCTAAAGCTTTGCACCCTCGGTGGATACAATGGGCTGCATCATTGACATCTCCGGATGTCACGTTCATTTTTGATGCCTCCTTACGGTCGCAGGAGTTTTTGCAATATGAGTTTGTTCATACTGCACCTTTGGCTATGCGGCCTTTGGAGGATTTCCATTGCATCATATACACCGATGGTTCGGCGCAGGTAGCGCATGGTTCTAAACACGCCTACGTTTCCGCTTGCGCGATTGTGGTAAGTGCCCTGGTGAACGATGAGTTCAAGTCCAGAGTCGTGCACACGCAGACTCTAGGGGACTGCACTGCACAATTAGCAGAGCTTCGTGCTCTGATGCTTGCATTGGAGTACGCTGATCCTAGTGTGACAACACTTATCGTAGGTGATCCTTACTACTGTGTCCAGTCTTACAATGAGAACTTGTACTTTTGGATTCAGAATGATTTTCATTATTCTAAGGGTAGCACAATAAAACATAAAATGATCTGGGTCCGAGTGGCTGAGCTTAAAGATCAGTTACCACTCGTGTTTGTAATTCATACTCTCGGTCACCACACTGTCGGCAACTCGCTTGCTGATGAAGCAGCAAAATCAGCGGTATCGACATATTTAGTTGCAGCAGTCACACGGTCCAAAAGTAAGATTGATGATGATATCTTGGCGGCTGTTGCTGCCACTGAGAAGGGAGATAAATATCCTACGGGGTTCCCTTCGAAGTACACATACCACTTAAGTCCTGATAAGGTTCCTTATGTGAAAATACTTGAAGTTGGGGAGAGGTTGATTCCCAACTCAGATCGCAGACATTCTCTGATCACAGCGGCCATTTAAGGGGTTGTGTCTGCGCATGCGGGCGTTTCAGCTACTGTGTCTCAGTTGCAACAACGTTTTTGGTGGCGAGGACTGTACAAACAGACGCATGACTATGTCCTTCAATGTGACATTTGCCAGCAGATTAAGCCTTCAACTGCTACGCGTCTGCCCCAAACACAGTTGTTCATTTCTAATAAACCATTTGGTTGTGTTTATTTAGACCACTGCGGTCCTTTTTCTTCTGATACTGCATATAAGTACATCTTAGTAGCAGTTGATTCATGCACACGCTTTGTTTGGGTCTGTCCTCATCGCAGCGCTGATTCACGGACTGTCATCAGGGATTTGCGTGTCTTTGTAGGGATTTTTGCCTGTGGTACCTTCCATTTGGATCAGGGTCCTGCTTTCGCCTCTAAGGCGTATAGGGATGCCATGACTTCGATGGGGGTCCAAGTCAAGTTTTCGTCTCCATACCAACATGAGGGTAATAGTGTTGTGGAACAAATGAACAGTGACTTAAAGCAATCACTGACAGCTCGAGTTATAGGCACTGGCAGAAACTGGCTGGCCCACCTTAGTGGCGTGCAGCGTGCTCTTAATAATCTCCCTAGAAGGTCTCTGGGTGGGCGGACCCCATACAAAATGCTCTTTGGTATCAAGATGTATGTCCCGGACCTTGACTGTCTAGACGCGGTCGGTTCGGCTGTCTCCTTTGACGTAGATTAACATTGAAATGTTTTACAGACTCTACAAGAGACCAGAGACAGTCTTGCAAAGGAACACTCACCCTCCACCTCAGATGATGCGTTGCAGATCCCGGTAGTTGGCTGGCTACCCCAAGTTGCAGAACTGGTTCGGGAGAAGATCGATAACAAAAAGGAATTTGGTCCCTCATACCGTGCTCCGGTTCCCGTGCTTGGAGTGAAGGGCACAAGAACAGTCATTTTACCACCACTTCCAAGTCATAAAGAGAACAGGTATATCTCTATTGACAATGTCAAAATACACAGAGTGGCCGATTCTTCTTAGAATGACACCGGCATTCTCATGTCCTTCGATAATGAGAAATTCTGTTTTGGCCACTGCTTCAGATCATGCACTGGAAGTGGCCCTTGAGATGCCTGCAGTTTCCAGTCCTTTATTGAGTGCTTTGCCTGGTACTCGCCTTGATGATACAGACTACACCTACGCAACTGACTTATCGATGCCTGATTTGCAAACTTGTTTAGCCATAGAATCCAGATTTTCATTTGACACTGTTT
Organism: Lissotriton vulgaris; assembly: GCF_964263255.1. Lineage (NCBI taxonomy): Eukaryota > Metazoa > Chordata > Amphibia > Caudata > Salamandridae > Lissotriton > Lissotriton vulgaris. The sequence continues at coordinate 548,360,761 of NC_141699.1, read as the reverse complement.
CACATACGTCGGGGAAGCCCACACGGCTGAGAGCCTACGCGACATTGTTTAAAAAACATTTTTTAATTCCCCATTGGACTTACATTTGGCTGGGGCTTTCTGCTCTCTATCTTTTTATGTCAATTGGTTTTGTGTTTTATTTTTTTCAATTTATAAATGGACATTATGTCAAGGAGTGAACATGCATTAGACATCTAAATGGAACATTGGCTCCCCACTCCTCTTCACATTCAGCCCACAGATTGAAAAGAGACTTGGCCTTTGTTAACATCACTGCGTGGCCTGTCCTGGATGGAATAGTCTGGAATGCAGTTAAATTTCAAATCCATGGTCCGACTGAAGATGTTAATGTTCCTAACGTGCTTAGAGTTAACATGGGGGATGTGGTTCAACAAAACATACGTTCTGATGATTGGGATGTTCAGGCCGTAGAGGTTTTGTTTGCTGATTTAAAGTATTATGCTGCATTTGATGCTGAAGATTTGTATTTAGAATCTGCTAATTATGGTGATTTGTTTTTCTTCCAACATTTTAGCAATCATTACTTGCACAAAACTAATTCTAGGAGGAGTACTGTGAATTATACCCAGTGGGAACATTGCCCAGCTCCTTTAAGAGGCAGCTCAGACACATTTTTGAAAAAGAACACTTATTTTACTGACTTTAATCAGTCCAATCACGCCTCCTTTTACTTTAAAATAACAGACAAATCCGTGTCCAAAGTTAGACTTACCGATACTAAGTTACTGTATTCGATGTCCTTTCCAGACCAGCTAGCTGTTGGTGGCTACGAGTTGTGGAAGGAAACTATTGACCTTAAATCGGTTTGGGGTTCTAAAAGTTGGCAGGTACAAGGCACTGAGGCTTTGCACCGTGCATGTCTCATCCCAAATCATATGTTGTTTTTGAATTCTACTATCTCACAGACAACATGCTTTGGATTGGGTACTTCTAAAAGATTAAATTCTCCTTCCTACCCAGATTTGGAAGAATATTCGGGTTGGGAAAATTCTACAAAATTTTCAATTAGAGAGTTGTAGACCCTTTTGCTAAATGCATCCTTTAACATATCCGGTTTGGATCCAAAGGGTTGGTTGATGTGGCACAAAAGTGCAGATTCGTGCCAGCATAATTTTTTGGGCCTGGCTGAGGGTTTTACACAGATCAGACTAGATCCCCGTTTTGACAGTGACCATTCTGTGACCACTTATTCAGTAGGCTAATTATGTCAGAATTGGCTCAAACACTCTACATTGGCGTCAGTAAAATTACATTTGTCTAAACTGACTGACGAGGTTGACTTGAATTACTTCATAAAAGGCCCGGCTAAAGGTAGATCTAAAAGATGGATCTATGCCGTTTATAATGAACTCTGGAAAACATCACAGATTGAAGAGGCTATCCGCCTTAGGGCTATTGATCAAGCTAATTTGGAAAAAGTGCTTGCAGTTGTGGATAACAGCATTAATACCCTTTCCTCCCGAATTTACACATTGGATAATATTGTCTCATCTGTTGTTGATACTGTACAGGATGAAGTGTCTGTTTTGTACCATGGTCAAAATAAATTGCGTTCTATTATGCAGTTTGCGTGGACCCTGCAGACACTGAAAAATGGAAAAGTGCCTTGGAATTACATTAATGTCACATCTCTGTTTGCACCTTTTAATTTAACTGAAAAACAACGTTTGCTTTCAATGAGGGATGCTTCTTTTTCCATGTTACACATTGAACACTTAGAGTCTTTACCCTTTTCGGTGGCAGAGGCCACAGCTGCAACGTGGCTTATCCACGGGTTAGTAACTTTACCTTTTGCACTTTTTCAGTTTACAAATTGCATGAAGTATTTTGCCATTGGCAGGTACGAACCGCTCGACACCTCCTACTTACATAAAGCCTGGTCACTCCCTTTCCCTTATAGGTGTCTTAGGGACGGGAAAGAGGTTTATCTGAAAGGAGATGAGTGTACAGAAACACCAGATCACTCATTGATGTGTAGACACATCCAATTGCATGGTTCCTGTAACCAAGACCGCCCTAATTTGGCATGTTTTTGAAAAGTACACCAGTGCCTGCTATAGTCCCGACTTTCACTTTGTTAGCAAACGGAAGTTATTTACTTTTGAATAATGAGGATTGTTGTGGATTATTGAAAGGCATAGCTTATGTTGTAATAGCCAATGAGGGTGTGGTTTGCTGTAAAAATGTGCTGTATCCACCTACGCATGGGAACCTGGATGTTTCCATCTGGCCGAGAATTCCGGCCTTGAAGTCTGAGTTCAATAAGATGAGCAGAATAAGAGCCTTATTGTCACAAAAAAAAGTTGCCCTGACATCTGCTCGCGAAACATTTGTCCTTCACGTAGCTAACACCCGCACAGAAGTGCATGCCTTATTAAATACTGACCTTCCTTTACATTTTGGTGAGCTGATTCATACAATCTTTAACGCGTCCTCCACTTCGGGGCTGGCTCATTTCTTTTAAAGTAGTGAGCAGTGGTCTAGTGACTTCTGTCCAAAAGATATTTGGAGTCATTCCTGCTTTCTTTCATTCGATCTTTTCCAGCCTATTTGGTGGATTTCCCATTTTACTGGCGCTGGCTGCTGGCTTTTTGTTGCGGTTTTGTTTAATTCAGAATGGATGCCCGTCCTGGGTTCGCAAACGACCGGAAGCAGTTAACACTGTTTCGCAACAGGATGCTTGAATAGTATGGTGTGCTGCCCCTTGCCACCTTAAGTGCATTGTATGGATTATCGTTTCGATTTTCCTATTTCACCTGTGTCCAGCCTGTGTTTCATTGCCTGAGCTGTGATTTCATTTGGGCCCTGGATTTGTGTCTCTGCAATTTGGTGTCTCCTGAAGTGGATTATGATCATCTCATGAGTCCCTTAGTTACTCATGAATTGCTTTGTTCTGACGTAGGGATTATGGCCTTTGCAGCGATGCATGGAGTTCTGGGTCGTTGGAATATATTCGCAGAGGCGCAATATTTCTTGGCACACAGCTTCATTGAGAACCCACTGAGTTGTCCTCTGAAGGTACTAGAGGCTCTGGTAATTGAAGAGCTAATATGTTCTTTCTCACTATTAAATTGGATGGCTGAGTTATTTTCGGATGATAACAGTGACTTCCTTTTGGAAGCTGCTGCTGCTTATTTCGCATTCTCAGTTTTAGGCTGACTCCTATTGAGGCCTTTGATGTCATGATTCTTTTCTCTTTCAAAATAGTTTTTTTCCCGAATTATAATGGCCATTATTTTTTAATCAGACCTATTGGCTTTGCTAACAGTGGACATTACAATATCATGCTGGTGAGATTTTTGATTTTTGGGCTGACTAAATAATTTTTTTTCCCTCACCATCTCGATTTTGAACTGAACGTTTTATTGAACTCTGCTTTCTACAATTGAGTCCCTTTTCTTATCTTATCTTATCTGATACGTGCTTGGATCAAGGGAGGGTGATATATAGATATATATAGCCTGCATGCTGTGTTAAGTTAGCATGAGCTTTTTAGGAGATTAAACGCCATTTTACCTTTCTGCTGCTTTTGCACACAACACATAGCTGCGGCTTTAGCTTTGAGCCTAGTAGAATGTTTTCGATTCATAAGAGAATAATATGTTGTTACACTGATATCAGCCTTGCTTGGTGAGCTGTGTCTGTACAGTGAGTGCAGAAACCTTCAAGGATATCTCAACACAGTAGTTGTTGTGAACACTGATCTTCGCATGTTCCTAGACATAACATACATGCAGCTGCAGCCAAGTTCTGGCTTTAGGCGCGTTTTATATTGCTTTGCACAAGAGCATACAAACACACTTGATGGTGCTTCGCATGCAGAAGAGCTGGTTGCTGATGATGTGATCCCTTACCACTAGGATCTTGAGGTATGGGGCCGCTCTGCTAAAACCCACAGGAGACCTTCTTAGATATAATATAATATACTAGCTAGGGAGGGTGAGAATTAGGTTTTGTTAAACCCTATTCATTTTAGCATAATACCATGTTGTCACGTTTGTGTTCTATGGACTAGTGACTATGCTGATTACTTTGTTTCTTATAATATGTTTGCTTCTATTAGCTAAGATACTGCGTTTGAGAACACTGCATAAGTGAATAAACATTTCAAATATGCACGTGTCCTCTTTTACTCCTTGTTCTGGATTGAGATGATTGTATAACGAAAGAGTGTTCATGTGTTCCACGTTACCTGAGGTGTACTAAGTCCATGTTTTGGTTTGTCTAAGCATTGGGAGTTTGTGATAACCAATGAGACACTGTAGCTAGTCTGGTAGGGGATTCTTGGGTACTAAGGCGAGTTTTGGCTTACCCTAATTCACTGAGGTTCCAAGCCTCTATGCACAGTTCTGTATGAGCACGGAATCCATGCAACAGTATGTGTTAGGTTGGTACGATTATGACTGGGGGAGGTTAGTTCTGTGGTATGGCATATTGCACTGTCATGCCATATTGTTGCTTACAGGCAGTATTGAGTGCTTAGTTCTGATGTTGTGTGTGTGGATATATGACGTTACAACGCATACTTTTACAACGCCTACCTTTACAACGCATTTTTTACACTGCAACATCCATTACAACGCATGCTATTACAACAAATTCTTTGAAACTACCTTTACAATGCATTCCACTACAACACATACTACATTTACAACGCATACCATTACAACGCATAACATTACATTGCATGTAAGGTAAGTATTAGATAGTGTAGGGGTAAAAATTACTATTCTAACTCCAGGGGGTGCAACAGTAGGGTAAGAGTTGGATAGTGTAGGGGTTAAAATCACTATTCTAACTCCAGGGGGTGCAACAGTAGGGTAAGTGTTGGATAGTGTAAGGGTACTATGTGTTGTAATACTATGCGTTGTAATGACTGCGTTGTAATGGCATGCGTTGTAGTGGTGTGCGTTGTAGTGTCATGCGCTGTAATGGTTGCGTTGTAAATGCATGCGTTGTAATGGATGTTGCGTTGTAAAAGTTTCGTTGTAATGGTAGTGTGTTGTAAAAGTTGCGTTGTAAAGGTTGTTTCCCAGTGTGTGTAGTATAGAGTGTCATTCTATGGTGTTTATGTGCTGATGTGAATGGAGTAGGCTGTGCTATGGTGTAGTAATAGTTGTCAGAGGTTTGTGCCTTTAAGGTCCCAAATTAGAACCTACAAATATTTGTGATCGACTTTTTTCATTCTTCCTTCTTTTACCTTTCTTGTTCCCCAGTGTCTCCCAAGAACATAACAAAGCATGTGCTTTTGTAAAGTACAGGTTCATCTGGAGCGGTCTTTGGGTGATATTACAGAAGTTTCTTGCTTCGCACTCAGTGGTCTTCTATGTTTCTGTGCTGTCTTGTCCTAGTGTGCGAGATTCCTTGTACCACTTCCCCCATGCCCTGCCTTCGGTTTCCTAAACCCTGCCATGAACCTCCTGTTCTGGGCTTCTTCGGCATGTCAATGTCTGAGCCTCCTCTGTGCATGCAAATTGTTGGTGACTACACACAAACACAAGCGCTGAAAGAAAAGCGGGCCCCGCGGATGCGAAAGTTAAAGTCCATCTATAGCGTTTACCTTACGGGAGCGAGCGGGCTGAAAATTGCAAACAGATGGCGCCACTGTGCGCTCCCGCAAGGTAAACGCCATACATGCACGAGGGCTCATTGGAAACAGTGCAGTACATGTACGAGTTTCCAAAAAAGTACGGAGTGATTCCAAAAGGTCACTCCAAAGTAGCGCTTGCGGGCTGCGTAGGCGAGACCTAAAAATATCTGATTCCCTTGTGGAAGCTAAGGCTCTGTTCAGCTTAGATGCTGCAATATCCTACATCCCGCTGTAGATGTTCACATCCAAGTACTTGAAGGTGTGTGTTGCTAGTGCAAGGCCCTAAGTGTCTAGAGAAGAGAGATTTCGGGCACTGAAGTTAGTTAATGGAAAGATGTATGATTTACTTCCGTTCAGCTTAAGCCCCAAGATCCTGCCAAACGTTTCTAAATACCACAGGACCATCAGGAGGCGCATATGGGCATCATGTAAGTTTAATGGTCTATCATCTGAATTTAGCGAAATGAAACACTTTTGTTCCTGCAGCTTTACCCTGCGATGTTCCATATATATATATATATATATATACATATATATATATATATATATATATATATATATATATATATATATATATATATATATATATATATATCTGCTCTGATATTATTTTTCCTGGTTTGATTCTAGAGGGGGGCAGTCGTACAAGAGTTGGATCCACAAGAGAATTCCCTCACTGAATTCCATATCTCTCAGTACATGGAAAAAATATCTCCACCTGAGGGTACTGTATGTTTTTTTCCTACGTCTACAGAATTTACTGCCACATATGGCAGATCAGGTGGCGCTCAATCCAGGACACGAAATAAACAATACAAGTTCTACACCTACATACTGTGATTTGGTATATCTTTGCCCAGTGTCAGCAGTATTGTAACAAGCTCTTCCTTCTCATTAGTGTTGAGGGAGCGCTTTTTACATGCAACTTGATTTATGTCCAGCAGCATTTTGCTGGTGAGGATTAATAGTTCTTGTAGAACTGCAACAATAGTCCGTCGCTGCCCAAGGTATCCGACAGGAACAGGAAGCAGGCAGCCAGGCTCCCTCCCCTAAGCCAATCATAATGCTGCAAGCAGCGTTGTGATTGGTCTGGACGGCACCCAGCCAGGGGCTAATGGAATGGCAATGTTCTCCATGCAGGCTGCAATGCAACCTGCATAAAAGGGCAGAGTGCGCATGGCTGGTTTGGGCGGCCCGAGTGGGCCGACCAAACACTCTTTGTGCACTCAGGAGTGGGCAAACCACTCCTCCCTTGCTCAAAAAGCAGAGCAGCCCTGCCCGCCTGCAAAGCAAACATAAAATGGTAATATTACCATTTTATGTTTCGGCTTTCTCGCACTGCAAGATAGCAGTGAAACGACGCTCCTCTACCACACACACACCCTAGTGGAGGAGCCACCCCTGCCGCTCCCAACCCCAAACTAGATCATCTGTCCTTGCACTGCACTCTACCTTATGAACTTAATGAACTAACATTGCTTCTTCCAACTGCAAACCTTTAAGTTCCTGCCTTGGCAAATATAGATTAACCCCCTCTCCCTTTTTAACTGCCTCGCCCCCCCTTTCAACAGCAATTCCAACCGATTGAAACTATGAAAACCTTTCATAAAACATCATTCATAAAAACTCCTTTTGGAGATTTTTGGGACTACCCCCCATAATGCATCCCTTACTGCCACCTTCCTCTTAAGCCTGTTGACCCCATCTGACGCCAAGTGAATCACCCACTGGCTCTCTCATCTGAAGCAAATAAAGGTCTATCCCCATGGTAGACAAATGTGCCCCATCTCCTCTGAAAAAGTGGGTCACTTTGAATTTCAATTTTGGATGAACCACCCTACCTATTCCGTTCTCACTGTAAAACTTCCTCAACTCCCTATTTGTCTTCCTTTGTGCTTTATCGATGGCACCCGGCCTCTCTGCACCTTGTCACTCCCTCAGCGCCGCAAGACCAGCTCCCTCCATAAAATGCAAGCCCCTGCCCAACCTTTCCATATCACCTCCAACAGCGGCGGTTCCCCCACTAAGGTGGAGGATCGTCTCCCCCACTGCTATTGCAGCAATGAAAAAAAGAAGCAGTGTTGTGATTGGCTGGGAGAGCCCGGAAGCCTGAATGCTTTCGGTGTTTCCAGCTGAGGAGGAGAGGTGTGTGGCGGTGAGAGATGCATGCAGCGAAGAAGGTAGTTTTTTTATTTTTAATTTAATCCCCCCGCCCCATCACCCACTTTCCAAGAGAGCCAACAATAACCTCCAAATCAGCCTTTGTGGCCTTCAAAAGTGCTAAACCTTTCTGTCAAACCAAGTCGTTTTCTCCTCAGTGAAGTGCCAATACGTCTGGGCAAACACGTGAAACCTTTAGCCTATTCAAACAAGGCACCATATCTTACCATAACATTCCCCCTTTTCCCTTCCAAAAAACTCAAACCCCATGCTGCAACAAACCAAGTTGTGTTCCAAAACCTCCCTCGTTCTCGTGTCTGTGCCTACTTTACGAACGAATGGCCCACAATCCAGATGTTCATGACGTCACTCTCTGGTCCCAGCACTGAAACTTTTAAAACAAAACAACATTTTTAGAACAGTAACACAAAACATACACTCTTGTTTAACGGACATATGATTTATAACAATGTGCCAACCATCTACCCAACTTAATCTGCTCCTTGCCCTATCCTCTCCTGCCTGCCTCAGGTGCTGCCCCTATTCTAAATAAAATGTGTCCCCTATTCTGCTGTAGGTAAACCCAATTGTCTCATTAGCATGTGAAACACGGCCAACAATGGAAAGCAGGCACTGGCGATCCATCCTCATGTTGAAAAATCACGCTTTTTGTGCATCCTCCCTCTTAACTCTAATAGCCCCTGCAGCCTCTGCGGTGCGGGGTGGACCTAAGCTCTAAGGGGCTCCCTCTGTCACTGTGCATGGGTGGGCCTAAGAGCTCCTGGCTGGGTCTGGAGCCTGGGGGGGGGGGGGGGGGGGGGCTCCATGCACTTTGCAGGGGGTCCTCAAGTTTAGTCACGCCACTGTCCTGCAACCAAATGCCCCATAGAGCATGCAACTCATCAAAAACGAAAACACCACCCTCTCCTCTTTCACACTTCCATTACTTTACAAAATTCTGTCCATTGGAAAGATCTTCCCTTCTGCCCCTCATTCCCTGCCTCTCTTGCCCTTCCTTCTAAAAGCCTTGTACCCAGCTCCCCTGCTGATGGAGCATAACTGCACAGCAACTTCCCAACAAAGGCAATACCTAAGAGCTTCCCCACGATCGCCACCTTTAACCAAATTTTTTCTATCATGGACATGATCAAATTTACCACATCTTCCTGTATCTTTCCTGCCTGGTCCTCCAATTGTCTCTTCTGTACCCCTGACTCGAAAAACTCTCTTCAAGCCTGACCGCATGCCGATTTCGTAGATTGTGCCAATGAGTCTGCAACCAATGATACCACCCTTTTTGCCTACTTTCCACAATTCCTTTGGCATTGGCGTCCTGTCCTTCACTGCTCCCGAACCATGACCACGGAACCTCTGCCACTGAAAACAAAGACAAAGCGTCTACAATGTCATTATCTTGATCCAGTACATGACGCACCCTACACATATGTTATGTGTCAAACAAATCAGCATGAAAACTCTGAATAACTTCAGCACATGTACAGCCTTTGCTGCCTGCATGTTTACCACCTGCACTACTGCCATGTTATCCACATTAAAGAATAATTTCCTGTTGGCAAGTTCCTTGCCCCAAAGAACCAGTGCAACCAACAGTGAAAACAACTCCAGAAACGTTATGTGTCTTATACCCCTCTTCCAGTCTTTCGGCTCTTGTTCCGCACACCAATGCCTCTGCCAATACAGACCAAAACCCAGCCCTCCTGTCACATTGGAAAAAGCTTAAATCCTCCAGTCTGCCTCCACGCCCAAATCTTCCAGTGAAATGCCATTGAAAGACTCAAAAGTGACCACCAGATCCTCCTTACCCCCTGCTCTCAGCTGCAACTGATGATGTGCAAACTTAAGCCTGATACAGCCATGCCCATTCTCCTGCAAAACGTTCCGCCTGCTGAAACCACCCTGCATGTAAAATTCAAATCACCCAAGAGAACTTGCACTTCCCACACCTGCACTTTTTTCTTCACCAGCAAAGAGTCTATCAGCTGTATCATCGTCATCTTTTTGTCCTCCGGCAGTCTCACTTCTCTCTTCACTGTGTCAATTTCTTTGCCTAAATTGGTCAACACTGTTCTTGGACCCAGTCTTTTCTTCTGCGAGGGGCACCCCCACATCCTCCATGAGCTCTTTAAAACATACCAACGTCTGTTGGCAGTCTGCAGAGCCAGGAGGTCCCACAAAGAAGAAATCATCCAAATAGTGAGTCACTGAATAATAACTAGTCACAAAAGTAAACAAACATTTCAGAAACTAACTCAATTTCTCAAATAAGGTACATGAAATTGAACAGCCCACTAGTAGTGCTATATCCACATATCATTTACCCTGAACTGTGTACCCAACAGCTTGAAATCCTTTGAATGTACTGGAAGCAGTCTGAATGCTGACTTAATGTCACTTTTTGCCGTTTCACTCTCTGTCCCACTCTGTTCACAATGACTAGTGTTACATTCAATGAGGAGTATTCAACCATAGATAGTTCTTCCGGGATGAAATAATTTACCAAATGCCCCTTCAGCTTCACAGATACTGGATGAATCTAAACTGTTCTTCTTGCTTCTTTGGCACAACCCTACGGGTGACACAAACAATATCTCCAGCGGCCAGTCATCAAAGAGGCCCACTATTCTTCCTTCACTAACTTCCTTGCTCAGCTTCTTCTCCACCACTTCAGGGTGTTCCTGCCCAGATTTCATATTCTCAGCCCATCTCCTACCCCGTCGATCCTGCATATTCTAGTTGAAAACCACCTTGGAAACCCTCAAACAATAACCTGTTATACTTTGGTTTCTCGTTCTAGTGTAGCCAATGAGCCAACCTGGCCATTTTAATTGCTGTATGAGCCCTTCCCCACGGATCTGTGTGCCTCGCTTCGACAAGAGCGCCGATAGGAGGGATCAAGGGGCACTATTACCTCCACTTCATCACCATTATTGATTTTTTTTATCCTATACAAGGAGCCCAATAATATAGAGAGTGTAGGACATCCCTGAGGTAGTTTTATTCACTTTTTCGTTCTGCAGAGTAGATCCCTATATATGTGTGTATTGTGTTCCCGAATTCCCTCTTCTCCATCCCCGGCATTGGTTCGCGCTGGCATGTTGTAGCACATCCAATGATGAAGCATGCCACTACCAGTGGGTGAGGGCATTTTAACAGAACCTTGCGATTTCCCCATTTGATATTGTTGATTTGATCGCATATTACATTTCCTCCTTTCCCTCTTTTGTGTATATGCGTATGGTTATAAATAAGGGAGGACGGAAAGGGAATGGTACCTCTCTCCCCTCTTTTTGTGTATATGCTTTTGAGAGGCACATCTGTTGCTATACTTCATTACAATAACTTGAACCAAGTTGTGTGATTGATGCTTCATCCTTCTTTTTAAACAGGTAACCAGTTAACACAAACAAGTTGAACTATAATTCTCCTCCCATGGCTGGGATCAGAACTTCCTCTTTGATAGTGCTGTGGTAAGAAGATTAAAAAAAGACAAAAACGAGGTGTTGTTACATGTAGAGTGAGTCTCGAAAGCTTCAGTCAGCCCTATGAGGGTCCATGATTCCTATGCCTATAAGTCTGATAATCTGTGCTGATTTACAATACCTGTTACAGAGCCATGACCATGCCTGTATGGAGCAATTCTTTCTCTTGTGTAACTTGTGGAGGAGTGTGGCTCAATGGTTAGAGCGGCAGACCCTGATGCAGAGTTCTGGCCAGGGACCAGGGTTCGATTCCTGCCTCGGCGGGGTCTCGTGCTCAATTTCCTCGGACCTTTTGATTCTCGCCTCAGTGCCTATTCTAATCATGTGCCCCACGCTGCATTTCTGGGCAATAGCTTGCTTAGCCTCCACACCGGCCCCAAAAGCGCTGAGGATGCCTGGCTTCACCCTGGGGTTGCTCAGGAGTGGACACTTAACAGGGAAAGCCAGGAGGGATTCCACAGTGGTATGAGTATCAGCGCCAGGAAGTCGAATAGGCGACACCGCAAGGTGACCGTCTGGTGACAGTGTGCTCTATAAGTACCATGACATTTACATTTACATTTAATCATGTTTGATGTCTCAAGACTATGGCCCACATGCATCAAGCATTTTTGTATTCGCAAACGGTGCGATTCCTTAAAATCGGCCGTTTGCGAATGCAAAAGTGCTTTTTGGGATGCATGAAGTAATTTTAGAATTCGTAACATGTTTGCGAGTTCTAAAATTGCGTGTGCTTTTAAGAAGTCGCAGATGTGCGATTTCTTAAAAGCAATGCATCATTAAATTTAAAACTGTAAATTCGCAATTAGGGTGCCAAATTTACCGAGTGGTTCAACCACTCGGTAAATTTGGAAAAAGTGTTTAAAATGCTTAAAATGTTTTTTTTTCAACATTCATGTTTCACACACACATGTCCTTAGGACATGTGTGTGTGAAACATGATGCGAAAAATACATTTCAGGGGTGCATGGGGGGGTCCTTTGGACCCCCCCCTGCACCCATGAAATTTTCAAAGTGCCACTCGCAATTCCGATTGACTCCTATGGGCCTTTTGGCCCATAGGAATCAATGGGAATTGCGAAAATTAACTTAAGAATTCGGTATTCATTTGGGATTCGGTAAAAATTGCGATTTTTACCGAATCACAAATGAATACCGAAAATAATGATGCATAGCATTTTGCACCTCTTAATTTGCAATTCCTTATTTTTCGCAAATTAGGAAGTGCAAAATGTCACAATGATGCATGTGGGCCTATCTCACCAATGACGCTTCCGGTGATGTGTGTAATAACCCATCTGCCAGAACCACTTTCAGAGGGCCACGAGGCAAGCAGGCACTACTAAGATCAACCTTGGGCGTTGAGGCCTTTTATTCTGATGTGTCGGGGCCTGACCTACTATAGATCCTGAACAACTAGGCCAAGTACTCCTTCTGCCCTTAAATCTCAGGATAGAGTGTTCCAAGGAGTCCAATACTCCCTCAGCGGTGAGGGTGGGGTGGATACAGGATAGTGAACACAAGCTCATAATTCAAAATATGCCCAGCAACAATAAATCAAATACTCACTTTATTGAAGAGAAGTATTTGATTTCCAGTGAGATCCAGACAAAGGAAAAATACATCATCCACAAACAATTATACAGCCCTCCTCAGAGGTCGGGCTCTAATGTTCCTTTGGCAGTTCCCTTTCCCACTCACTCCTCATGTTAGCAATTGTAGTTATTTCCCATTCACTATTGGTAACATCCAGGTATGCCCCACTGGTAGTTCAAGTCTCCAGAGTCCACTATGACTCCTACTTAAAGTCAATAGTGCTCCTGCGCTCTCGCTAAAGTAGCGGTATGTTCCCTCAGGGCTGACAGGCCCAAAACCAGTCTTACTTGCACAGTCAGGTGTGAAGTGTTCGGAGTTCCTGAGTACACCCCTTCCGGAGACGCGCGCAGCAGCCAAGTTCAGGTGCATCGGGTTCCCAGAGTCAAATCTTGCATTTGTGATGTAGATAATTTCATATCTATGCAGATGGTCTGTGTGTGGAAATTTGTGTAGTGAAGTATTCCCCGGCTTACAGACAGTGGCGGCTGGTGGATTTTAAAAGTGGCGAGGTAGAATTCTTAGATCCGAGTGGGACTTGCTTACAAACTCAGTATATGGATTCCATATGAGCATATTTTTTTATTTTATATATATAGCACAAACCAGATCTATATATATTGAGCCTGTAAGACACTGTTAGAACAAATACTAGTTCCCATTCAGAGACACCCCTATGTTCATTTATATATACCACACCCTGTGCACACTAATTATATAGACATCCAGGCACACCTGCGAGCACACAGAACACAATGCAAACTCTAACCCTCCAAACATGCCCCCATTGCACATGACAGATAGCGATGTGGTTTAGAGTAAGTAGAGGTGGGCGACCCAACAAATTAACTGAGAGAGCCGAATGAAGAGCCCGGCTTGGCTTTTACAGCTTGTGCTCGAACTGACGCCCTGAAGAGGTTTCCAGGTAAAACATACAACCTCACTTAAAATTCGACAAAAACTATTTAAAAGTCTAAAAACTGTACTTCTTTAACAAGCCAAAGAGATAGTTGGTTTGTTTTGATAATCAAATGTTATTGAAGTTTCTGGTACAAACAAGTCCATTGGCAGCGAGTCACACATCACAGTTAAAAACCCTTGTCCCTCCCCGATGACAACACAAACCACAATAGCCCCCTCTGAGTGAGTAAATAACATCCTCATATCACTCTGACATACCGAGTTAGGACCCATCAAGATGGCAACAGACCAAACCATTTGCCCCACACTTTGTTGAACATCGCTGGGCATCCCCGGGCCTCAAACAGAGATTCCTCCTGCACCCCGCACCAGTCCACACCCCTCCTCCACTTCCGCAGTACCGGTGCCTCAGCCTGGGACCATCTAGCCGCTATGTCCCGCTTCGCCACTGCTAACACTGTTCCCAGGGAACGCTTGTCGGCCCGAGAGCCATCTAGGCCATTGAAAATTCCCAATAACAAGTGTCTCGGGTCGTGGGGAACCACCCACCCCAAGGCCCGTGTGAGCTCAAGCTCCACCCCCCTCCAGAATGGTTCGAAGGCCGGACATAGCCATACCATGTGGCAGAAGTCGGCTGGAGTACCAGCACAGCGCGCACAAGCCGGGGAGGCTCTCATGCCGGCTCGGAAGAGACACACCGGGTGAGGTATGCAGTGTGGAGGTAGTAAAGCTAAACCAGACGTAGCTTTGAAGATGTGGTCAGGGTTTTGAAGGCCGACAAAGGAGGTGCCTTAGTCATCGTTAACACTGAAATGTACCGCTAAAAGATCTTGGAACATGTCAATGACAACCAAACATATCTAAAATTGGATACCAATCCTACTACCAGATTCAAGGAAATATTGACCAACATCCTGGATAAAGCTCTTGAAACTGGGAATATTGATGATCGATCGAGGAAATTTCTCTTAAAAGAACACCCGAAAAGCCTGTCTATCTACATGCTGCCGAAGATTCATAATAATCTTGAGGACCCTCCTTTTAGACCCATTGTGTCCACGAGAGGATCAATACATGAACCGGTGGGTAAATTCCTTGATAGTTATTTACAACCTACAGTCAGAAAGATGACAAGCTACGTTCAAGACACCACTGACTTCTTGTTGAAGTTGTCACAGATAACCATTGGAGAAGATGAACAACTGATCCTCTGCGCGGCGGATGTGAGGTCTTTATATACCTCCATTCCCCATGCAGATGGCATTGAAGCCATTGAGAAAGCTATCTTAGAAACCGACATTGTAGCACCGATGCAACAGTTCCTCATGGAACTCATGCTGTTTACTCGTTATCAGAGCTATATGGTTCCCCAGTGCCGCAGACCTTGCCCCCAATCACCAGGTCGGTGCTCCTGGCCTAGCGCGCTGTCCTTTGCCTGGTGACCTGGGACCGGAAGCTGACTAGACAAACGCCCCTAAGGCATGGCACCTGGTTGAGAGAGGTCTCATTCCTGGAGGGTTTCCGCCGTTGGGACTTGGTGGGGATCTCACTACTTGGGGACGTGCGGGTAGGGGACCACATGCGCTCCTTTTCTGACCTACAGCACAGACACGCTCTCCTACACTCCCAGTTTTACAAATATATGCAACTCCGTCACGCCTTTCACATACACCTCCCAACACCCACCTCCCTCCCGGTATTTAGTCCTCTAGAAGCCCAAGTAATGATGAGTGTCCATAATCAAAAGCACACAGGAATCTACCACCACTGACATTGTATAGTGCTGTAGTGCTAAATTAGGTTAGTAGGATCTTGCATCAAAAGGTGCATGAAATCACTTCCTTTACCGCTAGCATTCTGGTAAACTGAGGTCAATAAGTATTTAATCCATGACACGATTTACTAACTTCTCAGTGAACTCGACCCTATCTGCTGGTCTGTGGGAGAGACCGAGAAAATGGGCAGAGTTTACAAGCCTAGTTAATGTTATTGTTGGGGAACAGAGTAGACGTAAAGGCTGATTTGCGGGGAACCAAACAAAACAGCATCTTTCCCGACAACTTTGTAGTATTGCTGTGCCCTTGCCCCAGTCCAACAATCACATTTGAAGTCCTGACCAATGGCAGCAGTTGCTGAGAGGCAAACTGAGAGAAAGAGATCAGCGACACACCCACTCCTTTGTTATGAGTAAAGGCTTGCCCTACCCCTGGCCAGTTAGTTTGATGGCACTGTTATATTCCCGCCCAGGGCCATGTAAAGAACGCCCGAAAAAGATACTAGTTTGTGAATATGAAAACAAACTACGCCCCCAGTTTGTTGTCACAGGCCTGGCTTATGCCTCCAGGGCAAGGAATACTTCAACCTGCCAACACATCTCACAATGCTGAGGAGTCCTCAGGTCATATCCCCCTGACGCATTTCCCCCAGAAGAAAACAGGGATTCACACCAGTTCGTCACAGCGCAGCAACAGCAATGTATTTTCAGCTGCTCGGTCTTTTCATTTTTTAATTCCCCCCCAGGATGGGAGGTCGACGCCCGTCACGCTACTTAACACCAGCCACTGCTGCTTACACGTGTTGCTCTCCATACTTCGGCGAGTTCCTAGCTTTTGGCCATACCTCAGCATGGGCTGCCGGCAGACATGGGTGTGACCTATCCTATCTCCAGGACCCCATTAAATTCGCCAGCCAACAATGCGGACTCTGAAGGAATGTAGTTAACAGGGTAGATATACTATTTAAGAAGCTCCAGTGACCGGTTTTGGGGATGTATGGCCCAGATTTACACTATTTTGCCCTCCAATAGGCCCCTGACATATACGTAGCAACCCTTTGGGCCCATTTGTTGCGTTTTCAGTGTAACGGTGGCTCTACCTTGACCCATTTTAAAGTCCCTCTAATATATGCAGACTAGGTGGTGCTGAAAACTGTCCTCTCCACTTGCGAAGAAGCCTCATGCCTTCAGTTTCAGTACGGTGGATCTCCTGCAAAATTACAAAATGTGCTCCACGCCGCCTTAAAAATTGGTGTACCCAGTATCTCTGAGCAAGATGACCTAATCCCCGGACATTCCAGGTAATAACCGCGTAGTGAACCATTATGGCAACAAGTGAAATAGGTGTATAAAGTATACGAGCGTGTCTGCCATTTATTAGGTTTTGGGAAAGGTCTAATTAGTGCCTAGTTTGTTTCATGGTCTTTAGAGTGGTACAACTATTGGTATACTTCATTAGACTAACTTGGACCATGTTGTATGATTTATGCTTCATCCTTCTTTTTCAACAGGTAACCAACCAGTTAACACTAACAAGTTGAACTATAATTCCCCTTCCATTGCCACGATCCGAACTTCCTCTTGCACACCCACAGCAAAAGAATAGTGCTGTGGATGGAAGATCAGAAACAAAAATAAGGGGTGTGACAGGTAGGGTGAATCTTGAAAGTTTCAATAAGACCTATGAGGCCCCAGGATCCCTAAATCCAGAAGAATGGTGATCCATGCAGACTTAAGATACCCGTTACAGAGCCATGGTTATACCTGTATGGAGCAATTCTTTCCCTAATGTAACTTAATTTAGATTGATGTCTCAAGACTATCTCACGGAGGCCGCGTCTGGTGATGTGTGTGATAACCCGCCCGTTAAAGCCCCTCTTAGAAGGCCACTGGGTATGCAGGTGCTACTGGCCCCAACTGTGGGGGTTGAGGCTATTTACTCCCGAACTCCTAGGGCCTAACCTACTGTGGATCCTGAACAACTGGGCCAAGTCCCACTTCTGCACTTGACTCTCAGGATAGTGTGGTCAGAGGAGTCCAAGGCTCCTTCTGGGGTGGAGGGGGGGGGGGCGATAGATACAGGATAGTGAACACAGGATCACAACTCAACATGCACGCAGCAGTAGCAATAAATCATTGCCCATCCAAACTCTCACTATTATGGGAAAAGAAGTCTCTTTTATTTCTACTGCTATCCACACAAACGGAAAAATAAGACATCTACAAACAATTACAGTCATCCCCTTAGTTGTTACTCTAATGTTTCTTTGGCAGTTCCCTATCCCACATACTCTTTCTGTTAGCAATTGTGGTTATTCCCCATTCATTATTGGGGACATCTAGGGAATGTTCCACTGGTAGTCTGAGACGTAAGAGTCCACTATGACTCTAATGTAAAGTCAGTGGTGTTCCAGCACTATTGCTAAGTAGCAGCAAGTTCCAACAGGGCCAACAGACCCAAAACCAGTCTTAGCCGCATCCGCAGGTGTGAAGCGTTCGGAGTTCCTGAGTGCGCTCTGTCTATGGGCGTATGCAGCAGTCAAGTTATGGTGAGTCCGCGCCACTCTGCCAAAGTGGATGCACTCAGGCTCTCTGTGGCTCCCCCTGCAGACTTAATCTTTGTTCGTTCCCAGTGAGGGGTGGCTACGACGATCCTGTCTTGAGTCCCTTACCTGGATGATGGTGCGCAGGAGCTTCCATGGCGTCCTCACGTTTCAAGCTGAGACAGCAGAACAAGTTGTAGTCCTTGGTGCTCTCAGTGACCCCTCCTCTAAAATACAGTGTCACCACAACTCACTGTCCACAGACTCTGGTCTGATCAACACAGAGAAATTCTCGCCTTGCTACAGCACAGGGCTAAGAGCCTTACCACACTACAGTCTTTTCCTTGGCGGTCCCTTCTTGCATACGGGATCGCCGACTCTGTCCTGCAGATGGGCAATGATCCGATCGGTGTGGTAGCCATTTCCTCACAACTCAGACAGAGAGCCGGGCATCAGGGCTCACCACTGGACCTTGCTTCCTCCAACGCTCTCCTTTCCCTCACAGGGTACACTGATCTTGGCAAGCATGGCTCGGATTCCCTGGGTGATGTCACCTCACCCAGCAGGGAGAATAGCAGGCCTTGGTCTCCAGACCTGGTCTCTTGCAGAGCTTTCCCTCCTCACACAGCCCATCTAGCTGCTTGGCAGATAACAGTTTGTGGGGTCTCAAACTCCCCCTCTTATAGTCTATTTCCAGACACTAAATGTGATTTAAGGTCTGAGTCTCTGACGTTTTATGGTGGAGTTCTGCTTTTATGGAAGTGCCCACTCCTCTGCACCCTCTTCCTCTTGAAAAGAAGTCTGTCACAGCAGGAGTGTTTCCAAAGCTGATAGTCCCACAACATAGGCCATGGGAGTGACTAGAGTTTATGCATGGATGTCAGGCACAGTGATATGGGCATCAAAAGGTTACCACAGGACCACCAGCCCTACTCATTATCAATTGTATCTCTTTCCTGAGATGTGCCCAGGCCTCTTCCTTGTGATCTCTTACTGAATCAAAAAGTACCCTTTGAAGAGTACAGGGAAAGCCTGCTCGCCCCTCCACAGTGAGTGCCCCACCCAGTTTACAGGAATTCACAATACACAAATCTGTCTGGGGAATCTCTATACCTCCAGTAAATGTTTCACCATGCAGGTCTGGGTCTCCCAAAATGGAACCCAAGACCTCCATGTATTGTACTATCTACTTTCACATATCTACTTTCACATATACCACCATCGCATGTATACAACATACACATACAAGCATTGCACAGTACTGCATCCTCCATTACTGTACCACTCATACACATACATACATACAGCATGTGCATTTAACATGCACACAATGCCCAGCACTGTATCCTTTCTGTACTCTACTACTCAGAGGCACATATACATCCAGGGCCTGAATTTAACACGCACTGTCTGCGTCCTTCATGTATTGTACCACCCACGAGTACACATACACCCAGCACATGCATGTATCATGCACACACTGCCCACCAGTACATCCTATAGGGACTGTACATCTCATAGGCACATATACATACAACACATGCATTCATCATGCACACATAGCTCTGTACTGCATTATCCCTGCATTGTACCCTTCACAGGCAGACATACGCCCAATGCAGATACACCACCTCTGTGCTGTGCAGCACTTCACTTTAAACCGATCGATATAGGCCAAGGGTGAGATA
This sequence comes from Lissotriton vulgaris, assembly GCF_964263255.1. NCBI lineage: Eukaryota > Metazoa > Chordata > Amphibia > Caudata > Salamandridae > Lissotriton > Lissotriton vulgaris. The sequence goes on along the minus strand of NC_141699.1, from coordinate 548,340,971 downwards.
AGCACACAGCAGTGGAACTTTAAAAGTTAGTGACCTGTACTCCTCAGTCCAGTGACAGGTTAAACATTCACTTCTACTGATCACTACACGGCATGCTGCAACCACAGCTTGTGCTGCTTAACTCCTGGTAAAGGCAGTAGCCTTCCACCACTATGAGGGTAGCGTTTTACCATGCAGAGGACTTTTCTGTCATAACACTGTCAACACCCTACCTTACCTCCCCCAGAGCCCAGACTGTAGATGCACTGATATCAGATGCTTTCATGCTCTCTAGGGCTTTTTTCCTCCCTCCTGCCCACCAGGCCCCAGCCTACCTCCTTACATCCGTTCAGATCCATGAGCACCACGATTGATACCCCTGGGATTTGAGAAAGATTCTCTGATTGAGTTCATCTCATATGAGCATTTTGGGAATTCTTGCAGATGTAGAATCCGATGTGGGCAAAGTTGCGTCTGCTTCATGTACACTCCAAGAAGAGCCAGTCCTGACGTCAGTTAACTGGGGCCGAAGGCAGCTGCAGCCGCAAGCACTGCCATGCTGGACTCTTGAACTTGCTGTTCAGTGGGGGCGGATGAGGAAAGTGGACGTTCAGGTTCTCTTGATCTGCAGTTCCTGCAGCACCTATTTCTTGGTTGAGTCTGCTTTGATGTACCATGCTATTCAGCCCAGAACCAGGCTGTGTAGGTCTCAGGGAAAGATACAGATTTCTGTCTAACTGTTATTCTAAGTTTGGTCAGATAGAGATTATTCCCTGTGAATAAGGATCATTTGTGTTTTGTTTTGCCAGTCCATAGTCTGGAAAAATAATTCGTTTTTTATCCCCCATTTCACAGCGGCCTATATTTCTGGCGACTTGCAGGATATTATCTAGGTCTTTGTATTGCAGCAGCTGTACCACCATGGGTCTTGGCAGGGCACCTGCGAGCAGCAATGCACTGGCCCCCTGTGCACTGTCTCTGTTGGGAAGCAGGACAACAAACCCTGTAGGGCCACAAATCCAGAAGTCAATTTTTCCAGGATAGTCACAACATCCGTTCCTTCAGCCTTCTGTCTGCATTCCAAACATTCTGATTTTGGTGCAGAATCTGTTTTTCGACAGACTCCTCAGCTCCACCTTCAGAGAATAGATATGGTCTATGAGGTCATGGGTTGTTATTTGAAGTTCATTAGTTTTTTGACCACTCATTGCATGGGTATCAATATGTCAGTCAGCTTCCGTTGATCGTCACTCACCAATCCAAGATCAATAGCTAATGCATTCGCTTTAGCTTCTAGGGAGTTCGGAGTGGTAATCGCTGTAGCCTATATTGTATCTAGCCTATCTGTGGGTTCCAGAGCCTTTGCCTGTGGCTTGCACAGGGATCCATCCTCCTCGACAATGGCACCAAGGATATCATATGAAGTTTTATGTGAACCACAGCGAAGTATGTGTTCCACCCACTTTAATGGTCGGCCAACTATCAACCTGACCCATCTCTGTTAAGAGCCTTGATGGTTTGAAGCCTGAGCAGACGACCATGATACAGGAATAAAGCTGCTGTTTCAGTATCCAATGAAATAGGGGTTCATGGAGAAGGGAATATGCCTCACCAAGCATCAAAGGGCAAGACGTTAGTGGGGTGCCTCAACTCACCGGGATGCTAAGGTTGCATCCTGAATCAGATTCTGACTTGCTTGTCCATGGCATTGGCAGGTAGGATTGGGCCCAGTGATACAGGTGGTGTGAAAAGGCCCTCCACTGGATTGCAGATGCAAGGAGGGGGAACTGCAAGGAGGTCAGGAGAGCCACTAGCAGCGCCTCTGGCTGGTCAACACCCTGGCATTGAGTACTCCGCCCGCAATCAAATTCTAATTGCCTTTCCTCACGCGGGAGACAAAGTCTCCTTTTGGGCCCTCATCCAAAAGGCAATAATACTGACCAAGCATTGGTATATGCAATAGGTTTCACCTACGTGATGAATAATAAGCTGTTTTTGTTGTAAGTTGTAGCTTGGTGAGCACTTGTGCAGTATATGTTACTGAAACTCTGTTAAAGTGTTATGACTTGTTTATTGACAAAGGCAATATATTGTGCTGTTACTGGTGGTACTATAAAGCGGTGGGTATCAGCCCATTTAAAGCACTGGCTACTTTTAGACCTATTCAAGTGATATTTCTCCTAAACTCACAAGGTATCAGGTGTTTTATATTTAAACCGTAAGAGTTACAGAAATGTGCACAGATATTTTACTGTCCTTCCGTTATTTATCACCAAGACAAAACAAGAAAAAACAAGCATTTTGCACAGCAGCCCTTGCTGCTGTGCGATAAGTAAAAACCAGCATGGGCAAAGAGGGGTAAGACGCAGAGGGATGTAGAGCAGGAGGCAAAGGGGTACGAGACAAGAGGTAGGGAAAGGAACAAGAAAGCGAGGGAGTAGGGAGAAAGGACAGAGTGGCAGGGGGAGGGGAAGAGACAAAGCTGTAGGGAAGTGAGTAAGAGGGAGAGGGGCAATTAACTAGGGAACAGGAAATAAAGGGTGGTAGAAAAGGCAGAATGGTAGAACGAAGAAGAAAGAGGGCTATTAAACAGGAGACAGTGGGATAAGAGGCCGAGAGGAGGAAAGAGGGGGCAGAGGGATAAGAGACAGAGGGACAGGTTTCATGATGCAGAGAGCTAAGGAACAGAAAATAAAGGTGTAAGGGCACAGAGGAAGAGCCAAAGGGGTAAGCGACAGATGGGTGGACAGTAAGCGACAGAGGGCAGGAGCAAGACACATAGGGAATCAGGAAAGAAAGATACGTCGGAGCAATAGGCAGGGGTTTGGGAACCAGGGGGTGGTGGCCAGGGAGTAGATGGTAGAGGATAAGAGATGGGTAGAGTAGGGCGCAAAATACATGGTTTGCATCCAAGAGACGGATGTAGGGAACAAGAGACAGATTGGGCAGGAGCCAGAAGAGATGAGGTGCCAAGAGTCAGGGTAACAGGTAGCAAAAGGGAGCGGGATGTAGAGCTAGAAAGAGAAGTGCAGGGAGCAAGACAGCAAGGAGCAATATACCAAGGGGCAAGAGTCAGAGGGGAAAGGTAGTGCAAGAGCAAGAGGGGTATGGAACAGGAGAGGGAGGGATATGAATCAAGAGAAAGCCAAGTATCGAGTAAGAGACAGTGGGGAAGTGAGCAAAAGACATGAGGCCAACGCCATTGTTGAAGTCTGGAGGCTCTGTGCATCCACGGCAGCAGTCTGTTTGAGCTCGGGTTGGAACCCGACGGGTCTATTCAGTCCTTCTAAGATCAATAAAATGCCAAGATACCCTGTTGTGCTACGTTTGCGTTCAGTACTGATAAGATAAATCGACAATGTGCTGGAAATGCATTGTACTATACATATAAACGCTCTATTGCTACTATAGAAAAATATATTGCATACAAAGGAACGAATGTCCAAGCACGAGAAAATACTTTTGTAAACAATAAAAGAAGTCAACTAAAATATGTGATTAGTTCAAACTCTAGGCAACACCTTCAGTGCATAAGCGTGCGTGAGTAAAAGGCCGCGCTCTGCACTTTACAACGTTAAATACATTTTGCAGACTGCACTTGCACCGCGCATGCTTTGGTAACAGTAAAGAAAAACGCAATGAAATATTAAACTTGGACACGATATACATATCAAAAGGGACATAAAAAGGTGCAATACGACCTAAATAACTTTTATGAACTAATGTGTTACCTTGGCGCTGGTTGTCAGTCCTGTGGTGCAATAAATATCAAATTGAATATTACAAATCAAATTGGCACTCATCAAAAGACAGCACTTAATGCAGATGTCCTCACTGAATACTACAGAATAAAGTAAAAATTGTTGTTAGGTTGACACAAACTCCAAAGATGTGTCCACCACTATGGAATAAGTGGTTGAGACTGGAACTTTCTACTGTGTAGGCCGAAATGTTGCTTTGGAGGTGTCAACTGCTACAAACATAATCTGCTAGCACAAAATAACCAGCTGAGCTCTTGTAAAGCTGCATTTAATCGATGAAGTATAACACTGGTAGATATACATAGATATAAAATGGATCTGAATTACCATTTGCTTTGCCCAATAAAATGATTGTCATCAAGAAAGACCTGCTGTCAAATGCTACTGGGTGGCCTTGGGACATCTGGCGTGTAAATAGATGCTCATCTGTAATAACCGCACCACTGGACATGCAAATAGTATACTCTGTAACTGGGTTCAAGGGAAAAATGTTAACGCTCCGAAATAATAACATTATTACAGCCTTATAGCCCGCCGTAGAGGGCTATACCGGCTATTAAAGGCCCTCTCCCGCGTTAAAGGCCCCGAGCCGAAGGCGAGGGCCTTTAACAAGGGAAAGGGACTTTAATAGCGGTATAGCCCATCTACGAAGGGCTATAAGGCTATTAGAACATTCTGTCACTAGAGGACAGAATTTTCTAACAAAAAAACAAAACCTTTTGGAAGCGTGAGGGGATTGGAATCCCCTCAGGCTCCCTGAAGCCTTTGTTCACAGCCAGAGCGGTGAACAAAGAAACATTGGAATGTTGGAGCTACAGGCTTATACCAGCCATTATAAGCCCAGAGCACTCCATTGTTTTCAATGGAGCTCCCAACATTCCAATGTTCTAATAGACTTTTAATACGAAGAGGCAGACAGCGGATGTTCGAACACAGTTTTTGCATAAAGTTTGCCTGTCATCAATGCCTTGTGTCTTAAAGTTTCAATTGAATGGGCTCGCGATGAGGGAGGGGGCAGGGGCGACCTTAAAAAGCCATGGGAATAAAAACAACCCATAATGGTGAGAGCTTTGTTGTTTAGAGGGCAGGAAGACTGGAGGATATTGCTGTAGTTTTCAAGATCCTGAGTGTGTGAGGGGCTCTCAAGTTCAAACAGCGATTGGAGAAATGAGTGGGGGGACAGGTTTAAGTAGCAAGGTGGGGTGGGGACGAGTGAGCGACGAGGAGGGAGGGAGGAAGCAGTGATGAGGACACAATGGCGTGTTGGGGAGGGTGCTAGGAACAATGTGGGAAGATTGTACTCGTATGGAGAGCTAGCTACCAAAGAAAACAAGGCAGGAACTAGCTGATGAGTCAAGGACCAAATGGACTAGACCTTGGCGATCTTGCTGGCCTAAAGTGAGAAGCGTGAAATTTGGAAGCAGTTCATATCCAGGGATCCTGTTAATGTCCACGTGTGCACTTTTATCACCTTCTCTTTCACAAAACAGAACTATGGATGACCACACAATATTCATAGGAAAAATACCATAATAAGGGAGCACTGACTAGAAGGCATACGCTGGTATGGGTAATTAGGAAAAGTTTGCTGCAACGTATGCTTTTTCCGTAAAAGGCAACACCAGCATCATTTAAACTGCCTACTGTACAGCAAGCAATGAGCAGAGTCATTTCCTAGGACAATTGGACAGACCTGTAGACAGTTTGCGAGAAGTAGAACAGGGCAGTCCCCAATTAAAATTAAAAGCACACTTTTTAACAATAGTATGAACTTGCTGGTCATCTGTAGCGAGTCAGAAAATTACAAAAAGGTGTCCAAAAGTGAAATTACTTATGCATGATAGCGCGTGATAAATCTATTACCTCAGTCTTATATACATGCATAACTCATTGTGCCATCTCTTTGCTCTGAAGTAATGAGAAAACAACTTCAGTGCCCGGACTCAGAAGAAAATTCATATCGTCAGGCTCAGCTGGCACATGGAGCTTGTCTGCAGTGTGCTTCGTGGGTAAGTTCGCTTGGGTTTGGAAATAGTGTCTACACTTTCAAGCTCGGCGTGCCATCCGATTTGCACAAAGACGTGCTTAGTATAGCACTTGTTATTGCGCTCATGCTGTAAACATTATGTTACCTGGATCTCAGATGAAGACCCTTCAAACGGAGACTTTGGTGAACATGCGTGTCTGCCGAGTATAAAAAATCCAGGATAGCATGGGTAAGGGCTGGGGTTGTGGCAGGATAAGCAGGTACACCTTGAAAGTCACAGGCCTGATTGTGTTGGAAGCTGTGGTACCTACCTTACTTCGTATCACAAATTATTTAAACAGGGGGTCCGGGGGAAAATATTTAGAGACCAGACAGTATTCTACCCCCAGACTGAACCTTACATAACAACCAAAGAAACTGCTGGTCTAGAAAAAAAACTCGGACAGAAACAAGCTACTTTGTTTTAGTCAAAAAGATTCCCTTTAAAAAGGAAAAAATCCCATCAGCCCTCCGTGGTGGCAACTTTCATCATCTGGGATCACCTCTTAACTGCAAATCCTAGTGCTGTCAAGGGCTGCACCCTTTTCAACATGGGAAGGGGGCTCGAGATGTCTCAATCAGTGGCCTAAGATGGAGTCCACTATGATCCCGATAAAAAGATGAGATCAGATTCTAATTTAAGAGGGGTGCTGATGATGATTACAGTGCATATCAGTGAATGTGAAAAAAAGTGAAATTTTAAATTGGCTACCAGGATACTGAACAATTTTAATAAGTGCTATCCTAGTGTCAAACATAACAAGCATTTACAATGCAATAGGTCTCGCCTTCGAAAAAGTTAGAGCTATTGGCATTGTAAATGACAAACTTTTTATTTATGGGTTGGTTTTGAAAACAGATACATACATGGCATTGTCATTTACAATGCCAATAGCTTACTCTCTCGGAAATGCGAGACCTATTGCATTTGCACACACACACACACACACACACACACACACACACACCCACACACACACACACACACCCACGCACACACACACAGACACACACACAGACACACACACAGAGCAACACACACACACAGAGCCATACACACTCACACAGAGCCACACACACAAAGCCACACACACACAGAGTAATTAGGTGGCTTTTTAGCTTTGCTTTTATTAGTGTCTTTCAAACGTTCATGTACATAACATGCATATGTATGCATATATGTATATGTATACATGCATTTATATTTGTATTTATATACAAATGCAAATTATATATATGTTTATATATGTATGTATGTACATACACATACATATATATAAATGCATATGCATATATATATATATATATATATATGTTCATATGGGGTCACAATAAGCAAAAACATGTCCCTTTCAACTAAAAAAAGAATAATCGCTGCAAAAGTACAATCACTGAGCTTTGCGTACAAAGTTCTCCAAAAGAAACTGCAATGTCCATCACACGACCATCTGCTAAAAGTAATGGCAGCCCAAGTCCTACCCTCTCTCTCATACGGTCTGAAAATATGGCATGGAAAAGAAGCTGCCATTTTAAATACCCTCCAGACAAAAATATATAAATCCGTGTTTCACCTACATAAAGGATCGGCCGCGGCCCAAATACGGCTGGAATTTGGTTTGCAAAATCAAATATACCAAAGGAAAGCAGCCCTAGCGAAATGGTGCTGGAAACTGAGAACGGCGGGAACAGGATCCTTAAACAATTTATGTTGGCAAGAAATTAAATAAGCATTTACAATGCAATGGTTTTGCCTTTGTTAAAGTTAGAGCTATTGGCATTGCTCTTGACATTATTTTTATTTATGTTTTTTTTTAACATAAATAAATGGCATTGTCATTTACAATGCCACTAGCTTTATCTCTCGCAAATGACACACACAAACACACAGAGCCCCCCCACACACACACCCACACAGAGCCCCCCACACACACAGCCACACAGAGCCCCCCCAAACACACAGCCACACAGAGCCCCCCACACACGCAGCCACACAAAGCTCCCCCCACACACAGCCACACAAAGCTCCCCCCACACACAGCACACAAAGCCCTCCACACACCCACACAGAGCCTTCCACACACCCACACAGAGCCTTCCACACACACCCATACAGCACAAGCAGGCAACAGGGGCACACGGAGGTACAAGCAGGCAACAGGGGCACCCGGAGGCACAAGCAGGCAACAGGGGCACAAGCAGGCAACAGGGGCACCCGGAGGCACAAGCAGGCAACAGGGGCACACGGAGGCACAAGCAGGCAACAGGGGCACGAAAACTGAGGCACAAGCAGGCGACAGGGGCACGAAAACTGAGGCACAAGCAGGCGACAAGGGCACCCGGAGGCACAAGCAGGCAACAGGGGCACACGGAGGCACAAGCAGGCAACAGGGGCACACGGAGGCACAAGCAGGCAACAGGGGCACACGGAGGCACAAACAAGCACAAGCAGGCAAAAGGGTCACAAGCAGGAATTGTAATTTAGACAGGGCTGAACACACACAGCCACACAAAGCTCCCCTTACACACAGCCCTCCACACACCCACACAGAGCCTTCCACACACACCCACACAGCACAAGCAGGCAACAGGGGCACACGGAGGCATAAGCAGGCAACAGGGGCACACGGAGGCACAAGCAGGCAACAGGGACACACGGAGGCACAAGCAGGCAACAGGGGCACACGGAGGCACAAGCAGGCAGCGGGGCAGAGAAAGAAAACAGAAGGCGACTGAGAAAGCAGGAGAGACAGAGAGTTTAAAGGAGGGACAGCAAACAGATATGCTTAGCAAGCGTTGGGGAGAGTCAGTGATGCGGAGAAAGGGATGGATGAAAGTTGGGACCTGCAGGGTGAGAGAGAGGGGAGTGTCAGCGAGAGAGAAAAGAAGAGAATCGGCAGAGAGACGGGCACAGAACACAGATGGCCAACGACAAACTTGCAGACGAAACCCATCTTTAAGTATGCCGAGTTGATGTGTACTTGAGAGAAGTGCTTGACTTTAGTAACACTTACATCCCACGTCGTGCCAAAGAAGCGCTATAGTTTATTTGATAGCGACTGGAAGCCAGCCCAACAAGGTGTGGAAGAATCGCAGCGAGGTTAATCCCAGCTTCCCCACTTAACCAAAACTGATTTTATGCACATTTTGTTTCACCAATTCCCTTTCTTCATTACGGCCCGAACATTTACCATGACTTCAAGTCAAAGCTGCAGCATGTGAAAGAAATGTGTTTCCCCCCCTAATTTTGAAGTGATTTTTATCTAATTGCTTACATGGAAAATATTTCCAGGGTTGGCTCTAGCTCGGCTCTCCGTTATTAATTGGCTCGCCCACCTCTAGTATTCACACAATAGGTCTTCGGAAGTTTGCTAAAAGCTGTTCATAGGAGACCTGAAAAGCAGTTCTGAATGTATACAATTGAAGGATACAACTATTTGAAGCATAAACACAGTAGAACAGCTAGGCTCATAAGGATTGGCAATCTCAAAAAAAGAGTAAGAAGCAAGCAAATGAGGGAAGAAAGGCAATCCTGAGGAATAGGCTGATCCAAAGTTCAGTATGATTACTGTATACAATAGTTCTGTTAACAAGAGACATGCTGCCCGAAGAAGCGACCTTTGAAATAAAATTTAAAAAGTCATAATTCTCTCCCTGGCCCACTTCTGGATATGTTAAATTGTTAAAAACTGATAGACGAAAGGTAGATTTTGTCTCAACACGATTCGAACGAAAGACCTTAAAATTAAATATGTATTCAGCAGGAGCATTAACCAGATGGGCCACTTCAGCAAATATTATGAGCACTCCTTGGACATGCTTCTCCCAAGAGTCACCAATTTGGTAGAACTGGCGAGTTTCAGAATCTTGGCACTGGTCTAAAAGAAGGTGCATGAATTAACAAACGTTATCGTTATTCACATTTAGTAGATGCGAATTAGGAACAGATGGAGCTGATAATTAGTTGAGGATTTTACTGTAGCGCAGATCTATGGAGACTACCTCTGCTCAGAGCAGGCCCCAAACCAACCAATGTGGCTTTTGCTACATGGCATTATTGTTTCACCAAGATGTAAAGATCTCGAATTTAGCCTTGCCCTAGTTTCCCTCTTATGTAATGCACAAGGAAATTATGTTAAAGTTAAACAAGCATTTCATACACTCTAGGATACAAGCCTTCAGGTCAGATCGTTTGTAAAGTGGTAGTCATCCTACCTGGAGGAAACAAGTTCACCCTTCCACCCCGAAATGCGCCCCCTCTGTCCCCCAAAAAACCACAGCATTAGATGTCAAAACGGCCAAGGGAACAGACTACATGTTTTTATAACATGGATGTCCGAATGTAACCAACTTCGGGAGATGAACAAAAGATACTGGCTCTTGAATGGGCAGATCACCATCAGTTGGTCAGCCTGGTTTGTGGGGGGGGGGGGGGGGGGGGGGGAGGGGGGGGGGGGGAAGGGGGGGGACAGGCACCAAACAACGCCGCCAGGTTTTCATGTATCGAAAAAAAAAAAGCGCAAATAGAGCAGGACAAACAGATCCGATCTAATCCGCCTTCTGTAGTTATACATTCAAAGAGACCCATAGTAAACAGAGTTCATGCTTGTTAAAGTTCATGTTCAGCAATCGGTGTTTTTGTAACTCGATTTTTCTAAAGTTACATTAGAAAACTGCTACCTGCGATTCATTTTTGCACTCGTGCCTTTGTAGGGTGGTTTTAGTTTTTTTTTTCTATTCACGGATGGTTGAGCGTCACCAAACACCGCATTTTTAGAGTCGCTGACCACTGCATTTTTAAAAGTCGATTATGTACAATTTGAATAGCGCTCACCTAGTTACAGATCAATGGAACACCGAGGAACCAGGGGAAGGGGGCGGTGGAGGCATCAGATAAAGGCCAGCAAACATGGAGGTGTGGAAGGCACAACAAGGAGCAGAAGCAAGTCAGAGGCGCAAATGGGTACAGGAAGGTTAAAAGGTCAGCTTTAGGGTTCATTAGACCATGGAATTACTGTTAACACTGGCTTCAAAACAGGCCACTTGTGTGCTCGGGCATGGATGTTATTCTCAGAACCTTAAATCGTATTTTTTTTTTTTTTGTGCAGCTTTATATAGCGCGACCTCGACCTGAATTATTGGGAGCGCTTTACATGAGCACCGGTCTCGTTACACAAAGACACATTCAGGCACGGATAAAGTTAGTGCTTTCACTTGATTAGCCTGTTCGATTATACCGATCAAAACAGCAAAAAACAAGATATAGAAATTAGTTTACACTCACCAATTGCATCGCACTTCCATCTGCCCCGACCCTGTCCGTAGCACGAGCAGTTCATCATGTGGCCCTCCTCGTGTCGCTTTGTGAAGGTGTGGTTGATGTCATAGGTGGTCCCGTCTACGATACACTGATCTGTGGACACAGGCGCACTCTGGCGGGGGCTCCTTGCGACGGCGGCAATCTCCGGTCTCCCTCTTCGGCATGGGAGACCATCAACACTCTGGCGGGGGCTCCTTGCGACGGCGGCAATCTCCGGTCTCCCTCTTCGGCATGGGAGACCGGCAACACTCTGGCTGGGGCTACTTGCGACGGCGGCAATCTCCGGTCTCCCTCTTCGGCATGGGAGACCGGCAACACTCTGGCGGGGGCTCCTTGCGACGGCGGCAATCTCCGGTCTCCCTCTTCGGCATGGGAGACCGGCAACGTCCTCTGCTTCTCCCGGGGCTCCCTCCAGGCCACGGGAGCCCGAGTGGGCCGCCATACTTCTCCTGGGCTGCCGTCTTCCTTCTTCCCCCGGGCTGCAGGGGGGCGGGCACTTCCGGCCGGCCGCGCTAGGATTGGCCGGCCGGCTAGTCACTTCCGGGTCACCGCGGGCAGTGCGGCGGCCCGTCTCTAGCTCAGGCAGGCGGGCGGCGAAGTTTTCCCGAGGAGTGGGCTCCCTCGCGGACCAGCAGTGACGTCCACGCAGCTTCACCAATCAGGAACAGGAAGGCAGGTGCCGGCAATGCCGGACCAGATTCGGGGGCGTCCCCGGCTTTTGGCTGACGTCGCGTGACGTCGCCAAAAGCCAAAAAATCTCGGGAACGCCCCCGAATCTGGTCCGGCATTGACGGACAGGCCCATCGTCCAATGGCTAGGCTCCATTTATGGAGCTAGCCAATAAATGACGGGGGCCGTTCCTAACTCCACTACACTACTCAAGAGGTTTTCGCCTGCGCGAAAAAGATGCGCAGAAGCGCATCTTTTCGCCAGGCAAAACCTAAAAACAATACGACCAACAGGAATCTAACTCATGGGGCAATGATCTGCGAGCATAATTGGAAACCCTCAAAATGGAGGAGATCTGGAAGAATCCGCCAGAAGAAGCTGCCTTTAAAAAGATCTGCAAGCTAAATGCAAAAGCCCTATCTTTGGTTGAAGATAAAAAGACTCTGGCCAAAGGGCGACATGCATGGACTATTCTAAACTCGTACAAATGTTTAAAACCTCAACCCTACCTCGTGGCGCACTTCAGGCTATCCTTAAAAAGAAAATACATGGCCCTCAGAATGGGTGATCATTTTTCCAAAGACTTGGTTCCATCATGGAAGGACACACATCAGGGACCAAGATGTAGACTATGAGATTATCACAGTGAGACTCTGTGCCATCTCCTGTGTACATGTGTGCCCTTAAAAGAAAAGAGGAAAACCTTATTGAAACCAATTTTTAACATGCTACAGATTCGTACCTGCAGGCAAGCTGTGATCAGCTGGATGGGAGGAGGTTCAAACATCCTAGCATGCCGCGGGGTAAAATTTATGAATTTTGTAGAGTCTCAACTTCAAAAAGCAGAATTAGACCACAGATAAGGTCTGAGACAAAGTGGGAAATTAATGAACGAGAAAATACATTTTATCTAAATGAACTTTTAACTTGCTGCTATTTTATATAGAATTCTTTTTTGTATATGTATGCTTTATGGTTATGACTAACCAAATAAAGAAAACTTTGACACCCTTATATGTTCATATATGTGCACGTAGAGAGGTAGAGGTAGAGAGTAGTAGAAAGAGGCAGAGAGAGAGGTAGAGCGAGAGGTAGAGAGTAGAGCGGTAGAGAGTAGAGAGGTAGAGAGTGAGTAGTAGAGAGTAAAGTGAGTAGTAGAGAGTGAGTATTAGAGAGTAGTAGTAGAGAGTGAGTAGTAGAGAGTGAGTAGAGAGTTAATAGAAGGGTGAATAGTAGAGTGAGTAGTAGAGTGGGTAGTAGAGTGAGTAGAGAGTGAGTAGTAAGTGAGTATTAGAGAGTGAGTAGTAGAGAGTAGTATGTAGAGAGTAGTAGAAAGTGCGTAGTAGAGTGAGGAGTAGAGAGTAGTAGAGAGTGAGTAGTAGACCTCACACACACAGTCTCTCAAACACACATACAGTGTCTCACACACACAGTGTCTCTCACACACAGTGTCTCAAACACACACACAGTGTCTCTCTCTCACACACACACACACACAGTGTCACACACACACAGTGTCTCACACACACACAGTGTCTCACACACAGTGTCTCACACACACAGTGGCTCACACACAGTGTCTCACACACACAGCCTCACACACACAAAGTGTTTCACACACACATACAGTGTCTCACACACACACAGTGTCTCACACTCACACACACGTGTCACACAGTGTCTCACACACACAGCCTCACACACACACCCAGTCACACACACACACACACACACACACACACGCACACACACACACACACACACACACACACACACACACACACACACACACACACACACAGTGTCTCACACTCACACAACTCTCCGCTCTTGTCCCCCACCCCTATACCTTCCGTTCCTAACCTGCCCTCCCCAGATCTCTCGCTGCCTGGTGCCAGCCTGCTCAGCCTTCCTTCACTGCCAGCCCCCCTCCTTCCCCAACAGCACCGCCAGACAGCCCTCGGTGCGAGCAACGGGTGGCCGCAGCCCAGACATGAATACAAACCCCCACCCAACACCTCTCCTCCAATGCGAGACACAAGAGTGGGGGACGGGGTTGAGGGAAGCATGTAGGCGGAGGCGACTTTAAAGATATGCTGCACAACCAAACACACAAGCAGGCAAGACAACAAATAAGTAAACGTATTCTGCTAAATAAGTACCATAGCAGCGTGTTCTCCTATCCAGGGCTGAGTCTGGTGTCCTCGCAGCAGCGTAGAGCTCGGGTGGGCTCTGTTTTGTGGGGGGGCGGTGCTCTCGGCGCAGCTGCTGATCCCTGGGCTGGAGTTGGGAAGACAGGAGGAAAAGCAATACTGAGAGAGCTCTCTCCTCCCTCTCTCTCTCACCACATGCCTGCATCAGAAGCCGCATGACGAACAACAGTGGCCTTCAGCCCCCCTTACTCTCTACCCCTCCCGGGAGACACACCCTCCACTCTGTGGCGGGATACCCTGTGCTGTGCTGTCTAATTCCAATTCTACCTCACTGCCAGCTTCATTCACAGGTCTTGGCTCCGGTGCTCAGCTTTCTTCGGATCCCCACTTCCCTGGATAGGGAGGTTGGTGTTTGAAAGTGCAGAACCCAGGCTGCAGCCATTGCAGGGTTGTCCAAAGCTGCAATTCCTGCCCGAGACTCCCTCCGTTTCCTCCCTCTCTCCCTCCCTCTGCCCTGCGTGGAGCTGCTGTCATCACCCAGGTGTGGGCGTGCGGAGGGAGCGAGGGTAGGGAGCAGCCTGATGTGTGCAAAGCAAACCGCAGTCCCCAGAAGAAAGCAGGCGACGGGCAATGCGGGTACAAGGGGGCGGGAATATGCGCAGTCAGCCACCTGGTGATGGTGCAGAGTCCTGGCATTTTAGTAGGGCCTGTAGTTGTTATTTATTTCAGGTGAATGTGGTGCCTCTGTTTGGTACACCGGAGATAGGCAACAGAATGTTAAGGTTTGTGAACGTCTTTTAGTTAAACATGCACTGCCCAAAGTTTGTTTGCTCAGCAGTCTGTACACAAAAGTCTTCACTTTCTCTCGTCAGTATTCAGTCAGGAGAATGGCGGTGCTTGTTCGTATTGACATTTTTCCCCTGCTGCAAATTCTAGTCTGAGCGGACAGGGTGCCGGGGCCCACCTTTCACACTGCAGCTTGGTAAAGGATGCTTTGCCCACGAGTACACACATACATGTCTGTGCCTGCTCTGATTGCATTCGCCACACTGCTGCCTGCACACACACCCACGATACCACTCCACACACCCTACACCGCCCACCATAGTCGCTTCGATTCCGGAAGGAGGGGGCGGGGACTTCCAGGCAAATGAGCATTTTTATATGCAGGCGCGGTATTGTTATTTATCAAACCGGACTTGGCGAGCTGGAGTGAGTGCAGGTAGTTCCCAGCAGATGGTGCTCGCCTCGCTGACAGGCTGCCACAGGTGGCGGCTGCTGGGGGATGCGGCCGCCAGGTCCGAGCAGGAGACAGAAAGGGAGGTGCCTTCGAGGCAGCAGCTGCCTGCCTCCTCTCCCCCCTCCCGCTTGCCTCTGCCACTGCTCCGCACCCCTCTCCCCTTAGCCAGCCCACCGCAGTGGTACGCGTTTCCAGCCTGAAGGAAGGAGACGGGGAGTAGCTGCCACTGTACTGGAGAGGGAAACGCGTGCTTTTTTGGACCTGGGAGAGATCTCAGGCAGCCTCTGTGAGGCCTGGAGGATGCAAGGGACTCAGGGACGGGCAAGGGGTCAGCAAAGGACCGTGGACTAGGAGCTGCCTGCAGCCGCTGGAAGGAGCATCACAGCCGGGCATAGCCAACCCGCTTCGGTTGCATCCCAGGCTGCTCTGGGGAAAGCAGATATCTGTAACTAATTGCTGAGTGCCTGCCTCCTTTGAGTCTGCTGCAGGATATATATAGATGAATATTTTAGCGATTTGTAGATGCCCATAGGAAATGTACCTTTATCTTCATTTGAAGATTACAGGGGATGTGTTGTGCATTTTATTTGTTGCACCATGAGAAAAGCAAGGAGCGCTCCGCCATGACGCCGAGTTTTCTGTTTTTCTGCCGTCCCACTTGGACGGGCTTGGCTGGAATTCCTGCTGGCGTAAACAGTTTATTATCTTCTTTATGGGGCCATCTGTTTGGACCCATAAAGAAGATAAGAAACCTTTTACGCCAGCAGTAAGTCGGAGCAGCCAGTCCAAGTGGGACGGCTCTAAAAGAGAAAACAGTACGTCACTGTAAGCTCTTTTCCGATGGCTGGCCACCGTTTACCCTAAACGGTAACTAAAGCCAATGGAAAAGAGGGGCTGGCTTAAAGCCCGCTAGTTAATCTCACCTGAGATCACTAAATCTCACCAGCGATACTGCGCATGTGCGCAGTCTTACGCTAGGCTTCGACCTTAACAGTGCATCTACAGTTTGAACAAATAACTGGAAAAAGTCCACAAGGATGATAGGTCTACATGTTTCAGCCTTTGGATTCTCTAATCCTGGCTTTTTATCAGGACCTAAACAGATGGAATCGCTACTGCAATATAGTGCATAAGGTCTGTGAAAACTAAATACAAAGTCTCAAAAGAAAGTGGTTGGTTCAATACAACCTACGATCACATGTGTATCTTGAAACCAGTAAAATATCACAGGAGTATTGGACCCATTCCTAAAAAAACGAAGTATGCATGTTTAACTATTAAAGACCAAACAAAAACGAATTACTGTCCACATTTACATCATCTTGACATTGCTATTTCGATGATATCGATATTTTTAAATATATCAAGTACCTCTAAGTGTACAAATCACATAAGGTATATTTCAAATTGTTGTCGTACTTACCCGTCTTTATGCGGGAGTACTCCTCACCTCACCTGGCATCCGCTCAGGGAATGAGGCACCGCTCTGTATTGCAGGTAAAAACATAAAAAGCCAAAATCAGAGTGCAAATCCTCTGAACAGTGGCTACCTATCATGTCAATTAGACTCAACTGTTGTTTTTGCATTTGTCATCCTGAGTGGGACGGGTATGTTCAGACGTGAGTCCCTTGCTATCCATGCCACTGGAATGAAGCTATCCTGGCTGATGAGGGCTGAAAGCCCGAAACTGGTCCTAGGATGCTAGTTTCCAGTCCAGGGAGGACCTGGCTTGGCAATTTGGGCTGGACAATTCCCATGGGGCACAGGGTCAAGACTGATTTGCATATGCCTGGGTTCAAACTGGAATGGCATGGTGAGCAAAAAAACGATGGATTTAGGCCCAGATCTCTGTACTGGGGTGAATGTATGGCATTGTTCTGCATTCTGTCCATCAACTGTTGTTTTTGCAGTAACAACACCAGAAGCCAGTTTTATTTTAATCACAAGTTATCCTTTGATGCCTTACTTCTATGTTTTACCAAAAATTCATAAGACCCAAAGGCCTCCTCCGGGTCGTCCCATTATTTCGGGAATTGGGTCCTTATTGGAACCCTTATCGACCTTTGTTGACCACTTTTTAACGCCACTGGTCAGAGAAATACCTACCTACCTCCAGGATACAATAGATATCCTGAGACTATTACCAGATATTGAATTCGACACAGAGACAGATTTTTTGGTCAGTTTCGATGTTGAATCCTTGTATATCTGCATTCCACAAGGAGAGACTCTCAAAAGAATCAGAGGCCTCTTGGATGCTACAGATTTAGATACCATCACACCGGTGCACTTCATAATGAAGTGTGCCAGAATGGCAATGACGGAAAAAAAAATCAGGTTTGCAGAGATAATTTTTCTACAAGTCTCTGGAACATCGATGGGCAGTATTTTTGCACCAAGCCTGGCCAATCTTTATGTCCACTTGTTTGAGCAAGAATGTGTACTTAAAAACAGCAATCCATACCGGGACCGGATTTTGCTGTGGAAGAGATACATCGACAACATTTTTGTTGTATGGCGAGGTACCGCTGCCACGATTCTGGAATTCCACGCCTGGCTCAATACAAGAAACAGCTTTCTCAAGTTCACAGTGGAATATACCAAAGTGAGTCTGCCCTTTCTTGACATTCTTATTTGTCCGTCACGGGGCAGACTGGGCAGTGAACTGTATAGAAAGCCCATGGCCAAAAACTCTTTACTGACCTTTGAGCGTCATCATCCGAAAGTCCTTCGTGAAAACCTGCCAGTAGGACAGTTCCTACTTATAGGTATGAACTGTTCGGACAAAGCAGATTTCGAACAACATGCAATGGCTCTGTCTATACAATTGCGACACCGGCACTACCTAAAACAACTGGTGAGGCGAGCATGGAAAAGAGCTTCCAATTATGATCGAGATTCTCTATTAGAACCCCCGACAGAGACACCTGGTGCAAGCGTCGCTCGCGCTTGATGTGTACGTCTAAGATCTGCGTCGTAGACACAGACAAGACAGATGGGGCACAACCTGTGATCAATCAAGGTAACAAGAGAAAGCGGTATTTAAACAGACAAGCCTGTCCGTCTGGTTACCTCAATGAAGTGAGAACTGAACCTTCTCGCACACAAGAATTTGTTAAATTGAAGGTGAAAAGATACGAACAAGTGATTAGGTGCTGCCTGGGTACCTCCTTCTGAGTCTTGGAGGTGGGATTGAAGCTTATGAAAGCGCCATTCCAGATGGGAATGACGGCCCCCGACGCACACTGTATAGAAAAAATTCCTTTGAACTTGTAGTTGTCTTTCAAAATAAAGTTTTATTTGTAACGTTGAATATTGTAATCCTTAATTTTTCTCATATTTCATAAATCAAATTTATAATTGGCCCAATGCATTTCGGGCAATGCTGCCCTTCTTCAGGGGCATTGATGTTCTACAAAAAAGATGAAACATAACTGTAATATATCCGTGATACATTGCATATCAAAAAATCATAATGGTACTAATAATGTGTTATTACACCTATACACAGGCATGTTTGAATGAATTTACATCAATAATCAATAACTTCATGAAACGTAAAAACACATTCTCATAAGTGTACACAAGATGTTACTTATCTTCCGATGGTGTATACTCACACTACTTATCAGCAGTACATAAAAACAAGTACATGAAAAGCTAGTACATGAAAAATATAAATGACTCGATCTCATGCCTACAATGTTACGCAAAAACAGTGTCTTAAGAAATGTAAGAAAAACGAAACAACCGGTAACTCTAAGGATATTCTATGAGCGAATCTGAGGAAGAAATGAGCCAAACATACCTTCCTAGTTGAAGGAAGTGTATAGTTGATATGGAGTCGGTGCACGTAAGCCCAAGACAGCTAACCTGTAGTAAATGAAACGGTGTTTTTAAAAAACGGTTATCCAAAATGTGTGTGAAGACGGTAGTTACCGTAATGATCGTACCTGGAAATGTAGAAAGCCACCATCAGGTTAGGGCGTGATCTGTATTTTGCTCGGGTCAATGAATTTTGTTCTGAAAAAAGAACCATATGGGTTCAGTTTTGTGCGCCGATATCAAACAAAAATAGACTCTCGATTCAACGAGATGTGTAGTTGCTGAACACTCACCTAAAGTCTGGCGTTTCCTGAAAACACCATGGTCTTCCTGCCGTGTGTTTGAAAAAGTGTTTGGCGGGGTTTTTAAACCGGAGTCGGATGTGTAACCTTTTCGGCCCGGAAGTGATAAGTTGGGATGAGAAACTAAAAACGGACACTGTGTAGTTTCTAAGCGTTAAACCTACGAGCCCGTAGTGCTAAATTGAAAAAAAATTGAATAAATTGAAAAAAAATAATAAAGGTGGGAGAACGAGATGTGTAAAGGTTATGTGAGATGTGTACACTGTCGGAAGCAACTGCTCGAGTTTCAAAAAAAATAATCAATCAAGAGCACAATCGGTAATGAATACGGTTCCTCTGGTGAAGAAGGGTGAATACCTTACCAAGTCCTTAATAAAACAGCATGTGTATTCATTCTGTGTACAGTCTATTACAACACATTGGCCGTTTTTTTTTAACAATTTTGTCGCACGCATTGTTCAATACAGTTCAAACAGTGATGTGACTATTTACAAGAAGCAATTAAAGTCCACACGTTCATTGAGCCCTTTAGGTTGAGCCGTATTAAGATACGAAATCCAAAATATTTCTCTTCTTAGTATATGTTGGGTATTGTCTCTGCCAGGTTTACCAAAATTGTAAAAAAAAAACGGCCAATGTGTTATGTTATGTTATGTTATGTTATGTTATGTTATAATGGCTTTTGTAGAGCGCGCGGCTACTCAAAAAGAGTGTCCCGGCGCTTTAAGAAGAAAGGCTGCAAACTGCTAACATAACACATTAAAAAAGAAAGAATCACAGAGTAAAACAGAGCAAGAAAAAAGCCTACTGTGTGAACAACCAGGTTTTGAGGCCCTTTCTAAAAGCTAATAAGCTGGAAGCTCCCCGGAGAGTAAGAGGCAAAGAGTTCCACAACTGTGGCGCCAGTAGTCCAAAGGAGCGACCTCCCAGGCGCGCTCTCTTGTGTTGTAATGGACTGTACACAGAATGAATACACATGCTGTTTTATTAAGGACTTGGTAAGGTATTCACCCTTCTTCACCAGAGGAACCGTATTCATTACCAATTGTGCTCTTGATTGATTATGAGTATTTGCCATGTGATACATTCAAAAAAAATTCTGACTTAGGAAAATTGTATTATTTTTGAAACTCGAGCAGTTGCTTCCGACAGTGTACACATCTCACATAACCTTTACACATCTCGTTCTCCCACCTTTATTATTTTTTTTCAATTTTTTTTCAATTTAGCACTACGGGCTCGTAGGTTTAACTCTTAGAAACAACACAGTGTCCGTTTTTAGTTTCTCATCCCAACTTATCACTTCCGGGCCGAAAAGGTTACACATCCGACTCCGGTTTAAAAACCCCGCCAAACACTTCTTCCAACACACGGCAGGAAGACCATGGTGTTTTCAGGAAACGCCAGACTTTAGGTGAGTGTTCAGCAACTACACATCTCGTTGAATCGAGAGTCTATTTTTGTTTGATATCGGCGCACAAAACTGAACCCATATGGTTCTTTTTTCAGAACAAAATTCATTGACCCGAGCAAAATACAGATCACGCCCTAACCTGATGGTGACTTTCTACATTTCCAGGTACGATCATTACGGTAACTACCGTCTTCACACACATTTTTGATAGACCGTTTTTTAAAAACACCATTTCATTTACTACAGGTTAGCTGTCTTGGGCTTACGTGCACCGACTCCATATCAACTATACACTTCCTTCAACTAGGAAGGTATGTTTGGCTCATTTCTTCCTCAGATTCGCTCATAGAATATCCTTAGAGTTACCGGTTGTTTCGTTTTTCTTACATTTCTTAAGACACTGTTTTTGCGTAACATTGTAGGCATGAGATCGAATTTAAGGAAAAGATGGTTTTTAGACGTCAGAGAATGGGCGCACTGCCAGTATGGAAGCACTATAGGGCAAAGTGAGAGGTGGTGCAACTGGGTGAGTGGACAACCATATAACCACTCAAAGGAGAAGTCAGCAAGCTGTACTAATCCAACGCTACAGAAAGAAACATACCCTATGCACACACTCAGTAAGTACAAGATGGTCACAATGTGGCCTAAAACAAATGTTCAATATAGTGCAGAGAAACAACAGTAATATACAGTAGTTGATGTAAATAAATGAACATGTGTTGTAAAAAGGTCTTGGTCTCCTTGTTTTAATAAATCACAGTTTGAGAACAACCAGCCGACACGTGTTTCATCGCATCTCGCGAATCTTCAGGGCTGGAAACAATACAGAAAAACAGGGGGCTATTCTTAGGAATATGTACAATTGTAAATGGCAAATGATAACCTTAGAACCACTTCGGGCCAGCTGTCGAGACAAGCATCAAGTGGGATAACTTCATGCATAGATCTATACCCTTGAGAAGGTTTTAGGAAGACATCCTTTAGTGTGCTAGGGTGCCCGCAGATAAGTCATTCGCTATATATCGGTCTTGTGTGCATTCCATGCGATTGGTTGAGCGGTTGTGCACATTGACACCCCAACAAATTGTGTGAATCCGTGTGAGTGATCTGTGATTCTATGTTGAAATTGTTGATAGTGAAGTGCTAGACTTAATTCTACGGCGGTGTAAAAGATCATGCGTACAATAAGTGCACCGTGGTTCAAAATTGAAAATTCCGACACATACCTCAAATGGTTGTGCTTGGACCAAGAGGTCTAAAATTTGAAGAAAATGAAAAAGCCAGGAGAAGGAAAAGAGGCATGGAGAAGAAGGGGAAAGAAAAGAAGAAAGGTGGGAAGATTAGATACAAGGAAAACACAAATTTTTCGAAACTAAGTACGTGACTTTGCACAGACTCAAGGTCTGATCTAATTAATCGCATCAAAGAAATTGTCAGTCTTGAGGGCGAACTTAGATTGAAAGTTGGGTAGCGAAAATAATGTATAAAGTAATAGGCTCACCGCTCTTCCGGTGATACTTCCGACCCGGAAGGGCCCAAGACCAGCAAATTTCAATAATCAAGTGAAGTAAACTAGCTGCAATAGAGTTGAAGAAAAATATATTCAGGTGTATAGGAAAGTAAACTAGTGAAGCTTAATTATTAGTTATTATTACTGACGGAAAAAATAACATGTCCCCACTGGTGCTTGTAATATCTACGCTCCTCTAGTCTACAGACTGTAGTTGACAAAAGGTGATTATATGCCAGACAAACAAGGCAACATCTAGCTTTAACCAATGTAGAGATTCCAATGGGGTGAGTTGTCAGATTTACTAGTAGGGAAGAGGAATCCTATATCTTTCCAATTAAACATCACTCTATTCTCAACGCCCTAGATTTTATGAGAGTAGTGCCCCTACATGAGCAAAAAACGAATAGAAAAGATTTTTTATTATTTGATTGTCAAGTTACCTTACAAGCGTAATGCGCTTTTGTGGGTCACCCGGGAGAAGGTATAATGATAAAATAGTGTTGATTCACTCAGTATCTGAAATATGATATACACGGGTAGTATTAGGGAAAAATACTAATGCGTGGCATGAAGCATGCATTTAAGTAATGCAAAAGAAATTAACCCAGGTTGCTTACCTAAGTGTTCGTAGATCGAGGACTGATAGAGGTCGCTCTACGGCCTTATGTAAGTTTAACGTCTGTAAGACAAACAGTCAGAGCAGAAGGTTTTATGCTCTGAAGCAATAACTATGATAATTTAGCCCCTAAAGAAACCATTTGTTTGCGCTACCTGAAAGACATCTTGTTTCTTTCGTTTCTCGGGAGAAACTTACACGAGGCCGTAGAGCGACCTTGCGGGGAATGAGATTTTGATATCAATTTATGAGTATGATAAATTTAATAAAGAATCCCATTCGTCTGTTTTGGACCGCTCGTATCTGTCATTGAGGAAAGGACCACCCCCGCCTTGGTTTAGACAAACCCCATTAACTGACGCCACTCGGAAGAACCACTTACAACTGATAGAGTTTTAAGAGTTTATATAAAGATTAATTTGGATGCGATACAATCCACTCAGGATAAAATCTCAAAGTATACAAATTACAAAATCAGTTTCAATATCAGCCTCTTAAGCTTCGGTGTGAAGTGGTTCCTTCTGCGTCATCTGCAGTAAGATAAAAACAATCATCAAGTTAATCTGTCCCTACTCTATGCTATGTGTCAACCCTACTTCGCCAGTTTCTACCCTAAAAAGGTGTCAACAGTTTGACTTCCAAAGAAGTTCGAACTCCCTTTAGCCTCTAAAGGAAATCTTAAGTTTCAGAAGCAGTACCCTATCTGCCTACCCATCCGTTCTCTCTAAGGGTCCTCGGCCTACTGCTCCCTTAGGCTCTGATGTCTTAGCGCATCTGTTCAAGGCATCTACCCTTGTCTTCGCTCTCGTCTTAGCCTAATGCTAATTGCTCTGCTCTTCCCTGATTGCTCTCTCCTCCCCGGGGTGCTGTCCCTAAAATACACAATCACCGTGTGGGTGGAACGCCCCTTGACGCCCACCACGGACTTCCCCCGATGATGTCAACTT
Source organism: Lissotriton vulgaris (assembly GCF_964263255.1). Lineage (NCBI taxonomy): Eukaryota > Metazoa > Chordata > Amphibia > Caudata > Salamandridae > Lissotriton > Lissotriton vulgaris. The sequence continues at coordinate 548,317,205 of NC_141699.1, read as the reverse complement.
CCTGCTTCTTCCATTGGTCCATTCCTTGCGTCGTTCGTTAAGTTGACCCTTCTCCTTTCGATGTCATCTCCATCATCTCATCGTCGACTTTTATTGACTCTTTCAGATCGCATATTCTAGAAACTTAGACAAGGTCTTAACTTATCTGTACACTTCTTAACCTTCTAGATCATGTGAATGGTCTTGTCAAAACATAGTCCACCTCAACAAATGCCTCTCCTCACGTTCGAGCAATAAGTTCCGTCCGGCATTGTCACCTTAAATCTAACAAGTGCTAGACTTCTCGGCTCTCACGTCCACATCAAGCTATTTACGACTTTTACAAGCCCTCTAAATTACATTCATGTGACTATGCTCCTTCGAACTCTTGGCCAGTTAGGTTACAAACACAAATGACCTAAACTCTTCCAACATTCCTACAGAAACTCTATATACAGTATAACCTTTGGCATACATTTATATATTCGTACTTTTAAGAAAAGCCCTAGTTATACTTAAATACATTCTACATCAATAATATGTAATACATAGAATACGACTACATAGAATATAACTTATGCATTCTCCTTGGTTACATTATCATGTACGTTCCCTACATTTCTCCACGTTACATTTCTCTACGTTTATGCTTTTCCACATTACAATTCTCGCCGCTTCTCCCTTTAAAGTCGTACACGTACACGAATTCTACTGTGCACATTCTATATTTCACGAGCATCTCTACATTACCCATCATATATACAGGCCTTCTAAATCTAATGCATTTTAACATGTGAATACATTTATGTTTCCTATAACATGTTATCACATTCGTTGGCTTTTATGTTATAATTGTCAACTTTACATTACGATATACGTTTCATTCCTACGTTTATAACATATACGTCTAAATATGGTTACGATGTATTTTGCATTCAAATTGCGCTCTCTCAGTTCCCCCCTTTGATGACTTTTAGGAGTCATCACTAAAAGCAATTTGAATACATCATTTATACCGAACTAGTTACATCAGTTCCTCTTTTTATCGATTCAAGTGTTCTCAGACTTTTATACTGTTGATCTTGTAGGACAGCTAGTCTTCTTTCTTGGTCTCTCATCGATCTTTGTAACTGGTTCGACTTATACCACTTATACAGTTTTACTAATCCTAATAATGTAATTATGCAAATTAATACTATTAATACAGGCTTTAAAATATACCAAACTATACTTTTGCCTAGATTAGCAAACCAACTTCCAACCTTTCCCACTCCATTTCCTACTTTTTCCCAAACATTTATTTTTGATAAATCTTCAATTTCTTGATGAATCTGTGTAATGTTCTGTATGACTTTCTCAAGTGGTTTTGAATTATCAGGAATATAAGTACAACATTCCTGAACTTTCAAAGCTTTACAAACTCCGCCTTCTTTTGCTAATATCACATCTAAAGCAAGTCTGTTCTGTAAAACCATTGCTCTAATCGACTGCATCTCACCTTCTACTAACATTAATGATCTCGCAGTACTAGCAGACAATCTATCTACGACTGTCGCTAACCTTCTAATCTTAACATCGTTAAGAATCAAACCTAACAATGGAAACATCGCTCCAAATACATCTCCTACTACTTCTGCATCTCCTACTTCCCTTTTCGTCCTCCTCGAAGCCTTTCCTTCTATAATCGCTAAATCCTTTGCATGATATATTTTGGGGAAGACAATTGCCAAGTAACACGAACCATACCAATTGTCAGGTAGTTTTACATAGGCATTTCTCCCACATACAAAATACACATTCGGAATAGCTTGCATTCCCTTCATAAAATCTTTCGTGTAATACTCTAGTTTAAAAGAGTGCTCGCAACTAACCTCACCTACAAATTCACTCTCGTAATACGTTTTGCTTCGAGCTAAACATAACTTTCCTTTCTGCGTTCTATCCAATGCTATTGGACCATTGCTACCTTTCTTTTTATGTGCCTTCTCTTCTTCTGTCCAGTCTATTTTCCATTGTCCTGACATTTTTAGAATCTTCTGCCGTCTGCATCGATCATCAACTTGTGCTATAAATCTTTTCTCCACTTCTGATACTTTGCAAGTCAGATTATTTCTACGTGCATATGATGTATCTAATGTGTCCCAAGGAAGAAAGAATTTAGCTAGTCTATCCTCCTTTTTGTAGTAGTCCCACTTATTCATTTGTTTATAATTCGGAACTTCAGGCAGTACCGAATCATAATTTGAAAAGTAGTACTCAAATCCTTCTCTACCATAAAATATACTAAGCAGTAAACTACATGTTATCCCATAAGTCAATGGGAGATGGTGATATCTAATGCCTTCGTCTACAGAAGCCGGCAATTGCATACAAACGTAGCAATCTTTGGCCTCCATAGCATCGATATATTCGTACAATAATTTGGCATATGCATTTGACCTAAAATTTCCCTGTGACTCGTCTATATGTAATCTACGAGCTTCATCTGCAAGTAACGCTTTTTCACGTATATCATTGCCCTCCTCCTTCTTCCCCACAAGAGCAGGTTTCGAGGTCGTTACAATTTTTACATTCACTATTTCCTTATCATGCTCATATCCTGTCAGGTAAGATATCGTTACTACTAAAATTATAAGGAATATCACTATTGCTATAAGTGTACCTACTATACATCTAGCTTTCCTGTTTGGGTTGCCGTTCTCCATGTTATCCAACAGCGTACCTCGTTTCTTTAGCAAAAAGGTTTCCTGTTGCAGTCTTTAGTTGCTTATGTACTTTCTCAGTCTTTAAAGTGCTTTTTATCAACAGGTATCTTTTTCACCACAATGTCTTTTCTCTTCTTAGCAGCAGACAACCCTAGCCCTTCTCCGTCCTCTAAATGTAATCCCTAATTTTATTCTTCTTTCCACTCGGTGCTAGGTTATCTTCTTCTTTATAACATACATACAAAGTCCTTTATGCATCAACAATTATTCTCGGACCTGCAGCTTTCACAACAATTATTAATAGTTCAAAGCGAATAACCTTTTCTTCTTCTTCTGTCATTTGTTGACCAGCTGTTGGAAACTGTAATCTTTTTAGCACTAGTTCTTGAATTTTACTCAAACGTGGGGGTATGGGAAGTGTGAAAGTCAGTAACCCCTCAGTCTCGAGTCCAGGTGCCAACATCCATATCTCCACTGCCACAAATGGATCGAGATCGATTACTTTCACGCTCTTCACTCTCCCAGATTTCTGTCCCCAATACATCTGCTAGATAAGTCCACTCTGGGGTGGCGTACCTTCTGCAGGGCACACGTACCCTTCTTGATCTTCGTGGACTCTCAATTCCTGAATCTGTCGTTTCTTCCTCCTGATCCGACTCTTCAGCGACAGGAGCAAGAGTTCTTTCGTTCTTTCCTTCCGAACTTGGCCTTTTCCTTCTCTCTGGCCAAATGGCTTCGTTGCTTTCCGTCTTTCCGCTCCTTGTTCCAGGACCCGTCTCTTGGTCACCCTCAGTTTGTTCGATATCTGTGTCGGATTCCCAATTACTTTCTTCTCCTGAGGCGACTTCGGTCCCACTCGTGTCCTGACCTTCGTCGTCCTGTTCCAACACAGTTTCAGCTTCTTCTATCACCTCCACAGCTTGGCTTTTCCCCTCTATGGCTTCTCCGCTTCCCGCCGGATTCTCATCCGAGAGAGGAGCTGTGTCTTCTGGAGGTGTTGGCACTCTTCGGGTGTGTGAGGCATGTATCCAGTTCGGCAGACCTCCACACTTCACTGCGGTATTTGTTACAAGTATGACTTGAAACGGTCCTCGCCAACGCACGTCTAAGCAGTTCTTCCTGACATGCTTCTTCACCAGGACCCAGTCTCCTGGACTCAGGTCATGGCACAAGTCTTGTACTGACGGAACCTCTGCAGCCTGGACCTGGAGGGACACAGAATTAACGGCATCAGATAGTCCCTTGCAGTAGTCCAAGATCAAATCGTCTGTGATGTTCACTAGCGCTGCAGTCGGAACCGATGGCAATCTCATGGCTCTCCCCATTAGCACTTCATGTGGAGAGAGGCCTGTTCTTCTATCAGGTGTGCTACGTATGCTCATAAGAACTACTGGAAGTGCGTCTGGCCAATTCAGGGATGTCGATGAACAGACTTTAGCCAGTCTGGACTTGATAGTACTGTTAATTTGCTCTACGATCCCTGAAGCTTCTGGTCGATAGCTGCAGTGTAACTTCTGATCAATATTCAAAGCTGAACACAGCATCTTCACCACTTCGCTATTAAAATGAGTTCCTCTGTCCGATTCCAAAGAGGATGGCACCCCAAACCTCGGTATCAACTCTCTAAGCAACAATTTTGCTACTGTAAGTGTATCGCACCTACGTGTAGGGTAAGCCTCAACCCATCTAGAAAATATGCAGACAATCACTAAAACGTATCTGAGTCTGTTGCATGGAGGCATTTCTATGAAGTCAATCTGCATCCTATTGAAAGGCCCCCCAGACCTTCCTATATGACTCAAGGTAACTGGTGTTCTCTTTCCCACATTTAGTTGCTGACAGATCGTACATCGCTGACACACTGCTTCTGCCGCTATTCTAAACTTAGGATTGAACCACGTTTGTCTGAATACTCTCACCATAGCATCTCTTCCTATGTGTGCTGATCCATGCAATTTCCTTGCCATTGGACTAATGAGTTCATTTGGTAAAACTGCCCTTCCGTCGGCAGAAACCCAAAAGTTCATCTCACTTTTCCCGCAACCTGCTGTTTCCCAGCTCCTCTTCTCCTCATCTGGTGCATTTTCCTGTACTGCTCTCAACTCATCCCATGTATCTACAGTATCCAATAACATAGTCAGTTCAGTTCTCTCCTGGACTCCCCCCACTTTCACATCCGTGTGAGAATATCCCTGCTCTGCGCAGTAACGCGCTACTTCATCTGCGTATCTGTTTCCTAGCGATACAAAATCAACATTTTTTGTATGTGCTACACATTTGACCACAGCTATGGCCATAGGTTTTTGCAAAGCTTCTAACAGAAGTTTCACGAATTCTCCATTCCTAATCGGAGAACCCGAGGAGGTCATGTAACCTCTCTGAGACCACAACTGCCCGTAATCATGAACTACGCCGAAACCATACTGGCTATCGGTGTATATAGTGACTCGAAGTCTGTCGCCTGCTAGGCAAGCACGAGTCAAAGCCACAATTTCAGCTACCTGTGCGGAGTGGACTCCTTCCAGGCAAGCGGCTTCTATAACTCTGGTAATCGTGCATACTGCATAAGCTGCTCTCAGCTGACCGACATCGTTTCTTACGCATGAACCATCAACGAAGAAAATTTCGTCTGGGTCTGTCAATGGCTCATCTACGATATCAGGTCTCGGTTTGGTACATAGTTCAGTCACATCGAGGCAGTCATGCTCTGTACAATTTTCATCTTCCACTTCGTTCGGAAGTGGCATCAAAGTTGCAGGATTCAAGACAGAGCATCTCTTTAGGGTCACATTCTCGGCAGCCAGTATGACCTGCTCGTAGCGTGTGAGCCTGCTATTCGTCAGATGCTGAGTCTTAGTCCTGGTCATTAACAGTTCTACAGAATGTGGTACATACACTTCTAACTGGTGACCCATAACTACACTTTCAGATCGTTCAATGCTGACACCCGTTGCAGCTACGGATTTGAGACATCCGGGCAACGCTGCGGCTACTGGATCTAATGTAGCCGAAAAGTAAGCCACTGGCCTGCGCGCATCTCCGTGGACCTGTGCTAATACCGCTAAAGCGCATCCCTCTCTCTCGCAGCAATAAAGCAAAAATGGTTTTGTGTAATCAGGCATCCCTAAAGCCGGGGCACGACATAAGTCCTCCCTCAGCTGCAAAAATGCCATCAAACAATCTTTGTCCCATGGTACCGGATCACTTACTCCCTTGTGCGTCAGTTGTAATAACGGTTTAGCCTTCAGTGAAAAGTTTGCTATCCACTGTCGACAATAACCGACCATGCCTAGAAACATCCTGACTTCTCTCTGTGTCGTAGGCGCGTTCATTTTCATAATCGCCTCTATTCTGTCTGGAGACACCTTCCGCTTTCCCTTTTCAATCCTGTGGCCCAAGTATTGCACCTCAGTCTTACAATATTGCAATTTACCTGGAGACACCTTGTGTCCGTTCTCGGCCAAGTGATTTAACAAGGTGATGGTGTCTTCTCTGCAAGCTTCCTCAGTTTCTGACGCAACCAGGAGGTCGTCTATGTACTGGACCAGAACTGAATTCTTGGGCAGTACTAGACTCTCAAGATTTCGTTTCAATAACTGGTTAAAGATCGACGGGCTTTCTGTATACCCCTGAGGGATACGACACCATGTTAAGACGCGATCTTCCAGTTTGAAAGCGAAAAGATATTGGCTCTCTTCATCCAACGGTATCGAAAAGAAAGCCTGGCACAAATCTATCACGGTAAACCATTCAGCTTGGAACGGTATCTGAAATAATATCACTGAAGGATTCGGTACCACTGGACAACATGAAACAACAATGTTATTAATCTTCCGAAGATCCTGTACTATTCTGTATTTTCCACTAGGTTTCCGCAAACCCATGATCGGGGAGTTACATGGACTACCCACGATCTCCTTCAGTATTCCCTGCTTAATCATGGATTCGATCACAGGCTTGATCCCTGCAATCGTCTCTGGCGTTAGCTTATACTGTGGTGTTCTTGGATACTCAGCATGGGGTCTTACCAAGATTTTTACCGGTTCTACTCCTTTAATCAATCCTATTTCTTCCCCAGTAAAATCCCATACCTCAGCTGAGACCTTCTCTCTCAAGTCTTGTGGAAGCTCCTCCACTGTCAAGGTAGGATAAAGTTCCACACACTCCTTTGAGTTTACGACTTTAAAATCAGCGTCCTCATCATTGGTCTGCACCTCTACTCCTTCTGGTGTGCAATGTATCGTGCAATTCAGTTTGCACAGCAAATCTCTCCCTAGTAAGCACACAGGACTAGAATCGCAGATCACAAACTGATGTTCGTCACTGTAATTCCCTATTCTTACTGACACTGGTTCGGTCAAGGGATTTGTCATCCTTTTGTTCGCGACTCCTACCACCTGTACCGTTTCTCTTGATATTGGCAGACCCGGGACTACCACAGATCTTAACGTGGATCGGGTGGCCCCTGTATCCACCAAAAAGGTTGTAGGACATCCCGCTATTTCCGCCTCTACGTATGGTCCTCTCTGATCTACTTCCAAGGCGGCTCCTAGAGTACAGTCTTCTTCCCTACTCGCCCGCTGCCCTGTAAGAGGATCAACGTAGTAGCATTCCTCTCCTCCTACAAACAATGGCATCTGTCTGTAGGTTTTCCCTCCGTTTGAGATGCGAGGTGGTTGAGGAAACGGGGCTCGAGGAGTCTGAGTCCCCCCTTTGACAAACTTGCCCTTCGGGACTGTGGCTCCCTTAACCACGTTGTTCTGAACCTCTTCCTCCTCCTGTTCTAATTCCCCTGACTCAACATTGTAAGGACACTCGCGTCGCCAGTGTCCCACCTCATTACACTGATGGCATCTCGTCGTCTTTTTCAGTGTCGCGATATCCATTCTCGGTCTTGGTCTTTCTTCCTCATCTCTGCTCTGATTATTCTGTTTCTTTGCCGGCGTTCCTGTTCCCTGCTGCCGCTGTTTATCCTTCCCAGCAGCTTGCATTTGCACTAGCATTAATTTTTCCTTAAGCTTCTTTGCCTTAGAGTCTATCTCGTCACTACAATACCTTGCGTATCTCAGAATCTCGTCTAAAGGTTTGTTTTGCCAACAGATCAGATGCTGCTGGATCATTAGGCATATTTCTGGTCTCAATCCGAGGACAAACTTTGAAACAAACTGTCCTATATCCTTGGGATCCATCACATCAAACCCGCTGTACTGCTTGAATGCTTTCAGCAATCGCTCGTAAAATTCATGAACTGTCTCCTTCGGCTCCTGAGTAGTTCGATCTATCTTTACCCAGTCTATGTCTTGCACCGGCACTTTCTCTTTTAGCCATGTTATCACCCTTTCGTATTTCTCCATGACTCTTAGTGATGGACCATTCGTCCGAGCGTCTCTCGTTGGCTCACAAGTAGGCCATTCAACGCTAAGCTTGCATGCCGTCCACAAATCTCCGGGTACTACGATATCGAACAGTGTGTTCAAATCGATCCACAGTACCTTCGAGATCTTCACGAATCTTTCTACCTGCTTGTACCACTCAACAGGGTTATCCCTAAGCTTTGGGAAGGAATTGGTGAATGCCGCCAAATCTCCCCTACTCCAGGGCACATGAACGTAGCTTCCATTCGCGATTTCTCGCAACGGGAAGGCTTCCATTCTCATCAAGTCTGCGTCCTGGGACTTCTCAAGCACACTCCGTCTAACGGAGCCCTTCTTGGACCATCTTTCCTCCCATCTATCCAAATCTTTCCATATCCTGATACTTATGATCAATTCCCTTATGTGTACCTTCAGCGCGATCGTTCTACGGTCATCCAAATCCTGGTCCGTGCATGTTAGCCTATGGTTGCTCTGTAAAGCCTTAGTTCGTGACAGGTCTACCATGTACCTGTTTGCCAAATTAGATAAGTTCTCATGAGCTGACCTCGCTCTTCGAGTAATATCTTTGGATAGGAACAGTATCTCATCTGGTGTATACGAGGCTAATCTCTCTAATGACACTGTACCATCTATCAATTCATCCAGATCTGCCTTCAAACTCATTACGTCGAGTCGTTTTGCTTTTATTTCCGCTTTCAGCATCTCAGTTCTGTGTTCTTCTCTCATATCTCTCTCACCTCCACTATTCGCCCTACGCCTGAGCACAGGTGAGTTATGAGGAGCTCTGCTTCCTTCTCTTCGTTCCCACCCCTCGAGATCCCAAGCCTTTCCATCTTCACGTGGGGTGTGGTGGAATAATGCTCCATCCTCCAACCCTACATTCCGTCTTCTAGGCTCGGTTTCTCCAGCTATGAGATAGGATCCACCGTTCTGTTCTAAACCACTGTAACTCGCTTGCTGTCTGGTATCACTTAACAGACGATAAGGACCTTCATGGCTCTCCATGCTCCCGCGATCTCTTTCGTGATCACCGGATGTATGGCGAGACGTTTCGCGGCTCCCTATATTCTCATGACTCCGACCGCTATCACCAGATGCATGTCGAGACGCTTCGCGACTCTCCATGTTTCCGTGACTCCAATGTCCCACTTCCTCACCCGGGGCATGGCGTGTGCACCTAAAGGTATTCCGGTACTCCTGTGTCCTACGTTCCCCTTCACTGAAGGTGACGCGAGGCACTTCGCCACACCCTGTACTTCTATCTTCGCGCATTAGCCTATTGCTGTTATCAGTAGGACAAATGTCTCTTCTGCTTTCTTGACTTCCTCTCTCCCACTCGGGGCTGCTTTCACCCGCTCCACAATGAGAGAGAATCTTGTTATCCTGCTCTCTCCACTCGGATCCCGTTTCTAAACTTCTATTCCGCGCTTCTTCGGCAGCGTCCCATTCTCTCAGGTATTCCCTTAATTCCTTATGGGTTTTCGGTTTAGGACCCCTCAAATCCATTGACCCTCTTCGACCTCGCTGTTCTACTCTGAGACCCGTTGCAGAATCTAATGGGGTACTCCGACTTATTGGCGCTCGTATTTGCCTGTGGGTATTCATTGTGGCATTCCTATTCTCTGCTCCTTCACTGTCCCATCGTGCCTGTTCATCCTGCTGGACCCCTTCCGGGTTGTAGATGGACACAATAGGGCCTATGGTGACCGGGACCTGTAAAGCGTCCGGCATTTGGTACGACCTAGCGCATTGCGTCTCTGGAGCCTTCTGGACCACAAATCTTCCCACTACTCTCTGTTCCGAACTAATTTGGGGTATCTCCTCAGCCTTGGTAGCGTCCCACTCTGTTACTGGGATCGACTTATATTCCCCAAACCTAGTTCCGTCTGTTTGCGGTAATATGGGACTCGCAAGTTCCCCACTGTATGGAGGTGGTCTGTCTGTCAATAGCCTCTCTATCAGATCCTCCTCCGACTCGCTTTCCTCATCTTCCTGTTCTAGAGGTTTCCTTTCTCCCGTAACTTCCAACATCGGGTACAGTTTATCTGCTTCTATCTTCTGCACCCTCCATTTCTTAGCTTCATCGTCCCATTTAGCTTCCTGCACCGCCTTTACCGATCTTCTCACTCTTTCTTGGCGCCTCTTTACGCCCCTTTCGTGTGCTGTTCTAAACCACACACCAAGAGCTTCAAATTGTGTTGGCCTCGGTAGAGGTCTCATTGAAAGCATCGTCGCCTTCAGTTGATTCAACACTTCTAATTTAAACGTTCCAAATCTTGGAAACGCCAGTTCTTTTTGCCCTTCAGTTAGCTTGTGCCACTCGGAAATCCACAATATTGAATGTAAGCCTACATTTACTGCCATATAATATGCTGGTGTGCCTTCTGGTGGAGCTTCTTCTCCGGCATATAAATTTCTCCTTTTCTTTTTAAAGATTTTTCCTAAACCCTTAAAACACTTCATTTTGATCTTACTTATTTGGGTCTTGATAACAACCACCAATCCCTGTGCGACTCTCGCTAATCCCTATCTCAGCACAGTTCTATGTTAACCGACCAATCTCAGCGCAGCTTTACGCTGACGTCACTTGTCCCTTCAGCAGCTTCCCTCGTTTCTCAACTCGTTTCACGATCTCACATGCGTTTTCATTCATACATCGAAAAATGACTACTTCCGTCCAAGCGATCACTTTTCTCTGACTGTACGGCCACAGTCTAACTGTAATTGCTACCTCAACTGGCACAGCGTCTTTCCTCTTACGGTCGGACACTTGCCTCAACTGATAGGTTACTTACACACAGTAAACGTACGACCAGCGTCCGTTACTCATTCACTCACACATACGCTCCCCCTATCATCGGTCTGTCGGGAAATCAATGGTACCTCATGACCCCCTTTCAATGGTAGACAAATTACTCTGGGTGTTCGATACACCCGAACCACTTAAGTCCTCTGGACATAAGATTTTATCCGGTTGCGCGCGCTCACAACCTTCCCCCACTCACACTACAGGCATTCAACTCCGCTTGACATCATAACACAGGAACAACATAAAACACCGCAATCTTACAACGCATGACCCTTATACTCACTCTCGACCGATTCTGCTGCTTTTCTCTCGACGCACCATCAGCACCGTCTTCGGCTGCGATTCTTCTTCTGGTCGACGATGACTAGGGACCTTGGGGCAAACTAACCTGGCCTAGGTCGTCTTCCTCAAGAAGATAACCATCATTACTCTGCTACCAACTGCGGGGAATGAGATTTTGATATAAATTTATGAGTATGATAAATTTAATAAAGAATCCCATTCGTCTGTTTTGGACCGCTCGTATCTGTCATTGAGGAAAGGACCACCCCCGCCTTGGTTTAGACAAACCCCATTAACTGACGCCACTCGGAAGAACCACTTACAACTGATAGAGTTTTAAGAGTTTATATAAAGATTAATTTGGATGCGATACAATCCACTCAGGATAAAATCTCAAAGTATACAAATTACAAAATCAGTTTCAATATCAGCCTCTTAAGCTTCGGTGTGAAGTGGTTCCTTCTGCGTCATCTGCAGTAAGATAAAAACAATCATCAAGTTAATCTGTCCCTACTCTATGCTATGTGTCAACCCTACTTCGCCAGTTTCTACCCTAAAAAGGTGTCAACAGTTTGACTTCCAAAGAAGTTCGAACTCCCTTTAGCCTCTAAAGGAAATCTTAAGTTTCAGAAGCAGTACCCTATCTGCCTACCCATCCGTTCTCTCTAAGGGTCCTCGGCCTACTGCTCCCTTACGCTCTGATGTCTTAGCGCATCTGTTCAAGGCATCTACCCTTGTCTTCGCTCTCGTCTTAGCCTAATGCTAATTGCTCTGCTCTTCCCTGATTGCTCTCACCTCCCCGGGGTGCTGTCCCTAAAATACACAATCACCGTGTGGGTGGAACGCCCCTTGACGCCCACCACGGACTTCCCCCGATGATGTCAACTTCCTGCTTCTTCCATTGGTCCATTCCTTGCGTCGTTCGTTAAGTTGACCCTTCTCCTTTCGATGTCATCTCCATCATCTCATCGTCGACTTTTATTGACTCTTTCAGATCGCATATTCTAGAAACTTAGACAAGGTCTTAACTTATCTGTACACTTCTTAACCTTCTAGATCATGTGAATGGTCTTGTCAAAACATAGTCCACCTCAACAAATGCCTCTCCTCACGTTCGAGCAATAAGTTCCGTCCGGCATTGTCACCTTAAATCTAACAAGTGCTAGACTTCTCGGCTCTCACGTCCACATCAAGCTATTTACGACTTTTACAAGCCCTCTAAATTACATTCATGTGACTATGCTCCTTCGAACTCTTGGCCAGTTAGGTTACAAACACAAATGACCTAAACTCTTCCAACATTCCTACAGAAACTCTATATACAGTATAACCTTTGGCATACATTTATATATTCGTACTTTTAAGAAAAGCCCTAGTTATACTTAAATACATTCTACATCAATAATATGTAATACATAGAATACGACTACATAGAATATAACTTATGCATTCTCCTTGGTTACATTATCATGTACGTTCCCTACATTTCTCCACGTTACATTTCTCTACGTTTATGCTTTTCCACATTACAATTCTCGCCGCTTCTCCCTTTAAAGTCGTACACGTACACGAATTCTACTGTGCACGTTCTATATTTCACGAGCATCTCTACATTACCCATCATATATACAGGCCTTCTAAATCTAATGCATTTTAACATGTGAATACATTTATGTTTCCTATAACATGTTATCACATTCGTTGGCTTTTATGTTATAATTGTCAACTTTACATTACGATATACGTTTCATTCCTACGTTTATAACATATACGTCTAAATATGGTTACGATGTATTTTGCATTCAAATTGCGCTCTCTCAACCTCTATCAGTCCTCGATCTACGAACACTTCGGTAAGCAACCTGGGTTAATTTCTTTTGCATTACTTAAATGCATGCTTCATGCCACGCATTAGTATTTTTCCCTAATACTACCCGTGTATATCATGTTTCAGATACTGAGTGAATCAACACTATTTTAGCATTATACCTTCTCCCGGGTGACCCACAAAAGCGCATTACGCTTGTAAGGTAACTTGACAATCAAATAATAAAAAATCTTTTCTATTCCTTTTTTGCTCATGTAGGGGCACTACTCTCATAAAATTTAGGACGTTGAGAATAGAGTGATGTTTAATTGGAAAGATATAGGATTCCTCTTCCCTACTAGTAAATCTGAGAACTCACCCCATTGGAATCTCTACATTGGTTAAAGCTAGATGTTGCTGTGTTTGTCTGGCATATAATCACCTTTTGTCAACTACAGTCTGTAGACTAGAGGAGCGTAGATATTACAAGCACCAGTGGGGACATGTTATTTTTTCCGTCAGTAATAATAAGTAATAATTAAGCTTCACTAGTTTACTTTCCTATACACCTGAATATATTTTTCTTCAACTCTATTGCAGCTAGTTTACTTCACTTGATTATTGAAATTTGCTGGTCTTGGGCCCTTCCGGGTCGGAAGTATCACCGGAAGAGCGGTGAGCCTATTACTTTATACATTATTTTCGCTACCCAACTTTCAATCTAAGTTCGCCCTCAAGGCTGACAATTTCTTTGATGCGATTAATTAGATCAGACCTTGAGTCTGTGCAAAGTCACGTACTTTGTTTCGAAAAATGTGTGTTTTCCTTGTATCTAATCTTCCCACCTTTCTTCTTTTCTTTCCCCTTCTTCTCCATGCCTCTTTTCCTTCTCCTGGCTTTTTCATTTTCTTCAAATTTTAGACCTCTTGGTCCAAGCACAACCATTTGAGGTATGTGTCGGAATTTTCAATTTTGAACCACGGTGCACTTATTGTACGCATGATCTTTTACACCGCCGTAGAATTAAGTCTAGCACTTCACTATCAACAATTTCAACATAGAATCACAGATCACTCACACGGATTCACACAATTTGTTGGGGTGTCAATGTGCACAACGGCTCAACCAATCGCATGGAATGCACACAAGACCAATATATAGCGAATGACTAATCTGCGGGCACCCTAGCACACTAAAGGATGTCTTCCTAAAACCTTCTCAAGGGTATAGTTCTATGCATGAAGTTATCCCACTTGATGCTTGTCTCGACAGCTGGCCCGAAGTGGTTCTAAGGTTATCATTTGTCATTTACAATTGTACATATTCCTAAGAATAGCCCCCTGTTTTTCTGTATTGTTTCCAGCCCTGAAGATTCGCAAGATGCGATGAAACACGTGTCGGCTGGTTGTTCTCAAACTGTGATTTATTAAAACAAGGAGACCAAGACCTTTTTACAACACATGTTCATTTATTTACATCAACTACTGTATATTACTGTTGTTTCTCTGCACTATATTGAACATTTGTTTTAGGCCACATTGTGACCATCTTGTACTTACTGAGTGTGTGCATAGGGTATGTTTCTTTCTGTAGGCATGAGATCGAGTCATTTATATTTTTCATGTACTAGCTTTTCATGTACTTGTTTTTAGGTACTGCTGATAAGTAGTGTGAGTATACACCTTCGGAAGATAAGTAACATCTTGTGTACACTTATGAGAATGTGTTTTTACGTTTCATGAAGTTATTGATTATTGATGTAAATTCATTCAAACATGCCTGTGTATAGGTGTAATAACACATTATTAGTACCATTATGATTTTTTGATATGCAATGTATCACGAATATATTACAGTTGTGTTTCATCTTTTTTGTAGAACATCAATTCCCCTGAAGAAGGGCAGCATTGCCCGAAATACATTGGGCCAATTATAAATTTGATTTATGAAATATGAGAAAAATTAAGGATTACAATATTCAACGTTACAAATAAAACTTTATTTTGAAAGACAACTACAAGTTCAAAGGAATTTTTTCTATACAGTGTGCGTCGGGGGCCGTCATTCCCATCTGGAATGGCGCTTTCATAAGCGTCTGGTTACCTCCCCATCCAGCTTAGTCCAGTCAGGGGTACCGACAGACAGGTAAGCAGCGACCAGGCCAACTGTCTCTGTAAGTTTTTTCTGAGTAGCCTGTGGGGCTTTCTTTTTCCTTCAAGAGGGACTGAATGTTTCCGAGTCAGATGTCGTCTTCTCTAAAGCATTTTTTGGAAACAAGGGGAACCCAATAGATAGCTAAGGACCATGGGTATAACTACGTTATAGGAAACAAAGGTGCTTAGCTTATTCAACATACATACAATACAGTATAGGAACACAATGGACTACTATACGGTTTCCTGACCCAGCCGGGAAAGGAATTTATTTTCAAGACACAATGTCAAATATACAATACAAATCGAAATAGCATGACACAAGCCTGTGCCGTACCAAGAGGAAAGAGGAAGAATAGGAATAGAGTGAAAGGGGTGTTTTTTCAGGCAAAGGAAGGGAGCAAGAGCAGGGCACTGTAGATAAATTCAAGATCACTAACAGTGTCACCTGAAGCGGAGCCTACACATTTTCATTTGACAATATTGTAAGTGTAACCCCACTTTTGGGTGTCGACGTTTCGATCCCTATTGCTCATTTAATGCATGGGATCATCATCAGGACTTTAAAGATAAAAGGAAAACATGCCTGAATGTAACAAAGCCTGTTAGGAGAACCAAAAGAAATAAGGAGTTTTTAGAGCATCCATAAGGAGTAGTATAATCATGTCTGCCAGCTTTGTAACACAATCGAATTCGCAGTGTGTGAATAAGTGCAGGGTGGCGTGCCAGGTAAAGGAACATCACAATATTGTTTTATCAAAAATCGGAATCGCAGTGACATGCGTGATGGACTATTTCGTCTGGCTGTGTTGTGACAGTGATTGTTCCGGCTCAGTTGAGGAAGTGACAGTGGGTTGGCATTTCGACTGTGCAGTGGTCAAGCCATTGAATTAAAACGTGCTCGTGAATGGTACTAATACTTGGGAGGCTGCGAGTGGGAGGGGGGGCTATGAGTGAAGCGCTTTCTAATTATCGGAAGATACTTTTGGTCCATACCTCTATTGTTCGAGGTGAGAGCCCTCACGTGGGAGGTCTCATGCACTCCTTGGTTTGTTTGGCGCAATTCACGATCTAAACGCCAAGCTAGGGACGCAAAAAAATAACAATTAAATAAAATAAAATAAATAATTAAATAAGCACGAAATGGAAACCTTCAGTTGTGGTTCCACTTGTTGACTGGACAGAGGGCAGGGAGGGGTTTAATTATTAAAACCTACCAAGGGGTTGAAATGGCACAGAGGTCCTTAGCGGGATCCAATTGCAATGTTAGTTTTTTAATTTGGAATTACGTATCCCGTTTTTGTTTCCACCGGATAGCCGTACTGAAAACAGAGAAAAGTTTGAACCCTTGTCAAAGGATGGTTACCAATGTGGATCGGAGTTTTAGTAGAACCGGGGCTTAGAGGCTCCAAGTAGTGGTAATAAGGCAAGAATGGACATACCTTTACCGCTCTTCGTGCGGGCGGAGTGTGAGGTTTTTAATGCAGGCAGCGATTGGCCATGCACACAGTGCACCCCCAGCGTGGTGCTCAGGCGCTGGAATAAATAATTAAATAAAATAAACTAAAAGCCGGTCAGTGCGCGGCTCGCACACGGGGCATAATAGGCTCCGAGTAGTGGAAATAAGGCAAGAATGGACATACCTTTACCGCTCTTCGTACGGGCGGAGTATGAGGTTTTTAATGCAGGCAGCGATTGGCCATGCACGCAGTGCACCCTCAGCGTGGTGCTCAGGCGCTGGAATAAATAATTAAATAAAAGCCGGTCAGTGCGCGGCTCGCAAACGGGGCATAAAAGGAAAGACTTTCTATCTTAGCCTACTTACTCAGTCCGGATAATGACTCGCCTCTCTGTGGATACTCGGTCAATGCCGGTTCCCTTTCGCGCTTACTGTGGTTGAGTGGGTTATAGATTCCACATTGATCACGTGGTACCCGCTTTGGGCGCCATCTTAGAGAGGTGATCTATTAAGGGTCACGAGGAGAGTGTGGCCGCACTAGCGGCCATCTTGAAATGGCTATCTAAAACGGTTAACTATTGGGATGTGGGGGAAGTGAGAGTGATAGTGACTGTTGTGACAGTAAACAGGTGATTAATAATAACATAAAAACAGATTTGCCCGTGTGTCCCATACATTCAACTCATCATCAAGAATGCAATCATTTGGAGGGTCCGTTTTTCAGCATTTGATTGACATCAGAATTCAACCCAAGGCCATCTATTTTCTTTGGGTCAGGGATAGTGTTCCACAAACAGTTAGTTCAATCAGAGTAATGTAGTCCAGTCCTCACTCCGGTTGAGACCCGTATGGATAGTATTAAATTGTATAATCGATTTCAGCTCTTCACGGTTTAGCAGTTGTTGCAAATTACCACCTCTCTGTGGTAATTTGACGGACTTCAGGACGGTCCATCGCAGGTCGTCTGCTGTGTGTTTCATGTTGGCAAAATGTTCTACCAACGGGGCATTTGGTGTCCCGCACCTTATGCGGCTCCGATGTTGGCTTATCCTTGTCTTTATTTTTTGTGTTGTTTGCCCCACATACATGCGGGGGCAAGGGCATAGAACCGCATAAATTACATTGCAGCTATTGCAATTGGTGAAATCACTCATGTGAATTGTGATATTATTGTGACTAAAGGTGCGCCCCTCAAGTGTCAATTCGCAAACAATACATTGCCCACACTTTACATGGCCCCTCATTGGTGGCAACCCCCAGTTGGACTCAATTGTATTATTTGGGGGTGGTGTAGGTAAGGCAGCCCGAACACGGTGGTCCTTTATGTTCTTACTTTTTTTGAAAGCAAACAGGGGTTTGTCAAATGTAAGCTGACCTGAGTTTAAGGTTGGCCAGTGTCGCAGAACTGTTTTCCTGATTTTATTAGAAATTGGGGAAAGGGTTGTGACACATGCTATTCTCTCACAGTTCTGCCTGGTCTTTGGTTCGAGCAACTGGGGGTTTACATGGCCCCTCATTGGTGGCAACTGGGGGTTGCCACCAATGAGGGGCCATGTAAAGTGTGGGCAATGTATTGTTTGCGAATTGACACTTGAGGGGCGCACCTTTAGTCACAATAATATCACAATTCACATGAGTGATTTCCCCAATTGCAATAGCTGCAATGTAATTTATGCGGTTCTATGCCCTTGCCCCCGCATGTATGTGGGGCAAACAACACAAAAAATAAAGACAAGGATAAGCCAACATCGGAGCCGCATAAGGTGCGGGACACCTAATGCTCCGTTGGTAGAACATTTTGCCAACATGAAGCACACAGCAGACGACCTGCGATGGACCGTCCTGAAGTCCGTCAAATTACCACAGAGAGGTGGTAATTTGCAACAACTGCTAAACCGTGAAGAGCTGAAATCGATTATACAATTTAATACTATCCATACGGGTCTCAACCGGAGTTAGGACTGGACTACATTACTCTGATTGAACTAACTGTTTGTGGAACACTATCCCTGACCCAAAGAAAACGAGATGGCTTTGGGTTGAATTCTGATGTCAATCAAATGCTGAAAAACGGACCCTCCAAATGATTGCATTCTTGATGATGAGTTGAATGTATTGGACACACGGGGCAAATCTGTTTTTATGTTATTATTAATCACCTGTTTACTGTCACAACAGTCACTATCACTCTCACTTCCCCCACATCCCAATAGTTAACCGTTTTAGATAGCCATTTCAAGATGGCTGCTAGTGCGTCCACACTCTCCTCGTGACCCTTAATAGATCACCTCTCTAAGATGGCGCCCAAAGCGGGTACCACGTGATCAATGTGGAATCTATAACCCACTCAACCAATGTAAGCGCGAAAGGGAACCGGCATTGACCGAGTATCCACAGAGAGGCGAGTCATTATCCGGACTGAGTAAGTAGGCTAAGATAGAAAGTCTTTCCTAATATGCCCCGTTTGCGAGCCGCGCACTGACCGGCTTTTATTTAATTATTTATTCCAGCGCCTGAGCACCACGCTGAGGGTGCACTGCGTGCATGGCCAATCGCTGCCTGCATTAAAAACCTCATACTCCGCCCGCACGAAGAGCGGTAAAGGTATGTCCATTCTTGCCTTATTTCCACTACTCGGAGCCTATTATGCCCTGGGTGCGAGCCGCGCACTGACCGGCTTTTAGTTTATTTTATTTAATTATTTATTCCAGCGCCTGAGCACCACGCTGGGGGTGCACTGTGTGCATGGCCAATTGCTGCCTGCATTAAAAACCTCACACTCCGCCCGCACGAAGAGCGGTAAAGGTATGTCCATTCTTGCCTTATTACCACTACTCGGAGCCTCTAAGCCCCGGTTCTACTAAAACTCCGATCCACATTGGTAACCATCCTTTGACAAGGGTTCAAACTTTTCTCTGTTTTCAGTACGGCTATCCGGCGGAAACAAAAACGGGATACGTAATTCCAAATTAAAAAACTAACATTGCAATTGGATCCCGCTAAGGACCTCTGTGCCATTTCAACCCCTTGGTAGGTTTTAATAATTAAACCCCTCCCTGCCCTCTGTCCAGTCAACAAGTGGAACCACAACTGAAGGTTTCCATTTCGTGCTTATTTAATTATTTATTTTATTTTATTTAATTGTTATTTTTTTGCGTCCCTAGCTTGGCGTTTAGATCGTGAATTGCGCCAAACAAACCAAGGAGTGCATGAGACCTCCCACGTGAGGGCTCTCACCTCGAACAATAGAGGTATGGACCAAAAGTATCTTCCGATAATTAGAAAGCGCTTCACTCATAGCCCCCCCTCCCACTCGCAGCCTCCCAAGTATTAGTACCATTCACGAGCACGTTTTAATTCAATGGCTTGACCACTGCACAGTCGAAATGCCAACCCACTGTCACTTCCTCAACTGAGCCGGAACAATCACTGTCACAACACAGCCAGACGAAATAGTCCATCACGCATGTCACTGCGATTCCGATTTTTGATAAAACAATATTGTGATGTTCCCTTACCTGGCACGCCACCCTGCACTTATTCACACACTGCGAATTCGATTGTGTTACAAAGCTGGCAGACATGATTATACTACTCCTTATGGATGCTCTAAAAACTCCTTATTTCTTTTGTTTCTCCTAACAGGCTTTGTTACATTCAGGCATGTTTTCCTTTTATCTTTAAAGTCCTGATGATGATCCCATGCATTAAATGAGCAATAGGGATCGAAACGTCGACACCCAAAAGTGGGGTTACACTTACAATATTGTCAAATGAAAATGTGTAGGCTCCGCTTCAGGTGACACTGTTAGTGATCTTGAATTTATCTACAGTGCCCTGCTCTTGCTCCCTTCCTTTGCCTGAAAAAACACCCCTTTCACTCTATTCCTATTCTTCCTCTTTCCTCTTGGTACGGCACAGGCTTGTGTCATGCTATTTCGATTTGTATTGTATATTTGACATTGTGTCTTGAAAATAAATTCCTTTCCCGGCTGGGTCAGGAAACCTTAACCGTATAGTAGTCCATTGTGTTCCTATACTGTATTGTATGTATGTTGAATAAGCTAAGCACCTTTGTTTCCTATAACGTAGTTATACCCATGGTCCTTAGCTATCTATTGGGTTCCCCTTGTTTCCAAAAAACGCTTGAGCGCAATCACCAGGATTGCAGGGTTTGTTGTAAACTCAAAATACCTCTTCCTTGAGGGTGACTATCCTAGTGCCTTGGTACGCACACTTCTATAAATCCTAAATACTCTCTTTTCTTCAGCCTTAGGAGATGTCAGACCATGCCCCTTTGTACACCGTAGATCATATTAAACATTTATGCACGCTTCCGTCACTATTATCAGAAACCCCAGATGCCCCATCAACTGCAATTTCTAGCTTACCAGAACAACTAGAAAGACTTAAGAAGAAACAGGTTAGATTACAACTGATGGTTTTAATGCTAACGGATTATCTTAAGTCTGGAGTAATTCCACTTGGTTTACAGGTGCGGAATATCCCTGGCATATTCACAGATAATCCTAAATATATTACAAATTTCAGTCATATTGGTACCACCTGTTCAAGACAGTGGTTAGCACTAGGCATTGACATTGCGACAGAGAATTTAAAATCACTGGAGACAGAAATAGCTGACCTTCTCAAACAAATTAATGACTCCGACCCTACAGCCGAATGCAAAAAATTGTTGGAACAAGTAGATAAAACAGTTGCCGACTATTATCGTATTGAACAGAATAAGAAATCCAATAAAATCAAAAAGGATATTAAAAACTACAGTGCCGAGACTACTTACCCATATCTGAACAAAGATTTTTATACTAACAGACCCTACTTCAACCCCCAGAACAGACCCTGGGGACGGTTTAATAAACGACAGAATATAGTGGGGTTCTCAGATACCTCAGAGGACTCATCGGATAACTCAGACCCAGGAGAAGGAGGTAGTAATCAAAGAAGAGGGGGGGAGGAGCACAAGGGAATTTTTTAGCCAGAGGCCAGCCAGGCACCCCACAGAGAGGGAAGCCCAAGAAACCCAGGAAATGGTTCAACGCTCCGGGAGAGCGGAGGACCCGCAACAATTTCTACCAATGGTAGTACCCGGAACACAAAATATGGCTGAAACATTACCTATTTTTAATCTATCGAATCACATCCTACAGCATTCTGAATTAGAACTTCTGAAGAAAGGGCTCTCATTTGTCCCCACGATACGTCCAAACTACATGGATTTACAAACAGAGCTACTTAGATTCTTCAGACTGATTCGGTTGAAAGCATTTTTTCAGCTGCACCCTACACCTGAATCTAATCGTAATACCCCTTTCTGCCCACCCTCTACTTTCCTACCTTCGGCGGGTATGATTCCGCCAGAGATCATCACTTTTGAGAAACTTATTCTCAAAGATCTTGAGACACTGGAAAAGAAGAAGTTGTTTGTTCTGTATAATATTCTCAAGATTGAAAAGGAGGCAATAGATTCCCTTAAATCAAATACGGATGTAATCATTAAAAGCGCTGATAAGGGTGGAGGCATTGTCCTACAGAATATTGACACATACAAAGCTGAAATCAACCGTCAACTAAGTAACAGGGAACACTACCTAAGATTGGGTCGCAACCCAACGACTGAAATCCAAACTTTGATTAAAAAAATCACCACAGATGCCAGAGACGAGGGCTTCTTGAGCAAAAAGGAATACAATTTTCTGAATGTTAAATATCCACGACTCCCGGTCATCTATACCCTACCAAAAGTGCATAAGAGCATTGAGAACCCTCCAGGCCGACTGATAGTATCGGCTTGTGGATCAATTTTGGAACCATTGGGGTCCTATGTGGATTTTTTCATTAAGGACTTTGTGCCTTCCACATGCTGTTATGTCCGTGACAGCATGGAAATGATCAATCTTGTTGAACACCATTCCTATGACCCCAATAATCAAACACTATGTACAATCGATGTAGAGTCGCTCTATACTAATATACCTCAAGGAGCGGCTCTACGGGTGATTGAGAAAACACTTGACTCCAGACCACGACCACACAGAGTACCGACACTATTCATATTGCAATTACTGGAACTATGCCTCACAAAAAATTACTTTCTTTTTGATGGGGTGTTCTTCCAACAGATCAAAGGGACATCGATGGGAGCGATTTTTGCTCCCCATCTGGCCATTCTCTATATGGATGCATTAGAGACAGGCACAATCTTAGCTGACACCAATCGCTTTAGAACCAGCATTGGGATTTGGCGCCGTTACATAGATGACATCTTCCTGATTTGGAATTCAGATGACAGAATTTTAGATTCTTTTCTACACTGGTTAAACAATAACTGCGATAATTTGCAGTTTACTCTCTCCCACCACAAAACTGAGATACCGTTTCTGGACCTAACGATCTATCATGAGGCTGGCGAACTACTCACTCGCCTGTATAGGAAACCGACTGAACGTAATACCTTATTGAGATACGACAGCAACCACCCTAAAGCCCTAAAAGATTCACTGCCGTACTCGCAGTTCCTTCGGATCAGGCGGAACTGCTCTTCAAAAAGTGACTATTTCAGGGAGGCAAGCATCTTATGTTCAAAACTCAAAGCACGTGGCTATCCTAACAGAATAGTAAGGAATGCATCAAAATGTGCATGGTATTGTCCTAGGGAGGCCCTGCTCGAACCAAAGACCAGGCAGAACTGTGAGAGAATAGCATGTGTCACAACCTTTTCCCCAATTTCTAATAAAATCAGGAAAACAGTTCTGCGACACTGGCCAACCTTAAACTCAGGTCAGCTTACATTTGACAAACCCCTGTTTGCTTTCAAAAAAAGTAAGAACATAAAGGACCACCTTGTTTGGGCTGCCTTACCTACACCACCCCCAAATAATACAATTGAGTCCAACTGGGGGTTGCCACCAATGAGGGGCCATGTAAAGTGTGGGCAATGTATTGTTTGCGAATTGACACTTGAGGGGCGCACCTTTAGTCACAATAATATCACAATTCACATGAGTGATTTCACCAATTGCAATAGCAGCAATGTAATTTATGCGGTTCTATGCCCTTGCCCCCGCATGTATGTGGGGCAAACAACACAAAAAATAAAGACAAGGATAAGCCAACATCGGAGCCGCATAAGGTGCGGGACACCTAATGCTCCGTTGGTAGAACATTTTGCCAACATGAAGCACACAGCAGACGACCTGCGATGGACCGTCCTGAAGTCCGTCAAATTACCACAGAGAGGTGGTAATTTGCAACAACTGCTAAACCGTGAAGAGCTGAAATCGATTACACAATTTAATACTATCCATACGGGTCTGAACTGGAGTGAGGACTGGACTACATTACTCTGATTGAACTAACTGTTTGTGGAACACTATCCCTGACCCAAAGAAAACGAGATGGCTTTGGGTTGAATTCTGATGTCAATCAAATGCTGAAAAACGGACCCTCCAAATGATTGCATTCTTGATGATGAGTTGAATGTATTGGACACACGGGGCAAATCTGTTTTTATGTTATTATTAATCACCTGTTTACTGTCACAACAGTCACTATCACTCTCACTTCCCCCACATCCCAATAGTTAACCGTTTTAGATAGCCATTTCAAGATGGCTGCTAGTGCGGCCACACTCTCCTCGTGACCCTTAATAGCTCACCTCTCTAAGATGGCGCCCAAAGCGGGTACCACGTGATCAATGTGGAATCTATAACCCACTCAACCACAGTAAGCGCGAAAGGGAACCGGCATTGACCGAGTATCCACAGAGAGGCGAGTCATTATCCGGACTGAGTAAGTAGGCTAAGATAGAAAGTCTTTCCTATTATGCCCCGTTTGCGAGCCGCGCACTGACCGGCTTTTATTTAATTATTTATTCCAGCGCCTGAGCACCACGCTGAGGGTGCACTGCGTGCATGGCAAATCGCTGCCTGCATTAAAAACCTCATACTCCGCCCGCACGAAGAGCGGTAAAGGTATGTCCATTCTTGCCTTATTTCCACTACTCGGAGCCTATTATGCCCCGTGTGCGAGCCGCGCACTGACCGGCTTTTAGTTTATTTTATTTAATTATTTATTCCAGCGCCTGAGCACCACGCTGGGGGTGCACTGTGTGCATGGCCAATCGCTGCCTGCATTAAAAACCTCACACTCCGCCCGCACGAAGAGCGGTAAAGGTATGTCCATTCTTGTCTTATTACCACTACTCAGAGCCTCTAAGCCCCGGTTCTACTAAAACTCCGATCCACATTGGTAACCATCCTTTGACAAGGGTTCCAACTTTTCTCTGTTTTCAGTACGGCTATCCGGCGGAAACAAAAACGGGATACGTAATTCCAAATTAAAAAACCAACATTGCAACTGGATCCCGCTAAGGACCTCTGTGCCATTTCAACCCCTTGGTAGGTTTTAATAATTAAACCCCTCCCTGCCCTCTGTCCAGTCAACAAGTGGAACCACAACTGAAGGTTTCCACTTCGTGCTTATTTAATTATTTATTTTATTTAATTTTATTGTTATTTTTTTGCGTCCCTAGCTTGGCGTTTAGATCGTGAATTGCGCCAAACAAACCAAGGAGTGCATGAGACCTCCCATGTGAGGGCTCTCACCTCGAACAATAGAGGTATGGACCAAAAGTATCTTCCGATAATTAGAAAGCGCTTCGCTCATAGCCCCCCCTCCCACTCGCAGCCTCCCAACTATTAGTACCATTCACGAGCACGTTTTAATTCAATGGCTTGACCACTGCACAGTCGAAATGCCAACCCACTGTCACTTCCTCAACTGAGCCGGAACAATCACTGTCACAACACAGCCAGACGAAATAGTCCATCACGCATGTCACTGCGATTCCGATTTTTGATAAAACAATATTGTGATGTTCCCTTACCTGGCACGCCACCCTGCACTTATTCACACACTGCGAATTCGATTGTGTTACAAAGCTGGCAGACATGATTATACTACTCCTTATGGATGCTCTAAAAACTCCTTATTTCTTTTGTTTCTCCTAACAGGCTTTGTTACATTCAGGCATGTTTTCCTTTTATCTTTAAAGTCCTGATGATGATCCCATGCATTAAATGAGCAATAGGGATCGAAACGTCGACACCCAAAAGTGGGGTTACACTTACAATATTGTCAAATGAAAATGTGTAGGCTCCGCTTCAGGTGACACTGTTAGTGATCTTGAATTTATCTACAGTGCCCTGCTCTTGCTCCCTTCCTTTGCCTGAAAAAACACCCCTTTCACTCTATTCCTATTCTTCCTCTTTCCTCTTGGTACGGCACAGGCTTGTGTCATGCTATTTCGATTTGTATTGTATATTTGACATTGTGTCTTGAAAATAAATTCCTTTCCCGGCTGGGTCAGGAAACCTTAACCGTATAGTAGTCCATTGTGTTCCTATACTGTATTGTATGTATGTTGAATAAGCTAAGCACCTTTGTTTCCTATAACGTCTTCTCTAAAGCAGGCCCTTTGGAACAATAACAAGCTTCCTAAGGGCTGATGACTTAAACAGACATGACTCCTTGCTTGATAAGACGTATAAAGACGTAATTTATGAGAGGTTTCAAAGTATATTTGACACATTGTTACGCATAGAGGTATTTCATACAACAATGATATTTCTTTAGGAAACATCCATAGAGTGTGGTTTGGTTAAATCATATATAATAATATATAATTCTTAAGCTGCCTGTAGAGACGCACTAAGACGCATCTTTTCATTTGACTATCAGGGGCCCCTGGATCTTGCCATTGGTCAGAATCTTGCGAGACAGTGCCTTATTGACATGATAGGTAGCCACTGTTCAGAGGATTTGCACTCTGATTTTGGCTTTTTATGTTTTTACCTGCGATACACAGCCGTGCCTCATTCCCTGAATGGATGCCAGGTAAGGTGAGGAGTACTCCCGCATAAAGACGAGTAAGTGCAACAACAATTTGAAATATACCTTATGTGATTTGTACACTAATTCGTTTTTTGTTTGGTCTTTCTTAGTTAAACATGCATACTTTGATTTTTTAGGAATGGGTCTAATACTTTTGTGATATTTGACCGGTTTCAGGATACACAGGTGATCGTAGGTTGTATTGAACCAACCACTTTCTGTTGAGACTTTGTATTTAGTTTTCACACATCTTATGCACTATATTGCAGTAGCGATTCCATCTGTTTAGGTCCAAATGAAAGCCTGGATTAGAGTATCCAAAGGTTGAAACATGTAGACCTGTCATCCTTGTGGACTTTTTTACAGTTATTTTTTCAAACTGTATACGCACTCTTTTTATGTTTGACACTAGGATAGCGTTTATTAAAATTGTTCAGTATCCTTGTAGCCAATTTTAAATGTCACTTTTTGTTCACATTCACTTATATGCACTACAATCATCATCAGCACCACTCCTAAATTAGAATCTTATCTCATCTTTTTTTCGGGATCATAGTGGACTCCGTCTTAGGCCACTGATTGAGACATCTCGAGCCCCATTCCCATGTTGAGAAGGGTGCAGCCCTCGGCTGCACTAGGATTTGCAGTTAAGAGGTGATCCCAGATGATGAAAATTGCCACCACGGTGGGCTGATGGATTTTTTCCTTTTTAAAAGGGAATCTTTTTGACCAAAACAGATTAGCTTGTTGCTGTCCAAGTTTTTTATTTTCTAGACCAGCAGTTTCTTTGGTTGTTATGTAAGGTACCTGCCTTACTTGTCTAGGACTAAGATACTGGGCAGTGATCCGTCTGGGTCTTCGTGACAGATCAAAGGGTTATTTTTGTATTTATTAAAGTGTTTTATAAAGCGCTAGCCTGACCTGAGGGTACTGGAGTGCTTCACAACTGTTTTTGAGCAAGATTCATACAATAAGCAGTATTCAAATATAAGTTCGGCAGTCCAAGTGTGCTGAGCAGCATTGAGGTAGTACGCGAGTCCTGAGATAACCTCATAGAGTGCACGTTGTCTTAGGGTTGATACAATAAAGCAGGATTCTACATAATAGGTTCTGAAGTCCAAGTGTGCTGGGCAGCATTGAGGTAGTCTGTGAGTCCTGAGATAACCTCATCGAGTGCATGTTGTCTTGGGGTTGAACCAATTAAGGGGGGGAGCAGCTGGGGGTCGAAAAGCATGGAGGAAGTAAGTCTTAGAGCTACAATGTCAGGAAGAGACGACCAGCAGGAATAGCGCTTTGATGGCGGCTATCCATTCGGGAGGGAGCGGTTGAGGAAAAGGACTTCAAGTTGTTTTGTGAATTTTGTGAAGGACGGGATAGTCCTGATACCGACTGAGATGGCGTTCCAGATTTCGGGTGCGTTTTCCAGCGAAGGACCGTGCAGCAGTTTTTTGTTTGTGTGTTTTCATGGGGATGAGTAGTAGGCTGCTGGAGCTCCTGAGGTTCCTGGTCTGACCTGCCCTCTTGAGTTTGGCAGCCAAATACTCAGGTTTTCAAGTCTGCAGGGCTTTATGTGTGAGGCAGGCAGTTCTGTATCTGGCACACAGTTCGATTGGGAGCCATTTTAGTTCTCTGAGTGCTGGTGAGATGTGATCGTATTTCCTGATTCCAGTGACCATTCTATCTGCTCCGTTGAGAGTAGTTTTGAGGGGGCTAGGTGAGATTTTGTTGTACCAGGGAGGGTGGCATTCCCATAGTCGAGTCTGGATAGCACCAGTGATTGGGTGGCTTGTTTGAGGTCGTTTGTTGGGATGAATGGTTTTATTTTGTTAAGCAACTTTAGGTTGACAAAGGCACTCTTTGTGGCGTTCTTGATGTGAATGGCCATGACGAGTTTTGAGTCTAGGGTAATTCCTAATGATTTAACGGAGTGGGTCAAAGTGTGATTGCCGTTAACAGCATCCAAAGCGTTTAGCCATTCTGAAATATGAGGGTTCTCCTCTTTGTTGGAGATGAGGAGTATTTCGGTTTTGTCTTGGTTGAGTTTTAAGTGGTTAAGCGACAGCCAATGTTGGATTTCTTTTAGAGTGACATTTAGTCTGTGAATGTCATCAATGGAGGAGGTTTCAAGATAGATTTGGGTCTCATCTGCATAGAGGTGGAAAGGGATGTTACTATTTTTAGGTCTCGGCTGGCGTTGGAGCGCGCATGCGCTCCTCGCCTCGAGACTTATAGTAAACAACCTTAGTTTGGAGAAGGGAACTTGAGCCCCGACCCTCATATCCATTGAGTAGCATCAGCGTTTATGTTAAACGCTGGCTTCCCATTGGAAAGGAGAGTGTTAGGTTGCCTCCCTTTGGTTTTTTGCTGGACTGGCTCACCTGATTCACGGCTGTCGTGAAGACTTTTCTTATCTGCTTGTTTATTTAACAAGCAGATAAGAGAAGTCCTCATGACAGCTGTGAAGCAGGCACGGAGCGCAGAGGTGCAGAGGGTCACAGAGAGGACAAAGAAATGGCGAGCGCTTGTTTCACTTTGACTCCAAGTTCCGATGTGAAAACCTCTGCGGGTTCCTTTGGTGTAAAATGGCTGCAGTTTCCACCGAACCATCCCAAACAGGCTCTGCAATTACAAACCCATTAGATGCCCTCCTCTTGCATTAATATGCACAAATGCCCAGCGCTAATCTCATAATCTGTTTTGTTTTATGAATTGCCTTTTCTGGCGCGGGCGAGGAAGAATAAAAGGTGAGGACACTTTAGGCTTCCGAAATGAGTAAACAAAAGGTGGGTTTGTTTGCAGGCAAAGGCGCTTTGGAAGGAAAGCATCACATTTATCCCTCTCTAGAAATGCACAATGCAGGTAAAACAATGGTTTGTTTAGGCCAACAGCGGTCAGGTGGGGGTCTCGGGTACTTCAAAGCTAAACACATCTCATTGCAAATCCGATCATAGATGCAACAGACTCTTCCGTAATAGTTCCACATCAATATCAGAATAAACAAAAGCAGCACACATAAAAGCACGAAAATTTAAAAAACATGAAGTATTGGACTTATGGAATCCATGGGTGGGGTCCTGGATGGATGAATGGAAGGACTTATAGTAAACAACTTAGTTTGGAGAAGGGAACTTGAGCCCCATCCCTCATTTCCATTGGGTAAAATCAGCGTTTATGTTAAATGCTGGCTTCCCATTGGAAAGGAGGGTTTTAGGTTGTCTCCCTTCGGCTTTTTACTGGACTGGCTCACCTGATTCACGGCTGTTGTGAAGACTTTTCTTATCTGCTTGTTTATTTAATAAGCAGATAAGAAAAGTCCTCACGACAGCCATGAAGTAGGCACGGAGCGCAGAGGCGCACGGGGACGACAAGGCAATAGCGAGCGCTTGTTTCACTTTGACTCCAAGTTCCGATGTGAAAACCTCGCCGGGTGTCCTTTGGTGTAGAAAGGCTGCAGTTTCCACCCCACCATCCCAAACAGGCTCTGCAATTACAAACCCATTAGATGCCTTCCGCTGGCATTAATATGCACAAATGCCCGGCGCTAATCTCATAATCTGTTTTGTTTTATCAATTGCCTTTTCTGCCGCAGGTGAGGAAGAATAAAAGGGGAGGACATTTAAGGCTTCCGAAACGATTAAACAAAAGGTGGGTTTGTTTTCAGGCAAAGGCGTTTTGGGAGGAAAAAGCATCACGTTTATCCCTCTCAAGAAATGCACAATTCAGGAAAAACAATGGTTTGTTTAGGCCAACAGCGGTCAGGTGGGAGTCTCGGGTACTTCGAGGCTAAACACATCTCATTGAAATTCGATCATAGATGCAATAGACTCTTCCGTAACAGTTTCACGCCAATATCAGAATAAACAACAGCAGTACACATAAAAGTGCGAAAATTTAAAAAACATGAAGTATTGGACTTATAGGGCCAGATGTAGGTCGCCCAATACCGGTCGTTAACGGCCAAACTTACCGAATTTCGGCCGTTACCAACAGGTATTGGGCTTTTTTGATGTAGGTGGCATTTGTTTAGGATTCGGTATTTTACCGAATCAGTAATTTAAGGATTCGGTAAAATACCGAATTCTTAACATACCGATTTGGTAAATTACTGAATCCAGGATGTAGGGAGCACTCAAGTTGGTGCATTCCTCAGTTAAGGATTCGTTATTTACCACCATCTACAAGTTGGTGGTAAATAATGAAAACCTTTGATAAAGCATTTTGTTTTGCTTTTCCAACAGTGCGATGTGGCAGACATACATGCCCTTAGGGCATGTAAGTGTGCCACATGTGCACCCATACACAATTGAGGGGTGCAACAGGGTGTCAAAGTGACACCCTGCCACCCTTCAATGTTTACCCCTTTCACCGAATCGGTATTTACCGATTCGGTAATTGCCATTCATTCCTATGGGCCTCCAGGCCCATAGGAATGAATGGCAATTACTGAATCAGTAAATACCGATTCGGTAATTACAGAAACGTACCGATTCGGTAATTTTTAACGAAAAATTACCTACATCCCATTTACCTATTCTTAAATGCCGAATCAGTATGATTCGGTATTTAAGAATAGGTAAATTGAGATTACCTACATCTGGCCCATGGTATCCATGGGTGGGGTCCTGGGTGGATGAATGGAAGGATGAATGTAGAATGGGTCAGTGTGTCTTGCGGTGAAATGATGCGATGAATGAGGTTTGGTGACGCAAGAGTAAACCTTTGAGGCCAAAGTCTGAGTTGTTTTTGAATGTCGACCAAACCATGCAAAAGCATTATCGGCGTAAAATACACAGACCAATTACGTATTTTTATTTTACACAATAAAAATATGTTCCCTGTGTCGTCAGCTTCCTACTGTGCAGCTGGGTGGCGCGCAATTCACGTATCTTTGAGGGGGCCTAGATAACCACATACAGGGCAGTAGAAAGGAACCAACAGGGCAGGAGAGGCGGCCTAGGGCCAGAGCAGGCTACCTTGGAACCAGGTTCAAGTCCCGGTGTCGGCTCAACAACCTGTGATTTTCAGCATATCACGTAATCTCTCCCTGCCTATATTTAAACAAGCATTTGCAATGCAATAGGTCTCACATTTGTGAGAGTCTAAGCTATTAGCATTGTAAATGAGAATACCTTTTATTTATGTTTTAAAAACCGAAACATAAATGAAGGGCATTGTCATTTACAATGCCAATAGCTCAAACTTGCGTAAATGCGAGTCCTATTGCACTGAAAATGCTTGTTTTTCTTGAGGTAGAAAATCGTGCTTTGTATTATGGGTATCAATTTAAGCCGTGTAGAATGTATTTCTAATTTATATGTCCAAGGAAGAGATCTGATGACATATGTATGCTGATGGCCGACGCTTTACCTTCCCTTCAATGCTTTTTTTTAATGCTTAATATGTGATGTCTGAGCCGTAGTAAGGTATTTAACACCCATTCCTTACCATCACTCTGAAATTTTGTTTACCGAGTGCTGGGCTTCTTTAGAGATCCTCTTGCGCCTCAATAAATACAAATGCAGCGCTTCGATGTTGCAAGGCGAATATAGCGCTACACACAAAACATTAATTACATCTCCAAGACAGATAGAAGTTGGACAGGGCAGCGGCGTAGGTCTCTGGTCTCTCAATGAAAGCGCTGAAGGGCGCATCACTGGAGATGCGCAGAGGCGATCAGAGCGAGCGCAGAGCTTTCATTTATGTTTAGTGTGAATGAACAGATTCATTTCCAGGCCTGGCCGCGCAGGCAGACTTGCAGGTGATGGCCAACACTTTACCTTCCTCTTTAATGCTTTTTTTTTTAAATGCATAATATGCGATGTCTTACTGTATTAATGTATTTAACACCCATTCCTTACTGCCACTTTGACATTTTGTTTACTGCGTAGTGGGCTTCTTTTAATGATGCCCTTGCACCTCAGTAAATACAAATGCAGTGCTTCGATGCTGCGAGGCGAATGTAAGCGCTACACACAAAACATTAATTACATCTCGAAGACAGACAGAAATAAGATGGGGCAGCGGCGTAGGTCTCTGGTCCCTCAATGAAAGTGCTGAAGGATGCAGGCGGGGCGCATCACTGGAGAGGCGCAGAGGTGATCAAAGCAAGCGCAGAGCTTTTATTTATGTTTAATGTGAATGAACAGGTTCATTTCTAGGCCTGGACGAGCGTCCGGACTCGTGGGTAATGGCTGCGTCCCGGGCGCAAGAATATTTCACAGGAGGTAGTCAAGCTTGTTTTTTGCTAACGCAGTGTGAATTCTCCTGTGTGGAAAAAACAGATCTTGTAATGTTATCATTAGGACATGCTAAGATTTCTTAGGCCATGATGCTCAGATGCCAAGAAATGCATTTTTTCACTTAAGCTCGGTTGATTAACAGCACAGCAGAGCGTAAAAATGTTTTCATATCTTGGAAAACGTAGTAGTCCAAATAACGTAATTACACAATGTGAGCGTGAGAATAAAATGTCTAACCGTCCTCAGCCGTGACAGCAGGTCAGCGCAGTAAACACGGGGTTGGGCATTAAAACAAGGAGCGAGGGGCGGGTGGCGGTGGGTGGTGACAGCACAAGGAAAGCGGCTGTGCAACACTGAGGAAAGCGGCCCTGCATATTAAATATATGCACGAACCAGGCGCCAGGGGAAAACTAGAAAGAGGGGTTACACGCGGACGGCGAACACGGAAGACAGCGAAACTGAAACCGGGCTGTGACTGAGATGGCGGGGGCTGCAGCGCATGCGCACTATTTGTAATGAAGAGGGAGCCCCGGCGCCGGCAGCTGAAGTCCCGGGTCCCAGGAGGGGGCCTGGCAGAAGACCAACGCTGCGGGGCTCCCAAGCCGAGACTGCCCCGCTGCCTGCAGAGGGAGAGAGGGACACGCGGATAGAGCCAGGTGAGTGGATGGGGGGGTGGCTGTGTGCGTGCGTTTGTGTGTGCGTGCATGTGTGTGCGTGTGTGTGTATGCAGTGTGTGCATGCAGTGTGTGTGCATGCGTGTGTGTGTGTGCCTGCGTGTGTGTGTGTGCGTGTGTGTGTGCATGCGCGAGTGTGGCGGTGTGTGTGCGCGCACGATTGAGAGAGGCGAGAGGCTGACTTGCGGTGAATGTTGAACAGGAGATGTGCATGGCGCCGGGCTGGGCGTGCGCGTCCTAGAGATGAAATCGCCGAGGGAAAGCGCATACCCATCCCCTGTCCAACATTCCCGGCAAGTGCACAACATAAGGTCTTTCGCTGGATGCACCGCTTCGCGCTGCTAACACCAGCGAGACCTAAAAATATATAGAGGACCATGTAATCTGGTGTTCCTGAAGCGCATTATATTGGTCTTGGGCCAAGTTGGTGATATATAAAAACTTTAAAGATCAAGACAGATGCCAACTTCGGGATAGAGCCACACGGAGATGCAAATTAAAGCTTCAAATGTCTTTAATGACAGCTTGCCAGCAAAGATTACTTCAGGACAGGCAGTTAAAACCAATTTTGCCAGACGTGTTTCAGGAAACTTAATCCTTTCTTCAGTGGCTTCGGAGAGACGAGGAGAAAGCGTTTTCAGCGTGCCCTCTTAACTCCTGCCCCGATTGGCGTGGCCTAATGGCATTCTGGGAGATGAAGTGCGCTTCGTATTGTAACCTCACGCCCATCGGGGCAGGAGTTAAGAGTGCACGCTGAAAACGCTTTCTCCTTGTCTCTCCGAAGC
The DNA here is from genome assembly GCF_964263255.1 of Lissotriton vulgaris. Lineage (NCBI taxonomy): Eukaryota > Metazoa > Chordata > Amphibia > Caudata > Salamandridae > Lissotriton > Lissotriton vulgaris. The sequence continues at coordinate 548,283,023 of NC_141699.1, read as the reverse complement.
CACTGAAAAAAGGATTAAGTTTCCTGAAACGCGTCTGGCGAAATTGGTTTTAACTGCCTGTCCTGAAGTAATCTTTGCTGGCAAGCTGTCATTAAAGACATTTGAAGCTTTAATTTGCATCTCCTTGTGGCTCTATTCCGAAGTTGGGTTCTGCAATTGATTTGATATTTTTTTCTTTTTGTAAAATTTTTATTTGTATTTTGCAAAGTTGAAAGTAGAAAAGAGAGGAATAGAAAGAAAGAACAAGAAGAAGGGAAGGGAGAAAAAAGGAACAGGCGACATTCTGCCATATAACCCCACACAGGGGGTGCTGAAGAACATTATTGCAAAAGAAACCCAAAAGTACAGCAAAAGGGGACGGCAGCCAGCAGAGTCAATAGGAGTGCCAATGATACGGAACTCCAGTCTACATTGTCCGAAGTGCGCACCCATGTCCCAGCGGCTAGTGCAAAGTTCTCAGAAGAAGAAGGGCGTTCCCATCTCGACCATAATCATAGAGGGAAAAAAAAAAGGGGCCAGGCCGTCCGCCTGTAGAGGTGCACCGGGTCGCAACCAAGAGAAGAACAACAACCCCAACTCAACACCCCGCTCCCCCCCTCTTCCCCCCCTGCCCCCCACCCCCCAGTCGTGGCGACCAACACGCATTCAGAACGTCATCATACACACAGGTGGTTAAATTTGAAAGAGATGAAGCGCACGTAACGCCGAAGGGCAAACTGCCGAAGGCAAACCAAGTGACAAAAACCTTACCAAGGGGCCCCAATTGAACATGAAGTTTTTAAAGTTCCCTAGGAAGATATCTGAAAGTCGCTCCATACTCAGTAGTCGCCATAGCCGTGCATGCCATAAAGAAATGGCAGGGGCAGTCGGGCTTTTCCAAGCGGCTGCCAAAGTCAGCTTGGCCGCCCCCAGACACAGCCACATAATGCGCTTATCAGCTCTAGTTTGATGTTCAAGCTGCGGATCCCTGAGGCCCAACAAGACAAAGTCCATTGAGTCCGGGAGTGGGTATCCCAGCACATCTTTGATGTGGGAGAGGATCTCGGACCAAAATGGCCGGATGGTGGGGCAGTCCCACCAGATGTGGCTGAAGTCACCCAACATCCCGCAGCCTCGCCAACACTTATCTGAGGTAGTCGGGAATATTCGGTGCAGCTTGGACGGATACAAATACCAGTCGAATATAAGCTTCATATGGGCCTCTCTGAGATCAGTAGAGTGATTATGTGCCGTCTCATCCCGCCATAGGCTCCTCCAGTCGCTGTCGGAAATGTCCCTCCCAAGTGTACTCTCCCAGTGATCCATATATCGAGGTCGAGGGGACATCGCAGTGTCCAATAGCAACCCATACAAAAAAGAAATCGCCCCCTTCATGGTGGATGTGCGAAGAATAAAGGTTTCAAATTTCGTCAAAGGTCTAGTAGCTGCATCCATCACTCCAGGGGACGTCGCCCAATGAAGGAGCTGAAGATGACGAAAGCGTTCGGTTGGCAGGACACCGTAGTCCCTCATACAATTATGGAAAGTAAGGGGTGTGGCACCGTGGAACAGATGAGTGAGGGCCCTACAGCCACCCTCCCTCCAGACACCAAAAGGTCCCTCCGTCAATGCCGGAGGGAAGGCCGGGTTGAAATGGATAGGGGTGAACGGGGATGGGAATGTAGTCCACCGATCATCGCTACTGACCGTGTCCCAGACCGTTAACACCGTGCTGGTGGGGGTGCTAATGTACGCGTTTCTGGGCCGGTCCACCTTAGGTTCCCAAGCTAGATCCCAGATGGATCGCTCCGCAGCGCTCCGATCCATCTGGAGCCAGTGCTTCTCTGAAAGCTGCTGGGACCATTCCACCAGGACTCTCAATTGGGCAGCCTTGTAATACAAGTGCATGTCCGGGAACCCCACCCCTCCCTCCATTCGTGGGCGTCGGAGAACCGCATACGAAAGTCACGCCCGACCTTGATTTGATATTTAGACAGCCTCCCCGGGTCGTGGAAGGAGCTCACCGCTTGTCATAGTGGGTCTGCGGCTGCATTATCTGGTGCGGCCATCAGCGGAACGGAACGAAGCAGGCTCTTTTGCAGATAGGAGTCTGTCAAAAGCCTAAGTGGCAGCAACAAAGCGGGGCAAAAGATCTTCAAGAACATGTGCATTGTTATTTAATGGACATTAAGACTGGAAAAACCACCCACTGAGGTTACAATACGAAGCGCACTTCATCTCCCAGAAAGCCGTTAGGCCACACCCATAGGAACAGGAGTTAAGAGTGCACGCTGAAAACGCTTTCTCCTTGTCTCTCCGAAGCCACTGAAGAAAGGATTAAGTTTCCTGAAACGCGTCTGGCGAAATTGGTTTTAACTGCCTGTCCTGAAGTAATCTTTGCTGGCAAGCTGTCATTAAAGACATTTGAAGCTTTACTTTGCATCTCCGTGTGGCTCTATTCCGAAGTTGGGTTCTGCAATTGATTTGATATTTGGACGGCCTCCCCGGGTCGTGGAAGGGGGTCACCGCTTGTCATAGTGGGTCTGCGGCTGCATTATCTGGTGCGGCCATCAGCGGAACGGAACGAAGCAGGCTCCTTTGCAGATAGGAGTCTGTCAAAAGCGTAAGCGACAGCTACAAAGCGGGGCAAAAGATCTTCAAGAACATGTGCATTGTTATTTAATGGACATTAAGACTGGAAAAAGCACCCACTGAGGTTACAATACGAAGCGCACTTCATCTCCCAGAATGCCGTTAGGCCACGCCCATCGGGGGCAGGAGTTAAGAGTGCACGCTGAAAACGTTTTCTCCTTGTCTCTCCGAAGCCACTGAAGAAAGGATTAAGTTTCCTGAAACGCGTCTGGCGAAATTGGTTTTAACTGCCTGTCCTGAAGTAATCATTGCTGGCAAGCTGTCATTAAAGACATTTGAAGCTTTAATTTGCATCTCTCTGTGACTCTATTCCGAAGTTGGGTTCTGCAATTGATTTGATTATATATATATATATATTCAAAATTGCTCGCTTCAGCTACCAACTCCCATAGGGTCAGAAAGAAAAACGAGGCAGACCCTTCTTGGTGCTTTTTTCAGTTTATTTCAACACCAGTCCTCACGACGCGTTTCGGCAGATCCCTGCCTTGATCACATGACAACACGTCAGTGAAGCACATCCCTTTTTAAAGTGCTAGTGCTCATTAATAGACATAAAAGAGGTATTAACATATATACATGACGGTAATCCGTCTTTCTGCACTTTGTTTTCATAAATGCAAACTTTTTCCATTTTTTGTAATTTTATGTACAATACATTTGTGCATTATGAGAATTATATGGATATTTGTGTCCACCATACAGTATAACTTTTCACCATTGTCACCAATAATACTTGTAAAATACAGGTTTCACTCTTCACATATACTCCAATATTCTGTATAAATACATATTATAAACCTTTATATTGGAATGACATAATTACGTGAATGTATATTTTCTCATTTCTCCTTAGAGTTTTCTTATGCTTATGTTTCCGATACCTCTCTTATTCAAATCATACTATTGTGCTTCCCCTGGAACATCCCCTAGTTAGCCTTTTTAGTGTTTCACATCAAAAAAAGTGCTATTCAAGTGCATATAAATAATAAAGTGCTGGTATACTGCATTAATTTCATATGTGCGGTATATATCTATTCTGTTATACTGTTTTTTGTAAATCGGCACATTTCACGCCAAGCAGGATGCAGGTTAAATGGATTTTCATTCGGCTGGGTTTATAAAACATGATTCCCACAATTAATTTTCAATAAATATACCAATAAAATCCATTAAAAATCAATTTCATGTTTAAATAGCTAAAATTTCCAATCCATCTAAGATCATAAAACCAACATATAAACATATTTTGTAGAAAAAATGTATATATGTATATGGTTTCAACAGTTAATTTTCACAGTAAGTTAAAATACTTATCAAAAATTCATAAAATTAACGTATTTGCAGATCGAGTTGTATAAAGTAGATCTGCAAATACGTTAATTTTATGAATTTTTGATAAGTATTTTAACTTACTGTGAAAATTAACTGTTGAAACCATATACATATATATATTTTTTCTACAAAATATGTTTATATGTTGGTTTTATGATCTTAGATGGATTGGAAATTTTAGCTATTTAAACATGAAATTGATTTCTAATGGATTTTATTGGTATATTTATTGAAAATTAATTGTGGGAATCATGTTTTATAAACCCAGCCGAATGAAAATCCATTTAACCTGCATCCTGCTTGGCGTGAAATGTGCCGATTTACAAAAAACAGTATAACAGAATAGATATATACCGCACATATGAAATTAATGCAGTATACCAGCACTTTATTATTTATATGCACTTGAATAGCACTTTTTTTGATGTGAAACACTAAAAAGGCTAACTAGGGGATGTTCCAGGGGAAGCACAATAGTATGATTTGAATAAGAGAGGTATCGGAAACATAAGCATAAGAAAACTCTAAGGAGAAATGAGAAAATATACATTCACGTAATTATGTCATTCCAATATAAAGGTTTATAATATGTATTTATACAGAATATTGGAGTATATGTGAAGAGTGAAACCTGTATTTTACAAGTATTATTGGTGACAATGGTGAAAAGTTATACTGTATGGTGGACACAAATATCCATATAATTCTCATAATGCACAAATGTATTGTACATAAAATTACAAAAAATGGAAAAAGTTTGCATTTATGAAAACAAAGTGCAGAAAGACGGATTACCGTCATGTATATATGTTAATACCTCTTTTATGTCTATTAATGAGCACTAGCACTTTAAAAAGGGATGTGCTTCACTGACGTGTTGTCATGTGATCAAGGCAGGGATCTGCCGAAACGCGTCGTGAGGACTGGTGTTGAAATAAACTGAAAAAAGCACCAAGAAGGGTCTGCCTCGTTTTTCTTTCTGACCCTATGGGAGTTGGTAGCTGAAGCGAGCAATTTTGAAAATTATACTGGCGGACTTTTCCCAGTAAGAAGCAGACCCCCTCCACATAAGTTTGGCACCGTGGTAAGAAAGAAAAGTCGAAGGCACCTGACTCCCGGAGAAAGTGCTTTTCGGGAGGGTGTCGGATGCAAAACAAACCGGATATATATATATATATATATATATATATATATATATATATATATATATATATATATATATATATATATATATATATATATATATATATATATAAGAGAGAGAGAGAGAGAGAGAGAGAGAGAAACAAACGAAAGGCAACTGTGCATCTATAATTCACGAGTGTACCGCTAATGTAAACAAAATGATTATTGTAACAGTATCTGTTCTGTACAGGTAAACTGACGGGCGGAGACACATGGATAGTCAGATAAAGGTAAACATATATAGATACAGTCGCACCTCGACAGATACACTGGTAGACGTGGCAGACGATAGAAATGGACTGAGAGATCGACGGGCAATAATGGGAAGAAATGGATTGACGGGGAAACCGATAAATGCACTGAAACATGGACAGAGACTGATTTACAGACAGACAGATTCCATCGTCATGGCAGTTCACATTCTAAATATCCCTGAGCAGCGATGCGTTAAAATGAAACTCATCAGCACCGACAGCCACACTGTCCCCGAAACAATCTGAGGCTCTGCTAAGTAATTGTTTCTCATTAGTCGCGATAATGTTTTAATGGTGTTAGTTTATAGTGCTGACTCCTGAAGAGGGGAGTGCAGGGGCCAGAAGCGCGCAACCGCCTGTGCGGGTTCCCATGGCCCAGGCAGGCACCCCCAGCCCGACTGCAGGCAGCGAGGGGTGCAGGGCACCGCTTCCAAATCTGACGTGGCCCGTTCAGCCTTTCATTATCCCAGGGTCATTAACTCAAATACTCTCATTTGTAAATAGGAAGACCTGTTTTCACAGCCCCTAGAAAGTTTTAAAAAAACGTACTTTTCCGCCAATATGTATCTATTACTAATAATGTATCGGAAACTGTTCGACTCCTACCTCTCAGCTGGCACAGACACGGACGCCCCATATATGGGTTCACACAAGTACTTTTCCGAGCCTCGGGTCTAGACGCATTTCCAAGTCCCTGGACAATTGTAACACGGTATATATAGAGAACTGCTCTGCAAGTTACACGCTCGCTGCTGACAGCAGCTGCGATGCGTCCACAACTTGTTTGGCGCCAAAGGAACAATTAGGCCTAAAATAATTTACTGGTTGGTTAACTGAAATCAATAACATTTGGAAAAAGAATTCCTTGTTCCGTATAGCCCCTAGAAGTACACGTTATATCAGGCTATTTGCCGCGTTCATCAACATTCAGGACTTTCAATAAGGAGATCATGTAAAACAGTTTGGAGAGAATTTTCACTATTTGATTATTCTTGGGTCGAGAGTTTGTTTTCAGAGAAAGTAAAAACCGAGAAGGGCGATAACAGTTACTTGGCAATTGTGCCCAGGGCCTTAATGGAACACAGGCAATTGGGTCACTCGGTTTGGTAGTGAAGGACAGACATACATATGTGTGGTGAAGTGGGTTCCTCACACCTCTGGACCCGGTGCCCCTGCCCCCGCTACATTCAGGGCCGGACTGAGAACCAAAACCAGCCCTGGCAAAGTGCTCGGCTGGCCCCCTAGGGTGCGACCGAGCTCTTTGGCGGGCCGGTTTTCGGCTGATTTTGTTACAGGGCTGGTTTTGCAGCTATGCTGCAAAAACGGGCCTGTAACAAAAACGTCCCCCTGGGCCCAAAACCGGCCCCCACCCTTGCGGTGCACCAGGGGATTGCCCGGTGCCCGCAACGGCCAGTCCGGGCCTGGCTACATTCTTGAGAGCTACGCCGCTAGGCGTGATATCAATCAATCAATAAAATATACTTTATTCGGCTTTTGAAAAACAAAACCATAAAAGTTCATGATAAAATACAATTTACAATAAAAAAACATTTTAAATGACCAGCGTACAGTAAGTAAGGGTCCCTGACATAGAAAGTTATTTTCCGCTCTAAGATTATGGCAGTATCAAAGGGGTTCGTGATTTAAACACAGGAGTTCATGGTTAGCCTTTGTTACATATCCAGATATTCAGGGGGGAAAGCACGGGATTATGGGGTAAAAGTCATGTAAGTCCCATATTGATATTGGGCCGTCTCTTACTCGAGGCGGGCAGGATTTCAAATAAGGTACTATGTTTCGATCCCTGAATCTCACGAGTACCAGGTCCCCAGCAACGTCTTTGGGAAGAGAGCCCAGCCAACCAACCCTTCTAACACTCCTTATTACTCAGTATAAATTGGGAGGCAATGGTCTATTTTTTGAGAGCCAAAATTTGGTTTTATTGACTAAATCATATTGTCTCTCAATTTTTCCCGGTGGCAGAGAAGGTACACCCGCAAGGATGCACACGTATGGGGCCGCTTCCGGAGGTAAATGGATAGAATTAGTTTTATTTTGACCTACTCTCGGTGCGGTCAGCTGTGGGAGGGAAACTTTAGTGGGGACATTAGGTGTTTGTTGCTCTGAAGCAGTAGGGCCAGTGGGTTTTATTTGATGCCTTTTATACTGCACAGGAGGTTTTGAGCCTGGATGTGTAGGGGAAGTTTTAGGGCAATTGGTTGTAGCACTATGTTTGCCAACCAGCGGATTTAACATAATGGCTTTCTCTATCACGGAAAGCCGTTCCCCTAACAGGTTCATTTTTTCTAATAGGGGTGCTATCATAGAAGTAAGCAGTTGTTCGATAATGGGTATTAATTGCAGTTGGGAAGGGGGTGCTATGGCTTCTGGAAACTCCGCAGACAGAGGGATCGTTGGGGAGTTTGCAGTGGATGGAGATGGGATCAGAGGGGACTCATTGCTTTGTGTATTCGGACAGCAGAATTTATTATCCAATATGGATGGATCTCGAGGTGAAGCCTTATGTGAAAGTAAACTAACATTTTTGGGCAGAATGGGAGTATCCAATGAGGCATATGTGGTTTTGCAGAGGAGATTCAGCTCATCTAGCAGGGAGCACGTTTGCCCACTGCTGTCTTCGTAGGTGAAATGGTTCATGGTGGTATAGGAATGTAGGGCCTTGATGTGAGAAAGAGTCCACTAATAGGAACACTGGAATCTTACAGGGGGTCTTTACCTACTATATAGTATGCCTACAATGTGGCAGCCAAGGGGGGTGGCCCGTCCTGTCCTTTTCCGGCCTTTGAGGGCCGTGGAGGGCCCGCCCTTTGCCCGGGCTTCGCCCCGGGCTATGTCCCGCGCGCGTCCCGCGTCGCGGGAAAGGGATCGAAATTAAATCACTACTGGCGAGGGGGCGGGAACGCCGAGGGAAGAGGCAGCAGCTGGGTAGGCAGAGAGCCTGCTGGACCTCGCAGTCCCTCTGCGTCTGCTTCACACAGAGTCCTTTCCCCTTCGAGCACCACACACAGGGAGAGTGAGCGCTGACACAGCGCAGGGATCCCACGACGACCTGCCCTCAGTGCCCGGAAACAGCAGCAGTCCGTGAGCGGCCCCCGCGGAGCGGGGGCCGCGATAGGTATTTTAAATGTCCAAGGCGGGGGGCGGGAACGCCGAGGGAAGAGGCAGCAGCTGGGTAGGCAGAGAGCCTGCTGGACCTCGCAGTCCCTCTGCGTCTGCTTCACACAGAGTCCTTTCCCCTTCGAGCACCAGACACAGGGAGAGTGAGCGCTGACACAGCGCAGGGATCCCACGAAGACCTGCCCTCAGTGCCCGGAAACAGCAGCAGTCCGTGAGCGGCTCCCGCAGAGCGGGGGCCGCGATAGGTATTTTAAATGTCCAAGGCGGGGGGGCGGGAACGCCGAGGGAAGAGGCAGCAGCTGGGTAGGCAGAGAGCCTGCTGGACCTCGCAGTCCCTCGGCGTCTGCTTCACACAGAGTCCTTTCCCCTTCGAGCACCACACACAGGGAGAGTGAGCGCTGACACAGCGCAGGGATCCCACGACGACCTGCCCTCAGTGCCCGGAAACAGCAGCAGTCCGTGAGCGGCACCCGCGGAGCGGGGGCCGCGATAGGTATTTTAAATGTCCAAGGCGGGGGGGCGGGAACGCCGAGGGAAGAGGCAGCAGCTGGGTAGGCAGAGAGCCTGCTGGACCTCGCAGTCCCTCGGCGTCTGCTTCACACAGAGTCCTTTCCCCTTCGAGCATCACACACAGGGAGAGTGAGCGCTGACACAGCGCAGGGATCCCACGACGACCTGCCCTCAGTGCCCGGAAACAGCAGCAGTCCGTGAGCGGCCCCCGCAGAGCGGGGGCCGCGATAGGTATTTTAAATGTCCAAGGCGGGGGGCGGGAACGCCGAGGGAAGAGGCAGCAGCTGGGTAGGCAGAGAGCCTGCTGGACCTCGCAGTCCCTCGGCGTCTGCTTCACACAGAGTCCTTTCCCCTTCGAGCACCACACACAGGGAGAGTGAGCGCTGACACAGCGCAGGGATCCCACGACGACCTGCCCTCAGTGCCCGGAAACAGCAGCAGTCCGTGAGCGGCTCCCGCGGAGCGGGGGCCGCGATAGGTATTTTAAATGTCCAAGGCGGGGGGGGGCGGGAACGCCGAGGGAAGAGGCAGCAGCTGGGTAGGCAGAGAGCCTGATGGACCTCGCAGTCCCTCGGCGTCTGCTTCACACAGAGTCCTTTCCCCTTCGAGCACCACACACAGGGAGAGTGAGCGCTGACACAGCGCAGGGATCCCACGTCGACCTGCCCTCAGTGCCCGGAAACAGCAGCAGTCCTTGAGCGGCACTAGGCGTGATATGTCACGCCTCAACGTGGAAACATGAAAGCAGATAAGCGTAGGCATGAGATCAAAAACAGGTGAGAAAGTTCAGAGGGCTACTGCACCTGCTTCAGAGATGTGTGTGTACCTGCAGGGCACCTGCTCGACTCTCAACAGACCTGACCCGATCTCTAATTTTTCTGGGCACTAAAACGTTTATCACTAAGCTCGGGGTGACAACACACCATGTTCATGACCTGGAGTTTTCTATGCATGCGAAGAAGCCAACCAATTAGCTGCCGAAATCTCACCAATCACAATTACGGAACACAGTATCCTAGGTCTTCCCTATGAAGAAACGAGCTGCCGCTTTTGCTTGTGAGAAAAATAGTGCCTGTTTGTTTACGTGGAAGGGCCAAGAGCTGGAAAATAAAATAGAAACTATATACAATATTCAATAATCTTTTGTAACATTGCAATTATAAATGTACTTGCTCTAATAATCGTTTAGAAATAATCAAGACAGATCACAAATACTTTTTGGGTGATTTCTGCACGGGTTTCCTGTTTGAGGCGTAATGTTTCAAAAAGGAAAATATACCGGCTATCACTACTTTAAACAATATATTTACTGACCTTTAAAGATACAAGCCATTAAAAATACGGCCAGTCGGCAACCTTATATAAAAATCCGCAATTTCTAATCTATTGTGAGTGTGACTGCCAACATGTATTTTAGGGTGGAGTTGGTAATGGATCAACACTCCCAGTTACTAGTGTCCCTTCAAAATCTCGGAGAAACAGATACCTATAGCATCTTTCCTTGACAACATATCAAGAGCTATCCCGATTCCTGAAATGTCTTCAATAAAAAGACACCGCATGTTTTGTGGAACTAGAGAAAAGGCATTGGACACACCTTGAAAAAACTAGCATTGAACATGCAATAGGTCTCACCTTTGATTAAGGTAAAGCCATTTGCTTTGCTAATGGTGTTGTATAGCAAAGCAAATTGCTTTAACTTAATGAAAGGCGAGACCTATTGCATTTTTAATGCGTGTTGAGTAAGGTGGTGATGGGTTCCATGTATATGTTGAACAGTTGAGGTGAGAGCACTGAACCTTGAGGGATGCCCCTGTTGACAGTGATCACTTTAACAAAGTCAAACCTGGACAAGTGATCACTTTAACAAAGTCACCTCCTATGGTATTTGCGGAGCACTGGAATTATGTGATTGTGCGACTGCTGCGATTTTCGCATAGTTACAGATTTGTAGCATTTGCCACATAATCCATCATCTGCTGCATAATCTGCAGATTTAACAAATAAGATGTTTTTTTAACTTACACGGTGCTAAAAATTTTGTTGAAATCTTAGCGACGTGTTGTCATGCAGTGGAAGGCTTTTTGCAAAGGTTGACTGGTCACCTTTCTGTTGCTTGTTGCTATATTTGGTTGTTAAACAGGTACTAATAGCAGGGCGGGGAGGGAGGGTTTGAGGGGTGGAGGGGTTGGGTGTTTGTCTATTTCTTGTTTCTTTCGTTAATAAAAGTGGTATCTAAGCAGCTGCCCTGGCTGTATGCTATGGCTTGAAACTTCTTTCGCGGGGTCACCCTCGGGCTGTAGACCCGTACGCTGTGTACTTGTCATGATATTACGCTCTGCCGGCAATTGGATGTACGGTACAAAAGGGGGTGGTGATGGACGGAGCATCTGAATCAATCAAACTCTCACACCCAGTCAGAAGATCTGGGTTTAATCCATCACCGTTCTTTAGCACACTCTGCCACCCTAGTTCAGACATGGCTATATGCAAATCAGTCTGACCCGGTGCCTCATGGGAACAGTCCAGCCCGAACTGCCAAGCCATGTCTTCCCTGGACCGGAAACAAGCTTCCGAGGACCGGTTTCTGGCATTCCAGCCGTCTTCAGCCCGGCTTGCTTGAATCCAGTGGCAAAGTGAGCAAGGGACTCACATCTGAGCATACCCTGCCACACTAATGGCGGCCAAAAGCGGTACAAAAGGGGGTGGTGATGGACGGAGCATCTGAATCAATCAAACTCTCACACCCAGTCAAAAGATCTGGGTTTAATCCATCACCGTTCTTTAGCACACTCTGCCACGCCAGTTCAGACATGGCTATATGCAAATCAGTCTGACCCTGTGCCTGATTGTGATACATAGGCCCCGGTCGCAGTGGGCCCGGTCAGAGCCATCTGCCCCAGTAGCTGGAGCCTGCAGATGATGGCGCGCGTTGTCTGCGGCCCCGCAGACGTGCCCAAGGAGCCGGAAGCTGCAGCCAGAGTGGTGCCCCTAGGGGCGGGGCCATTACCCTCGACCAGACGCACAGGGGTAAGAACACTCGTAGCTCGCAGCCAGCTGGTGGAGGCCCCACACCCAGTATGCCCGCATAAGCGAGTCCGTCACCATGACGTGTGGCCCCAGCCATCGCCGGCCTGTTAGAGCAAGCACTGCCAAGGGGCCCATCGGCGAGGCAAAGCGAGGGGACATCGCCCCTAGCAGCTACAGCGCCAGCATCACCCCATCAGTGAACTGAGAGACCCCACGTGCCAAAATGGCGGCCATTCCCCCCATCGAGCCGTTTGTGGTGGGCGGCGCCCCTGCATCCCTGGCGCCGCGCTGGAAGGACTGGACGGAGCGGTTGCAATTCTATTTTGAGGGTGCTGGCACGGCGAGAGAACGCCGCAGGGCGCTCCTCCTTCATCTAGGAGGGAAGGATATCCACAGGATTTACAAGACCCTGGTAGAAGCCACGCCACACACCTACGTCACACTCCTCAACGCGTTCAATGCACATTTCGAGCCAATGGCCAGTAAATATTATGAACGATTCATATTCAGACAGGCGCGACAGGAGGCCGAAGAGTCACTCGATGCATTCCATGGCAGGCTTAAAGAACTCGCCAGCACCTGTGGTTTTCGCGACGAGCAAGAGGAAATACGTGGCCAAATAATACAAGGGTGCTACTCGTCCAACCTGAAAGTGAAAAACCTCCAAGAGGACGGAAAACCGCTAGCAGACATCTTGAAACTTGGCCGCTCCAAAGAACTGTCGCAAGCGAGAGCGTCACACATGGAGGCAGCCCTCCATAGGTCAGTCAAGGCGGAGCATGTTAACACGGCTGAACAAGTCAACATTGTCCGGCCTAAGTCACGCCAATTCGGAGGAAAGAAGCCGCAAGAACGTCGGAAGGAATGCGGATACTGCAAAGGCATGCCCCATCGCGCTCAAGACTGTCCGGCACGCGGGAGAAAATGCAGCTCGTGTGGACGAATTAATCACTTCGCAGCGGTTTGCAGGTCCACCAAGCAAAAACCCGAGGCAACCCACGCCATCAGAGAAAGCCCAGACAGTGAAGACATGGACGATGATTCCAACGACGACGCGGTCCACTACGTGTTCGCCATCGACCAGCCGCAGAGGAAGAAGAGACGTCTTCCAAAGTGCTGCATAAGAATACACCAAAAAGAAGTGAGAGCCACGATCGACACGGGAGCCTCCATTGAACTCATGGCGGCAAATGTATACAGCCAACTGCGGGAAAGGCCAGTCCTGAAGACAGCAAGGATCCGAGTCTTCGCATACGGACAAAAGACCCCTATTCAGCTGATTGGGTGCTTCCAAACGGAACTACAGCACCAGGACCGGAAGGTCCCAACGACCGTATATGTAACCAAAGAAGGCAGTGGCATGCTTCTCAGTGGACAGGCGGCTGAAGAACTCCAACTCATATCATTCGCAATGGCAGTATTAGAAGAGGAGTTGGACACGATTCTTGAAGAATTCGAGGGCACATTCCGAGGCATCGGGTGTCTGAAAGGAAAAGAGGTGTCTCTCCACATAGACCCATCCATTCAACCGGTCGCCCTCAGACACCGAAGAATAGCATTCCACCTAAGGAAGAAAGTGGAAGAAGAACTAGAGCCTCTCGAGCGACAGGGCATCATTGAAAAAGTCAGTGGGCCCACTCCGTGGGTATCGCCAATCGTGGTGGCGCGAAAACCCAAACAGCCGGGACAGGTCCGCATCTGTGTCGACATGCGCCTACCCAACGCGGCAGTCAGGAGGGAGCGACATTTAACACCTACCACTGATGACATTCTGGGAGAATTAAACGAGCAAAGTGGTTCTCCAAAATGGATCTCCGGTCAGGCTATCGTCAACTGCCCCTGCACCCGGACTCCTGCTACATAACCACTTTCTCCACCCATGTGGGTCTCAGACGATACCGACGACTCAACTTCGGTATCTCCAGCGCAGCTGAAGTCTTCCAAAACACCATCAGGGAGGTTCTGAGCGGGCTCCCAGGAGTCCTGAACGTCAGCGATGATCTGCTCATATATGCGAACAGCGTTGAAGAACACCACCAAAGACTGAGAGGCATGTTGCAGAGAATCAAGGACTTGGGCCTGACGTTGCACCGCGGGAAGTGCCAATTCCTCCAAAACAAAATTAGTTTCTTTGGATACACCTTCTCAGACCAAGGGATCGCCCCTGATCCAGACAAAGTAAAGGACGTGCAAGCGGCCCCAGCACCGACCAACATATCGGAGGTACGAAGCTTCCTGGGCATGGTAAACTTCTGCGGGAGGTTCATCCCAGACTTGTCCAACCTCACCAGGCCACTCCAGGAACTCACCAAGTCCACCACCCCCTGGCAATGGGGAGAGGAACAGAACGTTGCATTCCAAAACACCAAGGCGGCGTTGTCGGCAGATAAGACTCTGTCTTACTTTGACCCGGCGAAGCCTTCCAACATAGCCGTGGATGCCAGCCCTTACGGCCTGGGAGCCATGCTGATACAGCGCCAGGGAGAAGAAGACTGGGCACCCATTGCCTACGCCAGCCGGTCACTGATCGAAACTGAACAACGGTACTCCCAGATTGAGAGAGAGGCAATTGTAATCCATTGGGCCTGCAGGCACTTCCACGTGTACGTATACGGACACCCGTTTACCGTATCCAAGGATCACAAGCCTCTGATCCCCCTGTTCCGAGGGTAGGTCTCTAAACCACCATACAGAATAGAGAAATGGATCCTGCAACTCCAGGAGTACGATTACCAACTGGAATACAAGCCGGGAGCGACAAACCCTGCGGACTATCTCTCGAGGCACCCCTGAGCAGCAACTAGCGGAGAAGAGGAGGATGCAGAAGAGACAGAGGAATATGTAAAGGTGGTGCTGGAAAGGTCAAGACATCTACTGATGAGCATAGAGATGATCATTGAAGCAACCCGCAGCGATGAAGTCCTCCAACTAGTGGTGAACGCTTTACAGGCCATCGACTGGAGAGCCCTTCAAACGTCACTAAGCAAGAGGACACCACAGGCGAGGAGCGCCCTAGAGACACTTCTGAAAGTAAGAGAGGAACTGTCAGTTGACAGCCAAGGGTGCCTATTGAGGGGACCACGGATCATGATGCCAATGAGCCTGACCCAACAAGCAATCGAGCTAGCTCACCGCGGACACCAAGGGATGGTGAAAACCAAGAGTAGGCTCCGCGCAAAGGTGTGGTTTCCGGACATGGACACCAAAGTGGAACAAACTGTCAAAGAATGCCAATGGTGCCAGGCTGCGGGGCAACCCGAATGCCCACCCCGGTCATCACCGAAGACAACCCGCGGAGGCCATGGGAACACGTCAGCGCCGAATTCGGGCATCTTCCAGATGGTAGATACATGCTCGTCATCATTGATGACTTCACCAAATACCCAGAGGTGGAAATCGTGACAACCCTCACAGCCAAATAAGTCCTAGCGAAGTTTGAGAAGGTCATCGCCACACACAGCATTTTTGAGTGGGTCAAGACAGACAATGGACCACCCTTCCAGGGACAGGAGTTCGCAGACTACCTCAAGGAGTGAGGAATCCAGCACTGGAAGGTGACCCCCGATGACCTCAAGCCAACGGGGAGGTTGAAAGGTTTATGCGCACTCTAAACAAAGTCATCCGGATTGCCCATGCCGAAGAAGCCCCACTGGAGAGGGCTATCTACACGTTCCTGAGGGAGTACCGGCTCACACCACATCGCACTACTGAAGCAGCCCCAGGCCCGTCGGCAATGGGGAAGATAGTCAGAGACACAATCCGCAACCATCATACCTGGACCCCTAACAGTGCGAACTCCCAAAGAACTCTGTTCAACCGGAGGCGATCAAATGACTACGCCAGCTTCCGACGCAGGGCCAAGGAACCATCAATTCTGGAAAGAGACCAAGTCTACGTGAAAGATAGATATCCCGGGAGCAAATTCAGGCTCCCATTTGAACCGAGACCCTGGACAGTCATGCGCCGCACAGGCACTATGGTGACAGCTCAACGGGGAAGGGAGACCGTCACGCGCAACATCTCCTTCTTCAAGAAAGTGTTCGCTCAACCAGGAGATCACCAAGGCCAAGAGTCAGACCAAGAGCTGCCCAGTGTACCGGAAGGAAACAACAGTCCACCAGGAGGCGAAGAGGACACTACAGGTGAAAGCTCGGCAGCTAGCCCCCATGCCGCAGAGACGCCAAGAATCGACAGCCCCCACTTCCCTACTGGCCCCCGGCCTACCAGAACACCACCTCAGGATGTCGCGTTCTAATCTAGGACCCTGATCGATACTGTGACCTTATGCCCCTATACGGCTATAATCCCTTTGTAACCCTATATTGGCCTAACCGATCAAATGCAATATTCAGAAACTCGTCTCTGGCCTCACACGAACAGAGCCACATTTCAGAATCACTTCCTCTGCCACTTCCTTTGCAGCTAATTAGTGCAATGACATAGCAGAAGTTACTATCTATGATTCCTAGATTAACACTCTGAGTTCTTCAACAAGATAAAAACTCAGCAACCTGGGAAATCCCCGCTTGCTATGTTTTGATTAGTAATAGAACTCTAATGAGCACTGATAGACGATCACTTCCTAGTGACATCTTTATTGACGTCTTATGTCCAAAAACTTACGTCAAACAAGGCACCTTTCAGGTATAAATATTACCAACGTTGCCTTAAGCAAACGCTGAAGCTGAAGCTGAAGTTGCTGCTGTTATGCTGATGATACCATAGCTGCTATCGCTACTGCTATCGCTGCTAACGAGCGAACGATGGTGTGGTGAACACAGGAGCTGAACAGCCGTCCCCTGCAAGAGCCCAGCAGATGCAAGCTGCCCGCGGACGCTGCCCCTCCTCCTCCTCGATGCGCTGAGAGAGACGCTGTCTTTTCTCCTGCAGAGAAATCCAGCTCCGGCGTTTCCAGCCCACTCTTGCGAGTGACTGGGATATCGAGTTCTCTGAAGGAGATACCAGACGTCCAGCATTCTATTCCAGAGGTATGGTGTTGACTAAACCCTTAGAGAGAATTCTTGAAGCAAACCTTGGCAAAACCAACTTAACTAAAGCTACTTACTTACTCCCCTCCCAAGTATTAGGCTTAGGTCAGGTACACTGGGGTAGGCGTAGTTAGAAGCACCAGTTGAGTATTGTAGCCTAATGTATATATGAATGTATATATGTTTTATTCATTTTAAACCATTGTATGGCTAAGAAATCATATCAATGCTTTTACAGTATTATTTCGCAATACTCATCTTACAGTACGTACTTTTTATCATAACAAGTCTTGCAATTGTGGCAATTCATTTCTCTTGTACGAGAAGAAAGACTGTTAAATAAATGTTACCCTTATTGAAAACGCCCGTCTCTCTATTCTGTACATATTGTGAAAGTAATCTGCACAACAACTGACTGAGTAAAATAACTGTCTATTGTTCACACGACTCTAGAGATTGACTCTTATCTGAGGAGCAAAGTTGTCATGTTGCACGGTTGTTGGAAAACTGAATCCCATCTTGTCTGTACCAGGGAAGCTGACACTTCCTATTCAGTCAAGAAAGTTTCCAGTGACCTCTGAGCTAGTTGGTAACAAACCCAATTAAGTTTAGCATAGTCAGTGGAGGCCTGGAAGATCCGCACTTCTACGTCGATACTACTGTTTATGTTATTCCAATGCGCAGGGCCTATTGGGAAAATAGGAACTACACTACATGGCGCCCAACGTTTGGTAAGGCGATAAACTAACGCAAGACGTTAGAGTAACTCAGTCGTGCAAATTTCACACAGACCCCTTTCTCCCGTAAATACTCCAATAGACGTCTGGAGTGGGTGAAAGGTTAAAATCCGCCCAAACTCAGTAGGAAGAGATTCCTATGTAAAGCTCTGGTTTATTCAACGTTGAAGGATGCAGTGTTCCAAAATATTTTGCACCTAATCTTTGTCTCCTTGGAGACCTGCTCTGCAAACCTTGCATTTATACAATGCCAGGAGAAAACGGAACCACTGGGGGTGCAGTAAATGCGACTCAGCAGGGTCCCGACGGGACTACTGAACCGGGTGCAATAATCATCCCGGCACATTTAAGAAAATCTATAACGTTAAAACTTATAGAAAATGGACTGACCACACAAGGTGGCACAGTCGTCTTCGTGATAGAGGCACACGAATATCGGCAGACAGAGGTATTCTATTCATGGATAAAATTTCCAGCGGCAAACGCCGCAACACACGAGTTCCACTACTATACAGTAGAGGATCCACCGGAAGAGTACGCTCCTTTCGAGGAGACTGAAATCCCATTAAAATACCAAGAACACTTACTTTGGTTCAAAGGCGCCCTAAAACATAATGATCATATTACCAGGCTCGGTCCACTAGGTAGACCAGGAGCAACGTGGCCGGTTCTAGCCAGCTACACACCACATCCGGACATTGAAAAAATGTCAAAAGAAGAGCTGTTAGTACAGCTAAAAACACTTATAAAAATACATAGGCAATTAGTCCAATATGTAATGCGGACTGCAACAGTCCAACCAGCTGTTAATGTACCACAGCTGACCCCTCATCAGGGGAACACTAATAAAATTACACCACAGAACATACATTCATGTCTTGGTAAAACACCCATAAAACGGGAACAAATTCCTTTCTGGTTAGCGCAAAAAATCACTCAAATAGAGGCAGTATTTCCAGATACTACCCCTATCGAGAAACACAGAATCTTGACCATCTGCCTTCCTATGGGAATCGCACCACACGTGGAGGACTGTGACACTTGGGGTACAGTCTTTGCTTCCATTTACACAAAAACACATTGTGTTCCGTCTATGGCCGTATTACCAGATGTACTAAGACAGATTCAAAATGAATACGGTCCAGAACCTGCTTTAACTCCTGGTATGAAATTACTGAAAGACTTCAAGCAGGTCTCAGCTATATTATTAGCCAACATAAAAGGAGAAGCAGCATCTGTGGCGATCCGCCAGAAGTTGAAGGAAACAGATATAACAGAGGATCACTGAAATAATATCGAGGGACAAAATATCGACTTGCCAAAATATCGTGGACAAAATATCGACAGTCAAAATATCGAGTTTGTATCTACAAACAGGTAAGTACAAAAATATTGAGTACAAAATATCGTTAACAATAATATAGATGTAAAAAATATCGACTTTATTAAAAACAGTGTTAAATTAAATTAATATTAAATTTTAATTACTAAAATATACTTAAAACGACTTAAATTAAATTATAATAATTAAATAATAAATGAAAATAATAAAAATAATTTTTTACAATCTTATTTGTTGACCCTGAACCCTAAAAATACCCCTTTACCCCAAAACCCAAAACTGACCCTGAACCCTAAAAATACCCCTTTACCCAAAAACCCAAAACTGACCCTGAACCCTAAAAATACCCCTTTACCCAAAAACTGAAAACTGACCCTGAACCCTAAAAATACCCCTTTACCCATGAACTGAAAACTGACCCTGAACCCTAAAAATACCCCTTTACCCATGAACTGAAAACTGACCCTGAACCCTAAAAATACCCCTTTACCCATGAACTGAAAACTGACCCTGAACCCTAAAAATACCCCTTTACCCATGAACTGAAAACTGACCCTGAACCCTAAAAATACCCCTTTACCCTAAAACTGAAAACTGACCCTGAACCCTAAAAATGCCCCTTTACCCAAAAACTGAAAACTGACCCTGAACCCTAAAAATGCTCCTTTACCCAAAATTTATCAATATTATTTAATTACCAATTCATTATTAATTAAAAATATTAACAAACATATATTAATTAATTAATTATTAAATTACTTCCCACCCTATTCCCCTATAAACCCACAACCCGCTACAGAATTACATTACGCAATTATTATAAAAACAAAATTCATTTAATAAAATATTTTATAACATTAATACACACTATTCACACATATTATTACATAAAAATACACTATAACATATTATATATTATTAAAAAATCGATATTTTTGCTATCTATATTTTATACAGTCGATATTACTTCACTTACCTGAAAAACGATATTTTTGTAGTCGATATTATGTCCAGTCGATATTTTGTCCAGTCTATATTTAAAACTCGATATTATGTCCAGTCGATATTTTGGAGTCGATATTTTGTCTCTATACCATAACAGATCAACCAATTGAGCTTGCCAGAATCATAGAAAAATGCTATGAAGAATTAGGTAGAGACTGCTTTCTCCAACCATTGTATACATATTTGCCTTCTAGCCAGCAAGATAGCATAGAAAAGGATGTTGATGTCCAAACCAAAAATGATAAGTGGTAGTGTGATTGTGAGTGATGTATTCATAATGGAATTTAGAGTTACCTCCACTTCTGCCCAAAACCGCCTTATGTCAGGGCATTCAAAAAACATATGTACATCTGATGCTCCTGTGACATTGCATTTATTGCATTTTTTATCCGGAAGAAATTTGGAAAGCTTAAGTGGCGTAATATATGCACGATGTACAGTAAAAAGGTGGTTTCTTCTTAACCACGAGGGTTTTACAATCTTATACAAAAGAGCAAAAGAGGTTTGCCACGTCTCCTCATTATGAAAGCCCATTACTGCCCCCCACAAATGGTCTGGGAGAGAGAATTCTCCGTCAATTTCTTCAAGCAGTTGCCAGTACCAGAATGCTACCTCTCTTTTCCGGATTGGTTTCTCCACTAGTTGTTGTTCTAAGGGGCTTACATTCCCCAGATGTTTGGCTTTTTTGCGCTGGGCCCTTGTCCAGCTATCCAGCTGCATATATTTAAATCTAGACAGTCTGGGGCCAACTTGAACTTTTAACTCGTCCCGTGTAATTAGAAGTCCTTCGTTTACTAGCTGTCCCCATCTTATAATCCCTGCTTGTTCGAGTACAACTGACAGACTGTCTCTCATGTATAATGGGGGCCCGGGTGAATCCCAAATTGGGGCAAAGTTAGAATAGTATGATAGCCCGAGTTTCTTCCTTATACTGAGCCATGTCTTACACCAGGATTGTAGTATTTTAAGTTTGATTTTTTTGAAGAATTTCTGACTGGCAAATTTGGACATAAATCTGTCTGATGGTAAATTTGCTCCGATTAGCATGGCTTTGTACATTGATCCATTCAAAAGATTTGTTGGGGTTTTTAAAAGCATCCTCGGGTGTGTCATTTGAAATGCCCACGCATAGTACATTAAGTCAGGGAGAGCCAGACCTCCTTTCTCCCTTTTCCTCCTGAGCTTCTTCCAAGCAATTCTTGTTGACTTATAATTCCAAAGAAAGGAGTTGATTTCTTGCTGACTTTTTTCTATTGCCTTGGGATCAAAAGCCAAAGGGATGGGACTAAATAAAAAAGTGTATTTGGGGAGGATGCACATTTTGACTAAATTTACTCGACCTAATATCGAGAGTGGCAAGTGTGTCCAAGTTTTCAGCAGCTTTTTAGTCTCTTTATAGATTCTGTCGAGATTGATTTTACAAATGTTGCCCACATCCTGGGTAACTCGGATTCCTAGGTACCTCATAGATGGGGAAACGTTAATACCCAGGTGTTGTTCTGGAATGTTCCAGGTCATAATTTCCGTCTTGCTCGAGTTGATGTCATACCCGGAAATGAGCCCAAATTCTTTCGCTCGCTGAATAACTATGGGTAATGCATTTTTTGGGTCCGATGTTAAGATCAGGA
Source organism: Lissotriton vulgaris (assembly GCF_964263255.1). Taxonomy (NCBI): domain Eukaryota; kingdom Metazoa; phylum Chordata; class Amphibia; order Caudata; family Salamandridae; genus Lissotriton; species Lissotriton vulgaris. The sequence continues at coordinate 548,261,243 of NC_141699.1, read as the reverse complement.
TGTCATCAGCGTATAGGGCTACCCGTCTCTCCCACTCCCCAAAACGAAATGATGGAATATTCGCTTCTGCTAGCAAGACCTGACCAAATGGCTCGATATATAAATTAAAAAGGAGTGGGGAGAGCTGGCAGCCCTGTCTAGTGCCCCTGGTGATTTGAAATGCCTCAGTCAAGATGCCATTAACCAAGAGCTTGGCTAAAGGAGCACTATATAGCTGAAATATTGCTTTACAAAATCTACTTCCAAAGTTGAATTTTATAAGGACGTCTTCTAAATAGGGCCAGTTAACCCGATCAAACGCCTTGGTTGCGTCTAGTGTGAGCGTGGCCAGGGGTAGGGAGAAGGCGGATGCGATGTCTATGGCTTCTATCAGATCGTGTATTAATTCTGAAAGTTGTCTCCCTTTAATGAAGCCCTTTTGATCTTGGTGTATTAGGCTAGGTATTACGCCGCTCAGTCTAGTTGTTAGTATAGAGGTGAACATTTTATAATCGTTGTTGAGGAGGGATATGGGTCGATATGATCCACAGTCCCTAGGTGGTTTGCCTGGTTTTGGGATAAGGACAATTGTCGCCTCCCCCCATGATTTCGGTATTGGGTATCCCTCTGTTAAGATGTCATTAAATAGACCACACAGAACTGGGGCTATAACTTCTTCCAGAGCTCTATATACCTCACCTGGGAGACCATCTGGGCCTGCCGCCTTTCCTTTTTTGGAATGCCGTATTGCAGTCCTCACCTCTTCCTCTGTAATCTCAGTCTCTAGGGCTTTACTCTGTGACATTGAAAGGGCAGGTAACATAATTTCTTTAAACCAATTTTCCCTCGCCCCCGGATTGTTAGGGAGATCTTCTTTGTAGATTAGTTCAAAAAAGTTATGAAAGGCATTACCAATATCTGAATTAGATGTTCTTACTGTTATTTCTCCCTCTACCTGAATCTCTTTGATATATTTAAGGGCTTTGTCTGATTTTATTTTCCATGCCAGAACTTTGCCGGCTGTCTCACCGAATTCAAAGTGTGATATCTTACTTGCTTCCCATCTTTTATTAAGCCTTTCTTGTAAGATTGCCTCTAATTGTGTCTTCTTTTCTGCTAAGCTCATCTGGTCTTGTGGACTTGCCAAGTGCTTATCGGTGTTTAGCTCTATTAGGTTCATTTCCTGCTCCAAATTAGCTATTTTCGTTCTGTATATTTTTCGCCTGTAGGAGGCCCTGTTGGTAATCTGACCTCTCAAGTAGGCTTTAAACGTTTCCCAGACCATCGCGAGGTTTGAGGAGCCCAGATTTAGGTCAAAAAAGATTAAAGACTCTTGTACTAAGAGCTTGACCTCCTCCTCCTCAAGCAAGAGTGTACGATCAAAAGACCACGTTGTAAATGCGGTTTTATTATCTGACTTCATAGAAAAATGTAGTGCGGAATGGTCTGAGAGGTGTGAGGGAAGGTAGTCTATTGTTAGCAGGGTATCTTTTAATGAGTAACTAAAAAAAGCATAGTCAATTCTTGACTTATGTTTAAACCGACCATTTCGAAAGGACACCCCCATTTTATTACCCATTTTTTCTCTCCACAGGTCTGCCAAGCCAAGATGTTTCATTATTGTGATCAGAGCTTGCCTTGATTTAGGTGAGCTAGGAATTTTAGATCTAGTGGATTTATCTAGTTTGGTATTGAGTACGATGTTAAAGTCACCCATCCAGATCACTGGGTCCTGCATTACTGTCAGATGATTTCTGACTACATCTAAGTGCGACGAATCATCTACGTTAGGACCATAGTAGCCCACCAGAGTGCGAATTTGGCCTTCTAGCGAGACTCTGACTATCAGCCATCTCCCTGAGTAGGCAAATATGTATACAATGGTTGGAGAAAGCAGCCCCCTTGCATTCTGCATGGCTTACATCATTATATGAGACATCTAAATCAGACCTCAGTAGATCAGGCAGTAGGCGTAATTTGACATTTTGGGAATTGCTTATCGATTGGAGATAGAATCCGGGGTTTTTTTTTTTTCCCGGGTCCTATGATTATGCCGATAATACTCCCTGGACTGGATATAGCCTCGCTCCGACAATGGTCCTACTGGTGGTAATGCACCTAGATGGAGTCAGTTTGATTGCCTCGCATTTTTTTGGGTTTTATCTCCCACCCACTACACGCTCGAGTCCAGGCAATGGTTCGAAGGGACTTCTGAGAGGACCCTAAGAAAAGGACTCGCTAGGTGGTTGGTATCTCCCCAAATGGAGGTAATGGCAAATGAGGACAAAAAAAAAAAAAAGAATTAGGTAGAGACAGCTTGGGTGGGAAGCCAGTAAAGCCCCAACTGCTCGAAAATCCTGAAAAATTATTTATTAAAAATTATTCAAACACTCCTAAAAAGAGCCGGGATGGAAATAAACAATCCACTCCCAAAGAAAAAGTTTTCCAGTCCAGAGGAAGGTCTCCTCGACGGAGGGAATGAACTCCGACTCGAGAATACCAGCCTCCCCAGAGGGAGCCCTCTGAGAAAAGATACAACCTTAGAAATAGGGATAATTTGAAGAAGCCTGATAGATATCAAAAGTATTGATACACGTCCCTCTCGATCTTTTTCGCAGAAATCGGAAAGAAGAGGACGGTCAGACCCAGGAGAGCACACCAAGTCCAAAGACAAGGAACCTGCTCAGAGTAAAAAATCTCAATTTCAGAAAAAGAAGGTAGCCAGTATTAGAGTAATCGAACATGCCGAGAATACTGAGGACACAGTTGAAAAACGGGGAGTGGGCACAGACAATGTTAGACAATGCAGCAGAAATCACTATAGCCCGCAAGATCTTGATGAGTCATCTGGAGACAGTGGACACGAATGAATACATTCAGGTTGAAACTGCCGACACCAGACTTAGCGAGCCCCATAAGATATACGAAATAACATTGCGTATAGAGGGTGATAAGACTAGGAAAATAAAGGGTCTATTTTGGGATAAACTCTCAAAAGGCTATGATATTCTGTTAGCTGAAAAAGATTGGCCCCCAGAGTTTGTCAGGGAGTGCCCTCGTGGCGAAGAAATGATTATGCCTGCCTTCTCGAATCACATTCCGATTCACAAAAAATATACTTATGCAAGGAAATGGGCAGTGGCCCAGGCACCGGCATTATATAAAAATCATGAAGAATGGGATGAGGACTCTCCTCCTCACAAAATCCAGTTAAAAAGTGAACCAACTGCACAAAGGCAGTATCCCATTAAGCAAGAAGCTAAAAAACAAGTCAGGGAGATTTTAGATCAACTTGAATACCAGGGGGTGATTGAAACATGCACCTCTCAAATGAACAATCCTTTGTTTCCTGTCTCCAAACTAGACAATTCATATCGTCTAGTTTTGGACTACTGACACATTAATGCATGTTGCAAAACTTTTGCAGTACAAAACTCGCATAGTGCTGCACTAATGAACAACATAGTTAGGAAAAAATATAAAACGACATTAGACATATATAATGGTTTCTTTTGTCAAAACATTGCACCAGAAATCAGATACTTGACCGCTTTCTCCGTAATGGGGTCTCAGAAAAATTTCTGTAGGCTCCCACAGGGGTTCAAGAACAGCCCAGGACTATTCTCAGCCAGAGTAACAGAGTTACTACAAATATATGATGATGAGGCATTATCTTACGTAGATGATATCTATCTCACAGACGACGACTTGGATACTCACTTGGAAAGAGTGAACACCATTATACTTGGGTTCGCAGCAGAGGGTTACAAATTCAACTTTAAAAAGTCCCGAAATGCCCATCTGACAGTATTATTTTTAGGATACGAATTATCAAGTGAAGGGAAAAGCCTACACACAACTTCTTAGAGAAGTGCGTACTCCAAGCTCCAAAAACGCTGAAGAATTTACAATCGATTCTAGGTTTTCTGAATTTCGGTAGAACCTACATTCTAAATTACGCAGAGAGGGTTAAACCTCTCTACGAACTAATTAAACCTGATTTTAAACAAATCAATTGGACTCAAAAACACACAGAAATTTTGAGATCACTGCAAACAGACATGTTAGCAAAAACAAAATTAGATACACGTGACAACACACGCAATCTTGTAATCCGAGTCATCCCAGGAAGATGCGAATTCACGTACCTGACCTCTAATGAGAGAGAAAAGGTACCAATTTCAATTAAATCTCACTTGTACACACAAGCAGAAAAAACATTCAGTCTCACAGAAAATACTGTGAAAGCAGTAGAAACTGCATTAGCGAATGAACGAGAACTAGCACATGGTAAAAGGATTAATATTCTGACAGCGGAATCCGCCTTCGAGGCGCTATTCAGCCCAGTAAACCTGCCTACAGTGTCACTGGATCCGAAATGGATACAGTATGTAGATTCTCTAGGAGCGGAAGATGTGAAATACTATTTTGCCCCGCAATTCAAAAAACTGAATGATTAGAATATGAAGAAGAATATCCTCTGCCAATCGAACTTCTGCCTCTCCCACAGTACGCCTGTATAATCTATACAGATAGATTTGTACAGCATTTCAACTTAGAGAACAAATCCTACGATGCAGCCTGTGCGATTGTTAAAGGTCGTAGGCTGTGCGGTAAATTCAGACCGAAAATAATAAAAACTGAATCAGTTAGAAACCGTTCGGCTCAGAGAGCTGAAATCAGATCTTTAAAGATGGTGCTTGAAAATGCAGAGCGTGAATTCCCGACACTAATCGTGTGCGATTCTCATTTTTGCGTCAACTCTTACAATAATAAGTTGCAGAGCTGGATTGAAAACGATTACAAAGTTGACACAGGTGCCACAATAAAGCATAAATTGCTCTGGAAAAAGGTAGCTCTTTTACAGAAAGAACTACAAAAGACTCACGTGATACACGCACAGTGTCTTCAACGTGATAGCGTTCACGTTGCAGGGAATTCATTGGCTAATACAGCCATAGCGGAAGCAGCTTAACCGGCTTCCGTAGCCACAAAAAAGCGTGCAGAAAAATACATAGACGGGGAAACCATGCTGGCAGTAAAAACGACCGTAAAAGGCGACTGTGCAGCACTATCCGTGAACTATCCACTCAATTATTCATACGTAATCGATGCAAACTCCGTTCCTTTTGCTCAAATCCCTGGAGTGGGGGATAGGGTAATTCCAAACATGAACAGGAGAATATTTTTAATAGCAAACGCACACATGGGATTGGGACCTAGGCACCAAACAACCAGGGACTCTCTGACTGAATTACAATCAGTATACTGGTGGCCGGGAATGAGTGAAGGTATTCATGAGTTTGCAAAAAACTGTGAAGACTGTAACAGGGATCGCAGTAGTGAACTACTCTACCAATCAGAACCAGCGTAATGCTGTCTACATCCCATCCTGCGTCCTATTAATCATTAAGGCTAAACACACTTCAATAATGTGGCCTCCAGCGCTCGGCTGACGCCAGAACGGTTATAAAAGATCTGCGAGTCTTTATCGACACATACGCAATTGCCATGTTCCATTCTGACCAGGGTCCTGTTTTTAGCTCTCGAGCTTATAAGGAGGCCATGGCCAGCATGGGAGTTGGGTTGCGGTATTCTTGTCCGTCACACCCCGAAGGGAACAGTGTGGTAGAAAGAAAAAACCGGGACATAAAGCAATCTATAACAGCGAAGGTATTAGGTTCAGGCGCTGGGTGGGTCAAACATTTAATAAGTGTCCAAATCAGTCTTAATAATTTGCCAAGAAATTCTCTAAAAGGTTTCAGCCCATACGAACTATTGTTCGGAACTAGAATGAGAGTTCAGGACTTAGATAGTCAGGTATCAGTGGTACAAGATAAGAAAACAGACTTTGACATCAAAGATCGTTTGGCTGTTTTATAGGACTTGAATGAAACAAGAAAATCCTTAAGCAACATAAAGTTAAAGCAACAGCCAGCTACCACTGACGAGGCACCACAAGCAACAGCCCCAGCAAGGCCTGTCTGGATTCCAAAGATTGGGGATCTAGTCAGAGAAAAAATAGCGGTGAAGAAGGAATTTGGGCCTTCTTACAGAAAAGCAGTACCTGTCTTAGCTATCAACGGAACAAGATCAGTAGTACTACCGCCCCTTGCTGGTAAGAAGGAGAACAGAGTTGTATCAATTGACCTGGTAAAACCACAAGCATGTGGCCTATAATCAACAGTAGGCCCAGTGGACTCCCAAGAAACAACAGAATACCCAAACTTGCAACAATCCAAGAGGTTCAAACTGAAAGACTAATCACATTCGATCAGCCTGCAGTGCACAGAGAGGGACTATGCAATAATGCCATGGAACTCGTGCCTCTTGAGACACAGATTGAAACAGTTTGTCAAGAAACACCAGTCTACAATGATGTGGCATCTGAATGTGCTACCGAAAGACAGATTGAAATAACAATCCCAACAATTGACAGAACTGCCTCTGGCTATTTCATCAACTTCGACAACTTTTCCGAGGATTAAAGTAACCCCGAAGTGATGCCAGAAACAAAAAAGACTTTTAAAGAAAAAGCAACAGAACTCTTTCAACAAATCAAAGAAGTATATCTGGATGCACCGTTGATTGAGCATTGGATTATCTCAGGGGTATTCATACTCCTACTATGCCTAATTTTAGTTTTAATTTTAGGAAAGTTTATGACAATTGAATGGACACAGCAAGTCAGAACATCAACTTAGTCCTCAAACCACACAGATCATCCCACGTGAAGAAAAGAGAACTGTCAACAGTAAATGTCACAGCCATTCCAATACCCGGTGGGGTAGTATGGGAGAAAACTGACTATGAAATCTATGGTCCGGTCGAGATCCTGAAGTATCCTATTCAACTGAAGGTTTCCTTAAGTGACTTTGTAAAACCTAGTACATTCTCTGATGATTGGGACTTTGACAGTATTAATAACATGATGTTTGATTTAGTAATGTCAGCTAGATTCACAGATCATGATTATTTACAAGGTTCGTCTAGTTATGAACATATGTTCTGTTTTACACATTATGGCGATCATTATTTGCATAAATCTGCACAGCCTAGAAATGTTTTTAAGTATAACCAATGGGAACATTGTGCTACACCACCTAAAAGCAGTTCTAAAACATTCTTTGAGAAATTCAAGTACTTCTCAGGGTTTAACACCAGTGATGCAGAAACGTTTTATTACAAACTGTTAGATAAAACAGGATTGAAAACAATGCTGGCAAACACTAAATTAATATATTCAGAAGCATTTTATGAAAAAATGATGACATTTGGTTTTGATTATTGGAAAAATAACATTGAAACAAAAACCATCTGGGGTACGAAAGATTGGCAGGTACAAGGCCTAGAAGCATTATTCAGAACCTGCATGATACCAGAACAAATGATGTTTTTAAATGACACAATTCATCAAATATCCTGTCTTGGCCTAGCTAAGATCAAAGACCTAAACAAACCGTCTATTCCGAAGCCAATACCTGAAAATGCAACAACAGATATTGAGATAGACGTAACTAAAATTTTACATTTTAACAGAACACATCCTGATTGGAAAAAGTGGTTAATCTGGCCTACTGACACAAACAACTGTCAAGATAGATTCCTGAATAAAACACAGGGGTTAAAAATGACCAGACAAGACCCTAGATACTCCCAGAGACAATATCCAGGGATAGTAACAACATACGGTGTAGGGAAACTCTGCCTCGAATGGCTAGGATCATCCACACTGGCTGAAATTAAGCAACACTTGTCTTTACTCAAAGATGGTGCTGATTTGCGGGATTTTATTATGGGACCACGCAAACAGCGTCAAAGGCGTTTCATAGCGGCCAGCATCTATGCTGCATACAACGAGGCTTGGAAAGTCACACAAATTGAAACAGCAGAAAAAATACGAGAAATTGATCGTATTAATTTGGAAAAATCACTTTCTGTAGTGGACAATGGTTTAATGACTCTGTCCTCCAGAATATATTTGTTGGACAATATTGTATCCTCTGCCTTTGATATAATAGACAGAGACTTGCTAATGTTACAGCATGGCCAGTCACAATTACGTTCTATTGTACAATTAGGCTGGACGCTGCAAAATCTTCGTTCAGGCTATGTGCCTTGACGTTTAATCAACACAACGTCATTATTTTCCATCTTTAACCATACTGATAAACAAATCAGCTTGGCACAGAAAGGAGCAGACTATACAATCCTGAGCATCGAAAAACTTGAGAGATTACCATTGACAATGTCAGAAAGTCCTTTCATTGAATGAATAATACACGGGATTATCACAATTCCGATAACAACTTTCCGATTTAAAAAGTGCCTTGAATACATACCTACTGGCCAGTATGAACAATTAGGTAAAGGATATGTTAAGTCAGCATGGAAATTACCATACACACATTCATGCTATATTGACAGCGACTAAAATGTATTTCTTAGTGGTGAAAACTGTAAACGTTCACTAAGCGGTATACTTTTGTGCCAGGGTATTAATTTACATGGAGCCTGTGAAGGTAATTCTAACAACCTTTCATGCCACCAGCTTGTCACACCTGCAACGCAGATAGAGCCTTTCTTTATGCAACTCGCGAATGGGAGTTACATTCTAAGAACGGATCACAGATGTTGTGGCCTTTTGCCAGGGAAAGCGTATCTCGTAGGCGTAACTTCCATGGTCAAATGCTGTATGCAAGCATTGTTTCTGCGCGGCCCTGGAGACATAGAGACTCCCATCTGGCCTCGTCTGCATTTCTCTTCTATACGAATTAATACTTTAGGCAAAATGAAGTCTGTGCTTTTGCAGACAACAGTGCCCATCACGTCATCAAAAGAGACGTATGATCTCCTAGTTGCAAGGACAGCTACGGAGGTTCATGACCTTTTATCAACAAATTGCCCCATGCATTTCGTAGAAATGCTTAGACAACTCCTTAACATGTCTAGTGCCACAGGCATCCCAGGCATATTTAAGACGATTTTTACGGGACTGCTAACACCATTCAAAGCAATTCTGGGAATCATTCCCAATTTTGTCCATTCAGTCTTTGGCGGCATACCCCTATTTTTGGGACTTATAGCAGGCATTTTATTTTTGACCCTCCTGCTCCGATATGGCAAGCCAAAGCTCAGACATGACTCCTACGAGGATGGAAGAAACAATCCTAGCAATTCGCTACCGGGACAGAATAACTAGAGTCCTTGGATTGGCCAGGCTGAGAGACCTAAACATGACCTGGTTCCTTTCATTCAGACCGATATGGCTATGTATGCTATGCGGAGATGAGTGCTTGTTGGACATCTGTCTTTCACTTCCATCAGCAGTACCAATGGATATCGATTCTTTGCTAAGTCGATAACGGCTCACGCATGTGTTGTCCCCAGCGGCTACCAATCCTGATGACGGCATTCGTTGAGACTCCTATACTACGACTAGGTGGTAACAGTGGAGCGAGTGACAAAAGCAACATCACCCAGGTACGACCTTCTGTGAGCATTGCTGATCCAGACTTCGATGACAGCAATCATTCTCACACCTGCCAAGTTACAGCACTATCGAATTTGGTCGAACTGTCACCTGATTTTGTAGACCAATTCTTTGAGAGCCTGTCTGATATGATGTTGTCACCCGAACAGAAACAATAACTTTAGAGAAGCATTCCGACACACAGCGTTCCCATGAACTCTGAATTCGGCCTTCAGTTTTGATCAACATAAACTGCTAAAAGCGTTGGAACTCTATTCCCCCGTTCTACAGAAATTCTTTTGAATTGAACACTTTTAAAAAGATATTTACCTTTTTTTTTTGGCACGAAAAATTCTTTTCTTAAAGTAGAACTATTCATAGAGAACAGAAGCTTATACTTCTATTTTTAGACAAATCTAGAGACATAATAACTTTACACCAGCCTCTAGAACATTTTACTGCAATGCATTTATATGTGATGTATTCAGAGATATTTCATGTGTAACTCTTTTTGCAAAATCGTTCATTGATTGCATATGCTATAATTTGAATGATTTCTATGCTACAAAAACGTACAGTACCTATATTTTCACGTATTTCAAATACGCCTATTTCAAATGCATATATGTATTTTGGGGTGGGCAATGTTACACATGCATCTTATTGCTCTAGTTTTAGTAATTTGATGGACATGAATTCGTGGAATGGGTGTCGCGTTCTAATCTAGGACCCTGATCGATACTGTGACCTTATGCCCCTATACGGCTATAATCCCTTTGTAACCCTATATTGGCATAGCGATCAAATGCAATATTCAGAAACTCGTCTCTGGCCTCACACGAACAGAGCCACATTTCAGAATCGCTTCCTCTGCCACTTCCTTTGCAGCTAATTAGTGCAATGACATAGCAGAAGTTACTATCTAGATTCCTAGATTAACACTCTGAGTTCTTCAACAAGATAAAACCTCAGCAACCTGGGAAAGCCCCGCTTGCTATGTTTTGATTAGTAATAGAACTCTAATGAGCACTGATAGACGATCACTTCCTAGTGACATCTTTATTGACGTCTTATGTCCAAAAACTTACGTCAAACAAGGCACCTTTCAGGTATAAATATTACCAACGTTGCCTTAAGCAAACGCTGAAGCTGAAGCTGAAGTTGCTGCTGTTATGCTGATGATACCATAGCTGCTATCGCTACTGCTATCGCTGCTAACGAGTGAACGATGGTGTGGTGAACACAGGAGCTGAACAGCCGTCCCCTGCAAGAGCCCAGCAGATGCAAGCTGCCCGCGGACGCTGCCCCTCCTCCTCCTCGACGCGCTGAGAGAGACGCTGTCTTTTCTCCTGCAGAGAAATACAGCTCCGGCGTTTCCAGCCCACTCTTTCGAGTGACTGGGATATCGAGTTCCCTGAAGGAGATACCAGACCTCCAGCATTCTATTCCAGAGGTATGGTGTTGACTAAACCCCTAGAGAGAATTCTTGAAGCAAACCTTGGAAAACCAACTTAACTAAAGCTACTTACTTACTCCCCTCCCAAGTATTAGGCTTAGGTCAGGTACACTGGGGTAGGCGTAGTTTGAAGCACCAGTTGAGTATTGTAGCCTAATGTATATATGAATGTATATATGTTTTATTCATTTTAAACCATTGTATGGCTAAGAAACCATATCAATGCTTTTACAGTATTATTTCGCAATACTCATCTTACTGTACGTACTTTTTATAATAACAAGTCTTGCAATTGTGGCAATTCATTTCTCTTGTACGAGAAGAAAGACTGTTCAATAAATGTTACCCTTTATTGAAAACGCCCGTCTCTCTATTCTCTACATATTGTGAAAGTAATCTGCACAACAACTGACTGAGTAAAATAACTGTCTATTGTTCACACGACTCTAGAGATTGACTCTTATCTGAGGAGCAAAGCTGTCATGTTGCACGGTTGTTGGAAAACTGAATCCCTTCTTGTCTGTACCAGGGAAGCTGATCACTTCCTATTCAGTCAAGAAAGTTTCCAGTGACCTCTGAGCTAGTTGGTAACAAACCCAATTAAGTTTAGCATAGTCAGTGGAGGCCTGGAAGATCCGCACTTCTACGTCGATACTACTGTTTATGTTATTCCAATGCACAGGGCCTATTGGGAAAATAGGAACTACACTACAAGGAGACCCCACGGAGGGCACTATTCCGTGGGGAAACGGCGGGATATGGGCTGAGAAGGAACCCGGCCCCGTCTTCACAACTGGCGGACTTCGCCGTGGGCTGAGCACAGACTTCCTATCCACCAGACTGGTAACAGGCCGGACGGCCCTCGCTATACTTTATTAATATCATTCTACCCAGTGACTTATGTGTGACTATTGTGTTTTGTTCAAATAAAGGATAAAAGGAATGTAATGTCCTTGGACTGCTGGTTAGCAGTCTAGTTGATCGCGCACGTAGGCGTGCGCATACGCGGGCATGATACGTCACACCGCGTACTATAAAATAAATGGGGCGTAGCCGGCGGAGTTAGTCCGGTATACGCGGAACAGCAAGCTGGTGTCCTGGGTCCTTGTGTTGCCGCAGCGCTCTCCACACCACGCGCATGCAGCCCTGAGGCCCGACAAACATTAACGTGTACCAAATTTCCAAACCATACCAATCTTAAACGGAATGAAACTTCAGAAACTATAAATGGGAAAAAAAGCTACATTATCTGTTGCAAAATCTGGCTCTGCAAGTATTATTCATTGTGCTAACTTTTACCTCCATTGCATCCCAATCTGAAAGCATGGCAGTAGGACACATTTAAGATAAATTATTAAAGAGATGTATCATTCATTACTTCAATGCGCTGACATTATAACCAGTGTTATTATTTAACCCTCTCAAAATTGTATATACCGTGAAACAAAGATACATTGATTTCTCCCTTGTTTGTTATGTATTCCTTCTCTGGAGTTGCCAAATGTTAGCAAGTACCTGCTTAAGCAGGCACTGCTGGCTGGGAGCTTTGCTTAGCACACGAGCAGAGAGCAGTATTTACAGGCTCACAGCTGATGGCAAGTGGGTGGGCGGGATCCAACGAAAGCAGGCAGAGCAGGATGGGCTGCACGGTGAGTGCTGAGGCTAATGCGGCGACCGAGTGTCCAAGGTAAGAGTCTGTGGTAGGAGCGGGACGCTCTTAATATGGTATATACCTTGAAAGAAAGATACATCGATTTATTCCATTGTTCGTCGTGTATTCCTTCTCTAGAGTTGCCAAATGTTGGCAAGTACCTGCTTAACCAGGGTGTCACAGACTGTCCGGTACTGTCTGGACTTGGGCAAGGACTGGTGACTCAGTAGAAAACGTAAGCAGAAAGATCAGCACAGCGCTGCCAAGAAGTCAGAGGAGAAAAGGGTATCCAAAGGGGAATGCTTCACAAAGGAACAAGATAGCTAGGACTCGGGGGGGGGCGTGGCTGTGCACGCAATGGCAGCAGACGTGCCCGGGTAGAGCTCCGAGCCGAGCTCCCCTACCGCAGGCCAGTACTCGGTGCAAATTACCCGGAATCGACCCAAGTTGTCAGCGAAGCTGCACAGGGGCGCTTTCCATGCCTTGCCAATTTTGGGGACTGGCGGAGCTTTCCAGCTGCTCCGGTAGCGCCGAAGACAGACTGCCCCTTCTGCTGGTTCTCCCGGCCGGCGTGCACTTCTGCGCGAGGCCGGGGTTGAGCCACGGTCGCGGGGCCCGACTGCTGAGGCCCGCGGTGGGGAGCCTTCAGACTGCGGCTCCGTAACACGGAATTGGCCCCTGATATCACCGGAGCCGCGTGGAGACGCGCTGCGCGGACTGGCAGTGTCGGAGGGAGCGGGGGACACCCTCAACCGCCCGGACTGCGACGAGAGTGGCCGCCCACTCGGCTGGTTCTCCTGGCCGGCGCGCGTGTCCACGCGAGGCCAGGGTTGAGCTGTGGCCGGAGGGCCCTACTGCTGGAACCCGCGCCTGGAAGGCCCTGAGCTGGACAAAAGAAGGACATCAGTGGAAAATCTATAAGGCCGCCGCTTGCCCTAGGCCGGGGTTAATCTGCCACTTTTCGCAGGCGATAGGGGCCCCACCCTTGGGAAGAGGGCAACGACCTGCTCCTCGCATTCATCCTCCGGCCACGAGGCGGACCTCTTCCCAGTGTCTCGTGAAGATAGGGGACAGCATCATATGCCTCACAAGAGCCCTGGTCTTGCCTGCTCTGCCACTGGGGAACCCACCCCCTCCTCCCCCCGGAGCAGACCAAAAGGACCGCACAGGGTGCCCGTCGAGCTGGGGGGTCTGCTAACTGTGGCTGGAGGCACGTGACTCCCGCCTCGTGCTTCCATCACGGAGGGCCGCCGGCCGCCCGGGCACATCGGTGAGTGCCGGTTGTGTGAGGAGGAGGGATCTTTCATCCCACCCTGCTCCCGCTCCATTGCTGCCATTTGACCCGGCGCACAGCTAGGCCATCCATACGACCTGACAGCGACATTGCCTCGCGCCCCCCGCTGGGCTGGGCACCTCTGACACCGAGGTGGACAGCACCTTCACCTGGGACTCGAGGGAACTCCCTAGACTCACTCACACATCGGACCGCGCCGCCCATGTCTGGGGGACCCAAGACAAGAGCTGGTACTGGCGACACACAGGTTAAGGGGAAGATGGCGAAATTGGTCGAACAAGACTAGACCGCCTCCAAATTGGACACAATGCTGGTGGCAATGGAGCGACTGGAGGAATCAATGCAGCTGACCCGCACCTCCCTAGAAATGAAGATAGATAGTGTTTCCATAGACCTCACACACCTGTGGGCTGACCACAGGAAACTATCGGAGCGCACCTCTACCCTGGAGGCCCCAATGACTGACATTGCGCCCAAGGTCACGCAGACGGACAGGCATGTGCAAGACCTCCTCAACTTAGTGGAATTCCTGGAGGACCGTGCAGAGGATGCGGAAGGAAGGGCGAGGAGAAATAACGTTCGCAATATAGGACTGCCGGAAACATGGGAAGGTAGGGAGCCTGAGACACACATGGAGCGCTGGCTCACAGACCTACGGGTCCACTGAGTACCGACCCGCCCCCCCCCCCAGCTGGCTCTAACCCGAGGCCCATGCTCATCCGCATCCGGAACTATCGCGACCGCGACGCCATCCTACGAGAATCTAGGAAACTACCGGACATCAGGGTCAAAAACGCCAATATCATGCTGTTCCCTGACTACACAATCCAGGTGCAACGCCAGCGACACTCTTTCCTGGCAGTGAAACAGCGGCTCCGCCAATTAGCTCTGAAATACTCTCTTCTCTTCCCGGCCCACCTATGTATGGTGGCTCAGGACAAGACTTACTTTTTCAACACCCCTGCGGCGGTTGAGGCCTGGCTGGACTCGAGTGTCGACACGGAACCCCAGGCGATGTCATCGACGTCGGCCCTGCGGCGCACTCGGGGACCCCCGCGCTGTCGCAGGCGAAGATCCTCGCCGATAGGATGGGCATGCACGGAGACGGAGGTGGGTCCCCCAGCCGAACTAGCTCACAGTGAACAACAGGAGGCCCTCCGGATGGTAGCGGAAATCAGCAGTTCTCTGGACGCGGACCCTGCCCTGGAAGCCAGCATCCACGAAATGCCCAGTGACGACGACCATATTTATGGGTTGCCGGACTCACAAGTATCAATGGACCTACCAGATGTCACCCCACAAACTGCTGATCTCATTCACTGATGACAGTCCAGGATATCTGGTGCCTCTTGCTTGTCCTTGAGGTTTCTTATTGCCACCCGGGATCCTGCTCCCACCGGACATCATCTGGACACTGGCGGGATCGCCCTGGCTCCGAGAGGCGCTCTGACCTGACTCAAGTGGCACGGCGAGTATCACTCTGAAAGTCCAGGCACGGGGCAAGCACAGACTCTGCCCACTGACCGAGGAGCGGTGTTGCGGGGGCGGCCCGGCCTCCGGAAGTGAGTGATATGTTGGGGATCGATTTGAGGTGCTGTCGAGCTGCGGAGCGCTGTGCCCAGAGGGCCTGGAACTCCTCATCGGAGGACTGCCCGCTGGAACTGGGTCGATTGATATGAGATGCCTGTGTTGGGGGAGACACCCTCAGCCTGATCACACAGTGCGCCTGTAAAGGTAGAGCCAAGTGCTCAGCGACCCTCCCCCTGAACTTACGGTTTCATTAGCTCTCTAGAGTGTTTGGACGACAACATGTTCTGCTGTCGACCTTTTGGCATTGTATTTCTGTTCTCCCTGTTCTTAGTGTTGATTGAATCTTCTTTTTTCTCCCACGTTCTCCTAACATATTGTAGGTGTGCATGCGGGTCCTTTGATGTTGACTGTGGGTGTTTGACTTACCAAGATGCTGCATTGGCTACTGGTGGGGGGCAGGTAAGGGGGAGTGTCGGAAGTCTGGATGTACTATGTCAGTGATTAAACTATGCACATGGAACGTGCTTGGAATGCACACGCCATTGCGCCGTTACCAAATATACTCATATCTCAAACAACACCACTTACACATAGCACTTTTACAAGAAACCCATCTCACTGACCCAGAGACGCAAACATTACACCGAAGATGGAGGGGGCAATTGTATGCTACTGGACATTAGGCCTATGTGCGAGGGGCGTTCATCTGGGTGCGTCCCGGGGTCCCTTTTGCACTTTCCCACTGCAGGGTAGACACGGAGGGCAGGTATGTGGTTATTCATGGTAAATTGGATGGACGACTGATTGTCCTTGCATCCCTTTACTCCCCTAATACTGGGCAGGGAAATTTCTTCACACGGCTGTCTTCAGTGTTGGCACCCTGGCATGGTGTTCCATTATTGTTATGGGGTGACTATAACTGTGTTTTGGACATTGATCTGGATCGGTCAGTCCCTCCCTTGGCCATTGCACGGACAAGTGGGGCAATGAGGGCACTCACGGACTGGGCGACACAATGAGACTTACACGATGCCTGGCGGGGTCGTAACCCGCATACAAGGGTATACTCATATTTCAGGCGCCCACTGATTACATGTCAGGCTAGACAGATACATGCTAACAAGTGACCTGCTCCCTCATGTCACGGACACTTACTACCTGGGCCACACCCACTCTGACCATAACCCCCAAATTTTAGACCTGGCTTGGGAGCGACAACACCCGCCAGTGCCCACCTGGAGGCTCCAACCCGATGGGCTGCTGGATGCCCCATTCAGAGACGCGCTCTCGACACGCCTTTTACAATATTTTGAGGAAAATAACCACACTGCCTCCACCCCGAAATTAGAATGGGACGCATTTAAAGTCGTCACAAGAGGCCACTGTCTAGGCATGCAGGCGGGTATGTGGAAACAAATAGAGGGGGAACTGACACGTGATGAATCTGACCTGCTAAACGGGGAGCGGGAAGCAGCGGAGGGGGATGACGGGCCATTGATAGCGGCTAGGGAGCAACACACAAAGTTACTTGACAGGCTGAAAAATCTGAATTATGCTGCCCATTTGGCACGCACCCATCACCTTGGGAATAAGCCAGGCAAACTATTGTTGTGGTTAATCAGGCGGGACACCCAGACCACTCCTGTGACGTCCGTCTTCACTGCTCAAGGTAATACTGTATATACGCAGAGAGCTATTCATGAAGCCTCTGCGGCACACTACGAGGGTCTCTACCGATCTCGCCTGCAGGTTTCCACTGCCGATATAGCAGTATATCGATCTGCCCTACCCATGCCAGCGATACAGCGATACTAACATCAGAGGAACTCCGTATAGCCATTTTTTCCCTCTCTAACGGTAAATCCCGGGGCCTGACAGACTTCCTGCGGAGTTTTACAAGGCCTACTCTATTATCCTAATTCCGGAATTGCTGCGTGTGTTTGAAGATACAATCACCGACTCTGCTCTCCCGCCCACACTGAATGAGGCAAACCTGATATCTCTTCTGAAGCCAGAGAGAGATGAGACTTGCATGGGTTCGTACAGGCCGCTGGCCCTCCTCAATACTGATTATAAGATTCTGGCATCCACGTTGGCCCAGCGATTGGCCCCCTTGGTGCCTGCTCTTGTCCATACTGACCAAAATGGTTTTGTACCAACCCGCAGCACATCGTATAATATCAGACGGCTGTTTAGGGTGCAGAGTCTAACCACAACCCGATGGCCTACTCAGGATGCCTGATACTCGACCTCAGGGGCATTCGACTCTGTGGAATGGCCCTACCTGGTGTCGGTGCTACGGAAGTACGACTTGGGTGATGACTTTCTCCAGATGGTGGAACTCCTGTACCGGAGGCCCATGGTGCGGGTTCGCACGGGCAGGCTATTCTCGGACCCGATCCGGGTGTGCAGGGGTACCAGGCAGGGGTGCCCCCTATCCCCTCTAATCTTCGCGTTAATGATGGAGCCTCTAGCGGCACAACTTCGAGCCTCCGGCACAGATTGGAGCATCCCCCTGGCCAACGGGATACACGCGGTGTCGTTATATACTGACGATCTACTGCTCTACATCAGAGACCTGACTCGCTTCCCACCGGTACTTACTGACATATTCCGTACTTTTGGAGAGATGTTGGGGCTTAAGGTTAATTGGGCGAAGTGTGGTGTGTACTCCTTTGACGCTCCCACACCGGAATGAGCTATCACGGTTCTAGACGAACAACTTGTCTGGTACCCAACCACTTTCCGCTATCTGGGGGTCTACATGTATCGGGACCCCACTGACGTCATAGATGGCAATCTAACAAAGGCAATTTCATCGCTCAGGGCGCAGGTGACCTTTTGGAACTCTCTCCCTCTGAATGTCCCGAGCCGAATCACTCTGACGAAAATGATCGCATTACCTAAATTGTTCTATTTTTATGCCAACCTTCCATCTATGTTCCCACCTGGACATTCCGTGAACTAGAGACACTAATCAGAAGCTTGATCTGGAATACGGGAAGGCCCAGGGTAGCTCTGAAGACGCTTTATGCATCAACGGAAACTGGGGGTCTGGCGGTCCCCAATCAGGAGCTCTACGACCTAGCCCCACAGCTACAGTGGGTGACCTACTGGTTGAGCGGGAAAAACCTAGGAGACACGGCCACAGACACCATGGTCATGACAGTCGCACAAGTGCATGCACTATTCCACCTGTTAGCAAAAACCCGCTGCCCAGCACAGTTACATCTGGTGGTAGCGCGGAGGTGCTATGTGAGAAGTTTGAAGCTTATGAGCTCCACAAAGCCATACGTTCCGAACCTGCCATTATTGGGGACACCCTGGGAGGACGGCACGCTCACGGAAAGGCCTTGAGCGGTTGGACACGGGCTGAGCTGGATACTGTGGGGGACATATTTGCAGAGGGTGCCTTAATCCCATTCGAGACACTGGCCGCAGACACGTGGCTACCGGCGGGGCAGTTCTTAACACACGCAGCACTTATACGCACGCTAATACAGGCCTGGGGCGACCTTTCTGAAGAACCACCGGCCCACTTGCTAATACAATATTTACATGTGATGGGGGATCCCATGTGGTACACTGGCTCGCACAGGCCCTACACACACACACACACAGTTTTCTTCCCAGCGCTTGCGTGACAAGTGGACAGACGACAGGGGTTGGGAATGGACCGACAAAGAATGGGCGGCGGTACTGGCTGGCGCACTTAACATCCCACGTAACTCCCGCTTCAAAATCATCCAATACTACATTATACACCGTGCATACTTATCCCCAGACAAAGTAAACCGTTATTTTGGACTTACCACATCTGCATGCCCGAAGTTCGGGCTGGTGAATGCAATGCAGGTTTCTTACATATGCTCTGGTTTTGCCCCTCCCTACAAGACTACTGGAAAGCGGTATCGGCCTCCCTGGCTGTGGGGGCAGGAGGTGGGTTACAGCACACGTGGGAAGAATGCTTGCTGGGTCTTTACAAACGGACAAAACAGATGAAAGTCCCCACCAGATTTTGGGACTTAGGTTTAATAACAGCGAAAAGGCTCATCACTAAGCCCTGGAAGAACAGTGAACCCCCCAAGTGATGCACTGGGGCAACTCCTTTGATAACTGGGTCAGAACGGAGAGCGTAGCCTTGCACAGGGAAGAAACAGCGGGGCTCCACGCGTATCCTTTAGCTCAGGCCTGGGATGACACCCTGACCGCCTTTCACTGGGTGTGTCTTCAGGGAGGCATCACTTAGACATATTCCTTTTCGATCATTTCCCGACAGTAACGCTAGCGCTAGAGGCTGTCCACTATGGTGATCCTACATCTGAACCCCAGCGGGAAGGTGGATTCTATCGGAGCACACTCAATGGGCCCACCTGCCTTGACCCGACAGACACGACTCCAGCAGCACCAGAGCGGAGGCCATAGCTGATCCCCCTAGCTCCACCTCCGTGCCCCCCCTCTGCTTACACATTCCCCTCTTCTGTCCCCATTGGGTTACAACGTTCACAGATCCCCCCTTGCCCCCCCTGAAACAACTACACCCCACATTGGACATCTCACATCGATGGCAGCCCGACACACGTACCCACCCTCACCCATGCTCCTTTTCATTTGAATTGTTTTCTTTATGTTTTCAGTTCCTATTTTACAAGTTACTGTTCCATGCTCAATATAATGAGTATGATGCACTGAATATCGAATGACATACATATCGCTTTGGGCCTACCCTAACGACCGCAAACGCAGATTTGAGCATGTTGGCACTGTAGTTCCAAAGGATGATCGCGTTTCCCTCAGGAGCGTGGCGGGAGACACACCCTAGAAATGTGGGCACTGACAAACGACACACATGATCAGAAATATCGCTGTACTTTGCATGTCCCGAATTTTTCTTGCATTATGTACCTTCCAAATGTGATGGCACCCATTTGTAGAAATGTAAATGTTTTTGTTTGATTGATGTATTCCTTGCTGTTTACAAGTGATCCCAATAATTTCTGGACTATTTGTTTATTGGAATATGTGCCTTAAACCGGATGCCTGATCTGCAGGAGATGTACGGCAGGTACTGCTAATATGGCGAACTGTTGTTGATAGCATATATCTTTGTACATCTGCGGTTTATTTAATTTTTTTTTCATTTTCTCTTCTCTTATTATGTAAAAAATAAATGTATCCTGTAAGAACCATTGCTTTGTCACGCAATCTCAACTAAGAAATGCAATAAAAGATATTTTTAAAAAAAGATAGCTAGGACTCAGAAAGGATAGGCACTCAAGAGTTGATTTAGCCTCCAGAATAACTACACCCAGGACGGATGTGCAAGACATATATATAAAAAAAATTAACAGTAAAGGGAATGTGGGGAAAAGCACTTGGGAGCTCAACGCGGTAAGACTCAAGCTCAGTAAGTTCCGCACCCACATTTGCTGTTACAGATATTGAATGCAAATACCCACATATATGATATGCATGCAAAGGGCAGGGTCTGTGGAGCTGTTACCTATGGTGATGTTATAAATGTAACTCAAAGACAATACTCACAGGGAACAAGAAAAACCACCAAGGTTATCAGCTGCGCCCACGGATCCTGGCGAACAAACAAGAATACGCAAGGCAGTAACAACAAGGGGGTAAAACTAAACCCAAGTATAATAGACAAGGAGCTAGCAAGGAAGAGTGATTAACATGAAAAGAAGTAAAATCACAGGTCACACTTGGCAGAAAGCAAGTAACAAACATACAAGGTAATAGAAATGATCCAGTAGGAATAGAAAGACAGCAAACTAGGAACTGAAACCAAGGAAATGGGAAGAAAAGCAGGGACTGGAAAAGGATATACAGAAGGGGAGGCTACAAGGGTATACTAGAATAGTGCTGGTTCAGGAATCAAGAAAACAAAGTAGCACTGAAGGCTGTGCTGGAGCAGGAACAAGAAATGAGCAAAAGCTCAAGAGCCATGGAAGCACTGCTGGCATTGCTAGTTCAAGAACAGGGAACTACTACAGCTCACCAGTACAAAGCTACAAGCACCTACGCTAGACTGAAGGGAGCTGGGGCTTAACAGAGCTCACAGTAATTACATGCATCAGGTGTGAGCAGGCTAGCAGCAGCCAGCCACATGTGAACTGAATTCCTCCACCCATCCTTGGCCTGCCGGGGTGGAGACGAAGCAGTGAGCAGGGAATTATAGGTAATAGAGTTTCCAGCATGAGCAGACTGGCTTCCACAAAACCCGAAATGGATTAGAAATAGATGTCAATTTCCAAATAATGTCCAAATGGCTGGAAGTCAGGGTTTGCATGCAGGGAAGTGTCTGGAAGCTTATTAGAACACTGGAAAGTCACACTATGCCCCCCTCTGGTGGTGGGCACGAGAGCGAATCGTGACACAGGGCGCTGCTGTCTGGGAGCTTTCATTGGCACACAAGGTGGGAGCAATATTTACAGGTTCATAGCTGACAGCAAAGGAGGCGGGTAGCATCCAACACAGTCAAACAGAGCAGGAGGGGCTGCACAGTGAGCGCCAAGGATAAGGCGGCGGCCAAGCGTCCTAGATAAGAGTCTGTGGGATGAGTGGGACGCTGTTAAAATTATACATACTGTGAAAGAAGGATACATCGATTTCTGGCTTGATTGTCTTGTATTCCTTCTCTGGAGTTGCCAAATGTTGGCAAGTACTTGCTTAAGCTGGGTGTTGCTTGCTATGAGTTTTGCTTGGCACACAAGCTGGGAGCAGTATTTACAGGTTCACAGCTGACAGCAAGGGAGGCAGGGTGGGATCCAATGCAAGCAGGCAGAGTAGGATGGGCTGCACGGTGAGCGCCGAGGAAAATGCAGAGGGCGAGCGTTCAAGATAAGAGTTTGAGGCAGGTTTGAGATGGGAGGTCAAGCTGCTGCGCCTGGGGAAGAGGTTGTGGGGCAGAGGGGACAAGCAGTGGTGCTGCTTTTTCAGAAAGAAGAAAGAAGTTTGCCAAACATGGATGAAAATGAGTACTTCGGTCTTAAGACACTGATAAGAAGAACACAGGAACAATAACAGGAAAATTGTATGCTACACAGTGGTGGCTGCCACCGAGTGGCACAAGCTGGGGGGAATAGAAAGATAAATAAAAAAGTGACTTACCTTGCTGCTGGACTGCTGCCTTCCATTGTCCTCTACTGTTCCTGCTTGAAGCAGGATGAACACCCAGGCTCCTCTAAGCCAATCACAATGCTGGCCTTGTGATTGGTCTGAGCACTGCGGTTCGGCGCTCAGACAGGCAGTGGGACCCTGTGCATTTTTCTCACTAGGCTATGTATTACAGCCTGATAGGGAACATACAAAGTGCGCATGACTTTTTGGCCACGCCAAATCGGCCGGCCAACCCGTTGTGTACACTTAAGTGCCCACCACTCCTCCCCTTGCTGAATGTGATGACAGCCGAGCCCGCCCGCAAACCTGGCGACAAATCTGTGGCAATTTTGCCTCGACCACCACATTTCGCTTACGGCGGAATACCTTCCCATCGGGAGAATCTGCTGGCTGATTGGCAGTCTCGTCATTTCAGAGACTCCAGCCTTTGGAAATTACATCTGGATGTTTTTTCTCTGGTGCAGGACCTTTGGGGTCCTTTTTCCATGGATCCTTTTGCCTCCAGACTGGATTATCAGCTTCCTCGGTTTTTCAGCTGGAAGCCAGATCCTTTGGCAGTGGCCACAGAGGCCTTCCTGCAGGATTGGACGCAGGAGCAACCTTATGCGTTCCCGCCCTTCGCGATGATCATTCGAGTGACAACCCATGTCAGAAGGCAACAAGCAAATGTGGTTCTCATCACTCCCATATGGAGGTCGCAAGTTTGGTTTCTAGTTCTTCTGGAACTTTCTTGGGATTTTCCAATCCGACTCCCCCACTTTCCAGATCTTCTTCTCAGTCCGGATGTGCTTCCTCACCGGATGGTGCTTAACGGATCCCTGCGCCTTATGGCGTGGAGGATTACCGGGGCAGATGGTCGCTCCCAGGCCTTTCGGAATACGCTGAGAACCTCTTGTCCAAGGCCTGGGCCGGCAGTACCATTAAGCGGTATTGATCTGCCTGGAGGCGATGGTGTGGTTGGTGTATGCGACAGGGTTGTGATCCCATGGGCTCAGATGTAGTTCAGGTCCTCAATTTTTTGCCGTGTTTGGCCCAGCAAGGCCTAGCCTACTGCTCTGTGAACACCTTTCGGTCCACGATTTCAGTGGGACATGCCCTGGTCCAAGGCAAACCTGTAGGAGGACACCTGTTTGTTTGCCAACTACTGCGAGGCCTCCGTTTATCACTTCCCCCAGAACCAAGGTACTCTGAGTTGTGGGATGTGAATAGGGTACTTAATCTGTTTTTGTCCTGGCAGGTTAATGAGTACTTGTCAAGAAAGGAGTTATCAGCAAAGCTAGCTATGCTCCTTTGTCTGGTTTCATGCAGAAGGGTTTCTGATGTGGGTGCCCTGGATGTTACAGGCAGAGTTTTTTCTCTTTCGGGGGTGTCTTTCGCCACCAGACGTACAACTAAGAGTCATACTAGAGTGATCGAGTACCCAGCATTTCCAGACTCTCCTAGGCTTTGTGTGGTGCGCTGCTTAAAAGCATATGAAGACATGTCTTCGGAGCTCAGACCTCCAGGGGAGAGACAACTTTTGATTGCTCTCCGAAAGCCACACAAGGAGGTTTCCTCCACAACGATAGCGCGTTGGGTGCGTTGGGTTATGCAGGAAGCATGCATTAGATTATGCCAGTTTGGTGCTCATTCAGCTTGAGAAGCATTCACACTTGGCGCATGTCTAGAAGACATTATGAATGCAGAGGATTGGTCCTCCTACTCCACCTTTAAAAGGTTTTATTTTAAGCTGATTATTGATATGGCTCATTTGGTGGTAAGTAACCTTTAAACTAGCATAATCCAAAGCCTCCGTTCCTGATATAGAATGAAAAATGTCCTAGCTATCATAACGCAAAGTTTCAATTCTATTAAGGACTCGGCGTGAGGATTATCCCACCCATGGTTCTACAAGACATCCCGCCCGTTGGGAGTAAGTACACATTTTGACTTGTTCTGTGTTGCTATTTCCTGCATTGTTTTATGATTGTGAGAATCCTTAGAGCTCTTTTGTTTCTGGATGCAACATGTTCATGTCTAGTGACATGTTAACCTCAATACTCTTGCTTGCAAGTTATTGCCTAGACTTGGTCTTCTAGTCCTAATTTTGTCATTTGGTTCAAGGTTCCAATGCCTGGAAAAAGGATGGCTGAATATAATCTAATTGCGTACTCGCGCAAAGAAAAAGGAAGAGCAAGGGGTTGACGGGGGACTATGGCATGGAGAATAAAGCAAAGAGAGATACCATAATCCTCGCCTCCGAGTCCTTAATAGAATTGGAACTTTCTGTTACGATAGCTAGGTAATTTTTCATTCATCTCAGTTTCCTTGTTTATACTTGTTTTTTTATGTGAACCTGTACTGATGTAAAGTGCTCTGACACCCTCAGGTCTAGTCAGTCATATGAAAAAATCTTAAATAAGTGAATTAATAAATTCATATAGACTTTGAATAATAACATGGCATAATTTGGGGGGGGGGGGTTCGAATTAAACCAGAAAAATGTGATAAGCAATTTATAGTCTTCCCCTTCCCAACCAACATTGTTTGTTGTCTCCTCCGCATGCGCAACGTGTTTCCACATGTGCAAAGTGTCCTGCGAAGTGGCAATGGAAAGTTGGCCATCTTATCCACTTTTCCGTACGAGTAGGGAGGGCAGTTTTACCGTTATCCTGCCTTGTGCAAGTTATAAAACACCAAACCTGGAGCACAAACCTGGCAGAGAGCTTCCTCGCTACCGCCCTCACACTTCTAAACAGACCACATAAATTCTGAGCATCGTAAAGCAGGGCCAGTGTTGTAGATATCTAGAAGCATGAATTTTCTCCAGATCGGTTTCATTTAGGAATGGCTTTAGGGCGGTACAGCCTTACAAGGCGCTCTCCTGGATGGAGGGTCGGGCACTAACCTCAGGGAGGGCGCTGTGTTTAGCAATAACACGCTAAAAAGTTTCTTGTGCCTCCAGCTTTTGTTTTTGCAATCCAGCTTTCAGGCAGCAATAAAAATGTCATGATAACTTCTGATTATTGTTTCTGCTAGAAACAGAGATCAGAGTTTTGTCTAGTGGCAGTTTTGACTCACCATAAAGCAGCGCATGCTTTAAAGAACAGATCTGTATTATGTGGATAGCTGAGTGGATTAGTAAAATAACAATCCCGTGCACACACACAGTTATTAAAACAGCCAATGCAAATGTAAATAGAAGGCAAAATATTGCAAAATCCAACGTAGATATCTTGGTTTCTTTTAATCGGTTGTTACACGAAGCAGCAAGCTGACACGTGTTTCATCAGAGAAACAATGGTCTCTGATTCTTCAGGGCTGTGTGGAGAGTTCCAAACTCAGTGTAGTCCCTAAACCAGTGATAATTCCAACCCGGTGGGGCACAAGTCAATCAAAACGGAAAGTAGTTGAACACTAGAATGCAGGTGGCTGTCAGGTAAGGCCACAGATGGCAAGAACGTGATGGTGGTGATAATTCCAAGCCGACAACCACGTTGCTCTGTTGACTCAAGTATCCGGAAAACCAAAGTGGTCTTCAAGAGCAATGTCGCTAAGTAAGATCACGCCAGTACAATCACCACATGGGACACAATCTTTCTATGGATTGATGTGGAGCCGCCAGAAGAGCATGGTGCACCACTGAAGTAGGCAGACACAACACTTGTGTCTTTCCTTGATTGACGCTTTGTAAACCACGAGATTTTCTTATTAGGACCAATAATACATGGGAAGATTGTGTCCCATGTGGTGAATGTACTGGGGTTAATCTTATTTACCGACGTTGCTTTTGAAGACCTCTTTGGTTTTCCGGGTATTTGAGTCGACAGAACAATGTGGTTGTCGGCTTGGAATTATCACCGACATCACGTTCTTGCCATCTGTGGCCTTACCTGACAGCCATCTGCATTTTAGTGTTCAACTACTTTCTGCTTTGATTGACTTGTGCCCCACCGTGTTGGAATTATCACCGGTTTAGGGACTACACTGAGTTTGGAACTCTCCACACAGCCCTGAAGAATCAGAGACCATTGTTTCTCTGAGAAACATGTGTCGGCTGCCTGCTTTGTGTAACAACCGATTAAAAGAAACCAAGATATCTACGTTGGATTTTGCAATATTTTGCCTTCTATTTAAATTTGTATTGCCTGTTTTAATAACTGTGTGTGTGCACGGGATTGTTATTTTCTGTCATGTGGTAGGGTCCCCCTACACAAATCAAGGAGTTATTAGGGTTTCCCCTTCCCAGTTAGCACAACACTAAATTTGTTCTAATCATACACACACCGACATATATAGGCTGAGCGCCACTTCTTCCTGAATACGAATACCATGTTCTCTGGCACGGAGTGGATTAGTAAAGCCAGCCTTTATCAGCGCTTTAAAATAAATGAAATGTATTTGAGAGAGGGGCTATGGAGAGATGAGGGCCCTTTTTTTGAGTGCTAGTGTGGGCATCCAAATAAGAGGACATGGGGGGGGGCAAAAAAGTTTGTTGCACCAGGTGCCACCAGTGCTAAAGCCAGCCCTGGCTCCATTGATGCTGCAGGGCCCCACATGAACGTCCCTTGCTCTGCTGGCTTTTGGACCCACGCAAATTTGGAAAACTTGGAAGTTAAGCAAAAGTAGTGTGTAATTTTAGGATCACCAGAGCCCGGCTTCTCGGTGTACCAGACCCCTTTTGCCCTCACTTTTTTATGTCCCATGTTTAATTTAAGTGAACTATGGACACTTGGAGATCAAAGTGTCCGATAACAAAATTCATGTCTTTATATAATGCTAAAATAACAATTGATGGACAGAATGCAGAACAATCTCATACATTCACCCCAGTACAGAGATCTTGGCCCAAATCCATTGTTTGTTTGCTCCCCATGCCATTCCAGTTTGAACCCAGCCATATGCAAATCAGTCTTGACCCTGTGCCCAATGAGAAGAGTGCAGACCGAACTGCCAGGCCAGGTTCTCCCTGGACTCCAAACAAGCATCCTAGGACTGGTTTCGGGTTTTCAACCCTCATCAGCCAGGATAGCTTTATTTCCAGTGGCATGGACAGCACGGGACCCACGTCTGGGCATACCCGTCCCACTCGGGGTGAAAAATGCAAAAAGACCAATTGATGGACAGAATGCAGAACAATCTCATACATTCACCCCAGTTGCAGTTACACCTTATAGAATGCTAACCATCTTCACAAATGGTTCATTGAGATATAAAACTCCATCTGCCACATACCTGGATTGTAAGTGTTTTTAAAACTGCTAAAATACTGGTGCATTACTTCACTGAAAGTCAGTCTGGGTTCGGGCTGAGCCAGGCTCCTCCTTGTATAAAAATGAGTGTGTGTTTGTACTTTCCCTTTGACTGAGACTAACTGCACGACTCCTGTCTCACCTTACCTAACCTTGCTGCTACTACTTACCTCTTTTTATAATCCGTATTTAACGACCGAAACGAGCAAATATCCCTATGTTTCGACTCACTCTCTACTTTGTGCCTTTTTGTAAAGATGATAAGTAGCAACTGTTTGTAATTTTGTATCTCTTGTAATGACATATTTTTTTATGGTAAAGCGCTCCTTTGAGTAATGTCCACGCTATATAAAAATGCATAAATAAATACCCGGTTTTCTTGTCCCGCTACAGTCGTCCTGTCCCTAAACCCATTCGTACACACCCCGATTTAATAACTGCCCTCCCAACCAAGCCCCACTGAACTTTCTACCCCCACTGTCCGCGAAAATGTAAAGCTACCGTACGGACTCTATCCATCCTCTCCCAAACGGGTCCCTTTTTGGGCTGGGGGGTTTCCAGCTCGTGTCCTTGCCTTGGGTCACGAAACCTGCAACGCCCCAACTTCCTGCTCTCAGGTGAAGCGACCTGCCGCGCAGCACTAATCTGAGGAGGAACAAGGCCAGAGCGCAGCACGCGCTGACATCCGATCCTCCCAAACTTCCTGCCCCGCCTCTGACGCCAGCGAGGAGCAGCGATCCTCCTGCAGGTGCACAGGAGCCACAGCAGCAGAGGTGACCCACAGCACTCCGACAGGTGGGCGCCGGGGACCC
The DNA here is from genome assembly GCF_964263255.1 of Lissotriton vulgaris. Lineage (NCBI taxonomy): Eukaryota > Metazoa > Chordata > Amphibia > Caudata > Salamandridae > Lissotriton > Lissotriton vulgaris. The sequence goes on along the minus strand of NC_141699.1, from coordinate 548,232,684 downwards.
GCAGCACGCGCAGAGAGGACACCCCCGAAGTCCGGCACTCACGAGTGACGGGCACGTTCCATGCCTCCAGAGGGCCACAGCACTATCACGCGGGGGTGCTCTCGGGGACCTGAGGCCACCGGCGACCGACTGACAGACCGAGGAGGGTCGGCGACACGGCGCGGCGCCCGGCGGCCCTCGGAGACACGGAGCAAGCAGCCGGCACGATTCAGGTAACACGGAGCGCCGGAGGGCAGAGATGGAGAGGGGGGCAGGCACACATCAAGAGGAGTCGAGGAGGGAGGTACCCGAGAGGAGAGCGAGGTACCCGAGAGGAGAGCGAGGTACCCGAGAAGAGCGTGAGGGACCCGAGAAGAGAGTGAGGGACCCGAGAAGAGAGTGAGGGACCCGAGAAGAGAGTGAGGGCCCCGAGAAGAGAGTGAGGGACCCGAGAAGAAGCCAGGATGGCAGACTCTGGAGTCCGCGCTGAGAGGGAAGGCACAGGCGAAATGTCAGAATGGGTAGAGACCAATAAATCAGTCAGGAGGAATAGAAATCAATGAATCAAAGGGGGAGTGGTGGTCGAAGACAGAGACCTGTTATGTTTAGGGTGGCCAACTGCCACAGGTGCACATTCAGGACAGTGAGTGTAAAAATTCAGGACAAAGGGTCAAAATTCAGGACAGAAGGCCACAATTCAGGACAGAAATCTGGGAGAAAGGGTACGTTTTCAGACACATCAGAGGAGGTCGTACAATAGTGTATAAGTAAGTAAATAGACAACCAACATAAGTACATGTCAAAATAAGTTTATATCAAGTTGAGACAATCGTGAACCTCGCCGTTTTGGTATGTGCACAGCTTTGAGCAACTGTGCAGGTCTTTTTGTGGTATTTCATATGATATTTTGTTTACAGTTTGGGGTTCCTTTGAAGTGTTGTCCCACCCGCACTGCAGGGGATGCAGAGGCCTTCAACCTTCATGACACCCCTTCACCAAAGACCTCCCTCTGCACCGATTCCCTCACTATCAACCTCCCATGGTACCCCTCATTTCAATATAGACCCTCGGTCATCTGTATGTCATTTATTTTACAGTGCTGCTTAGCCCAATGTAGGGTGTTGAGCGCTTTAGCTCACACACTTATTGTTCGGAGACAATGACTCATAACTATGTAAATCAATGTATAGGAAATGTCACTTAAGGCAAGGAGGGCTACAAGGTGTAGGAGTCACATGGCATCCATACTGTTAGGTACTATATGCAGGGCCACTGGAATTATGCAGCAGGGAGGGTCACATTATGCTGCAGAGTTGACTAAATTATTTGGCAAGAAAAGGGAATTCATGCAGCGTAATGCTGCAAATTTTGTCATAGTATTACCATATTATTTTCTAATTTAGGCACATTTTAACACTTTCTGGTCATAGGTTGCACCTTATTAGTACCCGTATAACACCCAAATATAGTAATGTGCAAAGGAAGGTGACCAGTCAACCTTTACAAAGGGCCTTTCCAATACATCACTGCCTTTTTAGTTTTTTTTAACCATTTGAGGTTGAAACTGTTTTTAAATTAGAATCTTCAGATATATTCAGCTAATGATAGTGCAATAGTGCCGTTGTGCGGAGGGCGGACAGGCAAGAGCCAGGCAGACTGCACTTCCGGTTTCCCCGGAGTTGAGGTTAGCGCTCTAGTGGCTACCTCACTCCGGGCTATTTAGCCACGCCCTTCCCACAAGCGCGCAGCGGTTGCGCGCAGGGGGCGCCTTCGAGCGCGCCTAAGAAGCGCCGAAGAAAAGCCCATCTGCGCCCGTCCGCGACAGGACGGGGCGAGGGGAGATGGACCCTGGCTCTGTCGCACAAACCGTCACCGGTAAGCATTTTCAACCCCTTCCATATTCATCCCTGCTCTTACGCAGCCTTAGACCTGTCACATGTTGTAATACAATCATACCCTGGCATCGCATTGAGGCAGCTTATGCTTGCCCTGAGTGTCGACATCTTTCTAACACCAATGTGTCTTTTGCAGACCGTCACACCTCAGTCAAGGGTTTGAAAAGCTTTCTATTAAATGTACGTTCCTTACCCAAACACCAGCATCAGGTCTGGGACTTAATACACTCCATTCAACCGGATATATGTTTCCTTGTGGAAACCTGGCTGAAACCCCACACTATCACAGCCATTGCAATGGGGATTCCCTCTGGCTACAAGATCAAACACCTTGACAGAGACATTAAAACCGGAGGCGGTTTAGCAATTATATATAGGGATCATATACACTGTACAATTATTGAACAACACTCAAACGCACAATTAGAAACCCTGCTTTTTAAATTTCATCTAACTAATCATTTTACTTGGAAAGGGGCCTTGGTCTATCGACCCCCGGGAGCAGATCCCACTTTTGCACTTACTCTCCAAGAAATCTTAGCCCCACATATTAAATCAAAAGAAGACTTTCTGCTTCTAGGTGATTTCAATATACATGTTGACCAGCCAATGTTGACCGAATCCATGGCTCTAATTACAGATTTACTGAATTTGGGCTTGGAATTAAAAAACCATGGACCTACTCATACAGGAGGACACATGCTCGATCTTATTTTCTCCAACTCCACTAAAATAAACTGTTCCTTAGCCACCAGTATATCGTGGACTGACCACTCTCTGTTGGAATTCACTCTTCCTACTCCTACGAGACCCATAAAGAATGTCCCCTCTCCCCCCTCTTGGAGACGTCAATGGCACAAAATTAATATTGACATGGCTCATGAGGTATGGACAGATCCCATCTTTTTGCAATCCGATACAGCTGATACTGCATTAGCCAAACTTAATGAATCTATCAAAAAAACCATTGACATTATTGCTCCCCTAAAAAGACACAAACAATACCTAGTATCAAAACAAGAAAAGTGGTATACAAAAGAACTGAGAGTAGAGAAACAAAAGTGTAGACGTTTTGAGAAAGCCTGGAGAAAAACCAAAACTGAAAATAACCGTCTGATTTTCCTTAAGGCCCAATCAGAATATTATAAAAACATTAAGTCAGCGAGGAAACTACAATTGACACAACAAATAGAAGAAGCAAGTAACAGCCCTAAAGAACTTTTTAATATTCTACAAAATTTTATAAAACCTACAGCGTGCGAAAGTTCAGACGACTTTTCACAGGAATTGTGTGATAAAGTATCGCTGTTCTTCGAGGACAAAATCAACACTATCTATGAAAAGATATTAGTTGCCAACAATACCAGCAAAAGTCAAACTAAAACTGATCCCACCGCGACTTCTGTTTCAGACAGTAAAACCTCCCTGACGTTTTTCCCTTCCATTACTTATACAGAGCTTCTTACTCTCTGTACTCATATCAAAACAGGATCCCCCAATGACCTTGTACCGGCTAAAATGGTCAGCCCTTTGATCCCATTACTAGGCCCCCATATTCTCGAAATGGTAAACATCTCCCTCAGAACAGGCCAAGTCCCGGCAGATTGGAAAAAGGCAGTGGTGAACCCAATAAGAAAGAAGGCTTCATCTCCCTGGACAGACCTATCCAACCTGCGTCCCATCTCCCTCCTACCATACCTAGGCAAGATCACGGAGAAGCACGTGAACACCTATCTCTCGAAACACCTTGAAGCGACGGAAGGCCTGGACCACTCTCAATCTGGGTTCAGGCCTAACCACAGCACAGAATCGGCACTTCAAACAGTGACCAATAACATCAAAATGGCACTGGATGATGGATGCTCTATGATTCTGGTGCTGTTGGACCTTTCCGCCGCTTTTGATACGGTGTCTCACAAGGTGCTTCTCCATCGCCTGAAGGAGGTAGGAATAGAGGGAGAGGCTCTGGCATGGTTGGAGAGTTTTCTGTCCGGGCGTTCCCAAGAAGTTAGGCTGGGCTCCCACAAGTCCACCTATCGGGAGCTCAATAAGGGGGTGCCACAGGGCTCCTGTCTGAGCCCGACACTTTTCAACATATACGTGGCCCCCCTTGCCAACCTAGCAAGATCCTTCGGGTTCACCCCTGTATCCTACGCTGACGACACCCAACTTCTTTTTCCCTTCAAAACTCTCACACCTGCAATAAAAAGATCTTTTGCAGAGGGGATGAGAGCCATTGCAGACTGGATGTCATCGAACTGTCTGCAGTGCAATGTCGGGAAAACTGAAGTTGTGCTGTTCGGGCAAGCGACGACACACTGGTCATCTGACTGGTGGCCTCTGGAACTTGGTCCTGTTCCCACCCCCAAGGTTAAGGTCAAGAACCTAGGAGTTTTGTTTGACCAACAACTTACTTTTAAGGACCATGTGAATCAAGTAGCCGGCACCTGCTTCCGGGCTATAGGGATGCTCAGACGTGTTTTTCCCTATCTCCCGGATCACCATAGGAAAACTCTGGTGCAGGCGCTTGTTATTAGTAGGATCGATTACTGCAATGGATTGCTCCAAGGAGCCAATGAGGAGCAAATCAAGAAATTGCAGGTCATTCAAAATACAGCCGCAAGGATCATCATGAATGCTCCTCCTAGGACTCCATCCTGCCCCCTACTGTCTCAGCTTCATTGGCTTCCTGTGAAGAAGCGTGTTCATTTTAAGACTCTGTGCACCATACACAAGAGTCTAATAGGGATGGGCCCTAAGTATTTTACAGACATTTTTAAGCCTTACACCCCAGGACGCTCCTTGCGTTCCAGCGACCAGCTACTACTCAAAATACCTAGAATTAAGAAAACTAGGCAAGGTGGACGTGCACTGGCCCATACCGGACCCGTTTTATGGAACTCATTGCCGCTCGGACTGAGGTCAATCACTAATCACATGGCGTTTAGAAAAAACCTAAAAACCCATTTGTTTCCCAGCTATTAACTGTCCTTCCATCCTTGGACACTTTCTCTTACTCTCTCTATACCTGCAGTTATAGCGCAGAGATACCCCTTCGGGGGTCTAGTCTGGCGCTCTATAAGAATATAAAATAAAATAAATGATGGATTATGTGGCATATGCGGCAAATTCATAATCATGCGAAAATTGTTGAAGCTGCACAATCATATAATTCCAGTGACCCCGAAATACAAACTGAGGATATAACACATAACATAGTGGTTGGGGTTGTCTTCACAAGTATTATACAAATGAATACTTTGCTCTGCATGTTACACTTTGTGCTTTACAATAGGCACATTATGCCTCTATGCTTCTTTATGATGAGTCAAAACCGGGAGTAGTGAAAACTCAGATCTCTTCAAGAGATTCATTAATCACCAGAGTTAAATAGACATTTTTGTTATGGCCTGAAAATTGCAGGCACGCAAAGCACTCAGAAGTCTTTTCCTTTCATCCTGTCGGATATTTCAAAATGTAGCTTAGTTCTCCAGCACGGCTCCTCCACAAATGCAGCATGCTTTGCCCTAGGCCTATGCAGAGGACGTCACGCCACATGCTGCAACTACACAAGGGTCAATTGTAAGGGAGTAGCCAGAAAAATAAAATACCCCCTGATTTATATAGCACTAAATAAACGAGCAAAGTCAGCTAAACTAGTCTTTCCTTTTGAAGTCTGTGAAAATTGTTCCCCTAATGAAAATTTGTAAAATTATGCTTTTAACAGCAGGAAAGAAACATAGTCAAAAACTGCATTTACCTATATTGACGTTTCTTTTATTCTTTCCGTCTTTTAATTTTCTTTCTTTCCTGATGTCCTTTTTTTCTTTACATCCTCCATTTATTTTTCTTTCCATCTTTCTGTCTTTCCTTTCATCGCTCATTCTCTCTTTATTCTTTAAATTAATATTTCATTTTATTTTCATATTTCTATATTCCACATTAAAAATCATTTTGTGTACCTTTTTTGGTCTTGCACCTGCGATACAGGGCAAAAGCTCTGTCGCAGCAAGACCTATTGCTGTCGGCTCCGCTTACAAGGAGCCAAAAGGGGGACAGGAGATGGGCACGCGCATGCTTTAGGCGGTACTGGGGCACGTGCAGGCTCCAGGCCGGACTAGGAATGTGGACGTGTGCGCCGTGGACATCTCCTGTCCCCCTTGAGAGGCAAGGCACTTTCACTTTCCATGCCCAAGACGTGTCCGTGCACTGGCGCGCCCCACTCACCAGTCTGCTGGGCAATGCGACGCCAAAACACATCGCTCTCCACTTCACCCGGGCCCCCTCCTGGGACCCGGGACTTTTCTGGATTTCCACCGATACCACGGGGCTGTCCTTTCTTCACTGGAGCCCCGCATCAGTGAGCAACACCGGCCTCTTCGGGCTGCGTCACAGGCCCCGCCCATGTCACAGGCATGGATGCCTGACTTCCTGCTTTCTCCCCCGCCCGCAACGGTGATTTTGTGCTTGCCTCTCTCTCCTGTGCCTGCTCCACCTTTGCTCCCTCTCCATCCCCCCCCTCACTGTGCTTCTGACCTGCCCCCGCGCCGGTTGTGCTTGTTTAGCTTGTATCTGTGAAAAGCAGAGAAAAACTTTTAACACCTACAGTACCATAAAATTCGAATTCCGGACGCTGAATAAATGGGAAATCATTAAAGTAACGCTGACTGACCCAAGTTTGGAAGAAAAACTCAAAAAAAGATATCTCTTTGCGCAATGTTCTTTCGAAAGATATGTCAAATCCGGTTGCCAGCAATAAACACAAGCAGTGCCAGTGACTTGATGGTGAGGGAAGCCTAGAAACTTGAACCAGGGAACACACGCCATGTAGCCACTAATTGGATTTTAAGATCTGACTCACGGTTCAGCAATGTGTCATGGCTGGGTGGCACAGTGCTCTTCTGAACTTGTTAGGTCTGTTTGAAACTTTCGAAGGCCGGCCTTGCAATATTCATGAATGGACAAAGACCACCATGGTGTAACAGGCGAAGTCAAATTAATCACATGTTTTTTAGCAGCCGCGTTTATTGTTTTTTCCTACTAGGATATTGTCCATGGCCCCGTAAACGTATTTGCACACATGACCCCATGTGATTGATCTGTGGACAAGGACTTGATTTGTTCTGGTTAAAGTCACTTCATTCGTTTTTCTGTCACAGGGCATCGGCCCGGATTTGACGCTGCTCTGCAAAGAATTCAGATGGCAGCCATATATGACGCCCAGGTGCAACATCAAACTGCAACATACAGCGATTAAGCTGTGTTTAATGCAGGTCTACAAGAAATTGCTTCAAGATTATGTAAATGGTTCAGCAGTTAAAAGCATGTGCAGAGAAGTGCCTGAGTGCAGTGTCTGTAAAGGGGAAATAGTGTAATTTGTCAGAAAACCATTGTTAGGTTTGGAAGGGTCTGCAGAAAGGTGCATAATACATTGGCAAAAAATGATTATGATTTATTTACCCTGTCAAGGCTACTACCCTGATATCTGCGTGTTTTTGGGCAGAATTAAAAAACCTTTGCTGGCAATACAAACCAAGGAAGCCAAGCTGCACTCACTACAAGGCAGGACAGGGCACTTTTGTGCAGATAACAGCCCAAATCTCCCATGCCAACCCATTCTCTAGTTATAAAAAAACAGGTTCAAGGAGTGTGTAGGAATGTGAAGAGCGCGCGCACACATCGCACACCACTCGCGGGATGTGGGACACTCACAGGATGCTAAGTAAACAGCAGCCATGTGCACAGGGAGGCAAATCACAGGCTTAACCCAGATGCATGGAACAGATTGCGATGGGATCAGCAAATAATATACAGGGCGGTAGCCATTCACATAAAGCTTTTTTGACAAATGTTCAAAGCACTTGCGCAGAAAGGTGTCTCCTTCGCAGGCAACTGCACTGAGCGGCGGCCCGCCCCTTTCTGCGCTCCACGACTCGCTTTCGTCCACGGCTCCCTTATGGGCCTGTAAAATGGTGCGGTCTTTGCCTCCTGGACTGCTGGTGTCTCCATGACCAGCTAGCAAGATGTCGTCCTCTGTAACTGGTAGTGAGAATACACTGCAGGAAGCTTGTGCGGGCATTGAAAGTCATCATTGACCCGAATTCTCGCCATCCACATCGGAACAAGCCCATGCAGGTGAGTCGCAACAGTCAAGGCAGGGAGGGAGGACTCTAGTATCTGCCCCAGTGTGTCACTGATGGGCGCCTCATAGTTGGAATTCTGTACGGTCGGTTGAGGTGTCTGAGTGATGTCTTACTGAGGGGCCGGTCCACCTGACCATTTTCCTAACCTGTCTAATGGCCTCAGGTACTTTTTTAGGTCTCGCTGGTGTTAGCAGCGCGAAGCGTTGCTCCAGCGAAAGACCTATTGTTGTTGGTTTGACGGGAATGGGGTACAGGGGGTGGTTACGCGCTTCACCTCGGCGATTTCATCTCGAGGACGCACTTCTGCAGTCGGGCTTGCATTACATGTGCAGACTCTCCAGGGCGCTGCAGATCTGTTTTTGCGATCGCGCCTAATGACTTCCGTGTCTCGTTTTGTTTTTTTTAGGCAAGTTGCACATGCTTGACTCTCCAGGGCGCTGCAGATCTGCGCTGCAGATCTGTTGTTGGGATTGCGCCTAATGACTTCCGTGCCTTGCATTTTTTTTAGGCAAGTTGCACGCGCTTGACTCTCCAGGGCGCTGCAGATCTGTTGTGATCGCGCCTAATGACTTCCGCGTCTCTAATTATTTTAGGCAAGTGGCACGCGCTTCTGCTGGCCTTGTGCAGACTCTCCTGTGCGCTTCAGTTCAGATGTTGTTAACTAATGTGCTTGGTGATTTGTATTTAACCACGGTGTTAAAAGTCGCAAAGGTACGTTAAAAGCCGCCTCACTGGGACTATGGTTGCCTTTAAATTCCAAAGCATTACCACGTCTCAAACTTTGTAACCCTTCTTATCGCTGACACCATTACGGTTAAAAGAACGGCGTACAATATATCATTTCTACGATACGAAGTTATGTAAAAAGCCGCCTCACTGCCGCTTCTGCTGGCCCTGTGCGCACTCTCCTGTGCGCTTCCGTTCAGCTGTTGTGAACTAATGTGATTGGTGCTTTTTAGGTCTTGCTGGTGTTAGCAGCGCATAGCGCTGCTCCAGCGAATTTGTTGTGGGTTTCCTGGGAATGGCTGAGAGGGCGAGGTTACGCGCATAACCTCGGCGATTTCACCTCGAGGACACGCTTCAGCTGGCGGGCTCGCATCACGTGTTCAGACTCTCCTGGGCGCTGCAGCTCTGGTGTTGTGAACGAGCCTAATGACCGCGCCTAATGACTTCCGTCTATCAGTCTAGCCGTCAATGTGCCCCGACGCCCCCACTCACCGGGTCTCTCATACTCAGTGCAGCTCTCCAAGATCCCCTCCGGGCTCTTTGCCTGAGGGGAGCCAAACCACTGTCCCTCCATCGAGGACCCCCATGGTGTGCGCATCCACCCATTCCTATTTGTACTGCAGAGTGCAGAGCCACTGCCCCTTCCTCTTGGCCTGGCCTGTGGGGCTTATAGCTCGATGTCTCTGCCTGTAGAGGGCACCTGTGCATGAACCCCCCCTCACTGGGCCCCGTCTGTGGAATGCAGGGGTAATTTCCTTCCATCGATGCCCCCAATGGGGTGCGCATCCCCCCCAACCCTTTCCCATTTGTACTGCAGAGCCAGAGTTCAGAACAACTGGCCCTTCCTCGTGGCCTGGCCTGTGGGGCTTATAGCGAGATTTCTCTGCCTGTAGAAGGTGGGTCTCCATTAACCCCCTTCCTGCTCCCACACCTGCGGAATGCAAGGGTAATGTCCCTCGGCTTCTGCTCTGCCTTTCCCCTCCGGGTTGAGGGTCCTGCGGGTGGGTGCGCTGCTCGATGGCACTTGGGAGCCCCCTCCCCGCATATGCTCCCAAGTACTGAGTGCATTAACGCCAATTAGGGGCAGCTGCCACACAGCCCCATTGAGCGCCGCCGGCCCCTGAATGCATCTGCCTAGAAATGAACACGAGGCGGGGAGTGGGTGAATGATCAGGAGAGGGGGCTCTCCCAGAGGAAGGGGCCGGGAGCTATGATTTTATGGAGCGCTTAGAAGCAGCGCCTTTCAGATTTATGTGCACTTCGACAACCACAATATCTGAGGAATCCCTTCGAGGGGGCTTCAGAGGGACTTTTGTAACCTTCTCAAAGCGGGCTGGGGCTTATCTGTGGAGGGGCTTGGCATCAATAGTAACGTTTCCAAATTACCATCATGACTCTGGGCAATAGCTTGCTTAATCTTCCCGACGGCCACCAGCGCCTATAGACCCTTACGGGTGATTGTGCCGCTTTACAAATGTGGATTATCATGTCATATGCTGGGATTCCCATATAACTGTAATTACTAATCAAAGGCCGGCTTAATATCCCAGCCACATTCTGTTAGCCCCGCACAGCTGGTCAGGGGGCGTCCTCCGCAGAGGGGTCTGGGCTGCTGCTGCCCTCACACTGCACTACAGCTAGTGCATACTGGCCGGGGTCTGCAGGAAAACGCACAGCTGATACAGCGCCTCTCAAGAGACAACCGCGTGGGAGCTATGCAAATGTTTATAAGTGTGAATGCGGTGGCCCTGGTGCCTCTCTGGTGCCTATTAGACTCTCAAGTCCTTCGGGAAAAAACAATTTTGTGTTTGTAATCATTTTGGTGCATTTAAGACAGAGCTGCACAAAACTTCATCTTAAAAGGATGCCCTTCCACGGTCTTAGGTAGCTCTGTGCCACCATGGCTCACTGCTTTTCTCTGCCTGGCCACAGGCTCTGGTGACTTAAGAAATCCGTGGCTCACAGGGCTCGGGTGGCTTCCTGACACTGTGGAACTGTTCCTTTTATGTTGTCTAAGGGATACCCGTCTGTCGGAATCTGGCCTTCCCCTGGCACGGCTAGCATTGGGATGCTGTGGCTCACAGTACTCTGCGCCGCCACAGGCGGGGACTCATTAGAGTCAAATCTGTAGTTGCACAGTTCATTAAAACAAGCATTTGCAATGCAATAGGTCTTGCATTTGCGAGAGTTTGAGCTATTGGCATTGTAAATGGCAATGCCTTTTATTAACAGCGTTTGAAAACCTGCAAGCTGTGCGTAAACAAGCACTTTGTAATTGTAGTCCTTGCTTATGAGAAGCAAAGCTGGCAGTCTCTTTTACTGACAGCCTTGCTTCTCGTAAGCAAGGACTATACGTACAAAGTGCATGTTTATGCATGGCTTGTAGGTTTTCAAAACAAAAGAATAAAAGGCATTGTCATTTACAATGCCAATAGCTCCAACTATTGCAAATGCGAGACCTATTGCAATTTTAATTGAAGTAACAATTGGAGACACGCTCATGCTCTTACCCGGCTGTCAGCCTTATTTCCACCGGCTTGTTCTTTCTCTTTATTTTGCATGTCACCCGAGAACGAGTAAATTGTACAGGAAACGTTCACAGTGAAACATTACAAAACACGTGCATTTTTGGAGTTTAAACCCGTATGAGACATCAGATGTCTCAACTGACTGCAGTTTATCTGCGCTCCATCAGTGCCAAGACTCACGCATAAATATAGGCCCAGGAGAGGCGCTTCGCATCACTCCCGGCCCTGGCACAGCATCTGGTCCTTTCAAGAGCCCGTCCATGTCTGCCTGCATTGAGACCCCATGCACTCCGCCATGTTAATGTTCTTCAGTCACTATTGAGCTGAGAGGGGCCTGTCTCTGGACTCGGCAATGGCTGGGGAGCAGTGTAGGAGAGTAGGGTCTGCAATCCTATGATCACCCAGATTTTTTGCTTTTGTTTCACTGGTTTACGACTTTCTCTGGCTGTGGGCCTGCCAATCAGACCCACAGCCTAGCTGTTCTCTCGCTAAATTGACATGTGTACCTTAGGTGCATTACCCAATTGGAACTGGGCCACCTTGTCAGACCCTGTAACTCAGGGCATCGGTGTACCCAGGGCCTACCAGGGGCTGCAGCAGGTATTATGCCACCCCTGGATGGCCATCTAAATCTGACACAACTGGCTGCACGACAGCTGGGGCAACGTGACGTACTCGCCCGTTGCTTTGGATATAGTATACCTATATCTAACCCTAACATGGACACCCGCATTCCTATCAGTCACTCCTATGGCAGGCCTTGACAATCCTGAAGGCAGAGTGCGTGGAATCGTGTGAATTGGGCTCTGGCACGAGCCGAGCCCGGTTGCAGCTTGCGGAACCAAGACCCAATGGCTGTTCCATGATAACGCATACCATATCGCTAACTTCGGTATCGCGTTATCAAGTAATGTCGAGTAAGGTGTCATACGAATCGGGATACTGACCCCTCACCAATGCTGGCGACGGGGTTAGCATTCCGCCCTTCTAGAGGGACACAACATGTACATAACTGTGAACCCCGGTTAAAGTTAACTGAAGCCTCAGCTCCACAAAATGGATGCTGCCACCACAGACACGAGTCTGACCTCCTGCTGCTGGGAGTCCTTCCAGCGAGGAGAGCTTGGACAAAGGGTTTCCTGTCCGGGGCGGTGCTTGCACCATCGCAGACAGGGTTTTGTGTATCCTGGGTAGGCAGGGCTTTACAGGAAGGTGACTGCGGAGTGGCACCCCGGTGCTCACTACGCATCTGCCGGCTAGAACCAGTTCCAGGGGCACCCCAGCCCCTGACCTGGGGAAAGTCCGGCATGGGAGAGGGGTGTAACCACCCCCCTTCCTGGTCCCACGCCTAGGGCAGGACCTAGTCACGTACCCACCCCTTTCTTTAGGATAAAGGCAGGAGCGGGGACCCTTCCAAATCAGATCATCTTTGAATCAAGAATACTTTCTACGAAAGGAACTCTCGACTCTTCTCAAGATTTCTCCCTTGTGGCTAAGGAGTAGTCACCCTGCATCCGCAGGCACCATCTAAGAACTCTGCGGTTTGCTGCAAGTCCTTCCTCAGGAATCCGACGGCCCAGCTCGACGAGAACCGGCTTCCCTGGCACCTCTGACCTCTACCCACATCGTCAGCTCAGCTGAGATCCGTGGGTGCGACGAGACCTAGAGGGACCAGCCATCATCAAAACCTGCACGCTTTCTTAAAACAGCACGACCGCCGAGGGATCCTCTGGTGAGTGCTCTGGGGTCCGAGAAGCCCCGACCCTGAAGCAGCTCGAGCACCGAAGCTCAGCCTCCCTGCATCTCACGATCTGCGTGGGGCCCTTCTGCTTTCCGCTGCTCAGCGCGTTGTCTGGTTACTAGCCGCTGGCTTGTGACCTTCTTGACGACACTCGACAACCAACGCTGCTGGTCTGGTTGCTCCAGACTGGCCTTTGCTCCCTTCTGAGAAAGGAGCACCCCGGACCCTCCTGGTCCACTCAAGACGCCATTTTAGGCCCACCACGTGGTCCTGAAATTTGCCAAGGCTTGTTGCCCCAAACCTGGGCCCAGCGACGCCGACAGCTTCAATCTTCGTGGGACAGCTCGCACCTCCATCCTGGTCGCCGACAACGCCTCCTGGTCCGTCAGACTGCAGAGCCTAGCGTCGCCCACTCACCTAGTCGAGGTGACGATCATCCGGTGCCCTCCTGGTACTTTCTGACTACTGGCTAGTAGTTACGAACTTGGTCCCCTCTGCTTTCAGGTGTCATCCATCTCTGATCCAGGCTGGGATCTCTACGAACTATCTACACTGGTCGCCGGCCAGCAACTCCTTCCTTCCGGCTCCTGGCTCGTCAGCGAAGACTCCCGACGTCTGTAAAGACTTGTGCAGCCCCAGCCCCTGGGCTAGGTAACGTCGGCATTTCGGTGCCCGCATAACCTCCTTATTGAAGGGTCCCGAGTCCCTATCGCTTCCGACTTGCCTTATCGGGTCCGCCCGAGACCACTAAACTTTCCGTGCCCTCGGGCACTTGTATTGATTGTGCACTTGCAGTATTTTCCTAAGAGTTTCGTTGTGTGCTTAGTACCCTGTCCTCATAAAGAGTACAGGGCTGTTGTGATTCTAATAAATACACTGTTTATTTTCATAACACTTGTGTGGTGTCCTTTCACTTGGTGTTCAAGGGGTATGTGATGGTATAACAGCTGGCTTAACATGCCCTCTAGAATTTAGCCAGAAGACTGCTTGTATCCACGCTACTAGGATAGCTGGTCTAAGGTTGACTTACAACCAATCACCATAAGGGTCGTTTGGACCGATGCATAGTGATCACTAGAATAGTGAGCACTGCATATCGGGCCAACTTCTCACAAGCAGCAGCTGCAGGACAACCAAGCAGTGAGCCCCGGCCCAGGCTTTCCTTCGCAGGGTCGAGCAGGACCTTGGACGTTCGACTGCGCCCAGGGACGTCTTCAGCATTTTGAGGGCCTGGGGCCACACGTATTTTGGGAGGCCCAGTTTGTGGCAGTTGTTAAAATGTATGAAACAATTTCAGCACTTTCATGCCGTCCTTGGCCAGGTCACTGACTGCACAGGCACAGGTCAAAATTCTAAATGGGTTTACCTCAAATATTCATTGATAGTGACCTTTGCTTTCAATATTATAACTTAGCAGCAGCACACTAACATTATTGCTAATAATCTTTGAAAACTCCTGCCATTTCTGATATTTAAGATCCTGTTTTGATCTAAAAGAAACTGTTTTTATGGCTGTCCCATGGTGGTGAAAAACAAAAATTTCTCTGCCAATACATCACCCACACTGAAAATAAATTAAAGGAATATGTATTTAAAAAAATCTGTTCAGAATGAGAGCAAAAGCAATTCTGGCTCTATCCGGGGCCGCCCTGAAAGGCTGGGTCCCTGGGCCAGGGCCCACTGTGCCCGTGCCTTAAAGCACCTCTGCTTGAACCTTTCAAACACTTTAGGAGAACACAGTTATCCGTGTTACATGGGATTAACAATATTACAATTTTTGTTGGTTGTCCTATGTTTAGGATTACTATTATTATTATGCAGATTCCGAGCTGCTCTCTTGCGGACCTGGATCTTTAGCCCCAGCTCCTAGTAACTGACCTGAAAATGTGGGATTCTGACAGACCACTTTCTCTCCCGTGCTAAAAATTGAAAATGTGTGGAATGCGATATAATTGTAAACATAATGTAATTGAAATGTGAAAATGCGCACTTGATACGCATGATCTACTACCTTCTCTCAACAATCTCATGATGCACAACACCCTGGTACCCAACAGCTAGTTTTCAACTGTATAGCTATACATAAATGCATAGTTGTTTTTATTATTGTTGTTGTTTTATTGCTGCTGCTGCTATTTTATTTTACCACTTTTTAGGTTTTGTCTATTCCATCCCGTAGGGATGGTGGGCGAGATTTATAGTGAGGCTTTCGAAAAGCCTATCCAACTGCGGATCGTGTACAGTTCATGTGAGCCAGGCACGTGCACAGGAATCCTCTCCCCCTACACCTCCTTCAAAGCAAGACAAGAACATCAAGGCGACCACAGCTGCTCTGATTCCATTTGCCACCAGCCACTACACGCGCTCCGCAGGTCATAAACAAGACCATCTGCTTGTGAATCGGAATGCTGGCATGGTTGCCCAGCCCCCCTCCCAGTGCTGCCTTTCCTCTGCCATTCTATGGTTCCAATACGTCTTACTAAAACCTAGAGTGGCACATGCAATCTTTTGTCGTCTCTTTGCTGCTCAGCTTCAACCGGTGCCCGACATCGCACCCCTGTTCTACGCACCTCACATGTATCGCCCTGCCCCACCGGAGCTCTGTTTACCACCACTGCATGCCCCCAGCCCCTCTGAAACTTTGAAAAAGTGTCACTCTACCACTCTACTGCCCTCACTCTATCACTCTACCACCCTCACTCTACCACCCTCACTCTACCACTACCTCCCTCACTCTACCACTCTACCCCCCCTAACTCTACCACTCTACCCCCCTCACTCTACCGTCCTCACTCTACCACTCTACCGTCCTCACTCTACCGCCCTCACTCTACCGCCCTCACTCTACCACTACCACTCTATCGCCCTCACTCACTCTACCACCCTCACTCTACCACTCTATCGCCTTCACTCACTATATTGCCCTCACTCACTCACTCTGTTGCCCTCACTCACTCTATCGCCCTCACTCACTCTATCGCCCTCACTCACTCTATCACCCTCACTCACTCTATCGCCCTCACTCACTCTATCGCACTCGCCCTTCATCTATCTATCTATCGCCCTCCCTCTATCTCTATCCCACTCACTCTATTTATCGCATCACCGTAGCATCACTCAGCACCACCACAGCATCACTCAGGGGCACAACAACATCACTATGCGCTACCACAGCATCACTGAACGCCACAGCATCACTCTGTGCAACCATTCAACAACAACTGGTTCAAATATGTTCTCTAAATGTTTCAAGCTTTATTACAAATGTCACAAACAGATGTTAATATTTCACTTCTGTTCTTGGATTTTTATCACAATAAAATACACTGAACATAATCTTCACAAAAGTTATTTTCAAAGGTTTAAGCTATTGCCATTCTAAATTACAATACCTTTTTAGGTTTTGCCTAGCCAATGCGTACGAAGTACGCATGTGCTAGGAAAAAGCTAATGAGTATAGTATATGTGGCTTGGAATACGCCCCCGTCTTTCATTGACTAGCTCCATAAATGGAGGCTAGCCATTGGAAGACGGGCCTGTCCGTCAATGCTCGACCAGATTCGGGGGCGTTCCCGAGAATCTTTGGCTTTTGGCGACGTCAGCCGAAAGCCTGTTCTCGGGAACGCCCCCGAATCTGGTCCGGCATTGACGGCACCCGCCCTCATTGCAGCCGCCGTCATTTCTGGGATCCTGTTGGTGTTTAGAGTCGACCCTACGTGAACAGACCGGTGACCGAGTGGAACGGAGATGCCACCTCTACCTATTAATACGAAGTGCACGCTTCCCTGTGTTCCCGCCCCCCCCGTCCCGCTGTCCGTGTTCTCGCCCCCCTCCCGCTAAGCTATGTTTTGCATTGCCGTAAAAACAGGCTTTCCCTTTACTACGCGGTTATGTCAGTCATGCTGCTGCCACAGGAAGACGACCAGCGTGACTGCAGGCAGTCCCCAATCACCCTGAGTAATCCTGCAAGTCCCAGCCGTGCACTGCCTGAAGACAGAGGGAGCCCTCCGTGCCGAGCACAGACCCATTACGAAGGGTTTGTGCCTCTCAGATGGGACTTGCGACGTCTGCTGTGATCGCTCAATACCACTCTTCAGCTCCGTCGTCAACTGCATGTCTTAACATTCTTAACATTCTGCATTGTGCTTTGACTGCCTATTGGACCAGAGAGCCCACAACGTCTTCTTGGTTGGGAGAGCTGGCGCCTGCATGGTACAGGGATCGCACCGGTCGGGATCCCCAGTAAACCACCTTAGTTTTTTGGGGGGGGGTTCATCGCGGTTGTGAACGGTTGTGTGTGACGTATGTGGTAAAACGGGACAATATGATGTTCGTCGCAACCCGCACTCGATGGACAATAATAAAAACAGGCCGTATACATTATTCGTTAAAATGTGTATTTTGTTGCAAACAGCTTTTTTTTGGGGGGGGGGGTTATGATCTCGACAGTAGGCATTAAATACAATATATTACTTTAAATCATAAAAAATGATCTGCACCCCCGTACTGAGAGCGCTGATACTATTATGATCGTATTTTTTTATGCTCCGTTAAAACTTGCATCGGACCTGCTTTGTGTAAATTGCACGTGTTTATAATAAGTTAAAGTGAACTGAATGTATCACGTAAGACGGGGGTGGGGGAGGGTCACAACACGGGTTCAGGGGTCCCTCGACCTCGGGCACTTGGTTCTGTCAGACTTCGGGGGGGGTGTATGACAGGGGTGAGTTGGGGGGTCAGAGGTGGTCTATTTACCATCTCGCAGACGTGCTTGGTTGTTATAGCCTCAGAGGTTTTGAACATCTGATTGCACATCAGGCCGGGTAATGTGCACGGCTTGGAAATCTATGTGGAATCAGGCCCTGCACGCTGACTCCGACTTTCATCCTCCTGGAGTCGATGCAAATGAGTTAGTGGCATTTGAGGAGGATGATACTGACGCACCTGTTGTTTTAAATGTAGTCAGGCAGTTTCCGGTCGAATTGGGTAAAAGTGTATATTGCAAGTTCAGAATTCTTCACCTGAGGAAATAAAAGCGTGAGTACGTATGTACATATGCGTGTGTGTCTGTGTGTGTGTGTGTCTAAGAAGAATCTCTAATACACCGACAAATGCATAACTATCTCCAAACCTAATGTACCGGTACTGGATATATAGTTAGTTTTGGGTTCCAAAACAAGCGAACTGTGATCCCGGCTACCTCTCTTGACCAAACTGTGTGACACTTGGCAAACCGTGGTGGCAGTTACTTGCAATTGTAATAAAATGTCTCTGCGACTCTCTTTGAGTAAGACAATTCCTTGTAAGAGCAACAGAGCTCAGTGGTTCGCATTTAATTTATCTGCATTTAAGTAGGACGGGAGTATAACACACAGAAGGCGAGAAATAAGAGAATGCAAGTTGTGTTTTTTTTTAATGAATTCTGCACAGGATCTTAATACGTCAAGTGTATGTTTCATATCAGCAAACTGACTCGCTGTAACATTGGCGCGCATTTGGATAAACTCGTGCTAATAACTCGGCCTGAAGCAAATATAGCGCCTTCATTATTAATGGAGGATGTGGCGTAAGGGCCAGAGTTGCTGACTAGCTGACTTTGGTGTTGGGGAAACCAGGTTCGAGTGTGACATACGCCCAATTTCATCCTGTGATTCTGGGCAAATCACTTAATCTCTCAGAGCCTAATAAAAATGAATGTGTCCTTGTGTAAGCAACTGGTACTTGTGTAAAGCGCTCCGATACATTCAGGTCGATTTCACGCTAAGGCAACCCCCCCCAAAAAAAATGTGCATATACACCGCTTGCTTACACGGCCTTGCTTCTTTTAAGCGCTGTGGTAGCAGCAGATGCGGCTATAACACAAATCATTTTGGACGGTGGAGTGGGAAAGGTTGAGCCCGAGGCCTGTACTAGAAGCGTACAGTAATGCAGCATATGCACGAACCCTCTGAAGGTCCTTACTCCATGTCAGTATGGGAGGGAGGGGCATGTAAAAAAAATCTGCTCAAATCGTGTTCCGTCCTCGCTGGGAGAGAACGGCGCACCCTCAATACGGTTTTAACAATGGGAAATATTAACAGAAAACTAGAACACAGCTTGCACAAGAATTATTTCGTTAGAATGATTTATTATTAAGTCTCGGCTGTCCTGCCAAACACGTAAAGAACAGCACGAGCAGAGCTGGTGTTGGGTCAGCGCTGCCCACGCGCCCCTCCGGCGCAGCGTGGCCCTGCAGCTGGGAGAGGGGCGACAGCGCCGTGGTGTCAGGGCACGAGCGCCCGCACGTGGCTTCAGGTGGTGTCAGGGAGCGAGCACGTGCCTTCAGGTGGTGCTTTCAGCCAGTAAACCAACATGGCTTCTTCCCCAGGAGGCGGCGGCGCCCTCCAGGTGAGCCCGGCCCCTCCTCCTGCCCGTGCGGCCCGCATGGCACCAGTGCCCTCTGTCCCCAGAGTGACAGGAGCCCCAGGCTAGACACGCAGCTTTGCCAACAAGGCGTAGTTTTCAAACTCAGCTGTAATGTCTCACAGACAGTCTGAAACTTACAACCCGTCATTACTCATAAGTGTCTTGTTCCTAAGAATGTCTCGCAACTGTCCATTCAGTTGCCTCCACATTTGTTCTGTTGTTTACCTATTTTAGCTAGGTGACCTATTCACTTATATGTTTGATCCCATGTTGTTTCACTTTTGATCTGGGCTTTATCAGATATCATGAAGAATGGCAAGCCTGCACCAAAATACCGGATACAACTTTGTTTTGTTTTTTCTTGCCTTCTGCCTTTTGATTGTGCCTCTGCCCGTTCCCGCCCCCCCTCCCGCTGTCCGTGTGCCCGTTCCCGCCCCCCTCCCGCTGTCCGTGTGCCCGTTCCTGCCCCCCTCCCGCTGTCCGTGTCTCCGGCCCCACTTGTAAATGCTTGTTTTATTTTTGCAGTATATTTCCTTGGGAAAGCATATGTCTGTTGTTGCATTTGGGGAATGAATCTCTGAAACTGAGATCTGTTTTGAATTTGGGAAGTGCTTCTCTTAGAGACAGCAGCATAGTGTGGGTTGGTCAAGGGAGGCACTTCAATGACTTGATTCATATTGGATATTAAGAACATTTTCCTTCGCTGTGGATCTCTTTCTGATTCGATAAGGGTGAGCATATCTTTTTGGGGTGCAGAGGTTTCTCTGGATGCGTTTAGGAAACCATTCTCTGAGATTTAGACCTGAGAATGGTTTTGTTCAGGAGCCCAGTCTCAAAGTCTGCTTCTTGCTTTCAGAGCTTCGAGATTTCATGAAGAATGGCAAGCCTGCACCAAAATACCAGATACAACTTTTTTTTGCTTTTTCTTGCCTTCTGCCTTTTGATTGTGCCTGTGACCGTTCCCGCCCCTCCCCCCCCTCCCGCTGTCCCTGTGCCCGTTCCCACCCCCCCTCCCGCTGTCCGTGTCTCCGGCCCCACTTGTAAATGCTTGTTTTGTTTTTGCAGTATATTTCCTTCGGAAGGCACATGTCTGTAGTTGCATTTGGGGAATGAATCTCTGAAACTGAGATCTGTTTTGAATTTGGGAAGTGCTTCTCTTAGAGACAGCAGCATAGTGTGGACTGTGAGAGCTGTGTGGGCTGTGAGAGCTGTGTGGGCTGTGAGAGCTGTGTGGGCTGTGAGAGCTGTGTGGGCTGTGAGAGCTGTGTGGGCTGTGAGAGCTGTGTGGGCTGTGAGAGCTGTGTGGGCTGTGAGAGCTGTGTGTGCTGTGAGAGCTGTGAGAGCTGTGTGGGCTGTGAGAGCTGTGAGAGCTGTGTGGGCTGTGAGAGCTGTGTGGGCTGTGAGAGATGTGTGGGCTGTGAGAGCTGTGTGGGCTGTGAGAGCTGTTGGCAATATAAATAACAATGCTATTTATTTATAAGTAAAAAAAAAAGAAATGTGATGAGCAATGCCAATAGCTCTAACTTTTCCAAAGGCGAAACCATTGCATTGTAAATGCTTGTATTTAAGTATTATTTATTAAAAAAATTAAAAGCCATTGGTATTTGTAATATCAATACATCTAAGTCACATAAATGCAACACATATTGCATTACAAATGCTATAGGTGTCACATTTGTGAAACTTAAAACTATTGGAATTGTAAATGACAAAGCTATTAATTTAGCTATTTTCAAAACCAACACATAAATACAAAATTTGTCATTTACAATACCAATAGCTCAAACTTTCCTAATGCGAGACCTATTGCATTGCAAATGCTTGTTTTCCATTTGATCATCCTCTTGTCCTTCCTTCCATTGTTAAATATAAATCTTTCTCTTTCTTTCCAGCTTTCTTTCATTATTTGCATTCTATTCTTCCTTCACTTTCTCACTCCATTTGCCTTGTGCTTCTTTTTGATTTACCATTATCATAATTTCTCTTTTGGTCCTGCATTTCGCTACTTCCGCACCCTCTGCACACCCCACCCTCCACACTCACACACACAGCTGCATCACAGTGATTATTCTTGCTTTATTTCATTTGGTTGTTATTCTCTCCTGTTCTGATCTGCGAGTCACAGATCAAAGTTAGGAAGGGCCATGAAACACTTATCCGAACCCGGGTGCTTCCCTACACCTTTGGCCCATTGTCATTCTTTAGGTGATAATCAGCCACATCATAATGACAACGGGCCCGTACAAGGACTGAGGGAGGTCGGGGATGGGCTGCTGCAGCCTCAGAGAAGTGTGAGCTAACTCCGATTGTCACAGGGGAACAGCACAGCTTGTTGTCGTCCCCAAAATTATGGACAAAAGGCGTCCGTAAAAAAAATGCTCATGGACAACAGAGAAGGGCCCCAAATAACGGGCAGTCCGTGAAATTTACGGATGGTTGGTCACCCTAGTTATGTTAATGGTCTTTAATTAGCCCCGATTCAATTGAGGTGTGGTCGCCATCTTGGGGAACGGGCCGGTGAGGCCGGATTGTGTGGCAGGTGTTGTGCACTTCCCGGACCCCGTAGCAGTGTTTTTATCAGTGTTTGAACCCAAGCAAGGAGCGGGGAGACTTGACTGAGAGACCTGCTGGTGGGATCACCCCGTGCCAGGTGTGGTGAGACTTACTTTCCTGGTGGGCTGACGTCACGTGAGGGGTCGGGGCTCCTTTTGTCTGCTGATGCCTCGGACATCATGCTGAGTGGGGGTTGTCGCGGTGCAACCGCTTTGTCCTGTAACCAGGAGTTTGGCTGCATCTGCAGTCCCCCCACTGTTTGAGAGTGGTCCGGAGTTAGGGCCGGGGCCTACAACAACAGACGCAGGAAGCACATGAGAGGGGCAACCAGAGGTACAAGATCATGGCGAGACAACACATAGAGAAGCCGGTAAGACAGTGAGATCAGGGACGCTTATACCCAGCTGTGGCCAGAGGTTCAGGCCGAGACTGGGGATGCGACGGGGTTTGCAGGGAATCTATCCTTGGGACAAGTCCTGAAGGCCTGTGGAGGAGCGAGATAGCCGAAGTGCATAGAGCATTATCAGAAGGCCCTGACTTGAATGTATTGATACCAAGCAGTCTGCTGAAGGGCACCATCGGAGTGTTGAGTCTTGGGTCACATGCAACATTCCATGTTTGGGCCCGAACACGATCATTAGGAGCACACAGGACCTGGTCCCTGGCTGGGGTTTCATCCACTGAGGGAAGAATAGCTTGTGCCCTCCCTTGCTGGAAGGGGGTTTCTAGGACACTGCCTGTACGACCAATCAGTCACCATGACCAAGACAGCTGAGCGGACGGATGGACAGAGAAGAGCTTGGAAGATGCTTGGCTGAAGAGGGGACTGCAGTATCCAAAGAAGGTTACCCAACCCCAAAGTCCAGAGTTGTTAAATGAGCCACAGACGGCGCAAAATGGCGGAGCACAAATGGAGCTACCATTTTGTTGTTTCTTGTCCCCTCCCTCGGTCCGTCGGACTTCATCCGGCCGACCCTCAGACATTGACGGAGACTTGGCATGCAGCTTTTACTAGTCTACCGGTTTGTGCCCCCGTTACCCTCCCCCCTCTTCTTTCATGTGGTGTCTCTCGCCCCCCCTCCTCTTTCCCTCCTTCATTCTCTGTCTACTTCCCTTGCTCCTCCCCCTGAATCGCTCCCCTTGCCTGCTTATTCTCTTACGTATGCCCTTATTGTTTTTCTCGACTGAATATGTAACTATGTAGCTATGCTCTAATAACTGTGTAACCTTTGTGACGATGTAACCTGCAACAATGGTCTGATACTCATGTATAGCGCTCTTATTTATCCGGGTCTAGCCAGGGCTATATAAAACATTAAAAAAAATTAAAAAACAACTTGTGGATCGTATAAATCCAAATCTTTCTTGAACACTTGGTTAGGCGAAGAATGCAAATTAAACAAAGAAAGGCAGCCTTCTCCTAATAGAATTGGGCGTATGTGGCAAGGAAGCATGGATTGTGCACAATATAAAGGAACAGTCTAAACAGGAGCCAGTGTGGGATTTGTTTATGGCAAAAACAACTATCCCATGTACTCATGCGGATTACCTAGCCTTGGACAACCTGGAGGCTGAAGAGAAAACGTAGAAACCTCGGTACAGGGGGTCGGTATAGTCTAAGTTTACAGTGGCAGAGAAAGGCAATTTGGAAGTGTAAGTCTTCCTTGGGTGGCAAAGACAGTAGGCGCTCGTGGAGACCACCTAAAATGATTGAAGGATTAAAGTGTGGCTAGATTCAGACTGAAATCTCGAAATTACGTACGAAAGGGACAGATAAGTGGACCATTGTTTATCCAGCTGGGTCCTGGCCTTGCTCACCAAGATCTGGGCACTGATTGCACCAAGCATGAGCAGGGAGGCAAGGAGAACATGGTCGGTACTAGGACTGTAGTTTTTTTCCTAACCTCTGGTGGCTCTTTAAACACTCATGATCAGATCACCATTAGATTGGAGATGGCCAAGTTTGTGCAAAAAAATAATAAGCTCTGGCTTTAAAGGAATGTTGTTCGGTAATTTTAAGCAATAGCATGGGGCTAGATATGTATTTTTGTGGAAGAAAAGAACTGTAGAATAATATTGGTGTAGGTTACCAGGTAAGGTGACAGTTGCACTGTCAATCCAGGCCTAAAAATGTTAATGAATGCCCTCCTACCATTGGTGCTGCTGTCAGAGAAAAACAATAGAAATTATCTAGTTATCTAAGATATTTTAATAGCATTCCAAAGTCATGTGTTTGTCGCTGAAAGGTCATGCTTAGGCAGCTTGATAAATAAACAAAATGATCACAACTGTGGGAAGGGCAAGCACTTCTTTTATGGAAGTAAACAAGTTCTGCCCAATCAAAACATGTGCTCCTAGCTCCCTAAATGTGGGTGGAGCCAAGGCTCCTCTCTAGTGATGCTCACATCATTTTCTGGCGACAGCTGCGAGGTCAAGCCAGACCATACAAAAAAAATGGCCAGCATGCCTTCTCTCTATGCCTACAGTACAGTGAACATCATTCATGAGGACTGCCTCAACCCTGGTACAATTTTAGAAAGCTGAAACACCTTTTTAAAGAACAATACATCACAATGACGTAACAGTCCACTTTCACACTCAGGACTTCGCTTTCCCTCAAATCACTTCTTAGGTTGATCCTATGACGCAGCACAAGCTGTCTGGTTGAGAAAGACCTATTTTGAACTAAGAAGTCGATGAGCCAAGAAATAAACAGGGAGAACTGAGCTAGAGCTGAGCCATGGGTTTATCTTGGCTATAAGATCATGTGTACAAGCCGAGCCTTGCAAATATTTGGCATGTACACTTTGCACCAAACATCATGTAAAAATATGACTCAGCCTCCTCAAAATTCAAAACAGGGTATTTATATAGCATGCAGAATCATGTTGCCGTACTACATCAGATTATATCACCTCATTAAGACATTTATTGAAACAAATAGTTTTTAAACATGAACTTAGAAACCTTCTTGACCCCATCCTGAAGACAATGCCATTAGTCGACTAAGAGATAAGTCAGTAGTCCTATATAACCTAAAGGTGGCCCAAATTTGTATTGTAGATGGAGCAACATTATAGCCTATTAAACCATAGCACACACTCTGAAATCAAATATTTGTAGGTGCTGTCTTTTGCAATAATGAAGAAAAATGAGATCCAATGAAATGAAATATTTGCCCACGATCACACAGCTTGTAAGCAGGGCAGCCAGGACTGATCACAAGTTTTCTGGTTTCACATTGTACAGCCCAGCCATTATACATGTATCTCTTTCTCCATTCTGTTTGATGTGGAAGTTTAATATTTGTCTTTAATCCTTGGCACTGAGGCTCAAGCATGAGTGGCAGGCAGAAGCCATATGAAAGCTCGGCTCAATATGGCTTGACGGTGCAAGAGAATCTTGGGATGAGCGAAGGCAAGGCCTTTTGTTCGAGCCTGACTCGAGCTCTCAGTGGCTTGCCCACCTCCAGTACAGTAGGGCTTACAGCCCACCCATTGCTCACTTAGCTAGCTTTATTGCCATCCTCATTTCCTTGCTTCTTATTTGAGGGCTTGCCTCCCTCTTTTTGTGTTTTTCCTACCCTGAAGCATAGCATCTTTATGATCCTTTTGATTGGCTGACTTGTATGCTTCAACTGCTCACATTTAAGGCACTACTATTTTCTTTTTCATTCAGCACTCCAGGAAAGTATGTTTCTGCTAGTGTTCTTTCTTGTGCTGCTTCGACCCTCAAATACCCCCATCAGTATGTTGCTCCCCTCGCCTCCCAGCTTACAGCAACAGGGATATTTTTGCTGAGGAATGGCTGAAAAGCAGATTTCAGAGGTTGTGTTTTCTTCTGCATTCCACATATTTGAATGAAAGCTCAAGCTTTTGTGGTGTGCGCTCTAGTCTACGAGCGTGAACGCGATGACGCGTCACGCTCGTAGACGAGAGCGGAAGGCGCGCGCTTGCGCAGAAGGGACTGTAGCGAAGGCGCGAAACGGCAATTCGGCAGTTGGCGACCGGAGCTCAACCTAAATAGACGCTCGGCGCTTTATGCTTGGTATAACTTTGTTAATTATAAATAAAGAAGTTCTACATCTACAGAGGCTCATTAGCATTGAATGTGGGGGCAAGAAGACGACATTATATTGGCGACGAGGCTGAGACACGAACACCAACCGAGCACAGTGGACAGGAGCAATCACCCTCCACCAGCCCTCCACCAGCCAGTAGAACAGCAATCTGCAACCAGCACAAGCATAGAGCGTGGCAGCAGCGCAACAGTACCACTTACCAGGATACAAGCCACAAGGAATCAGGTCAGTGCTGCCCAAGGGACAAGAGCCTATAACCCAGCACCCTGGCAACCAAAGGCACCATCCCACAGCCAGAGGAAGGGGTGCAAACAGACAACCCCATGCAGGCAACAAGGGATAATACTTTAGGTAGTCCCAGAGGTCAAAGTGACACCGCAGGGAGTGCAGGAGCATCCAGCGTGCCCGACGAACCCAGAGCCCAAGCAGTAGATCCCAGAGGCGAGGCCAAGATGGCAAACCAAGCTTCAGCCCTGATGGCCCCCATCCCCTTCCTACCCAGACCAGGGGAACCCCAGTTAAAATGGGAGGATTGGAGGGAGTACTCTACAGGATGAGTACATTAAAGACCAGATAGTAATGCATACCACCAACAGGTCCGTCCAGGACAAACTATGGGCACAGAATGAGACCTCACTCAAGGAAGTCATAGCAATGGTGAAAAAGGCAGAAATGTCGAAACGCTGCGCAGATGCGGCCAAAAGAGAAAGCACGCAGAAGCAGATGATTAACAAGATAGATGAGGCCTCAACATCCAACAAACAAAAAGGATCTTACGGAGAACAGAGGAAGGAGACCAAATGGACTGGGAAACAGACGGTCCGCCCCAGCACAGACAGAAAATTCTCTTGTTATAGATGTGGCAGCACAGCGCACTCTGCTCAGGATAAACGTTGTCCTGCGTTTCGCGCCAGATGCGCGTTCTGCGGCCTGGTCGGCCATTTTGAAAAAGTATGCCGCAAAAAGGGAAAGAAGACCACTGTCAAGTGTGTGGAATCAGCGACGTCGGAAGTCAGCGAGGAAGACGACCAGGAAGACGGAGAAATGGTACTGTGTATAGAGGATCAAGTATTGGAGGTGACAGGAAAACGCAGAGATAATCCCCGCACGGACATGCTCATAGGGGGAGTGAAGGTACACGTGGCAGTCGACTCAGGCTCTCCTTGGACTATAGTACAAAGATCCATATGGGACGAAGATTTCGCACCAGTAGTTGGTCCAGATCTACTTCCGCCGGACATCCGGCCCATCTCATACACAGAGAATGCCATTCCCTTAGTGGGCTGCAGAGACTTCGTGTTCGAATTTAGAGGGAGGTCAGCCACCTGCACGTTGTACGTTGCAGAGAAGGGCCCTTCGGTACTCGGATGGAGAGACGCAGGAGATCTAGGGATCATACTCAACCCTGGTGGGAAAGAACAGATACTCTTAACGGACGAGTGGCCCCTCACCAAAGGAGAAGATTGGAAGTCTGCCTACCCCAAGGTGTTCGAGGGTACTGTGGGAAAACTGGACAAATTCGTCCACAAAATGGTCCTCCAGGAGGGGGCAATACCAGTTACGCACAAAGTCAGGAACATCCCCATATCCACCAGCGAAGCGGTGCAACAGGAACTTCAGAGACTGGAGAAACAAGGCATCATAGAGCCAGTGGACAGCTCGGAGTGGTTGTCCCCCTTGGTGGTGGCCAAGAAACCTAATGGGAAGGTTCGTCTCTGCGTGGACCTCCGCGAGCTCAACAAAAGCCTCATGGTTGAGAAGTTTCCCCTGCCCCGAATTGAGGAGATGCTGGCAAGAACAAAGGGAATCTCCCACTTCTCCACCATAGATCTCACGTCAGCATATCATCAAATTGAACTGCATCCGACGAGTAGAAAGTACACCTCCTTCATCACGCCCTTCGGGTGTTATCAATTCCGCAGGATGCCCTTTGGACTGGCGTCCGCAGCGGCGGTATTTCAAAAGTTGATGCATCGATTGTTTAAGGACATCTCAGGAGTGCAGTACTTCCAGGATGACATACTGGTGATGGGCTCCACCAAAGGGGATCATGACAGCAAACTAACCAGAGTCCTTGAAGTATTACAACACAAAGGCTTAACTGCGGAGTGGAGCAAATGTAAGATAAGGATGCCCTCAGTCACGTACTTGGGACACGAGATTGGAACACACGGAATTTCCCAGAAGGAACAAAATGTGAAAGCCATCAAGGAGGCCAAGGCCCCGAGTACCAAGGAGGAAGTGCGGTCATTCCTCGGAATGGCCGAGTACTATAGTAAGTTCGTGAGACACTTTGCCACCAAAACGTACAGAATGAGACAGCTCATCAGAGACAAGTCGAAGTTTGAATGGGACACGGAAGCGCAGAACGAATTTGAGATGGTAAAGGACTGCATCAGCCAAGCCGTTCCATTGCAAGGATACGTCCCCTCAGGCAACACCATCTTGACGACGGATGCAAGCGACAAGGGCTTAGGGGCAGTGTTGGCGCAGGAGAGGGAAGATGGATCCATAGAAACCATCAGTTTCGCTTCACGTGCTCTCTCCCCGACGGAACAAAGGTACAGTGTCATTGAAAAAGAGATGCTGGCAGTCACTTGGGCCATTGGCAAGTTTCGGCAGTTCATCTGGGGAACCAGGTTCAAGCTCCAAACGGATCACAAGCCCCTGGTCAAGGTCCTGACGTCGTCGGGCCACGACACAGCGACCCCAAGAATAGCAAAAATGACACTAAAACTACTAGATTACACGTATGATGTGGAATATCTGCCAGGAACTCAAAACAAGGTGGCAGATTACCTCAGCCGAGCTTCAGCTATGGAGAAAGCGCCGGAGACGACCCCGGACAATGAGGAGATGGTAGCCAGCATGGAAGACCATGAGGTGACGATTAGCCGTCAAGAATGGGCGGCTGCCTACGAACAAGATGTGGAGAAAGTAGAGATAAAACGACACCTTACGTCTGGATGGCCGGACAAGAAGAAGCTCACAGAGGGAGTGAGGAAGTTCTATGAGATGAGAGAGGAACTGTCCTTGAGTGATTCAGGGGTCTTTCTATACAGAGGAGAAAGGGTAGTACCACCGGAAGTCCTGATACCCAGATTATTGAAACAACTACATGAAGGACATCTGGGCATCGTTAAGACCAAGGCACGAGTCAAGCAAATGTATTGGTGGCCAGGCATGGATGCCCAAATAGAAAGGCAAGTGAGAGAATGCGGACAGTGCCAAGGAGCGGACAAAATACTACGACCCCTCAGACCTGCCTTGGGAAAGTTCGAGAACCCACAAAACCCCTGGGAGAACGTGGCCATTGACATACTCGGGCCCGTCCTGGATAGCAGAGGAGTGAACAAATTTCTATGTGTAGTCATAGACAAGTATTCCAAATGGCCTGAAGTCGATATACAAGAATCCATGGACACGGACACAGTGCTGAAGTTTTTGACGTCCTTGTTCTTAAGAGAAGGAATACCCAAATCCATACTTAGTGATAACGGACCGCAATTCGTCTCGGACAAGTGGATGTGATTCATGAAGAGGAATGGGATTGAGTCGAAACACACGGCCATCTACCACCCAGCATGTAACGGCCAGGTAGAGCGGTTCAACCGCGTGCTAATGGGCTCCATACAAGCAGCCATCTCGCAAGGAAAAGACTGGGAGACCGAAGTAATGAGCATGCTATGGGCTTACAGGATCACCCCCACGGTGGTGGGTTACAGCCCCTTCCAAGTGTTGAGAGGCCGACTCCCGTTCACCCGGGACAACGTGGTGTGGAGGGAGAAAACCATCACCAGCAAGTGGTCCCCAGCAGTGGTTCAGCACAACCTTGAGAAGGCCCAGAAGATTTATGCTGCCCATTACGACAAACGACGCAACACGAAGGAAACAGAGCTGGAAGAAGGAGAATGGGTTAGGGTCAAGCTTCCACCCTACAAAAGAAAGGAGAAAGCAAGTATAGTCAACCCTTACAGGTCAAAGAAGTGCGAGGCAGGGCGGCTCTCCTCAGCGACGGCAAAGTGTGGTCCCAAGACCGCATGGCCAGAGTCAACAAGATTGTAACGTGGCCCAAGTCAGAGGAGGAAGAGATACAAGTGGGGTCCGAAGAAATAAGGCCTTCCTTTGTGCATGATGCAAAAGGATCAGCGGAAGGAGAAGGAGAGGACAGAGAAATGGAAACTCCTACCACAGAGCCTACCAACAGGGACTTTACACCTGCCGGCGAAGTACAGAGAGCAGATCAGAGAGACGGTGAGAGATTACTAGGAGAGAGAGAGGTGGAAGAGAATATGCCGGTAAGGTACACCCGCAGCGGTAGGGCAGTCACAGTGCCCTCCAGATATAGAGACTTTGAAATGAGTGGACATTAGAACTGGGACTGATATTGTTATTCTTGTTAGTGTTAAAGGGGGGAGATATGTGGTGTGCGCTCTAGTCTACGAGCGTGAACGCGATGACGCGTCACGCCGTAGACGAGAGCGGAAGGCGCGCGCTTGCGCAGAAGGGACTGTAGCGAAGGCGCGAAACGGCAATTCGGCAGTTGGCGACCGGAGCTCAACTAAATAGACGCTCGGCGCTTTATGCTTGGTATAACTTTGTTAATTATAAATAAAGAAGTTCTACATCTACAGAGGCTCATTAGCATTGAATGTGGGGGCAAGAAGACGACATTATAGCTTTGGCCCACAAAGGATGTCATGACATTGGGGGAAGGGCCATCTTCTGCACTCATTAAGCTGGCGTCTGAGGAAAACTTGTACTTCGCGTGGCCCTTCTCAGGGTGGCCATAAATCTGCTCTGTAGTTTACAGCAGAAGACCAAATGTCTGAATCCTGTGAAAAGTAAATTAGGGCTTGGCACACTTTTACTTTTACATTGCAACACTGCCTCAATCTTTTTAAATGAGGTTTCTTTAATGCTTTTCGTTGCTATGATCCTTAAAGAAGGTTTTAGAGTTTGTTCAAGCTGACACTCGAAAAACAGTCATACCTGCTTGCATCACAGCTAGATTAGATTATGTCAATGCTCGATTGCTGCTAAGTGTTCCTAACTATTTGGTGGATAGCTTACAAGTGGTTCAAAATGCTGCAGCCAGATTGATTTGGGGGGTTCCTAGACGTCAATCGGTAGCAGTCCATTTTAAAGCTTTGCATTTGCTTCCCATCAAGAAACGCATTTAGGGCCGGCTCTGGTCAGGGGGACCAGTACCATCGCACCGGGTGCTGACTGATGAGAGGTGCCATGTTTGCATGTTTAATATGGTTTTAAAAGTACCTGTTACCGCGTTCTTTTCCTCCAGAAATTTCCAAGCAACAAAAAGTCAAGATAACTTCTGTGTTTAATGTTCATCCTGGAGAGAGAGCAAAGTTGTGTCTAGTTGAGGTTTTGACTCACTAAAAAGTAACGCAGAGGCTAATGTGCCTGTAGCAAAGAATGTGTACCATGCAGATTACAAGTTGCATATAATGCAAATAGGTCAGTGGGTTACCGCTGAGGTAGTCATGGGGGGGGGGCAACAAGCACTGTTGCACTGGGCACCACCAGCATTAAAGCCAGCCTTTAACCTCATCACTGCGGCGTGAATTCCGTCGCAGTGCTGAACATTCTGATCGCGGGCGTGGTCATGACGGCTCCTGGCCGTCATCAGCACACGCCCACCGTGACTCATGATAGCCGGGAGCCGTCATGAGCATCGAAGAGGTTAACGCATTAGCTTTAAGGCCTAGTTATAGCATTTTGAACATTCCATGGAGTGGCTCCTTTATAACTTTTTCAGAGGCTTCGGCCTGAGATCAGGAGTTTTCTCTTCTGAAGACACTGAAGACACTGAGGTTTTGCCTTACAACTAAGGGCGGGCAAATTTGCACTTATCTCACTTCTAGGGCCTGGAATGATATTCCTCCCTTTCTTCGTTTTATAATGAAGAAAAGTCTGTTTAGGAAGGTCTTGGTAACCTGGCTTCTTAGTGAAGTTCACACACAGGTCTCAAAACACAATGGAGTCATGCAGTCTCTTGACCAGCTTCTGAATTGTCTTGGAAGCGTTCCTTCAACCCAGTCAATCTCTCTCTCGCTACTACCTGGCGCTAAGATGTCTTCCAAGAGGCCTGGTGTGGAGAGGGCATTTGGTTTGCTGTGATGAGGGTCAAAGGGGAACAACCGATGAATGGGTAGTAACATAAGGGAGCCACTTGGTAGGAGGAGGCACCCTGAAAATGAGGCACAACGTCCGGTGCACGATGATACAGGTTGACCAGACCAGTCCAGCCAGACAAACAGGAACAAGTTCAGCAGAGCCATATGAGGTAGAATGAGGAACTACTACGACTACATCCCCACCTCAGAGGGTCGCACCTTATGAATCTCAATGAGCATGCAGTCGGCGTGACACACAAGAGATGCGGCCCAATCGACGAAATGGGCCATATGGTGTCCTGCAATCGGTGAATGCACTCACCACCAGCTAGATGCTTATGAGTGTCAGGGTCCCTGCAGCACAGGAACCACACACCTTAGATGCAGCAAGATTTCTGGGGCTCCACACTAGATAATCCGGTCTCCAGACACAAGTCATAGTTCCACGCTCACATCGCGCTACCCAATGGAATTCAGTAGCCGTTGTGGGCACTTGAGAAGGCACCTCTCTCCTGATGTCACAGGTAGATGGTGTGAACTTTGATGTCCCTGGGATATCCAGGAGAACAGGAGGCCCGCCAATGGTCCCTCGGAGAGCACAGTTCAGGGTGCCTCACTTCAGCAGGTCTTCGGCCCACACCAGCCACTATTCAGATAGGGCATGTGGTCCCCTTCTAGGGCAGTAATCTTCCACTGGCACAACAGAGTCCTTTGGCAATGTGCACCACACAGTCTGCGTTCTTTGGTACAGCGTCCCCACAAGCGTATCTCACCCTTTGCTAATGGATGGCACCAGTAGTTATACTGTTGTGTGTCTTTGAAATTAGGGGTGGTTTAAGGGGCTTCCCTTAGAACCTCAGATGTCATCCCTAAACTGCAGGCCTGTTTAACGTGGGGTAGTGGAATGCGGATCTTAATCTTTAGTGGAGCCATGATTTGGCCCCTAGAGGCTAAATGTCAATTGCTCTCTCTCCTATCTATCACACGTGGCCTTACAATGGCAGAGATCAGTTGTTTTAGTGGTATGCCTATGGTTTAATGATTGTCACTGGGGAATGCATAGATGTGCCTCCCCCCACCCCTGTTGTCCACTAGCCAGGCACCACGGCACACAAGACGCTTAGAGCAAAGAAATGTCCATATTCTATAAGTAAGGTCCTACTGGCATTTATTTAGAAATACGATATTCATTTACGTATTAAGATGTTGGCAAGAGACAGACATATATAATAAATGGCACGTGAAGCTATTTGCAACAGGGAATCAAACTTTATATTCTTTTTATACTCCAGTAACATATACATTCCTTTAAAAAGATGGTTTCAACATGGTTGCTCCGAAGGAAAGTGCAAAAAGATAGTGTTTAAGAAAGTTCTCAAGTGCAAAGTGTTCAGGAGAGAAAGAAATAATAATTTGTGACATATATTTCTGTAGTTTTCACCAAAGGCTCCTGAAAATTAAATAAGCCACTGGGAGAGAGCCTGTCTGAAAAACACCAAATCCTTTGTTTGATGGAAAATGTCCATATTCCAGAGAAAGTAGTAGCCAAGTCCTAACATATAATTCCTGGGGACAGTTACATTCATTCGAGGCTAGAACAAACAATGTTGACTTTCGACGCAACTGCTGCGATAGGTCAAGTGAGCCCTTGCATGGGAGTCTTCATCAGGACAGAAGAGTGAAAGGTAGGTCAACCTATAGTGGTGCAGCCGCACCGTGGGTAGGTGAAGGGATTCAACTCGGATACACCCTGCTCTGTTGGTCCAAGGCTCAGGATAAAATGAAATCTCCAAAAAGGTCTTCCAAATCAAGGCTCATCCTCCTGATTCAGCCGAGTTTGTCATTCGGGGTCGCTGACCCAGAGGGAAACGGTTATAATTTAATCGAGTGTAGACGGTATCATCACATTTGTTTACATTGATTGGTCTTTATCGGTTATACTCAGTTACATTTTTGGTTTTGAAACCAGATCATTTACAAGCTGAATCGTGAGGATCAGCCTTTATTTGGAAGACCTTTTTGGAGATTTCATTTAATCCTGAGCCTGATTTGTGAGGCTCTCTCCCAGTGGCTTATCTAATTTTCAGGTGCCTTTGGTGAAAACTACAGAAATCTATTTTACAAATCATTATTATTTTGTTTCTCCCCTTATCACTTTGCACACTAGCACTTTCTTAAACACTATCTCTTTGCACTTTACTTTGGAGCAAACATATTGAAACAATCTTTTTAAAGGAATATATATGTTACTTTTGTATAAAAAGAATGTAAAATACGATTCACTGTGGCAAATAGCTTTAGGTGTGATTTATTCTATATGTCTCTCTCACGCCAACATCCTAATACGTAAATGGATATCGTATTTCTAAATAAATGCCAGTAGGACCTTACTGTTGCATGTACCGAACATTACTCAGGTCCTAGGGATTTTTGGGTTACCCCATTAGTTTATAATGGCCAATTCTATTAGTAGCATTTCTAAGCGAGTTATGCCAAAACCCTCTTTACCACTGGGACGGGTTTGGTATCGCGTATCCATTGATATGAAGCCTTATGAGGCTGCTCCACTACAATCCACTATTGCAGCCCAAAATAATGTCACCCACTTCACCATGTTAACCTATGGGAAGAGCAAGCCTCATAGATAGTGAAAACACACAGAGGTATTCTTCACTATCCCGGCGCACATGCACTAGTGCGCACACAGACCTGCGATGGCAGGTTGGACACAAAATCCTCAGCACCAGGGGTGTAAGTGCGCCCGCCGAATCTGCAATGGCAGACTGAACACAAGGTTAATACAGGTGTCAGTGCGCACGCACAGACCTGCGATGGCAATCTGCACAGGCAATCAGCGGCACCATAGGTGCAGGTGCACACATACAGAGGCCTGCAAATGCAGGCTGCTCAGGAGTTTAAACACAATAGATGCCAGTGCGTACACACCAGCCGGCGATGGCAGACCAGCCCATGTTTCAGAACATATAGACAGCAACGCTTCAAAACACTGGTAGGAAGGGCGCGCGCACCTTCACACTGTATTTACAGTGGGAAAGTGCCCAGAGCCCGGAGGCCACACAAGAGAATCAACAAAGCCCAGGCGGAAAAAGTAAAAAGTTTAGGGAAAAGCTACCCGAGGAGTATCAGGTCCAACTCAGACTTTCCACGAGTGGAAAGTATTTGAAAAATAAATCTTGCTGTTTATAAAAATTGAAATTACTGAATGCAATGTACTGTTTTAAGATACCCTAGGATATGTGGTTGCTTTTCATTTAGTATTTTGAATATTTTTTCTTGTACTTTTTTTTGTTGTAAAGAATGCTTTAAAGACAAACATTGGCAAAGCCAACAGCTCGGCTCTTGCATTATAAAGACGAGACCTAGTGGCTTTGCCAATGCTTGCTTAGTTTGTCTTTGCCTCTGACCCCTTACAGGCCTCCACTGCATTTGGTTAAGGTTCACCCCTACACAAACATCACATACATACATAAATACATACATTAAGGCAATTGAAAATTAATATTCGAGCCCTGTGGCATTAGAAGACGATATGCGAAGGAATGGAGACTACATACTATTGTGGCCCTGATACCTCAAGCTAAAGATGTGAAACTGTAGGTCATGATAGTATTCCTGAGGCATTTATGAAATGAGATCCTGCCTTTTGGAATTTAGGGTGGAGGATCCTCGTTCAGACAGTGTCCAAATCATTTCTGATACTTGACTTTTAAAGAGGCAGTTTTATAATTCAATTATCAAAAAGGTGATACGGCAGATGCAGCAAACTGCTACTTAACTGTGCTTCTGGAAGCAGGACGCAAGCTTTTTCCTAATGCTAACTTACTGGACCTAGAAAGCTTCAAAAAAGCAAACTGCTTAATCCTCCCATTTCAAACAGGATTCTGCAAGGGTTCATCAATATCTGCCTATGTATTGCATCTGCTCCGCCTGGCTCTTGAGGCATTGTCTATCCATCGGACGCTGCATTGTTGCTTTGTTAATTACAATTCAGCTTTTGTAGGGGTAAAAGGGCCCATGCTGTGGAAAAAGTTCACCACCTGGGAACCGAGCATTCTCCTGACATTAATTTGCATTTTTCATACGGAAACCTCACTGCTGATGCAGCTAGACTACTGAGGTACTTTAATGCCCAAAATTAAAACGGCTAAAAGGTTTAAGCAAGATGTTGTCCTTGTACAGTGTCTTTTTAGGTCTCGTCTGCAACAGTGCATGCGCTGCATGTGCTTTTGCTTTCAAAATATATTGTATACAACAAGGAGATTGCAAACCGCCCATTGCTAAACATTAGTTGGCTTCCTTGTCACTCTTATTTGCTGCCTTCTAATTGGTCAGCACAAGCTGTCTTCACTTCATTATTTTTCGGCAGGGGCATGGACCAAGCACTGATTGCTTCAGCTTGATTTGCTGTCCTTCCGCTGATCCCTATGTCATTGAGGTACTACTTTTATTTTTTTCTTCTTCCATGTCATCCTTGTTCAACCTCTTACCATTTGGCTTGGAAGATGAGTCGATGACATTTTAAAAGTATTAATAAAGAAAAAATGACGGGTGAAGCTTGAAAGAAGATCTAACTTACCTTGCGAAGCTAAAAACTGAAAGATCATGAGTGATTCTTACACATCATTGAACCCAATCTTATCTACGAATAGGCCTGGATTTATTCACACGCGGGCTTTATATAAAAATTCGGTTCCACCAGCTTTAAATACTGAGTTACACTGGGAAGTTCATGCTATTAGGTCTTATCTGCTTGGGTTCAGTCTACTACATGAGTATAATTCTGCTACCTGCACAGAACCTCCATCCTTACGTGCGCACAGCTCTTCTGAGGAAGCAGCGTATTGAGTGGCACAATGTGTGCAGAAGATGGTGAAAGGACTAACTTCTTGACGAGGAAGTGGGATAACTTGGCAACAATAAAATGTGTGCTTGGTTATCAGTACATGCCTGTGTCAAAGATGAATACGTTTTAATTGAAATTGTTTGCTTCTGTAGAAGAGGCCTTATCGCAATTTTATAATAGTCTGACTGCCTGATAAAACTGTTATAGT
This sequence comes from Lissotriton vulgaris, assembly GCF_964263255.1. Lineage (NCBI taxonomy): Eukaryota > Metazoa > Chordata > Amphibia > Caudata > Salamandridae > Lissotriton > Lissotriton vulgaris. Next base: position 548,195,424 of record NC_141699.1, on the reverse strand, counting down.
GCAATAGTGACAAAAAAACACAAGAGCTAGCGTTTACGTACACAGAAGATATTAACCACAAGTTAAATCTTTATTCTTTGTTTTAATAATTGTTCCTGTATTTTGTAATTTAGCAGTAATTTTGCATTTGATTAAATGCATTTCTTGTACGCTAATTAAATTTACTTACATACATAGCCACAGGTGCAAAACACATATGATATATATGAAGCCTTTCTATCGCTTTCAAATAGCTATTGAGCGGATTTGCCATGTGTTTGCACCAGTCTAGTTAGAACCTGCACCAAGGAGATCAGGCGGTAGCTTGACAGTTCAGAGCAGTATTGGAACATTTATCAGGATAGAGATCACTTAAATACTTTTACATTTCTCCAGTACTTCACAGTTCTGCAAGGAAGAAATAAGGAGATGTTTCAGTCCTATGGTGACTACACTGGTGTATTTAAGAACTGTAAGAGGTCAGAATGGGAACAAGATTTGATCCTGAAGATGGCTTCAGGCAAGGACGAAGTGGAAAAAAGAAACTCTTTAGGTATGTCAAGGATCTGAAAGAGTAAAGAAGTCTTATCCACACACACTGCAGAGGATGCAGAAAATTTGAGAGGAATCAGGCGTGGGGGCTGAAAGGAATCAGAAAAGGTCGATGAGTTTTGGGGGATAAGGAGCAGACGGCGTTAGCTGGCAGACTGAGTGGGGGTTCTGGTGTACATACAAGATATTCACCAGATGTAGAGCCAATAGAAGTCAACATAGCTGGTAAGAGGTCACCAATGACGTGTGACAACTACAGGTGGTTTTGGCCACCATAGTTCAGATGGAAGGGACTAAGGGAAAGTGTGGAGGGCAGAAACGTCGGGGAGTTTGGGGCTCAGTGAATGAAAAGGGATTTGGAGGACCCTGAAACAGTTGCTAACGGGGAGGAAACAGAGGAACTAGGCAAGAGATTTAGAGGGATGTCATGGGGTGGGCAGAGAAAGGGAATCTATGTGGGGGGTGGCGAGCATGCAAGGGTATATAAGCAGTCAAGGGGTACAAACAAAAGAATTAGGTGGACAACAAGGGGTCTGGGTTCAGAGACTGGGAAAGGAGGGAGTACAGAGACCGGTAATAACAGAGAAGAACAGTTTAAGAAGTGAGCTAGGGGATGAAAGGAACAGAGAGAGGAGCAGATGGAGACAAAGCAATCGGAAGGGCAGGCGCATAAACAGAAAGAATGGCCAGGGGGAACTGAGAGAGGGGGCATGGGAGTAGGGGACCGAAGAGAATGTAAGAGAAAAGGACTGAAGGAAACCTTGTGTTTGGTGACTAAAGGAACCCTGGCAGGTGAGAGCTGAAGAGAGACCTGGAGGCTATGAATAAGGGTAGTCTGGGAGGCAGGGATTATGAATCAGAAAAGCACCAGTGGCAGCAATTGCTCGAGGCAAGGGAGACCATGACTGAGGGGAGCATGGGGCACAGCGACAGAACATTTTTTATTTGAAGGGGGTTGCTACTGCTTTGTGGAAAGTCTGCCAGACAAAGACTGGGAGGACTTTATATGGGGGGTAAGAGACTTAAGGGATCATGGGAGGCAGAAACTGAGGGACAGGAACTAAGGGGAGGCTGGAATACAGGAATTATGGGAGCCTGGGAAGCAGTGATTAAAATGGAGAGGTGAATCACGGGCAGAGACTGAGAGAAGACATAGGGCTGAGATTTACAAGGTATACAGAAGGCAAACTGAGATAAGAGGTGTACATCAAACGAAGTTAGAGAGAGGAGCCGGGAATGCAGATTGATCTGGGGAAGAGAGTAAGAATACAACCTTAGAACCTTAGAAAGTAACTGGAGGAGATGAAGTCCTAAAGAATAGTTGGGTGAAAAAGACTGAGGGTGTATGGAGCGGGACCATAAGACGAAAGATTAGTCATTAGGAGAGATACAGAGAGAGAGAGAGTCAAGAGGAAAGACGGAGAGATAGATAGAAAGGTAATGGGCTTGAGACTAGGATCTTTCACATGAAGGGCATGACTTCGGTGTCCAGACATCTTAATAATATCAAGCTATACATCCACTAGGAGGTTTCAAACAGGCAATTGTTTTCCCATACTGTCTTTGGCAATACCTTCCTGACAAACATGTCCAAAATGCTAAATTGCCTCCCCGAGTGCCATCCTCTGACCAACAGCACACCTTATCTCACTGATCTTGAAAGGTCTGGTAACGCTCACTATGTTAACCTACTCAATCTAGATTACGTAGCAGTCCACTGGAGCTCTCTGAAATACCTTACGAAAAAGCATATCCTCTCAGGCAGCCATCACTCGGTCAGGTGCAAGGAAGACGTTTGCATGGCATTTCCTTGCTTTCAAAACAAGTCTATCCTGCCTTTCCCTTTTTCAGGCAATGCGCCTAGAATCCAAAATGACCTGCTAGCAGGACTCTTAAGTTCTTTGGCTCTGTTCCTGCTAGACTAGCTTAAAAAACTGATGCTCATGCTGATTCTAAAGACTGACAGACTATGGCTCCCTTTTTACATGAACAGCCATGCAATGTCTGCCTGATAAAAACTGTTGACTATTCCCAACACCACCAACTTAGTATCTGGTATTGTTCAAGCATCATGTCCTTACCAAAATGGAGTCAATCTATTATTCTTAAAGGATGCTGTTGCGTTGAGGTCTGGATACAGACAAAGACATCTCTCTCTTTCGCCGAATGTCCCATCTGTATACCACTCCTCCTTTTTCATGCCTTGTGCTGACACTTGTTACGATAAAGATCGCCTATGTGTGTGTGTATGTATATATGTATATATATATATATATATATATATATATATATATATATATATATAACCCTCTGGCAGTCGTCCGTAGGTATATATAGTTAGGACCTAGTTACCATAGGAAATTCCGAACATTCTGACTAAAGGAGGGGCTTGGCAGCATACCAGCATTTGCAAAGGCGTCCGACGAAGGCTCTCTATGCCGAAATGCATCACGCTTCGCAAAGGTCAAATAAAATGCTTTCTCCAAAGCTCCCCACTGGGCCTCTGACTTCTTGCTAGGAAAGGGGTCGTTGTGGCATAATTCGCGCTTGTTGGCGGCGTGAAGGGGCCCACACTCACCAATTGCGCTGCGGTCTGACCAACACAGTGGCAACACTCTTTTGAACATTTCCGAGGGATCGGGCACCACAGAGCAGCCTGGAACTCTGACTCGGGTGAGTGGCTCTGCCTGGATGCAGCGCGACATTGATGGAGCGTGGGATCACTAAAACCCACACGCTCAGCCCTACCGAGGATTGTTGTTTCCAGGTGGAGTGTTGGGGAGCAGAGGAGAAACAGAGACATGAAATCTGGAGGCGCTCCAAGAGACATTACATCCCCTGAATTTGGCAAGGTAATTCAGCGCGCATTAAGCAAGATCCCCGCAAGTGCACTGTACACCCAGGTGCATGATGGAAGCTGTAGTGCACAACAAGGTAACTGCAGCTGCTGGTGACCGGACGGGGTCAGCTGACCTTCCCTGCAGAGGGGAGGACCTTAGGAGGACTAAAGGAGGGGCTTGGCAGCATACCAGCATTTGCAAAGGCGTCCGACGAAGGCTCTCTATGCCGAAATGCATCACGCTTCGCAAAGGTCAAATAAAATGCTTTCTCCAAAGCTCCCCACTGGGCCTCTGACTTCTTGCTAGGAAAGGGGTCGTTGTGGCATATATATATATATATATATAACCCTCTGGCAGTCGTCCGTAGGTATATATAGTTAGGACCTAGTTACCATAGGAAATTCCGAACATTCTGTTGGGAATAACTTTGGCGCAGATTGAGGGATCTGCCTGTAATTTTCCTTAAATTTGCCGTGCTGCGCTCCGCTTCTTCCCTGAAAGTTTCGGGGGGATTCGTCAAGCGGGGGGGGGGGGGCGAGAAAAAAGGGTGGTCCCAAAACGAGTTTTCCCCATGTTAATTTCCATAGGGACATTCTGACAAGGCTACAGCTCGAACGTCTGAACGGAATTACACCAGATTTGGCAAAATGGTAGGGACTGGTATGCAGCAGTGCCTTTTGTATGTTTGGTGTAAATCTCTCCAGTAGCTTTTGAAAAAATTGAGTGTGAAATGTAGCCCAATGCAATTTTCCATAGGACCTTTAGGCACGGCTACAGCCCGAACGGCTGAATGGAATTACACCAAACTTGGCAAAATGGTAGGGACTGGTATGCAGTAGTGCCTTTTTTATATTTGGTGAAAATCGCTCCAGTAGTTGTTGAGAAAATTGAATTTTCCCAACTTATATATCTATATGTGGGACACCGTGAGTGCACGTAAGCTTACCGTACTCTATACCTTCCCGAGTATGAGCTGCATGCTGATTGGCTGCCACTGTCTGTCAACACTCCAAAACAGAAATTGTTGGCATCCATATTGTGCCTTGGTAGACTGAGGCACAGGAAAGCAGAAAAACAAACATGTAGAACTCAAAAAGGGGGCAGGGTAGAAGCACCCTGACCCCCTAGGCCTGCTCAGGCGGTCAGGTGCATCATATTATCACATGAATTATATCATCAGTGATGTCATCAGTGATGTCACTGACCATGTCATGAATGATGTAATATGTGACATCATCAGCAGTGGATTGCGGGTGCGCGAAATATAGTTAGTATAACTAACTATATAGGAGCAATTTCAATGGTTTTTTAAATGCTAATTCCTAACTATATAAGGCCTGAAACCTATGGTTTTTTCACTGAATATATATATATATATATATATATATATATATATATATATATATATATATATATATATATATATATCCAAGAAAAAGAAGGTTGCCCATGTGAAAACGCCTGCACACAAAGGAGTTTTCTCTGTATTTAATGATGTGGGATACAGCCAAGTCGTGTTTACGCCTTCGGCTCAACAAGAGCCATGCGCATTTCGGGCAGCACTCTGCCCTTGGTCACTGGCTGCAAACAAAGTCCCGGCAGCCCAGAAGAACAAGATAAATACTGCTCAGACCCACCCCTGTGGGCGTCATGTCACAATGCTTTATGGTCCCAGTAGTTACTTTCCATTCACCACAATGGGTGCTGTCGGGTCTTTTTGCAAATAAAAACAGTACCTTTCCCAAGTGGGTTACTTCAGGGGTTAAAAACATCGAGTTGCTGCACATAACAAGTTTCACATCACTGGAGTGGACTCCCTTGTCCTCCCAGTCCCCGGAACTCCAGGCATCACTGGTCCGCTTCTATGCGGCGGAGCTTTCGCGACTAGGCTCATGGCTAATATCAAAGAAAAAGAAGGTTGCCCATGTTAAAACGCCTGCAGACATCTCTCTCTTTAGGCCAATGTCCCACCTGTATACCACTCCTCCTTTTTTTATGCCTTGTGCTGACACTTGTTATGATAAAGATCACCTAGGACCTATTTTCCATAGGAAATCCGCAACATTCCATTTGGAATAACTTTGGCACCGGTTGATGAATTTTCGCGAAATTTTCAAAACTCATGGGGTGCTCCGGTCCGCTCCTATCCTTAAAGTTTGGGGGTAATTCGTCAAGCGGGAGCCGAGAAAAAAGGGGGTCCCAAAACATGTTTTCCCCAATGCAATCTTTGGGCACGGTGGATCCCCGTATCCTAAGTGCACCCTGCCGTGCAAGAGCTGTATTCTAATTGGCTGTCAACACTCCAAATCAGGAAGTGTTGGCAGCCATCTTGTGCCTCGGTACAACCGAGGCAAAAGAAATCAGGAAAAGAAATGCACAAAACATGCAAAGGGGGCAGGGTAGACACACCCTGACCCCCTAGGCCTGCTCAGGGGGTCCCACAAAGACCCCCAAGGCCCAAAAATCACGGGATGCACGTAGGATCCGCTCATCCTGCGCTTCGTTTATAATTAGCCCCCGGGGGGGCCAAGTCCCGGGGCATTATATTATAGTTATGGGGGGCCCAACGGGGCTCAGACCGTTTATTATAAATTGTGAGGGGGGCTCATAGCCCCCCCAGCCCCGGGGACCGCCACCCCCTGGGACTTTCATCAGAAGTGGGTGGGGGGGCTAAAGCCCCCCCCAAGCCCCGGGGACCGCCCCCCCCTGGTGCTTTTTGGTATGTATGCGGGGGGCTCACGGCCCCCCCACAGCCCCGGGGACCGCCACCCCCAGGGGCTTTTTTTTTAAATAAGAAAACCCATGGGGGGGTTTGAGGCCCCCCACACGCCCTGGGGACCGCCACCTCCCCGGGACACTAAGTTGTTAATTTGGGGGTCCGTCAAATGATGGGAGTGGGGCCGCGCGGGCCCTCTCCTGGAGCCCTTGATGGCCCTGGAGACCGCCACCCCCCCAGGGCCGGCTCTTGTAGTGTCCCGGGGTGATCACCCCCTGGACACTGCCATTTGCAAAGAGATGGCAGGAGCCTCGCGACTCCCACCCTGTCTTTGCAAACTGCTTTGCTATTTGGAAGAGAGAGAAGGAAACCTGCTTTCTCTTCCAAATACCAAAGCAGATTGCTTTTCCACATGGGGAGCAGCATGTTAGCTGCTCCCCATGTGGAAAAGCAATGCCGGCTCCTGCAGGATGCGGGGAGCCGGCTGGGACTGTGGTGGGATTGGGGACCCCCCAGGGTCCAAAGCAGAGTAGGCCAGCCCCGGAGGATGAGGTCCCCGGGGCTATTAGTGGCCCGGGAGGATGGCCACGGGCCCCCCTCCCCAAAATGAAATACATTATTTTTTTTTAAAAGAGCCGGCCCCGGGGGATGGGGTCCCCGGGACCATAAGTGGCCACAGGAGGGGGCAAGGCAGCCCCCCTCAAAATAAAATGAAAAAAAGAGGCCCATGCCCTGGGGGATGGGGGTCCCCGAGGCAGATTATGGCCTCAGGAGGAGGGCCAGGCGGCCCCCTTCCCAATGTTTTATTTACAAAAAAAAATTGGGGGCAGGCCCTTTGGGATGGGGTCCCCAGGGCCAAAAAAATAGAAGAAGGGGGGCTACACAGCCCCCCTTCTTAATAAAACCGACAACCAAAAAAAGGGGATTGCGGCCGGAGGCCACGCCCCATCATTGCGCCACTCTGCAAACACGCCCCCTGGCGCGTCTGCAGAGGGGGAACAAATTCCCCGTGAATACTGGGGGTCCCTGGGGGCCAACTAGCCTACCAGGTACCTCCAGTATGCACCAGGGAGTTGCGTTGCAAAGAGGTGTTCTGAGGCTACGCCCCTTTTTACACCTCTCTGCAATGCAGCTCTGTGGCGCTTACTGGAGGTAGCTGGTGGGCTAGTTGCACCCCAGGGACCCTCAGTTTTTAAGGGGAGTTAATCCCCCTAATTAAAACGCGCGACGGGGCTTGTTTGCACAGTGGTGAAGGGAGGGGGCGGGGCCTGAGTTCACATGTGTGCAAATACGCCCTGGGGCGCGGTTTAAGTTGGGGAATTAATTCCTTGTCAATACTGAGGATCCCTGGGGGCCAACTAGCCCACCAGGTACCTCCAGTAAGTGCCACGGAGCTGCGTTGCAGAGTGTTGTAAAAAGGGTCATGGCCTCTGATCACCTCTCTGCAACGCAGCCTCCTGGCGCATACTGGAGGTACCTGGTGGGCTAGTTGGCCCCCAGGGACCCACAGGATTGAGGAGGAATTAATTCTCTAACTTTAAACGCGCCACAGGGCGTGTTTGCACACATGTCACCTCAGGCCACGCCCCCTTCCTTCACCACTGTACAAACGCGCCCTGTGGTGTGTTTTAAGTTGAGGAATTCGTTCTCTTTCAATACTGAGGGTCCCTGAGGGCCAAATAGACCAACAGGAATCTCCAGTATGCGCCAGGGAGCTGCGTTGCAGACAGTTTGCCAGAGGCCACGCCAGAGAAATTAGCATTTAAAAAACCTTTGAAATTCACTGAAAAAAACAGGTTTTAAGGGTGTTATAGTTAGGAATTAGCATTTAAAAAACCTTAGAAATTCACTGAAAAAACCATAGGTTTTAGGGGTGTTATAGTTAGCTGGACACTTCACTCGTACCAAACCATTGAAATTCTTCCGATATAGTTAGTTGTACTCACTATATCCCGCGCGCCCGCAATCCACTGCTGATGATGTCACATATTACATCATTCATGACATGGTCAGTGACATCACTGATGACCTCTCAAATCACATCAGGGAGGGCATAGAGTGGAGGAGTAGAGTGTCAGAGTGGAGTGGCATAGTGTCATAGAGTGGGGAGGCATAAAGCAGAGTGAAGTGGTGTAGAGAGGAGTAAAGTAACGTGGAGTAGCGTAGAGCAGAGTAGATTGTCATAGAGTGAGGTGGCATAGAGTGGAGTAGGGTAGTAGAATCAAATGGCATAGAGTGGAGTAGAGTGTCGTGGAGTGGCATAGAGTGTCGTGGAGTGGCATGGAGTGGCATAGAGTGGAGTGGCGTACAGTGGAGTAGTGTGTTGTACAAAAGAGTGGAGTAAAGTGGTATGGAGTCGCATAGTGTGGGTTGCATGGACCGTCGCAGAGTGGAGTATAGTGTCCTAGAGTGGAGTAAAGCTTAATGGAGCAGAGTATCATAGAGAGGGGTATTGTGGAGTGTAATTTAGTAGAGCTGCCTATTGTGAAGTGACGAGAGTAGATGGGTGTACAGCGCAGTGGTTTAGAGTAGAGTGCAGTGGCGTAGAGTGTCACAGAATGCAGTGGTTCAGGGTAGAGTGCAGTGGCATAGAGTAGAGTGCAGTGATGCAAGGTAGAGTAGAGTGGTGTAGAGTAGAGTAGAGTAGAGTGGCGTAGAGTAGAGTAGAGTGGCGTAGAGTAGAGTAGAGTGGCGTAGAGTAGAGTGGCGTAGAGTAGAGTGGCGTAGAGTAGAGTGGCGTAGAGTAGAGTGGCGTAGAGTAGAGTGGCGTAGAGTAGAGTAGAGTGGCGTAGAGTAGAGTAGAGTGGCGTAGAGTAGAGTAGAGTGGCGTAGAGTAGAGTAGAGTGGCTTAGAGTAGAGTAGAGTGGCGTAGAGTAGAGTGGCGTAGAGTAGAGTGGCGTAGAGTAGAGTGGCGTAGAGTAGAGTGGCGTGGCGTAGAGTAGAGTGGCGTAGAGTAGAGTGGCGTAGAGTAGAGTGGCGTAGAGTAGAGTGGCGTAGAGTAGAGTGGCGTGGAGTAGAGTGGCGTGGAGTAGAGTGGCGTGGAGTAGAGTGGCGTAGAGTAGAGTGGCGTAGAGTAGAGTGGCGTAGAGTAGAGTGGCGTAGAGTAGAGTGGCGTAGAGTAGAGTGGCGTAGAGTAGAGTGGCGTAGAGTCCTAGAGTAGAGTGGTGTAGAATAGATTAGAATGACGTAGCACGCAGTGGCGTAGAATAATGTTGAGTGGCGTGTAGTGTAGAGTGCATTAGTGTATAGTGGCATAGAGCTGAGTAGTGCAGAGTAGAATGCATGGTGCAGAGTAAAGTAGCGTCTAGTTCGATCGCTGAGAGTGCAGTGGTGCAGAATAGAGTGGCATAGAATTCACTAGCAGAGTGTGCAGTGTAAAAGAGTAGAGTGTTGTAGAGTGCACTGGTGTAGAGTGCAGTGGCTCAGAGTAGAGTAGAGTGGCATAGAGAACAGTGACGTACAGTACAGTAGTGTAGAGTAGAGTGCAGTGGCATACAGTGCAGTGGTGCAGAGTAGATTGGCGTAGAGTGCAGTGGCATAGAGTAGAGTGTTGCAGAGTATAGTGGGGTAGAGTGCATTGGCGCAGAGTAGAGTAGAGTGGTGTACAATGCTGTGGCACAGGGTGGAATGCAGTGGCACAGGTTAGAATGGAGTGGCATAGCATAGAGTGGAGTGGCGTACAGTACATTGTTTCCAAGTAGAGTGGAGTGGCACAGTAAAGTGGTGCAGGGCAGGGTGCAGTGGCTTAGAGTGCAGTGGTGCAGAGAAGAGTGGCGTAGAGTTCAGTGAAGGAAAGTGCAGTTTTGTAGAGTGTCATGGAGTGCAGTGGTGTATAGTAGAGTGGCGTAGATAGAGTGCTTTGGTGTATACAGCATTGATGCGGAGTAATAATAATAAACAATTTATAAAGCGCATGGCTACTTCCACTGAAGTGTCCCAGCGCTTATGCAAACTAGTTGCCAAAATGAACACGGCCAAAGAAGAAAGAAGAAATTGCCTAAAAAGTCATGTTTAAGCTCTTTCCAAAACAGAAGCTCTGTCTTAGCTTGTCGAAGATACAGTGGAAGACAGTTCCACAGATTGGAGGCAAGACACCTAAAAAAAACTGCCTCCAGTTCAAACTTTCCTGACGGTAGGAACTTCTGCCGGCAAGGATCTGTGTACTGCAAACACCTTGAAGGAAGGCAGGGTTTAATAAACTGATGGCGATATCTAGCACCAGCTTTGTTAAAGGCCCTGTAACCATAAAAAAGAGCCTTAAAAGACACATACTACTTGATCGGGAGCCAGTGCAATTTTTGCAAGGCTGCGACCCAACGAAGCATCTGTCTGGGAAGGTTCAGCAGTAATCGTGCTGCAGAATTCTGTTCCTGTTGTAGTCTCACAAGACTGGCTTGAGAGACACCCAGATACAGGATGGTACAGTAATCATGATGAGAGGAGCCTGGATTGCTGTTTTCCTTGCGGCTTCGGGCAAGAGTCTGATCTTTTCAAGGGATTTCAACATCCTGAAACATTTGTCTACTAAGGCAGTGATCTGGTTATCAGCAGTAGTGCGGCGTAGAGAGCAGGGACGTAGAGAGTAGTGGTGCCGAGTGGAATAAGGTGGCGTAGAGTACAGTGGCATAGAGTGCACTGGTTATGCGTAATGTGATGTAGAGTGCAATGACGTACAGCACAGTGTGCCGTGGTGGTTAGAGTACAGTGGTGGAGAGTGCAGCTGCATAGTGTAGAGTGGTGCTAGGCAGAGGAGAGCAGAGTGGCACAGCATAGAATGCAGCTGGATAGAGTGGAGTGGGGCAGAGTGGAGTGCAGGGGTGTAGAGTAGATTGTTTCGGAGTAGATTGAATTGGCGTAAAGTGGAGTGGTGCAGGGTAGAGTGCAGTGGCATACAGTGCATTTGCGTAGAGTAGAGTGGCTTAGAGTACAGTGGTGCACAGTAGATTAGAGTGGCTTAGAATGGATTGGAGTAGAGTAGAGTGCAAAAGCTTAGAGCGAAAGGGCACAGAGTAGAGTGCATTGGTGTATAGTGCAGAGTGGAGTGGTGTAGAGTAGAGTGTCTTAGACTGGAATGGTGTAGAGTGCAGTGTTGCAGAGTGGAGTAGTGTAGGGTAGAGTGGCCTAGACTGGAGTGTTGTAGAGTGCAGTGGTGCAGAGTGGAGTGGTGTAGGGTGCATTGGCATAGAGTAGAGTGGTGCAGAGTAGAGAGACGTAAAAGAGTGGTATAGAGTAGAGTGGGGTGGCGTAACATGGAGCATGCATGGCATGATAGCACACTGCCATTACAGACAACACATCTTCAATTGAAATCACCAATATATTTTGACAGACATACAGTTTTACTGATAAAAGTATACAGTGCACAAGCGATAACCGGTGGAAATGTCATCACCTAGTATATTGATTTTGTTCTGATCATATTAAAATATTTGTTTACACCACACTTCAGAGTTATCAAAACATTTGCTTAATTTGTGCTTTACTAATTCTGATATATTCTTAAATATCTGCACAGATGAGTTACTGAAATATACATTTTGCTGTGTGCTTGTAAAAAATACCATCCTACTGCATTCCACCAGCACCCCCCATAGCTAGTATGATTGTCATATAAATCCTTTCACTATGAAGTCATACAAAGAAAGGTAAACACCAGGCTCCCTAGAACGACAGAACCTGACATGTGTCTTTCAATGCAAAGCATATGTGACAAGATCAGAGCAAGCTTCAAAAGCCTGTTTACAGAAATAGAACACTGGTGGAAGGATACAGTAAACAGGGTCTGCTCTTTGGGACGGTCGAACTCAAGAGGGACAGCCTAAAACAAATAAAGCCATCAAAGAGAAACCAAGAAAATATCAGTTACAAACCACAAAGGCAATGGTAAGCAATGGGTGTAATGCATTCCCAGGAAAGGTTTCTGAATAACCTGATATGTTTTTAGCAAACTAGACAGCTGTGCTGTCTGGAAGGCTTTGAGCTAAAAGGGGATGGGGGTCAAAAAAGTGTTCATATGCGGATACATTAGACACTGTTCAATGAGCCGGCTATCAGCAAGGTAAGCCAAGTGCAGGAATTTCTGATTTCAGTGAGATCTAATAAGGTGGCTAGAGATATGGGTCAAGTTAAACGAGGTTAAAAAAATCTTTGGTTCTTTGGTTTATTTACTTTAATGGCATTTGACGAATGTTCACAAAAGCTGAGCGAACAGATATATATATATATATGTGTGTGTATACCCCTGCTGCATGCAGCTGAAAGCCATGCTTAACGAGGGAAAGCTGCAACATACTACAGATGAATAATCCTTCACCAATATATATATATATATATATATATATATATATATATATATATATATATATATATATATATATATATATATATATATATATATTCCATATGCAAGCCCCCACAACTTGGGAAGCCACTCGTAGCGTGTTACCAACTTCTTTATTAGCATCCTGCAGAGTACAAACACGGCAGTTCCCGCAATGAAAATGTTAATCTGCCTCTTCGTACCAAACTCGTTTCTGGAGTCATATCCCTTGTTCACTGGCAGGAAGAATGGGAGCTATGGAAGGCAAAGGTGACGCTGCATTTGCTGCGTGATTTAAAGTCTTGCCACAGTGGGCATGGTCTTTGTTGCATTGTGGTAATGGCAGTCCAAAATTCAAATCCTTTGTGGGTGCCTCCCAATGTGTTCCTCGTTTAGATATTTGCCTGTTGTAGGTATGCAGAAATGCAGCCATGTAAGTATTCTGCCTTCTGTTGCAGACACAAATGAAAGCACGCTGCTCCATTGGCACCACTTACTTTCATCGGTGCTGTGGACTTGCATTGTTAGTGCGGTAGCTTTCCGTGACCAAGGCAGGCCACTATATAATCCATATGCAAGCACCCAAAACTTGGAAAGCCACTCGTAGCGTGTTACCAACTTCTTTATTAGCATCCTGTTTGTATCTGCTGGCAAGCGGGGAAATTGATGCAAATTCCAAATGTGCCGATTTAAAAACGTTGTGTGGCTTTACTTCAACCTTCTGGGCCTGTGTTGTGTGTGTGTGTGTGTGTTTCTCACACAACTGCCGTACAACTATAACTCACCACCAAATATAATACGCACGGCATTCTATTATTTTTAATAAAAATAAGAGGACATCACTTGCAAAATTAAACAGAGTGCACTCTTCCCAGGTGCGGAATAATCAGCATGCCGGCGACCGACACCAAGATGGCCGCACTCTTGTAAGGTTCTGTCACCGGCAGTCTGAATCCGGTACCAACAGCTGCAGGAATCGAAATTTGCCTAGCTTACGTAACGGTAAGTTTCAATTCTATTAAGGACACGGAGGCGAGGATTATGCTATATCTTCCTCCGCTTTATTAACATAAAGACTCCACAGCAGCTTAGGAAAAGATATAACAAGAACAAAAAATGCTTTAAACATAAAGCATTGACGTAATGTTCAACAAATCAAACAACAACTCCCAAGAGTCTCTCTGCATAACAATAGTCCATAGTCCTTCCACACTGTCCATCATCACTATATAACCGGACTTCTCATCATCTTCCTCCTCTTTCTTCGCGCAGATCACGCTTGAGCCTCATTGGTCCTGTTTAGCACCGTCGTTGCCTGCCAAAAAAGGAACAGTATCAGCGAGGTGGTCCAGGAATGCGACAACAAGGCGAGGAGCATTCAGTGAACAACACAGTACTGACAATGTAAAGGAAAACGCTTTACTTACTGCCATACGGGTGGGTAGAGACACCACTGTGGCCCGGGTGGGATAATCCTCGCCTCCGCGTCCTTAATAGAATTGAAACTTACCGTTACGTAAGCTAGGCAAATTTCGATTCTATGTCAGGACCGGAGGCTTCAGATTATGCTAGTTTAAAGCTTACTTACCACCAACTGAGCCAAATCCACCACCGGCTTAAAATAAAACCTCTTGAAGGTGGAATCCGAGGACCAATCCGCTGCGCGCATTAGGTCCTCCAGACGAGCACCCACCGAGAATGCCTTAGAGGCCATGGCCCCCCTGGCGGAGTGTGCTCCAAAGAGAGAAGTATTGATGCCCGCTTCTTGCATGACCCATCGCACCCACCGAGCAATAGTAGGGGAGGAGACAGCTTTGTGTGGCTTCCGCAGGGCAATCAACAACTGACGCTCGCCCGGAGGGCGCAGATCCAAGGTCAGGTCCTCATATGCTTTGAGGCATTGCACGACACACAACTTAGGAGTGTCAGTAAAGGCTGGATAAGAAATGGAACGCGACGACGTCTTAGTACGCCGGCTCACGGTAAAAGTAACCCCATCCGGGGAAAAAATGCGTGCAGAAACATCCAGCGCGCGCACGTCCGAGACGCGCCTACATGAAACCAGACATAGCAACATGGCTAACTTCGCCGACAGCTCCTTAAGAGACAGATAAGAGTTGGCCGGCCACGACAGGAACAAATTCAGAACCAAATTGACGTCCCAAAGGACGGAGTACCTGGGTTCAGGCGGCAGCGCGAGACGAACAGCTCGCAGAAGCCGACACACAAAAGGATGTTCCCCAACCGGATGGCCATCGATGTTATCATGGCCCGCAGAAATCGCCGACCGAATGGCATTGATCGTCCTATACGCTAGACCCTTGTCGGCCAAATGCGCCAGGAAATTCAGCACGGGAACAAGGCCTGCGACCATGGGATCGAAGTCCCTTCGTAAACACCAACGCATCCACTTAAGCCAATCGGATCTGTAACGCTTCGTCGTACTATCGGCCCATGCTTTGGAGAGCAAGTGCTCAGCCGACCCCGAAAGGCCCGGGAGCGCCCAGCGTCTCCTGAGAGCCTCCACGCCACGAGGCGGAGAGTGTTCTGCATGACGAGAGGGTGAGGTTCCTGATCTGGGTTCGTCAGGAGCAGAGGAAACAGGGGGAGTAGGATTGGAAAATCCCAAGAAAGTTCCAGAAGAACCGGAAACCATACTTGAGACCTCCACAGCGGCGTAACCAACACCAGTTCCGCACCCTGGCGGCGTATTTGAGCCGCCGTTCGCATAATCATGGAGAACGGGGGAAACGCAAACGGCTGTTCCCGACTCCAATCCTGTAAGAACGCGTCCGTGGCCTCCGCCAGAGGGTCCGGCCTCCAGCTGTAAAACCGTGGCAGCTGGTGGTCGAGACAGGACGCAAAGAGGTCCACCGAGAAGGGGCCCCAGAGGGAGTGCAGCCACCGGAAGACCTCCGGGTCCAGTTTCCACTGGCTGGCGTCCCTGAGATGCCGAGAGTGCCAATCCGCTACCTGATTGCATTGGCCTGGCAGATACTCCGCCGTCACCGCAATGTGACGAGACAGGCAATAATCCCAGAAGTCCTTCGCTAAGTCCGCCAAGGCGCGGGAACGAGGACCTCCTAGATGGTTCACGTATCGAACCGCCGAAATATTGTCCATCCGTAACAGGACACAAGCCTTGACCGAGTCCTTGGTCCAACAGCGAACTGCGAAGGAGCCCGCAAGGAGCTCCAAACAATTGATATGCAATTGTTGTTCGTCTGACGACCAGGCGCCGCCGGTGGAAAAATCCCCGCACCGGGCGCCCCAGCCCGACCTGCTGGCGTCGGACTCTATGATCAGGTCCGGAGCCGAACCGAAGATCGCTCGCCCATTCCATGCCTCCATGTGAGACAGCCACCATGACATTTCCTCCTTCACTTCGTCCGTGAGGGGAACCCACTGATCGTAACACATCCCACGGCGCAGATGCTGCGCCTTCAAGCGTTGCAGAGCCCTGTAGTGCAGCGGGCCCGGAAAAATCGCCTGGATGGAGGACGAGAGAAGGCCCACCACCTTGGCGATATGACGCAGTGACGTACGATCCCTTGCGATCGTCTGCCGAAGCAGGTGTCGAATCTTCGCGACCTTCCGACCCGGCAGGCTCAAGACCGCCTGTACCGAGTCCACCACGAAACCCAAAAAGGTGATCTGCTGAGTGGGAACCAAAACCGACTTGGAGCCGTTGATGACGAATCCTAGTCTCTGAAGCAGGCCGACAGCTTGACGCAGCTGGCCCGCCAACACCTCCGGGCACTGCCCCATGAGGAGGATGTCGTCTAAGTATACAAGCATCCGGATCCCCTGACTTCTGAGAAACTCCACCACCGGGTGGAGGATCTTCGTGAAGCACCACGGGGCCGAAGAAAGACCGAACGGCAGGGCGGTGAATTCGAACACCTTGCCGTCCCACAGGAATTGTAGGAAGCGACGATGAGGGGGTGGATGGGAACGACCAAGTAGGCATCCTTGAGATCCAGTCGTACCATCCAATCCCGAGGGAGGAGCACGTCTCGAAGGAGGTGGATCCCCTCCATCTTGAAGTGACGGTAGACCAACCACCCATTGAACTCTTTGAGATTGATCACCGGCCTCTTGCCCCCATCCGTCTTGTCCACTAGGAAGACGTTGCTGAGGAACCCATGTGGGTGGCGCGTTGATAGACGGATGGCTCCCTTGCGCAGCAAGTCGGAGACCTCCTCGTCTATCAATCGCGCGTCAGATTCTGAAAAAACCATCGGGCGCGGGGGCCTCGCCTGAGTCGGCTGGTCGTAAAACTCGATATGGAAACCTCTTACAGTCTGCAAAACCCAAGCGTCGGCAGTGAGCAATTCCCACTCCCCGTAAAAGCTTGCCAGCCGCCCCCCAATCGGAACTTGATCCAAGCAAAGTACACTTACCGGGGGCATTTCCTTGTCCGGAGTTCCTCTTGAACCCTCTGCCACCATAGCGCTGTCCCCTCGTGGGGTAGAAGTTGGTGTAGTTGGCCGAGGTCTGGTACTGACCTCTTCCGGAACCTTGTCCTCGGTTGTTGGTCTGTTGACCACGGCCGATCGCGCGGCCCCTGCCGCGACCGGCCCCTCCAGAAAAACGCTGGTGGAACACCTTCTTGATGCTGGACTGAGCCTTGTCCAGCGACGTGAACGTATTCACGAACTTTCCCAGCTCGCGGATGAAAGGCTCACCGAAGAGGCCACCTTGAGCCACGGCACCTGCCTCCGACGAGGCCAGGTCCCCCAGCTTCGGATCCAGCTTGATAAGGAGCGAACGTCGCCTCTCCGTGGACAGGGCACAGTTGGCGTTGCCCAAAAATACGATCACCCTCTGGGCCCAGTTGGAGAGCACCTCCGGTGAAATGGCGGTGCCATTCGCTCGAGCCTCCTCCGCCATATCGAGGATCTTCGTGGCGGGCCCGACCGCATCCAACAACTTGTCCTGGCAAGCCCGCCAGGACCGGTCGATCCCCTTCCTGGGATCCTTCATGAATTTCGCCAGGAAGGTGGCCATCTTGGGGTCCAATTCTGGTGTCATGGCCACTTTCCCCTCCAGAGTAGGCCGAGGACATTCCCCACGCAGGCAACCCCTCGCCTCCTTTTCCAGGGGCTTGCAAAGCCTGCCCGCGACAAACTTCGCCACCGTCTCCCCCGGGGCCCAGGCCGCGGATCGGGGGTGGACGATCTCGTCCGGGTCCAGCATGCCCGACTCGTCTCGGGGCATCTCCCTCGCTGAGGGTGCCGGAAGCCAAGAACGGGTCGACTCCCCGTCGTCATCCGTGTCCGGAGAGTCGTAGATCGGGGAGGCGGGCGCCATAGACACGTCGCCCGAAGTGCCAGGGTCCACCAAGGGTGCAGGGGGCACCGCCGTCGCCTTGGCCAGGAAGGCGTCACGAAGCCGCTCGAAAGCGCCCCTGTCCACGCCTTGGGCCTCCGATGAAGGTCCCTCCCCACGAGGCCTCTTCGGAGCGGGTGGCAACCCGCCGGACGTCCCCGGGAGGTCGGGGGACGGAGGCACCTGCGCCGCTGCCAGCTTCGCGCACTCCTCCACGATGCGGGCGGAAAGGCGGTCCTCCATGGGCCCCACCACCTCCGTCACGCAACGATAGATGGAGTTGTTCACCGCCTGATAGAACTCATCATCCTGCAGATAGGGGCAGGCTTCCTCATCGTATTCCCCTTCCATCTTGGAACCAAGGGCAAATGCGGGGCACCCAAGAGGGCGGCAACCGAGAAAGTTCTCGAATGTGGGCAGGCCAAGCGGCTGCGATCACGTTTTGGGCCAGCTGACGTGGCAGGTGGGCTGCACCAACCCCCAAGCGCGCAGACCCTCCACGCCGGGACCGGGTCTACGTACCCCTCAAGCGCGCTAGGCCACACACGGGTAAAGAGGTGCACAGATCTCGCCCGAAGGCGATTCACGCGGTCAGAACCGCTATACAGACCCCAGAGGGCGTCAAAAAGTGGGCAAAAGTACAGACCCGGAGCACCAGGTGTCAGAGGGGTACGCGAGGGTCGGCCCCTGCGCAAGCAGACTCCACGGCGCGGCTCCTCGCACTGCGGAGGCGCGCCGGAGGGCCGGCGAGACGACAGGCCGCCCCCCTGCGGTCTATGTACACACCGCACACAAGTGGGAATAAAGTCGCGTAGGAACGAAGAACGTTCCCGCGACTGGGGACTCTGTAAGGGAATAAACCAAGCAAGGAGTCCCCCAAAGATCGTACACAAGACAATCAATCACAATGAAAAGAAAACAAATAGAAAAGCACTTATCTGGCTGCGGGAGCAGCGAAGAAAGAGGGGGAAGATGATGAGAAGTCCGGTTATATAGTGATGATGGACAGTGTGGAAGGACTATGGACTATTGTTATGCAGAGAGACTCTTGGGAGTTGTTGTTTGATTTGTTGAACATTACGTCAATGCTTTATGTTTAAAGCATTTTTTGTTCTTATTATATCTTTTCCTAAGCTGCTGTGGAGTCTTTATGTTAATAAAGCGGAGGAAGATATAGCATAATCTGAAGCCTCCGGTCCTGACATAGAATCATCCGAACCCCACTGCGAGAGCCAAATAGACCTACTAGGGACTCCAACGAGCCTTGGGGCCTTATCACTACTGATCAGGGTGCATGGAGGACGCTGATAAGGCGGTGGAGTGAAGCACTGACAACATCGCCTCGGAGGCCCCGTAGCGACAGGGACTGCGGGTGAACCGGAGGCTGGGTCCCGCCGAAGTGTGCATTAGCTCACCCACCGCCCCTCTCACCTTCCCAAATCCGACCCAGGGGTCTGAGGGGTGGTAGAGATAGCCAGAGTGTGGTGCCGCCCAGGGCCCCTCCCTGTCAAGGGAGACAGCAGCCTCGGGTCTATCTACAGGAGGAGGCAGACTCGGGCGCCTATTGGACATGCGGACTTTGTGCTGGGCAATTGCAACACACTGGAAGCCTTGCGGCGCTGACCTGGCAGGACCGGAAGAGGGGCCACCCGGTGGTGCCGTGCCTGATGCTGTGAGTGCAATGCTCCTGTGTTAACCCTCTCCAGTATACTATGTGAATGCCGGCCCACAGCAAACGTCAGAACATCTGTGGGAGCACAGACAGCATAAATGGCAGGGTAAGAGGCTCGCACCTTGGGGAGGGTCTGGTGCAGCCGCACCACTTCCGGAACTCTCTGTGGCCCACCGGCGTGATCTACTCTACTCCCTGAATACACCAAACAGGAGGAGAAAACCTGCTGCCCTTGTCGCTAACAGACACATAGGCCGCCCACCTACACGGGGGGGGCTTGCTCCCATCGCTTGCCAGCCACACGTAACCCAGGCCCAGAAGGCACACTCCAGGCTGCCGCACCCCCCCTGACCTGGTGGCAGCGTGTGTCAAAACCCCCAACATGGGCCGAACAGACCCCAAAGAACGGAGGCTTACGTTTGATCAAATGAAACCTGAGGAGAGCTGCGGCTTCCATTCCGACAGCGACAACCCTACAGATAGAGGACTCAACGCCACTCCTACCAGCCATATGGCAACTATAATGGCTGAGCTCAAGACAGGCTACAGCACAATGGATGGCCGAATTGACACACTTGCAGGCTGCAATGACAGACTGGATGAACGGCTAGACATGCATGGGGCCCGTCTTGAGGGAGCAGAGAAGAGGGTCTCTGACCTAGAAGATTCCTCCACTACAACGCAGAAACGGCTAGACAAGATGGAACACGTGCTGAAACAGGTAGCAATAAAAAATAAAGACCTCAAAGATGGGCCACAATAGCAGAGACCACGAACATGGGACGCCCGGAGGATTTCGGAGAGCAACTACTAGCAGATTTGTTTGACCGCACCAGCTTCTCTGCTACATTTGCAGTGGAATGGGCAAATCGATTGCTTGGCCCTCGTCACCCGTTGGGCACACCACCACAGTATATAATAGCACTGCACTCAGGCTGGCGCGTGACAAAGGCCCCCTCAGACATGAAGACGTCAACATCTTGCTATTTCCCAGGTTACTCCTATGGCACAAGAGGCCAGACGGAAATTTAGTGACGTCAAAAACACACTCCTTAAGCTGGGCATCAGATACGCCATGACATACCCGGCGCGCCTGCAGGTGGAATATAAAGGACGCACCAAAATCATGGACAACCTTCCGGAGGTGGCTACCTTCTGCAAGACGATCCATACTGGGTCCCCTCCACATCGACAATCCTCACCTGCACATTCGGGGCAAGAACATTCTAATCACTCGCCCCCTTGCAACACATGAGGCCACAACCTAAATCCCCACAGGGTTCATAGACCTTTCTGCTACGGGATAGTGAAGAGCCCCGCTACATGATGACTGCACCAACGACTCATGGATTGGCCTGCATAACTTCTCTTTAATAGTGGCTGTTCTCATACTACATCATTAACCTAACTCCAGGCGAACCGCCGGGGCCCGATGCTGATGCGCCCCCATGGCGAATGCCAAATGTTTTGTAATGGGAATATTCTCTCATTCTCTATTTTGTTTTCCTAGTTTATATGCAAAAATAGCTGGATGATGTTTAATCTGGTGTGGGTTGGGGGTTGGAATAATTGGGAATTGTTTAATTTTGTTAAAGGTTCAATTGTCTTTTGTTGTCTTATGCCACAGCACGTCTCCAATTACACACCGTCATATCATTGCAGACACCCGGTCTATTCGCATCCCCTGATATGAACAGCCAACACCATGGCTAGGAAAATAGATCTCTCCATCATATCCTGGCTAGGAAAATAGATCTCTCCATCATATCCTGGAATATCCGCTGCATTAATAACCTGCTGAAAGGAAAAAAAGTACTCTCCTACTTAAATAGGCATGACATCAGAATTGCCCTTCAACAAGAGACCCACCTATCCCCTCATACTGACCCTGCCTTTGCCAAACAATGGAGATCCCACGGGTACTGCTCCTGTTTCAGTTCATATTCCCGAAGCACCTGCATATTGAGCCATAAAAGCGTCCCTTTTTTCCACAGACCCACTACTCAGACCTGAATGGCCGATATAAACTCCTACAAGGCACAATGGCGGCAGAAATATCATATTATTCAACATATATGCAACCAATATCTATGACCCTGAATTCTTTCAAGATCTGTATACCCGCCTTGACATCCTCAAGGTTAACCACTTGGTACTGGGAGGCGACCTTAATATGCCACATTGTTTACAGAAAGTCACATTAGTGATTCATATTCTCTACTAGACATGTGGCGCACCCGCCACCCACACACTCCAGGATTCACGTTTTATTCTTCCCCATACTCCATGGAGACCAGACTGGACTATTGGTTCCTATTGAAAAATGTTTACCAGTGGATTGCCGATATTACGGTTCTCCCTTGGACCCTGTCAGACCACAGCCCAATCTTGCTCCAATTAACAATTCTATATAGCTGCCCCGCTGCTTACAGCTGGAGGTTCTGAAGAGGGACCCTACTGGATCCCGTATTCCGTAGTGAATTGCTAACATCCATCACTGAGTATTTTACACTGCAAATGGGCACAGTCTACACCCAGGCCACTCTATGGGAGGCCTTTAAGGCATACATTAGCGGAGTGTGCATCTCAAAACATTTAGGCATACCCTGTGATATTCACACTCAACTAAAACTAACCGAAAATGCACTATGTGACTCAGACTGGGCGACTGTAGATGACCAACGATCGACCATTCTGGCGGAATTCAGTGATTTAGCGAAGAGGGATATAACGTAGTTGGGCAAGCATGCAGAGCCTGCCGCTATGGGGAGGGGAAAATACCTGGCCGTGCACTGGCTCGCCTACTGTGCCTGAACAGACAGCAAAACTACATTGCTGGGCTATGCTCTGATTCAGGACCCTCGATTACAGGAGGTGAAAACATCCTGCACGAATTCCAAAAGTACTATTTGGAATTATACACTTCCAACGTCACAAACATTCCTTCAGAGATCACTACATATCTTGAAGACATTGTAATGTATGGCTGTCGAATGGTCAGCAAGAGTTTCCTAGTGAACCTTTAGCGCTGGAGGAGGTGATGCAGGCCATTACACAACTGGACGGGTCCAAGGTGCCGGGCTTAGATGGCCTAACTGGAGCTTTCTATAAAGCGTTCTAACAACTGCTGGCCCTGCAACTTTGCACCCTCTACAATGAGTCAGTTACTACTGGCGAGCTACCATCCCCACTGCATGAGGCCGTCCTGAATATATTGTTAAAGGCGGGCGAAGATCCCATTAGAAGCGCCTCCTACCGTCCACTATCCTTACTAAACTAAGATAATAAAATACTAGCCAAAGTACTTGCCACTAGACTAGCCCTATTGATGGAACAGATTATCCCAATAGCCCAGTAAGGCTTCATCCAGCACCGCTCGACTTCCCTCAATCTCCAAACTACATTTGCAATGCTTAATAAGGTTTCCCCAGAAACACCAGCTGTTGTGGCCCTACTAGATGCCGAGAAGGTATTCGATTCACTTGATTGGCCATTCTTGAGAACTGTCCTTGCAAAACTTGGAATTCTCTCAACCCCCCCCCCCCACCTCCCCCCCCCCCCAATTCCGTGCACTAATCATGCTCCTATACACTAAGCCTACAGCCCATCTCCGGATAAACGGCGCACTTACAGATACGATACCTATGCTATGGGGCACCAGGCAGAGAACCCTGCTGTCCCCTCTCCTCTTTATAATTGCAATGGACCCGCTGGTTAGGGCACTGCAAGACCGGCACGCCCACTGCTGACTACAACTCACACATGGCCCACTGCTACTATTGCTATACGCAGATGATCTCCTGTAATTTATTAGGCACCCACAGGACAACTTACCCCCGTTTATGCAGAAGATAGCTAGATTCAGAAACCTCTCGGGGCTCTGATTTAACTGGGCTAAGTCTGAGCTTTTCCCGCTAACAGATGCTGCCCAGCCACTGTCAGTGGGCCATCACCTTAGATGGGCCAAAGATGGCACCAAATACCTAGGTATCCACCTGCACAGAAATAGGGATCAGATCCTCCAGTGCAACTATGGCCCTGCAGTGGAACCCCACACACCACATTTGGACAGACAGAGAAGGTTATCCTTTTCAATGGCGGGACAAGTGGCCATTATTAAAATGTTGGGATTGCCACATGTTTTGTATCTATTTACCAAAGTTCCCATTCTGCTGCTGCAGATCTTTTTCCGCAACCTGCGTGGCATTCTCTTGCGCCTGGTCTAGGTGGGAGACCACCAACGGATCCTCTGGGAAACACTGACTCTCCTTTATGAATGTAGAAGCTTCGGGGTCCCAGATTTCTGCCTCTACTACCTTGCCGCTCAGTGCCATTATACCTACCACTGGTATCACCCAGACGCTAGTATCCCATATATTCTCCCTGAGCGCGCTCAACTGAACGGACTATTACACTAACAGATCTTACCCCAGAGCATACCGCTGGAGACCGAAGATATTCAAACAGTCTCCACGACCTGCTGGGATTGGCGCAGGCTGAGACTCATGTTAGGTGATGGGCCCCTCTACTTGAACGGTACACAGACAAAATATCGATTTTTAAATATCGATATGCAAAAATATCGAAGTTTAAATATCGATATACAAAAATATCGAAGGTAAGTAATATCGACAGTCTAAATATCGATATTGGTATGATATCAGTAATATCGAAGTTGTAAATATCGATGTTAATAATATCGAAATTAATAACTTTGATGTTACTAATATCAATTTTTAAATAAATTTAGTGTATATTATATTGTATTTATTATGTTTTATTATTTATTTTTAATGTTATTTTATTAAATATTGTCTTTTACTACTGTAGCGGGTTGTGGGTTTATAGGGGAATAGGGTGGGAAGTAATTTAATTATGTTAAATTAATTATTAATTATTAGGAATTATTAATTAATTAATTGAGAATTAATTTAAAATTATTTTTAATTAATTTATTAATTGATAAATATGTTCTGTAGCGGGTTATGGGTTTATAGGGGAATAGGGTGGGAAGTAATTTAATAATAATTAATTAATTGATATATGTTTGTACATATTTTAATTAATAATTAATTGGTAATTAATTTCTATTAATTACTTAATTTATTATTATTATTTTTTTCATATTTATAATGATTAATTAGTTGGTAATTAATTATTATTAATTATTTAATTAAATTAATTATAGTAATTTTTATATATAATTTATTGTTTTTCTTAATTAATTAATTGTGCAAAATAATATTAATTTTTAAATTAAATTAATCACAGCAAATGTGCTAATATATTTACTTTATTGTTATTGTTAATTAATAATTAATTTGTAATTAAATAATATTAATTAATTTTGGGTACAGGGGTATTTTTAGGGTTCAGGGTCAGTTTTCAGTTCATGGGTACAGGGGTATTTTTAGGGTTCAGGGTCAGTTTTCAGTTCATGGGTAAAGGGGTATTTTTAGGGTTCAGGGTCAGTTTTCAGTTCATGGGTACAGGGGTATTTTTAGGGTTCAGGGTCAGTTTTCAGTTCATGGGTAAAGGGGTATTTTTAGGGTTCAGGGTCAGTTTTCAGTTCATGGGTAAAGGGGTATTTTTAGGGTTCAGGGTCAGTTTTCAGTTTTTGGGTAAAGGGGTATTTTTAGGGTTCAGGGTCAGTTTTCAGTTTTTGGGTAAAGGGGTATTTTTAGGGTTCAGGGTCAGTTTTCAGTTTTTGGGTAAAGGGGTATTTTTAGGGTTCAGGGTCAGTTTTCAGTTTTTGGGTAAAGGGGTATTTTTAGGGTTTAGGGTCAGTTTTCAGTTTTTGGGTAAAGGGGTATTTTTAGGGTTCAGGGTCAGTTTTCAGTTCATGGGTAAAGGGGTATTTTTAGGGTTCTGGGTCAGTTTTGGGTTTTTGGGGTACAGTCATACAGGGTAAAAATTAAATAAATTTAAATTAAATCAATTAAATGAAATTACAAAATATAACATTACATTAAATTATTAAGTTTTTAATTTATTTTAAATGTATATGTATTAGTTTTATTTTTTTAATTGTTTTAATATTTGTATTTAATATTTGTAACATTATATGTATTTTATAATTATTTTAACATTATTATTAATACATTTAAAAAAACGATATTTTTAATTTCGATATTTTTGTACTACGATATTATTTTTTCGATATTTTTGTACTTACCTTGTTAGGGATAGGATTCCGATATTTTTGACTTCAATATTTTTGTCCCGATATTTTTGTATGTCGATATTTTTGGTTTCGATATTTAGTCAGACATTCACTTGAACACCATCCCTTTGCTAGATAACCCATGGCTCCCGCTTACACGAGTAGCACTGGTCAAACGCACGCTTGACAGACAATCTTTATCGCCCATGGGCGACCTATTTCACAATGGCCACGTTCTGCACCTGACGTACAACACATGGGCGCAAAGCCCCCCCTTCATGGACCTCTTCATTTTCAAGAGACTCCAGAACACCGTCAGGTCTCTCACACCCACGTATCCGCTCCCACCTGGCGATTTCTCATCCCTGTCCTTGGTAATCACAGCATCAGACGGCGGATATAGAAATGTCAAAACGTTATCACTCATGCATGACCCTGAAGCTGGACACAGCTACATGGGCACAAGAGATCTGGGAGACAGAGCTGGGGACCCCACTCTGAGACCAGTTATGGGGCTATTGTTGTGCACAGACAAAGCGCATTTCCATTAACCACAGATACAAACGGATACATTTCAAATACTTACACCGGTAATACCTCTGCCCATTGGATATCGCCAAATTCAATCATATTAGATCTGACAGATGCTTAACCCCTTCGAGGCTGATGACGAGCTGGGCTCGTCATGGTGTAGCCTCCTCAAACACTGATGACGAGCCCAGCTCGTCATGAACAATGGGTTTTTTAAAAAGTCAGCATACAAGCAGAATAAGAGCAGCGCGCATGTGGTTAAAATGCCGAGCCCCTAGTGCGGACTCTGCCCATTTAACATGGCCATGTCCGGTGGTGGCCAGCTATTGGGAAAATGTGTACACACGTTTCCGCTATGATCGAAAATGAGATGACCCCAGACTCCCTGTTTGCCCTACTGGGCTATACCCAAGATGTGACGTGCCCCATGCCTTTCGTCGCCTGGTCGCTATTGCACTTCTACTGGGCAGTAGGTGAGATAGATCTACGTTGGGGACGTGGCAGACCTCCCACCACTAAATTATGGTTGGAGAACAAGAGTAGATGTGAGAGTATAGGAGAAGACTACGCCAATTTACAACCCTCTACATCACGCCCCAAAGACATGTGGTTACCCTTCTGCATATACCTTCGCACCCTATAACAGACCACAGACTCCACTCCTCTCCCTACCCACCACTGGGCCGTCTCCCTCTATCTAGATACTCGCATGAATAGTCTCTGCACTCATTGAGCCCGGTTATTCGGGGATTATATATGAAGCTTTGGACATTATGAACAGATTCCAGTTTTTCTAATCGGATGGTATGACCAACCATTATTGTGCAATGTTGGATGTAATCTTGTTTTGTACCTAAAATTCAATAAAGACAATTAAAAAAAACTATAACATGGCCACGTTACTGTGTTGCATGTCATCACCAGCCCTCCTGTGCTTAAATATGACAACCTACTACATTGTGGGGGTTTAAACTACTGGTTTGCTCCGACTGAACTAACTAGACCAACACGCTTGATAATTATTTGTAGGTGAAAAGTTGAGGACAGCACACAAAATACCTGGGAATCTTTCAATGAAAATGCAGGTGAAGTCAGTTGGTTAATACGGTGATTTCATGAAGGTTAACGGGGAATTAACTTTGTGTTTTTTTGGGGGGAAGAACGATGTTGGCTCAAAAACAGGCCTTTAAAGTTTATGAAGCCTGTTAGGCAGGGGAGCAGCAGTAACATGCAGGTAGATTGCCCCGTATCTGTGTCTGTGATCACACGAGCCTCGTGTCCACCCTACATCATTCTGTTGCTAGCCTATTTCTTGCTGTTCAGAAGGAGAATTCGAAAGCAGAATCAGCCACTTAACTCCCACTAGGCAGAGTCACAAAGGCCCACCTACCGAGACCCAGCCCTGTTATTTTAAGTTAAGCATTTAATACTCGCTTCTCACCGGGAACCACCCAGAAGCATGCAAGCTGTGGAGCTCAGCTAAGAATGACAAACTGCAGGCTTTGCAAAAAGATTTCCCGCTGCTGTGACAACCACGCGCTTTAAAGCGGGATGCTGTCTGCTCGAGTCGACTCCAGGCCGACAGAGTCTGCGTGTCGGGCGGGTGTTGATTTCATGGGCAAACCATGTTTGGTGTTGTTCAGTGGGGCACAGAGACTGAGAGGCCCTAAAGTATAAAGGCAGAGCGCGGGAAGTTTTCAGAGTAGCCAGGTCCCCGTAGTAATTGTAACGGCCAGGCGCACGCGCACGTGCAGGCGTAAATGGAGGTGCTGAGCATGCGCACACATCAGTCAGGGTTCTTCCTTTTCGAGGTCCAGCAACAGCACTTTTGGCCTGGTGCAAATCAAAGTAGGGAATTTAGGCCGCACGGTAAAGTAGCAGGTTTGCTTAATCGTCAGTACCTGTGAGTTACGGCATAGTATTAGGGAATGTTTATGAGAACTGGCCGTACCTGGTGTGGTGCAATCCCACATTAGTCTGAGGTAAACAGGATTGCTTAAAACAAGCTTGAAGCATCATGCGTGGTGAAAGCTCTACGAAGCCTAAAATGCAAACGATTCAGAGAGGCTGGCTTCTAACATTTTGTTAATAGTGCTCAGGTATAAATCAATTAACAGCACCGATATGTAAAGCATGAATGTGAAAGAAAGTGCAAATATAAATATTGCGACTCCAACAGATGTTACACAATTTTTCAGTGCAGTGTGAAAAACCTGCCTGGTGTGACTAAAGCAATACTTTTTAACATAGTAAAATATATGTAATAATTTAGAACATCCCAGGCGCTGCAATAATTCAATCAGAGATGAGAATTGGAAGTGTGAGTGCCATGAGGTCCCAGTGAAGGATACAGCACATCTCTGATGCTGGGAGAAACAACAAGGTCCATGAAAGGCATGTTGAGAGGCCTCCAAAACAGATTATTTATTCAACACGCTGCAAAGATGTTATTAAGGAGTTGTAACAATGAAAAGTACTGAAGAGCAGAGTGGTTCTCTGACTGGAAGGTATGCAAAGCAAATGCTAGAGAAAAAGACATTATTCCTCCATTGATAAGATAAACTGCCATCGCTGCAGTACTTAACTTGAGTCGGTGGTTGCCAGTGGGGGTGGAGGAACCACCAGCACTCCCTTTCTGGGGACCGGCTCTAATTTTTCTGTCAGACATTTACTGAGAGCAATCGAGGGAAACACAAACAAAGCGGAAAGACTGAGGAAGAGAGAGATGGAAGAACCATCATAAAGGCAGAAAGCAGTTACAGCAAGAGGTAGTTAAAGGGGCAGGGGTGTCTGTTAGTGGATTGAAAACAATGCAACCTTAGTATTCGGCGAACCGAATTGTAATAGCATCGGCCACTGACTTCTGAGCAAACATTTGAGCACTGTACTCATTCTTTGAGAAATTAAGGACTGCATAGCAACACATTTAAAAACAACAAAAAACACATGCTGAATGAAAGCAATATCAAAGGAGGGCATGTTTCCAGCATTTGATGAAGCATTACCTAAAAGCAAACTGGTTACATAACATTGCTGCAAAGTATTTCGTAGCCCGTTGACAACATTACAGACATTGTCTAAATGCTGATATGACAGCATCTGAAAATACTTATCCACCCAATCCGAAAATGAAATACTTGGAGCAACAAGAAGTGTGCAGATGTTGAGGGGGAATTGGAACGTAGAGCAGAGGTATTTTTCGGGAGCGGGTAGAAAAGTGCACGGGGATACAGCTGGAAAACACATGCACACTCATGGGGTGCTTAAAGAAAAAATAGTTTTCTGAATGCAAGCAGTGGAGTGTTGGAAGCATATAAGCCAGACAATCAAATAGAAGGTAAAGAGGCATGGTAGGGACAAACACAAAATGGACAAGCTGGGACAAGAATAAGGAGCAGGCAAATGAGAGTGACAGTAAAGCCAACTAATGGTAAGCAATGGCAAGCTGCAAGCTCCTGTATGTTCTTGGAAAGCCCACACACATCTTTGCCAACTAGACAGCTGTCTGGTATGCTTGACCTAAACATGGCTAAAAATAATATGGTTTGGTCTATAAAAAAAGAACACATTGCCACAGTAGTCCTTGAAACTGAAGAGAAGAACTGTGCAGAACAAAATGTGAATGACACAATAAAATTCCTATGGATGAAGAGGGTTGGCTCAAAAGAAATCTGCTGTACTGTTTTGTTCCAGGAACATAGACCGCGCAGAAGCTATTCTCTTGAAGTCTAAAACACTGGCAATGCAAGATATCGAATTTCAACCTCCCTCGGGAGATAAAATGACCACCAAAGTTTTGTGAGCAGAACACAGTTCAAACTGACAGACCCATAGATCATTATTGAAATTTTCTGTGGTCCAGCTCTTCTTTCTCAACAACAGCATACGTTATTTCTGTGGTTAAAGGGCGTGAAGTACATTCTACATTTCCCTGTCCGCTTGTTGAGACAACACAACCCACAATCTATAATTGCGGGCATCCACTATAAAAATGTACAACTTTCCTCTACTATAGTATTTCCACAAGCCTGCAAATGATACTAACTTTTCCTTCGAATCAGGAGCTGGAACTTTCTGGATCAACTTCACCAAAAGGTTTCTTTGACAGAGTACCTTTTCCCGGCATAATAATCTCTTTGCAAAAACTTGCAATTTTCTTTTTTCAATGTCAGCTTATTATTCTGTGATCCCTATTCCGTAATGGATTACCTATGCTCCTCCTCATTTTAGAAACTATAAGAATATAATCTCGGAAGCACCATACAAAATGCTCCGCTTCCTTACATATGTGGTGTATAACCTTTTGGAACATGCCAAGCCAAATGTCATCTTCATCAACTGGAACAAACCATGAGACATGGTAAATCCTGTGAGTGATTTGTTTTCAGTGAAGAAAACGATCTGATGGTTGGCGGCTCTGAAATTCAAAGTGGAAAATACTGTGGTGTCTTCAAAAGTAACTAAAATCAAGAGAAGGAGTGAAGAGGTTCCCTAAGTAGTGGACTCACCCTCCTCCGAGAATCATGAAAAAAACAACGAAAGTCCACCTTATTACACAGAATAATAGTATCCTTCCTAGATTAGTTCTATGGTGTTAAGGACCATGCCTTTGCCTATGGAATGCTTAGGAAAGCCTAATGTTTTGTTAAAATAACCATCACCCACCAAAAGGTCCCTTGGTGGCATGCTTCATCATCGGTTTCTTCCCGCCCGCTGTGGGATGGGGCGTGCTACAACCAACGGAGACGTGGGAGCACTTAATAGTGAAGTGATACTATGGGTGAATGTTAATATTGCAGCCCTTATATGATGCGATAATAATTAACGTAAGCAGTATCACAATGTGAATTTATTTGTCATACTAAGGTGCGGCAATATTCTACCAATAGCGCAAATCATCTGAGTGACTTCATAGCTACATTTACGTCTAACCCAGTAATTTGGCCAAATGAGCGCAGCTCCGCTTTCCATAGACCAACACGGACTAAGGAATCAGAGTAGACACGATTCTAAGACAAAATAGTGTTTGATGTCAGATTACTTTAATTCTTCTGGACTAATTAAAGTCCTACATTTCTCCTGAAACCCCTTGGTATGGTATGGTATGGTATGGTAAAAGGTTTTGTACTGCGCTCGGACACCGTACGGTTTCATGGCGCTCATGATAAATGCGGGGAGGCAGGGACGTGTGGTTTTACTCAAAAGCAGACTGGAAA
This sequence comes from Lissotriton vulgaris, assembly GCF_964263255.1. Taxonomy (NCBI): domain Eukaryota; kingdom Metazoa; phylum Chordata; class Amphibia; order Caudata; family Salamandridae; genus Lissotriton; species Lissotriton vulgaris. The sequence goes on along the minus strand of NC_141699.1, from coordinate 548,164,105 downwards.
AGATACGTTTTTAACAGTTTACGAAAGCAGCCATAGGTAGGGCAATGACGGATGGCCGGCGGGAAAGCATTCCAGGTTTTGGGGGCGCAGAAAGAAAAACAGGAGCCGCCATGTTTTTTCCGTTTAGTTTTTGGAATGACTAGCAGATTGTGGCCAGAGGAGCGGAGGTTTCTAGAAGGAACATAGCATTTTAATTTAGAGGAAATAAAGAGAGGAGCAAGATCAGATAGGGCTTTAAAGATCGTACAGCCCAGTTTAAAGATGCAACGCTTGGCTACAGGGAGCCAATGAAGGCTCCGCAGTAGCGGCGAGTCATGTTGTTGTCGCGGTTGGTGGTAAACCAGGCGTGCAGCCTGATTTTGTACAAGTTGCAACTTGTGAAGGAGGTATGCAGGGATACCGGCATACAGAGTGTTGGCGTAGTCAATTCTTGACGTAACCAGGGCCATGATGACAAGGATCAGTGCGTCTCTGGTAAGAAATCTACAGATTTTTCGTATCCTGCGTAGTTGGAAGAAGCAGGATGACGTCACCGCACTGATCTGGGGCCCCATGGATAAGTCACTAGAAATGACCACGCCAAGACTCTTCACAGAGTTCACAGGACAGGGAGGGAGCCCTAGTGAGGGAGGCCAAAAGCTGTCATTCCATGGATTGGCTGCTCCTCCCACCAGAACAAGCTCAGTCTTAGTAGGATTTAGTTTGAGTTGGCTATGATACATCCACTCAGAGATCTCAAGCATGGTGTACTGAAAAGTAGTACGAGAGGAGAGGGAGGTATCAGTGGGAAAAATTAACTGCAAATCATCCGCATAATTGAAGATGGTAGCGGCGGACTTACGAAGGGAAAAGATCAGGGGTTGCATGTATAAATTAAATAATAAAGGGGATAAAGCGGAGCCCTGAGGGACACCGCAGGACAAGGGAGAGTAGGGAGCCGAGAAGGTAGACAAATGCACTGCCTGAAAACGATTATCCAAAAAAGACTTGACCCACTCAAGAGCCATGCCCTGAATACCGGCGTTCCTGACATGGTCGATCAATATTGCGTGATCGACCGTGTCAAAAGCTGCTGATAGGTCCAATAGGACAAGGGCTTGAGGGATGTTATTATCGGCGCCCTTTCTGAGGGTGTCCATGACAGTCACAATAACCGACTCGGTGGAATGGAGGGGGTGGAATCCGGCTTGTTGGGCCTCCAGGAAAGATGAAGTCTCAATGAAGGCGCTCAGGCAGCGGGTGACATAGGTCTCTAAAATTTTCGCCAAATAGGGGAGAAGGGAAATGGGTCTATAATTGCTTAAGACCGTGGGGTCGGCATTGGTCTTTTTTAGGATTGGTGTCACCACTGCCTGTTTAAAGGAATCCGGAACCACCCCTGTCGCCAACGAGTTGTTGAGTAAAGCCAGGGGAGGATCAGGGCAGGCCAAAAAGATTTCCCTAAGAACCTGGGGAGGACAGCAGTCGATAGGGGAGCCAGAGCTCACTTTATGCAGGAGTGAACAGAACTCTGAAAGGGAGATCGGAGGAAAGGCATCCAAGCAGCAAGGGTTTCTAGGGGGCAAGGGAGGGGGGTGGGGGGATGAGGGCAAAGGAATATTGTTCTTAATGGTGATGATTTTATCGGTAAAGAAAACATTAAGTGAGTCACACAAGGATTGGGAAGGTTGAGGTTGACGGGTGACTCTGTCTGGTAGGGAGAGCTCATTCACAATGGAAAAAATATCCTTTGTCTTGGAGGCGGACTCCATGATAGATTTTTTATAGGTTCTCAAACGGTCCACAAAATCAATTTTCAGCTGGTGGTCGTAATTACGCCTCCAACGGCGCTCCGCCTGACGTAAGGCCAGTTTATCTGCCTTCAGTTGGTCCGTAAACCAACGCTGGGCGTCATGAGGGCACCTGGTTTTTATGTTTTTTTAGAGGAGCGATGGTATTGCAAGCAGATAATAGCCATTGATAAAGGAGAAAAGCCTGGTGAGACACCAGAGTCGAGGTCGAAGGGATTGTAGAGGACAAAGTGGAGTGAAGTTCCACCAGATTGGCTTTCTTCCAGTTCCGGGCGGTGAAGTTGGTCAAAGAGGGTGGATGATTAGGAGTGGTCAAATTAAGAACAAAAGAGATAAAATAGTGGTCCGACCAGGAGCATGGGGTCACAATGGGGGAGGAGATATCTAGATTGGTTGTCCACACCTGATCTAAAGTGTGGCCTTTACAGTGGGTAGGATTAGTAATGTTTTGATAATAGTTCAGGCCTGATAAGAGGTCAGAGAATTCCACAGAGAGGTGACTTTCTCGGGGATCAGAGGGCCAATAGTTAAAATCACCTATAATCATAACCTTGGCATTGTTGATAGTCAGCTGAGAAATATAATCAGCAAACTGACGAGGGAAGGAGGGCATAGGATCAGGAGGTCGGTAAATAAGAACAACAACAAAGGAGAGCCTAGGAGACGTAAATATAACAGTGAGACATTCAGTTCTAGGGATCGCTGCACAGGCTAAAGTAGTAAAAACATACTGGGAGCGAATAATAGCAGCCACCCCCCCACCGACTTGCCCTGCTGGTCGATTAGCTTGCAGGATATAGTAGCCGGCAGGGATGGCAGCAAGAATATCAGGGACAGAGTCCTCAGTCAGCCAAGTCTCTGACAGGAGAAGGATATCTACAGAACTATCGTCCAATAGTTGGAAAATTTCCAGCTGGTGTTTCACCAATGACCGCGTGTTAAGATATACCACGGACAGTGGAGTAACCTCCAGCGGTGGCGGGTGGAGGTGGGGGGATATCAGCACAGGACAGGGAAGCGAAGTGACAGGGCTGAAGGTGATTGGAGGGACAAGGATACCACAATCCAGAGCAGCCTGTTTAGCGAGGGCTGGTAAGGAGAATGAGTAGCGAAGCAGTAAGAGATCAGAGGAGGAGAAGGTGATAAAATGGGCATTATGAGCGGCCGCGGGCCACGATCGGCCGCGGACGTGCGCAGACGGGCTTGACTTGAGCGCGACTTTGGCGCGAAGTCGGCGCTCCCGCTGCGCTCGTCCGCTGCGCTTCCGCCATGTGACCATGATATACCAGAGTGAAGTGAACCGCTAGACCGCTGACCTGCACGATGGAGAGGCAGGGCGGAAGTGGGGAGAAGGGCAGGAAGTGGTGCTCAGTGGTGCGACCCTCCACACAAACTATTTTTTAGAAGAACAAATAGTAGTGAGCTTAGTAATTAAGCCAAAAAACCCAAGGAGTCAGAGAAGCTAATTGGATAATTGAAGTGACATGTAGACAAAATTGATAGAACAAAACCCAATAATTATATTCAAAATTAGTTTGTGATTTATTTAAATATTTTCTTCATTTTTTTGTTTGAATCTCATTTATAAAAGATACATATACGTATTTAAAACATCAATGACATACATTTTATGATTTCGGAAAATTATCGACATATATTCAAAAACACGGGAAGAAAGAAACAGGAAAAAAAACACACAAAAAAACAGTACAAATGACTCTGATGATAAATAGGGCTAGTGGAGTAAGCAAAGCGATAGCCGCAGCCTCAGTCGCCGCGTTAGTCAAGTTGTGAGGTAGCTGGCGTGCAAAATATAGGAACAGGTAAGCAGCCGCTAGACCGCTGACCAGCACGATGGAGAGGCAGGGCGGAAGTGGGGAGAAGGGCAGGAGGTGGTGCTGCGACCCTCCGCACAAACGGCGCAATACCGGGGCGGAACGGGGTCTAGAGCGAAGGATGAAGGTACAACAAACCCGAGCCCAGTGCCCAATAAAATACAATAAACAAATGCAGGTAAGCGCTGTAATCACAATTTTTAAAATAAGCTTGTATTCAGCTCAAAGAGAATTAAAAGTCAGCAGCAGCGCAATCTCACGGCCGCAGCCTCAGTCACCACCGCCCCTTCTTCAATATTATTGTTCCTGGTGACTCAGAATCAGCCATTAGTGACAACACATTCGCAAAAACCTTCATTTGGACTTGGACAGTCTTTTAGAAGGCCTTTTACTACCATTTAATTTATCATCCACTGTGTCAGCCGAAACAAAATCATGGTCTTGTTCTGCACCCAAACATCTATCTTTCTTTGTGGCAATATCAGCATTGCCTTTATGAAACACTCACAATCATCATTTTCAGGGTTTTGACCCCTTTCTTGGCCTCTCTGCATACTTAGCAAAAATCTGCATTCTTCCCACAGTTTTGCAGGACAAGATTTGAGAGCAGCTAAGTAATAATAGCTACCACATAAATAGCACAAAGTCACCATTCACTTTTTTCTCGTTCTAATATTATCTTTAGCCCTATGATTAGTTAAGCTACAGACTTCTCTCTTTTTTAATATCTTTATTATTAACAGACATTATACAAGTTTCAGATTGTTCTATAGCTTTAGCAGTAGTAACCTCTTGCTGTAGGGATGCATCGCCAATAAGCATAACTGTTTCTGAATTGTCCATCTTCTGATATCAACAATGACCTCCTCTCTGATCATTTCATCAGTCATGGTACTAAAAGTATAAGATATGGGCAATGATCTTAGTGTAGTTAAGAAGTCCTCAAATATTTCTCCATCTATTTGCATTTGTGCATAAAATTATCTGAATCTTTGTAATGGTATTTTGTTGTTAGGTTTAAAATGTTTCTCCATGAGCAATAATGAACGGCTACTTAATGATGAAATCATCACAGAGGACAAGGGTGAATATTCTAAATTATTATTGCCAGAGCTCACAGGACACCAAGTCTGACACGAAAGCAAGGAACACTACATAAAAAGGTGAAACTTAAAAAACCTACCAAAAATAATGTGGTGATATGAGACATTTAAGACTATTATGATAAAATGTTAATCGATTAAACATTCTGAACAAGAGGAGGCCTATCAGTCATGATTTGTGGTATTATAAATGCGATATTGTGGCAATGCAAGATACTCATGTCGCATTTAAAGGTAGAAGATGGGTGAGACAAACTGACTATAATTTGGCTGAATATTTTAGCCAAACAAATACTACCATAGCAGTCATGGTTTTGGGACAGGCGAATGTGGGAGAAACTGTGAAAACAGCTGATGGTAAAGGGGAAAGATGGGCATCTGCACAGATTAAGGTGCAAAATCAGTATGTATATGTACAATCTATGGCCCAAATATTGACGATCCTTTAATGTATGATAACTTGGTGGTAGAGCCTGCATCATGGTAAGGAATACAAATCATTTATGGAAATTTTAATTGTATACTTTCATTTAAGACATATAGTACCAAGGACTGTACTTTAAATAGAATGATTAGAGAACACAAGGCGATAATTAGATTTAGGCAAGTGCTGGGTTTAATTGACTTATGGCGAAATACCCATGGAAAGAAACCTGGCATCACATCTATTCTCATCTACATAAACTATACATGAGAATCTATTTATTTTTGGCTGAGACACAGATGCAATCTAACAAATCTATTGATATTATTCCTAAAGTATCATATGATCCTAATCCCTACAAAATCAAATACCCAGATAGACATTTAAGAGGGGGTTATTAAAGGATATTAAGCAACCTTTGATAGTGTGCCTTAAGACAAACTATGACTAGGACTACATTGTGTTCATTCTCATTATATACATGTTTTGTTCAGGGCCTGATGAACACTACTTGCTATATGTAATGTGAAATAGCCCAATTGCTTTGTTGAACAATACTGATTGACTACATAGTGTCAGTGATACGACAGTTGTAAAATGTTGCAGTTAAACTTGAGCCTTATTGTTTCTCAGCTGTGGCCCAGGACCATTGTTGACGGCTAATGTAACATGTTTTTTATGTAATCTAATTGTTCTACTTTACTGAAAAATATTTTGTAAACACTTTTTAAAAAGTATGTTGAATATACTACATATATGCTAGTATAAATAATATTTTCGGAGACCAAAAAAGGGTGACAGGCCGGCTACGGATTGAAGTCTAGCTGATGTTCCATTCCTGCGGTACTTCCTGTCATGGCTATTGCTACACAGTTTGTGAGCTGTTGGTTTCATTCGACCTTCTGCACAGGCGATGGAGTCTCACCCTGGGTCAGGAAGGACACCTCTGTACCCTCGTACATGGACTTAGTTGCAGCACGGATTGGAGAAGGTTTCTCTGTGTCCGGCCTTCCAAGTGCTGCTCCCACTCCCGGGGTGAGGCACTTGGCCTCTAGGTTCTGCCCTTCTTCTGTGATTGGCTGTCCCCACCTCTCTGCTTTGTAGTTCCACCTTTTGTGCTGGTGTTTGTCGGTGGTGGGCTCTGGCTTTCCATTTTTGGGGAGTATTTAGTCATTTATACCCTCACATCAGACCTTGACCTGGAGCAAGCAAGACAAGGGCAGATAAAAAAAAAAGAAGCAGGAAGAGAAAACAAGGAAAACGGCGACACAGGGAGAAAGTGTGTACTTAATAGACCTGGCATGAATAAGAGGACCAGACTGGAAGGGAAGGGTGGTGAAAGTAAAGGCATGAGGGGGAATCAAGATTAGGTGTATATATATATATATATATATATATATATATATATATATATATATATATATATATATATATATATATATATGTATATGTAAAGCATTCATAAGTAGGTTTGATATAGATTAACATCTTTAATATGAAAACAGCAAAAATGTTTCGATGTTCACAATTGATTGCTTACAATGTTGTATCTAACTATTCAGGGCTGTGATTTCCTTGTGTCTTGTTCCGCACTATGTATAGAACCACAAAAAATAAGAAATCTGCATTGAACCATGTGTGCTTCTCGAACATCAGCCTCTGTTCTCTCCAGTTTATCTTTAAATCACGGTTCTAATGCTCAGCACTTTCACCCCCGAGATCTTTGCAAACCCCTGCCCCTACTTCCTGTCCCCCATCTCGATTTGTGTTGGTCCGGTATCCCTTGATCTCATCCGTGGCTTTAAGCCGAGTGAAAAGGTTGGGGCTATTAAACCGGTGAGAAACCCAACAAGCAATTGTAATTGCATTTACATAGCACTTACTACCCTTGACAAGGCGTCGATATGCTTTTTTGGCGTGTAGCACGCTACTCCGGAACCCAAAGAGGATTAGTGGTGAGTTAGTATAAAGAGATATTAAATTAATTTAAGCGGTGGACATTCAAGTCTGTTATCTGGATTGAAAAAAAGAGGTATGCTGGGTGGACTGTGTAACTAAAGCGTGGCCCAATAGGTTATATGTCGTTACCACGAATTCCGTTGCAACGCATGCCTTTTCCACGCATGCGTTACCACGGAATTCGTTTTCCCCTCATCATCTTTACCACGTCGCTCTTACGTCGTAAAGAGGAAGCGGAAGTTTATTCCGCTTCCTCTCTTACAACGCTGTTTTCTTCGGCACGTGGGGATCATTTTTTTATGGGGGGGAGACCCCCCCAACCCCCTTTTTAATCCTACGGTTTTTTTTTTTGTTCGTGGTAGAGACGATCGTGAAGGCATACGCGTTGGAAAGACGTTTACGTGGTAAGTGCCTCGTTGTAAACGTTACGCGTAGTACTGCCTTCGTTGTTAATGATGTTTCCCGGCCCAATACATGTGAAAGACAAGCCTCCGCTTGACAATTTCATAAACAATCTTACTGGACAAAAAGTAACCGAAATTAGCTGCAGCAAGACATTTAGCGATTTCTATTGCATCATTAATCTAGGCCATAATTAATAAAACAGTTCACAAGGTAAATCTCGAAGTAAGATGCACCTTGACTGCTTGCTGGAGAGCCAGGTGTTCAAAAGGTATAAATGATGATTACATTTATAAATCGAAGGGATATCCTTATGCTAACTGATGCCCTGAGGGTTAAACCTGCACAAACAAGCAGATTATGAGAAAAGATGGCGCAAATTGGTGTCATTAATATTAGAGTTGGAAGAACTAAACAAGCAGACATACACTGTTATTACCGGGCATGAAACTTGACTTGCCCTTGTTGAGGTGCATCTTGGATACATTACGCCCTTTTATGTTAAGTAAAGAACAATACTTGATGTACCATAACAAGATTCCATGAGATATTACTTTATGCTTCAATAATTATAGTTATCTGACACCAACAGCCCATGCCACTTCAGATGGTGGCGCCATCAGAGAATGACATAATTTAATTAAAGATAATTACAATAAATTGAAGAAACTCTAACTCTGCGCCTACAGTGCCTCACAGTATTGCACTGGGGTGTGTCCAGGTGTTCTGTCCTTCAGTTGCTGGCAGTACTTCCAGGGGGGGCTTTAGACTTATGGCGGCCCTGGGCAGGGAGCGTAGGTAGGGTGCCCCAAAGAGGGGGTCCGGACGGGGCGGAGCCCCCCCGGAGCTCAGGAAGGGGGCCAGGGTGTTTAGAAGTGGAACAGAGCCGGAGGCCGCCAAATCCCTGCCAGGGGCCGCCACGCAAATATGTATCCATCCTATTATATTAAGGATATATATTGGCGTGTCGGCCCCTGGGGTTTGGCGGCCCTGTGCAGGTGCACAGCTTGCACATACCTAAGGCCGGCCCTGGTACTTCCATACAGGAAGCTAGGTGAGTATTAGACATAGAGTGTGACCGTTTGCAGTGGTGTGACTTCACGTGAGGGATGAACTTGTTTTAACAGTAAGTGGAACTAGACATCCATTTTTTGCATCAGCAATATTCATGTTTGCATCTATATTCCTGCCTACTATGTCAGTAGGCTACAATAGGATGATGCCCGTGGGATTACAGATAGGTTAGGGTCCCCTGTATTCACAGTTAGTAGAAATCACTTAAGACAGGAAGATTTATTGTTTATTTACTTTTCTTTTTTTGTAGTTTTATATGGCACAAACTCGACCCGATGGTATCGGAGCGCTTTACATGATCACCTTGCATTACAGACCGACACGTTCATTTTTTAGGTTGAGCAACAGCATGCATGCGCTGTCTGCAGGGCCGTTTGTAGTCCATATAGTGTGTGTAATCCCCCCTGCTGCTTACCATAGGCTTACTCCTGCGTCAGTCTTCTTTGCAGGCTCCTGATTGGTTGGTGATCCCGATACACCGCTTCCGTGTTTCGCCCGGGAGCACCGGCCAACTACAGTTTCTTTATGCTGCAATTGTTAATTTGTTCCTTTTGGGACGACTTTTTTGTTTCCTACTCCAGACACCTGGGGTCAGATTCAGTAAAGTTTTGCTTCTGTTCATTATTTTAAAACGTACTTCTGTGGAGGGAACAGGCTCTGCCACTTGCAAACACATAGGCAGCATGGTTCGGCAATACACACAGGCAGCATGGTTCGGCCATATCGAAGGAATTCCTTAACCCTCCTGGGTGCAGTTTCAGCAGCACACCGGTACTTGTGCTGATCTGCTGGTTACGGGTGGTGTGCGCCGAAATGGAAGGTGAGTACAGGGGGAATAAGGACTTTGTATGTGTGCGCTTGTGTACCAGACTGTGTGCATCACAGCATGTCGTGTGTACACAGCACTGTATTAATATAGTATGTTTACAGCTTTCTTTGCATGACAATGTGTGTGAAGTGTACATTACTACACTACAGTATTATGTGTTTACAGCATGGTGTGTGCAGAATTGCATCTTTATGGCTTTGAATGTGCACAACACTGTGTGTATAGCAGCGTATTTATGTATGGCATGGTATGTAGCTTTGTGTTTACACCTCTGCTTGTTTTGCCTCACAAGTATACGACAGTCGCTTTTAGATGGCTGTTTCATAGTATCTTCTCCGACCCAGTAATTTACTTTTTTCCCTCTTGGAAGTTGAAGTCATATCTTTTTTATATTGTGGCTGCGCTGGGAGGTGTTTTGTTGTTTCTCATACTCTACGTCACGGTGCATGCGCCTTTAGAATTCGAATCACTGGTTATGAGCATTCATAGCATAGGTTGTATTGTAGCACGTTACCCAACATTTCCAAGCTTTAATTTTCTAGTTTTTACAGTCTTTTTAATTGCCCATCAGGTATGGGGTTTAAGGTCTGTTACAGATACTAAGAGTATTCTTTCATCTTAATCGTCTGGCCTTGGTTTTTCACATCCTAAATACTCTTTGGTCGAAGTCATCCACCACCCATCCTTAACCCTTTCGATGCTGATGACGAGCTCAGCTCGTCATCACCCACGGGTGTCGTGTGCTGATGACGAGCTGAGCTCGTCATGAATAATGGAATATGAGCATATCCAGCACAGCGCAAAAATCCCCGCAGCAGCCATGTGGTTAAAACCTGACATGAGTGCCAGTTCCCTGATCAATTTTCTTGTGGATGCCCCCCTTGTGCTCTGGATGCAATTCGCCTGGCAAGCCCAACTATGTATTCTTTAAGTTTATGAGGCCATATCGATACTTCAAAGTCGGTTTCATGGCAAAATGTCCACATCGCATAATTTTATTTATTTATTTATTTAATGCAATTTTATATAGTGCGAACATTACCCGAAGGTGTCCGAGCGCTTTACAAAAGAACCAGTTACGTTACATAAGGACATTAGATTACAAGAGTTACATAAGAGATATAAACAGAAACATTTTTGCTAATTTACCAGTTGTAAAGTCATTCAAGGAGGAGATACAAACTCTAAAATCACATAGGAGTGGTAGTAAGTACAATAGTCTACTACATATACTAGTGGTTAAAGTTTTATATATATATACAAATTACAACTTCACTCAGGATTACATTTTAACAACGATTAGGTTTGGACAATTATATAATACATATTTACAGAGCAGGAAATTCTTGCCATCGTACAGGTGGTGTTGGAAGGAATCAACTGACCAACAGTGAAGATCAGTCCTAGTGTCAGTTGCAGCCGCAAAGTGGAGGGTCCAGGTCATGGAGGAAAATACCTCACAACAAAATGGATGCATGCAAAACCGAACCGGCTGAACAGTCAGAACATCTACCCTTGAATGGGAAGGCAAAGTCACCAACATTTGAAAGAGGAACAACAGGATGTTGTTGATCCCTCACCGGGCATCGAAAGAAAGGGGAGAAGTTAGCGCATCCACTTCCTGGGGCATGGCGATCTGAAGGGGTGACAGTCGCTGTGGCTCCAAGCGGTCGCCAGTAATGAATTAATTGAAGTATGAAGTCAGTGCACCTGGGGAGCTCTCTACACGCTCCGAGAACTGAAACAGACCTAGGGTAACTAGGTTAGCGCCTCTTAGCAGTTGGTAGAGAGGCAGGCCAGTTCCCAATTTGCATCTCAGTCCCAAGGGATCGCCATCTTGAGGTCAGGCAACCAAGTTCGCCCGTTTCTCCACTTTGCTGCTTTCGTGATTGTAATCCCGGAGACCTGGTGAGTAGCCCTAATTTCCACCTTGGTAGTACTCACCAGTGTACTGTTCGGGTCCTCAGGACTGCTCCGCTCTGATCCCTTTGCCTTGTTGATGTGCATCCTCCCTTAGACTGTGGGTGATCGGGAGCAGATCACCGGGTATTTATCCCATGGGGCAGCTCCGATGAATCGATTAGTCCAGCCTAGCAAGGGCTGAGCCGCGCTTCCGAGAGATCTATTGCCTCGGTGTTGATAGGCTGTGATCCAGGTGCAGGGGGATCGAGCTCGTCCTGTCCCCATCTCCTCCGGCGGGATGCTCTCTGCAGTCATGGCGGCTTCTGAACAGGCGTCGGACACCTCGGAGGTGACCATGGTCAGCTTCAGAGAACTCAGGGAGACCGGGCATTCAGTCGCCGTGGGGGGATGGGGGGTGCACGAAACTGGCTAAATCTTTTCCTGTCACCTATGGGCTGTTTAACCTTTGAATGCTTACAAGTAAAACAGACAGGAACTTAATTTTATTTTTGCATTTCACAAGTTTGCATATTGGCAGTGGGACGTAATTGGTCCCATGGAATGTGTTTCTGTGGTTCTCTCTTCTACCCATCTATTATTCATTTTCAATCCATGTGTGCAGTATAATATGTGGCTGTGTGTCACTGGCAGCCTCATGGGGCAGCACCCACAGCATGCGCTGCACTTGCTCAACGCAGGACCCATTTCAGGCTCTCTACCCAATTCACCCCAACCTTTAGGCCAAGGATGAGCGCGGAAAGAGAGGTGGCATCACATTGTTGTTGTTTTTTCTCTGTGTCTCTTCAGACACTTTGCATTTCACTGCTCGCATTGTTCTGGTAAATATCTCTTTAGCGTGCTCATATGTTTGAGAAGCTTTTAATACTAGCTCATTAGTAGTGGGATGCTGGCCTTCTTATTTGAAAAGCTATCACACTATATCTTTTCGTCACCCACTGGGCTGCTTAACCTTTAACTAACTAGCTACAAGTAAAAAATAACTCCATTTTAATTTTGCATTTCTCAAGTTTGCAAATGGGCTGTATGCATGTCAGTGGGACAGGAGGTGAGCACTGCATACACCTACATTTGTAAAGCTGAAGATGTGAGAATCTATTACAGTCTTTTGAAACACATTTCATGATTCTAGTATACATTTTTGGAAGAGGAGTGATCCCACTTGAAGTCTTCTTTATCCTCTCAATAATTATTGATGTTTTGCATAGTGTTCAGCTTCGCACAATGGCACAAAAGGGAGCCAGTAGTGCCTAGTCTAGGATTTGTAATCGCTGTACATCCTCCAGCACAAATTCCTATATATAGACAACACCATAAATTTCAGACATGTAAAATGTATAATGTAGGGTAAAGCCAACGCTACAAAAAGTATTTCAGGCAATATACACACTGCATACCTTCCATCCACACCACAGAGTCCCACATCATGCCACAAAATTTCGCAGCTCACCACATAATTAAACTCCACAACTTGCCAATACACAACACACAATACCATCCCATATAATTGATTTTTTAACACACAATCTAACGATACATCATTCCATTCAACCTAATACTATTTAATTACTATCCACGCACTTTTACAGCACACCATGCAACATATTTCCACTACAGAACTCCACACCACCCAATTCCATAACACACAATTCCACTACAAACAATTCCAATACAACCCATCTCTCCCTCACACTTCTAATAACCCTTTCATCTCTCCACAACACACCCACTGTCCTATCTCCTGTCTATACTGCCTGCTCACACATGTCGCCTCCCTTTACCTCAAGCTGTACACTAGGGTACCTTTCGCCTCCCCCCTACCCCCCTCGGTTGCCCCTCCCAGTCGTCCATCTCTCGCTCTCTTTCTCATGCCGCCCCTCAACACTCCCTTGCTCTCGCACACACTCTTCCTGCCTCTCTCATGTGGTTCACTTAAGGCCTTTGAAAACAATATCTTTCCTGTGCCTTTTCAGTCCCACACTCTCCTCCTCTTCTTACGGTGTCGTCTACGTATATCAGTCGCAGCTGGCATGGCTTGCGGGTGAGGGGGTGGGAGGGAGAGGTTTAATTTAAAATTACTATTAAAAAAATTAAAAGTTAACTTACCCAGCCCGGTCCCACGTCGTCGTCTCAGCTCCTCTCCTGAAACGGAAGCAGGCAGCCTTCCTTCCTCCCCTAAGCCAATCACAACTTTGCAATGGCAGCGTTGTGATTGCTGGGACGCCGACCAGCCAGGCATCTATGGGGAGGCCATTTTCTCTATGTAGGCAGCATGCAGCTTACATGGAGAAAAGGCAGAGTGCAAGTAACTGGTTTGGTCGGCCCCAAAGGGCTGACCAAACAGTCATCGCCCTCAGTAGTGGGCAAGCCACTCCTCCCCTGCCCTAGAACAGGACTGCCCACAAGCCCGCCCCCAACCAACCCTTCTGCTTTCTCGCAGTGTGTGAAGCTGAAACATAAAATGGTATTTATAATACCATTTTATGTTTCTGCCTCTCGCATTGCAAGAAAGCAGTGGGGCGACGCTCCTCCGCCCACATGGAGGAGCCACCCCTGACGTATGTATGCACTCCCTCTTCTTCCTCTCTTTCTCACACACTTTTTCTGCTCCTTTATCTGGAGTTCATTCACCACTTTGTGCACAAACTACCTATCTCTTTGTGTCTTCATGTCTTTAAATTCTCTGCACCTCTCACCCTATCTATTCGCCATGCCACATACTTCTACTACACAAATACACTACACGCCACACAAAACCACCCCACACAATTCCACAACTAACAATTTAAATCCAACCCTCATAATTCCACTCCACACCACACACATCCACAACACTGCAAACAAAAGCACATGGGTAAAAGACATTATCATTTACAACACCAGTAGCTCTAACTCTCACAAATGCAAGACCTATTGCATTGCAAATGCTTGTTTTTTTAGACATGGGGAGATTAAGTGAATTGCCCAGAATCACAGGATGCTTGAGCCTCCCACCAGACTCAAACCTGGTTCCCCAGCTTCAAATGTGGCCGTTCTAGTCGTTAAGCCACTTTACTTCCACAAGAAATCCCAGAGATACGATAGCGCACAACAAGGGGCTGAGACAGGTTGACCAACTCTTGGCAGTGAGGAAGGAACCCTAGCAGTTTACCAACGCTACTCATCCTTCTTTCTGCTTTTAATCCTGTATGAGACAGGCTCAACAAATGTAAGTAGTTAAATATTCCCTGCATTAATACATATATGTTCCCCTAAGGCCTTTCACAACTCACAAAAACATCTCTCCGCCAGAATAAGCCCACCCAGGACCATTCAGGTGTTGGTGAAGGGGACCCCATGATAAAGCATGCCGACTAGTGTGGGGGAGGAATATGAACTTTTTTAACAACCCTGTAGGTAGTGTAAGTAATGCTGAAACCCCAAAGTCGAACGAGTGTTGTAAGGCACTGGGATTAGACAAGTTCCCAGGTGACCTCTTCCGTAATGAGCCGAAAATCTGAGTACCATACCTTTGGACTCTGGGATTGGCATTCCCTGCAGGATAACATTAAACAAAGACCTGGCTGGGGGCAGAAATAATTCCAATCTATAAGAAGGGCTCACCACTGCTACCCTCCAATTATCGCCCAATAAGCCTCATAGATGTTACCCTAAAGATATATTCAGGAGTGCTATTGGGTCGACTAGAGAGCTGGATGGAGGCGTACTCCATAGTCGGCCCCTTCCAAGTAGCTTTTAGATCTAGAATGTCCACAATAGATCAAATTCTTAGACTGCAACTCGTGTACTGGAAGACTGTACTTCTGGTGGGTGGCAGCCTTTATTTGATCTTTGTCGACCAGAAATCGGCATTTGACCTGGTCTCCAGGGACAAATTGTGGAGCATCTTACTAGAAATGGGGGCTCCCCCTACTGCTGCTAACAGATGAAACGGGCACCAAGAATGTAATTTTGCCCAAATCAGGCATGGGAAGAATGGTGAGCTCACTGACCCCATTTACATTGAAAGAGGAGTACTACAAGGGTGCTTGTTGGCTCCTACCCTCTTCTCCCTATTTATTAATGGCTTAGTGGAAACCCTGACCACTGGGAGGGATATAGATGTCCCTAGGTTAGCGAGCCTCAAGGTCCCTGCCTTGATGTTCGTCGATGATACATACCCTCCTACTATCTAAGACCCCTATGGGAATACAGAGGGCACTAGATATCTTCCATTAATTTTGTAAAAAAAGCAGGGGTTTAGAGATAAACATACAAAAAGCTAAATATGTGGCTTTTACCGTAAGAAATACCACACAACCAAACAACCAAACCCCAAGCTAGATGGGAAACTACTAGAGAAAGTGACCATTTTTTAATACATTGGGTTAACACTCACTGAGAAGATGGAGTGCACAAACAAAGTAGGCCAGCCTCAAGCTGGCACAGACAACTGGGGGGGGGGGTGGCCAAAACGCTCAGGAAGTGTACTTATAAAATGATTGGGCCAGTGATGGAAATCTACAAAGCTCAAATAAGGGAGGCATCCCTGTATGGTGCAGAAATCTGGGGCCATCAGCCAACCGCCCCCCTATCATAGAATGAAAATTATTTTCTTAGGCAACTCCTAGGCCTCCCGATAAGTACTCGGCTTATGCCACTTCGAATGGATCTTAGGGTTGGTCCAATTGCAGAGGAAGCTGCCCTTAGACTCCTACTACATTGGCAACGAATATGGAGTACCCCAGAATTAGCTTTTAGAGCCGAGTTAAAGGAAGTGCTGAGCCTAAAGGAGCTAGCAAAATCCCATGGCGTATAATAAAAACTCCCTAGAAGCTATGGGGATGGGTGAACTATGGGCTAACGCTGAAGGAAGCAGTATGTTACAAAATTAATCAGTTAAAGAGGAATCCTGCAACTGGTACAATGACCACATCCTTCATAGAGATTAAAGAGCAATACAGCCTAGAACCTGCTCTCGATGTCATCCAGCCCCCCTTGCGAAAAGCTGTTCCTACAATTCAGACACGGAGCACTGCCGATTCGCACCTTCACAAATAACTTGGGGGGAGGGGGGGGGGGGGGGCACTTCAACTCAGGGTTGTCCAGCTTGCAACCACATCTCTGAGACAGCTCAACATGTACTGTTTTTTGCCCGGCATACAAGAAGGCTAGACGCCGATGTCTAGTAAAGATATGTAGAAACCTTGGAACAAACCATTGCGCGGAAACCAATTTGATTTCAAAATATGATACTAGTATGCCCATTGTGTATTCTGTCTCCCGATACCTATTCTCCATGATCACTCCATCACCTTTCTGTGACCTTGTATTGGTATCAACCCCACCTTTTTTTAAACCCCAAATGTTGCTAATGTTTATTTTAATGTATTTATTGCATTTTATAATTTTTACATGGAATTCTTTGATATTGAACATGCACTTTACCTTTGAAATGTATATTTATGAATTGTGGTGTATTTTTTTTACCTGTGCTTTTATGGTCATATTGGCCAAAATAAAGAATTTTTGACTTGACTTGTAATTATCCTTACCAAGTGAGTACAGGAACACAAGGGCCTGAAAACTCTTTAGTGTCCTACAGCACAGCCCTCCCATCCCTGTACTATAAATTGTTCATGTAACACGAGGTGGAACTGGTTGGGGCTCTTTTGAATACCTCT
This sequence comes from Lissotriton vulgaris, assembly GCF_964263255.1. Classification (NCBI taxonomy): domain Eukaryota; kingdom Metazoa; phylum Chordata; class Amphibia; order Caudata; family Salamandridae; genus Lissotriton; species Lissotriton vulgaris. Next base: position 548,147,106 of record NC_141699.1, on the reverse strand, counting down.
GTCGCAAATGCTGTTGCGTTTTATTGCGTTGCCAGGCTCAACCCTCGCAAGCCCTGGCCAACTTTGCCTACTGATTTTGTCACTAAGTGCAACGCCTTTCTCCTCTCAGACTATATCATACGCTGCTTTTGCTCACAGCTGTTTATTCGGTCTGAGTACCACCCTCTGCCCCGAGCTCCTGCTTCTCTCTCCCCCTCACTGTCTCTTTTCTTTCGGTGTCTGTCCTCGCCTGTTCCTCTCCCATCCTAAAGCAATCTCTGTTTGCCTGTTCTAGGTACAGACAGAAGACATGGAGCAGGGGGAGCTGTTGGCCCTGGAGCTCGCAGAAACGGACTACAATGAGTAAGTGCAACCCCACACCCTCGTTTCTATCTCTGTACCTCCAAAATAACTCCTGCTGCCTCCTGGGGAGGGAGAAGGTAGGTGTACGGCGCCTACTACAAGCGCATGTTTGAGTCGCTGCACTTTGTCTGGGATATATGTGGTGTACGTTTGGGCTGACTCAGAAGTTTATCCTTTCAGGGTCTCTTTTTACACACTCATTTATTGGGCTGGAATTGAAGCGCGGAGCGCCTCTACTTTTCACAGCACTGATGTTTTATCATATGAGGGATAAAGGCACGATTTTCATGCAGGATAAAAGTGACACCCGCGACTTTAAGCGTTTAGAAATTGCAGAAGCGCTATGTACAAAACACGTTATTTTCATATTTAGTTCGTCCTTGACCTTGAAACTGTCCCATTCCACATTTGTTTTGAAATTGACGTCCCCTGGGTATTCTTTCATGCATGCAATATGCTGCCTAGTCCGCCCCCTGGCATGGATCCTTCCTGTTCTACCTTGGCAGGGATGGTTATTTCTTCCCTTTCTATCACGTGCTACTGCCGCGCGGGCCCCCGGGGGCATGTCGCGTTCCACAGAGGCGACTCTAGCAGCTCTCTGGAGAGGAATGTCACCGGTCCGGCTCCGGGAGGCACCTGCTGCCGAGCATGGAATCTGCGGAGCGGAATTTACCAGACAAGCCCCAGGGACGTTGAGTTGAATTCCAACTCTGAAAACAAGCCCATCTCCCCCACCAGTCCCAAAACCAGCAGGGTTCAACGTCGTGTCTAGGGAAAAGGTGTGTACAAACGCCCTCATATTTGGCACCTGCTTCGACAGTCTCAGTGGCGGAGCCCAGGGTTGGAGGAGCAGAGTCTGGGTGGTCATCATCACAGAGGTGTAAAGAACTAGACCACTGACCTTTGGGAGAGAGGGGCGCAGCACATACCACCGACCACTTTGTTGAGTAAAAAAGGCCGCTTTATTGACACAGGTGCACATCACAAACTCTACCTGACTAACTGCCTAACAAAACGAAACCTAGCTATACATCAAAATGAAATGACCCATGTCCCACCCCACCACTACTGCCCCCCCCCACATGGCCCACCTGGGTGGTCACTATCACTAAGGTGTAAAAAAGTAGACCACTGACCTTTGGTAGAGAGGGTTGCGTCAAATACCGCTGACCACCTTGTTGTGTGAAAAAGGCCACTTTATTGGCACGAGTGCACATCGCAAGCTTTCCCTGGCTAACTGCCTTACAAAAACTAAAGCCATGCAAACAACAATGTCCCACCTTCATCCCCCCTACTTCAGGCACACTCAAGACTGGGTAATATTATCAAAGGACACCCTGAGGCATGCGCCCATGTTGTTTTTTCAAGTCCTGAGCTGGAATCGCTTCTCTGTGCCATTGTGATTGCACTATGGGAATGCCCTCCAAGCCTATCTCCACTTTTATTAGTGAAGACACCCACACTAGTGCACAACCATTTTGCTTGAGTTAGAACATTTTAGTGACTATAACTAAACATCTAATCTCTAGATTTGCCAATTCAACTGGTATCAACCCTCTTCATGTGGCAACCCAGTGAAGAGAATTTATAACATGATAAACACAAACGGGAGCTGGACACCTCTACTCAGAGTAGGTTTTCAGCAGGTGCCTGAAGGCTCTCCACTGCCCTAAGCCACTGTAGGTTTTGCAATCTTCTTAGATATGGGAGTCGACCTCGGATACATTTGCCGCTGATGGAGATGATAAGAACGCTGGTGTAGGTTCTCCTAAGACTTCCAGTCTTTCTGCCCCATGGAAGAACCCCATCCCTTTCCTCAGTAAAATGACACAATAAAAAGTGCCCCCCTTCTTCTTTTTTGCTCATGTGCCAATGGGTTATCTTGTCTCTGTCAGTGCATTGTTTCGTTTCGCCCTTTGAGCCTGGTCACTTCTGCAGACTTCATAATGATCTCTTTTGCGCATGCAACCAAAGTGGCAGGCTCGTTTGAATGAAGGGACTGGGCCTTTCAGTATTTGCTGGTGCCGGTGTAAGGCGTTTGGATGTGCTTGTAGAAATAAAACATTATAAGCCTCCGGACAAATACACCAGCCCTTAGATGGGACAGAGTCGGTCTCTCTTCCTTTAATCATATCACGGCAGTTGCCATAGCACGGCCTAGATACAGGTCCACTCTCACACACGCGTTGGCACCAGAAGGATGCGCATATTAAGGTTGATGGTGGATTCTCTCTGTTGGCACTGTGACCTCAAAGAAGGTGCCATGATCATGTGATGCATACGTGCAAAGCTGTAAAACTTTTTTCGAATGAAGTGTGATGTGAATTGATACAAATAATAAGTGCAAACTTAAAAACAAATGAAATAATGGGTCTTAGGCGCTATGGTTTTAGTGAAAAATGTGATTCTCCTTTTATTAGATCATTTGTTTACTGTGGGCGTAAAAAGGATTAAAGGTGACTGGAACAAACATGCACGCTATCGGTCCGTACACAGAGGGCCTGGGTTATCTATTTGAGGACATTTCAATATCAGCCAGTGAATCAAAGATCCCCAAAACAGCTCCGAATTCTTGTGTAGGGCAATTGATGAGTATTAAGTAGAATTAAGCTTCTCTAAATCATCTGCACATCCACGGATGGGGGATGTCCATGTGGAGCAAATGGGGTTGTAAATCTTGCCTCAATCTCTAGCTTTTTTACCTGTTTATCTCCTGTTTCTTCTTTCCATTTCACCTTCCTCCGATATCTTCTTTCGCTGCAGCTGGGGCATGTGTCTCCTTCACTGTTATTATCATCACCAACAGCATAGAAGCGAATGGCAAATGAGGGCTTGTTTTGGGAAAGTGGTTTTACCTGTTAATAGAGGATGTGCTGTACAGCACTTGGGATTAGGTGTATAGTTGTGCCAATAGTACATAAGTGCATAAGAACATGGGGTTGCTGTAGATGTTTTTTGGTTACACACCTTACTAGGAGAAGATGAGTATGAGTCATTTGTTTCCTAACAATAGTAAAAATATAATATGAATTTAAAACTGAACTATGACACAATGTTTGCTCGGTGGTGTTCTCTTGCAATTGTGTCCTCTGGATTTACGAGTTCCATAAACATTTCCACCATCTAACTGGTTTCATAGCACACACGTGTGATCTTCTGGTGACGCCATTTCATCACCAGAGATCTGTTGCCTGAGTCACTTCCTGGACTGGCCAAGTCCAGTGCGAGAATGACATTTATTGCACTTTTGCAAGTGAGTTGCTCAATGATTAACACGTGGCCATAAGTATATATTTCAATGTTTGCAACCATCTGCTACGCCACAGCCGCGACCATCAACGCCGGAAGAGGAGCAGCACATTAGCTTGTGCGTTGACACAGGCTGCACCTGGGCTTTAAGTGGGCCGGGCCTCACCGGTGCTGAGCACCAGCAGTTTTCTAAAGAGGGCCTCGAAACGGGTCTCTATTGGGCTCTGTTTTGTGCCCTGGCACAGGCACCCCCTTTTTTGCGGGATGGCAGGCAGTGACAGCAGGCACTAGTGGAGAAGTAACGGCATGACGTCATGCCAGGTGAGCGTTGTAGGTAGGGGAAGGAAAATCCTTTGAAGAGACTCATTTTCTTTCAGGATTTCCCTTCTCTTTTTGAAACTCAGGAGCAGCAACATTGTCGTGGTGTCACCAGAGCTTTAAGTGGAAGCTTTTTCAATATTATATACAAGCCATAGTTGCTGCTTATTTATTTTATGCAACTAACAACCATTGACAAAGCCAATAGTACTGACTTGTTGTAGGTATGATGTTACTTGTTGGTTGTATCATATACCTGGATGCAATGGCAGAAACTGCAAAATACAAGTCGGGAGGTACACTATGTTAAGCACAGATTTTTAGCTTACATGTTTTTAAGCCACTCCCTTAATTACATTGGCCACACCCCTTTGAGAGATCCCCCCCCCCCCCAGTTTTTCATCCCACTTAAAGACCTGGGCTGTGCTCTTTTGGTCCATAAGTTTCGCAACAGGCGTGAGCCTGATTTGCTCTCAGTGATTTATTTGTACCTACAACTGATATTATATGCTTGTTTCTCCTAATAAAGAATCTTTATAAAAACAGAATAAACGGGTGATGTCCTAATGGTGCAGAATGAGTAGAGACCAAGGCCCGCTTTAGGGCAGTACAAAAAGTGCTGCCGCACTGGGCGCTGACCTTGGGGTGGGGGCGCTGTGTTTACAATAACTTATGATTGGAGAGATGAGTGGTTCTTTTGCCCGGTGGTAGTGAGAGAATTAGAGGCGGCTGTTGCAGGGTGTGGGGGTGCCAAAAATAATTGTCGCATGGGGCGTAACCAGTGCTAAAGCCAACCCTGAGCCTATAGCAGGGTGGATAGTGGGATAGTGCTTCCTTTTTTTATCTAAGAGGCCCAATAACCCGTGCGGCTGACCCTCTGTTGCACACATGCAACATTTAAACTCTGGAACAACTACAACAAGAACTTAAAAGAGGAAAGATTGATAGACAGCACTACTAGGTCCTTGGAAATATGGCTGTTATCTCCACGGCCACATTCCAAAGGGTCGCAGTGTGGTAAGGATATGCCCATGCGTTTAGATTATACCGCAGGTGGTATGGCCGGATTTGAATTATCGCATTCTGGTACATTATTATTGCGTCTCTAGCACTGGAGGGGCTCCATCATATACCTGTTAATGAACAGTTTGGAAGCAGCAAAGGGTTAGTGACAGCACGCACGAGAAGGGTCCATGGATTATTGAGGACCTTTCAGTTCTTTAGGCCCAGCTGTCTAAATACTTGTGCTGGATATCCGTTTTCTTTTTTTGTTGTATTAATTAGATGAGGGTAACCCTCATACATGAATTCCTATTGAACTCCACTTAGCAGTATATTATAATTTGAGTCTTCTTCCTGTTACCAAACATCCTCCAGGACAAAAAACTGCTTCAGAATAGTCCTCAGTGTGACCGACGATTCTTCCTTGCTGGCGGTGAATGCTCTCTAGTCATTTTCACCCCTTAATGATGGATTTGCATGTTTATTGCTGACGTCACGCTATTTCTGAAAGTGCTTGATAAGTAGTGATACGTTTATTTTTTTTCATTTAAGGATGCCTCTGAAGGTGTTTGTAGTCACAAACTACAGATGTTCTTCAACCAAGGCCTGCATTGTCTTCAGCGGGTAATGCCACACGTAGTGACCTGAATTGTGCGCCTTCACTGGGACGTGTGGGATTTAAATATACCCTTGCTGTGGTGTGCCACACTGCTCGGTCTACATTTGTATTTCCAAAGGTAGAGAATAACGTCTACAGATCCTTCATACTGTGAATTGTCTTCCATGCAGGAAAGGGTAACAGTGCCACCCATATCCCTATCAACACCAGATACTTCTTCTCAGGCTGGGAAGGTGTGTCTTCCACTTCTGCAGGTCTGTGATTGGCTTATGGTAGAACCTATATCCATGAACCATTTGCTTTCTAAAGTTGTGCAGTGGATGAGTGGGACCCACTTGGTTACAGTATTCTGCCAGCTCAGTGCAAAGATTTGCTCCAAAACGCGTTATGATATCTGCATTAACGCCTTGTGCCTAATTTCTGAATGCACTCACATTCTGCGACCTTTCAAATATAGTTCCTTGTAATTGCTTTATTAATTCATACAAAGGTATGCACATTGTGGCAGAACCTTTCATATACTGGATGCAGTAGCCAGTCAATACCAGGAATTACTGCTGTGCTCTGACGTCCTTGAGGGCTTAGGCACTGGTCAGTGCTGCCTTTTTCACTGGAGAAGTTTGAGGTCTTTCTGAAATCATGCCCTTAAATTTGAAGCTTGGGCTTGTGGAATTTGCACGTTCCATGATTCAAAGTGAGATCTCATCTTCTATTGCTCCGTACACTTTGTATCATGTTCATTATGCAATGCCCCGAAAAGTCATCACTATAGAGGAAGGTATTAAGTGTTGGTCGAATGATTCCGTGGATGGCGTGCTGCAAGAATTTGTTACAATCCACCACAGCTTAGTTTCTTCCATAGAGTAGGCTTTGAGTGTCTTGAACAGTGTGGTACATCTAAAGTGTTTATCCTGTTCAAACAGCCGAGATGTCTATTCAATTCTCGTTCAGAACATAGTCCAGCCTGGTTAAGGTAAACCATCCTGTAATTTCTCTTTCTCTTTAATATTAGACTGATTAATGTCCACGGAGATTCTAATCTTTAAAGTAGTTTCTTGAGCACCACTGGAATGGTGGATACTCATGGCGTTGGACATTTGGATCTCTCTGAGATAGTCTTTAATTATTCCTCAACTGCCTTTTGCTGATGGAAAGCACTTCGTGGTGGGTCGGCCACATGTTTTATTACTCGTTGATATGGGATTTTACTCAGGAAGCATTTGTTTTCCTAGACTTACATTAACTTGGGAAAGATTTTTGGCAAGCAAACAGCAAGTTGCTTATCACCAGGTCCATCCTTTCAGCAGCATCGCAGATGATGAGGCGGGAAGCCAGCTTCTGAGTAAGACTTGAACCGCTGCCACTGTCATGGAATTGTGTTTAATGACATGACAAAATCAACCAGTGCATCTTGTAGACGCTGACATGGCACGTGAGTATGTGCATACCTTCTTCTTATAGCACAGGGTTACCTGCCATTTTCTCTTATTTCCGGAGACACTTAATGTTCAGTGAGGCATCACAGCCTAATGGACACCTTGCACAATGGCATACGTTTTGTAATGTGACTGCAGATTTTCAAATGTTCTTCTCACTCATCAGGTGCAAGGAAGTGTTTGTCATGCAGTTTTTTGCCTCGAGCACCTGAATGAAAGGCTTAGTTGTCTTTGATTTGAGAGCAGGAACCGGCCTGCCCCTGAGCAGAATTATTGTGACCTAGAGAGCATATATGTATAACAAATACCTCCAAAATAATTTTCTCCATTTTTGTTTCTCTGAGAAACTTTGTGAAGAGAGGAACTACTATCAAGCACATAACTTGCTCAATGACTCCTTAAGAAAAAGCTCAAATGTAGGACATTGCACTATTTTCATGTCCAACTTCAAGTACAAATGAACACTTTTTTTCTATTGCAGTCTATTAGTTTACAGCACCAAGCACTTTATCCTGGAAATCACTGGATTCGATCTACGGTACTAGTCTTCTCTTAGATCACCTACCCATTTCTAACCTTTTTTTTAACTTGTTTTATTGTAAATTTTAATGAGATTCATGTTAATTAATGCATTGATATATTCGTCTTCGTAAATTTTAATGAGATTCATGTTAATTCATGCATTGATATAATTGTCCGTGTACATTGTGTATATTGTTGGATGCTCCACCCTTTTATGATTTAAACTAAATCTAATAAAAGTAATTTCAATTCAAATTCCGTCCAACTTCATTAATAGATAGCTCTCGGCACTGCTGTATCATGATTGACAGGCCGATAGTAGGTGGGATTCAGTCAACAAGCTGAATTGCCTTTACGAGTGTCTGTCTCCAGTGGTTGAGATTGGCTTTCCTTCGCCGTGGTCTGACATTCTATTTGAAAGTAAGTTGCTTTCCTGCTCCAATTAAACTTTGTTCAACTGCAGAGAAGATGAGTCATGTGGCATGGTTGAGAACACCTAGATAATGTATTTCCTAAAGAGCTGGCTCTGTGTACTCACTCATTTGTTCAGGACACGCTGTCTATTGGCTTACCTTGTTTTTATGCTCTCGTCATGTCAGTAATACCTTGTTTTGGTTTCTCAGATTCAAAACCTATAGCATGTGCCCACTCATCTACACTGGCCATATTTAGAACATTTTCTAAATCTGCAGTATACAACGTTGGCCTGCGAGAGCAGACCCAGTGACATATTTTTAGGTTAATCAGTGAGTGCTATGCATCGTATTCTTATAGTACTCTATATGAATGCATTTCTTTTAGATAGCCTGAGAAGATGCAGTGACTCCAGTCGTCGCTGTCAACTCTGGAATTATTTGAAATCAATTTGCTTTCGCCTGAAGTGAAATGACTGATCGACCTCTCTTAATAACAGGCCATCCAAGTAATTCATCTCATCGTCTATATACTCTGAATAACGGTGCAAATTTCCAAAATAACTTCTACATGTATGTATCCATTGGTATTCATATGGCATATACATATATTGTAAGGACTGGGGCGATATGCCTTATCTGGTTATTGGGGAGTGATCACAAATCATTTACATCACGTGGAGATTTATGAATCAGCGAATAACATTTCTGAGGCCCCCTGCAACCTCAGTGAGATAGCCTGGCTTTACACGACTGGAGGTGAACAAAACAGCAGTATTAGCACAGTATAGAAATGTTGAAGCGTCAGTGGTTCCAGGCCTTGCTAAAGGATTATGAATCGAGCGCAGGAAGACAGACCAGGAGTTCGAGTTTTGTTGACAGAAAAAAGAAAGATTTCTCACTTGGCGTGAGTCATGGAAATCGAGGGAAAGTTACAGGCAGTTCTCAGAAATAGAAAAAGGTTCAAGGAATGTGCATAGAGCTTGAATGGACTAATGATTCGACAGTGCCATGAATTGACTTACGACAAACAGATTTTTTTAAAGCAATCTGCTTGTGGACCAGGAGCCAATGGGGCTTCCAAATGTGCACAGTAATGTGCTTTAATATGGGGGACGGTACAAAAGGGGGTGGTGATGGACGGAGCATCTGAACCAATCAAACACTCACACCCAGTCAACAGATCTGGGTTTAATCCATCATCGTTCTTTAGCCCACTCTGCCACCCCAGTTCAGACATGGCCATATGCAAATCAGTCTGACCCTGTGCCTCATGGGAACAGTCCAGCCCAAACTGCCAAGCCATGCCTTCCCTGGACCGGAAAGAATCTTCCTAGGACCCGTTTCTGGCATTCCAGCAGTCTTCAGCCAGGCTTCCTTGAATCCAGTGGCAAAGTGAGCAAGGGACTCACTTCTGAACATACCCTGTATGTCGAACAAAGTGGTACAAAAGGGGGTGGTGATGGACGGAGCATCTGAACCAATCAAACACTCACACCCAGTCAACAGATCTGGGTTTAATCCATCACCGTTCTTTAGTATTAAATGTTTTTAATGACCAAAAAGGAAGAAAGCTAGAAAAAGGACTGCTGTCCATTCCGCCTACAACCCAACGGGCCGGCATGGAGGGGACAGTGCACATACAGTTCGCAAATCAGGGGGAACCATTGTTAAACACAGCAAGCCGCCTACAACCCAGCATGGGCCAGCCGCGTCATAAGCCAGTTGAATACACTAGAAGTCCCCACAGGTGTGTTGTCTGTCCAACATCCCCGGGCAGGTGCAGGCCAATCACCCCCACCAATCCCCAAGGTCTATCCAGCCGCTCCCTCAAAACAACACTGCTGCTGTACCACCCTCCAACCAGCCTGAGCTAAGTTGCACCTCCGCCTGTTAAAGTGAACAAAGAAACGGAACCCCCAAAACAAACCCCCTTCCCACCCAGAACCCAACAAACCCCCACCCGCGCCCTTAGCCCTCACCCCCCCCTCTTCTTTCCCCCTGGTCCATTGTCCTCGCCTACCCCCCTATTGTCCTTACCCTTCCTTCGGAGCCGCACCTGTCCCCCTCCCTTCCTCCTCCACGTCTGTCAACTTCAATAATCGGAGGTATTTAGGACATGTCACCTCAATGAACTCAGACACCAGCAAGGACAAGAAGGGCCTCCACAATTCTGCTTATTTTGCTCCCTCTCCCACTCTAGACAACGAAAGCTTTTCCATGCCAAGTATCATCCAAAGGCGATGAAACCAGCCCTGGTATGTGGGAATCTGCGCCGAACGCCAGTGTGCCAGTATGTTCTGCATTGCGGACCCCAACGCGATAGCCAGCAGGCGACCCCTCCGAGACCTCAACGGGTAGGTTAGTGCATTAGGAAGCCCCAGGAGGACATAGGAGGGAAAGCGTGGGATCTCCGTGTCGAAGTGGGTATCTATATCCGTTAGAATCTGACTCCAGTATTCCTGTAGGACACAGCTTTCCAAACTTTCCACGTCGGTGACACACCTTTTCGACAATCTTCATCTTGTGACACGGTAATGCGAGCGAGTGCAGCGAGCGAGCCGAACCTCCTACAGGGGGTTCTCTCTCCTCTCCGTCTCCCTCTCACTCCTCTCCCTCTCCTTCCTTTCCCTCTCTCGCTCCTCTCACTCCTCTCCCTTTCCCTCCTCTCCCTCTCTCGCTCCTCTCCCTCCTCTCCCTCTCTCGCTCCTCTCCCTCTCTCGCTCCTCTCCCTCCTCTCCCTCTCTCGCTCCTCTCCCTCTCTCACTCCTCTCCCTCTCTCACTCCTCTTCCTCTCCCTCTCTCACTCCTCTACCTCTCCCTCCCTCTCGCCTTCCTCTCCCTCTCAGTCTCCCTCTCGCTCCTCTCCCTCTCCCTCCTCTCCCGCTGTCTCCTCTCCCTCTCCCTCTCTCCCTTCTCTCCCTCCTCTTCCTCTCCCTCTCTCTCCCTCTATCCCTCCTCTACCTCTCCCTCCCTCTCTCTCCTCTCCGTCTCACTCCTCTCCCTCTCCCTCCTCTCTCTCCCTCTCTCCCTCTCTCCCTCCTCTCCCTCCTCTCCCTCTCCCTCTCCCTCTCCCCCCTCTCCGTCTCCCTCTCTCCCCCTCTCTCCCTCCTCTCCGTCTCCCTCTCTCCCCCCTCTCCCTCTCACTCTCACTCTCACTTTCACTCTCCCTCTCACTCTCCCTCTCACTCTCACTCCTCTTCCTCTCACTCTCACTCCTCTTCCTCTCCCTCCCTCCTCTCCCTCCTCTCCCTCCTCTCCCTCCTCTCCTTCTCCCTCTCCTCTCCATCTTCCTCTCACTCCTCTCCCTCTCTCCCTCCTCTCTCCCTCCCTCCTCTCCCTCTCCCTCTCGGCCTCCCTCTCACTCCTCTTCCTCTCACCACTCTCACTCTCACTCCTCTCCCTCTCCCTCCCTCTCCCGCCTCTCCCTCTCTCCCTCCTCTCTGTCTCACTCTCACTCCTCTTCCTCTCACTCCTCTTCCTCTCCCTCCTCTCCCTTCCTCGCCCTCCTCTCCCTCTCTCTCTCCTCTCCGTCTCTCTCTCACTCCTCTCCGTCTCACTCTCACTCCTCTTCCTCCATCTCCCTTCCGCTCCCTCCTCTCCCTCTCCCTTCCTCTCCCTCCTCTCCCCTCCTCTCCCTCCTCTTTCTCTGCATCCTCTCCCTCCCTCTCCCTCCTCACCCTCTCCCTCCTCTCCCTCTCCCTCTCCCTCTCCCTCCTCTCTGTCTCACTCTCCCTCCTCTCCCTCTCCCTGCAGTCTCTCTCTCTCCCCTCTCTTTCTTTCTCTCTCTCTCTCTCTGGCTCTCTCCCTCAGTATCTCTCTCGCCCTCTCTGTCTCCATCCTTCAGTCTCCCTCCCCCTCTCTATCCCCATCCTTCTGTCTCTCTCCCCCTCTCTATCCCCCGTCTCTATCCCTCCTCTCTCTTTCTCTCTTTATCTCTCTCTCACTTATCTCCCTCTTCCTCTCACTCCTCTCACTCCTCTCCCTTCCTCTCACTCCTCTCCCTCCTCTCCCTCTCTCCCTCCTCTCCCTCTCCCTCCCTCACCCTCCTCTCCGTCTCACTCTCACTCCTCTCCCTCTCCCTCCCTCACCCTCCTTTCCGTCTCACTCTCACTCCTCTCCCTCTCCATCCCTCTCCCTCCTCTCCGTCTCACTCCTCTTCCTCTCACTCCTCTTCCTCTCACTCCTCTTCCTCTCACTCCTCTCCCTCTCACTCCTCTCCCTCTCACTCCTCTCCCTCTCACTCCTCTCCGTCTCGCTCTCACTCCTCTTCCTCTCCCTCCTCTTCCTCCCTCTCCCTCCCTCTCCGTCTTACTCCTCTTCCTCTCACTCCTCTTCCTCTCACTCCTCTCCGTCTCCCTGCAGTCTCTCTCTCTCTCCCCTCTCTTTGTCTCTCTCGCCCTCTCTTTCCATCCTTCAGTCTCTCTCCCCCTCTCTATCCCTCCTCTCTCTTTATCTCTCTCTCTCCATCCTTCAGTCTCTCTCCCTCTCTCTCGGTCTCTCCCCGTTCTCTCGCTCTTTCCCTCTCTCCCTGCCCTCATATCTCTGGTACCCTTTCACCGTTCCCTTTCTCTCAGGAACTTCTCGCGTGATTGGCCCCTGGAAAAGCATTGCCTCTGCTGTTTGTGCATGCAGGGAGCCGTTGGTTGTGATATTATTATTAAATGCAACTACTGAGAAATAAATTCAACAAAATAGACAAATACAATGGACAGAGTCCCCACCTCTCTGCTAACGCCTGAGTTTTCTAATTAATAAGATGCAGCGCCTTGAACCAGTGCGCCAAGCAGAGATTCCTTTCAAAACTGCTCGGAAGCTGCCACTGCCAGGTGTCCGACAAGGTCAAAGAGCAGGGATAATGATCGCAGCAGCCGGTGCCCCTGGATAAGGCTGGTGCTTACAGGCGAGACTGGTGCCTGCTGGGCCCAGGGTGGAGGGAGGCGCTACCGAGCAAATTAACAGCAGCAGACACCCCCCAGCGCCGAGGCACAACTAGAGCCACATTTCGGTGGGGGTTGAAACATTAAGCAGTGGGTAGGGTGGCGCTGCATGGGCTCTTAGACAAGATGAAACATCAACAAAGCCTCTTTAACAAGCACATGGTCTTTTAATGACCTGTGAAGTGCTCGGATGCGGCTGTGTGTGTGCCCGGGAGCTGTCTGAGCCCGGGCTGCCACACACGAGGGAGGGGGGTCATTGTAACGCGACACACCCACAGAGTGCAGGCAACACAGTAAGGTGTCACAGCACACACTTTGGAAAGCTCTGCTGTAGGAACTTACACTCCCAGAGTATGTGAACCAGTGAGCCAACTTGACCGCAGCAGCGCCAGCACAGGGGGTCGTTAGCACGGTCCATCTCGTACAGGCGTTCAGGGGTATAGTACCAGTAGGTCGCTACCTTCGTGAGGGTGTCAGTGAGTCCCATGTGGTATGTCGAATGACGAGCCCTATAGTATATCCCCTCCCACTCCATGTGTGTGAGGGACCTCCCCAGTTCCCGCTCCCATCGCACCCTGCCCGCATTATATGTGTACGTGTATTTGTGCATGAGCATTTTTATAAAGATCCGAGGTCAGCTGTTTATCTGTGGTGCGAGTAATCAACCACCGTTCAAACGGTGTCAAGCGTCTATCCGCCGAGGACCTCACACCGTCATTGAGCGCCCAGTGCCTCACCTGCAGATACCTCAGTCTTTCCGATTCCGGCAGTCCGAACACCCGACGGAACTGCAAGAAGGGGATGACTCCCTCCGGGCCATAGATGTGATAGAGAGCGCGGCAGCCGGCAGGCTTCCAGCGTGCAAAGGCCCGTTCGTCCATTCCCGGCTGGAAGTCCGGGTTCCCCACAATTGGGGTATGGGGCGATGGGAGAGTAGTGAGGTCCTGGCTAACCCCCACTCGGTCCCAGACCTCCAATGGCACCCGTGTAATAAAGGAAGCATATAGATTAGGGGGTCTGTTTTCCCGACGCATGAAGGGGATCTCCTGCAGGGTTCTCCCAACGATGGCTTGGTCCTGAAACAACCAGTGTTTCCCGGACTCCCACCTAGTCCACTTCACCAGGAAGCGCAGTTGGGTCGCTTGAAAGTATGTCGCTAGATCCGGGATCCCTATCCCGCCCTGCTCCGGGGCCAACATCGCTATCCGCATCTTCAGGCGCGGCTTCATCCCATTCCATATAAACTGCGACAACTCAGATTGCTTCAGTTTTATCCAGCCCCGCGGCGGCCCAAGGGGAATTGTGCGGAAGAGGTATAAAATTTGAGGGAGGACGGTCATCTTGACAGCCGCGACCCTACCCAGCCAGGACAGCAGGTAATATTTCCACTGCAAAAACCAAAATAAACCTGGGGTGTAATATGGAGTAAAATGTATACTCCGAAACACTAAGACTTCTGCCCAATAATTTGGTGCAAGGTAAATTACCTTCCAGTCTTAAGAGAAATGCTCGTAATCCAACACACATAACCACCAGCAACAGTAGGTGAGACCTATTATTATTTTCATCTCACTATTTGGGACAACATGATGTTATATATAGTCCCACATATCGTGCAAGACCCTCTTTTTAATGGATAATGACATGTGCTCATGGTAGGAATTAACATCCTTTAACCATACAGCTACACTGGGGACATTAACACTAGCGCATGAGTTACATTACTTGAATCTGCAACTAATCAATTGCCCTTCATTATGTGCCCCTTTATTAGCTTCTGACCTCTTCTAAAGGTAACCGGCAGGCTTTTTCGAACTACAATCCAGTCCGTGATGACGTCAGTTTGTAGTTCAAAATCTCGATATTTCCAAGTACTATCTGTGATCGTTTATAGCTACACTGAGTTCATCAATACTGGTGCATGGGCTATACCACTTGAATCTTAACTAATCAATTGCCCTTCATTATGCGCCCTATTGACAGCTTCTAAAAACTTGTAAAGATAACCGGCAGTCTTTTTGAACTACAATCCTGTTCATAACTACGTCAGTTTGTAGTTTTAAATTTCGCGATATCCAATTACAGTCTATGATTGTAACAGGAAACTTTTTCATGCTACCTTGTGGTTTTCCATATTATATTTTACTTCTCCTTTAGGGACAAATTATTGGCTGTTATCATGGACTTAAATTAATAACCCCTCTCGATTCGCGATACTTTAGAACTACAGTTTCGCTCTTAGTGACGTCACTCTATAGTTCTATAGCCCTCGCGCAATCTGACAACGATCGCGAGACTACGCTATGCGAATGTTAGTGTTTACCGATAATGAGAGGAATCCTTGCCCATACCGACTATCATGCAGTAAGTCCCCATAGCAAAATCGTTTTCTAGTCCCAACTTAAGTAAAAGTACTGTCCCAAGTATTAGTACATTTCACTCGTTACCGAGTCCGGAACGTCCTGATTGGTTGACGCTTCGCCAGGCTCGGTTTTCAAATTAGTCCTGCCTTCCTCCTCTCGTTGCCTCACCCAGACTTAGGTCCAGTCTGAGGCAACAACTGAGAGGTAAGGAGGTCTAAGGGCTTGGCTTCTGCAGAAGAGTAAGTTAGTGATTTTTTCATTAGTAAGATCATTTAGAGCAATGCTGTCTTGCCTAAATACACCATGGACATTGCTCCTTTTTAAAACAAGAAAGTTAATGAGCAACTGCTCATTTGGATGGTTTGTGGGTGAGCCTTCTAGAGAGTAGCATGAGCAAGGGGTTTGTAAGTTAAGTAAAGAGAGAGGTGATAGATTCATGGAGCAGGGAATAGAACTAGTTACCCTGCTCTTTTATCAAGCACCAATTTCCTTGCTTTCACAGCGCGTGGCCTCCCCTATCCTGAGCCTGGTCCAGGTGAGGTGAGGTCCTATCCCCTGTCACTATGGGTGAGTAAAATAACCTGAATACCTATCTGTATTTTTGGATACTAGTATATCCAACACACTGACACCATTTTTGTTTATTGTAGGTGAATATTACACCATTTGACACGGAGGAATTGTAACACATATCCTTTTCAGTTGGATTGATTCACGATTGAGTATATGGTTTATTAATTATTTTTACGTAGCACGCACATGCAGTGGCAGAAAAAATTGTTTAGAACAGAGGCCCTGAAGAAAGCCTTGGGAGTTTGTTCCCTGTTTGGCAGAAACATGTCGGCCCTTATGCAGCTATTTGGTAAAACTGCTTTTTTGCGCTGTTCTTGGTTTTAATCAGAAAGAGACCAATAGCTGTTAAAGTTTCTTAGCTATTTGTCCTCTATTCTACTTTTAATCTCAAATTCACATTGTTCTTTTGCACTGCACTCATTCACTTTTAATGGTCATACACATGGTCTACGAGCAATTGCGGGTTGAAACCCTGTCTTTCATGGAGGGCACGGATAATGTCTCAATGATCTAGAGACGAACCAGCCCTACCTTTGGATGACCATATGATAATATTGATCATTAACAAGACTTTGATGGGAATCCATCTCTGGACATTGGGTCTCACCTACTGTTGCTGGTGGTTATGTGTTTTGGATTATGAGCATTTCTCTTAAGAATGGAAGGTAATTTACCTTGCACCAAATTATTGGGCATAAGTCTTAGTGTTTCGGAGTATACATTTTACTCCATAGTAGACCCCCAGGTTTATTTTGGTTTTTGAGGTTAGATATTAGGGGATTGTAACCTGGGCAGGTCTTAAAATATTTCCCTGAGACCCTTCTATCCTCGTTGTGTTGTATGCGAATATTTCCACTGCCCCAACTCTCGCCTAATTTTCTGTCGTAATTGGGAATAGTTAATATCTACCGAGGTCGAGAAGGAAGGATCCAGTTGTATCCCAAGGTACAGCACCGCCTCAGAGGCCCACTGAATGGGAAACGCTGCCTGCAGACCGGCGCGAGTGGTCGCCTCCAGTGACAAGTCAAGGGCCACCGATTTGGTCATGTTAACTTTGAAGCCCGAGACCCATCCAAACTTCGCGAGGTCTTCAAAGCACGCATGGAGGGAGTCCCTGGGGTTGTAAAGCGAGATCAGTACGTCATCGGCATACAGACTTATGGTATGGACATCGCCCCCAAACCTGATTCCCTGCACATTCGAGTCCACCCTCAGTAGCTGTGCAAGAGGTTCCATATGGAGGGCGAACAGTAGGGGGGACAACGGGCATCCCTGTCTGGGAGCCCGTTCGATCGTAAATCGGGGCGACGGACAACCGTTGACCCGGACCGTGGCCGAGGGGGACTTATAGCAATTCATCACCCGGGCCCAAAATTTCGGGCCCACCCCCGCCTTCTCTAGAACCTTCTCCAGGTAGGGCCACTGTACCCTATCGAATGCCTTCTCGGCATCGATGGCCAGCATCATATATTCGCCCTCTGTGCGAGCAGCCTTTTCGAGGAGGTGGAAGGCTCTTTTGGTATTATCAGAGGTCTGGCGTTCCGGGATGAACCCGGACTGGTCCGGGTCAACCTGCCCCCCATGCACAGGCCCAAACGTGAGGCAAGGATAAAGCTTAAGATCCACGTTAAGGAGAGAGATTGTTCTATACGCTCCACACTTGGTATGATCCTTGCCCGGCTTGGGTATCACGGCGATAGATGCCTCTAGCAGGTCTCCTGTTGTCGCCCCCTCTTCTGAAAAGAAGATGAAGTGTCGAGCAAGCAGCGGGCCACATGGGCACACAAGGTCTTGTAGAAGCTTGCCGGAAAGCCATCCGGCCCAGGAGCTTTAGCTATCTTGAAGCGAGAAATGGCAGAGATAACCTCCTCCGGATGAATGTCTCTCTCCAGACACTCCTTCTGATCCTGTGACAGTGCTGGAAGGGAAACAGAAGCCAGAAAGTCCGCCTCTGCCTCGGTCACCGGGGGGTCGGCAGAGTATAACTCTGCATAAAATGAGCCAAAGGCACTAGCTATAGTATGATCTGCAGTAACCGGAGTGCCATCTTTC
This sequence comes from Lissotriton vulgaris, assembly GCF_964263255.1. NCBI lineage: Eukaryota > Metazoa > Chordata > Amphibia > Caudata > Salamandridae > Lissotriton > Lissotriton vulgaris. Next base: position 548,129,277 of record NC_141699.1, on the reverse strand, counting down.
CCGCCGATCTCCTGAACCTCCCGTCGCCGTGTGACTTCTCGTAGTTTATGCGCCAATAGGAGCCCGCATCTGTCCCCGCCGGTATAGTATGCGTGACGCAACCGCAAGGCCGCGAATTCTGCCCGGTCTAAGTCTAACGCCGTGAGTTGCTGGTGCGCCGCTTTCAGTTGCCTCCATATTCTCGGGGCCCCTGTCCTTCTATGTATTTGTTCCAACTCCCTGGTCTGTTGCGTAAGCTCGTCTCGTTTAGCCCGACGTTCCACATTCTCCGCCGTCGAGATGGAGATGAACTCCCCCCTAAGAACTGCCTTCAGAGCGGCCCACTGCGTAGCCAGCGTAGTTTCAGCTTTGCTGTTATGGGAAAGGTAGTCCGCTATTACGCGCTGAATTTTGGAGACCACCTCCTTCCTGTACAGCAATGTCTCCCATAACGGCCAGACCCTACGTGAGCGCTGCGCTACAGGCACCGAGAGGACCGCTGTGACTGGTGCATGGTCGGAAAGAGAGGCCGTGCTTATGTTAACACTAGTGACGTGTGCCTGAGTGGGTGTAGAGACAAGAAGGTAGTCCAAGCGCGCGTACGTTTTATGTGCAGCAGAGAAGTACGTGTAGTCCCTCTCCCCTGGGTGGAACATACGCCACAAATCCGTGAGGCCCAAGTCCGACAAAGGGGCGAAGCCCTCCGGTGTGAGCTCCCCACCTGCGAGGTATGCTGACAAGACCTATCCAGTACGTTGTCAAAAACTAAGTTCAAATCTCCGCCCAGCAGGATGTAGCGGTCAGTCGCGTCTGTGATTTCAGTGAGAGCCCTATGCAGACACTTTTCTTGACTGTCATTGGGCCCATAGATTGTGCCAATCGTGTAAGTAGCGTCTCCCACTGCAAACCTGTACACCAGCAGCCTCCCCTTAATTTCAGCAGCTTTACCCAATACCTTGCCCCTGAGCTTTTGAGCCACCAAAATTGCCACCCCGCCTTTTTAGTGGGCCACGAGGAGAAGAATTGGAAGGGGAACTTACAGGAACGAAGCCGCTGACAATCCTTAGTGAGGAGATGTGTCTCCTGGAGGAGGCAAATGTCTGCTTGAGACTGCTCTAAGCTAAGCAGGATCGCATTACGCTTGACTGGATTATTCAGTCCCCTCACGTTTAGCGTGAGGACAATCAAATCATCTGGCGTCATCTAACTGGCGTAATCTTGTTCCATCCATCGCTGCATCCTAAAGGACCTCTGCCCCAGCATACCCTAACCCCACCACCCCTCAAGCTCCAAATCACAGGGCCAAACACAATCCCACACAAGTGAACCATGGACCATACCTCCCCCCCCCCCCCCCCCCCCCCCCCGGCCCAACCCCCAACACCCCTCCTGAACTTCACACACAAGTAGTCCTTCATCCAGAGACAAAAGGAAAAAAGTAGCACGGGGTAATCCAACAAGTCTATCCGGGAGCTCCCTCCAGCCGACAGCCTCGCATCCAAACCGGGCAATCAGGGCCACCATGAAGCTCCAGTCCCCTCACCCCGTGGATCCGCACCACCATCTATGGCAACAGCCTCCACCGCCGCCCGTTGTCTCGCTGCAATCTCCGTCGCTGGGGGTTTCTTCACCCGCCGCCGCATCCGTTGCTGGCGCCATTGGGGCCTGAGCTCTTCCGTCTGTCGTAGCCCTCTGGTCCTCCCCTTCCTCCTCGGGTGGCTCAATTCCCAGCAAACGGCAGGCCTCTGAGACCGACCGCAGCTGGTACTGTTTGTTCTCCATCTTAAAGATCAGCCGGAAGGGGTGTCCCCAACTGTAGGGAATGATCTTCTGTTGGAGATAAGACGTGACAGGCTTGAAGAGGCGACACTTGTGCAACGTGAGAGCCGCCAGATCCTGGAACAGCAGCGGCGACGTTCCCTGAAACGTGAGCGGGTGCATCTGCCTTGCCTTCTGCAAAATATCTTCCTTAGTGCGGTAGTCTTGGACGCAGACCAGGATGTCCGGAGGGGGCGCCGGCGAGGCCCTCGGGGGACCCGCCCGGTGCACCCTGTCAAGACGGAGGTCCGAGTCCAGCGGGCGCCCCAGCACATGATTAAAAAGCTCCCTGGCATATCGGAACGTGTCCCTGGTGGCCTCGGACATAGCGACGTTTCGAATACGTATGTTATGTCTTCTAGAGTGGTTCTCCAGGTCCTCCATGTGCAGCTGAAGATCCACCTGTTGATCATGGAGGCGGATGATTTCCTGCTGCAGGGCCACAAGTTCAGTGACATTGTTATCACTTTTGGACTCCAGGTCTGCCACTCGCTCCCCTATCCCGTCCATCTCTCGCTGCACCTCCTTGATTTCGCTAGCAAAATCAGCCTTTAAGGTTTGAATGTCTTCCCTCAAGGATGTGAAGAGGGACTCCAAAAACGCCTTCGTAATGGGCTCTGAGCCCCCCTCTGCTTCTGGCCCCATCTTCCTCTAACTTGGCGTCGCAGTGTCCCTGGCCTGGGCGGCCTGCGTTTTCGCAAAAAGTTCCTTCACTGTCTTGCCTCAGGGGCCTCTGGTAGTGGACATCCCCGTGGCGACTATCCGCTCTGGCTCCGGCAGACCACTCCGTTCCACCCGCCAGCCAGACACGGGCAGGCTCTGTACTCCAGGCCAGGGACCTCTTCCTGCTGTCTGTGTGGTGTTGATCAGGTCTGCAGCGGCGTCGTGAGCTCTGTCGCACGTAAGCTGGCACAGCCTCCTCCCGGCCACCTATGCCACCAAGCCGACACAGTCCTCCAGTGAGGGGCCCCCTCCGCTCCCCGTGCTGCAAGAAGCCCTCCCTTCGCCTCCGTTGGGTCCAGCAGACGGCCTCGTCTCCCCGCTGCCGTGGTTGCACACCTTCCCAACCCCGGCCGCTAGTCCAGCAGTGTCCCCCTCACCTCATCATAACCTCTGGGCTCTGTCCTCGCACTCCTGTCCCTCGTTACAGCCGGTCGTCCGGCTCCTTCTCTGCCAGAACGCTGCTCGCAGGCTCCGTTCGCTAGGCCGGGCAGCAGCGTGGTACAAAAGGGGGTGGTGATGCATCTGAAGATCACCACCCCCTTTTGTACCGCTTTGTTTGCCATAAGTTGGCAGGGTATGCTCAGACGTGAGTCCCTTTCTCACTTTGCCACTGGATTCAAGCAAGCCTGGCTGAAGACTGCTATAACGCCAGAAACTGGTCTTGGAAGCTTGTTTCCGGTCCAGGGAGGCATGGCTTGGCAGTTCGGGCTGGACTGTTCCCATGAGGCACAGGGTCAGACTGATTTGCATATGGCCATGTCTGAACTGGGGTGGCAGAGTGGGCTAAAGAACGGTGTTGGATTAAACCCAGATCTGTTGACTGGGTGTGAGTGTTTGATTGGTTCAGATGCTCCGTCCATCACCACCCCCTTTTGTACCGGTTAATATGGGGGATGCCTAGACCAGACAATCTGTACAAAAGGGGGTGGTGATGAACAGGCAGCAATAGTCTATATAAGTTGAATCTGCTTGATGGAATACCTATAATAGCCAAGAGACACAGAATTCCTATAATCAAGAGGGGATGATATGCGCCCTTGAGTTACGGGCTACCAATAGGCTAGCGAAAGAAGAGACAGAGTCTTACTAAGAGTTTAAAAATCAGAAAACAAGGCTAAACAAGTTTGGTAATTTGGGGTTTAAAAGATAGCTAATGTTAAAAAAGGCCCCAAATGTTGGGAGCCTCAGATACCATAGTAGGAGGCAAGGCCATAGAATTGATACACCAAACGCAAGAACACAATTTGTCAGCCCACCAAAAACTATTTGCATAATTTTTCACAGAATTTGTTCCACTTCGTGTTAGATTATATTGCCAAGTATCTTCCTGACGTAGCCAGCGGCATCCCCTGCATCTTCAGCTTTGGCAACTGTTGATACAATGTCTAATTTCCAGCTCCGCGTATTATCCACCTCCCAGCGAGACAAGATTTATTTTTTGTCTTCAATGAGCTCCTTTCCTATTCATAATTGGATGCAATTTGACAAAGGCTTTCCGTTCGAGAGCAGCCTTTCCACTAGACCAGTATAGAGTCCTAGATCAGTCTACCACTAGACTGCTGGCATCCTTTGGCAGCCTATCCTCAGACATGATGCTTGTCCAATGGCAGCCTACAGTACCCAGTAGACTGGGTCAGCGTCCAAATACATGTTAGCAAACATACACTTGCTTTAGAAGGGAGACCTGGGATAGCCAAATAGACACAGGTACTGTAGGCTACCAGGATAATGTGCCATTTGCAAATCACAGCCCATGTTGACCTACCTTGACAACAAATTGAAACCATTGCTCTAGGATCCCAATCCCAGCCACCAGGACTACCATACACTCCATGCACCGTCTCACACAAACACTGCACTAACACCTAGGAAAGTTACTTGTACCCAGTTCAACACACAGGGCTCATTAACACATAAAATCCCAGTAAGGAACGGTTTGAGACAAGGGTGCGTTTTGGCACCCTTGCTTTTTTCAATTTTCTTGGCAGATCTCCCCGCTGCCCTGGAAGTTGAAAGAAGTGCGAGTCCACGTATGAATTGCAATAAAGTGTCATGCCTTTTATATGCCGATGACCTTGTGATCTTGGATCAAACCGAAATGGGCCTCCAAAGGAAATTAAATGTTTTTAAAGAATATTGTGATAAAAAGTTTTTAACTGTAAATATGGAAAAAACTAAGATCCTATGCTTTGGAAAGAGGGTAAATAATTTTAATTGGTTTTTAGGACAGGAAAAACTAGACGTAGTAGGTGAATACAAATATTTAGGCCTCTGGTTTAATAGCTCACTAAAGTGGAATACCCAAGTGGAGGCACAGACGGCTAAGGCTTATTCCTCGGTCTGTGGTCTGAAAAAATTCAATAAAGATTACGGTGACATGTCACACAGACCGCTTTTAAAGGCATTTGAAGTGATGATCCCCCCACAAGTGCTTTATGGTGCAGAGGTGCTTTACCTGAGTGGTAAAAGAAGGTGGGATCGGGAAGAAGGTAAAATTTTAAAAATGTTGTTGTCCTTACCAAATAGCTCCATGATCCAAGCTATCAGAATGGAGGTGGGATTGACATCATGGGATGTAAAGACTCAAACGTCCTTAATAAGATTTTGGAACCGACAGGAGTCTGGTGGTGAAGAGAAGGTATCGATTTGGTGTAGAGAGGAAATTCAAGCGAGCAGCTTACGCTGGGTGCTAGATGTGAAGAAAACTCTCCAGACGGTAGCTGCGCGCTTGAAATTGAGCCTCTCTCCACCATTGTGGAATATAGTCTGCACTAAAAAAATGCTTAGAGACAAAGGGCTTGAATTTTCAAGATCACAAGACATGGATTATCTGAGGTTAAAAAAATCAGTGAATTGGGTAAGGAATGAATGGGAAAAGGAGGTCCGGTTCCCATATTTGGATTTACTGCCCAATAGATGGCTAAGACACGAAATCTTAAAGGCTCGGGTGGGCCTAAACCCATGGAAGATTGAAAGAAAAATAAGAATGGCCCTGATCCACCCGGACGGAACCTGTAAATGTGGTCTAGGAGTAAGAAATTATATTTTACATATATTGTTTGATTGTACATGGATTTTAGCAATTCGGAAAACCTTTTTACGTCCAATTTTTTTAAAATATCAGGTGACCTCCCGTGCAGATGCCATTGACCTCCTTACAGAAATGTCTTCCTTGGATATTACAATTGCATTGGGGAAATTTCTGAAAGCAACTAGAGAATATGTAATGGAGGTAGCAAAGGAGGGCGAGAGAGATTAAAAAGTACAGTGTTTCCCAATTTTATGCTATGGTTTTACAAGTGTTGTAAATGTGTAAAATGAATTGTAGTTTTAAAGATCTTTTATCACTATGTGTAATCCATTGTCTATGTATGGTTTATAGACTATTGTCTAAATAAACTTTGTTATCAACTTCAGTTCAACACGGTTTATCAGACCCCGAAACTGATAAACTGATTCAGCAGACATGGGTTAGGCGTTAGGTCAAATGGCGTGCACCCCAACTACAAGACACCCCACAGAAAGGACACAGAAAATCCTCACATTCACACCGGCTTGGCCGATAGGTCACTATGATCCACCCTCTCTTTGGAACTTAGCCCTAGGGAGAACCCAGCATCAACGCAGTACAACTCATAATCTTTTGCAAACGGTTTGTCATCTGGCAGCCACATGGATGAGCCCCTGCGTGGGCAAACCCTCAGTTGCAGACCCATACGTGTGCAAGTAAAAGTGGTAAGGCATCAAGGTCCTAGCACTGTGGGCTTTTAACATGTGCAACACTACATGACAAAAAGAGGGAGATAACAATTGGGAGCCAGATCTTAGCTTGATATCCCAGTGCACCGGCCCTGGGTCCGCTGTCCACACCCTAGGGCATGAGTTGACCTTGTCATGGAAAATGTTGAGGGGGTGGGGTCAGCTCGAGGTAACCTCACTGGTGTGGGTTCGCCCCATTGTTAAATGTGAAATCCGAGCAGGATTGTACAGTTCTGTGTTTGTTCAGGTAATACACGCACCGATGCACAGCTTAAGGCAAGTATGTGGAAATGTGCATACCAACACGTTATAAGTGCATTCCAACAGCTACTTCAAACTCGCCTGTCCAAACCAGTGTTCAACACCCTCACCAACACAAACACTACATTGGGACCTCAAATGTCAGCCCAGAAGCTGCTCTGCCATTTTGAATCCTAAAAAATCTGTATGTATATCCGATTGCCTGTCTTAAAGCCACATAGAAGCCAAATAAAGAAAGTGCCTTGTTTCTGCAATGGATTTCCCCACTAAAAGGCTGTGCCGGGGTCTGTACAGGCCACAGTAATCTCCCCTGCCCTCCACACCAACTACCTCTGCATAGGTACAGGGTAAAAAAGTTTGTATGATAGAGGCACGCATGGCTAAGCCACACATGCCTCTACAATTCTGCCCTAACCACAAATGCATCTGAACAATGCATTCCTTTCGCCACTCATGCCTTTAACACTCAATTTCGTGGAAAAGGCACGACTGGTAAAGGGATATGTGTTGTAAGGTTTAAACCTGAGCACCCCCACCGAGCTCCAAAAACTCCCTGACCCCCTGAACCCTAAAAATTACCCCGCCCGAGACCTAAAAACAAACAGACCGCTCCCAAACCCTAAAAAGTACCAAGTCCGTCCCGAGCCCTAAAAAGTATCCCAACACTCCCTAAAAACTACCCTGCCTGAGCCCTAAAAACTAACCAGACCCTCCTGAGCCTTAAAAATGAACTCAACTCCCCTGAACCAAGAAAAACACCCTGCCCCCTGTGAGCCTTTAAAACTACCCCAACCCCCCTAAGCTCTAAAAACTACCCAACCCTCAAGCCCTAAATACGACCCCCTCAGCCATACAAATTTCCCTGAGCCCTGAAAATAATCCCAATCCCCCCAGCCCTAAAAGCTAGCCCTAAAACCAGGCCCCAGCCCCACTAGCCTCACAGCGTCCTCTCCTCAGGCCCGGACTGGCCATAGCGGGCACCGGGCAATCCCCCGGTGCACCGCACGGTTGGGGGCCGGTTTTGGGCCCCTGGGGCCGTTTTGGTTACAGGGCAGCTTTTGCAGCATAGCTGCAAAATCGGCTCAGTACCAAAATCGGCCGGAAACTGGCCCCGACAAAGAGCTCGGCGGCACCTCCCATCTCCCAAGTGGGGAGAGGGGTGGGGGCGGGAGGGGGTGAGGGTCGAGCACTTTGCCAGGGCCGGTTGTGGTTCCCGGTCCGGCCCTGCCTCTCCTGGTCTTTCCTGTTCCTGAGCCCCCCCATTCCAGCATATAGACCAGGCATATGCCTTAACCACGCATTGGTTGCGCTTGCTCACTTACAGTCTGACACCCTTAAAAGGAGTCACTGAGTGCGAGTCTCACTCCTGAAACTCCTGCCCATCAGGAGTGAGACCCACACCTTGGGAAAATATCTCTTGAGCACAGGTTCGGTGGCTAGGTGTTCGCTGCGCCCCTTAGAGCTCAGTCTCTCTCAGCGGATGTGAGTTTTACCTTGAAGCTCACCCTTGCATATGGGATGTGAGTCTCACACCTTGAAACTTGGGGTTATTCATTATAGGTAAGCCACCTGAAGCACCGTTTCAATCACTAGGCTTGAGTCGCACTCCTTGGAGATCAGTGTCACTCAGTGTATGCGAGTCTCACTTCTTGGTGAACACCCTCTTCTCAGATGGTGTGTTAAGCTTTTTAAAACAGGTGATTCTTACACTTGGGACCTCACCTCGCCAGGGCTGAAAACCAAAATCTGCCCTAAAAAATTTTCCACCCAGTCCAACGCTTCAGGAGGCCGCGACTGGAATGGGGCATGGCAGCCCATCAGGGACGTAGCTTCAGTGAGTGCAGCAGGTGCAGGACACCAGGCCCAAAGGCCTTAGGGGCCCACTGAGCCTTGATTATTGCTGTATTTTATCATTCAAACAGCAGCCAGGGGGCCCATTTCCTTCCCTGCACTCGGGCCATGGCACCCTCACTAGGCTACAGCAAACCACCCTGCTCTGAAACCACCCCTACCCCCTTGTCTCACACCATTGAGCACAGAGAAGTCCCCGCTAGGGTTATTGTTCTCTCAAATAAATCTAGGAATCATGTTTGTTTCTTTCAAAGCATTAAAAGTTGTTTCAACATCATCTAATGTCTCTCTTATGGTTTATTTGATCGTAATAGCTCTGGGAGCCAGCTCAAACACAGTAATTACTGCTTTCACATCCCAGCATTATCAAATAACAAAGGCCCGCTTTCAGGGATCCGCCATCTTCGTCTAACCCCTTCATCCCTCCCGTCTGCTGTGCCTCCAGGCATGCAATAAGTTGTGTAATGCTTCCGCCCTGCCCATGTGCGCACTACCTCGTTTTGTTTGCTGATCTCGGAAGCCCTTCTGTTTTATCCTGGTCCTTTCTTTCCTATTCACGTGTTCGTGTGGATATATCGCCGCCTAGTGGATAACACTCGAATGTCCTCGCAAAGCCTTACAAGTTAGAGATGGTACGTACCCCTCAATCACATTGGTACGCATGGCTCTCACTGAGCCTTTAAGAGCAGCGCTGGAGGGCAGGGAGCATAGCTTCTGGAGCGGAGGCACAGAGGGTGGGTGGCAGGAGGCCAAGTATTTTTATTTTTGCATTTGGAAAAGGGAGGAGAGGACATATTGTGCATGGCTCCAGCATTACTCCTCTGCCCCTGCGTATCGGTTGAAAGCAGTGGAAGATACATTTGAGGGTCCTAAATAACATAAATGTATCCATGTGCAAAAATTAAATAAGGGGGACATTTTTCACCTTAGGGTTCTGAGTGACAACATAGATAACTTGAGCTTCCCGCTCTTTTGTTTGATCTAATTCAGACACTTTAGTAAAAAAAAACATTCATCAATCCCTGTTTAAAAAAAGCCCATCTCTAATTTCCTTATTACAGGCAAGTGGTAATGCATCCAAGTATCCAGTCTCCTGTAATAAAGCAATTACGCAGCCACTCCACTGTCATTTATTACATTTCAGTTGCGATGGCGCAATGCCTGTTGCCAGAGACAGGGGTTGGGATAAAAGCAGGTCACAGGCATAATTACATACTCAGTTTAAACAAGAAAAACAGGAACGGCCTTTCTCTCCTTATATTTTTTTCTAAAATGAGAAGTGTTCAGCAAAAAAGAGTTACTTGGGGCAACCCGATTTTTTTTCTACTATAGGAAAGATAAAACCTCTGCATGTTGAAATGTTGCAATCATTTTTTTTTTACCAACCTGTTTCTTTTTTTTCAACTACAGGAAAGATAACATCTCATCATGTTGAAATACAGCATTTTTAAAAAATCTGACTGAAGTAAAACGAATCTTTACACCTTTTGGCAAACGTTATAGCTTTTGCGTGTGTTTTTCACATAGCAGTACAGATTCAGCTTTTATTCTTCGTGTCTGCAATGCACATAAAAGAACAAAATACTAAGGAGCCATACATGCCAACTCTCCCGATTCAGGCGGGAGACTACCGATTTCAGGGCTAATCTCCCGCCTCCTGATTCCTGCATGCTAAAACCTAATTCCTCTTCAGGCTTCAGATGGCAGGGGCTGGTCTTGTGTGACTTGGATTTTGTACTGCCAGCTACCGGCTCCTTCCTGCAAGCAAGTGAACACAATTTTGTTCATGCTTTCTCTGCCTGCCAATGTGATTTCTCTGCGCTCCTGGTGTGGAAAAAACGTATATTTGAATATCTGTTATCTTGCAAGTCCCATACATGCCAAAAGACCCGATGCAGGCCACAATAGATGTCAATGGGAGAAATACATTCTCCCGATTATGTTTTCAAAATATCCCACTTTCCTGTTCCAAAATGTTGTCATGTATGAGGAGCTAAGCAGTTTGTGGTAAGGGTGTTGATGGTGTGACCATGTATTATAAGGAATAAAATAGTATCTGCTGTATATTTAAATAATTTTACAAGTTACTTTGGAGTTCCATGACCTCATAAAAGAACCCTGCTTTTGGCTTTGTTCCTCTCTATGGTCATTAATTTTTTCAGTGTCTTGCAATATGCTTAAGATTTTCAGCAGGGAATACTTCATTTCGTATATATTGCCTTGAAGAACAGGAACGTGCAAAACATTAAAGCAACTTGCGATATATTTTTTTTACTGTGATCAACGATTCCCAGTTCCCATTACACCTCCTTTTTGAGGGAATTCAACTAAGAGTCCAGAAATAAGTCTATCATGCTTATGACTTATTTTTATATTAAAACAAACACTTTTGTTTTTAGTCCTCATAAAAAGTTTGTTAGAAAATACATAAAATGTGATCATCAGATTAAAAAACTGTAAAAAAAGAAAATTCTTTGCCTAAAGAACTTTACAGTCTCAGGCATTCTCGTTTCCACTGCAGATACATCATTTATACGTATCTTTTTATTAAAAAAAAACATTTGCAGTTTTTATAGCACAACCCTGGCTTTTTACAGCCCAACTACATCATGTTACACATTTTTGGCATTGGTAGATTAAGTGATCTGCCCACAATCACAGGATATTGAAAATAATAAGACCAGGATTGAAACCTAGTTACCCCTTTTCCAAGGTCAGCAGCTCTAGCCACAAGGCCACATATTCTCCCCTCAATTAAAATTTTCCACTGATGCACAAAGGATTGATCTTTTTTCTGGGGTGTATTTCTGAGCAAAACATTGTTCTTTTGTTTGTGATTTTCATGATGCAGATAATCTCTGCAGATCTCGCTCTCGCTCTCGCTCCGAGCACCGCACAGCCTATTCATGCCACAGAAGTCGGATTACACGTATGAGTGCTTTGGAATTCAGATCTGGGGGCCTGATGTAGAGAAGGGCATTAAAGGAGAATCTCCCAACAAATGCTCTAATTGATCCACAGTTGCTGGAGGGAATACCTCCAGCACTGCCATTGGGTCTACCGTCTACCAATGATCTACTCGCCATTAATGGTGGTGGTGCAACTTCCTAAAACCTCAATCGGAGTTAACCCTGTAGCACTTTGGGAGATTAGATTAGAGGTGTGCAGGCCAGCAAATCTATGAAGCAAGCCAAGCCAGAGCAGAGCCCTGGGTCTAGCTTGACTCTAAGAGCCATAGCACGAGCCGAGACATAAAAAGATTTGGCACAGAAATTTCACAAAAATGTCATGGAAAAATACTGTAAAGACTCTGCAATTAAAAAGATTGTTTCTTTAACATTTCTTTAATTTTAACACATTAGATTACAGAAATCCATTGAGTGACAATTACTTAAAGTGAATCTTTCTAAAAATGAACTTTGAAGCATTCAAAAATACCTCCAAGCCCTAACAAAGTTGCCACGAGTAAGCCAAGAAATAGGTTACGGCTGAAGGCGAAACGCGTTGGGTTAAGACGAGTATGCTGGAAATAAAGCAGTTGGTCTACAACTGAAAATTGCCTGAGTGAGTGCCTCCTTACCGGTTTTCAGTCGGTCTTGTGTGAAATATTACGACTGATTCTGTCGTTGGAGGAGGGCACCACGCTACAATAAAGAGCGCCGGTGTTCTACATAGAACCAAACCTACGAAATATATATAGACTGAAATGCATTGGAATTCTGGCCGAGCTGCAACATGAAGAAATAAATGGTTTAAAGAGACGGAATTGTGTGCGGCTCACCTCCTTTCTTCCTGAAAGAGCCGTGTTTCATATATATATGTATATATATATATATATATTTATTTTTTTCGTAGGTTTGGTTCTATGTAGAACGCCGGCGCTCTTAATTGTAGCTTGGTGCCCTCCTCCAACGACAGAACTAGTCTTAATAAACACCCTTTTGAATTGTGGCCGCGGCTCCAGTGAGTTATTGAAATTCGCATTGCTGGATTTGTTGGTGTATTTGTGTTGATTTCCTCATTTGATGAATACATTTAGCATTAACAAAAGCTGCTGGGAGTGCTGTGTCCTTGTCTAGAGGAGTAGACGGAGGACGTTTGGGAGATATATATATATATATATATATATATATATATATATATATTCAAGAGCAATGCGCCAAGCACTTTCTGGGAGGGCTCACCACAACATCCCAGAACCATCCGGTCTCTTGCTTGTCCCGAAAAGCCTCACAGTGTGCCACCACAGGTTAAAAAAAGGTCCGACGCGTTTCGGGGCATACACGCCCCCTCTTCATGGACATTAACACAGAGGCACTGTGACTCATCAAAGCGATTCAAATGCCTTTTATTTGAATCCGGCCCGCCCTGAGTGGGTGTGGCTCAAAACACTTTCCAGCGAGGAACGCTGGTCCTTGTAGTTCGAAGATGAGTCGTTAGTACATCCAACACTTTCCAGCGAGGAACGCTGGTCCTTGTAGTTCGAAGATGAGTCGTTAGTAAAATCGTGGTCCTATTTTTGTTGATTGTGCCCAAGTGGGCAATAATTAAACCAAACTTATTTAGCATGATTCTAGCACCAAATGCTATCAGTTTCCAAATCTAGCTCAAGTGGGCTTGCATATATTGTGAATGTCCAATGCTCAATAATTAAAGATCACCAGTTCAGCTTCACTGAGCCCATATTCAATCATTTCTCCAAAATCCATAATCTTAGTGATAAATCACTGCAACAAAGAAAACACATGTATTCACTATTCCTGAAATCATGAACTGTCTCTTAATCAAAACATAAAAAAACTTGTTTTAAAAATTCTGAAAAGTTACAGCACAAGTTAAGGGATATATTACGGTGTGGAATGGTACATTTATCTAAGGTGTATTGCCAATTCTTCATCAAAATTCAGACCAAAAGGTATCAGTGTATTAAATCTGATAATCATTCTTGATTCCAGTTTTCTTAATTCAATTGTGCGGTTTCCACCTCTTTCTCTAAGGGGTACCGAATCCAACACAATGAATTTAAGAAGATTTTGGTTCTGGCTGTGTTTCTCACTGAAGTGACGTGCCACCGGGTACTGTTTATCATTTTTGGCTATGGCTCTCAAATGCTCAAGGACCCGCAATTTTGCCTTTTTGGTAGTACTCCCTATATAAAATAAATTACAGGGGCATTTTAGTGCGTAAACTGCGAACTCGGTATCACATGAAAAGTGTCTCATAATTTTGAAAGCTGGTTTCTCTTTGCTTAGTTTGACTGTCTTGCAGTTTTGGCTATACCTACAGGCTTTGCACTTTGTACAGGTGAAGAATCCCTGTATCGGATTCGATTTTTTGATTTCCTTGATATTACTAGACATTAACGTGTCTTTCAGGGATTTGTTGCGTCTAAATGTTATCGATGGGTATGTACCTACTTCATCTTTTAAATCCTCATCTGTTCTCACGACTTCCCAGAATTTCTCTAGGCTCTTCCGTACCTCCCAAGCCTGGTTGTGGTACGTAGTTATAAATCTCACTTTATCATTCAGAACTTCTGATTCTTTTCTGTCAAACAACTCCTCCCTTTTGAGGTTCCTCACTTTGCCAACTGCTGCTTGTATGCTTTTACTGCTATAACCTCTATTTTCGAATCTGGTGATCATAGTTTTCTCTTCTTTATTGTAGTCTACCTCTGAGCTGCAATTGTGTTTCGCTCGCAGCAGTTCCCCAAAAGGCATACTGTTCACCAAATTTCTGGGGTGACAGCTTTGTGCAAGCAATAGGCTATTGCCAGCAGTTTTTTTTCCTATGCAATTTGCTAGTGATCCTGTTATTCTTAATTTCTAGCTCCAAATCTAGGAACACAATTTTTTACCTGCTTACCTCACTAGTAAATTGCAGATTGTACTCATTTACATTTAGTGCTTGGACAAATTCACTAGCCTGTCTATGGTCATCCTCCCATATGCAGAAAATGTCGTCAATGTACCTTGCCCAGAGGGCGACATAGTCTTGGTACTCTTTGATGTTCCGGACCACCTGCTCCTCCCACAGCCGAGGTAAAGACCTGCAAAGCTGGGGGTGAAGCAAGTTCCCATTGCCGTCCCCTGGGTCTGTTTGTATAGTACTTTGTTGAAAAGGAAAAAATTGTTTTTCAAACAGATCGTTATCATTTCAATTATCATTTCCGTATGCACCAGAAATGATAAGGATCTTCCCTTCAGGAAATGCCTGCAGGCATCCACACCAGCATTCTGGGGAATGCTGGTGTATAGACTGCATACATCCATGCTCAAGAGAAGATAACCTTCTTTCCACTGTATATCCTTGATCATTTAAAAAAAATCACCAGTGTCTTTCACATAAGCTGGTAGCCCTTGCACAAAGGGCTGGAGGAAATAATCCACGTAGTTGGACACATTTTCTAGTGTGCTGCCACGAGAATGCTTAACACCTTAATGAGAGCAATTAAAAGGATTAGCAAAACAGCATGACCCAAAGTAGATGTTCTGGTGATACAAATCTCCAGCAGACACATGCGGAAGTACAGCAGGCTATGGAAATACATTCATTTACATATTTAACAATGAATGCCCTAAAGCAACGGAGGGTAGAAATCACTAGGCACATTTCCTGCTTGCTCTATACCCACAAACACCACGTCATCATAATAGCAAAAGAAATGCAGCCATTACAACAGACAACCGTTTGACGAAGCATTTTCCCGGTGCAGAGGACATTTGTTCTATGAGCTGCTTGTACATGTAGGCGGACTGCTATAAATGGCCATTTTTTTCTATTCTTCCAGCAGTTTATTTCATAAGCTCCTGCACCTTATAGGTAATATCCACATTTCCAGATATGTCTAATTTATTGTGTAGAGATCTTACAGGCAGAGGGGAACCTGCAAGTAGAAAGCACATGTCTTACAGCACAAGGCATAATAATTGCAAGGAAGCCATCAAAGGCTGTGCCTCTGTATGTACACTGAAATTAAAAGTAGGGGCTGAAACACAGTGTGACATGCTCCCCATTGTTATGAATGGCTCTCAATGAGAGACACTAGCGTACATGCCAGACTCTAAATCTGGTAATTCACTGCTATAAAATATCCACAATTGTTAACAAAAGCTGTTACCCACTGTTGCTACATCATAAATGAATTTCAGGCTGCTCTGTCATGGCGCTAATAGAGCATTCCAGAGAAGCGCTGGAAAGCAGGGAGCACATCTTCTGGAACAAGGAAGGAAAGGTACCGAGGGTGGTGGTGGTGGTGGTAGGTAACAGGTGGCCAGGTTTTTCATTTTTACATTTCAGACGGGGAGGAGAGGCCATATTATGTATTGCTCCCCCCATTACTTATTTGCTTCAGCCTAGCAGTTCTAAGGAGGGGCAGGTTATTTTGGGGGCCATTCATAACATATAATTATAGATGAATAACTGTGAGTTATGGGGATTTTTTTCACCTCTGGGTTTTGAGTAACATCATAGATAGCTTGAGCTTCGCTCTTGTTGTCCGTTCATGTCACTCAGAACTCCTTGGTGAAAAACATCTCTGTAAATCACATCTATATTTTTTTATATCCTTGATGTTAGCACAGGAGAGAACATGGAGGATTCACTTGAAGTCTGCCAATGTCACAGCCATCTTGAACTATGCGCCAATAAAAGTAAATGCTGTGGCAGCAGTCACCAGCCTCAGAAGCTGAGATGAGTCATTGGGATGTAAAGAGGACTGCAGAGTGTGCCAGTCACCCTTTGCCTCATGCACTCGGGTGCATATATCCCAGGCATTGCCCTGGGTCGTAAACGGGAAGCCCTGGCATGTTGCATCATACACCACTCTTCCTCTTCTTTAAGGAGATGCGTCACTTCTAGAGCAGTGAGATGCAGCAGAGTTGACTTGTTGCAAGTGTAGCAAAAGGGCCCACAAGTGGGGTGGGGGGTGGGCGCGATCCCTGCATAGGAGGGGGCCAGCCAAGCTACTGGCTGTTTTAATTTTAATTATCTCCTTAATCAAAATTCAAAAAGGCCCCAGGGCTCTCACCAGCCCTCAAGGGGAGGCTTGGATAACGCTGCAGGAGATGCATGGTGAACAGAAGCAACGTGAAATCTTGGATTGTGTTTGGCTTGAGGTTCCAACAAGGCAGCGTGCTGAGCCAGCGCCGCACATTTGGCTCGAGCCTCCAGTGGCTCGCCCACCTCTTGATTGCAAATGACGGATTCTGCCTTCCACCTCTAGAATTGGACAGATATGGCAACACTAAGATTGTGGATTAAACACATAAGATAAGGTAGTGAGAGCATGCAACATTGTGAGACATGCTGCCCTGGATCTAGTTCACATCAGCTTCTGAGTTCACCTGATCCGGCACTATAAAGTCAAGATCCAGGACAAAGACCTTTCATGAGTGAGTTCACCCACTCCCAGTTCTCATACCCTTCTGGTGAATACCTGAGATACGGCCACCTGCCTACATGGGCGGAAGGAACCTTTGTTTACAAGCAGTTTCGAACATGTTCACAAATCTAGTCATGTCTTGTTCTCCAAAAATGGTTGGACAGCTACTTTTGTATGTCTTTTTCTGAAGATAGATGCAAAACTCTGACTACAAGTAGGTTCAGGGGTGCACCTTGCAGACAGCCCTTATGTGCTACTTCGTAAGCTACACTGACACAGGGGAAGCATATGTTGCGGTTGTGGAAGGAGTCAGTCTGCAATGTTGCTAATTCACCATCTTCTCCCAAATGCAGATTTTTTCCTTATAGTTGTTCAATTCTTCACATATAACAGTTCATTTATTCATTTAAAGGGGATTTATATGATTAATAGAAAAAAATCAAACGTTAAAACACCTAATCGCAAAAGAAGAAAGGATAAAGATTTTTTTTACTATATGGATTTAAAAATATGACATCCTTTAGCATCCACCCTCCTCCCACTGCCAGCCTACTACTGGGCAAGAATAAAGATCAGAAAAAATATGCTAGACACAAACATAGTCTGCAAGATGGAATTAAAAGTGGTTCGGACTAACTACCTTCTGTCGCGCCTGGTATGTGAACTTCATTCAACTAACCCCAAATTGAGCATTATCCCTTTTCTTGCCTGAGTTTATTACATCAATTCACGCCTGCACGAAGAATTCGGTACACATTTTTTGGAACTATTTTCTACTGTAGTCTAAAAGGGCAGGGCATATGTGGACAATATATGATAGTGACTCAAACTTCTAACTGGAATGTCCAGGGTGGATTGCACTCCCATAAGTTAAACAGGGAGAATAGTATTTGGCTACATTTCCTCTTTTATACAACTGGGAACATCTTGTTATGGAAACTCTATTGTTGTTTAAAGATGTAAAAGGCAATGAAATAGTGGGCAGACTTGCATTTAGCAAAGGACGTCTCGCCTTCCTCATAGGAAAACACTTACTTGTTGGCTCGAGCAGGTTTTAGTCAGAAAAGTAGTCCTGAGGGTGTCCACTTTTGGCCTGCCTTTGGTGCTACAACAGAGGCATTTAGGAATTAAAGATTTGTTATCCTTTTCTTATTTATGAATACATCTGGCCATAACAGTGCCTTCACCGTACCTGGACAGAAATCACTATACCTGGCCCATAGCTTCAGGACAGCTGCCTTCAGTGTGACATCTTGATTAACAAGGCTCAATTCAAGCCCCAGTTGGGCGTGTGTGATCCTGAATGGGAGTTGAAACATTACATGGTGGGTATTGCATTGAGCTGAATCCACGCACTTTACATTTTTATCTGGGAAGACTTCAGCTCCATGGCCTACAGGGTTGGATATTAAAATACCGCAGACATTAATATCCACCCACAAGATCATCATAGCCAATACAATGACTACAAAATACTACCAATAAGGATATTTAGTGTGGTTGGTAAAGGCTAATGATGCTTATTATGCAATTCACTATTCTTAGCGCCACATCTTAAAGATGTGTATAAACAGTAGAAATTTCGCCTTTATAGCCTGCAGGATTGGCTATTGAGATGAACTGCAAATACACATTTTTATAGAGTCAAGATGCTGATAATTTTGCCATTTGCATTGAACCACACACCCAAATATCGGTTATGCTGGGGCTTGTCAACTGGTTTGTTCTGCAAGTGCCAAACTGCCTTCTTCAGGCTACACCCGAGCACCACAACTTTTGTTTCATCCACATTAAGGTATAGATGATTTGGTATACAGTACTTTGCAAACTAAGCAATGATTGCAGGAGTTGCATTAGTAGAACCCTGTCTTTCGTGTACTGAAAGCAACCTAGTTCGTCTCTGCCCATTTTTGGGATGGATACATCTTGCTTCTCAAGTGACGCTGCAAATGACCAGCAAACATATTAAAAACAAGCATTGGAAATGCAATAGGTCTCGCAGTAGGAAAGTTTGAGCTATAGGTGTTATTTATTTTTTTGTTTTTTATTTATGTGTTGTTTTTTCCAAATAGCTAAATTAATAGTTTTCTTCTTTACAAAGCCAATAGTTATATTTTTTGTAAATGTGACACCTCTAGCATTTGTAAAGCAAAATGTTTTGTATTAACGGGACTTATATGTGACTTATATGTATTGATATAAAAAAAATCAATGGCTTTAAAAAACAATTAATAATTAATACGTAAATAAAATGGATTTTATTTTATATTGCCAATAGCTTAAAGTTTATTAAATATATTTAGTGAAGATGCTGTGGTTGCGCTGAGTGAGGGTGAGTGAGGGTGAGGGTGAGTGAGGGTGAGGGTGAGTGAGGGGTTGAGGGTGAGTGAGGGTGAGTGAGGGTGAGTGAGGGTGAGTGAGGGTGAGTGAGGGTGAGGGGGTGAGGAGTTGAGGGGGTGAGGGGTTGAGGGTGAGTGAGGGTGAGGGGTTGAGGGTGAGTGAGGGTGAGGTGTTGAGGGTGAGTGAGGGTGAGGGTGAGTGAGGGTGAGGTGTTGAGGGTGAGTGAGGGTGAGGCGTTGAGGGTGAGTGAGGGTGAGTGAGGGTGAGTGAGGGTGAGGGGTTGAGGGTGAGTGAGGGTGAGGGGTTGAGGGTGAGTGAGGGTGAGTGAGGGTGAGGGGTTGAGGGGTTGAGGGTGAGGGGTTGAGGGTGAGGGTTCGAGGGTGAGGGGTTGAGGGTGAGGGGTTGAGGGTGAGGGGTTGAGGGTGAGTGAGGGTGAGGGGTTGAGGGTGAGTGAGGGTGAGGGGTTGAGGGTGAGTGAGGGTGAGGGGTTGAGGGTGAGTGAGGGTGAGGGTGAGTGAGGGTGGGTGAGTGAGGGTGAGGGGTTGAGGGTGAGTGAGGGTGAGGGTGAGTGAGGGTGGGTGAGTGAGGGTGAGGGTGAGTGAGGGTGAGGGTGAGTGAGGGTGAGTGTGGGTGAGTGTGGGTTACTTAAACGCACATGCGGTTTCTATCAAAAAAGAAGAAAAAAAACAAGGCAGCGAGATTCATTTCAAGACGTGGCATTCCCCAACTGCTATACACACAGCAGCAGACAGGGGGCACAGTCGGGTTGTATTTTGAAAGGGGTTAGTGTAAGAATCATTGCCTGAAATGTCATTCACATTTTAATGTGCGTGTTACTTCCACGTGTACACAACATCGTTGAACTGACAGCTTTTAGAAATAAGCAAGTTGCCCGATAGACTTCCTTCCTCTGTGGAGTTGCTGTCACCCCCAACAACGTCTATGTACATCTTCTGATCTGTAGTGTATGAATCATTATTTTTAGCGATTACATAGATAGGGGCTGTAGCGCCTGGAAGCGTCAGTGAGCTGGATCAGTAATATGCTGATTTTATTGTATATTTAATCCAGGACTTTTTACTCCTTTACATGGTGTCATCTGGATGGTGCCACCCGAGGCCAGAAGAGCTGCATGTCACTTCCCGTCTTGTCACCAGGATCGTGTGAGGTTTTCGTCACGGAGTGTGATTCGCTCTAGCCGTAAAGTGAAATGGCTCTACTGTGGCTGTGAGGAGGGAGGCGGGCACACACACAGTGACTTTACTCAGCGGGAAATCCCTGAAGCCGACGTAGACAGTGCAAACTACTCTTCCACTGAAGGAAGGGGCGATTCAGGCGAAGCAAACGTGGATAGAGAAAGTGTCACAGATGATAAGTAAGAACTCTGCAGATGTCACCACCACCCTCTCCTTGCTCAATGAAAGCATCCCCATAAGCCGAGAGGAAACAGAAGCCAGCACAAAGTCTGTGT
Source organism: Lissotriton vulgaris (assembly GCF_964263255.1). Lineage (NCBI taxonomy): Eukaryota > Metazoa > Chordata > Amphibia > Caudata > Salamandridae > Lissotriton > Lissotriton vulgaris. Next base: position 548,108,692 of record NC_141699.1, on the reverse strand, counting down.
GGAACCCACGTTTAGGCGGACCTCGATGTATGTTCACGTTCTCTATTATGAAGTACAGTATATACACAGATTCAACGGAGGGAAGAGAGAGAAGGGGAGGGGGGAGGAGAAATGCGACACGGCGGGCAGGGGAGGGGGCAGAGCGGGGAGAGGGAACAGACGGAGGGAAGGCAGATAAGGGGAGGGGGGAGGAGAAATGCGACACGGCGGGCAGGGGAGGGGGCGGAGCGGGGGCCTGGAGATGCTGATTTTATTGTATATTTAATCCAGGACTTTTTACTCCTTTCCATGGTGTCATCTGGATGGTGCCACCCGAGGCCAGAAGAGCTGCATGTCACTTCCCGTCTTGTCACCAGGATCGTGTGAGGTTTTCGTCACGGAGTGTGATTCGCTCTAGCCGTAAAGTGAAATGGCTCTACTGTGGCTGTGAGGAGGGAGGCGGGCACACACACAGTGACTTTACTCAGCGGGAAATCCCTGAAGCCGACGTAGACAGTGCAAACTACTCTTCCACTGAAGGAAGGGGCGATTCAGGCGAAGCAAACGTGGATAGAGAAAGTGTCACAGATGATAAGTAAGAACTCTGCAGATGTCACCACCACCCTCTCCTTGCTCAATGAAAGCATCCCCATAAGCCGAGAGGAAACAGAAGCCAGCACAAAGTCTGTGTGGAACCCACGTTTAGGCGGACCTCGATGTATGTTCACGTTCTCTATTATGAAGTACAGTATATACACAGATTCAACGGAGGGAAGAGAGAGAAGGGGAGGGGGGAGGAGAAATGCGACACGGCGGGCAGGGGAGGGGGCGGAGTATATACACAGATTCAACGGAGGGAAGAGAGAGAAGGGGAGGGGGAGGAGAAATGCGACACGGCGGGCAGGGGAGGGGGCGGAGCGGGGAGAGGGAACAGACGGAGGGAAGGCAGATAAGGGGAGGGGGGAGGAGAAATGCGACATGGCGGGCAGGGGAGGGGGCGGAGCGGGGGCCTGGAGTGCGGCTGAGGGAACTGATGTGCACGCGCTTTTAAGCTCAATGCGCATGCGCATTGAGCTTAAAAGTCACGGGCACTGCAAGGAATCGCCACGATTCCTTGCAAGTTGGATAAAGAGTGGATAAGCCCCCATAGTCTCGCTTGCTCGATGCGCATGCGCATCGACAGGCGAGACCTAATTAGTAGTGGCACTAGGACGCAACTTTGCTTTTGTTCAATTCTTGGTACATGGACTTTGTCCTACCCAGACGTGCTCTGGCTTGGAAAAAAAACACACACTTTCTCTCTCTCTTTCTCATTCTCTCTTTCTGTCTCTCTCTCTCTCTCTCTCTCTCTCTCTCTCTCTCTCTCTCTCTCTCTCTCGTTCTGTTCTGTGCAAGCCCTGCCTCAGGACTGTAAAATATTGGCTCCGGCACAAGCATTTGCTTGGTTTTTCATATCTACAGCCTCGAGTCTGCATGGGTATACTCTTAACTGTGCACACTTGCACTTGGCTGTGTTTAATATGTATAAAAGAAAACACAACTTTCGGGTTAGCACTTAGAAGTCTAACATGCACTTAACGCAAAAATACCCAGCAAGCATTCAAAATACAGCAAGGTAAATATCGGTTCAACAGACCAGAACATTGCCTTCGATCTGCTGGAGCATCTAATGCTAAAACCTAATCATTTGCGGCTACTTTCATACAATTTTTATCAATACAAGTAGTGCTTGAAATGGAAAAATGGAAGTGCAGGTACTCTGGTACAGAGTACGTGCTTGTTTCTGAGAAGTGTCGGTACTCTCCCATTAAAAGTGTTGCCTTTCTCTCGAAAGCACTAAATGCGAGTGAATGGAAGCGAGAGCATGTGATAGAAAGGAAACTTGCCTATAGTCACTAATGAGCAGGTGTCAGGATCGTCTTGTAAGAAGCATGTGAGAAGACCTTGGAAGAGGAGCACAGTTAACACGGACAGGAGCAAATCGTTTCTATAATCCCCGCTTCCTGCACAAGAAGGCTATGCTTGCCTTGCAGGATTCTGCAGAAATGTGCAGTGTACAACATGGAATAACCAAACTATAGTTCATTTAAAATGTATGTAAGTGTGTAATGATAGTAAGGCTTTAGTGAGGTTCAAAAAGAAATTATAAACAGAATTGCAATCGATTAATAAAATGTGACGGCGCATAACGAAGACCTACTTGAGCACATGCATTTTTAAAGTAAACGTAGAAACATTAAGGAACATATGAGGGTGAAATCACTTTCCCACGTGCACAGGCTTACATGACATGGGACGTGCCCTGACTTAGCAGCGCATGTGCCCTTAAAGTCCTCTATAATGAAATGAAATGAAATGGGGTTTTATAAAGCGCATTTCTATCCGGAGGCCTCGTAGTGCTGAGGACGGGTGGAAGGGAATGCCATCAGACTGAGAGTTACTGAAAGAGGAATGTTTTCAGATTTTTACGAAACTTGAGGAGATCAGGTTCGCTTCGCAGGGTGAGGGGCAAGGAATTCCAGATGGAGGTGGCGTTCCAAGAAAAGGAACGCCCTCCCCATCTAGCTCGTTTGATTTTCCTAGTTGATGCCAGATAGGTTGTGCTGGAGCGTAAAGATCTAGGAGGGTGGTACCTGGTGACTAGGGCACTGATCATTGCAGGGCCTTTCTGCCACATGGCTTAATGCGCTATGCACACTGCCTTGAATTTAATCCTAGCCTGTATGGGCAGCCAGTGCAGTCTCCTCATGGCGGCAGTCCCCGAATGTCTTTGGGTGAGTCCCAGAAGGAGACGTGCCGCCGCATTCTGGGTGACCTGGAGTTTTTTAATAGAGCTCACTGGAGCGCCCAGATAAATGGCATTCCTGTAGTTAAGACGGGACAGGATGATTGCCTGCACCATTATCCTCCGAGCCTGAAAAGGAAGGAGAGGCAGAATTTTTCTCAGCATCCTCATCAGACCGAAGCAAATCGGCCTGTCAATGGTGGCTCTGGGTGACCTGGATTTTCCCAGGAACATCAGCTTCGTTTTATCCCCATTTAATTTTAAATGAAAAAGTGCCATCCATTTGGTTATTGCTTCCAAACAGCTGCCCAGATTACTGGGCATGCCCTCGAGATGGTTCAGGGTCACCACTAATTGGGTGTCGTCTGCATAGGTTACAATTTCAAAGCCATAAGGGTGCACTATCTCTGCCAGGGGCTCCATATACACATTAAAAAGGGTAGGGCTTAGGGAAGAGCCCTCGGGCACCCCGCGATTGAGGGGCCATGATTTAGATTGAGTGGCACCCTCCGATACCTGAAACATCCGGCCTTCTAGGAAGGATTGCAACCAGGTGATGGCCTGACCTGTGACTCCGAGGTGTCTTAAACGGGAAACCAAGATGTTATGGTCCACAGTATCAAAGGCGGCACTCAGGTCTAACAGCATAATTGATTGGTTTGATGCATTTCTTTTTCTCAGCACGGCACTGGCACCGACCTGCACACACAAAGGCTGAGATTGACATTAGATTGGTTTGAAAGATGCCAGGACACCTCCTCGGAGGTAGCTGTGCGCTCTATAAATGCCATGAATTGAGTAGTTGAATTGAGGCAGTGGCTCCTTTGAATAAGCACTTAGTTGCCTCACCAATAGGCTGCATATTGCAAGGACACTAGCTTCCTTAGATCACACAAGGACCAACCCGGTGCACCATTTGCATCATTTGGTACTGGCTTACGGCTCAACCTTGCTCATCATGCTTTGGCGCAGTGTTGCATGTACACTTGCACTTGGCGTAGTTTAACACATGCACTGACTCAGCTAACCTATGCACTATCTTGATTCTGGGGGCTTGTCTACTGACCGTGATCCGCATTAGCCTGGTTCACCATGCACACTGTCTTTATTCTGAACTAACTTGGTCAGGCACTGGTTTTGTTTATTATGTTCACTGAATCACGTCTACAACTTCACAGACTAGGTTTTGCATATGCAGTGGCCTGGTGTAGCCACGATGGTCACCGCTTGCGTCTGTATGTGCACTTGCTGCAGTCTGCATGCGTGCCGACTCAGTTCAATATTTGCACTGGCTAGGTTTGGAACATGCTTTATTTGATTAAGCACTGGCTTGGTACAGCTAGAGTTGCATTATGCACACCCACATAAACTGGCCTGATTCGACAGTCAGATTGTTTACTGAATGCACCAAAGCTTCATGTTCCCTTTGCCCTGGATTTTATAGGTGTGCAACTGGCTCAGTTTCACAAGCACTTGTGTCTTTGTTCCAGGTTTGCACTCCCCAAACATAGCAGATTTACTCTGCGTAAGCTTTAGTCAGCATGTGCTCTGAATGTACACAATGCTTGCTTTGCTTTTCACGTGCAGCAGCTGCGTTCATATGCACTGGCCGTCTTTGGACTTGCAATAGCTTGGCCGCACTAGGCTGTTCTTGTGAGCTGTCTTAGCACACGTACTTATTAGGTTCTTCTTGTGAGCAGTCTTAGCACAAGTGTGCTGACTAGGCTCTTCTCGTGAGCTGCATTAGCACACATGTACTGACCAGGCTCTTCTTGTGAGCTGCCTTAGCACACATGTGCGGACTAGGCGCTTCTTGTGAGTTGCCTTAGCACACGTGTGCTGACTAACCTCTTCATGTGAGCTGCATTAGCGCACATGCGCTTACAAGGCTGTTTTTGTGTGCTCCCTTAGCACAGGTGCGCTGACTAGACTGTTTTTGTGAGCTGCCTTAGCATACATGTGCCGACTACGCTATTCTTGTGAGCTGCCTTAGCACACATGTGCTGACTCCGCTGAACTTGTGATCTGCCTTAGCATACATGCACTGATTAGGCTGTTCTTGTGAGCTGCCTTAACACACGTGCTGACTAGGCTGTTCTTGTGAGCTTCCTTACTACATGTGCACTCACTAGGCTGGTCCTGTGAGCTGCCTTAGCACACTTCACATTTGCGCTGACTGGGCTGTTTTGTGAGCTTTCTTACCACATGTGTGCTGACTAGGTTGGTTTTGTGAGCTGCCTTAGCTCACGTAGGCTGACTGGGCTGTTCTTGTGAGCTGCCTTACCACACAAGTGCTGACTACGCTGTTCTTGTAACCTGTTTTAGCACACATGCGCTGACTAGACTGTTCTTGTGAGCTGCCTTAGCACACAAGTGCTGACTACGCTGTTCTTGTGAGCTGCCTTAGCACACTTCACATTTCCGCTGACTGGGCTGTATTTGTGAGCTTCCTTAGTACATGTGCCCTGATTAGGTTTGTCTTGTGAGCTGCCTTAGTACACTTCACATGTGCGCTGGCTAGGCTGTTCTTGTGAGCTTCCTTACTACATGTGCACTGACTAGGCTGGTCTTGAGAGCTGTCTTAGCACACTTCACATTTGTGCTGACTAGGTTGGTTTTGTGAGCTGCCTTAGCACATGTACGCTGACTAGGCTGTTCTTGTGAGCTGCCTTAGCACATGTGCACTGACCAGGCTGTTTTTGTGAGCTGCCTTAGCACACTTCACACGTGCGCTGACTAGGCTGTTCTTGTGAGCAGCCTTAGCACACAAGTGCTGACTCCGCTGTTCTTGTAAGCTGTTTCAGCACACATGCACTGCCTAGGCTGTTCTTGTGAGCTGCCTTAGCACACAAGTGCTCACTACGCTGTTCTTGTGAGCTGCCTTAGTACACTTCACATGTGCGCTGACTAGACTGTTCTTGTGAGCTGCCTTAGCACACAAGTGCTCACTACGCTGTTCTTGTGAGCTGCCTTAGTACACTTCACATGTGCGCTGACTAGGCTGTTCTTGTGTGCTTCCTTACTACATGTGCACTGACTAGGCTGGTCTTGTGAGCTGCATTAGCACACTTCACATTTGCGCTGACTGGGCTGTATTTGTGAGCTTCCTTACCACATGTGTGCTGACTAGGTTTGTTTTGTGAGCTGCCTTAGCACATGTACGCTGACTAGGCTGTTCTTGTGAGCTGCCTTAGCACACGTGCACTGACCAGGCTGTTTTTGTGAGCTGCCTTAGCACACTTCACACGTGCGCTGACAAGGCTGTTCTTGTGAGCAGCCTTAGCACACAAGTGCTGACTACGCTGTTCTTGTAAGCTGTTTTAGCACACATGCACTGACTAGGCTGTTCTTGTGAGCTGCCTTAGCACACAAGTGCTCACTACGCTGTTCTTGTGAGCTGCCTTAGTACACTTCACATGTGCGCTGACTAGGCTGTTCTTGTGAGCTTCCTTACTACATGTGCACTGACTAGGCTGGTCTTGTGAGCTGCATTAGCGCACTTCACATTTGCGCTGACTGGACTGTATTTGTGAGCTTCCTTACCACATGTGTGCTGACTAGGTTGGTTTTGTGAGCTGCCTTAGCACACGTAGGCTGACTGGGCTGTTCTTGTGAGCTAGCTTAGCACACAAATGCTGATTACGCTGTTCTTGTAAGCTGTCTTAGCACACATGCACTGACTAGGCTATTCTTGTGAGCTGCCTTAGCACATAAGTGCTGACTACGCTGTTCTTGTGAGCTGCCTTACTACATGTGCACTGATTAGGTTTGTCTTGTGAGCTTCCTTAGTACACTTCACATGTGCGCGGACTAGGCTGTTCTTGTGAGCTTCCTTACTACATGTGCACTGACTAGGCTGGTCTTGAGACCTGCATTAGTACACTTCATATTTGCGCTGACTGGGCTGTTTTTGTGAGCTTCCTTACCACATGTGTGCTGACTAGGTTGGTTTTGTGAGCTGCCTTAGCACATGTACGCTGACTAGGCTGTTCTTGTGAGCTGCCTTAGCACACTTCACACTTGCGCTGACTAGACTGTTCTTGTGAGCTGCCTTAGCACACAAGTGCTGACTACGCTGTTCTTGTGAGCTGCCTTGGTATACTTCACATGTGCGCTGACTAGGTTGTTCTTGTGAGCTTCCTTATTACATGTGCACTGACTAAGCTGGTCTTGTGATCTGCCTTAGCACACTTCACATTGGCTCTGACTGGGCTGTTTTTGTGAGCTTCCTTACCACTTGTGTGCTGACTGGGTTGGTTTTGTAAGCTGCCTTAGCACACGTAGGCTGACTGGGCTGTTCTTGTGAGCTGCCTTAGCGCACGTGTGCTGACTGTGTTGCTTTTGTGAGCTGCCTTAGCACACTTCACATGTGCAATGACTAGGCTGGTATTATGAGCTGCTTTAGCGCATGTGTGCGGACGATGCTATTTCACGTGCGCTGACTAGGCTGTTCTTGTGAGCAGCTTTAGCACACAAGTGCTGACTACACTGTTCTTGTAAGCTGTTCCTAGCACACATGCACTGACTAGGCTGTTCTTGTGAGCTGCCTTAGCACACAAGTGCTGATTATGCTGTTCTTGTAAGCTGCCTTAGTACACTTCACATGTGCGCTGACTAGACGGTTCTTGTGAGCTGCCTTAGCACACAAGTGCTGACTACGCTGTTCTTGTGAGCTGCCTTAGTACACTTCACATGTGCACTGACTAGGGTGTTCTTGTGAGCTTCCTTACTACATATGCACTGACTAGGCTGGTTTTGTGAGCTGCCTTAGCACACGTAGGCTGACTGGGCTGTTCTTGTGAGCTGCCTTAGCGCACGTGTGCTGACTGTATTGCTTTTGTGAGCTGCCTTAGCACACTTCACACGTGCAATGACTAGGCTGTTATTATGAGCTGCCTTAGCGCATGTGTGCGGACGAGGCTGTTTTTGTGAGCTGCCTTAGCACACTTCACACGTGCACTGACTAGGCTGCTCTTGCTGGAAGCATGCCGAGATCAACGCCCTACTGAAGAAACCTAAGGCGGACCCCAAGGACCTCAAGAATTTCCGGCCCATCTCCCTGCTCCCCTTCCCGGTGAAAGTCAAGGAGAAGATTGTCAACAGACAGCTGACCCACTACCTTGAAGACAACAACATCCTGGACCCATCCCAGACTGGCTTCCGCAGCAACCACAGCACTGACACTGCTCTCATCGCTGCCACCGACGACATCAAGATCCTGATGGACAAAGGAGAAACAGGCGCCCTTATCCTTCTGGACCTATCAGCAGCCTTCAACGCATTCTGCCATTGCACCCTAACAGCCCGCCTCCATGACGCCGGAATTCAAGAAAAGGCCCTGGCCTGGACCACATCCTTCCTCACCGGCAGAACCCAGAGCGACCGCCTCCCACCCTTCCGCTCCAAGACCACCGAGATCATCTGCGGCGCCCCACAGGGATCTTCCCTCAGCCCGATGCTGTTCAACATCTACATGGCACCACTTGCCCGCGTTGCACGACAACATAACCTCGACATCTCCTACGCCAACGACACCCAGCTGATCGTATCCCTCACCAAAGACCCCACACCGCCAAAGCCAACCTCCACAGAGGAATGAAGGCCGTCGCCGAATGGATGAAGGTCAGCAGGTTGAAGCTGAATTCAGAAAAAACGAAGGTCCTCATCCTCGGCCCCACTCCGTCAGCCTGGGATGACTCATTGTGGCCAACATCGCTAGGAACAGCCCCAGAACCCACCGACCACGCACGCAACCTGGGGATCATCCTCGATTCCCCCCTCGCCATGACCAAGCAAGTCAACGCCGTATCCGCATCCTGCTTCAACATCCTCCGTATGCTACGCAGGATCTATAAATGGATCCCCTCCGACACGAGCAAAACCGTCACCCGGGCCCTCGTCACCAGCAGACTGGACTGCGGGAACGCCCTCTACGCAGGAACAACAGCCAAGCTCCTGAGATGGCTGCAACGCATCCAGAACGCCTCGGCACGTCTGATCCTCGACGTCCCCCGACAGAGCCACAACAGCCACCACCCGAGATGCCTACACTGGCTCCCCATCAACAAGAGGATCACCTTCAAACTCCTCATCCACGCACAAAAAGCCCTTCACAACGCCGGACCAGCATACCTCAACGACCGACTCGGCTTCTACACACCCTCCCGCAGCCTACGCTCGGCCAACCTAGCCCTCGCCACAATTCCTCGCATCCGGAAAACCACCGCCGGCGGCAGATCCTTCTCCCACCTCGCCGCCAAGACCTGGAAAACCCTCCCTACCAACCTACGACAGACCCGGGACCTGCTGGACTTCAGAAGACTCCTCAAGACCTGGCTCTTCGATCAGTAGTGCCCCCCTCCAACCCCCCGCGCCTTGAGACCCTCACAGGCGGGTAGCACGCTTTACAAATGTACTGATTGATTGATTGATTGATCAGTGGCGTTGACGGAGCAGTCACGGCTCACTCTGAAGAAGTTGACTGCTGTCTCAGAATCATTGTAACACATCCATGTTCATGCCCAACAAGAGGTTGAAAAGGACTATGTTTTAACCTAATAACAGTTTAACAGAACTGGTGCAATGGAATACAGTGCAGGGTGTCAGAGTTGCCTTGCACCAGCTGTTGCTGCGGTACTACCATAGATTTACGTATTACAGTGAAATATACTTAGCCTAGCTTACAACATTGTAGCCTAACTTACATCGAACAGCGCTAAGTTATAGAGCAAAGTTTGTAAGGACTCTTTAGCAATTAGTATTGAGTTTATTAACAAAAAGTCTTTAAATTATCACCAACAAACTTTACCTGCCATGAAGATCTGGCACAACCGTCTCTGTGTCTCTGGAGTTCCAAGGTAGCTAAGCTGGTTTGGCTATTGCTCCATAACTTTAGGGCCAATGTCTAGTGAAAGAACACTAAACTGGAATAGGACTTAGTTCAGGTAGCAACCAGGCCTTAGTGGTGGAATGCAGTCAACGCTCATAAAGTCTATAGGGTCCTTAACTTCCCTTGTCTCACATTGCTTTTTGAAGCTACTGCGTTGTCTTTCTTGTTACGCCCAGATAATAGGATCTCGCAGTCAGATTTTGGGGTGCCAGGCAAATTTCAATGCTTGGCTTCTTGGAAGTAGCTGGCTGAGTGCAGTTGAGTTTTTTCGGTGCACCTAGGATCCTGGATTGCCAGCAGCCCAGTCATTATAGGTTGGGCTACTGGAGAAACGTCATGGGACGATAACTCAACACCTGCTGGTCATGGGACAGAAGTATTTTGAAACATGTTAGGGAGCAATAAAGTAATTTGCAAAGGTCTGGTGTTGTCACCTGAGTTGGATGTTCAATTCGTCTTTTGCAGAGTCGCTCTGGGATTTTCCTGTCCCCATTCATTTTCACTCTCTGCGTGGTACTCTGTTGATCCTTACTCACCAACAACAGTATTACAGTCCATCAACACACCAGTGGCACAAACTGTACTTCAAAATCTCCTCAGCCCCTGACACACAACGACTCGAAAGCTGTCAAAAGCGAATCCAAAACTGAATGTCAATCGCTTACTAAAAGTACACCCACCCCCCCAAAGGCCACATTTCTCCTACTTGCCAATAGTTTCAAACAACCACAGATTCAAGTGTGCCTGACTTACATGATCCTAGGGGAATTTACAACCCTACTGATAGCCACCTCAAAGACACTCGGAATCACCATTAACACAGGCTTCATCTTCAAATAACACATTGCCAAAACAGTCAAGACAGCCTAGTATCAGCTCTTGCAATAAGTGAGTCCCTACCTTCCTGAAATGAACTTCAGAGCAACAATATTTATTCCTCTCTCCCCTGATTGAAGCAGTGCACTTCTCAATATCTTTTTGAACACCATACTAACACATTTGAATTGTATTCCACACTAGGCAGCACACCTCATTAAAGCTGAAAGAAGTCTGACAACATCACTCCAGCTCTACGGCAACTGCACTGATTCCCTCTCCAAGCTTATATCAACTTCAAGGCCATGTACATCACCCACAAGGCAATTGTCCACAACACCCCTGCGTACCTAGTCCAGAAATGAACCACCTCAGGAGGAGAGCACCAAACCAGAAGCCAGCATATCGCCTGGCTACATTTGAAGGAATGCAGGATGGAAAAACCATATGGCCGACCTTCTCCCTCTATACCCACAGTTTCTATAACAACATTCCCATCTACATCAGAATGGCTCGAACCCTCCTATAATTCATAAAGAAACTAAGATCTGCCTCTTCAAAGAGCATTACTTTCTGTGCATTACAAACTTCTATTTAACCCCAATCACACATTTTATCCCATGCTCACCTCTTTTCTTAACTGGTACGTTGCTGTTTGTCTAGGTTGTTGCTAAACAAAGTCCATTACAAACGCATAATATTTTGAGGCCTTCAGGAGGTCCCGGTGACTCCAGATACCCTTGCATGCCACCAAGGACGATCTCAGTGAGTTTTCAAGCCTATGACGAGCTTCATACAGCCCCAATGAGATAAGGAGAATGACTAGCATTCCTGGCAGGTAGACTGTCTTCAGAAGGGCTGCTTTGCAGTCATTCATCTGAGGTAAACACTGAAGAAACTGGTTTGGCAGGAATTTGGATGTGCACTTCATATACCAGACTAAACATTTAAAACTCGATATAAGGATGTCCTTCTGCTGGAAAAGCATACTGCCTAGGCAGACTGCCAGGGGGATATGTGAAGATAATTAAATTGCCTAGTAGTGACCCTCCAAAGAGGCGGAGAGGGACGGCCCTACATTGGACGAATACAATCATAGGCTACTATCCCAGGTGGCAGGAATTTCAGGCCTGCAATAATTAGATCACTGTAGGCACACACTGTTTATCTCACTGTTAATCTGGGAAAGATTAATGATGTAACGTCACTGTTTATTACACAAATTGTGTAGATTATCTCCGCTATTGATCAAGTTTATAAGAAATCCACTCATGGCACACTCTCCATCGTCAACCTTATTGTCACTGAACAAGATTGTGTCTAGACTGTGGATCCAGTCATCATTAACTAGTCTACCCATTTCTTGATCTACATTTCTCTCCCAACATCTCCACTTGGACTCAAAACAAATGTAAATATTACTGGTGCTATGTGGCGCAAGCATGGCAAGTACTAGATTTTGTCTGAGTGTCTCTACGTCCTCTGCCTTCACGCTTTCGTCTGCTACCTGCAATACCAACCACCTCTTTGGAAATTTAAACTCTTACTTTGAAGGCATTGTCAATGATACCATCCCTCTCGCCAGGAAAATACTGCACAAAAACGAGGCCTTCAAAAGGTTTTCATTCCGTTCAGTCTCAAATGACATTTTGTTAAAAAAGCTGAAAGACTGTGGTGAATCACTGTTAGAAATGGGATTTCTGGTTGGCTAAGGCTTGCACCAAAGCCAGGCAGAAACCACCACTCTAGTCAGGGCAAGGAAGTTACACGCCAAAGATAACCCCTGCTCACCCCCTTGGTAGCTTGGCACGAGCAGTCAGGCTTATCCCGGAGGCTATGTGTAAAGCATTTGCGCAAGCACCCACCAGCAACAACATCCCAGGCCCCCCTACAAAAGGAACTCCACACAAGGTTATATCAAAAATAGCCTTTGTATTATCAAAACACATTAGGAATCGTAATCACAGGATGTGCATTGTGCCAATATTTACAAGGGATTATGTACACCTGACAGAGCCTCATGGACCACTGTCAGGATCATCACAAAGTGAACTTGGTAAAGGTGAACTAAAACATACAAGTAAAAATAGGTCATAGCACCACCGGGGCAGACCCATCCTTACTCCTGGAGCCAGGCACACCAGCCAGCACCAGCCAATCACAAGCCAGACACTCAATTCACATTCACTGCACAGACATGCCAACTTCTAGAAGTGGCACTTCCACACTAGACACAATAAATCCGTGCCCATCATCGTGCAGCATTTAATCACACGAGTCCGCACATACCAAACTCGAGCCTCTACTCCCCACACATCAGGAACAACCATGGACACACATATCCCCCATGCATTCCTATGGGATGGCAGGCCAATCTCACACACCCACTCAGAGAGCGCACGCACTTTACACTGCGCCACAGTCCAGAAATCACTATAATGATGTGTAGCGATTGTGGTGCACGGGGGTCGAGGGATGGTACTACTATCACGATCCCGAAGATGGTATGCGTGTGGGGACGTTTGTAGAAGAGGCAGAGTGACCTACAGTGACCAGCATTCCAAGGGGCAAGCAGGGAGAGCCATGAGACCTAAGGCATATTAGCCCCTCCCCTTCTCATGGACGGTGCTTGTCAATTTTTGTTTGTTCAGAGGATCGGAGTGGCGGAAGGTGTTCCCCGCTGGATTCCAGCGAGAAGCTAGAAGATTCCTGGATTTGAGAAGCCGTGATTACCCAGCGTTTGGAACTGTCAGCGCTTTTCTGATAAGTACTCAAAAAACGGAAAAACGGGCTCGTTTTTCGTTTTCTGCCTTGTTGTTTAAAAGTCCCTAGCTAGTTAGATTAGGGCACTCTTGGGACGATTGCTTGTTCTTGCAACTCATATTAGGCAGCGTTCTGCCTGAAGACGCGCTGCGCTAATATTCCTTGTACTGTCTCTCCAGAGAGGGTTTCTGGGAGACGTAGTCTCAGAACTGTTTATTGTTTTGTTTGTTTGTTCACGGGCAGTTCTTGCCACACAGAGACAGAGACATTATTCCACGGACGTTTTCTTGTGGGTTCCCTGAAGCAATCTTGTGGCTGACTCTAAGAGCGGTTTGTGCCATTTTAAAAAAACGCTATTTTTCCATATCCTTTTTTGACTACCTCAGGCCACAGTTTTGAACTCATTACAGAACGAGTCATAGTCCTTGCAGGCTTGCTGTGGTGTCCTCTATTCACGGCCAGGGTTTTGTATGATTCCGGTGAGTGATGTGCATACGAATTGCTTCATATACTGTCAGAGAAACCTGAAGTGTGGTGTTGACTGTGTTCCTTACTTTTCCCTAATTAGGTGGGTCCTCTCCTGCTGTCCTAAGCATCTTGGTGACCAGACCCCCGGGGGATCCCAAGGAATCATCGCTACCCATTTATTATTTTATCCACTTCCCCTTTCCCGGCTAGGTACGTGTGCGCACAGTGTGTTTCGCTTCCACTGTGGGTTCCGTATCTGGTGGGGTAAGGAGAGCTTAGCTTCCGAAGTCGTTTCTGCCGGACACCCTGAGCTAAGGTTAGTGGCGTGTGTGAGCCTGCGCTGCTGCCAATCCATGACATGATGTAACAGTAAAAGGCAAAAAGTTCAGGGGTGAACCTGCCAGAAGGGCCAAGTCCAACAATCACAAAATCTCCTCTGTCACGTACCTGCATCAAGTATCAAATCAAAGACATGGCTACAAATTCTGTATCCTCTTGACAAACGCAGCATGCCGACATTTTTTAACTAGCAATTCCCTCCAAATTCTGTATCCTCTTGACAAACTCAGCATGCCGACATTTTTTAACTAGCAATTCCCTCCACCAAGTACAGACCTAAGCAACTGTTTAAAATTAAACCTCAAATGGTCTGGTACCAATCTACCTTAAAATTGCACTCTTAAACGCCCCCCCCCCCCTCTTCTCCCTCTGCCGACAACCTAATCTTCTAATCTTGACCCATTCAAAGTTTAAAACTGCTGCGACCATACCTAGTCTCACTTTTCAAGCCAAAGCTACTAGAAGACGTGTATCCCTAAAACTGATTATTCATATCCAGTAAACGGTGACCCTTAGGGCATATTGCAACTTGGCTTCAGGTCAGGTTACTGTATGGAATCTGAACGTCTTATGGTGATGTTTAATATCCTCTGGACTTTTGATATTGCCCACCTGGGCCTTCTCATCCTACTCAGGGAGTCAATGTAGTTAACTGTGGCTTTTGATGCAGTTGACTACCAATTCTCTTTGAGACTCTGAAGTATAGACTGGGCCTCCAGGGAACTGTCCTGTAGTGGGTTCACTTGTGTCGTGCATGGCCAAAATGAGCAATGTCTTCTGAATCCTCCCCCATTTTAGCACCAATTCTTTTTCAACATCAACTATAAATCCTTGGGTGAACTCCTTAACCCCTTCGATGCTGATAACGAGTCAGCCACGGGGGGCGTGTGCGGATGACGAGCTGAGCTCGTCATCTAACACGGCTTTTCGAAAAAAGCCGCGTAGCGCAAAAATATGCGCCGCAGCGATGAGGTTAAAGATACTGGTGTCTGGATTCACCAATACCCCAAAGACACCCTGCTATATCTCACACTGGATTCCCAATATTCCATCTCCAAATTAAAATCTTCACTTTAAAGCATCTGGAAATGGCGGAAGCAAAAGCACCTCAAATACATTGCATTTAAAACCATATGTCTACCCCTCATGCTCAAATATGTTCCAACTACCAATCCTCTCTGACTTAAACCCCTTAAATCAGTAGTTATCACCCCAAAATTGCCCACCCATTAAAAATCTGTAGATTTCCTTCTCAACTCTAATCTTAACCTCAAACGTCTCATTCAAGCGATGGCTAAGTGAGCCAAGTTACACCTCTACACCTCAACGAGCTCAAAAAGCAAAAACATAATCTCCTTCCAGGACTTGAAGCTAACAGTAATTTTTGTTCTTGACCAGGGCACCTTCCTCTTTACAGAACATGGAAAAAATTGGAGCCCCAATCGGAGCAGTTTTATGCATTGCTGCCAGGTTTCGCACAAACACTAAAAAACAGGAAGTTATTACACCTGCTCGGTCTTTAAATGTCTCTCAATTAAGGTACGCTCCACTATGAGAAATACAATACATTCAAAGCTCTAAACTTGTAAATATCTCACCCAGAAAATGTCCTTCTCTGGATGCTCCTTTGGCGTAATCAAGTTTAGACAGTACAAGAGAGATGGTGGGTTGGACCTTGTGTGGAAATCCCAGGTGGGGTAGATGCGTTTCAGAGTTTTCATAGTAATGAAGCTTAATTTTGCTAATTTGTCCACTTGGGCATTATTTGATAACTTTGAGTCCATGATCATTCCAAGGTTTCTTACTTCCTTAGATATTTTAGGAGGTGGTCCCAGATCGTCTGGCCAGGCGCAAAGTGCGTCATAATTTTTCCATTCAGTTGTGAAAAAACAGAAGATTCCACTACAGTCCACTTTACAAAAGAATGCCCACACTGCACAGATCCTTTTCCAGCAAGACTTGCAGAATATAGAACGTTCCCCCTCTTCAAATTAAAAATGCCCTTACCTTTCAGAGCTTGATCTCCCTCAAGAACTTGCTCCATGAGACACACCTGCGCCTCACAGTGAACTCAATGCTAGATGATGCGTTTGCTGAAAAACTCCATAGCGCTTGACATCCTAACTCTCTTTGTGTCCGTCTCTCTACACCTTAAGTAAGAATTATAGGATCTATGTCCATACTCTTGCTCTTTCTAGCTACTGCAATGTACACCCATGGTGCTGCATACACACTTTTTAGGTTTCGCCTAAAACTGGGCATGTGCTGTTCTTGGCAAGAAATATTATCTTATAGTGGAAATAAATACTTCTGGTAACCAGGTTTAGATCGGGCGCTCTACTGTAAGTATGGGTGAAGTAACAATATATTAGAGAATATTAAGTGCATCAAAGGGTTTGGAAAGAGTCGGCTACCAGACAACCCCACACAGAACCATGTAGTGGGTAACTAAACAATATAAATGCAATCCTCCCTGAGCACTATACAGCAAATATTAATATTGATAAAGGTAAGTTTCAAGCAATCAAAATATTTCAAAACAGATACAGCCAAGAACAACACCTGTCTATCGCAGGAGATATCACAAAATTATATATCGTATTTCAACAGTCCATTCTAAATGTAATCCATAGCATAGTCCATCCAATTTGTTCTTGTAATAATGATCCAACTCAGAAGTCTTCAAATGTATTTATTTCAAGTCAATAATAACGGTCCAAAAGAAAAAACAATTCTTCCTCTTTACGAAAGGACGCAGCCAACACGTGTTTCGTCATGTGTGCCACTTGACTTCATC
The DNA here is from genome assembly GCF_964263255.1 of Lissotriton vulgaris. NCBI lineage: Eukaryota > Metazoa > Chordata > Amphibia > Caudata > Salamandridae > Lissotriton > Lissotriton vulgaris. The sequence goes on along the minus strand of NC_141699.1, from coordinate 548,091,856 downwards.
AAGGCCGCATCCCAAAACAACAATAATATACACATCACTAGAGTACATTGTAATACTGATATTAATATAGTAATTTGAGAAATGCTCAATATTAAATTAAATCCAAATTATGCCTTAATCTAATTGAGCAAAAGGATGGAAGAATAGTTACAGAACATCACCGAAAAAAGTGTCCAGATAGTAACGTCTGAAGAATACAGCAAGTCACTGAGTCACGAAAGTCACCATAGTGCACAGCTCCACCAAGAAGAAGAAAATTATCAAATGAATGCTTAAATCATCTCATAGACTGTATTCCCAAGTTGCCAGTATTAAGTTTAATCAAGATCCTGAAATAATTACCACTGTGAAGAAATAAAATATTTGCTAAGTACTCATCTAATTTACTTACAATCAATTAAGTACATATATCTAAATGTACTTATTCTTCTACACAGACCCGGGGCATGCTAAAAGTGTTTTACAACAATATGGGGCCTCACCGAAATTGCACCTGTCTTAACTAACACAAAGGATCTTGTAATAATACTTTCTCCTTGTCCTCCTAGTGTGTTAATTTACACTACTATGATTAGTCATAGTGCCCATTCAATACTTAAAAAACGTCATAACAGGTCTATTCTAACTAATGGAAAAAATGTAGTGTGTGAAGAGAGAGTACCTCACGGTAGCAAAACCCGAGGGGGTTACTGACTAGTGATTGCCAGTCCACCCACTTCTCATCATTGGCCACTCTCTTTGTTGTGTGTGAGAAGGAATTAATTAAAATAACTTCTGTGCTCCCTTTACAACCACAAACTCATATAGTGAAGAAATAGTAGACACAATAAATGTGCCCACTGCACAAACCATATACGTGCTCAATGAACCCCAGTGAAAACCAAAAAAAGAAATTTTTCAGAATTCTCACTCATTAAAACCGGGTACTGCTTACAGGCCATCCAATTTTATTCCTGTCTGCAAGCATTCCCAATTAAAAATGGTTACCAATATACCATGATTTTTGCCAACATGTTTTGTTGCCAAGTATTAACGCAACTTTGTCAGGGCTTTGGGGGTTCTATACTCTTATTCGTCACTCTCAATAGTTCCCAAGACCTGTGATGACATTAAAAACAGAACCAACATTAGATCACCAAAAATGATTTTTCTTAAATCACATATCGAACCACAATCAGTCAATGAACCAAAAAAGCTTGGTGAATATTATTTATATTCAATTTGTCTCAATAGTACCTGATGTTTGCCGAGTCACTGCATACCTACAACCATCACACATTTATGGACACTGTGTCAAAAGATCACGTGTCTTCCGAGTGGCCTCTGTGTCGAGCACCCTACAGAATGTAAAAAAAAGTACAGATAAAGATGGCGCCTACAGAGCTAGACTTTTAATACCAGTATAGTAATGGCGCCCGTGTAGCACGCGAACATCTGACTAGGAGACACGGACACGTCGGACTAGGTGAGGACTGTCTTACGATACCTGACTGACAGTAACTAAACTCGTTTAAGTTGGAGCCGTGAATTCTTTTGAGGTTTACTTTTCACAGGTCACGTACTCGTGATTACCTGACTACGTTATTATAAAGGTGAGATTATATTTTTTGCCGTCTTAGTTGAGCTAACGATGCACATAATTTGCGACTCATGCTACGTCTGGGTCAGGAGGAACTTAACAAATCGTAGGGGTATTCAGATACTATAGTTATGGAAATTGAGATGCTATGTTTACGAACTCGTACTGACTCGTGGCTTATAATTTACAGGTCACGTACTCGTTATTCGTTCACCACGTGGAATTAGAGGTGAGAAGTTACATATGAGTCTTGATACTCATATTCACACTATGAGTCTTAATGGAATATTTACCCAAATTTACTAAAATGTCTTTTCAGGATTGGTGTAGATTTACCATTGGTATTCATGAATTGCGAATGACTATCTCTCGTTCAAATTGAATAACGAAATTAATTCGGTGAGCAGTACCTGATACCCACAATCCTTTAACAGCACAATTTAAATATAGGGTGTATATCTTACTGAATATTCATATTGCAGGATGGGTGTGGATTAAATACTAGCATTTTACAGCCATGAAGCCCTCTATCTAAATTAGTACCATTGGTCTACTGCACAGGTGAGCCAAACAGTATACTCAGATTAGTCAAGCACCATTAAGTTTCATAATAATCTATTTATACTATGTGTAATCAAGAAATGAGAAACCATGATCATTGTGCCTTTAAATAAATATAACTATTAATACCTTTAGCATGCCCAGGGTCTGTGTAGAAGAATAAGTACATTTAGATGTATGTAATTATTTGATTATAAGTAGATTAGATGAGTACTTGGAAAATATTGTATTTCTTCACCGTGGGAATTATTTCAGGATCTTGATTAAACTTAATACTGGCAACTTTGGAATACAGTCTAAGAGATAATTTTAGCATTCATTTGATAATTTTCTTCTTCTTGGTGGAGCTGTGCACTATGGTGACTTTCATGACTCGGTGACTTGCTGTATTCGTCAGACGTTACTATCTGGACACTTTTTTCGGTGATGTTCTGTAACTATTCTTCCATCCTTTTGCTCAATTAGATTAAGGCATAATTTGGATTTAATTTAATATTGAGCATTTCTCAAATTACTATGTTAATATCAGTATTACAATGTACTCTAGTGATGTGTATATTTTCTGTTGTTTTGGGTTGCAGCCCTGATGAAGTCAAGTGGCACAGAATAGTGCATGACGAAACATGTGTTGGCTGCGTCTTTTCGTAAAGAGGAAGAATTGTTTTTTCTTTTGAACCGGTATTATTGACTTGAAATAAATACATTTGAAGACTTCTGAGTTGGATCGTTGTTACAAGAACAAATTGGATGGACTGTGCTATGGATTACATTGAGAATTGACTGTTGAAATTATACGATATATAATTTTGTGATATCTCCTGTGATAAACAGATGTTGTTCTTGGCTGTATCTATTTTGAAATATTTTGATTGCTTGAAACTTACCTTTATAAATATTAATATTTACTGTACAGTGCTCAGGGAGGATTGCATTTATATTATCTTATAGTGGTCTTAAAGTTCACCCATTGCTTACCATTGGCTGGTTTCATTGTCACTGTCACTTGCTTCTCTGTTTGTCCCTACCCTGGATCATCAATGCATTACTGTTCCCTGCCATTGCTCGCTTTTTCAGGTGGTGCTTTTTAGGCCTAGCCTAGGCAGCGCTTGCCCTGTCTCTTCGAGACATTCTGTATTCAGGTATGGATTTGAAGCTCTGCCCATTTTGCGCCAGTCTTTTCAATTGGCTCCTCTTACTGTCCTTTCCAAATGGTTACTTTTGATTTGTGGGTAGACTTAGTAGTCCCTCGTTAGCACCTCCATTTCTTCTTTTTAAACCTCCATTAAAGACTGGCCCTTTTAGGTGTGTTGTTACTCGTTATGTTTTATTTACAGCCTGTGAGCACTATTTTCTTAAAGGACTTTCTCCTATTGCATGCACGACATGCTTTCTTACAACAGGGCCCGCTTTTCAATTCTCTACTGACTGTCTGCTCCTCATCGCCCAGGTGCCGCACTTTAGGTTTCGTTTGACGTTATGCTCTTATTATTTTTGAGCAACAAACAGAACACTATCTTTTTTGTTTGAATGGAATTTTTATTAAACCATTCCTTTCTTTGCAATTGTTTATATTTTCCAAAAAGATTTTAGTTGCATGAAAAGTGAAGAGGGTTAAAATTTATCAAAGAGAGTTTCTCTGTGCTGGGATGTGCACACCTATTCAGAGCATACCGAGACAATTGTGAAGAAAGACCGAAACTGGGCCCAGGACTGTTTTTAACCATAAACAAGCAACCTGGGAACAAAAGTGGCCAAACCTGCAGTCCGAGACTAATGCATTATCCAAACGGTCCCAACTACTGCTCCATACCTATTATATGTGTCCAATGTGTATGACAAAACCCTGCTCCCTGCTGGCAAGGTTCAGGTTAGGCTCCTTTTCCCCTAGGTCAGCATGCCTTGGATTCCATTAGCATTTGTCCATGTGACGAGCACACTTGCCAAACAATTTTAAACTTCGTCTTCTTCTTTTGTCAATTTTATTTGCCATTCACAAGGAAATTTTTACTATCCCTGTTAAGCAGTCATAAAATTTGTAAGTGTAAAGCCGCCCTATTTTACCTGTTGCAACGTAATGACCCCTGTGTATGTCACGCAGTCGCCAGCTTTTTGAATTGTGTCCTTTTAGCCAAAAGACGGAGTATGTTGTTTTGATGAAATAGTCTTTATATTCTTTTTAAATAGCGTTGTGGGTCCTGTACTGTAAAGTGAAAGTTTGTCCCTGGAATTTTACCTTACCTATTTTATTATTTTATTAGATTTGGCGTCCTCGGGCTTAAAATGTATGCACCGTCACTTTACAAATTGCTAATTATCATATTTTGTAGCTTTTTTTTAACATACATTTTTTTTCCTATTGTATGTACCTATAATGATCTGCCCTTTGGGAGATCGAATAAAGATGGCGATGATGATGATGGCATCACTATCTGTGTTTTTTTGTGTTCGCTATGTACTCCTGTTGTTGATTGACCGCACTCTATTGGTGTGTTATTTAACGTTTCCCCTGCTCTGGAGTGTGTGTATTGTCTTTAATATGTGGGTTTAATTTGTTGCATTTCTGTATAGTGTTTGTCTTTGTGTGGGCATGTTTGTGTTTGATGTGTATTGCTTCGTGTGTGTGTGTGTGTGTGTGTGTCACGTGACCGTTCATTTATGTGCCAGTCAGCTCTAAACTTTAGTTTGCCTCATTCCTTGAAAATACATGCAGACACCCAGTACAGTGTAATGTCAGGGAACTGGTGCTTTTGGTGGATTTATTTTAAGCTGGGCTGTCTGACATTCAGTTGCTTGGCACCGGTTGTCAGAGTTCAGTTCAGTTCAAAAGCTTTTATTCGATTTGTACATACAAATCATACAAGCAGAAATACATAATTGAAATATTAAAAATCATCATATAAGCAATCCTAAAAAGACAAGGCTAAAGTGCAGCCAATAGAAAGTGATCATGCCTCTATAGGTCAACATATTGTTATAAAATACGAAACATTCTTACATGGACTAGCTAGGGATCAGTAGGAGTTACTCACTAGGCTTTTCCTGGGAACTGTACATTAAAATTATTAAGTAATCATTCAATACTGTGGACCCCTACATATTTAATAATACCTTAATTACAGAAATTGATATAAAATTTAAAAATGAAAGCATGTATATACAGACAGGTGTGTTAACAGTGATATCATCATAAACAGATCCTGGCAGCTGTATAGCATAAGTACAGACAGGTAAGTAAACAACATTATAATACAATGCTTTTCCTGGCAGCTGTACATTTTAAAATAAAAGTAGCCAAGAAGAAACAAGTCTCCTCGTTCACTAATGAAGATAAAAATATCAATGCTGTTTGTGTGGTACAAATGTTATATTTGATAAAAATTGGTTTAAGGTATTTTAACCTAAAAAACTGGTAAAATTTACAAAAAAGTAAAAAATGGCAACTACTCTGCTTAGAGGTGCTATCGCACGGACAGGGTATGTTTGAACTAGTTTTTGTGTTTGGAAAGGTAACCAAGTGGTGTACAATGCCCAATCTGACACCTGTTAAAACATACTGGTGAGAGGGGCGAGTCACAAATACAAGATAGGATTGTAGTCCAGGAGCTAAATTTAAATCTTTATAGAATTTCGTAGTAACCAAATTGCCAACGGCTTTGTCTCGCTCAGCCTTACGAAAATTGAGGAACGTTATCTTAATTTCTTTTTTTGAAATGGAGACAACCTTTTCAGGCTCACGGAACACATCAATGTTAAAAAGAAGTAGATACCAACGATGAATGTATCTTAGCCATAATATACGTGAGGAGTGATCCAAACCTATACAATCAAGGATAATATCCTGAGTGAATCGAGTCTCTGGCTTAGCCCAAATAGAACGCCACAATAAGAGTGGCCGAACTGCTGCTAAGTCAGAAATGTACTCGATCCCAACTTCTTCGTGGATCAACTGAATGGAGGCAGAAGGGGGAACACATAACAACCGCCTTAAGAACTTGTTTTCCTCCTTCTGCAGGGAAATACCCTCACAGTGGCCCCACACCCCTGCCCCATACAGAGCAGAGGAAACACAACATACATTATATATGTTCATCATATCTAAGATACTTCGTGAGCCGAGTTTAGAGGCAAAACGAAATATGCTACTAGTGGACCGTAGCATTTTTATTTTTACGGCATCAAATTCCGCGTTCCAAGATCCACTGTTATTATATGTTATTCCCAGATAACAGAAGGACTTAACAGAGGTCAGCTTATCCTTATCTAGGAAGAAAGTATGCTTTACCTGCTTGGCTGCCTGACCACATGACATTACATATGTCTTAGTTTTATTCACACGAAGCCGCCTAGCTTGAATGAACTGCATAAAATTATCAATTAGGCGCTGTAGGCCCAACTGTGTTCGAGATAAAAGAACAGCGTCGTCCGCATAAAGTAACAGCGGAACAGGTTTACCACCAATCAGGGGGGCATCTGCTGGGATGTCGGTCAGGGATCGGTCAACACCATTAATAAAAAGGGAAAATAAAAGCGGGGCTAAAACACAACCCTGACGTATGCCCCGAGACACTCTAAAAAACGGGGTACATTCACCAAGGGTGCCATAGCGGACTTTACATGAAAGTTTTTCGTACAGTCTAGCTAAAAAATACACTATTTCCCTTGGTGCCCCTGCATCAAGCAGAACCACCCACAGAATATTGTGGTTAACCAAATCGAAAGCGCTGCTCAGATCAGCAAAACATAAAAAGAGGTTGCCACTTTTAGCCACAGTATATTTACTGATTAAAAGGTCCAGATTTACGCATTGGTCCAGTGTACCCAGGCCTTTGCGAAAGCCATATTGGACTCTAGTTAAGATGTTAAAATCAGTTACCCAGTCTTCTAGCCTCTTCAGCAAAATCCTACTCACCACCTTTACAGAGGCGTCCAATAATGAAATTGGACGATAATTAGAGGCCTCTGACTTGTCACCTTTCTTATGTAGAGGAATGATGATCGATTGACCCCAAGTAGAAGGAAATTCACTTTCAGCCGCACAGTTAAAAACCCTCGTCAAAATGGGGGCCCATAACACTGTTTCGTCTTTGTATAAATCCAGCGGAACCCCATCGGGGCCAGGGGCCTTGCCTCCTTTACTTAAAGAGATTGCTTCCTGGCATTCTTCTAGTGTTATAGCCAACGGAAGGGGCAACCATTGGTTTATATCTGGTGGTGATATCTCAGAAGTTGACCTTTCTGGATTAAATATTTTGGAAAAATGATTAACCCAGTCGCTACATGCCACATATGAGGTCAGTTCTGGAACATTTTCTTTATTGAGAAACGGGCTATTAATTGTTTCCCAATAGAGTTTACTATTTTTGGTCTCAGCAGCCTCCCTCAGCTTATCCCACGCCTCAGACTGTAATACCCTTTTCCTTTTATTAATAGCTGTTTTATAACTGGCCCTGAGGTATTGTATATCCGTCTTAACACGTGGTTTAGTGCCTAACGCATTCTTTAGGTCGCGGAGAGCGACTATACATGTCTTATCAAACCACCCCTGCTTTGGACCACCCTTGGCTGACGGGGTCTTAGTAAAAATACCATCAATAATGCTATTCATAGATACAAAATAATCTATTAAGCAGCCAGAATCACTGTCATCATCCAAGCAATAGCTAATTTGATTCTTGCATTGAGTAACGACCTCCTTCTGCTTGACTTTAGAATTTAAACCAGTCCATTTGACCCTTAGGCCCTTTGGTCTAGTGGGCACTATATCGGTTGTGCATTTACCACCTGAAACCAATGAGGTACCATGCCCCAAGAGGGTAACACGTAGGCTATTATGGTCACTGAGACTTTCTTCATTCACATACAAATCCATGTAGTCTCCACTGCTAGACAACAAAATATGATCTATAAATGAACCTGCATCTCTGCCTGTAAATGTGGGGCATATAACTGCCCGGTTGTTAACATTGCAGTTTAACAGGGTCATATCTAGCGTGACTAGCATATTATTTAAAGTGGAACCATAACTGCAGTGTTGGAAGTGGGGAGAATCCTCCCTCCCCCCCTGGTCTCCCCAATGGCTATTCAATGCTGCATCGAAGCCACAGATGTTCCCATTAGACAGATGGCAGGGCTGCAAGTTAAAATCACCAGCCCAAACCACCTCAGCCTTTCTTTTCGACATATCAAGGGCCTTAATGATTTCCCTTTCTAGAGGCAGTAAAATATCCCCCCTAGTAGCATCAAAAATATTGTTATAGAAATTAACAATGACTAAATCAATATTCTTCCTACACTCCACCCTAATAACTTGACTGTGTGTCCCCACGGTCGTACTATATTTGACCGTACAGTCACACAGCTTGGTTGACACTAGCAATAAAAGGCCCCCCTTAGCCCTACCCGAGCTGGATTTAGTTGCTCTAAGACAGAAAGATGCATACCCTTCGATGTTAATGGGGTCTGGACACCAAGTTTCCTGAAGTAAAATTAAGTCAAATCCCTCACCCAAAAAGCTGGTCCAAAAGGGTGTACCTAGTTTGCTGGTAAGACCAGCGATGTTCCAGGAAATAAGAGAAATTCCTGCCGGTTTACCAAGATTACCAACAACAGATAACTCCGGCTGATTTGCTGATGGTAATATGGCAGGACCCTCTTCCCGAAAGATGGTAACTGGACTTAGGCTGGGGCTAGCAGTAGTTATACATATATCAGCGCTACCCCGATGACCTATGTACTGGGGAGGTATTAGTGATGACAATATAGTAGATTCGTGAGGTACGGCTAGGGGCGTGACAGAGGAAGAAGAACACTCCATATCAAGAAAGGGCTTAGGAATGTTTAGATCCAGTGCTTCTAGAGGGCTGAGTCAGTCTACCTCATCTAGCACGGCATATCTATTTGGGTGGGCGAATTGTGAGGACATGGGGTCTTGGGAGTGGGGCGGGTCCTGCCACGTTTGTTGCCACGGATGTTTGTCTAATTGTGGTGGCTGAAAAGATTGCTGCCATTGGTAAGCAGACTGAGGTAGAGGTGGCGGAAAATGAAAAGGGTGTTGCCAGTGGGCTTTAACTTGATGCATAGGAAAAGGTGAGGCATTTGATAGCTGCTGCTGTAAATTAACATAATGTGGGAAAAAAGGGGGCGGATAAGGTGGTTGCAGCCAAGGTTTGGCGGCTTGCTGTGGAAAATAACCCGGTCCACTGTTGCTTTGAAAAGTGGAACAGGGAGGGTTAGGTCGTGCGGGCTTTGATAAAAAATAAGATAAAGGAAGTGGGTTAATTTGGGTCGCAGGACCACTATTGGGTGCATTACATACGTAGCTTGCTGCCCCTACATCCCTAAAATTAACAGTTATTACGTCCCCTATTATTGTTTTCTTGCTTCTGCCCACCGAATCCCCTCTACGCACGGTAAGAATTTCACCGTTCATGTTGTTAGGTAGGGGTTTGTGTAGATGGAGCCATTGAGCACATTTATTTCTAAGCTCGGTAAACGTTTCTTTTACTCCCTCCTTCAATGGTGGAACTGCTGTCAACACAACAACAAAAGGGGAAACCTCTGGTGGTAAATTAATGGACCTGAAACGTGCCTGCTTTGGCTTAGGCCCTTCTGGTTTGTTTATAAGAAGAGGTGCAGAGATAGGATTGGATTTCCCTGCTACTTCTTTAGCTTGAATGGTGGAAGTGGCAATATTAGCAACAACAGGGTGTTGATTCGCCTGAACAGGAGCATTCTCCTTTGAAATCAGTACAGTTATTGGTTGAACAGGGTTGTTCCCTGTTTGCGACGCAAGGGATATAACTGGGTTCCCAGGGGCTGCAATACCTTGAACCTTATTTAATACGTCTTTAGGGGACTGGATACTCGATAAGCATTCAGGGGCTGATTCTGTGGTCCCTTGTAACTGAACAGGCCCTTGTCCCTGCTTTTTTTGTGGCCATTTGGAGTGTATTAAGGAAGTAAGCCTATCCACTTTAGAAATCAAAGGCTTGATTTGTGCTGCTAAAGTGGCTTCAAGATCTAGTTTTAAATCTGTAACCATATTTTGCACCCAGCACGGAATACCTGATGTCATTTGTGGAGTGGGGGAAATCAAATTGTGATTCCTAACTGGTGCTTTTACTTTATTTTTGCCCTTCGATGTAACCTTGGGGAGGTTAGGAGCCCTTCTCCGGGGAACAATGGGTACAGGGGCTGTTTCCGCATCGTTAGACCCACTCAGACTCGGCTCCTCTTTGTCAGATGACTGACAGGTTTCTAGATCTGGTGTGACCTCCAGGTCTTCAAAAGACGGATCCGAGTCTGATGGGGCAACCGATAAATCAACAGTATTCGGTACAGTCGGAACACTGTTAGTAGGCAGGGTTATGGGTAAGGAGCAATTATTCAAAGTCTGCACAGCAGGGGATTTAACCTTTGCCAAAGGGCCCAAAGATGAGCGCCTAGCGTTTGCAAGGTCCATAGAGACTCTTTTTTCCAATAAAACAATACTTTGGTCAATAGTCTCGTGTACGCGTGAAATAAACAGATCAATGGGTCCAGTCACCTGAGTTACCGCCGTAGCTTTTTTCGCGCAACTTCGAGTTCTGTTGCGTATGGTCGACATCTTGGACGTTAAAGATATCAAGGGCGAAGACACAAGAGTTCTGGGCCAGGGCCGTCCTTGAACGGCCTTAAACGGCCCGCTCTTTGCCCGGTCTTCGCCCCGGTAGTCGCCCCGCGCGCGTCCCGCGTCGCGGTAGATCTGAGGCCAGCAAAGAAGGAGGAGGCTAGGGGCGTGGCCGCCGGGGGAAGAGGCAGCAGCTGTGTACAGCTGAGGCTGCTGGACCTCGCAGTCCCCCGGTAGGCTCCACGCACAGTCTGGTGATTCAAGCCTCAACCTGGGAGTGCTTTGCTCTCCACGGACTGTGGAGCCGCTCACACCAGGGAGGACGGAGCAAAGAGGCGGTGAGCGGCACCCGCGAAGCGGGTGTCGCGAACAGTTGCAGGAAATGCCGGGAAGCAGGGAAACACACAGCACGAGTCTGGCTCCTCACAGGTAGCAGGTAGTAAGCCCAGAAAGCGCCAGTCAACCAGAAGCCCAGGCGATGTTAAATGCGGAGGCTGGGGGCGTGGCCGCCGGGGGAAGAGGCAGCAGCTGTGTACAGCTGAGGCTGCTGGACCTCGCAGTCCCCCGGTAGGCTCCACGCACAGTCTGGTGATTCAAGCCTCAACCTGGGAGCGCTGTGCTCTCCACGGACTGTGGAGCCGCTCACACCAGGGAGGACGGAGCAAAGAGGCGGTGAGCGGCACCCGCGAAGCGGGTGTCGCGAACAGTTGCAGGAAATGCCGGGAAGCAGGGAAACACACAGCACGAGTCTGGCTCCTCACAGGTAGCAGGTAGTAAGCCTTTTTAAATAGCGTTGTGGGTCCTGTACTGTAAAGTGAAAGTTTGTCCCTGGAATTTTACCTTACCTATTTTATTATTTTATTAGATTTGGCGTCCTCGGGCTTAAAATGTATGCACCGTCACTTTACAAATTGCTAATTATCATATTTTGTAGCTTTTATTTAACATACATTTTTTTTCCTATTGTATGTACCTATAATGATCTGCCCTTTGGGAGATCGAATAAAGATGGCGATGATGATGATGGCATCACTATCTGTGTTTTTTTGTGTTCGCTATGTACTCCTGTTGTTGATTGACCGCACTCTATTGGTGTGTTATTTAACGTTTCCCCTGCTCTGGAGTGTGTGTATTGTCTTTAATATGTGGGTTTAATTTGTTGCATTTCTGTATAGTGTTTGTCTTTGTGTGGGCATGTTTGTGTTTGATGTGTATTGCTTCGTGTGTGTGTGTGTGTGTGTGTGTCACGTGACCGTTCATTTATGTGCCAGTCAGCTCTAAACTTTAGTTTGCCTCATTCCTTGAAAATACATGCAGACACCCAGTACAGTGTAATGTCAGGGAACTGGTGCTTTTGGTGGATTTATTTTAAGCTGGGCTGTCTGACATTCAGTTGCTTGGCACCGGTTGTCAGAGTTAATTTGTTAAATCCAGCAGTGACGTTCTGCATTCCTGCTTGCAGAATACAGTAGCTGCAGCATTTCATATAAAAGGCCTGCTAAACTGGGTGTCCTGCACACGTGTGCAGTGACCCAATCATATTTTACTTAATCTGGATGAGACATTTTGGTGCTCTTCCCCTGGCTAGAAAGGATAATGCGGGAAAGGGAGTTCCCTCTGGCGTCTATGCAGCTGGAAAAAGCACAATATACCTCAGGGCTCTAAAGTCTCTTCTGTGCACGACCTGCCAGTTGCCGGGTTCAGTTCCAGGAGTTTAATTGGTCTTTCATTGTGGCTAGGTAGATATAATGAGCACAATTGATTTGAGCAATAGGAAACTTGTTGTATACAGCACTGCCACAAGAATGTAGCAGCGGGAGAGCTTTAAACACACGTTTGCAATGGAATAGGTCTTGCATTACTGAAAGTTTGAGCTATTGTCATTGCATTATTATTTGCGATGCCAATACATCAAACTTTCAGTAATGCAAGACCTATTGTATTGCAAATGCTTGTTTTAGCACTCTACGAGAGTGCATGTGTTTTCCCACCGTCTCCCTTGTGTGCTTCTCTCCCTCCACTGTGCTCCATGTTCCTCTCTCTTGCCCACGTGCTTCTCCCCCCATCCTTCTGCGCTGACTTCTCGTCTGTGTGCTTTCTCCCAACACCATATTGCAGTCTTTCGCCTGTCAGATGCAGGGCTGGACTGGCTGTAAATGTAAAATGTAAATTTATACTTGTATAGCACACTACTCACCCGCAAGGGTCTCAAGGCGCTTGTACAAATACTGCTGTGGAACCCATCCTGGCTTTCCCTGTGAGGCGTCCACTCCTGGGCGCCCCCAAGGTGGAGGCCAGGCATCCTTAGCGTTGTGGGGGCCATTGTAGAGATTAAGCAAGCTATTGCCCAGAGTTGCAGAGTGGGACTCCATGATTGGAATCGGCACCAAGGCGAGAATTATCAGGTCCGTGGAATTTTGAGCCCAAGACCCGCCGAGGCGGGTAATTGAACCCTGGTCCCGGGCTAGACCTCTGCATCAGGGTCTGCCGCTCTAATCATTGAGCCACACTTCTCCACTGTACCGGGCATCAGGTGTATTCCTGGGAGGCTGGAAAGGTAGGTGCCGATTTGGCAGCAGTAGGGGCCGGTTTTGCAGTTGTGCTGCTATATCAGCTCCCAGTATCAAAAGCAGCAGGGGGCTGATCCGTCAAAATAGCCAGGGCTGGTTTGGGGTCCCAGTACGGTCCTGGTCAGATGCCCCCAGGGTCGGATTGGTAACGCGGCACTTGGGCAATGCCCGAAGAGGTGGTATCTGAATTCCAGCTGGGAGCTTCTTTTTTAAGAAGGCTGGGGGGGCCCTATTTGGGGGGTTTCTATGTTGCTCGGATTCCACCAGCGGCCCAGTGGGTGCCTGAGTGGCCTTTTTGGAGGTAGATGGGCGTCCATTACCTCCCTTTTATCAACGGGGTTGAGGTGTCACTCCCTTTCTCTCGCTGGGCCGGCCCATTAATATATGCATACTGAGCGGGGGCAGGGGGCCTGAGCAAAAGTGGCCTCACTTGTTTTCAGGTGTGTTACACCAGTGTAAACTAATCTGTGCACTTTTTTACCCTCCCTTCCCCCTTTTTTTATAAAATGTTGCAGAAGCTGTGTTTTGCGGAACGGCAATATGCAAATGTGGGACACTTTTTTTTTTGCATGCCCGGGCCGACTTTTAATCCCAATCCAACCCTGGATGCCCCCACCAGTGCCCCTGTGTTGCTTATGTGCCATGTGTTGCTTCTCCCACCCGCTTTAAAAAGCTGTGTCCATGTTGCTGGCACCTCTCCTCCCCTGTGTTGCATCTGCCTCTACCCGCTCCCTATTGTTACCCTGACCACTGCTTCTCACTACCTACTTTAACCCGTTGACTGCGGTGGGGTGATTTATGGAGTGGGCGTATTTCGGACGTCCCCTGGACGTTCTCCGCACATGCCCACTGTGACGTCGGATGGCCGGGGGCCGTTCGCACAGAACGGATTAAAAAAAAATGCTTTTGTTCATTTTTTTTTCTTTTTGGTTGCCGAATCAACTTGGTACAGTAACTAAAATGAAAAAAATCGAATATGCATCATGTAGTTGGCGGGCATATGTGTGTACAACAAAATATGTTGAAGGCTGCGTAAGAAGCTTTTTTTTAAACAAAAATGTATTTGCCATGCAGCAAAACATCGAGGGTGCTGTGTCGCATGGATAAGACCATTGGCAACACCAGTAGGTCCTAAAGGCGAGACCTCATGGCTTTGCAATTAGTGCCAAGATCGGCCCCACCCAGACCTTTATGCATACAACACACTCTTACCACAATGACTGACACAACACAAGTTGATGGAGAAAGTTGTTGCAGTTTTATTAGCATACTTTATGCCAACATGTTGGGTTATCTTATGGGCGATCCAGAGCAGGCCGCCCCTCGCCGCCCTCGTAGGTGGCCACCTTTGGTGTCCCGGGGCAGCCTGGCAGTTTACTCTAAGTGTACTCGTAAGTTTCGAATCTAAATTGCATTGATGCACACATTCATACACACTTTATTGGTGAGCACTTGTTATGTCCTGCACGTGAACTGCTGCCTCCGTTCGTCTGCATGTGCCCTGACAGGCCTTTAGATGGGCATCAGCTCATTTCTGGAGCTGGCGCAAACACTAGTTGTTGTTATTGTTAGGTGGTGTACGTTGAAGGCAACATCTAACGTTTGTGTGGCCTCTTGGCATCGGATAGGCCGCACAGGGACATTTGCCCTCGCTCTCATCTGCTCTGCTTACTTTGGCACATGCACTGCTTTGACTCAGTTCGTTTACTTCCAGGGGCTCTGCCCTCGAGCTGCGCATGCATTGGCCTGGAATGTGCACAAACAATTCTGTTTACCTCTCACTGGCATGGTTGTGCGCCTGCGCTGCCTCCCAATCCTTCAAGTGCACGGTCTTGGTTTTGTATCTGCAAGGCCCCATGACGCGCTCTCTCTCGCTCTCTCGTTCTGCATGTGTGGCGGTGGCCAGTGTGTCCCGGTGACACGGAGTCATCTGGTCACCCTCTGCCCGTGGAGTAGCAAGTGTGCCCATGGCTGAACGTGCCCTAGCTCGGTTTCTGAATGCCTCCCGTTTGGTCTGGCCATCACTGCTGAGTGGCTCCACGTCTCTCGGGACTCGGGCGTCTTGCATTCAGGAACAGTGCAAAGGGTTGTGGTGCTCTTCCATTAAAAACTGGGCGGTATTTTGGTCAATTTCCGGTGCTTAACTTAGACATAATTAGGAGTGTGCCTGAGAGTGTTGTAATGGTTATCACACTCAATTAAATCCAATAGATCAGGCGTTGGGAATCCACAAGCAGGGGCGTCATCAAACCACCCCACAACCCCCCAGCTCTATCCGCTACAGTGGTGTGGGGACCTCCATGGCCCTCTTCTATCTACAACTGGGCAGAGAAAGTCTCATAATTAACGTGTACGGGTGAATGGATAGATGGATGGATGGATGTAGTGAAATGGTGGATGGATGGATGAGTGAAAGGATGGATCTAAGGATGGAAAAGTGAAAGGAGGAAAGAATGTATGTATGGATGAGTGAAATGGTGAATGGATATACAGATGAGTAAAGGGCTGGATGAATGATGAGAGAAAGGATGGGTGTATGAGTGCGTGAAAGGATGGATGATGAGTGAAAGGATAACTGTATGGATTGGTGGATGGATAGAGTGAAAGGCTGGATGAATTGATGGGTTAAAAGGGTGGATAGATAGATGGATGGATGAATGAAAGGATGGATGACTGGATGAGTGATTGAACAGGTTGATGTAAGGATGGATGAATGAAAGTGAGGGTAGATGGATGGCTAGATGAAAGGGTGAAAGACACACATATAATGACCAAAATGCAGATCAAATTAAACATTCACACCTAGTCATGAGATCTGGGTTAAATCCATCATTCTTTTGCTCACTATGCCACCCCAGTTTAGACCCAGCATTTGCAAATCAGTCTTGACCCTGCTTCTTATGGGAACAGTACAGCCTGAATTGCAGAGCCAGGTCCTCCCTGGACCAGAAACGAGCATCCTCAGACCGGTTTCAGGTTATCACCCCTAATTAGCCAGGCTAGCTTAAATACAGTGGCACAGTGAGCCAGGGGCCCACGTCTGGGCATACTCAGTGCATTCAGGGTGAGAAAGCAAAAGACAGACACAAATGATGGACGGCCACCAGATTCAAGCTAGCCTGGTTGATGAGGGGCGTTACCCCGAGACCGGTACCACAATGCTTATTTTTGGTCCAGGGAGTTCCTGGTCTTGCAGTTCGGGCTGGACGGTTCCCAAGGGGAGCAGGGTCAAGACTGATTTGCGTATGACTGGGTCTAAACTGGAATGGCATGGCGTGCAAAAAAAAGATTTAACCCAGGTCTGTGACTAAGGGTGAATGTTTGATTTGTTCAGCATTCTGTCCATCATCTGTTCTTTTTACATTTTATGAAAGGGCAGACAGATGGATGCGTGAAAGGGTGAATAGAGGAATAGATGAACAGATGAGTGAAAAGGGGTATGGATGAGTGAGTGAAAGGATGGATGGATGAGTGATAGGGTAAATAGATGGATGTGTGAGGGAAAATATGGATGGATAGATGCGTGGATGAATGAGTGAAAGTATGGATGTAAGGAAGAATGAGTGAAAGGGTGAGGAGGGATGGATAAATGGACGTATGGATGAGTGAATGGGTGGACGAAAGATTGACAGGGTAAATGGATGTATGGATGAGTGGAAGGAGGGGTTGAAGGGAGGATCGATGGAGGGAAAGGATGGATGAGTGAAAGGGTAGATGGATGAGCAAAAGGATGGATGGGTGGATGGATGAAAGGGGATAGAGGAGTGAAAAGATGGATAACTGAGTGAAAGGTAGATTAATATGCTTGATGGATAGGTTTGAAGATGGATGGATAGGTTCGGATATGGATGGGCCGACGGATGGACAGGCAGATGGAATGGTCACAGGCTGAATGTTGAATAAAAAGCTAGATGGATGACAGAAAATGAAAGGTGAAATGGTGAATATCAATGGGGGGTGGAAGGATGAATGGATAGATGCTTGGATGTCCGAGACAAGCAAGCTAATTATGGGAGGATAGCCATGACTTGCTTCGCTTACTTTGTGCCATAAGAGTTTTGGTTAAAGGTTTGGAGGTGGTATTTTAATTTTCTGGCTATTACAATAACTGCTCCAAGATTCCCCCAGCAACTGTGGAACATGCAGATGTTGCTTCTTTTCAAAAATAGATAGCTATAAGGCTTTTGACCCCCTCCCACCCTCACCCCCAATATTGTAATTGTGGCAGATTTGACCTGCCAAAACGTACCCAAGGGTGCGGACATTATCCTACCCAATAATTATTGGATGCTATAAATTTAGCACCACTTGCATGTCTTTATGAGGCCCTAAATAGAAACCTCGCCAACTTCACTTTTATCTCTTACGTTAGCCAACAGAAATACACAATGTTACATATTACTGATTAAATGATAAGCCAGGGCAGAAGCGCCTCGTTTCTCAGCGTGGGCTGATCCTGCCACTCCCTTGGCACCGCAAGCTCGTGCCCACTCCCAGTCCTAAGGCACTGCCCTGACAGGCCCCATCAGCACGTGTCAGGGCCGGGTCCTTGTTCCGCCAGGGCCCCGCGAGCACACTTAAGCTCCGGTGTTGTCCTGGCAGTGCCCTGTCCCGACGAGGAGCTGGCCTCGGTGACAGACGTCTGCCGGTCCGCGGCCAGCAGAGGGCGCCGCCGAGCAGGAGCCGCAGAGTGGGGGAGGCAGCGCCACCGTCCGCAGCCCCGAGCGCGGGCACCGGAGAGGGCAGGCACGCCCGGAGCCCCGGGCAGAGGGGGATCCCGGCACCCAACCCGCAGCACCGTCGGAGGCAGCGCGATGCCCCCCTGAGGAGCCATGGCGGCGATGTAAGGACCCGCGGCACCGGGCTCTTCTATTGACGTACAACCCCGGGGCGATGGGGGTTACTATTCCGCTCCTGGGTGGGGGTTGGCGCATTGGGGATACATACTGGTGAGCGAGGTGGGGGTGCGTTTGGGCTCCCCCTTTTTAATACGGGCGCATATGGGGTCGGTGTAAGGAAAATTGGTGCTTTTGGGCTTCGCTGGTAATAGGGAGCTGATTAGGAGATGGGGAACTGGGAACCTTTTTAAAATCAGAATATGGGGGTGGGGGTCTTAGAGGGCTTTTAATCTCTATTAATAGCGTGATATTGGAATCGATAAAGACGATGGGATGGAAGCGCTTTAAAAAAAAAATTACAGTAGGATTATTGGTGGTTACAGGGAGGCTGCTGTCCCTTTCTGAACATTGGGTGCCATTTGTGAGCAGGAGAGGGGTACTTATTGGCTTTATTTTTATTGATGAACCAGTTGTGTGCGAAGGGCTGTGGGCACTTCACCGTTCTGTTAAAAGCTGGGGTTTCTGCGAGTCAAAAGCCTTCGTGGTTCCGCTGTGGCATATTGGGTGGAGAAGTAGGGGTACAGAAAAGGAGAAGGGGTGCTATTGGGCTACTGCATTAAGAGTGAACACGTTATGGTTGGAAAACCTCTTTAAAGTGGTAATATGGCCTGGCAGAGGAGGGAGGAAGGCTTCTGACCTCCATTAGTAGAGTTATTAGAGGTGGTAACGAAGGGAATGTTTGGGGGTGAGGAGGTTGGGGTGACCTGAGCGCCTGCATTATTAATGCAGACTGACATGTACGTGAGTGGAGAGGAAGAATTCTAGGGTTGGAGGTCGTCTTCAAAATGGAAGTGTGGTATAGAGTTAAGAAGGCTTTCCTTTCCATGTGTTACTTTGGTGATGACAACGATTTGCGGAGAGTACCTTTGAACCCCTTTATTGACCAGGGAATGTTGGCTGAGTAGAAGAGAGATTCTTGCCGCCTCTTAAAATACATAAAGTTGGAATTTTAAAATGGGATGCTACTTTACTTTCAATTGTTCAGAATTATTGATGGAATGGGGTTTGTGAACTCCACATATCAGTCAGTCGAGGGGATACTGAGGTGAAAGGTGATTTTTGGTGTCTCTTTTAATAACTAGAAGTGCTGGTGGCAGGGTCTGGGGCAGGGATTCTGCGCTCTTTTTAAGAGGAGATTTTGCTAGCGCATGTGTGAGCCCTAATGTCGTGTGCCTGGTGGGTGTGTTATGTAACTTGGAGGTAGCCTCGACTTTTACCACTAGAAAGCGTAACACGCAGTGCATTGACTTTGACTTTTTCTCGACTCGGAGCTTGTGGAGAAACTTTATTGGGGTATTATTTGTTCTGAGCTCAGTTTGCACGGCCGAGTTTGTTCTTTCTGTGGTATCATTGTCTGGATGACCAGTTCATGGTGGGTCACAGTTGTAGGTGAGGTGACCTATGAACTCCAAGTCAATAGGATACCATATTTCCAGTCCATAAACGCTCCTAAGTATATCTTTAGAATGTCTTCCTTTAATATGATTGGGTAAACAAAGAGGCCAGTGCTAGAGGAAGTGCAGTCGGATGACATATATTTACATTCTTCCCTCTTTTGACTGCGAGGGCACGCTGGGTAATTCTACTCGGCATAATACAAGATGTTTTTTCCTTGTAGTTATAAGATTGGCAGCTCCCACTTACCGTCCATCGGTTCTTTTTTCATTAGATGAAAGGACGGACAGATGGATGCGTGAAAGGGTGAATAGATGAGTGCGTGAAAGGATGGGTGGACGAATGATAGGGTAAATGCATGGATGTGTGAGTGAAGGTGTGGATGGATAGATGCATTGATGAATGAGTGAAAGGACGTATGGATGAATGGATGAGTGAAAGGGTGATTGATGGACGAATGAGTGACAGGGTAAATGGATGAGTGGAAGGGGGGGTTGAAGGGAGGATGGATGAGTGAAAGGGTGGATGGATGAGCAAAAGGATGGATGATTGGATGAATGAAAGGGGATAAATAAGTGAAAGGATGAATAGCTGAGTGAAAGGATGGATAGATATGCTTGATGTATAGGTTTGAAGATGGAGGGATAGGTTTGGATATGGATGGGCAGACGGATGGACAGGCAGATGGAATGGTCACAGACTGAATGTTGGATAAAAAGCTGGATGGATGACAAAAAAATAAGGGTGAAATGATGGATATCAGTGGGATTTGAAGGACATCTCAGAGTTGCATATAACCTAAGTGCTATGTCGAGTTCAGTACCGTAGACTTAGGAAGAGGGATGCTACAGTACACTGCGGGTCTGCAGCATCTGTGTTGGCAAGGGCATTGTGTGGTCTCACAGGGGCATCTCCGGAGTGCTTTGGGCATCTTGGATTGCAACTTTCGACTGCTTCTGGAACGAAGGTTGGACAAGATGGTTAGACAATCACGCCAGCCTTTTCAACTCTCTTTATTCTTGGTGCTTTTTATGCCCTTAGCATTATGGCTGGGATCCCTCTTCTGTTATGGCCCCTGACAACTTTTGTCTGGTTAGAGCCGGAGAGCCGGCATCACCTCTGTGTAGGTAGCAAGTTCCCATGTTCCTTCATAGGCTCCCACTGCAATTTTCCGAGCAGGCAGACACAGACTTTTGTGGCAGGGAAGGGTGTGAGAAACCAGCTGAATCAGCTGAAACTGCTTCTTGGCAACACCGATTCAGACAGGGTTGGCAACTCGCACTGATCAAGAGCCTTAGGCCATTGGTCTCTTAGTCAGGACCTTTTGTGTCTTAAAGATCACAACCAGGGCAAATTCCTCCGCTGTTCTCTACCGAAATCAGAAACGTGAAGTATAGAATAGTAGAAGAGTGCAGGGGTCTGGCTAATCTCACAGTGATGGACTGGGTACTTTCTAGGTCAAGAGTCTGCCGGTGGCAGAAGTGTCCTGAATGATTCAATTCCTATCTATAAATG
This sequence comes from Lissotriton vulgaris, assembly GCF_964263255.1. Taxonomy (NCBI): domain Eukaryota; kingdom Metazoa; phylum Chordata; class Amphibia; order Caudata; family Salamandridae; genus Lissotriton; species Lissotriton vulgaris. The sequence continues at coordinate 548,070,730 of NC_141699.1, read as the reverse complement.
GTCCAGTGATTGAAGTTTAAATCCCCTTTATATTCCAGTCACTGACAATCCATGAAAAGTACATTCTGGGTACGCCCCCTTGGTTACTACGGTTTTAACCGCATCGCTGCGGCGGCTTTTCCCACTGTGTGCGGCAATTTACGAAAAGCCGCGTTATGTGACGAGCTCAGCTCGTCATCCGCACACGACTACCGTGGCTGATGACGAGCTGAGCTCGTCATCAGCAGCGAAGCGGTTAAAAGCCCGCTTGTATAGATGGCATCCTGAGTAGTGATAACAACACCGCTGAAGTCCATGCTCAGCCGTAGATGTTAGGGGTTTTAGATTTGTACTGATAAGGCAGAGCTTAAGAGAAGGAATAGTCACTGAGGTGTGTATTAAATAACCATAGATCTTTGTGACATGTAACTTTTGACGGTCCTATCTGCGACTGGTAATTCCTCATTGTTAGAACTGGCTATTTCTGGTCGGCTAAGGCTGACGCCAAAGCCAGGCTGAAACCACCATTCTAGTCAGGGCAAGGGAGTCACACGCCAAGATAACCCCTGCTCACCCCTGGTAGCTTGGCACGAGCAGTAAGGCTAAACTCGGAGGCAATGTGTAAAGCATTTGCGCCAGCACACAACAGCAACAACATACTAGGCACACCACAAAAGGAACTCCACACATACACAGAGAGCTCAAGCACTTTACACTGTACCACAGTGAAAAAGTGCGCAGAGGCCTAAAATCACCTACACCAGGTCACAGAAACAGGCTAGGAAAAAACAAAAAGTCTCGGGGTGAACCTGCCAAAAGGGCCGGGAACAAAATAACCCCCTTCCAGCCAAAACGCAGGGTAGACCAATCACTCCACTAATGGGCTTCCCTGCTTTGGGCGACAAAACACGGACACGGACCCGCACCCGCACGGCAGGGACACCTTCCGGTTTTTCGCCACTCTGAACCCACTTGGTTACCTCCAAACCAGAACTCTCTTCTCCTACCAGATCAGGACCTCACTCCATCACTAGTCTACCACCTGGAAACTATTTCACTTCTGAGGTACAAAGCACACAGCACAGTTCCTCTTCAAGCAGGTGGGGGGACACAGCGCACAGCAAAGTCCCCTTTCCTCTACCTTAGTGGAAACAACAAACTGCAGGTGAGCCCCAGATCACACAGCAAGGACAGCCCCCTCAGTCTCTTCAGCTGATCCACCTTGGTAGAGATTCCTCTTGACCTGAAAGCTTCCTAATCTCCCAACCTAGGATCTAAACCCTCAGGTTGCACCTGGGTCAGAAGTACACCGTCCCTCTGCACCCCCTTCCAGAGTTCTGCACCCGCCCACCTTGGAGCAGTACCCCTAGAAGCCAAAACCGGTCAGGACACTGAGTACAGATGCCCTTCCCTCCAGGTCAAGCTGAACCTGAACCTGGCCTCCCCCCTCCTCGGGGAACAACCTCCAGATGCCCCACAAATGGTCAAGCACTCTAGACGGTCAAATGCTCAGCGAGCCAGGACTTCTGCACCCTCCACTAGGAGTGGTACTGCCCAACACTAGGACCGCCGGAGTTCTGGTTACAGACACTCCCCGTCCTCTAGACACAGGAAGATCCTCCTCAAATGACCTTTGTACAGCTTAGGCCCCTGACATGGCGCTCCCTTAGGGAACCCTCCAGGCCCTGAGATAGGGTTCCGGGCCAACGTGGGACACACCGTCCCACACTCACTCCGCCTCCACTGAGACAGGGCGTGAGCCCCTACACCCCTACCATCCTACTGGGACCTAGCTAGGTTACACATGAACCTCTTCCCCTACACAGGATCATCAGATACACAAGCCACTCCTTTCAGAATCACTCCCAAATGCCTCTGCACACCTTCTTGTCCAGTGCCTCTGCAGGACCTCCTGCACACCACCAAAGGTACACCTCACGTGCAAGCTCCTTTTATTACAAAAAAACTTACACCAACTCCTCCAGTTCAACACACCACTCATCCACACACTCCCCCTCCAGACTGGTGAGACAGCTCCTCACTGCCTCTGACTCTCAACCTGTACCCCTCTTACTGAGTACCAGGCACCATACTCTGGGAACTGGGAATGGAATTTCACGCACTGGACACATTTTAGCTGCCACCACTGGATCCTACCATACTGGGGAATCCAGACACACACACACACTACACTCAGGGGATAACCACTTTCCTAAGCTAGCCATTTCTCCTCCACACTCCCTCTCTTCCATCTACCCACACAGGGACAGGAACAGGAACAGGGTTTGGGCACTGGACTTAGCAAGGGATTCCTAATCTATGGGAACCTCCCCCTCTACTGGCGTCCCGCCCTGTCACTTTCTCTCATCTGCCACTAAACATAAAGTGCAGAAACACATTTGAAAATGACACTCTTGAGGAAAAACAAAAATCAAAAACAATAATCCCAAACATGTGACTATCTGAAAAAAATTGCAGAGTTTTGTAATGTAGCCAGTTGTCGCTGTGGCACTGCGCAAACACAAGTCCAAATCCGCACCGCTGACCAACAATGTTAGAACTGGCTATTTCTGGTAGGCTAAGGCTGACGCCAAAGCCAGGCAGAAACCACCATTCTAGTCAGGGCAAGGGAGTCACACGCCAAGATAACCCCTGCTCACCCCCTGGTAGCTTGGCACGAGCAGTAAGGCTAAACTCTGAGGCAATGTGTAAAGCATTTGAGCCAGCACACAACAGCAACAACATACTAGGCACACCACAAAAGGAACTCCACACATACACAGAGAGCTCAAGCACTTTACACTGTACCACAGTGAAAAAGTGTGCAGAGGCCTAAAATCACCTACACCAGGTCACAGAAACAGGCTAGGAAAAAGCAAAAAGTCTTGGGGTGAACCTGACAAAAGGGCCGGGTCCAACACTCATGTTTTCCATCCTGAAGACAGTGTCAAACAAGGTGCTGATGTCGGAGCTTTACTTGGATTTTGAATGCGGCATCTCTGGGTACCGATGCCATACTATACCCCAATCTTATCTATTGTATGTTCTGTTGTCCACCAAGCAGCTGCCGTGCAGCCAAGTAGATCAGGGTTATTTACCTGGGATAACTGGGCCCTTGTGGTGTCATGGCCTCACAAATGTAAATTTTGGGGGGATTTATATCTAAAACTGCGATCACAGTGGGTCTCTAGGCATCAGAGCCCACACAATGACTGTAAATAAACATGTATATCTGATCGGATGAAATCAAGTAGTTTCTCTCGATCTGTATTTCACAGCTCAGCACCTTGTCTTTCAGCCCCACATAACAGCTTTTGAGTCCTGAGACAGCTGTTATGCTTCACGGTCCCATCGAGAAGATCAATTTTTCAATCCAAGGTTGAAAAATAAAAGTAGAATCTTCAGTGCAAAAGTAAACCCCCCAAAAAGCAGTTAGTAATTTACTGTAAAATATATTAGAAACAGCTTAAGATAAGTCAGGTTTAAAAATGTTGAAGCTCAGAATTTCTGGAAACATGCAAAGATTGTATCTTTCCTGTAATAACCAATAGTGTGGAATAAATCCTGATAGAAGTATTTCCTTTCTGCTGACCAGTGTTGTTTTTAGAAAAACAGATCAAAAGAAGGCAAACAAGTTCTAATTTTCTTTGTTTAAACTGCAGCTGTGAGTCTGTTCTGTGGCCTGCCTTCCACCTTAGCTGCAGGCATTCTGACATCACAAAACAGCTGTAATACTTTATTACAGTCGAGAAGCTGTGTCATTTTCTTAATGCCGGTGACCACATGCGTCACAACTTGATTGCAATAAGGACATTGAGTATGGGATTTTAAAAGGGATTACATGCTCCCATGTTTGATAAAATATATATACACAACACAGCCCATATCAGTAATATCTGAACTAGTGTCATAACTGGGTGCAGCACACTGTTCTTTAGCTTCAGATGGAAGACAAGATGGACCCTTCAGATACCCAGGACAGTGCAAAAGAAGAGGTATCGATGGTAACCCAATTTGTTGGCCTCACAGAAAATTTTAAGTATTTGGTAGGACGGGTGTCTGCTAGGGTAGAGGAAGAAACTCTCTCTAGAAGAACTGCTGGCCTTGCAGGCCCAGGACGAGGCCCACTGGAAATATGCGATAGAGAGGACAAGTAGTATTTGGTAAGAAGAGTCAAGCAATGTGACAAGTATACGTAATTCTGAAACTTCTCATGCAATGGTGAGGCAAAGATATGAAACACTGCAGTATCGTTTTCTAGAGATTTGACATTTTGAGAGACGGATAAAAAGGGGATACCAATATTGCATACATGTCTAGGTTTCTTAAAAATAGAAAACCAACCAAGTTCAACAATGAAAGCGCCTTACATGGAAGCACGGGGGTACCATTTTGTTAACACAACCCTTTCTGTCTTTTACATTACAACAGATAGTAATAAATATATAAAATGTTGCATTAAGCAGAAAACGAACCCTAATGCACATGGATATAGTAACAAGCATAGGCAAATCCAGTAGGTCTTGCTCTGTTGGCTTTGCTAATAATTTTTGTCGATTCCGTACAGCATCGGTAAGAAAAAGAAGAAAAGATAAAGGCGTTGTTAGAACCGGGGTCTCTAGTTGGCAGGGGTATGTACCCTAGTCCAAGTAGGGACCACCGCTTCCGACCTGGTAGCTTGGCGCAGAGCAGCAAAGGCGTAACTTCAGAGGCAATGTGTAAAGTATTTGTGCAACACCCCAACAGTTCCCAGTAAAACACACACACAAGAAAAAGGCACTACACCAATGTGTTATAAAAATAACAACATCTTTATCTCAATTTCAGGTGGTATCAATAGTAAAATAAATCCAGGTTTCAGGCAAGATCAATAGTCAGGTAAACACAGTTCCTAGGCCAGATCAGTAATAAAATAAAGCCAGTGCCCAGGCAAGATTAATGACAAATGAAGTCAGCTCCCAGGACTGATCAAATCACCAAAAAGTCACATGTGCCAAGAGTTCCTATTGGTAATGTCCTTCTAACAGTGTCCCTTTGGTGGGGGGTAATAATGGAGCAAAAACGGTGTACGGACTTCCAGTCACAACACAGTAAAATAAGCCAATCTCTGGTCCTCGAAGGCACACAGTTCTCCCAGGGGAAAACAGTTCTTTAGGTGAGGTAAACACTGGCTGCTACTGCTGCGCTGCCGGTAATTACAATATTCCTGCACCGTTAAGGGAGACTGCCTCCCACAGTCAGACAAGCACAGTCCCGGGCAGAGCGAGTTCAAATGGGCCAACCCGCAACTTCTAATACAAGGTCCCCGTTAGGCCCTGACTGGGCTCTGACTGTAATGCGGCAATCCTCACTCTACCGCCCCCAGGGTCTCCCGCCTGATGCCACTCTGTCACCAGCAGCCTAGCGCACCCGCTAAGCTCTTACCTGGCGGTAGGGCGAGCAGGCACCGGCGAAGAGTTCCTCCGTCCTCACACTCCCTGGCCGGCCACAGGCTCCACTCCACTCTTCTCCTCCCCGGCAGGACAAGGGAAGCCCTGGGGGTAGAGCCAATGGGAGCGCGGCACGCCAGGAACGTCCCTGAACTCCTGGGGGGTTGGAGCCAATCCCGGCCCGGATCTCCGATGACGAGGAGGGAATCCCCGAGGGTTAAGGCCAATCCCAGAGCAGCACAGGGGGTGACGTCAGCGGCCTCCAGGCCTGCGGCGGAGATCCCAGGGACAGTCTTGAATGCCTAACGGCGGGACGGAGCAGGCAACTGCTTCCCGAGGCTCCAGGTGTTTTGAAGAGTGATGCTGGCGCTCTTTTACTCGGGCCCACGGTGGTGAATTTGGGGTCAATTTCCGAGGCAGTCAGCTCGTGGGTCGTTCGTGCCAGCAGCAGTGGGGAGGGCGGTCCTGAAGCCCAGACAGTGCTTCCTCTCACAGCGCTTCAGTCACGGCGCAGCGCTTCTCAGCGCATTCCTGTCCCGGGCGGCGGCGGTGATCTCACGCTCCTACCGCGCTCCCTTGCCACAGTGCTGCCTACGTCAGATCCAGCTCTCAAAGCGAGATCAGGTCCCCGGGCAGTGGCAGGGATGGCAGGGGCACGGAGCTCCAGTTCCACCAAACAGTTGAAGCACTTCTCCCCAGGGAACAGTTCTTAAAATAAAACCTCGCAGGGGCAACTTACTTATAAGAACGTTGTGAGCTTTATTACTTCTGCAGAGGTAGTCTTTAAAAAGGTTGTAGTCCCCAGACAGTTCTTAAAATGATGTGTCCAAAGAAAGGTAGTTTCCTGGGGATCTTGTGGAGACACTCTGGTGGCGGTATTTGCAGTCTCCTCTTGCAGGGCAGGATCAGCAGGCAGTAGGGCAGCTCAGCAGGTTGTGGGGCAGCAGTTCCTTGGAGCAGTCAGCCTCCTTCCCAGTGGCAATCCTCTTGCGCAGCAGTCCTCACTCCAGCAGGGATTCTTCTTAGTCCAGGGTGTAACAAAGAAGTGAGGCCAGGACCCTCCCTTATATATCTTTTAGTCTAAGGGCTAGAAAGTGGTAGAAGTCTCTGGAAGGGTCTGGGGGCAGGGGTTTCTGGAAGAGTCCAGGGAGTTCTGGTATATTCCCTGCCTTCCCTGACCTAGCTGTCACAGTGACGAGAGACAGGCCGTAAAGGCTACAGTGGGCAGCCCATCACAGCTCATCCCAGGGAAGAAGGTGTGAATCACCACTCCCACCTCCCAACCCAGGCAGGCTATCAGTATGCAGAGGGGAGGGGGGAGTCTGCAGCCTAATCTAAGTGTAGGCAGGAAAAGGTCCACTTTATAAAAGTGGGATCCCTAGCGTAGTAATGCCCAAACCCTATATATCATTGGAAAGGGTTCCCCGCCCCGAGTCCAACAAGACCAAACATGACAGACTTATTAGGTCCCTGTCAGAAGTTATCCCATAAGGAGAGGTTCCCAATATTAGCCTATGGAGGATTAGCCTTACTGCAGTAGCAGTGGCTTGTGGCAGATATGCCAGCCTCACAAGGTTTTTAGGGGAGAGCACCCGCACCTCAGCACTGTTTAGCAGTGGTGAGGCGCCCAGAGTCCTAAGTCCAACAAAATGTAAGGTCAAAATGGGAGGCAAAAAGGGCAAAACTGTAGGGGAGACCACCCTAAGGCTGACAGGTCTAACACGTGTCCCCCCCAGCTGAAAGTGGGGAGAACTACCCAACCTCCAGGGAGTTCTCATCACTAAGGCGGAAAAACCGAGAGAGACCGTCAGCATTGGCGTGGTCTACTCCGGGTCTGTGTTCCACCCTGAAGTCCATCCCCTGTAGGGAATTGGACCACCTCAACAATTTGGGATTCTCGCCCCTCATTTGCATGAGCCACCTGAGGGGCCGGTGGTCAGTCTGAATCAGGAAGTGGGAGCCAAACAAATATGGCCTCAGCTTCTTTACAGCCCAGACCACCGCAAAGGCTTCCCTCTCTATCGCGCTCCACCGCTGTTCTCTGGGGAGCAGCCTCCTGGAAATGAAGGCTACTGGTTGGTCCCGTCCCTCCTCATTGAGTTGCGAAAGTACTGCCCCTATGCCATGCTCTGAGGCATCCGTTTGGACAATGAACTCTTTGGAGAAGTCAGGGGCCCTGAGCACAGGAGCGGTGCACATGGCCTGCTTTAGAGAGTCAAAGGCTTTTTGGCAAGCCTCTGTCCAGATCACTTTTCTAGGTTGTTTCTTAGAGGTTAGCTCCGTCAAGGGGGCCACAATGGTGCCATAGCCCTTGACAAACCTGCGGTAGTAACCTGTGAGGCCCAGGAATGCCCTGACCTCAGTCTGTGTTTTGGGAGGCTCCCAGGCCAGGATGGTTTCTATCTTGGCCTGTAGGGGCTGCACTTGCCCCCGCCTACCAAGTGTCCTAGGTAGACTACCGACCCCTGCCCTATCTGGCATTTGCTAGCTTTGATAGTCAGGCCTGCCTGCTGCAGAGCCTGAAGCACTTCCTGGAGGTGACCCAAATGGTCCTCCCAGCTGCTACTGAAGACAGCTATGTCGTCCAGGTAGGCAGCAGAGAAGGCCTCTAAACCGGAGAGGACCCGGTTCACCAGCCGCTGGAAGGTGGCAGGAGCGTTTTTCAGTCCAAAGGGCATCACTCTAAACTGGTAGTGGCCCTCTGGGGTGGAAAAGGCGGACCTTTCTTTAGCTTCATCTGTTAGGGCGATCTGCCAGTACCCTGATGTGAGGTCAAAGGTACTCAGGTATCGGGCAGCCCCCAGCCGGTCAATGAGCTCATCCGCCCTCGGGATAGGATGAGCGTCAGTCTTGGTCACAGAGTTCAGTCCCCTGTAATCCACACAGAACCTAAGTTCTGGTGTGGTGCCCGGTGGGGCAGCTTTTGGTACCAGAACCACCGGACTGGACCAAGGGCTGTTGGAGGGCTCTATCACCCCCAACTCCAGCATCTTAGTGACCTCACTCTGGATGCTGGCCTTCACCTTATCTGACAGCCTGTAAGACTTTGACTTGACAGGGGGGCTGTCTCCTGTGTCCACGTCATGGGTACACAGGTGGGTGATCCCAGGGATAAGGGAAAACACTGAGGCGAACTGCCCCAGGACCTGGCGACAGTCCCTCTGTTGCTCAGGAGTCAAGGATGGGGAGAGGACCACTCCCTCCACCGATCCATCCTTCTCTTTGGAAGCGAAGAGGTCCGGGAGAGGTTCACTTTCCTCTTCCTCGGCCCCATCAGTCACCATCAGTAAGGTGAGCTCAGACCTCTCATGGTGGGGTTTGAGGCGGTTGGCGTGTAACACCCTGTGGGGCAGCCTGGGGGTCTTAAGGTCCACTAGGTAAGTGGCCTTACCCTTCTTTTCCAATACCTCATAAGGGCCAGTCCAGCGATCCTGGAGGGCACTAAGCTCTCCAGGCTCCATGACCCACACCTTCTGTCCAGGTTCTAGCTCCACGGGGTGAGAATTCTGGTCGTACCATTCCTTCATCACCGCCTGGCTGGCCTCTAAGTTGTCAGAAGCTTGCTTCCACAACTTAGCCATTTGGCTGCGGAAGGCCAGCATGTAGCTCACTACATCTTGGGGAAGCCTCCTGGGAGTCTTCTCCCACCCATCCTTCACTAAACTGAGAGGTCCCCTAACAGGGTGACCATACAAAAGCTCAAAGGGGCTGAAGCCCACTCCCTTTTGCGGTACCTCCCTGTAGGAAAACAACAAACAGGGCAAGAGGATGTCCCACTTTTTCCTCAGGCCCTCAGGCAGACTCCTGATCATGCCCTTTAGGGCCTTGTTAAATCTCTCCACGAGACCATTGGTCTGTGGGTGGTAAGGGGTGGAGAACTTATAAGTAACCCCACACTCCTTCCACATGGCTTGCATGTAGGCAGACATAAAATTTGTACCCCTGTCGGACACCACCTCTTTGGGGAAACCCACTCTGGTAAAAATCCCCATCAGGGCCCGTGCCACTGCAGGTGCAGTGATGGTTCTCAGAGGAATAGCCTCTGGGTACCGGGTGGCATGGTCCACCAGGACCAGGATAAACCTGTGACCAGAAGAAGTCGGTGGATCCATAGGCCCAACAAGGTCGATACCCACCCTCTCAAAGGGGGTGCTAACGACAGGTAGTGGTTCCAGGGGAGCCTTCAGCTTACCCCCTGTTTTCCCACTAGCTTGGCAGGTCAGACAGGTCCTGCAGAATGTATCTGAGGAGATACTCATCTGCGGCCAATAAAAATGTGGGACAAGCCTAGCAAAGGTCTTGTCTTGGCCCAAGTGTCCCGCTAATGGGATCTCATGAGCCAATTCCAAAAGAAAGGCCCTGTAGCACTGGGGGACCACTAAGGCCCTTGATGACCCATGCACAGGAGCCTTGGGCTCACTGTAAAGGAGCCCATCCTCCCAGTAAATATGATACTTTGCGGAGGCATTGCCTGCTGCTTGGGCCTCGGCCTGTCGCCTCATGCCCTCAAGGGTAGGACACTCCTTCTGTGCCCGACAAAACTCCTCCCTGGTGGGCCCTCCTTCCACCTGCCACTCTGCAGGGGTAGGTAAGTCCCCCAAGGGAGCAACGTCTCCCTCCGTGGACTCCGGCGCAACCTCCTCAGGTGCCCCATCCATCTCACGGGGTGACTGCCCCGGGGCGGGCTTCCCTCGCCCTCGGGCTCCTCCCTTCTTAGCAGCTGGCTGGGCCATTTTTCCAGGCTCCAGCCCTGGTTGACTCCCTTTCCGGGCAGCCATAGACCGTGTGGTAGCACAAATCCACTCCGGTAACCCCAGCATCTCCACATGCGCCTTGAGCTCTACCTCCTTCCAGGCAGTATGCTCCAGGTCATTCCCTAACAGACAGTCCACTGGCATGGCAGGGCTCACAGCAACTCTTAAAAGGCCTGAAACCCCTCCCCACTCAAATGGAACCTGCGCTATGGGATAGTGACCCCCCCTGTTGTCAGCCATCACAACTGGGTGGAACGCCTCGGGAATTATTTGCTCAGGGGACACCAGCTGACTCCTTACCATAGTCATGCTGGCACCTGTGTCCCTCAGGGCCTCCACCCCCCGACCATTGAGGGTGACCCACTGCCTATACTTGGTAGTATTTGAGGGCACGTGGACCTTAGGGACCATCTCACTGTCTCCCAGAGACACTAGGACAAGCCCTGCCCCCTCACTCCCATCATCTAGGGACAGCTCCTCCCCAAGCGCTACACTAGCCACCCCGGGGTTTTTACCTCCAGTGGCCTGTGGTGCTCTCTTGCGACACTTGGGATCCCCCTTGTAGTGTCCAAGTTCACCACACCCATAGCACCGGACAGTTCTGGGCTGCTGACCTTTGTCAGGATAAGTGGGCTTCTGGTGGCCAGATTGGGGCTGGGACCCAGACCCTTTCCCTTGTGAATTATTTTGGGGGCCTTTGGAGAACTCTTTATTTTTGTCTCCCCCCTCTTTCTTCTGGTGGGAACCCTGACCACCCCTTTGGGAGTCCCCCCCAGAACCCTTGTTGGACACTCTGGTACTGACCCAGGTGTCCGCCTCCTCCGCAAGCTTCCTAGGATTGGTCAACTTGCGGTCAACCAGGTGTTGGCGCAGCTCTGGAAAACATTTCTCTAGAAGGTGCTCTCTTAAAAACAAGTTATACAATCCTTCATAGTCATGCACATTGCTGCCCCGCACCCAGCCCTCTAAAGCTTTACTAGCGTAGTCCAGGAAATCTACCCAGTTCTGTGTGGGAAGTTTGTGGCTATTCCTAAACCTCTGCCTATACCTCTCAGGGGTAAGACCGAACCTCTTAAGCAATGCTTCTTTCATAACAGAATAGTTGGTCTGGTCTTCCTTTTCTAGGCTAAGGAGTGTGTCCCTAACTTCCGGAGGTATGTACTTGTACAGACCACCCCCCCAGTGACTCTCTGGGACCCCATGGGCTCTTAGTGACACCTCATAGGCAGCTAACCACTTATCAATATTATCCCCCACCTTAAAACTGGCCATCACATCTTTAGGCATAAAGACCCTGGACTCACGTGAAGCTTCCGTAGGTATGCTGCCACCACTCTTGATGCTGTTCGTCCCTGCTTGTAGGGCTCGAACTTCCAGTTCCTTCATGTTGAGCTAATGGGTAAGTTTCCTCTCCTCCATGGCCCACCTTTCTTTCTCCCGCTCCCTTTCCAATTTGGCGAGTTCCAATTTAAACTGTCTCTCCTCTCTCCTGTCCTCCAATTCCTCTGAGGACAGGGTCCTTACTGACACACTACTGCCTGCCCTGGAAGGTACCCTTGTACCTGGTAACAAGTTGCCATTTTCCACCAAGGGCAGTAGGTCAAGTTCTCCTGTGGCCCCTTGCTCCACTCCCTGCCCGTCCCCTTCTCCATCTCCTTCTGGGTGGGCCGTTACCCATGCCCTCAAGGCTTTCTGAAGCTCTGCTCTCTTGGCGCTTCGCTTGAAGGGCACCCCTTTCTCCTCGCAGAATTCCTTGAGTTGTGCCGCTGTGTAAACTTCCAGATTGGCCAGCTCGAATTCCATCTTGCTAGGTAGGGCCTCAGACGTTTGTAGAGAAACCCAAATGGGACTTAGGCAAAAGGACTTTTAAAAAGAGCAGCCAGTCAGGGAGAATTTAAATAAAAAATAAAAATGCCAATTGGAGAGGGTAGGCAAAAATTCAGTGGAGTTAGGTGTAGGGTTGTGGTGTATACTGCGTCACTGCGTGGTGTTACACAAGCACAAGTTCTATCCCACCGCTGCCACCAATGTTAGAACCGGGGTCTCTAGTTGGCAGGGGTATGTACCCTAGTCCAAGTAGGGACCACCGCTTCCGACCTGGTAGCTTGCCGCAGAGCAGCAAAGGCGTAACTTCAGAGGCAGTGTGTAAAGTATTTGTGCAACACCCCAACAGTTCCCAGTAAAACACACACACAAGAAAAAGGCACTACACCAATGTGTTATAAAAATAACAACATCTTTATCTCAATTTCAGGTGGTATCAATAGTAAAATAAATCCAGGTTTCAGGCAAGATCAATAGTCAGGTAAACACAGTTCCTAGGCCAGATCAGTAATAAAATAAAGCCAGTGCCCAGGCAAGATTAATGACAAATGAAGTCAGCTCCCAGGACTGATCAAATCACCAAAAAGTCACATGTGCCAAGAGTTCCTATTGGTAATGTCCTTCTAACAGTGTCCCTTTGGTGGGGGGTAATAATGGAGCAAAAACGGTGTACGGACTTCCAGTCACAACACAGTAAAATAAGCCAATCTCTGGTCCTCGAAGGCACACAGTTCTCCCAGGGGAAAACAGTTCTTTAGGTGAGGTAAACACTGGCTGCTACTGCTGCGCTGCCGGTAATTACAATATTCCTGCACCGTTAAGGGAGACTGCCTCCCCCAGTCAGACAAGCACAGTCCCGGGCAGAGCGAGTTCAAATGGGCCAACCCGCAACTTCTAATACAAGGTCCCCGTTAGGCCCTGACTGGGCTCTGACTGTAATGCGGCAATCCTCACTCTACCGCCCCCAGGGTCTCCTGCCTGATGCCACTCTGTCACCAGCAGCCTAGCGCACCCGCTAAGCTCTTACCTGGCGGTAGGGCGAGCAGGCACCGGCGAAGAGTTCCTCCGTCCTCACACTCCCTGGCCGGCCACAGGCTCCACTCCACTCTTCTCCTCCCCGGCAGGACAAGGGAAGCCCTGGGGGTAGAGCCAATGGGAGCGCGGCACGCCAGGAACGTCCCTGAACTCCTGGGGGGTTGGAGCCAATCCCGGCCCGGATCTCCGATGACGAGGAGGGAATCCCCGAGGGTTAAGGCCAATCCCAGAGCAGCACAGGGGGTGACGTCAGCGGCCTCCGGGCCTGCGGCGGAGATCCCAGGGACAGTCTTGAATGCCTAACGGCGGGACGGAGCAGGCAACTGCTTCCCGAGGCTCCAGGTGTTTTGAAGAGTGATGCTGGCGCTCTTTTACTCGGGCCCACGGTGGTGAATTTGGGGTCAATTTCCGAGGCAGTCAGCTCGTGGGTCGTTCGTGCCAGCAGCAGTGGGGAGGGCGGTCCTGAAGCCCAGACAGTGCTTCCTCTCACAGCGCTTCAGTCACGGCGCAGCGCTTCTCAGCGCATTCCTGTCCCGGGCGGCGGCGGTGATCTCACGCTCCTACCGCGCTCCCTTGCCACAGTGCTGCCTACGTCAGATCCAGCTCTCAAAGCGAGATCAGGTCCCCGGGCAGTGGCAGGGATGGCAGGGGCACGGAGCTCCAGTTCCACCAAACAGTTGAAGCACTTCTCCCCAGGGAACAGTTCTTAAAATAAAACCTCGCAGGGGCAACTTACTTATAAGAACGTTGTGAGCTTTATTACTTCTGCAGAGGTAGTCTTTAAAAAGGTTGTAGTCCCCAGACAGTTCTTAAAATGATGTGTCCAAAGAAAGGTAGTTTCCTGGGGATCTTGTGGAGACACTCTGGTGGCGGTATTTGCAGTCTCCTCTTGCAGGGCAGGATCAGCAGGCAGTAGGGCAGCTCAGCAGGTTGTGGGGCAGCAGTTCCTTGGAGCAGTCAGCCTCCTTCCCAGTGGCAATCCTCTTGCGCAGCAGTCCTCACTCCAGCAGGGATTCTTCTTAGTCCAGGGTGTAACAAAGAAGTGAGGCCAGGACCCTCCCTTATATATCTTTTAGTCTAAGGGCTAGAAAGTGGTAGAAGTCTCTGGAAGGGTCTGGGGGCAGGGGTTTCTGGAAGAGTCCAGGGAGTTCTGGTATGTTCCCTGCCTTCTCTGACCTAGCTGTCACAGTGACGAGAGACAGGCCGTAAAGGCTACAGTGGGCAGCCCATCACAGCTCATCCCAGGGAAGAAGGTGTGAATCACCACTCCCACCTCCCAACCCAGGCAGGCTATCAGTATGCAGAGGGGAGGGGGGAGTCTGCAGCCTAATCTAAGTGTAGGCAGGAAAAGGTCCACTTTATAAAAGTGGGATCCCTAGCGTAGTAATGCCCAAACCCTATATATCATTGGAAAGGGTTCCCCGCCCCGAGTCCAACAAGACCAAACATGACAGACTTATTAGGTCCCTGTCAGAAGTTATCCCATAAGGAGAGGTTCCCAATATTAGCCTACGGAGGATTAGCCTTACTGCAGTAGCAGTGGCTTGTGGCAGATATGCCAGCCTCACAAGGTTTTTAGGGGAGAGCACCCGCACCTCAGCACTGTTTAGCAGTGGTGAGGCGCCCAGAGTCCTAAGTCCAACAAAATGTAAGGTCAAAATGGGAGGCAAAAAGGGCAAAACTGTAGGGGAGACCACCCTAAGGCTGACAGGTCTAACACGCGTGATGACTCAACAACGTGTATGCATGCATATAAATCATCATTCTGTTGGCGGGCATGTCATTCCATGTGCATGCGCTTGAATGGTGGCATATAAGCACATGTATTCATAACCACATATGCACATGTATGAAGAATAACGTGGGAACCACTTTATACACTCTTTTATTTACCGTCCCAAGATGGCGGATCCCACTGGGAGCTGTAAATAGAAAAAATAAGAAAAATATACTTGTGCGAAGGTGCTTTTTGGAAAGCAGAGCTGCCTGGCAGAAAATGGCAACTGCTGTGCCCCTGAAAAAATGCAACAAAGAAAAAATCATTTTGTCAGGAGGGGTGGGGGAGCTAGTGAGGCCTATAATCAACTTCGTGGTGGGAGCAAATGAAAGTTGGTGTGCAGAAGCACCGAAGTTTGAAGCGGGGGCAAAAAAAGTGTGGGGTGAAACAGTGTATAGGTTGGTGGTGTGGGGAGGAGGGAGCAGAAGTGTGGCTACTCGAAGAGGGGAGTCAGAACATGAGGGAGAGAGCAAGAAAACAAATGCACTCATAGATTGCTTAAAGAAAATAACAGTGCCCTAAATGTGAGTAGTAGAAGGATACAAGTGATATGATCCAAAGGTAAAGGGTCTATCCTATAGAAGTGGGACAGGCACAAGAAGAGGAAGGCAAGCTATTTAACCAGAAGTAAGCAAATGAAAAGTGACAAGAAAGCCAGCTACTTGTAAGCAATGGGCTGACTCTAAGCCAACTGTAAGTTTTTGGAATGGTCCACAAGAGGTCTTTTGCAAACATACAGCTAAAAGCTGTCAGTAGGCAAGACCTAAAAACAGAGCCTCATTTATCTGACTTATTCATAGTCAGTTAAAAAAAAATAACATTTTTTAAGGCTCACACCGTGCTCAACTATATTGTCCCTATCAATACCCCTTTACATTAAGAAACAGCCCTGCAAAACAGTATGGTATTGTCCATTTATATTTATTGAACGAGGTGCATTAAGGTTTGAGATACTGAATGTTAACGAGATCTCACATGTTTAGGACTCTTCTATAGTCTGAATGCCCCCTTAAAGTAAATGCTACTTTAAAAACAGGTTGTCTTGAAAACATGTCTGTGTGAGAATAAGTAAACCAAACATTTTCATTGTAAATGATGTTAGAATTATCTCCTTCCTATTGGAATTGCAGGTATATATTTCCTGCTGCAAGCAAAAGTCATTCTCGCACTCCACCATTTAGGAAGGTCCCTTCTTTATTGCCAGAATTTAGCAATCAACTGTTGCGATGTTGAGTTAATCTTTACAAGGTGTCACGTATGGCTTTTCACCCAGTGTGCAGTGATTTTGATCCATTTAAGCAACAGCTATTTTTTGTTAAAATGTTCAGATTATGCAGTAGATGGCAGATTATGTGTCTACATTTATTCACATAGATTCATAGCTGCATAGAAAAAGCTGCAGAATCAGGTTGCCAGGCCATCCACAGTTGTAGAAGTGCAAGTAAGAAAGCCCAGTCTTGACTGTTCAGTCAAGGTTTGTTCAGTTTAAATTGATGTCTTTCCCAACAGTTTTCCCAAGAGCATACCTTGGCTTCTCCCCCCTCTGTGTCTTTAAGAATACTGGGGTCCCTGTTCTCTTCTCTCAAGAGAGTTTACACACTCTGATACTCCCAAGCTGTGGAAAGGAGAGACACTATACAACAGTGAAAACAGAACAAGCATTTACAATGCGATGGTCTCGGCACTATTAAAGGTAGAGCTATTGGAATTGCTCGACTTTTTTTAATTTTATAAATCATAAATAAATGGCATTGTCTTTTACATTGCCAATAACTTAATCGTTAAATAAATGGCATTGTCATTTACACAGGGCGGAGGGGTGAGAGGTCGGAAGGTAATGTGTAATAGTTTAGGATAACTGTGCATATAATTGCCAAACATCGTTATCCGAAGCAAACCTGGAAACCATATTTACTGTATATACTGAATTTGGTTTTAAATAATGAATGTTTCGAGCGATTGCGATTTTCAATGCCGCAGTTGCCCTGTAGCTGGATACAATGATATCTGAAGTGTAAACAAACTTCTGTGCCGGTAGACACTTATCACCGAGCACAATGCGGGTCATTCTTCAGCCGAGGGGCTCCGGGGCCCAATTATCACATCTGCCTTATCCTGCGGGAGGGGTCCTCGGCAGACCCGTGTCTGACACTGTGTGCTCTGCAGACGGGGAGGTAGCAGCGCAAGACATTAGTGTCTGTGTTCTGGCGGGGAGGGTGGGGGGGGAAACCTGAAAACAACCCTTTACGATGTGTTATTTTTTTTTCTCTAAAGAACTCGGGATTTCCCGTGCTCAGTGGGAGGAGGCAGTTCAGTTAAGATTGTTCCAAGCGCTGTAAAGCTGTATTTGAGTCCATTCACAAGCCTCTGGGAAGAGTGCATAAGAAAATCGGCGGTCCCAGTAAAACACAGCACACAGTAAATCTACAGTAGTAAAGAGGGTATGATAATCAGCTATGTGTACACGCAGTTTCAATTCAATAACTAGCCCAAGTCTTCATATCAAGCTTTTGGAATAACAGGCTGATTTGGCGGTATGTCCGTTTGCACCTATGATTTGATACATAGCCATAACCTGCTGAGAAATCTAGAGTTGACTGTATTATTATTTTTTTTTGGGAGTTTCATGTAGCCCGAACTTGACCCAAAGGTATCAGACTGCTTTACGCGAGCACCAGTTGCCTTACACAGGGTCACATTCATTTTTGTTAGGCGCAGGGAGATTAAGGAATTAGCCCAGAATCACAGGATGTTGAGCCTCATTGCCGAGACTCTAATATGGTTTCCCAGATTTGAGATCCACCGCCCTAGCCGTTAGGCCACATCCTGTATCGTTGGAGTTTGTGCACCTTAAATCGGAAAGATCACACGCTGCTTGGGTTAAAACTACTTTGTAATAGGTAAGGGGGCGGGAGAAGCGGCCATGCATGTGTTTATGTGTGTGGGATGTTCTACGCTCACCTGGCTACATAATGGAAAACTCCACGTCACACAGGGCGGAGGAGTGAGAGGTCGGAAGGTAATGTGTAATTGTTTAGGATAACGGTACATATAATTGCCAAACGTCGTTATCCGAAGCAAACCCGGAAACCATATTAACTGATTATACTGAATTTGGTTTTAAATAATGGATGTTTCGAGCAATTGCGATTTTCAATGCCATAGTTGCCCTGTATCTGGATACAATGATATCTGAAGTGTAAACAAACTTCTGTGCCGGTAGACACTTATCACCGAGCACAATGCAGGTCATTCTTCAGCCGACGGGCTCCGGGGCCCAATTATCACATCTGCCTTATCCTGTGGGAGGGGCTCTCGGCAGACTCGTGTCTGACACTGTGTGCTCTGTAGACGGGGAGGGGGCAGCGCAAGACATTAGTGTCCGTGTTCTGGCGGGGAGACCGGAGGATGGGGGGTCGGGGGAGACTGAAAACAACCCTTTACGATGTGGTATTTTCTTTTTTCTGAAAAATTTGGGTTTTCCCGTGCTCCGTGGGAGGAGACAGTTCAGTTAAGATTGTTCCAAGCGCTGTATAGCTGTATTTGAGTCCATTCACCAGCCTCCAGGTCTGCTTAAAATCCGACCTTCTAAATTGCCGACGCGGGTGCAGGAGACCCGGTTTCGCGCCTCAAGGTCGCGTTCAGAGCCTACAACTATGGGCAAATCGACAGCAAGCACAACGAACGCGGGGGCGGGCAGCACACCGAACGAGGGAGCAGGACAGCAAGCACAACGAACGCCGGAGGGGGGCAGGACAGCAAGCACAAACAATGGGGGGGGGGCAGGACAGCAAGCACGAACACAGGAGCGGCAGGACAGCAAGCACTCACCTGAGGACGACTTCTTCCGGTGGCGGTCGGGGTGAAATTGCTTCAGCAAAGCTCCGACATTTTCTGTTTCGGGGGTGTGGTTTTTCGTTCTCTCCTCTTCCCATTGGCTGGAATGTAAGCCAATGGGAAGAGGAGCCAAAGAAACGAAAAAACACGCCCTCGAATCCAAAAAGGAAGGGGCTTGAACGGAGTGACGCCCCTCTCCTCCAATGGCTGGTCTCCATTTAGGAAGCCAGCCAATGGAGGAGAGAGGCGGGTTTAAACCCCATACTACAAAACATTAAATCTCTCACCGAGACTGCGCAAGCGCATTCTACGGTCCTCGACCTAAAAAGGGGAGAGGATGTGGCTTAACGGTTAGATCAGTCAATCTCGGAGCTGAGGACCCAGGTTTGAGTCCTGGCAGGAATGCTTAACATCCTGTGAGTTGGAGCAAAGCACTTAATCTCCCTGTGCCTAATGAAAATGAATGTGTCCGTCTGCAACGCAACTGGTGCTTATGTAAAGTGCTCTGATACCTTCGGGTCTAGTTCGAGCTATATAAAAACTTTTAAAAAATGTAATGCACATCTGTGATCTACTTTGGCGATGATTGACATCACCAGCATTTATTCAGGTAGATCTCCCATCATCTTCCTCTTTCTGTAGCTTGTCATTGCCAAAATATTCGGAATTTACCATGTGATTCTAAGTGAGGAGCAGTGGTCAAAGTGGGTGGGGATCTGAGAGGCATGATGTGCCCATGCATTTTCAGTTTTAAAAAAACAGTTCCCCTACTTTTTGTGAAAAGACAACCGTCCCTGAATGGTTAATTCCGACAGTTGAAATGCTTCAGCTGAAGTGGAAGGCAGGGAGTCTCCCTTGCTGTGAAACCGAGCGAGGGGCAGATCGCTAAACAAGCCTTCTTGCCAGGGGGCCTGCTTGCCTGAAAAAAATTTGAATTTGTGCAATGGGCCAATCTGCTAATCCAAAGGATGCTCGAAAGTCAGTATTGGCTTTAATTGATAGGATCACTCGAAGCGTCATGATGAAACACATTTATTCTTTTTGAGAGGTATTGTAAGGGAGCTACCAGCTAACTCGGAAAGCGTGTGCTTTTAAAAAAGACTTTAAAAAAAATGTACTATCTACATTCTGGGAATTGATAAAATCTATATTTTGGAAGCACTTTTTTTATCTTAAACCTTTTTGTGCATTTTGTAGCATCCAATCTTATACACTGAGTAATGCAAGTTTAAAATAAGGACTTACATGTTCACAGTGCTTTCTGTCACAGACTGAGACCTTGTAGCACTAAACATACACAAGTCACTATTTTCCACTGCACCAACCAGGATTGAATTCTGCGTCTCCTTGGTGCACTGCTTTAACTAATAAAGATAACTGCATTTCCCACTGATTAACATAACATGCATTTATTTTTTATTTAATTTTCTTATAAGCTATGCTTTATTTTATATGCAGTTACCTGAATGTGAAAAGATGAAAAAGGTTACAGAATATTTTGTCTTTTTAGTCATACCTTTGACCACGCCCCCAAGCTCCTTCACCCCACCCCCCGTTGGGCGCAGCATCACAGTTCCCATGCTTTTAGTGCACTTCGACCACTGGTGATGAAGAAAGGGCTGACTGACAGTGATGTAGCGTGCGCCTCGGACAGTCCTGTGGAAAAATACTGTGGATAGGGATAGCTCTGACGTGGAACACAAAATGGGCTGCATATTTTTCCCTGCAGCTCTGCTGTGTCTTCCCAGAACTGTTCCTGACCCCACACCCACCCCCGCCCCCAGTTTTCGAAAATAAAGTCTCCCTTAAGAACCACTCGCGGACTATTAAGTCTGAGAAAATCCACGCTTTAAAGTAATTATGCAGCAACTAGGTATGTGCGTGATTGTTTGTTCCCTGGTTACCGACTTACTGCATTCTACTGTGATTATTCTTAGTTTCTGCTTCTGTGCAACATGGTTTGGTTTATATTGTGGATTCGCTCTGATTTAAGCCCTGCCTGCAAATCTCTCCATGCTAATGTTCCTTTGGAACGGTAAATAGTGCTTCAAGTACCAAAACACCAAAAAATCAGTGAAACTTGTCCCACACCTGTCAACATCTTGAATAAAATTGCGGGTGAATTTAGGAATTTACGAGGGTAAACCAACTACGAGAAGTAGGACTGAGCACAAAAAAAGCGGATGACAGCCATAAATATGGGTGAAGTCAGGCATTTAAGAGGATAAACCAATTACGAGAAGTAAGAATGAACACAAAAAAAGCTGGTGACAGCCCCAAATGCGGATGAAGTCGCAAGTGTATTGTCTGTGTGGTTACCTAATAGTGCACAAGAGGTTGAAGGCGAAATGCGCAACAGAGGGCACAATGATAGCATTCATCGCAGATTGAACGCTTATTGCCCTTGTTCTGTCATGTGTAGTCAAAAGCCCACCAGTCACCGCTGCTGTCTGGTTTGCTGAAGACATCTTGGGGACAGTCAGAAAGCTTCACTGGGAATGTATTCTGCCCGTTGCTTACCATTGGCTTTGTGGTTTTTAACTCACATTAACTTGCTTTCTATTTGCTGGCTCTATTTGTTTTAGGCTGTTCAACTTGAGTTCGTCCCTTCCCTTCCCTTCCCCAAACCTTATTAACTGTGTCCTTCTGAGATTTTGCTTTCTGTAACCAGGCCTTTAAATATTGTTCTTATCTTGTCAAATTTGCTGTGCTTATAAACACAAAGGTAAAATGTTAGGTTCCTTCATCTGAGGTAGCTTGGTGTTTACTTTTCTTTCTTTCACCTCAAAGTGAGACAGTTTATAGGAAAGCAAAAGGAATGCAGATTACTCTCCCCATGGAGCCCGCTTGTGCCCCTCCTGTGCTTCATAAGGCTGTAACATAACACTTAAAACAGGCCTGCATTAAGGAGGTGCACGCACTTTCTGTGGCAACAAATATTCATCTTGACCCTCTGGGCCGGTCACCCCACGCACCGCGCACACTCCCCGTGAGTGAGCTCAGGCTGCCCCCGATCCCGCCGAGTGCCGCCGCTGCCCGCAGCTGTGCTCCTGGTCCTTGAGCGTTTGTATTTGTATTTGCCTCTGTTGCGTTTATTTGTATTTTGCCTCTGTTTTTCTCGTTGATTGCCTCTGTTCCCAGCGTACTGTGTGTTTCTGCCCCACTTGTTGTGCCCAGCCCCTGCCACGTTTCCCACCCGCTCCCCGCCGCAGCTCCCCTGCGGCCCGCCCCTTTCTTTTCTGTATCCCTTCCCATTCACCGCCCCGCTCCCGCCTCCCAGCTGCTCCTACCTCCCACTTCGCCATTTATGGC
Source organism: Lissotriton vulgaris (assembly GCF_964263255.1). Lineage (NCBI taxonomy): Eukaryota > Metazoa > Chordata > Amphibia > Caudata > Salamandridae > Lissotriton > Lissotriton vulgaris. The sequence continues at coordinate 548,048,783 of NC_141699.1, read as the reverse complement.
AGAGTGCACGTGTACGCGCAGCAATCACGCGCAGCGGGCGCGCCGATTGTGCGCCGAAGGCGTGCCAAAAGCAAGCCCGTCTGCGCCCGTCCGCGCCCAGCTCCAGAACCCCTGGTCCCCGCAGATGCCAGCCCACCCGCCGGACTTACGACGTCGCTACCCTCAACGCACTCAACACCGGCCGGATCCCCGGTTGCTACCGAGCCACCCCGAGACTCACCCACGGACCCGTCACCTGCCAAGCCTGCAAGTTCACCTGCCTCCGGACCTGCACTGAACCCGCCAAGCCGCCCCCGTCAGCAACCACCTCAAGTGCATCCTGCTCAACACCCGCTCCGTCCACAGACACGCTGTGGAACTCTGGAACCTGCTCGACACCACATCTCCAGACGTCGCCTTCCTCACAGAAACCTGGATGAACGCCTCCTCAGCGCCCGACATCTCCATCGCCATCCCGGACGGATACAAGACCACCCGGAGGGACCGCACCAATCAGACTGGAGGAGGCATCGCCATCGTACATGAGGAACACCTTCCGCATCACAACCAACTCCGACGACACCCTCAAAGCCGCCGAACACCTGCACTTCCAGATACACACCGACCCCAAGACTACACTCAGAGGCACCCTCATGTACAGACCCCCGGGGCCTCGCACACAATTCAGCGAAGACATTGCAGACTTCATCAGCCCGCACACCCTCCCCTCCGCTGACTACATCCTCCTAGGGGACCTCAACTTCCACCTGGAGAACAACAATGACCGCAACACCACCACCCTGCTGGACAACCTCGCCAACCTCGGACTCAAGCAACTGGTGAACACCCCCACCCTCTACGCCGGACACACGCTTGACCCAGTCTTCTCCTCCAGCAAGTACATCTCCTTCAGCCACTCCACCGGACTTCACTGGACAGACCACAGCTGAGTCCACTTCAGCTTCAGGAGGACCACAAACCACCACCACCCACAACAGGTTCCCCGCAGGAGCTGGAACCAGATCACCACCGACCAGCTCACCACATCCTTGAGCCAGAACCCTCCCGCCAGCTCAACGGACCCCAGCCAAGCAGCCAACAACCTCACACAGTGGATCACCGATGACCTCGCACTACTGAAGACCCCGCCCAGCAGACCCGGCAGCCAGAAAGCCTGTTGGTTCACCGACGAACTCAAGAACTCCAAGAAGAACTGCCATACCCTCGAGAAAGCCTGGCGCAAAGACCCGACTACAGACAACATGACCGCCCTCAAGCACGCCACCCGCAAACACCACCAGCTGATCCACACCACCAAGAAGACAGCATTCAAGGAACGACTGGACAACGCCCACAACAACAAGGAACTCTTCAGCATCGTCAAAGAGCTCTCCAACCCCAGCGTCGGAAACAACGACATCACTCCCTCGCAAGAACTCTGCGACTCACTCGCCTCGTTTTTCCACAGCAAGATCGCAGACATACATAACAGCTTCGGCGCACAGACCACGCACCCTAACACCGAACCAACGCTCCCCACCACCACCCTCCACGCCTGGACCCCGGTCAGCACCGAAGACACCATCCGCACGATGAACACCATCCACTCCGGATCACCAACCGACCCATGCCCCCACCACGTCTTCAACAAGGCCGACTCCATCATCGCACCCCATCTCCGGGACATCATCAACTGCTCCTTCAACACCGCCACCTTCCCGGAGAACTGGAAGCATGCCGAACTCAGCGCCCTCCTGAAGAAACCTTCAGCGGACCCCACCGACCTCAAGAACTACCGCCCCATCTCGCTCCTCCCTTTTCCTGCCAAAGTCATCGAGAAGACCGTCAACAGACAGCTGGCCGCCTTCCTCAAGACGAACGGATCCCTTGACCACTCGCAGTCCGGCTTCCGAGCCAACCACAACACCGAGACCGCCCTCATCGCAGCCACTGACGACATCCGAGCCCTGCTCGACAACGGGGAAACAACGGCCCTCATCCTCCTGGACCTCTCCGCAGCGTTCGACACTGTCTGCCACCGCACCCTAGTGCAGCGCCTCAACAACATCGGAATCCAAGAGAAGGCACTCAAGTGGATCATCTCTTTCCTCGCCGGAAGAACCCAGAGAGTCCGCCTCCCCCCATTCAGATCCGAGGCCACCGAAGTCATCTGCGGCGTACCACAAGGATCATCTCTCAGCCCCATCCTCTTCAACATCTACATGAGCCCCCTCGCTGCCATGGCGCGCCAACACAACCTCAACATCATCTCCTACGCCGACGACACCCAGCTGATCCTCTCCCTCACCAACGACCCCGCCACCGCTAGAGCCAACCTGCACGAAGGGATGAAAGACGTAGCCGAGTGGATGATGAACAGCCGCCTGAAACTGAACTCAGACAAGACGGAAGTCCTCATCCTGGGATCATCACCCTCTGCCTGGGACGACTCCTGGTGGCCCCCTACCCTGGGCAGCGCACCCAAACCAATGGATCACGCACGCAACCTGTGCTTCATCCTGAACTCCTCCCTCTCGATGACCAGACAAATCAACGCTGTCTCATCGTCCTGTTTCAACATCCTACGCATGCTCCGAAAGATCTTTAGATGGATCCCAACCGAAACCAGGAAGACGGTCACCCAGGCACTCGTCACCAGCCGACTGGACTACGGAAACACCCTCTACGCCGGAACCACAGCCAAACTACAGAAAAGACTCCAACGCATCCAGAACGCCTCCGCTCGACTCATCCTGGACATCCCCCGACACAGCCACATAGCCGGACACCTGAGAGACCTGCACTGGCTCCCCGTCAGCAAGAGAATCGCGTTCCGACTCTTCACCCATGCACACAAGGCCCTCCACGACCTGGGACCCAGATATCTCACCAACCGCCTGACCTTCTACACTCCCACCCGCCAGCTACGATCGACCAGCCACGGCCTCGCCGCCGTTCCACGCATCCGAAGAGCCACCACGGGAGGAAGATCCTTCTCCTACCTGGCAGCCAAGACTTGGAACACCCTCCCCATCCACCTCCGTCTTACCCAAGACCACCTCTCCTTCAGGAAGCAACTCAAGACCTGGCTGTTCAAGCAGTAGCGGACCCCCCCTCCCCCAAGCGCCTTGAGACCCTCCGGGTGAGTAGCGCGCTATACAAATTTCTTGATTGATTGATTGAGGTTCTTCTATCAAGGCACTGTTGGCTACACTTAATGTGACTCTCTAGTGAATGTCTAATGATCTTCCTGTTTACAGTCAGCAAGTCAGAGTACCACACCCTTTAATAATAACATGCATTAGCAAACCAAAAGGTGTAGCTTATACAACAATTCTAAAGAGCAATAGCCTCAGTATGTGTAACTTGCAGTAGCACGTGCCATAAAAACCTAGACAACATAGATTATTTCTTTCCGAAAACTAAAAAAAGGAACCCAGAAACAACTACATTATTTACACTACAGCCTTAACCATCTTGCCTATGTCAAAACATAGTATATATCCTATTTGGTGGGTGCGTGTTTTGAAACAGGTGAACAATTTCCACTGAAACAACAATGGCCTACCACCAGAACCTGTTTTAGCACTGCTGCCTTCTGGTGCGAATCTCTACCCCACTTCACTCTATGTCTCTCTACCCTACTCTGCACCACTCTACTTTATGCAAGTGCACTCTACTATGAGCCCTTTCTCGCTTTACCACTGCACTATACACTAGTCCAGTGTAGACCACTCCACTCTGCAACACTCCAGTCTATGCCAGTCTGCTCTGTACCACTGCACTCTATGCCAATGCACTCTATGCCACTACTTTATGCCACTGCATTCTACCCTGCACCACTTTGCTCTACCCTGCACCACTCCACTCAACACCATCTGAAAGAATCTACTCTACACCACTGCTCTCTATGCCACACTACTCTGGGCCAGTGCACTCTACTCTGTGCCACTCTACTCTGCACCACTTTACTCTATGCTGCTGCCCTCTAAGCCACTCTGCTCTAAAAGACTGCACTCTACACTGATGCACTCAACATCACTTTACTCAAAACCAATGCACTCTATACCATTGCATGCTACTGCACTATATTCTATTATGTGCCACCCTACAGTGCACCACTCTACTCCACACCACCATACTCTAAGCCACTCTACTCTATGCACTCTCGACTACTGAACTCAACGTCTCTCTACTCTGCACCACTGCACTCTACACCTCTGCATGCTACACCACTGCAAGCTACACCACTCTACACCACTGCACTTTGTCACTTCACTTTACGCCATTCTGTTCCACTCTGTAGCACTTTTCTCTCTGCCACTCTACACTGTGTAACTCTACACTGCAAGACTGCACTCTCCGCCACTGAACTCAACACCACAGTACTCTGCAACACTGCACTCTACACCATTATGCTGGATGTCCCTGCACTCTGCACCATTCTATTCTATTCAGCACCACTGTACGCCACTGCTCTCTGCACCACTCTACTCTGCTCCACTCTCTACTCTATGCCACTCTACTGCACTATACCTCACTACACTCTGCATCACTCCACGCCACTCTAATATATTCTGTGCCACTACACTCTATGGGGCAGGGATGAAACATTTCCTGCTGGAAAAATCTGAAATTGTTTGAAGTTTTCCTATGGCTTTTTTCCCACCAACTGAAGTGTAATACAGGAAAGACTGAGCTTCTCTTTTTCAATTCAAGATCGAAGGAGCCCTGGCAGGCCCTTTGGCCGAAGGATGCTCCCCCACCACTCACCCATACTAAGTCTATTAAAAATCTAGGCATTAAGTTTGATGGGGGAACTCTCCTTTCTCTCACAAATTAATGCAGTAGTAGGGACCTGCTTTGGCATGTTGCGTCTGATGAGGACGTTTCTGCACTTTCTGTGTCTGCCAGCTAGAAAATTGGTTGTCCAGGCTCTGATCACGTCTGGACTGTACTATGGAAATACACTGTACCTGGGTGTGCCCGACTATTTGATTAGTAGGCTGCAGGTGGTTCAGAATGCAGCTGTTGAACGGTACTCAGCCTACCTCAGAGAACGCATGTATCTCCGTTTCTCAGAGAATTGCAATGGCTTCACGGCAGGAAGAGGATTACTTTTAAGATCTTACTGCTAATCCATAGAGCCCTGCATGAGAAATGCTGAGGATACCCGAGAGAGTCAATCCGTTTCTATGTCCATCCCAGGCGTCTGTGCTCAGCCAATCTCTGATTAGCCAGAATCCCTCGGATCCGTAAATCCAGAACGGGGGACAGCTCCTTTTCTTTTTTGGGACTCTCTCTATCGAACAATCTCCCTTTGGAACTAAGATGCATCACATCCACCCCCTCTCTTTTGGAAAAAATTAAAAACATGGCCTTTTTCCAATAGCTAATTCTGTTCTCCTCTGCCCTTCGGCTTTCCACTGCACGTGCAGAGCGGAAGGACACTCTTCGGAGTAACAGTTGCACCGCATACACAAATTCCTTTTACATTACATTACATATGCCACTCTACTCTACACCACTTCACGCTACGCCGCTCTACTCTACACCTCTGCACTCTACCCTGCACCACTCCACTTTTCTCCTGACCCACTTCACTCTACTCCACTTCACTCTACTCTGAAAGTATCTAGTCAATACCATTGCACTCTACTCTGCACCACTTTACTCTACGCCAATGCATTCTACACCACTCTATTTTACTTTACTGCACTCTACGTCAATGCACTCTCCACCACTTTACTCAAAATGAAAACACTCTATGCCAGTGCAGTCTAGGCTAGTCAACTCTGCACCTCTGTACTTTATGCCACTTCACTCTAGGCCACTCTATGACACACTTCGACACTACACTCAACGACACTACACTCTACGATACTCCACTCTCTGCTCAATTAAACTCTACTCCACTTTATGCCGCTCTGCAACACTACTCCACTCTGCAACGCTCTACACAGCTCCCTCTATGCCACTCCATGCCCCTTTACTCCATTCGATTGTACGACACTATTCCACTCCACTCTAATGTACTCTGCCATTTCACTCTCCTCCAGTACTCCACTCTGCAACTCCATGGCCATCTACTCTGCTCTATGTCACTCTACTCTACAACACTGTGCTCCACTCTACGCAAAACCCTCTACGCCACTCCACTCTGCTCTACACCAATCCACAACACTCTATGCCGCTCCACAACACTCTACTCCACTCTGACACTCTGCGTCACTCAACTCTACTCTACATCACTCAACTCTGCGCCACACCATTCCACTCTGTGCCACTCAATACACCCCACTCTACTCTACTGTACAACACTCCCTCCTACGTCACTCTCCTTTACCCCACTAACTTTTAGCCATGCTTAACAGCATCCCCGCTGGTGGACAACGTGGCTAAAATATATTGGTAAAGTCAACCGCTCTTGTTTAGGCGAGAGCTATTGGTTTTGCCAATGCCTGTTTATCCTGGTTCTGTAAGTCTTTCTTATCATAAAATATAATCCAATATTTTAATTAAGTTTCAAGGGTACAAAGATAGATCACCTGCAAGCAGGAGCGATTTCCTTGGGTGATACACAGAAGCACCCCTCTACAGCAGTCAGAATAATTTGTCAAGGGCTGTGTAAATCTTTTTTGATGTTCGTGGCAAAAAAATAAAAAAAACTGAGGAAAACCTATAAGCCTGTGCAAATGACGGGGAAAATGTTATAGCTATATTTCCCAATTTAATGAATAAAAAAATGAAAGGAAAGTATATCAAAAGGCACTCGATAGAATTATTTTCAACATTACTGAAAGTTTAGAAGGCGAGCTATTGGGCCACTTTGCACACATCCACGTTGTGCTTCCTGGCGACAGAGCTTCGCCTCCCTCACACCTCTCTCGTCTGTCGTGGTGGCGATGTCCCTGTTCCCCACACACCTCGTGTCGAACCCCCTTGCTGTGTGTGTGTGTGTTCCACCGGCAGCACACGCCTGCTTGCCTCCTTGCCTCCTTAAGTCACAGGTAGGTGAATTCCTTCAGACTCGTCATGCAGGTCCCCGCATCCCAGTCCTGCCTTTCGCTCAGTTCAGCTGCCACTGCAATGAGTCGGTGCCTCGTTTATGTTTGACTTCATTCATGGCTGACACTGTGGCTCAGCAGCTCGCTGACTGCTCACATTCCTCAATGATGATTCGCCACACTTTCCTCAATGTACTTATTTCGGCACTTTGGTCAGATTTTAAACGTAAATAAACAACGCAAAAGGGAAGGGGTGCAAGGAGAAGGACTTAAAGGGTGGATGAATACAAAAAGAAAAGATAAAAGTATTTTTCTTTGCAGTTCTCTCTCTGTTATGGAAGTTCTGTGTGAAAGTTCAGCTCTGTTTACTCACTATAGCTCATCTCCAGAGGGTTTATTCCTCTTATTATATAGCACAGTTATTGAGTAAGGGCCGTCAGCCCATATCTAAAACTTAAATGCATGGTACATGTCTATTTGGAAGTCACCCAGGGTTTATGAATTGTATTGTAATTGCATTTATATAGCGCTTACTATCCCTGATGAGGTGTTGAAGCGCTTTTTCGACGAATAGCACGCTACTCCGGAACCTATAAAGGATTAGTGGTGAATTAGTATAGTGAAATATGAAAGTACTTTGAGTGGTGGATATGTTAGTCAGTTATTTGGATTGAGAAGCATAGTGGAGGGATAGAAGTGGGAAGAAAGGTTTGCATTTATATAGAGCTTGCTACCCCTGATGGGATGTTATGGCACTTTTTCGGCGAGAAGCACGCTACCTATTCCGGAACGAAGTGTGTGGGGCCACCAACATTCCCGTCCTTCACAGATGTGATCACCTACTGGTAGATCATTATATTTAATGTTTTTCGAATCCCTGCTTGATGTCATGGCTGTCTGTACACTTTTAATGGTATGTCCTGGGCAGAAGAACACAAAATAAATCACAATTCCTTTGTGTTCATGCTGTTTTGGCAGACTCTGTTCACTAATTTATTCCATCTTTTCTAGCTGGTAAGGGACAGACATTTTTCTTGTTTTTATGAACAATTTATTATCTTATGCTGTTGTAAGACATAGGGTTGTGATTTTCCATGCGAGACAAAGATTTCTTTCCATGGCGTCCGCTAGTATTTTATCTGTTGCTGTTTTCATATTCCCATGGCCTTCATCGTTGGCTGATGATGTAGTCTTATCTAAGTTAGGGGGGAGGATTTGCCTTCATTCTAGCTCTGCCGCCTTCTTTCCCAGACACCATCTCCTCTGGCATTGCGGCCTGGCGTCATAGGACTCTTCCCAGCATCCATTAATAAGATTGCTTCCTGGCTGCTCTGTCTCTTTATAGAATTGATAGTTCAGCTCATCTTTTCTCTTTATTAATGTAGGTCATATTTGCTTCAAGTGTTGCATCAAATGCTTCCATGGAAGAGAGTTTTCCACAAGACCTTTTTCAGATCTTCCCAATGTTACCAGCTCCACAGGTTTCCACGGCATAAGTTAGAATATCTTTTATCCTTGGATCAGTTATTTGATTCAGCAGTTTTACCCGGTTACTATCCTATTTATCGCCCTCTGTGCTATATTTGTAGGGGCTTCCATATGGGACAACCAGTTTGTATCACCATTAAATTGGAGCCGCGGGTATCAGAAGGTCTCAGTCCAGTTTAAAGTTTCTGAGGTTAGTTTAGCGTCAGCTTCTTGGTTTTGGTTGGTCCTGGCCTTATGATCATCACTCTGGGTTCCATTTGATGTAGGCTCAGTGAATTATTTTGACAGTACCCTTCGATAGCCTGTCTAAAACTGCCATATTGCTTTCGGAGTACGGGTTACTAAAGAGAAGTTAAGCAGTAGGATTTATCTGGGTGATATATTGTTGGGTTCCGGGGTAACGTGCTACTCGTTGAAAAGTGCTTTGACTCCTCGTCAGAGATAGTAAGCGCTACATAAATACAATAACAATACCTACGACGAGTGTTTTCAGTTGTTTTACAAGAGCAATCTTGGATACACCCCCTTCGGTGGGTGCAATAATCTAGTCCCGAAAGAACATTTCATGTCTAAAGGTAGTGGCTGCGAACTTGAGTTGACTATTTTATTAATTTTTCCAGCACAGCAATCGAAAGGTGGGGCTCTCTGCTTCCTCCCACATGATCAAACCATTGTCTATTTACATCTTCCACGATACCATTTGGTGCAAAAGTGCATCTGGTTAAACAGGTTCCTTTTGTTCAGGGGTTATGCATAGAAATGGGAAGACAGACTAGCCCCCCCCCCCCCCCATTGAAGTGGGTGGGGTTTCAGCAATGGGTCCCGGTGGGTGAAGTGAAGTCTGATGTTACCGATGACCCGCGGGGATCTGGTGATGTGTGAGGCTTAGTGTGGGTGTGGACGAATAGATCTGTTTACAAGCTCCTGACTATTCTTTGGTAAAGGGCCACTACGTAGGCTGGTCTCGCCCAATCACCGCGGGGCCCGTTCCAAGCCTGGGAGCGGAGGTAAGGCTGGTGTGCACCTCCCGGACTCCCCACTCCCCGCGGATGCTGCAGCGCTCCGTGTCTGTTCTGTTTCCATGGTGACCGAGGGCTTTGAACTCCGGATCCAGGAGCTCCGCAGCGAGGCGGGATTAGGCAGGTACCAGACGCCCCGCGGGTCCCTTTGGCGAAGGGAAAGCAGTGGGTGGGGAGCGAGGAGTTAGGATCCCGGGCCCGGGCCCACACCGGAGCTGTGAGACGTGTGCTCTGACGCCTCGAGTAGGGAGGAGCATCCGAGGCCTCCGCCGAACCTGAAGGCTCATTCATGTGTAGGGATGAAGGCAGCCAGGCAGGTTCACACCGTGCCCTCGGGAGGAGAGAAGCAGGTGACCGCCGAGGACCGGTGTGACGGGTCAGGGCACGGTCTCCAGATGACTCCGTGCCACAGAAGACACGGTGCTGCAGTCAGGGACTTTGCTTTCACAGATCAGTGTTATCAGGTTAGTTAGTTTACTTAGTTACTCTGAAGTGAGCTCGAACTTCATCTCCCAGAATGCTTTGTTTCGTTCTAATAAAATCAAGAACAGGAGCACTATGTCCTTTATGACATGGAATTTTCTGCCAATGTTAGGTTGGGGCCTCCGCAGCAGGTTCTCAGCGCCTGGATATCCTCACGGGTGATTGGCCGCGCTTTATAAGTCCTGTTTGATTGATTGATTATGTAGGCATCCTGGGAATGAGCTGGAGAAAAGGGATCGGAGCGGTGGTAGGTAGGGCACTTGGCGTGCTGGAAGTAGAGGTGGGCTAACCAACAAATTACGAGGTAGCCACTGAAAGCTCGCGCCCGGCTCTGGCTCAGCTCGAGGTCCTGTTGGAACTTCAAGCCCATAACGAGCCGAGCCTGAAAGTGGCTTCTACCCAGTGCAGGAGCAAGGTCAGGTGGTGCTCGGTGCGGAAAATTTTATGTCCCTCGCCAACATTGAAATTATTAAAACAAAGAAAAAAAAGATAGTTGCACACATTTTTGCGATTTTGTCACCCCCTCAGTGATAACACCAGGGGCGGCCCGCTCCCACCGCAACCCCCTTCCTATGCCACTGCTTCTACCTGCCACCCTACCTCTAACCAGAATGTGATATTAGAGGGCGTGACCTCAAGCTCCCATTACAGTCTTTAAATCTTCAGCATGCTTGCAGTATTTTACATTTTATGTAATAAATGTGAGATAATGTTTGTCATTTTTGGAGACCTGATTACTTTATTACACGTTTGATGGGAAGCACAGAATAAAAAAGTTTGAAGACCAGTGGCTTAAGCTGTAGCAGTGATTCGGACTATCATAGCAAGAGATGGGTTTATAGATTCTCGGGGTGAGAAGTAGAAGGAAAGAGCGGAGGGGACTGCGGGGGACGAGGTGACGGTGCGGCCCCAACACAACGTGATCGAAGAACTAGAGAGAGGGCTGGAAAGACATTATGTGGCCCTGGGAACTGGAGCATTTAGTTTTTCATTGAACATGCGCTATATATATCACTCACAATTTTTCCCCATCACTATCACAATCTCGGCCTGTCTTTAAAAAACGAATGTGATCTAGAGTGGTGTATAACAGGTGCTCTCGTAAAGCGCATCAATACCTTTGGGTCGAGTTTGCGCTATATAAAAACTACAAAAAAATGCACAAAGTAAAAACAAAGTGTTTACATAAAAAGTAAATACAAACATATACCCATTAAGTGGTTGATTTTTACAAAGTGAAACCGGAAAATCTGGATAAATCTCAGCTTACTGCATAAATTGTGTGATCTTAGGCAAATATATATTTTGACAAAGCTCCTTTTATTATTGCTTAATAAAGCACTTTCAAATATGTGAGTTTATAATACTACTTATACAAATAATATTCTGCTTTTAATAGACTGTAATGTTTCTATATAACAACTTTTAATAAATATTTCTCAGTGCAGTGATATAATGAGACATATTACTGTCAAAGATTCCAAGTGTCAAAACACTTTTTTGAATTTTGAAGAGGTGTTGTCATATTTTCTGTGGTGTTTGTTAAATGATTTACATAGCAAACATTTCCATGACTCTGCTTGTGAACGGGCTCTAAGATCTGAGCGAGACCCTTGGCTCGGCTCTCACTGTTATTTGCAAGCTCTCCGCACCACTATTAGGAGGGGAAGCAGACCTGAGTCAAATGTCTGGTTTGGCTTTTAGAACCCTTGCACAAGCCGAGTCCTGAAAGCGTAAATCGTGTAACTCATACAACAACCATCAGGGGAAATAGGATAAGGCCTCGCCAAAATTCAAAAGGTCCATTTCTTTAACACGTGGTAGCTTTGCCATTAATACATCACATTATAGCACTGCACTCAGTATTACTTATCAAAAGTGATAGCTTGTAAACATGAACTTAGAACCATTTCTTCTCCCTCCCCGCCCAGGCCACAGGGACATTTGTGAATTGAGGCAACACAGTTGTCATGTAAACCCTGAATATGGCCCAGATTCTTATAGGTTGAGCAACATTATAGTATTTTAACTCAAATACAATAGGTTTCTGTACTGCTGATGTTCTGAAATTATGTATTTGAAAGTGCGTTTATATGTGAAAGTGACAAAAAAGGTGCATTAGCAAAAAATGTGCCTAAGATCACGCAATTTGTTTACGCAGGGATGCTGCGATTAATCAACGTTTTTTGGTTTCACTTTCTAAAAATCAGCCACTACATGGGTATCTATTTTTCTCACTTTTTTAACCTAAAATGTTAATGCTTTTTTCTACTTCTTTGAGCATAAGAGTAGAGAGTGCAAGCAGAAGCCATGTGAAAGCTCGGCTTGTTATTGGCTCGCGGTTCCAATGTGACCACGAGCTCAGCCAGGCTTCAGGCTCTAGCCTGGCTCTAACGTTTAGAGGCTTGCACACCTCTGTGTGAAAGTGAGGTCCTGGGCCTCAGGGGGCCTTCGGGGAGAAGTAGTTGGGAGTTGGACTCTACAAAGCCATAAGGTTGGGAATAAGAGTCAGATTTTCATAGATTTTGTTTGGGGTGACAGGCAGGAGTGCCAGGATGATTCAGAAATGTGCTATTATAGCAGACGGGAGAGCATGTTTACTGGGAGGAGGATTGTTGGCATGGTTATTAAAGATAAATATGTCTAGAACAGGATGAGCTTTTGGTTGAACCCTGGCATCTTCATTACCTCAACAGGGGCTGTCCAAGAAAGTACCATAACATTTGACGTAAACGGATCTCCCACTACTCTCTAGAAAACCCTTGGCGGGAGGAAGGGCATGACAGCGGTGACTGAGGGATTACTGTCATGATATCTGTAGCTGTGTGCTCGTCTTTCACAAACTACCTTTATCTTTCACCTCAACTATTATCTGGACTGGAGTGCTGTTGTTGGACGTGGGAAGAGGGGGTCGCATTGTTTACCAATGTTGACACAGCGGTGGCGTCCTGGAAGTGTACGGATTATATACTAACACTGTATTATTGCTGGTTGGTCAATATCAATTTACAATCTCAATAACCATATTATAACCATATTTAAAAAAAAACTGGTATCTTCAATACACATTAAATGCGCCCTCCAGTTAGGAAGCACAAATCACACAATTGACCCCCTCATCAGCCAGGGAGGACCTGGCCTGGCAGTTCGGGCTGGGCTGTTCCCATTGGGCGCAGGGTCAAGACTGATTTGCATATGGCTTGGTTCAAACTTGAATGGCATGGTGAGCAAAACGATGGATTTAGGCCCCGATCTCTGTACTGGGGTGAATGCATGATGACATTGTTCTGCATTCTGTCCATCAATAGTTATTTTTGCATTTGTCACCCCGAGTGGGACGGGTGCTCAGACATGGGACCTGTGCTCTCCATGGCACTGGATTCAAGCTATCCTGGCTGAAGAGGGGTGAAACCCCGAAACTGGTCCTCGGATGCTTGTTTCCAGTCCAGGGAGGACCTGGCCTGGCAGTTCGACTGTACTGTTCCCATTGGGTGCAGAGTCAAGACTGATTTGCATAGGGCTTGGTCCAAACTGTAATGGCATGGTGAGCAAAAAAAACGATGGATTAAGGCCCAGATCTCTGTATTGGGGTGAATGCATTACATTGTTCTGTATTCTGTCCATCAATAGTTATTTTTGCTCCAGTTAGGAAGGTCTCCAGAAGTGCCAGGCTTCCTTGGAGGATGGAGTCTTCAGGACTCAGACTCCAGGCCTCGCTGGGATGTCTCAGATATAGAGAGGGAAGGCGCTCCTAAATGGGGTGAGGCTTTCCCCGAAAGTGTCATAGATTTTGGAGAGGATCCTAGTCTAGATCGGGCTGGTGGAACCCAGAAAGGTCAAAGGTCAGGCTTCCAGGGTCTAGCTCAGGCTGAAGACTGATCCTTCTGCAGTGCAGTCACTTAGTTCGACCGTGTGTTGTATCTGAGGTCAGTCAGCCTCCATGCCCTCTGCTGACAGAGCCTCGATTGCTCACCCACGGACCCACGTGCAGTTCGAGGAAGCTAGCCTTGGCTAATCTTTGGAAGCAGTTGTTTCCGTGGGCCTGGGGAAGTGAGGAGAATAGACATTAAATCGGGGATACATCTGCACCAGGTGCCGGAGAGAAGCCCGGCACCATCCCTGACAGAAAGGCGTGGTGATGGACAATTCTGGGTACGGGTTGTTCCCAAGCCTGGAGAAAAAGAGAGAGCAGGGATGCCTAGGGAAGAAGAGTTACTGCCTGCTTGAGGAAGAGGAGGGCGGAGTGATTCTAGTCTCCTCTGACAGCAAGGTTGTATTACAGGGCCCTAGCTGGGCCATTCGCAGGTGGATAGAGGAGGAGCGGTCTGTGGCTAAGATGAAGATGTGCTCGAGGTGTTTGTGGCACCTGTACATTGGCCCTGAGTTTTGGGGAACTTTGGGACATGTAGTGTAGGATAACCAGTGGCATTAGTGTAAAGGCATGTTTGAAACAACTTTGACCCAGAGCGACCCCAGCGATGCTGAATGTTGAACCCCCACTTCAGAGTCTGTACCCGGGGCTCTGCGCCCGGAAAGGGACAAGAATGCCCAGGACCATCTCAAGATACTCCAAACCACTTAAGAATGCTGACGGGTTGACCTGATTGGGATCCGCTCACGCAATCGGCCGCGTTGCCATGGCTGCGGGGTCCTCACTGGTTGCTATGGTTACTGCTGCCGTCCTGCTTCTGCATGCCTCGGTGTGGAGTTACAGCATCCCTGGATCCCGGCGGGCGCACTGTGTGAATCTTTGCCAGGGTGCGTGCCATATCCCTGCCATCCGCCCGCTCGGACCGTGAGCACCGCCCCTTGCCACAACCAGAGACGGGCCACTCCGCCAACACCTCTCAGAAGGGACTTCTGACCACACCTCTGTGTAAAGGTGTGTCTACACCCCTGCTGCCTGCCATCGTATACCCCGGGGATTCCAGGTCTGTCTGGGCCATCCTTTCCTGACCTTTCAGCAGTAACCTCTGTACCCTCGCCCCATCTGCTCTGGAGTTCCGCCCGATACCTGGACATACTAGGGGAGAACCCTGAAGGCAGCAGCCCTTCCAAGCCCTGCCCGGTGGCTGTGCCGGCTCCTTTCTCCAGGGGCTCGTTAATACCACTGGGACCCGTCAACGGGAACTTTTTCTAAGCAGCTTTTCAGAGGCCAAAGCTGTCCGCCGTTTGTTCCCCGTGAGCTGCTCGGAAGTAACTCCTCAACAAAGCTGAACACACTGAAGCTTACCCCAGAGCTGTGAGTGGAGGCGGAGGAGGGGTGTAGATTAGAAGAGAGGGCAAGGCGCCACCCACTCCGCGGCAGGCCACACTCCAGTGTACGCCTCGGGGCAATGCGTTCATCCGGGGCTTAAGAAGAGGCCAAGTCATTACCCTGACAGGTAAGGAGGTCTGGAGCGTGCGTGATGGAGGGAGGAAGGCAGGAAGCTATTTCCGGCAGCTATTAGAATTATTTTTAGAACCGCAAGGAAGTAAGCGCCAACTCTGGGGAAATGTTTCACCTGAAAATCTTTTTTGTCTAGTTTGGCATTTGGTTATCTGTGTAGAGAGCCACTCGGGCTCTCCACTACAATGTTGCTTTCCCCCACGCACGCACGCACAACCCGGGGCGGGCTCGCGCCGGGGTATAAATAAAGAAGCGGAAGACCGCTCGTGGTCTTTCCGGCTAACCCATACCTGGTGTCCGAGCGTCCTTACTGTTAGCCCCTGTAGCAGCACGTGGTAGGCCTCAGCTACCACATTACATTGGCGACGAGGCGGTAGTGTTCCACGCGTGCCCGCCGCCTCCTGCACGTCCTGCTGTGTGTGCCCTGGCTGCGGTGCCCAGCCGCTCCTGCTCGCCGGGCCCTGTGACCGAGACCCGCCCACGCGTCACCCGTGAGGGTGCGCCTTCAGCTGGCGGGACTCGAGGTACTGGTGCGCAGCCTTCGCCTCCTGCGGGTGAGTGATCCTTCTGCCCCGCCTGCGCGCGCTCACCGCGCCCCCTCGTCTCGCCGGCCGGCGAGAGTCAAGACACCGGCAGGACCACGTGTTCGCGGCCCAGAGCAGGCCCGCCTCTCCCTCTCCGCAAGCAGCTCCAGGGAGACGCCTCTACTGCGTGTGCGCGCGCGGGGCTCCGCGCTGCTCTCTCTCTCCCTCGTCACTCCCAGCCACGTCGGCCCAATAAAGCATTGGCGAAGCAATTCCTGCCTGCTGCAGCCTGGAAGAAGGAACACTTTAGTGCCAACAAGCATTGGCTAAGGCAATTCGGGCCTTGCTCCTGCCTGCATTGGGGGAGATTCAGAAAGCCTGCATCCCTGTGGACAAAGCTTAGATCAAGGCAAGGGGGAGAAACTGAGGGCACCAGCTAGCAGCAGTCCCCTGGCACACTGCTTTGCACGCCGACACGACCCCGGAAGGCACCGTACCTCCTCACACACAGCGCCACCATGAGCCTGGACGCCGGCGGAGCTCAAGACGGCGTGGTCCAGCCGCCGCCACCTGCAGTCGTCCCACAGGCCAACGCCCAGGCGGGCAACCAGGCCCCTGCCGGGCCCACCACTCCCGCTCAGCCCGCCCACCTGCATGCCGGCGCAGCGCCCATCCCGCCATTCAGCGAAACGTCGGATCCGGCAACAGCCGCTCTCCGGTGGAGGGCATGGGTCGGACGCCTCAATCTTTACTTCAAGGGAACTAGGGAAACCGATGGAACGGTGAAGAGATCACTACTCATTCTCTATGGGGGACAGGAAATCTATGACCTATTCGAATCGCTCCCAAACACCGGATCCGAAGACGACTACGACGCCGCGGTCGCGGCCCTGAACGCCCACTTCGACCCACAGCTAAACAACGACTTCGAGAAATTCAAGTTCAAGCGCGCCTGGCAAACCGAATCTGAATCCGTCGACATGTATTATGCTCGGCTCCGTCGCCTCGCGAGCACATGCCCGTTCACAGACCCCAGGGAAGAAATCAGGGATCAAATAATTGTCGGATGTAAGTCGAAGCTACTAAGGAAGTTGATCCTCAGGCAGCCAGGGATTTCGCTTGACGAGATCCTCGTCCTGGCCAGATCGCATGAACTGTCGGATGCGAGGGCTGAAGAGATGGAGGTGGCGTTGCACACTCCAGTCATCGTTCCAACGATGGCACGGACCCCAACTATCAAGGAAGAGCGAGTGGACGCCATTCACCGGCGATTCCCGCCGGTGAGGCAGCGACAAGGCCCTCCACGGACCAACCGATGTGGGTACTGCGGAGAAGATCACCCGGCCGCCGCCACATGCAGCGCCAGAGGCAAGACGTGTCTCAAGTGTGGGCGTCTCAACCATTTTGCCGCCGTTTGCCGGGGAGGCAAATTCAAATCAGCAGGCCCACGTGCCCGTGCGGTGACGCAGCGGATCCACCAGCTATCGCTCGATCAAGACCGGCCCCCGCCGGACACTGAAGCACAAGACCGTCGGCCCAGGTACGAGGACGATGAAGATGACGAAGTATACATCGTCTCCTATGTCAGCCCAGCATCTACGAAACGACGGCCGCCGCCCATGTGCTCCATCACCGTCGACGGGACGAACGTCAATGCGCTGATAGACACCGGAGCATCCGTCAACGTCATGGACTCGGAGCAGTACGACAGTATGTCCCTGAAGCCGATGCTGTCACCGTCCACGGCAAGAATATACACTTATGGAAGTACGGAACCGCTCCCTCTCCGAGGGGTAATCCAAACCACAGTTGTCAACGGAGACTACTCCACAGAGACCAAGTTTCACATCACAGAAGGCAAGAAAGGCACCCTCCTGAGCTGCCATACCGCGGAAGATCTCGGCCTGGTATTCTTCGCCAACCAGGTGCACCAGGCCCATGCTGACTTTATGCTCAGAGACTTCCCCGAGTTGTTCAAAGGCCTTGGTAAACTCAAGGGGAGGAAGTTCAAACTTCACATAGACCCAACCGTGAGGCCCGTCGCACTCAGGCATAGGCGGGTACCCTTCAATCTACGGCCACAGGTAGAAGAGGAGCTACGGAAGCTCGAGGAGTTGGGAGTAATCGAAAAAGTGTCGGGACCGACACCCTGGGTCTCCCCGCTGGTCGTTGCCCCCAAACCGAAGCAGCCAGGAGCCATTCGCCTATGTGTGGATATGAGACTCCCAAACACCGCCGTCAAGCGCGAGAGGCATATCACTCCCACCATGGAGGACATCATAGCGGACCTCAACGGGGCGAAGTGGTTTTCGAAGCTGGACCTGAACTCCGGATACCACCAGCTAGAGTTGGAGCCAGCAAGCAGATACATTACCACCTTTTCGACACACGTAGGGTTGCGTCGCTACACCCGGCTCAGCTTCGGCGTGTCATCGGCAGCCGAGGTTTTTCAAAACGCCATTCGTGAGGTGCTGTCAGGACTGACGGGTGTCATCAATCTGAGCGATGACATCCTCGTCTATTCGTCAACCCTAGAAGAACATCACACCAACCTACGAGCGACCCTACAGAGGCTTGCCGACAGCGGGCTGACCTTACATCGAGCCAAATGCGCCTTCTACCAGGAAGCAGTGGACTTCTTCGGGTACACATTCACTAGGGAAGGCCTCAGCTACCACATTACAATCTGCAATCTGGACTGTGGAGAAGTAGTTTAACATTCAAGACAGTCACGTCAATATACGTCAAACGAACGCAACAGTGACAGTCTACAATTGAAATTCATTTTCTGGCCAAGAGCTGTTGGTTTTAGGTCTTCCTGTCTGTTTCCCGAGTTACAGCCCCCTCACCATTTTCCCGTTTCTATGTAAAAGCTCGGTGGCTTGGTAGCACCTAAGTGGCGCGGTTACGGCACTTTCATGGCGCCTGCTCTACCACATTTGGCCACATTTGGAACCACAAGGTCACGGTTAAGGGCCCTTTGAAAGCCCCTGGCAGCCAAATTTTGAGCTTATGTGGTAGCTGACGTTATTTATTAGGGTTTCTTCTGGAGCACCTGGTTCTGTTGGGCCTCTTTGTTGGTACGTGAGTGAGTGCCCGGTAAGGGCTCCTTTCGTATCACCTTACTGGCACGGCCAGACCCGCAGATAGTCATTGAATAACTTGGAGCTTACATGGTAGCAACAAGATCCCCAAAAAAGAGCCCGCAGTAGCGCCTGGATGCCTGTTGGTGCAGCCTCCAGTACATAATTTCACAGGGTGCAGTGGGTAGGCCAGGTTTTTTTTTTTTTTTACAGGGCGGAAAATATGGATTTTTTTGTGTTGTGTTCCAAGAATTTGCAATCTTATGCTCGTATGCAAGTGTTCTTCCTTCTGTCTGTCTCCTGATAGGACACAGGACATTCATTCATTCTTTGACATACTCTTCTGTGTTCCTTTCCATTGGCACTCATGCTATTCCTTTCCAACTGCCTCCCATAGAAGCACTCACACACCCACCCCAGGCCCACAATGATCCTGTAAACCCAGCACAGACCAGTATAAGGAAGCATCTCTCAGATAATTCACTCAAAGCCCCTATGTGCCTTTGTTTTGCCCTGTAACCTTTTGAAGGATAATGCCTAGGACACACTTAAGAAAAATATCACTAGCGCTTCTGTAGGCACTACAGCCACACTACTCAACTCCCAGTTGCAACTTTCTCCTCTATATTTGCAATTCGCATGGCACTCAAGTACTGCTTTCCATTGGTCAAATGAGGCAACGGAAGCCTTTTACTCTGCCCACAGACCCAGAGCTCCAACACCATCCCTCAGAATGTTCAGGCCTCCACCCTGCCATAGAACCAGTGCTTTCACACTGTCCTTGGAAAACTATACAGGCATCACACTTTTGTCTTAGAGTAAAACAAGCTAGGGAAGTACACCCTGTATCCTTCAACTTCTTCCCAAACATGAGCCCAAGATCTCTTTGCACCTAGTAATGAGGGACCTCATTAGAGAAACCATCTAGACAACTTTGGGTTGGTCGCACCCTAGACACGGCCACCCAGGAAAGCGCAAGACATCCACTTCAGCATCCTATCCATGTCTACTCGAACGTTGGCACCTTTGCACTCCCAGAAGTTATAGCATATAGGAAAATAAAGGGGTGTGCAACTGTTAGACCCTAGATCTAACTTTCACCAGCTCCTTCTTCAACTTGTAGAGCTGCAGTTGGTGCTGGAGTTCGAAAAAAGTTACTCCGGAAGCCCATACATTGGAGG
Organism: Lissotriton vulgaris; assembly: GCF_964263255.1. Classification (NCBI taxonomy): domain Eukaryota; kingdom Metazoa; phylum Chordata; class Amphibia; order Caudata; family Salamandridae; genus Lissotriton; species Lissotriton vulgaris. The sequence goes on along the minus strand of NC_141699.1, from coordinate 548,028,630 downwards.
TAAAGGGGTGGCAGCAGAAAAGGGGCAAAGTTTGACATTCATCTTATACATTCATTTTCTAAATGCCCTGCACCCTATGAAATTGGCAACAGGGACACATGTGATAGTACATCTTTTGTGGCTTACTTAATTGGTCATAAGTAGACTGCGTTTTAAAATATGAGTGGACTAAGGAAACTGCAGCAGAGATCTTTGTTTACCCAGCAAGTTCCACTATATATTAGTGGTAAGATAACTCTGGTGGTCAATGCATTTGCTGAAAAGAGTAATTTCTGCAGATGAATTGCTTGTTTCATTACTCGGTGGCAACTTATCATTAATATTCATACTTTTTGAGGTACTTAAATATTTTTTGCTCTGGACGATACCTTTTCTGGTAATTCCCTCCTAATTTATTTCAGATATACAGGGTAATTAACACCAAGTTCCACCTCTGCAAGGAGGAATGAGTGAATCATTTTAAACGTGTTTGGACAAAAGTCCTCTGCGGGACTTGGGATAAGGTATACAACCCTGCCGTTTTACGATTCTGACCAGGCATATGTGTTTTAAACCCTCATTGAGCAAGACAATCATATAAGCTTACAAGAAGTTATTTTCTACTGCTTGTTTCAACATTTGGTCTGATTCTGAGAAAGCGCAGTAAATCCAGGCTATTGGATGAGTGATAGTGGCGGAAGGCCTTTATAAATGTGCCCTTTGGGGGCCTGTCTTTCTTCCCAGCCCTGGAAAAGAGTCTGTTCTGTTCCCATAATTGCAATCCTTGGCCTTCTTCCTGTCAGGACATATGTGAGATGTGCCTGTCATTTGTCGAGGCTTGACTGTATGTAAGTGATTTGGGGAGTACCGCAGTCCACTGAACTCCTCACATGTGTGCTGCACCAGATGGTGGTCTTCTTTATGCTGGCCTGACAATGTACATCTTGCACATTCCGCCCTGCAGGTACCAACCCGCTTGACCGCCGCCAATACTGGTGGGCAAAGTAGTCAGCCCAGCTCCTTTGTTTTAGTGTAGGGTGCTACTTCAAGAACAAAACCGATCTGGTGTGAGGGAAATGGCCCTACCCATTGCTCTTCCTTCCATAAACCTCGGGTAAGTGAGCAGCATCAGCTGCCAGCCTGTTTCCAGCCAGTCGGTGCTCAAAAATGCCTTTAACTTGCCTCATTGCGCTACTAATCTACCTAGGGAATTGTGCTCTTGAACTGAAGATCCCCTTGTGTATTGTATGCGTCTACAGATCTAATTTTACCAGCAGTAAATCGGAGTATTGTATTTTTTTGTGCTGTAAACGATAGCAGCTTCGATTCCACCAGAGGGTATACAAATCAAGATGGCTGGTACTGAATTACTGAGATGTAAGAACCGAGTGGTAGGGCAGAAGTGGGGCAATAGTTAGAACTTTGATGCAGCTTAACTGATCTCACGCAAAGCATAAACCAAAAGGTTTATGAATGGAGGTGACGGCCTAACTCAAAGGCTTAACTATAGCAGAGGTGCTGGAGCTGATGGCATCTGGCCCAATCACTATCAAATTAAAACATTAAGTACTGAAAACAACTCAAGAAGAGGGATTTAGAAGAAGTAGGACTTGAAAACACCTCATGGAAGAAAATGGATCCGAATAGTCTCCAGGGGATGCTGACCGGGTACAACAATTAACATACAAATCTAAGAATAAGAGATCAAAAAAGGCAATGTTGATTGTAATATAGTTAAAAAAGAATGTCAAAAAGTTCGTCTTTTCAGCGGGAATGGGCCAAAAGCAACCATTATCTCCAATGTGTCTGGACAACACTAAGCAGAAGGTTGGCTAAAGGTATAAAAGTTGCCTTCTCACTTCTTTTCCTGGAGCTCAATCTGCTCCAGTGATGGTCATCTAAATATATTGTATTGTAATTGCATTTATATAGCGTTTACTACCCCTGACGAGGTGTCGAAGCGCTTTATCAGTGAGTAGCATGCTACTCCGGAACCCATAAAGGAATAGTGGTGAATTAGTATAGTGAAAATATGAAAGTAATTTGAGTGGTGGATATGTTAATGTAGTCTATTTTGGGGGGGGGAGGTCTTGATGTGGGGGAACACTGATATGAAGCTCACAGACGAAAATTTAGATGGGAATTGAGGTCTTTTATAACCTCAAACATTAATCTTGGGAAAATCTTCGCTTCTGGCATTTTATGTCCATATCCCCTGCAGGTTCATGGTATAACTATGATCATTAGTGTACTACTCCACCAAATTTTCAGAGACACAGTGCCTCGGAATTGACTTCTTGTCGTGAAGTACATCCTCTTCAGGACTGTACAGCCTCCTCATTTCAAGTTTCCTCTGGGTGGGGAGTATCGCAACTCAGGCCACGCACTTCTGGGCTGTGTGGCGCGGTCTGAGGCACGAGGGTCTCCAGATGTCCTTTGGAGTCTAGAGGCTGTCTCCCACAGCCGCTGCACCGTTTTTAGCAAGCCTAAACAAGCTCTTTTTGTGCAGTGACGAAGTGACTCCAAAATGATATATATTTGATAAGGCACATCTTGGTGCTATATAGTGGGTCTGATCATGACTTAGGTTGAGCTTTTTGCACTTAAGGGACCAATATTATCTTGGGTGACCAGAAGTGTGACATCACACAAAAAATCTCTTAGTTCATTTCCTGAGCAGCCAGAATGGCTATTTTACATTTTTCTAAGCATCATCTCTGGGACTGGCTTCTTTTCTCTGAGAACAAATGCTGTTGCTACAACAAATCCCATCTGAACCTTGGTGCGAGAGCGTAGAGGTCTAATGGCAAAACCCTCTGCCGGCTAACTCTCAACAGACTTGCCTCCCTGCATTGTTGTGGGCTAGGAATAACAATCCCTTGGCCTGCTACCTAGAGAAGAAACTAGTCCCTTATTTTTAATAGGGTGATTAGTCCATATTGGCACTGGATTTTGGGGAAATCTGTACGCATTGACACTTGATAAAATTGATATCCTACTCTCACTTTTGAATAATAATTTCCTTAACGTTCAAACTTAATTATCAATGCAATATCCAGGTGCATCGGATCTGAGGAACATTGCAGACATTAGTGCCAAGAAAGCAAAATGGTGGCTGAGTGCTCTAGAAGTAGTTAAGAGCATAGCATAATTTGCTGTCACCAGGTTTTATGATACTTTAAACTAGTATTGTGTTTTGTTCAAGCAAAGTGTTACAGCATTATAAGAGGTCATGTCTTTTTGTATAAAAATTATTTGTATTTTTCATAATTCTTGAAGATTTTCACCTCTCACCTAGTACTGAGCGCGTTTGCTGCAAAGACTTTGTCTTGAAAGCGCTTGGTATGATGTGAGTGGTTGGCCGTGATTCACCACTGGAGACGAGGATCTATAAAGATTTATAAAATGAGTGATGGGTTTTCTACCGAGAAGTGATGGATGTGCCGTTCTCTTGTTTTGCTGGTGGGGATCAAGGGGACCGTGGTGCTCAGGGTTTCAGCGCGGAAATGTTTCGAAAGGGCTGTAGTCTTGCACTGCTGTACTGCTCTGCAAGCTATTTCTCCTCACACTGCCAGGTACAGGATTAGTGTGAATCAGTGCCAGTTATTTCCCCAGTCTCAGAATAAATGGACGAACATTCTTAGCTCCCTTCCACAACTCCTCTATTCTGTAACTTTTCAGCCTCAAAGGTCCCCTGTTTAGTAATGCTTTTGCATGGTGGTCCCTGAATCCCAGAGGTCATTCAGGTGCTCAGCTGTCAGTAGCCATCAGACTGCATTTGATGTGTGGTGGAGTGGTACCGAACGTTCTCCTACCAACCCCATGAGTAATCTCTGTGGCGGACGATAGGTGTCTTGCCTGGTTGGTGCCAGTGTGATTAACACCTGGGCTACAGCCTTTTTCTGTACCACTTTGAGTCAGATTTACCTATTTCTCTGTTTTCTCTTCTCTCTCTTCTCTCTCTTCTCTCTCTTCTCTCTCTCTCTCTCTCTCTCTCTCTCTCTCTCTCTCTCTCTCTCTCTCTCTTCTCTCTCTCTTCTCTCTTTTCTCTCCTCTCTCTTTTCTCTCTCTCTCTCTCGTCCTGCAAGAGTGTCCCTTAGAACCTCCCTTGGTGAGCTGTGAGGAAGTCTGTAGACTATATGAGCTACTTAATGACCTTTTGTTACAGAAAAGGCCCTCAGCCAGTGGCCACACCAGACCCTAAATTAAAATCTTCCATACTGCTTTCGTTTCTTCAATCTCATTGGCCTTGGTGCCCCAAAATACAGTCTAGGATTTCCAAATATGTAGAAACCCACAAATTAAATTCTTTTTTTACTGTGTCCGGTATTTCTCAAAATGTTTGCCTTTGTCATTTTCACAGTTGCCATAGCTCTACCGAGACAATCTTTTGGGATCTGCAAGGAAAACGTTTGAACATGAATAGCTTGGTCGATATGTAGGCCAATGAAGATCCCATTTATTTAGGACACCTTAAAAACGCGACAAGCTAGTTCAGTGTTACTGCCACCTTCAGGTCCCATGGTGGGTAAGCTAGAGTTGAAGGCTCCAAGACCCTGTAAGATATTGTGCAACACTTAACCTGCACCAGTTTGCCAGAAATTCCTTGTTACCTCACAAACTGCCCCTTCTTGGTGGACTGTGACTGGACTTATGGACCAATCTTGCTAAACCACCTTGAACTGGGTAGGCACGTACAGATAGTCTGTATCTATTCATTGACTGCTTGTCAGGAAGACCTGTGCTCTTCCAAAGTGTTTACGAAGTTAGTGCGTTTGCTTACACTGAGTATTATTTTGACCTCATAGATTAATATTGGATAATTATTGGAATTGTATCTCAACAGACGTAAATTCTAGGCACTTTGTTTTTTTTGCTGTTTTAGTATATTTTTCTAGTGCCCCAGGTTGACATTGATAATTCTGGAGTGGGTTGATTTCTGTTATTGTGTCAGAGCCCAAACCCTTAACCACCTCATATTCTAAGCTTTAACTACTCAAAGACGACTATCATTTGAGAGTCATTGAAATTAAGAAAGCCTCACCTAGCTTGTGGAAGCAACACTTTCGAAAGATGGGGTCGAGTGAGGTCAAACAGGACCAATCGTTGGCACTGCAAAACACTCCTCATCAGGTTCAGAACTTGTTGGATAAAAATAGACAAACGGGTAGTCTGGACAGTGAGTATTTAATGAAAGATCAGTTAAAAAAATGAAAGCACTTTTCCTATGGTGTTCATTTCTAGGACATGACCTGGAACTAGTTTGTCTGCTTCTGGAAAGGTTGCAGCCAAGCAGTCTCTGTAGATAAGTATCGGTCCCGCGCTAAGTCTATCTCTACTTGGGTAATACACAGAGCTGCTCTCGGTCATATATTATTTCATCTATATGTCGCACCACTTGCTGTATTGATTGATTCTTTTGGACTGAAATGTTATTCCTGTGAAGCAATACCTAATTTTTTCCTAGGTTAGGCATGGATAACTGCGATGCATTGCAAAAATGTATGGTCTGTATTAAGGAAGTGTTTCTCTGGATGAAACAAATCTCTCTCGTCCTGGATGCTAATAAAACCGAGGTCCTCTTCTTCTGTAATTCCTCCATGAGAACCACAAACTGGTGGCCAGATATCTTTGGCCCAATTACGACCCTTACCCAACATGCTAACAATCTTGAGCAAATCGCTCACAAATCTGTCCTCCTCTTCTAGGAAAAGCCTCACACACGCTTTAATAACATATAGGCTTGATTAATGTAATTCTCTGCTGGTAGGCCTTCTGATTTATCTGTCTCAGATAATTCAAATGTTATAAAACGCAGCAGACAGCTTAATCATTTGTCTGAACAGAAGATCTCCCATTTCTAAACATTTGCCCCAGTTTCATTGACTAACCATTGCTAAAAAAGTCAATTTAAGACCACGCCACAAAACCATTACACCTCTACACAGGAAGGATATATGTCCTCTTTATTCTCTTGGCACCTACCTACATAGCCTGCGCTCCAAGTCATGTCATTTGATGGCTGTTCCTAGATTAAAAAATAGCAGAATTGGGGGTCTCACACTTTCAGAGGTGAAATCTAAGGCTTGGAGTTTACTGAATCTGCCCCACTGGGTTGAACCCAATCTCATAACTTTTTAAAAACAGTTAGAGGCTTACTTATTCACAGCCCTTGTATACCTTGATTGCTGCCCAGTACTTTTGGTTACCTTTTCGTGCCAGGAAACTTCTTACTGAGGTATTTGTGTGCTTAATAAAGGACCCATGTGTGCACATCCTACACCATCAATGGCACCAGCACAAATACCACCCTGTGAGCCAGATAGGCTTAGGCGCTTCGGTGTCATCACATAGGACGTAATGGCCATCCCAATCAATGGTGGGAGCTCCTTTGAACATCTTCCTTCTAGCTTCATCACCACTCTAGACACGCTGGCATCAGCCTTGTTTACTGAACAGAATTCTAGTGAGTAATGCTGCTCAGGTCAGAAAGGCTCTTGCTGGCCTATGTCACATGAAATGACACCAGTCTGTAAGGAGCACAGGTAGTTTCTTGTAGATCGTTGGACAGGAAGTATAGATTAAAACTATGTACCTCCTCTATTGCAGTACATGGCACTTCACTGTCTATGTAAGTATCTATGCAGTACATTGAACCTACTTGATAAGTGCTGTAACACAACTACTGGCCAATGAAATGCCCATAAAGATGATTAACCTAAAGGTGGAGCTAAACCTCAATATATATATAGTGTGTGGCTCACTGGTTAGAGGAGGCAGACCTGGAAGCAGAGGTCAGCCCGGGACCAGGGTTCAATTCCCGGCTCGGCAGGGTCTTGAGTCTTAAAATGTTCATGGACTTGACAATTCTCGCTCCGGTGCCTACTCGATTCACGGGTTCACACTCTGCGACTCTGGGCAATAGCTTGCTTAATCTCCACAACGGCCCCTCGTGGTGGGATGCCTGGCTTTCACCTTGCGGATACCCTGCTGGGGTTATCTCACAGGGGAATACCAGGACGAGTTCCAAAAGCAAGTGCTTGGAAACCGCTTAGTGATTTGCGCTATATAAATTCCTGTACATTTACATTTACACATATATATATATATATATATATATATATATATATATACACATACATCCATACATATACATCCACAATGGCAATATATCCAGAATCAGCCAAAATGTAGGTGCACTCACGGAATCTTAAAATATAAAATACTTTTTAATATGCAGGCCTCCTGCACTGACAGACGCGTATCGGCGCACAGCCTTTTTCGATGCACATCGTGGGTCTATTTTTAGCGATTCACCACCGCTGGGACAGCACCCGAGACGCGTGGACTGGCAGCGGTGATCTGTGATCTTCGGAATAAATAAAATATATATTGCTTTTTAGGTCTAGCCTAGAGACACCTTTATTTGTTTGCCACCTGCCTCATGCAAACAGAAATGTAAAAAAACATAAATATAAGTGCTTTGGGCAGCTCTCTTCATCCAGTAGTGTGTTAAGCTATCATTCACATCTTGCTGCTGTCCGCCACATCATAGGGCAATGGGGCAGCACTCACCTGTTGACGTTTGTGCACTGTGAGTAGCAACATTTTGTCTGATCACATCCACATCTACCTAAAAAGAAGAGTATTTCAGTGCCAATGCTGTTGGTCCATTCTAGACTTTGCCAGTGCTTATTTCTTTACATTATTTGTTCTTTGTATATTTTTAGTCATCTGTGTAAATTTAAATGATGTGATCAGGGTACAGAAATTCAAAATCATTAGTATCTTTTTCTATGCAACAGTAAGAGTCAGATTTTCTTGTGAGGTGTATTAAAACAAAAAAAATGGTTTTATAATATAGACCTCCTGCTTGGAAGCTTCTGTACTGGTCCATTAAATGTATATACAGCCCTATTTGTTTTATGTAACATCTATACAAAAAGCAATACTGCCACCTTTAAGCGGCAGCATGTTTGTTTTCCTTTTATTCCTGCAGCATGTTTTTTTTTTCTTTTTAGCCTTGCGGTATATGCTTGCAGTAAAAAGAAAAATAACTATAGCATCAGGTCGCCATAGCCAGACCTATTGGCTTTACCAAGTGCTCCTTTTAATTCTCTGTTTGTGATTACATGAGCTGAAGTCAACTGCTGTACCTGCCAGACCTAAAACTAATTGTCTTGGTAGGGTCTCCTGATTTCTAGTGGCTGAGAAGAGGATGAGGACTATCTCGTCCACAGGTGCCGTCTTCAGTTTCTTTTTTTTTATTTGCAGTTTTATGAAGCGCGAACTAGACCCGAAGGCATTGGAGCGCCTTACATGAGCACGAGTTCCATTACACAAGGACACATTCATTTATTGGTATGCGCTGGGAGATTAATGAGTGATTTGCCTAGAATCACAGGTTGTTGAGCCGACGCCAAGACTCGTAGCCGGCTCCCCAGTTCCAAAGTCGGCAGCTCTGGTTGTTAGGGCACATCATCCTGTGTCTTGTCTCGCGATGGGTGGTGCCGCCTGGTTCCTGGAAGCACCCATCGGTGCCCCTCCCTCCCTCTCTCTGTCTGTCTAAAGTACAATGTCCTTCAGGGCAAGTCACGCGGGTGCACAACAAAGACCTCATACTCACTCGGCGCTTGTTTAAATTATGGAACGCAGTCCAGGAAGAAAAGGCCGCCGAGACGCGGAAATAGAGATTCTTGCACAACTTCTGCGGTTCTTTTCTGTCCGAGGCGTGAGTGGCCATAAACTGCGGAAGTGCCTATGGTACCGGACCCTACAGAAGGAGCAGGCCTAACCCCCCCTCCGACTCTCGGGTCTACGGACTAGGCCCATGCCCTGCCAAGCGTGGTGCCCGGCGACTGTCCTTGCCAGGGTATCTGCTAGGAGAGCTGCCAGACGCGTCTGCACAGTGCCGCATGCTGCACTGGCACGTCCGGAGCAGGGGGTGCAGCTGGCACTTCCCGGAGCCTCGTATGTGGGGGCGAAGGGTGACACTTCCACGGACCTGGGCCCTGGGATTGGGCGGCTCCCAGGTAACCGCAGTACTCTGACGGGCAGGGCCTCTCCTAACGTATATACAGGCACATGTGCGCAGTGACTTTTTTTTCCTGCGTGGTTTTTCCTCGTCCTCGGATATTTATTCTCCGTGGGTGTTCAGTGCACGTTGTGTGACATTCATGCGTTTGGAGTGAGCTTGCAGGCTCCACTGGGGAGAGGTGTCGGTGCGCTGGCAGTGGTGGTGGAGTTTAAAGGCAGTGGCGAACCCCGAGATGAACGTCTTGACTACCCTGGTAGGAGGGAAGGTAGGGTGGCACTAGGCCTTGTTAAGCACAGTTCGATGGCAGGTGCTTCTTGGAAGTGCCCCTGCAGGGCACACTGGTCTTGTGGAAGGGTCCCAGGCCATGACTACACTGGCAGGAGGGAAGGAAGGGTGGCACTAGGCCTTGTTAAGCACAGTTCGATGGCAGGTGCTTCTTGGAAGTGCCCCTGCAGGGCACACTGGTCTTGTGGATGGGTCCCAGGCTATGACTACACTGGCAGGAGGGAAGGAAGGGTGGCACTAGGCCTTGTTAAGCACAGTTCGATGGCAGGTGCTTCTTGGAAGTGCCCCTGCAGGGCACACTGGTCTTGTGGATGGAACCCAGGCCATGACTACCCTGGCAGGAGGCAAGGAAGGGTGGCACTAGGCTTTGTTGGGCACAGTTCGATGGCAGGTGCTTCTTGGAAGTGCCCCTGCAGGGCACACTGGTCTTGTGGATGGATCCCAGGCCATGACTACACTGGCAGGAGGGAAGGAAGGGTGGCACTAGGCCTTGTTAGGCACAGTTCGATGGCAGGTGCTTCTTGGAAGTGCCCCTGCAGGGCACACTGGTCTTGTGGATGGGTCCCAGGCCATGACTACACTGGCAGGAGGGAAGGAAGGGTGGCACTAGGCCTTGTTAAGCACAGTTCGATGGCAGGTGCTTCTTGGAAGTGCCCCTGCAGGGCACACTGGTCTTGTGGATGGGTCCCAGGCTATGACTACACTGGCAGGAGGGAAGGAAGGGTGGCACTAGGCCTTGTTAAGCACAGTTCGATGGCAGGTGCTTCTTGGAAGTGCCCCTGCAGGGCACACTGGTCTTGTGGATGGGTCCCAGGCCATGACTACACTGGCAGGAGGGAAGGAAGGGTGGCACTAGGCCTTGTTAGGCACAGTTCGATGGCAGGTGCTTCTTAGAAGTGCCCCTGCAGGGCACACTGGTCTTGTGGAAGGGCCTCACTTTAGCTTACATTGATGTCAAGCAAGCACCGGCCACGGTTCTGTATTGTTGTGCCTGACGGCGACACCTTCTTAGGCCACATTAACTAACATCATGTGCAACACAGGCTCTATAAACAGGTCTTCTCTGTAGCTGAGTTGAGCGCCTACCCACTGGGAACCTCACATGACGCTGGGATAATCTCTCAGGCTGTACCTCGTCTGAGGATAGTTTTTTTTCTGATAGGCTCTATGCATTTCTCCTGAGTTAAGTTTGAATCCCTGCCTGGCTTTTATTGCATGAACCTTGGAAATCTTTTCCTAGGTCGTGTTTATCTGCAGGGCACTGGCATCTCAGCGGGTGTTAGGGTTTTTACCTACAGAGTGAACGGAATCTCTGACTCTGCTTTATCTAGCCAGACCTCTGAGCACTTATTTCCTTCTCTCCGCTCGGAGCTTCTTGCTTGCTTTTGTGTAGATCTAGACAAGAGTAGTGTATCATAATCTGTAACCTCAATAAAGAGTTTAACGCAGGTGTTTGTGGTCTAGTGACCCCTCAGCTCAGGAGTCCGGATCCTGAAGGCTTCGCGTTTGAAGGTTGTAACATCTTCCCATCCTCAGGGATTCTCACCTGAGGGGACAATTGTTTTTCTATTTCTATGTGATACTTTCATTGTAAGACATCTTTGTTCCGTGATGACTGCTCTACAAACACTCTCAGAGGGACTTTGACTTTGTCAGACCTCGGCTGTACCTTCTGCTTATCTGCTTTTTATTCCTCCCTCAGATCCCAGTTCATGGATTCCGACATGGATTATGAAAGGCCAAATGTAGAAACCATCAAGTGTGTGGTTGTCGGGGACAATGCTGTTGGGAAGACCCGTCTCATTTGTGCTCGTGCCTGTAATGCCACCTTAACGCAGTACCAGCTTTTAGCAACACATGTGCCTACGGTGTGGGCTATTGACCAGTACCGCGTGTGCCAAGAGGTAAGGATAACTGGTTTTAATACTAATCTAAATGTATGACGAGGGTGTTTGGGTCATGAAGTGCTGCTCTTCATGCAAGGTGTGTACAATGGAGTAATCTCTCTCGCATGCTTCCTCTTTAAGGGGAATCTACTTTGGTTTCCTTCACTACTTCTGCTGTGTGTGTGTGTGTGTGTGTGTGTGTATATATATATATATATATATATATATATATAATCTCACTCCAACCTTTGTTTTTTTCAGTGAATGTATATGTGTGTGTGTGTGTGTATATATATATATATATATATATATATATATATATATATACACACACACACACACACGTATATATTCACTGAAAACAACAAAGGTTGGAGTGAGATTATATTTAGGTTCGGTAATAATATCTTACTTTGCATAATGAATACCCCTCAGAAATTCACTGGAAAAAATAAAGGTTAAAGGGACATTATAGTTAGGTGAAAATGTATGGTAAAACACACCGTTTTAAACAAACAACACCACTGAAATTCACCAGTTACAGTTATCTCTAGGAACTATAACTCATGTCCTATAGTAACTAATACACACGCCCCTGCCATGCACAGTGTTGTAATCAATGATGTAATTTCAGATGTTTTTTTTTTTTTTTTTTACAGTTCAAATAACTTTATTGCGTGATTTAAAAAACCATTGCAAGTACAAGATTTAGAAGGTATCAAAAAGTGTCATTTAAAATACGTTTAAAAGTTCATTTAAAAGAATGAATAAGTAATATTCAATATGGGTAAGTAATGTCAGATATGGGTAAAAGTGACTGGTGAAGCCTGCCAGGTCATTTTGCCAACGAGTGACCACCGACTGTGGGCCCCTCACAAAGTTTTTTTGCTGCGTGATTCATAAATCTGACAAGGGCACAGTTTAATTTAGTGTTCCTCGGATCGAAGCAAGCTAGGACTGCTGCCCTACATGTTCTAATCATTTTTGTATTCCATAGCTGCTTGAAGAGGGCCCGTCTTTCAGTCAGCAGCTTGGGGCAAAGACAAATGATATGTATTATGTCTTCCTTATATTCCCAGCAAAGTCGGCATGAGTCTCGTCCTTGCTCTCTTTTCCATTTTGGCAAATGAACCAACAAGTTAAGAACTCCCAGTCTCAATTTTAAAAAGCTTAATTTTGTTTGTGCATTGAAGGATATGGTTAGATACTGCTGTGGGATCAACAAGGAATATGATTGCAGAGTCAGCCACCCATGACTTCTTTTAGCTAGGCGCGCCTTGTCTTCGACTATTGAAAGCTGTTTGTAATTTCAGATGTTGCAGTGATTTTATCAATGATATCAAAAATCTTGTCATGACTGTTGTAATATAAAAGGTCATCAGCAGTGCATGGGAGTTTGCACCTGTTTGCTGGAATCCAACACAGATAGTCAAGCCCAGCCCTTTTTAATTTCTTTTTGAATCCCACGATTGTCCAGCTGCAGCTAGTGAGATCCCCCGTGTTTCTGTGGGGCTCCTGTTGCAGTCCCGGAGCCTGCCTGTCTTCTGCAAGACTCTTGAGGGATTGAGGAAATTCCCCCAAAAGATTAAAAAAACATTTAGGCCCAAGGGGGGCCTCCAGAAGCCTCCCATATAATCCAGGGAGTCACAGTATGCCTACCCACTTACACGCAATTACAAAAAAAAATCAGGACACAGAGTTTGTGTCCTGAATGGCAACCGCACCTTTTTAGGTCTAAGCCTGCTAGCAGCGCATGCGCTGTAGCAGGCAAAGAGATATTGTCAGGATGGGTTTTCAATACGGCATGAAGCCACGCCCCTTTTTTCCATTGGCAGGCCTCTCGAAACGGAGGCCTGCCATTGGAAAAAGCTCCTGTTTTGCAGATTTGATGCTCTGGATACCGCCTCTCGAGGACTCCATGACCTGCCTTACGGTATCACGACAATATTTCTTGAAATATCGCCTTGGCAACCATGGGGCAGGTCAGGCAGTCCTGGAGGGGCGGGATTCAGTATCCTGTTTCCGCCCCGTTTTTTTTGCGTTTGTGCCGTCATTTCGTTGGGAGTCCTCGGAGATGGAGGTTGTGGGGGTGAGGCGGTGCTGGTCAGTAAACTGTGCTTGTTTACATTAGCATAACTTTGTAGTACCCAAAAGAGCTATTTCCGTGAAAACATTACGATTCGGTCTAAATTTATTATTAAAACTGCGTTTAATAGCCCCAGCAGATCCTCTGAATGTAGGTGAATTTTGCTAATGAGAAGGGCCCAGTAAAACTACACACAGAAGGTTACCAAAGACAAAACGTGTTCACTACTCATACCTGCTCTGCTAACGAGCACCACAATTACTTCGCAGCAGAGGCATAGGCCTTGGATGAGCTCAGTCCAGGGTGCGGGCAGTTAACTACTTTTGTAAGGTAAACTACTCGGTGTGCATTGAGTTGCAAGGCAGTAGCACAGTATCACCGCAGTAGGAACCAGCAATACTGAATGAACAGTTATTAGTATTATTGGCAGTGAGCAAGTAGTATACCTGATGGGTTTTTCCCCCGTGACCCACTGCATCATTCCTTCTAAATTCTGCTATTAAAAGGGAGAGCTCGTTCAAAGGCAGCCATTTTAGCTAGCTGCACCAGCACCAAAGCCCGCCACGTGCATGACTTAAGTGCACCCGCTGCAGTGATATTCCTAACCTCTCTTGGCAGGAGCGCAACACCCATTGGGCTCACCATGCTTCAGCTCCCCCCCACGTCGCGTGTGTCAGCCCGGGCAGAGACAGCTTCGCGTGCTGGCGACTGTCTAATTGCAGCCGCACTGAGTACTTCACAGGTCTTTTAAAGATCATTTAAATGTTAATGAGGCTATTGTAATGGTTATCACCCCTTCTTAGAGGCACCCGGCCTATCGCTGGTAGAATTACCCCCCCCCCCCCCGAATTTTGTTTAACCCCCCCCCCCCCCACAAATTTGGCTCTAGTTGCCTGTCTGTCTCTTGGTACTTGCTGGAGATGGTTATGCAGAGCTCTACCTCAGTCAGAGGCACCAGCAGTTGCCAGAACAGCGTAACTAGAGTCAAATTTCAGGGGGGGCTGGGGACGGGGGGGGGGTTCTAAGAAAACATTTCGGGGGGGGCTGAATCTTTAGGCAATCGGCAGAGTCGAGCTGCAGGGGCTCTTAGAAGGGGTGAATCAATAACAAAGCCCCATTAACATGCACAAGGTCTTTTAAAGACCTGTGAAGTGCTTGGGTGCGGCTGTGAGCGGGCCCGGTAAGTGTCTCATCCCGGGCTGCCACACACGACGTGGGGGGGCTGTAGCTCTTTGAGGCCAATGGGTGTTGCGCACCTGGCGCCGACCGAGTGCAATGGAGGACACACAAGTCTGTCTGACACATAAGTAATTGCAGCAGGGGTGCCAACATCATACCAACAAAACCCTCCTTAGCTGAAAACTGGCCCCAGTTTCTGAACGCTAATCCAGCTTTTCGTGTTTAATACTAGTATCCCATCACCTGCTTGACAAGAACATTAAGTGGAGGGTAAAAGACGACCACAAAGGGTTAAACATCGTGTTTCATTAGGCTGTGGTCCGCCATTTAAACGTCACAGGGACTAACTACCATAGTGAACCTTTTTCGGCAATTTTCAGCAAATAATGCTAGAAAGTTTACTAGTGGAATCTGGGGTGGAAACCAGATAGGTTAGCAACTGATTTTTGTTTTGCTTAAAAATGTGCGCATAGTTGGACTGCTATGTCCACTAGGGCTTTCCATGGCAGTTCAGCGAGGAAGCTCTAGCCATTGGAGTTATTGGGATCTAGCCTTGCTTCTTGGAGCAAGGGTGATTAGCTGGTGCTTCAGCGCTGAAAGGAAACCTGTTCGTATGGATTTGCTGAGGAAGTCTTGCCATGTGCAATGCCAGTACCCGGGGTTGAATTTTTGAGAAAGCTACAGCACAGGAATCACCCGATTCCGTTATGTCCTCAAGGTTGGCCATGAAAAAGGACCCCCTATGTGGGGGCGGAGAACGGTGAGGGGGGCTGATCGAATGCACCAGTTTTAGAGGCAAGCCTGGGGTTTTGCTCAGGGTTGTGGCAGTTTATATTTTCTACAGCTTTTGGTGAATAACGACCGTAGGGTAATGCACACTGTGTTTGGGCAACTGCTCCAGAGGTGTAATGGAGAATAAACATTCTGAACAGCTATGAAGAGCTTGCAAAGGCTGCTCAGTGCTTTGTGAACATTTACCTATAATTCTTTCTGTGTTTGGAGAGGAGTTGGCTTAACGGCTAGAGCGGTCGACCTCGAATCTGGGGAGGTGGGTTCGAGTCTCAGCAACAACGCTGAACATCCTGTGATTCTGAGCTAAATCTCTTATCTCCCGTGCCTAACAAAAACAAGCATTGGCACAGCCAATAGGCCTCGCCTTTGGGACCTTTTAAGTGTTTAGCCAGACCTATTGGCTATGCCTTTTACTTACATTTTTAAAACCAAAATAAAAGGCATACCCATTTCAAAATGCCAATAGCTCATAGAAAAAAAGGCAAAGCCAATAGGTCTGGCAAAACACATATAAGGCCCCAAAGGCGAGACCTATTGGCTTTGCCAATGTTTGTTTCTTCATGTTGCGGCTAGCCAATCGCAGCACGAGCTCCTACAGAGAATGAGACGGCCAAGGGGGGAAAAAATCCCCCTCAACTACTCAGCTCACTCTATTTTTTTATTTTGAGCGACCTCTTGTGAACCCAACCGTCCATATATACAACGTTTTTGAACCTTAAGTTCTCAAAACAACTGATCAGATTTACACCAAATCACAAAAAGCACACATTCTGGACCAAAATATAGCTTTCTGACAAATTTGGTGTATTTCATTTCAACCTTTTTCACAGTATGGCTCTTTAATTTTCCTATGGAAAAATGAATGGAGAAATTAAGTTTTGGGACCGCCTTTTTTGTTAATTCACTCCCCTCTTGACGGATCACCCCTTCACTGCTAAGGGAGGAGCTGAGATGGATGAACGTTTGCTTTGGAAAGTTTGATGAAGATTCGCCCAACGGCACCAAAGTTATTAGCAAACCAAAAAATCTATTTCCTATGTTAGCTAGGTCCTAACTATAACCAAACTATAAAGTGGCAGCTGCCAGGTGTGTATGTATATGTATATGTATATATGTATATATATATATATACCAACAAATTTGTTCACAGTCCACAAGAACGACGTCCAGGCCACAAGTAGTATTCAAATCTGGATTTATTTCACAGCCCTACTCGACGCGTTTCGGGAATTGCCTTCCCTTTCTCACGAGTACCATAGTCTGTTTGCATCCATTATTTAAAGTGAATCACATGACTTCATTGAATGATAGACATAGCCAACAGACTACCAACACATCACATGTCTGGAGCTATATAATACATACTTTTTATCAGCAATGTGTGGCATAATGTATATAAATCAGAAGGATAAATGAGTTCATTTGTTGCATATCATTTTAGAACGGGCAGAATACATTGTAACAATTATACGATGTTCTCTTGAATAAGACGGGGACGATCAACCCATTCGCATTATTTCTAACTTCCCGTTGGATTAAAGGGACGACTTTAAATCCTCGGTAAGGTTTCATGGCATTTCAAATCATATGCAAGAATTAACCACATTCTATAAGTTTAAACAAAAAATAAAACTGGATTGAGCTCTCCTTGAAAATACGTTCCGATCAGGGCTCGAACCCTTGGTAATGCCATTTGCTCATGTTCTCATTTGATCGTTCATTGCGTAGAGCTACAGCGTTCCATTCTATAGCCCTGCTCTTTTCACCAAGTCCACATGTTCCACTATGTATTGTGGATAATTGCGGTCTGTGTAAAAGAACCTCCTGTCTGTTGAGGTTCCGGTTTATTCGTATTTTACACAGTTTGCTCGAGAATTTGCCCAAGTGGGCCTTGAATTCACCTATTAGTTAGTAGTTCATTTGTGGTCACATTCAAGTCTTGACTCTCACATAAGAAGACATCTTTCATTGTAAACTTGCCCAGCTTGCTCTTTGCAACACGATACATACTGCCACACACTTTCTGATCTTGGTGTATTTTCATACTCTCCCACATTGTTTGGTACCTGTGACAAAATAACAAAACACAGTGATTAAATAAACTACCAATACCGTGCCTTACATACATTCATACATATAAAACTTAAGATCAGAGGACAGTTTCAGCAGAAGTTATATATATCAACACACTTTTTATCGGTTTAGCCTAAATGCACACCCAGGCCTTCGTCGCAATTGTGCCCCGTGGGTTGTAACATATGATATTTGATTATGAATCTTGACTCCAGTCGTCTGAGTTCCTGAAGTCGGTTCCCGCCTCTTTCTCTTATTGGCACTTGGTCTAGTGCCATATAGGAGAGGAGGCTATTATTACTTTTGTGGTGGGACGCAAAGTGTCTAGCCATGGGATACTGCTTGTCTTGGTTCTTTATGGCTCTTAGATGCTGTAAGATCCTGTCTTTGACTGGTTTAATGGTACTGCCCACGTAGAATTTATTGCACGGGCATTTGAGTGCATACACCACATATTCTGTGTGGCAACTCAGGTGTTTAGTGATTTTGAAAGGCTCACACAGTTGGGATAGTTTTATCTCTTTAACATTGTGGCTGAATTTGCACGCTTTACATTTGCCACAGACATAGAATCCCTGGACTGGATTGGTTCTCTTACGGTTGACTATCAGTGTCTGGCATACTTTGTCTTTGAGACACATGGGTTTCCTGTACGTAATTTGAGGGTAGTCCCTGATACTCTTTTGAATATCTTTGTCAGTCTGAAGGGTATTCCAATATTTATTGATTACTCCTCTTACCTCTTTAGTTTGGGAGTGGTAGTCAGTAATGAATCTCACTCCTTCTTTTGTCTCTTCTTTTTCTTTACTAGAGGGTAGGACGGTGTCCCTTTCTGCCACTTTGCGTACTGCATCAGCGATACACTTTTTGCTGTATCCTCTGGATTTAAATCTGTCACACATTATGTCTCTCTCCTTTTCGTAATCTAGTTGTCTTGTGCAATTTCTTTTGGCTCTGAGAAGTTCGCCAAAAGGAATTGAGTTAATCAGATTTCGGGGATGGCAGCTTTGTGCATGTAGGAGGCTGTTTCCCGCGGTCTCCTTTCTGTACAAAGTTGTCACTAACTTCCTTTCATCAATGCTGACTTTTAGGTCTAAAAAGTCAACAGTTATTTCATCAGTGTGGCTAGTAAATGACAGATTAAATTCATTTATGTTCAAGGCAGCCACAAATTCCTCTGCCTCATCTTTGGTACCATCCCAGATGACAAAAATGTCATCAATGTACTGGAGCCAAGTCCGTACTCCGGTACGATATTGATCTAGTTTACGGACAGTAAGTTCTTCCCACCAACCTAAGTAAATCCCAGCAAAACTAGGGGCAAAACAAGTGCCCATAGAAGTGCCAAGTAGTTGGTGGTAGATGGCACCATTGAACAGGAAGTAGTTCTGAGTAAGGCATGTGTAGATCATGTCTAACAACATCTCAGTATGGAAAAGGTATGATACTGATCTTGTGCCAAGGAAATGTCTGCATGCTTTTATACCCAATTCATGGGGGATATTGGTGTAGAGGCTGTTGACATCTAATGTCATGAGCAAACAGCCTGAGTTGACAGTGACATTAGATATTTTCTCTAAAAAATCACCTGAGTCTTTCAAATACGATGGAAGGCCCTGCACTATTGGTTGTAGAAAATGGTCTACGTATCGTGATGTGTTTTCCAGGTCACTGTTCCTAGAAGATACTATTGGCCTACCTGGGGGATTGGTAGGATCTTTGTGCTGCTTAAACTCTCAACACCAATATCCCCCATGAATTGGGTATAAAAGCATGCAGACATTTCCTTGGCACAAGATCAGTATCATACCTTTTCCATACTGAGATGTTGTTAGACATGATCTACACATGCCTTACTCAGAACTACTTCCTGTTCAATGGTGCCATCTACCACCAACTACTTGGCACTTCTATGGGCACTTGTTTTGCCCCTAGTTTTGCTGGGATTTACTTAGGTTGGTGGGAAGAACTTACTGTCCGTAAACTAGATCAATATCGTACCGGAGTACGGACTTGGCTCCGGTACATTGATGACATTTTTGTCATCTGGGATGGTACCAAAGATGAGGCAGAGGAATTTGTGGCTGCCTTGAACATAAATGAATTTAATCTGTCATTTACTAGCCCCACTGATGAAAGAACTGTTGACTTTTTAGACCTAAAAGTCAGCATTGATGAAAGGAAGTTAGTGACAACTTTGTACAGAAAGGAGACCGCGGGAAACAGCCTCCTACATGCACAAAGCTGCCATCCCCGAAATCTGATTAACTCAATTCCTTTTGGCGAACTTCTCAGAGCCAAAAGAAATTGCACAAGACAACTAGATTACGAAAAGGAGAGAGACATAATGTGTGACAGATTTAAATCCAGAGGATACAGCAAAAAGTGTATCGCTGATGCAGTACGCAAAGTGGCAGAAAGGGACACCGTCCTACCCTCTAGTAAAGAAAAAGAAGAGACAAAAGAAGGAGTGAGATTCATTACTGACTACCACTCCCAAACTAAAGAGGTAAGAGGAGCAATCAATAAATATTGGAATACCCTTCAGACTGACAAAGATATTCAAAAGAGTATCAGGGACTACCCCCAAATTACGTACAGGAAACCCATGTGTCTCAAAGACAAAGTATGCCAGACACTGATAGTCAACCGTAAGAGAAGCAATCCAGACCAGGGATTCTATGTCTGTGGCAAATGTAAAGCGTGCAAATTCAGCCACAATGTTAAAGAGATAAAACTATCCCAACTGTGTGAGCCTTTCAAAATCACTAAACACCTGAGTTGCCACACAGAATATGTGGTGTATGCACTCAAATGCCCGTGCAATAAATTCTACGTGGGCAGTACCATTAAACCAGTCAAAGACAGGATCTTACAGCATCTAAGAGCCATAAAGAACCAAGACAAGCAGTATCCCATGGCTAGACACTTTGCGTCCCACCACAAAAGTAATAATAGCCTCTTCTCCTATATGGCACTAGACCAAGTGCCAATAAGAGAAAGAGGCGGGAACCGACTTCAGGAACTCAGACGACTGGAGTCAAGATTCATAATCAAATATCATATGTTACAACCCACGGGGCACAATTGCGACGAAGGCCTGGGTGTGCATTTAGGCTAAACCGATAAAAAGTGTGTTGATATATATAACTTCTGCTGAAACTGTCCTCTGATCTTAAGTTTTATATGTATGAATGTATGTAAGGCACGGTATTGGTAGTTTATTTAATCACTGTGTTTTGTTATTTTGTCACAGGTACCAAACAATGTGGGAGAGTATGAAAATAAACCAAGATCAGAAAGTGTGTGGCAGTATGTATCGTGTTGCAAAGAGCAAGCTGGGCAAGTTTACAATGAAAGATGTCTTCTTATGTGAGAGCCAAGACTTGAATGTGACCACAAATGAACTACCAACTAATAGGTGAATTCAAGGCCCACTTGGGCTAAATTCTCGAGCAAACTGTGTAAAATACGAATAAACCGGAACCTCAACAGACAGGAGGTTCTTTTACACAGACCGCAATTATCCACAATACATAGTGGAACATGTGGACTTGGTGAAAAGAGCAGGGCTATAGAATGGAACGCTGTAGCTCTACGCAATGAACGATCAAATTAGAACATGAGCAAATGGCATTACCAAGGGTTCGAGCCCTGATCGGAACGTATTTTCAAGGAGAGCTCAATCCAGTTTTATTTTTTGTTTAAACTTATAGAATGTGGTTAATTCTTGCATATGATTTGAAATGCCATGAAACCTTACCGAGGATTTAAAGTCTTCCCTTTAATCCAACGGGAAGTTAGAAATAATGCGAATGGGTTGATCGTCCCCGTCGTATTCAAGAGAACATCGTATAATTGTTACAATGTATTCTGCCCGTTCTAAAATGATATGCAACAAATGAACTCATTTATCCTTCTGATTTATATACATTATGCCACACATTGCTGATAAAAAGTATGTATTATATAGCTCCAGACATGTGATGTGTTGGTAGTCTGTTGGCTATGTCTATCATTCAATGAAGTCATGTGATTCACTTTAAATAATGGATGCAAACAGACTATGGTACTCGTGAGAAAGGGAAGGCAATTCCCGAAACGCGTCGAGTAGGGCTGTGAAATAAATCCAGATTTGAATACTACTTGTGGCCTGGACGTCGTTCTTGTGGACTGTGAACAAATTTGTTGGTGTATCTAGGGACTGGCGATCCCGTCCGGAGCCCGCCGCTGCAAATGGCCAAACAGCTTTGCGCTAAAACTTCTGTTGATATATATATATATATATCTTCCACCAAAGCCACATAAACACTGCCAAACTCTTCAACGGGTGCCTCCTTTGTGGGCTGAAGAAAAAAAGAAATACAAATAAAACACACACACACCCCTCTGCCATCTCTGGGTGGCGGTGCCCACCCTTGCAATTTTGAGCATCATCTGGATGATAATAGCTAATAGTAATTGCCATCAGTATTGTTATCACATTAATGGCAATACAAGTTGAAAGTATTCGCATTGCCTGGCTGTCGCAGCCAAATTGTGGAAGCACTTCATACTAGTATTGCACTGTTAAGGCTCACTCTCTGACCCTCTCTTATGAGAAGCGAGCCAGACTGGCACATTTCTCAGACACATGCGCCAGTGCGCATGCACTGGGCATCTCCTATAATTTGTTTTAGGCCTAGTGGCTTACCTTACACAGCCCTGGCCCTGTTTTCTCAGGGGCTTGCCGAGCCACCCCATATGACGAACAGCAGCTCCTGTTTTTAAGGCTGCACCGGGCGCATAGGGCATCAGCTCTGTAATTTCCACTCATAGACCCATGCATCAGAACCCCACCCTTTCCCAAGTCAACAGCTTATGACAACTTGGGAAAGAGTGGGGTTACAGAGTTAAAGTGAAAATAGGGTGCATGCAGAGCAGGTTTGTGCTCTTGTAGGCGTGCTACTGCTGGGTTTCCTAAGTTAGAGAGCCGGCCCTTTGGTGGCTTTGAAGATGGGAGCGGTCGCATAGCACCAAGGACAGAAGGCTGGCAGAGGGAGGGGCTGTGGCCCGTCTACAGCATGGGTAAGAGTGTTTCACGGAGAAAGAAGTGAATCGGGGAGGCTGTGTGGATTATACTGGGTCATGAGAGCTGCATTTATGAAGTGACTTCCTCTCCGTTTTATAACTACTTCTTTAATACTGTGACTCCTTGCCATTGTTATTTTAAGGGCGCAGTAAACCTTTCTCTTCCGTTTATTAAAATGAATGATTGTAATCTTCACCATTATTAACCCAGCTGCTCTCTGACTGAGTCTGTCCAATCAAACGTGCCTTTGGATGCCTGGCTTCCCTGTTGCTCGGACTGCAGCTTGCATGGTTCTCTTTAGCACCTCCCCCTCTTTAACCCCTCCCCTGCTGATGACGGAACCGCTTCGTCATCAGCTACAGTTGAGCTGTGCTGATGACGGAGCGGTTCCGTCATGACCTGGCCGCCGCGCCTGCGCGGCGCTGATTTCGCGCCTGCGCGGCAGTTTTAATGAGCGGGGCGGGTCATGACGGAACCGCTCCGTCACCAGCACAGCTCAACTGTAGCTGGTGACGGACCAGTTCTGTCACCAGCATGCGGCGGCCGCGCGGCCGCCCCGCCCTTTTAGCGCTGCGGCGGAATAGCCGCCGCAGCGAAAGGGTTAAAAGTTGTCACACAGTTCCTTGGGAGCCGTTCACTTACAAAGCTCAAAATACGTTTTTTATTCAACAATATCTTTTCAGGTAATCATGTCCCACGCAGTGTTTTGTTAAAAATGCTTAAGGTCTTTTTTAGGGTGCCCTCCGTCGCCAGCTAAACTTTCAGGGAAAAGATTTGTCTGGATCTATCACATTTAACAATGAAAACAGGAATAAATGTTTTGGGAATGAAAGTTCGATTTCAACTTATGTATGTCGTAAATATATATATATATATATATATATATATATCACCTCCTTATGGATCAAACAAAAAGAACTGAATGTCTAAAAAAGAAACAAAAACAGACAAATATCGAGGAAGAACCCATCAGGCTAATCTTGGATTACAGTTTGGAGGCAAAGCAAATAAACCACATATTGAGAAAGAACTGGAAAATTCTTCAACTAGACCAAACAATCGGTCACAAAATGGGCAACCACCCAGTAATCACATATAGGAGGGCTAAAAATCTACAGGACCAGCTGGTCCACAGTCATTTCCAATCCACAAAGAAAAAGACAAATTGGTTACAAACACGGGGCTTCATCAAGTGCTACAATTGTAAGGTATGCGAGATTGCCAAACCCACTACGGAACTCACAATGCCAAATAAAAAAATTTGGAAAATCCAAGAATGCATAACCTGCAACAGCAAGTACACAATATATATGATTGAGTGCCCTTGCAATATGAGGTACATTGGCAGCACAATCTGTGAATTAAAAAAAAGAATTCTGGAGCATGTGCGGGCAACAATCCACAAGGATAGAAGCAACGCTGTTGCCAAACACATGGAGGCACAACATAATGGAGACTGGAAGCAATTGCGCTTCTGGGGTCTGGAAACAATGGCTCTCTCGGACAGGGGTGGCCACATGGAAAAACTCTTGAGATGCAAAGAATCCAGACATATTCTATCTTTCAGAACGATGACCCCACTAGGCCTCAACCAGTCAGAAGAACTTTATATTCACTTGTAGCGGACTGAAAAGTACACCAATTTCTATGCCATAAATGATCCGCCTCCTCTCTCTTATCCAGTAATAATTTTTTTGAAAAACCTTTGTTTTAAATTTTCACATCCCTGCACATCACTTTCCCTCACTCTTTGGCAAGCACACTCACATAATCCAATAGAAGCACATGGTACATTAGCCCACCGGAGGGCGGGACTTTTGCTTTCTAAACTTGTAATTGTAAAAAAGTTTTTCAATTGCGTATAACTGCAGTACCATAATGGGCAAACACACAACTATGGAAATGTTGATTAATGGTCTAAATGCTCTAGTGATGTAAATATATCCCAAACTACAAATCCCACAATGCCGACGATATGAGGCAGATAGCCCACTGGAGGGCAGAACTTTGTTTCAAAAATGTTTAAAAATGTTAAAAGAATTGTGTGAACATTATCCAATGATACATAAATTATCCAAGGCACGAAATTGGTGATTGTGAACATTGGGAAAGGAAAGTATATTGTTTAAGTTCTAAATGCCTTAGTTTTGTAAATACCAAGAACTACCAATCCCATAATGCCCATTGTAATACACCCCAGTGGGCGGTACTTGCAGTATCAGGAAATGTTTCAAAACAATGTGAGTCACACACACAAACTAACCGTGAACAAGACAGCGGACGCTGTCGAAACGCATTGGTTTTTTGTTTTTCTGACCCCATGGATAAATAAATCACAAGGAAACTTAACGGCAGTGCTGTGCTGGAATTTGTTTTGAATGCGACTCCGTGTTTTTCTTCCTCGAGGGGGAGAAATATTGTGGAATATATATATATATATATATATATATATCGGTTGAACAACCTACCTTAACTAGGCTTTTCTTCCATTTATTAAACGCAATGTTTGATTTATTGTGCGCCATTATTCATTTAGAGGGCCGGCCTGTGACTGGCAGTGCTTAATTTGTGCTTGTGGTTGCAGATGGTGGGCACTGACCCTCATTTTTTGGGACAGGGGCTAATTTTACATTACATTATGGCCCAGAGCTAGCGAGAGAATAGAAAGGAGGACAAGAAATATAGGAAGACAGTGTCAAGGGGAATAAACAAGAATAGAAAAAAATCCAACAAACTTGAGATATTGAGACTGGAAGGGTAGGGGTGGAAGAAAGCCTTGTTATCAGGAAACCTTGGCGTTCGGCTGCACTGGAAGTGGGCTGCAAATAAAAACGTTGTTAACCTGCAGTTATGCCATTTAGGTCGAAGCTACCAGACAGCACAACTGTCTGGTTTGCTAAAGATGTCTTGAGACATTCAGAAAGCTTCCCTGGGAGTGCATTCCACTTATTGCTTTTCATTCGCTTTGTGATGTGTAACTCCCATTTTCTGGCTTTCCATTTGTCAGTTCAGTTCATTAAACTTTATTTCGATTCGTCAACAGAATCATAAAAGTATACAATTTTTAAAAATCGGGTTTACACAGAATTATCTAAATTCCACATTAAAATGTTAGTCAATCAAAGGAAAGAGAAGGCCATACACAATTAAAAATGAAAAAGTGCTTGTGCTATTAAACAGCAGGAACTAAGTACAACACATTAGCTCTGCAAAGTTTAAAAATCAAAATTAACTACTACATTTGTAGACCAAATCATCTGCTGCTTTAGTTATCAAAATAGGCATACACGGTTTCCATTAATACTGCTCAATATCGTCTTCTAATAGTGAGTGCTAGCTTAATAAAACTAAGCACAGCACTGCATATAGCTGCAGTGGACAATGACATCAAATACTCATAGCCTTCCCTGTAATCACATGGTCGAATATCCAGCAAAACAGGTTTAATTAACCGATTTCTTAGTTCCTTATACAAAGTACAAAAGAGAACAAGATGCAGGGTGCATTGTGAAACCTTATTATTACAAGGACAAGGGGGTAGCCTCTCACACGAACCCCCTTGTTTCGGAAATGCGAACAAAAAATGCAATGTATTTAAACGAAATCTTGTCAAATAAAAGCGCCATTGGGTGTGCATAGTGAAGGATAAATAAAACTGATGCTGCAATTTACCCCTATTATATGATGTTTGTTCAGTTTCTTTTAGCATGCCCAGGGTGCGCCACTGCATTCTTTGCCACTATACTCTGCAACACTGTATGCCAGTGCCCTCTACATCAGTTCATTTTACTCTGTTCTACACCACTCCACGCCACTGCACTTTACTCTGCACCACTGTACTCAACGCAACTACTCTACTCTGCACCTCTCTACTCTACCCCACTGCACTCTGTCACTCTACACTACTGAACTCTGCACCACTCTACTCTGCAACACTGAACTCTGCACCACTCTACTCCGCACTACTGCATTTTATGCCACTGCACCTTACGCCACTGCACTCTATTCCAATGTGCTCTGCATCACTGCACTCTATGCCAGTGCAGTCTAAAGCACTATATTTTACTCTACAACAATTTACTCTGAACCACTCTACTCCACTGCATTTGCCACTCCACTCTACTTTACACCACTATACTCTATGGCACTCTACTCTGCATAGCACCACTCTGCATCACTCAACTCTGCTCCACAGCACTCTAATTTGCAAAACTCTAATTTACGCCACTGCATTGTACGATGCTGCATTGTATGCCACTGAATTCTATGCCGCTGCACTCCACGCCTATGCACTCTACTCCAGTCCACTCTATGCCACTCCAATACATAACACTCTACAACGCTCTACTCCACTGTTTGCCATTCCAGTCTGTAACTTTCAACACCACTTTTCTCTACGCCGCTAACTTGTAGCAAAGTAAACAGTAACAATGCTGGTGTACGACATGGCTAAAACACATTGGTAAAGCCAATGTAACTCTTGCATAGGCGAGACCTATTGGCTTTGCCAATGCTTGTTATAAATTAAGCACTGGACTCAGCCTATGAATGCATTGGCTGCAGAGAGCCCCATATTAAATCTGTCGACAAAATCAACCCTTATGGCAGTAAATTATTTGGTTGGGGTCTTTGTCAAGGCTGGTATACCAGTGACATTATAGCTGTAGCACCTTTGAGGGTAGAAAAAGTGAATTTCATTCCATTGGGAGCATAAAGCTACTTGAAGGCTTACATTTAAATGAGGAAGGTTTCCAAACTTTAACAGAGTACTCAATTTGGACATCACCCTGTTTGACTGTAACTCAGCAGCGCCTTATACTGCAATGCTTGCAACTTGCAGTAGAGTAATATTTCACAAGAGTTTTCAGGTGGATCCTTTAAGCTCCTAATGTGATGTATTTCCTGCATTAGCCTTCCTCCCTTGCATGTGTCTTGCAGCACCACCCTCTCTCAGAGTGCTAGACAACTTAGAGCAGGGACTTCAGTTACATTACAAACATACCAGCAGTAAGTAGTGGGTACTTTTGACTCCCTGCTGCCTTGATGCATCCCTCAAGTGCTGCTAACATCAACACGCCGCTAGTGTTACTTCCCTATTTGAACCCTTCATGACTAATGTATATGAGGCATACACCCGCTTGTCGAAGTAGCACTCTGCCCATCAAGCTGGTTTCTGTACCACACAACTCTATGACCGTCAGGTATATTAACTTTCCAATACTTTTCCAATTCTTTTTGTAAAAACAACTAGAATTAGTCCATAAAGCTCATCATTGTTTCTTCAAAACAAACTGGCGTCTTCCTCATTAAAAATTAAAAAAATCCAAATCAGTGTTACGAGCAGTTAATTATTTAATCTTCATGACAACTTATTTCGTTTTCTGCTTGCCATTCTCCATTGTATTTCGGACGTTTGGGCCCTTCTTCAAGCGGCATGAATTATTTAAAAGGCTTGTATATCACAGAACAAACTCAACCTTAAACTTTTTTCACGTAGACCTAGTGCTACATATTAGCATTGCCTCAATTCCCCATGCCACATTCTACTGTCCAGTGGGGTTTAATGCTTCTCTCCCCTTTTGAAGTGTGTGGTGTTCAGTCATGCATTTCAAAGAGACAAGTTAGTGTCTTGTGGTGCGTCTTCCTTCCCCCATGTCCTGTGTGTGTGACCATCAAGCCTTCCAGCAGAGCCTTCACACTCCTTCTCAGTGACCTACCGTACACAGGTGCTGTCTATGTTTAACTCAAACTGCATGTGTTTGACCTGAAGGCGTACTTCTACCCACCATGTTACTAAATTATTGTAGATCGCTGTTCTCGCCCGCCTTAATTTCCCACTAGCCCCCATGCAAAATATATGGCATGCATTGTTGATTTGTCCCACATAACTTTGTATAGAGTAAGAACTTCAATTTGGAATATATACTGCTATTTCCCTCCACTTTGGCCTTGAGGGATACCTCTACTAAAATGAGCCCTCCACAGTTGATTTCACATAAATGACACTGGCAATGCCTCTTTGTCACAAACCACTTGTCGCGTGAATTCCAACAGTACTCCTACCGCTCCATATGGTACGAAACATGCAGCCATTCTGCTATTACTGTGTGTGATCTTTCTGTGCCGCACCTTTCCTGCCACAATCTTTATCACCCTCATCATTTCCATCCTGCCCCAAACAATGTGCACAATTCAATAAAGAGTATCTTCCTCCCACCTCTACCTTTAAAACTAAGGTTTAGTGCCTCTTCTGCTTTCTTCTGCCACATTGTGTATGACCCACGGCTATGCCTCCTGTTCCTCCATAGGTGCTGGAGCGGTCCCGGGATGTGGTTGATGATGTCAGTGTGTCATTGCGCCTTTGGGATACATTTGGGGATCACCACAAGGATCGAAGATTCGCATATGGCAGGTAATATTTTTTCAGAAATTGATCATTATTTCTCTACATAATCGAGAAGACATTCTGGAAAACAAAAGGAGGCCACTTTTCACAAAATTTTCGCCTAAGCCTAAAATCACCATAGAACTCTCTTGTCCCGAAACGAGTCGTTATTCAATCCTGTGGGTCACTCGTTATTTGTGAGAGTCCCCTACATACTTCGCTTGTGGATTTAGCAAGGTGGAACATCTATTTGTTCTTGAAGGACTGTGGGAGAAGATTTAGTGTTGCTTGCTTACATCTTCTGCATTGCCTTTCTCTCCTCAGGTCTGATGTGGTTGTTTTGTGTTTCTCCATCGCTAACCCGAACTCTCTGCACCATGTCAAGACCATGTGGTATCAGGAGATCAAGCACTTCTGCCCCCGAGCACCCGTCATCCTTGTGGGCTGCCAGCTTGACCTACGTTATGCTGACTTGGAAGCAGTAAACCGTGCACGACGACCCTTAGCCAGGTGAGGCATGGATAAGGCATGTGTGGCAGAAGACATTGTCTGTGGCAGGTGTCTGGGGTTTTCTTTGAAGTGCTGGAGCAGAAGTGCCTGTATGGGCTGTGTGAGAGTTAAAAAGGTTCACAAGTCCCACTGCAATCAGAGTTGTGAGATGCTTTGGAATATCTAATCTGTTAGTGTGGGTCTGTCTAAAATGTGATGTTTGTAATAGGACAGCATGAGTTCAGGCCTTAGTTTATCATTATATGTTGATGTGGTCACAGACTAAGCAAATTTGAAATCTTCATTTGAGGGTCAAAGATTTGAGGTTTCCAGTTGTTAGATGGTTTTGGTGAGCAGCGCCACTGGTGAGTTCACTCATTCCTGTGCATATTTTGAGAAAGCCTTAAATTGGTCACCCGCTGTGAATTTGGGAAGTCCATATGTCTCTGATGGAGTGGTTCTGTACAGAGAAGTAAATCTACTTAGCCTGTGGTTGTGCCATTGATCGGCTCCAAGACATTTCATGATGAAGTTTCCTCTAGATGCCTTTAAAGAGATTACGTATTTGACTACTTGTCAATCACAGAGCAAAATCATAGGTGTATAAAAATTATCAAATTACTTTTGCCTGGTGTTCAAGACCTTCATCACTTTTTTTTACCAAGAGGGGAGAACCTTCTCCTCTGTTTTTTATAATTGCCCCTTTCACATTCATGCCACACCACCCTCCATTCTCGCTTAAAAAGTAGACCGAGGGAGCAGGATAGGACTTTTCCGTAGAATGAGAGGCTGAAGAGCTTAGCAGGACTGACTTCAGCCTCTATCTTTTTGCCATTGTCAGTCCTACTCCGCCCCTCGATCTCTACTCCAGCCCATTAATGTAATTTCCTCATCCCTCTCTTTTCCGGCCCATTCAGATCTCTGGCCTATTTTCTTGCTTGTGGCCTAGTGGATAATTAATTTAGTATGACAGTGGTGAGAGTAGGGAGTGAAAGAGGTGTGGATTAGATTCAAGATTGTCAGTAGCTTGGTGGAGGGTGAAGTGATGAAGGCCTGACCCGTCCCCACAAAGGCAGTCCACTTACAGACTTCCCCCTCCTCTCTTCAGAGAAACTTGTTTTATAGCCACCTTCTCAAGCATTTCACTTGTTTACAGGTAAACATTGATGGAAATGCACCATTTGAAGGAAAGAATGAAGGCAAATGTCCTCTACATATGTACTTCAATGGATTTACCCTAATAACTTGACAATAAACACCAATAACATTTTGGCTTGTGATTTCACGTCAGTGATTTCTACGTAAAGTAATTGTCGTGGCAGATATCTCAATGGGATAGGTTATGGGTAAATCCTTAATGGCCATCATAGGCTCTTCAGAGGAAGCAGTGCCTTCGAGTTCTTAGGTCTAAGTTGCCCACCTTCTGCAGCAAATACACCCCCCTTTCTTTCTCTCTCCTAACACAGGGCTCTTTACTCATTCCACTTGTCCCTCCTACTCCCTACACACCAAACCTTCACTTTCACTCCCTAATTCTGCCTTTCTCGATAAAGCAGTAAGATGACTTAAATTCTTCTGTGAGCTTGACCTGCCCACTGCTCGCCCATGGCAGTGAAAATATTTGCATTGCATAGTCTTTTATTCTACTTCAGCACTGGAGAACCAGTAAAAATGTTCACTGGTAGCCACAAAAAGGTAGAGGGTTGTAATATATGGGACAAATGAGAAGGTCACTTAGATAATGACAAGAAAATTATATAATTCTTCCTCTCCTGCCGTTTCAGGCTAGGAAAATCATGATCGAGGCCCTTGTACTATCCCGGCTGGACCATGGGAACGCGCTCTATTTAGGTGCCCCTGTCGCCACCCTTTCCAAATTACAGACTATCCAGAATTGGATTGCAAGACTCTTACTGTGCACCCCTAAACACCAGTCGGCCAAATCTGCCCTGAAATCACTCCATTGGCTTCCCGTCCAGGAGAGAGTCAAGTTCAAGTCCCTGTGTATTGCCCATAAATCTCTATTCAAAACTGGTCCCCCCATTCTTCATAATATAATCCAGCCCTATGAGGCCAACAGAAGCCTGCGATCCAAAGCTATGAACCTGGCCACCATCCCTAGGATCAGGAAAGCTAGAAGTGGAGCCGGCAATTCTCGCTCAATGCCGCCAGACTCTGGAACTCCCTTCCCCTCTACCTGTGAGCAGAACCCAACCATCTCTCCTTTCGCAGATCCCTAAAAACACTACTTTTTCCTTAACTGGCTCCACACCTCACTGCTGTTACTGCAAGCGCTGGGATGCCTCCAGGTAGCCATGCGCTATATAAATGTTACTCAATTTCAATTTCTCAATTTCAGTAATTGGCATGCCTTGCTATGCCTTGCCACTATTGCAGCTTTTTTAATGGGAGATTGTTACTAGGCTTTCTGTGTTGTGGCTTTAGCCATGGCAGACCTATATAGGTTCTTTGTGTTGAGTTTGAGTTGCAGCTGGGTGTTCGGTGTGGAGCACTGGCTAAAAGGTGTAAAAAATCTGGGTCTCAGTGAAGTAGATGTTATTTACATGTACAGAGAAAATGTGAGTTATATTGGGCAGTGCATGAGTGGGCAGTATCTTTTTGATCATATTAAAGTGACTAGTTGTGAGCAGCCGGTTATATCTCTGAACATCTTTGCTTGCTAATATTCTCTTTTATTTTGTTCTCTCTGATTATAATATTCTGAATTTTCTGTTACAGACCAATCAAGCTCAATGAAATCCTCCCACCAGAGAAGGGCCGGGAGGTCGCCAAAGAGTTGGGTATTCCCTACTATGAGACAAGTGTGGTTGCGCAGTTTGGGATCAAAGACGTCTTCGACAATGCCATTCGTGCTGCGCTTATCTCCCGTAGACACCTCCAGTTCTGGAAGTCCCATCTCCGTAATGCCCAAAAACCTTTGCTCCAAGCCCCCTTCCTGCCACCCAAGCCACCGCCACCCATCATTATTGTCCCAGACCCCCCAACCAACAATGATGATCACCCAGCCCACTTGCTGGAGGACCCCATGTGTGCTGATGTAATACTGGTGCTACAGGAGAAAATCAAAATATATGCTCACAAAATCTACCTCTCCACCTCCTCTTCAAAGTTCTATGATCTGTTCTTGATGGACCTCAGTGAAGACTTGCAGATTGGAGCCGGCTCTGGGGAACGGACATTTCATCAAGATGACCGTCAGGGCAGAGACCTCATTAGGGCTGCAAGTTTCTATATCTGTGATAGTACAGAGGACCTCAGCTGTAACCAGCCGTGCCTTAGAACTTCTACAAGTGATGGCATCCTGAAGGCCAGCGTGGGCGATGGTGAGGTGGTGGGGGAGCAAGGGCTCAAACGCCGGAGGAGTCTCTCCTCCTGGAGTCGGGCATTTATCAGCATCCAAGAGGAAATGTGTGATGACCCCTTCACCTTTAAGTCTCGCTTGATGATGGTAGTTAAGATGGATCCGTCTATCCAGCCTGGTCCCTTTCGAGCTGTGCTAAAGTATCTCTATACAGGGGAGTTGGATGAGAAGGAGCGCGACCTCATGCACATAGCCCACATTGCTGAACTTCTGGAGGTTTTCGACCTACGAATGATGGTGGCGAACATCCTGAACAATGAGGCCTTCATGAATCAGGAGATCACCAAGGCCTTCCACGTCCGCAGGAGCAACCGTGTAAAGGAGTGCCTCGCCAAGGGGACTTTCTCTGGTAGGGCCTATGCTTAAGTCACAAGCAGACTTTTTTTCTTTTTAATATTTGCAGTTGTATAGTATATGCTGGTCCAGGGGCCTAGATTTATGTGGGAGCATAAAAGCAGATTTCGGCCCATTTTTTGAGTTTATTAAATAGATAAAGTGGGCATGTTTTTACCATTATGCAAAGACACAATGCTTAAATCTGAAACAAACTGCTTTAGTATGAAGTAAGTGAAACAATAGTACGGACTCCTCTTAGGACATTTAGTAAATTGTGGTCTTGGAAATTTACTGAATGTTGCTGATTGATGACCGTTCTTAGATGGACATAGGTACAGTGGCACTGTTGTGTAAAATGTAGGCAGTAGAAGTGACAAGCAACTCTCTTTGGGTTCCTCTCTGCCACCTGGGCTCTCAGAGCATGAGCAGCTCACTGCAGAAGCCCTTCAGGTTTACCACTGATTCTGCTGGGAGATATATTTTCCAGGTTCAGATGCTTTCTATTCTTTATATGAAATACCATAATAATAACAAAATCGAGCTATGTACATTTAAAACACTTTGAAGTGAACCTACACCTTTTAACATTTTTGGCCCAGCTTGTATCGGATTCCATCTAGACCAAAGGGCACAGCAAGGATACTGTTATTTTACTCCTCCTCATCTGATTGTTCTGGGCCATAGCCCGTTTTATATTTGCAAGTTGATCAGGTTACTTTGTTCTTCTTGACATACAGTCTACACTGTATCTTCCCAGATGGTGGCCTACTTATCATCCTTGTTTGTAATTTGCTGGTGGACCCTTTTTCTGTAGTGACAGTTTCTCTGAAATTGTTTAGCTTCATACTAGAAATGTTCACCCCAGTCTGTTTAACATCCTTAAGTCATGGAATTTATTCTGCTCCTTGCTTAACATTGGGCGGGGCTCAAGGTGGTGAAGCCTTTCTGTAAATGGGCTGGTCATGCGTGGCCTGCTCTATATCAGTAAGAAGAGAAATCTATATATTTTGCTACCTCTAAAATAGCATAAAACACATAATTCTAAAACTATAGAGAATGATTTCCATTGCCATGATGCTCTCCTGCTCCCCCGCCTTACTCAACAAAGCATAAGCAGAATTTGGGGAGTAATTTCCAATGTATCATGCATTCATGTTGTTATTCTTGCCACCAACATTTCTCTTGTTGCCATTAAGATTAATTTTCTGGTGATTCATTCATCTTAAGGCACTTGTGATGAGTCCGCAGACACATTTTGGAATTTTGCATCTATTCCTAAATCTGATCTGCTAGCTCTAGCTTAAAATGTGGCTCACCTCTGTGCAATCAGGTAGTTGAACCCGGTGACGACCTCTTCTGTCCACTTCTCTGTTTTCTTCTCAACCTTTCTTTTGCCTCTGGCCTCGTGAGGGCCAACTTTAACTGTGCAATGTGCAATCCTCTTTTAAATAAAGCCGAAGGTCCCTCAGTCTTACTTGAGGAGCATCACTGTTCATTTTTCTGCTTTTTGGAGAACTTGAAAGCACTGGATTCCGAGTAAGCACGCTTTCACCCGGTTGGAGGAGGAAGAAAGTCCATGCTATTTAGGCAACCTAGGGGTAATGGCAGTGTCCCTGTTTAATGTTGCTCAATCTCTCTGTGGCTTTCGACTCTAGTAATCATGTGTTTCTCATCTCAAACCGCCACCACATATAGGATTGTGACGTGATATTAATCTTCCACCTTTTATACTACCCTCTCACCCCTCCTTTAATGATACTGCTGATCTCTTCCCCACCCTTCCTTTTCCCTCCTTTAATGATACTGCTAATCGCGTTCAGCTTTGTTGGCCAATGTGGACTGGATGAGTGATATGTCTTGCAAGCTCAAATTAAGCAAGATAAAGGTATTGGTTTAGAAAACTTCAACACCTGGCCTGCCATTCTGGACCGGCTTACTTCTCCAGACTTAGTAAGGAAAAAACAGTAGATTATGGTTTGCCTCTCTATTTTTGCCTGCATTTGCAGTTAGTGCAGAATTCTTCTGCCAGGTATCTTTTTGGTGTCCAGCATTAGCACGCTACTTCATATCACCCTGAATCGAAAAGAGTAATATCAAAGATGTTTGAATTCTCTATTAGGCCTGTGGAGCGATTGCCATCATCTTCATCCAGGACAGTTTGATAGCCTATTAGCTTCAATGTTGGCTTATGAACTTTATTTTGGCTCCCCCTTTATATTCATAGAATCCAGTGCATTCACTTAGGTGGATATGTATTTTCTTATTTAGTGCCCCAACTTTGAAACTCAAGGACAACCTCTTTGACGTACTCCGGACTACATGAAATTTCAAAAGAGCCTCAAAACATTTATCCTTTTGTTTCTCCAAGTCTCCGTTTATATCCTTTGCTGCTTACTACTAAGAAACCCGACCCGGTAGCAGGACACAAATAAGTTCCTGAAAATCCTGTATCTTGCATGAGAAGTGCTTTTTGCTCATCAAAGATACGGGCTTCTTCTATGAAGTCACGTGAGCCCTTGTTGTCCATTAATGAGGTGTTCCTGAATTTTGTTATGGCTACTTGGCAGAAACACCACTTGGTTCCAGTGGTCTTGAGGCTAACTACAACTAGTATTATTGTCCATCTCTCGGCCCTCAGGATTTTTACTGCCACCTCTTCCTAGAATGCCTAGTATCACAAGATTCTCTGTAAAAAATAAAACTGAATGGATTCCCTTACCCTGTTGACATTGGAATTCAAGAAGTTCAACAATTTGTGTAACAAGTAATTTACTTTGGACAAAACAAAGCTTTTGCACGCTGTCCAGATATATTCATGCCTCATAAAGAATGACTAGCCTGGTTACTCACCATCTTCCATTTCTCCTCGGGGACCTTCTGCCAATCTAATCAAAAATGGCATATATAATACTAAACAAAACCTGTTATCAAACTAATATGTGCTTAGTACATGGCCTGCTCCAAGAGCATCAGAACTGTTATAGCATACGATTCATGTATGTATTATGTGGTTTCATTGGCAGTGTGCAAGAATGCCTCATGGACATGGCTTGTGATGGGTAGAGATTGTTTTGCTTAAAGTGAAACAATACCTGTGGAAGATTTAAGCGAAGTGGAGACCCTGCTCATGCTTTAAGATTGATTTCAATAGTGAGACCTTTCCATCCGCAGTAGAAAATAGTTTAGGGATACAGTTGGCCATCCTTTTCTAAGACAAAGGTCCCTACCACAACACATTCTGCCCTACCCTCAAATGCGAACATCTTAAAAAAGGAGGGTTTTGAAAAAAATAGAGAGAATGCCAAAGGCTGTTATTTGAGATTCTTCTTAGTCCTAAGAAAGAGTGGATTTTGGATCTTCCCTTTCGAAGTACATGTTTGGGAAAGCAGAAATTTGAGATGTTGATGCTTGCACACATCTATCAATCCCTTAATAATATAATCAGGATTCGTTCATTCCTTCATGATGCACTAATTGACAATTGGCAAGAGGGCAACATTATTAATAGGCAGCCCTTCAATTTGGCTTAGCTCGGCTCTCATAGTAGTTACTGAAGTCGTGTCACTGGCTGCGGCACCCCTCAGAAGGCAAGGGACCCCAGTATTTCCTTACCTAGTATATTAACTGATAAAGTTCACCTTGCCGCTATCTACTTGTATTCACTTGCTATCCAGGAATAATAACCTCCTTAACAGTCATTGCTTCGCTCTAACCCTGGGGAAATCATGACTGACTCCAGGCAAAGGATTACTTCTAAGCACACTTCTATAGTCCAGGCGCCCAGGCATTTTGACATCAAGGGATTCATACTTTCCAGACATTGTGGGGAACCATTATGGACAAATACAAACTTCTTGACTGGACTGTGTGTTGTTCTAGCACCACAAGTGGCACTGACATGGCTCTGAGGTAAAAAGGACAGGGCTAGGTAGTCTTTGTTAAACTCTGAGATAAGGAACAGAAAAGACACAGACTTATATTGTTGAGACTTACTGCTGCTTAGTTGATGGAGAACCCTTCAGTGTTTGGGAAAACGGTATTCTGCTCAGTCCATAAGAACATACTTTTATGTGGGAAAAAGCAGACTTTTAATGTGTTTGGCCATCATTTTTGGCACGTGGCCAACAAGTGAGTTGGGAGGGAACGCTTCTTACATTGCATATGGTCCCTTAGCTAGCTTATTTTGGAGTGCTACTGAAGTTATTTGATTGATACATAGAATTATGTGGGAGTATGGTGTGGTGTGATAGTTTGCTTTGTATCTGTAGCCCTCCAGACTTCAGACCTTTTTTGGTTCGGTAGGCAGACTGCGAAGCACTGTGGTGGCAACAACCCCACCTTCAGGAGCCCTGTGTCAGCCATCACTCCCAATTTAGAGTTAATGGGTGGGGAATAGTCGGCGAAAGTACACCCACTGCTGCAATGTGTGCATAGTCAGCATTTTTATTTGTTTCTTTCCGAAACAAAACCAAAACACTAAGGATTCTTTCTGAAAAACAAAACAGTCAATTCCCTTGACACACAATTAGATTTGTCATCACAGCTTGGGGGACATTGTCTTTTTTACCTCTCTGAGTTTGTGGCCACAGATGGCAAGAAATAGGACGGCCTTCTGATGCCCATTAAGCTAGTGGTATTGTGGGGACTGGTCCACTGGATAGATGTTTCCAGCATCAGACCCAGGCTTTGTACGCACATTAGGTTTGCCACCTTTAAATGAGGCAGAGAGAGATAGACAAGTGGGTGGTCAGATTCCCTTTCACCACCCTCCTCTACTGTGTGCCCTTAGTCTCCATGAACCCTCACACACACGTCTCAGAACTGAAGCGCCTCCCCTCACAAGATTTAGTTTTAGATTTAGATGTGCTTATTCTTGAGGCTAGATATCATGATTGTGGCTATCCTGAGGTGTCCAGCTATTTTCTCAAGTAGTATAGAAAGTAATTTACTAAAATGTATATCTGCCAGAAAAATGTTGGAAATAGAGCAAAGCCCTGACCTGAAGGGTCAGTGAAGATTTTAAACTCTGGAGACGGAAGTAAAATATTTGTGTACAGGACAGCCAGGACTGTTTATTTGACTGCTTATCTGGGGGTTCTGTACTGGCCCAGCATGTCTTTACTATCAAATATAAAGGACTGTATGAATAGTGTGCACGATGACACCAGAAAACCTGTCACTTCACCAAAATGAATGTGCAATAAGAATTTGGCCCTCCAGATGAGGGTCTCTTCAGGGCCAAGATACAGGTTAGAAAAACGTAAGAGTAACAGTTTTCTTTACCAACTCCTTATTTACTGCTTTAAATTTCAGTTTAGTTATGAATTTAAAAATGTTGGCTTAATAGTTGAAAACTCATACTTTCATTACACTGTCTACAAACCAAATTGGGTTGGAGCTGAAAAAATCTGTTTAATTCCAAACTTTTAGGAAAGGGGAATTTTCATGAGATTAACCTAGTTCGATTGATTCTTCTGTGGAGTGGACTTTGATGTCTCCAGGATATTCTAATCCTATGCACTACATTTCTCTGAGCTCGTTTGTAATCTCATGGTTCTCTAAGCACAGCCTATTTCTTTATCAGCCTGCATGCAAGTTTGTAGGGGCCATTTTTGTTTGTTTCGTAACTGATCCACAGGCAGGTTTCTTTGGGGTATGTTTGACAGGCAAAAGTCTTTGTCTGAGTAGCATTTGGTGCATGGCAATGTCATTATAATTAGTATACCTCTGACCTTTCACAGATGTGACCTTTGTACTGGACGACGGGACCATCAGCGCTCACAAGCCGTTGCTCATCTCTAGCTGTGACTGGATGGCTGCCATGTTTGGTGGCCCCTTTGTGGAAAGCTGCACGCGAGAGGTAAGTACTTGGTTATGTGGAGAAGGGGGCTGAGGGTTCAATATCTGGTTTTGCAGATTTAGGGCTCAGTGTGCTTTCCTCAAAGTGTGTGCTTTGGTCAAAGAAATGTTCAGATGGCAAAGATGTGTCCTGTTAGTGCTTGGGTGTTCTACTTGGAGGCTGAGGGGGTACTGGGTGAGGTGATATGTCGTGCTGTGTGTGAGGTGTCCTACTTGTAGTAATGTTTGGTACTGGGAAAAAGGAGGAGGTGAGGTGTCTGGCTTATGAGGTATCCTGGTAGGGGGGTATCCTGCTCGAAGTAACAAATGTGCCCTTCTTTTGTGGATGTGCGAGTTTCCTTCTTTGATTAAGGTACCCTGCTGTGGCAGGTGGGTAAGGGTATATCTATGAACTGTGTTGTCTGCCAGGGCAGCAGTCAGCTAGCAGCCCCCCTCCCTTAGCTGTATGTCTCTGGCTCCTTCTATAAATAGCAGCTGGAAAGTAGGACTGATGAGGAGGCGTTTTACTCAGCAGCATCATGCATCTCACCAAGTGAGAGGGGAGGGCAGCAGAGGCTTTCTATAAGGGTTTGACACTCGACACCCAAAGAATTTACTGGACTAAACCCTCCTGTCCTGTATCCAATACAAAAATACTGACTGTTTTTTGAGGTCTTTGAAATTTAATAAATGCAAACTCAGTAAATGAGGATATTTATTCAATGTAGATTTTTTCTTAAGTCTCAAGGTATTATGTATTAGGGACAACACCTTTTTCACAACAAGTCGCTATTTCAGGGCCAAATACGTATGATATTGTTTGTACAAATGCAAATAAGGACGACTTAACACTGTTATTGTGATGTAGTTTTCAGTAATATATTCTTCATAAATTCCCTGGGTCCAAAGTGTGCTATTATTGCAATATAGTCTTCTTCTATTATTCCTAAACGATCGAATCAAACCGGGTGATCGATACGAAGTGTGATATTTGAAATGTGTATTAGAAATAGCAACTGGAAAGTAGGACTGATGAGGAGGTGTTTTACTCCGCAGCATCAGGCATCTCACCAAGCTTGGAGGAACGGGGCTGTGAAGTGTGCCATCGGTTCTAGGTGTGTGGGGGTAGGAGTGATTGGAGAAGAGAAAATGGTAGAAAGCGAGAGGGATAAGAGAACAAAAGTTGAAAAGAGGGAGTTAGAGAATTTAAGAGAGAGGGAGAAAAACGTGAGCAAGGGCTGAGAGAGAAGAAAGATAGGAAGGAAACAAAGAAGGTTGTGGCATTAGTGAAATGGGTAGGGAGAGAGAATGAGTAAGGGAGAGGCGATAGATATACTGTATAACAGTGAGAGCAACAGTGTAAATGTGAGTAAGAGAGAGAGAGAGGGCATGCCCTGGAGGGTATCTGCATGACCCAGAGCTGATATCATTAATCCCTGTTAAGCTCAGGCGCCTGAGAGGCACTAAATCCCCTAAATACCCCAAATCTGGGTTTAGGGGGGACAGAAAATATTCTCCATCCACAGTCTGTTACCTGCAGGTACAGGCTTAGTGCAGAGGTGCAGTACACTCCCTCGTGAACCTCAGGGGGGCTAGGGAGTTTGAATGCATGGCACTTTGTTATGAGCCTCGCAACCAGTGGGTTCTGCTGCCTATCTAGAGTGATAGGGTGCCATGGGAGGAAGGCAGGGGTTGGGGACGTTTAAAATAATAATATATATTTTTTTAAAGATGTACTTGCTGCTCAGACGGCCACCTCTTTTCTCATCTCGTCGCCGTCGTACCAGAAAGGGATGAGCCCTCAGGGCACAGCCTCCACACCCAATCCAGACATTGTTCTCACATGAGAGCAGCGCCAGGATTGGTCTGAGCAGCCTCATTTGCTACTCAACGGTGCATTGGAGCCTGTGCCTTTTCTCCAACCCTGCTGTGTAACACAGCAGGATTGGAGAAACAAAAGTGAGCATGTGTGTTGGCCGGCGTAGGACGGCCGGCCAAGCACACATACACACTTATGAGTGCCCTCTACTCCTCCCTGACATGCTCGACCCGGCCCCAACCTGTAGTCGTTGCGGGGTTTGGACAGACAGCATACATAAAATGTAAATAACTGTGTTATTGTCATTTTATTTTACTGTCTGCTGGCGCGGGCTGTGGGGTGACTTCCCTCCTCCATCACGTAGTAGCCACACCTGCTTGAAACAGCAAAGGAACACAAGGCGAAGCGAGCGACGTACTAAATCTCATAGCCACCCCAAAACTAGGCATAGGGGTAGCAGAAAGTATTCTCCACATGCTTAATACAAAACTACAGTTCAACGCCACATGAACCTCAGGGAGTCAGGGTGGTAGAATGCTGGTGAACCTAGTAATGAGCCTCGCAACAGCTCAAGAACCTGCCTTGTGGGAATTCTATGTGAGAGGGAACATGTGGGTTTTCTGTTCAAGAGGAATGTGGACAGGACATGATGGGAATTCCAAGGCTGTGGGGAGAACACCCCTAGTTTGGGTCACATGCCTTTCCTACCTTTCCTCACAAGCTGCAACACTGAGCCCTTACACATGTTTACTGTGCAGATTATCTAAAGTTTGGGACTACCATTCCTTTATGATCAATGTTTTACTGCCAACTGCCCTTGTACTATTTGACGCATCTTTCCAGGTGGTTGAGGACTTGTTATTGGCTAGTTTGTTAGTGAGGAGTGAACAACACAATTGCTTCTCTCTAACAAGGCAATTACTTTGAAGGGAGGAGACATCTGGGACCTTAGCCAAGAAATCCTAGTATGAAAGATCCTCCCTTTTGAGGCGAAACCCACATTAAATAAACCTGAATTTGCATTTTGGCATTCTATCTATACTATGATACCTGCGATCTATCTCTAGTGTACTCTCTGCTGTATAATCGTAGAGCGAGTGTGAAGGATGAGCTAACGTCTCAAAAAACTAACATCTGATGACTTTGCACATAATTAAAGACCAATGTCTTCTGCCAAGCTTCTGGTGTGAAGTGACTTTTCACCCATTCCCTATGGATAACATGTAATCTGTAGCACACATTGGTCACATGACCTTGTTATTAAACAATAAATGCATAAATCAAAATTATTAGGTGTATGCACTTAGCAGGTGAGCTGACATTTTTGTGGTAATAAGTACAGGTAAAAGGCAGCTTCTTCACAGAAGAGAATCTGTTTAGCACCTGACCTACATAGGAGCTGCCTTGCACCTGACCTGTGCTGCTATGCCTCAACCTGGGCAGGTCTGTCTGATCCCTACTCAATAAGAAGTTTCTCCCTGGTCCAACTTCTTGTTACTCTAAACTACAAGGGGCCTCGGGGGGAAAGGAAGAGGGTTTATACAGGCCGCCCCCCACTCAATACATCTTAGACAATCAGTGGCCTGCCCTTACACACTATGGGGTCAGAGACCCCTAGTTATTTGTATGTTAATAAGATAAACAGAGGGTATAGTACAACCTTCTATCTATATGTGCTAAATAAAGTCACCATTTTACAAATAAAAAGGAAAAACTATAAAACAAGTAGTGTGTGTGCGTGAAACCCACGTGCTAATCCCACACCTCACTAAACCTTTCTTCAAAGGAAAAAAGGGGGAGGGGGGTTGGCAGAGCCTTACGAGAGCAACACCCGGGGGAGGATATGACAGACTGGTACTCGCCTGGATCCTCACGTTTTAATCAGCATCTGCCAACCAGTAAAAGAATGGGGATAAAGACTGTGCATAGAAAAGAAAAAACCTATATGTGCTCTATGTGTTAGTGACCCACTGTGGTATACCAAAACTCCTGTGCTCAAGATCTGGCCCCACCACCATAAAAAGAGCTGAGCTCCACTGGCAACTCTAACTTTATTCTGTGCTGTGTGCCCGCTCTAAATAAAAACAACCAACATGTTTCTTATCTGATTTTCCTTTACCGGCAATTTCATCAGAGTTTTTTTGGGTCAGCGTGAATCCTGCACGTCTGGATTCTCCCTTTATTGTACCTGTGATTGCACATGGGATAAAATCACACACATACACACATTTACTCACTGTGTCTTGCTGGAAAATCAGACTGGCAACTGAACACATGGCTTTGTTGTAACATTCATACATTACCAGGTGGCCTTATGAGGTTGAGCCTACCAAGCTCCCGTAGAAGAATCTGGGGTGGTTGGACCCTTTAACTTGGAATGGGTTCCACGGACCGCCCTTAGGTCGGTATCTAAAAAGATGAATAGAAGGGCATAGTGGATTTGTGATTTACATATCCCCCTCATTCACCCTGCTCATATAATGCTGCAGCCACTGTGCCCATATCGTAGTATGCTGCAAGCGTCTGTTAATCTGTGCCCGACTCTTATGGCCCAGCCGGTACTGCTAATTACAATGTACCGTTATCCAGTTTGCAGATTTGGAAGCTCATCCCATGTGCAATCACAGGTACAATAAAGGGAGAATCCAGAAGTGCAGGATTCACTCTGACCCAAAAAAACCCTGATGAAATTGCCGGTAAAGGAAATTTGGCGATGAAACATGTTGGTTGTTGTTAATTAAAGCGGGCACACAGTACCGAATAAAGTTGGAGTTGCCAGTGTAGCTCAGCTCTTTTTTATGGTGGTGGGACCAGATCTCGAGCACAGGAGTTTTGGTATACCACAGTGGGTCACTAACAGAGCACATATAGGTTTTTAGGGCTCGCCTGCTGTGCGCATGCGCACAGCTGGCGAAGCCCTATAGGGGCTTAAACAGCATTTAACCAAGCACGATTCCACTGGCGATTTCTTGCAGTGCATGTGCTTTTTAGGTCATTGCGCAAGCGCAAGCCCTAAAAAGCGCTTGCACAATGCCACCAGCCACCTGCCTGCCTGCCTCGCATTACCACATCAAAGGCAGCTTCTCAGCGTGCGCTCATCCCCTAATTATTCACGGCCGGCCGGCCGTACTTTCAGTTTCACGGCTGCCGGCCGTGTCTCCTTTTATGCATCTACTTTAGTTTGCATTTCTCTTCTCGTGACTTCTGGTGACTTGTTTTAGTATGCACGCGTTACTTTTTGTTTACTGTTGGTAGTGGATTGAAGCATTGTATTTCAAACTTTTTTGGCCAGAATCATCTTAGGCGAAAAGTTGTTTTTCTTCTATAGCTATAATCTGATCTTTCCTTAACTTTGCTCTGCCAAAGAGTGCCGCAGCGGAAGAGGATTCACACTGCGTTTGCTTGTCATAAATGCGGGGAGTAGGTTTCCCCACCCTCCTTTTGGTTTGCGACCATTCCACAATGAAATCTTCTTATGACTCAATCCGTTCATTTATTTGTTGAAAACACGCTGGCTACTGTAAGCAAAATCTAAATATCCTGCAAACACATGCCGATCTTTCTTCTTGAGGTGCGACAGTCTTTAGGATTGATTGATGTGGGTGAATAACATACAGTGGAACTGCATTATGAAATAATGGGCAAAACTGCTTCAACGCCAGGCCACATCAAAGGGTTCCGCTGCCCCGCCCCAAGGCTCACAAAAGGCTCTCCTCCCT
Source organism: Lissotriton vulgaris (assembly GCF_964263255.1). NCBI lineage: Eukaryota > Metazoa > Chordata > Amphibia > Caudata > Salamandridae > Lissotriton > Lissotriton vulgaris. The sequence continues at coordinate 547,984,274 of NC_141699.1, read as the reverse complement.
CCCCACATCAAAGGCATCAATCACCCTCCCACAGGCTTCCCCAGCGCTGCCCCGCCCCCTGCTTCACGGCCATCGCTCACCCCCTCCGCTAGTCGGGTTTTCAATGAAAAGTTTCCTGTAAGTATCTTGTTTACACATCAAGAGTGACATTGTTTTGATATGGCTTGAAAACTCTCTCTGCACTTTAAAAGAAAGGTCTGCGTACAAACATTGCCTAATCTTCACCTTGTATTCATTAAACCATGTTTGCTTACATTCTTTGCTGGCCCACAGGTTTGGCATTGTGTAAATGGTCCCACTGCTTTGTGCTATTTGGTACTGCCTGATGTTTTTGGCACTGTTGCACTTGAAGAAATGGCAGTCCACGGTCACCTTTGAATTGGAATGTGGCACTTTAATGAAATTTCGCCTTTGTCTTTTAATTGGTTGGCCCTAGTCGGGCTCCTTTTACTGCACTAGATAAGGCTTGACATTTTGCACCCGGAATGTTGTACGTGCCTTTGTTTACCCATAGGGCGGGCATTTTGCCCTGAAAGAAATCCTGAATTTTAACAGCACCCGATGTTAGTTCATATGGCTTACCAATAATGCATTCTGCACCTTGAAAGTAATGCTTGTTTACAATCATTCTTGTATTAGCACGTGGCCCTGTACTGAATGGCCCGGCAACTTGGCCCCTTGCACTCTGTAAGAAATGATTGATTACAATCGTTGTCGGATCGGCATGTGATATCTTTGTGAGTGTGCATTACATACATTACAATACATTATTTAAGTATTAATTATTTTAAAAAATTAAAAGCATTGTTATTTGTAATATCAATACATCCAAGTCACGTAAATACAAAACATGTTGCATTACAAATGCTATAGGTGTCACATTTGCGAAAGTTATCACTATTGGCATTGTAAATGACAAAGCTGTTAATTTAACTAATTGAAAAAATAACACATAAATAAAAAAAACATTTATAAGACCAATTGCTCAAACTTTCCTAATGCGAGCCCTATTGCATTTATAATGCTTGTTTCATTTCTATGCACACTCTTTATCCCCATTCTTTTACTGGTTGGCAGATGCTGATGATGAGAACGTGAGGATCCAGGTGAGTACCAGTCTGCCATATCCACCCCCAGGTGTTGCTCCCATGAGGCTCTGCCAACCCCCCTCACCCTTTTTTCCTTTGGAGAAAGGTTTAGTGAGGTGCGGGATTAGCACGTGGGTTTTACGCACACACACTACTTGTTTTATAGTTTTACCTTTTTATTTTTAAAATGGTGACTTTATTTAGCACATATAGATAGAAGGTTGTACTATACCCTCTGTGTATCTGATTAACATACAAATAACTAGGTCTCTTACCCCATAGTGTGTAAGGCCAACTTTTTAGTAGACAAGCAGCATTCCATCTTGAGGGGAACTTGCTACTGTCTGCTAAATCTGCTGAAACGCCCTCCCCCTGGGAGCCGCTGGCTTGACTGACCCACTCTGTGTAAGACTCCACTTAAATCGTCAACTGAGTAAGAACATTTAGTAAATAAAGTGCTTGCTTGTATAGTTTTCCTTTTTCTCTCGTAAAATAGTCGAGTAGTCCTTCTGAGTTATATAAAATGAGTGTCCTTCAGTCAGCAATGTTGTCATGGTAGTAAGAAGGTGAAAGCCTGTGTCGGCAAGTGTCTGATAAAAACATCATGAAGATATATATTTAAACCAGTTTATTATTCAAGCTTAAGACTATCCGGTGTCGTGTGTTACATAAGACGGTCTAGTATGGGTGTATCAGTCTTAAGCACCTTAAAAGTGCTACAAGGTTTCATCAGGATGGTTTATTTCCTCCTATAATGAGCTTTGATAGGTGTTAGCAAGTACCGGAGATTAACTCATTATTTGAAGATCTATGTTAAACTAGAAGCACTAGGTAGGATCAAAAATGTTCAAAAGCATATCCAGGACGTCAGTAGCACAGGATGAGCCTCAACAGCACACATAAAGCGAGAGCTTGCAGAAGTACTACAGCAGGGACAGATGTCCGCAAATTTGGTGTTAAAGACCCACAAAATGTTTACTTTTTAATGGTCCAGTGCTTTACGAAGGGAATCAATTTCTGTAAAAATCCATAGACGATTGGCTCAACCCGCTTAGACATCTGCTGGGAAGAAGTTCATTTCCTGACCGAGGACACAAAATAGAAAACTGACAAAGTCAAGAGAAATCCAGGAAGTTGGTGAAACCAGGTGTCTTCAAGCTACAAAAGACACTGAAAGTTGCTCAAGCCCATGAAGCAGAAGGACAGGATGTAGAGATTGAGCAACCGCACCCACAGCAGTTAATGCATCTACAAGAAATAAAGGATAGAAGATAGACTCAATGAAAAGGGTACGGAGATCACAAACAAGTACAAGCAAGTACAGGTTGCCATGGCAAATGGAGGTGGCAACATTAACGGCAGTTGTGTGCTGCTTCCACTGAAGTTTATTACTCAAGCAAGTACTTTTGATATTTTGCAGAAGAGTGACATACAGGACACAAACGTACAGGTAGCAGTAACATATGCTATGGTACAACTCGTCACTGAGGTGTGAGACCATAATGAGAGATTAATAGAAGACAGTGCATACCTCTTCCTTGAAGTAAACAACTTTGAGTAGTAGTATGAACACAGAGATACTTAAGAACTGAAGGCAGGGTGAAGCATCGCCACAACCACTTTTGCATAAGCAAATTGCAGACCAATCCACACCAACCAGCAAAAGCTGGAGGACAATGTGGATTTAAGGCTGACCACGTACCACGGCTCATAGGATGTAAGTAAAAGCAATTGCTCTATAAAGAAAAATCAAGGAATCAAACAGCTGATTCAATTATGCATTAAATAAATGAACTTCAACATCGCACATTTAGAAGAGCACTTTGGTCAACTAAACCATTATGATGTACCACACATAATGGATGGCACAACCGTGTTTAGCATGCATAAAGTGCGAGCTTTATACGCTGTTTCTGCTCGGAGAAGAAAGCTGCTTCCTGGCACTTAAACTTAGAAGAGGGTTACTAGGATAACAGTTAAAATCATCTCAGTGCATGAAATATTCAAATAAATGCACACCAGATAGTAGGGGATAGAAAGAATATATGTGATTGTGGACAAGACATTTGTTTAGGTTAAAACAAGGGCACAACACAAATGAAACATGCATGCATTTCTGGTAATGTGGTCGGTAAGAAAGGTATATGTCAAAATCGGTAAAAAGACCAGTAGGAGTGCCCTAATTTGTCAAGATCCCAATAATACAATGAAATCAACCAATATGAAAATGATCCAGATGTCACATTAGGTAAATTTAAATACTGTAAGAAATTGGGTTATTAGTTGAAGGGGGTGGAAACCCCACTCAGGCAACGTCCACAGTCCTTGTCAGGGTGAACCACAAAAGTCACTAAATTAACCTGTGCTTCACCCTATGGTTGTTTGAGTCATGTGCAGTCATTGCAAGACACTGCTACAAACAATGTAAACAACTAGCCAGTTGCTATTCGACACTTAAGTATCTCAACATAGAACCATCACGTTAATTACAAGTATTCTTGCATACATGTTTACTCCATCGCTTTGTACCTGAAAAGGAGAGAGTACATCCTACCATATAAGGGATTAACAACTGACACCTGTCAAGAGACCATTGCAGAAATATTCCCTGTAGCATCTTCCAGGGTTCGTAAGTGATTAAGCATAACAAGACATCTACAGATTGCTCCTCAATAGACGTATAACCCCCCGGCCCCCCTCCCCCTTGCCCCCCTGTCCATCCTACGTCGTCGTATCTCCAGTTGCCTCCTGGTGTTCTCGGGCCCACACAACAAAAGGTTCCCAAATGTCCATGGGCCTAGATGCTGAAGGCATCAATTCCCAAAAGGTGGTCGATTGTGAGTGGCCAAATGTTACGTTCCTAATACAATCATTTTTAGAGGGAAACCTCTTACGTCCCCAGTGTATGGCAACCCAGCGTTTAGCAAATAAAAGTAAAAGAGCATACAGATTTCGGACCTTGACAGGTGTGTACTCGACATAGCCCAGCAATCCCTTTACTGGGTCAGGAAAAAAAAGATAGTTAAATGTAATAAATAAGAGGACACCCAAACTAATTAAATGAAATCAGTGGAAACTGAGCTAGGCAATTTTAAAGGTTTCAGGAAAAATATCTTGCACACAAAACATGGTCTTGCAGAGTGTTTCAAGAATTGCTCCAGTCCGGTGCCACGGTACATTCACTGAACAAAAATCTCCTAATCCTGAAAAGAAATTAAGGATGAAAACCGTTATCCACCGTATGGTGGCATGCTTCATCATAGGGCCCCTCCTCACACCGCTTAACCAACAGTTTGGTTTGTCGGCAACAACTCCCACTCGAAGAGGAGCTCTTCAAGGTTTCACCCAATGTGAGCTATTAAGTGTGGGTGAGGACAGCAGAGTGTAATGTGATCAAATTTTCAAATTAAAAATACCTCTTGGTGAAGTAAAAATGCTTCTTTATTAATTCTCACCAATTAGTATTTTAAAAACCAAGAGGGACGTCTATGCAACTGTCATACTCAGGTCAACATGTCTCTGCCAAACTAATATCCTACTTCTAAATGTTTGGCACCCCTCGGAACCTAACTGTTATCATACCACTCTACTGACAAAGTCTAATAAGAATACAAAATGATACAACCAGTAGGCGTCTTTTGTATAAGTTCATGATTTTGTTTTACAATTCACAAAAAGTTGAGTTGTATCTTTACGGTTGCGAAGTCTCTGCACTCGTGGTGGAGTGTCTGCACATAAAAAGGTAGGCAGTCGTAAAGATACTTCTCATAAAATTGTTTGTCAATTGCAAACATTTGTTAACTTACACAAAAGTGTAAGTTTACCTTTGTGAATCAGGCCTAAACTGTGTAGCATCTTTGAAAAAAAAAAAAATGTTTAAACCAAAAGTCTTAACTTAAATGGTTCTGCCAAATACATTTCAGCACATTGACATAGAACGGCGGTGAGCCTGAAGTCATTGTACTGATTCTTTGGGGTTGGGAGCTCCTGTGCCAATACCTTGAATCGTTTGCTGATTTCCAACATTCGCTGGAAGTCCCTCTGCTGAACCCTGCTTTGCTGATTCCAAGAATATTGGAGCTGTAATAATTTCACTTGAACTTGGGCTGTTTCTCATGGGGTAGGGGCTTTCTTGATCTCAAATGTCCCCTTTTCTGATCCCCAAGGAGGTTAGTAGGCTGTGCTGATTTCAGAGCTCCTTCTCCAGGCTGGCAGGGTTTTAGTTGCCCTCTCATGGTTCTTTTGTTGATTCCCAGTGGGTGGGGGTGGCGTTGATTGTAAAGATTTCTATGCTGTTTCCAAGTGTGATTGGGCTTTATGGAACTCACAGGGTCTCTTGAACCCTGATGTTCACACAGTGATTTTATGACTGTTATTGGTGGAACCATGTATTCCAGAAGGAAATCCAAAGCTTAACAGTGTGGGGCAGAAGAGGTTGCCCTGCAGATTCCAGTGGTGCCTTAGTGACCCAGCTTTGCTCTCCTCTCTCCTCAGGTGCTGATCCCGTACACTACCAGGAGCTGCATGCGGGCGGTGCTCGAGTACCTCTACACTGGGCAGTTCAGCGCATGCCCAGACCTGGATGCCATTGAGCTCATTATCCTCGCTAACCGCCTGTGCCTTCCCCACCTGGTGGCCCTCACAGGTAGCTGGCAGTGTCTATGACACGTGCGCATAGTGCATGTCATTCTATTGTTTATCTATGCACAAAACATGCAGTCTTGGTGTGCCTGTATCTTAGTCTGTGCTTGTATCTGCCCTCTCTGTTGATTGTATTTCCCCGCATTCTTGATGTACATTTAGCTGACATGCTCTCTTCAAGTACCAGTATCTGGAGTTGCACAAGCTAACGCTATATAGAAGAGGAGTTACATGTTGTCAAACTGAAGGCTGATACTCTCCAGAAGCCCACAAACCTTTGTTGAACTGGATTGTGGCACAATGCAGTACAGCTTCAAGCAAAGTTAAATATCCATCCTGAGTGAATTTAGTAAAATCTATTCTTTATCCCAAATATTCGACTACTACACAACAAAAGAGAGAAGGGCTTCCAAGCTGGGTACTTATAACCATAACATGTACGTAGCAGGATTTCAAAAGTGTTTGAATAAAATACACAAATCCTTATTGGGATACTGGCATCTTTCTCAGCCCGAACACGGGGATCCTATCGCATCCAGCAGTAGAGTAATGTTTTGTGAGATCCAAAGGTTTTTGGATATTTTCTTAATTAATTGAAGAGGCAAAGCGCTGAGCAAGTGGGTTACTAAGTAGACGTATGGGGCCGATCAGCTGAGTTTACATTCACTGTTGACGGATTTCGAAGTCCACATAAAGATATGCTGATCTTGGGGTGTTTCATTAAATTGAGGAAACTGAAGACACACTCTGTGAATCTGCCCAATGTATTTCCCCCAGTTTAGTAGGCGTTGCAGAGGCCTTTTCTTGCTTCAAGGGCGTATTGCCTCCGCTCAGCTTCATATGGACAATCTTTCCGCAGACCAGGGTGTCTCTAATACACGAGAGCTTGGCATGAAGGGAGGTAAAACGTCCCACTCTACTTGGGAACTGTTGCTGCCCTCGTCCGGGTGGACTGCTTTCCTTCCCTTGTTGGCTGTGCATTCAGGAGATCCTTTTGTCTCAAACCCCTTTGAGAAGCATAATGTCCTTCAAGCTAGGGTCGACAGATTAGGTTTCTCTATACTAAGTATGGATTCATTTTAGTGGTGCTTTCACTGCAGATGCAACTCCCTGAGCCATTTTAATAATTCCTTGTGTAAAATGTAATCATGAACAGCCACCATTCTGATGTTAATGTAATTTACTGGTGGTGTTACTTAACCATTGATTTAACTAGCATTTCTGTCACTTCTCTTTACTCATGAAAGATGATAAAAAAATGCATATTTCACCGCAGACCACATCTGTAAAGTGTCACTGCACATTTATGACCTACACTTGTCCAGAAAAAGTTCTGGTGAACTCAGTAGAGGATTTGTACCCCTTGCTTCTCTGTATCTGATCGTCTCTTTTGGTTTGCGGCTCTCTACCTTGTCCCTCTCCACTGCTGCATTTGAATGTGCCCATCCCTTATTGTGGCTGCACTTGCCAGTCATTCTTGGTCTGCCTAGTTCAACCCTATCCTCTGGTATTTTTATGTACTGGTACAGCAGTACCCCTTCAACCAGACTTGTGGAGCCTCAAAACGAGCTAACATTGGAGGTGTGGTCACCTGTACACAGAACCACTCTACAAATAATTGTCACCTTCATTCCTCAGTCTTTCTTCTTAGGGCAGTCCACTAAACTTCATTTCTTCATTTTTACTTCCAGCCCACCACCTCCCCCGTGCTTTTCCCAGGCCCGCCAGTCTTGCGGCAGGCATTAGGTGGAGAACATCTATGCAGCCTAACTCTGGGTCTGCACCTGAGGATGACAAGTAGCCTAAACATTCCAGTGTCTGCTCTGAGACCCTAGATTGCCCTAAAAGGTACAAGTTGTTGTTTCCGCCTAACGTCAAAACATCTCCTTGGGTGGTGAGGCCTGATAACATGGGAATTGTAGTTTACAGCTGTTTTCCAGGCTTATGAAGTCTCCCCCAAAAAGAAGTCTAAATTGCTCAGAGCAGCCAAAGAAGAGAAACAAAATGAAATGGCTCATTTGGGCTCAGGGGCTTATGCGAATTGAGGAGGGTAGAGCTCTGGAATGGACAAGACAGTACTTAGGCCTGGTCTTTGCATTTTAGCTCCTTTATGCTGGACTTAAACACTCTTTGGTCACATTACTTGTCAGTCAATCCAGTGGAGGAATGGGCAGTACACACATCACTTCCCCAAGTAATTTGTACTTGCATTTACATTTATGTGGATTTTACGTTTCTGTAATTGCTTTAAATTTGTGGTTCTTTTTTGGACGTAGAAATCCTTTTTTTGACACCTTTTGCTTCTGAATCTCTTTAACATCTCAGTTACATGCAGTTCTATTGTCTCTGTTTATCGTCTCTACCTCTATTTTGTATCTCTCTATCATGACATCAGTTTCTGGACTTCTCCATTTCACATCTCTGATTTTCGGTCTTATGTTTCTGCTTTTGTCTGTTTCATATCTGTGCTTCTGCTGGTATTTGGCATCTTTCTTTATCTTTTTCTATTTATACCATAACTTCTGGTTCATGTGTCTATTTCTGTGTCTCCATTTCACGCCTGTGCCTTATCCTCATTTTAGTCTTTCTACGTGTTTATTTAATACCCCTGTTTCATTGTCTCAGTTTCCAGTCTCTCATCCTGTTTCTTTGTTTTGCATTTTCCTCTTTGCCTGTTTCATGTTTCCATTTCTGTTTCACTCATCTGCTTTTGTACCTGCTTTCACTATTCGATTTAGTTTCTGCTTTCTATGCCCACTTCCTTGTCTTTTATCTGTTTTTATCATATCTATGTATCTGTTCTGTGTTTCTCTATCGGATTGCTCTCCTTCTTCCACCTCTCCGGTGTGCACTGTCTCATACACCCAGTTTCTGTCCCATCTTTCTCTGTACCCCAGTTGTCCTGGCTCAGATTTGAAGCACTTTTTCTGCTCTTTTTTTTTTAGCTTTTCCTTGCACAGTTTCTGACTTTGCTTTTGCCTTTGTTCACATTGTTTCTGAGTCTGTTGAACTCACATAAGGTGCATGTTGCATTCTTCAGCAAGCATAGAAAGAGGAAAATGCCATCAATGAATTGTGTTTGTGCAGGAAGGTATACCATCCTGCACAAACACAATTATACCTGCAACAAAGTCACTGTTGCAACATGACGCAAGGGTGCTTGTACTGGCGCATGGCAGCCAATCGTATGCCAGCGCGGGGAAAAACAACAGGATGTGTTGTTTTGTTGTTAATGCAACGCATCCCTGTGCTTTTAAAATGATGCCGCTCGGCGCAGCAGTATGGCTTGCGGCACCACGCTGCATCATTTTATAGTAAAAGAGGCCAGTGGTGCTTTGTGTTTGCTTGCCCCTCTTCTGTTTCACGATCTCATCCATGCTGTCTGTGTATTCCAGAGCAGTACACTGTGACAGGCTTGATGGAGGCTTCCCAGATGCAAGTGGACATAGACGGGGATGTGCTGGTCTTCCTCGAACTGGCTCAGGTAGGAATAAAATAATATGTGGTCTGTTATTCAAGAATGCATTCTACCACTTGTGACCGCTATGGAGAGTCCTGTTTTCCTGCTTCGGCGGTTACTACTCCACCTATCAGTTACTCGCTCCTCGCCTCAGGCAGAGAGGTCGCTCCCAGTGTCTCCTGCAGGCATCTGGTACTAATCGCGCTGCACAGAGTCCTGTTTTCCTGCTTCGGCGGTTACTACTCCACCTATCAGTGACTCGCTCCTCGCCTCAGGCAGAGAGGTCGCTCCCAGTGTCTCCTGCAGGCATCTGGTACTAATCGCGCTGCACTGTTTAACTTTAAAACTGCTTAGCCTTTAAAAAACGCTCTCTCATTGACTGCTAATCGCGCTGCACTGCTTAACTTTAAAAGTGCTTAGCCTTTAAAAAACGCTCTCTCATTGACTGCTGGGTTTACTATATCGTAGCGCTGCTGTGTTTATCTGCCATTTCCTTGTATGCTTTATTGCCTGCTGTGTTTCTATATCGTAGCGCTGCTGTGTTTATCTGCCATTTCCTTGTGTGCTTCATTTCCTAGCGCCGCTCCGCTTGAACTGGTCAAACTGCGCATTCAGATTTTATTTTTGCCACATAGCGCCAACTGTGTAGCTTACTCTGCGCTCTGCCTCGCTAGCGCTTGATTGGGTAATTGACCTCTGCTGTTGTAGCCCTGTTAGCGCTCCGCTCTGCTCCCCCCTCCGCCTCCATTTTGTTTGTTGTTGTCCTCGTGTGCCCGCCCCGCCTCCCAGCTGAGACGCCCTCCCACAGAGTACATCTAGCGCTCCTCTCCCTACACTCGTTGTGACTCGCTCCTCGCCTCAGGCAGAGAGGTCGCTCCCAGTGTCTCCTGCAGGCATCTGGTACTAATCGCGCTGCACTGTTTAACTTTAAAACTGCTTAGCCTTTAAAAAACGCTCTCTCATTGACTGCTAATCGCGCTGCACTGCTTAACTTTAAAAGTGCTTAGCCTTTAAAAAACGCTCTCTCATTGACTGCTGGGTTTACTATATCGTAGCGCTGCTGTGTTTATCTGCCATTTCCTTGTATGCTTTATTGCCTGCTGTGTTTCTATATCGTAGCGCTGCTGTGTTTATCTGCCATTTCCTTGTGTGCTTCATTTCCTAGCGCCGCTCCGCTTGAACTGGTCAAACTGCGCATTCAGATTTTATTTTTGCCACATAGCGCCAACTGTGTAGCTTACTCTGCGCTCTGCCTCGCTAGCGCTTGATTGGGTAATTGACCTCTGCTGTTGTAGCCCTGTTAGCGCTCCGCTCTGCTCCCCCCTCCGCCTCCATTTTGTTTGTTGTTGTCCTCGTGTGCCCGCCCCGCCTCCCAGCTGAGACGCCCTCCCACAGAGTACATCTAGCGCTCCTCTCCCTACACTCGTTGTGACTCGCTCCTCGCCTCAGGCAGAGAGGTCGCTCCCAGTGTCTCCTGCAGGCATCTGGTACTAATCGCGCTGCACTGTTTAACTTTAAAACTGCTTAGCCTTTAAAAAACGCTCTCTCATTGACTGCTAATCGCGCTGCACTGCTTAACTTTAAAAGTGCTTAGCCTTTAAAAAACGCTCTCTCATTGACTGCTGGGTTTACTATATCGTAGCGCTGCTGTGTTTATCTGCCATTTCCTTGTATGCTTTATTGCCTGCTGTGTTTCTATATCGTAGCGCTGCTGTGTTTATCTGCCATTTCCTTGTGTGCTTCATTTCCTAGCGCCGCTCCGCTTGAACTGGTCAAACTGCGCATTCAGATTTTATTTTTGCCACATAGCGCCAACTGTGTAGCTTACTCTGCGCTCTGCCTCGCTAGCGCTTGATTGGGTAATTGACCTCTGCTGTTGTAGCCCTGTTAGCGCTCCGCTCTGCTCCCCCCTCCGCCTCCATTTTGTTTGTTGTTGTCCTCGTGTGCCCGCCCCGCCTCCCAGCTGAGACGCCCTCGCCCCTCCCCCTCCACTATCCATTTATGACAGCTCCTCCCGCGCGCAGCGTCTACGCGCAGCGTCCGCGCCCAGTTCGCGCCGAAGGTGCGCCAAAGGTAAGCCCGTCTACGCCCGTCCGCGCCTGGACCGCGCCCAGCGCCAGACCCCCTGCCCCTCGCGCTGCCCAGCCCCCCCGCGTTACCTACGATGCTGCCACCCTCCTAGCCCTCAACCCCGGTCGCGCCCCCAACTGCGTCCAAGCCGCTCCTGGACACACCCATGGACCGTTCTCCTGCCTCTCCTGCAAATTTAGCGGCACCGACAACTTCCCCGCTACGACCACAACACTGACTCCCGACCCCAACCACCTAGAATGCATCCTCCTCAACACCCGCTCGGTCCACAGGCACGCCATTGACCTTTGGAACCTACTAGACACCACCTCTCCTGACGTCGCCTTCCTAACGGAAAGATGGATGAACGCTTCCTCCGCCCCTGACATCGCCATCGCTATCCCTGATGACTACAAGATCACACGCAAGGACCGCACCGACCATACAGGAGGTGGAATCGCTATCGTCCATAAGAAAACTATCCGCATCTCAACCACCTCTGATGCCAACCTCGCCAACTCCGAACACCTACACTTCCAGATCCACATCGACCCCAAGACCACACTCAGAGGCACCCTCCTCTACAGACCACCAGGACCCCGCGCAAAATTCAGTGAAGACATCACGGACTTCATCACCCCACATGCACTCCCCTCCAAAGAATACATCCTTCTGGGAGACCTCAACTTTCACCTTGAAAAGATCAACGACCGCAACACCGCCACCCTCTCGGACAACCTCGCCAACCTCGGACTTAAACAACTGGTCACTTCCCCCACCCACATCGCAGGTCACACTCTCGACCCCATCTTCACCTCCAGCAACCATGTCTCCTTCAGCCACACCACGGATCTCCTCTGGACCGACCACAGCTGCGTTCACTTCACCTACAACAAGCCGAAACCCATCATCCACCTCCAACCAACTCTACAAAGAAACTGGAACAAAATCACCACAGAACAGATCTCCACATCGCTCCTTCAAACCTCCCCAGCCCTCTCTTCTAACGCCAACGAAGCCGCATCCAACCTCACCCTTTGGTTATCCAACACCACCGACAAATTAGCACCACTGAAAAAACGTCAACACAAGCTTGGCATCAAGAAGGCCTCATGGTTCAACGACGACCTCAAGAAGTCCAAGAAACTGTGCCGCTCCCTTGAAAAGGCCTGGAAAAAAGACCCATCCACCAACAACAAGGACGCCTTCAAAAGCGCCATCCGTACTCACCACCAACTGATCCGAAAAGCCAAGAAAACAGCATTCCAAGATCGACTTGACAACAACGCCCACAACAGCAAGGAACTTTTCAACATCGTCAAGGAATTCTCCAACCCCTCGGCCAACTCCAACGACATCACCCCCTCCCAAACCCTCTGCGATTCCCTAGCCTCATTTTTTCACAACAAGATTACTGACATCCACAACAGCTTTGACAACCAACCCAGAAGCCAACCCACCCTACCATCAGCTGACCATCTTCCCCCCGTTAACACCCTTAACGCCTGGAACCCAATCTCCACTGAGGACACCATCCGCATGATGAATTCCATCCACTCTGGATCCCCCACAGACCCATGCCCTCACCACATCTTCAACAAAGCAGTCTCCGTCATAGCTCCGCACCTCCGAGACGTCATCAACTGCTCCTTCAACTCCGCTACCTTCCCAGAAGACTGGAAACACGCTGAACTCACCGCCCTTCTGAAAAAACCAACAGCAGACCCCACCGAACTCAAAAACTACCGCCCCATCTCGCTTCTTCCATTCCCGGCCAAAGTCATCGAGAAAGCTGTCAACAACCAGCTCGCCGCCTTCCTCGAAACCAACAAATCACTCGACCCCTCACAATCTGGCTTCCGAGCCAAACACAGCACAGAGACCGCCCTCATCGCAGCAACAGACGACATTCGATCCCTACTGGACAATGGAGACACAGTCGCCCTCATCCTCCTCGACCTCTCTGCAGCCTTTGACACAGTCTGCCACAGCACCCTTCTACAACGCCTCAGAAACATCGGAATCCAAGGAAAGGCACTGGACTGGATCACCTCGTTCCTCACCGGAAGAACCCAGAGAGTCCGCCTCCCACCATTCAAGTCCGAGGCCTCTGAAATCATCTGCGGCGTACCACAAGGATCCTCACTCAGTCCCACCCTCTTCAACGTATACATGAGCCCCCTCGCGACCATCGCCCGCCAACACAACCTCAATATCATCTCTTACGCGGATGACACTCAACTGATCCTATCCCTCACCAAGGACCCCAGCACCGCCAAAACTAACCTACACGAGGGAATGAAAGAAGTCGCCGAATGGATGAAACAAAGCCGTCTGAAACTGAACTCAGACAAAACAGAAGTCCTCATCTTAGGTAAATCCCCCTCTGCATGGGACGACTCTTGGTGGCCGGAAGCCCTCGGAAAAGCACCCATCCCGACAGACCACGCACGGAACCTAGGCATCATCCTGGATTCTTCACTCTCAATGAACAGACAGGTCAACGCCGTATCCTCTTCCTGCTTCAACATTCTTCGCATGCTCAGAAAAACATTTCGCTGGATCCCCTCCGAAACAAGGAAAACAGTCACCCACGCTCTGGTCACGAGCCGACTGGACTACGGAAACACCCTCTACGCAGGCACTACCGCTAAACTCCAGAAGAAACTACAACGAATCCAAAACGCCTCAGCCAGGCTCATATTAGACATCCCACGCAACGAACACATCTCTGGTCACCTTAAAGACCTCCACTGGCTACCCGTCAATAAGAGGATTACTTTCCGTCTGCTTACCCACGCACACAAATCACTCTACGACATCGGACCAGAGTGCCTCAACTCTCGACTGTCCTTTTACAACCCCTCCCGCCAACTTCGCTCTTCCAGCCAAGCCTTCGCCACTGTACCTCGCATCAACAAGACCACCATGGGAGGCAGATCCTTCTCATACCTGGCTGCCAAAACATGGAACTCACTCCCCGCTTACCTTCGCCTCACCCAGAATCACCTAGCGTTCAGAAAGCAGCTTAAAACGTGGATATTTGACAAATAATCCTCCTCCCCTCCTAAGCGCCTTGAAACCCTCTGGGTATGTAGCGCGCTATATAAATGTTATGACTTGACTTGACTTGACTTAAAGATGGTAACAGATCTCTGTGCAACACACTTCTGAGTCCTCGGCCTCCCCATATTGACCTAGGCAGTAACACAGAGGTCTTCATACTTTTTGATGCTGAGACCCCCTTGTCAAACATTTTTAGGCACAAGGACCTCCTCCTGACAAACATTTCTAGAACCTGGTACTCCTCATCATCGACAGCTATCGACAACCATAATGCCGCCAATTCCCACAGCAAATAATATTTACATTGGGTAAATAATATCAAACAGTGTTTAGCAAACCAAAGGTCCGTGAGCGTGGGGGTGTGGTCAAAGGTGTAGCTAAAAGCAAAGGGCCCCATTTATGAGGAATTGGAGTAGGGCAGCGCCGCAAGTCTTTTTGCTGCTCTGCAGTATGGAAATCTGAAAGGTCAGGAATGCACTGTATTTTTGAAATACGGTGCATTCCTGTTCTTTTTCTAATGCGTTGGTGCACAAATTGCTGCCTAGCACCTACAAAGACTGGATTGTTTTGCACAGGAAGGGCCACCTTCCTTCACTAAAACAATCCAGAGAGGTGTTCTCCTATTTCTATGGAGCTGCAGAATGTAGCACACATGGGAAGAGGAAAGAGCGAGGAGAAATGAAAACATCCTCGACTGTCACTTTGTATGGAATGAATGAGACCGACCCAGTCAGTCACATCAACAATTATCTATACTGTTTAGCCCCTCATATATCATGTACTCTCAGCCATTTTTTCATCCTGTGTCTCCCATCAAACTTGTATTAAACAGTTTTTTCTGTGTGTTCCTACTTTCTACCAGTGGCCTCCACATTCAGATTTATTTGTGCTGCCTGGAACACCAAGCTATCTGCATATATGAGACCAGTCACTTGCAGGATTTCATTTTGAGTGTGACAGAGTTTACAGTTTTTAAATTCTCTGCAGGTTGGCCGTAGGAAGGTTGCATATACAACCTTTTAGGTTGGTAACATACCACCTCCCAGTTCAGTTGGGGTGTTCGTTTTGTGGTCTCGCTATTAACCGCTCCAGCTGTCAGTTAGGAGTTAGCTTGTACATAATACTTCACAGAGTCAATCCTTGCTCGAGATTGGATTGTTTTTGGGTTAATTTTAGTTGCATTGCCCCAATTTCTTGCTTTCCTGGCTTTCTGTGTTTGACTAGCCCAAAGGAGCTGTTTGTTTCGCTTTTGGTATAAACGTCATTCATCCGGCTCAGAACGCACCTTTGTAAACAGAGCCGCTTGTAAAACACCGTGTGCTACCTTTCAGTGCCACCTAGTGGTCACTAGATAAACAGCAGTAGAAATGTGGTCGATATGAGCTTGAACTTCGTTAGAAGACAGTGATATTGCTTTTTTAAACAAGCATTGGCAATACCATTCGTCCTTGCTTGAATGTAATAGTAATCCATCGAGATCACTTGGCATTGCCATTTCTTGTCTTTCCTTGAGACCCACGCCTGGAAGAAACTGCCTGTTAGCCTTTGCCTTCAAAAGAACCGTTGGTGCTTGAGAAAGAGTCTCAGAACGTGGCTGTTCCATGCCTGAATATGCTTTGCTTTTCGGCATTATTCTTTTTCTGAATGTCTTAGTCACAGGGATATCCAGTGCTAGTACAATGACTAGGGATAAAGGGGCTTGAGTTAAAAGTGCACTTTATATGTTTAGTTTCTTTCTTTTATTCATTCATTTATTTAAATAGCAGAGGGCAGAACATATCTCTCTTCTAGCACCTAAATCATCCTTGTAAACTGGCGGGTCTTCCATAGCCTACCTTGAATCCTTGATTCCCTGATCAAACCAGATCCTCTATCCCTAGTGGCCAGAGTTCTGACCTTAGACGAGAGAAACCCAATTATCAACATCACTATCAAACTTTCTCTTTCACTGGAAACCATCTTTCGGATAAAACCAGAAAAAAATGTAAAATACATTTCAAAATAAACAATAAGCTCATTGTGAAAAGATGTACCCAATATGGTGTGAATACATCTCTTTGCCTTGTAGGTTCTTTCATGATAATCACAAAAAAGTATCACACACATCCTCCCAAAAATCTGCTACAAATTGTCCCTCAAAACAGCTTGACCTCAATAATTCACAAAACCTTGTATCCCTGTAAATAGGACACTTTTCCCTGCATTTTTTACCCCGCATGGCTTTACACCGCATTTTTTTCTCACCAATTACTTTTAAAACGCAGGGCTTTACAACGCAATTCGTTATAACGCATTTCCCATTCCAACGCAATTGCTATTCTAACTCCAGCGGGGGCGTTACTAAGGGGAATGTGTTGTAACTCTTTTGCGATGTAAAGCCCTGTGTTGTAAAAGTTATGGTGGAGTACAAAATGTAGGTTAAAGCCTTGCAGAGTAAAAAATGAGAGGTAAACAACGTTTCCCATCCCCCCTTCTTCTTACAGTATCCCGTTGCTAATACAATAAAAATCCCATTACCTGGATATATGCTTCCCTGTCTTTTAACCCCTATAGAATTTGAGATCATAGGAACTTAAAAACTAAAAGGAAGGAAGTGCTCTGGTGAGTAATGATTATACTTTGCAGGTTTGTGGTTTTTGAACGATTTTTAATCAAACCATGCCATTGCATCAACTTCCAATATACTTGTTACTTTCACCAGTGGCAGCTCCTCTTCTATGACGGAGGAGCGTTGCACCACCCCCCCCCCCCCCAAACAGTAGGAAAGGACAAATAAAACAATAATAAACATTTGTTTAATTTTTCCTTTCCTGACAAGTCTTGGGGGTGGGGCCTGGGTGGGAGAGTAGGTGCTCTTCCTTCACTGTGCATGACGGTTTGGCCTGCAGTTCCAGGCCAGCCAAACCGTTAAATGCAGTGAAAGCTCAAACCTGGCAATGCAGTTGGGTTGGAAAGAGCAGACACAGACTCCCAGTCTGCCCTGGAGCGTAAATCAAGGGCGCTCAGGCCAATCTTGAAGCTGCCCTCATGATAGAGAGCTCGCATGCGTGAGAGCAGCTTCAGGATTGGCCACAGGGCCACAGGGCATTCTGGGAGCCTGTGCCACCTGGAGAAGAGAAGCAGAAGAGCGTAACGCGTCCGGATGCAGGTAAGTATTTTTTTACTATTACTTTTTAATTTTCCCACCCGCAACCCCATTGCCCTCTGTACCCCCTGTCCATCCCCTCCCGGCCCGCCACTCTTCCAGCACACTGGCCGCTACTGCCTTTCACATATGTATAACACACTCTCTGCGCACACCAGGTACTCTGAAACAGCAAAGAGTTAAGCCCTAGAAGCTGTCTCTTTACAGACTCTCAGGGTATGATTTAAGTTCGGATGCTCTGAAGAAAAGCAGTGCCACTGATGGCGATTCCCCAAGCCGGCTGGGTAAAAAAGGGATACAATTACTTTTGTCTACACACTTTCAAAGCAGAATCAATAGAGATCTAACAGGAAGCAGTTTTCCCCACACCCACTTGAGTTCATTGATTAATCGGGTAAGATTCTTGCAACATGTAATGAACACCTTGGTTTTTAGTCCCCAGACAGTTAAAATAGGGTTCACTAATCGTGCTCCGTTTAGTGGCATAGTCCCAAGTGTTTTTTCTCTCTACCATGTATTCCTATGTAGGAATTATGTCTTGGTATTTACTACCTTTTCTAGTGTGTATTTTATGTGTTATGTTTTTATATACATATGTTATTAGTATTTTATTGCTATTTTATTTACCGTGGGACTCCCACTTCGATGACTGGGAATATTCAAGCATGTGAATCGATGAAAGACACCAATACTGGAGAAACAATTGTTCTTTGTTCCTAGCAAGCTGCCCTTTTGTGCCTTGCATAGAAACTTGTTTTTTGCTGTACTCAGTGAGTGTTGACCACAATATCTGCTTCACGCCATAGATTTGTCTTTTTCTGACCATTGTTCAGCATGATTTCTTCATTCCGTTCCTTCGAGGTACAACATTGTGACAAATGATCCCCAGAGATGGATGGGCTTGTCAATCCCAAAGTCCATTCTCTTGAGTAAAAGTGCTGGATAAAGAAATATAACATAGTTATCAATAGGTCCTCTGCTGCCCCCCAGGGTGAAGTGCTTGCTAGTAGTGGATTTTCTTTAAAAGCCCCGTTCAGAGCTTTCCTCTCGAGATATATAGTAATCCTCACTTCTTTTTCTTCTGGATCTGTGGTGTGTCTAGTGTAAGTCACTTCCCAAAGAACAATCTGAGATTATAAGACACCGACCACTTTTGTGTAGATTTTACCTGCCTCTCTGTTTGATATTCTACCTGTCCTGCCTCCCACACAGTTCTTTTTTCAGATTTATCCAGAACGGTAGAGGGTGTTGGCTTTACTTCTGTTAGGTGTTTAGTAACAGTCTATCAGGACAAGACTGTTGGAATTGATTTCTTGTCAAATGTAATCTCTTTTCAATGTATGCTTGTAACTTCTGGATTGATTGGATTCATTTTCTTATCTAAACTGGTCTGGATCTAGCTAACCTGATCCTCCACAGGCCATTGTTTACACGGTTTTGTGACTAGTAATTTGTCGCACACGTCATATTATCTAGTAATGTTGCTTCTTTATCAGTGCTTCTTTGAACATTAAATCTTAGGGTTTTTAGCCCTGCCATGAAATGGCCAAGTATAAGGACTATAGCCCTTTTCTGAGTAATGCAGGATTCTCACTTCACAAAAGATACAGTTGAAATCTGTATTTCCAGGATGGGAGCATAGCATCCCATTACTGCTTTTCAACTTGAAAATGGCGAACAACTATGGGAGTCAGTGTCTCCACATACATACGTTCTTGCATGGCCTGCTTACCTGTAGCTTAGTTAGTTACATAATGCAGGCAAATGAGTGGGAAATTAGTCAGTGTTCCTCTTGGGATTACCAGCAGGGTTGGTAACTCAGGCATTACTCCCCTCTCAGAACAAGGACCTGTCTTTTAGGAAGTTCCGTGCACAGTTTGTATTCGAATGAATGAGAGGTGGTTCAAGCAGAATCTTCTTGGAAAGCATCTGCTTTCCTAGATGAAAAAATCCCGAATGCTTTCTAGAAAACTTCAGCCTCTATTCCCTTATACTCAATGCCAATTGACTTTGATACACTGCAGTTTAGCTGGAAGTTACCCACTGGTTTATTAATTTCAGTGTTCTACTTTGGCATTTGAAAGGTCTAGTGCAGTCTCTTACATCTGTACGAATTTCTCACGGATAAGGTTATGCTTCCTAATAAATTCTTGACAACGTTTTTGAAAATGTTTGCCAGAGGTCAAGTAATTTGACCAAGGGCTATAGGTTTTTATATCCTGCAGCTTTTTACCTAAATTAAAAAACTTAAATTATTCCTTTTTTAATTAATAGGCACTCTCTCAGGTTCATTGCAATATTTTATAGGAGAATATAGTTGAATGTTTTGTGTTTCACTTATTTCGTGAGTACTGACAGTGTATTTTAAGGTTTTGTCTTTTTCTTTACTGTTGTCATCCAAAATTATTATATACATTGCTAGTATGGGCAAATATTTTTCATAATTCTCGGTTTTTAGCTTTTATTTTTTTATTCACCCATGTGGGTAGTTTAACTTCCATGGTAACATCTTCCTAAGGTTTTACTTGATCTGATCGTTGTATCTCTTGCAAGATGTAACTTTTTCTACCTCAAGTCTCCTAATGTATTTACGAGTGTGTACTTCATTGGTAGTTGTTTTACCCTGTACTCTATTGTTTGAACTTATTTCTTTATGTTTTGGCAATTGAGTTCCCTTTTCCTCTTTCATTCAGATTTCTAATTCGTTATTTCTGTGATTTTCAGTGCTATGCCGGTTGCTGGTATTTTTTTACCCGGAGAAATGTTTCTTTCCCCAGAACTCATGTATACCTGTGTTAAGTTGATAACTTTCCTTACCGGCAATCTGTGTGGATACTGATTCGTGAAGTAGGCCCTCTTTACTTTCCTGAACTATTTAGTAAATAAATGGCAAGGAAGCATTTAAATATAACTTTCATTTGCCTGTATCTGGTTGCTTGAGTGAACTCACCTCTAATGCTGCTACTGAACTACTCTGAGGTTATACCATATCATCTCATGCCAACTTTGTCTTGGATTAGATGCTCTAGGCTAGCCACTTCATTTTGATCCTGATTGCTAGGTATTTTTGCGAATTATTTTTACTTCATCGTAAAGTTACATTTTAGGGACCTTCCTGATGAGTCGCATACTTTTTCAGAATATAGTTAGTAAATTGAGTAGTAGTAAGAAGGTGTACCAGTCCATTTTAGTTTAACCCCTGGTTTGTTTCCAGACTAATCCTTTCAGGATCACCCCACAGTCAAATGGATTTATTGTCTCTGCTTGTAATGCAGATACAGGACCTACAAGACTATAGGAGAGGCTGATTACACGACTGGTGAAAGTCTGTCCGAAACATAACCCTGACGGCTTAGTGTAAGAACAAGCTACAGTGTTCTCGATATTTGAATGAGCCATTTTGCTGCTTGTTTTTGGTTCAGTTGGAAGCTATTTCAGCTTTAGCCATAACCTGCACACGTTCAGCCATGTTCAGCCATGCTTCCCTGACAGAGGAGAATATTTCTGCCTTTGTGAGAGGGCAGACTGCTGGCAGGCACTGCAAACATCCGAAATATATCTGCTAAGAGAGGAAAAAGCAGACCTGGGAGCTGTGCAAGAGAAGGCTCATACCACACTATGTATTTTCTTGTTGCTGGCTATATTGTCTGGTGGCAGGAATGAGCTTCAGGCTGCAGGCTACAGTGTTTGAGGTTGTGTATCGCCCATCATCCTGTCACTTAGAAATGTTTGGGGAGCACTGCAAGGGTTCTTGCTGTTTGCATATTTAGTTTTATTATGCATCTGACTCCAAATATATGAATTATGTGCTGTTTGGCATCATGGACTTGGATTCCAAGTTAATGTATGTTTCTTGTGTTTTTAATCCTGGCCTTATTGAATGACTACTATCCATTGCTGCTATCACAACATACTTTATTCATGATTTTTTTAATAGTATTTATTGTGCTGTTTTAATATTTTATTGCACTGACATACCCGATTTTGTGTTTTTTGGGCAATGTGCCGAAATAACACTTGATGATGATGATGATGATGATGATGACGAAAACGTGCAAATTTGTTGTTGGCCTGTTTCTGTAAAATTTGAGGTTTGGCTTTTTATCTCTTTCTTCTGACTGACTCTGTTTGTTTTGAGCCAGTTCTGCACGTTTGGTTTTCCGTCAAGCCTTTTTCTGCCGGAAGATCATTATTTCTATTTGTTTTGAGTGTGTTGTATCAGGTTGTAATGCTTATTTTTGGCTTTTTTGTGCAGGTAGATGGGTTTGTTATGAAATTACTGACCCCCTTAGGGAATATATGTCACCCTTCTGCTTATGACCCTGCTTTCTCTAAAGTTTCCAGAGTTGCAGTTGCAAGGGTTTGAGAATGTTGCCACCTCTGAATGTTCACCCAAACAGTGGTGGTACAATTAAGAAACTACCTCTTTTCGTATTGTGGCCAACGTTTGGTATCAGAATTGCCCTTTATTAAAGTATGACCAATAGACTTGTCATCCAGGGATTCTAATATATGGTGGAGGTGTTTGTACAAGGTACTTATTCCTTGTATGAGGGATTTCCTGTATTCTGGACCTCTGTATCACACCCTAAAAAGCGATGACAACCCTAGCAGAATGTGACACCATGTGAGAGGTTTCAGCGGTGGCCGGCACGGATCGGTGGTAAGTGGGCCAGGGGAGGAGGTGGGGGGTGGGGGGATGCGGGAGGTGGGGAGGAGGAAGCGGGAGGGGGAGGACGCAGGGAAAGCAGCTATAAAATAAATGAAGTGAACATTTTTAAACGTACCCTCTCGCAAGTTTCTCACTGCGTCTCTCCTCCGTAGTCCTCCCTCGCTCACCCACAGGAAGCACACCCAGGCTCCCAGTCAGTCAGTCACAACGCTGCCTTAGCAGCGTTGTGATTGGTCCGAGTACCGTGTTTCGGTGCTCAGATGCTGACTGAAGGCCTGTGCATGTTTTCCACGTAGGCTGTAATGCAGCCTGCATGGAGAACATACGTAGTGCGCAAGACTGTTTAGGGCGGCCCGAGAAGGCCGACCAAGCAGTCATTGTGCACATTAGGAGGGTGTTACCACTACTCCTCTGCCCCCACTCCCTCACGCACAGCTGTGGGCGGAAGTAGGAGAAAGTAAAATTATAATAATGCGATTAATGTAATTTTAATTTCTTTGTGTTTCACTGCAAAAAAGCAGTTGGGCGATGCTCGTCCGCCTTAGCGGATGAGCCGCCACTGAGAGGTTTAATAACGTTAATGCTGCATGGGTGTGTTTGTTAGAATGCAGTATGCGCAGAAGATGGTTGAAGTGTATATTAAGACTGTGTCCTTATTTCAGTTCCACTGCGCTCACCAACTCGGTAACTGGTGCCTCCACCACATCTGCACAAACTACAACAGTGTCTGCCGCAAATTCCCCAGAGATATGAAGACCATGTCAGTCGGTGAGTTCCCCTTCTCATGCTCTGTATCCTCCTGTTTTTGACCCCTTATCTTTCTACTTCTCCCCTTCTTTCTCGCTGACCTCAGTGCATGCCTTATCCTTTGCTTCCTCTTTTTAGTCGTCGGTGCTTACTCCTCATTCACTGCTTCGTCCTCACTGGCCACAGCACTCTCTGACCATCTTCTGTACCCGGGTGCTCTCTCTTTTTTTCTCATAGTGTGCCCTCATTCCCCATTCTTTCCTTTTTCATTCTCGATTTCTTCAAGCATCCATTGTCCTATGCTTATCCTTAGTTTTCTCTTCTCTCTAGTTACACTGATAGCTCTTCATGGTGCCCTCACTTCACTTTCTGACTCACGTCTTCCATTTCCATTTTCATCTTCTTGCTCTGATCTCAATGATCCTTCCTTATTCTTTGTTTCCTCTGGGTGCATTGCTCGCTCATCAGTGTCTACTCTGCATGACCTCCATCTCATACACGACAATAAATATGAGTAAAGAAGGTAATGTCATGTTGGTGCATGCAAGGTATATAAATATAGTAATTGCTATCAACTCAAGTTTAAACAACTTTTTTTGATAATTCGTGCAAGATATTGGACTTAGTAGTGCTATAAAGTCTGTGCAATTCCAGGATGTAGTCTGGTGTTCAACAGATGGATGTCGCATTCCCTTCTAAAGAAATGGAGGGGCCCTGGGGCTAGGTTACCGAGGTCCAGCGTACATCCCCCACCAGGACTAGTGTGCAAACAAGTGTACAAAGTTCCTCTGAATAGGCGGAGGGAGAAGGAGGGAACTGGAGTATGATGTGTGTGAAATGTATGCCAGTAAGGGGTGCTCCCCTTGTTGGAACTAGGGCTCTCACACACCTAGCAAGCTAGGTGTCATGCTTCATCATTTGTCGCAGTCCCATCTCTCAGCATTTGCATGTAGGATGTCCTTGGAGACTGGTTTGGGCTGGGGCCAGTCTGCGGGACATAAATCCTAATTGTGACAGGCTCCAGGTGACCTTAAGAAAGTGGGTTTCCATCTCTTCACTTTAGTGATTTCTAGCCCCATTGGTTCAAATAAATCACTTTTCATTGTTGAAGCTCTCTCCCAACCAGACCTCGACTCCTCAGGAAAGACCTGAATGACGAATTTGAGGTACGCAATAGCTTTTGTGGCACAATCATAAATATTAGCCATCCAGGAGTCCGCCTTTTAGCCATCGAGGTCAGTGAATGACTCTCATGGTGAACAAAATAATAAATGTGTCAGTTGAGGTAAACATTGCTGAATCCAGAGAAAACATGACTTCTATGTTGCAGCACAAAATGGAGCCACTGAGCTACAACAGGCAAGCAGATAGCCAAATGGGTCTCTTGGAACTTCTGCAACACCAGATGAGGAGACACTTGATCTGGCAGGTCATAGGTCTTGTACAAAAGTGAGTTACGGCTGCATCAGGCAAGTCTTTCAAGGGGACCCAATTCAGCAGCCAGAATAGGGTGAAGTTCTGTGTGGGCTGATGTTTGACTATGCTCATCTCAGCTCACACCCAAGGTTAATCAGATGTTGAGCCAGAACTAAGTCCTATGTATTGCGTCAGCAGAGGCTGCTGCTAGCCGTGTGGGCAGCTTTGTAAACTGAAACTTCTTGCTGAATTTAGAGTGTATCGTTCCAAGGCAAAATTCTTAAGGTAGAGGGTTGTGCTCAAAGTTAACTCCATATGGGTGATTTTGTTGCCTCTATATATGCACGTGTCCCCAAAAAAAATCAGGATGCAGCCCATTATTGGAAAATACTTCTGTTGCTGAGCAGATGTTGAGGATGAAGGGAGTTTGACTTCATAGAAGGCCAAGCCTCCACCTATACGTAAAAACATGTATTGCCTCCTCTACCAGTGGAGTCTTTACTGCAAATCACACCCCATTCAGATTACCTAGAAGAAGCAAACTACATGGGTTATACTCACGCATAGAGGGACTGAGAATCGACAGGGTAGCTCAGTCACCATGAAGGCACGGAAAAACAATTCCATATCTTAACAAGAGCATGGTGGGTTTAAAAGTGGACTGTACTGCTGGCTATATCAGACTTCATTTATCTAGGTTCTTGTCCCTGCTTTACAGCACTACACCTTTGCTACTTAGTTACACATAGTATGCACCTTCCTATTTAACTGTCTCTTAGAGCAGCTTACTCGAAAAGTAAAAGGTTTCATAAATGAAACCACAGGGGGACACATCCCAATGTTCATCCTTCCTACTATTGTGTCCTGCGCCCTCCACCTCTGTTCTTATCTGCGTGACAACTTGTCCCATCCATGCTCTTCCATCTCTGGCTCTCCATCAACCAACTAGTGCTTGTGATCTATCCTATAATTCTCTACTGTTACCTTGTGCCCTGGTTGGTCAGTCCACCTTTCTCTCTCTCGATATCTCTCTCTCTCTGTTTGTCCCCCCCCCTTTTACTCCCTTTCACAGGTACTGTGTGTTTTTGACCATCCATATCTTGTGCCTTGTGTTTCACATTCCCTATACTAACGGCCTATTGACATGTCTCTCTGGTCATGGCAGAGAACCAGGAGTACTTTGAAAAGCACCGCTGGCCACCCGTCTGGTACCTGAAAGAGGAAGACCACTTCCAACGGGCACGCAAGGAGCGCCAGAAGGAAGACTATCTGCACCAGAAGCGCCAGCCCAAAAAGCGATGGCTCTTCTGGAATGCCACCGCCTCTCCATCCTCGCCAAGTACCGCATCTGCTTCCTCCTCATCCTCCTCTTCCTCTCAGACGGTGGTTTGAACACTTGAAATATTCCCCCAATGTCCTATCCTGTGGTGAAGGTTTAGGAGAAAGTTTGGAAGCCCCACCTTGAGCTGAACTCTAGTGATACCTCAGAATATGGGTCTGCAGTCGAGGAGGGGGTCGAAATAAGGGTGGCATTGAACCGCCCCAGAATATGGTGGGACTCTGCAGGGGGTGGTACAGGGTGGTGGATGTGGTGGATCCCTGCCAAGCCAGAGGTTAGAACCTCCAGGACTCCTGAACCTTTCAGACTACAACTTTCCATACTCCAGAACGTTTCTGACCTGAATTTTCCAGCTGCTGGAACAAGAAACTTTTAGACCAGAGCCTTTCTGACTCCAGAACCAGGACCTTCGAAAATTTAGAACCAGAACTTGCTTGTTACTCTCCAGGGTCCAGAATTGGATCCTTTACATACTGGACTCTACAGACTCCGGAGCCAGAACCTATAATGGGCTTTTATCTTCAAGGAACTGAATGTTTACATATGTGTCATATTTTTATATAATAAACTCAAGTGAAATGTTTCTATATTCCCAAGTTCTATTGCTTGATAATATTGTACCCGCTGTTATTGAGTTCATTTGCATTATGAATTTGTAAGCTCTCTCTCGCTGGCCGGTTACGGCAACATAACCCCAAAGAGACTAACCCCAAGACACAAGTGCAGCCACTGCTAAAAAATTAAAAGCCTTCAGTCAGGGATCTCTGACATAGATGAAAGAGAACTATTTTCTGAGCCCACAGAGGAGAAGGGGCTACTACCCATCCCTTCTCCACTCGGTGTAATCCCTTTTTAAGTTTCATTCAATGGATTGCCCACCAACCCAACACATTGATCTATAGCTCTCATCCTTTAAATTAAACATTAAACTGCCAGGCCAGCCAATATTCTAATGCACAAGCTCCATAAATAGACTGCACCTGGTTTGATTCATAACTAAGGATACATTCTTACAGGAACATGTACTGTTTTCCCAAAGCAGATTTTGAGAATCGTGTCCAGTTGTATGCAGCAGCAATTCGTCACCCTCAGCACAGGCGTACACCCAAGCATCCTCCATGTTTCTGTGCTTATTATGGCAGTTTTACCCTTAATGCATTGACATCGCGTGACATTGCCCCGCATTTTTTACTCCGCAAAATCTTTTACATTGCAGGGCTTTACAACGCAATCCATTACAATGCATAGTCCATTACAACGCAATGTACTATTCTAACTCCACTGGGGCGTTAAAATGAGGAATGCGTTGTAATGGTTTGCGGTGTAAAGCCCGGCGTTGTAAAAGATTTTGCGGAGTAAAAAATGCAGGGTAATTACAGTTGTTTTAAAGCTTGTTTACCATCTGTGCTTCATGCATTTCCATAGATGTTTAACCATCACTCAGAATCTATAAATTCCAGTCAATATCAGTAGGTACTAGACATTAGAACATTGGAATGTTGGGAGCTCCATTGAAAACAATGGAGTGCTCTGGGCTTCTAATAGCAGGTAGAAGCCCAGAGCTCCAACATTCCAACGGTTGTTCACAACTGTTGCTGTGGACATAAGGCCTCACGGAGCCTGAGGGTATTTCAATTCCCTCGGGCTCCCTGAGACCTTTGTTTTACAAATTTGAACATTCTTCCCTTTATGGCAGAATGTTCTAATAGTTTTAGAGCCTGCCATAGCGGGGGCTCGACTGTCCATTAAAGGTCCGCTCCCTTGTTAAAGGCCCTTGCCGAAATGCCGGAGCAGTCCTTTATTGGTCGGTAGAGCCCCCGTAACGGCGGGCTCTAAGGCTATATTCAACACTGTCTTTGGTTATAGATGTGTGTCATGTGCTTGCTTCTGAAGGGTAATAACCCTCACTACTCAACTGCTGAAAGTCTCCAGACATGGAGCAGTCTCGTATTCCTTTTTTGCTCCGAGGTCCCTGAAAACAATGTGGGGCTCTGTGAGGATATGTTTATTCAGAAACCCATTTAATCATGGCCCTCCTTTCTTAAAGCTGTTACTTGAGAGGAGGTAGCACAAATATTCTGTCAAATTTAAAGTTGCTTCAAAACCTCTATTTTCAAATGTTACTTTTCCGATTTTGCCAGATTTTTTTGCAGGTATAATGTACCACAGTAATGTGTGAAAACAGACTACAAAACATATTTTGCAAAAAAAATCATAAAATCTTGTCCTCTCGCAAACATCTCCACACAAAATGATACCTACTCCCAATATCAAACTCTTACATCTAGGACTGGAGTTTGATTTGTGAATTAACCCAGTCCAAAAATGTGTAGAAAGTGAGTTTGACTGAGCTTCAGAGTTAAATAGAGACAATTTTGTGAGGGGATTCTCTTATACACTTGAGATTTTGACTGTCTTGAAGTTTATTTTGGAGGCTCTGTTTTTGCAAAGGATGTGTTTTGCAATCTGTCTGTTCACATGGACCCGGTACATGGTGTCTAGAGATGTTTAATGTTTGAGTTCACTATATGTGGGTCCATAGCACCAAGACGTTTGAATATCTGAGTACAATGTGCCATAATCCTCCTGCTTTTCACTTAGGTGAGCACACACTCAATCTTTTGGCAGTCTCATCTAATCTTGGTTGGTGTGTAATCAGATAAATAATCTCTGGGTTAAAGAGCCACATCTGGCTGCTTCCTTCCGTACTTTTTCTGGGATTGTTTTATATTGATGAGCATTCAAAAGCTACTTTACACATGGTATAATTTTGATACTGATCCTAAACCTCAAACTTGTGCTCCAGTTTGCCAGTTTGAATAGCAATCTTAATATGGGATTTTTTTAATTACAATTATAAACGATTTTGCCAAATCATACAAACTCTAATAAAACGTGAGCTGCATAACATTTTTACATAACAGCATTATCACAAATGAATTATATATGGGCTAAAATATCCCATGCCGTACATTATAAGGATATTGCTAGTCACCGAGGACCTCAACTACCATATAAAGGAACGAAGACGAAGGGTAAGTCCTTTTTTATGGTGAAGGAACCCCATACAATTGCCTTATAACATACAGGAGAGGGTACATTGTTCCTTATAAAACATGGCCACACCATCTCCCTTCCCACAACTCACTTGTATCCTTGGTGTGGTGCTCTTTCATATGAAAGAGATGTTTATAAACATGAATAAAATTAGGATCTCTTGTGCAAAATTGAGCACAACAAAAAGCAGTTGGGTATTATTTGCAAAATGAAATAAGACTCAATTTAGTACAAGTCAGATTTAACAAAAACACTGTAGCTCAGAATGTGTACAAACATGCTGATACTTTGTATGTTTCCTGTAAATAACTAAAGTGTGAAAAAAGTAATCCTGGGCGTAGGACTACTGTTAGACCCGGCCTCGTGGCGTGGACCTCCCTGACCTGTAGCAACCCCCTTCCGAGCTTACACCACAACAGACCCCTGAGTCCCCCGACCTAGCCAACCCTTCCCTCCATGTTAGTCCTGACCATTCCCGGACTTCCCAGCCCGTGCCTCCATCTTCCTGGCCCGTAGGCCCTGTGTGCCCACTTTCCGGCACCTAAGATGGCCGCCCGAGCCAGCGCGGCCTAGGCCGAGAGGCGCCACCCTGGCGGGAGGACAGAGCGCTCCCCGCGAGTGCGAGAGGGAGGAGCAGTATCCTTCACACCTCCGACCTCTCCTCGAGAAGTGGGTTTCGATCGCCCCTCCGGTCGCCCGGAGGGCTGGCTCCATGCCTGCTGTGTGTCTGGGACTCCTCCCGAAACCGACCTGAATGGATCAAAGGGCCGCGTGGCAGGAAACCCCAACAAGCGGCCCCCAGGTGCCAAGTCCCCTGCAGACCAGAACTCCGGAGATCAAAGAGGAGCAGTCCTATAACTGGGGATGCTCCGGGACTATCGACAGATTCGATCCTGGAACGACGAGAGCCCTGCTGACGTGGTCGCGGCTCGTTTGGGAGAGAAGGACTTCTGCTGGAACCACCTGAGCCCTGCTGAGTGACTCGCGGCTCCCCTGCAACTTTGAAACACCGAGCCCTGCTGAGTGACTCGCGGCTCTCCTGCAACTTTGAAACACCGAGCCCTGCTGAGTGACTCGCGGCTCCCTTGCAACTTTGAAACACCTGAGCCCTGCTGAGTGACTCGCGGCTCCCCTGAAGAACGTCCGACATCTTGCTTGAGCCCGGCTGAGTGACTCGCGGCTCCTTGACTCTCCTGGTCCGGCCGGACCCTGAAAGATCGCCCCGTATCCCCAAGCTCGAGGATTGAGAGCTGTGCGTTGGATATGCAACGATATTGACACTATTCCCATAAGACTGTCCCGCTACCCCTACCCTGACCGAGACTCTTTGAGCTCTTGCTCTACTTGTACTACCGGCTTTCTCTGATCATAAAGATCCCTTGAATCACGAGATAAAGAAACGTTCTTAAGAAGCTACTGTGTGGTGTCTCTTTATCGTGTGGTGCTGGTGTGATGTGTACGATCCTAGATTCGAGACTCTCCCCCTGAGGAGTCTCCCTCCAGTGCTCGTCTTCGTATCTAGAGAGGTGGGTCCCAGGGTGGTCAGGTACACTTCCTGTCCTCCCCTGAGGTCGCCTTCTAGCATTGGTGGCAAGCGACGGGATACAAGCCGCAATCTAGAGATCGTACAGTACACGACTAACGCACTAACCAAGCAAAGACAACAGAAGAAACCACCATGAGTATCATTGAAGCTGACGCAAGTACGGCATTCCGTGTAGAACAATTAGAGGAGTACACGCACAAAGAACTAAAGGAATTCTGCAAAGAGCTAGGAATTGCTACCACTGGCCTCAACACAAAAGAAGACCTGCAGAAAGCATTAAAAACTTGGATAGAGTCCGGAGCCCCCCGCACAGAAGGAGCGGCGGCGCAGCCAGACAGACCGGGACTCCCCCAGAGAGAAAACGGCAGCAGCCCGGTACAAAGCACTGTACCAGACAGGGGCCTATCCCCTGAAGCACTCGCAGATCGAGAAAGAAGTCGCCACCATGAGCTCGAAATGGCGAAACTAAAGATCGAAGGCAAAATAAAATTAGCAGAAAAGAAACTTGCGGTCGAGCAAATGAAGGTACAAGGAGAACTAGAAGAGAAGAAACTCCAGCTGGAGCATGAAGGGAGGAGACTTCAGCTGGAACACGAGCGAAGCTTGAAGGAGCTCGAACTCAAGGCGAGGAACGAAGAGAACCGGCCCCTGGGGAACCGAGAGACCGTCCCCCCCAGCCGAGCCAAAGGTCCACATCCCCTAGGATGTGGTCAAAGAGTTTTACAAAAATAACGACATCCAGCAATGGTTCAAGGCCTACGAAGTTGCCATGACCTCCCACCGAGTCCCACAGAAGGATTGGGGGGCCGGATTGTGGGGTCGATTCCTGAGCGAGGGGAGAGACACCCTGCTCGATCTACCGTCCTCCGAGCTGACTTCCTACAGCCACATGGAGGAGGCCCTACTGACGAGGTACGGCCTCACCCCAGAAATTTACCGCCAGCGGTTCCGGGACTGCAAAAAGATTCCTGGCACCACCTGGGTAGAATACGTAAACTTTTTTTAGCCGAGCATTCGAAGGATGGGTCAAGGGCAGCAAAGTGACCACCATGGAAGAACTAACTGACCTCATGCTATGGGAACATTTGTCCATGAATTCTTTTGTGGAACTCCGCCAGCATCTGCTCGACAGCAAGCTCGCAGATCCGAGGAAGCTGGCTGTCGAGGCAGATCGCTGGGTGAAAACCCGGGTCTCCAGGGGCCCCATAGGGGATTCTCCCCGCACCAATCAAGGACCACCCCGCCAGAGAGGAGGGGGAAACCAAGGAGGACCCAGGGACACCCAGGCTGGTCCCCAGCATAGCCCCCCGAGAAACACCCAGCCGAATTTCCCCGCACCTCCACCAGCTACTGCCGGTCCCCCCGGTAGACCGCACCGAGTGACCATCACATGTTATAGATGTCAAAAGCCCGGGCACTACACCAGTGATCCCCTGTGTCCCATGGCCCCACGTATCCCTACCACCACTCCCCCGGCTAGGCAGATATCGAATATAGCTCTAGGGGAAGAGTTTGAGGACACTGAGGAATGGGAATCTGCTGCCATGGCCCTAGTATCCCTGGGAGATAGGGAGATGGTCCCCGGGAATGCCCTGCCCCCCAACACCGGGAAGTAACGCCAGTCCGTCATAGTGAATGGCCACTGAGTGGAGGCCCTCCGTGACACCGGCGCCAGCATCACAGGTGTCCTTAGCTATTTAGTACGAGAAGACCAGATCCTCCCCAATGTCCTGTGCCCTGTAATTTCAGCAGATAACACAGAGAGCTTGTGTAAGGTAGCCCTGATACCATTTGAATGAGAAGGAGTAGCAGGAAAATTAAAAGTGGCAGTACGGACCTCCCAACCTGTTGACTGCCTCCTGGGGAACGACCTGGAAAGTTCTTCATGGAAGCAGGTCGAGAGCCGCACCCACCTCGGGATGATGGGTCTTCCCGAGTGGGTGTGCGCCACCACCCGATCTATGGCAGCCCGACTGCCTCCCGACAGAGAAATCGAGGACGACCCAGCCAGCCTTACCCCTCTGGATGGCGACCGGGCCGATCCAGCCGAGGCCTCCGACCTCGACCCCCGAGGAGAGGAGGACACTAACGACGAAGCCATACACTCAGACCCCGCACAGATCACCGATCTGGGTGATCTGCCCGAATTGGCGCAGTGGCGCCACGAGGGGGGTCCCTCCCGAGAGGAGTTCTGCCTGGAACAAGCTACCTGTCCTTCCCTGGTCGGGCCCCAGCGACAGGCCGAAGCCCAGGCGGCGGTCGAGCAATCGGGTACGCACTGGCTGTACTGGGAGAATGACCTCCTTTACAGCGAGCAAAAGTCAGCGGAGCTAGGGTCAGCCCGGGTGCTGGTGGTACCCCTACACTTCCGCAACTTCCTCCTGGGTTTGGCCCACGATGTACCCCTAGCAGGCCACTTGGACCAAGACAAAACGTATAGCCGCCTGGTTATGCACTTCTATTGGCCCAAGATGAAAACGGACGTAGAGGCCCACTGCAAGTCCTGTCCCACATGCCTGGCTAGTGAAAAAAGCGGAGGAAAGCGCAAGGCTCCCCGCCAACCATTCCCCGTCGTCAGTACCCCCTTTAAACGGGTCGGAATTGACATTGTGGGGCCACTGGACCCCAAAACATCTTAAGGTCACCGCTTCATCCTCGTCCTAGTGGATCATGACACTCGATACCCGGAAGCCATCCCCCTACGCACCGTCACGGCCCCCGTGGTGGGCCGGGCGCTGATGGGAATCTTTTCCCGTGTAGGATTTCCCAGAGAAGTCGTGAGCGACCGCGGGACAAACTTTATCTCCCGGTACATGACATCCCTTTGGCAGCAATGTGGAGTGTCCTATCGGTTCACCACTCCATACCACACCCAAGGAAATGGCCTAGTAGAGCGGTTCAACCGGACTCTAAAGGGGATGATCATGGGCCTAGTGGAGCCCCTCCGGCGTAAGTGGGACGTCCTGCTCCCCTGCCTCTTGTTCGCCTACCGGGAAGTTCCCCAGAAATCCTTGGGGTTCAGCCCGTTCGAATTACTGTACGGACACCCTGTCCGGGGCCCCTCAGCCTGGTCCGAGAGGGTTGGGTGACGGCCCCCTGCGACCCTCCTCAGGAGGTGTTCCGGTACATTCTGACCCTCCGAAATCAGACTAGGAAGTTCCAAGAACTGGCCGAAGCCAACCTGGAGGCGAGCCAAGAAGAAATGAAGCGCTGGTACGACGAGAATGCCACTCTGGTCGAGTTCCAGCCGGGTCAGCAGGTATGGGTCATGGCCCAAGTAAAGCTGTGCGCCCTTCAAGATAAGTGGACAGGGCCCTTCAAGGTGATCGAGTGGAAAAGCCAAGTCACATACTTGGTGGACGTCCAGTCCCCCCGGAATCCCCTGCGGGTCCTGCACGTGAACCGCCTCACTTCGTGCGGACGGAGTTGAGCCTGCTACTGGCCACAGATGACGGGGCAGAAGAGGAAACGGAGCATCTCCCTGACCTCCTGTGCACCAAAGAGAAAGATGGCTCCGTGGAAGGGGTGAACCTCTCTCCTTCCCTCACTCCCCAGCAATGCGAAGACTGACGCCAGCTCTTGGGGCAGTTCTCAGACCTGTTCTCTCTCGTCCCCAAGGTCACCGACTGGTGTGTCCACGACGTGGACACCGGAGACAGCCCGCCGGTGCGACACAGAGCCTACCGAGTCCCCGATCGAGTCCGGTCCTGCATCCAGGCCGAGGTCTCGAAGATGTTGTCCTTGGGGGTGGTCGAACCCTCAGATAGCCCCTGGGCCAGCCCAGTGGTGCTGCCCCTGGTGTCGCCCCTGAACTGACCTTCTGCGTGGACTACCGGGGGCTCAATGCAGTCACCCAAGCCGACGCCCACCCCATTCCCCGCGCAGATGAGCTCATTGACCATCTCGGGTCTGCTCATTTCCTCAGCACCTTTGACTTGACCTGCGGATACTGGCAAATTGCGCTCACAGAGGGAGCCATGGAGCGGTCTGCCTTCTCCACCCTGGACGGGCATTATCGCTTTTACGTGATGCCCTTTGGAATGAAAAAACGCCCCGGCCACTTTTCAGAGACTAGTAAACAAAGTCCTGGAAGAGTTCAGTGCCGCGTATCTGGACGATATCGCAGTTTTCAGTTCAGAATGGAGCGAGCACCTCCGGCACCTCCAGAGAGTGTTGATGGCCCTGCGCCAGGCACCCCTCACAGTAAAAGCCAGCAAATGCCAAATCGGGCAAGGATCGGTGGTCTACCTAGGGCACAAGGTCGGAAGTGGGCATGTCGCCCCTCTGCAGCCTAAAATCGACGCCATCCAAGCCTGGGAATCCCCCACCACTCAAACAGAGGTTCGGGCCTTCCTGGGCCTCACCAGTTACTACCGGAGGTTCATCCGAGGGTATGGCAGCCTCGTAGGTCCCCTCACAGAGTTAACATCCAAAAAGCAGCCCCAGAAAGTGCAGTGGACTCCTGCCTGCCAAGAGGCGTTCGACGCCCTCAAGAGAGCCATGTGTACTGCCCCGTGCTACAATCCCCTAACTACTCCAAGGAGTTTGTGGTACAGACTGATGCCTCGGAACACGGCATTTGGGCCGTACTATCCCAACAGAATGAGGAAGGTCTAGACCAGCCCGTAGCCTTCATTAGCCGGAGGCTACTCCCCAGAGAGCAGAGCTGGAGCACCATAGAGCGAGAAGCGTTCGCCGTAGTCTGGGCCCTAAAGAAGTTACGGCCCTACTTGTTCGGAACCCATTTCCGAGTCCAGACGGATCATCGACCATTGCGGTGGCTGATGCAGATGCGGGGCGAGAACGCCAAACTGCTGCGATGGTCGATCTCCCTCCAGGGGATGGATTTCACTGTAGAGCATCGCCCTGGTACCAACCACGCCAATGCTGACGGCCTCTCCAGGTTCTTCCGCCTCAGCGAAGAGAACCCCCAAGAGGATGGGTAGTTCTCCCCAACTTTCAGCTGGGGGGGGACGCATGTTAGACCCGGCCTCGTGGCGTGGTCCTCCCTGACCCGTAGCAACCCCCCTTCTGAGCTTACACCACAACAGACCCCTGAGTCCCCCGACTTAGCCAACCCTTCCCTCCATGTTAGTCCTGACCATTCCTGGACTTCCCAGCCTGTGCCTCCATCTTCCCGGCCGTAGGCCCTGTGTGCCCACTTTCCGGCACCTAAGATGGCCGCCCGAGCCAGCGCGGCCTAGGCCGAGAGGCGCCACCCTGGCGGGAGGACAGAGCGTTCCCCGCGAGTGAGAGAGGGACGCAGCAGTATCCTTCACACCTCCGACCTCTCCTCGAGAAGTGGGTTTCGATCGCCCCTCCGGCCGCCCGGATGGCTGGCTCCACGCCTGCTGTGTGTCTGGGACTCCTCCCGAAACCGACCTGAATGGATCAAAGGGCCGCATGGCAGGAAACCCCAACAAGCGGCCCCCAGGTGCCAAGTCCCCTGCAGACCAGAACTCTGGAGATCAAAGAGGAGCAGTCCTATAACTGGGGATGCTCCGGGACTATCGACAGATTCGATCCTGGAACGACGAGAGCCCTGCTGACGTGGTCGTGGCTCGTTTGACAGAGAAGGACTTCTGCTGGAACCACCTGAGCCCTGCTGAGTGACTCGCGGCTCTCCTCCAACTTTGAAACACCGAGCCCTGCTGAGTGACTCGCGGCTCTCCTGCAACTTTGAAACACCGAGCCCTGCTGAGTGACTCGCAGCTCTCCTGCAACTTTGAAACACCGAGCCCTGCTGAGTGATTCACGGCTCCCCTGAAGAACGCAAGACCTCTGACATCTTGCTTGAGCCCTGCTGAGTGACTCGCAGCTCCTTGACTCTCCTGGTCCGGCCGGACCCTGTAAGATCGCCCCGTATCCCCCGGCTCGAGGATTGAGAGCTGTGCGTTGGATACGCAACGATATTGACACTATTCCCATAAGACTGTCCCGCTACCCCTACCCTGACCGAGACTCTTTGAGCTCTTGCTCTACTTGTACTACCGGCTTTCTCTGATCATAAAGATCCCTTGAATCACGAGATAAAGAAACGTTCTTAAGAAGCTACGGTGTGGTGTCTCTTTGTCGTGTGGTGCTGGTGTGGTGTGTACGATATTAGATTCGAGACTCTCCCCCAGAGGAGTCTCCCTCCAGTGCTCGTCTTCGTACCTAGGGAGGTGGGTCCCAGGGTGGTCCGGTACACTACCTGCCCTCCCCTGAGGGCGCCTTCTAACAACTACGCTACGCTCGCGTAGTGTGCGCAACTACGCGATATGCAAATTACACGTAGCACAGTGTAAAAACGCGTAGCGTAGCATATATGGCATTTTTTGCTTGCTCGTGGCCCTCAACGTCAAGTGAGCAAGCAATATAACATCCCGGCGAGACTTTTTCCTCGTTCGTGATCAGCAACATCAAGTTGCCGATCGCAAGCGTGGAAAATTTATGGCACAAGATCATCCTCAAACCCTGACAGAGGCAGAGCTTTGAGTGTCGATTGGAAAGCAGCAGAAACCTTTTGGTCTGGCTCCTCTGACTGGGACATCCTGTATTCAAGAGACTGGGTCGACCCCAGCAAAGCTCCATCCAAGGTTGCTGAAGCTCACAGTGTTTCAACACCCTTGACAACGATGCTGTAAAAAAATGCACTCCGAACTGAAATCCAAGGTGAAAACTTCATCACCCCCCAGCATCGAAACCAACAACGAAGCCCCCATCGACACCAAGTTCGAACACCACCAAAGGGTAGATCTTTAAGAAACCATTTGAGGTCCTTGATGCAAAGCAAAAGAAACTTTATACATCTGGATATAGGCAAAATTCTTGCGAAGCACCATGCTTCAGGACTTATTTGAATGTTAAAGGAATGGAGGTGCCCGTTTCAAGATTAACCTGGCCTCGAGGCAACCCTCCCCCAAAAGAGTGAGGGACTCCACCAATAGACTCCCACAGTTCCCACCCGTAAATACACCTCCACCACCACTGCTGCCCCCACACTCCCTTCCTCCCGACCAAGGAGCGAAAGAGGAGCAATCCATTGGAGTCACTGTGAAAACACCACTGGGTATTATATGGAAACTACTCAGGAGTGATGGAGGAGCAGCATCATGGAGACACTATTAAACCACCAAAGGATTTATGTAAAGTGCTCACCCAGGAGTGGGTGCAGAGTGGTTCTGGGAGGGACAGGAGAGAGGAAGAGACAGGGGCTGTGGCCCAAGGCACCCTTAGCCTACCGGCTCCAAGAGGCCCAAAGAGAGAAGACACCACAGGAAGGTGCCCTCAGCTATCCATGGCCCACCAGCTGAGTCTGCCTGGAAACCCCCTTATGGGAGGAATAAATAGGTTGAGAAAGAAGAGGACAAGGAAGAGTCAAAAGCGAGAGGGGTGGTCCTGTCCTCTACCCTGCAGAAAGGACCGTGCAGAGGACAGGTGAAGGGAGAGGGGGGAAAGATAGGGAGACACTGAGAGAAAACAAGACAAAAAGAAGAAATGAGACGGAAAAGGAGGTAATCGGAGGGAAAGAGAATAACAAAACCAAAGGAAAAGAGGGAAAGGAAGGAAAAAGCCTGAATAAAAGGAGAGAGCTAAAGAGAAAGAAAAAAGTCAGATGTAAGAAATATAACACATATGAATCTTATCAAAAATGTTGTTGTATTTTACCAACTCCTTTCCAGGGAGCCGATGTGGATATGGTAGTGGTAGGCTCTTTGAAATGTTGTTACTTCCACACATTGCATCACCATCTTCTATGGTGCCGGAGGGAGAGATAGCAGGGGTATACAGAAGTAGTTAGCCAGCATTGTGAGTATGTGTGTTTGCAGGGAAGTGTGTGTGTGTGGGGGGGGGGGGGGTGTAAGCGCGGTGTGGGTAGAATCTCAGACCAAGGAACACATATGTGCAGTCCCCAAATAAAAATCACTTATAAAGACATAGGGCTGCAATGCTAATGGGTTCGGTATAACCAATATTCTCCCACACAGAAGGGCCACTGGGGAGATACAATAGCAGCAGATCTACAAAACGTACAAAATAATACCCTGGTTTCACATACTTGTCTATCACAGGAGGAATGTGCATACTTCCCTGCACTCAGTATGGCTGTAGTGCTTTTAAACTGTCCTGTAGTTAATTTATGTGTTGTCTTCCACCCCAACCGGTTTTTGGGTGGTATACTACCCTCCCTGGAGTATAGAGGGCGGGGATGGTCTGGTTCTTTGCCAACTTAATTAAAACAGAGGGGGGTTGCTCAGCGTTCTTAGAATTGCTAGGAAATATGTGTCAAGACCCAGTCACACTTCTGAGTTGGCGTGAGGGCCCAAATCTCTTATACATAACACAGGCCACTAAATGGATCAAGCCCAGCCGCACTTACAGTTTGGAACTGTGGGATCCAAGAGGCCTGAGAGATAGCTCAAAGTTAGGCCTTACCCCCCTGGTTCTTGCAGTGAAGTGATGCACCTTGTCTTAGACATACTGTCGATTCACAAAACCATTTATGAATACTGGAAGTACTACAGGAGTACTCTGACATACTTTTACTCCTTTGTGAATCAAACCTGAAACATCCAACTCCTTATTAGTGCAAGTACATAGTGGGGAATTCTTTTTCTATTTACACTACATTTATAGGAGTTTTCTCCCAAATTACCATTTTGGATGATTTGAGGCCAATTCACAAAGGCATGAAGGTATGGTAAAGAGTACTACAACTGTACTCCTTTAGTACTTCAAAATGCATTTGAAAATAGGCCCTTATATGGTAGTTTCTCAGGCTTAACCCGCCATCTATAACCCACTTTACTGCTCTCAACTATACATACTTCATGCAGCCAAGCAACCATTAGAGCTGGCCATTCACCGTTTCGAGGGGCACCATGGGCCTAGGAAGCCACTAGTGAGTATGGCTTTCGGCACATATCATTTGATGCAGGGTGCTCTCCATTCAGGATGACTATTTGTAACCTGCTGCTTTGGCGTTTCAGAAGGCCACAGTGTGTCAAAGTTCTCTGAAGCAACTGAAAGTAGCATGTAAGCACTAAATATAACAAATGTCAGTCTTAGGATTATTAGTGGTAGCTGGGCTGATTTGATAGGAGAGTTAAAGATTGGTGCTAGTTTTTTTTTACAATAATGTTGATTGCTCCTGTGTGTAACGCTGCAATAAGACCACATGCATAATTTATGTGGCACATTACACCTTAGTGGCTCTTGACGTCCTTTATGGGTATGTGAAGAGTAGGGTTTCTTTTGTGATTAGGATGGGGCGTGGGAAAGTAATTTGTGGAAAATGTGAAGGTGAGCTGATGCGATATTGGCAAAAAGTTACTACTTCGTGCCAGGGATATTGGTATACTTATACCATTTTATAATTATAATTCTTCTGTTTGCTCCTGGTTGTGTTTTTAGCGTACAGACTGACACAGTGGTCTGTCCCAAAATCCATGGGTGTACGTGACAGATAATGTGGCACATATTCACGCGCCACACAGTCGCACAGCCTCAAAAAGATCCTTGTTTTTCACAATAAGCCCAAAATCCATCATGTTTTCCAAGTTTCAACTCCATTTTTATTCCTTCATTGTAATTCCAAACTCCATCCCTTCTTTATCCATTCACTTCAAAGGTAGCGTTAATTCACATTATTTTCAAATGCCACAGGCATGCCCATCCGGGCCTTATCAGTAGCACGTGCGAATTAACCGTTCCTCCTGGGTTGCCCCATCCTTTTTAAACCCAATGCATTTCGGGCTCGTGGCCCTTCGTCAGGGGTTAACTGGAATGATAAATAATTAAAACATGTAAGTATTCAACTGTCCTGTTCCTCTGATTATAAATCGTACTATTAAAAACATTCTGATTTCAAACAAAGCTGATTTCCCTTCTATTTTCTGAACCTATTTGTAACATGAAGCATTTACATTGCTAATCGTGCCAAAATCATATAACTGAAACCCCCAATATTCTATAAGCCCGGATTAATTACTAGTGCCTTCTAATAATATCTACACGCTGTGAACAGCAGTTGAAACCCAAAAAGACAAAAAATCACTTCCACCTGATTCCCACTCTATTTTCCGTGTCCATTTCAATCATAAAACATTTACATAACCGATCGTGCCGAAATAGTCATGAAGCCCCATATCTTCCACAAACCCTCCCTCGTTCCTAATGCCTTCAACCAGTATCTTCATTCGTGACCAGCGATTAAACACCATAAATGTCTACCTTTTAAGCCTTAAGTGGCTGTGCGACTCTGTGGCGCGTGAATATGTGCCACATTATCTGTCAGGGATATTGGTTTAGCACTCCCTGTTGAGAACACAGCACTATTCTTCATGGAGAGTTGTCAAAATCAAAAGGAGTCATTTATTCAGAAAAAAACCCTCATCTATCATGTGAGCTTCTTTGAGTGAAAAAATGACTGAAGGTCTGCCATTTTAGGACAGTATGGCTGACCTGCCCTTACATTTCGGAAGACAGATCCTCGAGGCGGAAGGCCTTCTTCAGAAGTGACATAACAAAAGACCAGCACGAGCTGGGTTATTTCTCCCAGACTGTGGGGGCATGTCTGTGTTGTGTCTGTTTAAAATAAGATGGTTGGTATAGCAGACCAGGAGAGAAATTGAGCTGGTGGGAATTTCGTTTGTAGGGCTGCCCTAAATTCCCACTGTCGTCAGTCCTGCTGCAATTGTTTTGTGAGCAAAAGCTATGCCAATCAGAAACCTGCTTTCTCCTGCACTGTAAATGAAGTGGGGGAAGTAAGAGGGGGCTGATGACACAGACGTCAATGTTTGGTGGTTGTCCCATTACCATCTTCCTATAAATGAAACACAGGCAGGCAGAAATCTGGTGACTGCACCATTCAGGATCGGACTGGCCTTTAGGGCAGTCTAGCAGTGGCAGATGGGCCGGTCTGATAGGTCCGTCTGTGGGCTGTTTTTTGATGGTTTGTGGGCTTTTACATGGTCTACTGGGACAGTTATTAGGTCGAAGCCTACCAGACAGCACAGCTGTCTGGTTTCTAAAGATATCTTGGGGACATTCTGATATCTTCCTTGGGAATGCAATCCACCTATTGCTTTCCATTGGCATTGTGGTTTGTTGTAACTCCCATTTGCTTGCTTTCCATTAGCGGACTTTATTTTTTTTAGGCCGCCCAGCATGTCTTTTTCCTGTCGCTTGGAGCGCATCCTGTTTACCACCTCTCTGACTGGCTCCTTGTATTCTTAAACGAGTGTTCGCTTTCTCTGATGAACTGTTTTTTTCCTTTTTGATAAGGCACTCCACAAGGGGGAGCATCCATTACGACGCGGTGTTTACACAGCACTACCATTACAACGCTGGTTTTACAATGAAAGTCGTTACCACGACTTGCGCTGGAGGGCGCTCTAGGCTAAGGAATAGTAGATTTACTATTCCAACATCTTCCCTACTGTACGTAGGCTGGTGTTGGAATAGTAAATTTTACTATTCCGAAGTCCAGCACCCTACAGCGCAGGTCATGGTAACGACTTGCGTTGATAAACCAGCGTTGTAATGGTAGTGCGGTCTAAACACCGCATTGTATTGACATACAACCCTCCACAAGAGTGCATATGCTTTCTGTTATCTCCCGTGTATGCTAGTTCCGGAAGAAGTAAACCTGCTTTCTGCTTCACTGAGTCTTCTTATCTTTGCTTGTACCAGCTTACCAATTCTGCATGCCTGTCAGAATTTTTTTTTTGTCTACAAGCTTGTTTATTTTGGTCAGTGTTCTTTACTAATAGAATAACTTAAACAATCATCTTCAATTTTGCGCCTTCCACTGCCCTACTTCCACTCCTTACGCCATAAAGGGAATGGAAGTAGGGGAGTGAAGGGTGCTGAAACACCCCTAAAATAAATAGAGTTCAGAAGTGAGTAGAGTTCGAGTTAGAGTTCAGAAGTGAATGAGCAAGAAGTAGGCCTTTCAAGTTTGCTTTTATCTTGTCACATTGATGTGCGTTCAAAAACTGATGTAAAATGTAAGGCTCTGTCTTCCAGGGAGGTTGGTGCTTAATTTTCTTTCTTTGACTGCAAAGTGAAAGGGTTTATGTGACAATCTTGCTAGGTATGGGAATGTAAAAAGGCTGTAGGATGTTACTTTATTCTAGCACACAACATGTAAAGTCCTGTAAAAGAACAGTATGAATATTTCAGAATAAATCAGAATTAGGAAAGCCCAAATGAAGAACATTCTTTGTAATTTGGAAGTGTGAGGTTAACACATTTTAATTGGATCTAAAGAAATCAATACACTAAGTAAAACTGTATGTCTGTGCAAACGTAATAGTCATTGAATTGAAAATGAGTTCAATGCAATGGCAGTGCGCACCCACACCATGCATACTCCACGCTGCGTAACTCCACTCTAGGACACTTGACTTCACTCCACGCCACTCCATTCTGTGACACTGTATTCCACTCTTCTCTAGGATACTCTACTCCACTGTATGTCCTTACACTCCAGTCCACTCTCCTTTCGGACAGTACTGCACTCTACACCACTCCAAGCCCTTCTACGCCACGCCACATCACTCTAGACTACTCCATTGTATCCACTCTGGCACTACACCACTCTGCACCATTTCACTCTGCGACACTCTCAGTTACTCCACTCCAAACCACTTTACCCCACTCTATGCCACTCCATTATATGACTCTACTCCACGACATTCTACTCCACTCTGACACTCCACTCTATGACACGTACTCCACTAAACACAATGCGACAATCCACACAACTCTCCTCGAAGCCACTCCACTCTACAACACTCCCCTCCACTCTTCGACACTCTATGCCACTCCACAACACCTCTCTCTACGACATTCCAATCTACGATACGCTACTCCACACCTTGCATACTCCACTCTATGGCACTCTAGCCTACTCTACGACACACCATTCGTTGACACTCTATGCCATCTCATTTTACAACACTGCTCCACTCCTCTCTATGTCACTACAATCTGTGCCACTCTACTACACTGTATTCCTGCCCATTCTACTGCACTTCACTCTACCAAACGACTCTACTCTACAACACTCCACTGAATGCCACTCCACTCTATGTCACTGAGTGCCAATCCATTCTACTACACTCTATACCACTAACTTTTAGCCATGCTGAACAGCAGCCACACTGGTGTACAACATAGCTAAAAACACATTGGCACAGCAATTAGCTCTCGCATAGGCAAGACCTATTGGTTTTGTCAATTATTTCACTGTTGATTTCTCTGACATTATAATACACATTTCCTACAACCAGCTCAATCCATGCCGTATTCATGTCTTTACAAGTTCAAAGCTGCCTCAATTTTCAAATGTGGACAGCTTTTTTTTAGCAGTCTGATTCATTAGTGGGGTGGCTTTTATTTTCGTTGCCGGACCTATATCCTATCCCAGTCCAACCCTGGCACCATATCGAAGTTATCCAGAAAGAACTTGTTCCCTGTTTGCTGCTGAAGATCCTCAATGCTGCATGTCTTTTAGTCGGTAG
The DNA here is from genome assembly GCF_964263255.1 of Lissotriton vulgaris. Lineage (NCBI taxonomy): Eukaryota > Metazoa > Chordata > Amphibia > Caudata > Salamandridae > Lissotriton > Lissotriton vulgaris. The sequence continues at coordinate 547,940,516 of NC_141699.1, read as the reverse complement.
TAAGCCAACATATCAACTATAGAATTCTCAAACTGCACATATTCTCCACATATAAACTCCAAAATATTCCCTGCCAGCATATCATCAACTTAAGCAAACGTAGGTATGTACACATTTACTGTCCTTACTGCACATCTTCTCGCCTTTCACAATGTATTGCAAGTCAATATACCTGTAGGTTGATATTTAATGCTTTTTTTTAGGAGCGAACACTCTGTACTCATGTTATGGTTCTCTCCTGAATTACCAGATTTCTGGGGACACGAAAACTGTTTGGTGATAATATTCTGTTAACGAAAATTGTTATTGAGAAACTGGAAATGGTCCCCTGTGGTGTTATTAGGTCATACAAAGACTTCCCTTGGTTGTATGTCAGAATATCTGGAACAAAATTTCATCTTCCAAAATAATGCGGTCCAACTATCGTTTAAAATATTGCTCTGCTGGGTGTAAGTTCTCTATAACTAACTCCCAGGGGGAACTATTTTTGTAAACAATATTTACAACAGTATATTTTTGTCAGACGAGTTAAGCCTCGGAATTCTGGTACCATACTCTTCTCTCACACCAATGCATTTTGAATGAAAAATCTTCTGAATCGATGCCAACTTGACTAAGGAGATAATCCCTAGGAGTTATATGAACAATTAATTTGGGGGCTTTATAAACGGTACCTTGTACATTGTATGATGCCACATAAGGAGACATATTTGAGCTTCCTGGGGGGGAAAGGCGTCCTGTTTTCTTCAATTCTATTTCCTAGATATTGTTTTTAGGAATACAAACTCAGATAAGACTTACACTTTGCCTACTACCTATGCCAGCTATGAAAACGGAGCCACCAATCCAGTCACGTGTACAATGGCACACGAGACACTTTAGGTACGGTCACAATGGTAGCGCTGGCTTGCATATCTAAGATGGCTGACACTGGTTCGAACAAGCGGCGAGGCTCACCCGCTGAACCTAAGAATAAGACAACCTGAATATTCAACGGTGCGCCTGTTTCCGCCTTAAAGGATATGTACTCCAGGATACTTTTCAACATCTTGCCTTGAATGCACCTTTCATGCTTTTACCATTTTACAACGTCCCCACCAACCCCTGAAGGGTGTTTCTTTCCAGCCATCTTCATTACTATTTCAGAGACGACAGACACCGACAAATACCTGCCTTTTGACGTATTTCATGAACACTGAAAACATACCTTGTTATTTAAGAACAGTACCTCTAGCAGCCGCCAGGATGACTATCCGGGGCAAGAATGGAGCCCACTGAAGGGAGGGGAATTCCAGACAGTGATTGGGTGATTTTCAGAAAAGGATCTGGGCCCCTTCTACATGGCAGAATGCCTTTAATTCTAGCAACGTGAAACTGGAAGAAAATGTTTAGTACCTTCAGCCCCTCTGCGCTTAAAACTTGACTTATATGCAGGTGATGAGTGAACTGCCAATCAATGAGGGCGTATTGCGTACAGGCCCACAAGGTGTTAACTACAACAACAGGGAAAGGAGAGGCAAACATATATGTACATGATATACCCTCCCAAGGTACAGTCATTCCCAACTGATACCAGGTAAACGACTGGCAAAGAATAAATTACCAAGATAGCACAGGCCTATCTTTTCATGAGTGGGCATCTCTGCCCGACTGGGGAGTCTCTGCAGTCGTAAACTTACTACTAACTTGAATTTTGTGAACAGCAAAGAAAACGGTATCTACACAAAAGTCGAAGTTTACCTGTGTGAATCAGGCCCAGCGTGTATAGGTTTCATAATTACTGTATTAAAGGCATTCTATTCTCATTGGAACCTGCGGAACATGGTTCTAAACTTGATTTTAGAACGTGACCAAAGAGTGTAGCAATTTGTTAAATCTCCACCTACCTTAAATTGTAAATATCTGCCATGCAAAACCATGTGCTATGTGAAAACGTACTGCACAGCAACACCATGTTGATATCCGCCTCTTCCTTATTACATTACGGAAATTAAAATCTATTTTGAGCTGAACTCGGACTTGGCACACGAATACTGCAATGTGTGAAGCATCTTAAGTTGCTCCTCTTTGTAAAATGATCCTCAGCTCCTGCCACCGGGCATGAGCTGGGCTTTATAAATTATATTTACATTACATTACACTACATCAAACACCTACTTTTTAGAAAATAGTGACCATGAATTTACAACGTTAATGTGTGCAGCAGGTGCAGTGGCCCACAAAGGATTTTTGTAAATATTGGACCCTGTCACCTGGAGGTTATACCAAGATCATGGCAGCAGACTCTCAACCTTCTAAGCTACTCCAATGGAAGCGGAGCCTCTACCATGCAGGTGACATATTCCACTGCAGGCCCTTAAGACAGTAATCAATTGACTTTTTTCTTTAATTTCTTATGCACCATACACATACACACCTTTGCGTTTAGATGTATTTGAAAGGTATCAGAATGATGAGAACTTTAAAAAAAATGTTGCCCCGCCTCCTACTGCATCTGCTAACGCCCGACCCTTCAATACATACCCTCTGCCACAAATCTAATGCCCCACCCACCACTTGGATGTAAACGAGGAGCGCCCTTCTCCTGCTCAATGTTGTACCCCCTTCCTCTCGCTTGCTGCTTGGGGAGGATAATACCCCTGGCTCCCGGCGGCGTGGCTTGGACGGCAATGAGGATGGGTGCCTAGGTCCGTTACCTCCGTAACCAAGAGGCGTACAGCAGCGAATTTTACAGCGAAACGAGCTCGGTCCTGAAACAAAAAACCTGCAAAAGACGTCGGAACACCGAAGGCACACGAAGATCGCACAAGAAGGGCTGCCAGCAGCAAACCGCAGAAGTTTTGGCCAGCATACTCTCCCAAAGGAAGGTCGGGTTCGAAGCATCACCAAAATGGCGCCCTAAACAAACTAGGGAGCTGAACAGATGCGGACGGAGGCGCATGGATGCTGTGTGGGCTACCAGTAGAACCCCGAGACGCGTATGGCGAACCCTAACACTCCGGCTGCTCCATCCCACGCCAAGTAAGTGCCTGTAAGATGGGGACGGGGACGGGAGGCAAAGAATTGGGGACGGGAGGCAAAGAATCACTAAAGTCCGACTGGTGGCATGTGGAATTGACGTCCCCTCGCTCTCGCCCCCATTCCCAGCATGACTGGAGCTTCGGAGAGGATAGACCGTGGACGGTAGCAGGCAAAGAAGGGCATACCTGCAGCTTTAACTGGCAAGTCAAGTCAAGTCAAGTCAGAAATTTATATAGCGCGCTACATACCCAGAGGGTCTCAAGGCGCTTGAGGAGGGGAAGGGAGTTACTTGTCGAATATCCAGGTTTTAAGTAGCTTTCTGAATGCTAGGTGGTTCTGTGTGAGACATAGGTGGGTGGGGAGTGAGTTCCAGGTTTTAGCTGCGAGGTAGGAGAAGGATCTACCTCCCATGGTGGTTTTATTGATGTGAGGAATGGTAGCAAGGGCTTGGTTGGAAGATCGTAGCTGGCGAGGGGGGGTGTAGAAGGAAAGTCGTGTGTTGAGGCATTCGGGTCCAAGTTCGTAGAGTGCTTTGTGGGCGTGGGTTAGGAGTCGGAAAGTAATCCTCTTATTGACGGGGAGCCAGTGGAGGTTTTTCAGGTGGTTAGAGATATGGTCTTTGCGTGGGATGTCTAGAATGAGTCTGGCTGATGCGTTCTGGATGCGTTGGAGTTTTTTCTGGAGTTTTGCGGTGATACCGGCGTATAGAGTGTTTCCGTAGTCCAGGCGACTTGTAACCATTGCATGGGTGACTGTCTTTCTGGTTTCGGTGGGGATCCAGCGAAATGTTTTTTTGAGCATGCGGAGGATGTTGAAGCATGAAGATGAGACTGCGTTGACTTGTCTGTTCATCGAGAGAGAGGAGTCCAGGATGACGCCCAGGTTTCGTGCGTGGTCCGTCGGGATGGGTGCTTTTCCAAGGGCCTCTGGCCACCAAGAGTCGTCCCAAGCGGAGGGGGAGGTGCCTAAGATAAGGACTTCTGTTTTGTCTGAGTTCAGTTTCAGACGGCTGTGCTTCATCCATTCTGTTACTTCTTTCATGCCTTCATGTAGGTTGGTTTTGGCGGTGTTGGGGTCTTTGGTGAGTGATAGGATCAGTTGGGTGTCGTCTGCATAGGAGATGATGTTGAGGTTGTGTTGGCGAGCGATGGTCGCGAGGGGGCTCATGTATACGTTGAAGAGGGTGGGGCTGAGTGAGGAACCTTGGGGTACGCCGCAGATGACTTCAGTGGCCTCGGACTTGAATGGTGGGAGGCGGACTCTCTGGGTTCTTCCGGTGAGGAATGAGGTGATCCATTCCAGTGCTTTTCCTTGGATCCCGATGTTATTGAGGCGCTGTAGGAGAGTGCTATATTTTACGGAACAGAGGACCCTAGTATTCAGAGATCCCCGCTAGAACCCAGCTGTCCGGCTATCAGGCAATGTCAAAACTATAACCCTATCATGGAATTCTGAACCGCCGAGAACGCGAGCACGACTCCGTTTTTTAAAATAACCCTATCATGGATCTTTGAACCGCCGAGGACGCGAGCGCGATTCCATTACTTATATTACAAACGGTGATGCGCTGTGATTATTCCTTCACACTCATGGGCATTGTAATACCTCTGCTCCCCCTGAGAAACTAACCATGGCTTTCTGAACCACTGAGAACGCGAGCATGGCTACATTACCTTAACTCCCAATGGTTAAGACGTTGTGATTAATTCTCCACACGCCTGGACAGTCTGTTAAATAACACAATCCCCTAAGAATGCTATTATGCATAGTTAAGGGGTATTGAACTTGTAAAACCTCTCAAGACAAACTTGACACACAAGCTTTTGTCCTGATGATGATGCATGTATCTGGTAATTGCATCGAAACGTCGTCGACCTTATTGCACCATATGTTTTATTTCAATTCACATATTGTGTTAAACAATGGGTTGCTATGGTTTAATTCCAGTCTGTAAAATGGATTATTAGTACAGACCGCCTTTGTGCGCTTTTACGTAATTGGTTTGTCATATGTCTTGTCTTGTCCTTTGTGGGTCACAGGTTGTGCCCACTTTTGTATAAATGCTATACTGACACATTTAACCTTATATCTGAAAATAAAAAAACTCTGTCAGGCTGGACAGTAGTCATATATACTATTTAGTATATGTCTATCATTTAGTAGATCTCTGAATACTAGGGTCCTCTGTTCCGTAAAATATACTACTGCCCAAGGACCCCAGTGGCATTCCTTTTGGGTTTCCCTTGTCTTTTGAAAATGTAGGAGAGTGCTATGGCAGACTGTGTCGAAGGCTGCGGAGAGGTCGAGGAGGATGAGGGCGACTGTGTCTCCGTTGTCTAGTAGAGTTCGAATGTCGTCTGTTGCTGCGATGAGAGCGGTCTCCGTGCTGTGTTTGGCTCGGAAGCCGGACTGTGAGGAGTCGAGGGATTTGTTGCTTTCGAGGAAGGCGGCGAGCTGGTTGTTGACGGCTTTCTCGATGACTTTGGCCGGGAATGGTAGGAGCGAGATGGGGCGGTAGTTTTTGAGTTCGGTGGGATCCGCTGTGGGTTTTTTCAGAAGGGCGCTGAGTTCGGCGTGTTTCCAGCTTTCCGGGAAGGTGGCGGAGTTGAGGGAGCAGTTGATGACGTCTCGGAGGTGTGGTGCTATGATGGAGTCTGCTTTGTTGAAAATGTGGTGAGGACATGGGTCTGTGGGGGATCCTGAGTGGATGGAGTTCATCAGGCAGATGGTGTCCTCGGTGGAGATTGGGTTCCAGTCGTTAAGGATGTTCGAGAGGGGTGCAGGTATGGCAGAAGATTGGGTGGGATGGTCTCCGGGTTGGATGTCGAAGCTGTTGTGGATGGCTGCAATTTTGTTGTGGAAGAATGAGGCTAGGGAGTCGCAGAGGGCTTGCGAGGGGGTGATGTCGTTGGAGTTGGCTGAGGGGTTGGTGAATTCTTTGACGATGTTGAATAGTTCCTTGCTGTTGTGGGCGTTGTTGTCTAGTCGGTCTTTGAATGCGGCTTTCTTGGCAGTCCGGATCAGTTGGTGGTGTATGCGGGTGGCGTTTTTGAAGGCGTCCCTGGTGCTGGTGTTTGGGTCTTTTTTCCAGGTCTTCTCCAGGGAGCGACAGAGTTTCTTGGATTTCTTAAGATCATCATTGAACCAGGAGGCGCTTTTGCTGCCAAGTTTGATTTGACGTTTTTTCGGTGGCGCTAGGATGTCGGTGCTGTTGGATAGCCATTGGGTGAGGTTGAACGCTGCTTGGTCGGGGTTTGAGGAGTGGGCAGGTGGATTTTGAAGAAGCGATGAGGAGATCTGGTCGATGGTGATTTTGTTCCAGTTTCTTCGTAGAGTAGGTTGGAGTCGGTTGTGAGTGGTGGTTTTATTGTAGAAAAAGTGTACGCAGCTGTGGTCCGTCCACTGGAGGGTAGTGGTGTGGCTGAAGGAGACATGTTTGCTGGAGGTGAAGATGGGGTCGAGTGTGTGACCTGCGATGTGGGTGGGCGTAGAGACAAGTTGTTTGAGTCCGAGGTTAGCGAGGTTGTCCAGAAGGGAGGTGGTGTTGCTGTCGTTGCTCTTTTCCAGGTGAAAGTTGAGGTCTCCCAGTAGGATGTATTCCTCGGAGGGGAGGGCGTGTGGGGTGATGAAGTCGGCGATAACGTCGCTGAATTTTGCACGGGGTCCTGGAGGTCTGTAGAGGAGAGTGCCTCTGAGTGTGGTCTTGGGGTCGGTGTGGATCTGGAAGTGAAGGTGTTCGGCGCTAGCTAGGTTGACGTCTGAGCTGGTTGAGATGCGGATGGAGTTCTTATGTACGATAGCGATGCCTCCTGTTTGGTCGATGCGATCCTTACGGATGATCTTGTATCCTTCCGGGATGGCAATGGTGATGTCAGGGGCTGATGAGGCGTTCATCCATGTTTCTGTCAGGAAGGGGACGTCGGGAGAGATGGTGTCTAGTAGATTCCAAAGTTCAATGGCGTGTCTGTGGACTGAGCGGGTGTTGAGCAGGATGCATTTTAGGTGGTTGGTGTCGGGTCTCTGCTTGGTGTCGGTGGATGAGGAGTTGGTTTTGGTGCCGTCGAACTTGCAGGAGTTGCATGAGAAGGGTCCATGGGTGTGTCCAGGAGCGGCTTGGACGCAGTTGGGGGAACGGCCGGGGTTAAGGGCTAGGAGGGTGGTGGCATCGTAAGTAATGCGGGGGTGGTGGGAGGTACGAGGGCCAGGGGGTCTGGCGCTGGGCGCGGTCGGGCGTAGACGGGCTTACCATTGGCGCACCTTCGGCGCAACTGGGGCGCGGTCGCTGCGCGTGGACGCTGCACGCATGGGCTACTGTCATATATGGATGGTGGGAAGGGGGAGGGGCGAGGGCGGCTCAGCTGGGAGGCGGGGCGGGCTCACGAGGACGCTGACCGAGCACAAACAACAACACTCAAAATGGCAGCGGAGGGCAGGGCAGAGAACAGCGCCGGGGGTAATCGCACTAAATGTGGAAGGTTCTACGCAGGTAGAGCGGAGCAGCGAGCAGGGGAGCACCGGTTAAAGAGATATTGGTCAATAAAATTAAAGTAAAAGCGGAGCAGCGAGCAAGGCGGCACAATGCTAATAATCTAATAACACAGTTAATGAACGCGGAGCAGCGAGCAGGGCAGCACAATGCTAATAAGCTGAATACAATTAATGAAAGCGGAGCAGCGAGCGAGGCAGCACAAGGCTAATAAGCTGAATACAATTAATGAAAGCGGAGCAGCGAGCGAGGCAGCACAAGGCTAATAAGCTGAATACAATTAATGAAAGCGGAGCAGCGAGCGAGGCAGCACAAGGCTAATAAGCTGAATACAATTAATGAAAGCGGAGCAGCGAGCGAGGCAGCACAAGGCTAATAAGCTGTGGTAGGCAGTACAACGATACCAGGTCTCGCCAGGGAGACTGGGGAGCGACCAGAACGCAACTCCGCCCACCGATGACGAAGGCGGACCGCCATTGGGTAAATACCAGGAAGAAGAAGTATTGGCGTGTGATGTCACCGAAGGAGGTTGGAGAGCGGAGGAGTCGAGCGGAGATTCGGGACTAGGAGCGAGAGTCGGAGAAGAGGAGAACTGGAGAAGTAAGCCAGGAGGCCAACTGTTCCAAGAGTCGCCGTGCCACACTCCCGGGGGAGGAGTGTGGCTGCATCAGGTACGGAGGCGTTTGGCGGGTTGGATTGGAAGACAGGGTTCTTCCGCTACTTAGTGCTTATCCGTTAAACCTACTGAATCTGCCCCCCATCCCAGTGTAAATAGCCCTCCTCACGTCCAGCACACCGAGTCACTATACTCTATATTACAGGATTGTATCACTTGAGCACTGGTGCCTCCTTGCACTCCCCTGGGTTCCCGAAGGGTAAAATAGACCACGAGGCCCCATTACTGACCCGTTGCCATTATTTCTTTTCCCGACCGGCGGAGACCAAGAGGAAGTCCTCCATCGGAAGAGGGAAGCTGGCCAAGACCGAATACCATAGGGGAACCTGTCACGAACGGATCCTGGGGACTTTCAAAGAGAAAGACTAACAACCCAATATAAAAAAACATTGACCAAAATAAAACCTTATATACCCAGGCCCAGTCTACGCTCCTTTTCTGATCCCACTGATAAACGTGGCTCAAATCCACCCGAGTGACTTACCGCACTCACCTATAGTCGCTATACAGGAAGTCAGCCGGACAGTGGAGAAGAATAAACAAAAGTCTTTATTAGGCCAAACAACACTCATATGAGAGGGCCCTGTCCGACCTCACTCCTAGGAGTGCGAACGAGAGGACTGACTCTCTGCATCACAGCAATACATTATAATGCAATACAGTAACAAAGGGTACGCCCCTTGTGGAAATTTACCGAGCCCCGGACCATGAAACAATGCTCTCATAGAGCAGGCATCTGCACCTGCGAGGGATACATTATTATCTCTACTCAAGGCCATGGAACTGGGTTTCGGCGTCTCCGGGCATGAGAATATTACTGATAAGGGGGCTCGTTAGTTTCGGTCACAGTAAGCTAAGAAATGAAAACTGCTGTCTTAGTGCTTTTCTGTATTCCTGCGGGAGGGGCATGAGCGAGCAGAGCCCGCAGGCACCGAGAGTTACACAAGATGGTGGCACACAAGCTAAGCTAAGAAACTAATATGGTCACACATACATTTGAATATAAGCATTGAGGGAGAAAGTAAAGTCAACATAAGTGCATATACGAACCGCATTAGTTAGTCATATGATGCTAACTCGCACATCATCATAGGGTAATCAGAGCATCGAAAAGTGAATTCTATCAGACCCTCCTTTTAGCATCATTGGCTAACTATAGCCTCATTTATTTGCAAAAGGCAGTGTCGACATCCATTCTAGGGGCAGGAATTTAAGTCATTATTCTAGAACATCGTCAGCAATAAACATTAACCAACTTGCATCAGCAGGAATTTCAGTAACCATAGAAGTGGCATATTGACCATGTAACTTCTTTTTCGGACGTATATTTGCAGCACACATTGAGCAACATGGAGGGAGGCAATATATGCAAAGGCAGCAAGACAGAATTACACTCACCACTCCAACCAAGCCCATCAATATTTTCCAACCCCAGGAAGAAAAGGCGCCCCAGAGCCACCCTTGTAGAGACCATGTCCCATTATCTTGGTGCAGTTCAGTCGCTAATCTATGCAATTTTTGTACTGCCAAGTTAACAGTCGGGGCGGAGTCAGGGATATAAACACAGCAAGATGTCCCGATGACGCGGCAGGCCCCGCCCCTATCAGCTAGTATGACGTCAAGGACCATCCTGTTCTGGATCGTGAATAATCTCATAGCCTGAATTTCAACAGATATATTAGTCGTTATGTCAGCCTCAGTCAGAACCACTTTTTCCATGACCCTAGACAGTCGTCTAATAGCTCTACTGTTAAATATCGGGCCCCAGAAAGGTAGCAAACCCTTAGAGAAATCAGTCCATTGCTGATACGAGGTGTCCGTCTGGTCGACGTCATCTACCTGAAGTTCCCTCCTTTTACGCTGCTCTAGCGGCTGCTCCTGAGGACTGGGAAATCGACGATGAGTTTTGTGGTAATCAGAGGGAGCCACATAAACAGGGGGAATCATGTAAGCTAGATAGCACACCCCACCCCAACCCTCAGGTAACCACAGGTATCCATTATCACCGCAAATGAAATAGATACTTGGTGGAGCAATCAAAGAGGGGCTCAGGGGCAGGCGAATGGAAGCAGTGACATTACAAGAGCTATTACCAACCTTTATGGGACCCCTTCCCTCTATACAGAAAAATGGGGAAGGACCCACCACAGCCAGAGGTATCAAGGACTTAGAACTGTCGTTACTCTGTGGAGGGTGTCTATAAGATAGGGTGGCGTTCAATTTAAGGAAACTGTCCCTCAGTCTGTCAGTATCATTTGGTATCAGGAATCGGCCCAACCTTTTCTCACATGTCTCTATGAAAGTCTGATCAAAACGCCCATCAGTATATATTCGTCCAAGGGAAGCTGAGGGCAGAGGGCGTACTCGCATTGTCATTGTCCACCCTCTATTCTGTAGTCGAGGAGTCAGGGAATCTGGCTGCTGGAAGTATTTAACAAGACCTATAAGAGTATACCACCCCACACAACTATTCACTGGCGTCAAAGGAAGAGCAAGGAATCTGTCTTTCTTATAGGCAGCAGAGGGTAAGAGCCCGCAAACCCAACAGTCAGTCAAGTTGGTAGTGGCATGTGCATGATGCAAAGTCTTAATAAAAACATTTTCTTTGTAATTCTTGCGTAACATTCTCTCTCCATATTCGACAGTCACCATAACATGTTCAGGAGCAGCAGTGGGCGTGGGTGCGAAAACATGGACAGGGTAAGCCTTGTCTAGAAAAAACAATATTCCGAGAGTCACTAAAAAGGCAATCAAAACAATTATTATGACTACAATCTTTCCTTTCCGTGGAAGGGCCAACCAAGGGGAATCAGGCACAGGTCTCGGAGGAGCCGCAAAAGGCTGCTCCTCATCAGGAATGGGACGCCCAAAGGGATACATTGTAGAACAGTCTTTCAAAAATATCGGAAATCAAAAAATAAAAAATCACACTACTACTAGAAAAATAGTCCCAGACAATCCTCAACCGGCCAGAGGGGTTCTTCAACCCTTAAAAGGGATCTTCTCCCTGTGTCCTTCAAAGCCTCACAGGCAGGCTTTTACCGTCCATACCTATTTCCCACGATGCTCTTCAACAATACAGAAACAAGGGAAGCACTTAATTCAGGCCCCGCACCACTCTATAGTCCCAAGGAACACAATCTTCGGCTAAACACCAGGGCTCTTATAAGTCCATCCCTACCACTAAATCTTCTTATTTAGGAAATCCACTAAGCCCTTCTTCCAGTGTCTAGTCCATCAATTTCAGCACTATTACTTGTTAACTTTTTTTCGGGGCCTGAAATTATAACGAGTGCTCCCTGGCACTTCAGGATCCGTGAACAAGGCAGGTGTATCTGTGGCAAACGCTGGTCTTTCTGATATCTCTTCACTAGTAACAAGGGGAGTAGTAGAGCTCACTGAAGCCTCAATTCCGCTACGCTCTTCTCCAATCAGTGAAGCATCCGAGAAAGGAGTATACCTCGGGATATATTCACACTCTTGATCAGCGATGCCATCCTGGACCCATTGGTCATAGGGCAACGGGAGCGGGACTCTCTTTACATGAGAAGCGTGAGTCCACGCTTTCCTGCCCTCGATCCGAAGTGCAGTACGGGTGGTGAGGAGCACCTGGCGTGGCTCTGACCACCTTGGCTCCAAGCACGACTTCCGCTGATATCTTCGGACGACGACCCAGTCCCCTGGTTGGATGGCGTGTCCAGGCCCCTCCGGCAACGGCTTCAGAGTGTCTGCTACCTGCTGATGAATAGAACGAAGATCTTTAGTCAAGGCATACAGATAATCTGTCAACAAAGGGTAAGGTACTTCAGTGAAACATTTAGGCCTGGGCACTCCCCAGATATTGGCCGGGCGGCCGAATACCACTTCGTGGGGGGAGACGCCCATTTTTGCATTTACAGTCACTCTCGTCGAAAGCAAAGCTAAGGGAAGGGCGTCTGGCCAACGGAGACCTGTACTCTCACATATTTTGGCCATCTTGAGCGTGCCGTTAAACCGCTCCACGAGTCCTGCTGCCTGAGGATGTAAGACTGAATGGAATTTCTGCGATATGTGCAGACCTTTACATATTTGTTTCACTAATTCTGCGTTAAAGGACGTGCCATTATCACTCCAGATCACCCTAGGTAATCCGAAGCGGGAGAAATACTCCTTTATCAACATTTTTGCAGTAGACATGGCCGTGCAGTCTTTCGTTGGGTACGCCTCCACCCACCTACTAAAGGCACATACGACTACAAGGACGTACTTCAAGTTGTTTACTCTTTCCATTTCAATGTAATCCATCTGAATCACCTCGAAAGGGAAAGAAGGGGGTGCAAAATTTCCAGTTGGGACAGGGGTACCCTTTCCAGGATTGTGTCTCAAACACACCATACATTGACGGACCAGGTGAGTGGCCAATTTAGAAATATTCTTATTGCTCCACACTGGGTCTAACAGTTTGCATATGCCCTTTGCACTAACATGGGCAGGCCCGTGTGCCATCGTCACCACTGGAAGGACATACGCATTCGGGAGCATCCATCGTCTTTTGTCTGTCACATCCGTCCAGCATTCATCCGCATCTAGTCGTCCCTGCCCATCCTTCCATGCTCTCAATTCCTCATCTGTCGCTTTACTCTGTATGTTCTTGACACTCTGTACAGTGTCTGCGAACATATGAACATCTGGGACCCATCTAGCTGGTCCTGCCACAAACATTCGTGGTAATTTCTCTCTAGCAGTCTCTTTTGCTGTTTCGTCGGCGAAAGCGTTGCCTCGCCCTACATCATCCACAATTGTCTTGTGTGCGCTACATTTTATCACAGCCAATCTTTTGGGTAGGGTCAGGGCCGTTAACAGTCGTAATATCAGTGGGCCATGCTGGATGCGTTGTCCGTGAGAGGTCAGGAATCCCCGTTCTGCCCAAAGCCTCCCATAATTATGAGCCACGCCAAAGGCGTATTGGCTATCAGTATAAATGTTCACATCCAACCCCTCACTCAACTCACATGCTCTCAGCAAGGCAATAATCTCGGCAGCCTGAGCAGAATTGTAAGGTATTCTAGAAGTCTCCACCACCGTCTGCAATGTTGTTATTGCATATGCTGCTGTCGATGTACCATCTGGTAATTTAAAACATGACCCATCCACATACAACTCCCCATCTGGTTCGTCCAAGGGCCTGTCTGTCAGATCCACCCTCCCCTTTGTCTCCTCTTCAGTCCTGAACAAACAATCATGTATGTCATCGTCTTTGGTATCTGTATCTGTGGGGATAGGTAACAAGGTGGCAGGATTCAGTGTAGCACACCTTTTTATCGTAACATGGGGTGCAAAAAGAGTCATCTCATAACCCGTAAGACGAGCACTAGTTAAGTGCTGCGTCTGTGTCCTGTTCAGCAAAATGTCCACAGCATGCGGTACCATTACTGTGAGGTCTGATCCCAGTACGAGCCCTGCCGACTGTCTTATAGAAACCGCAGCAGCCGCCGTGGCTCTCAGACAACTCGGCAGCGCTCTTGCCACATTATCGAGCATGGCAGAGAAGTAAGCACAAGGTCTCTGCTTCCCCCCGAAACACTGAGTTAAGACAGACAACGCGCAACCTTCCGCCTCGTGCACGTAGAGAACAAAAGGCTTCTGGTAATCAGGTGTTCCAAGAACTGGCGCAGAACACAAAGACGTTTTTAGTGACTCAAACGCTTCTTGACATGCGGGGGTCCAGGGTAGGGGCTCGCGCACTTCCTTGGTAGTCAGATACAATAGGGGTTTTGTTAGTAACGCATAGTTAGGTATCCACTGGCGACAATACGATGTTATGCCCAAAAACGCGCGCACCTCTCGCTGCGTGTTAGGTACCTGCATGTTAGTGATCGCTTTTATGCGCTCTGGCGTCAATCTCCTCCCCACTTTCGAAAGGAGGTGACCGAGGTAGGTGACCTCCGTTCGACAGTATTGAAATTTCGGAAGGGACACTTTATGCCCCCTTGTAGCCAAATGGTGCAACAATTTCACAGTAGCATCCCGACAACCTTGCTCGTCGTCTGATGCTATTAGGATATCATCCACATATTGCAACATGACGTTGCCAGGTGGAAGTTCCAGTTCATCCAATTGTGCCTTCAGAGCCTGACTGTATATGCTCGGACTTTCAGTGTACCCCTGAGGAATTCTTTTAAAGCGGAAACTGCGGCCAGCCAATGAGAATCCGAAAAGATATCTGCTCTCTTCATGCACTGGTATACTGAAGAAAGCATTTTTTAAATCTAGGACAGAAAAATATTTAGCCGAAGGGGGTATCATTGTCAATATTGTGGTAATGTCCGAGACCACCGGGTACTGTGGCTCCACTACTCTATTCACCTGTCGCAAATCAATCACAATTCTATAAACATCAGGAGTATTATCAGTAGGATCAGGTGAACGTCTTTTGAGTATAGGTAAAATAGGACTGTTGCATATGTTCGAATCAGTCTCTTCCACTACACCAGACCGTACTAAATCTTGTATTATTTGCAACAAGGCCTTTTCTCCCTCCCTAGGAATTCTGTATTGTGGAACTCTGGGCAATTTGGCTCCCACCTTCACTCTAATGGACACCGGGGCAATATCCATTTCACCAACATCAGTATCACTAACAGCCCACAAGCTGTCGGGTATGCCTCGGAATTCAGGTGGTAATTTGTCATCCTTTGAAAAACACTGCAATGGGCGGGCAACATTCGGTCCTAGAGTAAGGTACACGCCATCCGGAGAACAATAAATGGTGGCATGCAATCTCTTCAATAAGTCTAAACCCAGTAAATTTTCTCCACAATTCGATGTCAATAGAAATGGTGAATCAACAGTAAAAGGGCCAATTGTCAACGTGAGAGGTTTAGAGATGGGGCTAATCACCGGAGTTCCCGCGAAACCCACGGATATATTATTCTTGCCAGACAGAGCCGCCCCTGGGACCCGAGAACGAGCCACCGAACTTTTCATTGCACCCGTATCCACTAGAAATTTTTGTTGAGACCCCATTAAGTCAGCTTCGACGTAAGGTCCCCTTTGATCAACTTCCATAAGTACTGGTCCCAGGCTCTGTCCTACGCTGTCCTAGTTGTGGGAGAACCCTGTCAGGTCATCAACTGAGTAATCATCATTATAGTACTGGCCACCCCCACTCTGTAACTGTTGCCTGTTTGTATTATTGTCAAAATAATTTCCACCCGGTCTCCCGCCTCCTTCCGATCGTGCCACCTGCTTTCCAGTATCACTACCACCTCTTCCTCGTCCGCGCCCTACACCAGTACTCGACTGAAACAGGGGGCAATCCCTCCACCAATGCCCCTCCTGCTTGCACTTCGCGCACTGATTTGGTCCCAGCCTTTCCCTGCTCTCACCTCTCCCAAATCCGCCTCCGCGGCTCGGCGCCGCACCCCTGCCTCTGCCTCTTGCCACCTGCTGCAACAAAACCCTTGTCTTTAAATCCTTAGCCTTCTTTTCCTGCTTGTCCTTATTCTCATTTTCCCTATGCTCGTAATATTGCGCCATACTGAGTATTCCCGAAGGAGAGGACGTTGTCCACGTGCTCTCCGACGCCTGCAGTCTAGCTGATATTTCAGGCAATAAGTTCGTGACAAACCTGTTAACAAAGAGCCGCAACCCTCCATCCTGTGACACATCCTGTCCACTGAAATCCATAAATGTTTCCTCAAACCTCGTAAAGAAATCAGATACCGCCTCATCCTTTTTCTGCTTACAGGCCGTTAACTTATCCCAATCTACCTTTTTCGGGGGAATGAGAGAATGCATATACTTAATAATACGCCCTGGTAATGCTAGTATCTCAGCCTTCGGCTTCTCCCCTGGCTTGCGCTCTTTATCCCAGTCCTGCAGTTCCTGCCACGTACCCCCTAACTCCTCCACGTGATCAGTACCTTTCACTTGTCGCCACACATCAACCGGGACCAAAAGCCCGAAAAACAATTCAACATCGGCCAACGTCATCACAGTGGAAGACGCCGCTTCCGTAAGCTCTTTGTAATAGGCGGTCGGATTCTTTCTGGAATCCGGCAGCTGAGCCTTTAATGACAACACCTCACTTCTCTTCCATGGCGTATACACCCATTGCTCCTGGAAATGTGCATCAATTCTGTTCCTTGTAACAGCTCTCGTGACCGGGTCTAACAACTCGGGGACCTCGGGATGAAAAATAGGGTGCACCTCGCGCATTGGGTGGAGACCTGGGAAGTGGGGTGTACCAGCAGAGGGTAATTCATTCCTGTATTGCAATAGCGCGCGCAGACTACTCATAACTTCTTTCACTCCAGTGTTCGTTCTATATGCTCCAGCCTGTATATCTCGTAAAACCGCCGGAGCCACACCTCCATATCCCTGCTCCCATAGCGGTATCAATACATTAGACATGTGCCACAAAACGTGTTGTTGCATCAAGGGCTCAAAATCCTTCATGGTGGACCAAATATCCTCGAACGAATAAATATTATTCCTGGCCCATTGACACGCCTGATTAGCCACCATACTTTTTTCATCTAAACCAACTGTAGAGCGCGTAAGCAGCTTCCGTACCTGTGAAAACAATCCGCTACCTGCGCCGCGACTCGGTGTGAGCATTTCCTGACTGGGGGTGGTACTAGCTGAAACAGTAGGGAGTGCTAAAGAAAATGGTGAGGGTGCAGGTGAAGTGGTCTGGAGTAGAGAAACGAGGGGTGTCGAGGGCAGAGATAGTTGGGGGGCACTCGCTGAAGGACCTGGAACGGCACTACTAGGGGCCGAAAGTGGCAAGGAGGGGTACAAGGGCTGTGGGGCATAAGGGGGAGGGGGTCGGGCATTCAAAATGTCCTCCATCTCATCTGGGTCGTCCTCTCGCACTACATAACTTTTATTTTCTTTCAACCTACAAAGTCTATCTGAGCGCTCCATACGTAGCGCGTTCTCATTCCCCATCTGCTCACTCGCCTTCTGCGCCATAGTCTTGTTGGACCTTCTATACTCCTCTTTCTCCTCTCGCATCTTACGTTTCCTGGCCTCTTTCTGCCACACTCGCAAAGAGTCGAACATACTCTGACGGCTACGCTTAGCAAACAATTTGTCCTGCAAGTAGTCCAATTTAGCCTCATCAAAGGAACCCGTCAAAGGCCATTGTAAATCTACATTATCAGCAGTGTACCGGTGCCACAAAGTTCCAAACAAAAGCGGGACCAGTCCATGTTTGACATACATGTCAAAGCTCGGAGTCCCTTCAGGGGGTGCAGGTTGGCTCTCGGCCAGTCTAGTATCTGAGGGTCGACAACAGCATCCAAAGCATCGCAACTTACTAAAACAGGGCATCTTTACTTCGGTGCGAAAGAAAACACTTCACCACAAACCAGTCACTAGCTCGAGCACATTCACACACACATATAGACATACATTACAAAACCGCGCACACACACATATACAATACCTCCAAACACGTGTTACCGTATGGGACAAGGCCCGTCGACCAAGTCCTGGGGAACCTGGACTCTACCGCAGACCGAACAGTACACTAACTGTCCTGAGGGCGGGGAACAGATCCGCCACCCGTGCGGCACTATGGATTGCTGCGCACTTTACCACGGGAAACCCAGATCTCACCTCCACTGAACCACCACACTAGGAGTTCAGGGTAAGCACCGGAGTCTGCCCACAGTGAGCCACGCCTTCACCACAGTACCACCCGGTCGGATCACTACTACCAATGACATCTAATACGTCCCCACCCTCGTCAAGTCTGTCAGAGCACCAACTCGTACTCTGAGTTCCCCGGAGCACACTAGCCCCAGGAGCGCACCGGCTCCTCTAACCACTGGAGACACCCTAGTCTCCCGGAACACTCCCGTTCCTGAAACAATCAAAGGTGGACCACTCACCTTCCGTAGGCGGCACCGACCTCTACCGTTCTCCACCTCCGGCTGCCAGGACCAACACGGTCAGCTTCAAGTTCCACCTTCTGGACCCCGGCGTAAGATCCGAACCGGGACCTCTCCCGATCAGCAGGGTGGGGCAGCGCTGCGAGAACCAAGCTCGGCATCAGATGGGTACCCGGACCCACCGTGCCGACCAGCGGGTCCCCGGTCTTCTGCTACCCCCCTTACGGGTGAGAAAGATCCTTATCGCGGGGTCCCTGTTCGGGCGCCATCTGATAAACGTGGCTCAAATCCACCCGAGTGACTTACCGCACTCACCTATAGTCGCTATACAGGAAGTCAGCCGGACAGTGGAGAAGAATAAACAAAAGTCTTTATTAGGCCAAACAACACTCATATGAGAGGGCCCTGTCCGACCTCACTCCTAGGAGTGCGAACGAGAGGACTGACTCTCTGCATCACAGCAATACATTATAATGCAATACAGTAACAAACGGTACGCCCCTTGTGGAAATTTACCGAGCCCCGGACCATGAAACAATGCTCTCATAGAGCAGGCATCTGCACCTGCGAGGGATACATTATTATCTCTACTCAAGGCCATGGAACTGGGTTTCGGCGTCTCCGGGCATGAGAATATTACTGATAAGGGGGCTCGTTAGTTTCGGTCACAGTAAGCTAAGAAATGAAAACTGCTGTCTTAGTGCTTTTCTGTATTCCTGCGGGAGGGGCATGAGCGAGCAGAGCCCGCAGGCACCGAGAGTTACACAAGATGGTGGCACACAAGCTAAGCTAAGAAACTAATATGGTCACACATACATTTGAATATAAGCATTGAGGGAGAAAGTAAAGTCAACATAAGTGCATATACGAACCGCATTAGTTAGTCATATGATGCTAACTCGCACATCATCATAGGGTAATCAGAGCATCGAAAAGTGAATTCTATCAGAACGCCACAGTGCCGCAAGAGATCAAGAGGGAGCTGAAGTGGCACAGAGAGCGCTACTCAAAATCGAAACTAGGGAGCAAGCGAAAGCACGGCTGGGGGCCGCCATTTTAAAGCCCAAACCACAACCTGCACTCTGTAGCTGCGAGTGGCGCGCAGAGGCTGAGAACAACAACAGCCAGGCACTTCGCTGAGGGAACAAAATGGAAAGAGATAACCAGCATTCCCGCCAGGTACAGCAAAGTTAGCAGAACTACTAGAAGAAGTAGGAAACAAACCCGTAACTGAAAGCACACTATTGGGGGCCGCCATCCTCCACCCCGCCCGACGCCCGAAAGACGGTGGCAGGGAAAGAACAGAGGCCCGGCGGGAACCTGAAATAGCCACAATAAATCTCAGCAATAACCGCTAGGCTCCGATAAAACAGCCAAGAAAGTGCCGCAAATACGCTAAAGGGGGTGAGGCAACACAGAAAGCGCAACACAGAAAGCGCAACTCAGGAAGAAAAGCGAAAGTGCATCTGGGGGCCGCCATTTTAAACCTAGACGTCACCGCACACTCCGCGAGCAGCGCACAAAGGCTGGGAACTTTAACAAACTTTAACAACAAACAACCGACCACTCCGGAGAGGGAACAAAGTGGAAGGAAAGAGCCAACGTTTCTGCACCAGCAACAGCCAAGCCAGCGAAGTACGAATACAAGAATAAGGGACAAACCCGAAACCGAAAGTACATTATAGGCGGCCGCCATTTTGCACCCCGCCCGACGTCCGAAAGACTGAAGCAGGGAAAGCAGAGAGGACCGGCTAGAAGCTGCGCTAGCTGCAATAAGTGTCAGCAATACCTGCACGCTCCAATAAACAGCGCAGCAACCAAAGGGCACTATAAGACGACCAACAACAGGCCACAATTGCCCAAACGGTGTGCTCCACGCTCAGCCAAAACCACACAGAGGAACTGCGAAGAGCGGAGCAAAACACACCCTCTCATCAACAAGTGAGGAGTGCCAACAACTGCAAGAAGGCCGATACAGGCAGCTAGAACACTGAGCCCCCAACTAACAAGCAAGGCCACACGTGTTCCTGCACAAAAGGCGCACAAATTTAAGCCTTCCAACAGCCTCCTCCACGGGGAAGCAAGGGATTAGCCAAAGGAAAGGGTGGTGACACAAGAGAGGAACTGGCAGGAGCAAAGACCAGAACGAGAACCATCCGGGAACCAAGCAGGTTCAGGCTGAACCAGCAGGACACAGACAGGAAAGAGCCAATTTAAAAAAAGATTCAAATCAACCCCCTTCGCACACAACAGAAAGACGGAAGACTAGTGAGCTATCAGGTCAGAAGAGTCTTTGCAACAATGGCAGGGCACGACAGCAAATTAACCAACGAAATCAAGAAATATAGGAAAGATATTCCAGATTCGTCACTAAAACAAAAAAACGAGATAACTCTGGATATGATCCTCAAAAAAATCAATGAAGGCAACGAGCTGGGTAAATCAACGAAACAGACAATAGACAATATGCAACTGGAGCTAGCAGCCATAAGGGCGGATCAGCATAAAACAAACTGCAGGATCAACGCTACGGAGAAGCGCATCAGTAACATAGAAGATGACAATGCACAATCAAATAAATGCCTACACTCCATCGCAAAGACCTTATCCGCTCTCCAGAAACAGCTAGCAGAACAAGAAGACCGCAACAGAAGGGGGAACATACAACTGTTAGGGATCCCCGAAGGAGAAGAGGATAAGCCCGGATCATGCACAATCCTAATAGAAGAGTTGATATCACTACTAACCGGCATCAAATTTGACAGACAATTTGAAGTGGACAAAGCTTGCAGAGTTCCTGCAACCAAACCCCCTCAAGGTCGCGGCCCAAGACCAATCATCTGCAAGCCCCTAAGATCAAACCAAAAGGAGGCGATCTTTGCAGTAGCACAGAAAAACCCAAACCTAAGATGGAACGGACATAAAATAATAATTACGCAAGACTTCTCAAGGCAAGCACTTGAAACCAGAAAAGGATTCCTGGCGCTAAGAGAAAGAATGCGGAAGGATAACGTCACCTTTACCTTTGCAGGCCCACCCAGACTAAGAATCACAGACAAATGGCGAACGCAGGTCTTCGATGACCCCAACGGTCAGAGAAGGTATCTCCAAGGCCCACCACCAGAAGACATGAAAGCCCAAAACCCAGGTGCAGGGAAAAGGAGAGCATCAACAGGCAACATCGAGGCAGAAGGCGCTAAGGAGAACTAAAGCAACCACGGCCTCGGACACAGCACAAACTTGATATATATAAGGAACCACTACACAAGTGAAAGGCAAAGACTAATAGCAACTGAACTACCTCAGGACACAGCAACCTACCTCAACAACATGAACAAAGGGTGCGACGTGGCGTCCACAGGGAGTAGCTGCGCAACAGGAACTCTCATATATCCTTTAAGCTTAACTGAGCTACACGGTCGAACCGTCAAGTACTGACGTCAACCTCATATGAAGCTTGGACTTAGCTTAATACAAGCCTCGGGGGAAAGGGAGGAGAGGAACTTTGCTGTCGCACGCTCGTAATGCAATCACTGGGGGGTGGGACGGGTGGGGGGGGTAAGGGAGGGGGGTCCGCCGAGTACAGCTATCTCTGCTTTCCATGCTTTCCTTCTTCCTTCTTTCCTTCTCTTTCTATATCTTCTCCATCCTACTCGCGGACAGACATAAGCGTTTACTAAGCCATCAAACAAGACAAAGCGTATACCACATGGGAGTAACAGCCGAAGGGAGTCAGAGGTATCATCCAGAGCAACCAAGAACACATCATAGCATCACAACATTTAGCGACACCCAAGTTAAGGAATGACACCAGCAGCACACAACCAAGCACTCCCAACCATTAAGGTAGTCTCATTCAATGTTAAAGGGCTCAATCACCCGGTCAAGAGAAGGAAAGCTATAGAGTACCTAAGCAAAACGAAAAGCGATGTGTGCGTGCTCCAAGAAACTAAACTGTCAGCAGAAGATGCTCAGCGAGTGAAGGCAAACTGGATAGGTCAGTCGCTCTGCTCGCCAGCGGTTCACAAAAAGAGGGGAGTTATTACACTTCTAAACAAAAAATCTAGACTAATAGTACAGGATAACTACGCCGACGAAGATGGGAGAATCCTAATAACCAACCTCAAGAGGGGGGGAGGACACGATACACATTGCCGACATATATGATCCCAACTCAGAAGACAATGCATTCTGGAGTAATGTTGAGAATAGACTAGGTAAACTTCCACAAGAGGACCTCCTAATAGTAGCCGGCGACCTCAACCAAGTACTAGACCACTCAATAGACAGACACCCGCAAAGAGCCAGCCACTGCTCATCAGTACAAAACACCCTGGGGAATCTGTGCGCCAAGCTCAACCTAAAGGACCCATGGCGACTACAATACCCAGATGACAGAGATTACTCCTTCTACTCTCACCCACATAACTCATATAGCAGAATTGACTACATCCTCATCCCACACACACCTCCTAGACCACACAGAAATAGCTCCAAGAACGATATCAGACCACTCACTCATCAGCCTAACACTCAGCGGGAGGCACAAAGAACAAGCTAGCCGTAGGTGGAGATTCAATAGTGACATCCTCAAAAACCCGAATAATGTTGCTGAAATAGAGGAGACCATAAAGGAATACCTAGAGTTCAATGATAGCCCAAATACTGACTCTGGGACGCTCTGAAAGCCACAGTCGGGGGCAAAATACTTAGCATCAAGTCACGAATGAACAGAGAAAGGAATAAAAAAGTAACAGAGCTCAAAACTCAGATTAAAGACCTAAAAAAGGGCAATAGCACGAACTTAGAAGACAAAAACACCCTGACAGAACTAACCAGGAAGAAATACGAGCTCAACAGGATCCTAAGCAAAAGGGTGGGAACGTGGATAAATAAATATAAAGTTATAAACCTATGTAAAGCGAACAGAGCAGGGAAAGCACTAGCCTCATACCTTAAGAGCAAACAGAGACAACACACGATTGCAGCGATAACTGACAGTAATAAGACATCACAAAAGTCTAACAAAGAGATCCTCAGGGTCTTTAAAGACTTCTACGAATGCCTGTACAAAGAGGACAAAAACCTTAAAGCAGACAAGGGAGCCAGCCTCCTAGACAGTTTAAACCTACCCAGGTTAACGGAGGTACAGAGAACAACATTAGAACAAGACAATCACGGGACTGAAATAGAGAGAGCAATAGCAGTTCTCAACGACAACAAGGCTCCTGGGCCAGATGGGTACACAGCGGAATTCTACAAACAATTCTTCCGCCTAATTAAGCCCACAATGGAAGAGGTATTCTCACACTGCTTCCACAAAGGGAAAATGACTAGCTCAATGGCAGAGGCCAACATAATAGTAATCCCAAAAGAAGGCAAAGACCCACAACACCCACAAAACTACCGCCCCATCTCTCTAATTAATGTAGACTGCAAGATCTATGCTAAGGTCTTAGCGGCGAGGCTAAACGCGCTACTCCCAACCCTAATCCATAACTCTTAGGTGGGCTATCTCAAAAACAGGATGTCCCAAGACAATACAAGACTTTTATGTCACTCAATAAACCAAACCTCCTCCAAAAGCTCACAAGCAGTTATGATCGCACTCAATGCCGAGAAAGCGTTTGATAGAGTGTCTTGGCCCTTCCTTGACCAATGCATGCATAAGTTCGTACTAGGAGAAAATTATAGAAGAATGGTGATGGCACTATCTAACGAACCAAAAGCCCGGGTAGTATTCAATGGGGGCACCTCAGAGACGCTACTCCTGGAAAGAGGCACGAGACAAGGTTGCCCATTATCCCCAGCACTCTTCCTACTCTCCATAGAACCACTGCTGTGCATGATTGGGGCCAACTCAGAAATAAAAGGAATCCAAATCAGGGGGAACACAGTCAAGTTAGCTGCTTACGCGGACGACATACTCATCACAACAGAGAACCCAGGCACCTCAATAGCAGCCCTAATGGCCACTATTGGGAAATACGCACAGGTTTCGGGCTACAAACTCAATAGGGACAAATCGGAATGCAAACCTCTAAATGTACACACAACTAAGGCAGTACTAGGAAACTCAGGGTTGGCATGGCAAAAAGGAGCTCTGAAATACCTTGGTCTACACTTGGAGAGAGATCTCAAAACAACACTCAACCACAATGAAAAGACAATCCTAAACAAAGTGAAAGAGAAACTTGGAAAGTGGTCACCAAAGTTTGTCAGCTGGTGGGGCAGAGTGGAAACAATAAAAATGATGATAGCACCCATGATTAATTACCTGCTCAGCATGCTCCCGCTAATAACTACAGAAGATTTCCACAAAAAACTAGATACCATGATAAACAAATTCCTATGGAAGGACAAAAAACCCAGAATAAGTCTACAGAAACTAAAGGTGAGCAAAAACCTAGGAGGTCTCAACCTCACCAACTTCAAAACATTCCAGACGGCATGCCTAGCCACACAAGGGATACACTGGCTTTCGCCATGACAAGAATACACAACGGCATGGCTAACACTAGAAAGAGCAATCCTAAAAGGTCTAGACCCCTTAGCCCTACTCACAGCCAATAGACACCCGAAGCCAACAATATCATACTCAAAAACACCAAGAACACCCTTCTTAAAGTGGACAAAAGAATGGAGAATGGCATAAAAAACACAAGATGGGAATCCATTTGGTTCAACACAAAAATAAAGTACAAAGACAAGACACTTAACATGAACTCCTGGTATGAACGGGGCATCTCCAACCAACTAGAAAAACTTAGCACCCCACTCACATTCAACACCCTAAAACACCTGCACAACCTACCAGACATAGAATTCTACAACTTTCTAAAAATAAGGGCGGCGCTCACCAGGGCAGATCTGAACAAAGAAGTCCCATCAATTCTGCAGTATTCGGCTAACCTAAACAAAGTTGGCCACCAAACGTTGCACCTATACAAACTGCTAAGCCCAGTATCGACAAAACTAAATGCCAAGACACTAGAATACTGGGAAGGCCAACACAATAGGTGCTTCAGCGAGAGGGAAAAGATTCGCCTGTGGACCTCAGTAAGCACAAAGTCACCCCAATCCTAGCACAGACGAAATACTGGCTCCTCCACAAAGCATACTGGACCCCGGCCAGACTAGCGGCCGTCGGGCTCCGGGACAATGATCTATGCTGGAACTGCCACAAACAAAAAGGAGACCTAGCTCACCTAATCTTTCATTGCCCCAAAGTCAAAACATTCTGGAACAAAATAAGAGATTTCATAAATAGCATAATGGGGTACTCACTGCAACCAGACTTTCTAGGGGTAGTCGCTGCCTTCATGACTCCAGAAATTCAATCTAAGAACTATAGCGAGCTAATAGACCTCCTACTCACAGCAGCAGTCAAAACTATACTGGCAAACAGGAAAGACACAGGGAAAGCATCCTTCGAAAGCTGGTTCAATTGGATCACCTTCCTAAGAGGGGCAGACAACATAACATTAAAACAGACACTCAACTATACCACGAAGTGCGAGATGTGGCACACCCTGGACTACTATCTGGGCTCACACAAACCACCATAGGCAAATTACAGGGCTCGGGGCTCTCCCGCACTCCCCTCACAGACGGTGAACTCCAGTAGGATGGCACCCAACAATAAGCACCATCCATCCTGTCCTCTTCTCTGTCTCTCTTTCCTTACTTTTCTCTTCCTCCTTTCGAGGGCAATATATAACATGGCCAAGTGCTAGTACGCTTAGCCCACGACAATGTCTATCTAACGAATGCGTGAACAAGCCTGACATAGTGACGCCAACTGTAACCTCACTGGCGTACACTGACACCAATAATGCCTTCTCCATATCTGCACTGTACTTGCAAAACTCTTCTAATAAAATCTTTTGAAATAAAAAAAAATACCCCTGGCTCCCACTTGATAACGTCACAAGCAGAGTTCCTGCTGTAAATCAAACAAGCAACAACCAGGCCAGAATTTGTAACGTGAACTAACATGGTGGGGTCCTCGGATGATGGGTAGCCAGGCAGAAATGTGGCCTGGCCCAGCCCTGCTTCTGTACCAGCCTCTCCAGACCCCCACCTCGTACCCCCTTCCCCTCGGGGCTAGGGCATTTCATTGGAGGAGTATTGTGCAGAGGTAAACAGTGTGTAATCCAAACACCCAATCAATGGAGAAATGCTGTGAGCAAGTAAGCGGTGCCCACTGCAAACAAACAGTCAATGGAAGACTGTTGTGAATAGGGAAGCCGCCTGAACTGCAAACACCCAATCAATGAAGTAGTGTTTTGTAAAGTTTAACACTGTGAACTACAAATACCCAATCAACTGAGGAGTGATGTGTACAGTTCTTCGACTAGGATCTACTGCTGCTACAGTCAATAAGTAAGCGTGCTGGAAACAAATGGAAGGGTGGCCATTCTGTACGGGTTACTCGTTACTTTATATTTCGTTTTGAAGAAAAACAAGTTGCATTATTCCAAACCTAACACTAGATGGCAGCAGAGTTTATAGCATATGGTCTACAACTTTCATCAACGCTTCAGTGCCTCTCCGAGGAACTGCTCAGGGTTCGAGTATACTTTCGTTAAAGCGGATAGGAATAAGGTGTGGAGAATTTAGGCTGAAAGAAAGGCCTGAAGGATAATAAGGGGTAAGTAAGAAAGAGAAAAGACAAGGAAATAAAACACAACTCCAAAGTCCACACAATAAAATATATTTGTTTGTTTAATCTTCAGCACTTCTCGAACGTCATAAATTACATATACCAATGAAACCAATATCAAACATTGTTTAAGGTTGGCATGTACAAACAAGCATTGGAAATGCAATAGGTCTCGTATTAGGAAAGTTTGAGCTATTTGTCTTGTAAATGACAATTTTTTTATTTATGTGATTTATGTGTTGGTTTTGAGAATAGCTAAATTAATAGCTTTGTCATTTACAGTGCCAGTAGTTAGAACTTTCGCAAATGTGACACCTATAGCATTTGTAATGCAACATATGTTGTATTTACGTGACTTAGATGTATTGATATTACAAATAACAATGGCTTTTACTTTTTTAAAATAATTAATACTTAAATAAAAGTGATTGTAATTTATAATGGCAATACCTTAAACTTTCGTAAAAAAACTTTGTTAAGATTATGTTCAGTGTATTTTATTGTGACTAAAATCCAAGAACAGAAGTGAAATATTAACATTTTTTTGTGACATTTGTAATAAAGCTTGAACAATTGAGAGAACATATTTGAACCAGTTGTTGTTGAATGGTTGCGCAGATTGATGCTGGGGTGGCGCTGAGTGATGCTGTGGTGGTGCCGAGTGGTGCTGTGGTGGTGCTGAGTGATAATGGGATGGTGCAGAGTGATGCTGGGATGGTGCTGAGTGATGCTGTGGTGGTGCTGAGTGGTGCTGTGGTGGTGCTGAGTGGTGCTGTGGTGGTGCTGTGGTGGTGCTGAGGGATAATGTGGTGGTGCTGAGTGATAATGTGGTGGTGCCGAGTGGTGCTGTGGTGGTGCTGAATGATAATGTGGTGGTGCTGAGTGATAATGTGGTGGTGCAGAGTGGTGCTGTGGTGGTGCTGAGTGATAATGTTGTGGTGCTGAGTGATAATGTGGCGGTGCTGAGTGATAATGTGGTGGTGCTGAGTGGTGCTGCTGAGTGATGTTGTGGTGGTGCTGAGTGATAATGTGGTGGTGCTGAGTGATAATGTGGTGGCGCTGAGTGATAATGTGGTGAGTGATGCTGGGGTAGCGCTGAGTGATGATGTGGTGATGCAGAGGACAGAAAGACACAAACAAGCTACTTACTCAGATGGTCATGTTTTCATAAGCAGCCCAACAAAAACGTTGTTGTGTTCTATAAAAACGAGTGTGCATAACCTATAACTCTAAAATCTACACTGAGTAGTACTCCAAGAGTGTCAGCGTGCAAGGTTATTTGAAATACCTGTTTGTGTTGGGGAATTGTAAAAGTTCAAACTGTCAAGACGCCAACGTGGAGATCCATGTGCCGCCTAAAATAAACAACATGTGCCGGCATTTAAAGGAAGCTGTTACCGACTAGCAACCATGTACAAATAGTATGAGAGCGAGTGTAACAGGCTCTACTCACCAAGATGAAAATCTACTCGCTGGATAAACCGCTCAACTGCCGAGATGAAAATCTGTCCAGTAAACACACCACGTGTTACAGACGCATTCATTGCGGTCCACGCCTAATGAGCTCTCAGATACATGGGAATAGAAAGAGGACTCACTGTGGCTGACATATTTTAATGGTGAAATGCCAAATAGTGCAACATGTAAATGCTTCAAATCCTATCATGTGTCAATGTCACTCAATATACCTACTGACAACTCTTCTAAAACATGGAGCAACCGTTGCTAACTCGATAAATCAGATTATGCAATAATCCAATACGGTACTTCTTATTAAACCCCTCTCCTGCGGTGTACAAAGTGTATCTGGGTTGAATCCCATTTGAATCGATACAAACACTTGTTAAAATGAAACACGATCCTAGAGCCAAGCAAAGTAAAGCTGATTGGATTGAATCGATCCAAACACTCGTTAAAATGAAACACGATCCTAGAGCCAAGCAAAGTAAGGCTGATTATTGGTGTCACAAGCAAACAGATAAATGAATAGACAAAGACACATCTCTCGTACGTAATTAAAAACCATGTTAAGGCTGATTGTTAGCGAAAGATGAGCAACAGTGGAATGGATGTAATGAACAACGGGATCAGTTGGGGGCAGTAACAGAGGAGCTTTGACGGTGAAACTAAACATATTTAAAAGAAAGTGAAACACGTCCCCACAAACATATAAATGCTTACCTGTATGTGTTTTGAGCTTCAGTGTGTAGCTATCGTTCCTGTGGGTTTGTAAATCGGGCGCGCAGGTGGGGAGTGGGAGGGGCAAAGCAATCAGCCTTGCATGGGGGAAGGAATGAGCCACTCAACAGACATTAACAATTCACTCACCATGTAGTGGATATTGGCAGAGACATGTGAAGTCATGCAGAATTATGTTTTGGTCAGCACAATCCAGATATAAAGTGCATCTTATCAAGCAGTTGTTAGTCTAGAACTATGGGATTGCTGCGAGGCCATACTAATGGCAATACAGCGTTATGCAAATGTCTGTAACAACATATACTGTTAAAGGAAACTGCGTGTTGGCATAGATCTATACACAGATATGTTGGAAAAAAACACAAAACAATTCGGTGTCTAGGTAACTGGTACACTTTCTGATGAAACCTAAGGCAGTGACGTAACTGCCTCTCTGGTTTCATTAGCTGGAAGAAAAAAATAAGTTGATAGAGCTGTAGTGAACTCGTGGGAGAATTTGGTGTCACTCTAGTAGGTTAGTGTGCACAGTTTAGGAGTTTTGTAGACTTGGGTAGTGGGGGCGGGGGAGAAGCTGTGATCTCACTAAAAGAAACACAGACTACCGGCAACGGACACTGGGGCAAATTAAGCAGTGGTAAAATTAAAGAGAAGTTTCTGGCACCAGACTGCAAGGCACACTTGCATTTAAAGAATTCATTACAAAGTGGATGCGAGGAAGGTGGACTGTGATATAAATGTAAAGCTTCTATGTGGTTTTGCATAGCATCCCTTTAGAACGACGCAGACCTGTGTGTATACTGGAACACAGGTACATTTTTTGGCTTGACATTGGCATGACACGTTTAATCCCAGTGACAGTGGACCTCAACTGCAACTGGTCTGGAAACCACATCGTCTTCTGCGGCAAGTGCAGCTTATGTAATTGACGGATATATCTTTCAAACTGATGCAGGCTATCATGTAGCCGGCCAGAAATGATGCACACAGGACTTCAGCCACATTTTAACCTCTACAGCGCTAGCGGGTTTTCCCGCTGTGCGCTGAAATTTGAAAATCGCGCGGTTTGTGACAAAGCCAGCTCGACATCCGCGTAGCGCAGGTAACGCCCATGACGAGCTGGCTTTGTCATCCGCGCTGAAGGGGTTAAACACACGACCAGATTACATTAAAAATGTCACCCGCTCCTTATTTAAATCAGTCAAAGGCCCACTGTATCGTCCTGAGTGTAGATCATGTTTCCTTTTGAACGTTGTGGCCGGTGTTACTGTAGTGGATTGTTTTACATTAAAATACACACTGCCAGTTTTAAGACGAACGTATAATGTCGTGGCTGACTGCAACAAAGGCACCTATTAGTAACAAAGAAACCCAACATGTACATCCCCACAAACATATAAATGCTTACCTGTATGTGTTTTGAGCTTCAGTGTGTAGCTATCTTTCCATGGCCAAACACAACATATATGTCCACACAAACATATAACAAAATACGCCCAACGCACAGCCACATGTAATACCATAATGAATACATCAAATTAACCGATACAAAAAAGCCTACCTTTTGTTCCCATACCTCTGGTGCGTTGCTAGCGTTTTGGCCGTCTAAAAAAAGTCCACAACAGCAAGCCCAGATTCACTACAGAAAAGCACAACCTCTACGTGCAACAAAGGCGCCTATTGTCAACAAAGAAAGACATGTACGCCCCCACAAACATATAAGGAAATATGCCCAACACCCAGCTACCTATAATACCCTAATAAATAAAGCTAATTCGCCAAAAGAAAGCCTACCTTTCGTTCTCATACCTCCAGTGCTGTGCTAGCGTTCTGGGCCGCTCAAAAAGCCTAGAAACATAAGCGCATATTTGCAACAAAAAAGCACAACCTCAACGTACCCTTAACTGCGCCATGATGTTATCGGCACCAATTTGCAACACAAAAACATAACCTATCCATAAGAAACGAAAGAAAATGACAATCCGGTAAACACATTATTTAAATGCACTTCCACGCGACGGCAGGGGTGAATTAGGGGGGACGGGGAAGAGGGGAGCGGCATTCCTTTGAAGTCGTGGGAGGGAATGAGCACATGGGGTGTGAGGAGAAGTGAGGCCCAGCGCGCGCTGGGGAAGCGGTGTTGTTTATCCTGGTGTACCCTCAATTACGCGAGTTCTGCAGTTCAAAAGGGGGGCAGAGTGGTATTACTGGATGGTTGCCTCAGTTCCGAGCTTCAAACCTCAGAAGCAAGCAGGTTCTCATTCGCATATATGGTGCAGGTATAAACTTGCGATTGATTTACCTGTCATATGGTATGCCGAGAAAGACTCGTCATTGGAAATTGTGTGCATGACCTATGATACCGATTTAGGCGCAACAAGGGTTTCTGGCCAAAGTGCCCGTTTTGGGGGGAATGTGTAAAAGTGCATTAGCACGCCAGGCCCCCTCTGTGTGCACTTTAAGGGACTGAGAATTACTGTGTAGGGCAAGTGTGTGAATTTCAGCCAGTAGGTGGTGCACAGTGAACGCCGCTTAATACTCGGCTATTCCAATGGGTTCGCTTACTCCTTCCTACCTGTGAAAATCTAATTGTGTGAAGCGAAATGTCTGTGGATATTAAATGAAGACAAAGGTCATGGACGCAACAAAAACACTTAAAAGAGCTGTACGTGAAAATCTCTGTGCCATCATACCCGTGAACGTCAATGAGAACACACTTCGAATTAAATCGCACTCTTTCCGTCGACCCCTGACAAATGAAAGGTTGAGTCAGTCAGTCATGTCCTTGGAAGGACATGAAGCTCAGCTACAGCAGGCACGTTAACCTTCCAAGATGCCACGGTGATGCTATAGGTATAAGCTGTGCTACTAAATACACTAAGTGTTCACTTTAAGCACGTACGGCAAATGTTGATACACACTCGGCGGAACAGGTCTAGGTTTTCAGGGTATTTTTTGCCTTCAGTTTTAAACTGACAATGACACTGTCTTGTAAATGAACTGGTCTTTAAAAGTTCTTAGGTGACGAGTAGAACGTTAACCGTGCATACTTCCCAGAAGAATCAAGGAACAATTCCTTTGAATAAAAAACAAGCTGGGCAACAGAAAAGGAGACACGGCCTGGCGGCCGTGAAACTGAAAGCACGGCCGGCCGTGAAAGCCTTTGATGCAGCAAGGGGTGGAGCGGGAAGAGCTGCTGGCGGCACCAAGCTGGGCAACAGATGGCTGGCGATTTGATGCTGTGCACGCGCATTTTAACTCATTGCGCTTGCGCATTGAGCTAAAAGCGCACATGCACTGCATCAAATCGCCAGTCTAGTTAAACTCTGTTTAAGCCCCTATAGTCTCGCAAGCTCAATGCGTATGCGCATTGACAGGCGAGACCTAAAAAGCAGAGCGTTGACACCGGTCCTGCAGGGTTCAATTCACATCACTGGATAATTAAGAGACAGGCCCGAGCCTCTGAAAGAGGCCAACACAATACGTCACTGATTGGAGGGTGAAATATGAGCCCCCCCTTCATTTGTTCATTGGCTTTGGCCAGGTCCCTTTTCTACTTCTCTTGTGTTGTTTTGCTTTTGTGTCCCTTTTTCTGTGCAAAGAGTGGGAATCAGAGGACCAAATCATCACACACGGCTGAGAGCAATATCAAGCTGGAGAGCTTTCAACTCTGCATCTTCCACCAGCATCAAATCTCTGCTCTAAATTCTCCCAAGCAAGCAACAACATCAATGACGGGAATCTTACACTATACTGCGATTCCACAGGGCTGGGATACTGTTGTGAACATAACGATCCAAAAAGTAACATTGGCCACATAACTGAAAAAGCAAAGGCAGTCATCTGTCTACTAAGGGCCCAGAAATGTCCCTGAGGGGCCACGCTGCAGTCAAACAAAAAACAGCTCATAGAATAAATACACTTAAAAAAGCTCTACATTTATATTGTTAAAAAGGTGGAGGTTTTCAGAGAAAGTATGAAATATTGAGGAAAGTGTGGGAGAAACTTCAAACAGGAAAAAGGAAGAAATGGTAAATAAACTCTGTGCACAACAGAATTACCACAAAATGTGTAAAACCACATGGTCTTTACAATTGTCCCAAGTATAAGACATTTAGAACTTAAAATTACTTGGCAGAAACATCAACGACCCTCTTGAACCTAGGTTCAGCCTTGGAAATAAATACCCCTCATCTGTTCAGCCACATACACCCGTAGACTGCATGGTTAGCACCAGCTGCAACCTCATTCCTTCAGTGGGTTCTCATTGAAAATGATGCCAATTGGTTGAGGCAGCCAGGTATCGCAGGTGGTGCTTTTATTTGAAAGAAACAGTTAGTTATAGATTCCTTACCTTAGAATTACCCCCAGGCGACAGACTGGATCCAGAAAGTTTTTCGTCAGCAGTACTCCTACACATCAAAAGGTGGTGTTGGTCAGCTCCGCGTTTGTTGTTGGCATCGTGGTCACCGGGATGACGTTGCGGTAGCTACTCAGATGCCACACTTGCGCGCTAATGTCAGCTCTTTCTTTTTCCGCGCCAGCCAGCACATATCCGGAGAAAGCAGGTACTGTCACAATGTGCCTGTCCGGGACCGGGAGGAAGAGGAGAACGAGGATACTTTGCCTCCTTACGTGTCTCCTATATTTTTCTTGCAGTCTCCCCTGGGGCAGTTTGGGGAGCACTGTGTCCCTGCCCCTTTAATCATCCTTACTTCCCGAAGCCCGGAGCGACCCATGTGACTCCGGCACATGGACTAATGGAAGCCCTCGATGACGAGGGGGAGGGCCTCATAACAGGAAGCCCGGGGAATGGAGTGAAAGAAGAGTGAAGCTGGAGGACAGCGGGACAAGGAGTGTGGGAAGAAAACCGAGGACGAAAGGAGCTACTGCTCCACAGACAGCGATGAGGAGATCCTTGCTGGTGCAGGACGGAGGATGTCATATCTGATAGGAGTACTGCGGTGACAGGAAGTCAAGACTTGGGAGCCGGGCCCTATCCAGAACTACGGACGAGCCAGCCACGCTCCTGGAGGAGCGTGGCTCCCAGAGGTGTGCGAGCAAATCCAGGGGGGGGGTTGAGAAAGGGTCCCCAGCCGCAGCGACACCCATAGACAAGGCAGGGGAGGGTTAAAAAAGCTAGCCAACATCTCAGTCGCCTAAAGGCTGCGTATGCGCATTGGTGATACTTGGTGGTGGAACTGGGTGTTAGTAAGAATCCCTCACTACCTTCCCATAAATCAGGCCATACATCAGGCCACTTGCCTTACACATACCTCCTTCTTTTTGTTTTGTTCCATGCCCCATTGAACTCGGATGGCTGGATGACGCTGAGCGCTCGTGAACCACCCCTCTCCTGAAGGAAAGACGGACGGAAGACCGAGCATAGAGACATCTCTGAATGAAGAGACTATCAATAAACCTTCTTTGTACATGTCATCCCTGCCTCAGTGTTCATTGCCCATTCACAGGTACCCTCTGTCCCTTTTTGACTGACTTTTTCTGGACTTTTGTCGACACCATTTTTGCTGAGTCTTCGACTCCTGGTGCACTAGAGATGCCTGGTTTCAAGGCCTGCGGTTCCTGTAGCCGTCTGATGTCAGTGACGGATCCGCACTGCCTGTGCCTGTTTTGCCTGGAGCGCAACCACAATCCCAAGCCGTGCTCCGCCTGCCGGACCATGAATCCGAAGTCTTTGCGGGCGGGGTCCGAAAGCTTCTCGATTCCTGGCAGTCGACTCCGCACCATTTGAGGTCCCAGTCGCGTGGAAGGTCGTGGCTCCTCAGGTAAGTCGAAGCACAATAAGAAGTCGAAGAAGCATTGTCGCTCTTTGACTTCTCCCCATCGATCAGCCGTCATGAGGAGGGATGCAGGTGGTGCCCCATCAGCGGCTCCGTGTGCGGAGCCCAAAGGGTCGACCCCGAGTTTTCCTCCCTTCCCGGGACCCTGAGCGACCCCTGCTCAGCTTCGCCAATTTTACAAAGCAATGCATGCCATCTTTGGGCAGCCCGACTCCGCCGGCGTGCCTTCAGGCCCCACGGACTCGTCCGGGGGTCCTGGCCTTCGATGCTGGCGACTTCGGCCCCGGCGTGGCAGGGTCTCCTTATATCCAGGCCTGGATCTGGATCGGCGCCGGTCAACCTGGTTACACCTCCCCCAGCGCCGATTCCACCAGCACCAAGCACCGGCTGTTCCCCCAGCCGACGTCGACCGCAGCTTCCCCCTCGATGTAGACACAAAGCCGGACCGGTACATTTGTGCTCTTGTTCTACCCTGGCCCTTTTAGACCAGATTGGCAGCCAGAGGAAGGTGAGGAGGACTGGAAGGGGTCTGAAGACCCATTCACTGACCAGTTGGGCTATGAACCGGACTGGAGAAAAGAACTGGGGGAAGCCAGTGGTCTAGATACCTCACCAGACCTTGGCATATTGTCTCTTTCTACCGTGGCTATGAAGGAGGGAGCGTCTTACACCATGGTGTTGCGTAGGGGGGCCGAGGCTCTCTACCTTGAGCTAACTACGGTGACAGTGAGGACTAACCTTTTGACAGAGGTGCTTCAACCAGCCGGCAGCGAGCTCTTTGGAGCACCTGCTACTGTTTAATGAAGCCCTCGCTGACATCCTTTTGGGCACCTGGTTCTAGCCCAACACCGGAGCTCCTGTGGATAGGATGATTGCCCTACATCCCGGCCCTGCCCTCAGTGACCCCACTTTCCTCTCCCACCACCCCACCCCTGAGAGCTTGATGGTCCAAGCCTCCACCTCCAAAGGCTGGACCATCTTGGGAAGAAGATGTTTTCTTCCTCCAGCTAGGGACTGCGGTTGGTAAACACTGCATGTCTGTTGGGCCATTTCACCCACTCCGTGTGGAATACAGTGGCGCAAGTGCTGCCCAGTGCCTGTAGGAGGCTTGGGCCGTACTCTTCCTTGCAGTTGCCGAAGGGAGAGACACAGCAAAGTTTACCATCCGCTGTGGGCTGGATACCGCCGACTCACTAGGCAGGACGATTTCCACGTCGGGCTCCCTTCAATGCTATGCCTGGTTGAGATCGACTGGTTTTTCAGGGGATGTCCAATCCACTCTTATGGACATGCCCTTTGATGGCTGTTGCCTATTTGGCGCCAAGGCAGACAACGCACTGGAGCGCTTTAAGGACTCTTAGGCTATGGCCAGGTCCTTCGCCCCTCCACTACCCGCCCTGTGCAGTCTGCTTTTTGCCCCTTTTGTGGCTACGGAAGGGGTGCCCCACCACGTCCTGCTGTTCAGCTCCTGCGCGGCCGGGGAAGTGGGAACCGCCGCCTTGGTTCTGGGTGCCAGTGGGCATGCCAGTCCACCATAGCCCCCTCTGTCGCAGCCTCAAAAACCCTCCTAGTCCGACCTTTTAGAGCCACCAACCACCAGTGGGTGGCAGGATTCGCCATCACCTCACCCACTGGCGCACCATCACGACGGACAGGTGAGTTTTGCAAATATTCCGAAGGGGCTCCTCCCTCCCCTTCGGGACTACCCCTCCATCCATGCCACCTCAGTACCATTGCAAGTCAGAAGACCATCTGGCCCTTCTCCAACAGGAAGTTTCGGCACGCTTGGCCAAGGGAGCCATCGAGCGACTTCCTGTCCCAGAAGTAGGTCATGGTTGCTATTACCACTACTTTCTGCTGCCCAAGAAGGACAAAGGCCTGCATCCTGTCTTGGATCTCAGGAATGTCAACCTCTTCCTACGGAAGAAGACATTCAAAATGTTGATGCTAGCTCAGGTCCTGTCTGCCCTCGACCCTGGAGACTAGATGGTAGCGTTGGACTTGCAGGATGCTTATTTTCACATCGCCGTCCTGCCCGCCAACCAGCGTTACCTACGGTTCACAGTAGGCCATGAGCACTTTCAGTTTACCATGCTCCCCTTTGGCCTTACCAGCGCCCCTCGGGTGTTCCAGTCTTCCCCTATCTCAACAACTGGCTGTTTAAGGCGGGCTTGCCCCAGGCTGTCGTCTCCTACCTCTAGACTACGGCCAACCTCCTGTATTCTCTGGGGTTCTTCATCAACGTGCCGAAGTCACACCTGACTCCCTCTCAGAAGTTCCTTTTCATCGGAAGGGTTCTGGACACGACGCAGTTTCGAGTCTATCCTCCCAAACATCGATGTTCGGGCTATGATTCCGATCTTTCAGCCTCTATCCCGGGTTTCGGTCAGGATGACCCTCTGGCTACTGGCCTGATGGCCTCCTGCATCCTGCTGGTGGACCATGCCAGATGGCATATTCGGGCTCTGCAGTGGGACCTTAAGTTCCAGTGGGCACAACATCAGGGGAACCTGTCCGATTGCGTCCAGATCTCAGAGGGGATTGCACACCAATTGCAGTGGTGGCAAACGAACCAGGATTGGGTCGATGGCAGATCCCTCTCCCTTCCCCAACCAGAGTTCACAGTGGTGACCGATACATCACTTCTGGGATAGGGGGGCCACATGGGGGAGGCAGAGATCGAGGCCTCTAGTCTCCGGCAGAGTCCAGGCTCCACATCAACCTTCGGGAGATTCGGGCGATTCGTCTTGCACTAATAGCATTCCTTCCCTCTGTCCGGGGAAGAGTAGTGCAGGTGTTCACAGACAACACCATCGCTATGTGGTACTACAACAAACAAGGCGGGGTGGGGTCATAGACCCTATGTCAAGAGGCCCTCCGCCTCTGGACATGGCTGGAACATCTGGGCATTTCCCTGGTGGTTCAACAACACCTGGCAGGTTCACTGAACACCAGGGCAGACAAATTCAACCGCAGGTGCATGATGGATCACGAATTGCGTCTTCACTCGGAGGTGGTACAAGGTCTCTTTCAACATTGAGGAGAGCCTTGGTTAGATCTATTAACCACCGAAGAGATTGCGCAATGTCAGCAATTCTGCACATTTTAATTTCCAAGGCGGCACTTGCTAGTTGAGTTGCGGTCTTCTTTACGCCTTTCTGCATATACTACTTCTGCCCAGATTGCTGAAGAAGATCAAGCGCAACGGTGCCCAAGACATTCTTGTGGCTCCAGATTGGACATGAAGAGTCTGGTATCCCGAGCTGCTACTCATGGCCATCGATCCTCTGATCAGGCTGCCTCTTCAGGAGAATCTTCTGTCGAAGCAGCAGGGGACGGTTCTCCACCCGAACCTGTCCAGACTCCACCTCCTCGCACGGAGATTGAGCGGCAGCAGTTGATGTTGTTTGACCTGCCTCCCAATGTCTGTGATGTTATCTTTGCAGCCATGCGTCCCTCCACTAAGACGGTATACTCCTGTAGATGGAACAAATTTGTGGCATGGTGTACAGAAAAGGCTGTGGATCCTCTTTCTGCCTGTCTTTCTGAAGTTCTGTTGTTCCTTATTTCTTTGGCTTAGCATGGCTCTGCTCTGGACACTCTTAAGGTCTACCTCTCTGCCATTTCAGCCTTTCTGAGGCTTTTTGTGATCAGCCTTCTCTTTTCAAGTCCCTTGTTGTAAATCGCTTTCTTAAGGGCATTACTCGTCTTTTTCCTCCTGTTCTATTCATAATGCCTCAGTGGGAATTGAATGTGGTTCCTACTTACCTTATGTGTGCTCCCTTGGAGCCGCTACATAACTGTCCTCTCAGGCTTCTGACTTTGAAAACTGCCTTTCTGGTGGCCATCACCTCAGCACGCAGGATGAGTGAGCTCCAAGCTGTTTCTTCTAAACCTCCTTTTCTGACTGTTCATCCGGACAAGGTTGTCCTCAGAACTTGTCCTTCCTTCCTTCACAAAGTGGTTACTCCTTCCCATATTGGACAGACGATCACTTTGCCCACCTTCTTTCCGCCTCCGCATCCTTCCAAAGAAGTAGAGAGGCTCCATCGTCTGGATCCAAAGTGTGCTCTTTCCTTTTACTTGAATTGCACAAAACAATTCCGTGTGGATGAACAGCTCTTTGTTGGCTACTTAGGCTCCAAAAAAAGTTGGGCCGTGCACAAACGGAACATTTCAAGATGGGTCGTTTTGTGCATCAAAGCTTGTTATTCCTTGGCAAAGAAGGAGCCGCCATTGGGGTTGCGCGCCCATTCCACAAGGGCGATGGCAGATACCACTGCTTTGGGACGTGGAGTCCCCCTTAATGACACCTGTCAGGCAGCTATGTGGGTATCGCTGCACATATTCCAAGACACTACTGTCTGGACAGCCAAGTCCAGAGAGACAGCTTTTTGGGCCGTTCTGTTCTCCTGGACTTTCTGATGTGAACTTGGTTCGCAGAATCACCTCTTGGGTTGGTATTGCTGGGGTATCGATTCTAAGGTAAGGAATCTATAACTAACTGTTTCTTTCAGATGAACAAGTTACTTACCTTCGGTAATGATATATCTGTGAGAAATATAGGTTAGTTATAGATTACTTCCCGCCCCACCCATCCTCCCTGTTCTGCGAACTGACTTCTAGGGTTAAGGATTTCCTTTTAGTGCCCTAGTTTTGTGATCATTGTCTTCCATGGCTCTGCACTTCTGGCGTGGAAAGTCGTATACAGAACTGACGTCAGCATGCGTCTAAGTAGCTACCGCAACGTCATCCTGGCGACCACGACGCCAACAACAAACGCGGAGCCGACCGACGCCACTTTTCGACTTGCAGGGGTACTGCTGACAAGAAACTTTCCGGATCCAGTCTGACGCCAGGGGGTAATTTAAAGGTAATGAATCTATAACGAACCTACATTTCTTACAGATATATCATTACTGAAGGTAAGTAACTTGTTCTTTAAGACCAGAATGTTGGTGGTGATGTCGTTAATGTACCCTGGGTGAATGTGGCGACACAGGTTACTTCAGAGGGTGAAAGGGATGGTTCCAGATGTTTGCCTATTAATGAGGGGAAGTCAAACTGTAATCAGACTTTCTATTATATAAAAGGACAAGGAACACTCTGAGGAGAATCAAACTCAAACAACAATTGAGCCAGCGAAGGTCGCAGGCCGCCTCGAATCCCACCAACTTTTTGCAAACCAATCAGTTGGTGGATACTAAGCTCTTCCCTTAAGGCACGCGTCAGATTTTTAAAGAAAGAGAGAGTATGCACTGAAAAAATGTTTATCCATCTGTCTGGAGAGCAGGGTGGGTCGAACATCAGGCCACAACAATTACCAACTCGCGAGAACTCCTGCACTAGATGTTTCAGAGATTCACATAATTTGCAATGGGAAGATGGAACAGTGAGGTGATATCTTCAACCCAGAAAAATACTAGGGGCATGCTTCTACTAACAATGTCGCTACTCTATCATTAGTAAGCACAACATTAAGGTGTGCAGAGATCTCCACATTGCCCTTTTGCAGCAACTGCAGATATCCTGTAACTTCAAACTGGCACGCAGGGGCATTGTAGTTACTGTTCCATGGAGTGAGTTATAATTAGGGCCAACGAGAGGCAGCACTCACCTAACATAGGTTTTTTATCCCTGGAAGGGCAATCCTATCATTAAAGTACAGTGTCGAATCACCCTTACCAGTTTTATGCTTCAATCCACACCCCACGTCACAAGCCACCTCACTTGCACTCATTAGACGGCAGCCTCGTAAAAGATCTCCGCCAAAGTGACCCTTCGGGGGACCCCTTGGGCATTGCAGCGCCGGCCCAACAAGGAGCACCGCCCTATGATGAAGCATGACATCCTCTAGTCAGTCCCGCAGACTGTCCTGTTCCACTACTCTGGCCTAGGAATTCTACACATTCTGAGAGATTGTATCTCGCCCTCCATTCTTTCCTCTCAGGAACAGTAGCCCTATTTTAAATTTCCTGATTCTTGATAGGAGCATGGGCTTCTGGACCTTTTGAAGCTCCCTGTCCCCCATACCCCTTTTCTCTCTCACAAAGGGTCTCCTGTTTGATTCGTTAGCTCTACAACAGGGAAAGTAGAGACAAAAATATATGTACACAATATACCCTCCCAAGGCATAGCCATTCCCAACTGATATTAGGTAAACGACTGGCAAAGAATAAATTGCCAAGATAGCACAGGCCTATCATTTTATGAGTGGGCATCTCCGCCTGAATGAGGAGTCTCTGCAGTCGTAAACTTACTATTAACTTGTAGTTTGTGAAGAGCAAAAAAATAGTAAGGGGTGTACTGCTGAAGACTGTCTTGTGGGGAGCCATCGCTGCTGGGACGACTGCTGCATTTCCTGCAACCCCTGACCTCGCCGCACCCGCGGCGCGTCTTGGGTCAGAGGCAACCGGACGCCTGGAAGGAGCTGTGGACTGTGGGCTCTTGCTGGAGGCACGCAACAGGGGTGCGAGCGTTGCAGGGACTCCATCTCCCAAGAGTCCCTGTCTGACCTACAGCCATCATCTGGTCCGCTCTCCCTGTTGCTCCACCCACAGCCCACCTGAGGGAAATATAACCGCCAGCCTGCCCTCGCATCGTGGGTGTATTGCTGAAGACTCTGTCTTGTGGGGAGCCATCGCTGCTGGGACGACTGCTGCATTTCCTGCAACCCCTGACCTCGCCGCACCCGCTCCGCGGGTGGCCCTTCGCGTCCCGGGTCAGAGGCAACCGGAAGCTTGGAAGGAGCTGTGGACTGTGGGCTCTTGCTGGAGGCACGCAACAGGGCTGCGAGCGTTGCAGGGACTCCATCTCCCAGGAGTCCCTGCCTGACCTACAGCCATCATCTGGTCCGCTCTCCCTGTTGCTCCGCCCACAACCTGTAACCACCCCTACTTATTGGTTGTTGTGCCCCGCTGCGCGGGAGCGTCGCTGGGCGAAGACCGGGCCAAGAGCGGGCCCGTTTGTGCCCGTTCGTGACCGATCGTGACCGGGCCAGGCCCCCCCCTTGCCTTTGCTGTACATCCTTAGTGTGGGGAGATGTCCCGTCGAGAAACAAGGAGCAAGTCATCTCTAGTTGGAGCAGTTATTACTGGAGGTATGGAGAAATTTTTGGTAAGAGCTAATACCCTCATTGATCCTGAAATAAACGCTCTTGAGAAGCGTTTATCAAAGGAACTTACCGCCAACAAAAGATCTTCCCTTGGTACTTTGGCTAATGCAAAAACCCCTGGCCGGCATAAGGAGACTGGTAATAATGCCACAACGGCCTCATCTTTAACATCTATGGAGACCAACTCGGCGTCACCTGACCTGGACATATTGGTTAACGAAATTTTTCCAAAAATTGATATGGTTCTTGATATTAATGTGCCCATTCCCACAGATTCCGCTGTTATTTGTGATACTATATCAAATGGGGCTAATGAAGGGGTTGCAACCAAACGTAAAAGGCCACATAATTCAAAACCGGGCGGCAAATCAAAATCTGCCAAACACCGACACAATACCCTCGACCCCACACCAGGTTCATCTCAACCTTTACCTAGTTTGGATTTTTCTTTTGAAACCCTGGGAGCCCTTTTTAAATCTTTTTTATTCCCCCTAGAGTCTAAACTGGAACGTATTGAACTTCGACTGACTAATATTGAGAAAACCTCTGCAGCTATTTTAGCTGGACTCCCCAAGTCCAATACTCCCTCCAACCCTCAAATCCCCCCCATTACTTTAGGTCCCCCTTTAGCGATTACTGCTGCTCCCCCTTTGCAACCCTCTATGGGCAATCCAGCCCCGACACAAAGTAGCAATTCTAATATTCCACCTTTGCTACCTGTAGGTCCAGTTCATTCAACGACCATAACTAAGGGGGCCACATCTAATGGCCATATAGCCTCCCCACCCCCTGAAAAGATTGCCCCTAGACCACGTAGGCCCGACCTGCCTCTTGAAGCAAATCGCTTCATGGTAGTTTTGGCTGGCGCCCCTCCCCTAGAGGCTGGAGAAGCCGAGAATTTTCAATCACTCAAAAGTAAAGTCATTAAATGGCTGAATTGGAATAGACCCCTCCCGGCCCACTTTAATAATGAAATTATCATGGTTAGAAGGGTACCTTGGCTGGGCAAAACCAGAAAGTCTATAACAGGGGACTGTATCACGGTGAGTTTTCGAGACCCTAGGACAGTTTTGCACATATGTGCCGGGTTTAATAGATCTCTCGATTCCACCATACAGACGCTGCCAGTGTCCTTCTTTTTTCCCCCTATCCATATGCATCATGACCAAGGCCGAGGTGATTGGACGAGGGTTGAGCCTAGGGGTAGATTTCGTGGGTATGAAGCAAGACCGTTTTTTTTGCCACCGGAGACCCCTTTCTGCGATTTCAATCGCTTTAACTGTCTTAACGGGTTGGACGGAGTCGATTGACTGCCTTCAGCCTATGTCTCAGTCCCTACCCTCCCTGCCACTGGTAACAGTTTAGTTGTAACTTTGGGTAAAAGTCTATCTCCCACTCCAGCACCTGTAATGCCCCCCACCGTTACCCCGGTACATTCACTATCCCAGGGAGTTGACACCGTGGATAATAGTTTAGTAGCAGTTGTGGGTAAAAGTTTATCTATCACCCTAGCACCAGTAACATCCTCCATCTCTACCCCTGTGCATTCACCCCACCAGGGAGCTAACCCCCTTGTCCCTTCCCATTTTTCCGTCTCTACGGTTTCATCTGTTGCCATTATGCCACTCCCCAGTGTACCCGAGGCCCCTGAACCAGCCCTCTGTACCCCGGGCTTCAAATTTGCCAGCTGGAATATTGCCGGCTGGAGCCGGCAAATGTCGTCCTTGGGCTGGAGCGAAATCCTCTCCGAGTTTGATGTCTTATGTCTAGAAGAGACATGGGTAACAACTGATATCATCCTCGATGGATTCGTGTCATATAACAACCCGGCACAAAGGTCAAATATGGGTAGGGCCAAAGGGGGGTTAGTAATTTTACTGTCTGTGAATCTCCCTGTTCGCGTAAAATTGCACCAGACTGTGGGTTTCCATTCGCAAATTTTAAGCCTGGAACACAAAAGGGGTCATGTAACCATGTTGATTAACCATTACAACAACTTGTTCGATTCTTCAAATACCT
This sequence comes from Lissotriton vulgaris, assembly GCF_964263255.1. Classification (NCBI taxonomy): domain Eukaryota; kingdom Metazoa; phylum Chordata; class Amphibia; order Caudata; family Salamandridae; genus Lissotriton; species Lissotriton vulgaris. Next base: position 547,896,657 of record NC_141699.1, on the reverse strand, counting down.
CAGTGGTGGATGAGTTGGGTTTAGCTGTGAGTAACATTTGTAAAGGTATTCATAAACCCTTTGATATCATCTGGGGAGGGGATTTTAATATTCGTACCTGCCCCCACTCATTCACTAAAATTTGCGGGTATGACGGGGATAATGGGGAAAATAGGGCACATTTTATACACTCACCCTATGGTGGCTCCCTCAATTCTCTTATGTTAAACCTGGATCTTTTGATACACTCCCCGGCCGCAGACGACAAGGGTAATCCAGTACCGACTTTTGTAGGACTGAATATGGCCTCTGTTATTGACCATTTATTAGTTTCTGTACGTATTGTTCCATTTTGTACGGTTCCCATTGTTGCAGATCTTGGAAGTAGTGATCATAATGCCATCACCATGTTGATTTCCGTATGGGGGCTCCCGGTTAATATCCAGCGCACAATAGTAGAAGACGTAATCCCCTGTAGGCAGAATGGCATCCGTATCAAATGGTGTGTGGATAACTCCGAGAAGCTGTAGCATAAAATTGTAGGAGCGGGGTCTGTTGCAATACTTAAATGTTTGGATCCAGAGGCATCCTCTGAGTGCATTATAGCTGATTTTGAGGAATAAGGTACTATCATAAAAAGATCTCTTACCATCACCAAAGGCCTAACAAAGAGGGAAAATGTTGGTTGGTTTGATAGTGCGTGTACCAAATCCCTCCAAGAACTTAAGCGGGCACTTTCTAAACAACCCAGAGATAGGGAGGCTATTACATCCCTCAGACTGACATACAAAAAGCACTTAATACGCAGAAAACATGAGCTAAGGGAGCAAGCCTGGGATGATTTGACTAAAGCAGCAGTACTGCATGACAGTAAGCTCTTCTGGAATACGGTTAACAGCCCTTTTCTTGTAAAGGAAGACTTCCCTATATTATCAGCTCAGGTTAGCGAAGAGAACTGGGTTGTACATTTTACAGAAATCTTTGACCCGGCCAGGGAGGTTTGTGCTAGCCCCTCCTCCCCCCTGTATGAACCAAAGCTATCCCTGGGTATTACTCTTCATGAAGTGGAAACTGCCATTAGTCAGAGTAAAGGGGGGAAGGCACCGGGACCGGATGGGGTCCCGGTTGACCTGTATAAATCCAACGTGGCACTCTGGAGCCCGCTCCCGACACAGGTGTTTAATGCCTCAGTTAGGGATAGTACACCATCTACCTGGAGTGAATCCATAATCATACCGATTTATAAGAAGGGAGATAGAGGACAGGTGAAGAACTACCGCCCTATCTCCCTTCTGGATTCCTCCCTTAAGATTATGAGCAGGGTCCTACTGATGCGACTAGAGGAATGGGCGGAGGATAACAAAATTCTAGCAGAATCCCAATATGGCTTCCGTAAGGGCCTTGGGACAACAGAGCAGTGTATTAATCTCGACCTTATCATCGGGAAATACACCAAAGCGAAACAAGGTTCTTTATTTCTCTGTTTCGCTGATCTCTCGAGTGCCTTTGATCTAGTGGACCATACTTTGTGATGATCCACTTTATTGGAAATGGGAGCCCCCCCAGCAATTATATACTTCCTGGCCAGACTCTATAATACATTATAAGCCCAGATCCGCTTTGGCCAGGCCGGGGAATGTACTGGGAAAATCAGGGTTAACTCAGGCATAAGGCAAGGCTGTGTGTTGGCCCCGTTGCTTTTCTCCCTTTTTATAAACTCTATGGAGTCCGAACTGAAGAGGGTACAGGCAGATTCCCCGCAGGTTGGCGGTCATCCTGTCCCGGTTCTGCTATATGCTGATGATACGGTTCTACTCTTGCGCACCCCGAATGGACTCCAAAACCTTATGAATTACTTTTACAATTTTATCAAAGGGAGAAAACTGAAAATTAACAATTCTAAGACCTTCATTATGGCCTGCGGGAAACGGTTGAAACTTTCTAAATCATTTCATTTTAACAACCACAGAATAGAGGTAGTGGACAAATTCTGTTATCTCAGTGTAACTTTTAATAATAGAGGGACTTGGGCACCCGAGATTTTAAACGTGAATGCTAAGATGGGCAAAAGCTCCTCCGGAGTATTTCGCTTTGCATCCAAATTAGGTAGTCGCCGCATCCCTGACATGTTAAATATCTATAGGCATAGATGTGTATCCATTGCTTTATATGGATCAGGTATATGGGGCTACTGTAATCACAGGGATTTGCAAGTTACAGAGAACCAGTTCCTTAAACGACTTCTTTGCCTTCCCTCCTCGGCATCCACTGAACTGAGCCATAGAGAGGTGGGCCTGGATCATCTTACAGACCTAACAGGAATGAGACCTCTTATGGTGTGGAGGTCAATCTGGGTTAAGGATGAGACTGATTTTACTAGGCAGATAATCTCTGATTGTCTTCAGTTGGACAATGTCCGTAAGATCCCCTGGTTAAATTATGTTTCATCTTCTTACAGTGAAATTTTTAATCTTGATATTTTTGATGACCCCTATAGTGCCGCCACTGTACCAAAAAAGGAACTTAAAAATGTGTTTTTAGGGACTAAATCTAACTTGCGTAGGGTCCAATGTAACTCATGTATTTTATCATTCTAACATGTTGGAAGACAGGGGCATGCCTATGTACTTAAAAGCCATTACTAAGCAATCTCACCAGTTTGTTCTCACTAGGTTGAGATTAGGCATTGTCCATAACCTGGTGGCTTTTCCACAGATGAAAATTCATAGCCAAACCCCCTGCCCCTGTGATGGCCTAACTAAGCAAAGCACATTGCACTTTATGCTTGTCTGCCCTTTTACATGCACCTTTGTCTTTACTACCTCAAACCTGTTTTTAAGAAATATTCTGTGTTTACTACTGCCCAAGCGCTGAAACTGTTATTTGCACTTGATACGTTGGACATCTGTTTCTTTACCGTTACCTTTTTACTAAAAGCTGTCTCTCATAGGAAAAGCCTGATGTTTTAACCTTGTTATCAATTGAGCTGTTTCACCTACTGTAATATCTGTCGCATGTCTTGTATCTTATTTTGTATTTTAACACTGTATGCGTTTATGATTGTTTTTAATAATCGAATAAAGCTTTGAAATTGAATTGAATTGAGTGGGCATCTCCGCCTGAATGAGGAGTCTCTGCAGTCGTAAACTTACTATTAACTTGTAGTTTGTGAAGAGCAAAAAAATAGTAACTACATTAAAGTCTAAGTTTACCTTTGTGAATCAGGCCCAGCATGTATAGGTTTCATAATTACTGTATTGAAATGCATTCTATTCTCCTTGGAACCTGGGACCATGGTTCTAAACTTGATTTTAGAATGTGACTAAAAAGTGTAGCCATGTTGTTAAATCTCTATCTGCCTTAAATTGTATATAAATCTCCAATTCGAAAACATGTGCTAAGTGAAAACTTGTTGCACAGCAACAACATGTTGATATCCAGCTCTTCCTCATTACTTTACGGAAATTAAAATCTATTTTGATCTCAACTCGGGCACACTCAGAATACTGCAATGTGTGAAGCATCTTAAGTTGCTCCTCTTTGTAAAATGATCCTCTGCTTGGTAATGTTAGCTTCACACTACATCAAATACCTACTTTCTAAAATAATAGTGACCTTGAAGTTACAACACAAATGTGTGCAGCAGGTGCAGTAGCCCACCAAAGGATTTTTGCAAATATTGGACCCTGTCACCTGGAAGTTACACAAAGATCATGCAGCAGACGCTCAACCTTCTAAGCTACTCCAATGGAAGCACTTTTTTCTTGAATTTCTTATACACAATACACATACACACCTTTGCGTTAGATGTATTTGAAAGGTATTAGAAAAATGATGGGGCATATTAGCAAGGGCGATACCGCAGCTTTAGCTGGACTTTTTCCCGCTAAAGCGGCAATATTTTTATCGCCCTTAGCAAGCTGTCGCTAACAGCAGTTAGCGACAGCTTTTAGGCGATAGCTACAGGTTTGGGGCCCGCTTTACATGTCAACGATATTTATCGCTAATGACATGCAAAGTGGGCGTACCCAAACTGTTAGCAACTGAAAACAGTTGCTAGCACAGCTATCGCCTATTAGCAAGGCAGGCGAAGTGATAAAAAAATCGCGCTATGCGCGATTATCGCTAGAATCTAACGCCTGCTAAAAAGTTGACTTACCTGTATAGTCAATGGGGGGTGGATTATCACATTAAGCCCCCATTGGCGTTAATGCGAGAATTTCGCTGGACTTCCAGCGATATTCTCGCATTTCGCCACTATCGCTGGATATTTAAGCACAATGGAGAAAAACGTTGCTAATAGCAGGTTTTCTCTGCTAAAATATCCAGCAATAGGCAGTGATTAAAAAAAATGCACTAAGCGCATTTAGTGATAAATATCGCTACTCCTTACTAATATGCCTGATATCTTTAGAAGATGTAGCCCCGTCTCCTACTGCATCCGCAATCTCCCAGCCCTTCAATACATACCCTCCACCCTAAATCTAACGCCCCACCCACCACTTGGATGTAAACTAGAAGCACCCCTCCCCTGCTCAATGTTGTACCCCCTTCCTAGGACTTGCTGCTTGGGGAGAATACCTCTGGCTCCTACATGATAACTACTGCAATGTACTCCTACCATGAATGGGTATTGAAGACCAGACTCAAACTAGTTCTTCACACAATTCTTCATTTTGAATTAATCCATTTATTTCAAATATAGAATCAAGACATATTATTTAGCCGAAACATTTTTACTTCATTACTTCATAACAAGAAATAGGCTTATTATTTTTCTCCATAATCTTTCAGCTAAAATAGCGAATGAATGCCACTATCGAGGATAATAAAAATCATGTGAAATTCGAGGTAAGAGGGCCAGTGCACCTGTTCTAGAGTGTGAGTGGACACCAAGTTGTTTACACACAACACAGTAAGACAAGGTCTCTCTTATGTTTTTCAGAAATATTTGAGGTCCTGAAGAGAGTTCCTCTTCCAAGGAACTCGAAACGCGTCGACCACCATTGTGATAGGCCAATCTTGAAAAATCTTCTTGAAAATATTTGAATGTTTTGTATGTTGAAATTTGCTCCAAGATAGCAACTTTAGTTATTGTTTGAGTTTCTTTCCTTTCTTTCTCCTATTTCTTGTTATGATGTTTGAAAGAGTTGTACATATGAGTATGAATGAAGATGTATGAGTGGTTTTGAAAGAGTGTTAGCTATGGTGTTCGTATGAAGTGAGTGCAAACTTTTTGAAAAAAAGTACAAACTTTAGATAAGGTTCTTTCCTTTCTCTCTCCTGTGTTCTCATTGTTAGTTTTGATAATGAAGTAAAAAAGTTTTGTCTAAATAATATGTCTTGATTCTATATTTGAAATAAATGGATTAATTCAAAATAAAGAATTGTGTGAAGAACTAGTTTGAGTCTGGTCTTTAATACCCATTCATGGTATGAGTACATTGCAGTAGTGGCAATTGGTTGTTGTTTTTTGATATATGAGGCTTGGCCTTACTGCAGACTAGCCAAACCTTTCTTTTGTTCACGCCTACATGATAACGCCATGAGCAGAGTCCCTGCAGTAAATCAAAAGAGCAACAAACAGACAAGCATTGGTAACGTAACTCCAGCCTTGTTGGTGCACAAGCCTCCTCCGTTCCTCACTCCCCCCAACACCCCCTCCCCCCCCCCGGGTTATGGCCTTTCAATGGAGGAGTGTTGTGCAGAGGTAAACAATGTGTAATCCAAACACCCAATCAATGGAGGAATGCTCTGAGCAAGTAAGCGGTGCCCACTGCAAACACACAGTCCATGGTGGACTGTTGTGAATAGGGGAGCCACCTGAACTGCAAACACCCAGTCAATGGAGTAGTGTTTTGTAGAGTCTAACACTGTATGCTACAAACACCCAATCAACTGAGAAGTGATGTGTACAGGTCTAATAGGAGGCTAATGCTGCTACAGTCACTAAGGAAGCGTGCTGAGAAGAAAATGAAGGGTGGCCATTCCTGTACCGGTTACTATTTCGTTTTGAAGAAAAATAAGTTGCATTATTCCGAACCCAACACTAGATAGCAGCAGTGTTTATGGCATATGGTCTACATAATACAGGCGTCTCCAACCAGTAGCTCAGGAGCTACTGGTAGCTCAACCAATTAATCAAAAGGGGGGGATTAGGGATTTGAATGTCTGTTTCATTCCCCAGGGTAAGTAGGTAATTTATCAAAAAAGAAACAGACACTTGTAACACTTCAGACCATTGGTAACGAAAGTTTTTAGAGTAACCTCAAAAACCCTATGCCAATGTGGTTTTTGCGGTATATTTGGTTCGTCCGCCCCGCATATGGGTTGTTGGCCGTTATCATTGGTTACTCCAAAGTAGTGATGTTGCCAGCCTCAGCCCGAGGCACCTCTGGCCTGTAGTGCAGTGTCCAGAGAAGTGGAAAAAGTGTGTCAAAATTAGAGTCTCAAAAAAAGGAAAAAAGGTTTAAAAACTGAAAAATCACCCTGAATGATTTTAATTGTTAGTGTGATTTCCAGATTAATTAAAATAAATTCGGTACTACTAAATTGATCGAGTTACTAGATCATAGTAGTTAAGTACAATTATTACACAAACGTCGACATGTTTCAGCTATGTCGGCCCACAGGGGTCTATAGAGCCTTCGTCAGGACTAACACATAAACAAACAATGTACGTATTACTCACACCATTTGTGTTGTATTTTGGTAGTAACCTGTGTAAATTTCCAGGAATAAAGACTCCTCCAGTTTCTGAAATAGAATAGGGAGAGTACATAGAGAGATACACACTTATTCAGAACATCCTGATTTAGGCTTGTGCATTAGATTGAATAAAATTATTATTCGTTCGTTCCAGAGACATATCTCGATAGGGGGAGGGGTGACAGGGTCGAGTTTATTTACGCTGTAGACATAGTTATAAAGATTGGGAATTCATTCGTTTGGCGCGCTGGCACTTGGAAGCGCTGGTTTCAAAATTTGTAAGGACACACTGCGCGGTGCAGAAACCTTAACTTTTACGCGTTGGCCTATAGAGGCGCAAGGGTAGGAATCCTCATACGCAAGGCAAACGGATTGTTTGTAAACGCAGCGCGTTCTCATACCTTGTAACTGGAAAATACTCGCTTGCGTCGGGGGAACCCTCTGGACACAGAGCTGTGTTTGAAATGTATTGCGTTAGTAGATGTTACTCGTGGTCACCTTACCGGGATTCAGTAGTTTGTACAGCCTCGCTCCGCCATTACCCGCGTTTAATTGCAACCTCGTCTTGTGCTGACTCTGCCCCCGGAAGTGGGAAACTCCGGCTGAGCAAACATTTTTAAAGGGGCAGGTGCTCCGAGCAACGTATTCTGGGTGTGTCAAAGTGTCTTGTTTTTTTGTGTTTGAGAACGAACTTTATTAGTGTATGGAGTAGATGTGGCTCATTAATCTCCACTCAATGATAAATTCAGGGAATAAACAGTTTTCTTGAGTTCTTTAGAAACAGGGTCATTTTGCAAACTGGTGCCACGGAATAGAATCATTGAGTCCGTTTTCATGGGTTTTGAGGCGTTCCACCCACCTCTGTTCTTTCTCAAATAATGTTCTTTCGCATCTCTGAGACTTTTCATTTAGCATTTCGATTACTGTCCAGTGGATGTCATCACAGGAATGACCTGCTTGCACGAAATGGGAGCACAATTTGGTGGTATTCTTTTTTAATCTAATATTGCTCCGATGTTCACCAATTCTTGTTTTGATTTTACGACATGTCATTCCAATATAGCGCTTGCCACAAGGGCAGCTCACCATATAAATGACATGTGTCGAATTACAGTTCGTGTGTTGGCGCTGCTGCCAGAGAAGTGTGTCGGAAAGTTGTAGTGTTTTGGAAGCAGTTGTTGTTTTACATGCTACGCATGACCCACACGGATAATGTCCGGTTACAGGTGACATGGTTATATCTCTGGTAAGGACCGTTTTTGCTTTTCTTATCGGTCGAGTATGTACTAAGACATCCTTGATGTTTTTGGATCTCCGATTTGCGAACCTTGGTCTAGGCCAATTGAAAAGTCCTGTGTGAGGATATGCCAGTTCTTATTTATCAGTTTCTTTACTTCATAAGAAGCCTGGCTGAATGTTGTGACGCAGGTAGTCAGATCAGGTGTTGGTTCTTTTTGAAATGTTTGAAGGAGACATTCTCTCGGTTGATTATTTGCTCTTTTCTTACAGAGTCTAATGGTTTTCTCTGTTGAGTCTCTCTGCCTCAGTCTGTCGCTTAATTCATTGGCTTGCATTCTGTAGTCTGCGTTGTTACTGCAGTTTCTCTTTAAGCGCAAAAACTGACTGTAGGGAAGGTTGTCCCTCAATGGTTTTGGGTGGAAACTTTTATAGGACAAAATGCTGTTTTTAGCCGTTGGTTTTCTGAAAGTCTTTGTATGCAACACATTGTCTTTTACGAGTATAGTTATATCCAAGAAGTCAAGGTTGCAACTTGTGGCTGTGTGTGTAAATTTTAGCCATGGGTCAAGGTTGTTGAGCCAGTTCATAAAAGACTGTAGATCCAGCTTTTTGTCCCAAATCATGATGATATCATCAATGTATCTCTTCCAGTATAATATACGGGAAGAGAACATGTTGACATTATTTGTTATGTTTTGTTCCTCAAAGTGACTGACGTAGAGCCCTGCCACCGAGGGAGCGAAGGCGCTCCCCATGGAAGTTCCATGGATTTGGAGATACAAGTCATCCCCATAGGCAAAAAAGTTCTCCTTCAGTGCTAGTTTACAGCACTCGAGGATGAAGTGTCTCGGTGTTTTGAATTGCCATTCTCTCGTAAATAATACATCTTCCAAGACTTGTATAGTGTCATCTTGGGGGAGACTCGTAAATAGAGCTTCCACATCTAGGCCCACAAGTAGCATAGTTTGTGGATTGAAGGGCTTTTTCTCTATTTGTACCAAAAGGTCACGTGTGTCCTTTAAGTATGCCGGTGTTTGTTGGACAAGTGGCTTAAGATATTCATCAGCAAATTTAGAGAGCGGTTCTAGTATTGAACCGATGCCCGAAACTATCGGACGGCCTGGCGGTGGGCTTCTGTTCTTATGCGTTTTTGGCAGAGAATAAAAGTAGGGAGTGATGGGCTCTTTTGTCATCAGATAGTCTGCCTCCCTAGATGTAATCCAGCCTTTAGTCTCTGCTTCATTTACCATAATCGAAATGGTATTCCTGAGTCTTTCAGTAGGGTCTGAGTCAATCTTTTGATAGAACCTCGTGTCTGATAGGAGAGCTAGGCACTGTGAGTTATATCCTTCTTTGCTCAAGATAACAGTTCCACCCCCCTTATCCGCTGGCTTGATCACTATTTCATCATTGGTTTTTAAAGCCTCGAGGGCCAAGCGTTCTTTTTTACTCAGATTTTGGTAGGGTTTTTTATTTTTCAATTTGTCCACTCCATTTAGAAGTGCCTGCTCAAAGGTCTGTAATTCTGGGTGTACAGTTGAAGTCGGAGGGTTAAAGGTGGATTTCTTCCTCAAAGTAGTATCACCCTGTTCTGTCATCCCAATGTTGGTGTTCTGATTGGAAAAGAAGGCCTTCAGTTTGAGTGTCCTACAAAATTCCGCTAGTTCGCTCTTCAATTTGAATGTGTCAAGTCGGGGGGTAGGTACAAATCCTAATCCTTTGTTGAGGATTTCAATCTGTTCTTTTGGTAATTCAATACCTGAGAGGTTGACTACGAGGGATTGGTTTTGCTGGTGGAGGGGTGGGATGCTGCCACACTGCGTGTCTGCACATTCCTCTGTAGGTCTTGCCATCTGAGTGATTTTTTCTTTCCTCTTGACTGGTAGCTCACCAGCACCCTTAAAGTAGCTCTCAGAGATGAAGCCAAACCAATCCGATCTCAGGGATTCTGTGTATGATAAAGAAGGCAGCACTGCTTGTTTCATTAGCCGTAAGAGTTACAAACAGCCAAACCAATGGCAGGACCTCTTGATAACACTCAAACACACACTTTGTTGGCCTATCAATCAATTAATCAATCAGGGATTTATAGAGTGCACTACTCACCTGTGAGGGTCTCAAAGCGCTGGGGGCTGGCATTTGATTTACAAAAGGGGGTGGTGATGAACAGAGTGTCTGAGTTAAACAGACCACTCTTACCCAGTCCAAAGATCAGGGCTTGATCCATCACCGTTATTTATCTCACTGCCCCATCCCAGCTCAGAACCTGGCTATATGCAAATCAGTCTGTCCCTGGCCCAGTGCATCATGGGAACAGGGCAGACTAAACTACCAAGCCAATTCTTCACCAGAAAGGAGACAAGCTACCGGGGACCGGTTTCTGGCATTTCAGCCTTCTTCGGCCCGGCTTGCTTGAATCCTGATGGAGCAGTGAGAAAGGGACTCATGTCTGAGTATACCCTGCCACACCTATAGTGGCCAAAAACGATTTACAAAAGGGGGTGGTGATGAACAGAGTGTCTGAGTTAAACAGACCACTCTTACCCAGTCCAAAGATCAGGGCTTGATCCATCACCGTTATTTATCTCACTGCCCCATCCCAGCTCAGAACCTGGCTATATGCAAATCAGTCTGTCCCTGGCCCAGTGCATCATGGGAACAGGGCAGACTAAACTACCAAGCCAATTCTTCACCAGAAAGGAGACAAGCTACCGGGGACCGGTTTCTGGCATTTCAGCCTTCTTCGGCCCGGCTTGCTTGAATCCTGATGGAGCAGTGAGAAAGGGACTCATGTCTGAGTATACCCTGCCACACCTATAGTGGCCAAAAACGATTTACAAAAGGGGGTGGTGATGAACAGAGTGTCTGAGTTAAACAGACCACTCTTACCCAGTCCAAAGATCAGGGCTTGATCCATCACCGTTATTTATCTCACTGCCCCATCCCAGCTCAGAACCTGGCTATATGCAAATCAGTCTGTCCCTGGCCCAGTGCATCATGGGAACAGGGCAGACTAAACTACCAAGCCAATTCTTCACCAGAAAGGAGACAAGCTACCGGGGACCGGTTTCTGGCATTTCAGCCTTCTTCGGCCCGGCTTGCTTGAATCCTGATGGAGCAGTGAGAAAGGGACTCATGTCTGAGTATACCCTGCCACACCTATAGTGGCCAAAAACGATTTACAAAAGGGGGTGGTGATGAACAGAGTGTCTGAGTTAAACAGACCACTCTTACCCAGTCCAAAGATCAGGGCTTGATCCATCACCGTTATTTATCTCACTGCCCCATCCCAGCTCAGAACCTGGCTATATGCAAATCAGTCTGTCCCTGGCCCAGTGCATCATGGGAACAGGGCAGACTAAACTACCAAGCCAATTCTTCACCAGAAAGGAGACAAGCTACCGGGGACCGGTTTCTGGCATTTCAGCCTTCTTCGGCCCGGCTTGCTTGAATCCTGATGGAGCAGTGAGAAAGGGACTCATGTCTGAGTATACCCTGCCACACCTATAGTGGCCAAAAACGATTTACAAAAGGGGGTGGTGATGAACAGGGTGTCTGAGTTAAACAGACCACTCTTACCCAGTCCAAAGATCAGGGCTTGATCCATCACCGTTATTTATCTCACTGCCCCATCCCAGCTCAGAACCTGGCTATATGCAAATCAGTCTGTCCCTGGCCCAGTGCATCATGGGAACAGGGCAGACTAAACTACCAAGCCAATTCTTCACCAGAAAGGAGACAAGCTACCGGGGACCGGTTTCTGGCATTTCAGCCTTCTTCGGCCCGGCTTGCTTGAATCCTGATGGAGCAGTGAGAAAGGGACTCATGTCTGAGTATACCCTGCCACACCTATAGTGGCCAAAAACGATTTACAAAAGGGGGTGGTGATGAACAGAGTGTCTGAGTTAAACAGACCACTCTTACCCAGTCCAAAGATCAGGGCTTGATCCATCACCGTTATTTATCTCACTGCCCCATCCCAGCTCAGAACCTGGCTATATGCAAATCAGTCTGTCCCTGGCCCAGTGCATCATGGGAACAGGGCAGACTAAACTACCAAGCCAATTCTTCACCAGAAAGGAGACAAGCTACCGGGGACCGGTTTCTGGCATTTCAGCCTTCTTCGGCCCGGCTGGCTTGAATCCTGATGGAGCAGTGAGAAAGGGACTCATGTCTGAGTATACCCTGCCACACCTATAGTGGCCAAAAACGATTTACAAAAGGGGGTGGTGATGAACAGAGTGTCTGAGTTAAACAGACCACTCTTACCCAGTCCAAAGATCAGGGCTTGATCCATCACCGTTATTTATCTCACTGCCCCATCCCAGCTGGCATTTGGGCAGCTCGAAAAGCCAGGTCTTCAAGCTCTTCCTGAATTCTTTCATTGTGGGGTTTTGTCTGATGCTGAGGGGGAGTTTGGTCCAGGTCTTGGCCATGATGTAGGAGAAGGATCTGCCTCCTGTTCTGGCTTTGTGGATGCACGTGATTTTGGCCAAGGCCTGGTCAGCAGAGTGGGGGTTTCTCTTGGAGGCGTAGAAGGAGATTATTTTGTTGAGGTATTGGGGTCCGGTGTTGTGGAGGGCTTTGTAGGTGTGTGTGAGCAGCTTGAAGGTCACTCTTTTTTTGAAGGGGAGCCAGTGGAGGTCTCGTAGGTGCTGGATGATGTGGTCTTGTCGTGGGATGCTGAGGACGAGTCTGGCTGTGGCGTTCTGGACGGTCTGGAGTTTGTGGAGCAGAGATTTGTTGATTCCGACATGGAGGGCATTCCAGTAGTCCAGCCTGCTGGTGATGAGTGCATGGGTGACGGTCTTCCTGGTTTTGGGTGGGGGACCATTTAAAGGTCTTGCGAAGTATGCGGAGGGTGTTGAAGCATGTGGAGGCTACGGTGTTGGCCTGTGGGTCTGCCACATGAACTATCTTTATCCACTTTAAATCTACCTAAGAAGGAGATTTTCCATGGTATATGCCCCGCTCTATCAGTCACACTGTGTGTGACATCAAAGAATAGTGGCAGCAGTAACCAGAGCTTACCCAACAAAATGTGTGACTGCAAGAACTAGAGTGTAAATGTTAGTTGGGAGCATGATCAACCAAAGAACTGAGGGAAGAGAGTATGCATCCAGGGCAGAGAAAATTAGAAGCATCACATTCATTTTTGTGTGGGTGTGTGACATTGTGTCCTTCCCTAATAAACAGTGATGGTTCCTTAAAGCTACTCCTAGTGTCAAGAGCTGCCAAATATGTATGCTGGTCCCAATCATAAGTGTATTATCTCAGACGCAATTGTGCCAGTTCATGGTATAATTGTGCCATTGACATAATATTTTCATCCTTGACTATTTTGGGCATACAAGTCTAGAAATGACATACTTGCTGCCATCACTGGCATATTAAGAGCATGATTGGCTTGCTTTTAGCCATTCCCGACAGAGTTCTCCCATAATAATGTCCATAGCTGATATATCTTGGGCATCCATCTGTGGCACAGTGGTAGCCCCAGTTTAATGGTGGGCATTATTAGCATAGCAGATGCATTAATAGTGTTATGGTGAGCAAGCATGGCCTATGGTTCCAATTCCTGGGTATTTGAAGCAGAATTTGTCCATCAGAGGCATTTTTACATGGCGGTACTCAATGAAAACGAAAAGCTAATGTTTAGGGACTGTGTTTTTTCTAACAATGAAAACTGAATAGATTTTTAAAGAAAAAAAATATGCTTTTTCTGAAAAGGTTTTTCTTTTGGAAAATTGAGTTTGATTGCTCAAAGTGGAAAGGGGTTTTGATAGAAAAATATGTGTATTTTATAAAACTAATATGCTAATGAAGACAAAATATTACAATTCTAAAATAACATTTAAAGTTGTTAGCTGAATGATAATTCAATTGAGTTGGGGAGACTTACTGCTATGGTAGTACCCTTTGTGGCACACAGCATGTGATGATTTGAATGTTACTTGATTACAAGCATTTAATATTGATAAACGTTTTCTTAGCATTCTGCTGATAACTTCATCTGGAATGTTTGGGTGGTTACTACTGATAAATTGTTCTTAGGGTGGTCATAGTGTAATATTAATACATATCATCAGCATTTTACAGTGATAAAATATGCTAGTAGCTCAGCAGGACTTTCCTTGAGCAGAATTAGCACTCACTACAGAAAAGGCTGGCGACCCAACTTTCATCAACTCTTCAGTGCCTCTCCGAGGAACTGCTCAGGGTTCGATTATACTTTCGTTAAAGTGGATAGGAATAAGGTGTGGACATTTTAGGCTGAAAGCAAGGCCTGAAGGATAATAAAGGGTCAGTAAGAAAGAGAAAAGACAAGGAAATAAAACACAACTCCAAAGTCCAAACAATAAAATATATTTGTTTGTTTAATCTTCAGCACTTCTCGATCGTCATAAATTACATATAAAAATGAAACAAATATCAAACATTGTTTAAGGTTGGCATGTACAAAAAAGCAGAGCGTTGACCCCGGTCCTGCAGGGTTCAATTCACATCACTGGATAATTAAGAGACAGGCCCGCGCCTCTGAAAGAGGCCAACACAATACGTCACTGATTGGAGGGTGAATTATGAGCCCCCCTTCATTTGTTCATTGGCTCTGGCCAGGTCCCTTTTCTACTTCTCTTGTGCTGTTTTGCTTTTGTGTCCCTTTTTCTGTGCAAAGAGTGGGAATCAGAGGACCAAATCATCACACACGGCTGAGAGCAATATCAAGCTGGAAAGCTTTCAACTCTGCATCTTCCACCAGCATCAAATCTCTGCTCTAAATTCTCCCAAGCAAGCAAAAACAGCAATGACGGGAATCTTACACTATACTGCGATTCCACAGGGCTAAAGCTCCAGAGAAAGATCCCAGGATCACAGGAGGAGACTACACAAATCAGCCTGGGTAGAGAACCCATCATAGCAGCATGTAAGGAATCATTCAAACGCCAAACTTAAACAACTGAGGCCTAAAGTAAATAAGTTACAAATAAATAAGCAAGAAAAGGAGAAGAAAAAACAAACAACACCTTCAACTGGGATACTGTTGTGAACATAACGATCCGAGAAGTAACATTGGCCACATAACTGAAAAAGCAAAGGCAGTCATCTGTCTACTAAGGGCCCAGAAATGTACCTGAGGTGCCACGCTGCAGCCAAACAAAAAAGAGCGCTAAAATAAATATACTTTAATAAGCTCTAAATTTATATTTCTTTTAATGTGGGGCTTTTCAAAGAAAGTATAAAATATGGAGGAAAGCGTGGGAGAAATGTCATCCAGGAAAAGGGAAGAAATGGTAAATAAACTCTGCACAACAGAATTGCCACAAAACGTGTTAATCCCACATGGTCTTTGGAATTGGCTCAAGTATTAGCCATTTAAAAAAAAAATACTTGGCAGAAACATCAACGAACCTCTTGAGCATAGGTTGAGCGTTGGAAATAAATACCCCTCATCCGCTCAGCCCACATCCACCGGTAAACTGCATGGTTAGCACCAGCTGAGACCTCTTTCCTTCAGCGGGTCCCCATTGAAAATGATGCCAATTGGTTGTGGCAGCCATGTATCGCAGGTGGTGCTATTTTAAGACCAGGATGTTGGCAGTGATGCCATTAATGTGCCCTGGGTGACTGTGGAGACACAGATTATGTCAGAGGGTGGATGGTGGTTCTAGCTATTTGCCTGTGAATGAGGGGGAAGTCAAGCTGCATTCAGACTTGCTAATATATAAATGGTCCAAGGAACACTGAGGAGAAACAAACTGAAACAACAATTGAGTCACCAAAGGTGGTAGGCCTCTCTGACCCCACCAACTCAATACAAACACCCAGACACTTTTAAAACAAAGAATAAGTAGCAACAGATCCACACACTGGTATCTATCCTTAAAGGATGCACATCCTGTAGCATTTTCTTAGTTGTCAAGCTGGAACTATACAGTATGGTAATATCATAGATGTACATATACCATTCACTTTAGTAGCCAGTCCGCTTCATTTAGGTCACTTTACTCTCTGACAATCAGTGGGTGGATACTAAGCCTCATCCCTTAGATTCTGAAAGAAAGGTAGAGCATGCACTGAAAAATGTTTACCATTTTGTCCGGAGAGCAGGGCGGGTTAAACATCAGGCCACAGTAATTACCCTCTCACGGGAACTCCAGCTTAGTTGTTTCGGAGATTCCCTTAATTTGCAATAGGAAGATGGAACTGTGAGGTGATATCTTCAACGGAATAAAATCCTTGGGGCAGCCTCTACTAATAATGTTGCTACTCTATCATTAGTAAGCACAGCATTAAAGTGCACAGAGATCTCCGCATTGCCATCTTGCAGCTACTGCGGATATTTTGAAACAGCAAACTGACAGGTAGGGGCATGTTAGTTACTGTTGCATGGAGTGAGTTTTAATTAAGGCTCCCAGTATTATGCAATTTTGTTGCTACTGCGTTTCCGCATAATTATGAATTTGCTCCATTTGCCCGATAATCCATCATCTGCTGCACAATCTGCAGAGTTTACCCAAAAAAGTTGTTTCTAAGGCATGGGAAAAGTGGGCAATTTCCCAGGGGCCCCCCACCTTCCAAGGCCCCCCCTTCCCGGGATCATGAACATTCTTTCTCTCTTCTGTGTAATACTGTATCTCAACCTTCAACATATAGTTCAATATTGTAGGCATAATTGGGCTTGAATTAGCAGAAAGTGGGTAATAAAATTCAAAGTTGATGCAAACAAGGCCCCAAAATGTTTCTTTGCCGGAACCCTCAAAATCTGAGACTGGCCTCAAAAAGATTTGTGTTGTTGTGTAGTAGAAGGCCCTTCACAAAGGTTCACTGGTACTCTTCCGGTTGCTTGTTGCCGTATTTAGATGTCAGACTAGTTATAATTAGGCAGAACCTTTTCCCCAGATAGCTTTAACATGTGTAAAAATGACAAAATAATGAGGTAATACTGTCCCAAAAGAAGCAACATTTTGCCTTATAATTTTCCTTTTTGTGTCACATAGTTTAATCCTGCCTCATAATTTGGTCCGCCTCTTGTATATAATTCCAGTGCCTCTGGTTATAATTCTGTTGAGCAGTAGGGTATTATGCCTTCAGGTAATAGTCCTATACATGCAACGCCCCATCTTGCAATGTTTTGTCTGATCACGTTCAGGACAACTGTGTAAAAGAGGAACATTCTTCATTTTATAAAAATAACAACTAATGGTTTCTTCACATCCTGTGAATGCAACACCCTCTTGTCTGAAGTTGAAAGATTTGGGATAAACACAGGAAGTAGCACAGCCTGGCATGACTAGCATTGGTGTACCCTGGAATAATGGAAAGCAAAGTGTCTCAGGGAACTTTAGAAATAAACATCAGATGTGGTTTGAAGAGAAAGAATGGTGCTTGTTTGCCCTGCTGAGTTAACATCTACCAACAAGGATGTCTTCTACAGTAAATGTTTAATGTTAGGCTTGTCCATTAAGGCAAAGGCCAATGACATTAGCCTTGAAACAACTATGTGCACTCTGGACGCCACGTCTGCACACGGGAGTGAGTAAAAGATATAGTCAGTTCTCACAGTTAGTTTTTCCTCTTTAGAACTGTGGACAAAGAGGGGCCTGTAATATCATTCCACTGGTATTGCACTATTGTATTTCCTGAATTCTATCGCATTACAAAAATACTGCATCCACTACATCAACCTAACTACTACATCGAAAGGTAAGTCTAGGTACGCAGATGTAGAGGTAAGAGTAGTAATTACATACTTCCCGCCACAATGCAGTGAGTGTGATTTTACTGTAGATAAGCATTATTGACCTTGATATAGTGTCATACAACTGATCCAATATGATAGGTCATGCCGGGGTTGAAAACGTTAGTCCACCCATCTTAGGCAAAATATTTGCCATTTTCTGCCACAAGTCTCAGGGCCAAAATGGCTCTGGTTCGTTACAGAACAATCATACAACGAGCTGAATGCCCAGATGTCCGCATTATAAGAACTCTTGAATCAGGTTACTAAGTTCAGAGATCCTTCGTTCTTGGACAGCAGATGAGGGTGCAACTGCATCTTGATACATGGATGAATCCATTGCCAGAAGAACCAGATATCAGAGCTGCCTGGACCTTGTCACTACTAAGTCAAATGACCAACAGATGAGCGTCTGAACCTTCTGAGAACTCGATCTGGTTGGAGGACATATGTAGCTATAGCAACTGGACCAGAGACTCGAAAAAATGCTCCCCAAGAGGCTTTTGTCCTAAAAGCAGGGAAAAGGAAAGGGAATGTTGCACTTTTCCTCATTGAAATGAAATGCATATCTTTGGTTTCCCCCATTACTAGAAGATTGTTGAAGTTGAAGTGGAAGGTTGCTATTCGTCGCATAGCTTTGTAGAAAAGAGCACCAGACACAATTCTTTTTACTCCAAGAAGATGCAGGGCAGACAGACTGTGTTAAAAAGCACTTATCTACATTTGCTGATAGTCTGGAAATCAAGGGAGAGCTCATCCCTTTTGCTTCCAAATATGGAATGATGGAAAGAATAACTCCAGGCTTACATGACAGATTTACTGAAGGATGTTACTATGTAGTATATTTTTTCGTTACAGGACTAGATTTCCATCTAGAGAAGAAATCCTGCATGCATCCCAGTAGTTACTTGGGGTTTTAGTTGAGTAAAAGGATAACACGTCTAGAAAATATCAAAACTCTGCCATCATCTCAAATTCTGTGTGAAAGCAGAGGTCAACTGGGTCATGCCGATCCCAAAAACCTCTCTCAGGGATCAATCGGTTGGATATAACTTTGTGAAAAAGGTTGGCTTCTTAATCTGCAATTCAGAGACGACAGAAAGGCATTAGACCAGTAACACTACGGAATTCATTACTTAGCTGGTGTTGTACAGTAGAAGTGCCACAACATCTGTAGGAGGGAAGGGTTTCTGTCTGGCAATGGCTCGCTCAACCCCTGATCTGCATCAAGGTCTGCTCCCAAGACATGAAGCTGTTTGGAAGGTCTGAGGACTGACGTGGGGTGCTTTTACGTCTGCTCAAAATGCTTGTTTGGCTTTCTACAATAAGAGGCTCAAAGCTGACTGCTCTCCAGGTAGGAATCTACATAACGTCTGTCCCTTATCCATTGTGGTGTCACAAGAACTTGATATGTTAAGAAGACTGTTGGAACTGACTAAAAAGAGCATGATAATATTCAGAAATGTATTCACAGTCTTGTTGGCTGGTGTCTGCCTTCTTCGTTGAGGTAAGAAGCCGCTTTCTGTATGCTTCTAGGCAGAATGCCTTCCTCTTCTACCACATTGGTATCCAGGGCCGGACTGGGTACCAGAACCGGCCCTGGCAAAGTGCTCGGCCGGCCCCCCTCCCCCCCTCCGGGAGGAGAGGGGAGGGGGGAGAGGTGCGACCGCGCTCTGTGACAGGGACAAGTTTTCGCCCGTTTTTGTTACAGGGCCGTTTTTGCAGCATAACGGCCCTTTAACAAAAACGGCCCAGGGGCCCAAAACCGGCCCCCAACCATGCGGCCCACCGGGGAATTGCCCGGTGCCCTCAACGGCCAGTCCGGGCCTGTTGGTATCTTGACACCATTACCACAGATTTGGCAAATCCTACCACGAAGAATGCTGAAGTATTATTAATTTCTCATATCATTCAGATTTGTTCCAAAAATAACACATTTGAGGGCTTCTTCCTAGCTGCTGTTGCAATGATGAAGTCTGGCCCAATATGGATAATAAGTCATAAAAATTCATCTGCAGCAGGGTTGTGCTCACAATCTAAATTATCCACTAAAGCAGCTCAAATCAAAGAGGCCTTTAAAATATCAGTGCCAGCTTCGCGGATCTACTTCAGTAAGGTAACCAGGAAGCATTTTCTCTGGTTCTTTCAGGCATCCATATAGGAAGCAAGCCTTGGTGGAGAAGCGTGGCTCAATGGTTAGAGTGGCAGACCCTGATGCAGAGGTATGGCCCGGGACCAGGGTTCAAATCCCGCCTCAGCAGCTCTTGGACTCAATCTCCCTGGACCTGATAATTCTTGCCTCGGTGCCTAGTCTAATCATGGGTCCCACTCTGTGACTCTGGGCAATAGCTTGCTTAATCTCCACAATGGCCCCAGCAGCGCTTTGATGCCTGGCCTCACCTTGGGGGTGCCCAGGAGTGGAGATCTCACAGGAAAGCCAGGAAGGGTTCCACAGCGGTATGAATACAGCGCTACGAGACCTCTGGGTAGAAGGCGCTATATAAATACAAACACATTTATATTTACCTTTTCCCTGAGCATTCAAGCGATCTTGGTCACCCTTTTCCTAGGAGCATGACATTCTTAAAATCATCTGCTGATGGTGTGCGAAGAACAGAACCCTTTATAGTCGGTGGGAAAGCCCTGTCCCCACCTAATTTTTGTCATCTCTCTCATCATTTGGACTTTCAAAGTCAACTGCCCCACCCTCTGCAAATTTGTTATGAGGAAAAAGCGATGTTGGAGCCAGTACTGATCTATTAATGGAAGCATGAGGCCTTGGAGATAGATGAAAAGACATGGATGATGCCTGGAGGAAGACTAGTGATATCAGTGCCCACCTTTGTAGCCAGCATGGATTTGGAAGATCCTGCTCAAACAACCCAAACGCTTCTTGGTCAAAAGAGGTTGGACCTCTTCTACCCTATGATGGTCATGTCATTCATCCAGTGTTGCACCTGTACATCTGCCTCATCAAAAACACTGTCAATTATAGTTTACTGGAGGCCGCGCATAGAAAAGGAAGGCATTTGCATGCACTCTGTCTGTGTTTGGGAAGTTTGACTACAAGGTCTCAGGAATGGAATGGCTACCTTGTCTTCTCTGAGGTGGTCAATGTTGAAAAAAGAGTCACTATTAAAAACGCAAGTCCAGCCATTGAGGGGATTACAGTAGTTGAGGTCAATGTTGAGGCCAATGACAAGAGGGCCCAAAGTCTGGCGAGGCAGATTGGCAGCTCCTAAGGCAGTCAGATTCCATCTGTACAGACCACATAGACTTGCTTGGGGGAAGCAGTGGGGTTCCAGAAAAACATAATCAGAGATGGTTCTTTCACAGTTTTAATCCTTCTGAGGGCTTATGCACCATGATAGGGTTATATGAGTGGCTGATTGATGAGGGTGAATCCTAAACTAAAGAAAGGAGAAAACATACCTTGTGCTTTCACACCTGAAGAAACCTAGATCAACAATGTAAAAGAGCAGAAGTTTGCATTTCGTGGTTCTGGCTGTAAGCCTTTCATTAACTTGACAGGCATGTTCTACAAGAGCTACTTATAATAGGTAATAGACCTGCAGCACTTTAAATTGCTGTATAGCAAAGGATATAAAAGGTTCTCACAGGCGCTTTGGCTGAAGAACTTTGGATCCATCACCCACTGGTTGTGAGCAATGTGGTCCAAGTGGGGTGGGTGGGCTGCTAAAGTGAATGTTTTATGTACTACTTTGAAATTTATTTGCTGAAGATTTTCAGCCTCACGATGGGGAAAATTGCAAAACATTTCATTCTGAATCAATAAGCAACTCAATGCTACAAAACAAACCATTTCCTGGCTCTTGAGAAATATGCACTTCCTGTACACAGTCCTAACGAAAGGTAGTTTTGGCTTGCGCCATAAAAAATCTTTAAATAAAATAGCATAAAAATAAATCCTTAATGGCCACCACTGCTAACATCCCACAACCTGGCAAGAGTGGCTGCCTCTGTTCAACATTCTATCATCTAATTAAGATGCATATGTGGGCAAGTGGGCAAACACAAGGGGTAACATATGTATCTTCCCTAAATCTACCCCAAGGGGATACCTTAAAGCTGGGCTGCGGAGATGAAGATTCGACTGAAGTCTGAAAGCAAGTGCCCATGTAAACAGTGGAGTAAACAATTTCATTGTTGTGGTGCAGAAAAAAGTAATGCGGAAAAACAAAATATAATGTACATTCTCCATTTTCATCGAGGTTCACAGTATACAAACACTTCACACAGTGTCTGGGCCCAAAGTCCAGTAAAGCAATAAACACATCACATGATGAGGCCAATTCAGGACTTTGCTGCCCGTCTGGTATGCCGGCCAAGAGTTGCAGTAAAGCCCAAATCTTGGCATTTGTACCTGATGCCCTCTATTTGCTCCAGTTGTAACTGGTGGTTGAATGTGCATTCTAGCAGTGTGCACCCTTGGCTAGTCCAAGTCTAATGTTTGTGTGGAGGTCACAGTACCCACGGCACAGTCGCTATCTCATCCAAAGGGGTACGTACGCTGGATGCTGACAAAGAACCTGGTGCTTGGCTTCTGTTACATGTGGGCAGCCATGTCCTTGTGCAAGGTTCCCACTCAACTCTCAGGCTCCACCATGTACATGCTTTCCTTCAGCAGTAGATCCTGGATACGGTCGGCCTCCTTCCTGAGCTTTCCAGTGCGCATTGCCTTCAGGAGGGTGTTCACAGTCACGGAGTCACCCATTCTGCGCTGCCACGTGAGCAACATCTGGTAGTTCTGCTCCCGGACGCCACTGTAGTCACACCGGGCAGTTAGAATCTCGTTCTCCAATAAGCTGATTGACCGCATTAAATATTCCCAGTCTTTGATATGTACCTCATCTACAAAGACATCAAAGGTTCTCCGGAGCACTAAGGGACAAAAAAAAAAAAAGAGATTCAATGGGTACAAAGAACTAAGAAAAACGGGAATAGTACCAGAGAAAAAGAGAATTGTGTTTAAGAAACATCTAAGAACTAGGCATGAGGAGCATAGAGAACCAGAATACTGGGGCATGGAGAACCAGCAGGAATAAGGAATTTAGATAACAGAAAGGGAAGAAACCCTCCACAGGGAAGCAAATGGAGCCAGGAAGAAATAGAACTACAGTAAGTGGCATAGAGGACCACGTTTGAAGGAAAATGGAGCAAAGGAGAAACAAGAGTCATGAAGTGAGTTATTCAAGTTTTAAGAAATGTAGAACACAATTAACCACCTGAGAAGGGCAGAGAGCACCAGGATGAACTTCGCAGATAAACAGGCAAAAGGTGCAGAGGGATTTAGGGGCAGAGCGAGAGAAGGGGCAAGGGTCTTGGTGAACGGAGCACGAGATTAGAGCAAATCAGAAGGCTTGGGCGTGAAGAACCATCACTAAGGGGAAAACAGAGCCAAGTGGGAAGGATACTGAGAAGCACATGAGAGACTCAGACATACAAGCATGAGCCACTTAGACCACTGTATGAGGTGTGAGAGGCAGTGGGCACCAGCTGTGAATGGCAGGGAGAGACCCTGGTGTTGTCTACAAGAAGCAGATGTTAGAAGCCGTGGGAATTAGGAACAGGGTGCAACAGAAGCAAGAAGGACATAGAGGAATCTGCACGTTAGTCATAGAAGAAGCAGTGGAGAATGCACAAATATCCACATAAGAGGTACAACACACACACAGAAGCACAGCTACCTTCAGTCGTCCGCGTGTACTGAATGGGTGATGTCTTAGATGGAAGCCTGTGTTGCTGCTGTTGGTGCTATACTCATCCTGTGTTAAGAAAGTGTCTCTAGCTCCTGCCTGTGCTCAGACCTGGCCTTTGCTCACCTAGTGCCCTGGGCAAACCTTGATCTGGCACCCCTCCTCCCACTTGCCATCTTTAACTGTTAAAGTGTTGGGAACATGGGAGGGGCAGGGGAAGGTGAGGGAGGACAAGGGAAAGGAGAAGCACAGACTTCAGAGTACTGCTTCTACAGTTTTCTTTAGAGCATGGCTGGATGAAGGCGGCAGCAGGCTGATCCTGCGCCCCTCTGAAGGGCGATGCCCCGGGCATGGGCTCTGCTTTTAGTGCTGTATATGTTCGGTTCGGGAAGTAAGCTTGCTCTGCTACTGCCGCCAATACACCTGTCCTGATATTAAAAAGTGGGAATGTCTTCTGCTCGTGCTATATCTTTTTCTGAAGAAACCTTGCACAGCCAGGGGCGTAGCTTGGTCAGTAAGATTGGGGGGAGGGGGTGTGAGCTTCAGATTTTTTGACAATAAGGCTAGCCAGTGGCATAACAAAAGCCCCCACATCCCATGCGGTGCGAGGGCGGGCCTGAAATCCGGGCCCCGTCCCTGAGCTCCAGGGGCCCCATCTAGCACTAGGAAGTCCCTGGCCTGAGAGCTCCAGGCTAGGTTTGGAGCTCTGAGGGGCCCCCTGCATGTAATTTACAGTGGGATCCGCTCAAGTTTTGTTACGCCACTGAGGTTGTCATACGAAAAGCAGGGTGCATGAGAGAGGCCTAAGGGGCAATGGGAAGGAAGAGGAATGAGGATTGATAGAAGTACTAAGTGACAGAAAACACAATATTGGGAGATAGAGTGTGTGTGTGTTTTTGTCTGTGTAAATGTAAAAATTCCTGCTGAAATCCGACTGACATCTCACAATACCTGACTGAAAGCACCTGTACCCAACTACTTATCAGAAAATAAGTTTATTAGGGGGAGGTGCAACACCCCCAAATAACCCCCCTTGAGGCAGAGCCCCTATGCACAGCTGCTGCCTGAGCATCATCTTGCAAGGTCTAGTAGCAGAGCCTGCACTTCTGTTGCCTGTCCGAACCCTATGCATTGCGTGTCTGGAGGACACAACGGTTCTCTCACATAGGAAAGGCTCAGCAAAGGCAGTACAACTAAACAAAATAAAGCTTTTCCCTCGCAAAGACAAGCACAAGCACAGCACAGACCCCAGCAGAGCAAGATTTAAAGACACAGAATGGGAACTGAAGTGCAGCAGTGGTACAGTAAGTTCTATCCACAGAAGAGGTACAGCACAGTTAGCTAATGCACAAACTTTCCTTACACAAGTGACAGGTGCAGTACAGTCTTCAGCAGTGTAAGATGTTTTAAGTGAGACAGAAAAAAAGGGTACAACACAAACAGCAACATTGCACATGCCCACCGTACCCCCAGAGCAGATCCTGCAAGGGCACCAGCAATACAAGCGTGTGTCTCAACCACACAGCGTAAAATACACACACCCACAACAACACTCAAAATAAGGCAAAGCACAAGAAGCAGCACATCAAGCTTCCCCCACACAGCAAGCATGTAGAGTACACAAATCTTACCTTCTCGATCATTTTGATCAACTGGAATCAGAGTCGGAAAAATCTGCACAAAAAAAGAAAAGATTAAACTATGCTCAGATGTGCATGGTCACAAAACAACTCGAAGAATTAAGACCCTCTCTGGAATAAGTCCATACTGTGTGTTCTGGAAGTGCTCTGTCAAATCAGAAAATAAATGGAGGAACAGAATCTTAGCACGTCCTGACAATGGGGGGTTTAGAGGATCATGGGGATCAGTTTGCACAGTGACTGTTAACTTAGAAATGAAAAAAGTTACTCTATCTGTAACAATAGTTTTGGAGCTAGATATCAGTTATAGATTCACGTGCAATGAAGAGGCTGGATCGGGAAAGGAAGGTTGTTTTGTCACTGGTGAACACAGTGTATTCATCTGTGGTTCTCGAATACACTCTTCTTTGGCATCAAATGGTAAAGCAAAATGCTACATATTACTCTGCTATCTTCTTCTTGTTTATGTCCAATACTTAAGAATCTAGGGCGGAATATTTACAAGGAAATAACGTCACCAGAACGTCGACTTTTTGCGACCTTCTGGTGGTGTTAAGTCCTTCGCCTTATTTACAAGGCGGAGTTAAGCCACTTAACGCCTCCTTGTAAATGATGCCCCGATTCACACAGCACTTAGCATGAAAGAGGCTTGCAATGGGCGCTGCAGTGGGCGTTCTGCCGTAACAACCATTGCTTTTTTACGCTACCCCATATTTACAAGGTATGGGGCAGCACCAAAAATATGACCAGGAAATACCTGGTCTTAAACAGGCGATACGAGGAGAAATGTTATATTTCTCTTCGTATATTGCTCTTTCCAGGTGTGCTGAATTCTGCAGCACACATGGATAGAGCAAATCGCCTGTTAAGATTGTTAATGTGCAGGAAGGTGTCCCTTACTGCATGTAAACAATCACCCCTGCAACACAGACACCCTTGCAAAATGGCGCTAGGGCACCTGCACTGACGCTAGGCAGCTTTTTTAGCGCCAGCGCTAGGGGATGTGCAGGGGTGCACCGAATTTTAGGACATAAGGCACATCCCTGCATTGTAAAACTATCGGAGCATGGCGTTACCAATATTGGAGTAACACCGCGCTCTGCCAGTTTATTGTAAATATGCCCCAAGGTCTTTCTGTGTGCTGTGTACCTCTTGAAACTTCTGCAAACCCATAGGGCGGAAAACACATACATCAATACAGATAGCCAACCACAAAACTATTGTTGCAGGTTAAGTAATCTGTGTTGAGCTTTCAATAAACAGCAAATACCATACTTCATTATGGTCATTCATAACAAAAAAAACATGTACTTGTGAACACCATGCACAGTTGCTTTTTCTAACACATGAACATTATGCTGACTATAACTTTAATGAAGTACCCAGCAATACTGAGCAAGCACAAAACACTTGTTCGTCTGTTGTGGACATGCTTCAACTTTAAGACAAATACGTGGATTTATTCAAATCAAGGATGCGGTTGATATTTGACTGCATGCGTGACATTAGCTTGGTTATCATCTAGAGGCTGTACGTTACAAATAGATACACAACACCTGCTCACACCAAGGATTAAGGGAGATACAGCACAAGTGAACTACAACTGCAGGTAATCCCTTATAACAGGTTGACAGGTAACTAAATTGTGTTTGCAGCATAAATCTGTCAAAAATTCACACGATGTGGATTGCCTGAAAAGTACCACGAAACTAGCTTGGTGTCTTACAGTCAAAGGTAGCAACCACTCCTTACAGTGGAGAGGTGTGTGTCAATTTGGAATCTGGAGGTTTACAGAATGTCCACCAGAAAGATTTTTACCAAAAGTAAGTGACCTTTCCTTCTGATGAATACTACTACCGGCATATTCCTCAACTTTTGAATCAATACCAAAGCAATGCCCCAGGTCTGAGGCTCTTTGGAGAGGAAGTGGCTAATGGCCTGCAAGAGCATTCAGGCTAGACCAACCGCCGCAAAGCCCAACGAAACAGAAAGCACGTCCTGAAGGACACAACCAAGGCTTAAGAGAAAAGTTGGTAGCCTCCATACAGCAGCAGTATCACCAAAACAGAGTGGTAGCCTGGCCGGAGAGGCGCAGTCCATCACACTAAATAGGCCTATTCCAATATAATAAGCACTATAAGTGCCTCTCCCCTTATATGTACTGATACTACCAAGAAGCAAATATACTTGGTACATATATATATCTCACCTCAAAGGGTAGTAATTTGAATCGTTTGTGTTTCTGACTGACTGTGAATCAAGCGTTGCTCTTGCCGGTATATTGAATATATGGAAGTAACCATCACACTGGTTTTCAAGTGCCTTTCATGTTTGGTACCAGGAAGTATGTGCAGTAGCCACCATATTCATTCTCATTTTGGCACTGCTCTGATTACCCACATTTGATACAAAGCTTCCTCTTGCAAGGGAATAAGTGTCTCTTTGATGCTTCTGTTCTTTGGCCATATATCTTTTACAGTGTTGTCAGATTATGTGCCATAGCCAATGGATATTGTCCTTGGCGTCCATATGATTCTCCAATGTTGGTGAAAGAACCCCATCGTACAACTTAGTAGAGTATGGTAGTTGGAGGCTCTATCCCTGTAGCCAATGTATGGTGGCTATGTACTTCCTCCAATATCATTGTTTACCCTACTCTTTTTGAGGCGTGAAGGGAATCTCTTTTAGGAGTCTTACACTGATGGTCTTGGCTAATGATTGTATTGTATTTTGTAAGTGGTATACATGAAAGAATTGTCTTTGCTTCTCGGTTGCGTAGCTTCCCTACGAAATGCCATTTATAATTACACAGCGCTACGAAATGTGGCCTCAGTAGACTTATTTTAAACCTTCAGAGTGCCACATCTCCCAGCTTCCCAAATTATATTTGTCCGAGGAAGAGTGACGTGATGTTTAAGACTCCACTGCATAAACTGAGTCAGAGGCTGTGAATGATACCCTACTGCGGGGAATGATAGCCTACTGGTAAGAGCTGAAGGAAGATGATCAGAGGATGACACTTCATTTTGAGCTTTGCAAGTGGCCTTAACTCTCTGTAACAGGTAGATGAGGCTCAGATCTGCAGACCTCCTCATCAAGAACACCGAGCAGCGCTCCATAAACCTGTTAAAAAAGCTAAAAAGGGCAGATCCTGGGGACTCATATAGTGCAGTGATGCAACCCATTTCATTTCTCCAGAACAAAGCAGAGAGGCCCAATGAAGCGCAAAACAGGGAGCAGTAGTAAGGCTGAAGCTGATTTCTTTAAGCCCAGACCTGAAACACGCAGAGGATGCCTTAGGAAGACATTCGTGGAACACTCCAAATGGAGGATAAACAGGGAAAAGACTTTTATAAAGTCAACAACAGTTCTCTACACTGGTTTCAATACCAGAACAGATGGCATTGAGATCAGTCAAGAGGGTGCAGAAGAAACGTAAACGTTATTACACCAATAATTACCAAGAAAGATAAATCTTAGCAAAACAGAAAAGAGAAAAGACCTTTAAAAATGCTACAATGAGACTGCTGAATCACACTGACTACATAATTCCTGATATGTGGCTTCAAGTTCTTAATACAATTAGAGTTTTGAGTAGCATTGTTGGAGAAGCTATGGGAAAGTAGGTGCATCTGCAAAAACCTTGGCTGGTGATCAGAAGCAGGCCAAGTAATAAATGCAAGATGACTTTAATGGAATGGAGCAATCTCGCCAAGGTCTAATAATGAAGGCATATGGACTACCAACAACAGGTACAAGGGCAAGTGCTACCAACAGAGGAAGTTGAACAACTATACTAGTGCTGAAAACATTGCAATATTTTGATGGCCATTCACACAGAGGAGAGGTAATGGTCGATGGAGGCTGGTAGTACAAACATTTGTTGTGCCCAGAGGTGCGCAACGGAACTCTGATGAGATGGAAGGCCTTCGTGATATCAAGAAAAGAGATGCTGGACCTTAAACTATTCTATTACCCCGTTAAACTGAATGTGGCACAAAATGGATGGAAATGTTTTTATCTGTGCCTAGGATGTGGCTGCACATGCTTTTCTGATGAGCATCCCCCAGCAAATAGTTGAAGAGCTAGACGCAAAGAGACTGACTGCTAAGGCTGAAATTGCTTGAGTTGTTAGGGTGATACTGGGCCAGAGGCAGATGGAACTGGGTGAATCCTCTTAAAGGGGAGAGGAGAACAAGTGACAACATAGTGAGTGCAGGAGCTGCGCTCTAACCCAAGCTCCACCTTCCGGGAAAACAAGCAAGATGTCCATTCTGATTGGCTGTCCAGCTCTCAGCCGTATGTTCCAGGTGCCAATAGCATTTATTGTCCAAAGTATCAGGAAATGATCATAATTGTGCAGAAAAGCTGCTCTCTAACCCAAGCTCCACCTTCTGGGAAAACAAGCAAGATGGGTGATGCTGAATAGAAAAGCTGCTCTCTACTGTTTAATTAGAACTTTGGAATAATGAATACGTCACTAAAAACACTAGAGAGCTAAAGGGCCATTATTGGCTGATAGATGTCAGAAGAAGCTGTGAAAAGAGGGAGGCGGTGTCTAGGGGCACTTTTTTCTAAACCTCTGTGTCTCCCAGATAGCTCCCGGCTACTAAAGTTCAGCTTCCTTATGACTGCTCTTCGCCTTGAGCCAATAATGCTGGAATAGGCTTTTAATTGATGGTGTTACCAGCTGCGGTGGGCTATAAGGCTATATTAATTGCTCGTTCACATATGAATAGCCTAAATAAAAGTTGTGAGGATATTATGAGAGGGGCGGATCTAAAAGGTCACCTCTGTCTAGTTGATGTCAAACATTTGCCTGTGACCTTGTCAATTCAACAGTCCCTATTTGGAATTCAACCTCTTGATTGTGAACTGTGGACTCACCATGGGTGTGCTGCTTGGCCTGGTGAGGTTACTTACTTCGTGGGGCAGGATGGGCTCGACTGCTGAGTCATTTCTGCTGTTGCGTTCATTTTCTCTATCCTCCTGGGTGCTGGAGTTGAAGGAGCATTTCAAAACTTGTCTCACCTTTGACACAAAAGAAACGTATATTACACCTCTGGTCAAAGCAAAACAATCTAGCCCTGGTTAGCTCACTTGCCTGCTAGGAACCCTTATATAAAAATGTCATTGATTTGGGTAGTGGAGTTTAACCTGTTTATTTCAGCCACCCCTTTTTACGTCAGCTTCAATACGTGAGGCTTCGGAGAAATACTGCCCTCGTAAATGTAAATTCAGCCCTTTTAGGATGAGGTGAGCTCAGCTCAGTCTATCTATATTCTGCATCCTCCTATTATTCTGTAAATACCCTGTTTAGCATCGTTCCAGAAGAATAATGTAAATTGTGAACTGCGAGGTGGGTGAATACATGTAGATTTTTGGGGCTGAATTTAGATTTTGAAGATCATGACTAGAGTGACACAGGGCAATTGTATGGGTACTTGCCGTGGCAAAGGCAAAGGGGTTGAACTTGTGGATTTCCTGAATCCTAAACCCTTTACTATGCCTTAAATCTACCCTTCCCCGAATCTAAAAACTCTTTAATCTTCTCTGCTCCCAACGAACCCTTACAACCCTTTAACGTTACCCTTCCTATGATCCCTAAAAGCCTTTTACGCTATTGGTCCCAAACACCAAAATCCCTGAAGCATCCCTTAATGCTACCCTTCCATAAACCTTAAAAACCCTTATTACACAAATGCCCTGTGTTACTGACACAGCTATCCTTCCAGCACCAACTACGCCCACAGATAAACCAACATGATCCCCTCTGGCTCCTCAGACCGAGCCAGAAGAAATGACTCTATTATTGTCCAAATACAGTACAACCACTGAAGTCAAGGAAACAATATGGTAAGGAGGCTATGTTGATATTTTGCGCAGAAACACACGGAAGAAAGTAAAGATTAATATAAGGTGGGAAAAGTTAGATATCAAGCCAAAAAAAGATGAGCGGATAAGAATTTTCCAAACTGCATTCAAGGATTACACAGTTCAAGTCTATGTGCCAGTGTTGTCGCCCCGGAAGGCACCCCAATCTAGGGGTAGATTTTTCTCTTGCTTAAATATGACGTCTGTACTTAGTTAAGATTACACCACCTCTGAATGTTTAAAACATGTAACTCGGTTCACACAGATGAATTCACGCAGGACAGATACGAAGTTACGGGATATGGCACTGCAAAAAGAGAGTGCAGACAGAGAGCATCCTTGCTGGCCTCAACCTGATCAGAGGACACAAATGGATCATGTAGAATATTTAATAGCATGTCCTGGGTGAAAGAGACGTCCTGCAAATTTACAAGTGTGCTGCTACTGAACTTTTCATCAGACACTGAGTTCAAATAACACGTACCCCTCTAGCATGTCCCTAAGGTGTGGGCTAGTGTGGGAACTGAATAGAGTTTGTGTTTCTGATCCACTGACAAATGTTTAACCGTGGCTTCAAGACTTGTTTCCAAGTCTCATCTTCAGAAGATGAAAAGAGGGTGACAGCTAGGACACAAAAACATCTTTAACGAAGCTGAAAAATTAAATTAATTCATGGAATACACTTGAAAGAAAGCACTGATCCCCTACAGGAGTGCCCTAGCCCGAGTAGTACAATAATGGTGATCAGTGTTGATGGGAGCTGAAAAAAGCCACGTTCTGAGATTTTTATGAAAATCCCTATAATTAAGCCATGAGCAGGTGGAAGGACGAATATCTTTTCAATGTTTCGCCGCTAAAAAAGAAAAAGAATGGGTCCCCATCAGTGCACGGGATGACCAATGTTTTTAGCAGAAGCATAAAGAACAGCTTGTTGCTGGATGAAGACAGGACCCTTTTTTAGGAGGACACACCCAGAGTGCTTTAAATATTGAGTGTGTAGCCAGCCAATTGAAGTCAGTGCAATTATGCCAAACGGCAAAGAGAAGTAATCGAAGGTAGTAATCCTCAAAGCAGCCATACCACAGTGTTCTGCATGAGGTGCAGTCTTTGAAGTAAGTAGTTAGGGAGTCCTAAATATTATAAAATGTCATTATCAATCTGGGACAAGATCAAAGAAAAGATCACAGATTTACACCAGTCTAACAGAAAAGGAATTAATTCTAGATTGGAATCAGGCTCCTATTAAAAAATAACCTCTGCCAATGAGTATGCTCGCTGCTGGACCTGTACCTGATGAGTGAATACGGCAATTGACCTAGCTTTATGAATGGTGAAACATACATCATCAGATCATATGATCCATAGAGTCCTACCCTCAGCAGACATTCAGTGTGTCTTCATCCTTGCACTCAGGTGCCTTAAATAGTGTCACTTTCGGATGTACGTTGTTACAACGCATGCTTTTACCACGCATGCCTTTACAACTCAGGTTTTTCAACGCAAGTCGTTACAACGACTTGCGTTGGGGGGTGCTGGATAGTGAATAGTTTAATTTACTATTCCAACTCCAGTCCCCGAGGATAGTAGGGAAGGTGTTGGATAGTAAATTAAACTATTACCTATCCTACAGCGCCCCCCAGCGCAATTCGTTGTAATGACTTGCGTTGAAAAAACTGCGTTGTAAAGGCACTCCGTGGTAGAAGTTGCGGCGTAAAGGATGTTTCCCGTCACTTTCTAATTTAAAAGGCCATTTTAGTGTATTATGCCTACAGTTATTCAGTCAAAGGACCAGGGCTGATCATTGTGATGTAAAAGACAAGCCCTCACCATGGCAATCTGACAAAATTACAAACCCCTCACATTGGGACCCACTATTCGACTGAGCCTTGATACATTCATACAAACTTTGAAAGGACCTTATGCCTTTTTTATACTTCTGCATTAGCCATAGTGATGTCAGGGATCACAATCATGCTCGATACGTCTTGGTGACATTTATGGATGTACAATTCACGTATGTTCCCAGAGTACAGGTAAGAGGTCCTTCAGGGATAAAGACTATTCAGATGCAGTGAGTGAGAGAACAATCTTGACTGGATCCACTAGAAGTGGTATTGGGTCTCTCGCTCAGGGCCCAACCTCATGCTTTTGAAATGTTCTGATTAGGAAATAAGAAGTCTGGATCTGTTTTGGAAAATCATACTTGTGAGCCAAGTGGAGGAAGCAAACTGCTTCTAGTTAATCTCCGTCGAGAGAAGGCATATGCACAAAGTTCACAGAAATAATGAACATTGTTATTTAACTCGTTATCAAATGGAACAGCTGTTTTCAACTGAGCTTTTGGGTTTTGTATTAAGTTGAGCTGTAGCTAGCTCTCTGTCTCTTCACAGATATAGGAAACATTTTGAACAATTTCTTTCATGAGGGCTGAACACACTCTCTTAAAAGCGATGAACCTCCTGTTTCACTGGAGATGAGTGAGGGAATGAGACAATGAGGCAAGGAGCTAGCCGCTTACTATGTTTTGAGCTAGGGGAATCCAGGTTGGATTTCCTCATCTTAGCTACCAGGGCGAAATATTAACCTTGCACATGGACAAGTGAGAAGAACAGAAAATGAGATGTACAGTATGCTGTCTGCCTGAAGATCACGTTGGCGGTTTTAAGCAATTGAGTCTAAAAGTTGGATCCTCTTAGGGGCCTAGTCTAGTGGAACAAGCTATTGCCTTGTAACCTTCTGGGTGCGGAGACACTGAGTGCCACGGAGACCTTTAGCGCAAAGAAGATTATGAAGACACTGTGCTCTCGGAGACGCAGTTCTGCACTCTTTGATCCCAAGGCCCCCTATTAATCAGTGGAGGCGAGGTGGCTTAAACTTTGCTTCCTTTCATTTGCACAATTTGTTCACTGCTGAGCACAGAAACAAATAGTAGATACACATAAGCAAGTCTTCACTTTTCTTCACCCAAAGGCATGCACATATTCCATTATTAATGCACACTCCCAATATGTCCCTCGGGCTCCCTTCCATCCTTACCAGAGCCTTTGACGTGGAACTCGATCTTCTTTCTGTAAGAAAAGAAAATACCACAGATGGTATATGTGACCAATAGAACAACATATGAGGCACTAAGTATACATGGAAAAAAACAAACGATTAAGCGACAAAAGTTACCTGTGCCCTGTTAGAACAATGCATAATGTTTGAACTATATGCATAACCAATCAAAACAATGCATTCAATATGAACTACAAGGGTGAACAATCAGAACAATGTACAACACTTATGATCGATGCTCAAAAGAAAAAACTTTATTTTAGAGAAAGTTTATGGATCCAGCAACAAGATGGAGGAATAATGCACAGCACGCGATTCTAGAATGGTTCATTTTGTAAAAATAAGAAGTATGCCAAATTATGTCCTATCTGAGCAATGGGGACCTGGGTGAGTGATATTGCAGAGACTTCCCACCCAGGTTCTTGCGGCAAACAGTGTGATTTCCTTTTGGGTATTACTGGAGCAGCTATTTCAGACTGTCAATTTTATAATGTCTCAAGGCTTCTGATGTGAGTGGATGGGGGCTACAGAGTGTATGGCGTGGCAAGACTTTGCTTTGGAGTTTTGACCAAGACGATTGGGCCCCAGCAGGATGTTCTATGTGAAGGATTCGGATGGGCATCGCAGACACTAGCAGACCAGCCAGAGGGGGTTCCTTGGCCTCAAGGGATGTATGTAGAGCAGCATATTGTAAAATGTAATAATATAAGATATAATAATATATAATTCCACATTTGTAACGCGTGAACTTATCACTCCTAAGAGTATCATGGCGCTGGGGGGAGATTACGTGAGCTATTGCACAGAGTCACATGATGTCAAGCTGAGCTGCCGCCGGCGATCGAACTGTGAGCCCCATGCTCCAGAGTCAACTGCTCTGCCCGCTGCGCCACACCTCTCCTGTGAGCTGTGATACAGGTTGCTGGGAGAGCAGTAAGAAAGCCAGGTATCTGCCATGGGAGGGAACTGGTAAGGGAGAAGATGATGGCTGTGAGTGAGGATATAGAAGCGGCCTTCATCAGCTAAATGAGGTCAGGTGAACCTAGGTAACTCACAAAGGGCAGTTCGGAGAGGGAGACATCTGCAACATTTTCTTTTTCATGGATGCAGAGGTGAGGTTGAGGAGTTCAGGCAAAGAATTTTGTGGGAATGGGAAGTGGAAAGGCTGCTGGGAAGGCACTTGCCCCACAGCGGACTACCTGTACAGGAAAGCACGAAGTTGAAGGTAAAAACCTTGTTTTGAGAAAACAAATGTTTTAGGATGTGGCATGGCTGGAGGAAGGAAGGAAACAGTGGTAGTGATGAAGTATGGCAGCTAAAGGAGAAAGGCAGTCAGGGGGAAGGTAAACTAAGAGTTGCAGACAGGAAGCAGGGCCTTCCCGGAGACCAGTATCTGGTACTAGCTAAAAGGCTAAAAGTGGCAGCATTAGTTGGGAAAGGATCGCGTCGTATACTACCACAGGGGTGGTATGACCTTGATAGCTTACCAGCGATGTGGTGGTGCTCAGAAAATGTTGAGGTCAGTGTTTGTTAACGTGGTCTGCGGACCCTTAGGAGTCTGTTACTTAATATAGAAAATTAAATAATATTAGAGGGAACTCTACCGGTTTTATATCGGTCATGTCTTGGAATATTGATGGTTATAATCAAAAAAGGTCTAATAATGATTGGCTAATCTTGTTAACTTCTACTGATATAGTCTGTCTACAAGAGACCTGGGAAAGGGTCCCAATATATCTGAATGGGTACCGCTCCTTTTTTACTGCAGCCGCTCCGTCATCTGCTGGTCGGGCTAAGGGCGGGCTTCTGACATTGTTCTCTAATACTTTACCGTTTAAGTAAACGATTACCCTTATGATCATATTATCTTAATTGAATATTCTCTGGATTATTGTTGGCTTTTTATTAATTATTACAATAATAATTTTGGTAGTAACCAATCAGAGGTGTTCGGTATGCTGGAAAGAGATGTTACTGAGCTACAGGATAAATCCAGTAAACCTTGTAATATAATCTGGCTTGGGGATTTCAATGCTCAACCTTGTGACAAGCTCAATGCATTAATTTGTGGAATACAGGATGAGGAAGGAGACTGTGTCTCCCATTTCTGCCATACTGAATATGGTATATACCTAAATAGATTAGTAATGATAAATAATCTTGCTTTTTTAAATGTTGTTGATAACTTAACTGGTCAGTTTGAACGTACTTTTTAAAATAATTTTTCGTCTTCTACTCTTGATTATGTTTTAGTTTCTGATGCAATGATAGTCCTTTTCTCTCATTTTAAGATCTCGTTTCATTCATTTAGTGACCATGCTGCAGTAACTTTTTGCATACAAAACACTAAGGAAATTGAGAGTCCGTATAAACTCCCTATAAATCCTGTGATCGCAAGAGAGAACCATATCATTTTAAAGTGGGAAAAGGTGGACACGGTGAGTTTTTTGGCAATTTTAGTTTCTAACTGTTATTGGGAAACAATCAGCTATCTAGACTTAGATTTGCATGGCAAAATGCTCCTGGAGTTTGACTTGATTTTAACTGATGTTAAAAATAATTTATCCTGTATGATCAGGAATGGCCAACCTAAAAAATGTTGTTGGTTCGATAATAACTGTGATAAAACCCTTAAGAGTCTGCATGTAGCTTTGAAGGCCAGACCCCGAGATACATTGCTGTTAAAAGGCTTGCGTCAAGCCTATGAAAATTCAAGGACCACTAGATTGAGGTTTTGAAAAGAAGAGTGGTAGGAAAACTTGCAAAAGGCTGCTATACTAAAAAGTTCACAAGCTTTCTGGTCTTTGATTAATGCCCCGTTTTTAAAGGATGAGCAGACTATGACCACAGACACTAATATTGACCAAGAGGCATGGGTAAACCACTTTGAAGCCCTCCTTGGAATGGAGGATATGACACCCACCCAATCTCTTCCCCATGTTTTGGAGACTGATGAGCCTCCTGTCAGCTTTACACTCATTGAAACAAAATATGCTTTAAATCAATGTAAACGAGCAAAGGCTCCAGGACCGGATGGAGTTCCTATAGACTTATGTTTAGATAATCAAGATCTATGGGCTCCACTTTTAACAAATGTTTTTAACAAAATTACTCAATCAAAAGCACCACCATCTTGGAAAACAAATGTAATCGTTCTGATGGCTGCAAAAAAAGGCCATCTCCACTTAGCCTTCATGGATCTGCCGCAGCCTTTGACTGCGGGGCACAGCCTAGGTTGTGACAGATCATGGAGGAGATAGGCATTGACCCGAAGATTATTAATATTATTCGTGACCTCTTTACAGATGCTTCAGCCTGTGTTCGTTATGGGAGGAACGGTGAGTGCACAAGGTCATTTAAAATTGCAAGAGGCGTGAGGCAGGGGTGCGTTCTTGCCCCCTTCTTATGCGCACTCTATACTAATGGTGTGGAATCTGCACTGTTGGGCTCTACACCAGATGTCCCCTATATTAATTCAGTGCAAGTGCCAATTTTGTTATATGCAGACGAAGCTGCACTCTTAGCTTGTACTAGTAATGCACTGCGTCGTCTAGTCCAGGATTATACACAATTTATGTGTAATTTAAGAATGAAAGTGAATTATTCAAAGTCATTTATCTTAGTAGCAGGTTCAAAATATCGAAAAATATCCGCAAATCACTACTGAAGAGGGAAAAATGGGGGTTGTCAACTCCTTTAATTATTTAGGGATTATGTTTGATTCTCAAACAAAATGGCAAATGATGATTACTAATAGAGGAACGCTGATGGAAAAAAACATTGGGGCTCTAACTAGGTTTATAAAAAAACTGGTTTAAAACCAATAGATCTAATAAAGCAGTGTACATATCTAACCTTCGTTACTAATCTGCAACATAGGTATGTCTTGGTGAGGTTTCGTCTAAATTATATTCTGTTAATGCTGGGTACTCCTCGACATGTTTTTGTTGTTTCTGAACTCCTATTTTGTACATGTGATAATCAATCTACGCAGGATGACATACATTTTTTGTTTTTCTGTAAATTTTATTATAATGAAAGGAAAAGTTCCATTATCCCTATTATGCGAAAAATAAATTTTAAACAGTGTCGCATGGCACTTTATTATCTCCAGCTACTTCCTGATCCTTTTATTTGTTTCTCTTTAGCATATTTTTTTATTACTGGCACTAAAAAAGAGATCAATATCTACCTGAAATTATATTTTTATAAAATTAAATGATTTTATGATTGTGTAAATGATCATGAACTTGTATCTGTATTTTTAAACTAACGATTTTTTGTCATGTGTGTTGTAATGTTGTGAACTGTCTTTTAATTGTAGTATACTTTTTATGCCTACTTTGTGTTGGCGAAATAAAGTTTCTGACTGACAAATAATATTAAAAGATTAATTAAAGTGTACACAAAAAAACAAAATATAAAATGGAACATTTAAAAATGTTTTGCAAATGTGAAGGAATTTGAAACTAGAGGCAAAAAATGAAGTTGCTATCCTTAGCTTGAGTCACTGGAGCAGCACAAGCAGAGCAAACACAATATAGTATGGATGATGAATGTCCTCTATAGAAGCTCCAACAAAAAAAGCACACATTAGGAGCAAAAAAGGCTAGAGTTTAGCATATTGCTCTACTTTTAGAATGACAAAACAAATTTAGAAAAGCTTTTACCTTTCCATCAGAATTTGAATCCCTGTTTTTTAATATTTGTTTCTGAATTAAATACAATATGTCATCATTTGTGTATGTCTTGATGTATACCTGTGTCTATATTCTATTTTTGAAGTTGAACTGGTGGAAATTACTCATGCGGGGTCCCTAGCTTCCAATAAAGACTCAGTGGGGCTCCCCGAATTTCTGTAATAATTCAGTGTGGGTCCTAGGATTCCCTTTACAACTCAGTGAGAATCCACAGAAGTCAAAAACTTGATAAGCGCTGGTTTAGGTTTTACAATTTGCCGGACAGAAATATAGGACACATGCTCCGTAAACCAGGAGCAGTGATGGAAGTGGTGAGGCTGTGCTCTGGGAAATCAAAGGAACTATGCAGCTGAAACTAAGACTGATCCAATGGTTAAGTGTGCACAAATCACACAGGAGAGGTGGAGTACTGATCTCTAAAATCCGTTCTAATTATTTTTTTTTTACCCAAATGGAGGAAGATTTTGAAAGACAGTGTCCCGATATGTTTGGAGGTGCACTCGCTTGCTGATTAACAAGCTGAACATCTGACAGTGCTGGATTTGAGATAGATGTAGTGGAGATGTTACGGAAGGGGAAAAGCGGAATGCAGAAGAGGCATTTGATACAATAGCTTTCTGTCTGAAGGGTGCTTGAAGGTGTGGGGCTCAACCAGAGTATACTTCAGTGAATTGCTGAAGGATGAGAATTGGGGTTTCGCAGGAGTAAAGTCATCCTGAGTGCAATTTTTTCCAATTACTATTTGAAGATGATGTTAAATGATTGAGTTAACGGGCGGCATTGTTTGCAATTGCTGGGATGATTCAACCAGGTCTGACTGTACCAGAGAATAGGAGGTTTTTGTTCACTAAGATGAAAAGTGGGTGTATTAGCTGAGGATCAGTTTATGAGATAGATGAGGTGTAAGTATCCTGGCCTAAGCAATGTGTGGAACAAACATTAACGGGCTGAAGAAACACTAAGAACCTGGTTCTGGAGAACCTGGAAGGGTATGAGGAGAACTGGGAAGATGGGGAGATTGAAGCTGCACACTATGTCCAGGAAGACTTTAAGGTAGACTGAATGGAATGGCTGAGAGTTAAACGAACTGGTGAATGACCTTAACGTCAACTAAAAGGAGTCAAAGAATAAGAAGGGCTTTCGAGGCTAGGTTCTTCAAAGTCAGCAATGGAGGACTAATAGGTACTTGGGACAGCTACCACAGGATCCAGGATAATCAGGGCAGGTAGATTTTTGAAGTTTGTATTAGTCGGCATCCTATAAGTTGATGGAGCCAGGTCCAACAGCTACGTAAGGGCAACCCTGTTCATTAATGGCCTTTTCCACACAATAATATTGTCTGTTGTTGAATGTGTCTTTTGATCTGGTGCACGGCATTTGATATGCAAAATATTCTGTGTATAATGTTCCCCAGATCTCACATCAGAGAGGAAGTCATAGCACTAAAGGATCACCCACATCACGGATGGGATGAACTGACTTTTCAACATGATACCCCTCACTGCCAAGAAGTTTGCACTGCTCACCTAGGGAACCTGGTATCCTTTTCTTCAATAGACAATATGTAACAAAGGCAATAAAGATGATAAACAGGATCACAACAGCAACGACCCATCCTAGAGAAAGAGAGAGAAAGAGTGCATTACACTACACATGCTGTTCATATGTGGACACATGGATCTTTTTTCACACTGGCTATCACAAATTCACTTACGGGATAGCTGGAACCTCTGACCCAGTCCCACTATACATATACAAAATATCCTTGCCTAAAACACAGGAGCAGCGTCTACTTGTTTCATCGTTCCTGTTCATGAATCAAGATCTCACGCACCAGGGCACTGTCTCCCACCTCACTACTCACTCAGAATACTGAACACTACCCATTTGGATGGCTCTAAGTGTCCTGTATGATACTCACATGAAATACTCCAAACATGACCAGAATACCCTTACATAACACTCATGGGCAGCTGTACTAACACAGAACAGCACACCTTATTGGCAGGCCTGAAACTACCCCTGACAGGGTTTCCCCACATTACTTTCACATCTCACGTACTCACAGAACACTTAGGGGCATACTTACAAGGCCCATGTGTCACCCACGCGTCACTCTTTTTGGCACTCCAGGGGCACACAATGATGAGCCATATTTACAAGGTTACGTAAAGCCACCCTGCATTGCTTTTCATGACCTTAAATATGGTCCCCTTTCACACATGGTATTCTGTGGGTGTTGCTGTGGGTATTCTCAAGCAACACCCATGGTTTTGTAAACCTGGGAATGTGTCAGATTCTAATGCCTCCCCAAGGGAAGTGATCAAGTGGCGCACCGAGGAGAAATACCTTTACTTTCCTTGTTTTTTGCTGTTTCTACGTGTGCTGCACTCTGCAACACACATAGAAGCAGGAAAATGCCATCAATTATTATTTTTCATCAGGAAGGTTTCCATTACTACCCAAAAACAATCATCCCTGCAACACAGGCACCCTTGCACCATGGTGCAAGGGTGCCTCCATTGGCGCTAGGCTGCCAATTGCGCATCCGAGCAGAGGAAAGCACAGGGATGCATCGTATTGCTGTAATTACGATGCATCCCTGCACTTTCCTATTGACGCAGCTCGGCACAGTAAGATAGCTTGCAGCACCGCTCTGTGTCTTTTTCTAGTAAATATGCCCCTTAGTTTTAACTAGAGGCTTGGACACTAATCTGATTCCTTCCACTTGGGATATCCTATGCCCCTTTTACAGGGGCAGTGCTTATTTCTCTTCTCGCTCCTTTACACACACAAGACTCCCTCTTCTCGCATGGAGAGCTGCTCTCGTAATCTGTTCCTGTATGGAGAGTCGTCAGACGCCAGAACCATTTAGAAGAACCATTAGCTAGCCCGATGCCATGAGCGTGACTTTTAGCCAATCCTATTGTTTCAGCCAGCAGCACTAAGTGTGCTGGAAGTTGTAGGCCCACACTTAAAAAGGGGAAAATGCAAATACAACTCTCAGCATGTTTAGTGAAGATGGCTAGAAACAGGTTGGAATTGACCTTCAAAACATTGGGCTATTTTTATTAGTTATACTTCAATTGTGAATCCCCAAACACAGGTAGGTTTCAGCTCATCTGAAAGATATATCATGGCCCAGGTAGAAGACTTACCAACATAGTCCTGTGTGGCAGGGGGTCCAGTGGGGCGTATGCAGAGGTTATCAGAAGTGGCATTGCAGGAGCTGATTAGTTCTTCCCCTTCTGGGCAACTGGGGAGAGAACAGATTGGAGAAAAGCGATGAGGAGCCACTTTGAGCAAGCAAAACAGAACCAAGTAAAGCACTAATCAGAACGATTACTGCAAAACCAGGCGGGTGCCTCTTTCTCTGAAAGGCAGAACTTAATTTGAGCCAGGGGTTACAGGTGAGACCCAGCTGTACACATTTTTGAAGATCAGCATTTATTTTTCCTCAACAGACTTTGACCCAGAACAATAGAGACAGAAAAACACAAAAGGGGTAAAGAAGAAGGAAGAAGAAGACGGAAAAAAGTGACAAAAGAAGAAAGCAGGGAGGAAAAAGAAACTGCTAGAGCGAGATAAGGAGACAGGGAGTGTCTGGTGGTGGATTAAAGAGGCATTAGGGGAAATCAAAACTAAGTAGCCTTGATATTTGTCACACCAACATTCGATTATGCTGGACATGACTTCTGAACAAACTTGTGGGCCCCAGCACTTATTTTTTTTACAAATTATGCACCGTTGCAAGGCCACTAGGGTAGGGAAAGAAAGTGTCACTGGTCTCTCTGGTGCCTGTGACTGGCCATTAGAGCTGTAATGGAGTCAGACAAGCTCATCTCCTGGAGCTACAATACTTTGGAAATTGGCAAACAAAATAAGCTTAGACTACTTACCGCCTTTTAATGTGTGCGTATCAATTATTAATGCACTATTTGGGTTATTCCTTAAGTGTGAAAGGGGCACAAGAAATCTATATATGGCAAATGAGTAGTACAAGCAAGTCATGTTTGTATATAAAAAATATGTTATATCTATCTCTCTCTCTCTCTCTCTCTCTCTCTCTCTCTATATATATATATATATATATATATACATAGATATATATGGAATATGCTACTTACCAGTATGCATCTGTTCTTGGCATAGAGGGCTGCAGAGTGGTACATTATGAATAGATCGCCATCTGGTGTTGGGCTCGGATGATTGCACTTTGTTTTTCTCTTGGAGAGTCTTTTGTATGTTGGTGACTCCTCCCTTAGTTGGTAGTGCGCATGGGCATCGGCTCCATCCTTAGATTGTTTTGCCATAGTAGGGTTAGATGGAGTAGTATAGTAGAATACAGATAAGAGTGCCCATGTAAGTGTATCTAAATAAGATAATGTTGGAACAGACACAGGTTTCCGGGGAGGCTGGGAGGGCATGTACCACTCTGCAGCCCTCTATGCCAAGAACAGATGCATACTGGTAAGTAGCATATTCCGTTCGAGGCATATGGGCTGCAGATGGTACATTATGAATAGACTATACAGCAGTTCTCTCCCTAGCGGTGGTCGCCCGTGTCTGTTGCAACTGTCTGAAACAATGTTTTTAATACTGCTTGTCCCACTCTAGCTTGTTGTGTTGTGTGCACATCTACACAATAGTGTTTTGTGAAGGTGTGCGGTGTAACCCAGGTAGCCGCTTTGCATATGTCATCTAGTGGAATGTTTCCCAGAAATGCCATAGATGTTCCTAGTTTACGTGTAGAGTGAGCTCTAGGAGGAACAGTTAATGTTCTCTTTGCCTTTAAGTAGCATATTTGAATGCATTTTACAATCCATCTGGCAATGCCCGCTTTGGAGATGGGATTGCCTTTATGTGTGGGAGAAAACGCAACAAATAGCTGTTTTGTCTTTCTGAAAGTTTGTGTTCTTTCTATATAGTACAATATAGCCCTTCTAACATCCAGTGTATGTAGGGCTCTTTCAGCTACTGTTTGTGGTTTTGGAAAGAAAACCGGTAATTCCACTGACTGATTGATGTGGAATGCTGAAATAACCTTCGGTAAGAATTTTGGGTTTGTTCTAAGAACCACTTTATTTTGGTGTAGCTGCATAAATGGTTCTTGAATCGTAAAAGCCTGCAGTTCACTTACTCTTCTAAGTGACGTGATAGCTGTGAGGAAGGCCACCTTCCATGTGAGGAATTGTATTTCGCACCTATGCATAGGTTCAAAGGGTGGCCCCATTAGTCTGGTAAGCACTATGTTAAGATTCCAGACTGGGGAAGGTGGTCTTCTTGGTGGAATGACTCTTTTGAGTCCTTCCATGAAAGCTTTAATTGCTGGTACTTTAAACAATGACAGATGTTGCCTGTTTTGTAGGTACGCCGCTATGGCTGCGAGATGAACTCTGATAGAGGTATATGCTAGGTTAC
Source organism: Lissotriton vulgaris (assembly GCF_964263255.1). NCBI lineage: Eukaryota > Metazoa > Chordata > Amphibia > Caudata > Salamandridae > Lissotriton > Lissotriton vulgaris. Next base: position 547,852,583 of record NC_141699.1, on the reverse strand, counting down.
ATTGCTGTAAGTGTAGTAAATAGCAAATGATTTGTTTAGTGGATGCGTCCAGAGGGTTGATGTGCTTACTGTTACAGTGTATAGCAAACCTCTTCCATTTTGCTGCATAGCATGCTCTGGTGGTAGGACGTCTTGCTTGTTTAATGATTTCCATGCATTCTGGTGGTAAATCTAAATACCCAAACTCTATGACCTCAGGAGCCAGATCGCTAGGTTCAGTTGTTTGGGATCTGGGTGCATTATTTCTCCATGGTTCTGTGTAAGATGCATGGGTAATAACCTTAGCTTTTGATGTGGTACTTGTGAGAGTTGTAGCAGCGTGGTGAACCACGGCTGTCTTGCCCACGTGGGTGCCACTAGTATCATTGTCATTGAGTGTTGCTGCAGTTTCCTCACCAGTAATGGAATTAGTGGTAGAGGAGGGAACGCGTAAGCAAATTTGTTGGACCAATTTATCCACAGTGCATTGCCCTGGGACCTTTGGTGTGGGTACCTGGATGCGAATTGTTTGCATTTTGCGTTCTGATGATTTGCAAACAGATCTATCTCTGGTTGCCCCCATTTTTGGAAGAATGGCTGTAGTATTTGGTCGTGCAGTTCCCATTCGTGAACTTGTTCTGACTGTCTGCTTAGGATGTCTGCTATTTGATTTTGAATTCCTGGTAGGTGTTCCGCTAACAGGTAGATTTTTTGAGGAATGGCCCATCTCCATATGTCCTGTGCTAGTTTGGACAGTTGGAGAGAGTGTGTCCCCCCCTGTTTTTGAATATAATACATTGCAGTCATGTTGTCTGTTCTGATCAGGACTGCCTTGTTCGTTATTTGCATTTGGAAAGCTTTTAGTGCTAGAAATATTGCCAATAGTTCCAGGTAGTTGATGTGCAGTTTCTTTTGCTGCGCACTCCACTTCCCCTGTACTGTGTATTTGTCCATATGCGCTCCCCATCCGGAGAGCGATGCGTCCGCTGTTATTATTACTTGTGGAATTGGCTCTAGGAACGACCGTCCCTTGGAAATGTTTTCTGTGTTCCACCACTTCAGAGAGCGATACGTCCGGTCGTTTACCAACACCAGATCTGTAATCTGACCTTGAGCCTGATTCCACTGTGTCGCTAGACACTCTTGTAGTGGGCGCATTTGTAGTCTGGCATGTGGTATTAGCAGTATGCAAGAGGACATCATGCCTAATAGTTGCATAAACACTCGTGCTGGTAGTGAGTGTTGTGGTTGAAATCTTTGTATTAACCCGACCATTGTCTGTACTCTGATTGGGTTGGGGTATGCTATTGCCTTTTCTGTGTCTACTGTAGCCCCCAGGTATTGCTGGATCTGGTTTGGTTGCAGGTGTGATTTTTTGTAGTTCACCGTAAACCCTAAGTGGTGCAGCAGTTGAATTGTCTTCTGTGTATTGAGAAGACATTCCTCCTTTGATTTGGCCTTTATTAGCCAATCGTCCAAGTATGGGAAGACATGTATTTGTTGTCTTCTTAGGTGTGCTGCCACCACAGCTAGGCATTTTGTGAAAACTCTCGGTGCTGTTGTGACACCGAACGGAAGGACCTTGAACTGGTAGTGTTGTCCTTCTAACACAAACCTTAGGTATTTTCTGTGGGCTTTGTGAATTGGGATATGAAAGTAAGCGTCTTTTAGATCCAGTGTAGAAAGAAAGTCCCCTTTCTTCAGTAAAGGGAGTACTTGTTGGAGCGTGACCATGTGGAAATGTTCCGAGTTTATGTAAGCATTGAGAGGTCTGAGGTCTAATATTGGTCGTAGGGACCCGTCCTTTTTGGGGATCAGGAAGTATAGAGAGTATACTCCTGTTCCTTGTTGATCCTTTGGGACCTTCTCTATTGCATGCTTTTGTAGAAGTGCTAGCACTTCTTCTCTTAACAATTTCAGATGATCTTGACTCATTGGACGCTGTTTGGGGGGGATGTTTGGTGGGGTAGCTGTGAGTTCTAGGCAATAACCATGTTGGATAATTTGTCTCACCCACTTGTCTGACGTGATGTTTTCCCAGACAGGTAGGAACTGTGATAGACGTCCCCCGACCGGTGTTATGTGGTCTGGGGGGAGATCTATGAAGTCACTGTTTTGGTGTTGAGGCGTTGCGGTTGTTATTATTTCCGCGTCCTCTACCCTTGTTGTTGTTACCTCTGTAATTACCTCTTGAATTACCTCTGGGTGATGTTGGTGTGAAAGATGTGGATTGCTGATTTGTTCCTGTGTTTTTTGAGCCCCCTCTATAGGTGGATCTACGAAAGGAACCTCTGTGCGTTGGCTGTTGCAATGCTCCCATTGACTTAGCCGTTTCTGTATCTTTCTTCATCTTTTCTAATGTCTCGTCTGTACTTGAACCAAACAATGTCTTCTGATCAAATGGTCTGTTCAGTAGGGCTGTTTGAACTTCTTGTTTGAATCCTGAGATTCTAAGCCACGCGTGCCTTCTTAGCATGACACTAGTGTTAATAGACCTTGCTGCAGTGTCTGCTGCGTCTAATGCACACTTAATGGAAGTATTTGTTATTATTTTCCCTTCCTGTATTAATTGGTCTGCCTTCTTCTGATGTTCTTTTGGAAGATGTGTGAGAAGTTTTTCTAACTCATCATAATGTGCCCTGTCGTAACGTGCGAGTAGTGCTTGTGTATTAGCTATACGCCAGCTATTCGCTGCCTGTGATGCTACTCTTTTGCCTGATGCATCTATTAACTTTGACTCTTTATCTGGTGGAGGAGCCTCTCCTGTAGATAATGAATTTGCTCTTTTACGAGCGTTTGAGACCACCAGCGAGTCTAGAGGTACATGCCCTCTAATAAATATTGGGTCCTTTGGAGCCGCTTTGTATTTCTTATCGATTCTTGGGTTTAACACCCTGGCTCTCACTGGGTTTTCGAATATCTCTTCTGTATGAGTGAGAAGACCCTTTAGCATAGGAAGAGTACCTGATGTTTTCTGTGCACTAGGTAGAGTCTCTAACAAGAAATCCTCTATCTGAGGTTCTGTGTGCATATCTAGTTTGTGATATTTTGCTGCCCTATTAATGAGCTGCACAAAACCTGTGTTATCATCAGGTGGTGAAGGCTTTGAGGGGTATAGCTCTGGGTCGTTGTCCTCATCTGACCCTACATCGTAATTTTCCCATGGATCTTCCTCCTCTTGGATAGATTCGTCATCCCCTTGAGGTTCTCCCTCCCCTATATCACTGTCTACATCTGACTGAGGTGTAGATGGTCTTGGTGTGGAGGGTGTAGGAATATGTGGCCTATTGTGAGGAATAGGAGAAGAGGGTGTGTCTCTAGGACGAGGAGAAGCAGGAGGAGTTATGTTCGTCCCCATTGTTCTCTTTTTTGAAGGAAGAGGTTTATCTTCTGACTGTTCACTCTTTCTCTTCTTCGTGACCACTTTCCCAGTCTGTGGGTCAATAAACAAGATCTTTTGTTTGGGATCTGTTTGTTGCTCTTGAATCGGTACCGAGGGTCCTGGTTCCGAGAGCTGTTTTTGTTTTCTATCTTCTTTCGACACCGAATGTCTGCTCGATTCCGACTTTTTGGGTATCGAGTGTCTTTTGGGCGATACATCATATTTCTTTTTCGACATGGAGTGTTTCGATACCGAGCTCTCCTTTGTATGCAGCCTCGGTGTCGAAGTCGATGACGCCCTTTTCTCGGATCCGACGTGGTGGGATTCCGAGTGTTTCGGTTTCAGTTTCGGTTTCGTTGCCGGGCCCGAAGGCGGGGCGTCGGAAACTTTTTTCAGCGGTTTGACCGGGCCCGAGGGCGGGGTCGTTACCGCACGGGGTCGGTTTTTCGGTAAGGGGACGTCGTCACTCACGGTTTGTTGCTCGAAGAGTTCTTCAACCTCCGACTGGTCCCCTTCCGACCCCGACTGGTCCTCTTCTTCCTCGATTTGTTCGTCTCCGAACAGCTCCGGGATTGCCTCCGCCTGCATTCTGGAAGCCTCGTGTCTTCGAGCTCGACGATTTCTAATCGTTAGCTTGGAGGAGAATGCTGCGCAGGCTTCGCAGTCCCTGGATTCGTGTTCAGGCGATAGACAGAGGTTGCACACCTCGTGTAGGTCCTTGTGTGGGAACTTAGCACCACACGATGGACATTTCTTGAATGGAGTCCTTTCCATGGACTCCGGGCTTGACTGCGTTGAGAAAGGTCTCCTGTTCTTCGACGCAGATCCAAGTTTTTCTCTTCTATTTTGAATTTGTAACGCGTCGGAATGGAAAAGAACGCGTTCGCTAACAATACCGTCGAATTGGAAAGGGAATACGCGCCGAAAAATCACTTTCTTCTGAAGTTGATCTGGAGCGTCTCGATCTTCATCCGAACCCGATGGCGGAAAAAAACAATCTAAGGATGGAGCCGATGCCCATGCGCACTACCAACTAAGGGAGGAGTCACCAACATACAAAAGACTCTCCAAGAGAAAAACAAAGTGCAATCATCCGAGCCCAACACCAGATGGCGATCTATTCATAATGTACCATCTGCAGCCCATATGCCTCGAACATATATATATATACACACACACACGTGTACTAAAAATACAAATATTGTTGGCAAGGGTGAGAGTCATTGATACCTTAGGGCACGAGGTATAGTTACTTGAGATAACTATAGCTGCTGACTTTCTATGGTTTTATGTGTGAAAAATCTGAACCCAACTATAACGTCCCAGACAGAACCCTTTGTTTTCTTTGGTGAATTTCTTAGTTTTTTTTGTTCTATTGCTAAAAATAATGCCGTCTGTAACAACAAATTCTTGCCCATGAGGGGTCCCTCACAGGCCAGTTAACCTCTTCGATGCTAATGACAAGGGTAACTCGTCATGAACTTTCCATTCATTTCAATGGAAAATGAATGTAAAATATTAATGGTGCCTTAGCAGCGAAGCGGTTAATCAGTGCCCCCCATGCCCTCCTCCCCCCTCCGGGGAACCATGTACTGATTGACTCAATGGCACCCACAACTTTTCTCTCAGGTTGCGGCCAGCCAATCACAGCATTGCTGTTGACTCGTTGATTCGCGTCTCTAGATATACATAAATCATTTTTCTTCATAACTCCAAAACTACTAAACAGATTTACACTAAATTGCCAAATTTCTTGACCAAGATGTAGCTTGCTCCCGAATTTGGTGGTATTCCTTTCAGTGGTACAGGTTATACTCATGTCTAAAATCCTTATGAGAAATTGCATGGGGAAGACGCATTTTGGGACACCCCTTTTTCTCTGCCCCCACTTGATGAATCACCCCGAAACTTTCCAGACAGCAGCTGAAGTGACAACTGCCACACTAGTTTTGAAAAATGTGTGAAGATTCGTCAAACGGCACCAAAGTTATTAGCAAAAGAAACAATGCTCTTCCTACAGAAACTAGGTCCTAACTATAACTACCTACTGGTGACTGCCAGTAGGTAATATATATAGATAATTCACTGAAAAAAACACAGGTAAAATGTAAGTTATGGTTCTAGCAAAACAACTGTAATTTGCCAGTTATGCTTATCAACACACTCCATACATGCGCCGCCCACCATGTTATCTTCATATCTGCTTCAGCCGTGCACAGCTGGAGTTGAGTGTAAACGTCTCTCCAAACAGCCACTGTGCATTCAGAAATGCAAATTGAAATGTTCTGGTGCTGCTAAAAAGAGTAAACTATATGGAAGAAAAGGTGAGGCCTTGTGGTGAGATGATCTTGATGAATAATTGTGATATGGGGTGCTCATGAAGTTTACAAGGTCATTGATGATCTAGGTGTAGATGAGCACTGGGTAGAAATGTGATAGGGCTGTAATGTTGGCTCACTTGTTAGTAAAACCTCTGATACTGATCTGAGCATAGTAGTGATTTATTTTTGTGATTACAATGTTGAATGCAGGATTGAGGAAGTTGTGAGAGGTTTAATAGTACATGTCAGGCTTGGAGAGAGCCTTGCAATCCTTGTTAACTTGTGCAATGATGTTTCGGAAGATGTTTATGTTTGAACTTGGTGAATCAACATTTGCCAGTCTTGCAAACTATTTTTAGTGTGGCAAGAGTTTCGAATGATTCTGTTTTGCGTCATTATTTTCCAATCAAAGAATTCTCTTGTTTGTGTTCTATTCCTTGTATTAAGTGACAGATTTGTATTAGGGAATCCCTGTTGTGTAATGACGAGGCTTTGAGTCACATGGGTGTGATGTGGGTGGACTGGTAAGATTGTGAAAGATGTAGTTTTGATCTGGCCACTGTGTGAAGCTGGGTGGTGAGAGATGCTGAAAGGGACTGAGTGCCTGACCAAACCAATCTCCTCTGGATGTTGTATTGTCATATGAAAGGTGAGCTGCACCCAGGGTGTAATGTCATAAGGGCTTGGTGGTGGAGTTATGTGGTTGGGTGATTTCTCTGATGTTAATGTGCATGTTTGCCCTGAAATCTTGCTCAAAGCTGTGGGGGTCTGCAAATGAGGTGGGGATGAGCAATCTGTGCTAACTTTTTGAGGCTTTTGAAGAAGGAAGTTGGTGTGGTGAGGGTGCTGTGAATGGTTGGGTTTTTTCCGCGCATTACAGTGGGTTGAAGATGTTATGCGAGTGATCAATTAATTTATTGCAGTCATCAGGTATCACTTTATCGAAGACTGTTGATGAGCTGAAAGTGCTCAATATTATTTGTGGAGCAAATCATTATTTGTAGTGATAAGGACTGTTCTGTTGGGGTCTGCATCAACAGCAGAACATGCACTCATAGCCTATATATTGAGTGATGTAGAGGCAGTGCTAGTAATTGGTGCTGTAGCATTGTTCACTAAGATGTGGGGTAGATGTTCGCTTGTTCCTTTTTTTTGTGACTGTATGAACTAGACGATGGGCATTGAGTTTGTTGACAATGATAGGGAGCTTAGTGGATTACATGGGGTGTTATGTATAGGGTTATGTGCAAGTACTTGTGTGCTTTTATGCTTTTGTATGTTTTTGTCTATATAATTAGGTATGTTTGCCTGAGCGCATGTGTGTGTTTGTATGTGTGTGAGTATGTCTGTGTTTATACATAGGCGCACTTACCCAGTCTTGCATCGGACACATACTTCACAGGGATGATCCGGTTCGCAAAATGTACCAGCTTTACAGCGACACTTTGTATTCTGGGTGGGGCTGCACCTGCTCAACACTTCCTGACCTAGAAGGTAAGAGGTGGTTAACAGCCTGGGCAAAAGCTACTCAGTCAAACATGTACATTTAAAGTACTGTTCAAACAGATAATCGCAAAAGAGCTTTCTCCTGGACTGCCTCCTATTATCACTTTAGGATTTTTTTTTAAAGAGGGCACTTATACTGATCTGATTAGCATTTTTGACATCTAGCAACTAAACATCCCCACCCAGAGTCCTCCCAAACCCAATTGAAAACCAACACAACGAGGTTTACCAGCTGTAGGATATCCATGGCCAAAATGGGTTTAAGCTCGTAACTTCACTGTAGAGGCTGGGCCCAGAAATTACGCTGTGAATTTTGAGGGGTCTTTCCAGAGGGAGAGGCTGTGCTGACATACTTCATCAGGCAGCTGCCAAGAAACCTCTAGAAGCGCCTGGGGTGGACAGGCCCTTTCGGGGATTGTGGAGGCATATCTGCCATAGGAATCTCTTCTCCCGGAAAGTTCCTTTCAGGTATACTCCATGCTATCTGAACATGTTGTCTTGTTTGTGTCCCTTGCTTCCTGCTGCTGATTGGTAGAGAAACTGTAACAGCCTGTGCTTTCCATCATCTGTACCAGCGAGGACTCTAAGTTGAACCGTCTCATTCAATGTGACCAGGAAAGACCATCCACCTGGAGGGACCCCAATGCTGGGTTCAACTGATGCTCAGAATTATGTTTATTTGGAGGGTTGGCTGCACATATACCACCGCTTTTGCTTCTTTGCTTTTCCCCAACTCCTGCTGACTTGGCCAGCACACTCTCGCCACAGACAGACCAGTGCCCAGCCTGCCTATGTTACAGGTTCTTGGTCAGACAACACTCCCTATTGAAATGTCACTCTGAGGTGGAGCTCAGAAACCTTCCTCTACCACCCACAACCACAGTTCAGTACAACCACAAATACTGCCCAACACAGCTCCTCTCCCAGCCATGTCCAGATGCCAACTCAATGACTGGCTGCTATTATGCATTTCAACAAGCCCACTGGGAGAATGAGATCACAGAAGTGCTGGACTGAAACATGGATGTATACGAAGCCTAGGTGACGGCGTACCTAGTTCTGCTAGCCTATTATCCAGTCTACCCAGACAATGGGAATAAACCAGTTTCAGTGTGGTTCCCTGACTGAGACTGTTTACGGTGAAACATATTATTCATGATACTGTTAATAGGTCAGCATGGTGTTTTTTATTTCATCAGCTACTGCGTAACAATCGCATTGCATCTACTTGTGCATTCCAGTGAAGGACAGTCACCCATACTCACCCTCACTTCAGGGTGCGGAAATCTGTACAAACTGTATGAGACAAGCTTAGCCAGCTAGATTCAGGAGGCCTAACACTCACTTACCCGTCGCCAACAGGGAAGAGGAGCAACAGGGCACTTTTGTTTCCACTCAGCTTTCTCAAATAGGACAAACTACCCACTACGCCCTGATTGGTTGATTCAAAATGTAACCAGAGAGAGCGGTGCTCGTTTTCAAATCTTAACTGCTGCTCTGCTCTATAAAACGATTGATGATATCCCCTAAAGATTGAATACTCGATGGTCTTGGAGCTTTAAACTACACAGCCGTAATTTCCGACACTTGTAAGCTAGGAGATAGGGCTGATCTTTGATGAATTGCTTGTGATGTTCTCATTCCGTTTATGGTCTCAGGCTAGAGTTTGTAAGTACTACAGTTCTTTGAGGGAAGAAAGCTAGACTGAAACTGCAGTCACCACGTGCAGATCTTTTACTAATGTATGCAGTCATCTTCCAATGTGTAAATGGCCCACTTGTATTCTAATTAAATTATTCTTTATATTAGCTAAGTCAGCAGTGGCATCAACCTGTGCAGTTTGCCAGCGTTTGGGGCTCAGTTGCAGGGACATGAAGGCAAGAGTCTGTAAATATGTTTATTTACCAGTGTTGGGTGAGTTCAGACTGCTACTAGCCTTACTGCCCACATGATAAGGACCATTGACAGCCATTAGTTGAAATTCCCCTTATCCTATCCCATCTTTTTATACACACATGTCGCCCGGCCCTAGTCTGTTATAGCAAGATGGGCAATTATCAGCAGTTAACACATTCTGCTTAGGGCGTTACCTACTGTTAAAACTCTAGCCGACAGCAATAACCATTGAGCCAATTCTTCACAAACGCCAGCCTGCTACTCCAATGTTTGGCTTCTGTGTACAGGGGGAGAACATACCTTCTTTACATCTTGTGCAGGGCAAGCAGAAAGCCAGGTCGTTCTGGTGCTCTGTGTAATCCTTGCCATCAGTACAGGGGGTGCACGTGTTCCTGGTACCCAGGGTCTCATCTGGATTCTCTCTGTGTGTGCCTGTGGTGAAATCAGGGGAAGGAGAAGAAAGAGAAGGTAAGATAACAAAACAAGAGCATTTATGTCAGAAAAGGTCTGTTTGTATATCAAGACCACAAGTGAAAGATTGGCTAAGGTGTAGACTGAGGCCCTCCTTATATCAACAGGGAGGGCTTCTGAGAGTGCAGCGGTGAATATCTCAAGCCCCAGGGGAGGCCTACAGTGGGCTCCATTGCTCAATATACATCATTTACAAGGAGACACACAGAGGGCTGCAAACTGCCGCTCTCCGTCCATCCTGGGCATGAAGAGAGCGTAGGAGTAATGGGGACCTTAGTTCTCTATACATCTGGCACACAAGAAGATTCTTTATTGAAGGTCTTCTACTCCAAACAAGGAGACATCGGCAGGGCCAGAGGCTGCAGCTCGCCTGTACCGTCACCACAAGTAAAGGATTGCACTCCTGGAGGCTCCAGGGTTCTCAGTGGGTCTCTCCCACAAACACAGTCTGGGGCCTCATTTAGAGTTTGGTATCCCAGTTTCTGAAGAAAATGCTAAATTTGAAGGTTAGTGCATAGGCGGAATTTCCTAGACTACGGGGATAAGGCGGAGGAAATTCTGCTGATTGTTTCCACTCCACATTTAACACCACCTCCAGAAATCTGAGCACTTTGGGGCATATCATCAAGAGGGGGCGATAATTATTGCTAAGCGCACTTAGCGCAAGGATAATTATCACCAACCAATCTGAATTTCAACGCGGAGATAGCGTGCTATCAGCAACGCTTATCTCCACAGCGATAAAATTCAGAGTGCAAGCTCCCTAACTGTGTGATTATCATTGGAAATCCAGCGATAATCACACAACTTTTGACGATAGCTTGCTGATAGGGCCTCACATACTTAGCCATGATATCCACCTTCCATAGGATATCATGGCTAAGTCAGTTTCAAAGCCGGCGTAAGGAAAGTAGCGATAACAGAGCTTATCGCTACTTTTCTTGTCGCTATGCTGCTTTGCGTGAGGCTTGATAATAAGAGAAATGTCGCATAGCGACATTTCTCCCGTTATCCTGGGGAGGAACGCCCACTTTGCATCTCATTAGAGATGCAAGGCTGGGCGTTGAGGGAAGGAGCGAAGAAGCATGGATTCACGCGTTAGCGTGTCCTTGCTAATAGGGCGTTAGAATTATCGCTGCTTTTTGTCCGAAAACGGCCGCAAAAGCGGCGATAATTTTTTACCGCCGCCCTGTTGATATGCCCCTTTGTGTCATTACCCTAACCAATTACTTCTCAAAAAAGACTTGAAGACTTCAATCTTCAGAACACACCTCCAAGAATAGCGGACTCAGATCTTCATCTCCGCTGTCACCTTTTGTCGCACAGAATCTAAGGTATGCCGTTATAATAGATATTTTTAGAGAACTCTGCTGGCCATGCAGCTAGTTAGGTGCTACAGAAAAACCATGAATAAATAACTTTATACCTCTAGGTCAGGACCTTGCAGTGCTATGGACAGCAGCTCACCCATATCCTCTGCGCAAGGGTGGTCAAACAGCAGCGGTGGCAGTGCTCTCCATATATACACCCTCCCATCACCCCGCCAAGAAAGATTTATGGTGTTGGCAATCTCAGCTCTCACAAATCCCCCACATAGGGGAGGCGTGACTGGGCTGGAAAGGGAAGGCCTATATTTATCCTTGGGGGCACCATAGTATTGGGGCCTAAGCGCAGTGAACCTCAATAACATCAGGCAAGTATGCGGAGAGTGCCTTGAGACCCTCAAGGGTGAGTAGTCGTGCTATTCAAGAAACTTGATTGATTGAGGTGATACAGTACATTGCAAATTTGGACACCCCCCAGGCGCAGTATTTAGAAGGTGTGGTATTACCACCTCATTTATTTATTCTGAATGACGAATTACGTAATAATACCATGATCTGAAAAAATATGATTGCCAGGTGTTCGTTTCAGCTGGTTTGACCTGGTGAAATTTGTGTGGAAAAAAATGTGCTATTACCTCATACGTTGTCATCTCCTATTTAGACACAAACTTCCATTTGCCTCTGAATCTAGATGACTGCAGCCCTCAGAAAGAGGGCCTATGTATACCAATCATTGGACAGGGATAGAGGGAGGGGAACTTTTATTGGGAAATGAAGCTCACTGTAGTTTTCTAATGGAGGCACACGTTCTGCTAGAACCCTTGGTAGATCCCCGCGAGGCGGACCGACAATGCTAGAGACTGAAACCTTCAGGATTTCAGCAACCGAGGGACTTAGAGACCCAAAACAAATGGAAATTGTAGAAGCAATGATCAGATGTCAGAACTGCAGCACTGCAACCTACGAACATGAAGAAGTGGTCCCACTTTGGGTGGGGAAATGCTTTGTGACTGGTTAGTTCCTCCTGTTTTTATGCGCTGAAAGCACCGACTTCAGGCTGGATGGATTGGTTGAGTCTAACAGAAGATGTAGTATAACTTTTAATGTTATTATAGAAAAACAATATAAATAGTGATCAAGAAGACACTAAGAACTTTTTTGGGATTATAAAGAGGAATTATATACTGAATATCAAACAGTGAAAGAGTTACAGCAAAAATTGCTTGAACAATATCCTAGCCAGCCTACTAGATTTGTCAGCTGAACGACCGATCTCACACCATGCAAAGTAAGGGTAGTTACTATAAATCTACTCAGTAAGAAGGCTGCTGCGCAAGATGGAATATCAGCGGAAATTCATAGGAAAATTGAAATAGAAAAAAATATATATTATGTGGCAGTTCAAACAAAATATTCTTCATTATTATGCAAAAAAAAGTGTGATCTTCCAGGAGAGTAATTAAACCCAGAAATACAACGTTTGACCTTGAAATGAGTGATTCAGCTACTTACAACATATCTAAAAGTTACATTTATAAATTGTTTTTTTCGATCTACAGAGTAACTTCAGACTGCTCTTATGAAAATGTTTCAACTACATACAACTGCATATTGTACAAATTGGCAAGATTTTACTTTATTTGAATAAAAGAGATTGTTCCTATATATTCAAATTTTCCAGCATTTCCAGGCAGCTAATCAAATCATTTAAATATAGGAAACTGAAAATAGGATTTGTAATACATTTGCATTTAATATTGAAGCCTCAGACAACTGATGTTTACTATTTATTCCAAGGTAATGTCGGTGGGCAGGCAGCACCGCCATGTGGTCCTCCAAACTTTCATTTATAATCTGAGTCGTCCTTCCCAGACAAGCCTTTGGAGAGGTGATGGGAAGAAAATCCTCACACTGTGCAGACAGCTTGCAGTAAAGGTCCTTTGTTCACCGGTGAATGATGGTGGTTTCGTATACGAAACTGCCTCGTATAGATTCTACCTCATGCCTTTTTCCACCACCACGCTACACTTCCTTTCTCATTACCTCACTCTTGCTCGTTCTTTTTCATCCCTGCTTACTCCCTTTATCACTGTCTTGCTAGATTCCTTCTTCTTTCTACTTTTTGTGCCTCTTTTCTCTAGGTCAAAGTCGGATAATGAAAAAGAAGTCCTGGACCCCAAAAAAAGTGCGGATCCCAACTATCTGCAATCACCAGTATATATTAAGCATGGCACAACCCTTCTATTTTTGGAGGGTTTACTATCAGTCATTGTCAGGCATGTGGCCTGCTGGAAGATACAGGACTGACATAAACTGGCTGCGTTGTTTGGCAGCTCGGCCTTCAGATCCCTGTGGAGGTAAGGTTAATCTTGTTTGGGATGGCAGAGCTGTCTCACCTCTGATAAGCTGCCAGTCAACTGAAGAGACAGCCACCAGGAAGTGTACATCATCTTCAATGGAGCGTACGGGTGCTTGTCCCTGCCTCGCTTTGGATCGAAAGCTCAGGCAGGTGTGTCCAGTGGTGACTAGGCAGAATGGAGGATTCAGATCTAATCATGCCCTTCAGTCCATCTCATTCCTCTCGTATTGGAGAAGAACTAACTCTCAAGGACAAGTTGCCTCTTTCTGACAGTACTTCAAAAGACGTTTACAGCACCACCTTGGGAAGATCTCTGACCACGAAGAAGAAATCCACGTTGCTCTCACTCCCATAAAGATTGGAGACAAGATTAGACCTTTGGAAGAGTCCTGTTGCATCATCATGCAGGGAAGAGTCTGCTCTTGAGATCCTGCAATCAAGACCCAGGTATCTGAGTCGAAACGGAGGTCAACCTGATAAACTGAAGCTGACCAAGAGTGATTAGTGTTTGCTGCTGCTGACCTCGACTGAACGCAAAGCCTGTGCTTCAGCTGGAAGTCAAGATTGTCCACTGAATGGGACCACATAACAGTTTCTCGCTTGAAAGGACAGAAGGCACTCTAGCATTCTTGTTATTTTAGTTTATTGGAGAGACACGTATCATTCTATCTGTTTATCTGTCTACAGCTACTGGTCTTGCTCACAACTTACTATAAAGGACTACAACCGGTGTGTGTTTGAATTTTCTCTTGATTACCACCATCCCTGAATATTGTGGAAGCACATATCAAACTGGTCCCAGCCCCAGAGCGGTACAGATTTTTTTTTATTTTTACTGTAGGTCTGAGAGTAGTTTTTCATTGGCTGATTACAGGAATATTTGAACCATCTCTAAATGCTTTACGAGTTTAGGAACAGCATGGTTTAATGAGGCAGTAAGATCCCAGATTCCTGATCCTCAGTTGCTAGTGCTCGTGGGTTTGGTGGGTGCTGAAGGCCCCACCATCAATAGGTTCAACTGCAACCTGCTGTTTAGGAGATTTAAGGGGATACGCCAAACAAATGGTGGGGATGTATGACGTTACAACGCATACTTTTACTACGCATACCTTTACAACGCGGTTTTTACAACGCATGCCTTTACAACGCATAGCGCTTTGGGGTGCTGGATAGTGAATAGTTTAATTTACTATTCCAACTCCAGTCCCCGTGGACACTAGGGAAGGTGTTGGATAGTAAATTAAACGTATTCCCTATCCTAGAGCGCCCCCCAGCGCAATGCGTTGTAATGGTTTGCGTTGTAATGACTGCGTTGTAATGGTAGTGCGTGATAAAAGATTCATTGTAAAAGTTGTATACCAAATGGTGGACGTAATGCTGAATAAATCATACATTCACCACCAGTCAAGAGATCTGGGTTAAATCCATTGTTCTTTTGGTCACCATGCCACATCATTTAAGATCCAGCCATATGAAAATACGTCTTGACCCTGTTCCTTATTGGAACAGTCCAGTCCAAACTGCCAAGCCATGGAAACAGGATCAAGACTGATTTGCATATGGCTGGGTCTGAACTGGAATGGCAAGGCATGCAAAAAAAATGGATTTAACCCAGATCTGTGACTGGGGGTGAATGTTAGATTGATTAAGAATTCCATCCATCATCTGTTCTTTTTTGTGTTTAGGAGATGTGAGTCCTAAAATTTGGTGCTGAGTGGATTCAATGCGAGTGCCAAGTGCTTTCTGACAGTAGGGACCCTTTGTGAACAATGATTTTGGGGACCAGTTGGACTCCAGAATTGGTCTCTCCCTGAAGCGTGTCATTGGCCCCTGGATCCCCGCTGTTCCCAGTAACTGCATCTTGGCATTTTTACTATGAAGTCAATTATTTGGTCATTTCTAAACCCAGCACTTTTTTGGGTTTGGTTATCCCAATTTACTTTTTGGGTGGCAGTTCCGTGGTTGTTTAAAACTTTTTGGGGGGGAAGGGGGCTAAAAACTGTTCACATATTCTAGGCAAGCTGAAATCAAATTTACTGAGTTGTCGCTCCTTGCTGTTTGTTTGTAAAAAAATGAAAAGTTTCTGCAAAACGGCTGGAGTGCCGTGCCAGACTTGGCACTAGAAGATGACAAACTTCGAATCTGTGCATGGGTGTTATGGCCCGCCACGAGAACGCTGTAAACGCTGCCATTGTCTTCCACCAGGGATAGCGAGTGGAGCGTTCTGCTACTCAACAATTGCTTTCGCTATTACAGGATTTAAAGATGTGGTGGATCTAAATCAAAGGTAACGTAGAAGTAAGACTACAATTCCCAGAATCCCTAGCTAGGGATTTCGGGCGAGCACACCCTCAGTGGCTGCGGCTGTGAGAAGAGTATTTCTGCTGGAAACACGAGTAAAGCCGCACAGATTATTCCGAGGAATACAGCGACAGAGCCATTCGCACAGAAGTCTCTCCATAGAAGTTAGTGCGGTAAGTTGTTAGGTTTTGAGTGGAACCGCGTGCGTTTACACGCAGTGGAAAATTGAGGAAAGTCAGAATGGCTGTTGTAAATGCTAAGAAGTGACAGCATTTTTCTGCGAGTTCTCCAAGCGTCATTGTGACTCATACATAACTTTTGGATACTTGGTAGTTTGCCTGTAAAGAAACAGGAAACCATTGTAACCGAGTGAGGTTACAATGCTTGTGTGAAAGCTCGGTTGGAGGAAAATTAATTTCTGCCAGCTTTCCTGGAACCAGTTCCAAGCGACGTTTATTAGTTAACCCTTTTGATGTCATGTTTGGTTGAGATTACAGAAGCCTCATTTACGGAGTCTATAAAGTGATAATACACGGATGGGTATTGCAAAAACCATGTGATATCAAGGAATCAAAGTGTACTTGTTGATGGGGTTCATTTCATGCTAAATAAAAGATTACTTAGCATATCGCAACTCAACACCGGTGTTTATTTTATGTTCTTCTTTCTGATTGCCATTTAACAGGGGAACCAGTAGTGTGGGAGAAAGAGAGTCGAGGAAAAAACCTCTCATCTCTCCAATTTCCATGTGAAGCCTTGGTTTATAAAAGCGTGGTGGGTAAAGATATATATATATATATATATATATATATATATATATATATATATATATATATATATATATATATATATATATATATATATATATATATATATATATATAAAATGTCCACAGGCTGTCTCTCTTTCACAAGACAGACGAGGGGGCACGCTGGATTCAAAACAAAATTCTTTATTGGTCAAGGTTTGGCATGACGCGTTTCAGCAATAAGCTTTCATCAGATGCGCTTCCTTGTAAATTGCCACTGCCACTGCGGTCCAAAGTTTTAAGTGTTCTGGAATCTAAAGTAGATCTGCTTGCACACCTGCTTGTCATTTGGGAGGAGCCGCCTTAGTAATCCACCACGTGAAACTACAACTCCCAGAGTGCAGTTTGCTTTCACCATCGTGCTGCGATGTGCGGTCCTTCAGCCAGATTCCCTTCATTCCACATGGATGAGGCTGGCTGCAAATGAGATCAGGTAAGGATGCGCAGTGTATTCCTGGGCGAAGTTTTGTATCCGTTATTGTCTCCAAACTTCCAGCCTTTACACCGCCGACAATTGCAGGTCCGTGACATCTCTCAAGTAGTGGTGTCTATCCATGTAGGTCATGGACTATCTTTGATAGCGGAATTGTAATGCCTGGTGATGTAGGGCGATCCAGATGCTTCCTAGTCCACACCAAGACGTGACACACCAGATACTTCGGAAGGTGCCTCCCTCTCACGGTATTGCTCCGCGCTAGTATTTCCACAGGCTGTCTCTCTTTCACAAGATAGACGAGGGGGCACGCTGGATTCAAAACAAAATTCTTTATTGGTCAAGGTTTGGCATGACGCGTTTCAGCAATAAGCTTTCATCAGATATGCTTGCACACCTGCTTGTCATTTGGGAGGAGCCGCCTCAGTAATCCACCACGTGAAAATATATGTATTCGTCAAAAGAGCGGCGTACCAGCGAGCACTCAAAAACACAAATCCGGGTCAAATCCTTCAGATCAGCATAACCAGGTTTATTCTCTCCATAAACCCGTTGTGACGTGTTTCGCGCTTCACAGAGCGCTTGTTCACACCTCTGTGAAGCGCGAAACGCGTCACAACGGGTTTATGGAGAGAATAAACCTGGTTATGCTGATCTGAAGAATTTGACCCTGATTTGTGTTTTTGTTGACCTGAGTGCTCGCTGGTACGCCGCTCTTTTGACGAATATTGATTACCGGCTGCTCTGCCGGCTACGAGCCACCCCGAACAAAGGTGAGGGATCTCCCATTGGAGCGTTTTCGAAATGTGTGTGTGTGTGTGTGTGTATATATATATGTGTATGTATATGTATATGTATATGTGTATGTATGCATGTGTATATATATCCGTTTAAGCTCCATTGGCAGCAAATAAAGCGGGGCAGAGACTTTGAAGAATGTTTGCTGATTTAATTATGGACATTTGTGACTTTGGGATATGCACCCACTGAGGTCACGACTGGTGCGCACTACATCGCCCAGAATGCCGTGAGGCCACGCCCATGGGGCGGGAATGAATATTTATGGATAGTGTGCGCCAAATAACGCTTTCCCCTTGACATTTCCGAAGCCACTGAAGAAAGGAGGAATCTCCTGAAACGCGTCTGGCATGATGAAATAAGGACTGCTTTTCTGAAATGTGCTCTGCTGGCATGCTGTCAATAAATCACGTTTAAGAGCATGAACTGCCTTCCGTGTGGCTCCTTCCGAATTTGGGTTCTGCAAGTTTTGGATATATATATATATTCACAGAAAAAACCATAGGTTATAGACCATATATAGTTAGGAATTTGCATTTACAAAACCTTGAAAATTCAATGAAAAAACCATAGGTTATAGACCATATATAGTTAGGGATTAGCATTTAAAAAACCTTATTTTATTTGCACAAAACCATTGAAATTCCATATATAGTTAGTTGCACTAACTATATATCGGGGACCCGCAATCCACTGCTAACGATGTCACATATTACATCATTCATGACATGGTCAGTGACATCACTGATGACATCACTGATGACATCTCAAATGACATCACTGATGACATCACTGATGACCACACCCAGTGACTGTATGTTTCTGTAAAGTTAAAATATGTCTTACATATTGAAGAATGAGTGGATGTATAAGTGTCTGGATGAAGGATTTAGTAGGTGCATGACTGACTGTATGGGAGAATGATTAAATGTGTCTCACTGAGTGCATGGGTTAGTGATTAAAGTGTCTTAATTTGGCAATCATTATTTATGTTGTTTTGTAATCTGCTGCATGTTTAAATCAGTAGCTATATCAGAAACTATATGGGTTATTGAATGGTTGCCCAAGTATTTGTATGGGAGACTGAGTATGTGTGTGGGTGGCTGGGAGGTGTATAACTCTGTGCATAGATGTGTGAGCAGTTGATTCCCTAGGTGTATGGGTTCAAAAGTGCATGTAGAAACAGCTGTATGGACAGTTGACTGTGTGCATGAGTATATTGGTGAGTGAATGGATATCTCAGTGCTACATGTCAAAGTAAGTACATATGTAAAACACACTCCATGTGAGAGTTGACATATATAAATAACTGAACATAAGAGCCAGTGAATGTGAGAGTGGCTGTATGAATCATTGTGAACTTGTATCAAGGATTGTATAAGAGAGTAAATATGTGTTAGTATATGTTTGAATAAGTAAGGTGTGTATAACTGTATAGTTGAGGAAATGGAGATGTGATTGATTCTTTGCATGACTGACTAGGTGTGTGAGTAACTCCATGGATGTGTGACAGTCTGTGAGTGCCTGTTTACACTGAGTGTATCTAAGGTTATATTAGAGTCTGAAGATGTATTATCACATAAATTATATCATCAGTGATGTAATCAGTAATGTCAAATGAGATGTCAGTGATGTCATCAGTGATGTCATTTGAGATGTCATCAGTGATGTCATCAGTGATGTCATTTGAGATGTCATCAGTGATGTCATCAGTGATGTCACTGACCATGTCATGAATGATGTAATATGTGACATCATTAGCAGTGGATGGCGGGTCCGCGATATATAGTTAGTGCAACTAACTATATATGGAATTTCAATGGTTTTGTGCAAATAAAATAAGGTTTTTTAAATGCTAATCCCTAACTATATATGGTCTATAACCTATGGTTTTTTCATTGAATTTTCAAGGTTTTGTAAATGCAAATTCCTAACTATATATGGTCTATAACCTATGGTTTTTTCTGCGAATTTCATTGGTTTTTTAAAAGCTAATATCTATAGCTGTAAAATATATTCTTTAATAAGTGACGTATCACGTAGCCCGTGAGACGCCTCATGATGCATCGCATAATCGTGACGTATCGTCTCTGCAGCGCAAACCAAACCCAAAACGTAAGCGCGCCAGAACACGCTTAAAGATATATATATTTTTTATATCACATATCACAAACGTTCAAAAAACACAATATGTCGGACTCCCGTTACGCTGCCGGTTAGCTGCCCGGTTAACGTACCAGGAAGCACCTTTACCGCGAAAAATCGCAATTTATTTTTTCTTTTGCCCCGCAGGGAACTTTAATAGCCCCCTCATCAATCCTAGGGGTTCAGGAGGGGTCTGCCTTACCCCTTTCATTCCTTTACACCTTTTTTTTTTCCACCTCTTGTCTCTCGATCCCACAGAGAGACAAGATGGCGGCCACTCCAGACTGTTTACAATGATAACAGCCAATCAGCTTCTCCACAGACTCCCGTTACACTGCTGGTTAGCTTCCCGGTTAGCTGCCCGGTTAGCTGCCCGGTTCGCGTACCAAGACGCGTCTCTACGGCGAAAAATTCGGATTTTTTTTTTTTTGGGCCCCGCGTGGCTTTATAATATCCCCCTCATCAATCCTAAAGGGTCAGAAGGGGTCTACCTTGCCCTCTTTCCTTCATTTCCCCCTTTGTTTTGGCCTCCTCTTGTCTCTCGATCCTACCGAGAGACAAGATGGCGGCCGCTCCGGACTGTTTACAATGTTGACAGCCAATCAGCTACTCCTCAGACTCCCGTTACACTGCCGGTTAGCTTCCCGGTTAGCTGCCCGGTTCGCGTACCAAGACGCGTCTCTACGGCGAAAAATTCGGAATTTTTTTTTTTTTGGCCCCGCGTGGCTTTATAATATCCCCCTCATCAATCCTAGGGGGTCAGAAGGGGTCTACCTTGCCCCCTTTCCTTCATTTCCCCGTTTGTTTTGGCCTCCTCTTGTCTCTCGATCCTACCGAGAGACAAGATGGCGGCCGCTCCGGACTGTTTAGAATGTTGACAGACACCGGAGAGCCAATCAGCTTCGCATCGCAAAGTTCCGTTACGCGAAAAGTACGCGAACCGGAGCGCTGCCCGGAGCGCTGTTACAGATATATATCTTATTTTAAACGTTAATTTCTCAAAATCCACTGAAGCACATATATTGAGACCTAGCAAAGGCACATCGGGCTAACAGTCCCTACAATTTTGCCAAGTTTCGTGCAAATCCATTCAGCCGTTCGAGCTAAAAGTGAGGCCAACCGCCCTATGGAAAAATGAATGGGAAAAACGCGTTTTGGGACCCCCCTTTTTTCTCGGCCCCCCCTTGACGACCCCCCCCCAAATTTTCAGGGGCTGCTCGGAAACAAAATGTGCCATTTTCCTGAAAATTTCAGCCAATTCCGTCCACAAACGCCAAAGTTATTAGACATAGAATTTTGAAAAGTTCCATAGAGAAAAAATCCTAACTATATATACTTACTGGCTATCGCCAGCAGGTAATATATATATATATATATATATATATATATATATATATATATATATATATATATATATATATATAATTTTTATTTATTTTCTTAATTTTTTTTGTCTCAAAGGCCTCAGCATTCAGGGTGCACACAACGCGCTACCTCGAAGGGCTTTCACATTCTCGCCCCCACCATCCGGGTAGTTAGATTTAAAAGATGCGAAGTTCAGTGGATACAGGAGAACGCCTCTGTTGAAGTAGAAATGGACCACAGAAACGCGTCAGGCGAACCTAACTACCCGGATGGTGGGGGCGAGAATGTGAAAGCTTTTCGAGGTAGCGCGCTGTTGTGTGCACCCTGAAATGCTGAGGCCTTTGAGACACAAAATATATATATATATTTTAAAGAGGTTTATTGTGAAAAGGTGACAATCTCTCTTTTAAAGTATGTGTGATGTGGGGAATGTTATATAGGCCTGCCTTCTTCCTTGTTACTGCAGTGTCGGAATCACCTGGTAGAACAGAGGCTATGTTCTTCCTTCTCAGGAGAGTTCAAAAGGATAGAACCCCTCTTATTTTTACAGGTATATTAGTTTAACAAGATTCTAACTAGGACACTGTTGGTAATCATTAAATATATGTGGGGGAAGTAATTATGGTTTGTGTCTTGTTCTTTAGGTCTCCCTCCCTGCTGTTCCCTTCCTATCCTTCCCTCACTTTATCTGATCACCATTCTGTGCTAAATTGGCAATTCAGAAGTTTTAGCATCGCTTCAATCCCGAGGTACCTCCAGGCTGTTACAATGGGTTTGGTGAGTGACACTGTTTAGTTGTGCACAAGCTGCACCTGGTTGTCTTGCTGTAGGTTGCTATTTCTCGTGAATTGTAAACCCATACTTTCCCCTTGATCTCTCTGTACCGTTATCATTTATCACAACTATGTTTCAGTACCTTTTATTGTGTTTACACCATGTTCTGTTATCATATGATTCACAGTGCTCTGCAATCCGCTTGCACCAAGCTAACAATGTTAAAACAATGCAAAATAAAAATAAATTAAGGATATAATTGGTTTTACCTGCAGGGCACATGCCTCGTGAACCCTGGTCATGGTAGTCAAGGGAGTCTTGGCGAATAACATTATCACTTCTTGCGCTTCGAGGTCGGTTCTCAGGAATGAAGAGGCCTTGGCTCACCTGGACCTGCACAACGAAGGGACAAACGTAAGAACTTTCTTTCCAGATGACATTCAGTTTCAAACAGACAGGGATATGGATATATATATATATATATATATATATATATATATATATATATATATATATATATATATATATATATATATATATATATATATATATATATATATACATATATATATACATATATATATATATATATATATATATATATATATATATATATATATATATATATATATATATATATATATATCATACCAAAGAAAACACATAATGACAACCATGGATAACAATAGAACCCATAGACAGAGGGAGGCACCACACATGAAATACACAGCTACATCACATGCAACATACACCGTATTAGACATGGAGAAGGCCTTTGCTTCGCTAGAGTGGCCTTATCTTGCAGCAGTCCTACGTAAATTCGAACTGGGAGAAGACTTTTTGCACCTGGTGCAATTGTTGTATCCGCACCCCATAGTTCGGGCTCGCACAGACAAGCTCATGTCCGACTAAATCAGGGTGCGACGAGGAACCAGACAAGGGTGCCACCTGTCCCTGTTAATCTTTTCCCTTGCCATGGAGCCATTAGCAGCGCTTCTCCGGGAAGGTGGCGCTGATTGGGACATCCCCTTGAGTGATGGCCTACACACAGTGTCCCTATATGCTGATGACCTGCTGTTGTATATGCGAGACCTGCACGCAGTGCTGCCGGAGATATCAGAGCTGTTTGTAGATTTGAGGCGATATCGGGCCTCAGGGTAAATTGGGCGAAGTCAGGCGCTTACTCCTTTCGCGAGGACATAGTTGCGACAGACATAATAATAGATGGAACCACACTTGACTGGTATCCGACCACGTTCAGATACCTAGGTATATATATTTACAGGTCCCCAACAGATATACTGGAGGGTAATCTAGTTCGCTCCATCTCCTCAATAAGGGCACAGGTGCAATTCTGGAAGACCTTACAGCTTAATGTGATGAGCCGTGTCACCTTAACCAATTAACCAAAATGATAGTGTTACCCAGATTGCTGTATTATTTTGCGAACCTTCCAGTGTATGTCCCAGTGAGGCTCTTTAGAGAATTAGAGGGATTAGTTTGTGGCCTGATTTGGAATGCGGAGCGGCCTAGAGTAGCACTGCATAAATTGTATGCACCTCCGGAAAGTGGTGGCTTAGCAGTTCCGCATCTGGAACATATAATTCCAGATGCGGAACTGCTAAGCCACCACTTAGCGGCGCAGCTACATTGGGTCGCGCGGTGGCTTAGTAGCAGCAACCGGCATGACAACTTGGACACAAGCCCAGATATGTGGTCTATTTCACCCGCTGGCGAAACTCCCTCGCCCGTCACAAATACATGTTGTGCTAGCACATAGGTGTTATAAGAGAAGCCTTCACCTCACAAAGGACACAATCCTGTATGCCCCGGTACTGCTGCTTCTCGGGACACCCAGAGGCAGGGACCATATAGCGGACATGGTGTTGACGTCCTGGGCCGAGGTAGGGCTGGAGACACTGAGGGACTTATACACAGACAAAGTCTTACTACCATTTGCGACACTAATGGCTGATAGTGGATTGCTGGTGGGACAGTTAATTTTACACGCAGCCATTATGCGGACGTTCACACTAGCATGGGGTGATTTGACTAGTGAGCCGCCTACACATCAGTTGTTGTAATATCTGCATGTTATGGGGGAAGGGTCGCATGTGATACATTGGTTGGTGCAGGCCTTGCTCGTCCTTGTATTGAAGCCACTGCAAAAACTCTGCACATATTGGACTGAGGACAGAGGCCGTCCCTGGACTGATAAAGAATGGGAACGCATTTTGACTGGTGCCACACGCATACCGCGAAATGCACGATTCAAGCTCATACAAACGTACATATTACACAGGGCGTATCTGTCACCAGATAAGATAAATAAATATTTTAACATCAACACTTCCGAATGCCCAAGGGGCTGCCTCCTAGACGCGGATCGATTACACATGCTATAGTCTTGTCCCTTGCTTTTACACTGTTGGTGTGCAATATTGGAAATACTTCCTGACTGCACTGGCGCTGAGGTACCTACTAAGTGGGAGGTCTGCATCTTGGGCTTGTACAAGAGAACTAAGGCTAACAAGGTGAGCTCCAGATTCTGGGACTTGGGCCTCATAACAGCAAAGCACCTTATAACTAGGAGGTGGAAACACAAGGACCCGCTAGAGGTATCGCATTGGTTGAAATCCCTTGAAGTCTGGGCACGAGCGGAGGGCACCACCCTTCGTAGGGAAGAGACAGCGGGGCTGCCCAAGTATCCTATCGCACAGACCTGGGACGATATGCTTAGAACACTCATAAGCTCTGACGTCACGCTGCAGCCAGTCCCTGTGCAACGGGCAGGACCCGACACCTAGTGTGCCACTCGGAGATGGATGATACATTGTCTTTACATGCCACTCTATCTATTACCACTAGTCCGGGCGAGGCCCCTACATTCTTGTTTATAATATACGGAAATAGCACCTATCAAGCGTCACTTTGTAACTAAAAAATAACATGTTATTGCATAGGCAGCAGAAATAGCAGCCTACGCCTTATACCTGAATGATAGCCTGGTTGTGACTACGCTCAGATGACACACTGAACACTAGACACGTACACACTCAGTCATTTGATGTCCCCCTTTGTTTTGATTTATTAATTGTTGTTGTCAGGTGCAGTTAACTTGTTATAAAAATTAATATCTAATGACCAGGCTCTGCATCTGCATATATATCGCTTTACTTCCTTATGAAACGTTGTCCGATGCTATTGAAGAACTGAGTCCAACTATGTATAGCCTTGATCTGTATACATTGCTATTTTCATGTATTGCTATTCACAGCTATGAGAAGGTGCACTACACACCCCTACTCCAGCTCTCCATTGGAGATGACCGAATGTGCCGGCTATAGGAGCCCAAGGCGATCCATAAACGTGTGAGTAATATCATACCACAAACAAGGATGACACTGAAATTATGAGACGGAAATGCCCTGATTTGTATGTACAATGCTGTCGGGTAAGTGATATTATGGCTTAGGAGTAATATATGTGGATGATTGTATACTACTGTATTGGAAAAGTAAAAAAAAATTCAACAAAGATTTTTTTCTTTAAATCACATGCCACATACACCAACGACAACACAGGGGAAAAAGATACCATGTACACGCATACACTACACCCATATACAAGTGCAGACAGTACAATCATCCAGCAGAAACATATACAGCACCTACAGAATAAGCACACTCAACATTCCGCCCAACAAACACAGGAACAGATAACCCCCAGACAGAAACAGACCGCAAACTCACTTAGGGCAGTATTACAGAAAAAAACATAAGTAAAAATAATCCAAAGAGAATACTAATTGATTGTATCAAAATTACTTTTACTCTGTTGGTCGATTAGTTTAAAACTTGCTTTTCCTTCTTTCTTACTATCTTTCCTTGACCTGTATCATACCATTTACCCCACCATAGCCCTACACTTTCTATGTAAAACTAAACATACTTTCAAGTTAAAATGTAAATGTCCAACAATTTCATTTTTTGTGTGTTTACACAAATGGTTTATCAAGCTTTACACTTCAAAATATTTATCTACCCACTTATGTGATTAAAGGTTTGTTTCAACACCTAATGCCACTATTCGGATGACATTAGGGGAGTGTTACTCCTTTACAAAGCCTGTGCCTGTGCAGGGGTCAGTTTTACTGTTGGGCGAGTGTCTTATGTAAACTACTTATTGGCTGGGAGATGTACTTGTGTTGCTAGCGGTCTATTTGCCCAGTGAACTGCCTCTGCGTAGGGAGACAGTCTGCCCTGAGCAGGCCTTGGGCATGGGAGAGCTAGGCCCAGGCCTGGGGCGCCAATATTCCAAGGGGCGGAGCTGGGAGGCGCCTGATTTACTGTCATGCAAACAGCAGCTCGTTCATCCCACTTATCTCAATCGGGTCCCGTTAAAGACTTTGTAATCTGCCCTTAATGTATCTTAGAGTAACTGTTAGCACCCCATCAAACCCCTGCCCTCCTCCCATCTTTCTCACACCTCCTACCATCACCCCACAACGACCCCATCCTGAACCCAAACATCAAATTGTCTTTTCGCTCAGGGCGCTGTCCCGGTAAATCTGATTTAGGGTCGGCCCAGATCCGGACAACTCTTTCTCTTTCAAGCAGCCTGGGAAGGGAGAGGTAGCCGTGTTTGGAACAGGGCAGTTCCTGGTCTGTGATTAAAGGATACTCTTTGTACTCTCTGTTCAAGGTGCAGGAGGTGTGGGGGAGGGGCAGTAATAGGCTCTGTCGGCAGTGACGGCACTGTGCCAGAACACAACACCATGTTCAGACAGCATTTCCTTGCTGCAGACACCGATTCGCTAATGTGGGGAGGTGTCCTGGCATGGTGTATCTCTGTGGTCTGTAGGGACAGGGATTTAAGTGGGCCTGGCCTCACCAGGTCTGAGCACCGGCAGTTTTTTTAAGGGGGCCTCGAAACGGGTCCCTATCTGGCTCTGTTTTGAGCCCAGGACCTGGTACAGACAATCTGCTTTTTTCCGGCCTGCAGTGACAGCAGGCACATGGATGTGTGCTGCTCACACTGCTCACTTCTCACTAGTGGAGTAGTTATGACATGACGTCATGGCAGGGGAGCGTTGTAGGGGAAGGGAAATCATTTAAAGGGTATATTTCTCTCTGGATTTCCCTTCTCTTTTTGAAACTCAGGAGCAGCAACATCATTGGGGTGTCACCAGGGCTTTAAGTGGAAGCTTTTTCAATATTATATACAAGCCATAGGTGCTGCTTATTTACCTTATGCAACAAACAACCATTGACAAAGCCAATAGTCCTGACCTGTAGGTATGATGTTACTTGTTGTATCATATCTGGATGCAATGACAGAAGCAGCAAAATAAAAGTCAGACAGCACACTATGCTAAGCACAGATTTTTAGCTATGTGTTTTTAAGCCTCGTCCTTAATTACATTGGTCACGCTCCTTTGAGAGACCTTCAGTTTTTTCATCCCACTTAAAGCCCTGTGTAGGGATATGCAGACAGTAGCATCTAGAGACCTTTTAAGGCATGGGCAAAGTGAGCAAATTGCCCACCTTTCAAGGGGCCTCCTGGGAAAGTAACCTTTCTCTTTGACTAAATTCTATGTATTTCTATATCTCAGTCTTCAACATATAATTCAATATTGTTAGGCAACATAAGGCTTGAATTAGCAGAAAAAGGGTAATAAAATTCAAAGTTGCGCCAAACTGGGGGCCCAAAAATATTTCTTGTTCAGGCCCTTAAAATCCTTTAGATGACCCTGACAATACTGGGTTGATACTTTTAGAGCAGCGTTCCTGCCTCTTCGGACACACGGAGGGAACTGCTCCATGCACAGAGGTACTGAATGACGTTGAAAAATTATGTGTCGAGCCTCTTTATCATAAAGGATTACTCATGCTCTCCTTTCAAACTTCATGTTTCACAAAAGGGTGCCAATGTGTCCTTATGTAACTCTGCAACTATGGGGGCACTACCCAGTGGGGTTCCTGGGGCCTAAAAGCACTTCAGGCATTTTTATAGGCATGGTTTTTAAGTTAATTTTTAGGTTTAGTCCACAGCTAGCATTAGTTTTATAACCAGCCTCATGTAATCAACGTAATTCAGAAATAATGAAAATTACATATTTTTGTACAAATATAGATATATAGGGTCTTTGGACCAGTCCTCTTCATTCAATGTTCAGTACAATTGTCAATTATATGTTTGCCTTTGACCTACCAAATCATACAGCAGGGGGCAATTGCTCGGTACCCTTCAGCACTGACTGTTTTTGCTCTGAATAACAGCACTTTGCTAGATTATGTGCACATCCACCTAAAAAGAAGTCTACTCCAGTGCAAGGGCTGGTGCGTCAATTCTTTACTTTGCAGATGCTTTTTGTATTCTGTATTTTATTAATTTGTTTTGTTTTTAATCATCCGTGTGTATTTAAACAATGTCTTCAGGTTAGAGTAATTCAAAACTAACAGTACCCTTTTGAGCAAATAAAAAATAGATTTTCCTGTGGTATGCATTAAAACTAAGTTTTAAAAAGACATAACTGACCTAAACACACCTGCCTTTCAATGAAGCACATGCACTGTTCTACTAAAATTAAATATAATGGTAAATTTATTTTAAAACGTAACATTTTTATTACAAGCATATGGTTGCTACGTTTGGTGGGCACCACATTTTTATTTTTGTGACATGCAGGCAATACAAACAAAAAACATCTGTTTCACCAGCTTACCAAGGCAGGCTTATTGGCTTAGCCAATGCTGGTTTAATTTAAGAGTTGTTTTATATAGCGCAATCTCCACCCAGCTGGGTTTCGATCACCTACATTATGTCATAAGGCAGTCAGTCAAAAGAGACTGACTCAGTGTCATTTGGGAAACTAGAGTTTTAAAGGTAATACAGCAGTAAATTTTGTCTGGCAATTGTTAATACATAGGTGGGTCCTGAACAGAGACTTTTTAAGGCATGGGCAAAGTGGGCTCTGGCCCAGGGCCAAGCCTTTAAAAGGGGCAGCCTGATAGATCTGCCTCTATTCTCCACACCAAAACCAAAACCAAAACAGGGTCTGGGCTCACTGGCAATAAGGACAAGCCTCACCATCAATTAACAATAATCAGTGTGTTGTCCCGTATGAATGTTGAATGCAAGTTGTCAATTTGTCTTCAAAGTGTCTTTTTTACCCGTTTCATTCTGTTGTTTGACATACTTTTGTGGAGTTATCTAAATGTTTATCTAAAAAACAAAAAATTGCTCATTGATATGATGCATGTGATGTAAAAATAATTAAAGTCATTTGATTTATTTCGGACAAAACTTTTCTCCGAGAGTCACTGTTTCAGTCAGCGATTCGAGTGATCATCCTTGGTCCAAGTTCAATTAGCTAGGCAATACTGGTACTGTTTTTGGTTTATTGTCTATTCTCCACACAGCATTGCCCTGATGACCCTAAATGATTCTAAAACACTACGCTACTACAGAGCCGCCAGGACGCCAGCAATTCTCATCCTCCAAATACCTCTTCTTTTTTTTTTTTTTTTTGTCCTATCTGCAGATGGAGTAGATAGACACACACTCGTGTCTAACTTATACATGCACACCATCTTCTGTTTTGAACCTTATTAACAACATTAGCTTTCAACTTGTGACTATACTTGTGGAATTTGTTCACCTACACACGAAATAAAGATTGACTCAATCTCTCCAATCACGTTATTGAACCGAGCACAGTGGTGCCGGGTTGGAAGTGTCACCAGCATTACGATCACACCAATCGTTGACTCAACCAACAGTCATCTAGCTACACCACCACCACCAAATTTCAACAAGCCAACTTGTACCCGACCGGGTTGGAATTATCACCGGTATAGGGACCACCCTGAGCCTTGGTATTTCCATACAGCCCTGAAGAGTCTGGTTACTACCTGTTTCCCTGATGAAACACGTGTCGGCTGGCTGCGCTATACAACTTGTATTAAAGAACCCAAGACATCAACAAAGAATACTGTTCAATTTTCTTCTAACTAAGGCTTATACGTCATGTTGTATTAATGTATGTGTGCATGGGAAATAGGTACATAGATTTTTTACCACTTTCTTTTGGTTTATTTTAATAGGGGTGAGGTGTGGGAGTATTTTACAGACATTATTCAGAGAAATGTTGTCTTTATGTTTTCCAACACCATGCCTCATCCATAAAACAAATTCCTTGAAGTTCGAAACAGGATCTCGCAGAAATGTCAGTAGCACACAGAGAATATTTGCAGCAATATTAGTACACTTCTGCTATATTAAAATATTGAAAACACACATCCCTATCCCTGAATATTAGAAGGAAAAACATTTTGGATTTAGAATAGTGTGTCAGAGACCTAGCCAAAGACAACATGAAAAAGCTGCAATTGGATCATGAACTCAAAGCTGTTCCAAACAGGACCCCCCAAAGTACGTTTGGCCCATGGTCCCCAAAATCTTTAAGATGTCCCTGGTCCTGAATTACTGGACCTTGTTTTATTGGGCGCAATAGAACAGATGTTCCTGGAACCGTTCTCACTGGCTCACAGCAGGTGCGTAATGTCAGCAATATAAAGAGATCAGACTTGGGAATTTCAGGCAGAAACAGACCGGGTAATTTTAAGCGCATGATTCCCGCATGATTCCCCTTCTGGAGTCTTGAACTCATTATGCCTGGACTTTGGGGTGGAGATATTAGCCGAAATCACAATCTGTGACGTCTTCATTCTGGGAATCTCTGAATAAGGGCTCCACAGGGGGGTGGCTGCAATTGGGGCAGTGGCAACAGGTCCCAGAGCCCTGATGGGCCCACGGAACCCTGGTTAATGCTGTATTATAATACCCCAAGAGGAGCCAATGGGGCATTTTCTTTGCTTGCATCAGGACCCATCATGCTAGTGGGACTCCGCAGAGATTTTGCCAAGAAAAAACCTGGAGAAATCTGGACAGGAAAAATACCCCATAATGAAAGAAAAGCCTGAAGGAGACAGTTCCGAGCCATAGATTCACCCAGTAATTCACAAGTCCTGAGTAAAAGAATTTGGAATGGGCCTTTAAAACACAACTTACAAATACCATTCACTTCAGTATTGGTAACTCATAATCTGGGATTACCTATGCACTGCTAAGAAGACAATTTATAGCAAGGGCCACTGGAATTATGCTGTTTTGCGGCTGCAACATTTTTCGCATAGTTATGGATTTGGAGCATCTGTCGCAGAATCCATCATCTGCTGGAGATTTTACAAAAAAAAATTGCCTATAGGTCAAACGGATCAAAAGTTACTAGAAGCATGGCAACACATGTTCCTGCACAGTGAAAGACCCTTCACAAAGGCTAGCTGTTCATATTTCAGCAGCTTATTGCTGTATTTAGGGATTTGCTGGGTTGAAAGTAGCTTAGATGTCCCACGCGTAATTACTCCGGAATGTGCAGAGTTGGCGGACACCGCAACAACCATTTAAAAGGACGGTGGGCCGCTGTGTAAGGGGCCTACAGCAATGTTTTTTTGTTGTTGAAGGATTGTCCCTGTATTACCAGTAAGTGATCTAGTCCTTGGATGTTCCTGGAGACTACGCTTTAGTTGGAAGAGTAGTTCTCTATTCACCCTTGTCCTGAGGAGGCCAAGATACCTGGAGGCCGAAACGCATCCGCGTCGACATGCCATTTTCGACAAGAGGAGTCTGTTGATATTCTGTACTTGATTGAACTTTTTGGTTGAACACAATCTGGAATTTTGGTTCAGAACTTTGTAGAACCGATTGTGTTGGTACACAACTTCCTCTTAGTGGACCCCCTGATTGAATAGGGGGGCACTCTCTTTGATTTAGTAGTTTTTCTTTGGGTGAAAAAATATTTGCTTACTTCTGATAGTGTTTTTTGTATTTAAAAATGTGTATATAGATATTTCGTTGAAATAGAGATGTATGTATATATGTGCATTTAATATAATGAATAATAGTATGTAAAAAAATATATAAAAAGATTGACTGCTTTGAAGTACGGATTACTACAAATAAAATTAGTAATCATGATGATGACTAGGCATGTGATCATTTGTACATAAAATAGTTGTAAAATAATATCGAGAATTGTCTTCCCCCAGTTAGGGAATTTATAACCCCCGACTTGTACAGGACTTTGGTATTGATCCCTCCCGACCATTTTTGCTCTTTGAAGTATTTAGGGATTACACTGGCATTAATATGGTGAAACATTTTCTCAGACTGTGCGGCCATATGTAAAAATGACAAAATAACGAAGTAATGCTAACACAAGATGTGCCCAGGGCCGTTTCTACCATTAGGCAAGACTAGGCGGATGCCTAGGGCGGCAAAAAAGGGAGGGCGGCAAAAACCAGGAATTTGGAAATCCCCTTGAGTGAATGGCCGCCAAGTCTTGCCTAATGATAGAAACGGCGCTGCCCCTTGAGTGAACTTTTTTCGACCTTGAAAGCGCATTAGCGCCATCTAATATTCAACGTGACGTGAGGTTGCGTGACGTCACGTTCGGCGCCACAGGCGGGAGCCGTGCGTGCCCGCTCTCGTAGGAGCTCTGTGCTCGCCTCGTTGTCTCCTGCACCGCTCATCCGTCCCCCAAGGCAATGACGCACTGGACAGGACACCCAGACTTCAGGTGAGGAGATCCCCTAAGGCGCAAACAGGTCTGCTCGTGTTGGCTGGTGCGCAGCCTACATCACTGGGGACTGCATGCACCTCTTCGTCACGCTGAGAGCAGCTCAGCACGAGTCAAAGTCTGCCCGGCTTTATCTCACCTCAGCGTGGGGCTGCAGAGGCCTGCTCCGGCGGGAGAGGAGGGAGTCAGTGCAGGCACAGAGCCACCCCCGTCTCTGGTGAGACTGCCAGCTGCCATGCCAGGTCTGTGGAAACGAAGGGAGGCCAGCCTTGCCCTGGGTGACGCCACCACACAGCGGCTAATAATCACTTTAGTAACTCCTGTTGCACCATCACTGCAGTGAATAGCCACATTTCGATCAGGTTATTGACGATAAGAGGCTTCCTATGGAAGTCATATTTACCCAGACTATACATTGTATAACACACGGGCGAATGGATGTAATGGGGTAAAGTGGAAGGCCAGATAAATTCGTTTATTTTAAACCCTAGCTAGCGAGCAACCAGGCGTGTGCGCTTTTGTTTTTCAAGTGCCTACAGCTACAGTTTCTCTTACTCGGTCAGTGTGCAGGGGCAAGCCACCATGAGAGGCTGGGTTAAAATATGGTGCATCAGTGGGCGACAACAGACCAAAACGTGCGTGATAGCTGCTTAATGCTTTGAGCACTATCCTCGGGTCACAGAATTTCGAGGGGCCAAGGGAAAGATGAGAAAGTCACCCCCCCCCCCCCCCCCCCACACACACACAGTTTTTCCTGTTTGAAATTATAACAAATGGGACATTCTCTAACACTTCACTTTACGCGAAAATGTCTCGAAAAGTGTGTATGAATATTTTCCTTTGTAAAGCCCAATAAGCTTGTAGCATGGGTTATAACTGATCAGGCTTAACGACTACTTTATCCAGGTTAGAAAGTGATACACATTTTAAAGGTGATTTGACCTGAGTGCAAGGAGCCTTAGCCAAATATTTTTGTTTGTGTATGCAAAGCAGCAGTGACAATGGACAGAACAAGACTGTGATATAAAGACACCTTTAAAAGGGCATAAGGAATTGAGGGAGGTTCTTACTTAAAAACATCTTAAAGTATTTGGTGCATGTGGTTTTAAAGCATATTGGACACGGCGCAATCCGTGTTTCATCCCTTTCCTTCTTTAATGTCTCGGGACAAACTATGCTTACACAGTGACGTGTGTTTAAGAACTGGTAGGACTATCTTAGGGTACCTGTTCTCTCGAAATTGATTGATTTTATGTAATTGTAACATCGCCAACGAAAATACGATGTTCCTAAAAGATAAGGGGCACCACAAGAGGCTAGAACGCAGACTCACCATGCTGGCTGGCTTCACTGGAAGTAAATTTTGAGAACAATTACAGAATTGGCCTGTACCTGGAGGCATAGCAGCTGAGGTAATGTGGAGTAACACCAAAATGTGTTGCATGTCGGATGTGCAGCTTGAGCATTGGTATCGTAAACGCTTGGTCCGTGTTAGGCCTGAATACCATTTCCATTCAAGGTATGGAATTGAGGTTGCAATTTCTTTGACTTGTGAGCAGTGCTTGAAATGAGAAAATAGAAGAGCAGGTACTCTGTACCAGAGTACCTGTACCTCACTCTTGAGAAGTGCCAGTACTCTCCCTCTTAAAATAAACAAGCATTAAAAATGCAATAGATTGCGCCTTTCATTAAGTTAAAGCCATTTGCTTTGCTATACAATACCATTAGCAAAGCAAATGGCTTTAACTTAATCAAAGGTGAGACCTATTGCATTTTCAATGCTCTTTTTTATGTATTTTGACATTTAAGTGCCCGTGCCGAGGACAGGAAACCACTGGTTCTAATTAGGCACTCCCACTTAAAATGGTAAATATGGGAGGTTTGCAGCAGATCACACACGTATCCAGGCGCCTTGGTGCTTGTTTGACTACTTGGCACTCTCTCTACTTTCTCTGCCACCACACTATAGTAGATTTTTACTTTTTATAGCCGCCGGAGGTTCAATGCATTGCACTTCAGCCAGGATCTTCATTAACCCTCTCGCCAGGTCCCATTATTCTTGAAAGGTTGTTTTTTATAATCAAATCTTCTGAATTTTCGACCGATTTACATTTCCGTGGTGAGGAGAACTGGCACCTCACTTGTGTTCTCTATAATTCTCTTTGACAGGGATTCTAAGATACTGCAAGTTTGTGCACAATTGCTGGCGTCAGTAAGTGGCTGTGGGCTAGGGGGCAGGTTAGGTGGCAAGTGAGCTCTAGGAGAGTAGGGGAAGTGTCATGCTTTATTTCCACCCTTGCCTCCACCTGCATTAATCACATTAGCAAACACAGCCTAGCCAATAGTAGAAGACATTTCTATAAATAGTTTCATTTCTTTTCATAATAAAGCTACTGCATTTAGTTTTAAAATGTCCACAATTATCCTGCCTCCACACATGTGGTTCCTATAAATGTAGCTGGGAGAGTCTGTGTAGACCACCTCCGCCAACTAGATGTCGGTGACCATTTGTAATGACAAATGGGAATGGCTGTAAAGAACTCTGAAAGACAGCCTTAAAGCAGCGATGTCCAGCACGGCCACCATAAAAGTCGTAGCGCTTCTACCGGGCGGGGGCGTTAGGCTCCTGGTAGCCTCGTAAAAAGCGATCCTTCTTCGGGACTGCCACAACTTTCTAGTACAGTTGCTTTATCCTAACTGGACACTTTTATTTCTATTTTATTTTTGGGGGGTGCTTTAAGTTCGTCCTTCAGTCTTCACCAGTCAGTTTTGCGAGGGCATTTGGAGATGAATTAATATGGAATCACGTCCAAGTGTTAGATTTTTTTGCAGACTAGGCTGCTAGTTAGAGCATCTTAACTCGTTGCATTCACTCCCTAGTA
This sequence comes from Lissotriton vulgaris, assembly GCF_964263255.1. Taxonomy (NCBI): domain Eukaryota; kingdom Metazoa; phylum Chordata; class Amphibia; order Caudata; family Salamandridae; genus Lissotriton; species Lissotriton vulgaris. Next base: position 547,817,196 of record NC_141699.1, on the reverse strand, counting down.
CTTGGTAACCAAGAGAGGTGGGCTGAAGAATAAATTAACTTAAATGAAATTAACTAGCCGGGATGACAGGGGGAGAGAGTGATGGTAGTAAAAGGAAGGGGGCGGCATTTTTCAATTCTCGCCTAGGGTGGCAAAACACCTAGAAACGGCCCTGGATGTGCCACATTAAGCCACACCATTTGCCCTTTCTTTCTGCATAATTTAGTGAACCATGTCACATAATTTGTTCCTCCCCTGCCGCATAATTCCAGTAGTCCTGCTTATAACCAGGGCCCCACAGGTTACTTTCATTAATGAGAGAGTATTAGCGGCGTGATATTTCATTGAAGGGAAAGGACGGAAATTTCTGGTAGCAAAAAAGGGGGAGATGATTAAACAAAAACCTGCTTCCTGCAAAATATTAATGCCACTTACCCATTAAAAATACAACTGGCCTGAGCTGTTAACTCACCCAGTAAATGTAAGATGTAACAAAAAAAATATATATGGCCGCCACTGTGAGAGATGCCAGCAGTTAAGGTAATGGTGACCTGATCGTTCCGACGCAGGCTATTCGGTCTTAGTCATAACGACCGTTTTACCCAGTCAAAAACACCTGTTAGCCCTGAAATGACGCTGCCCTTCTCTTGCCCCCACCAAGACAGTCAGTGCGTAAAATGATTTACATTTCCAAAACTGCTACTCGGAAAATGTCGCAATATTGTTAAGGAGCGGCCCATCTCCTCATACAAGCTATAAATAGCGCTCACTGACTCACCACGGCAGGAAAACATGACATCGCCTCTAGCCAATCAGGAGCCTTGCACTGTGCACACGCAATAACCTCAACAACAGCAGCACACTCCTGATAAACTGCATGCGGGCGGAAGTTCACACATCAAGCTGTCACAGAGAAGCATAGCGTGCAAGAAAGCACGCTTCAGACAGTGTACAATACATGACATGTGGAGAAGGCGTGGCCTCGGCTCAAATTCCTGTGATTTTGGGCAAATCATTTCATCAAAAAATAGAAACAAAGTTGGAAATAATGTTGTTCTCTTGAAAGGTGCTTTAATACCCTCGAGCCAAGTTTCAACGATACGAACAGCACAAACGATATATAAATAAAACGCATCATTCATGTAAGGGAGGGCAGATGTATATATATATTTTTTGTAGCGTTTTATATAGCGCGAACTAGACCCGAGAAATCGGGTATCAGAACGCTTTACATGAGCACCAGTCTCAATACAATTCCCCACCCCCCTTCAATACAGATGGACACATTCATTTTTGTTACCCACAGGATAGTGGTTTGCCCAGAATCACAGGATGTTGAGCGTTGTTGTCGAGACTCGAACCCAGTTCCCCACCTTCGAGGTCGACTGAGCTTGCTGCAAGGCTGAATGTGTGATGTTACGACACATACATTTACAACGCATGCCTTTACAACGCAGTTTTTACACCGCAACATCCCTTACAACGCATACATTTACTTTGCATGCCATTACAACTAATTTTTTTAAACTACGTTTACTATGCATTCCTTTACAACACATACCATTACATTGCATTTAAGGTAAGTGTTGGATAGTGTAGTGGCAAAAATTACTATTCTAACTCCAGTGGGTGCAACAGTAGGGTAAGTGTTGGATAGTGTAGGGGTACTATGTGTTGTAATGGTATGCGTTGTAATAACATGCGTTGTAATGCCTGTGTTGTAGTGACATGCGTTGTAGTGACATTCAATGTAATGGCTATATAGTAGTGACATGCGTTGGAAAGGATGTTGCGATGTAATGACTGCGTTGTAAATGTAGTGCGATGTGTTGACTGCGTTGTAAAGATTGTTTCCCGTAAGGCTACATCATCTAACACATAGTATACACAAAACAAATGGAGCATAATTCACAAATGGGGCATAATTCCCAACTTACGGTTTTGATAAGTTTACAATTGTTTGCCATTCACAATGTATTTTACTAGTAGTATCTTTATGACTGTGGCGTTCCCAGTAAATAATGCCAAACAAAGCCCAAAACACTACAATATTAAATCGAGAGTCCCTGTGAAATAAGGAAATGCCAAACACCCTTCAGGTAAGATCCCAATGAAACACTACTGAAGGAACCAATGTAAAATAGTAAGCAACTGCAGGCACTTAAAATGTACAGTAAAAAATGAACGATACATGTAACACACACACACACACACACAACTGGCCCTCATTCTGACTGGGGCTATCATTCCTATTTAGATAGAAACATGAGTTTGTGACTCAATGGATAACAATTTGTGCATGATTTACAGAATCTGGTGTTCTTAGCCCCCACAAAGTCACCACACAAATTAAACATAGTAAAATCATTTTGATTAAAAGGATGATACAATGCTCCACCACAATCATAAACAAAGGTTTCGGTAATGCAAGGTGTCGGATATTACCTCATCAGTGTTACCATGGTTATCATAACAAAGAGCGAATGCGTGAAACACATTGCAAGCATATAACTGCATGTAAAACGCACTAAGCAATGGATATTTATAAAAACACACAGATGGATATATTTAAAACAAAATACACACAAAATGTGCAAAGCATTCTGTTCAGTGAGCAATGTTCCTAAATGTATGTGTGTATGTTTGTAGTGGTACACAGCTGGGGGTGGGAGGCAAACAGGCACATAATGTATAACAACCTGTTTAGTAAACAATGTACTGAAATCTATGTATGTAGTGGTATTTGTATAACTGAAACCTAGCTGTGGAAGGAGGCAGACAGACAAGTAATTTTTAGGTCATGCCTGAGTCAGAGCATGTGCGTTCCATTGGGAGATATTTTGTTGACTTACGGAGGGCTTAAAGCCGCCCATTGCTTGCCATTTGTTGGCTTCAACGTCACTCTCATTGCCTTGCTTCTCCTTGGTCAGTGTATGCCGGCTTCACTTCCTCACTTCCTCTTCATGTTTGTCTCTCCTCAGGAGCACGACCCAAGTACTGCTTCCTTGCCTAGTGTGTGTCCTTTCAGTGCTTGTCAGACTTCAGTGGTACTTTAGCAGTGCATGCATTCGCAGACTGTTTTTGCTTGCCCCGCACTTGTTGCTTGCCCAGTTGTTGTTGTGTCGGTGTTGCCCTGTCATTGTTGTGTTGTTGCTTGCCCTATCATTGTTTGGCCCATTCCTCCCGTGCTTTTGCTTTGCTTCATCCTCCTGCCCCTGTTGTTGCTGTTGTAGCGTCGGTCATATAGTGCTTTTTTCTGTCAGCCATGCTGCACAGCAGCCACGTTACTGTGCAAAATGTCTAAAACACATTGACGAAGCCAACAGCTGAAGGTAGGTGAAACATATTGGATTTGCCAATGCTTGTTGTATGTTGGAATGTAATGTTCCTTGAAGACATGAGTTTTCAGTTTCATCCTGAACTGCAGAAGGGTTGCAACATTTCTGAAATTCAACTCCAAGTCCATGCAGTGTACCCATTTTGTACACATATCCAACACACCATGCCAAAATAACACAGAAAACACATAATTACAACAGGTAATAGACACCACATGCAAGACTTGACAGAAGTAAGCAATCCACATGCAATACCAAATGTTGAAAACACAAAACTCACCAATATAATTCCCAGCAAGTGAAAGGCTGTTTAAGAAAAGTCAACTTTAAGGGCTGTGCAACAATACTCTCAACTTTCCAACATCTTTTAAGCCAAACAAGCTCTGGCAAAGCAAATTGGTCCGGACTAATTTAGTAGAACATGCTTATTATTGTGCGGCTGTACAGTATGCGATATATGGATTCACAAATATGGCACACACGAAAACACAAGTGGATGTTACAACAGAGATCTCGAAATACAGCAGATTATTTCTAAGACATCTTGACCAACAGGCAGCGGTCCTAGATGGCAGACCTAGCCCTCATGGGTTAATTTAATTTGAATCTAGACTCAGTCCTCACACAGCAAACCAATCTTCAGGTAATGCAGATGTCGACCCATGCATCACCCACCGAGAGTAGGGATATAACCTTGTTGGTGATGGAGTGTCGGTGTGGGGCAAACACTGTTGCACAGTTGGGCTTAATGTTTCATGTAGAAAGTGTCTGAGTTATGACACTGGTTTTTTTAATGAGGGTTGAAAAAAGATGGTGGATGAAATGTGTGACCAGTTAGTTTTGTTTTGGCCTCATGCTGTATTTGAGTATTTGTGCCCTTCCCTGGCCGTTTTGTTTCCTCTAGGCCTCACTGACTCTTATCAGTTCCCACTCCTTGGCACCTTGTTTACTCCAGGCCTTTCGGGCCCCATTGGGTACCTCCACGAATCTGTCTGCTTCCCCATGAGTTATCACGCTGGCTGTTGGCCCCCCACCAATATGCATTGCATCCCGGGCCCTCTTGAGTGTTACATAAGCTCCTGCGGTACAGGAGGGCCTCTACCCTTCAGGGTCTCCCCAAACCTACAGGTGTCACATATTTATCCCAAGGTCAATGAGTATCTGTGAGATATAGGAAACTCAGGAACCCCTTCTCACATTCTGGAGAGGGCTCCATTATTTAGCGTTACACCACTGGGGGCAAGTCTGCGTATGGGGTCCAATTTGGCAAATAGGTACTCCGTTGAACACCCTGTCACCAAAACTCAAGGCCCCCCTGCCGAATTTTGGGCAGACCGCAAGTTTTACAGTGATGGAGAAAAATGTACTCTTTCGGTGCAAAACTTCTTTTAACGACCCAACACGGATTAGGTGCAGTTGGAAGTAAGTTATCCGGCCTTCAGCCCTATTTAGACTGACAGGTCAGATGGCTTTTTTTTTAAGGTCAATCACAGCCAGGTATATTGTGATGGTGAAAGACAGTAAAAACAAAATGACCCAAAGCCATGGGAGAAAACTGATGTGGGGTTCATTATTTTTCTTTCTTTTTCAAAAACAAACACAAGCTTTGGGTGTTTGGTTGCCAGTAGTATCCCTGGAAACCTGGGACTGGTTTAGCTTTCCAAGCCTACTGCTGCCAATGTTTGTGAATTCTAAAAAGTAGAACATTTGCATCCATCCAAAGAAAACTACTTTGGGTGCAGGGTTGCTACTTTTTTGGTAAACCAGTCACTAAGGGGTAAATTTACATAGCAGTGGAGAAACGCAGCACAGCAAGAAAAGTTTTTGCACTGCCTTGTGTCACCTGAAGAGAGGAGAACTGGGCCATATCTTCAAAGAAATGTCATAGTTCTGCTCTCTCCATACCCTTGGCATTTTGGGTTGCTTATCAACACAGGCATCCTTGCACCATAGCGCAATTGTGTCTTTGCTGTAGTCAGGATAGTTTTTGTGAGGAAGCGTATACCTCTTTGTATGTGTGTTGCAGAGTGCAGTACATGAAAAGAGGAAATAATGAGGAAAAATAAAGTTATTTCTCCTCGTTACGCAAGCCTTTGGCATGCACACCATTTTGTTGAAACACAAGAAGAGAGCTGAAACTTTTCAGACACTCACCCCCAGTCATTATTAGATCTGGGTTACATCCATCATTGTTATTTACCTCACTTCGATACCCCAGTTCAGACCAAGCCATATGCAAATCAGTCTTGACCCTGCTCCTCTTGGGAAGAGTCCAGCATGAACTGCCAAACCAGGTCTTCCCTGGACCGGAAACAAGCATCTTGGGACCGGTTTTTGGGTAACACCCCTCATCAGCAAGGCTATTTTGCAGGATAGCTTGAATCCAGTGGCCAAGTAAGCAAGGGAACCATGTCTGGGCATACCATGCCAACTTAGGGAAAACAATGCAAACACAATAAGATGATGGACAGAGAGCTGAAACTGGCGATGAGTGTCTGAAAAGTTTTAGCGATTCCCCCCCCCTCTTCACGGCTCCACCTGCACACCAGCTCCTGTCTAGACGTTTAAGTCAGCACTTCACACCAGTGGCCTTACCCACACATTGGCTCTGAACACATACCTTTGGTGTTGCTTCGCTCTGAGCCCAGTGAGCGCCTGGCCTTTGCATCTGGCCCAGCCGTTGTTATCTGCACAGCTTCCGGCAACATCGCAGGCCCTGCATCTGGCCTCTCAGGGCCCGACATACCTGCTGCTGCCTCAGGGTCCCTGTGCACCTCACTGGAACTTTTTGACCTGGTCCTACAGTTAGGAGGACTGGGCCTACTGCGTCTGCCTGCGGGGCCTTCACGCTCTATTGTACCGCGCCATAGTTACCTTAGGTCACAAGTTATGGTTTCCACTGGGCCTCTGTGTAACCTCCACCATGACATCCCTGGCTCCCTGAAACCCCTCCGCCATCAACAGCTCTCTGTGTAACCCCTCTCCAATAAATCTCCTTCTGTTACACCACTCTGAATGTCTCCTACTGTGGCTGGTGTTGTCAGACATGTGAGGACAGGATGACTTATGTACATGTGTTAGGTTGTGCTGGAATCATGTTATGGACTTTTACTGACAGTCACTTCCTGTCAGCCTCCGTATGTTCAGTAGAGAGGCTGCAGCCCTGCCACTGCGGTTTCAATGGATTTGGATGATGGAACGCCCACCAGGGTTTACAACGTACTAACCCTATAATAGGGTTATCATCAGTACTCGGAAGTTGAGAACCAGTACAATCACCATGTATTAACTCCACTGTGAAGGTAGCTGCAAGGCTTACTGTACGCTCTCCCTCCACGCCCCTCCAGATATTTTCTGTAAGGAAAAAGGCTTTTTTGTAGGTTTCTCCTCTACTTGTTGACCCAATTTAGACTACTAGCTGCTGTTGTTTTTACCCTGAGAGTGCACTGAGATATGCTAACCAGACCTCAGTGCCAGGGTTCTCACCCATTACAAAGTGTATGTCGAATTGGCTATCCTCAATTGGCAAGTACTGACTTACTTTTAAGTCCCTACGATATGGTACCCAGGGTAACAAGGACATGTAACGTAAGGTATGTGTCCACCCAGAACAGCAGCACTGTTTGTCCCACCCAGTGTGTGACCAAGTACAAAATGTTTCCCAGCCTCCCACTACAGACTGACAGGGCAGTTGTCACACTGCCAGTTTGGGTTTGCCACTCAAACCAATAGCAAACCCACCACTTCCCTTAACAATATATATGTCTCCCCTAATGAAGGCCTATAGAGCCCTAAGGCAGGGGGCTGGATATTAAGTGGGACATGTATGTTCATTTATGTCCTTGCCGCAAAACTCCTCAACTTATTGTTTTTTCTGTGGAAAAGTTAGTAGCCCGTTAACTAACACAGGGTTACAGCCTGGCACCTCAGCCTGGCTAACTTCTGAATGGGGCTACCTAGCAGGGTACTTGTTTTTTGGCAGGGTCGAATTTAATGTAACTATTAAAGTAAAGCAACTTTTAGAAAGTTGTCACTCTGTCACCCCGCTGGTCCAGGTGAGCTTCAGAGGCGAAGCTGCTTTTGGTGGGCAAATGGTGTTACACTCCAGAGGAGATGCCCTTAGTTAGGTAGGCAAGCTGGAGGCAAGGCCAGAGAAGGAATACCAGAGCCCAAACTGGTTTTCCAGTGGGCGTGTAACCCCCAGGTAGCCACACCTCTAGGGCGGGTGGCCAAGCCCCTTACAGTCGAGGAGCGGTTCAGACATCCTGAGAATGGCCAGAATAGATCATTCTGGGATTGCCAGATGCTAATCCTTGCCAGAAAGTCATCACTAAAAGGAACGGGACCTGGTAACCCTTTGGCTAGTTACCATTTGGCCTCCTCCGAGCACTTTCCTGGGATAAAAATGGCACCTCTGGCACCCTGAACCTCAGATCACTTGGGAATTGGAACACGTACTGAAGAAGGACTGCAGAAGCAAGCCTTCTACTGTCTTGAAGAGGACTTTGTGGGGTCCGACCTCTGTGGCCAAAGTCACCTGTGAACGAGGAATCACAACACCCTTGTCGACCACATAATAACTGAAGCATCTTTTCATACTGTCTCACCAGCATCAGGACCACTACATTAAAGTGTATGGCGGTTGAACTGTAACATTTGGAACTGGACTGGAAAACGCTCAGGTGGCCAGATAACTGTCTAAATCTACCCCATCTCCCCCCCCCCCACCCCCCCCCCCCACACCCCCCAGACCTTCATCCTATCAGATTTGGTTGCCCAGGCTGGGCAGGAGTACCCAAACTAAATTTTGCAAACTTTTCAAAAGTTTACAAACTTTTTGTTGACCAATGCTTGTATGCGGTTGGATTAAAAAGTGATAGTCTTTGAAATCTGCATCTCCGGAACCCACTATTTGGTTTTGCTCATCAAGGACTTCAAAAATTCATACAAATATAACCTATCTTTATACATTTGTGCCATGTTTCTTTCGTGTTGTGTGGCTTTCTTATTTTGTTGTTTGGTACTGTTGAATACTTTACACAAAGTTCCTTTGTGCAAGCGTTGATGCTTGAAACCATAGCTGTCCAGGATTGAACTTAAGGTTGTTCAAACGGGCCAGTCTGGAGACCCAAGACAGTTTTTGCGAGTGTAGTCCACAGTAAAGCTACACAATCTGAAACCAATTCACCTGCCCCAGTGTATGTCTAATCTCCCTAGTGTTGCCACCCAGAACCTCAAAATGCAAATATCCTCCAGGCCAAGCTTCAATCGCAGCTGCGGAGATGGGTAAGTGTTTGACAACACGGTGGTCCTACTCTAACCCTTTTTCATCAAGGCCTCACTAGTTGTTCACCAGCCACCTTTCTTGTGCTTCTTCGAGGGCTCCAGCTTAGCTGAATTATTTCAAGTGATGCCATTGTTGGTCATCCCAGTTCTTGGAAGCTGATCCGTACAGGTTACGCAGGCAGTGTTTGTTGCGATGAAACTACACGATGCGTACAAGATCTGACTCATTTCTTTAACAGTAATTGTAAGAAAAAAAAGGGGACAGGCCTGTGTTCCCGTGAAACTGGGTGTGTGTATCCCTGACAAGAAAAGGAAGGGGGATTCCATAGTTTGCTTTTGTTAGTTCAAACAGGTGCCTCAGGAGAGCTCTTCTATGTTGTGATACACTCAGGAACTAAATCCATCGAGTCACTAACACAAACATGTGCTTGTTTTCAAGGTCATCGCAAAGACAAAAAGTAATTATGCCTTACAATGGATTACATTGATCTAATCAGTTCAGCAAGTAAATATTAAGGTTTAAAACAAACAAATGCATCACCTACAGTGTATGAAATAGGAATGCCTCTCCTGCCCTCTCACAACCCAGGCTAGATGTGTGAAACTTGCAAGGGTTGACACAGCATAGCAGAGGACATTTAAGGCTATCAATGTGCCCTCCACTGCAATGCATGGATGCTTCGCCGTCCATGCAGTGCAATGGAAGCACTCCTTAGGCGGGCAGACTTCACAGCTCCACTTACGAAATGTCCATACATTCTGTAGGAGCAAAACGTTCACGCCCATTGTTTCAACCAATAGCTGCGGACTATAAACTGAAAACAGCCAACCTGACTTTTGACCCTCCATTGCCTCTTGGCCCAAACCTAACGCTGAGTGGTTACACGTAAATCCTGTACAGACCATAGTTTGAGAGGTCACCATGTACGTAATCTGCATGATATATAGCTTAATAAATGATATGCCATATGGACGTAGTGCTTGCTTAGGAAATGTATGTCAAACAAAACCAGGGAAACCCTGAGATGCCTAATGACCAAGGGTAGTCAGAGGTTATAATGAACAGCGGTCCCTAAGTGCTACACAAAAAAATCATTCTCTGGGTTTACAATCAATGCCCAGGAAGAGTAGTACTCAATCAGTAATTTATTCAAACAGAAGATCAAAAGAAGTTTAAGGGGTGACAACCCCCTTTTTTGTGGGTATGGCAACAGCGGGCTTTTTTTAAATAAAGGGAACACATTTGTGACAAAAGAGATTACATAAAATTCCAGTGTCACACTTAATATTCCAACATTGCTACTGCACCCAAGGAACGAATTAAACATAGACATGCGGGTCAGAGTGATTCAGTCGGCGAAGTTTCGATCCAATATCAATGTGGGATCATCATCAGGACAATTAATAGTTTGCCTGAACTCGCATTACATATACATCAAAGATTAAAAACCTCAATGTAACCTGGAAATTCTGGGCAAGAATTGGTTCAATAAAGGGAACATAGTAGGTGTCCACCTACCAGTGAAGCGCGCTGATGATAAACAAGGGAAAATGACGATGCCCCGAGTATGAGCCAACACTGCTTCCAGAGCCCAGAATAGGAACCTGCCTCAAAGGACACGGAGTGCAGACACGTGTGTGTTGCTAGAACGGCTTAGCAAATGTACACAGCCTGCCACATTCCAGAGGCCTGGCTCACCCTCTTGGTGGCAAAACAATAAGTGCCTTTCAGGCGGGTAATAAAGCCTGTTCGTTACAGCATTAGGAATCAAAGCCCAAAGCTGGAAGTCTAGGCCACTGTTACATAAAAGCCTAATTAGTATGTCGGTATGTGAGCGTAGGCAGCACACATAACATGACAATCTTCTGTGTCCTAATCTTGTGTGAGTCACCCTATTTATTGCTGTTTATTTCCTCCAAACTGTATTTGTCCACTTGATAAAATTGTCCTTCTACAGTCCACACCATTAGGCAGTGAAGACATCCTTTGATGCCCTAAGGATTCTCCCAACAAGGGGTCTGTTATGATCTGAGAGCCTGTCCCAAGGACTGCACTCGACAACAAGCAGCCCTGCAGGCCCATGGTGCATTCGCGCAGCACATCAGCCTTGGTGGCCTGGTTCGTTCGACAAGCAGCCGAGAAGACTTGTAAAGCCAGGGCGGCCTCCAAGCACGACAGAAGCCTTCCATAGTTCAGTGTAGGCTCCAAGCAGCACTCGGGACAGCCTCCAAGCAGCACATAAGCCTTGGTGGCCTGGTTCAGCCTACAAGCAGCCGAGAAGACTTGTAAAGCCAGGGCGGCCTCCAAGCACGACAGAAGCCTTCCATAGTTCAGTGTAGGCTCCAAGCAGCACTCGGGACAGCCTCCAAGCAGCACATAAGCCTTGGTGGCCTGGTTCAGCCTCCAAGCAGCCGAGAAGACTTGTACAGCCAGGGCGGCCTCTAAGCATGACAGAAGCCTTCCATAGTTCAGTGTAGGCTCCAAGCAGCACTCCGGACAGCCTCCAAGCAGCACTAAAGCCTTCCAGGGCCCAGGCTGTGTCACAACCCACCAGCAGCCAGAAGCTTATAGGGCCATATGTATCATCAACACATTTTCCCATAGACACAGAATGGGTAAAACCCTTTGATACATCTTGCCCTAAATCCCCAGAGAGATTTACAAGCATCACAAGTACCCCAGTGGCAGCAAAGCAGCTTTCTGGACCATGTGCATACAGAGGCCTTTCTATGCCCTCCTGGGTAAGACACTGGTTAAGGACTTGCAGTGTGCAGGCACAAAGAGACAATCAGCACATGGCTATCTACACTCTGTCAGTGATACGTAAATTCAGGAATAAGAGGTTTCTATACACTGTTTGGCATTTAGGAGGTGTGTGTTAGGATTAGCATGAGATGCATTTCTGTTTTGGGGGAAGAAAATGCATCTAGGAAGAAAATGAGCTTAGGTTTGTTCTTAACAACGGTGACCATTCCAAAGAGGGCAAACATTGGATGGGCGTGGTTCATTACTCAATAAAAGTGTTTTTATTCCCAAAGAGAGGCCAAAGATTAAATGGGCACATTGCTTTCTCTCACTTGAACAAACTTTCCTACGCCAATGGGCTCAAGATTATGCCTGCATCTCATCAGAAAAAGTGATGCCTCTATCCGCATGTCTGGCATCCACCAGTTCCTCTGTACGCCCCTTAGTTCATTTATGAGACCCTTCCAGAGTCCTGCATGTCTGTTGGTCCGCATACGTGCTTTGATGTATGACGGCCTGGGTGCATGGATACCTATAGGTCTGTGGACATGAATGCGTACTTGTGTGTTTCTGTCGGCCTGTGCATACAGTGGCTGTACTGTATGCCTGTTGGTTGTGATGTGTGTACGGGTGATGCCTGCACGTCTGTTGAGCTGTGTGCTTCGGTACCTTTTAAGTCTGAGGACATGGCTACCTACTGGTTTAATGGTCAGAGTCAAAAAGTGTGTCTGCACAATCTGTATGTGAATGTGTGCACGCAAATTGTGTGTGTCTTCTTATGTATGTCCTAAAACCCAGATTGAGCAAGAGGGAAGTACATCTGTAAACTCAGCAGAGGCAGCACAGTGGATAATGGACTTCTTTGAAAAGCATGCGGGCCAGACTGGAGCCAAGCCATCATTAGATCAAGTGGATATGTTATTTTACTGGAAACCAATGAATGAACCTCCTGGCACCAGTGATATGGCCGTGACTCATGTTTACAAAGGGCTGGACCCAGGCGCGCTGCACCCCTCTTAGAATGAAAGCAGCGAAATGGGCAGTTCGGCTGAGTCACTTCTCGGATAACTACACTTGCATGAAAGAACGTAAAAGCAGTAGACACGGGGCGACACCTAGTGGTGGCACAACATTTCTGAAAAATGCCATAACATGCCCGGCTTTTTAAGGCGAATTTCTGTTGTGCCCCTTGCACTGTTCCTAGAAAAAAGAGGCACAACTTTTCTCAGCTTGGATACCTGCAAGAGACTTTATTTAGCGATTGGCCTGAAGAACAACACTCGTTTTGTAATAAACAAATGCCAAATTTGTACTTAGTCAATTCTTCTTTGAAATGGTGAGGTGGTAAATATGGTTGCTTGGAGCAGCCACGTTACAAGAAAGACACAACCTCATTTTATTGGCATTACACGAGGAAACTAAATGATGGGTGTGCTGATGACAATGAATAGGGTCTATGGGTATTACTGTGCTACTGCGGAGAACCCAAAACAAGAGTTTAGGAAGGAATCGGCAATGTTAAGGATTGAGAGACTGTGATAGGTTTGGATTAGGTACAGGAAGAAATGGCGCTCTGGCGTGTATGTTTAGAAGTTTAAGATCATAGCTCGTGAGTCCAGGGTGCGGATAGGTCAGGGGAACAAACCCAGAAGAGAATCAACCCCTGCAGGTTTGTGGGTCAAGACCCACACTGCACATATACGTCAAAGTCCTGTACACACATATAGAGAGTTATTAGGTTTTGATGTCAAAATCAAATGTATTCAACAATGTTCATAGAAAAAGTAACGGAGGTCGGCATCCAGGGTTTCATGTGCAATAGATTATATTTCAATTTGATCAGTACAAAAGAAACAAACCAGCCGACACGTGTTTCGTCACACCATGTAACAGATGTGACTCTTCAGAGCTGTCGGTTTGGAGGATAGTTCGAAAAATCGCGGAACCAGTCTTAATTCCAACCCGGTCGCGGTCTGGTTGAGTGTTTTAAAGGTTATGTAGGGAAACGGAATCAGGAATCCCGGGTGTCTCTGGTATGGAGACACAGAGGCAAATTGGACGGGTACGTCCAAGCGCTGAAGGAGACCTGAGCTCCCGTAGCGGTGTGTGGAGAGAGCGTCGCGTAATCAGGGTGATCAACACGAGGAAACTAAATGATGGGTGTGCTGATGACAATGAATAGGGTTTATGGGTAGATTACTGTGCTACTGCCGAGAACCCAAAACAAAAGTTTAGGAAGGAATCAGAAATGTTAAGGATATACAACAGATAGTTTATCCAATTTATCTCCGAGAGTAAGGGTGTTAAATGGTAATGAAATGAAGAAATTGGTTATATATCATGTTTAATTAAACTTAAAATGTTCCTTATCAGCAGGTTCTATCAAAAGGGAGAACAATCACAATAGGGCAGTTGAAATATCGACCTACGCATATACTGTGACTATAATAACAACTGTCAAACCATCCTCAAGGTAGGCAAAGATTCGTTGATGTTCATTTCCGTCTGACAATATTTTGGGAGCTGCTGCAGCGAGCATTGTATATCCACTGGTCAGTATTTTGACTGGATGTTGTGAAATGATGGCCTAATCTTGAATGTTTGGGGGGTGGAGCGCAGGCGAGGAGAGGTGCTGCCACGACAGCCACAATAAGAGAGGCAGAGACACTGTAAAGTCCTGCTGCATGTTGAGGCCTAAGAGTGACTACAGCACAAAGGCTGTGATGAGGAACCGGTGCTGATACCGCCTAGAAACGGAGAACCGCACTCTCAGTCCCAGATAAGGCTGAAAATCACTTCTGATGACATCACTGGATCTAGGGTGACCAACTGGCATTGGTGCAAATTCAGGACGGTGAGTGTAAAAATTCAGGACAAAGGGTCGAAATTCAGGACACAAATTCAGGACAGGAGGTCAAAATTCAGGACAAAACTTCAGAACAATTGGATAAGTTTTACAGACACATCAGAGGTCGCGCAATTGTATATAAGTAAGCCCAGCCATATCTAGACATATTCAGCCATTTGCAAACCTATCAATCATGTATCCTTCCATCTTTCATTTCACTCTTCCATCCCTTCATTCATCCTTTCACTCATCCATCCATTATCCATCCATTTGCCCTTTCACCCTATCCATCTGTACACTCAGCCATTCACTCTTCTACCCATCCATTCACTCATCCATCCAGCGATTTACCCTTTCACCTTTCCAGCCATCCTTTCACCTACTCATCCATCCACCCAGTCACTGATCCTTCCACCCATCCACCCTTTCAGTCATCCATCATCCTCCCTTTCTCTCTCCATCGACTCTTTCACTTAGCAATCCTTCCATCCATCCATCCACCCACCCTTCCTTCCATCCATCCATCCACCCACCCACCCACCCATCCACTCATCCGCTCATGAATCGATCCATTGACCCTATCACTCATTCATCTTTTCTCTCATCCATTTATCCTTTCACTCCTTCACTGGTCTATTCATCATTTTGTCCATCTACCTTCTCTTTCACTCACTCATCCATCCTTACATCCAACCTTTCACTCATCCGTCCATCCATTCGCCCTTGCACTTATCAATTCATCAATCCATCCATCATTTTACTCATCCATCCACCCACTCACTCATCATCAACCTTTTCACTCATCCATTCACTCATCCATTCACCCTTTTACCCATCCAGCTACCCTTCCACCCATACATCCAGCTATTTCCGTTTTCTCTCTTCCATCCTTCCACTCACTCATCAATCAATCCATCCATCCCCTCCCATTATCCATCTATTCAATCTTTCATTCATCCATTCCCCCTTTCACTAATTCATCCAGCCATCCCTTCACTTACTCACTCGCCCACCTTTTCATATTAATTTTGAGCTGAGCCTTTTTGAAAAGAGGCCCATCAAGAACTTCACCCTCGCTGCAGGAGACATTCCAGGATGGCACAGAAGCCACCCAGGGCAGAGACAGGATCCACTACAGGAGGGGACAGGAGCCATCACAGGCGGGGGGGGGGGGGGGGGGGGGGGCAGGAGCCACCACATGGGGGGACAAGAGCCATCACTGGAGGGGGAACAGGATCCACCAGGGTGGACACAGGGGTGGGTATGCAGTATTCTAGTATCATCTTGGTCTCTTCCAGGGTGGGGAGGGCTCCTTACCCCCTCATGGATAAGACAACGAGAAGACAGGCTCTGTTTCCAAAATGTTAGTCTTGCACCCCTTCCCCCCACACTGATGTACAGTACTGAAAGGAGATACTCCAAGAGAACTGATTTAACTGATTGTCCTCCTTACTTTGTTAATCAGTGTGAGTGTGATTGTGCCATTTCCAGTGGCGTCACTAGGGGGGTGCGGGGGGTGCGGACCGCACCGGGTGTCACCCCATCATGGGGGTGACACCAATCTGGTTACACTGCTGGCTCGCCTCGCTGTCCTCTGAGTGTGCTGCTTTATTATGGTGCGCAGCGCCCCCATCTGCTTCTGCTTGCAAATTGAAATACTGCAGTGCTGCCAATGCACGTCGCAACGCACGCACCCACCACCTACTATAGTGGTGATGTGATGGTGCGATGCACGGCGGCCTACCCAGTTTGTGGGTCCCAGGGCCGTCAATCTTTAGAGCTACCAATGACGGCCCTGGGACAGCCCTCGCGCGCTGTGCTCCTCAACGCGTCACGGCGGTCGCGCGCCAACGTATCACGTCTGTGGAGAGACAGTCTCTGTCAGTGTTTGATATCGCGCGCCGTCATCTCCCCTTCATCCGGTAATGGGTCCGGAGGCCGAGGTGAGAAGAAATGTTATTTATTTTATGAAGGAGTTTACTTTAGAAATGGTGGTAAATGGATTTGGGGAGAGTGTTTTTTATATAGTGCTCAAGCTTTTAATTGGGCTTGTAGGAATAATTGGTAGTAAAATTGGATAAGTGTCTACCATAGTGAAAGATCGGATCCGGTGTCCCAAAAAGCGCCAATACACAAATGTAAAAAGTGCCTGACCTGCTTTGAACTGGGAGGGAGCGGTGTCGCGCACTACTGTGTTGTGAGTATCCAGTGTCCGATCGTATCAAGTGTTTGAAGTCGGTGAGTAGGTGCCTGGATGTGGGTGCAAATGGAAATGTGGCACACAACAATCAGATTGCATTCGCAATCGAGTCCCAGTCCCCAAGGTCGGGCCAAGACAGTCACACAGTGGGTGCTATAAAAAAGAAAGCTTTAAAGACGTGTCAAGGAGCGAACTAATGATTTCAGGGCTGGTGCTCGCTATCGCTTCATTATTTATGTGCGCTGGCTTGGCGTTGCTGTCAACTCTTTGGGGGTCGGGTTTGGTACTGAAGGTCACTACATTTCCCCAAGTATAACCAGGCACTAAATGCGTGCCACCAAACTCAAAACCCCCATTGAAATGGCAGCACCACAATACCGTATGAGGAGCTGGCCGGCGGTCTGGGCCTGTCTGCTTTTACATAGCTGCCAAGGTTTCAGATTGCTATGCGTGACATTTTCGTAATTACAGTGTTATTATGAGTGGCATTTCAGTGACTATGACTATGAGTGACACTTTCTCACGAACACAGTCAAGCAATGAAGACGATTGAAAAATATAAATGTTAGAAGTTAAACCCGTGTGAGGAATAAGAAACTCTAAAAAAAACAAAATCTTAAAACTGCTGCTATACCAGAAATGGAAGGACACTAACTAATATGACACAGAGAGCCCTGCCCCCAAACAGGTCACTTGTTTCTGCTAGGAAGTCTCAGCTTCCATGCTCGCAACAATATCAGAATGCACATTAGTGTTATTAAAAATGTTTACCTAAAGTACAGAGAAACGCCAATAAGAACAGGGCACTCTGCAGCCAGCCAGCCAGCACTTGACGGTAGCGCCTGGAACACAACACTACACAACATTCAGAATTACATAATATTGCAGATGTAAAACAAAATAGATAACAAAAGATAATGCAAATTTTCTTTTAACTCTTCTATGTAGTATGATAGATGCGATGAAAATATTTCATAATGGAAAAGGTCAGAAGTTAGTAATGTAAAAAAATAATCCTACTGATTATTTAAGTTTTACTTGTCTTTCATTTTAAAGTGTGTGAGCTATGATTTTATATGCAGTTTAAAGTGAACTGTGCCTATACCTTACACTTGGGCACTGCGAACACCGATGCTGACCAGACATGACAGCCAGAATCGGTTGATCCAGGCGATAGCTGTAATCATTTTCAAACTGGGGCCATACTGCGGGATCACAGGGGTACAGAGTGTGGGAGGTCTTCTCTTTGGCTTGGACGGACGGTGTTCAGACATATGGCTTGGCCCAGGAGCACGACGACTTACAGGCCCCAAAGACCACAAAGAATAGGGTCGCTCTGTGTCACCTTCTCTGGGTGTGGAATTGACAGGCACCCCAGCACACAGCAGAACATGTCCCAACATTACCTAGGATCACAGTTCTGCCTGATGATGGGGACCCCCCCCCATGTAAACGGGGATATTTGAGGGCATCAAATGCGTCTTACAAATGAGAAGTGGCTTGTCACGATTGTCGAGCAGGTGCAGTGTTGTTCTGCTGCCCCAGCCCCACAGCTGGTGAGGCACCAGCCACAGCTAGAGTGAGTATACTCATTATGGTCACTGTTATAGTGGAGTTACAGGCTTTGAGGCCTCAGGCTCAGCTGCTTCAACTTTAGTTTGCTCAGTATCAGACATGTTTAAAATAATTGGAGAAGAATTGGAGATTACCTTGTGACACAGACACTTACTTGCACTCTGTAGCAGGCAGCACCATCAGAGGAAAGGGCCAGCCCGCTGCAACGACTTTCTGCAGCCCTGCATAGGGGCTCCTGGCAGCAGCCGCGGTTATTTGCCATCTGTGTCCACTGGCGGACTCAGAGCGGAGGAGGGCCATGCGGTAAGTTATGAGGGGGTGACACCATGAGTTACCAGCACCGGGTGACACCAACCCTAGTGACGCCTATTTTATTACAATATAGACTGCATGTTTGAAGAACCAAGGTTTGTTTACAATTTAGTGACAGTAATTAAGCTCTGTGAAGTGAAACACGTGCTGCCTCGGTGTAATCAGGGCCGTTCTAGGATGTTTGGAACCCTGGGCAGATAGGGAATGTCTCACACCAATTGAAGATACAAGACGAATTCAGTGCTGTTTGCATCTGAATAGATGCCCCTGCTCCGAAGCTGCCGCCCCTCCCTCTGTCAACTACAAGCACCTCTTAACTGCTCATCAAGGGCTGAAGGTGTGAGGGCTGCCATCACGCTGTGCCTCGCCAATGCTGATGGGTATCTGAGCTTTTGTACTGCCTCGAGTCTGTTACACCCGACCTCAGCAGCATCACAGTCAAGAAGGGAGGTGGGGGCCAGCTGTGTCGGTTGTGTGACCAGTTAAAATTAGGGACAAATGGCGTCCGTTAAACAATCCTTCACGGACAACGGACAGACGGACGAAATTACGGACTGTCCGCGAAATTTACGGACGGTTGGTCACCCTAACTGGATCCCCTATATAGACTGAGTAACAGAAAAGAGAATATATGCAACATGGTTCCAGGAGAACCCTTAGAATAGCCGGCTCAAAATAGGGCTTATTTTAACCAGCCTCGTGGTAGAATGAATGGAGCCCCCGCCCCGGAAGTATTCAGTTATCTGCAAGTCGGGAAACATCATTAACCACGAAGGCATTACCACTACTCACGTTTACCACGTGACACTTACCACGCAGGGTGCCTTCCACGCAGGGTACCTTCCACGACGTCTTTACCACGGGCTAGGGGGGAGACGTGGTATTCCTTCAAGTCGATCTGCGTGGGCATGGGGGGGCAGAGGGAGGGGGGGGGGGCTCGGAGGGGGGCTGGGGGGGTCTCCCCCCCAAAAAATAACAAGCAGGTTACTTGAACATAAAATTAAAAGAAAGAGGAAAGAGCCTCCCCCAAAGACGTGCCGTGTACGTAAAAAAAGCAGTCCTTTTTTTATTTTGGTATACGTGTTTTGACGCTTGTTTCAAAGGAGGATGGAAGTAAGGGCTCGTGGAGAAAGACGTGAAGGTAAGACGTTGCAACGCGTAGTAAAATGCTACGTTGTAAATACCAGCGTGGTAAAGCCACTTGCGAGGTAAAATTCGCGTGGTAAAGCCATGCGTGGTAACTGAAATCGTGGTATAATCATATATTCCTGCAAGTTAAGAGTTAAAGGTCGAATCTCTCTGATACAGGAGAACGGAGGACCATTACATCGAGTAACTGTAGCAGCTGTTAATTACAGCCATCAATAAGGGAAAACTGACGCACGAAATACTAGCTATTATTGCCTTGGGGACAGGAACAGCCAAGCACTTACATTTCATCACACCGCACGTGCTCAGTTTACTACTTAATGATCACCAAACAGCACCCTACAGCCCTCATTGAGAGATTACGAGTAAGCATATGTGGAGCTTCAGGGTCCCTGAAATTACATTTTCTGGCCGGGATCGCCACACATATTTACTTCTATTACGAGTTAAACCCCTCGGAACTATTCAGGCATGGATTTACAGTGCAGCATTCTGTAAGGTGTACAATTTCCGAAAGGTTCAACTAACACCTTTACCACCAGCCTTGAGCAGGTGGTAAATAAAGTGAGTGCTTTTGCCTGGGGGCGGGGTAGAGTAGGGTTGGTAGAGAAGAGGAGGGAAGGGGAAGATTCATTCTGGCAAGGGCAATCACAAGCTACCGTGGCATGCGACTTTTTCAGCTAGAATTAACAGCTGGTAAGATCGGGTGTGGCGTGGGACACGGGGCCAGCTGTGATTACTCGTAATTAGGGCCTAAATGGTGTCAAAGTGCAGTGAAAGTGTTCGTGGATTAGGCCTGTGATAATATTACAGCAGGACATTCCGGAGAGCAATTTAAGATGAATGGTTGTCATACATTCTCATCAGTAAAACACATGAGTTATCGTCACAAAGATCCTTTGTTTGTACAGCAGTGAAAACGTATATGATTTTTTAAAATGTAGTGTAAACGAGAACAAGAGGACTGAAGTTTCAAGGTATGTTTTGAATTACAGGGCCATATCCAAAACCCGTTTGTGAATCATGTTAGAGGGCCGTCTGTATCCGATGAGAGACCGGCTTTTCTACCGAGGAGAAGCTGGTTTTATTGCATCTAATAAGAAAAATCATTGGGAGGTATTTTTCTCAACTCTGTGGCGAGACAGTATTTTTAGGTCTCGCCTGTCGATGCGCATGCGCATCGATCTTGCGGGACTATGGGGGCTTACCAACTCTTTAACCAACTTGCAAGGAATCGTGGCGATTCCTTGCAGTGCACGAGAAATTTAAGCTCAATGCGCATGCGCATTGAGCTTAAAAGCGCGTGCACATGCCCCCAGCCGCCTGCCTTGCCTACTCTCCCGCCCCCCTCACTTCTTGATTGCACGGCCGCTAGGCCGTGCCTCCCCTACTCTCCTCCCCCCTCCCGCCTGCCTTGCCTACTCTCCCGCCCCCTCACTTCTTGATTGCACGGCCGCTAGGCCGTGCCTCCCCTACTCTCCTCCCCCCTCCTCCTCCTACTCTCCTCCTACTGTGTGCCACTTGCATTCCTGGATCACGTTACAGGTTTTGTGTTTACCCAGCCTGAGCGCTTTCACTTTCGCGTCTGTGGGTTTTAGATTGCCAGCAGGCAGACACAGCGTAGACAAAAATGATCTAAAACAACACTAAGAAAATAAAAGTGCAAATATAGTTTTAATGTTTGCACAAAATAAAAAAAAACACTTTTCTGCTCGCCTCCGCAGCACCGCACACCTCCCCCTCTACCCTCCCCCGAGGAGTGCTGTGAGAGAGTCTGCACGGGAACCCTCTGCTGCATTGCGTGCCAGGAAGGCCCCGCTCTCCAGCAGCAGGCTCACGAGGCAGGGCTGCTTTCATTCAGCTGCGGGTGCGCGTGCTTCTTCTTAAAGCCCCTTTGAGTCCTGCCTGTCTGTAAAGTGATTGATTCCCCGCGCTTCCGGAGGACCGGGCTACTGGCCGCGCTGCTGACTGTCCTGCTAGGTAGGACAAGGTGAGCGACTCTTAAGACTTAGTTTCAGTGCTTACTTTGATGAAAAAAATCACAAGAGCAGGTTTCTTAGGAGCGCTACGTTGGTGGTGTCGATTGGTTAGATAACACGTTAGCTGTGTATTTTCTTCCACTTCCCTAAGTCTCCTCTATTTCTCACTTGCACGTTTCTCGGTTTCTGCTTTCAACATTGGTCACTGTGTTCATATATTTTTTTAGTCCTCCTTTGTCTCCCTTTTCTTTTTTGCTTGTGGCCAAATTAGGATGAAAAATAAGCTCATGGCAGTGGTTCACAAAATCGAGTGTCTGTTCCACCACCTGCAAGTTCCTGCATAAATGAAGCACCAGTATTTCTTAAAGTTGGGACTCCACAGCCGACTTGAGGTTTAAGCAGAGTGAAGGGACCTCAATGAAGAAACCGAGCTGTGTTTCAAAGCATGACTTTTATTGGGGCCTTGAATGTGAAGTCAAGTACGTTGTTTCCAAAGCACATGGGCATTGAAAGTTAATTGCAGTTTAAAGTTAGATTCCTTCCTGTAGACAGAGCTGCGTTATCAAAAACAGGAGTCAGCAAGTCCTGTTATATTTTAAATACTCGTACCTAAGACCATTTACCCATTGGAAAAAGTTACCAGATCTGTGTTTTTGCTTTGCATTCTAGTACTCAGTTCTGTTGTGATCATGGCTACAAGTGCTATATAGCAAAGAAAAGAATCTGGAGCTCCCCGGCGTAGATGGTAGTATAGGTTTACTTATGAACTTCCAAGTATTGTTAAAGGTGTACCACAGGTGTGGTACGAGGATTGGTTTCTGTCATCACAGGTTGGATACGCATCTTCTGGCCCGTTTGTGCGTGTCAGAAAAACTGTAATCTTGTGTGAGCACAATATTCAGTTCTGTATATTCTGCTGTTTGATGTCCTTGGTGAGCAAAGCTACAGCACACCGAGTATTGCCCGAGGGGGGAGTTCAGTGAGAACGGCAGCATGTGTATCACACCTGCACATAAGCTCAATGCGCATGCGCATTGAGCTTAAAAGCGCGTGCACATGGCCCCAGCCGCCTGCCTTGCCTACTCTCTCTCTCACTGCCTCCCCCAGCTCCGCCCCCTCACTTCTTGATTGCACGGCCGCTAGGCCGTGCCTCCCCTACTCTCCTCCCCCCTCCTCCTCCTACTCTCCTCCCCTGCCTGCCGTGTCGCACCTCTCCCCTCCGCCCTCTCCCCTGCCCGCTGTGTTATGGTCTTTGCATGTCTTACGCTTTGGTGGCCATATTGATCAGCTCTCCCTCTAAGAAGAGTCATTTGGCTTCAGTATAATTCACTGCAGTTACTCGGGCTACCGAGCATGTATTTCTCTCACCGTGGGAGCCATGTTGAGCCGGTCCCTCTAAGAGTCCTTTGACTTCAATACAGTCGGCTTCTGTTCCTTGAGCTATAGAGCATGTAGACCACTATTTCTGTCACAGTGGCGGCCATGTTGAGCCGCTCCCTCTAAGAAGAGTCCTTTGGCGTCGGTTCAATCCGCTGCAGTTACTTGGGCTACACAGCATGTACGTCTCTCACCATGGCGGCCATGTTGAGCCGCTCCCTTTAGGAAGAGTCCTTTGGCTTTAGTCCAATCCACTGCCGTTATGTTAAAACCGTCAGGTCAGGCCGCCAGTGTTGCTATAGTTCCATTTACCCCGCCTACAAAAAGCCCAGCATGAGGCCTTCCTCCTTACCCTTCATTACCTATGCCGCCCATAGCATAAATATCCATTGGTTGACCACCTCCCACTCATCAAAGCCATCCCTGCCATACCGCCGTCTTTGTGAGGAGCATCAAGATATCTTTTATTTATTATTAGGCGTTTTATTGAGTTGTAGTTCCCATTCCCAAGCTATAAAGCTGTGGTACGAGAGCACACCAGAGATCAATGAAACACGTACTTTAAAGATGAAAGTTACAATCCTTGTCCGTCTTCTATCTTCACTGCTGCCTCCTCCTCTGTTGGTCTGCGTCATCAGTGATCCGGGCGCAGAGGCCTCCACCTCCCACTCCGAGATCCGGGCGCTTATGTGACGGGCGTCACTTGCAGGGTGAGTGTTGAGGCTTTATTTGTAAACCTGACCCGTTCCTCCGATGTCCCTTTGTTGCCCTTTTCTTTTAGTTGCAGTGCAAACGATTACGACAAAAGTAACCAAAAGGAATGCGAGGCAGCCCACACTGGCAGGCTGCAAACATCGCGCTGTAATTGTGTTTACATGTTTAAAATGGTGGGGTGTTTGCGCCCTTGAGAGTGAACTGTTTCTTCTTTCACGCATCCCATTTCTTATTCGGCAAACTGTGCCCCCCCTCTACCCCAAAGAGCGTTCCTAATGTAGCCACTGTGACATACTTCGCAGTCAATTCCAGTTTTCCTGCAGAAGAATAAATACTGCAGTAAAATCAGCAGCAAAGTATCCTAATTTGATGTGATGTTCTGGAGCTGGTTTGTGAAGGTCTGTCCCTCATGGGCGGATCTGTGTAGATGTTCACTATATCAACTTAAAGTATCCATACATTGAATCTATATATTGCTGTGCTTCTCTCCCCTGCTGCACTCTCCTGCTCTCTAGAGATGTGGCCTAACGACCAGAGCTGCCATCTATGTCACGTAAATACAAAACATGTTGCATTCCAAATGCTATAGGTGTCACATTCGCAAAAGTTATAACTATTGGCATTGTAAATGACAAAGCTATCAATTTAGCTATTTTAAAAACCAACAAATAAATAAAATATTTGTCATTTACAAGACCAATAGCTCCAACTTTTCTAATGCGAGACCTATTGCATTTCCAATGCTTGTTCATTTTGGCATTTGTGCGCTGATAAATTGGCACAACTTCTGGAGCCTCAAACCAAGAATGTATGATTTGTTGCGAGCTGAGGAAGGGTTTCTACGCCAGTCCCTGGCTGTTCTCCAGGGTATCTCCCGAGAATGTATTTAAAAACCGAGCCTATTTACTAGTAGAAGGATTATTACATGGCCGGCGCTTAAATAATAGAAGCGCTTGGAAGAGGTGTCTGCGACCGACGCTCGAGTAACGTAAATATAGTCATATGCAGTTGGGGCACTAAACCATAGCGGAAGCTCTCTGGAAGGAAGTGACGTAATAACAATGCTAGGACCTTTGACTGCAAGAGTACATTTTTAGCAAGCAGACATATAGGCCACATATAAGAGACATGTGAAGTGTTATATAAAGGCAGTTGCAAAACAATACAAAAAATGCAAGGTAATAAGCATGCTGCCATAGGACCTAATAGAAGCCATGGGATAGGTCACCTCACGCCCTTAACATAACATGTTGACTTGTTTGAGGCACGCCCATGGGAAAACGACGTCTATTGATTTAATATGACTTGTTTTCTATAGAGTATTTCCATGGGGATGGATTTCAACAAAAAATATTACATATTAAAATAGTGTTCTCCAATTTATTACTCATGAAGGCCATGACTTTAGCTACTGTGCAAATGCAATTACAAAAACAACATACTTAATAAAATGTAATTAATACAGAAGTATACCATGTCCTAGTTTTCCCTCAGTACTTCACTTTACGAAAACTGGGCTTATGTATTGAATTGGCTGTGCTATTTTTTTCGGAAATTCTCAATTCATCAAACTGTACTGTTGTGTCGTTCCTAGGAGTCCCACAGACCTGCATGTTTTGGAAGACTTAAACTGAGGGCTTGGTGTCCAAACCGACTCTGGACACTCCCACAGGATATGTCACCTGTTAAACCAGCTAGCTCTACAGTGCCACTATCAACCCTCGGTATTCTACAGTGGTGTAGGTAGTTTCTGGCAACCACTGAACATGACATCCCTGAATCCTCAGGGATCGTGGAAAACAGTACAGTGTGTTTCACTCAGTCACTTGTGCTCTCTTGTTCTCAGAAAATACACAAGGTGGCGGTTAGGACGTTTCAATAAGCATTTATTGTTCAAGTGTCAATCTTGTGTAAAACATATGTGCTGCAACAATCAGGAGACAGAAGCATATAAACGATATGGCAAGTATCCATATAGTAAACAGTAGATACATTCCTACCATAGTGCTAATAAAATGAACATAAGCAGCTCAGATAAAAGCAGTATCACTTGCATATTCCTAAATTGCGCAACCTGAAATAGTTTGCCTAAATGTACCTATCCTAGACCTGTGAGTGTAGCATGAATGTGCAAATGTGTAGGTATTTACAGCCAAGAAATCCCCAGGGATGAACCAGCCCCCTTCTCGTGATGGTTGAGAACAAAAGAATCCGTCTCTGTCTCGAGGTTGACAGCCCGCAAGGGATGGCCGACCGCTGCATGTCGACGATCCAGCATGCAGGACCTCTGTCTTAAGCTTGTAAGGAATTATCCTCTAATTTGTCAGGGAGTGAGGGTCTTTTAAACTAAAGTGGTCACTCCAGGTTTTTTTTTCTAGAATCTATGTTTTTAAAACAACCATGGATGTTATGAAAACAATCATAAATGCTTTGAAAACAATCACGGCTGCTTTTCTAAACAAGGGTGATCATTTACCGTGGCTGTTGGCCAAGAATTAAAAAAAAAGTGGTGACCCTTTTACAGAATAAATCTGCTGTGCCTGGGAACATGTTTATGTACGTCAGGTACAGGGATTATGATAAAATACTTAGAGCCTGGCGTCGAAGCGAAAGAAGCAAGCTACTAGGTAAAAGTTCACCTGTTTAGAATAGTTATTGTCATGTGGATGGGACAATGTATGTAAAATGGGGTATACATGATGGACTATCCTAGAAGACATGACAGTAAAATGACTGATCTAAACACTCCCAAAGGTTAAAAATAAGCAGATGATGTTGCTGGTTTCTGCTGGGTTGCAGTTGGGAAGTACCTTGCTAGTTTGGCGGAGTTGGGAGAGATCAGGAGCTCCATGAGCAGGGTTAAATGTGGGAGCATGCACTGTGCTCCCATATATTTTATTGGGGATACCATTAAACACTGGAAATTTATGTATCATATGATCGAGCTTTAAGGCCATTACACACAGGTCTACAGTAAAGGTAGGCTGTTTCAGAGCCACGTTAAGACCGGGAAAGTGCTAGACAATTTATGTTTTTGAAGGATGGGGGAAATAAAATGTAAAGGCGTGATAGTGTGGTTTTTACATCTTCTAAAATAATGTTCACCTTACTGGTTGAAGAGAGAGGGCAATAGGCGATGTCAAATGGAGGGTTCTGTGAACGCTCATATCAGGCAGTTTCAGTATTTTATTTAATTGAAGGGGTGATCAAAGGAGGGCAGCTTGATTATTAAATAAATATGGGAGGATTAGTATACTGTAAATAGATTTCCTTTGCACTTGATACGTATAGAGTGCGAGTGTTAGCGTACCTAAGGGTACGTGCTCCTTGGGAGCAGAGCAATGGGTGATAATAGATCTTGAAAAACAGCAGGAGGACCAGTATGCTGGATGAAAAAGTGCGACTGGTAAGTCCATGATGATGTGAAGCATCTGATCTAGAAGAAGTGGACTGATGATGATGGAAGAGGACCATCTGATCCAGGAGACGAGTACTGGTGGGGAACAGCCATTACAAAGGAACTTTTAATATGCATTGCTTTGGCATAGCACGCGTTGCAACGCATGCCATGTAACAACACGTAGCGTTTACTACGCATACAATTAAATTTCATGCGCTTTTTTAACGCATGCGATGTAATGGCTATCCAAGTCGTTGTGAGGAAACTGAGGCTGCTTCCTCACAACAACGTGCACTGCCGTTCGAAGCAGGAAGCAGGAACCGGGAGCAGAGACGGCGACGCTGGAGAGGAACCACGGGGAAAGAGAGGTAAGGGGGTTTGCGCTTGGGGTGGGGGTTACTTTTGTAGGGTTTAGGGTAGTGTCAAAGTAGTGTTGTAATATTTGTGTTGTGTGGGGTTGTGTTTTACCCTTTAGGGTATTTTTAGGGTGTTTGTGTAGTGTAATGTAGTGTTTCAGGGTTGTGTCAGTGTTTTAGGGTTTAGTGTAGTGTTGTAGTCTTTGTGTAGTGTAGTGTTTTCTGGTAGTGTCAGTATTTTAGAGTTTCGAGTAGTGTTTGTGTAGTGTTTTAGGGAAGTGTCAGTGTGTTGTGTTGTAGTGTTTGTGTAGTTTAGTGTATTAGGGTAGTGTCAGTGTGTTAGGGTTTTGTGTAGTGTAGTATTTTAGGGTAGCATCAGAGTTTCAGGGTTTAGTGTAGTGTTGTATTGTTTGTGTAGTGTATTAGGGTAGTGTCAGTGTGTTCGAGTTTAGTGTAGTGTTGTAGTGTTTGTAGTGTAGTGTTTTAGGGTATTGTTGTGGTGTTTGTGTAGTGTAGTGTTTTAGGGTAGTGTTGTAGTGTTTGTGTAATGTAGTGTTTTAGGGTTTATGGTAGTGTTGTAGTGTTTTGGGGTTTCAGGTAGTGTTGTAGTGTTTGTGTAGTGTTTTAGGGTTTAGGGTAGTGTTGTAGTGTAGTGTTTAAGGGTTTAGGGTAGTGTTGTAGTATTTGTGTAGTGTTTTAGGGTAGTGTTGTAGTGTTGGTGTAGTGTTTAAGGGTTTAGGGTGGTGTTGTAGTGTTTGTGTAGTGTAGTGTTTTAGGGTTAAGGGTAGTGTTGTAGTGTTTTGTAGTGGTGTAGGGTTTAGGGTAGTGTTGTAGTGTTTGTGTAGTCTTTTGGGGTTTAGGGTAGTGTTGTAGTGTTTGTGTAGTGTAGTGTTTTAGGGTACTATTGTAGTGTTTAAGGGTTTAGGGTAGTGTTGTAGTGTAGTGCTTTAGGGTACTATTGTAGTGTTTGTGTACTGTAGTGCATCAGGGTTTAGGGTAGAGTTGTAGTATGTGTGTAGTGTAGTGTTGGGGGGTCGTGCAGGGTAGTGTAGTGTTATTGTAGGGAGAGGACTGGGGTTCGGGGGAGGGTTGTGTAGGGGTAGGGTAGGCACTTACCTTGCAAACTTTAACCACAAGTATAGCTTTACCACGCATGCCTTGGCGTTGTAATGACATTCGTGGTAAAAGCATAGTCGTGGTAACAGTTTGCGATGTAATGGCATGTCGTTGTCATTGACATCTTGTAGTAATACCTTCTTTGTAATGGCATGTGTGGTATTAGTATGCGATGTAATGATATACATTCGTACTGGTAGGTCCATGATGATGGAGGAGGACCATCTGATTCAGGAGACGAGGTCTGATAGCTCCATGATGATGAAGGATTAGGATCGTCTGATCTAGGAGGCGAGGGCTGGTGTGTCTATGATAATGGAGGATGACCACTGAGTCAAACAGAAGAGGACCGGAGGAAGATGACTATCAAATCTAGGAAACAAGTATTAGTAGGTCCATTATTTATGGAGGACCGTCTGATCTAGGAGACGAGGACTGTTAAGACCATGAAGATTGAGGAGGACTATCTGATTTAGGAGATCAGGAATGGGAGGGGTGCATGAAGATAGAAGAGGACCATCTAGTACAGGAAACAAGGATTGGTAGGGTCATGATAATGTAGGAGGGCCTTTGATTAAAGAGGCGAGGACTGGTAACTCTGTATGTATTGACAAGTAAGTAAAAGTGTGGTTGTGGGAAGGAAGGAAGGCCTTGAAGTTATTGTGAAACAAGTAAGCAGTGGGGTAGTGGACTATTTTACGCATGTGTGTGCTTTTGACCGGTAGGATAGTCTTGTAACAGGATGTGCTCAGCCCGAAGCAGATTTGTTACACATGTTAGCTACATGTCAAACCCTAAATACTATCAGACAAGATATATCAACGTTTCTGTCAGGAATATTTGAGAGTAATATTGAGATCACCACTGCGGAAATTATACTGGGGGTGGATAGGAACGTTAGATCCGCCAACATGCAGGGATTACTGTTTATCTCAATGGCGGTACTTAGAATCTGCTTAACATCTGCATGGTTGGACCTGTACCCGCCTACATTCCAGCAATGGCGGGCACGATTCCTTGCTACCTATAGCCTGGAAATAGCCATATACAAACATAAGGGCCTTAAAAAGAAAAAAAAGGGTTAGAAATATGGTATCCCGTTACACAATGGATCGAGAGATCAGACTCGTAATGCTGATTAATTGCGTGTATATGAAAGGATTTTCTTTGTATGGTTTTGCACTTATCAGTTGTGTGTCTCGCTTAATATTTGCATAACGCCTAATTTAAAATATTTCTGTTTATATTCATTGCCTGTTTGTGTGGGGTTGTTTTTATAATTGGGTGGGATGGGTGGGAAAGAATGATCAAAAAGTATAAGTTCAAGTTCGGGTATTTGTATAGCGCACTGCTCACCCAGAGGGTCTCAAGGCGCTTGGGTAGGGGGTTCATTATTTGTCGAATAGCCAGGTTTTAAGTTCATTTCTGAAGGAGCTGTGGTTCTGAGTAAGGCGGAGGTGAGTGGGGAGTGGCGCTATGTAAATAAATAGTTAAAATCGGGCGCTGTGGGAGTTACTAATTAAAATCAAAATCGGGTGCAGCTCAGAGCAGCTCAAGGCAGGTCACAATACCGCACTGAGGTCGGGGAGGCAGCTTGAAGAGGTATCAATAAAGAATTGCTAAAAAAAAATTTAAAAAGGATGTGTGCGGTGCATCTCTGTATGTAGGATTATACATCATATTAATGTAATCTTCTGCACTTTTGGTGTCTGTGATCAACTGCACTTGTCATCCAAAGCAGAAACCACTGTACAGCAATCTTGATTTATGCTAGCAAATAAAAAGAAGTTTAAAAAAACAATGAAACCTGATAGTCATTGGGGAGCTTGGATAAACATAGTATCGTATAAACAGGAGCCCCTAAACATAAGCAGTATGTAATGTAGACAAATTATAGATGTATTTACAAACAAAGACAATTTTATACAATAAATATAAATGACAGGCGCAGTGGGTGTAGTTGAAAAAGGTGCTTGGTGCTCTCTCAAGGGTGTTATGTGACAACAGTGATCAGAGTGCATATCTAAAGACAAGAATAGCACGGCCCGTTAGTCAAATTTTAATCAATATGGAAAGTTTCAGC
The DNA here is from genome assembly GCF_964263255.1 of Lissotriton vulgaris. NCBI lineage: Eukaryota > Metazoa > Chordata > Amphibia > Caudata > Salamandridae > Lissotriton > Lissotriton vulgaris. Next base: position 547,786,738 of record NC_141699.1, on the reverse strand, counting down.
TGTTAAACATTTCGATATCAAAACCAATACTGGGATCATCATCAGGGCTCTAGACCTATAACTGAGCCCAAAATAATACGTGGTTCTAAGCGCCTGGACAGAACTCCGGGAGTAAGTACACAACGAGTCTGTGTTGATTATTGCGGGTTTGAATGGACAATTTAGTCTGAAAATGAGGGTGTACTTGTAAGGATACACAATCAGCATGGGCTGTTACATGGGCATGAAATGGAATCCAGGAGTAAGAAAGTGGTGGCTGTACTGGGCACGGCTGCAGTGGCTTAGCGAACGTTGTCAGTAGTGTGACCTACAGGAAAAGGAACGCGTTCAGGGTATGTGTGGAGAGTCCAAATGGTATCTCTCAGTAAGTACTTGTGGCAGGGTGAGCGGTGTCACCCCCTGCAGCTGGAGCGGTACCTTTTTATCTTGGTAAGTAGATGTGGAGTTAAGAATAGTAACTCTATACTTACCTATATATTTACCTTCATGATAATATGGTTGTTGATATTCTGTCAACAATATATTTGTAGGACAGTATTTGTGCACACGATATTTTGATATGCAACCTATTTTCCTTCTGAGACTGTTCAGAAAGCACTGAGTTACTGTACATTCCTATTGGTATGCCATGTATAACAATTGCTGCAGTGTAACTAGTCAGGAAACCAAGGGATGCGACTTACTGTGCCTTCGTGAAAAAATTAGGGAGGGTACCCATCGCAGAAAGAGATGGGAATGAGGACGAGAAACTGCCCCGCCGCCCCACACAGTGAGGCAGAATTGTATATTCACAATGTATGAAATTCCCCTTTATGGGTTTGTCTCGTCTAGAGATGTTGAACTTTCATCATTGAAGAGTCATCAACAGCTTTGCAGCCAATAAACAGCGGTTGGCATTTCACATTCAGGAGCTTAATATTCTCTAGGTGACTCACATCTAACTTGTGACTGCAAGCTAGGGTGAGTATTTATGAAAGCATCACTTTTGCACCAGGGTAAGTGGTACACGTGTGATGCAAGGCTTGCAAAAAGGTGTATGAAGACACGCAAATCTTGCCCTGCGTGGCCTCATAAAACATGAGTGAGGCGATGCAGCGCAAATTGCTGCGTCACCTTACTCTGCGCCTGGGAGGCGTTCCATGGGCATTGCATTGGGTTTTCCCATAAAACACCCATGGAATATGATGCTGCCCAGATTTACAACGTGATATAAACCTGGGAAAGCGTAAAATCTATCAGCCCCCAGGAGAGGCGTAATCAGGAGAAATATGTTAATTTCTCCATCTTTTTTCCTCTTTTCATGTGGGCTGCATTCTGCAGCACACATTGAAGGAAGAAACGCCTCATAGGATTTTTTTTGTGTGCTTGAAGGTACCCTTTCCTGCACAAAAACAATCCTGCTTGCAACTGAAGCACCTGCAAGGGTGCCTACGTTGGCACTAAGCTGCAAAAATGGTTCCAGCACAGGCAGAAAATACTGGAATGCACTGTATTTCTTAAATATGGCACATTCTCGCCCTTTCACTTTGGTGCAGGCCAGCAGAGCAAGGTGCCTTTTTGCACTGCCCTACGCCAAAATGCTGTAAATTAGGCCCAAGGTGTGGCAACACATAATGTCATGCTTGCGCTACAGAAGCAGCAGAAACCAGTACTACCTCTCTTCGTTTCTGTCACCTCACTTGCTCGTGAGAAAGTGTCACTCATAGTCGTTGAAATGTCACTCATAATTTCACTCAAATTTTTTAAATGTCACACATGGCAATCTGAAACCTTGGCAGCTATGCACAGCAAAAGTGACTTACTGTGCTGTCTGTGTCAAAATCTGGTAAATGAGGCTCTGAATCTGTTTATTAGTCTGCATCTGCGCTCACACCTCAAGAGGTGTGCGTTGAGAACACTTGCGCCAAAAGCGAGGGGCCTCATTTATGAAAAGTGACGCATCGCTGCGTGAAAACAGCGATGCGTCACTTTTCACTGCGCACTCCTTGCGACACCAATGATGCGTCATATTTAATGTATGACGCATCATGTCGCAAGGACTTACAGATACGTCAGTATTTCTGACGTATCTGTAAGCGCAAAAGTGACGCATTGCTGGAGTGTGTCACAAAAGTGACGCATCTCCAGCAATGCGTCCTTTCACATGGGGAAAGCCCCATGTGAAAGGGCTTGCGTCAGTCTTACGCCTGCTGTGAGGCAGGCGCAAGATTTTGACGCAACAGCATCCTAAAAGTGACGCAGTGAAATCTCATAGATTTCACTGCGTCACTATTACGAGGCTTTTTGCGGGGGAACGCCCCCTCTGCATACATTATACCTGACGCAGGTATATTGTGGCGCAGGGGTTTAAAAAGTGACGCATCTACCTAGATGCGTCACTTTTTAAATATGGCGCAACAAGGCGCATATTTTACGCCGCTGGTGCGTCACAAAAAGTGACGCACCGGCGGCGCAAAACTGACGCAAGGCCTCATAAATAAGGGCCGAGGTGTATACTATCAACGCGTGAGCGCGTGTAGTGGGCAAGCGAAGGAGCCTCGTACTTGGCGCCCTCTGAGCCGGCTGACGTATTGGACGCACGCTCCCATTGTCTGTCAGCGGCGCCACTGCCGGAGACATGCCCGGACATGTCCGCGGGACACACACCTGCCGGGCGCCCGCAGGTGTCCCGAGGGCAGTCAGCGACCAGGGCTTGACATGGACAAATAGCAGGGCAGCGTCCTACTGAGAAGTGCCGGGACTCTCCCGGTAGAAATACTGCAGCCGTGCTAAGGAATGCACGTACTCGAGTCACCATTGAAATGAAAGTGCAGGAAATCAGAACCTCCTCCATTTAAAGCACCGCCAGTAACGCAGTCTAAAATGTTCACTCTAAGTCCAGGGAGTGCAAAGGCCAGGATCTTGGTGGCCTTAGACTGAACTCGCTCGCGGTCCACAGGGATTGTCGAGTGGTCTCAGGTAACCGATAACCCCGGGTCGAGGGATGGTCCGAAGTCCACGCCTATCACCCACATCAGGCCAGACATTTCCTACCTACAATTAACGGCGTCTGAGTGCCGCCCTGTGCTGATCACCGTGGTCCACTGTACCTAGTACTGTCCTTTTCTGAGCCGTCCACCATTTTATCTCCGCCCCTCCCCCCTTTCCACCCTCAACCCGACCCTTCTCTTCTTACATCATTTCTACTGTCCGTATCATACATCATCTTTCGAGAGTTCATACGTTTTCTTAAATCCATGCGTAATTAGCATACAAAGCACCAAGACAGGTTTTTTATTTGCATTCTGGAAGTTGTAGTCCGGGTCATAAAATTAGAAAAATAGAAATATAAAGCTAATAATGCAAATACAAAATCCTGGTGGGAATGAGCTTCTCAGACATGGACCTAGGAAAGTTGGGAGCTCTTCTTTCATACCCTCCAGGCCTTAATCCTGTCTTTTCCTCTCACCCGGTCCCTCCACCTTCTTCTTCCCCCACACTTCATCCACCATTGTTAATTTGTATTACACATTTTTGCAAGACTTCGAAAACACCTTCCTGCTCATGACATATGACAAAAGAAACCTAAGGAGACAGGCCTCGAGGCCACCTGCCTGGTTTGTTTGGGATTACTACCACCCAGAGGCACCAGAACCAAGTCCACCCACTGGCACCTGTATCACAGGGGGCACGGACACCACAACCCATCAAACAGACCCTCGCCTGTGGTTACACGGTCCCAAATGAGAGCCCAGGCCTAGAAAACCCACAGAGTTAGAAGATTACCACGAAAGGAGTGGTTACATATAAAATACATAACACAGCGGCTTCCCTTCTCTCTGCGCCCATGGATTCACTCAGGGACACCACAGTCGACATTTACGCTGTTCCCATCAAAATAAATGTAAACGCCCCCAGGCAAACACAAGAAACAACATTGTTCTAACCCGCCACCTTAAGTCTCCCGTTATGCATAGAAACCTGCTGGCATTCAGATTGTTTTTCTGTGTGAACGCTTGAATACCTCTCAGTGATCTAGCTCCAGTTAAGACTAGTAAGTAAATAAATATCACCTAGGAGCCAAGCATAAATAAAGTGAAATCACACAGACTGGCCTGATAACCAAAAAGAGGAACTGCACTCACGGATGGTTATTTCCACTCTTTGAAATGGAGGAAAGGAAACCACAGAAACATTGATTTGCAGTTAAATGTGAAGAAAATACTTGCAGCATTTTTAGATCTGGCCTACATGCAACTTTAGCCGTACCCCTAATTTTGTCTAATAAAAAAAACATGAATAAAAAACTACATTCACAGATGATCTTTGGATCAGCCCTCACTTCAGCTCTCATTCACATTTTTCTTCAGCCCATCACAGCATGGAGCCATAGGTCACCCCACTTCAGTCATTGGCTCTCATTCACTGTGAGTGACTGTATTTTCCTGATCACGAGTGCGAACCTACCTGCCAGGGCTGGTGAACAGCACATACAAACTAAAAAGGATTTACCTTTTCTAAGTACAGTGGTTAGTTTGTAAAAGAACAAATGCCAGGGCCAAAGTTTTACTCAGAAGCTCGTGGCTGGCGCTATTGAATGTCAGCATGCAGAAAGCCAAGACAGCATAGTCTTGATTCGATGACTTGCTTTTTAAATCCACCACCACATACCACTACACTCCCTGCCCCTTCCGCTCACTTTTACAGGTTATTTTTCATCTCTGCTTTTTCCCTTTGTCACAGTCCTTCCATTTTTCTCTTCCTCCTTCTTTTCCTGCATGTGTTTTTCTCTCTCCTGATCTGGCTCAAAATCTTAGGAGGAAATTTAGGAGGCACTCCCTAAAAATGACAATGGGTGGGCACCAACTGAACACACCAGCTCAAATTAAGGACTGCACCCCACTCTTAGGAAGCACCAATACTATGCTGTTCAAATTATAAGCAACAGTTATTTGTTTTCCTTTGACATATTGATCATAAGAATACGGCTGCCACATTTAAGTGGCAACAGGTTTCCTTTCTTCTTTTTAATATATACAGCACGTCTGCAATTAAATATAAAAAAGTTAATTATTGCATCAGCTTGCTTCTCTGTTACTCCTCAAAATATGCAAAGAGTTTCCATCTGAAAAGAAGTATAATTAAATTTGCTTAGTGGACACAAAAAAAGTTTTCCTTTGGTCTGTTGTTGTATGAAAGTCTGATTTTTTGAACAATTGATTTATCTCTTGGTTTAGAGCTTGCCCCGAATTTTGGCTCTAGGCTCCCTGGTTGAATACAAGAATGAAATTAACTTTGTGCCCTGACTACATTGTTAATGTGAATTAGGTTCTAGGACCACTGTCTTCTGTATCACGTAGTGCCCAGGACTAACCTTGGGAATACCCCATTTTTTGAAATGGCTATTTCCGTACACCGGCACTTACTTTTCCTCACCCAACTCAGATACAGGGCAAGAGAGAGAAAAACAAAAAAGAGGAAAAGAAATAGGAAGCGAAATACAGAGAAACATCGATAAAGGGCGAAAGTAGGGGTGAAAAATAACCTTCAATTTTGAAAAAAACGAGCAGAAAGTGGCAGGTGGTGGATGAAAGAGGCAGGCGTGAAGTGTTATCGGCACTACACAGCGCTGGAATTTGGCACCCACGTCATTGCGTAGTGCCTCTCAGACAAACCTTGGGCGCCGCCAATTATTATGGTACAAATTAAGCTCCGTTGTATCTTTGTTTAGCGAACTCCGGAATAAAACATCCACGTCTAATGAACTTCAATTCCTCCACCACAGTCTCCATTCGCCAGCCCAACACACTGCAAGCCCTCAAAACCGCACTCTTTCTAAATATCCGCCACTGTGTTTCCAACCGCATCTGGAGAGTGATCAAAAGTGTAAAACCACCCACCGTCACCACCAGCAGGAGGAGCGCCGCCTGCACTCCGGACATCATGGACGGAAGAGCGCGGCCCCCGCAGGTCCGCCGGTGTCGGGGGCGCGCACGGGCCTGGCCGCCCCTCTGGCGACCGTCGCTGACTCGGTGCCCTCCTGGCACAGCCTCCGGGCTCAGTGCCCCCGCTGGTGACCTATGGACGTGATGCCCGGGCTCCAGGGACCCACGACGGCTCGGTGCCCTTTCTTGCTCGCTCCCGGTGTCAATGCCCCGTCTGGCGGCGTTAGTCAGCCTGAGGACGGTGCCCCCGTTTCCGAGGCCTCGGTGCCCACTTGCAGGTGTTTCTTGGGTTCGGTGCCCTCCCGAGGTCTCCTACGGGAACGAAGACCCTCTTAAGTCACCTCTTGAAGTTATCGCCCCTTCTAGTCCTTTACTTCACAGCCACTGCTGGTGTAAAGGTGGCTCTGTCCCGTGCCCGCGGTGATTGAACTGTCCGCTTCAGTGCGCTGTGCCCGCCTCGGACCCGATGCGCTCTGGTCGGCTGCCGCCTTCAGACTGAAGCCAGGGTCCGGGTTTCCCCTGGCTCGCCTTCCTGCCCTCGGATCCACACCCTCTCTGCCCCCCTGTCCCCGCCCCTGCTCCAAAGAGCGAGGCTGCCAGTGACGCAATATCCCTGGAATGCCCCGCAGCCGGTTTGTCCAGGGCTCCATCTAACCAGGCAGAGAAATGAATGGCGATTATGAAATACCACTGTGTAAAGTACATTTATTTAGTTGAAAGCGGGCGCAAACAGGTTTAATTTTAAGAACGAGAACTGTCTTATAAACCCGGCCTTCAAGGAGGGTTGCGATGATGTATAAAACATTTTTAAAAAATCAAAAGGATTTCTCAGGTAGAATAAAAATAATGTTCAATATACACAATGCGATGCTTGTGTTACATAATATGGACCAAACCAAAAAAACATGATGCAACTCGACGCTTGAGAAATGTAAACGGCAAAGCAAAAAAACACAACCTTCAATTATGAAAGTTTGAGCGGGTGCTGCAGAAATACAAAGGAGTTCAGCTCTGCGCCTACAGGCCTCTAAAATGAAAACTATATTTCGCATTACGGCGTCGCCCCAGTGGCGTAACTTGTGGGGTCCTGCAAGGTTACAGTAGGGGTCCCTCTAAATGCAATCACCCTGTCGCCCGCCGAGCAAAAGTTCCTCAAACATGCAATCCACACGTCAGTAACAATTTTAGTAACAAAAATGAACTTTAAAATGTAATTTACAATGCATGCCACGTAAGAACATAATTCAATGCAGAAGTAGAAGTAAAATCTTTCTTTGGATAAAAAAAAAATATCCTTAAAAAGCATTACAAATTGAATCCACAAATCGGTACATTGTAATTAAAAAAATTCAAAACGTATTTCACCACAATTGAACGGTAAAAATTGATCAACACCTGTTACTCGAGAAACACCTTAAAACTTAAAACAATTGTGGGATAGACAGCGATAACACTTAGTGAAAGAGCAGAAGAATTTGATATACTGACATTCAACAGCTAAAACTCATCATTTTATTTTTCCCTTTGTCTTAAAACTAAGTGCTAAGATGCATCTTAGGTTGGGCCTCTAGGCAGGACAAACTGGGGGATTACTGCTCCTTCCGCCTTTGCTGTAAAGATGCGGTGTGAGTCCCGAATATATGTTGTAAAGGCAATGTTTAGAGCTATGTTTTCTGGGCACAGGGAGGTGATAATTGCCTGTCTACAAGTCCGAACGCCCAACCTGTTCCACTCTGCTCTGAGTTTGCGTCTACGTTGGGCCATAAGTGAGGGGCATAAGCAAACCACATGCTCTAGCGTTTCAGTTGTCTTGCCACACCCCCTACATGTTAGGTCTTCGAGGTGCGGAGCAAGGTGGGCAGATCTTTTAAAAATCGCCAAACACCCAATCTAATGGCCAGAAAACTCCACTTTAAGTGCAATGAATAAGTATAGGAGAGATAAGTAGCCGGAGATATGCGCCCATAGGAGTTCATGACTGACCATGCATGGCTGCGTCTGCGGAGATGCGCTTTATCCATGAGGAGTGAGCACATTCTGACACTTTTTTTTAATACATGTTTTAAATGCTGTCGTGCTGGGGTTGAGGGCCCATAGGTCGCCGACAGCTATTTCATGGATGGAGTCTGTAAAAAGGCGGCTGTTCGAACCCCCGGGGTTCTTCTGACTGAGCTCCAACCAAACTAGAGACTCTAAGGTTCCTATAACTGCTTTTCTAAGTTTGTGACAAAAATTTAGATAAGTGCCGGTGTTAGAGGCCTCATGATTTAATAAGCCCAGTTCTAGCCTGATCTGGGCAGCAGAGGCAGATTGAGGCAGATGTAGAACTTTTTTGTAAATCTTGGTCACAAGTTGGTTCAGAGTTGTATTTAGCTTACCCCTAAATATTTCGATGCCATACGTTAGGGTGGGTCCGATTTTTGCTCTCAGAATTTCCAGTAGGAATGAGAGGGTTGGACCAGACAGCTCTTTAGCAAGCTTAGATAAAGTAACCTGAAGGGTCGTGGTTTTTGCTACAATTTCGTCGCGCTGTTTGGAGAAGTTACCCCTTGAATCAAAGTGTACCCCTAGGTATTTGTATGAGCGTCCTGTTGTTAGCTTATTATTGTTGTATGCCCACACACCGCCGCCACTGCGTTTCCTTCCAAAGGACACAACTTGGGGTTTTCTTTAAGTTAACCTCAAGTTGATTCTTAGTTGTGTAACTGTGCAGCCTGTCCAAGAGCCTTTGAAGCCCGAACCGAGTAAGACTGAAAAGAACCAGGTCGTCGGCGTAAAGAAGATTACTTATTGATACGCCTCCTACCTTAGGGGGGGTGACTGTTTATTTCATCGAGTGCGACCGGCAAGTCTGCTATGAACAGGTTAAAAAGGAGGGGAGCCAGCAAGCACCCCTGTTTGACTCCTCTAGTTGTCATGATTTTCCGTGAGAGGTGCGTGCCGGACCCCAGCTTCACCTGGACCCAGGTGTGTGAGTGAAGTTGGATTATCGCATCCAGTAGTTTTTCGGGAATCCCTCATTTTTTTAGTTTACCCCGTAGAGCTGCATTTAAGATTAGGTCTTTAGGGGGTTACTTTGATGCAAATAAAATCCAATAAAAAACATAATTGAAAACTAAACTGTCGCCGTCACTGCCTTTGCCTTTTCATTTCAAATCAGTTTCCTTCCTTCGGGCTGAGTGCAGTTAGGAATTTTTACTTTTTTAGGGCACAATAATCTACCTCCTTTGTACCACGTGTGTTAGAGCACTTCCAATAATTATTTGTGCTTCCACATGCTGCTTCAATATTTTCAAGTGTTGCTAAAAACAGACAGTGCAATGTGCAAAACAGCCTGTCTGGGGAGCTGCTTAATTAAGAAGGGTACGCTGAATGTGGTGCTGAAATCTATATGGGCTACCTATGGTTCCAGAATCTGCTGAGGATGCCATGGCAAGGGGCTGTAACATATTCATATTATATTACAGATCTTAAGGGATCAGTCAGTAGTTCTATCCCTCAATTACACCTATTGCCACTGTATTAGCTTGCATATTACCTCAGTATAGCTAAATGGCATAAAAATACTTCACTCCCACAGTGTGAAGCGAACCCCTACGCGCTTACAACAGCAAATAGATTCACCTATATGCTGATCATTTACAACTCTGTCTGAAAATCAAAACAGCTCATGATATGAAACAGCCAAATACATACCTTCAAAGCAACGCAACTGGATGTCAGATACCTAACTAAATCTGAACCCAAGTAGCATATAATTCCTATCTTTCGACAACAACACTACACAACCACAGATTCAAGCCTAGCCATCCCAAATCCGCCTCAGAAGCCTACCTTATTATCACTCTCCATTGACATCCTTTACAAAACTTGGATTCTCCCTGAACACTGTCCTCTCTGGAGCTGTCAAGGCTGGACTACGGGAACGCAGTCCTGTCAGGAATTGCAAAGTCACACCTAGCTCCCATCAAAACAACTCTGAATGCGGCAGCCAGAATGGTCACCGGAATATGAAATTTGACCACATCTCTCCGGCTCTCAGTGAACTTAAGTGGCTCCCAGTTGAAATGATGATCAGCTTCAGAATAGCGTGCCACACTCATAAAGCCCTACATACCAGCAACCCGAATACCTGGCGGCCAAACTAAAACAAGCATTTACAATGCAATGGTTTCGCCTTTGGAAAAGTTAGAGCTATTGGCATTGTAAATGACAAAATGTGTATTTATGTGTTGGTTTTGAAAACAGATAAATAAATGGCATTGTCATTTACATTGTCATTAGCTTAATCTCTGCAGTCACTCTGCACTCCCTAGTCACTCTGCACTCCCTAGTCACTCAGCACTCAAAGTCTTAGCCATCGCGCCCATATACAGCGTCTTCTGCATCCCTGAAGAAGAAACATATAGTTATCACAGTACCAATAACTACACAAATTAAGATGGGTGAATGACATTTAGCGAAAGGACTATGCAGCCATTTGTTGAAAGGAAACACAGATGCTTCTGCCATGGCGCAGGGACGGACTTTCGCACAAAGCGTATATGATTTTGAGGATGACCGTGATGAACTGCAGGTCAGATACACCAACCAGGTTTATACTGGTCAAAGATTTTACTGTCCGACAAACTCTGAAGACACAATCCACCACAGAAGTGCACTTCTAAAGGAACCAGCAGGACTTCATGGGAGGGATGTACAGCCTCACAGGGAGTTAGACAGAGGCCAACAGCAGGGCCCAGTTTCCACTGATCAGCTGTTTCCCTGTAGATAGCTAAATGTCTCTAGGAGGCCACTTCTTTCTCAGAGGTATAAGAGGGAGCAGGCCCAGTCCTCATGGCTCTTCTCAGGTCACAAAGCAAACACAAGGGGATGGACGGAGTGCCGAAACTTTTCAAACACTCACCCACAGTCATGACCCTGTGCCTCATGGGAACAGTGAGGACAGGATCCAAATTCACCATTGCAATGGATTTCAATACTAATTAAAAACAGAGGTTTCATTATTTCTCCAGCTGGTTCCTTTTCCTAGATACAGGTTAGATAATTAACATTGCTTCCCGGTGTTTCTCTATGAGCCAGTCAGCCATCCTACTGTGAAAATAGCTTTTGGGGTTTAGTGACTGTAAAGACATACTTAAGATTTCTACATGTCCTGCTACTAAATATCATGCAACCTGTCTTATAAGCAAGAAGGCCGAAATTAATATTTAAAAGGAAGGTTATTGCGGGTAAAAAGGGGTTAACTTTGACAAGTTGCTGTGTATGTTTTGCACTGTTACAGTTAGGTTACAATGGTATGCCTGAAGGCATACCACTACGATGGATGGAATAATAGGTGCTACAATCCACTAGTGGCATTTAACCTCCTGGGCACATTGTGTACCATATACTAGGGACTAATAGACAAGTTAAATATACCAAGTAGGAGGATTATACCAATCTTACAATGTTAGCAGGGGGACACGGGAGCTTTACAACTGATTAGCTGGGAATAACGCGCACAGAGTTCCAAATCAAGCAATATTAAAGGTTCTGGTAAGAGGTGAAAAATCTGGAGCAAGTTTCCTAAAGAATACCTAGCCACCAATGATAGCATAAATGTAGGTTCAAGTGCTAAGGCACTATTATCACATATTTCTGCCACAGAATGTGCTAATACAAACTGTTCTTTCATCCATATCTTGCTTTCAAATACTCTTTATTCACACGTTCTTTTTTTCTAAATTGAAGTACTCACTGGACATTGATGTTATTGAGTGTTATTTACTGGACACCACTGTATCTAAGCTTCAAACTATTTCCAGCTTCTAGTGGTAAGCTTTGACTGCTAGCCACTAGGTTAGCTTCATATGTGTATCCCATTCTTGAGTAACAAGAAAAAACCCCAGGGGGTGATTGTATCTGTTTTAATGACCCTGGTATTATTTTAGAATGCAAGTCATTCTTGACAACCCTTCCTCTATGTCCCGTCTTATCTTTTCTAGTCTTACTGACCTGCCAATTGAATCAAAAGCAGATTTAAATAGTACAAAAACAATCTGAACCAGGATTCATGATTGTTTGGTTTATTGGGGGCAAATTGACCGAGTTCAGGCATTGGCCTTTGACTTAAAATCCTTTACAAAAACATGCATGTCCCTATGGCAAACACTTGCTGTAACCTGCAAGTTCAACTTGGGAAGAAACATTACTGGAAAGACCTTACTTGGGTGGAATCAAGCAGATTTTGGTGTCACTCTGCCCAATCTTTTGAATCTTCTTATTTTTTTGGTGGGGGAGGACATGGGGACTGTAAAACTCTATTCAAGAAACTGGTTTGGCATGGGACTTGTCCATGGTACAGTATATTGAGCAAAAAGCCCCTTCTCATAATTCAGGAATCCGTTTCCGAATTCCCTCTACTAATCAAACTAGACCCCTAGAATGTGTTGACCAATTGACAATGTTTTCCAACATACTATACCCTTATTTACTGATAAGTGTGGACTGAAATGCTTGAAAAAACAACTTCTGGTTTTATTACCACCCTCATCCATTAAGTATTCGATACATAAGCCCCCAAGATGGATATTTAATGTAAGATTCAACACACGGTTTTTGGAGTTATTTCAAAGCCTGATAGTAAAGAAGCTATTGATAGAGTTGCAAGGTGGTATTTGAAAAAGACAATTCATTGTCAACAGAAAAAAGTAATTACACAATACACAGCTAAAGCTGCATGTAGAAGAGACCTTGAAAATAAGTAGAGCGCATAACAGGGGACTTTTGTGAAATTAATATTGAGTGCCAGGACACTTAAACAGTCAGAAGTGTGGATCTAAGAGGTACATAACTAATACAAGAAACCTTTCACAGCTACAGTGCAACACAACAAACATGGGTTTTTGCTAGGATTGTCACAAGATCTCACTACCTCAAGGACAATGGTTAACCTACCAACCACTACACCTCAACTTACTTTGGCCACGAACGACCATTTGAATGTTATGTACTACAGAGACCCACCCTAGGATACCAAGAACAGTACTAAAGAATCTAGGTATCCGAAAAGTAATTAACATACTCCCAACCATTTTATGGAAACACAAAAAGGGAAAGACAAATAAATGCTGGGTTTCTGGAAAGATCTAACGAATCTCTGATGGGCTTAATAAAATGTAGCCGTATGAAACCAGCCCACAAGCAATACGACTTCACGCGTAGACATATTAGGGAGACCAAAACGTAAAAACTAAAACTGGTACTGGCCATAAGAACTTTATCTGAACAAAGACTCCACCGAGCACTAACACTATAGGAGAAGGAGGTCCTGGTACCAACTAACATGCAATTTGTTAAACAGACCGATTGAATGTTCCAGAATAAATAATGTTTTTGAAATGTAGATTGTATAAAAACATGTCTCGCACGACATGTAGGGGTAACACAGTTGTTTTCTTTGATTGATATTCCTATAGATTAATGTAAAGTAAGATGCATCGAATCAAGTTATCTGACTCCTAAAATAAAAATAGTTCTGGAGGCAGTTTTAATCTGCATTCCTATTTTATCTACCATACACCATTGCCCTCCCCAACACCACCAAGATTTTCATTTATCAGCACCAATCCTATAAAATCGCAAACAGCGACTCCCACCTATACCATCAGACAGCGCACTACAATAAAGATTATATCTATCTCCTTTCCAATCAGCATCCACACCACCAGCCGTTCACGCTTTCTTAGCGATAAAGTTGTCTATTTAACCCCAAAAAACACTCTACCCGGTTACGCTCGTATTATACCAATCTCTCCGTTACCGCCACTTAATATCGCAAGGCCCTCCCACAAACCAGAAAGCGTCCGTTAAAAAAACACCTCAAATACCCTCCCGTTTCGCCAATCGTTAATCTCAGAGTCACCCGACTTCAGACCAGGAGCCTTCCCCGTGCTCTGGACGACTCTCGCCCGCGACCGGTGATTGATGGCTCGGATATTAGGCAGATGGAGTGGGTAACCCTTAAACTCGACCTCAGCACAGTTTAGAGAGCGCGCCAGAGGCGAGGCCTAGTGGGTAGGATTTCACCTCAGAATGATTACCGAGATTGGAGCAGGGTGCCGGGTCGCAATCAGACGCGTACCCGGGCAGGGTCAGAAGGCGAAACGTTCTTCCGTCCTGTCCCGAAAAGACCACAAACAGCGACACCGGAGGGAGAACACACCGCATCCGGGACAACCTCAGTACTTACAGTGGACACAGAGAAAGGACCACCAGCCGCGGTTCAAAGACACAAACGAAGGACTCAGGACGGTGCTACAGCAAACCATAGAGACAGAAGAAAGACACATTAAAACAGTTGCATTGCTAGATTAGCTGGAAAAAACCTAATAAGCGGTCTGGGCACATTAACTTTCTAGACGAATGAATTAAAAGTAGCAAAAACTTACACACGGACAGCGGGAGGGGGGCGGGAATGGACAGCGCATCTGACCCGAGCTCCAGAAACAAATCACTTTCAGTGAATGGGGAGGGACCGGGCACACGGGGAGGGGGGCGGAACGGACACACGGTGAGGGGGAGGAGGGGGCGGGAAGGCAAGATTTTAAAACAAGCACTCACCTGGGCTTCCTCCGGCGGCCGTGGTCAGCATAGAGTGACAATAACAAACCCAGAAGAAAAAAAAAAAGAAACTCCGCCCACCGCCCAATGACGATGCAAAAAGGGTGGAGAGGGAAAAAAATGCAGGAATGCCCACGAATCTGGTCCGGCCATGATGGACAGATCTCTGTTCCAATGGCTAGCCTCCATTTATGGAGCTAGCCAATGGAACAGAGGGCGGATTCAAGTCCCCCATACTGAAAACTAAAGATTTCTCCTGGGGGCGGAGCTAGGAGCTCCGTGCCCCAGGCGAAACCTAAAAAGCCGGTCAGGTCAGGAACCTTAGAAGCTCCAACTCCCTCCTCTCATCCCGCCACAAACTCGAAAAATAAAAACTGTAACTCGTTCCTTTGCCGGAAGCGCGCCTAAAATCTGGAACTCCATTCCCCCCCCACATCAGAACCATCCCCTCCTTTGTAAAATTCAAAAGCCAACTCAAAATCCTGTTCCTCAACCGTGCCCAAGGGAACCGATAGAAGCTCTCAGAGTGAAGGCACAGACTTTTATCCGCTCCTGCACCATCTCAGGGAGAATACGAAACAGATGTTCCCTCGAATACAAAACCGATACCTCAACATCGACATGCATTTTTGTCACTTTCTTGTATTTTCTTGTTATCATCGCAATGTATCCTCTGTAAAGCGCTCCGATACCCTCGGGTCAGGCTAACGCTATATAAAGCTACTAAATAAATACCTTTTAGCCAAGAAAAAACAAGTCATCTGGTTACCCAGTGACCATCCTGAAAGAAATGAGACCTTTCTTAGCCGAAGCCTGCTTCAGAGCAGCTGTGCAAGCTTTAGTCTTGTCTCACCTGGATGGTGACAACTTAACTTAACATTCTGCCAACACCACACTGGACACCTGACAGGCATCCTGCAGAATTCTGCGTAACTCATAGAATGCATGAAATATAGTCTAGGAATTACACTGGCACTGCCATTGAAACATGCATCATCTTCAAGGCTAGCGGACTCATTGATAAAGCCACCTGAAATGCAAAGCCTGCATATCTAGTCAAGAAATGACCCCCCTCCGATGTAAACCTTCACACCTTGAGCCAGGACACCACCTAGCTGCAAACTGAGACATGCAAGGAAGAGAAAGCCTGTAGGCTGGCCGTCTCGATCTATGCACCTAGGATATAGAATGACATCCCCATTACCATCAGAACTGCTTCCACTGTATTGAATCAATGTTGTAAAGGAGCTTGTGACTGACCTATTCAGAAAACCCTACTGCCGAGCCACCATATAAATATTCTTATTCGTTGTAAATGATCATGAATCGTCATGAGCCGGGTATAAATCCTAAAAAAAGAAGTGGGTGGACTAACCAAATTAGCCAATATGTAAGTGACATCATGTCGCATGCCACCACAGTGCATGACATTACAACGCTTGACATCACAGGAAGTAACCTCCTTGGAAGTGACATCACAAGAAGTGACACCAGGTATTAAGACCTTCCTTTATACAGGGCCAGTTTAACACGGACAGTGTATGGAGAATGATGCCCTACCCTCCTAACCTAGTGACTGGAGAGAGGAACGCCTCATGAAACGTTTGGTGACCGCGTTTGGTCTGCTCAGATTGGGGAGGGCAAATAAGGATGAGGAGGTTATGGTTGGCAATTAAGTTGGGGTTATTTCTGTGTTGCTACCTGTAGGAAGGTGGATATCTGACTATATGGTTATCCCAACTTTTTGCCTAGTGTTTAGCTGGTTTTTGATTTAGTTGGCCTGGGATCCTGCTATTCAGGGCTGCTCTCTCTGGAAAATGGACTTCATGTACTTTAGGTACATATCCAATTGGGTATTGGGTAACATTGTGAGCCCCTGTATAGTGTACCAAAGGTACCCAGGGCATAGGTGCATCCAAGGCCTACCAGGGGCTGCAGCATGTATTATGCCACCCCTGGCTGGCCATCCAAACTGACACCACAGGCTGATCACTCAGCTTGGGTAAGGTGGTGTAATTACCCCTTGCTTAGATATAGTATTCCTATATCTACCCTTATATATCAACACATATATACCTATAAGTCACTCCTATGGCAGGCCTTAACAATCCTGAAGGCAGAGTGCTTGGTTTTATGTGAGATCAGTGCTTAATTTGTGCCGGTGCTTTCCGGTGCTTAGCACCGGCACTTATTTTTCAGGGCCGGGGCTACACCATGCGTCTGCACTTAATATGTCATTGTGGCAAAGTCAGTAATATAATTAGATCACTTACTGACTCACTGCTGCAAACAGTCTTGTTTGTCTCCCGATTCTTCCACAGTTGTGAAGAGTGGCTGTGAGAGCCAATAATAAAATGAAAGATTCATTCCCGTTATATCTGAATTTGCCTTAGGTAGCGCCGCGGCCCTCAGTTCAGTGTTGCCGGTGGGCAGGACACTGATTGGGCTAGATTTGGTTCTGTGGGGGGTAGGGGCTGTGCATGCTGCGTCATGCGCGATGACCTTTCCCACCATCCTCATCTGCAACTACAACCGGTTTGGCACGTCGGCCATCACCAAAAACGAAGTGCTGTGAGCTTGCCAGCTCCGCAACATAGAGAACGAGGAAAGGTACAGTGACTACTTGCAGGCCTCAGGCCTGGTGGACGACCGCCCCCAAATCATTCCACAGCAAGTCCCTCAGCATGTGGGACTTTTTCCAGTGCACGGGCCACAACATGGAGGACATGCTGCTCCACTGCCAGTACCGAAATGACGACTGCAGCTTTGTTAACTTCACCACTGTGAGTAATCATGTAGCGCCGGAAATCAAGAGGGTGTCTCAATTGTGCCATGAAGAGATTCAAAATGTGACGCAGAGGTCAAAGTACGTTTTCATTGTTCTTGTGTTTATTATTAACCCTAATTTCTAGGTCTATTAGATTCCTCGTGTTATTATTTTTAGCAGTGCGATTATATCGTGTGTTTATCATTGGAGGCTGTGTAGGTCTGAGGGTAGAAAATAATTTCAGTTTCGGTATTGTTCACTTATATACAGCCGCTGTAAGATACGTTTGCTGGGCTGGTTTCTTCAGCTGCGATACGTGTTAAACTCTTGAGGCTACTCTTTCGGGTTGAATCAAGCATTCTTTCTTTAGAGGTCAACAAAAGAAATGGCCCTAACTTAAATGGTAGCAACACCTGATTTTACTACTCTACGGAATGGCAAAGTCTGCTGCATCTGCGAGTGCTGTATACAGTCACAAGTTAGTGACCAGACCAACTTTGGCAACTCTAAAGAGACTATAATAAAACATGTGTCTCTTTATCTATAAACACGCTCACAAATACAAACACCTAAACGCACAATGTGTGAGACGCCAGCACAATCTCAACATCATCTCCTACGCCGACGACACCCAGCTGATCCTCTCCCTGACCAACGACCCGCCGCCGCCAGAACCAACCTCCACGAAGGGATGAAAGACGTAGCCGAGTGGATGATGACCAGCCGCCTGAAACTGAACTCAGACAAGACGGAAGTCCTCATCCTTGGCTCCTCGCCCTCCGCCTGGGATGACTCCTGGTGGCCCCTCGCCCTGGGCAACGCACCCAAACCGACAGACCACGCACGCAACCTGGGCTTCATCCTGGACTCCTCCCTCTCCATGGCCAGACAAGTCAACGCCATCTCCGCGTCCTGTTTCAACATCCTGCGCATGCTACGGAAGATCTTCCGGTGGATCCCCACCGAGACCAGGAAGACGGTCACCCAGGCCCTCGTCACCAGCCGACTAGACTACGGCAACACCCTCTACGCCAGAACCACCGCCAAGCTCCAAAAGAGACTCCAGCGGATCCAGAACGCCTCAGCCAGACTCATCCTCGACATCCCCCGACGCAGCCACATCTCCGGACACCTGAGAGACCTGCACTGGCTCCCCGTCAACAAGAGAATCACCTTCCGTCTCCTCACCCACGCACACAAAGCCCTACACGACCAAGGCCCGAGCTACCTCAACAACCGCCTCAACTTCTACGCTCCCAAACACCACCTCCGATCGACCAACCACGCCCTCGCCGCCGTCCCCCGCATCCGAAGAGCGACAACAGGAGGAAGGTCCTTCTTCTACCTGGCCGCCAAGACCTGGAACACCCTCCCTACCGACCTCCGCCTGACCCAAGACCACCTCTCCTTCAGGAAGAAGCTCAAGACCTGGCTGTTCGAGCAGTAGCGGCACCCCACCCCCTCCCCCAAGCGCCTTGAGACCCTCTGGGTAAGTAGCGTGCTCTATAAATGCCTTGATTGATTGATTGATTGATTGAGTCTGTTTTATGATCACGCGCCAGCCTTTCATCGGCGGTAGAGTGTGCAGCCTTCAAAGATCCCTGAGGTTTTAAAGTGTGCGCTGGTGGAATCCACATTTTTGCTGAAAGAGTTCTGCTGATATGGTATTAGGAGCTGTGGCGTAATGAAACTTGAGGGGGCCCTCTGCAAAGTACACGAAGGGTGGCCCCCATGGAGCACGCAGGCTCCCTCACCCTGCCCCACGGGGGCTTATGTGTTATACCACTTATTTGGACCCGGTATACGGCGATGTAGCCGGCAGCAGTCAGCCCTGGAAAGCATGTGATGTGAGGGTAGCCGCGGTGCCTATTTGAACACCGCAGCCCTGCCATAGCATGTCATACTCTCAGTGCAATGATGTCATCACAAGGCACATTTATTAGTAAAGGTCTGAACTATGCTACAAAGACTTTCTTATGAGGGATAAGCCAGTTAAGAACTAGCGGCGAATATGTGTGAGTTCATTTTCGGAAAAGCCAACTCAGCATTTCATCATTCTGACAATGATACATTCATTACTTCCAAGGCTTGTAAACGAGAAACTGATGCAAATCAAAACATGAAATTATTTCTTTTTCTGAAAGTAGTTTGGCATGGTTGTGTTAAGTCAAGAACAACATCATATGGTTACGACAATGGTACAATTGAGTGGTGCCAGGAATTTAGCTGGGCAGACAACTAGAAGAAGTGGCTGCAGCTTCCTAAGAAAAATATTGAGCACCGGGACTTAATTTTTTACAAATTAAGCACCGTGTGAGATGGTGCTCTAGCATGAGCTGAGCCTGTCTGCAGCTTTCGGAACCATGTCCTTATAGCTGTTCTATGATATAGCCATACCATATACTCTTAAGTGCATTATAATCGTCGCGGTTAATGCTAACTTTGGTTTGGCTTTATCAAAACATGTTGTGTAAGGTGTCAAACACTTTCGAATACTCCCCCCCCGCCAGTCCTGGCGGCGGGGGTAGCATTCCACCCTTCGAGAGGGAGAAGACATGTAGTTACTGCTTTATCCGGTTAAAGTTAAACAGAGCCTCAGCATCACAAAATGGATGCTGCTGCCACAGACACGAGTCTGACCTTCTGCTGCTGGACGAAACTCCAGCAGGGGAGGCCTGGACAATAGGTTTCCTGTCAAGTGAGGTGCTGGCACCTCCCCAGACAGCCTGTAGTCGATTGGGGCAGGGTGGGTTCAATGGAAACTACTGTTTCCAGACACTGCCTGGGGAACACAAGGTGCTCCATGCATAGCCTGGTTCAAACCAGTTGCTGGGGCACTCCATCCCCAGCTCTGGTGCGAAACTGGACAAAGAGCAAGGGGTGTAACCACCCCCTTTTCAGGTTCCACCCATAGGAGGGACCTACCAGGTAATCCAGCCCCTTAGATTAGTATAAAGTTAGGAGCTGTGTCTAGAGACATTAGATTATCCTGGAAGAAACTCTGAAACGAACTCTTGGACCTTCGACGTTCCAATTTCAATGGAAGACTGAAGATATCTCCCTTGTGGTCAAGGAGTGACCACCCTGTGCAAACAGGCACCACCAGTAACTTGCCTGTTTGCTTTGTCGACGCTCCTGCCGGAACCCGAAGACTTAGCAACGCAGCATCTGGACTTCCAGACTTTTCTGACTCCGACCCACATCCACAGCAAAGCTGAGACCCGTGGCGGACACGAGAGACGTGGGACCGGACACCCTGCAGTACCTGCTTTTTGCTACCTGTGCAGCTTCTGAGGCACCCTCGAAGTTGTGCATCGGGGTTTGAGAAGCCCCAGCCCTGAGCAGCATTTGCACCGAAGCACAGCCCTCCACACTCCACGAGTGCCTGCGCCTGCATTTCAGCTCAATGCGTGTTCGCAGTTGCTAGCCCGTTGGCTAGTGGCCCATCTGAAGACATCCTTTTGAAACAACACCACTTGCCTGGTTGCTCCGGGCTTGCTCCTGCTTCCCTGCAAAAGAGAAGCGCCCCAGACCTTGCTGGTCTGAACAGAAGCCAATCTTCTAATCCTGCGTGGATTGCATTTGCCAAGGTTTGTTGGGTCCAATCCAGATACCGACACCGTCAACAGCTAGATCCGTCATGGGACAGCTCGACTCCAGCTCCTGGTTGTCGTCGACGCCTCCCGGACCTCGTGGCTGCGGAGACAAGCTTCCCCTCTTCACCTGTTTGCAACTCAACATCGCCTGGTTCCTTCCTGGTCACTGGCTAGTGACCCAGACTGTGTCCCCTCTGCTTTCAGGTTCTTCACTGCTCCGATCCACCCTTCGATCCATCCGGACACTTTCCTCCTGGTGGCCTGCAGCATTTTCTTGCAGCTCTCCATAGGATTCATCGACGAAACCCGACACGAAAAGACACCTATGCACCCGGCTTCCCTGGGTGAGGTAACTCGAGTACTCCGGTGCTCCCTTGGGTAATACCTATCCAAGTGTCCTAGTTTAACTGGGTTTTCCTGTAGTCCACCTGGAAGTGTTCGAAATCTACTACTTTGTAACTTTTACGTTCCCATTGAAACTCTATGGTAACTCGCGTGTGTGTTTAGACACTGCACACACATCCTGTGGGACTCCTACTTCCTTACCTTTGATTTTTCAGTGTAGCCCCAGCGATTCTCTAGGCCCTAGGCCTATTCACCTTTCCTGAAGTGGTTCTTATACCACCTGCTTAGTATATGGTTCGTGAGGCCCCTAGGGCAGAATTGTATTTGTGCAATTTACAGTATGCTTATTGAGTAACTTGTGCTGTATCTCAAACTCTGACCTCATAAAGAGTGCAGAGGGGTTGTGTTAGTAATAAATACATATATATTTGATATATACCTTGTGTGGTGTCCTTTCATTTGATATTCAAGGGACTATTATTTGTAAAACCGCTGGCTTCACATGCTCTCTGAAGTTTTAGCCTAAGACTGCTTTGTCCATGCTACCACTAGGATAGCTGGTCTATAAGGTTGACTTTACAACCATCACCATAAGGGTTGTTTGGACTCGTGCAAGGTGCCCTCTAGAATAGTGGACATCATATACCAGGCCAACTTCTCACACTACCAATATATGCTGAATCTGTAAACAATCTGGGTATACTAGCATTGATTTAAACATCCCTATTCTTTGTGGCAAAAGCTCTGTTGATTGCTTTGTATTCTGGTACTAAAAACAGTGACTTACACCTGTAAACGAATCTGCCAATGGCAGTACTTCTTCAGTCCCAAAAAACAAACATGGTGCAGCCTCAAACGTTGTGCAGGTTATAATCATATCAGAGACTATTTACTCTTAGCAGTTCCACTATATAACCAGCACCCATTCACTATGTCTTTTGAGGAGATCTTACACCTTACAACAAATCAAGCTGACACTAAAGTGTATACCACAGAAGAGGCAGAGTCCATATATTCACTTATACAGGATACTAGAGCCTTCCAGGCGAAACCTGGATCCGCAAATCAAGTTTTGAAACAGTTAGAGTACACACTGAAAAGAGAGGTTAACCAAAGGCTGCATGCCACCACACTTATCCAATACCACAAGGTAAAACACATAACATATTCATGGCTAAATTTGAAGGTGTATATATACTGCAGCAACAAGACTGGTCTGATCATTTAGAGCTGTACCTCCGGTACATCAATGACATTTTACTAGTATGGAAGGGACAAAAAGAACATCTGGAAGAATGCATCAGGGTTTTAAACACACATCATTCTCAAATCAAGTTCACTCATTCTATCAGTAAATCACGCATTAACTATTTAGACATTGACATTGAATTACATCACAGGAGCTTCAAGACACAGGTATAAAGGAAGCCCACGGACCGGAATGCGGCACCACATTGTCAAAGTTTTCATTGGCCTTCCGTAAAACAACATTTACCTTTAGGGTGGGGGACTCTTTCTCCTTATCAGAGGTTGGACCAAGTGTTAACTATTAAAACTGCTAGTTTTCTTTTATATACATTGCGATAATAGATGGAGGAACTTTGATGCTGCCGAAATGGATAGCGCAATGCTCAATGCACCCACTGAGGTACCACCCCTGGAATTGAGTAATAGGTATATTCCCTTGAGTGGTCTAGATTCCCAGGATTGACTGGATAGAGTAACCCCCTCTCTGCTACAGCCACAAGAGGTTGGATCTGCTTTAGACCTTGCTGTTATCTCGGGTACTACTTTAGCACCACACATTCATGGTAACCTAGGTTCTTGCGACCAAGTTACTAATACTGTGCTCCAAAAATTTTAGTAGATCACCCACAGGAAAATGCTTCTGGTTGCCGCGATTTAATGTTTTTATCTTGGAATGTAGCGGGGCTAAACACGAAGATAATTGACCCAGAATGAGGTAAATTTATGCACGCTTTTCTCTTCTGTATACTACGGGAAACAGGGGCAGTAGGGTGTGTCCATAGGGTTGGTTTCACCACATATAGTATCGAAAGGATACAGCCTCCGGTTGGTCGCCCATGTGGTGGCCTCCTGATATGGGTCAAAAATACATTGATCTGTAAAGTAAAGGCCCTGCATCTTGGTTGTCCCGAGCTACTTGGTTTAGTACAGTCCCTAGGTAAGGGGTCCAAAAAAATTATACTCTTCAATATATACAGTCGGTTTCACAGCCCACATAGACTCTCAGGGACAATAACATTGTTGGCTAACTACCTTGATTCAATCACAGGAAATCACTGGTTGAATGTCGCTGGTGATCTTAATACAACTTTTGAGCCAGTGAATTATATACAGGACCTCATCCTTGAGGGGAATGAGGCTAGGGGGATTGCAAAACTTCAGATTTCACCCATTAAGAAAACTACAAGGGTGGGGCAACAAGTACTATTGTTTACTATCGCCTATGGTGTTAGAGCCTGTAATGGCAGAACAGACTCTGAGAGAGTAGCAGGTCATACCTTTAAGAGGGGGGGCATCAACATCTCGGATTGATTATATCCTTGTTGACTTAGATCTGTGGTCACTAGTCAAAGATATGGTCATTATTCCTAGGGAAGATAGTGATCATGACGCTTTGGTGCTTACAATGTCGGGACTAGTTACACAGTGTAGGCACTCTAGGTCTGAGTCTGCACAGGTCATTACAAATAACAACAATAGGAAAGTCAAATGGCCAATGATCTTAGCCGACTCAAACTCTCTCCCCCAAATATATTCTGTGGTGGAGCGGTCTCTTAAAGATCTAAGTATCCCCACAATTGAGTTAGGGGCGGTCATGAGGATTTTTCATGAATTAACTACCAGTTTAAAACCTTTTTTTATAAACAAAGTAACAGAGTTAAGCAGCAAATAACACCCCGGTTCAATGATGCATGTAAAATGGCTAGGAACGAGCTACTGGTGATGGTAAAAACAAAATCCCATGCAGAAATCGTTAATGGCAGAAGGTTATATAAACTAGCCCAAAACAAAGCGAAACAGGACTGGGAGTATGAAAATTGGAAACTGCTTTTAGAAGCTGCTAAAAACAAGAATAGTCAATATTTTTGGCACCTATTGGCAAAGGGATCATCAAATCTGGTAGCACAAACAGACTTACATATTCAGCCCCTCGTATGGGAAGATTACTTTGGAGCATTGTTTGCAGATCAAGGGCCGTTGTCCGCTCCAGCTTTAAGTTTTAATCCTTGTGAAAATATCACTCTTGCGGAAACAATTATGGCCATCAAGTTCCTGCAGAGTGGTAAAGCACCGGGTCTGGACAAGCTTCCAGGAGACCTGTTTAGGGCTGAACAGACTGTCTGGGTTCCATGGCTCCAAAGGGTTTACAATACTATTTTAAAGGGGGGTGCAATTCCAGAGACCTGGCGGGGTGCTGAAATTATCCCTATCCACAAAAAGGGCGATAAAGTGTCGCCAGGGAATTACAGGCCCATCAGTCTTATTGATGTAACGCAAAAAATTTCAGTAAAAGCATCTTGAATAGAATCCAAAACTGGATAGAGGACAACAATGTTCTGTCAAATCTACAGGCAGGATTCAGGGCCGCAACCAGTACCGCGGACTAAGTCTTTAGGTTTCTCCTGTTAATCTGGAAAGAAGTCACAAATAGAGGAGGTCATCTATAAGTAGTGTTTGTGGACTTAAAGACCGCCTTCGATTCCATCGACCGGTCCCAACTTTGGCTAGCACTGAGCTCATTGGGTTTACCAGCTTATTTGCTCAGACTTTTAGTTAGGTTACCCCAAGATACCTTCGCCAGGGTCAGGTGGAATACTGAAGGCTCCCTGACTAACGCCATAGCTGTTCAGAAGGGCGTTCGTCAGGGATGCGTTCTTGCTCCTACATTGTTTATCCTCTACATAAATGGCTTAATAGGAGAACTTTTTAATTGCGGTGGCAACCCCCCAAAATTGGCTGGAAAGGTAGTGCCCTATCTGCTTTTTGCAGACGACACACTGCTTATTGCCAGAACACCCTGTGGCATTTAATACTTTTAAAATAAATTTGCCCTAGTTTGCAAAGATAAGGGTCTAGAGATAAATGGGCTGAAGACCAAATATATGGTCTTTAATCCATATAAGTCTAATAAGAGGAAACTTACCCTGGGCATGCATAGTTTGGAGCAGGTTGGTTTATTTGACTATCTGGGTATCCATATCAACGATAGGCTGGCATGGACACCGCAGATAGAAAGAAGCATTGCGACCCTTCAGCATGTTGATTGTGCTATAGTTCAAAGGGCTAGAGCTTCCCCGTTTCAGCCAATATCGCCCAATATTGAAATTCATAGGGCTAAGAGACTAGGTGCAGCCCTTTTTGGGGCCAAATTGTGGGGGTTGGAAAACCTGACACAACTAACACGTGCTGAAAATAAATTCATGAGAGCCATTATGAGCCTCCCAGTGAATACACCACTCCTGCCACTAGATTAGATCTTGGCCTAAAACCTATTGACCATTATGCCAATTTGAGGTCAATCCTGTTCTGGATCAGGGTGTGGATAAGCAAAACACAGGTGCCCCTGAGGGAGGCTTTGGTAGAGTTGACTGCTCTGCATAATCAAACAGGTTGCATTAAGTGGTTTAGTAAGATCAAGGTCTGGTTTACAAAAATTGGGATGGTGCAACACTGGGAAGACCCAGGGTCTATGACTAAACTTACGATCCCTTTAGTAAAAAAAAGGTTCTGGGAACTAATGGTCTCAGAAAGGGTTGACCGGTTTGCACATGGCACTTTGACAGTGGGGTTTTTAAATACTGAAGGAGTATTTGCGTTTGAAGGGTTTCTGGGTGATATCGAACCGCCTCAGGCTCGAGTTTTGTATGTTCAGTTTAGATACGGAACCCATCCTTTGAATGCATTGAAGAGTTCATGGGGAAACCTGTCTGTTAATCCATTGTGTCCTTTATGCCATATTTCACCTGAAACCACTGAGCATTTTTTCTTCTGCTGTTCCTTTTACGCAGAACTTAGAAAAACTTTGCTGGCCCCTGTATGTCGTATTCTATCTTTTTTTTTTTTTTTTTGAAAACCTTTATTATTATTATACCTTCACATCTTTACACAGCATGTCGCCTACAACCCCGAAGGGCCGGCCGCTAATCTTGAGTGCCACATCGGAACGACAGCCTTGAGTAAATACAGTGTAGTTGTTGAAGAAGTCATTTCAGTAAGGGTCGCCCGAAGAAGTAGTGAAGGACAAAAGCAAATGTTCCATACAGGGTAGATGAGGTTCTCATTTTCTTTTTTTTGAACTAACTAAAAGAACATTCGAACATCGGGAATTCACAGTGCGATCATTGACTACGTACATTGCTAGATAGATGCGAGTACACCTGGGATAAGACAAAGCCATGTTCATCCTGGAAGCAACATAGGGCAAATAGAAAACATCGCCTCCCCCAATCCCTCCTGAAGGACCCCTTTCCACAGCCAACCACCCTCACTCCAACCCATCATCCTCATCCGAGTCCATTGGGTCATCTTCTGGCAGCGGGTCGCAGATGTCACCCCGGTAGGTGTTCCATGGGGACCAGACCTTGTTCCACTTGCCAGGACAGGCCCTGCTGAGGTATACCGCCCTTTCTGTAACCATCGTTCTGTCCATGTTTGTGCACCATTGTGATGTTGTCGGGAGGTCCGCCACCCCCCAACGCTGTGCAATGTCGCGCTTTGCTACCATCATTCCCAGTGTCACCCAAAGACGGCCGTACCGGGACAAGTCTGTTGGTTCCCATACATTGAGGAGGCATCGTCGTGGCTCCGGTAGCACCGAGACCTCCAGCACCTGAGATACAGTACGCAGGACCTGACGCCAATAGTTGTGTATGCGTGGGCAATCCCAGAATGTGTGGAAGAAGGTGCCCTCCTCCCCGCAGCCTCGCAAGCAAAAGGGGTCTGGGGTTCGGTGTATGCGGTGTAACAGAGTTCTAGTGTAGTATGTTCTATGGAGGATTTTGAGCTGAACCAGCCTCATCCTGGCCGATATGCCCGCTTCCTTAGGGGAAGCCAGTGCCTCATTCCACTCATGCTCGTCAAGCGCGCCCACCTCTTGCTCCCATTTTCCCTTGAGGGATATCAGTGGATCTGGAGAGTTATTAAGGAGCTTCCGGTATGTGAGGGAGGTCGCCCTCTCTACCATATAGTCTGTCAGGAGGCGATCCTCCAGCGGGGAAGACTCAGGAAGAGTCGAACCAGCCAGGATGGCCGAGAGTAAGGCGTGGCGGATCTGTACATATCGGTATGTCTCGTGTGGTCCCAGATCATAAATCTCTTTCAAACGGGTGAAGGTGATGACATTCCCTCGCTCCCACATATCCCCCACCGTGGAAATTCCAATGGTGTCCCATCGGGAGAACCCCTTACTGAACCGAAGATTGCCCAGGGCACGCGCGTCCCAGAGTGGAGTGAGTTTAGTGATCGTACGTTTCCATCCCAGTGCAGCGGTGGCTGCATGCCAAGTGGCTACAGTGAGCCTAGTGGGGCCCACAAGTGGCCTAAGCTTCCTCCGATCGTAAAGTGGGGCTAGTATATTATTGGTGCCTAACTGAGCCCTGTCCGCCTGGAACGCCGGGTCGGATTGCGGTGCATGTAGCCACTGGTTAATGGGCCTGAGTTGTGCTGCCCAATAATAGAGATGCAAGTTCGGGAGTGCAATGCCACCCTCGTACCAGCTTCTGCAGAGTTTGGCTTGGGCTATGCGCGCAGGGCGATTGCCCCACAACAATCCGGAGACTACTGCTGCAATCTTCCTGAAGTATCCCGTTGTCACCGGGAATGGAGTGTTGTCCAGGATGTATAGGAAACGGGGTAGGGACTTCATTTTAAACAAAGCAGCTCTCCCCAGCATCGTTAACGGCAACCCCGCCCAGAAGCCTGCGTCTTGTTTGAGACGATCCAGTGGCGGTAAGAGGTTCAGCCTTATATATTCGGAAGGGTCTCTCGTGATGTAGATGCCTAAATATTTAAATGAGGAACCGGCCAGCCGTAGAGGGCAGTCCGGACCAAGTGTTGGGGGGTCCCCTGTCAGCACATACAACTCTGACTTGTTCCAGTTGATGGTGTAACCTGAAACTTCGCCGTGGCCGTCACAGAGATGCAAAAGAGCTGGTACGCCATGCTCGGGATCTGTTAGGTACACCAGCATGTCGTCCGCATAAAGAGATATGCGGTCCTCCCACCCCTCCCTCCATTGAATTCCCTTGAGTAGGGGGGTAGTTCTGATGCGAATAGCCAGAGGTTCTAGGGAGAGTGCAAAGAGCAGGGGGGAAAGAGGGCAGCCCTGCCGGGTGCCACGGCGAAGCGGAAACGTGCGTGATATGTGGCCGTTCGCCACCACGTGTGCCACTGGCGCTGTGTAAAGTAACTTTATCCACGAGATGAAGTTTGGGCCAAATCCCATGTGTGAAAGGACTTCAAAGAGGTAGGCCCACTCCACCAAGTCGAAGGCCATCTTCGCGTCCAGAGCCAGTATAGCGGCACTATCGCCAATGCAATCTGCCCTCGCCAGTACCCCGTGTACCCTTCTAAGATTTAGCGCGGTATTTCTGTGGGGCATGAATCCTGACTGGTCCGGGTGGATAAGTTCGGACAGGTGTGGCATTAGACGGTTAGCCAGGAGTTTTGCTAAGATTTTACTTTCCGCATTAAGCAGAGAGATAGGGCGGTAGGATGAGCATTCCTCTGGGGGTTTACCGGGCTTAGGGATAGCCACAATTGTGGCCGTCCGTTGGTCCAGCGGAAGCACCCCCTTCTCTCGACATTCCACATACATTTTAAGTAAGTGCGGGCAAAGAGCGTCAGTGCGCGCCTGGAACCACTCGACCGGAATGCCATTTGGCCCAAGTGCCTTGCCAGGTCGGAAGGCCCCAATGGCCATCCGAAGTTCATCTGTGGTAAACGGTGCCTCCAGATCAGCTATGGCCTCTGGCTGCAGCGATGGAATGTCTATATTGCTTAGTGCACATTGGGCCGCAATCATGGTCACTTCCCGTTCGGGGGTATACACTTTCTCAAAGTGGGACGCCAACGCCTCTACCACTCGATCAGGGTCAGTTAGTATCCTGCCATGGCCATCCTTCACCTGCTGAATCCCCCTAGAGCTACCCCCTCTTCTGTTGAGCCAGGCCAGCATCTTCCCTGCCTTGTCCCCCACATCGTACACCCGGTTCTGTGTGTCGGCTATATGTCCCTGTGTCGTGAGTCGTGCATGGTCTGCGTACAGTTGCTGTTGAAGTGTGAGGGTGTGTGCCGTACCTTCCGTGGGGTTGGCTTTGTGGGCAGTAGTGGCTGCGCGCAGTCGGAGCTCGAGGGCAGAGTGTTCAGCTGTTTGTTCCTTCCTATGTGTCGCTATAGAGCTTATCGCCTGTCCCCGCAACACTGTTTTATAGGCCTCCCAGAGAATCTCAGCCGAGGCTGGCTCATTTTCTGTGAAATAGTGTTCGGTGGCCTTTTTAAGGGCCTTCCTGACCTTCGGGACTTTAAGATAGGAGGCGTGAATTGGGTATATGCGGCGACGGGACCGTGTCCGTGAGGTAACAGTGAGAGTCAGTGGTGAGTGGTCGGAGATGCCTCGAGGGTGTATATCTACCTCATCTACGCGCTGTAGTCCATCCCCTAAAGCTAAGAAGTAGTCAATGCGGGATAGACTGTTGTGAACCGTGGAGTGGAACGTGTATTGCCGGACCATCGGGTGAACATGGCGCCAAACATCTACCAGCCCCAGTGCCTCTAGAAATCGCCGAAACCGGAGGGACCCCCCGATAGGGCGGTCGCCGGGAACTTGTCGAGCTGCGGGTCTGCAGCCGCGTTGAAGTCCCCGCCTATGAGCATGTCCCCCTCCGGGAGGGACAGCAGGAAATCTCCCAGGGCCGGTAGCATCACCGTGTGCAGGGAGGGCGGGATGTATACTGAGACCACTGTTAATGGGCGACCGTCCCACTGCCCAGCCACCGCCGCAAAGCAACCCTGTGTGTCGGTTCTGGTACTAAGGGTAATAAAGTGGGAGGATTTTTTGATCAATATGCCCGTGCCCCGTGAACCAGTAGAAAATTCAGAGTGGACCAGCATTCTATACCCCCTTCTGTCAAAGGCCTTGGTAGCTCCACCCACCAAGTGGGTCTCTTGCAGGAGTATCAGGTCTGGTTTGTAGCGTTTTACCTCGGACAGAACAAGGCCGCGTTTTACCTTATCGCCCAGGCCTCGCACATTCCAAGCGAGAAGTCGGAGAGTGGAGCCGCTTGTCTGCGGCTCATCCACCCTCGCTGCATTGAGCTGTTCACCCGCCATCAATAGGGATCAGATACAAATTCAGTCTATATAGACTCCAGCGCACTAGCAACATTACATTAACAGTCAAAGAACAGTGTTCAGTTCGAGATCGACTTTGTGAATTTCCCATGAAAAAGAATCATCCCCCCCCCATCCCTTCCCACCCTGCCTCCCTGCCAAACGGACCTGCAACTGCCCGCCACCCCAACTCAGCAGAGCGCTTATCCCATTCCAAAAACAGAGTACTTGCGCGTCAGGGGAGAGTGTCCCCCAAAGCAGGCGGTCCCTCTGCCGCCCTCGGGAAGTCCAGGCCAGCGTCCAAGAACGACGAGAAAAGCCATCCTTACGGGAGAAAGCCAGAGTCCACCCAGTCCATCACATGCGGGTTTCATTCACCCCCAGCGGCCCCAGTGCTTTCCTGTGATGGCGACTCGCTCGCACTTCCCCTAGCTGAAGACTGTGAGCCCGGTCGGCTGTCGTCCTCAGGCCTGTTGCGTCGACGATTAGAAGTGCGTTCCACCGTGCGCCATCCCTCCAGCCAGTCTCTCGTTGACTCCGCAGAGTCGAAAAACCAGACCTTCTTGTCGGCCACCACTCTCAATCGGGCCGGGAATAACATGGAATATGGCAATTCCTGTTCGCGAAGCGTTTTCTTCACCTCCAAGAAAGTTCTCCTCCTGCGGGTGACCTCCGCTGTGTAATCCGGGAAGAAGGATATACGAGAGTTCTGAATATGGATAGGTGGTGCCACCCTGGCCGCTTGGAGAATAGTGTCTCGGTCTCTAAAATTGAAAAGTCTCGCCAGGATGGGACGCGGGCCAGCCCCCGGCGTAGGTGTCCCGCCGGGCACCCGATGAGCACGTTCCACCGTGAAGAAGTTGGAGAGCCCTTTCGGGGCCAGTTGGGTCTTTATTAAATCTTCTACGTACAAGTCCATGGCCCCTTTCGTCTCCGATTCCGGGACCCCCAAAATGCGGACGTTGTTGCGTCTGGAGCGTCCCTCATGGTCATCCAACTTGCTTTTCAAGAGTTTATTGTCTGCTTGCAGTTTTTCCATAGCCACCTGCAGGTCAGAAACGTCCTCTATGAGTGATTTAGTCACCACTTCCACTTGTTTCATTCTTTCGCCCATCTTCTGGAGGTCGGCTCTTATGAGGGTCACCTCTGTAGCAGTCGAGCCCACCGTTGCCTGAACCTGTTCCAGAGCACGTAGGACATCATCTAGAGTAGCCTTTTTTGCCCCTTCATTGTCCGCGCCATTGCCAATGGACTTGCGCTGCTCAGGCTGGGTGGGCGCCTAGTTGTCGTAGGCGAATTTGCCGAGTTTCGCCTGAGCGGCGGTTTGTCGTTGCCCTTTCCCCGCCATTTTGGCTCTACGGCGAGACACTTTCTGTGGTGAGGTGAGCAGATCGTCCGTAGCCGATCGTGCCAAGGCGTCTGTTCAAGAGGTTCAGTTCGGGAACAGGCCAGTGGTCGCCGTCGATGTTGAAATGTGTCCGGCAGCCGCGGATCCGATATAGGCTCGGCAAGCCAGGGCAATATGGCGGTCTTTGCGCAGTAAGTTACAGGTCTTGGCCGAGTGTCGTTGTGAGGTACTGCTTCGCATCGCCACTGGAGAGGCAACGTTGAGGCTCAAGTGTTTGAAGGGGGAACCGCCGGTTCGGTGATTCGCTGGTGTCGAGTGCTGTCGTCAGCGGGCACTTCCGGTCGATTGCGCCGAGGAGGGTTTACTTCCGCTCGGCCAAGGGCTCAACTCGACACCGCGGCTGCACTCGTGTCATTAGGCCCCACGCCAGTGAAGGACTAAGATGATGTTTCGTCCTGTTTCCGGGGTCTGAGAGCTCCCAATTTTCTCCTGCGGTTGCCGTTCGGTCGCCGCACCCAGGACACCCCTTCTGGGACGATCAGTGAACGGATAGGCATGCGGATTGTTGCGGGAAGCCGCCTTGCTACGGGAGCCTCTCTAGGTTGCTGCCGCCATCATCGGCTGCTAGCCACGCCCCCGTATTCTATCTTTTAATTGTCCTTTGGAAACCATGCGTATATTTAAGTCAGATACCACAAGCTGGTTGGTATTTGCTCTTTCGAGGTTTTTAATGTTTGCATGCTGGAAAAGGTCAAAAATGGGCAAACTTGTTTCTGTTTTGTAGCACTGTTAATATAATTCCAACCAGATTCAGTGGTATTCTTGTTCAGATTCAGGGTTATTTTTTTATGGAAAACACAGAAGATTGTTTTATTGTATATATAAATCACTTTTTTTTTTGAAAAACCTTTATTGTAGCATTCAATAAAAATACAAGCATGGGCCTACAACCGCAGGGGCCAGCCGCTAAACAAAATTAAGACCGCCTATATCGCAGTACGACACAGCTCATCAGCCGACAACCCTGAGGTCCGGCAGCGATTCAGGATAAAACTTGTATTAGAATGCACAACTGAGTCCCAGGATGAGACAGAGGTTCCATTTTATATTATTTAAGAAGGATCAGGTTCCATACAATCATACAGAAGAATACGGGGGACAGGGCTAGAGACAGGATATGCACGTAATAACCGCTATAATGGAACATTGGTGCCAGAGCATATGGATCGGTGCAAACAACAATACAATATACATTCAATAAACACAATGCGATGACCAGGTAAAGGACAGGCGCTCAACAAGATAAAGGCACAAAGTAAATCTCCTTGTAAAGTTTGTCTGCTACAAAGCAAAGAGAAGGAAGGTCACCTCTCTTCCTTACATCACCAGGGGAAATCCTCCGGTTAAAACATTCAAAAGAATTCTTTGCTGAGCAATCAATAATCAATGTACCAAAGTCTTTCAAATCCAGAATTATCCTAGCAATTGTTCATATATTTAAAGTTTTAGAGTGCCCGACTTTATATCCATCTGCTCCCTCTCCTTGTCTTTCTCCCTGGTTGTTGCCATATCTGCCCCCTGGATCTCGGTTTCCCATTCTGATACGCCGGACCTCTTCTAAAAAAGGAGTTTGGATTAAACCAGGCGCTACGCCAGGTTCAGTGTTATCCTCATTCTCACTAGTAGAAATATTACTAGAGGATGTGTTTAGTTCTGAACTTGTTGATATTAATCCCCTATTGGTAATCGGCCCTTTGGCAATAAGATGGTCAAATTTGCGTGCAAATGTAAATACACGTCCCATTTTATAATCCTGTTCGTCTCTCTTAAGCTTACGAGCCTTCCTACGTTTAATGTCAGTTTGTAAATTAGTAAGTATTTCATCCAGTAAATTGTAATTTTTCATTGTGGCTTCAGGTAAGTTAAGTTGTTTAATTTCATCCTCACATGTCTGTATTTCAATAAGCAGTTTAGCTATTTTTCTCTCTGCATTATCAATCAAGATTCTAATTAAATTGCTAGAACTATTAGTAAGTTCTTGTTCCCATCTATCTAAGAGGTCCGGTTCTAAATCCTCGTAAGTCGGGATAATCTGAGACCTAAGGCCACGAGGGATGCGTTTAAGAGTCAAGTATTGCTTAAGTGTTGCTGCATCCCACCATTTATTTAATTCTGACCTTTTAAGTCTCTCTAGTCTGACAAATTTGGCTCTGAGTCCTTCTTGTTTCGGTTGCAAATTCGATGATACTGCTACATTAACTGAAGAACCTATACTGAGGTTCTTAAATAGATCTAAAGCTTCTTGTTCACGATTCATCATTCAAGAGTAAGTCAAATCAGCCACTTGTGGCAGCCTAATACCTGAAAATGAAACAAACACAATGCGATGACCAGGTAAAGGACAGGCGCTCAACAAGATAAAAGCACAAAGTAAATCTCCTTGTAAAGTTTGTCTGCTACAAAGAAAAGAGAAGGAAGGTCACCTCATTTCCTTACATCACCAGGGGAAATCCTCCGGTTAAAACATTCAAAAGAATTCTTTGCTGAGCAATCAATAATTAATGTACCAAAGTCTTTGAAGTCCAGAATTATCCTAGCAATTGTTCATATATTTAAAGTTTTAGAGTGTCCGACTTTATATCCATCTGC
This sequence comes from Lissotriton vulgaris, assembly GCF_964263255.1. NCBI lineage: Eukaryota > Metazoa > Chordata > Amphibia > Caudata > Salamandridae > Lissotriton > Lissotriton vulgaris. The sequence continues at coordinate 547,752,148 of NC_141699.1, read as the reverse complement.
TCCCTCTCCTTGTCTTTCTCCCTGGTTGTTGCCATATCTGCCCCCTGGATCTCGGTTTCCCATTTTGATACGCCGGACCTCTTCTAAAAAAGGAGTTTGGATTAAACCAGGCGCTACGCCAGGTTCAGTGTTATCCTCATTCTCACTAGTAGAAATATTACTAGCTTAAGCTTAAGCTTAAGCTTAAGAGAGACGAACAGGATTATAAAATGGGACGTGTATTTACATTTGCACGCAAATTTGACCATCTTATTGCCAAAGGGCCGATTACCAATAGGGGATTAATATTAACAAGTTCAGAACTAAACACGTCCTCTAGTAATATTTCTACTAGTGAGAATGAGGATAGCACTGAACCTGGCTTAGCGCCTGGTTTAATCCAAACTCCTTTTTTAGAAGAGGTCCGGCGTATCAGAATGGGAAACCGAGATCCAGGGGGCAGATATGGCAACAACCAGGGAGAAAGACAAGGAGATGGAGCAGATGGATATAAAGTCGGACACTCTAAAACTTTAAATATATGAACAATTGCTAGGATAATTCTGGACTTGAAAGACTTTGGTACATTGATTATTGATTGCTCAGCAAAGAATTCTTTTGAATATACATTCAATGTTGAGCGCCAGTTCTCAGGGCCTGCCCACCCGGGAATCAGGATATCATAAAAAGCATAAGCACTAAATATAAGTACACAATAAGAATCCGAATGATTCGTCAGCTATACTGATCCTTTAAGGAAGAGAAAGGGGAAGGAAGAAAAAGGCCATAGAAATAAAAAAAAGCAAAATAAAAAACCCCTTTCCAGCCCCCCACCCTGCACCCCTGCAAATGGCTACAGCCTAACCCCACTAGCCTGTCGCCCCTAATAACTAAAACCCTAAAAGTAGGAAAAAGAATGGAGGAGGGCTCATCCATTTGGGCTCCCAGCCCCTTTAGTCCCCCCGCCAGAACCAGACTCCCCCTATCACTAAAAGACCAACGTATGACAACACTTATAGAAGAAATTAGGGGGCACCGAGACACATCCCCCAGCCTCTTAGATCAAACAGTTGCAGGTCGAACACCCGTAAAAGCCACTTCAACCCGTCCCGACCTAGTTGATCTTAACCTTGGCCCTTCCGAACCAGCACACGAACCCCCCCCAGCGAGACCCAAAGTCACATAAAGGAGTAGTGAAGGAGAAGGGAGTCCTCAAGAATCAATCTATGGCTACTTGTAGGCAGTGAGTCCACAAGAACTTCAGACGCAGGTGAACTCTCCCTCCTAGATCGACAGTCCCAATGTATCTTGCCCAGGAGTCGTAAAGCCACCAAGAAAGGAGAAGCCGACCACAAAATGAATGGAAAGTCATGAACAAAAGTCTCCGGGAGGAGAACGCCTTTCGATACCTCCAAAGTCGATAGTGGTGGAAGGTTCGGAAATACACTGACAACCTCGGGAACACCGTCCTCCAGGGCACCATCCGATGGTTTCAATACTTGCTTCCTCACGGGGTTCTCGCACGGAGTCAAAATGGCCATGGTTTGAATGGCTGCAGATTGCTGTTACAACAGTAAGGCTGGGTCCGGTTCCACCAGGAGCATCTCAGATAGGCATGTGTCCAATTTGCTCAATAAGACATCCACATGTGAATGAAACGCCCAAATTTCTGCCAGTATTGACCTCAGCGATGGCTCAAGCACTGTTCGATCCATAGTCTCACGCCCGACACCAATCACAATCACCTCCCCGGGTGAATCTGGCATCTTTGGGGGGGTACAAACAGGATCACGAACGTGAAGATGCGGAGAGTGACCAGTCTTTATTCGCAGCCACGGTCAACCCGGTTAAGGCCGCAGGCCAGAGACCCCGACCCACCGAACATCAGCGGGCCCAGTACCGGGTCCGCGGGACGGGGACCCCCACCCGCAGCCAACAGCAAGCAAAATCACTTCTCCATCGATGCTGAGCAATAGAAACGATCGCCGCCAAATTCGGGCTTAAACAAAGCCTCCACTCCGATTGGCCGGACACAGCCTGAGTCTCCCGGCCGATGTTGTTGCACTGCAGCCCGGCTGTGAAAATACTCGAGGCCCCGGCTTCACCGCTGGAGTAGGCCGCAATCTTCAACTCGATGGAACTTCGTCAAACCAGCCGATAAAAGTTTCCAGATTTCACCATCGGAGTGCGGAACAGTTCTTGCACACAGAGGCTAGGCGTAAAATCAGGATAATGTACAGGATATTGTGGTGGGATACGGAGGTCGTCGGAGCCGGGAGCCTAAGCAGCCATCTTGTTTGCTGACGTAGCTCCTCCCCTATAAATCACTTTTCTTGGTTTTTATACTGCTGCATTTTTTTAATGGTATATTGATTTTGTTCTGTATTTTAAGCTGTGAATGATCATATTTTTGATCGACCGAATAAATAATAAATAAAACATTTACCTTTGTCACAGTTCATCAGAATTAAGCGCATAACATCTGATGCAACCACCAGTACACAAAAAAATTGAAGAAATGGCACAGGAATTTGAACGGAGGGGATATCCGGGTGAAATTTTGACAGCTGCCAAACAGAAAGTGTCTCATCTACAACGGGACGACTTATTGAAAAAAAGCATAGTTACCAAGACACAAAGAGAAGTTTGCATTCTTAAATATTCCACAGCAGCAGCAACCATTAAAAAAAGCACATTGACAAGATGGGAAATTATAGAACAAGATCTGGATCTCAAGGAAGTATTTATGCCAAAGCCACCATTTGCATACTCCAGGTCAAGAAATTTACGAGAGTTAGTAAAGACACATAGAGTTGATCAACCACAGATAAATCATCTTGGAATGCGCAAATGTCACAATTGTGGACATTGTGGCAACGCATTCACACTCGGGAAGAACAATAAAACTCAGGCACACTTGTGATTGCAATTCAGAGATGGTGCTTTATGCCATTAAATGCCCTTGCGGGTTGGTCTATGTGGGGCGCACTTCCCGTAAAATCAAGATTAGGGTCACTGAACATAAGAGTATCATTAGAACTGCTAGTAATAAATCTTGCTTTGCCATGCACTGGACAGAGCAGAAACATACTATACCTCAATTACGATTTATGGTATTGGAGAAAATAGTAGCTAAACCACACACAGACCAGCACAAATATCTAGCACAAAGAGAACGTACTAGATTAAGACATTACATACACTTACACCATATGGACTAAATGACAAACTGGAAATGGCATGCTTTTTGTGAATCTGATTTACTTTTTGGATGATTGTATTCAATAATGTATAGATGATCCTCTCATGTATATAACTAATTTTTGTATCATATTTTTATTCATTTTTGATTTCAGTATGTAAAAGAATTATGTATTTGTAACATTCAAGCTCTGCTTGGGTGCTAGGTGTTTACACTACTTTCCACATCTAATGTTGGGTATTTTTACAGGTGTATGATAGCTATTCATGGTAATTCGAGTATCCGACTCTGTAAGGAGGGGGACTCCCTCATTCTCTATTTAAATACGGCATCCATGATCTGAGAGGTATGCTCACAACTCTACCTATACCACACCAGTGAGATCGCACCAAGGGGCAGATTCAGTTTTGAACCACAAGGGTTTGCAACATTTGGAATTACTTAGTGATAGGTCGTTTTTAAACACAGATTTGAAAGTGGGCACTATTATTCTTATTTTTCTTGTTTCTTTGTGTTATAGGGAGGACACAGGAATGAGATGTTCTTTACCTTTTTCTTACATTTTAACCTGGGTCAGATTTCGGAAGTAGACTATCGACAGCCCGTTTTTCTATCTTTATGAATCAACGCACACACACGTTATATGTAGGCATGTAATTGTACTTTCGCGTTTGGCGGTTTGGACGAAGAAAAAAGCACTTAGCCGAGACAAGGAAGGCGCAGAAGTAAGTTAGAGCTTATTTGCATGAGCAGGATGACGGCGTTTTAAACATTCACGTTTTCTTACTGACGGGCACGTTTAGGTCTCAATGGGCTTTCACTTGTTTTATAGCCGGCAACTATCTAGCAAGTCACGGTGCATGCGGCGTACTTCATTACATAAGGTAATTTCGGAGCAAAATGATGCTTATAGTTCTTTAGATAGGCTTTTTTAGGTCGAGCTGGTGTAAGCAGCGCAAAGCACTGCCCTCCAGCAAAGACCTTATTTTTATCCACTTGCTGGGAAAGTGGGACAGGGGATGGGCACGCACAGGGCCGTCGGAGATTTCAGCATGTGTGCGCGCACGTACCGGCCCGCGCCGTGTAAATCTCCTGTCCCAGAGCAAGTCAGCCTCTCGCAATCATGCGCGCACACACACACACCCCCACACACACACACACATACACACGCACACACACACACACACCCCCAGCCATGGTACAACTAAGTCAGCCTCCTGCAATCGCTCACACACACACACACACACACACACACACACACACACACACACACACACACACACACACACACACACACACACACACACACACACACACACACACACACACACACACACACAGAGACACCCCTACAACTAAGCCCCAATCACCTGTCTACAGGCTCCGTCATGCTCAGGACTCCGCCGCTCCTCCTTACGTGTGCAGCCACTGCGGGGCTCTCAGTCAGGCATGGGAGCCCGCGTCACTACTGCTGCTCTCTGCCAGGCACTCCGTGGGTGCGGGCTTCACGCAGAAGTCCCGCCCCACGACCGGCTTCACGCTCCCGAACCTCCGGTTTTCGGGCCGGCGGCGGTAGCACATTGTTGTTGTTTTAGCATCCAGATTGTTTGTTTATGTTGTTTCCTAGCCTCTTTCAACATCCTTTTCTTATAAGTATTCTCTCTTCTATCCGGTAGCTCTGTATGTCGGCACTTCCTTTTGCTCTCTTTGAATTCTTTGTTGTCAAAATATGGGGATGGCCTTCCTCTTGTGGGCACACTTTGTGGGTTGCTATAGAAGACACTGCAGACACGCCGCAGCCCGACCTCACAAGGCAGGTCAGGGAACTGTCCCCAGCCACCGGAGTAGCGCCGCCATGCACTTGCCCATCGAAGTATGCAACGCCGGCAGAGTCAGGCAGGTCAGTGCCTCCATCAATGGCCCAGCAACTCCCGCGAACGGGCTGTCCCTGGCCCCCTCTGCTCCGGTCTTCAGCCTGGCCCTTCACCGGCCACAAAATAACGGCCCGGGGGCAGCTCAAACATTCTGTAGGTTCCGGCTTGGCTTATCGCAAGCCCCCGCTCACCTCTCGGCAGGGGCTCTCTTGTGCTCCAAGTCGGCCCCCCAGGCATCTCCACCAGCTTCAGGCGGGGAAGGTAGGCAAGGCGGCGCACCCTCCGGGGGCAGAACCACCCCCAGCAGCGTTATCCGCACCACTCGAGCCTCTGCCCACAGCCTTTAGTGCTGGAGCAACTTGGCTGCTCGCCCCCACTGCAGTTCCCTGTCCACGTCAACCTTCAGTCTGTAAGGCCACACACCACCCCGTCGCCGGTGCAATGCTTCTAGTTTTTTGTTGTCTTCTCCCCTTCTGTTCTGTTTTGTCTATCTTGCTCTGAATCAAACTTGCATGATGAGAAATAAATTCAGGACCACAAAATGGAGTGCCGTGTCCCACACCTGCACAAATTAAGCCCTGGGTGATTGTGTGACACCCACATGCTTATTTCAAGAACGCTTCTACCAAGGCACAGAGGTGAGGTAGCATCAACACTGCAGATGAGACGCTGGCATGCCTTCCATAGCTAACTTTAGCCAGGGTATGCCAGCCGGGCACTATACATTTCTTGCATTCTTCCTCCTGAAGTATTTATTCATTCATTCATGTAGGATAGTCTCGCTAGTCGCTGTTTTGCTGTTGGCAACGCCAAATTCACAATTGGATTTAGTACCCCAGCCGAAAGAAACTTTCTAGTGGACCAATAGCAGGCAAGCAGCCTCTCAGCTCCTGTTGTTTTCATCGACTTTTGCCTTTGTAATTTCTTTTCCATTGTGAATGCTGTGCTAAAAATACCAGAATACAAATAAAACCCCGCTGGTCAGGCAAATTATGCCAGATTTAAAACGATTCATTGTCAAGCTTTCTCTCCAAAAACCTGGAACACTGCCCATTTGAAACAGACGGTAAAATGCAAAACTTGTATATCTACAGTGCTGCATCAAGAGAGTTGGCCATAAGTGTAGCGCTGAACATAGCACAAGGGATAAATTAGGAACTATACTCACAGAAACCGACATGTGAGTTTGAGCCTGCAGTTTCTGTGAGTGGTGCAGCAGTGGCCGGCTCCACCGGTGACCTGTTAAGAAAATCATGACCCTGGCACCTATTTATTGATTTACAAAGCAAGCACTGGCCATGCTGGGGGGGGAGGACGCTGCACTGCACCGGTCCCTGTGGAAGGAGGCGTCCATCTTTAGGCTCTGCCTCCTGAGCTGAGGTTGCAGTGCATTGCTACTGCTCGCCCATAGCACAGCAGGAAGGGGATACACTTGGGGCTTTGAAGGCAGCATCATGGCACTTCTGCAAAGAGCTCTGCACAGAGACTATGTGATGCTGCAGGCTGTAGCTCTCTCACAATGTGATGGTGCAGGTTGAACAAGACTGAGGGCCCAATTCACTAACTACATTTTGTAGTACGTAAATTAGTACTCCAGTATTACTACTAACTACAAAATCCAACTCACAAGCCTACGAATCTCCAAGTCTCCCATTTTTTTCTGTGGGAAAATCTTTGGAAATGTCAAAGTACTGCTTGATAGTAAATGTCGGTGGGGCCAGGATGGAGGTTGGTGGAAAAATGAGGAATACACTTGGGGAGGGGTTTGGTGAGATGTAAGGAGGTTTAGTGAGGGACAGGCAACTACAAACATACACTCACAATAGAGTATACCACATAATTACACGCCACATAATTACACTGCACTCAATGCAACATATACTCCAAATACCACTCAGTGCCACATAGTTACACGCCACTTAATTACACTCTATCTATCTATCGCATCACCACAGCATCACTCAGCACCACCACCGCATCACTCAGGGGCACCACAACATCACTATGCGCTACAACAGCATCACTGAACGCCACAGCATCACTCGTTGCCACCACAACATCACTCAGCGCCACCACAGCATCAATCTGTGCAACCATTCAACAACAACTGGTTCAAATATATTCTCTCAATGTTTCAAGCTTTATTCAAATGTCACAAAAAGATGTTAATATTTCACTTCTGTTCTTGGATTTTCTTCACAATAAAATACACTGAACATAATCTTCATAACATTTATTTACAAAAGTTTAAGCTATTGCAATTATAAATTACAATAACTTTTATTTAAGTATTTATTATTTAAAAAAATTAAAAGCAATTGTTATTTGTAATATCAATGCATCTGAGGCACGTAAATACAACCCATATTGCATTACAGATGCTATAGGTGTCACATTTGCAAAAGTTAATAGTATTGGCATTGTAAATGACAAAGCTATTCATTTCACTATTTTCAAAACCAACACATAAATAAAAAATGTGTCATTTACAAGACCAATAGCTCAAACTTTCCTAATGCGAGACCTTTTGCATTGCAAATGCTTTTAATAGAAGCAAACCACTTGTAGTTTCAATACCGATCTTCACAGTAGTTTATCCCTACAGCGGATGTTCACAATTCGATGCTATATTCATGTCAACTAGACTGTTCATGGTGCACTTTACATCACCTCCAGGATTTCGGTCGAGGCATAGTAAAGGGAGAGCTTTCAGTCCACGTGAGTTTTACCTTTTAGCATATCCTTGCAACACTTGTTGGATGTTTACCTACCAGGGACTTTGTTGATTTACATTTTTGATTCATGTTTGCTTTTTGTTCACAGTTCAATACTTTGCACGCTCAGTCCATGGATAGTTGAGATGTTTAGGTTTATTTGTTTGCACTGCGTATCATTGGAGCTATAAGGGTTAGTTCAGCTTGCACTTTTGAGTAGTCCAGGGTTCAGACTGTGGCTCAACCTGCTCACTTTTTTTAACGTTTTTTGTCTTTACGGGTCCTGTTGCAGCGAAAAGCTTTAATCTTATCATACATTTTTCTTGTCAAGTTTGGATGTATTTATTTGCGGATCGAGGCATGTTCCTAAAAGGTCAGAATGAATGAATTATAGGATATAATCATGAGTTTGTTTATATATCAGTGATGGCAAGTAATCTAATTGATTTATAATATTTACAGTGTTCCCCTGACAAAGGGTGATCCCGAAATACATTGGGACTGATAAACACTACACGGGAATTGTAACGCTACGATGTATTGGAAATTGATGAATATAAGTGCAGATTAAAGTATTGCACAATAAAAGAAGAATAAGCATAAAAACTACACGATAAATGTTGTTCATTTGACATGTCCTTCAAAGAATTATCTAATACATGTTTTTTGCAGAAAATTTCTTCTAAATGATTGAAATAATTGGGGATTGCGACTTTAATCGTAGATCTTTTCACTACTTTTGCATATTTGCTCAAAATTGAAGAAAGAGTGCCATGATTGTGTGTGAAAAGTGCTCTTTGTATTATTGCGACACTGTTGTGTCATGAAAAAATATTTCCTTACACATTTGAATGCTCATTGAGTTGAGAACAACTATTGTAGATTCCCTCATTCCCTCGATTACTCCTGAAATTCTTTTTAAATGAAAAAATGGAGATTTGCTGTAAAGATATGAGTATCCCTAGTGGAGGTAGCCCCTGTCTGAATTTGTGCTACCTTTAGAGAATGAGGCCCTGCACGTCAATGTTTTGGTACACAGGAGCTGATGGGTCACCCTACAATGAAAGTCCGAGTCTTCCACAGAAATAATGTCTGGAAAGCCTCTTCTCCAGGATGTTAGTTCAAAGACTCCCTCTAGGGCTGTCCTTGAAAATTCAAGATAAAAGGTGTACTAATTTACCCAGATAACAATTACACCCCATTAACTATATTTTTTTCCTTAATAGAGTACCCACAGTGTGCCTGGATAAAGTTGTGAATCTAAATTTCCCTCATGGCACTTTCGATCCGGAGCAGTAAAAACTTTCATGCTCTTATGTATGGCTGCACACAGTTTTAGTAGTCTCCAGAAACTGCTCTTATACATGGGGGCTTTTGAGTAGCATGGCTGTCACTACCACACCTGTGGCTATTAGGTGTATTATTCCACCGAATAGGGGGACTTACGTTGCAATACATAATGTGTATTTTTTTTCAGAAGCATAACCCATCTTGAGAAGGCAGCTTCTTCCCACTGAAATGCTGCAAAAATCATACCACAAATTAATTTTATTAAGATTCCGCCTAAACATGATACCCCTGATGATAAGATATCCAGGGAAGAAATTTAGGCACTCTGAACTTTCCTTGTGTCCTATGCAATCACCACAAAACGTTCTTCACGTCCTATTCTTTTGTGGTTTCTATCGACAGGAAAGACAGAATCTTATTGTTCCGATCTGTAAATGATATAATTTGAAATCTTGTCGCGTAGCATTGTATTTTTTAAAATCCCTTCTGAATCCTTTCATCTGCTTCTCAGTTGCATCATTTCTATAGGCATGTATGAAAAAAAGGAAACAAGTGGGTCCATAATCAGTAGAGGGATTGTCTTTTACAGTTTTATTTTCCTAATATTTAATGTTCTTAAACTGTCGTTAAGTAGACAATGTACATACAGATGAAATGGAATTTATGACAAACTGAGTAAGAGCATCTTTTTAATTATTGGGACTTATGCTTTATGAAATTACGTTTTTAAAGTATTGAAATCTTGTGTACTTTTATGATCTTACCTGTAAGACCCAATGAAGAATTGAACAAACTAATGGATAACCCATCTTGAAAAGGAAGCTTCTTCCCACTGAAATGCTGCAATCATCATGACTTAAATATTCAATTAAACCCTCTGTAGTATTAGTCAGTTGTGAGAAATTGGGTGACTGGTTGAAACCCTACTCAAGCAGGGTGAGGCACAAGCAAACCCCAAATTAAACTGTGCTCAACCCTATGGTAGCTTGGCACAGAGCAGTCAGGCTTAATTTAGAGACAACGTGTGAAGTATTTATGCAGTACTTCAAACAGTGGTAAGGTGAAAACACAACACAGGAAAAATCCCACCTCCCACTTTAGAAAATTAGAGCAAAATGTGAGAAATAAGATTGTTAGAAAGTGGTTCTGTCATTAGGGGCCGCCCCGGATTTTTTGCTTTTTGAGCTCCTAATTGTTGAGCTTTTACTGTGGGAGAGCCTCATAATCTGGGACTCACCCACAGTGAACTCATAATGAAGGAGACTACATGGAGATTTTAGTGGTGTCCCCCTGGCTTGACTAGGCTGCTGCGCAGCAGCTGGAGTATGGGGCACCGGTCTGGTTACATGCAGACACATGTGTACATGAGTGTGCTCATGTGTAGGGGCTGCGCAGGGGAGATTCCTAGCGTGCGCAGTCCAGGAGCAGGTACAAATTGAAGGGTGTGGCAGGACTTATGCAGAATTGGGTGGTGACATGGAATAGGCTTTATACACTGGAAAGAAACATGCCAGGGAAAGTCAGTGTGTTTTATGGTGTTTTCACTTCATTATTCCCCTATGGGGATGTGGGGCCCATGGCTAGAATGACTTCCAAAAGGCCTACAGATTCCAGACACGCACTTTAGTCCATTGTAGTGGAGGTGAAAATAAGTATTCTGCAGAGTCCAAAGTCATATTTGTACTGCTTTTGGGTCATCCAGAAGTGTCATATTTCTCTGAGTCTCTGGCTGGGGCTCTGGCCCTGGCAGGTTAGATTAATGTCCTTTCTTCCCTGAGCGAAGATCTTCCCTCCAAAAAAGGGAGATAGGTGGAGCTACAAGCCAACCCATCAACCGCTGTCGCTGGGTGCCAGGCACCAAGATGAATCAAGGTGAAGGCAGCAATGAGGGAAGGGGGCCATGTGGCCAGATACACTGGATGACTCCATTTTCAACAACCCACAGGCTGAACAAGAAGGAGGGAGCAGGGGCAAAGAAGTGATGTGCTGCTGTTTGATAGGACACACAGAGACTCACTGCCAGCCCCAAGCTCTCTCTGGGGTGTGGTCTGCTGAGGCGGAAGGTGCTGGAGCAATGGGCAGTTAGCCGGAGAGACCCCCTAACTGTAACCCAGGCCCCTAACAGCACCAGAAGAAGCTCACAGGACCGGTGCGCAGAAGCAGGCGCCTCTGTGCAGGTTGAAGAGAGGCCCACAGAGCCAGTGAAGGCCGCTCTCTGCAGAATACACCCTCTTGGAGACCCAGAGGGCGAACGAGAGTGCTCCCAGTGGCTGGGGGATGCCAACAGGAGCAAGAAGACATGAAAAATGGGCAGATCAGACCCCCAGGGGGTGAGATATGGCCCCCAGAAGTAAGCATGAGCGAATTTTGCGGATCTCGCGTTCGCGAATTTTGCGGATTTGCGGATTCGCAATCCGCAAAATCCGCGAATTCCCGCGAATTTGCAGATTTTTTTTTTGTGTTCGCCCGTGTTTCTGCCAGTTCGCGAGGGTTTTGTACACTTTCGCAAATTGCGAACTTACCTGTCGGGTCGCAAGTTTCGCGAACTTGTTGTTTCTACGTGTCCAGCCTGTTTGGGACACTCTTCTTCATCACTGCCACTCTCTGTCACCACTGCCACTCTCTGACTACTCATGCCACCCTCTGGCCCACCCTTGCCACCCTCTGTTTCATCACCACACCCTCTGGTTGTCCAGGGTACATTATTTTCGGCAAAGCAAAGCACAAGTGACCTGAATTAATTTGGGGCTGATTAATGTGTCACAGAATATTTTTTTAGCTGGCACCTGCTTCCTTAGTGCGCCCTGATTAGTGATCTTTTGCACTTGCTAAGTGCTTTCATTGTTGCAAAATTAGTTACAACACCTGCCCTGCCCCAACTGACAATAATGAATTAGGGGCTGATTAATGGATTTTAACTTCCAGCCTGGCTCCTGCTTGTCTCCCTTAGCTGTAATTCAGGACCTTTGTGGCATATGTGTAACTATTCTGAGGTTCAGAGCAGGGTCACATAATAGTTTCAACTGGCAACTGAACTCTGGAGGGGCCCCTCAGGAAGCACTACAGGAAATGGCTACAAATGATGAGCCTGAACTTTTGAACCTGGTAAGTAGTTACTTTCAGTTTTGCTAAGATCGTATTTCTGCAATTTTGCACTTATTCGCGGGGCGCGAACTCACGCGAACTCACGCGAACAGTGCGAGCAGTGCGAGCAAAATCCGCTGCTCGCGGATTTGCGGATTTTGCGGGAGATTCGCAAATCTCGCGGATTGCGGATTTCCCGAAAATCCGCAAAATCCGCGAGCGGAACGGATTTTCCGCCCATGCCTACCCAGAAGGTGACCTTTGACCCCTAACAAGACCGACGATGAAGCACGTGGGGCTCCGGCGCCGGTCTCAGGGATGCCCCCGGGTGGATCAGGTCCCGGGGGCTGCCTCCAAGGAGAAGTAAAGCCGGGGAGCGCTGTCGCGCTCCTCGTTAAGGTGCCCTGCAGGGGGGCCAGGAGCCCGCCTGGCCCCCACCCAAGATGGAGGCGGGAGAGCGGCGTTGCCCCCCGCAAGGAGGAAAGCCAGGGAGCGATGTTGCACTCCCCATTAAAATGCCCCCCACGGAGTGCCAGGAACCCATCCTGGCCCGACGAAAATGGTGATGGAGCGTGCCGTCGCGCAACCCCATCCAGAGGAGGAGGGGCCTGGGACCCCATCTCCGGGCCCCGAGGTGGCAGAATGTGGGGGAGTGCCGTCACACCCCCCGAAGATGTTCGGGGGCCCGGGACCCCATCACCGAGCCCCAAGTGTGGAGGAGGTGGGGGGAGTGATGTCGCACTCCCCTGAAGACCCACAGAAGCGGGGAAGCTGACTCGCGTCTGCCCACCGGAGCAGGCATACCAGAAAATGAATTCTGGCTCCTGCGGCAGCACAGAAGAGTGCTGGCCGCACGGGGAGCTGGCGGGGGCAGCCGGGGGGGGGGCTCCCTCGGCTGCCCTCTATCAAGAAGGCATGCGGGGGACCAGGGTGGGACTGGGACCCCCAGAAGAACCTCCAAGAAGAGGCGTGGTGCACGGGTTGGGTGGGACTGGCCCCAGAAAAATCAGCTGGAGCGGCAGGGATGGGCTCCCCGGGCTGCAGGACAGTTCCTGGGGGTCCGAGTGGAACTGGGCTCCCTAACGAGGCTGGAACACAGTAGAAGACCGCCAGCAGCATCAGCGCAGCTCTCCCCGGCACAGTGGGAGAGCCGCTCATACAATATTCACGGGGAGGAGCCTGAAGCGCCTCATACTGCCTTGCAAGGCATGGGGAATCGCGTTTTGGTGTGTGGTGGCCCCCCAGAGGAGGGGGTCACCCTCAATGGTGAAAAGGTGCTGGGGGAGCTGCTGGAGAAGTGCAGTCTCCCCCCAGCACAAAGAGACAAGCCCCCTTAAGTCACATGAGGATTTAAAAAGAATAACCCCCCAAGGGCTCAGCCAAGATTGCATCACCTCCTAGGCTGGAACTTTTGTTCTACAGCTGGGGGTGCTTTAAGAGGTGCATCATGGAGTGAAGCGCTAAGTTGGAGATGTCTTGGGAAGGACATCCCCTGGAGATGAAATGGTGGAATTGCATTGAAATGCATTACTAATGGTTACTTCTGTTAGAGGGACTGAATTTCCGGGTTTAATGTGAGTACTGGTGTAAGGCGAGGTCCTAAGCAAAGTAGGGTTATGTTGTCAGACATTCCTGCTAGGGTGTCTGGCTGTGTATGCGTAATCCTGTGATTTCATCTGTGATGCCTTTAGGGACTAATTTTAAAGCATTCTAATGATACCCAAATGTGCTGAGTACTGTCATTCTAAAGTGTGCGTCAACATGTATTCTTGCTGCTGCGCTTAGTTGAAGACCGCAGACTGTTAGCCCTTAGGATATAGAGGTGCATACTTTATGGTCAGTAGGAGATGCTCAGTCAGGGTCATGTGTCACCAAGGCAGGTGTACCCCTTTTTAATGCTTGTTGAGGTAATGGGGTAAGTCGCCACTGGGATGGTGCCTGTTGGCAGGGCCCTCGCTCCATGTTATGTTCAACTAACTGCGTTGGGGGCAAGACGATGTACATACATGGGAGTGGTGGTACTAGACCCCACCCCCTTGCGGGAGGGGTGGAGATGTTATGCAAGGTCACAAAGTAATTCCAACAGCTTATGTATATTTGTAAATTGGTGCATAGTATTGAGTAGTGTGTGTGTTTAATAAATGTACTCTTACTTTTATAAAGCAAAGTACAGACTGGACAATCAATTATTGAGTGTTATTTCTGCGAACTTGCAAATGGCGATTACTAGCCCACACCACCTCCCTTGAGTAAACCTCAGACTGCTCTGCAACGCTACCCTCTGAGAGTCAGGCGCTACAATTGGGTGTTTGGTTTCCAGCGAAGGACAAATTTAGTCTGCTATTTGTGCAGGCCTCACAGATGCTGCCTCGTTTTCCAACAAAGATAAAGACCAAAATGACAAAAATACAATAAGTAGAACTGGAGATATACACTTTTAAAAAAATTGAGAGAAAATAGCTCAAAAAAGTCCAAAGCGCCACTCGCAGCTATCTGATCAGGTGCAACCTGAGAAAAGTCACAAGTTCAGGCCGCAAATATGTGCTTGTGCACAGCCTCTAATTTTAACTGAGTTGTTAAATTAGGGTAGTTAAAGTTTGATGTGCTCCTGGGGTATCGCTCATTAATCCGGAGCGTAATAGAACAGAATCGATGGTTCAACCCTGGGCATTGGGTTGAATCCCCCTATGCGCAATCTTAACCTCTATGTGATAGAGGGTTTAAGGTTTGTATGATCTGCTGAAGAAAACAATAGTCAATGTTTGTAGTCCAATACATTTTATATAATGAACTTCAATTCAATCCATTACTATATGATTTTCAAAGGCCATCATCATAATCCTTTAAATTTTCCGAAATCCAATGCATTTCGGGTGGGGTGCCCTTCGTCAAGGATCATTTTAAAGTTAAATAAAAATGCCATGAAGTGTAGAAGTCTAGAAGAAACCATAATGCCATTCATGAAATGTGAGATTAACTAGGTTATCATAACATATGATCTTATTCATAGTCTAATGGATGTACTGAGCACATAGCAGGACGAAGTGTGGAAAGCTATATATTTAAAAGAACCCATAATTAACTGTCGTAATCATGATCTGATAAATCAAGGGTTAGTCAGGCAGTAATTTGAACACCAGGTGACCATGTGAAGATGAAACTAAAAACAGTGCGACCCTGCTTGAATGACCGGTAATCGGAACTCAGTTACAGCAGAAAAAAAAGTACCACAGGTTTATGATAAAAACGAGCATAGAATTGTTTAAGTGAAGTTGACATGCTCTAGTGCGTCGGATGGGGGTGACAATCTCTGATGGTATAGTGATATCTGTGAAAAGCATGCTTGATAGTGTTACGGCGCCAGCGAAAACATACGCAAAGCGATATCACAAGTTATTTGAGAGTTATTTTTTGGCTAAACGACAAAGTCTAGGTGAAGTGGTGACTGTGACATGCTGTCCAGGGAATTCTTAAGGAATTATCAGGGTGATTTGCTTAGGGTTGATTGAATAGAGACTCGATGATTTGGATAGCCTGGGTTAATCAGAGGTGCAGTCGAGTGTTCGCTTCCTAGTCGAAGCTGAAAACAGCACCAGCCATTATTGGGATGTATTTTGGGAATCTCATGCGAGTTAGTAAACCTGAAAATAGGACTCTGCTGGATATAGTGCGTGTCAACCATGTTGAGTGTGGTCCGATGTTAATTGTAGGTATGGAAGCATATTGGTGTCAAAAAGTATGTGCTGGTGTTACATAAAGGGAACTGAAATGGAGCAATGGATATACATGCTGATATAGTCATCAAGGAAACAAGGATTAAAGGGGTTGAAGCTCAGTGATTTCGAAAGGTATATACTGGTGTTATGGAAGTAGGACAAAGTCAAACGTTGGTCCTGTCGGCCATCTTGGGGATGAGAAAAAATATACATACTGATGTAGTCATAGGAGAACTAAGGTGGAACGTGAACAAAGATAAATCTGTGTGTCAAAATCGATGATGCTCATGAATACACAAAAGTCTCTTCAATGTACTATACGATCTGAAAAGAAAATGAATCATTGATGGGTCACACCCAGTGTTAATAAAAAACTGGGATGAATGGTAAAAGTGGGAGAGTGGGGCTACATTTTAAAAGGCATCGGAGGAAAGGAAGGGTTTTCCTTTCCTCCGATGTCTTTTTAAAACAAGCATTTACAATGCAATGGTCTCTGCATTATTAAAGGTAGAGCTATTGGTATTGCTTATGACTTTTTTAAAATCATAAATAAATGGCATTGTCATTTACATTGCCAATAGCTTAATTGCTCGCAAATGCATGACGTATTGCATTTACACCCACACAGAGCCACACACACAGCCAGCCACGCACAAATACAGAGCCACTCACACAGAGCCACAGATACACACAAAGTGAAGGACGTCCAAGCACCTTAAATTGCGCACACATGACAGAGAATCATATACGTGAAAATCACACATTACATTAGACTGAGGACTACAAGGGGTAGGATTTATATGTCATCCATACTGGTAGGCAGTATCGTTTAGGGGGCTTGGCCTGGAGATGCACAAACTCAAAATTTGAAACCCAACACAATGTTTTTTTTTTTGATAATCAGAAAAGATTTCTACCCAAATTAACCCTTTGTTAAACATCACAATAATGAAAGTCTGGGGGGGCGCGATTCATATACGCTTTAATCTAAACTTGAAGACTGCATTTCAGTTCTTTGATAACAGTTAAAAGAACATGGTTTGTCAATAGAAGTTTAATTTGTAAACTGCAAGTAACAAAAAAGTAGTCTGACAAAAGCAGGAACCCACTGACCTATGGTTATAGGTATTTTGTGATTCGCATGGTACACATTTTTTGCAGCAGGGACATTAACCCTCTGCACTGCCTTATGAAGAATCAAAACTTCCACCATTCAAGACGTCCACAAGACAAAACTACGATCCCTCTCCAGAAAGAATATTAGTCACCGGAGTTAACTGGCTAAAAATTGCCAGAGCGTCCAGGAACGCGGAAGCGGGTGCTTTAAAAACAATATAAACTAGCAAACAGGCACCCGCACGGAAAGTCTGCTCCCGGTGCGATAGCACAGGTCGCACGACACTGAAGTCCAGTTTTACAGCTTGATGGATTCAAACCAACATGACATCGCAGAAGTCTGCTTTATAACATGCAAGGGTAGTGGACGCTTCAGAAGAACAGCGTTAGTGGCTGGGATATTCAATCAAAACAACATTTAAAAAAGTCTCCCCTCCCTAGGAGTAGAGACCCCTGGCAGAAAAGGGCACCTCATTGCTTTAAGTCAGATATGCAATTAAACGCAGTTAATGCGGACCCCCCGGTGGTCTGCAGGAGCCACAATGCCGCATCTGAGGGTAAGGCAGGCGGTTCCAAGTTGTGCGGAATTCTGGTTTAAGTTTGCATCAAACGACATATACCTACTTTGGCGTCGAAGGCGCATCTTTCTTTACGCATACACCGCCTACAACAAGGGCTACATCTACAGAGGCGCTTTATTAAGCCTCGTCCTTACCCAGGGCCAGGCTGCAGAGCAGGAGGAACGCGGTGCCGAGAAAGGCCTTCATACTTCTAGGAGCTGGACAGAGGACCGACTATAAGCGAAGCTCAGGAAACTGGCGGGTAACAACACAAGATACATGGGGGGGGGGGGTAAGGGCTTCCATCTCAGCACCGCCCATATACAGTGCCGATAGGGGGGACCCTGGAGGTCGGCGCCCCTGTTGCCCAGCTGCGGGAGGGGGGTTATTTCTACAACACCGGTCACATGCACTCCAACACACACACGCTAGCCCACACACGAATACAGCCGTACTAATGAAAACAGTCTCACGCACTTACACGTGCTCACACGGTCGGGCATTCAAAGGCCCACTACACCTTCACGCCCTCCCACCCCAAAGTGAGCAAGAAACAAATGAAAACTTACCTGGAGTGGCAGCTGCGCTGATCCTCACCACAACACCACACAAAAAAAAATGGCGGCCGCTCAGCTCAGAATTTTTCGGAATTGGGGGCGTGGTTTGCTGTCCTGAGTGACGGACGACGTCACAGGGCTAAAGAATGCAAAAAATCACACCCCCAAATCCGAAAAGGACGGGGCTTGTTTGGAGTGACGCATCTCTCCTCCAATGGCTGGCCTCCGTTTAGGAAGCCAGCCAATGGAGGAGAGACGGGGCAGGCAGGCGGGACCTACAGCGCTACTAAGACTCATTAAATCTCACGCCTAAGACTGCGCAAGCGCAGCCTTTTAGGCCTTCGACCTAAAAAGCATTCCTGCTGCACGATTGCGCTCCAGGAATGCTCATTTAAAAAAATGCCCATTTTGTTATGGGGAGGGGCTCCTTGGGCAAGGTTCGCTCCCCTTGGGGGTGCAATATGTTTTGTATGATCTGCCAACCTTGGGGGGGGGGGGCAGATCGCTTTTTATAATTATATATGTGTGCCCACTGGGCCACCAATGATTTTGTTTTTTTAAATGTTCATTTTGTTTCGGGAAGCGGCCCCTTGGGGGTGCAATATGTACAATTTGTTCTGCCCCCCCTGGGGGGAGGCAGATCAGTTAAAAAAAATTATATATATGTGCCCACTGGGCCACCAATGATGTTTTGTATTTTAAAATGCCCATTTTGTGTTGAGTTGAGGAGCGGCATTTTGGGCAAGGGTCGCTTCCCTTGAGGGTGAAATGTGTGCACTTTGTTCTGGGGGGGGGCAGATCTGAATATATATATATATATATATATATATATATATATATGTATATATATATATATATATGTATATATATATATATATATATATATATATATATATATATATATATATATATATATATATATATATATATATATATATATATATATATATATACATATATACATATATATATATATATATATATACACCCACTGGGCTACCAATAATGTTTTTTTTCGAATGCCCATTTTGTTATGGGGGGGGGGGGGGCGTTGGGTAAGGGTAGCTCCCCTCAGGGAAGAAATGTGTTTAGTTGGTTCTGCCCCCCTTTAGAGGGTTGGGCAGACGCCTTAATTTTAAAAATGAATAATTAGTACATGACCACTGGGCCACTAGGGATTTTTTTTAATGCCCTTTGTGTGTCAGGGAGCGGCCCCTTGGGCAAGGGTCACTCCCTTTGAGGGAGCAATACGTTTTTAGGGAGCGGCCCCTTCGGCAAAGGCCGCTCCCATTTTGGGAAGCATTTATTTGAGCCTTTCTGATTCCCTGGATGGGCAGATCGACCCAATTAAGCTATTAATTTTATTGTATGCCCACTAGGCCATCAGGGTTTGTTTTAGTGTTGTTTGGAGTGGCCTCTTGGACAAGGGCTGCTGCCCTTTATGGCTGAATATTGTGGCGCTTTCTGCCACCTTTGGGGCCGTATGTTTTAGGCCCATCTGTCCCCTGGGGGCAGAAGCCACTAGACACCAGGGCTTTTTAAAAGTTGATGTTGGGGAGTGACCCCTTGGGCAAGGGTCTCTCCCCCTTTATGATGTTTAATGTTTTGGTTGTTTCTGCTCCCCGCGGAGGCAAATCGGCCTTATGCTTTTAGTTCCAACTCCCAACTTTGCTTGGCCGGTGGATAGTGTGTGGACTAGTGCATTATTTCCATATGTGATTGTAATGCGTTTTTTCTCTTTTTTATTCTAGGGGAAAGTTTTTCATTCTTCTTTGAGGTTTCGGCAGCGGTTGATTTGCAGTTTTGCGTAGTTGCATTTTTTTGATAAGAAAAACATTTTCGTTATGTTTATTCCAATTGAGTATTAATGTCACACATGAATGAATTTTTTGTAAGTGGTGTCATAATAGCAGCATATTTCGTTAGTGATTTGTGCCTGAAATTCTTTGTGATGTGTTTTGCGTTGTTTTAAGTGTAATTTTTTTTCTTTTTTAGTGGGATACTGTTGGCCCTTACTGTGTCTGTGCAGAGTAGGTGGTGGTGAGTCTAGCTGCTTCTGGCAAGTGAGTGGTATAGAGTTGGAGTATATAGGTCTTTGTGATAAAGCTACATTTTGTTTATTTCTTTTTTTACAAATAGTTTTTTATTGTTGACTTGTTTGACAAGTTACCTTTATTAGTAAGCATTATGGCTAGCCGTAGAATGACTTTTCAGCAGGTGGTTGGTATGCTTCTTGAATCTTTCTCTGAGAAGGATTATGCGACTGACAGTGCTTCTGAGGGAGAGGAGGGAGGGGAAGATTCAGGCAGTGAGGTTTCTCTCCACATGGAATCTTCGGATGATGAAGATACTCTCAGTGCGAATGAAGCTACTCTCAGTGTGGATGAAGTGCCTGTTTTAGAGGGGGACACTGGTATTGCAGCATGAGGCTGCAAGGCTTCCTACTGGAAGTGCTGGACTCTGGATTGATCCAAAGATGGTACCGCCGGTGTTGCCTGCCTTTAGTGTGGATGCAGGTTTGTAGAGTGGATTGTGAATTTCTTTTGCCTATACAGTTTTTTCAGTTGTTTATGGATGATGTATTTTTGGCTGAGATTGTTGAGACTAATTTGTATGCTGAACAGTTTATTTTTTTTTAAAACAAGCTTTTTTCGTCAATTTGCACAAGAGGTGCATGGCTCTGCACTCCAAAGTCCACTGCAGTATCACATTACACAGTTACATGACAACAATTGCCTTTTTTGAGAAAACAAGGCAACCCGCACATTCAACAATGAGCGTCATTTAGGACACCAGCCCCATGTGCCCCAACTGTTCCCCCCTCCCCCACCCCCGAGTTGCACAACCACCACCGAGAACCACCCACCTGAGCACACACACACCCCAGACTAACCTCCCCCCCCTGCGCTATCGTCTGTTTCAGCCAGAGGCTCCAGCCACGAGCCCCTATAGTCAGCCCACCGGTTCCAAATTTTGTAATGCTTACGCGGGCAACCCCGAACCACAAAGATTGGCTGCTCCAACCCAATGCAGAAGTCCAAGCCGTTTTTCCAGGCGGCCACCAAGGGCTCCCGCGCATCCTTCCACATCTTAGCAATATCAAGTTTCACCTTTGTGAGGCCCAACTGTAACAAATGCTGTTTATAGATATTGCCCCTGATCCCTTCCATCACGTGCAATACGGCAAACTGTGGTGTACGTGGAAGCGACCACCCCAGGACTTCATAGAAGCAGGCGAATATCCCTCCCCAAAAAACGGTCTAGCGACAAGCATTGCCAGACGGTATGTAGAAATGTGTCTTCCGTCCCACAGCACCGGAGGCATTCCGGGGAAGCAATCAGCCCTGCCCGCCACAATCGTACCCGAGTAAAATAAACCCAGTGAAGATATTTAAATTGGAAGAGGTGGAGACGCATTGCTATGGCTGCCCCCCAAGGTGCGGCTAAGGCCTCCCTCCAGTCTTCTTCCTCCAAGACCCCCACATCCTCTCCCCACACCCCCCGTAATTTGCCCAGTTGGGACGCACTGTGAGTAACCAGGGTCTGGTATATTTGCGATATCTTTTTGGTTTCCAGGTAACCCAAAAAAATGTTTGCGTCCAGCGGGCTAAACTCGGGAATAGAGTCAAGGCCCTCCAGACTAGGAGTTAATGCGTGTCTGAGCTGGAGGTACCGGAAGAATTGCGACTGGGGCATCCTAAATTCCACCTGCAGATCGTGAAACGATTTGAGGGAGCCATTGTGCACAACATCCCCCAGGGTGGAGACGCCAATGGCATCCCAACCCCGAAAGCCCTGCAAGGCAGCCAAGGCCGGCAGGTACCCATTATGCCACAGGGGGGTTTCTTCCGTAAGTGTGTTCCACCACCCCATGCACTTCAGAGATTGCAGCGAAATTTGGAAGACTACTTGTGTCATCGGCAGCAATGTACCACGCAACGCAGCTGAATAAAGTATCATATGGAGAGTGGACTGCCCCATCATGTACCGCTCCACAGCATAGGCCGGGTGCCCCCTGTCCCCATACCGCCACTCGTTGAGGACCAACAGGTGCGAGGCCTGATAATATGAAAGGATATCTGAGGTCGCTAGGCCTCCACAGTAAGTGAAGAGAAAGCATGTGCACAATGCGACATGCACCGCTCCTCCCCCCCAGAGAAACTGCCCCAGTGTCAAGTTTACCAGCCGGAACCATCTGGGCGCGATCGGGTACGGGTGATTCTGCAATTGGTATAGTAGGCGGGGGAGTGCGACCATTTTGAATATTGCCGACCTGCCATAGATCGTTAGTGGCATGCGGGTCCAGGCTTTGATATCCGCCTGCACGTGCTCCCAAACTGGCACCACATTCCGCTCCCACGTCAGAGAGGAAAACGCCCAGATATTTGAGGCCTCCCACCGCCACCTGTAGTGCACCCACTCCTTCCCGAGCTCCCAGCACCCATAGCGTAGACTTACGAGGGTTCATGTATAGCCCGGACGCCTCCCCAAATATTCGCATGATCTCCAGGATCCGCGGCCCGACCTATTCAATGCCGTTAAAAAGAAAAGGATGTCGTCCGCTTATAATGCGATCCTGTCTGAGGGACCAGTAGCCCACTCAAACCCCTCCAGCTGTGCATCAATGCGCACCTAGGCCGCAAGCGGCTTCATAGCCAGGGCAAATAAATAAGGCGACAGGGGGCACCCCTGCCTGGTGCCACGATGGATTGAGAAGCTAGGCGATACCGCACCCGCCACATGGACCGACGTTGTCAGGTTGGTGTATAGTAGCCTCACATACGACAAAAACCGGGGGCCAAGATTAAGCCGACGAAGAAGGGCGAACAGGTAGACCCAGCTCAGGGAATCAAACGCCCTGTCTATGTCTGCTAGAAGAAGCGCCGCTTGCACCCCTGTCTGCCAGACCGCTGCCAGAGCTACGAGGGCCCGCCGTATGTTGTGCCGCGTCGCCCTCTGTGGTATGAACCCGGCCTGGTCTGGGTGGACCAAAGCAGAGATATATGGCAGAAGGCGGTTGGCTAGAGCCTTGGCTAAAACTTTTGCCTCCTCATTGAGAAGAGAAATGGGGCGGTAAGAGGGATGTTGCTCCGTAGGCCGACCCGGCTTATGAAACACCATCACCTCCGCATGTCGCCAGTCCGGGGGGAGCCGACCGGTCTCCCTGGCCTCCTCCACTGCTGCCCGATAGTAAGACGCCAGCTGTAGATTGTACTGACGATGGAACTTAGTGGGGAACCCATTGGGACCCTGGGCCTTCCCAGTATTGAGTTCTCCCAGGGCCTTGTCCAGTTCTTCCACCGATAGGGGGAGCTCAAGCCGTTGGTGTGTATCATCGTACACCGCTTTGGGTGGGAGAGCTGCAATAAACTTGAAAATGTAAATTGTAAATTGATACTTGCATAGCGCACTACTCACCCGCAAGGGTCTCAAGGCGCTTGTACGAATATCGCTGTGGAACCCATCCTGGCTTTCCCTGTGAGGCGTCCACTCCTGGGCCCCCCCAAGGTGGAGGCCAGGCATCCTTAGCGTTGTGGGGGCCGTTGTGGAGATTAAGCAAGCTATTGCCCAGAGTTGCAGAGTGGGAATTTTGAGCCCAAGACCCGCCGAGGCGGGGAATTGAACCCTGGTCCCGGGCTAGACCTCTGCATCAGGGTCGGGTAGACACTCCTGCGCAGCATATAGATCAGCGTAATAGGTGGCGAAGCTCTCCGCTATGGCCCTGGGGTCTGTTAGCAGCGCCCCACTCTCATCAAGCACCCCTGGAAGGGCCTGTGGATGAAAAACACCCTGGCAGAGCCGATGTAGCATTTTGCTCAACTTATCGCCCCATTGGCAGATTCTACTACGTGTCCCCAGCCAGATTTGACGGGCCTCATCTAGTAGGAGAGAGGCGTACGACTGCTGTGCTTGCAGCAGCTGATGCACCACCAGACCATCGCTCGCTACCCGGCTCTGACGTTCAAGGGCCTCCACCTCTGCCTCCGCCCTGACCAACTCATCCCAACGTTTTCTACAGACCACCATACACCATGCTATATCCACACCGTAGAGTGGGCTTCAGTGCCTCCCAGAGCGTTACCGCGCTAGAAACTGCTCCCACATTGGCGAGAAAATAGTCTGTGATCGCCTCCCGCATGTGTCTCTCATAGTCTGCATTCTGCAAATGCCATACCGCTAGACGCCAGCGAAAGGGCTGTCGCCCCCTACCCAGCCGCAAACACCGGAGAGTGGTCCGACAGCCCCCTGGGGAGGATCCCAGCAGAAAACACATTTGTCACCGTTGCCTGGGGGACAAAAACATAGTCTAGCCAAGAGAATGATTTATATACCGCCGAGAGGTAGGAAAACTCCCTCTTGTCGCCATGTATGTGTCGCCAGGTGTCCACTCAATCCAGGCCAGTGACCAGGGAGTGCAATTTCGTGGGATGCGTGCTGCTTGGGCCCCCTCCCATCCGACTTCTGTCTCTACCCATATCCATAACATCATTCCAATCTATACCCACTACTGAGGCCACGTCTGGCATATCTACCCACAGAGAGAGTAGCCGCTCAACTAAGGACCACTGTAAAGGGGAAGGGGCATCCACACAATCCAACACAATGGGATACACCCCAATCATGCCCCGAAGGAACACATAGCGCCCCTGCGGATCCAACCATTGCTGCGAATGTTCATTCAGGACCCTGCGGTGGAATAAAACCGCCACCCCCGTAGAGTCCTGTGTAAACCCAGCATGAAAGACCTGCTGGAGCCATAGCGTTGCAGGCAAAGGACCTTGGAACTCATCACATGGGTCTCCTGCAGCAGGAGGATATCAGCACCGGCTCTCTTGGCCTGACTCAGGACAGCCCCTCGTTTGATCTTGTCCAAGACCCCACGCACGTTCCAGCTCATTACACGGAGGGTGCCCGCGGACACCCGAACATCTACTGCCCCACTAGCCATCAGGCATCAAGCATGGTGCAGTATGGACAGGAGGACCCGACAGTGTGTGTGCGTATAGTGGTGCACCCAGTGTAAATGCGCAACCCAAACCCCCAACCAAACCCCAGTCTCACAACAAACCCCCACCCCATACCTCAAAAACACTGAAGTCCCTGCCGCGGAGGGGTCAACACCATACCCCCAACGGGGAGGCACAGTCTGCACCCACCAATGGATCCCCAACTCACAGCCCACGACCCCCAGATACACACCCCACACACACCAAACAGGTGGGGGTTCAGCCCTCCTAGGGGCTCCCTCAACATAACATAGTTTAATCAATCACACAGTCCAATTGGATAAGCATCTCAGCACCATTTATTGCACAAGAATCAAAGATCCACGGGCTGATGTTGGGAAGCCGGATCTCCCTGGGAGGAGGCCCCGCAGGAGACGGAACACCTCTGGGACCGCGATCTTCTGTGACCCCTCCGGTGCTGTCCACGGGGATTATTCGACGGCCCCTCACTCGGGAATGAATCTGATTGCAGCCTAGGTGACTTATGTACCCGCACAGTCTCATCAGTCCATTTGAAGACCTCCTCCGGGGAGTCAAAGAAATGGGTGCAGTATTGAAATACAACACGCAGGCGGGCTGGAAATAGCAAGGCATATGGGTGCTTAAGTTCCCTCAGTCTGGCTTTCGCCGCCATAAATGATTGGCGCTGCTGCTGCACACGTCTGGTACAATCGGGGAACACCAGGATGCAATGGTTGTCATATAGCAAGGGTTCTTTGATGCGGGCCTGCTTCAACACAGTGTCTCGGTCAAGGTAATTCAGCAAACTCGCAATCACCGGTCGCTGGCGAGCCTCCACCGGCGGTTTCTGAATGAGCGCCCACTCCACGACAAAGCACCGGGAGAGCGCATCGGGAGAGAGCCAGCTTTCCAGCCATTGAGTGAGGAAGCGCTCCATATTGCCATTCTCGCACCCCTCTGGGAATCCAACAAAGCGCAGGTTGTTCCGCCTTGCCCGTCCCTCCGCATCCTCGACCTGGAGCGCCAGACCATTCTGGATGCCTTCCAAGTTCGCCACCTTCTGCTTGAGGACCGAAACATCATCCTCCACTACCGAGATGCGGGTCTCGTCCTCCGTGATGTGGGACACCGCGTTCCGTAGATCTTGACGTAGCAGCATACCATCCACGCCCACTGCACCAATTTTGGCATCCAACATGTCTCTGGATTGGGTGATTTCCGCCATCAGGGCCGTTGTCCGGCACAGCCTCCGGGCTCCCCCGGCCGCACCGCCCGCCACTCCTGGGCCAGTGAACTTATCTATAGGACCGTGCTTCTCTCTTCATGATGGCTTGTCACGGACCCCCGGTAAGCCCAAATATGACTAGGCTAGGCACACACACTGGATCCGCCCCAGCTCCGATACGCTGCAGGTCACCCCGTCACTCGACCCGATCCCAAGGAAAGGAGCAAAGGTAGAGCAGAAGCAGGGAAGGCACCCCCGAGCCGGGGGTGCCTTCAATCCACCATTGGGGGGGCCACGGCCAGTCCGCGGAACCCCCGCCGAACTGTTGCCCAAGGCCCAAGCAGCAGCTAAGGTCAGCAGTCCATCAAGCGACTTCTTCCGGAGGCAGCCCCACCCCTCTTGGCCCCTCACTGGGCACCGGGCCACCACGGAGCGCCACCAAAGGCCAGGCACCCGGCCAGGCCCACCGCCACTCCAGATCAAGGGTCCCCAAGTACCAGGGCCTCCATGGTGCCTGTCCCACGCCACCTATCCAAGGCCTCCCGGAGCACAAGGAGGAACCAGGCCGCACTCACCGGGCACCCCGTACACCCCCACGTGGCCCGATATAGCCGCTGATCCCCAGGCACCAACAGCAGTCTGAGGGGGGAGGGCCCCCCACTCGTGGTGCTCCGCCACCAGGGCCTGACCGCAGCAATCCCCGGTTGAATCACGGGGCCCGGAAGCTCCCACAGGGCTCTCCTTGCCTCCCCACGCGGCCCGTTACAGCCGCCGGTCCCCCGGCACAAAAAGCAGCCCGAGAGGGGGGGGGGGCAGCAACAGTCGTCCACTAACGTGGGACCGGCCAGCAATGGGCGCAAGTTCACGTCCAGGGCCCTCGAACCGGGCCTCACCCCAGGACACGGTGCACGGGGGTCATCAAGCCCCTCAGCAGGCCGTGGCCCCCTCTTCTCAGCCCCTCACCGGCAAAGTTCTGCAGCAAGGGCGAGAGCACCACAGGACCAAAGCACCTCCTCCACCATCACAGGGCTCCAACAATCAAGGAAGGTCCAGACAGCTCCCGCAGGGCCTCTCCAGACCCCCACAACGCGGCCTGATACAGCGGCCGGTCTCCAGACACCAGCACCAGTCCGGGGAGGGGGGTTTGCGTGTTTTAGGGGGGAGGCCCCCGCTCTCCCCGTCGCACTGCAGTCACAAAATGTCTGGGGGAGGGACCTCCCGCGCCCAAGGCCCCAGAATCCGACCTCTCTCCCTGGCGCGGTGTGAGGGTGCAGCCGAGTCTCCCCGCAGGCTGGGGCACCCTCTCCTCCCCTCAGCTCCTCACCGGCACACACAGCCTGGGCCCCGGGGTGACCCGCCCCACGAAGATCGCTGCCGCCACCAAGCCGTCGGGATTACCATCCACCGTCGCAGGCTCTCACGGACAGCAGCGCGGCTCGCGCCACCTCCTGGGCTCGCAGAACTCTGCTCCGCCACCATAGACCAGGCCGCGCCTCATGGACACGGCGGCAGCAGCGCCCAGCCGTTCCAGACACCGCCGCTGCTCACCAGGCTGCCCCCACAGGTGACTGGCACCGAGATGCCCCCTCCAGGACTTGGTTAAGTTCCGAGGGACAGGATACTTGTCGGATCAATGATGGGCTGGACGGAGCTGGTTAGCACACGTCCGCCATGTCGTCCTGCTAAGCCACGCCCCCTATGCTGAACAGTTTTTGAGGGACAACAGTGCCACACTTAAGCCCCACTCTAGAGCTACCTGGTGGACTCCCACAAATTTGGAAGAGATGAAGAAGTTTTTGGGTTTTATTTTTTTGATGGGCTTGATAAGGAAGCCGCCCATGGCTTCATATTGGTCTACCAGTCCCTTGATGGCAATGGCCATATTTCCTGCAAATTATGACTCCTTGATCGGTATTTACTTTTGCTTCGGATGCTGCGTTTTGTTGATAATACTTTGGCGTTGCCACGAGATCACCCTGACTGTGACCGTCTTTTTAAGATTCGGCCTGTTCTTGATCACTTTGTAGATAGATTTTCAGAGATCAATACTCCAGGGAAATAAATATCTATTGATGTGTCTTTGGTCCTGTTGAAGGGCCGTTTGGTTTTTGGGCAGTACATTCCCAGCAAGAGGGCATGTTATGGAATTTAGCTGCATATGTTGTCTGAGAGTAGGACAGGATATGTTTTTAATTTCAGTGTGTACAATGGTAGGGATTCCACTATTGACCCCCCTGGTTGTCGTCCACTTTTGGAGTTTCAGAGAAAATTGTGTGGGATCTTGCTGGAGGACTGTTTAACAGAGGCGATCATTTGTACCTTGATAACTTCTACACTGCTGTGCAATTGTTTAAGGAATTGTTCAAAGTGGACACTTTTGCTTGTGGCACAATCTGCTCTAACCGTAAAGGTTATACAAAAGAGCTTGTTTGCAAAAAAACTTCATAGGGGACAGTGCAGTTCCTTGTGTAGTGATGAACTACTAGCTGTAAAATTTGTGGACAGGAAAGCTGTGTACATGCTGACTACCATCCATGATGAGAGTACTTCACCTGTGGCTGTTTGGGGTCAGTTTGTTGAAGTATGCAAACCTGTGTGCATTTTAGACTACAATAAGCACATGGGTGGTGTTGATAGAGTAGATCAGAGGTTGGAACCTCACACTGCTATGCCTAAGGCTTACATTTGGTATAAAAAGTTGGCCATCCATCTCTCCAATTTAGCAGCTTTCAATGCTTTTATTGTGTTCAAGGAGTGTTCTCCTGAGTCAAAGTTGACTTTTGTTTAGTTTCAGCAGTCTGTGATACCACCGCACCCTAGTACGGCGCCTCAGCAACATCGGAATCCAGGACAAGGCGCTGGAATGGATCATCTCCTTCCTCAACGGAAGAACACAGAGAGTCCGCCTACCACCGTTCAAGTCAGAGGCCTCCGAAGTCATCTGCGGCGTCCCTCAAGGATCATCTCTGAGCCCCACCCTCTTCAACGTCTACATGAGCCCCCTCGCGGCCATCGTACGCAAACACCACCTCAGCATAATCTCCTACGCCGACGACACCCAGCTGATCCTCTCCCTGACCAACGACCCCGCCGCCGCCAGAGCCAACCTGCACGAAGGGATGAAAGAGGTAGCCGAGTGGATGACGACCAGCCGCCTGAAACTGAACTCGGACAAGACGGAGGTCCTCATCCTGGGCCCCTCACCCTCCGCCTGGGACGACTCCTGGTGGCCTCCCGCCCTGGGCACCGCACCCAAACCGACAGACCATGCACGCAACCTGGGCTTCATCCTGGACTCCTCCCTCTCCATGACCAGGCAAGTCAACAACGTCTCCTCGGCGTGCTTCAACATCCTACGCATGCTACGGAAGATCTTCTGGTGGATCCCCACCGAGACCAGGAAGACCGTCACCCAGGCCCTCGTCACCAGCCGACTGGACTACGGCAACGCCCTCTACGCCGGTACCACCGCCAAGCTCCAGAAGAGACTCCAGCGGATCCAGAACGCCTCAGCCAGACTCATCCTCGACATCCCACGAACCAGCCACATCTCCGGACATCTGAGAGACCTTCACTGGCTCCCCGTCAACAAAAGAATCACCTTCCGCCTCCTCACCCACGCACACAAAGCCCTACACGACCAAGGCCCGAGCTACCTCAACAGCCGGATCAACTTCTACGCTCCCAAACGCCACCTCCGATCAGCCAACCACGCCCTCGCCACCGTCCCCCGCATCCGAAGAGCGACTACAGGAGGAAGGTCCTTCTCCTACCTGGCCGCCAAGACCTGGAACTCCCTCCCGACCGACCTGCGCCTGACCCAAGACCACCTCTCCTTCAGGAAGAAGCTGAAGACCTGGCTGTTCGAGCAGTAGCGACACCTCCCCCCCCCCCCCAGCGCCTTGAGACCCTACGGGTATGTAGCGCGCTTTATAAGTGTCACTGATTGATTGATTGATTGATAGGCAGCCTTGTTGTTGTGGAGTGGTGGAGGATGTGGCTAGATTGAAAGATCTCCACTTTCCTGATTCAATTCCTCCCAAGCCCAAAAAAACAATCCCCGTTAGCGACGTAGAGTCTGCTTGCAAAGAGGTGTGCGGAAGGAGCATCGTACGCACGGTACCGATTGTCCTTCTAATCCTGGGCTGTGTGTGCCCTCAGGTTTCAGATTGTATCACACAAGAAATAGTTTTTGGGAGCAATTGTGAGTCTAATAGTGTACTGTCTGGTCTGTGTGGTTTTATATAGTTCTTCAGTTTCCCGTTTAGCAATAGAATAATGTCTTTAATTACTGCTGTTGTTTTTGTAGTTATAGTTTTGTATCTAGTTGCAATTTTTTCTTGTTTAATAATGTTTTATGGTGGTGCGCGTGGACTGGCGGTTGGCTGGAGGTGTGCGTGGACTGGCGGTTGACTGCCGGTGTGCGTTGACTGGCGGTTGGCTGCCGGTGTGCGTGGACTGGCGCTTGGCTGGCGGTGAGTGGACAAGAGCTTGGCTGGCGGTGAGTGGATTTGCTCTTGGCTGGCGGTGTGTGTGTGTGGATTGGCGCTTGGCTGGTGGTGTGCGTGGATTGGCTCTTGGCTGGCGTTGAGTGGACTGGAGCTTGGCTGGCGGTGAGTGGACTGGTGCTTGGCTGGCGGTGTGTGTGGATTGGCGCTTGGCTGACGGTATGCACGGATTGGCGCTTGGCTGGCGGTGTGCATGGATTGGTGCTTGGCTGGTGGTGTGTGTGGATTGGCACTTGGCTGGCGGTGTGTGAGTAGTGACTTGCTGCTGGTCAGTACATACACTATAGCTAAACGCCAGTCCACGCAATCCATGAGCTGGTGTGGTTGCTGTGTCAGGAAGGTGGGCGTTTGAAAGTGAGTGGCCCTTGAATAGCGCTGTCTGCTGGTGTGAGTGTTGTAATGTGCTGGGCCTGTGGCTGGCGGTGTGAATGGTTTTGTATGTGTCACACGTATGAAAGGTGTATGAACGGCCTGTAAAGTGGTTGGTGCCTTGTCATGGCTTTACAGCTCACAAGCTGTGAGTCAATGGTTCTGTTTCTCGTCCTCTCAATTATTAACAGTGTATTTTATTTTTGTGAAATTTCTGGTTAATACAACTGTATATACTGAATCATCACTCACCCTCGTGCAAAATTCAATCAGTATGTCTGTGTGCTTGAAGAATAGGTGGTTGTGCAGAAATATTGGTCTTTTCTGTCTTTCTCAAGCAGACGGTGCCTTGTTCCTTTTTATAAATGTTGTAATGTGTTGATTCATGCCTGGTGGTGTGAATGGTCTTGTGTGTATCACAAATAACAGGTGTGTGAATGGCCTGTAAAGTGTTTGGGGCCTTGACGTGGCTTTACAGCTCACAAGCTGTGAGTCACTGGTTCAGTTTTTTGTATTTCAATTATTGACAGTGCATTTCATTTTTGTGAAATCTCTTGTTAATAAACTTTTATATACTGAACCATCACTCGCCCTCGTGTCAAATCCAACCAGTATGTCTGTGTGCTTGAACAATAGGTGGTTGTGCAGAAATATTTGTTTTTTGTGTCTTTCTCAAGCAGGGGTGCCTTGTCCCTTTTTGTGAATGTTGTAATGAGTCTCTCGAGTAAAATGATACCTCACTTGTGTGGGTGGGGCAAGGGCCTGTGACTGGGAAGAGCCCAAAACATTGGGAATAAGTGTATAGTACAGAGAATTCTAAGAGCTATATTTTTTTAAAAAAAAGTTTTTAGCCAATTGTGAATTAGAAACCCACACAAGTGAGGTATCATTTTACTCTGGAGACTCAGAGGAACGCTGTGTGGTAGGACATTTGTGCCGCAGGGTGATTCCACTCAAAAATATGTGGGAAAAGTGTTTTTTTCAGCTAAATTTGAGGTTAGCTTGGCATGCTGGGTAGGAAAACGTTAGGGGATCCAAGCAAGCCATACCGCTTTGGATTCCCTCGAATGTCTAGTTTTCAGAAATGTTTGGGTTTGATACTTTCCCAAGATGGCCACCGAGCCTGTGGCCAAAATCTCAGGTGCCCCCCCCAAAACCAGGTAGTTTTGTTATAGGTAATTTTGAAGTCTCCACAGTACGATTTGGGCCATTTTCTGTTGCAGCCACTATGCCTGCCCACACAAGTGAGGCACCATTTTTATTGGGTGACCTGTAGGAACGCTGGGTGGGAAGAAATTTGTGGATCCACACAGATTCCAGAACTTTCCCACACAGAACTTTGAGAAAAAAGTGATTTTTTTCATCAAAATTTGAGGTTTGCAGGGGACTCTGGGTAGGAGAATGTTGGGGGACCCACACAAGCCATACCTGGCTGGACTTCCCCGGGTTTGGTAGGTTTCCCTAGATGGCCGCCGAGCCCCAGGCCAAAAACTCATGGGACACCCCTTGCAAAACCAGGTCGGTTTGTGATGGGCAATTTTGATGTTGCCTCAATAGGTTTTGGGCCCTTGCCTGATGCGGGTCCTTGACCCACCTATACGAGTGAGGTACCATTTTTATCGGGGGACCTGGGGGAACACTGGGTGGGAGGAAATGTGTGGATCCACACAGATTCCAGAACTATCCCACACAGAAATGTGAGAAATAAATGATTTTATTTCAGCAATATGTGAGGTTTGCAGAGTATTCTGGGTAGGATAATGTTGAGGGACCCATGCAAGCCATACCTCACTGGCTGGACTCCCCCAGATGTCTAGTTTCCAGAAATGTGTGGGTTTGATAGGTTTCCCTAGATGGCCGCCGAGCCCCAGGCCAAAAACTCATGGGACCCGCTTGCAAAACCAGGTTGGTTTGTGATAGGCAATTTTGATGTTGCCTCAATAGGTTTTGGGCCCTTGCCTGTCGCGGGTCCTGGACCCACCCATGCGAGAGAGGTACCATTTTTATCAGGAGACCTAGGGGAACGCTGGTGGGAGGAAATTTGTGGATCCATGCAAATTCCAGAACTTTTAACACAGAAATGTGAGGAAAATTAGTTTTTTTTGTCAAATTGTTTAGGTTTGCAGGGGATTCTGGGTAACAGAACCTGGTGAGAGGCAGTCAAGTCTCCCCATCCTGGATTTCCCTGGGTGTCTAGTTTGAAATAAATGTATAGATTTGCTAGATTTCCCTAGGTGCCGGCAGAGCTAGGGTTAAAAAACTACAGCTAGGCACTTTGCCAAAAAGGGTCATTTTTCACTGTGAAATTGTGGTGTGTCCACGTTGCGTTTTCTGCCGTTTCCTGTCGTGGCAGTAGGTCTACCCACACAAGTGAGGTACCATTTTTCTTGGAAGACTTTGGGGAACGTGGGGTGGGTGGAATTTTGTGGATCCACGCAGATTCCAGACCTTTCCACCACAGAAATGTGAGTAAAATGTGTTTTTTGACAATATTTTAGGTTTGCAAGAGATTCTGGGTAACAGAACTTGGTGAGAAGCAGTCAATTCACCACATCCTGGATTCACCTGGGTGTCTAATGTTTAAAAATGTATATGTTTGCTAGGTTTCCCTTGGTGCTGGCAGAGCTAGGGTTCAAAAACTACAGCTAGGCAATTTGCCAAAAAAGGCTAATTTTTCAATGTGAAATTGTGGTGTGTCAACGTTGCTTTTAGCGCCGTTTCCTGTCGTGGCCACTTGGCCTACCCACACAAGTGAGGTACCATTTTTCTCGGAAATCCTTAGGGAACGTGGGGTGGGGGAAAATTTGTGAATCCACGCAGATTCCAGAACTTTTCATCACAGAAATGTGAGGAAAATGTGGGTTTTTTGACAATTTTTTAGGCAGCCAAGTCACCCCATCCTGGTTTTCCCTGGGTGTCTAGTTTTAAAAAATGTATAGATTTGCTAGATTTCCCTAGGTGCCGGCAGAGCTAGGGTTAAAAAACTACAGCTAGGCACTTTACCAAAAAAGGGTCATTTTTCACTGTGAAATTGTGGTGTGTCCACGTTGCGTTTTGCGCCGTTTCCTGTTACGGGCACTTGGTGTCAAAGCCCAGCTCACCTGAGTTTCTGTTCAGTTCTGATGGAGGTTGAAGACAGTCCGACCCCACCCTGAAACTGCTTGTTCCAGCACACTAGTTTTAAAACAGTGCACTAAGAACCAGAAGCTCAAGGGAAGGGGGAAAGTGGATAAAATAAAAAAAGAGAGACAACACCATTCTTGCGTTTCCACTGTAGAAGAGCTGCTAAAATTTGCGGCCCTCTCTAACTTCTGTAGAAACTGGTGCCTAATGAAACATAAACAAAGAACAGATAAGTGCAACTTATCCCTAAATGTGTTCCTGATTAAACCTTAATCTTATTAGAAATTCTCTTCTAAAAGTACCTCTTGGATCCTAGTCTCAAGCTTCCAGGTTTGGAATGTGTTACTGTTTTGGGGTGTGCTTTCTATTACTGTAAAACTTCTGTAAAATCAAACGAATATCATTATCAGAATTACCAACGTCTAACATTCACCTTAATATAAATAAAGCCTAAATTCTTAATAGCAAACTCACTTTTCACACATTTCCAGACTTTTTATGAAACAAATACTGTACTTTTACATCAAAATACAGCAGGTAATTTGTGCAAGTCCTTGATTTACTGTTTGGCTTGCTGTCAATGGTTTCCTCTGTTCGATTCTTAAAAAAGTTCCATGTAAAACAATGTTTATTTCACAATGTTCCACAAAGTATTCTTGTAACAAAGGGTTTGAACCACAAAGTTCGTGGGAGATATCTTGTTCCAAATTGTCTTTACATGAATCCAGAAATCGCCGATAAAGTTCTTTCAGGTAATAAAAGGTTTTGCACGTACTTGTTGCTAAAAAGGGATACTGATCAGTCTAACCTTGACCTCTTTCTCTTTGCAGGTCGATTGCAGTGGACAGAAGAGGGGCTGAGGCAAGAAGTAGCCGGAAACCAGAAGAAGGAAGGGCCAGAAGCCGCGCCCGTTGAAGTCAATGAAGGTCTGGAGAGAGCAGGAGTGCCAGCGCCGAAGGATCTGTTCTCAGGTAAGTGGGAGGTAGACGAGCACAAGCACTGGGTGAGGCTCAGGGGCTGCCTTTTATAGACAGGGCTGGGTGCGGTTCGAAGAGCTGGGTGGAGTTCGAAGAACTGGGTGTGGTTCTCACAAGCAGGTGTGCAGAGCTTCAGTTATTATGCTAATGAGTTGAAGTAACACATGGCCTAGGGAGGAGTGTTCTAAATAAGCCTTGGTAAAAGCAAGGTCCAATGTTTTCACAATAAGCCTTGGTAAAAGCAAGGTCCAATGTGCAAACAAGACAGCAATGTCCAAACTTGTGAATACATTGAGCAACATACACAGAAGTCTTAGGGAGGGGCTGAGATAACAAGAAAGGCTTTCAGTAGTATGTTTAAAGAGAGCTATTACAGAGACCACTAGTGCAATGAGAGGGGACATGCTCTTTGCTGTGCACAAACCCTAACACTTGGCCTACTCACACAAGTGAGGTACCATTGTCTTAAAATATTTTGGGGAACATGGGATGGATGGAAATTTGTGGATCCACGCAGATTCCAGAACTTTTCACCACAGAAATGTGAGGAAAATGTTTTTTTTACTGTTGTAATAGTTTATTCGATAGATATATATCATGAAAGTACAAACATTAGAAAAAAACAAATACGTAAAAAAATCCATCCAATAGTACTACAATTCTATCCAGAACAGCAAGGGTAAGAACAAAGTTAAAAACAATACATTCTTTCTAAAAAGAGAGTTATACATTGCCCAACAACCTTGAGCGAATTAGCCAGGCACCCGCTAGATATTTGGCGACCCCACAAATAATAAACATGGAGACAGTGTTGGTTGAAATAATACGCAGGGCTTATCTGTGATCCTTCACTCCCAATTCCCTGCATACTGGTTTCAACCATTTAGCTCTAACATGCTTATAGGCTGTACATGCATACAAAAAGTGGCCGAGGGTTTCCTCTGGACATGGGCAGCCAGGGCAGTTTAAGTCATGCCCTCCCTTGGTCTTCCACCCTACATTAATTTTTTAAGGGGCAGGGTACCATATTGTAATTTCAAAAACAAAGTTCTATCACTGGGTAATTGGATAAAATCCAGGAAAGGTTCTAGCTTCCTTGAAGGTTTATGATCCAAAAAGTTGGACGTCAGGGTTCCCTGGTTTGAGTTAGAGTTAACCTTAGCCTCAACCCAATCCCAATAGGTTTTTTTTGACAACTTGTTTGGCGGGGGGGCATTGTGAGACCCAGGACTCTCCCAAACCTATGGATATTACTAGTGTTTTGAGGTTGTTTAGCCACTTTATTTTGTTTGTGACATTTAGGGAAATTAACTCGTCCAACACTCGAGCGTATTGTGCTAGTTCTTGTGTCCTTCTAAGGCGCACCCAGTATAACAGCGGCCTTAGTTGGACTTTATCTGTGATTGTTTTTTTACCCATATCAAAAAATAGTGGTGTCAAAGGGGTTGAAACTGGGAGTGAGACTATGTCCCTAATGAACTTGTTCTCCGCAGTAGCCAGGGCCTTGGTGTTTTCGGCACCCCATAGTTCGGAGCCGTAGACTGCCGAAGCCAAAGCCTTCCCTTCGTAGACTGCCAACGCAGGGGCCACCGGTCTGCTAATGGAAAGGCGCTGGTTCTTTAATATAGCTCCAGAGACCCTCTTGAGATTTAATACCATCTTTGATATATGGGAATCCCAGCTCATATTGTTGGACAACCTTACCCTAAGATAGTCAAATTCACTCACAACCTCTAAAGGGGACCCATACAGTGTGAGATGAGCCTTCCTAACCTTTCTGTGTGTGGATAAAACCATTAACTTTGTTTTCGAGGTATTTACTGTTAGCCCACGATCTTTACAGAAGAGGGAAAAACGGTCAAGCAGTTTTTGAAGACCCTTGGGGGTCTTGGACATCAAGAGGGTATCGTCCACAAAGAGGAGTGTGGGAGTTTTCTCCACGACAAGGACAGGGGCTCCAAGAACAGCACAAAGGGAATCCAACAGGTGAGGGCAAAATGCAGGTATTTGAAACACCGAGGCGGGGTCGTGGCAGGCAGGGAGAGCGGCCCAGGTGTTGCGGGTCAGTTACTCATGCAGGGACTCCTGGGAAGTTGAGTCCCTGTGAGGCAGCTCGCAGCCCTGCTGCCCTATCAGCGCTCCCCACAGCTCCACAAGCAGAAGTCCAAAAGCCCTCAGACGCAGTCTCTGCCTCAAGGTCCGACAGCGATGCGGGACCCGCGAATCGGGTCCGGCGAGGTGCTGGCTTCCTTCCAGGGGTCAAAGCAGCAAACAAAGGTCCGTCCCGTGGCTCCAAGAACAGCACAAAGCACAATTATTTAGGTTTGCAAGGGATTCTGGGTAACATAACCTGGTGGGAGGCAATCAGGTCACCCAATCCTGGATTCCCCTGGGTGTCTAGTTTTAAAAAATGTATAGGTTTGCTACGTTTCCCTAGGCGCCGACAGCTAGGCACTTTGACAAAAAGGGTCATTTTGCACTGTGAAATTGTAGTGTTTCCACGTTGCGTTTTTTGCCGTTTCCTGTCGTGGGCAGTAGGTCTACCCACACAAGTGAGGTACCATTTTTCTTGGAAGACTTTGGGGAACGTGGGGTGGGTGGAATTTTGTGGATCCACGCAGATTCCAGATCTTTTCATCACAGAAATGTGAGGATAATGTGGTTTTTTTGACAATTTTTTAGGATTGGCAAGGGATTCTGGGTAACAGAACCTGTAGAGAGCTAGTCAAGTCACCCCATCCTGGATATCCCTGGGTGTCTAGTTTTCAAAAATATATTGGTTTGCTAGGTTTCCCTAGGTGCCGGAAGAGCTAGGGTTAAAAAACTACAGCTAGGCACTTTCCCAAAAAAAAGGGCCATTTTTTACTGTGAAATTGTGGTGTGTCCACGTTGCATTTTGCGCCGTTTCCTGTTGCGTGCACTAGGCCAACCCACAAAAGTGAGGTACTATTTTTCTCAGAAGACTTTGGGGAATGCAGGGTGGGTGGAAATTTGTGGATCCACACAGATTCCAGAACTTTCCACCACAGAAATTTGAGGAAAATGTGGTTTGTTTGACAATTGTTTAGGTTTGCATGTGATTCTGGGTAACAGAACCTGGTTAGAGCCAGCCAAGTCACCCCAAATGTATTCCCCTAGGTGTCTAGTTTTCAAAACTGTATAGGTTTGTTAGGTTTTCCTAGGTGCTGGTAGAGCCAGGGTTCAAAAACTACAGCTAGGCACTTTGCAAAAAAAAAAAGGGTAATTTTTCATTGTGAAAATGTGGTGTGTTTAGAGCTTTTTACTGTCGTGGGCACTATGCCTACCCACACAAGTGAGGTACCATTTTTCTCAGAAGACTTAGGGTAATTTAGATTTGTAAAGCAACTGTTATCACATATTGATTTTTTTTTTTTTTTTTAAGACCTTTATTGTACCTCTAATAGTGAACACAGCTTCAGCCTACAACCCCTTGGGCTGGCCGCAATTTAGTTATTAGCATTCTTTAACATCAGGAGAAACACAGCCTTTGTGCCGATATCCCAGGGGTTCGGCGGCGTTTAGTAACAATGTGGGTACATAATGTACAGTATAAGTAGATATC
Source organism: Lissotriton vulgaris (assembly GCF_964263255.1). Taxonomy (NCBI): domain Eukaryota; kingdom Metazoa; phylum Chordata; class Amphibia; order Caudata; family Salamandridae; genus Lissotriton; species Lissotriton vulgaris. The sequence goes on along the minus strand of NC_141699.1, from coordinate 547,713,303 downwards.
TGGTTAGGTCCGTGATTTTTTAATTTTAAAACAAACATGTTGAAATTACATCAAACAGTATAGGCGACATGAGCAGTCATGTGTGCATTATTCGTTGTACCCATTACACTTAACAGTTGGCATTTCGGTTCATTCTTAGGAAATAGGCACAATTTCTCTGTAACAGACTTCCCGTTGCACTCATCAAGTAAACTACATCACTCACATATTGACTTTTGATGCATTTCTGCCTTCCAAATGAAAGACAATGTATAAAAAATAAGTCATTTTGAAAAATGATCAATAATTCTCATGCTAGTATGAGTATTCCCAATTTCGGAAATGTGCAAATATCTACTATTTCTAAACTCTATATTTTATTCCCATTTCAGAAATACATAGGTGTCTTTCATACCGATTTTTCCACGTATACATTTTCCCAGAATAATTGCTATATACCCGGTACATAATAAAAAAACATTGCAAGTCGCAGCTCAGTTTTTGGCTCTGGGTTCTTCGGGTTCTTGGTGAACCTACAAGTCCTATATATCCCCACAACCAGTAAGGTCCAGCGGATGTAACAGTATATTGGTTTTAAAGAGTTGTCTCAATTAGAAGAAGTTACAGGTGAAAACGTTGACACAGAAGGCTGTTTTCTTCAACTAATTTTCAATTTGTCCTATATTTAACTGTTAGTTTTTATGAAGAAACCTTAAAGGATCTACACAAATGACCTCTTGCTGAATTCAGAATTGTATCTACTTTTCTAAAATGTATAGCTTTCCAGGATCCATTGTTTCTTTCATATCCTTTTCTACCATTAACTGGAAGGAGGTTGAAAGCACAAAAATAGGCTATGTCCCAGAAAAATGCCAAAACTGTGTAACATTTTTTGGTTTTCTGACAAAGATCTGTCATTCCCTAAAAGCTGGGGAAATTGTGATTTCAGCTCCACAACCCCTTTTTTGATACCATTTGCAGGGAAAACCCAGAAGCTTTCATTTGCAGCGCTGTTTTCCCATTTTTCCCCCAAAAAACAAAATGTTGCTGTATTTTGGCTAATTTCTGGGTCCCCTCCAGGGGAATCCACAAACCCTAGGTACCTTTAGAATCACCATGATGTTGGAAGAAAAGGACGCGCAAATTTGGCATGGATTCCTTATGTGGTCAAAAAGTTACAGGGGCCTAAGCGCAAACTACCCCAAATAGCCACAAAAGGCTTAGCACGGGGGGGGGGGGGGGGGGGGGGGGAAGGCCTAGCAGGGAAGGGGTTAAATGTATTAAGATAAATTCAATGTTATCCTATGGGAGAGGTAGGCCTTGAAGTAGTGAAACACAAGTTTTTCACTACCAGGACATTAAAAACTTGATACTACTTGTCTAGCTTTTTAAATACACGGCACCCTACCCTCTGGGCTGTCCAGGTCCTTCCCTAGAGATGGCATATATTTATTAAAAAGGAAGGTTTGGGCCTGGCAATGGTTTATCTTGTCAGGTTGAAATGGCAGTTTAGGACTGCACAGACAGGCTGCAACTGCAGACCTAAGACATGTTTAAAGGTCCACTAGTGGGTGGCACAATCAATTTTGTAGGCCCACTAGTAGCATTTAATTTGCAGGCCCTGGGTGTAAGAATCTCACCTATGTTTCCGCAGGAACGTCATGGATTTGAAGTAAGGTCCACAACTTCTCCAAATCACCTATTGCACCCGACACTATCAAGGCGGCTAGGTGGCAATGGTAATCCAGGGAAGTAATTCTACGTCGTCACTCAAAACCACAGGATCTGTCTGGATAAGGCAATAGGCTTAAGGTTTCCCTTCTTCAGTAAACTGGATGGTAACATGTAACAGAGTTTAGAGCTTATATCTGGTGCTATTCTCTTAGTGTTTTTTTTACAAAAGGGGGGATGGGCCCTTTACAACACCCAAACTGGGCCTCCACAATAGTTTTCAACAAAACATTTTTAGGGTGTGTAGGTTCGAAAAAGCATCTTAGTTAAGTAATTTTAGAAAAACACGATCAACATTTACGTCATATCAAACATGGAAAAACACTTGATTAAGAGAATTCACAAAAACAACAAAAAGTACATTCGACAGTCAACAGATACAAACCAATAAAATGACAGTACATGTACAACAAACAAAGACCAGTCCAAGTTTGAAAGCAAGTGGCGGCAAAAATTATTTACAGCATTTCAACAATACAGCCTGCCACAACAAGCTAGCCTTATGTAGAGGCAGTGCAACATGTCCATTGCCTTGTTTGCACCCAGGGTTACTCTGTATGTTCACTTGTTTTATTGACTAGCTGGTAAAGGTCGACGCGTTTCTGAACCCTTAATCTCTTTGGGGTTCTCCTCAGGACCGGGACGTGGTCAAATTCTAAAACATATACAAACAGAAAATCAGATCCTGAATATAAAAAAAGGATTTAGCTTTATTAGTACTAAGTGTAGTAGAGACTTGGTGGTGCACTCAATTGAAACAGCTCAAAGACTGTGCCGCATGCAAGCTGACGAAGTTGAACAACTCATCCAGCATATTAAGATCGAAAAAGAGATTTCAACCTTTAAGGACAAAACCATAAATTTCAAAAACTCCAAATTTGAACGACATAAGAAATCCTTTAACTTAGAAACAGTTTACCATATCTAAGAGAAGACTTCTATTCCAGAGATTAATCTTGCAGGCTCCTCCCTGACTTCTAAAGCAGATCTAGATGCAAATTCCTAACATTTTCAGATACATTGTCATCCGACTCTACAGAGAAATCGGACGCTGGAGAAGGAACATCACGTCCCAACCAACAACCAAGAAACAACAATATTTTTTTAGGGGAAGGCCAGCAGCAAAAAAGAGAGCAAATCAAACCACAGCCATGGGAAATGCGCACCAGGCGCCATGTACTACAAGTCATAGCTAAACATCAGACATTAATTTATCCAACAAAATACTATCACAAGATCAACAAGCTGTATTAGAACTCGGACTGAAATTTATCCCCAGTCAAAAACAAGATCTGGTTCACCTGAAAATGGAAGCAATGGAACTATTTTGAAAGATCAGACTTCATACATTCTTTATGGACAAAGAACTGACCGGTACTTGAGAAACCACAGGACTACGTAATAAATCTGAGTTCTGCCCTCCCTCCTACAGCCTCCTGAAAAATATTTTCCGTTTCGAACAGTCTGTTTTATCTTCCCTTAATCAATTCAATCAACTCAAGATCTTTGTCAAAAGCAACATGCCAGCCAAATAAAGATTGGCTATCAAAGAACTGAAAGAGGATATAGAAATCATTATAAAACTGGCAGACAAGGACGGTGCAAAGGTTGTCTGGTCCAGAGAGGCATACCAACATGAAGGGCGTAAACATGTCTTCAACCAAGCATGGTATCGCAAAATTCCTTCTGACCCTGTGCGACAGATTAAAAATGAGATCAAAATAATTGCGGGTTGAGGTTTGGAGGCTAGGATTTTGGGCCCAAAGGAACATAAGTACCTTACAAAAAAACATCCAAGGACGCCTGTGATATACTGTTCACTGAAAGTTCTTAAACATGCCACGACCCCACCTGGACGCCCAATTGTTTCGGGATGCGACTCATTATTGGAATCTATTTCCAAATATGTAGATCTCTTCTTGAAAGAATTTTTGAAAGATGTCCCATCCTATCTAAGGGACACAATGGATTTCATCAACAGAGTCGAAGGGTTCCAAATCAACCCAGACAACCATAGACTTGTTACACTTGATGTCGTGTCACTGTACACGCAGATTCCTCAAGATGAAGCCCTAGAAGTCTTGGAATTCTACTTAGACAGCAGAGGACGCCCACATCGAGTTCCCACTTAATTCATCTTGGACTTAGCATCACTGGCTCTGAAGCGCAAATATTTTAAGTTTGAGAACGACTTCTTTGTCCAAATTAAAGGAACACTGTTGGGATGTCCCTTAGCGCCGGAGATGGCTGTGTTGTATGAGGAAATATATGAAGAACGCTATATTGACAATACCAATCCCTTTGCAATATATTGTACAGTGCTTTCGCTATATCGATGGTGTGTGGTGCATTGGGACTGGGAATGGAGAACTGCTTAACTTTTATCGTTGGTTAAATGATAGAAACTCCGATATTCAATTTAGCTTAGAGCACAGTACACAGAATGTAACATTCTTGGATGTAGAAGTACAATCGACTGCAACAGGCCTAATCACAACACTATTTACCAAACCTACAGACAAAAATACAGTATTGAATTTCAAAAGTTTTTATCCCAAAAGTCTGAAGCATAATTTGCCCTATGGCCAATTCTTGTCGGCGGGCCTCACCCGCAGGTAAGACTGTGAAATCCATGCACAAGCATTGACTGAGAAATTGAAAGAAAAAGGATACTCCTCCAAACTCCTCAAACATTACTGAAAACGGGCATGGTTTACGCCACTGGAAGTATTGCTGGAGAAAAAACCTAGGATTCCCATTACACCCATAGTGTGTTATGTTATGTTATGTTATGAAGATTTTTAAAGCGCACGATTACCCGGAGGTGTCCTGGCACTCGTTACTTCTCATTTAGCAAGCCTTAGAGAGAGGAATTATTGATCAAAAATCCAAGTCTTCAGCCTCTTCCGGAATGCAAGAAGATTGGTGGCATTTCGCAGGTGGAATGGAAGACCATTCCAAGCCTTAGCCATGCATAGGGAGAAGCTTCTACCACCCCACTGGGCTTTTTTTATGTGTGGGACTGCCACCAGTTTTGCTTCTGATGATCTCAGTGTTCTTGATGGTCTATACATCTGAAACTGGCACCTAAAATGGTCAGGTCCCTACCCTAGCAAACACTTTAAAAACTATACAGAGGGACTTAAACTGTACCTGGTTCCTCACCGGGAGCTAATGCAACTTTTTTTTATCTCTTTTGAGATTGGGGAGACATTTGGCCCTTGTACCAACCTGTTCAAGAAAACAATTCGCCAGAATTGGCACTTGATTAAAGGTGTGGATAAAAACCTACAAATACCGCTCGCTTCGCCCTTTTTTGAACCTGCCACCACTTAATGGTCATTGTCAAGCGTGCAGCTCGGCTATGGAAACATCAAAAATTCACTATGTGTAAAACGAAAAACGTCGTGTATGTCATCCTTTGCCCCTGCTCACTGATCTATATTGGTAAAACGTCTCAAGAAATTAGACCGAGAATAACACAGCATCGATCTATGGAAAAAATAAAGTAACAAATACGCCCCTTGTAGCGCACTTCCAAGAACATGAACACACAGACAGATTTGCGTTGGACTGTCCTTAGCGCAATCAGACCCAACCCAAGAGGAAGGGATTTGGAAAGAACATTGCTCCGACGTGAAGCATACCTTATCATGAGATTCAATACTGTTTTACATGGCCTGAACGAAATGTCAGAAATGAACAGACTGTGATAAAAAGAAAACAACTTAAGTTACTTCAAAGTTACACTCAGCTGTAAAGTAGGACTATCAAGTCCAGAATGCATGTCACCTGACTGGACAGAGACTACAAGAAATGTCTTTCCTTCACCGTGAGGCACTTCCACCGGTCCAAAATGTCGAGGACACTGATACTGAGAAGGAGGCTGTAAAAGCTGATAGTTGTTACAGGCAGGGAAGTCCCCAGCGCGCTTTTGTAATTTCACTGCACATGATTGCCCCATTCCGAAATCTCTTTTTCATCGCACATACTTCTTTGACAGGATACAGCACTCGATTATTCACTATCGGGTGTCAATCTTTGTATTCATCAATCAAGAAACTGACTTGCTTCCAGCTGTCTCATGGGCCCAGCACAAACATAAAACCAAAGTGAGTCAGGTCGTTTTTGTTGTTTCATTTAACTCATGCAAAGCTTGCCACTTTAACATTGTAGGTCCCAACTGCAAATAGGTAATCTATGTCTGTCGGATAACTTGCACCTTCAGGACTGAGGCAAGTCTTTCCAAAGCTATTTAAGCAAAAGCCCACACTGGTATAAATAACTGTTGATGCACAACAGAGTGCTCTAAATACATTAACCGATTGCAGGTTTCTCTATAATCCCATAGGGCATTGAGTCCACCATTTGGTAACCGCCACTGTGCTCTCTCAATCACTGAAATGGTAAGGATTTACCTAGTGTCAGAATTCAGTCAGAGGTTGGACACCCTCTAGAGGGACATAAAATCTGATTTCAAAAATCAGATTTTCTGTTTGTATATATGTTTTAGAATCTGATGACGTCCCGGTCCTGAGGAGAACCCCAAAGAGATTAAGGGTTCAGAAACGCGTCGACCTTTACCAGCTAGTCGTTAAAATAAGTGAACATACAGAGTGCAAACAAGGCAATCGGCCCGTTGCACCGCCTCTACATAAGGCTAGCTTGTTGTGGTATTCTTTTAATGTAGCACGTAGAAACAATCACCTAGTAACTGTCTTTAACATCTTAAATAATGCAAAAGAAATACACCTTATGTTCAGGTAATATAAATGTCCTCAATGCATATCCTTTTAGGTTCCAAAAAGGGCAGAGCGGGTCGTCACAGCGTAAGAGCCCATAATCAGGTAAGTGATTCCTGCTACCGTGTAAACTAAATGCTGCTTTGTCTTAATCCTTCTTTCTTTCTATTTTATAATTGCAGGTCCTAAGTCCACAGGAATGCCAGGCGAAGACGCCACAACCCGCCAGGAAACACGTCGAACACATGCCGAGTGAAACGCAAGGAGCGCAACAACCCGGAAGACAACAAGTAAGACAGCAAGCTTCAACAGCACTTGAAAGCGAAGTGCTGCCACTTGCGGAAGGCCGGGTTTTAACTCGCCCGACCTATCCCCGCACATGCGCATTATAGACCGGCGGCCCTATTAGTAGTTCGTTGCTCTCGTCCTCGCGCAATAAAGACACTGGGAACAGGTGGTGCCACTTTACCAGGGACTTACAAGTAAATTAAATATGCCAATTGGGTATAAGCCAATTGTACCATGTTTTAAGGAGAGAGCACAACCACTGGTGAGCAGTGGTGAAGTGTTGTTTTGTGTGTTTTGTGAAAACTGCATTTCCAACATGGATTCTCTGATCAAGGCATGGTTTTATGAGCATGGCATTGTTTAAATATAGCCTTCTAAAACAAGGGGTTCAGCTAACAAACAACTTTTCGGAGAACAATGAATTAATAACGGCAAAGTGCAATTTTTATGTAAATGAGTAATAATAATAACAACAACTTTATTCGATTTGATGCACAAACCATAAAAGCATATAAATAACAGTCAATAAAAGACAAAGATTCACAGGAGTACATTTAGCTGGAATGGGCCAAAATACAATATCATTAGTGAAAATCCATGACATACTGTTTATCACCAGGGAAATAAAACTCATTAACCGCATGCGCGCTAGCGGAATTCCGCTAGCGCGCTGGGTTTTTCAAAATCGCACTTTGCGTGACGAGCTGGGCTCGTCATCAGTGTGCGAGCGGGCTACACCATGACGAGCCCAGCTCGTCATGAGTGTCGAAGGGGTTAATATACTCAGTCCCCCCTTGTTATTCGTAGCTTTAAAACGGCTCTTAAAAAAATTGCCACACAATAAAGAGTTAAAACATCAGTTGACAATTTTAAAAACAACAAAGCTTTCAAAAACAATTTCCTGGGGACGGCATAATACGGGCAGAGTAAAACTAAGTGAAGGGTATCCTGCAGAGACTTATTGTCGCAGCCGCAGGGCCCTCTCTCTTCTGAGTTTATGATAAAACCTGCCAGTACTGCCAATAAATGATGGATGTAATTTAATCTAAAGTGGGAGACCAGAAAACGATTGCGGGCATTTGACATTAATGTTAGATAAGGTTCTATGACCTGTGATGTTTTAACTAAATTATGGTCTCTCACCGAGTGTTTCCCCAGTTCGACAGTTTCGCGTTGTGCCATTGCAAACGTTAAGTACAGTGTTTTAATATCACTTATGTTTTTTTACTTTATTGTCTCTGGTTTGTCACATTGGTCTGCCCGGCCTAGGTTAACAAACAAATCCCTAACGAATTTCAGCCATGGAATTTTCCGCGCCTGCTCCATGGAAAGACAGTCACGCACTACCAACCTTGTCAGGCCCACCTCAGCATTAATCCAGATCTTCAACCAACATACTACAGGTTTCCCTCCCACACTATCTGATATATACCTCACCCCCATCTCCTCGCGTACACAGTATGCTGGCGTGCTATGTGGGATCTTCAGCATCCGCCTTAGATATTTGTTCTCTTCCCCTTGCAGGTTGGTGAGTTTAACAAATCCCCAAACCTCACTACCATATAGAACTTTAGCACAACAGATGGAATTATACAATTTTAAAATCACACCTGGGGTCCAGCGCCCCTACCTCTGGGCATAATTTGCAATTGAACCCGTGGACCTGTTCGGAGTCAAACAACTTTCCTCTATTAGATGTTTGAAATTAAGATGGTTGTCAAAAAACACACCTAAATAGGCAAAGCCTGGGACTTGCCTAGGATGTAAGAGCCTATAGTGTAATTATATTTTTTTACTAGGCTTCTTTCCCATCTCCATCACGTATGATTTTGATAGATTAGAGGACATATGCAGGTGATCCATGAATTCTACAAAACCATCTATTAGAAACTGTAAGCTATGTGGGGTGCAGGCGAGAAGCACCTCATTATCTGCGTACAGCAGCACCGGGACTGACCTGTCCCCTATTCTAGGTATATCAGCCTCAATTTTCCACAGGGTTGAAGTACCAAAAATTATTTACAAACCCCCAATTATAGTTATTTCCATAAGCAATCCCATTCCCATTACCAATAATCAGTCGGTTGGCAGTGTAGAAGGTCCAAGAATTTATTAGAACAAACAAACTCTGCCAGAGGAGCTCCTTGCAACCTAACCCCACGAGGTCCGCCAAGAAGACTGCTGGCACACTGTCAGGACATCACATATATACAGTTGCATTGGCGAAATCATGGCCCAACATGGAAAAATACAAGCTGGTACAGGTTGGTGCAGAAAGGAAAAGACCATATAAGGCACACAAAGAGCTTTTGGTTTAGCTCATCTTAGTTTAGCAAGGTCGAATGGGTGACTCCCTTCTGCCGGCTCCGGCACAGCCCACCCCGCTCCCTCCTGGAATGTGCTTATCGGGCCTTCCTCTGCTACCTACAACCTTGGCAGGCCTAACGAGCTGAAGCAGCAATTCTGCAACAGTTGGGTTATTTCTCAGGAGAACGCTGACAAGGGAAAAAGGATGAGTGCGGTCTGTTAGTGTAAGGCTTCCAGCAAGGCCACAAAATGGCGCTGGTCAGGCTAAGAAAGTGTGAAATGCGGGGAGTAGTGCAAGATGGAGTTCTAGAATATGGCAGATGGTTTTATGCTAATGTTTACGTACATATAAGGTAACATTTAGATACATCATGCTAATCATAAAATATCGATTATGCGCATGGTATAAAGAAAGTAATTGCAAATTCCTCAGGGTGGCATCGAGCCCGTTAATATATATGGTAAACAAGAATGGCTCTAAAATACATCCTTGTCTAACCCCACTAGTACACTTAAAAAACTCTGTGACTTTCCCCTCCTTTGTGTATCTTACAGCTGCTGTCGTGTTGGAATGCAGTGACTGAAGGATGTTTATTATGGCGATGTCTACCCCAAGGTCCCTCATTAAAACCCACAACTTATTGCGGTTCACCCGATCAAAGGCTGCGGTGAGGTCCATAAAGGCTAGGTATAGCACCCTAGCCTTCGCTATGGTATACTTTGCAGCAATGAGATACAGGTTAAGGCACTGATCCACAGTGGATTTTTCAGGTCGAAACCCATATTGCACATCCCTGAAGATATGTGTCTCCTCTACCCAATCCATCAACCTGTTTAAAAGCACCCGCCCCAAGAGCTTAGCTGCAACATCGATCAACGATATTGGCCATTAGCACCGTGGGCTGTCCTTGCTACCCTTCTTAAAAATCGGCACGATAATAGCCGAGCACCAAGATGCTGGCATGGTTGTATTTATTGCTGCATTCAGTACCCTTGTTAATAGAGGGGCCCAGACCTCGATATTAGACTAGAATAGGTCCGGTGGAATCCCGTCTGTCCCCGGTGTCTTGTTCCTTGTCAAACCCTCTATTCCTAGGGTTACTTCATCCAATGTAAAGACAACGGGGTTGCAGCCTATTGGTATGGTTAGGAGTTGCTGTTCGCCCTGAGTGGCAAGATGATTGTACAGTCCCTGGAAATGTTCCTGCCATTGATCTGGCGGAATATTGTTACTTAGCCCAGGTCTGTTTGGATCAGAAAAACAAGGGTTATTAATTACTCTCAAGAAGCGGACAGAATCCTTCGATTCAGCCACCTCTGTGAGTTCTTCCCATGTAGCACGTTGTAACTTCACCTTTCTTTCTTTAACAGCTAACTTATAGCTTGCGCGACAAACGGCCACCAGTTCCCTATCCCTGGGTTTCTGTTTAAGTGCCCCTTTCAACTTTCTCAAGGCCTCCGAACATTGGCTGTCATACCACCTTGGCGGGCCAGCTAGACCATGTGCGATATTCTTAAAGGCCGCAATTAGTTCTGCCCCTTCCACGCCTAGGTCTAGACATTTCATTATTTCCTGCTGCCCTTTATCAAATAAAGAGGCATTAAAAGTGCCAATATTGACCTGGACCCATCAGAGCCTTTTACCTTGGTCAGTAGCCACCACTTCCATATGCCCTGCCTGTTTATCCATCGTTTGCAACTGTGGCTGTGTCCCAAGCACTAAGGTACGTGGGTTGTGATCACTGAACGCACTGTGTTCAATATCAAATCTCAGTACATCTCCCTTTAGTAAGGGTGTGACAAAGATAAAATCAATGTACGAGTGACAGCCTCTCCCTTTAAATGTGGGGGGAACCAGCCTATTCTTTTTTATTGGAAATCAAATCCATTGTATGAGCTAACCCATATAAATGTAATATGCCAGTGTGTTCTCTTCCCAGCTGGGTATGTTCCAGATGAGGGCCTTTCCTTAATGGGCAGGATAGCCAGTCATTCTGTGCCATCTTCAAATGGGGGCAAAGGTGACAATTAAAAACCCCTATTAGTATCAGTTGGGATTGAGCCATCACCTTCCCTCCTGTCTTTTCTAACCATGTGTTCAATTCATGGAAGCTACAAGCACCCTGTGAATTTGATATTGCATTATGAAAATGTATTAAAATTACTCTGAAGGAACTATTTGCAATTTTTAAACCTTGATCAACCTTTGAATCCCAGGCCAGATTCTTCCATATACCTTGTAATCTCACATCTATAAACATGACCAACCCCCCTTAGCTCTTCAGGATGCTGAGCCAACTGCAGGGGAGAAGAAGGATTTATAACCTTCTATGAAGAAGTTCTTGTCTCCCATTTCTCCTGGAGACATATTATATGGGACTCCCCACATGGATGAGCCATTGCTCGTCACCAAATTTGCTAGATAAGCCTGCTATATTCCATGAAATGATCTTTATATCTCCTCTACTACTCCCCGCATTTAAAACGCTGGGCCCGCTGTTACTTCGCGAGCTTACCAGCACCCCCACCAAATTTGCCTCCCAGTTATCAGCTTCACTGGGCATAACCAGGGGTAACATTGTTATCCCTGTAATGGATTCCACGCTCCTTTCTGCTACCCCAGTGTTGAACAAATCACTCTCGCTGGCTCCCCCCAAACCTCCCTGGGTAGGAGACAAATAACGTCATTTAGATCCCTCAGTGATGCAAATACATTTGACGATACCCCAAACCCAGCAACCCAGTCAAGACCCTAACCTTTTTCGCATAACATTGAGCATGATTGGTACTAGACCCTGGTCTGTAAAAGTATCCCAGGGGCAAAGGTTTAAGGCTGGACTCTCTGTTAAATACACCAGTTGAGTACAAGAGGATACCCTGAGCCAATATTGGGTGCCTGAGTGTGACAATAACGCAATCCCCCGGGAAGACTTTCCTTGACTTCCCTATCTAGGCGACTCGCCGCGCCATAAGGATCTGACGGTGGTCTTTAATGTTACATCCAGCTTGCTTACACAACCAATGCGCTGCGTTATTAATCAACTGGGGAGTAGTCTCCTCCTGTGTATTAACATACCCAGGCACGCCTGTCAGTACCACTGTATATGGGCAGCTTGCCGGGGGTAGATCTATTACTGGGAGCTCTGCGCTTTGGGGGACCAATAACCTGTCTTCCCCACCCCTCGGGTGTTGGGTTTCAATGCCCCATAATGAGATATGTTGTCTTCTCTCCAATTCAGTTACTACTTGTCCAGCCTCCAGATCCCTTGAATTCCTTACAGTCTCAGATCGCATTTCGGGACGGGTGGCTGCACCTTTTAATTAAGGAAGATCATTTACATTTTCGTTACCTCTCCCCGGTCTTTGGGAAAGCCCCGGGTCAGGGCCAGTTGGGGGTTCTGGGGTTGGAATCCCTGTCCCTAATGCTGCACCTCCCACTGCCCCCTGCACCACCACTGGTAAGGTCGCTGCTCTATGGTTACAATAACACTCCCCCCCCTTTAGCTGTAGTTGCAGACCCCCTGTTCTATATATATATATATATATATATATATATATATATATATATATATATATATACATACACTATAATATTTCCAGTGTTATTTTCCAAATAAAACTATTGATCTTTTACGCAAAAAAGCTACATTAATAGGACTCCAAATTATTTTATCAAAAAATAATATTTGTCAAAAAGACCTAGGGAGTGTACTGGCAAGCACTGCGAAAGCAGAAAACTGCTGGAAGCATTTTACCTGCTAATAGCAAATCTAATCATGCACCTAAGAATAGAAATAATGTAATTCTGACCATGCAATACCAATTATAATTTTGGCAATTACTAAACGAAGGCTGTTCTTCCCGTGATGCTGCCTAATCTTATCTACTGCTTGCCTAGGGTCCAGCGGCTTGACTTAGTGCGCTGGCACCCTTGGGACCGTAATGCCCCCCTCTACTGTATGCGTGCAGTTTCATAATAATTACATCCATTACATATTCTTGGCACAGCGGTGCCAAGTCCTGGCGTAATTCCTGCACTCACACAACATTGATAATTATTGACATTTTATTACATTTTCACTTCTGCTGTTTGAGAAAGTTTAGTGTACCCTGCCTCCGCAAACCTATACGCGCATTCACTGTTCAATTCAATCCCTTACGCAACTATCCTGCAATTCATTAACCCATTCATACTAACATTACACTGCCTCGTCCATCGAGCCAATGACTCATAGTTACGTACAGGGGTGTAGCTACCATTGGTGTTGCAGGTGCAGTGGCACAGTGGTCCAGACCCCTGAAGGTCCCATTGAACTCTGACAATTGCTATATTTTACTACCCCAACAGCAGTCAAAGCAGTCATTTTCCATGCTTGCACCAGGGCCCATAGCATCCTTGCAATACTACTGTCACGTTCACTCATTAACCAAGTTCTCAATCAACGCGAAACCACCTATACATTTAAAGTTGCAAAGCTTACTGGATGTGCCAGTGATTTTTTGTATAGTGTCGGGGACAGTCAGGGTGTTCCCGGACCTGGGCACTAATGCTCCAGTCACCTGGAGCCAAGAGCTCCAAATTAGACTGAAGGGCTAAGGCACTCTAGGTACTTCGTGGCACTTTATGACACAAGCAACAGCACATGATAAAAGTCTAAAGTACAGCCAAAGTACAAAGTCTGTAAATGGTAATGACAAGAAACTAATGTTGAGGTAAAGGTAATTGGCTAGGTTAAATTTATTAAAGTATTAGCGTCAGTTGGAAGTCATGGATACAAGATAATGGGGCACCAAATACCTCTTTGTTCCATACTTCACATTGCACAGTCCTTCTCCACATGTGTTGCTCTTTCAAAACGGAGCCTCTGTTAGCTGAACTTCATCTTTTGCTATTCCTTAGTTAGTGGTCAGCTTCTCTCAACAGAAGGGTGGGCCATCTCCACTTTCTCCGCAGCAAGGCACAATAGCTTCACTTTTTCCTCGGGTCCTATTGACTTGGAGCCAATCAGCAGGAGTCTAACAGGGGATCCAAAATGGACGCGAGGATGCATTTTGAGCTAAGAAATAGTGCTAAATGCAACAGAACATGAACTCACTCATGCTAAATGTGCTCCTGGGGTAGGATTTCCCTTCCACTTACTACCGGCATTTAGCACTATTTTCTCGGCACAAAATGCACCATTGTATCCAAAATGGACGCAAGGATGCGTCTCGTGCTGAGAAACAGTGCTAAATGCAGCAGAACACAAACAATGAGTGCAACCGTTGTCTCGCTTGCTGAATGTGCTCTCGCTGTAGGATATTATTCCCCCATATTACTGTTAAGTACCCAAGCAGGAGTAATCACGTAGCTATTGGTAATTCCACAAAAAAGAGTGGTGGGATTACTGAAATTACTCGGATTACTCTGGCATAATCAAAATTCTCAATAATCAAAAAAAGAGTGTCTATAGGACAGGCTAAGCTGTTCTAGGGAGCACAAACACAACCACACTGGGATGTTGAAGAAAGCCCTCACTCACCACCTAGTGATGACATGCTTCATCATCGGGCCCCACCAAAGAGACCTAGTGTCTCTTTGGTGTGCTGCAACACCAGGATTACTGCGGAGCTGGATAGTGAGTTTAGGGCTTGTTGAGTGCAATTAGGACTAGTGAGTGTTGGGGGTATTAAAATAGTCAGTAGTGTATCAGAGATAATGACTTTATTAAATGATCATTAAAGACTTAGGAGTTAAAATATGTGAGGAATCTGTACTTAGCTAGAAGTTGGTAGATGGTCTCCACTTACACCCTCGACACTTAGCACCCTCAGCATGCCTACGTCGCCCTCGAACCGGACCCCGACGATGTTGAAGCGGGCTAGGTTTGTTGTTTAAAAGCAAAATACCAAGGCGGTGATTGCTTCCGGGTGGGTGTGGCTACGTGATCAGGCACGTCCTCACGTGGGCGTGGTTACGTGTCGTCAGGTGCGGGTAACCAATAGAACCGCCCTGGAGGTACTGACGTTTGGATCATATGGGAGTAGTTGCTTAGTGACTCGGACTAAACAGTCTCCGCGCAGAATGCGGAAGTGTTTTGAAGACTAGCGAGTAAGAAGTAAAATCACGCTTGTTAGTGTCTTCATTTCTAAACAGCTTTAGATAAATGGTGAATTAGGGTTGGGGAATCAAGGTATCCCTATAGCTGTGTGGGAAAATACTAAGAATACAAGACCCAAACCAACACCAATGTTGTGTCAGGGGCTGACATTGTAGGGCCTAAAGGTAGAATGTTCGTACTGATTGTCAGTATGTCAGAAATTGTAAGACTTGATTCTGTTTCACTTTATCACAGTATTCCAGGGAATATCATCGTTAAGACCTCTAAGGTGGGTACCCAGTCTGTATACCCACCTTCTACTTATCGTTTCTGCACCCGCAAAGTAAAGCAGAGGATAGGTGAACACCGCTCCAACATCAGGTGTAAGAAACTGACCACGAAAATGAGCCGCCATTTCTTGGAACAGAACCACACTCCTAATGACATGCGATGGACTGTCATCGAGCATGTGATTGGCCCGACAAATATCCCTAACCTACTTTTTGAAAAAGAACAAAGGTGGGTATACAGACTGGGTACCCACCTTAGAGGTCTTAACGATGATATTCCCTGGAGAACTGTGATAAAGTGAAACAGAATCAAGTCTTACAATTTCTGACATACTGACAATCAGTACGAACATTCTACCTTTAGGCCCCTTACAATGTCAGCCCCTGACACAACATTGTTGTTGGTTTGGGTCTTGTATTCTTAGTATTTTCCCACACAGCTATAGGGATACCTTGATTCCCCAACCCTAATTCACCATTTAGCTAAAGCTGTTTAGAAATGAAGACACTAACAAGCGTGATTTTACTTCTTACTCGCTAGTCTTCAAAACACTTCCGCATTCTGCGCGGAGACTGTTTAGTCCGAGTCACTAAGCAACTACTGCCATATGATCCAAACGTCAGTACCTCCAGGGCGGTTCTATTGGTTACCCGCACCTGACGACACGTAACCACGCCCACGTGAGGACCTGCCTGATCACGTAGCCACACCCACCCGGAAGCAATCACCTCCTTGGTATTTTGCTTTTAAACAACAAACCGAGCCCGCTTCAACATCGTCGGGGTCCGGTTCGAGGGCGACGTAGGCATGCTGAGGGTGCTAAGCGTCGAGGGCGTAAGTGGAGACCATCTACCAACTTCTAGCTAAGTACAGATTGCGCTCCATATTACCGAAGGGCATCATATTGATTTTGCGCCTATTTCTTTTTCCCTATGTTTTGCCATGTTACAGGGTGTGCCGAATACGCTTCCACCCCCCTCCTGAGACCCATGGTGTTTATTCCCAACACCTACTAAGTGAGACATTTTTAATTTGACTGCGATCTCATTATGACATTTACATTGATCGCTTAGCTGACGATCTTCTATGAAGATTTTCACCTTTTTAACCCATAGTCACAGCTAGTCCTTACCACGAATAGCACACCACACTTCTCCTAGTTCATCCGAACCCAGGGCTAATAGGTGGTGTTAACCATAGCACTATTCATCCACAGCCAGTATGACTATCACGTTTGGAGCACGAATTTTACAGTAAACAACCAATAACAACCAGGATAAATACTGAATGTTTGTTCTGTCCTACTTGTGTGTCTCTGTCCTTTTATTTCCAGGTGCAGAAACGATAAGTAGAAGCCTCCTAAACCAGGAGTAATTAGGAATATTTTATTCATTCCTAATTTTTTTTGCACTTTTTTCACTTTTAATAATTTTTTCACTCTCAGGCCCCTAGGTAAGGGTGGGCTTTAGCGTGCCCATACCGCCAGGGTTTTACCACACACAGTCCTGATGAATTGCCGGGTAAATTAACACTGTTTCGATGGCAAGAAACATGCCGACTAACTTTTAGGAACCCACTACTCAATTAAAGTGGACTGTTTCCTCATATATTTTAACTCCTAAGTCTTTAGTGATCATTTAATAAAGTCATTATCTCTGATACACTACTGACTATTTTAATACCCCCAACATTCACTAGTCCTAATTGCACTCAACACGCCCTAAACTCACTATCCCGCTCCGCAGTAATCCTGGCGATGCAGTACACCAAAGAGACACTCGGTCTCTTTGGTGGGGCCCGATGATGAAGCATGTCATCACTAGGTGGTGAGTGAGGGCTTTCTTCAACATCCCAGTGTGGTTGTGTTTGTGCTCCCTAGAATGGCTTAGCCTGTCCTATATACACTCTTTTTTTGATTATTGATTACTGACCGGGGAACAAGAGTGTCTGCCTACTCTCCCTACCTCTCTTCTTGTTACGCATAATCAAAATTCTGCCCAAGCTTAGTTGCAAGGCAATAATATGTGTGGAGGCCTTTCCCTTTATACTACTTGAGTTGGAAATACTATTGAGGATCAGCGTCTGAACTCTGAGCAGTAGGCACACTTTGAATCCAATGTATGTAAAGATCATCGGCAAAGTTGTTCAACCCACACATTCAGGGTCAGGCATTTTCTTGAGTTCTTGGGTCTATCTTAGGCAGTTCTCAAGAGAATACTCATTAGACTCATTAACTAATGGTGTTTCTGGACTTGGTTACTATAGCACTGCTTGAAAGTCTTCAGCACCAGGTTCCCCGCAGGAGATGGAATAAGATCACCACCGACCAGCTCACCACATCACTGAACCAGAACCCTCCAGCCAGATCAACGGACCCCAACCAAGCAGCCAACAACCTCACACAGTGGATCACCAACTGCGATGACGACCTCGCACCCCTGAAAAACCATCCCAGCAGGCCCGGAAGCAAGAAAACCTCCTGGTTCAACGACGACCTCAAGAACTCAAAGAAGAACTGCCGTACCCTTGAGAAAGCCTGGCGAAAAAACCCGACTACAGACATGTCCGCCCTCAAGCACGCCACCCGCAAACACCACCAGCTGATCCACACCACCAAGAAGTCAGCATTCAAGGTTCGACTAGACAACAACGCACACAACAGCAAGGAACTCTTCAGCATCGTCAAAGAGCTCTCCAACCCCAGCGCCGGAAACAACGACATCACTCCCTCACAAGACCTCTGCGATTCACTTGCCTCGTTCTTCCACAGCAAGATCGCAGACATACACAACAGCTTAGACGAACAGACCATGCACCCAACCACAGAACCAACGCCCCCCCCACCACCCTCCGTGCCTGGTCCCCGGTCAGCACCGAAGTCACCATCCGCACGATGAACACCATCCACTCCGGATCGTCAACCAACCCATGCCCCCACCATGTCTTCAACAAGGCCGACTCCGTCATCGCACCCCAACTCCGGGACATCATCAACTGCTCCTTCAACACCGCCACCTTCCCAGAGAGCTGGAAGCATGCCAAACTCAGCGCCCTCCTGAAGAAACCATCAGCAGACCCCACCGACCTCAAGAACTACCGCCCCATCTCGCTCCTCCCGTTTCCTGCCAAAGTCATCGAGAAGACCGTCAACAGACAGCTTGCCGCCTTCCTCGAGACGAACGGATCCCTCGACCACTCACAGTCCGGCTTCCGAGCCAACCACAGCACCGAGACCGCCCTCATCGCAGCCACTGACGAAATCCGAACCCTGCTCGACAACGGGGAAACAGCGGCCTTCATCCTCCTGGACCTATCCGCAGCGTTCGATACTGTCTGCCACCGCACCCTAGTACAACGCCTCAGCAACGTCGGAATCCAAGAGAAGGCACTGGAGTGGGTCATCTCGTTCCTTGCCAGAAGAACCCAGAGAGTCCGCCTCCCCCCGTTCAGATCCGAGGCCACTAAAGTCATCTGCGGCGTACCACAAGGATCATCACTCAGCCCCACCCTCTTCAACATCTACATCTGCCCCCTCGCAGCCATCGCACGCCAACACAACCTCAACATCATCTCCTACGCCGACGACACCCAGCTGATCCTCTCCCTCACCAACGACCCCGCCACCGCCAGAACCAACCTACACGAAGGGATGAAAGACGTAGCCGAGTGGATGAAGAACAGCCGCCTGAAACTGAACTCAGACAAGACGGAAGTCCTCATCCTGGGATCATCACCCTCTGCCTGGGACGACTCCTGGTGGCCCCCTGCCCTGGGCAGCGCACCCAAACCAACGGACCACGCACACAACCTGGGCTTCATCCTGGACTCCTCCCTCTCGATGACCAGACAAGTCAACGCCGTCTCATCATCGTGTTTCAACATCCTACACATGCTCAGAAAGATCTTCCGTTGGATCCCCACCGAAACCAGGAAGACAGTCACCCAGGCACTCGTCACCAGCCGACTGGACTACGGAAACACCCTCTCCACCGGAACCACAGCCTAACTGCAGAAAAGACTCCAACGCATCCAGAACGCCTCTGCACGACTCATACTGGACATCCCCCGACACTGCCACATCTTCGGACACCTGAGAGACCTGCACTGGCTCCCCGTCAGCAAGAGAATCACGTTCCGTCTCCTCACCCACGCACACATATCCCTCCACGGCCTGGGCCCCAGGTACCTCAACAACCGCCTGACCTTCTACTCTCCCACCCGCCAGCTACGATCGACCAGCCACGCCCTCGCCGCCATTCCACGCATTCAAAGAGCCACCATGGGAGGAAGATCTTTCTCCTACCTGGCAGCCAAGATGTGGAACTCCCTCCCTATTTAAGAAGTCTTCCAAATGGTTAAAAAGGGAACTTCGAAATTATCAGGTATTCACTCTCACTTTTTAGATAAATCGCTCCTTAAAAGAGGGGTTGTCTAAACTCACTATTCAAAGGCTTTAAGCAAGGGCTTAGTGTTATTATATAGTTTGATATAAAAGGGAGGTCCTTATATAAGCACGCCTTTTTCTAATAAAGGAATGTTATACTGTAGGTGGAAATGTAGACCAGATAGGATAGCAAATACTGTACTTAAGATTATGTGTTGAATGTACATATCTCTAAAATTATGTTGTTTAAATCCTAGATTAATTTTGGACTGTCAAAGTGTCCTGAAGAAGGTGTAAATAGCACAAAACAAACACCGAAACGCAGCGTCGACCTTCGTACTTTGACCTTTTTAATTGTTTTCACTTTGGTGAATATTTTATTGTGTAATTTTTTTTAGATTGTAACCCTGACAGGGAGGTATTTTAATAAATTATGTTTATACTTTTTACTTTTTTGGTGTATTTGCTTACCTAGTAGATGTGACTACTTAAAATCTTTGGGAGATATTAAAATGGATAGTGCTTGATATTCAGAGTACCACTACATTGTGATGTGATTAGTGCAGGACCTTAGAAATTAACTTTGCCCCAGTATTGCATTGTTCCAGTCAGTATCCCTGATTTTATTGAGTCTATTACAAACCACAGGTCCCTTTTTCTGCAGTACTCTCCCCTTACCTGTGTCTAATAACCAGGGGAACCTTCCAATATATTTTTGGAGAACTCCCTCCCCATCCACCTCCGTCTTACCCAATACCACTTCTCCTTCAGGAAGCAACTTAAGACCTGGTTGTTCGAGCAGTAGCGGACCCCTCTCCCCCAAGCGCCTTGAGACCCTCCGGGTGAGTAGCGCGCTATACAAATTTCTTGATTGGTCAGGGGTTTGCACCCTCTTGGGCTAGCCGGGTCGGGAATTCAGTGCATAATCTAGGAGGAGGTTCTGGGTTTGGGACTCAGATACAGTATAATATGACATAATCAAATGACACTCATTAAAGTGCATTGTCCAGCCATTTGCCACTGTCCACACTCTCCGCGTGTGCTATGTAATTTGTAGATTTCAACGTAATTTTTTTTCTAGCTCATACATTTTGGTAGATATTAAAAAAGCGCCACATGCCTAGCTGCATTGGGCCTGATAACGAGTTGAGGCATTATTTATCGGCCCTGCTAAATAGCAATACCACATGGTACGTAATTTATCAGATGCGATATTTAACACCTATTATAAGTTTATGGGGAATAACATGCGGATTTTGGTGTTTAACAAAGCAAAATCTGTATGATTCAGTAATTGCCTCATGTTTTCCCCTCTTAAATTCCGGCACGTTTGCCTGCCAAAATTGAACAAATGTTGGGTTATTTAACGCATCCAATAACTATCGGATGCATTAAATAACACCAACCTCATAATTCCATCCAGTGCATAAACAAGGGTTTACGCACAAGATGGAGTTTAACAAGCTACTCATATTTAGGCTCATAGTAGCAAACTATTTGTAAAAGGTAACTGGTCTCCCTTTAGTTGCTGACTGCTGTAGTCAGGTGTTCAACTGTTTAAAAGTTTGCCCAGACACCATTAGTAGTGTCTGGGCAGGGTCCCCATCATTAGTAGCATTTGAACGCCTTAATATATCAATATGAAACTGAAAGGTCAGCGGCTGACCTTTGCTAAGGGTCTGCCATTGCGCTGTACTACTTTTTGCTGCTTCTTTTTGTAACTTTTGATCTGTTTGAACTTGACACAAATTTCTTCTGGCGAAATCCACAAATTATGCAGCAGATATAGAATTATGTAGAAAATGTGGCAAGTCCAAAATCACGTGTAAAAACACTACAACTACTGTATCAAGTAATTCCAGTGATCCTGAATGTAGGCTATTAGAATAGTAAAACAAACCAGAACATTCTAGTACCTTTTAAGGCTGAGCTACAACTCCAAATGTTAGTATAGCCTCACCGCTAACGGCTCTACAAATGCGTCAGCTTTACTTAGCCTTAAGGAGATTCGTTTATTGCAGAAAAATGCCGGCAAGTAACATTCTGTCAACATTTTTACACTCGTCGGACAGCACCTAGATTTAGTAACATACTTTCTTACTTGCAGCGTTTCCATAGGCGACAAGAGAGCACCTGATCTTCAAACCATAGCTCAGGCTTCTTAGCAATCATCAAGTCAAGGAGTATGCCTTATTTTCCAAGTCAGTTTCCAGTCAAATCATAACTGGGTAGTTCAGCAGTCACTGTCAGTACTGGAAAGTTTGATGTTTACAATCAACCCTTATCCTGCCAACAAACCCACCACCCAAGTGAATCAAAGGACCCTCTTCTTTCATGGTTGCTGAAGCTCCATAACACATTGGACCAAAACGTATTGAATACAAAAGGTTGCCAAAAGATTCCTCATGAACAAGTTCCTCCCTTAAAAGTTTTTAGATCGTCTGCTCTAATGCTTTGGACCTTCAGCCTAAGGCCTGCGATTGAAAATATTCTGCTCTACTATTCACTTGCTCCCCTCCCATTTCGCTATGTTCCAATCATTATCTTACTCTTGTTGTCGCTTCGATTGTAACCTTCGTGTTTGATGTGCGTATTTGATTTGTTTGGGTTCTTATCCCTTTGATGATTGTACTGCAACTTGTACCTTCATCGCCCTTTAAATTGTAAAGCGCTCTGATATCCTTCAGGATCATGTTTGCGCTATATAAAACTTTATAAATAAATGATGAAATGAGACTTTTCCATTGCTCAGAAAGGCCATGGGCTCGTATCGCACAACAGGAGGCACCACAAGAGGTGGCTACCAAGCATTCATCTGGGATAGGTAGACAAGGCATATAGGTACCCTGTGGTGGTGTAATGGATCTCCAATTTATGGTGGATGGGGCAGAGCCTGAGGCTTAAAAGGTTAGCTTGCATCTGTAGACATAGTAGGCAAGCTGGTCCACCGAGCAGCTGTTGTTCGCTCGGGACTACAGATGTCTGCCCCTAAAGATAGCGCAATTGTGTTCTTGCTTCTGGGTCACACTGGGCTGATGATTCTTCAATCTTGGCAGGCTTTTTCCCATCATAGCAAGTAGCTGTCAGTTTTCCTTCATGTTTCTGACCTGGTCCCTGATCCACAGATCAAGGCAGGCTTTCCCTGCTCAGGGGTCTCCACCTTCTTTTCTTCACCGGAGGGTATAGAAGATGGGGCGATCAACAGTTCTAGACCTGGGCCTGACCTTGAAAGGTGCAACAACAGAGGGTCCAAATGCAAGTTCACAGAGTGTCTTCAGAAGTCAAACGGGCTCTAAATACTGGGTCGGGGTGCCCACGCACTTAAGGGAAAACCTGTGTCCCACTATGGGACTGTCATTCTTGAATTCCAGGGGCCTACTCAATCAATTCAAAAGGAATCTTCAGAGGCTTACCACACATAAAACAGGGAGGTGGGATGAGAATACCAAATAGTTTGAGATTTTTTTTGGTCCACATTTCCCAGAATGCCCTTTGCCAGGCTTCTATTGGAGGATGCTTCCTGGTTCTGATCACATTTACAGGAAGCTAGTAAGTGGGGTAGATACAGAGCATTGCTCGCAGACCATGTGTTTTTAATTGTTGGGCAGCCTTTGGACATTATATGAATAAAACTAAACTGAGAATAGCAATCCTAGAAGGGAAAGATAGGTCTGTCAGGTTACAAGCATGAACAGCACCCAGGCATCGAAAAAGACACCAGCAGTACTGTTACCACACAACACACTCTACACACACCACAAAACAAAAGCATTCAGAGGAAAGAGAAGGAAGTTATGAGAGACTGATCAGATTTTACCATGATGGCCAGTAGGTTCCTCCTTTAAGAGTATAGGGAAAAGACATGTACCCCTGCATTCAAATACCAGCTGCCAGCCACCAACATGTTGCCATAGCCTAGTGAGGGTGCAAGGTTCAGCAAGAGATTATGAGTTATTCATGACATAGCTTAGAACCTAAATGATCTCTAGTGCCAAGAAGCCCCCCATGGGGTAAAAGTGCGGTCAATAAGAATAATTCAGATCAAATCCGTAAGAGGTACGTTCTGTCAGTCAGTTCCTTGAGACTTCCTGCATGTAAGCCCTTCAATCAGCGTGGGCTTGCCAGAACTTCCTCTTGACAAGGCAGCTACTCTACTTGCAAGGAGGTGCCGCTACTCTTCTTCCACTGGTCACAGCACCAGAGTCTACAAGAATCCAGGCTTGCGTCCACCCTGATGGGAAGACACAGACCAAGCAGGGATTTTGTCTCTGGCAACGTGTCTGCTCAGGACTGATTCATAGAGTCTCCTTCAAGTCCAGACGATGTACACGTTTCAGACTTGAAGTGGCCAGAACGAGAAGCCTAATCCAACAAAATGGGTACCTTGTTCAATATCTTCTCCCAGTCATGTAAAAGTGCACTTTCCCCTTTGAGTTCTCTTTCCCTGCAGTTCTCAATGAGGAAATCCAAGAACAAATATGTTTAAACTGGTCTAGCTATGGATGTTGATCTGAGCCAAGCCAAGAAATGCGCAAAAGCAGGCTTCTAGTGCTAGAACATATCAGCATCATATGGGGTGGCTGCGTTATACTCTAGCAGGCAAAATACACCCAGGAATAGGATTGGAATCCTAAACCCCCTAGGATGGCCGTGGAGACAGGCTACTGAGCAGCTCTCATGTCCACTATCGACAAAGGACAGGCTGTAGGGAAAACCCCTTTGAGTGCATACATGCATGCTGATTCTCAAATAGTGATAATAAAGCCATTTGTAAGGTGCATGGCTACTTCTAATTAAGCGTCCTAGCACTAGGAAGCCTGTTACAGATACCCGGATTGCACATTGAAGGGTTCTAGCTAGATCCAAACAACCAGGTATTCAGTTTTTCCCTAACGATCCCCTTGGAGGGGACAACCCGGAGTTCTACCAGTAACAAATTCCAGATTTTAGGGGCCAAGTAGCTAAAAGCATAACCACTGATTCAAGCTTTTTTTTTAAATCTTGGAACCATGGCCAATTTAGCAGCAGCAGACCTAAGGCTTTTTGTTGGACAGTAGGAGGCAATCATATTCTGCAGATAGGCCGGCTCTTGACTGGACAATTCTTTTAAGCAATAAAAGAGAGCCTTGAAAGTGATTCTCTGTTTCGCCGGCAGCAAGTGGAGCTTTTTAAGTGCAGTGCTGATAGAAGCTCTTCTTGGAATGCCAAGCAGTGTCCGAACAGCTGCATTTTGTGTCCGTTGAAGCCTGTTCAATCAAGTTTGAGTGATATCCAAATGAAAAACATTGCAGTAGTCCAATTGGGATATAACCAGAGCCTGAATCAATGTTTTCTGAGCAGACTCTGGGAGAAGATGGAGAACCTTTTTCAAAGATCTCCACATCCCAATGCACTTTCCTGCAAGGGCAGTAATTTAGGCATCACAAGAGAGGTTCTCATCAAATCAGATGCATACATTCTTCACCTTGGTTAGGGAGATGGGAGAGGGCCAACGTTATCAGGCCACAAGACACTGAACCAGATCTTAAGGTGCTTACCTAATACCAGAACCTGAGTTTTTCCAGTGTTCAACTTTAGACAGTTGTGGTCCATCCATGCAGAAACATCTGATAGACACGCCCATAGTGAGGAAGCCACTTGTTTGCTGCTGTGAGACAAGGTGATGACAAGTTGAGTGTCATCAGCATATGCAATGATGGTAAAACCATGCTGCTGAATAACCTCGGCCAGGCTGACGTCGATATTAAAAGGCGTCGGACTCCATGGTTAACCACGAGACACTCCTTGCTGCAAGAAATGAGTCCATGATTGAAATGGCCTTTGTGTCACCTGAAAGGTACATTCCTACAGAAAGGAGCTGAGCCACAGCAGTGCATTGCCACCAATGCCATTGGCCATAGTCGATTATTTAATATACTATAGGACACAGAGTCAAATGCAGGCCTGAGGTCGAGCATAACAATGGCTGCCGTAGTACCTTCATCCATAATCTGCCTTGCAGATTCACAGGCAAGCATAGAGCTGACTCTGTGCTATAGGTCAGACGGAAACCTGGTTGAGTTCTATGCCGAATCATATTATCTTCAGAATAACTATAAAATTGTCTGTTCACATGCTTTTCAGCTAGTTTGCCGAAAAGAGGCAACAATGATATGGGTTGATAATTGTCAGGCTTGGCCGGGTCCAATAACGTCTTTTTCAGCAGAGGAACCACCATGGCATGTTTCCGTTGCTAAGACAGGGAGAGAGTAATCATTTCACAAACAGCAGGTTGGATAACCTCGCAGCCCTGCTTCAAAATGGAGGGAGAGATTACATCCACAGGAGAGCCAGATTTAACAGTAGAGTTATATGGAAAAAAATGGCGAAATTCTTTTAGTTTAACACTAGTGATTGGTGAATTGCCCCGTATCTCAAGCTGTGGGAGATACCTGGCTTCTATAGGAAAAGAAAAGTCAATTTTCTCCACTTTATCCACAAAAAGAAGAGGCAAGTATCTTGCAGGCCTCTTCAGAAGGCAGAGAAGAGGGTGCCACAGGGGTTTTTGACATGAGAGTTTTTACAGTTTGAAAAACGTCACTGACGAGGTGGTAGAAGCAGAAATCTTCTGCGAATAATATGTACGCCGTGACTGAACAATATGCTGGTGATACGTTTTAAAAGCCAGTTTGTATTTCGCTTCTAAAATGAAGTTACCTCTGGCAACCTGGAACGAAACGCGTTGGCTGTGTGCCAGTTTTTATAAATAACCTAATAAAAGAAACACTTTTTCGATAAACTTGGCCCGACTGTTTGACTTCGCATTGTGTGCACGTTCCTTCTTTCTAAACTTAATGATTAACCTGAAACTGACTTGATAAATATGTAGGCAAGCAATCTCACAGCATGTGATGTTTCATCTGACTGATAACCTGAGAAGATTTAGCTGGAGGCCAATGTCTGACTTTTTCGATTCAAGCAGAAGCATGTGATTTCTGCATTGTGCTGGGACAATGTTATTTATATACATGACTCACGTTTGGATATATGTCAGGATATAAATTAAATAATTAGGAGAGAATTCAAGGTGAGGCATTCTGTAACATGTGCACTAGGGTTCAAATGACCCAATATTACTTGCCAGTAAGTTTGCACGCACAACAAAGTAGACACTTTTTCAAGAAATGTGGTATTTTTTAGAGAACCCCATTCACAAACGCATAATCTAGATACAATTGTGTATCCCATTGATCATTTCATGCAGTATAGTTAAAATATTAGGGCCCGATCTAGAGTTTAGCAGACTGAGTAGTGTCAGTTGGGATGGTGGAGCACATTACTTTGTTGAGCTCAGTGGCGTAACGAAACTTGAGGGGGGCCCTGCAAAGTACATGGAGAGGGCCACCAGTCCCATGCCCACCACCTATTTCTTTCACTGAGGGGTCCCCTGGAGCTTGGGGCGCCCGCACCGTGGGGGCTTTTGTTACGCCACTGGTTGAGTTGTTGAAAGAGGTATTCCATTGATGCGCCAACAGGGTCCATTGACAAAATACCTAAGGTGCACCTGTCTCTCAAAGAGGTGGATGGACTGAGGGTTTGGCAGGCAGGGTACTCCATCACATTAGGCCCAGAGTACCCTGTCCACCAAACTCTAAACTGAGGCCTTAATTCTTTCAAGAATAGACCACAACGTTCCTAATATTCCACAGCACTCTACATGCTACTTCTTGCTTTAACATTAAATTCAAACACAACAATCACCTTTATGTTGCATGTAGTGATAGCTTTATCGGTTATTGTATGCGTTATCCATCAACATGTCCATCAGAGAGATTCATGTCAGGGACCGAGAACGAGTGATTAACCCGCTGCTTGGTCTGGTGATACAGTTGATGGTTAAGGGTAGAATTGCTGCGGATTATAACCCCCTTGCTCCTCAAAGTGGAATTTAAATGTTTAGCATGCACCATGATCTTTGATGGGCAGGTTTGGTTTCTTTTATTCAGGTCTGAAGGCTTCCAGTGACAGGCAGCGGATACGTTGCCTCGTCCTAAAAGT
Organism: Lissotriton vulgaris; assembly: GCF_964263255.1. Lineage (NCBI taxonomy): Eukaryota > Metazoa > Chordata > Amphibia > Caudata > Salamandridae > Lissotriton > Lissotriton vulgaris. Next base: position 547,685,464 of record NC_141699.1, on the reverse strand, counting down.
TCTTCTTACCTTGAAAAATACTCTTTAGCATCATGTATGTGTAGTTGACCACTGTTTAGCCAATTTGCAAGGTTGAATGCTTTCTATCTTCTATAAGGGCTCTTGCAGCAGACTTCTGTTCGCACATACCCAAGTCCCTGCACACCAAGGGATAAGCTGCTTTATTTTTTTTTATTTTTTTTTTTATTGGGAGAATAGCATAAGAACAAAGTCAGAGAAAAAAAACAACCAGAAAATACCAACATACATTATATCTTTGTCATTCCCCACATTTCCCAGATATTATCCACCACCCCCCACCCTTCCCTCCCCCCGGGCGCTGCAGGAGTATCTCAAAACAGGATAGAAAAAATACACAGAAAAACACATTACGGGACCAGTAAACTATACATATCAAGCTTGGAAGGGAAAAAAACAGCAAAAAAACAAAAAAAAGGCAACCTTAGACCGCATTGAATCTCAAAAGTTGACTGCCTTAACCCGTCCTTAACTCTCAGAGTTCAACCAGTTTGTAAGGGGCTCCCAGATCAGTTCCCCCTCCCACCGCGCCCTCAGACCTCTCCTTTTAAAGATCAGCAATTCCCACTTCCCGCCATTTCTAAAATTACTAAACCATTCGTGGGGACGCGGGGGGGGGCAGGTTCCAGCCATACCTTTGCTATGCACAGTCTGGCCATCGCAATAAATAATAACTTTCTTTCTGGAACATTCATATACATATCCCCTTTTCCCAACATTACAACCTGTGGAGAAAGTTTGATCATATATCCAAACACCTGTTACAGCCGTTGCTCCACCGCATCCAGCAATGGGGTCAAACAGGGGCATAAGGCAAACATGTGAACACTATCTACCGCAAATTCCCCACATCTAGGACAATTAACTCCATCACCCAACCACATTGTTGTATACGATGTTGTGTAACATACAGATTTAGCCATGTCTTGAAACATTGAACCTGCAGGTTTGCTGATATCGTTGCTGTTTGGCTAAAGCCTAAAGACTCTTCACATGTTTCTTGCCCTGCTTGTACGACATTCAGCCAACGACCAAAATGTTTATCCAAATCGTCACTTCTGGTTTCATTTATTAATTTATACATCGTGGAGATAGTTGATTGACCACCCTGAATCGCGTCTACCAACGGGATATGGACCCAGCTAATCCTTTTCCGACTCAAAAAATCACGTATCTACAAAAATTTCAAGAAACACCGATTAATTATGCAGAATTTCTGTCTAATACATTCAAAAGACATAACCCCAATTTCCATAGCAATATCCCGTATTACCAAAACTCCTAGCGTATTCCATTCTCTAAAATAGCCATCCCTGAAAATTTCTGGTAAAAGAGTATTGCCGATGACAGGAGTGTATATATGTAATCTCCCGATTTCAAATAATTTGCTCACGGGTGTCCAAACCTTGAAAGCAGCCAACAAAGTCTTAAACCTTACCTGTTTAAAATAAGCAAAATCAATATGTTTAAAAAGCAGCCCCTTAGCTTCTTCCCCGTAAATTAAACGATAAATAGAAATGTCAGCGCCGGCAGGTTCCTCACCATCTAATAATAAACCTATATGCCTAAACATAATTGCCCAATAATAGCATTGAAAGTTCGGTAACGCCCAACCTCCCCTCTCCCTAGGTAACGTCATATATTTCATAGCCCGTCTGGGTCTTTTACCGGCCCATACAAACCAAGAAATAATTCGCTCAATCTTCTTAAACCATATCAAGTCCACTAACAAAGGAATAGCTCTAAATAAATACAAAATCTTAGGTAAAAAATCATTTTAACCACATTACATCTCCCCATTAAAGTCAGATGTAAATAGTTAATCCGTCGTGCATCAGTATCAATTTTACTTAATAGAGGGGCAAGATTGATCTCGACAATCTCCTCAAGTTTGGAGCTTAGCTCAATCCCTAAATAATTTGCCTCGCCAATCACTCGTGGGTCTATCAAATTAATTTTCTCGTTGCAGATTACTTGCATTTTGGGGTCATTTAGATGGTATCCTGAGATCTTACCAAACTTTAACGTCAAGCTCTGAATTTCTGCCAAAGCAATCTGCGGGGAGTCGGTCAATATGGCAAGGTCGTCCGCGTAACCTAGGATTTTAATATCTCCTCCTTTGGCTCTGACCGGTTGAATCAAAATATTAGAAAGATTTTTTTTAATTAAGGGATCAATATAAATGGCAAATAATAAGGGGGAACAAGGGCAACCCTGCCGAGTACCTCTTAAAATGGTGATTGTACCTGTCTGATTTCCCATGACCGAGATTTGAGCTGTAGGCTGTTGATACATGCTCCGAATAGCACAGATATAACTATCACCTAGACCATAATGTCGCAATACGGCCCATAAAAATGGCCAGGAGACCCTATCAAAAGCTTTCTCCGCATCCAGCAGAATTAAGGCCATAGGGTCTCCTGAAACCTTGGTGAAATCAAAAAGAGCAATAATGCGGCGTATATGGTCAATCGTTTCTCTACCAGTCACAAAGCCGTGTTGTTGTGTAGATACTAGCTTCTTAATCACCCCAGAGAGCCGATTAGCGAGGATCTTGGCATAAATTTTAATATCGCTGTTTATGAGCGTTATAGGTCGATAAGACCCGGTATCAGTTGGATTCTTGCCTTTCTTTAAAAAGGCAACAATTCTGGCTCTTTGCCATGATTCCGGAGGTACCTCCCCCCTTTGAACTCTACGAAACAGCTCCAGCATAACAGGAGTAAGCTGTTGCCAAAAAGTTTTGTAGAATTCGCCCGTTATAAAATCCGGGCCTACCGCTTTGCCCGAAGGCAGGGAGTCTTTTGCTTGCCTAAGCTCATCTATTCTAATTTCGGCATCCAAAATTTCAAGCTCCTCAGGGGTCAAAGTCTCAGCCTCTATTTCTTTTAAATATTCCTGGATCTCGGCCTGCAAAATCTCATTATCAAGGCTATCCTCATGATATAAATTTTGATAGTAGTTTTGAAAAGCTAGAGCGATGGCCCTCTCCTCTGTCACCAAACCAGCCTCCGGATCCAGGATAGCATTAATCCGAGTGACAGACTCTCTTTCTCTAATTCTTGCGGCTAGCACCTGTCCCACTCTTTCACTGTTTTCAAACATTCCGGAACGCCAGGCCACAAATTTACCTACCGCTTTCGCCTGTGACACTTCTGTGATAGCTGACTTGGCTATGATGGTCTGAGTCTGAGCCTTATCACTGTCTCCACCCTGTAATATCACTTGGGCCAGTGATATCTCAGCTTCTTCTAAATCTTTATACAATCTCTGCATTTTCACCTTCTCTTTTCTCTGGCTTTCCCACCCATATCGAGTTGTCTCCCCCCTAATCCCAGCCTTGAGCGTATCCCATACATTTTGGATCCCGGTGCTATTTAGGTTTTCATCTAAAAATGTCGAGATCCAAGAAGCCATGGCTTCAGTATATTTAGTATCCGTAAACACACCTTGATTAAAGGTCCAAACATCAGGTTAATTTCTACAGATTTGCACATTGACCTCGAGCACAAGCGGATTATGATCCAACATGACTCTTGGGAAACTGGTAAGACTAGAGCCAGAGATAAGAGCAGCTGAAATAAAAAAATAGTCGAGCCTGGAGCAAGTCTTATGAGGTGCCGAAAAAAAAGTAAATCCCGGGTCCTTCGGCTTCAATACTGCCCAAACATCAATCAGGCCATGTAACTCCATGAGATATCGCAGGGCCTGATAAACGTTGGGTTTTCTCCCTACATAAGACACCCTAGATTGATTCAACCATTCACAACCCAAATTTACATTAAAATCCCCACAGATAATGAACGGTGAAGGCCAGCCAACCAGCTCCACACTCAGCCACTTGTATAATTCTGGGTCATCGCGTATAGGGCCATAAATGGAACATAAAGTAACATTTTTATCTAAGAATCTGCCATGAACTATAACCCAACGGCCGAGGCTATCCACCGAGGATCAAATAACGCTCAACTTCCCCCTCCGTGCCAAAATTGCCACTCCTTTGGTTTTAGCCTCGAGTCTAGTCCAAGAAATTAATTGATACCCGTCAAAGTCCAGACGTTTGTGCCGGCTAGCCTCGATGTGCGTTTCCTGAAGGCAGATAATGTCTGCCCGCAGGAAACACAGATCTTCCCTAACCCGGCGCCGTTTAACAGGGTCATTTAGCCCACAGATGTTAATGGTGGCTATTCGGATATTAGCTATACTTCTTAACACCTATACCTACAAAGAGAGAAAAAAAAGAAAAAGAAGAAAAAGAGAAAGCAGAAAACACCACCAGTCACCTACAGCAATCCAGCTTCATTTCGCTAGTTTCCAAAGATAACCTCAAGCCCTGTACAAGCCCCCTCCCGCAGCTCCTCCACCACCCTGGTTTGCCCTCCCCTCCCTCCACCCCACCCCAAACCCATCCATAACCTCAAAAACCGGCAAAATAGGTCAACAGACCCATATGATGCCTCCCACTTCCCGAGTGCCCCATGGTCACTCCCTGTCTATATATCCATCCTAAAAAAAGGAGCGAAAAGGACATCCAAAAGGAGAAAATGATCAATTAAACGTCAATTAAACATCAGCATATACCAGATAAGCCATAAAAAATACTCAAAACTCATATCCCAGACTGCACTTGCCACCCCAACCCAAGCCCGGAAACCATAGGCTATCAAACATCAGGAAGTTCTTTAAGCTACTCCTCGGCCTGTATTTCTGAAGTGAAAACCCGGATCTTGCCCTTGCAGATGACCATTAACCATGCAGGATTCATTAGGAACACCTCGCAGCCCTTCTTTTGAAATTGAGTTATCAGGAGGCGCAGTCGCCACCTGCGTTCCACAGTTATATGGCAAAAGTCCGGGCGGATGAAAAATAAGTGTCCCTCTGCAGATCTCTTAGCCTCAGGGCTGGCTTTCTCAAAAATGGCTTGTTGTAAAAAAAAAATCGCCCAAAAAAATTAAAATGGCCCTTGGTTTGTCTCCAGGGTCCGGGTTTTTTTTCAACGTGAGAGCAAAGCGGTGTACTCTTTGGATCTCGCTTTCCCAAGACCAATGAGAGAGCTCGAGGAATGCGGCTTGAAATAGCTTAATTACAAATACTCTGATATCCTGGACCTCTACTTTCTCCTCAATCCCTAGGAGGCAGAGGTTATTCCGGCGTAGCCTATTTTCGGAGTCCTCGAGCTTCCACATTATGTCAGCTAGCTTATCATCATTAGCTGTTGTTTTGCTGACCGTACTCTGTAGCCCAGACTCAAGCTCGACAATCCTTTCTTCCAAGGCCGCGGTTCTGGCTATGACTTCTGAGCAGGCCTTCGTGTTCTTTCTTCTGGCCCCCTGTATCTTCATAGTCGCCAGTTGTGCCCTCTTATGCTCTTGTGTTGCCTCGCTTTGGATAGATTTGAGCATATCATATATCAGGGTATTAGATGGGGGTGAATGAGATTCGCCCCTAGATCCCTTCCTATCTGCTCCTCGCAACCTTGAGCCTCCTGAGCCTGTTAGACTTATCGCAGCCTGTGCATAATCCCACTGGAGGTTATTACTGGTCTCAGACCCATCACTGAGCGAGGGAGTTACCTTAGCCTTACTGCGGCTATGTCGGGGTGTGTTCTTTTTTAGAGTATCAGCTGTTTTACGGGGACTACCATCCTCGTCATCTGAGGTGAGGCTACCGCTCTCAGAATCTGCCATGAGGTCGATATCTGATTCTTCACCCAGAGAAAAAAAACTATCCCCATCTAGGGGGTCCGCTGAGCTGGAGGCTCCTTTACCATTGATCTCCTCCCTTGGGGCAGTGCGGGAAGGAGTAGATCTCAGGTGTGGTTCCCCGCTGGTAAGGTATTACTAGACCCCTCCATCCCTTCAGCGTTCCCGGCTTCTTGCGGTCCAGTCACACAGGACTCTTCCACTGTCCGTGATATAGACCCATTTTCAAGACCACCACTCTGCTCTTTTCCCTCACCTTGATAGATTGTAATTTTCCTGTTACAGAATGTCCTAATGATGTTGTGAATATGTTAGCCTAATGTATCTAACCAATATGCAGTTTATTTATTTATTTATTTATTTTCTTGTATAGCGCAGGACTCGACCCCCTAGAGGGTATCTCCGCGCTTATGCCAAGGCTATGTTACCCAATATTGCGCAGGGAGGTGTGCTGTGATTACATGGATGGGAAAAGATGGGTTTTGGGGGATTTCTTAAAACTCTGGAAGTTGGTGCCCTGTCTCAGAATAAAGGGGAGTGAGTTCCATAGCATGGGGCCTTTGTAGGACAGAGCTCGACAGCTTACAGCTTATTATTCATGTGCTGCAACCCACTGAGCTATTTTTGTAATATGCAAGCTTCAGCTGGATAGAATTGTTTCTGTAATGTGTAAGCTTTTGTCTCATTTTTGCCTTCTAAGTTAGAAGACTTGTTGTAGTACATTGCTTTCCCTTGGTTAAGTTTACAGAATAGACATTTCTGTACACTCTTCTATAAGAGAGAGAAGCTTGTCAATGGAGAGAGACTTCTGATGCTGACATTTGCTCTGCAGCTCCAATGTCTCATGGTACAGTTTTCCCCCTTCCTTTATGAGCAGAAATGTTTCCATGCTCTGGAGAAGCAGAGTCTCGGCTCCGTGGCCTTGGAGTAAAGATAATATTGTTGCCCTTGCAGGTGCAGATGCCTGGTGTGTGAGTTCATTGTTCACCCTCTGCTGAGCCCAGTACTTTTCCACTCTGGGCGTGGTTTTACTCTGCCATGCTATGTTATAATGTATTGCTGTGATGAGGCAGTCCTCTCGGTGCACTCCCTGGGGTGTAGACCTGACGGGGCCCATCTGCAGATGAATATTATGGCCAAATAAATATATTACTAATTCTTCTCCACTGTCCGGCTGGCTTATTATATGGTAATGGTATATGAGTGAGGTAAGTCGCTCAGGTGGATTTGAGCCACGCTTATCAGATGGCGCCCGAATAGGGACCCCGCAAGTGGGTAGCAAAAGGCCGGGGACCCTCTGGTCGGCACGGTGGGTCTGGGTACCCACTTTGATGACGAACTTGGTTCTCGCAGCGCTGCCCTACCCTGCAGATCAGGAGAGGTCCCGGCTCATGATCCTGCGCCGGGGTCCAGAAGGCGGAACTTTGGAGCTGACCATGTTGGTCCCAGCAGCCGGCGGTGGAGAAGAGTGGATGTCGGGTTCCGCGAACAGGAGGTGAGTGGTCCGACTGGTGATTGAAGGAGCTAGGGTGCTCCAGGGACTAGTGTGTCCCCAGTGGTTAAGAGACCGGTCTCTAGTGGTTGAAGGAGCCGGAGTGCTCCTGGGGCTAGTGTGCTCCGGGGAACTCAGAGTGCGAGTGGTGCTCTGACAGACTTAACGGAGGTTGGGTGGACGTTTGTTTGTGGTCATCCGACCGGGTGGTACTGCTGTGGAGGCGTGGCTCATTGCGGGTAGACTCAGGGACTCACCCCAAACCCCTAGGGTGGCAGTTCGGCGGGAGTGGGTCCCAGATCTCCCGTGGTAAAGTGCGCAACGGTCTGTAGTGCCGCCTGGGTGGCGGATGTGTCCTCCAAACTCAGAACAGTTAGTGTACTGTTCAGTCTGCGGTAGGGTCCAGGTTCCCCAGGACTTCGTCGACGGGCCTTGTCCCATTATGGTAACACGTGTTTGGCAGGGACTTAATGCATAGGATGTATGTGCGTGGGCGAATGTATGTGGTTGTGTGTGGAGATAGTTGCTTGGTTCTTTTGTGTCCAGGTATGTGTGGGTTCTTTGGCGGTGTCTGATTGGGTGAGTTTGGTGGTGTTTGATTGAGTGTGCAAGATGCTGCGTTTCAGTAAGTTGCAATGTTTTGGGTGTTGCTGCAGTTCAACTGATGTCAGATTGGCTGAGAGCCAACCCGCTCCTGTAGAAGACTCTTTTAATTTTTGAGATGTATGTGAATATGGATTTATCCCGATTTTGTTTAATATTTTTGATGCAGCTAAGATAGATTGCTTGCAGGAGAGATTGTTTGCTAGGCACAGCTGTCAGAGCATGTTTAATTCCCTAAGGTTGTGGCAGAAAGAGGTTCAGCAAAGACAGATGAGAGGACTTATGATAGCCCAGAATATGGACAGATCAAACGTTTAGTTGTAAAAGAAGACAAAATGTGTACATTTGGAATTTGCAGGGTGTTCCCATTTAAATTTGCTTGTAATGGCTCAGTGAGCCAATGTGAGCAGTGATTAAGAGGATGGGGTATGTATTTCATGTAATATGTTTGATTTAGTTATAATTGGTTTGGTTTGAGAGCAGTCTGTGGGTTGCCTTTTGTTTGTGTAAATGTTTGTTTGAATGAAGTGAGTGTGTCTTGTTGCATGAGTTAGATTGTCTGGTCCTTGTGAGCTACCTGAGATGGTTATGCCTGGCTCTTAGAAAAGAAAAGAATGAGAAGTGAAAAAAAAGGGAATGCACAGATCATTAGAATTTGTTGCTGCGTATTTTTCATGTAGTTTAAAAGTGCATTCTGGGCTGTGCTCTATGGAAAAGGAAAAAAAGGAGGGAAAAAGATAAATGTATTTGTTAAAATAGGGTTAATTATTGCATGTTAGAAAGAGTTAGGAAGGATTATTGTCTTGAACAGCTCCGGACCAAGGAGAAAGAGGGGGGATCTGTGGAGCACGAAGCGTTTGGCAGATTTTGTCCTTGAGGTCTGTAAGGTGAGGTGGGGTTAAGAGTGAGTACAACAGATGGAGAAATAACTGCTTGGAAAGCTTCTCCAACTGGGAAGATGTGTAATGCTTGCACGTTGAAAAGAAGGCTGGCTAGCAGCCCAGAATTCTTAGCTCTTGGAAGACTGTGAGTGAAATGCATTCCTGAACGGCCCTGCTAAATTGGGCCTCAAGAAGGGGGAGAGCAGGAGTTGTTTAGTCAGTTTTAAACATGAACAGTTGAGTGGATGTGTTTCAAACTACGATAAAAAAAAAGTTGCAGAGCTCTGGGCTGGGAAGGCTTCGAATAACAGTGTGTGAATTCTATTCCGTTCTGGAAGGGTTAAATAGAAAAGAGAGAATGTGAGCAGGGCTAGTGTGGAAGCTTATGTAGAATGGAAATATAGATGCTTGCAAAGCAGGGCAACTTCTGGGAGAATGGACAGAGCAGAGCAGATGTGACCTTGATGTGATAAGAGCATTCCAATGGGTTCGCAGAGCACAGAGAGCAGGAGAAGAGACAAGCAGCAGATTGTGAAGTAGGGGCTAAGAGGCTCCGCTCTTGGCACAGACAGGCAGAGATACACAGTTGGAGCCATGTGAATTGTGAATTTGGAGCGAGTCTGCATAATTATGAGTGCAAACTGCTGCTGGTTTAGACTAAAGTATGATGCAGTTGTTCAGAACACATGTGATTTGGTATTAGGAACAAAATTATGAATAACTTTCAACAGATTATTGCATTTGGACATAGAGAATTACACTTTAAAATGGCCTAGTCTGAGAAAAGAAGGATTGTTTTGAGAAAAATCAATTTACTAAATATGTTAGTGAGTGTTTCAGATGCAATAGTTTAAGTACATGTTACTCCTATTGTTTGAATTGTATTCAGAATAAGTGATTGATTTGTGTGCAGTTTAAAGGCAAAATGAAAAAGAGATTTATTGGTTGTCTGTTGTGTCCATTTTTGTTGTTGATTTTTTGTTTCACTGTTGGTCCATGTCATAGTATAAACGTTTTCTATTTAAATAAATATTGAGTTGGGGGGTCTCTGATTGGCATACTGATTAGTGACTTTGCTAGTGGATCCCTAGTGGAGAGTACTGATCATGCGAGGGTAGGTAAATGCATAGAGCGTAGTAGGTAAACAATATTGATTGTGTTGCTCATAAGAGGGGCCTGGTGGGAATGTATATATGTGTGTATATATATTGGATTTGTATAACAGTCTTTGTATGCAGTTTGTCCGTGGGACAGCATTGCAGTGGGCCCTGTGCCCCCACCCGCTGAGTGGAGGTGCGGAGTGTGTGTTTTGTGCAAATGTCTGCTAGTGTGCACTGGAGTATTTAGTATGTTCTGGGGGTGAGAATATACCTTTGGCAACATGATTAAATGTGTATGATTCATAAGTTTGAAATGTTAACATAACACAGTTAGAGCTGTGATTTTACCCAGAAGTAAGATGCCCCTTTTTGTTTAAAGACGAGAAAGTGCGTTGGTTATAAAATGGCCCATTTAGACAGGGAAAGATGTCTGTACAGAATTAGATTTGGTACCTTTTAATAACAAGAATAAAATGTTTACGCACAATATGGAAATTTCTGGTTCATGACGATTGAAAGATGTGAAAGTAAATGTATATTTTTTTCCCTTTTTGATGCTGCCTTAAATGTCATTACAAAATTGCCATGTGATTTTCAATGCTGCTAAATGTTTTGTCTTTTTGGCAGGAGGTTGGGGGCTCGTCCTGTCTAAGACAGCAGACAGGGTTTTTAGATGAGAACTTGTTTTTTTTTTTACATTGAAAGGATGTAATTTTTTCCTTTAGGATTGGGATAAGTATATATAGGGTGATGATAGATAATATAGATGAACTGGTGTGAATGAGCTCCAAGCATAGGTTTTAAAGTAAGTATTTGTAGAAGGTATTTTTACTAAGTGGTTGCCTTTTCATCCAATATTTTGTGTGTTGTTTTTTTGTGGTTTGATTTGTTTTGTTTCAGTGCAATGGGAAAAATGTTTATCTCTGTGTTATGGTGAGTATTGATGCAACTTTGTGCTAGACAGATTACGTGTGCACTGACACCGCATGATGCATTACATGCATGAGAGAAATATAGTCCTTTGAGTAACTAATATTGTGTTTTCCTTTTTGTGGCCTTTGTGTTTGGTATATGTATTATTGCGTATTATTTTATGTTATACGCATGTAAATATTGTGTGTTTTATGTTTTCTTTGGCTTATTGTGCATTGTTTGTTCTGTTCTGCGTGGTAGGTATGCTGATCGATCTTAAGCCTGACAAATTAAGGAGGCCAGCATACTGGGTTTTGGGCTGCAGTTTCACTGTGCATGAAATGCATGGCATTGTGTTGTGTGTCACAGCTCCTTTGCATTTGTTGCTGGGATTTGTCTATGCTTTCTGTGCTTAGCACAGCAAGTATGTCTGCTGGCTTGGTATGCTTGTTTTTATTTTATGTATGTTTCTGTTTTGTATTGTTTTGACAATTCTATTTTTGATACTAGTACAAGCTCCTCTGGGGGGAATTTGTTCTGGTCCCTAAATTTCACAGAAAACACTTCAGCAGTGTATGTCTATTTGGTCAAATGGTATAGAAGAAAATACAAGAGTTCTACGGTGTACTCATGGTGTTGTGTCACAAGCCTGACCATCACCTAAGTAATTTTTGTTCCTTTATAGATTTCCCTTTTGCCGCCATTTCCCTTATGAATGTCGCATAGTGCCTAGTTATGGGGGACTTTAGCTGTGTCCCAGTCCCATTTCCTGTTCCGTACTCCTTAATGGGAATAAAAGGCCTCAAAAAAGAAATAGTGTGTTTTGTAATAAATAAATAATTATAATGAATTTTCCTTAGTTACATTGTATTAGATATTAATAGGCACACACACACATCATTTTGTGGCAAGGACATTTGTACATGTGCTAAAAGGCTTTCTAGCCCTCTCAAAAATGCTATGTATGTCTTAGAAATTTGTTTATGCCCAGTGCTACACCCGGTGGTTGATGGTGTTGACAGAAGTGAAATAGGTTTCAGATTTCCTCCTGTCAAACTGGGGGAGGAGGCTAGCTCCCCCCTGGAAGCTAGCTGCCCGCTAGCTCTCCTATAAATTAAAACTAGGTAACATGTATATTGCTCCCTCCTCTTCTCAAATTTTTATTAGCCTGTCCTGCTTTGATCTAAAAGGGGAATTAGATATGGGTAGTTTTGTTCTACAAGTGTTGGGTGATAACACCATTATTGTAGTTGTGCAAGTACATTGCTAGTTCTTTATTAGCTAGTCTGTGAAAATAAACTGATAGTCTTTATTAGAGAATTATTTTAATTGGATAGGGATGAAAGGGATGAAAAGACCCGCCCAGACGCCCCAGACTAGTGTTTCCTTATTTGACCTTTGAAGGGAACAATAGTTCTGTACTTTTTTTGTTTCACATTCCTAGGTAACGACATCATTATTGTGCAGCACTAAGTAAAGGTGCACAGGTATCACAAGTCTCTTATCAGTTAGCCTGTATAGTTGAGCTGACAATCCCTATTAGAGCTGGTGAACAGGTTTACCCCTAAAAAAAATGTTACATGGTCTAAATAGTGAGAAAGGTGAAAGATGCTTGTGTGATCCTCAGCAAAACATTTTTTTTTTTAGAAATTATAGCTTTGTAGAAGTTAGTTTCCTGCTGCTTCTATAATATGTGAGCATGGTCATGAGCAAAAATATAGTTGTTTTGCGTAAGAAAAAGAATATTAGAAGTGGTTGAAGTTTTGCACAACAGTGAAGGTTCACAAAGTAGACGCTGTGTGCATGCTATAGAAATAGCGGTTTGAAATTCCCTTTTTGAGGGTTCTCAAGTGAAAATGCGGGAATACAACATGTCTGTTTTGTTTTATTTTTTCTCTTCTCTTAGAATTCAGTAAATGCATACGTCCGTCCACAGGTAATACAGTGGAAAAAGTCAGATATGTAATGTATTACCTATTGTCAGTGCACACATTTATTGATAGGCCTGAGATGTTTTCACCTTCAAAATACCCTTTGTTGACAGATTACCTGTATGCTTTGACTAAAGATCTCCGTTCCGTTCATCAGCAGGTAGCAGACATACTGAAGCCGCAACCGGAGGGGCCTGTACACACCATCCAAAGCGGGGACTGAGTCGTCATCCGAAGATACCAGCGTAAGTCTTGCTTGGAGCCGAGGTGCGCCAAGCCACGCCAGGTGCTACTGGCCACCCGTACCGCACTCCAGATCCAGGGCTGCAAGGCGTGGGCACATGTGTCGCACATGAAGCGCGTCCCACTACCACTGCCTTATGACAATTGGGTGAGAAAAGGCGTCGCTGATGACAAATACGAAGTGATTCCTCGGTACATACACTTCTCGGATGCTTTATTGAGAGGTGAGGAGCCAGATCAAAAGGAGAAGAGGCCGGCTCTGATTGCTAGTGGTGAGGCCTCTCTTGATCACAGTGAGCAAACATCAGCGGATAAGTCCCCTGCCATTGAGCCCCCATACTGTTCACAGATCCAGAGGTGCGAGGGAGCACTCGCTACAATCTGTGGCCCAGGAAAGGAGAGCAGGGCACCGGAAGAAGGGCTGAGTAAGGGAAGTAGGGAAGGTCTAAAGAGAGTGTTAGGGACAGACTGCTGGAAGAGCCCTGGTGCACTGTCGAGACATTGTCAGGTGGGACACTAGGATTGCGCCTGGGCCCAGATTAAGTGCTCCTCTGAGTCGTGAAGCTGTGCGACTCCGTCGTGGGAGTTAGGGAATGAACAATAGAGGCCTGCCTGTGAGGCTTTAACGGACACAGGGAGAAGATCCCTTGAAGGGAGAAGATCCCCTCTGGTCAGCCTCAGTGTGAACTGTTTTTCCCCTAGTTTACTTTGGACTTTTAGCTAGGAAAATGAGTCCCTTTGAATGTTCCTATTCCACAGGAGGAGCAGCCTTTGCGGCTCCTTGTCCAGATGTCCCTGATCTTATTTGGTTCTCATGGTCTACAAATTTAATATTGTGTTTGTTTGTATCCTAACTATTGCTTTCATATTTCTCTTTAGAGAATTAGTTTCTTGTTGCTTGGCGCATACCCTCATGAGTACTATTCCAACACCACCTGAGAGTGACCCTAGTTCCTCACGAGGAGGAGCACTGGGAAGTTCATTAGGATGATGTAGTCTTTAAATGTTGCACCAGACACATGTTAGTTATAGTACTGCAAATTATTGGGTGTTTGGGCCATTGCCTTCATACACACACAAGGGTGAAAAAGTGTTGCTTGTATTCTTGCCCTATGGAAGTAGCTGTGAGGGTTAGTATACTTTGAGTAGTTTAGTAAAAAAAAAATCTCAGCCCGATAAAGATCTACTTAATGGATTTTAGATATAGGTCCTCGCTGATAATGCAAGTGAACGCTCAGTATAGAATTCAATAGGGTGTTTTCCCTGATAATGACAGTTTGATATTATTTGCATTAATTCCTGCTCATGACTTGAACAGTGATGTATTTATAAGTAGTCCGATCATGACATAGTGTTATAGAGCAAATGGTACACAGAGAACATATGCTTGGATTAGACAAAAAGGAGGGTGCCTCACACCCAGAGAATAATTATTGTTTTAGTAGGTATTGTAGCGGTTGTTCTTTTACTTGTTGCCTCTGCACTTCCTGTCCTATAGTATGCTGCACTACTTCTATGATCATGCTCATCCTAGTATTTCATTTCCTGATACAAGCTATCTTTTATGATGATATATTATTGGTTATTCTTGTTTGCTTTGTTTCCCTTTGATTGATGAGTGATGCTGTCCACGTTCTCTCCTTTAGAATTGTACAGTCCCCTCCTTTGAGCAATAAAGGCTGCACTTATGTTAGCCACAATAGTCTAAAAGGAGAGTCTGATAGATTGTAATTTTCCTGTTACAGAATGTCCTAATGATGTTGTGAATATGTTAGCCTAATGTGTCTAACCAATATGCAGTTACAGCTTATTATTCATGTGCTGCAACCCACTGAGCTATTTTTGTAATATGCAAGCTTCAGCTGGATAGAATTGTTTCTGTAATGTGTAAGCTTTTGTCTTATTTTTGCCTTCTAAGTTAGAAGACTTGTTGTAGTACATTGCTTTCCCTTGGTTACGTTTACAGAATAGACATTTCTGTACACTCTTCTATAAGAGAGAGAAGCTTGTCAATGGCAGAGAGACTTCTGATGCTGACATTTGCTCTGCAGCTCCAATGTCTCATGGTACAGTTTTCCCCCCTCCATTATGAGCAGAAATGTTTCCATGATCTGGAGAAGCAGAGTCTCGGCTCCGTGGCCTTGGAGTAAAGATAATAATGTTGCCCTTGCAGGTGCAGATGCCTGGTGTGTGAGTTCATTGTTCACCCTCTGCTGAGCCCAGTACTTTTCCACTGTGGGCGTGGTTTTACTCTGCCATGCTATGTTATAATGTATTGCTGTGATGAGATGAGGCAGTCCTCTCGGTGCACTCCCTGGGGTGTAGACCTGACGGGGCCCATCTGCAGATGAATATTATGGCCAAATAAATATATTACTAATTCTTCTCCACTGTCCGGCTGGCTTATTATATGGTAATGGTATAGGAGTAAGGTAAGTCGCTCAGGTGGATTTGAGCCACGCTTATCAACCTCCAAAATTCTCGTCGCCCCCGGATCCTGTTTTCAGCCGCCCAGTTGCACACTGATCCCTAACAACATCCTTAGAGCACCCACAGACCGGGGAATTTAAGGCAAGAGCTGGTGTGGAGTTTTTACCCAAAGCGATCTTCCCCTCGGTCTTTCCAACAAGCATTGCAGGGACAGTAACTCCTTTCACCTGCCCTACCCCCTCTGGTGCGACTGCAATAGCCCCGAGTAATACTGCCACAAGCCCTGGTTTCCCATAGTCTTTTGTGCCAGCAATGTCATTCTCCTTAGAGCCTGAAGTGGGAGGAGGTTTCCCTTTGATTAGCCCCGGTTTCTTAGCACTCCCCGCCATAGCTCGAGGACCAGTTTTCTCCAATTTGCCCTGTTTCACCAGCCTCTCCGTTTTCTCTCCTGGGAGTAGTTGTTTCTTCATCACAATGGCTGGTGCTTCACTCGCGGGTTTTGAAACAGCTGCGGGCCGTTCTCATTCCCATTTTTCCGCGGCGGCATCGGGCAGTGCTGGACGCCGGCTGACTCGACGTAGCTCCTCTGGGCCTTCTCCGCCATTCACGCCCGCCAGGCTTCCAGGTTTGCGCGGCTCCGAAGGGCGTTGATAGCAAGCCGCGTGGACCGCAGCCACAGCCTCTGGATCTCCCACTCCCTCAGCATTAACTCCCCTTCGTCAAAACACCACTTTTTGCTGGCGTCTCCTTGGAAGTCCGGGTATCGTTTTTCGTCTGCCATCTGCCGCTGCTACCCTTCTCCACCGGCTTCTTCTTAACAGCTCCGGACCATCAGCATTCTCAGGTAGGACAGGGAGTGACGCTCACTAAACTCAAGCGGCCGCCATCTTGTCCTCATTGTCTGTTTTTCAGAGAGATGAGCCGGATAAGCTGCTTTAAATGCTAACCTGGTGGTTGGAAGAGGAAATGAAGAAGTTATAACTGGTCACAAGTGTCTGGGAAACCTGCTGGGCACAACCACAACATGCACAGTAGATCAGATTAACATCCTTAGGGGAGTGATACCAGGGGTATGGTGCTTCGGAGATGGCTGGTAGATCAGGTGCTGAGATTTTCTGCCCTAGATTTTCTCTTCCAATTCTGAACCATTCCTTTTGGCTGAAGTTGGCTCCCCATGCCTTAACCATGATTTTGATCCCATGATATGTATGTAGCTATGTCTATATGTATGGATGTGACTTATAGAGGGCAAATCTAGATACATAACAAAAGAATACTGTTGAAGAGGTGTAAAAAGAAAGAAGGAAACAAATGAGGCAGGTGGAGAAAGGGATATTAGGGGGGTGGGAAATTGATAATTGATTGATACGATTGTACAGATTAGAGAAAGGAAGTCTTAAGGGCGTTCATCAAGAAGAGCACTATAACCGAGAGGTTATACCGCAACAAGCTGCAGCTTGAAGGGAAGGGACTTCAGCTCCTTATAAAAGTGGAATAGGGAAGGAGACTGCGGGATTTGGAGAGCATGAAGTTCAGATCTTTGGTTCAAAGTAGAGGAATCCACATGGTATTTCTTCATTCGTGCATTGTTTGGTCTGAAGTTTGCTGTGTGTGTTTGGGACCCACTGGGCATATCGATCTTGCCAGCCAGGTACTATGAGGCGCTTGACTGTACTAGTCTGTAGATTATGTAACAGCTTTGAAGTTAATGCAAATGGGCAGAGAGAGAGACAGAGTATTCGTCATATTCACATTTCTGTAGCAGGCCGAAGCATGGGCGACAAACTGCAGAGGGTGACAGTACAGATCGTAGGCTTGTAGGGTATTACTTCTCTCAACATGGAAAAAAACTGAGTTTCGATAGCACAGCCAAAGTCTGATTTTGGGAGATACCAGGCTATTCTCATCCTGTTTACAATATGTGGTTGTCTATGTGGAAGGGCAGGGATTTCGAGCTGTCAAATGTTGAGGGTTAAAGCCACTGGAAAGCATCTGTGAAAGCCAACTTTGCACTTGTAATTCATTGCATAAATTGTACAAATTGCTTAGTATTCAGAGGACTGTACCTGCTGTAGGTTTCTGACACACAGGCATGGAGCAAAGTAATGTTTACTTCCTTCTTGATGCCAATTTCCAGAAATGGAGGTATGTGACAGAACAGCAGCTTGTGAGGGTATCAGGATACAGTTAAGTTTCTCCATCAGAGAATTTGAGGGAATTGAGTTCTCCTTGGATAAAAGATGTAGAGAGCGCTTGATCGGTTATCAATCACTACAGGGTAGGAAATGGCTTCTTTACAAGTGGTGGCCTTCAGTGAGCATAGGAGTCTTGATATGCCATCAGTGACAAGGAGGTTGAATGTAATTTGGTTGTATATTGTGGTGGTGTCGTGATGATGATGTCTAGCATTGCAGTGTTATTGATGTATTATAGATTTTTCTCGATCTATTTGAAAAAGGCATTCAAAGTTTTGCGGTTTTCCTTGCACTGTTCTAAGGGCCAGTCAGACGTGGGAATGGCACAGTCCTTGGTGGATTTTAGGAATTCCCTGAATCAGTAGAAATCTTGAATGATGGTGGCCGTGGACTAGTTAGCCTTGGTTTATATTTATGCCTCCTACTGATGCTGTGGAGGTTTATTAGGGTTGTCAGTTCTACTTTCAGCTGTAATGCTTCTCATCTTCTATTATCCACATAGAACAAGAGCTACCCATACGTCCTTGCGAACTGGGTGTTGCTGATTAGCAAAAATAATGTTCACAAGGAACTCATTTATCTAATAGAAGCAGATTCTGCAAGACACGGTAGGGCTTGCGTGAATGAATCAAAATATAAAATAACATTTAGAATAGGACCTTAATTCAATTCGGTCAGACAATATTGCACGGATGAATACGGATAGAAGCCCACATAACAATTTATCAAACTGTACTCACTTCAGCCGAAATGAGAACCATTTATTTTGCATTCATCACATTTTTATACAAACACAATGAGAATTATCAAGGATATTTGATCACGTATTTACACTATGTACATTTGCATTTCAGCGTGATTTGTGAACCCCAGTGAGGTGACCGCAACCAACAGTGATATAAATACGGTGCTAAGAAGAAAGGGAGGTAGTGGTTATTGATATTTACACAAAGAGGCGCTCTTCTCAATTATGATACAATCATTTTTAGGAGGTGTTCTGAGTTCCTTAGACTCTCTCTTTTTAGTAGCCGACGACGTTTCGACCCTCTCTTGGTACAGGGTCTCTTCAGGATAGGAATGCTGGGGACAGTAGGCACACACAGTGCTGGCGGTAGAGTTCTTCCTATTTAAGGACTTGATAGTGTTCAGTGATGTCCAGGACAGCCATCGGAAGCACCCAACGTCAAGAGAGATTAATTCCCTGGCGGTTGGCACAGAAGTGATTAGTTACTCAGTACCGAATTTGAGTCGGATATACTGGTGAACTATACTGACTCTTTCACTCATCATCCATCAATTGGATCTACAGCAGTCGGGGCTGCCGTTGACTTACAATAACTGCCCTCGTGACTATCTATGTTACGGACTACTCCCTCTGGACATCACTGAACACTGAACCCTTCTTCTTAGCACCGTATTTATATCACTGTTGGTTACGGTCATCCCACCGGGGTTCACAAATCACCCTGAAATGTAAATGTACATAGTGTAAATACGTGATCAAATATCCTTGATAATTCTCATTGAGTTTGTATAAAAATGTGATGAATGCAAAATAAATGGTACTCATTTCGGCTGAAGTGAGTACAGTTTGATAATTTGTTATGTGGGCTTCTATCCGTATTCATCCGTGCAATATTGTCTGACCGAATTGAATTAAGGTCCTATTCTAAATGTTATTTTAGCTTTTGATTCATTCACGCAAGCCCTACCGTGTCTTGCAGAATCTGCTTCTATTAGATACATGAGTTCTCATCATCTAATGGCATGCTTGCCACCAGTGAGGTCTTGGGGTACTAAAGCATGGGGGACTTGCCCTTTGTTGTAGCAGGACTTGAGGGGGCATTGACAGCTACCACTGTCTAAATGACACGTTTTAAGTAGGACAGCCTGATCCTAATGTCAGCGTGGAGGTTGGATGAAGCTGCCATGATGGTCCTTTCATTGTGGAGCATGGGGTGAGAAAGTTCTTGATTGGGATAACTTCCAACACTTGTAACTTGTGGATTCGCCAACCCCAGATTTGGAAACGCTAGGGGTGGGGAAAATCCAACTTTTTACAGGGACACTCATAAAGAGGGCTTTAGTGTGAAAAAAAGGGTAACATGGAAACTGATGACAGGATTTAAAGCATAACTGGTATCCACAGAAAAAGAAACATTGGCAAAGCCAATAGGTTTCACCTGAGAAGCTTGTGCAGTGTGTATTTTTGCAAGCCTATGTCACAAAATTAAAAATAAGGAACAAAAACATTGTGGCAGCCATGTGTCTGTAATAATTGTGTATGCATTACACAATCCATATCGTTTTTCCCAAGCAGGCATGTATACGTAGAACAAGTACAAATCCTTATTAGTTTTAATGCACATCACAGGAAAAAGTGATTCTTAGTGGCACGAAAAAGTTACTGTTGGTTTTGAAATGCTGTAATTTGACAAAATAGTTTAAACTCAGAAGGTTAATAAAAGGAAAACAACGAACTGGCTAAGTAAAGGACTGTTCCACCAGCTACGACACTAAAGCAATCTTCTTTTTAGACAGATGTACACATATGCTCAGACAAAATGCTGTCACGCACAGTGCAAGAGGGCCAGCAGCTGAGGGGGTCTTTACCCATTTCCTCAAGCTGTATGATGTAGTATGCAGGAGTAAAATGTAAAAGACAGCTGAAAAGACAATAAGATGAAGAGGCTTGACCCATAGTGTCATCATGTGTGTATGTATTTTTATTTTGGAATTTTACTAATTACACGCATAGACGTTGATTCACCAGAATGCCTGGGGTAGCAGAACCCTTTGACCCCAGGGACATCACAGGAAGAGACATCCCATGGCACTGTCCTTGCTACTATGGTTTTATGGGTAAGGCTGTCAGTGGCACAAACAGAAGATGAACAGGACTCTAAAAGATGATCACTTTCTGTAGTAACCCATGGCCGGCGATTCACCAGAATGCCAGCGGAAGTGAAATCACATGCCTTTTGACCCCAGTGACGTCACAGCTAGTGACATCATTTGACCGTTGATGTCTTTCTAGCAGAGATGCCAAGTGACCTTTGACCCTCATGATGTCACAGGAAGTACATCACTAAAGGTTTAAACTCTACAATTACTGCAAGATTAATAAAATAGTTCCCATGTCTCTTCCATTAACCATCTCTACCTCTCACAGCTCTGCCTCACCGTCCCTTTCACCTACATAGCTGCTATCTTTTTATAGCCTTCCTTCCCTATTTTCCTCTAACCTCCAACTTTTCATGTCATACTCATCACTTTAGCAGTGTTTCTATATCACCCTGTTGATGCGTTCTCCTCTCCCAGTTCACCTCTTAACCACACCTTTGCTGTAACCAATTCTCTCTCTCATTATCACAGTTCCATTACCTGTTCCCTCTCACTACCACTTTTCTTTACTATTGTTCACATATTTTCCAACATATCTTCCTCTCATTCTCTCATCTCTGTATCAGACGGGTTCTCTCTCTTCTTTTTCCTTTCTCTGCTCACCCTTTACTCTCATTTGAGTCCAGAATATGCCCCTTACTTCAAACTTCATCACTCTAATTTCCTTCTCAAGTTAACCTTTAACTTTCCCAGTTTCCCCCTCGACTCCACCTCTCACATTCTTACTACCATCCCCATTTCCATTAGACCAGCAGGTTGTGAGTTCTGTTTGCGCCCATACAATCTTCCCCTTATCTGTGACTACTAAATATATTTCTTGGTTCGCCCTTTCTAATCATCTGCTATATCTCCCCCATCGCCCCATCACTGCACCTGCCGCAAATATTATCTGACATCAATATTCCAGATTCCATCTTCTTCCGTTTGGCTGTTTCTTCAATAACTCCTCTCTTACCCCAATCTTTCCAAGTTTTCATCCTCCTGTGTCATCTCTCACTACTCTAAGAAATGAAAAGTTTGGCATCTGTAGAAGGTGCTGTGGTCTGGGAAAAGATCTCAACCATCTCAGGGGCACCCTGCTGAAGGGTCTGGGTCTGTTGCACCCAGTGCACCCCCACACACAAGAAAGGCAAGTCATGGACTGGGAGCATTATGACGATGGTTCCCTGCGCCCCAGAATTACAGAGGTGTGGTTAACTCCGTGGGTTAGGTATAATTACTGGGCATTGCGAGGTGTAGACTGATGGTACATTCAGAAATTAGGAATTATGCGGGAAATCAGGAATATCGCACCCTATTTACCAGGCACTTCCGTCATTTCACCCAGTCATTTCAGCTATTACCAGTGGCTGTGAATTTCTGGTCCAAATGCACCAGCTCTGTGAAGTTCCAATGAATCTTGTAACCCCGATCAGGCCAGTAACTGCGGTTACTGACCCGCTAAGGATTACCGTAAGGCTTGCAGTGAAGCCCTCAAAGATGAGTCTTGCTGGAATTTCTTTCATCTTCAGGCAGCACAGACATTGAGAATGCACTGTCCATGTTGGTGGGTTTTTGGCCACACCTAGGAATGAGACTATACCTTCTTTTTATAACCATGAGGAGCATGGTGGTCTGTCCAACACTGCCTGCTTCCTGCTTTTGAAAGTGTTCTTTGCTTTTGCATGAAAAGGGCAACAGTAAACAGTGGTAACCAGCATCTGGGGCAGATGTTTGTTACACCTCTGCATGATAGCTTTTTAATTCATTAGGTTGTGTATTACGTTTCAGAATGTCTCTTTTGCAAAATAGTTTATTTTTGAAATTCGTTGCACAGTGTAATAAAATAAAATGCTCCAGTTTGGGTGGGGCAGTAGGAAGTAAACAGGACTCATTAGCGCCCCGTTTTTAGGTCTCGTAGAGAGACCTATTGCAGTCAAAACAGAAAGCTGAGGATTTGTAGAAGTGCATGTGCTTGTGAACTCGCTTCTATCCCCCTGCCTTGCTCTTCAAAGGCTCCCCTTACCATTTGCTCCTACCTCCCCGCCCACTGCTTCACACTTCACGGCCGCCAGGCCGTGACTCCCATATTTGCCCAGCAGCTTCAAAGGGATCTGCTCCCCCGCCCACTGCTTCACACTTCACGGCCTGGCGGCCGTGACTCGCATTATTTACAATGCCCTTTCCTCACTTTTGTGTTTATTTGTATTTCTCCCTCAGGTCGACTGCTGTGCTAGGCTCCTCTCGTTGCGCTGGGCCCCTCCCTCCAAACTTTCCTGGCTCATTCACTTGCTTACAGTCTGCTGCTGTACTGAAGGTCCCCACTCCCTCTGCCGAGTGTTTTGTTTCTTGTTATACTAGCAGCCGCACATGGTAGTCTGGTTTTTGGAAGTTTCTGTACCGGAATTAGTGGCTTGCACATTGATGGCAGCCGCCCATGTCAAACCACGTTTGGTGCCGACGCTGTTCTCCGGCTGATAAAGGCAGCTTGCCTTCACGACGGAGGTCTGTGTGAGCCCACGCTGCAGCAGTTGACGAATACTTGTTAATGTCACGGGGGCACAAAGGGGTGTCTGGGAACCGGAGGACGTTGATCGGAATTCACTGCAGGCCCCTTACCCAGACAATCACTGACTCGGCTTTTGGTTGCTTACAGCAACATAACCTGTGTTGTTTTTGTGTATAGTGCTGCATATCGCACCAGTGGTGTCGTTGCGCTTCAGACGTTGGTTACCAGGAGAGCAACCTAAAACTGCGATTTTAGGATATTGCCAGGTTGTTATGATAGTAGACGCTTAGTTACAAAGGCGCTGCTTTCATTCATTTTTATAAGTGCTGCGTTACAGCCACGCAAGCTCAATGTGGCATGTTAAGGACAGCCCATGAAAATTCCACTTCACCAGTAGAGAACGGTTTCAATTCGATAGGACTGACCTTGTGTAAACCATTGTCCTGTATAGTTCAGTGGCAAAAAACGATATTATAATACAGTACAACCATTTGTAAATAGACTTCTGAAATTTCTCTTTCGCACTTGCACATTTTCCTATTATTTTTCATGTAACCTTTTACCGATGTCCTTAACTTAAACAGGGGCAGGAGGTTGTGAGGTTGCTCTTTCCCATTTATTGTTCATTGTTGATGAAGGTCTGAGTTAAAAAATTAAAACTATGTGAGCATTAATCTCCATAAGAAATTCACATACCCAATGCAAGCATCTTACATTGTATGCAGTTCACTTTCAAAATGAGCTTATTTAAATAAGCCATTTAAGTCAGTGTTGTTTTCAGTTTACTCTCTTATTTACAGATACACGACATTGGAAAATGTCCAGATATAGCCCTTTAGCCTAGTTTCATAAGTCTAATGACATTTGGAAAGGTGTTCACAGTTTTACACTTTTTTAAACCCGGTTTTATTTTTTTTTCTCTGAAAATAATCAACTCTATATGGTAGGATAACAGTTTCCAAAGCTAGAACATTCCCTTCCCCCAAGAAAAACACTTACTCCTGACCTTCACAGAAGTCGTGGTTTGAATGGGAAATGTTATTAAAAAAACTTTAAGGTTAACCACAAATAGGCTTATTTACAAACCCCTTGCGCCATCAGTGCGCCACTTTTAAAATGGGAAAAAGTGGCATACTTGTGGTGCAAGGGGCTTTTAAATAAGCCACTTAAAAGCACCTTGCGCCACAAGTACGCCACTTTTTCCCAATTTAAAAGTAGCACACCAGCGGCGCAAGGGGCTTGTAAATAAGCCCTAAAGGTTCCCCACCTTGTTTTAGGTAGAGCCTGGGCAGTGCATGCGCTGTGCGAGGAATACAGTAGTGGAGTATGGACTTTAAGCCCCGCCCACTATCTGCCCATATTTGTAATTGGCTTGTGTTATTGTCCTTCGAAAACACTGGCCTCCGATTCATTATTAGGCTTGTTAGTCCCTCCTTGGTACTGCCTTGTCTGCATTTGTTACCTCCCTTAAGGACTGGCCCTTTTACTTGTCTTGTTTACCTTTCCACTTAACTCTCCTTGCCCCGCCGGGAAGCACGTTTAGCCTAACATTACTTAAATTTGACTGAAGTCTATCAATCTGATGTCAAATAATCATGACAAAGTAAAGAGCAGCAACTGAATAAACGAGCTTTACACGGTTGCACAAATACAAACAAAAACATATTTAGTTACTCCCAATTTTGGCAAGTAATGGGGTGTGGTACTAAGAGTTAAAGTTAGTTGCTCACTAGGGTATGCTGGCTTTTAAAATTCTCGTCTTCTGGTTCCGAAGTGGACATGTTAGAGACTTTAGTGAGGCTTTATTCTACAATTAACCCCTGGAGTTATTGGTGGTGTTTGCAGTCGGGTATCACAGAACAGCTTTTTAAACTTTAATTAACCTATGCTCACTATTGGCCTAGTTTCTAAAACGAACAATGGAATAGGCTAATGGCTGCAGAATTTGCTGGTGGGATGGCAATGGAAAACTTTAATACACGCCATGAAACAACGCCACCAAGGGACAGATGTATTTAGTTGAATTCACAAAGACTCATAGGTGGCCTTATATGCTCAGTCATGCCATGTGTACAACAGCTCTACTCACTTCTCTAAGTGATAAAAGCCCCAATACAAAATGTATTTAGGCAACGCAGAGGAAACCAAGACAGATTTGGTTATTGTGCCAATCTAATGCATCAAGGTAAATGACAGCAGAATTGCATTTAGCTTTCAATTGTGTCTTCCCCGTTCGCCCTTTCCTTTCATCCCCTTTGTCTCTGTGCATCGCTCTTCTGTCTCTGTTCCCCTGCAGACGTTTCTTCCGCCCCCTTAGCTCACTCTCTCCCACTCACCCTCACTTACACTCTCACCCTCAGACACACCCTCACACTCACGCTCACTTACCCTCTCACCCTCAGACACACCCTCACACTCACGCTCACTTACCCTCTCACCCTCACACACCCTCACACCACACACCCTCACTTACCCTCACACACCCTCTCATCCTCACACCCCCTCACCCTCCCATCCCCACACCCTCCCTCCCATCTCCACACCCTCCCTTACACCCCCTCACCCTCCCACCCCTCACCCCCACCCCCTCTCACCCTCACCCACCCTCTCACCCTTACCCACCCTCTCACCCTCACACATCCTCTCACCCTCACACACCCTCTCACCCTCACACACCCTCTCACCCTCACACATCCTCTCACCCTCACACACCCTCTCACTCTCACACACCCTCACTCACACACCCCCTCAACCTCACACCCCCTCATCCTCACACCCCCTCATCCTCACCCTCACACACCCTCATCCTCACACACCCTCATCCTCACCCTCACACGCCCTCACACCCTCTCACCCCTCTCACCCTCACACCCCCTCTCACACACCCCCTCACTCTCACACACCCCCTCACCCTCACACCCCCTCTCACCCTCACACCCCCTCTCACCCTCACACCCCCTCTCACCCTCACACACCCCCTCACCCTCACACACCCCCTCACTCTCACACACCCCCTCACTCTCACACACCCTCACCCTCACACCACCTCATTCTCACACCCCCTCATCCTCACCCTCACACACCCTCACCCTCACATCCACTCACCCTCCCTCACATCCCCTCACCCACACACCCCCTCATCCTCACAGCCCCTCACCCCCACTCACCTTCATACCCATTCACCCTCACACCCACTCACCCTCACACACCCTTTCACCCTCACACACCCTTTCACCCTCTCACACCCTCACCCTCACACCCCCTCACTGTCACACCCCCTCACCCTCACACCCCCTCACCCTCACACCCCCATACTCACTCACACCCTCACACCCTTACACCCCCTCACCCACCCTTTCACCCTCACCCACCCTTTCACCCTCACACAGCCTCACCCTCACTCACCCTCTCACCCTCACTCACCCTCTCACCCTCACACATCCTCTCACCCTCACACATCCTCTCACCCTCACACATCCTCTCACCCTCACACACCCTCTCACTCACACACCCCCTCACCCCACATTCCCTCACATCCCCTCACCCTCCCTCACACCCTCACACACCCTCACACACCCTTACCCTCACACACCCCCTCACCCTCACAACCCCTCATCCTCACCCTCACACCCCCTCATCCTCACACCCCCTCACCCTCACCCACCCACCCTCTCACCCACCCTTTCACCCTCACACACCCTCACTCACCCTCTCACCCTCACACATCCTCTCACACCCTCACCCTCACCCCACATTCCCTCACATCCCCTCACCCTCCCTCACACCCTCACCCTCACACACCCTCACCCTCACCCTCACACCCCCTCACACACACCCTCACTGACCCTTTCACTCTCACTCACCCTTTCACCCTCACACACCTCACCCTCTCACATCCTCTCACCCTCACACATCCTCCCACCCTCTCACCCTCACACACACCCTCACCCCACATTCCCTCACCCTCACACACCCTCACCCTCACCCTCACACACCCCCTCACCCTCACACACCCCCTCACCCTCACACACCCCCTCACCCTCACACCCCCTCACCCTCACACACCCCCTCACCCTCACACCCTCTTACACCCCCTCACCCCTCACCCTCTTACACCCCCTCACCCTCTTACACCCCCTCACCCTCTTACACTCCCTCACCCTCTTACACCCCCTCACCCACACCCTCACCCTCACACCCCCTCACCCCCTCACCCTCACACACCCCCTCACCCTCACACCCCCTCACCCTCTCACACACCCTCACCACTCTACCACTCTACCGCCCTCACTCTACTGCCCTCACTCTACTTACCTCACTCTACTGCCCTCACGCCCTCACTCTACCACCCTCACTCTACCACTCTACCGCCCTCACTCTACCACTCTACCGCCCTCACTCTACCGCCCTCACTCTACCGCCCTCTCTCACTATACCGCCCTCTCTCACTATACCGCCCTCACTCACTCTATCGCCCTCACTCACTCTATCTATCTATCACCCTCCCTCACTCTATCTATCTATCTATCTATCTATCTATCTATCTATCTATCTATCTATCTATCTATCGCCCTCCCCCTATCTATCACCCTCCCCCTATCTATCGCCCTCCCTCTATCTATCTATCGCCCTCCCTCTATCTATCGCCCTCCCTCTATCTATCTATCGCCCTCCCTCTATCTATCTATCGCCCTCCCTCTGTCTATCTATCGCCCTCCCTCTGTCTATCTATCGCCCTCCCTCTGTCTATCTATCGCCCTCCCTCTGTTTATCGCCCTCCCTCTATCTATCGCCCTCCCTCTATCTATCGCCCTCCCTCTATCTATCGCCCTCCCTCTCTTCCAACCAACTCCTTCTCTAACTCCCTGTTCTCTTCTCTTGTGCTGATCTGCTGTTCTCTTACACCCGCCTCCTTCTTTAACTCCCTGTTCTCTTCTCCTGTGCTAATCTGCTGCTCTCTTCCACCTCACCTCCTTCTCTAACCCCCTGTTCTCTTCTCTTCTCCTGTGCTGATCTGTTGTTCTCTTCCACCCCGCCTCCTTCTTTAACTCCCTGTTAACTTCTGCTGATCTGCTGCTCTCTTTCACCTCACCTCCTTCTCTAACTCCCTGTTCTCTGCTCTTCTCCTGTGCTGATCTGCTGCTCTCTTCCACCCGCCTTGTTGGACAGACCTCATGGCATGCCCGACCCCTCCCCGCATGGCGGGTCTCGAACTACTACTACCCCTGTTCCCCAGACAAGAGCCACACCTGCAGCCCTCCGGGTCAACCCCCAGCTCTTCCCCGACGGGACCCAGACTCGTAACCACAACATTCGCGGCTGGCCCGGACCCTTTCCCGAACCACCGTCCCCGGCCCAGCCGCCATCTTGGACACCGCCACGACCAGGCCTCGTGGCCTCGGGTCGACCTCAGCCTCAGGCCCAGCCAAGCCCCGACATCGAGGCACCACCATCCACCCAGGGGGTAAAGAGACCACTTGGCGAGTCAATGGAAGAAGGAGTGTCGATGGCTCCCCTCCGCCTGGTTTCGATCGCCCCCAGCCTCCCTGGGCGCTGGCTCCACCCCCCTGCTGGGTGTCTGGACTCCCTCATCCCGGACCCCCCGACCTCCAAGTGCGAGGGTCCGGACATCAAAGGGCGCCAGACCTATAACTGGGGTAGCTCCAGAGCAGGAAGGCAGTTGTATCCTGGAGTCGAGAGACACCGAGACGAACTCATCCTTGGAGGCCTGCTGGCGCTGCCGCGGCTCCTCTTCGTGAACTATCCTTGAAGGCCTGCTGGCGCTGCCGCGGCTCATCCTCGTGAACCATCTTTGAAGGCCTGCTGGCGCTGCCGCGGCTCATCCTCGTGAACCATCTTTGAAGGCCTGCTGGCGCTGCCGCGGCTCATCCTCGTGAACCATCCTCGAAGGCCTGCTGGCGCTGCCGCCAGTGCTACAGGCCATTCAGGATTCAGTATTTACCATGTAATACTATCTAATTTAATTTAATTTCTAATTTCTAATTTAAAACATTTCTAAAGCGCAGCGTACACCATGCGGTTTCTTGGCGCTAGTGGGCAGGATCGGCAACTGAGGGAAAAGACAAGAGTGATAGCAATGAAGAGCTAAGCGGGGAAAGCCTGATTGAAGAGGAAGGTTTTGAAATCTTTGCGAAAGGAGAGGTACTGGGTAGCAGAACGAAGATGGTCAGGGAGGGAGTTCCAGAATGTTGGAGCCAAGGTGGAGAAGTTGGCCCCACCCCACTTTTTACGTGTGAAGCGGGGGATCTGAAGAAGGGACTTAGAGGAAGACCGGAGCTCTCTTGTGGGAACATAGGGTTTTATTAAAGAAGAGATAAAGGCGGGGGCAGTGCCCTGGCGGGCCTGGAAGACCATGCAGCCAGTCTTGAAAAGGGAGCGTTCTTTTACGGGAAGCCAGTGAAGCTCCCTAAGAAGGGGGGTGGAGTGGTGATAGCGTGGGAGGCTGTAAACCAGCCGGGCCGCCTGGTTCTGGATCGACTGGAGTCTTAGCAGGCTGTAAGCTGGAATGCCATGATAGAGGGCGTTGGCATAATCCAGCCTTGATATCACCAGGGCGGCCATGATAATCTTGAGTGCCTGAGGGGAGAAGAAGCGGGAAACAGAGCGGATGGTGCGGAGAGTGAGGAAACAAGAGGAGACCACGGAGCTGATTTGTGAGTGGAGAGTGAGCTGATTATTTATTTTGACACCCAGTGTTTTGACCGTGGTTGAGGGGGAAGGTGCGGGCCCAAGAGAGGGGGGCCAGAAGAGAGAGTTCCAGGGGCTGGATGAACCACCGGTGAGAACCAATTCGGTTTTGTCCGGGTTCAGTTTAAGGTGGTTGTGGTTCATCCAGTCCCTGATGAATGTCATTGTAGACTGGAAGTTAGAGACAGAAAGGGGAGAGGAGGACAGATCGAAGATGAGCTGGAGATCATCCGCGTAGTTGTACACGGTGACCTCCAGCTGCTGGAGCGCGAAGATAAGAGGGAAGATATAGAGATTGAAAAGTAGGGGGGAGAGAAGAGGATCCCTGGAGAACACCACAAGTGACAGGGAGGGGAGTGGTAGAGAAGTCGCCTAGCCGCACTGCCTGGGTGCGGTCCCTCAGAAAGGAGGAGAGCCAAACCAGGGCTGATCCCCCGATTCCAGCCGCCCTGACACGGGACAGTAAGATGGTATGGTCCACCGTGTCAAAGGCGGCGGACAAGTCAAGGAGGACCAGTGCCTGGTGTTTGTTATCATCCATACCCTTTCTGAGGTTGTCTAGGACTGAGACCACAACCGATTCGGTCGAATGTCTGGGACGGAAACCGGCCTGGCGAGATGCCAGCCCCCCATTGGTCTCAATATGGGCGCTGAGTACCGCGGTGACGTGGCGTTCCATCACCTTGCCCAAATACCTTGGTAAATAACGAATTCCTGTGTACATGCACATCTGTGCATGTACACCTGTGCCATGTGGCATACAGACATGCCCTAAGGGCATGTATGTGTGTCACATGGCACACAAGCCTGAAACAGGGGTGCAACAGGGTGTCAAAGTGACACTCTGTTCCCCCTGTCAATTCGGTAAATTTACCGATTCGGTAATTACCAAATCGGTATTTGCTATTGAATCCTATGGGCTTCAAGGCCCATAGGAATCAATGGCAAATACCGATTCGGTAATTACCGAATCGGTATTTACTGAATCTTACCGATTCGGTATTTTTACTGAATTTTTTACCTACATACCAATTACCGAATAGTAAATACCTAATCGGTAAAATTCGGTATTTACCATTCGGTAATTTGCTATTACCTACATCTAGGCCTAGGTTATCCTTGGCAGGATAACCCTTTTGAGTTCTGCTTAGGGCTCTCCCAAGAACAAACACTGTACCATAGGACTTTTAATAACTATCATAAATATTTTGGGTGTTCAAACCTTGGATTTAACATCATGCCATCTGTATATCGTTCTTTAACCCTTATGTTTTACCCAGATTTTTAAAACCTCTTACTGAGTCAAATAAAATATAAAGAATGAATAATTTTCCTTTTGCACAAAAACACAATTTGCACCATTTGTATACTGAAACAGCCGCATTGGAGCGTAAACTGTGTACTTTTTATTGTCTGATAATCTCCCTTGATACCCCGCCGGGTATTTTCTGTGCCTGTGCTCGTTGGTGGACAGGATGCTTGCTGACACACTGTAAAAAAATTCTTTTTTTATTACAAATTTCCTATGTACTAGGTCTTTGTGTAAAGTTTGTGAGTCGGCCTCTCGCACACTATCTACTGACTCATGCACACCTTAGTGGAAATAAATATAAAATCGCCAATTAATGGTGTGGGTTTTGACTTGTAAGTGCATTTTAATCCAGATCTATTTGGCTGAGAACGAAGGATTAATACCTTAAAGGGACTTTTCTCAGAGGAATGCAGCAGACATTTGCTAACAAAAGATACATGTTGATTGGTGGAGCGGTTGAAAATCCCCTGAGCATCTGTGTGCTCTGCTGCTTTAACATTCAGGTAGTGTCTTTTCTTTTGAAGGCAGGGCTGGTGAAAAGGAATCCATTTGTTTTTTAGCCTGGAGTCCTGAGTGCTGGGCCAGGTGAGGCGCGCAAAGAGAAGTTCAACGGCGGCCAAGACTTGGCCAACCTGGTCCAAGCTGTGTGGCTGCATTCATTTGGGCAGGCTGAATCTGGGTCTGGAAGGAGGGGACTGTCAGGACAAGGCCACACTGAGAGCCCCGGCCACAGCAGCACCAGATGACACAAGAGCATGGCGAAGCCTGAGCAGGCAGCCTGTCACAGAGGTAGGGCATGCAGCTCTGGCTGCTAAGTGACGGGAGCAAATTCATGAATAGCATAATGATAAGCAGCAACTAGGGGATAGTAAATAAACATTGTCAGTGTCTGGCCAGACACTCACTTCTTAAATGCAGCGAGCCGATGCGAGACGAGCGTGGCAATTCAGTAACTAGCCGCAATGACTCAGCCCAGTCCCACCACCACCATCAGCCAAGCCCCGCGACGGCAACTAATTTAATGCTCGGGCAATCATTCTGGCCTGGTCATCGTGTGCACAGTGCTCTGGGCTCCAGCTACACCGACGACGGTGGGGCTGCGCTGCCAATCTGACTCCTGTGATGGTATCACTTGTAATGCCGCAACGAGCTGCGGTGTCTGGTGAATCCAACTATTAGTGTTACATTGTAGCAGCAGCCGGTCTGCGAGCAGCTGAGCCAGCCCCCAAACCAGTCAGTAATGATGCATTAGCAGAGCTCCCCCTTCGACAGTTGAGGAGGCACTATAATGCGTGACTTTGCATTTCAGTGCGGCGATGTGAGAAATGCGCATGCTCGGCCGCCCGCACATGCGCATTAGTATTCAAAATGGCGGCGCGAATCCAGGGACGGCGAGAGGGAGCCCCGGGGACGCGGCGGACAAGGTAAGTGTTTTTAAAAGCTTTCTCGCCATTATTGAAGTATTTAGGGAGGGCGGGAGGGAGGCGGGTGGCGTCCAGCTATGCACCGTCTGCGGAGCATGCGTAGTGCCGCCTGGCTACGCCCGCTACGCAAAATGCGTAGGAGACGGCACTATGCACACTCCGTGCACGGAGCGTAGCTGGCCGCCCACCCCTAATGCTCACCCACTTGCCAACATCTTACATTTCCCCTCCCACCCTTCCCATCATTTCGCAGTCCCACATTGAAGCTCCTGCACATATTTACCAGCTGCTCAGGACAGGTGTTAAATGTTTGTTTTAAACCCCTCTAAATAGGAAACACTATGCAGAATTCTGCTCAGTAATTCCCCATTCCAGGGGTTTAACTCATAATTGCTTGGCACTAGTGGGGTGTTACCACAAGTTACTGGAATTTACAGGTGCAGAGTTTGCACCATCCCATTATCATGAAATTCAGAGTTGGGGTTAAAGTGTCATAAATAAGGCACACCTTGTCACACATACAAACAATTAAGCTAACCTAGCACTTGACAGCTATGTAATGATGCAGCAGCAACATAAGCACACATTGGTTTAAATGCAAAAAGTAAAATTAAATCACTTACTGGGACGGGAATGCTACGATTCCTGGCAAGTTACAAAAAAGCTTAATTCTTCAAAAGTGCAGGTCACATACTACAAAAAAGCTGGGATCCAGGAACACTGAGAAGCATGACAGGCAAGTCTACAAACACTCTATAATCCACAGCCCGCAGGCCATACAGACTGACACTTGGTAGAGGTTGGCCTGGAGTCCTCAAAAGGTGCTCCTAGGCAACAGTTTAGGTGCTGGGACAAGTGGAACCATTTAAATGTTTCAACTTTGCTCTGTGCCCAGCTGCATACAGAAGCAGCCATAGTTAAAGAAAGAGAAACATAAATTGCCTGTTTCTCAATTTCTGTTGCTTCTTTTTTTTGCAGTCTTTGAGGCCAGGGGTTGCAAAAAGAAAATGTCAGTGGCCACAAGGGGCAAGCCAGGGGTCTCACGTGAGACCCCTGGCGACCCCTAAATGAGTCCATGATCACACAAGGCAAGCATGATAACCATGGCTGTCTCGAGGACAGGCTTAAAAAAGTGTGACTAACACAATAAGCCAGGCCGTCACTATCTTGACACAGAAGCAAGATCATTGATGGAGCAAGGTTTCATGGAAAGAGACTTGCTCGAATGCAATCAACTCGTTCACTCACTAACAAAGTTACTAATCATGTTTTGTGAATAACTAATACACACCACATGAATGCACGTGTTAGTGAAGCTTGCTTATGTGTGTACTAATGCGGATAACAATGAAGATGGACTTATACCGCTTTAAACGGGGAACTGTTGTGCGCATGCGTCAACTGCATCTACTTAGTATTACGCCCTAATGCTTGGAGGAAAATTCTGGCGCATGAGCAGAAAACACTAAAATGTAGTTTTGAAGACTGGTGTGCATGGCATCTGCTTGTTTGAACTAAATCGAGTGGTTTTACTAATGCTGATGTGGGAAAAGACATAAATAAATAAACTGGATTAGAGTAGAGGTGGGTGGTATACAGTGCAACAATATTATTTGTGAAAGTAACATCTGTCTTTTTACTTTATCACTACTGCGTATTTGGGCCTCTCTCGTATAACTGTATTAAGCTGAGTGACGCAAAATCCACGCATGCCCACTGAGTGAAGCCATGAAGGCCATGACAGAGCTAAGAGAAGAGAGAGAAGGTAGTGGTGTTCCTCTGAGAGGAATATCCGCACTATCACAAGAACATGTATGGATAAGGATAATTAAAGGACAGTAAATGCTGAACTAGTACAATAATACTAGCGGAGTGCAACAAAAACCCACGTCACTCACTACCAGGGGTGACCAAATGTTGAGGAAGCAAACTCAGCATATACATATGAAAAAGAACTGAGTCAGGCGTGCAACATCCTAGGTATCAGTAATTGGAATAAGTCATCTAATAGTCACCATAAAACACCATATTATTTAGTCTAGGTTTGTAGAAAAGTTACAGTGAATAATACAAGACAGGAAAAATCAGTCAATGTCCTTAGAGTTTGAGAATCTTCATTTCATTTTATTCTTCAATTCATCACAATCAAAACAGCCGACACGTGTTTCGTTAATACTATATAAGTATCACAACTTTCTCAAGGCTGACAATTTATTTTTACTTTTTTAATCTGATGTGAGGATTAGCTGAAGAAAGGTGAAGTAAGCATCGTCTTATTCCAATGTAGCTATGACATATTTTCTTAAAGAGTTCACAAAGTTTGGTCCATGGTTGCACCGTAAGTGGTAACGTCTATAAGTTGTGTTTGTTAAGTAACTGTCCACAAGGTCCAAACGATTTCAGAGGATTGCCATGACACAGCTATTGAAAGGAAGCCAAAATCGAGTGTTACAAACGTGGGAACGGATGGTGAAGAGCTCAACGAAGAAGACTCCTATTCAGACTGTTATTAATATTGTTTTTTTTTTTATTGATTTGTTGCAAGAGTAAATCAAAGGCGAATGAGAACTACATTTATGAATAAAAATTAAGGGGATGGGTTTGCGAACACTAGTTGAACCGATTTTACGGACATGTAAGCATGTTGTGATGGAGCTTCCCCTTTGCCTGACCAATCAGATTTGGTATTTTTACGATATTGAAACTTTAGTGGGTGGAACATGAAGAACGAAAGGTATAATTAAGATAGCCTTAGTTAGTTAGTTAGATTTGATTTTGGGATGCTGCCGTTGCTGTGGGAGATGCTGTTTCTGGGAGAGATGCAAAAAGAACAATTGATGGACAGAATGCAGAACAATGTCATACATTCACTCCAGTACAGAGATCTGGGCCTAAATCCGTTGTTTTTTTGCTCACCATGCCATTCCAGTTTGGACCCAGCCACATGCAAATCAGCCTTGACCCTGCGCCCAATGGGCACAGTCCAGCCCGATCTGCCAGGACAGGTCCTCCCTGGACTGGAAACAAGCATCCTAGGACCGGTTTCGGGCTTTAAGCCCTCATCAGCCAGGATAGCTTGAGTCCAGTGGTATGGAGAGCACGGGACCCACGTCTGGGCATACCCATCCCACTCTGGGTGATAAATGCAAAAAGAACAATTGATGGACAGAATGTAGAACAATGTTATACATTCACCCCAGTGCAGAGATCTGGGCCTAAATCCATTGTTTATTTGCTCACCATGCCATTCCAGTTTGGACACAGCCATATGCAAATCAGCCTTGACCCTGCGCCCAATGAGAACAGTCCAGCCCGAACTGCCAGGCCAGGTCCTCCCTGGACTGGAAACAAGAATCCTAGGACCGGCTTTGGGCTTTCAGCCCTCATCAGCCGGGATAGCTTGACTCCAGTGGCATGGAGAGCACAGGACCCACGTCTGGGCATACCCGTCCCACTCGGGGTGATCAATGCAAAAAGAACAACTGATGGACAGAATACAGAGCAATGTCATACATTCACCCCAGGTCAGAGATCTGGGCCTAGATCCATCGTTTTTTTGGTCACCATGCCATTCCAGTTTGGACCCAGCCATATGCAAATCAGCCTTGACCTTGCGCCCACAGGGAACAGTCCAGCCCAAACTGCCAGGCCAGGTCCTCCCTGGACTGAAAACAAGCATCCTAGGACCGGTTTCGGGCTTTCAGCCCTCATCAGCCAGGATAGCTTGACTCCAGTGGCATGGAGAGCACGGGACCCTTGTCGGGGCATACCCGTCCTGCTCGGAGTGACAAATGCAAAAAGAACAATTGATGGACGGAATGCAGAACAATGTCATATATTCACCCCAGTACAGAAATCTGGCCCTAAATCCATAGTTTTTCTTTTGCTCACCATACCATTGCAGTTTGGACCGAGCCATATGCAAATCTGCCTTGACCCTGCGCCCAATGGGAACAGTCCAGCCCGAAAGGCCAGGCAAGGTCATCCCTGGACTGGAAACAAGCTACCTAGGACCTGTTTCAGGCTTTCAGCCCTCATCAGCCAGGATAGCTTGACTCCAGTAGCATGGAGCGCATGGGACCCACGTCTGGGCATACCCGTCCCACTCGGGATGACAAATGCAAAAAGAACAATTGATGGACAGAATGCAGAACAATGTCATACATTCACCCCTGTACAGAGATATGGGCCTAAATCCATTGTTTTCGTGCCCACCATGTCATTCCAGTTTCGACCCAGCCATTTGCAAATCAGTCTTGACCCTGCGCAACCGTCGGTATTCTGGAGAGGTCAACTAGCCTGTCCTGATTCCTGTCCTTAAATATTCATCTCCTGCCCTATCCTGGGGGACCCTTACCAGCCCTTTGGCCAGGGGCTCGGTCTTTCACACCATCCTTGGTAACTATTATTTCCGATTATTTGCAAATGTTACGATCTTTTCTCCTTGTCCTCTCCCTTTCCGACATCAGTTGATTGCACGAGTCAGAGATAAATGTATTGTGTGTATTTGAATTTTTCTGTCCTATGGCTGATGGCGACTGCACTGCACTGTATTGAGACTGTTCACATGCATCAAAATGCATCAACATTTTAGATAAAGATTTGAAAACTTCTTGAGTCTGTAGTGATTTTACTTAAAGTATAGAAAAGTTAGTTTTATGTTATTTTTCACCATCAACTAGTGCAACTGATGGTCCATTGACAAGAGGAAAGAACTTTTTGATCAGTGAAAGTTTAGTTAGGAGTATTTAATAACTAATGTTGGGCCCATGTGAGTATATGGTAGTGGAGTATCTGTTTTTATTGAACCACTGGATCGGTTTTCTGGTAGCAGAGTTATGGTTGTTGTTTGAATAGTTTGGTGATAAGTATTGATTATTAATTATTGATCTATGTTTAACAAAGGAGTTAGTGTCTTGTTTTATGTTGTCTAGAAGCACAGGTACAGAGGTTGCCTGGGCATCCCGGGAATGGAATAGCGGGTGATGATAGAAGCCATACTGCAGGAGGTTACTCGCCTGTTGTTGTAACACTGAGAAGCTAGGAGGGCTGGCAGTGTTGTATTAGGGACTATATCGTACAAAAATAGAGTGCGAGTGATAGCAAAAGGGGTTTGCTGGTGAAACTTTGGTCTCATTTCCCAATACGGGTGGCACTGAAAAAGTAACATGTTCTTCTAGGCTTAAATGAAGGGTAAACAGGGGTTTAACTCGAAGTGAAAAGAATTCTGGAATAAGTTATAATCTATCCAGATTTAGTACAACAGACCGAGTAGCGAAGGTTTTATGTTGTTACTAATGAATTTTCATTAAGAAAAGTTAAAGAAATACGTTTTCGCATTACCTTGTGAAGGGAGGGTCAGTCGCAGGAGTTATACTGATGTCACAGAGAGCCGCGCTGGGATTGGTCGAAGCAGCAGGCGTGAGAAGGGAGCAGATTGTAAAGGGAGGGTCAGTAGTGAGGAGCAATACTGACGTCACAATAAGGCTGTGCTAGTATTGGTTAGACGAGCAGTGCAAGACTAAGCTTTGATTGGTTGCTGGATATAAACCTTGTTAAGATTGGTTGAGAAAGAAATTGTTTGTTGGATTCTTATTTGATATTTGGTATGAGTCGCGAAAAAATATTACTAAACATATGTAACTGAACTTTAGTATTTACGGAAGACTCTTTCATATATTGTGCATCTAGAATGTATGGAGAAAAGAGGAAGATGTTGTTAAAGAAAATTAAGAATGTCTTTAAGAAAGACAAGCCTGTGTTCACTAGAGAGGGAATTCCTATTCCGCCACCAAAGACGCCTGCTTCATTTATGATGATGGATAGAGGATATCATACTTGTGTATGGCTGGAGAATTAGATGGAGTATACAAAAGGTGATGGTGTTCTAGCTTTCCCCGAACATGGTACGTTTAATGGGAGAATCCTTCAGAATTTGAGAATGAGAATGAATGATTTAGAACCAATACCTAGGTTAACCTAGAATGGGAAACTGAGGCATTTGAACAAAAGAAATTCAGAAGTGGAAAGAAATTTAGAGGATTTTTACCTAGATATCCATATGAGTCACATGAAGATCAGATGAAACAATGGAGAACAGTTATGGTATCAGAGGGTGTATATCCAGTGTTAATGAATGAAGAGCAGTCCAGAAGCAAGTGTGAGGAAAAGACATAACACATTAATGTGTCAGGGTATGGAGAATCAGATGATAAATTATTGGAGGATATTTTAATTAAAAACCCTACACCGTATCAAGCGATACCTAGTAAGGTCATTCTGAGTGCTCCAGTGTTGGGAACACCATTGGTTCCACAGATTCTTCATGATACATTGAGTGCTAGGGTGTTACAAGATAGTGAGAGGGAAGCTTTGAACAAAACTAGAAAAGAATTAGTACAGAAAATAAGTCAGTTGAATTTAAATACGGAAGCTTTGACAGTGCTAGTAACAATTGGTCCTGTGATCCCATTGTATGGAGATAAAAAGAGTAGTCAGAAACCACAAACTGTAACAGTAATTTTAGAAAAGAGATAGTGATGTCTGATGATCAAGCTAGTAAGAGCGATTTGGTTGTTTCATTAATGGATATTCCAATTATGGGACCTTTAACTGAGACTCCAAAGAGAGTTACACCTGAGAAAGTAAAAGAAAAGGTGTCTACATGCCCTAGTGATGAGGGAGGCTCAACGATGGTTACTTCTGAGGACTTAGAGAGATGGGCACGGGGTATAGCAAAACTAAATTCACAACCAAAGGTTTTAGATACTAGCAGATTGAAAGTGGATTTAGAAGAAATGATAGCTGGTAATGTAAGCACAGAAATATTGAACATTTATAGTGAAGAAGAATTGTTTTTTTGTGTGAGATCATAACGAGAAAAGCAAATATTTTTCATGAGAAGTTAACAGAGGTTGCTTCAGAGAATGGAATAGACATAGAGAGATCGAAGTTGTTACAGAAACCATGTCGAGTGGAATTTACTGAAAAGGATTTATTAAGTATAAATACCTCTGGTAAAAGACTTCAGATAAAAGAACTGATGGACATTTTGAGAAAATGGGGAGACATTGATAAATGGAGAACTAGATGAACAAAGAAGAAAGAGACAGCACAAGCTAAAGAAGCATTGTCTGCATTTCCAATGAAAGAATCAGAAAAGGTTGAAAGGGTATGTCCAATAAGGGAGGTACCTGGTGGTGGATATGTTCATGTTCCTTGGAGTAGACAGGATATTTTGTCATTTACGAATGATTTCCCTAGGTTGAGAGAGAAACCAGTTGAATGGTACAAACAGTTAGAAAGATTTCTGAAAAGCCTCAAAGGTTTTGTTGAAGGATTTAGATGGTTTATTCGATATTGTGGTTCCTGTGATTTATGGACGGAGTGTAAGATTACAGTTGATTGGCCGAGTGAAGAGTATGCAAGAGATTCCAAAACAGGAGCACTGTCAGAAGAAGTGATGAAGAAAAGAGAATGGGAAAATCCCTCCATAAGAGACTGATTAAGTTAAGATAGATAGAACAACTCAGGAGCAAAAAGAGTTTGCACATGCGTACTATGAAAGGTTGTTACATGTCTTCAGCAGTATAGTGGACTTGAGAACATTGGTGATAAGGATATGGGACATTTTGTATATCGATTTGTGTATGGTCTGAAACCAGAGGTTAGTCAATGATTCAACAGCACATGTTGTGCTGTCAAAGTAAAACCATAGATGAAATATTGAAATATGTAGAGTTCTGTTATGACGACTTTGAGGCATAGAAAGCTAAAAGAGAAAATGATGTGGGCACAGGTGAAATTGGCAGAGCACCAGGAAGCAAAATTAATTTCTCAGACTGATAATGAGATGAAAGATCAAAATTAAGGTGAACAAATGTCGAGCAGTGGTAGAGGATGAGGACAAATGAATAGAGAGGAAGCCAGGAAGAAATTTTCATCTCATGCATGTGGAAAGCTTGGACAATGGAAGAACGAGGGTTAGGTTGTCCAGAATAATAATTGGCCAATTCCAATTTTAAATCTGCAGATGCAAAATGAAGTGGCTGTGAAACAGCAACAGCAGCAGCAGGTACTTACTCCACAGTATCAGTTGCCACAACCTCCTATGCCAAACCATATGAACATTCAAAAATACAGTGCGAACACCGGATTTCAAGGAGAATTTGGTAAGAATAACCCTGTGGTTTCAAAGTATTTTTGCAGAATAATGATGAATCGGACTATGTGCAATGACTGTGCCTGAGGGGGAGGAAGAGGAGTGCGTGCTTGGCGCATCCTTGCCGGTAGATCAGACAGGTCCATTTATTGATGCGAAAGTTGAAGGTAGTGACATCACTTTTCTATTGGACCCTCGTGCTACCGGGTCTACTGTGAGAACAGCAGACATCCCAAACCTACTCCTCTCGAGAGAAAGTATCCAAGTTGTAGGAGTGTCAAATAAACAGATTAGAACCCCAGTTACAAAACCAATGGAAGTCCATATTGGAAACTCTAAAGACATGCATTGGTTTGTGGTGTGTGAGTCCAGTCCAATGAATTTGTTAGGTAGGGACCTACTGTGCAGAATGAACTGTACAATCTACTGTACGCCTGATGGTGTTGCTTTTCAAAGACCTGATGAGGATGTGGTTTACAAAATGATGTTAACTAAGCAAGGTACAGAAGTGGATGAAATGTTTTCATTAGTGACTGAAAGTGAATTACCCGAAGAATTGAGAGACACAGTAAATCCAGAGGTGTGGGACTTTACAGGAAAGGATGTAGGGCTAATGGTGACCCTGTGAAAATGGGGGTGAAGGAAGGTGCAGTTTATCCAAACATAAAACCATACAAAATGAATACAGAAGTGAAAGCAGGAGTTGCTCCAGTGATTGAACAAATGATCAAGCAAAGATTTCTGAAAGAGATAGTAGGGAGTCCTTGTAATTCGCCAATTATGGGACTTAAAAAGCCTAGTGGCAAGTACAGAATAGTGCAACTTTTGAGAAAGATTAATAAGATTGTAATGCCTTGTTGTCCAGTGATGCCAAATCCAGCAGTGATCCTTTATCAAATACAATGGAATACAAGTTGGTATACAGTAATTGATTTGTGTCAAGCATTCTGTTCTATATCTTTGCAGCCGGATAGCCAGTATTTATTTGCCTTCTGGTTTGGAGATCGTGTGTTGACATGGTGCAGAGTTTCTCAAGGGTACACATAGAGTCCCTCAATTTTCAATCAAATACTGAAAAAGTGTCTTGAGTCATTAGTTATGCCTGGGAAATCAGTTCTGGTCCAGTACATTGATGACCTATTAGTGGCATCAAAGAGACGAGAAGATTGTGTCACTGACACAATTGCATTACTGAACCATTTGGCCGAAGGAGGACACAAGGTGTCACTTTTTTGGCTCCTCTTTCTATTTTATGCCCTAAATATCTAACTTCCTGTTGATAAAATTTCAATTTTTCTGGAGACACCTTGTATCCTCCTTCAGCCAAATGGTTCAGTAATGCAATTGTGTCAGTGACACAATCTTCTCGATTATCCATGTTGTGAGGAAGTGAAAGATGAGATTGATCATGATTGTCTGGATGTGACTGAATTATGTACTAAGCCCCGTCCGGATATAAAAGAAACTCTCTTGAAAGAGACTGATCATGAACTGTGCGTGGATGGGTCAAGTCTGAGAAAGGAAGTGCTGCATATGCTGTGTGCAAAATTTCAGGAGTCATTGAAGCATCCTGTTTACCGGGAGTCAAGTCTGCACAAGTAGCCGAATTGGTGGCCTTAACAAAGGCATGCAAAATTGGGAAAGTTGGAGAGTAACCATATTTACAGATAGTCAATATGGTTTTGGGGTTGTGCACGACTTTGGCCTGCTCTGGATGCAGAGGGAATTTCTGACTTCTTCAGGATCTCCTATCAGAAATAGTAAAAATGTAAAACATTTGTTGGAAGCATTACAATTGCCAAAAGAAATAGCAGTGGTCAAATGTGCTGCACATCAGTCAGGAAATGACTATGTGACAGCGGGCAATAGATATGCCGACCAAATTGCTCAGTGCTGTGCAAAAAATACAATGGCAATTAACAGAAAAGTGGAAACAGGTGAAACCAGTTGCCAACTTATGTTTTTCTCAGTTCCAGAAACATGG
Source organism: Lissotriton vulgaris (assembly GCF_964263255.1). Lineage (NCBI taxonomy): Eukaryota > Metazoa > Chordata > Amphibia > Caudata > Salamandridae > Lissotriton > Lissotriton vulgaris. Next base: position 547,642,976 of record NC_141699.1, on the reverse strand, counting down.
GATGAGGTCAGACAGTTGCAGGAAGAAGTTGAAGAAAAGGAAAAGGAAATCTGGATACAGTTAGGTTATACAAAAAGGACAGAAGATGAAGTGTGGGTGTACTTAGATAGCAGACCAGTCATGCCCAATTGCTTACTCTCTCAAATGGAAAGAGTATACCATAGAACAACACATATTGGCAGAGATTCAATGATCAGACTATTTAGACAGAGTTGGTACAATCCAAAGTTTAGGGTAGTCTCAGAGAGCCTTTGCCAAAGATGCTTGATCTGTCAGCAGCAAAACCCATGCAGGAAGACAGTGGTTAGTTGGGGAAAGATTGGAAAGGCAGAAGGACCCTATACCAGACTGCAGTTAGACTTTGAGTTGCCTCTGTGCAATGGATTGAAGTATGTACCTGTGATAGTGTGCCTGTTCTCGAGATGGGTAGAGGCATAGACCACAAGGAGAAATGACAGTCTCAAAGTTGCTAAATTATTGTTGAGGGAGTTGATACCTCGTTTCGGTTTTCCAGTTACTTTGGAATCAGATAGAGGACCTCATTTTAACAATGAGATAATTTGATTAATGTGTGCTGTATTTGACATTGAATAAAAACTGCACTGTGCTTATCGTCCAGAGGCTTCTGGAATAGTTGAACCGTTTCATGACACAATCAAGTCAAGATTAGGGATGGTGTGTGCAACCACAATGCTAAAATGGCCAGATGTGTCGCCTTTTGTATTGATGGGTCTCAGAAGTATTCCTGATAAGAAAACAGGATTGAGTCCTCATGAAGTAATCATGAGAAGGGCAATGAGACAAGCATTTATTCCTGGAAATAAATTGATGAAGATAACTGATGATCTGATATTGGACTATTGCAAAGAATTGGCTGAAATGGTGCGTTCCGTCTCTCATCAGGTTGGAGTAGACGCAGTTGCAAGGCAGCCAGACCAGGTGCATGATTTGAATCCTGGAGACTGGGTGTTATTGAAGAAACACACAAGAAAATCGTGTCTCGCACCTAGGTGGGATCAACCACGTCAAGTCATACTAGTCACTACCACATCAGTGAAGTGTGCAGGCAAACCCAATTGAATTTATGCTAGCCATACCAGAAGAGTTCTGAGCCCATCTGAACATCAAGAGCAACCCCTGAATGAACAAGCTGGGACGTCAGAGATTGAAAGTTGTGAAGTTAAAGAATCTACAGTGATAGATTCCGAAAGACGACTATATGACGAACAGCCAAGTTCAAATCAGGAAGAGTAGATCCCAGTGATTGAAATGCCTGAAGCTGTTATCGAAACAAGAAGAACAAATACATTAGAAAGACAGGCAGGTGAAGGGGAAAAGACAGGGAAAGAAGAACACACTCAGTAAGAAATAAACAAAGCTATTCAGAAACCTGGGCAGGGTGAGATAGAAGAAGAAGAACAAGTTCAGGGAGAAGAAGAGCGATTTGAAATAAGACCTGAAGAGGAACAGATAGCTCTAGAAGAACAGGTTCAGACAGAAGAAGAACACAATACAATAAGACCTGAACAGATGCAGACAGAAGAAGATCTAAATACAGAAAAAACAGAACAAAGAAAATTAGAAAGGGAAGAAGAACAAGAACAGATGGTGCCCAGATAAAATGAAAATGTGAGAACTTTAGAAAACAACAAGGAAGGCGAAAGTGCAGTTAGGTTAGTAAAGGTGATAATTGGCCTGGTGGAGTAAAAAGATTAAGAAACTATTTAAGGAAGTCAGAGAATCAACAAGTAAATGAAGTTTCAAGTCAAAGTAAATCCAAACAGCCAATAACAAAATTCACTCGAAGAAGTCCAAGACTGAGGACTCTGAACAGAAAATACAAGGCCCCTGAGTGGACATATGTTATTCTAGAAGAATTTGAGAATCTAGATTTACATGAGGAATTAGAGGAAGTCCATGTTGCACAGATTGATGACAACAGATTAAGACCACCTTAGAAATGAAAGAGACTGAATTTTAAATGAAGAAAGAAAAAGAGAAAATAAATTTTCTCAGATTAAAATGGCAGAAGTTGAAGTCGCTGCACGCCCGAAACGAAGTATTAAATGAAAATGTCTTGGGTTTTGCTTATGTAGTATTTTACCAGTAGTATTAGTGTGGTTATTTTTAACAGTAGGAGTATCTTTATTGATGGAAGCAAGTAAACAAAATAATACAAATACTAATGAGAAAGTAGATAGAATAAAGGGAACTAAAATAGAAATAGGGGTAGAAGATGAGATAAACTATCATCATAATGAATCAGACAATGATTCGTCTTTAAATGTGTTCACTAAATTGTTATTTCAGTATGTTAATACAATAGAGATTAGTGATTGTTATGTCTGTATGAAATTACCATCATCTGTATCAGAAGGGATTACCGTCATCTGTATCAGAAGGGATGACCTATCACCATATATCTTTAACACATGGTGTGTCATGTAGTGTTCTATCAAGTTTATTTTATGTAACTGGAAAGCTTCAGTATTTTTACGCAAACTTAGATGTAGTGTTTTCAGAACTACCTATTCGAAAGAATATGAATCCAGTACTTAGTAGTAAGGATGCACAGTTTATGGGTGGATGTTTCTTAGCAATTAGTTTAATAGATATAGCACAATCACATAGAGATAACCTAACATGTATATTACGTGAAGAAGAAAAGCAGTTTTTGGATTTAGTAGAAGAAAGAAGACAGGATTTAATAGAGAAAACTGCTGAACAGAAATCTCATGTACCTCCATGGGCTGAGAGAGGGAATTTATGTTACGGGTGAGGCTCATGCTGCAATGAAGAGGGGAAAATTCTGCCTTGATAGGTTAAAGACAGATTATAATAACATTTTCATTGGTTCCAGTGAATGTGAACACAACTTCCTAATTTTAGGTGGATGGGGACTAAAAGGGGGGACCGATTCTGTATTGCCTGGTGTTTATTATGTGTACGGGAATAATGCCTATTATAGGTTGCCTGCAAGATGGTTTGGGAACTGTTATTTTGGAATAGCTTTTCAAAGAATTACCATGTAGACAGAATCAATGGAATCAATCAAATATCTAATGGACTAACACGAATAAAAAGAGCTAGTTTTTCTGAAATTGTAAGTGATATATTTAGTGCATTGATAACCTCAGTTGGAGTCATTCTAAATTTGCGTAAAATTTGCAAATTGTCAACAATAGTTGATCGTCTTTCTACAGATACGGCTGGAGGTTTCTTGATGATTAATACAGAAATGGTTGTGATAAGGTCTATGGTTTTACAAAATCATCTTGCTCTTGATATCTTATTGGCAAAAGAGGGCGGAGTCTGTGGTATTTTGAAAAATCAACATTGCTGCACTTAGATTCCTGATGAAAGTCATGAAATTAAAGGGTCTATCAAAAATATTACAAGAAGTCATAAAGATTTGACCCAACTGGAGTTTGACGGTGTATGGGGAAAACTAACAAAGAGTATAACATCGATAGGGAAATGGTTTGCTGATTTTGGAAAAAGTTTTCCAGGTCAACTAATATTACCAGTAGTTGTGATATTGACAATAGTATTGATGGTAATGATCATATACAAGTGTTGTAGAAGTGAGGGAAAAAGAAGAATACATTTAGAAAAAGAAGGGAAAGGAAAGAAACGAAAGAGGTAATACAAAGAAATTCAGCTGGAAGAGATAAAAGGAAAGCTATATAAAAAGATGAAAGATTTGAAAGGAGAAGGAGAAACTGACAAAGATCAGAGGGAAAGAATAGAAGCTGAGATGTGCTAAAGTTGGCATCTGGTTGGGATGGTTAATTTTGTGATGGCTCAAAAATGCCATCAGAGAGGGGATTGATGAAGCAAGGTTTCGTGGAAAAGACACTTGCTCGAATACAATCCACTCGTTAACTCACTAACAAGGTTATCAATCATGTTTCATGAATAACTAATACGCACCACATGAATACGCGGGTTAGTGGAGCTTGCTTATGTGTGTACTAATGCGGATAACAATGAAGACGGACTAATACTGCTTTAAACGGGTAACTGTTGTGCGCATGCGTCAACTGCATCTACTTAGTATGACGTATTAATGCTTGGAGGAAAATTCTAGCGCATGAGCAGAAAACGCTAAAATTGAGTCTTGAAGACTCGTGTGCATGGCATCTGCTTGTTTGAACTAAATCGAGTGGTTTTACTAATGCTAATGCGGGAAAAGACATAAATAAATAAACTGGATTAGAGTAGAGGTGGGTGGTATACAGTGCAACCATTTTATTTGTGAAAGTAACATCTGCCTTTTGACTTTATCACTAGTGCGTATTTGGGCCTCTCTTGTATAACTGGATTAAGCTGAGTGATGTAAAATCTGCTCATGCCCACTTAGTGAAGCCATGAAGGCCATGACATAGCTATTGAAAGGAAGCCAAAATCGAATGTTACAAATGTGGGAACGGACGGTGAAGAGCTCAACGAAGAAGACTCCTATTCAGAATTATAATAAAATTGTTGCAAGAGTAAACCAAAGGCGAATGAGAACTACATTTATTAATAAACATTAAGGGGATGGGTGATCGAACAATAGTTGAACTAATTTTAATGACATGTAAGCATGGTGTGATGAAGCTTCCCCCTTGCCTGACCAATCTGATTTCGTATTTTTACGATATTAAACCTTTAGTGGATGGAACATGAAGAACAAAAGGTATACTTAAGATAGCCTTAGTTAGTTAGTTAGATTTGATTTTGGGATGCTGTTGTTGCTGTGGGAGATGCTGTTGCTGGGAGAGATGCTGTGAGATTCTGATGAAGAACCAAATTCAGAACTTGAATCAGAACTTTCTATCCTAATTAACCCCTTGCGTGCGGGGCGTATTTTCCGCCTGTGCTGACTCCGCCTTGCGCGGGCGGAGTCATGACGGAACGGTTCCGTCATCAGCACAGCTCACCCGTAGCTGATAACGGAACCGTTCTGTCATCAGCACGCAAGGGGTTAATAGGGTTAGATCAGAAGATTGCTGAAGAATCTCGAGGCGGAAGAGAGTGTCAGAGAGCGGTGCAACGCAACCGTCGGTATTCTACAGAGGTCAACTATCCTGCCCTGATTCCTGTCCTGAAGTCTTTGTCTCCTGCCCTATACCAGGGGTCCCTTACCAGCCATATGGCTGGGGTTTGGCATTTCACACCATCCTTGGTAACTAGTATTTTCGATTATTTGCAAAGGTTATGATATTTTCTCTCTGTCCTCTCCCTTTCCGACATCAGTTGATTGCATGACTCAGAGATAAATGTATTGTGTTTATTTGAATTTTTCTCTCCAATGGGTGATGGTGACTGCACTGTATTGAGACTGTTCACATGCATCAACATTCTAGATAAATATTTGAAAAGTCTGTGGTGATTTTACTTAAAGTATAGAAAAGTTTGCTTTATGTTATTTTTCGCCATCAACTAATTCACTAATGGTCCATTAATCAGAGGAAAGAACTTTTTGATAAGTGAAAGGTTAGTTAGGAGTATTAAATAACTAATTTTGAACACTGTGAAAATTACAAACTTGATCCCAGCGGTTTCAACCACTTGTGAGTTTATGGGCCCAGGTGAGTACATGGTAGTGGAGTATCTGTTGTTAATGAACCGCTGGATCATGATCACAGTTCAAAGGATTTATTTTCAGAGGCTTTATTGCACAGTCACATATGTATTTTCATATATATGAAAACACTATAAAATGCATTGCAAAAAATCATACTGCACTCCATTGGTAGGCTTGTTAAATGCTGAGTGAAAAATTGTACATATTTTATCCAAACTATTTCACTCTAGGAGACAGGGCTGTTGGTATAATTGTGTGCATCCAAGTAAATCTCTCATTAATTGTGGACGACTCACAATCAGTGGCATAACAAGGCCCCCCTGAATGCGTACAGTTGTATTACGTATGAAATATATTTTTTATGTGACAGTGAGATCCCAATTGTACAATATCAAAAAAATGCGAAATTACCACATAACAAGCAGTGTAGTTTGCCTTTCATTAAATACTATGCCATAGAAAATAGCCTGGAAATGTCACCTAGTTTGTATTTCCTTTTTTTTAAATGTGTTTTTTTTTTGTTGCAGAAGTATTTTTTGCAAAAAGAAAAGCAACCTGTGTAGATCCTGTTACGTAAATGCGATTTCCCAAATTAGTTATTCGTTTTAAGTCTATGAAACCGTCATTCGAAACGTTACATATAGTTATAATACACAATTCGTTGAGAAAGAAAACTTAATAAAAGCAATTAGAAAGAACAAACAAGATCAATTAGGATTTAGTGCTTCAGGTACAATATACAAAAACAGGTGCTCATGATATACTAAAAAGCTCAAGACCTGTTCAATATAAGTAATTATACTTATAAAGCTCATAGATTGTAGTGAAATTAAAATAAAATAACACATAGTTAAAAGTTAGCTACAAAACAATTCAATTAAAAAATCACCAGATTCTACCAAGTTTGGCAGAAAAGCCTACCCTCTTAGCGTACAATATTTCTGGTTCGAGAACTCTGCATTTTTATAAGTCATTGATGGATCGTCGGCACCACCTTGAATTTCCAGTTTGATAAAATAAGAGATCTCGCAATTAATGTTGCAATACAACTAAAGAGGTCAAGTCTTCACTCATCTCCATTCCGCCAAAGAGGGCAGTTACAGGGCTAGGAGGAAGCTTGATTTCCAATTTTTGACGGATTTCAGAAAAAAACATCTTGTGAAAAAAATGTTTTGGGTGGTACCATGTAAACCCAACGTGAAGCCAATCCCCAGTTGTATCACCTGTATAATCTCCACTGATTCGAGTAGTTTGTACCAGTTGCCTTTCCCCTTAGTTTTGGAGATAAAGGGGCCGATTCCGATTCGGTAAACTAATCCGTACGACAAATCGAATCCGTAGCCCTTTCCGTACCAATCGTACAATTCCGTCCGAATCGCGTAGTACGATTTGTATGAAAAATATACAACCGAATCGTTGCGAACCGTACGAAAAGCAAGGGAAAATCCATTCGATACAGACTCTCAAAGTGAACCGTACAAATCGTAAACATGCTGTACGACCCGACAAGTACGATCCAGACCGGGGAATGAGAACGCGATTCGTACGGAAAATGTCGCGTAGGAGCAATTCGTATGGAGAGCCACGCAATCACATACACTCCGTACCCCTGCAGTCATGGGGTTTACGCACCGTACCCCTATGCACCATACCCCTACGCACAGTACTCCTATGCACCGTACCCCTACGCACCGTACCCCTACGCACTGTATCCCCATGCACCGTACCCCTACGCACCATACCCCTATGCACCGTACCCCTATGCATCGTACCTCTATGCACTGTACCCCTACGAACCGTACCCGTACGCAGCATACCCCTGCAATCATGGAGTATACACACCGTACTTGGGGGGTGGGGGGGGCCGTTTCGTACGCGGTTCGAGTCAAAATCTGCTTTTCCGGATGTTTTGAGCTCCCGTGGAAAAAGAGTTGTACGTAGTGTTGACGAGACGAATCGTACCTTCTGGGTCGGAAAATGCTGCTTTGATCCGTACGGATGTCGCGTACTGCGTGTTCCAAATGCGATTTGTATGGATTTTTAAGTCGTATGGTCTTTCGTACGATTCGTACGGAGATCTGCTTTGGGTCCGGATCGTACTTCATCGTACGTATGGGGACATTTAAGGGTACGATTCGTATGGGAAATATGCTCCGTATGGCTACTTGTAAGGGATTTTACTGAATCGGAATAGGCCCCAAAATGTGCCTTCCCAAGTAGAGCGCATGGACAATCTTTCTTGAAGGTTAGGCCTGCACAGAACTGCTTAACCTGTGCATAGCTGAACATCAGGAGACTACTTATATTACTCTGGCGGTTTAGTACTTGCTGCCAGGAAAGAAACCTTTTGTTTCTATGAAAGTCTTGAAGATTAACAAACCCCAATTTTTTCCCACTGACCACAAATCGGACGTGACCATTGCAGCCCTAGAGGAATGCAGTCATTTAATTTCATCTAGGGATGAAGCCATGAAATGTCTTCTATTTCTCATATTTTTTGAGAGAGCAAAGTTATCGCCCTTGGGGTCTTATAGAGTTTTTTTGGGGGGAGTTTGGGTAGACGTAAAAAGGGAGCAAGATCGATCTCTCATTCCTTAAGCATAGTTGTAAGAAAGAAATTGGCATCAATCAGATCCTCCAGATTGTTATAGTTTAGCCAGTTGAGAATTGAGGCGTGATAATATAGCCGTACATACGGCAAAGCTAGACCTCCATCCTCCGCTTCTAATTGAGGAATTTGTAGTTTTAATCTCGTTTTTTGTGCAGACCAGATAAGATGTCTAAATTCTGACTGCACAGAATCGGACAAGGATTTTGGAATTTTAATCATTATATTGGAAAAAAGAAATAAAATAGAGGAAGAATATTCATTTTAATTAGGGCTACCCGCCCCATAATCGAGATGGGAAGATTTTCCCATTGTTTAAGCAGGTTGCATGTTTTATTTAAACTGTAGATAAAATGTAATGGATATAAATTCTCCAATCTGATGGTCACAAAGATCCCTAAGTACCGTATTGGCTTGGTTGCTACATACTGTTCCTGTATAACGAGGGTCAAAATATCGACAGTGCTATTAAAAAGAAGCACCTCTGATTTGGCATGATTCATTTTATATACTCCAATATTAGTAAACTCCCTAATTTTATCCAGGGCTCACGTTAGATTATCCCTATCAGCTGCTAAATAAAGTGCCATATCATCGGCAAATAATTTAAGTTTTGCCAAACCTGGTAGGAGAGCGGCGATAGCATAATCCTGCCGAACAGCACATGCCAGAGGCTCAATAAACAAGGAAAATAGCACAGGAGAAAGGAGGTAGCCTTGGCATGTCCCCGGACTGATAGAAGTTGTGCCTGCGATATCCCCATTGATAATTGTAGACGCTTTTGCTTTATGGTACAGATTTTTCACCACCTGAAAAAAAACACTTGGGATCGCAAATTTGTTTAAAATTGTGAATAAAACATGCAATTGTACTCTGTAAAATGCTTTTTCAGCATCAAGCATTATTACAGCCACCTTGTTTTTATTAGTATGAAAGTAATCGATCACCTGCACCAAATAATGAGTGTTGGAAGCCAAAAGCCTGTTTTCAAGAAAGCCATTCTGATTATGATGGATAACTGAAGGAGCAACCTGCGCGAGTCTATTTGCAAGAATTTTAGTAAAGACTTCGTAGTCAGAGTTTAATAGACTAAAAGGCCTATACAAATTAACATCATCATCTGGTTTTCATTTTTTAACAAAACTTATTATTGCAGCTTGAGTAAAGTTTTCCGGAACTGGGTCCCCTTCAAGGATCCCATTAAATAAAGTTGGCCGCCGGAGATACATTTATCGCCTGTGTAACTTCCTCAAGAGAAATAGCTGAGGTCAAGAGCTCTTGTGACTCAGGTGGTAATATAGGGATGTATAGCCTATCAAGCCAAGCTAAAGCAACCTCTGAGCTAGTGTTATGCGTTTCGGTGTAGAGATCTTTGTAATGATTGAGAAAAACCTCTGAGATTTCCGAGGGAAGAGACGAAGAGCACAGAGTAGTTGGGTCTACTATTTTTTTTAACGTGGTTAGTATTTGATCTCTTTTAAGTAGACCAAGCTAGAAATCTGCCTATGTGATCGCTCTCTTCATATTTTTTCTGTAATTCTGAGTCATGATGTAGAATTTCTTTAGCTACAAAGTATTCTTGTAATTGGACTTGACACCAGCAAGTTTAGCTTTCCCTTCTGGAGATGGCATAGCAAGATATTCTGCTGTTGTACTACTTAGCTCTTTCTCAAGTTGGAGTCTTTGAGTATTCTCTTTCTTCCTCTTGAAGGCCAAGTATGCAATCACCTCGCCTCCAAAGAAAGCTTTTAAGGCGTTCTAGACAGTAAACATAGAAGTGGTGTTAATATTTAATTTTAGAAATGCCAAATGCATATGCGAGACCCATTGTTCATCAACAAATAGGGACTTATCAAATAGCCATCTGGCCTGGATTTTGATTGAGTTTTAATTTCAAACTTCACAGTAATCAGAGCATGATCTGAGAAAGGATTTTCACAAATCTCAGACTCAGTCTTTAAAAGAGTATGTGAAATAAAAAAATAAGTCAATCCGAGATGAGGAATGAAATCTTCCTGAATGACAAGTATATGGTCTTTTGTCTGGGTATTGGTCTCTCCAGCAATCTACTAGTGTAAAGTCCCTAATAAAATCTTCGTACAGCTTTCTAGACTTAGGTTTAGTTTGTGTTTTGTTGGCAAGAGAGCAATCTATGGCTGGATTGATCAATAGATTAAAATCGGCCCCAAGTACAAGAGACCCATACTGATTGATTGCAAAATCATACCGGGACCTCAGAGATGTAGGGGAGCCCTTAATAGGCCTATAGAAGCTCGCAAAGTTAAAAAGCTGGTCTGAAATCTTCATCTGCACCCAGAGCCACCTTGCAATATGATCTTTATGAACCATCAGGATCTCGCATTGGAGTTTCTTAGTTATTAATGTAGCAACCCCTCTAACAGCTGCGTTGGAGGAGGCGTGAAAATTCATTTTGAATATAGCCAGGGAGCTCATCTAAGGGGGAGACCCCTTAAAATGTGTCTCTTGTATGAGCATTATATCAGTTTGTAGAGATCTAAACCAAGCCATCATAGATCGTCTTTTGACTTTATTATTAAAGCCATTCACATTACAGGACACTACCTGCAGCGTTTTAGTAAACATTTTTTTTCACAATAAACACTGCCTGATAGTAGAACAAATAAAAACGGAGAATTTATTATAGGTCTTACATATATGCTACATTTTATTGCCCCACCCGTGACCCTGCCACCCTTCAATCCCAACCCACTCGTGTGACCCCCAACCCAACCATCCTACTGGCCCCTTTGAGTTGGAACCCCTGCCCGTTTAGGGATCTCTGGGTGCCCTCCCCCCTTTGCGAGTTATCCGCCTCCCCCCTCCCTCCATGACCCTATCCATCTTCCCCCTTCTCCCTATGTTGGGGTGCACTGATGTGGCACCCAGGGCGATGAGCGGGTGCGAACGCTATTCAATGAAAGAATGAAGAGAAAGAGAAGAGAAAACAAAAGGAAAAGGCAAAAAGAGAAAGAAAAAGCTGCATGACTGAATCCACTGCTGTCTATAGCCATATATAGCTCAGAAAAGAAAGAGCAGAAGAAACAAAAAGCACTAGCCCTTACTCCCATCCCCTGCATACTACAAGGACTCCTGAGCTGTTTCAACAGGATAAGATTCTGGCGCATGATATCCAAGACAAAGGATTTCAGACCTCTGATAGCATTTTTCATTTAAAGTCTTTTCAGATATGTCCGCCTTCTCGGCACGGAGGAGAAAAGAGTTCAGAGGCATGATTAATTCCTTTCAGCAGCTAGGGGCCACGGCGGGTATAATCCAACAGTCTAAATTGAAAGTTCCATATAAAGGGCGTGTCCGGATTTTCCACTCCGTTGAAATTGTTTGTATTTCCTTGTTGCATATATCTGTCAACTTTGCCGGAAAACTTGGCTCTCTGAATCCACAGAATTCCAGTAATAATGGGTCAGACCGGGACAGAGGATAGGACTGGGCACCAGGGCTTTAAGTGGGGGGGACTGTGGGGGGCTGAGCCCCCCCAGTTTTTTTTGGAGGGCCTCAAAAGGGAGCTCTAGGGGCTCTATTTTCGGGCCTCAAAGGTCAGAGGTAGGGTGAGCAGACGTCCCGGTTTTTGTTTGGTGTTACTAGTGTCGGTAACATCTTGATAGTGAAATACTGCCAATTTCGTTTTTCACTATTGAAAGGCTATCTTGCCCATAGGATAACATGGGGAATGCTGTGTAACATGTTTACTTGCATATATTCCCATAACAGCAAGATAGACATGGAATCTGGTATCCATGAACTCAGGCGTGCAACACCCATTGGACTCCAAGGCTTTCAGCCCCCCATCACGTGTGGCAGCCCGGGATGAGACGCTTCCCGGGAAAACACACAGCCACACCTGAGCACTTCACAGGTCTTTAAAAGACCATTTGCATATTAATGAACAACTTCATGATTTTCTTAAGCACACATTGCTAGTTATCTTGATTTAGACCACAACCCTACCCGGATAGGCCACACCCCTTTAAGAAATGTGCCACGCCCCTTTTAGAGCACCCCCAGTTTTTTTTCCCACTTAAAGCCCTGCCGGGCACCAAAATAAATGTGGCCGTCAGTAGCTAATTAGCAAAAAAAGTGTCACATGTTTGTAAATTAGGGCAGTTTTGGCAGCGGCAGGATCTCCGCATTGCAGTTTCTCATTGAGCGGAGCCAACCACCAGTGCAGAGTCTCTGCCAGGAGTGCAGAAGGTCTTTGTAAATCAGGCTCCAAGATCTATAAGTATTTTTTAAGGTATGTAAGACTTGAGCTTGCTGCAGGCAATGTTTGTTTTAATATCAGGGAAATCAAGACTAAAGCACCGCCCCAGCAGACCATACAAAAAGACCGCAACAAACATTGGGAAAGCCAATAGGTTTCACCTCCATGAGTGCTTTTGGCTTTGTCAAAGTCTTTTTGCTATGTACAGAAGAGTGCTGCTGCTCAGCATAGATAAAAGGTAGTGGTGTGGCGAAGAGTGGCATAGAGGAGAGTAGCACAAATGTCAAGTCAAAAAGGCTTTATTTCGATAAAAAGTTATCATAAAAGCTACATATAAATCACAAAGTGCATCAAGTTTAAAAGCAAAAGCAAAAGCAAACATGAACGAACAGTAAAAATTTATAAACCAAAAAAGAAAGTTTGTTAAAAAGTTGCAAATTTTTAGAGAAAGTTCATTTAGCAGTCAATTTAAAAAAGAATTAAACAATTAATTTGAGCCTTTTAGTTCTAATGGACCAAGCCCATGACAAAAATGTGGCTAGGGCGCAAGCATAGGTGGCACGACTATCAGAAATTAATATCCGAATTGCGTCCATGTGGCTCCTAGTGCCCAGCTGGCGGCATACATTTTTGAGCCATACCCTCCTGGGAATGGCATACTCTCCACATTCAAACATGAAGTGTGCCACTGTCTCTGGTTTATCTAAACATGCTGGGCAAAGCTCTATAGTATATGCAGGGGATTTCCATCGTGAGGTAAAAGAATACAAAGGAAGAGTTCCTGCTCTAAATTTGAAGTACAAGGCCCTATCAAAGGGTTTTTCAATAGTGTCAAGATACAGTTCCCGTTTTGGTTGGTCCTTGAACCTCAAGAAGTCTTCCGTAAGTCTGCCCAGGGTAGTACTGGTGTTCCTTTGTAGCAAGATCCAGTCCCAATAAAGTTTCTTGAGAGTTGACTTTGGGGGTGAGGATCTATTTGCCCACGCATCGTTTAAGCCCAGATTTAGTAACAATGTTTTCATGTCTCTCAACCATTTGATTTTATGCCACCCTGGTAATGATATGATTTCTGAAAGACCTTGCGCATATTTACCAAGTTCCTCCACTCGCCACAGTCGAGCCCATAGCAAAAGTGGGCGGAATCTTGCAAGATCGTCAATTGGGCGGCAACCTAGGTCCAACATTAGCGGGACCGTGGGAGTACCCTGAGGGAGTGACATAATCGCTCTACAGAATTTCTTCTCAGATCTTGGTAAATCGTTAGTAATAGATGAACCCCAAAGTTCTGCCCCGTAAAGAGCAGAACTAACCCCTTTAGCCGAGTAAATTTCGAGGACAACAGCTATTGGTCTTATTGAGCAGGAGCGTTGTTCTTTCAAAAGGGCTCCTGTTATCCTCTTGTGGGTTAAGAGCATTTTGTCCAAATGTGGGGTCCATTGCATTTTGTGTGATAAACGGATACCAAGATAGTCAAAAGCTTCTACCCTCTCCAAGGGTTCCGCATTCAGGGTAGGGGAGCGGACTGGTTTTTTAGGAGGATTCAACACAAGGTATTTTGTCTTGCTCGTGTTAATTACCAGGCCTCGTTTGGAGCAGAAGGATTGAAAATTATTCAGGAGCCTTTGGAGGCCTATTGGGGTTTTTGATATTAAAAGCGTATCGTCCGCGAAGAGGAGGGTAGGTATACGTTCACCAGCCAGGGATGGTTCGTCCGAAGGGTGTTCCCGGAGATGCTCAACCACCCCATTGATGTAAAGGGAAAAGAGGGTGGGAGCTAACACACATCCCTGGCGGACCCCTCTCTCAACCGGGATACTACTTGTTTTTTCCCCTCCTGGGCCCCACCTAATCTGGGCAAAGCTATTTTCATGTAGCCTAACGAGTAGTGATAGTAAATAGTGGGGCAACCCCATATCAGCCAGAACACTCCATAGGGTCTCCCTCGGTACAAGGTCAAAGGCAGTCTTTAAATCGATAAACGCGAGATAAAGACTGCCCTTGCCTATAACCACGACTTTCCAATACACCATCATTAATCTAAAAGCTTGTTCAATTGTCCCGGTACCCACTCTAAAGCCTGCCTGGTAGCCAGAAAGGATTTTATTTTCTTCTATCCAGTCTAGTATTCTGACCAGTAAGACCTTGCCAACTACTTTTTGACTAATATCCAACAGGCTGATGGGTCTATAGTTTGATGGATCTTCTCTGGCACCTTTTTTAAAAATAGGGACCACCTCCGCCCCTTTCCATGAGGAGGGGATAGGGGCGCCCCTACAGATGGCGACAAGTAGGCAATGGATCAATTTTCCCCACTTCGAAATGTCAGATTGCAAAAGGTCGCCAGGAATACCATCCGGGCCAGCAGCTTTTTGGGGCATGATAGTGCCTATCGCGTGTTCCACTTCTTTAATTGTGAAGTCTAAATCTTCAGGGTGGGTGTCCCAAATTTGTGGGAACGATGGTGGAACCACAACCCCCCCTTCAGGATCGCTGATAGCAATGGGAGAAAAATGATCATCTTGGCGGGTATAAAGCTTTGAGAAGTGTTTAACCCACGCCTGACTTGGGATATTACAAGTTATCAAGTCACTATCTGGCCTATTTCTAGCTCTATGGTGTCCCAAAAACATTTAGAGTCTTTCTTGAAGCTAGCATCTTTAAGGGTATACCAATAGGCCTCTTCCCACTCCTTTTTTGCTTGTGCCAGTATTCTCTTGTGTTCTTTCCTGGCTATCTGTATCAGGGGTTGGGATTTGCCTTTAACGGCCTCAATTAAGTGAGTCTTAGCCCTCCTGCATGCTGGGGTATACCAATCATGCATTCCCTTAGTTTTATGCTGGGACATGTTCCTCCCTGCGAAGCCCTTTACCCAAAAAACTTCGCCTATATTCTTAACGGCTGCTTCAAAAATGGGTGTTGCCTTATCAGCTAGCATGACTGGGTTAATATTATCTAGCTCTGTTTGTGAGGCCGCAAGAACCTCATCTATGCTGGAAAGTTTAACAGCGTCTGTGGCAACTTTGTTCCACTTTAAGCGTCTTCCACAGGAAGAAACAGTGACCTTGTGTGTGCAATTGGATGGTGCTAACGATACATTACTAGACCAGGGATTCATGATAGATAGGGAAAGCGAATTATGGTCGCTCTCCACAGTAGGTATAACTGCCATATCTTCGACAGACTCCAGAGTTTTAAGTCCAACAGAATATAGTCAATCCTCGAGGTATGACCAACTCTGTTGAACGTTGGAGCACCCATCCGATCTGAAGATGTACGGCCATTTGTGGCTCTTAGCCCAAACTCTAGTGTCAGTGCATTTAACTTCACTGCGCTACGGGACCATCGCTTGATCGGAGGGATGGTAAGTGTGGGAATACCCCATTTGCTATCTTCTTCACCTAAGTCGGGGATACCATCCAAAGGAAGTGGCTCATAGGTGCAATTAAAGTCGCCTGCTACTAGGATGTAATTAGCTTCCTTGTGGTCTCTGAGCTGCACCTCAAGATCAGATATTACAGATGAAGTGCACCCATTTTTTGTGCCTCTAGCATAGACATTATATAGGACTAGGGATAAGCCTCTACAAGGGTTGGTCAATAAAATACCTAGGATATCTGGGTTATTTATCTGCTTAGGTGTTGTTCGGCAGTTAAGGGAAACACTTACCCAGATAATGAGGCCCCCCAATGGACGCCCCTTCCCATGCAGGGGTTTCTCAGCTGGGACAAAGTGGGTTACAAATCCGACCCGGTGGAGTGGTTCAGTGCTCCAGGTCTCCTGGAACATGCAGATCTTGTGTGCTTCAACCAAATCGCTCCACTCAGGCAGGCCCAGTTTTCTATGAATGCCTGCAAGATTCCAACTAAGGATTTTTATTTTGTCCTTGGCGGTTTTGCTTTTAGTGTTAATAGTGACACAATGGCTTTGGGGTTCTAAACATTCACTCTCTAGAACAGAAGATGTTAGCTGGGTCTGGCTAGTGGCTATCATAGTTGAAGGATTGGGGCATATCGGATATGATGAAATTTGAGAACCCTCCTCCTCGCCCCTATTCAAGTCCAAGTGTGAGCAGGAAGTCTCATCAGAGATGAGCCAATCTACCTAATCGAGAACACAGAATCTATTCCAGTGAGCAAACTGAGATAGAAAGGGGTCAACTACAGGAGGTGGTCCTTGCCATGGTTGCTGCCACTGGTGAATAGTATGTTGTGGAGCATGTGTGTACCCTCTGTTGATTGGATAACTAAATCTAGGGGGTTGTTGTCTTGGTGGCATAGGTAGAAAGTAGGACAGAGGAAGTGGATGGATTTGGGTAGCTGGTCCACTACTAGGTGCATTGCATATATAATTCACTACCCCTGTATCCCTGAAGTTTACAGTTACAACATCTCCTGCTATAGTCTTGGTATTTCTACCCACCCACTCTCCTCTTCTAACTGCAAGTATTTCACCGCACATATGCAGGGGTAGCGGTTTGTGCAGCTGTAGCACAAATGAGAGTGATGTAGAGTGGTGTAAAGGGAAGTGCCGTAGAGTAGCGTGGAGTGGAATGGAGTGGCGCAGAGTAGAATGGAGTTGTGTACAGTAGAGTGGGGTAGTGCAGTATGGATTAGAGTAGAGTGGCACAGAATAGAGTGGCACAGACTGGAGTGGCAGAGTGGCATAAAGTAGAATGGCATGAAGTGCAGTGGCACAGAGTGGAGTCGTGTAGAGTGGCATAGAGTGGAGCAGAGTGAAGCATAGTAGAGTCACATAGAGTGCAGTGGTGTAGAGTTTCGTTGAGTAGAGTGACGTAGAGTGGCATAGAGTGGTGTGGTGTAGAGTTGTGTAGTGTAGTGTGGAGTAGAGTGGTGTGAAGTGGCATAGAGTGCAATGGAGTAGTGTGGTGGTAGAGTGGTGTGGTGTGGAGTAAAGAGGTGTGGAGTGGCGTAGAGTGCAATGGGGTAGTATAGAGCAGAGTGGCATGGAGTGCCATAGAGTGGCATTGAGTAGACTGACATAGAGTAGAGTGGCATGGAGTGGTGGAGAGTAGATTAAAGTGATGCAGAGTGGAGTGGCTTAGAGTGGTGTAAACTAGAGTGGCACAGCGTAGAGTAGTGTAGCATAGAATAGATTAGTATGGGGTAGAGTGATATAGAGTGGCATAGAGTAGAGTGGTACAAAGTGGAATAACATAGAATAGAGTGCGCTAAGTGGAGTGGCGTAGAGTGGAGTCGCGTAGAGTAAAGTGGTGTAGACTAGAGGGCCATAGAGTGGTGTAGAGTGGCATAGAGGAGGGTAGAGTGATGTACACTAGTGTGGAGTAAAGTGTCAAAGTGTAAACTGGAGTGGAATAGAGTAGAGGAGCATAGGGTAGAGTGGCGTATAGTCAAGTGGCGTAAAGTAACGTAGAGTAGAGTGGGGTAGAGTCAGTGCTTAATTTGAACTGGTGGTTTCCGGTTCTTAGCACTGGGACTTAATCATCACATCAACGCTTTTCATGAGCACCAATTAAGGACACATTAATTTATGGTAGGCACAGGGAGATTAAGTAATTTGCCTAGAATCACAGGAAGTTGAGCCGAGACTTGCACTTGGCTCCCCAGCACCGAAGGCAGCAGCTCTGGCCATTATGCCACTTCCTCTCCTCATTTTAATGGTTAGTAGTTGGTTCTGATTTAGGTGGCACTAATAGGAGAAATGGGATGGCAAGCTGCCTCCTGACGAGGGCCCAGCACTTATTTATTTACAAATTAACCACTGGGTAGAGTGGAGTAGTGTAGATTGGCATGGAGTATGGTGGCATAGAGTAGAGTGGCATATAGTGGAGTGGTATAGAATGCAGAAGAAAGAGTAGCAGGGGTGTGGAATTTAATACAATATCTACTTGTCCATTGGACAGGTTGCTTCATAAATGTACTTGTCCTGTAAAAAAGTTCACTTGTCCCTTTGGTGCCACATACTGCAGCCATAAATTATGGCAGCAATCTCATTATATAAAAGCTCTGATAATAGCCTCTCTGATTATGCCAGTAGGGTTTGAATTCTAGCAATTTCTACATTTTGGCACTTTTCCACAGATCTACATACTGGGGCTGGAGGTAGCAATAAGCAATAGTTCCAAGGTTGGAATGCGCTTTGGAATCTGTGCAATTCTACTTACTTGCATGTTTAGGGGGTTTCACCAGCTCTTCTCTAATGTTTTCACATACTGAGAGAGGTTGGAAATTTTCTGCTGACAAGGGTGGAAATAAAACTTCTTCCACGGTTGGTAAAAAAGTGGTTGGAGGGAAAGTGAACTAGTAAATGCTCAACAGATTTTTACATGAGCAAAATCTACCCTTGCAAATTTGCTTGTGCTAAAATGCAGTTCACAAATATTTTCTAGGTGTACTATTTCCTGGCCTACATCTGTAAGTTATGGTGAATTCATAAAAGCTGTAAATCTGCACTAATGCAGGGAAATATATCATGGGTGCACTTTTACGACTTTATTTTAGAAGTGAGTCCCTAATTTGGTCTTAAGTTAACCAAGACCTTTTGTTTTTATTAAACTTCTGTCGTCTGTCTGTCTCTCGCTCTCTCTTTCTATCTATAGACTGTCTTCACTGTGAGTGACAGCATTCTGCTCTTTCACAAGGAGCATACCAGCACATACAGTAGTGCTGTTCAGAGACTACAGTGGCAATGTGTGCTTTTTGAGACCAAAACATATTATTGTTTTTTCACAATGTTTGTTATAATGGTGAGGGACTGGCAGCTCCCACAAAAATAAAGGTTTACAAAAACCATGTCAAAACAAGAAACCAATTGACAAAACAAAAAGGCTGACCACCAATGTCAGACCTGTTGACTTTGCCAATAAATTGTTTATTTTCATGTTTCCCATAATCTAGTTGAAACTGGTTGCCCTGATTTTCTACTATGAATATTTGTCGGAGGACTACTAGCATGCATCAACACATTTTAGTAGATGATGATTGCAAGAAATGGTACCTAAAATTTCACAATAGTTTAGCAAAAAGTATTTTTCCTAGTTGTATTTTTTTGTGAACATTTAATTTGAAAGAAAAGACTCATCAATCTTACTTTAAAGCTTCTGCAAATATTTGCATCTAATCAGAGAGCATTCTGGGAGCATTATACGTAGCCTCGTAGTGTTAAACTCCGCAAATGTGTGTACACATTTTTATCATGGAATTACTGTCAGCAGTGCAGTCCGGGCTGACAACATTTTCATACCGCTCACCCTAATACTAAGGACTTTGCATTAATGAACCATAAACACAAGTTCGTACAGCATTGACATATGGGCACAAATATCACCTTAACTGCAGACAATTCCCTTCCCTGATTCATAATGCGGTGATGTAAAGTGGCAGCCAAAGAGTTGGTGCTGCCTACTTATCCCTAGCATGGAGTGGCTTTCAGTGGTGTGGAGTAGATTGCTCTAGAGTAGAATGCAGTGGAGGAGCATAGAGTGCAGTGGCATGGAGTGGCAGGGAGTTACATCTAGCAGCGTGCGTGGAGTGGCACTGAGTATATAAAAGCGGCGTAGAGGGGTGTGCAGTGGAGTGGGGTAGAGTGGAGGAGCATACAGTGGAATAGAGTGATATGGTGCAACGGTGTAGAATGGAGAGAGTGGGGTGGTGTAGAGCAACTGGGAGTGGCGTAGAGTGGCATAAAGTAGTACAGTTGTGGGTGTACGTAATTAAAGCATTGACAGGGACAACAGACAGGGTGACAGCTACATAACTAAGACGTTATACACTTATGGTAAAAGTAGGAAAGCACATCAAACATGAATGAATAATAGAGAAATGCTTGTAGAATAAAAGAAATAGAGCACTGCAAAAAGACAAGGAGGAACATAGATGAGAAAGAACACATGTACTTGGTTCATGCTCCTAATGAAAGGAAGGGAAGCCTACAGGAGAATGACAACGAACAGGTTGTAAACCCGCGGAAATATTAAAGAATACGACTTGCAACGCAGCCACTGCTCTGTGTACGCGAGGCCTAAAACCCGCTCCATACACTGGCCTGTAAGAAGCGAGCAACCCTTCAGGCACTTCCTGATTAACCTTTAGGCAATTCCGACCCTGAATTATCCCTGTATTCAGCATGTGCTTCATTTTCAGTGCCTTTTAACCAACAGCAAACAGACATCTTGGTCTGCACGCTCTCCTGGCAGCACACAATGACGCAGGGAAGGGAAACACTCCCCATGCTGAGCAGACCACTGCCTATAGTAGCCAATCACAACTCATCCTCATTGAATTCTAGAGCCTGGATGTGAACTATATACCGTGACTGCAAAGTGGAGCCTTCAGAAAGAATTCAATGCAGCCTATTCTTCACTTGCAAAAACATCTGTGCCAGTTTCATAGCTGTGTGAAGTGACTCAAAAGGATTACAGTGAGCCAATTCAGGAAGCACCCGTTGCCACCAGACTTGACACCTTGTGCTGAAATTTGGAAGGCCAGTGGTAAAATCAACAGGCCTATGCCACTGTACTGTGCTTATGAATTTGGTAATGACAGTATCACTCTTCTTTTTTATTGAAGACCTTAGCTTCTAAACAAACTCAACTAGACTTGACGCTAGGGAATGCGTCGCAAGACATGGAACATGTAGGGGTCAATGCTCATGAGCTAGGGTGCTCTCCTTTTGAGAGGTTTTGTAGTACTAGTTGAAGTGCTATGGGGATTGTTAAGCACAGCTTTCCACATACATGCAAAGATAATACCACCGGTTGATTGGAAAGGCAACGCACCAAGTTTATTAGAAGAATACAACCCACGACCGGCTCGGAAAAGTCTGCATCCAGATGGTCCCTAGCAGAATGCTAGATGGCTTTTAGAACGTATATGCCTCACTGAAGGCGCAGGCACAAGCATGCAAACAATTTATCTTGTATATCATAAGTCATAGTTAACATACCATATTTGTTTATACTGCTTTAACAACTGTAACTGTCAGTTATGTGATGCCAGGAATTTACATCAACCCAGTATAAAATTGGATTATTAAGCATGGTGGGTGACTACATACCTCAAGGAATAATCACAACTCTAATCAAGGTGAACCTCTAATGTCACTAAGGGGGATATGTATGAAACGATTTTTTATTCGCAAATGCTGCAACTGTCAAAAAACAGTTTTTGCGAGTAAAAAATCAGGAAACGCGATGTATGAGACATTTTCGCATCGCATTGTTAAGGAATCATTAATTTTGCGATTCTCAAGTTTGCGTGAGCGTTTAAGGAATCGCAAATTGCGATTCCTTAAATGCTATGTAACAAGCACCCAAGTTGTGGGATTTCTCCTTAAGAAATCGCAAATTAACACCAACTTCAAGTTGGTGGTAATTTGCGATTTCTTTCAAAAATGCACATTTTGCCATTTTTCAAGGTGCCATGTGGTGCACATACATGCCCTTTTGGCATGTATGTGTGCCATATGCGCACACATGCTCATTTCAGGGGTTGCATCAGGGTGTCCTTATGACACCCTTCCACCCTTGAAATTATTCTCAATTTACGATTCTCAAATTGCGAATTGCAAATTGAGAATGACTTCCCATTCATTCCTATGAGCCTCCTGGCCCACAGGAATGAATGGAAAGGTGTTCCTTAATTGCGATTTCACCATTCACCATAATCGCAATTAAGGAATAAAATCGCAAAATATTTGCGATTTTTTTAAATACATACTGTTTTGCGATTCTCAAATAGCGATTCTAAAAAAAAAGCTATTTGAGAATTGCAATAACGGATTATGATACATATGCCCCTAAATGAACCTGAGCTCAACCACCGATAGCAATGACACAGAGCAAAGAGGCTTAACTTAGAGCACTGTGTAAAGTATTTACACAGTACTGAGATAGTAATAAAGTTGAAATGCAAAACAATAAAAATCCAAATCAAATTAGACAAATGTATCAAACTTTAATAAACAAATGACACCAAAATTACGAAAACACAATAAGAAGAACATCAGATATGATTTTTAAACATTTTAAGTAGGTATAGTGCCAAGAACACAGTATAGATGGTAGCCAATGGCTGTGGTCAACAGCAATTTGAGGTTGACTGCGATGGAGCCCGGATCAGATACACCAACCCAGGTCGTTCTGGTCAAAGGTTTTACCTTATGACTTAGCCCTTTAATTCCCAATCCACCACAGGAGTACACTTCTAAAGCCCCCCAGGACCTCATGGGGAGGCACTTAGAGACTATCAGGTTGTCGGGAAGAGGCCAACAACAGGGTCCAGTCATGGTCCAGTTGCCACTGGTCAGCCGGGCAAATACAGAAAAGGCCTCTTGTAAGTTGTTGTGTTTTTAAGCTTGAACAGGAGGTCTCCCTTATGACCCTCGGAGACCATCTTTTACAAGGACATGTTGAGTCCTTCAGGGCTCCTCTCAGGTCACAGACAGCAGGTTCAGTCCTCTTCCGATCTTCCACAGGTCCAGGATGTGTTCTGAAGTAGGTGCCTGGAGGTGGCACATGTATACCTGGCATGAGCTAGTGGGTGAGAAAGATTGGTGGGATGCCCTAACCAATGGGGTAAAAGTTCCCAAAACCAAGCGTAGCGAGTCGGGGCATTTTCAAGATGATAAAAGTCTTCAGCCACACTTAACTCAGGCTCTGAGGGCTAGGGTTTGTGTGGGGAGTGTTCTAAGGGAATCCTAGGGTCCTCCCACTTCTGACACTAAAAAGTAATATGTGGATAGATATTATACCCACAAAAATCCCAGAGACAGAAGTCTGGTAAAAAAAAAGTTGGGTCTTCCAGCAACCAGTCAATGGTACAGAAGAATGGGTTTGGCATCCTGCGCCCTTTCTTATCAAGTGTGTTCACAGGGTTTTATATAAAACCCAAAGACAGAAGTTTGGTAGAACAAACGTAGGGTTTTCCACCAACCAGAAAGTGAATACACAAGAATTGTTTTGGTATCCTGTTTCTCTTCCTTTCAAGTGCGCCCCCAGTGTTAATACATAAAACCGAAGAGATTTGTCAAGCAGGATATGACATTCAAGCAGATGGGACACTATAATGTCAAAAAACATGTTTTTTGCTCCTGGGAAGCATTTTAAACCGTTTTCAGACGTATTCAAATGCTAATCAGTGCCTAGGAGTAGCTTGAGAAAAATGCCAATTATCCTCCAGGAACTTCGGGCAAGGTAATGGTTACTTTATAAAAGTTACTTTTCCTTTATATTGATTACAAATCTAACTCCACCATTGCATTGAATTTTTTATAACTATTAAAAATAGGTGTTTGTTTTTCCATCTAGTACCATTACCAATATACTGTATCTTTATTCTAGTATTCTACAAGGCTGCCTCAGTGAAAAATAGCTTTTGAGTGCTAGTCACTTTGAGGACATGTTAACATAAAATTTCTACATGTCCAACTTTTAAATACCTTGCACACTGCCTTGTAGGCGACATATTTAAAAGAGAGATTCTGATAACTCAAAAGAGTTTATTTTGACAGGTTGAATTGCAGTGTTTACACTGCTATAGTCAAACCATACTGGTAGGCCTGAAGACATATTTGCACTACCATTGTAGTGGATGGCAGTCATTGGTACACTTGTACAATATAATAAGGACTTATAGGTACATTAAATATACCAATTAGGAACATGCCAATTCAATTGTATTTAAAGGGGGAGCACATGCACTTTGCTACTGGCTAGCAGGGGTAAAGTGCAGTTCTAAATCCAGCAAACATGTACAGTCCAGAAAAAGGTGTTTATGCAAATGACATGCTGTTATAATTGAGCAATACTACCACGGGCTGGTGGGACTGTCAGGGTCCAGGCCATGCGCCTACAATGCTGTCTGAACCAGCTCATAATTCACGCACTATGTAGGAGTGGACATGCTCGAAAAACTACAAATTCCAGACTCCCCGGCTGCTACGGGAGGTGCTAATTGTGATCCTGACACGCTTCCTGTTGCGTGTAATTCTCAGCATTCTTGTTCCTTGCCGGCTGGTAGAGGAGCACCCTTCACGTCGCTTTTGACTCCTGGCTTCGGAGGTTGAAGAAGCCGCTGTTCGATTCCCGTCCCGAGGTAGGAGCGGGAAGTTATTGTCTGGTTCGTCATTGACGGAGCGCGTTGCCTTCAGCCGCGCTGCTGTACGTGGATGAGCATTTTCCTTTGTGTTTTGACTTCAGAAGCGGAGCGCGGTAGTTTAGGCTACGCGTCACCGTTTCAACCCGCTTTAGAAGAGAACTCATTCTTCTAGGGGAAATTGGTGTTTTGGTTTTACGAGACATTCACTATGCAGGCGGATTACCAGCAGAGTGCAGTAGTGGTCACAACTACGCGCTACTGTGTGGTTCTTTTTTTTCTCATATACACGGTGACTAATGAAGTGTAATACATGTGCCTGAATTTCCTGTGCACCGTGGTTCTTTCCTCAGGATCGATTAGTTTACTTTATAAGAACTCTTGATCCTACTCCTCATCAGAGCAGAGTGTTGTGGTTCTTGCACCCTACACACTACCGTATCTGTAAGGCCTGTGCGCTATTTCAGTTACTTTTCCTTCCATGCCTCATATAAGGAATGCATTGCCTTCATTGTCGTTATTTGGTTTCCACCATCAGAACCCAGTATTGCAACGCAATCTTCACACACTTGTCATGGTAGGCAGAAGGGGTGTTTATGATATTACACATGTGTAGGTCATATGTTTTTGTTTTCTGTGTGAAACTTGAGTATTGTTTATGTTTCATTTAGGCACAACTCAGTCAAGGCTGGTGGTGAATGAGGAGGATTTTCAACAGAAGTTTTGTTTCCTTTATTGTGCAGGTACAAATGATCATCTAGTGAGACCATTCGAGAGTAGCCTGAATGCGATATGACAGTTTCTAAGTGTATGCTTTTTCGTTACAGGTAACTCCCTTTCCCTGCTGTCCCTTCCCTTTCCCTCCCTTTTTTTCCCCTCGCCTAATGGCTCAAATACTCTGTGCATTACTTCTAGAGTGTTTGTGACGTTGGGAGGTGAACCATTATATACTACAACCGGATTCTGTGGAGCGAAATCAGACAGAATTACACGCACAAGAATATAGCTCTACCCGATTCGGTTGTCATTATAATGGCTACTATGGAGGACGTTCTCCAGGCCTTAGTTATGGTTCACGAGGAGTTAGCCTCATCCAAAGCAGAAACAGCAGCATTAAGGGAAAAGGTAGACAAGTTAACCAGAAACCCCTTTGATGCATCTTCCCCCCAGGTACAGGTTACAGTACCTCCTCCTATCCCTTTGGCCAGCCCCGAGCGCTATTCTGGAGACCCAGCTAAGACACAAGTTTTTCTTACTCAAATTAGGCTTCACTTTTCTTGCAAGCCAGCATCCTCCCCAAATAACCACTCACGAGTGGCGTTTGCAATTTCTTATCTAATAGGCGATGCGGCCAACTGGGCGGTTCCCCTAGTAAGGAAGAACGACGCCATACTATCAGATTGGTCGGCGTTTCGCACCGAGTTCGAAAGAGTGTTCGATCGAAGGGCCACTACGTACAGTGCAGACCAAGAACTTCTCACCCTTAGACAAGGAAAGCGTGATTTAGTGACCTATCTTACTGATTTCAATAGACTGGTGGCGGAGACAGCTTGGCCCGAAGAAAAAAGAATGTCTCTTTTTTATCAAGGACTAAAGGATATTATAGCGCAAATTGATCCACAACCCGTCACCTGTACGGATATGATAAATTTGACGCTGTGATTGGACGGTAGACTAGCAGAAAGAGGGGGCGATAGGAAACGTTAGGACAAGGTCTCTTTCGGTTCTGAGGTCAACCCTCGTAGAGCTCTACCATCGTCAGAGACCGGCAGCGAACCCATGGAAATCGGTGCAGTAAGAGCACCGTTATCCAGAGAGGAAAAAGAGAGCCGCAGAGCATTGGGGTTGTGTATGTACTGTGGGAAGAAGGGGCATTATGTAAAAGAGTGCCCCACCAAACCAAAGACCTCGGGGGTATGGAATCGGAGTAAAAAGTTAGCAGTCTCTGTCATAGGTACACCCGAGAGTAAGTCTGAGACACCTGCGGAAAGAGAAGAGATACAGACTTTAAAGATCCCTTCTCTAACCATTTTGACCTTGCAAGACACAGAAACCCATATCATTCTTCCCATGAGACTGGAGAATCAGCTACAGGTCCATCAGGTCAGGGTTATGATAGATTCCGGGGCCACGGGCAATTTTATTGACAGTGGTTTGGTGTCCACCTTATCATTAGACAGAGTGCCTCGAACCACACCTGAAGAAGTATTAGCCGTAGATGGGAAGCCGTTGAAATCTGGTCTCATTACAGAACAGACTGATTTAGTGGTACTGTCTGTTGAAGTGCCCGAGGGTAGACATAGAGAAGAATTGTCATTAAACATCATAGAGGCCGGGGTGGAGCCGCGCCAGCGACCAAGATCACTGCTTGGGTCTCGGCTCCGCCGGCCGCCACATCCTGACTACCCATCCGGCATATTATCCTGATACCCGTCCCTGCCATCGGGTAGGGGACCAGCACCTGAGTCACTAGGTGAAATTCTGGCTCAATTGGACGTTCTGGTGACATAATACCATCGTCTGAAATTTTGAGGCCTACGGACGTGGAAGCTAGGACCCCGAGCTTGGTGGGGTCCGCAGTGGAGTGCGACAACATCGGCCGTCGGGACCGGAAGTGGCCGGTCGTATCCTGGTTCATCGAGAGAGTGTCTTGATGGGGGTGCCCTGAGTCCACCTACATCGGACTGGGGTCGTGCTGCTGAGGAAGTAGCCTAGACCCTATCGGTGGTGGCAATGGCTTCGAAAGGAGATTCTGAGAAACCCCAGCCGAGATCGCTGAAAAATAACCGGCAGGTCCAGACCAACAACATCGATAAGTATGCCCTCTCTAAGGGGTCCCCAACTGATGCCAAGCGTACCCCGCCTGGGAGTCGGGACGTCGATTTGGTCGTCGAGGACCCTGCAATGAAGGACTTAATGGCGGCGATCACCGGGGTCCGCTCATCCTTGGAC
Organism: Lissotriton vulgaris; assembly: GCF_964263255.1. Classification (NCBI taxonomy): domain Eukaryota; kingdom Metazoa; phylum Chordata; class Amphibia; order Caudata; family Salamandridae; genus Lissotriton; species Lissotriton vulgaris. Next base: position 547,615,533 of record NC_141699.1, on the reverse strand, counting down.
AAGATGGACACTAAATTGGACACGGTGTAGATCGAGGTGGGCCTTATCAGGGCTGATCTGACCAAAATGGCCGAAAAAGTTAAGGGCTTGGAAATCAAGACGACGAGCCTCATTGAGGATGTATCGGAGCTTCAGAAGGAGGTGCTGGATCTTAAGGTGACCCGGATCCAGTTCTATCGGAAACTGGATGAATATGAAGGACGGGCGCGCCGCAACAACATCCGTATCTTGGGACTACCGGAGAGGTCGGAGGGGGTTACCCAGGTCCTCTTTGTCGAGGAGCTCGTCCTGGAACATCTCAAGCCTAAGGGCCTCAGCAAATTCTTTGCAGTCGAGAGGGCCCATAGAGTTCCTGGTGGTTGCCAGAAGACGGGGGCAACTCCCCGTCCCATAATAGCCCGAGACGCTATCCTACAAACGGCAAGGTCCACGGGCCCGTTCGCCTATGAGAACGCTTCCCTATTATTTTTCCCGGACTTTACTCAGATAGTCCAGAGGCAACGGCAGAGCTTTATGGCCGTCAAGCGACGTTTGAGGGATCGGGAGATGAAATACTCAATGATGTTTCCGGCCCGTCTACGGATCGAACATGATGGAAAAACATTGTTTTTTGACAATCCTGAGGTTGCCGCGGACTGGCTGGACCAGATTGTGGGCTCGGACTCTGGAGGTCAGGCCCGGACAGACGATGGAGAATAGTGCCTTCTCACTGTGACTATACCGTATTAACGTTACTAGTGCGTAATGGAACTGGTCAGTGTTGTTTTTTCTTCCCCCCCCCGGACTATTTTTGGGGTTTTTCCTTTTATGTGTATGTCAGAAAGGGGGGTCAATGGTTGGTTGGGGTGGTGGGGGCGGGCGGCCTGTTGTAAGGTCCTCCTCCGTTTTCTACTTTTAGATACCGTAGTTAGTTGGGGGTGACAGGCACACTGCGAGTTGGAGATGTGCATTTGCTGCATGCAGGGGTGCAGGGAGGGGGGTTGGGGGATCGTTCTTGGGGGGGATTTTTGTTGAGTTGTTTGTTTTGTGTGGCCAGAGTTCGCTATGGGTGCCTATGGATCTCCTGTTATCTTTCGGAGACGGGAATGGCTTCCGCTAGGTTGGGCTTGGGGTTTTCCGTCCTTAGTTGGAATGTGAACGGCATGGGTGATAAGATCAAGCGCACCATGGTGAGTCAACTGATTAGGAGGCATTCGCCCGACGTGGTGCTACTGCAGGAGACCCATCTCATGGGCAAGCGTTGTATGGCGCTACACAGAGGAGGCTATAAACTAGTGGCCCACGCTGGTTTTACATCCGGCTCTAGAGGAGTGGGGATTTTGGTCAAAAACTTTCCCTATTACTATCCAGTCGACCTGGTCGGACAATAGAGGTCGATATGTTGGTATTTCTGGGTTATGTGAGGGTAGGATTGTCACTTTGCTGTCTATCTACGTCCCCCCAGCACTACAGGTGGATACTTTCCGTGACCTGGGCCGTGTGTTTCTGACTTTGCCTATTGGTACTATGGTGTTGGGCGGGGATTTCAATGCAGTCCTGGACGGTGAACTAGACAGGCACCCCTCCCGTGTGCTTTTGCCCTCTCGTAGGTGGCTGGCGGATTTCACTGCCGCATCGGGCTTGGTAGATGGATGGCGCCTTAGACACCCTGGTGATATCAGCTATACACACGTCTCTGAGGCGCATGGCTCACTCTCCAGGATAGATTATGATTTGTTACCAGCGTCTCAGGCGGCCTTTGTTCAGGAGGTGACTCATTTGGCGCGGGGGGTGTCTGATCATTCTCCGATATTGCTTCGATTGCGGATGGGACAGGGTGATGTGGGTAGGGTGGCACCGATTAATGTGTGGCGTCTAAAAGACCCTGTTGTTAAGAAGGAACTCGTGCGTGTTACGGATCATTATTTTCAGGAGAATGTAGGCTCGGTTACATCAAAGTGTTTCCTGTGGGAGGTGTACAAAACTGTTGCTAGGGGGGAGGTTCTCTCCCTGGTATCTGGGCAGAAGAAGAAGAGCAGGGCCGAAATTGATAGGGTGGAGGGGGAGCTACTGGCCTTGTAAGCCTCTGTCTCCTCGGGGAGCGACCCTCGGGCGGGGCACCGCCTTGGGTTGGTTCAGGATGAGTACAAGACCATAACACGTGACAGAGCAAAGACGCAACATGCTACTACGCAGAGTAGAATCTATGAACACGGCGATAAGGCCGGAAAGTTAATAGCCTGGCTGGAGAAGGGTGATTGGGGATCTCAGTTGGTGCCGGAGCTGCGCATCGCGGGAGACGAGGTCACGTCAGACCCCCAGTTAATTGTTGACGAATTTGCCCGTTATTTTGAGGAGGAATATACCTCGACTGGGGACTATACGGCGGTAGAAAATGCGGATATGATTCGGGATATTCCAATGCCGACTCTGTCTGCCGAACATAGGGAATTTCTGGACTCTGCCCTCACCAACGACGAGGTGGCGATGGCTATCAGGGGGGTTCATCCGGTAAGGCTTCGGGCCCAAACGGTCTCCCCATTGAACTGTTTAAGATCCACGCTAACCGTTTGGCCCCTCACCTGAAAGATATGTATCTTGAGAGTAGGGACCGCGGCGAGTTGCCTTACGATCAACGTATTGCCAATATTGTGCTTATCCATAAAGATGGTAAGCCGCGTCTGGATTGTTCGTCATACCGCCCGATCTCCCTGTTAAACATAGAGCCCAAAGTGTTATCCAAACTGCTCGCCGCCCGACTGGTGAAGGTCATCACGACGTTGGTGCATCCGGACCAGTCCGGTTTTATGCCGCGTCGGAACACCGCCCTTAATCTTAGACGGCTCCACGGGGTGATGGTGGGTGCTTCTCGCATCCATGAACCTGCGGTGTTGTTGTCCCTGGATGCCAATATGGCCTTTGATCGGGTGGAGTGGCCTTATCTCTTTGCGGATTTGGGGAAGTTGGGGTTTGGCCCCGAATTTTTTGGTTGGGTTCGCCTTCTCTACTCGGCACCCCTGTCTCGCGTGGTCGTCAACAACCACAGATCTCGCGACTTTTCACTTGGGAGGGGCACTCGTCAGGGTTGCCCTCTCTCGCCACTCTTGTTCGCCCTTGCACTGGAGCCGCTCGCGGCCTGGGTACGGTGGGACCGCTCGATTAAAGGACTGCGTTGGACACCGGAGTGGGAGGACAAGATCTCGCTCTATGCTGATGACATCCTTTTGGTCATGGCTTTTGTAGTTCGGACTGGACTGTTCCCATGGGGCAACAGGGTCAGAGCTGATTTGCATATCGCCATTGTCTAACCCAGGGTGGTGTGGAGTGCAAAAAAACGATGGATTTGGGCCCAGATCTTTTGACTGGGGGAATGTGTGACATTGATCCACATTCGGTCCATCACTTGTTGTTTTTGCAATTGCCGCCCTATGTGCGCTGGGGATGCCCAGACGTGGGTCCCAGGCACTCCACACCACTTGGAGTCAAGCTAGCCGGGCTGATGAGAGGTGTTACCTCGAAACCGGTCCGGTCCTCGGATGCTTGATTCCGTTCTGGGAAGGACATGGCTTTTGTAGTTCGGACTGGACTGTTCCCATGGGGCAACAGGGTCAGAGCTGATTTGCATATCGCCATTGTCTAACCCAGGGTGGTGTGGAGTGCAAAAAAACGATGGATTTGGGCCCAGATCTTTTGACTGGGGGAATGTGTGACATTGATCCACATTCGGTCCATCACTTGTTGTTTTTGCAATTGCCGCCCTAAGTGCGCTGGGGATGCCCAGACGTGGGTCCCAGGCACTCCACACCGCTTGGAGTCAAGCTAGCCGGTGTGATGAGAGGTGTTACCTCGAAACCGGTCCGGTCCTCGGATGCTTGATTCCGTTCTTGGAAGGACATGGCTTTTGTAGTTCGGACTGGACTGTTCCCATGGGGCAACAGGGTCAGAGCTGATTTGCATATCGCCATTGTCTAACCCAGGGTGGTGTGGAGTGCAAAAAAACGATGGATTTGGGCCCAGATCTTTTGACTGGGGGAATGTGTGACATTGATCCACATTCGGTCCATCACTTGTTGTTTTTGCAATTGCCGCCCTAAGTGCGCTGGGGATGCCCAGACGTGGGTCCCAGGCACTCCACACCACTTGGAGTCAAGCTAGCCGGGCTGATGAGAGGTGTTACCTCGAAACCGGTCCGGTCCTCGGATGCTTGATTCCGTTCTGGGAAGGACATGGCTTTTGTAGTTCGGACTGGACTGTTCCCATGGGGCAACAGGGTCAGAGCTGATTTGCATATCGCCATTGTCTAACCCAGGGTGGTGTGGAGTGCAAAAAAACGATGGATTTGGGCCCAGATCTTTTGACTGGGGGAATGTGTGACATTGATCCACATTCGGTCCATCACTTGTTGTTTTTGCAATTGCCGCCCTAAGTGCGCTGGGGATGCCCAGACGTGGGTCCCAGGCACTCCACACCACTTGGAGTCAAGCTAGCCGGGCTGATGAGAGGTGTTACCTCGAAACCGGTCCGGTCCTCGGATGCTTGATTCCGTTCTGGGAAGGACATGGCTTTTGTAGTTCGGACTGGACTGTTCCCATGGGGCAACAGGGTCAGAGCTGATTTGCATATCGCCATTGTCTAACCCAAGGTGGTGTGGAGTGCAAATAAACGAGGGATTTGGGCCCGGATCTTTTGACTGGGGGAATGTGTGACATTGATCCACATTCGGTCCATCACTTGTTGTTTTTGCAATTGCCGCCCTAGGTGCGCTGGGGATGCCCAGACGTGGGTCCCAGGCACTCCACACCACTTGGAGTCAAGCTAGCCGGGCTGATGAGGTGTTACCTCGAAACCGGTCCGGTCCTCGGATGCTTGATTCCGTTCTGGGAAGGACATAGCTTTTGTAGTTCGGACTGGACTGTTCCCATGGGGCAACAGGGTCAGAGCTGATTTGCATATCGCCATTGTCTAACCCAGGGTGGTGTGGAGTGCAAAAAAACGATGGATTTGGGCCCAGATCTTTTGACTGGGGGAATGTGTGACATTGATCCACATTCGGTCCATCACTTGTTGTTTTTGCAATTGCCGCCCTAAGTGCGCTGGGGATGCCCAGACGTGGGTCCCAGGCACTCCACACCACTTGGAGTCAAGCTAGCCGGGCTGATGAGAGGTGTTACCTCGAAACCGGTCCGGTCCTCGGATGCTTGATTCCGTTCTGAGAAGGACATGGCATTTGTAGTTCGGACTGGACTGTTCCCATGGGGCAACAGGGTCAGAGCTGATTTGCATATCGCCATTGTCTAACCCAGGGTGGTGTGGAGTGCAAAAAAACGATGGATTTGGGCCCAGATCTTTTGACTGGGGGAATGTGTGACATTGATCCACATTCGGTCCATCACTTGTTGTTTTTGCAATTGCAGCCCTAAGTGCGCTGGGGATGCCCAGACGTGGGTCCCAGGCACTCCACACCACTTGGAGTCAAGCTAGCCGGGCTGATGAGAGGTGTTACCTCGAAACCGGTCTGGTCCTCGGATGCTTGATTCCGTTCTGGGAAGGACATGGCTTTTGTAGTTCGGACTGGACTGTTCCCTGGAGCAACAGGGTCAGAGCTGATTTGCATATCGCCATTGTTTAACCCAGGGTGGCGTGGAGTGCAAAAAAACGATGGATTTGGGCCCAGATCTTTTGACTGGGGGAATGTGTGACATTGATCCACATTCGGTCCATCACTTGTTGTTTTTGCAATTGCCGCCCTAAGTGCGCTGGGGATGCCCAGACGTGGGTCCCAGGCACTCCACACCACTTGGAGTCAAGCTAGCCGGGCTGATGAGAGGTGTTACCTCGAAACCGGTCCGGTCCTCGGATGCTTGATTCCGTTCTGGGAAGGACATGGCTTTTGTAGTTCGGACTGGACTGTTCCCATGGGGCAACAGGGTCAGAGCTGATTTGCATATCGCCATTGTCTAACCCAGGGTGGTGTGGAGTGCAAAAAAACGATGGATTTGGGCCCAGATCTTTTGACTTGGGGAATGTGTGACATTGATCCACATTCGGTCCATCACTTGTTGTTTTTGCAATTGCCGCCCTAAGTGCGCTGGGGATGCCCAGACGTGGGTCCCAGGCACTCCACACCACTTGGAGTCAAGCTAGCCGGGCTGATGAGAGGTGTTACCTCGAAACCGGTCCGGTCCTCGGATGCTTGATTCCGTTCTGGGAAGGACATGGCTTTAGTAGTTCGGACTGGACTGTTCCCATGGGGCAACAGGGTCAGAGCTGATTTGCATATCGCCATTGTCTAACCCAGGGTGGTGTGGAGTGCAAAAAAACGATGGATTTGGGCCCAGATCTTTTGACTGGGGGAATGTGTGACATTGATCCACATTCGGTCCATCACTTGTTGTTTTTGCAATTGCCGCCCTAAGTGCGCTGGGGATGCCCAGACCTGGGTCCCAGGCACTCCACACCACTTGGAGTCAAGCTAGCCGGGCTGATGAGAGGTGTTACCTCGAAACCGGTCCGGTCCTCGGATGCTTGATTCCGTTCTGGGAAGGACATGGCTTTTGTAGTTCGGACTGGACTGTTCCCATGGGGCAACAGGGTCAGAGCTGATTTGCATATCGCCATTGTCTAACCCAGGGTGGTGTGGAGTGCAAAAAAACGATGGATTTGGGCCCAGATCTTTTGACTGGGGGAATGTGTGACATTGATCCACATTCGGTCCATCACTTGTTGTTTTTGCAATTGCCGCCCTAAGTGCGCTGGGGATGCCCAGACGTGGGTCCCAGGCACTCCACACCACTTGGAGTCAAGCTAGCCGGGCTGATGAGAGGTGTTACCTCGAAACCGGTCCGGTCCTCGGATGCTTGATTCTGTTCTGGGAAGGACATGGCTTTTGTAGTTCGGACTGGACTGTTCCCATGGGGCAACAGGGTCAGAGCTGATATGCATATCGCCATTGTCTAACCCAGGGTGGTGTGGAGTGCAAAAAAACGATGGATTTGGGCCCAGATCTTTTGACTGGGGGAATGTGTGACATTGATCCACATTCGGTCCATCACTTGTTGTTTTTGCAATTGCCGCCCTAAGTGCGCTGGGGATGCCCAGGCGTGGGTCCCAGGCACTCCACACCACTTGGAGTCAAGCTAGCCGGGCTGATGAGAGGTGTTACCTCGAAACCGGTCCGGTCCTCGGATGCTTGATTCCGTTCTGGGAAGGACATGGCTTTTGTAGTTCGGACTGGACTGTTCCCATGGGGCAACAGGGTCAGAGCTGATTTGCATATCGCCATTGTCTAACCCAGGGTGGTGTGGAGTGCAAAAAAACGATGGATTTGGGCCCAGATCTTTTGATTGGGGGAATGTGTGACATTGATCCACATTCAGTCCATCACTTGTTGTTTTTGCAAATCCTTTTGTATCTGACCTCCCCTCGCAGTTCCCTGGTGGTTTTTATGGATATTCTCTGTACATTCGGGAGATATTCCGGCTTCGCTATTAACTGGGCGAAGTCGGTCCTTTTTGTATTAAGTGGTGATCCGCCTAGGGTACCGGCGAACTGCCCTGTGAAACTGGAATTGACCAGTTTTCGCTGCCTGGGGATCCAGATATCAAAAGACTCTAAAGTGCGTTTTAGTCTGAATCTGTTACCCCCTTTGGCCAGATTGCGAGGTGATGTTGCTAGATGGAAGGGTTTGCCGATCTCTTTGTTGGGTCGCGAGGTCCTCTTTAAGATAATGGCCCTCCCGCGCTTTTTGTACGCCCTGCAGAATTCCTTTGACCCGGTGCCCCTGTCGTATTTTAATGAGATTGAATCATTAAGTTCAAGTTCAAGTTCAGGAATTTGTATAGCGCACTACTCACCCAGAGGGTCTCAAGGCGCTTGTGGGAGGGGGTGCATTATTTATCGAAAAGCCATGTTTTAAGTTCCTTTCTGAAGGAGATGTGGTTCTGTGTGAGGCGGAGGTGGGGGGGGAGAGAATTCCAGGTCTTGGCCGCCAGGTAGGAGAAAGATCTTCCTCCCATGGTGGATCTGTGGATGCGTGGAACTGCGGCGAGGGCTTGATTGGAGGATCTTAGTTGGCGGTTGGGTATGTAGAAGGACAGTCGTGTGTTGAGGCATTCGGGTCCTAGTTTGTAGAGGGCCTTGTGTGCGTGGGTGAGGAGACGGAACGGTATTCTCTTGTTGACGGGGAGCCAGTGGAGGTCTTTCAGGTGACCGGTAATGTGATCTTGGCGAGGGATGTCCAAAATGAGTCTGGCTGATGCGTTTTGGATGCGTTGCTGTTTTTTTTTGTAATTTGGCTGTGATTCCGGCGTAGAGGGTGTTTCCATAGTCCAGTCGGCTGGTGATCAGTGCGTGGGTGACAGTCTTTCTAGTCTCGGAGGGGATCCAACGGAAGATTTTTTTGAGCATGCGAAGTACGTTGAAGCAAGACGATGAGACTGCGTTGACTTGTCTGGTCATCGAGATTGAGGAGTCTAGGATGAAACCTAGGTTACGTGCGTGGTCTGTGGGTATAGGTGCTGTGCCCAGGGCCGATGGCCACCATGAGTCGTCCCAGGCGGATGGAGATGATCCTAGTATGAGGACTTCCGTTTTGTCGGAGTTAAGTTTTAGACAGCTGTTTTTCATCCATTCTGCTACTTCTTTCATGCCTTCGTGAAGGTTGGTTTTGGCGGTGTTAGGGTCTTTGGTGAGGGAAAGGATCAGCTGGGTGTCGTCAGCGTAAGAGATGATGTTAAGGTTGTGTTGTCGCGCGATGGATGCGAGTGGACTCATGTAGACGTTGAAGAGGGTGGGACTGAGAGATGAACCTTGTGGTACTCCGCAGATGACTTCGGTGGCCTCTGATTTGAATGGGGGAAGTCGGACTCTTTGGGTTCTCCCGACGAGGAACGAGATGATCCAGTCCAAGGCTTTTCCTTGTATGCCGGAGTTACTGAGGCGTTGTATGAGTGTGCTATGACAGACTGTGTCGAAGGCGGCGGAGAGGTCTAGTAGGATGAGGGCAACTGTTTCCCCGTTGTCCAGTAGTGTTCGGATGTCGTCTGTCGCTGCAATGAGGGTGGTTTCGGTGCTGTGTTTGGCTCGAAAGCCAGATTGAGAGGAGTCGAGGGAATTGTTGGATTCAAGGAAGGCGGCGAGCTGGTTATTGACGGCTTTCTCGATGACTTTGGCAGGGAATGGGAGGAGGGAGATGGGGCGGTAGTTCTTAAGTTCAGAGTGGTCTGCTGTAGGTTTCTTCAGGAGGGCGCTGAGTTCGGCGTGTTTCCAGCTTTCTGGGAAGGTAGCGGAGTTGAAGGAGCAGTTGATGATGTCACGGAGATGGGGTGCGATGATGGAGTCTGCTTTGTTGAAGATGTGGTGAGGACAGGGGTCCGTTGGTGAACCAGAATGGATGGAGTTCATTAGGCGGATGGTGTCTTCAGTGGAGATTGGGTTCCAGGCGCTAAGGTTGTTAAAGAGCGATTTAGGTTTGGAGGTGGGTGGAGTGGACTGTTCTTTGGAAGTGTTCTCAAAGCTGTTATGTATGTCGGCTATTTTGTTGTAGAAGAAGGAGGATAACGAATCGCAGAGGTCTTGGGAGGGAGTGATGTCGTTTGAGGCTGCAGTGGGGTTGGTAAATTCTTTGACGATGTTGAATAGTTCCTTGCTGTTATGGGCGTTGTTGTCGAGTCGATCCTTGAATGCTGATTTCTTGGTGGTTCGGATCAATTGGTGGTGTTTGCAGGTGGCAACCTTGAAGGTGGACAGGTTGTCAGTGGTTGGGTTTTTTCTCCATGTTCTTTCGAGAGTACGACATAGTTTCTTGGATTTTTTAAGGTCATCGTTGAACCAGGGGGCCTTTTTGTTACCTTGTTTGATCTGGTTGTTTTTCAAGGGTGCTAATTCGTCAATGCTGTGAGTGATCCATTGTTTGAGTTTGGTGGCAGCCTCGTTTGGGTCCGATGGGAGGGCGGGAGGGTTTTAGTTGAGCGAAGTGAGGAGTTGGTCGGTGGTGATTTTGTTCCAGTTTCTACGAGGAATAGGTTGTGGGGGGTTGTGGATCGTGGTAGTTTTGTAGCTGAAGTGAACGCAGCTGTGGCCCGTCCAATGGAGAGTTGTGGTGTGATCGAAGGAGATGTGTTTGCTGGAGGTGAAGATAGGGTCGAGCGTGTGTCCGGCAAGGTGGGTGGGCGTGTCAACAAGTTGTTTGAGTCCGAGATTGGTCAGGTTGTCCAGAAGGGTGGTGGTGTTGCTGTCGTTTATCTTTTCCAGGCGGAAGTTGAGGTCTCCCAGTAGAATGTAGTTCTCGGAGGCGAGGGCATGTGGGCTGATGAAGTCGGTAAAGTCTTCGCTGAATTGATTACGGGTTCCTTGTGGCCTGTAGATGAGGGTGCCTCTAAGTGTGGTCCTGGGGTCGGTGTGGATCTGGAAGTCGAGGTGTTCGGCGGTTGCAAGGTTATCGTCAGAGCTGGTCGTGATTCGGATGGTGTTCTTATGGAAGATGGCGATGCCTCCTCCAGTTTGGTTGGTGCGGTCTTTTCGGATGATCTTGTAAGCGTCCGGGATGGCTATTGCGATGTCGGGTGCTGATGATGCGTTCATCCAGGTTTCTGTGAGGAAGGCGATGTCCGGTGAAGCAGTGTCGAGTAGGTCCCAGAGTTCAGTGGCGTGTCTGTGGACCGAGCGGGTGTTCAGCAAGATACATTTCAGATGGTTAGAATGGGAGCTGTGTTTGGGGTTAGAGGGTTTGGTGAGGGACCTGATCCAGGCGAACTTGCAGCAGTGGCAGGCGAAGGGTCCGTGGGTGTGTCCTGGGGCAGCAACGCAACATTGTGGGGTGCGTCCAGGGTTGAGGGCTAGGAGGGTGGAGGCGGCATACGTTATGCGGGAGGAGAGGGTTTTGCGAGGACCAGGGGGTCTGGCGCTGGGCGCGGTCCAGGCGCGGACGGGCGTAGACGGGCTTACCTTTGGCGCACCTTCGGCGCGCATGGGGCGCCATCGCTGCGTGTGAACGCTGCGCGCAAGTGCATCTGTCATAAATGGATGGTGTAGGGAGGGGCGAGGGAGGGTCAGCTGGGAGGCGGGAGCGTGGTGTGGGGGACGGGCTGGGATACACAACAACAAAATGGCAGCGAGCCAAAAGGGAAACAGGACGCACTGTGTAACTATCCACAAAGCGCTATGGGAAAACAATGCTGGCAGCAGAGCGCTATATCAATTACTGCAATTAATGTTATAACAAATTATTTCAGGCACCAAAACGCTGCTTGGCAACAAAGCGCTACGTTAATGTAATATCCAATTAATTCAGGCACCAAAACGCTGCTTGGTAACAAAGCGCTATGTCTATTTATGCAAGGCACGCTCAGCAAAGCGCTACGATACCAGTCGGTAGGGAGGGAGGGGAGCGACCGTCTCTGACGGAGTCAGGAATGGTCACAGCGCTGGAGCGGTCAGGTCAGCTCCTATCTTCCAGTGGGAGGGAGGGTCAGCTGGGAGGCGGGAGCGTGATGTGGGGGACGGGCTGGGATACACAACAACAGAATGGCAGCGAGCCAAAAGGGAAACAGGACGCACTGTGTAACTATCCACAAAGCGCTATGGGAAAACAATCCTGGCAGCAGAGAGCTATATCAATTACTGCAATTAATGTTATAACAAATTATTTCAGGCACCAAAACGCTGCTTGGCAACAAAGTGCTATGTTAATGTAATATCCAATTAATTCAGGCACCAAAACGCTGCTTGGTAACAAAGCGCTATGTCTATTTATGCAAGGCACGCTCAGCAAAGCGCTACGATGCCAGTCGGTAGGGAGGGAAGCGACCGTCTCCGACGGAGTCAGGAATGGTCACAGCGCTGGAGCGGTCAGGTCAGCTCCTATCTTCCAGTGGGAGGGAGGGTCAGCTGGGAGGCGGGAGCGTGGTGTGGGGGACGGGCTGGGATACACAACAACAAAATGGCAGCGAGCCAAAAGGGAAACAGTACGCACTGTGTAACTATCCACAAAGCGCTATGGGAAAACAATGCTGGCAGCAGAGAGCTATATCAATTACTGCAATTAATGTTATAACAAATTATTTCAGGCACCAAAACGCTGCTTGGCAACAAAGTGCTATGTTAATGTAATATCCAATTAATTCAGGCACCAAAACGCTGCTTGGTAACAAAGCGCTATGTCTATTTATGCAAGGCATGCTCAGCAAAGCGCTACGATGCCAGTCGGTAGGGAGGGAGGGGAGCGACCGTCTCCGACGGAGTCAGGAATGGTCACAGCGCTGGAGCGGTCAGGTCAGCTCCTATCTTCCAGTGAGAGGGAGGGTCAGCTGGGAGGTGGGAGTGTGGTGTGGGGGACGGGCTGGGATACACAACAACAAAATGGCAGCGAGCCGAAAGGGAAACAGGACGCACTGTGTCACTATCCACAGAGCGCTATGGGAAAACAATGCTGGCAGCAGAGCGCTATATCAATTACTGCAATTAATGTTATAACAAATTATTTCAGGCACCAAAACGCTGTTTGGCAACAAAGCGCTATGTTAATGTAATATCCAATTAATTCAGGCACCAAAACGCTGCTTGGTAACAAAGCGCTATGTCTATTTATGCAAGGCACGCTCAGCAAAGCGCTACGATACCAGTCGGTAGGGAGGGAGGGGAGCGACCGTCTCCGACGGAGTCAGGAAAGGTCACAGCGCTGGAGCGGTCAGGTCAGCTCCTATCTTCCAGTGGGAGGGAGGGTCAGCTGGGAGGTGGGAGCGTGGTGTGGGGGACGGGCTGGGATACACAACAACAAAATGACAGCGAGCCAAAAGGGAAACAGGACGCACTGTGTAACTATCCACAAAGCGCTATGGGAAAACAATGCTGGCAGCAGAGCGCTATATCAATTACTGCAATTAATGTTATAACAAATTATTTCAGGCACCAAAACGCTGCTTAGCAACAAAGCGCTATGTTAATGTAATATCCAATTAATTCAGGCACCAAAACGCTGCTTGGTAACAAAGCGCTATGTCTATTTATGCAAGGCACGCTCAGCAAAGCGCTACGATACCAGTCGGTAGGGAGGGAGGGGAGCGACCGTCTCCGACGGAGTCAGGAATGGTCACAGCGCTGGAGCGGTCAGGTCAGCTCCTATCTTCCAGTGGGAGGGAGGGTCAGCTGGGAGGGGGGAGCGTGGTGTGGGGGACGGGCTGGGATACAGAACAACAAAATGGCAGCGAGCCAAAAGGGAAACAGGACGCACTGTGTAACTATCCACAAAGCGCTATGGGAAAACAATGCTGGCAGCAGAGCGCTATATCAATTACTGCAATTAATGTTATAACAAATTATTTCAGGCACCAAAACGCTGCTTGGACACAAAGCGCTATGTCTATTTATGCAATGCACGCTCAGCAAAGCGCTACGATACCAGTCGGTAGGGAGGGAGGGGAGCGACCGTCTCCGACGGAGTAAGGAATGGTCACAGCGCTGGAGCGGTCAGGTCAGCTCCCATCTTCCAGTGGGAGGGAGGGTCAGCTGGGAGGCGGGAGCGTGGTGTGGGGGACGGGCTGGGATACACAACAAAAAAATGGCAGCGAGCCGAAAGGGAAACAGGACGCGCTGTGTAACTATCCACAAAGCGCTATGGGAAAACAATGCTGGCAGCAGAGCGCTATATCAGTTACTGCAATTAATGTTATAACAAAATATTTCAGGCACCAAAACGCTGCTTGGCAACAAAGCGCTATGTTAATGTAATATCCAATTAATTCAGGCACCGAAACGCTGCTTGGTAACAAAGCGCTATGTCTATTTATGCAAGGCACGCTCAGCAAAGCGCTACGATATCAGTCGGTAGGGAGGGAGGGGAGCGACCGTCTCCGACGGAGTCAGGAATGGTCACAGCGCTGGAGCGGTCAGGTCAGCTCCTATCTTCCAGTGGGAGGGAGGGTCAGCTGGGAGGCGGGAGCGTGGTGTGGGGGACGGGCTGGGATACACAACAACAAAATGGCAGCGAGCCAAAAGGGAAACAGGACGCACTGTGTAACTATCCACAAAGCGCTATGGGAAAACAATGCTGGCAGCAGAGCGCTATATCAATTACTGCAATTAATGTTATAACAAATTATTTCAGGCACCAAAACGCTGCTTGGCAACAAAGCGCTATGTTAATGTAATATCCAATTAATTCAGGCACCAAAACGCTGCTTGGTAACAAAGCGCTATGTCTATTTATGCAAGGCACGCTCAGCAAAGCGCTACGATACCAGTCGGTAGGGAGGGAGGGGAGCGACCGTCTCCGACGGAGTCAGGAATGGTCACAGCGCTGGAGCGGTCAGGTCAGCTCCTATCTTCCAGTGGGAGGGAGGGTCAGCTGGGAGGGGGGAGCGTGGTGTGGGAGACGGGCTGGGATACAGAACAACAAAATGGCAGCGAGCCAAAAGGGAAACAGGACGCACTGTGTAACTATCCACAAAGCGCTATGGGAAAACAATGCTGGCAGCAGAGCGCTATATCAATTACTGCAATTAATGTTATAACAAATTATTTCAGGCACCAAAACGCTGCTTGGCAACAAAGCGCTATGTTAATGTAATATCCAATTAATTCAGGCACCAAAACGCTGCTTGGTAACAAAGCGCTATGTCTATTTATGCAAGGCACGCTCAGCAAAGCGCTACGATACCAGTCGGTAGGGAGGGAGGGGAGCGACCGTCTCCGACGGAGTCAGGAATGGTCACAGCGCTGGAGCAGGCAGGTCAGCTCCTATCTTCCAGTGGGAGGGAGGGTCAGCTGGGAAGCGGGAGCGTGGTGTGGGGGACGGGCTGGGATACACAACAACAAAATGGCAGCGAGCCAAAAGGGAAGCAGGACGCACTGTGTAACTATCCACAAAGCGCTATGGCAAAACAATGCTGGCAGCAGAGCGCTATATCAATTACTGCAATTAATGTTATAACAAATTATTTCAGGCACCAAAACGCTGCTTGGCAACAAAGCGCTATGTTAATGTAATATCCAATTAATTCAGGCACCGAAACGCTGCTTGGTAACAAAGCGCTATGTCTATTTATGCAAGGCACGCTCAGCAAAGCGCTACGATATCAGTCGGTAGGGAGGGAGGGGAGCGACCGTCTCCGACGGAGTCAGGAATGGTCACAGCGCTGGAGCGGTCAGGTCAGCTCCTATCTTCCAGTGGGAGGGAGGGTCAGCTGGGAGGCGGGAGCGTGGTGTGGGGGACGGGCTGGGATACACAAAAACAAAATGGCAGCGAGCCAAAAGGGAAACAGGACGCACTGTGTAACTATCCACAAAGGGCTATGGGAAAACAATGCTGGCAGCCGAGCGCTATATCAGTTACTGCAATTAATGTTATAACAAATTATTTCAGGCACCAAAACGCTGCTTGGCAACAAAGCGCTATGTTAATGTAATATCCAATTAATTCAGGCACCAAAACGCTGCTTGGTAACAAAGCGCTATGTCTATTTATGCAAGGCACGCTCAGCAAAGCGCTACGATACCAGTCGGTAGGGAGGGAGGGGAGCGACCGTCTCCGACGGAGTCAGGAATGGTCACAGCGCTGGAGCGGTCAGGTCAGCTCCTATCTTCCAGTGGGAGGGAGGGTCAGCTGGGAGGCGGGAGCGTGGTGTGGGGGACGGGCTTGGATACAAAACAACAAAATGGCAGCAAGCCAAAAGGGAAACAGGACGCACTGTGTAACTATCCACAAAGCGCTATGGGAAAACAATGCTGGCAGCAGAGCGCTATATTAATTACTGCAATTAATGTTATAACAAATTATTTCAGGCACCAAAACGCTGCTTGGCAACAAAGCGCTATGTTAATGTAATATCCAATTAATTCAGGCACCAAAACGCTGCTTGGTAACAAAGCGCTATGTCTATTTATGCAAGGCACGCTCAGCAAAGCTCTACGATACCAGTCGGTAAGGAGGGAGGGGAGCGACCGTCTCTGACGGAGTCAGGAATGGTCACAGCGCTGGAGCGGTCAGGTCAGCTCCTATCTTCTAGTGGGAGAGAGGGTCAGCTGGGAGGCGGGAGCGTGGTGTGGGGGACGGGCTGGGATACACAACAACAAAATGGCAGCGAGCCAAAAGGGAAACAGGACGCACTGTGTAACTATCCACAAAGCACTATGGGAAAACAATGCTGGCAGCAGAGCGCTATATCAATGACTGCAATTAATGTTATAACAAATTATTTCGGGCACCAAAACGCTGCTTGGCAACAAAGCGCTATGTTAATGTAATATCCAATTAATTCAGGCACCAAAACGCTACTTGGTAACAAAGCGCTATGTCTATTTATGCAAGGCACGCTCAGCAAAGCGCTAGGATACCAGTCGGTAGGGAGGGAGGGGAGCGACCGTCTCCGACGGAGTCAGGAATGGTCACAGCGCTGGAGCGGTCAGGTCAGCTCCTATCTTCCAGTGGGAGGGAGGGTCAGCTGGGAGGCGGGAGCGTGGTGTGGGGGACGGGCTGGGATACACAACAACAAAATGGCAGCGAGCCAAAAGGGAAACAGGACGCACTGTGTAACTATCCACAAAGCGCTATGGGAAAACAATGCTGGCAGCAGAGCGCTTTATCAATTACTGCAATTAATGTTATAACAAATTATTTCAGGCACCAAAACGCTGCTTGGCAACAAAGCGCTATGTTAATGTAATATCCAATTAATTCAGGCACCAAAACGCTACTTGGTAACAAAGCGCTATGTCTATTTATGCAAGGCACGCTCAGCAAAGCGCTACGATACCAGTCGGTAGGGAGGGAGGGGAGCGACCGTCTCCGACGGAGTCAGGAATGGTCACAGCGCTGGAGCGGTCAGGTCAGCTCCTATCTTCCAGTGGGAGGGAGGGTCAGCTGGGAGGCGGGAGCGTGGTGTGGGGGACGGGCTGGGATAAACAACAACAAAATGGCAGCGAGCCAAAAGGGAAACAGGACGCACTGTGTAACTATCCACAAAGCGCTATGGGAAAACAATGCTGGCAGCAGAGCGCTATATCAATTACTGCAATTAATGTTATAACAAATTATTTCAGGCACCAAAACGCTGCTTGGCAACAAAGCGCTATGTTAATGTAATATCCAATTAATTCAGGCACCAAAACGCTGCTTGGTAACAAAGCGCTATGTCTATTTATGCAAAGCACGCTCAGCAAAGCGCTACGATACCAGTAGGTAGGGAGAGAGGGAAGCGACCGTCTCCGACGGAGTCAGGAATGGTCACAGCGCTGGAGCGGTCAGGTCAGCTGCTATCTTCCAGTGGGAGGGAGGGTCAGCTGGGAGGCGGGAGCGTGGTGTGGGGGACGGGCTGGTATAAACAACAACAAAATGGCAGCGAGCCAAAAGGGAAACAGGACGCACTGTGTAACTATCCACAAAGCGCTATGGGAAAACAATGCTGGCAGCAGAGCGCTATATCAATTACTGCAATTAATGTTATAACAAATTATTTCAGGCACCAAAACGCTGCTTGGCAACAAAGCGCTATGTGCATGTAATATCCAATTAATTCAGGCACCAAAACGCTGCTTGGTAACAAAGCGGTATGTCTATTTATGCAAGGCACGCTCAGCAAAGCGCTACGATATCCGTCGGTAGGGAGGGAGGGGAGCAACCGTCTCCGACGGAGTCAGGAATGGTCACAGCGCTGGAGCGGTCAGGTCAGCTCCTATCTTCCAGTGGGAGGGAGGGTCAGCTGGGAGGCGGGAGCGTGGTGTGGGGGACGGGCTGGGATACACAACAACAAAATGGCAGTGAGCCAAAAGGGAAACAGGACGCACTGTGTAACTATCCACAAAGCGCTATGGGAAAACAATGCTGGCAGCAGAGCGCTATATCAATTACTGCAATTAATGTTATAACAAATTATTTCAGGCACCAAAATGCTGCTTGGCAACAAAGCGCTATGTTAATGTAATATCCAATTAATTCAGGCACCAAAACGCTGCTTGGTAACAAAGCGCTATGTCTATTTATGCAAGGCACGCTCAGCAAAGCGCTACGATACCAGTCGGTAGGGAGGGAGGGGAGCGACCGTCTCCGACGGAGTCAGGAATGGTCACAGCGCTGGAGCGGTCAGGTCAGCTCCTATCTTCCAGTGGGAGGGAGGGTCAGCTGGGAGGCGGGAGCGTGGTGTGGGGGACGGGCTGGGATACACAACAACAAAATGGCAGCGAGCCAAAAGGGAAACAGGACGCACTGTGTAACTATCCACAAAGCGCTATGGGAAAACAATGCTGGCAGCAGAGCGCTATATCAATTACTGCAATTAATGTTATAACAAATTATTTCAGGCACCAAAACGCTGCTTGGCAACAAAGCGCTATGTTAATGTAATATCCAATTAATTCAGGCACCAAAACGCTGATTTATAACAAAGCGCTATGTCTATTTATGCAAGGCACGCTCAGCAAAGCGCTACGATACCAGTCGGTAGGGAGGGAGGGGAGCGACCGTCTCCGACGGAGTCAGGAATGGTCACAGCGCTGAAGCGGTCAGGTCAGCTCCTATCTTCTGGTGGGAGGGAGGGTCAGCTGGGAGGCGGGAGCGTGGTGTGGGGGACGGGCTGGGATACACAACAACAAAATGGCAGCGAGCCAAAAGGGAAACAGGACGCACTGTGTAACTATCCACAAAGCGCTATGGGAAAACAATGCTGGCAGCAGAGCGCTATATCAATTACTGCAATTAATGTTATAACAAATTATTTCAGGCACCAAAACGCTGCTTGGCAACAAAGCGCTATGTAAATGTAATATCCAATTAATTCAGGCACCAAAACGCTGCTTGGTAACAAAGCGCTATGTCTATTTATGCAAGGCACGCTCAGCAAAGCGCTACGATACCAGTCGGTAGGGAGGGAGGGGAGCGACCGTCTCCGACGGAGTCAGGAATGGTCACAGCGCTGGAGCAGTCAGGTCAGCTCCTATCTTCCAGTGGGAGGGAGGGTCAGCTGGGAAGCGGGAGCGTGGTGTGGGGGACGGGCTGGGATACACAACAACAAAATGGCAGCGAGCCAAAAGGGAAACAGGACGCACTGTGTAACTATCCACAAAGCGCTATGGGAAAACAATGCTGGCAGCAGAGCGCTATTTAAATTACTGCAATTAATGTTATAACAAATTATTTCAGGCACCAAAACGCTGCTTGACAACAAAGCGCTATGTTAATGTAATATCCAATTAATTCAGGCACCAAAACGCTGCTTGGTAACAAAGCGCTATGTCTATTTATGCAAGGCACTCTCAGCAAAGCGCTACGATACCAGTCGGTAGGGAGGGAGGGGAGCGACCGTCTCCGACGGAGTCAGGAATGGTCACAGCGCTGGAGCGGTCAGGTCAGCTCCTATCTTCCAGTGGGAGGGAGGGTCAGCTGGGAGGGGGGAGCGTGGTGTGGGGGACGGGCTGGGATACAGAACAACAAAATGGCAGCGAGCCAAAAGGGAAACAGGACGCACTGTGTAACTATCCACAAAGCGCTATGGGAAAACAATGCTGGCAGCAGAGCGCTATATCAATTACTGCAATTAATGTTATAACAAATTATTTCAGGCACCAAAACGCTGCTTGGACACAAAGCGCTATGTCTATTTATGCAATGCACGCTCAGCAAAGCGCTACGATACCAGTCGGTAGGGAGGGAGGGGAGCGACCGTCTCCGACGGAGTAAGGAATGGTCACAGCGCTGGAGCGGTCAGGTCAGCTCCCATCTTCCAGTGGGAGGGAGGGTCAGCTGGGAGGCGGGAGCGTGGTGTGGGGGACGGGCTGGGATACACAACAAAAAAATGGCAGCGAGCCGAAAGGGAAACAGGACGCACTGTGTAACTATCCACAAAGCGCTATGGGAAAACAATGCTGGCAGCAGAGCGCTATATCAGTTACTGCAATTAATGTTATAACAAATTATTTCAGGCACCAAAACGCTGCTTGGCAACAAAGCGCTATGTTAATGTAATATCCAATTAATTCAGGCACCGAAACGCTGCTTGGTAACAAAGCGCTATGTCTATTTATGCAAGGCACGCTCAGCAAAGCGCTACGATATCAGTCGGTAGGGAGGGAGGGGAGCGACCGTCTCCGACGGAGTCAGGAATGGTCACAGCGCTGGAGCGGTCAGGTCAGCTCCTATCTTCTGGTGGGAGGGAGGGTCAGCTGGGAGGCGGGAGCGTGGTGTGGGGGACGGGCTGGGATACACAACAACAAAATGGCAGCGAGCCAAAAGGGAAACAGGACGCACTGTGTAACTATCCACAAAGCGCTATGGGAAAACAATGCTGGCAGCAGAGCGCTATATCAATTACTGCAATTAATGTTATAACAAATTATTTCAGGCACCAAAACGCTGCTTGGCAACAAAGCGCTATGTAAATGTAATATCCAATTAATTCAGGCACCAAAACGCTGCTTGGTAACAAAGCGCTATGTCTATTTATGCAAGGCACGCTCAGCAAAGCGCTACGATACCAGTCGGTAGGGAGGGAGGGGAGCGACCGTCTCCGACGGAGTCAGGAATGGTCACAGCGCTGGAGCAGTCAGGTCAGCTCCTATCTTCCAGTGGGAGGGAGGGTCAGCTGGGAAGCGGGAGCGTGGTGTGGGGGACGGGCTGGGATACACAACAACAAAATGGCAGCGAGCCAAAAGGGAAACAGGACGCACTGTGTAACTATCCACAAAGCGCTATGGGAAAACAATGCTGGCAGCAGAGCGCTATTTAAATTACTGCAATTAATGTTATAACAAATTATTTCAGGCACCAAAACGCTGCTTGACAACAAAGCGCTATGTTAATGTAATATCCAATTAATTCAGGCACCAAAACGCTGCTTGGTAACAAAGCGCTATGTCTATTTATGCAAGGCACTCTCAGCAAAGCGCTACGATACCAGTCGGTAGGGAGGGAGGGGAGCGACCGTCTCCGACGGAGTCAGGAATGGTCACAGCGCTGGAGCGGTCAGGTCAGCTCCTATCTTCCAGTGGGAGGGAGGGTCAGCTGGGAGGGGGGAGCGTGGTGTGGGGGACGGGCTGGGATACAGAACAACAAAATGGCAGCGAGCCAAAAGGGAAACAGGACGCACTGTGTAACTATCCACAAAGCGCTATGGGAAAACAATGCTGGCAGCAGAGCGCTATATCAATTACTGCAATTAATGTTATAACAAATTATTTCAGGCACCAAAACGCTGCTTGGACACAAAGCGCTATGTCTATTTATGCAATGCACGCTCAGCAAAGCGCTACAATACCAGTCGGTAGGGAGGGAGGGGAGCGACCGTCTCCGACGGAGTAAGGAATGGTCACAGCGCTGGAGCGGTCAGGTCAGCTCCCATCTTCCAGTGGGAGGGAGGGTCAGCTGGGAGGCGGGAGCGTGGTGTGGGGGACGGGCTGGGATACACAACAAAAAAATGGCAGCGAGCCGAAAGGGAAACAGGACGCACTGTGTAACTATCCACAAAGCGCTATGGGAAAACAATGCTGGCAGCAGAGCGCTATATCAGTTACTGCAATTAATGTTATAACAAAATATTTCAGGCACCAAAACGCTGCTTGGCAACAAAGCGCTATGTTAATGTAATATCCAATTAATTCAGGCACCGAAACGCTGCTTGGTAACAAAGCGCTATGTCTATTTATGCAAGGCACGCTCAGCAAAGCGCTACGATATCAGTCGGTAGGGAGGGAGGGGAGCGACCGTCTCCGACGGAGTCAGGAATGGTCACAGCGCTGGAGCGGTCAGGTCAGCTCCTATCTTCCAGTGGGAGGGAGGGTCAGCTGGGAGGCGGGAGCGTGGTGTGGGGGACGGGCTGGGATACACAAAAACAAAATGGCAGCGAGCCAAAAGGGAAACAGGACGCACTGTGTAACTATCCACAAAGCGCTATGGGAAAACAATGCTGGCAGCCGAGCGCTATATCAGTTACTGCAATTAATGTTATAACAAATTATTTCAGGCACCAAAACGCTGCTTGGCAACAAAGCGCTATGTTAATGTAATATCCAATTAATTCAGGCACCAAAACGCTGCTTGGTAACAAAGCGCTATGTCTATTTATGCAAGGCACGCTCAGCAAAGCGCTACGATACCAGTCGGTAGGGAGGGAGGGGAGCGACCGTCTCCGACGGAGTAAGGAATGGTCACAGCGCTGGAGCGGTCAGGTCAGCTCCTATCTTCCAGTGGGAGGGAGGGTCAGCTGGGAGGCGGGAGCGTGGTGTGGGGGACGGGCTGGGATACACAACAACAAAATGGCAGCGAGCCAAAAGGGAAACAGGACGCACTGTGTAACTATCCACAAAGCGCTATGGGAAAACAATGCTGGCAGCAGAGCGCTATATCAATTACTGCAATTAATGTTATAACAAATTATTTCAGGCACCAAAACGCTGCTTGGCAACAAAGCGCTATGTTAATGTAATATCCAATTAATTCAGGCACCAAAACGCTGCTTGGTAACAAAGCGCTATGTCTATTTATGCAAGGCACGCTCAGCAAAGCGCTACGATACCAGTCGGTAGGGAGGGAGGGGAGCGACCGTCTCCGACGGAGTCAGGAATGGTCACAGCGCTGGAGCGGGCAGGTCAGCTCCTATCTTCCAGTGGGAGGGAGGGTCAGCTGGGAAGCGGGAGCGTGGTGTGGGAGACGGGCTGGGATACACAACAACAAAATGGCAGCGAGCCAAAAGGGAAGCAGGACGCACTGTGTAACTATCCACAAAGCGCTATGGCAAAACAATGCTGGCAGCAGAGCGCTATATCAATTACTGCAATTAATGTTATAACAAATTATTTCAGGCACCAAAACGCTGTTTGGCAACAAAGCGCTATGTTAATGTAATATCCAATTAATTTAGGCACCAAAACGCTGCTTGATAACAAAGCGCTATGTCTATTTATGCAAGGCACGCTCAGCAAAGCGCTACGATACCAGTCGGTAGGGAGGGAGGGGAGCGACCGTCTCCGACGGAGTCAGGAATGGTCACAGCGCTGGAGCGGTCAGGTCAGCTCCTATCTTCCAGTGGGAGGGAGGGTCAGCTGGGAGGCGGGAGCGTGGTGTGGGGGACGGGCTTGGATACACAACAACAAAATGGCAGCAAGCCAAAAGGGAAACAGGACGCACTGTGTAACTATCCACAAAGCGCTATGGGAAAACAATGCTGGCAGCAGAGCGCTATATTAATTACTGCAATTAATGTTATAACAAATTATTTCAGGCACCAAAACGCTGCTTGGCAACAAAGCGCTATGTTAATGTAATATCCAATTAATTCAGGCACCGAAACGCTGCTTGGTAACAAAGCGATATGTCTATTTATGCAAGGCACGCTCAGCAAAGCGCTACGATATCAGTCGGTAGGGAGGGGAGCGACCGTCTCCGACGGAGTCAGGAATGGTCACAGCGCTGGAGCGGTCAGGTCAGCTCCTATCTTCCAGTGGGAGGGAGGGTCAGCTGGGAGGTGGGAGCGTGGTGTGGGGGACGGGCTGGGATACACAAAAACAAAATGGCAGCGAGCCAAAAGGGAAACAGGACGCACTGTGTAACTATCCACAAAGGGCTATGGGAAAACAATGCTGGCAGCCGAGCGCTATATCAGTTACTGCAATTAATGTTATAACAAATTATTTCAGGCACCAAAACGCTGCTTGGCAACAAAGCGCTATGTTAATGTAATATCCAATTAATTCAGGCACCAAAACGCTGCTTGGTAACAAAGCGCTATGTCTATTTATGCAAGGCACGCTCAGCAAAGCGCTACGATACCAGTCGGTAGGGAGGGAGGGGAGCGACCGTCTCCGACGGAGTAAGGAATGGTCACAGCGCTGGAGCGGTCAGGTCAGCTCCTATCTTCCAGTGGGAGGGAGGGCCAGCTGGGAGGCGGGAGCGTGGTGTGGGGGACGGGCTGGGATACACAACAACAAAATGGCAGCGAGCCAAAAGGGAAACAGGACGCACTGTGTAACTATCCACAAAGCGCTATGGGAAAACAATGCTGGCAGCAGAGCGCTATATCAATTACTGCAATTAATGTTATAACAAATTATTTCAGGCACCAAAACGCTGCTTGGCAACAAAGCTCTATGTTAATGTAATATCCAATTAATTCAGGCACCAAAACGCTGCTTGGTAACAAAGCGCTATGTCTATTTATGCAAGGCACGCTCAGCAAAGCGCTACGATACCAGTCGGTAGGGAGGGAGGGGAGCGACCGTCTCCGACGGAGTCAGGATTGGTCACAGCGCTGGAGCGGGCAGGTCAGCTCCTATCTTCCAGTGGGAGGGAGGGTCAGCTGGGAGGCGGGAGCGTGGTGTGGGGGACGGGCTGGGATACACAACAACAAAATGGCAGCGAGCCAAAAGGGAAGCAGGACGCACTGTGTAACTATCCACAAAGCGCTATGGCAAAACAATGCTGGCAGCAGAGTGCTATATCAATTACTGCAATTAATGTTATAACAAATTATTTCAGGCACCAAAACGCTGCTTGGCAACAAAGCGCTATGTTAATGTAATATCCAATTAATTTAGGCACCAAAACGCTGCTTGATAACAAAGCGCTATGTCTATTTATGCAAGGCACGCTCAGCAAAGCGCTACGATACCAGTCGGTAGGGAGGGAGGGGAGCAACCGTCTCCGACGGAGTCAGGAATGGTCACAGCGCTGGAGCGGTCAGGTCAGCTCCTATCTTCCAGTGGGAGGGAGGGTCAGCTGGGAGGCGGGAGCGTGGTGTGGGGGACGGGCTTGGATACACAACAACAAAATGGCAGCAAGCCAAAAGGGAAACAGGACGCACTGTGTAACTATCCACAAAGCGCTATGGGAAAACAATGCTGGCAGCAGAGCGCTATATTAATTACTGCAATTAATGTTATAACAAATTATTTCAGGCACCAAAACGCTGCTTGGCAACAAAGCGCTATGTTAATGTAATATCCAATTAATTCAGGCACCAAAACGCTGCTTGGTAACAAAGCGCTATGTCTATTTATGCAAGGCACGCTCAGCAAAGCGCTACGATACCAGTCGGTAAGGAGGGAGGGGAGCGACCGTCTCTGACGGAGTCAGGAATGGTCACAGCGCTGGAGCGGTCAGGTCAGCTCCTATCTTCTAGTGGGAGGGAGGGTCAGCTGGGAGGCGGGAGCGTGGTGTGGGGGACGGGCTGGGATACACAACAACAAAATGGCAGCGAGCCAAAAGGAAAACAGGACGCACTGTGTAACTATCCACAAAGCACTATGGGAAAACAATGCTGGCAGCAGAGCGCTATATCAATTACTGCAATTAATGTTATAACAAATTATTTCGGGCACCAAAACGCTGCTTGGCAACAAAGCGCTATGTTAATGTAATATCCAATTAATTCAGGCACCAAAACGCTACTTGGTAACAAAGCGCTATGTCTATTTATGCAAGGCACGCTCAGCAAAGCGCTAGGATACCAGTCGGTAGGGAGGGAGGGGAGCGACCGTCTCCGACGGAGTCAGGAATGGTCACAGCGCTGGAGCGGTCAGGTCAGCTCCTATCTTCCAGTGGGAGGGAGGGTCAGCTGGGAGGCGGGAGCGTGGTGTGGGGGACGGGCTGGGATACACAACAACAAAATGGCAGCGAGCCAAAAGGGAAACAGGACGCACTGTGTAACTATCCACAAAGCGCTATGGGAAAACAATGCTGGCAGCAGAGCGCTTTATCAATTACTGCAATTAATGTTATAACAAATTATTTCAGGCACCAAAACGCTGCTTGGCAACAAAGCGCTATGTTAATGTAATATCCAATTAATTCAGGCACCAAAACGCTACTTGGTAACAAAGCGCTATGTCTATTTATGCAAGGCACGCTCAGCAAAGCGCTACGATACCAGTCGGTAGGGAGGGAGGGGAGCGACCGTCTCCGACGGAGTCAGGAATGGTCACAGCGCTGGAGCGGTCAGGTCAGCTCCTATCTTCCAGTGGGAGGGAGGGTCAGCTGGGAGGCGGGAGCGTGGTGTGGGGGACGGGCTGGGATAAACAACAACAAAATGGCAGCGAGCCAAAAGGGAAACAGGACGCACTGTGTAACTATCCACAAAGCGCTATGGGAAAACAATGCTGGCAGCAGAGCGCTATATCAATTACTGCAATTAATGTTATAACAAATTATTTCAGGCACCAAAACGCTGCTTGGCAACAAAGCGCTATGTTAATGTAATATCCAATTAATTCAGGCACCAAAACGCTGCTTGGTAACAAAGCGCTATGTCTATTTATGCAAAGCACGCTCAGCAAAGCGCTACGATACCAGTAGGTAGGGAGAGAGGGAAGCGACCGTCTCCGACGGAGTCAGGAATGGTCACAGCGCTGGAGCGGTCAGGTCAGCTCCTATCTTCCAGTGGGAGGGAGGGTCAGCTGGGAGGCGGGAGCGTGGTGTGGGGGACGGGCTGGTATAAACAACAACAAAATGGCAGCGAGCCAAAAGGGAAACAGGACGCACTGTGTAACTATCCACAAAGCGCTATGGGAAAACAATGCTGGCAGCAGAGCGCTATATCAATTACTGCAATTAATGTTATAACAAATTATTTCAGGCACCAAAACGCTGCTTGGCAACAAAGCGCTATGTGCATGTAATATCCAATTAATTCAGGCACCAAAACGCTGCTTGGTAACAAAGCGGTATGTCTATTTATGCAAGGCACGCTCAGCAAAGCGCTACGATATCCGTCGGTAGGGAGGGAGGGGAGCAACCGTCTCCGACGGAGTCAGGAATGGTCACAGCGCTGGAGCGGTCAGGTCAGCTCCTATCTTCCAGTGGGAGGGAGGGTCAGCTGGGAGGCGGGAGCGTGGTGTGGGGGACGGGCTGGGATACACAACAACAAAATGGCAGTGAGCCAAAAGGGAAACAGGACGCACTGTGTAACTATCCACAAAGCGCTATGGGAAAACAATGCTGGCAGCAGAGCGCTATATCAATTACTGCAATTAATGTTATAACAAATTATTTCAGGCACCAAAATGCTGCTTGGCAACAAAGCGCTATGTTAATGTAATATCCAATTAATTCAGGCACCAAAACGCTGCTTGGTAACAAAGCGCTATGTCTATTTATGCAAGGCACGCTCAGCAAAGCGCTACGATACCAGTCGGTAGGGAGGGAGGGGAGCGACCGTCTCCGACGGAGTCAGGAATGGTCACAGCGCTGGAGCGGTCAGGTCAGCTCCTATCTTCCAGTGGGAGGGAGGGTCAGCTGGGAGGCGGGAGCGTGGTGTGGGGGACGGGCTGGGATACACAACAACAAAATGGCAGCGAGCCAAAAGGGAAACAGGACGCACTGTGTAACTATCCACAAAGCGCTATGGGAAAACAATGCTGGCAGCAGAGCGCTATATCAATTACTGCAATTAATGTTATAACAAATTATTTCAGGCACCAAAACGCTGCTTGGCAACAAAGCGCTATGTTAATGTAATATCCAATTAATTCAGGCACCAAAACGCTGCTTTATAACAAAGCGCTATGTCTATTTATGCAAGGCACGCTCAGCAAAGCGCTACGATACCAGTCGGTAGGGAGGGAGGGGAGCGACCGTCTCCGACGGAGTCAGGAATGGTCACAGCGCTGGAGCGGTCAGGTCAGCTCCTATCTTCTGGTGGGAGGGAGGGTCAGCTGGGAGGCGGGAGCGTGGTGTGGGGGACGGGCTGGGATACACAACAACAAAATGGCAGCGAGCCAAAAGGGAAACAGGACGCACTGTGTAACTATCCACAAAGCGCTATGGGAAAACAATGCTGGCAGCAGAGCGCTATATCAATTACTGCAATTAATGTTATAACAAATTATTTCAGGCACCAAAACGCTGCTTGGCAACAAAGCGCTATGTAAATGTAATATCCAATTAATTCAGGCACCAAAACGCTGCTTGGTAACAAAGCGCTATGTCTATTTATGCAAGGCACGCTCAGCAAAGCGCTACGATACCAGTCGGTAGGGAGGGAGGGGAGCGACCGTCTCCGACGGAGTCAGGAATGGTCACAGCGCTGGAGCAGTCAGGTCAGCTCCTATCTTCCAGTGGGAGGGAGGGTCAGCTGGGAAGCGGGAGCGTGGTGTGGGGGACGGGCTGGGATACACAACAACAAAATGGCAGCGAGCCAAAAGGGAAACAGGACGCACTGTGTAACTATCCACAAAGCGCTATGGGAAAACAATGCTGGCAGCAGAGCGCTATTTAAATTACTGCAATTAATGTTATAACAAATTATTTCAGGCACCAAAACGCTGCTTGACAACAAAGCGCTATGTTAATGTAATATCCAATTAATTCAGGCACCAAAACGCTGCTTGGTAACAAAGCGCTATGTCTATTTATGCAAGGCACTCTCAGCAAAGCGCTACGATACCAGTCGGTAGGGAGGGAGGGGAGCGACCGTCTCCGACGGAGTCAGGAATGGTCACAGCGCTGGAGCGGTCAGGTCAGCTCCTATCTTCCAGTGGGAGGGAGGGTCAGCTGGGAGGGGGGAGCGTGGTGTGGGGGACGGGCTGGGATACAGAACAACAAAATGGCAGCGAGCCAAAAGGGAAACAGGACGCACTGTGTAACTATCCACAAAGCGCTATGGGAAAACAATGCTGGCAGCAGAGCGCTATATCAATTACTGCAATTAATGTTATAACAAATTATTTCAGGCACCAAAACGCTGCTTGGACACAAAGCGCTATGTCTATTTATGCAATGCACGCTCAGCAAAGCGCTACGATACCAGTCGGTAGGGAGGGAGGGGAGCGACCGTCTCCGACGGAGTAAGGAATGGTCACAGCGCTGGAGCGGTCAGGTCAGCTCCCATCTTCCAGTGGGAGGGAGGGTCAGCTGGGAGGCGGGAGCGTGGTGTGGGGGACGGGCTGGGATACACAACAAAAAAATGGCAGCGAGCCGAAAGGGAAACAGGACGCACTGTGTAACTATCCACAAAGCGCTATGGGAAAACAATGCTGGCAGCAGAGCGCTATATCAGTTACTGCAATTAATGTTATAACAAATTATTTCAGGCACCAAAACGCTGCTTGGCAACAAAGCGCTATGTTAATGTAATATCCAATTAATTCAGGCACCGAAACGCTGCTTGGTAACAAAGCGCTATGTCTATTTATGCAAGGCACGCTCAGCAAAGCGCTACGATATCAGTCGGTAGGGAGGGAGGGGAGCGACCGTCTCCGACGGAGTCAGGAATGGTCACAGCGCTGGAGCGGTCAGGTCAGCTCCTATCTTCTGGTGGGAGGGAGGGTCAGCTGGGAGGCGGGAGCGTGGTGTGGGGGACGGGCTGGGATACACAACAACAAAATGGCAGCGAGCCAAAAGGGAAACAGGACGCACTGTGTAACTATCCACAAAGCGCTATGGGAAAACAATGCTGGCAGCAGAGCGCTATATCAATTACTGCAATTAATGTTATAACAAATTATTTCAGGCACCAAAACGCTGCTTGGCAACAAAGCGCTATGTAAATGTAATATCCAATTAATTCAGGCACCAAAACGCTGCTTGGTAACAAAGCGCTATGTCTATTTATGCAAGGCACGCTCAGCAAAGCGCTACGATACCAGTCGGTAGGGAGGGAGGGGAGCGACCGTCTCCGACGGAGTCAGGAATGGTCACAGCGCTGGAGCAGTCAGGTCAGCTCCTATCTTCCAGTGGGAGGGAGGGTCAGCTGGGAAGCGGGAGCGTGGTGTGGGGGACGGGCTGGGATACACAACAACAAAATGGCAGCGAGCCAAAAGGGAAACAGGACGCACTGTGTAACTATCCACAAAGCGCTATGGGAAAACAATGCTGGCAGCAGAGCGCTATTTAAATTACTGCAATTAATGTTATAACAAATTATTTCAGGCACCAAAACGCTGCTTGACAACAAAGCGCTATGTTAATGTAATATCCAATTAATTCAGGCACCAAAACGCTGCTTGGTAACAAAGCGCTATGTCTATTTATGCAAGGCACTCTCAGCAAAGCGCTACGATACCAGTCGGTAGGGAGGGAGGGGAGCGACCGTCTCCGACGGAGTCAGGAATGGTCACAGCGCTGGAGCGGTCAGGTCAGCTCCTATCTTCCAGTGGGAGGGAGGGTCAGCTGGGAGGGGGGAGCGTGGTGTGGGGGACGGGCTGGGATACAGAACAACAAAATGGCAGCGAGCCAAAAGGGAAACAGGACGCACTGTGTAACTATCCACAAAGCGCTATGGGAAAACAATGCTGGCAGCAGAGCGCTATATCAATTACTGCAATTAATGTTATAACAAATTATTTCAGGCACCAAAACGCTGCTTGGACACAAAGCGCTATGTCTATTTATGCAATGCACGCTCAGCAAAGCGCTACGATACCAGTCGGTAGGGAGGGAGGGGAGCGACCGTCTCCGACGGAGTAAGGAATGGTCACAGCGCTGGAGCGGTCAGGTCAGCTCCCATCTTCCAGTGGGAGGGAGGGTCAGCTGGGAGGCGGGAGCGTGGTGTGGGGGACGGGCTGGGATACACAACAAAAAAATGGCAGCGAGCCGAAAGGGAAACAGGACGCACTGTGTAACTATCCACAAAGCGCTATGGGAAAACAATGCTGGCAGCAGAGCGCTATATCAGTTACTGCAATTAATGTTATAACAAAATATTTCAGGCACCAAAACGCTGCTTGGCAACAAAGCGCTATGTTAATGTAATATCCAATTAATTCAGGCACCGAAACGCTGCTTGGTAACAAAGCGCTATGTCTATTTATGCAAGGCACGCTCAGCAAAGCGCTACGATATCAGTCGGTAGGGAGGGAGGGGAGCGACCGTCTCCGACGGAGTCAGGAATGGTCACAGCGCTGGAGCGGTCAGGTCAGCTCCTATCTTCCAGTGGGAGGGAGGGTCAGCTGGGAGGCGGGAGCGTGGTGTGGGGGACGGGCTGGGATACACAAAAACAAAATGGCAGCGAGCCAAAAGGGAAACAGGACGCACTGTGTAACTATCCACAAAGCGCTATGGGAAAACAATGCTGGCAGCCGAGCGCTATATCAGTTACTGCAATTAATGTTATAACAAATTATTTCAGGCACCAAAACGCTGCTTGGCAACAAAGCGCTATGTTAATGTAATATCCAATTAATTCAGGCACCAAAACGCTGCTTGGTAACAAAGCGCTATGTCTATTTATGCAAGGCACGCTCAGCAAAGCGCTACGATACCAGTCGGTAGGGAGGGAGGGGAGCGACCGTCTCCGACGGAGTAAGGAATGGTCACAGCGCTGGAGCGGTCAGGTCAGCTCCTATCTTCCAGTGGGAGGGAGGGTCAGCTGGGAGGCGGGAGCGTGGTGTGGGGGACGGGCTGGGATACACAACAACAAAATGGCAGCGAGCCAAAAGGGAAACAGGACGCACTGTGTAACTATCCACAAAGCGCTATGGGAAAACAATGCTGGCAGCAGAGCGCTATATCAATTACTGCAATTAATGTTATAACAAATTATTTCAGGCACCAAAACGCTGCTTGGCAACAAAGCGCTATGTTAATGTAATATCCAATTAATTCAGGCACCAAAACGCTGCTTGGTAACAAAGCGCTATGTCTATTTATGCAAGGCACGCTCAGCAAAGCGCTACGATACCAGTCGGTAGGGAGGGAGGGGAGCGACCGTCTCCGACGGAGTCAGGAATGGTCACAGCGCTGGAGCGGGCAGGTCAGCTCCTATCTTCCAGTGGGAGGGAGGGTCAGCTGGGAAGCGGGAGCGTGGTGTGGGAGACGGGCTGGGATACACAACAACAAAATGGCAGCGAGCCAAAAGGGAAGCAGGACGCACTGTGTAACTATCCACAAAGCGCTATGGCAAAACAATGCTGGCAGCAGAGCGCTATATCAATTACTGCAATTAATGTTATAACAAATTATTTCAGGCACCAAAACGCTGTTTGGCAACAAAGCGCTATGTTAATGTAATATCCAATTAATTTAGGCACCAAAACGCTGCTTGATAACAAAGCGCTATGTCTATTTATGCAAGGCACGCTCAGCAAAGCGCTACGATACCAGTCGGTAGGGAGGGAGGGGAGCGACCGTCTCCGACGGAGTCAGGAATGGTCCCAGCGCTGGAGCGGTCAGGTCAGCTCCTATCTTCCAGTGGGAGGGAGGGTCAGCTGGGAGGCGGGAGCGTGGTGTGGGGGACGGGCTTGGATACACAACAACAAAATGGCAGCAAGCCAAAAGGGAAACAGGACGCACTGTGTAACTATCCACAAAGCGCTATGGGAAAACAATGCTGGCAGCAGAGCGCTATATTAATTACTGCAATTAATGTTATAACAAATTATTTCAGGCACCAAAACGCTGCTTGGCAACAAAGCGCTATGTTAATGTAATATCCAATTAATTCAGGCACCGAAACGCTGCTTGGTAACAAAGCGATATGTCTATTTATGCAAGGCACGCTCAGCAAAGCGCTACGATATCAGTCGGTAGGGAGGGGAGCGACCGTCTCCGACGGAGTCAGGAATGGTCACAGCGCTGGAGCGGTCAGGTCAGCTCCTATCTTCCAGTGGGAGGGAGGGTCAGCTGGGAGGTGGGAGCGTGGTGTGGGGGACGGGCTGGGATACACAAAAACAAAATGGCAGCGAGCCAAAAGGGAAACAGGACGCACTGTGTAACTATCCACAAAGGGCTATGGGAAAACAATGCTGGCAGCCGAGCGCTATATCAGTTACTGCAATTAATGTTATAACAAATTATTTCAGGCACCAAAACGCTGCTTGGCAACAAAGCGCTATGTTAATGTAATATCCAATTAATTCAGGCACCAAAACGCTGCTTGGTAACAAAGCGCTATGTCTATTTATGCAAGGCACGCTCAGCAAAGCGCTACGATACCAGTCGGTAGGGAGGGAGGGGAGCGACCGTCTCCGACGGAGTAAGGAATGGTCACAGCGCTGGAGCGGTCAGGTCAGCTCCTATCTTCCAGTGGGAGGGAGGGCCAGCTGGGAGGCGGGAGCGTGGTGTGGGGGACGGGCTGGGATACACAACAACAAAATGGCAGCGAGCCAAAAGGGAAACAGGACGCACTGTGTAACTATCCACAAAGCGCTATGGGAAAACAATGCTGGCAGCAGAGCGCTATATCAATTACTGCAATTAATGTTATAACAAATTATTTCAGGCACCAAAACGCTGCTTGGCAACAAAGCTCTATGTTAATGTAATATCCAATTAATTCAGGCACCAAAACGCTGCTTGGTAACAAAGCGCTATGTCTATTTATGCAAGGCACGCTCAGCAAAGCGCTACGATACCAGTCGGTAGGGAGGGAGGGGAGCGACCGTCTCCGACGGAGTCAGGATTGGTCACAGCGCTGGAGCGGGCAGGTCAGCTCCTATCTTCCAGTGGGAGGGAGGGTCAGCTGGGAGGCGGGAGCGTGGTGTGGGGGACGGGCTGGGATACACAACAACAAAATGGCAGCGAGCCAAAAGGGAAGCAGGACGCACTGTGTAACTATCCACAAAGCGCTATGGCAAAACAATGCTGGCAGCAGAGTGCTATATCAATTACTGCAATTAATGTTATAACAAATTATTTCAGGCACCAAAACGCTGCTTGGCAACAAAGCGCTATGTTAATGTAATATCCAATTAATTTAGGCACCAAAACGCTGCTTGATAACAAAGCGCTATGTCTATTTATGCAAGGCACGCTCAGCAAAGCGCTACGATACCAGTCGGTAGGGAGGGAGGGGAGCAACCGTCTCCGACGGAGTCAGGAATGGTCACAGCGCTGGAGCGGTCAGGTCAGCTCCTATCTTCCAGTGGGAGGGAGGGTCAGCTGGGAGGCGGGAGCGTGGTGTGGGGGACGGGCTTGGATACACAACAACATAATGGCAGCAAGCCAAAAGGGAAACAGGACGCACTGTGTAACTATCCACAAAGCGCTATGGGAAAACAATGCTGGCAGCAGAGCGCTATATTAATTACTGCAATTAATGTTATAACAAATTATTTCAGGCACCAAAACGCTGCTTGGCAACAAAGCGCTATGTTAATGTAATATCCAATTAATTCAGGCACCAAAACGCTGCTTGGTAACAAAGCGCTATGTCTATTTATGCAAGGCACGCTCAGCAAAGCGCTACGATACCAGTCGGTAAGGAGGGAGGGGAGCGACCGTCTCTGACGGAGTCAGGAATGGTCACAGCGCTGGAGCGGTCAGGTCAGCTCCTATCTTCTAGTGGGAGGGAGGGTCAGCTGGGAGGCGGGAGCGTGGTGTGGGGGACGGGCTGGGATACACAACAACAAAATGGCAGCGAGCCAAAAGGAAAACAGGACGCACTGTGTAACTATCCACAAAGCACTATGGGAAAACAATGCTGGCAGCAGAGCGCTATATCAATTACTGCAATTAATGTTATAACAAATTATTTCGGGCACCAAAACGCTGCTTGGCAACAAAGCACTATGTTAATGTAATATCCAATTAATTCAGGCACCAAAACGCTACTTGGTAACAAAGCGCTATGTCTATTTATGCAAGGCACGCTCAGCAAAGCGCTACGATACCAGTCGGTAGGGAGGGAGGGGAGCGACCGTCTCCGACGAAGTCAGGAATGGTCACAGCGCTGGAGCGGTCATGTCAGCTCCTATCTTCCAGTGGGAGGGAGGGTCAGCTGGGAGGCGGGAGCGTGGTGTGGGGGACGGGCTGGGATACACAACAACAAAATGGCAGCGAGCCAAAAGGGAAACAGGACGCACTGTGTAACTATCCACAAAGCGCTATGGGAAAACAATGCTGGCAGCAGAGCGCTATATCAATTACTGCAATTAATGTTATAACAAATTATTTCAGGCACCAAAACGCTGCTTGGCAACAAAGCGCTATGTTAATGTAATATCCAATTAATTCAGGCACCAAAACGCTACTTGGTAACAAAGCGCTATGTCTATTTATGCAAGGCACGCTCAGCAAAGCGCTACGATACCAGTCGGTAGGGAGGGAGGGGAGCGACCGTCTCCGACGGAGTCAGGAATGGTCACAGCGCTGGAGCGGTCAGGTCAGCTCCTATCTTCCAGTGGGAGGGAGGGTCAGCTGGGAGGCGGGAGCGTGGTGTGGGGGACGGGCTGGGATAAACAACAACAAAATGGCAGCGAGCCAAAAGGGAAACAGGACGCACTGTGTAACTATCCACAAAGCGCTATGGGAAAACAATCCTGGCAGCAGAGCGCTATATCAATTACTGCAATTAATGTTATAACAAATTATTTCAGGCACCAAAACGCTGCTTGGCAACAAAGCGCTATGTTAATGTAATATCCAATTAATTCAGGCACCAAAACGCTGCTTGGTAACAAAGCGCTATGTCTATTTATGCAAAGCACGCTCAGCAAAGCGCTACGATACCAGTAGGTAGGGAGAGAGGGAAGCGACCGTCTCCGACGGAGTCAGGAATGGTCACAGCGCTGGAGCGGTCAGGTCAGCTCCTATCTTCCAGTGGGAGGGAGGGTCAGCTGGGAGGCGGGAGCGTGGTGTGGGGGACGGGCTGGGATAAACAACAACAAAATGGCAGCGAGCCAAAAGGGAAACAGGACGCACTGTGTAACTATCCACAAAGCGCTATGGGAAAACAATGCTGGCAGCAGAGCGCTATATCAATTACTGCAATTAATGTTATAACAAATTATTTCAGGCACCAAAACGCTGCTTGGCAACAAAGCGCTATGTGCATGTAATATCCAATTAATTCAGGCACCAAAACGCTGCTTGGTAACAAAGCGGTATGTCTATTTATGCAAGGCACGCTCAGCAAAGCGCTACGATATCCGTCGGTAGGGAGGGAGGGGAGCGACCGTCTCCGACGGAGTCAGGAATGGTCACAGCGCTGGAGCGGTCAGGTCAGCTCCTATCTTCCAGTGGGAGGGAGGGTCAGCTGGGAGGCGGGAGCGTGGTGTGGGGGACGGGCTGGGATACACAACAACAAAATGGCAGTGAGCCAAAAGGGAAACAGGACGCACTGTGTAACTATCCACAAAGCGCTATGGGAAAACAATGCTGGCAGCAGAGCGCTATATCAATTACTGCAATTAATGTTATAACAAATTATTTCAGGCACCAAAATGCTGCTTGGCAACAAAGCGCTATGTTAATGTAATATCCAATTAATTCAGGCACCAAAACGCTGCTTGGTAACAAAGCGCTATGTCTATTTATGCAAGGCACGCTCAGCAAAGCGCTACGATACCAGTCGGTAGGGAGGGAGGGGAGCGACCGTCTCCGACGGAGTCAGGAATGGTCACAGCGCTGGAGCGGTCAGGTCAGCTCCTATCTTCCAGTGGGAGGGAGGGTCAGCTGGGAGGCGGGAGCGTGGTGTGGGGGACGGGCTGGGATACACAACAACAAAATGGCAGCGAGCCAAAAGGGAAACAGGACGCACTGTGTAACTATCCACAAAGCGCTATGGGAAAACAATGCTGGCAGCAGAGCGCTATATCAATTACTGCAATTAATGTTATAACAAATTATTTCAGGCACCAAAACGCTGCTTGGCAACAAAGCGCTATGTTAATGTAATATCCAATTAATTCAGGCACCAAAACGCTGCTTTATAACAAAGCGCTATGTCTATTTATGCAAGGCACGCTCAGCAAAGCGCTACGATACCAGTCGGTAGGGAGGGAGGGGAGCGACCGTCTCCGACGGAGTCAGGAATGGTCACAGCGCTGGAGCGGTCAGGTCAGCTCCTATCTTCTGGTGGGAGGGAGGGTCAGCTGGGAGGCGGGAGCGTGGTGTGGGGGACGGGCTGGGATACACAACAACAAAATGCAGCGAGCCAAAAGGGAAACAGGACGCACTGTGTAACTATCCACAAAGCGCTATGGGAAAACAATGCTGGCAGCAGAGCGCTATATCAATTACTGCAATTAATGTTATAACAAATTATTTCAGGCACCAAAACGCTGCTTGGCAACAAAGCGCTATGTTAATGTAATATCCAATTAATTCAGCCACCAAAACGCTGCTTTATAACAAAGCGCTATGTCTATTTATGCAAGGCACGCTCAGCAAAGCGCTACGATACCAGTCGGTAGGGAGGGAGGGGAGCGACCGTCTCCGACGGAGTCAGGAATGGTCGCAGCGCTGGAGCGGTCAGGTCAGCTCCTTTCTTCCAGTGGGAGGGAGGGTCAGCTGGGAGGCGGGAGCGGGGTGTGGGGGACGGACTGGGATACACAACAACAAAATGGCAGCGAGCCAAAAGGGAAACAGGACGCACTGTGTAACTATCCACAACGCGCTATGGGAAAACAATGCTGGCAGCAGAGCGCTATATCAATTACTGCAATTAATGTTATAACAAATTATTTCAGGCACCAAAACGCTGCTTGGCAACAAAGCGCTATGTAAATGTAATATCCAATTAATTCAGGCACCAAAACGCTGCTTGGTAACAAAGCGCTATGTCTATTTATGCAAGGCACGCTCAGCAAAGCGCTACGATACCAGTCGGTAGGGAGGGAGGGGAGCGACCGTCTCCGACGGAGTCAGGAATGGTCACAGCGCTGGAGCAGTCAGGTCAGCTCCTATCTTCCAGTGGGAGGGAGGGTCAGCTGGGAAGCGGGAGCGTGGTGTGGGGGACGGGCTGGGATACACAACAACAAAATGGCAGCGAGCCAAATGGGAAACAGGACGCACTGTGTAACTATCCACAAAGCGCTATGGGAAAACAATGCTGGCAGCAGAGCGCTATATCAATTACTGCAATTAATGTTATAACAAATTATTTCAGGCACCAAAACGCTGCTTGGCAACAAAGCGCTATGTGCATGTAATATCCAATTAATTCAGGCACCAAAACGCTGCTTGGTAACAAAGCGGTATGTCTATTTATGCAAGGCACGCTCAGCAAAGCGCTACGATATCCGTCGGTAGGGAGGGAGGGGAGCGACCGTCTCCGACGGAGTCAGGAATGGTCACAGCGCTGGAGCGGTCAGGTCAGCTCCTATCTTCCAGTGGGAGGGAGGGTCAGCTGGGAGGCGGGAGCATGGTGTGGGGGACGGGCTGGGATACACAACAACAAAATGGCAGTGAGCCAAAAGGGAAACAGGACGCACTGTGTAACTATCCACAAAGCGCTATGGGAAAACAATGCTGGCAGCAGAGCGCTATATCAATTACTGCAATTAATGTTATAACAAATTATTTCAGGCACCAAAATGCTGCTTGGCAACAAAGCGCTATGTTAATGTAATATCCAATTAATTCAGGCACCAAAACGCTGCTTGGTAACAAAGCGCTATGTCTATTTATGCAAGGCACGCTCAGCAAAGCGCTACGATACCAGTCGGTAGGGAGGGAGGGGAGCGACCGTCTCCGACGGAGTCAGGAATGGTCACAGCGCTGGAGCGGTCAGGTCAGCTCCTATCTTCCAGTGGGAGGGAGGGTCAGCTGGGAGGCAGGAGCGTGGTGTGGGGGACGGGCTGGGATACACAACAACAAAATGGCAGCGAGCCAAAAGGGAAACAGGACGCACTGTGTAACTATCCACAAAGCGCTATGGGAAAACAATGCTGGCAGCAGAGCGCTATATCAATTACTGCAATTAATGTTATAACAAATTATTTCAGGCACCAAAACGCTGCTTGGCAACAAAGCGCTATGTTAATGTAATATCCAATTAATTCAGGCACCAAAACGCTGCTTTATAACAAAGCGCTATGTCTATTTATGCAAGGCACGCTCAGCAAAGCGCTACGATACCAGTCGGTAGGGAGGGCGCGGCCTGCTGTGGGATGGGAGGCCGCGTATTGCGTTGTCAAAATTGATGTTGCCTTGGTACGACGGGGGTATCGGTCTGCCTAATATCAGGAAATACTATTGGGCTTCTCAACTGGCTCCTATCAACCACGCAATTTATGGCTCGCCGGTTGATCCGGGCTTTGCGATGGATCGTGGCCAGGTGCCCGGGGGAGAGTACACCAGAGTGGTGTATGCGAGGTGCGGTCGTTTTCCTTTGCTGGGTCCTCCATCTACGGCGACGAGGGTATGGCACGGGGCCAATAAGGCCCTCAAATGGGGAGGACGTATAACACTAGCTACACCTCTATGGAGCTCGGAGATGTTGGATTCTCTCTGGAGATCGAAAGGGTTTGACCGTTGGGATTTGATTGGTGTTACGCAGGTGCGTGATGTGTGGGGTAAAGATCGGGTGTTGACGTTTGAGGAGCTACAGGTCAAATACCAACTGCATGATACGGAACGGTTTAGATACCTCCAGGTCAGTCACGCCTTACATTCTGTTATCCCCAGTGGAGTGACACCCCCAGTGGCTTCCCCGCTTGAAGACAGACTGTTGGATGGCTATCTGCCCACCAAAGCAATATCACTGACTCACAGGAAGCTCATTAATCACACTGAGGATCCCCTGGTCCGACTCAGGGAACAGTGGGTGGCAGATGACTTGGTGCTGGATGAGGAGGACTGGAGGGAGGCGGTGTCATCCCCTAGGGTAGTGGCGGTTCCGATGAGGCTCCGATTGGTCCAATTGCGGATTCTGCACCGCTCCTACACTACGGGTTTTGTTTATTGAAAATGGGGTTGGCCCTATCCGGGGATTGTCGACGAGGGTGTGGAGCGCCAGGTACATTCCTTCATATCCTATGGGAGTGCGAGAAGGTCCGTGAGTTTTGGAACAGAATACATCTGAAAATGAGTGAAGTTTGCGGAGTGCGGATTAAGTTGGAGGCGTGCCGCTGTCTATTGAATGTTTGGGAGCCAGATCTGGGGTGACTGGAACACCTACCGGGGTGATATCTGCACGCCACCTGAGGTGGATCCTGATAGTGAGGAACCGGAAGACACCTAAGTCTGTTCTTCATAATCTTTGTTTCTATTTATTTATCTCTATGGAGGTCTATGTTCTCGCTGTATACATTTGCAGTCACTCAATGCGCTCTGGTCAGTTTCAAGTTGTGTAATGTTTTTATTATTGCTTAATAAAAAGATGTTTTAAAAAAAAAAACATCATAGAGGCCCCTCAGTATGAGGTCATTTTGGGAATGCCTTGGTTAAGCCATCACAACCCTACGATAGATTGGAAGGCCAAACAGATACAGTTCCTGTCGGATGAATGCAAGGAGCACTTGGAAGCTCATAAAACATTTCATACCGCAGCCTTGTTGTTAACAGTGGTAGTGGCTACTGCAGCTGAGAAAATGGTTACTTTGCCTTCTGAATACCTATGTTTCAAGGATGTGTTTAGCGAAAGCAAGGCAGAGCAGTTACCACCACATAGGATGTGTGACTGTTGTATAGACCTAGTGGAGGGGGCCACCATTCCATCATGTCGTGTATATGCCTTATCGATCCCAGAGACCAAACATCTGAAGGAATATATAGATCATTATGTGGAGATTGGGTTCATTAGGCCATCCAAATCTCCTTTGTTTTTTATCAAGAAAGCGAATGGTGATCTGAGAGCATGTGTGGACTATCGCATGTTGAACAAGAATACTGTACGAAACCGATACCCCTTACCACTCATATCAGTCCTCTTGGATCAAGTGCGGGATGCCAAAATTTACACCAGACTGGACCTCCGTGGCGCGTACCATTAGGTGCGCGTTTGAGTGGGGGATGAGTGGAAAACTGCCTTCAAGACACGTTATGGGTTGTATGAGTACAGTGTCATGCCGTTCGGGCTATGTAATGCCCCTGCGGCATTTCAATACTTCCTAAACGATGTGTTGAAGTAGTTTGTGGACATCTGTGCTGTAGTATACATAGATGATATCTTAATATACTCAGAAAAGACAGAACTACGCAGACAGCATGTTTCTAAGGTGTTACAGAAATTGAGGGAACATAGACTTTACTGTAAGTTGAGCAAGTGTGAATTCAGCGTGCCCAAGGTGGAATTCTTGGAGGTTATGCTTTGCCCTACAGGTTTACAAATGTCTGACAGAAAGATGCTGGCCGTACAAGAGTGGCCTGTCCACGCCTGTGTGAAAGATGTTCAGAGTTTCCTAGG
This sequence comes from Lissotriton vulgaris, assembly GCF_964263255.1. Classification (NCBI taxonomy): domain Eukaryota; kingdom Metazoa; phylum Chordata; class Amphibia; order Caudata; family Salamandridae; genus Lissotriton; species Lissotriton vulgaris. The sequence goes on along the minus strand of NC_141699.1, from coordinate 547,574,575 downwards.
GTTCGCATATTATTATCGCAGATTTATTCTCCAGTTCTCCCAGGTGGCAGTGCCATTGTCCAGATTGCTTAGGAAAGGGGTGTCTTTTCTTTGGAGTAGCAAGGCAGCAGAAGCCTTTAGGAAACTAAAGGAGGTCTTTACTACAGCTGCAATACTATCCCATCCAAAACCCGAAAACCCTTACATGGTAGAAGCCGATGCTTCGGATGAAGCGATAGGGACTATCCTGTCACAGAGAAACCAGATCACAGGGCAACTGCATCCGGTAGCGTATCTGTACGAGAAACTGAGCATGGCAGAAAAGAATTACACTATTGCTGAGAAAGAGCTGTTAGCAATAAAGAGGGCTTTCCAAGAGTGGCGACCTTATTTGTGGGGAGCAGCTTTCCCGATAACAGTACACACTGACCATAGGAACCTCCAATTTATGAAGGCTGCACAACACCTCACTCAGAGACAAATGAGGTGGATGCTTTTCTTCTCGGAGTATTACTTTGTGATCACTTTTAGACCTGGGGCGGACAATCGGAAAGTGGACTCGCTGTCCAGACAAGACCAGGCAGACAAGGCCGCTAGCAAGGAAATATTGGAGGCAATATTGGATCCTGTAAAAGTGGTTTGTGTGATTCAGGCAGACAGTTTTTCAGACACGATCCGCAGAACAAAAGACCAGGATGCATGGGTGATGTGGGCCACTAAAGGTAGAGAATCTCTGCTCCCCCCCGAGCAGGGAGGGTGGGTGCCCCCAACTTTGAATAATACTATCTAGCCTCCCAACTGCAGTGGGTAATTCTTCGGTTGACCAATAACCATTTGGATGACACTGCCATTATGAATAGGGCTTGACATCTGATGAACGTGCTCCAATTGTTTGCTCTGTGGGCCGCTCCTCATGAACTCTCCCCCGACACACACAAGTAGTTCACCCATGCTACAGAAGAATCATGACTCTCACGTCTCCTCTCCTTCCTTATGCTCCATCCATGCCACTGCAAAGCTTGCAATGCCTTGTAGCTCACAGGGCTCTCACCTCTACTCAACAGTGGCGTGCACTGGGCATTGAAGCCATATGGGATCTTTTTGCGGATGGGTCATTGCACTCCTTTGATGCTCTATGGAAAGCTATGGGTTGAGGCAAGGGACACCTTATGGCTTATAGTTCAGTGCTGTATGTGGTATGCCGCTATTGGCAGATTTCTGCCAATAAACAGGCTATGCATGAAATGCACCAGTCGCTCTATTCCTTGGGCAAAGGCCTTCATCTTATTAGATGGATCGCCTCCTCACTAGTTTCTCACACACTGGCACCCCTTGATGTATTGTGAGCCACATGAGAAACGGAGCTTGGGAGCGCACTCCATGATGCGGAGTGGACGCTGGTTCTTGCCCACCATTGTGCAGAATCCAGGAATGATGGCCTGAAATGAATCCAATATTAAATGTTGCTTAGAGCCTGTCTGACCCCGGCGAAAACAATTTCCTTCTTCTTAGAAGCCACCTCCTCCTGTCCCCGCTGCCATCAATCACATGGGCGCTGGGATTCACACATGATCTGGTTAGAAATGATATGACTGGGGTCACTAGCCAACTGAAGGAAATGTCAGGGAAGATTAACCTCCACAGATGGGAAGTCTGTTCCTTGGGCCTTTACATGTGTCCCAAGACCCACAGGGCTCTCTTGTGTTTCCTCAGTCTTGTGTTTGCGCTTGCACTTCGCCCTGTGACGCGCTTTTGGAAGGCCAAAACACCTACCAGCAATTGATATTTGGCGATGAGAATTTCTCATTTGGGCGGTAGCGAAGAGCGCCGTACCTCATTATGAAGTTGCTTGCGGGCTCCGGAAGTACCCACTGTTTATGAGTTGGGCTGTCCTCCTTGAGGCTCTCTATGCACAAGGTTGACCTAATGTTTCAGTAAATGCTCATTTCAGCACTGCCAATCCCTGGCAGTGGCTTAGCAAGTGGGGTTGGGAGGGGAGGGGTGCGGTCCGCCCCAGGCGGCACAGGTTTTGGGGGTGGCGAGCACCCTCCCTCCCTCACTATTAGATTCGGCCGCTGAGTGCGGCAAACGCAGGGCCTAAGTCTTACATACGACAGGGCTTCCTGCGCAGCTGGTCTGGACTCCTTGCGTTGCCTCACACAGAGGTGCGAATGCCAGCAGTCAATGTGCCTTACTATTGTTGTACTCTATGCCTGCGGCGCTTGTTCAGATGCCTGGGGCAGATTTACAAGCCCCTTGCGCCACTTTTGCGTCACTTTTAACATGGGAAAAGTGATGCAAAAGTGGCACAAGAGGCTTGTAAATCTGCCCCCTAGGCTTCTAGCTTCATCATAATTACCTGCAGCACATACTTGACAACTATGTGGGCCATATGTCACCGCTCCACCTGTCCTTTTACTTGAGCCCTGTTTCCCCCCTTGTCCCGAGGCGCCTGCCCCCCATTACAAGCTGTGATACACCTTCTGTGTTGTCTTGCCATCCTCCCTTGTAATGATCTTAGTTGTTTTTTAGTATTGAACCCGCCCCTCTTCTCCATTGGCTGGCTTCCTAAACGGAGGCCAGCCATTGGAGGAGAGGGGCATCACTCCGTTCAAGCCCCATCTTTTTCAGATCCGGGGCGTGTTTTTTGCAGTTTTCTCGCTGTGACGTCATCCGTCACTCAACAGCAAAAACCACGCCCCCGAATGCGAAAATGTCGGCGCTTTTCGGACGCCATTTCTGCCCAACCGCGGCCGCAAGAAGTCGAGAAGCTGCTGAGTCCTCCGGTGAGGGTTTGCTGTCCTGCCCCCACTCGCTGCTCGTGCTTGCTGTCCTGCCTCCCCTCGTTGCTCGTGCTTGCTGTCCTGCCCCCCCTCGTTGCTCGTGCTTGCTGTCCTGCCCCCCTTGTTGCTCGTGCTTGCTGTCCTCTCCCCCCCTCGTTGCTCGTGCTTGCGGTCCTCTCCCCCCCTCGTTGCTTGTGCTTGCAGCCCTGCCCCCTCGTTGCTTGTGCTTGCTCCCCTGCCCCCCGTTGCTCGTGCTTGCTGTCCTGCCTCCCCCTCGTTGTTTGTGCTAGCTCCCCTTGTGGTATTGGGTTCCCAAGGCCTACATGCTCCGTAGAAATACCCACTTACACCAAAGAACTGTTGGCACGGAAACTGAAAAGTACAAAAGACAAGTTTATTAAGACCCCATGGGGTGGTGGTACATTCCTACAGCACCCTTCGGCAATGCAAGAAGTATCACAACGAACGTTGGTGCGAATCCTTCTTTTATACATTTTTACAGGTAATAAAAGATAGGCGGTACAAGGTTACAGAGTATATGTACATATATGGTCATTTTTGGAGCACAGCCAACTCATGGGAGGGGTTACAACTTCACTGGTCAGTTAGCGGAACATTCCTGTGGGGTGACTGGTCAGTTGGGACTGCGCATGCACAAGCTTGACCGTTACTAAAAATAGCCTGTTGCTGGGCAAACTCGAGTGGTCAGCGGCACGGACAAAGGACTAAAAGGCGTGCTGACCACGAGGCCGCTCATTCCCTAAAATGGCCGCCGTAGCATACAAAAATGGCGTTTTCGAATAAGGCCAAGTTAAGGGAAATAACGTGTAGCAAAGCTAAGCGCTAACCCGGCCATTGTCAAATTACGACAGACGACCCTTTTAGCGTTTAGCTGAAGCTACCTCATAGTGGACATAGTCGGGATATTCATCTTCAATATCTATTGACATTATCTGAGCTACTTCTTTGTGAAGCATCAATTCATTTTGAGCGAGAGCTCGTCTAGATGGAACACATGCTGATAAACACATAGAACATAAGGCAGGGCCACATTGTATACATAAACATACAAAGAATAGTATCCCAACCATGATACATAAAATCGTCAACAGTTTCCAGCCCCAAGTGCTAAGCATTGACCAGAACCACCCCGAAAGAGTCCACGTACCATTGTCCAGGTGTATTTCAGCAGCGATTTTGTGAAGCTTAGAAATCGCATCATAAACAGATGGCGAATTATCTGGCACGTACACGCAGCAGCTACTTCCGATGATTCTACATGCCCCCCCTCGATCAGCTAGAACCACATCTAGAACCATGCGATTCTGGAGCGTAACAATTCTAGAAATTTGAAGTTCTTCCGTTATATTCCCCAGTGCAATAGCAGTGTCATTAGCTACAGCCTCGACAACACGAGTCAGTCGTCGTATTTTCCGACTGTTCAAGGCAGCCCCCACAAAGGAAAACAATCCCAAATTAAAGTCTACATATTGCTGTAAGGCAGTATCAGTCTGGTCAATATCGTCCAAGACCACAGTACGTTTAACTCGATTTAACACAAAATCATGGTAAAGCACGTAATCATTGTGATACATTGGTGGGGCAATGAATACAGGGGGCAATACAAAAGAAACATAGCATGTGCCTAACCATCCTAAAGGGAGCTGATGATAGCCTTTATTACCGCAGATAAAGTATGTATTTCGGGATGCCACAAATGATATGCCATTCGGACTGTCAAATGTAAGTGTGGTGTTACATTCACTTTTCCAACCGGGATTGTACCTTTATTACGTATGCAGAGATCAGCCTTGGTATTTATAACATTAATGACATGTGAACTAGACATATTAATGTTCCTTTGATTGCTGTAAATTCGGGGTGCAGACATATTATCGGGGCGGTACTCTTCCCATTCGAATCGAGTACCCTCAGCTCGTGGATAACCATCCCGGTCATGATAACATATCTTATTCAAACGGAAAAGCACCCCCCCTTTTGTTGGCCACCATAAGGTGAATAGGAGAGTATACCAGGCGTTACAGGATCCATTGTGGGAAAACGGGAGTGGGATGAGCGGAGTCCCCCCCTTCTTCTGATGACCAGGCAACATCCCACACACCCAACAGTTAGAAGTGTTCGTCATATTATGAGTATGATGCAAAATCTGAATAAAGCTATTGTTCAGGTAAGTCTGTCGGTGCCGTTCTTCATGGTAGGGTAAGGTGAAGTGAAAATGTTCAGATGGAGCCGGGGTAGTCGGCAGCAAATGTTCTCGTACAGGCACCACAAGTTCTACTACCCAGGCTATTACTGCTATCACCACAATTGTCAACACAAACAAAATGGCACCAAGAATTCTCTTGTCTTGTGATGCTGAAGACGCCATAGTTCAAAAGTTCACAATGTCTCAAATGTACAACTACAAAAATTAAAAACAATGGTGCTGAGCTCCGAGGTAGCCGTTGTTTTCTTCTCCGGGGTCAAGACGGGTGTCGCTACTCTTGGCAGAACTGATCCCCCCCCCCTTGAGATTCCAGGCTTCCGTTTCACAAACCCCAGAGCGGTAACCAACCAGTCTCGCACAAAAAGAAAATCTTCTTCCTATCTTGGCCGCAAATCGTAGCGCTGTCGTCCAGAAACAGTGTGGTCCGGGAAGGCTCCCTCAGATTCGGCCGACGTCACAGCTGGGCTCTTTTCTTTGTCCAAGATCTCTTTGTAGTCGGACAGCACAGTAGGATTCACCAGGTCCGGAGAGACGCGGCGGCAGTGAGTCGAATGCACCCACCGCTTTCTGTTGGTCACTCGCACAGCCGTTCGAGTCGCCAAGAGGACCTGCTCGGGGCCACGCCACCTCAGTTCCAAGCTGTTTGCCCTCTCAAACGATTTCACCATCACATAGTCCCCAGGACGGAGACTATGGGCCTCTCCAATGGAGTTGTCAGGGAGCGTTTCTCGAACCTGTTGATGAATAGAAAGCAAATCATTTGTTAATCGTGCCAAATAATCGTTCATCATTATACAAGGCACATCATGTAACATATGGCTGAGATACCCGCCACCCCCTCTCAACACAATCCCCAAAAGGAGGGAAACCGGAAACAGTTCTTAAAGTTTTTGGAAGTGGGAGGGAGTGACCCTCCCGGCCGTATTTATTAAACAAAATTAAAAACATTAAACGTTTCATGTTATGTACAATTTCATTAACACATTGCGATGTTTGGCTAACCTTAACATATTCTCTAATACAGAGGTTCTCCTAGCCGAACTAGCATCCTACAACACATTCTCTAGAAATACTGAAATTGTACATCCTAACGTTTAAGGGCCAACGGCGAGGTCATAACCGGTGTCAAGATCCCTAACCAGACTTACCCCTCCCACTTGGGAGGGGCGACAGCACAGAGGCTTACCTCAAGTGCAACTACTAACAATTTCCCTTGACTTGACGGGGGCACTTAAGACTCGACGCCATTTAAAGGTCGTTCGAAGACTCGTGTGAGGTATCTAGAAGGTATCGTGGACCTCCCCCCACCCCACACAACTTACCGCATCTGCCGTCGCAGATGACACTGGCCCCGGGAAATTCCCCAGGAGGGGGCTGTAACCCCTCCTACAAAGGAAGGGGCCTTGACCGCCTTTCCTTTACTTCCGGCGACCCACCCTTAGACGGGACCGCCTCCCCACTGAGGGGCCAATGGCCACCTCTCCCGAGCGCTCCCATCCGTGTTGGGTGACGCCCACTCATAGGGATCTTCTAATTAGTGCTCACCGATCATGACCTGACCGCCTACCAAAAAATAAATACGACAATTCTTACTCAAACCTATGTAAACATTGGTCGCTACGACCGAAAGAGCATGCTTAAAGATACAACACTATATCAAATCATTTTCATCGTAAAAACCTACACGACATTCACCATTCTTTATTAGGCTCAACATCAAACCGATACCTTCACAGCCTGTAAACGAAACGGAAAACATATTTATAAATTCACTTTATTACAAAACAACTGGCTGTCCTCAGGGGCTGGTGGGTGGGTCAAAATTGGCTCTTCGTTCTGTCCCGAGCTCACGTGTAGCGAGGAGGTGCAACTTCGGAGCACAAGAACAAGAGGACGTCTTCCGGTCTTGCGTCTCTTTTTATCAGTCTTCAGGGCGGGCGTAAACCCGCCCCTGCCTGCCCCTAGGGCGGGGCTGGCTACGTCGGTGTCTAGGCCAGCCTACTCTAGGGCGGGAAAAGACGCGCCCCGGCTACGCCGCTTCGGGCATACCAGCCGAGACGCGCCTCCCGCCCAAAAATGGCTTCCCGGGGGGATCGAGGCACTCCGCCATACGTTCGGGGGGACCGAGTGGTCGCCCCTTTCCATATGGCTGAGATACCCGCCACCCCCTCTCAACACAATCCCCAAAAGGAGGGAAACCGGAAACAGTTCTTAAAGTTTTTGGAAGTGGGAGGGAGTGACCCTCCCGGCCGTATTTATTAAACAAAATTAAAAACATTAAACGTTTCATGTTATGTACAATTTCATTAACACATTGCGATGTTTGGCTAACCTTAACATATTCTCTAATACAGAGGTTCTCCTAGCCGAACTAGCATCCTACAACACATTCTCTAGAAATACTGAAATTGTACATCCTAACGTTTAAGGGCCAACGGCGAGGTCATAACCGGTGTCAAGATCCCTAACCAGACTTACCCCTCCCACTTGGGAGGGGCGACAGCACAGAGGCTTACCTCAAGTGCAACTACTAACAATTTCCCTTGACTTGACGGGGGCACTTAAGACTCGACGCCATTTAAAGGTCGTTCGAAGACTCGTGTGAGGTATCTAGAAGGTATCGTGGACCTCCCCCCACCCCACACAACTTACCGCATCTGCCGTCGCAGATGACACTGGCCCCGGGAAATTCCCCAGGAGGGGGCTGTAACCCCTCCTACAAAGGAAGGGGCCTTGACCGCCTTTCCTTTACTTCCGGCGACCCACCCTTAGACGGGACCGCCTCCCCACTGAGGGGCCAATGGCCACCTCTCCCGAGCGCTCCCATCCGTGTTGGGTGACGCCCACTCATAGGGATCTTCTAATTAGTGCTCACCGATCATGACCTTACCGCCACAGGTCCGGATAGTTGACCGGCTATCCGGACCCCCCACAAGACTCCTACCTAAAGGTCATGTTTTAACGTTTTTAACCAAGCTAAGAAGTCTCCTATGAGTAACTCATTCCCCACCCTTGACAAATGCACACCATCCCCCAAATACATACTGTCATCATTAATACAACTATGCGAGATCGAATGCAATGTCTTGGAACGGAACAACCTACTCACTTTGTTATTCAATTTTTTAACAGAATGATTCAAAGCAGGGATCGAGATAGCCCCCCGCCACACTTTTCGTGGGATCATATGAGACCATGCAATTATGCACCCCGGAACTCTCCTCGCTAACCAACTTACCGTGGAAAGCATAGCCTCCAGGAGAAGTCGTCTACCGGTGGTGACCAAATCATTGCCCCCTAAATGCACTATGACTATGGACGGCGGTGACCTCATCCGCCCTAACAAACCCTCAAAGAATGCTTGAAACTGGTCAATACAGAGACCGCCTCTTCCGTAGAAGGACACTCTGTACCCGTATTCCCCAGGTACGTGAACCATGTCACCTGCTTTGAATACGTCTGCGGCCCGTCTCACGTATGAGTGGCCAACGACCCACACCTCCTTTCTCACAGCCGGTGATGTCTGACCGCTGGCCTGGTGTTGGGTCGACTGCATAGTCCGCCCTGCCGCGTAGGCTTGCGCAACTGAAAACAAACAAAAGACAAGAAGCGTGAGTATATGATTACAGCTTCACAACATGTGCAATCGCACATATCTCTTATAACAATTGGAGGACCAACGCCCCACTCGTTTCACTTGCTCTACAGTAAGACCCCTGGCTGTAGCTTCAGTGGCAGCCCCTATTCGAAAGGAATGGGTCCCGAATTCGCCCGGGTCCAAGCCCGCTGCGGCAATGGCCATTGCAAGCACCCGCTGAAACTGAAACCTCGTCAGCGGGGTGGCGTCTGCATGCCTCAACAAAGTCCCCCCCCATGATGCCACCCTTCGTGCTAGGTAATCTTCTAAACACTGTACCGGACACATGGAGGACCCGGGGGTCCTGCGAATGATCGTGCAGTCCCCCCTCCCATCTTGGTCGGTCTTGGACCTGAGAAAGGAGACAATCATCGCATCGCCCCTGATCTGAACGTGTTCCCGGCACAACCCCCCCACCACATCCTGTTTGTTTCTTGCAACCAGCTCACTTATCCTCATAGCCCCGTGAAATGCCAGCGTAAATGCAGTCCGGAACAAACACGTCTCGAAAGGAGACGAGCATGTGGTAGGGAGTGTGGCCAGCAACTGGGACAACCTATCCAGACCTATCGGTCGTCTCACATCTACTTTGCGACCCTCAAGGCGTTGCCACCCGCGCAGCGCCCTTTGTACTGCAAAAGACGCTGTCGGGTCCTGGATATTATGGGCCCTGGCAACAAAGGAAATGGCGGCACGATGCCTTTGGGCCGTAGCCACCGATTTCCCAGCCCTACGTAAGGACATCAGAAAATGTACAACCCACTCTTCCCGACCCCAAAGCCCCCCTCTCTCAGTCCCCAAAAAGGCTAAATAGGCCTGAAACGCCCCTTCATATGCCTTCCTTGTCCTGGGTGCTAGACTCTCTCCCACGAGGTGACGAAGTTCGGGGCACCGAGAGACCAGAGAGCTTCGGGGAAGGGTGCCGGCTCTGGGTCCGCTGAAGGAAGGAAACCCGAGAAAGCCTGCATGTGAAAACGAGACAGTGCATCAGCCGCCTGATTCATCACCCCCGGGACATGTTTTGCTCTGAATATCACGTTCAGTTGCATACACAGTAGGACAATTTCTTTGAGCAGCCTCAAAATCAGTTTACAACGGGCTGCCTGACTATTGATGCATTCTACAACGGTCATATTGTCAGACCAGAACACGACAGAATGATCTCTGAACCCTTCAGGCCAGGTTCTCAGGGCCACCAGAATGGGAAACAGTTCAAGGAAAGCAATATTACTCGTCAGCCCCTTCTCGTGCCACCATAGGGGCCACCTTTGTGCAGACCATTTTGTGCCGAAGATGGCGCCAAAGCCTATGCTTCCCGCTGAATCTGTCCATAGCCCAAGCTCCTCGGAGGATACGGCTGGCTTGTTCCAGACGACTCGACCATTGAAGTCCGCCAAAAATGCTAACCAAATACGCATGTCCTGGCGGACCTCGGCCGATAACCTCGTGCGATGATGACCCTCCTTTAGGCCAACCATTGCTTGGGCGATTGAGCGGGAAAAGGGGCGGGCCATTGGGATCACTCTCAAGGCAAAGTTCAACTTCCCCACCAATTGCTGCAACTGATGCAGTGTAACCTTAGATGCAGTTAAACATACTTGGAGGGCTGCCCTAAACTTCAACACTTTGCTAGCTGGTAAACGGAAACACCCCTCCCCAGAGTCCAACTCGATCCCCAAAAACTCGAGGCAAGTCGTGGGACCCATAGTTTTACCTGGTGCCAATGGCACGCCAAAATGACCCATCAACACACAGAATTCAGCTAAGGCCTGGGCACATTCGGGATTTCCGGCGGGGCCAAGGAACAGAAAGTCGTCAAGGTAGTGCATTACATTTCGGAAACCCGTTTTCATAGTGAACACCCATTGCAGGAAAGTACCGAATTTCTCAAAATAAGCACATGATATAGAGCATCCCATTGGCATACACCTATCCATGTAAAATGACCCCTGAAACCCGAAACCCAGAAGACGCTGGTCGTCTGGGTGTACCGGGAGCAACCGGAACGCTGACTCGATATCTGATTTCGCCATCAACGTCCCGGGCCCCAGGCGATTCAAGATGGCTACTGCCTCATCAAACGATGCGTATCGCACCAAACAAAGCTCTGGATCAATTGCATCGTTCACCGAAAGACCATGTGGAGCAGACAGATTATGGATCAAACGAAACTCACCCGGGTCCTTCTTGGGGACCACCCCTAACGGAGAACAGACAAAATGCGGTACCGGGGGTACACTAAACGGGCCGGCGACCCGTCCCCGGTTAACCTCTTTCTGAATTTTCTCTTGCACTACAGATGTATGTTGTAAAACGGAAAGTTGATTTTTGCACGTCCCTACACCCTGAAAGTCCCCCACCGGGATGCGGAAACCATGGGTAAAACCGTTCCGCAGCACCCCAGCAGAAGTACGATCCGGGTATTCGCTGAGCCAGGGAATCATTGCCAAGGTATCAATCGGGGTTGGTAAAGGCGCCCCTCGGACTATCTTAGACCTGTTTGGCGCTTCCCTTACCCCCATTCTCACTCGTTCTGGCTCTGCACGATGACTCAGGATGGGACGACCCACAAGTACTACATTCATGTTTGAATTTACACGATCCCGGAGGCCTGGTACATTTCCCCTTGTTGAAATTAAAGCAGAATCCCTTTTTCCCTGTATTGCCTGCGGGTCTCGAATAATCGTCGGTGCTCGTACTTGGTCGAAAGGGCGTCCCCACATTTTGGCGGGAATAATCTACAACATTGCTCCCAACCAATGGCATTTTTAACATTCCTGATTCTTTCATTTTATCCCATGTCACAGAATCGTAACAATCCCAAGTCAAACTCTTGTTATGCTCCTTTTCTTTCCTGAACAGATTGTCATAACAGAACCAATGGTTACCTTGATACGCTGTCGAGTAACCCATAATTCGTGATTGATAAATGGGAAACTCAGGAAGCAACTCGGGCCTACGTTCCCCCAAAATCGATGTGAAAATACCCCACGCATTGCCCCAGTTGCCAATATTCTCATTTACCTTGAAGGCGGCCATTTTTGCGCGCCAAACACTTGGATGCATTAGGTCCTTCTGACTCTTGACATGCTCTAACTCATAATGATCGATAAGCAAGGAGAATATATTCACGTATTCCCCCGCCCAAATCTTTTCTTTTATTGCTAAGGGAACATGCTGCCCCAATCTTTCTCTACGAGAGGGTGCTGACTCGTCCCTTGCGATCGGCAATGGCCGCTTACCTGAACCGGATGCTGCGTCTACCACTTGCGGCTTTTCTATCACCGCCACCGGTGCGGTCACCTTGGCTGCTTCTTTTTCCTTACGCAGCTTTCTTATCAGCGCCTGTGCCTCGGCAGCCATGGCGCCCTCAGTACTATCCCCCAACCACGCTGCTAGCTGTGCTGCCAGCTCGGGGGGCATATCCTCGTTGGATGTCGGGGTGATGACAACGGGGATTGGATTCCCCTCCATCGGTAGCGGGGTCGGCACCTCGAGCGGGGCAGAGGGAGCCGGGACACTTCCCCCGGCTGGAACCCTTCTCGGCCTCTTAGGTCTCCCTCCAGCCGGTGGTTGGCCCGATCCCTCCTCCCCGTCTCGCTCCGCCAGCCGCTTCTTTATGTCGGACATATCCTTAAAGAGGGCCCGAACCATCTGCTCAGTCGTCATTCTCTTTGCGCCTTTCTTGGGCATCTCTTCGACGAAGTATCTAGAAGACAAAGAAAAAGATCAAAACGCTCAAAATTGGCTCTTCGTTCTGTCCCGAGCTCACGTGTAGCGAGGAGGTGCAACTTCGGAGCACAAGAACAAGAGGACGTCTTCCGGTCTTGCGTCTCTTTTTATCAGTCTTCAGGGCGGGCGTAAACCCGCCCCTGCCTGCCCCTAGGGCGGGGCTGGCTACGTCGGTGTCTAGGCCAGCCTACTCTAGGGCGGGAAAAGACGCGCCCCGGCTACGCCGCTTCGGGCATACCAGCCGAGACGCGCCTCCCGCCCAAAAATGGCTTCCCGGGGGGATCGAGGCACTCCGCCATACGTTCGGGGGGACCGAGTGGTCGCCCCTTTCCAATCGCGGCTTAGGAACTCCCCATATATTCATAGGCCTTCCAAACACCACTTCATACGGTGTGAGGCCAGTTCGAGAGTGGGGCACTGATCTAAGAGAGAGCAAGGCTAGCGGTAAGGCATCCGGCCACTTCAATGACGTGGACGCTACAATCTTAGCCAGTTTTAATTTCAACGTGGCATTGTACCGCTCGACAAGACCTGCTGACTGAGGGTGGAACACAGCATGAAACTTCTGCTGGATCCCCAGTCCCTTTAGCACATATTCCACGATTTTCCCAACAAAATGAGGACCATTATCGCTCCACAAAAATTTGCAAACTCCGAATCGAGGGAAGTACTCCTTGAGCAAAACCTTAGCTGTTGTCAAAGCTGTATTATCTTTCGTGGGGAAGGCCTCAACCCATTTGCTAAAAGCACACACCACCACTAAGACATACTTAAGGTTATTGCAGCGCTCAAGCTGGATGTAATCCATTTGAAGTACCTCGAATGGTGCAGAAGGTGGAACGAACCCTCCTTTCGGAGTATGCGTCCCTTTTGCGGGATTATGCTGTAGACATATCAAACAGGTCTGCACTACTCTCTTAGCAGTATTGGCAATCTCGGGATGCTCCCAAACTCGCGTTAACAATCGAGTGATTGCAAGAGCTCCCACATGCGCTAATCCGTGTGTCATCTGGACCATCGCCTGCAAGTAAGCTGCAGGCAATTTCCATCTCTCCATGTCCTTACTTCTCCAACAACCCTCATCATCCAGTACCCCTTCTGCTGCCCATGCTACAAGTTCTGCTTCAATCGCTGATTTTTGGATGTCCAGTATCTCCGCTCTAGCATCATGCCATCGCTCGGCCTGTGACTTCGCTACATACATGGGGGAGTCATTTCGAGACATAGCTGTTTGTCTTGTTATGCTGTCTGCAAAGGCATTGCCTTGTCCCACTTTATCAGTGATCTTTTTGTGTGCACTGCATTTAATTATCGCTACTTTCTTTGGACAAAGCAACGCGTTTAGGAGATTACGCACTAGTTCTCCGTGCATAATGTGTACTCCATGAGAGGTCAAAAACCCACGTTCTCTCCAGAGTAAGCCAAAGTCATGCGCTACTCCGAAGGCGTACCGGCTGTCTGTGTAGATGTTCACACATAGGCCAGCACTCAGCTCGCAGGCTCTTGTTAAGGCTATCAGCTCTGCTGCTTGAGCCGATTTCTGTGGTATTCGTGCTGTTTCTACCACTGTCTTAAGTGTCGTGATCGCATATGCTGCGGAAGTCGTGCCATCTGGCAGCCTCAAACGCGATCCATCAACCCACAGTTCCCCGTCCACATCTGGAAGTGGCATATCCTGTAAGTCGACACGACCCTTTGTTTGTTCCTCAGTCAGGAAAACACAATCATGATGTTTTTCCTCCTGACCTTCTTCGACCGGATAAGGCAATAAAGTGGCAGGGTTCAGGGTAGCACATCTTTTCAGTGTGATATGTGGCGCCAGAAGTGTAAGCTCATATCCTGTTAAACGTGCACTCGTGAGATATTGGGTCTTTGTTTGATTTAACAGGGCATCTACTGCATTGGGGACTAGCACCAACAATTTGTGCAATAACACTATTCCCTCACTCTGCCGTATAGCTACTGCCGTTGCTGCAACTGCTCGAAAACACCCAGGTAACCCTCGTGCTACAGGATCGAGGATGGCTGAAAAATACGCGCATGGCCTCTGCTTGTCCCCGTGTGCTTGCACTAACACTGATAACGCGCACCCATCTTTCTCGTGCACGTACAATGTGAAAATCTTCGTGTAATCTGGTGTACCTAACACGGGAGCAGAGCAAAGGGCCTGTCTCAATTGTTCAAAAGCATTCTGACATTCATCTGTCCATTCAAGGGGCATTGGTGTAGTTTTGGACAGTAACGCTAACAAAGGTTTTATAATGTGCGAAAACCCCATTATCCACTGTCTACAAAAGGACGTTAGTCCTATGAAGGCGCGTACATCTCTCTGAGTGCGGGGGACTGGTGTATCTAAAATCGCCTGAATTCGATCTGATGTTAATGCACGCCCCTCCTTAGACAAAAGATGACCGAGGTAGGTCACCTTGGGTCTACAGTATTGAAGCTTTTTCTTAGAAACTTTATGATTGTTCTGAGCCAAAAAGGAAAGCAAAGCAAGTGTACTCTCCTCACATTGTGCATAAGTGTCTGCAGCCAACAGGAGGTCGTCAACATACTGTATAAGGGCTACTCCAGATTGCAATTCAAAAGAATCAAGCTGTCTTTTTAAAGCCTGGCTGTAGATGCTAGGACTCTCAGTGTAACCTTGAGGAACACGACAAAATCTATACGATTTATTATTTAACGTAAAGCCAAATAAATATCTGCTATCAGGATGGATGGGGATGGAAAAGAACGCATTTTTTAGGTCAATGACAGTAAATGTCGTCGCTGTTGGGGGGACCAATGTAAGCAATGTTGTGATATCAGACACCACGGGATATTGAGGGATGACAATTTTGTTAATTTCTCTCAAATCAATAATAAATCGGTAGACTTTGTTGTCAGTGTCTTTCTTAAGAATCGGGAGAATAGGGTTGTTACAAACATTGTAGGGAACTTCCTCCACTACTCCTGCAATGATCAAATCCTGAACGATATGCGTCAGGGCAATTTCACCTTCCCTAGAAATCTTATACTGAGGTACACGTGGCAAAAGTACTCCCTCCTTCACAGTAATTCGAATAGGTGGAATAAGCATCTGTCCCACATCCGTGTCTGAGGTCGCCCATAACGTGTGCGGGAGAGAGGCTAATGCTTCAATTTCCTGTATGGTACAAAATCTCTCTGAATCTGGGTAATTGTCATTCAAAATAACTCGCACTCCCTCGGGAGCGCAGCGAATCGATGCTCGAAAGTATTTGAGCAAATCAATACCCATAATGTTATCTGGGGTGTGAGGTGACAACAAAAATGGACCAAAACTGAAAAACTTGTCAATACAAAGTGCAAGAGGTTGTGATAATGGGCTAGGAGAGGGTGTGCCATCAAACCCTATACATGTTATCGTTTCGCCAGACAGGGGAGCCCTTGGAACCAAGTTTTTGGACAAAGCGCTACAAGTAGCTCCTGTGTCAACTAAAAACTGATCAGTAGAACCCAAAATGCCCGCTGATACATATGGACCTCTTTGATCTACTGGCACTTCAACTGATTCCGTACCCCATCCTACGCAATCATATGCATGCACATAATCCTGATGCTCCACATTCTCACCCTCCGATATCTGATATTGATTTCGTCTATCAAAGGTATTACGTTCATCCTGACCACGGCCCCTCTCTTCAAACCTACCACGATCACTTCCGCCACCTCTCGCCCCCGAGTAACTATTCCTCGACGTTCCGCCTCCTCGACCACGCTGACTACGTTGCTCACGAAGTACCGGACAATCTTCAGCCCAGTGCCCAAACTCCTTACAATAGGCACATTGGTCCTCCGCTATATCAGTACGACCCTACGACGCATTACTCCCTCCTCGCCTACCTCTATCGTTCCCTCTAGATTGCGTTCCACGAACCTGTGCCAACATCACCTTCGTTTTCAATCCCTTCGTTTTGTTATCAACACTTTCTTTAGCCTCTAATTCCTGCCGCTCATAATACTGAGCCATAGTTAACAAAGACGCAGAGGTCGCCGTGGCCCAGGAACTTTCACTTGTCTTTAATCGTTTTGCAATCTCCGGTAGGAGATTAGCCACATACTTATCTACAAACAGATGCCTACCCGTATCATCTGTTAACGATTGACCACTGTAATCGTGAAACGCCTCTTCGAAACGTGTAAAGAAATCTGATACTGATTCATCTAACTTTTGTTTGCAGGAAGCTAACATAGTCCAATCGATCTTTTTAGGAGGAACAAGAGTTTTTAATTTAGCTAAAATAGCCGCTGGGAGTTCTAAAATCATATCACATGGTTTACATGCAGGTTCCCTGTCTAAGTCAGCCTGGTTTAGTTCTTTCCAAGTTGCCCCAAGCGCCGTTTCATCATTAGTTTTACGAATCGATCTCCACATATCGGGCGGAAGAATTAACCCAAAAAATAGATCTATATCAACAAGAGTCATAACACAAGAAGAAATGGCCCCCTCCACCCCTTCATAGAATGCGGCTGGATTTTTACGAAGATTGGGTAAAGAATTTTTTAACGCCATAACATCTGCTCTATTCCAAGGCGTATACACCCAATTATACACAAAGTACCCCTTTGCATCCTTCGATGTTTTATCTTCATCTGTACCGTCCCCCTTAGGGGGAACATACAAAGGTGCAGCTTCACGCATAGGCATAAAATGCACTTTAGAATTCTTATCTGAACCCCGGAGAGAACACTCCTTAGACTGCTCCGTTGACCCCGGCACGGACTCCTTATCCTTTTTCTTTTCTTCCCGCAACCTGGACGTCTCATCCCGTAGCTTGATCAGTTGTTTGAAAAAGGTATCGACATCTGCAAGAACAAATACACCTTTATCCAAATTCTCACGATGAACCGACATAGCCTTAGGTTCTAAAGTCTCTGAATGTTTACGAAATTTAGTAACAACTTCATCGGCAAAAGTATTCAAAAAACACATCAATTCTCGTTCTGTCCATTTACCCCTCTCGACAACAACGTCAGACACAGTTACATGATTTAAATTCAATTTACGGGCCCAACTACGCAGTTCCGCGGATCTCTCCGCAGATAACCTGACACTTGACTTATCCCCTTTTCCCGACTTATCCTGTTCTTCATCACCAGAATCTTCAGTCGGAGCCGTAGGAAGAACGTACGGAGGCGGCGATCGATCTAATAACGAAAAATCATCAATTTCATTATTAAGGACAGGATAAAGCGGTCGTCGAATAGGAAATTGACCGGTCGTTTGCAAATTACGTTCCCGTTCCTCCCTCTCTTTCTTTTCCTGTGCCTCCTTTTCCTCAAGCTGTAAAGCTTGATCTCGAGCAGCCTTGCGCTGTTCTTTGTCCGCCAAGGCAACTTCACGCTTCATACGTTCACGCACCGCTTTCTCCCACATTCGCACACAATCAAACATATTCTGTCTAGACCTGCGCTGAAACAAACATTGCTCCACAAACTGAACCTTTCGTAAATCAAACGAGCCATGTAGTGGCCATTGCAACTCGGGATCAGTTCTAGTGTATTTATGCCATAATTTACTGTACAGTATAGGGGGTAGGCCGAATTTAACATACATCTCACGGTTTGGAGTTCCTTCTGGGGGAGCCGGCTGTGAGTCCGCTAACCTAATTGTGGTACCATTTCCAAAACAGCACATCCCTCGGAGCGTGCTTAAAACAGGCATGTTCAAAAAGTACCACGAAAGCGTGATACCATAAAAATGGCACTTACAGTACTTCACACAAATGTGCCGCTCAGAATACAAACGAAATTAGAGAAACATCTCTACATGCCTGCCTATGTGAAGTGCACTACACATATAGGTTCAAAGTTCACAAAGTCAAAATGTTAGCTAACTCAAATCATAGTCACAGTCATAGAACTTCAGTAAGCGTCCGTAGACTACCTTACCGATCACAAATCTTACCCAAATCTCAAAATCCAGATTCCAACTGCCAAGGTCTTTAATCGAATCAGCCAAACGGCACTATCCAGCAACGCAGACGATCAAGATCTCAGTCGGAGACCGGCGCCACCTGGAAGGTCAGATCAGAAGGAAAGGAAGAAAACACCGTGGGTGCCAAGACTCGGGTCACTCAGTGGCAGCGTACGCGTCCATGGCGAGTTTCCAATCCTTCATCACGACCTCTCCTTCGGGCATCCGAGTCGCCGATGAGTCCCTTCGTGGTCGCCAATTTGTGGTATTGGGTTCCCAAGGCCTACATGCTCCATAGAAATACCCACTTACACCAAAGAACTGTTGGCACGGAAACTGAAAAGTACAAAAGACAAGTTTATTAAGACCCCATGGGGTGGTGGTACATTCCTACAGCACCCTTCGGCCATGCAAGAAGTATCACACCGAACGTTGGTGCGAATCCTTCTTTTATACATTTTTACAGGTAATAAAAGATAGGCGGTACAAGGATACAGAGTATATGTACATATATGGTCATTTTTGGAGCACAGCCAACTCATGGGAGGGGTTACAACTTCACTGGTCAGTTAGCGGAACATTCCTGTGGGGTGACTGGTCAGTTGGGACTGCGCATGCACAAGCTTGACCGTTACTAAAAATAGCCTGTTGCTGGGCAAACTCGAGTGGTCAGCGGCACGGACAAAGGACTAAAAGGCGTGCTGACCACGAGGCCGCTCATTCCCTAAAATGGCCACCGTAGCATACAAAAATGGCGTTTTCGAATAAGGCCAAGTTAAGGGAAATAACATGTAGCAAAGCTAAGCGCTAACCCGGCCATTGTCAAATTACGACACCCTGCCCCCGTTGCTCGTACTTGCTGTCCTGTCCCCCTCGTTGCTCGTGCATGCTGTCCTGCCCTCCCTCGTTGCTCGTGCTTGCTGTCCTGCCCCCTTCGTTGCTCGTGCTTGCTGTCCTGCCCCCCTCTTTGCTTGTGTTTTCTGTCCTGTCCCCTTGTTGCTTGTGCTTGCTCCCCTGCCCCCGTTGCACGTGCTTGCTCCCCTGCCCCACATTGCTTGTGCTTGCGGTCTTGCCCCCTCATTGCTTGTGCTTGCTGTCCTGCCCCCTCGTTGCTTGTGCTTGCTGTCCTGCCCTCTCGTTGCTCCTGCTTGCTGTCCTGCCCCCCTCGTTGCTCGTGCTTGCTCTCCTGCCCCCCTCGTTGCTTGTGCTTACTGTCCTGCCCCCCCTTGTTGCTTGTGCTTGCTGTCCTGCCCCCTCGTTGCTCGTGATTGCTGTCCTGCCCCCCCTCGTTGCTTGTGCTTGCTGTCCTGACCCCCCTCGGTGCTTGTGCTTGTTGTCCTGCCCCCTCGTTGCTCGTGCTTGCTGTCCTGCCCCCTCGTTGCTCGTGCTTGCTGTCCTTCCACCCTCGTTGCTTGTGCTTTCTGTCTTCCCCCCTTGTTGCTTGTGTTTTCTGTCCTGTCCCCTCGTTGCTTGTGCTTGCTCCCCTGCCCCCGTTGCTCGTGCTTGCTGTCCTGCCCCCCTCGTTGCTTGTGCTTGCTGTCCTGTCCCCTCGTTGCTCGTGCTTGCTCCCCTGCCCCCCTCGTTGCTTGTTCTTGCTGTCCTGCCCCTCCCTCGTTGCTTGTGCTTGCTGTCCTGCCCCCCCTCGTTGCTTATGCTTGCTCCCCTGCCCCCCATTGCTTGTGCTTGCTGTCTTGCCCCCTCATTGCTTGTGCTTGCTGTCCTGCCCCCTCTTTGCTCCTGCTTGCTGTCCTGCCCCCCTCGTTGCTCGTGCTTGCTCTCCTGCCCCCCCTCGTTGCTTGTGCTTGCTCTCCTGCCCCCCCTCGTTGCTTGTGCTTGCTGTCCTGCCCCCCCCTCGTTGCTTGTGCTTGCTGTCCTGCCCCCTCGTTGCTCGTGCTTGCTCTCCTTCCCCCCTTGTTGCTTGTGCTTGCTGTCCTGCCCCCCCCTCGTTGCTTGTGCTTGCTGTCCTGACCCCCCTCGTTGCTTGTGCTTGCTGTCCTGCCCCCTCGTTGCTCGTGCTTGCTGTCCTGCCCCCTCGTTGCTTGTGCTTGATCCCCTGCCCCCCATTGCTCGTGCTTGCTGTCCTGCCCCCCCTCATTGCTTGTGCTTGCTGTCCTGCCCCCTCGTTGCTCGTGCTTGCTCTCCTGCCCCCCTGTCCTGCACCCTCGTTGCTTGTGCTTGCTCCCCTGACCCCCTTGCTTGTGCTTGCTGTCCTGCCCCCCTCGTTGCTTGTGCTTGCTGTCCTGCCCCCTGGTTGCTTGTGCTTGCTCCCCTGCCACCCCCTCGTTGCTTGTGCTTGCTGTCCTGCCCCCCTCGTTGCTTGTGCTTGCTGTCCTGCCCCCCTCCTCGTTGCTTGTGCTTGCTCCCCTGACCCCCTTGCTTGTGCTTGCTGTCCTGCCCCCCTCGTTGCTTGTGCTTGCTGTCCTGCCACCTGGTTGCTTGTGCTTGCTCCCCTGCCACCCCCTTGTTGCTTGTGCTTGCTGTCCTGCCCCCTCGTTGCTTGTGCTTGCTGTCCTGCCCCCCTCCTCGTTGCTTGTGCTTGATCCTCTGCCCCCCGTTGCTCGTGCTTGATCCTCTGCCCCCCGTTGCTCGTGCTTGCTGTCTTGCCCCCTCATTGCTTGTGCTTACTGTCCTGCCCCCTTGTTGCTTGTACATGCTGTCCTGCCCCCTTGTTGCTCGTGCTTGCTGTCCTGCCCCCCCTCGTTGCTTGTGCTTACTGTCCTGCCCCCTCCTCGTTGCTTGTGCTTGCTGTCCTGCCCCATCCTCGTTGCTTGTGCTTGCTGTCCTGCCCCCCCCACGTTGCTCGTGCTTGCTGTCCGCCCCCCCCTCGTTGCTCGTGTTTGCTGTCTTGCCCCCTCGTTGCTTGTGCTTGCTGTCCTGCCCCCTCGTTGCTCGTGCTTGCTGTCCTGCGCCCCCTCGTTGCTTGTGCTTGCTGTCCTGCCCCCCTCGTTGCTTGTGCTTGCTGTCCTGCCCCCCTCGTTGCTTGTGCTTGCTGTCCTGCCCCCTCGTTGCTTGTGCTTGCTGTCCTGCCCCCAGGGCCGGCTCTAGGCTCATGGTGGCCCTGTGCAGGGAGCATAGGTGGGGGCCCCGGAAGAGGGGGTCCAGACGGGGGCGGAGCTCAGGAAGGTGTTTTAATAATACGTCCAGAAAAGTCGTTAGATGATTGACCAGTACCTGCGGCTGCTCCTAAAAGCGAAAATGATGGCACGGCGCTGCTAGGAACAGTAATGAAACATGAGGAGAAAATTACAAGTGAACAAATTTCAAAAGCAAACGTTAAGTTACAATTGGCAAAAGTGACAATTGTGAGCAAACAAAATACATGAGGTTGCACACGGTGCATTACAGGAGGAAAAAGTGACATGTGTGCAGGTTACACAAGTCCTTAAAAGATGACTGAAGGCAGGTTTTGAATTTTCCAATCCCTGAATGTAAGAGCTTCACATCCACTGTCTGAATGCAAGATGGATTATCTACACGAGCAATTAAACTAATAACAGTGTATAAAAGCAATTACTACTAATGCTTCTTTATTACTGAAGGAACACTTTTGGGAAAAATTTGAATAATGAAATACTGAGCAAAAAGCACTGTTTCTAAACTTATACCTTGCAGTTACCATCCATGCAATTCCTTAAAGATGGTTCATAATTCATTAAGCAGGTATATTACAAGGTGGTATTTAACCCGAGACCTATCTCACTAAAGAATGTCTGCAATGATAAAAGCAGTAACTCACTGAGCTTCCTACGTAAAATACAAATCTGTGACCTGCATGGTGCATGCTTCACTTTGCAGCTGGAACATCACATTTAACTCTGTCTCTTTATACTTTGTATGAGTGACTGAGGCCGGCCTGTAACTAGACTGCACACAGATCTCGCCAGTCACCAGCAAGTGTATTCACCACCAAAGTTATCTTACAGCTACAATGCTTTGGAATTTGTTGGGTAAACAAAGATCTAGGTGTCTACAGTCTTATCCCCTGCAATAAACTATTTTAAAGTGAAGCCTGCTCCGCTCGAGAGAAAACAAAAGTATAATTAGAGGAGGTATAATACAGGGTATACACCCGTTACAACGCATCTTTTACTCCGCACTACCATTACAACGCGACTTTTACAACGCATACCATTACAACGCATTGCGCTGGGGGGCGCTCTAGGATAGGGAATAAGTATAATTTACTATCCAACACCTTCCCTAGGGTCCACGGGGACTGGAGTTAGAATAGTAAATTATACTTACCGCTATCCAGCACCTCAAAGCGCAATGCGTTGTAATGGTATGCGTTGTAATGGTCGCGTTGTAACGGTAGGTAGTTGTAATAGTATGCGTTGTAACATGGTACATCCATAATACAGCAATATATGGTAGACACTCGAGCACAAGAACAAACGTTACGTTCCTAGGCAAAGGCAATGGTGAATTAGTGGCACTTCTGCAAGTATCAAAGCAAACAAAATGCCATTACCACGCAGTCCCCAGCCTAGGGCCGGCCCAGCTTACCTTGCTGCCAACACCAATGGCTAATCTTTTATGTCCATTGAGGGACAATTCATGAGGTGAAAGTAATTTTAACAATAAATGAGCCAAACAAGCCAGGATCCACAAAGACAAATCCAACATCTGTAGATATGAAGTTTGTGCTGCCAACATAGTCAGATCCAAGAACGAAAGTAAGACCTGCCTAGTGAGCACCAATTCTATCCTGCCTGAAGTCGCCTTCTTTTAATGTTCAACAATGAAACTGAGTTACCTGGCAATCCGGAGACTCTGAGTCGGACACGGGACAGGTGTTCTCTGATGATCGTCGGTGGCCGCGTAATTGTTCTTTATTCTCACAGTCACCAGTCACACTCCAGACACGATGACGACGCACAGTCAGTGGCACCACGGAATCTATCATGAAAAGCACCTGAGTGTAAAGAGCGGTAACAAGTCGTCTCAGGCGCAGGAGAAAGCGTGACTGATGTGCTCTGACACATCACAGACACAGACCTCACATCCCTTCAGGGAGCCAATAAAAACAATAGGGCCGAGATGACAGCTGAGGGCTGTCCTTTGATGTGCAAGACACACTAATGTGGAAAGATAATTGGACTCGCTATGCTATGTATTTCAGAAATAGATATATGCTCCGTGGCATACCTGGATTAATGCAGCTAAAATTAGGAAATAGAAGAGCAGGGCTGCTGTGCGCAAATCTGCAGTGAGTGAATAACCAGAGGCCAATGTCACTGCTGGAAAATGAGGCTTGTATGGAACATTTATGGCGCATTTCATTTGCTGCTTCGATCTTTGAATAATTTATTGCAAGTGTTGGCAAACTCAAAGAGCTGATAATTTAATATTAGCCGTTTATAAAGCTCTTTCACAAACAAAATATTTACTTTGGGATTTGCCGATTATTCTTGATGTTACGCGACTCAAAGGTGCTCGTGTTAGCAGCCTCAGGAGGATGAGAGGCCGAGTAGGTCCTGCCTAGATTCGAATCGTTGCCATTCAGGTCACACACAGGTCTCTGGGGTGAGGACTCAACAGACGAAACATTCTTAAGAGTCAGTGAAAGATATAAAGGCAGTTTTTTTCATATTTTGTTCTATATATTCTAAGGAAAATTAGAACATGTTCATTTTTACATGATGTTCGTTGCATGATTTTATCCAAACCAACTATTTCCAGGACTCCGCTCGTCCTCGTGCATGGGCTCTTAACGCCAGACACGACCCTTGGCTCAGCTCTGGCTCGGGTCTCCCTGTTAATTTGTTGGCTTGCCACCTCTAATAAAAAGTAATCAGACAACTTTCTAAGAGACCGGTTTACTTTCTGCGTTTCTTGGCCTTTACGTTAATACTCGATCAGTAAAATAAGAGGTTTCTACCTGGTTATAGGAGGGATCAATGATGACCACCGCTCACGCACTCTCCCTGGCAGTGGCGCTGGAGCGTGACCCACCGTGACATGTTAGAGCGGCAGCAGGTGTGCAGTTCCGCACTGCGCACAGTGCGCGTCGCGGGGGCTGTCCCAGGGCCGTCACATCATACGGTCATTGGGAGTGCTAAGATTGGCGGCCCTGGGACCCCGTCGCTAGGCAAAGGGAAACTGTAACAACAATTGAACAACGCTGCCATTGCTAGCCGGGGTCGGAGCCGGAGGCTGCCAAATCCTGCCAGGGGGCCGCCACTGCCACGATTATCAGATCCTTCCGATCCGATCCTCGTCGTCGTGGTGGCCCCTGGGGTTTGGCGGTCCTGTGCAGGTGCACACTTTGCACATGCCTAGGGCCGGCCCTGCTGCCCCCCCTCGTTGCTTCTGCTTGCTGTCCTGCCCCCTCCTCGTTGCTTGTGCTTGCTGTCCTGCCCCCCTCGTTGCTTGTGCTTGCTGTCCTTCTCCCCCTCGTGCTTGCTGTCCTGCCCCCCCCTCGTTGCTTGTGTTTGCTGTCTTGCCCCCTCGTTGCTTTTGCTTGCTGTCCTGCCCCCTCGTTGCTTGTGCTTGCTGTCCTGCCCCCCTTGTTGCTCGTGCTTGCTGGCCTGCCCCCCCTCGTTGCTCGTGCTTGCTGTCCTACCCCCTTGTTGCTCGTGCTTGCTGTCCTGCCCCCCCTCGTTGCTTGTGCTTGCTGTCCTGCCCTCCCTCGTTGCTTGTACTTGCTGTCCTGCCCCCTCATTGCTCGTGCTTGCTCTCCTTCCCCCCTTGTTGCTTCTGCTTGCTGTCCTGCCCCCCCTCGTTGCTTGTGCTTGCTGTCCTGACCCCCCTCGTTGCTTGTGCTTGCGGTCCTGCCTCCCCTCGTTGCTCGTGCTTGCTGTCCTGCCCCCCCCTCGTTGCTTGTGCTTGCTGTCCTGCCCCCTCGTTGCTCGTGTTTGCTCTCCTACCCCCTCGTTGCTTGTGCTTGCTGTCCTGCCCCCCCCTCGATGCTTGTGCTTGCTCTCCTGCCCCCCCTCGTTGCTTGGGCTTGCTGTCCTGCCCCCCCTCGTTGCTTGTGCTTGCTGTCCTGACCCCCCTCGTTGCTTGTGGTCCTGCCTCCCCTCGTTGCTCGTGCTTGCTGTCCTGCCCCCCCCTCGTTGCTTGTGCTTGCTGTCCTGCCCCCTCGTTGCTCGTGTTTGCTCTCCTACCCCCCCTCGTTGCTTGTGCTTGCTGTCCTGCCCCCCCTCGTTGCTTGTGCTTGCTGTCCTACTCCCCCTCGTTGCTTGTGCTTGCTGTCCTGCCCCCCGCTCGTTGCTCGTACTTGCTGTCCCGCCCCCCTCATTGCTTGTGCTTACTCTCCTGCCCCCTCGTTGCTCGTGCTTGCTCTCCTGCCCCCTCGTTGCTTGTGCTTGCTCTCCTGCCCCCTCGTTGCTTGTGCTTGCTCTCCTGCCCCCTTGTTGCTTGTGTTTGCTCCCCTGCCCCCTCGTTGCTTGTGTTTGCTCCCCTGCCCACCCCTCGTTGCTTGTGCTTGCTGTCCTGCACCCTCGTGCTTGCTGTCCTGCCCCCTCGTTGCTTGTTCTTGCTGTCCTGCCCCCTCGTTGCTTGTGCTTGCTGTCCTGCCCCCTCGTTGCTTGTGCTTGCTGTCCTGCCCCCTCGTTGCTTGTGCGTGTTCCCCTGTCCCCTCGTTGGTTGTGCTTGCTCTCCTGCCCCCCCTTGCTGGTTGTGCTTGCTCTCCTGCCCCCACCCCCCTCGTTGCTTGTGCTTGCTGTCCTGCCCCCCCTCGTTGCTTGTCCTTGCTCTCCTGCCCCCCTCATTGCTTATGCTTGCTGTCCTACCCCCTCGTTGCTTGTGCTTGCTGTCCTGCCCCCTCGTTGCTTGTGCTTGCTCTCCTGCCCCCCCCTCGTTGCTTTTGCTTGCTGTCCTGCCCCCTCGTTGCTTGTGCTTGCAGTCCTGCCCCCCCTCGTTGCTCGTGCTTGCTGTCCCGCCCCCCCTCATTCCTTGTGCTTGCTCTCCAGCACCCTCGTTGCTTGTGCTTGCTCTCCTGCCCCCTTGTAGCTTGTGCTTGCTCTCCTGCCCCCTTGTTGCTTGTGCTTGCTCTCCTGCCCCCTCGTTGCTTGTGCTTGCTCTCCTGCCCCCTTGTTGCTTGTGTTTGCTCCCCTGCCCCCTCGTTGCTTGTGCCTGCTCCCCTGCCCCCTCGTTGCTTGTGCTTGCTCTCTTGCCCCCCCTCGCTGATTGTACTTGCTCTTCTACCCCCCCCTCGTACCTTGTGCTTGCTGTCCTGCACCCTCGTGCTTGCTGTCCTGACCCCTCGTTGCTTGTTCTTGCTGTCCTGCCCCCTCGTTGTTTGTGCTTGCTGTCCTGCCCCCTCGTTGCTTGTGCTTGCTCTCCTGCCCCCCCCTCGCTGGTTGTGCCTGCTCTCCTGCCCCCACCCCCCTCGTTGCTGGTGCTTGCTGTCCTGCCCCTCGTTGCTTGTGCTTGCTGTCTTGCCCCCTCGTTGCTTGTACTTGCTGTCCTGCCCCCTCGTTGCTTGTGCTTGCTGTCCTGCCCCCCCTCGTTGCTTGTCCTTGCTCTCCTGCCCCCCCTCATTGCTTATGCTTGCTGTCCTACCCCCTCGTTGCTTGTGCTTGCTGTCCTGCCCCCTCGTTGCTTATGCTTGCTGTCCTGCCCCCTCGTTTGTTGTGCTTGCTCTCCTGCCCTGCTATTGGCATTGTAAATGACAATGCCATTTATTTATTTATAAAAATAATGTCATGAGCAATGCCAATAGCTCTAACTTTAAGAATGCCGAGACCATTGCATTGTAAATGCTTGTTTGTTAACTGTTTGCAATACAACTGTTTCTCCCTTGTCGAAACGCCTCTGGATTCTATCCAATGTCTGCATCAATTGTGCTTTTACCAGAAGTCATATTGTATCTGTCATTTAACAATCGCTACGAGGCTTATGCACGACCCTGCAGAATAAATCAGCTCTTTTGGAAAATCAATAAATAAAATCACAAAGAAAAATAGGGTCCAGAAAAAGGCAAAAAACATAGGATGGCAAGCAGGAAAGGAGAATTTCCTGAAAACCCTTAACATCTATCCCCTAAAAAAATGTTGTGAAAAGAAACATCATTAAAACAACTACATAGAACATTGCGAAAAGGACATTCCAAGAACGTTCACAAATGTCGGGCATAGAAATATAATGAACAGGATAACTCTCTAGTACATCACAGGCCCGATGTAGGTAAGTTCATTTTACCACTTCTTAAATACCGAATCATACCGATTCGGTATTTAAGAAGTGGTAAAATGGAGGGGGGGGATGTAGGTATTTCAGATTCGGTAAATACTGAATCGGTAAAGCCCATTGATTCCTATGGGTATTGAAGCCCATAGGAATCAATGGTCATTACCGAATCGGTATTTACCGATTCGGTAATTACCGATTTTTGCAAGGGTGCAGGGGGTGTCACTTTGACACCCTCTAGCACCCCAATTCTGGACTTGTGTGCCATGTGGCACACAGACATGCCCTAAGGGCATGTCTGTGTGTCACATTGCACAGGTGTGCATGCACAGATGTGCATGCACACCTGTAGTCGGTATTTTACCACCCAATTGGATTGGGTGTTAAAATACCCTAATCTTAAAGCCCTGTGGCACTCTGACATGTGCCAGCTACATCTGCATTTACAGAATCGGTATTTTACCGAGTCTGTATTTACCGATTCGGTAATTTTACCGAATCAGTAAATACAGAATCGGTAAAATACCGACTCTGTAAATGCATGCCCTACATCTGAAAACCGTAATACCGGTCGGAAACGGCCGAATTCGGCCGTTTCCGACCGGTATTAGGGCACCTACAAAGTCTTTCTATTTGTCTTGAAGCTTAGACGAGAGATCAGGCCTGGTGTAAATGTTGGAATTATTTTTCACCAGTTCCTTGCCTTAACAATGCTGATCAGCACTTGAGACACCATACGCCCCAGGGACTTCTGACAAACCAGCCTCACCTTCAGACACTTCCATAACCACTTCATGGCCGACAGGATTAGATGAAACCCTCCCACTCTTCACACAATCACGACTCCCATTCGAGTACAACCAATCAACGTGATCCACGTCATTCACCTCATCTATCCCGCCATCAGGTACGGTTCTAGAAGGTGGACTGGGTGGGTCGGGTGGTTTGAACTGTGTGGTGTTCTTGAGCCGCTGAGGCCTCAGCTATCCTATCGTCCTATCTCAGCTACACCCAAGTTTTTTTTACAAGTCTTTAAATGACCATTTACATGCCCTTGAGACCTGGTTAACGAGGCTTTTTTTCCACTAGTTCCAGTTCTCCTCGGTCCAGACTATGCCTATTCCTTATGTTTGTATTTTATTTTTACTGCCACAGAGGGAGAATGTATTTCATGAAAATGCATATCACGAGTCGGGTTGCCACCTTTCCAAGAGAAACATAGCGACCATTTGTTGTTTATAGAGTCTGCACAGGCCTGGCTGTGATATTAAATACAGCTGTAAAAAAATCGTCTGTATTCATTTGCAGCACAATTTTTCTGTCTTTGTTTCCTTTAATTAGTCATGGATCATTAACACTGCTCTAGAACACATTTGAAAGTACTTTATAATTATGTGTACTGTTGTAAGTATGCACAGACGGGGGCTAAAAATACTGGCTTTAGGTGCCTTTTTGTTCAGGCCGGCACATCAAAAACCGGGGGTGCTGATAGAAATCCAGTCAGCTGGCAACCCTAATCACAAGATTGTGTTTGTTGCAGAATCAGCAAATTATTTTTCCTTCAACCTCCATCCCTGATTGATGCCATAATAGCAGTAGTTTATCTTATCTGAAACTCTACTCGCCAAATGTCAATAACATGCTGAGTTACTCCAAGTATCTGGGCATACATCCTGCATTCGGACAACGAATTTCTCATTCTCACCACTCACCCTGCACTCACAGCGATCACACTGCACTCGCACCGCTCACCACTCACCCCACTAACCCTGCATTTATACCCTGATTGATACCATAATAGCAGTAGTTTATCTTATATCTGAAACTCTACTCGCCAAATGTCAATAACATGCTGAGTTACTCCAAGTATCTGGGCATACATCCTGCATTCGGACAACTAATTTCTCATTCTCACCACTCACCCTGCACTCACAGCGAACACACTGCACTCGCACCGCTCACCATGCACTCATGCTGTTACCCTGCACTCGCAACGTTTATGCTACTCTTACCCTGCACTCACACGAGCACACCATTCACCCTGCACACACAGCGACCACACTGCATTCATGCCACTCGCCATTAACTCACAGCGGTCTCTCTTGACTTACCCTGCGGTCACAAGATCACACCGCTCACAGCAATCACACTGTACTCACACCATTCACCATGCACTCACACTGTTCACCCTGCACTCACCCTGCAGTCACAAGCACACTACTCACCCTACACTCATGTGTCACTTCACTCACTTGTCACTCTCACTGCTCACCCTGCAATCTCACTCAAACAAGCACATCACTCACCATGCATTAATTCCTCCCACTGCACTTTCACCTGCACCCAAACTCATATGGTTACATCCCTCACCCTGCAGTCACTCCTCTCGCTCTACTTTCACACTGGCACATCACTCACCATGCACTCACATAATTACTACAATAGCTAACCCTTAACTCTCATGGGCAGACCACTCTCCCTGCACTCACACCATGCAAACAAGCACATCACTCACCCTGGAGCACACTACTCACCCTGCACTCCCTCCTCTCACCCTGGACTCACACAGACACACCTTTCAGCTTACAATTATACAGGCACTCTGTTCACTCTGTCCGCATTAAGGCACAATAGTTAGCCAGAACTTATAGGGACACACAACTCAGCCAGCAATAACTCCTCTCACCATGCACTCACCAGTCACTTTCACAGATCACCCTTCACTCTTGCTGCTCACCTTGCACTGACACACAGACACCCCACTAACCCTGCATTTATACCACTCACACCACCCTGCACTCACTCCTTTCACTTTGTACTCACTCCTCTGACCTGACACTCAAATGCGCCATCCTCTTGTATTGCATTCATGCAGCTCACTCAACACTCACATCGGCAAGGTTTTCACTCTACACTCACACTCACTCTGCACTCTCTTACACTATTCACCACCACCCAGCAGAAGACAAGAGATACCAGGATGCAGCAGGTGCAGTGACACCATGGCCGAGAGCCTGGAGAGTGCTAATGAAACCTGATTATTGCTGCATTTCCGATTTCAAACACGGGACCCAGTTTGTTTCTTGCACTAGGGCTGCTGACATACTGGCTATGCCACTGACAGCATAGCATACAGAGATGAAGGCACTTGAAGGTGATGCTTTTTAGGTCTCGCTGAGCCAGCGCATGCGTTGCTCCGAGACATTTAGTATCGGGGTTTTCAAAGTTCTGCCACTGGCATTTGGTGGCCTAGCGTTTGAGTTCACGTGAGGGTGCATGCGAGCAGCCGTCATCTGCCTCCCTTCCAGCGCAAACAATTTTTACTTTTTACTACCGTGTTTTTTTTTTACATTACATTAATCGCGCTATCACTTTGACTTTTTAGTGCTGCTGCGCGCCCGGCACATTCCTCGCACTGTGCTGGGGCAGGAACAAGAATTGAGCTAAGGCTCAGGAGTCAACGTAGCACTGCAGGCGGTGCTAGTACAGGAACAGGGAATTACTAAAACTCCAGGAGTCAAGGTAGCACTGCAGGCAGTGCTGGTTCAGTAACAGGGAATTACTACAGCTCAGAAAACAAGGAGTCAAGAGAGCACTGTAAGCAGTGCAAAGCAGGAACAAGAAATAGCTGAAGCACAGGAAGAGAAACAAAGAAGAACTACAGCTCAGGAACTCAGGAAACAAGGTAGCACTACAGGCAGTGCTAATTCAGGAACAAGGAATAGCTATAGCTCAGGAATCAAGGAACAAAGATTAACTAAATCTCGGGAATCACTGGAAACAAGGATATTAAAGGCACTGGAAACAACGATCGGTCTCACCGGTATACAGCTACAATGACCAACACTGGACCAAGGGGAGCTGGGGCTTAAAAGAGCTCACAGTAATCACATGCATCAGGTGTGAGCAGACTAGCAGCAGCCAGCCATAGGTGAGCTGAATTCCTCCACCCATCCTTGGCCTGCAGGGGTGGAGATGAAGCAGTGAGCTGAGAATTCTGGGTAATGGAGTGTCAAACATGAGCAGGCTGGCTTCCACAAAACCTGGTATGGATTGGAAATGGATATCAATTCCCCAGTAGTGTCCAAATGGCAGGAAGTTAAATATGCGTGAAGGGGAGGGTCTGTAGCTTATTATGACACTAGAGAGTCCCACAATTCAGCCCCCTGGTGGTGGACACGGGAACACAGGGAACAGGTTGTGACACATAGAGAGTCAGATGAGGATGCACCTTGGGAACCCACCAGGAATCAGCCGATCTGGATGGAGGACAGCGAGATCTCAGAAGGCAGAGAAGATGCCTAGAGCAGGTCCACATCACTGTACCGCTTAAGACCCAACCCCGAACCCAGCTGGGTCCTCAAAGACTATATGTGGGGCAACCAGGTTACGAAAGGAGAACATAGAGAAAGAGAGACATGACCAAAAACTAACGTGGGGAGGGATGTGGAGTGCCACCCGGACTCTACCTACGTCCATGTCAGAAACACACACCCTGGAGCAGGGCGCGGCCGACAGGGAAAAATAAACGGGCGGTGGACTGCTTGTGGCCATGCCCTAGCATCAAATGTGTGTCTGGTGTTTCTGTCACCCATCAGATAGATACTCTAATCACCTCCTTGGACCAGACCCTTCACACTCCTGTTTCCATGATGACATATGTGAAACATCTGCCTTGGTGGAACTGGGCAGACTGCAGGATAGACTCCTTGAGTTAAAGTCTCTGCACCCACAACAAAACACTGCACATGAACAATCCTACATAAGCAAACCAGCATCTAGTGCGTACCTTGCAAAATGCAAAGAGGATTCCTCGAAGAGGTGGTGCAAATTAAATAAGTGTTAATCAATGGTTAGAGCGGCAGACCCTGATGCAGAGGTCTAGCCCGGGACCAGGGTTCAATTCCCTGCCTCGGCGGGTCTTGGGATCAAAATTCCACGGACCTGATAATTCTCGCCTCAGTGCCTATTCCAATCATGGAGTCCCACTCTGCAACTCTGGGCAATAGCTTGCTTAATCTCCACAACGGCGCCCACAACGCTAAGGATGCCTGGCCTCCACCTTGGGGGTGCCCAGGAGTGGACGCCTCACAGGGAAAGCCAGGATGAATCAGGATGGGTTCCACAGCGGTATTCATACAAGCGCCTTGAGACTCTTGCGGGTGAGTATTGCGCTATGCAAGTATCAATTTTACATTTAATTTAAGCAGCCAGGTATATCAAATAACCCACTATCAATATAGCATTAGAATCGGTGTCAGTGGGTTGTAAGAAGAAAAACGCTTGTCGCCAATTTTTTAAGCACAACTTTCCATATAAAAAGGAAGATAACGTCACAGGTTCCATTTGAAAAGTAAATGCGCGGAGTTTTTACCAAGAATACAACCTGTGACTGGCTCCATGAAGGCTGCATCCAGATGCCATTCATCAATCCCTAGGAGAATGCCAGATGGCTTTTAGAACAGACACGCCTTACGGGAAAAGCAGGCACAGGTATGACTACAATTAGTTTGTATAGCATAAGTCATAGTTAACATAACATATATATGTATATACTACCTTAACAAATGTGGCTGTAAACTTGGTTTTAACATCGACCCTTAACAGGGATTCTTTGGGAGGCAGTTGGAGGTGACCTTGTTCCTGTCTGCAGCTCTCTGGAACGTTTCAATGAGCTTAATACAGATGTTTCAACAGCAAAAGGTGTCATGTCTTACAAGTTGGTGATGAGCGCGGCCCAGCAAAGGACCCACGTACCTTTTTCTTCTCATCTCTGTGGAAAAACATTGATTTTCAATTAGGATACTTAGAGTATTGCGGCCTCTGTTCATGTGACTTAACAGCATGGCACAAGTCCTATAAAAAGAAGTGGGGGGACTGACAATATGCAAATGACCTCATGACATCACGTGCTGAACGTGTCCCAGTGTCAAGTCCTATAAAAAGAAGTTGGGGGACTGACAATATGCAAATGACCTCATGACGTCACGTGCTGAACATATCCCGGTGTTTGAAAATTACACCGGGACACGTTCAGCATATTTCTGTGGGGCCCAGCTTCTTGGCAGGGGGGACGGCGTCCACCCTGTGAAAAGAGTTGGGGGATGACGTTTATCTGCATGAACCCCCGACTCGAACCCTGCTTAACAGTGAGCATTGGGTACATCTTCACGCTTCCATAGATAATGGCCGACATAAATCTCCTTTTTGGATGGGAGCCACTGTGCTTAAGAGAGAGCAACTGTAGGCATTGTGCGGCGGTGTGAGTACGAGTTTGACAGCAAAGCAACCACCACGCAGTGCGTGTGTGCCTCTACACCGTACGCCATCATCGTCTCATCAACATTTGTGTTGCATTACACCAGCACAAATGCATTCAGGTCACACTGAGTGACCTTGTGTGTAGCAGCCATATTGATCTTAATTGCTGCCAACATATCCAAACATGAAGCCTCATATGGAGATATCAGTGCACAAATATGAATACAAATACACACATTTTTGGAACAATTTGATTAACTCTGTTATTGATTATTCTGATTTCCTTTCCCATTGAATGGCAGTCAACAATGTGTTATATAGATTTTTCAACCCCCATATATAAACTTCACTGGGGACGTCTTCAGGACACAAAATGTTACCAACCCTCTTACTAAATCCTTGATATATAGAAGGGATACAACCATGCCACTACTGTTGGATGGCGGAAATGTCCGAGCTCATCTGACATAATAAAATTACTCCAATTGGGCCAGTTTGCCCAAATACAAATTAAAGGCACAGCAATGATGTCCCACAAATCAGTGTGGAAGTCGGTTATCTCTCTGTCGCCAAAAACAGAAAATCAGAATATTCAATATTATAGTTCTTTGTTATTCAAATTGTTCCTAAACTCAGTCAACAGTATTTTATCTGTATTTCCTGATATGGCACTTGTGCACCAAAGATCACTTTTGTCACCATTCACTTACACTGCGCCTCAACTTAGAGGACCTTTTTATTGTTTATGACTGTGTTTATTCATTTGATTGAAGTGAGTAAAGCAAATCTGAGATAAGGCATTGCAAACCGTACCTATCTTTCTTTATATTGGTTTGCCAAGAGAGCTTACAGATCTTTCTGAGGGAATCACTGTTCGTGTTCTGCTACAGATGTGTCAGCAAAGATCATTATAACCATTATAAATGCTGTCCAGCTTCAAATAAACGATGTACCCACTGTACAACTGTTTGCCACTTTGAAAGAGTGTGAAAGAAAAAATAGAATACGTTCCGAGTCCAGTCTGTTGTAGAGAATTCAAACTCCTCTTCTGACTGTGAATACAGTAAAGAAGTGTGTGGTCTACTAATTGTGGAGACAGGAGTTTAAGGTTTTAATATTAAATCACACAAAAACCTATTTGCTCAATGAAATTAGGAAGTGTGCCCATTTACATCGTAGAAAACACAGGTTCACCCTAGAGTACAGTAAATAAGTCTGTTTGGATAGATACGTTTGAGAACCTGATTGGTAAGAAATAAGAACTGCCATATATATTTCCAGACAGTTTTACAGGTCAATCAATAACTGTGGTGGGTTTTATAATGGTGTCCCTTGATTTTAACGCCTTAACCGCGGCGGCAATTCCGTCACGGTGTGGGCGTTCTATTGAGTGGGCTGCGACGGCCGTTGGCCTTTCAAAGCCAACGGCCGACGGGAGCACGGAAGTGGTTAAGAGTAGAACATCTTTAGTAACTCTTTATGTTGCAGAGAAAGGTAATTTTGTCCTTCTTTAAAATAATTTTTTTATGAAGTAGAAAATTCCAGAGCGACTGAAGATGCGATGGAAGGGTGCTGGGGGACAACTTACTGCATTTTTTATTGTTTAGTGGGCTGATAAGTAAGACAGAACTTATTTGTCTATGTGTAGCATTCTCTGTGGCAAGGGAATTGAAAGCAATTGAAATTTCAGGCACCATGACTTACTTGATTGTAATCGGCTGTGAACTAATGTTAACCTTAATAAAAATATTTATAAAATTAAAAAAATAGAAAATTCCATTCATTGCATGTATTAATTTATAAACCATTTGACCGTAGACACCTTTTGTCCTTTTTTGAGTCGATCAGAGGGTGTTAGGTGCCTTATTGTATTTCAATAGTGAAGATCAAGTGTTACGTATGAATAATGATGATAGTTTTGCTCAGGAGATTTGTAAAGAATTTCACAGTGTGTTCTTAGGAAATTTAGATGGGTCCACCATAGGATCATAATAAAGGGGAATCCTAAACCTGTGGCACATAGAGTGTCCAATGTTCCCCTTGGGGTCAGAGATTATGTTGTTGTAGAGTAAGAGAACTTGGAATTTACTAGGCATTATTGAAGCGGTTGAAGATAAAGAGCGGTTGGCTCTCTTGGTCATGGACCGACAAGCGAATGGCAGTGTTAGATTATGCATAGATTTGAGAGATCTGAACGTTAACATCCATGTTAACACGTTTTTCCTGTCTAAAATTCATAAAATGATAGCCATGGTCAAGGGAAATGAATGTTTTTTCTTCCCCCAACCTTCCCTCAAGTTATTACCAGATTCCACTTCATCCCAAATCTAACTGCTAAACAGCATTTTTTTCACCCATTGGGTATTATTAATTTGTACAAATGCCATTTGAGCTGAGTTCTGCAACTGCCATTTTCCAGGGATTAATGTAGCAGCTTTTCAAGGATCCCACAGGAGTCATTCTTTTCCAAGAAGACATATTAGTCGTGGGGAAAACCAAGAGGAGCATTATTGTCCTTTGAAGAAAGTATTAACTATGTTAAGTGAAAAGGGGCTGACTGCTGAATTTAAGAAATGCAAGTCTGCTGTGCCTTCAGTGACCTATTTTGGGCATGAAATAGGAGAGAGAGGTGTGCCTCCGAAAAGAGAAATTGTGGAGGCAATTAAAACGCTCCAAGCCCTACTCTAAATATGATGCGAGATGCTTTCCTAGATTAACAGAGTTTTACTCTTAGTTTGTATGTGACTTTGCCACAAAAACATATAAAAATAGACAATTACAAAAAAAATGTTTGAATAAAGCAAAGATCTTCAAGTATGTTTGAGAATATAAAAAATGAGAGAGAGAGAGAGAAAGAGAGAAAGAGAGAGAGATATTAGCATTTGTGGGGGGTGGGCAAATTTAGACAGTGTGTGGGTGGTGTTCAGCGATTCTAATCCAAACT
This sequence comes from Lissotriton vulgaris, assembly GCF_964263255.1. NCBI lineage: Eukaryota > Metazoa > Chordata > Amphibia > Caudata > Salamandridae > Lissotriton > Lissotriton vulgaris. The sequence continues at coordinate 547,537,936 of NC_141699.1, read as the reverse complement.
TATCACAAACCCTTCACCAAGATCTTAACTACAATCTGTATGTTTTTTTTTTTTTTTTTTTTTTTTAAAACCTTTATTTACAAATGCACAATACACAGCGTCTGCCTACAACCCCGCAGGGCCGGCCGCTATGACAAAGACAGGCTGAGCGAAAAGTGGAATATGAGGCAGTACGTTGCTGGAGCGATCTATCACATCAACATTATCGGCAAGAGCGTCATACCATACAAATAGGATAAGAAAGGTTTAATTTTATGTTTTTGTCGAAGTGAACACAAACAAACAAACACATGGTATCATAGTGGCAAGGGTTGCTGGAGGTGGGGGGGAGGGGAATGGATGAAGGAGAAACATCGAGGGCAAGGGGGGGGTGGCGCGCACAAGAGAGCAAAGCATGTGGTGAGTAGAGGGGAGGAACGTAAATCACGGAGAGGAGGGGAGAGGGACCTCGTACTCAAGTGGAGGTGAACAGATGTCTCCACGGTAAGTATTCCAGGGAGCCCAAACTCTGGACCACTTCCCTGGACGCCCCCGGGCCTCATATACCGTCTTCTCTCGGAACATGGACCAGTCCATGTTCTCTTTCCAGGCACTTAGAACTGGTGGTCTAGGGGAGCCCCAGAGCTGCGCAATATCCCTCTTCGCGATCATATTGCCTAGGGTGACCCAAAGTGTCTGGGCAGCAGTACAGTCAGTCGGTTCCCACACATTCAACAGACAACGACGCGCCTCAGGGAGCAATGGGACCCCCGTGACACGACTCATAACATCATGCACCCTAGACCAGTATGCTACAATCATTGGACATTCCCACAGAACATGAAGAAAGGTACCATCCATCCCACACCCACGCTTGCAGCGTCCGTCTGCAACCAGACCCATTCGCACCAGACGCATTCCAGTGAGATACACGCGATGGAGGATTTTCAATTGGACAAAGCGAAGTCGAGCCGGAATAGCCACCTCCTTAGGGGAGGACACAGCGGACTGCCAGTCCTCGTCGTCCATTTCAAGTCCGTCAGCAGTCCAGGCAGCCCGGAGCTTCTCGAGCTGGTCAGCTCTGTTATTAATAAGCTTCTTATAAATCAAGGAAATGGTACTGTCTGGGACGTGGCCATCTAGAACTCGATCCTCCAAAGGGGAGGACTGCGGAACGTCCGTACCGGAGGGGAAGACAGAAGACAAGGCATGTCTCACCTGCATATACCGGAAGTGCTCCCTATCATCGAGCCGGTATTCCAGCTTTAGTGATTCAAAGGACTTAACCGCGCCACGTGTCCAAAGGTCCCCCACAGTACTAATCCCAATCATGTCCCATTTCTCAAACCCTTTCGTCTTCCACAGGTTGCCCAGTCGTTCCGAGTCATACAGTGGCGTCATACGTGTCAGTCTACCACCCCAGCCCGTGGCCACCGTAGCGTCCCGCCATGCACGCACTGCACATTTCGTCGGGCCCGTAAGGAGTCGAAAGGGGGCCTTAGAATATAGCGCCCTATTAAAGTTACCACCGGGCAACAGCAGTTTATCTAAAGCAAAGGCAGGGGCGGGCTCCGGAGAGTATGTCGCATGGTTGATGGCGCTCAGGTGCGAGGCCCAGTAGTATCGTCTAATATCCGGCAGCGCAATACCTCCGTCGTACCAGGAGAGCGTGAGCTTAGATAAGGCAATGCGGGCACGGCCATCCCAGATAAGTTGCCGCTGTAGACTCTCGACTTCATGGAAATAGCGGGCTGGAACGGGGTCGAAGAAATTTTGCAGGGCATAGAGGAAGCGGGGAAGCGACATCATTTTAAAGAGCGCCGCCCGGCCCAATGGAGATAAGGGGAGATCGCGCCATCTCCGAACATCCTGCTTCAGTCTGCGGAGCGGAGCATACAAGTTCCGCTCATAGCGGACCGAAGAGATCATGGATACATGGACCCCCAGATACTTAAAACCGTCAGTCGCTACCAGGATGGGAAATCTGCGGGGGAGAGGCGGTAGAGTACCAGCTATGGCGTAAACACAGGACTTGGTCCAATTAATGACCAGTCCCGAGTTCTTGCCGAAGGACGTGAGGACGTCGAAGAGAACATTGAGTGACTTCTGAGGGGAAGTAAGATAAAGGAGGATGTCGTCCGCATATAAAGAGACACGATCCTCGAGGTCAGGGGACCATCGGATCCCTTTGATCGAGGGTTCCCACCGGAGCCACGCGGCAAGAGGTTCGAGTGCCAGAGCGAACAAAAGCGGAGAAAGGGGACATCCTTGACGTGTGCCGCGGCCCAAGGGGAAGGGGTCTGAGCACCTTCCATTCACCGCGACCTGAGCTAGCGGTCGTTCATAAAGAAGCTTGACCCATGCGATGAATTTGGGGCCAAAGCCAAATTTGGCGAGGGCTGCCCATAGGTAGGGCCATTCAATGGTGTCAAATGCCATCGTGGCGTCAAGGAAGGCGATCACTGCTGGCTCGGCGAGAATAGAAGCTCTCGCGAGAACACTGTGGAGCCTACGCAAATTAAGAGCAGTGTTCCTGTGGGGGATGAAACCGGATTGATCCGGGTGGATCAGGTCACAAATCACAGTAAGCATACGATTAGCCAGCACCTTAGCGAGGATTTTGGGTTCCGCATTAAGGAGGGAGATGGGGCGGTACGAGGCACAACGGTCACGAGGTTTGCCATCCTTATAAATGACCACTATGGTAGCGAGGCGCTGCTCAAGGGGGAGGCACCCAGCATCAACCGCCTCGAGAAACATGTGACGCAAGTGGGCGGCCATCTTGTCGGGACAAAGTTTGTAAAGTTCAATGGGGAGTCCATTAGGGCCCATTGCCTTACCCGAGCGAAGGGAACGAATTGCGAGGGCAATCTCGTCAACAGTAAAGGGGGCCTCCAGAGCGAGGCGGTCCGCATCAGACACAGTAGGCAGGGCAATATCACGCAGGAGTAACCTGGAGTCGGCCTCATCTCGATCACTAACAGGCGTGTAAACCATACGGAAGTGGTCAACAAAGCACTCAACAACTTCACCAGGATCAGAGACAGTCACGCCAGAATCACGAACAATGGAGGGAACAACACGACTCGCACGCTCAGTCTTATCCAGCCACGCGAGAAGCTTGCTAGCCTTGTCACCCACATCATACAGTCGACCAAGTTGATTGGACCTCATCAATTTAGCAGCATCCGTGACACAGGCCTTATAGTCTGCTTGTTTCAGTTCCAATTCGTGCAACAGTGCAGGTGTGTCATTCCCACCCAACTCACTTTCAAGCGCAGTGATTTCGGTTTCAAGAGCCACAACAGCCTCCCTCTTGACCCTACGCTCAGTGGCAATGAGTGAGAGGGCGGAACCCCGAATAACAGTCTTGAAGGCCTCCCAGAGAACAGTGGGGGAAGTGACTGAGCCCAGATTCTCAGAAAAATAGCAATCTATTGCCTTAATCAAGTCTGAGCGGAGCCGGGGGGTTTTCAAATGCCAAGGAGGGATCGGGGGAATTCTATTACCAGGCAGACCACCCACAGAAATCGTAATCAGCAGGGGGGAGTGGTCCGAGATACCCCGGGGAAGATGTCGAATCTCACGAACAGTGGACAAAGTGGAGGCTAACATCAGAAAATAATCGATACGGGAGAGGCTGCCGTGCGCGCCAGAGTGAAAGGTGTATTGTTGGAGTGAGGGATGTAGTGAGCGCCAGACATCCACTAAGCCAAAAGTGTCAGCCATTTCACTGAGCCACATCTGGGACTGTGGCAATACCCTAGGGGGTAATCGGTCGCAGTCGCCGGACATGACAGAATTGAAGTCCCCGCCCAGGACCAACAAGCCGTCTGGCAGCCCAAGAAGAGTCCTGCCTAAATCAGCATAAGTGGTAGCCTGCAGTCCCGGGGGGATATAGACAGCAACAAACACGACCTGTTTACCCTCCCACCTCCCCGAAACAGCAGCATACCGCCCACGCTCATCAAGGATAACATCATCAATAGCAAGAGCAAGGGAAGACTTTACCATAATACCCACACCCCGGGAACCCGAGGTGAAACCCGCATGTGCAACCAGTCGATAACCCCGGCGGTCCAAGGCCTTGCAAGCATTGCCAATCAAGTGGGTCTCCTGAAGGAACACAACATCAGGGGCGTGGCGCCTCAAGAATTGCAGTACAATGCCCCGCTTAATCCTGTCACCCAAACCATTTACGTTCCAAGAAAGAATCCGCATTTCACCCCCCCCCATTACGGCAAAAACATTCCACACCCACCCCCCAGCAGGACCCACTATGAACAGTCATTGCAAGATATGAAATACCATGAAACAAAGAACAGAACAAATTAAACTAAACACAACTCAGTCCCCAAACACAGACCCCAGAACCCAAACCCGTTACAACACCCCCCTCCCTGCACCCCTGCTGACTAAAAAGCCACCCCCAACTGCAGTGTGCCTGTCGCCCCATACTTCTACACAAAGAACCCCCCGAGGAGGAAGGGAGGAATCACCCGTTACCGCACCGCCACGGGCAGAGTCAGTAGGGAATAAGTCAATATGTACAGTACATTGCATAGTCTCAATCGGAACCTCCAGGGCATCTGTTACTCCTGGGCCGCTGCACCACCTTCCGCACCACCAGGGCTTCCGCTCCCAAAGTCATCTGCCGGCAACGAGTCCAACCAGTCGGCTGCACGTTCAGGTTGATCGAAGAAATAGGCACGTTCCCGATATTCGATCCGGAGCCGGGCCGGAAACAGCATGGCATATTTTAGTCCCCGGTCCCTCAGGCGACGCTTCACCCCGAGAAAGCCTGATCTTTGCCGCTGCACTTGAGGAGTGAAGTCAGGATATATGGAGACAGAGTTATTGTCATACTTTAGGGGACCATGCTTACGGGCGGCCTGGAGGATAGCATCTCTGTCCCGGTAGTGAAAAAGCCTGGCGATGATAGGCCTCGGTGGGTTCCCAGGCTTCACTTGGCCTCCGGGAAAACGATAGGCGCGTTCTACGGCAAAGAACTTACTAAGTCCTGCCGGAGCCAGTTGGGCGACTATTAGTTCCTCGACCAAAAGGTCGGTCGCTACCGCACCATCGCCTTCCGGCACTCCGACAAGGCGTATGTTGTTCCGCCTGGCCCTGTTATCATAGTCCTCCATCCGCTTGAGCAGTAGGTCGTGCGATGCACGCAGATTGCCAATTTCGGATTGCGCCTCGGCCATGTCGTTCACCAGGCTCGACGTTTTAAGATCCAGTGCCTTCACCCGCTCATTTGTTTTGGCCAGGTCGGCTCGAATCAGAGTCACATCCACCGCCACCGTGTCTATTTTGGTCACTACGGCTTCGAACTGTTGGCCCATGTCAGCCTTGAGTCCAGCAATGGCAGCCATAAGGTCTTGGAGCGACACTTCCGACGTAGACGATGTGTCCGTTTGAAGTCCTTCAGCACCCATGCATACGGCCCCGGGGGAGCCTCTCGGCTGGGTATAGCGTTCGATCATGTTCGTCTGGATCGATCCCCCCGGGTCGTAGTCTTACGACGTCTTTCGGCCTCCACTTTCGTCGTCATCTCGCATTCAGAGTCTGCCGGTTAGCAAGAGAAGTGACGAGCAGGTAGAAAAGTCTCGAAACTCCGATGTGCCACTGAGACAGAGGTGTCGCGGCCTCTTTGCAAGTCCAACGGAGGAGCGTAAAGACTGAGAGGGCAGCAGGCGAGGCAGAGTAGGAGGAGACAGGAACAAAGGGAAAGAAACCGAAAGTGAAAGCAATACACCTCCGGCGGGCCAGATGCCAGGCAGCCGTTGTTGTTCAATTACAGGTCGGCCACAGTGGGCAGCCGAGTCCCCGGTCGCGCCCGTGGGCAGGCCAGAAAGTTGCGAGTTGCCGAAAAATGGTCCCCAGGGTCCGATTTCGACCGGAAAAGGATCAGCAGCATCAGCGATGATAGCTCTGCAAAAGCCCGTCAAAATGACCAGGATAGGTGAAGGATAGATAAAGGAGGACGGCGCGGGTCTCGGGAGCTCTCTGCTCACGCGACCATCTTGGATGCCCGCGTAGCTCCTCCCCCTACAATCTGTATGTTAAGGGTTATGCCACACTTCACCAATAGGTCACTGAGGTGCTTCGATTTTAATTATAGAATATATTATGTTGTAGAGAAAAAAATTAAGTAGCTGATTTTGTAAATCGATTGCCCATGCAGGAACGCTTCTGATGTGTGGAATGAGAGCTCCCAGGCAGTTGTGATAACACTGATGCTATAACAGACGCACAGTGGCAGGATGGTTATAGTAAGAATGCAATTTTGTGCAATGTGCATCAGTTTGTGTTGGGAGCTTGGACATGTGAAAAAGATTTAGAAATCAAGGATGGAATATCTGTGGATCAAGGGTTTTTTTGTTGAGAGGTTTCAGAGTTCTTCCCCCGGATAGTTTGAGGACTAGAACTCACCATTTTCCAAATTTCTTAGTGTGCAATTTGATTCATTACGTTTTTTTTGTTGTTTTTATTGGTTTTTGTTAAAGGAGGTGACATGAGTAGTATTTGATGCTCCAGAGCTAAGGTATAAATAACAAGGACACCCCTATCTGCTCACGTTGACCAGGATAAACACGTATTAAGACAATTATCCAGTGGTGCTCATTTACAAGTGGAAACTTTGCATGTACCTAAGAGGGATCACAAAGTTATGTCAATTTCATTTTTAGACCACAGTTAATTTACAAAACGAAGCACAGGACACATTTGGTTTCCATCTCAAATGCATAGACTCCAATCATATGTAACAAAATACTAAGTCAGTGATCATAGTTTAAACTACTCAGTGCTCCAATAGTGATTCTATTTATAACATATATAAACCAAGACACTGTACAATTCCCAATGATTGTCTCCATTATTCACAAACGTTCATAACAAGGTTGTGTGTTTTTCTATGACATCCTTTTAGAATAAATTACACAAGTCAACCAAACAAGAGGGTTTGTAGACGGTTCTTCCCTGCTTGAATGTTAGGGTCTCTTCAGGACGTACTCATCTGACAGCCAAACTCTTTGGGGGATTTTGAGAAGGCAGTGGGAGGTGAAGTTGCTCCTGGTTGCAGCTCGCTGCCATTTGTCCAGGGAACTTAATAATGAGGTTTCACCAGCAATAGAAGTCATGCCTTAAAGTAAGAGCACCTCTCTGGTCACTGATGCACAACACCAAAATGGTTTCACATAGGTTCACAACAAAGTCAACGCTCTGCCAACCAAGCACTACCCCACAGTGCAAGAGCATGATCCGTTCAATAAGGCACTTTGATGGCTCACAGTGGGGTTTTAACTTTGAAGTGCTATACAAATACAACCCATTACAATTCAAACATAGTGGAGAGCGATGAGGAAGGGGCTGCGGGTGTGGAGAGCAGGGGTCTTGGGCCGTATCTGCTTACCCTTCAGCACACTAGGCGAACCCAAGTGATGCCTCTTAATTCACTATCTCACATCTCAAGAACCATTGAAAGTAAACGCACTGCATCACTCAAGAACCCTCTACACACAGCAAGCAAGCAACATGAATGAGGATAAGACCTCAGTGTCTGGCTCATCATAGGGGAATGTGAGTGAGGGCAGAGGGATCAGCATTGTTGGACCCGGCCCTTTAGGCAGGTTCACCCGAGACTTTTTGCTTTTTCCTAGCCTGTTTCTGTGACCTGGTGTTGGTGATTTTAGGCCTCTGCGCACTTTTTCACTGTGGTACAGTGTAAAGTGCTTGAGCTCTCTGTGTATGTGTGGTGAGTGACCTGCCCTCCCATAGGAATGAATGGGGAATATGTATGCCCATGGTAGTTCCTGATGTGTGGGGAGTGCAGGGTCGAGTTTGATATGTACGAACTCTTGAGATTGAATGCTGCATAATGATATATGCAGCATGACTGTGTCTAGTCTATAAGTGCCACTTTTAGAGGTTGGCATGTTTGTGTAATTTGTGTCTGGCGTGTGATTGGCTGGTGAGCCTGGTCAAGGAGTGCCTGGGCCTGCTTGTGGATTGACTGTCTGGTTTGAGGGTGACAGGAGCTGGAATGCCCCAGGAGGTTGTCTGAGTCAGCCCGTGGATGAAAGGCTGCATCTGCTGCCAGGGAAGTGGGAGGAGATGGCACCTGGGAGTGACTAGGGCTGTGCCTACCTGACCACAATGCTGGCTCCACCTCCCGCTGGGCCACTGTCACCTCTGTCCCTGACACTGAAGAGAGTTCCCTAAAACCAGTTCTAGCTGGTTCACACACTGCCTGCACAAAGACTTCAAAGACTTTTCTCTGTATAAGAAGGGGCTGTGTCCCCTTCCAATTCGTTCTTGTTTCTGACTTGAATCCTGCCAGGGGCGTGCTGCTGCTTGGGCTCAGGGGAAGGCTTGCCTCCCTGAGCCCTGCCCAGCCCCTGGACACCTGATGGACGTTCCTTCTCTGGGAGTTGCTGTGCTCCACCTTATGTCCTGGACTGCTGAGGTCCTGGACTCCTTGAGGACTTTGCTGGACTTGTCCCTGTAGCACTGAGGGAGCGCTTCATTTGCATCTAGCGCTGAGAGAGCGCTTTATTGTCCTTCTAGCACTGGGAGCGCTGTGTTTCTTCTCTTTAGCGCCTGTGAGCGCTTCACTGGGACAATAGCGCTTAAGAGCGCTTTATTTCTGATTATAGCGCTGGTAGCGCTCTGCTCATTTTCCTTAGCGCTTGGAAGCGCTTTATTTCCCATGGCCGTTGCCCACCCGGCGTTTTCCCCCCGTAAATTGCGGCGAGATCGTCCCTGCCACCGCCCGGCGCCGAACTGGAAGTCAGGCAGGCCGGGGGCGGGACGACAGAGACAACCGGAAGTGATGGAGAGAGGAGGGGGAGCCTACCCCGCCTCCTCGTGGTCTGTGGCCGGTCTCCCATTCGATGGAGGGAGACCGGAGGTGTGGCGTCCTGTAGCGGGGCTCCCCTGTGCTGAGGGAGCCCCGGGAAAAGAAGCGGTCGGTGAGAGCCTCTCAGGCTCCTTTGTTCAAAGTCCCGGTCCCGAGATGGGGGACCGGGTGAAGCCGGGCATTTTTGTAAAGGCGGGGCTCTCGTGAGGAGAGAGCCCCGCGGTGGCGGCAGAGTGCCCCGGGTCCCAGGAGGGGGCCCGGGTGAATCCCGAATGCCGGCTGAGGCGCCAGGAGAGAGGAGGCGAGGCGTTGCGGGGCTCCCGTGTCCTGGAGGGAGCCCCCGCAGAGAAGTCCAGCGGCAGCGGCTCGACAAGTCCCTGGAGCCTGGTGAGTGGGGGCCGGGAAGGGGATCGTGTTCGGCGGCCGTGGTGGGTGCTGAGTCAGGGCGCACCCGGATGGCAGTGGGCCGCCCCACCAATATTGCAGAGAGAGGACCCCGTGGCTCCTACGATGGGAGCAGCTTTTGATTACTTAAAGAGCCAGTGAGCTCCGGCGCATAGGTGAATTCAGAGCCGGAGAGCTCCAGTTTTGGGGGCACATTTATTTGTCTCGAGACCCTGTGTGGCTCTGAAAGGGCCATATTTGTTGAAAGGGCCCAGTGGGGGGCGGGGGGGGGTGTCCGTGATACCCCAGTTTGCGCACCCTTAGTTTAGGAGCAGAGTGCTCCATGGACATGTTATTTTCTTTAGAGCCTGTGTGGCTCCAACATATGGCTATGACCTGCGCACATGGGTTTTCAGAGCCTGTGTGGCTCCAGCGTGGGCGCAGTTTGCGCCTAAGGGTCAGTGAGGACCCTGTCGCAGTTTGGACTCCCAGCTGCCCAGCAATTAGTGGGCAGCTGCACCGTTTAGGTTTTGGGATGTCCCCAGGTGCCCAGCAAGTAGTGGGCACCTGCTACGTTTAGGCTTGTGCTTGGACTGGCGCTGCATGGCAGCGCGCCCTGACATTGTTACACAGGGCGTCTTAGCCCCAACAAGGCCAGTTGGCCTAGGGACTGCCACAGAGGGCGGCTTATGTAAGTTTTGCGCAATTGTATGGTTATTGCACCTCTGAATGTGTTTTCTTGCATCATATGTTATTCCTGCAGCTCTGAATGTTTTTAGGCATCATGTGATTTTTGCGCTATTGTATTGTTCTGGCACCTCTGAATGTTTTTATGCATCATGTGTCTTCCTTTTCCCTGCGCTGCACCTCTGAATGTTTTAGGCATCATGTGTCTTCTTGCGCTGCACCTCTGAATGTATTTTATTGCATCATGTGCTTTGTTCTGAACACCGCTGAATGTGTAGGTTTATGCATCATGTGTTTCCCTTGTCTTACACCTCTGAATGTTTTTAGGCATCATGTGTTTTTCCTTTATTACTCCTCTGAATGTGTTTCATGCATCATGGGTAATGTGTTCTTGTTTATACCCCTAGGTGCTGTGTGATACTTAGGTGGTTGTTCTTTTTAGTACAGGTGGTCCTAGTGAGGTCCTGGTTCCTGTTACCAGTGGTTACTGGTTGTGTGCCATAGTTACTAATTTGTGCTACTATGATTTTTATTCTTTATTATTCTTTATTCTAGAAGTGCTATTTCTGATTCTGACAGTGGCCCACGTGGCCCTGTCTTGTGTACATAATCCCTTGTGAATATTGCCCGTGCCAGTTGGCACCATGTATTTTGTGTGATACTATCTGATGTGTTTTTTACAATACAAAAGTTATTTTATAATAACCTTGTGTGGAGTTCCTTTTGTGGTGTGCCTAGTATGTTGTTGCTGTTGTGTGCTGGCGCAAATGCTTTACACATTGCCTCAGAGTTTAGCCTTACTGCTCGTGTCAAGCTACCAGGGGGTGAGCAGGGGTTATCTTGGCGTGTGACTCCCTTGCCCTGACTAGAATGGTGGTTTCTGCCTCGCTTTGGCGTCAGCCTTAGCCAACCAGAAATAGCCAGTTCTAACATTGGTGGTCAGCGGTGCGGATTTGGACTTGTGTTTGCGCAGTGCCACAGCGACAGCTGGCTACATTACAAAACTCTGCAATTATAGATAGTCACATGTTTGGGATTATTGTTTTTGATTTTTGTTTTTCCTCAAGAGTGTCATTTTCAAATGTGTTTCTGCACTTTATGTTTAGTGGCAGATGAGAGAAAGTGACAGGGTGGGACGCCAGTAGAGGGGGAGGTTCCCATAGATTAGGAAACCCTTGCTGGGACCAGTGCCCCATCCCTGTTCCTGTTCCTGTCCCTGTGTGGGTAGATGGAAGAGAGGGAGTGTGGAGGAGAAATGGCTTGCTCGGGAGGGTGGTTATCCCCTGAGTGTAGTGTGTGCGTCTGGATTCCCCAGTATGGTAGGATCCAGTGGTGGCAGCTAAAATGTGTCCAGTGTGCGTGAAGTCCCATTCCCAGTTCCCAGAGTATGGTGCCTGGTGCTCAGTAAGAGGGGTACAGGTTGAGAGTCAGAGGCAGTGAGGAACTGTCTCACCAGTCTGGAGGGGGAGTGTGTGGATGAGTGGTGTCTTGAACTGGAGGAGTTGTTGTGAGTTTTTTTAAGGAGCTTGCACGTGAGGGGTACCTCTAGTGGTGTGCAGGAGGTCCTGCAGAGGCACTGGACAAGAAGGTGGATGTCTGGCGGTGTGCTAGATGTCTGGCAGAGGCATTAGGAAGTGAACCTAAAAGTAGTGGCTTGTGTATCTGATGATCCTGTGAAGGAGAAGAGGTTCATGTGTAACCCAGCTAGGTCCCAGTAGTATGGTAGGGGTGTAGGGGCTCACGCCCTGTCTCAGTGGAGGCGGAGTGAGTGTGGGACGGTGTGTCCCACGTTGGCCCGAAACCCTATCTCAGGGCCTGGAGGGTTCCCTAAGGGAGCGACAGGTCAGGGGCCTATTGTAGAAATTAGGGTTAGACCCATATAGTCAGTGGGACCTGGGTAACATGTAGGTATATATAGAGTGGTCCCAGACAGAACACAACGGATTTAGGAAAATCACGATGTTTAAGTTAAATAAATTTAGAAAAATTTCTAAATTTATTTAACTTAAACATCGTGATTTTCCTAAATCCGTTGTGTTCTGTATGGGACCACTCTATATATACCTACAGGTCAGGGGCCTAGGCTGTACATACAGGTCATTTGAGGAGGATCTTCCTGTGTCTAGAGGACGGGGAGTGTCTGTAACCAGAACTCCGGCGGTCCTAGTATTGGGCAGTACCGCTCCTAAGTGGAGGGTTAAGAAGTCCTGGCTCGCTGAGCATTTGACCATCTAGAGTGCTTGACCATTTTTGGTTATTAGAGAGAACAAGGGTCCTCAGGGAATGCAATAAAGGGGCAAATAAACATATAGACCACGATAAGTGCTATAGTTCAGCTTCCCAGCCCAGCCGGGCAGGGAATATTTAATTTTCAAATTTTTAGAATCAAATTTGACCAGGAGGGGGTCATATACAAAGAATTAGATAGGGCACAATCCTGTAATTAACCTGAAAGATAGAAAAACCATTAGAATAGAGAAGGAAATAAAATGAAAGAAGTTTTAACAGGCAAGAAGGGTTTTGGAGCCAGTTGTCGCTTGCGAGTTAATAAACAATCAAAGCAAGTCTCGACATACAGTGTATGCAGAATAATACACAATTGAATTTCAGCAACACTGTTTTTAAGCGTCAACGTTTCAATCCCTTGGCTCCTAATGAACCGGGATCATCATCAGGACTGTATTAATCACTGCCTGTTTCCAATACGAACGCCTGTGGAAGTAAAGAGGGTGAAAAATAAAAGAACAACATCAGGCATCCGCCTGAATAGGTAAAAATGAGACAACAATTGTAAGTAGCGAGGTCAATATGTGGCTGTCCAGCCATTATTAAACAGGGCCAGTATTCAGTCTGTGATTCATGCCTTAAGTGTGATTGAGGTGCATGCGATATTGTCATGCATTTGCGGGCCAACTAGGGGTTCAGTAAGAGTTGCATCATCATGCAATTGGGCTAGTAGCTCTACTATATACAATTTATACATCAGGTGAGTGATAATGGTGAATAAGCAGATGACTCAAAAACGGCGCAGTGAACTGGTGAAAGACTCCAATGGAGGATGCATCAACAAAAAATAGAGCTAATTGATCGCATATTGTGAATCCGGAGAGTGACAAAAGTGAAAGCCAGTGGACCGGAATCGGCGCAGTAAGTTGGTGAAAACTCTTGTGACTAAATGGCCAGGTGATAGAATGATGGCGTGTGAAGTCATCGGAAGGTTCAAACTGTGATTTCATCCAGATGGTCAAGAACAAATTAAGGCCAGTGGTGCCCGTGAGGACAATGACATTTCTTTAGGCCTACATTGATGGCGCGTGCTGGTGGTTTTCGCAGGGTGTAGGTGGATTCTATACATGCCAGATTCCGGTGAATAATACGCGGTGAAGTGTCAAGGAATTCACTAACCTGCCAAAGTGCAAGGATTGGCTTGGTCGGGCGCAATTCGCCGTAAAGATTACTGTCAGGGACCCAGGGTTGGAGGGACCTGAAAACAGGAATTCAATTGTGATCAATCGGGCTTAATCGGGTATGGAAATTACTGGGCATTGGGGCATTTACAATTACCTTAGCAAGACGGGTCAGGCCGTGAAATTCCGAGTCTTTCCGTATGTCTTCCTCGTGGCTCCCTAGATTATGTGGTCGCTTGAATCAGCAAACACGAGTGCTAAATAAAAGGGAAATTATATTAGAGCGGGATTATGGCACGGGAGGGATCAGTCCTAACGATAAGGGGGAGGGGGACACGGTCGGCGCTTACCTTATTTCACCTTGGCATCAATAGGTGGTGGGAGGTATGGCCGTGGATACACGAGTCTTTTGGATGTCGGAGGTCGCAAGCCCTTGGATTGTAACGCCGCTTGAGTCAGCGGTCTCTATTGTAAAAGGAAGGACTCTTATTAGGAGCGGGGATATCAAAAGGGAAAGCATTAACCTAATACTAGGGGGAGGCCAGGTCGGCGCTTACCTTAATCCACGGTGGGATCTGCGGTGGGTAGGAGGTAGAGACACGATGGTCTCACTGCACAGCTCCGTCAGCGTGGATCCGCTGTTCCCAGGTCGCTCGATTCCGGCGGGCTGTGGTTACTAAGCTGCCTGCATGGAAGACTGACTTATGCGTTTAGGCCGCGACTACAGCGGCCATGATAGAGTGGTTTGGGACCCGATTGGATGGGCAGGCAAGAGTGGGTTCAGGGTTAGGGATTAGTGATTAGGTACTGGGTGGGATATCGTGGGTGTGATTAAAAGTGCACAAACCGGTGATTAGGTATTAGGTGTTATACCTTTAGTAAAAATACCGAGTGAAGGTACATGCTCTACCAAAGTGACTGGCCTGTTATGCCCGGCATTTATACACATAGGACTAATTACATAAGAGTTTCTGTATGACAATGGTCGCAACAATACATTCTATGCATTGAGTTCAATCAAAATATATACTTGAGAAGGACATTTCTACTCCATGCAGTAATACCAGTAGTCCAAAATAACCATACGTCAAGGAATTAATAAAATGTCATTGAGAGCTCAAAGACGCATGAGTTCTTTTTGGGGGGGGGGAAGTTTTTGGCTTGATGTGCAGAGACTAGTGCGTAGATTAGAGGAGGGAGGTCCAATCCTCTGTCCGGTTTAGTCCATTCCGGATTGAGTCCAGCATTATGATGCACTTCAATTCCTCTTTGTTTAATAGACTAGTCATGCTGCCTCCTCTTTGGGGTAGTTTCAGTGCCTTTAAAACAGTCCAGCGGATGTCATCTTCGTCATGATTTGCTTCCATGAAGTGTTCTACCAGTGGGGCGTTTGGTGTCCTGCACCTGATGCGGCTCCTGTGCTGGCAGATTCAGGTTTTGATTTTTTGTGATGTTTGACCCACATAGATTTTATTGCAGGGACATTGGATGAGATAAATAACATTACTTGTATTGCAGTTTGTGAGTGTGTTACATTTGAACGTAATATTGTTAAACGCAAGTGTTTTACCTTCAATAGTCAACTTACAAACAGTACATCCACCACATTTGACATGTCCAACTATGGGGGACAGACCCCATGCCGCTTCAAGAGTAGACGAGTGGTTTGGACTAGGGAGCGCAGCTCGGACCAGATGGTCCTTTAAGTTCTTACTTTTTTTTAAAGCGAATAAGGGGCGCTCAATTTTTAGGATACCTGCATTAATCACGGGCCAGTGTTTTAAGACCATTTTTCTCAGTTTATTAGAGAGGGGAGAGAAAGTTGTTACGCATGCTATTCTGTCCATATTTTTCTTTGGGTTATGGACAAGCAGTGTTTCTCGTGGGCGATACCATGCCCTTTTCAGGGCGTTTTTAACAATTTTTCTAGGGTAACCCCTGTCTTTCAGTTTGTTGGCCAGGATAGCACCTTCTCTAAAGTAGTCCTCCTTGTGTGAGCAGTTTCTCCTAATCGTTAGGAATTGGGAGAATGGTAGAGAGTCCCTCAGAGCCCTGGGGTGATTGCTACTGTATTCTAGCAACGTATTTCTCTCAGTAGGTTTTCTGAATAACCGTGTGAGGAGTTCGCCTTCCTGATGGAAAATTGTTAAATCTAAGAAATTTATGGAAAAACTGTCAGATAGAGAGGTAAAGTTAAGGCCGAGCAGTTGTTGTTCATCCAGTGCATAAAGTGGCGCAGAACATTGGTGTCTAATCTCCAAATCATGAAGATGTCACCAATGTATCTGCGCCACATGACGACACCGGAGAAGAAGGAGTTAGATGGTAGCAAGAAGACTTGTTTCTCTATTTCATCCATAAACAATATAGCCAAATTTGGGGCAAAAATAGCGCCCATAGAGGTCCCCTTTATTTGTTGATAGAAGAGGCCTCTAAATGAAAAGAAATTTTGGGTGAGGCAGAGTTCCAGTAACTGACAAATGAATGACATAGTAATAGCATGAGGACGTGGTCGTGTGTCTAAGGTCTTCTGTATGACATGTAATGCCGCAGTTTGCAGGATATTAGTATACAGAGACTCCACGTCCATGGTGCACAAGGTATCTGTGATGGGACTGAAGGGGTGGTGCTCAATCAAATTGATCATGGACATGGAGTCTCGTACATAACAAGCTGTGGGAGGGACAAATTCTTTTATAAAGAAATCAACAAATGTCCCTAAGGGTTCCAATATAGAGCCGCAAGCTGACACAATAGGGCGGCCTGGTGGATTGGTAAGGTTTTTATGAATTTTCGGTAGTGAATATATCACCGGGGTCCTGGGACTTTTTACATTTAGGTAGTTGAATTATTTCTATGTCAAAAAACCTACTGATACAGCATCTAATGTAACTTTACGTATAATTTCCTGAATCTCCTTTGTGGGGTTGGATGCTAGCCTCAAGTAGTGATCTTTATTATTCAATTGTCTCTGGATTTCTGTGGTGTAAGAGTCAAGTTCCTGTATCACAATCCCGCCACCCTTGTCTGCTCTCTTAATAACTATGGAGTCATTGGTTTTAAGGGAACAAATAGCCTGTTTCTCCTTTAACGTGATGTTATAGGGTATAAACCTCCTTTGTTGTTCCATGTTTGAGAGGTCTTTAAGGACCAGTTTTTCAAACGTGATTACTTCTGATGGTACCAGTCCTGCAGATGGTAAAAAGGTAGACGGGGGCGGAGGGAGTATGTGCCTTGACTTCA
Organism: Lissotriton vulgaris; assembly: GCF_964263255.1. Classification (NCBI taxonomy): domain Eukaryota; kingdom Metazoa; phylum Chordata; class Amphibia; order Caudata; family Salamandridae; genus Lissotriton; species Lissotriton vulgaris. Next base: position 547,521,370 of record NC_141699.1, on the reverse strand, counting down.
GGCGATGGATGAATTTGAAAGAATGCTTTCAGGCGAACACGCCTGAAGAAACGTAGGAGCTCGGTGTGAAGCTCCATGAAATTGGGTGCAACCGTTGGGACAAAGGTCAAGCCCTTTTTAAGGAGGGAGAGTTCGTCTTCAGCCAGCAAATGAGTGGTGAGATGGAAGATGGGGATTGTATCAATTTGTGAGGAGCTCGGTGTTACCATTGGTAATAGTTGTTCCTGGTCCTCCGCTCCCCTGGAGGGTTGAACCATCTCTGGGCTTTCTTGACCCGCCCTCGTTGCGGCGGATCTTGCTGGCCTCTCTGTAAAAAAGAATTAGAATTCTGATGTGCGCCCCCTCGCCTTGATGTACTCGAGCCTTCGCCTGCGTCTGAATTGTCAGATGATTCGGCGGAGGTATCGGAAAACCCTACTAGGTTCTGTCGCCTATTGTATCTGCCTCAAGGTCTACTTTGTTGGGGATTGGTATATGATTTGTTGGTGTAAAAGTCTTTCTGCAAGTAGGGGTAGGTTGTTTCAATATTGTAAGATTTTATGTCCTTTTTAACCTTATTTGATTTTTTATTTTGCTCAATTCTATAAAACTCTGCCACGGTCTTATCTACCTGTTCTATGAGTTTTTTGCTTACAGTCGTTGTATTCGAATCCTCGATTTGTTTCAGGATATCGGCGATTTCTGACTCTAGTGATTTTAATGTTTCGGTTGCGGTATCAATACCTAATGCCAACCAATGGCGGGAGCAAGTAGTCCCTATGTAGCTAAAGCTTGTTGTATATTTGGGGTTATCTGTAAAGATACCCAGTATATTTCGAACTTGAAGGCCTAAGGGAATTACCTCTGCCTTGAGGTAGTCCGTCAGCATCAATACCATTAATTGCAGACGAACTTGCTTCTTCCTTAGTTTTTCTAATTGTTCTGGGATTGAGGTATTGATCTGGTTGGAGATATCAGCATTATCTGAAAGCAAGGATGGGCCAGAGCATAGGTGTTTGAGATAATCGTCTGTGTATAAAGGAGCTAAATTTGACATAATTGCCTCGCTAAGGAGAGAAGAGGGGGGGGGAGAGCTGAAGATTTCTCCGTGTGGGGTAAGTATAAGAAAGGTGGGGTAGAAGAGTAAGTACTAGGGGACCCAAACCAATAAGTTTGGACGAGATGTGAGCCCTTGCAAACCAGCGTTTGCGCTCAAGTCTTTTTAACATAAACAAGGGAACCCAGAGAAATACCTTTGGACCATGGGTAATATACTTATTAGAGAGAACAAGGGTCCTCAGGGAATGCAATAAAGGGACAAATAAACATATAGACATATAGAATTATGCACTGGATGAACAACAACTGCTCGGGCCTTAACTTTACCTCTACATCTGACAGTTTTTCCATACATTTCTTGGATTTAACAATTTTCCATCAGGAAGGCGAACTCCTCACACGGTTATTCAAAAAACCTACTGAGAGAAATACGTTGCTAGAATACAGTAGCAATCACCCCAGGGCTCTGAGGGACTCTCTACCATTCTCCCAATTCCTAAGGATTAGGAGAAACTGCTCACACAAGGAGGACTACTTTAGAGAAGGTGCTATCCTGGCCAACAAACTGAAAGACAGGGGTTACCCTAGGAAAATTGTTAAAAACGCCCTGAAAAGGGCATGGTATCGCCCACGAGAAACACTGCTTGTCCCCAACCCAAAGAAAAATATGGACAGAATAGCATGCGTAACAACTTTCTCTCCCCTCTCTAATAAACTGAGAAAAATGGTCTTAAAACACTGGCCCGTGATTAATGCAGGTATCCTAGAAATTGAGCGCCCCTTATTCGCTTTCAAAAAAAGCAAGAACTTACAGGACCATCTGGTCCGAGCTGCGCTCCCTAGTCCAAACCACTCGTCTACTCTTGAAGCGGCATGGGGTCTGTCCCCCATTGTTGGACATGTCAAATGTGGTGGATGTACTGTTTGTAATTTGACTATTGAAGGTAAAACACTTGCGTTTAACAATATTACGTTCAAATGTAACACACTCACAAACTGCAATACAAGTAATGTTATTTATCTCATCCAATGTCCCTGCAATAAAATCTATGTGGGTCAAACATCACAAAAAATCAAAACCCGCATCTGCCAGCACAGGAGCCGCATCAGGTGCAGGACACCAAACGCCCCACTGGTAGAACACTTCATGGAAGCAAATCATGACGAAGATGACATCCGCTGGACTGTTTTAAAGGACTGAAACTACCCCAAAGAGGAGGCAGCATGACTAGTCTATTAAACAAAGAGGAATTGAAGTGCATAATAATGCTGGACTCAATCCGGAATGGACTAAACCGGACAGAGGATTGGACCTCCCTCCTCTAATCTACGCACTAGTCTCTGCACATCAAGCCAAAAACTTTCCCCCCCCCCCCCAAAAAGAACTCATGCGTCTTTGAGCTCTCAATGACATTTTATTAATTCCTTGATGTATGGTTATTTTGGACTACTGGTATTACTGCATGGAGTAGAAATGTCCTTCTCAAGTATATATTTTGATTGAACTCAATGCATAGAATGTATTGTTGCGACCATTGTCATACAGAAACTCTTATGTAATTAGTCCTATGTGTATAAATGCCGGGCATAACAGGCCAGTCACTTTGGTAGAGCATGTACCTTCACTCAGTATTTTTACTAAAGGTATAACACCTAATACCTAATCACCGGTTTGTGCACTTTTAATCACACCCACGATATCCCCCCCAGTACCTAATCCCTAACCCTGAACCCACTCTTGCCTGCCCATCCAATTGGGTCCCAAACCACTCTATCATGACCGCTGTAGTCGCGGCCTGAACGCATAGTCAGTCTTCCATGCTGGCAGCTTAGTAACCACAGCCCGCCGGAATCGAGTGACCCGGGAACAGCGGATCCACGCTGACAGAGCTGTGCAGCGAGACCATCGTGTCTCTACCTCCTACCCACCGCAGATCCCACCGTGGATTAAGGTAAGCGCCGACCTGGCCTCCCCCTAGCATTAGGTTAATGCTTTCCCTTTTGATATCCCTGCTCCTAATACGAGTCCTTCCTTTTACAATAGAGACCGCTGACTCAAGCGGCGTTACAATCCAAGGGCTTGCGAACTCCCACATCCAAAAGACTCGTGTATCCACGGCCATACCTCCCACCACCTATTGATGCCAAGGTGAAATAAGGTAAGCGCCGACCGGGTCCCCCTCCCCCTTATCGTTAGGACTGATCCCTCCCGTGCCATAATCCCGCTCTAATATAATTTCCCTTTTATTGAGCACTCGTGTTTGCTGATTCAAGCGACCACATAATCTAGGGAGCCACGAGGAAGACATGCGGAAAGACTCGGAATTTCACGGTCTGACCCGTCTTGCTATGGTAATTGTAAATGCCCCAATGCCCAGTAATTTCCATACCCGATTAAGCCCGATTGATCACAATTGAATTCCCGTTTTCAGGTCCCTCCAACCCTGGGTCCCTGACAGTAATCTTTACGGCGAATTGCGCCCGACCAAGCCAATCCTTGCACTTTGGCAGGTTAGTGAATTCCTTGACACTTCACCGCGTATTATTCACCGGCATGTATAGAATCCACCTACACCCTGTGAAAACCACCAGCACGCGCCATCAATGTAGGCCTAAAGAAATGTCATTGTCCTCACGGGCACCACTGGCCTTAATTTGTTCTTGACCATCCGGATGAAATCACAGTTTGAACCTTCCGATGACTTCACGCGCCATCGTTCTATCACCTGGCCATTTAGTCACAAGAGTTTTCACCAACTTACTGCGCCGATTCCGGTCCACTGGCTTTCACTTTTGTCCCTCTCCGGATTCACAATATGCGATCAATTAGCTCTATTTTTTGTTGATGCATCCTCCATTGAAGTCTTTCACCAGTTCACTGCGCCGTTTTTGAGTCATCTGCTTATTCACCATTATCACTCACCTGATGTATAAATTGTATATAGTAGAGCTACTAGCCCAATTGCATGATGATGCAACTTTTACTGAACCCCTAGTTGGCCCGCAAATGCATGACAATATCGCATGCACCTCAATCACACTTAAGGCATGAATCACAGACTGAATACTGGCCCTGTTTAATAATGGCTGGACAGCCACATATTGACCTCGCTACTTACAATTGTTGTCTCATTTTTACCTATTCAGGCGGATGCCTGATGTTGTTCTTTTATTTTTCTCCCTCTTTACTTCCACAGGCGTTCATATTGGAAACAGGCAGTGATTAATACAGTCCTGATGATGATCCCGGTTCATTAGGACCCAAGGGATCGAAACGTTGACGCTTAAAAACAGTGTTGCTGAAATTCAATTGTGTATTATTCTGCATACACTGTATGTCGAGACTTGCTTTGATTGTTTATTAACTCGCAAGCGACAACTGGCTCCAAAACCCTTCTTGCCTGTTAAAACTTCTTTCATTTTATTTCCTTCTCTATTCTAATGGTTTTTCTATCTTTCAGGTTAGGTACAGGATTGTGCCCTATCTAATTCTTTGTATATGACCCCCTCCTGGTCAAATTTGATTCTAAAAATTTGAAAATTAAATATTCCCTGCCCGGCTGGGCTGGGAAGCTGAACTATAGCACTTATCGTGGTCTATATGTTTATTTGTCCCTTTATTGCATTCCCTGAGGACCCTTGTTCTCTCTAATAAGTATATTACCCATGGTCCAAAGGTATTTCTCTGGGTTCCCTTGTTTATGTTAAAAAGACTTGAGCGCAAACGCTGGTTTGCAAGGGCTCACATCTCGTCCAAACTTATTGGTTTGGGTCCCCTAGTACTTACTCTTCTACCCCACCTTTCTTATACTTACCCCACACGGAGAAATCTTCAGCTCTCCCCCCCTCTTCTCTCCCTAGCGAGGCAATTATGTCAAATCTAGCTCCTTTATACACAGACGATTATCTCAAACACCTATGCTCTGGCCCATCCTTGCTTTCAGATAATGCTGATATCTCCAACCAGATCAATACCTCAATCCCAGAACAATTAGAAAAACTAAGGAAGAAGCAAGTTCGTCTGCAATTAATGGTATTGATGCTGACGGACTACCTCAAAGCAGAGGTAATTCCCTTAGGCCTTCAGGTTCGAAATATACCGGGTATCTTTACAGATAACCCCAAATATACAACAAGCTTTAGCTACATAGGGACTACTTGCTCCCGCCATTGGTTGGCATTAGGTATTGATACAGCAACAGAAACATTAAAATCACTAGAGTCAGAAATCGCCGATATCCTGAAACAAATTGAGGATTCTAATACAACGACTGAAAGCAAAAAACTCATAGAACAGGTAGATAAGACCGTGGCAGAGTTTCATAGAATTTAGCAACATAAAAAATCAAATAAGCTTAAAAAAGACATAAAATCTTACAATATTGAAACAACCTACCCCTACTTGCAGAAAGACTTTTACACCAATAAATCATATACCAATCCCCAACAAAGTAGACCCTGGGGCAGATACAATAGGTGACAGAACCTAGTAGGGTTTTCCGATACCTCCGCCGAATCATCTGACAATTCAGACGCAGGCGAAGGCTCGAGTACATCCAGGCGAGGGGGCGCACATCAGAATTCTAATTCTTTTTTACAGAGAGGCCAGCAAGATCCGCTGCAACGAGGGCGGGTCAAGAAAGCCCAGAGATGGTTCAACCCTTCAGGGGAGCGGAGGACCAGGAACAACTATTACCAAAGGTAACACCGAGCTACTCACAAATTGATACAATCCCGATCTTCAATCTCACCACTCATTTGCTGGCTGAAGACGAACTCTCCCTCCTTAAAAAGGGCTTGACCTTTGTTCCAACGGTTGCACCCAATTTCATGGAGCTTCACACCGAGCTCCTACGTTTCTTCAGGCGTGTTCGCCTGAAAGCATTCTTTTAAATTCATCCATCGCCTGAAGTCAAGGCATATACTCCTTTCCGCCCCCCGTCTACCTTTTTACCATCTGCAGGACTGATACCATCAGAAGTAATCACGTTTGAAAAACTGGTCCTTAAAGACCTCTCAAACATGGAACAACAAAGGAGGTTTATACCCTATAACATCACGTTAAAGGAGAAACAGGCTATTTGTTCCCTTAAAACCAATGACTCCATAGTTATTAAGAGTTCAGACAAGGGTGGCGGGATTGTGATACAGGAACTTGACTCTTACACCACAGAAATCCAGAGACAATTGGATAATAAAGATCACTACTTGAGGCTAGCATCCAACCCCACAAAGGAGATTCAGGAAATTATATGTAAAGTTACATTAGATGCTGTATCAGTAGGTTTTTTGACAAAGAAAGAATTCAACTACCTAAATGTAAAAAGTCCCAGGACCCCGGTAATATATTCACTACCGAAAATTCATAAAAACCTTACCAATCCACCAGGCCGCCCTATTGTGTCAGCTTGCGGCTCTATATTGGAACCCTTAGGGGCATTTGTTGATTTCTTTATAAAAGAATTTGTCCCTCCCACAGCTTGTTATGTACGAGACTCCATGTCCATGATCAATTTGATCGAGCACCACCCCTTCAATCCCATCACAGATACCTTGTGCACCATGGACGTGGAGTCTCTGTATACTAATAACCCGCAAACTGCGGCATTACGTGTCATACAGAAGACCTTAGACACACGACCACGTCCTCATGCTATTCCTACGTCATTCATTTGTCAGTTACTGGAACTCTGCCTCACCCGAAATTTATTTTCATTTAGAGGCCTCTTCTATCAACAAATAAAGGGGACCTCTATGGGCGCTATTTTTGCCCCAAATTTGGATAAATTGTTTATGGATGAAATAGAGAAACAAGTCATCTTGCTACCATCTAAACCCTTCTTCTCCGGTGTCGTCATGTGGCGCAGATACATTGATGACATCTTCATGATATGGAGATTAGACACCAATGTTCTGCGCCACTTTATGCACTGGATGAACAACAACTGCTCGGGCCTTAACTTTACCTCTACATCTGACAGTTTTTCCATAAATTTCTTGGATTGAACAATTTTCCATCAGGAAAGAGAACTCCTCACACGGTTATTCAGAAAACCTACTGAGAGAAATACGTTGCTAGAATACAGTAGCAATCACCCCAGGGCTCTGAGGGACTCTCTACCATTCTCCCAATTCCTAAGGATTAGGAGAAACTGCTCACACAAGGAGGACTACTTTAGAGAAGGTGCTATCCTGGCCAACAAACTGAAAGACAGGGGTTACCCTAGAAAAATAGTTAAAAACGCCCTGAAAAGGGCATGGTATCGCCCACGAGAAACACTGCTTGTCCCTAACCCAAAGAAAAATATGGACAGAATAGCATGCGTAACAACTTTCTCTCCCCTCTCTAATAAACTGAGAAAAATGGTCTTAAAACACTGGCCCGTGATTAATGCAGGTATCCTAGAAATTGAGCGCCCCTTATTCGCTTTCAAAAAAAGTAAGAACTTAAAGGACCATCTGGTCCGAGCTGCGCTCCCTAGTCCAAACCACTCGTCTACTCTTGAAGCGGCATGGGGTCTGTCCCCCATTGTTGGACATGTCAAATGTGGTGGATGTACTGTTTGTAATTTGACTATTGAAGGTAAAACACTTGCGTTTAACAATATTACGTTCAAATGTAACACACTCACAAACTGCAATACAAGTAATGTTATTTATCTCATCCAATGTCCCTGCAATAAAATCTATGTGGGTCAAACATCACAAAAAATCAAAACCCGCATCTGCCAGCACAGGAGCCGCATCAGGTGCAGGACACCAAATGCCCCACTGGTAGAACACTTCATGGAAGCAAATCATGACGAAGATGACATCCGCTGGACTGTTTTAAAGGCACTGAAACTACCCAAAAGAGGAGGTAGCATGACTAGTCTATTAAACAAAGAGGAATTGAAGTGCATAATAATGCTGGACTCAATCCGGAATGGACTAAACCGGACAGAGGATTGGGCCTCCCTCCTCTAATCTACGCACTAGTCTCTGCACATCAAGCCAAAAACGTTCCCCCCCCCCAAAAAGAACTCATGCGTCTTTGAGCTCTCAATGACATTTTATTAATTCCTTGACGTATGGTTATTTTGGACTACTGGTATTACTGCATGGAGTAGAAATGTCCTTCTCAAGTATATATTTTGATTGAACTCAATGCATAGAATGTATTGTTGCGACCATTGTCATACAGAAACTCTTATGTAATTAGTCCTATGTGTATAAATGCCGGGCATAACAGGCCAGTCACTTTGGTAGAGCATGTACCTTCACTCGGTATTTTTACTAAAGGTATAACACCTAATACCTAATCACCGGTTTGTGCACTTTTAATCACACCCACAATATCCCACCCAGTACCTAATCACTAATCCCTAACCCTGAACCCACTCTTGCCTGCCCATCCAATCGGGTCCCAAACCACTCTATCATGGCCGCTGTAGTCGCGGCCTGAACGCATAGTCCGTCTTCCATGCTGGCAGCTTAGTAACCACAGCCCGCCGGAATCGAGCGACCCGGCAACAGCGTATCCACGCTGACGGAGCTGTGCAGCGAGACCATCGTGTCTCTACCTCCTACCCACCGCAGATCCCACCGTGGATTAAGGTAAGCGCCGACCTGGCCTCCCCCTAGCATTAGGTTAATGCTTTCCCTTTTGATATCCCCGCTCCTAATACGAGTCCTTCCTTTTACAATAGAGACCGCTGACTCAAGCGGCATTACAATCCAAGGGCTTGCGAGCTCCCACATCCAAAAGACTCGTGTATCCACGGCCATACCTCCCACCACCTATTGATGCCAAGGTGAAATAAGGTAAGGGCCGACCGGGTCCCCCTCCCCCTTATCGTTAGGACTGATCCCTCCCGTGCCATAATCCCGCTCTAATATAATTTCCCTTTTATTTAGCACTCGTGTTTGCTGATTCAAGCAACCACATAATCTAGGGAGCCACGAGGAAGACATACGGAAAGACTCAGAATTTCACGGTCTGACCCGTCTTGCTAAGGTAATTGTAAATGCCCCAATGCCCAGTAATTTCCATACCCGATTAAGCCAGATTGATCACAATTGAATTCCTGTTTTCAGGTCCCTCCAACCCTGGGTCCCTGACAGTAATCTTTACGGCGAATTGCGCCCGACCAAGCCAATCCTTGCACTTTGGCAGGTTAGTGAATTCCTTGACACTTCACCGCGTATTATTCACCGGAATCTGGCATGTTATGTTATGGTATGTTAAAATTTTATTAAGCGCAAAACAGCTGCCCCAGCAACGAGGCGTCCCGGCGCTGAACCATAACAGATACCTGAGGGGAGGGAGGGGAGGGAGAGGAACTGCAGGAAGAATATATCAGGGAAAACAGAAATGTTTTAATTGCCTTACGAAAGGCCATCAGGTTTGTCATGGAGCGAATGTGGGGTGGCAGGGAATTCCAAAGCTTCGCCCCCAAAACCTTGAAAGAACGGCCACCCATTCTGCTAAGCCTTGTTCGAGGGACAACCACAAGGTGTTGTCCTAAGGAGCGTAGGGTGCGTTGGGGGGTGTAAGGTACCAGGAGTGGGCGTAGGAGTCCAGGACAGTCAGATCTAAGAATTTTAAAGGCAGTGGTGAGAGCCTTGAATCGAACTTGGCTTCAATACGCAGCCAGTGTAGCTTCTGGATGGTGTTTCTGGCAGAGCATCTGCGAGGGAGGCCTACCACAGCCCTAGCTGCTGAATTTTGTACCTGTTGCAGCCGAGCCATCTCTGCTTTATTGATGCCTAAGAATAGGACATTGGCATAATCCAATCGAGCCAGAATGATTGATTGAACTATCAGTTGGCGCGTATTGGGGTCAAAAAAACCAAGTATCGGATGAAGGCTCCTCAGCAGACCCACACAAGTAGCTGCCACTTTCTTTGTGTGGGTCTGGAAATTAAGGGAGGAGTCCAGCCAGATACCTAGATTCTTCACCACATTTATGAGGGGAGGAATGGGGCCAAGTAGGGACGGCCACCAATGTTCACTCCAGTAGCAGGGATTTTTTCCCAGGAGCAGCACCTCTGTTTTTCCAGTGTTCAGCTGTAGGCAGTTGTGTGTCATCCACTGCACGACTGCCGCTAAGCCATTCTTGAATTTCGTAGCTGAGATTGAGGGGCCTTCAGTTAGAGAGATGACCAGCTGCGTGTCGTCAGCGTACGACACCAGCGTGAGGTCCCACTTTTTTGCCACTTCAGCGAGAGGCTGGACATAGAGATTAAAAAGGGATGGGCTAAGCGCCGATCCCTGAGGAACTCCTTGCTCTATGGAGTGAGGCTGAGAGATAAATGGGGGGGCTGAGACCCGGAAGGATCTATCCTTCAGGAAGGACCGAAACCACTCAAGGGCCAGATCGCTGATCCCTATAGCCTCGAGACGTTTTAGCAAAAGAGTGTGGGAGACCGTATCAAAGGCCGCGCTGAGATCAAGTAGAATCAGCGCAGCACTTTGACCGGCGTCCAGTATGTTCCGGAGGTGTTCAGTGGTAGTCAGCAGGGCGGACTCAGTACTGAATCCTGGCCTGAAGCCATTCTGTGAAGGGTCCAGGATTTGATTTTGGGCCATATAGTTGGACAATACTTTGTTCACATGGGCTTCTGCCAGTTTTGATGCCCATGGAAGCAGCAAAATAGGTCTAACATTTTCTGGCTTTGTGGGGTCTAGCGTGGGCTTTTTAATAATCGGGGAGACCCATGCCTGCTTCCAGCATGTGGGAACCATCGCCGAGGAGAAAGAGAGGTTGAGTAGGGTGGCCAGGGGGGGGAGGAAGAAATCCAGGGATTCTAAAAATTTGGCTGGTCTCATAGGATCTGTAGGAGAGCCGGACTTAACCTGTGTGCATAGCTTGGCTAGATCGTCATGGGTTTTACTAGGTATAAGTGGCAAACTGGGATTGTCGGGCGAGAGTTTAGGAGTTCCGGGAAGTCCTGTGGAAAGGCGTTGTAGATTTTCCTCACTTTTTCTATAAAGAAAGTTGCGAGGTCGTCACATTGTTGTGAGGAGGTAATGCATGGAGCTGGGTTAGAGCTCTTTTGGAGTTTTTGTACTAGCTTAAAAATGGTTTTGGAGGGGTTTGCACTTAAGCTGATTTCCTTAGCATAAAAGGATGCGCGGGTGGTGCGTACCGCCTTGTGGTACGACCTCAACTTAGACAGGTAGAGGGCTTTATCAGTATCCTTATACTCTTTCCTCCAACATCGTTCAGCTCTTTTGCAGTCTTTCCGCATGGTTTTTAGATTCTCATTGTACCATGGGTTAGAAGGGGTACTACGGGTTTTGGTCCATTTCGCTGGGATTAGGGTGTCAAGTCCTGTGGTGATCCATTCATGGAAAGCAGCATAGGCTGTATTTATGTCTCTGTTCTCAGAGTTAAAGAGGAAGTCGCCTAGATTATTGGTAAAATCATTAGATGAAAGTTTGTGCCAAGGCCTCTTGTAGCAGGAACTGGAGGTATTTTTTGTGAGCGGATCTCTGACCATCAAGGAGAATCTAATAAGGAAATGGTCGGTCCAGCCCATGGGTTTGGGGTGATCAGCCGTGGCCTCTAAGAGGTTGGAAAAGACAGGGTCTAATAAGTGCCCGGCAGAATGAGTAGGGGTGTGGATAAGTGGGTTTAGCTGAAGGGCAGTGAGGTCCGCCCGTAAGTTCTTGATGGTTGGATCAGACACGGAGTCAAAATGGAGATTGAGATCTCCCAAGATGGTGAAGTTGGGAGAAGACACCACTAGAGTGTGAGCTACATCTAGAAGTTCTTCAATGAACCTAGGGGTAGGACCGGGTGGACGGTAGATATAGAGGCCAGAGAGGGTAAACTGCGGACTGGTGGTGATCTTAAACCGTGCGCTTTCGCAACCCCAGATATCTTCCTTCGTGAAGGAGCAGTTGTATGTCGTTCTGTAGACGACAGCTATCCCACCACCCCTAGAGTCTCTATTTATGGTTTTCATAGAGAAGCCCTCGGGCAGCGAGAGGTTCTGGATACTAGTTTGTTCATCGTGGAGCCAGGTTTCGCATAAAAACAGAATATCTGGGCTTTCATCTGTTATAAGGGTGAACACTTCAGCGTGGTGTTTCACAAGGGATATGACATTCAGTTGGAGGACTGTGAGGGAGGAGAACTTTGGCGCAGTAGTTCTATGCCTAGCTAGACCAGGTGTAGGTGTCGAAAAGCTACAGGACTTGCAATACAGACCTGTTTGGCCGAGACAGCCTCCAGGCTTGTCGCATCTTACGTCAGGGTTGAGTGCGAGAAGAAACTCCCTATCGTACTGTATTCTATGAAGAGCGATTTGTGCAGGGGGACTGGCGAGAGGCGATGTTCTGGCGATGACGGGCGCAGACGGGCTTGCCTTAGGCGCGTAAACGGCGCTCCCCCTGCGCTCGTCCGCTGCGCTTCCTCCAAATGCACATGCTTTATAGGAGGGAAGAAGTGGGAGGGGGCGTGGCCTCGAGGGGGCATGGCCTCAGTAGCTAATGGCGTCAGCTGTTTGCAGGCAAGTGTGTCGCGTCTGCGCTATGCTCCGCAGCGCGAAAGGCTTTTGTTTTAAAAAAGTACAGAAATCGTGACACTCAAGTGATTTTAAAAATACCAATACAGCAAGTACAAGAAATGCAGTAGCGCTCCCGGCTTCCGCCTCAGGAGTAACGGTGTGGGAAGGACGCTAGTGTTCAGCGCCTATTTATACCGTGGGAGGGGGGGCGTGGCCTCGAGGGGACGTGGCCTCAGTAGCTAATGGCGTCAGCTGTTTGCAGGCAAGTGTCTCACGTCTGCGCTATGCTCCGCAGCGCAAAAGGCTTTTGTTTTAAAAAAGTACAGAAATCGTGACACTCAAGTGATTTTAAAAATACCAATACAGCAAGTACAAGAAATGTAGTAGCGCTCCCGGCTTCCGCCTCAGGAGTAACGGTGTGGGAAGGACGCTAGTGTTCAGCGTGTATAGAATCCACCTACACCCTGCGAAAACCACCAGCACGCGCCATCAATGTAGGCCTAAAGAAATGTCATTGTCCTCACGGGCACCACTGGCCTTAATTTGTTCTTGACCATCTGGATGAAATCACAGTTTGAACCTTTGATGACTACACGCGCCATCGTTCTATCACCTGGCCATTTAGTCACAAGAGTTTTCACCAACTTACTGCGCTGATTCCGGTCCACTGGCTTTCACTTTTGTCACTCTCCGGATTCACAATATGCGATCAATTAGCTCTATTTTTTGTTGATGCATCCTCCATTGAAGTCTTTCACCAGTTCACTGCGCCGTTTTTGAGTCATCTGCTTATTCACCATTATCACTCACCTGATGTATAAATTGTATATAGTAGAGCTACTAGCCCAATTGCATGATGATGCAACTTTTACTGAACCCCTAGTTGGCCCGCAAATGCATGACAACATCGCATGCACCTCAATCACACTTAAGGCATGAATCACAGACTGAATACTGGCCCTGTTTAATAATGGCTGGACAGCCACATATTGACCTCGCTACTTACAATTGTTGTCTCATTTTTACCTATTCAGGCGGATGCCTGATGTTGTTCTTTTATTTTTCTCCCTCTTTACTTCCACAGGCGTTCATATTGGAAACAGGCAGTGATTAATACAGTCCTGATGATGATCCCGGTTCATTAGGAGCCAAGGGATCGAAACGTTGACGCTTAAAAACAGTGTTGCTGAAATTCAATTGTGTATTATTCTGCATACACTGTATGTCGAGACTTGCTTTGATTGTTTATTAACTCGCAAGCGACAACTGGCTCCAAAACCCTTCTTGCCTGTTAAAACTTCTTTCATTTTATTTCCTTCTCTATTCTAATGGTTTTTCTATCTTTCAGGTTAGGTACAGGATTGTGCCCTTTCTAATTCTTTGTATATGACCCCCTCCTGGTCAAATTTGATTCTAAAAATTTGAAAATATTCCCTGCCCGGCTGGGCTGGGAAGCTGAACTATAGCACTTATCGTGGTCTATATGTTTATTTGTCCCTTTATTGCATTCCCTGAGGACCCTTGTTCTCTCTAATAAGTATATTACCCATGGTCCAAAGGTATTTCTCTGGGTTCCCTTGTTTATGTTAAAATGACCATTTTTGGGGGCCTCTGGGGGTTGTTCCCCGAGGAGGGGGGAGGCCAGGTTCAGGTTCAGCCTGACCTGGAGGGAAGGGCATCGGTATTCAGTGTCCTGACCGGTTTTGGCTTCTAGGGGTACCGCTCCAAGTTGGGAGGGTGCAGAACTCTGGAAGGTGGTGCAGAGGGACGGTGTACTTCTGACCCCGGTGCAACCTGAGGGTTTAGATCCTAGGTTGGGAGATTAGGAAGCTTCCAGGTCAAGAGGAATCTCTACCAAAGTGGATCAGCTGAAGAGACTGAGGGGGCTGCCCTTGCTGTGTGATCTAGGGCTCACCTGCAGTTTGTTATTTCCACTAAGGTAGAGGAAAGGGGACTTTGCTGTGTGCTGTGTCCCCCCACCTGCTTGAAAGGGGACTTTGCCCTGTGCTGTGTCCCCCCACCTGCTTGAAGAGGAACTGTGCTGTGTGCTTTGTACCTCAGAAGTGAAATAGTTTCCAGGTGGTAGACCAGTGAGGGAATGAGGTCCTGATCTGGTAGGAGAAGAGAGTTCTGGTTTGGAGGTAACCAGGTGAGTTCAGAGTGGCGAAAAACCGGAGGGTGTCCCTGCAGTGCGGGTCCGTGTCCGTGTTTTGTCGCCCAAAGCAAGGAAGCCCATCAGTGGAGTGATTGGTCTACCCTGCGTTTTGGCTGGAAGGGGGTTGTGTTGGACCCGGCCCTTTAGGCAGGTTCACCCCGAGACTTTTTGCTTTTTCCTAGCCTGTTTCTGTGACCTGGTGTTGGTGATTTTAGGCCTCTGCGCACTTTTTCACTGCGGTACAGTGTAAAGTGCTTGAGCTCTTTGTGTATGTGTGGTGAGTGACCTGCCCTCCCATAGGAATTAATTGGGAATATGTATGCCCATGGTAGTTCCTGATGTGTGGGGAGTGCAGGGTTGAGTTTGATATGTACGAACTCGTGAGATTGAATGCTGCGTAATGATATATGCAGCATGACTGTGTCTAGTCTAGAAGTGCCACTTTTAGAGGTCGGCATATTTGTATAATTTGTGTCTGGCGTGTGATTGGCTGGTGAGCCTGGTCCAGGAGTGCCTGGGCCTGCTTGTGGATTGACTGTCTGGTTTGAGGGTGACAGGAGCTGGAATGCCCCAGGAGGTTGTCTGAGTCAGCCCGTGGATGAAAGGCTGCATCTGCTGCCACGGAAGTGGGAGGAGATGGCACCTGGGAGTGACTAGGGCTGTGCCTGCCTGACCACAATGCTGGCTCCACCTCCCGCTGGGTGACTGTCACCTCTGTCCCTGACACTGAAGAGAGTTCCCTAAAACCAGTTCTAGCTGGTTCTCACACTGCCTGCACAAAGACTTCAAAGACTTTTCTCTGTATAAGAAGGGGCAGTGTCCCCTTCCAATTTGTTTTTGTTTCTGACTTGAATCCTGCCAGGGGCGTGCTGCTGCTTGGGCTCAGGGGAAGGCTTGCCTCCCTGAGCCCTGCCCAGCCCCTGGACACCTGATGGACGTTCCTTCTCTGGGAGCTGCTGTGCTCCACCTTATGTCCTGGACTGCTGAGGTCCTGGACTCCTTGAGGACTTTGCTGGACTTGTCCCTGTAGCACCGAGGGAGCGCTTCATTTGCATCTAGCGCTGAGAGAGCGCTTTATTGTCCTTCTAGCGCTGGGAGCGCTGTGTTTCTTCTCTTTAGCGCCTGTGAGCGCTTCACTGGGACAATAGCGCGTAGGAGCGCTTTATTTCTGATTATAGCGCTGGTAGCGCTCTGCTCATTTTCCTTAGAGCTTGGAAGCGCTTTATTTCCCATGGCCGGTGCCCACCCGGCGTTTTCCCCCGTAAATTGCGGCGAGATCGTCCCTGCCGCCGCCCGGCGCTGAACCGGAAGTGGTGGAGAGAGGAGGGGGAGCCTACCCCGCCTCCTCGTGGTCCGTGGCCGGTCTCCCATGCGAAGGAGGGAGACCGGAGGTGTGGCGTCCTGTAGCGGGGCTCCACTGTGCTGAGGGAGCCCCGGGAAAAGAAGCGGTCGGTGAGAGCCTCTCAGGCTCCTTTGTTCAAAGTCCCGGTCCCGAGATGGGGGACCGGGAGAAGCCGGGCATTTTTGTAAAGGCGGGGCTCTCGTGAGGAGAGAGCCCCGCGGTGGCGGCAGAGAGCCCCGGGTCCCAGGAGGGGGCCCGGGTGAATCCCGAATGCCGGCTGAGGCGCCAGGAGAGAGGAGGCGAGGCGTTGCGGGGCTCCCGTGTCCTGGAGGGAGCCCCGGCAGAGAAGTCCAGCGGCTCGACAAGTCTCTGGAGCCTGGTGAGTCGGGCCGGGAAGGGGACCGTGTTCGGTGGCCGTGGTTGGTGCTGAGTCAGGGCGGCCCCGGATGGCAGTGGGCCGCCCCACCAATTTTGCAGAGAGAGGACCCCGTGGCTCCTACGATGGGAGCAGCTTTTGATTACTTAAAGAGCCAGTGAGCTCTGGCGCATAGGTGAATTCAGAGCCGGAGAGCTCCAGTTTTGGGGGCACATTTATTTGTCTCGAGAGCCTGTGTGGCTCTGAAAGGGCCATATTTGTTGAAAGGGCCCAGTGGGGGGGTCCGCGATACTCCAGTTTGCGCACCATTAGTTTAGGAGCAGAGTGCTCCATGGACATGTTATTTTCTTCAGAGCCTGTGTGGCTCCAACATATGGCTATGACCTGCGCATATGGGTTTTCAGAGCCTGTGTGGCTCCAGCGTGGGCGCAGTTTGCGCCTAAGGGTCAGTGAGGACCCTGTCGCAGTTTGGACTCCCAGCTGCCCAGCAATTAGTGGGCAGCTGCACCGTTTAGGTTTTGGGATGCCCTCAGGTGCCCAGCAAGTAGTGGGCACCTGCTACGTTTAGGCTTGTGCTTGGACTGGCCCTGCATGGCAGCGCGCCCTGACATTTGGACACAGGGCGTCTTAGCCCCAACAAGGCCAGTTGGCCTAGGGACTGCCACAGAGGGTGGCTTATGTAAGTTTTGCACAATTGTATGGTTATTGCACCTCTGAATGTGTTTTCTTGCATCATGTGTTATTCCTGCAGCTCTGAATGTTTTTAGGCATCATGTGATTTTTGCGCTATTGTATTGTTCTGGCACCTCTGAATGTTTTTATGCATCATGTGTCTTCCTTTTCCCTGCGCTGCACCTCTGAATGTTTTAGGCATCATGTGTCTTCTTGCGCTGCACCTCTGAATGTATTTTATTGCATCATGTGCTTTGTTCTGAACACCGCTGAATGTGTAGGTTTATGCATCATGTGTTTCCCTTGTCTTACACCTCTGAATGTTTTTAGGCATCATGTGTTTTTCCTTTATTACTCCTCTGAATGTGTTTCATGCATCATGGGTAATGTGTTCTTGTTTATACCCCTAGGTCCTGTGTGATACTTAGGTGGTTGTTCATTTTAGTACAGGTGGTCCCAGTGAGGTCCTGGTTCCTGTTACCAGTGGTTACTGGTTGTGTGCCATAGTTGCTAATTTGTGCTACTATGATTTTTATTCTTTATTATTTATTCTAAAAGTGCTATTTCTGATTCTGACAGTGGCCCACGTGGCCCTGTCTTGTGTACATAATCCCTTGTGAATATTGCCCGTGCCAGTTGGCACCATGTATTTTGTGTGATACTATCTGATGTGTTTTTTACAATA
The DNA here is from genome assembly GCF_964263255.1 of Lissotriton vulgaris. Classification (NCBI taxonomy): domain Eukaryota; kingdom Metazoa; phylum Chordata; class Amphibia; order Caudata; family Salamandridae; genus Lissotriton; species Lissotriton vulgaris. The sequence continues at coordinate 547,503,606 of NC_141699.1, read as the reverse complement.
CAAAAGTTATTTTATAATAACCTTGTGTGGAGTTCCTTTTGTGGTGTGCCTAGTATGTTGTTGCTGTTGTGTGCTGGCGCAAATGCTTTACACATTGCCTCTGAGTTTAGCCTTAATGCTCGTGCCAAGCTACCAGGGGGTGAGCAGGGGTTATCTTGGCGTGTGACTCCCTTGCCCTGACTAGAATGGTGGTTTCTGCCTAGCTTTGGCGTCAGCCTTAGCCAACCAGAAATAGCCAGTTCTAACAAGCATGATATTTGTCAGAAGATCCGAAAGGGAGCAGCTTCAAACAAGATAACCAGAGCACACCTAATACACACTGCAACAGGCATGGTGACCAGGTTCTTGGGGATCACAGGAACTGGGGGCACAGGGCCAGGTAGAATGCTGTTCAGAAACCCTGGAAGTACTGAAGTATCCTAAACAAGCTACACAATAGATCTAATTCCATCATATTTTTAGAAAAAATCAGGCCACTAGAATAATAACATCATATCATAAACAACTGAGGAGTGACTCCGTGAAACGTAAAATACGTGTGATAAAAAAGGAAGAAAATAAGTGTGTCAGGTTATTCAGAGGCCCCTACCTGATTAGAGTAACTGTAGGATTGGGAGATTTCAATCTTAATAACCAGGAGGTAGTAACCCAGTGAACCGGAGTGATTGCATCTAACTGGGAAGGGCAAGTAAACCTCTTGTTAAAAGGACCCTCACTCACCACTAGTTGGTGACATGCTTCATCATCGGGTCCCCGCTGGGGTGGCCAAATGCCCCCCCAGCGTGCTACAACGCCTGATTTACAGCGGAGCGGGTTGGTGGTGAGTGTAATGGTGATTTAACTCAAAAAATGTGCAGAATAAGTGAGTGCAGAATTAAAAAATACACGGTTGAATCCCAGACAAAATATTTAATGTGGGCCAACCTGTATTAAGGTTAAAAACGTGGAAGGCGGACAATACTAGGTTCTGTATTAGGAGACCTGTGTCCTTAATTTAGATACAAGGTCAACATGTTTCTGCTGTGAAAAAGCAGGATCGCACAGCATTTGTCAGGACCACAGACAAATTGCACTCCGGTGGTATGTACGCGCTATGGTACACCCTCCCGTGAGGCACTTAGTGTGAAAAATAGCAAAAATTAATTAAAGTGAAATTACTCACTGATATTACCCGTGCCGGCACACTGTAGATCACTGCAGCCAAAGTTACCTGTAGAGGAAGGAAAAAGAACACACTGACACATAAAACATACAAACCAACATGTAATCCATCTGTGCCACATGTGGTGAGGCAACATGAAAGACGTCACATCGCCTCTGTATTCTAAACACCATGATGCAGTGGTGGGATTGTGGTACCTTTAAGATTAGGGATTAGATGTGAAGGGGTGCCTTATTTTAAAATGCAAAACAAGACTGTTCATATTAGAAAGTAGGAACCAAAGAGATAGTGTTACGTTTTGGGCGGGTAGCGGCGCAGCAGTGATAGGCAACAACCGAGTTCGAGGTAAGTGAGGTTTTATTGCTGCAAACAACTGGTCAGTACAACTCTTTCGGGTAGGCGGGGGCCTCCGGGGTGACCGGCTTCTGCTTCTCCTCCTATGGCGGACCTTCTCTTTCTTCAGGATCCCTTCCGGACCTCTGGGGGGTGGTTCTTCCTCTTCGGAGTCCGTCACGGCATGGGGAGTAGCTCTCCAGCAAAGCAAAGGGAAGACAAGGAAAGTGTAAGTCTTCTGTCCACATATGCCAGTAAAGGGAAGGGAGTGAGGGGAGTTTCACCGGTGCTCTTCTATCTACAGTGCACTAACGTGAGGGGGGGGGGAACTTTGTGCACAGGGAAAGGCAACCGGGAGATTAGACGTCCCGTGGGGGTGTACCTAGTGTACTTCTACCTCCGACCCAGCCCCGTAACCTTTCACGCACCTGACTGAGCCACGCACCTCCCCTGGGTGAGTGGCTGGGCGGCTCACAGGAACAGTGGCCTCCTGGCTTTCCTCCGTCCGCTGCAGGCGCTGAATCTGCTCCGGTCAGGTGACTGGTCTCCTCGGCTCCAATGGCGTTCGATGCCACTCGCCAACCTCCTTTTCAGACGCTTCTCCGCAAACTTTCCTCCGGTGTTCCCCTCCTTCACCTCTCGGCTCCTCCTGTAATACTCCTCGATTCTTCCTCCGCTGTTCCACTCCTCTCCTCCTCCGTCCGACCTGGCTCCGTCTTCTCCTCTCGCCAATCCGCACACCGCACACTCCTCTCCTCCGACCTCTGGGTGAACAAGCACACCTGGGCTTCGGATGGCTCACCTTTTGACGGACAATCGTGATAGGTCGGCCCCTCCCACTCTGCTTCGTCCCATGAATTAAAGGGCCACTCCACGTCTTCCTTCTCTTTCACGCTAGCTCCAAGGTCCTGCGGTGGAGTAAGAGAGAGAGGGGGGGTGGTAAATGCGTTAAGGCAGGCTTCCCGGCTCGCGGGTGTAATGTACCGTGAAGCCGTGGGGACAGTTCACATTCCGACGACCTCCGGTACACCCCGTTACAGATAGGTTCCTAAGAACGCAATAGATTTATTCCAATCAGCGTGTCCTAGCCTTAACTAATTGAGAGGCTGGGAATTCCTTAACCCTCTATAACTAATATTTAAGCCGGGTAAGGAAAGAAAACATAGACCTTTAAGACTAGAATAATAAGCCAGCTCAAGACACAAGCAAATGCCCAAGACTTAGTAGCAGTCCACACTTCCCATCCACCTCCATCAGACTCAACCACTTTTGTATCGTAGGGGCACTAACTAGTCTGTGTAATATGGGTTTGGTGAGATCTCAAGAGAAGAATCAAGTTGGAGGGGAAGACCAGCACCTGGCTGTGACACATCATTCCGAGACAATCCAAACATATACCGACTCCACACGAGTTTGGACGTAAGCTCACAAAACTCACAGCCTCTTTAGATATCATCCACAGGGAAACCCTACACTTAATCCACACAAAACATAGGTGTAGGGCAGGTGCATGGATAGCCCCTCTATCGAATCTCCTTTCCCAATAGAAAACTCACAACTGCACACAAACTCTGCCCCAAAGTGCTAAAAGACTAAATAATCGGAAACTTGTGTTACAGGAAATACGTAAAATCATATACCATATCCATTAATCTAATCTATACACACAGACATGCATAAAACTGCTTGTGGTTGGCGTCCCTTCCAGTATGAACTATTTCTGGGCATGGTTCCATGTGGTAATTATCTTGCTAAAAGAGATTGTGTAAATGCTGTTTTGTTGCATCTTTTTATTGTGTTTGGCAATCAGAGGGCCCGATTCACAGAACTAACTTAAGACAAAATCCTAAACTTACTACTTTTGGTATTCACAGAAGTTAGGATTTTGTCTTAAGTTTGTCTTAAAACAGACTTAAAACAGACTTAAGTTAGGATTTTGTCTTAAGTCTGTCTTAAGTCTGTCTTAAGACAAACTTAGCACCATCGATGCTAGTGTTATTTTCCTCCTGCGCTGATCCTTTAAAATTCCCATTGTTCATGACGAGCTGGGCTCGTCATCAGTGTTTGAGGAGGCTACACCATGACGAGCCCAGCTCGTCATCAGCCTCGAAGGGGTTAAGACAAAATCCTAACTTCTGTGAATACCAAAAGTAGTAAGTTTAGGATTTTGGCCTAAATTAGTTCTGTGAATCGAGCCCTATGAGTGTGGTGGCCGAGCCAAGGGAGTTTTTGGAGTTTCACTTTGAATACTTGGAGAAACGTCACCTACCCACCTCTGCCTGCACCCCCTCTCCTTTTTTGTAGTTTGACAATTGTCATTCAAGGATTAGTGGCATTTCCTTCACCTTCCTGCAACTGTTTTAATTTTGTTTTTGATTACAAAACAAAATATTCAATTGGTGTTGCCTCTATCAAAGTATCACCAAAAACCTTCAGTTACAAAACTCTCCATGTGCCTGGCAGCCTCAATCAAGGGTCACTACTCACTAGCATAAAATTGGGGGAACCACTTGATGGGATCTTGCGTGATCTCCTCCGTCTGAGTTAGAGGAGTTTTCATTTTAAGAAGTGAAGCATCAGTTAAAGCCAGCCTCTCAGTAGTGCCCTCCGGGGTCTGTTGCAGATCCTGTAAGGCTGACAAAATGTGTGCTTCTCCAGAGGATGGCCAACCCTCCAATTCATCGGATTCTCCCTGGGTCTCTGCATTAGGGATCACCACAAAGGCCACCTTGCCATGGAGTAAAAATGCCTTCCCTTTCTCATTTACCCCAGGCTTTTGAGTCTCTGGTAGGCAGAACCCCTGGCACTTTGGGTGCATTTACTCCAACCAGGAAGAGAAGCAATCTAGGAATTCTTGATTAAAATATCCAATGTCATGCTATTATGGTGGTCATACCACAAGGGCTCATCTTTAGACTTACATCGCTCAAGCCCCTCTTGCTCCGCTCCGCTCTTGCTCCGCTCCAGTTAATCCCTGCGCCGCCGCCTCATTCAGGGTTGCAGCAATGTGGGCAGATCTGATTTTTGGCCTGCTCTCATTGGATCGTGTTGTGTGCTGCTCTTGTGTTGTAGATGTAGAATATAGAAATCAACGTTTTTTTTTTTTACAAATTGTATTGGGTTTTGATATCAACTTCACTGAATGCCACATGTCGGTGACTTATAGCTTATTCGAAGTAGGCTCCAACTTTGTTCACATAATACGTAACATGTCTATTGCTGTCAATTTGAGTAGGGCGTTCCATCATACCACTATTACCTGGCATTCAATTGCCCTAATTCTCTCAAGTCATCCCATTCACTCAAACCTCTCCTACTGTCCCCGCCCCCCCCGCCCTCCCTCCTACCTCCCGCTCAACTCCCCTCCAGGAAGAATATAGAAATCATTGTGTCATAGGTTTGTGGCAGTTGTGAAATCATAGTGGGATCTCTGGGCTCGGAAGGGGTTTGTCTTTCCAGCTGCTGGGAGATGGTGGTGTACCTTGTAAACTGAATAAACATCTGAAACTTAGCCAAGATTTTTGGCATCTATTTGCCAAGGGAAAAAATTACATGTGGCGCCGAGATACATTGTACCCTTGAACACCACACATGCCATTCCAAATTCCAGGTTTCACATGGATCTTACCCATGGATCTTTTATTGGGACTTCACGATTGGTTTTAGACTTCGATAAAGTACGCGTTTCTACTTCTTGCTAGTCTTGAATTTATGAAGTAAGTCAAACAGTGCTGTATCTCTCTGGTCTCTCTGGCCACCATCCCACACATCTACAAGACCAGATCTAATGGAAAGTCCATCTCGTACCTCGCAGCCAAGACCTGGAACGACCACCCCTCCACCTCTGGAAAGCCCTACACTGCTCCTGTTCAAGAAGGACCTCAAGACCTGGCTCTTCAAATAACCACAGCACCCTATGGAACCGACCCCCACCCCCAGCGCCTTGCAACCCTCACAGGTGAGAAGTTGCGCTTTACAAACTCCTGAGTGACTGATTGATTGTTACGTGTAAGGAGATGTAACGGGTACCGGCTCATGAAGGCTTGAGTGTGGCTAACCGTTAACAAGTCGCTTATTCAAAATGAGCATCTTGTGTCACATTGACCACAGTGCATTGCTTCCTTACGTTAACATTGTGTTGGATGTGTACAAGCCATACCTTTTCTGCAATTATTTCTTTATTGTCTGCAGATGGCTGCTACCACATGTGGTTAAAGAAAAACATTGGGCAATAAAAATCTTTAAGGGTAAAAAAAATGTTGATTCTATTCATATTGTTGATTCACTCATATGGTGGTCAATGGCAATGCCTGACTGTGGCATAGATGAGTATTAACTGACCAGAAGTGATGACTCACTATGTATTCCTGAAATGAGCCAAACCCTGTTTTTTAATCGCTAACTCTGGTCCCAGGCCAAAGACCATGAATGTCTTTTGTTATCTTGATATTTTAGCTTGTTATTCTATTGACTTACCTGTTTTTGTTACCTTGTTTTGTAACAGGCTTTGTAATGGCAGCTTCTGGAATGTCGCAACCTCCACTTTCTCTCTTTGAGGCAGGGGAATCTCTGCTAATGTGGTGATAGTTGAGACAACTGTTTGACTCATTCCTTGATGTTATGTTATGTTATGTTATTTAATATTTATTAAGCGCGCATACGCCCAGAGGCTTCTTGGCGCTGGAAAGAGATAAAAAAAACATAACAAGGGTGGATCAAACGAAAGTCTCTTGATGCCATGCTGGGGGTTGGGGGTCCTCCCCTGTATGAAGCACGCCATTTTACAACATAATCTGAGGGTCTAAGGATGATTTTTCTCTAGGAAATGCCGAAGACCAAACAAGAGGTGCGTACAAGAGGTCTATTATGATGCTAGAAAGGCATTTTGTGACATGATTTAGCAAAGTCTCGGAGAGACATAAATGCTTTGCGAGGCAGAAAGGACAGAGAGAAAGAGTTAGAGCTAAATGCCCATTTCGCATTTAGAAAATGCTTTGTACATGTGCTTAGAAAATCACAAATATGTAATCCCTATTTGTGATTCCCCATTTAAGGAATTGCAAAATGCGATTTCTATTGTGTGGATATCGCATTTTGCGACCGCCTTTGTACACGCCAAAAGCTAGTTAGCATTTCTTAACAGGTGGAAATAGCAGTTTGGACCTTTAAGAAATGCTAAATAGCTTTGTGCATCTTGCCCTATGAACATTAGGGGGGTGACTGAGTTTACAAGAAGCATTTTCGCATGCAGGGGAGCCTGGTTAGATTGTTACCAACAACAGGGTTCAGTTTGTCTCATCAGAGATGTATGAGTTTCTGAGTGGCTTTTCTATTTCCCATCAGCGGATGACTCTCCCCAGGTCAACGGTCTAGCTGAGCTGATGAACCATATTTTTAAACCTTGTATTCAGAGAGCGGGTGACTCTACAGCCTTCTTTCAAGGATGTGTTGATTGAGACCGGTCTGGACTGTTCCAATGAGGCACAGGGTCAAGGCTGATTTGCATATGGCTGGGTCTAAACTGGGGTGGCATGGTGAGCAAAAGAACAATGGATTTAAACCAGATCTCTTGACTGGGGCTGAATGTATTATTTATTCAGCATTCTGTCCATCATTTGTTTGCATAGTACTTTTCACCCTAAGTGGGATGGGTATGCCCAGACTGGGGTCCCTTGCTCACTGTGCCACTGGATTTAAGCTAGCCTGGCTGATGAAGGGTAATACCCAGAAACCGGTCCTAGGATGCTTGTTTCCGGTCCAGGGAGGACCTGGCTTGGCAGTTCGGTCTGGACTGTTCCCATGAGGCACAGGGTCAAGACTGATTTGTATATGGCTGGGTCTAAACTGGGGTGACGTGGTGAGCAAAAGAACGATGGATTTAATAATAATAATAGTAATAATAATAAAGCCATTTCTAGAGCGCCTGGCTACACTAAAAATAGTGTGTCCCCGCGCTAGATAGCTACTATGTCTCAAGAAGCAGAAGTTGGAGAGAACGAAGTCAAGGTCAGGGGGGAAAAAGCGACTTAGATGACTGGGAACAGATGAGTTTTAAGTTTAGCACAGAATCTGGTTTCTGAAGGTTCCATACGGAGGTCGAGCGGTAGTTCATACCAGTGTTTAGGAGCCAGGTGCCTGAAAGAACGTCCACCCATCCTGGCTCTGCGAATATGGGGGAGTTTAAACAGGATCGCTCCGGTCGACCTCAGATTCCGGGAGGGGCGGTGAATTGTGGGAGTTTTTGCAAATAGCCTGGGCCTTTGCCCTGGGCGATGCGATGCGTAAAGCATAAAGCTTTGAATTTAATGCTTTCCTTGACCGGAAGCCAGTGAAGCTTCGCTAGAGTATTCTTCCCAGATGCTCTACGGGGCAGGTTAAGTACCAGGCGGGCAGCAGCGTTTTGCACGAACTGCAGTTGGTGCAGGCCTTTTTTACTTAAGCCTAGGAGCAGGGCATTGCCGTAGTCAAGGTGGGGTGTGACTAGGGCGTGGACAAGTGTCTTTCTGGCGTTGATGGGGAGAAGGTCAAGGACTTTACGGAGGGTTTTTAGTGTGCTAAAGCACCTACCCATAACTTTACTGACCCGAGACCTGAAAGAGAGATCCGAGTCGAGTATCACTCCGAGATTTCTGACAGAGTCCGTGGGAAAGGGAAAATTGCCCAGTTCCGTAGGCCACCACATGTGCGACCAGGCAGAGGGGGATTTCCCAACAACTAGAAGTTCCATTTTATCGCCATTCAGGTGCAAAGAGTTGTTATTCATCCATGATGCCACTGATGACAGGCATTTGGAAAAGTTGATGGCATCTTCCGTGTGGTCGAGCGTAAGCTTAATCATCAGTTGGGTGTCATCAGCATAGGTGACAATATCCACCCCGAAGGCTTCAACTATATGAGCCAGGGGTTCCATATAGAGGTTGAACAAGGTAGGGCTCAGGCTGGAGCCCTGTGGAACCCCATAGCTCAGCTTCCGGGGGGAGGATTTGAAGGGGGGACAGTGCATCTGGAAACTCCTATTAACCAGGAAAGATTTTATCCAGGCATGGGCAGATCTTTCCACTATCATATCGGAGAGGCGAGACAGCAGCATTGTGTGCAGCACGGTGTCAAAAGCTGAACTAAGGTCTAATAAAACAAACGCTGCTGTCTGTCCTTCATCCGCCATCTGTCTGAGGCACTCAGTGGAATAGAGGACGTCTGACTCCGTCGAGTAGCCGGCTCTGAACCCCGATTGAGTGGGGTGGAGGAGGGATTCCTCCTCCAGATATTTCATGAGTTGCCCATTTACCACTTTTTCCACTATTTTCGTACAGAAGGGAAGAAGGGAGATGGGACGAAGATTTTGAAGTTGGGAGATGTGGACATAAGGTTTTTTTCCAAAGGGATAACCTGGGCTGTTTTCCATGCATCTAGCACATGGAATTCTTGGAAAGAAAGCGTGACGATATGAGTAATCTGATCGATCATACTCTCCAAGACTCCCTTACAGCGATTGGGGGGACACACGTCACTGGGGGAACCAAACTGTATGCTATTAGCAATGTTCAGAAGTTCCTGTCTCTCAGGTACTATAAAACATGTCAGACGAGGTTTGACAGTGGAGTTATCTCTGACTACCACATGTTTACTCAAGGAATCACATCGTCTGTGAAAGTGGCATGTATTTTGTCGACCTTGCCAACAAAATGGTCAGCTATGGAGTCACATAGCTCGCTGGAGTAGGTGTCTTGCGCTTCAAGTCTGGTCGGGACCGTTAGCTCTTTATAAATGGTAAATAGTTCTCTAGTGGGGTTATTGGCAGATTCTATTCTACCCTTAAAGTGGGCACCTTTTGCTGCTCTTACAAGCTTATGATATTTTTTTAGTGCTGTTCTGTAATGTGACTTACATTCTAGATTGTAACTTTTCCTCCATTGTCTTTCCAAATTTTTACATTTAGCTTTGGCTCCTTTTAGTTCTTCAGAGAACCGGGGGGGCGTTTTGGTCTGTCTTGCGGGAGGTTTGAGTGTCCAGGGTGCTACTGTATCTATCGCATTGGATATCCATCTTTCATAACTATTCCACGCCTCCTGCAAAGTATTGCTAGGGGGCGGGGGTTTCTTAAGTAGGGCAAGTTTAAATGTCTCCTGCTTGAATTTTTTCCAGTCTCTGCGTTTCTGGGGTAAGGGGTTGTTAGTTCTGATTTCTGAAGGAACACCTTCTATTTCGAACGGAATGATAAAGTGATCAGACCAAATTGTTCTGATCGGGGAGGAGACCTTAACACCCTCCCAATTAGCAAAGATGGGGTCCAAAAGATGCCCTAATTGGTGCGAGGGGGATCTGGATTGTAAGTTGAGCTCTAAGGATTTCAATGCTTCTGCCACAGCCTGTGCCTCCCCACATTCAGTATTTTCGAAGTGAAGGTTTAGGTCACCCAAAATGAGAACTTTTTTATATCGAAGTGCCGGCTGAGTTATCAGTTCTGTGAGTTGGTCTTTGAACTGTGCAGCCCCTCCGGGCGGGCGGTATATAAGCAGTCCGTTAATGATGTTTTTTTAGGTCCTACTTTTATTGTGAAAAAACCGCTCTCGCTATTAGGTAGCGTAGCCTTCAGTAAGGTGCAATATAAGTCTGTTTTGTAGATAAGAGCTAGCCCCCCCACCTCTCTGTCTCTGTCTATCTAATCTGAGTAGGCAGTAACCTGGAGGAGTGGCTTCGAGAGCTTCAGGCGACGAAGCTTCGTCTAGCCAGGTCTCAGTTAGAAATAGTACATCCGGACAGCTCTCCGTCAGTAGATCATGTATCTCTATTTTATGTTTCTTCATAGATCTACAGTTTAGTAGCAACATTTTTAATTTAGCTGTCTCCCGCTTTTCCTTCTTCAGGAATTGAAGAGTGTAATTTCAGGTCTCACAGAAGAGAGGTAAAAAGTCAGCCTGCAAGGTGTGGTAACAGCTATCTTTAAGTTTCGGGCGTGGAGATAGTAATTCTTGATTAGTATAGTGTAACCTATGCCTGTGAGTACCCGTTTCCGTCATTTCCAAGGGTACAGATGAACCAGGGGGTCCAGCCCCGAGCCCCGTTCGGTCGCGGACGGGCTTAGACGGGCTTAGACGGGCTTGCCTTAGGCACGCCTTCGGCGCGCAGAAAGCGCGCCCGCTGCGCGTCCGGAAAATGCACATACTTTATAAGAGATGGAAGACGGCAGTAGGGGGACGTGGCCTCATGAAAGGGGCGTGGCCTGAGGTTTCGCCGGAATGGCGGCAGTGGTGTTTGTTTGTATGATCCCGCGGCAGCGCTAAGATCCGCTGCGCGGGCTTGTCGGGAGCGTGCTAGAGCCCCGAGTTAATGCCAGGAATGGAGATCAGGTGAGTTAAAAAGCATAACACAAATAGTGACACTCAAAGTTTAAAATTGATAAGGGGTCGTGCTCCCGGCTTCTGCCTCAGGAGAATAGAGTCTCTGAAAGGCGCTTGCAATCAGCGCCCTTAAGTAGTAGCGGCGGGGGGCGTGGCCTCATGAAAGGGGCGTGGCCTGAGGTTTCGCCGGAATGGCGGCAGTGGTGTTTGTTTGTATGATCCCGCGGCAGCGCTAAGATCCGCTGCGCGGGCTTGTCGGGGGCGTGCTAGAGCCCCGAGTTAATGCCAGGAATGGAGATCAAGCGAGTTAAAAAGCATAACACAAATAGTGACACTCAAAGTTTAAAAATGATAAGGGGTCGTGCTCCCGGCTTCCGCCTCAGGAGAATAGAGTCTCACATTTAACACAGATCTCTTGATACCCGGCTACCCAACAGAGTCAGCAAAGGATGCAAGGCACAGTTTGGGAGGATACAGACATAGTCACGCTTCCTCGCCCTCTAAACGTCCCAGGTTGGGACGTCATGTACCTTTTGTGGTTTAAGCAGCAATTGAAAAACTGAGAAACCCCTTCCAGTACTCAGGTCAGCTCCTGCATTGCTCTCTCTCCTTCTCTGGCACAGTGTATCAATGGTAATTAATGATGATTGGGTGGGAACGGAACCACACTATGGCATTTCTGTCAACTCCTGTGCCACTCCCCTGCTAGTTCACACTTCAGGGGTGCCGCATTAGGCACAGCAGCGATATCTTCTACACCCCTCCTCATCAGGCAGGCTCCGTTAGTGGAGCACTACCAAAGCTTCTCCAGAGTCTCCTCCCCTCTGGGAGGCTGGTTGCTAGGGACACCAGCCGTGGATCACAGGAATTCCTCTAGGGCCGTTAGAAATCTAGAACTAAGTGGAGATGTTTTAGTCTCACTTTTATAGTCATGTAGCAGACAAGGAAAGTTGATTCCAATGTCAGAGTTAGGTTTTGGAACCCATTCAGAGCAATTCCCTTTCTTGGTGTATCTCTCCCCAGTACGGGAGACAGAGGGCCTGATTTAGAAATTGGAGGGCGTGTTACTCCGTCACAACCGTGACGGCTATCGCGTTTGCTGAAATATAAATCCCATAGGATATAATGGAATTTATATTTGGCCCAACGGGATATCGATCATCGTTGTGATGGAGTAACCCATCTTCCCGAAATCTAAATCAGGCCCAAAGTCTTTGTTTCAGATGATGGTTCCCACAGCAGGAAGTGACAATGGGCATCTCAGACTGAAGCACCCAAAACGTGAGCAGAATCAAGCATGAAGATCTTGCTCTTCACAGTTTTAACCCTGTAGAAGCAGCACATTCAGAAGAGATAAAGGGGTAAGCCCCAATTACCAATACATAACAAAGGAGACCCCTGTTTGCACCTCTCACATTCTACATTAGGCAAAATCATGGTGCAGAAGAAGAGACAATAAGCAGGATTTTTCTAAAAAGTTACTGCTGCAGCCCTGTATCCACCCTCCCACACCTTACTGTCTGACCCTAACACAAAGCTCAGGAATGGCTGTAGTACACCTTGCTAGTCTGGGGATGCCATCCCTCTGCCTTCATGTTGTGTCATGATTCACCAGGGGTGAACAAGGGGTGATCTAAAATGGACCCCTTTGGTCGCAGGTCACACATGGAATAACTCTACCAATCACCATATACATATATCCCCTGAGCACACTAAGTCAGAGGTGTTAGCGCATGGTCTAGGCACATTAACCCCTTGGCTGCTGGGGTAATTTTCCTGCTGTGCTGGGGGGCGGGGGGCCCGCACAGCGCCCCGGTGCTCATGACGAGCTGAGCTCCTCATGAGCTACAGTGCTCGTGTGCTCATGACGAGCTGAGCTCGTCACGGCCACACCCGTTTCAATAGTTCAGCACAGCAGGGGAATTATCCCAGCGTGCGAGCGTTCTAATGGCCAGGACGAGCTCAGCTCATCATGAGTATGCAAGGGGTTAAGGAAGCAGTACTTTAGCCATTTGAGGCTGGCATGCATCTCACTCGTCAGGAACAGGATAAGACCTTACCTATAGTATAGATCAGAAAGAATGTATGCTGCCATGATTTTGTCCCGGAACGTGGACAATAGTCCTGTGTCCTAGTAATGCATGCATGAAGTACCACTCCAGACACCAGACCCAAGCTCTGGGTCCCAGAACCTTTTGTATCAGCGCACATACATCATTTTTGTGCGCGCTAATCTAATTCACATCCCAACAGTGGATCTTTTCTCTCTTACATGCGTTTGCGAGAGAACCAATATCTTTTCTCTTTTACACCGATCTGGGAGCACTACCCATATTGCTTCCAAAGATCTGCAGGCACTATTAGCAGGAAAGAGCATGCTCCTACCATTAAAGATGCTCTGTCATTGGCACTGTCATAGGATCTCCTGTATGCATTCTCTTTGCTATCCCTCTGCTCTAGGGTTGTGATAAAGATCAGGGAGGAGGTAGTGACAGGGGTCCCTATTACATTGTCCTTGCAGAGGTTAGTTTCTGTTACTGCACTAAAAGCATGTGGCTCTGTTATTGAGGTTGCCACATGAACTCAAGGTACTAAAGGGGCAATTCACCATCCAGGCACTCTGACTGTCAGAATGGCGGTTGAGTGGAATGGTTAGTTGAGGAAGGGCATTTTCAGAGAGTAGTCATGAGTTATTCCACAGTCTCTCTAGCCTGCCACCATTACAGCCTGTAATAAGCATTGGAAAGTTTTACAGTATGGTGGTGTGGTAGGGGGTTGAACCAGTGTCACCTTTGGTTTTTTCAGTGAATTTTGAAGGTTTTTTAAATTCGAATTCCTAACTATAATGTCCCCGTCACCTTTTTTCAGCTAATTTTTATGGGTTTTTTTAACTAGTACTCGCGTTTGCAGAGTGGTGGAGAAAGGCGGCAGAGCCTCCGACCAGCTCTCAGAAAGCATGCTGTGTGGGACTTACTGGAGGTAACAGGAGGGGTTCTTGGCCCTCAATGACCCTCAGCAGCCAAGGGGATTTTACCCTCCAACCAATAGTGAGCCAGAAGGTGCATTTGTAGAGTGGTAGAGAAAGGGGGCATGGCCTCCAAAAACATCTCAGCAATCCCCCTGTGTGGTACTTGCTGGAGGTAACAGGATGGGTAGTTGCCCCCAAGGACCCTCATGAGCCAAGGGAGCTTCAACCCCCAACGAGTAGTGCACCAGGAGGTGCGTTTGCAGAGTGGTGGTGAAAATAAAGCGGGCCTTTGGTGACTTTCTGGCCGGCTTAATAAAAAAAGAGTTGTTTTATTAGGGGAAAGGGGGGCGCCATGTGGCCTCCTTCCCTAGGCCCAATTTGCCCCCATCCCCCGACCCCAGGGCTTTCTGCAATGGGGAGAAGGGCAGTACGGCCCCTGTGGCCTGACCTTTTTTTTATTTAAATTTTTATTTTAGAGGAGGTCCACCCAGCCCCCCTCCTTTCCTATTTAGGTCCTGGGACCCCATCCCCTGAGGTCGTGCATACTTATAATAGGGGAAGGGGCTGTGCAGCCCCCCTCCCTGTGCCGATTTCTGCCCTAGGGAAGCCCGGCCACTTACAGATGGGGAAGGTGGGCTGTGCGCCCCCGTTCCGAATTCGGTCCCGGGAACCCCATCCCCCAGGGCCTGGCAATCTTAAAGTAGGTGCCTCCAGGGCACCCACTCTCCACTGGGAACACGGGGGAGCCTGAAGGCCCCCGTGCTACCTGCTGGAGCCGGAATTGCTTTCACACACAGGGAGCTGCTTGAATGGTAGCTCTCAGTGTGTGAAAGCAATTCTGCTCCATTTCCGGCAAGCAAGAGCATTTTTTATCTCATTTTCTGTGGCTTGGCAGGAGCGTTAAAACTCCTGCCAAGTCACAGCAAACAGCTGTCAAGTTGATACCAAATAATTCCCTGAAATGCACAGTAACTGTGAACTTTGAAGGAAAGTGGGAGACAAACGGAAGGTTTTTCCATGATATACTTGAAATCAGGGAATGATTGTGTACCAACTTGAAGGTATTGTTGAATTGCGCTTTCCTATGACCATGTAGTGTTTGTGATATCATTATACAGAATAAGGCCATATCATTGATATTATGCATATATTCTTCCTTGTTAGTGTATTATATAATGATCCTGGGACTTCAGTGACCATTATAAGATTGGAGTATTCTGATTACTGGTGAGGATTGAGTTTAGTTGTGGCTTTTGGACATAATTGGTAGGCACGAGTGGGTGCTTAATGTGTGTATATATGTTGTGGTTTGTTATTAGTGATGTTAACATTTAATGTTGTATGACAACTTTGGAATTTCTTAGGAACAGTTCTGATAGCTCATTAGTCAATGCTGGCTTTGTTGTCAGGCTTTTCTCTTGAATCTTTCAAGAACTCACTGGGTGTTTACAAACATTCTGTTTTTTTTCTTTTCATCTTTTTTCTCTGGCTCTTTTTTCGGGTCTTGTCACGTGTAGATGAACTCGAATCACTGGTGTGAAATACCAATATGATGATTACAATACGGAGTTTGGTAGCAATGTTAAACTGTGAATCTCTGAAGAGTATTTTATTATATTGAGTGATCATGATGTAATTGTTTTGTGCTACCAACAGAATATTTGAGTGTGCCTATGTTATGCTTGCACCCCTGAGGAAGCCCTATTCAGGGTGAAACGCGTTGGCTGCACTTTGGCTGTATCATTCCATCACCTTACGCCACATGTGGTCCAAGAATCCATTAAAGGATCATATTTAATATCCTTAAAGAGTCCGGATTGATTAGTCTATTGTGCACTTGTGCATTTTGAAATATTTATGTTAAGTGTACTATAGCTGTGTGGTCTGTTGGTACTGTTACTGTTAACACATAAGTTTATTTAGACCATAGTCTATAAACCATACATAGAACAATGGATCGCGTATCGTGATAAGACATTTAAAACCACAATTCATTTTACATATTACAGCACTTGTAAAACCATACGCATACAATATTAAAAAACACAGTTCATTTTATACAATTACAAAACTTATGAGGGCCATATACATAAAATTGGGATACTCTATAAATTCAAACTCTCCCATTCTCCTTTGTTGTCTCCATTGGACCAAGGACCAAGGAGGTGGGCAACTTTGACCTAAAAGTATATTTATGACTTGTGTATAGCTAGGTTGCTTGACTTTGATTCATCCCTTACTGCCTTCTTTCCTGTTTCTTCTCAGGTTATTTCTACCATGCCCCCTTTATCTTTTTTTTTTACAATTTTCTGGGGGCTTGGCACAAGCCGAGTCCCAAGATGGCTGCCAACACTTCCTGGTTGAAGTGTTGGCAGCCAATCAGATTACCTCACAGGGACTGTTGAATACACAGAGGATCCGCGTCCCTATATATGCAAAGACTAAGGGATGAGAACAAGAGAAGAATTTCTAGGATTCATTTGGCCTCAGCCACCCACAGAGTCTGGGTGCTAACAAATTCTCTGTATTCAGCTTGGATTCCCCCAAATATTTAAGTAACATCACTGCCAGCAGTTGCGGGGCAGCACCTGTGGCACGTGCTGCACTTGTTCAAGTTAGGGCCCGTTTCAGGCGCCCCACTTAGTTCACAACCAATCTTTAAGCCGAGAATGGGCTCAGAAAGAAGGGTGCCACCACACTGTTTTTCTTTTATCTGCGTCTCTTCACATACTTTATCAGTTGCTGCTCACATTGTCTGGGAAATATATTTTTACCACGCCTACTTGTTTACTCAAAGGGTGTTAATGGTAGTACATTAGTACTGACATACTCGCATCAGAGTCAGGGACACTGGAATTATGTATTTCTGTTGCTGAAGCGTTTTCTCCATAGTGATTGATTTTCCTTATTTGCCACATAATGCACCACCTGCTGAATAATTTGAATATTTCACTGAAAAAGATTTTTTTTCTTAGTTCAAACAGATCAAATGTTACTAAACAAAAAGCACTACATGTAATTCTGAGCAGTGGCAGATCTTTTTCATTCACATCATTAAAACAAGCCCTGGCAATGCAAACTGTTTTTTCTTTTTTTTACTGAAAAGTTTAATATCGAGCGTCACAATATAAATGGGCCACAGCAGCAAAGTCTTTCCTGACCGAAAGAATAAATACAAAACAGGTTGCGAAGCAAGAGGGACATCACACGGTTCACTCACACATACAGGAAAGGTGTAATTCAGGTGGCTAACACACTAACGAGCGTGTGAGACGAGTTAAAGGACTGGGGTACAGTCTCTGTAAACACATATAAACATACAAGAAATACAATAGTCCTGGAAGAAACAGCCAAACCTCTTATGCAATTACCACACATTCATGTACAGTGGCTAATTTGTAAAAAATAAATTTGTGCCGGGGCTCGCGTCAGGAGGCAGCACCAGCCCATTTCACCTGTTAGAGCAGCCTAATATAGAACTAACTACTAACCATGAAAGTGGGGAGAGGATGTGGCATAATGGGGAGAGGATGTGGCATAATGGCCAGAGCTGCCAACTTCAGAGCGGAGGAACCAGGTTCGAGTCTTGGCGTCGGCTCAACATTCCTATGATTCTGGGAAAATCGCCTTATCTCCCAGTAAATTAATGTGTCCTTAACTGGTGCTCATGAAAACCGCTGCTCTTGATGGTGAAGTGCCGGTGCGGAGCACCGGAAACCACTGACTTAAATTAAGCACTGTTCATGTACTACCCAGTGTAGTATTCTTCATCAACGGGTTCCAAATCTAGCCCTGGGAAACATCTTAGAGTGTATTACTGTTTGTTGGCTGTGCAGTTTTCTAGTTATGAGTTTCCTGGCATGAGTTCCTTTGTTTGGATGAGGTTATGTGCCTCAAGTCATCATTTATGTTCTCCTTTCCTTAGACTCAGACCTATTCTAAAAGTGTGTATGGGTGAAATAAAAATGTTACTGGTCCCCCCCCCCCTCCTGCAAAGTTCAAAACAGCAGGGTCGAGCAATGTATGCTGCTCGTCTTTTCCGTCATCACATTTTGGCGCTCAAATATTGCCCCTATTGGGTCAGGCACCTTCCTCAGGACTACAGGTCTTGGTATCTAACATCAAATAGTGTTAAACAGTCCCTGGTTCATAGGGCTTATTTTGCAGGTACATTCAATATACCCTTTGTTTTTTCATTGGCTGGAACAACAGGAGTGTAAATAAACCTTCTTCATTGAACTGGTGCATCATGGACAGAAACAGTGTAAGCTTCTGCCCTTCAGAGGACAGCTACAGCTAGAGTAACAGCAACTGCAAACATGTCCCTATCCCAGGACAAGAACAGATCAGGCAGTGGCATTGCAAGCTTTGCTTCCTCGTGGAACAGGTACAATATGGCAATAACAAGGCGGTGGCGTAGCAAGGGGGATGGGGAGCGCCAGGTGGCATGATTTTGGGGGTGGCGGCCTGTCCACCCCCGCTCTTATCTGCCGCCTCGAGGGGTGGCAGTCACCCCCTCGCGCTCTTACAGCCACCGCGGAGCAACAAAGGCTGGGACCGCCATGTGCGTCAAATGGCGGCCTAGTTACGCCACTGTAGCATAGCAAGCTTCTTGATCTCACAAAAGGCACCAAGTTCATTCTTCCATCCCCCACAGAACAGATCCAGCAGGGCAAACTGGTGAAAGCTTTCATGGCTCATGAAAATGCACAGTTAAGGCATGGGTGAAATGTGGGTTGAAGATCAATCTCTGGAGCGGGTGCTTCACTCACTGACAGAATTCATAGGTGAATGAATCAGTGAATATGTGAGGTCTGACACCATTCTCAGTTAAGTGATATTCCATCTCAGTATCCTGAAAGTCCTGCCGCTGTCACTTGGAGACCTGTTATCACTGCTGTAACTCCTGCTGTCATATCCTGCAGTCTTGATGATGTCACGTCCTTTAGATCCACAGCGGCTAATGTGCCAGTAGGGCTCATTTAAAGAAAAAAATGACAAAAACAAAAAAACGCCCCTATGCTGCCCTTTTGTTCTCCCCCCCATATTGTCTCTCTGCCTCTATAATCTCCTCTATTCAATATTTGTCTCTCTATATCCAGACTCTGTCTTTATCCACTCTCCTCTTTCCTACCCCTTCCCACTTACCTATTCTCTTTTCCTCCCTCTTGTTCTTAACTTTCTTTCTCTTATCATTTTCTCGTATCACTTACATTTGTCTTTTCACCCGTTTCTCTTACCCTCAACGCCCTCCAGGGACCGAGTAGTAGCCACTACCTAGTAGGTCATTGCTGTTTGGGGCAGGCTAAGTAGCTATGTTCTAGATAGGCACACAGGTGCCACCCTCTTCCAGAAGGGTTTGATGGCGTGTGCACGTGCGTAAGGAAACTTGGGGGGGGGGGGGGGGGGGGGGGGGTACAACTAAGGTACAAAGAGGGGCCCCGCTCCGGATTTAATCCGCAACTCTCAGGTCCCGAGCACTGTGCTGAGGGGTCCCCCTGAAGCTCCCCCCCCCCCCCCCCCCACTGCGGGGGCTGCGGTGGCCTGTGTTATGCCACGGGGCGTGTGCACACGCGCCTTGCCGTCCCAGCCTCTGTGCTGCACCTGTTGAAAATGCCGAGGGCCGCCAATGAGCAAAAGATTGGATATTATCATTACCTGTTTATTTTGTCAGGCCTCACATATCACCCACTAACACTGCAAAGCAATGAGCAAATACAATTCTCCCCTCGCTGTTTCAATATGCCCCGCGTGACTCTTCCTTAATAACGTTATCTAGCCCGTAGCTCAGGTGTGTGTGATGTTTTGCGTCAGAGGAGTTCTCACCTTTCAGCTTCATACGTCAGTAGATTTTTTTAAATCTTTTTTGTCAGGTTTGTGAGAAGTTGTTGACTCAAGATTCTTTTTTTTTTTTAACCTTTTTTTGTCAGGTTTGTGAGATGTTGTTGACCTTGAGTCTCATTGTGGAGTTCCTCTCCTTATTTGGAAATTCCCTGGGGCCGGGTCTGAGTCACTCGTGGAGCCGGGGCCGCGCTTATCTGGCGGCACAGGGTGCAGCCACACCCGGAGCACAAGGCCTGCGAGCTGTTTTCTTCATTAAGGACCTGTCTGTATTTCCGGCCGGCGACTCGCCCCCTTAGCAGTGGTTAGCGAGCTTCACTGCTTGGAATGTGGACTTTCACAGATATTGACCCATGCGCCTGCAGCAGGAATCCGGGTAATGTCAGGTTAAAGACATTCTTCAATAGGGAATACCTTGACTTTCTATCATCCAGGGTCGGTAGACTGAGCCCCAAGGCTGTTGGGTTATAGTGTTTTGACACATACTTTGTAATTCCTTAGGGAATTCAGTTTGGGGGTATTTTAAGTGCGAAACGAGTCTCACCATGCTGTCATTCAAGACTTCCATGTCTGCGCAGAATAGCAGCATGGAGATTTAAAAAAAAGTGAAGAAATGTTCTGGATAAGTGCATTTGTTTTCCACTATACTGCTAGAATGTTCATATGAGTGCATTGCTATGTGATAATTGGCTGCTTATTGTGGTAAAATTCGGCAGTACACAAACTGGGAGCCACACTAATAAGTGAAAACTGACATTTTTTAAGCATACTGGGGCATATTACCTAAAAATAGCGATATTAATTTTATCGCCGAGCTCCGCCGATTTTTATCACAGATAAACCTTGCTATTATCAAGGTTTATCTCAAATGCGATAAAAATCGGCCGAAATGCATGAATATCGCTGAAAAGTCAGCGATATTCATGCATTACCGAGCTAGTGCTCTTAGCCATGTTGTCCACCTACCATTGGATAACATGGCTAAGAACTGCTCTGGGCAGGCGTTAGCTTTTGGAGATATTCATGCTTAGCGCGAATATTTCCAAAAGTACGCCTTTGTAGATAATAGGAGATCGCGATGTTTGCGACTGTTTACAGTCGCTAACATTTTGGCACGCCCACTTTGCATGTCACTAGCGATAAATATCGCTGACATGCAAAGTGGGCCCCCAGATGATCGCTATCTCCTACTAGCTGTCGCTAACTGGTGTTGGCGACAGCAAGGTAATAGGGCGATAAAATGATTGCCGCTTTAGCGGGAAAAATTACCGCTAAAGCGGCGATAAGGCCCTTGGTAATTACCCCCACTTTTTGCCTGGTGTTTTGCTGGTTTTTGACTGGGATCCTGCTAATCAGGACCCCAGTCTATCTTATTTCTCCCTAAATTGGTTGTTTATGTACTTTAGGTACACTCCTGATTGGATTCTGGTGTACCCATATAAGTCCCTAGTATATGGAATACTATGTACCCAGGACATAGGTACCCCAGAGGCCTCCCAGGGGCTGCAGCATGTATTATGCCACCCCTGAGAGACCATTCAAAATGACACAACAGATCTGCTACTGCAGCCTGTGTAAGGTGGTGCAGGCATCCCTTACTTATAGGTTCACTATAGCTATCCTTATCACTGCACATATGAATCTCTCAGTCACCCCTATGGCAGGCCTTATCAATCCCGATGGCAGGGTGCTGGGTTTTATGTAAGAGGGTGCCCCTGCATTAGTAGAGCCCCTCTACAGCCGTCGGAACCTCTATTCCGGGGTTGTTTGTGATGCAGCCAACCATATACCCTTAAGTGCACTATAACCTCAAGGTAAATGCTAACTTTAAAACGGCTGCAAGGAAATATGTCGTGTTTGGTGTCAAACACCCTGGAATCATACCTCCCTGCCAGTAATTGGCGGGGGAGGTATGATTCCACCCTACTAGAGGGAGAAATATGACAGCACCGCTACACCCGGTAATAGCTTTCTCGACCCTGGCATCACAACATGGATGCTGCCAGCCACAGACACGCGTCTGTCCTCCTGCTGCTGGACAAAACTCCGGCAGGGGAGGCTGGACAATAGGTTTCCTGTCACAGGGAGATGTGACCACCTCCCAGACGGGCTTTAGTGTATTGGGGCTGGGTGGGTGCCCTCCAAGAGTGCTTTGATGTCTGCACTGGGGGCACATTTGTTGTCTCTGTGCATAGTCCAGCTCAAACCGGTTGCAGGGGCTACCAGCCCCATCTCTGGTATGAAACTGGACAAAGGACATGTGTGTAGCCACCCCTCTATCCTGACCCTCTCATAGGCGGGTCCCCAGAGTTTGTTCCACCCCTTCCATGGGTATAAAGTAGGAACCCCTGACTACAGGAGTTTAGATTTTACCTGGACTAAACTCTGATACAGAAACTAAGTACTTCGACGATCTGCACGATGCTGGATGACTGAGGAATCTCCCTTGGAGTAAAGGAGTTACTCCCCTGCAAGGCAGGCCCCTAAACGCATCAGACCGGTTTGCATCTACGCAGCTCCCGATGGACTCAGAAGATTTTGCCGCCCAGGAGGTGGGTTCTCAAGCTTCCCTGAGGCCCACCAGTGCTCTCAGCAAACCTGAGACCCGCAGCCCTCGTGGGGACCGTGCAACCTGAACCCCTGGACACATGAACATTTGCAGCAGCTTATGCTTTTTGGCAATCCCTGAGGCTGTGCTTTGGGCTACTTTTAGTCCAAACCCAGAGCAGTGTTTCCACTGAAGATTACCTGCCTACACTCCACAAGGGTTCAGTGGGCTGGTGTTTCGTGACTCCTCTTGAGGCCCCTTCAGGATCCCTGGTCCATTGACCTGTGGGTCCCTGACAAGGGAACCTTAACTTTCTATGGGCTTTCCTGGTTGCTCCAGATGTTCCCTGACCCTCCATAGCTTGGGGAGTCCCAAAGACCTTGCTGGTCCTCACCGAAGCATCTTTTCTCTGACCAAGTGGATTGCAGTTGCCAAGGCTTGTTCGTCTCCAATCCGGACACCAACCCCCCCAGCACTCGAAATCCTTTGTGGGACAGCCTGCCTGCAGATTTTGGTCATCATCAACGTCTCCTGGTCTCCATGGCTGCAGAGCCAAGCTTCACCTCTTTGCACCTGAGGCACCCGACATCGGTGGGCATTCGTCTACTGAGCCGCTGGTCTTCTCAGCTCCGATCCAAGCTTGGATCACACTGGGCACTTTCCTCCTTCATGGCAGCAGTACTTTGCCGCATCTTGCCATTGAAAACGACAAAGAATCTCAACATCATTCGACACCTATGCACTCGGCTTCCCTGGGTTAGGTAACACGAGTACTCCGGTGCTCACATGGGTGCTGGCCTTAGAACCTTCTAAGTCTAAAAGGCTTTGCTCAATGTCCTCTTCTAAGGGTCCTTAATCTTTAAAATTCCAACCGCGACTTTCCGATAGGATTGTATGGTACTCGCGGCTGTGTTCTCACACTGCACGCGTCCCCCGTGGGTCTCCTCTGTCACTACCTTGGGTGGTTCCTTGGGTACCCAACGACTCGATGTACTCTGGTTACTGTGTCTAGTCAAGTCGGGGTTGTTATACCACTTTCTTAATATATGGTTTGGTCTCTCCCAGGGGCCCACTGTGTATTGTGCTACCCTGCTCGCAGGCAGGTTTCTCCCAATGCCACCACACAGCCGCCAGCTGCCACGTACATGCTCCCTGCCCCCCGCCTGCTTTCCCGATGTTTCCCGCTCCTTCCTGCCGCTGCGTCCCTGTGGCCCCGCCCCCCTGCTCCCCATTGGACACCCGCTCCAGCCTTCCAGCTGCTCCTCCCTCCCTCGCCCCCTCTTATGGAGGACACACGGCGGGCACACGCAGCAGGCAGCGCAGTGGGCGGGCCGCTGGCGCCGAAGGCGTGCCAAAGGCATGCCTGTCTGAGCCCGTCTGCACCCGTCCGCGTCTGGACCGCGCCCAGCACCAGAACCCCTAGACCCCGTGAATGCCACAACACCAGACTCCGCTACGACGCCAGCACCCTCTACGCACTCAACGCCGGCCAAAACCACACATGCTTCCAAGCCGCCCGAAACAGATTCACGGACCTTTCTCCTGCCACATCTGCAGCTTCACCTGCAACAGAGTCACCAAACCTCCAAGGACTGGACCCAACCACCTCCGCTGCATACTCCTCAACACCCGCTCCGCACGCAAATACGCTGTCAAGCTCTGGGATCTGCTGGACACCTCCGCCCCAGACGTGGTCTTCCTGACTGAGACCTGGTGGAACGACTCCTCAGCGCCCGACATCGCCATAGACATCCTGGATGGCTACAAGATCACCAGCAGGGATCGCGCCAACAGAATCGGAGGAAAGTGGTAGCTGTGGAGAGCAGCCTTCAGGCTAAGTCTCGAAGGAATGTAAAGCAGCTTGGTTTACCAGATTATAACCTCTTGAATGACCAAATGAAAGGAGAACCACACAAGGTATATATAAAATATATTTATTTATTACTAAACACTCTCTACTAACCTCTTTATGAGATTATAGAGCAAGGTATCCAATATTAAAACACTAGAATGACAGTAAAGTCCAATCAATCAATCAATCAATCAGAGTACTTGTAAAGCGTGCTACTTACCCGTGAGGGTCTCAAGGCGCTGAGGGGAGGGGGTGCCGCTACTGCTCGAAGAGCCAGGTCTTGAGGAGTCTTCTGTAGGCGAGTAGGTCTTGGGTCTGCCGTAATTGGGTAGGGAGGTTGTTCCAGGTCTTGGCGGCAAGGTAGGAGAAGGATCTGCCGCCGGAGGTTGTTTGTTGGATGCGGGGAACAGCGGCGAGGGCGAGGCTGGCGGAGCGGAGCTGGCGGGTGGGGGTGTAGACGCTGAGTCTGCTGTTCAGGTAGGCTGGTCCGGCGTTCTGGAGTGCTTTGTGTGCGTGGGTAAGGAGCTGGAAGGTGATCCTCCTGTCGACGGGGATCCTGTGTAGGTCTCTCAGGTGTGGAGTTATGTGGCTGCGGCGGGGGGACGTTGATGATCAGTCGGGCGGAGGCGTTTTGGCTGCGTTGCAGTCGTCATAGGTGTTTGGCTGGGATTCCTGCGTAGAGTGCGTTGCCGTAGTCCAGTCTGCTGCTGACGAGGGTCTGTGTCACCGTTCTTCTCGTTTCGGTCGGGATCCACTTGTAGATCCTGCGGAGGGTGTTGTAGCAGGAGGAGGAGACGCCGTTGACCTGTTTAGACATGGAGAGAGAGGAGTCAAGGATGAATCCTAGGTTGCGTGCATGGTCGGTGGGTGTCGGTGCTGTTCCCAGTGTGGTCGGCCACCAGGAGTTGTCCCCAGCTGAGGGGGTGGGTCCGAGGATGAGTACCTCCGTCTTATCCGAGTTCAGCTGCAGACGGCTGTTCCTCATCCATTCGGGGACCACCTTCATTCCCTCGTGGAGGTTGGTTTTGGCGGTGTGCGGGTCCTTGGTGAGGGAGAGGATGAGCTGGGTGTCGACAGCGTAGGAGATGATATTGAGGTCGTGTAGGCGTGCCACTTGTGCGAGGGGGGCCATGTAGATGTTGAACAGCGTCGGGCTGAGGGATGAGCCCTGGGGGACGCTGCAGATGATGTCGGTGGCCTCGGATCGGAGGGCAGGAGGCGGACGCTCTTGGTTCTGCCGGAGAGGAAGGACGTGGTCCAGTCAAGGGCCTTCTCTTGGATTCCGGGTTCTAGGAGGCGTGTCATTAGAGTGTGATGGCAGACAGGTCCAGGAGGATGAGGCCTGATGTTTTGCCGTTGTCTAGTTGGCGCCTGATGTCGTCTGTGGCGGCGATGAGGGCTGTCTCAGTGCTGTGGTTTCGTCTGAACCCGGACTGGGACGGGTCCAAGATGTTGTCTTCCAGGTGGCGGGCCAGTTGCATGTTGACGATTTTCTCGATGACCTTCACCGGGAACGGGAGCAGGGAGATGGGCCGGAAGTTCTTGAGGTCCTTGGGGTCTGCCTTGGGCTTCTTGAGGAGGGCGTTGATTTTGGCGTGTTTCCAGCTTTCCGGGAATGTCGCTGTTTCAAAGGAGATGTTGATGACCTTCCGTAGTTTGGGTGCGATGGCAGCGTCTGCTTTGTTCAATACGTGGTGTGGGCACGGGTCTGACGGAGATCCTGAGTGGATGGGGTTCATGACCTTGCGTGTCTCGTCGTCGTTGACGTTGGACCATGAGGTCAGGCGGTTGGCGCTGGTGGTGTTCACAGGGGAGGTGGAGTCGGCGTAGTCGGGGCAGTCATGGTGTTGAAGCGGTCATGGATGTCAGTGATCTTGCGGTGGAAGAAGATGGACAGTGAGTTGCACAGTTCTTGTGAGGGCTGTATGTCGTTGGCGTTGGCGCTGGGGTTGGAGAGTTCCTTTACAATGCTGAAAAGCTCTTTGCTTTTGTTTTCCTAGGTATCCTAGCTTTCCTAGGATAGCTTTCAATAAAGGTTGTCTTTAACCTAATCATCAATAAGGGTGTCTGGACTGGTACAAGGTGCCCACTTTAATTAGTGGTCAGCATATACCAGGCCAACTTCTCACACTAGGGACCTAGACACTTTCTAAGTGGCTGATTAAGCAGCTACTCAGTGTCTTTTGCATGGTTGGCAGAGTCTTTATTTCATAGTTTATACTATGTGGGAAGTATTTTGATGTGCCTGAGGTGAAGAGGTGTGCTTTGGGTATGTTGCTGAGAGGTGCCTCTTCTGTTTTTTAAATGAGTCTTGGATGTTCATGAGCGGGTTATATAGCCTTACTTACAAACACCTGAGTCAGAAACCTCCAGCCCTCCTCCTCCAAAGGAGGTACACACATACCACTCTCAGTTACTCTTCTCAGCACAACCTGATTTACAATTGTGTACATAGTATACGTCCTCCATGAACACAACAGATTCCATCTACAGGTGATGTCAAGCAATAAGCAGTGACCGCCTTGACTTACTCACAAACATTTAAATCGGACTTAGGGTATGATTGAGACGATGCTGCCATGTTTGCAACTTGTTTGACAAAGCAGCCCCCGCTTTTAGAGAAAAATAAACGATGTCGACAGGTCTGTCATGCTATAGTGCCAAGGCAAAACTGTTGAAATTTTTTTTTTCTTCCCTCAAACAGATACCCATAGTAGGTTTTTTATTCAGAAAAACAAAAGTCATGCACTCACAGGGACTTGTCTCGCAGATCATGGGGAGCTTATAAGAACCTTTTCTGTCTTTTATCGCCATACCAGTCCTTTCACGTCTGGACAAGAAAAATCCTGACAGAAATGAGGATGGAGGAACAACCATAATAGGAGGCCCTATCTGATAAATGTTTTCCCGGCACCGCATCCACTAGGACGGATTCACATGACAGTGGAGCCCGCGACTACTCCACCACTGGGAAGCACTCTCACTGACACCAAATTTAGTAGCCACCCTGTTACTGCACATCTCTAAATCAGGCCCTTAGTCATCGTACACATCCCATGCATATGAAATGACAAAGGGCGAAAGGTTAGATCACTCAGTCACATACCTGTTCCTCAAGCTCATTCCTATGTGCATCTTCCAGCCAGACAAAGAGAAGGTCAGTTGATTCTGATTCATACTTTCCATCTTGGACACACCTCCCTATGCATCCACAGATCATTCATTCTGCCATGTGGAGGAAACAATGAGGCAGGGAACACCTTCCTTAACCAAACAGAAGAAATTGACTAGCTTCCTCAGTTTCCAATTGTGACTTTTCTGTGACATTTTTCCTATTGTATTTAGTTACTCTACTATTCTTGATCGTTACCTTGTTACAGTGAACTTTCATATGTATATTATGAATGTAATTTCATAAGGTATTCATTATATTGTCAAAACATATAATATTGACACCCTGACAGCTCCCCGCTCCCTTCCTGCTCTTTCATCCTTTTCTATATCAAATTGTAAAAAAAACTGCCAATAACTGTAGTTTTGACGTAGAAGGTTTTCGTACTGTTTTAATATTTTTAATGTTGCATTATTTGTATAAACATTATCCTTACACTACCAACTTGTATTTGTTTATATATTTAGTTAATAACGTTTTTAAACTAGAAGAACGCCCATTTCATTCACCCCACAGTCCATCCGTGGCTCTGCTCAACAGGAGCATCTCTGCCGAGAGCTTTTAGCTTCTACATTCAGTTCACTGCAGAGAAAAGGAAGCTGTTCCACCGGGAACGTATTCCTCAGCTAAGCAACCCAGACGCACCGGTCCTTGCCCCAAAAATGTACGTGCCCAACAGCCATTTGCAGCCATAGTGTAACAAAGGCCCTGTAACAAAACCGGCCCCCACCCGTACGGCGCACCGGAGGATTGCCCGGTGCCCGCTACGGCCAGTCCGGCCCTGCCCACAACCATATCTTCCTGCCCTTTGCTTCTTTCCTCAACCACTCCTTCTGTCCCTCTCTCACTCCAAACATCTCACAGCCCTGAAGTAGCTGCTCCCACGTCTGATTTACTGCATCCAAACTTTTACACAAATTAAGACAAGCCATCTGCCAGGACTCAGTCAGTTAATAAACTTTATTTGGTTTTCATTTACAAAACAGAAAAGTCACACAAATACATACTTAAAAACAAATAGTTATTGACATAATATATAAAAAAAAGTACTTGCTCCGTGTCTGCGCAAGTGAATCATCTGTAAGTGAGTCTAAGTAAGTATGCTAAACATCCATAAAGTGCCTAGATCTCAATGATGCTTTTAAGAAACCTACTATAAAAAAGATACAGTCATCCTTCAACATTTGTAGATACAGAAGTGCTGGTGTGACTTGATTAAAATTCAATTTCTTTAAAACAGGAACTAAATAATGGATTCTAGGGACTGCATGTAGGCTACATAAAAACATGAAGTGCAGCAAATCCGGAGGAGATTTTCCGTCGCAGCCACAGGGAGCTAGCACTTGACCTCTTGAGGCCCCCCTGGGTCTAGCCAACAATAAGTGAAAAAGATTCTCCAGGACCTTGTTAGGAGAAATTTCTCATGTGTCGACAGGGAACCCATGAGATATGGTTCTGGAAAAGGTGTTGTAATTAGGGGGAGGTATACCCGGACACTCGGTGTCTGTGCCTCTTCTGCCTCCCGATCCAGTCGCCTTTGGTTCAAGAAAGCTATCTTTATTTATTCCACATCCCTTTTTGCAATTATATCTGTGTTAGAAAATAGAACGCCCTGCCCAATCTGTTCAAACCCTCTTTTAATATAATTAAGCCAGGGGATACGAGCCATATTGTCAAGGGACAGGCACTCTTTTAAAATCGCTTTGGTGAGAATTGAATCATCGTTTAGCCAACACTTTAACCAGAAGATCAGGGGGCGCAGAGCTATAGTGTCACTTAGATAAGAAACCCCCAATTCCTCATGGACTGCCATGTTCAAGGTTCCTTGAGGGACGCACAATCATTTTTTTTAAAACCTGTTTTCCACAACCTGGAGTGATTTTTGTTGCTGAGTGCCCCCAGATCTCACTACCATAGGTTGCTATCGGCAAACTTTTAGCTTTGGACACATCTAGTACCACACTCCCGCAGCGCTACACTGTTACCCAGCCTTCAAAGAGCATTAATAAAAGTATGGGAACTGTGATGCTTCATGCAATGGGGCAGGGTCAGTGAGCATGTGGGCGGAGCCACCGGTGTGGCTAAGAAAAAAAAGATTCTGTACGTTTTTTGAGTCTTTCACCATCAGGAAGCTACTTATAAACGAACACGCAGCTTAAATGAAAAATAAATGTAAAAAGTGGTTACTCAGTAGGAAATGCACTATAGTACATTATGAAACCTCTATTAGTTAATGCACTGCAGAGGTCTGCAGAGAGCCAAAGAATTTAATCTTGGTTGGTGTTGAGGAGACCAGTAATTTGTGTAATTTTAGGCCTACTAGGTCACAGCCTGTGACAGAAAGTATTGTGAATATGTAAGTCATTATTTTAAACTTGCATTACATACAGTATCAGATAGACTGCTACAAAACGTGCAAAATGGTTTATGATAACATGGTGCTTCCAAAATATAGATTTTAGGAATACCCAGACTGTACATAGCTTAATTTGTGTACATAACTGTTCTGTCAACAGCTCCTCGGGGGTAGTAAGCGATATATGCGATATATATATACAGTTACAATTAAACGCACACACTTCACAGCTCAGTTGTTAACTCTTTGCACTACCACTCAAAAAGAATAAATCCTTGTCATCACAAAGCTTCCGGCGATTCGATCAATTAAAGCCAGTACCGGCTCCCATGCATTCTTTATATTTGCAGATTAATACGTACCACACATTTGTATTTTTCAGGCAAGCAGACCCCCTGCCAGGAAGACTTGTTTAGCTGTCTGCTGTGCTTCGGTTTCACAACACAGGACACTCACTGGATGACACTTCAGCTGAAGCATTTAAACTATTGACATTAACTGTCCTGAGACATTGTCTTTTTACAAAAAGTAGGGGAACAGTTTTTCATCAATCAAAAAGTGGGGACACCTCGTGCCCCACCGATCCTGCCTACTTCAACCTCTGCTGTTACCAAACTTTACAGCCAACTCAAACTCCAGTGATTCATTTGAAGAAAAAAAAAGAAGAGGCCCAAAGTTTTTCTTAGCTGAAGGGCGGGATAGCTCGATACCACGGCTGACTAGGCTAGATTACACCTCATGACTGTTTCTTTCACCGCCCTACACTTCCTGTCTCTTTATCATACTCGTGAAGAGGTCTTTTCACTCCTGCTTTCTCTCTTTGTTACTTTTTTTTAAATCTTTCTCTTCCTTCTTTTTACTCCCTTTCATGAATGTCTGTCTCTCACTCAAGGTCAAAGTCTTATAATGACAAGCATTGGCATAGCCAATATGTCTCGCTTCTGGGACTTTATAAGTATTTAGTTATGCAGCACAATATCCTTGGTGCACCAACATTAACTGTTGCATGGTTAAACACTTATAAGGTTCCAAAAGCGAGACCTATTGGCTATGCCAATGCCTGTTTTTCTTTCTTGGCTTCACGGTTTGTGTCTTAATTATACTCAGTGAACAGGGTGGGAAATTCCAAACTGCTAGCCTCGAAATCATGGGAGGTTTGTTTGCGGGCTTCAGTGAGCATGTGCTGCGGTCATGCCTGCTTGTTTGACTGGGGTTCGCTACCTGGTGTTTACAGGGCAGTCTGCCTTCCCCTTTGCAAACACGTGGGATTTTGCGAGAGCTGGAGTAAAGCCTGCATAATTAGGGCGTTATTTTACTGAAGTCAGGCAGGATTATACTGATTTGAGTAAACAATTGTTTAACAAGGAGCATTTCCTGGCAATTTGATATGATTTGCATTAACAGCCCTTCAAAAGCAGAAAGACAGCTTTGTGTACAAAATGAAGGGCATTCATCCCGGTGCATCTTAAGTAGACGTTTTTGGAGTCTTTTAGTTTTTGGAGATTGTTTTGAAATGACGTTATCAATATTTTACATAGCAGATTACCCGCAGGGACCGCGCCAACGGCATCGGAGGAGGAATAGCCATCGTCCACAAGTCCACCCTCAAGGTCACCACCCACGCAGACGACTCCCTCAACACCTTCGAACACCTGCACTTCCGGATCCACACCGACCCCAACACCACCCTCAGAGGAACTCTCATCTACAGACCCCCCGGACCCAGGGCCCGCTTCAGCGACTCCATCGCCGACCTCGCCAGCACCCACGCACTCGATTCCACGGACTACATCCTCCTCTGGGACCTGAACTTCCACCTCGAGAACAACAACAACGTCAACTCCTCCACGCTGATCGATAACCTCGCCAACCTCGGCCTCAGACAACTCGTCACCGCGCCCACCCAAGCCGCCGGCAACACGCTGGACGCCATCTTCTCCACAAGCACCCACGTCACCTTCGACCACACAACCGAACCCCAGTGGACGGACCACCGCTGTATTCACTTCACCTTCAAAAAACCAACCACGCACCATCGCACCCAACAGCTGTCTCGCCGCTGCTGGAGCAAAGTCACTGAAGATCAGCTGATCACCACCCTCTCCAAGAACCCACCCACCGACCCCACCAACCCAGACGCCGCAGCCCACAACCTCAGACAGTGGATCAACGACTGTGCCAACACCCTCGCCCCACTGAAGAAACCCTCCAACAACCACGCCAGCAAGGGAGCCACCTGGTTCACCGACGAGATCCTGACCTCCAAGCGTGCACGCCGGAAACTGGAGAAGAAATGGCTCCACGAACGCACACCGGACAACCACGCAGCCCTCAAGGACGCCACCCGCAGACACCACCACCTCATTGGATCAGCCAAGAGATCCTCCTTCAAAGACCGCCTGGATAACAACGCACACGACAGCAAAGAGCTCTTCCGCATTGTAAAAGAACTCTCCAACCCCAGCGCCAACACCAACGATATCCCGCCCTCACAGGAACTGTGCGACTCACTGGCCATCTTCTTCCACCGCAAGATTGCCGACATCCACGAAAGCTTAAACACCACGACCGACCCGACCACGCCAGACTCCACCCCTCTCCCGAACACCAACCGCCTGACCTCCTGGTCCAACGTCAGAGACGTCGAGACACGCAAGGTCATGAACTCCATCCACTCAGGATCACCGACAGACCCGTGCCCACACCACATATTTAACAAGGCAGACGCAGCCATTGCACCCCAACTACGGAAGATCATCAACATCTCACTCGAAACAGCAACATTCCCAGAAAGCTGGAAGCACGCTGAAATCAACGCCCTCCTCAAAAAGCCCAAGGCGGACCCCAAGGACCTCAAGAACTTCCGGCCCATCTGGCTGCTCCCGTTCCCGGTGAAGGTCATCGAGAAAATCGTCAACATGCAACTGACCCGCCACCTCGAAGGCAATAACATCCTGGACCCGTCCCAATCCGGTTTCATATGAAACCACAGCACCGAGACAGACCTCATCGCCGCCACAGACGACATCAGGTGCCAATTAGACAACTGCGAAACATCTGCCCTCATCCTCCTGGACCTTCGACACGGTCTGCCATCGCACTCTAAAAACACGCCTCCAAGAAGCCGGTATCCAAGAGAAGTCCCTCGACTGGACCACATCCTTCCTTTACGACAGATCCCAGAGCGTCTGCCTCCCACCTTTCCGATCCGAAGCCACCGACATCATCTGCCGCGTCCCCCAGGGCTCCTCCCTCAGCCCAACGCTGTTCAACATCTACATGGCCCCCCTCGCACAAGTGGCCCGCCACCACAACCTCAACATCATCTCCAATGCTGACGACACTCAGCTCATCCTCTTCCTCACCAAAGACCCACGCACCACCAAAACCAACATCCACGACAGAATGAAGGCCATCGCCGACTGGATGAGGAGCAGCCGTTTGAAACTGAACTCGGACAAGACGGAGGTCCTCATCCTCGGACCCAACCCCTCAGCCTAGGACGATTCCTGCTGGCCAACCACTCTGGGGACAGCACCGACACCCACCGACCACGCACGCAATCTTAGATTCATCCTCGACTCCTCCCTCTCAATGTCCAAACAGGTCAACGCCGTCTCCTCCTCCTGCTACAACACCCTCTGCATGCTCCGCAGGATCTACAAGTGGATCCCGACCGAAACAAGAAGAACGGTGACACAGGCCCTCGTCAGCAGCAGTCTGGACTGTGGCAACACACTCTACGCCGGAATCCCAGCCAAACACCTACGACAACTGCAGCGCATCCAAAATGCCTCCGCCCGACTGATCATCAACATCCCCCGCCGCAGCCACATCACCCACCACATGAGAAACCTACACTGGCTCCCTGTCGACAAGAGGATCACCTTCAAACTCCTCACCCACGCACACAAAGCACTCCACAATGCCGGACCAGCCTACCTGAACAGCAGACTCAGCTTCTACACCCCTCGCCGCCAGCTCCGCTCCACCAGCCTCGCCCTCGCCGCCGTCCCCCACATCCAACGAACAACCTCAGGCGGCAGATCCTTCTCCTAACTCGCCGCCAAGGCCTGGAACACCCTTCCTACCCACCTACTGCAGACCGAAGACCTACTGCCTTCAGAAGACTCCTCAAGACCTGGCTCTTCGAACAGTAGCGAAGCTTCCACCCCCCTCCCGCCCCCCCGCCCCCCCTCAGCGCCTTGAGACCCTCACGGGTAAATAGCGCGCTCTACAAATAGATTGATTGATTGATTGAGCTGGTGACTATAGTCTGATGAGAGGACAAGGCTCTCTCTGCTTAGCGAGCCTGTAATTATGAAATCACGAGGCCAGGCGCATGCTTGTCATTAAACTTGGCCTAGCCTGCTTGGTCAGTCAAGCCTTCCCATGCACGAGGCAGTAATACAGCGTTGAAGTCGAGTCCTAAGGTGAGCTGGGTCATCAAGAGGTGCCTTGCTCGGCCAATAAACACAGATAACCCTGCACTCGAAAACACAGGTAAACTATTTGAGAAGGCAATTGTACAGCATATTATAAGAACAGAACAAAATATAAATAGATGGCTTCCCAAATGAAAAAGCCAGACGTCGTATTTTTGATTGTAGAAAAACTTTGTCTTTTTATTCCATAAACTTAATTCTTTAAAATACAGGACAAAATTGATTACCAACGCGTTTCGTCCCACTTGGGACTTCTTCAGGGCTCAAAAATTCTGTATTTGCTGTGTTTTATATTTCACATATGATATTCGGATCAGTAAAAAGTATAATGTATGGTTTATTGTGTTTCTAATGTTCGGTATCACATCTGTGAGCAAGAGGCAACAACAATACGCAATGTACTAAACTGTCCTGATGTAATAATGTGGGATAAGTATCTCCGTCCGCGTGTGTACGGATGTCCGGTTCAATTGCTCGTCCCACCGGAGGTAACGTGTTGTAGTCTGCCTTTCTCCTGGCGGACGCTGCCCTGGTTGCACTTGGGAGTTTCTGGCAGACATTGCCATGCCTGTAATTGGGAGCATTCTTTACGACAGTAATGGGCTCTTGTGCCATTATCTGGTCCACGCATGAGTCCTTTAGTGGAGGATGAAGTTTTGTCACAATCAACCTGTTACCCAGAGCGGGACACAGATGTCCTGTATAGGAGGCAGTCCTCTGAGAGTTACACCTTCTGAAGGAGCTCTGAGGCCTAATTCAGGCACCTTGCAGTCACAGAACGGAGGAGGTGATACCTTATTTCATTCTCTGCCCCTGCTTCTGGCATCATGTGTTTGTCCCCTCCACCCCCAAAGTGCTGGAGGGCACCAAATCCATTAAACACTGTACTTGTACACATTGTGTGGATTCAGATTTCAGTGCAAGTAAGTCCTAACATATAGGAGTTCTGCATTTCAGTTGTTAAATGTGTTTACAATCTTAAAACACGAGGTCATTAACCCCTTCGATGCGGCCGTGATTTTTCCCGTGTGCGGCCGCCGGCAGAACACGGGCGGGCCATGACGAACCCCAGCCGTCATCAGCACACGAGCACCGTAGTGCATGACGGCTGTGGTTCGTCACCAGCATGGAAGGGGTTAAAGCATTTGAGGCATCCAAATGATTCCATTGGCTGGAAATGTTGACAGCAACACCACCACCCTGCTGGACAACCTCGCACTCAAGCAACTGGTGAATACCCCCACCCACTACGCCGGCCACGCGCTTGACCCCGTCTTCTCCTCCAGCAAGTACATCTCCTTCAGCCACTCCACCGGACTCCACTGGACAGACCACAGCTGCGTCCACTTCTCCTTCAGGAAAACCACGACCCACCACCACCCGCAACAGGCCCCCGACAGAAGCTGGAGCAAGATCACCGCCGACCAGCTCACCACCTCCCTCAGCCAGAACCCTCCCACCATCACGACGGACCCCAACGATGCGGTCCGCAACCTCGCACAATGGCTCGCCAACTGCGCCGACGAACTCACACCACTGAGGAAACCTCCCAGCAGACCCCACAGCAAGAAAGCCTTGTGGTTTACCGACGACCTCATAAACTCGAAGAAAACATGCCGCTCCCTGGTGAAAACCTGGCGCCATGATCAGACAACAGAGAACATGACAGCCCTCAAGAACGCCACCCGCAAGCACCACCAACTGATCCGCACCACCAAGAGAACTACATACAAACAACGTCTGGACAACAACACCCACAACAGCAAGGAACTCTTCAGCATCGTCAAAGAGCTCTCCAACCCCAGCGCCTGCAACAACGACATCACACCCTCACAAGACCTCTGCGACTCACTCGCCTCGTTCTTTCACCGCAAGATCGCTGGCATTCACAACAGCTTCGGAGCACAGACCACGCACACAACCACCGAACCAGCGCACCCAACCGCCACCCTCCGCACCTGGACCCAGGTCACCACCGATAACACCGCCCGCACAATGAGCACTATCCACTCCGGCTCCCCTACCGACCCATGCCCACACCACATCTTCAACAAAGCGGACTCCATCATCGCACCCCAGCTCCGGGATGTCATCAACAGCACCTTCACATCGGCCACCTTCCCAGAGAGCTGGAAACACGCCGAGATCAGCTTCCTCCTGAAAAACCCACGCGGACTCCACGGACCTCAAGAACTTCCGACCCATCTCGCTCCTCCCTTTTCCTGGCAAAGTCATCGAGAAGACGGTCAACAAACAACTCTCTGCCTTCCTTGAGACAAACTGATCCCTCGACCCGTCACAGTCCAGTTTCCGAGCAAACCACAGCACCGAGACCGCCATCATCGCATCTACCGACAACATCAGGTCAATGCTCGACAACAGGGAAACCACCGCCCTCATCCTCCTGGACCTCTCAGCAGCCTTCGACACGGTATGCCATCACACCCTGATACAACGCCTCAGCGACACCGGAATCCAAGGCGCGGCCCTGGAGTGGATCATCTCGTTCCTCGCCAGTAGAACCCAGAGAGTCCGCCTCCCTGCGTTCCGGTCCGCGGCTACCGAAGTCATCAGCGGCGTCCCACAAGGTTCCTCGCTCAGCCCCCCCTCTTCAACATTTACATGAGCCCCCTCGCAGCCATCACACGCAAACACAACCTCAACATCATCTCCTACGCCGATGACACACAGCTGATCCTCTCCCTCACCAACGATCCGGACACCGCCAGAGCCAGCCTCCAGGAAGGGATGAGAGACGTCGCGGAATGGATGAAACTCATCCGTCTGAAACTTAACTCAGACAAGACGGAAGTCCTCATCCTGGGCCATCCCCCTCTGCCTGGGACGACTCCTGGTGGCCACCCGCCCTGGGCACCGCCCCCAAACCCACAGACCACGCACGCAACCTGGGCTTCATCCTGGACTCCTCCCTCACGATGACCAAGCAAGTCAACGCCGTCTCAGCATCCTGCTTCAACACCCTGTGCATGCTCCGAAAAATCTTCCGATGGATCCCCACCGCAACCAGGAAGACGGTCACCCAAGCCCTTGTCACCAGCCGCCTGGACTACGGAAACACCCTCTACGCCGGAACCACAGCCAAGCTCTAGAAAAGACTACAGCTCATACAGAATGCCTCGGCAAGACTCATCCTGGACAACCTCCCCCCCCCAAAGCCACATCTCTGTCCATCTGAAAGATCTGACCTGGCTCCCCGTCAGGAAGAGAATCACATTCCGACTCCTCACCCACGCACACAAGGCTCTCCACGACGCGGGCCCCAGCTACCTCAACAACCGCCTCGCACTCTACACACCAACCCGCCAGCTCCGCTCCGCCAGCCTCGCCCTTGCCACCATCCCACGAATTCGCAAAGCCACCGCCGGAGGAAGATCCTTCTCCTATCTGGCAGCCAAGACATGGAACTCCCTCCCACCCACCTCCGGCTGACCCAGGACCATCTCCCTTTTAGGAAACAACTCAAGACCTGGCTGTTCGAGCAGTAGCGACCCCCCCCCCCCCCAGCCTTGAGACCCTTACGGGTGAGTAGCGCGCTCTACAAATTCCTTGATTGATTGATTGATTGAAATGCCTTTCTTTTTAATCTGTTCTGAGTGCTCTTTTTGAAAAAAGAAATGTTTGCATGGGGATGTGAGTGAAGTAGGGGTGATTTGACTAAGCACCACTTGTAATTTAACTGACTTCATTTTACAAATGCTCTCTTTGGCTGATCCAGACAGATTACGGCTGGTTTGTAATGGAGCTCATTGCGACAGAGCCCACAAGTAAAATAAATACAAATTGTATTGGGTGGGGATGGGTGAGCGGATGCAAGCTACTGCTCACTTGGGCACCTAGGGATGACTGTTGACATGGTGCTGTCTCGATGTGAAAATTGATAAGGTGATCAGCCTCGTTTTAGTTCCCTGTCTGGTTACAAGCAGACCTGTCAGGCAGCGTTTTAAGAGTGTCCTTGCAATATGCCTGGTGTTACCTGTCAAGAACTGGGTTAATGAAACTCTGTTATGCATCTTTACTGTGAAACCATGCAGACCAATCAACAGTAAATGCCCACCGGGAAGCGATTGGATTTTAACTTCATATATGGTACACAAAGTCCCAGAATGCCACCATCTGACGTAAAGGCAGAGGCAAAGCAAAACTTTCTGAAAAACAAACCGAACGGCCAGCATCCTCCACACTCCCTCCTCCCCCCTCCTCGCCAACTCCCCCCCCCCCCCCCCCCCGCCCCCCCTCCCAAGGGCCGGTCCTAGGACTTTTGGGGCCCCGGGCAGAAAGGGAATTTGTGGGCCCCCGTAATTTGCATACAGTGTGAAATCACAGAAAATTACAATACAGGAAGTCCCATCAATTGATTATCGTTGAGAGGCTTTGCAAGAAGCAATTTTATTTGTGCGCATAACAGTAAAACAATTAACAAAAATTAAAACTAATAAAAACAAGTATACATATTTTTAAGTTCTATACATGGAAATACTTTATTTTAGTCCTTCGGTACAAGTCCTGCCTCCCAGTTGTCACGTTAGTAAATGCTGGCCACCTCTGCATAGTGGTTGTTCCCAGAGTCAATGGTGTGGCATACCACTGGGATGGGCTCTTCCCAGGCTTCCCAGCTTATTTGTTTTGTACCACCTATTGATTATCCTGCTTGCCTGCATCAATCCCTTAGCAAGCAAAACAAGTTGGAAATTTGGCATCCAGCAGGAGCTTGCAGTAGGATCCAGGACAAACATCTAAAATGAAGAACAATCCTGCATCCGGACACTTTACTTTGGTATGTCTCAGAGCACTGGCCCATGGCTGTGAGGTCCAGGTGAGAGGAGGACTCTCTTGGGCCTTGCAGAACTGGATCATGCTGCGTGGCGCAAGCGTGCTGGAACAGTGGTGTAGCAATGCCATGCACCATCGTGCCAGAAAGGTAAAATGTTCCTTCCCACTACCCTCTTGTCACTGACTGGACAGTAAAATACAGACATAGGTTGTGAGCATTGGGCCCAGGACTCCTTTAGACCATGGTCCCATTGCACTTCCTACACTATTCCTAGTGATGCCCTTCAGACAGTGCCTCTTGCCCTTGGCATGGAATCCAGGAACTGTGCTGCAAAGCCCACGGAAGCAGACTCCCTCACTTGGGCCTCCCAGCACTGGCCTATGGTTGTGAGGCCTATGGGAGGATGGCCCTTGTCTGATCTCTGCATCTCTGGGTCGTGGCTGTGTGGTGCATGGGAGAAGGAACCAATGTCATTGTGGTAATGTAGACATCAGCCCTGATGGAAGAAAATGATATCAGACTGTAAAACACAGTCATAATTTGGGTGTTTAGGTCCCTAACATCCTTGAGCCATGGTGCAACTGCACCTGCTGCAGTATTGCTAACTACACCCGCAGATAGAGACATCATAACCATGGTGTCCTCTGCTGCTAAGCTCATGGGTGGGTGCCTTCTCCCCCGAGTGTCCAGCCATGCCTGCGAGGGCCAGGGAAGGGGGGGCCTCTTCCAGGCTTCACAGCTCTGGAGCATGGCAATGAAGCCCAATAAAGAGAGAGAAGAACCACAGCAATGGTGCCATGGTGCAAAGTAAAAGTGTCCCTTCACTCTCGTCCACTGGCTGCCAAGTACAGTAAAGCCATAATTTGGGAAGATTTGGACTCTTCCTAGCCCTGTGCCTGGTGCCACTGCACCTGCTGCACTACTGATTGCTATGCCCCTGACATGGACCCATGCCCTAGGCCAGGGTAAAGTGCTGGGAGACATACAATTGGGCCCACGGGTGGGGTCCCACACGAGCCACCCCCCTCTCCTGGGCCTATTAGTCATGCTGTAGCATTGAGAGAATTAGGAGAGGGATCGAACTACCCATGGGTCTGGCAGCACTGAGCCATGGCTGCAATGCCCATGGAGAAGGGGCCCTCCCCAAGGTCATTTCTCCACCATGGCTACGAGGTGTAGGGTAGGGGCCTCCAATCCCTTAGGTCTCACAGCCATGGTCTAGTCATGCGAGACCAAGGGGAGGAGACCCAGAATAGGGAAGCCCTCTTCCATGTACCTTGTAGCAATGGCATGGCACTTTAAGCCCAGGGAATGGGTGTTTCCTCCTCTGAACTACTCCAGTATGATCCAGAGTGGCAGGGTGCAGGGAAGGTTGGTCCCTTCCCCCTTATCCTCGCAGCTGTGGTCTAGTGCTGCAAGCCCCATTGGATGTAGCCTACTGCCCTGGGCATCACATCCATGGTCTAGTGCTGCAAGGCCCAGAAGAGGAGAGTCCCCTTCCCTAGGCCTCGCAGACTTGGTCTCCAGACATCGCTGTGAGGGCCACGTAGGGTGACCAATGTTCCATTATCACTTCAAAGGACAATTTGTGCCTTTGAAGACACACTGCACGGGTGGAGACACATTGGGGGTGCAGGGGCATAAGAAGCTGTCTCTTGGGGAACAGGGAAACTATGAGTTACATAGTGGAGTTTGGGGATTTTATTTTAAATCCCTCCTTTTAAAGCAGGCCATATTAAAAGATAACTCAGCCTGAGATTGAGTTTATAAAGCTTGACTACCCTTCACACTATATTAAAGTTGTAATCCCGTTACTACTTCTTGGAGTAAGCCTTGACAAGTCGCTATTGCACATTTCGAGCAATAAGTTTAGAAAATGAACTCTGATACCTAAATGGAATGAAATAATCTTAATCTTCGAAACATCAGTGGTAAATATCAGTATCTACCATGCATACAGTCCAGTAAATACCTCTGCCACCGGATATAGTCCAGTGCGTACGCTTTAGCCATGGATATTTTACATCATATATCAGCTTTATGATGGAAATAGACACTAAGGGGCCCATTACGATGTCAGGCGGATTGCCCCGTCAGGCTGACGGTAGCCACCGCCGGCCTGGCGGGGGGAATCCGCCCGACATCCACTCCCGAATGCCCCCGCCATATTAGTATGGCGGGGGGGGACAGTGGCGGAGAGAAAGACCGTCCGCCGCTTTTCCGCCCCAATCGCCTTGCGGCCGGGGCGGAAAAGGATTAATATGGTGGCGGCGTCTCATAGACACCGCCAGCCATATTAGTATGGGCCAAATTGGATGCCTTTCCGTGGCGGCGATGCAAATGCGTGCATTCATTTTTAACATTGTGGCGGGAGGTGCAGTGAGCACCGCCCGCCACAATGTTAAAAATGGGGGATGCGCCCGCCACTGTGGCGGGCGCATCCTAATGCAGACATCGGGACACCCGCCCTTAAGGCGGGCGGTCCCGTTTTCCGCAAGGGTGGCCGGCCATCCTATTGGGGCCCTGTGTTTTAAAGCTGGGAAGCCCATAACAAAGTCACGATTCCCTCAGAGGGGCAGTCTCTTCGTCTTGCCAACAGAATCACTGACACCCCAGTTGCGTTTCTGTGGACTAGTTGGAAATGTGAAAGCAAGAGATGAGGTTTTTAATCCCGGCCTTCCATTTGGCCAAATTGTGTGCTCTAGGGCAAACACTTTTCTGAACTTATTGTGCTGCTGTTCCTTTTCTGGCAAGATTTAGAGTATTTCGTTTCAATGTAAAAACTACTAGTCAGTGTGATTTTTTAAAATAGCTGAATATCACCTTGGACAATAGAGGGTGCCCAGTCACATAGTATAGCCACGTAAACGCAATACAGTGGTAAATATATAGCCTTTCCCCAAGTAGGAGTGCACTGCATTCCTGGGTCTACTAATGTAACCAACTGTTTGATCCTGGGCAAATAATTCTGTGCCTCATCCACTGATTTGACAATATGGCAGCACTTTGAAACCTGCTTCATGTATGAAGTAGATATTAAGAGTGTACTCCCTGGACAGGTCCTGAGGTAGAGGAGGGGAGAAAATGGAGCTTGAGGTCAGAGCTGCCGACGTTGGAACTGAGGAATCAGACTTGAGTCTGGTCTTGACTCAACATTTTGTGATCCTGGACAAATAACATATTCTCTCCGTATCTAACTCCGTACCTAAAAAGGGAATATGTCCTTATGAAATGTAATTGGTGCTCATGTAAAGCACTCCAGTGCGTTTGGGTTGGGTTTGCTCTAATAAAAACTACAGGAAAAAATGGGTTTCACTTACTCATTCAAGGCTATTTGCATCTAAATAACGGAAGGTGCTTGTGGCTTCACAAAGAACATGACCCCCTCCTGTGCTGCAACACCTTTCTTTCTGCCACTGGCAGGCATCTCTTTCACAGCTCTTCAGCAGCTGAAAGAGAGCTGCTTGTCTTTTTAAATGGTTAGAACTGCCGGGTGCCAAAATGCTGGATTAAGGGCATCATGTTTTGCCTTCGAGTAAGAAGCGGTCTGGATTTTTATTCGCAGGCCACACCACGAAATGCAGGTGGGCCTCGCAGCTACGTCTGGGGCTTTAAGACCCAGAGGAGAAGGGTCCCCTCCTCGGGGTTTAACAGCCACAGTGGTAGTGGGCCTCTTCCCCCATTCCTCGCAGCGCTACACATGCCTGTGAGGCCCAGGGGAGAAACATCCTGTCCCTTGGCCTCGCAGTGCTGCAGCATAGGTGTAAGGCCTAAGACAGGGAAATACTTTTGCGAGGCTCCATGTTGGTGGGCTGAGCGCGGTGCCCTGGGCAGCTGCCCATGCCTAGTGCCGACCCTGCCCCTCCCCCTCCTTTGCAAGTGGCTTGTCACTGTGACGTGGTTGGCTTGATCTGACACCGTCTCTTCCACAGGCCTCCTTGTAATGATGGTGCGCTTTGTAGCCTGCAGGTTCAGTGTTGTCTGGTCACCTGCAGTAAATGTTTGACTGGGGCTGCCCACTGTTGAGATGTCCTACGCAGACCCATGCACTTTGAACGTTGAATGTTCGTAGTCCCTAGGGCTGCTGCAGCATCCGGCGCAAGCG
Source organism: Lissotriton vulgaris (assembly GCF_964263255.1). NCBI lineage: Eukaryota > Metazoa > Chordata > Amphibia > Caudata > Salamandridae > Lissotriton > Lissotriton vulgaris. The sequence goes on along the minus strand of NC_141699.1, from coordinate 547,460,691 downwards.
CCCCGTCATTTACTCGATTGTCTAGCAGGTGTGTTTGTAAACGGGTCTAGGCTGATGTGAATGTCCATCTTTCTGGTGCCATTCTCTTCATAGACGGTGGTAGCACTTGCACAGAATAGCACTCGTCTTCATGAGACTGCTGAGAAATGTTGAGTTGTGTAAAGTGTTCACCGGGCGGACCTCCCTCGAGGGTCTGCATCTCCGGGCCCCACTTGCATGCCCGGGCAAGAGAAGGGTCACGTTACAAAGGCACGCTTCAGGAATTTACTGTTAATTCGGTGGAGTTGGTGACCTCAGGGAAACCTGCTAGAAAGTGAAATGTTTCTGCGTTGGAGGAAGACGCAGCAGGGAAATTTTTTTCTGCTGCTGAAATGTTGCAGTGTAAACATTGGAGTCGGAGTTCATATTAACGTTCATTGTGATGGTGGTAATATGGTTACTCCCAGAGCTGGAATAAAAAACAAGCGCTGAAAGACAAGCACGGCCCGCGGCCAAGAAAGTTAAAGTCCATTGGAAGCTCAGAGCGATTTAGACGCGCAACAGCAAAAGTGAAAGCGAGGAATAGTGAGGAATGCAGCTCTTTACAGAAAACAGTGCCCAGATGCGTGGCCAAAACGTGAAGGAAGCCTTTGAAATAGGAAACCAAACAGATGGCACACAGCACGTCCCATGCTCGCTCCTGCAAGGTAAACACCACACATGCACGAGGGCTCATTGGGAACAGTGCAGTACAAGCACGAGTTTCCCAAAAAGTCCTGAGCGATTCCAAGAGGTCTCTCTTAAGCAGCGCTTGCGCGTAGGCGAGACCTAAAAAATGAGCACCTGGCCCTAGAAAATGAGTGCCAGCGCTCATCACCTGAAACTATGGGCAGAAATTAAGCACTGCCACTATTCCATACACGCCAATAGAGCCGATTCAGGCAGGAGACTCACGATTTTTAAAGCCCAAATGGCTTTACATCAGCGGTCTCCTACCTAAAATTGCCTGTGTTTCAGTGTTAGTCAATAGGGGAAAATACATTCCCACCATTTCTTTTCACTATCTCCCTCTTTGCAGTTTCAAAAGGTTGGTATGTACACACAACTGATGGATGCCATTCTTGATGAAAACTGATGGTTGCAGGTTTGTTTTTTACCGGTTTCTCTGCATCCCACAGTTGTTTTTATTTGAACAGCGTACACACCTGTCAAATGGTCGGTCATCTTATTACATCATGTGTCCACTACGTAGATGGTGGATCTTTGAAAACAGACAAACTTATCTAAACACAGGACTGAGGGAGTGTTTTATCTTCTGTCTTTGTTTATGTGCAGCTTGGTAGTCAGATGATTACGTCCCGAGAAGACCTTTACATTCACACGGGGTCGAAACGTCGACAACCCCTCCCTTTTGGTGATTTATTCTAAAGGGATGCCCTGCCAATTTACGCAACCTTTTTTTCAGACTTTTTCGAGTAATGAAAACAACAATTGGGAAATGTACAGTGTCGTTGTTCAAATATGTTGTAAACAGAATCACTTCTGATTTCTGCGTCGTCTGCACCACGATCACAAATGTTGCTTTTTGTAATATATGATTGAATTCAATGCTTGTAAAATGGAAATCTCTTTTTGTGTCCTGTGCTTTGTTATGCAAATTAGATTTGGTATGTGAATGATATTGAAATAATTAACAGGATCCATCTTAGATACTAACGAGGTTCCCATTTATAAATTAGTCCCATGGGATAATTGTCTTCATTAATAATTATGCAAAATAGAGAACTAGTCGTGTAACTAGAAAATGCAGTAAATGGTGCCTGATTTGTTGGTGGTATAATTATTACTGGAGATTAACTGGGGCTGCAGACTGTGGGTGGTCTATAGTGGTAAAGTTTATGTAATGATTAATGTAATATGATGATGTCATTGCAATCTTAAGAGCATTGCTGTTCATTCTAAGATGGGACTATGCAAGTGGTGGTAAGAGTGGACGAGATTTGATGTAGAACTTTTAAACAAGGATGTGGTGGTGGACTCCACTGGACAGTGAAAGGGTTATAGTGCTGTAATGCAACTACTTTATTGAAGTGAAACTCAATAAAATGATTATAAAAAAAATGGAACTGCTGTGCCTTAACTGAAAATTCAATAAAGTTGTTGTGTATATATATTTAAAAAATGGTACATATTGAGTTCCTCATTTTTTTTTTAGTAAGCCTTTTTTCTTTGGGGATGAAGGCATGCTCCCCAAGACGCTCTTTTATCATTCCTCCTCGTCGTTGTCCTTCTATTCTCTTCTGCTCCCCACCTTCCTTTCATGTTTTTTTAGTGTAGGTTGCTTTAGAGGGAAATGAGGCCCCATTCTGCAACAAACCTTTTTAACTTTCCTGCTCTCCAGTCCCACACCCTCGGGCCATATGTATGAAGCTCAAATTGGTTCGCAAACGCCGAAATTCGCAGAATTTCGGCGTTTGTGAACTCATTTTCGCTAAATGGTATGTATGTAGCAAAATTGAGTGCAAAATAAGGAATTGCAAAATTTGTGATTCCTTATTTTGCGATTGCATTTAAGGAATCGCAAATTTTGCGATTCCTTAAATGCAATGTAAGAAGCATTAAAAAAAAAGCAAATTGGCCTTAAGGAATCGCAAATTACCACCAACTTCAAGTTGGTGGTAATTTGCGAATTCCTTGAAAAATTCACTTTTTTGAATTTTTCAAAGTGCAATGTGAAGCACATACATGCTCCTAGGGCATGTATGTGCGCCACATGTGCACCCATGCTAATTTCAGGGGTGCAACAGGGTGTCCTTTGGACACCCCTGCACCCTTGAAAATTATTCTCAATTTGCGATTCTCAAATTGCGAATCGCAAATTGAGAATACCTTCCCATTCATTCCTATGGGCCTCCTGGCCCATAGTAATGAATGGGAAATTATTCCTTAATTGCGATTTGCAATTTGCTAATCGCAATTAAGGAATTTTTAAAAAATCGCAAAAAAAATCGATTTTCTACATACATACCAATTTGCAAATCTCAAATAGCGATTTCTAAAAAAATCGATATTTGAGATTCGCAAATCTGGATGTTGATACATATGGCCCTTAAGTCTTTTCTTTACCTACCTTTTCTTCTTTTTTTCATATTTTCTCTGTCTGGTCTCTGGAATGCCTTCACTTTCAGGTTAGGGTAAAGACAGAAAACAGACTACTACGGCCTATGATTTCCTCAACCGTCATCTTTTATTATTATTTTTTCTTACAATTGTGATATTATAGGACTTTGTGGTAGTTTCTAGCTATATGTTTTAGAATGTGCATTAGTTAGTTTACGTTACTGTGGGAATAAATGGCTTACTCAAGCTCTGCACAGCATGACATTATAGTATTCTTAGTTTGTTGTAATCGGTTTGTCCTGAACTGTGACAATTGGGAGCTATCCTTCAGCCGGTGTGCGTCGCTAAACAGTCAATAAAACTCATCATTTCGGAATGCTGCAATCTCTGAGTGGCGAGAACTCTACAGACCTGCCCTAAGATTTCTATCGCTTTTATAATGATGGGACTCAAATTTGGGTCCAGTAATTCTTTCCTTGGAAATTATTAGATACGTTTAGAAATTCAGCAAAAAGGAAATTTTTCTGCTAGGACTCATTAGCCTGTGTCGAAATGGGACAGAAAATAGGCACCTAAATATATGTGGCCCCCTTTAGTGAATTGGATAACTAAACAAGCATTGCAAAGCCAATATGTCTCAACTATGAAAAAGCTATTCTCTTTGCCAAAAGAGTGGCAGCTGTTCAGCATGGCTAGGTTAGTGGCATAGAAGAGAGTGGCGTGGAGTGGCGTAGAGTAGAGAAGAGTGTTGTAGAGTGGAGAAGAGGGGTGTAGAGTAGAGTGTCGTAAAGTGGAGTGGAGGGTTGTGGAGTAGCTACAGTAGAGAGTAGTGTCATGCTGTGCTGTAGAGTGGAGTAGAGTGGAGTGTTGATGTGTAGAGTGGTGTAGAATGGAGTAGAGTGGAATAGAGTGGAGTGGTGTAGTGTATCATAGAGTGGCATAGAATGGACTGGTGTAGAGTGAAGGGGCGTAGAGTGGAGGGAGGGAGAGTGTCGTAGAGTGGAATATCGTAGAGTGGAGTTTTGTAGAGTGGAGAAGAGTATAGTAGAGTGAAGTGTCATAGAGTGGAATGTCGTAGAGTGTCGTAGAGTGGAGCGGCACAGAGTGAAATACAGTGTCGTGGAGTGTCATAGAGTAGTGTAGCGCAAAGTGGAGTAGAGTGAAGTGGCGTAGAGTGTCGTGGAGTGGTGTAGAGTGGGGTAAAGTTGCAAAGAGTCACAGAGTATAAGTGCATAGAGTGGTGTGGTGGAGTGTGGAGGGGCGTAGAGTGGAGGCGCGTATTGTGGTGTGGGATAGAGTGTAGTAGAGTGGAGGGACATAGAGTGCAGGGGCATAGAATGGAGTAAAGTGTCATAAAGTGGAGCGGAGCGGTGCAGTGTAGCGTGGAGTAAAGTGTCAGAGTGGAGTAGAATGGAGTGGCGTAGAGTTTCATAAAGAGTCGTAGAGTAGAGTGTCAGAGTGGAGTAGAGTGGAAGAATGTAGTGGTGTTGAGTAGAGTGGCTTAGAGTTAAGTGGCATGGAGTGGCAGAGACTATGAGAAGAGTGTCGTAGATTAGAGTGTCATACGGTATCATAGAGTGGAGTGTCATGAAGTGGGCAGAGGTAGAATATTATAGAGTGGAGTAAAAGGTCTTAGAGTAGAGTACAATGCCTTCAAGTGCAGTGCCATAGAATGGGGTGGAGTAGAGTGGAGTAAAGTTGCATGGAGTGTAGTAGAGTGGAGTGACAGAGTGGCATAGATTGGAGTGGCGTAGAGTGGAATGTCATGGAGTGATGTGTCATAGAGAGGAGTAGAGTGACCTAGAGTCAAGTGGAGTAGAGTGTCGTAAAGTAGAGTGGTGTAAAGAGGAGCGGAGTAGAGTGGCATGGAATAGAGTGGCATAGAGTGTCATAGAGTGGAGTGAAGTAGGGTAAAGTAGATAGAGTGGTATTGTATAGTGGAGTTGAGTGGCCTAGAGTTGCATTGAGTGCAGTGGCAGAGTGGAATAGAGCGGTATAGAGTGGCATTGAGTGAAGTGGAGTAGAGTGGCATAGAGTGGATTACAGTGACGTAGAGTGCAGTGGTGTTGAGTCTTTGAGTGGACTGGTGTAGAGTGGAGTACGTATGGTGTGACAGTACACTGTCATTCCAGACAACGTGTTTTCAATTGAAATAACTATTATATTTGCATAGATCTACAGTATTACTGATAAAACTATACAGCAGCCAAACTATCTTGTGTGGCAATGTCATCACCTAGTGTATTCATTTGTTTTGATCGTATTCAAATATTTGTTTTCAGCACCTTTCAGAATCAAAAATATGTGCTTCATTTGTGCTTTCCTAATTTTGATATATTCTGAAATATTGTGAAATATTTGCACAGTTAATTTCAGACATTCAAATTTTGTTGTGTGCTAGTAAAAACTCCTAGTAAGTAAGTAAAATAAATTTGTAGAGTGCACAGTACACAAAGGTGTCATGACACTAGCAAAACCCAGCAGCTGTGACAGAGGTAGGGAGAGAAAACCCTACACAGATTGTCACATATATCCTCCCCTGTTGAAGTCAAAGAAAGAAACATAAACACGAAGCTCCCTTCGAAAACAAAGCCTGACATTTGACCTCTGTCTTTGAATGCAGAGTAAATGTTACAAGATAAAAAGAAAATTTAAAGGCCTGTTTACAGAAAGCAAATTAGTGAAAGAATACAGTAAACAAAGTTTGGGCAATGGGAGGGCCGAACTCAAGTTGGACAGCCGAAGGCAAATAAAGACAGATAATGGGAGTTACAAACCACATAGCTAAAGGTGAGCAATCAGCGGAATGCATTCCTTAGGTTGGCTTTCCGAATATCCCCAAGATATCTGTAGCAAACCAGGCAGCTATGCTCTCTGGTAGGCTTCAACCTAAAAAGTGGCCCATGTTTGAAAATTGGGACAGTTTTAAACTTGTAAAAACATGCTAAGTATTTTTAAGTATGGAAGACTGTACAGATTTGAGCTTGCTGTTGGCAATGCTTGTTTTAATATCAGGGAAATCAACAGAAAAAAACGGCACTGCAGGCAAAGAAACAGGTCCACAAAATGCCAAAAAAAGGGTCCGCACACTGACCTGTCAGAGCAGCCCTTCGAGCACTGACTGGTTGGATTATAGGCCAGACAGACCCTGATTAAAGCTGAAGCCCCCCCCCTTTGGAATCCATGCAAATGAGGTACAGCCAGCATTACCAATGGCATGAGCTGCACAACAGCTCACTACTACTCTCTCACTAGTAGAATGTTGCTTTGTCAACACCTGCACCCCATTGTGAATGGCCTTTAGCTGTGTGTCTCCAGCTCTGAGTGGAGGGCATCTACTGTGGTCGCACCATGTGAACAGATCCTGTGCTGGTAGAACCTGTTGAGAATATCCTCTGGCCATAGTCAGCAGATTCTGATTCCTATTAATTTCCTTTTAGCAATGAATGGAAGGTGGGAGGAGTTTGTTGTAGTGCGCCTATTGTTTTGTTTTTATACCGTTCCTGCATTGTTGGTGGGAACGTGCTGTTTGTTTTTATGTTTTGTTCCGTGTATGTAAGTGTTTTGGTGTGGGCTTGTGTTGTAGGATGTTTTGTTATTGTGATCATCAGCTGTATTGTTTTCCTTTTGTACTGTAACATTGTATTTTTGTTGTTGGTGTGGCTCAGGTCTGGGTTTTTTCGGGTGTTATGGCGTGGTCATGTTTTGCTTTGCTGTTTTGGCATAGTTGTGCTGTGTTTATATTACTGTGTTGTTTTATTACGTTTTGGCCCCGTTTTGCAATGCTGTTTGTGTTGTTATGGAGTTGTGCTATATTAACCCGTTGACCGCAGCGCGAGTTCCGCCGCGGTGCGGGTGGATTAATCAGTGGGCGGGGTTCGGACGGTCCCCAGCCATCCTCCGCACACGCCCACTGAGACGTCGGACAGCTGGGGGCCGTCCGACGCATGGAAAGGGTTGGTTGGTTGGTTGATAGCTTTATTTCGATATGCAAATATCATAAAAGCATTACAAAAAGGTATATAAAATAGCACATCGTAAAAGACTGTACAAGTTAAAAACCAAGTCGAATAAAAGATTTCTAATTGTACAACAAATAACTTATTTAAAAAGGAATTAAATTGATGTAGACAGTCTTTTTAAGCGGATCAACCATGCCCATTTTAGAAATTTCGACACGCCACAAACTATGGGGGAGGATGTGTCAGTTAATAAAATCCGTAGAGCCACCATGTACTGGCGAGTTCCCAGTTGTCTACAGAGAGGTTTGAGCCAATGACTTCTTGGGCGGGTGTAATCAGGGCACTCAAAGAAATGAGCCACAGTTTCAGGCCTAGTAGTGCATAGTGCGCAGTGTGGTGATGCCTGCGCGGGCATATTCCATCTTGAGAGCAGGTCTCCTAAAGGTAAGGTGCCTACTCTAAATTTAATGTAGAGTGCCCGGTCAGCAGAAATTGTAATTAGGTCCAAGTAAGGCTCAAAGGCAACAACGTCTTTTATTTTCAGGTGGGCTGCGGTGGAGTTGCAGTGACGTGGGTTGCTGATGAGCTGGGCAGAGACCCACTCCCAATATAGTTTTTTCAGGGTCGCCTTCGGCGGGGCCAATTGTGTAGTCCAACAAGACCCCAGACCTAGGTCTCCCAGGAGATTTTTGATGTCCCTGAGCCACTTGATCTTATGCCAGCCATCCATTCCCATCACCTCTGACAGCCCGTCCGCATATGTTTTCAATTCGGGGACCCTCCACAGACGAGCCCATAAAAGAAGGGGCCGGAGGCGAGCCTGGTCCTTAATTGATTTACAACCTGCATCCAAAAGCACCGGAACTGTTGGAGTGCTCAGCGGAATGGCCAGAAGGTCCTTCAGAAATTTATTCTCAGCCTTGGTTAGAGCCTCCAAATTGCCAAGGCCCCATAACTCAGCCCCGTAGAGAGATGCTGTGACAGCTCTGGCTTTGTAAATGTCAATTACTGGAGCTACACATTGCTTCGATGAGTTATGGTACTCACTCAACAATGCTCCCCCCACCCTTTTGTGGCTAAGGGTCATTTTGTTGATGTGGGGTGACCAGCTCATGACATCACTCATGCGAATCCCTAAGTAATCAAATTCTGAGACTCTCTCAAGTGGAACAGAATTCAGTACTGGAGGACGACCAAGCTTGCGTGGAGGGTGCATGATCAAGTATTTAGTTTTGTCCATGTTAATGACCAGCCCTCTTTTTGAGCAAAAGTCCTGAAAGCGGTTCAAAAGCTTCTGGAGGCCCTGGGGAGTCTTTGAGATGAGGAGGGTGTCGTCCGCAAACAATAGGGTTGGGATCCTCACGCCCCCCAAGGAGGGGGCGTCTGCTGGTTCTTCAAGCAGGTGCTCTACCACACCATTCACGTACAAGGAAAATAGTGTGGGAGCTAATACGCAACCCTGTCGGACACCCCTGTTCACCGGGATCCTATCGGTCTTTTCCCCGTTCTGTCCCCATCGCACCTGGGCATAGTTGTCGTTATGTAGTTTGATGAGAAGCATTAGAATATAAGGGGGCAGGCCGAGACCCTGCGAGACCCTCCTGAGTTCCTCCCTAGGAACCAGGTCAAAGGCAGTCTTTAAGTCTATGAAGGCCAGGTATAGACTGCCTTTGCCCAGTTCCACCACCTTCCAGTGTAGAAGCAATAGCCTGAACACTTGCTCAATAGTTCCTGTACCGGAACGAAAGCCTGCCTGCAAGTCGGACAATATGTGGTTTTCGTCCACCCAGTGGAGAATCCTCCCCAAAATCGCTTTTCCCGCCACCTTCTGGGTTGAGTCGATGAGGCTTATTGGCCTGTAGTTCCCCTGTTGGTCCCGACAGCCCTTTTTAAAAATTGGAACTACCTCTGCCCCTTTCCAAGACTCAGGGACAGGACCTCCTTCTAGGATGGCATTCAAAAGACCAGAAATCATTGTGCCCTATTCGCCCGGATAGACTCGGAGAAGATCCCCTGGCAACCCATCAGGGCCAGTTGCTTTCTTGGGTATCAGGGATTTGATCAGGTTCGTAACCTCCCGTGCAGTGAAGGGGTCAGTGGCTCTGTCCAGTGAAAATGGGGGAAGGGAAAATGGGTCATCAAGTGGCCCTTCTACAGCTGAATATAGGGCCTTAAAGTGGCTGAACCACGTCTGGGCTGGGATCGTACAAGTCCTCAAGGTGTCATCAGTACGATTCCTACTGCCCACCAGGTCCCAAAAGCCTTTAGTGTCTCTCCCTCGACTTGCAGTCAGGAGATCCTGCCAAAAGTTATCCTCCCATTCCTTTTTGGCACGTTTCAAGCATTGTGAATATAGCCTTCTGGCCTCCCTGGTCCTTGTTTGGGACTTAGATTTCACTGCTTCAACGAGCAGTGTCTTAGTTAACCTACACTTGTGATTTAACCAACCCTGTCTTTTCCGGGGGCGTATCTTCCTCCCATTATGGCTGGATGGGACAATAAACAAGTTACTTATAGCCTGAGTTAGATTACAGAACCGGTCGAACAGCTCCACCGGCCCTCCCTCAAGAGAATCCAAATTGTCTGAGGCTGTGGCTAGGAGCTGCGTTATGATGGACATCTTCTCAACCGAGAGCGTGAGCTTAGCCCACTTAAGCCGTCTGCCACAGTTCGAGACAACTGATTCACCGGGAACAGTAGCACATACAGGCGAACCCCCTATGCCCTCAAACTACCCAGGAGACAAGGCAAGAGAGAGCAAGTTGTGATCGCTCTCAACGGACGATATGATCTCCATATCTTCCACCGAGCTCCATAGGTGGACGTCAAGCAGAATGTAGTCAATTCTTGACGTGTGGTTAGGCCTATTATACTTATGGGCTCCCACTTTGTCGGATCTAGTCCTTCCATTAAGGGCCCTCAGGTCAAACTCCATGGTGAGAGAATTGATCTGGAGTGCCACTTCCGTCCATCTCTCGATTGGGCTAAGCTCCAGGGCCGGTATCCCCCTCCTATAATCTTCCTCCTCCTGGTCTTGAGTGACTTCTGAGCCAAGAGGCTCAAACATGCAGTTAAAGTCGCCCGCGACCAGGGTACATAACTTGTAGGGGGAAGATGTAAGCAGACCCTCTAAAAGAGCTATAGTGGGTGATTGTCTGCCTCCCTTTGTGCCCCGCGCATAGATATTGAAGATGTTAAGGATGACTCAACCCCTGGAATTTTTTAAGGTGATATTAAGGAGATCCGGACAGTTTGTTTGGTGCTCCTCTACCCTGCAATTAAGGGAGGAAGATACCCAAATAAGGGGGCCTCCCGAGGGACGTCCCCTGCCTGATTCCGGGTAGACAGCAGGTATATAGTGGGATGAGTAACCCGCCTTGTGTAGGGGCTCCCTACTTCATGTCTCCTGGAACGCACAAATGGAGTACTCCTCCACAAGAGCATTCCAGTCAGGCAAGGCCAACTTCCTATCTAGTCCAGCCACGTTCCAGCTGAAAACCCTAATAAGTGGGTCCGTCACAGCTGCAGCGCTACTGGACGCGACAGTACCGACTGAACCTGCCTCTGTCAAAATGGGGTGGTCAATAACGACTTCATTTGGGTCCCGCCCCACACCTGATTCCCGGCTAGCCATTAGGGCTACCTGCTTCCCTATTCCTGTAGGTGAACCCCTCAGCTTTGGGGATGGGTAGAAAGCTCCAACAGTTTTTGAATCCCCCCGAGCCTCCCCAAGAGAATCAGCAAGTCAGTACCCCCTGGGACCCCAGCTCGGCCTCGGCCATACTGCATGCGGCTGGAACAGAGTTATTGCAGGATGCCATTGGCTGCCAGAGATGTTTTGGTAGGTAGCCACAGGGAGTTGACCAGGACATTTCATAGCCGACCGTGGGTAAAAGTATGTTAGGTCAACCGCATCAATACCTGGTCCACCCGTAACCTGCTCAGGATTGCATATTGCGTGAGCAACTCTCATATCTTGAAAGTGGACTACCACACAATCACCCTCAAACGGTTTCTTTCCCTGTCCAATCCATCCTACCCTGCGCACTCCAAGAATCAACCCATCCACGCCCCTGGGAAGGGGTCTATTGGCTTTTAGCCAGTGGATGGTTTTATTCTTCAGTGCCTGGTGGTTTTCTAGCTAGGCATCCTTCAAGATGGGAACATTAATGAGGACGGCAACGTATGGATGGCACTCTGAGGGTGATTTACTGGGGGACATTTTCGAGCCACCTTCTGTGGTATGGCCACAGGAGGAGGGGCTCCAGGATGGCTCGTTGCTGCTTTTGCCTTTAAGACCGGGGCAGCTACCCTGGCGTCAACAGTTTGGTGAGCCAGTCGTTTTGGCTTAGTAAGGGCCCCTCCCACTTGCAACTTCTTTTGGTCAGGTTTGGGCTTTACATTCCTCGCTATCGGGGGGTACTAGCATGGACCTGGACAGTATGAATGATAGTTCCCGGTTTTACAGTAGCAGGGGTCTCGGAAACAATTGTCGAGTCCTTCCCTGCTGCTATGTCAGATACAGACGTGGACGGTAGTTTTGCCTGGATTGAGCCCCCTAAATCCCCCTTCCCGACATTCCCTCCCGCATTGTCCTCCCTAGATTTAGATTGTAGTTTAATAAGAGTTTTCAGGGAAAAGAAGTTATCCCGGGTGGTCTGTTCGAACCTATCAAGCCTATCCCCCAGACTCTTGACTTGGTCGATGAGCGGGACCAATAAGGACTTAACCAGATTCTCAATGAGCTTAGGGGAAGGCGCTTCATGGGGAATTGTTGGTGGTGCAGGGGCGATGAAGTTTGCCTGTGGTTTCAGCCACAGTTACCAGGGGATCATTACCTCCGGTTGGATCGGTGGTCGGTGTGGCAGATCCACGGCTGTTTAGTAGGGCAGGGCCTCTTGGGACATACTTCCTCGGGCGCTTATGAAGTGAAGTAAAGCTACCCTTCTGTGTACTAGTAACCCTTTTTCTCTTAGTACGAACCAGGGAGACACGTGCCAAACACGCCGGGTTAGGAGCCAGGGAAAGGTCCTGAGGGGGCGGTTGACTCACCTGGCTGATGGAAGTGCTTGGGGGTGTAGTAGATCGGGGTCCTATAACCACTGGACTAGAGCTAATGGGCAAGGATGGTGCTACCATGCTTTCCAGCCTATCAATGCTTGCCCCTATTGCAGCAATCCGTGGCTGCTCGGCCAAAATCCCAGGAAGAGGGGAGGCAGGATGGGTAAAAGTTGGAGACAGGGCATGTGCCACTGCTCCGAGCGAGGAGCGTCTGGCCGGGAAAGAATCTTGTGAGAGGCGGCGTTCCGTCATCACAATCTCCTTTTCAATGACAGCAGCTACTCTTGTGATGAATGTATCCATCGTGCCTATCATGGAACTCCCTGCAGCACCCTCTCCCCCACCCCTCAGAGCTTTCCCAGAGCGGGTAGACATGTGGGCCTCTAAACCCCCAAGGAAACTACTAACTCTGGGACAAAAGATGGTAGATGAAGGGGGGGGGGGGGGTGGCCCAGCCTCTGACAGCCCCTGACTGCCACAGACTGCCCGCCCTTTGCCCGGGCTTCGCTCGGCGTCCCGCTCGCGTCCCGCTGAGCGCCAAGCAACCTGTTAAGTAATGGTTGTTGCAGGTAGGGGCGTGTCTCACTGGGGGCGCGGCCGAGCACACCTGAGTGGCGCAGGGACTCTTGGTCTTCCGAGTCCCTGCTTACACACGCCCTCTGCAGATGGTCCAATCCTCCTTGCTGATGCTCAAACCGCCCAACAGCCTTCCTGCCTTAGCCCCTCGCTGCAAACCGCGAAACGGCACCCGCGAAGCGGGTGCGGCGAGCAGTAGCGGTAGCAGCGGTATCCCGAGGGATAGAGAGCAGGCAGGGCAGCTCCGTGAGTCCGTGGCTCCTTCGTCTCTCCCAGGTAGTAAATAGTGTATTGGAAAGGGTTAATATATTGTTATGCTCTTGTTATTGCACAGTGCTTTGTTGTTGCCTGGCTCAAAGGGTAATATTTTGTAAGCAGCACACCTGCATGCGGATGCCAACCCAGACTAAGCTCAGAGCGAAGCAGCACTTCTTGCACCTTATCTCTCTCTTCTTCTATCTCCTTGCTACACTATCCTATCTCTAATTTACCCTTGATGGACAACACAGAGGGCTCCAGAAGGACAAGCTCAAAACAGCAACATGCCCTGTTTTGTAACACCAATTAAGCTTTCATGTAATTCGTGCAACGCCATGTAACTTTCACCTGGAACTCTTAATGACAAAGCGAATGTACCTGTTTTGTGGAAAAATAATAAAAAACACTTTGAAATTAAAAAAATATCTTCACTACTAAATTCAAGAACCACAGACTAAAGCAAAATACTAAATCTGATTGGTTTACATGTTGTCTTCCGGCCAAGTTTGCTACAGTTTCTTTCAACAGGTCCATCACAGGCTGTAAAGGATTTTTCACAACTGGTCGTGCCCAAGGATCGCCCACTTGTGCTTATGCAGCATCGGCTCTCCTATGCTACACCATGTGCAACTTTTTTAACTGCAGCAAGTGTTAAGGATGAAACAACTATTTTCCCTCCTTTTATTTTAAACATATTGATGTTCGCAAGGACAGTGCTGATATCTGGAAAGCTCTGGATGGGATTCCAGACACTCTGAAAATTCGACCAATAATAAGGCTTCTTAGTTCTTTTGCATTTTCCAGATGTTGTCAAGCTTACTAACAACTGGATCTATAACACAGGTGTCTGTAACACTGATGTTTTCAATCAGCAGTTACATTTTTGGGTTTTTCTACAAACTTGTCTGAACAAAAAAACATAGCAGATCTGAAAAAAGTACCGAATTTGGCTGCACACTGCTTGCCTTTCAAATGTAGCGGATTTCAAAGGCCCTATTTTCTGTCCCACACACTCATCTTACCATCCCATTGTCACTCACACACTCTCACATCGCCACCTATCAATGAAATACTCTCACAGACACATGCACATGTTCCATTTTATCTGTCAAATCCTCCTTTCCCTCGCAAACCCTACTAAATTGCCCTCTCACACACTTAACCTATCTTGCTGCGAGCCTTCTCTTGCTCATATTCTCTTTCTGAGCTCCTGTTTCTCACAAACACTTTCACTCTTTTGATCCTTGCTTTAAACAGATGCAGATTCTCAAAGATGGCTGCCTTTTTATGTTCCCAGTTATAAGTTTCATTGTTGATTGATCATTTTTGTAAATTACGCAGGTGAAAACAAAGCGTTCCACATTGGCATCTTGGATGTAGAGGCCCTGCTGATGAGATCTGAAGAGAAAATCGTCAGCGGGACTGTAGACTTAAATCAACGCAGTGATTGATGATTTTTAAGATGAAACATGGCTCTTTAATTGAGAATTCGGAGTAAATTCAATTATATGGGCAATTACAAAACACTGGAGTTTGTGTTGATTTTGTGGTTTTCCAGGTTTCGAGTAGTAGCCATTACCTAGTAGGTCATTGCTGTTTGGGGTAGGGCTAAGTAGCGATGTTCTAGGTAGGTACACAGGTACCACCCTCTTCCAGAATGGTTTGATGAGTTTGCACCATGCGCCCTGCCATCCTAGACTCTCTGCTGCGCCTGGTCGAAATGCTGAGGGGGCTTGAGAGTGAAACATTGAGTATTATCAATACCTGTTATTTTGCCCTGTCTTAGATATCACCCAGTAAGACTGCAAAGCAATGAGCAAATACAGTTCTCCCCTTGCTGTTTCAATATGTCCCGCGTGACTCTTCCTTAATAATGTTATCTAGCCCGTAGTTCAGGTGAGTGTGATGTTTTGCGTCAGAGGAGTTCTCACCTTCCAGCTTCATAGGTATGTAGATGTTTTTGTTTGACCTTTTGTGTCAGGCTTTTGAGATATCTTGTGCTTGAGTCTCACAGTCGAGTCTCTCTCCTTATTTGGAATGTCCCCGCCCGAGTCGCTCGTGAAGTCGGGGCGCACACATACCTCCTCCTTGCAGCACGCGCTGGGCACCTGTGAGGCAAGCGCTCAGGCACAAGCACAGTAAAGCACATTGGATAGGAGCGGCAGCCGAAGACCTGGCAGCACCCGGAAGTGAAAGGAGAAATACCAACATACAGTCCACACCCTACATTTCAAGACCAAGGTTGATCTTGTTTAGACACTATAATTTATCACAAGCTCCCCCCAGCTGAGGGCCCAGCTCTACTCTCGCTAATCCACTCCTCCACCTCTTCAAGTCAGTCCTACTCTCCATCACCCTCTTTAACTTCACAACTTTCTTTCTCACGTCACATCTGTAGACACTAGAACCTCCTCTCACCACCAATCCTAATTACCCTCAGGTCCCTCCGTCCTCGACACCTTCATACTTACAAGTGGAGATGACCATCTCCTGACAGAAAAAAACAAGAGCAATGCTGGGACACTAATACTGCCCCTCCCCCCGGGAGTACATAAGCAGTGCTTACCCAGCAGCCCTCCTGTTCTTTTTTTCTGTCTGTCGACAGAATGGATGGTGTGCTGATGCTGCTCCTGCTGGGCTGGAGTGGTGGTGCTTCTCTTCGCCCCCCGCCCGCTGCCTGGCTGTGTGGGTGCAGGGTTCCCTGGACTGCCTCCTGGCCTGCCGGGCTTGCTTGGAGTCAGTCTCTGTTTGGAGCCGGTGTTGGGTTTACGAAGTTCCCGGCTTTGCTGTGTGCTGCATGCACCTCCCGGCCCTTTGTGGCTGGGGCTGGAGTTCCCGGTTGCTTCCGGGTCGCGGGCTCGGCTTCCCTAGCCTGGCCGGGGAGCAGTGCCTCGCTGGATGGGCTCCTGATGGCTTCTGCACGACGGTGATGTGGGGCCTTGTTCCTGGGGTTGGCCCCCACTCCTAGTGAGTCCCGATTTCGGGCTCCTTTTTTCTTCTGCCTGGCGCACTTGGTGGGCCGTTTTGATACTGCTGACTCCCTGTGTGTGGTTCCTGCCCGTTTTTCTTTCTATTTCCCTTGCAGTGTGGGCTCCCTACGCAGCGCCGCTGGCAGCGCTGGGCTTTCTTCTTTTGGTCCTCCCTTTTGCTGGCCTGCCTGTTATCTGCTGTGGGGAGGGTGTTGACCTCCCGGCTGGTGCGGTTGCCCTCGATTCTTGGGTGCCGAGTTCGAGTCTTGGCGATGTTGCTCAGCGTCCTGTGATTCTGGGCGAGTCACTCCATGTCCCATTGCCTTGCCCCTATGCCTCTCCTTTACCTTGGGGGTCCTGGACGTGGTGCCTCCGCTTACCCTATGCTTTTCTGCGCTCGGCCGTGGAGGGGGGGGGGGGGGGGGGGTTGTTCGGGGATTTGCAGCCCTGAGATGCCTTCCATTTCTGGCAGTTTTCGCCCCCCCTTTTTCTTCTGGGTGCTGCGGGGCGCTGGGCTCCATGTCTCCTTGTGCCTCTGGTGTCACTGGCGCTCATGGGCTGCGGGTTCGAGTCCGGCCGCTGCTGTCCTGATGGCCAGAGTTGGTGGGTCCTCTGTTGGCCTGCTGGTGCTGGTCCTGGGGTGCTGTTGTGCGTTCCTCCTCCTGTGTGGATGGTTCTTGGTCTCTGGCTTGCCGCGGGCCTGCTCCGGATCTTGCTATTCTCGAGTGGTGGGCGTTCCGGGAGCCTGCTCCCTTTGGTTCTCTTCTTCAGGGGGTGCCCCTGCTGGCTCTGTGGGCATTCTCTCTGTTTGTGCCCTTCCACGGGTTGGCGTGGGTTCCGGTCGCCTTTGTGGTGGCTGGTTCCTTTTTTTCGCTGGCTCTGCCTTTGCTTGCTCTGCCTTTGCTTGCTCTTGGGGTTCCCTGTGTTGTTGGAGTTTCCCTGCCTGCTTGCTTGCACCTTGCCCTCTGCTGCTCTTGTTTCGGGGTCGCTTCTCTCTTCGGCGGCGGCCTGTTGGGGTGCGTTCTGTTCCCCCTTTTCTTCGGGCTCCTTGCCCCGACTGGTAGTTGGTCGGTGTTCCGGCTCCTCGGGCCGCTGTGAGGGTAGGGGGGTCCTGTGGGCCTCGCTGGTTCCGGTTGGCCTGCCGTGCTGTTCTGCCTCGGTGACCTTGCCTCCGCTGCGGGCTGGCTGTTGGGCGTCTGCTCCGCTTGGGTGTCCTGGTCTTCCCTTCCTGCTTCTCGGTGGTTGGCGCCGTTTGGGGCTCCTGGTTCCTGTCCCTGTTCCTCCCGTCCCTTGGGCTGCGCCTGGTTCATCTTGTTGATGTTTGCCGGTGTCTTCCGAGGCTCTTTGGGGTGCTCTGTCCCGTCTGCCTGCGCTTTAGTGGTTTGTGCTGCCTTGGGTGCGGCAGTTCTGCCCTGTTCCGCCCTGCCTTTGTGGTGCCTGGTTGGGGGCCTGCCTGGGTTTTCCTGTTGTTGCGGCCTTCCCTTTTCTCCGGCCTGGGGCTTCTGGTGTTGTCCGGGGGCCTTTATGTGTGGTTGTTCTGGATGCTTCTGCGCTGGCTCTCCCGGTGCTTGCCTTTGGCTTGCTTCTGTTTTTTCCTTTCCGCCCCTCCTGTTTCTGCCGTGGTGCCTGTCTGGTTTGGTCCTGGCTGGGGCCTCCTGGCTGCTGCCGGTTCCTGTTGTGCCTCCTGTTCTCCGGATTGGTGTGCTGTCCCAGTGCTCCGCTGTCTGCTCGGTGGTTGTGCTTGGCCGGGTTGGTACCTGCCTGGCCTCCTGGGGCTCCCTGGTTTGCTCTGGTCTCGTCTGGTTCCCTTGGTGGGTGCCGGTCTGCGGTTTCAGCTGGGGCTTGCCGCTCCTGCATGTGGGCTCCCTATTGTGCTCTGCTTCCTTCCTGGTGTCTCTTGTTCCTGGCGGGGAGTTCGGCGGTTGGGACAGTTTCCTGGTGATTCCTTCTGGGCCTTCTCCTGCTGTTGGTTCTCTTCCTGGGCTTGTTTCCCCGGTGTGGTGGGCCTGTGTTGTGTTCTGTGGCTCTGGGGCCTTCTTGCTTGTTCTGTGTGGCCTCAGGCTATGGCTCCTGGGGTTTCATGCTGTACTATCCTTTCAGCCTGCTCTGTGGGTTTGTTGCCGGCCGTCTCCTGTTCCTTTCCGGGTTCTGGGATCCTGGCTCGCTTCTTCCTCCCTTGCTCCCCCGGGTTTTTTGTTCCCGGTTTGGGTCTGTTTGGGTGCCTCGCCCCTCTCTGGTTGGGGTGCGGTTCTGTGGCTGTGGTGCTCTTGCCTCTGCGGGTCCCTCCCTCCTGGCTGCAGGTTGTCCGTGGTTTTCCTGCTGCTTGGTCCTCTGCTCTCCTTCTAGGGTTTGCTTGGGTCTGCCCGTGGTCGGGTTGCTTGGTTCTGGTCCTGGCTTCCCGGTTCTGTTGGCGTTTTGTTGCCCTGTTTTTTTGCTGTTTGCTTGCCTCCTCTCTGGTGTTGCTGGGTTTGGGCCTTGTGGTTGTGGTCTGGGTGCTCTGCTACCTGGGCTTTTTCTTTCCGCTGCTCCTGCCCTTGCTGCTTGTCTGGCCTGGGTGTGGGGTTCCTGGGCGGTCCTGTGCGGTGTGGGCGCCTTCTTTTGTGCTGCCCTCTATGTACGTTGGGTGGCTGCTGGGGTTTCCCGGTTGCTCTGTGCTCCCCTCCTGCCTTGTGTTCCATCCCTTTGGGGTTGGGGTTTTCTGGGCTTGTGGTCGGTTTCTCTGTTCCCGACCTGGTTGAGTTTTCTTTGTGGCTGGTTTCCGGTCTTGTTGGCCTCTCCTTGTTTGGTGGGATTTCGGCTGGGTTCTGGGGTTCTTCCCCGTCCCTGTCTTTTGGGTCGGGTTCTCGATCCTGTTCGGCTCCTGGGTGCTTGTTGCTTCCTGGGTCTCCTCGGCCGGGTTTCTTCCTCGGGTCTCTTGGGCTCGAGTCCTTTCTTTTTGGGTGTTTGGGAGTGTTTCTGGCCTGTGCTTCTCCTTCCTTTTTGGGCTGGGTGCTTGTGCGTGCGCTCTTCTGGCCGTTTCTTTCTTTGGCTTTCTTCCGGGTTGTCTCGTCTTCCTGGTGTGTCTGCCTGGCCCTGTGTGCCTTCTTGCTGGTTCTGGCCTTTACGGTCTTCTCCGGTGAGTTGTTTTGGCTGGTCTTGGTGTCCTGGTCCGGGTCCCGGTTGCCGGTTTCTCGGGTTGGTGGCCTCCTTTATTGGTGCCCTGGCCTTTTTCTTTGTCCTTGTCCCTGCTGTGCTGTTCTGGGTCGCGGGCCGGCTGTTTTCTGCGGGCTTCCTTCCTCCTTCTCGGTGCTCCCTTGGGTGGCTGCTTTGTTGTGGTTTCTTGGGTGTGCTTGTACGTGCGGAAGGCCAGGTTTTCTGCTTTAGTATTCTCCACTTGTAAGTATGAAGGTGTCGAGGACGGAGGGACCTGGGGGTAATGTCCTATTACTTACCGGTAATCTTCATTACTCCGGGTCCCGTAGTCCTCGACACCTTCATACGCCCCTCCCTCCCTCCCGGGCGGCTGGCCTTCCTGTCTGGGCTTGTTAATACAGGAGGGCTGCTGGGTAATTACTGCTTATGTACTCCCGGGGGGAGGGGCAGTATTAGTGTCCCAGCATTCCTCTTGTTTTTTTCTGTCGGGAGATGGTCATCTCCACTTGTAAGTATGAAGGTGTCGAGGATTACGGGACCCGGAGTAATGAAGATTACCGTTAAGTAATAGGACATTCTTCACTACTACTTTGCTAAACCCCCTCTCATGTTTCCTACCTCTCTCCACCGCAGTTTCTCCCTCCCTGTATTCCCCACCCACAACCATATCTTCCTGCCCTTTGCTTATTTCCTCTGCCACTCCTTCTGTGCCTCTCTCACCCCAAACCTCTCACATTCCCGTGGTAGCACCTTCCAAATCAGATTTACTGTCACCAACTCTTACACAAATATAGACAAGCCACCTGCCAGGGCCCATCTAGTATCACTCAGTATCAGACTGTTTCCTGCAGCTCTACAACATCAGTAAAGTTACCACACTTTAGTGCCAGCCTAAACTCCAGTGCTTCATTTGTAAAAAGAAAAAAAGAAGGGGCCCAAACTTTTTCTTAGAAGCCCACTACTATGTCTGCTGAAGGGTGGGATAGCTCAATACCACGGCCGGCTAGGCTAGATTGCACCTCATGCCTCTTTCTTCCACCCCTCTACACTTCCTGTCCCTTTATCCCACACTTGCAGGGTCTTTCCACCCCTGCTTTTTCCCTTTGTTACTATTTTCCTATCCTTGTCTTCCTCATTTGTATTCCTTTTCATGAATGTCTCTTGCTCACTCTAGGTCAAAGTCTTATAATGAAAAATAAGCCCCAGCCCCACAAAAATGAGTGCCAGCGCTCACGACCTGAAACCATGGGTAGAAATTAAGCACTGCCACTATTCCATGCATGCCAATAGACCCGATTCAGGCAGGAGGCTCGCGATTTTTAAAGCCAGAGATGGCTTTACGTCAGCTGTTTTCTACTTTAAATTGCATGTGTTTCAGTGTTAGTCAATAGGGAAAATAAATTCCCACAAATATTTGTCACTATTTCTGTCTTTACAGTTTCGAAATAATGGTATGTACGCACAATTGGTGCATGTCGTTCTTGGTGAAAACTGATGGTTGCATGTTTATTTTTTCACCGGCTACTTTTCATCCACCATTTTTTTTATTTGAGCAGCCTACACACCTGTCACTTGTTCATTATCTTATTACATGTATCCACTACGTAGGTGGTGAGTAATACATGAATCTTTGAGCAAACAAAGCAACTTATCTAAGCACAGGACTGAGGGATTTTTGTATTTTCTGTGTTTTTCATGTACAGGTTGGTAGTTAGAGGACTACGTCCTGAGGAGACCTTTACATTCAATGGGGTGGAAACATCTACAACCCCTCCCTTTTGGTTGACTCTTGTGATTCATTCTAAAGGGATTCCATACCAATTCATGCAACCTTTTTCCAGACTTTTCTGAGTACTGAAGACAATCACTGGGAACTTCACGCTGTCTTTGCTCAAATATGTTGTAAATAGAATCACTTCTGAGAACTGCATCTTATGCAATATGATCACTAATGTTGCTTTTTACACTATTTTTTAGACATGTCTGCACGTTGCAATTCTACATTTTCTGTATCTGGCGTTGCCTGGGGAATAGGCCATTTTAGGCCTTAAAGATTTTGTACAGCATAAATGGATGTACCGCAGTATTATTGTTCTGCAAAGTTGAATGTATTGCATAAAAAGTAGTACTGCATTTGTGTTGCATTGGAAAACATTTTGCATCATTTATTTGTTGTATTATATTAGCATGCATATTTTCTTGCATTTCCTAACAATTGTACTATAATGCTTAATTGATTAAATTTCAAAGAAACTAATTTTGCCTGGATCTCTACTTTTTCGAAGCGTTTACAATTTATGCTCATTAGCCAAACACATTTCTTTATGTTTGTACCTCTATTTTATTTATACCATTTTCATTATTCTTATTTTTGTTTTTTCATTAGGCTATTTTTTATGAAAAGGAAAATATAGTGCATAATTTACATACACTCCAAAAACACTTTCAACAAATCTATTTACATTCAAATACATAATAAACAAGCATTTACAATGCAATAGGTCTCGCAGCATTAAAGTTTGAGTTATTGGCATTGTGTATGACAATGCCAATAGCTATAACATTTGCAAATGTGACACCTATAGCATTTGTAATGCAATATGAGTTGTATTTACATGACTTGGATGTATTGATATTACAAATAACAATGGTTTTTCATTTTTTTAATACTTAAATAAAAGTTATTGTAATTGAGTTGGTGGAAGGGTGAAGTGGGTCGTGTCCCCGAGTAATGTGGTGGTGTCCCGAGTGATGTGGTGGTGTCCCCGAGTGATGCCCCCGAGTGATGTGGTGGTGTCCCCGAGTGACGAGTGGCGCCCCTGAGTGATGTGGTGGTGACCCAGAGTGGTGTGGTGGTGTCCCCGAGTGAAGTGGTGGTGTCCCAGAGTGAAGTGGTGGTGTCCCAGAGTGATGTGGTGGTGTCCCAGAGTGATGTGGTGGTGTCCACGAGTGAAGTGTTGGTGTCCCCAAGTGATGTGGTGGTGTCCCCGAGTGATGTGGCTGTGTTCCCGAGTGATGTGGTGGTGTCCCCAGAGTGATGTGGTGGTGTCCCCGAGTGATGTGGTCGTGTCCCCAGGTGATGTGGTCGTGTCCCCAGAGTGATGTGGTGGTGTCCCTGAGTGATGTGGTGGTGCCCCCAGAGTGATGTGGTGGTGTCCCTGAGTGATGTGGTGGTGCCCCCAGAGTGATGTGGTGGTGCCCCCAGAGTGATGTGGTGGTGCCCCCAGAGTGATGTGGTGGTGCCCCCAGAGTGATGTGGCGGTGCCCCCGAGTGATGTGGCGGTGCCCTTGAGTGATGTGGCGGTGCCCCTGAGTGATGTGGCGGTGCCCCTGAGTGATGTGGCGGTGCCCCTGAGTGATGTGGCGGTGCCCCTGAGTGATGTGGTGCATGGCAGTGGTGGTGTCTGTGTGTGCATGGCAGTGGTGGTGTCCGTGTGTGCATGGCAGTGGTGGTGTCCGTGTGTGCATGGCAGTGGTGGTGTCCGTGTGTGCATGGCAGTGGTGGTGTCCGTGTGAGCATGGCAGTGGTGGTGTCCGTGTGAGCATGGCAGTGGTGGTGTCCGTGTGTGCATGGCAGTGGTGGTGTCCGTGTGTGCATGGCAGTGGTGGTGTCTGTTTGTGCATGGCAGTGGGGGTGTCTGTGTGTGCATGGCAGTGGTGGTGTCCGTGTGTGCATGGCAGTGGTGGTGTCCGTGTGTGCATGGCAGTGGTGGTGTCCAAATGGACTTCAAGGTGCACTTTTCCGAACTGAGGTTTTTTTAATCGAAGACTGATTTGTGATTGTTGAGACTGTGTGGTTCTGAATGAGAGGCCGACAATAGTAGATCTTCTTTAGCTTGGATCTTGTGAATAGTGCCCATTCAGAGATTGTCTTTTTATCAAAAGAAGGTATTTACAGCCCTACACCAAAATCATTGTTATTACTCTTGCTGGATGAGCATTGAGTTGTTGACGGTCTGGGGTGAAAAGGTAATTAGTCTTTGCATTCTGCCCCAACAACAAGGAACTTCGGGTAATATTCAGCTCCAGCATTTGCCTACAATTCTCAGTTTCCACCACAAATGAAGCTGCCACGTTCCATCTCCTTCACATAAGTCTGCAATTGCCACCTCTTTCTGTCGAGCAAGCCCCTCCACGTTTTTTGCATGAGCAAGAGTGACTAGTGTCCACCATCAAATAGTTGGGAAAGCGATTTAACTGTAACAACATCGTGACCGTGGTAGGACCCACAAACAGGCACCCTAAAGACCCATAGCGAAGTGCTCAAAGTGGTTCTTCTTTAAAAACAAAAGGAGTTACTAGTACACAAGAAAAGCGTGGTCTTCCCCTGATTTGCACCTTCCCGAAGGAAACTGGTAAAGGCCGAGATTTTCTTAGTATAAATAGACAGATGCTGTGGTTCCACCGGGAACTCTGACAATTGGAGTAGCTTCTCGTGTCCTGGGCCCACATGACTAGTCGATCCCGAATTAAATTACTAAGTACTCCCCCTTAGCACTTCACTATGAACGGCAAAAAAACAGGGCAGCCCAAATGTTAATGAAGGAAGTGATGAGGCGTACACACTTAGGCAACAGAAAAACAAAGCAGTGCCTCTTTGACTGGATTGTCATCCGTTCTTAACTGTAGAAAAAAAAAGCACTTTAATGCATATGAACTAAATGCAGCACATATAGTATAGATACGCAAAATAAGTATTCTCTAGCTCCTTACCAGCTAAAGATCTAACTCCAGACATTATAGCATCTGCATGCTAAGCACTATGTGTGAGTCGGACCACGCACGCGCACATATGCTCACAGCGACAAAAAAACGTGCTGTCCCAGAACAGAATGTGCCAACAATGACTGTACAGCCGTAAGTGGGCCGTCGTGCCAGGAAGAACACGTTTTCAGATTAATAATATAGCTGCTGCCTGTCTCTCGTAGCGAAAGAGTCGAGCAGGCAAAATAATCTCGAGGAAGTCACAAGGCCCTCTGCCTACAGCAGAAAGTCGAGTTCATCGGTCGCACACGGTGCTGTATCGCTAGGAGCGGAATGCCCGAGAAACTATGACAAGGGCAGCCGGTGTTTTGTTGGAGATAAGGAAGTTCCAATAGCTGACAAAATGGCCAGACCAACCCCTACTACAGGAGGCTGCTATTAAAATGCCCCCGGAATCCCGCCGCGGCCGCCCCGGAAGTCAGGCACGGTCGCCTGTGACGGGGGCGGGCCACGTCCAGACCGGAAGAGAAGGCAGGCGGAGTCAATGCGTCTCGCGGCCCGGGGCTCCTGTGAGCGGTGTAGAGCCCCGGGGCTGCGCCAGCAGGAGGTTGGGCGCCGCGTGCTGAGAGCAGAGTCCCCGACATTGGCCAGGTAAGTTCCAAAAGGCTGGGGGGGCTTGGTGCACTTGTGTGTGTGTGTGTGTGTGTGTGTATGCTCGTGTGTGTATGTATGTGTGCGACGGTGACGGCGGGGGAGGGGGGGCCTCGGTGCAGTTGTGTGTGTGTGTGCGCACATGTGTGAAGGGGGGTGTCTCTGTATGTATGTATGTGTGTGCGTGCATGGGCGCTTGTGTGTGTGTCTGTGTGTATGCGCATGCGTGTGTGGTGCTTGAGCTTCCCAGGAGACAGCGCCTGGCCACAGCGCGCGTTCGCGTGCGTGTGGCAGTTTTAAATCGCCTCCAAGGCGATGCGCGCGGCCGGTACTGTCTCCTGGGAAGCACAGTCAGCAACAAAAGATCTCTGGCGAGACACAGCGCTGACGCGCTGTGTTTTCGCTACGAGACCTAAAAACTGTACATATTACATCACAGTACACACAACTATATACAAAAACACATTGAACCAATTGTGACCTTAAGTGCAACTCATACATTGAATAAATCAATCCCATAGATTTTTTCAAAAAATCTCTATGAATCCATAAGAGCATGTTATAATTAAACAAATAATTCATCAATATAGGACAAAATCCCTTTTCTTCTATGCTCTTTTTGATGTGCCCACCCATTTCGAATCTTAGGTTATAATTGCCTAGATTCTCATCAGGGCTCTCTGATTCTCTGTACTTGATGTAAAAAATAAAAATAAAGACATTTTGAGTGAAGAAAACAGATTTTTATGCTACAAGCATTTTTAACTAGCTCTCAAATCTACTCTCTTAGTACCTTGTAAATTGATAATATTCCTCATCTGTTATGTTTTTCTTGATCGCAGATTTCTTTTCTAGACTGGGGTTTCTCTGTCAAAAAGTGATTCAGTCCCAGTGATACTTTCAGAAGATCAGGGCTCGACAAATCTAAAAAATCTTACTTGACCTGCAGGTCGAGTGAGTAGACTTTTCTACTCGACCTAACAGCAATGCACTCGACCCACAAATTGATCGCATAATGGACTTTTTTCAAAACATTTGCAGCGCCAACAACCCAGGAAAACGTTGGCCAACCAAATCAACGGCAAATTTGATTAATGTATCACCCATTTAATTTAGCGGTCACACAATCTGCACAATCTGCACCTTAGAGGTGATGGTGACACTTTCTTGCGAGCAAAATCAAGCAATGAAGGTGAGGAAACATACAAATATTCTTATGCAGCAGCTCGAGATTGCATTTCTAAGGGCACAGTTTAGGACTTGCTTGACAGTGCAACTGTCATTTGACCTTACTACACCAATGCCATTCTATTATACAATTCTTTGCTTCCACAAATGCATATAATTCAATTTCCCATGCTATTTGCACGTAACGCTTTACATTACAACATTCTTGTAAAGTCACTTAGTCAGATCTACTGGCATTAAAGTGCTGGTGTATTATCAAATCAGATTTATACTAAACAGAAAATTCAACTTTACGTCGCCCAAAGTTTACAGCAGTCACTTAGTTAATCTTGAAAGTTAACATACCTGTAACAGACCTAAGTGACCGAGGAGACTTATTGAGAACATGTACAGAGAAGACTCACTGAGATGGTATGCAAATGGCAGGCATCATATATACTGCAAGAAGACACACTGACACAGTTATGTTAATTTGGAAAAATTACCATGCTAGAGAGGCTCACTAAATGAGATGCCAAAAAACTGCTTTAGAAAGGCACGTTTAGTAGCAAACATGAGGTCACTAACTCTCCATTGAGGTGTTTTGATACCTAGGCACGTTAGTCCTAAAGCAGGGAAATACTTAAAATTTTAAAATATTTTATTGAGACAGACCCTTACCATGTTGTTTTCAAAACCACCTCTATTTGTATACAGGAGAATTAAAAAAAGCCACACATCAGTAAAAAAATAAAGCGTCAAAAGGGACAGAAACTCGGCCCCAGATCGGCCAGCAAGTACTGTAGGTGGCCTAATCTGTCTCTGAAAAAGAGAAAACCGAAGACAAATCCATGTATAAGACAATGTGCAGGATAGAAAAGATTTTCGGGTGTGGTAATAACAGTAAGATAGGCTGTGCCAGGGGTGGGAGGTAGAGAGTACCGGCACTTCATTTTAGCGACGGGGACTTCTTTTTTGGTCATCAGATCATGACCCAGCTCAAAGGCAGGAAGGGGAAAAGTTGGCAGAATAGAAAGATAGTTAGAAGGTGACAAAGAGAAAACACAGACGACAAGTATAAAAAACAAGTGCAATCAAGTGAAAGGAAATGAGGGGGCAGGAAGGGGAAAAGTTGGCAGAAAAGAAAGATAGTTAGAAGGTGACAAAGAGAAAACACGGACGACAAGTATAAAAAAACAAGTGAAATCAAGTGAAAGGAAATGAGGGGGTTAGGGCCCAGCCCTGTAACGGCTCCCCCTATAACAGCGCTACAGAGACCATCGGTAGACATTCAGAGACCATCGGTGTGAAAGAGAGTGGAATCGTACCAGCTAGCCTTGCTACCAGGTAACTGCCATCCAACTGTGCAGGAGGAAGCAGGTGCCCGAGATTCATTTAGAGCAACTTTACTTAAAGTTATGAAGGTATTAAAGAGCTGTATTTGTCCGAGAGTGCACTGGATAAATCTCACTTGTTTGGGCTGCTAGGCTCATCCAGGTTCTACAATGGGGAGTCATACCAATGTTCAAAACTCACAACCCATTAAAAATTCTTCACATGAAATATCTCATTATGCTCAAGGACCAATAAAATACACTCGGAACATAACGTGGCAGGAAAAGGCAAGCTGCTACAAAAGTGGACGCAGAGGCTGAACGATAACAAATGCTCTAATTAAGGAATAAAGATGCCGCGCTCCACAACAAGATAAACAGGCAGGATATTACCACTCTCTGCGCCGCTCCCTTAGTGATTGCTGTTATACATATGTTCCGGACTTATTTGATTGGCAGCGCCGAGGTTCTTTGAGCGCCGAATCTCTTCTGACTGCTATTTAAAAACACAAGCGGTAGCTCTGGTCATTGCCCATATAAATCAGCCACCGTCGTGGGGGTGGAGGGAGGGAGTCGGAGCAAGGGTGACTGACATGTACACAAAGCGTGGTGGTAGCTCTGACACATTTGCACACATGATATAAATCAGCCATCGTCATGGGGGTGGAGGGAGGGAGCCGGAGCTAGGCCTAAAGACAGCCAGCCACATTTCCTTTGCGGACTACATGACAAATTAGCAGGGAAGAAGAAAATGAGCTTGCTGCCTAGATGCTGTGATAGGTCTACTATAGGTAGCAAGCGACTGGGCGCTAGATGTTAAAAATGCCCATTAAACGTTACATTCACACACCATTGAAAACCACGATTTTTGTAAGAATACGGTCATAATAAGACGGAAAACATTGTGTCTGTTGTAGGGACTAGCGAATCATAGGTATGCATGTGGCTCACTGAGTGTGTTGTGTAAAATATTTTTAATGCCAACACGAGTCTTCAGTGAGGTAGCAGTTCAGGCGTGCTCTGTTTCATGACGATGTTTTACATGTTGTCTAATGCGTGCATCACAGCACTGCATGGCAATTCAGAATCTTTTCAGGTCATGTAGAAAATGGAATTAGGCAGAACATATCAGGAATGGCAAAGGAAAACGTGGCATGACACAGCACAACGTAGCTAGACATGCCATACGATAAAATGGCATGACACAGCTTAACAAATTAATGCATAACACAATATGCCGTGACGCCGTCTAACAGGGCGCACACAGAGGGAAGGATCTTAAGCGTGCCTCTCTGCGCTAGGTTGTAATGCATTCCCCACGCTGCCTCTCCGCTCTGGGTCACGTGCAATGAAGTTCAGGCACACTGTAGTGCCCCCTCCCTGATAATCCTCCTGCGTAACCTTGCTCCATCGACAACTTAACTCCCCATTACCCTGGCTCTTTGGGGGTTATCAAACCATTCATAATTCCAGCCCTTCGCCGCTCTTATTTATCCAATTAATCGTGCATGGTGAGCCCCGTCACGCACGCAGGCCGCACTCGCAATATCACTGCAAAATGTAAATGTGTGCAGGGCTGTGCGATGCGTGCACTTAATACAGATTAGCGCTGCCGGTAGCTCCAGGAGCGGAAATCACCCCATCTGCCACGTCCCCGCTGCCGGGGCACCCACAAAATAGAAGCCGCCACGGGTGTGCTTGTTGGTGTTATCACGTCAGGAGCCGGAAATGGTTCTTACTGCAAACACACAATCACCTTTGTAGGGTGACAAATGTACACAAAGCATGGATACTTCACTCAGTGGATCGGATCAGTCAGCTCAGCCTCGTTTGACGAAAGGATGTAAACGCAAGTTGTCAAAACGGACTCACCTCTGCAGTCCAAATCGCCCTGCACTCTGTCCCGAGTCCCGATTCAACTGAGGAGAGCGCGTGTGGTGGCGTGCTACGTCACTGCTGCAGTTTAAGCAGCACAGCACAGCGCGGGTGCAGGCCAGGGCCGTCATTGGTAGCGCTTTCGTGCGCTACAAGATTGACGGCCCTGGCCCCCAAACAATAGGCAGTGTGTGCATGATGCCCCCTAAAGCCTTTCGCCGCGCACCGCACCGCCTGCACTCCACCTATCGTGCGTGCGTGCATGAACATGCTGCCCCCTAAAGCCTTTCATCGCGCACCACACCGCAATGCTGCCACCTAGAGCCTTTCACATGCTACTGCACCTACCAGATAGCACTCGCCAGGCCGGTCAAGTAGGCCTTGAAACTGACTCGACCTGCACAAAATTCACTCGCATTTGCGAGCGGGCGAGTACATTTGTCGAGCCCTGAAGATGCTTATCTATATGTGGATAATTTAATGAGCAATGTCATACCCTCTGCGCTCTAGTATTCCTCATTCCTCGTTATCTCACTTGTTGCTATGGCAAAGTCAAGGAGTTTTCTTTTGCTCCAATATCTTTGGTCCAAACATTTCTATTTGCAATTGAAAAAACTTTATTTTGTTTATATTGCTGACCACAGGATTTCCATTTTATGAATTATCTAGGTTAAAAATACATTTAGAGCGAGTTATTACCTGAAGTCTGTACGTGGTTAAGAGTATTAACAAGCATTTGCAATGCAATAGGTCTCGCATTAGGAAAGTTTGAGCTATTGGTATTGTAAATGGCAAAGTTTTTATTTATGTTCCTTTTTTTTAAATAGCTAAATTAATAGCTTCGTCATTTACAATGCCAATAGTTATAACCTTCGCAACCTTTGTAATGCAATATGTTTTGTATTTACAAACCGCAAGAGGACAAAAAAAAGCTCCGGACCACTGCCTCCTCCCAGGCCTTCAAAAGGGACCTCAAAGTTCTCCTCCTCCAGAGACACCTCCAAAAGTAATTCACGTCCTCGCGCTATTTGTGAGTAAGACTTCCTTTACTACCTCATGTATTGTGGTTGCTCACATTTTTTACTCAAGTATTTTGTTTGCTCACGATTGTCACTATTACCTTTACTACCTCATGTATTGTGGTTGCTCACAATTTTTCCTCTTGTGCACTTTTGACTACCTCATGTATTTTGGTTGCTCACATTTTTTACTCAAGTATTTTGTTTGCTCACGATTGTCACTATTACCTTTACTACCTCATGTATTGTGGTTGCTCACAATTTTTCCTCTTGTGCACTTTTGACTACCTCATGTATTTTTGTTGCTCACAATTTTTACTCAAGTATTTTGTTTGCTCACCATTGTCACTATTACCTTTACTACCTCATGTATTTTGGGTTGCTCATAGTTTTTACTACCTCATGTATTTTGTTTGCTCACAATTGTCACTATTACCTTATGTAAGTAACGTATGTTTTTGCAACCTGTTCTTTTGTAATGTTTCTCATTATGTTTCATTTCTGTTCCTAATGTGAAGCGCTCTGACGCCTTCGGGTAAAGTCCGCGCTATATAAAAATGCATAAATACATGAATAAATAAATACCGCCTTCGGGTAAAGTCCGCACTATATAAAAATGCATAAATACATAAATAAATAAATACCGCCTTCGGGTAAAGTCTGCGCTATATAAAAATGCATAAATAACTAAATAAATAAATACCGCAAATCACCGCCGTCACTCTGCCGGCCTGCGACCAGGAAGTCAGGCAGGCCGGCGCGACAACAGGAAACAGGAAGTAGGAGGGCGGGAGCCTACCCCGCCTCCCACGGAAGAGCCGAGATTGGACGGAGCCGTGTTTGGAGCACCGGAGCAGGCAGGATCCTACCCTGCGCCCCGGTGCCGAAGGAGGGAAGAAGAGTCCTGCTGCCGGGCCCTGCAGCTGAGGAGAGCCGCCGCACGAAGGAAGCCGGTGAGTGGGTTGCTGAGCGGGGGGAAGCATGTGCGCGCGCGCGAGTGCGGGGGGAGGGGAAGCATGTGCGCGAGTGCGGGGGGGGGGGGGCGGGCTTTGTATGTGTGTGTGCGTGCGTGTGTGTGACTGTGGGGGAGGGGGGTGTGTGTGTGTGAGCGAGTGTCTGTGTGCCTGTATGTGTGTGCGTGCGTGCATGCAGAGGGGTGGGGGCTGCCTGCCTGCGTCTGTGTGAGCAAGGGCTGTGAGTTACTCTGCGCATGCGCGGATACTCTGCGCATGCGCGGGTCAGACGCGCGCTCCCGCGGTGAAAACTGCGAAGAAATTACGCTTGTGTCAGATTGGTGTCCACATTCCCAATAACGGGCCACAATAGGTCTGAAGCAGAAACCCTCAATGCTCACGCATTGAGCGTAGGTCTGCTCGACCTAAAAAGTGAGCTGTACTCTGCTCTCGAACGTGCGTCAAGGGACGGCGTTCGTCTTTCTGTAACTGAACAGAAATTAGTAATTTATGACTTGAAACTTTGTTTCAAACGGTTTAACCTTCGCCGCATTGCAGCGCGTACCTCGATCTTTAGCAGACTCGGGTCGCGTCGCCTTTGTTCACTTCAGAGGTTTATGATTCGAGATTCCTACAACAAATGCGAAGCATTATTTCAATTATTCCACGCGCATATTAGCCATATTCAAATTGTACACAAAAGGGTTTGTCCTGAACACTAATTTCCTCACCTCCTAGTCGTGTTATGTATTACTCAAGCTGTCCTTGATGTCATGGCAGACATCTTGTGAGGAGGAGTTTACTTTTTTTAAGATCTCATAGACCACTGCCATTGGTCATTAGTTTTTAACGCATATTGGGACATGTAGTTTTAATCATTATCAACCTCATAATCGGCCAATACCATTGGGCACTAATTTGCAATGTATTTTGGGGCATGTAGTGAATATTTTACTACACTCAAGTTGTATTAATTATTTAGTTCATGGGGGGCGTGGCCAAGCAGCATGGCCGACAGGACGTGAGCTCCTCCGGCTCCCAGCAAATCAGCCCTGAAATCCTGTCGATTAATCCTGTAAGGGCTCCTGAGGAGTGAAATCGAGTACTCCACGACTCCCTGGCGCCTGGGGGCAAGTTCTAGGGCGATATAAGGAGGTCCACAGGCAGCGACGCCGAGAAAATTGTCTGAACTGCGGAGCCCAGGGCCTGGAACTACGCGAGGCCGAGGTCTGAGGCCTGATAGTGGCGGAGACCGGCGATAGAGGACCTGCGGAAGCCCGGAGGCTTTGGGTCCGCTTCAGTGCCACCAAGACGACAGAGCCAACTGCCGGCGGGTACCCGACCTGAGGAGCATTGCGGGGGTGCCTGCCTGAGATGACGGAGCCCTCACTGCCGGCACTGCTGCGGTTGTTGGCGCGATTAGCGGAGCGACTGAGACCTTAAGACCTGCACACCTACCTCGCTAGGGTAGCATCGCCGCTGGGCACCCTGTCCGTCTACAGGGGCCCTCGGGAGTTGAAAGAGTCTCGTGCGTGCCCGACAGGCCCCGTCGGGGGGAGTATAGGCTCCCTAGACGCTAGGCGAGGCCCCGGACTGCGGCCTGCACCTCCGGA
Source organism: Lissotriton vulgaris (assembly GCF_964263255.1). Taxonomy (NCBI): domain Eukaryota; kingdom Metazoa; phylum Chordata; class Amphibia; order Caudata; family Salamandridae; genus Lissotriton; species Lissotriton vulgaris. The sequence continues at coordinate 547,428,318 of NC_141699.1, read as the reverse complement.
GGGGCGGGGCCCCAAGGCCTGACGAGAACGGCATCCGGGACCAGGGAAGAGAGCCGAGTGGAGCCTGTGGGGGGCCCGCTGTCCTCTGGGGGCCCGGAACACGAGGACAGCCATTGTGGGACCATCGGCAAAGGAGGTGCTCAGGCGACTCCCCGCACCGGCCGGCGCTGGGGAGAGGAGGCAACCCCACGTGGTCTGAAGGCCACGATAGGCCCAGCTGGGAACGCGCCTGGAAAATCCTGGGACCGACTGCCACCGGAGCCGGCCATGCAGCGTCGGATCTGACATTAGACGGCGAAACCTGGTAGGGAATACCTCAAGGAGAGCGGACATTGATGGTGGGGGGGCTGGCTCAGCGGCTCCCATGGGCCAGAATCATTGCTGAGGTCCTGGGGGCCTGTATAGGAACTGGCTGCTATCCCTTGACCCTCCTGCACCAGTCGGACTGAGAGCAGAATCCGGAGGGAAGGCCTCGAGGCGATGAGATTAGCAGGTATGCCCGCGTCCCCCCTGGTGTGCAGGACACAACGCTGAGGGTCGAGCCGCCTCCGTGGTTGGACCAGCGACTGGGTTGCTGATTGAGGGCTTCCTTGGAAGGTGCAGGGGTCAGGTGGGCGGAAGCTGCTTGTGGACAATTGGATGTGCTGGACCTCTGGGGAACTTTGGTAGAGAGGGCGGTCACATAGTTGGAAGGGTCCGCCATGGATGGAACACTTTGCAAGACCCGTGAGTTGTGCAGCCCACCTGCGGCCCCAGGGCGCCTCCTCCCACTGAAGCAGTGGTGCCTGGCGAGTGGAGTAGTAGCCGGACACAGGCCTCGACCCTCTGATGTGGTGGTGAGGGGCAGAGAGAGACACCCCCAAGTCAATGAGCAATCCCTGACAGTCGCAGACCCCCTGGGAGTGTCGTGGTGGCCTGGGGACAAGTGAGGCTACGAAGAGTTTTTCTGGAACTTGGGGTCGGAGATTGGCCTGAAGGAAGTAGAGTCAATAAACATCGAAAGCCCCGCCACCCATTGGGGAGCCGAAAAGGACACAAGGGGCCTCTGCAATGCGAAAGGATAGGATGTTGCGCTCCACGCAGCCAAACACAATAACGCAATATACCACCCAAAGACTACCATCCCAGCGGATCACGCACCAGTCAGGCCAAGACGAGGGGGCGGAGGCTCCTGGAGAGCCCTCCCGGACGGAGCTGCTAAAGGCAATCCAGGGCTCACATTCAGCACTGGAACGCCAAACAGAAACGGTGTCAATCGATGTAAATTTGTTGAGGACAGATTTACGGAAGGTGGCTGATAAAGTCTCTGTAGGAAGGGGGAGTCTCTAGTTGGCGCAGTGCAACACTAGCGACAAGCAGGGACTCTCTCTTCCTCGTCAGGGCTGAGGGTTACCTTCAAGACAACCTCTGCTTACCCTCTAGGTAGTGTGGCTTAAGCAGTCTTAGGCTAGTCTCTGGGGCACATAGGGTTAAACATTTGCAATATTACACCATCACAACCAACCCACCACACAATGACACCAAACTGTATTTGTAAAAATATATATTCTTTATATAAATTTCAAGCAGGCTTGTAAATACAGTTGTCAAACTTTCAATAGCGGTTCCAGTTTACTTACTTTCAAGTTGCCACAGTTCTTTCTTAGCAATAAGCAATCTTTTGGGCCTTCTGCCCAGGTTCAGCAAGGTTCAGTGTCTTGTAGCGCCTCAATGCGCTTTCCGCTGTCTCCGCTCGCTTCAGAGAGGAGATCGGGCCTGGCCGGCCAAAGCTCACGCTTCCCGCGTGGGCTCCGAGGACCAGGAGCCGTGCGAGCCTCGGTTTCAGAGGCGGCTCGGGTTGGGAGCAGATAGTGCGGTGCGAGCTCGAGTTGCAGGACACTCGCACCGTGAGGACACAGCACAGTACCTTTCAAATTCTTGTGGAGCGGGCGACTCCAAGGGGAGCTGTCCCACGTCGCTTTGCTTCTCCGGGGTCACTGTTCGCTGCGGCTCTCAGCCGGGCAGGTCACGGGTCATCCGGGGCGGCGGTGCTTGGTGGCGGCAGGGTCCTTCCTTCGTCGTTCACTCCGATCCTGGAGGCGGCAGCTGTGTGGTGGCGGCAAGTGGCAGTACGGTCCCCAAGTGCAGGACGTACCCAGCCAAAGTGCCGGTTGCAGCTGTGCGCTCACAGCTGAGCTGTCGGGCAGGATGCCGACCAGAGGGGGGTTATCACAGGGCGGCTGTCCATCTTTGCAGGTGGATTGACGGCTCGAGGCACAATCAATTCGGGCGCTTGGACCGGACGAGTCCTACTTCACGTTGCTCTCGGGCTCCCGGTGCAGAGGCAGTCACGGTGCTGGGGCCAGCGGCGGCTGGGCCTCACGTTGCTCTTGCTGTTGCTTTGGGCCCCGGTCACGGTGCTTGGGGGGATATCGATGCCTTGGATTACGGGGAGCGTGGCAGGGATGCCCAGCGCTCCCAGACTCCTCAGTCAGCGCTGCAGCGATAAGCAGCACACACAGTCGCGTTCTTCAGGGTGTAGCGCCCACTGGTCCTGGGGCGCTGGTCAGGGGGCAAGTTCAGCAGCAAGCCCTTGGAGATCTTTCAGCAGAGTTTGGCACAAAGTTCAATAAAAGCAAAAGTCTTCTTGTAGTCTTTTCTTTTCCTCTCCTTCGGCAGCAAGGCACCAGACACAGGCCAGAGACAGCACTCCGCCTTGTCCTTCCAGGTCCTTCTCGTCGGGCAGAGTTCCTTCTGTAGCCCAAACAGGATCTAATTTACAAGGAGCAGGGCTCCTACTTTTATACTGCATTTCTTTTGTTCTTGCAGGCCAGGGGGGCCTTTGCATAGCCACTTTCAGTCCTTGAGTACTTCGCTGGGTGTAGTCCGGCTTCTGCTTTCAGTGTGAGGGGCAGGCACATCAGACGCTCCACAGGAGGTGGAGCCAGCATTGTGCGGACAGGGGCAACCAGAAGTACCTTGTTGATGGGGCTTTGCCCTTCCTGGGCCAGGTGTCGGCTGAGTCATCAGTCGCTCCCCAGGAGGGTGGAGCCAGCATTGTGGTGGCAGAGCACAGCTAGATCCAGAGTCAAGAGCCACTCCTACCTCCCACTAAGGTGTAATCTTCACATTAACCACCTGTCATCCCCCAGCCCTGTCACTCACACATCCCAGACAGTCAGATACACATACCAGCAGAGGCGGGCTGAAATGGTTAGGCAAGCAAATGCTAACTTTCTAAAAGTAGCATTTGCAAACACAGGATATTAAAATAAACTTTACTAAAAGAAATATTTTATTATTCTGAGTTCAGGCATACTAAACATGACTCTCTACCATGCTCCCTGAGCCTGCTGGGATTATAGAGTGTAATAATTCCAGCAGCCCATTCTGGCCTAACGGAAGCAGGTAGCCTTACAATAGTGAAATACGAATTTAGTTGTAATTCACTACTAGGACATGCCACACACATCAGGGCTTGTCCTACCTTACACTTACAATGCACCCTGCCCTCAGGCCTACCATAGGGGTGACTAATATGAAGTTAAGGGAAGGTTCAGGGGCTGGCAAGTGGGTGCACTTGCCCAGCCAGCATGACAGTACGCGACTGCACGCGGGGTCTGCAATGGCGGACCCTAGACACATCTTAAGGCTGCTTCTGTGGGTGGCGCAACCAGCGCTGCAGGCCCACTAGCAGTATTGGCATTCACAAGCCCTGGCACTCCTAGTGTACTTTACTAGGGACTAACAGTAAATCCAATGCACCAATCATGGACATCAATCACATGTACAATTTACAGTAGGGAGAGCATATGCACTTTAGCACTGGTCAGCAGTGGTAAAGTGCCCAGAGTCATTAAACCAAACAAAATAGGTCAGAGAGAGTATTGGAGGAAGGCAAAAAGTTTAGGGATGACCCTGCCAAGAGGCCCAGGTCCAACACAACCCCCTTCCAGCCAAAACGCAGGGTAGACCAATCACCACTGTGATGGGCTTCCCTGCTTGGGGCGATAGAACATGGACCTGGCCCGCAACAGCAGGGGCACATTCCAGTTCTATGCCAATCAGAACCTATTTTAAATCCTCTGTACATACTCTCAGGGACCACCCAACTACTCCATGGGGCACCCTTCTCTTCCTCTGTGGACACCACCTGTGCAGCCTCGAACCTTAACTTGCTCACAGGTGTGTCCCAACAGACAGCCATTAAATCACAGTGGCCACTGACAGTAGTCAGGGCTGAGTCCCAGGCCTCATGCCTCTCAGGGCTCCCAAGCCTCTGTGGCCTCAGAGAGTGGGGGGCAGTAGCCCCAGGTGCTTGGCACCCTTTGTCCACTCTCTCTCCTGTCAGGTCAGGTATGACATCCTGGCACTGACCCTCCAGCTCCAGGCCTGTACCTGGCAGCTGAATCAAACACTGGGGTGGGCTCTCCCACTCCCGGTCCTCCTCCTTGGGGCTCTGTACCCTCCCAGCTGGAGTGGTACCCCCTTCCAGAATTGTCAGGGCACCTGTGGCAGGTGACCTGCACAATTCGCCCACCAGTTCAGGGGTGCTATCCTGCAACTGGGGCACCAGGTCAGGGGGGACACCCTGCACCTGGCCCTTAAACCTAGGGTCTAGACCCTCTAGTTGAACCGGGGTCAGAGGCGAGGACTTCCTCCCTCTGCACCCCCTTCCAGAGTACTGTCCACTCCCAACTGGAGTGGTACCCTTAGAAGTGAAATAGGCCAGGACACTCATTACAGTGGTCCTGCCCTCCAGGTCAGACAACACCTGAACCTGGCTCTCCAACTCAGGGACCCAACCCTGCAGTTGAACTCTTGCCTGGCGCACCAGGACTTCCCGGGGAGCACGCATGCCCCCCCACCCCCCCCGAGGGTGGCACATAGCTCATGTGCGGTGCGACAGTCTGCCTGGCGCAGATCTCCCAACCCCTGTCCATCTGACAGTGCGGGAAGATCCCCCAGGACAGAAGTGGTGTCCCCATGGTCATTCACTGGGGACGCAGCCCTGCTGGCTGGCCCCTGACCCACTGGTTCTTCCACTGGGGACTCCTTCCCCCTCTCGCCCCTCCATCTGGACTTCTGCACCCTCCCAACTGGAGTGGTACTGCCAGACACCAGAACTACTGGAGCTCTGTTTACAGAGCCTCCATGTTCTCTAGACACTGGGGAATCCCCCTCAGCGGGTGACTCATCCGGACAGCCTAGGCTCCCCACCTGGTGTTCCCTTAAAGAACCATCCAGGCTCTGAGACTGAGGTTGGGCACTACCGGGACAAAACCCATTCTCACTCCTTCCCCTCAAGGACAGGACGTGAGGCCCCACACCCCTCTCACTACCACAGGACCCAGCTGGGCTACTCTGCGCCACTTCCACCACTCTGGGCTGGAAGATACCTGAGCCACTCCCCACAGGATCACACCCCGATGCCTCTCCAGACCCCCCGGAATCCACCACAGGGTCTGCCTACAATGTGAGCTCCCTGGGGTCAGAGAACTCACTCTCAAACAGGTGTTGGCATAGCTCTGGAAAACTGGGACTTAAAGTATGCTCTCCCACAATTGGATTATTACACAGCCCCCTAGCAGGGTTAACCAAACTATCCTTCACCTCACCATCCAGCGCCTCACACACATACTCCACACCATCCTTCTGAGACTGGCCAGACAGTAGCGGACTGTCTCTGTCACACAACCCACACTCTTCTGGGCGGTCCTTACACTCACCCACCAGGACCTCAACCATGGGGGAATCCCTTCCACCACTAGGACCATGAACTCCTACGCCAGTCACCCTATTCCCTTCAGGGTCGCTGCGCACTACTGGAGCTACCTCATGCCCTTGAACCTCCTGGTGTAAGTTAACCCCCTCCAAGTCAGGTGCCATATCTCTAGGTGCGCGCACTATGCTGTCAGCACTAGATACCTGAATGTTGCTGCCACCATCTGAGCTGGACTCCACCTCCAACTCAGCAAAGCTCAATCTCTGAGCTACACATATTTCTTGTTGCTGGGCTGAAGCCCTCCTGGCCTCAAGCCCCTCGAGCTCCAAGTCAAGTTTCCTCATTCTTAAGTCATGCGCAAGCTCCATTTTCATTTCTTCCAGGCCAACTTCTTGGTTTCAAGTTCCAGTTGGATTTTTAATTCTGCCAGCTTCCTTTCATGATCTCGGGCGGCCTGTCTGTCCGCCAGCTCCTCTGGCGACAGACCTCGGCCAGAAACACTGCTACCCAATGGGGAGGTTGCACCCCTCCACTCTGGAGTTAGGGGTCCCTCCAGCTGCTGTTCTGCATCCTCAAATTCAAAATCCTTTCCAGGGGCATTCCTTGCCTTGACCCAGGCCCTCAGCGCCTTTTGGAACTGCTCCCTTCTGGAGAGTCCGGTCATGGAAATGTTCAAATTTTTGCAGAAGCTCTTGAGCTGTTTCCCGGTATAGTTTTCTAGTTTCTCCCAATCACAGTCAATAGAAGAAATGGATGGTGCCTTTTCCATTTTCACTGACACAGGCATGACTTCAAAAACACATGGAGATCTCTTCTAGCAACACATAAATCAAAAAAGGTCTGTGGCTAAGTTACTGGACTGCAATCACTGTGCAATGGTCAGAAGTTAAGGTATAAACACTGCAAATGTAAATTCGAAAATCCCACCGCTACCACCAATGTAGGAAGGGGGAGTCTCTAGTTGGCGCAGTGCAACACTAGCGACAAGCAGGGACTCTCTCTTCCTCGTCAGGGCTGAGGGTTACCTTCAAGACAACCTCTGCTTACCCTCTAGGTAGTGTGGCTTAAGCAGTCTTAGGCTAGTCTCTGGGGCACATAGGGTTAAACATTTGCAATATTACACCATCAAAACCAACCCACCACACAATGACACCAAACTGTATTTGTAAAAATATATATTCTTTATATAAATTTCAAGCAGGCTTGTAAATACAGTTGTCAAACTTTCAATAGCGGTTCCAGTTTACTTAGTTTCAAGTTGCCACAGTTCTTTCTTAGCAATAAACAATCTTTTGGGCCTTCTGCCCAGGTTCAGCAAGGTTCAGTGTCTTGTAGCGCCTCAATGCGCTTTCCGCTGTCTCCGCTCGCTTCAGAGAGGAGATCGGGCCTGGCCGGCCAAAGCTCACGCTTCCCGCGTGGGCTCCAAGGACCAGGAGCCGTGCGAGCCTCGGTTTCAGAGGCGGCTCGGGTTGGGAGCAGATAGCGCGGTGCGAGCTCGAGTTGCAGGACACTCGCACCGTGAGGACACAGCACAGTACCTTTCAAATTCTTGTGGAGCGGGCGACTCCAAGGGGAGCTGTCCCACGTCGCTTTGCTTCTCCGGGGTCACTGTTCGCTGCGGCTCTCAGTCGGGCAGGTCACGGGTCATCCGGGGCGGCGGTGCTTGGTGGCGGCAGGGTCCTTCCTTCGTCGTTCACTCCGATCCTGGAGGCGGCGGCTGTGTGGTGGCGGCAAGTGGCAGTACGGTCCCCAAGTGCAGGACGTACCCAGCCAAAGTGCCGGTTGCAGCTGTGCGCTCACAGCTGAGCTGTCGGGCAGGATGCCGACCAGAGGGGGGTTATCACAGGGCGGCTGTCCGTCTTTGCAGGTGGATTGACGGCTCGAGGCACAATCAATTCGGGCGCTTGGACCGGACGGGTCCTCCTTCACGTTGCTCTCGGGCTCCCGGTGCAGAGGCAGTCACGGTGCTCGGGCCAGCGGCGGCTGGGCCTCACGTTGCTCTTGCTGTTGCTTTGGGCCCCGGTCACGGTGCTTGGGGGGATATCGATGCCTTGGATTACGGGGAGCGTGGCAGGGATGCCCAGCGCTCCCAGACTCCTCAGTCAGCGCTGCAGCGATAAGCAGCACACACAGTCGCGTTCTTCAGGGTGTAGCGCCCACTGGTCCTGGGGCGCTGGTCAGGGGGCAAGTTCAGCAGCAAGCCCTTGGAGATCTTTCAGCAGAGTTTGGCACAAAGTTCAATAAAAGCAAAAGTCTTCTTGTAGTCTTTTCTTTTCCTCTCCTTCGGCAGCAAGGCACCAGACACAGGCCAGAGACAGCACTCCGCCTTGTCCTTCCAGGTCCTTCTCGTCGGGCAGAGTTCCTTCTGTAGCCCAAACAGGATCTAATTTACAAGGAGCAGGGCTCCTACTTTTATACTGCATTTCTTTTGTTCTTGCAGGCCAGGGGGGCCTTTGCATAGCCACTTTCAGTCCTTGAGTACTTCGCTGGGTGTAGTCCGGCTTCTGCTTTCAGTGTGAGGGGCAGGCACATCAGACGCTCCACAGGAGGTGGAGCCAGCATTGTGCGGACAGGGGCAACCAGAAGTACCTTGTTGATGGGGCTTCGCCCTTCCTGGGCCAGGTGTCGGCTGAGTCATCAGTCGCTCCCCAGGAGGGTGGAGCCAGCATTGTGGTGGCAGAGCACAGCTAGATTCAGAGTCAAGAGCCACTCCTACCTCCCACTAAGGTGTAATCTTCGCATTCACCACCTGTCATCCCCCAGCCCTGTCACTCACACATCCCAGACAGTCAGATACACATACCAGCAGAGGCGGGCTGAAATGGTTAGGCAAGCAAATGCTAACTTTCTAAAAGTAGCATTTGCAAACACAGGATATTAAAATAAACTTTACTAAAAGAAATATTTTATTATTCTGAGTTCAGGCATACTAAACATGACTCTCTACCATGCTCCCTGAGCCTGCTGGGATTATAGAGTGTAATAATTCCAGCAGCCCATTCTGGCCTAACGGAAGCAGGTAGCCTTACAATAGTGAAATACGAATTTAGTTGTAATTCACTACTAGGACATGCCACACACATCAGGGCTTGTCCTACCTTACACTTACAATGCACCCTGCCCTCAGGCCTACCATAGGGGTGACTAATATGAAGTTAAGGGAAGGTTCAGGGGCTGGCAAGTGGGTGCACTTGCCCAGCCAGCATGACAGTACGCGACTGCACGCGGGGTCTGCAATGGCGGACCCTAGACACATCTTAAGGCTGCTTCTGTGGGTGGCGCAACCAGCGCTGCAGGCCCACTAGCAGTATTGGCATTCACAAGCCCTGGCACTCCTAGTGCACTTTACTAGGGACTAACAGTAAATCCAATGCACCAATCATGGACATCAATCACATGTACAATTTACAGTAGGGAGAGCATATGCACTTTAGCACTGGTCAGCAGTGGTAAAGTGCCCAGAGTCATTAAACCAAACAAAATAGGTCAGAGAGAGTATTGGAGGAAGGCAAAAAGTTTAGGGATGACCCTGCCAAGAGGCCCAGGTCCAACAGTCTCCGATGCCGAAGGAAACATAGAACAGTTGCAAGGGGAGGTGGCATCCCTCAAAAAAACAGTTGCACAACTCACGGCCACAACAGGAGACCTGGAGCGCAGAGCAGAGGACACGGAAGGGAGGGCGCGCCGCAGTAAAATCAGGGTCCTTGGCGTGCCGGAACGGGCGGAGGCGGGAAATGCTGAGCGCTTCCTAGAGAACTGGATTTGTACACAGCTGTGCCCGAGAGGCCTGTCTTAGGTCTTTGTGATTGAGCGAGCCCATAGGGCACTGGTCCAGCCGCCACGGCCGGGGGCACCTCCGCGGGCCCTAATCGCCAAAATTCTTAATTACCGGGACAGAGACTGTATCCTCAGGGTGGCAAGAGAGTCGGCAAACCTCACCTTTGAAAACAGCAGGATCTCCATTTACACGGATTATACCCAGCAAGTCCAAGAGCAAAGGAAATCCTTTCTGGGAGCCAAACAGAAATTCCGGGAGATGTACGTACAGTACATGCTGCTATATCCGGCCAAACTGAATGTGCTGTCTCAGGGGAAGGATCACTTTTTTGATTCCCCGGAGGAGGTCTGGGAATGGTTGGAGATCAGAGGAGATGACCTCCCGTCGGGCAAACGTGGAGGACACCGCGGGACGTGGGGTACTCGAACACCGAGAAGGTGCACAAACAGACGACAACGACGATCCGAGGCAGCAGAAAGTGAGGAGAGAAGCAGAGTAATTGTCGGAGCTGATGGAGCCTTGCATCTGGAACCGTCCGAAGCTGGAGACGGAGCGGCGCCTTCGAAATCTACTGTGCCCGAAGAAATATTGGTCACGGATACACTGCAGGTAACGGCAGAGGACATATCACTTACTGCCCTGGTGATTCCTGAAACTGGAGGGGTCAGGACTCCTGAGACGGTGGATCCTTCTTGAAGTATTTGAGTGGTTGGGGGTGAGGAGTGTATGACATAAGGCAGGATCTCAGTCCTCTTTGGGATATATTCAGTAAGGAATGTGGGTGTTGCATGAAGTATGAAGGTGGCCTTTCTTCTCCACGTATGGTATGAGAGAGGTGGATGGAGTGAGCATGGTCAGGGGGAGTGGGAGTATATAAAGATTTGAGCTAGGCAGTATGAGCCCGGTATTATTGTCTTGAAACCGGGTCTTGCTGGGAGTCGGGGTGGGGGTGGGAATTTTTAATTCTTTTCCTTTCTTGAGTGAGTATTGCATCATTTAGCGAATGGGGTGGTTGTGCACGTCCTGGCACCAGCAGGGAAAGGGCATATTGGCATGTTTGGTTATTGCTGGTATATTGCTCGTGGGAGGGGGGACTGTTCGAAGGGGATGTTGAAGAGGAATGTTTTAGGCATCATTTGTATTACAGGTTGGGCACCGGAGGGGAACTACACTGTGAGCGGGCAGTTGCGGTGGGGTAGATTATGTTGGAAATCATGGGACACAAGTTTCTGAGCTGGAACGTGAGGGGGCTAGGCAAATGCAACAACAGATACAGAGTCCTTTCCTTCCTTCGAAGACAGAGTATCCATCGCTTGCCTCCAGGGGACCCACCTAGTAGATGACTGGGGACAGAAGTTAAGCAAAAAATTGCATGGACAGAGGTTTCATGCATCCTTCTCTACATATGCCAGGGGGGTTCTGATCTTGGTGGCGCCTGGGGTACCGTTCGCTATGCAGTATATGGAAGCGGACATTAATGGTCGATATCCTCAGGGCTAAACTAGATGGCAGGGAAATTGGCATTTTAAATTCCTATGCACCCAATACTGATGACCCGGCCTTCTTTAGGGCCTTGCAAGACGTCTTGATTCACGACCTGGGGACCCCGACACTTTGGTTTGGGGACTTTAACTGTATTCTTGACCCAGCACTGGATAGGTCTCCGCCCCGGGAGGGCACAAAACCCTGTATGACTGTACAGCTCAGGGAGGTCATGGGAAACATACGGGCGGTGGATGTTTGGCACCAAAAGAATCCCACGCAGAAGGTATACACCTGCTTCTCCCCCACACACCTACAGCAGCTCAGATAGAGTCTTAGTGGCAAATGCTGAGCTTAATATGTCTGCGGATGTTACTCACCAGGCTTGTTTTTTATCGGATCACTCTCCAGTAGCTTGCGTGGTTCAATGGGGGCCTCCGATTGGCCGCCCTCGTACTTGGAGGTTCCCGGTAGATGTCCTCAGAGACCAAGTAGGAAAAGCGCATGTGGAAACGGCCATTGGGGACTATGTGGACCTCAATTGGGGAGAGAGGGGGCTTATCCGCGGCTACTAAATGGGAGGCCCTGAAGGCAGTAGTGAGGGGCGCGTGTATTGGGCTTACCTATGGAGTCCGGAAACAGCTCCTCCAAGATCTCCAGAAAGAGGAGGACGTCCTCCTGCAGGCTCAGCATATAGCAGACCTTAGTGCCCCGCAGAAGCTAGAGGAACAGGCGGCCTGAGCTCGGCTACATGACATCCGAGATAGGCTCAAAAAATACACCCTGGGCCAATATAGGCAGCACCTTCACAGGGAGGGCGATAAGTCAGGGAGGCTCCTGGCTTGGATTCTAAGGGGAGAGCAGACTCCCGAGCGTATTGCAGCCTTGCGGGATCTGAACAGGCACGTGGTATACTCTGAGCAGGCCATCCTTGGGGTTCTCCAATCCCATTTACGGCAAGTATACGCGACGGACCCTGGGATTTCAAGGGTCTCTTATCTCCCCTATTTACAGGGCTTGCATATGTCGACCCTTTCGGACTCGGACAGGGAGGAATTAGATGCGGGCCTGACGTTGACCGAGGTCCGCGTGGCACTAGCCCGCTTGCAAAGTCGCCGGGGAGTGACGGGTTCTCACCGGAGTTTTATCATGAATACCGGGACGTATTGGCTCCGCTCCTGCTGCAGGTCTTCCATGAGGCGTTTGAAAGTGGAGAGCTCCCACAGAGCATGGCCCAGGGGGAAATCTGCATGATCCTGAAACCAGGGGGGACAAGCATGACCCCTCGTCCTATCGTCCGATTACCATGATAAATATTGATATCAAATTTCTGACTAAATTATTGGCCACACGGCTAGCACCCCATATGGAGCATTTGGTGCACCAAGATCAATGCAATTTTATTCCTGGGCGGAACACGACTATGAATCTAAGACGTTTGAACCACATCCAACACCAAGTGCGTGGTAGGGAAGAACAGACGGTCTTGGTCTCCATAGATCTGGCCAAGGCGTTTGACACTGTTGACTGGGGCTACTTGCAGGAGGTCCTCCCGAAGATGGGCCTGGGGCCCAACTTTAGCCATTGGATTGGTATCCTATATAGCTACCCTCGAGCCAGGGAGCCGCCTAGGAGCCGCGAGATCGGAGGAGTGGCAGCTGGGACGGGGCACAAGACAAGGATGCCCCCTCTCACCACTACTTTTTGCCCTAGACATCGAGGCGTTTGCTGTCATGATTCGGACTGAGATGAGACAATGGGGTATTCAGGTGGGTGACAAGTGCAATGTACTGTCGCTATATGCTGATGACGCCTTCTTTTACTTGAAAACCCCGAGTGAGGCGCTCCTGAGGTTACTGCATCACCTGGACCGTTTTGGCGAGGTGTTGGGCTTGAGGCTTAACTGTAGTAAGTCCCTTATTTTTCCGCTATCGGACTTTGAAACAGTACCCCTGGAGGACTGCCAGAGCTTCGGCTGCGATGGAAACAGACCAGTTTCCGATACCTAGGCATTCATGCGGCCTCGATAGAGGAGCAGTCCCTCGCCCGGAACATGGACCGGGTGATTACGTCTCTCCAGCAATCCGTGTCCTTTTGGAACACCCTACCACTGTCCCTAATGGGGAGGCTGGCCGTCGCTAAGATGGTGATGCTGCCAAGTACACTGTATGTTCTTCAGAACACGTTGTGCCCTCTTCCGCCTAGGATTTTTCGGACCCTCAATACACTGCTTACATCCCTGCTCTGGGCGGGTCGGCGAAGCAGAGTGGCCCTCCGTACTGTTGTGCGCTCCTTTGAGGAAGGGGGATTGGAAGCCCCATGCTTCAACCTTTACTATCACGCAGCACAGCTACTTCCGGCGGCCAGATGGTTTGCAGATGCAGATGTATGGGAGATGCGATTACTAGCAGGAAGGGCGACAGTGCAGGAGCTTCAGCTGGCACTGACGCGTGGGGCGGCAGCCAATGCCGAGCTACCCTATGTGGTGAGACACACAGCGGGCGTATGGCAACGTTTTATAGAAAGGGTCCTACGCTCGGCCCCATTTCACAGGGATCTACCGATCTGGATACTGGCCCCTATGGTAGAGATAGAACACCATATGTCCTTCCGAGAATGGAGAGAGGGGGCTGCGAGGTCCTAGCAGATCTATACCCGTCGGAGAGCTTCGTGACGTATGAGCAGGCGGAGGAGTCATTTGGCCTAAGTGGCGGACAATACCTACATTACCAAGGGTTGCGTTCTATAGTGCGCTCGATCTGGCTGCAGTGTCCGGAGATACCCCCGATGACCCATACCTTACATATCCTACTGTCCTGCGGCAGAGGACGTAGGTTGATAGCCTTGCTGTATGCGGCTATGAAACGTGATTCTGCCCTTCCGGTGCCACCGACATGGGCAGCCTGGGAGGCGGACCTGGGAGTGCTTCTGGATCAGGGACAGCGGAAGCGTATAGGGGTCTTGACGCGGCGGGTGTCCTGTAATGCGCGCTTTAAGCTTATTCATTTTAACTTCCTGCACCGCACCTACCTCACTCCAAAGTCGGTGAGCCGCTTCTCAAAGGATAGGAGGGACAACTGCCCCAGGTGCAGCGCAGTGGAGGCGGGTTTTTTGCATCTGGCCTGGGAATGTCCGTTGGTGGGGAGTTCTTGGACAGGGGTTGTAGCTCGTATAACGGCCACCACTGGTCTCCGAATCGAACTAACACCCTTACATTGTCTGCTGGCATTGGCCCCAAAGCCAAGGAAACGGAAGCTTTCATATAAATTGTTGCAATTAATGCTAGTGCTGGCTAGGCGCAGGGTCGCCATCACATGGATGGGACAGAGGGCCACAGACGTGGACACATGGCTCAAGGATGTGAGGGAATGGACACTCGCAGAGGAAACACACATGCAACACACTAGGAGGGATGAGAAATTACAGGAGGACCTGCTGGCGTGGCGAGCCTTGTGTATAACAGGGTTGGCTGCAGAAGAGCACTCGTCACACAGTGACTCGGGAGGGACTAGTGGCGACTTATTCTTGAGCAAGAATCTGAGGGGGAGGGGCCCACTGAGGGGTATTCGAACAGTGCACAGAGCTGGGACTGGCCTGATTTCCTCACGATGTCAAATGTTATCTGCTTGTTATTCTGCTGTACTGTATGAACTTGTGTGCTTTCAGATGTTGTCCTAATCCGAGATGTGCCATAATGAGTCCATCGACCTTTATGCAAATCTTCTTAACGATGCCTTGGGGGGGGGTTTCTTTATATGTATTTTGCAAAAATTGGAACAATAAAGTTAAAAAAAAATAAACAAATTATTTAGTTCATACCGAACTCTTATTAACGTGTCCCCTCCTCTGATTAAAAATGGGGCATGCATTTCTAATATTTAAAGTCGTGAATCTGTCATCTGCGGTCAGTTAATTCACACAGATTCCCCAAGACGAGGCACTAGTAATGGAGTTATACTTAGACAGCAGAGAACGGCCACACAGGGTTCCAACTTCCTTTATCATAAAAGTGGCAGAAATAGCTATTTCTATTTCTATTTAGGGAGTTTTGTAAAGCGCTTGGTGACGCACAACGGCGTGTCCCCGCGCTAAGGAGCAACTCTTACTGGAACCTAAAGAAGTGGCATACCTTACTGGGCAAATAGTGCAGTTTTAAGTTTAGCTCTGAAAATTGATTCAGATGGTTCTAGTCTCAGTGCCAAGGGAAGTTTGTTCCATCTTGAGGCTGCAAGGTACCTAAAAGATCTTCCGCCCATTCGAGCTCTAGACACCTTGGGAACGACCAGGAGTCCAGAGCCAGAGGATCTCAACGAGCGGGACGGCTCATAAGTAGTCAGAAGTCCCTGCAGTGGAAGAGGGGATCTCCCATTGATGATCCGATGGCACGTACATAGAGCTTTAAATTCTACCCTGCTTCTGACCGGAAGCCAATGCAGAGATCGGAGGGCCGCGGCCGAAGCAGCTCTCCTGGGTAGTTTAAGCACTAAACGGGCAGCGGCATTCTGTAGGACCTGTAGGCGGTTGAAGTTCTTCTCCAAAGTCCCTAAATAGAGAAGATTGCCATAGTCCATCTTTGATGTGACTAGTGCATGCACCAGGGTTTGACGAGCTTTCACGGGTAAAAACTTCAAGGTCTTCCTGAGGCTTTTAAGGGTCCCAAAGCATGATCCAACCACCTGATTGATCTGGGGACCAAAGGTGAGATCAGTGTCAAACCAGATGCCCAGATTCTTTGCTTTCTGGCACGGAGAGGGTGTTGGACCTAGGCAGGATGGCCACCATGCCGACGTCCACGCTGATTGGCAGCCCCCCACGACCAGCACCTCAGTCTTGCCTCCGTTGAGCTTGAGGCAGTTGGCGGACATCCAGGCAGCTAGATCTTGCATGCAAGCTCTGAAGATGTCCGCCGAGAGACTGGGTGCACGCGACAGGGAGATCACCAACTGCGTGTCGTCGGCGTAAGACACCAAGCGGAGGCCGTGACTCTCTATTAAGGTGGCGATTGGAGCGACATAAAGATTGAAAAGTGTTGGACTCAGGGACGAGCCCTGCGGCACCCCCTGGTCCAAAGAAATTCGCTCAGAGTAGTGGTCGCCCTGCCTCACTTGGAAGCCTCGGCCAGTGAGAAATGAATAAATCCATTTCAACGCTGCTCCTCTCACCCCTCCTTTGTTCAGACACTGTAGCAAGATGGAATGTGCTACAGTGTCGAATGCAGCGCTGAGATCTAATAGGATTAAAGCCATGGTTTGTCCCTCGTCTGCACCCTGTCTGAGGGATTCGGTGGCCCTGAGAAGGGCAGATTCCGTAGAATGACGGGGCCGAAACCCAAATTGGGTAGGGTGAAGAATGTTGCCTTCCTCCACATACTTCATAAGCTGTTTGTTTACCACCTTCTCCGCTACCTTAGAGAAATAAGGCAGCAGAGAGATGGGGCGTAGGTTGTCTAGCTTCTCGAAGCTAATGTTGGGCTTCTTGCGGAGGGGGAGCACCACAGCCTGTTTCCAGTCCTCAGGTATAGAGCTCGATCGGAAAGAGACATCCAGTACATGCCTGATATAGGGTTCGAGGGTCTCCAGACTGTCACTCAACCTTTTTGGGGATGCAGGGTCCCGGGGGGAACCGGATTTGACAGATCTGCAGATTTTAACTAACTCTGCCTGTGGGGGGGTGGTGAAGTTGAGAAGCAGATTTAGATCGTCTTCCATCTCTGCTCTAAAAAAAGTATTTTAAATTCAATGATCAATTTTTTTGTGCAGGTAAAGGGCAATGCTATGGGATGTCCTTATGCACCAGAAATGGTAGTGCTCTATATGGCACAACACGAAGAAAGATTTGTGGAAAGCAACAATCCTTTTAATGATAACATCAAGCAATGGGTTCGTTACATCGACGACATCTGGCTCCTGTGGCAGGGGAGCCAGATGGAGTTAGTAGTGTTCCATAAGTGGCTAAACAATCGACATGAGGATATCAAGTTCTCCATCCAATAGAGTAAAACTAAAATGACCTTCCTTGATGTTGAGGTGACAAGTGTAGGAAACCAGTTAAAAACATCTCTTTACCTATTCCGATAGGGCTAGACTACTTCCGCCGATTGAAGACTGTGATGCTGAGATATGTCTGGCAGGGTGGCCGAGCACGGCTTCCGTTTGCGGTTCTTCGGCGCCCGCGCTTAGAGGGGGGGGTTGGCTTTCCGGACATGCATTTGTACTACAAGGCCGCCCAACTGAGGGTTATCGTGGAGTGGTCCCAACAGCTCTCGGAGAAGCATTGGCTCCACATGGATCGGAGCGTTGCAGGCCGCTCCATCTGGGATCTGGCCTGGAAGCCTAAAGCGGACCGGCCCAAAAACGCTTACATCAGCACTCCCACGAGCACGGTGTTGAAGGTCTGGGACACGGTGAGCGGTGACGACCGCTGGACCACATTCCCGTCCCCATTCACCCCGATTCACTTCAACCCGGCCTTTCCCCCGGCTCTGACGGAAGGTCCCTTTGAAGCTTGGAGGGAGGGTGGCTGTAGAGCCCTCACCCACTTGTTCCATGGCACCGAACCCCTCACTTTCCACAACTGTATGAGGGATTATGGCGTTCTTCCAACGGAACACTTCAGACATCTCCAACTCCTGCATTGGGCGACGTCGCCTGCAGTAGTGGACGCTGCTACCAGACCCTTGTCGAAATTTGAATCCTTCCTCCTTCGCACCTCCACCATGAAGGGAGCGATTTCTTTCCTGTACAAATTGTTGTTAGACTCTGCCATGACACCGCGGCCGCGATACCAAGACCATTGGGAGTCCACACTGGGGAGGGACATTTCTACTAGTGAGTGGCAGGGCTTATGGAGGGACGTGACGACGCATAATCACTCTACTGACCTCAGAGAGGCACATATGAAACTCATCTTTGATTGGTACTTATATCCCTCTAAATTACACCACATATTTCCCACTGCTTCAGATAGGTGTTGGCGGGGCTGTGGGATGTTGGGAGACTTTAGCCATATATGGTGGGAGTGCCCCACCATCAAGCCATTCTGGGCTGAGATTCTATCCCACATAAAGGACATTTTGGGTTACCCGATCCCGGACTCCATGGCCTTTGTCTTATTAGGGCTTAGGGACCCACTGCTCGAGCACCAGACTAGGGCGGATAAACGTGTTATGTGGTTGTGTCTGGGTGCGGCTAAGATGACTCTAGCAGCCGCGTGGAAGTCCCCATCTGCCCCGCTATTTCCTTGTGGCATGCCCGATTGTGGCGTCTGTTGAGCATGGAACGCCTCTCTGACATCTTCCTGGGGAATTTTAAGAACTTTATGTGCAACTGGGGCCCGCTTGTGAGGTTTCTGTCCCGATGCCTGCCTTCGGCAGTGTGTCCATCAGCACTGCGAGCCCTTCATCTCTTCCAAATTTGATTTCAAGAGTGTCTGTATTGCTTTGTATGCTTGCTGGTCGCCGCCGCTGGGGGGAGGGAGATGTTGGGGAGGGACGAGGGAGGGGGGATAGTTGGGGAAATTGTCTTCTGTTTCTTCTTTAGTTGCGACCGGCTCTGATTAGGGATGGTCACTGGGCCTTGGATGGAGATTGGGCTGCTCTTTCTGTCTGAGGATGCCACGTCCACTGTTGGGATATCTGTCCTGAACTAGAAGCTGTACTGGGTGGACTCTCCCCCGTTGCTTTATCGGACTATTGCCAGCTTCTTGTGGACTCTGGAGCCTTGTTGCCCTTCTTCTGCGAATGATTCCCTCCCTATTTTTGCTCCCCCTGTGCGGGGTTTTTGTGGCGGTATGTCGCCTGTTTTTCTCTCTTCTCTTTCCTGATCCCCTTCTTACTGTTTACCTACCCCCTCTCTGTTTCATCTGATATACTGCAAAAGAAAAATTTTACAAAAAAAAAAACATCTCTTTATAAAAAAGAGACAGACAAAAATACAATTCTACACCGTAAGAGTGCCCATCCTAGGAGCTTGAAAGAAAACCTCCCATATGGGCAACTCCTTAGGATAAGGAGAAATTGCACAGAGATGAATGATTTTGAACAGCATGCCACAGAATTTTGTAATGAAATGAGCCAAAGAGGCTATCCTAAACAACTGCTGAAACACTCCTACAAAAGAGCTAAATTTACACCAAGAGAAACTTTGCTACACGTTAAAGAGAAAACGGCACTAGATACATTGGTGTGTGTAACAACCTTTGGACAGGACACCAATAAATGTAAACAAATTGTATTAAAAAATTGGCATCTCCTTGAGAACCTTGAGTGTCCTTTCCCAAAACCAATATGTGCAATGAGAAAAAATCAGAGCATAGGCCAGCAAATAGTAAGAGCTGATATTTCTGTGCCAATACCTAAAAATAACTTGATATCTCAATGGAATTTAAAGCCAGTGGAAGGCCACCATAGATGCGGCAATTGTGTGGCGTGTACTAATACGATTGAAGGCACGGAATTCAACCATAAGGAGTGGTGTGGAAACATTCCAAGTTTACAAATTGTAAAACTAGGAATGTAGTATATGCCTTAACTTGTCCCCTCACGAAGGTTTATATAGGGAAAACCAATCAACAGGTGAACACGAGGATCACACAACATAGGTCGAGGCAAAAAAGAAAGTCCTTACTGCCCTAATGGTGGAACATTTTATTTAAAAAATGCATGCAAAGAACGACTTTAAATGGACAGTCCTGGCCACTATTAGTGCAGCAAAGCGTCCGGATCGCTCCAAAGATTTGGAACTCCTTACCTTCAGTAGTACGGGGAATCTCTTCCTTTACCACCTTCAAAAAAGAGGTAAAAATACTCCTAATGAACAAATTCACGTCCTAAGAATTTATTCTATGCTGGCATCGAGTCACCGATATGATCCTCATATCACTGGCTACGTCTTGTGGATTGAAAGAGAAGGTTATATGCTTGTTTATTTCCACAATACTGACCTAAGGCTCAATAAGTGTCTATCATATAATGTTTGGTTGCCCTCAGGGATTATTGTATGTTGTCCACTGGTCACCTATGTTATCTTATACTATTTACCTCTTTTGTAAGTAATGATGAATATCAAATGCATGTATACTACCTCATTTCCTATGTCTTTATAACTATATACTGTAAAGCGCTCCGATACCCTCGTGGGTCACGTTCGCGCTATATAAAACCGTATAAATAAATAAATAAATTGATAAAGCACTGCTCCAAAAAGAGGCATATTTAATCCTTAAATCCAATAGCGCTTTAACTGGATTAAACAATATGTCAGAAATTACAAGAATATGAAGAGACTCTGGAGTACATGGCTACAAAAAATCCCCCTTTGCTTGAAAACTGCGAAAGAAAAGGCAGTTAAGGACAGTTATTTTATTTATTTTGAATATTTATAAAGCGCAACTGATACCTTGCAGGCTTCCTGGCGCTGGAGAATACTCTGCTGACGGTTAACCGGGAAAGCAGTCAGACGGGCATTTATTGGGGGAAGAGCCAGGTCTTGATACGTCTCCTGAATGGCAGGAGCTGAGAAATCTGACGTATGTCGGTGGGCAGGCTGTTCCACAGCTTGGCCGCTGCAACCCTGAAGGATCTGCCCCCTGTTCTGGTTTTATTGAATCTGGGTACCTTTACCAGACAGGCCGAGGATGAGCGTAAATCTCTGGCAGAGTGTACCACCGAAACAGGGCTTGCAGAGGTTTGGGTCCAAGTCCATGCAGAGCCTTAAAGACAATGCAGAGGGACTTGAAAGCCACACGTTGTTTTAAGGGAAGCCAATGTAGCTCAGCCAGAGCTGCTGTGGCCGAAGCCCTCCTCGTCCAGCCAAGAGCCAGCTTGGCGGCGGCAGATTGAATTCGCTGTAGTCGATCCATCAATGTGACTGGAGACTCCAGGAGCAGGGCGTTACAATAGTCGAGGCGACTAAGTATCGTACACCTGACTATCGACGCCCGGGCTTGTGCCGGGAGAAGTGGCATGATTTTTCGGAATGAGCGGAGCAGGGCTGTGCAGGTCCCCACGATTTTCGTCACCTGTGTTTCCATACTTAATTTATTGTCAAGCATGGCTCCCAGGTTGCGGACCGAGGCAACCGGCAGAGGTTTGTCTCTGATTTCTGGGGGCCAGAATTCATTCGGAAACTGGCGGGGTATCTTGGTGCCTGAACAGAACAAGACCTCCGTTTTAGAGGAATTAAACTGGAGGGAGTTTCTGTGTAGCCATCCAGCCGTCTCTCTTAGGCAGTCATGGAAGGTGGACAAAGGAATGGCATCCTCACCTTCCCAAGAGAGGATGAGCTGCGTATCATCAGCGTAATTTATTGTTTTGATCCCAAAGGATTGGATTAGCTTGACTAGCGGGATGAGGTACACATTAAAAAGGATGGGGCTGATGGAGGAGCCCTGAATGACTCCCTGGGGTACTGGTGCAAAGGTAGATTGGAATGGGGGAAGGGAGACAGCCTGTCTTCTGTCCCGAAGGTAGGAGTGAAACCAGAGCAATGCAGTGCCCTCCACTCCCACTTCACCAAGTCTCTGCAGCAGCGTGCCATGGTTGACCGTATCGAATGCGGCAGACAGGTCCAGCAGTATCAGCGCCACTGGCTGGCCCCTGTCTGCACGCATGCGAAGATCCTCCATGGCTGTCAAGACTGCTGTTTCAGTGCCGTGGGCAGGACGGAACCCGAACTGGTGGTCGTCAAGAAGTGTGTTCTGTTCACAAAGCTGATAATAGGTGAAACAATTTTACTACAATATAGGTATAAATACTTTGGATGTCGAAAAATATATATATAATTTACTGAATAACCGACCGCAGATGACAGTCCGGGTAAAATCTAAATGATTCATGACTTTAATTAGAAATTCATGCCCCATTTTTAATAAGAGGAGGGGACACGTTAATAAGAGTTCGCTATAAACTAAATAATGAATACAACTTGTGTGTAGTAAAATATTCACTACATGCCCCTAAATACGTTGCAAATTAGTGCCCAATGATATTGGCCGATTATGAGGTTGATAATGATTAAAACTTGAGTATAGTTGAATATACACTGCATGTCCCAATATGCATTGCAAACTAATGACCAATGGCAATGGTCTATGAGATCTTAAAAAAAGTAAACTCCTCCTCGCAAGATGTCTGTCACGACATCGAGGACAACTTGAGTAATACATAACACAACTAGGAGGTAAGGAAATTAGGGCCCGATGTAGGTAGCCCTTTACCGATCGGAATCGGCCGAAAATACTGATTTTCGGCCGTTTCCGATCAGTAAAAGGCTATCGAGATGTAGGGGCACATTTTCGGTAATTTTACCGAATCGGTATCATTACCGAATCGGTAAATTTACCGAAAATGCAATGTAGGTAGCCAATTTACCTTTGGCACATGGCTTACAGAATCGGTATTTTACCATGGAATACAAATCCATGGTAAAATACCGATTCCTGTGTACATGCACATCTGTGCATGTACACATGTGCCATGTGACAGACAGACGTGCCCTTAGGGCATGTCTGTGTGCCACATTGCACACATGCCTGTTTTGGGGGTGCTAGAGGGTGTCAAAGTGACACCCCCTGCACCCTTGACAAAATCGGTATTTACCGATTCGGGAAATACCGATTCGGTATTTGAATTGAATCCTATGGGCTTCAAAGGCCCATAGGATTCAATAGCAAATACCGATTCGGTATTTACCGAATCGGTAAATACAGAATTTGTAAGGAATCGGAAACGATTCCAGATGTTGGGACCTACATCCCATTTACCTATTTTGAAATACCGAATCGGTAGCATTCGGTATTTCAAAATCGGTAAATGGGATTTACCTACATCGGGCCCTTAGTGTTCAGACCAAACGCTTTTGTGTACAATTTGAATGTGGCTAATATGCGCGTGGAATAATTGAAATAATGCTTTGCATTTGTTGTAGGATTCGCGAATCATAAACCTCTGAAGTGAACAAATGCAAGGCAACCCGAGTCTGCTAAAGATCAAGGTACGCGCTGCAATGCGGCGAAGGTTAAATCGTTTGAAACAAAGTTCCAAGGCATAAATAACTAATTGCCGGCTTTCTGATCAGTTACAGAAAGACGAACGCCGTCCCTTGACGCACGCTCAAGAGCGGAGTACAGCTTGCTTTTTAATACTCTTAACCACGAACAGACTTCAGGTAATAACTTGCTCTAAATGTATTTTTAACCTAGATAATTCATAAAATGGAAATCCTGTGGTTAGCAATATAAACTACATAAAGTTTTTTTCTATTGCAAATAGAAATGTTTGGACCAACAATATTGTAGCAAAAGAAAACTCTTGACTTTGCCATAGCAACAAGTGAGATAACAAGGATGTTAGAAATTGGATTTCTAGTTGGCTAAGGCTTGCGCCAAAGCCAGGCAGAAACCACCACTCTAGTTAGGGCAAGGGAGTTACACACCAAGATAGCCCCTGCTCACCCCCTTGGCAACGTGACACGAGCAGTAAGGTTTATCCCGGAGGCAATGTGTAAAGTGTTTGCGCAACACACACACACACAGCAGCAACACACTAGGAACACCACAAAAAGGAACTCCACACAAGGTTATATATAAAAATAGCCATAAACACTTTAGATCATAATCACACAGATACACTGTGCCAACGGGCACTGGGCAATATTTACAGGGGATTATATACACAGGACAGGCCCACCGTCAGAAAAAGCACTTAGTAGGAATAGCACTTAGTAGGAATAGCACTTAGTAGGAATAGCACTTGGTAGAAATTGCACTTCTAGAACATAGGATAATTGTAGCAAAAAATAACACTTGTAGAACAATACCAGTAACCACTGGTAAAAGGTAGGTACACACTACGCAATACTAATCGCCAAAGGCATAGATCACGCAGGAAAACAAACTGACTAGTATAAACTAGACTAGGCAGAACAACCTCCTAAGCATAGAACACATTTAGGGGTATCACAGGCCTAAAGGCATTGCACATTACGCATGGGTATGAGGTAATCACCAACATAGACATAAATCACCAATCACCTGGCACAGAATCACAGTAGGTACTGACACAGTACGCCCCAAGCGGGGGCACAGCATAGGAAAACTGTCCCTAGGCCAACTGGCCTCTCATGGGACTCAAATGCCCTATGTCCAGCAGTGTCAGGGCTGACTGCGCAGGCAGCCAAAGAAGAATGAGCAAGAGTTTAGGACCTAAACGTGGCAGCTGGCACAAAGTGCTGCGCAGCTGTGCAGGCCAAAGAACATGTCCCCTAGAAATGAAATGCCTAAACGGTGCAGCTGTCCACTACTTGCTGGGCAGCTGGAAAGCACTCAAATGGGGCAGGGGCTCTTAGTGGCCCCGGACAGGAATGCGCCATATGTTGGAGCCTTCTAGCCTCGTGTGCCCAAGAACGTGGCAGCTGCCCTCTAGCAAGTGGGGCAGCTGTAAAGGTCACCAGGGGACCGGCACGGTGTCCTTTGGCCCCCACAGGGCTTTTAACTGAAGTTGCCTCGCTTTGGAGCCACCAAGGGTCTAAAAGTAACCATGCCCCCTTTCACGGAGGCATCCCCCGGGATGAACACGGGCCTCTCTGGCCCCTTTTAAATATCCCTGGCCACGTTGGAGCAGACAAGAAAATGTCCCCCAAGTCCCCCTGGGACTTCCGCAAAACGAATGTTGCCCCCAACGCAGGGATTACGGCCAGGAGAAGGGGGGCGGCACTAGCAATGTGCCCCTTTGCACTCCCCACCCCTTTACAACGAGCCCCACTTACCGTGCTCTCCTGGGCGGACACAGCGCTTTCCTCCTGCTACGGTCTCCTTCCTCCTACGGTCTCCTCACCCGGTCCCGCTCCTGGGGGCCGGGTGTTCTCACAGGCGACGGGCGGGGCTCTCTGACTCGTGAGAGCCTCGCTGGGGCGGAAGACGTTTTCAGGGACTTAGGCTGCACGCAGGGCTCTCTCTCCTCATGAGAGAACCGGACCAACCCCTATTGTACGCGGGGCTCCCTCACGCTCCGGGAGCCCCGTCGACCCGCCGCACTCCTTGGCCTTCCGGCTGGTTTCTCCGGCACAGGAGCGCGGGGTAGACTCCCGTCACTTCCTCGTTCTTGGAGCCTCCTCCAATCACAGCGCGGCGCTGGGTCCAATCCCAGCATGGTGCTGGGGGTGACGTCACAAGGTTATCCCTGGGGTTCCCGGGCCGGCGGGGATTTCCCTCGGCGCAATACGGGGTAGGATCCCGTCCAAATATGAAGTCTCTGGCGGGGTGGGCACCCGCTAGGGCATATATATAAACAAAAATAGAAGATACAGCACCAAGTCCCTGGCGGGGTGGGCACCCGCTAGGGATTTCAGAAATCGGCAAATCTGCGGTGTGGGCACCCGTGCCCAAATCGGCAGTCGCAAAGGGTCAAGTCGCAGGGTGGGCACCTGCGCAACAAACTCCCAAAAAAATAAGCGGGGTAGTCACCCGCAATGAGGCACAAATGCGGGGGAATCCCCACCAAAGATGCCTGCAGCTCCTTGCTGCAGTTGGAAACAAAAGCGCTCCCCTGGAGGAAAAACAAAGCGCTTTTAGGCGCTTGAAGTCAAAAAGTCCAGGGCAAGGTTCAAGGAAGGAAGGCAGGGCGGAAAGGCTGGGCCCAGGGTCCAGCTCACAGGGCCCTCTAGGCAGGGAGGCAGTCCCCAGTGGCGGTACCTCCTGGCGCCCAGCAGCAGCAGGCCCCCCTCAAGATAGTATCCAAAGAGAGAACACATACATGAGGTCACAGCCCCTTCTTATACACACATCTTTTGTATGGTAGCACAGGATTAAGGGAAAACCAGATGCAACTGGTTTTGGAGCACTTTGTTGTGCTCAGCCCCTCTCCCCATTCAAAGGGCAGGCTGGGGACATCAGACGCACCACAGGGGACGGAGCCTGCATTGTGGAGGGAAGGCCCAGCCCTATTCAGGTCCCAGGTGTACTCCTCCCTGCCATCAACATGCAGATCTCTCCATTCACCACTGGGGCAGACCCATCCTGACTCCTGGAGCCAGGCACCCCAGCCAGCTCCAGTCAATCACAAGCCAGACAGTCAATTCACATTTACTACACAGTCATGCCATTTTCTAGACGTGGCACTTCAACACTAGGCACATTAAATCTGCGCACACCGTCGCGCAGCATTTAATCTCACAAGTTCGCACATACCAAACTCTCCCCTGCACTCCCCACACATCAGGCACTACCATAGACACACACATTCCCCATGCATTCCTATGGGAGGGCAGGCCAATCTCACCACACGCACTCAGACTGCGAACGCACTTAACACTGGGACACAGGGTTCAAGTGCGAATCAGAGAGCCGTGATGAGAATCTAGGCAATTATAACCTAAGATTCGAAACGCATCAGCACATAAAAAAGAGCTTAGAAGAAAAAGGGATTTCGTCCTATATTGATGAATTATTTGTTCAATGATAACATGCTCTTATGGCTACATAGAGATTTTTTGAAAACTCTATGGGATTGATTTATTCAATGTATGAGTTGCACTTAAGGTCACAAGTGGTTTAATGTGTTTTTGTATATAATTGTGTGTACTGTGATGTAATATGTACAGTTTGTTTTATGTATTTGAACGTAAATAGATTTGTTGAAAGTGTTTTTGGAGTATATGTAAATTATGCACTATCTTTTCCTTTGCATAAAAAATAGCCTAATGAAAAAACTAAAATATGAATAATGAAAATGGTATAAATAAAATAGAGGTACACACATAAAGAAATTTGTTCGGCTAATGAGCATAAATTGTAAACGCTTAGAAAAAGTAGAGATCCATGCAAAATGTGTTTATTTGCATCTGTAGGGCCCTGCCTGTTTCTCGTTCCTTCGGACTAAACTCCTACTTTTACACAGATAATTGATTACATTGAGCATTTGCACTTTTTTTGTTTCATCTAAAGTGGAGTATGGTTGTGCACTGAATGGCTTCTTCTGGTACTTTACTATTTTGTATATTTTACTATATAAATGGTCTTTTGAAATACATTTTTACATTTACGTGGACCTCTGAGTTCCAAATCATAATAATAAAAATAGCACAAAGTGGTTCAGCACTCAAGGATAGAATATATAAATCTCAACACCTTGAAGCAGACACCCTGACGGACATTCGGTTATCAAGCCGCGTCATTAGACATACTTACTGCACTAAATGTGTGACCCCAGGATATAAATCATGCTAGGAGACAACTTGGAATGTGACAAGCCTTTTTACATTGTGGAGCCCTGAAGAAGTCCCTTTGAGACAAAATGCTTTGGCTACTGGATTTTATCTGACGGTTTATCTCCGTGTGAAGAAAAACAAGATAAAGAAGTTTTGAAAAAAGAAAGACATTGAATTGGAAGTTCTTGGATGTGCATATAAAGACTGTCCTATCATTGAGATTTATATATTCCATCGTTGAGTGCTGAACCACCTTGCGCTATTTTGTTGACCTGGAGATTTCTCCAATTTATGGAGTAGAGAGGGGTGTACTCCTTGGTTCTTTGCACCAATTCATGTTTCTCACATTATTTGTATTGACAGGTGCAGACTGTTCTTGCCTCAACCCTCTAGATAATAATAAAAATGCTTGAATACTAATATATGTTAGATTCAATGATTGCAAGATGGAAATCTCTTTTTGTGTCCTGTGCTTAGTTATGCAAATTAAAATCGGTGTGTGATTGGCATTGAAATAAATGGGGGATCACTTTTAGGTACTAATGAGGTTCCTAATTATAAATCAGTACCTCAGGATCATTGTCTTCATTAATAATAATGCAAAATAGAGGCATAGTTCTGTAACTAGATAATACAATAAATGGTGCCAGATTTTTCTTTTTTTGTTGTTATTTTTTTTTATTGGTAGTATGCATGTGAGGATCACACACCCATCCAGGGAGTAAAGTTATCGGCTCTTCTGCGTCTCAAGTCACTTCGCTATGGACCGATCTAAGAAAAGATTTTTGAGCTGACCTTTGAATTTTGCGAAGGAGGGGATAGTTCTGATGTGGGGGGGATAGCGTTCCAGATTTTGGGCGCGTTTCCCGCGAAGGACCGGGGTGCGTTTGTTTGTTTGCGTGCTTTCAGCGGGATGAGTAGTAGGGTGTTTGAGCTCCGGAGGGTCCTTGTTTGACCGGCTATTTTGAGTTTGGAAGCCAGGTATTCAGTTTTGCCTGTGTGAAGGTCTTTGTGGGTGAGGCAGGCTGTTCTGAAACTGGCACGTAGTTTAACTGGGAGCCATTTTAGTTTTCTGAGTGCGGGTGACATATGGTCAAATTTCTTCACTCCTGTGACCATTTTAGCTGCTGCGTTTAGCGTTGTTTTAAGGGGGGCCATGTGCGCCTTTGATATGCCTGAGAGGGCTGCGATCCCATAGTCTAATCTAGATAACACCAGTGATTGGGTAGCTTGTTTAAGGTCCTTGGCTGGGATGCAAGGCCAGTGGCGGTTTCTCCCTAAGCGTGTCGGGGCTTCGCCCCCGTTACTCGGCCCGTTACTCATAAGGTCATAATTTTTTTAATAAAATTAAAATATTCTTTTTTTATGATGTCTTACAGTCAGGTTAAATAATATATATGTATAGTACTGCCTGCGCCACCGCCGTGACAGTGCTCGTTCCTTGTGGTGGCCGGCTTGAGGCACGTCACGTAACAGTCTCCTTTCATGCTCCCCCTTGTGTGCCCATAGAAGCCTTAGTGTTTGCCGGGCGGACAACCTCACAGCCCTGAAGGCTGTGATGTCATCAGCTCGGCAAAGACATAGCTTCAGGGCCCAGTCTCCACCCCCTGATGGCGTGGAGGGAAAGTTAGCCCCAGGTGTTTTAAGTCCAAGCCCGGTATCGCTAACCCTCCACGTCAATCAGAGCGTGGAGAGCCCTTTCCCAACTCATTACAGGGCGTGGTGGGACCTACCCTGTGACGAGTTGGGAAAGGGGTGTGGCAGGCGGGAAGCTGCGAAGACTCTTCCTCAGACTGGTGGTGGAACTTTCTGGAAGGAAGCCACTGCGTTACGAACTTCAGTCCCCCAGGCAGTCCAGTGAACTCAGGAGTTACCAGCAGCCCAGATAAGGCCCAGGCAGGCATTTTTCAACGTTTAGCTCGCAGTGGGGAAGCAAACTCGAGTCTCTCTAGGGTGGGTGCTGGGTGGGTACGTTTTTTGACCCAATTCCCAAGTTCCCAAGATTGTGTACTGGTAACACGGGCAGGTCATCACGGTTTTGGCACTGGCCGCAGCTACTGAAAATTCTCCTCTTTGCCCAGCTGCGAGGCTCTATCGGGGGCCCAGGTTGTGCTAACTGACCCCCACCCTCGTTCCAAAATATCCAAAAGATTACCGATGTTCTGCGCGAGAATGTCATGCGAAATTCATGGTTCCATTTAGTGCTGGAATTCCACACAAAGCCAGCTCGCGCTACTTTTGTTGATCTGGATTATTTGGCTGGAATTCTTGGAGCTTTTGGGCTGTTCCTGCCTAACCCACCTATGACAGATTATCAGGGGTTTCTTTCCAGAAAACGCACGTCTGATTTAGCACTGGGCTTGCATTAAGCTTTGCCATTAAATCCTTTTGTGCATGAAAGTTGACAGGTGCTGTCCTTTGCTCCTGAATGTGTTACTTACGCTGCACTAGCGCATACACCAAAGTTTAGAAAGTCTGGGCTTTGTCTTGTATTTTGCTTTAAACTTCATAGGAGCGTACACACAGAAAAGAATGCCCTACTATTTTCTGGCATTTCTCTTCATCTGCTTCCGGGAGATCCGCAGAGGCCTCGTAAGCCCAAATTGCATGTTAATAATTCATTAACTGTTGCAGTGGTGTTTATTAGTGAAATGGCCAACGTGAACAGGCCTGTAAGAAGGCAATTCATCATAATTAAATCAAATGTCCAGTGAACTGAAGTCAGGAGTCACCAGCAGCCCTGGTAAGGCACAGTCTGAGGCGGCATGATTGTTCAAAGTGTAGAGCTGCGGTGGGGAAGCATACTGGAGTCTCGCCAAGGTGGGTGCTGGGTGGTTACGTTTTTGAACCCAACTCCCAATGTCTTTAATGGCGCGGGTAGAGTCCCATGATTGTGGTAACACGGACAGGTCATCACGGCGTTGGCACTGGGCAAAGAGGAGAATGTGCAGCAGCTGCGGAGGAGCTATCGCGGGCCCAGGACAGGGGCGGCCTTAGGCATGTGCAAGCTGTGCACCTGCACAGGGCCACCAAACCCCAGGGGCCACCACGCCAATATATATCCTTAATATAATTATCCTCTGAGGATGGATACATATTTGCGTGGCGGCCCCTGGCAGGGATTTGGCGGCCTCCGGCTCTATTCCACTTCCAAACACCCTGACCCCCTTCCTGAACTCCGGGGGGGCTCCGCCCCGCCCGGACCCCCTCTTCCAGGGCCCCCTACCTACGCTCCCTGCCCAGCGCCACCATGAGTTTAGAGCCGCCCCTGCCCAGGATATGCACACTGACACTCCCCCGCCTTCCAAAATAGCCAAATGTGAGGTCTCATTAACCCTACAGTTTTCAATCCATTACAACAGTACAGCTGCTTTCTGGCATGCTGTGCCCACTATTCCTAGGCCCATTTTACTAAGTAATAACCTGCGCACCTAGAACTATTGTTGTTGCATGACTCTGTGCCAGTGCGCTGTTCACAGCCAAACCTATGGTTTCTCAATGCTTTTTTATATTTAACGCTTATAGAATGAATGAAAACATACGTAAAGGTGCTACACATGCAAGCTGTGTTAAGTTGCAGTGCTCGTGTGAATGTCGGTGTCTGCTTTTCTTACATGGGATTCCAGACATTGCATGAAGGTTCCCCTGGTATCGTTTACGTTATTGTCATTTGTTTTTTACAAGTTGAACTTCATTGATATTTTCGATATCCATACAACATTGACGCAGTATGTAAGCAATAATTAGCAATCAGGTATTCAGGTTGTGCAAGAAGACATGGATGATACAATATTAGGAACAGTATTCTGTATTATGCTCTCACCATCTATGCTGACAGCCTCACATGTCTCGCTGCTCTCCATGTTGGACCCTGCACTGCTTTCCTTTCCATCTTTCCCATCTGCCTTCTCCCACATTGCCCCTCTGTTCCACCTTTCACCTTAGGTTCCGCAATGCCCTTCTCCTCCTTTTCCCTCTTCTTTTCTCACCCTCCACCCTGCATTGTTCCACCCTGTATTCTGTACTGCACCCCCTTTGACCATACGTTGCTCCCCATTGCTCCTTTCACTGATCAACCTATTATTCACCGTGGGTCTCACCATCCCCCATGCAGCTCTTCCTTGGACCTGTATTGCCCCCCGTATGTGATCCCCTTGCATTCTGTTATGGACCCCACTTGCAGCAGACACCACTTCTCTCTGCACCAGATCTAAACTGGTCAAATTGTGATGTACGAAAGCAGATCAGAGAACTGAATCCAAAACCCTCCCAGATGTGCGAGTGATCACCATTCCTCTTGCAGCCATCCCTATGTACCCCATCCTCCTTGCTTTAGTAACCACAATGGGGAGCCACTGTTGGTGCATAACGGACACAGTTTATTTATGTCACATAAAACATGGATGATAACATCACAATTTTGTACACCCTTATGGTGGCTTATCCACATTATTGTCATCATATTGTTCATAGTGTGGAAAGATCAGTAAGATAATTAGTAAACACATGTAGCTAAGCTGTACAGCAGATGCCACCAAATTAGCATGCAGGAAGTTCACATTAGCACAGATCACATTATAGATTCTAGACTTGAGCATCCACTGCCATGCAATATGCATAGGTGTAATTAGGGTGAGAATGTAGCCTTAGGGCTAGAGCGGTCGACCTCAAAGCTGGGGAACTGGGTTCGAGTCTCGGCAACGACAAAACATCCTGTGATACTGTGCAAATCACTTAAGCTGTCCGTGCCTCACAAAAATAAATGTGTCCTCATGTAACGAAGCTGGTTCTTGTGTAAAGCGCTTTGATACCCTATGTCTCGGGTCTAGTTTGCGCTATATAAATAAAGTCTGAAAAAAAAAAACATAACATGCCAAAAAAAGTGTAAGACACAAACAGGCATCTACCACCAACACATGCTGAAAGATAACAATGTACTTTTGTTATTCATAGGTGTACTAATATTAGCACACCACGTGTGCACATATAAGCTTCATGACACTATTGTGGGTGTATTTTTTAACTTTTACATTAAGGTTCCTAAATGGCAGGTGCTCATCTTGTAGCGGTAAATTAAATGAGAAAATAAAGTGTAACAGCACATTATAGATTATAAAGATGTATCTCATTAGCACATTGCAGTTTGCAGGGCGTCCAAAAAAAATGATTGGTGTTGTTTATGTATTTTTTCAGTGCTGGCTGCATGATAGCGCTTTTTTGCAACACAACACGGGAGGGGGGTTGTGAGAAGGTACAAGAAAGGCGCTATGATACTGCGGCCAGCCGTGTCTGCTCCATAGCGCCTTGGAACTGATGGTAGTTTGAGGGGAGGCAGTGGCCTGTTTCTGTTTAGCACAGTGGTTTCCGAAAGTCTTGAAAATGCACCATTTGCCCACTCATTTAAAAAAAAATCTCGGTGGAGAACCCACCCGAACCCCCCCTTAGGTCATTTGGGCTCACTCGCTACGCCAGCTCGCCGCGGTGTGCTCCACCACAAATTTTATGCCGCACCTCTTTCAAATGTCACCAGCCACCACTGTGCAAGGATTTATTTTGTTCAGTAGCTTCCTCTCTTTGCGGAGTTCATAATGTGATTGGTCATATTGAGTTTCAGGCCTAAAGTGATGCCTAATGATTTTACAGAATCCGCCAGGATGATGATTCCATCGAGCGTATCGATGGCCGATAGCCATTCTGTAATTTGTAGATTCTCTCCTTTGTTTGAGATGAGGAGTATTTCAGTCTTGTCTTGATTAAGTTTTAGGTGGTTCTTTGACAGCCAGTGTTGGACTTCTCTGAGCGTGTCGTTGAGTCTCTGAATGTCATCAATGGAGGTGGTTTCCAGATAGATCTGGGTGTCGTCGGCATAAAGGTGGAAGGGGATGTTGGCTTTTCTGAGTAGGGTTGTGAGTGGTTCCATGTAACTTGTGGAAAGTTGTGAGGAGAGCACTGACCCTTGGGGGACTCCCCTGCTAACATGGTGTAGGTCAGACGAAAAGTTTGATTTTTATTCTTTGGGTGCAGTTGTGAAGGAAGGAAGAGAACCATTGTAAGACCACCTCATCTAGACCTGTCCTTTCTTGAAGCGCCTTAATGAGGAGGTTGTGATCGACTGTGTCGAAAGTTGCCGATAGATCTAGGAGAATGAGAAGGCAGCATTTGTCTGCATCCAGTGATTTGTGTATGTTGTCAATGACGTTGAGGATTGCGGTTTCCATGCTGCAGCCCTTTCTAAAGCCCAATTGGTGGGCATCGAGGAGGTTGATGCTATGCAGGTGTTGAGTTAGTTGCAGGCATCTTTCTAGGGTTTTGGATAGAAGAGGTAAGTTCGAAACTGGTCTGTAATTATTCAGATCTTTTTTGTCAATGCCTGTTTTTTTTAACAGTGGCGTTACTTGCCCAACTTTAAGGCAGTCAGGGACGACTCCGGATCTCAGAGAACTGTTAATCATCAAGGAGCTGAGGACATTTTTTGATCTGCTCCCCCTGACAGCCAGGCGAATGGTGGCTGTGGCGCCAATTACATCCAGACTGCATTACTGTAACAGCCTGTATGCAGGAGCCCATAAATCGGCCCTTCACAGGCTTCAGATGGTCCAACACGCGGCAGCACGACTGGTGCTTAGATGGCCCAGAAGGTCCTCCGCCTCAGCAGCACTGGATGCCCTGCACTGGCTCCCTATTCATAAACGTATTCTGTTCAAGGTCCTAACCAACACCTATAGGGCCTTTCACACGCAGGGCCCGATGTATCTACGTAAAAATTTTGCGAGATACTATCCTTTCAGAAATCTCAGGTCTGCCACAGCCAATTTACTGATTGTTCCTAAATTTAGACTCTCAACGAAGGGAGTGAAATCCCTGGCAGTGATTGGCGCGAGGGCATGGAACAAACTACCTGACCAGTTGCGTCAGATGACAACCGAGCAGGGTTTCAGGAAAGCCCTCAAAACCTGGATCTAAGGCCTTTCGGAGCAAGCTTGCAAAGCATTAGGTTGAATCCCATATCTCCTCAAGTTGGATAGTTCAGCTGCAGTATATCTAGGCAGCTGGCTCTGAGTCTTAGCGCCAAGATGCTCCTTGGATTGAAAGTGCGCTACATAAATGTCACATCACATCACACCAGAGCGGGGCAAGGCAGAGTTTAAGCTTTTTGATCAGTTGTTTTGGAAGAGGATCTAGAGCGTGTGAGGCGGGCTTAGATGTGGAGATCAGGTTGACTATCTCATCTTCCTGTAAAGGGATGAAAGATTTCCAGGATTTTGAAAGAGGCTTGTATGTGGTGTCCTTGGTCCCAGGTGGGAAGATCCTGCTGAGGGGATTGATGTTGATGTCCAGTGAGAGCTCAATCTTGTTGATCTTTTCCTCAAAGAAGTTAGCGAAATTGTCACAGAGCTCTTTAGAGGCTTTCACTGAGGAGGTAGCAGGCTTGGAGGTTTGTTGTCTAATGATGTTAAAGAGCTCCCTGGGCCTGTTTTTTGCATTGTCCAGTGCAGTGAGGAAAAATTAGTTTTTTTCATTCTGTATATGTTTTTTATACTTCCAGCGAGCTGCTTTGAGTTGCTCTCGGTGAATGTCGGTAGGGTTACTTCTCCATAGTCTCTCTTTGGCTCTTAGTTGTCTCCTTTCAGAGTTGATGTCAGAGTTAAAACATGATCTTGATGGAGTGCTCCTGCTTTTTTTTTTAATTTCTGGGGGGCTATTTGATAGAGAATGGACATCATATTTGAGGTGTAATGCGACGTGAGTTCTGTTGCGCATAGGTGATCAGGGAAGCTGGGGTGGAGCGACCGTATCCTTTCCGCTAGGTCCGTTAAAGGAATCTGTGTTAGATTTCTGGACCATTTGGGGGGGTCTTGCGGAGGAGGCTGGAGAAGAGCCTTTTGGTTGATATGGAATAGGATGCTGCAGTGGTCAGACCAGTCCACGGGGAGGAGGTCGATCGTCACTGTCATTTTGAGCGATAATGGCATCTATCAATCAATCATAGCATTTGTAAAGCACACTACTTACCCGGGAGGGTCTCAAGGCGCTGGAAGGGGAATGTAGATACTGCTCAAAAAGCCAGGTCTTGAGGAGTCTTCTGAAGGTCAGCAGATCTGCCGTAGGTGGTTGGGGAGGGTGTTCCAGATCTTGGTGGTGAGGTGGGAGAACGATCTGCCACCGCAGGTCCCTCTTCGAATGTGGGGGACTGTGGCGAGGGTGAGGTCGGCAGAGCGAAACTGGCGGGTGAGGGTGTAGAAGCGGAGTCGTCTGTTGAGGTACGCTATTCCGGTGTTGTGGAGTGCCTTGTGTGGGTGCGTGAAGAGCTTGAAGGCTTTCATCTTGTTGACAGGGAGCCAGTGCAGGTCTCCCAGGTGGGATGTGATGTGGCTGCGGCGAGGGATATCGTGGGTCAGGCGTGCAGAGATGTTCTGGATGTGTTGAAGTCGTTTCAGGAGTTTGGCCGAGGCTCCTCCGTAGAGGGCATTTCCATAGTCCAACCTGCTGCTGACGAGGACCTGGGTGACCGTTATTCTTGTTTCGGTGGGGATCTATTTGTAGATCTTGTGGAGCATGCAGAGGATGTTGAAGCAGAAGGAGGAGATGGCGTTGACCTGCTTTGTCATGGAGAGGGTGGAGTCGAGGATGACCCCTAGGTTGCGTGTGTGGTCGGTGGGTGTTGGGGCTGATCCCAGTGCGGTCAGCCACCCGGAGTCATCCCAGGCCGAGGGGGTGGATCCGAGGATGAGGACCTCCATCTTGTCCGAGTTCAGCTTCAGTTGTCTGTTCTTCATCCACTTGGCGACGGCTTTCATTTCTTCTTGGAGGTTGGTATTGGCGGTGTGGGGGTCCTTGGTGAGGGAGAGGAACAGCTTGGTGTCTGCGGCGTAAGAGATGATGTTGAAGTCATGCAGTTGGACGACGAGGGTGAGCGGTTCCAGGTAGATGTTAAACAGCGTTGGGCTGAGGGAAGAGCCCTGGGGTACGCCGCAGATGATCTTGGTGGCTTCGGAGCAGAAGGGAGGGAGGCGGACGCTCTGTGTTCTGCTGCAGAGGAAAGAGGTGGTCCAGTCAGGGCCTTCTCTTAGATCCCGGAGTCGTGGAGGCGAGTGCATAGTGTGCGGCGTCAGACCGTGTTGAAGGCGGCTGACTGGTCCAGGAGGATGAGGGCAGCGGTTTCTCAGTTGTTTAGAAGGGCCCTGATGTCATCGGTGGCGGCGAGGAGGGCAGTTTCGGTGCTGTGGTTGCTGTGGAACCCAGATTGGGACGGGTCCAGGATGCTGTTCTGATCGAGGTAGCGGGTCAGATGTTTGTTGACAGTCTTCTCGATGACCTTCGCCGGGAATGGGAGAAGGGAGATGGGCCGGAAGTTTTTGAGCTCCTTGGGGTCCGCCTTGCGTTTCTTGAGTAAGGCGGTGATCTAGGCCTGCTTCCAGCTCTCCGGGAAGGTTGCTGTCTCGAAGGAAATGTTGATGGCTTTCTGGAGATGGGGTGCGATAGCAGTGCTAGCTTTGTTGAAGATGTGGTGTGTAGTATAGGAACAATGGTTCTGCTACCTATAGCTCGAAAATCTATCAATATTTCAATCTAACCCACCAGCCGGGGATATTCATTCAATGAAAAAGTAACAACTCGAATTCTCCCAATTTCACTAAATAACTACAAATGAGCAAAACATGAAATTCATGTGTATTAAAGGCATAACATATACACACACATAAAAATTATTTTCACAATCAATACAAATACAGTGCATAAATGGTTACATACAAAAATCACAAAACAATAAAGTAAATACACAATGATCACATATAAAAATTATTAATTCCATCAACGTCAAGTTCATATGAGACTGTCCTATATTAAACGTAGCAGTTGAGTTCCACAATTTCGTGGTTTACACGGACTTTGATTTTTCGGGGACGTTGACGTTTCGAGCCCTCAAATGCCATGTGAGATAATTATTCATCAATATGGGGTCTTCATCAGGACTAGAAATAGTGTGTGCTGCCGTTTAGTTCTGGTTGAGCACCTCAGAATGCTGTTTAAGGAAAGGAGGGGATACCATGTGTTCACTCCACCTTCAACAACCTCCAGCGTCACCAAATCAGAAATCCACATATTCATATGAGGACGCAATACTGAGACGAACCTCTATAGCGAAAGACAGTATTAAAAGGAATACTTCAGGCTACTGTGTTCAGGAGTGCCAAAAGGTTCCCATCAGGCTTATTAAGCCCTCCCAAGACACCAACCTTATCAAGGTGTTCACGGTGATCAGGTTTGCTCGTTCTACCTTAACCTCTACAGCGTATATCCCGTCTGTCAGAGCGCAAACCTTTACTGGGTGCTCAAATAAACAAGGCGCACACGTGCTGCCTTGACCGCTCCAACCTGTGAGCTGATATGAGAACAATGGAGGAATTACCTTTCGTGTAAAAACCCTGATGTGGTGTGGGCATCGGTCTGACGGAGATCTGGAGTGGATGGTGTTCATGATTTTGATGGTGTTATCATTGTTTATTTTGGTCCAGGAGAGCAGGCGGTCGGTGCAGATGGGTCTCAGTGGTTGTCGGGCGGTAGTGGCGTTGAGCTGTCATGGATGTCTGCGATTTTGCAATGGAAGAAGGTGGCAAGCGAGTCGCACAGGCCTTGCGAAAGTGGGATGTCTTTGGTGTTGGAGAGTTCCTTCATGATGTTGAAGAGCTCTTTGCTGTTGTGTGCGTTGTTGTCTAGGCGGTCTTTCAAGGAGGCCCTTTTGGCGAATCTGATGAGGTGATGGTGTCTGCGGGTGACGTTCTTGTGGGCTATGTAGCTGTCCGGTGTTCGTTCACGGTGCCAGTTCTTCTCTAGCTTTTGGCAGGTTTGCTTGGAAGCCTGGAGGTCTTCAGTGAACCAGCTGGCTTTCTTTCTGGTGTGGCTGTTGGAGGGTTTCTTGAATAGGGCGAGGGTGTTGGCGCAGTCGTTGATCCACTGCCTGACGTTGCGGGCGGCAGTGTCTGGGTCGGTGGGGTCGGCTGGGGGGCTTCGGGTGAAGGTGGTGGTTAGCTGGTCTTCAGGGATTTTGCTCCAGCAGCGGGGGATCCTTTGGGTTTGGTGGTGCGTGGTGGGTTTCGAGAGGGTGAAGTGGATGCAGCGATGGTCGGTCCAGTGGAGTTCAGTGGTGTGGTTGAAGTGGACGTGGGTGCTTGCGGAAAAGATGGGGTCAGGAGTGTGGCCGGCAGACTGGGTGGGTGTTGTGACAAGTTGTCTGAGTCTGACGTTGGTGAGGTTGTCGATCAGGGTGGTGGAGTTAGTGTCGTTATTGTTCTCGAGGTGGAAGTTCAGGTACCCGAGGAGAATTTAGTCAGTGGAGGCGAGGCGTGTGTGCTGACGAAGTCGGCGATGGAGTCGCTGAACTGTGGTCAGGGTCCGGGGGTCTGTATACGAGGGTTCCTCTGAGGGTGGTGTTGAGGCTGGTGTGGATCTGGTATGCAGGTGTTTGGCGGTGCTGACGGTGTTGTCGGTGTTGGTCGAGACTCTGAGAGTGTTCCTGTGGACGATGGCGATTCCTCCTCCTACTCCGTTGTGGCTGTCCCTGCGGATGATCTTGTAGCCTTCCGGGATGGCTATGGCGATGTCGGGTGCCGAGGAGGGGTTCAGCCAGGTCAGCGTCAGGAAGGCGAAATCCAAAGAGGTTGAGTCGAGTAGGTCCCAGAGTTCAACGGCGTGTTTGCGGGCGGTGCAGGTGTTGAGAAGAATGCATCTGAGGTAGCTGGGTTCTTTCCTGGTTGCTGGGTTGGCGGGCCGGATGCTGGTGAAGCTGCAGTTCCGGAAGGAGAAGGGTCCTAGGGTGCGCTTCGGGGCGGCCATGCAGCAGGTGCATGATCGTCCGGTGTTGAGTGCGTGGAGGGTGCTGGAGTCGTAGCGGAGACAGGCGACGTGGCGTTCGCGGGGGCCAGGGGTTCTGGCGCTGGGCGTGGTCCAGGCACGGACGAGCGCAGACGGGCCTGCCTTAGCCCTACCAGCTGCGCACCAGCGCGGCTGCAAAGCAGCTGCCATAAGAAGGGGTGGTTGCAGGGAGGAGGCAGCTTGGAGGAGGGGGCGGACGAATGGGCGAGCGGGCATGGGGACGCAGCGGCTGGAAAAACGGGGGCAGGAACGGCGAAAGGAAACAGAAGGCAAATGGGCACAGGGCACAGAAAATAAGCAGGGAACAAGGGGGATGAACAAATAAACAGGAACAAATAAACAATACTACAGAGGCAATACAATTACGGCGAAGACGGGGGCAGGGACGGCGAGAGGAGTCAGAAGGCAAAAGGACACAGGGCACAGAAAATAAGTAGGTAACAAGGGGGGAAGATCAAATAGACAAATACAGCAGAGGCAATACAATTAGAGCAAAAGACAAACCTAAGGCCTAACACTGGCCACCAGGGATGTGGCACAGGCTAGCGGGTGGTGGAGGGCCTCGAACTCCAACAGCAGCAGCGGCAGCTGGGCTAAGGGCACGGGCACAAAGGTGGTGCTGTGCGGCGTGGGGAGGGACCTGCCTAAAAAGGGTCAAGGGTCATTCTAAGATTGCTCCTTTATTGTGTGTTTCTTCCAAGCAGAATAGGGTCAGATTGTTTGGTTTTTTTTGTTTTGTTTTTTAGTCCTCATTTCACCGTTGGCAAATGCAAATAAACACTAGCAACCCTCATTCTATCTTGGGCGCCCCGTGTGAGAAGTTGGCCTGATATATGATGTTTCCAATTCTGGAACCACCTTGTATTAGTCCAAACAACCCTTATGGTGTCTGGTTGTAAGTCAACCTTATTAGACAAGCTATCTTAATGGTAGCATAGACTAAGCAGCCTTAAAGGCTTAACTCAAGAGGTCGTGTTAAGCGAGCTGTTTTACCAATCACAGTCCTGTAATATCAAATGAAAGGACACCACACAAGTATATATTATAAAAATATATGTATTTTTTTCTAAATTAATCCCCAGTACTCTTTATGAGCAAAGGGGCACAAGCGTTAAATCAAAAGCACAGTATAACATACAAAGTTGCACAATTATGGATGAGGGCGGGTGGCCACTCAAACCATATATTAAAAAAGTGGTATAAGAGATACCAATCGAACAGTGGTTAGACCTAGGGCATAGGGAATCGCTGGGAGCAGTCGGGACTAGCAATGCTGAAGTCGGGAAAAGCCCGCGGGATTCGGGTGCAGCGCTTAAAGCGCGGCTTGCACCAATGCAATGTCAATGGTGCGTAAAAGTTACACAATAGAGTTTAAGGATACTTCCGCTGAACCTAGAAGGACCAAACTTTAGACACAGACCCTAGAGGTGTGTACCAGTGTGGGAACACCGGCGTTGCAATGTTACCTCACCCACAGGAAGCGGGTGCATAGGGTCGAAGTGGCGTCGGGTTTTGTCACGCAGGTTCTTGATGCTTGAAGCTGAAGATGATGCAGGTGATGTGAAGGAGAAGTGTCCGGTGTGATCCAAGGGTGGATCAGAGTAGAAAAGTACCTGAAAGCAGAGGCGACAGAGTCTGGGTCACTCAGCAGTGACCAGGGTGGAACCAGGACAGAACCAGGCAATTTCGGGCGCAATCAGGTGGTTGTCGAGGAGCTTCTCTCCGCTGCCACGTGGGCTCTGGGGCATCTGCGACGTCCAGGAGCAGGTCACAAGCTGTCCCACGCAGGCTCTCACCGTCGGCTTCAAGATTGGAGTCAACAACACTTGGCAAAAGCAATCCACGCGGGATTGGGAGATCGCTTCTCACTCGGACCAGGATGTTCAGAGTGTGGGCTCCTTTTCAGAGAAGCTGGTGCAAGTCTGGAGCAACCAGAATCGCAAGTCGGTTTTAGGTTTTCGTCGGCACAGGGGCCACAAGCCAGCTGGCAAGTGACCGGGCCAACGCGTTGAGCCAAAGAAAGCAGAAGGGCCCCACACAGCACTTGTCGAGTGTAGAGGGGTGAGTTTCGGTGCAAGCGTGGCTCAGGGTTGGGGCTTCTCAAACCCCGGTGTACAGCTTCGAGGGTCACTCGTGGGCTGCACCGTCAGCGTCTCGTGGTCTTTTCAAGATGGCGTGCCCCACGCTTCCGGTCGCCTCCACGGGTCTTAGCTCTGCAGGGACCGTGGATCGGGCTGTAAGAAGGCAGGCAAGCTTGATCTCGTCGATCTCTGTCGCTCAAGTTCCGGCGGGAACTGCAACAAAGCAGACGTCGAGGTGCTGGATGGTGCCTGTTTGCACAGGGGGGTCACTCCTTGACCACAAGGGAGATTCTTCAGTCTTCTACGTTGAGTAGGATGTCGAAGGGTTCAGAGTTTCATTTCAAATGTTTCATCAGGATAATCTGAGTGCGTTGGCACTGCTCCCATTCTTATACCAATCTAGGGGGCTGGATTACCTGCTAGGTCCCCTCCTATGGGTGGGACCCAGGAAGGGGGTGGATACACCCCTTTCCCTTTGATCCAGGCCGCGCTGGGACTGGGGCTGGTGTGCCCCAGAACCGGTTTGGCCGGATTATGCAAGGGGCAGCCTTGTGCTCCCCAGGCAGTGTCTGGTTTCTTTCAAACCTCCCTGCTACAATCCACTATCTCCTGTCTGGGGTGGTGTGACACCTCCCTGTGACAGGAAACCCTTTGTCCAGGCCTCCTTGGCTGAGTTTCGGTCAGCTGCAGGAGGTCAGACTAGTGTCTGTGGCAGACGCATCCATTTTGTGGTGCTGAGGCTCTTTTTAAAATCAACCGCGTTTTAGCAAAGTAACATGTTGTCTCCCTCTAGAGGGGTGGAATACTACCCCCGTCACCAGGACTGGCGAGGGGATAGTATTCTAAATCGTATGACACCTTACACGACATGTTTTGATAAAGCCAAACCAAAGTTAACATATAACCGCGAGGATTATAATGCACTTAATAGTATATGGTATGGCATTATCCCGGAACAGCTTAGGGAATTGGTCCTGACAGCTGCAGATAGGCTCAGCTCATGCTAGAGCACCATCTCACATAAAACCAAGCACTCTGTTTCCAGGATTGATAAGGCCTGCCATAGGAGTGACTGATAGGTATATATGTGTCCAGGTTTAGATATAGGCATACTATATCTAAGCAAGGGGTGATTACACCACCTTGCCCCAGCTGAGTGATCAGCCAGTTGTGTCAATTTTAGATAGCCAGCCAGGGGTGGCAAAAGATATGCTGCAGCCCCTGGTAGGCCTTGGATGCACCTATGCCCTGGGCACCTATAGTGCTCTTTACAGGGGCGGATACGGTGACCCAAGCCAATCTAGTTATGCACCTAGGGTACATGGAATCCATTTTACAGAGAGTGCAGATAGCCTGGGGCCCTGATTAGCAGGGAACCAGGCCAACTAAGTCGAAAACCAGCTAAACACAAGGCAAATAATCTGGGGTAACCATAGTCAGGTAGCCACCTTCCTACACCCCCCCCCCCCCAAACGAAAGGAGATAAGGCTATCCT
The DNA here is from genome assembly GCF_964263255.1 of Lissotriton vulgaris. Classification (NCBI taxonomy): domain Eukaryota; kingdom Metazoa; phylum Chordata; class Amphibia; order Caudata; family Salamandridae; genus Lissotriton; species Lissotriton vulgaris. The sequence goes on along the minus strand of NC_141699.1, from coordinate 547,385,702 downwards.
TGGCCAGGTAAGCCTATATTGCCTGAGTGGCCATATAAGGAAGTACCTGCACTAGCATGGGTACCCCCTGTCTCATGGTCCACTACGCAGTCCCTCACCCTTGGGGTGTTAGAGGGTCTCCACCATAGGGAATCACTACCTTGGGTGTGTTTATGCAAAGTTAAAGGCTGGTTGGGATATGGAGTATTGAAGTGAGGCTCCACTAATTTAGGGCTCAGCTTCCTCCAATTATCTTCCACCATGTGTGCCTTTCTTTCTTCAACTGAGTTGCACTGTACTCTCAGGGTCAACCTCTGGCTACCTAAAGCTGGAGGCTGGGTCCCTCTGTTTGGCTTGCTGGAGGGACAGTTCAGGTTTGGGCCCTTTGGGTCCCAGGTTTGGCTGTGCCCAACAGAATCCATCTGTGGGAGGTCCCTAACTGTTTTTAAGGGGGCTCCCTCAGGAGTTTTTAAAGTTTTCACCTCACTAGGGCTACTAGTTTTGGTGCCCCTAATCTGTTGATGGGGGTGCTTTATTTGACAGGGGGGCCTCTGGGTCTCACTGTCTTTCTTGTCCTCTGCAGCCCTGGGCTGACTAAGGCAAGGTAGAGGGGCAGGTTACCTGCTCCAGACTGGGTCCCACCTGAGAAGGGTCCACTGCCATCAGAGGCTCTGTCAAGCCAGGCCTAACACCCTCCGGGACAGCTCCTTCATCAGGGGTAAGATCAGTTCCCTGAGGAGGCTGACCCTGTCCTAATGTCTGGTGAGGGGAAGATTTCTCTTCCTCCCCATGCTCTCAGTTTAGGTGGAGTGATCCATCATTTCAGGCTTCACAACACACATATCTGTTTGAGTTTGGGCTGTGGCCATCACAGCCCCACCAACCTTTTCAGGAGGAGACTCAGTTTGGGTTTCTGCTGTTATCATAACAGCTTTGCTATTCTGTTCAGGAAGAGCTTCTGCTAAAGATGGGGCTGAGTCTTGCACAGCCCTACCAACCTTTTCAGGAAGGACATCTTGAATTGGGGCTGTAGCCAGTACAGCCCCACTAACCTTTCCATTGGCATTTACCATTCTAGAATGAATTTCCTGTTCAACCTCAGCCCAGGCTGACATTTCTAAATCATTACCAAGTAGGCAGTCTACAGGCAAGTTTGAGGACACTGCCACTCTCTTTGGGCCAGTGACACCTCCCCAGCTGAGACTTACTACTGCCATGGGATGATTTGTTTGGATTCCATCAATGTTTGTTACCTGGTATGTGGCACCAGGTAAAAGTTGCTTAGAGGGGACTATACCGTCAGCCACCATAGTGATGCTAGCCCCTGTGTCTCTAAAGGCTTCAACTTTCAAACCATTGATGATGGGTTCTTGTCTATATTTGCTAAAGGTATTTGGGCAATCAGAGAAGTTGGCAAACCCCATACCAGTCTCATAAACAAGATCATTTGGGGATGTGGACCTGGATAGGCCAGGGTCCACCTTGGCTCCAAAAGTAAACCCACCCAGATTCCTGGGTGTGCTCCCATTTTCCTGGGGGAGTACTGCTGACAGTAACAGGAGGTGTTGGAGCTGGCTTTGGAGGTATATTCTCTTTATTGTCATTCTTGGGACAACAGCTGTCTGTTTTGTAATGCCCAACCTGTTTACAGGTATGACAATAAGGCTTTTTCTGAGTTGATGAAGTGTCTTGGGACCCACCCCCATTCTTGGAGTTTTGGGGCCCTGGGGAAGTCTTTTCCTTACTTTTATCCCCACCCTTATCTTGAGGCTTGGTAGACTCCTTCTTCTGGTTATTGTCCTGATTCTTTGGCCTAATCCTGGTTCTGACCCATTTATCTGCCCTCTTTCCCAATTCTTTGGGAGAGGTCAAATCTGAGTCCACCAGGTGCTGGTGTAAGAGCTGGTTCTGACAATTACTCAGGATCTGCTCCCTCAATCAAATTATACAATCCTCTGAAGTCATGTACTTTGCTGCCATGTAGCCAACCCTCCAGAGCCTTAGTAGCACAATCTACAAAATCAGTACAGTCCTGAGTCTGTGTCTTCTGGGTGTCTCTGAACTTCAATCTGTATTGTTCAGTGGTTAAGCCAACCCCATCTATTAGAGCACTCTTCAGGACTTTGTAGTTTTTAGCATCCTCATGTCTGACAGTGAGGAGCTCATCTCTCCCTTTCTCTGAAAAGGAGTACCATAGGATTGCTGCCCACTGTTCCTCAGGAACCTGCTGTACCATGCAGGCTCTCTCAAGAGCAGTTATCCACATGTGGATGTCATCCCCTTCTGTGTATGGGGGGCACAATGTTTGTCAGGTTTCTAGTATTATAGGACCTGTCTTTCTCTCTAGCATTATTCCTGCTATCAGTGGCATCTAAGCCACACTTTTTCTGTTTTCTTGCTAAAGCAAGTTCAGCTTGGGCCAGGGCGAACTCTTCCCTCTCTATCTGGAGTTGGACAGCCCTCATTCTGGCCCTATGCTCTTTCCTCTGGGGGGAAGTCATTCCCCTTTGAGAGTTTCTGGAGACACTAGAAATGTGAGAATCCTCTGAGGGAGATCTCACCCTTCTATTGCCTGTGGGAACTAGGTTATAGGATCTGGGGAGGTGCTGGCCCTCTCCATTCCCTAGTAGGTCCAAGTTGGCTTGGCTAAGCCTCCCCACTGGGACCTGGTTCACCCTCTGATCCTGATTCTCAGGCTCATCGACTTCTGAGCCATCCTCCTCTTCCTCCTCTTCATCTTCTGGAGTTGTCTCATTCTCAGGGTGGGTCACTCCATCTCCTAAATCTAAGGAAGCTGCACTCGCCTTATCTAAGTCATCCTTTTCCAGGATGGGTATCAGGATAGGAATGGTGGGGTGTCTGCCCCTTTTTAGCCCCCTTGCAATGCACAAGGCACTCAAGTCTTTGTGGCTAAGTTTGTCATAGCTGGAAGTTGCCTTGGTAGGGTCAACTGTCACAGGAGCAGAGCCTGAGGCTCCACCTGCGTCACACATGACTGCTAGTGAGGTGCAAGTGATGCACTTACCTACACTAAGTGTTTTCCTACTGTACCTTGCTAGTGAGTTGTAGTCAGGGTGTGCTAATCCCTTTAATCTACAACAACTAAATTCAGTAGAACTTAATATGCTTAGCTTTTGATTTATATGTACCTAAGGTACTTGATGTGATCTTTCAATTTGATAAAAAGATTGCAATGGTAAAACAACAGCAAGCTCAAATCCGCACCGCTGGCCACCAATGTGAGAAGTTGGCCTGATATATGATGTTTCCAATTCTGGAACCACCTTGAATCAGTCCAAACTACCCTTATGGTGTCTGGTTGTAAGTCAACCTTATTAGACAAGCTATCTTAATGGTAGCATAGACTAAGCAGCCTTAAAGGCTTAACTCAAGAGGTCGTGTTAAGCGAGCTGTTTTACCAATCAAAGTCCTGTAATATCAAATGAAAGGACACCACACAAGTATATATTATAAAAATATATGTATTTATTTCTAAAATAATCCCCAGTACTCTTTATGAGCAAAGGGGCACAAACGTTAAATCAAAAGCACAGTATAACATACAAAGTTGCACAATTATGGATGAGGGCGGGTGGCCACTCAAACCATATATTAAAAAAGTGGTATAAGAGATACCAATCGAACAGTGGTTAGGCCTAGGGCCTAGGGAATCGCTGGGAGCAGTCGGGACTAGCAATGCTGAAGTCGAGAAAAGCCCGCGGGATTCGGGTGCAGCGCTTAAAGCGCGACTTGCACCAATGCAATGTCAATGGTGCGTAAAAGTTACACAAATAGAGTTTAAGGATACTTCAGCTGAACCTAGAAGGACCAAACTTTAGACACAGACCCTAGAGGTGTGTACCAGTGTGGGAACACCGGCGTTGCAATGTTACCTCACCCACAGGAAGCGGGTGCATAGGGTCGAAGTTGCGTCGGGTTTTGTCACGCAGGTTCTTGGTGCTTGAAGCTGAAGATGCTGCAGGCGATGTGAAGGAGAAGTGTCCGGTCTGATCCAAGGGTGGATCAGAGTAGAAAAGTACCTGAAAGCAGGGGGGACAGAGTCTGGGTCACTCGGCAGTGACCAGGGTAGAACCAGGACGGAACCAGGCAATGTCGGGCGCAATCAGGTGGTTGTCGAGGAGCTTCTCTCCACTGCCACGTGGGCTCTGGGGCATCTGCGACGTCCAGGAGCGGGTCACGAGCTGTTCCACGCAGGCTCTTACCGTCGGCGCTGTCGGCATCAAGATCGGAGTCAACGACACTGGGCAAAAGCAATCCACGCGGGATTGGGAGATCGCTTCTCACTCGGACCAGGAGGGTCAGAGTGGGGGCTCCTTTTCAAAGGAGCTGGGGCAAGTCTGGAGCAACCAAAATCGCAAGTCGGTTTTAGGTTTTCGTCGGCACAGGGGCCACAAGCCAGCTGGCAAGTGACCGGGCCAACGCGTTGAGCCAAAGAAAGCAGAAGGACCCCACGCAGCACTCGTCGAGTGTAGAGGGGTGAGCTTCGGTGCAAGCGTGGCTCAGGGTTGGGGCTTCTCAAACCCCGGTGTACAGCTTCGAGGGTCACTCGTGGGCTGCACGGTCAGCGTCTCGTGGTCTTTTCAAGATGGCGTGCCCCACGCTTCCGGTCTCCTCCACGGGTCTCAGCTCTGCAGGGACTGTGGATCGGGCTGTAAGAAGGCAGGCAAGCTTGATCTCGTCGATCTCTGTCGCTCGAGTTCCGGCGGAAACTGCAACAAAGCAGACGTCGAGGTGCTGGATGGTGCCTGTTTGCACAGGGTGGTCACTCCTTGACCACAAGGGAGATTCTTCAGTCTTCTACATTGAGTAGGATGTCGAAGGGTCCAGAGTTTCGTTTCAAAGGTTTCATCAGGATAATCTGAGTGCGTTGGCACTGCTCCCATTCTTATACCAATCTAGGGGGCTGGATTACCTGCTAGGTCCCCTCCTATGTGTGGGACCCAGGAAGGGGGTGGATACACCCCTTTCCCTTTGATCCAGGCCGCGCTGGAACTGGGGCTGATGTGCCCCAGAACCGGTTTGGCCGGATTATGCAAGGGGCAGCCTTGTGCTCCCCAGGCAGTGTCTTGTGTCTTTCAAACCTCCCTGCTACAATCCACTATCTCCTGTCTGGGGTGATGTAACACCTCCCTGTGACAGGAAACCCTTTGTCCAGGCCTCCTTGGCTGAGTTTCGGTCAGCTGCAGGAGGTCAGACTCGTGTCTGTGGCAGAAGCATCCATTTTGTGGTGCTGAGGCTCTTTTTAAAATCAACCGCGTTTTAGCAAAGTAACATGTCGTCTCCCTCTAGAGGGGTGGAATGCTACCCCCGTCGCCAGGACTGGCGAGGGGGTAGTATTCCAAATCGTATGACACCTTACACACAATATGTTTTGATAAAGCCAAACCAAAGTTAACATATAACTGCGTGGATTATAATGCACTTAATAGTATATGGTATGGCATTATCCCGGAACAGCTTAGGGAATCGGTCCCGACAGCTGCAGACAGGCTCAGCTCATGCTAGAGCACCATCTCACATAAAACCAAGCACTCTGCCTCCAGGATTGTTAAGGCCTGCCATAGGAGTGACTGATAGGTATTTATGTGTCCAGTTAGGTTTAGATATAGGCATACTATATCTAAGCAAGGGGTGATTACACCACCTTGCCCCAGCTGAGTGATCAGCCAGTTGTGTCAATTTTAGATAGCCAGCCAGGGGTGGCAAAAGATATGCTGCAGCCCCTGGTAGGCCTTGGATGCACCTATGCCCTGGGCACCTATAGTGCTCTTTACAGGGGCGGATAAGGTGACCCACGCCAATCTAGTTATGCACCTAGGGTACATGGAATCCATTTTACAGAGAGAGCAGATAGCCTGGGGCCCTGATTAGCAGGGAACCAGGCCAACTAAGACGAAAACCAGCTAAACACAAGTCAAAAAATCTGGGGTACCCATAGTCAGGTAGCCACCTTCCTACTCCCCGGGCTGAAGTTTTTTGCTTATGCCTAGGGCTGGCCCGGCCTGCCCCATTATTCAGGGCATGGTGTAATCATAAGACCCTTGGGGCTTTAGACCAGCCTCATTTCTTTTCCCCACTCTATCAGACGTTCCCACACCGTGATATTTACATTATGTGTTATACCAGATTCCAATCGTGCAACTCTCAGTGCAGCTCTATGCCAATTCTCATATAAGGGGGGGTTGAGTCCTTCCATAACTTGCAGATCTCTCTGCGAGCAATAAGAATAAGGTTCAAAAATAAAGCCACCTGTGTCTCCCTAAACCCACAAATAAGATCAGTGTCTAAGCCAAAAAAACGAACTGTGTTCAAAGTAATTTTAACCTTATAAATGCCCTTCAATGCCCTCTCCACATTAGCCCAAAAGAGGCCTAAGCTAGAACAATCGTAAAATACATGAATATCGTCAGCCTCTGCTATTCCACATCTGGGGCAACAAGGTGGTGGTGTGACAAACGTTCCTATTTTTTTTTTTGGGAGTGTAGTACAGCCTATTTAAAGCAAAGAAATGATTTTTCTTAAGAGAGGTGCACTTAACATATCTGTACAGGTATTGAAGAGATGTTCATATAATACACCTGAAGCGGCCTCTAAGGTGGATGAATTCCAGACAAGATGTAGCGAGGGTGCCTGGCCTTCCTCCACTTCAAGCATTCTTCTATACTAATAGCCAACTTCCATTTTCCTATATCCAGGAGTTTGGAGGGCTGATTCAATGTCCCAGCTACCGCCGATGTTCACCTTCTCGGCGGAGAACCAGGAGCAGAGTTGGATATATTTGAATCTAGAAAAGGAGTCCCCAATCCTTAGCCGCAATACCTCCCAAGGAAGAACCCCTTCTGATGTTACCAGGTCTGACCAGACTGTTATTCCTGCTCTCCTAATGGAAATGGACAAACTATCCTTGAGGCATAATGGGAGACTAGGAGATTCCCAGATTGGAGCAAGCTCAGAATAATATTTTATGCCCCATTGTTGGACCCGGCCCGTTGGGCAGGTTCACCCCTAGACTTTTTGCTTTTTCCTAGCCTGTTTATGGAACCTGGTGTTGGTGATTTTAGGCCTCTGCGCACTTTTTCACTGTGGTACAGTGTAAAGTGCTTGAGCTCTCTGTGAATGAGTGGTGAGTGACCTGCCCTCCCATAGGAATGAATGGGGGATATGTATGCCCATGGTAGTTCCTGATGTGTGGGGAGTGCAGGGGCGAGTTTGGTATGTATGAACTCGTGAGAATGAATGCTGCAAAATGATATATGCGGCATGACTGTGTCTAGTCTAGAAGTACTACTTTTGGAAGTTGGCATATTTGTGTACGTTGGTGCTGGCGTGTGATTGGCTGGTGAGCCTGGCCCAGAGTGCCTGGGCCTGCTTGTGGATTGACTGTCTGGTTTGAGGATGACAGGGGCTGGAGAGTCCAGGAGGTTGTCTGAAGTCAGCCCATAGATGAAAGGCAGCATCTGCTGCCAGGGAAGTGGGAGGAGATGGCACCTGATAGTGAAGGGCTGTGCCTGCCTAACTACAAAGCTGGCTCCACCTCCCGCTGGGCGACTGTCACCTCTGTCCCTGATACTGAAGGGACTTCCCTGTGACCAGTTCTGGCTGGTTCTCACACTGCCTGCTTCAAAGGACTTCAAAGGACTTCAAAGACTTTTCTGTGTATAAGAAGGGGCTGTGTCCCTTCCAAAATGTTCTTGTTTCTAACTTGAATCTGCCAGGGGCATGCTGCTGCTGGGGCTCAGGGGAATCCCTGGGCCCTGCCCAGCTCCTGGACATTTGATGGACTGCTGGGGGACTCTTCCTGGCAGTCCCCCTGCCTGCTGCATTTCCTAGAGGGCTGATGGATTTTTCCTGCAGGGAGCTTTGTTGCTCCATCTTTAGTGTTCCAGGACTGCTGGAGGGCTTGTGGACCAGTGTGGTTGCCTCAGCGCCTGGGAGAGCTGTGTTTTGCTCATAGCGCTAGGAGTGCTTTATTTTTACTTATAGCGCTGAGCGCGCTTTTGCTGTTGCCCCTAAGCGCTTAGTAGCGCTGTTATTTGGACTTGGGGGTGCCTAATTCGCCCTGCTGACCCTGGGCGTCGTGAAGTCATCAAGCCGCAGCTCACTGCCGCGGCCCGGGGCCAGGAACACCCCCTCAAGTTGCTGTTCGTGACCAGGAGATGCGGTAGCGAAGATCGAAGCCGCCGCGCTCCTATTGGCCCAGCGAGACGAGCCCTTCCAGTAACGCCGTGCTGGGATTGGCCCAGCGCCGCCGCGTCATCGCCGAGGCCGCGCCCTGATTGGCTGACGGCTCAGCATCTTCCAGGGGCTGGTCCCGGGAGCCGCACTGTCATTGGCTGGCTCCCGGGCCTGTTTTGAGAATGGCCGAGTGATCACCGCCGGGCCCGGGAAGAGGAGAAGTCGCGTGGCCGCTGCTGGGGGCTCCCGGGTGTCGAGGGAGCCCCGGCGAGAGAGAGGAAGGCCAGCGCGAGGCTCCCCGAATGGAGGGAGAGCCTCGAGTGCAGAGAGCCCCCGCTCGCCGGCAACCGGTGAGTGGGGCAGAAGAGAGGAGGGGCGCCGGGACACGTTGTCGGTGTCCGCCCCTCCCGAAGCGCGAGCTCGCGCTCCTTGTTCGTGGGGGGCCACGAGAGCTTCAAGGGCGGCCCCAGCTGGCAGTGGGTCGCCCCAACATGTGTGAGCCCAGAAAGGCTCAGAGGGGCCCTAATTTGTTTAAGAGCCGGTTTGGCTCCAGGGAGGGCCCCATTAGATAGAGGGGGTGTCGGGGCACATTGACGGTGCCCGCCCCCTCCTGCCACCGAGTGTGAGGGTTAGATCCTGTTGAGGCTCAGAAGGGCCATTTTCAGGACATCGAGCCCCAGAGGGGGGCTCCAACGACCCCATATTTCTTTGAAGAGCCTGTTAGGCTCAAGGGGCATTGTTGTGGCCAGAGCCTGAGAGCTCCAACGCTTTGGGGGCATGTTTTGCTGTAGAGCCTGTGTGGCTCAGGTGGCGCAGATTTGTTCTAGGGGCTACTGAGAGCCCTGCCACAGCTTTTTGATCCCAGCTGCCCAGCACTTTGTGGGCAGCTGCCACGTTTAGGCTTTTTGTACTCTGTGACTGGCACTGCATGGCAGCGCGCTCTGACATTGGACTCAGGGCATCCTTGACCCACAAGGCCAATTGGCCTAGGGACTGCCACAGGTGGTGGCTTATGTAAGTTATGCGCAATGTGATTCCTATGTTTTTAATAGTAATTGCCTACTGTGTGTTTTTGCGCTATTGACTTATGTTCTGGCACCTCTGAATGTGTAGGATTATGCATTATGTGTCTTTCTTTCCATGCGCTGCACCTCTGAATGTTTAGTCATCATGTGTCTTCTTGTGCTGCACCCCTGAATGTATTTTATTGCATCATGTGCTTTATTCTTAACACCTCTGAATGCTTTAGGCATCATGTGTTTCTCTTTATTACTCCTCTGAATGTAGGTTATTGCATCATGGGTAATGTGTTCTTTTCCTAGACCCCTAAACGCTGAGTGATACTTAGGTGGTTGTCTTTTCTACTCCTCTGAATGTAGGTTTATTGCATCATGAGTAATGTATTCTTTCTTAGACCCCTAAATGCTGTGTGATACTTAGGTGGTTCTTCTTTTTTTTTAGTACAGGTGGTCCTAGTAAGGTCCTGGTTCCTGTTACCAGTGGTCACTGGTTGTTATCTTTGATTATTATTTTATGTTACATTTATTCTTGAAGTGATTTTATATTCTACATTTTATCTAGAAGTACTATATCTGATTCTGACAGGCGCCCATGTGGCCCTGTCTTGTGTACATAATCCCTGTGAATATTGCCCGTGCCAGTTGGCACAATGTATATGTGTGACTCTATCTACAATACAAAAGTTATTTTTATAATAACCTTGTGTGGAGTCTCTTTTGTGGTGTGCCTAGTATGTTGTTGCTGTTGTGCGCTGGCGCAAATGCTTACACATTGCCTCCGAGTTTAGCCTTACTGCTTGTGCCAAGCTACCAAGGGGGTGAGCAGAGGTTATCTTGGCGTGTGACTTCCTTGCCCTGACTAGAATGGTGGTTTCTGCCTGGCTTTGGCGTCAGCCTTAGCCTACCAGAAATAGCCAGTTCTAACACCCATCTTGCCTTTACTCTACTCCAAACTAAGAGAGCAAGTTTCAGAACTTTAAGGCAGACCTTCTTATAGAACCTTGGGGCCCCAAACTTATACAGAAAACCAGGCCCGCCCCCTTCCTGCTGAGCCATAATCCCCAGAATCTGCCCCCAGTTGGAATCATCTGGGTTAGAGAGAAGGCTACGGATGTTCTTTAGCTGAAAGGCAAAAGCATACCAAAGAACATCCGGGAGGGCAAGACCCCCCTTTAACAGCCTTCTTTTCAGTTTTTTCCACGATAACCTGGAATTTTTATTGGCCCAGACAAAACTTCCGATTTTTCCCTGAATTCTTCTCAGCATTTTATCGGGAAAAATAAGGGGTATCGTATTGAATAGATATGTTAATTTGGGCAAAATTACCATCTTGACCAGATTAACTCTGCCATAGATCGTCAAAGGGAGGTTCTGCCATCTCAGAAACAACTGGTCAATATCCTTGGCCACCCGCTTTATGTTAATCTGGGGTATACTATTTAAATCTGATGTTATTAATACACCCAGATATCTAAACTGAAAACTTTGTGCTCTTTCCCAGTTGTTAATCCCCCAGCACATTGTTTCAGTTTTTACGGTGTTAGTCGGATAGCTGGAGTACTGGCCAAAGTCAGACATTATCTCCTCCACTCTGGGAAATACATCGACCGGATTACTTGTATAAACCATCAAGTCATCTGCGTATACCGCAAGTTTACAGCTATAGTCATTTATCTTGAACGGTGTTATCCCATCGTCCAACCTCAACGCCTGCGCCAGAGGCTCGATGTAGAGGTTGAACAGGAGGGGCGAGATGTGACACCCCTGCCTAGTCCCCTTCCTGATGCTGAAACGTGATGTCAATAGTCCGTTCAGCAAAATAGCAGCTGAGGCACCCTCATAGCAACTTCTCAATGCATGAGTAAAAATTGTCCCAAACCCCATGATGTTCAGGACATCCCACAGAAATCCCCAGTTAGCATGCTCGAAGGCCTTCGCAGCATCGTATGCCGCCACTGCCTAGGGCTCCGACCGTGCCACTGCCAAATTAATACTGCCAATCAGCTGTGAAGTCAGCTCATGGATGAATCTACCAGGCATAAAGCCCTTCTGGTCAGAATTGATGAGTAAAGGAACCAATTTAGCCACTCTCCCTGCCAATATACTAGTGAAGATCTTATAATCCGCATTTAGCAGGGAGATTGGCCTGTAGGAGTCTTCCATTAAGAGGATCTTTCCCAGTCTTTATTATAAGGACAATTGTGGACTCCTTCCATGATGGCGGAACCTTACCCTCCAAGCTATACACATAATTAAACAATTCACATAGTCTTGGTAACAAGACATCCTGAAGTACTTTATATACCTCGCCAGGGAGGGCATCAGGACCGGCCGCTTTATTGTTTTTTATCTTTTTTATGTGAAGTCTGACTTCTTCCTTTGTAAATGGTCTATTGAGGATATCACGGCCTTCGTTAGTCAATCTAGATAAAGCCTTACTCTCCAACCACCGAAGTGTATTTGTAGAACTTGGAGACTGTTCTTCGTTATATAGTTCAGAGAACATAGAGAGAAGACATTTTTCCATGTCCTCCTGTTTACAAGACACAGTGCCCTGATCATCAATGATTAATCTATCAAAATTATTTTTGACCCGATATGCTCTGATCTTACTGGCCAGGATTGCCCCTGCTCTTTCTCCGTACTCATAGTTCTCCATGGAATACGCGGCCCACTGTGTCCTGACTTTCAGGTCCAGCAACCCTCGATATTCTGAACGGAGACGTTCTAAGTCTACCAAGATTTGTGGTATATTATCTACATGGGATTTCAGCCTTAAGTTCTCCAAAGTTAAGATTTTATCCTCTAAGGTTTTAAACTTCATTTTATCTTATCTATTGTTAGGACAGATCAGACTATTAAACTGACCTCTGAAATATGGGCCTTATAAGCATCCCAAACTACTTCAGGTGGGGCTGAGCCCATATTGTCGGAAAAATAATTAACAGTAGAGGTGGCCACCAGGGTGACCGTATCCTGATTATTCAAAACTGCCCGTTTTAATGGTCCACCTAGGAACTGCTGCTCTCCTGGCCACCGCCTTCGAAAGTGTAAACATAACACGGGCGTGGTCAGATAGGATACTTGGCAGTATTTCTATCTCTACTAAGATGTCTAAACATAATCTATCTACGAGGATATAATCCAGTCTTGAGGCATGGCCATGCTTTTTACTAAAATAAGTAAAGCCCGGCCCATTCGCGCTCTTGGCCTTCCAGGCATCAATTAGACCAAGCTCATGCATCATATTTACCATGGCACGACGGGATCTCGGGGTAGTATTATAGCGGCTGTAATTAGAACGATCCTGTTGGGGATCGAGGAGGACATTAAAGTCCGCCCCTATGACTAATGGGGTAGTGACCTCAACTAGATTGGACTGCACTTTCAGTCGACAAGAGGGGTCATCTGTATTGGGCCCATAATATGATACAATGATTAGTTCCCTTCCACTAAAATCAACTCCTGCCAAGACCCATCTTCCTGATTGGTCCGTTAAGCTGGACTTTATGATTCCTCCACTTCCGACTTTGATCAAAATGGCAACTCCTTTGTTTACCGCCAAATGTCCGGAACAACAAAATGCACCTACCCATCTAATCCTCCCAAAGAGCTCCTTAGCCTCGGTATGACTCAAATGGGTCTCCTGGAGAAGGATTACTTTAGCCAAAGACTGCTCCAGGTATTTTAAAATTAACCTGCGTCTCCGTGGGCAACGAAGCCCATTAACATTCCAGGAGATACAGGGGATCTTATTATCCATCATCTGTTAATCTCCTCCCCTGCAACCCTTGGTGTGCCCATCTATTGAAATGAAAACTCCTATAGACTATTGAAAGTGAAGGCTCTTTTTTTCTTTTCTCCCCTCCTCTACCACCCCGCCCCCACACTCTTCCTCCCTCTATTCCATCCCCCCCTTCCTCCCTGTGGAACCCTCCTTTTCTTCCTGAGCATTACGCTCCTAGACGGAATCCACCCCCCCCCCCCGATCGTGTATGGATTTAAATAGCAAAAAAGGTGCATACATAATAAGAGAAAAAAAAACTTTGCTTGCTTTATCGGCAGTGAATACTGCATAGCAGATAATGATAGTGTTAAAAGTGAGAGGGAAGGTAATATGTATGTGTCATACTAACCTTAGTGCTGTAACCTCACTGTTATAACAGACTACCTCATATTAATCTTATCCCTACCTTCTAACTACAACCTGCATTGTCTCTCCACTCCCCCCTTACTGCTCCCCCTGATCTTTTCAATCAGATTGTCCGCTTCCTCAATGTGACGGATGTTATGCACATGGTTGTTCCACATTACGCGGAGTAATGCGGGGAATCTGAGCTGGGCATGAGCCCCCAATGAATTCAAGGTCGCCAGTCTCTTGCCCATCTACCATTGTTTTGTTGCAGTTATATGGGAGACGTCTGAACGTATTGTAAAGGCGAATGAACTAGAGAAGGAGGTTGATCTTATTGAACCAGCTTTAAGGGCCATGGACAGAATCCTCTCTTTGATGGCATATGTCAAAAAATTAACTAGGATCTTCCTAGGATGCTCCTTCGCTGGATTCCTTCTGTATGGGTCCCGATGGACTCTCCGAATATCAGTCAATAGATCTTGGTCGACATCGGTAGAGTCCTTTAAGATTGTTGTTTTAAGGACTGCACCAATAAATGCCTTAATGTCGTTCCCCTCAAGATCTTCGGGCACATTCAGGAATTTTAAATTATTCTTCCTTGAGTGATTTTCAAGTCTCTCAAGATCGTCCTTCATTTCTCGATTTTGCTGTACTAGCTTGTCCATGGCATCTGTAGAGGCAGTGATCGCTTCTTTGATCTTGGGGAGCTCCGCTTCCAATACATCGGTCCTTAGTGAGACCTCCTCGACCTTCCGAGACAGAGCGTCACAGGAAGTCTGAATGGGCGTCTGATTTGCCTCTGATATGGTGAACCGTTTCCCTATATCCTCCTTCAGTCCTAGTAAAATAGCTGCCAAAGTCCCCGGAGTGAAGGCTGTCGGAAGGGTTTCACTTATAAAAACGCCATTGCTGATTGAATCAGAACTCTCATGAACAGAACTATTTCTACACTCCTTTTGATTAGTTGAGACCTCCTTAGGCTGCCCCTGATCTCCCTGGATCATATCCTGCTCCTGTTGGGTGTCTCGAATGTCAAGGGCAGAAAAGCTGTTCGAAAGTTCTACTGTTGGGTGCACTATGTCCAGTACAGGAGACGAAAACATCTGTAACTTTGGGCTATACTGAGATAGGTCACCCTCAGTGCTTAATGAAGGCTCTATATATGTCTTGTCTGAAGTAGCTTCTACTATTTCACTGCCCATAGTATTAACAATAGCAGTATTCGCAGCCATCTTTTTAGACCTGTCTAAAACACTCGAGGAAAGAACCTTATAGTAAGATTTCAACTATGGGGTAACTCTTACTGGGACAGAGGTTCCACCTTTTGCTCTTTTCCTGCTTTTCTCTTTCCCTTTCCCTGGGGGGTATCGTGCCAGTATAGCCCCCCCTCCCCTTCCCTCTCTGGGAAGTGGCCTTAACTTGAATTATAGAGGGAGAAATAGACAAATTTAAAGGGGCCGGTATTATATCGACGGCCCAATTTCTTAATGTGTAGCGAGTAATTCTTGCTTGGGAGCTATGCGAGGTGCTTGGAGCTGAGATGGAGCTTGGTTCTAAGGGAGCATTAGGATCACAAACCACTGTACTATCACCACCCTTCTCCATGCAAGGCTTCTTTCCCTCACTATCAGACTGTAAGCCACTGGTGGAGTTAAGATTAGAATCGCTCCCAATGCCTGATATACGAGAAGTACCAAATGAATCGTCACATACTTCCCCTCCCCTGCACAGCTGAATTACCCCTGCCCTTCCGAACCACGTGGAAGAAATTAGAGCGGTGTCCTCAGACTGGGAGAAGCAGCTGCATCGATATAGCGTATGAACCTTACCAGGAGTTAAGCCAAGGGTCGAGTTTGCCACCCTTGCTGCAAAAACAGTTCTAATGAGCCTACCAAGATTCCGTCGCCACAGCCTTGCAGCGCCGAGCTCCCGGAGCCAAGCAGGCTCTACGAGGGGACCGCCCTCTCCACTGTAAACCATCCGTGGTTTCGAGGCAAAAGCTACCGGCAGAGGAGCACTGAATTGCCGAACGCAGGCTCAAGCGACTCGAGACCAGAATCAGGGCAGGAAAGGAAATATGGGCACAGAAGTAATCCATCCAAAGAAGGAGGTAAGGGAGTAAGAAATGCTGTATCCAGTCTCAGTACACTGCCGAAACACACCAGCAAGCACCAAAAGCCGCCAGCAAGCTAGCGGGATCGAAACACCATACTCAGGGGAGGAGCTCCGTCACGGCCGTTAGATTAAGGCCGTCATGTTGGAGAATTGGGTCAGATTGTTGTCCTGAAGAAAATTGTTAAGGGTCAGAATTAGTGGATTGTTTGCCTCGTTCCAACATAGGTTGTGGTCACCGAAAATTAGGATATTTGAGTCACCGAGTGAGCAGGGGGCAATCAGATCCGACAGGTGTTCCCCGAATGCAGATGTGTTGCCAGGGGAATGGTATAGGAGATGGCAGAGAATTGCTCTGTTGTCGTTTGTCTTGGCGGTGAGACATTCAATGGTAATTGAAGGTGTCCGTTTCTATAATGGCAATGTTGTTTTATGCTATGCCTCCGCGGTCTTTTCTGTCCTTGTTGTTGATAGTGAAGCCTGGGGGCACCAACATGTCTAGGTTTGGTGTGGAGAACTCGTTTAGCCAAGTCTCTGTCATAAAAGCAATGTATATATCATGGGAGAGGATGGTTTCCGCTAGTTCTGTTGCATGTTTAGAGGCTGATCTACAGTTTATGAGCATGCAGTTGGTAGTGGACTCGTCTTCGGTGTGTTTCTTTACGGTAGTTGACCAAAGAAGGCATGAAAGAGCGGAGACTGAATTATAAAATCAAAGCTGGTCCGAACAGGGGCCCCCAAAATACATTTGGCGCAGAGCCCCCAAAATCCCTATAACGTCCCTGAAAGTTTCTTTTAAAATTAAATTGGCAGGCGCGCAAAATGCCAGCCAGCCATGTGCTGTTTAAACAGCTGGCAAATTGCTAAATATGGTTATAAATCAGAAGTATGTATTCATTTTTAATGTTACTTTTCTGTCTTTATTCCCTTTTATTATCAGTCATGGATCATTCACGCAGTTCTAGAAAACAATTAAAAGTTCTTTCTATTTATATTTGCTGTTCAAAGTATCCTCGGACAAGTGCTGAAAATACAGCTTTAGGTGACTGCTTATTTTTATACCATCTGTGACGTCATAATAATAAGCTGGCAACCCTAATCATAAGACTGGAGGTTTGCTGAGGGATCAGCACATTATTTCCTCCACCCTGATCCCTGGTTACTGCCGTAATAGCAATAGTTTAACACATTTGAAGCCCTACGCTGCCATCAATAACATGCTGAGTTACTTCAAGTGTCTGGTAATGCACCCTGCATTCAGACCACTCACTCCTCATTCTCGCCCTTCACTTTCACCCTCACCCAGCACTCACACTGATCCTGATGCACTCACACCATTCACCCACTTACCCTCCACTCACAGTGATCACTCTGCACTCACATCGATCACAATGCACTCACCCCATTCACCCACTTACCCTCCACTCACAGTGATCGTTCAGCACTCACAGCAATGACAATGCGCTCACACTGATCACCATGCACGCACACCATTCAAGCTCACCCTGCAATCACACTGATCACCATGCACTCACACCATTCACTCATTTACCCTCCGCTCACCTTGATCACTCTGCACTCACAATGCACTAGCGCTGTTCACGCTGTACCTCACCCCGCAGTCACACGAGCACACTACTCAACCTGCACTCATGACACTTTAATCACCTGTCCCCCTCACTGCTCAATCTGCAATCGCACTCAAATAAGCCCACCACTAACCATACATTCGTTCGTCCCACTCTGCACTAACATGCGCACCCATATTCATATGGTCACCTCACTCACCCCTGTACACAAGTATGGGCATGTCATGCCCCATTAAGGTTTTCGTCCTAAATTACAAAAGGAGACATCTAAATGCACTGCAATCCAGCCTTCCAGGGGTCCCTTGATAGAGACAGTTCTGTTTTTGCACTGATGGACTGGAATAATTCTTAAACAGATTCTTACAAATACAGTTTTGTTTAATTTCTTTTTAATGTAATTGATGTGAGGGAGTCTATAACTATTTGCAGAGAAATGTGTTCGTTTCATGTAACAACCATAAAAAAGTTAACCATAAAAAAGTTAGATCCAAGCGGATCCTCACATATGAGAAATTAGAGGATATCACAGATATTATTCACTGCAAAATTAGTGGACTGCTGCTTTGTTACAACAGTGAAAACACATCACTATCTCTGAATATTAGATTTAAACGCTTTTAGAATTTCGACTACAGCGTGGCTAAATATGGTATGGCAGAGCTGAAAATAAATCATTTAAACTCAAAGCTGTACTGAACAGGGGCCCCCAAAATTGTTTTGGCCCAGGGCACCCAAAATCCCTAACATGTCCCTGCCATCACAAAGTCTGTCATAAGCCTGACGTGTCCCCAACTGCTTCAGGCAAGCAACTTATCGTACCACTAAGGAATTCTCAATTAGGTGTTTGTTCAGCGCCTTCTCTGTGGGCTTTCAATTGTCTTCGGATACATAACTGGTTGGTGGGCAATTA
This sequence comes from Lissotriton vulgaris, assembly GCF_964263255.1. Lineage (NCBI taxonomy): Eukaryota > Metazoa > Chordata > Amphibia > Caudata > Salamandridae > Lissotriton > Lissotriton vulgaris. The sequence goes on along the minus strand of NC_141699.1, from coordinate 547,367,762 downwards.
TCCCATTATAATGCTGCCTAAAACGTTTGTTAATGATTTCTAGAGAAGATTTGTTTCTCTTGTACCAGCTCTGAGCTAGGGAGTGCTCGAAGCATCTGACAACACTGTCTCCCTTACAGTCCCTGTCTTAACTGAAAATGGCTGCAGAATATTCAGCTTTGAAGGAAACTGCTTTCAAAACTCTCTTGCCTTTCAGCTCGTCCTATTTTTGTGAGATTGGGTTCTCAGCACGAGAGGTATTAAAGACTTGGGGCCAGATGTAGGTAGGCTTTCACCGGTCGGTAACGGCCGAAATCGTCCGTCACCGACCGGTAAAAGCCTTTTCCTATGTAGGAGGCTTTTTTACCGATTCGGTAAATACCGAATCGGTATTTACCGATTCGGTATTTACCAAATCATCATTTACCGAATCGGTAAATGAGATGTAGGAAGCACTGTAAACCGTGCTTCTGGGCTTTAAGAATTTGTTATTTACCACCAACTATTAGTTGGTGGTAAGCCTCTGTCATTTCACCACATTCACTCACAAACCTGCAGTTTACTAAACACTCCTATTGTATTGAAAATTATTTGCTGGATATGCCCGGAATGTGCGCATGGTGGTCGATTCTAGAAATTTGTCAGGTGGTGGGGAGGGCCCGACATCTAAAAAAAATCCGCTGGGGGGGCTCAACCAACAAACGTTTGAAGACCTCTGGCCTAGCTTATCTGTGGGGCCATCCAGGCAGGAGACCAGGGGTCTATTGGATCAGGGTGTGGGCGTATATGGGTCGCTAGGGTACAGCCCCTACGTGGGTGAAGTCCTGGTATTATTGCCAATATAAGCTTACAGGTAGAGGGGGAGGCGGGGCGCATGGGGGGAGTGGGGTCTCTAACAAAGAGCCATGTTGTGTATGTTGCCTCTTATCATCCCCAGGGGAGTTAGCGCTGGTCCCATCTTCGTGGTTTGCTCCCTGCACTAGGTCCATCATAATACCCCAGGTCTCCAAGTCCCTGTCCGCGTTCTCATCCATGCGAACCGCTGAGTCGATGCTCCTCCCCACACTCCTGCAGGTCCACTCTCCATTTCTCCAGGGGGTGGGGTGGAGGGTGTATTCGCCTTCCAATGAATAGCTATGCGGCGTTTTGCCATTTGCCAGCCCAAGCATAGCAAATTTATGCTGCATGTGAGTGGTGGCCTTGGGTGTCGGGAGTACTCCCAGGAGGCATCTCTTAATGGAGGCTGAAATTGAGAGCTTTGTTGCTCTACGCATAGTGTGCAACACTGTGCTCCAGCAAAGGCCGAGCCTAGGGCAGTCCCAGGTTGCATGAATAAAATGAGCCGGGGAGAAGCCGCATCTTGAGCACGCAGGCGTACGCGTTGGGTCAAACCTCGCCAGGCGTGCGGGTGTCAGGTAAGTGTGGTGCAGATAATTGAACTGGTGAGCTTGAACCGGTAATTGCACGAGACGTCCTGAACCAGCACCAGAGCGCGTTTCCACTCCACATCCGTCAAGGGCTTGGGCAGGTCTTCTTCCCACCTCCTTCGTGTCTGGGTCATGTACAGTCTACGGTCCATTTTTAGAGCCTTGTACAGCCTGGATATTAATCCTCGGAAGGAGCCAGAGTCCAAGATCGTGCACAGTGTGCTTGAAACCTCTGGCTCCATTGGGAATGTAGTCCATATTTCCCAAAAGGTGCGGGTTATCTTTGCATATTGGAGGAAGTAGCCCTCTGTGATCCCGTAGTGCTCCCTGGCATCCTCGAAGGATAGAAAGGAATTGTTAAGATAAAGGTCTCCAGCCATAGTGCAGCCTCTTGCACTCCAGCTGGCCACATCCATTACGGATTGTATCTGGCGGTATCCCGGAAGCCTTTCCAGTAGGAGCGCACACGCATAGGGGTTTTTTTTTCCGAGCACTAGGGTCACTGCCTGTTCCCAGGCCCAGGCCACTTGTTTCACTAGGAATGGGCAGTTAGAGGGGGTCCTCGCACCCATCATCAGATACTTGGGGAGCTCTGCTTCCAGACAACAACCGGCCAGCAGCCTTTTTTCTGTGTTCGAGCCCTCCGCGCACCACTGTGCTGCATAGTGGAGGAGCCATGCAATGTAATATAAACGCAAGTCAGGGAGTCCCAGGCCACCCTGATCCATGTCCAGATTGAGAAGGTCAAGCTTAACTCTGCTCCGCTTGCCCGACCAAACTAGCAGGACCAATAGACTATGGTGATAGTGTCGTTCGAGATGCGGCATAATGAGTTCTCGAGGGTGTATAAACATCTGGGAAGCATGACCATCTTTGCCAGTGCTAACCGCCGCATGACTGTCAGGTTTGCCCCACAAGTCTTACCTTTGCTTGTGGCGCGATTCCGCAGAGGCGACAAGAGCACCCGTCCCTGTACCCACCTGACCCTCGTGGACGATTTTACCCAGCAGGGATGAGATGGACGCAGGGATGGGAGCCAGGGTGTAGGGTTAAGGATGGCGTGGAGCTGGTGGGGCGTCCCGGTGTCACTGGAAACCAGAACAAGAAAGATCAGAAAGTGAAGCAGACCCGAAAAGGAACCACCCCACATACACACACACAGGACCAGTTACCCTTGAGGACTCACCAAGGCTCTTGAAACGAATGTTCCCCGATGAGTGTAGCTCCGGATGTGAATAGCGAGGAAGGCGCTCCTGCGCGATATCGCCAAGTGCACACTAAATAAAGCGCCCCTGCGCGTTCACCCAAGCTAAAACAAAATGAAAGCGCTCCTGCGCGGGTAGCTGAAAACCGGAAACAACCACCCAGGTATGTGGTATCCCTGGTAAGGTGACAGGGTCTGTAGGCAGGGTTATTCCCAATGGCGCTCCTGCGCAGTGGGAAAACTAAAGTGTACACCCAAAACACAATCCTAGGTTCAATGTACACCCTTAGGGCGCTCCTGCGCACCAAGGGTCATGAAAACAAAAAATGAGCTTTTCCTGGAACCCCCAGGTGAATAATTGCACAAGCGCTCCTGCGTGGCGCTTTCTGAGACAAGGTAGCGCTTCAGCGCGGCTTGCCTCCTAGAAGGGTAAGAATCAAAGTATCCCTTCAGTTCGGCTCTCCGAGAAGGCAGCAGAAACAAAGTATCTTTTCAGCGCGGCTCTCCGGGAAGGCAGTTTGAAACAAAGTATCTTTTCAGCGCGGCTCTCCGGGAAGGCAGCTGAAACAAAGTATCCCTTCAGCGCGGCTCTCCGTGAGTCAGCAGAAGAGAGCTTGGAAGGGCATGCAGGTCTCGGCAAACAGTGTTCCAGCAAGGTACTGGAATCCGAAGCACTCAGCCGGCGGGAAACGCGAGGTTTATGCGTTTTCCCCCGGAAGTGCTTCTGAGCCTTGCTGCCTGGTGACTAGACCGGGTACTCGACTTCCGCCGGAAGTGAGTATCCCGGCCTCCCGTGTGTGATTGCGGAAATGGCCGGCCGCGGCAACGCCGCGAGCCGTGACAATGACAGACAGAGGCAACCAGTTCCAAAAAAGTATGGACTCCTTCAAGTTGTCGAGGATTCTCCCTGTGTTCAGGGCACATTGGGCTTTGGGGTAGCGGGCTACCTGCATTCCTAGAGAGAAAAAATGGTCACTCTTCCACGTTAGCGCTATCCATCGGAGTGCGGTCACTTCAAGCCCCGCTAGACCAACCAGCGGGAAGGCGATCAACTTCGCGGGATTAATTACCAGTCCAGACAATACACTGAAATCATCCAGGACGGTTAGCAGGGCTGGGATAGCCTCCGCTGGTTGACGCATGTACACCAGAATGTCATACGCATATATGGATACGATGTGGGTCCGTCTGTCTATCTCCAGGCCCCAGCACTCCATTTCTCTTAGGACACGGATGGCTAGTGGCTCCATAGCGATTGCAAATAGGAGCGGGTATAGGGAGCAACAGTCTCGTACCCCGTTCGATGATGATCGATTCAGAGACCAACCTGCCTGATTGAGCCCTAGCAGTGGGTCTCTGATACATAAATTGCACCCATGTCATGAATTCCTGGCTGTGGCCCATTCTAAGCAGAACTTGCCACATATAATCCCATTGCAGGGTAACGAAGGCTTTTCCGATGTCCAATGAAATTACTGTCGCTGGTGCCTCCGAGCCCGCGACGGAGTTCATCACGTGCGCTAACATTCGCAGGTTCATGTGGGTGCCTCTGCCCGACATCAACCCGCACTGGTCCTCATGGACCACGTGGGTCACTACCCTATTTAGCCTAGAGTCAGCACCTTAGCCAGAATTTTTATATCCCCTCCGAGCATAGAAAGGGGGTGGTAGGAACAAGGCAAGGTGGGGTCCCTATCAGGTTTAGAGAGCAATACTATTTGAGCCTCTCTAATAGAGTTTGGGAGTATCCCTGTCTGCCTAGCTTCCCGCAGTGTCTCCAGCAGTCATGGGAGGATTTGATCCGCATAGGCCCTATAGTACTCCACAAGAGGTACTAGATTTGTTGTTGGAATAAATAATTATTACTGGAGATGAATTGGGGCTGCGGACTGTGGGGGGTCTATAGTGTTAACATTTATGTAAGGATTCATGTAAAATAATGGTTATTGGAATCGTAAATGTGTTACTGTTCAATCTAAGATGGAACTAGGTGGTGGTAACAAGTAGCCGGGACTTGATGTAGAACTTTTAGACAAGGATGTGGTGGCTTCGTGTTACTGGGCTCCGCTGGATGGTGAAGGGTTAAAATGCTGTAATGTAACTACTTAATTGAAGTATGTTTTTGTGAAACTCAATAAAAAGATTAATAAAAAAAGATGGAACTATGTGCTGTGCCTTCCCTGAAAAGTCAATAAAGTTGTTTTTTATATATAAAAAAAATCGTACATATTGTATCACTGATTTTTTTTAGAAAGCCTTTTTTGGTCTCGCCTAGACAGCGCTTGTACTTTCTCTTCGAGACATGCTGTATTCAGGATATGGGCATAAAGCTCCACCCACTTTCCGCCCATCTTTTTAAATGGCTCCTGTCCCTGTCCTTTGTAAATGGTGGCTTTTCATTGGCCAGTAGGCTTAGCAGTACCTCCTTAGTACTGCCTTGCCGCTTCTTGTAACCCCCCATGAGGACAACCCCTGTTACATGTGCTGTTACTCCCTAGATTTTAACTACAGCCTCAAGGCACTATTTTCTTAAAAGACTTCAGGCAGGACATACACTTGGTACTAAGCTAGGCTGGCAGTGGTTTCTTCACTCACTAGAACATCTCACATTTATATAAGACCATCTAAAAATGTCCCTTCATCAGCTCCACAAAGAGTTTAACCTAATCAGTAATTAATGTAATAATTGTTTTATCACATTTCAAAGCTACTAATTGTATATATGGACATAGCTATTTGAGTGTACCCATAGCACTGCCTTGAATGCAATGCATTATGGGTAGGGTGGATTTACCATATCTTCTGCAGGGTGCAGTACCATACGTGACCAAACGAGATCCCCTTTTAGCCACATATGGTATTGTACCCTGCAACATGGCTAGGCAAAAAAACAATGGGGCAGATTTATGTTGGTAATGCGCCACGTTTGTGTCACGCAACTGCGGCGTAAACGTGGCGCATCCCTACGACCCATTTACAACGTGACGCATCTAGACAGATGCGTCACGTTGTAAAGCCCTGCACCACTTGTGGGCGTTCCGGCGCAGGGTGGGCGTTCCGGGGCAGGTGCGCCTCGCAAAAGTGGCTGAGTGCAATCTATAAGATTTCACTCAGTCACTTTCAGGCCAATGCTGCGTCAAAACCCTGTGCCTGCTTGAAGCAGGCGTAAGGCTTGGCGCAGCATTGGACAGATAGGGCACCCCCGAGCCTTGCTGGAGCTGCGTCGCGCTTGCGACGCAACTCCAGCAATGCGCCACCTTTACGGCACAGATGCGTCACGCATCTGTGCCGTTTTTGCCCCATGGTGCACCGCATTGTAAATGCGGCGCACCATGAGTGGCAGAGCAGCGGCGCAAAATAACTGGTGCATCCCTGGGGATGCGCCAGTTGTCATAAATCTGCCCCAATGCCTTTTATAATGCCAATAACTCCAACTGTGAAGACATGCTGTCAAGGTTCCAGACCCAATCCTCGGGAGCGAAGAAGGATCTCGACTCTCCCTCAGGGCACCACCAGATTCGTTTTAGTACCGGGATACTATTAACTACCCTTAAGGAAGAGAAGAGACAGCTCAGGACCACCAAGGTGAAGGACAACACAATATACTCAGATTCTGCGGACTTATGGAGTCAGCGTTGAAGTCCTACCTAGAGGCAAACAAAAATAATAACAAATTATCTCTGACAGCAATTATTAATTATAATGTATATATCCCCCATACGCTATGTCCCTTCTCAGGTTGTGTACCCCATTAGACTCACCATCTTCAGTAACGAGGATGCGTAGAAATGAGGGCAAAATTTCACTCTGGAATATGCATAAATGTTCTGTGTAGAATCCAGTTCAAGTCAGAAAACACTCACGAGGGAAAATGATTCGTACACCGAAGGCCCAGGATATTGAAGAGAAAATCTGCTCTAATATTAAAAGCGTAACCTTGTATGTTTCAGAACTTCCATAAAAATTACTTTGCTGGTGTAAGAAAACCGGTAACGCCACTGCGAAGGAAGGCAACACTCTCAAAAAGTTACTGCAACCACAGAAGGAAGTGGCCAGGTTCGTAATTGTCCAGAGCAAATAACAAGGCGGCCGCGAGGGAAGCGGTAATGATGCAGCGAGGGAAGCGGCCCGAAAAAGGCGGCAAGAAGAAAGCTTTCAAAAATAAATGCTGCTAAGAAAAACAATGCCAAATCAGGCATGAGCAAAAACAGTAGTGCGCGCTCGCAGCACTATTAACAAAATACGAGGTGAAATAATAAGAAGGTTCCCAAAATTCAGCAGCAAAAACAAAAAAACAGAAAACAAACATAAGTACAATAAACTTATCACCTAGAAAGGCGTGGTCCAACAGGAAGTCAGTTGCCAAGCACCTGTACTTGGGAGCAGGCTTCTTTTGAATGTTAGGTCATGTGACAGGGTCTAGGAGAGTGCACAGCCATATTCCTAAATGATGCATTCTGGTACATGTAGTATCTTTGTACTTCAAACAGGGGCAACACTAATTCGTAACACATGCAGTGCTGGTACCTTGCTAACTAGGGACCTATAGGAGCAACTTGGGGCACTGCAACTAGACATGCAGTGCTGGTGCCTTGCTCACTAGGGACCTCTAGGAGCAGCTTATGGTAATGAACCTAGACATGCAGTGCTGGTGCCTTGCTCACTAGGGGCCTCTGCTGACATCTTCAGTCCTTCCATGGAAAAGGGCAAAGAACAGATAAATGCCGAAGGGTGGAGGGAAGGGGCGGCTCATCGGAAGGCTGCTTCCCACTCTGGCAGTGTTTTTCCTCTGAGACCAGTGATAGCTGTTTACATAAGACCAAGGGACAATGTCTGGGGTAAACGGGTAGACACACCTCCACAGTTGGTGCTGTTGCTCTCACTGTCTTTGCAGGTGTGTGGGAGCAGGGTTTGCAGATCAGGGTTGAGGTACACTAGTAGAGCTGTGTGTAGTAATAGAAGAAAGCAGCAAGACTGGGTACCACAGTTCACTGTCTCAAAAAAGTGACCCTATTGAGTCTACAGGGCGAATGCAGACATAATGTAAAAACATCATAAAATTGAAGAATCAGCAGGAAGTGATCAGCACTACTACAGACTGGCATTAACGTGAAAGCATTTTTTAATGTTACTCTCAAAAATTGCCTCACTTCTTCCCTGAAGATGATGGGGCCTTGATACAGTGAGATTAATGATGAGATTAATGATGTCTCCATTTTTTATGTCTTCCAGAGAACCACTCATAATCTTGAAGATGATTACGTAAGACTCGACAACTTCGAGCAGTTTGTTTCCCTTTCTTCACTTTGTTCATAGTCCCCACACTTCCCGACCTCACTTCGCATTTTTAAGGCACGTTACACTTTCGCTCTCTCGATCCACCTTCGCTTTTCTTGCATGATCATTTCAACCTTCCAGCACGTCTACCCTAATCCCCGACACTGCCCAAACCCCCCCTGAAGTTTCACATTATTAGCTTGTTCATTTGGATGCATGTGGTTGACCCACCCACACACGTTTTGTAGCATTGTTTAGTTTACGCATTTTGTATTTCATTGTACAAAAATTGATTTGGGTCATTTTATGTTCTTTGTTGCAGCGCTCCTTGAGAAAGGACCTCTTAGTCCGAAATGCATTGGAGCATCAATCTAATGTCGTTTGATGATGTTTATCAAGAACTTTGATGATTTGTAAAAAAAAAAGCGTTAAAAACGTTACAACTATAACCTTCAATAAACCCTACAACTTTACCCATTTAGAACTTTGTTTGAACTATATGGAATCTATCGTGTTGTCCAACACCAAGAACCATACAAGTGTGCCCAACACAGGGATGCGCCTACACCCCAGTAGCGCACTCAACCTATCAACCTTTCAGGACGCACCAGAACAGTTACGTCACCTGTAGGAGCACCTTAAACTTAGCTAACCTATCTCAACTTTGTTTCAACCTATTTTTCAACCAACATTGCAGTGCGCCACGCCTACATTCCTTTGTTTGCCTTGATACAGTGCTCACTTGTCCCTTGCAGTTAATGGCAACATCTCAAAGTGCCCACTTGGCCACGGTAGTTGAAAGGACCTCCATAAAGTCCCCCTGTTGGACTTTGGAGATGACTGTGCCTTCTAAAGGTGAGCTGCTTGTCATCTGTGGATGATGACATACATAGATATTCAAGGTATGGTTTCTGACCCACCGTGGAAGAGGTATTATTCATTCTGTTCCCATCGGCACGGACCTGAATAGTGCCAAACGCTGCAGACACCTTGTTTCTTTCATATTTGCATTTGCATCATTCCGAATCCGAGCAATCAAAATGTTTGACTTTAGAATACTGAGCATGAAAAGGGTGGTGCTTGGAGTGGATTTTATAATACCTCAGTAGTCTGTTTCTTATGTGTATTTGACTCATTTTAGTGCAGCAGGGTGGGCTTTGCATCCAAATGGCCGTGGGGCTGTTTCCATGCACCTCCCTGTTTGTATTTGTATTCCGTTCTAACAGGGCTATAGGGTAATCTGGCATTGCTATGAGGGCTGGTATGACAGATCAGCGTGTGAGACTTTTTTCATCTGTTTGTGGACGTGTCTTTTTGTCTGATTTGTGCTGTTGAGTTCCCTGACTTTACCACAAACATTGCTTGCAGCTAGCACAAATGCATGCAGTATCTCATATCTTGCACAGCATTTGTACAGTATTTTTTTACAATTTCAAAACTGCCCTGATTTACAAACGTGGGCCACTTTTTAGCTGATTAACCTGAAGCAGTCACTTTTATGTTGGCACCCTGGCCTGTTTTGTGTCCCAGTCCAACCCAGATTTCTGACAATTGTGTGTTTCTAGCCGAAGAGCAGCACTAAAGTGGGCCTATTCACGACTAGAGCGTGGCTTAGAACCAAGTGCAGTTTGCATTCAAGTGCTGTCCATAGCTAAGACACCCAACAGTTCTGTCACCAATGGATAAGATAGTAATTGAAGAGATAGGTTTCAGCTCCTTTATGAAGTGGAGGAGCGATTGAACCAGTCAGTTTTCTACTCTTCTGCTTTTTATAATGCATCTTGTTTCTGGTTTGAGGATATGAAGGCAGTGGGTTATGAACTGGCTACTACAGATGTTATTTTTTTTTACATTTAAGGTGGTTTCATGTTTGCTGGTGGACACTAGTCCTTATTTAGGAACAGGAACACCTGTCCCTAAGGCAGCGTCCGACCATGAAGGCAAACAAAAAATGTCCCTGTTTAGTGCTCATGTCCTATCAGCATCGGTTGCCTCATGCCTGGTATCACTGCCATGTGTAGGACAGAGTCAGAGTGGTCCTAAGTCCCATGACTGGCATACATCATTGGCGCTGGACCATCTCTGCACCTAGCATTGGTTTCTGTAGCTACTGCCTGGAAGGCTGCCATGTCTCAGTTGGGAAGGGGCGCACTATGGGGTATGCCAGCACAGACCTGGGAATGAGGGTGTCTTTGGTGCCTCATCCATCATTTCCCTGCTTCTAAGTGCCTGGGTTGGTTGCATGTGTCCTGTTGTGCTCTGACCCGGGGTGCCTAGAGCAGGTCAGCGGCACCGTGACAGCCCCTAATTCATAGATCATGGTCGCTTCATCTGGTCACCGTGTACAGGTGATCGCTGGGCAAGGAAGGGTGAGTACTACTGCCAAAAGTGGTGCAGAGATCATGACCACAGATGCTCTCCATCAGCCCCTAACCCACTCTTTAAATGGACAGGCACTGCATGTGTATGCATGCTTAACTGGTGCTGTATGTAAGAAAAAAGAATAAAGGGGATAAGGATGCCAAATAGAGGGAGCTCTGTCCCACCTGTTCGCGACAGCTACATTTCCCCTTCCTTACCAAACATACACTTAGAAATGCTGGCTTCAGCCATCTCATTGCTTCTCACAGTGATACCTGCGGATACTCTTTGGCCTCAGCGCAGATGGAGAAGAGTGGGCACACAGTGCCAAGAAGCCAAAGTTCACCTAGAACACCACCCTTCCATCTCTTCCACCAACCACAGCACAGCAGGGATTTGGCTTCCTAATCTTGTCTTCTGACAAGGCTGGCACAATTGTTGCCTGAGGGCAGTCAGAATCCATTATTATGTCTCGCCTACCAGACAGCTCAAGCTGTCTATTGGTGAAAAGAACTAGTCAACTTACACTGGGTTTAGAGCACCCCCACTGTTTACCTTTGGATCGCTTTAGTGTCACTCATTTGCTTGCTTTTCATTTGCTAGCTTGTGTGGGCTAGCCTTCTGCTTCTTGGGTTTGCCCATGCCCAGGAGGAGCATGGACGCATTACTTGTGCCCATCCACTGCTTGCTGTTCAAGTATCACTTTTTTTTAGGGTAATTTTTCCATGAGTTCATGTTTTCCAGCTGTCTCCCTTGGTTACTTCTCTCCCACGGACACGCCCTGTGGATCTCTCTGTCGCTGCCCGTGTGCTCAGTGCTTAAGTGAGCCAGTGGTCGCATGTGGAGTCAGTCTGCAATATTTTGGGGACTGGGAGTTATTTTAATCATCACCTAGATACAGAAGTAAAGAGATGAGGGCAAAAAGGGGGAAGAGGCATGAAGACAAATAAAGCAAACATTGACAAAGAAATACAGCAGGGCTGAAAAGGATCCTGCAAGAATGAGATACAGGAGCAACGAGTATGTGAGGTGGATGAAAGAAGCCTGAGGTGCAACAAATACTGGACAAACTTGGTATCCAGTAACCCTGTAATTAGGCACTGCTGGCGGTGGGATTCTGAGAAAAATGTGGGCTCGTGAACTTATTTTACAAATTAAGCACAGCGTGTGCTTCTATTCTGCTCCCTTCATGTTGCACTTGCCCTTGACTACTTTTCCACTCCCCCGTAAACCGACGGCATTGCTTTCTCACCCGTCTGCTTCTTCACCGCCCACTTCACATTGGTCTCTCGCTGGCAACTTCTTTCCTACCCTGCCCTCTGAATTCTTCCATCCCACACACGCCCTTTTTGATGCTTTCTCTTACCCACCTTTAAAAAAAAATGCTTTTGCAATACTATTTTTTTCAACTTTGTAAATTAAAAAAAAGTGCTTGTTTTTATCTTGTGGCCCCGTTCATGCCTGGTACGTGTGCCTACTAAACGATGACGGTAACGCAGGTGCTCTTGTGTAACGCCGAGTCACGGGCGCACAACATGGCGCGAGAGAAGCAGGGAGGAACTCTGAAATGTTTACCTAACCACCTGCACCAATCAGAGCTCACGTACAGAGAGGCACATTCTCTCCTCGCCCGGCACGAGAATGGAAAGTGACCGAAATCCCCCTCACTATTACCCAATGCCCAAATGCAAGGGTGCTTTCATTTTCCCCGGGTGTGCTTAGTCTGTCTACTGTAACACAAGAATACCTTTTATCAGAAAAAAACAATACACTGTAGCCGTCGAACACCAGCTAGAAACCCGAGACCTACGACTCCCGACTGACTATATCGCAGCACACCCCCTCGAGAAATGTAGTACTCGGATCAACTAAAAAACTTGAACGATTATTCAGCCTCCCACCTCTACCAGCCTTTCAGAAGCACTATTGACTTAGTACCGCTAGTCTAGGGTGACCAGAATTTTAAAGCCAAATACTGGGACATTTCCCAAAAATAGAAGAAGGACTACACTTTTACTTCAACCAAGCGTACAGAATGACAGTGCGCCTTAGCAGAGAATACAAAATTTTCTAGCTATCGCGACAAGAATTTTAGATTCTATTAACACCTTCGCTGCGGCGGCTATTCTGCCGCAGCGCTAAGGGGGCGGGGGGGCCGCGCGGCTTGCACATGCTGGTGACGGAACCGCTCCGTCACCAGCCGGGGTTGAGCTGTGCTCATGACGGAGCGGTTCCGTCATGGCCCCGCCCGCTCAATGGAACGCCCAGCGCAGGCGCGGAATCAACAAGCATACAAAGCAGAGAGATACTAATCTGGCCTCCTCTTTCTTTGCGCAAATCAGTCCAATAAGAACAAACAAAGTCTTTAACCCCTTCGCTGCTGATGACGAGCTGAGATCGTCATGTAAAGTGGGTTTTTTAAATCTTCAAAATCTTCAGCGCACCGCGGAAAATCGTCCCGCGGTTAAGGTGTTAAACTCTCAACGGAGAGAAAACAGTTCTGGGAAGAAGTTCTCAACGGAGAACAATCCAAAACCAGCGAAGGCGTCTGCTTCTATCTTGAAGGCACAGCAACACCATCCGGAGAAGGCACGCAACTTTTGTTGGAATCATTTCCTATAACAGAAAGACAAGGTTGAGAAAAGGAGCCCACAACTGCATTTCTCATTGGGTGGGCATAAAAGTTGTTAAACAACATAACATCCAAACAATTTTATAGTTGCATAACTGACCTAACGGGTGGGATAATCCTCGCCTCCGTGTCCTTAATAGAATCTAAAATTCTTTTCGCGATAGCTAGAAAATGTTGTATTCTATGGCAGGACCGGAGGCTTCTGATTATGCTGGTTCAAAACTCATCAATCAAAGCATCAGAAACATGAGGAATAGGTTTGTAATAAAAAACTTTAAACATTGAATCAGACGACCAATCAGCTGCCTTCAGGATGTCCTCCAGTCGGAACCCCAATAAATAGGCTTTGGAAGCCATGGCACCTCTAGCGGAGTGAGCACCATAAACAGAAACATCAATGCCCGCTTCATACATAATCCACCTATCCCACCTAGCTAGAGTAGCAGCAGCGACTGGTTTGAAAGGCTTTTTGTACAGAAATTAGCAACTGACTGTTGGACAGGCCACATGAAGGGCCGCTCTCCCCCGGCCCAACCAGGCCTGAGTCCAGTCCCGCAAGTACCACACACCACCATTGCACGTCCTCCGTCCCCTCAGGGACCCCTGCCCTCGAGCATGTTGACCTCGTGGGTCCGATCCACTGCCGGCCCACGCGCCCAGCCTGGGGCGCCATCTTGGACACTCCACCACGAGGCCGCCTGGCCCCCGATCGACCTCAACCCTGGGCCTGGCCCGGCCTCAGACATTCCGGCACCACCCTCCACCCAGGAGGTGAGCGGGCTACTTGGCAAGTCAATGGGAGAAAGAGGTGCCGATGGCTCTCCCCCGCCAAGTGCCGCTCGCCCATCGCCTCCCCGGGCGCTGGCTCCACCCCCCTGCTGGGTGTCTGGACTCCCTCATCCCGGACCTCCCGACCTCCAAGTGCGAGGGTCCGGACATCAAAGCACGCCAGCCCTATAACTGGGGCAGCTCCAGAGCAGGAAGGCAGTTGTATCTTGGAGTCGAGAGACGTAAAGAGGAACTCATCCTTGACGGACTACTGGCGCTGCCGTAGCTCTGTCTTGTGCACCATCGTCCTGCCTGTTGGCGCTGCCACAGCCTTCGCAACCTTCATATCCTTCATCGTCGTCGGGACCTGCTGGCGTGGCCACGGACCGTTGTAACCGTCATCTTCACCGGGACCTGCAGGCTCCGCCGCGGACCGTCGTTTTTCCTTCGTCCATCTCGGGACCTGCTGGCTCCGCCGCGGCCCGATCATCTAGAACGCCGAGCTCGAGGATTGAGAGCTATTTTCCACTCATTGGTAACAAAGACTGTCCCGCTGCCCCTTTCCTAAGCCAGAGACTAGAACCGAGGGGACCCCTGAGTCCAGACCTCCTTGTATCACATCATCGTAACCTAAGAATTGCATATAAAGTCTCGTTAAACTTCAACCTTGTGTGGTGTCCGTCTGTGGGGGGGGAAGTTACTTGTCTGTACAGTCGTTGGAGACGGCTCTCCCCGGAGACCTCTCCCCGTAGTCTCGGCCGACCCTCCCGGTCCGTCTAACATTGGTGGCCAGCGGCGCGATTCGAATCACCGCATAACGTACAGAGAGTAGCTCACCCCACGACGAAATCACAATGACAACTAAAGAAAGCGGATCAACCGAGAAGTTCCAAATGGAGAAACTGGAGGAGTACAGCCATCGTGAACTAAAACAATTCTGCATCGAACTGGGTATCGCTACCACCGGACTAAGCACCAAAGACGATTTCAAGCATGCCCTAGAATCTTGGGCAGAGACCGGGGCTGCCGGAACCCCCGATCAAAGCACCGCAGAAAAAACCACCACGGCCCCTGAAGGGCAAAGAACGGGTCTCTCGCAAGACGAGATCCAGGAAAGAGAAAGAACCCGACTACACGAGCTGGAAATGGCCCGACTCAAGATGGACATTGAACTCAAGCTGGCCGAACAAAAAATCAACTTAGAGCACCTGCGTCTCCGAGAAGAAAGAGAGGAGAAACAGAGACAAAGGGAGCTCGAGGAAAAGAAACTGGCGTACGAACACGAACGGAACCTAGCCGAGATCAACCTGCGCAAGCAGAATAAAGAAACAGGGGTGCCCGAGCGACCCCACTCCTCAGGGGCCACAGAGAAAAAGGTACACATCCCCAAGGATGTTGTCCGAGAATATTTCCGAGAGGACGACATCCAGCAATGGTTTAAGGCCTATGAAATCGCTATGACTGCACACCGGATCGATAGAAGCGATTGGGGAGCCGGTCTATGGGGGAGATTCCTCAATGAGGGCCGCGATACCCTGCTACAGCTCCCGGACCACCAGATGACCTCCTATGACCATATGAAAGCGGCACTCCTCACCCGCTATGGCCTCACACCCGAGATGTACCGTCAGAGGTTCCGAGACTGCACCCGCATCCCGGGTACAACTTGGGTGGACTATGTAACCTACTTTAGCCGAGCCTTCGAGGGCTGGATCAGAGGAAGCAACGTCACGACCTACGAACAACTGTTCAATCTGATGGTATGGGAGCATCTGTCGAACAATTGCTTCATTGAACTCCGCCAGCACCTCCTCGACAGCAAGTTAACAGATCCCCGGCAGCTCGCAGCAGAAGCTGACCGGTGGGAGATCACCAGAGTAGGCCGGAATGGGTTCTACGAACAGAACCGGAACAACAATGGTCAGCACCGACCCAGAGGAGGAGGAGGGGGCCAAGGACGAGGAAGAGACAACGCTCCGACCGCCCCCGCAACCAGCACCACCCCCCCGGCCAACCGGGGCAGCACCCCGGCGCGACCGGGGTACAGAGCCAATGTCACGTGTCACCGATGCCAACGAGTCGGCCACTACGCAAACGACCCAAACTGCCCGCAGTACCAGAGCCCAAGACCCCGCCAAGTGGCCGCCGCGGCCCTAGGAGAAGAACAGATCTCCGAGGAGCAGGAAGAATACGAACAAGAGCATCAGGAGTGGGAGCCAGCCGCCATGGCTCTAGCATGCTTAGGGGGAAAAGACATGGTCCCGCGGGTCCCCCTACCCGCTAACACCCAGAAGTACAGCCAATGGGTGAGCATCAATGGACGCCGGGCCGAAGCCCTTCGTGACACCGGGGCCAGTGTAACAGCCGTCCGCTGTCACCTGGTGACCCCAGAACAGTATCTACCGAACATTCTCTGCCCTGTACGATCAGCCGATAACTCGGAAAGTTTGTGTCGGATGGCCTGCGTCCCTTTCGAATGGGGAGGGGTCTCCGGCATGTTGAAAGTAACGGTCCGAGACGACGCCCCCGTAGACTGCCTCCTTGGAAATGACCTTGAAAGCTCCCCGTGGGCAGCCGTGGAGCGAAGAGAACACCTGGGGATGTTAGGCGTCCCAGACTGGGCGTGCGTCACCACCCGGTCCATGGCCGCCCGTGCCAACCACCGCCCAGAAGAACCCGAATGGCCGGCGCCACCGCCTCCGGTCGCCCCAGCCGAAACCACCGACCATGACATCCCCCCCGAACCAGCTCAACCCTCCGACCTCGCTAACCTCGACCAGTGGCCTCAAGAGGGAGGGCCCACGCAAGAACAATTTCGCCAAGAACAGAAGACCTGTCCCTCCCTCGAGGGACTCCGCCAGCAAGCGCTCGCCCAAAGCGCCGGGGATACCTCCGGAACTCATTGGGTCTACTGGGACAATGATCTGCTGTACAGCGAGCAAAGAATCGCCGAGCTGGGGGCCAACAGAGTATTAGTGGTGCCCCTCCGTTTTAGAGACTTTCTGCTAAACCTGGCCCACGATGTCCCCCTGGCAGGGCACCTGGGACAAGATAAAACCTACAGTCGCCTAGTGACCCACTTCTTCTGGCCCAAAATGAGGAACGATGTGCACCAGCATTGCCGATCTTGCCCCACGTGCCAAGCCAGTGGAAAGAGCGGCCGCAAACTAAAGGCCCCCCTGCAACCTTTCCCTGTGGTCACTACCCCATTTGAGAGGGTCGGAATAGACATTGTGGGGCCCCTGGACCCGCGCACAAAACAAGGCCATCGATTCATCTTGGTGCTAGTGGACCACGCCACCCGCTACCCTGAGGCTGTTCCTCTGCGAACTGTGACAGCCCCGGTAGTCGGCCGGGCTCTGATGGGGATCTTCTCCCGTGTGGGCTTCCCCCGAGAAGTCGTCAGCGACAGAGGCACGAACTTTATCTCTAAATACATGAAATCCCTCTGGCAACAGTGCGGGGTCACCTACCGATTCACGACCCCCTATCACCCCCAAGGGAACGGACTTGTTGAGCGGTTCAACCGCACGCTAAAGGGAATGATCGGGGGGTTGGAAGAGCCCCTCCGTCGCCAGTGGGATGTGCTGCTGCCGTGCCTCCTCTTCGCCTACCGAGAGGTCCCTCAGAAATCCCTAGGCTTCAGCCCATTTGAACTGCTATATGGACACCCAGTGCGGGGGCCGCTCAGCCTAGTCAAAGAGGGCTGGGAGATGCCTCCGTTAAAGAACCCTCCAGATGTCTTCCGGTACCTCCTCACCCTCCGCAACCAGACCCGGCGGTTCAGAGAACTAGCGAAAGCCAACCTAGAGGCCAGTCAAGAGGACATGAAAAAATGGTATGACCAGAATGCCTCATCCATTGAATTCGAACCTGGCCAACAGGTATGGGTGATGTCCCCCACTGAGCCATGCGCCCTACAAGACAAATGGACGGGGCCCTTCAAAGTAATCGAGCGCAAGGGTCCTGCCACCTATCTCATCGACATGGAATCCTCCCGGAACCCTCTCCGGGTCCTCCACGCTAACAGACTAAAGCCCCACTTTGTGCGAACAGAGCTCAGCCTCCTGATGGCCACAGACAATGGGGTTGAAGAAGACTCCGAGCCTCTCCCTGACCTCCTACGGACTCAGGAGCAAGACGGCTCCGTGGATGGGGTCCGGCTGTCGGAGGCCCTCACCAGAGAACAACGCCAAGAGTGTCAAGCCCTCCTATCACAGTTCGCCAGCCTGTTCTCCCTCACCCCAGGTGTCACTTCCTGGTGTGTGCACGATGTGGACACCGGGGACAGCCCCCCTATCCGCCACCGGGCCTACCGCGTGCCAGATCGGGTACGGGCCTGCATCCAGGAAGAAGTAGCCAAGATGCTCACGCTCGGGGTCATCGAGCCCTCAGACAGTCCCTGGGCCAGCCCTGTCGTACTGGTCCCCAAAGCAGCTGCCCCCGGCACCACACCAGAACTCCGGTTCTGCGTCGACTACCGGGGCTTGAATGCGGTCACCAGAACAGACGCACATCCCATCCCCCGGGCAGATGAACTAGTCGACCGAATGGGAGCTGCCCGCTACCTCAGCATCTTCGACCTGACAGCAGGCTATTGGCAGATCGGCCTCACACCCCGGGCGCAAGAACGTTCTGCCTTCTCCACCCCCGATGGCCATTACCATTTCACGGTCATGCCCTTCGGCATGAAGAATGCCCCAGCAACATTCCAACAGCTCGTCAATCAGGTCCTGGCGGGGCTCGAAGGATTCAGCGCCGCCTACCTAGACGACATCGCTGTATACAGCCACCATTGGACCGAGCACCTCCACCACCTCCGAGCAGTGCTGCAAGCCCTTCAGCGAGCTGGCCTCACGATCAAGGCCAGCAAGTGTCAAATTGGGCAAGGGTCTGTAACCTACCTCGGACACCAGGTGGGAAGCGGCCTAGTGGCCCCTCTACAGCTGAAAATTGCCGCCATCCAGGCCTGGCAGCCCCCCATCACCCAAACCGAGGTACGAGCCTTCCTGGGCCTCACGGGCTATTACCGAAGGTTCGTGAAAGACTATGGTACCATAGTGGGGCCCCTCACAGAACTCACGTCAAAGAATCAGCCCAAGAAAGTCAACTGGACCCCAGAGTGTCAAACTGCATTTGAACAATTGAAGGCCGCCATGTGTTCCGCCCCTGTGCTCCAGGCCCCAGACTACAGCCGGGAGTTCGTCGTCCAGACGGACGCCTCCGACCAGGGCATTGGGGCAGTCCTGTCTCAAGTGAACACCGAAGGCCTTGATCCACCGGTGGCCTTCATCAGCCGGAGACTCCTACCACGGGAGCAACGCTGGAGCACCATAGAGAGGGAAGCCTTCGCTGTGGTATGGGCCCTCAAGAAGCTCCGGCCCTACCTTTTTGGCACCCACTTTCGGGTGCAGACCGACCACCGACCCCTGCAGTGGCTGATGCATATGCGGGGGGAAAACCCAAAGTTGCTACGCTGGTCCATCTCCTTGCAAGGTATGGACTTCACAGTCGAACACCGGCCTGGGCCAGATCACGCCAACGCGGATGGCCTGTCCCGGTTTTTCCGCCTCGACGAGGAGAGTCCCCAAGAGGATGGGTAACTCTCCCCGCCTTCAGCTGGGGGGGACGCATGTTGGACAGGCCACATGAAGGGCCGCTCTCCCCCGGCCCAACCAGGCCTGAGTCCAGTCCCGCAAGTACCACACACCACCATTGCACGTCCTCCGTCCCCTCAGGGACCCCTGCCCTCGAGCATGTTGACCTCGTGGGTCCGATCCACTGCCGGCCCACGCGCCCAGCCTGGGGCGCCATCTTGGACACTCCACCACGAGGCCGCCTGGCCCCCGATCGACCTCAACCCTGGGCCTGGCCCGGCCTCAGACATTCCGGCACCACCCTCCACCCAGGAGGTGAGCGGGCTACTTGGCAAGTCAATGGGAGAAAGAGGTGCCGATGGCTCTCCCCCGCCAAGTGCCGCTCGCCCATCGCCTCCCCGGGCGCTGGCTCCACCCCCCTGCTGGGTGTCTGGACTCCCTCATCCCGGACCTCCCGACCTCCAAGTGCGAGGGTCCGGACATCAAAGCACGCCAGCCCTATAACTGGGGCAGCTCCAGAGCAGGAAGGCAGTTGTATCTTGGAGTCGAGAGACGTAAAGAGGAACTCATCCTTGACGGACTACTGGCGCTGCCGTAGCTCTGTCTTGTGCACCATCGTCCTGCCTGTTGGCGCTGCCACAGCCTTCGCAACCTTCATATCCTTCATCGTCGTCGGGACCTGCTGGCGTGGCCACGGACCGTTGTAACCGTCATCTTCACCGGGACCTGCAGGCTCCGCCGCGGACCGTCGTTTTTCCTTCGTCCATCTCGGGACCTGCTGGCTCCGCCGCGGCCCGATCATCTAGAACGCCGAGCTCGAGGATTGAGAGCTATTTTCCACTCATTGGTAACAAAGACTGTCCCGCTGCCCCTTTCCTAAGCCAGAGACTAGAACCGAGGGGACCCCTGAGTCCAGACCTCCTTGTATCACATCATCGTAACCTAAGAATTGCATATAAAGTCTCGTTAAACTTCAACCTTGTGTGGTGTCCGTCTGTGGGGGGGGAAGTTACTTGTCTGTACAGTCGTTGGAGACGGCTCTCCCCGGAGACCTCTCCCCGTAGTCTCGGCCGACCCTCCCGGTCCGTCTAACACTGACCCAAAGGGTCAACCATGTGTGAAACAGTACGTTCCTCATAACACTTTAGACACTTCAGAACGCATAATTTGTGATTATGTGGAAAAGCAGGATGCTCCACCGACCTGGACATGGTCTTAGTCCGTCTTGTGATTATGAAAGAGACACCTTGTGGAGAAAACATCCTACCGGCCAAATCGAAGGCCCTAACATCAGAAACTCTACGACAAGATATGAGACAAGGTTTAGGACCACAGGCAGTACAGCTGCTGCTCGCCCGGACAGTCTTTGAGCCTCCAATCCTAGGCATCCATGCTGCAGCTCTTCCTCGTGGGTTCGGCGTCCACCCCCCCCTCCCCACCCCCGCCTTCCCGGCGGGCTTAGGATCCATGTTTCCTCGAAGGCCCCTGCCTCGCATTCAAAGACAGGGCCTCTTTTGCGCCTACCCCGCGCTGTCCTTGCTGCGTCTGTCTAGGGAGGGGGGGGGAAAGGGGGCTAGGCCGCCTCCTCCATCTTAGCCTCGGAATAGTTCAGGCCGTTGCACCCTTCGTGTTGCAAGCAGGTCACAAGGGGGCGATAGTTTTAGGTGAATTGTTATTAGCCTGCGATCATTTTAGATTGCGCAACGAAGAAGACACGCAAAGTTATGTTGTCCGACATAGGGGCAGTGAATTTACGTTTAACGATGACATGGATAAGATTCGTAACTACTGAAATGTGCACCGACGTAGATGCAAAATGTTCATGGCCAACATGCGACCAGAAACCCCCCGATTTTCTCTTGCAGAGGCGTCAATTGCAGGCCCCCGTTACTTCAAACAGGAATTTAGGGGGAAATATTTTCAGTCGGCTTAATTATCAGCCTATGTGGCGCTATCTTTAACGCGTCAGCTACTAACCGATGGGTAGGTGGTTCGAACCCAGCCAACTCCTGTGGTAAATTCATGCTCAAATGTTGGTGCACTGCTAACTATTCCAGTACGCCTTATCTTGTATCACATGCAGGATGGTATTCATTAGCTAATTAATTAATTAAAACTTGTAAGGGACCACGTTGCCTAATGTATAAGGCGTCTGACTTCGAATCAGAATATTGAGGGTTCGGGTCCCTTCGTGGTCGGATATCCGTATGAAAAATTACTTTTAATGATTTTAAACTTTTAGTGTCGTTTTTGTATATCCCATTAGCAGTGCCGTGGCATAACTTTCCCACGTCAGTAGCCAGAGAATGCTGAGGGAGAAGTTTTGGAACGAGCTCCTCGAATCAAATACTTTTATTTTGAGGCCCGTCAGAGTAAGAATCTACACTGGAGTTTCTTAACTTTAAAGATCGTATTTAATTATACACGTACATCCCGCCAATACACAAGTTGGAATCCCATTACAGATTAAAATGAACTAAAATTTATCTACAGTAGATTAGACGTGTCCTCAGATGACCATATGGTGATAGAACTTCGATTTTGCATCATGAGTTATGATAAACTGAACACAAAATGGATGTGGAAAGGATACAGAAGTTACATTAGTTGTACTGTGAAAGTATACAATAGATCCAAACACAATAGGCTCTCTCTCCCTTGCCAGGCGCGTTGCACACAATACATCCGTACAACTGTTGCAATGGCCATTCTGAGGTGCGTCCATTTGTACCGGAATTTCTCCGACTTATTGCGTGTCTTGCTCATAACAGCGGAAACATTGAGCTGTGTTTGATTCTCTCTGTGCACAAGGTCTACTGCATGAATCACAGGCATCAATTCAGAGAACTCCCTAGTTAGATGTACGTGCTTTAGGAAGTGCTATCGCCCAAAAACTGGTACAGCACCAGCACAGATTACATATCCATGTTTCGGCACTGGGTCGTCTTCGAGAGGGCTACAGTAAACAGATAAAATGCGGTAATCTAATGACCACATATTTATTCCAACCTTCAAATATCATAAATTAAAACAGACTGGAATAGGTACCGAGTGATGTCGGGGTGCCTTATGTGTTCTAATGCACATTTGCTATTTAAAGTAATATTGGCACGTCACGTGTCCAATTTAGTCAGCACTACAACTAATAGATATCACTAGTGGACATCTCAATAGAACTCTGTTTATCAGCCTCGCAAGGATGAAGGTACAAGCGGGTGCTGCAGGGATTTCAAATTGTGACTGCAATCCAGCATACAGGGTAGCAGAAGACACTTATTATGTGATCTACTTACAGACTGCAATCAAGACAAATGAACGTGCCGCAGGATAGAAAGTTCTGAAGTGTTTCAATTCTCAATTCATTAGAAAGAAAACGGAAGGCAATGTGCACGTGTAAATGACACGGCAGCTCTAAGTACAGTAATAGGACCAGAGAGGAAAAGAGGATTGTGGATGGAAACTTCAAATCAGTTTTGAGCCACAAAATAAAAGACCCCTCAAAGTCTGGGGTGGAGTCAAACTCCACGAGGTGAAGCGGAGGACACGATTACAACCGGTGGTGGCTACTCCGCAAAGGCAGGGGAGCGTCGCCCCACTGCTTGCAGTAAAATGATAATTACCCAATGACTTTGCCTTTTAGGTTTCTCTGCTGCGGCAGCGTGGCAGGCAGGCGGGGCGGGGCTGCTCACACAGGATCTGGGGAGAAGTGATTCTCCCACTCCACGGGCTCATGAATGTTTGACCGCCCGCCCGGACTGGCCAATCATTCATGAGCACTACATGTTCTCCACCGGTCTGCAGTGTAGCCCGGGTGGAAAACATACCCAGGCTCCCACTGCGCGCCGAACACCGAACCACGGCGCTCAGCCCTAGCACAACAGTGGATTGTAGCATTGCAATTGGCTATGGGTACCGCAGGGTAAGGAGTGCATGGGCGAGCCCTTTTGAGCGAGAGTAGAGGGCCATCAGAAAGTATCATCATTAGTAGGTAGTTTCTACTGTTACCCAGCATTTGAAAATCCCCACCTCAAATGCCAGGGCGGCGTCTCATCGCTGCTTGGAATTGGTCAATTCCGGTAAGGTGAGGGCTGCTGAGCCCGCAGGTTACCCTGACATGAAACTGACATTATAGCTCCATTTTAAGAATGGATGAAGACAGCTTCACAAGTAGGCAGACCCAAGTGGCTGGATCCTAGAAGAAATTAAGGCAATTTTAACGTTGATGTCTGGTGGAAAGATAGGAAAAGGATCTTTTGGTTTATCAGGTCCAAAGTTCAAGGAATCTGGTACTGCTTCTGTTACAAAGAGCAACGCAGTATTGACAGCCCACCATCTTCCCAGCATCAGGATAGATTTTATAGGCACACCTTACGGTGCCCTGATTTACAAATAATACAGAACAGAAGACATCTATATAATTTTGGGGGTAAACCTCCGTTAAAGCTAGAGCAACAAAAAAGCAACAACAGATTCAGTTTTCTTTACTAATGTCGACCGGAAAGGACCTATCACTTAGCTTACTGACCGTATAATAGATTTATTATATTATCAGATTTTATCCAGAATCTTAGAGGCAGGAAATGCACCGTGTCACACCGTAACTATTTGTTCACTGCAAAACAAGACAGATGCAGAACAGTTACACCACACCAGGGCAAATAAACTAGTAAAAGTAACGCGATGCACCTGTGTGGCCAGGAATTACAGAGCAATAGATCAGCACATTGTCTCCGCCACACACACTTCCATAATAGAATAGAAAGCATATTCCCCAGTCCACATCGAGCCATACCAGCATCCCCAGATAGCTTGTGTACAATAAGAAAGGTACCATTTTGGGGCAATGCAGTGCTGTATATTAGGTTGTGGTGAATTACCTTCAGCTCAAAGTCATTTATGGGTTTCACAGCAAAGTCATTTATGGGTTTCACAGCCAGGCGTGTCACTGTGGGAGCAGGATGCACACCTCGTGTTCCTAACCTCTCAAACTTGTCTACTTTTATCCAGAAAGTGCGTGCAGATTGAGTCCATTGCCATGCCGAATTGGCACTGGTATAATAAACGTCTCGGTAGTGGGGCATCATCTCGCCCCAAACAATCGCACAGCTAATTGTGCCTGCTAGGCAATTATTTGTTTATTAGTTCACCGTAATCCCTGTTAACACCTTAGCTGCTTTGGAACGTCCAGCTCCAGTGCTGAACGTTCCATTGTGCAGGTGCAGCTGGAACGTCCAACAGCAGCACTCCCGAGGTAGTGGTGCCGTCGGCCGCTGGTATAGGCGCAGCACTTAAGAGGTTAATCCATGTACTCCATAGTATTCCAAACTTGTTATCCAAAAAAAAAAAACAACAAAAAAACTCTTATTCTCCAATTTTATTCGAGCCCACACGCAGAGTGTACATGCCATTTCCAATTTTCTACTGTTCAAATTGTGTCCATCCGGACCTGTTGAATGAACATGAGTGAAGCATAAATTCATTTCAGGCAGCGTTTATTACATAAAAAACACCCAATGCATTTCGGGCTCAACACCCTTCTTCGGGGGTCACTGTAAATAAATCATAAATAACCACAATCACAAATTCTGCTCATCACTACAGTTTAACATTTCCTAATACTACCCCATTTATAAAATACTGTGTGATACCAAAAACAATTTTGCCACCTATAAAAGCTTTGCACAATGAATGTATTACGAAAATACCAAACTGCCCAACTCATAATTGGGGAACCTACCATCAACTTACATGAGCTCTTTCTCAATGCTCAGGTAACCATTAAACCTGTGAAAAGCTATAGGATGTTGGAAGCCCAACCTTTCCGGAGCTCCCGGGTGACTGTTCTATTGACCTCCGCTTGGAGGCAGATGTGCACACCTTAGGGGCTCATCATTATGAGAGCTTCGTGATAGGTTCGGAATAGATAAGTGCTTTAGAAGCAAGCCCTGAATATAGCAGTCAATACTCCCAGTCCACGGCGTATGGTCCATACCACAGGCCTAGGGTGTCCACAGCCGCTGGCCAGTTTAAGGAAATAAAACGGTTTGCATTAATCTTGGAGTTCTCCATTGATGTAGGCGGTTGAGCCTCGTTTCAAAGAATACCTGCAACCTAGGGGAACTAGTGGATGTCTTTGATATCTAATTTATGAGGGCTCCTATCACAGATGGTTATCCTTAGCAGATGTGGGATGATTTAGCAAGGGCCCCATGCTACTTGGTGAGTTGTATTCCTGATATGGGGCGTCAGCAATTCAGAAGGCCGTCTTGTCATCAGAGGCTAGTTATAACCTGGCATGTGGGGTGCCCCCCCCTCTCACCCCTTGCCCTTGCTTTTTATTTCAGTCCATTCATATTCGAAGTTGAGTTCATTGGGATTCAGAATGTCCGCAGCTACCCGTGGGGTCCAAGTGCAGTGACTTGTCAGACTAGATTGACTAGATTCAGGGTGGGGTGAATCAGGGCAACAGCCATAACCAGTTTGGTTACCCATTCAGGAGTACAGTTCTGGCGCTACTTGTATGACCAGACCGGGGCAGCCGCGCATCGGACTCAGCGCACTGAGCAAAGAGCTGGGATCATGTGGCCTCTGGTGGTCTGGGAGGACACCTAGACCCAATTGGGGCGAGATCCCAGGTAACATGGGATGTTGCTCGCATGCGCTTCAACGCATCCGTGCGCAAATTCACAGAGATGCAAGGGTCAGGTTTGAAACTTACGGGGTGCATTGGTCCTAGGTAGGCACGGCAACTCCTTGCTAGACCTGGGTGAAGCTCTAGAGACAGCCGGATGCCAGTAGGATGAGATCTAGGGGGCTAGGTGGTGGGGGGCCCTGGGTGCAGCGGGGGCCACACCACAGCAATGCGCCAATTCAGCGAACTGAGAGGGGTAGGTTTCATCAGGCATGGCTTTCTACACGCCAAATCCATTGGTTGCTGGGAATCTGATGGGGTACATTTGTCTAAAGTGGGCATGGCGATTTTCCTATTAGACTTGGGGGAGGCACTAGAAACAGCCGGATGTAGATAAGAGAGAACTAAGGGCTAGGTAGTGGGGGCTCTGGGCGCAGCGGGTGCCACGCCCAGGGCTGTGGAAAAGGTACAAGGCGACCCCCCCATGCAGGACAGGCGCAGGAACAGGACCTGAAGCCCCAGTGCGAAATGCACAGTGCTGAGTCATACATAAGCCGAGGGGCCCTTCTTGGGGACTTGGTTCAACGGCACCCCGTTAGTCCTTAGGGCGGTTGTAAGCCTGAGCAACCGGGGGTTTGCTAATAACGCCCCGCCTGACTGGGCAAGGTGTGAGTTGACTCTCCCTTGTCCGGAGGGTGGGGCAGGTGGACGATAGGTCCACCGGTGGGAGGTTGGTGCCTCCCAGGATCGACACCTGGCTAGGGCCACTGGTGTCCGCTTCCTTGGCTCGACTTCAGGCGCCCTGCAACAAGGGGTTGCGGCGTATAGGGGGTCGCCTGTCAGTTAACCCGCTCTGTTATTTGTATCACAAATAAACCTGCAACTTCTTATTCCCAACATGCTTGTCTGTGTATCATTTGGGTGGTGAGGGTTGTGGGACGAGGTGTACCGATGCAACTACTATGCGAGAGGCCCGAGGTCCCTGCAGGGGACCCCATAGGAGGGCAAACCCCGTAGTAGGGCGTAGGGAACCGTAGGCCAGCCCGAGGGAGGGGGGGCGGGGTCACGCAAGGGTAGGCCACCCCCCTTTTCTGGGATGTTTATAGGGGAGCTCCTCCCTCCTGGCGCCCTCTTTGCTGCTGCCCCCCCTCCATCACTGACGGTCGTGCAGGCTGCTCCTCGCCAGCTTGAGGCCATGTATTTCCCTTAGGCCCCCCCCTCTCACTTCCCCACGACACCGACGCGAGGCCCGCAATTTCTGCTCCCCTCCCTACCGCTCACCCGCTGAAAGGGGGGAAGTGGGGAGGGGGGAATATTAATGATGTATTTATGTTTTATAGGTTGCAGGAGGAGTTACAAGGCGACCCCCCCATGCAGGACAGGCGCAGGAACAGGACCTGAAGCCCCAGTGCGAAATGCACAGTGCTGAGTCATACATAAGCCGAGGGGCCCTTCATGGGGACTTGGTTCAACGGCACCCCGTTAGTCCTTAGGGCGGTTGTAAGCCTGAGCAACCGGGGGTTTGCTAATAACGCCCCGCCTGACTGGGCAAGGTGTGAGTTGACTCTCCCTTGTCCGGAGGGTGGGGCAGGTGGACGATAGGTCCACCGGTGGGAGGTTGGTGCCTCCCAGGTTCGACACCTGGCTAGGGCCACTGGTGTCCGCTTCCTTGGCTCGACTTCAGGCGCCCTGCAACAAGGGGTTGCGGGGTATAGGGGGTCGCCTGTCAGTTAACCCGCTCTGTTATTTGTATCACAAATAAACCTGCAACTTCTTATTCCCAAAATGCTTGTCTGTGTATCATTTGGGTGGTGAGGGTTGTGGGACGAGGTGTACCGATGCAACTACTATGAAAGAGACACCTTGTGGAGAAAACATCCTACCGGCCAAATCTTAGGCCCTAACATCAGAAACTCTACGACAAGATATGAGACAGAGCAACATTGTAAGTTTAGCTGAAAGCTGCTTTAAGGAAAGATCACCATTCTCGGGCCAGGATTTCAAAAGGGTATGAACTTTCGTAACATTCCATAAAGTGGAATACCTTGGCCGGGGGGGATTAGCCACACAAACCCCTTGTAACATTTTGCAGACCAGGGGATGCATCCCCACTGGTTTACCGTCAACATGATCATGACCAACAGAAATAGCAGACCCAAAAGTATTAACCGACCTGTAAGTCAGGCCTGACTCTGCTCATTCATACAAAAAATTCAACACATCAGTTATAGATGAATCCACGGGATCCACCTGTTTTGAAAGGCGCCAACCCACCCATCTCTTCCAGGAAGCAGAATATCGTTTCCGGGTGGAAGGAGCCCACACTTGGTGCATAAAGCTGGAAGCCGCCTGTGAAAGTCCAGCAATGCTCTCATGTCTCCTGAGAGCGTCCACACCATCAAGGTTAACTGGTTCTGCAGGACCAAGGGATAGCAGGTCCCCACTGGTCCTGGAGAACCATCGGGTATGTCGGAAGAAGGAAAGGAAGGTTCACAGACAACTCCAACAGAGTGGGAAAACACAACTGAGTTGACCAAAATGGAGTCACTAACACCAGTGAAGCCCTCTGGCGCCGGAAAAATGGTGCCACCCTCGGGATCAATGCAAACGGGGGAAAAGCATGATTCTTATGCAAACCCAAATTGTGCAGGAACGCATCCGTTCTCATCGCCATCGGGTCTGGTCTCCAGCTGAAAAACAGGGGAAGCTGGGCGTTGAGGCGAGAGGCATGGGCCTCGCATAACCATGATCTGAGCAAACAGTGAGGGGTGAAGCCTCCAGTCGCTGTAGTCTCGAAGGAATCAGGAGTTCCAATCCGCAACCTGATTGAACTTCCCTGGGAGATATTCTGCCACTACAGAGATCTTGAGATCCAGGCAAAAGTGCCAAAACTCCTTCACAATGTGTACTACCATGCGGGATCTCGTCCCCCCTAGGCGGTTGATGTATCTCACCACTGAGACATTGTCCATTCGAAGTAGGATGCAGCAATTGCTCTTCAGCGGTGAGATAGACTTGATGGCAAATGACCAAGCCAACAACTCCAGACAATTTATGTGCAAACTTAGTTCGTCTGCTGACCATCGACCTCCTGTGGAAAAATCTCCACAGCGAGCGCCCCAACCCCACTGACTGGCGTCTGACTCGACAACCACATCAGGGGCAGTGCAGAAGATTGCTCGCCCATTCCAGGCTGTCATGTGCTCCAGCCACCATTGAAGCTCTTCCCGAGCTTCTGGAGAGAGAGTAATGAGATGGTCGTAGTGAAACTTCCTCTGTAGATAATAGATCTTTAACCTCTAAAGGGCCCTGTAATGTAACGGTTCTGGGAAGATAGCCTGGATCGAGGATGCCAGGAGACCCACAATTCTTGCCAGAACCCGCAAGGAAATCATCTCCTTGGCTAAGGTCGTTCTGATTTCACTCTTTATGGACCTGATCTTGCTCACTGGAAGAAGGAGCTGAGCAGACACAGAGTCTATAAGAAAACCCAGAAATTCCATCTGTTGGCTCGGTAACATCACAGATTTTTTGACATTGATAACAAATCCCAGATTCTGTAACAGGGACGTCGTCCACACCAGATGAGGAAGGAGGAGGTCTTGATCCTGTGCCAGAATCAGCATGTCGTCTAGATACACAATAGGGCGCACCCCCATCTCCCTGAGGCAGGAGACCACTGGCTTGAGAAGCTTGGCGAACACCGAAGGTGCTGAGGAAAGGCCGAAGGGGAGCGAGAGATACCCATTGCCCAAGGAAACTGCAAGAATTTTTGATGTGAGGAACAAATAGGGACCGTGAGGTAAGCATCTTTTAAGTCTAGGCGGACCATCCAGTCCTTCTCCAACAGGAGATCCCGCAAGAGGTGAATACCCTCCATCTTGAAGTGGCGGTACACTACAAAGGGGTTGTAATCTCTTAAATTCAGAACAAGGCGCTGACCGCCACCCTTTTTCTGCACCAAAAAGACGTTGCTGCAAAAACCTTCTGGAATGAAGGGTCCTACAGCAATAGCCTGTTTGGCAAACAACTCTTACAGTTCTGAGTCTATAAAACTCTGTTCTAGATGGGAATAATGTAGAGGCTGAGGAGGAAATGCCTGGCGGGGACATTCTATCATCTCGATCTGGTAGCCCTGCACGGTCTGGAGGACCCAAGCATCTGAAGTGAGACTCTCCCAATTCACCACAAAGTGTCGTAACCTGCCCCCTAAAGGAGTGGCAGAACTCACAGGACTTACCAGAGGACTGATAGTAAAAATTATTGTAGCTGCGGTTAACACCCCAGTTAAAGCGGCCTCTGTGACCTCTGGATCTAGACGGGTAAAAGCCCGCCTGGTGGGGCTCCTGGGTGTACCCTCTGCCACGTCGCAAGGCATATCCTCACTGAGGACTGGTGAGTAGTGGCTGGTCGAGCGTCCTCTGCCACGCCCGGCCCTTCCAGAGACCTGATGCAAGACCCTCTTCAGTGAAGCCTGAGACTTATCGAGCGAGGTTAAAAGTGCTCACAAATTTTGCGATGTCTTTAACAAACTTATCCCCAAACAACTGGCCCTGGCTCCAAAGATGCTAGCTCCACTAACTGTGGGTCAATTCGCAGCAGGACAGATTTTCTCCTCTCAGAGGCCAGAGCGCAGTTAGTGTTCCCAAGCATGCATATAGCTCGCTGCGCCCAACCAGCCAGTACTTCAGGATGAATGGCGTCACCAGTCTCTTGAGCTTGTAAGGCTAATTCCAATATTTTTGCCAGAGGGTTTGAAATATCGAGGACCTTGTCCTGGCACACTCTGAGCGCGCGATCAATCCCTTTTTTGGGGTCTTTTTTGTATTTCTTGAGGAAGGTAGTCATGGAAGTGTCAATGTCAGGAGTAATGGCTACCTTATGCACAAGGTCGAGGCAAGGGCATTCAGACTTGAGGCGGGCCCTAACCTCTTTGTCAAAGGCCTTGCACAGGTGGGTTTCTAAATAGCTGGCCACAGCAGGGGGCGGGACCCAATCAGAGGACCTGGGATGGACGATGTCAGAAGGGTCAAAAATTAAAGGGGACGGGGTGATTGGGGAGGAAGCATGCTTACTCTTCTTAGCACGTTTGTGCGTTTTGGACGCCTGGGACGAATCAGTGCCCATGTCTGTATCGGTGGTGGTATCCACAACATGAATAGAAGAAGGATGGGACAGAGGGGGGAGGGGGCGGGGCTGCATCTTTAGCACCTTTCTTGGCTTTGTAAAGTTTAGCGTAGGAATGGACGTGGGGCCAAGAACCAGAGGGGTCACTAGGGCTAGGAAAGAGGGTTGGCCAGAACCAGAAAGCAGGGAGCTCTTTGGGACCAGATGAAAGAAGCAATTCCAATTTCTGTGTCAAGGGTAACAAGGCAAAGGATAAAGCCTTATCCAGCTTTGCATCAAGTTTCTTATCTATAAGGTCCTCCATAGTTTCATCATTATAATATACCTCGTCACCCTGCTCACCAGCAGTGTCAACCTCCTCCTGATAGCAATCAAACTCTGCCATCTTCCAACAGGAATACATTTCAATCAAAAATCCCCAGAGGGAAGCTTAATCATCAGCCCTAGGTAACAAGGGCCTCGGTTAGGAGAGTGCCTTGCGCAGGAGCCAATGAAAAGAAACAGTACCAGTTGGGGAAAAAAGCAACTCAAGGAATCTTCAGTCCCACTCTAGGACTAAAGGAGGGAAAAAAGGCCCAAAGCTGTAGCAGCAGCAGCAAGGCCTTCCAAAAAATTGAGGTCAAATGAGGTCCTGGCACCTCGAGGGTTAAATCAGTGCAGTGGCCCGGTAATCTGCAGTGAAACACTGTTCCCCGCTCAAAAAATGCCCCTTAATTGGCTCCTGGACGCGCTGCGGTGTCCCCTCTACAGCCCGGGGAATGGCGTTGTGGATCGGCACTATGGAAGGGCTGCGTGCGTCTGGAGACCCGCGTGAGCCCTAGAGATGCACGTTGGGTGCCCGTAAAGGCCCCGATGTGCGCTCGCTCCCAGCGGTAGGGGCCAGTCTCCTCCGGCTCGCGGCCCGCTGCGCCGAAGCGGCGGTGCCGGCGGCCGGAGGAAAAGCCAGGAACAAACCTATAGCGCAACACACGCTGGTAACGGGCACACGGCGGGAAACGGAGCGGGCTGGGGAAGCCCTGCACCGGACCCAACCGAATGAGCGTGCGGCACACCTACAACCATAGCACAAGCCCGAAAATCGACAAAAGAAACAAGTACAGATATAATCAAATGTATATAAATCGTAATATAATAGAAATCAATAAGTTATGTATGCAGAGAATAGTGCATAGAAAGTAGAGAGGCACTTAACTAAGCTGTGGAGCAGCAAAGACAGAGGAGGCCAGATTAGTGTCTCTCTGCTTTGTATGCTTGTTCATGCTGTGATTGGACATTATGATGGAGGTGTCGTTCAAAGCCTCATGGGTATTGTGGTTTTTCAATACTGAAGTTTTACTTTCATTGGCTGCTGTGTTTTGCAGTAAAGAAATCAGAAAGCATAATCAGAAGCCTCCAGTCCTGCCATAGAATTACAGAGTAGGCTGTAAGAAAATACATAGAATGCAGTTTTTAAAGCCAGTAGCATGCCTTTGAATTAAATTGCTTTCTTACAACAGCTGCTAACTATGTGATGATGCACTGTACACTAGAAGAACCACTAGTGGGGCCGCAGTGGTGGAAAACAAGTATTTATTCTTAAGGTACATTCAGCAGGAGAGCGCCGGGCATCCGGTGCTATCCGATGGTTTCCCCCGTCTCGCGCTGCGAGCCCCAAAATAACCGCCACGCGCACTACGTCGTGATGTAGCGCGCATCAACTAGAGCGTGACTCTATATATCTCCCCCTTTTGCATACCAACGGAAAACATACAGTCTAATTATGAACTAAGCTATTTGGCTTCTCCAAGTTCAAAGTCTTGAAATCGGGTAGGCCTCACCACCGCTCTACCTGCTCGTGTGTGCCTTACCGGAGTAGAGGGAACTTCTCTGGGATTGTTCTCTGCTGGGCTCACCACCTTATCCCCTTGAGTACCGGGCCTTTCTCTCCTCGAGGTCTCACTCTCCTCTGAGGTTCCGTGACAATTATAGTGGTGTTGTCGACTCGTTCGAATATGGACGAGTTTGGTATCTATGAACCGCAAATGACGAGTTTAGTGGGTGTACGCGTTTTCGCTACACTGGCCTGAACCGTTCGTCCTATTCGTGGGTTTCTTCATCTGAACCCACGGGTTCCATTTTAGATACGGCATCCATTTTGTCTCTTGCCCTCAAGTAGCCAGCGAACGGACACTGTCCGCTTCGTGACCCTGGGATTCCCAAACCCTTGCGGAAGACACGTGTTCCTTTGAGGGTGTCTTTATGATGAGGGGGATGACACAGCAAAGGCAGATGGCCCCCGCTCGAGATTCATCTTGCCGTGCCGGTCTATTGTTTTAGCCGTGCATACATTAGGCATGAATCCTTTGATCCTGCAATCGTGCTTCCGATATTGCCCCCACACTCTTTTGCAATCTGTTGTCTATCTCTGTCTTCCTTCCACCTGTTTCTGTCTTCTCTCAAACTCGTTTACAGCCGGAATGGAATGTACTTAATGGTGGGATAACGTACTTTTACAGTTGGGAACCGGCGATGCTACTGTAATTATGTTCCGGGCTCTTGAAGACATGAAAGCGACCCTCTTGAAGTTTACTGTGGGAACTGAGTTGTAACCTTTTGTTCGTCATGTTGTGTTATGACTAAAATCTGTATAAAAGGAGCGATCCACTGTTGCAATTTGAAGCAGTCTCCTAGAACCTACACATGCTGTACTTCTTGTGACTTCTGTGTTCCCTGCAGTAAATAAACCTCGATCTTTGACGCCGAAGGAAGTGTCCCGTGTCTCTGTGATTTGTACGCCGGAACAGGTAACCCACGAAGGTTTCAGGTGTTGTCCCCTGGCACCGCTGGGCCTTAGAATAGCCCAGTCCTTCAGTTGGCGCCCAACGTTGGGCAACATCAGCGGTACCGGTCCAAAGCCCGACGATCGTGCGGAACTTCGTGTGAAATCTCCAAGGGAAGGTGCACCCCGCTTCATCGATCCTGTTGTCGAAATAAGTGGTCCGAAGATTTTTCCCGCGAAGATCCCCGCCTCCTGACGGCTGTGACGGGCTGATGCCCTGACTGTCGACCTGTTTTGGCGCCTGGCGTAGTCCTTTGTACAGCGAGACGATAGACGGGCCTTCCTGGTGACGCCATTGCTCTTTCAGTTAAGTATTTGTGGGTCGCTCCCAGAGTCCTTGGTTGTTGTTGTTGAAACTTGGTTGTTTGCATAGTTCCATTGCATTTGTGGTTCTTAGTTATTGGTTCTTAGTTGTTGGGTTTTATTTGACGATTGCAATTGCCAAAGACCGAGGGTCTTGCATTTTTGCGAGGACATCGTAATTCGATAACCCTTGAAGTTTGTAAACTCGGTTAGTGTGCACGATGCCTGGCCGTAGTACTTTGTTTAGTTGCTTTAAATGTTGCGGTGCGGATTCCCGATTGGAGGACTCATGTCCGATACCTCCAGTTGGAACTCCGATTTATGAGCTCTATAGTCGCCACGGAGTGGGTCCTATCGTGTACAATGATTATTGGATCCGCTACACTAAAGATGATGGTGTCCTTAGTTGGCCACCTCATGGTAGTTTCGAAACTGCAATTTTGGATAATCTCGAAGCAAAATTGTTCAAAAAGAAATCTAGGCCGGCCATGTTTGATTCCTTTCGTTTATGGCGCAAAGAGGCCAAGCAGAAAGAAATCAAACAGCTTAAGAAAAATAAGAGGGAAGGTATTGTTACGGTGATGAGAAATGCAGAGCAGTTCCAGCGAGACAAAGAAGAGAAGGAAAAGGAAGTTTTTGCTAGACTGCAACACATGGCGGTGGATAAGTGTTATCCTGTTTTACCGTCGAGTACTGATAAGAAGGGAGAAGAAGCGGTAGAGGACCCTTTGTTGTCCTACCTACTGAAATCACCACCTCCATACGCACAGGATACTATAGCCCCTGTGGTTCCTCCTGTTCCTCAACCTGTTGTTCCGGCAGCTGCTGGTCAGCCTGTCGCTGGTTCTGTCCTTCCAAATCCCCTTGTTCCTCAAGTTGTCCCTGTTCCCTTACCTGCCCCTCTTCCTACTGCTCCACTGCCTATACCTTCTCAGTCTGCTGTTCCTGCTACTTCTGCTGTCTTGGCTACTCCTACTGCTCCTACGTTCAGCCCTCATGTTGTTGCCCCTGTACTTCTCTCCTCTTCTCCGTCTGTTCGTAGTCGCATACCTAATGCTGTTGCTAATCTTTACTCTCCATTTGGACCGATCCTTGGGTCCGATGTTTCTGATGTCCCTCAAAGACGTAGTCAAATTCCTGGTGGTAGGGAGAGCGATACGTTAATAAAAATGTCATGTAATTGGATTAGGTATCCCATTAAACACACCCCGCGCCTGGTTTATGAGACGTTTTCTCAATTTAATGAACCCACGCAGAGATTTGTGTTTGAGGAAATGTGTAAATGTTTACGAGAGGTATGGGATAACGATGAGGTAGACAATGTGCCGCCCGAAGTGACTGAACTCCAGCTTCAGTTTTCGAGTGGTATGATTGTGGGCAGTAATGTTCGACGTGCTGTGGAGCGCCTCCTATCTTTTCGATCTACAGTACTACCTCGAGCATTGTTTAAGGACAAAACTGAGGAATGGATGGCAACACCTGGTCAGTATCCCATGCGAGAAGTCCCCCCAGTGTGGATGCCAGGTGATCCTGCTGCTAATCCCGCTATTCCGCCACACTTCTAGAGAGTTTGGATACACCTCCCATGGAAGCGGTCGGAAGTTTTGCAGGTGAAGCAAACTTTGCCTGACCCCCGCAAAAATCCGGCAGGTTATTATAAGGAGTTATCCCAATTAGTGGATGCTACTGTCATGAACCTTGCCGATATCGACATGTTGTTCGGTAATGTAGTACCCCAACCAATTTGGGCAAAAATCCGTCAAGAGAATCACGTAGCCAAGTTAGGCGGTGATTGGGCTGCTCTTGCGGCGGCCGACGGACGACAAGTTGGTGGGGCTAAGCCTGAACAGATTATTGAAAATCTGCCCCAGAGGATAATTACACTTATGAAGACGCTTATGCCAGCAATGAGATTCAATTGGGATAAACTGTCTGCGTGCAAGCAAAAGAAGGACGAGAGTGTCTCCGATTTCTTTACGAGATTTGAGGAGGCATTCATCGATCATAGTGGTCAGGATATGAGCACTGAGGGAGGCCAGCGATTATTTGTAGATAAATTTGTATCAAATTTGTTGCCTGAACTCAGCAACAAATTGAAAAATTCCGAAAGTTCGTGGGCTGTTTCTACCTCTGCTCAGATATTAGCTACGGCTCAATATTACGAAAATAGGGAGAAAGAGGAAAATGATCGTGCGGATAAGAAAACTAAGGATCTTAAAACTAAAGTTCTGTTACAGCAAGCGTATCCTCCGCGCTCGAATCAAAATGACGCACAGCAGCAAAATAGATCGCAATCACAGTCTTCTAGGTTGCAGTCGCGTAATGACTTCTCTACACCGAGATCTATGCTTGGCTATAATCAATGCGCATACTGTAGGGGTGAGGGCCATTTGAAATTTATTTGTCCAGTTTTGCGTGACCGGAACAATGGTGTTTCGACTTGAGGAGGTCGTAGTGGTCCTCAACAGGCTTCACGTGGTAGAGGACGCGGTGTCACCCAAGATCAGAATGAGCGTTCTACCATTTCGAACAATTGCTTTGATCAGCGTGGTTCATCGTCAGGTAGATCTGCACAGTATCATGTGGACGACTGTTACGTCGAGCATGATATTGATGTTGGTAATTACTAGGACAGCCACAGACAAAGAGAGGGAGTAGTATCAGTTACGGTTGATCAGAGAGGGCCTTACGTCGCAGTTGCCACATCGGGCGTAGTTGAGCCTTTTCTGTTGGACACTGGTGCAGCGAAAAGTTCCATTATGCATTCGAAACTCCCTGGCGCACCTTTGTCTGGCTTAACGAATGTTTCCGTTGGATTCTCTGGCGCCCCCGTTAGCAATCCGGTTTCTAGCCCTTTGCCCCTCACAATTGGGCCTCGTGAGCTGGAAGCTCCTTTGATTTTGACTACTGGTTGTGGTGAGAATCTTTTGGGCCTGGATTTGCTGAAACGGTTATATGCGACCTTGTACTGCTCTCCTTCGGGAGTGGAGCTTACATTGGGTCAGAGAGTGATCTCTCCTATGTACTTGTCAACTGATAAGCTCCCACCGGAATTGAGTTCTCTTCCTAAGTCTTTGTGGGCAACAGGTCCCAATGATGTGGGCCTGCCTTATGTTGTCCAATTGAAGTCGAATGTGCGATTGCCACGCATTCCCCAGTACCGTATCTCTCTCGATGGTGAACGAGCGCTGTTAGCGATTATCTATGACTTGATCGAGAAGGATGTCATCGAGGAGACTCGGGGAAATGTGTGTAATAGTCCTGTGTTACCTATTTTGAAACAAACTGATCCATCTAAGCCTCCTGTGTACCGTTTTGTCATTGATTTGAGGGAGGTAAATAAAATTGTGATTCCACAATTTCCTGTGGTGCCTGACATTACGGCTTTACTGACTCTGATTCCAGCCTCTGCCTCTTGGTTCTCAGTGATCGATCTGAAGAATGCTTTCTTTAGCATTCCGATTGCTGAGGAAAGCAGAGATCTATTTGGCTTCTCATTAGGTGGTCGTAGCTTTAGGTTTAAAAGCGCTCCTCAGGGCTACTGTGAGAGTCCATCGATCTACAGCCAAGCCCTGAAGAGTCAACTTGATGCGTTTGTGTTACCGGCTGGTGTGGCCTTGATTCAGTACGTTGATGACTTGTTAGTTGCTGCTGACACTAAAGAGATTTGCAAAGCTGCTACAGTATCGTTGTTACAGCATCTTTGTGACTTACATCACAAGGTGTCACCTTCTAAACTGCAATATTGTTGTCAAGAAGTAACCTATTTAGGTCACTTATTGTCAAAGGAGGGAAGAAGGTTGACCCCAGAGAGAATTGCAGCGATCGCTCGAATAACTGTGCCAACAACTCAGAGAGATGTGCGTGCCTTCCTAGGTATCACGTCATACTGCAGGCAATGGATTCCAAATTTTTCATTGCTAGCGAAGCCATTGGTAGCCCTCACGTGCAAGGACGTTCCGACTCCTTTGCCATGGACTGAAGAGTGCCAGAAAAGTTTTTCAGAATTGCGTGATGCGTTGTGTTCGGCCCCTGTGTTAGGTACTCCTGACTACAGTAAGCCGTTTACACTATACGTTCACGAGAGAGAGGGTTGGGCGTTGAGTGTCTTGACGCAGCAATTTGTTGGTAAGCAGCGTCCATGTGCATATTTTTCCTCGACCTTGGACCCAGTAGCTAGAGCATTGCCGAGTTGTCTAAGAGCGACAGCGGCAGCTGCGGTGTCAATCCGGCAATCTGCAGGACTGGTCATGGATAATATGCTCACGGTGATGGTTCCGCATGCAGTTGACACTCTCTTGAATCGTGCAAAAACGCAACACTTGACGAGCGCAAGGTTGTCCGGTTATGAGTTGACGCTTTTGGCAAGTCATATACAAATAAAGCGCTGTAATGTACTGAACCCGGCGACGTTGTTGCCAACGCATATGGAATCAGATGATGTACCACCACATGATTGCTATTTACGAACTGAGGAAGAAACGAAGGGTCGTGTTGACCTAAAAAACACTCTATTGGCAGATCCGGATGGTACTTTGTATGTTGATGGTTCGTGTTTCAAGTTGCCGAATGGTGATGTGACGACTGCGTATGCTGTGGTGACATTGAGTACGGTTGTGGAAACTGCGAGATTGAGTCAGAATTCCGCGCAGGCGGCAGAGTTGATTGCGTTGACAAGAGCGTGTGTTTTGTCTAAGGGAAAGCGAGTGAATGTGTTTCTGGATAGTCAATATGCATTTGGCGCTGCACATAGCTTTGGTCGTCTGTGGAGAGAAATAGGATTTATGACATCGCATGGCACGAAGATCCAACACGGACAGCTCGTGAACTATCTTTTGGACGCACTTACATTGCCTAAGCAGGTGGCGATTATTAAATGCAATGCGCACCGAAAGGTTACGGATGATGTTGGTCGTGGTAATGCGTTTGCAGATGAGATTGCTAAAGAGACAGCTAAAAACCTTGCAACCCGAATGTACGTTACGAGTTCAGTAAGGTGGCCGGCAGAGACTGGTATGTGTGAGGATACTGTTGAAAGCGTGAAAGCGATTCGGAATGAGGCTACTGAAACTGAAAAGACTAAGTGGAAAGAAAGCACGGGAAAGTTAGATGCGCACGGATGTTGGATTGATTTGTCGGAGTGTCAGAGGTGGATGTTACCGGATGCATATGAGCTAGCCGTTGTGACTATGGCTCACGGCTTGTCACATATTAGCGCGAAAGGTATATGCAAGTTGCTGTCCCCTGTATGGAAGAATGATGGTATTGCTAAGTGTGCTGAGAGAGTGGTTAAGAATTGTATGGTATGTATGATGTACAATCCCGGCAAAGGCACCCCCACTCCACCTGGCCATTTTGCTCCTCCTATATGTCCCTTTGAGGTTATCCAACTGGACTTCATCCATATGGAGAGATGAATAACCTGAAGTACGTTTTGGTTGTGGTTTGCGCGTTCTCCAGATGGATCGAGGCCTATCCTCTTAAAGATAATACTGCACTGTCAACAGCGAAAGTCCTACTGAAGGAATACTTTCCTCGGTATGGAATGCCACGGATTGTATGGTCAGATAACGGAAGTGAGTTTGTGGGGAGTGTGATGAAGAGTGTGTGTAAGGGCCTTGGAATTAGACAAAAATTCCATAGCGCCAATCATCCCCAGTCAGCGGGTTTGGGTGAAGGGTACAATGGTACTCTGAAACTGAAACTTGCTAAGATTCAAGCTACGACTGGTCTTTCATGGCCTGATGCCTTACCTCTGGCTCTCTTGTCGACCAGGGCGACTGTACACTCTCGAGTAGGGCTTAGCCCATATGAGATTGTGTTCGGCCGTCCTGCGAACATTTGGGGAGTCCCGAGGCCTAAGGCCTTTGATAGTCTTGAGTACCCAATGTTAATTGATTATCTTCATGATCTGACTGCTAAACTGAGGTTAATTCATCAACAGGTCTTTGAAGCTCTACCGGCACAGACTGAGGGTCCTGGACATCGGCTCCAACCGGGTGACTGGGTGGTGACCCGCAACTTCGTCCGGAAGTGCAATTTGGAGCCGAGATTTGTGGGTCCGTTCCAAGTCCTCCTAGCCACAAGGACTGCAGTTCGTTTGGAAGGCAGGAAGAATTGGGTGCATGCCACCCACACCAAAAAAGTGCCTATCCCCTTGCCAGCAGATTCTTGGGTGAGGACTGGAATTGCCGCAACGGAAACAGAGACCCCAACAAAATTTGTGCCGTTTAGTGATGCTCAACCTGTAGGAAACACTTCATTGCAGTCAGATACATTTGTTGAACCATCAGTATTGGAGAACTCGAGGCTTGAATTGTCATCTGATCGATTGGACGCTGTTTCACAATCTGAACAATTATTTGAAGAACAGACTCGTCCAGGAAGAAGCAGATATTTTCTTCGTTCTCATAACAAAGACTAATAAACGAAAACCCCCTTTTGTTTTTTCCCCTTTTTGAATTCATATTACCCCTTACTGTTGTCTTGAACATTATGAACAATTGCATCCTCTATCAATTCTTAAGTTCTTTTCCACATATGTTTCTTTTTCCACCGCTAGGAGATTTGCACTAAAATTGAATGATTGATTAAAAAAAAAACCTTACATCCGGGTTGACCGTAGGGCCGTGCGGGTACTTCCTTCTGTTTAGCAGGTTCCTGACACTAGGTCGGTACTTTTGTCGATTCCTGGGAACTCCTGGGAATTGATAATCGCTACTCAGAACGAAGTGCGTCAAGAACGTTGCGGACGGTTTTAAAGGATGAAATTCTCTAAGTTGTCGGAAGTGGAGAGGATGCTAGCTCAAAGATCGACATTGCATGGGGTTGTACGAACAAAATGCTGTTTCAGGTATTTCTGCTGTTTCTGACTGTTTCCATGTTATTAGTGGGTGGAGTGTACTTTGGAATACAGTTGTTATTACCTTCTGCTTTACCTACTTCTTTTTCTGAACCGAAATATATTCCTACTGTTTCTCCACATTCCTTTCATCCTCTGCCCCAACATGAACAGGTTAGACGTGCGGAATTCATGAACAACTCCTTTGTCCAGCTTCTTCATCAACATCAGCTGGTGATGAACACTACTAACTGTTGGGTGTGTGGTTTAATGCCACATACCATGGATAGGGGTATTCCGTATTTGGTTCTTCCTTATAGCTCCCAGGGGTCAGCTCGAGCATTCCAAACTATGTTTCGACGAGCACTAGATTCCTACCCCCACCGAGAGCCACGCACTGCAGATCATGGTCCCGGCCCGTACCACAAGCCTTTGGCAAGAGCGATTGCTGATTTAGATAGAGATATTTTTGACGCATCGCTTATCCCAGAGGAAGAGGTGCGAGCATACAAGGATCTGAGTGAGGCTGAGTACAGTATATCAGTGGGTGATAGGCAGCTTAAGAGCTCGTCTCCGATTTGGATCGTACCCCATCTCGGTAATTTCTGCTTGAAAGGCCTTGGTCGAAGCCCACGAGCTCAGCTTGGGAGGAGTGCTTGCACTGAAACGTATGTTTTACCAACACTCTCTTCCCCTGTTCTTCTGACTGCCAAGGGTACATACTTTGTATGTTACGACCGCGCATATACATGGTTGCCCCGTGACTTCTCGGGCACCTGTTATATTGCGAATCTGTTGCCACCGACCTTCACAGTTGGCTCGGACTATCACAAGACTAGAGTTGTGAGAGGCGTTATTAGCGAAGAGGACACTGCCGGTCAAGAAGCAGGAGACTTCTTTAAGGGTTTCCTGCCGTTTTGGGGACCTATGATCAATAGTAGGAACCTGAGACAGTTGACTCGTGTGGTGGAATCAACGGCTAATATAACTGCAAGTGCTCTTGGTAATCTGACAGCAGAGCTTCAGGCGGACAGGCTTATGACGTTGCAAAACCGTATGGTTTTAGACGTTGTTCTTGCAGATAGAGGTGGTGTATGTAAGGTGATCCATTCGAGTTGCTGCATTTTCATTCCTGATAACGCTCCAACTGTCTATCAAGCCATCTCGAAGTTGCATAAGATCTCCGAGTCCATACACGTGGACGTAGGTGATTGGACGCTACTAGGATGGTTTTGGGGCCTAATGTCGACGTGGGGTTGGAAGATTCTGATGATCATTGGGGTTGTTGTAGCATTGTTGTTCACGTGTTGTCTTTGTGTGCAGTGTGGTCCTGCCTTATGTGGCCTCTGTGCTACGACGTGTATAAGACGGCCATCTGTTACCAAGGAAGCATTGATGGATAGAATGATGTTGCAGCAACATCTGAATGATCCGATGAATATCAAGATCGATTCTGATATCGACTAGTGCTTGCCTACATGAGGGCAAAAGGAACGTCTGAGGTTCCGTGACAATTATAGTGGTGTTGTCGACTTGTTCGACTATGGACGAGTTTGGTATCTATGAACCGCAAATGACGAGTTTAGTGGGTGTACGCGTTTTCGCTACACTGGCCTGAACCGTTCCTCCTATTCGTGGGTTTCTTCATCTGAACCCACGGGTTCCATTTTAGATACAGCATCCATTTTGTCTCTTGCCCTCAAGTAGCCAGCGAACGGACACTGTCCGCTTCGTGACCCTGGGATTCCCAAACCCTTGCGGAAGACACGTGTTCCTTTGAGGGTGTCTTTATGATGAGGGGGATGACACAGCAAAGGCAGATGGCCCCCGCTCGAGATTCATCTTGCCGTGCCGGTCTATTGTTTCAGCCGTGCATACATTAGGCATGAATCCTTTGATCCTGCAATCGTGCTTCCGATATTGCCCCCACACTCTTTTGCAATCTGTTGTCTATCTCTGTCTTCCTTCCACCTGTTTCTGTCTTCTCTCAAACTCGTTTACAGCCGGAATGGAATGTACTTAATGGTGGGATAACGTACTTTTACAGTTGGGAACCGGCGATGCTACTGTAATTATGTTCCGGGCTCTTGAAGACATGAAAGCGACCCTCTTGACGTTTACTGTGGGAACTGAGTTGTAACCTTTTGTTCGTCATGTTGTGTTATGACTAAAATCTGTATAAAAGGAGCGATCCACTGTTGCAATTTGAAGCAGTCTCCTAGAACCTACACATGCTGTACTTCTTGTGACTTCTGTGTTCCCTGCAGTAAATAAACCTCGATCTTTGACGCCGAAGGAAGTGTCCCGTGTCTCTGTGATTTGTACGCCGGAACAGGTAACCCACGAAGGTTTCAGGTGTTGTCCCCTGGCACCGCTGGGCCTTAGAATAGCCCAGTCCTTCACCTCTCCTAGATGTTCTCCTGCCACGGGGATGTCACTGTCTCCCAACTCATCGCTGCTTCCACCTGCACCAGGATTCCCTTCTCTTTCAGGGGTAGTTTCTTCATTCTCCTGTCCTCCCATTATCTTCATGGGACCATTGTAGAATCTTATTACATTTAGACATGCCGTCTTGGGACCATACATTTCCATCGCTGAGCAATGCTGCTCTGTCGTATACTTCCTTTACTTGTAAAGGTTGGCTGTATTTGCTGTCCCCTTTTCTCTGCAGCACTGCCAGTTTGACTCTAACCCATTCCCCTCTCTCAAGGGCTGTTTCTTTCACATTCCTCCTTCGGTTATAATGTTCAGCGTATATCCTTTGGGCTTTCTCTAGATTATGCTGCACCACCGCTGGAGACCACTTGCTTGTTACTGTCTTCTCCT
Organism: Lissotriton vulgaris; assembly: GCF_964263255.1. NCBI lineage: Eukaryota > Metazoa > Chordata > Amphibia > Caudata > Salamandridae > Lissotriton > Lissotriton vulgaris. The sequence continues at coordinate 547,323,971 of NC_141699.1, read as the reverse complement.
TCCACGCTAGGTTGTCTTTGGTGAGGGGGTCTCGCCCTCTCTGGATCTGGAAGGGGCTATACCCAGTGCTCGTGGGGGTGATGCGGTAGGCCCACATCATACTTTGGACCACCTTTTCCCAATCCTTGCCCATCAAGATGGCAGCTTGTATGGATCCCATTATGACCCTATTAAACCGCTCCACTTGACCATTTCCAGCTGGGTGGTATATGGAGGTGTGTTTGGCTTTGATGCCATTCCTCTCCATGTACTGGTACCACTTCTCTGAGGTGAACTGTGGTCCAATGTCGCTCAGTATGGATCTGGGAATACCTTCTCTGTGAAGATAGATGTAAGGAATCGGAGCAATGTTTCTGTGTCCATCTCTTCCTGTATGTGCACTTCCGGCCACTTCGAGTACCTGTCCATGAGGACACATAGGTATTTTGGCATGCCCTGGGTGTCTAATATAGGTCCCAGAATGTGTACGGACACCTCCTCCCAGGGATTTATCGGGCTGGCAAACTTCCCTAGAGCTGGTCTTAGGGGTGTCAGGGTCTTGTCTGCTTGTTGACACTGATCGCAGTCCCTTACATGTTTTTCCACTTGGATGTCCCTTCCTGGCCACCAGTACATTTGCTTTGTTCTCATCTTCGTCTTTACGATTCCCAGGTGCCCCTCGTGTAGTACTGCTAACAGGTGAGGTATCAGTGTTGTCGGTGGGACTACTTTGTCCCCTCTGTACAAAAATGTTCCTTTGTCCCCTATAGACCGTTCCTCTCGTACCTCATAGAATTCCTGAGTGCCGTCCGTAAATGTTTCTTTTCTGGCCATCCCTGTAGTATACATTCTTTGACCTCTCCGATGTCCCGGTCTTCTCCATACGCTTCGGTCCACTCCTGGTTACTTATTACTCTCTCCAGATCTTCCATTAAGGCTACCATCTCCTCACTCTCTTCTGCACTGCCGGAGGCTTCTTCCATTGCTGAAGCTCTACTAAGGTAGTCCGCTACCTTGTTTCTTGTTCCTGGGATGTATTCCACATTGTACCTGTAGTCTAGCAGTTTCAACGTCATCTTGGCGATGTGTGGCGTGGCGCTCGCATGTCCACTTGATGTGAGGACCTTGACCAGGGGTTTGTGGTCAGTCTTGAGTTGGAACCTCGTACCCCATATGAACTGGCGGAACTTCCCCATGGCTCACACTACCGCTAGCATCTCCTTCTCTATTACGCTAAATTTTTGGTCCGTGGGAGATGGAGACCTTAATGCGAAGCTGAGGGTCTCCATTGTTCCATCTTTCCTTTCCTGCATGAGGACTGCTCCCAGTCCTTTTTCGCTGGCGTCCGTTGTCAACACTGACCGCCCTTGGGGGTCATATCCTTGTAGGGGTATAGCTTGGCTGATGTCGTTTTTCAGGGCATTAAATTCCTTTTATGTCTCCTCTGTCCATGTGAACACTGTTTTGTCCTTAATGAGTTGCCTCAGGTGGTGCGTCTTGGTGGCAAAATGTTGTACAAATTTGCTGTAGTATTCAGCCATCCCTAAGAAGGATCTCACCTCCTCTTTGCTGTTTGGGGCCGGGGCGTCACAAATCGCCTTCACATTGGCCCGTTTGGGCGTGATGCCATGTTCTCCAATCTCGTGCCCCAGGTATGTGACAGAGGTCATTCCGAGTCGGCATTTCTCCCACTCCGCTGTTAGGCCGTTGCTTTCCAGGATTCGAAGCACCATGTCCAGCTTCCTATCATGATCCTTTAGACCTTTTCCCATCACCAATATGTCGTCCTGGAAGTACTGCACACCTTCAATGTCTTTAAATAGGCGGTGCATCAATTTCTGGAATACTGCTGCCGCCGCCGCGAGACCAAAGGGCATGTGGCGGAATTGGTAACATCCGAAGGGTGTTATAAACGATGTCAGTTTCCGGCTCGCTGGGTGCAAAGCTATTTGATGATAGGCTGAAGTGAGATCAATAGTGGAGAACCACTTTACTCCTTTAGTCTTTGCCAACATCTCTTCAATGTGTGGTAGCGGGAATTTTTCCACAACTATGCATTTACTCAGCTCTTGTAAATCTACACAGAGACGGACCTTGCCATTAGGTTTCATTGCTACCACCAGGGGTGCCAGCCACTCTGAGCAATTTATTGGTTCGATGATTCCGTTCTTCTCCAGTCTGCGCAACTCCTGCTGTACCGCTTCTCTTACCGCTATGGGTATGTTCCTTACTTTGTGCAAAATTGGTTTGGAGATCTGCTTGAGGTCTATCCGATGCGTGAATTTTTCTAATTTGCCGACCTTCCTGCTGAATACCTTAGGAAATTCACTCTTCATCTTCTCAAAGTCCGGCCAATGCTCTGGGGCAGTCATTAGCACTTGCGTGTCTCCTCCTGGATCCAACTGTATACCCAAGTCACCATGGTCCATCCACCCTAAGACCGACGGCCCCTTCTCTGCTACGTACAATTTGCCCTCCGCACTCTGCCCTTTGAACTCGAAGGTTAGGACTCTCTAACCGACCATCGTGATGGGTTCTCCTGTGTACGCAACAGGTCTTATGTCCGGTGGCTCTAGTCGTGGGCCTTGGCTGGGTCTGAAATTCTCATTCCACACTGCTCTTTGGACAATGGTATACGGGGAGCCCGAGTCCACTACATTTTTAATCTGTCCTCCTCCTATCACCATGTCACATTGTGGCTTGCGGAGCGTCTGCAATCAATGCCTAGTACCTGACCTTCCACACACAGTACGCTGTCTTCTTTGTCCTGTTCTCTATCTTCTTCCTCCTCCGGATCTTGCACCACGTACTTCACCGTGGGTCTGCTCATCTTGCGGCTGCATACCTTTTCATAGTGTCCCACTATGCCACAGAACATGCATTTCGCTCGGAACACCGGACATCTTTTGTTGTGGGCTGCATGGGACTGGCTTCCACACCGGTAGCACGCGCTTGTGCTTTCTCTGTTCTGCTTCCTTTGCTGCATGGGTTTTCCCATCCATCTGTTTGGTCCTTTACTTTCTGCCTACATGGCTTTGTTCCTTCCTGTTGGTTCTGCATCATCTACTTTGTTCACCATGGGCCTCAGGGCAGGTTCTCTCTTTGCTGCGTCGGCGCACCTTTTTGACAGTTCTGCCTTTTTCACCATGGCTATCACCTCCTTAAGCATGGCGTTTCCATTCACCCATAGTTTGTCCTGGACAGCCTTATTGGTGGTGTGCATGACTATCTGGTCCTTTATGAATTCGTTGTGCAAGACACCGAATTTACAAGTTATCGCCAGCTTCCTTAGCCCGGCGACGTAGTCGTCTATCGATTCGCCAGCTTCCTGTTTCCTCTGCTGGAAATTGTATCTATCAATGGATGTACACACTGCTGGTCGATAGTGGTTGTTCAGATCTTCTATTGCGTGTCTGAATACGTCATCGTCTGTGGCTTGCCTGGGTGTGGGCACACGATTCTGGAATACCGTAATCCCTTCCGGGCCTAAGTTATGCAGGAGTATCCTCTTCTTCCTTTTACTGGGAAAGGCTTCTCCGTTCTCGTCTTCGAGATATTCTATGTAGTTCATGAAGTACTCTCTCCAGTCTTCCTACTTCATCTGAGGCTCTCCTGGTTTGGGCAAGAACGGGATCGGGGTCGTAAGTGACGATGCCTGCGCCCTCATTTCGGTGCGTGTTACTGGTGCGCTTGGTTCGGCTGGGGTCCCTTTGAGCCCCCTTCCCCGCTCCTCACTGACTCCGCCAGGGCCTCAATCGTGTGCGGGTGCTTCTCCTGGATTGGCCTCCCACTTGGTGTCCCTTTCTCAGTCTCTTTTCTTTTCCTTGTGCTACAGGGTTCACTGTGGGGTCTATTCCTGATTCCCAGCTTTAGTGACCTTCTGTCCCCTGTACCTGATACTCTTATGTTCCTTCTGCTGCTCTGTCTACTTGGCGCTGTGCCTCTGCCACGCTCTCCTGCTGCTTTTCCTGTACTCTCGTGGTGGTCCTCTGGTCTCTTTGTGCTCCACTCCTTTCCTATGCTGGGTTCTCCTTTCGTGTCTATTTTCTTTTTTTTTTTTTCTTCCTGTGGCATCCCGGCCTCGTTGCCACTGTGATGATGCACTGTACATTAGAAGAACCACTCGTGGAGCCGCACTGGTGAAAAACAAGTATTTATTCTTTAGGTATATTCAGCAGGAGAGCGCCCGGCATCCGGTGCTCTCCGATGGTTTTCCCCCGACTCGCGCTCGCGCTACAAGCCCCAAAATGGCCGCCACGCGTGCTACGTCGTGACGTAGCGCGCATCAACTATAGCGCGACTCTACAAACTATGCCTGCTTTACAAAACATAAAAAGATACCTCCCCCCGTTCTCAGCCAAGCCTCTCTAAAAACCTCAAATCTACCGGGACAGCTGGCTAAAAACCGGGACTGTCCGGGCAAATCCTGGACGCCTGGTCAGTCTACCCTAGTCTGAGGAATACAACATTTTCCAGCTATCGCGACAAGAATGTTAGATTCCATTAAGGACACAGAGGCGAGGATTATGCTTTCTCAAATTCCTTTGCTACTCACAGCAGCCAATGAGAAAAAAGTAAACATTCAAACAAACTACATTTCCCAGGAGGCTTTGAACCACGCCTCCTTCAACAGCCAATAGTAATCAAGGATAATATATAAAATTATGAGGCACCAGCTTGACTACATCTTTCTTTGCACAAAGCAGTTCTGTTAAATGTCTAAACACAATCAATAGTCCAGGCCCTCAACGGAGAGCAGCCACAGCATATCAAGCTCTCAACGGAGAGCAACTCTCAATAGGTCCCCAACGAGACAGTCTGCCTCCAGCCGCGAGGAAATCCATGTCCTGAAGCATCATAGAGTTAATTCTGTTTTGAATCCGTTCCTGAAACCAGAAACAAGTTTGAAAATACAGAACCCAAAAGAATTTGATAAGTCAGGTTGGGAAAAAAAACTGACATCACATTATGTATCATCAGCCAACATGACAGTTGTAAATCTTACCTGTCCCAACGGGTGGGGTAATCCTCGCATCCGTGTCCTTAATAGAATCTAAAATTCTTGTTGCGATAGCTGGAGAATTTTGTATTCTATGGCAGCACCGGAGGCTTCAGATTATGCTGGTTCAAAGCTGACCAACCACAACAGACGAAACATGTGTATTAGGTTTAAAATGAAAACTTTAAACTTAGAATCTGAAGACAAATCTGCAGCCCAGAAAATATCTTCTAAACGTGAACCCAGAGTATAAGCCTTGGACCCATACCTCCTCTAGTAGAATGCGCACCATACACTGAAACATCAATTCCAGCTTCAGCCATAACCCATCTGACCCAACGTGCCAGAGTGGCCGCTGACACTGGATGAAAGTCTTCTGAATAACTAATAGCAGCTGACATAAGGGTCCGATCTATGAACCAGTGTACATTTTTCATATACTTCTAAACATTGTAAAACACATAACTTGACATTATGAGGAAAAGCAGGATACTTCACAGAGTGAGACATCGTCTTGGTTTTCCTTGAAATAAGAAAGGACACCTGGGGAGAAAAAATTCTTCCTGCTGCATCTAAAGCATGCACATCAGAAACTCTTCAACATGAAATCAAACACTACAACATAGTACGTTTAGCAGATAATTGCTTTAACAATAAATTCTTGTTATCTGGCAGGATTCTAATGAAGAAAGAACTTTAGAAACATCCCATAACGTAGTGTATCTGGGACGAGGCGGACGCGGCACTCTGATACCCTTCAATAACTTACGCACCAGAGGATGCATCTCTACTGGTTTTCCTTCGATGTGATTGTGCCCAGCAGATAGAGCTGACCTGAAGTTGTTAACATACATGTAAGAGAGACCTGATTCAGCATACTCCGATAAAAAGTTTTAAACTTCCACCAAATCCAATCCCACGGGATCCACCTGCTGTTGAAGGCACCAACCCAACCATCGCTTCTAGGAGGCAGAATATCTTTTGCGGGTGGCTGGAGCCCAAGTCTGGTGTATAAACTCGGCAGCCGCCGATGAAAGTCACTCAAGTCGTTCCTCTCTCCTGAAAGCATCCATACTGTAAGGGATAACTGTTTCTGCAGGACCAGAGGGTGCAGGACTCCCACTGGGTCCTGGCGTAACATAATGAAGACTGGGAACTGAAACAGTAATTCCACTGACAATTCCAACAGTGTCGGAAACCACGACTGAGTTTTCCATAATGGAGTGACTAACACTACCGTCATCATTTGCTTGCGGACATAGGCTGCCACCCTCTGTATTAAGGCGAAGGGGGGGGAAAGCATAATTTCTCTGGAACCCTCAGTCTTGGGGTTACGCATCCGTTCCTGCAGCCATTGGGTCTGGTCTCCAGCTGAAGAAACGCAGGAGCAGAGTATTGAGTCGAGAGGCAAAGAGGTCTATTGTGCAAGGGCCTTGCATTTTCATGATCCCTATAAACAGTTACGGATGGAGTCTCAAGTCGCTGAAGTCCCTCAGAAATCTGGAGATCCAATCCGCTACCCGATTGTCCTTGCCGGGAAGATATTCCGCTATCACACTGACCTTCTGATCAAGGCAAAAATGACAAAACTCCCTCGCAATGTTGGCCAGCAACCTGGTTTTCCTCAGACCTAGGCGATTGATGTATTGCATCACTGAGACATTGTCCATCCGGAGGAGGATGCAGCAATTGCTCTTCAGAGGTGAAATCGCTCTTATGGCAAAGGAGCCAGCTTACAACTCCAGACAACTGATGTGAAACTTTAGTTTGTCAGTGGACCACCATCTGCCTCCGCCTGTGGCAAAGTCTCCACATTTTGCTCCCCAACCCCATCGGCTGGCTTCTGACTCTATGATGACATTGGGAGAGGCTCTGAAAATTGCTTTGCCATTCCACGCTTCCATGTGATCCAACCACTAATGGAGCTCCTTTTGAGCATCCAGGGACAGAGACAAGTGATCGTACGCTTATCGCTTTTGAAGGTAATAGATCTTTAGCCGTTGTAACGCTCTGTAATGGAGAGGCCCTGGGAAAATGGCCTGAATCGAGGGCGCCAGTAAACCCACAATCCCCGCTAGGACCTCAAAGAGACCATCTGTTTCGACATGGTTGAAAGAATCTCTCTCTTTAATGATCTGATCTTGGGCATAGGGAGATGTAACTGAGTGTTTACTGAATCTATTTGAAACCCCAGAAAATCCACCTGTTGCATCGGAGTGGTCATTGATTTCTTGAGAATTATGCAAAGATAAATGGGAGCTCGCACAGCGTAAATGTTCCAAATGTTAGCAAGGTAAAAGTTTGTTGTGTGCAACCAGAGTTGACACCGTCTGGCCAAGCGGTGTAGGGAGTCAACAATAGTATTCAGGGGTCCCCCTACTGGGAGGGGAACACTCTAGTGCACAACGCAATGACCGTAGTCTTATTCCATGAACAGATTAGTCAATGGTCTAAAGATATGAATTTTCAAAAGTCTTTATTCTCTTGATATGAATATTTTTCTTGTGTTCATATTCATTTTTAGTTTCAAAATTAACTGGTGTTATGGCACACTAGGTACATCCACATTAGACATCCTCAATACAGATCCCGATGCATTTCGGGCCAGAGCCCTTTCTCAAGGGAATACTCTACAATAAAAATGAAACGGAACCAGAATAAGTATATATCAAAAAAGTAAACTTGGGAATACTGATTGTTGCATGCAAAAATGGTGAGTAGATGGTGCAAAAAATGAAAGCCCAGTCACAGCAAAACGTGTAAAAATCGTGCAGGGAGGGACGCTACGTCGCTCAAGAAATTGAACAGGTGAATCAGGTGAAAAACGGTAATCTGAATGGGTGAGATAGTACACGGGACCGTGTTTAAGAGTAACATGCAGGAATACTGAATGTGCTCAAACCCAAGAGTGAGTACAACGTTGGGGCGCGCGTGTCCAAAGTCTGTTAGTCAGATTCAAACGCGGGTGAAAACCTCGTGCTTTTAATTTAAAAAGTGGGACGAAAACTCCCCGATTGTTACTTACTTCGTGAATGAGTAAGAAGTGTCTCGCGATGTGCCGGCGAGACGGAGGTGCAGCCATCCAATGTGTGGATGTGTGGATAGATATCGGAAGTGGTAGACATAGAAGAGGGGTGTTGAAAACGCGAGTAGTGAGAGAAACTGTGGAAATAAATAACGGACCATGCAGTGTAAGTGGTAGACAGAAAAAATATCAGCCTCCATGATGGAATGGTCAATAGGACATAATAAAACATAAGAGTAATATGAACAAAGGTTATTAAAGTCTCATTACAAAGAAAATGTTACAAATAACATAAAAATTCAATGCGATCATTCAACCCGTTGGGCGCCATCGTGGCAAGGAATCGGATCCAGTAGTTTTCTCGCTTAAGTAGATTGTTCTTGTTGTTCTGGGTGATTTCAACTTGTTCCAAAACCTGGAATTTTAGTTGAGCCACAGTGTGTCGGTATTCGGTGAAATGAGAAGCCACACTTGATTTGATGTTGTGGGTGCGGATGTTACTCTTATGTTCTAAAATCCTGGTGCGGCATCTGGCATTGACTAGAAGTGAGAAAAAAAGTAGGTCTGCCTTGCTGCAACAAAAACCCAAAGTCCAATCTGACCGGATGGTCGTGGTATCCAAGTACTCCAACACTTCAAATCGATTTCAAGCAATCATTCGAAAACACTGGTCTATTCTGACACTAGAACCAGACTTCATGGGTCTTTTCGAACAACCACCTATCTTTGCCTACACAAGAGGTAGAAACCTGAAAGATCTTTTGTGCAAACGTGACCTGGAAGATAAGATCAAGGTATATAAGGGATTGAAACCTTGTCATAACTGTTCGAATTGCAACAATTGCATTACGGGCAACAGTACATGTCACCCCATGAAAGGACACTCCATCAGACTCAAAGTTAATGCCACCTGCAATTCAAAAAATGTCATTTACCTTCTCAAATGTCCATGTGGCAAATGCTATGTAGGTCACACGGAGAGAAAAATCCGCACCAGGATTTTAGAACATAAGAGTAACATCCGCACCCACAACATCAAATCAAGTGTGGCTTCTCATTTCACCGAATACCGACACACTGTGGCTCAACTAAAATTCCAGGTTTTGGAACAAGTTGAAATCACCCAGAACAACAAGAACAATCTACTTAAGCGAGAAAACTACTGGATCCGATTCCTTGCCACGATGGCGCCCAACGGGTTGAATGATCGCATTGAATTTTTATGTTATTTGTAACATTTTCTTTGTAATGAGACTTTAATAACCTTTGTTCATATTACTCTTATGTTTTATTATGTCCTATTGACCATTCCATCATGGAGGCTGATATTTTTTCTGTCTACCACTTACACTGCATGGTCCGTTATTTATTTCCACAGTTTCTCTCACTACTCGCGTTTTCAACACCCCTCTTCTATGTCTACCACTTCCGATATCTATCCACACATCCACACATTGGATGGCTGCACCTCCGTCTCGCCGGCACATCGCGAGACACTTCTTACTCATTCACGAAGTAAGTAACAATCGGGGAGTTTTCGTCCCACTTTTAAAATTAAAAGCACAAGGTTTTCACCCGCGTTTGAATCTGACTAACAGACTTTGGACACGCGCGCCCCAACGTTGTACTCACTCTTGGGTTTGAGCACATTCAGTATTCCTGCATGTTACTCTTAAACACGGTCCCGTGTACTATCTCACCCATTCAGATTACCGTTTTTCACCTGATTCACCTGTTCAATTTCTTGAGCGACGTAGCGTCCCTCCCTGCACGATTTTTACACGTTTTGCTGTGACTGGGCTTTCATTTTTTGCACCATCTACTCACCATTTTTGCATGCAACAATCAGTATTCCCAAGTTTACTTTTTTGATATATACTTATTCTGGTTCCGTTTCATTTTTATTGTAGAGTATTCCCTTGAGAAAGGGCTCTGGCCCGAAATGCATCGGGATCTGTATTGAGGATGTCTAATGTGGATGTACCTAGTGTGCCATAACACCAGTTAATTTTGAAACTAAAAATGAATATGAACACAAGAAAAATATTCATATCAAGAGAATAAAGACTTTTGAAAATTCATATCTTTAGACCATTGACTAATCTGTTCATGGAATAAGACTACGGTCATTGCGTTGTGCACTAGAGTGTTCCCCTCCCAGTAGGGGGACCCCTGAATACTATTCTTGAGAATTATCACAAACCCTAACTCTTGTAACAGAGAGGTTGTTCACCCTAGATGAGTGTGGAGGAAGTTCTGATCTTGGGCGAGAAGCCGCATGTCTTTTAGGTAAACAATCATGTTTACCCCCATCTCTCTCAGCCGAGTGACCACTGGCTTCAGCAATTTTGTAAACACCCAAGGGGCAGACGGAAAACATACCGGTACCATTGCCCTTTCCATGAGAATTGAAGAAATTTCTGATGAGAGGGGCAAATTGGGACTGTTAGGTAAGCGTCTTTTAGGTCCAGATGTACCATCCAGTCGTTTTCAAGTAGTAGGTCTCTCAAAAGATGGATGCCTTCCATCTTGAAGTGTCTGTATATTACAAAGGGATTGAACTCAATTGAACTGATTCAAGACTAATCTCTGTCCACCTCCCTTCTTTTGCACCAAGAAAACATTGCTGCAAAACCCGTCGGGAATGAAGGGTCCCACAGCAATAGCCTGCTTCTCCAAAAGTTCTTGAAATTTTGAATCAATAAAAGTTTGCTCTTGTAGGGAAAAAAGGAGAGGGAAGGGAGGGACTGTTTGACAAGGGGACTCTGTCAATTCTATTTGATAACCAAGGACTGTGTGCATAATCCATGCATCTGTGGTCATCTTCGACCAATTGTTCACAAAATGTACCAGTCTGTCCCCTAGGAGAATCATCGGAAAAGAAGAAGGACCTACCTGAGGATTTATTATCAGAATTCCTGAAGCGGGGCAGGGGTTGTTATTCGAACATCTTTCTGGTCTCCAAGAAGGATACGACGGATCTGCACCCTGCCTTGGATCTGAAGAGGGTCAATCTCTACGTTGCCAAGCGTACTTTCAAGATGGTGACTTTGCTGTCTGTCCTGCATCTGGTGCTACAAGGGTGTTTCCTTGCTTCCCTGAATCTGATGTACGCATTCCTGCACGTCCCCATCCATCCTGCAGGTCAGCAGTATCCGCTTTGCCTTGGGCTCCCGGTGTTTTCAGTTCCATGTGCTTCCTTTCTGCCTTTCATCTGCACCAACAGTTTTCACAAAGCTCTTGGCCCTTCTGGTGGGTATTCTCCATTCCAGGGGTCTTCAGGTTTTTCCCGAATCTCGATGATTGGCTGATTGTCTCTCCTTCTTTCTCTCAGGACCTGTCGGATGTGGACCAGGTGTGTCATCTTCTGGAGTCCTTTGGGTTCTTCATCAATCACCGGAAGTCCTTCCTGCTGCCCTCCCAGATTCTGAAGTGCCTGGGGCCTCTCTTCTGCATGGACCTGGGGATGGTGTTTCTCTCCCAGGAGAGGCAGTTGAATTTGTTCTGTCATCTTTCGTGGGTTCTGTCCAAGTCCCTTGTGTCTGCCAGGCTCTGTTTGAGAAGTCAAGGGGAGAGGGCTTCCACTCTGCATCTCCTCCCTTGGGCCGGTCTGTATTTGTATCCCCTCCTATATAACATCCTGGCCCACTGGGATCCTTCCTCTCAGTACTACGACGCTCTTATTCCCGTCACACCGGGGATTCGGGCTGCTCGCCAATGGTGGTTGTCCCCTCAGTGTCTTTCCTGGGGGTTCGACCTTCTTCCTCCTCCGGCTGGGGTCGTGTTGTCCACCGATTTATTTATAATTTATAACATTTTATATAGCACGAACAAGATCCCGAAGGATATCGGAGCGCTTTACAATAGGTTGGAAGAGAGGACAAAAATGAAATGTACACAGCAATTGTGGAAATACAATAAAAAGTTTACAGTGGTACACGTATAGAAGTATAATATTATGCAGAAGAGACGATCCATAACTGTTAGGTGTACCATGCAGATAGAAACCAAGAACAACCGCAATATGAGTGCCTCCACCCCTTATGGTAAGAATTTGCTCATTAGGAATTGTTAGATTTGGGGTTCTCTATTTGGCACAGGTAGGTACTTGTGACAAATAGGGACTCTCGCCTCTAGTCAGGATAAGGGGATTACACTCCTAAAATAAACCCTGTTCACCCCCTTTGTAGCTTGGCACGAGCAGGCATGCTTTATCTCAGAGGCATTGTGTGTTAAGCATTTGTGACCACATACAGTAAGACAGTGATACTACAGATGGACACCACACAAGGTTGTAATATCAAAAACTAAGGATACTTTATATAGTTACCACAAGACCATAAACGACAAAAATACACAATACTGTTACTTTAAGATAGGAGATTTTAGCTTAGTGCAGTTCCGTTCTTAGATGCAACACTTTGCTTCAATGTACCTTATCTTGCGTTGCGCTTCCACGACAAGCAATTTCCCAGCGAGGGAAATGCGGCAAAGTTCAGGTGCAAAGAAATAAAGATGTGAAGATCATCCAGATGCGGCACGCTTCTCGGGGATGCGAGAAGTTCTCGGTTCGTGCACGGACTGCAGCGGCGACACCCTGACGATGCGATGGCAGCAGCTTCAGCGGCGACACTCTTCCCCACGATGCGTGAAGCTTCCGCTTGATGCGTAAACTACAGCGGCGACATCCACGATGCGACGGCAGCAGCTCCGACGGCGGCGCGCTTCTCAGTGATGCGAGCTGCTCTTCTTCGATGCGGTGCAGTGCGACAGTTCCAGCGGCGAGACCCTCCTTCGGAGATGCGACGGCAGGCACAGCGACGGCGACACGCTCCGATTTTGTTGCGAGACTGTTCTCTCGATGCGGTGCAGTGCGACAACTACAGCGGCGACACCCTCCTTCGGAGTTACAACGGCAGAAGCAGCGACGGTGACACGCTTCCTCTTTGTTGCGGCACGCTTCTCTCCGATGCGGAGCAGTGCGACAGTTCCAGCATCGACACCCTCCTTCGGAGTTGCGACGGCAGGCACAGCGACGGCGAAACGCTTCTTCTTATGGAGTCACGCTTCCAGCTCCTTGCGACACGCAGTTCCTCAGAAAGCCCAAAACAGCAGCAGGCACTTCCAAAGAACTCTGGGGAGCTGGGGAGTGATGCTTGTTGTCCCTGAGACTTCAGCAGGAGGCAAGCTCTTTTCCAAGCCTTTGTAGATCCTTCACAAGTTGAAAGCAAAATACACAAAGTTCCTTTCTCCTTCCTTCGGCAGAAAGGCAACCACTGGAGGCCAATGCCCCAAGCAGCACTTCAGCTTCAGAATAGTCTCTCCTCAGTTTCTTCAGGTTCCTCTGCTCAGTAAAGGTTTCTTCGTTTAGTCCAAAAGTGATCTAATTTCATGGGATCAGAGTCCCAATATTTATACGCCCAAATCCTCTGTTCTCAGAGGGGAGAGGGGCCTTTGCCCAGTCCAAACCAGTTCTGAAGCGCTCTGTTTACCAGACTTCTCCTTTCCTTTCACAGTGCAGGGCAGAAACATCAGACGCCCCACAGGAGGAGGAGCCAGCATTGTTGAAGGCAAGTACAGTCCTGGAGCACTTTGTTTACAGGACTCCTTCTCTTCTTCCAGTGTGCAGGGCAGAGACATCAGCCGCTCCCCAGGAGGTGGAGCCAGCATTGTGGAAGGCAGGCACAGCCCTATTCAAGGTTCAGGTGCAACTACTCCCTCCCATCTAGATGCAGATCTCTCTATTCACCACTGGGTGGGTGTGGGGAAGTGGGTGCACTTTCCCAGTCAGCATGACAGTACCAGACTGCACAAGGCTCTGCAATGGCAGACCTTAGACACATTTTACAAGGCTGATTCTGTCACAACCAGTGCTGCAGGCCCACCAGCAGCATTTGGATTTACACGCCCTGGGCACACTCAGTGCACTAGACTAGGGTCTGACAAGTAAACCAAATAGACAAACATGGAACCACTGATTAATACATCAATTTACAATAGCGAGCACTTGCACTGTGGCACTGGATAGCAGTGGCACAGTGCCCAAAGCATCTAATACCAACAAAAATACATGAGGCAACAGCAAAAATGGAAGGGAGACCCACACCAATGGTGCCAGGTCTAACAGGAATCTTTTGGCTTCCAGTTTGAAAGCCGTCATTGAGGAGTGTCTGAGTACATCCGGAGGAAGAGAGTTCTATATTTTTGGAGCTTTTTTAAGGCACAAGGGGGACCCAACGGATAGCTAAGTACCATGGGTATAACTGCGTTATAGTGAACAAAGGTGCTTAGCTTATTTAAGAATCACAACAATACAGTATAGGAACACAATGGAAAGCTATACGATTTACGATTTCCAAACCCAGCCGGGAAAGGAGTTTATTTTCAGGAAACAATGTCCAATCTTTCAATACAAACGAAATAACATGACACAAGCCTGTGCCGTACCAAAAAGAGGGAAAGGAAAGATAGGATTAGGGTGAAAGGGGTGTCTTTCAGGCAAAGGAAGAGAGCAAGGACAGGGCACTGTAAATAAGTCAGAGAATAATAACAGTGTCGCCTGGAGTGGAGTGTACACAATCTCATTAAACAATATTATAAGTGTAAACCCACTCATAGGTGTCGACGTTTCGATCCCTTATGCTCATTTAGATACATGGGATCATCATCAGGACTTTTATAATGAACAAAACATGCCTGAATGAAATAAAGCCTGTTAGGAGAAAAGAAGAGCTAAAAAGATTTTTCCAAAAAACTTAAGAGTATTTTACACATAAATGCCAACTTTGTAACGATTTCGCAGTGTGTGACCAAGTGCAAAGTGTTTGTGCCCTAGTAGAGAACATAATAACAGCATTTACAGACTCCTCGGAATCGCAGTGCCATGCGTGAAAAAACTGCGTCAGCGAGCTGTGCTGTGAGAGTGATCAGTTCAGTATATAGTTGTATTAGGGAAAATGGATTTCCATTGTGAGGTGATAGTGCCAGGTTTGAGTCGTTTTAATAGTTTACGTGACTAGGGGTGGATGTGCGACTGGGGGGCGCCCTTTGGATTCTTAGTAACCACTGCTGTGTTCATACCTCAGTGAATCAAGGTAAGAAGCCTCACGTGGGAGGTGTCCTTCACTTCAGAATGGAGCGATGATGCTAAAATGGGGGCAGAATTAAAAATTGTAAATCCGGAAGTTATGGGTCTACCGGGTCATGAAGACAGTGAGAAGTGGTATGGAATTGAACCTACCACGTAGTTACACGTCGTGGAGGTCTTTATGGGGGTCCAGAAGAATTGCTAATTGCAAGAGTTATAGATGCAATTCGTAGTTCGTTTTCAACTGCATACGATGGCAGCACTGAAAACACAAAACCGGGAATTAATTATCAGGGTGACTAAGTCAAGGGGCTCCGAACTGCGGTGGTAGGATATTGAAGGACCTACCTTACTCCACTCAAAGTGAGAGCGGGGAGTAGCTTTTAACGCGTAGGCAACAGTGGCCGTACACGCGGAGTGCCAACGATGTGGCGTTCAGACGCTGTAATAAAACAAGGAGGGCATATCAGTGCATGGCTAAGTAACGGGCCGTAAACCGAGTCAGGATCAGTATTTTAAAATTACTTACCAAGTCTAAATAAAGACTCGTCTTTCCTGGGGCTGCTCGGTCAATGCCGGATGCAATGCAGCGGTCTGCGTGTGCGGGCGGACTGAATACAGCCACGCTGGTCACGTGACCGCTATTGCGGGTGCCATTTTTGAACGGCAAATTGTGACGGTGGGGGCCATCTTGGAGTGGATGGCTGGAAGGGCTAATGCTATACGTGTGAGGGGGTGCACGGACATATGGCCAGTGATGGTGAAAGTGTGACATTAAACACTGTGACGGGTGTAAAATTTACATATCACGTTAAGCTCCCAAATGTCCAGATTCGTTCTTCCTTTTCATATTTCATGTATGCATCCAATTATGCATTACCACATAGTACATTTCTCCTTTCGAATCCAAAATCGTTTTTGACAACGTTCTACCATGTTATCATAGCGCTCATTATGTTACTGTTTCATGGTCCTGTTCAATCACAACAGTGTAGTCCAGTCCTCGCTGCGATTGAGCCCTGCGTGGATGGTATTGAATTGGATGATGGATTTCAATTCCTCACGGTTTAATATCTGCTGTAAGTTGCCACCTCTCTGTGGTAATTTGATGGATTTCAGAATGGTCCACTGGAGGTCATCTGCTGTGTGGTTCATGCTGGCAAAATGTTCAACCAAAGGGGCGTTGGGGGTTCGGCACCTTATGCGACTACGATGTTGGCTTATTCTAGTTCTTATTTTCTGTGTCGTCTGTCCCACATACATAAGGGGGCAAGGGCATAGAATCGCATAAATCACATTGTGACTGTTACAGTTTGTGAAATCCCTCATGTCAATTGTGATGTTATTGTGACTAAACGTGCGCCCCTCAAGTGTCAAATCACACACAATACATTGTCCACATTTAGCGTGACCTCTCAGCGGGGGCAAGCCCCAGTTTGACTCAATTGTATTCATGGGAGGTGGTGCTGGTAGGGCCGCTCGAACAAGATGGTCTTTTATATTTCTACTCTTTTTGAACGCAAACAAGGGTTTGTCAAAAGTTAGTTGGCCTGAATTTAGGGTTGGCCAATGCCGCAAAATTGTTTTGCGGATTTTATTGGAGATTGGCGAAAAGGTTGTGACACAGGCTATTCTCTCTGAACTGGGCCTAGTCTTAGGTTGGAGCAGGACTTCCCTGGGACAGTACCATGCCCGTTTTGAGGCATTCCTTACTATTCTGCTTGGATAACCCCTTGCTTTAAGTTTAGAGCACAAGATACCTGCCTCTCTAAAATAATCAGTTTTTGAGGAGCAGTTTCGTCTGATCCGCAGGAACTGCGAATACGGAAGTGAGTCCTTGAGAGCCTTGGGGTGATTACTGTCGTATCTGAGTAAAGTGTTACGCTCAGTGGGTTTCCTATAGAGGCGAGTAAGCAACTCGCCTGGCTCATGATAAATCATGAGATCCAAAAATGGTATTTCAGTTTTGTGATGTGAGAGAGTGAACTGTAGATTGTAGCAGTTATTGTTCAACCAATGTAGGAATGAATTCAGAATTTCACTCTCTGAATTCCAAATTAGGAAAATGTCATCTATGTAACGGCGCCAAACACCTATGCTGGTTCTGAATGGATTTGTGTCAGCTAGGATTGTGCCCGTCTCAAGAGCGTCCATGTACAGAGTCGCACAATTTTGCGGCATTGGCCAACCCTAAATTCAGGCCAACTAACTTTTGACAAACCCTTGTTTGCGTTCAAAAAGAGTAGAAATATAAAAGACCATCTTGTTCGAGCGGCCCTACCAGCACCACCTCCCATGAATACAATTGAGTCAAACTGGGGCTTGCCCCCGCTGAGAGGTCACGCTAAATGTGGACAATGTACTGTGTGTGATTTGACACTTGAGGGGCGCACGTTTAGTCATAATAACATCACAATTGACATGAGGGATTTCACAAACTGTAACAGTCACAATGTGATTTATGCGATTCTATGCCCTTGCCCCCTTATGTATGTGGGACAGACGACACAGAAAATAAGAACTAGAATAAGCCAACATCGTAGTCGCATAAGGTGCGGAACCCCCAACGCCCCTTTGGTTGAACATTTTGCCAGCATGAACCACACAGCAGATGACCTCCAGTGGACCATTCTGAAATCCATCAAATTACCACAGAGAGGTGGCAACTTACAGCAGATATTAAACCGTGAGGAATTGAAATCCATCATCCAATTCAATACCATCCACGCAGGGCTCAATCGCAGCGAGGACTGGACTACACTGTTGTGATTGAACAGGACCATGAAACAGTAACATAATGAGCGCTATGATAACATGGTAGAACGTTGTCAAAAACGATTTTGGATTCGAAAGGAGAAATGTACTATGTGGTAATGCATAATTGGATGCATACATGAAATATGAAAAGGAAGAACGAATCTGGACATTTGGGAGCTTAACGTGATATGTAAATTTTACACCTGTCACAGTGTTTAATGTCACACTTTCACCATCACTGGCCATATGTCCGTGCACCCCCTCACACGTATAGCATTAGCCCTTCCAGCCATCCACTCCAAGATGGCCCCCACCGTCACAATTTGCCGTTCCAAAATGGCACCCGCAATAGCGGTCACGTGACCAGCGTGGCTGTATTCAGTCCGCCCGCACACGCAGACCGCTGCATTGCATCCGGCATTGACCGAGCAGCCCCAGGAAAGACGAGTCTTTATTTAGACTTGGTAAGTAATTTTAAAATACTGATCCTGACTCGGTTCATGGCCCGTTACTTAGCCATGCACTAATATGCCCTCCTTGTTTTATTACAGCGTCTGAACGCCACATCGTTGGCACTCCGCGTGTACGGCCACTGTTGCCTACGCGTTAAAAGCTACTCCCCGCTCTCACTTTGAGTGGAGTAAGGTAGGTCCTTCAATATCCTACCACCGCAGTTCGGAGCCCCTTGACTTAGTCACCCTGATAATTAATTCCCGGTTTTGTGTTTTCAGTGCTGCCATCGTATGCAGTTGAAAACGAACTACGAATTGCATCTATAACTCTTGCAATTAGCAATTCTTCTGGACCCCCATAAAGACCTCCACGACGTGTAACTACGTGGTAGGTTCAATTCCATACCACTTCTCACTGTCTTCATGACCCGGTAGACCCATAACTTCCGGATTTACAATTTTTAATTCTGCACCCATTTTAGCATCATCGCTCCATTCTGAAGTGAAGGACACGTCCCACGTGAGGCTTCTTACCTTGATTCACTGAGGTATGAACACAGCAATGGTTACTAAGAACCCAAAGGGCGCCCCCCAGTCGCACATCCACCCCTAGTCACGTAAACTATTAAAACGACTCAAACCTGGCACTATCACCTCACAATGGAAATCCATTTTCCCTAATACAACTATATACTGAACTGATCACTCTCACGGCACAGCTCGCTGACGCAGTTTTTTCACGCATGGCACTGCGATTCCGAGGAGTCTGTAAATGCTGTTATTATGTTCTCTACTAGGGCACAAACACTTTGCACTTGGTCACACACTGCGAAATCGTTACAAAGTTGGCATTTATGTGTAAAATACTCTTAAGTTTTTTGGAAAAATCTTTTTTTCTCTTCTTTTCTCCTAACAGGCTTTATTTCATTCAGGCATGTTTTGTTCATTATAAAAGTCCTGATGATGATCCCATGTATCTAAATGAGCATGAGGGATCGAAACGTCGACACCTATGAGTGGGTTTACACTTATAATATTGTTTAATGAGATTGTGTACACTCCACTCCAGGCGACACTGTTATTATTCTCTGACTTATTTACAGTGCCCTGTCCTTGCTCTCTTCCTTTGCCTGAAAGACACCCCTTTCACCCTAATCCTATCTTTCCTTTCCCTCTTTTTGGTACGGCACAGGCTTGTGTCATGTTATTTCGTTTGTATTGAAAGATTGGACATTGTTTCCTGAAAATAAACTCCTTTCCCGGCTGGGTTTGGAAATCGTAAATCGTATAGCTTTCCATTGTGTTCCTATACTGTATTGTTGTGATTCTTAAATAAGCTAAGCTATATTTTTGGAGCAGCACCAGAGAAGGCTCGGTGACAAGTTCTCTTTTTGCTAAGGATGATCGGTTTCAGGAGGAGAGTAGAGGCGCTTCTTGATGCCATCTCCCCACAAGATAGTTCAAGTTTTTGCGCCAGATACGTGGGAGTATTGTATTGAAGGGCTTTGTGCGCCAGGATTGCAATCTTTAGCTGGATTAGCGTTTCAAATGGTAGCCAGTTGAGAGATTTAAGGACTGGGGATTTGTGCTCATTTCATTTGGAGCCTGTAGTCAGTCTTGCTGTGGACTTCAAAGAGGCCCTAAGTGGAGCCAAGGAGTATTTGGGAAAGCCACAGAGAGTTGCACTGCCATAGTCCAACCTCGGTAAGACAAACGCTTGTACCACCTGCTTGAAATCACGTTTGTGGCAGGAAGGGTCCTCGTCAAGTGGTTCGCTCCCTTACAAACATTGCTGGTATGAGTCTTTATTCTCAGGTACTTGTCCAGGGTGACTCCGAGCGATTTGGCTGAGTCTATGATGATCGGAGTGCAGTTGAGAGCAGTGAGGTGAGACATCCAGATATCGATCTTGGGGGGTGGTTCGGCAGGGAGATGAGCAGGACCTCCGTTTTAGAGGCGTTGAGCAGGAGATGCTTCTCCGTTAACCAGTTTTGATTAGACGTGAGGAAAGAGTTAAGTGAGATGATGTTTTCCGGGGATTACATTTTCAAATAGAGTTGTATGCCATCGGCATACATGTGGAAGAGGAAGTTCATGGAGTTAAGTGAGTTAGCAAGAGATTCCGAGAAAAGGTTGAAGAGGTTAGGTGAAAGGGCGGATCCTTGAGGGACCCCCATGAGTACTGGAGAGGGCTGAGAGACAGAGAGTGGTTTTCCTTGACTCTTTGAGATCTGTGATGAAGGAAGGATGAGAACCAGTGGAGCACCCGATCTGAGAAACCCATTCTGTTTTGTAGGATTGATAGGAGAATGTCATGGGTTGGGATGAGGTCCTGGGTGCTTCCAAGGCTCATGGTCGGTGGTCCCAATTCGAGTCTCTCCAGTCCTCGAACTGGAAGGAGCTGTGGTAGTTTAGTTTGCTCTGCTGTGGTTTGCTCCTCTCCTTCGGGCTGTGCTGTCTCTGTTCAGACCGACAAGCAGATTGTTTGGGCATATGTGAATCATCAAGGGGGCATGTGCAGGTCTCTGTTTTTCCTTTCCAGGATGATCGGTCTTTGGACCAAGCGGAGTCTCTTGTCTCTGATGGTTGTCTATCTTACGGGGAGGGAGAATGGGCCTGCGGACTCTCTGGGCAGGGTGTTCCCTTCCTCTGTGACCGTGTGTCTGGCCCCGGTTCTGTTCGGTCAGATTGTCTTCCGGTTCCGCTTCCCAAGCTGGATCTGTTTGCCTCAGAGGAGTCGGTCCTTCTTCCTCATTTTTGCAGCCTCATTCCATCTCTGCTGGCCTGGGCGATCAACGCTTTTTCCGTTCCGTGGTCACTGGGTCTCCTGTTTGCCTTCCCGCCATTTGCTTTGATCCCCCGGGTCCTACGGAAGCTTTGGTTGGACCGGGCGGAGGTTCTTCTGCTGGTGATTTGGTGGTCCTTGGTTTCCGTCGGCCTTGGTTTCCCCTTCTTCTGACTTTGTCTGTGTGCCCCCATTGGCAGTTTCTCCTGTGTCCCTCCCCGCTGAAGGCTCCTCTTCTCCTCATGTCCTCCATGAGTCACCTCTGGCTGATGGTTTGGCACTTGAAAGGTTGAGTTTGTTGGGTCAGGGTTGTTTTTTTTTAGGTTGCCCAGTGCATCCAGTTGTCTAGGCACCCTTCCACGTTGAAGTCCTACGACCGTCATTGTTAGAACTTCTCCTCCTGGTGCCTTGGGAAGGGTCTCTCTTCCTCCTCCTGTGCAGCTGTGCGAGTGCTGGACTTCTTGCGGGATGGGTTTGTCCTGGGGCTCACTGTCTCCACGCTCCGGGGGCAATGGGCTGCCATTCTGGCTTTTAGGGGTTCTTCTGTGTCTTCTGTCTCCCCTTTGGTGGCTCGCCGGTTGCACAGTTTGATTCAGCGGCCTTTCTCTCACTCTCTTGTGCCGGCCTGGGATCTTTCCCTGGTTCTCCAGGCCTTAACGGGGGCCCCTTTTGAGCCTCTGCTCTCGGTGGACCTTAAGTTCCTTTCTGCTTAGGTTATTTTTCTGGTGGCCATTCCTTCTGAGGCAGCGGGTTGGTGAGCTTGGTGCTTTGATGGCTTCCCCCTCCTTTTTGCGTTTCTGCTCTGACAAGGTCATTCTGCGCCCTAATCAGTTATTTCTGCCCAAGGTTTTGTCTTCTTTCCACTGTCAGGAGGATATTTTCCTCCCTGACTTTTTTTCCGGACCCCTCCTACCCGGAGGAGGTGGTTCTCTATTCTTTGGATGTGCTGAAGGCTCTCTGCGTTGATTTGGAACAGAGCTGTGGTTTTCGGAATGGTTGATTCCTTGTTTGTCACCTACGCCATCTCTGGGAAGGGTCTTAGGCCTTCCTTGTCCACCTTGTCTCATTGGGTTAAGGTTTCTATTGTTTTGGCTTACGAGTCTGCTCACTGTCCTCTCCCTTCTTCGATCCAGGGTAGGTCCACCCGGGGTGTCTCATCCTCCCGGGCCTTCTTCAGGGGTGCCTCCTTGCGCGACATTTGTAATGCGGCCACATGGGCTTTCCCCCATACTTTTGTTTCTCATTATCATCTTCAGTTTGGGAGGGCAGCCTCGGCTGCTTTTGGCACTCATGTTTTGACTGCTGTACATGGTTTATGATTTATACGCCTTTCTTTTGAGTAAATTGACCTGTTTGCTGCATTCTCTGGTCTTTTTCATGCAATCACTGTGTACTTGGGTATGGGCTCACTGTTCAGGAATGGGACAGGAAGATAGGACGAGGAGGTAATGCCTGGTTACTCACTGGTAATATTCATTACTCCGAGTCCTGGTCTTCCCGTTCCATTCCTGAGCCCTTCCCTCCCTGGGGTTTGTTTGTGGTGATTGTTTTTGGTTTCTGGGTTTCTGTGGTATTCTCAGGATGTGGTATGACGCACTTCCCCCTATATCCTCACCTGATTGGTGGCGCCCTGTTGGGGGAAGTGCTGAAAGCTCTGCTAGGCATTAGGTTTCTGGGGAGCAGACTAGCTGCTCACTGTTCAGGAATGGGACTTCAAGACCAGGACTCGGAGTAATGAATATTACCGGTGAGTAACCGGGCATTAACGAGAAAGCAGTTTCAATGTTACTCTCAAAAATTGCCTCACTACTTCCCTGAAGATGATGGGGCCTTGATACAGTGTTCACTTGTCCCCTGCAGTTAATGGCATCATCTCAAAGTGTTACGACCAAATGGAACTTTGACTCCGCACTCGATTTGTTTTTTGACGGTGTACTTTTTCTGATCAGATTTCTGGAGTGTGGTTGGTGCGTGATGTGAGTACCCTTCTGAGCCTCAGGGTCAAAATATAAGTGTCAATGCGTGTTTCTTGTGTCACAAGATTCACATTCACATCCGCACTCTCTTTGTTTTCATATACAGGTGAACGAGTTGCTTAATAAACTTCTTTACCCATTTGTTTGTCTGTTCATTTCATTTAATTCTCATGAAATATTCAGTTTTCATTTTTCATTATTCTCATTACTTCAGTAATTCAATGATTATCATCAATTCATACATTGCCCGATGCATTTCGAGCTACACAGCTCTTCCTCAGGGGACTTTATATCTGAAACAAATACATTCCTTTACTAATGGTGTACCGGACTTGTTTTAAGACAAGCATTTCATGTTAATGGTCAAACGCTCAAACAGTTAATTCAAGTGATCAAATTGCAAATAAAATCGCATTCCTCACGTTCCCCAGTGTGAAATACCTTGAACTGGTGTGTCACCTTATGTCCCAGTATTTAAAAACATAGATGCGTGTATGTATAAAGAAACTTCCATGTAACTGACCTGTACCCTTGTGGTTTGTAACCTGGTCTGTGTGCTGTAACAAAAGAATTAACACGCTTGTAATCTAACTGAAATGAATTCTTTAAATGAAATTGCAGGCGTGTTTCTCCCACCCGTGGGGGGTTCTATCCTTCTCTTACCGTATGCGTAGTTCGTGTGGTTTCCCAATGATAGCCCGTCGGCGTGCGTCGCTCTTTCTACGCGATGTCTATGATTTTTATGCCGGTCACGTGGGACGGGTAAAATTGCTTTGTTGACTTCCGCGGCGTGTGACGTGATGCGTCGGCGTGTGTCGCTCTATCCATTCAATGTCTATGGTTTGGTGCGCCGGTCACGTGGGACGAGTTGTAATGCAAATGCTACTTACCAGTATGCATCTGTTCTTGGCATGTAGGGCTGCTGACATTCATATCTGTGCATAGTCCGCCACCTAGTGTTGGGTCCGGATGATTGCACATTGTTGTCCTGGAAGAGTCTTCGAAGTATCACGAGATAGGTGGCTCCTCCCCTGGACTACAGTGCGCATGGGCATCGCCTCCATCCCCAGATTGTTTTTAGCCATAGGCAGAGATGGAGTGAAGAAGTGAGTGATGACCATGCTATGAGCATATGTTTGTATATGAATACATACTGCAGCTGCTACAGGCGCCGGGGAGGAGGGTGGGCGATATGAATGTCAGCAGCCCTACATGCCAAGAACAGATGCATACTGGTAAGTAGCATTTGCAGTTCGAGGCATGTGGGCTGCTGAATTCATATCTGTGCATAGAATACATAGCAGTCCCTCCATTAGCGGCGGCCGCCCGTGCCAGCTGCAGCAGTCTGAAAAAGCGTTTTTAGAACAGCCTGACCAACAGCTACCTGTTGTTTTGAATGCACGTCTACACAGTAGTGCTTAGTGAAAGTATGAGTGGTAGACCATGTGGCTGCTCTACAGATGTCTTCTAAGGGAATGTTACCTAAGAACGCCATAGAGGCCCCCAACTTCCTAGTGGAGTGGGCCCTCAGTGGTATAGTGAGAGTGCGCTTTGCTTTAGCGTAGCAGATCTGAATGCACTTTACTATCCATCTAGCTATTCCTGCTTTGGAGATTGCATTTCCCTTGTGTTGTGTGGCAAAAGCAACAAAAAGTTGTTTGGTTTTGCGGAAATCTTTTGTCCTGTCCATATAATACATCAAGGCCCTCTTCACATCAAGGGTGTGGAGCATCCGCTCCGCCAGCGTCTCTGGGTTTTGGAAGAACACCGGCAATTCAATAGTTTGGTTTATGTGAAACTGCGAGACCACTTTGGGTAAGAACTTAGGGTTAGTGCGGAGCACCACCCTGTTGGCATGTACCTGGAAGAAGGGTTCTTGGATGGTGAGCGCCTGCAGTTCGCTAACCCTCCGTAGCGATGTGATTGCTACCAAGAACGCCACCTTCCAGGTCAGAAACTGCAGCTCGCAAGAGTGTAGTGGCTCAAAGGGAGGACCCATCAGCCTTGTAAGAACCACATTGAGGTTCCATTCAGGAGCTGGTGGAGTCCTTGGTGGAATGACTCTTTTGAGTCCTTCCAGAAAAGCCTTGATAGCAGGGACCTTAAAGAGTGACAGGTGTTGCCTATTTTGGAGGTATGCTGCCATAGCCGACAGGTGAATGCGGATGGAAGAGTAAGCTAGATTACACCGATACAGGTGAAAGAGGTAACATATGATGTTTTGAATGGAAGCGTCTAGCGGGTCAATGCTGTGCTCCACGCAGTAGACGACAAACCTCTTCCATTTAGCCGCATAACAAGCTCTAGTAGTGGGCTTTCTCGCCTCCCGAATGATGTCCATGCAATCGGGAGGAAGATTGAGGTAGCCAAACTCTAGGACTTCAGGAGCCAGATCGCCAGGTTGAGCTGTTGCGGATCTGGGTGCTGAATGTCGCCATGGCTCTGCGTCAAAAGGCTGGGAGTGAGATGAAGCCTTTGATGCGGTACCACGGAGAGTTCCAGAAACGTGGTGTACCATGGTTGGCGAGCCCACGTTGGAGCAACCAGGATGAGCGTCATCGAGTGTTGCCTGAGCTTGCGTGCCACCAGCGGTATCAGAGGTGCTGGGGGAAAAGCGTACGCAAATCTGCCTGACCAGTTCATCCACATCGCATTGCCCTGTGATTGGGGGTGTGGGAACCTGGCGGCGAAGCTTTGGCATTTTGCGTTCTCCTTTGTGGCGAACAGGTCTATCTCTGGATGACCCCACCTTTGGAAGTACGGTTGGAGTACTGATGGATGTAACTCCCACTCGTGCATCTGATGGCTGTGTCTGCTGAGCAGATCCGCCATCTGGTTGTCCTTGCCTGGGAGATGTTCTGCCATGAGGAAGATGTTCCTCTGAATGGCCCACTTCCACATGCTCTGAGCCAGATGAGACAGCTGTGGAGAGTGTGTTCCCCCCTGCTTCTGGATGTAGTACATGGCCGTCATGTTGTCCGTCCGGATCAACACGACCTTGTTGCACAGATGTACTTTGAACGCCTTTAAGGCCATGAAGATTGCCATCAGTTCCAACACATTGATGTGCATCTTCCTTTGCTGAAGTGTCCATAGTCCCTGCACCGTGTAATGGAGTACATGCGCTCCCCATCCCTGGAGAGAGGCGTCCGTTGTCAGGATGATCTGTGGGACAGGCTCTTGGAATGGTCGGCCCTTGCAAAGGTTCTGTGGATTCCACCAATGCAGAGAGTTGTACGCCCGACCGCTCACCAACACTCGGTCTGTCAGTTGCCCATGAGCCTGAGTCCACTGACGTGCCAGGCACTCCTGAAGCGGACGCATATGTAGTCTCGCGTGCGGGACAATGGAGATGCAGGAGGCCATCATGCCTATCAACTGCATGAACACCTTCGCTGGAAGCGAGGTTTGGGGTCTGAATCGTTGGATCAGCGCCTGGATACTGGCGATTCTCACTGAACTCGGCTGCGCAGTGGCTGCCAGAGTGTCGATTGTCGCGCCCAGATACTGTCGCACGTGGGCGGGCTGGAGATGGGACTTTGGGTAGTTCAGAGAGAATCCCAGATCGTGCAGGAGGTGAATGGTGCGTGACACGTGGTCTACGCACTGCTGTTCCGTCTTTGCCTGAATAAGCCAGTCGTCTAGGTATGGAAAGACATGGACGTGCTGGCGACGGAGATGCGCTGCTACAGTCGCTAAGCATTTGGTGAAAACTCTCGGTGCCGTGGTGACCCCGAACGGCAGGACCCTGAACTGGTAATGCTGGTCTAAGATCTTGAATCTGAGATACTTTCTGTGTGAAGGATGCAGGGGAATATGGAAATAGGCATCCTTCAGATCCAGCGTTGCTAGGAAGTCCCCCCGTTGAAGCAGGGGAAGCACCTGCTGCAATGTGAGCATATGGAAGTGCTCTGAGTTGATGTACCAGTTCAGGGGCCTGAGGTCCAGGATCGGCCTGAGTGATCCGTCCTTTTTGGGGATTAGAAAATACAGGGAGTAAACCCCTGTTCCCCGCTCTTGCAATGGAACGAGCTCTATCGCCCCTTTTTGCAGCATGACCAGTACTTCTTGCTGCAACAAGGTCAAGTGCTCGTCGGACATAGCACGGCTTCTTGGCGGTATGTCCGGTGGAATGGACGTAAGTTCTAGACAGTACCCGTACTGGATAAGAGACCTCACCCACCTGTCCGTGGTGATGGACCTCCACGCCGGCAGGAACTGCTGGAGTCTCCCCCCGACAGGTGTCGTGTGATCGGGGGGAAGTGACAAGACGTCACTGCTTGTTGGAGGTGGTGGACCTGGAGGCATTGTTTCCACGTCCCCTGCCTTTGATATTATTGCCTCTGTAGCCACCCCTGCCCTTGTTGTTGTTATACGAGGACTGGGTGTTACCCTTGTAGTATTGCGTGCACTGGGATGCCTGGCCTCTTGAGGTGCCTCTTGAATTGGAGCGGCGAAAGGAACCACCCCGAAACTGCTGACTTTGTAAAGCCCCCATAGACTTGGCAGTTTCGGTATCTTTCTTCATTTTTTCTAGGGAGGCATCCACCTCAGGGCCGAACAGATGGTCAGGATTCACTGTTTGACCCAGTATTGTGGTTTGTATGTCAGGTTTGAACCCAGAAATTCGAAGCCAGGCATGGCGTCTAAGTAACACGCTTGTATTGATAGCCCGGGAGGCAGTGTCTGCCACATCTAGGGCACATTTGATGGATGCATTAGTAATGAGTTTACCCTCCTGAATGAGCATCTCCCCCGCCTCCTTGTATTGGTCAGGCAAGTGTTGCAGGATGGCCTCTAATGTGTCATAATGGGCCCTATCATAACGTGCAAGCAGGGCTTGAGTGTTAGAGATCCTCCAGATGTTCGCTGCCTGTGCAGCAATGCGTTTGCCTGATGCCTCAAAGATTTTTGACTCTTTGTCTGGGGGAGGAGCATCACCAGTAGTCTGCGAATTCGCCCTCTTCCGAGCGTTGGACACCACCAGGGAGTCCAATGGCAAATGTCCCTTAATATACGTGGGATCCGTGGGCGCCGCCTTATACTTCCTGTCGATGCGAGGATTGACCACCCGCGCCCGGGTGGGCTCCTTGAATACCTCCTGTGCATGCTTCAGCACCCCTTTGAGCATCGGTAGCGTCTTGACTTGCTTTTCGGCTACCGAGAAGGTGTCGACTAAGAAGTCCGCATCCACAGGGTCTGAGTGCAGTTCGACGTCATGGTTCGCTGCAGCTCTCTCTATTAATGCATTAAACGCCGCCGAGTCCTCTGTCGGTGACGTCTTCGCGGCGAAAAGTTGAGTGTCCTGGCCTGACTGCGGGTCGTCCGTGTCGCCTCCTGCTGTCCAGGGCACCTGCTCCTCTTCCGGATCCGAGTACGCAGGATAGTTGTACTCGTCGTCCTCCTCGTCCACATCAGGCACTGGGGAATGGGCCGGCGAGTGTTCCATGGCTTGTGGAGACAGAGGTTCCATCAGAGCCGAAGAGTCCGCAGAGTACTTTTTGTTCTTAAGTGGAATCCTAAAAGGTTCCAATGGCGGCTCCGACGTAATCTTTCGTTTGAGGAGCGACAATTTTCCGGTGTTGGCGTCGATGGTCACCTCACGACGTTCCTCCACCGCGAGCGGTTGGAGCCGAAGCTTCGACACCACCAAGGCAGCCTTCGGCGTCAATACTTCCTGAGAGTGTCCGCTCTGCTTAGGCGCGAAGGCCTTCGGCGTCGACTTGGGAGGAAGGGTAAAACGAATTGGCGTTTGTTACTTGGCAGGCTTCGGCGTGGGCCTAGGCACTACAGTGTCCTGGCTGGGAACAACAGTGGACTGTTGGATCCGCTTTAAGGATTCTCCCACCTTCTTTGTAAGGGATGCCGAGGGCTGAACCGTCGCGAGCGACTCTTCGTCTCCGAGAGTCCGGTCGCCGGTAGGCCTCTTCTTCGGTGCCGACGCCCCATGGCCTGGCGCACCATCAGCGTGACGCTTCTTCGAAGCCGTTTTCGGGTCCGCGACCCCTTTCGGTGCCGACGCAGCCGCGTCGGATGCCTTCACCTTCGGCGCCGACCCAGAGGGCTTCGAGTCGGCCATTTTGGCGCGGCTCTTGTGGTCGGCCATTTTGGCGTGGCTCTTCGAGTCGGCCATTTTGGGTTTCGTGGAAGTTGACGCCTCCAGAACCTTCTTCACCAACGCCACTTTCGGTTTCGGTTTCGCATCCGAGGGTGCGGGACCAGTTGGCTTCACTTTCGGTTTCTTGTTAGAAATGTCCGTGACCGGGCCCGGAGGCGGGGACGTAGGACTCATAGTAAGATCTTGGGTAAGGCCCGAAGGCGATCCCTCGACCTGGGCCGTATGACGGGGGGTAACCCCGGAGTCTGGTTGGGGATGCTCTTCCTCTGAGCTATCTCCCATCGTGGCACAAATCAGTTCGTCGTCCCCTACCTCACCGGAGACTTCGTCGCAGGCCTCCTCATCCGCGTCGTAGGTTTCTTCCTCGGACGCGGGTCCAGAGTCCGACTCTTGTACGTCGTCCTCTTCCTCGACCGATTCCTGAAAGATGTCATCAGGCGGGGGCGCCGAAGCCAACAACTGTGCCTGGAGTCGATTAGCCCGGCGAATCTTCAAAGTTTTCTTACTCCTAAACTTTGAACACGCCATGCAGGTGTCTTCACGGTGATCCGGTGACAAGCATGTGTTGCACACGGGGTGCACGTCGAGGTGCGAATATTTTGAGTGACACAGCGGACACTTCTTGAATGGAGTCCGCTCCATAGCAAATGTGGTAGTGTAGGCCCGTCCGCGTCGAAGCACGTGGAAGGGCAGTAGGAGATTGGAGCTGAGAGTCAGTAAGAAAACCCGAACGCAACTATACCGACGCCCAGCCTAAAGACCTTTTGGTCTCAAGTAAAATCGAACAACTATCGGTTCCGAAGGAGGGAACCGAAAACACATCCGAACCCTATGGCGGAAAAAAACAATCTGGGGATGGAGGCGATGCCCATGCGCACTGTAGTCCAGGGGAGGAGCCACCTATCTCGTGATACTTCGAAGACTCTTCCAGGACAACAATGTGCAATCATCCGGACCCAACACTAGGTGGCGGACTATGCACAGATATGAATTCAGCAGCCCACATGCCTCGAACACATAGTGTATTAACTATTTGATGGCGCATATAACGTGTATCGTTATGTTTGGCTAATGTGTGTGTGTAGTGTGACCTACACTGATGGGTGTGAAATTTCATGGTGAACACGGAAACTAAATATAAGAGTGATGAGAATGAAAATACATGATAAAAGGTGTGGTGTAAATCTTCAATATTATACAATCATGGTGCAAGGGAACGTGATAGAGAAAATACATGCATATCCAACCTTGGTGTATACGTGTTATATACAATTGTACATATTGTGTACAGTAAACAGGTCTGTACATGTCAAATTTGATCATATTGAGTGCAGAGCACCCTATGTAGTCATTATTACGGGATGGTGCTACAAGAAGCAACTGAGTTCAATCCTTTCATTTAACCCTTTTGGGTGGAGGGTACACAGAATATTGATCCAAAATGTTTCTCTCCGTAGCAGATAATTGTTCGTGTCTCTTCCTGGCAAATTCTCAACTTTTTCTAGGATGCAAAATTTGAGTTGTGACGGATTATGTTTGGCCTCATTAAAGTGCACCGCTACTGTAGATTTTTTATTTTTCAGCCTGATGTTACTCTTATGTTCAACCACTCGGGTTTTTATTTTTCTCTGGGTTTTTCCCACGTATGATAGGCCACACGGGCATCTCAACAAATATATCACGTTGCTTGTATCACATGTGCCTGATACTTTGAGTGTGATTGGTGTACCTTTTGTGGGGTGATTGATCACGTTCCCCTTGATTATAGCCGAACAGTTTCCACAGTTGTGGCAAGGAACAGTTCCTTTGTGTGCATCTGTTACTTTGTGTTGTGTTGTTTTGATTAATTCCTTCAGATTTTTTGTCCTCTCATATGCGAATATCGGTAGTTTGCTGAACAATCCTTTGAAATCTTCCTCCAGGGCCAATAATGGCCAGTGTTTCATTATAGTTTTTTTGATTGAAAAACTTCTAGTTGAGAATTTTGAGACAAATACTGTTCTTTGTTCTTCTGGTTTTACTTGTGTGGATAACAGATGCTGTCTCTGTAGTTTGTCTGCTCTTTCAGCAGCTGCTTCCAGGATGGGCTCGGGATATCCTCTGTTTTTGAATTTGAGTAAGGTTTCTTGTTTGTGTTTATTGTATAATTCTGTTGTTGATGCTATTCTCTTGATCCTGATCAGTTGTGAAAACGGAAGGTGTTTTTTCAAAGATGGTTGATGAAAACCTTTGTAGTGAAGAAGATTATTTCTGTCAGTTGATTTGGTGAAAACACTGGTGGTTAATTCTCCTTCATGATTAGAGATGGATACATCCAAGAAAGATATTTCGTCTTTGTTGATGGTGAAAGTGAACTGAATTCTCTCGTTGATGTTATTGAGTTGCTGTAGGGCAGCTAGTAGGGTGTTTGTTGTGCCTTTCCATAATACAAATATATCGTCAATATATCGTTTATATAGGATCAAATTGTTGGACCAAATTTGTTGATTCAGGATGTTATCAAGTTCGAATCTGTGCATGAACGTGTTGGCATAAGTGGGAGCTGCACAATTTCCCATCGATGTTCCAGATGATTGTACGTAAAATCTCTCCTTCCATGTGAAGTAACTGTGGAATAGGGTGAAGTGGATAAGATCTAATATGAATACCTTCAGATCCTCACTCTTCTCCTCATTTACCAAAAAGCTTTCAATGGCGTTCATACCCAAGTCGTGCGGTATGGAAGTGTACAATGACTTCACATCTATTGTAGCCATGATCATGTCTTTGGTGAAATTGCCTTTATATTCTTCAAGGATGTTTAGAAAGTGAGTAGTGTCTTTCACATACGTGGAGGATTTCTGAACAATGTTCTGTAAGTGTCTATCGATAAACTTTCCGACTGGCTCATGTATTGATCCCACTGTGGATACAATTGGTCGTAATGGCGGTTTGGTGGGGTGCTTATGAATTTTGGGTATCATGTATATATACGGTATTGCGGGGTTTGATTTCAGTAGATACTCTTTCTCTTTTTGGCCTATCACGCCAATTTTTATTGCATTTTCAATGATGTTGACTAGGATTTTCTCAAATTCGTTGGTCGGATCTGTTTCCATCTCCATGTAAATTTCTTGATCTTTGACGTGTGTATCCACCTCCTGTTCATAGTACTCAGTGTCCATGATAATGAGTGCACCACCTTTATCTGCTTGTCGAATCGTGATTTGTTTGTTGTTGGCCAAATTTTGTAGTGTTTGTTTGTCTTTTTGAGATAGGTTTGTTTGTTTGGATCTTGGTTTTTTGAAAATGTCTTCTATTTCCTTAGTTATAACTTTTTCGTATGCATCAAGTACTTTGTGGCTAACTGGTGGTGTGAATTTGCTTTTGGTTCTTAAGCCCATTAGTACATTCCCTTGAGATGGTGTAGGTGTCTCCACAATATTTGAAAAAAAGTGCCGTAATCTTAGGGATCTGAGAAACTTGTATAGACACACTTTAGTTTCCAGTAGATTGGAATGGTAAGTGGGTACATATGATGAACCCTTTTGTAGAGTCTGTGTTTCATTGATTGTCATGTTGTACTTTGATATATTGATAACTAAGGTCTCTGACTCCTGGTGTTTTGCGCCACTGATTCTGTGTTTTTTTTTTTTTTCCCCCGCCGGGTTCTGTTTGAGGTCCAGGGCCTTTCTCTAAAAAAGGTACCTGATCGGATGTGACTTGGGTGGTAGATGTTCCAGAAGTACTGGGTGTTGATGATTCCGTGCCGTGAATTTGTCTGCCACCTGGGGCATTTCGTGGTCTTCTGTTATCAAAGAATCCTCTTCTTGGTTGAGAGTCATCAGAAGATGTTTCGTCAGTTGATTTGTCATTGTTGGGTCTTTGCTGTCTCCTTCTAGCGTAAATATCAGCCCAAGTGTATACCTCTCCTAGGCGGTAATCAGTGGTATCTCTTTTAAATTTCCTTAGTTTGCGGTCGTTTATTTCTTTTGTGTATTCCTCTACTTTTTTAGTAGTGTCTGTGAGTATCTGATCCCACTCTTCCTTGGTTACCATTTTGTTTAGGTCTTCTTTTAAAAGGTCAATTTCCTTAGTCAGGCCTTCGAGTACTTTTGCTAATTCTTCCACTATCAGTAAAATGAGATCAAGTGAGCATTTATTCAATATTGCATACCATCTCTCGGTGAATCTTGCGTTATTTTTGCATAATGTAGCCTTCAGTGATATCCTTAATCCACGTGGAATTCGCTGCGATTTGTGGTACTTTATTAATGTGCTTGCATGTAGTCGTTGATTCATGATCTTTTTTGACATGTACAGTAGTTGTTTGATGTTAGCTTCCCTTGTTCCGGTACCTGGACGTATTTCGTCAGATTCCTCTATTAGTGAATATATCCTGTTAGTGTCATCCTCGTTGAACATTAATGTTTCAGCTCTTATTGCTGTAGTGTGAGCTATTTCTTCAAATTGCATGATGGCGGTGCGAGTAGTCAATCTGCTCAGAAGTTGAACTGTTACGACCAAATGGAACTTTGACTCCGCACTCGATTTGTTTTTTGACGGTGTACTTTTTCTGATCAGATTTCTGGAGTGTGGTTGGTGCGTGATGTGAGTACCCTTCTGAGCCTCAGGGTCAAAATATAAGTGTCAATGCGTGTTTCTTGTGTCACAAGATTCACATTCACATCCGCACTCTCTTTGTTTTCATATACAGGTGAACGAGTTGCTTAATAAACTTCTTTACCCATTTGTTTGTCTGTTCATTTCATTTAATTCTCATGAAATATTCAGTTTTCATTTTTCCTTATTCTCATTACTTCAGTAATTCAATGATTATCATCAATTCATACATTGCCCGATGCATTTCGAGCTACACAGCTCTTCCTCAGGGGACTTTATATCTGAAACAAATACATTCCTTTACTAATGGTGTACCGGACTTGTTTTAAGACAAGCATTTCATGTTAATGGTCAAACGCTCAAACAGTTAATTCAAGTGATCAAATTGCAAATAAAATCGCATTCCCGAGTGGTTGAACATAAGAGTAATGTGGAAAATTAATACAAACTTGGTGAACATTATCGGCGCCATCTTGCCCCTTTTCGAGCCCATTCGTGCGCGTAAGCGGCAGCCATTTTGAGCACCATGGCCTCCCTGCCCCTCGCTGATAGCCAGCGCGTCTCTCTCTCTCTTAACCTCGCAAGCGTCCCCCCCGCACACTGACAACCCCCGCTCTCTCATGCCCTGGGTCATAAACCCCTCTTCAGCGCAGCTTCGCCGCAGAACCCCATCCCGTTCCCAGCACAACACCTCCCCTCATTCCTTTCATGGCCTCAAATCCTTTTGATGCAAACCCCCTTTTCCTGTGTCCCCGTTTGTCCTCCTTGTTCCCAGGCCGCCACCTGGCCCTGCGGATGCTGTTTATTACCCCATACAGTAGGAAGCTTCCCCTCCCCGTCAAGAGACCCTCGAGCCGATCAAAGCCCCCACCCTATGAGATCCGATCAAACTCATGCATTCCGTGAATCGGCGGAATGCCCTGCTGTGCGACAACCATCACCTGTTGTGACCGGGGTGGGGAATCCAACTGTAAATGTATGTGGGAACGAGTCCGAAGGGGAGATTCCGAGGATGTTCTTTCAAGTACCAAAGTGTTACGAGAATGTGTTATGTGCAATAAAGGTCATAAACCCTAGTATAAGAGGCCAGGCCTCAGAGATGTGGTTAGAGCACCTCGTGACGATACTTGCTGTCTGAATTGATGTGTTCTCCTCCGGAGAGAATAAAATCCTCGTTTCCTGCCTTCCAGTCTCCAGCGCCTGCTTCTTCATTGATTAACATTGGTGGGTCATAGAGGCGATACCGCCGGGCAACATAAAAGGGTCTTTGGTTACTGGTTGTCTTTGAAACCCCTTTTTAACAATTGGCGTCCCAAACGTGGGGCCCATCAGCGACTCGTGGATCCAGTGGGAGAGGTCCTGACGACAGAGTGAACGACTGCAACGATCGGAAGGTACCCTGTCCGATAGACCCTCGTCTGACAGCCGATCATCCGAACTTCACTGGTTCCGAACAGACCTCTCTCGAGTGATCTGCGGTCCTGACTGGGAACCATCAGGAGTGCCACGAGAAGTACGAAGAGAAGAGGACGTTCGGGCGCTGGATTCGGAAGACAAGAAACTGTCCATGCGGTCCGGGTAAGGTCGTGTAAACACGACAAATTGCGAAAGTGATTGATAATTGAAAGTGATTGATAATTGATGAGAAAATACTAGTATTACTTTTTGTTAATTTATTTGGAGATTCACTGTCTGCAAACGGAGAAACAACAGGCTCTCCCTTTATAAACAGCGAAGGATAGGTGCGCACCCGTCGGACCTATCTTTCTCCCCCATTGAACAATTGCCCCCCCCCCCCCCCATTGATTAACTGTTATAGATTGTTTTCTGGAGATTCTCTGTCTGCAAACAGGGAAAAATAGGTCCCCTCTTTGCAGATAGTGAAAGGGTAGGTGACGCGAACCTTTGCGAGCCTACTTATTCTCCCCATTGACCATATTGATTTTTTATTTTTGACCTAACATTGATTGCTCAAGATTGGTTCATGAGGTATTCACTACGTGCAAACAACGTAGAATAGAAATATTCTGTCTAGTCTTTGCACGCAGCGATAAGATAGGTAGTGCTGACTATTATCCCATTGTGATCCGTCATGCCTGTCTTCTCCCCACTGGTTAGTAGCCTGTTTAGCCCGGACCGCTTATTAGAGATGAACCATCCGGCTCCGCTGGAAGGCACCCCTAATAAGGACATGTTCGTGAAGCATGGATTAATTGCTATAGCCTATAGTGAGCTGTGGCATAAATATACGAAAAAGGATCGAGAAAGTCAGTGGCCACTGAGAGGATCCTTTGATCTTGACAAAATAGAAACAGTAGAAATAGCTCTTCGTAGGAATGAAACAACACCTATTATGCTCGATAGTCTTGGTATGTGGCGCAAAGAAGCCACACGACGAAGGGAAGGCGACGAATTCAGAAAAGGTGAAGGGACACGACGGACAACCCTCCAAACGTCTAGTAGGCAAAGGGAAGGGCCAGCGATGGCGCAGTTCCGAGGAGTAGACATAAAAAAGGAACGGTATAAAGGGATGTGCCGACAAGCCAACCCCGGAACACAACGACCCGAAGGTAATCCCCCGACACTATGCACAGGACGAACAGATTTAAAACAAAACCAATGTGCTTTCTGTAAATGTCTCGGGCACTGGAAAGCCCAATGCCCGACTCTGCAGAGCATAGGTAAGAACGGAGGGTCTACAGAAAGAACAGGCCGACAAAAAGGGAAAAGACGCGAGATAAAAACCAATCAGACTAGTGCAGACAGGACAGACAGAACCACCCCGTTTGATTATGCTCGATGGCACAGATTTCGTCAGACCAATTTTAACGACATGTTAGAGTTCTGGGACTGATTGCTCTCTGTTGCTCCCCCACTCTGAAAACCAAACACAACTGCAGGCCAGTGTAAACAACCCCCCGTTAGAGAAAGGACTCAAGGAAGCCAAGCGTCTATTATATAACTTAGGATTTAATTACGGTAAAGAAAACACACAACCAACAGTAAATAGAATAACTAGTAGAACTCTCTCTAAAACAAACTTTACTAATAGGAAAAATACAAAACATATTATGCTCACTCCGGAAGTCCTCGAAATGTAACAGTTCGATGGTCCCGCCCATCCGAAACACATAGCACGTGTGGGGCGGGGCCTGCCAGCAGCCATGGGCCAAAAGAGATCGCCGGCGAGAAGGTCCTGGAGGCTCCACAAAGCAGGCAATGAAATGGTCTTCCCATACTACCCTTCCAGGGATGGCGTCCCCCGGGCCGCGAGTAGGGAGGGGGCGGATGCAAATGACCCCCTCCCTCGTATCTCCTGGTCCGGCCATCACAAATTCCTCCATCGAGCGGATGCAGGGTGGGCAGGGAGGAAGAGGCGACGCAGACGAGCCTCTTCCACCTCCACGGGTAGGAGGCTTCCCTGCCCTGGTCCGGCGCCGATGTCCTCCAGCCGGGCGACGGCCATATACCTACGCTGCACAGGACACATAATACCCGACTGGTATATTTCCTCAGCGCAGGACATACAATGCCCGGCTGGTATATTTGCGCAGCACAGGACACACAATGCCCGTCTGGTATACCTGAATAACACCGGACGTACGATGGTCCCCCAAGAGTCGGAATCAGGGGTGTAGGGTGGTCATCATGTGCACCCCTGATTCAAAAGGGGCGGCGTGGGATGCGCCGGGAGAGGAGGACGGCACGGGCAAACCTCCCTCACCTCCCCAGATGAAGGCTCCACTGCTGCACCCTGGCGCCCCGAACCAAGATGTCCTGCTCCAACAACATGATGTTCTGTTTTTTATCACCATAAGAAGTTTCTTCCACTCCTGATAGATACGACGAAGGGCGGCTGCCGCAGAGTCTCAAAATGGCGTCTGGGCCCTCGAAAGGCGGGTCTAGGCCGCTGGAGTAACTTTGTCCGAGATTGCAACTCGGGCACTTGCCCACCTGGGCGCAGGCCCCCAACATCGACAAACATCCCCTCGACTTTGAAGATTCTACCAAAGTCCCAAGAGCCCTCAGCCCCTTCAGGCTTCCGGAGGGGAACAGCTGCATTGATCACTAATGAGATAACCGCGGCACAGCAACAAGATGGCGGTGCTCTCGTGTCTGCATCAGCTTCCGTCTGAACCACCCAGGAACATTATGGGCTAACGAACTCGAGCAAGTTCCGGCTGAACATCAGCATGACCCGGTAAGAAAGACTCTACCCCCTCCCTCTCTTGATTGACAGTCCACACCACCAACCCCTCTGTTAGCACAGTTTTTTGAACTGCCGAAGGGGACCCTGGTCCAACCGCCAATCGTCAGGGACATTTTTTCCTCTGATGCTACTTCCGGACTAAACCGGCCTCGCCCAAAATGGCGCCGGTATCAACGGAAACTAACGGATGCCTCGTGGTGTTCCTTAGCTAATGAAACTTGATGTACTAAGATATATATACGAACCATTGTGCACTCGATGAGAAAGGGAGGAGGGTTCACTTGGCGAACATTTGAGAGGGGTTCCGTAAAAATGTTGATTTCAATGAACGATTTATTTTGATATTTATTGTAACTGGTACATAACGTCGCTTATGATGCACACCCACGGTTTACATCTAGAAAATGTGATTACGATGAGCTTGACTGTGTTTCCATTTATGAACTGAAATGCCCCTGATTCCCTCGTCACGCAATGAAATGTTTTTAGTTACTTGCAAATAATTAATTAGGCCTTTTTTTACATGTTCTTGTGCTACAAAATAACCCCTACTGTATGTGCTTCCATCGACGACATGTCCGGCCAAAATATGATTGCGCTCTCACATTTTACGTACTGAATGACTATACAAATAAAGGTCTTAAAAACTATGAATAGGCCTCACATACTTTTGTAAATGTGGGTATCGGTGGGAGGGTTTTTCTGTACGCAACAGTTCTGCTCCTTTTTCAAGGTTATCTGAAGAAATGGTTGTTCGGCCCTGGATTGATGATCGAATCAAAGGTATGATACGTTGCCTCCAAAATATGCGACTAAGCTCAGGAACTAACGTATGAAGAAGGACCTCGACTTCTGAGATTGGGTAAAGTAAAGCGGTGTGATTGATAAAATGTTATGAAGATATGGTGGTTGAAGGTACTAAGGTACAGGGGTGAACGAAGAACTGATATGCCTTAGAACATCACAGCTTTGGGAATGATTTAAGGATCCCCGATGGCCGAATACATCTACAAAACAGGGTACCTCACGCTAGGCACCTCTGATTCCTTTTTAGCGTTTCCCTACACACGATCCTACAGGCCATCCTCGAACCCCCCCCCCCCATGAACCATCTATCACATTGTCCGCCCCCTTGACTTCAGAGACCAAGACCCTAAGGATTATATCCCGAAGAGATAAGTACGAGTATGCGGTAAGTAAAGGACTTTCGTGCCCGTACATTTGATGTGTTCGAATGTTGTTCCCCCACCTCCCCCCTTTTTTTCCCTCCTTTCTCTCTCTCTGCAGATTACATTGGGGTCCTGATTAGGGTACCGTAAAGGATCTGGAGCCACATCACACCCGATGCATGAAAACGGATTAACGCTGCAAGACGACACAAAAAAAAAAAAGACGCTCTACCCAATGCACGACCTTTCTGTACCCGACCTAACGCTTTTCCGTCCCAAAACTGCATGCTTTCTACATCCTAACACAGACCCAAAACGTCTAACGTTGGGTAACGCACTGAGTAGCCCAAACAATACACGGTCATTCTCCATGTTACACGTGTACTGTTTGGCCTATTGTCTCTCTCTCTCTCTCTCTCTCTCTCTCTCTCTCTCTCTCTCTCTCTCTCTCTCTCTCTCTCTCTCTCTCTCTCTTCCACCCCTCCACACTTTCCCTCTTCCCAACGACTGGCACCTAATTGGCGAACCTGGTGCACCTCCTGATTGGCCCCAAATACCACGAGTATTTGCACAAATTCGTCCTAAATAAAATTGTATCGGTACCACGTTACTACCTCTCCTTTTCTACTAAAATATGGATGAAATTTAAATTGACCGAAAGGAAAAGGACAGGTAAGACAACTAAGGTTCTCTAAATTTGACCCACAGCCAGGGAACTATTTGTCAGTGGCTTCTATGATAAAATATGTCTGTGGTAATGCGACCATCCCCATTCCAAATTGTCTCCATACCCCAAGCAGTAAGAAATGATCGAGACACCCCCGTCTTCCCAAAATGCCCCCAGTTTGGTATCAGCTGCCCTGAACGAGAGCCTGAAAAACGCCCCCTGCTCCAATTCACTGTGCTCCTAATTGTTTTCCATAAGATCCCACCCACCCCGAGGATAAGTTTAATAATTATCGCACACCACCCCCCGAGTTTTTGTAGTAACCAGGTTGCGAGGATTTATATAGAACGTTAGAAAGATGTGTGCAAAGTTAAAAATTAGATCGAAAATCGAAAGAACTTGTTGCAGTAAGCCTTGTTGAAAATAAGATGTTTTAATGTAATGAAGAGTTGTTTAGCCTATGTTCTCCCCTCAGAAGGATGCCTATCAGACTGTGGTGAATAGCACGTTGCACTTTTTTCGTAAAATACAAGGCCCTGAAGACCAGCCTAGCCTTGCAAGACTCGTACTAGGGAAATGGGTCTCTACCAGAAGAACTGACATCTACTATAATAGACGTATGCAATAAATGAGTACCAGACCTCGTGCCTATTACAAATGAACGTAATGACCATCAAAGCGCCAAAGAATTAGCCAACAAAAGGAAATTGTAAGGAATCCAGCAAACCCATCATCAATTGTTTATACGTTAGCTGCAAAATCTCAAATGTAGCGAGTGCTTACCCCAGTTGCTTGGTGTTGGGAGAGAAATAGATTTATGTAATCACCTTCTTCTGCAAAATCTCTAAAGACTGTCTTTTCAAAACTCATTTAAGGGTATCACTGTCGGAGGAGAAAGAGACCGGATGTGGGAGCACGCGGCCTGACTGCGGATTGTGGAACATCAGCGACGGAGGCCGAGGCGAAACCACAGCAGTAAGGAGTCGCAGGACGGGGCACTGTTTCAGACAAAGCTAAGGAAAGGGCTGACCTGAAGCCCCTGCTCCATGATCGACGTGTGCCAAAAAGTCCCCGCTCTCTGAACCTGGTTACGGACCTGCCTGTCGCAAACCCTCCGTCCCCCTGATCTGTTCCCGACTTGGCCCTGCTCCATCCCCTCCTCCGCCGACCTACCATAAGGACTGTTCACACCCACACCTTTCCACCTAAACTTCCAAGTTCCTCCAAATCCTACTGAGCTACCCAGAGAAGAGTACTCCCTGCGTCAAAAGGGAGGGAGCTCCGACTAAGCAGACCACGAACTATGTTAATCTTAGAACGGTGACCTAGAACTCCACCAAGGGTCGCCCCTAAAGAGAAGATGAACGAAGTATGTGGTTCTACCCGCTACTGAACGCCTCGAAGATGATGGAAGCAACAGGAAATGCCCACCACAGAGACTCAAGAAACAAACAGATCTCGCAACTCAGGAACAATTGCATTTTTCATTGCAAATCTATGCTCTGCGTTACGGAAGAAGATGCACCTGCTCCAAAACCGTAACGCATTTCTCCTACGAGGTCTGACGAAAACCAAACAAAGTGCACCCTTACCCGCAGACCCCCAACGACTCAATCCACATGAACATTTCTGATGATAGGTAATCCAGGTGCTCAACAGTGCCGACAGAAGACGACAAAAGACAACGAGAACTCTGATATTTTTACTGTATCTCCTTTCTCTCCCAATCACCATTGGACTAACTATGCTCCCGCCGAATACAAAAAGGACTTACTTATATGATAACTTACCAGCTCCTATTTCGAATGACTATAAGTATCTATGATCTGTACCCAACGCCCTCACTACGTAATTCTAGTCTGATATTACATTACGATGATTTTTCCTACAACCAACTTAACGATGAACCTGCTTACTAGATGATGAGATTTTTCAATGTGACGTTTATAATATGATGTAAATGTACAGTTCCTTTTCCTGAGTCCTCCCTCCCTTACTTATGATCGATGCATATAGGTATAAATAGGAAATAGGTCAGCAAGATGTCTTGGAAATGTTAAAGGGAGGACTGTGGAAAATTAATACAAACTTGGTGAACATTATCGGCGCCATCTTGCCCCTTTTCGAGCCCATTCGTGCGCGTAAGCGGCAGCCATTTTGAGCACCATGGCCTCCCTGCCCCTCGCTGATAGCCAGCGCGTCTCTCTCTCTCTTAACCTCGCAAGCGTCCCCCCCGCACACTGACAACCCCCGCTCTCTCATGCCCTGGGTCATAAACCCCTCTTCAGCGCAGCTTCGCCGCAGAACCCCATCCCGTTCCCAGCACAACACCTCCCCTCATTCCTTTCATGGCCTCAAATCCTTTTGATGCAAACCCCCTTTTCCTGTGTCCCCGTTTGTCCTCCTTGTTCCCAGGCCGCCACCTGGCCCTGCGGATGCTGTTTATTACCCCATACAGTAGGAAGCTTCCCCTCCCCGTCAAGAGACCCTCGAGCCGATCAAAGCCCCCACCCTATGAGATCCGATCAAACTCATGCATTCCGTGAATCGGCGGAATGCCCTGCTGTGCGACAACCATCACCTGTTGTGACCGGGGTGGGGAATCCAACTGTAAATGTATGTGGGAACGAGTCCGAAGGGGAGATTCCGAGGATGTTCTTTCAAGTACCAAAGTGTTACGAGAATGTGTTATGTGCAATAAAGGTCATAAACCCTAGTATAAGAGGCCAGGCCTCAGAGATGTGGTTAGAGCACCTCGTGACGATACTTGCTGTCTGAATTGATGTGTTCTCCTCCGGAGAGAATAAAATCCTCGTTTCCTGCCTTCCAGTCTCCAGCGCCTGCTTCTTCATTGATTAACATTGGTGGGTCATAGAGGCGATACCGCCGGGCAACATAAAAGGGTCTTTGGTTACTGGTTGTCTTTGAAACCCCTTTTTAACAGTAACATCAGGCTGAAAAATCAAAAATCTACAGTAGCGGTGCACTTTAATGAGGCCAAACATAATCCGTCACAACTCAAATTTTGCATCCTAGAAAAAGTTGAGAATTTGCCAGGAAGAGACACGAACAATTATCTGCTACGGAGAGAAACATTTTGGATCAATTTTCTGTGCACCCTCCACCCAAAAGGGTTAAATGAAAGGATTGAACTCAGTTGCTTCTTGTAGCACCATCCCGTAATAATGACTACATAGGGTGCTCTGCACTCAATATGATCAAATTTGACATGTACAGACCAGTTTACTGTACACAATATGTACAATTGTATATAACACGTATACACCAAGGTTGGATATGCATGTATTTTCTCTATCACGTTCCCTTGCACCATGATTGTATAATATTGAAGATTTACACCACACCTTTTATCATGTATTTTCATTCTCATCACTCTTATATTTAGTTTCCGTGTTCACCATGAAATTTCACACCCATCAGTGTAGGTCACACTACACACACACATTAGCCAAACATAACGATACACGTTATATGCGCCATCAAATAGTTAATACACTATGTTTACAACTCGTCCCACGTGACCGGCGCACCAAACCATAGACATTGAATGGATAGAGCGACACACGCCGACGCATCACGTCACACGCCGCGGGAGTCAACAAAGCAATTTTACCCGTCCCACGTGACCGGCATAAAAATCATAGACATCGCGTAGAAAGAGCGACGCACGCCGACGGGCTATCATTGGGAAACCACACGAACTACGCATACGGTAAGAGAAGGATAGAACCCCCCACGGGTGGGAGAAACACGCCTGCAATTTCATTTAAAGAATTCATTTCAGTTAGATTACAAGCGTGTTAATTCTTTTGTTACAGCACACAGACCAGGTTACAAACCACAAGGGTACAGGTCAGTTACATGGAAGTTTCTTTATACATACACGCATCTATGTTTTTAAATACTGGGACATAAGGTGACACACCAGTTCAAGGTATTTCACACTGGGGA
Source organism: Lissotriton vulgaris (assembly GCF_964263255.1). Classification (NCBI taxonomy): domain Eukaryota; kingdom Metazoa; phylum Chordata; class Amphibia; order Caudata; family Salamandridae; genus Lissotriton; species Lissotriton vulgaris. The sequence goes on along the minus strand of NC_141699.1, from coordinate 547,280,173 downwards.
ACGTGAGGAATCCGATTTTATTTGCAATTTGATCACTTGAATTAACTGTTTGAGCGTTCGACCATTAACATGAAATGCTTGTCTTAAAACAAGTCCGGTACACCATTAGTAAAGGAATGTATTTGTTTCAGATATAAAGTCCCCTGAGGAAGAGCTGTGTAGCTCGAAATGCATCGGGCAATGTATGAATTGATGATAATCATTGAATTACTGAAGTAATGAGAATAATGAAAATTGAAAACTGAATATTTCATGAGAATTAAATGAAATGAACAGACAAACAAATGGGTAAAGAAGTTTATTAAGCAACTCGTTCACCTGTATATGAAAACAAAGAGAGTGCGGATGTGAATGTGAATCAAGAAACACGCATTGACAATCATCTCAAAGTGCCTACTTGGCCACTGTAGTTGAAAGGACCTCCATAAAGTCCCCCTGTTGGACTTTGGAGATGACTGTGTCTTTTAAAGGTGAGCTGCTTGTCATCTGTGGATGATGACATACATAGATATTCAAGGTACGGTTTCTGACCCACCGTGGGAGAGGTATTATTCATTCTGTTCCCATCGGCACGGACCTGAATAGTGCCCAACGCTGCAGACACCTTGTTTTTTTCATATTTGCATTTGCATAATTCCGAATACGAGCAATCAAAATGTTTGACTTTAGAATACTGAGCATGGAAAGGGTGGTGCTTGGAGTGGATTTTATAATACCTCAGTAGTGTGTTTCTTATGTGTATTTGCCTCATTTTAGTGCAGCAGGGTGGGCTTTGCATCAAAATGACCGTGGGGCTGTTTCCATGCACCTCCCTGCTTGTATTTTTATTCCGTTCTAACAGGGCTATAGGGTAATCTGGCATTGCTATGAGGGCTGGTATGACAGATCAGCATGTGAGACTTATTTCATCTGTTTGTGGACCTGTCTTTTTTGACTGATTTGTGCTGTTGAGTTCCCTGACTTTACCACAAACATTGCTTGCAGCAAAGCACAAATGCATGCAGTATATCATATCTTGCACAGCACTTGTACAGTATGTTTTTACAATTTCAAAACTGCCCTGATTTACAAACGTGGGCCCGTTTTTAGCTGATTCACCTTAAGCAGTCACTTTTATGTTGGCACCTAGTCCTGTTTTGTGTCCCAGTCCAACCCAGAGTTCTGACAATTGTGTGTTTCTAGCCGAAGAGCAGCACTAAAGTGGGCCTGTTCACGACTAGAGCGTGGCTTAGAACCAAGTGCAGTTTCCATTCCAGTGCTGTCCATAGCTAAGACACCCAACAGTTCTGTCACCAATGGATAAGATAGTAATTGAAGAGATAGGTTTCAGCTCCTTTATGAAGTGGAGGAGCGATTGAACCAGTCAGTTTTCTACTCTTCTGCTTTTTATAATGCATCATGTTTCGGTTTCAGGATATGAAGGCAGTGGATTATGAACTGGCTACTACAGATGTTCATTTCTTTTACATTTAAGGTGGGTTCATGTTTGCTGGTGGACACTAGCACAAAGAATTCACCAAGCACTCAATTATCCAGTCCAAGTTAAAAATAGTAAGATGAATAAGTTTCTTCAGACTTCTTCTTTTTATTCCATCATCCAATGAAAAGAGATTCTTAATACAGCAATACAGCCAACACGTGTTTCGTCTTAGTCTGTATTTGACATTCAGACTTCATCAGGGCTGCAAGTAATACAATAACCTATGTTTAGGTTATAATAACAAACAATATAGTACATCTTCAGAAAGGTTATAAAAAATACATAGGCTAATGATTAATTCTCAAAAAAGTCACCGAACAGTGTAAAACAGAAAATCGTAAAGCTAGAGGCAGTCCCAAATACCAAGCGTGAAAAGTTGTATCACCCAAGCGTGACAGAACAACTAGCCAAGTCGGCAGTCCAAAGTATGAAACCCATAGTAAGACAAAGTCTACCACGGTAAATAAATAACTACGGAGTAAAATCATACCCCAAAATGTTTTTCAGTATTCCTCAATCGTCAGTGTAAACACGTCTTCTCATCTGTCTGAATTAAATTAATGTACCCTGATCACAAGCCATTCTCGTGGGATCAATAATAAATGAAAAAACCAGGCGTTGGTAAAACTCACCTACAACCAGTAATATATATCTTGTAGTGATGGAGCAAGGATTCGCACGTAAAGCGACTTGCTCTCATTCATGAACCTCGTCTAACCTTTAATAAGCATTAACCAATCCTGTCCGTCTTAATTTTCACTTTTTTCCAATACACGCGGGTGCCCGAGAGAAGCTCGCATGTATGTTTACTAATTGTAATGATGCTTGCACTACTGAATGGCCGCTTCGCCGAAATCCAGTCTGCGCATGCGTCGGTCATACCCACGTGATGTGACGCACTCGCAATTTGGAGGGATGTTTTCGCTCATGCGCATTGTTGCTAAATATGGCCGCTTGTCTTTAACCATGCTCTCTGCTAGCTCATGCTGCTTTTGCATATCTGTCTTTCCCGCATTAACCCTCAATGCTATAGATATTACAAAGTAAGGGGTGCAGTGAAGCTCTCCATGGTATACAGTGTATTCATATTTTTCTGTGTTTCTAATTTGTTTTCGCTTACTTTTCATGTACCGCGTATTTGGGGCCTGGGAATGGAGAGCGACGCCATCTCTGAATCCTCCCACAACCCTGTCACATGATGAGGGAAAAGCCGAACCGCGCAGAAGCAAACCCAAGCCAGCTGGCTCCTGAAGCTGAGATGCGCCTGAGAACATCTTCCATGCACTGGGAAGAGAATTCGGCTGTACCCAAAGTTGCTACAAATGTATAGTCTCATGTGTACTCTATTGTTTCTCACCTTTCTCACACCCTGGGATCTGGAATGCAAGGGGTGGGTACTGAAAAATAAATATTAATTATGGGAACCCAGAATTTAGGAGGTGGCGATGACCTAACCACCTCTCTTGACCAATCGAAAGATGGGACCTTGTCACTTGCAACAATTGTGGGTGGTCTGGGGGTCCAAATAGAGTATAACTAGCCTAGTTTAGTTAGAGAAAATTGTCCGACTTGTCCGAGTAGCTGACCTGTCACTGACCCTACGAACTCTATAGGTGATTGATACAGAGCGCTGCGGAGCACTCTGTCCGTACTTTCCACATACTCCAAGGGGTGGAAATAGTCTTAAGTGCTGGCGAAGCACTTTGCTGGGAGATTCGAAAACCCAATCGGGGTTATTGGCGGATTCCGTGCAGAGAGGGGGTAACGCAGGCGTTGCATCCGAAGCTGCAGGTGTTGGTCGTGCCCTTTGGTGAGCCCAGTCCTGACCCAAAACCTGAGGGGTATCCTGTCCTGACTGTCCTGAGCTGTACCTGCTCGCCTACTGGCGTTCCGAATCCTTGAGGGTCCCTGTCCTCGCCTTTTCAAGCTGACCCGTGGCCAGGGTTGGTCCTTATTCCCGTCCTAGGTAATTATACCGTATGGGTGTCTGTCTAAACCTTGCTCCTACCTTTTTCCTTTTCCTAAATAAAGCACTCTTGCCTGTGGTATTCTCCTATCACCATTAAAGTGACTTTTATGCAATTGTTTATTAGTAATGTTCCACTTTTTCCCTACCTTTAGGATATTATTAAATTGACTGTTAATGATAGCTTGTTCCAATTTTTCCCCCTTCCCTTTAGTATGGTTGCTGTGAATTTAGTAAGAATAGCATAAGGTTTAGGAATTAGTTTAAACATTAGTGCTCATAAAAGGTCCTTCTCCTGTCCCTGCCTTAGTTTAAAGTTGTCCTGAAATAGCATGTTCCCTAATACTCCTACCCTGTAATGTTCCCTAGTAATCTATGGTGCTTGCCCTAATCCATAGTTACATTTTGGTTTTAATTTTGATTTATGATGTTCTGATTTGTATCTGCCTCATAATCTTGGCATATTAATTCTAAACTTACTCTATATAAACTTTTGAAACCCATCAGGTGTCTGTGGTCATTATACTTCACGAGGTATTATTAAATGTATTGAATGTGTAAGGTATTTCTACTCTGATAGGAAACTTGTCGCCAGTCCACTGCTAGCTCCTGATCCATCAGGAGTAATGTGCCTGTGGTAAGTCAGGTACATGTATAGTAAGTGGTGAGAGAGTCACCCCCTGAATTACTTATAGTAGCGTGTAAGAAATCACCCGGTTCACGCAAAACGCAGTCGTCATATGCACGCCAGGGCCCAATGCGTGGTAATTGGTAAAATAGTGACCCGGGTGAACTGCGCGCTCTATCAGTAGCGCGTCTAAGTATTATCTTCGTCACAAGTGTAACATATGGGTAGTAACTTCAAACCCCACATAAATCAACCAATAACTGCAAATAAAACGTAACAAAAAGTAACCACACCATTATCTGGCGATTACAAAAAGCACACTTAAATTTACGAATCTCAGTCACCACCTTACCTATCTGTGTGCCGAGTCGATTAATCCAATGTTCATTATCCCATAATGTAAGTCAATCGTCAACTACAAAAAAGTACATAACGAACTCTAAGTCATAAGGTCTAGACGTATAACCATAATTTCAAATGCAGTGAATTAGTAAAATTAGCCTATAAATTATGAAATGCGAATAGCAATTTACCTCGTATCTGTAGTATCCAACATTCAGTGTTTCCGCGTGCTACGCGGGCGCCATCTTGTAATGGCTTTAAATAGTAGCTAAAAGCGTGCGCCATCTTAGAGTGGTGATATCGTCAAAAAATGCGTATCAAAGTCAGCAGTAGACTATAAAGTAAATCGATAGCACCAATGCCGTATTGTGATAATAGAACATATCTCTAAATCTCGTTCTCCATATTATATACACGTTAGTCAGTAAATCTGATAAATAGTAATACGCGCCATCTATAACGTATCAGAATCAACTCAATGAACCTAGTAAGTTATCACTGTCCACACTGCAGATGAAAGGAAAGCTAGAAAGCTTAAACGTGATGAGCGGGATTATCGCTCTGGGCGTGTTTATACCTTTGCAAGAAAGTTTGATTACTTAATGACCAAGACTCCTTCTAACAAAAATAAGAGTAGTACCGCATCCGCGAGTGATAGTGATCCTGGCACTAGTAATATTTCAAGCAGTGACAATGAAGACATTCCTGAAACTTCAGCCCTTCCCACACCTGAGAATAATTTTTTAGTAGAAGTGCGCAGATTGCGCCGTGGGAACAGGGATTCAGAAAAGAATCGGGAGTCAAATGCACAAAAACCAGGAGAGGGGGGAGAGGTAGGAGGAGGTCAGGGAGGAAGGGTAGGGATGAGATTGAGATCCTGGAAACCCTAGCGGTAGGAGATGATGCTGGTATTGAGGATAATGAAGTTGTGAACCTGTCTTCATTTGAATTGTCTGATGACATGAAAAGTTTACTTGGTAAGGGGATGGGATTTTGTCCAATGACTGTGAATGATTGGTATGTTACTAAAATCGATTTATTTAGATTTGTGAGGAGACTCAAACTAAAGAAATTTTTTGCGAATGTACCAGATAAAAGCAAACCTGAAAGAATTAAACCACTGAGCAACATTACTATTCAAGAACTGAAAGGGACTCAGTGATTACTCTCACTAACTGAAAAGGAAGATGACCCGGTTACTTTATACAAATTGCTTGATGACTTAGAGGTTGATAGATTTCTAAGTGAGGGCAGTGGTTTGAAAGTAAGATCTAAATGGACACCTAAAATCTCATCTGGCAGTACGATTGATGCTTTTTATAAAGCAGTAAATGTGGATATTGACAAAATTATTGATACGAGATGCTCTGATAGGCTCATGAGATATAAGGACAATCTTACCCCTGGTGAAAGGGTGGCACTTAAGGAGCTTATGAATAATTCGGAGCTTACCATACGTAAAGCCAATAAAGGCGGCAATGTGGTGGTTCTTAACACTGTTGATTACAAAGAGGAGGTTTACTCCCAGCTTAATAATGTTAAGTATTATGAGAAGTTACTTGTTAATCCCATGCAGGCCCTCATTAAGACTATTAACGATCAACTCAAGATTTGGTACGATTTGACACTCCTGGATTATGAGGAGTATCTTTATTTACAGGTTGTGGCACCCAAAGCACCGTGTATGTACACTTTGCCAAAAATTCATAAGTCTAGAACTAATCCGCCTGGAAGACCTATTATTTCAGGGATTGGAGGACCAACAGAGCGCCTCTCCCAATACGTTGATATTTTTTTACAGACTTATGTCAGAAATCTTCCTTCCTTTATTGAAGATACAAAGCATGTTTTGAACTTGATGTGTGATCTGACATGGGATGAGAGGATGATATTAGTGACGTTAGACGTCGTATCACTTTATACGAACATAGATCATGAGTTAGGAATCCATGCACTTGATTTCTTTCTTAGTAACAGAGCAGCTGAGTTTTATGATCACAATCAGATGATTCTAACAATGACGAAAATGGTTCTGGATAATAATGTATTTCTTTTTGATGGTATATGGTTTAGACAACGCCTTGGGACTGCGATGGGTTCCAGATTTGCTCAGTCCTTTGTGAACCTCTTTATGGGGTGGTTTGAGGCGGAGAGGATCTGGGGCCCATCGGGCACTAAATGGATGCAACACATACACTACTGGGGGGCGTTATATTGATGATTGCCTGTTAATCTGGACTGGTACAATTGATGAACTTAAAGGTTTCTTCGATTATTTGAATGATAACAGGCTTAATTTAGATTTTACCACTCATTATGATACCCACAGCATCATGTTCTTGGACATTGAGCTCTACATTGAGGATGGTAAACTGTGCACTCGCATGTATCGAAAACTACCAGCTTAAATGCAGTTTTACATGCGAAAAGTTGCCATCCTTCTAGTCAAATTAACGCCATACCCTATGGCGAAATGGTGAGGGCAAGACGTAATTGCTGTAGTGACAGTGAATTTGAATCTAACCTCACAGATCTATCTAAGAGGTTTATTAAACGCGGTTACCAGAGCAAAATTGTTGAGGATGCGGCTTCAAGGGCTAGAAAACTAAAGAGGGTTAATACTTAAGTGAAAGAACAAGTGAGAATACTACTATAGATATGAAAATTCGATTTATTACGAACTTCAGTACTGATAGTGCCAAACTGTACAGTATTATGAATAGACACTGGCACCTATTGAGCATGGATCAAGATATTTTGCCTTTTGTTGGAGATAGACCAGGATTGACTTTTAGAAAAGGACGTACACTGTTGAACTGTATTATTCCTAGCTACCCTGTGATCAAATCTGTACCTGATTGGTTAACTACAACATCTAAAGGTTTCTACAAATGTGGTAGGTGTAGTCCGTGCAGATGGGCTAAACCTAAAGTCAAAACTTTTAATTACAATGGTACTGGTGAATATTGTATACATTTCTTCATCAATTGTGATACTACTTTTGTAGTTTACGTTATAGCTTGTTCCTGTGGGCAGATCTATGTTGGGAGCACTATCAGGAAACTGAGAGAAAGGATGGTTGAGCATTTTAGAGCTCTTAAGACAGGAGACACTCGTTATCCTATTGCTTCTCATATGGTCAGAAATTACCAAGAAAAAGAGAAACGTATGTTTACCTACCATGGAATTGATCATGTCAAACGTGACCCAAGGGGTGGCAATAGACAATTACTATTGCGACGCAGAGAGGTGATGTGGTTAATGAAATTGAAAGCTGTGGAACTGGGTATGAACATTGACCACAAATTTGAATATTATTTAGGAAATGAAAGATGAAGATTATGGTTATCTTGTCCTTGTTTCTGATCGCTTTAAAATGCGATTAAGATTTATCTGATCTGTGAGTGAATTATATGTATTTACAAATGTTTACTTTGCTTTGTGCTTTATCCTATTTACTCCCTCTTACTATTTCTTCTTGCTAATCTTACCCTGACGTTTGGTTTTAGGTGCATTACATTCACCCAGTCATGAGCCATCCATACAGGGATAATATGACTTACACAGTTGGTTCTTATCTGTTTGATAGTCGTGTTGATTTGTGGACATTGACAATATATATGACATTAGCCTGAATAAAGAAGGGAATAGAATAAATTTATACAGTGGAGACACCTTTGCATGTATATGGTATACTTACTGATCGCATTATCAAATACGAAGTATATGGAGTACGATTTGTTCAGCAGTAATAGCTGGTGTCACCAGTTTCATCTGCAGTGTGGACAGTGATAACTTACTAGGTTCATTGAGTTGATTCTGATACGTTATAGATGGCGCGTATTACTATTTATTAGATTTACTGACTAACGTGTATATAATATGGAGAACGAGATTTAGAGATATGTTCTATTATCACAATACGGCATTGGTGCTATCGATTTACTTTATAGTCTACTGCTGACTTTGATACGCATTTTTTGACGATATCACCACTCTAAGATGGCGCACGCTTTTAGTTACTATTTAAAGCCATTACAAGATGGCGCCCGCGTAGCATGCGGAAACACTGAATGTTGGATACTACAGATACGAGGTAAATTGCTATTCGCATTTCATAACTTATAGGCTAATTTTACTAATTCACTGCATTTGAAATTATGGTTATACGTCTAGACCTTATGACTTAGACTTCGTTATGTACTTTTTTGTAGTTGACGATTGACTTACATTATGGGATAATGAACATTGGATTAATCGACTCGGCACACAGATAGGTAAGGCGGTGACTGAGATTCGTAAATTTAAGTGTGCTTTTTGTAATCGCCAGATAATGGTGTGGTTACTTTTTGTTACGTTTTATTGGCAGCTATTGGTTGATTTATGTGGGGTTTGAAGTTACTACCCATATGTTACACTTGTGACGAAGATAATACTTAGACGTGCTACAAGATATATATTACTGGTTGTAGGTGAGTTTTACCAACGCCTGGTTTTTTCATTTATTATTGATCCCACGAGAATGGGTTGTGATCAGGGTACTTTAATTTCATTCAGACAGATGAGAAGACGTGTTTACACTGACGATTGAGGAATACTGAAAAACTTTTTGGGGTATGATTTTACTCCGTAGTTATTTATTTACCGTGGTTGACTTTGTCTTACTATGGGTTTCATACTTTGGACTGCCGACTTGGCTAGTTGTTCTGTCACGCTTGGGTGATACAACTTTTCACGCTTGGTATTTGGGACTGCCTCTAGCTTTACGATTTTCTGTTTTACACTGTTCGGTGACTTTTTTGAGAATTAATCATTAGCCTATGTATTTGTTATAACCTTTCTGAAGATGTACTATATTGTTTGTTATTATAACCTAAACATAGGTTATTGTATTACTTGCAGCCCTGAAGAAGACTGAATGTCAAATACAGACTAAGACGAAACACGTGTTGGCTGTATTGCTGTATTAAGAATCTCTTTTCATTGGATGATGGAATGAAAAGAAGAAGTCTGAAGAAACTTATTCATCTTACTATTTTTAACTTGGACTGGATAATTGAGTGCTTGGTGAATTCTTTGTGCTGGTTTTAGCCACTTCGTGGCTATTTATGAGAGTCTTGCTGACAGACTCTTGTTCACTTTGAGCACCACCGATACTTGTAAACTAATTTACTTACACACGCTGTGCGCTCCGTTTAAACTGTTACCTTTGCTGTTTTGCTGGTGGACACTAGTCCTTATTTAGGAACAGGAACACCTGTCCCTAAAGCAGCGTCCGACCATGAAGGCAATCACAAAATTTCCCTGTTTAGTGCTCCTGTCCTATCAGCATTGGTTGCCTCATGCCTGGTATCACTGCGATGTGTAGGTCAGAGTCAGAGTGGTCCTAAGTCCCATGACTGGCATATATCATTGGCGCTGGACCATCTCTGCACCTAGCACTGGTTTCTGTAGCTACTGCCTGGAAGGCTGCCATGGCTCAGTTGGGAAGGGGGCGCACTATGGGGTACGCCAGCACGGACCTGGGTATGAGGGTGTCTTCGGTGCCTCATCCATCATTTCCCTGCTTCTAAGTGCCTGGGTTGGTTGCATGTGTCCTGTTGTGCTCTGACCCCGGGGTGCCTATAGCAGGTCAGCGGCACTGTGATAGCCCCTAATTCATAGATCATGGTTGCTTCATCTGGTCACCGTGTACAGGTGATCGTTGGGCAAGGAAGGGTGTGCACTACTGCCAAAGGTGGTGCAAAGATCATGACCACAGATGCTCTCCATCAGCTCCTAACCCACCCTTGAAATGGACAGGCACTGCATGTGTATGTATGCTTAACTGGTGCCGGATGGAAGAAAAAAGAATTAAGGAGATAAGGATGCCAAAAAGAGGGAGCTCTGTCCCACCTGTTCGCGACAGCTACATTTCCCCTTCCTTACCAAACACACACTTAGAAATGCTGGCTTCTGCCATCTCATTGCTTCTCACAATGATACCTGGGGATACTCTTTGGCCTCAGCGCAGATGGAGAAGAGTGGGCTCACAGTGCCAAGAAGCCAAAGTTCACCTAGAACACCACCCTTCCATCTCTTCCACCAACCACAGCACAGCAGGGATTTGGCTTCTTAATCTTGTCTTCTGACAAGGCTGGCACAATTGTTGCCTGAAGGCAATGTCTCGCCTACCAGACAGCTCAAGCTGTCTATTGGTGAAAAGAACTACTGTCAACTTACACTGGGTTTAGAGCACCCCCACTGTTTACCTTTGGATCGCTTTAGTGTAACTCATTTGCTTGCTTTTCATTTGCTAGCTTGTGTGGGCTAGCCTTCTGCACCCACTATTTACCTTTGTTTGGCTTTAGTGTCACTCATTTGCTTGATTTTCATTTGCTAGCTTGTGTGGGCTAGCCTTCTGCACCCACTGTTTACCTTTGTTTGGCTTTAGTGTCACTCATTTGCTTGCTTTTCATTTGCTAGCTTGGTGGGCTAACCTTCTGCTTCTTGGGTTTGCCCATGCCCAGGAGGAGCATGGACGCATTACTTGTGCCCATCCACTGCTTTTTTTTCTTTTAGGTTAAGCATTCCATGATTTCATGTTTTCCAGCTGTCTCCCTTGGTTACTTCTCTCCCACGGCCACGAACTGTTTATCTCACTGCCGCTGCCCGTGTGCTCAGTGCTTTATTTGAGCCAGTGGTCGCAAGTGGAGCGAGTCCGTCTGGAATCTTTTGGGAACTGGGAGTTATGTTTAATCATCACCTTGACCCAGAAGTAAAGAGATTAGAGCAAAAAAAGGGGAAGAGGCAAGAAGACACATAAAATAGACAAGGACAAAGAGATAAAGCAGGGCTGAAAGGGATCCTGCAAGAATGAGATAAAAGGGCAGGGAGTATGTGAGGTGGATGAAAGAAGCCTGAGGTGCAATAAATACTGGACATCCTTGGTATCCGGGATTCTGAGAAAAATGTGGGCTTGTGAATTTATTTTACAAATGAAGCACAGCGGGTGCTTCTCTTCTGCTCCCTTCATGTTGAACTTGCCATTGACTACTTCTCCCCTCCCCTGTCCCCCGACGGCATTGCTTTCTCACCCGTGTGCTTTTTGCCCACCCACACCACATTGGTCTCTCGCTGGCAGCTTCTTCCCTACCCTGCCCTCTGAATTCTTTCGTCCCACACACGCCTCTTTTTTATGCTTTCTCTTACACACCATAAAAAAAATGCTTTTGCACTACTACTTTTTTCCAACTTTGTAAATTAAAAAAAGTGCTTGTTTTTATTTCGTGGCCCCGTTCAGCGTGGTACGTGTGCCTACTAAACGATGACGGTAACGCAGGTGCTTTTGTGTAACGCTGAGTCATGGGCGCACAGCATGGCGTAAGAGAAGCACGGAGGAACTCTAAAATGTTTACCTAACCTGCACCAATCAGAGCTCACGTAACAGACAGGCACAGCCTCTCCTCGCAAGGGACGAGACTGATAAGTGACTGAAACCCCCCTCACCATTGCCCAATGCCCAATTGCAAGTGTTCTTTCATTTTGCCCGGGTGTGCTTATTCTGTTCTGTCCACTGTAACGCAAGAATACCTTTTATCAGAAAAAAAACAATACACAGTAGCCGTCGAACACCAGCTGGAAACCGGAGACCTACGATTCCCGACTGACTTGTTACTTATCGTAATCTTCATTACCCCGATTAGGGTCCTCCTCGTCCCAGGTCTAACAAAGTGAGACAGTCCTGCCTCCAGCCAGCGAATCAAAACGCTAAAACCAAAAGTCAAAGGTCATATAAACGCCTCCCACTCACCGCCATGCCTTTTATCAACAAGTCCCAGACACAAACACAGCGGGAGAGAGGGAGGGAGGGAAGAGGACTGGGATGAGGAGGACCCTAATTGTGGTAATGAAGATTACCGGTAAGTAACAAGACATTACCCCCTCATGGGTCCTCCTCGCCCCAGTCCTAACAAAGTGTGGAACTCACAACCAGAGAACCAAGAATGAAAAATGCAGGACACCTAGGATCTATGCAAAAGTACAAAACATTAATCAAACAACTGATTAATGAACAGCAGCGTTCAAAATGCCAACAGCACGACTGCCAACAGAGGCATTGAAAACAGCAAGGTGAAAATGCTGAACAAACGAGTGATGAGACTGCCAAGTGGGCACCACGCAAAACTCCAGGATAGAGACCCCAGCCGCCTCAGGCCAGGAAGGGGACACACAACGTGTTGAACGACCTTGCACCTGAGACGGAGGAGACAGACCCACAAGAGAGGCAGACCACCAAATGCACATAGCGAGCAAAGGTAGAAAAAGAGACCAACCAACCAACCCCGAGTCACACTACCACAGGAGACAAACAGGGCAGGAGAAAGACGAAAACCCAAGGCATGGAGGAAGAAAAACCGAAGGGTGCGAACATCCAAGGATGAAGGAACAAAGGAATCCCATCCCCAGGCAAAGAGGAAGGAATCACCTCCAGCTGAAAATGGAACACGGAGGAAACCCAGGGAAACCCAGGGAGAAAAGCCGGGTCCAGCCGCAAAACAACCCCATCCAGCAGAAACTACAAGTAAGGGAAGGAGAGATGCAAAGCTCCCAACTCACCGAACTGAACCCCGGAGGCGATGGTCAACATAAAAACCACTGTTGCAGACAACCACAACAAACACACCCCAACAAAGGCACAAAAGGGGGCAACAGCAGATCCAGCAAAACAGTAGGCAAACCCAAGAAGGCACAACCACAGGAGAGACCAGATGTTAAAGCCGAAAACTACGCAGAATCCAACTCACCAAAGGAGCAACAACCCCAAAAGAGGCCTGGGACCCCGACAAGCCTGAACCGCAGCCCAATGAGCAGACAAGGCAGAAGGGGAAAGGTCCTTCAAAACCCATCATGGAGAAAGACAAGAACAGAAGACGGATCTCCAACCACAGATCCAGACCAAGAGAAGAGCACCAGGAGACAAAACAGCCTCAATGCGCACCATAGTTCTCAAGTGTTGAAGGCCGACACGACAACTGAATGCCACTGGCCACCACAGAAGAACAGCCCAAAGACACCAACGACAGCTGCTCAAGAGCCAGGTCGACAGATGCAAGCGATAAAGACAGGGCAAAGACAGGTGCGGACACAGAAGTGGAGCCGGAGACAAGAGAAGCCCGCCAAACCGTCCCCCTGCCAGCAGCAGCAGAAGCGGAACCAGAGACATCAAGGCCAAAAAGGAGCAACCAACACCACAGACACCTTCACCCCCCTGAATCTGCTGCAGCACCCTCAGGTCGGAGAGAAATAGGAGAGAAGGCATACAGAAAGCCCGAAGGCCAAGGAAACGAGAGAGTAACTCCCAAGCCTGAGGATAGACCACCACGGAACAAAACCGGGGGGAAAAGAGCGTCAGATGCAGGGCCGGACTGGCCATAGCGGGCACCGGGCGTTTCCCCGGTGGGCCGCTAGGGTGGGGGCCGGTTTTGGGCTCCTGGGGGGCCGTTTTTGTTACCGGGGGTCGGCAATATCGGCCCCCAGTAACAAAATCGGCCGAAACCAGCCCTCGCAAACTGCTCGGCTGCACTCGCCCTCAACTCTGGGGGGGTTAGCTGAGCAGTTTGCCAGGGCCGGTTTCTGTTCCCAGTCCGGCCCTGGTCAGATGGGGAAGCGAAAAGACTGATCCAGAGAGGCTTGATTCACAGACAAAGCAGGGGCGTAACACAGGCCCCCGCAGCCCCCGCATTGCGGGGACCCGAGCTCCAGGGACCCCCTCGGCACACAGTAGATTAGCTCAAAGTGTTAGTCTAGAACGTACTTTCAAAGTAACCCCCGCCACCGCGCCTCATAAATTAAACAGTGAGTACGTGATGCAATTTTACGCGGCACGCAGCTGTGTGGTTGTCAGCCTCAGGGTGAGGCATATGGTGGGGACAGGGCTGGGTCAGTATGGTCATGCGCACTGTAAACTGCACGTGAGGTGGCCGGATAGTCCCATGCACTAAAACGGGAAGACCATAATTTCATAATTGCTGGCCTTGGTCTTCTGCAGCCCGCCCATGCCAGTCGATGAAGCTGCAGGCCTCAGGTGAGACGGAGACAACTAGCAGGATTCCCTGGCAGGATAGCTGTAGTTAGTGACACGTTTTTGTTAATGTGTGTCCTCTTTAGTTCATAGCTGCGAGGTTTCAGAGATTGCTTTATGTGACATTGTCATGAATTTAGTGTAATTATGAGTGAAATTTCAAATGCTATGAGTGACGCTTTCTCTCGAGCAAAATTAAGCAATACAGATGAGGGAAACGTCTAACTATCAGAAATTACATTCATCTTTGGACAACATGTTGCAAGAGGCCCCAACACGGATCTCAGCAGTGAGCAAACTCGGATTCTAGCTGTCGCAGACAGTCACAGCTTGGATTGCGCAGCCCCTCTTAACACACTACAAGGGTTAGCCAGGGAAAGGCAGCAGCATCCTCAGAAAATGATTTTATTTTGTATTGGCTTCAGGATGTTTATAAAGCGTGAAGGAAGCCTGAGGAAGTCAGGGCGCCTTGTATTAAACATTTAGGGGTCGATTAGGATCGCGGACGGACTTGAGTCCGTCCGCGACCCCAGAGTATGAGGGAACGTCCGCAGGGGCTGCGGCGTTCCCTCATGTGCGATTAGGATGTGACCGCCACCCTGGCGGTCACATCCTGGATATTTAACATTGCGGCGGGTGCTGCTTCTAGCAGCACCCGCCGCAATGTTAAAAGTGCATGTTTTACATTTACATGCACAAAGCGGCAGGCACCGCGCGGTGCCTGCCGCATTGTGCATGTAAATGCTGGGGGGTACCATAGGTACCCCCCATGTGCACCCCCCACCCGCCAACACCCTGGGGGCCCGCAACGGGCCCCCAAAAACAAAAGTACACATGCTTTTCCACGGCGGAAAAACCGCCGCGGAAAAGCATGTTTACTAATGCTTCCTAATTTGGCTGGCGGTGTCTGATAGACACTGCCAGCCAAATGAGAGCTTTTCCGCCGCGGTTGTAATCCGACCGCGGCGGAAAAGCAGCGGACAGAAACCAAGACCCACCAGCCATCGTAATGCGGCGGTGGGTCTTTGGTGAGTCCGCAGAGGATTTTCCGCCTCCTCCGGGCCGGAGGTGGCTTCCGCCGGCCCGGAGGAGGCGGAAAATCCTCCATCCTAATCGGCCCCTTAGTATGTATTGCCAGAGATGTACAAGAGGGGATACACACAATATAATAGTCCTTAGAGGCCCAGACATTAATAGTGGGGTACAATGCCAGCTGCAAAACACACAAGCGTCACCACAGAAGTCTGAAATACCCCCAGAGGGATCTGCCGCCTCCAAGAGAGGCCATGTCCTGGGTTAAAGGTCACTTTCTTGGAGACCAATAATTAAGGGGGCAGCAGCAGCAGCAACGGAGCCAGGTAAGGTACCGGGGCTGAAAGATGGAAAATGGATCAGGCCAAATATTTGTCATTTCCCTTATTCTGAGTGAATGAATACTTGTCTTGTGCATAGTGCCTAGTGTGTCACACTGTATTTAGGCGCCTCTGGTCCGAGCCACAGTCTTGCATACAGCAGCTCTTTGTAGATCAGAAGTCATGCTCTTTCAGGCCTGCAGGCCTTGAATGGAACCCCAACATGTGGGTGTGCAGTGCACGGCACTGACACACCACAAGCACAGACACCAAGAAAGGCAATGTGCTCTCTCACGCCGTGAATGGAGCACAGCACGGGTGTGTGCAGTGCATGACACTCCCACACCATGACTAGCGTAGACACGAGGACAGTGGCTGCTCTCTCTCAGGTCCTGAATGGAACCTCAGTACAGGAGAGAGAGTACTGTGCACAAAATTCCCACACAAGATGGCCACCTGCACAGGTACGCCATGTTGTGGAATTATGATTCACCAGGAGGCAGAGCCAGCACAAGACGCGGAGTACGCTGAATAAGCGGCCTGAATCCTCCTGCTGAAATGCGACTGATTTTTCCTTAAGGTATATGAAAACCTTCAAGGGTAAGACTATAAGAAAGTCCCTTTATGTCAAAAATTTGACATCAATTAACTTTTTATTCTCCCTGTGTGTTTTGTGTACATTTGTCCTGACGAAAGCTCTTAGACCCTCGGGCCGACAGAGCAGAAACATGTCGACGTTATTTCTTTTGTCTAAACTGACCTATGCTAAGGATTCCTAATTATCCCAGAGCATACCCAACAAATTTTAACAAGTGTTCAAGTGAACTGAATAAAGCCTATATTCACCTGTACACTTTTTTATCCTATCACTCAGCTTCAGTGGGGTAACTCGCTTTTCTCTGGATACTGCCACATAAAACCAGAGATCGCCTCGGGTGAGGCTGGCAAGACACTGACTGAATAAACCCAATGACTGTTGCCATAACGCTTGCGTGGGGCGGAGAACAACATATACCGCTTCTCGAGATACGCAGCGTTTATGAGGGTTTTTTCAAATCTCTTGGAAAAAGTGGTTACAAGTGTCCTATCTCCTTTTGATTAACTGAATTATGATTGATGTCAACATTTCTTTACACATATGACTAACCTCATTGGCTAGTAGGGGTCTGCACCTGAGGCTGATACTGACTGAAACCCACGGCCCGACAAGGAGTCTCCAGCAGTCTGGTCCAGTCGCACAGCTACAGGATTACAGGCACGGGAGGGGGTGCGAGTAAGGCGGACTGCAACTAAATTTACAAACTTCCGCCCACTTCCGCCACCCACTTAGTTGATTCTTAGTTGTTGTGAATGATGGCGCGGTGCTGTAGCCAATTAGAGCACAGCTGAGCCCAGCCTGGTCGGCGGGACTGGCGCCACCTCCTGGCTGGCAGATGAGAGATTGTAAACATATAATAGCCCAACACCAGAGCAGAGCAGTGCAGTTCCACCGTAGAGTGTAGTACAGTGTAATCTCATGCTTCCAGAGCAGTGCGCGGTCCGTGCAGCTGTGCTTAATGAACGCTAATAGCGCGGCACTCCATCTCCGTTTGCCAGCCACCTTCAGGACGTGCCATAAATGCCTGACTTAGCATTTTGGTGCGTTGATGCAGACCACCACACCAAAATGCATTAGTCTAATGCCTGATGCGTGTTACTCGGCAGGGCTGTTAATTTGATCCTGCTTGCACGTTTGGACACTTAATATTGGTAACCCATAGTCATCATGCGAGCTGGACATTTCACATTCCCAGTCTGCACCAAGAAAGAAAGAACAGTTACATTTATGGTGGCAAAGAACCAGTGGGTCTTGTTTATTATTGATCAGGCTTGGCGATTTATATTGTGCTTACTACCTCTATATATGGCTCTGAAGCACCTACCAACATGGACAGCAAGCTACACCATATAGGATGTATGGCTGAAAGGGTGTCGTCTTTGGTGCACTCCATGCCTGAAATCTTGGCGGTCTAGGTTTTGTCAGCCAAGCATGAATCCAAGTCTTATTCTGCTATTTTGCCATTGGTCAAGCCAGAGACCCGTCCCAGGATCTCTGAAGTATGTTACCTGAACTGTGCCTGGCTGCTCAAGGTGACTGGCTCATCTAGCCCCCCCACCCTGCCTGAAGGCAAGAGGTTGTCTGAAGCCTGGAGTTATCCTGTGCTAATGGAGTGGGAAGAAGCCTCCAGGGCCACTTGTGAGCACTGCACCAGAAATGATGGACTGTCCATGTGAATGGGAATGGTACTTTACACTGCTATAACTTTGCAGTGATGGATCCAATGGTTGTTGTTTTTATCTGTTTGAATCATAACATACTTTCTGATGTTACTAAATAGTTCTGGGATCATTTACTGAGAGGTTTCTTGATTCTGCTGTTGTGCTGATACTACTAGTCCATACCAAACATTTTCCAAAGTAGCCTTCCAACTCAAATCTGCACTGAAGGGGTAGAAAAAGCTGTCTTTGAGAAGCAATGTTTGCTTGACTATGTCAGGCATATGCCTGTGTGCCTGGAGAATTTGCCCCAACAAACGCTCGGCTTTCTAGACATCTTATACAGGGTTAAAGATCTTGGATCTGCTCTTTTTTCGTCCTTCATGTCATCATGAGTCCTGGGGCTAACACAGTTAACACAAAACAGCCAGTTGAAAAATAAAAACCAATGAGTCAGTAGTTGTGTTGTTTGTTTGTATAGTGAAAAGGGTTTTCTGAAGACTCAATTAAGTACATAAAGATAATAATTTAAAGTGGAGCAAACTTCTCTCACATGCATAAAAGAAAAGACCTGGCTCATGAAGTGAGTACCAGGGAGCCGGAGCCATTCCCTGGTGGAAGCCCCTGGAAAAAGAAGTTCACAAAACAGCCCTTGAAGTCTTCTTGCTTCAATAACAAAGGAGCACACAGGGGCCCAAAGGGAAGAGCGTGCGGTACCAAACTTTGTGCCAAAGCAAAGCCTCATCAGAAGTGAGGAGAGAGGACCAGAGAGCAGGACATTGAAAGGTCATGGCTGTAGGAATTGGAAAGCAGAGGAGCTTGGTTCAAGTGAGGCAATAAACCCATAGCAAAGAACAACATTATAAATAAAGGCTCTCCCTTCTGCTTTCAGGTTTACCACTTTGCTGAAATTTGATCTTCTTCCACTTCACAGCAACATTTCAGGGGAGGCCTCTCAGTCCAAATCAGCCGTAGCGTAGACTTGTAGGAAAACAGCAGTGAAGGGCCTGCATCGTGTCTGCTGAAGCATTTAGAAATGCCTGGATTCCTGCAGGAAGTATAGTGTCACAAGAAGATACGTGGTAACTAGGCGCTACTAGAATGAGGCCCTGTATGGCTACAAGAACAGAAACCAAGCAGCAACCGTGAAGGAGAAGGCAGCAGGAGCACCAGGCCAGTGGCGTAACATACGCACAGTAGCATCTGCGGTGGCGGGGCAAGCTCCAAGGACTCCTTCAGCACAATACCCTGGCTGGAGACCTTCTGAAAAATGACCCAGCCGCACCAATCAGTCTAAAGCCCGGGGACTCGGAAATGAGCGGAAGGAAACAACGGAACAGAGAGGAACAAAACCCCAGGTCCCTCACTTCCACTGGAACCAGCACATCAGAGCCCGTGAAAAAAACAGGCCAACGCCAGAGAACATGGCACACCACATCACGGGGCATACGGACAACGGAGTAACCTCGAAAACAGTCCAAAAGGGGGATGGCCCGAAACGGAATTCGGTAACCAAGAACGATGTCCGACAGGCCCCACCAGTTGGAAACCAGACCGGACCAACGATCCAGGAACAACAGAACCAAGCCCCCCAAAAGAGTAACATTGCCAACAATGTAGACAGGAACCCACAACCAGTGAAACACTAGGAGTTGAACACATATCCTCATGATGAAGAGACAGCAACTACAACCACCAGGTCACGGCGACACCACCTGGGCAGAACACCAAATGACCAACATCCAGGTACAGCTGCATGCACCGCAGAGGCCAGGAACCAAATGGAATGTAGCCCCCCATTCAAGAGTCTGACCACGAAAGGGCAGAGAAGAAGATAGAGCACCCGGAAACTCCAGAACATGGAAAAAAGACAAGTGCCCCTACAGAAGCTGACTGTAGAGTAAGCCAAAAAAGCCTGGGAGCCACAAAAGCCAGGGAACGGACCAAGGTATCTGAGAAGTGCCCACTAATCACCAAAGCTTTGAAATTGTCATTATCCTGCCTGAATTAATTTGCTAGTGCTATGTGCCTGGCCTACTTTGTTTTCCTTAATTGTGGCGCAGAATATCGCGGCACTACGACGGGGTGATGTACCCACCGGTAAACTGTTCTACCCATTCTTAAGAAATAGCATTAGCATGGTATTGCAACTCAGCATGTTTGTAAGTTAATCTTAATTATTCAGGTATATCAAAGTATTGGAGCTGAGGAGAAGGCTAGGGAGCAAAATCAGTAAATTGGCCAGGATCACTCAGTGTGTTCGAGTGGGAAGCAGGGATTACAACTCTAAGTTCCATGTTGCACAGTAAACAACTTAAACATTGAAGCGCAACTCCTCCCACACAGGGCATGGTTTCCGTCTGCCCTTTCCTTATTGTTATGTCTAGAGTGGTACGTGACAGGGAAGACTTTTTTTTATTTTTGTTTAAATGAACCCCGGTCCACGGTGCTACAGAACCAAGTGGTTTCACCTGTGCAAGTTTTGGAACATTGCACACGAGTGAAATTCTGAAGGGTGGTTGTAAAACCCATTCCCTGTCATATAAACTGTTTCTCCAGGTGAAATCTGCCATTTCCTCCTGTTCTTCGCGTTCAAAATGACACCACTGCCTGCACATTATTATTTTAGCCTGATATTTTACTTTGAAGCACCAGGGCTTACAAGTGTCCGTCCCTCTGAGACACATTTACGCTCACTTACACTGTGCGCCTGTCTGTGCCTGCACTCTGGCAGAAATCAATGAATAAACGCCTGCAGAAAGCTCTGCGGCGTGCAGGCAGTCACCATAGGGAACACATTGTTTGTACTTTACAGTGAATATGTCCAGACGCAGGCGAACGTCTCCATTTCCAAGAAAACAGCCATTTCCACCTGTTTGTCCTAGGGAGTGCTATTTCTAAAGAGTGTTTGATATTTTCATGCCAGCTTATCTTTTTCCATTAACAAGACGTGCGAGCGCAGACAAAAACGAAACCTATTGTGGGGCGGGACTTCCGTCTTTTGAAGCCCGCACCCACGGAGTGCCTGGCCAGAGGAGCAGCGGGGACGCGGGGCTCCCATGCCCGAGGGAGAGCCCCGCGGAGGCTGCTGATGTCCAGAGTGGCGGTAAGTGGGCCTTAGATGTAGGGGGGGTCTTGGTGCGCGTGTGTGTGTGCGTGTGTGCGCGCATATGTGTGTATGTGTGCGACGGCGGGATGTGTCTCTGTATGTGTGCGCGTGTATGTGCGCTCGTGTGTGTGTCTCTGTGTGTGCGCATGCGTGCAGGGGTAGGTGTGCCTGTGTATGTTTGCGCTTCCCTGGAGACAGGAGATAGCCATGGCGAGCGCGTTCTCGCACGCACGGCCCGCTCCGATCGCCTTTTGCAAGATGCGCATGGCCAGCTCCTGTCTCCTGGGAAGCTGAGTCGCTGACAATAGGTCTCTGGCGTTGAACCGCGCTTTTGCGCGGTTCAACGCCACGAGACCTAAAAAAACACAAGAACGACTCTGGGCTGCCAAAAATCCTCTAAAAGACGCAATTGAAATTGCCAAAGTTGTCGAACAATCTCAACATTGCATGCGTGAGATAGGTAAAAAACATGATAGCAATCCTGAAGATGTATCTGTTGTATCAAGAGAAGACCTTGATTTTTCAGCTGTATTTAGATCTAGCAAACCTACTCAAAGAAGTAGACAACAGTTTAAATCATGTTATAGATGTGGCAGCTCCTTCCATAATGCAGATTATCGTAAATGTGTAGCTATTGACAAAAATTGCAAAAAATGTGGGCGTAGAGGTCACTTTGCCAACATGTGCGGAAACCTTTCAGACAGAGAGTTGCCATGGTAGAAGAGAACGTGAGAGCCATGCCTCACAATTGTGACACATCCTATGTAGAAACCGAGGTCCCTTCACATGCAGATAGAATCTTAAGTGTAACTGACCCCTCTGATGGGTACACAGACAAAATATCGATTTTTAAATATCGATATGCAAAAATATCGAAGTTTAAATATCGATATACAAAAATATCGAAGGTAAGTAATATCGACAGTCTAAATATCGATATTGGTATGATATCAGTAATATCGAAGTTGTAAATATCGATGTTAATAATATCGAAATTAATAACTTTGATGTTACTAATATCAATTTTTAAATAAATTTAGTGTATATTATATTGTATTTATTATGTTTTATTATTTATTTTTAATGTTATGTTATTAAATATTGTCTTTTACTACTGTAGCGGGTTGTGGGTTTATAGGGGAATAGGGTGGGAAGTAATTTAATTATGTTAAATTAATTATTAATTATTAGGAATTATTAATTAATTAATTGAGAATTAATTTTAAATCATTTTTAATTAATTTATTAATTGATAAATATGTTCTGTAGCGGGTTATGGGTTTATAGGGGAATAGGGTGGGAAGTAATTTAATAATAATTAATTAATTGATATATGTTTGTACATATTTTAATTAATAATTAATTGGTAATTAATTTCTATTAATTACTTAATTAATTATTATAATTTTTTTCATATTTATAATGATTAATTAGTTGGTAATTAATTATTATTAATTATTTAATTAAATTAATTATAGTAATTTATATATATATTTTATTGTTATTCTTAATTAATTAATTGTGCAAAATAATATTAATTTTTAAATTAAATTAATTACAGCAAATGTGCTAATATATTTACTTTATTGTTATTGTTAATTAATAATTAATTGGTAATTAAATAATATTAATTAATTTTGGGTACAGGGGTATTTTTAGGGTTCAGGGTCAGTTTTCAGTTCATGGGTACAGGGGTATTTTTAGGGTTCAGGGTCAGTTTTCAGTTCATGGGTAAAGGGGTATTTTTAGGGTTCAGGGTCAGTTTTCAGTTCATGGGTAAAGGGGTATTTTTAGGGTTCAGGGTCAGTTTTCAGTTCATGGGTACAGGGGTATTTTTAGGGTTCAGGGTCAGTTTTCAGTTCATGGGTAAAGGGGTATTTTTAGGGTTCAGGGTCAGTTTTCAGTTCATGGGTAAAGGGGTATTTTTAGGGTTCAGGGTCAGTTTTCAGTTTTTGGGTAAAGGGGTATTTTTAGGGTTCAGGGTCAGTTTTCAGTTTTTGGGTAAAGGGGTATTTTTAGGGTTCAGGGTCAGTTTTCAGTTTTTGGGTAAAGGGGTATTTTTAGGGTTCAGGGTCAGTTTTCAGTTTTTGGGTAAAGGGGTATTTTTAGGGTTCAGGGTCAGGTTTCAGTTCATGGGTAAAGGGGTATTTTTAGGGTTCTGGGTCAGTTTTGGGTTTTTGGGGTACAGTCGTACAGGGTAAAAATTAAATAAATTTAAATTAAATCAATTAAATGAAATTACAAAATATAAAATTACATTAAATTATTAAGTTTTTAATTTATTGTAAATGTATATGTATTAGTTTTAATTTTTTAATTATGTTTTAATATTTTTATTTAATATTTGTAACATTATATGTATTTTATAATTATTTTAACATTATTATTAATATTTTAAAAAACAATATTTTTAATTTCGATATTTTTGTACTACGATATTATTTTTTCGATATTTTTGTACTTACCTTGTTAGGGATAGGATTCCGATATTTTTGACTTCGATATTTTTGTCCCGATATTTTTGTATGTCGATATTTTTGATTTCGATATTTAGTCAGACATTCCTCTGATGACAAGGGCAGAAGGAATCGACCTAAGGTTGATTTCATGTTCAATGGGAAATCCGTACAATTGATGGTGGACTCTGGGTCCATGTATACACTTATTCCTAAGGCTGAGTTTTATATGTTATGGTCTGATGTTGTACTACAACCTAAAGATATCAACCCTGGGGGTTATCAGGGAGAGACAATAAATCTTCATGGTTATATGAGCACCACCATAGAGTTTGGTGGTAGATCTGTGCAAGGTAAAGTATATGTTGCCACTGATGGCCCACCTATTCTTGGATGGATGCACCAGTATGATCTCTATATTATAGCTGACCCCAGAGCACCTACCCAAGTAATGGTAGTGGAAAATCCGTCTTTAGAATTTTTTTGGGAAGAAGCAAAAGATGTATTTAGAGATGAGCTAGGCTGTTCTAAAGGTTATGTACACAAAATAATATTAACCCCTTCGATGCTGATGACGAGCTTAGCTAGTCATCAGCTACGGCGCTCGTATGCTGATGACGAGCTAAGCTCGTCATGTAACGCGGTATTTTTAAAAACGCCGCACACAGCGGGAAAAGCCGCCGCAGCGATGCGGTTAAAATCTTTTGCTCTCCTGGTTCAACATAAGGAGCACAGTACACCCTTAGTAGCCAGGGCAGCTGTAAAAGAAATGCTGAACGATATGGTTTCTTCTGGTGTAATTGAACCGGTGGAGAGCTCCATGTGGGGTTCTCCCGTTGTTATTACGGTAAAATCTGGCAGCAAATTTAGATTTTGCATTGACGTGAGGTCACTGAACCAGAATGTAGTATTTGACACTTGCCCATTACCAAACATCAATGAGTTGATATTAGCTTTGAGTGGTGGCAAATTCTTCTCAAAACTTGCCTTAAAAAACAGTTATCATCAGATCAAATTCCATGAACAATATAAACCACTCACAGCGTTCATCACAATGGGGAACATCACTTACAACGCATTTTTTACAACGCACTACCATTACATCGCAACCATTACAACGGAAACCATTACAACGCATTGCGCTGGGGGGCGCTCTAGGATAGGGAATATATTTAATTTACTATCCAACACCTTCCCTGCTATCCACGGGGACTGGAGTTGGAATAGTAAATTAAATAATTCACTATCCAGCGCCTAAAAGCATTATGCGTTGTAATGGACTGCGTGGTAAAAACCGCGTTGTAAAGGCATGCGATGTAAAAGCATGCGTTGTAGTGACACCAATCCATCACAATGGATGGCATTTTTCAATACACCAGAATGCCTTTTGGTCTTCGCTGTGCCGCTAGTATTATTCAACGCATGATGAGGGTACTTTTTAAAGATGTCAACAACATTGTGTATTTTCAAGAAAATATCCTTATATTTGGTGACACCATTGATCAACACAATCACGCTCTTAGAGAAGCATTATTTAAGATCAAAGAATCTGGTTTATCCCTCAAATGTGAAAAATGTAAATTCTTTATTGACAAAGTTGATTATCTTGGTTATGAAATTTCGGCAGAAGGTGTAAGACCCAAACAAAACCTCTTAGATGCCATCCGTCTGGCTCCTGTACCTTCTGATAAAGACAAATTGAGTTCCTTCTTAGGGCTCATCGAATATTACTCAAAATTTGTCAAGGACTTTTCTACTAAGACAGAAAGTTTAAGATCTCTTTTGAAGAAAGGTGTCACTTTTTCGTGGAGTCCCCTACAACAGTCATGCTTTGATAATATCAAAACAATATTTGTGAAGCAGGCAGTCTCGCCTCTTTTGATACCAAACTCCAATCCATTCTCACTGTGGAAGCTAGTGCTACTGGCCATGGCGCTGTCTTGGCTCAGATTCATGATGGTCATGAAAGAACAGTAGCATTCGCATCCAGGACATTGACTAATTCTGAAAAGAATTATTCATAGAACGGGAAACGTTAGCGGCTGCCTGGGGTTGTGAATATTTCCGGACCTACTTGTGGGGTTCAAATTTCACTTTGAAGTCTGATCACAAACCCCTAATCAAAGTACTGTTCCCAGGTGGAACCACCAAATGTTCAGCGAGGTTGGCTAGGCTTCCTTCTCACCTACAAAAATACTGTTACAATGTTGAATACATTCAAAGTTGGAGAAACATCCAAGCAGACTATTTGTCGAGACTCTCACTCGATTGGGAGACTGTTGACAATTTTGCTGTTTTAAAGAAAGAAACGGAAGGTGATGTTGCATGAGTCCAAGATATGTTGAGTGTGTTTGAGGCACAAACTGTAACAGAAACTGAATGGATTAAAAAGATGTCCACAGATAACTCTATGTTAGAGCTCAAACAGTTAATTCTGCTAGACAGTAGAAGGTAATGTTCAGTTTCTCCCTCAATTAGACGCTTTGTTAAAATTTTAGATGAGTTGTCTATCTGGGGTGATGTGGGGATCATGAGAGGGGAGTTATTTGTTCATCCTTTAGACTTGAGAAACAACCTTATTAGATTGGCCCGCGAAGGGCATTTAGACAAACAAGAACTAAAAAAAGATTGGGAATGAATTGGTGGTGGCCTGGAATGGACTCTGACATTAATTCATGGGTTGAGAGGTGTGAGGTCTGCAAAGAGAGTGACAAGCGTTTGAGAGTGGGTGTACAAGCCTCCATGGGACATGTAACTGTGGCATACCATGTGCTTGGACTTTATTGGTCCTATGAACGATCTTAAGAATGATCTTTGCTTTGGTATTAGTTGATGTACATACTAAATGGTTGATAGTAAAGTTCTTAAAGGATATCACCACGATAACCACTGTGAACACCTTGAAAGAAATGTATGTAGAGGAGGGTGTAGCCTCAGTTTTGATTACCGACAATGACACCCAGCTGACTTCTGCTGAGATGTGTTCCTTTCTGTGCTCTTTTGGCATCAAACACATTCGCACATAGCTTTTTTTTTTTAAACTTCTGTTTATTGGCATTTCTGTTAAGATTATAGTACATTCAAACCAACAATACATGGTGGGCGTTTCGGTTGCAGTGCAAACCTGCATTCCTCCCCGGTCCTTCCATCCAGTCCTGCCCCCATTGTACGGCTTCTGTCCCCCTTGCAATTAAAACAACCTCCATTGCCAACAAAAATACACCTACGAACATATCAATAGCACTTACCAACGTCCGTTCTCTCGGCAAACATCGACAGGACATAGCAGACCTGATAGAGGATAGGAAATTGGATATATTATTCATGACCGAGACATGGATGGACAACACATCTGACCCAGACCTAGTCACTGCAGTCCCAAGAGGTTTTACAATCTATAGACACTATAGACAGCGCAAAGAAGGGGGCGGACTAGCGATCATCGCCCGCGAATCACTTAACGTGAGGACCACTGCTATCCCTTCATCCTCTTGTGAAGCCATGCAATTCGCCATTAAGCTATCCCCTTCTAACAACTTCAGAGAGATTCTTGTATATAGACCACCAGGACCACGGTCAGACTTCCTTACGGATCTATGCTCAATCCTGGAATCTCTGGCATTGGAAGATTCTCTAACAGTTTTGGGCAATTTTAACTTTCATTTAGACAAAGTAGAGGAAAGGGATACCTTATCCCTTCTCTCGGACATGAAGACACTTGGTCTCCCCCTTCTGGTCAACTCCCCTACCCACGACGGCGGCCATACCCTGGATGGCATTTTCTCCAACCTGGAGGATATTCATATAAGTCATATCCTCCCACTCACATGGTCGGATCATTATGCCATTCTGGGTTCAATCACCATCTATGAAACACCCACCCCCAAAGTACTCATTACCTCCCGTCAACCGTTCAAAGCTTGGAATGACATAGACAGCTCTAGTCTAAAAATGCTACTCGGTAATTCCAACCCCACTTTTTCCACCGACCCCAACATAGCTACCAAGCAATTCCACGATTGGCTGGACACCGCCGCTAACTCACTGGTTCCCATCAAACAGGTGACCAGAAATAGAGTCGCCCCCTCTGCACCTTGGTTTACTGAGGAACTAAGAACCCAGAAACAACTTTGCAGGAACAAGGAGAGGCACTGGCGGAAGTCCTATAGCGGAGAGAACAAAATCTGCTATAAGGAGACTTTGGTTAAATATAAAGCCATGATCATTGAGGCCAAGAAGAAGTACTTCAGCGAATGGATAGAGCTAGCCAAAAATTCCTCTAAAGAACTTTATGACACCACTAAGCAGCTAGCAGGTTACTCCCCTGATCTGAACCCACCCCTTCTCAATCTCTCCGTGATGCCCTGGCTACCTTCTTCTTCACGAAGGTCAATTACATCTTCTCAGCTTTTTTCGAATAATACCCATACCCCCTCAAGTACACACACCCCGACACACCCTGTACCCAAGTTTACCCATTTCAAAGACATCACCAACGCTCAAACTGCGGAAATCATCACCACGATTAAAACAGGTTCTGCACTAGACCCTTTTAAAATTCTCCCACCAATCATTGACGTTCTTATACCCGCCATTACTCAAATCTGCAATACCATGTTCAGATCAGGAATCTATCCAGACGCCCTCAAAAAAACTCTCCTTAAACCATTACTAAAAAAGCCACATCTCGATAAGGATGAATTGAAAAACTACCGGCCAATAGCAAGCCTCCCATTCCTGGCAAAAGTCGCTGAAAAAGCAATGAATCTACAATTATCTGCTTTCATAGAGGAACACCATCTACTCGATAATACTCAATTCGGGTTCCGTCGGTTCCATGGTACCGAGACCGCGCTGATCAAAGCTGCAGATGATATTAGATCCATCCGAGATCATGGCGGAACAGCAGTACTAGTACTGCTAGACTTATCCGCAGCTTTCGACACGGTCAATCACTCGATCTTGGTCGACCGTGTCGAAAACATGGGCATTCAACATACAGCTAAAGAACTTCTGGCATCTTTTCTGTCTGAAAGAACTCAGGCTGTTACACTGGGATCTTTCCAATCGCCCAACCTGTCTCTGCCATGCGGGGTCCCACAAGGCTCCTCACTAAGTCCGACACTCTTTAATATCTATGTGTCGGACCTAGCTAACATCATTCGAGCACATGGGATGAGCCTTACCTCCTATGCGGATGACACGCAGTTGTTCTTGGCCATCAAAAACAACGGTGACAGGGTGGCAGAGAGCTTTAAAGAAGGTATGTTGGCAATTGGGGACTGGATGGCTTCCAATTGTTTAAAACTTAATTCCGAAAAGACGGAAGTCGTCATATTCGGACAACTCACCCTAGGTTGGTCCTCAGTATGGTGGCCCACGGCCTTCGGAACCCCGCCAAAACCCGCTATCAAGGTGAGGAACCTGGGAGTGGTCTTTGACGACCATCTCAACTTCGTCCCGCATGCCAACCAAATCGCATCCTCAGCCTTCCCTAAATTACGTCTAATAAAGAAAATCACCCCTTCCTCCCTGAAACCGCCGGGAAAACCTTGGTGACCTCTTTAGTGCTGTCCACTCTGGACTATTGTAACGGTCTTTTTGCAAATGCCCAGGTCAGGGTCATCAAAAAAATGCAAACCGCCCAAAACTCAGCAGCAAGACTTCTGGCCAGAATTCCTAAATATAAGTCTGCAACCGATACCATCAGAAACTTACATTGGCTTCCCATCAGAAGCAGGATTAAGTTTAAAACTCTCTGCATTGTATACAAGTCTCTGCATAATCAAGGACCCTTGTTTCTCAAAGAACAACTGATTCCCTATCGTCCATCCAGATCGCTTCGATCCTCCACTCTAAACGATCTAGTGGTTCCCTGCACCAAAACTGTTTCCTGCGGTGATCGGAGGTTCTTGGTCTCGGCACCGAAACTATGGAACACCTTACCCCAGTCAATCAAAACCAGCCCCTCACTTTGGTCCTTTCGCAAACAGCTAAAGACTTGGCTGTTCAATCAGTAACATCGGATCATACTCTTGCAGCAGGAGAATTATTTGCAGATATCTTAGCGCCGAGACGCCAATGGGCATTTGTTCGCGCTTAATCAAATGTCATAAAATAAATAAAATAAATGTGGACACATTGTACAGTAAATAACGAAGAGATGCTAATCTTCGAATGTGGGGTACAGTACATATAGTATGGTATTGACATGTGAGGCATATACAATTACACAACATGCTTCCTAGAAAGGCTCTGCTCTGGCCTGAGACGCTCCGGTTTCCTCATGGCTATCAGGTTGCGCAATTGCCATAGTGACATCAGTTTCCTACCCCGTGTCCCTCAATAAGGATGATATGAGGGGAGCCCATATGTCTCGGGGCCTCGATGGGGCAGGGAGCAGCTCTGAGTAAATGAAATTTTGCTCATGAAAATAGGTGAGGTCAGCTAACCAGTCCTTAGATTTGGGCGCCCTGCCCCTTCCCCATGCATGCAACTTTAAGCTTTGCTAGTAGGAGGCCCAATGCTAGCAAGCGCTTAGTGTTGTCTTTGTGTCCAGGGAGGTATCACAGGAGACCCTCCCCAATCATATTTCCCAGGGCCGCTGCCACCTCGAACCAATAGTGTGCCACGGACCTACACTCCCATGCAACATACGGGAACCCCGCCCCCTCGCCCCCACAGCAGTCACGTTTATTGTTGTCCCGCAATTGAAGTTTGTACAGCTTCGCTGGAGTATAATAGTTAGATGTTAGATGTACAGATAGGCAGTTTATCAGTTAATCTTCATGGGGATAGACTCATATTTTAGTGTAGTGTGTTTTTACTTTATGTTGTTTGCATCTGTATTTATGAAAGTCTGGTGAGAAGGTAATTCCATAGGCAGCTATAATATTAACCATTTCTTCTGCAGCTCACAATAATAATCAAAGCTATACCCATGATTTTAGTATAGTATTGTAATATAGTGTAATTGCACTTTATATAATCTTCATACTCGCCTGACTCTACCCCCTTGCTATCGTCCTCCATGGACACCCCCAGTATCCCCTTAAGTCTCTCCCTATTTTAGGGTTCCCGCAGGTGTAATTTTTCCAATTCCAGCACTGGCTGGTCAGGCCAAACCAGGAGCAGAGCCAGCAAAAAATTCTCACTTGCATATTCTCTCACTTTGTCATTCTCCCTCCATCCTGCTAACTACCTCTTTGTATCCCTCTTTTAGTCATTCACCATCTCTTCCCCTCTTATTTCAACCTTTCTCTCATTCTCCTCAGTTTCTTTCTCGCTTCACTTTTTCTCGCTTTATCTTTGTCACCCTTTCTTACTTTATTTAACTGTCACTCCCTGTGCCCACTACTTCTCCCTTATCCTCTGCCTTTCTCCTAATTTCCACCTTTTACATTCAGTTTTTCATGCTTTCACTTTCCATTTACCTATTACATATACATACTTGATTATCAGCCTCAAGCACAAAGGGGCAGATTTACAAGCCCCTTGCGTCATTTTTGCGCAGCTGTTGCGTCACTTTTTATGACGCAGCAGCAGCGTAAAAATGCGGCCCGTTTACAACATGGCGCATCTAGGGAGATGCATCACATTGTAAAGCCCTGCGTCACATTATACCTGCGTCAGGTATAATGTATGCAGGGTGGGCATTCCAACGCAAAAAAATCTCATGGAAGTGACGCAGTGAAATCTACAAGATTTCACTGCGACCACTTCAGGGTGGCTCAGGGAAGGTGACGCATCTTTACAGATGCGTCACTTTCTTGTAAATCTGCCCCAAAGTCCTTTCTCTGTTCTGCCCCGCCTGTGTCAGTACACTGCAACATCATTCTCCATGATTGCTTGCTGGAACAGAGGAGGGCCTGGCCAGTGTCACAGGATTTTTGTATTTTGATTGTGGCAACGCAAATTACCAGCAGCACTAACTAGCCCCTACTCCGCTTTACCCGGTGGGACATGGAGAATGTCAGCTTAAAGTGATGTTAGTCCATTGTTAATTGGTTGGCGTTATTGCCACTCTCATTTGCTTGTTTAGGTCTCGCCTCTAAATGCGCATGCACATTGAGCAGAGCGAGACTATAGGGACTTAAACAGACTTTACCCAACTGACGATTTGGTGCTGTACCCGTGCGCTTTCAGGTCAATGCGCAAGCGCATTGACCTAAAATGCGCGTGCACAACATCAAATCGCCAGCCATCTGCTCCCCAGCAGCTCTTCCCGCTCCGCCCCACAAGCTTCCCCCAGCGTGCGCTCTGCATCAGTCGCGCTACTCCCTGCTGAGGCCCTATATCATTTCTCCTCCCCCCTCCCCACAGCAATGCCCTCCGTCTTGTAATTTACTTTTGTAATTTGCTCACTTTTAATGTTCTTATGTATCAGTTTTGTTCCTATTGTGAACAGCTCTGCCATCTTAGGGTAAAGTCCCAGCTATATAAAAATGCACAAACAAATAAGTAAATAAGGGTAAAATGTTCCTGCTGCGCCCACCCTTTTAATGTATTCTCTTTCCTGCGACAACAACTCCCCCCCCTTCCTCCTGTGCGCTGCTGACCTTTTAATGTTCTCATGTATCAGTTTTGTTCCTATCGTGAACAGCTCTGCCATCTTAGGGTAAAGTCCCAGCTATATAAAAATGCACAAACAAATAAATAAGTAAATAAGGGTAAAACGTTCCTGCTGCGCCCACCCGTTTAATGTATTCTCTTTCCTGCGACAACAACTCCCCCCCTTCCTCCTGTGCGCTGCTGACCTTCCCCCCTCCATTCCCCTTCCTTTATCACTACCGTATTGCAATACGCCACCCCTTCACTTGTGCACTTTCTGCACCTATCCCTTTTCTATGTCCTTCTAAACAATCGAACTTCCGACCTCCCTCATCCACCTAAGTTAGAAAGCCAACCCCGCCCCATTCAAAACTTTAATCTTTTGACCCTCTGTCCTTAATTAGCCCCCCAGCATATCGACTACAGCAAAAAATAACTCCACCATCACTAACTAGCACTTACAAGCCACCCCCATCCACCATACCATTTAAAGCTCTTGCACACCACAAACAAATTACATTCATGACAAATTACCTCATAAAAATAAAAGGCCCCTGCTGCGCCCCTTAATACAATCTCAATTTTGCACCAACAACTCCTCCGTCCTCATGTGCGCCGCTGACCTCCCCGTCCTCCCATTTCCCTACCTCCATTAACAACCGCATTCCAATACGCCACCCCTTCCCCCAATTGTGCACTTCCTGCATCTATCTCCTTTCCGTCTCCTTCCAAACAATGAGATCTCCCACGTCCCTCACCCACCCAAATTACAAAGCCAACTCTGCTCCATTTAAAACTTAAAGCCCTTG
The DNA here is from genome assembly GCF_964263255.1 of Lissotriton vulgaris. Lineage (NCBI taxonomy): Eukaryota > Metazoa > Chordata > Amphibia > Caudata > Salamandridae > Lissotriton > Lissotriton vulgaris. The sequence continues at coordinate 547,247,162 of NC_141699.1, read as the reverse complement.
ACCTTATGTTCTTAATTACGGAAAAAAACTTCACACTCACCAAACATCACCTACAGGCCACCCCACCCACCATACCATGTAAAGACCACTAACATTACAAACAAATTAAAAGATCCCTTTTTTTTTATTACCTGTCACACGAGGCCGGCAACGAACAGCAGACGCTACACTCCTTCTAGAAACTACGCAGTTTACTATGTGGGAATTTCCAGCTGCGCTACGTACATACGCTACATAAGATAACGTAGCAATGGCATTGGCTGAGGGACATGTCACTCACAAAAGGAACACAAAGGGAGCAAAAAACTAGACTGCAACACTAAATAACGAAAATATTGTTAGAGGTCATTAGGATTATGATTTATTACACGCATAACAAATTGTACTTTCCCATTACATAATTAGTTCAGAAAATGTTTGACACATTGCTAGTTGCTTATATTCCTATTCCTTGAATAGTCTACCCCAAATTTTACACAGCTTAAGTAAACTGAAATTCACAGTGATACAATCTTTTAAATACCATGACTGTAATAATAAATACATGTCCCAAAGAGATGCTTTCCCTCGGGCGTTGCCATCCCATCCATTGTGCGCCTTGCTTCTGCCACAGTCATAGACCCAAGTCTCAGATTGCTATGTGTGATATTTTCAATATTTCAGTGGAATTATGAGTGACATTTCAATGATTATGAGTGACACTATTTCTGTTACCACTGACCAAAGTCACCTGACTCTCACCAAGTTTTCTGTACGCACATGAGTGCAGTTCTGTTTTCAATTCCCCTATGAGTGATATTCATGTCTCATTTGCAGCACTTTTATTGGCACTTTATAACTGGCAGCTTATTAAGAAAATACATTTTATAAAATAAAAATCTTGTGTAAGTAAATACCATAGGGTACTTTGAGATTTGTGAAGTTGCCCTGCGCCCTTTCATACTGTACTATATCTTCCGGTAATATATTTTAGCGCCATTGAATGAAATGCAGCTGGTAATCTATACCAAATAACTGCCTATCTCAGGGTCAACCTGCATATACACTTTGATCTGTAAGTTATGATTAATTTTGTAGTATAAATATATTACACTACTTTAGTATTTCAGCGTTTAAATTGATACGCATTACCCAAATGAATAACTGCAATTTTGTGATCTCTAATGAACTTACCTAGCTGCCACCAACCAGTGCGCTGCACATTTATCACCACTCGCTAGGCTGTGGAATAGCACAAGTCGCTTATTTCAGATCTGACTGTCTTTGTCGACTTATTATCTGGAAAAGAACATACTTTTACTTAGCACAGTCAGTCTCTCAGCATTATAGTCGAGCAGGAGGCTACAGGGCAAGTGAGTCATCTGCCCATTAACCCTTGGCTAGTACAGTCTCAAATGTGACACTTACTGAGTTGCGATGTGAGCCATTCTGTCTACCGGCACTGTTGACCCCTCAGACTCCGTGCTTCTCTAACGTCTCACTGCACTCCTGCAGAACATGCACGAATGGTGTGTTGCCCTCGCTCACGTATGATCACACTGTCACAGGCTCAGAAGGTGCAGCGAGCTGTATAGTGGGCTCCAGAGATGGCCTCAGTTCCGTGGAGTTGGGTCTAGGGGTCGCTGGGTCTCATCATTCTTTGAATTTACCGCTACATGCACCAGCACTGCCATGATTTTCCACAACTTCAGACTCACTGGGAGACAGCAGGGAGCGATGCCACGTGGGTCCGACGAAACAGCACAAGAACTCCTCGAGTTGAGTCCCGGGCCTTGTAGCTTCTGTCCGGGAACTCACTCCACTTCCTTCCTGGTAGGGCGTGAGGTCACATCCGCCTATGGGGCCAGTCAAAGTCAACCTGTAATAGATTGTAACATTGTAGTAGAGCACGATGATCTTTAACTGTTTCTGAGCCTGCTGGCGGTCACAAGTGAAGTCTGCTGCAGCCCGGGTGAGGCACACCACACAGTGTCAGAGGTGCTGGCGCCCGTGCTAGCACCTGGCTGGCCTATGCAGCCAGTTTCAGCGCTGTCAGGCAAGTGCCAGTCTGTGGCAAAATGCGTAACAATATATTTCGGTGCGGTGCTGCAAGAACACCACACTAAAATGCGTTATTATATGCTTGGTGTGTGACACTTGGCAAACTTACAGACGCCACAATCCTGCCACAAAAAAAACAATATTGACATTTTACTTGCTAGCTGATCTTATACAGTCATGTTCATTAAAGTGCCTCATTTCACTTTAAAGAAACACTAATGCACAGGCCACTTAAAAGTAGCTTCAGTTTCACATTTAATACGTGTTGCACATATTTACATTTCTACTACCCTTTCACTGTAAACAGATTTTTAGTGCTCTACTCTCTCCTGTAGGCAACTACCTCTTTACCTTTAAGCTGTAGAGGCTTGTTTTAATTGCAGGTTTGTTTAGCTTTAAAATTACAAATGCTATAGGTGTCACATTCGCGAATTTATAACTATTGGCATTGTAAATTACAAAGCTATCAATTTAGCTATTTTAAAAACCAACACATAAATTAAATAATTGTCATTTACAAGACCAATAGCTCCAACTTTTCTAATGCGAGACCTATTGCATTTCCAATGCTTGTTTTTATTTGTCGATTCAGAAAAGGGGGTGGTGATGAACAGAGTGTCTGAATTAAGCAGACCACTCTTACCCAGTCCAAAGATCAGGGCTTGATCCATCACCGTTATTTATCTCACTGCACTATCCCAGCTCAGAACCTGGCTATATGCAAATCAGTCTGTCCCTGGCCCAGTGCATCATGGGAACAGGGCAGACTAAACTACCAAGCCAATTCTTCACCAGAAAGGAGACAAGCTACCGGGGACCGGTTTCTGGCATTTCAGCCGTCTTCGGCCCGGCTTGCTTGAATCCTGATGGTGCAGTGAGAAAGGGACTCATGTCTGAGTATACCCTGCCACACCTATAGTGGCCAAAAACGATTCAGAAAAGGGGGTGGTGATGAACAGAGTGTCTGAATAAAGCAGACCACTCTTACCCAGTCCAAAGATCAGGGCTTGATCCATCACCGTTATTTATCTCACTGCACCATCCCAGCTCAGAACCTGGCTATATGCAAATCAGTCTGTCCCTGGCCCAGTGCATCATGGGAACAGGGCAGACTAAACTACCAAGCCAATTCTTCACCAGAAAGGAGACAAGCTACCGGGGACCGGTTTCTGGCATTTCAGCCGTCTTCGGCCCGGCTTGCTTGAATCCTGATGGTGCAGTGAGAAAGGGACTCATGTCTGAGTATACCCTGCCACACCTATAGTGGACAAAAACGATTCAGAAAAGGGGGTGGTGATGAACAGAGTGTCTGAATTAAGCAGACCACTCTTACCCAGTCCAAAGATCAGGGCTTGATCCATCACCGTTATTTATCTCACTGCACCATCCCAGCTCAGAACCTGGCTATATGCAAATCAGTCTGTCCCTGGCCCAGTGCATCATGGGAACAGGGCAGACTAAACTACCAAGCCAATTCTTCACCAGAAAGGAGACAAGCTACCGGGGACCGGTTTCTGGCATTTCAGCCGTCTTCGTCCCGGCTTACTTGAATCCTGATGGTGCAGTGAGAAAGGGACTCATGTCTGAGTATACCCTGCCACACCTATAGTGGCCAAAAACGATTCAGAAAAGGGGGTGGTGATGAACAGAGTGTCTGAATTAAGCAGACCACTCTTACCCAGTCCAAAGATTCCTTCCCAGTATAAGAATTGGCTTGGTAGTTTGGTCGGCCCTGTTCCCATGATGCACTGGGCCAGGGTCAGACTAATTTGCATATAGCCAAGTTCTGAGCTGGGATGGTGCAGTGAGCTAAAAAACGGTGATGGATCAAGCCCTGATCTTTGGACTGGGTAAGAGTGGTCTGCTTAATTCAGACACCCTGTTCATCACCACCCCCCTTTTCTGAATCATGTTTTTATTTGTCAGCTTGTGTGGGCTTTACTTCCTGTTCGGTTTATTACATTTCTTATATAGCGCCAGAATCGACCCCCGAAGGGGTATCTCCGCGCTTGCCTTGGGAACCCGTCCTGGTTTTTCCCTGTGAGATAGCCCCTACAGGGCATCCCCAAGGTGAAAGCCAGGCATCCCGCCGCAGGGGGGCCGTTGTGGAGATTAAGCAAGCTTAATGCCCAGAGTTGCAGAGTGTGAACCCATGATTAGGTCAGGCACCGAAGCGAGAATTATCGAGTACGTGGACATTTGAGCTCAACACCCTGCCGCGTCGGGAATCGAACCCTGGTCCCGGGTCTGACTTCTGCTTCAGGGTCTGCCTGCTCTAACCAGTGAGCCACACTTCTCCCTTCTCTGGAGCATGCACTCATAACTTGTGTCCTTACACTGCTCACTTTTGAACCACTGCTTTTATCTCTTTAGATAAGCACTCTGTGAGAGTGTATGTGTTTTCCAGCTGTCTCCCTTGTGTACTGCTCTTCCCTACTCCGTTGCTCTCTGTGTTGCCTTCTCTCGCCTTCCATGTTGTGCTTGCCCTTGTGTGCTTCTACCCCATATTGCTTTCTTACCTGGGTGCTTCTCTCCAACAGCCCTACATTTATTTCTCTAGCCGGCCCACCATGTTCCTCTTTTTCACCAGTGTTAACTCCCCCATCGTCCATATTGCTTCCACTATACACACTCTATGTTACTTCCGCTCCTCTGCCCTCCATGTTGCTTTGCTCCGCACATATTAGTTGCTTCCTTCACCACCAGCGCCCGTGGTGCTTCCCCTCCACCAATGCCATAAAAAACGCTGTTGTGCTACTTTATTTTATATTCAACGATCCAGCTCGGAACGGCAAATAAAGAGATTAAAAAATGCCTGCGTGTTTTTTTTGTAGGTGCATGCATGATTGCTGCGTACTCCCATAAAACAAGGTCATAGAGCCTTTTTTGCTTACTCTTTTAGCCATGCTGTACAGCATTGGCCATAGTGTATACCATCGCTAAGAACCCAAAGCTAGGCCTGCTGGCTTTGCCAGTGCTTGTTACCTAATGTAAAACACCCAAATCTCTTTCACAGTTAAATGAATATTCCATTTGATATTTAATAGTAAGGGAAAGCAGTGTAACACAACTTACATGTGACCATGGTCATAGTTACCAACTGTCCTTTTTTTGCAGGGACAGTCCAGGTAAGTTTGACTGAGACTGTCCTGAGTAATATTGTTGCAGAAACCTCGTGTCTCCTGAGGCGGAAGCCGGGAGCTACACAGCGCGTTACTTTTTAAAATTTGATTGCCACGATTTAATTTGTGTATTTTAAGGAAAGACTTTCCCCTACCTGCATCCAGGCTACCACTTCACAGGCACAGCGGATTTTAGCGCTGTAAACGTGAACAAGCACAAACAAAGCCACTCCACGCCATTTGCATCGCGAAGCACGGCCACGCCCCTTTCTGAGGCCACGCCCACTGCTATCCAGCATATAAGCGCCACTGATCAAAATGCGGCACTTGTAAACCTCGTGTCTCCTGAGGCGGAAGCCGGGAGCTACACAGCGCGTTACTTTTTAAAATTTGATTGTCACGGTTTAATTTGTGTATTTTAAGGAAAGACTTTCCCCTACCTGCATCCAGGCTACCACTTCACAGGCACAGCGGATTTTAGCGCTGTAAACGTGAACAAGCACAAACAAAGCCACTCCACGCCATTTGCATCGCGAAGCACGGCCACGCCCCTTTCTGAGGCCACGCCCACTGCTAACCAGCATATAAGCGCCACTGATCAAAAGCGGCACTTGTAAACCTCGTGTCTCCTGAGGCGGAAGCCGGGAGCTACACAGCGCGTTACTTTTTAAAATTTGATTGTCACGATTTAATTTGTGTATTTTAAGGAAAGACTTTCCCCTACCTGCATCCAGGCTACCACTTCACAGGCACAGCGGATTTTAGCGCTGTAAACGTGAACAAGCACAAACAAAGCCACTCCACGCCATTTGCATCGCGAAGCAAGGCCACGCCCCTTTCTGAGCCACGCCCACTGCTAACCAGCATATAAGCGCCACTGATCAAAAGCGGCACTTGTAAACCTCGTGTCTCCTGAGGCGGAAGCCGGGAGCTACACAGCGCGTTACTTTTTAAAATTTGATTGTCACGGTTTAATTTGTGTATTTTAAGGAAAGACTTTCCCCTACCTGCATCCAGGCTACCACTTCACAGGCACAGCGGATTTTAGCGCTGTAAACGTGAACAAGCACAAACAAAGCCACTCCACGCCATTTGCATCGCGAAGCAAGGCCACGCCCCTTTCTGAGCCACGCCCACTGCTAACCAGCATATAAGCGCCACTGATCAAAAGCGGCACTTGTAAACCTCGTGTCTCCTGAGGCGGAAGCCGGGAGCTACACAGCGCGTTACTTTTTAAAATTTGATTGTCACGGTTTAATTTGTGTATTTTAAGGAAAGACTTTCCCCTACCTGCATCCAGGCTACCACTTCACAGGCACAGCGGATTTTAGCGCTGTAAACGTGAACAAGCACAAACAAAGCCACTCCACGCCATTTGCATCGCGATGCACGGCCACGCCCCTTTCTGAGGCCACGCCCACTGCTAACCAGCATATAAGCGCCACTGATCAAAAGCGGCACTTGTAAACCTCGTGTCTCCTGAGGCGGAAGCCGGGAGCTACACAGCGCGTTACTTTTTAAAATTTGATTGTCATGATTTAATTTGTGTATTTTAAGGAAAGACTTTCCCCTACCTGCATCCAGGCTACCACTTCACAGGCACAGCAGATTTTAGCGCTGTAAACGTGAACAAGCACAAACAAAGCCACTCCACGCCATTTGCATCGCGAAGCACGGCCACGCCCCTTTCTGAGGCCACGCCCACTGCTAACCAGCATATAAGCGCCACTGATCAAAAGCGGCACTTGTAAACCTCGTGTCTCCTGAGGCGGAAGCCGGGAGCTACACAGCGCGTTACTTTTTAAAATTTGATTGTCACGGTTTAATTTGTGTATTTTAAGGAAAGACTTTCCCCTACCTGCATCCAGGCTACCACTTCACAGGCACAGCGGATTTTAGCGCTGTAAACGTGAACAAGCACAAACAAAGCCAGTCCACGCCATTTGCATCGCGAAGCACGGCCACGCCCCTTTCTGAGGCCACGCCCACTGCTAACCAGCATATAAGCACCACTGATCAAAAGCGGCACTTGTAAACCTCGTGTCTCCTGAGGCGGAAGCCGGGAGCTACACAGCGCGTTACTTTTTAAAATTTGATTGTCACGATTTAATTTGTGTATTTTAAGGAAAGACTTTCCCCTACCTGCATCCAGGCTACCACTTCACAGGCACAGCGGATTTTAGCGCTGTAAACGTGAACAAGCACAAACAAAGCCACTCCACTCCATTTGCATCGCGAAGCACGGCCACGCCCCTTTCTGAGGCCACGCCCTCTCCAGGCGCTTCCTCACCTCCATAAATATGTGCCTCCCTCAAACGCGCAGCGGGCGAGCGCAGCGGGCGCGCCGTTTGCGCGCCGAAGGCGCACCAAAGGCAAGCCGTCTGGGCCCGTCTGTGCCTAGACGGCCTCAGGCCTAGACACTATGCCCAACTCGCAAAGGCGTATAACCTACACCCAAGATACGCTTCGAGCTTGGAACACTAATAAACATCCTCAGTGTAAATTCATCCTTAAGGAAGACACCCCTTTCACAGGATGCACCCTCTGTAACTCGACAGAGGAAACGGAACGCGGCCAAGTACTTCGATTCGGCCTTCTGAACTGCAGGTCTCTTGTAAAACATGCTCATGAAATAAATATCCTCGCCCAGAATTCTATGCTGGACGTAATGTTTCTGACTGAGACATGGTTGACACCTAACAGTGACTTCGACATGGTCAATGCAGTTCCACCAGGTTATCAAATTTGCTCTTTGAACAGACCGGTCGGCAGAGGTGGCGGGCTAGCCATACTTTACAAAGACCATCTTACCTGTAGGATCGAAAGTGGAACTGTCAAAGACTGTGAAAACTGCAACTTCACTTTCCAGATCTCGCCAACTATCTCACTATCGGGACTACTAGTGTACCGACCACCAGGCTCGCTAGGAGAATTTTCCTGCACCTTGATGGATCACATTATACTAAAAACAATTACAGCCTCCAACTTCCTCCTCCTAGGGGATCTTAACTTGCTTTTCCTAGACCCTGCGGATAATACCGCAGCTAACCTACTAGCAGATCTTACATCAGCCGACCTCCATCTTCTGAACTCAAAAGCCACCCATGAGAAAGGCCAACTTTTGGACCCGATTTTTACTAATATCAGGAACCTTAAAACCCAAGATCCTACCCCCCTCCCATGGACAGACCATCTACTGGTCCCCATGTATTGGCATCTCCAGACCACCCCGGCCCTAAAACAGAAAACCAGGACACTCGGTAGACGGTGGCATAAGCTGATACCAGAGGAGTGGGAAGCGAAGTTAATGGAATCCACCGTACCTCTCTCCGCGGATTCCAACACAGCTGACAGAGAATTTAACGGATGGCTCACCCACCCCCTAGACAGCCTTGCCCCACTAACCAGCACCCTTAAACACATCAAAAGGATCAACCCTGCTCCATGGTACACACCCTCCCTTAATGCATTAAGGAAGGAGTGCAAAAGGACAGAACGCATTTGGAGAAAAAATAAGTCGGTGAAGGAGAAAGACGCCTATCAATTATCTATGAAAGCGTACAAACAAGCACTCCACAATGCCAAAAGTGCCTTCTACGAGGAAAAAATAAAGAATTCCTCCTGCTCAGCTAAGGAGACTTTCATTATCCTTAAAGAGCTCCTCCATGTCCCGGACCCCCGCAAAAACCTATGGACCCCAAAGCAGCAGAAGAAAAATGCGTCAATCTAGCCACCTTTTTCGACGAAAAAATTTAAAAAATCCTTGCCTCTCTTCCTGCTGCTAAAGTCGATACCACGGGGAAAGTTAAGGACCTACCTCCCTTACAGTGGAATCCCTCCGCGAAACCCGATACGCCTTATCTGGCGTCATTTGGCCCAGTCACTACAGAGGAAGTTGCAGTAACATTTGCATCAACCAAGAGTGGCGCCCCCAGTGGCCCAGTACCCATAAGGTTTCTCAAAGATATCACCCGCACTATAGTGCCCCAGCTGACCGCCCTTATCAACATCTCTTTAGCCCAAGGAGAAGTCCCTTTAAGTTGGAAGGAGGCAGTAGTAAAAGGGCTTCTCAAGAAACCATTGCTGGACCCTGCGGATCTATCTAATTATAGACCAATCTCTCTCCTCCCCTGGATAGGTAAGGTCGCCGAGAAACTGGTGAATAAAAAGCTGTCTCAATTCCTGGAAACCAACCACCTCCTTAAAAACTCACAGACAGGCTTTCGACCAGGTCAGGGCACTGACACCGCTCTCCTCGCAGCAGTAGAGAAGACCAGAGAAATTCTCGATACAGGAGGATCAGTGGCAGTGGTCCTCCTAGACTTGAGTGCGGCCTTCGACACTGTCAGCCACCAGGTCTTAACCCAACGCCTAGAAAACATCGGAGTGAAAGACACAGCGTTGAAATGGCTCACGTCCTTTCTTTACCAACGCTCTTTCCAAGTCTGGGAAGGTGAAAGTCGCTCCCCCTCCATCCCCCTCCGGTGTGGTGTGCCACAGGGCTCATCACTAAGCCCCACGTTGTTTAACGTGTACATGGCCCCACTGGAGGAGTTGGTCTCTCCATTTGGAGTCACCATCGTCAGTTATGACGACACTCAGCTGGTGGTAACTCTCTCTCACCCCAAGCTAGAGCCCTCCAATCTCCATGATTGCCTCTCCAATATCCATCAATGGATGAGCGACTCAGCCCTGAAATTAAATGGGTCAAAAACGGAGATTCTTCTCCTAGGGCACAAAACTCTGAATCTACCCCCAAACATCTGGCCCGCCTGTATGGGTGAACCCCCTACCCCCAAGACGGAAGTTAAGAGTCTGGGAGTATGGTTAGAGAAAGATCTCACCTTCAGAACACAGGCAAGAAAAACGGCCGGAATTTGCTACGGCTTACTAAGATCATGCAGAAAGGTGCTCTCCCTACTCCCTTTCCAGTCCCGACTACTGCTGATCCAAGGCCTAATTGTGTCCAGCTGGACTACAGCAATGCCATTTACCTAGGAGCCCCGGAAACCACTCTCCAAATATTAAAAAAAAAACAGAATGCCGCAGCCCGACTGCTCACGAATACTCCAGCCAGAACATCAGCCAAACCTGCACTGAAAAAACTACACTGGCTCCCGATCAGGGAAAGAGTGATATTCAAGGCCCTTTGCCTGGCTCACAAGGTACTGCACAACGCAGGTCCACCAATCCTCAACAACTGGATCACACCCTACAGACCTACGAGAGCGCTTCGGTCAGACCATGGAAACCTTATCGTGGTTCCCAGGGTGAAGAAGGCCCGCGCAGGTGGCCGCCGCTTCTCAGTCAACACAGCGAAAAAATGGAACGCACTCCCCTTGAGTCTCAGATCAGAACCTAACCTCCTGCGATTCAGGAAGTCTCTCAAAACCCTTCTCTTCCCTTAAATCATCGACATCCCCTACTTTCAGCCATCAGGAACTTGAGGTTTAGTGCTGGGATACTCTTGGGTGACTACGCGCTCTATAAAAACCTAAAATAAATAAATAATAAATAAATTCCTCTTTATTACACACAGGTACGCAAACAAGAACTTTCTATCTGCAGCAGCCCTGTGCTGCAAAGTGTACCGGGAATTTTTGTTTGAAATGTTGGCAACTATGCACAGTCAACACATATAAAACATACACCATTCTTTTCTTGTTTCATTTTGCCTGAGAACCGCGCCCTCAAGAAACAACCCTGCTGGTTACGAAAACCAATGCTGCCTCCTTCCGGGCTTGGGAGGATTTGCTGTCTCTGAATGACTTGGCACATTTTCCAAGGCTTTCAGACTGGTCTCGCCTAAGTGACTTGAAAGAGAGCTGTGGTACAGCAGCATCAGCAAGCAGCAAGATGGAGGCACACACCTCAGCCACAGTCCGGGTGCACATAGAGTACTGTGGTGGGGGAAGATATGAGTCCCGCTATCGGGAACTTGCCAGGGAAATAAAGAAAGATATTCCTAATGTAGAGGTTTCCAGTGAAAAGGATAGGAAAGGATGCTTTGAAATTAAGATCAATGACAAGCTAATTTTTTTCTAAGCTTGAAAAAGTGGCGGTTTTTATTATTTATTTATTTATTTATTTAATGCGATTTTATATAGCGCGAACATTACCCGAAGGTGTCAGAGCGCTTTACATAAGAACCAGTTGCGATAGATAAGGACTTAGGATTACATGCGTTACATAAAAGATACAAACAGAAAAAAAATTGCAAATGTACAAGTTAAAAAGTCACACAAGGAATGGATATAAACAGAAAAAATTGCAAATGTACAAGTAGTAAAGTCACTCAAGGAAGGGATACGAATGGATATACTCTAAGAGTCACATAGGAATGGTAGAGAGTACAAAGGTCTACTGCATATACTAGTTATTAGAGTTATCTCTATATACATATATATACAAATAGTAGATTTTCTCAGATCAAGACCCAAAAAACCAGGAGAGCAGAGTTCCATTAAGTGGGGTTGGATGGGGGACGTAGCACCAATGGAGGGTGGGAGGGATACAAGGATATGGAGAAAAGGCAAATCAGAGGATCGTCAAGGGGGAAACGAGGGAATAGGGTAAAGGACATCTTTACCATGAAGATATTTTGAATGCAGTCAAAGAAATTAAAAAGGTGAAACTGGTTTCAAAGATCACCAAAGTAAAGATAAGCAAATGAGGCTGCCCACTGCACACCCAGTGCGCCCATGTAAGAGTGCAACCACCTTAGTGCCGAATTCTGGCACATCCACCGTGCTCCACTCGCTGCAACACCTCCTCAGGGAGTCACCCATGTCCATTGCTCTTCCACGTCATTTACGGGACATGGGGGGCTGGGGTCAGGAACTTATACTTGCCCCACCCAGTGGCTGGCCTCTTTGTTCCCCCTGCTGGATATGCTGTGTCGCGTCACTGGGTCTGGAGTTCGCCTTTGGCGTCTGTTTCAGCGGTGAGTTTAGGTCTTTTTTTCAATGTCGGGGTGAAGTACCGAAAATTTATCACAACCCAATAGAGCTATACTTACAAATAACCCTTATACTATTTACCAATAATCAGTCAGTTGGCAGTGCAGAAGGTCCAATTGTTTATTATACAAACAAACTCTGCCAGAGGAGCTTCTCGCGACCTAACCCCTCGAGGTCCGCCGAGAAGACTGCTGGCACATTATCAACAGATCACATATATACTGTTACATTTCGAAACTGTTACCTAAGAAGGAAAAATACAAGTTGTTACAGGTTGGTGCAAAAGAAAAGCCATATATGGCACACAAAGCATCCTTAGTTTTAGCTCAGCTCGTTATAGCAAGGTCGAGGAGGGTGACTCCCTTCTGCTAGCTCTAGGAGAGTCCGCAGAGCGCCTCCTAGAATGTGCTTATTCAGCCTACCCCCACCTACAACCTTGACAGGTCTGACGTGCAGAAGCAGCAGCTTGTTACATTTGTCAGACTATTTCTCAGGAGAACGGCTCTTACTAAGTGTAATGGTAGGTTTCCACTAACACTACAAGCGGACTAGGCCCCAAGATGGCGCCCGCCGGATCGAACTATATTGCTTGGGAGGAGAGCAAAAGCTAAATAATGTGTACGTTAATCCCAATGATATTACATATGTGAGCTTATTAATACTCGAACACCTACATTAGTCTAATAGGTACATCACGCTAATTTCTAACCGTAATTATGTGTTTTACTAGGCCTAATTCAGATTTTGGTTCCTCAAACCCTCCTTTTAGCGTGATGTAGCTAACTAAGAGAAATATTAATCTTAGAAAAACTTCCTCATCAATGGCCATTAACTCACGAATCTCCTGTTGGAGCATCTGAGGCTTAGATAGGGTGGGAGAGGGGACAAACATGGCTGTCAATTTGGTGGCACAATAGGAGCAACAGGCTGGACCACATTGCATACAAAGGCAGCAAGTGAAGAGGATACCTGCAGCTCCAGCAACTATCATCAATAATTTTCAACCCCAAGTAGATAGAAGCCCCCAAAACCAACTAGAGAGCGACCAGGATCCATTCTCAGTGTGCATTTCTGCCGCAATGCGATGCAATTTCTGAATAGCCAAGTGAACCGTGGGGGCGGAGTCTGGAATGTAAACGCAGCAGGAGCTGCCGATCACCCAACATGCTCCTCCCCGATCAGCCAAGATAACGTCAAGAACCATCCGGTTCTGAAGAGAAACGAGCCTCGTAGCCTGAAGCTCTACTGTAATATTTGTCATAATCTCAGTAGTGATATTTATGACATTCTCCACTATCCTGGACAATCGTCTTATTTCTCTACTATTGAATATCGGCCCCCAAAAAGGGACCAATCCCTCTGTAAAATCCGTAAACTGTTGCAAGGAAGCATCAGTCTGATCAACCTCAGTCATTCCGAGCTGCCTTCGCTGTCTATTGGAAACTATTTTTGTGTTATGAAGTTGATGAGTTTTGTGATAATCTGATGGTGCTATATATACAGGAGGGTACAGGAAAGACAGGTAACATTGCCCAGCCCATCCCGGTGGTAACCAGGTGTAAGCATTTTCCCCGCATACAAAATACACATTCGGTGGTGTCAACAGTGGAGGACTGCTAAACATTTTCATTCTATATGTGTAATTACAAACACTATTCCCAACTTGCACATGCCCAATTCCCTGCACACAAAAGTCAGAGGAGGTAGTCAAGATAGGGACGGGCATAATGCGTTCACTTGTAACATTCCTGGTGACAAACTGCTGGAAATACTGAGAATGATTAAAATTAGAAAAATCATAAAGTTCATTTTTCAACCAAGTACTGTTTTCATTAGTAGTATACAAATTCATACAAGCATCTGGGTCCAGTGATCCCTCTCCCCCGTTTCCCGCTGGATCAAATCCCTGGTGTGTTTCAATGTAAGCTAGAATCATATTATAATCCTTTTCTGAGTACTGTTTGGGGTTTTCCACATAATGGTTGTACATGGCGGAGAACATTTGGAACCATGCTTCAGAGTATGATAAGGGCAGAGAGAGGAATAAGTCGTGTTTATGCATAACTGAGGGCAAAAGTCCACAAACCCAACAATCGCTCATATTAGTAGTACTATGGGTTTGGTGGAGCATTTCTACGAATACATTCTTAGCATAAGTCTGGTGGTGTCTCTCCTAATGCGGTGCTAAAGTGAACACCAAGTGCTTAGGCAGGGCAATGGTAGAGGGCATCATGGCTTGCATTGGATATCTATACTCTAAATATACGAATATACTCATAAAAATGGCTAATATAACTGTTATTACTAATACAAAAGCTACTTTTACACGCATGGTCCAGGCAGAAAACATTGGCTCATAAAATGGTAAATATCATGGTGCAAAAGGACGTTCTTCTTCAGGTATAATGCAACCAAAAGGGTATATTCCTAACTAAAAGTCCAAAGCTAAACTCGGGCACAGCAGTCTGTCCTGCTGATGAATAGAACGGAGGTCTTTGGTCAAAGTATACAGATAATCAATTAACATGGGATATTCAACATCGGCAAAGGACCGTGGTCTGGGCACTCCCCATACATTGGCAGGTCGCCCAAAAATTACTTCGTAGGGAGAGAGACCAGAATGTGAATGAGGGGTAACTCGTAATGACATGCGGGCCAGGGGCAATGTATCGGGCCACTTCAAACCAGTACTTTCCTGAATCTTAGCCATTTTTAGTTTCAGAATCCCATTATACTTTTCTACTAATCCTGCCGACAGAGGGTGTCCAGCTGCATGAAACTTCTGTCGTATCTGTAGTCCGTCACAGATATGTCTAACAAGAGCCCCATGGAAATATCCCCCTTTATCTGACCAAATCAAACGGGGCAGCCCGTATCTAGGGATAAAATCTTTGATAAGAGCTTTTGGTGTAGCCAAAGCAGTGTTCTCCTTAGTTGGGTATGCCTCAACCCATTTACTAAAGGCGCAAACCACTACCAGAACATCTTTTAAGTTGTTGACGCACTCCATATGGATGTAATCCATCTGGAGTACTTCAAACGGTAAAACAGGAGGTGCAAAATTCCCACTCAAAACACTTTCTCCCTTTCCCGGATTGTGTTGTAAACAGACTATACAATATTGCACCAAATGGACAGCCGTCCTTTGAATGTTGGGATTATTCCATACTGGGTCCAACAAAGCACAAATACCTTTAGCTCCAATATGAGCTGGACCGTGGGCCATAGTTACGACGGATTGAACCAAAGCATTGGGTAACAGCCATCTTTGTTTTTCCGTCAAATCAACCCAACAGTTATTTTCGTCCAACCTTCCCACTTCCTGTTCCCATCGAGCCAATTCAACTGGAGTGGCTTCTTTCTGTATCTCTTTCACACTCTCTCTGGTATTATTGAACATATCAGATTCTTCCACCTATCTTGCAGAAGAGGGTACAAACATAGTCGAAAATGTGGACTGAGCGTCTGTTTAGCAACCTGGTCAGCAAAAGCATTCCCCTCCCCTACCTCATTTACCATCGCCTTATGGGCACTGCATTTGATTATGGCTAGTTTCTTGGGTAAGGTTAGGGCAGCAAGTAATCGTAACACCAAGGGGCCATTCTGTATTTTCTGACCGTGAGAGGTGAGGAAACCCGACTCCCTCCACAGCTGCCCAAAGCTATGGGCCACGCTGAAGGCGTATTGGCTGTCTGTATAAATGTTAACCTCGAGTCCCTCACTCAATTCACAGGCTCAAAATAATGCCACCAGTTCAGCAGCT
Organism: Lissotriton vulgaris; assembly: GCF_964263255.1. NCBI lineage: Eukaryota > Metazoa > Chordata > Amphibia > Caudata > Salamandridae > Lissotriton > Lissotriton vulgaris. The sequence continues at coordinate 547,231,278 of NC_141699.1, read as the reverse complement.
TGAGCTGATCGATAGGGAAGTCGAGAATTCTCAACTACCGTTTTCAGTGTGGTGATTGCATATGCAGCTGTTGTTGTGCCATCTGCTAACTTGAAACAAGACCCATCCACATATAACTCCCCTTGGGGGTCAGATAGAGGAATGTCAGTGAGGTCAATCCTCCCCTTCGTTTCTTCCTCAGTTCAAAATATGCAATAATGTACATCATTTGTAGTTTCACTTGAAGGGAGTGGTAGCAATGTGGCAGGGTTTAACGTGGCACATCGCATAATCGTACTATGTGGAGCAAATAGTGTCAATTCATAACCAGTGAGGCGAGCGCTTGTACGATGCTGTGTTTTGGTTTTATTTAACAATGCATCCACAGCATGTTGTTAGGAATCAATCACCTTGACATGCGGGATTACTGAGCTGTGGTCTTTTTCCCAGGTCCCTAAGACCAAACAGCTAGTTAAATTTTAGACGCTCCCTTAATTGAGAAAAGAGGCACAGCAGAACGTAGCCTTTGCTTGGCTTACTGTTCCGGTACCACGCCCCCTCTTCACTTCCTGGTTCCTGCCTCGAGGTCTCCGTGCCGTTCTTTGGATTTCTCTGAGACTCCGTGGACCCTTTCCCGCTTTGTTGCCTTCCTTTCCTGACCCTGCCTCTGCTGGATGGTCGTTTACTGTGTGAGCGTATCTTTGCCGAGCTTCGGCGTTTCTTGATTTCTTACGCGAGAGAATTATCGCGTATGCCCTTACTTTTCTCACGCATTTAGCGGGCGTTACTTCGCTCGGTTCTTTTTCCTTGCTACTGTTGTATGATTGAGAATACCTGGCGAGTTATTTTGTTGTCTTATCCCTCCTGTGAGAGTGAGCGCTCCGCCCTTGCCTCCTTTGAGGGCCGGGTGTCTCTCCTTGTGTGTGTGTGTGCTGCTCCGCTGTTTTCGCCCACAACAGTCGGCCAGTGCTCCTCACATCCCTCATATTTTGTTTTCGTTTGTCTGGTGTGAATGTCCCTCGAGAGTTCTACTCCTCCTACCCCGATACTGATTATTCAGCCTACCTTTTTTGAACTCTTCGATAAAGCCTGCCTAATCTACAATTGGGGTAAGCACACCTGCGGAATCACGCATGTCAATGTCTCCTGCATTCAGGTTAGTGAAGTAAGGATATATTATGTGTATTGCCTATTTTGTTTTCTAGCCCGGACATCCATCTACGACTCCTGCTGTACCCTGCTTACCCCCTCGTATGAGGAGAGTGGTGAACACTCCTAGGGTAATTCCCTCATACTTTTAGGGGACAGTAGACAGGAGTGTGTATACATTCGCATTCTTGCTTCTGTGTCCTGGAGGTGTAGGGATCCTTCTTCGCTCCCGTGGAAACTTGGTTACTAGCCTGACAGAAAGCCAAGCCCACGAAAAGTATTTACCCTGAGCGAAGATGGAGCCTGACCCCTCGTTAAGTCCTCTAGACCTCCAGGCTCATTCAATAGAAGAAATTACTGCAGCCTTGGTAGCCCTTCAGTCAGAAGTGGGTAGTTAGGGGTCGAGAATCAAAGACTCTTGGCTGAAGTACATCAGTTAAGAACAGGCGAGCGAGATACAGGCACCATACCCAAGACCAGAAAAAACTACATACAACCCGCTAGGTTCACTTTACCTCCCCCTGAAACAGACCAAGGGGCCAGAGGCGATTCCCTCAGTTCACCTGTTCAAGTCACGGTAAATACCCCTACTCCTGTTCCCCTAGCCATGCCTGAACGATTTACCGGGGATAGCAACAAATACAATGTATTCATGAACCAATGCCAACTCCACTTTTTGTGTAAGACAGCATCTTTTCCTGATGACTCAGCCAAGGTTGCTTTCATAATTTCCTATCTTGCAGGGAATGCGGCAGAATGGGCAGTTCCCTTAGTCCAGAACAATGATCCAGCTCTATATGATTTAGATCTCTTTAAGGAAAAGATGAGAAGCCTCTTTGCTAAACATTCATTCATGCAAGCAAGTGATACAGAACTGCTCAATCTAAAGCAAGGCTCCAAAGATCTTTTGTCGTACATTACCAATTTCAATCGTTTGGTGGCGGAAACACATTGGCCAGATGACAAGCGAACTTCATTGTTTTCTCGTGGGTTGGGAGATGATTTAAAAGACTTACTCTCTCAAATAGTGAACCCCCCCAGAAGATTGTGCCTCTTTTATTGATCTAGTGGTGAAATTGGATCATCGCTTGCATGAAAGGAAAGGGGAAAGAACGCGGAGTATTGTGCCTAGGTTTATTTTACCTAAGATGGAGAAACCAGTCCAAAAAGATGTCCCTGATCCCATGCAAATAGGGGGCATACGCGATCCTTTATCCACAGAGGAAAAAGACAAGCGACGAAAATTTAACTTGTGCTTGTACTGTGGAAAGGGTGGCCATTATGCTAAAGACTGTCCAGTCCGTCCTAAGACACCCAGACTATCAGTCAGCAGTCTTTCTAGTTCGGAAAACTAGCAAGCTTGAGGAATAGAGAGGTCACTTCCTCAAGCTACATCCCTCATCAGATCTCTACCAACAAAATACACGTAGTCAAACATTTCACCTTACCCATTACACTCACTTACAGCGGAAAAAAGCAATTCTCTATGTCTATCCTCCTTGATTCAGGAGCAACTGGAAACTTCTTTGATATTAAACTTGCTAAACAGTTGGGACTGTCTTTTGTTGCAAAACCCCAGCCCGAATTCATATGGGCAGTAGATGGGTCCGAGTTGTCTTTAGGGATGATCAGTTATCAAACTCCGCCTGTGATTATTGTGTTTAACCCGTTGCCTGCGCCGAAAATTCCGCTCTAGTGCGGAACGTTCCATTGAGCGAATGAGATTGGAACGTTCAGCGGACGTGCGCAGCACTGGCGAGGTAGTGCACGCGACGACCGCTGAACGTTCCCCGCACTTAAGGGGTTAATAATGGGCATTCAGAAAGTCTTGTTTTTGATATTGTAGACGCTCCTAATTTTGGTGTTATTTTAGGAGTACCTTGGTTGCAAATACACAATCCCGTTATAGACTGGGTTAAAAGAACAGTTACCTTGATGTCCCCGTATTGTAAAGCCCATTGTTATTTAGAAGCCCGAGAACCTGAACTTCCCTTATACTGCGCTGTCCAAACAGGATTAGATCTGAAAGTACCTGAGCAATATGCAGACTTTGAAGCGGTGTTCAGTGAACAAGAAGCTACTAAATTACCTCCTCACAGGAGTTACGACTGCAGAATTGACTTAATTCCCGGCGCAGATTTGCCCTGTAGTCGGATTTATGCTTTAACACCCGCAGAAAATGACTATCTAAAAAACTATTTGACGACATGCTATCGAAAGGTTTTATCCGACATTCTACTTCCCCCGTGTCTTCTCCTTTGTTTTTTATAGATAAAAGGGAAGGCGGACTCAGGGCATGTCTCGATTATAGAGCCTTGAATAAGATTACAATAAAAAACAAGTACCCTCTGCCTCTGATACCAGTCCTTTTGGAACAGATAAAGGGAGCAAAAATCTTTACTAAGATAGATCTCAGAGGTGCTTACCATTTAATACGCGTTAAACAGGGCGATGAATGGAAGACCGCATTCCGCACAAACTATGGGCTCTATGAGTATTGTGTAATGCCATTCGGTCTGTGCAACGCACCAGCTGCGTTCCAGTACTTTATCAATGACATCTTGCGTGAATATATCGACATCTTTGTGATCGTCTATATAGACGATATCCTTATATTCTCGCAGAACGAGAAAGACCACGTGGAACATGTACGAAAGATCCTTACCAAGTTAAAAGAAAATCAGTTGTTCGCCAAATTGGACAAGAGTATGTTTCACACTACTGAAGTAGATTTCTTGGGCTTTACTATCAAGCCTAATGGCCTGCAGATGGATCCCAAGAAGATTGAGGCCTTGGTGAACTGGAAAAGTCCTACTTCTGTGAAGGAAATACAATAGTTCCTAGGATTCGCTAATTTTTATCAGCGGTTTATTGATCACTTCTCTGATACTATAGCACCAATAACCAGACTCCTGAAAAAAGGAGTACCCTTTCAATGGTCGAATGAAGCAGAGAGAGCCTTTTGTGACTTAAAAACCCAGTTCACTTCTGCGCCTATCCTTCATCACGCCGATAATACTCAACCTTTTTTTGTAGAGGCGGATGCTTCTCAATACGCGGTGGGAGGCATACTTTCACAGAGAGACCCTGAGACAGGACACATGCACCCTATAGCGTATTTCTCCAAAACCCTATTACCAGCAGAGAGAAATTACACTATAGGTGAGAGAGAATTGTTAGCGATTAAATTGTCCTTCCAGGAGTGGAGGCATCATTTATTAGGATCCCCACATGTTGTCACCATATATTCGGACCACAAGAATCTTCAGTTTTTTAAATCAGCTAGAGCTCTCACTCCCAGGCAAATGCGGTGGTTATTATTCTTTAGTGAATATGACTTTATAATCACCTATCGCCCAGGGACACAGCAAGGAAAAGCTGATGCCTTGTCAAGGCTGGGTCATGACCAATATGTGGAAAAAGAACCACCCCGTCCTATAATACCTGAAGACAAAATACTGGGTGTGGGGGAAAAAGAGCAGGACCTTCATGAACAAATCAAACATCTTCTCTTAGATTTATCACAGGAAGACTGGTTGAAGGATCCACTACACACCATTAGAGAAGGATTATTCTATCATGACAACAAGTTGTTTGTCCCTGCTTCAGAGTTGAGACTGACAATCATAGAATTGTGTCATAGTAGCACCTTGGCTGGTCATCCAGGCATTAGAAAAACCCATGACTTATGTAACAGGTGGTTTTGGTGGGAATCCATGTTCAAAGCTGTTACAGCATTTGTACAAGCTTGTGCCACTTGCGCTCGCCACAAGGCATAGCATTGTGCTCCCACAGGGCTCTTAAAAAACATAGCCATTCCCCCTCATCCCTGGCACACGATTAGCATGGATTTTATGACGGATTTGCCCTCCTGTCAAGGTTTTACCTCGATCTATGTGGTAGTGGATTTACTGTCCAAAATGGGACATTTCATACCTCTGAAGCAAGTGCCTTCCTCCAAAGAACTAGCATCTGTTTTTCTGAGAGACATTGTCAAGTTACATGGTTTACCCACGGTCATCATCTCAGACCAAGGTCCACAGTTCGTCTCAAAGTTCTGGAGGGGATTGTGTTCTATGCTGGGGATAGACCATCGATTATCCACTGCTTATCACCCCCAAACTGATGGGCAAACAGAAAGGACCAATCAAACCCTAGAACAATTTTTGAGGTGTTTATTGACTTCCCTTCCATCCACCTGGGTCCAAGCCTTACCTTTGGCCGAATTTGCCTACAATAATTCTAGCCATTCCGCTACACATACCTCCCCTTTTTTCTTTGTGCAGGCACAACACCCTAGGATGATCCCTATTACCATCCCTCCCAAGGACTCCTCTGTACCTTCCCTTGACAAACACCATGCCCAAATCAAGCTAGTATGGGAAACAGCAAAAACAGAGTTAAGTAAGGCTAAAGAAGCGATGAAAAAACAAGCGGATAAACACCGGAGGCCCGAACCCATGTACACAATAGGAGAGAAAGTGAGGTTGTCCACCAGAAATCTAAAGATGGAAGGATCGAAAAAACTCCAGCCCAGGTTCATAGGTCCCTTCCCCATTGAAAAAGTCATATCCCCTGTTACCCTGAAGTTGCAACCTACCCCTTGCATGAAAATACATCCTGTTTTCCACAGCTCCTTGGTAAAGAAATATATTCCGTCTATTGTTCCTGAAATCCCTCCTCCACCGATACAAATTGATGGAGAAGCGGAATACGAAGTGAGAAAGATTCTAGATTCCCGGAAAACAAGAGGCAAACTCCAGTACCTCATCGATTGGGTAGGATACCCCCCAGAGGATAGGTCATGGGAACCTGCAGAAAATATACATGCAGCGAGATTGATTCAACAATTCCACAGACTTCATCCTGCTAAGCCTGGTCCTCTGAAGAGGCCTTTGAGGAGGGGTACTGTTAGGAATCAATCACCTTGACATGCGGGATTACTGAGCTGTGGTCTTTTTCCCAGGTCCCTAAGACCAAACAGCTAGTTAAATTTTAGATGCTCCCTTAATTGAGAAAAGAGGCACGGCAGAACGTAGCCTTTGCTTGGCTTACTGTTCCGGTACCACGCCCCCCTCTTCACTTTCTGGTTCCTGCCTCGAGATCTCCGTGGCATTCTTTGGATTTCTCTGAGACTCCGTGGACCCTTTACCGCTTTGTTGCCTTCCTTTCCTGACCCTGCCTCTGCTGGATGGTCGTTTACTGTGTGAGCGTATCTTTGCCGAGCTTCGGCGTATCTTGATTTCTTACGCGAGAGAATTATCGCGTATGCCCTTACTTTTCTCACGCATTTAGCGGGCGTTACTTCGCTCGGTTCTTTTTCCTTGCTACTGTTGTATGATTGAGAATACCTGGCGAGTTATTTTGTTGTCTTATCCCTCCTGTGAGAGTGAGCGCTCCGCCCTTGCCTCCTTTGAGGGCCGGGTGTCTCTCCTCGTGTGTGTGTGTGCTGCTCCGCTGTTTTCGCCCAAAACAGCCGGCCGGTGCTCCTCACATCCCCCATATTTTGTTTTTGTTTGTCTGGTGTGAATGTCCCTCGAGAGTGCTACTCCTCCTACCCCGATACTGATTATTCAGCCTACCTTTTTTGAACTCTTCGATAAAGCCTGCCTAATCTACAATTGGGGTAAGCACACCTGCGGAATCACGCATGTCAATGTCTCCTGCATTCAGGTTAGTGAAGTAATAATATATTATGTGTATTGCCTATTTTGTTTTCTAGCCCGGACATCCATCTACGACTCCTGCTGTACCCTGCTTACCCCCTCGTATGAGGTGAGTGGTGGACACTCCTAGGGTAATTCCCTCATACTTTTAGGGGACAGTAGACAGGAGTGTGTATATATTCGCATTCTTGCTTCTGTGTCCGGGAGGTGTAGGGATCCTTCTTCGCTCCCGTGGAAACTTGGTTACTAGCCTGACACATGTAGCACCATCACTGTTAGGCTAGAATTTAGAACGAGCCCCTCCGACTGTCGGATGGCCACCGCAACAGCTGCAGTGGTCCTCAGACAGCTAGGAAGTTCTCTGGCAACATTATCCAATGTGGCCGAGATGTAAGCGCAAGGCCTTTGCTTACCACCAAATCCTTGCATTAACACTGAAAGCGAGCAACCGTCGACCTCATGCACGTACAGTACAAAGGGTTTACGGTAATCAGGAGTACCCAAGACGGGTGCAGAACAAAGAGCAGATTTCAAAGAATCAAAATAATGCTGACATTCATCAGTCCAAGGAAGAGGTTCATGCACATCTTTAGTGGTTAAATGTAACAAAGGTTTAGCAAGGAGAGAAAAATTAGGTATCCATTGGCGAAAGTAGGAAGTGATGCCAAGAAAAGCACGAACTTCACGTTGGATGCAAGGGACAGACATGTTAGAAATAGTAGTAATTCGTTCAGGAGTCAAACGCCTAACCTCCTTCGACAATAGATGACCTAAGTAGGTCACCTCCTGTCGACAGTATTGAAACTTAGACAGGGAAACCTTATTGCGTTTCGCTGCCAGATGGTGCAATAATTCAACAGTGGCATCCTTACAACCTTCCTCAGTGTCGGACGCTATCAACAGGTCATCCACATTTTGCAAGAGCACATTACCTGTAGGTGAAACTAAATCGTCCAACAGGGCCTTAAGGGCCTGACTATAGATGTTTGGACTTTCAGTATAGCCTTGAGGTGCATGACAGAATCTAAAGCTTCGGCCAGATAACGAGAAGCCGAAGATCTGCTGGCTGTCTGGATGAATCAGGATGCTGAAGAAGGCATTCTTCAGATCAATGACTGAAAAATATTGGGGAATTGGTGGGATCATTGTCAGTATAGTGGTGATATCAGTCACTACAGGGTACTGTGGTACTACAATCTTATTAACCTCCCCCAGGTCTATCACAAAACGATATGCATCAACATTCCCAGGGGATCCAGAATCCGAGCATTTCTTCAAAATCGGGAGAATAGGACTGTTACAAATATTAGCAGCTGTTTCCTCAACCACCCCTTTATCAATTAAATCCTGAATAATTGAGAGTAAGGCTCGTTCGCCAGCCGGCGTAATTTTGTACTGGCGTATACGTGGTAATTTGGCACCAGGTTTCAGCGTGATATGGACGGGAGGGATGCCTAAGTTACCAACATCCGCATCCCCAGTTGCCCATAATGTAGTAGGGATGGCATCAAGCTCAGGGGGAAGAGGTTCATTTTTGGCAAAGCACTGTTTCATATTATCAGTGTGGGGCTGTATCGTTAAGTAAACACCATCGGGGGAACAATAGATTTTCGCATTCAACTTCTTCAACATATCTAAACCTAACAAGTTCTCACCACAATGTGAGGTCAACAGAAAGGGAGAATCAATAGTTGCAGGACCGGGGAGGAGCTTTGCGCGCATCCAAGATGGCCGCGTGAGCAAGGGGCTCCCGAGACCCTCATACCCTCCCGCATATATCCTGTCACTGATCCTGTCTGCTGTCGACATCTCTGAGTAGATCAACCACAGGAGAATTGAACGCTGAAAATTGCGTCCCGATCGGACCCCGGAAGCCGGAGTTGTGGTGTGGTGAAGTTTGCGGCCCACGTCTCCTGAAGGCCCGGTGCTTGGGTTGGCATGGTGCCCGAGGTGTAATTCAACAACATCGGCACGGTTCTGCAGAGGCGGCCGGTCCAACCTCACTTTCACTTTCGGTTTTGGCACTTGGACTGTTCTTTGAATCGGAAGACGTCTCATTGTGGCGACGGCTCATACCCCTGCTGGTGCCTGAGCGTCCTTGACAATATACGACGTGTCGTGCTTTGGCCTTGGGGATACACCATCCCTCCCCTTTCTCTGGGCTGATTCGAATGCATAGCTCGGAAGCCGTTTTACATTCTCAGTTTTTTACATCTGGGCGAATAATAGACATTGGGAGCATATCCTGGAAAAGAGTTCCTATCTAATGCCTGCCAGACCGGAGTCCTGTTCCCCCTTCTCCTGACTTGGTCGACGACTTGAGATTGCTCTGAAATGGCGAGCAAACCAGAGGGGGACAAGCAGAAGTTAAAAACCACCAGAAGGGGCGGATATACCCAGTCCAATGTCATGGATCGATATGCCCAGGTTAAGTAGTCGCCCGGTGGACTTGGAAAGTCGCAGGAGGAGGTGAAAGATTCCTCGGCTCCGGCAACTGAACCGACGTTGCAGGACGTTATGGCCGCCATTGACGGTATCAGGTCGTCCCTTGGTAAGCAGATGGAGACTCTGGCACATAAGTTGGACACATTGGCTATTGATGTGAATCTGATTCGCACGGACCTCACAAAGACAAATGAGAAGGTCAAATCGTTAGATATTAAGACATCGAGTCTAACGGAAGACGTCATCGAATTGCAGACAGAGGTTCGCAATCTGAGTGCCTCGAATGACATTGCTGTCCGTCGCCTTGAGGACTTTGAAGGAAGGGCCCGAAGGAACAATGTCCGTATAATTGGAGTTCCGGAAAAGGCGGAGGATCAAGCGGCCGATCTTTTTACCGAAGACCTTATCATCAACCATCTAAAGCCCAAGGGACTGAGTAAGTTCTTTACCGTGGAACAAACACACAGGGTTCCTGGTGGAAGACCGAAAGTGGCCGCCCCGCCGAGGCCTATTATAGCACGGATCTTTAACTTCCGTGACAGAGACGCTATCCTCGAGCGGGTGGGCCACTGAAGTTCGAGGACTCAGTCAGTCAGTCAATCACTTTTATTCGATTTTTGAAAATCATAAAAAGACACAGGATACATTTCAAAGATTACACACAAAAAGGAAGACAATCACAGGAAATATTTACATAATATATATACATAATAAGTCATAAATCATATCATCAAAGCGATGATTTGTAAAGTGGCATGTGCATAAACAATCAATGTATACAATCAAAAAGGTTAAAAAGAGACAATTAAAACATTTTAAAACATCAATATATCTATTGTCTAATATGGTTGCACTTAGGAAATTTCGTTTATAATTAATCCATTATTACCTTTGCTGCGCTTCTTATTAATGCGTACTCCTGCACCTAAAAAGTTAGCAACATGAAAAGTGACGTGTGCATTATGCAAAAGTTGAAGTTCGAGGACTCATCTATCAGCTTTTATCCGGACTTCACACAGGCGATCCAAAAACAAAGACTCAGTTTTCTGGGGGTGAAGAGGAGACTTCGTGACATGGGTCTCAAATATGCCTTGCTTTTTCCGGCTAAACTGAGGATTGAACACGATGAACAGACCTATTTCTTCGATAAGGCCGATTGTTTGGACACTTTGCCGGCCCAGCAAGATCTGGAGAGACAATCTGGTGGGGCTGAGGGCGGAAACATGGATCAGGAATGAATATCAAATGCCTGGTCCCTGGGGTTGCTAGGGTATTTCTTATTGTGAGGGTTCTAATCTAATGTGTAGTTTCATGCGGATGGAATGGGGGGGTAGTTGGGCTACCGGAGGGTCTCTCTCCTCCACAGCTCAACTTTTTGTAGATGTGGGGGCGACAGGCACACTGCGAGTTGGGGTGGCTTTATAGTCGGTAGCAGGGGTGCAGGGTGGGGGGTATTGTAACAGGTTGTTTGGGAAGGGGAGGTGGGGGGGTGTTGGTTTTCAGTTTCGTTTTTCAGCAAGGCGCTATATTGCAAGAAATTTTCATTGATGTGAATGACTCGGAGGGGGGATGGGTTTTCATTCTGTTTTATGATGGGGGGTAGGGGGTTGAGGTTGATGAGCTGGAATGTGAATGGGTTGGGGAACAAGATTAAACGCGGGGTGGTGTTGCAACTCCTGAAACAACACTCTCCGGATGCGGTTTTACTTCAAGAAACCCACTTAGTGGGTAATACGTGTCATGCCATGAATAGAAAAGGATATCGTTTGGAGGCTCATGCTGGGTTCTGATCTGGGTCCCGGGGGGTTGGAATCCTCCTTAAGAACTCTTTTCCATTTGAAGTGGAGTCCTCGGTCCTTGATGAGAGAGGGCGCTACGTGGCTGTTTCTGGAAGGTGGGAGGGCCGCGTGCTTTCCCTTGTATCTGTTTATGTTCCTCCTAGCCTGCAGTCTACGACTTTTGCTGACCTGAGACGGGTTTTACTAGATCACCCTGGGGCGTTTCTGATTCTGGGGGGTGATTTTAATGCAGTGGTATCTGGAGAATTGGACAGGCACCCACCTCGGTTTCTCAAGGGGGCTCAGGGTTGTTTGCCTAACTTCATTGACATGATGGGCCTAGTGGTCGGCTGGAGTTTGCTACACGCTACTCAACGACAGTATACTTTTCATTCTGGTGCCCACAGTAGTCTTTCCAGGATAGACTATGTGTTAGTGTCAGCTGCACAGGCGTCCTATGTTGCTGAGATCAGACATATGGCTCGGGGTATTTCTGATCACTCCCCACTTTGGTTTCGGTTTGAACTGGCGCCGGGCTCTGGGGGGAGGATAGCTCCTATTAACCCTTGGTATCTCGGTAATCCCAAGACTCGCAGCTCACTAATTAAGGCATTGGAACATTATTTCCAAGAGAACGAGGGGTCGGTCTCTTCCTTGATATTGTTGTGGGAGGCTTTTAAGACTAGAGGTCAAGCTCTCTCTTTAATTGTGGGTGTTAAAAAACAGAAGGAAGAGGATGTGGTGGGGATAGAAACGGAGGTAGCTGATTTGGAATTCGAATTGGAGCGAGAGGTTACCCGCTCTAGATTACATGTCCTGCACTTGAAGCAGTCGGATTACAGAATGTTGGTAACGGATGGTGCGAGGGCCCTTAGTCGGGAACAACAGGGGCGTATCTACGATGTTGGGGATAAGGCTGGCAAATTAATTGCATGGTTGGATAGAAAGGACAGGGCTAGTCGTCTGGTACCTGAAATTGAGACGGAGGATGGGGCTCTGGTCACCGACCCGCAAGAGATAGTGGCATGCTTTGCTGAACATTTTCGCTCTGTGTACTCTTCCGTGTCAGATAGACCGGAGGAAGATTCATGCTTGTTGCGAGATATCGCGCTCCCGTGTCTGTCCGAGGCGGACCGAGACCTTCTGGACGGTAGGATCTCTACTGATAAAGTAGCGTTGGCAGTGCGCTCTCTGAATTCAGGTAAAGCGATGGGTCCTGACGGTCTGCCGATTGAACTATATAAGCTTCGCCCAGATAGGATGGCTCCGTATTTGAGAGACATGTTCCTGGAGTCCCCGGATCGTGGTCTCCTTCCCCGTGATCAGAGATTGGCTTCGATAGTTGTAATTCATAAGGAAGGAAAACCGAAGAATAGGTGTGCCTCGTATCGGCCGATCTCACTGTTGAACTCTGAGCCTAAAATTCTTGCTAAGTTGTTGGCTAATAGACTGATAAAGTTTATTAGCGATCTGCTTCACCCAGACCAGTCTGGCTTTATCCCACACAGAAATACGGCACTCAACCGTAGGCGCCTACATGTGGTTCTTGCGAGGGCCTCGACGCTACGTGAGCCAGCCATTTTGGCGTCATTGGAGGCCACGATGGCGTTTGATACTGTTGAATGGCCGTATCTGTGGGCGGTGCTAGCTAAATTTGGTTTCGGTTCAGATTTCATTAGCTGGGTGCGTCTTCTTTATGCAGACCCTCTGGCCCAGATCTTGGTTAATGGTCGCGTATCGGAGCCATTTTGTCTTGGGCGGGGTACTCGTCAGGGTTGCCCGCTGTCTCCTCTTTTATTCGCGTTGGCTCTCGAGCCTCTTGCGGCTTGGATCCGCTGGGAGCCCTCGATGAGGGTTATTAATTGGTCTCCGCGATTTGAAGATCGTATTTCCGTATATGCGGACGACATCTTGCTGTATTTGACCTCCCCCAAGAAATCTTTAATGGTACTCTGTGATGTTCTGGTCTCCTTTGGAAGAAACTCTGGTTTGGTCATTAATTGGGCGAAATCTTATTTGTACTTTCTCAGTGGCGAGATACCGATCCTGCCGCGTAATTGTCCTATCCAAATAGCACAAGAGGGATTCAAATATCTCGGGATTTATATTTCCATAGACCCAGAGGTTCGATACGAGAGGAACCTTCTCCCTCCCTTGACTCGGTTAAAGCGAGATGTTGCAGGCTGGCGGAAACTCCCATTGTCCATGCTTGGGCGGGTGGCCCTTTTTAAAATGATGTCGCTCCCTCGTTTTCTGTATGCTCTTCAGAACAAGCTTGATATCGTCCCAGTTAGTTACTTTCGTTTGGTGGAGGATTTACAGAGGAAGTTGTTATGGGATGGCAGACCGCGTATTGTGCTAGCTAAATTAATGCTCCCGTGGTATGATGGGGGCATCGCTCTCCCTGATATTAAGAGATATTATTGGCCGTCGCAGTTGGCAGCCATCAATCACGGTATGTACGGCCCTGTGTTCAATCCTGGCTTCGCCATGGATAGGTGGTTACTTCCTGGTGGTAATTATTATAGAGCGTTGTATTCTAAATCTGTGATGAAGGCTTTGACGGGGCCGACCAGGACAGCTGTGCGGGTCTGGCGCCATGCTACCAATTCATTAGGGTGGAAGGACCGTTTAACTTTGGCTACCCCACTTTTCGGATCTGACAAGTTTGGCAAACTGTGGAACACTAAAGAGTTCGACAAGTGGGATCTTATTGGTATCTCCAAGGTGGGAGACATATGGTTGAAGGGACAGGTGAAATCATTTGTGGCCTTACAGACCAAGTTTGAATTGGGAGGGATGGAATACTTTCATTACACTCAGATTCGACATGCACTAACTTCCGTTTTCCCGGAGGGGGAGGAGATCCCGGAATCTACCCAGTTAGAGGATCGTATCTTGGACGGCCATATGCCTGGTAGTACCATATCCCTAGTGTACAAGAAATTGATTAATCATAGGGCGGACCTTTTATTGCAGCTACGTGATCAGTGGACCCATGACGGCCTTCACTTGAAGACTGGCAGTTGGCGATCTCCTCTCCGAAGGAGGTCGCGATTCCAGCGCAACTGAGATTGGCTCAACTTAAAATATTACATAGGGTGTATGTCACGGGCCCCCGTCTAGTGCGGATGGGACTATCTGATGAGGGTCTGTGTCGGAGGGGTTGCGGTCAGCTGGGGACGTTCCTCCATATCATCTGGGAATGTCGGGAAGTGTTTGATTATTGGAGTAGAGTCCATGCGGTAATGAAGGAGGTCACAGGCGTGGCTCTCTTACCAGAGGCCAGACGCTGTTTGCTGAATGTCTGGGAGCCTACTAATCATAATGTGGCACAAACCCAATGGGTCACTCTAGGGGCCATGATTGCCAAACGGAACATTGCGCAGTTGTGGGGGTCCCAGAGGCCTCCTACTCTTGATGTGTGGGTAGAAAACATGGACTGGTGTATGTTCCGGGAGAAAACGGTGTACTCGGCTTGGGGTCGCCCCCGGAAATGGAACAAGATCTGGGGCCCTTGAAATAGATATAGAGGGGATATATGTGTACCACCAGTTACTGCGGTCCTTGATGTCCCACTTTCCCCCTGACCCCTTATTTTTTATTGATTACTTTCGTAGTACTTCTGTGTTCTCTTACCCCCTCCCCCATCAATATATTGTTTATTGTAACGTTTGATGATATGATGCTCGACCCTCGTAAAGTCTTTGGATTCCTATGTTTTGTATATGCCTTGCTTTGTTTTTAATAAAAAGAAAAAAAAAAGTTTTTGAAATAGTTGCAGGACCAATAGTGAATGGGAGGGGTTTAGAGATGGGGCTTACCACCGGAACTCCTGAAAATCCCACTGATACATTATTTTGCCCGGACAGAGCCGCCCCTGGGACCAATGATCGAGCAACAGAACTATTCATTGCTCCTGTGTCAATCAGAAAATTCTCGGAAGTCCCCATCAATTCCCCTTTCACATAAGGTCCTTGTTGACCGGGGTCAACACTTGGCCCCTACACTGTCCCTGGCTGTCCTATGGATGATCATACCCATCCTGTTCTCCAAATGCGCAATTCTCATTATAGTATTGCCTACCTTGAGGGTTATCAAAGTGGTTTCGTTCAGGCTTGCCTTGAGCAACTTCTTCCCTAAGCATATCGCTCTGGTCTGGGTTGCCCCGCCCACGTCCCCGTCCCTGGACAGCTCTGTTCTGGGCAAGTAGTAACGGACACTGAGCTCTCCAATGTCCTTCCTGTTTACAATAAGCACACTGGTTTATCCCTAATGGTGGGGCCGCGCCTGCACTCTGTCCTGTCCCCACCCCTCGAGATACTGGCCCTCGGACTCCTCTCCCTCCTCCTTGTCCTCGAATGACTTGCTGCAGCAATACTCGTGTCTTAAGATCCTTTGCCTTCTTCTCCACTTTATCCTTGCTCTCATTTTCCCTATGCTCATAGTATAGGACCATACTTAATATCACGGAGTGGAGGTAGTCCAGGTACTCTCTGCGGCTTGCAGCCGAGCAGAGATTTGAGGTATCAAGTTGGTCACAAAACGGTTTACAAACAACCGGACCCCGCCTTCCGTGGCTAGGTCCTGCCCGCTAAAATCGATGAAAGTACCCTCAAACCGAGTGAAGAAATCGGAAACACTTTCGTCTTTCTTCTGTTTACAAGCGGTCAATTTATCCCAATCAACTTTACGTGGGGGAATCAGTGTGTGCATCTAAGCAATTATTTTTGCGGGGAGGGTAGTGATTTCATCTCTGGGCTTGTCCCCAGGTTTGCGGTCTCGGTCCCAGTCTTTCAACTGATTCCAAGTCCCCCCTAGTTCCGCTGTGTAATCAGGGTCATGAACCTGTCCCCATATGTCTACAGGAACCAGCAACCCGAAAAACAGTTCGACATCTGCTACGGTTATTACAGCCAATGCCGCAGCTTCAGTTAGTTCTTTATAATAAGCGGTGGGGTTCTTACGAGGGTCAGGCAGTTGTGATTTTAAAGCAAGGACCTCGCTTCATTTCCATGGTGTATATACCCATTGTTCCTGAAACCGTGCATCTACTCAGGCTCTTGTAACTTGGTTGTTATCATCACGTGCTTCAGACACTTCAGGATGGAAAATAAGATGCACTTCGCTCATGGGATGTTGAAAATCCCAGTTGGGACATTTCACGAACATTCTACCCCGGTATTTCACCAAGGTTTCTACGTTTTTGTACACTTCCACCGGACTCAGATCAAGCTTATGAGCTCGGTCCAAGATGTCATGCAATATTTGAGGGGCTAATCCGTCCTGAAAGCATTGTTCCCATGCGTCAATAAGGTAACAAGTCATTTGATGCAAAGCATGTTGCTGCATAACCGGTTCGAGGTCCCTTATGGTATTCCATAAATCGGCCACTGTATATACATCCTTCCGCATCCATTTGACTGCCTGTTCTGCTTCACACTGTAGCCCAAAGAGGCTCTCGTAAACAGTCGCCTAGCGTTCAGTCCACAATGGAGTGCGCTCCCTCTCCTCAGGGGTCGCACTAGGTGATTGAGATGTCCATATGGGACTCGGGGTTGCCAGAACTACACGGGAAGTTCCCGGGGGTTGCCGTGTGTCAGGAATAAGGGTAGCTGTGTCTCTCAATGAGGTAGTGGTGGCACAAGTAGTACCTAGGGGAGTGAGAGACAGTCCTGCCTCCGGGGCGGAGGCTAAAGAGGCAGTAGCCGGATGAAGAGGCACAGCGGGGTATATGCGCTGAGGCGCATACGGCGCATACGGTGGCGGAGGCCGAACATTCAATAAATCCTCTATCTCATCTTCCGCTTCATTTCGAGTCACATAACTCTTGTCTACTTGTAACCTGAACTGTCTATCTAAACATTCAATATTTTGCTCGGTCTGATTTTTATCATGAGCAATGGCTTTCTGAGTCACAGTTTGTCCTTGCTTTACCTTTATTAATTTCTCTGCCCTGATACGTCTCCGCTTTGCCTCCTTCTGCCATTTATTGAGAGCATCGAACATGACCTGTCTGCTGCGTTTAGCAAACAGACGGTCTTGCAAATACTGGATCTTTTTCTCATCAAAAGATCCTGTCAGTGGCCACAGTAGTTCTTCATTATCTTTGGTGTACTTATTCCATAAAGTATTAAATAGGAGTGGGCCAATCCCATGTTTAAAATACATATCATGACTGGGACTTCCCTCTGGAGGAGCTGGTTGGCTTTCGTTTAGTCTCGTACCTCTCCGGCAAATACAGCCAAAGCATAACTTACTAAAACACGGCATTGCCCCTCCTCTAGAATCTAACTACTTCTAGCTAAATAGGAAAAGGTTAGTTTACAACGCTCTCACACACATGGCCATGTTTACAATCAAATTCAATTACACACAGATAGATCGATTACGACCTTTACATCGACATAAAAAGACAAACAAACTTATATCAGACAGAAGGTGGAGCCCGTCAACTCCCACCTACGGAGAACTCTTTACAATATTTCCAAAGCGAAAAGACCCAAAATCAAGCATCAGAATCAAACAGTCTTGTCCTTAGACTGTCTAGAGATAGCCACACAGGTTTCTTCATACCACAGACCGACCTATGGACCATCCGGCAACCTTCAAGGTTCACCTCCCGGACTATTCTGGCTGCGCCCGCTTTTTCAAGCGCCGCTCCAGATCTAATGTAGGACTACCCAATCTCAGCTGTCAGCCTTTCCGAAAGCAGTCCGGCCGGGTGTACACTTTGCAAGTTACACCAAGGCGTCTGGTTCCAATCTCTATTACTCTCTAGAATATTCCAAGACAAAAGCGTCTGTCCGTGCAGTCTCAATACTGGCCCTTCAGACTCCCTTCTGCATTCTCCGTGGCCCGAAACCACCAAGTACCGAATTCAGATCCAAAGGATATCCAACACAAGACAAAACAAATCACTCACCTGGTGTACTCAGGTTTGATTGCGCGTTCTCCACTGCCAACTCCTGTAGACCAACGTGGTCTGTTCCCGGGTTACACCCGTAGGACTCGGGCGTGAGGTCACTAGCAGCTGGGGCTCTCTCGATCGGGAGAGCGGAGCAACCCCCAAACTTTTCGGTCGATCCCCCCCCCCCCATCAAGATCACCCTTCCCAATGTCCGGTTCCTTTCTGATTACAGAGGGATGACCCCAACGCAGAGTCCTGGCGGAGTCGCCAACTGAAGTACCGAAAATTTATCACAACCCAATAGAGCTATACTTACAAATAGCCCTGATACCATTTACCAATAATCAGTCAGTTGGCAGTGCAGAAGGTCCAATCGTAACGTGTGTAATTGTCGAACGTAGGGGTTAAGAACAACGCCCTTGCCTGGCTAAGGAGCTTTCTTACGGATCGGACCCAGACTGTCACCATGGGCAAATACAGATCAACTGAGGTAGGGATTACGAAAGGGGTGCCACAGGGCTCCTGCCTGAGCCCAACACTCTTTAACATCTACGTGGCACCCCTGGCAAGAGTGATGGGCAAATTTGGTTTCATCCCCGTGTCATATGCGGATGACACGCAGCTCCTCTTCCCCTTTCGTAATCTCACCACAGAAATAAGAAACTCCTTCTCCGCTGGCATGAAAGCCGTCGCACAGTGGATGTCCACCAACTTCCTACAGTGCAATGTCAGCAAGACGGAAGTAATGCTGTTTGGAGACGCCAAATTACTGTGGACCCCTGACTGGTGGCCCTCGGATCTCGGTGTTGTTCCGGAGCCCAAACAGATTGTCAAAAATCTGGGGATACGCCTTGATCACGACCTTTCTCTCAAACAACACAGCAATATGGTAGCTGGCGCATGCTTCCACATCATAAGCATGATGCGTAGAATTTTTCCACTGCTACCGGACTCCTCCAGAAGAACATTGGTGCAAGCCCTTATACTGAGTCGTATTGACTATTGTAACGGGTTGCTCCTTTCTGCCAATGAAGGAGTTCTAGACAGGCTTCAGGTGGTCCAGAATACGGCAGCCCGCCTTGTTCTAAATGCTCCCCCTAGAACAGCATCAAAACCTCTGCTGCAGAAACTACACTGGTTGAGCATTCGACAAAGAGCCAAGTTCAAGATATGTTGTATCATTCATAAATGCCTGAATGGAAATGGCCCTACATATCTGGAGCAGAAATTTACCTTCTATACTCCCTCCAGATCGTTGAGATCTAGTGAGAATTTTCTGTTGGCTGTACCTCGTGCGAAAAAAACTAGACATGGAGGGAAAGCTCTATCTGTTGCGGGGCCTACACTGTGGAACAAACTGCCTTTGGCCCTTAGGCTCTGCACAGATCATTTAAAGTTCAGGAAGCAACTCAAAACTCTGCTATTCACCGATAAAATCTAGACCCATTCCCTCATCTGCATAGTGTTGGACTCTATCTGGTATCACAGCGCAGAGATACTCCGGTTGGAGTCGATTCCAGCGCTATAGAAACCCATAAATAAATAAATAAAATCGTTTATTATACAAACAAACTCTGCCAGAGGAGCTTCTCGCGACCTAACCTCTTGAGGTCCGCCTAGAAGACTGCTGGCACATTATCAACAGATCACATATATACGGTTACATTTCAAAACCGTTACCTAAGAAGGAAAAATACAAGTTGGTACAGGTTGGTGCAAAGGAAAGACCAAATATGGCACACAAAGCATCCTTAGTTTTAGCTCAGCTCGTTATAGCAAGGTCGAGGAGGGTGACTCCCTTCTGCTAGCTCTAGGAGAGTCCGCACAGCGCCTCCTGGAATATGCTTATCCAGCCTACCCCCACCTACAACCTTGACAGGTCTGACATGCAGAAGCAGCAGCTTGTTACATTTGTCAGACTATTTCTCAGGAGAACGGCTCTTACTAAGTGTAATGGTAGGTTTCCACTAATACTACAAGCGGACTAGGCCCCAAGATGGCGCCCGTCGGTTCGAACTATATTGCTTGGAAGAAGAGCAAAAGCTAAATAATGTGTACGTTAATCCCAATGATATTACATATGTGAGCTTATTAATACTCGAACACCTACATTAGTCTAATAGGTACATCACGCTAATTTATAACTGTAAATATGTGTTTTACTAGGCCTAATTCAGATTTTGGTTCCTCAGGGGATGGTATTTATTAATGTATGCATTTTTATATAGCACAGACTTTACCCAAAGGTGTCAGAGCGCTTCACAATAGGACCAGTTACGTTACATGAGGAGAATGTTAAAAATGTACATGTTACAGAAGCAAATGAGATACAAGAAGAGGTATAATACAGCAATAGATGGCTCTCACTCAAAAACACTCTGGGATGACACTTGTACAGGCATAGAATACAAAATTTACAATAGTGAAAGAACTTCCTTGAGGGACTTGAAAGAGCGTGTATTAGTTCTTGAAGTGTCTTTGGAAGAGAAGAGATTTGAGGTCAGTTTTGAAGGACCGGGTAGAGGTGGTGGTGCGGAGCTGCAGTGGAAGCGAGTCCAGATTCTCACCGCAGGATTGAGCAATCGATCTTTCCCTTTTGAAAGCGGGAGGTTCAAGCTGTAAATTTTCAGCATTACAAGATGGTCTAGAGCCTCCAGAGATTTTCAGTTTATTCACCAGGTAGTGAGGGGAGGAAGTGTGCAAGGCTTTGTGTATGATACAAACCGTCTTGTAGATTGATCTTGCCTCGATGGGAAGCCAATGGAGGGAAGACAAAATGGGTGTGATGTGGTCACTTCTTTTGGCCCCAAAAATTAAACGGGCCACTGAATGGAGAACGGATTTAAGAGGGGAACAGTGGGATTTGGGGAGGCCAGTAAGAAGAAAATTGCGGTAGTCCAATCTAGAGAGAACCAGCAATTGGACCAGGGTTTTAAGGACTTGCTCTGGGGAGAAGCATTGAATCCCCCAAAGAAGGCGCAGTTGGTATCAAGCATTCTTTGCAATGGAGTTGATGTGGGAGAGTAGATTGAGCCTTTTGTCGAGTAAGACACCAAGGGATTTTGCTCTGTCGACAACGATAGGGTCTATTGTTAAGTTGATTCAGCTGATCCATCCAAGATTGACAGGAGGAGGAGGGAGAGGTTGAGAGGAGGAAGAATTCTGTTCTGGAGGCGATTCAGAATGAGTTGATGAGCTAACATCCATTTTTGAATAGAGTAGAGTTGAGGATTGAGAGATCGTGTGTGGAGGACACCTTAAGGTAGATTTGGGTGTCATCCGTATAGAGATGGTAGAGGATCCCAGATTTACTTAGGAGATTTCCCAATGGTTCCAAATAGAGATTGAACAATGTGGTTGCAAGTATAGGGCCTTGAGGGACACCTTGACCTACCGCCAATGAAGATGAAAGACTGTTCGCTATTTTGAACATTTGGGATCCGTCTGAAAGGAAAGAGGCAAACCATTTGAGCACTGTGCCTTCCAAACCCGTTCTCTGTTGAAGAGTGTTCAGGAGAGTGTTGTGCTTGACAGTGTCAAAGGCTGCCGAAAGATCAAGAAGAATCAGAAGACAAGACTCCCCTGAATCGAGTATACGCAGCGCATCATCGATCACTTGCAGCAGGGCTGTTTCAGTGCTGCAGTTTGAATGAAACTAGACTGGAAATTGTCAAGAAGATCATTGTCCTTGATATGACAGGAAAGTTGTTTTGCTGCACATCTTTCTGTGATTTTTGCAAGAAAAGGGAGGTTAGTGATGGGGCAGAAGTTGTTGAGGTTGTTTGCATCAGCTGTAGGTTTTTTAAGAAGAGGGGTAACCTGTCCTGTTTTAAAGGTAACAGGGAGGGAGCCTTGACTGAGGGAGAGGTTAATCAGACTGGTCCAATAAGAAAGAGTATGGGTGTAGAAGTCAATGGCAATGTTACTAGGGATCGGGTCAAGAGAATGGTAACTGGCATTAGCTACCGGCGCATCACACACGTTTGCATCTATTGCAAACATAGGGAGATCAGGAATCCTTGTGTCCCGGGGGTGCCGGGTTAGCAGGGGTGTCGACCACCTGAGACGGGGCTGGTGGGTCAAATAGAAACACAGGTGCCTTCAATAAGGGTTTCAATGAAGGCTTTATTGGAATATACGTCTTTTTCATGAAACTCAAAAAGGTGTCTTTTGTCTCTGAATAAGGGGTTCCGTCGCGATGCCTTGTGGTCTTGGTGGTTTCCTCTCGTTATACCATAAAATAAAAATGAAGAAAAAGACGAGTTACGTCCTGTACTCGGGGAATGGCGATAACCAGGGTGAAGTGCTCAAACTTATTTAAACGGACGTGCCTAGGAGTGCTCGTGCTCAGGGGAAAGGGTTTCTCTTGCGGGATTTTACAGTGGTGGCTGCCTCCGCCTCCCAACCCAACCCGCGACCCGGCCCCGTACCTCTCGAAGCCACGCTCCTCCCGTGGGCGCGTGGCAGGGCGAAGCGTCCAACCGTTGACCTCCTGGCTTGTCGTTCCCGTTCTCTTCACGTCCTCGTTCTCGTCCTGCTTCCTCCTCGATTTCTGCCGCCGGGGAATCGCTGTCCACCTTCGTGCTTGAACTTCCTGCTTTTGTCGTCATCAGGGGTGGAGCCTCGTAATCACAATCCTCTGCCTTAAAGGAGCCGAACGCGTTAACCTCATCTGGCCAATCCTTCTTGATGTCCTCGGGGTCCTCGTACCAAGTACCGGTTTGTGGCTGTTGGGAAAATGTACAGGGTGAAAGGGGGGTGGCGGACCACCAGTCTTTGGGTGTAACAGACTCTCGCTTGTTGGACCCGTGACACCTTGCTACAGTTATAAAGCTAATATGGTTGTTTCACCTCTGGTTTGGTTCTCCGGCCCCCTTGCAGTTGGGTGGGGCGATAGTGTGGTTTTGGGAGCGGGGGAAATATTTGAGAGGCATGTGGGTGGCTTGCAGCCCCTGTAAAAGTGTGGACTGAGTTGCCGACTTGATAGCTGATGAGCCGGGTTCCGATCGCACCCCGTGATCCTGGGCAGGTCACGTAGTCCCCCTGTGCCTCCTGTGGCACTGGTGCCACTAAAGGGGCAGAGAGGATGGCACGCTTATGCCCGCTGTGGCTATACCACTTTTGCAGTGTGGACCATTCAGGGCCTGCCAAGCAGAGGTACATATTCTGCGGTGCAATGGGGCTGCTGCAGTCTGAGTCCATCCATGAGGTGTAATACAGCAGAAACTAAACAAGACATTGTATTTGTTGATGCACAAATAAAAAACTTTCGCTGTAGGGAAAGTTCAGATGCATTGTGCGGCCCAATATAATATCAACAGTAAGATGGTGTCAGTGCACATTTTGTGGCAGTTTCAATGGAAGTCCGCCAGGAAATGAGTGCGGGTCACAGGATGCTTCAGTGAAGACTGCCTGCCGCATGGCCATTTTTGCTAGGTGATGGGGAAGTTACCTACCAGAGGAAAAATGCCTACCTCATTAGAAGACTTTTTCATTTTGCATAATTTAGGAGAGGGCATGTAAGATTGTGACATCTAGGTACCCAAAGGTTTCTCCAGCACAAAGCTTTTTCACTTATCTGTGTGCAAGACTGGGGTGAGTGTCCAGGCAATGGGAACATGAAATGGAATAGAGTAATATGGGTATATTTATGGGGACCCAGGGTCCGGTTGCAGCTTTGACACTGCGTGGGGTACCAACGGAGAAGGCGGTGCCCCTTCCCTAAGCTGCTGCCGGGTAGAAGTGAGGCTTCTTATCCATACAACACGGGTAGAACCAGTATTGTAATCAATACCCAAGCAGGATTACTGGTTTTGTATTCTACACATTTCCTTTTTCAAACACTTTGCACTTTGTTCGCAGTAGCACTACTTATGGTCCTGACAAAAGCTGTGACACCTTGAGGGTCTTTATGGCTGAAACATGTTGACCTGTCTTCGTCACACACGTGCAGCAATATAGTTAAGCTGCAGGTGCATTGTTTTTAACCCTGGCACCAGTAACAAGTTAAAAAAGTTTTCCCCTTCACTCTTGGTAGCTAGTTTTAACACCACAATCCCCACTGTTTGCTATTTTTGTTGTACTGCGCTTATCACCCAACCAGTTCTTTACCTCACATCTGCAGGATTTAGTACATCCTAGATAGAGCAGGATTAAAACATCCCTGAGCTCCTCCCTCTTATAGAGGGGGTTGTAGCCCTTGGCGGGGCTAGGTTTCCCTGCTAAGAGGAGAATCCCAGATGATGAAGCATACCACCTTTGGTGGGTGTTGGGATTTTGTCCTAAAGAAAGGATTCCCCGTAATCTCTGAGATTTGATCTCTTGTGTTTCTTCGCAGTTTGTCTGTCTCTAGACCCGAGGATTCTTTTGTATTTGTATAATTATTGTTTGGGGACAAATCCTTGCAGGGCTCTGAAACCTCCTCTGAACCACCCCCCTTTCTGTGTGTTTCTACCGACCCAGGGTCAGACTCATATTTCAGGTCCACCCTTGCCTTGGTTTAGACAGTAAAGGCACACTGGGCATCCAGGAAAGGGCATGACACAGCCCCAACCCCTGGGTGCATGGTTAACAATTGGCCAGGGTTGGGGAGGTCTAGCCCCCAGCTTGAGCGAGGCAATGGTATGATCTGGCACAATACTCCATTCTCCCCAAGCCATAAGAAGTAATTATCCCGAGGGGTCGAGGTACTGTGCAAACTGAGGTAAGCGTGTAAAGATAATTGTATTGTGTGGTCCCCAAACAATAACTTATTGAAAAATAGTCTCATGACCTTGGAGGCGATCACCCAATGCAGCAGAAACTAGTAATTTGCTTTGTTGGTGTGCCGGTGTTGCATATGGTTACCACTGAACCCAGGGCCTGGGCAATGTGGGGTAAAAACAGGGACTAGCCAAACCCCATCAGAAAGGCACAATTTTGCACACAGGGCACATTAGAGTATATCACACAAAACTGTGGTTAATGAAGAGAACAAAAGTTCCCACCTGGTCCGCCGATGAAGCATCAAATGCCAGTAAGTGGATAAAGATAACTGAATGGGTTGACCACAAGCGATAACTTATTAACACATATACTTATCACACCTTTAGGTTCCATCTTGCACTGTTATAGCAGTGCTGGCTTCCCTGGGCATGCATTGGTGCAGTTAGAGCACAAAGCTGCAGGAGAAACTAGTGTGTTTCCGCCCCAAAGTGTAGAAACTCACATGAGTGGCAATGACCTCACATCACTCTAAGCGCTGCCTGCTAATCAAGTCATTGGAAGGTTCCTGGGGTTACTCCAGTAATTCATGGGCAAAGCAAGATATGGAGGTCCCTTGATGCTGTTTGGCGACTTAATCCCACACAAGGTATGGCTTGAAGCCAGGTCCGGGGAGGCCTTCGAACATTCTCACAAAAGCGTAATTGGAACCATGCACTACCTCACCAAGCAGCGAGGCTTGGATTAAACAGGGCGTGGCCTTATTAATGCAAACATCACAGGATACTACGATAGGTACAGGGTACACCTGCCAGAGGTGGATAGGGACTTGGTCAGGGTAGAAGGACTAGTAACTTCGGGTTGCAGGAGGTTATGGAGCCTGCCATGGTGGGGGGTGGCCTGGATATGATGGTGGCCACATCCAGGGTGTTGGAGGAGTAACATGGCGATACGGAGGCTGATTGGTACATAGGGGTACCCTCTCAATGAGCAAAGCAGAGGTGTTTTATGCCAATCCCCAGGAGTCTTTTCGGCAGGACCCTGGATGGAAACGTCAGAGCCCCGCTAGTCTTTAGGATCCTTGTAAGTCTGAGCAACCGGGGGCATGTCTTGCAGCGCTCCGCTCCTAAAAAGGCGTGAGTAAAGTAATGGACTGGTGGTTCATGGTATTTAAGGGAGAAAATCCCCAGATAACATGGTATCACTGACTGGGTTTGCCACTGTGCCATTTGGCTCGTCAGGTGGGTGGGCAGCTTAGGTTACTCATCACTGCCTGCCCTAGGATCGCCCGTAAGTTAACCCAACACATTGGCATACTTCATGTATGAAATAAGCCTGCAGCAAACTGTTTTCCAACAAACTTTGTGTGGCGTGGTTATTCAATTCAATGTGTACTAAATACCTCACTATATGGTTGGGAGATTTGCTAATATCGGCACCCATATCCGTTGCTCTTCCACGTCATTTTCGGGGCATGAGGGGGGCTTGGGTCAGGCACTAATACCTGCACCACCCAGAGGCCGCCCTTTTGTTCCCCCTACTGGGCACGCTGTCACCCTCCCTACCTCCTACCCAGCGTGCTGGCGGCGGTATTTCATTGCGCTGTGATGAATGTATTAAAATCTTAATTTGTGTTTCAGGCAGAGTTAAAGGGCAATCCGGAGGCTGATTGGTACATAGGTATACCCTCAATGAGCAGAGCAGAGGGGCTTTAAGCCAAACCCCAGAGTCTTTATGGCAGGACCCTGGTAGGAAACGTCGGTGCCCCGTTAGTCCTTCGGGCGGTTGTAAGCCTGAGCTACCAGGGGCTTGCCTTGCAACGCTCCACCGCTAAAAGGCATGAGTAAAGTAATGGACTGGTGGTCAACGGTATTTAAGGGAGAAATCCCCAGATAAAAATGGTAGCACCGATTGGGTTGGCCATGGTGCTGTTCGGCTCAGCAGGTGGATGGGCAGCTTAGGTTACTCATCGCTTCCTGGCCTTGGATCGCCCGTATGTTAACCGACCCCATTGGCATATTTCTTGTATGAAATAAACCTGTAGCAAACTATTTTCCAACAAACTTTGTGTGGTCTGATTATTCAATTCAATGTGTACTACATGCCTTACTATGTTTGGGGGAGTATTTCCTATATTGGCACTATGCAGCCTTCAATAGGCAAAGTGGCTGTGTCGGGCTATAAACACCTACAAATACCGACTGAATTCCAAGGTGGGAGTAGATATCTTTAATGAAAGATTCTATCAAAACCTAGGAGAAAATGTAGAGAAAAGTAAGCTTTTCTCTGGGAATGTAGTTTTCTGATGTATTTTTTGATGAATTCTTAATAAAAATAAGTAAATCACTATAGGATAATAAATGCAATGCACTATTTCTACTTCTTTTAAACACAAATGTATGTGTGTAAAGAGTGAGGGATTTATGTCACTCAAAAGCATTACCTTCGTAAAAAAGAATGCTAGCTGCATATTTTATTTAATCTTTGGGACAGCAAGGTATGTAGACCTGAATAGCAGGTTTATGTTAATTACGTTTATATTTTGTTTGCAAAACAAACACCTGCCGATAAAGGAATCAAGCTGGAACGAAAGAATTTCCTTTTCAGAAAAAATGTTGCTGCCCAAGGCAATGTCAGGGTGTGGCAGATTATAGGATGGCTCCTGAGTACTAGAGTGCGTGCCATCAGATTGTACCTTCAGTTATAGTCACCACCAAATGACAGCAGTCCGTGAGCCAGCCCAGTGGGTTTATTTATCAACTACAACACTGTCTGTGTACCATGAAGGGCACAAGTTTGAACTATGATGGTTTCACACGTTTTGTGATCGGTACAATGGCAACGTTGATCAGCACCCGGAGACAATTCTTTTTTTTATTGTGGGCTACATAATTGTGTTACCCTTCACCCTCCATCAAATGTGGGTGCATTTCTGATTTTCTTGTCTGTTTTTGGACCTGACCTGCACCATAGTGGACACACTTCCCCAATTCAGTGTGCAAGTGTTTACTGGGTGATACAATATAATCAAACATCTTTTTATATATTTAGTGCCTTGACCTGCTTATAGGCTCCAGTAAATCTTACATGAAACACTTTCAGATCCAAAAATAACTTAATCTCATCAGAAAGGAAACCATACTCTAAAGTTCATGTACACATCACTGAACCTCCCACAGCAACGCTGCCTGGAATAGTAGGGGTGGGGGTAGTGCATGCTTGTGTGTCTGTGTATATACTGAAATAAACAAAGTTTAAAAGAACGTGAAAATGTCAATTAAAACGTAATGTTTCAAACTAATATCATGTATAGTTATTATAAAGTAACTATAACTCGTGCCCTAAAATAACTATATCGTTCACCCTCACCAGTTTTCTTTTTTTTTTTTTTTTAAATATCTTTATTCAGAAAAGAAAAAAAAAAAAATTTCCCCCCCCCACATTTTTCTTTTACATCCGATGTGTTTAAAACATTACACAGTCATTTACAACAAATACAGATTTGTATTAATAACCAAGTAAGCAGAAAAAATTATAACCAAAACAAAAGAGAGGAGAACCAAAATACATATTTCAGCCAACCGTGAAGAGAGGCAACAAAAACCACTAAGCTTCCAAATATTGCATCCAACGTCCTCTCCATAAAAACTTATAAAGCTAACGAATTTCTCAACTACCATCAGGGACAGCTTTCCTGCATTTCCAATTCTCAATAGGTAGCCATATCTTACCCCCCAGAGCTTTTGCCTTCCTTCCTCTTCTATCGTATATGGCCCTTTCCAGGTTGTATGTAGATAGTAGTCTTGCTACCCACGTCTGGAACGACGGTGCTGATTTCTCCTTCCATGCTTTGGCTACAATTATCCTAAATACTGCAGTGACCATGAATAAAAATTCTGGATAGGTTGTATTTACATCTAGGCTTACCCCCAAAATTATCAGCTCCTCGGTTAGTTTTGTTCGTATTCCCAATGATTTATCCAGAAACTCTTCTATCGCCAGTTTTAGAGTATACAATTGTGGGCAATTTGCAAACATATGTGTTATATTAGCCTCTGTAGAATTACACCTTGGGCACGTTATTCCAGAGGAGCCGCCCCAACTGGCTATTCTGGCTGGTGTGAAATATAGTGAGTAAACTGTTTTATAATGTTGAGTTTGAAGTGTCGCTGAGCATAAAATAGTTCGACCATAATCTAAAGAGGTTTGTAAGTCTTCTGGTCTAGCCTTTACCTGTTCTCTCCATTTATTACTGTATTTTTCTCTATCATCTACCTTGTAAACTTGGAGCTCTGCATACAGCTGTCTAATTGAGCATACAAGGCTGCTTCCCAGGTATTCCATTATCCTACAGCACTTCATCCCTCCTACACCCCCTGTTTTAGTGTGAAAGTAGCTCCTCACTTGAAGGTATTTGAAGAAATTATTTCCAGCTATGTTATACCTTTGCTGTATATTTTGGTATGTTAAAATTGCCCCCTCTGCGTCCATTAGGTCCCCCAGTTTCTTAATCCCTTTCACATCCCATTCCCTCATAACTGTGTCATGGAAGATTTCCATTGGAAGATCATTGTTCATATAAAGCCTTAAATACCTGTTGTACCTTCCCAATCCCAGTTTTTTCCTTATTGCTTTCCAGACTTTATAGATCGCACTCAGGGTCTTGAATTTTGTGTGCTTAAAGTATGCGAAGTCCACTGTTGTCACTAAGGCGTTTTCTGCCGCTTTACCTAAGAGGGCTTCATATACATTAGCCGGGCCCTTTCTTCCCACCTCCTCCTCCTGAGCACTTCCACCTAATAGTCCTTTGGAGTATTGTAGAGCTGTTGCCCAGTAATAAAATCTAAAATCAGGTGCTCCCCAGCCTCCCCTTTCTCGTGATAGAGTTAAAAAACGGTATGCCCTACGTGTCTTCCCCTGTGCCCAAATTAATTTATTAATTACTGATTCAATTTTGTTAAACCATATTCCTTCAAAAAAGAGTGGAATTGCCCTAAACAAATATAAAAATTTTGGAAAAGTAACCATTTTAACAAAATTGATTCTACCCATGAGAGTCAAGTGTAAATTATTGACCCTCTCCAAATTGGTTTTAACTTTGTCTAGTAATGGTTCCATATTTAGCTCTACTAACTTTTCCAAATCTGCTGTCACCTTAACACCCAAGTATTTTGTATCTGAGACAACTCTTGCATCTACGAATGCAGTATGTCTATTCAGAACTATTTGTGTTTTTCCCCTGTTTATTGAATAGCCCGACACCTCTCCAAATTTTCTTGCCTCCTGTTCTATTTCGGCCAGTGACTCCTCTGGTGTAGGTGTTATAACAGCCACGTCGTCTGCGTAAGCAAATATTTTATACTCCTTTTCATGCAATAAAACTGGCTTAATCCGCCTATTTTTTGTAAGCCTTCTCAGATAGGGATCTAAATAAATTGCAAATAATAGAGGTGAAGCTGGACATCCCTGCCTGGTTCCCCGTCTGATCTGTACTGCGTTGGAATATGATCTATTAATGCGTATCCTAGCACTGGGATGTTTATATAGTGCCTGGATTGCAGTTATATATCTTCGACCAATGCCAGCCCACTCCATAGCCTTCCATAGATAGACCCAAGAGACCCTGTCAAAAGCCTTCTCAGCATCCAAAAAGATAGCCGCGACAGGGTCCCCCAAGGCTGCTTCAGCATCCAGAATAGTAATCAGCTGTCTAATATGTTCGGTAGTTCCTTTGCCGGGTATAAACCCATGCTGTGTAGGGGACACCACCCTCTCTATCACCTTACTCAATCTATTCGCCAATGCCTTAGAGAATATTTTTGCATCGGCATTGAGCAGAGTGATAGGTCTGTAAGAGCCCGGCTCAGTGGGGGGTTTATCTTTTTTTAATATGACAATTATATCAGCGCCCGCCCAAGATTTAGGAACTATTCTGCCTCCCTGTGCCAAGCAGCAGATTGACCAAATATCTTTAGCTAATGCCTCCCAAAAAGTCTTGTAAAATTCTACCGGGATCTGATCCTGGCCTGTTGCTTTACCAGAGGGTAAGCTGAATATTGCATCCCTTATCTCCTGCACCGTTAGCTGCATATCCAATTTGTCCCTTTCTTCTATGCTCAGTCCCTCTTGTAAACCTTCCCTTAGATACTCCAGGCTTTTCAACTCTATCTCTCCATCATTTTTATCCTGCTCATAAAGCCTCTCGTAAAATCTTCTGAACACCTCCTGTATCTCTTCAACTTTATTAACGATTACCCCATTGTCGTCCTTAATTTCTTTAATCTCGCCTGCAGCTAACGTTTGTCTAGTTCTTATTGCAAGCAAGTGCCCCACCCTCTCGTTATATTCATAGCATTTTTCTTTATTTGCTAGGTATTTTCTTGCTGTTTTTTGTGCCAAGGTGGTCCCTGTTTCCGCCTTTTGCGCCTCTATAGCCACTAATATCTGGTCGATGGGCTCTTGTCTTTCTATTGCATCTAATAGCATTTTCTCCAGCTCGATCAAAGTTCTAATTTCCTCTTCCACCATTTCCTTTTCTTTTTTATTTCTTCGTAATGTATAACTCAGTGTCTCTCCCCTTATTCCCGCTTTAAAACTGTCCCAGACCATATCTGCCGGGGCTGAGTATCTATTTATATCCCAAAATTGAGTCATCCATTCTTTCATCCTTACAATATAATCCTCTTCTTTCAACAAACCTCTCTCAAATGTCCATGTTGAGTTAGCTTTTCCTGCTTGTTGTGTCGTTGCTAGGCTTAGTACCAGCGGGTTATGATCCGACATTATTCTCGGGAGGCATTCTATTTTCGCCCTGCTGACTAAAGAGCTAGAGATAAAGAAGTAGTCCAGTCGAGCTACTGTTTGATGTGGCGCTGAGTAAAACGTACTGCCAACGCCTATTGGATTAAATTCCAGCCATATATCCACCATCGCGTTGTGTCTAGCGAGGTTCTGTACTGCTTTATGCACCTTTTTTTTCCTTCCCTGATATATACCTCCACTTGCATCCAATATTCCATTCAGTCCATTGATGTTGAAATCCCCGCAACAGATCACTGGCTCTGGCCACAAGGCCAACTCCCTATCAATAAAATCTAGTAATGTCGGATCATCTTCGTTTGGACCGTATAGCGAGACCAAAGTGTATCTTCCCCTAGCTATTTCTATGTCTAATATCACCCATCTTCCATCAGAATCCTCTTTTTTCTTTTTAATTTGGGCTACTCCTTTTCTGGCCAGAATTGCCACCCCCTTGTTTCTTCCCTCTTGACTTGTGCTAGCAAGGATCTCAAATCCCATTTGGCCAAGTAGGAACTTTTCTTCAGCTGCTATGTGTGTTTCCTGTATACAGGTTATATCTATTTTCCAGTAACGCAGCAATGAAGATAACTTCTGTCTTTTTTCCATATTATTAAGCCCACAGATATTAATCGACATTATCCTAACTGCCATAGTTCTAACTTAGGATTTGCCAGCTCCACATCTACTTTTTTGACTTTTTCTATGCATTCTTTAAGTGCTACACTCCCAACTTTACAAATCTGTATTTTTTTAAACCACCACCTTACACCCATGACTTCTTCCCTTCCCTCTCCCCCCCCCTTGACGCCCCCCACCCCAAAAGCCCCCCCTCTGTGACAGGCAAATAGGTCCCTGACCTATGCGTGTCCGCTTAGCACTGTAGAGTCGCCCCCCCTCCCCTGCCCTCTTATCGCCTACTTCATTTTCTTATCAGGCATAATCAGGTATCCTTAATTATTTCCTTCTGGCCCCCCTTTGTTCTTTTAGTTCTGTCAAAAATTCTCCCGCTTTTATTTCAGAAAAGAACATTCTAGTACGGCCTGCCACTATGACCTTCAATTTCGCTGGGAACATTAAGTATGCCTCTGCTCCATGGGACTTAAACTCATTAATCAGTTGTCTTAGCCTCCAACGCCTCTCCACTGTTATGTGACAAAAGTCGGGTCTCGCAAAGAAAGTTACCCCTTCCACTGATTTTTTGGCATCAGGCCTGGCTCTCTCCATAAGTTCTTGTCTTGCCAGGTAGTTTCCAAAAAATACTAGCATAGCCCTGGGTAGTGTTCCTGAGCCTTCCTTATGATTTTTCCTTACGAAGAGTGGATACCTATGGGCCCTCTGCACCTCTTGTTCCCAGTTCCATGGTACCTCCGGGAATGCTCCCTTTAACAGCTTGACCACAAAGCCTCTGGGATCTTGGCCTTCAATCCCTTCCTCAATTCCCAGGAGTCTAGCATTATTGCGTCTCTGGCGATTCTCCAAATCCTCCACCTTCCACTGTAAATCTTCCACGGCCTTAGTCTGTCCCTCTTTAGACGCTTGCCACTCATTTACTTCGTCCTCTAAACGGCCAGTTCTTTCTTCCACTTCGATGACTCTTTCCTCCACCTCTTCAAATTTTTTATTTATTTTCCTAATTGAGGCTTGGATTTTTTTTGTGTCATGTCTGGCTCTTCGGCTTTCAGCCCTTGCCTCCATTTGTATTTGTTTCAGTGTGGCAAACATCAAGTCCAGCTTCCCTCCATCGTTTTGTGTCTCTTTTTCATCTTCCTTATATATACTAGAGGTAGCGGAATAGTCCCATACAAGCCTTTTAGTTGTTCCCTTATGCATGTTCTGTGGAGAGCCTGCTCTTCTAGCTGCAGATTTGCGCTTCTTTTGCGTGCCTCTCCCTCTAGAAGTGTCGCTATCCTCAGAGCTTGAGAGTGAGCCTGACATGTCTTTTTCCTCCTCACTACTTGCTAATGTTGACTCTGATTCTGACTCTGTTTCCTCTGGGATAGAGAAGAACCCATCGCCATCAGCCCCTTCAGCCCCTTCAGCGCAGACCGCCCCTTCCATATTGTCATCGTATGTCTCCTGTACAATAGTCTCTTTGCCTTTGGCTTGTAGCTGCTCTTCCCGAATTTCATCCTCTACCTCTTTAAGGGCCTCAAGCATTTGCCCTGTATTTGATATCAAACCCCCACAGCTTGCCTCTCTCACCTCTTGAGCCGGGTCGTAGTCCTGCAGCTCCAGCGTCTGTTCTTGCTCCAAAGCGCCGCCGTCTGACTGTGCCTGTGCTGCCGTCTGATGCTCCGCCGGAGGCTCCGCGGGAAGCGTGAGCTCCGTAAGTTCTGGTTGCTTGGCAACGCTTCGGCTTGCGTCCTCGAGGACGTTCTGAGCTGAGCCTGCGGGCGGTTTGACAGGCACGTCTTGCAAAGTTCCTGGCGCTCCAAGGCTTCCCGATGCCTCCGCCCTCACCCTGGCACCAAAAGCCTCGGACACTGAAGGCTGCCGATACACGGTATCACTTCTCTTTCTTTCCGCTGCATCCCGTGTCCCTGGCGCGTTGCTAGCGCTTCTCATGTCTTTATTTTGGTTCGGCATTTTCTCTTTTTCGCCGGCTTTCTCCAGTTTTCTTAATTGTGTCTTTGTTAAGGTGGAGACCGTGGGGGTTACCTTTTTGTTGTTAGGTGGCACTTTTGTTTTAGGAATAGCGCCTGATCTACTCGATTCCTTTTGAGATGATTCCTTGCTTGTAGTGCTCGACATGGGTAACTGTTGCTGAGCTTTCTCTTTTCCTCGTGTGGCCATCCCTGCCATCAATACATTAAAGATTCTGAAGTACCACGATTTTGTTTTCTTGAATAGATTTGCAAAGTTAGTAAAGCCTCCGCGGTAAATCAAAACTGTGGATTGCATCCTGCTTGCAGCTCTCCATTAGCGCCTGGATTTTTACTCAACAGCAGGAGAGGGGTCTGAGTGCGACTTACTCCCACAGCGCCTCGGCGGCCATCTTGCCCCCAGGTGCTGCAAAATAAACCCCCTCACCAGTTTTCTTATTGATGTCATTTCGGACGTCATTAGGGATGTTATCAATGTAGTCATTGACCATATCATAAGTGATGTGATATTTGAGGGTGCAAGCAGTGCATGGCGAGGGCGGGAGTTAAAGTTACTTGAAATAACTATAATTGGTGAATTTCCGTGGTGTTCTTAGTTTAAAATGTTAGGTTTTAACTGACATTTTCACCTAACTATAACGTCTCTTTAATATTTTTTCTTCAGCAAATTTCTACTTTGTTTTTCAATGTAAAGAAAGGTATTGTTACTAAAAAGAGATATATTTTTTCAGGCAATTCTGAAGGGGTGCTTAGGACATATTTCAAAACCAGAGAGTCTGCCATAGTACCAAGGAGCAAAATTCTCTAACCAAATCATGTGTGTACTTATAAATTAATTGTCTAAAACAACACGTTGGATGCACAGCAGGCAAATCATTATGCTACATGTAAACGAGTGCTTATGACACAATGTGAACTATTAGGAAACAAGCATTGGCATAGCCAATAGGTCTCGCCTTTCGGGCTATATCGTGTTTCGCTAGAGCTATCGGTTTTGCCAATCTTTGTTAGCTAAGTTGGCAGGTTCAAACCTCACAGAGAATATAGCATGCCTCGCAGAGCAGCACATGCTCTCTGACTCTTGACTGGACCTAAATCTGTTCCTGGCGGGGCAGCCTTCCCCCTTCCTTTACTTCCTGCCAGCTCAGCTCACTGATGTCTCTATGGAATCTCTCCAAGTTCCCGCTCCCACCCGAATACAACATAATGCTAAACTAAAACTACAACAGCAAGCATTTGGTAATGACATCCCCTGTCCAAGTAGTCTTCACAGGTGTTTAATTACCGTTCCTTCCTGAAAAATAATACCTTGCAGTGCCAGATAAAGTGGATTTAATTTCTAAGTGCTTGCAAAGCCAATGTCAAAGAGAAGTTCAAGCTAAAGCGGGATGATTGTTCTATAAATCAAACATACTGCCTTTGAAATTTTGAAAGCTCTGCTATAATATTTGATGGCTTTGAGGTGGACAGAAGGATTTCCTCTGTGAAGAGCGACAGGGCGACCATGGAAGTGTTTTGTCTGGTTTATTAGCCGCAATTCAAACCTCCCTAGTGCTCCAGATGTGGACTCCAGGAAGAAACTATGGTTAAAGAGAGGACTGAGCAGGGCTTAAATTGAGCCAGTCTTTGCCGGTGGGGGGAAACAAAGCGATACAAAAGGGGATGATGGATAGAGCGCTTGAGCAAATCAAACACTCACCCCCAGTCAACTGATCTGGGTTTAATCCATCACCATTCTTTAGCTCACTCCGCCACCCCAGTTCAGACATTAACACTTAGTCTAAATTGGATGTGCCTGGTCAATCTAGCCAGTTAACAAACTTCCATATCACTTGTTTTTAATGATACCTGTTTTTCCACCATTAAAATTCTTCTGGGAATAAACCAAGGCATCTTTTAACTCACACTACTTCACTGCTGCACTGACACTACACCACTAATACCTGCTCTGCTGTAATTCAGGCGTCGTAGCACACCAGGGAGGCATTTGGCCTCTCTGGTGGGAACCCAATGATGAAGCATGTCACCAACTAGGTGGGTGAGTGAGGGTTCTTTTAAATAAGAGGGATTCCTTGTGCTGTTACCTTTTTGACTTCTCACTCTTTCGTTGTTATTGGTACATTAGAGAAACACATACATTCACAAGTATCAGGGTTACACATTTTCCAGACATCAAATAATGGATGAGTGGTCATGACTGATTGACAAGCTTTATGTGTTTTATCGGGAATGCATTTGTATTTAGATTTCCTATCAGTAAAAGGGTATAACCGTTGATTAAAACCTCCTGCTACAATAATGCTGTGATTATCAATGGAAGTCAATTTATTTTAATGTTATGCAGAAAATCGGGATCAGGCTTGATAGGACCATAGACATTAAATTAAAAAAATCTGTTTATTGTGAATGATAACATTAAACCAATATGCATCGTCCATCAGAGTCACACTGAGTTTAAACAGTCTGTGCATTCAACACAATAAGAAAGAATTTGAAGAACACCACCTTTACAGTTAATAGCTGGGGAAAAAACAACCTGGCCTACCCATTGCCATTTTAGTTTAAGCTATTCAACATTATTACAATTAATATCTGGCAAAAATGGAACAGGTTAAGTTATTTTGACAGATGAGAGAGTATCTTTTGTCTTTTGACTGGATGTCCCAAACCACGGGTGTAACATATTGGGGATTAAGAGTAGCGAAACAGGAACATGGATGACAAGATGCAAAAACATGAAAAGAAACAAAAAGAGACAATTTATTAACAACAAAATAACATATAGGTCATGGTAACATGGTAACAAGAAAAAACAAATAAGCACTCACATAATAACAAGAAAAAGAGTAAAACAATAAAAAGAAGAAATGAAAATGAACAAAAGGATGGAAAGACAGATCAAGGCTAGAAATCCCGAACTGAAGCACAAAGAATGAAGAGTGAGCTTGAGACGTGTCAGCCTTGATAGAGGCAGCTCTGTTCTGTAGAGAGTTTTGACTGACGACCTTGAATAATTCTTAAACACATTGGGGCAGATTTATGAGTTCTGGCGCATCTCTGCAAATCAGCAGGGATGCGCCAGAACTGATGCGTCACGCAATTCCCTCCTTGCGGCACCACAGATGCGCCGCATTTATAATGCGGCGCACCATGGTGCAAGGAAGGGCAGATGCGTGACGCATCTTGTGGTGTACGGGCGGCGCATTGCTGGAGTAGCGTCGCAAGTGCGACACAACTCCTGCAATGTACAGAGGCCACCCATACATAACGTGGTGCGTCACTCCTTACGCCTGCTTCAAGCAGGTGTAAGAATTTGACGCAGCAGCCTCGTAAAACTGACTCAGTGAAACCTTGTAGATTTCACTGCGTCAGTTTTACGGGGCTTTCCTACGAGGGAACGCCCACCCTGCGACAGAACGCCCACATGAAACCTGACGCAGGTTTCATGTGGCGCAGGGCTTTACAACGTGACGCATCTGCCTAGATGCGTCACGTTGTAAATAGGTCGCAGGGATGCGCCACGTTTCCGCGCCGCTGCGTCACGCAACGGCAGCGTAAACGTGGCGCAAGTCCGTCATAAATCTGCCCCATTGTTTTAAATACAGTTTTCTTTTCATTTATTTTTAATCAGGGTAATGTTGGGAAAGTTTACTGCAGTTGCAGACATTTTGCAGAGAAAGGTGTTTTAGTTTCATGCATTATCCATAAAAAAAGTTTCTTTTAGATCCAGACAGGACCTCACATATGACAAATGGGAGGGGGTTACAGAGGTTATTTGCAGTAATATTAGTGAGCTGCGGCTTTGTTACAATATTAAAAGCACACAGTACTTTCCCTGAATATTAGATGTAAAGACATTTAGAGTCTGGACTTGTGTGCCTGTGCCAAAGAGTGCATGAAAGAGCTGAAGTTGGATCATAAATTCAAAACTGTTGCAAACAGCCCCCCCCCCCCCCCCCAATACATTTGGCCTAGGGCCCCAAAAATCATTAAGATGCCCCTATGTAATGCATCACCCTCCCCCCAAACAATTGTGCACTTGTAGTGTTTGCGCTACATGGCACTTTGAAAAATGCATTTTCCAGAAATTGCACATTATTACCATCGACTTTTAGTTGATGGTAATAGCATTTCCTCCATGCAGATCGCATTTAGAAAATGCTTGGTATATGTACTTACAGAATCGCAAATTGCGATTCTCTATTTGCAATTTCAATTTTAGGTAATCACAAAAAAATGCTATTACCTAAAATTGAGACTTTAAAGCCTTTCATACTTCTTGAAAGGCTATTTAGCATTCGCAAATTGTCGAATTTAGCAATTTGCACCATTTTCAAATGCAAAATGGTTTTATACACGTGGTCCAACCGCCACACACATCAGAGCAAATAATAACTTTCCTGCTGTATGATAAAATCTACTCCCAAATAACGGCGCGAAGTCCTGGCACACGTGTTCCGCCCACAGCTGTAGAATAGTCCGCATGAAAAGAACGTCACACATGCGACATTTTGATATAACTGTTTAACACTGTGCTCCCGCAGAGAAGCGCGCTACCGCACCAATAAAAAAAAAAGTTGTAACGCCTCGACAAGGGTAGTAGGCGCTATATAAATACATATATGTAGTGAAGAAACCGTTCTTCGCAATTAAATTCCAAGTTTAATCTATTACCAAAATAGCACCAGTAAGGAGGGAGTTGCGTCTTATTTATTCTCCAGGCAACTGTCTTGATTACACCCTTCCAACAATAACGTTTTGGAATCAGAAGCCTCGAGAACGTAAAGGTAAATATACAACAATTTATCCCATCAAGTGCCTCGTCTATATTGCGTCCAAAGAACCCACAGTTTATATATATTATCGAGCAACTAAAAACCAACCCTTGTTCTGTTTTCCCACATTTGACTGTGGGTGGCGCCCTCCTCAAAGTAATGAATCTGATTAAACCGCAGCCAAGAAAAGAGATTCGAAACGGAATGCAGTAAAGAGATTCGAAACGGAATGCAGTAAACAAATAGACTATTAATTTATAACTGTTGCACTGCCGCTTTGGATTTCTCTATAATTTCGGGGGTGGGGGTAACAGTTTATTTTATAGCACGACTAAACACGACTCGCAGATATTGCAGCCGCCCCATTCATGACGACCAGTTCCATTCCACCAGGAGTAGAGGTGGGCGAGTCACTGAAAGCTCAAGCCTGAAGTCTGGCTCTGGCTCAGCTCGAGATCCTGTTGAAACATCGAGCCCATAACGAACCGAGCTTTCATGTGGCTTCTGCCTGCCTCCCTCCCCCAGGATGTGGCACTACGGACATAGCTGTCGAGTGTCGACTGTAACTAGGTTGGAGTC
Source organism: Lissotriton vulgaris (assembly GCF_964263255.1). Classification (NCBI taxonomy): domain Eukaryota; kingdom Metazoa; phylum Chordata; class Amphibia; order Caudata; family Salamandridae; genus Lissotriton; species Lissotriton vulgaris. The sequence continues at coordinate 547,191,891 of NC_141699.1, read as the reverse complement.
TCATCTTCCAGCGATTCTGAACAAATTACTTAATCTCTCTGTGCCTATAAACAATGCATATGAATTTATGTAATGTGTGGGGGTCCAGGCTCTAGGTGGTGGCACACGACAATACATGCATGCAGGGCCTAGGTCATAGGCTACAATTACGGGCACTGTGAAATGATTCACACACACACATCAGCTCACTGGTCGGACAGGAAGTCCAGAGCGACCCCGGCCCATTTATTTATAGCCTTATGGCCACGCCTGGCCAGAAGGTGATACAAAGTGTGTAAGTGTTTCCGGGGCTCAGCCGAGACCCTCGGAAACACTAGAGCGCTACATCCCTTCCCAAGTTTGTCCTTTGACTAAAACCAAATTGACAAATTAACAGGCAAAGTCTGCCAGTCTCTGGCTGGGTCTTGGGTTAGGTCTGAGATCATATCCTTGTCTTCCTCTGGCGGGGGTGTGGTCCGTGCGGTCTCTTGGGGGAGATTGTGATGTCACTCCAGGGATATCTGTTGGTGGTTCAGGATGGACTTGTGCTGATTCACTTTCAGTGTAAACAGTCAAAAGATTGAGTAAAAAATATCGAATGGACATAATATCGAGTTTAAAATATAGAATGGACAAAATATCGAATGGACAGAATATAGACATCAAAAATATCGTTTTTGAGGTAAGTAATGTAATATCGAATGTTAAAAATATAGATAGTTAAAATATCAAAGTATATAATATAGGTTATTAAAATTATCGAATTTTTAATAATATCGAATTTTTTATAGTGTTTTTTATGTTATTATATGTGTAAAAAGTGTGTATTTATGTTATAATTTATTTTAATTAATGAATTTTGTTTTTTTAATGTTTGCGTAATTTAATTCTGTAGCGGTTTGTGGGTTTATAGGGGAATAGGGTGGGAAGTCATTTAATTATAATTAATTAAATATGTAAATGTATTTATTGGTATTCATTTTTAATTAATTGTTAATTAATTTATATTTGGTAATTAATTAAATTTTAATTGGCAAATATTTGTAATTAATTGATTAATTGCTAATTATGTTAATTTTACTAATTTATTTTCTGTAGTGGGTTGTGGGTTTATAGGGGAATAGGGTGGGTAGTAATTTATTTATAATTAATTAAATAATTAAATGTATTTAATTGTATTTAATTTGAATTATTTGTTAATTGATTTTTAATTGTTAATTAATTAATTGTTAATTTGAAATTCATTTGTATTAATAGGTAACTAATTGTAATAATTAAATTTTATTAGTAATTTTAATTGATTAATTATTATATTATATTAAATTGGTAATTACTTTTAATGAATTTTTTATAGATATTACATTTTTTTTAAATAATGTATGAAGTATTTACTTTCCCTACTGTTGCACCCACTGGAGTGGGAATAGTAATTATTCCCCCTACGCTATCCAACGCTTTCCCTACTGTTGCACTCACTGGAGAGGGAATAGTAATTTTTACCCCTACGCTATCCAACGCTTTCCCTACTGTTGCACCCACTGGAGTGGGAATAGTAATTTGTACCCCTACGCTATCCAACGCTTTCCCTACTGTTGCACCCACTGGAGTGGGAATAGTAATTTTTACCCCTACGCTATCCAACGCTTTCCCTACTGTTGCACCCACTGGAGCGGGAATAGTAATTTTTACCCCTACGCTATCCAACGCTTTCCCTACTGTTGCACCCGCTGGAGTGGGAATAGTAATTTTTACCCCTACGCTATCCAACGCTTTCCCTACTGTTGCACCCGCTGGAGTGGGAATAGTAATTTTTACCCCTACGCTATCCAACGCTTTCCCTACTGTTGCACCCACTGGAGTGGGAATAGTAATTTTTACCCCTACGCTATCCAACGCTTTCCCTACTGTTGCACTCACTGGAGTGGGAATAGTCACTTTGACCCTCCCACTATCCAACGCTTTCCCTACTGATGCACTCACTGGAGTGGGAATAGTACATTTTACCCCTAAGCTATCCAACGCTTTCCCTACTGTTGCACTCTTTGGAGTGGGAATAGTAATTTTTACCGGTACGCTATCCAACGCTCTCCCTACTGTTGCACTCATTGGAGTGGGAATAGTAATCGTAACACTCTTGCTATGCTACGGTAATAATATTGTATATTTTTTAATAATAATATGTTAATATATGTATGTTTTAACAAATCAAATTGTGTTTTTTTTATAACTTAAATTAATTATTTAATAATTTTAGGGTTATTTAAGTTTTTTTAAGTATATTTTATTTATTTTTAATATTTATTTAATTTTCCATTAATTTTAATAAATTCGATATTTTTATGAAGTAAATATTTTTAAACAATATTTTTGATTCGATATTTTTGTACTTACCTGTTTGTAGATAGGACTTCGCTATTTTTGTAGTCGATATTTTGTAGTCGATATTTTAAATGCCTATATTTTTGTAGTCAATATTATGTCAGTGATCCTCTTTCAGCTGTATCGCCTGCTGGTGGTTCAATGGCCTGTTCCGAACCACTAGGATCAGATGGTATTCGCTTGAACCACGAGATATTCCTTGTTACCTCCTCCCCATTTCGCTGCACGGTTATAAGCCGTGCCTTTTGTCGCTTTAATTATCCACGGTTCTGCTTCGTATGGGGTGTGGAACTTTCCACCTGGCCTTCTGGTTTGGATTAGTACCGAGTCCCCGGGTGCTAACGCAGGGTCATGAGCTGTTACTGTTTCTCCTCCTTCGTTCTTGGGTGGCCTCAGGGGAGAAAGGCTCAGGTCTCAGTCTTCCGGCATGGGGAGCAGATCCCTTCGTGGCCCCCCCAGCATGAGAGACAAAGGTGACCGTTGGGTCGTGCTGTGGGGAGTGCTCCGATATTCTCTAAGAAAATGCTGGAGTGCTTCTTCGGGGTCTGTTCCTTCCACTGCAGCTATTCGCAGGACTTTATTGATGGTTCTCATGTTTTTTTTTTTAGTTACCACTCTGTTTCTAAGTAGGTATGATGTACCTTAAATGGATTATTACCACGTTTCAACAGGAGGGCAGGACTCTCTGGTCCTAAGCCGCACTTCGTAACTTCTCCGCGTCTGGTGCTGGCTCTGCCCCTGGACCATACACCAGACGCATACCTACTTAGAAACAGAGTGGTAACAAAAAAACATTATGTACCGCACAAATTGTGTGAAATATTTTTAATTCTGTTTGTTTGTCCTGACGAATGGCCCTTAGACCCGGCTGGGCTAGATGGGGCAGAAACATGTTGACCTTTTCTAAAGTGATATAAAAAGATCCAATAACACGATCTTTGATTATACCCCTTGTTTTTAACTACAAAAATTCATCCTTGGCAATTAAAGTTTAAACCAGAAGAAAGTTTGTTTTATGTGAATACAACCTTCTCCTTTCGGGGGTACAGACATATCTCTGGACACTACTACGCTACACCAGAGATTGCATCAGGCTTGAGGCTGGCATACAGCACGAACTTGAAACACCCAATGATAACGCCATAACGCATATGTAGGGCGGAAAAACGATATAAACCGCGAAGTATACATAGCGTTTATGAGGGTAATCCAGTCAATCTATTTGTAACGTAGTTACAATTGTCCATTTTCTTTTGATTATATGGAATACTGAACTGGGGAACTGAATGGACAAAAAAATTCCTCCTCCCTACTTTGATTAATATTAAACCTTCTCAATGACTCCTTGTTTCTCCAACTGGACGAGCTCTTGTTCTACCGCTGTCCGCAGGTGGAATGGAATCCTCCGGTGCCTCAGCGCAATTGGTTGAATAGCTTTATTGATGTGAAGTCTTACAGGTGGCCTCTTGATCGTCCCTAGGCCTTCGAAGAGGGACGGGAATAGGTGCAGGATGTCTTCGGTTTGAAGTGTCTTCACAGCATTGGCGAATGCAATGAGGTTGAGATCCTCGGCTGTGTGGCTCCCGACAAGGAGGTCAGCTTCCTTGTCGACGACGTGGAACGTCGTCATTACTTCTCGATCTTCAGATGTGACTTGTACCAGTATCTTCCCTCGCAGCGGAAGTGGCTTTTGGCTGCCATACGTCAAGATTCGGACCGTGGACGGTACTAGCCGTGGTTTTGGGCTGAGGGCTTTGTAGTGTTGTATGCCCATTACATTGACGGTGGCACCTGTAACTATTACCCCGGTCACCGATGATCCATCTATTTGAATCTGGAATTTGGGTTGTGGCCGTCGCCTTCTCTTCAGATCGCTTGTGCAGGACACAAAGTAGCACTCATCATCCTCTTCAGTCGAGGAATCGTCAAGTCGCTCGTAGTGGCGATGCTGGGTCCTTGCGGAGCGTGCTGATTGAGTCTCATCTAGGGCTATGTGCCTGACCATTCCAGACAATGTCTGTTATGCTCCTCTGGCTCCTCAGGATCGGTGTGATGCTATAAGGGTTCCACTTCCCGATCGTTCCGAACTCAATATGATTATCACTGAGTTACGGTCAGATCGGACAGGGGACAAAGGACGGGATAGGGACAGCAGGGACAAAGGATCTGTAAAACACAAGCATACAACACATTAGCAAACTAGTCACATCCACCATTAAATATCTACTCTCATTAGATCTCGCTAGTATCTTGTACCTTGACTGCAGATCCTCTGCACACGACACTTCCAAAGAACGCACCTCCGAGCAATGAAAACAACCCTGCATAGAATACTGATTACTTCATCAGTCCCAATAGTTTATCCCTCCTTAATGTTATGGAGCTCAAAAGCTCTACAGTACTGAAGCAATTGTAGCCCTACGGGTCTTTCCCCTATTTTTGTGCGTGAGCCTCGGTATTACTAAATCCAAAGGAAATGACTTTGCAATTTAACACGTTGGCGCTCCTCCTCTTTGGGGATCAACACGCATTCCCAGGGTGAAAGACAGGTCCCAATTCCAAGCGCTCCTCCTCACCGGGGGATCAACACGCTCTTGGTTATGACTGAGAAAATGCCAAAACTGAAAGGTCAGTACTTAACCCCTCCGTTCACACTTCACGGAGTCTTTTCCCAAGTGCCCTTTGTCTGCTCCGTTAATCGTTCCACAGTTCTGACCCCTTGCAGCCGCATGGGTCAATCAGAACGCCAAAGATGAAGCAGCCCGCAGCCGCAATATCACTGAGAGTAGAGCAGCCGCTTTCTCTCTTACCTGTAGCTGAAGTCTCTTCGGTGAATTCCCGTGGCCCCTGACCTCTCCAACTGCTCACCTCGAAGGCGAGCGGAATCAGGGCACGCGAAGCAAAACTCTTTTTCTACCGTCAAAGCACACGGGTTTCCCCATGTCGGCGACTCCTCCCCGACCCGCTGAATGATTCAGATGTCCAAAATTACGCGCGCTGGTTCGTGCACGCGTGTCACTCAAATAACCTCCTCCTGCCTCTAGGCATTCTGGGACCCGTAGTCCTCAGTTGTTTTTCGTCGTGTCCTATAATCTAGGCAGGCGCCTCAGCTGGATCCCGACAGTAGGCCCCCCTTTCCAAGCGCCTTCTTACATCCAGGCTTCTCCGGACACCGTTTGTAAAAGGCCCGAACCGCCCGAGGGGCGTGTACACCACTGAGCGGCTCCCATGAATCCTCCTCCTCGGTATATCCCTTCCATGAGACCAGGAACCACAGTTTACCACGACGAAATTGCGAGTCTTTGATTCTCTGTACTTCGTATTCCAACCCTCTCGGTGTCTGCAACGGGGGGACCGACCTTCTTCTCACCTTCCCCGCCGGTTTCAACAACCCACAGTGGAAGACCGGGTGAATCCTCAAACTATCCGGCAGCCGAAGCTTGTAGGTGACAGGGTTCACTTTCTTCACCACCTCGTACATCCAATAAACTTTGGATGGAACACGCTTCTGAGCTTGAACTTAATGTTCTTGGTGGACAGCCAAACCCGGTCTCCAACTTTATACTCCGGCCCATCCACTCTCTTCCGATCCGCCCAGAGCTTGTACCCTTCCTTGGCCTTCCCCAAGTTGGTAGCCACCTTCTTGTGTAATCGCAACAAATTAGTGAGTCTTTCCTGCACCGAGGGCTGATTCATCACCTCCTCCGGCATGGATATAGGAAGGGTCTTCGCTGCATATCCGTAAGTGGCCATAAACGGAGACATTCCTATTGAGCAATGCTCTGCGTTGTTAAACGACAACTCCGCCAGCCACAGCATTGAAGACCATGACTCCTGCGCCTCCTCCGAATAACATCTCAAGTACTTTTTAAGAGATTGGTTCAATCTCTCGGTTTGCCCGTCCGTTTGAGGATGGAACGCAGTGGAAGTAGCCGCCTCGATTCTCAAGGCTTGGCACCAGGTCTTCCAGAAGCTTGCCACAAACTGAGGACCACGGTCCGAAACGATCACCTCTGGCAATCCATGGAGACGTACTATAGCTTCCAGCAGAACTTGCGCCGTCTGGCCGGCGGTGGGGAGGTTGCGGCAGGGCATAAAGTGGCCCATCTTTGTCAGGCTGTCCACGACCACTAATATAGCCGAATTCCCTTTATCTACTGGTAAACCCGTGATAAAGTCCAGACTAATGGTGTGCCACGGCCTCGGGGGAGTAGGCAGTGGGATAAGCTTACCCCTTGCTCTCGTGTGATCCGTCTTATTCCTGGCACACATCTCGCACTCCGATACCCATTCCTTGACGGATACCGTCATGGCTTCCCACCAGAAGTGCCTCTGCAACAGTTCTATGGTCTTTTTTATTCCGGGATGACCTGATAACGGGGAATGGTGACACCAACCAAACGCCTTTTTACGTAATTCCACCGTGGGAACATACAAATTGTATCAACAAACGGTAACCCGTCTCTGACCTTTCTCCCTTCTCCTGCAGTTACCCATCGTGCCCACTGGTCTGGTGAGCGGTCATTTCTAGTGTCTGTGAGAAATTCTTCGCTTCTCACCACGCTGACCACTTTCTCAGTGGGGATAATGGCCATGGGAGCGTGTCTTTCCATGTTATCTGTTTCTTCCTGTCGGGAAAGGGCATCTGCTTTGCGGTTGTCTACTCCTGGGCGGAATGTTATCAAAAAGTCATATTCCGCAAAAAACAGTGTCCAACGCATTTGCCGTTGTGTGAGATGCCTGGCGGACTGCATATATTGTAGGTTCCTCTGGTCCGTATACACCATGATCTTATGGCGGGCCCCTAACAGATAGGGCCTCCATTCCTGAAAGGCCTTTTTGATGGAAAGGAGTTCCTTCTCCGCGATAGTGTAATTGCATTCTGCCGAATCCAATTTTCTGGACAGATACGCTACTGGGTGAAGACGACCAGTGTCTTTGTCCCTTTGAGAGAGGACCGCTCCGATAGCCACATCCGAAGCGTCGGCCTCTACCATAAAAGGGGCTTCCAAATCCGGATGTCTAAGAATCGGTGCTGATGTGAAGGCTTCCTTTAAGCGCTGAAAGCTTGGTCTGCCTCAGAATCCCAGTTGAACCTCACTCCTTTTCTCAACAGCCTCGTGATAGGAACTGCCATTAAGGAAAACCCCCCTATAAACCTGCGATAAAAGTTCGCAAACCCCAGGAAGCTCTGTACATCCCTAACGTTCTTTGGAACCGGCCAGTCCAACACCGCTGCAACCTTGCGGCCTGTCATACACAAGCCCGATGGACTCAAGTTAACCCCTAGGAACTCTACTTCCTGCACTCCAAATTCACACTTGCTCAACTTGCAGAAGAGGGCATTTTTGTGTAACCTCTCAAGCACCTCACACACATGCTCATAATGGTCTTGTTTCCTGTGAGAATAGATAAGTATATCGTCTAGATACACTATAACTGAGATGTCCACCAGCTCAGCCAACACCTCATTCAAGAAAAACTGGAATGCCGCAGGGGCATTACACAGCCCGAACGGCATGACCAGGTATTCGTATAGACCAGGGGTACTCATAGTACGGCCCCCGAGACATCAAACCTGTGTTTCCCGAGTTTTTTTTTTAAGTGTCTGCAGCAGCGAGAGAGACTCTTGCTGCTTTGTGGGGGCTGCCGGCCGGGCGATCCTAGGAATGGCCAGAGTAAAGCTGCAGGGGCCTAAGGAGAGGTGAAATGCAAAGGCATCATTAACATGCAAATGGTCTTTTAATGACCTGTAAAGTGCTCGGGTGCGGCTGTGTGTGTGTGCCCCGGCTGGCGCACAGGCAGGGTGAGGTGACAGAGGGAGTGGGAGGGAAAGGGAGGGGGAGGGGGACGGAGAGGGAGAGAGAGTGAGAGTGAGAGGGAGAGGGAGAGAGAGAGTGAGAGGGAGTGAGTGAGTGAGAGGGAAGGATTGAGTGAGAGGGAGGGAGGGAAGGAGTGAGTGAGAGGGAGGGAGTGAGTGAGTGAGAGGGAGTGAGGGAGAGGGAGTGAGTGACTGTGAGGGAGTGAGTGACTGAGAGGGAGTGAGTGACTGAGAGGGAGTGAGAGAGAATGAGTAAATGAGTGGGAGTGAGTGAGTGAGTGGGAGTGAGTGAGTGGGAGTGAGTGAGAGGGAGTGAGAGGCAGAGTGTGAGAGGGAGAGAGAGGGGTTGAGAGGGAGTGAGTGAGGGTGAGGGAGAGGGAGTGAGTGACTGTGAGGGAGTGAGTGACTGAGAGGGAGTGAGTGACTGAGAGGGAGTGAGAGAGAATGAGTAAATGAGTGGGAGTGAGTGAGTGGGAGTGAGTGAGAGGGAGTGAGAGGGAGAGTGTGAGAGGGAGAGAGAGGGGTTGAGAGGGAGTGAGTGAGGGAGAGGGAGTTAGTGAGGGAGAGGGAGTGAGTGAGGGAGAGGGGGATGGAGTGAGGGAGAGGGAGTGAATGAGGGAGAGGGAGTTAGTGGGAGTGAGTGAGTAAGTGAGAGGGAGTGAGTGAGCGGGAGTGAGTGAGAGGGATGAAGTGAGTGAGAGGGATGGAGTGAGAGGGAGGGAGTGAGTGAGTGAGAGGGAGTGAGTGGGAGTGAGTGAGAGGGAGGGAGTGAATGAGAGAGAGTGAGTGAGTGAGAGGGAGGGAGTGAATGAGAGGGAGTGAGTGAGTGAGAGGGAGTGAGTGAGTGAGTGAGAGGGAGGGAGTGGGAGGGAAGGAGTGAGAGGGAGGGAGTGAGAGGGAGGGAGTGAGAGGGAGGGAGAGAGAGAGAGAGGGAGGGAGGGAGAGGGAGGGAGGGAGAGAGTGACTGAGAGAGTGAGAGGGAGTGAGAATGAGTGAAAATGAGTGAGAGGGAGTGAGTGAGTGAGAGGGAGTGAGAGTGAGAGGGAGTGAGTGAGAGGGAGTGAGAGGGAGTGAGTGAGAGAGAATGAGTGGGAGTGAGGGAGTGAGTGAGAGGGAGTGAGTGAGAGGGATGGAGTGAGTGAGAGGGATGGAGTGAGTGAGAGGGATGGAGTGAGTGAGTGAGAGGGATGGAGTGAGTGAGTGAGAGGGATGGAGTGAGTGACTGAGTGAGAGGGATGGAGTGAGTGAGTGAGAGGGATGGAGTGAGTGAGTGAGAGGGATGGAGGGAGTGAGTGAGAGGGAGGGAGTGAGTGAGTGGGAGTGAGTGAGTGAGAGAGGGAGAGAGTGAGTGAGAGTGAGTGAGAGGGAGGGAGTGAATGGGAGTGAGTGAGAGGGAGGGAGCGAGTGAGAGAGAGGGAGAGAGTGAGAGTGAATGAGTGGGAGAGGGAGTGAGTGAGACGGAGAGGGAGTGAGACGGACAGGGAGGGAGAGGGAGTGAGATGGAGACAGAGAGGGAGTGAGAAGAAGGGAGTGAGAGGGAGGGAAAGGGAAGGAGACGGAGAGGGAGGGAAAGGAAGGGAAATGAGGGAGAGGGAGGGAAAGGGAGTGAAAGGGGGTGAGACAGAGAGTGAGTGAGAGGGAGGGAAAGGGAGGGGGACGGAGAGGGGGTGAGAGAGAGGGAGTGAGACAGAGGAAGACAGGAGAGAGGGAGGATGAGAGGGAGAGAGAGCTAGAGAGAGGGAGGGAGACCGAGAGAGATGTGTGTATGCCGGGACGGCTCAGTGGACGAAGGCGTCCGCTGCAGGGACCTATGATCAACCTCATGGTCAGTTTTATGTTGTTGCTCTAGCCCCTCCCCCTCCCCCACTGACCCTGCCCCCCCCGATGCGGCCCTCGGACACAAACCAAACTGTAAATTTGGCCCCCGAGAGAAAGTTTGTGAGTACCCATGGTATAGACCATACCTGGTCTTGAAGGCGGTCTTCCACTCATCCCCCTTCCTGATCCTTACTAGATGGTACGCTCCCCTCAAGTCCAGTCGGGTGTAGATAACCGCTTCTCTGACCTGATCTAACAACACACTTATGAGGGGCAGAGGGTATCGGTTCCTGACGGTGTTCTTGTTTAACATCCTGTAGTCACAGCAGGCCCGCAGATCCCCATTTGCCTTTGAAATAAAAAACAAAGGGGAGGCTGCCGGGGACCTAGAGGGACGGATGAACCCTAGTTTAACATATTCTTCCAAGTATGCTCTGAGATGTGTTTCGGGTTCGGATAGAGCATACACTCTACACGAAGGAAGCACACTGTCGTCTATCAGGTCTATTCTACAGTCGTATCTCCGATGTGGTGGGAGAACCTCTGCCTTGATCTTACTAAAGACCTCTGTGAATCTCTGGTACTCCTCTGGAAGCTTCACCTCCTGTTCCACCACCGTGGCTATGCTCCAAGAGGATGCCAGTGCTATCGCTATAGTTCCCCCTTCATTAAGACACTGCGTTAAACAGACCTCAGATTTAAATTTCACAGTTCTGTCGGCCCAATTGATTTCCGGGTTATGCTTACAAAACCAGGGCATACCCAGAATTAGTTCGTATTGGGGGGCGTCTATTATGTTCAGGGAAATTGCTTCCACATGGGCGCTCTTTCCATCTACCAACGTCAATTCCAACATCTCGGTCTGGGTAGTGATCAATCCTGATTTCAGGGGCTTCCCGTCTACCGCCACTACTTCTTCGGGAACCTGTCTATCCACTATTCCCAAAGCCAACTCTCTGACTAGCCCGCTGTTTATAAAATTGCCTGTAGCGCCGGAATCCAGCTTAGCCAATACTTCATGGACCCTGGATCCCACCCCCAAACTACGGTGGAGCACTATGTGGGCCTCATTGGGTGACGTAAGGTCGGATGCAAGAGAGGGAATCTTCATGACTGTCTTATCTGACGAACGGGCTTTCTCCTGATTCTCTCCCTCTATTCCCATACTGGAAACGGCCGCTCTTTTCGGTCTCACTACTGGATTCTGTGTCTTCGGCTTAGAAGGGCAGTCACGCACATAGTGTCCGCGTTTGCCGCAATACATGCACAGACCTTGCGCTCTTCTATTCTCCCTTTCTGTTCGTGACAGCGGAGCCCTAATCGCGCTGAGCTCCATAGGTTCAGTTCCCCCTTCACTAGCAATGGTCTCTTTCTTAGCCCCTCTATCTGTGCCTCTATCATGAATGCGTCCATCTAGGCGCAGCGCAAGGCTGACTAAGTCAGCGCACGTGCGGGGTTGAGGATCTATTCTGGCTATCACATCCTTGAGTTCACAACATAGGCCCTGATAGAAGAGAGACATACGCTTCTCTTCCGGCCACGCGGCCTCTGCGACCAATCGGTTAAAGTGAGTCAGATACGTGACCAAATCCCCTCTCCCTTGGCGTAATGATAACAGTTCTTTGTCCGCACTGAATGAAGTGGTTCTCCTATCGAACACCCCTTCAAACGCGGTTCTAAACGAGTCCCAATCCGACAGTACCGTATCGTTATTTCTCACTAACGGTACCATCCAGTTAGCGGCATCTCCGCTAAGGTAAGAGATAGCAAAGGCCACCCTAGAGTGATTGGTTGGGAAGGAGGATGGCCGGCATGAAAAGTGCATCAACAATTGGGTAAGAAACACCTGTACCTTATGAGGATCACCCGTATACCTCTCAGGTGTCGCGAGGGGTATAGGGGGGGCCACCGAAACCTGTATAGGGGGTATGGCCGCCGAACTAGCATCAAAAGGGTTACGAGTGGTCCTATCCACCCTTTCACGTAAGGCCGCTGTCTCTAATCTAGATGCCGTTAGTTCCTGTTGCATTAAATCTAAGGCCTGCATGACTTCCTCAAGCGTCGCCATTATGAACCCACCCGACCAGGAGGAGCGGTTATTTGTAGGCGTGTAATTCTGTTATGCTCCTCTGGCTCCTCAGGATCGGTGTGATGCTATAAGGGTTCCACTTCCCGATCGTTCCGAACCCAATATGATTATCACTGAGTTACGGTCAGATCGGACAGGGGACAAAGGACGGGATAAGGACAGCAGGGACAAAGGATCTGTAAAACACAAGCATACAACACATTAGCAAACTAGTCACATCCACCATTAAATATCTACTCTCATTAGATCTCGCTAGTATCTTGTACCTTGACTGCAGATCCTCTGCACACGACACTTCCAAAGAACGCACCTCCGAGCAATGAAAACAACCCTGCATAGAATACTGATTACTTCATCAGTCCCAATAGTTTATCCCTCCTTAATGTTATGGAGCTCAAAAGCTCTACAGTACTGAAGCAATTGTAGCCCTACGGGTTTTTTCCCTATTTTTATGCGTGAGCCTCTGTATTACTAAATCCAAAGGAAATGTCTTTGCAATTTAACACGTTGGCGCTCCTCCTCTTTGGGGATCAACACGCATTCCCAGGGTGAAAGACAGGTCCCAATTCCAAGCGCTCCTCTTCACCGGGGGATCAACACGCTTTTGGTTATGACTGAGAAAATGCCAAAACTGAAAGGTCAGTACTTAACCCCTCCGTTCAAACTTCACGGAGTCTTTTCCCAAGTGCCCTTTGTCTGCTCCGTTATTCGTTCCACAGTTCTGACCCCTTGCAGCCGCACGGGTCAATCAGAACGCCAAAGATGAAGCAGCCCGCAGCGGCAATATTACTGAGAGTAGAGCAGCCGCTCTCTCTCTTACCTGTAGCTGAAGTCTCTTCGGTGAATTCCCGCGGCCCCTGACCTCTCCAACTGCTCACCTCGAAGGCGAGCGGAATCAGGGCACGCGAAGCAAAACTCTTTTTCTCCCGTCAAAGCACACGGGTTTCCCAATGTCGGCGACTCCTCGCCGACCCGCTGAATGATTCAGATGTCCAAAATTACGTGCGCTGGTTCGTGCACGCGTGTCACTCAAATAACCTCCTCCTGCCTCTAGGCATTCTGGGACCCGTAGTCCTCCGTTGTTTTTCGTCCTTTCCTATAATCTAGGCAGGCGCCTCAGCTGGATCCCGACAATGTCTTCTTTCCTGATTGATTTCTTCCTCGGAAACCACCTCTGCATACACTTGCGAAGTGGTTTTGTACTCCGCACTTCGACCAAGTCTTCCCTCGCGTGGGGCAGCTGTCTGGGGCATGTTCTTTACGTCCACAGTAGCCACACGATGGTCGTCGCGGTGTCCTGGTCGGCCACCGTCCTCGCCCGCTCCGGCCGGAGTTGTGAATGGCATCTACCCTTTCGGTCTTTACTGTAGCTCCGGTGTCGGCGTTAGGGTTAAGGGCAGCTTCCATCGCTATGGACCGGACATCTGATAGTTCATGCGACCGCGCAAGGAGTAATATTTCTTCTAGCATGATGCGAGGCTGACCCAGTATCAGCGTCCTCAGCGGTTTGTTGCGGCACACTTGAATTAGTTGCGCAGTGACTTCTTTTGTCTGGTAGACTTCCGTGCAGGGACTTATTAGCTCTCTCAGGCGTGCATGGAATGCATCCATTGTTTCTCCTTCTCTCTGCCTCAATTGCCTAAATTTAAAGCGCTCCTAGTGTGGGTTAAGTTGCGGGTCAAAGTGAGTATTCAGTGCTCGAACTGCAACGTCATAATCATTAGCTGCTCCTGTGTTTGGTAGATGTGCAAAGAGTTTATAGATTTAATCGCCGCCGAAATGCAGTAGCAGCGACCTTTTAACTTCAACATCCTTTTCTCTGGTAGCTACGAAGTAGTTATTCAGTCGTCCAATACAGACTGCCCACCTCGGAGCTGCCGTAGCCGGATCAATCAGTTCGCTGAATGGTGGTAGCGCTTGGATCTGTGAGTGGGCTGATTGTTGCATTGAGGGTCCTGCCTGTTGGGCTGGGGGCCGTCCTGCTGGAGGTGGTCCTTGCTGCTGTCCTCCTGCCGCAATGCCTGGCGGGTTCCCTTGCTGTTGCCCTCCTGAGGCGGCACCTGGTTGATCTGACATGGTGCTGTCTTGGTTATCTCGCCCTGTTTTTGGCACTCCTTATTGATGGTTGGGGTTTCCCCTGGCGCTGTGTCTGTGTTGTGGCTGGCTGGTTACTCGTTGCTGTTGGTTTTGTCGGTTTAAACTCTTGTTTTGTCTCCGTTTTTGTCTGTGTCAGTGCTTGTTTTGTTTATGCTCTTGCTGGCGCCAGTGCTTGTTTGATTTGTGTGCTGTGCCCTTCTTTAATTCGTTGTGTTGCTGTGCGCGTGACTTTCTGTTATCTTGGCCTCGCCGGTGATTTCGGCGACTCTGCCCCTTTTTGGGGCCTTCGCACGTGTCCTTTTGCCTGGGGCGGGCCTTGCTGTTACTGCGCATGCGCGCACTCTGACTTCTGCGGATCGGACCTTCCGGATGCTAGGCCTGCTGCTAGTGCTCGCGTCGCTCTGGCCCTCAGCTCACCGGCTCCCTGCGCAGCTCCTAGCATATGCCGCTTACCGGTGATGGTCCGCTTGATCCGCTTCACCTCGGGTGTGTCTCAGCATACCTCGGCGCCTCTCCACATCAGCGCCCGCTACCCCGTCCACTGCTCACGCGCACAGGTGCGTTTCAAAGCGCTGTTTCTTTATCTTGGGGGAAGCTGTTGGGATCCCATCCTTGTCGCCAGTGTGGGGGTCCCGGCTCTAGGTGGTGGCACACGACAATACAGGCATGCAGGGCCTAGGTCATAGGCTATAATTACGGGCACTGTGAAATGATTCACACGCACACATCGGCTCACTGGTCGGACCGGAAGTCCCGAGCGACCCCATCCCATTTATTTATAGCCTTCTGGCCACGCCTGGCCAGAAGGTGATACAAAGTGTGTGAGTGTTTCCGGGGCTCAGCCGAGACCCTCGGAAACACTAGAGCGCTACATAATGTAACTGGTGCTAACGTAAAGTGTTGGGCTTTCGGGTAGAATATATTTAAAACTGCAGAAAAATGCACTAAGCGGTAAAAACTAAGCCTTAATATAAAAGGGAAGACAAATAGATACCCATTTAATGGCTGATTTGTACAAAGTGAAGTCAGAAAACCTGGACAAATCGCAGCTTCTTCACTTAAATTGTGTGATCTCAGCCAAATATTTGATCTCCCCAAAATACTTTTTTCTTCATTAATGCGTATGACAGCACTTTCAAATATGAAAGTTCAGACTACCAGTAGTACAAAACTGTCACTTTTAATAAGTTCTTCTCAGTGCCACACAGTAAGAAATATCACTTTTTGAATTTTGAAGAGACATTATCATATTTTATGTGGTTTGTTGTATGATTTACCTAGCACATATTTTCAGGGCTCAGCTTGAGAAGGGACTCTAGGATCTGAGCCTGGCCGTTGGTTCAGTTCTGGCTCGTCTGTCCCTGTTAATTTATTGGCTTGCACACTTTCAACAAGGACACATTCACTTTTTAGGAACATGGAGATAAAGTGATTTACCCAGAATCACAGCACATTGAGCCGATGCCGATATTAGAACCTGGTTTCCCAGTTCCATAGTGGGCAGCTCTGGCCATAATATAAGTCTGCCATTGGCAATCCTCCTTTTTTTAAATAAATTCACAAACGTATGCAATAGGCATTCAAAGTGTAAACGTGAAAAAAATCCATTGCAAAAATGTTAAAAAACATGAAATTGAAACAGCGATTTGCTACTAACCCTGAAGTGAAGCAAAATACTTTTCAGGCAGATGTAGACGTGTACTCACAATGAAGACAGCCAATGGCTGAAGCGAGTTGGCCCATTGCCCCTTGATATATTCTTTGTGGTGGGTGAATCAAAATTTGACTGATACGTGAACAAGCCACGGTATGGAGAGAACATTGCTGAACAGAGAAACATTGGTGGGGAAGGAGAAAGAGAACTACATAGACTGATCAAAAAGTGGTCACTATTAACATTAGAGACAAAGGCCTTTGTAGCTTCCATACAAACACGACTTAAGAGAGTGAGAATAAAGCAAAGGATTCTTATCTTGATATGGAACTGTACCAATATGGTGGATTTTCACAAACATTGAGATGCCCTAAGGATACGGTTATTGGCCAGAGGTTATCCTCGGAGATTAGGACGACATGCAAACAAAAGGGCCAAATACTACAATCGTGATGCCCTTTTAGAGGGAACACTTCGCACGCCTCAAGATCGAGTTGTGTGTGTTGTCAACCATTCTGCTTTGAATTTTAAAATTAAGAACATTATTCATAAGAATTGGAAAATTCTGAACAGTGATGAAAATGAAACACAGTTGGAAAAACCTTTGGTGGCTTATCGTAGGAATCGGAATTTGCGTGACATCTTGGTCCACACTAGACCAATTGCAAATAACTCCCTACGAGAGACCTCTAGCACAGGATTACTAGTGATGCTAGGCACCCACAAGTGTGGGTCTTGCTATGCTTGTGAGGCAACAATTGTTACCGATTCCCTTTGTTATCATGGACGCAATATCAAACTAAATGATCTTACAAATTGCAGAAGTCAGAACAATATATATTTGCTGATGTGTCCGTGCGGACTAGCATATATTGGTGAGACGGCGCAAGAGATTTGCATATGTTTTAGCAAACACAAATCTGCCATACGCACAAGGAAGACTACAGCTCCTCTTGTCCAAAATTGTTTGGACAAAGGTCACTCTGAGAGTGATATTAGATGGTGTGTCTTGGAAAAGATTAAAAGTAAGGTAGGGTCACCGATTGATATTATCCGCAAAAAGAGGGCAACCTTCTGGATTTTTACATTGGACAGCGTTAAACATTGATTGAATAAAGACATTCAGTGGTATGTCACTGAACCTTGGTAGTACTCCGCTTGTCATCACTAGAAAGATCAGAAGAGATACATGTAGTCATTTCTCACAGTATTGGGGTACATTGGGTGAATATGGGGCTAGTGGACTAGATTCATGGTCCTCCGCCTTTGTTGAGTATGGATCGGCTGATCCTTGCAGAGAAATATTCTTATGTCAGATTCTTATTGGCCCTTTCTATTATAGATGCCACAGGTTCTTAGTTGCGCGGCATCGTAGGGACTGTTTTCTAGCAAAGCTTGAGTGGAAAGCCTTTTCCCTTACTGTGAGTAGGTGGTTATTTCTCGTTCCCTTAATGTAATTGAAGAGGATCTGGGGATGCTCCACATTTTTACTATACCCCGTGTGAGACCGATTTCTCATCCAGTGATATGGATGGGTAGATTTTTTGTAGTATACATAAAGGGCATCAGTAGTGGTTGTGGTTTTACTTATTGTGCCACTTACATTTCTGGCACAAATAATAGAATCGCGGTAATAAAAGGAGTGGTCAACTTATGGTGGGAAGCTAATGATAAATCAACGTTATCTTGCTGCCTAAGGTAAAATACACTAATCCCCTCAGTTGTGGTTTGCGACTGGATATAAATAGATCTATGTCATCATGTTATGCATTTTAATACATTGTTTAACTAAAGATGGGTAGTTTGACTTGGAAAGAGTAATCGCAGTAATAATGTCCCGCAGTAGACATTTTACTACAGGAGTGGGGTAAACAGGACCCCCGGTATGAAGTGCAGTGGTTACCTTGACTTTTGATAAGATGTTCCTCTTTCTGAGATGGCGGCTTTCTAAATGGTGATGTAGTCCTTTCTTTGTGTCGATCTGGGAACCTTCACACACTAAATATTTTACTCTTTAAAGATGGCGGCACCATATTGGTAATACGAGTCCCTCTACAGTGTTGATTATTTGTTTATTTACTTATTTATTCAGCTTATAAAGCGCACTATCACCTTGCAGGGGATGTATGACGTTACAACGTATACTTTAACAACGCACACCATTACAACGCAATTTTTACAACGCAGGATCCTTTACAACGAATGCCTTTACAACGCATGACATTACATAGCAGATGCTATTACAACGCATGCCATTACAACGTAAGTATAGGTAAGTATATAAATTTAAATAAATATGTCATTAATAAATATTTAATTAATTATTATTATTTTTTTATTTAAATGTATTTGCAAATATTTATATATTTATTTTAAAAATAGTGTAGGTGTTAAAAAATAATATTATAACTCCAGGGGGGAGTAATAGTAGGGTAAGTGTTGGATAATGTAGGGGTAAAAATTACTATTCTAACTCCAGGGGGGTGTAATTGTAGGGTAAGTGCAGGATAGTGTAGGGGTAAAAATTACTATTCTAACTCCAGGGGGTGTAATAGTAGGGTAAGTGCTGGATAGTGTAGGGGTAAAAATTACTATTCTAACTCCAGGGGGGTGTAATAGTAGGGTAAGTGCTGGATAGTGTAGGGGTAAAAATTACTTATATTTTTTTATTTTTAGAACTTTTTTTAAATTAATATTAAAATTACTTAAGTTAATTTATTTAATTTATTTAAAGTACTTTTTTATTAATAATTATTTTTATTGTTTATATTTATAAAATTATTAAAATTTAATTAATTAAATAATTTTTTTAATTAAATAAATGTTTTAATAAAATGATATACTTAAGTATACTTACGTTGTAATGGCATGCGTTGTAATAGCATCTGCTATGTAATGTCATGCATTGTAAAGGCATTCGTTGTAAAGGATCCTGCGTTGTAGTAGTTGCGTTGTAAAAGTAGTCCGTTGTAATAGTTGCGTTGTAACGGTTGTTTCCCCCTTGCAGGCATCCTGGCGCTAAGCGGCTCGGAGACAGGGAGGGCGTATCGGATACATGGTCAGGAACTAAGACTTGGGGAACAGCCATGTTTTTACACTTTCTAAAAGGAAGGAGCTTCCTAAATTGTCTGATTTCCCAAGGGAGCTTGTTCCACAGTTTGGCCACTGCCACCCCAAAAGATCTACCCCTGACCTAACTTTCCTAAACCTTGGTACCTTCACCAGTCTCGCAGATGAAGAGCGGAGCCTTTTTGTAGGGGTGTACCAATCAAATTGTTTCCACATGAGCACAGGACCCATCCCATGAAGGGCTTTAAAGCCAAGGCAGAGAGATTTAAATTGAACTCTCTGTCTCAGAGGAAGCCAGTGCAGTTCTGCCATGGCCGCAGACGCGGAGGACCTTCTAGGCAGCCCTAGAACTAACTTGGCTGCTGCTGACTGGATCCTCTGTAGTCTGTCAATAAGGAATTTGGGAGAATCAAGCAGAATGGCGTTACAGTAGTCTAACCTACTGAGAATCGTACACCTTGCCACTAGCGTGCGCACCTGAGGATCTAACAAAGAGAAGATTTTTCGCAAGGACCTAATGATCACAAAACAACAAACTGTCGTTTTTGTAACCTGGGCTTCCATGGTAAGTTTGTTGTCAAACATAATGCCCAGATTACGGACAGTTTTTACAGGCCGATTTGCTGTAGAAGTTCCAGAGCGCCAAAAGTTCCAGGGAAGGACATGAGGAATCCTGTTCACAGAGCAAAAAATCACCTCAGTCTTCCCTGCATTAAATTGTAGTGAGTTGTCCTGAAGTCAGCGAGCTGTGTCCCGCAGACAGTTATGAAACACATCCACTGATGTTGAATCCTCTCCCTCAAAGGAGAGAATCAGCTGCGTGTCATCAGCATAATTTATGATGTCGATATTATATGCTTCGATGACCGCAATCAGAGGTTTCAAATAAATGTTAAATAAAATAGGGTTAATTGCCGAGCCCTGAGGTACACCATGCAGCACGTTGGAGAAGGCAGATTGGAAAGGAGGGAGGGACACCGCCTGCTGTCTGTCCTGCAAAAAGGACTAAAACCATTGTAAAGCACAGCCTCTCACCCCAACCTCACTCAATCTTATTAGCAGTATTTCATGGTTGACCGTATCAAAGGCAGCAGACAGGTCGAGCAGGATCAGCGCTGCTGCCTGACCCTTGTCTGCCCGCCTCTGAAATTCCCCCATAACGGTCACCAAGGCCGTCTCGGTACCGTGAGCAGGCCAAAATCCGAACTGTACCTCCTCCAGCAAGTTATATTGTTCCAGGTGCCTAGAAGAGTGTTACTAGCTACACGTTCCACAATCTTGGCCGGGAACGGCAACAAGGAAATAGGACAGTCAGGATCAAAAGATAACAAAAAGAGATTGCCAGTACTGATAATACCGCAGTAACATGAATTCGGACACAGTACTTGAGAAAATATTCAAGACTGGGGGCTAGTTGATAGCTTTTTATTCTTATTTTTGATTTTATCAAAAGATACTTTTTTTCATATTCAAAACACAAACATGTACAACATATTTATCAAAAAAGTCACAATAGGGGGGTATCATTCGTCATATCAATCATGTCACAATCATACAACATGCAAGCATTCATGGGGAGAAGGGGTGCACTAGATAAGAAAGCTACAAAATTTACCAAAACATACAATATTTACAATATAATATCAAACATAAGACAAGAATAACCACAGTCTGCAAAAACACTTAAACAATATTTTCATTTGGTGTATGATCGATTATACCGTACATTCCTATAGTCAAGTATGAGAATACTTTCCTGCGCAGGAGCCTGTGTGCAGTGCTGCCAAAGACGCCGTCGTTTGGGAAATCTGCTCAATCCTAAATCTCTTAAATAATCTCAACTGACTGATTGAAAATATTTGCCGAGAATTCTAAAGGCCCTGAAGAGAATCCCTACAAGTCATTGGGATTCGAAACGCGTAGGCCCAAGCCACATTCCTGTCTGCTCTAGTGATAAGCGTAAATGTCAGGATAATTGTTGCTTATCACTAATCCCTGTACATTATCCTTTCTCTAAACATTTAGAAAGTATTCTCATACTTGACTATAGGAATGTACGGTATAATCGATCATACACCAAATGAAAATATTGTTTAAGTGTTTTTGCAGACTGTGGTTATTCTTGTCTTATGTTTGATATTATATTGTAAATATTGTATGTTTTGGTAAATTTTGTAGCTTTCTTATCTAGTGCACCCCTTCTCCCCATGAATGCTTGCATGTTGTATGATTGTGACATGATTGATATGACGAATGATACCCCCCTATTGTGACTTTTTTGATAAATATGTTGTACATGTTTGTGTTTTGAATATGAAAAAAAGTATCTTTTGATAAAATCAAAAATAAGAATAAAAAGCTATCAACTAGCCCCCAGTCTTGAATATTTTCTCAAGTACTGTGTCCGAATTCATGTTACTGCGGTATTATCAGTACTGGCAATCTCTTTTTGTTATGTTGTATGACGGCTCAGCCATACTGATTAGAGCCAACCCCTAGTTGTTTATTGAGGATCAAAAGATGGCTTCTTCAGCAAAGGTGACACCAAAGCTTGCTTCCATTGGGGAGGGACCACAATACTAGCTAAAGACTGATTACAGATCAGGCGGAGAGTTGGTAACAATTCTTCCTCAAACTCCTTCCAGATCTTGTGTGGTACCAGGTCCAGGGGTGAGCCGGAGGAAATACCTTGTGCCAACCTGCTAAAATCCTTCGCCGCCAAAGGCACAAACTCAGATAGATGTTCAGCGACCTGACAAGCGGGGTCAATATCCACACCCTCCGAATCACTCACCACAGGAGCATCAGTGCTCGTAGCCTCAGAGACTATATTCCCAGCTGCTTGATGGCCACCCTCCAGTTCATCAATAATCAGATGGATTTTCTCCTGGAAGAACCTAGCCAGGTTTTCACAGAGTTCTTGAGAGGGAGGTATACATGATTACACACTCATGTGGAGGTGATTATGTTGCGTGCGTTTTTTAATGGCGTCCGGGTGAAGTGTTTAAATACCTCCGGCCTTGATGTAGCGGGCGACTTTGTCGAATTCATGGCGTTCGGCTCCCATTGAGGCACCATGTGGAGAGAGGCAAAGATCATAATGAAGGTAAGGATGGGCTTGGTCGCTACTACTAAATTTATTGTCGAAGGGCTGGGTAGTTAAAATACAACGTTGTGGTCATAGATGTGCTGGGTAGTAGTGGTGTGCACGACTGCTCACGGAAGTATTCATGCGCATGTCCAGTAGTAAGGAACATAAGACACTGGCAACCTTGTATTAAGGAGTGAGGGGGATCAATAGGACCGGAGAGAAAGTATTATGGTTAGATTCTCCCACCTACGGTGTTGTATGCATCAGTAGGTGCTAGATACTGGATGTAGGTTTGATATAGTGTAGGCTTTGGAAGTCTTTTATGTAGGAAGGTGGATATCTGACTATGGTTACCCCCAAACTTTTTGCCTGGTGTTTAGCTGGTTTTTGACATAGTTGGCCTGGGATCCTGCTATTCAGGGCCCCAGGCTGATTGCTCTCTCCTTAAAATGGACTCCATGTACCTTAGGTGCATACACAATTGGAACTGGTTCACCTTATAGGCCCCTGTAACAGTGTACCCTAGGTACCCAGGGCATAGGTGTTTCCAAGGCCTACCAGGGGCTGCAGCATGTATTGTGCCACCCCTGGCCTGGCCTCCATATTTGACACAACTGGCTGATCACTCAGCTGGGGTAAGTTGGTGTAATCACCTCTTACTTAGATATAGTATCCCTATATCTAACCTTAAACTGGACACATATGTTCCTATCAGCCACTCCTATGGAAGGCCTCTTCAATCCTGGAGGCAGAGTGCTTGGAAATATGTGAGATGGTGCTCTAGCATGAGCTGAGCCTGTCTGCAGCTGTCGGGAACCACTCCCTAAGCTGTTCCGGGATATTGCCATACCATATACTCTTAAGTGCATTATAATCCTTGCGGTTAAATGCTATCTTTGGTTTGGCTTTATCAAAACATGCCGAGTAAGGTGTCATACGAATTGGAATACTATCCCCTCGACAGTTCTGTCGACGGGGATAGCATTCCACCCTTCTAGAGGGACACGACATGTGTGTAGCCTTAACCCCGGTTAAAGTTAACCAGAGCCTCAGCATCACAAAATGGATGCTGCCACCACAGACACGAGTCTGGCCTCCTGCTGCTGACCAAAACTCGGCAAATGGTGGCCTGGACAAAGGGTTTCCTGCCTTGGGAGGTGCGAGCACCACCCCAGACATGGATTTGTGTATTGGGTAGGACAGGGCTGAATAGAATCAGACATGCCCGGGGCACACAAGGTGTCCCCGTGCATAAGCCAGTCCAAACCGGTCCTGGGACTTTCCAGACCCTGGCCTGGCGAGGAGCTGGACAAAGGAAAGGGGGTGTAACCGCCCCCCTTCCTGGTTCCTCCCAGAGGAGGGACCTAGTAGGTGATCCACCCCTCAGATTGGGAATAAGAGTGGGAGCAGTGCCATTGCACGGCAGATCATCCTGAATCAACTTGAAATAAAGAAGAAGACTGGACTTCGACATTCTGCTGCTCAGAAGACTGAAGAGAATCTCCCTTGTGGCCTAGGAGTGGCCACCCTGTGAATACAGGCACCAACCAGCACCTCGACGTCTGCTTTGCCGCCGCCTCCCGCCGGAGCCCGAGCCCAGAGCCTGACAAGACCCAGACTCCCAGACCTCTCACAGCCCGATCCACAGTCCCTGCGAAGAAGGGACCCGTGGAGGCACCGAGTGACGTGGGACCGGACCTCTTGGAAGACACTCGAAAAGCTGACTGCGCAGCAACCGAGGCATCCTCGACGTTGTGCTTTGGGGACTGAGAACCCCCACCACCGAGCAGCCCTTGCACCGAAGATCAGCCCCCCAGCATCTCCACGATCTGCGTGGGGCCCTTTTGCATTGTGCCACTCGACGTGCCATCCCGGCCACTAGCCACGTGGTCAGCGGCCATCTTGGCGACTACAACGACAAACTACACTGCGGGTCTGGTTGCTCCAGACTTGCCCAAGCTCCTGTGAAAAGGAGCACTCGCTCTGACCTTGCTGGTCCGAGTGTTAAGCCTTTTTTTTTACTCCTGCGTGGCTTGCATTAGCCAAGGCCTGTTTGCTCCGATCAAGTTGCCGACACTGCCAACAGTGAGAAGCCTGCGTGGGGCAGCTCGTGACCGACTCCTGGACGTCCTCGACCCCCGGTGTCCACGTGGCTGCAGAGAGAAGCTACACCTCGACGCCTGTTTGCACCCGACATCGCCTGGTTCCAATCTGGTTCCACGGTAGTCACTGGCTAGTGACTTTGAACATTGTCCCCTCTGCTTTCAGGTCTTCACAACTTCAGATCCACCCTTGGATTCACAGGAACTCTTCTCCTCGAGCCGCCTGCAGCATCTTCAGCTCCAAGCACCATCGACCAGCGTGACGAAACCCGACACTACTTCGACCCTGTGTACCCGCTTCCTGTGGGTGAGGTAACTCAGCTCCGCCGGTGTTCCTACACTGGTACACATCTCAAGGGCCTGTGTCTTAAGTTTCAGCGTTCTAGGTCACTTGGAAGGTTCCGAACTAACTAACTTTGTACTTTTTACGCACCATAGACTTTACATTGAGAAGTGCGTGCACTTTAGACACTGCACCCGAGTCCAGCGGGCCTTTCCCGACTTAATCATTGATAGTCTCGAATAGCTCCAGCGATTCCCAAGGCCCTAGGCCTGTTTCCTTTCTGATTGGTATCTCTTATACCACTTTCTTAGTATATGGTTTAGGTGGCCCCTAGGGCTCATCTATATTGTGCAACTTTTGTGTATTTTAAACTGTCTTGTGATTAAACGCTTGTGCTTCTGTGCTCATAAAGAGTCCAGGGGATTTTATAGTTAATAAATCAATATATATTTTCAATATATATCTGTGTGGTGTCCTTTCATTTGGTATTCAAGGGGGTTGTGTATGGTAATACAGCTGGCTTCACATGCCTTTCAGAGTTTAGCCTAAGACTGCTTTGTCCACGTTACCACTAGGATAACTGGTCTACAAGGTTGAATTACAACCAATCATCATAAGGGTTGCTTGGCATGGTACAAAGTGATCACTAGAATTAGTGAGCATTATATACCAGGCCAACTTCTCACATTGGTGAGCAGCGGATTGGGATCTGAGCTTGCTGTTGTTTTACCATTACAATCTTTGAGATTATCATTTGAAAGATCATACAGGTACCTGCTAGGTACATATAAAACAAGACTAGTATACTTAAGTTCTACTGAACTTAGTTGTTGTAGAGCAAAGGGAGTAGCACACCCTGACTACAACTACTAGATAGGTTTAGTAGATAAACACCAGTGTAAGTAGATTGCAACACATCCACCCACACTAGAGCAATGTCTGGAGCAGAGGGTTCCACTGGGAACATCCCTGTTGAGAGTGACCCTCCAAGGGCACCATCCAGATTTGCTATTTTTTCCTTTAAGGAACTAAGACAGCTTTGTGTCTTAAGGGGTCTGAGGACAGGGCCTTCCCCTACCACAGACCACCTAAGAGAGCTCTTGGATCAGTCTGAGACTCTATAGACCTCTAAGGCAGACCCCACAGGGGATGCTGAAGGAGGCCATCCTTCAGAGGATGACACTGTAGACACCCCTGTCCCTATCATCCTGGTAAATGAGGAAGCCCCCATCACTGGAGCTCCTCAGGTAGATGAGGAGGAGGAAGAGGAAGAAGAGACAGAAGGGGGAGCAGTGAGTCAGATGATGACAGAAATAGTCAGGTGCTGGCCAGTAGACTGAACTAAGCTAACTTAAGCCTATTTGGGACTGAATCAGGTAACAACCCATTCAGACCCCCAGGTGGACTTAACCAGGAGCCTAGGAGGAGAAGGACTCACTCAGGTGACTCTAACAACTCCCATGCTTCTAGAGGTTCTCATGGTCACTCCAGAAGGGAGATGACTAGCCCTCAGAGAAGGGAACATGAGGCCAACATGAGAGAGGCTGAATTGAGGATCCAGAGACAAGAGTTAGAGGTTGCCCTGGCCCAAGAGAAACTTGCTAGAGCAAGACAGCCTAGAGAGAGTGGATTAGGATCCACTGGTGGCAGCACTATCCCTAAGGATAAAGACAGGTCTTTTGATACAAGAAACCTGAGTAAGATTGTGCCCCCCTACAAAGCTGGGGATGATTTCCACAAATGGATGACTGCACTTGAGAGAGCCTGCAGAGTACAGCAGATCCCTCAGGAGCAGTGGGCAGCAATCTTGTGGCTCTCCTTTGAAGGTAGAGGCCGAGACAGACTCCTCACAGTTAGTGACGGGGATTCTAGAAACTACCTGGTCCTGAAGAGTGCTCTGATTGATGGATTAGGCGTAACCACTGAACAGTACAGGTTAATGTTCAGAGATACCCAGAAGACACAGACTCAGGACTGGTCTGGATTTGTTGAATGTGCCACTAAGGCTCTGGAGGGCTGGTTGCTGGGAAGTAAGGTTACTGACTATACGGGATTGTATAATTTAATTATGAGAGAGCAAATCTTAAGTAATTGTCAAAATCAGCTTCTACATCAGCACCTGGTTGACTCTGATCTGACCTCCCCACAAGAATTGGGTAGGAGGGCAGACAAATGGGTCAGAACCAGGATCAGGCCTAAGAACCAGGGTGGTGACCAAAAGAAAGAGACTACCAAGCCTCAAGAGAAGGGTGGGGATAAAAGTAAGGAAAAGACTTCCCCAGGGCCCCAAAACTCCAAGAATGGGGGTGGGTCCCAAGACACTTCTACAACCCAGAAAAAGCCTTATTGTCATACCTGTAAACAGGTGGGGCATTACAAAACAGATAGCTGTTGTCCCAAGAATGGCAATAAAGAGAATATACCTCCAGGTAAGGCTCCAACACCTCCTGTCACTGTTAGCAGTGGTCCCCCAGGTGGTGGGAGCACCCCCAAGAATTTGGGTGGGTTTACTTTTGGAGGACAGGTGGACTCTGGCCTATCCAGGTCCCCAACTCAGATACTCTTGTCTATGAGACTGGCATGGGGTTTGCCAATTTCACTGCTTGCCCAAACACTTTGAGCAAGTATAGACAGGAGCCCCTCATCAATGGCTTGAAAGTTGAGGCCTTCAGAGACACAGGGGCTAGCATCACCATGGTGGCTGAATGTCTAGTCCCCTCAAGGCAACTTTTACCTGATGCCAAATATCAGGTGACAAACATTGATGGCATAGAAACCAATCATCCCATGGCAGTAGTCAATCTTAGCTGGGGAGGTGGCACTGGCCCGAAGAGAGTGGCAGTGTCAGAAAACTTGCCTGTAGATTGCCTACTGGGTAATGATTTGGAAATCTCAGCCTGGGCTGAGGTTGAACAGCAAACCCATTCTAGAATTGTAAATCTCCATGGAAAGGTTAGTGGGGCTGTGATGGCTACAGCCCCAATCCAAGATGTCCTTCCTGAAAAGGTTGGGAGGGCTGAGCAAAACTCAGCCCCATCTTTAGATAACTTCCCTGCTGAAAAGAGTAGCAGGGCTGTACTAGTAACAGCCCATACCCAAACTGAGTCTCCTCCTGAAAAGGTTGGTGGGGCTGTGATGGCCACAGCCCAAACTCAAACTGATACATGGGTAGTGAAGCCTGAAATGATGGATCACTCCACCCAAACAGAGAGCATTGAGGAGGAAGAGAAATCTCCCTCCCACCAGACTTTAGGAAAGGATTAGCCTCCTCAGGGAACTGATCTTAGCCCTGATGAAGGAACTGTCCCAGAGGTTGTTAGGCCTGGCCTAACAGAGCCTCTGATGGCAGTGGACCCTTCTCAGGTGGGACCCAGTCTGGAGCAGGTAACCTGCCCCTCTCTACCTTGCCTTACTCAGCCCAGGGCTGCAGAGGACAAGAAGGACAGTGAGACCCAAAGGGCCCCCTGTCAAATAAAGCACCCCATCAACAGATTAGGGGCACCGAAACTAGTAGCCCTAGTGAGGTGCAAACTTTAAAAACTCCTGAGGAATCCCCCTTAAAAGTAGTTAGGGACCTCCCCCAGATGGATATTGTTGGGCACAGCCAAACCTGGGACCCTCAGGGCCCAAACCTGAACTGTCCCTCCAGTAAACCAAACAGAGGGACCCAGCCTCCAGCTTTAGGTAGCCAGAGGTTGACCCTGAGAGCACAGTGCAACTCAGTCAAAGAAAGAAAGGCACACATGGTGGAGAGTGATTGGAGGAAGCTGAGCCCTACAGAGGAAACTCACTTCAGTACTCCATCTCAACACCAGCCTTTGACTTTGCAAAGACACACCACAGGTAGAGATTCCCTATGGTGGAGACCCTCAGATACCCTTAGGGTGAGGGGTTGCTTAGTGGACCATGAGACAGGGGGTTACCAAGCCAGAGCTGGTACTTCCTTATATGGCCACTTAGGCAATATAGGCTTACCTGGTCAAGGATAGCCTTATCTCCTTTTGTTTGGGGGGGGTTATGTAGGAAGGTGGATATCTGACTATGGTTACCCCCAAACTTTTTGCCTGGTGTTTAGCTGGTTTTTGACATAGTTGGCCTGGGATCCTGCTATTCAGGGCCCCAGGCTGATTGCTCTCTCCTTAAAATGGACTCCATGTACCTTAGGTGCATACACAATTGGAACTGGTTCACCTTATAGGCCCCTGTAACAGTGTACCCTAGGTACCCAGGGCATAGGTGTTTCCAAGGCCTACCAGGGGCTGCAGCATGTATTGTGCCACCCCTGGCCTGGCCTCCATATTTGACACAACTGGCTGATCACTCAGCTGGGGTAAGTTGGTGTAATCACCTCTTACTTAGATATAGTATCCCTATATCTAACCTTAAACTGGACACATATGTTCCTATCAGCCACTCCTATGGAAGGCCTCTTCAATCCTGGAGGCAGAGTGCTTGGAAATATGTGAGATGGTGCTCTAGCATGAGCTGAGCCTGTCTGCAGCTGTCGGGAACCACTCCCTAAGCTGTTCCGGGATATTGCCATACCATATACTCTTAAGTGCATTATAATCCTCGCGGTTAAATGCTATCTTTGGTTTGGCTTTATCAAAACATGTCGAGTAAGGTGTCATACGAATTGGAATACTATCCCCTCGACAGTTCTGTCGACTGGGATAGCATTCCACCCTTCTAGAGGGACACGACATGTGTGTAGCCTTAACCCCGGTTAAAGTTAACCAGAGCCTCAGCATCACAAAATGGATGCTGCCACCACAGACACGAGTCTGGCCTCCTGCTGCTGACCGAAACTCGGCAAAGGGTGGCCTGGACAAAGGGTTTCCTGCCTTGGGAGGTGCGAGCACCACCCCAGACAGGGATTTGTGTATTGGGTAGGACAGGGCTGAATAGAATCAGACATGCCCGGGGCACACAAGGTGTCCCCGTGCATAAGCCAGTCCAAACCGGTCCTGGGACTTTCCAGACCCAGGCCTGGCGAGGAGCTGGACAAAGGAAAGGGGGTGTAACCGCCCCCCTTCCTGGTTCCTCCCAGAGGAGGGACCTAGTAGGTGATCCACCCCTCAGATTGGGAATAAGAGTGGGAGCAGTGCCATTGCACGGCAGATCATCCTGAATAAACTTGAAATAAAGAAGAAGACTGGACTTCGACATTCTGCTGCTCAGAAGACTGAAGAGAATCTCCCTTGTGGCCTAGGAGTGGCCACCCTGTGAATACAGGCACCAACCAGCACCTCGACGTCTGCTTTGCCACCGCCTCCCGCCGGAGCCCGAGCCCAGAGCCTGACAAGACCCAGACTCCCAAACCTCTCACAGCCCGATCCACAGTCCCTGCGAAGAAGGGACCTGTGGAGGCACCGAGTGACGTGGGACCGGACCTCTTGGAAGACACTCGAAAAGCTGACTGCGCAGCAACCGAGGCATCCTCGACGTTGTGCTTTGGGGACTGAGAACCCCCACCACCGAGCAGCCCTTGCACCGAAGATCAGCCCCCCAGCATCTCCACGATCTGCGTGGGGCCCTTTTGCATTGTGCCACTCGACGCGCCATCCTGGCCACTAGCCACGTGGTCAGCGGCCATCTTGGCGACTACAACGACAAACTACTCTGGGGGTCTGGTTGCTCCAGACTTGCCCAAGCTCCTGTGAAAAGGAGCACTCGCTCTGACCTTGCTGGTCCGAGTGTTAAGCCTTTTTCGACTCCTGCGTGGCTTGCATTAGCCAAGGCCTGTTTGCTTCGATCAAGTTGCCGACACCGCCAACAGCGAGAAGCCTGCGTGGAGCAGCTCGTGACCGACTCCTGGACGTCCTCGACCCCCGATGTCCACGTGGCTGCAGAGAGAAGCTACACCTCGACGCCTGTTTGCACCCGACATCGCCTGGTTCCAATCTGGTTCCACTGTAGTCACTGGCTAGTGACTTTGAACATTGTCCCCTCTGCTTTCAGGTCTTCACAACTTCAGATCCACCCTTGGATCCACCGGAACTCTTCTCCTCGAGCCGCCTGCAGCATCTTCAGCTCCAAGCACCATCGACCAGCGTGACGAAACCCGACACTACTTCGACTACTTCAATCTTTACCTGCAGCCTTTGATTGCATCCCTGGCCGAGTTGGGCTGCAGAGTCTACAATTATGCTGACGATACTCAGCTAGTGCTGAGTATCGATAACACAGGGACAGCACAAACCCAAGCTCAAAATATCCTGAGGTACACCGTAGGGTGGATGACGAAAAATCTACTAAAGATCAACCCGGATAAGACCGAGGTATTGGTAATTCCATCTACCACCTCACCGTGGAGTGATCTGTATTGGCCTGCTGAGCTTGGATCAGCCCCAAAACCTAGTGCCAACGTAAAGAGTCTGGGGATTAAATTAGATTGTGACCTATCAATGTGCAGTCAAATTTCCGCTGTTGTTGGAACCTGCACGAACATCATCAGACAATTGAGAAAGTTAGCTCCCTTCCTTTCTCATTCTATGATACGCTCAATTGTAGCAGCAACTGTCATTTCACGGATCGATTATGGGAATGCCCTGTATCTTGGCCTCCCAAAAATGTTGACAAACAGACTCCAGGTCGTAATGAATGACGCCGCACGGCTAATCTTCGGAGTGCCCAGACGAACAAAGGCCTCCCCTCTTCTCCAAAACCTTCATTGGCTCCCTGTTAAGGAGAGGGTTGAGTTTAAGAGCCTCTGTATAGCGCATAAGGCGATCTACGGCCATGCGCCGGCCTACATCAAAGCTCGCCTGGAAGTATACAACCCGAAGAGAACACTCAGATCATCGGACTCTCAGTTATTGGTCTGCCCCCGCTATAAATTAGTGACTAAGGGAGGGAGAGCCTTCTCTGTTCTGGCCCCCCAATTATGGAACAAGCTGCCTGAGGGGCTACGCAGGGAGATGAATCTCCTACGGTTCAGGAAATCACTGAAAACCCTGCTGTTTAGAAGAGCCTTGATCGCAATGTAGTCCTGTAGCTGCGTCTCTCTCAGGAGTGAACCAAGTTATTGTAATGACATCGATTTCCAAGCGCTTAGAGGCCTGCAGGTGATTGGGCGCGCTATAAATCTAAACTAACAATAACAATAACAACCCTGTGCACCCGCTTCCTGTGGGTGAGGTAACTCAGCTCCGCCGGTGTTCCTACACTGGTACACATCTCAAGGGCCTGTGTCTTAAGTTTCAGCGTTCTAGGTCACTCGGAAGGTTCCGAACTAACTAGCTTTGTACTTTTTACGCACCATAGACTTTACATTGAGAAGTGCGTGCACTTTAGACACTGCACCCGAGTCCCGCGGGCCTTTCCCGACTTAATCATTGATAGTCTCGAATAGCTCCAGCGATTCCCAAGGCCCTAGGCCTGTTTCCTTTCTGATTGGTATCTCTTATACCACTTTCTTAGTATATGGTTTAGGTGGCCCCTAGGGCTCATCCATATTGTGCAACTTTTGTGTATTTTAAACTGTCTTGTGATTAAACGCTTGTGCTTCTGTGCTCATAAAGAGTCCAGGGGATTTAATAGTTAATAAATCAATATATATTTTCAATATATATCTGTGTGGTGTCCTTTCATTTGGTATTCAAGGGTGTTGTGTATGGTAATACAGCTGGCTTCACATGCCTTTCAGAGTTTAGCCTAAGACTGCTTTGTCCACGTTACCACTAGGATAACTGGTCTACAAGGTTGAATTACAACCAATCATCATAAGGGTTGCTTGGCATGGTACAAAGTGATCACTAGAATTAGTGAGCATTATATACCAGGCCAACTTCTCACATTTTATACCTCAATTAATGCGATATGGGTAATGAACATTATTGATGTCTCTTACAGCGCTGAGAAAACATACCGCGGCCCACAGAGAAGTAATCATTGCCCAAAACTGTCGCATGACAGTCATTATTAAGACGAGCGAGTGTAAAACCGAACGTCGCTATAAAAGGTACCCTTGTTGTGAATATATCAATCAGCATATGGAGAGTACCATCGTGCTTCGACATGGTGGGCAATGGACTGCCTCTTAGTGACAGTATTTCCCTTTTATTTTTCCTCAGCTACGGAAAATATATGCTTGCCAAAACTGATGCGCCACGTGTACAATTAGAAGGAGTGAGCGCATAACCCAATTTAGTTTTTCAAAAAAAGGTACTACTGCTGTGAACATATCAGTTAACACATTGAGAGCACTCTCGTGCTTTGTCACGTTGGTAAATGGACAGCCCCTTTGTGATAGCAACTCCCTTCTAATTCTTAACATTGGAGCATTTTTCATTAGAAGTTGTCACGCATCGCCCATAATGTGATCGAGGTAAGGAGTATGTTCTAATTGGAGTGGACCAAGCAGTGAAATAGGGTATCTGGAGAAAGGCGATCCTTTGATTTGTCTCTTGTTTATTTTTGACAGAAGGCAGAAACTTTTAAAAAACACTTGACACAGCGAAGTCTACCAATTAAGTGTCAGTGTCAGTGGGGAGGAATCAGTAGTAAGTCCCGAAACAGAATCCCTTGTCCTAATGCATGGTATTTGATCTCTGGATAGTTGATCATAATGTAGGAGTGTTGGTGTTAGTACTCTGTCTTTCTTACTGAAAATGACAAGTTGGTGGTGGTGATAGGTTCTTTGGGTTATTTGTTGACTCATCGTTAGCCCTTAGTAAGTAGGGGCGAGATGAGTACACTGTCACGTGGTGTTGGTGATTGGCACAGTATGATTGACACAGACTGTGGTTTTTTAACATGATGTCAAATTGAAAGTAATTATAATAAAGTTGCTCTGGATATATAGTATTGTGGTCCGATTAACATATTATTGTGAAAATATATATATTTTGTGGGCGATATTCTTAATGTACCTATACCTTTGCAGGTTTGCCCCCACCCCGGGTGGAGCGGCCTTTTTTGATCTGATATCTGGCAGGTCCTGAGGAATGTGGCGTCCTATTTCATTACTAGCCACGAAAACGTGTCAACCAATGCTTTTCAGATCCTGCTACATGCAGTTATTGTATTTGGTCACTAAGACTACTATACCATCTCTTGTTGTTTACTTCCCAGATGTATGAAATGACGAGTGTGGTGTTTAGGGAGTGTAAGAGATTTGTATGAATGAGATGTTGGTGATAGTTTGATTTTTGCCTCTCTACCTGGGGTTACTCACTATTTATTGTTCTTGTTTGACTCTCCATTGATATGTGATTATATAATCTTTTGGATAATAATAATGTGTAGAGTTGCTTATGTATAGTATTCAAAAGGAAAAATATGATGAAAAATTTTTGATAAAATAAATAAAATTAAAATAAATATATATTTTGTAAATTGTCGTATCATGTTGTTGTCAATTCATAGTTAGCCCACTTTTTGAATTAGTGCTAAATCAGTCAAAAGAAATATAGGTCAAGAGGGAGACTTTTGTTCTTGTTGTGTTCTTATCTTGATTTAATATGTGAAGCAGCAAACTCTGTACCTTTGATTTTCCTGTTGAGCTGCTGAGGTTCGATAAGGTGTGTCCCTAGTTAGCAGGCCATTCCTTGACTTCAGATACATGCTTCTAGCCAGACCCCAAATCTCACAAAGGGAATGCTTGAAAGGAGGTATTTGGACACTGTTATGTTATGTTAAAAATGTATTTATTGAGGAGCTACGTCAGCAAGCAAGATGGCTGCTTAGGCTCCCGGCTCCGTCGACCTTCGTAACCCGCTGCGATATCCTGCATGTTATCCTGATTTAACGCCTGGCCTCTGTGTGCATGCACTGTCCCGCACTCCGATGGTGAAATCCGGAAACTTTTATCGGCTTGTTTGACGGAGTTACATCGAGTTTAAGTTTGCGGCCTGCTCCAGCGGTGAAGTCGGGGCCTGGAGTACTTTCACCGCCGGGCTGTAGTGCAACAACATCGGCCAGGAGACTCGGGCTGGGCCCGGTCGACCGGAGTGGAGGCTTTGTTACAGCCCGAATTTGGTGGCGATCGTTGTCATTGCTCAGTGTCGACGAAGGAGTGAGTCTGCGTGCTGCTGGCTGCGGGTGGGGGCCCCCGTCCCGCGGACCCGGTTTGCGCCCTCCGGGGTTCGGTGGTTCGGGGTCACCAGCCTGCGGCCTTAACTGGGTTGACCGTGGCTGCGAACAAAGACTGGTCACCCTTCGCATCTGCACGTTCGAGATCCTGTCTGTCCCCCCCGAGGATGCCGGATTCTCCCGGGGAGGTGATAGAGATTGATATCGAGCACGAGAATATGGATCAAACTGTGCATGAGCCATCGCTGAGGTTAATACTGTCAGAACTTTGGGCATTCCGCTCACATGTGGATACTTTGTTGAGCAAATTGGACACTCGCCTATCTGAAATGCTCCTGGTGGAACCGGGCCCGGCCTTATTGTTGAAACGGGATTCTGCAGCCATTCAAAACGCGGCCATTTTGACTCCGTGCGAGGACCCCGTGAGGAAACGAGTACTGGAACCATCGATGGTGCCCTGGTGGACGGTGTTCCCGAGGATGTCATGGTATTGCTGAACCTTCCACCACTACCGGCTTTGGAGATAGCGTCAGGCGTTCCCCTCCCGGAGACTTTTGTCTGTGACTTTCCATCTATTTTGTGGTCATCTTCTCCCTTCCTGGTGACGCTTCGACTCCTGTTCAAGACACATTGGGACTGTTCATCTCTGAGGGAGAGTTCGTCTGCATCTACAGTTCATGAGGACTCACTGCCTGCTGGTAGCCATGGGCTGATTTCTGCTGACTCTTTTCTTCTTTATTGCCTCTTTGTGTGCCTTTGGGTCCCGCTAGAAGGGGTTCGTGTTTTGGTTCGGAAGGGCCAAGGTTAAGATCGGCTGGATCGGGATGGGTTGGCATGGCTTTTACAAGTGTTGGACCTGCAACTGTTTGCTCTAAGAGGCTGGGCGGTGTCTCACGGTACCCTCTAATTTCTCTACATTGCTGTCATAAGTTTGTCTGTTAATGATAGGGGGTGGCTGTTTCAGGCGGGGGGTCTAAAGGGACTGGGAGCCCACATGGATATGCCTTCCTCCGTTCTTTCTTTTCCTACCTTTGGGGTTTTAGTTATTAGGGGCAACAGGCACACTGCTGGTGGGGTTAGGTTGTAGCCATTTGCAGGGGTGCAGGGTGGGGGGCTGGAGTTTTTTTTTTTTTGCCTTTTTTATTTTCTATGGCCTTTTCCTCTATCTCTTTCTTTTCTGGTAGGGTCAGTATAGCTACGAATCATTCGGATTCTTATCGTATGCTTGTATTTCGTGCTTTTGCTTTTATGACATCCTGATTTATGGGCGGGCAGGCCTCGAGTATTGGCGCAACATGGAAATGTATATTGTGTGTTCCTTTGTACCGACCTATATGCTCTGGCGCCAAATCTCCATTATAGTGGTCATTACATGTATATCCTGTTTCTTACCCTGCCCCCCGCATTCTCCTGTTCGACTGTATGGCACCTGATCCTCTCTTATATAATATAAAATGAAACCTCTGTCTTATCCTGAAATCCAGCTATGCATTCCAATACAAGTTTTATTCTGAATCGCTGCCGGCTGATGAGCTGTGTCGTATTGTGATATCAACAATTTTAATTTGTCTAGCGGCCGGCCCCCGCAGTTGTAGGCCCCTGCTTGTTTTTCTACTGAATGCTAAAATAAAGGTTTTTCAAAAACAAATGTATTTATTAAGCGCACGTACGCCCGTAGGCTTCATGACGCTATCGGAAGAGAACATAACATAAAGTAATACTCTAGAAGTAAGCCTGTTTAAAGAGCCAAATTCTTGAGAGAGTGTCTAAAAGTAAGGAGGTCAGTCCTCTGCCTTACAGGTAGAGGAAGAGAATTCCAGAAAATGGCTGCAAGATGGTCAAAACAGTTGCCCCCCAAGCGTTTTTTCTTGAAAGTAGGAACAACTAAAAAAGATTTATGCGCAGAGCGAAGATTTAATGAAGGATTATACCTAGAGACGAGTTTCTTGATGAATTTTGGGCCTGTGTTCTGTAAAGCTTTAAAAATAATACATCCAGTCTTGAACGCAACCCTTTGCTTTACAGGTAGCCAATGTAATCTTTCCAGACCAGGTCTAATAGGTTGCCATTTAGGTTGTCTGCAAATCAGCCTGGCTGCTTGATTTTGGACAAGCTGAAGTCTTTTCAGCTGGCCTACTGGAAGTCCCAAATAGAGACTGTTGGAAAAATCTAGTCGGGAAAGAACAAGGGCAATAATTACCTGAATAAGAGCAGATTGCGTCAAGAACTGGGCTATTTTCTTTATTTTCTTAAGTTGAAAAAAACTAGCAGAAACTACTGTTCCAACTTGTCCTTTCAATGAAAGGTCTGCACTAAGCGTGACCCCCAGACTTTTAACAGAGAGAGATTTTATGGGTGCGGCTCCCATATCAGATGGCCAGAAACATGGGCCCCAACTCAATTCACTTTTCCCAGGCAAGATCAACTCTGTCTTGCCTGGGTTAAGTTTTAGATGGTTAAGGTTCATCCACCTCTGTATATGTGTCATGGTATTCTGGAATTCTGTCACAGAATCTGCAGTGTTAAGAGGGAAGACAAGTTGGAGATCATCCGCATAGTTATAAATAATAACTTTGGAGTTCCTTAAAGAATATAACATTGGGCGAAGATAAAGATTAAATAATAAAGGTGATAATGAGGATCCTTGAGGGACCCCACATATAGTGGGAATTCTGGGAGCTGTGAAGGTACCAAGTCTCACTGATTGCGTACGTCCTGTTATAAAAGAGGTGATCCAATTTAAGGCAGGTCCCCTGAGGCCGGCCTGTTCGACACGGTTGACAAGGATGGTATAATCAACCGCGTCGAACGCGGCCGACAAGTCAAGGAGAACAATGTATGCCTCTGTCAGCATTAGATCTTAAAGTATTTTGAACAGCCAGGATCACGGCCTCCGTCGAATACAGGGTGGAAACCAGCCTGGTTTGGTTCCAGGTATTCAAATTTTTCGATAAACTTGGACAGGCAAGTGGAGACATGGGATTCCAAAATTTTAGAGGCATAAGGTAAAAGGGATATTGGCCTGTAATTTATCAGATCGAGTGGATCTGCTCCTGGCTTCTTAATCAATGGAATGAGCAGGGCGTTCTTAAAGCTGCTAGGGACCTTGCCTTGTATAAGTGATTCATTCAGCAGCGAAAGAGCAACTTGTGGAATAGCTAGCCCCACCTCTCTAAATATGTGTGGGGGACAGGTGTCGCCAGGTGATCCAGACTTAACACTGCATTCTGCTGGGAGAATAAAGCCTCCCAATCCCTCAGTCTCCCTACATGAGGTACGGCACAGCACCAACAAAAAGTGTTCAAGTGGTTCTGCCTGTGTGAGTAGAGGTCGGTGAGCCAGCAAATTACCAGGGAAAGCTGAGCCCACAGGGAGAGCCAGAGTTGAGCTAAGGATCTATATTGGCTCCGAGAGCCATAATATGAGCCAAACTGACATCTTATCTGGCATGTAAATTGTGCTACAATCGCCATGCCAAAGTATGGTTATCCTGGCATGTTTTCAGTGTTGCTTTTTTGTACATTTCACTGGTGTTTTCTCAGTGGTTTCAAAACCTTTTGTAATCAGTTCTATTCAGTGTTTATTCAGCAGATCCCAAAACATGCTATTTTTTGCAATGATTATTATAAAACACTAATTTGATTTCAGAAGACGTAATGCAGGGTAACTAATGTCTTCCCATTGGTAGTATGTCCAACTTATTTATATCAGACTGTTGTAAGCATCGATGGTCTGTGCATTGCACTCTGACACTCACATCTCATTACTCTCTCTCACATCTCATTATCTCTCATACTCACTCTGATAGGACTCTGTCTGATTTACAGGACTCTTAATGGATTTAAAAAGTAAGAGTGCTATGTTCAAATGTTTTAATAAACAAACTCCTGAATACTGTTGGGAGTCATTCACCTACTCCTTACTAAATATTATGACATAGTATGGGTGGTCAACCCTGCCTACAGCATAGTACCTTGTGAAACCTTTAAAATTTAGAATTACACCAGATTAAAAGACACCTGAAACTTGATGCGTAAAGTATGCTCACCATGGCTTTTCTACACTGTTTGCCTGACTACATTAAGGTGGGGCTGCTGTTGTGTGGGTATTCTTAGCTGCCAAGTGTTCCCATGGCATATGTCTCACTTTAAGTCAGTTCTGACCTTTTTACAGATTTTCACTGTTAAGATTGTAACAATGGGCTAAAAAACCACTGCAGTAAATTGCAGCTGGGTAAAAAAACAGGACTACCTGAAGATATCATGCATAACAACAGGACATCTTGCAGCTATGAATTTTGTTGGTGTGTAGAAAGTCTTGTGTCATGTTTTCACCACTATCCCATATACATGGTGAGAGAACTCTTTTACAGGTACCTGTCACTACACCTTGCATTGAATGTTAAAAGCCTAGGGTGTTTGGCAGGTGACCCGCTGTCAATTCTGACTTGTTAGAAAAGTGAGCTGGTGTATCAAAGGGTTTTACCCATTATGTGTCTGGGGATAAATGAGATAGTACATACTGGCTTGTTCCTTTATGTAAAAACTTAGGCTTTCGACAATGCATGCAGGCATTCAGAATACTAAACACCGACACAACTGGTCCAATTGTATTCGCCGTCTCAAAATATCTGGCTGCTATGTGGCTCAAACGCAGGCTATTAATTGCACAAATCTAAGCCCGCACTTTCTGCCTGTGGCATATGTTTTTTTTGTCTTTTTAATTTGTTCTTAAAGTGGTACATGAAATGTATTTATTGTCTTAATAATTTTAACTGTGGCTAATACTTATGAAATCCGACCAATTGTGTGTATGGAAAAATTCAGCCGTAATTGTTTTTACATTATGAACTTTGAATGCTATCTATTTTGCACTGTTTTATATATTTGCTTCTTTTATGGCGCACTGCCGAAATAAAGATTTTCTTGACTTGATAGTACATACTGGCCAAAATTATTATGAGACACCTATTTCAACAATCACTGAAAGACTTAAACTCTGCCAAAAGTTAAGATATGATTTTAATAATCCCAGACTATCTATGGTCTATAAAGTAGTTAATTCAGAGCTAAGACATGTTTCTAAACCTTTAGTGCAAGCACACAAAACTGAGGCATACAAAAGGAAGAAGAAACAATGTTTTAGAGACAGCCCTAAACAACAAACTTGAGAAGAAGAATCTTAGAGCAGTCTTTTTTCCTGTTATCTTGTATAACAAAGTTACTTGTGTTGGCTCCTTCAGACAGAAAGACAAATTACTTATTTTCTCTCACTTTTCTTTCTTTGAGTGGCACTTTAGTTTGTGGTTGTACAGGTGTTTATCAGTGTTTATATGTTTAATGTTTAAACTGATGAGGGCTATTTTCTCCTTGGTACGTTTTATAAGTTATTATAGGTTGAAACTTAAAACTGATAGGCTACGTATAATAAGTACCTTGAAATAGTAAAAAGATTTCTTTAACAAGCAGAAGGATTTCAGTTCAGAACATTAGATTGCATCACTACATTGAGTGGCATTTATTAGAAGAGATAGTTTCTAAACCTGAATTTAGAAACATTTATGTCCCACCACCACCATCCAAGGACAATACCATTGGCGATTCAAGAGGCAAGTCTGCCTTCAACAGTCGAACATCACACATTCATACGCACCCTCAAGTCTTGTATGGGATTCAACAGCAATATCCTTTGCTAGTTTCCCGCCTACCTTTCCATCCAACACTAGTTCATTCACACAGGCACCTTCAGATCACAGGAGATCTCTTTAACCTGTGAAGTACCGCAGCTTTCCATACTAGTCCCTATCCTCATCAAACTTTACATGAAGCTGGTTGGTGCTCTACTCACAGATAACAGCTTCGACATTCACCATCAAAGATATTATGTCCTAATGACCCAATTTTTGCGGTATTTAGAGAAGTAACAGTAGCTGAGATAACGTCTCTTATCTCTAAAATAAGATCAGGTTCCCCTTACGATCCGCTTCCACCCTTGATATTTAAAAAAGCCCTGGAGGTACTTGGGTCGAGGTTAACTTCAATTTTTAACCCTATGTTTACAGAAGGTACTTTCCCTTTGATTTGGAAGAGAGCCTCAATTCTGCCTCTTTTAAAAAAAGCTAATCTTGATGCTCTGATTCCAGGGAATTACAGACCCATCTCGCGTCTCCCAGAGCCAGATAAACTGGTAGAAAAGGTTATGAATAACCAACTGACCACGTATCTACTAGAGCATGACTTGGATGAGGCGCAGTTTGGGTTCAGATCAGAGCATAGCACCGAAACTGCACTGATTAAGGCCACCAACGAGATTAGAACAGTCATGGACACAGGGGTTGCTGCCGACCTGGTGTTGCTTGACTTGTTGGCGGACTTCAATACGGTCATAAAACCCTGTTAACAACCTTAAAGGCGCTGGGCATCTCCGGAAAGGCCTTGACATTGTTATCTTCTTTTCTTGAGGGTAGGATACAATCGGTGGCCCAGGGGAAATGTACCTCTTCATCGTTCATACTTTCCTGCGGTGTTCCTCAGGGCTCTTCCTTAAGTCCCATTCTTTTCAATATCTATGTTCTGGAACTGGCATCCCTTATTAGATCTTTTGGGATGGCACTGACGTCATACGCAGATGATACCCAAATTGTGGTTATCATCACTAAAACACTTCACCACCAGTAAACAAGGTTAGGGACTGCATGACAGCAGTTAGCTCTTGGATGAGCTCCCACTGTCTTAAATTAAACTCTGGGAAAACGGAGGTGATTTTTTTGGGTAAATTCTCTCCGTCATGGTCACAAATCTGGTGGCCAAATGATCTAGGGTCAGCACCTACCCCGGTTCTCAAAGTGAAAAACCTGGGTGTGGTTATAGATCAGAAACTTGACTTTGAAGCTCAAGTCAAAGCTGTGTCATCTTCCAGCTTTTTTTATCCTTAAAGCCATAAAAAAAGTTCTGATTCCCTCAGAATGCATGATTACAGTGGTTACATTTCTAATCTTTTTGCGATTAGATTACTTTAATGGACTATATCTTGGCATACCTACTAAACAACTTCAAAGGCTCCCAATGATACAAAATGCATCCGCCAGACTTCTTTTGGGGATTCCCAAATTCCAGTCTGTGGGTATTCATCTCCAAAGATTGCATTGGCTGCCAATAATAAAACAGATCAAGTTCAAAACCCTCTGCATTACGTACAAGGCACTTCAAGGGGCTGGCCCTCAGTTCCTAAGACGTTAACTGCACTGGTACTCCCCAAACAGATGCTTGAGATCACAAGGAGCAAAAGTGATACTTTCCCAAAGAGATTTTAAGTCCCACTGGGGCGGCAGAAGATTTATGGTGGGAGCTACCACGCTTTGGAACTCACTCCCGTTTAGCATCAGAAGTCTCCCCTCTCTGACACTATTCAGGAAAGCTATTAAAACCTGGCTATTCGCTGATTAATCCCTTATGCCTGCTTTCCCGGTTTGCTAGCGCCAAGACACCTTTGGGTAATCGTGCACTGTATAAATGTATAACATAACACATAAGACATTCAACTCCTCAAGTACTGCTTGCACATTATTCAGGCCAACATGTCTAGCAACTACCTGACACGTAACCCAAGACAGAATTCCTGTTATTTGCCAAGAACAACAAATAGGAAACAGCTCAAAGACATGAACGTCGACGGCTTTGAACCCCATCTGACATCGAATACAAGGTCACTAGACTTCAGCATGGACACCAACCTCACCCTCAAAACACACATTGCCAAAAAAAAGGACTGCCTGATACCAGCTCTCTCTTCTAAAGAATGTCAAACCATTTCTTCCAAAAAGTGACTACAGAACTGCTGTTCAAGCCCTTGTGCCCTTGAATCTAGATGGTGGCAATGCCCTATTTTATTGCCTACCAGATTCCACACTGGCACACCTTAAGGGCATCCTCCACACCGCAGCACATCTTATCCAGGGCAGGAAGAAATATAATCGCTTCACCCCTATCTTGAAGTAACTCCATTGGCTCTCCTTGCTGACCAGCACCATCTTCAAAACCAGCTGCATTGTTTACAAAGCCATCACGACCAGCACTACACTTTTCTTGCAGACAAGCTCGCCATCTCTGGTAGTTATCAGCACACCTGCAGCTTGGACACCATCAGACTGCCAACTAAGAAGTATAAAAAAAGGAAAAAAACAAGACAACAGGCCTTTCCCAT
Source organism: Lissotriton vulgaris (assembly GCF_964263255.1). Classification (NCBI taxonomy): domain Eukaryota; kingdom Metazoa; phylum Chordata; class Amphibia; order Caudata; family Salamandridae; genus Lissotriton; species Lissotriton vulgaris. The sequence continues at coordinate 547,149,272 of NC_141699.1, read as the reverse complement.
CTATGCACCCAGCATCGGGAACAACAACCCTGTATCCATCCGACCACTCCAATTATTCTCCAATTTAGGAAAGAGTTGAAAACTCTCCTCTTTAAAGAACACTACATCACTATGCATTAACAGTCCATAACCCAGCTTCCTCTTCTATTACTCATTGGCTTTAGGCTTGTTTTTGACTATGTACAGCATTCTGCTGCCTTTTGACTAGGTTCGCACTATAGAAATACCATATACATACATACATACATGCAGGTCAGTTGTAATGTGTACACTATATATGAATGTAGAGTTAGAGAAGGTATAGGAACTGGAACCTGCTGGGCCTGGCTCTTTTCCAGCTCAGCTGCAAGTAGTCCTGTGCTTTTCTGTTGTAGTCTTAGAGAAGACTTGTAGAGCTCTAGTTTACAAGAAGGATCTTGTGGTGCTAGGAATGAGAAACCAGCTGGTTGATGAATAAAACATAATAGGAATTCCTGTTGAAGATAAAGGTTTAAAGGCCAAAATGTACTATTCTGGGGGGGAGGAGCCAAGATGGCGACCGGAGCAGACCTGTGAGCTCCCGGCTCCGCCAGCCCTTCTTCCTCCGCACCGATATCCTGCTTCCTCTCCTACTGAAATTCGACGGCGGACTGTTGGGGATGCAGCGCTGACTTCAGTCGTGCTTTCCCGGGATCTCGGCTGGCCCGGCGGCCGGAGATATTTGCGGAACTGTATGCAGCCCTGGACCCCGCCTCCATTGTCGCTCTCCGCCGTGCCTCGAGGGACTGGTAGCGGCCGGACAGCTCGCGAGGCGCCGATGACTTGAGCAGCGGTGCAGTCCTCCTGAGATGCTGTCCTTACCGCGCTGCCTGTAAGGGATACGACGCTAGCGGTGTCCTGCGAGTGCTTGCTGGGACGAGACGCTCCTCAGGTACGATTCCTTTGTTTGGGACCGGAGATGTGTGACGGGGGTAACCCGGACATGCCGGCTCGGCATCGGCTGCCTGATTCCCTGCCTCGCTATGGTGGCCTGAAGACTCTCGCTGTTATGGCTTCAGTTGGTGATTCGTGGCGCGGGGGAGAGCGCCAACCCCTGCCCGGGCATTGTGTTCCCTCGCTTGCGTTGGGGTCTGGTTCACAAGCGCCGTCCCGGGGTGCTGAGATGAAGGGGCTGCAGTCGCCACCTTCCTGTGCAACTATCCTGTATGCCCTGCGAGACTTCCGAGCGGATGTGCACCATGGCTACCAAGTGCTGAGTGCCAAATTGGACGACATGGCGGCTGTTCTGAGACAGGGACACACTATGTGTACCCAGCAAAGCTCTACCCTGCCTCTGCCGGAGCCCCATGGTGATACGGTGCCTCCTCCTGCCTGCAGGGACGACATGCCTGCTCCAAACTCTACCGGCGCCCGCGACCGATCATCTGACAGACCTGCCTGGGATACATTGTTTCCCCTTCCACTGAAGCTTGCTACATTGTGGTTTCCTTTATCCCGAGTGACTAGAGACCTGCACGTAACATCAATTGCCCCCTCGATGGCTCCTTTTTCGTGGCTTTCCCCTTTGTTATTGAGGAGCACGTACTCTCTGTGTGTCCCGGAGGAACTTCCTATGACGGACAGTGGATTACACGGTGACTTCCGACGGCCATTTTGTGCTTCTAAGCCATTCTCCTTCTTTATGCGGCCATATTGTTTCTTTGCTTTAGAGGGGGCGGGCTTCTCTCGGGGAGCGTACTTGGGGATGTATCCAAGATCGGGCCAGGGCTAGGCTGCTTTTCTTTTCTATCGGCTTCTTGGCTGGTCGAACCGGGTTTGGGACTGTTTTTTCTACCTGTTTAAGTCACATGCTGCGAATTGTCAGTCCACTCTTGTATCTGCACTGATGCTTAATGCTGTACTTTGAGCCTAGGGTGGAGGCTGCATTTGTGGCTGGGGGGACTGGGATTATTGAGAATTGATTCTCCTCCTGATTCGTTGTCTTTGAGAATATGTTCGGGTGTTTAGTAACTAGTGGGCTCCTCCCCGCTCTTTTCTTTTTGGGAATGTAGATTGATTTCTCTCTCTCGCTCCCTATATTGAAGGTGTACATGTTCTTTTCTTTTTCTTTCCTTCTTATTCTTTCTTTCTATATTTCGGGTTTCTGGGGCGACAGGCACTCTGTGGGGGGGGGGGGCAGGCCGTAGCCTCCACAATGTTGCAGGGCGGGTGGGGTAATTTGCTGTACGCTTGGTTCTATGGGCCTTTCTTTCCATTTTCTGTACTTTGGTTTCTGATTCATTTCCGGGACTGGGTTGGGGTTGGTAGGGTTGGAGCGATGATGTTTGGGGTGCATGAGTGTTAGGAAATTGTTGCCACTGGTTTGCACCGCCACGATATACCTGTTGCTAACCTTCGTCGATGTTTTCAGTTTATAACGTCGCCTGCCCGTAGCGTGAAGATATTGTGCGGACTCGAATCTTCTTATTATTTTTCTTCACTGTCTCTTTTTGGTGAAAACGCTTTAAAAACTTAAAAATTAACCTTCATTTTTCCTTCCCCCCAATGATATGACTCATTCTGATGCAAAGTTCATTGCTCGCTAGTCCTATTATAGCTGCTGGGGGGATTGTCTTGCATGCACCTGTGCTGATGATGTTTCGTGGCCGGCCCGAGGGTTGTAGGCCCGTATTTGTTCTGCTGTTCATGCACAATAAAGGTTTGAAAAATTTTTAAAAATAAATAAAATGTACTATTCTGATAAGAAAAGGAGGTTGTGATTTGAGACCAGACTCTTAAGTGAACATAATCTTATTTTGTTAACCAACCTATGTGATGATATGATGGTTTGCAAACTAAGGTTTCAGAGTGAGTCATAATTCAACTTACCTAATTAATGTACCTTATGTAAGTCACAATTGCAACTCAATCCTATCGACCATTATCACAGTACTAGTGGCCTGGCAGGGTCAGCAGACAATATTGTGTGTGATTGAACTTAAGTGTTGCATTAAAAAAAAATCAGGCAACTGCATACTCCCCAGGAACGTTTTACCCCAATTCACAAAAGGGATGGGGTAGGGGACTCATAGCCCTTTGCAAATAGGATACCACCTGTGACACGGACGGAGAGTCGGTCAGGACAGACAGCCGGAAGTGGGGTGTTTCGGGAAGAGACACCAGCGCCCACCCGGAAGCAGTTGACGGACTAGCTGTTGTCAGTGACAGGCGGGCATGGAAAGAGAGGTGGGACGATAAAAGCATACCACCAACAGAGGACGAGCGGCGTGATCAGGAAGCGGTATCCTGGAGCCCAGAGGAAAACGGAGAACCTGAATGAGCGGAGCCCAGCTGTCCGGGGGTGGAGGAGCGGAGCCCAGCTGTCCCGGCGGTGGAGGAGCGGAGCCCAGCTGTCCCGGTGGAGGAGGAGCGGAACCAGGAGGGAGCAGGTTCAGCGGGGACCGGAACCCCAGGGAGAACCCTCCTCATACCTACAAGGCGCACACACCCGGTGGCCCTAGGAAGGGAACAACTGCCCCGGGTCCGGACGCCACGGCCCTGTGGACGGGCCGTGGCCCAAGGCATGTACCTCTAAGGGGTGCTTTCTGTTGGGGGTGGTGGGGTGGTGAGAAATAGCACAATCAGAGCCATGTCGACCTCTTTCCTACACGAACCCTTCCCCGCCCCTCCTTCACTACGTATGGTGGCGGTAGCACATATTTTTATAAGAGGACGGATGTGATTAATCCCGGCCCTATTCTTTTCTTTCTGCCCTTCCGAGGAGTCCCAACCGGAAGAAGACCTACCTGAAGACAAGACGGTATCCCACGACGCAGATCATCTCGCCCGGGGAACATCCGACTATCATTCTATGTTCTATCCATTTTTCTGTTAACCCCTGATTTTGACTAAAACAGTGTGTCTAACCCTTAAGCAAAATAATAAAGACACTTGAAACAAAAGCAACCTCAGACATCCCTCGACTCGTTGTTTACTGCTAGGACAATCCTTACACCACCCCAACTTGGTAGTCAGTAACTTTTCAATAGATTGCAACCTTAACCTTTGATAAATATGTTACCAAATCGCAATTTAGAAGGAACAATCACAACAAGCCCCTTCCAAAATGTGATTTGGTAACCCCTCATAATTTTATTGTAGGAGATGGTAAAAGGTAATAGACTCCTAAAATAGGTTTCCTACAATGGAAATACGTTTTTTGTGTTCATATTTGCAACCACAAAAAAGCTTTGTACATCTGGCCCCACATTTCTTCCTGCCTTATTGCTAAGCAGAGTCACAATTGGAAAGTTGCCTTGTTTTTGATGTGATGTTAACTCTGAATACAACTTTGTTCTGATTGGTACTTATGCCTATGCTCTGCAGTACTAATTTGTTTGTGAACATTGAATATAGTTTGATGCACAAGTAATGATGCAGCTCCACTGTGCCTGTCATTATTGTGGGTACTTTAGCATTTGCTGGCCACGGCAGCACTTTTATTTTTACTTTCAGCTATGCTGCTGTAAAACTTGGATAAGAATTGACAAAACCAACAGCTTTCACAGGTGAGATATATTGGCTTTGCAATTTTTTGTGCTGTCGGAAGCAGGCCACTTCACAAGATCCGCCTGTTTGAGACTGCAAAAAAATTAATTTCTACTGTACATAAACCACATTGCATTTTAGTAACTTGTTGCTGATTCGCAATTTGGTTTATTGATTCGAATTGGGAAGGGGCATGCTTAGGGGGTCTCTTCCAAAAACAGAATCGCTATGGTATGTATGAATATTTTGCGACTGAATTCCGGTTGCAAAATGTGAGAATTTGGCCTGATATGTGATGTCCACTATTCTAGTGGGCACCCTGTATCAGTCCAAACAACCCTTATGGTGATGGTTGTAAAGCCAACCTTATAGATCAGCCATCCTAGTAGTAGCTAGGACAAAGCAGTCTTAGGCTAATACTTCAGAGAGCTTGTGAAGCCAATTGTTTTGCCAACAATAATCCCTTGAATACCAAATGAAAGGACACCACACACGGTATATATCAAATATATATGTATTTATTTCTAATACAACCCCTCTGCACTCTTTATGAGTTTAGAGTTCGAGATACAGCACAAGTTACTCAATAAGCATATTATAAGTTGCACAAATACAATTCTGCCCTAGGGGCCTCACGAACCATATACTAAGTAATTGGTATAAGAGCCACTTCAGGAAAGGTGAGTAGGCCTAGGGCCTTGGAAATCGTGGGGGCTACACTGAATAACCGAAGGTTAGGAAGCAGGAGTCCCACAGGATGCGTGTGCAGTGTCTAAACACACAAGCGGGTTCTCATAGACTTTCAATGGGAACGTAAAGTTTACAAAGTAGTTGATTTCGGACACTTCCGGGTGGACTACGGGAAAACCCAGTTAAATAGGACACTTGGATAGTTGTTACCCACGGGAGCACCGGAGTACTCGAGTTACCTCACCCAGGGAAGCCGGGTGCATAGGTGTTCTTTCGTCTCGGGGTTCGTCGTCGAATCCTATGGAGAGCTGCAAGAAGATGCTACAGGCGACCATGAGGAAGATGTCCGGATGGATCCAAGGGTGGATCGGAGAAGTGAAGAACCTGAAAGCAGATGGGACAGAGTCTGGGTCACTAGCCAGTGACCAGGAAGGAACCAGGCGATGTTGAGATGCAATCAGGTGATGGTGTGAAGCTTGTCTCTGCAGCCACGTGGACCAAGAGGCGTCAACGACAACCAGAAGTTGGATACGGACTGTCCCACGAAGGATCTCGCTGTTGGTGGTGTCGGCTTCCAGATTGGAGTCAACAAGCCTTGGCAAAAGCAAACCACGCAGGACTGTTCAGATCAGCAAGGTCTGGGGAGCTTCCCCTTTACAGCAAAGCAGGAGCAAGCCCAGAGCAACCAGGCAAGCAGTGTTGATTCAAAGGGATGTCTTTAGTAGGGACACTAGCCAATGGGCTAGCAACCGCAAGACGCGTCAAGGAGAAATGCAAGGTATAAACAAAGGGTTGTACCCAGAAAGCGTCACTGGGACCTGGGCTATCAAAGTGATAAGAGGAAGGGGTCCCAGTAATCAAGGAACAGTTTACTAAATGATAACAAATAAATCAACCAAGAAACAAATCTGTCCACATTGTTTTAATCACAATGTGAAATGTATATAACAAATATATAATTTAGTCTCAAAACGTGAACATGGTTTCGCAGTGCCCCAAGTATAGTAAAGAGACAAGGGAAGGGGAAGTGATCCTGTGAGGAGGAAGTGGAGGGGAGGAAGAAGAAATTCTCAAGTGACAATTTAATCAGTATATATACATCATTTGTCTTCACTACACAGTGTGTGTAGAGATGGGGACCACAAGGTTCAAATAATTATTTCCATACAACAACATACTCCACATGGTTCAGAAAATGAAAACAATGCGGCGTGGAGTTGGTAATCCGAATAGTTGTCGACGTTTCGACCCCCTAGTGTGCAGGTAGAGTTGCTATCCATGCTGTGGGGTCTTCATCAGGACAGGGGTGGGGACACACCTATTTAATATAAATGTATAAATTAGTTTGGGAAAACGAATCCCTATATCGTTCCAATGGAAAGCACATCAGTACTAAACTCAAGTGGTAGGGGAGAAAGTCAATGCTGTGCCATGGGATTAATGTGAATTAAATTGGTACGCCACATGGTTAGTGTGCGTTAGAATAGATGACAGTTTAATCATGAGCGCATAGAGGACCAATGAATTAGCGCTAGGTGAACAGGATAATTCCGACGCACACTAACCATGTGGCGTACCAATTTAATTCACATTAATCCAACGGATTACCAACTCCACGCCGCATTGTTTTCATTTTCTGAACCATGTGGAGTATGTTGTTGTATGGAAATAATTATTTGAACCTTGTGGTCCCCATCTCTACACACACTGTGTAGTGAAGACAAATGATGTATATATACTGATTAAATTGTCACTTGAGAATTTCTTCTTCCTCCCCTCCACTTCCTCCTCACAGGATCACTTCCCCTTCCCTTGTCTCTTTACTATACTCGGGGCACTGCGAAACCATGTTCACGTTTTGAGACTAAATTATATATTTGTTATATACATTTCACATTGTGATTAAAACAATGTGGACAGATTTGTTTCTTGGTTGATTTATTTGTTATCATTTAGTAAACTGTTCCTTGATTACTGGGACCCCTTCCTCTTATCACTTTGATAGCCCAGGTCCCAGTGACGCTTTCTGGGTACAACCCTTTGTTTATACCTTACTTCGTGCAGACGCTGGTCTGCGAGGTTACATTTCATGTTCAATTAATTTTGACTTTTGCACATCATGGTAGAAAGGGAACTTCTATCTTTTTCTGAGGACTATATAGATAAACTCCTTGAGGATCCAAGTAATATATTCATTGCATCCGATATCCCCACCATTGACTTTACACTAAAGGATAAAATCACCCGTTTGGAGAGACTAGAGAAAAAGCTGATCCGGACTAGGTGGCATGGACATCTCTTAACCAAATATTTGAAGGAGAACATCATCCCCATTGGGCTGCAAATCAAGATCGAACCGGCAATCTTTGTCGAGGTACCTAAGTTCAGAGAAGGGTTCAGTCACGTGGCGAACAACTGCTCCCGTCACTGGATGGTCCTTGGCGTGGAAACTGCTGCGGACCAGATCAAGGTGATCACTGCTGAAATAAAGACTCTAAAAGCTGAAATAGCGGCGGATGCCAACTTCGCCAGTGCTAAAGAGACTTTGAATAATCTTGAAGCCACCCTTAAGGATTTTGATCTAACAACGCAGAATCGAAAGCTTGAAAAACTGGCAAGGGATATTAGACTGTACGATAAGAAAAAAACTTATCCTTATCTACAGGAAGATTATTTTCGCCAAGACCAGCAAGGCAGGTTCACAAATCGGGGAAGAGGTGGTTACAGAGGCAGACGCAATTATCAAACTTTTTCAGACTCTTCCTTCAGCTCTGAGGGCGAACAGGAGCAACCCGGTCCTAGTTTCCAGCAATACTATCCGGACTACGCCCAATACCAACAGCATCAATACAACCCTTTTTTAGGGCAACGCCAATGGTCATGGCGTCCACCACGCGGCAGAAGCAACAACTGGCAGCGCGGCCAACAACGTGGATCGCAGCAAGGCACCAACACCTGGAATGGAGGTCGTGGCCAACCGCAAAAGCAGGTACAATTCCAGACGGAACCACAACACGGAGAACGAGTGACCCGAAACAAGACCTACAGATGGTGAATAATTTCGAGATTTACCCTAAACTCAGACTTCTCGGAGGAGCACCACCACTGGCGTCCAGCCCGGTGGTTAATATATCGAATCAAAATCTCAATGATGATGAGATCAGAGTACTAGGGAAAGGATTATCCTACGTTCCGACTAATAATCCTGATGCCTTTATCATTCGGACTGAGCTTTTTCAATTCTTTCGGAAGATAAGGCTAAGATACTTCTTCCGTAACTCTGAACCTTCGACACAACCATCGGTTACGGGGCTTAGACCGCCTTCCACGTTTGTCCCATTCAACAGTACAATGTCGCATAAGATCCTTGCTTATGAATCAGTTGTCATCAGAGATGTGTTACAATTGTTGGGTACTAAACCATTTATCAAATATAACACCAGTAGGAATGAAAAAATGGCCTTACAATCACTTGCTAACAATGAACAACTTATTATCAAACCTGCTGATAAGGGCGGAGCAATTGTGGTTCAGGACGTCACCGCCTATGAGTCCGAAATTCTCAGACAGTTAAATGATGGAACTAGTTACCAGCAATTGAGATCAGACCCTTCAAAGACTATTGCGCATGAGATCTTGGAGCTAACCCAAGCAGGCCTTGAACAAGGTTTTCTATCAGAACTAGAGTTCAATTTCCTGAATAAAAAGCATCCACGCTTGGCAACTATTTATACCCTGCCTAAGATCCACAAGTCCATGGTAGCCCCCCCGGGTCGTCCCATTGTCTCGGGGTGTGGCTCCATGCTTGAGCCCCTAGGTAAATACATCGATTTCTTTTTGAAACCACTGGCGGAAGACACTCCTGCATACCTACGGGATACTATGCACACCATTAACATTGTTGAAAATTCTGCATTTGATCCCTCACAGCAACGACTCGCCACCTGTGATGTTGTATCTCTTTACACATCGATCCCCCAACATGAGGCATTAATGGTCATTACACGCTGCCTGAACCAACGCCTGGCACCAGTTCAAGTCCCAACCGAGTTCATTGTTGCCCTATTACGTATAGCCATGACAAAGAACTTTTTCATTTTCAGGGATAAATTCTATATTCAAACGTCTGGAGTGGCAATGGGGGCGCCCTTTGCTCCCGATGTAGCCATTTTGTACATGGCAGCCTTCGAGCAGGACACTATCCTGAATCAAGTCAACCCATTCAGAGACCAGCTCGGTCTCTGGATGCTGTATATAGATGACATTCTGCTGATTTGGAACGGAGACTTGGATGGCTTGATGATGTTTTTTGGTTGGCTTAATAACCAATCGGGACACCTCAAAGTCACCATTGAATCAGACAACCATAAAATTAATTTTCTTGACCTTACCATTTATGAATGTTCGGGCCACCTATTAACAACACTCTACCGAAAACCCACCGAAAGGAATTCATTATTGCATTATACCAGTCACCACCCCAGAGCTTTGCGAGACAATTTACCGTTTGGGCAATTCTTGCGAATCCGCAGGAATTGTTCCAACAAGGACCATTATTTCACTGAATCTGAAGAACTCAAACAACGACTTCTGAGTAGGGGATACCCCAAACAACTACTCAAGCGAGCGAGGAAAAGAGCCTGGTTCTATCCCTGTGAGGAATTGCTCACCCCTAAAACTGATAGGGATGATCAGCAAGACAGGATTGTATGCGTTACCACCTTCAACACTCAGAGTAACAGAATTAAACGCATTATCAACCGCCATTGGGAATTGATATCAGATGACATCGAGCAATCTAATCCGCCTTTACATGCATTCAAAAAAGCACGAAGTGTCAAGGATCATGTAGTCCGCTCCTTCCTGAAGACCAGGGACGACCCTACGGTCGCAACCCTTTGGAATCTGCCTGCTGTCGTGGGCCACTTCAGGTGTGGTCAATGCAAGGCATGCGACAGTGTCATTCAAACCAAGGAATTCATTTATAGTGATCACAAAATTCCACTGAGAACACACACCAACTGTAACTCATCAAACATTATATACGCCATCGTATGTCCATGTTCAATGATATATGTTGGTCAGACACAGCAGAAGGCGAAGGCCAGGATCCTTCAGCATATGAGTAGGATTAGGTGCCAAGCACCTGGCGCACCTCTGGTTGAACATTTCTCGACAGCCGGTCATACCCCGGATAGCTTGAGATGGGTAATCCTTGAAAAAGCCACCTTAAGACCCCGGGGTGGGAACATCGCCACTATCTTAAACACACGAGAGCTGAAATGGATGTTAAAGCTTGATTCCATTGAGAATGGGCTCAATGAGCAAGATAGCTCTTTCTCCCAATTGGCAACCCTATCGTCTACCTGATTCCAGTGTCAAGGTGCTGTTATAATGTTATAAGACATGTTAACTCTTATGTGGCCTTTACCCTTTTGTTGAGAGGTACGCCACCACTTTGTCTTTGTGTGTTTTTCAACTTGGAGTGATACCATGGATGATTTTTTACCCTCTTGTTAGATATACGCTATGTCAGGACCAACTTCATCATTTAATCCACCAACAATGTGGGCACTAAATGTGTTATTTTATGAATTTATATATTCAATTTAATGTCTCCGGGATCACATTGCTTTGCAGCCTTTATCCTCATGTGAGAGATACGCTGCTCACTGCTATCACGCCAGTATAATTTGACCTATTTATATTCATTGTCATATATTAGCAGTGATAGATGGTGTCCATTGTGCTGGTCATTATTTTTTAATAACATATGAATGTCTTCCACTGAATGAACAGATTGCTATATTTATCTAGCTTCAGAGGCAAGCCACCCCCCTTTTTTTGAATAATGAGAATTCATACTCACTGGATGTATGCTCAGTATCAATACCCACATGGTCCCTGACTCTATGCAATTCTGTTTTAAAATGATAATTCATTATGGTTATTATTTTTTACGTTTCCTTTAACATAATTTCATTATGAATACCCCGTTTTTTCATCAGACCCGTTTTTAAGTAGTGTGACAGTTCTACTTAACCCACCTTCGATACTGTACTCCAGTCTTTCTACTTTGTCTACACGGGTGCTCCGCACCACGTGACCTAATCGCCATGGAGATATCTCCAAACCCGGAATTGAGCCTCGCCATTGCGAATGGAGCTCGTTGCGGGACGCGATTAATCTCCTTGATCGGTAAGCGTTTTCTAGCGTGTTGACTAATGATGGGATGACTATCCGTTGAGGGGCGGATTTCAACAGCTTTACCTCCCTTCTCCACAGACTAACTACGAAGCCTTACCCTGACTTAACCAGACCGCCATCACATTTTTGATCGCGTGTATTAGCCTCTTAGGTGAGTGAAATCTCTGTCCTACTGCGACTGTATTGATTCACCGAGTCCGATGTGATAATTAATGACCCCCTCATTTATTTACTCTCTGTAGTTCCGCCTCACCCGACGATACCTTGGACCATGCCATTAGATTAAATCAGGGGTCGTCCATTTACCCACTCGTGGTGAGTTCACCTTCTTGATTACATTAGATCTGCTCTGTATATCGGTCCACCTTCAATTTGGTCTAACTGTTCGCCTTGATTGCACCTTTAACAGTTTCTCCACCCTGATGATATGTCTGTACCGCGCCAGTAGATTGCATCACGGTCTTTTTGAATACCACTTCGTGGTAAGTTTTGAATCAATCTATCTGTTAATACCGGGACATTGCCCGCTCTTGCCCATAGTGTGAGCCCACCACCCCCTAATCAATGGGTATTGAGATGTCCCTGGGCTGCCTTCCCCATCCGGACTGGCTGCTTTTCTATTCTCCCATATAACTCTCGGAATTATCCTGTTCACCTAGCGCTAATTCATTGGTCCTCTATGCGCTCATGATTAAACTGTCATCTATTCTAACGCACACTAACCATGTGGCGTACCAATTTAATTCACATTAATCCCATGGCACAGCATTGACTTTCTCCCCTACCACTTGAGTTTAGTACTGATGTGCTTTCCATTGGAACGATATAGGGATTCGTTTTCCCAAACTAATTTATACATTTATATTAAATAGGTGTGTCCCCACCCCTGTCCTGATGAAGACCCCACAGCAAGGATAGCAACTCTACCTGCACACTAGGGGGTCGAAACGTCGACAACTATTCGGATTACCAACTCCACGCCGCATTGTTTTCATTTTCTGAACCATGTGGAGTATGTTGTTGTATGGAAATAATTATTTGAACCTTGTGGTCCCCATCTCTACACACACTGTGTAGTGAAGACAAATGATGTATATATACTGATTAAATTGTCACTTGAGAATTTCTTCTTCCTCCCCTCCACTTCCTCCTCACAGGATCACTTCCCCTTCCCTTGTCTCTTTACTATACTCGGGGCACTGCGAAACCATGTTCACGTTTTGAGACTAAATTATATATTTGTTATATACATTTCACATTGTGATTAAAACAATGTGGACAGATTTGTTTCTTGGTTGATTTATTTGTTATCATTTAGTAAACTGTTCCTTGATTACTGGGACCCCTTCCTCTTATCACAAGGAGAAATGCAGGCACAGGCCCCACGCGGCACTCGTGGAGTGTGGAGGGCTGAGCTTCACTGCACTTACTGCTCGGGGTTGGGGCTTCTCAGGTCCCAATGCACAACTTCGAGGACACCTCAGAAGCTGCAGAGTTAGCAGAAAGCAGGTACTGCAGGGTGTCCGGTCCCACGTCTTTCGTGTCCGCCACGGGTCTCAGCTTTGCTGTGGATGTGTGTCGGAGTCAGAGAAGTCTGGAAGTCCGGAGACTGCGTCGCTAAGTCTTCTGGTTCCGGCGGGAGCGTCGACAAAGCAAACCAGCAAGTCACTGATGGTGCCTGTTTGCACAGGGTGGTCACTCCTTCACCACAAGGGCGATGTCTTCAGTCTTCCAGTCGAAATGGAACATCGAAGGTCCAAGAGTTCGTTTCAGAGTTTCTTTCCAGGATATATAATGTCTCTAGACACAGCTCCTAACTTTATACTAATCTAAGGGGCTGGATTACCTGCTAGATACCCTCCTATGGGTGGAACCTGGGAAGGGGGTGGTTACACCCCTTTCCCTTTGTCCAGTTTCGCGCCAGAGCTGGGGCTGGAGTGCCCCAGCAACTGGTTTGAACCGGGCTATGTATGGAGCACCTTGGGTGCCCCAGGCAGTGTCTCATTTCTTTCAACCCACCCTGCCCCAATACACTATAGCCTGTCTGGGGAGGTGCTAGCACCTTCCAAGGCAGGAAACCTATTGTCCAGGCCTCCCCTGCCGGAGTTTCATCCAGCAGCAGGAGGTCAGACTCGTGTCTGTGGCAGCAGCATCCATTTTGTGATGCTGAGGCTCTGTTTAACTTTAACCGGGTAAAGCTACAACTACATGTCTTCTCCCTCTAGAAGGGTGGAATGAGAAGAGTCTATAGTAATGTGAATGTCAATACTGTTGGGGATTTTGACGAGGAAATGTGCGCAAACATTATCTTATATGTAGAAATTGAAGAAGGTAAGATAAAAGGGCCCATCGGTGAAGGAAAAATTGGTGAAATAGAGTTACAATTTACTACTGATTCTGGGTCACCCATAACTACTATTTCTGATAAAATGTTTGAAGATAAATGGTCAAATATAGAGTTAATTGAATCAGATGTTAATCCAAAAGCATTTGGTGAAAAAGAGATAAACATGCTAGGATATTTTCATGATACTGTCACCTTTAGAGGTAGGAAAATAAATACTAAAGTGTATGTTGCTGAAAAAGGGAGAATTTTAATTGGATGGAGAGATTTAGCTAAATTAGGAGTAATGTTAGTACCTGGTGCTAAAGATCCAATAATTCTGAGAGAGGATTGGGTGAACAGCGTGAGCTTGGAAGACAACAGAAATGATCTAAAAAGTACGTTGGACAAATTTAAGAAAGTGTTCAAGAATGAGATTGGGTGCGTAAAGGGGTTCGCACAGAACTTAAAATTGAAAAATGGAGCCATTCCCAATAAACATAAAGTAAGGACCATACCTCTGTCAATAAAGAAGGAGTTGAGGAGGTACTGGACAAATTAAACAGTGAGGGAGTCATTGAGGAGGCAGATGAGTCAGAATGGGTTTCTGCCATCGTTGTGTCCAAGAAGAAAAAGACAGGAGACCTTAGGCTATGTGTGGATCTAAGGTCCCTGAACAAGAACATAATCGTAAATTGTCACCCCCTCCCAAATATTCAAGAAATTTTACAGTCAGTGTCTGGCTCGAAATTCTTCAGTTTGATTGACTTGAAAGCAGCATACCACCAGGTATGTCTGACCAATGAATCAAAAAAGCTAACTACTTTTGTAACACTATACGGGGCATACAGATATGTCCGGTTACCGTTTGGTTTAGCCTCCTCATCTGGAGTTTTTCAGAAATTAATGGATGTTTTGTTTAATGGCTTGAGTGGAGTAGAGGCATTCCAGGATGACATCCTGGTGCATTCAAAAACGGAAAAAGAGCACCTGGATTTGATTGAAAAAGTATTGAGCATACTGGAAAAGAGAGGTATGACTGTATCAAAAGAAAAATGCAAATTTATGACAGGAAAAGTGGAATACTTAGGTCATGTATTGACCTCAGAGGGAATCACTCCTAAAGATGACCTGGTACAAGCAATAAGGGAGGCACCAGAACCTAAAGACAAAGAAAAACTAAGGTCATTTTTGGGCCTTAGTGAATATTATGTCAAATTCATACAAGGGTATGCTAAAAAAGTAGAATCACTCAGGAAGCTATTAAGGAAGAATGTGTCCTACAATTGGTTGGATGAGGAAGTGCAAGCTTTCAAAATTGTGAAGGAGGAAATAGCAAGAGCTCCTGCACTGGAACCCTATAACTCTGAACTTGAGAATGTTGTAACAGTCGATGCCAGGGCAGAAGGAATAGGTGCTGTGTTTTGTCAACTAGAAGGAAGTAAAGAAAACACCATCGCTTTTATTTCAAGGAAGTTGAACGAAACTGAAGTAAATTATAGTACAATCGAAAGGGAGGCATTGGCTTGTGTATGGGCTGTACAAAAATTAAAAGACTACCTATGGGGAAAAAGGTTCACCATTGTCACGGACCATAAACCATTAGTATACATGATGGATGGTGAGGGTCGTGGCAATGGCAAGACGAGCTCAAGACTAATAAGGCTGTTATCAAAGCTACAAGAATACAATGTTGAGATCCAACACATTAAAGGAGGCAAGAACTACAGAGCAGACTGTTTGTCTCGGTTACCAGTAGACATAAAAGGAGAAGAGGCACTTGATGACATTGAATGTGTGGTGGCATTAATTGACGCCACTGTTATGTGTGAAGGTTCAATAACAGAGGAGGAGTGGCAAGATAACATGAAAAAGGATGTTACTTTGGAAAAAGTGATGCGCTTAGTAAGAACCAAGTGGCCTCATATCAGGAACTTGCAAAATGAATTAAAGAGTTACCAGCAAGTGGGAAATGATTTGTCATTGGAAAATGGTTATCTAAAAAGAGGAGAACTTTTTGTGCCACCAAATGGTTTAAGGAAGAAAATAATTTCTCTTGCTCATAAGGGTCATCCAGGAAGTACTGCAACTAGAAACATTGTCAAGATGAACTATTGGTGGCCAGGAATTGATAAAGAAGTAAAGGAGTACATTGACATATGTGAGCAGTGTTTGAAATCAGATAAACATTGGAGAATAGGAAAAAACAAACTACAAATGGTGGAAATCCCAAGTGGACCGTGGGCAAAAGTTGCTATTGATTTTGCTGGTCCCTTCCAAATTTTGCCTAATGACTGTAAAAATCTGATTGTTCTCACTGATTACTACTCAAAATGGGTCTATTTCAAATTCGTAAATGCTGTAACAACTGAGACAGTTATAAGATTTTTGAAGAAAGTATTTGACAAAGAAGGCCAGCCAAAAGTGTTGGTATCAGACAACGGCGCACAGTTGACTTCAAAACAAATGACAGATTTTCTAGAAAAAGCAGGAATCGAACAGGGGAAAACACCGTTGTATAGCCCAAAGAGCAACAGCCAGGTTGAGAGGGTTAATAAATTCATAAAGGAAGGTATCCAACTGGCTGTGGCTTCAGATATGGACGTAAAAGAGTTCATAAGAGTGAAAGTCAATGCATACAACAATACACCAAATGAAACTACTAAGCAAACACCGTTCTTCCTAATGAGAGGAAGGAAATGTAACAGTCAAATTACACCCAAATTCAATGACTGGAAAAAAGAGAGTGTAATGTCAAAAGAAGTAGATGACAGAAACCTTATGGTAAGGAAAAAAATAGTGGAAAAGCAAGAAAAGGCAAATAAGTACTCTGACATGGTTAACAGAGTGAAAGAAAAAGACATACAACCTGGTGATTGGGTGTTATTGAGGAAACCAGGTTTGGTGTCAAAGCGTGAGACAAAATTCAGTAAGCCAGTTAAAGTTTGCGATGCATCCAAAGGTGCCGTTCATGTCGAAGGAGGTGGATGGCAGAGCAAAGACGATGTGATAATCTTAAAGAAGGGTCAAGAAAGAATAATAATGAGAAATAACGGAAGTGAAGAGAGAAGTCTTGATGATAGCATTCTGGAGTGGGAGAACGTATCTGAAAAGCAAAGTTACTCCAGCCAGGAAGTCAGCCCTAATGTTTCTCTCGAAGAAGGGGAGAGACACAGGAGTAGCATGTCTAACACAGATAGTGGTACTATAGGAAGTGATACATCCGTGTTAGTCAGGAGCATGGACAGAGTTGTATCTCCCAAGGAACACGGTATTGACGTTGTGTACCCAAGTACCTCTGGTGTGCAGTCCAAGAGTGGAAGAATTGTTAGGATGCCTAAACACTTTGATGACTACGTTATGGAATAACTTTATTTTCTTTCAGATGTTGTATTTGGGGGAAAGGGAGATGTTGAACATGTATCTTAGAATCTAATGCAATATGTTGTCTATTTCCATACAAATACGTCACTGTCATCAGCCAATGTTATTAGGGCTATAAATGTGACGTCACAGCTGTCACTTGCCATCTGACAGCTGTCACGGCTACTTACTGCCAGCTATTTCCCCAGGCTCCCCGTGGGCCTTTGTAATCAATAAACCCAGTTTAATATTTCTCTGGTGTGTGATTATTGGCCCCCACTACAGCTACCCCCGCCGCCAGGACTGGCGGGGGGGGAGTATTCCAAAGCGTATGACACCTTACACAACATGTTTTGATAAAGCTAAACCAAAGTTAGCATTAACCGCGAGGATTATAATGCACTTAAGAGTATATGGTATGGCTATATCATTGAACAGCTATAAGGACATGGTTCCGAAAGCTGCAGACAGGCTCAGCTCAGGATTGTCAAGTCCTGCCATAGGAGTGAATTATAGGTATATATGTGTCTATATATAATGGTAGGTATAGGGATACTATAACTAAGCAAGGGGTGATTACACAACCTTGCCCCAGCTGAGTGATCAGACAGTTGTGTCAGTTTGGATGGCCAGCCAGGGGTGGCATAATACATGCTGCAGCCCCTGGTAGGCCTTGGATGCACCTATGCCCTGGGTACCTATGGTGCACTATACAGGGGCTCACCAAGGTGACCTAATACCCAATTAGGTCTGTACCTAAAGTACATGGTATGAATTTAGAGAGAGAACAGCTGGGCTGTGGGTCTGATTAGCAGGCCCACAGCCACACTAAAGTCGAAAAACCAGTGAATCACAGCAAAAAGTGGGGGTGACCATAGGAAAGAAGACCCTACTCTCCTACGCAAAACATTTATATTTTACAAACACCTCAAAGAAGGTATTAACCAGTCACAAGGGGAAGGGGTCCCCAAGGAACCCCTTCTCCTTTGTGAATGTTGAAAAAAACTGTTTTTAAGAGCAAGCATTGGTTACACAGACCACTGCCTATTCTTAAAACATACCAAAAAACACCACTGGGTATGGGCTCCCAACAGTAAGGCCACTGACCTAATAATAAACAAATCAACTGCCAATACTGCTCTCCTTCTGACCTATTATTTTTCACAGCACAATGGAATCAAACCAAAGTGTATATAATATTCTTAAAACATGGCACTTAAAAGTTTCATTAATTTTTTTTAAACAGATCCCATTTTACTTTAAAGAAAACGGGCTGCATTAAAAAAAAATATACATTGCTTTATAAAAAAAGAAATCACAGGTATGGTTCTCTGATGATCCAAGCAGGCCCCTACCACTATGATGGCTGCAGATACTAATGGGTCACAAACTATGACCTATGTGATTAATATTAGTGTGGTAGGTCGATTTGAGACCCAGTAGGAATCACAATTTATGAGGTTACATTTTTGTACATTAAGAATTGTGATTTCCTATTTACGATTCGGTAAGAATCGCAATTAGGAAATCACAATCCTTACATTTTGTACATGTGACCCTAAGGGTGGTCCCCCGAATTAGGTTTTTGTGACATCTGTTCGTCACCTATGCCTCTTGCACTGTAGAAGATACCAGACCATTGTAGCAGATACCAGAACAGTGGAACCATGCGCTCATGAAGTTCTAGATTCTCATAGTGAGGACCTGGGCACTCCTTAACTTGCAGTTGGTATGCTGTGACTGACGTGTAAGGAATAAACCTGATGCTTCTCTTCACTCTCTGGTGTGCTTATTTCTTGATCCTTTTATCTTGCATTGGACACTGGACACGAGGATGGGATATGCCCAGGCAAATTTTCATTACATTGGTTTCAGAACTGGGTGTTGGTGAGGTGTAAGGCGCTCATACAGTAATTACATGTGTGTGTTGTGGACCAGGGTTTAACACCTGTGGTGCATTCAAAGACGGGAAGATACACTCTACTTCCCTAGTATCATCCTAGGATTGGTGAACATTAACTAAAGGGTTAAAGCTCATGCCATTCAAATCAGTTACAGTTTTGTGAAAATACAATCAGAATTAATAATAGGAAAATGATCTGTCGTCTTGTCTTAAGGTGTTGTGTTTTATTTCATCTTCTTCAGATGATCTTCTTTTAGCCTTAGCCAACACGTGTTTCGTCGTTTCCGGGAGATTTCACTATGACTTCATCAGGGCTGATCTTTTGTAGGGGTCCTGGAGTCAGACCTCCTGTCAGGATATGACAGAGTAGGAGGTCAAGACTTATGGTCCTCCTAGGTGTGTTACAATATCACTTGTAGATTAGCCACTGGATAAGTAAAACATATGAATAGTATCAGCTAGCGGCATCCCGCATCTATTATATATCCCCGGCGTCCCTCCCCACTTGGCAATCCTTGCCGGAGTATAATGAAGATCGAAAATGGACATAAAGTGCTGGCTTCTTAGAATTCCTGTTATTAAAATCTGGTTGGATAATTCAAGTGAGTCCTCAATATTTATCCATCCCCTCCTTCCCAAATTCCCTATCCCATTTGTTATTCTCAATCAATCAATCACGAAATTTGTATAGCGCGCTATTCACCCGGAGGGTCTCAAGGCACTTGGGGTAGGGGTGTCCGCTACTGCTCGAACAGCCAGGTCTTGAGTTGCTTCCTGAAGGAAAGGTGGTTTTGGGTAAGACGGAGGTGGATGGGGAGGGGGTTCCAAGTCTTGGCTGCCAGGTAGGAGAAGGATCTTCCCCCCATGGTGGCTCTTCGAATGCGTGGAACGGCGGCGAGGGCGTGACTGGTTGATCGTAGCTGGCGGGTGGGAGTGTAGAGGGTCAGGCGGTTGTTGAGGTACCTGGGGCCCAGGTCGTGGAGGGCCTTGTGTGCGTGGGTGAGGAGACGGAACGTGATTCTCTTGCTGATGGGGAGCCAGTGCAGGTCTCTCAGGTGTCTGAAGATGTGGCTGTGATGGGGGATGTCCAGGATGAGTCGTGCGGAGGCGTTCTGGATGCGTTGGAGTCTTTTCTGCAGTTTGGCTGTGGTTCCGGTGTAGAGGGTGTTTCCGTAGTCCAGTCGGCTGGTGACGAGAGCCTGGGTGACCGTCTTCCTGGTTTCAGTGGGGATCCATCAGAGGATCTTTCGGAGCATGCGTAGGATGTTGAAACATGATGATGATACGGCGTTGACTTGTTTGGTCATCGAGAGGGAGGAGTCCAGGATGAAGCCCAGGTTGTGTGCGTGGTCAGTTGGTTTGGGTGCGCTGCCCAGGGCGGGGGGCCACCAGGAGTCGTCCAAGGCAGAGGGTGATGATCCAAGGATGAGGACTTCCGTTTTGTCTGAGTTCAGTTTCAGGCGGCTGTTCTTCATCCACTCGGCTACGTCTTTCATCCCTTCGTGTAGGTTGGTTCTGGCGGTGGCTGGGTCGTTGGTGAGGGAGAGGATCAGCTGGGTGTCGTCGGCGTAGGAGATAATGTTGAGGTTGGGTTGGCGTGCGATAGCCGCGAGGGGGCTCATGTAGACGTTGAAGAGGGTCAGGCTGAGTGATGATCCTTGTGGTACGCCGCAGATGACTTCGGTGGCCTCGGATCTGAACGGGGGAGGCGGACCCTCTGGGTTCTTCCGGCGAGGAACGAGATGATCCAATCCAGTGCCTTCTCTTGGATTCCGACGTTGCTGAGGCCTTGTACTAAGGTGCAGTGGCAGACAGTATGGAACGCTGCGGAGAGGTCCAGGAGGATGAGGGCCGCTGTTTCCCCGTTGTCGAGCAGGGTTCGAATGTCGTCTGTGGCTGCGATGAGGGCGGTCTCGGTGCTGTGGTTGGCTCGGAAGCCGGACTGCGAGTCGTTGAGGGCTCCGTTCGTCTCGAGGAAGGCGGCAAGCTGTCTGTTGACGGTCATCTCGATGACTTTGGCAGGGAACGGGAGGAGCAAGATGGGGAGGTAGTTCTTGAGGTCGGTGGGGTCTGCAGAAGGCTTCTTCAGGAGGGCGCTGAGTTCAGCATGCTTCCAGCTCTCCGGGAAGGTGGCGGTGTTGAAGGAGCAGTTGATGATGTCCCGGAGTTGGGGTGCGATGACGGAGTCGGCCTCGTTGAAGACGTGGTGGGGGCATGGGTCGGTTGGCGATCTGGATTAGATGGTGTTCATCGTGTGGAAGGTGTCTTCGGTGCTGACCGGGGTCCAGGCGCGGAGGGTGGTGGTGGGGGGCGTTGGTTCAGTGGTTGGGTGCGTGGTCTGTTCGCCGAAGCTGTTGTGTATGTCTGCGATCTTGCTGTGGAAGAACGAGGCGAGTGAGTCGCAGAGGTCTTGTGACGGAGTGATGTTGTTGTTTCTGGCGCTGGGGTTGGAGAGCTCTTTGACGATGTTGAAGAGTTCCTTGCTGTTGTGTGCGTTGTTGTGTAGTCGATCCTTGAATGCTGACTTCTTGGTGGTGTGGATCAGCTGGTGGTGTTTGCGGGTGGCGTGCTTGAGGGCAGTCATGTTGTCTGTAGTCGGGTTTTTTCGCCAGGCTTTCTCGAGGGTACGGCAGTTTTTCTTGGAGTTCTTGAGGTCGTCGTTGAACCAGGGGGCTTTCTGAATAGATATATCATCAGGGAGAGCCTCCAATGGATTTTGATAAATTCCCCCTATACGAGATTTAGTTCAAATTAGTTCCACTAATCAAAGCTTTCCAAAATTTAAACCTGGGTGTTGCATCTTCCTCCCTAAAAAACTACGTATCTGTAAGTACTTGAAAAAAATCTCGTTTACTGAAGCCAAACTTTTCTTGTAGAAACAAAAAAAAAGCCAATCAACCTTCATAGCCCACATCACCCACAGTACTAATTCCAATATTCCCCCATCTAAATGTGGTTTGGTCTTGGAAAATAGATGGCAGGATCCCACAGGCCGTTAATGGTGTGTGCCCATTAATATTTGAAATCTTTAGTCTGCAGCGTATCTTTCTCCAGATTGAGTAGGCTGCCATAATTATTTTAAATCTATTCTTGTTTATTATAACGAGGTTCTAAAATATTGACCAGGCATTGCTTGGCTTCGTCCCCCATCCCTATTTCATATATGGTTTGTCTGACCGCCTCCGAGCTTTCAGCTTTATCCCCCACTAAGAGCAACACAAAGTTGGGAATAGCCTACCCCCCACGGAGTCCTGGAAGAACCAACCACTTAGCCACTCTCCTTGATCTATGATACACCCACAGAAATCTAGAGCACATCCTTTCGATCTTAGCAAAACAAGTAGCAGGAAATTCTAGTGGAATGGCCCTAAACAAATACAAACATTTGGGGAATACCACCATTTGATAACATTGTTTCGCCCATACATGGATAGATGCAGGTGGTCTAACCTCTCCAATGTCTTGCTAACCATATCAATCATTGGTCCTATAATATACTCCGAATTAGATCAACCCCTGCTGTTATTTTGACCCTCAAGTACGTTGCTTCAGGGACTATTGGTAGATCCACAAAAGACTCGGTGCCAGAATAGAGAATCTGAGTCTTATCAATGTTAAGTTTATACCCCGAGTAAATACCAAATCATTCCGCCAGATCTTTCACAGCTGGATAAGCCAAGATAATGTTAGAAGTAAGTATTGCAATGTCATCAGCGTAAGCCAATGTCTTATATTCTATGTTATTAATCTTCACTGGCTTGATATTCCTGGTTTGTTCTAATTTACTAAGAAACTGGTAAATGCATAATAAAAGTAAAAGAGGAGAGCACAGGCACCCCTGACTAGTGCCCCTACTTATGCTGAATGACTTAGATTCCTGTCCCGATATGGGGATCCTGTCCTCTGGCAGTTGATACAGTGCCTGAATCACTTAAATGAACTCAGCACCCATCCACTTCCACCGCAGGACAGACCACAGGAACCGCCAGGAGAGCCTGTTGAACGCTTTCTCAGCGTCCAACAGGATCACCCCGAGCAGAGAACCCGTTGCCTGAGCCCAATCAAGAAAGGCGATAACTTGTCTGAAATGATCGGTCGTATCCCTACCAGGGATAAACCAATACAGCCAAATAGAGACCAGAGGCTTGATAACCTTTCCTAGCCTGGACGCTAATATTTTAGAATAAATCTTATTGTTGGCATTAATGAGTGGGATATGCCTATATGCGGATGGGTTGAGTTCTGGTTTGCCTTTCTTTTTTAATACTACTATAGTAGTCTTTCGCCAAGAATCGGGGATACAGCCCCTTTGTGCTGACTGAACTAAAGATGTACTATCTGATCTCAGTATATTACGGAATGATGTAAGAAATTCCAACGGAATCGCATCCGGGTCCATGGCCTTACCAGAAGCTAAAGAAGTTATGGCAATTTCAATCTCTTCCCATGTGATCAGGGCTGCAAGAGTCATATTTTGATCAGGTGTAATCTCCATTGTTTGGAGGTCTTTAAAGAACTCCTCAGAGGATTCCTCCCCACTACGAGCCACTTCCTCAGCTACTTCCTCAGTGTACAGCTGGCGATAAAATTCTGAAATACATTGAGGACTCCTGTTGGAGAGTCATGAATCTGACCTGACTGTCTTTAATTCTACAAATCCTGTTTGACACCTCCTTCTTTTGTAATCGTTTCGCCAGAACCCTACCAGTGTTTTCTCCAAGTTCATACAATCCAGTTCTATATTGCACATACTTAATAGTAAGCTCTTCCCCGAAATGCTGATGTAGTCTAGACTTAATAATAGCAATTTACTGCTGGCATTCTTCTACATTTTGGTCTCCACTGATTTTCCTCATAAGATCTATCTCAGCCGACCTAAGCTGTTCTACCCAATCCCTCATCTTTTCCTTAGCAACCGTCCGACGGTAGCTAGAAAAGTTAAGAGTCTCTCTGCGCACAGCCGCCTTGAACGCATCCCACACTATAATTTCAGAAGCCGTGTTCCTATTAAAGTAAAAAAATTCTACTGTCCACTTGGCGATATGTTCGCAATATGACTGATCCAACAATAATCTCCTTTCAAAAGTTCACGGCCTCTGGATTCCTACAAAGCCACTGAGTGGAAGCTCCACGACTATTGGGTTGTGATCTGAAATAACCCTAGGGGAGATCTCAACACTTACCCCCTCAGCCGTTTGACATGATATAAAAAAGTAGTCAAGACGGACCAATTTATAATGAGGGGCCGAGTAAAACGTGTACCCCGAGTCCGCCCGTTCATGCCTGTACCACACATCAACCAGCCCATGCTCCCTGACTAAACCCAGTAGAGCCTTGACGGTCCTATTTTTCCATCTTTGTTATGGGGAATCACTAGAAAGATTAAAATAGCTGTCCAAATGGATATTAAAGTCTCCACAAAAGATTAACAGATGTGGCCCTGCAGCAAATTCTATACTTAAATAATTCAAAACTTCCAGGTCATCTAAATTTGACCAATACATAGAGCAGAATGAGAAAGGGAAGCCATTCACTATAAATGTAATAATTACCCACCGCCCCAATCGATCCTCCTTGACTCTTTTACAGATCCCTATGCCTCGCTTTACCAGAATAGCCACCCCCTTGATTGTGGTGCCTTGACGCAAATATGCAGGTAGGTCAAGGCCTAGTTACTTCAGCCATCAACTTTTACTACATGATATATGGGTCTCCTGTAAGCATAGCAAATCGATTTGCATAAATTGTACAAACTTAGCCAATAAGCCTCTTTTTTTCCAGTCGTTCAAACCACAAACATTCCATGAGCATATAGATATTCCACTCCTTCTACCCACCATCCTTGAAAGCGCCATATTCTTCATCAGATTTTACCGGATGATACCTAAAAGAATTACAAACCCTACCAATGTTTACTCTTTTCCTTTGATAGCAAATACCATGACAATATACAGAAAACAACAATACATCCCCCCAACCTCCCCCAGCTTGCCTACCCCCACCCCAAACCACTCCTCCCCCCCCACCCAACCACCCACCTTATGAGGCATAAGGAACAACGGTCCTTGGTGATGAAAAGCTGGCTACCACCCCCCTACCCTAGCACCCCCTTCCTTTTGAACTGACAGGGAAGAAAAAAAGTAAGAATATACAAAACATATAGTGAGAAACCCTCTTCTAACTCTGGCATGAATATCAAGTACCTGTATTGATCAATAGACCAACACCCTTGCATATCAATCATGCATTAAATGCAGAAATGCCTTAGCTGATACTTCGTCGGAGAAGAATTGCGTCTGACCCTTGAATATTACTTTCAGCTTGGCGGGGTTAAGCAAGAATACCTGCGCCCCTTTAGCTTGGAACAATGGGATCATTTGATGCAACTGCCAATTTTTCTCCACCTTTGCCTGGCAAAAATTGGGTCTCACAAAAAACTCACAGCCCTTCCTAGTCCTTTTCCTGTCTGGTCTAGCTAAATCATATACTGATTCCTGGGCCAAAAAATGATTAAGACATATCAAAATAGCTTGTGGCCTGTCTACAACTTGGAGGAGTATCACCAAAGAACCGGGTAGTGGTCCTAATGGAGATGGGGGAATGGATGAAGACACAAGGAAGATGTTCCTTGTTTAGAAGACCCCTCACTCACCAACCTGGTTGGTGACATGCTTCATCATCGGGGCCCAACCCGGATAGCCGAGTGCCATCCGGGTGTGCTGCGACACCTGAATTACAGTGAAGCGGGTAATTTTTGAGTGTAGTGCAAAAAGTGATGTTAAAAATTGGCGCAGTATACCTTCAATAAAACTTTATTCTGAAGGTACTGGACAATATTAAAAACAATGTCAAGATATCAAAGTGGGTTAAATTGACCGACTATATCTATGTGAAAAGTGCTTGGGTCTACATGCTTCAACCAAGAGTAAATTTTTTAGTGATTGTGCTATTGCAGAAGGATATTAATTACTACGTATACAGAATAATTGAACTTAAGTAGGTATTATGAGTTGTAGCAATACTTGAATTTCACAAAATGTCGCTGGATATATTTGGAATCTTTATTTACTCTTGATTTTAGTGGTCTAGTACTACATGAGTAATTGATAACAACCCGGAATGACACTGATGTATCTGTGAAAGAATCCTTTCTATTGGTGAGTGATTCTATTAATATTGAAGAAAGCGATGTTCTTTGGGCTTAGCTTCTGCGGATGACGAAATGTTTGGAAGCTCCCAATATGATATCATGAAATTAGGTTTCTCATTTTTAATATCATTGATGGCAATATGTTTTAGATATTTATAATCAGTAGCTGGCTTACTCCTTACTCGCCGCCCACATAATATGTGGTAAAGGTGTAATAGAAGTGACATTGTTTAATAATCCCTCTTTACCCTTTAGTATTCACTTGGTTATTGGTCGGTGATTTGAGTAATTGCTTTCTCCTTTGCACTCTCTTATCCTGTCTATGTCTTCTTGTATGTTTAAAGACGTGGTGGAAATAGGTGTCTTTTCTATCACTGGAGGTGTTGGTTACCATCATTGAATTTAAGGAAATTGTATATATTTTTTGTTTACTTTTTATTGTAGCCCTGAAGAAGTCATTGGGTGATTGTTCCCGTGACGAAACGCATGTTGGAATTGTTTCTGTTTATTGGCTACACTGTATGTGAACTGTATGAATTATGAAAAATGGAATGGTGATCGTCTAACAAGTTGAAGAAAAAGCGAAAAAAGAAAAATAAAATAAAAAGAACTGTTAAAGAACTGTGAAAGAGAAAGACTTTAATTTGGTTCTTCTTTTTTCTCTGAAATTACTGTTTGTTAATTTGTGCTCGGGGACAACATCTATTCTCTAACAAAGACAAACACAGCTCAGCGAAGGACTGTCTAAAACAACTTCACTGGCAGCTCATGCGCCAAAGAGCACACTTCAAGCTCTTAGGGCATTCCCACAAAATACTCCATGAACAGGCCCCAAGATCCTTTAGAATAAAATATGATTCTACACTCCCATCAGACCACTAAGATCACAACACCAAGCACTCGCTGAAACAATAAGGATTAAAAAGTCCAGGGCAGGAGGTCGCTCCTTCTCACATCTCGTGGCACTGCACTGGAATGATCTTCCAGTCGAACTCAGGCTAATTAAAGAATATAACACCGTCGGGAAAAAACTTAAAACATACCTATTCCTCAAAGACTAACTCTATATCCATCAACTTCCCAGACCCTACTCACCACAAGTCTGTTCTTAGCCCAGTGATATGTCAAGGGATGAATGTCGCGCTTTATAAATAAATGGATAAATAAATAAATAATCCCATATCATAGTGCCAGAATCCCTATTTGACAAGGCATCATGCTGCCCCTTCTGTTTACGGATTGTTCCAAGAATATATGAGCAATTATCTCCTTCCTCACGTCTTCCAGACGCAAACTACCTGCATCACTTTCATCCTCAGCCCAATCTTTTCCCAAGCTAACCTCCCCCGAGGAATTGGAGGGATCAGACATGGAATAAAACGTATCACCTGAGTCCCCCTCCCTTACAAGTCCTTTAGCCGAACACTCTTCATCTTGGAGCTCTCGTTGAGGGTTTGTTTTTACTATATTAATCATCCGCCTAGAGGTACTTCCATCCCCCTGAGCGTTCATCTCTTTTCCCTGTATACCATTTTGGAGAACTACATCTCCCACAAGGCTACTTTCAGGTTGCCCCCCAGAATTTTATCCTAATACTCCAACCCCGTCTACTCCAGTAATGATAGTTAGAGTACCTTGCTTTCCATAAGGAGTATTTGAGCCAACAAGCACTTTCAGGTCTTCTGGGGTCTCCCCTCCCACTATACTCTCCAAATTCTCCTCAGTGATATTCGCCAAAAGGGAAGGTACAGTATCTTGACAAGAAGTGATGGTAGATGCGGTGGGTATCGCTAGCGCCGTTGCCTTTTTTGCACATTACGAACTCCATCAGAAATACCCAGCAACGGTTTGCTTTTCTCAGCCTGTACCTTGAAGAGAGCAGGGACTGTCTGCCGCCCATGACCAGCAGTGCTGCCTTTCCCGGTCCGCTCCATGTTTCCAGAAGACCCATTGAGCCTTCCTGCCGCCGACCGGCGTGTTCCCACGGCTCCGGTATCCGTTATCAGTGGTGATAGCAACAGCTGCCTTCCCTGGGCTCCCGAAGCCTCCAAGCGGCTCTCTGGATTGAGTGCTTTTAGGCACATTTTTAGGCGGCATCAGCGGGCGTTCGCACACGGAGTTGAATGCCGTAGAGATGAAAGGGCCCACGTGTGTCAGCCGGAAAGGAGCAGGACAGCGCAGCAGCCAAAAGCACCAAAACATGCCAGGAACCACAAGCATGCAATCCTTTCCGGATTCTACTGCACTGAAAACCAGGTAGGAGAGAGGGGGAGGTTCAGACAGGGGAGCGTCTGAAAGCCAGCTCACTCAGCCGTCCTTGCTGCCACCATCCTGCCCCCTCGTTAGTTAATACTCTAATCTTGACTTATTTATTTCATTTGCTTGTCTTTCTTCAAATTAGTTATTCACTGTTATGTGTTTCTATGCTTTCTGCGGTAGGAATCTAAGAAAATATCTTTTGTGAAAAAAGGGAGATGAGTAGTATCTGTCTGTCACCTATGTGACTTGCACTGTAGAAGATACCAGGACATTGTAGAAGAGACTAGAACAGTGGAACCTTGAGGTCACAAAGTTCTAGAATGTAGAGTGTGGAGCCAACGCGCTCATGAACTGGCAGTTGGTATGCTGTGGCTGAGGTGTATGGAATAAACCTGATGCTTCTCTTCATTCCCTGGTCTGCTTATTGCGTGCTCCTTTTTTCTTGCATTGGACAGTTTTCTGCTGTATCTTGTCCAGAGCAGAGGGTAAGTAATAGCTTGTCCAATAGCATAGCAACAATACCATGGACCCTGTGCAAGGCAAGGAAAATGGCTCATTTGACTGCTGGTACGGTACTACAAAATAGCATTTATCATGGACAAATAGGCCTCTCTGGGCACTAGAATCTGGTGCAACCCTGCTGCACCAATGGTAGTTAATCTCCGGAACTATTGGGCTGCTAATGGGTGTTTCCTCAGCACTCGCAATTCCTCTCTATAAGTGCTGAACTTCCCTCCTCTGACCAGTTGCAAGGCAGTAGGGGATTTTCAGGACCTATCTAATGTTCATTTGGCTTTAAAAAATGCCAAATCTAGAAAGCTTGTCCCAGCCTTAGCTGCAAAACGGCATAATAAACAGCCGTTTGATGTATCTAGACCTATTCTGTCAATTAAAGCATTACAGTTTTCCACTATGTACTGCCAAAATTGTGTATGTGAGGTACTGGTATTTTCAATGTTTGTTTTTGCTATGCTGTGCAGCATGGCTAAAAGTTTTTTTAAAAGCACTATGACAAGAATACAGCGATTATAGCTAGAGAAGCGGGCCAAACGGATTACCGGGCCACCCAGTATCATGTCTATGAGATTGGGGACAAGGCCAGTAAATTGTTGGCATGGCTAGACAAGCGAGAATTGGCCAATAGGTGGGTGGCTGACATTGTGGCTCCTGATGGAGTGAGGCGATAAGACTGAGATGGGATCGCTGAGGGCTTTGATAGCCATTTTGAGTGGCTCTACGTCCCCACGTCCGCCTCAATCAATCAATCAATCAATCAATCAATCAATCAATCAATCAGAGTACTTGTAAAGCGCGCAACTTACCCGTGAGGGTCTTAAGGAGCTGAGGGGAGGGGGGGTTGTTTGAAGAGCCAGGTCTTGAGGAGTCTTCTGAAGGCGAGTAGGTCTTGTGTCTGCCGTATATGGGTAGGGAGGGTGTTCCAGGTCCTCTACACAGGAGGAGGCGGCCGAGCTGCTTTCCAACCTCCCCCTACCGAGGTTGCACCCCCAGGATGTCACTGACCTCGACACCGCCTTGACCTGAGGAAGTATCTAAGGCAATTGGTACGTTGCAGTCCGGGAAGGCATGGGTCCTACTGGCCTTCCAATTGAGCTCTATAAAGCTGTCTCTTCAGTGCTGGCCCTGTTTCTCATATAGATGTACGACGAGAGTGTGGATCGTGGAATCCTGCCCGAAACACAGAGACTAGCTAACATTGTGGTCAAACACAAAAAAGGGAAACCCCCGGACCAATGTGGTTCACATCGACCGATCTCCCTCCTCGACCCGGAGGTCAAGATCCTGGCCTAGATTCTGGCCCTCTGCCTCTCTCCCCACCTTCACAAATTAATACACCGGACCAATCTGGTTTTATGCCGGCTAGAAATACGGCGCTCAATCTCCATCGCCTTTTCGGAGTGCTGGGAAGAGCCCCCACCAGACAAGAGGATGCAGTAATTGTGTCCTTAGACGTTATAATGGCGTTTGACATGATTGAGTAGTCTTTACTGTTAGCCTCTCTGGAAAGGTATGGTTTTGGCCGACGATTTCTGTCCTGGGTGTGTCTACCATATGCTAAGCCCCTGGCCCGCATCTCTGTAAAAGGTGGCAGATCAGCGATTTTTGAGTTGGGGAAGGGTACGAGGCAGGGCTGTCCCCTCTCACCGTTGTTGTTCGCCCTGGCCCTGGATCCCTTGGTGCTGTGGATTAGAGGTGACCCCCTTTTCCGTGGACAGAATTGGTCGGATAGGATCTATCTCTACGCCGACAACATTCGTCTGTATTTGGCCAAACCTCGATCCTCGATCTATTGCACGTTCTCGCCCTTTTTCGAAAGTACTCCGGCTACACCATTAACTGGGACAAATCGTTGATTTATGCCCTCAGTGGAGAACCCCCACGGCTTCCCCCGGGCTGCAGCGCCGACATAGTCACGAACGGTTCCCGCTATTAGGGCATCTATGTCACAAGGGATGAGGACGTCTTCTACCAGAAGAATCTCCTGCCTCCCATACATCGCCTCCGGGCTGACATGAAGCATTGGAAGACACTGCCCCTTACTCTCTTGGGTAGAAGAGCCCTCTTTAAAATGATGGCACTTTCCTGTTTCCTCTATGCCCTGCAGAATAGGCCCTATCCCGTCCCAACCCACTACTTCCAGACAATTGATTCAGAGGTCCGCTCACTACTATGGAATGGCGGCACACCCCGAATTGCCCTGACCAAACGTACACAAAGTTGATATGATGGGGGTATTGCTCTCCCTGCGATTAAAACTTATAACTGGACCGCACAATTAGTGGTCCTAAATCACTGGGCCCACCTTCCTCTTACGGACCCAGCATACAGGATGGACAGGTTTAATATGACGGCGGACAATTACTTGCGGGCATTGTATGGAGGACCTAGGCATCTACCCAACTATACTCCGACCTCTACCACAGTTTCGATCTGGCATGCGGCAACTGCCACGCTGGGTTGGAAAGGTAAGATTACGCAGGTTACTCTGTTGCTGGAACCGTGCCAATTGGGTATGCTCCCTGGTCAACCTGGGTGGGAAAAATTAGATCTGATTGGTCTCTCTGCAGTGGGGGACCTGTAGGCGAAAGGTGCGTTGGTTCCATTCGGTGAGTTACAAGCAAAATACCAACTGCATGAAGGGGAAACGTTTCGATATCTTCAGGCACGTAGTGCATTATGTAAGGCAATTCCCAAGCAGCCCGTTTCTTTGCCTCTGGAGGATAGGCTTTTAGACGATTATCTCCCGGATAAGGCCATCTCTTTGGCCTACCATAAAATACTTAATAACTCACTGGAAACTCTCGACAAACTATGCACAAAATAGTGTGATGACTTGGGGGATTTACCTGACGAAGATTAGAGGGAGGTCCTGGCTTCTCCCCGGAAGCTGGCTATCCGTTCTCGCTTCAAGCTTTTACAGCTCAAAATACTTCACAGGGCCTATTATACCAGCACAGCACTTGTTAAAATGGGTCTATTGGACTCCCCGCTCTGTCCCCAAGGCTGTGGTTTCGCAGGCACCTTCTTGCACCAGAGGTGGGACTGTTCCATCCTTCAACAGTATTGGAGTTAGGTTTTGTCCACCATGTCCCGAATATGTCATAAATCTATAGAAACCTCTCCTCCACTTGTATCTTGAACATTTGGGACGCCAGTGACCTCTCTCGCACTGACAAACATGGGTTTCGCTGGGCTGTATCATAGCAAAATGTAATATCACCAGGACATGGAAAGGGGGAATCGTGCCCCAGCACAGGGACTGGGCAGAAGACATGGACTGGTACATGCAGGCCGAAAGGGTGGTATATGAGAGCAAGGGATGCCCAGGTAAATGGACTAAGATATGGGGCCCTTGGAACGAAAGCAGAGGTTTTTTATGCATCCCCTTTGATGATGATTCCCCATTTAATGTTGACAAAGACACTTTAAGGGATGTTTATTTTTATTCTATTGATTATATGTATTCGGTGTTGATTTTACGTGATTTGATCATCTTGACAACTGCTCTATTTTTTGTGTGTGTGTTTCTTTTCTGTATTGTTTTTAATTTTTTCTTTCAATAAAAACGATTTATAAAAAAAGAAGCACTATGACATGGCCAGCACTGCCCGTGCTGTAGTGCCTTAATTTTTTTTACTGACTGGAGGAAGAGTGGGATGGAAGGCAATACAAAAGAAGAGGGGAGGCAACACCAAGGGCTGATGGTGTGGGGGGGGGGGGAGTGGATAACACAACCAGCTGTGTAAGGGTAATAGAGCTTTTTTGTGTTATGGCTGGTGAGAGGCAAGCCAGCAAAGATAACAAACAGAGAGAGGGAGGGAGGGTGGGGCAAGCCAATATGGACAACTTAGTGAGGGAGGGTGGGGGCAAGCCAACTCAGACAATGAACAAAGGGAGGGTGGGTGGGGGTCAAACACACGACGATGAAGTTAGCTTATGGCAGCTAACGAGAAAAAGTAAGAAAAAATAAAAGGGACAGTAAAGCTAACCAACGGTAAGCAAGGGCCAGTCTCCATGCCCACTGATAGAAAACAAGGTGTCTCGAAGAGATTGTGCATGTCCTGTCTGGGCAAGACCTGAAAAACCTGGCTTCTCTTTAGGTTCATCGGAGGCAATTGGAGGGGGCAGTTGCACATATTTTGTGTAGCTGGTACATTTTACGCAAGTAGTTAAATTCATGAACGTCATTTAGGCATCGTCAGGAGTCGCAGCAACAATCTCTGACTTGCCCCCTGCAATTCCTGCACTGCCTTTGCGACCCTTGCCATCAAATGTCCAAAAGGCAATGTGAGTCTTGTTTACTTTTAGTAGCCAGCAGTTATTTAGACATACTCTTTATGAGAATAAATGTGTTCAAGAGTGGAACACTCGGCTACTGTGAAACAACATGTTTCCATGTAAAGCTTGACAATAACACCATCATTTCTGCTTTGTGTTCTACTCTGAGATGCTCTGTAGCTAACTTTGCAGTTCAGGAAGGCATGAAAAACAATCTCATGGCGGAAAGCAACACATTTTTCAATATAGTTCATTTTTTTTCCTAGTGGTGAGGGCCCATGAAAAAAGGCATCTCATGTCTTTGGCTGTCTGTGAGCACATGTGGTGACAAAAAAAATCAGTGACTGCGAAAGATGAGAGAAAGAAGAAAGGAGGAGACAGAATGAGAGAGAATGAAATAGGGCAGATGACTAGGGAAGCAGAAAGAAGACAGGTTGAGGACACTGTCTTTCTGTCACAGATATGCCACTCTGCAAAGACAGTTGTCTGTGTGTATTTGCAAGTGCAAGATGGATACTAAAGAAACAGCTGACAGACAAAGAGAAGACCAATTGTGATAGCAATAGACATCAACACCTGAAAGGGAGCTTGAGAGAGGTGAGGAAAAGTCACAGGCTGTTTCAACAGATTATAAAGAGACAGTCATGGCGACAAAAAGAGAGGGTGAGACGGGTGCGGGAAAGAAGTGACAGAGACGAATAGTTGAGAGAGACAACAAAGAAAAAGATGCCACACAGACCATAAAGAGACAATTTAAAGAGCTAGAAGGGGAGACAGGAGAGGTGATAATGAGGCAGACTGGTGTGAGATATGACTTGAAGAAAGAGGGGACAGAGGTGGAAGAGGGGATCTAATTAGCAGTAGCGGCTGCTATGGGCAGTAGTGCTGGGGCGGGGGTGGGGTTTAAAAAATAAATAAAGAAAAGGGAAAAAAAGAAAAGAAAATATAGCTTGCCTGCCTGCCACCACCTCTCCTCCATCCTCTTCAGGCGACACATTAGAGCATGTTGCTATGAGTATGTATTAACTGGGTGCACTTTGAAAAATTACACTAGTGTATGAATATGCTATGTTGTACATTGCACATTTTTGCATGTTGTGCACAAGTGATAGAAAAGCTGCTTTAAACTAATAGCTTTTGCTAGGTAATAAATAATACATGGTACTAGTATGGGGAGGTAAAACATAACGGGTTACATTTCATTAATTAAAACTCTTTGTGTTTGTTTTTGTTTTTGGGCCCACCATTAAATGGCTGCCTAAAAATCCAGCATGTCTGAGAATCGTGCTGAAATGAGAGACTCATGTGCAGATTATACCAGCTTGCCTCAAGTGGAGGAAGGAGTCAAGGCCACAGTGAACTGTACATTCTTGTTATTGTGCCAATGTACCAGTGTTTGTAGAAAGTATCCTTCCTGCGTGCGATGTGAAAGGAGGGAAGAAATGGACTGATACATTTTTCTACCTTAATGTTGCATATTTATATAATTATTGCTGGTGAAACATAAGACTGTATTAGGCATTGACACTTCCTTTGTTAAAACTGGTATGGGTTGGATTTGCCAATGAGAACAGCATAGTGAGACCCTCATGTCATCTATGCTAACCAATCAAGGTGCAAGCTTTACTGAAAACTGCAACATTATTAGTACAGTCAGCCAAGAATTAGAGTATAAATAATGACCTCTTAGGGGGTGTGTTTGCTCGCTTTTTAATCCTTGAGCCTCAAGGGGCCTCTGTCTGAGAGGGTGAAGAGAAGAAGCAGATGAGATCAGACATAATATGGGTTAGGTACATGAACGTCGTGGGTGCAGTCTGAGAGGAGATTGCATCCGAGGAGAGATAGAGGGAGGTGGGGGGCATAGGCTAGCCTTGCACGTCATACTTTTGGCAACGCCGATCACATTCCTCTGTGGTCTTGTGAAGGGCGATCTATCTCGCTCCTTGTGAAGCATAGAAAGGCAGATGGAATAGACCAGGGCAGAATGTTTAGATTTAGATGTTAAAACTTTAAGTTTATGCTTAGACTAATTAATTCCTTTTGAAAAGATTTATTTGTCTTATGCATTTATTTCTCTTTATGGGAGATTTTTGCCAATTATTAATTATTGATTGGCCTTGCATAATTCACTCTTGAATTATATTTCCTGAACTCTTTAAAGAATTCTGACTGACATTTGATGTCTCATTCAGATCATTTATGTAATGTTTGTTTGCAACCTATAATATGTTCGGTATTAATTATGTTTCCTGTTTTCAAAATGTTGTAACCTGATTGATATTTGACTAATGAATAAAGGGTCAGAGAAACCTAACTTTTGACTAGAAAATAAAACCCTTTAAAATACTCAACAACTCTCTTTATTTGCTTAAACAGTATTTGCATTTTTGATTTTTCATGTTTATGTAAAGTCTCCTGAAGGTAATACACGGTGTCAAGGGTCCAACACCTTTTCAGCTGTAAAATAGAGGTAAATGAGGTTTTGCATTGAGAAATTACCGTGAAATTACAGCTGGATCAGTTTTTGGTAGCAAGATGATGGTTATTATCAATTAGTTTGGTGATTAAGGATTATTAATATCACCATCAACTATTTGACTAATAGTCCATTGACCTTAGGAGAAAAGTTGATCTGTGAAAACTAGTTTAGATATTGACTAATACAGATCAAAGTGAAGAAAAATCCCAACCCACTGGATCAGTTTGGAGCATAGTTTAGTTTTAAAGCCTAGATAGCGCTAGAAAATAATTGCCCAAGTTAGATAAATGTCCAAATCCTGATTCCTGACTCCAATGCTCAGAACCTGAAGACTGGCAGAGCAGTATTGGAAGGTGATGCAAGAAGGTGATTGCTGGAGTGGTGTGAGTATCAATAGGGTTGTGAAATGTTGTTAATGTGCTAGGATGTATTTTTGAAGTGTTGAAAATAGTAAGGGTTTTGACTGTTGGTGAAATTTTGCTCATTTGAATTGATGGTGTTATTGATTATATTGGTAATTTCATAGGACAGCATTTTGTATTATTGATTATATGTTCTTAACATGAAAAGTTAGTGTCTTGTTTTATGTTGTCTGGCAATCCCGGGAAGGAATAGCGGGTGGTAAATGGAAGCTACTCTGCAGTGAGGTTACTCGTCTGTTGGAATAACACTGAAAAGCTAGGAAGGGCTGGCAGTGTAAATTAGGGACTATTTTCTGTGTAAAAGTGAGAGTGATTGATAGCAAAGAGTTCGCTGGTGAAACTTTGGTGTTATATCACCTATAAAGGGTAAGACTGAAGGAGTAGCAGGTTCCTCTGAGCTTGAGTGAAGGGATTTACTCGCAGTGTTTGAAGAGTGAACAGAAGTTCTTACTTTGTGAAGAGTAAGCAGAATGCGTTACTCGCAGTGAAAAGAAATCTATTCTTTGCTTAGTGGAACAAGGTAGCAAATGTTTTTATGTTGTTACTAACAGACTTTTAATTAAGAAAACTCAGAAAAATATTGCAGTAAGATTTTGTTTGAGAGGGTCAGTATTAGGCGTTAAACTGACTGAAATTGAAACTGACCATTGGAGAAAAGAAATTGCAGAAATAAAATTGTTTGAAGGTTTAAAGAAACTGAAAAAGTGAAAAATGTGTTTTTAATTGGTGATGCTCCTGAAGGAACGCCCGTGCATTTTATGTCTACCAATTTGGGACAAAATTCATGTATGTGGGTTCACCAATGATGCAAGATTACTGAAAAAGGGGGTCATTTGAGGTTTCCAAAAGATGTTACTTTTGAATTGTAAATTATTGACAAATTGAGGGAAGTGTTATGTGAAATAAAGACACCATCTAAAGCTGCACAATTTGAAGCTTTAAGCATGTGGGAAAAGACAACAAGAGACAAAGCAAGTGAGGATAAAAAGGTAAATCACCAGATACAGGAAAAGGGAATTAATGATAACAAAAAGCTTAAAATAAATAATGATTCAGGGAATGAAGTAATGGGTGCATTGTTAACTGAGTGTCTGTCACTTTATGTGGTTCCCATTAAAAATACTGAAAATAGTGCACCAGTAAGTACTACAGTGGCTACTGCTTCGGTTGAACAGAGAGAAACACAGACTGAGAGAACTGTGCAGACATTTCAGAGTGACCCACTACCTGTTGATTCAACACTGACAGTGATACATACCTCCAGGTGTTACTGCTTCAAATGTGACTGATTCTGTCCAAGAATTACAAACTGCAGATGCACAGATAATGCCTAGAAAAACTATGACTGTCCCAATGAATATGGTCCCTACTCAAAAGGTTCAAATAGCTGCAGAAGGAGTGATTTTGTCAGGGTTTATTTCAGAAACACAGAATTCACAGACTATTGAACAGAAACTACCCCAGACAGTCCAAGCACTGAAAGGTGGGGGGTCGGGGACGTCTTTACAACATCTGCAGCCCAGGATAAAATGAATATATTTGAAAATGGGATTTTCAAACCTGCTTTGAGGAAGCAGCAGTGATTGAAAAGATAAAGAGCATGGGGGTACAAATTAACCCAGATCCTGAAATAGAGAGATAGCTTAATGTTTTAAATTCAACATTTGAACTTGAAGAAATTAACAGTCCCTGCTGTTTAAATCATGAAAATGCGAACCATTGTCAGGAAAAAGAATTCCCTGAGAAAGGAAACAGCTGCATGTGCAGTAACTACACATGATGGACTGACAGATTTGGCTCAAAATTATGAAATTTATGTTTTCAGGAAGTTTTCCATTTCAGAAAAGTATCAGGGTACATATGGATGATAAAGCAAATGAGAAAATGTGTTCTGCAGGAATGCATTAGCACATTGCAAATATAATAAAATATATTTTCCAATGCAATGGGTTTGAGAAATTAGGAGACAAATGGGCAAGAAAACCTGAGAACAAAAAGAAACCACCAGACCTTGTTAGGGAAAATAATAAATAGGATGAGGGAGAAGCGTTAGCTTACTCATTGAGAGAAAAGGTGGGAGAAGTGCATGTTTATATGGCACGGAATAAAAGTTAACTTGCAGCATTTCTGAACACATTCCCACAATTGAGAGACACATTTATGCTGTGGTACCCACAAGTTGATGGATTTGTTGCAATTCTAAAAGAGTTGTGCATTAATTTGGAAATGTTCTTTTACATTGTCAGACAAACTGAATTGTGGTTTGAATCTAAAGTTGTTGTGAAAAGGCCAGGTGAAGAGACAATGAAAAGGGTTTGCATGAATGCACCATCATTTTCTGTTGTGGAGAAAAACGTAGCAGTGATTACTTTCCTGAAGGGCAGAATGCCAACAAAGGATGTTGACTGGGTACAGATTAAAAGAACACAGGATGGAAGTAAAGGTGTTTTGATCTGTGCAAATTCTGGCATGGATGTTGTACTGCTGGAAAAGGTGTCCTTTTGCCATCTTTATAACAGATTTG
Source organism: Lissotriton vulgaris (assembly GCF_964263255.1). NCBI lineage: Eukaryota > Metazoa > Chordata > Amphibia > Caudata > Salamandridae > Lissotriton > Lissotriton vulgaris. The sequence goes on along the minus strand of NC_141699.1, from coordinate 547,110,649 downwards.
AGCATTGGAAGAAGAAATATAAATCTAAACATTATGCACAAACACATAGAGAAATGCAGATGCAAAATATGCCAGTTAAGCAAAGGCAAATCTCAGTTCAGAAACAGGTACCGATGGCAGGAATTTTTCAAGCACAGATGGTCCCACAAAATATGGAAAATGCTCAAATTAATTTAGATAAGTTGCCCAGAGCAAATGGGAATTATTTCCAGAGACAAAATCAGAAACCAGTTAAACAGGTTGCTGTGTATGAAAATGAGAGTTTTAACCCTCACAATTCTGAATTTACCAAGTCCATTGTGAAAGGTCCAGACTTAGTTGTAGGAGTTTTAAACAAAGAAATTACAAACCCAGTTTTAGAAGACTTTGCACCAAAAATAGGCCCATTTGAGGAAAATTGGCAAATTGTTGTTTGTGACTCAGGCCTAGCAGGAAAAAAATTGTTTTGCAAATTTAACAACACAAATTACTGTACACCATATAATGGTAATTTTCAGATTCCTAATGAGGATGTACATTTTAAAATGGCCCAACAAGAGACAGCTGTAGCATTGTTTTCAGAAATGACAGCTGATAAATTACCTTCTGATTTGAAAGAAATAATAAACACAGAAATAAGAGAGTTCACAGAGGATGCCAGATTAATAAAATGTGCAGAACGTGTCTTATTAAAATTAAAACAAGATGACATGTATTCAAGAACACCATCAGTTGCCGAAATGTTACCAATAATTAGAGATTCACTGAGTAAAAGATTTTTTATGCAATTAATTGGAAGTTTATGTAACTTTCTGAACATAGGTTCAAAGAAACTAAATGAACAGAACAGATTAGTGCAGGAGATTAACAGCATAACTTTTCCATGTTGTCCTATGGTACCGAGCCCAGCCAATATATTTTCTCACATTCCATTTGCTGAAGAATGGCTTACTATTATTGATTTTCGCCAAGTTCATGTCACAGTGCCATTGCATGAGAATAGTCAGGAGTACTGTCAAACAGAAAATGAATTTCTGGGACACATAATTGGAAAAGGAGGAAGAAAGGTATCACCAGAGAGTGGAAATAATTCACCCGATGAATCCACCTCAAATTCAGAAAGAAGTCAGGACATTTTTGGGACTGGTTGGCTGCTGAACAGAGTGGTTACTAAACCTTTCCCTAGTGGCTAAGCCTTTACTGAGGCTGACACACAAGTATGTGTCTGATCCGCTTCCATTGGACAACAATCGCACAAAAGCATTCCTAGAGTTGAAAGAGAAAAGATGTCACGCCCCAGCACTAGGAATTAAAGTTTATTTGAAAGAAAATACACCAATTTGCAGTGAAAGGGAGGGCTGCACTCTCTCAGTGCCTATTCAAAAACATGAATGTGTTTAAAGGTCTGTGATGTATTTCCCTATGACCTTTGACCCTAACTTCACAGAAATGTCAGCAAATTAATTGGTTTGTGATAAAACTGAATGAGTGTCTAGATGTCATGAAAATATGCATAAAGCCAAGATCAGATATTAAGGATGAACGTCTGATTCAGTCCAACAATGTCTATTTTGTAGATGGCCCATGTTTGAAAGGTTACAATGACACATTAAGAGCAGCACGTGCTGTGCTTATTTACATTATGTGGTCAGTAGTTACTTCAGCCCAAAATTTGAAACTGATTGCCCTTACCATAACATGCAGTATAGCTGCTCAAATGGGAGTCACTATTGTCATGGGAGAGAGAAATGCTAATTCAGTTGTATTCTGTTAGCATATACATTGAATGGAATCTTCAAAGGTGAATTAAAAGAGGCTCAGAAAATGTTTCAGAAGCAGAACAACAGGGTTGTATCGGAACTGTTTTTGAGAAAAATGACAACTGCATAGTGGCAAATGTGTTACTGCAAAAACTTATGCCCTGGTATAGATTGCCAGTTCCTTTGAAATCAGATCATAATGAGGTCTCAAAGATAAAGTGTGGAAAAAGACAGATTGGACGAAGATTCAATTGTAGCCATCTGCTTGAAGTTTCAAGCATAATAAAGCAACACAAAGGCAGCGCAGAGTTACACTTTGCAAAAGACTGTGTTTCAACATCACTGAAGTGGCTTGAAATTGCACTTGTGAAAAACACTGATGAAAACACTAGCCATTGCTGTGTAGGTCTGGTTGATGTAGAGAGTGCAGTTTCTGACCAGATTGCAGCTGCTACACAAGATCTGCATAATGGATGGTGCAACGACTTCGATCTGAGAGATGCTGTGCTGAAACATCTGCATCTGATCAAAGTGAAAATAAACGTGAAAGGCTTAGGTGGTAAAAGTGTAAAGAATTGATGGTGCTTTGTCAGAGTTTCCCAGAAACTAAGTGGTCAAATTTGCATGAAAAAAGTACAGAATGCCACACTGTATGAGCCATACTGATGGCAAGCTGATGACAAAGTGCAAAGAAATGCTGAAACTGTCCTGTTGAATTCTCCTTTTAATATTTTAGTTACTTATTTTAGAGAAGACTAACAGTTCCAAGAAACTACTGACAGACCTCTGCACTACACATTTGAGTTTGACTATATATGATCTGATTACAGACAATACCTGGGTTTGCCTTAGAAATAGAAGTACAATTGTTATATATTAAGCTTTTGCAAAAAAATGTCACCTGTGAAATTAAATAAGTGTGATGATTTACAAATCATTTGGGGTATCATGATTTGATATCATCAAAAGGGAGGATTGATGTAGCTCAGATTTCATCTGGAGTCAGGCATTGCTTTATTTTTGTGCTTCAGACAGACTGCATTTAAAATGATGCAGATGTTGGTGCAAGTGGAAAAACACATGGCACATGAAACATGAAATGAAGCCTAGTCAGTCTAAAATGCTTGTGCTGAATTGACATGTGTTTTTGCAGTGTAGAGAAAACTTGTGATTTCAGTGGCCTTTTTAGCTTTGAAAATAATCATGGAATGTGTTCTCTCTTCCCAGCTCATTTTCCTTGTAATCTACACTCCTTGTTCCTGTCTTAAGAGACTTTGGCTTTGTTGCATATTTAGACAATGCACATTCAGTTCATAACACATCTTCTTTAAATGTGCATTAATTAACCATGCACCAACACTACACGTGGGACAAAACGCATTTTGCATGAAAAGCTATCTAAAACATGAGAACATGTTGCTATGAGTAAGTATTAACTGTGTGCGCTTTGAAAATGTACACTAGTGCATGATTATGCTATGTTGTACATTGCACATTTTTGCATGTTGTGCACAAATGATAGAAAAGCTGCTTTAAACTAATAGCTTTTGCTAGGTAATAACTAGTACAGGGTACTAGTATGGGGAGGTAAAACATAATGGGTTAAATTTCATAAAATTAATACTTTTTGTGATTGTTTTTATTTATGGGCCCGCCGTTAAATGGCTGCCTAAGCATGGCTGAAAATGGTGCTGAAATGAAAGACGCATGCGCAGATTCAGATTATACCAGCCTCAAGTGGAGAAAGGAGTGAAATTCACAAAAAACTCTGCGAGGTGGAGGATCGTTTGAAGGTACTTGAAAGGGAGGCGAGTGTGGACCCGGGGAAAAAAGGGGATTTACAGGCAGGATATATTGACCACGCGAAGATGTTGGAAACACTGCGGACCATTGACCATAAAGAATACCTGCGCCGCCAGCATACCGATGCAGATAGGTCTGGTACCCTACTGGCCCGCCTGATACGGGACCAACCGGACCCGCCGGCTATAACCCAGATATATGACCTGTCGGGCACCCTGGTCCGTACACAATCCTAGATTAACATGGCGACCACCTGAGAGCATTATATGCTCCCTTTGACTCGGAGGACCCGGCACAAGTGACCGAGTTTCTGAGGGACCTTCCCTTTCCGGTTCTGACAGCTGACACACAGAGGGAGATGGAGGGCCCCATCACACAGCATGAGATACGAGCTGCAATTAAGAATCTTAACCGAAACAAGACGCCCAGCATGGATGGGCTAGCAGTAGAGTTTTATTCGACTTATTCAGAAACCCTAGTGCCTGTCCTTGACATGGTATACAGGACGGCGTTTGAAGAGGGGCATTTACCTGTATCGACGATGCAGGCCATGGTCAGTTCAATACCCAAGCCCGGCAGGGATACACTGGAGATGGCGAATTATAGACCTCTGTCTATGCTCCCCACAGAGTATAAGATCCTCAGCAAGGCCATAGCCTTACGCATACAATCCCACCTTACTGCCCTTGTGCATCAGGATCGATGCGGGTTTCTCCCGGGGCGGAGTACGTCCCTAAACACGCGTAGGCTACATGCGCTGATGACGGCCACGCCACAGGAATTCCCACGGGCGGGCTGCATAGCCTTGAAACGCTTTGGCTTCCCAGACTCCTTGCTGAGATGGATCCAATTGCTATATACTGACCCTTCGGCTAGGGCGTCCACGGGCCGATATGTTTCGGATTGTTACCCAGTGTACAGGGGCACCCGACAGGGTTGCCCCCTATCTCCGATTCTATTTGTCCTAGCTCTGGAACCCCTGGCTATAGCCCTTCGCACTCACAGGGATCGGATGGGCATCCCGATTAGGGGGACACACCACTTGATATCCGTCTATACGGATGATATTTTACTGTATTTACGAGATTTAGAGGCAGACCATACCGTCCTCTACGACATTTTTGCCGATTTGAAGGGGTGTCTGGTTTGGCCATCAACCCGGAAAAATCGAATGGCTTCTATTTTTGAGAAGCACCACACCCCTCTTTCATACGCTTGGGGTACACCCGATCCCGGTGGCTCAGACCACATTTAAATACCTGAGGATACAGGTGTATAGGTCACCAGAGGATCAAATAGATGGCAATATCAAACGAGCTATTACAAGACTCCGCAGTAGCGTAGGATTCTGGACTTCATTAGCACTTTCCGTCATGGGCAGAATTGCGATCTCCAAAATGGTTATGTTCCTCTGCCTGCTGTATTATTTCGTAAATTTGACAATGACTATCCCTCAACATATTTTTAACGCGCTAAACACTATCTTGATTGGCATTATCTGGGGTGCCGGCCGGAGAAGCATTAGCCTCCGTAAACTACAATTAATGACCAGATCGGGGGGACTGGGAGTCCCGGATTTCCGCGGATACTATTATGCCAGTCAACTCCAGTGGCTTTCATACTGGGTCGCCGGCAGAAACCTGCACGAGATTGATTTTACGACGGACCGGCTGGACCTGGGGGAGCTACACTCCCTGTTGTTGCTGAGAAGTCGGCTCCCTCCGGACTGTCACCCACTTCTGCGTACGGCCCTATTGTGCTGGAGGAGGGCACTGTCATATACCTCCTCGGTGATACCATATGCGGAGAACATCCCCTTGTTGGGTATCCCGACACTGCAGGGCAGGCTTACACGACATACACTGCGCCATTGGACGGAGAATGGGATAAAAGAGATAGGGGCCTTTTTTGGGGACGAGACCATGCTGGACCATGAATCCTTCTTACAGGTCATGGGTGCTCCTCCTAGGTTTTATTTGTTGCATACCACTGTGACTCATTACACTTGGGCACCACAACGACTCAAACCTATGCAACACGAATTGGTTCATCTAATGTATCATATGGGAGCGGGGGGACATTTGGTGCGCTGGCTATACACAGGGGTCAGGGAACACGCAGCAATCTCGCTTAATACACTTAGGACCACCTGGGATCAGGATACAAATTCTGTATTGGCTGATAAGGCCGGGCAGATTATACTTGAGCATCCCAAACGGGTATCGCGTAATGTTAAATTTAAATTTATTCAGGCAATTGTGCTCCACAGGGCATACCTAACTCCGAAGAGGATACACCGAATGTTCCCAGACTCACCCCACTGTTGCCCGCGTTGTAAGGAAGATGAGGCGGGTTTCATCCACATGCTGTGGTCCTGCCCACACCTACAGGGATAAAGGGCGGAGATATGCCAGGCGCTACACACAATTACACACCTGCGGTCCCATAAACGATCCAAAACATTGAAGGCTAAACTGAAATTTCTAGACTTGGCTCTTCTTTTAGCAGTTAGGGTATTGACGATGAGATGGAAATCCCCCAGGCCCCCTAGAACAACTATGTGGCAGATAGACCTAAATAGGTGGGGCCGGGCAGAGGGTGCAGTTCTTAGAAGGAAGGAGGAGAGGGGTCAGTCAAAGCATCCCATAGCGATGGACTGGGAGGTTGTTGGAATTGGAAGGGTTAGATTTAATACCATCACAGGAAGACAGGTCGCAATAAATACACCATACGCAGAGCTCCAACGGTGAGAGATACTGGGGTACGAGATGGTTCGCATGATATTTAAACCCCTTGCACTATAGTATAATAGTTTGTGAATGTAGATTGGGGGGAGTTGGAGATCCATGTTGACACGAATCTAATTATAGCTGCGGGTGGCAGACGCATTAGGTGGGCCAAGTTTGTACTAGCTCCCGATAAAAAGCTGAGCTATACAATCAGGTTGCCTCCTCCCAGGTGGAGGCTTTCGAACTCCTGTTTGCTAACTTTGATTCTTCGTATTTCCAGGAGTTAGAGTCCATCCACTCTAATCTTATCACTAATCTGGCCTCCTATTTTCATACCACAGCTTACAAGAGGCCACCGCCAAAAATTCAGGCCCAATGGTTTACCAAACCCTGCGGGGCGGCTAAATGCGCACTCGTTAAGGAGGTCAAAACTGGTTTTGTACAGAGCATTAGAGCAGCTATAAAAGTATAATCGTGGAGTCCAAGTCAGAATGGGAGGCTTCAAGGTGGGCAAACATAAAAGAAGCCTTGGATGGACGCGACTACAGGGATTTCTGGAATTTAGTTAGAACAGGCTCACCTGAAGGTACGTCTGCTTTAATACCCAACCTGAGCGAAGAGGTGTGGATCTCACACTTAAAGCCTTTGTTTGTCAACACTGTTACCGTAACCGCTGTGGATTTAGTTCCACAATTGAAGGGCACATTTGCCCCAGTTGTATGGGATGCAAAGGTTTACGATTATCCACCCTGCACTAAGCTGGAAATCCAGGCGGCCCTCAGGAGCTTGTCCTCCGGGAAGGCTCCGGGATTGGACAGAATCCCTGGAGACCTATTCTTGAATGAGCAGAAGGTGTGGGTACCCTACATTTGGTTATATTTTAACGACATCCTTCATGGTATGGAAATCCCTCCTACTTGGTTGGGGGCTGAGATTATCCCTATCCACAAAAAGGCCTCCCCACTGGACCCGGAGAATTACTGCCCCAATAACCTGATTGATGTCTTGCAGAAAGTGTTTGCCCGCTTTTTACTAATGAGGCTGCAGTGCCGGATTGATGAACATCCCATCCTGACCTCCCTCCAAGTGGGCTTTCGTGCAAAGGTCTCTACCATCGACCAACTGTTTAGACTACATTTGGTCTACTGGAAGACAGTGACTATGGGAGCTGGTAGCCTCTACCTGATCTTTGTAGATCTTCGATCTGCATTCGATTTGGTCCAGAGGGATAAGCTTTGGGCTATATTGTTAGAAATGGGTGCTCCAGTATATTTGTGCCAATTGCTTAAACGTTTACATCAGGGCACCTTCGCGAGGGTGAGGTACGGGAGAAATGGGGAGCTTTCGGCCCCCTTCCCGGTGGAAAAGGGTGTTAGGGAAGGGTGCGTGTTGGCCCCCACGCTCTTCTCTTTGTTTCTTAATGGATTGATTGACCATCTTTTGGGTGTGAGGGATTTAGCGTCTCCTAGTTTAGCTGCACGTAAGATACCGGCCCTGATGTTCGCTGATGACACCCTTTTGTCATCAAAATCTTCTATGGGTATCCAGCGAACTCTGGAGGCGTTCTGCTCCTTTTGCAGAACTAGAAATCTGGAGATAAATCTCTCTAAAACCAAATACATGGTTTTTAACGCCAAATCAACCAATTGTCCACACCCTCATTTGGATGGCTCAGTGCTGGAAAGAGTCTCCACCTATGATTATTTGGGGGTAACATTGAATGATAAGATGGAATGGGGGTCCCACATGGCTAAGGCAAACCTGAAGTTGGCCCAAGCCTCCGGTGGAATATTAAAGGTTTATAACGAGTGCTCATTTAAAACCTTGGGCCCGCCAGTTGAAATTTATAAAGCCCAGGCAAGAGTGTTACGTCCCACGGCAGAGGCCAGCCTCGAACACTGCCCTGAGCCATGGTCTGCGGGCCGCGAACGGTCCAGAAAACTACATGTCCCATGAGCATTTGGCCTGAGAGCGTATGACGTCATCACGCCGCTTGACAAAGTGATGCCGGAACTCCAGAGCGGTGCCGTTGATTTTGTGTTGCTGCCGAAGGAGACTGGTAGGGGTGTTCGCACCAATATTTTGTTGTCTTTGAAGGGTAGATATTTCCCGCATCTCCCTTGAGTTCTTATATACAGTTCCTCTCTTCCAAGCAGTGAAGGGGCAGTCCCGTTGGCCAAATCCCTCATGGATTCTTGTGGGGCTGCTGCGGTCAATCCTTGTTCAAGCTGTTGTTGAGCAGTCCCGTTGTTGTGTGGAATATTCATGTTTCTAGCGAGACCCTATGTTACTTAAGTGCATTCTGTAGGCAGCTCTGGGCGCATGCTGCTAATCACCTTCTGATGTAAGAAGGACATTTTCTATTACAGTATTCTGTGGGCAGTTCTGAGCGCGAGCTGCTGATTGCCTTCTGAGGTTAAGAAGGTTATTGTATATTTGGAACTTATCTCGAGTGTGACTGTGCTTAGAGATTACCGGGGTGCTGATCCATCAAGGTTGTTGGGAATTCGATTTCCTATCCTCCTGAGTTCTGATGAAACTCCCAGTGGGAAAAGGCATCACCAGGATTTATTGATTTGGCCCTACAAATCAGCTTTAGTTTTGAGCATCACGGAGCACTATTTAAATGATACTCCTTGGTGGAGTTAAACCAGGAGGTCTGAAGCACGTTGTTGATTGATGCTACAATAACCTTACCCAACCATTTTATATTTACGCAGCAGGGGTTGATTGAGCTACCGCCTGGCAGGCTCTGTTCTACGATCTCCCCTGTTGAAGAGATCCTAGCTAAACCTTTTGGTATGTCTGACACATTTACATGATTTCTGTGTTCATGCAAACACTATGGGTTGATTCTAATATACTGTTAATCTCATAGGTTACTATTGACTACACTCTGCAGGATACCAGGTTGCCAGGCAATATTACGTTCTTCTCTTTTACAGGTATTACTATTTCCTACTATGCAAGTTAATTTATATATATATATATATGTATCAACACATGTCTATGCTCAATGTAGTATATGTTTTTGTCTCATAGTGCCTTGTTCTCGTTATAGGTCTCTCTCCCTGCTGTCCCCTTCCTTTCCTTCCCTCGCCTGACCACTCCTTTGTGCCTGTTGTTTTACTCAGACCTAGGGGCTGTCGGGAAATGGAAACCATTTAAGCATCGTACAATTCTGAGGACTCCAGGACCCGACAGAGAGGTGGTGAGCTCTATGGAGTAGAGCTGTGGGGCCATGTTACCATACCCCTTCCATGCCACCAGATACCACAGTCTGGTACAATAGATCTTGGAGTCAATGATTCCTCTCACTTCATGTTCCAATTCGTTGTCTACCAGTACTGGTGTAGACCCGCTTCTATTACTAGAACGGGACGGTTTGACTAGCGACACATGGAAGGCAGGGTGTATCCGTAAACTGGACTACCACCGGATTGACCAATTTGACGATTTTGTACGGACCTATGTATTTAGGGTTAAATATGCTGTAACGCTTAAACCTGATATTTTTTGTCGAGAGCCATACATAATCCCCCTTTTTATACACTTGTTCCGGTTGCCTGTGTTTATCAGCATAGGCCTTGTATCTCGTTTTAGCATCCCTCAGATTGCCTTTCACCTCCCTCAAGGTCTCTTGGATATGACATACTCTTTCTTGAACTTCAGGAACAGATATGGCTGAAGCAGGGTGATTAAAAGGGGTGAAGTTGGGATGAAAACCGTATGTACTGTAAAAAGGGGCATGTTTCGTGGAACTATGGATGGCTCTAATATAGGCGATTTCTGCTAACCAAAACCTGTCCACACAGTCCTCAGTCGTGACCTCCACGTAACATCTTAGATATTGTTTAAGTGTTTGGTTGACACGCTCGGTTTGACCATCAGTTTGTGGGTGGAAACTAGTGGAGGTGTTAGTTGTTATACCTAATGCCGTACACCAGACTCTCCAGAACTTGGCCGTGAACTGACTGCCCCGTCTGAGACGAATACTCTAGGTAATCCATGCAACCTAACTATGTGTTTTAGGATTAACTGAGCTAACAGACTAGCAGAAGGCACCTGTTTGCATGCAATGAAGTGAGCCAATTTTGTCAAAAAATCCACTACGACCAAGATAACCGTATACCCTTTGTCAACAGGCATGCCCACCACAAAGTCCATAGAGATGTTCTCCCACTGTAAATCAGGAGTTGGGAGGGGTTGTAGCAGACCCACTTGTCGGGTATGTAGATTCTTCATCTGACCACAAACAGGACACTAAGAAATCCATGTAGCGACATTGTTCTTTATGTTAGGCCACCAGAATTGTCTTAGTATCCTTTCCAAAGTCTTTTTGGTTCCATTGTGTCCGGCACAGGGAGCATTGTGGCACCACTGAAACACTTGTTTCCTTAGAGCATTGATCGGCAATAAGAGTTGTTTCTTTCGCATAGGAAGCCCTTGAACAATCTTCCATTCTGTATTGTTTTTCAACCATTCCTTCCATTTGTCTTGGAGTATGTTTCTTGTGACACTACGAAGAAACGTCTCGGTGCAAGTTATTCAATTACATTGTTTGGGTTGATGATGGAAGTCTCTTGTACTCCTCCAGATCTTGTAGACGTGGACTGTCTGGTAAGTGCATCTGCCTTCTTGTTCTCTTTACCCGGTCGGTATGTTACTATGAAATTATATTCCGCAAAAAACATCATCCATCTCATCTGGCGAGGTGTTAAATGCCTAGCTGCGGTCATAATTTGCAGATTGCGATGGTTCGTATACACAGTTACTGTGTGTCGAGCTCCCATGAGATGATGTCTCCATTCCAAAAAGGCTATTCTGATAGCCAACAATTATTTTTCTGAGATGTTGTAATTTTGTTCCGCCGGATTGAGTTTTTTCGATAAATAGGCCACTGGGTGTAATTGGCCTGTATTCGTATGGCGTTGAGAAAGGACTGCTCCCAAGGCTGAATCCGAAGCATCTGCCTCCACTATGTATGGCTTGTCAGGATCAGCATGCACCAACACCGGTGCAGAAGCAAATGCTCTTTTCAATTCTTCAAAGCCTTTTTGGGCCTCCTCTGTCCAACAAAAGGCCACCTTCTTTCTCAACAATCGTGTTAATGGCGTTGCCAATGCTGAGAAGTTTTCAATAAATCTACGGTAAAAATGGGCAAATCCGATAAAACACTGGATATCCCAAATGTTCATAGGTGTGGGCCAATTCTTTACCGCCAATATCTTGCGTTCAGACATTTCCTGTCCTTTTGGGGTGAGCATAACCCCCAGAAATTCCACGGAAGTGGCATTAAACTCATATTTACTGAGTTTGCAATATAACTGGTGTTCTAGCAATGTACGTTGAATGGTCCGTACATGTTCTGTATGTTGTTCCGTGTTGGATGAATATATCAGGATGTTGTCTATATAGACTACGACGAAGTGCTCCAGATATGCCCGCAACACGTCATCCAAAAAGAACTGGAAAGCGTCAGGCGCATTGCATAACCCGAAGGGCATCACTGAATATTCGTATAAACCAAAACGAGTTTTGAATGCCGTCTTCCATTCATCCCCAGGTCGCATTCTGACTAAGTGATAGGCCCCCTTCAGGTCCAAACGGGTGTAGATTATAGCCTTCTTCACCTGCTCCAGCAACACGTTGATAAGGAGGAGCGGATACCAGTTTTTTATGGTAATAGCATTTAAGGCTCTATAGTCAGAACAAGCGCAGAGTTCCCCATTGGCCTTAGGAATAAAAAACAAAGGCGATGCGGCTGGGGACTTAGATTCCCGCATAAATCCGAGCTCCAAAAGTTTATCAAGATAGCCCCGAAGATGCAAAGTTTCAGGTTCAGTAAGTGCGTATACCCTTCTGGTAGGTAACTTCGCCCCAGGGATCAGGTCTATTTGGCAGTCATAGGGCCAATGGGGCGGCATTGGCCCTAAGCATTCTAGCTAGAAAAGAAGCTTGATGGATCGACCAAGAACAGGTTGACCGAGAGGGAATGAATGAGTCCATTGAGTGGAATAAGATTAGTAAACGCTGAATTGGGCACTATACCAGTGTCAGTTCGTCATCTCCAGGTGAGAGTATGATAAGTTTGTTCCTCCCTTTCCGGTTATGTGGAACTAAATTGGCGCCAATATTGAAAGAGTGTTTATGCATGTACACAGCAGAAACACACCGGTATGACATTAGACACATTAAAAGTGCGACTTTGAGAGGAGTATGTAGAGAAGAACATTACATGATCCATACTGTAATATACAGGGTTTGATGGAGCTTACTAGATATCTTTGGGATTACCCCACTAGAGCTTGATGGAGGACAGTGGCGTGTCACTCCATCGGGATGCACGATTGCGCGATTTATGCGTGTTAGTTACCATTTCAGGGTTGCCACAATAAGCAACAAAAAGAACTAAACTATTAGTAGATTGGTATTTTCCAAACTAATGGCGTAATCAGGGAAGTTCACATAAAATATTACTTAGGTGGCTACATGAAATTTCACTATTAGGGTCCACCTGAAGATGGCCGCCGCTTTTACCTAAGTTTTGGAACATTGTTGACATCACGTGACGTTCCGTGTTAGGCGGCGGGGGCGGTTCAATAAATGAGTTAAACCTCGGGCTGGAGGCTTGACGGAAGCGGCTGATTCAACGAATTGCCGGTGAATCGGCTGGGGTAAGCGGTCCAGGCTGAGTCTGTAAGAGTATCGGGGCATAATAAGTACCCGGTGGAATTAGAGAGGACTAAGCCGCTCGTGGGTTACTCCCGGCAAATGGTTTTTTCATGCGGGAGTTGCCGGCGACGCGTTTTACGCGGAGCTGATGAGGTACGAGAAGTGTGCTCCCGGGCGAGATGTCTAAATGATGTTGAGGAAAGCTGACACAAGGAAATTTTGGTAGGGGAGACTACCGGTTAGTGACTCACCTTGTGTGTATGTGTTTGTGCATATCTTTACAGAAGACCTGACGGTAGTTGGTTCTCTCAGGGACACGTGATCTATTGACACTTATGTCCACAGCGGAAGGTTAGCAGGTATGCAGTAACGACGCAACCTCCAGGTGAATATGTTCTAAATGATCTAAGTGCCACAACATTTTAATGGTTCCTGATCCAGCCTGTTGGCACACAAGGGTCTAGAGCAATTGGCTCATCAGTATATGTATTTTTGTCATTTTTACCATCACAGGTGTGATTAACAAATAAGTGGAAATAAGAGCAGATAACCCCTGTTGGCCCTGAAGAAGTTGCACAAAATAGAGCAACAAAACATGTTGGCGACAATGAATGACACTAGATGCGGTTCAGTGTGAATCGGTTTTAATTTGGAGAGCTCACAGCCCAGAATAAAATTAGGAGTGGCCAGTTAGATCTTCAATTTTAATTGGTGAGATTCACTTTTCTTTTCTCACTGGGGGTTTTTTGGTGTATGTGTACACATAATAGTGAGTGCTGTTCTACGTGGCCTGCTATTACACGAATAACCAGTACCCTATCTGGTTGATGTGAAGAAAAAGCACTGTTGTATGGTGTTTTGTCTTTTTCTTGTTTCTGTCTTTTCTTTCCACTATAACGAGAGTGAGCTACCTATGATGATAAGTGGGTACACTGACAACTGTTAACCAGAAACCCCATTGGTGGTTCTACCGTGAGGGGCTCACTCTCTTTCTCCACATTTTTTCAGTGGTTGGCTGATGGTATCTTGACATTTTATTTCTACCTTGGATGTCATTGATAATAATTAACACTGGGACAGAAATGAATAGCCTAAAGGTATAAGGCGCTTGGTAGTGAAAATTTGCACACACCTTTACATCTTCTGTTTTTGAATAGAGAGGGAAACAGTGTCTTGAGGGAGAGGCTATAATTTGTATATTGCCTACCGAGACTTCCCCAGAGCACACCTTTGATCCCATAACGCTTAGACTTGGGTTTGGCCCCTATACAGGAGGTAATGTCTAATCGCCCTCTGTTTATTTATTTATTTTATTTATTTATGGGTTTTTTATAGCGCTTGAATCGACTCCAACTGGAGTATCTCTGCGCTTTTGGGCCAGTTAACATAATCAGAGGATGCGGTATTGGCTGGGACTAGATTTCATTTTTAAACAAAAGAGTTTTGAGTTGTTTCCTGAATTTCAGATGTTCAGAACACAATCTGAGAGTCAGAGGTAGTTTATTCCATAGTGTGGGTCCCACTACTGAGAGTGCCTTACCTCCGTGACTAGCCTTCTTGACACGAGGCACTACCCGTAGATGACTGTTGCTGGATCTGAGAGATCTGGGGGGAATATATGGAATGAATTTCTTTTCCAGGTACGTGGGGCCTTGTCCATTTATGCTCTTATATATCAGACAGCATATTTTGAATTTAGTCCTCTGTCGAATTGAGAGCCAGTGCAGTTTGTCAAGGAGGGGCTTAGATGCAGTTCTTGGGGGGCATTGAGGACTAGAAGGTCCGCAGTATTTTGAATTACCTGGAGTCTGGCCAGCACTCCCTCATTGGCGGAGTGAAGCAGGCCATTGCAATAGTCGATTCGACTTAAGACAAGGGCTTGGACTAAGGTTTTCCTGAAGGAGTCTGGCAGCAGGGGAAAGACTTTGCGTAACAGGCTGATGGTGTGGAAACATGAGCCTGTAACGTAATTACTGTGTTGTTTCAGCGATAGTTCCTGGTCAAGTAGGATCCTCAGATTTTTGACAACCTGTTTAGGTTCTGGGACAGTTCCAAGGTTATGCGGCCACCAGTCTGGGGTCCATAGTATTTTTGCCTCCCCGAACAGCATAACCTCTGTCTTACTGACGTTGCACTGTAGGTAGTTAGTGGACATCCATTGTGCTACTGTCTTCATGCCTGATGAGAAGGAGCTCTTTACTTCAGCGGAGAGAGTCTTAAAGGGGAAGAGGAGCTGCGTGTCATCAGCATATGTTATAAGTAACAAGGGTTAACCCAAAAGAAGTCGCTGGGACCTGGGTAGCTAGCGTTATGAATAAGGGGGTCCCAGTGAGAGAGAACAGATTAATTAGAAAAACAATAAAGTAAATCTTATAAACGAAAATACCTCTATAATGTTTTATTCACATTATAGGAAAACGAGCATTATTGAATATTCACAAAATATATACAATTGTGGTGGTACAGGTGCCCCATAGGGAAGGAGGGGAAGTGAAGTGGTGAAGGTAAAGTGAAGGGAGTTCTTCAGTGACAATAAAAAACACACGATATTGATCCAATATTGAGATATCAGTGTAACACAATATACATAGAAAACGATTACTTAATGACAAATTTTGTAGAAACATGCCCCCATGTCCATCATAAAAACGAATGGTGGGTTGAACGGGGCTGTCAAGGGAACGGGCGTCGACGTTTCGACCCTATTAAGCAGGATAATTAGGATTCCTTGCGGGTGGGTCTTCTTCAGGACAGGCAATAGGGAAGGGGCAGCCAACCTAATATTAAAAAGGGGAGGGGTGAGTTAATTTGGTAATGGACAAATCTCATTCCAGTTTAGGTAGGTAGGGTAGACCGAAAGGGACGTACCTGAGTACATCAGTATGGGGAGATAAATCCCATTGAAGATCAGTGACACGAGTTCATAATCCTAAGAAGGAATCATATGCATAATCATTAAAATAGTACAGTAATGATCAAATCCGACTTAATTGTGAGGGTATAATCAAGGACCTACTAATGAAGTGAAGTCCGGAATTCCCGTATCAGATCCATTTGCTGGACGGGGGCCGCTCGAACAATCTATCAGGAAGGGAACAACATTTAGATACAGGCCTCTGGAAGCCAGGGCTCGATGGCGAGTTGGGTGAAAGCGGAACTTACCGAGTCGGTAGGAAGTCCGCTCGAAACAGAGAAGACACGCTGATTAAATCGGGTGAGGTGTCTGTGGGTTAAATAGATAAAAACCGCGTCATTACCATTGATAGTTACGAGGCAGTAGGTGTTCTCAACAGAGATGTGGCACCTAAGAGTCAACGCACTTACCGGTCGGCAAAGTGCTCGGCGTCTTAATCGGGAATCCTCGAGGCGGTCGAGGAACTTCCTGGTATCCTAGTAGTCATGGCAACCACGGTCACGTGTGGTAGACCTGGAAGACAGACTCACGGGGTTTGTTCCGTGACCTAGGTAACCGGAAAGCTGTCGTCAGGGATCACTGTAATGTGACCCGTTAGCGGTTATGAATTGGGGAAATTAGGATTGTGCATTAATGGCAACATTATCAACGGAGTTGTCTAGTCCTATTTAGACTGGTTGAAAATAAAGTCCGGCGTGATCGAAGGGGCACATAAAGCAGTAGAGGTCCAAAAATGACCGTGTGGGAAATTACTTAGAAAATAATAACATTTGGTAGTGTAATCATGTTAACATTGCACAATCATTATGTCAAAAGCATTTAGAGAGCAGATAGTCGGCTGATAAATCAATCACATTATAATGAATGTTTTACATACTGCGTACCTATCACATGATGGTAAGGCAGTGCTTGTCAATAATTAGATGATCAATATAAAGAGACGAAGTTGCATATACAGTTATCAAGGACCAATAAGAGTGCACCCAAATATGTCATTGGCAGTCATTCTATTCTTCAACATCATACCGCGTACCTGTCACAGGACGGTATAGGCGGTTGTCCCCTAGTTGAGTATTAAGCAAGAGTAATGTTTTGGCGAAAGAAAACAATTACAATGGATGTGTATCTTACAGGGTCAGTGAATGATCTAACCATTGATATTTATGCTAACGGGTCATTACTGGATACAGAATTAAGTAATGCTTATTACAGTAAGGTGGCAAGTTGTGAGAATGAACTATCATGTTCGTTCAACCCTGATTGTATGGAATCAAAGAAAAACATCCACTTCAATTCCCTGACATTCAGTATGTTGGAGATATTACCCCCCCCTAGGACCAAGATTGATTTTTTCAATCACGGTCCAGCTTAGACTCTCAGGTGGGTGTTGAGCTGATCTAAAGTGTTCAACTAGTGGTGCACCCAACACTTCACATCTAATGCGGCTCATATGTTGTAGAACCCGTTGCTTGATTTTTTGTTGGGTTTGTCCAATATAAATCAAATTGCAGGGGCAGACAATCGCATAGATCACAGTTGATGTGTTGCAGTTGGTTAGAGTCTTCAGTCTGATTTTCTTCGAGTTGTGCACGAATTCTTTAGTCTGTATGCAACAGTCACAGGCTTTGCATTGACCACATTTGAAATGGCCAGTGGCTGGTTCCAGGTTCCAAAGGGATCTGATGGTGGGCTCCTCCCTGGTTGTCAAGAGCGAACGTACCACATAATCCTTTACACTCTTTGATTTCTTGAAGGCATGTAGTGGGGTGCCAGGATGGTTGATGTCATCCGCGACCAATTGCCAATGGTGGTTGACGATCTTTTTGATAAGATTGCTTTTGGTTGAGAAGGTCGTCACACATACAATACGGTCTTCCTGTGTGTTGTTGGGATCCTTAGTCTTTAGGAGCTCCTCACGTGGGTAGAACCATGCTCTTTTACGTGCTTTAGTCACGAGTCTTTTAGGATAGTCACGGGCTTTCAAACGGTCAGCAAGGTCTTCAGACTGTTGAAAGTAATGTTCTTTAGTCGAGCAGTTCCTACGGACACGTAAAAATTGGCCGAATGGGAGATTGTCTCGAAGAGCCCGGGGATGGTGACTATTGTATTGTAAAAGGGAGTTCCTCTCAGATGGTTTTCTGTATAAAGTGGTCAGAAGTTGCCCCTGATGATGGTAGATAGTGATGTCCAAAAAATTGATGCTCTGGTTGTCAGATTGAATAGTAAACTGTAAGTGCTGTGATTGTAGATTCAGCCAGTGATGAAATTCATTGAGAGTGGCCGAGTCTCCTTTCCAAATTATCAAAATATCGTCTATGTAGCGAACCCAGATGTGGAGATGGTTGTTAAAAGGATTGTTGGTATTCAGTATGGTATTCTCCTCGAAGGCTGCCATATAGAGAATGGCTACATCCGGGGCAAAGGGAGCCCCCATTGCCACCCCCTGGGTTTGCAAGAAGAATTCATTCTTAAAAGTGAAGAAGTTCTTAGTCATTGCAATCCGAAGTAGCGATATAATGAATTCAGATGGTACTCGCATGGGTGATGGTCTGGATTCCAAGCATCTCATAATTACTGTTAGGGCTTCTTCCTGTGGGATGCTAGTATATAGAGATACTACGTCACATGTAACCAATAATTGTTCCACAGGGTCAAAGGGTAAGGTTTCAATTAAGTTTATGGTTTGTAGAGTATCCCTTAGGTATGTTTTGGTTGCCTCTGCCAGAGGTTTGAGAAAAAAATCAATATATCTACCTAGTGGTTCTAATATGGAGCCACACCCCGAGACAATCGGGCGCCCAGGTGGATTGGACATATCCTTGTGGATTTTGGGAAGAGTGTATATCGTTGCTAACCGTGGGTGAGGTTGGTTAAGATAATCAAATTCCAGTTTAGATAGGAAACCAAGGTCCAGTCCAAGCTTTGTGATTTCCAAGATCTCGTGGGCTATTGCTTGGGAGGGATCAGAGCGTAGTCTGTGGTAACTAATCCCATCAGTTAGTTGGCGATGGATCTCCAATTCGTATTTCTTGATGTCTTGAATCACGATGGCACCGCCCTTGTCGGCTGGTTTGATCACAACCGATGTGTTCTTGGCCAATGATGTTAGAGCTTCCAATTCAGCTTTGCTGGTATTGTATCTGGTGTAAGTATGATTCATTAGAGTCGCATTCACATCTCTCCACACAACTGCCTCATAGGCCAGGATCTTGTTGGTCATGGTGCATGAAGGTGGAACAAAGGTTGAGGGGACCCTTAGGTTTGTACAGGATGGATTAGTATATGGGCCCGCGTTCCTGAAAAAATACTTGAGTCTGACCTTCCTGAAAAATTTATACAGCTCAGTGCGAACTGTAAAGGGGTCAGGTCTGTTTGTGGGGACATATGATAGTCCTCTGTTTAATGCATGTATTTCTTGTTCATTCAAGATGTAGTCTGAAATGTTCACCACAGGGTTCATGGTGGCTATTTGGGTTACCAGCGGTATGTCTTGTTCCGTGTGGTTCTCTCTCCGTGCTGTTCCTGCTGGAAATGAACCTGTTTGGACGTTTGGCCCCGTCCAGAGTCCCAGTTGGTGTTCTGGTTCTGTCCACGAGATTGACCTCTGTTGGAGAAATTGCCTCTGCCTCTCGGGGGGCGCCATGTTGTATGTCGTTGACCTAAAAAAGGTGCGTATTGGGGTGATTGATAACTATAATCAGGATAGTTATATTGACGGCTTGGGCCTGCAAACTCCTGTTCTCCTTCGGAACTATATGAAGAGTCCGAGAAGGTATTGTAATTCCTTCTACCCCGGAAGTTACCTCTCGCTCTGTTAGTGAATCTCCCTTGTTGGTCCTGTTTGTAGTAATCCTCTTGGAGGTAGGGGTAGGTCTTCTTTTTGTCGTATAACCTTAAATCCCTGGCGAGTTTCTCCAACTTCCGATTTTGAGTGGTGAGGTCAAAATCCTTCAGGGTGGCTTCAAGGTTATTCAGTGTTTCTTTGGCTCCTGCCAGGTTAGCATCCGCAGAGATTTCTGCGCGAAGTGACTTAATCTCACTGGTTAATAGCTGAATCTGTTGGGCAGCTGTTTCAACCCCAAGCACCATCCAGTGGCGAGAACAATTGTTGGATATGTGACTGAAGCCTTCCCTGAACTTGGGGACCTCAACAAAAATGGCTGGTTCTATTTTTATCTGTAGCCCAATCGGAATGATGTTCTCCTTAAGATATTTTGTGAGCAGGTGACCGTGCCAGCGGGTGCGGATCAATTTCTTCTCAAGGCGTTCTAGTCGTTGGATTTTATCTTTAAGACTGAAGTCTATGGTGGGTACCTCAGTTGTAAGGAAATTATGGTCTGGATTTTCAAGGAGCTTATCGATGTAATCCTCAGAGTAAGATAATAATTCACGTTCCACCATAGTTCTGTGGATACCCTATTATATAGAAATGAATTCTAGGAGTGGAAGAACCTCGCAGACAGCGTCTGCACGAAGTATGTTATAAGTAACAAGGGTTAACCCAAAAGAAGTCGCTGGGACCTGGGTAGCTAGCGTTATGAATAAGGGGGTCCCAGTGAGAGAGAACAGATTAATTAGAAAAACAATAAAGTAAATCTTATAAACGAAAATACCTCTATAATGTTTTATTCACATTATAGGAAAACGAGCATTATTGAATATTCACAAAATATATACAATTGTGGTGGTACAGGTGCCCCATAGGGAAGGAGGGGAAGTGAAGTGGTGAAGGTAAAGTGAAGGGAGTTCTTCAGTGACAATAAAAAACACACGATATTGATCCAATATTGAGATATCAGTGTAACACAATATACATAGAAAACGATTACTTAATGACAAATTTTGTAGAAACATGCCCCCATGTCCATCATAAAAACGAATGGTGGGTTGAACGGGGCTGTCAAGGGAACGGGCGTCGACGTTTCGACCCTATTAAGCAGGATAATTAGGATTCCTTGCGGGTGGGTCTTCTTCAGGACAGGCAATAGGGAAGGGGCAGCCAACCTAATATTAAAAAGGGGAGGGGTGAGTTAATTTGGTAATGGACAAATCTCATTCCAGTTTAGGTAGGTAGGGTAGACCGAAAGGGACGTACCTGAGTACATCAGTATGGGGAGATAAATCCCATTGAAGATCAGTGACACGAGTTCATAATCCTAAGAAGGAATCATATGCATAATCATTAAAATAGTACAGTAATGATCAAATCCGACTTAATTGTGAGGGTATAATCAAGGACCTACTAATGAAGTGAAGTCCGGAATTCCCGTATCAGATCCATTTGCTGGACGGGGGCCGCTCGAACAATCTATCAGGAAGGGAACAACATTTAGATACAGGCCTCTGGAAGCCAGGGCTCGATGGCGAGTTGGGTGAAAGCGGAACTTACCGAGTCGGTAGGAAGTCCGCTCGAAACAGAGAAGACACGCTGATTAAATCGGGTGAGGTGTCTGTGGGTTAAATAGATAAAAACCGCGTCATTACCATTGATAGTTACGAGGCAGTGGTGTTCTCAACAGAGATGTGGCACCTAAGAGTCAGCGCACTTACCGGTCGGCAAAGTGCTCGGCGTCTTAATCGGGAATCCTCGAGGCGGTCGAGGAACTTCCTGGTATCCTAGTAGTCATGGCAACCACGGTCACGTGTGGTAGACCTGGAAGACAGACTCACGGGGTTTGTTCCGTGACCTAGGTAACCGGAAAGCTGTCGTCAGGGATCACTGTAATGTGACCCGTTAGCGGTTATGAATTGGGGAAATTAGGATTGTGCATTAATGGCAACATTATCAACGGAGTTGTCTAGTCCTATTTAGACTGGTTGAAAATAAAGTCCGGCGTGATCGAAGGGGCACATAAAGCAGTAGAGGTCCAAAAATGACCGTGTGGGAAATTACTTAGAAAATAATAACATTTGGTAGTGTAATCATGTTAACATTGCACAATCATTATGTCAAAAGCATTTAGAGAGCAGATAGTCGGCTGATAAATCAATCACATTATAATGAATGTTTTACATACTGCGTACCTATCACATGATGGTAAGGCAGTGCTTGTCAATAATTAGATGATCAATATAAAGAGACGAAGTTGCATATACAGTTATCAAGGACCAATAAGAGTGCACCCAAATATGTCATTGGCAGTCATTCTATTCTTCAACATCATACCGCGTACCTGTCACAGGACGGTATAGGCGGTTGTCCCCTAGTTGAGTATTAAGCAAGAGTAATGTTTTGGCGAAAGAAAACAATTACAATGGATGTGTATCTTACAGGGTCAGTGAATGATCTAACCATTGATATTTATGCTAACGGGTCATTACTGGATACAGAATTAAGTAATGCTTATTACAGTAAGGTGGCAAGTTGTGAGAATGAACTATCATGTTCGTTCAACCCTGATTGTATGGAATCAAAGAAAAACATCCACTTCAATTCCCTGACATTCAGTATGTTGGAGATATTACCCCCCCCTAGGACCAAGATTGATTTTTTCAATCACGGTCCAGCTTAGACTCTCAGGTGGGTGTTGAGCTGATCTAAAGTGTTCAACTAGTGGTGCACCCAACACTTCACATCTAATGCGGCTCATATGTTGTAGAACCCGTTGCTTGATTTTTTGTTGGGTTTGTCCAATATAAATCAAATTGCAGGGGCAGACAATCGCATAGATCACAGTTGATGTGTTGCAGTTGGTTAGAGTCTTCAGTCTGATTTTCTTCGAGTTGTGCACGAATTCTTTAGTCTGTATGCAACAGTCACAGGCTTTGCATTGACCACATTTGAAATGGCCAGTGGCTGGTTCCAGGTTCCAAAGGGATCTGATGGTGGGCTCCTCCCTGGTTGTCAAGAGCGAACGTACCACATAATCCTTTACACTCTTTGATTTCTTGAAGGCATGTAGTGGGGTGCCAGGATGGTTGATGTCATCCGCGACCAATTGCCAATGGTGGTTGACGATCTTTTTGATAAGATTGCTTTTGGTTGAGAAGGTCGTCACACATACAATACGGTCTTCCTGTGTGTTGTTGGGATCCTTAGTCTTTAGGAGCTCCTCACGTGGGTAGAACCATGCTCTTTTACGTGCTTTAGTCACGAGTCTTTTAGGATAGTCACGGGCTTTCAAACGGTCAGCAAGGTCTTCAGACTGTTGAAAGTAATGTTCTTTAGTCGAGCAGTTCCTACGGACACGTAAAAATTGGCCGAATGGGAGATTGTCTCGAAGAGCCCGGGGATGGTGACTATTGTATTGTAAAAGGGAGTTCCTCTCAGATGGTTTTCTGTATAAAGTGGTCAGAAGTTGCCCCTGATGATGGTAGATAGTGATGTCCAAAAAATTGATGCTCTGGTTGTCAGATTGAATAGTAAACTGTAAGTGCTGTGATTGTAGATTCAGCCAGTGATGAAATTCATTGAGAGTGGCCGAGTCTCCTTTCCAAATTATCAAAATATCGTCTATGTAGCGAACCCAGATGTGGAGATGGTTGTTAAAAGGATTGTCATCAGCATATGGCACGGGAATGAAGCCAAATTTGCGCATCACTCTTGCCAGGGGTGCCACATAGATGTTAAAGAGAGTTGGGCTCAGACAGGAGCCCTGTGGCACCCCTTTTGAAATCTCTACCTCCGCTGAACGATATGCACTCATGGTGACAGTCTGGGTGCGATCGGATAAAAAGCTCCTTAGCCAGGCAAGGCTTTGTTCTTGATTCCCACGTTCGCCAACCGGTCAATCAGGATGGTATGTGACACGGTGTTGAACGCTGCCGACAGATCCAATAATACCAGGATCACTGAGTAGCCTTAGCCCTGGTACATGTGCAAGTCATCAGTAACAGACAGAAGGGTGGACTCTGTACTGTGTTTCAGCCTGAACCCAGATTGGGAGTAGTCCAGGCCGCCAGCAAGTTCGATATAGCTGGATAGGTGACGGTTGACATGCTTTTCAGTCAGTTTCCCCAAAAAGGGTAGCAGGGAGATGGGCCTGAGATTGGCCAGTTCGGTCCATGGTGTGGAAGTGTTTTTCCTAATAGGCCTTACTAGGACATGCTTCCATTCTCTGGGAACGGTGCCTGTGCTAAGTGACAGATTAGCGAGTTTCTCAATCATCGGGCATAGTATTCTAAGTAGAGTGGGCATTAGTCTGGCTGAAATAGTGTCATCCGGGCTGCCGCTTTTGATCTGCGTGGTCAGTGCTGATGTCTCCTCGGGGGTGATAGGGGGCAAAATATCTAGGGTGTGTATGTTTTGCTTATATTCCGTATCGTGTTGGACAAGGGCTATGTCAGTGATCATGGCTTTATTGGTATTGACTATTTTCTCATAGATGGTATCTATTTTATTGGTAAAAAATAGAGATATTTTGTCGCAGAGCTGTTGTGATCCCAGCTCAGAGCTTTCACATGCTACAGGTTTAACAAAGGATTGTAATACTTGGTATAGGACCCTGGGGGAGTTCCCTGCGGCTGTGATTTGGGATGCAATATGGGTTTTTCGCGCAGTACGGATGGCTTTGTGGTAGGTGGATAGTGAGTCCCAGTAGTGTTTCCTGTCAGCCGTCAGACGAGAGGTTCTCTATTTCTTTTCTAGTTTCCTAGCTGCTTGGTTCAGTGCCCTGAGGTCATCAGAAAACCAGATTTCTTGCTTATTGGCTGGTCGGGGGCTAAATTGTTTTAAGGGGGCTATGTAGTCTATGGCAGTTCTAGTTGCTATTTCGAATTTCTTGAGGGCACTTTCTATATTTTCATAGGGGGTGAGGGAGGGTTCAGTGAATGTTTCTTTAAATGCGCTTTCATTGACTTTGTGCCATTGACGCCGTTCGCTGGGAAGGAAAATTGGCCCAGAGGGGGCAGGTTTAGAGTGAGGAGTGTAAAATTCGATTATAAAATGGTCGGTCCAGCTAACCTGGATAGGGGGTAGGCATGTGACTGTAGGGGAATTAGATAGGATCAGATCTAGGGTGTGACCTGCCTGGTGTGTGGGTCCCGAATTTCGTTGTATTGGAGGCGACTCTGGACTACTCCAGAGCTGCTAAGATAAGATACAGGGAGGACCTAAGGGACTTATTTACTATAAGGGGAGTGGGAAAATCCCTTGGTTAAAACATGTTAAGCAGCTTTGTCGCGCACTGGGTAGGGTAGATATGTGACTTTCCCCAGAACTAACCTGCGCCTCAATCCCCAAAAGGTTTTTGGTTAATGTACTCAAGCAATATCGAATGGATCTTTTAGTACATAATCCCACTCTGGGTAAATTGACCAATAGTTTACTGGAGGTCAAGGATAATTACCACTTTGAGCAATTCCTGGACGATATCCTGCCCCTACTGGCGAAAAAATTATATGTCCAATTTAGTCATGGAATACTCCCAGTTAGGGCAGTGACAAATAAGTGGTCGAATGTTCCCCTGGGTGTGAAGGTAGCCAAGAGACGGATCTGCATGTTCTGCTCTTTTGCCCTTTTTACTCTAAGGCAAGAGCTAAATGGATTGTACAATTATGCAAGAATATGGGTCTTAGGCATTATAGGGCAGTATATAGAATTTTAAAATATGACACTTCCCCCTTGATTGTGTTCGTGACCTCTAGATAACTTTTGTCAATGTGGTGTTCCAGGGGCGTGAATATCAAAAAAAGCCAAATTGTGAGATCTTTGCTATTGTGACTATTGTAATCCACTAGGAAAATGTAAAATCAAAACTTGGAGGGAGTGGTTCTTTTAAATTGTATTAGGATACCCATATGTTTTAATGCTGTTGTACTGTTTAAACTGGCATGTCTTTTATCAAACATTTTGTACACATGTGCTTTTATGTCTTCTAGCCGATAATAAAGGTTTTGACTGACTGACTGAGTTTGTAAAATATGCTAGGAGGAAGTCCTCAGAAGGACACTACAGCGACCAGGAGAGGAGAGGGTTCGGGTGGGGATCTATTGGGAGGGCGGGGGGGGGGGGGGAGGAGAGGATGTTATTTTTTTTGTTAATCATGACGACATTGAACGAGCATTGCTGTCCTCCTGTACAGTGGGGAAGTATGTAGCATACCACAGATGATCGAAGAGAAAATGTGTTGAGATTGGTACCCGAGGAGAAATTGTATGGACAGAAGTTGTCAATGACATTTGTTGGGGAGAAAAAGAAAAACAGTGACTGTTATATGTATGCGATGTTATGACTCTGCTGTGTTTCTCTTGTGCAGTCAAGAATAAAGAGTTGTAAAAAAAAAGTAGAGAAAGGAGTCAAGGCCACGGTGAACTATACATTCTTGTTATTGCGCCAATGTACCAGTGTTTGTAGAAAGTATCCTTCCTGCGTGCAAAGTGAAAGGAAGGAAGAAATGGACTGACACATTTTCTGCCTTAATGTTGCGTATTTGTATAATTATTGCTGGTGAAAATTAAGACTGTATTAAGCATTAACAATTCCTTTGTTAAAACTGGTATGGGTTGGATTTGCCAATGAGAACAGGATGATGAAAGCCTCATGTCATCTATGCCAACCAATCACAGTGCAAGCGTTACTGAAAACTGCAACATAATTAGTATAGTCAGCCTAGAATTAGAGTATAAATAATGACCTCTTGGGGGGTGTTTGCTCGCTATTTAAGCCTTGAGCCTCAGGGGGCCTCTGTCTGAGAGGGAGGAGAGGAAAAGAAGCAGATGAGATAAGACATCATATGGGTTAGGTGCGCGAACGTCACAGGTGCAGTCTGGGAGGAGATAGCGTCTGAGGAGAGATAGAGGGTGGTGGGGCATAGGCTAGCCTTGCACGTCATATTTTTGGCAACGCAGATCCCATTCCTCTGTGGTGTTGTGAAGGGAGGGCTCTCTCGGTCCTTGTGAAGCATAGAAAGGCAGATTGAGCAGACCAAGGCAGAAGGTTTAGATTTAGATGCTAAAACTTTAAGTTTATGCTTTGACTAATTAATTTGTTTTGAAAAGATTTGTCTTATGCATTTATTTCTCTTTATGGGAGATTTTTGTCAATTATTAATTATTGATTAGCCTGGCATAATTCACTCTTGAATTATATTTCCTGAACTCTTTAAAGAATTCTCACTGACATTTGATTCCTCATTCCCTTCCTTGTTGGAATATTTGTATGCAACCTATAATATGTTCTGTATTAATTCTATTTTTCCTGTTTTCAAAATTCTGTAACTTGATCGATATTTGACTGATGAATAAAGGGTCAGAGAAACTTAATTTTTGACAAGAAAATAAAACCATTTAAAATACTCAACAACTCTCTTTATTTGTTTAAACATTATTTGCATTTCTGATTTTTCATGTTTATGTAAAGTCTCCTGAAGGTAATACACGGTGTCAAGGGTCCAACACCTTTTCAGCAGTAAAATAGAGGTAAATGAGGTTTTGCATTGAGAAATTACTGTAAAATTACCGCTGGATCAGTATACATTGTCAAGAATTTTGGGACCAGCAGATCATAGTTTGTTTGATCAAATTCAAAGGGAAGTCTATTAGTTCCCAAAGTCTTACCTGGTTTCATGTCCCTTACAGCATCTTTTATTTTGGACTCTGTTTTGGGGAGATTTAAACTTGTCTAATTGCTCTTGTCTGAGCATTGCTAAGTTATTGCAATTATATTTTATAATATGTTGTGAATGTCTCTTAGTTCTAGTCTAGATATTTGGACTAGTAACTGACCTGCCTGTCTTGCCCCCTTCTGTGTGGGCTTTTTCTCTGTAATCTCTTCAATATAGGCAACACAATCATGCCAAAAGCTTTGCATATTTTTTTTAATCTGCTAATAATTGTCCTTTTTTGCGTCTCTCAATAAATAGTTCCAATTCTAGTTTCCTAATACTTGTATCAAGTGCTTTAAGATCTCCTTTTATTTACATGGCAATGTTCACTCATATTGACTTTAAAAGCTCCCAACTCTGTATGTAAATGGATCAATGTTTTCATTCTGATTCAAATATTGTTAGAATACATCTCAATTTGTTTCGTTGAAGGCTCTGTCCTCTAGCACACTACCTCGGAGCTTAGCAGAATGTAACCTGCCCAGTGGTGTAGCTAGAGCTTTTGGCGCCCGGGGCTATCCCTCAGATTGCCGCCCCTCGGGGGGTGCTGGGAAAAACGACGGCGAGCACTTTCATGTCCCTGTCCCCATTTCTCTCACAAGAGGAAGCCTAATAGACAAGAACTGCGCCAGGGCCTACCGGTTTCATAGCTGCCAAGGTTTTAGTGGCTAATGTGTGACATTCCCATGTGTGCAGCAGGCGCGGTGCGTCCATTGGGGTGTGGGGGCATAGCCCCCCCGCCCGCAGCGCTGCCGTCTTTGATCTTAAGTGAACTGAATCAGTTTACATAACAGTTCAAAGCAAAGACGCTGGCCCGAGGGAGAACGAACTGACAATCAGTCAGTCAGCATGACATCGGACCGCCCGGAGTCATGTTGATTGATATGCAAACCAGGAGCAACAGGCAGCAGCACAAGTGCGCATGAGTGGGGACGGAGGGCACCCTGAAAACTCATGCGCACTAGTGTCTGCTCTACTGGCGCATGCCCATTAGGAGAGCGAGGGTTGAGCAAAGGCTCAAACCTCGGTCTCCTAATGGGCAGGCGGGCGAGTTGTAACCGTGCCCTTAGCCAATCCTGTCGCTGCTAGCAGCGCCAGGTTTGGCTAAGAGGGGTTGCCAACCACCTGCCAGTCCACTCCAGTGCCACGGTTGGAATTGTGAAGGCGCCATTGTTGGTTCCTGCAGCAGGACAGGACCGGCCAGGAGCAGAGGCGGTGCTGCACTCAGGCAGGTTTTAATTTTAAAAGAGTTTTGTTTTAATTTTTGTTTGTTTTATTCCCCCCCCCTCCCCCCTCGAGCATGCAGGCCGCCGCTGGCCTTTAAAAATGCTCAGGTAATGAACAAGCATTTGCAATGCAATGGTCTCGGCATCATTAAAGGTAGAGCTATTGGCATTGCTCATGACATTTCTTTTTTTTTCTTTAAATCATAAATAAATGGCATTGTCATTTACATTGCCAATACACAGCACTCTGCACTCAACAGCACACACCACTCTGCACCTGCACTCACTGCTCTGCACACTCACTCTGCACTCACTACTCTGCACTCACTACTCTGCACTCACTACTCTGCATTCACTACTCTGCACTCACTACTCTGCACTCACTACTCACTACTCTGCACTCACTACTCACTACTCTGCACTCACTACTCTGCACTCACTACTCTGCACTCACTACTCACTACTCTGCACTCACTACTCTGCACTCTGCCCTCACTACTCTGCACTCTGCCCTCACTACTCTGCACTCTGCCCTCACTACTCTGCACTCACTACTCACTACTCTGCCCTCACTACTCTGCCCTCACTACTCACTACTCTGCACTAACTACTCTGCACTCACTACTCACTACTCTGCACTCACTACTCACTACTCTGCACTCACTACTCTGCACTCACTACTCTGCACTCACTACTCTGCACTTACTACTCACTACTCTGCACTCACTACTCACTACTCACTACTCTGTACTCACTACTCTGCACTCACTACTCACTACTCGGCACTCACTACTCTGCACTCACTACTCTGCACTCACTACTCTGCACTCACTACTCACTACTCTGTACTCACTACTCACTACTCTGCACTCACTACTCACTACTCTGCACTCACTACTCTGCACTCACTACTCTGTACTCACTACTCACTACTCTGCACTCACTACTCACTACTCTGCACTCACTACTCTGCACTCACTACTCTGCACTCACTACTCTGCACTTACTACTCACTACTCTGCACTCACTACTCTGCACTCACTACTCTGCACTCACTACTCACTACTCTGCACTCACTACTCACTACTCTGCACTCACTATTCTGCATTCTGCACACTCACTCTGCACTCACTACTCTGCACTCACTACTCTGCACACTCACTCTGCACTCCATCCATATGAAAATTAGAGAACCAATAGGGCCTGATGAAGATGGAGACAATGGGCCCGATTCACAGAACTAACTGAAGACAAAATCCTAAACTTACTGGGCTGTAGACTGAACCCCAGAGGCTCCCTCTAACCCAACAATCAGGGTAGTATGTGTCCCCTGCTGCTGGGGGCTGTAGACTGCACCCCAGAGGCTCCCTCTAACCCCACAATCAGGGTAGTATGTGTCCCCTGCTGCTGAGGGCTGTAGACCGCACCCCAGTGGCTCCCTCTAACCCCACAATCAGGGTAGTATGTGTCCCCTGCTGCTGAGGGCTGTAGATTGCACCCTGCTCGGGGCTGTAGATTGCACCCCAGAGGCTCCCTCTAACCCCACAATCAGGGTAGTGTGTGTCCCCTGCTGCTGGGGGCTGTAGACTGCACCCCAGTGGCTCCCTCTAATCCCACAATCAGGGTAGTATGTGTCCCCTGCTGCTGAGGGCTGTAGACTGCACCCCAGGGGCTGCCTCTAACCCCACAATCAGGGTAGTATGTGTCCCCTGCTGCTGGGGGCTGTAGACTGCACCCCAGAGGCTCCCTCTAACCCCACAATCAGGGTAGTATGTGTCCCCTGCTGCTGAGGGCTGTAGACCGCACCCCAGTGGCTCCCTCTAACCCCACAATCAGGGTAGTATGTGTCCCCTGCTGCTGAGGGCTGTAGATTGCACCCTGCTGGGGGCTGTAGATTGCACCCCAGAGGCTCCCTCTAACCCCACAATCAGGGTAGTGTGTGTCCCCTGCTGCTGGGGGCTGTAGACTGCACCCCAGTGGCTCCCTCTAATCCCACAATCAGGGTAGTATGTGTCCCCTGCTGCTGAGGGCTGTAGACTGCACCCCAGGGGCTGCCTCTAACCCCACAATCAGGGTAGTATGTGTCCCCTGCTGCTGGGGGCTGTAGACTGCACCCCAGAGGCTCCCTCTAACCCCACAATCAGGGTAGTATGTGTCCCCTGCTGCTGGGGGCTGTAGACTGCACCCTAGCAGACTCCCCGGCTTTCACAGCAGCACAGTAGTTAGTGAGGCCAAGATCTCAGGGTCATGCGTACATGCTTTGGGAGGAGGGGTAGGGGGAGGGGGGGGGGGGGCTGCTGTTGAATCCGCCCCCATGCAGCAGGCAGCTTGTTAATTAGGCGCCGCTGCTTGTTTACCGCCCTCCAGCGGGGGGGGTAGGAGGGGGGGGGTCTTGACATCCACATTTTGGCTGGTGGAGCCGCGTCCTTCGGCTGCAGAGTTGTCATAACAAGAGATAAGGCGGTGGAATGGCCGCCAGCGCGCGCTCTGCTCAGTGTCACCCCCAGACCCCCCCTCCCCCCCAGGCCTGCGGCCACTTCTGGGCCGTGAGTGCTTTCATGAGGCACATGGGCTGTTTCAGTTCACGCCGGGCATCGCTGCAGTCACTGACTCTACCCCAGCCTCACCCTCGGTTGGGTTCTCTGACGGACCGTCCTGTAGGTTGAACTGACTGGGCCAATTTACAGGCTCGATCACCAAGGAAACCCGCCCATTTCTCGTGAGCGGCCTGTTTTAAAGAACAATAAACCAGTAAAATAGTGTGTAAACTGCGTATGATTTTACATTTCTCATCAAAATGTATAAAGATTATGGCATAAAAAAAATCCAGGGAAATATTGGTGGCAAACGATGCAGTTTAAGGCAGGTCATTGAGCGCCTCCAGCCCAGGGGCCTGGATGGTGGGAGGGTTGGCTTGTTTTGAGCCGGCCCTGTTGGCAAGCCAGAATGTCTGATCAACCAATCCAAGCCGGTATCTTGACATGTGACTGATGATTCCTCTGCAAGCCTTCAGTGGGCCCATTCTGACAGTCAGTCAACTGTTCCCAGCCCCAGCAGCCTGTCAAAGGCACCGCCCTGAGAGGCGACTGATTCTGCTCCAGCCCCACCGGCCTCTCATGTCACCTAGACTGGCCAGTCTCTGCTCTCCTTTCACAGGCTCCATCCTGACACGTGATGCGACTGACTCTGTTCGAGCCCTACAGGTCTCTCTCGTCATGTAGACGGGCGTGTCTGTGCTCACCTTTCACACGCTTCCTTCTAGCATGCGACTGACCCATCTCCAGCCCTACCGGCCTTTGTTGTCATTTAGACTGGCATGTCTCGGCTCACCTTTCATACGAACCTTCCTGACATGCAACTTACT
This sequence comes from Lissotriton vulgaris, assembly GCF_964263255.1. NCBI lineage: Eukaryota > Metazoa > Chordata > Amphibia > Caudata > Salamandridae > Lissotriton > Lissotriton vulgaris. The sequence goes on along the minus strand of NC_141699.1, from coordinate 547,078,656 downwards.
TTCTCCAGCCCCACCGGCCTATCTTGTCCCCTAGACTGGCCTGTCTCTGCTCTCCTTTCACAGGCTCCCTTCTGACGTGTGACTGACTCTGTTCTAGCTCTACCGGCCTCTCTTGTCGCCCAGACTACCCTGTCTGTCCTCACTTCACCCCACCGTCCCAAAATGTGTTTTAGTCCGATGGGTCCTGCTGTCATTTCAGGGGTCTCAACTTCATATTTGACTGGCAGCGTCAGCCTTTAAACGCGAAAATCAGAATTTCAGAGCTCTGAAGGTTTTCAGAGAGGCCTCACTGGGGATGGGCAGGAAACAGCAGGGCTCGGTCTGAGAAAGCACTTGCTTGTGGGCGGTGCCCATCACGCTGCATGAGATGCTGAACAGACGTGGGGAGGGGGGGGGGCTGGAGTGGAGGTAGCAGCGACCAGGCGGGACACACTCATTAACATGTCCTACACGGCCTGCCCTTGGCTCTGCAGGGACTGTGGTTTATTCAAATGCTGGCGCTCCAGACAGGCAGCACCCAGGAGACTCAGTCCTGGACACTCCATGGGTGGAGTGAGTCAGTGAGCCAACAGGGCGAGCCGAGCCGGGCCAGAGCCGAGCCGAGGGTCGGCCCTCCGAGCCCGTGCAGAATCCGAGCTGTGGAAGCAGAAAGACTTTGAAAACTGTTCTGCTCCAGACTAGCTCCTTTGTGACAGCTTTCTTATGTGGGTCCGTGAGCGCTGAGATACCCCTCGGGGGTGATTCAAGCGCTACGAATCCATACAAAACATAAATAATAAATAAATAGCTCACATGTAAATCATGCCACAGGCCTTCACAATTAATAACAAGCAGTGGCGTAGCATGGTCGGGTGGAATCCCGCCGCGGCCGCCCCGGAAGTCAGGCACGGTCGCCTGTGATGGGGGCGGGGCCACGTCAAGACCGGAAGAGGAGGCAGGCGGAGTCAAATGCGTCTCGCGCCCGGGGCTCCTGTAAGCGGTGTGGAGCCCCGGGGCCGCGCCAGCAAGAGGTTGGGCGCCGCGTGCTGAGAGCAGAGTCCCCGACATTGGCCAGGTAAGTTCCAAAAGGCTGGGGGGGCTTGGTGCACTTGTGTGTGTGTGTGTGTGCGTGTATGCTCGTGTGTGTATGTATGTGTGCGACGGTGACGGCGGGGGAGGGAGGGAGGGCCTCGGTGCACTTGTGTGTGTGCGCGTGTGTGTGTATGTGTCAGGGGGGTGTCTCTGTATGTATGTATGTGCGTGCGTGCATGGGCGCTTGTGTGTGTGTGTGTATGCGCATGCGTGTGTGGTGCTTGAGCTTCCCAGGAGACAGCGCCTGGCCACAGCGCGCGTTCCAGTTTCAAATCGGCTCCAAGGATGCGCGTGGCCGAAACTCTCTCCTGGGAAGCACAGTCGCTAACAAAAGATCTCGGCGGGGACGCGCTTCCGCGCGTTTAGCCGAGACCTAAAAACAGTGGGAAATGTGTGGAAACTGCGGTAAAGAGTATTTTTTTCAGCCCTGCTGCTTTAAATCAACTATTCTACTCTTACAAAAATGCTGGAATTACCGGGAAAGGTGACGGTAATAGGCTTCATTCCGCTTCAGTCCCTGTGCCCCTTCCTGTCCAGGGCCTCTCACACCGGAGATTAAGGGAACAATCAGTGACCTCTCCACCTTAAATGGGGAGGTCGGCGTGGGGTGCCTGGTGCCCTGTGTTTAACTCCGCTCGCTGCACCTTGGTAATTATGCGACCCCCGGTGCCCTCGGATTTTGTGCTTTTTGTCCCTGGCCTGTGTCCATACCACACGCCCCACCACTTTCAAATGTCACCAGCCGTCCCTGGTGTGTAGTGTGTTTATGTGTTACATTTCAAGGCTTATGAGTGACACCTTTCTGCAAGTGAATTACACCCTTTTGTTACAAGTTATGTTTTAAAGCAGACTTGAAACATCTGTCACATCCTGAAACCATGAAACAGGTGATGTGAGTAGTGGTTTATCAGACTTGATCCTGTGAACCACAGAGGATTCTTAAGTTAAACTGGGAGCCTTCCCTGCTGCTACTAAGTCTCTCTAATAGGCCTCCCCTCCTTGCCACTCACTCCTTTTATTCCTTTCTGTTAATCTCTCCCCCTCTGCTCAAGTCCACACTCCTTGTCTTATTCTTTACACCCCTTTACCTTGATGGACTTACTGTTTGCATATGATTGCTAGACCTGGTGCCAGCAGCCTAGCTGCACAGACTGAGAAGTAGGGATTTGAAGGGGCCATGCTGAGTGGGGAGAGAGACGTTCGACTGGACATGACCAGGAGCACCGGATTTTAAGCAATTCCAATAGATAGGTGCAAAAACAATGCCTGGGAGGTATCAATCATAACCTCTGACCCAGCAGAAAACTGAGCTCATTGCAGCCTGTCCAAGGTGTGGAGAGGAACATAAATTGTGTTAGTGTAGAGGCTGAATTCCTGTGACCGCTGATAGCTTGAACATATATTGGCCACTTCTACGTGCACACAATCAGCCTTCAGCTCTTGATATTTTGCATTTTATTCTAAAACATTTACCAGTGCTAAAAAAGTGGTTACATTTCTTAAATATGCACACAGCTAGTACAAAATCAAAACATGTACTTTCAGGGGCCTATAGGCAGGAAAAGCGTACCGTAGGGTTGAAATGCAGGTGCATGCTCAGTGAGGATAGTGACTGCGTAGCTCTTCCGCTCGCTGCAGTTTTTACCACCATCCGAAGCAGGTCTCCTGATAGTACGTATCCTTTTATAACTCTATTCAAGTCTTGTGGGTCGTGGCCATCCTGCATTGCTCATGAATTGAAACGGTGCCTGAATCATAAAACAAACCTGCAAGGAAGGTCAGGTGCGGCCTGGGATCATGCACATCCGAGCTGCAGCTCGAGGACGACCATGAGGCCCGAGAGTGTCAGTGTCTCTCAGCCACGGCCACGACGGGTCTCCGACATCAGGTGCAATCACGGGGATCAATGAGAGGCACTGGTGCCCATTTGCAGAGGCAGGATTTAAGTTACTAGTGGGCAAGCAGGCGGCAGTTATGTTTGCCAGCCCGCCTCTGCTCGCACCTCGGCAAATACATGTTCCTGTCACGTGAGGCCAAGTCGCTATCATGCCGCCACGATGCTGAAATCACCGAGCGCAGCTGAGCCCAGACCTTCATTTGAAGATTTCATGTAAACTTTGTCCTTAAACGAGCTCGGGTCTACAGCTGTCGGGAGGCGGGGCCAAAGGTCTCCTTGAAGGTGGGACATATGAAGGAAAGGTAAGAGAGCAGATCCATGGGATTGCCACTTTCAGCCTCCGCCCAGCCGCGCGCAGTCAATCTGTGCGACGCCACAGGCCTACGCAAGGTGGTGGTGGTGTGCGTGCTTGCACACTGCAGGCAGCAGCTGCAAGCAGCAGGTGGCGGTGCGCTTGCACTGCAAACGGGGACGCGCGCAGCACTGGTGGCCCTTTGCTGCGGCCTGTATAATTTATTTCGAGACACTGACACTACTGTAATGACTGACAGTAGTGTCAGTGAGTGTCCCCAAATAAATTATAAAGGCCGCCGCAACGGGCCACCAGTGCCGAGCATCCGCCGCCCCAAAAATAGTGCCGCCTTCGGCCGACCGCCCCCACCTAGCTACGCCCCTGAACCTGCCCCATCTCAGTGTTTATATTAGGGGATTGTGATCCAAAAGATCTTCCCTAAGTACTAGGCTCCTATAATGCAGCGTTGAATGCCTTGTGTGCAATAGATTCTGTCCAGTCGAACATGAACATCATAAACCCACAAGTAGAAGTCTTTTGCGTTTGGATGTAGTGGCTGCCAAGAGTCAACTAGATTGCAATGTAATATCCAGGTTGCAAATACTTGCGCTGCTCTTTTTGTCATGGCCCCTGAGAGTAAAGGGTGCGATTGATCCAGAGTGATGCTAAGGATACTATTAAAATTCCCATCGGACCAGAGGTGTTAAGGCTTGGCTTGATTTCATACATTCACTACCTAATATTACATCAGACCGTCCTGGCATCTGCTGCGCCAATGCATAACGACCCTCTGAATCTACGCAGGTTTCATATTTCTTGAGTGGATACAGTTCCTAACCAATATTAATGCTTCCCTGGCATTGGATAAATATCCGTAGCTATGATTTGCCCTCCTGACCTGCACTGAAGTTTAAGTAGTTCATGCTTCTTAAGGTTGGTCTCTTGAAGAAATGTGTGCGGCTCTATTTTTTATAAAATAGTGTATTTTATAGAAGGTGCTTAGCGCTAGTGCTCATTCCTCTGTTTCAGGTAGTCAAAGTGTATTCGTTAAGTTGTGGCATTCAAGTTTAGTGGATTTGAAGTCAATGTTCCATTTTATTTGAGGTTCCTGCGTTCCCTTTGTAGACCCTCCCGAGTCCTGGTTTTAATCTTGGTCTTCACCCACCTCTGTGCAGGTCTGCAGCCCGTACCATGTTTGTAGTTGTGATACTATTAACTATAACCCCAATTTCTATTCCCCAAAACAGTGATAATAAAACTTCACACCCAGTAAACAACAGTCAACTTTTGTAATGGAAGTTCATTTGCACCTGTACTGCAAGAACTTTAGGGGGCAACTTTGTTCATGTCATGCCCCTGCTTCATAGTATCAAAGTATCTTTTGTGCTGTTATAGTTGCAGATGAGAAGTATTCAAAGTCATCCAGTCAATTTTTAAGAAACCAATTATATCATCCTCTGATGTGCATAGCTGCTGGTCAAACATAGCGCTTTTGGTTGTCTCATTAGTCGCCTGCCATTCTCGGAGTGTACGTCTGTAGGCCTTTACCTACACTCAGTGAATGTTCCATACGATTAGCAAATCAAAAGGAAGAGAGAGGACTGGGTAAGCCAGTCCGGATCCCCTGGTTAATATGTAATTATCAATAAAGGACTAGCTTCGTTGTGTTTTTAGGGAGACTCAGTACGTACGTATGATGGCAAACCACTTGGTTTGGTTGTTAAGCCCTCACCCACCAACCTAGTTGGTGGCATGCTTCATCATCGGGCCCACCACAGTGACACCGAATGTGTCCCGGGTGTGCTTCGACTCCAGATTACTGAGGAGCTGGTATACTTCTCTGAGTGTGCTGTGAGGGGTGTGTGTAAGAAAGTGATTTAAAAGCTATGCAATGGGTCCCAGTTCCCGAGGGTAAATAGGTAACTTTAATATCTGGGCTCACGCTAGCGAATAAAAAGGCAGTCGGACGCAATGGAGTGAATTATGAGCTCCCACGTCCTATGTGGTCTACATGTTTCAGCCAGGCCTTTTATATTTACATCTGGCTTTCCCCAGGACCAATGAGTGTGTGGGTGAAAAAACTATAAATTATATAAAGTGATATGTGTTGTTAAAAAGTGTCGCACACGCTAAGGTGCTATACGTGTATGGAGGGGGATTCCCTCCGCTTTACTGTACACATAACATAAAGACACAAACAGACGTACAGGGTAGAGTCAATAAGTATGGTATACTTAATAACACAACATAGTGCCGGCAGTTTAAGGTGGTGGACGACCTTTACCGGCGGATGGAACGTGGCCATGAGAGTTTCATGGCGGTTGTGACTATAAGGCGGTTTAAAAACGGGGTGTAAGTGGTGGGCTAAACAGCGAGATAGACAGAGGGTGAGAAACAGGCAAGAAAATTTCTTTTTCCTCACACTTGCTATTTGCTGTTAAAGCCTCCTGGGTCACCTGGCAGGGGGAGAGGACCCTAGGTATTGTAGAAGGCAAAGATTAGAGCCGGTCCTGTTGGGAGAGAAAGCTGCTGCTTACCTAGGCAGTCGCAGTGAGGTTGTCTCTATACTCACGAAATTGTCGGTCTGAGAGCTCCATGAACCTGTAGTCCTGCTGCGGTGTCCCGAATGACTGAGTGGTTTTCACGGTCGGGTATTTATAGCCCTTCGGAGTAGCAGCACCTGTGGAGGGTTGTGGAGCAGTGGGCGCGGCCAAATAGAATGCGCCTATTCGTTTAGTCTACTGCGCATGTATGCGTGATTAGAGAAAGTACAGCGTCACATTGTGCACAGTGTGTTTCTGGAAAGAGCATGCGCATTAGTGCTGGTAGCGCATTATGGTTTCGCAAGCTGTTTTCTAATTTACAGGTTTAAAATAAAGAGTTAAAATATGAAGCCATAGCACTTATGGGAGGTACAGACTGGGATCAGGCCACAAGTCCAAACGGGGGAAGGGATTCAAGCGAAATGAGATCAGTTTTTCTGGCTGACTAGATAGTCAGTGAGTTCCATGGTATGGAATCGTTGAGTCCCGTTAAGTGAGTGGAAAGGCGGTTAATCCACCGTTGTTCCCTTGTGAGAAGGGTTTTCTCATCACAATTTTCGAATTGTTCAATCACAGTCCATGTGAAATCGTTAGGAGTGTGATTGTGGGTCAGAAAATGTTCTGTCAGTTTACTTATGTTTTTGCCACATCGCATGGTGCTCCTGTGCTCGGTCATTCTAGTTCTTACTTTCCTGGTGGTCATGCCGATATATCTGAGGCCGCAACGGCATGTGATCAAATATACCAGGTTGGAGGAGTTACAATTTGTAAACTGACGTTGTGTCCAGGTTTTTCCATTTTCCAGATTCAGTGTCTTTGAGGGGGAGGTAAGATGGCAGACACTGCAATTGTTGCATGGTTGGTGTCCAGTGAGTTTAGGTAGACCCCATGCGTTAAGGTTAGTATTGTCTGTGGGTCGAGGGTTTGTTCTTGGCCTTGTAGACACCAGTTGATCTTTCAAGTTTTTTGCTCTTTTGTAGGCAAAACGTGGAAGCTCCCACTTTCTCGATCCTGAATTGATAATCTTCCAGTTTTTTCTGATTATGTTGGACACCTGATTAGATGCAGTATTATAAGTTGTTACGCAAGTCATAATGGGTGACTCAGATGGTTTAGTAACGGTGTCAAGGAGTGCCTCTCTGTTCTGATTGCGTGCCCTTTTGCAGGTCTTGGAGATGATTCTGGTTGGGTAACCGCGCTCCTCGAGCTTGTGAACCAGTGCTTTTGACTGTGATTTGTAGTCTTGAATCTTACTGCAATTCCTTCTTATGCGTAAGAACTGGCCAAAGGGAAGATTTTCCCTAAGAGGCCTAGGATGGAAACTGTCAAAGTGCAACAAGGAGTTACGTGCGGTAGGTTTGTAGTGTGTAGTGGTAATCAAACCGTTTCGTTCTGCTTTAATGTTGAGGTCCAGAAATGCTAGTTCTGTTGGGCTGCTCGTACAGGTGAACCGGAGATAGGTGTCACGGTCATTAATCCATGTCAGGAATTGTTTCAGAGTGTCCTCGTTACCCTCCCAGATAATGAAGATGTCGTCGATATAACGACGCCAGGTTATGATGTTGACTGAGTAGGGGTTAGTGGGGGCCTCGATGTGAGTACGTTCAAAATGATGAACGTACAACCCAGCCACGCTCGGGGCGAAAACACTCCCCATCGATGTTCCATTTGTCTGGAGGTAGAATTTTCCCTCGTACTCAAAGTAGTTATCTTTCAGCGCTAAGGCAGCACAGTCAAGGATGAAGTGTTGAGGGGTTCGATGTTGCCAAGTGTTTTCCATCAGTACATCGTGTAGTACACGTAGGGTTGCATCCTGAGGTAGGCTTGTATATAAGCTCTCTATGTCTAATCCGACAAGGAGTTGTGTCTCAGGGTTGAAGCTGATGTCTTTAATGATGTTCAACAGGTGTTTCGTGTCCTGAATGTAGGACGATGTCTTCTGCACTAGCGGGTTCATGAAGAAATCACAGAAGCGTGAAAGTGGTTCAAGCAGAGATTGGATGCCCGACACGATGGGTCTTCCTGGTGATGGAGTTATTCCTTTATGCACCTTGGGCAATGTGTAAAAGTAAGGTACTTTCGCATTTTGTGTGCAGAGGTAGTCAGCCTCCTGTTTGGAGATATATTCTGCATCACTGGCCTCCTTGACGAGACGGTTTATTCTCAGTTGGAGTTCTTCAGTTGGATCTCTTTTCAGAAGTTTGTAATTGCGAGTGTCGCTCAGCAGTCGGCGACATTCCTTGTCATAATCGCATTTGTTCATAACCACGATACCTCCTCCTTTGTCCGCAGGTTTTATAATGCGGGTAGGGTCATTCTGTAAGCGTTTGATGATTTCCCGGTCCTGGTAGGAAAGGTTGTTGAATGTGTTTTTGGGTTGCAGTTTTTCGATTTCCGAGTACACTGCAATCTCAAATGTGGTGATTTCCACTGGTACGCTAGCTGGCGGGGGAGTGAAATTGGACTTCAGTTTCAATCCAGTTTCATTGGTGTTTTCTCGGTTGTCATCAGATTTCTCCTGTTTTTCAAAAAAAGCTTTTAATTTCAGTTTTCTGAAGAACTCAGCGAGTTCCACATGGAGTTTGAATGTGTCTAATCTGGTGGTAGGGACGAAGGAAAGGACTTTGTTGAGGACTGCAGTTTCTTCGTTGGTTAAGGGCACATCTGAAATATTGAATACCAAGGGGTTGTCAGTATGTGGTGTTGCTATTTGCTGGGCCCTGCTTGTTCCCGAGTCTTGTTCCGTGTGTTGGAACTCACAGGATCCTCTTCTGTTTCCCAGTGTACTCGTTGAGCGGGATTTCTTCTCTTGCCACGTGATCTGCGGCCTTGGCCTAAAAAAAGATATCGCTGGTTCTGGTTATTTTGGTAGTACGGCATCTGTCCTGGGGCATATAGTGGAGGGTATCCGAAGTATGGTGGCGGTATTGGGCCAAAGGGCGGAGGGCCAAAGTTGTGGTGTTGTGGGGGCCCTTGCCAGGGTTGTTGCCAGTGTTGGCCTCTGCGTCCCCTCCCTCTTGTGTTGGTAGAGCCTTTACTGCACCCGCTTGAAACAGAGCTGCTATCCTCTGAGTTGTCTTGGCCTTTTGCCGGTGCCGTATAGTCATCATCGGCATACGGGTACGTTTTGGAGTAACTGAATTTTTTGAGGTCCTTCTCTAATTTTTTTATTTTGGTTTGTGTGAGGTATTCATTGTATTCAGCCATCTCACGGTTCTGGTCCTCTAGTTTCTTCTTGTAGCCTGTGAGTGTGGTCTTAAAATGGGTCTCTGACACCTGAATTTCTATGACTATGGCATCGGAGAGACGTTTGGCTGTCTTAATAATGAGTACCAGCCAATCTCTGGTACAGTGCCAGGCTATTTGTGCCCAGTCCTTTCTGAAGGTGACATCATCAAGAAAGATCCTGGGAGCGTTGGTGACCAGGAGTCCATTGGGGGCTGTATTGGTGCGGAGGTATTGTGCGAGGACGAAACCATGTAAGATCGTTCGAATCCTGTTCCGTTTTTTCTCAGTGAGAGTGTCCCAATCTGTAGTCTGTGCTATGGTCGATGCTGTGTTGAAATCTGCCAGGAGAGAGGGGTCAGCGAGGATTTCACTGACATCATCCTCTGTGAAAGTTAGGCCAAAGTTTTGCGCCATGTTGCAAGGTGTATGTATATCTCTCACAGCTGCACGCTGCCAAGTATTAGCAAATCAAAAGGGAGAGAGAGGACTGGGTAAGCCAGTCCGGATCCCCTGGTTAATATGTAATTATCAATAACGGACTAGCTTCGTTGTGTTTTTAGGGAGACTCAGTACGTACGTATGATGGCAAACCACTTGGTTTGGTTGTTAAGCCCTCACCCACCAACCTAGTTGGTGGCATGCTTCATCATCGGGCCCACCACAGTGACACCGAATGTGTCCCGGGTGTGCTTCGACTCCAGATTACTGAGGAGCTGGTATACTTCTTTAAGTGTGCTGTGAGGGGGGTGTGTAAGAAAGTGATTTAAAAGCTATGCAATGGGTCCCAGTTCCCGAGGGTAAATAGGTAACTTTAATATCTGGGCCCACGCTAGCGAATAAAAAGGCAGTCGGACGCAGTGGAGTGAATTATGAGCTCCCACGTCCTATGTGGTCTACATGTTTCAGCCAGGCCTTTTATATTTACATCTGGCTTTCCTCAGGACCAATGAGTGTGTGGGTGAAAAAACTATAAATTATATAAAGTGATATGTGTTGTTAAAAAGTGTCGCACATGCTAAGGTGCTATACGTGTATGGAGGGGGATTCCCTCCGCTTTACTGTACACATAACATAAAGACACAACCAGACGTACAGGGTAGAGTCAATAAGTATGGTATACTTGATAACACAACATAGTGCCGGCAGTTTAAGGTGGTGGACGACCTTTACCGGCAGATGGAACGTGGCCATGAGAGTTGCATGGCGGTTGTGAGTATAAGGCGGTTTAAAAACAGGGTGTAAGTGGTGGGCTAAACAGCGAGATAGACAGAGGGTGAGAAACAGGCAAGAAAATTTCTTTTTCCTCACACTTGCTATTTGCTGTTAAAGCCTCCTGGGTCACCTGGCAGGGGGAGAGGACCCTAGGTATTGTAGAAGGCAAAGATTAGAGCCGGTCCTGTTGGGAGAGAAAGCTGCTGCTTACCTAGGCAGTCGCGGTGAGGTTGTCTCTATACTCACGAAATTGTCGGTCTGAGAGCTCCATGAACCTGTAGTCCTGCTGCGGTGTCCCGAGTGACTGAGTGGTTTTCACGGTCGGGTATTTATAGCCCTTCGGAGTAGCAGCACCTGTGGAGGGGTGTGGAGCAGTGGGCGCGGCCAAATAGAATGCGCCTATTCGTTTAGTCTACTGCGCATGTATGCGTGATTAGAGAAAGTACAGCGTCACATTGTGCACAGTATGTTTCTGGAAAGAGCATGCGCATTAGTGCTGGTAGCGCATTATGGTTTCGCAAGCTGTTTTCTAATTTACAGGTTTAAAATAAAGAGTTAAAATATGAAGCCATAGCACTTATGGGAGGTACAGACTGGGATCAGGCCACGAGTCCAAACGGGGGAAGGGATTCAAGCGAAAGGAGATCAGTTTTTCTGGCTGACTAGATAGTCAGTGAGTTCCATGGTATGGAATCGTTGAGTCCCGTTAAGTGAGTGGAAAGGCGGTAAATCCACCGTTGTTCCCTTGTGAGAAGGGTTTTCTCATCACAATTTTCGAATTGTTCAATCACAGTCCATGTGAAATCGTTAGGAGTGTGATTGTGGGTCAGAAAATGTTCTGTCAGTTTACTTATGTTTTTGCCACATCGCATGGTGCTCCTGTGCTCGGTCATTCTAGTTCTTACTTTCCTGGTGTCCATGCCGATATATCTGAGGCCGCAACGGCATGTGATCAAATATACCAGGTTGGAGGAGTTACAATTTGTAAACTGACGTTGTGTCCAGGTTTTTCCATTTTCCAGATTCAGTGTCTTTGAGGGGGAGGTAAGATGTCAGACACTGCAATTGTTGCATGGTTGGTGTCCAGTGAGTTAGGTAGACCCCATGCGTTAAGGATAGTATTGTCTGTGGGTCGAGGGTTTGTTCTTGGCCTTGTAGACACCAGTTGATCTTTCAAGTTTTTTGCTCTTTTGTAGGCAAAACGTGGAAGCTCCCACTTTCTCGATCCTGAATTGATAATCTTCCAGTTTTTTCTGATTATGTTGGACACCTGATTAGATGCAGTGTTATAGGTTCTAAACAAGGATTGGTAACGGCTATCAGGAGCGCACAGCTAATGTCAAGGTATATGTAACAGGTCAAATTATCAAATAGGTGCTCTGGAAGAGGTGGGGGGCTGGTTACCACAGTCCCCAAGGCAAACCTAGGTCCAAACAGTATTTATGGTCCTCCGAGCACTCAATATTATCACAAAAGAGAGTCTTTATGCAATTTTCTTTCTTTTAATGTTCACTTTGCATCCATATCAAATCCAATTCTTCATCAAACGATTGCCTGCAGCCAACGCGCGTTTCGTCAAGTCCGTGTAGGACAATTTGACTTCCTCAGCCCTGAGGAAGTCAAATTGTCCTACACGGACTTGACGAAACGCGCGTTGGCTGCAGGCAATCGTTTGATGAAGAATTGGATTTGATATGGATGCAAAGTGAACATTAAAAGAAAGAAAATTGCATAAAGACTCTCTTTTGTGATAATATTGAGTGCTCGGAGGACCATAAATACAGTGTTATAGGTTGTTACGCAAGTCATAATGGGTGACTCAGATGGTTTAGTAACGGTGTCAAGGAGTGCCTCTCTGTTCTGATTGCGTGCCCTTTTGCAGGTCTTGGAGATGATTCTGGTTGGGTAACCGCGCTCCTCGAGCTTGTGAACCAGTGCTTTTGAATGTGATTTGTAGTCTTGAATCTTACTGCAATTCCTTCTTATGCGTAAGAACTGGCCAAAGGGAAGATTTTCCTTAAGAGGCCTAGGATGGAAACTGTCAAAGCGCAACAAGGAGTTACGTGCGGTAGGTTTGTAGTGTGTAGTGGTAATCAAACCGTTTCGTTCTGCTTTAATGTTGAGGTCCAGAAATGCTAGTTCTGTTGGGCTGCTCGTACAGGTGAACCGGAGATAGGTGTCAGGGTCATTAATCCATGTCAGGAATTGTTTCAGAGTGTCCTCGTTACCCTCCCAGATAATGAAGATGTCGTCGATATAACGACGCCAGGTTATGATGTTGACCGAGTAGGGGTTAGTGGGGGCTTCGATGTGAGTACGTTCAAAATGATGAACGTACAACCCAGCCTCGGGAACTGGGACCCATTGCATAGCTTTTAAATCACTTTCTTACACACCCCCTCACAGCACACTCAGAGAAGTATACCAGCTCCTCAGTAATCTGGAGTCGAAGCACACCCGGGGACACATTCGGTGTCACTGTGGTGGGCCCGATGAAGAAGCATGCCACCAACTAGGTTGGTGGGTGAGGGCTTAACAACCAAACCAAGTGGTTTGCCATCATACGTGCGTACTATGTTTCATACGATTGCCAGTTCCAGGGGAGTTGGATGCCAGAGCCTCTGGGCTTCGGTGCTGCCGTTCCTAGGTGTGGGTGCTCATTGAGCAGATTGGTGCTTCTCTCTGTTTCTCGGCTGAACATCTGAAGGGGTAAGTCTTGGCTAGTTTTGTTTTAGTTTTTCCATTGTAGTACATTGACAAGGTCTTCAGTAGTTCTCTCCATAGGATCCTGAACCATTTCTTTTAATCGGTCTCTTTCTTTTGAAGGCTCAGTAAAGAATAACTATTTGCCATCTCTGATTACTTGTAGTTTTGTTGGAAAGAACCGCATATACCATGAGTTCTGGAATCTGAGACGCTTCTTGACTTCCATGAAGGATTCTCATCTTTGTTGCACAACTACTGTGCCGTCAGGATATATATCCATAGTTCTGTCTTCAAACGTCAGGAGACCATGCTCACTTGCTTTTTGAAGGGCTGTTTTTCTGTCCCTGTAGTGCAGGAATCTTGAAGCTACCTGTCTAGGTGGTTCACCCACAAGCGGCCTCCCCGCTGTGACTCTACATGCTCTGTGTAATACATAATACTTTATCAGTGCCTGTGGTGCCACCTCTCTCTCCCCAGCCAAGTTTGAAAAAAGGTCACCATGTTTCTGCCCTCCACAACCTCCACAATGCCAATTATTCTGATGTTTATTCCTCCTGGATCTTCCTTCAGCATCTTCATTTTACCCCTGCAGTTATAACACACATTCAGTGTTAATATTTATCTTTTACTTTATATTGTAAAAATGTATATAAATTTGCACATCTAGATTTGGATGGAAATATCCCAGCTTTCCTAAAAAACATAAACATACTGTGAAGAGTATGGGTCACGCCCTCAAGGGAATGCTTACACACGCTCTAATATCTAATATGACATTAGTAGAATATAGGGTCGAAAGACTGCTTTTCCTTTCATTTTATTACTTTTGCCATTGTGCTGTGTCCTTCATTTCATTCTGTGCTCTCTGTGCCAGGACGTTGCCCACTTGGTCTTTATTGGGTTTCTGTCTCTCCACATTGAGTACGTTAGGGAAGCTTGAGATACACTGAATGGCTATATGGGCTCCAATGTGATCTGGCTAGCTTCTAGCAGAGAACTAGAGTTCTTGGCCTGCCGTCAGTGGTAAGCACTCTTCACATTTCTTAGATGCCTGAGCTGCTAAGAGTGTGATTTTTTTCACCATGAATTTGGGCGCAGCTTTGAACTCTGTTAGATACAATTAAAATTCTTGATCATATCTTCAGTAAAAGTAATTATGCCCAATGATTGCCACGCGCATTCACAGGAGGAGTCCACAAAGCTTTTTTGACCTTTTACCTTTGCAAAGTACTGTGGTGTTTATGTTGTGAGTCTGTGGATTTGGCTTCCGTAGGACCCCACTTATAATGCCACGGGTGCTGCATGCTGCAACCACTTACATGCCTGAGTTTTGAGGCTTGTCTCCATCTCTACTACATCCTTTCTAAAGAGTGCATAACACACCCTTGCAGCCTAAAAAAACAGCAACACAGGGTAAACGAAGCAATGTTTTTTAATTCCTAGAGTTATCCATTTTTTTTTACGAACTTGTTGCTACTGCAAAGATCATACAGGAAGAAAGGAGAACAAGAGGGGACTGAAGATGTTCCCGTAGGAAGCATTGATGCTTCGAAACATGTTGACATATCTAGGAGTATCAGCACATAAAAGGCGTGATATGTCCGAACTATCTTTCTTTTTTAACAGTACCAGCCTATGACCGAATAAAATTCCTTTACTCTATAAAGCCAGGTACTTTTTAAGCCACACATCTCATCCACCCCTGACCCTTTCTCTCACTACATATACACCACACATAGCACTACAATAACAGTGCTCCAGGGTAGTCGCTAGTCGTAGCACGCCCCGTCCCGCAGCAGGCGGGAAGACTCCTATGATGAAGCATGACACCAAGGGCCCTATTAGTGTGTGAGGGGTATTTTACCAAACACAGTGTATGCCCTTCCAAGTTTCTGGGCACACTTTCCTTTCGACCTCTTTGAGGTGGATCCTTTTGTTTCTTAAAAAAAGGATGATGGGGGTGTGCCCAAGATGGCGGACGAGTAGGACGTTTCTGCTCGCCGCTCCTGCCCGTGACCGAGGCCTTCCCTGCATAGCACTGCATAGGGAGCCCCTTTCAGCAGATATTGCCTCAAGACTACCTCGCAATTCCTACCTGGTCCCTGGAACTACTGGCAGACGAGTGGACGCCTGGTTTTGGCGCCCGAGTTCCGAGGCGGCCACGCTGAGGCTGTCCGGGTGCTTCTGGCGGTGAGGAGTGACTGTCACAGCGTTTGGCGGCGGACGGGAGCGGAAGGCACCACAGCGGCTCCTGGCTGCCCTTGTGAGCTGTGGCGCGGGTGCCGGTTCTTGGCTGCGGAGACCTCCAGGTGGGGATCTTGCCGCATCGGTGAGCCGACAGAGGGTCCTGGCGGCCGAGACAAAATGGCTGCCGCGGCCCGCGCCTGAAGACCTGCGGAGTCGGATAAGGCAGACAGTGGAGGGCTGCGGGAGGCAGCAGGCGCTGCCGAGATCGACGCTGGTCCCGGTGTGTCTCGGTGGTCCGGAGAGGGTCGCCGCTGCCTGAGGTCGGAGCCCGAGCTGCCGAGGGGACGAGCACCCGGTTCCACTAAAATGGCAGCCTGACTGTGACCTGCTGGAGCACTGAGGTGCCTGCTTGAAGCCAGCGCGAGTGGGACGTGCCGGTCTTCTGCTGAGCTGCGAGGGTTGCTGCTAATGCTCTGAATTGAGTGATCCGACGGAGTGCGGGAGACGGACCCGGCCTGCCCAAGGAGGTGGGTGGAGGAGCGGAAGGCCTGAAGCAACCGGAGCGGAGGGGGAAGTCTGGTGGTGACTGAGTGGCCTGTCATCATGGGAGCGGCCCATCTGTGGCACTAGGTGGCCTTTGCAAGACTCGTCTGCCGTAGCCACTAGGCACAGCAACAAGGTGAAAGCGCTCCCACGTGACAGGCCTGGCTTGTGGCTACAGGAGGCGGCGAGGACGGGTGTGGAGTGCCTAGCGGAGGTGTGAAGAGCCGGGTGAGACCTATAACGAAGATCCGCGGCGCGGGAGGGGCAGAGCGTCGACCCCACATCCTTCCAAGGGGGCCGGCTGGCTTCTCATCCTGCCTGATAGCACAACTGACTTGTGGCAGAACAGCTGGAGTGACGGTGCCGAGCGGGGAGCTTTCCTGGGCCGGGGGTTGAGGTACGACTGGTGAGGACACAGCAGGCTTCTGGCTGCCCTTCTTGAGCACCCAAGATGGATTTTTGAGCCCCTGACACTGGACTGGGGTCCTAGCTGCATCCCGGCCGGCAGGTATTGGCTCGGGCTGTATGTCCTGCACCCTCAGCTTGCTCTGTGACTTGCCAACACTGGGAGAGCTCCTTTTTTGTCTTCTGGGGACTGCCACCAAGAACGGCGACACGGCTGGCCATCGGTGCGTAGGCGAGAACACAGGTACTCTTTCCAAGACTTTGGCTTAGTACGGTGCTGGGGTAGCGGCCACGTGTGCCTGGAGCTACTCTGTCCCCTGTCGGCTGTTGCTCCCGCATGGCGACCTCCAGGAATCGGAAGGACAGAACTGTCAAAGACTTATTTCTTAAATCTGGCATGGGAGGTGCAGACGCCCTGCCGCGGTCTGGCGAAGTAACTGACAAGGAGGCTCCGACGGAGACTGAAGGCCCTGTCACGTTTTCTGTCTTGGAGTCACTCTTCGCAGGCCTCTCCAAGGAGTTCCATACCATGAAAAGGGACGTAAAGTCTGAGATCCGAGAGATGCGCAGGGATCTGGATTCTGTGGGTGGAAGGGTGGACGACCTAGAGAACCAGACCGCAGCCAGGGATGAAGAACTATCCCAGCTTCAGCAAGAGGTGCTGCGCCTCCGTGAGCAACACCTAGATCTTCAGACCCACACAGACGACCTAGAGAACCGCTCACGTCGAAACAACATCAGGATCCGAGCGGTCCCGCAGGGTCTGGAAGCTCCGGACATAGAAGCTTTTGTGATAGACCTGTTTCGACATGTTCTGGGAGGTCCTCCCGACTTGGAAATACGGCTGGATAGCACGCACTGAGTGGGCCTCAGGAGGTCGGCGACGGCACCCCCACCTGATATCCTGACATACGTTCATGACTTTAAGCTTAAGGAAAGTATCCTGCGAGAGGCGAGGACAAAGCATCCTATTGAGTTCTGCTCCTGTAAACCGCTCCTCTATCAAGACCTGGCTGCCTCCACACTTCAGAAGAGACGCGACTTCCGGCCTGTCACCGCATTTCTCCGCTCCTAAGACGTTGCCTACTCCTGGGGGCACCTATTTAGGCTCATTTTCAAATGGGAGGGTAAGCTCCATCAAGTCTGCACTGTGGAAGAAGCATCTTTGCTCCTTCGCATCCCGGGGTCGACCGGTGGTAATACTGAGAAGCCCGTAAGCCCTGCTCCACGGGAGGACAGTGGCCGCTGGCGGAAAGTGGAAAGCTCGAGGCCGATACTTCGCCCGGATACCGAGACTATGGCAAGGAACGATCATCGGTTCTTCGCTCCTTGTCGGAGGACTCTACACTTACTTCGCTGACTGATACAGATGGGCTCTACTGTCCTGCCGCCCACCTATACCTTCTTAGTTTAAATTAAGTGAGGCTGCTCTAGCACCTTGGGATGGGCCCGGGTTTGGGGTGAGCGGCGGGCACCCCTGCTATCCATCTCGCGTCTCACCACAGGCGGTTGCCTGGGACTTTTGTCAAATCCACACATGATTGTTCTTCTGCGTTTGTTGGTTTTGGGTAGTTTCTTAATGGGGTTTTTTCCTTTTTCTTTATGGGATACTCTCCTCCTCTGTTGCCACGCCATACTCCTAGCTTGGGGCCCTGTCCCTGCCCGGGTACCTCCGCTGAGGGGGATTCACTGCTATGGTCGTACCCTGCCATCCTTATGGTTTTTGAGGTTCGTATTTTGTCCTTGAATGTGAAAGGCCTTAACAGCCCCACTAAACGGAGAATGCTGCTGTCTTATTTGGAGAATACTGATGCCCATATATGCTTACTTCAAGAGACACACCTCCTCTCGGCTGATACCCATCGTCTTAGATCACGGGCGTTCCCGATTCAATTGTTCTTATCAGCTACAACCAAAACTGCAGGGGTGGCCCTCTTGGTCTCCTCCCGTTTCCCGGGCCGGGTGGGGGGCAAGCAAGCTGAAATAAAGAGGAGGCTCCTGGCCCATGCTTTTACACTAGACACTCACACGTTTGTGCTGGCCTCAGTTTACTCCCCCAACACTGGTCAGGAGAGTTTTCTTAAAACGGTCATACAGGACATTGCAGGGCTGCCAGACCGGACTGTCTTGCTGGGAGGGGACATTAACTTGGTCTTAGATGGGGACATGGACCGCTCGGGTCAGCACTGGGGTCAAAGGGGGACGTTATCCAATGCTGGGAAACGCCTTCTGACTAACGCCAGACTCACTGACCTTTGGAGACATAAACATCCAAACACAAGGGCCTACACATTTTATTCGCACCCTCACAAAACAGAACCGCATTGACTACATTTTTACCTCTGACTTACTCACACAGGGCGCTCGCGAGATTGAGATTCTTCCCTGCCTATTATCCGACCATTCCGCGCTGCGACTCTCTCTGTCCTTTCCCCCTAGGCGAGCTAATCGACGATTTTGGCGCTTGCGGGAGAGCATTCTCCAGCGCTCCTCAGTGGTGTCACAGATTGAGGAGAACATAGCAGATTACCTGACTTTGAATGATACGCTGGACGTTTCTACGACGACCCTCTTGGAGGCGATGATGGCGGTCCTTGGAGGGGTCTTTATTGGCATTGCTTCTGCGGACAATAAAGACAGGAGGGAGAAACGCGCACACTTGACAGCCAAAGTAGAGGAGTTAGAGCGCATTCACCAGCGCACGGGAGCGCCGAGAGTATGCCGACATTTGAAAGCCGCTCGAGCATAACTTGATGGGCTAGATATTGACCGGGCGGATTATGCCACTTTACGCCTTAAGCATTCTTTATATGTTGGGGGCGATTAATGTGGTCGTCTACTTGCCAACCGACTCCGTGCCCAGAGACAAGCACAAAAGGTGACATTGATACAAGATGCTGGAGGGCTGGAATGTAAGGAGGACGAGACGATTGTCGAAGCATTTCGACAATTCTATGCATCATTGTATTCGGCTCAAGCGTTGCCTGACGCTGCCCCGTCTCAGTATCTCCAGAAAGCGACCACCTCCGCGTTACTGCCGTCCCAGGCGGAGGAATTGGGAGCCCCAGTCCGAGTGGAGGAGGTTATCTCCGCGATTGCCCGTCTTAAGCATAACAAATCTCCTGGCCCGATGCGTTCTCTTCTGGTTTTTATAAGAAATTTTGTGGGAAACTGGCTCCTATTCTCGCGTGTGTTTTTAATTCTATTTGGGGGACTGAGTCTTCTCCCCTCCCTTCCTCTAATCTGGAAGCTTTAATAAGTGTTATACCCAAGCTGGGTAAAGATCCCCGTCTTTGTGGCTCATACCGCCCTATTTCGTTTCTCAATGTGGACTTAAAGATTTTTACAAGCATCTTGGCGTCGCTGCTCTCTAAATACCTTCCTGGTTTGATAGACCCAGACCAATCCGGTTTTGTCCCCGGGCGGCAGTGCTCGGATAATACTAAACGCCTTCTCCATCTTATTGACCATTCCGAGAGATTCCCAGCTGAACCCATGGTCCTCTCTGTCGACGCCGAGAAGGCGTTCGATCGGGTTCATTGGTCGTATCTCTGAGCAACTCTGATTCATTTTGGCCTTCCAGAGCGTTTCATAGCCTGGATCTTCCAGTGCTATGCGAATCCCACAGCCACAGTGCGGGTGAATGGGGTGGCGTCAGCGTTCTTTCCGATACGAAGGGGGACTAGGCAAGGGTGTCCGCTGTCGCCACTACTTTTTGCCTTGTACATGGAGCCCTTGGCACAACGGATCCGAGATGACCCATCGATCCGAGGCATATTCTTCGGGAGGTCTAAGCATAAACTGTGTCTTTATGCTGATGATGTGGTGGCAACCCTGGAGCGTCCTCGTGATTCCCTCCTGGCTTTTTTGGACGAATTAGCTCACTTCGCCCTAGCCTCGGGTTTTCAGATCAACGTGCATAAGTCACAAGCTCTTAGCCTATCCCTGGAGCCTGAGACGCTGGCGTTCCTCCGACAGAACTTTCGGGTTCAGTGGGCCCAGGATACCATTTCATACTTGGGGCTCCGAGTGGAACACACAGTTTCTCTTACCGACAAGTGAACTACTCGTTCCTACTGAGACAAGTAAGCACTTCACTCCGTGAGTGGAGGCCTCACTCCCTCTCATGAATTGGCCGCATAGCGACGGTGAAGATGGTGTTGTTGCCTCAAATTCTTTACCTTTTTCATACTCTTCCGCTGATGTCCCCCGCCGGGGTTCTGCAGGCCTTGCAAAGGGATATAGAGCAATTTATCTGGCGGGACCAAAGATCCAGGATGCACCGCGTTCTCACCTATAGGGCTCCATTGGAAGGAGGACTAGGTATCCCAGATCTTTAGACATATTAGCGGGCGGCTCAGTTGCGGGCTTTGATGGAGTGAGCCCGGCCAGAGTCCAAGAAGCATTGGTTGTTTATGGATAGGGCCCTTGCAGCTCGCACTCTTTGGGGAGTCCCCTTTTTGCCCCGTCATCATCGCCATCGTAGTCTATATTTATCTGAAGTGACCCGTCTCATTATGGAAGCTTGGGATCGGACTGCATTTGCGAGAGGGCTAACAGCGCTCCCTTCCCCCATTACGCCTATTGTGAAGAACCCGGACTTCACACCCGGCCTTGACTATAGAGAATTCCAACAGTGGACGACCGAGGCTACCCGCTCCATCGGGCATTTATTTGATCTTCCTGGCTTGCGCCCGTTTGAGGAATTTCGTAATGATCTCGGGCTTCCAGAAACAGAGCGGTTCCATTATTTTCAAATCAGACATTCGGTGCTCCAAGAGGTAGTGCGGGAGGGGGCGGGGTGGTTGCTAACGCCATTTGAGAAGTGGCTGATTACGAGACATAGTGATGCACGCCTGACGTCGGACTAATTCCTGAGGGTTCCCCCCGGACACTGCAAAGACTGCGGGGCAATTGCGGTGGGAGGGTGAGCTGGGATGGGGACTTTCCCTAAAAGAGTGGAAGGACATTCACTATCGGGCCCGCCGCACGGCTCGTACTGTGGCATCTATTGAAACGGCCACTAAATTGACCACCTACTGGTACTTGACGCCTGTAAGGCTCCATAGAAGTAAACCCTTGCGCAGCCCACTGTGCTGGAGAGGTTGCGGCGCGCAAGGCACTCTCACTCACTTACTCTGGGATTGCCCCTCCTTAGGGACATACTGGTCACAAATACTGGATGAGATCGATTCCTATTTTGAGACTCAGATCCCGAGATTCCCAGCTCATATCCTTCTTGGTCTTCCCAACGCCATCACCTTCCCGCTTCATTCTCGGAGAGGTAAACAGATCGCACTGACGGTGGGATCAGCAGTACAGAGCGTCCTGACTCACTGGGGGTCTGCGGTACTTCCTACTAGGTTGGGCTGGCTCCACAAACTGTGGTTTATTTTAGGGATGGAAAAAATGTCTCTTTCTTTGACTAACCCCGAGGCTTCCTTTCATGAACTCTGGGCCCCTCTGGTAACGTTGCTGACGTCTGAATTCACTGAGCTTACATGTCCCAAATATCTCAGGCTACTGCACTTGGCGCATACTCCTGCCACATCTGCTCCTTAGCTGGTTGGGCCTCCTTGCTGGTTTACACTATCTCTACTGCGTGATTTTCTTTTTCTTTGGAGGAGGAGAGGGGAGAGGGAGGGGGGCTCTGTTTTTGTATTTGCATTTACTGTTCCTTTGCCAGATGCATAATCCCACTATGCCGGTTTTGTTCCCGATGTTTGTGGAGCACACAGGCTCTTGTTTCTCTTGTGAAAACTAATAAAGATATCTTAAACAAAAAAAGGATGATGATCCCCAGCAGTACTGGTCAGCTGTCTATATGGCCTACACAATTTCGCAGCATGATCAGCTAAAATCTAAGCTGTCCTCTCCCTTGCTAGTGTCAATAGAGAAAGAGTATGTAGCACAGCAACCAATTGGGTTTGATTACTTCAGAAAGCACACCATGATGAATGTCAATAAACTGTCTAATAAAACACCACACAAGAGAAGCCTATAGCAACAAATACACACACTCTCAGAGTGCTAATGCCTCCTCGTAGAGGATGACTTGCTTTCCAGCGCAAGTAGTTCTGTCACCATTGGTGGCAATGGACCCTGGTAGGAACTACACTGGCAACAGTAAAGAATAAAATGATACAGGATAGGTGTAGCCACTAAAGCAATGTATGTGTTTTGGTGCCAAGGATAGGCCTTTACATAAATGAGCCACATCTCTAATTTTACCAGCTTCCCAAAGAGAGCCACATGTACCATTTTGTTGGCTTTCAACCGAGGACCACCAGATCTTCGATTTTAATGGCTCAACATCGGTGGACAGAAAATAAACTTTTAAAGGCTGCTCCCGGGGCGTGATCAAGATGGCGGCGTGAGTGGACGTGTTGCTCCCGAGCTCCCGCCGACGGCCTTGTATAGCGCTGGCCTAGAGCCTGTTTTAGCTCTGTCGGCTCCTGTTTGGGGATCGGAAGGGTCCCAGCAGCATTTGGGCTCGATTTAGGCTCAATCCTGGTGGTGACTGTGCTCGTAGGAGCAAGAACGCGAGATCTGCAATGGGGTCGAAAGAGCCGGACGGTGCCGCCTGGGAACTGCGGACGACGCCAGGCTGACCCGTAGCCAAGGCCCCGATTTGCCCGGAGGGAGTTGTGACTCACGTGGCAGGCCCGGCGTGCCGGCCCAAGCGAGAGGGAGACGACGTGAAGAGGCCGCTGCAGTGCAGGACCGGTGGGACTCGACCCTCGTGTGGCCTGCGCGGATGCCTGGTCATCGGGCCCGAGCGGAAGCTGCTGTAGACCCGCCAGCGTTTGTGGTCGCTCCCCCGCTGGGCGGCTGAGGGGAGAGTGCGGCAGCCTTGCGGACCCTAACGGAGCCGTACGAGGAGGAGGGAGCCCGCTTGGAAGATATTGAGGCGTGGTGGGGCCGCGGCGGAGTGCCATCGGAGTGGAGCAGGATGTGCAGCCTGGCCCGCGGACATCTACAGGACTGGGCCCGCGAGTAGGCGGTTGCGGGCCCACCAGCGGCTTTTGACTTTCTGCTGCCGACCGGCAGCCGGGGGGAGAGTACGGCAGGACCAGTGACAGCAGCAGATTGGGCCTCGTGTGGCCTTGGACAGGGCGTGGTGCCCCCTTTTCCCCCTCGATCAGACTTTGTATGGACAGCATGGACCGGGGGGGCCCAGAGCAGACCGGGCCTAGCACCGCGCCAGAGAGCCTGAGGTGCAAGGGTCCCCATAGAGACAACCTGCTGAGACGCTGCTGGCGGTTCTCTGGAGCGAAACCTGAGGGGGCTGGAACCAGGAGCTCATGAGACTAGACGGTCAGGTAAGCCGGCTCTTTGGCTGGTACAGGGGACCCTGGCGACCTTGGCTGGCACCACAGGGGAGGTATCGGGCACGCCACGTCGCGGGGAACCATCACGCCCGCAGGGCCCGGAGAGGAGGGGCCCAACCGCCATTTTGAGACAGGGATCTGGCAGTTTTCAGGCCTGAGGCCAGCAGTGGTAGTGGCGCCCCCTACAGATGAGCGCTGGACAAGGTACAGACCTGAGAGCTGAGTGTGGGAGCAAGAGTGTGGCGGAGCAGTCTGGGGACACGGCGGTGCGGAGGTGGAAGCTCAGGCTTGATGGGGCCACCGCAAGAGTGAAAGACTGCACTGCAACAGTACTAGTGAGTGGCCTCCCTGGGGTATTGGCCTACTAGGCTCATCAGCGCCCCCTTCGAGGACTGACCCTAGAGGGGCATGAGCATAAGCTGACTGGAGACACAGTGGTTGGCATAGCTTTGAGGAGCCCGGGAGCTGAGTGGCCCACGCCGGACGGTAGTGCGGGTTCTGGTGGCGAGGGCCCCCCGACATTCCAGAGTGCGAGCGTGAGGCCCCTTGGACTAAATGGATTGCTGGAGCCCTAATCGATACCCCTGGGACTGTTCACTCAATTGGAATCATTGGGAGGAAACGCGCCCCATCTGCGAATCCTGTGGTGTCTGGTACGCGCAATGTCCACCTCCAGGAGGCGTAAGGACAAGACTTTGAAGGACTTGTTTGGAGAGGCAGTCGAGTCAACAACTCGACTCCATGGCTACGGGTGTTACCCAACCCACCTCTGGTCGGGAGGATGGATCGGAACCCATCACCAAGTCCTTCTTGGAGTCACTGTTTAACAACCCTGTGAGAAGATATCCATACATTGAAACGGGAATTCACAGAGGAGATCAAAGAGGTTCGCAGAGACATAGACGGCATTGGAGAGCGTGTGGCAGACCTCGAGGGCAAAAGCGAGGGAAAGGACACCGAAATAAAGGCACTGCAGCAGGAAATTATACGGATCCATGACCAACAAGTAGATCTACAGACCCACCTGGAGAATCGCTCCCGGTGGCATAACCTTAGGATCCGGGGAGTGAAGTTGACTGAAGACACGAAGGATCTGTTCCGCTTTGCACGAGAACTCTTCAACCACATACTGGGGCTCCCTCTGGATGCGGAGCTTCGCCGGGACAGGGCGCACCGGGTGGGTCCCCCGCGCTCTGCCTCGGCCCCACCCCCGGACATCTTAGTTTGTGTGCAGGACTACCGAACCAAAGAGGAGATCCTTCAAAAGGCCCGCCAGATGCACCCCCTCTCCTGTAGAGATCTGTCACCAGTCCTGTTCCAGGATCTGTCTGCCCTCACTCTGCAGAAACACAGAACCTTTAAACCAGTTACGACATTCCTGCAACAACGCAACATCTCCTACAGTTGGGGCCATCCATTCCGCCTGGTGTTCAAGTGGGACAATAAACTCTATCACCTACGCTCCCTGTCAGAAGCCTACCGGTTACTGGGCATTGACCCACCAGCCGAAGAGAGTGACTCGACCAGCCAAGCCATGGAATGAGACGATTCTAGGCCTCAGTGGCGCCAACAGAGGTGGCGACGTCGAGTGAAAAAGCCTCCTGTAGCGGAGGGCCAGCGTGCTGCAGTGGAGGCGGTTGCATCGGATTTAGCTTCGACCCAACCTGGCTGACTTTTCTAATTTTTTATAGCCAATAGTTTGCTTGTTTTCGGCCTTGGGCTGTTGGCGGGAGGGAGTGCATCGGAAATCAACGAATTACCTGTTTTGTTGTATCACCAAGCATCTGCGGATGATGGACAATAGGTTTGAATGTATTTTTCTTATTTTTCTGGGGCTCTTTGGGGTGGGGTTTGAATTGGGAGGGAGTTTAATGTTCTTTGTCCACCAAGCGCTTAAGATTGCGTCGGGCACCCGAGGATGGCAATCTTTGGGGAATGGCACTAATTGGGCTCTTAGATCCTTTCCTGTTAGCATACTTTGACAAATGCTCACACACACCATAGGTTAGATGCCGGTTACGGAGCTTAAAATACTCACACTTAATGTGAGAGGGTTAAATAACCCAGTTAAGCGCAGGGCCGTACTGTTATGCTTAGAACAAGCCCACGCCGACATCTGCCTCCTACAGGAGACGCATCTTTTACAACGAGACTGCCATCGTCTCAGATCTCGGAAATTTCCCCTCCAGTTTTTTTCTTCTAGCTCCACCAAGACGGCGGGGGTCGCTATACTTGTGTCCCAGAGATTCAAGGGTAAAGTCCTACACAAGTCGGCGGAGATTAAGGGTAGATTGTTGACCTATAGGTTTTCTTTAGGCTCCACTATGTTTACCATTGGCTCCATCTATGCACCCAATGAGGGTCAGGAGAGGCTCTTTCACACTGTGCTTACAGAGGCCACATCTACACCAGACCGCCACAAAATGCTAGGGGGTGACCTCAATTTGGTTTTCGACAACATTTTGGATAGGGCGTGTCAGCGCACCACCCAAGCAGGAGCCCTCTCTGCAGAGGGATTGTCTCGTTTGAGCGAGTTAGGATTCAGGGACCTATGGCACAGCTTCCACCCCCAGGAGAGGGAATATTCTTATTATTCTAATGGGCATAAAACATATGCTCGTCTAGATTATCTGCTCGCGACCTCGCCTACACATGCACTAGCTACTAAGGTGGAGATAGGAGTTGCCTCCCTTTCTGACCATGCCCCAGTGACTATTGTCCTTTCCCTCCCCCCGGCTCAGCGTGCGCAGCGGACATGGCGCCTTAGAGAGACATTATTGCATCGCAAGGAAGGGGTCACACGAATACAGCGCGCTATCACAGACTATCTTTCCCACAATAGTAACACAGATACCACGATCGCGACACAGTGGGCAGCCTTGAAGGTCGTTATAAGGAGAGAGTTTATAGCGATCTCTGCCGCAGATAATGCTGAAAGGCATCGCAAGTAAGATGACCTCACCCAGCAAGCCAGGGAGCTGGAACAAATGCATCAGAGAACGGGGCGCCTAGGGTCTGGAGGCAGCTGAACGTGGTTAGGCAGCAGTTAGCGGCTATCGATCAAGATAGGGCGGAGTTTGCAGCCTTGCGACAACGCCACGCATATTATACTGGAGGGGATAGATGCGAGCGGTTATTAGCACACAAATTGCGTGAAGCTAGACAACAGCAGACAGTACAGGAAATCGCTAGGGGAGACGGTCAGCGTGTCACGGAGGATCATAATATTGCCGAAGCCTTCAGAGATTTTTATTCCGGTGATACCACTGACGACCTAGAGGAGGATGCGTTTTTAGACTCCATTCCCCTTCCAACCCTTTCTAAAGATCTGGCGGACCATCGAGAGCGTGACATCCGACCGGAGGAGGTCATTGCTGCCATCTCCCGCCTAAAAGTGGCAAAGACTCCGGGGCCTGACGGTTTCCCTGTGAGTTTTTATAAAACATTCTGCGCGCAGATCGCCCCTCTTCTCGTATTCCTTTTTAACTCCTTCTCGGCGCCAGGAGCGATTCCGAGTGATCTCTTGGAGGCCTCCATTGCGGTCATACTGAAGCCGGGAAAGGACCGGTCACAGTGCGGGGCGTACCGCCCTATTTCTCTTCTCAATGTCGACCTCAAATTATACATGGGAATTTCGGCTGCCCAGCTTGGTCCTCACATGGGAGGCTTAATTGACCCGGACCAGGCGGGCTTCATCCCGGAACGCCAAACCTCTGACAATACTAAACTGGGCCCTACATCTTATTGAGAAAGCAACACGAACAGCTGGGGAGTACATAATATTGGCTATCGACGCCGAGAAGGTGTTCAATAGGGTCCATTGGCCTTATTTACCGAAAGTACTTGAGAAGGCAGGACTGGGCCCGAGGTTCTGTACTTATGTCCTGAACTGTTATAAATTCCCGGCGGCCACGCTACGAGTCAACGGCTATACATTTCCTCGGTTTGCCATCGGGAGGGGAACGAGGCAGGGGTGCCCATTGTCGCCCCTCCTTTACGCCCTTTACATGGAGCCGCTAGCGCAGAATTTGAGACTTAATCAAGGAGTAATAGGGATCGAGTTTGGGGGCTATGTCCACATGATTAGCTTATATGCGGACAATGTCCTAATCTCATTGTCCCACCCGAAGGAAGCATTGCCTGCGTGTCTTGAAGACCTGGAGGTGTTTGGTCGGATTTCCTGGTTCAAGGTCAATATGGGTAAGTCAGTGGCCCTTGACCTGTCTTTAGAGAAACCCACCCGGGATCTGTTGAAAGGCTTGTTCCCCATTCAGTGTGCGACAGAGGCTGTTCCCTATCTGGGGATTCGGTTGACCCCCTCCCTGAGGGACAAAGTTAATATCAACTACGCTCTGCTGAGAACTAAGATTCGAAGGGAGTTGGGGCGATGGAAACACTACCCATTGTCTTGGTTAGGCAAAGTCGCGGCAATCAAGATGACTGTCCCCCCTCAGATCTTATATTTATTTTGCACTATTCCTCTACGGCCCCCTCTAGGTTGGATAAAGCAAACACAGTCGGAGTTGGCTCAGTTCATATGGAACGATCGAAAACTGCACCAGAAGCTACAACTAGCGATGCTCCCACCGGAGGGAGGAGGAATTGGGCTTCCAGATTTTACGTTCTACTTTCAGGCGGCTCAGCTACGTCTTTTGGTGGAGTGGAGAAGATGGGGAGAAGATGGGGAGTCTGAAAAGCACTGGCTGTTCCAGGACCAGGCAGTGCAAGAAATTCCTTTCCTTCGTAAACAGCACAGACCCCCCAAACCTCTATGCCTCATATATTACCAGGGTTCCACTAGAAGTCTGGGATCAGACAAACGTTATGGTTGCAACAAGGGGGGTACTGGACTGTTCCTGAGCGTGACTAGAGGGAAGATTAGTTGGCGTGACCAAAGGTGTGGATTTGACACCCAAGGGCATCCATTTTGTTGGATGGATTGGCCTCACACACCCCGAAGGATGTCATGCTTCATCATCGGCGGTTGCTCCTCGTCGGGGAGGCGGTGCAATCCCCGACGGGCTCACCTCAAAGAGGGGCTCTTTGGCGGAGATCTTTTTCCAACTGCCTTATGGTGAGGTGCGGGTGTGTGGGCAGGGTGGTGTGTGGTAGTGAAAAAGGGATATTAAAATGTAGCTAAGGGTACCTGGAACGAACTTTATTCAGGGGGTCCCTCGCTGCAGTTAAAAACAGGGGGCTAGCTCACTAGGAGTCAACGAGTAAATTCAGGTGAACCTAGATGGGGCTAGTAGTGTACAACGGTCGACATGTTTCTCGCGGTGGGCTGTAGTAACCCGCGATTCATCAGGACCTAAAAAAGGTGATTAAACCACATGCTAGTGTCATGTGTGGGTTTGTGTTTGTATTACCTCTGTGTTGGTTGTCCTATGCCTAAGTATAGAAGGGAGATAAAACAACAATAGTTAAAACAATATGCGTCATTTATACAATATGGTCACGCCAATGGGAAAGAAAAGTGAGCAAGCGTGGCATGCTATAGGTGTACTTGTGTTCAAAGTCACAGTCGACACATGCCTGAGTGGTTAAGTATGCCACCTATCTATAGTATGGCGTTCTCAACAACCGCAAAGTGAGTGAAGTGGGTATTTCTGTGAAGTATGAGGAAGTGAATTTAAAACAAGGGATTTGTAATATACAAATGAGTCACATGCAGTAGCTAGCCAGGCTCTATAGTGTAACTGGGTTCATACCCATGATGATTATAACCTTAGCAAATGCACTGCCCCTACAACTTTAATGGATTCAAAGTTCAACAGACATTCCCTTTATCTACTCACCTAATAGTTAAGAACTAACTGCCACATGAGGGGTCGGCGGGGTGAGGCATCAGGGATGAGTCAAATAGTCAAAACTGGGTTTTGGATTAAAACACAACAGAACAAAACAGCCAGGAGAGCGTTAGTTAACTAGCTAGCAGTGTACACTACTGCGAGTGGTTCCCATTATCAGTGAAGCCTTTCGTCACCTATGAGCACTCACCTCCAGTCTCCTGCGCCCCAGCTGCTTGACCTACCCTTCACCGCCGAGCTCGAGTAGATGTGGGAGCTCGGCGGGAAGGGTTATTTACATTACTTGCAGCGAATCACTACGGAGCGAGTGTCCCCGCCCATTAACGGGTCAGACAAACGTTAGCCATGAACTTACCACCTTCCCGTCCCCCCTTACCCCTACCATGGATAATCCCGATTTCACTACGAGTTTGGATTCAGTGGTATATGCGAAATGGAGGCCAGCAGGATGCTGGTCCCTCTATCATATGTACACGACGGAGGGGATAATTCCCTTCTTTCATTTTAGGCAGGAATACGGGCTGCCAGAAGAGGAGAGGCTTCGATACCTACAGGCTCGGCATTGGGCGCTTAGTGAGCAAGTGCGCTCCGGGGCAGATAGACGTCTTACACCCTACGAGTATTGGTTGCTCACATGCAAGACAGATAAAAATGTAATATCCGATCTATACAAGATGCTACAAGTTAAATACACACACGTTTATAGCACCGGTAGGGTGCGCTGGGAGAGGGAATTAGGCAGGACAATTAGTCGTAAGGAGTGAGAGGGTATTTATTATAGAGCGCAACACTCTGCATACCACATGGGGCTCATGGACACCCTTACTAAAATTACGATTTACTGGTATTACACCCCCAAACGTCTCCATGAAATGGATCATAATAGGGATGCATTGTGCTGGCGGGCTGTTGGTGGGTGGGTACACTAGGGCATTTGCTTTGGGACTGCACGCAACTCCAGAGGTACTAGAAGCAGATTCTAGACGAGGTAGATGCGCACTTTGATACAGAGATTCCCCGTCTCCCATCATACGTTCTCCTGGGACTGGCAAACTCCTTGACGTACCCGCTGCACTCCCGCAGAGGTTGCCTGATTGCGATCGCGCTGGACTCAGCGATGCAAAACATTCTCACACACTGGCAGACTGTGCATGTTCCTACACTTAACGGGTGGCTCCACAGCCTCTGGCTAGTGCTTGGCATGGAAAAGCTTTCGCTGATAGTAGCTGGGGAGGGAGCCAAATATGCAGAGCTGTGGCAGCTCTTCTTGTCCTTGCTGTCTTCGAAGTTCCGTGAGGTCACCTGTCCCCGATACCTTAGGTTACTGCGTCTCTCGGAGACAGAGGGTTGAGGGCCCAGTTAGGTGCGATGTGGACCTGGGTGCAATAGGCAGTGGACATTGAACATGGGTGGTGGGTGGGTTGGGTAGGGTAGTGGATTAGAGGAGAGGGGTTAGTTATGTGTTCTTTTCTCTGTTTTTTCTTATTACGGGATTGCATGCCTTAGCTCTCTTTGCCAGTCTACTTTCACACTAGCATGGTTGGACTCATTGACACCTTGATTCTTAAATTCTCGTTACACCAACTAATGTAATGGCTATACTAGTCAATGTATGATCATTTGTGTGGCAATCCTTCAATAAAAATGATTTAATACTAAAGGCTGCTCCCATAGTGGTGAGTCACACTCCCATAGTTACTAAATACTTCAGATGGGAGAGGCACACCTCTGGATTTTACTAGCTCTCCAGCAGAGGACAGCCAGTGTCCTATAGGTTTCTCTGTGTACCCGATGAAACAAAATGCAGGATGCTCTCATTGTTCACACAATACGGATCTTCGCTTGCTGGCATAACGTAGCCCTGGGAATTTCCTCTTGCATCCAGCCCAATACACTGGCGGCTATACTTTGGATTTTTAACACACAAGTGTTGAGCTTTCGTGTTACTAAGCCCTGATGATGTTCTCCATGTGAGAACGAAACGCGTTGGCTGAGCTGTATGTTCTATTAAAACGATGAAGTTGAAACAAAGGCGTTTGATACTAGAAACGTGACTTGGACTTCATTGCCTGGTGCACCCCCGCTTGTAGCTGCAGTCACTTTCAAGTCTGAAATTAGTACCTTCATGTACCGGGACTCATTGTACATCTATATCAAATCCTGCCAAGCGGTACATAGAAGCACCCTGCAATAACATCACATCCAATAGGAAGGTTTTCCTGACACCAAACTCATATATGTTCAGACCAATTGAAATTGCTTTCCAATGACCCCTTTTTGTCACTAAGGTTTTGAGGAACATGGAGAAAGACTCTAGAAACTAGGTGGGGCTGTTCCATGGAGTGAACAGGACTTGCTTAGAGCAGGAGGAAGGCTCACCGATCACAGTGGATAGAATGGCACTGTCCCCACTGTCAAATCTGGCAGCAAGTGACGTCAGTATGCAGAGCCCAGAAGGAGAAGATGGCAGAGAATAGAGGCTTGCTGGACATTCGGCAAGTGCCCTATTGTGTCCCTCTGGGCACGTCTCCCCTCTCAGGCAAACTCTCTGCCTATTCTTGTAGCCAGCAACAATCCCAAAAAAAAGTCAAATGAATCTTTCCTGTCTGCCTGCAGCAGCTCCCTATCCAGATAGTCCAGGAAGGGCAGTCGGTGGCCTCACAGGTGTGGGGAGGCAGCGTGAATGGGCAAATGGACTTTGTATCTTCAAAACCTGTGAAGTCAGGGAACTGCTGTTTCATGTAGGTCCAGATTTCTCAACTTTGCAAGTCCTCACACACAAAGTAAAAATGCTCCCACCCTTAATAGTGTTACATAGTGGCGATTGTATGGAGATGTGAACAGCATAGGACTACGCCTTTCCTCTTATCTAATTTTTCCTTTCTTTTATGTCTTGATTATGCTTTTGCAACCCAAATAGTGAGTCAGTACACATTACACCTTTGACAACAGGATCCTGATATACATCACTCATGTTATTTACCCAAGTAGGGCGTGCTCACATACCGCACACATGCTTATACGTATTTACAGTGAGGGAGGAAAGACAAGGACAAACTGAAGGGAAAAAAAAACAGATATAAACAACGTATGAAGAACAGGCAAGCCCCGAGCCTCCCATGGCGACAAGCACCCAAAAACATTTCAACTGTACAGAGAATAGTGAGAGCGACACTTAAACTGTAAGATCCTTAACTATAAACCGACCAACAGTGTGTCTGGCCATTAGTGTCATATTGGAGTTCTCAAATGGGAAATGGCTCGCTCCCGGGTAGACCTGTGCCTACCACGGGAAATATTGTGTCTACAATTCCAAGTTCACTGGGGCCTCATTTCATTTTTGGCTCCCACTCTCACCTATGTATCTCACACCATGGTGTTCACCTCTCCGCCAGCCCTTCCTCTGTCCAGTGTGAGCCGTTCACCTTCAGCTAAAGCCCATTTGTTCAAGACATTTAACCACTGTCAAATATCAGGGCAGACATAGCCGCCCATGACATTGCCATACAGCGTTTAAACAGTATAAGTGCTAAGTCTACAAACGTACACATATATTTAGTGTTTTCTGTGCTTTTTATTATGCCCAATAGGCAGAAACCTGGTGTTGGCAACAAATCCTGTCCCGTTAACTCAGCCACCATTTCAAACACCCCACGTCCGCTGTATCACCAGGTACTTCCGCCCCATGTGGTACAACTCAGCATCCTCCTGTTTACATATGGGGTTTGATGGAGGATGCACTTGTGAACATCTGAGACACATGTCTAGGTGCAAGGTAGGTCTGGTGGAGGTAGTTAACCTGGCTGTAATTGAATCTGAGATTTCTGGACCCTCTCTTGACAAACTCTAGGGCAGTCCCCTTCGTTTCCTGTGTCTCTCACCCACCTGCTCCTGTCTTCAAGGCCCTGGCTATTGTGTTGTATAAACAATGCATTGTATAGTGTGCTGAGTGCTCTCTTTCCATCTCCCTGCAACAGTGGGCACTGTGGAGGGCCAGAGACTCTTGATTCCGAACTCACCGGCCCCATCTCTGAAGAAGGTGAGCGCTTTATAAATGAATAATAACATAACATAACATAACATAAGGTGGCATACTAGACCTGTGTACGGAAGAAATAGTCTCGTTTTTATTAAATGTGTAGTCTGCTCTTCTAATTTCCCTTTCTCTCAATCAATACTTTATTCAATTTTTGTTAAAATCATAAAAGTAAAATCACAGAAAAAACATCAAAAACAAAAATACATATTCCTGAGTAAAAATGGTACCTACCACATAATTAAAAGAAAGAGGTAATCGGTTGAGACAGTGCATACAGTACTAGATGCATGATCAGCAGTAAGCAAAATATAATGAGCCAACATATCCTCACACCATTACAATAAGCACATCAAATGGCCTTCTGAGTCTTGGAAAGGAAGAATAAGGCTTTATATGATGAAAGAACCACCTGTAGATATATACAGGGGAGGTCTCAGAAGAAGAAATTAGGGTATTGCAATCAGATGCTCCTTAATTCAGACAATATTTTTTAATCTAAACAGCCAGTGGCTGAGGACAGGGTAAAACAAACTATATACATTGAATCGTTAAGAGCTATCGTCATATAAAATCGTATAAGATCACAATGGATAAGAACAAGAATTAAGCCTAGCAGCCCTTTCTCTCATCTGCCAATGCCCACCATGACCCTCAGTTCTGTCCCAACCCACTCTGTTGTCATGGAAAGCCTCTCCTATCACTCCTTATATCTCCCATCTGTGGCCCCTCCCCCTTCTCATCACTACTACTCTTCACTGTCCACCAGCCAGCGTCCGGTTGATAACACGGCTCCTATGTTTTGTTTCCTGATTGTTATTAGTGTGTATACTCGTATGCGATTGCTACCCTACCTTGCAACCCTCTCACTACCGAATATTATAATGTCTCCAAGAGTTTGTCTACCCCACCTCCTGTTTCTGTAAAGCGCTCTGATATCTCCAAGGATCTTGTTCGCGCTATATAAAACTTTAAAAATAAATAAATAAATAAATGCGGGCATTTGAGCAATGCCCTAGGGGCCGGTATCCTAATTCCAGCTGTGGGCTGCTTTTTTAGCAGCCTGGGGGGTCGATTTGGGCGGTTTCTGCGTTGTTCGATGCCGCCAGCGGCCCAGTGGGTGCCTGAGTGGCCTTTCTGGAGGCAAATGGGCGTTCATTTTCTCCCTTTTATCAACGGCAGAGGTGTCCCTTTCTATCGCTGGGCCAGACCATTAATTTATGCATATTGAGGGGTGGGGCAGGGGGCCTTAGCGAAAGTGGCCTCACTTATTTTCAGGTGTGTTTCACCAGAGTGCACTAATCTGGGCACTTTTTTAAACACCCCCACCCCCTCGTTTATAAAATTTTGCCGAAGCAGTGTTTTGTGGAAAGGCAATATGCAAATGTGGGCCACTTTTTTTAGTGTGCCTGGGCCGATTTTTAACCCCAATCCAACCCTGCCACCAGCCACACAGCCAACCTATAGTATCTGCTCCCTGATCTCATCATTACACTGCTTTGGTGTCAGTGCCCCTTCTCTCAACACTGCCTCCCTCCCTGTCTCTGTCCCTCTTTCAAGGGCCAAGTCTCTCGACATTGGCCGCCTCAGCTGTCGCTATCCACCTCTTCCTTCTCTTGTGTCTACCTCGGTCACCACTGGCCCTCTTGCACATACATCACTTCTTCTTACAAACCTGTGCCATCCCTGCCTCTCTGCAGTGACCAAACTCCTCTCCCATCAATGCATTTTTTCTTAACCATTGGTGCCCACCTCCCCCGTATAGGTCCATCTCTCTCAGCAATGTCCATTTCTCTCATCAATGCCTCACACCCAAGCACTGCCCTATTTTTGTGATTGTCTACCTCATCAGCTGTCACTCCCCACTCTCCTGTCACTGTTCTCTGCTCCAGTGAGAGCCTACCTCTACCTCTGCTACATCTTTCTCCAGTGACTGGTCCCTTCTCCCATCCCTGCCTAAAGGAGAAAGATTATGTTGCCTCACGCAAACTAGAAGGAGCAAGGGTCTCTGGTATCAAAACAAAGATTTGGCCTTGCATGGATGGGTGGAAACAGGGTGGGTAGCACATAGCAATTTGGTCTCTTTTTGCCGAGGAGTAGGTGAAATCTGGGCCTATGAAGGTTATGTAGTTTCAAGTAAGGAAGACAACTTTTACTGTTCTTCCAATGGTTATGTCGCTGCTGAGGTGCACATGTACTGGTGTAGGCACTATATCTGCTTTTAAATAGATACATGGGTTTTGCTCATGTCGCAAACTTTGATAGCTGTCCCGACCTTAATTTTGCTCATCTGGCATCATATTAAGGATTTGGGTGTATCCCTGACTTGAGTAGGCAACCTTCTAGATTACTAGGCCTTCTGCAATTACCCCAATTTTCGACGTAAAGGCACAGAGCGCCTCTCTGCCCAAATAGGAGTGTGCTGTGTAGATGGCTATATATTTTCTCTCCAGTCCACATGGCTCACCGTATACAGCAGATCTTAACAGGCAGAATATCTGGACAATCGGTATCAGCAACCAAAAAGAAACTGAAGACAGAACACCTCTCACACATGCAACATCCTGTTCTTACTGGCAGGGCTGAACAAGACTTCCTACCTTAAAACGTTGATTGAAAACATGTTGCAGGATATGTATATACAACTGTAAAGGTGGGCAGGGTAGGACCATGTTGTTTGACCTTTCTAAAAATGTCAAAGGTCGGCCCAAAGCCATAGTTCTTAGATGAAAAGTGCCCAAGGATGCAGACCTAGGGTCATTTACAGTATTCTTACATTCCCTAGTAGTTTAACTGGACTGCAACTCACTCCTGGGTAGATCCCACATGGTATATATCCTAATAATGTGTATATATATATATATATATATATATTCAAAGCTCTAACTTGCCCTCTGGCACGGCAGCACCCCCCAACAACAACTCCGGGTACAAGCTTACTGCTCACTTTGTCCTTTCAGTCCTCATGTCGACACTTATTTGCCTGACGCGTTTCTGGGCATCCGCCCTCATCAGAGGCTTCGATGTAGAGATTGTGCTCAGTTAACACACCCACGTTTTTTTGTATAAATACACGCCCATGAATGTCTTGCTCAGGTGAGTGAAACGCATTGCATTCTGGATTTTGTGGTGCGTAACTGCATTAATCCCATGATGGTTGCACAAATTTCGACTTGTCAAGGGTCTTTGATGGGCCCCCAAAGTGTTCATGAGCTTTCAATCCCTGTTGTTGGTCCGTATGAGGCCCAGAGGTATTCTGGTCCCGTGGCCCCTCTTTTTTTTCGATTTGCGCGGGGGAGCGCCCGGTACGCGTACCGGGGAGCGTACCATGGGGGAAAAAGAATGACAGAGTTTTTAAAAAATGTAGCCTTTTTTATAAATTGGAGGTAGTTCTAAAAAAACTGTTTTTTTTCTTGTTTTTGTTGTTTTATATTTTTTAAAATGTTTTTTGAACATTTTGTACTTTTTTGGCTTTTATGAACAATTTTATATTTTTTTGTTATTTTTATGGGGAGAAACAAAAAACAGGGAATTGTAAACGGCTCAACTGGAGCAAAAAAAAATCAGGGAAAAATTATTGTTTTTTGGTGCAATTGTGGTTGTCACCAGCACAGTTGATGAGCTTTATGCTTTGCTCACCATAGGTGATGGTCTTACCACAAAATATACAAGTGATCTTGTATTGCCCAAACTGGGGTTGTATGTTTGGGACCATCTCCCTTGTCTCTGGTCCCGATGGCGTGGGTTGCTTTCTTTTGAAGGTGCTGGGTGAAGATTCGGGAGGGTTTGTGGCCAGTTCACGGACCTCTGCCGCAGCATAGTTGTTGGGATGCCTGCGCTGCATGTGGCGAATCATGGTGTTATTGCCAAATGAGTATTTCTTGTTAGGGTTCCCCCTTGAAAGTTCAGTGCCACAGATGAGGCAAGTCACCTTTGGCGCATTCACCTTTTTGAGGCCACTTGGGATGGAAAAAAACTCCCATACAATGTGCTGCTTTGGCCTATATGTGGTATTGTCTTCTGGCAGGAATGTCCTCCTTCCCTCCTCCTCCTCCTCCTCCTCCTCCTCCTCTTCTTCATCTCCACCACTGTGGTGTTGTGGTGGTCCTCTTGGTGGTGGTGGTGGCTGAGATGCTCCTGCTGCTGCTGCTACTGAAGCCATTTTTCAGTCCAAAAAAGTACAGAGAGGTCTTTCAACAGGTCTTCTTCACTCAAAGTACAAAGTGAGAATGAGGAAAAAGGTGGGGGCTTTCATCATTAGGAAAAAAAACATTCCTGAACCAATGAAAAGTGTTAATTTCAGGTCACATGACCAGGGCTTTCATCATTTGGAAACCAAAACTGTCCTGCACCAATAAAAAGTGTTATTTTTAGGTCACATGACCCGACGCTCTTACGCTATGTTGCGCGATCATATGCGCTTGAGTGCTTCCGGGTGCGTTACGCGATACGTCACAATGATATTTTCGTTCGCGGCAAAAGCGCTAATGGGACGCTAACGGGACGCTCACCGGTAAGCGCCCTAGGGCGGGCCGCAAGACTGCGCTTTCCGGTGCGCTCACCGGGACGCGCACCGGGAGCGCTCCAGGGCAAAAAACCATGAACAATATACATTAAAAAAATAGTATTACATAAATATACATTATAGGATTCATTATAAAAAATATTACATTTCATAGCTATAGAAATTTGCTATTAAAAAACCTTTGAAATGCACTGAAAAAACCAAAGGTTTCACACCAGTTATAGTTAGGAATTAGCATTTAAAAATCTATGAAATTGGAGGAGGATCTTCGCGGGCAAGCAAGATGGCCGCGTAAGCTCGGAGCTCCGCAGACCCTCCGACCCTCCGCACATATCCTGGAAGAAATCCTGATCCACGGTGGTGGATTCCAATTGGCGAGTAGTCATAGACACGGGATCCGCTTTTCGTTCCCGAATCCGACATTCCTTGGCGAAGTTATGTCGTGTTGAACTTTGTGCCAGGGATGCACCATTGTCCCAGAGATGGCCGACGGTCGAGACGACGCAGAGCATGATTGATATGCTGAGTGAGCTCCTTCTGATCCTGCTGGCGGAGGGAACGTTGCAGCGGAGTTGCCGGCTGTTGACTAGACATTCGGGGAGGCTCCGCTCCGCGCCCGTTTGAGTGCTTACAGCGACATCGGACTGCTACCCTTTGTTCTGCCCGGACCCAACATGGCTGGCAGGGGCGATCCCGACAGGACGGCGAACCGGGCCAGCAGGAAGACGGTCCAGCCCCAGACCAACAAGATCGACCGGTACGCCGAGCAAAGGACCTCGCCCACTGTTGTCGCTCAATCTAAGGACTCCCTACGGGCGGGCTCGCCCGAAGGGTCGGAGCCCACTCTCCGCGACATCATGGGGGCTATCGCTGGCATCAGGACTGAGATGCACAAACAACACGAGGTCCTGGCACATAAGGTGGACACCCTGGCTATCGATCTCAATTTGATCAGGGCCGACCTGGGCAAAACGAACGATCGAGTGAAATCTCTTGATATCAAAACTTCCAGCCTCACGACCGATGTCTCGGACCTGCAAGCGGAGGTCCATAACTTGCGGTCGGTTAATGACCTGTTCTCGAGGCGGCTGGAGGATTTCGAGGGACGTGCCAGGCGGCAGAATGTGCGCATTATTGGTGTACCGGAGGGTGCGGAGGAAGCGGCTGTTGACCTCTTTGTCGAGGACTTGGTTAAGACTCATCTGGCTCCGGCAGGCCTCAGCCACTTCTTCTCGGTTGAGCGGGCCAATAGACTACCGGGCGGCCCTCCGAAGACTGGCGTAGCACCGAGACCCATCATCGCCCGTTTATTCAACTTCAGAGATCGAGATGTGATCCTTCAGGCTTCGAGGCGTCATGGGCCTTTCAAGTTCCAAAACGCAGATGTGAACTTCTACCCGGACTTCACCAGGGCTGTTCAGAGACAGCGCCTAAGTTTTGCGGGGTTGAAGCGGCGCCTCAGAGACTTGGGGCTGAAATACTCTATGTTGTTCCCCGCTAAACTGCGCATTGAACGCGATGGCCGTGCCCTGTTTTTTGATATGCCTGAGTCTGCGAGTGACTGGCTGGACACTTTGCCGCACCGGCGCGAGGAGCAGGAGGAACAATCTGAAGGTGCCTCTGGTGGCCCTGATCCTCAGGAATAGTACTTCTTGCACTACCCTTGTCGGTTGGTGTGACCGTTGACTATGACCTATAATGCCAAGCTGTTGCACTTTACTGGGTATATCCTATTCTCTCATGGAGGGTGGCAGGGGGGGACTGCGAGGGTTCCTTACTTCTCTAGGGTCTTTTTGTAGCTTAGTTTATGGGGCGACAGGCACACTGCTGGTTGGGGGGGGCTTTTTAGTCTGCTGCAGGGGTGCAGGGTGGGGGGTGGTGTGGGGGTTGGTTCTGTGTGTTTTCTTTGTTTCCTTCTTCTTTCTCTTAGGCAATGGGTCGTATGCTTTGCTTTGTTTCATGCATCGGTGGGGCCGGGCGAAGGTTTGGGATACGACGATGGGGGGTAGGAAATTGAAAGTTCTTTGTTGGAATGTCAATGGCTTGGGTGATCGTATTAAGAGAGGGGTGGTATTGCAACTGTTCAAAAGACATATGCCTGATGTTATTCTTTTGCAGGAGACACACTTGGTGGGGAATACGTGCCGAGCGCTCAACAGGAAGGGTTTCAAGATGGTGGCACATTCGGGGTTTTCTTCGGGGTCCCGGGGGGCGGGTGTTATGGTGCGCACATCTCTCCCTTTTGAGATTGACTCCACTATGGTGGACGAGAGGGGGCGGTATGCAGCCGTCGCAGGGCGGTGGGAAGGGCGTGTTTTGACTCTGGTTTCGGTTTATGTTCCCCCGGGGCTGCAAAACAACACTTTTCAGGACCTTGGAAGCGCCATTTTGAATCTGCCAGCTGGGTTGCTTATTGTAGGGGGTGACTTTAATTCGGTTTGCTCCGGGTCCTTGGACAGACATCCGCCTAGAGACCTCCGTAGCTCGCAATTGTGGCTGCCCACTTTCCTTGACACTATGGGGTTGGTCGACTGCTGGAGACTCCTACATCCCACCCAAAGCCAATACTCTTTTCATTCTGGCGCACATGGTAGCCTCTCGAGGATTGATTATGTTCTTGCCTTGGCTGCTCATGCACCGGCGATCTCTGAGGCCCGCTACTTGGCGAGGGGCACTCGGACCACTCCCCGTTGTGGGTTTCATTCGATTTTAACATTGTTGTTACGGAACGACCGGTGGTGGTCAATCCGTGGTATTTTCGAAACCCAAAGACGCGTGGTCTCTTGGCCAAGGCTATCGAGCTCTATTTTACCGAGAATGTGGGATCGGTTGCATCGTCTGCCACCTTATGGGAGGCGTTTAAAACGGTCTTGCGGGGTGAGGCATTTGCCCTCATAGCGGAAGCTCGCAGGGACAGAGACGCCGACATGGTGCGCATTGAGGCGGAGATTATGGAGTTGGACTCTCAATTGGGGGCGGGCCCCGTGCCCGAGCTGATACATAATCTCTCCCTTAAGCAATCGGAGTATCGAGACCTTGCCACCGACGCTGCTCTTGTTATGGGTAGGGAACAGCAGGGTCGGATTTACGACGTTGGTGACAAGGCGGGCAAGCTATTAGCTTGGCTCGATAAGAAAGAGAGGGCCAGCCGAGTCGTCCCGGAGATACTGGGAGACGACGGTTTGTTGGTTACTGACCCGAGCGCAATCGCTGAGTCATTCTCGGAATACTTTCAGGGCCTTTACTCCTCTGTCTCGGACCGATCTGAGGCCGACTCGGGCGCTCTCCTGTCGGAGATCGATCTCCCGTGCCTGTCGGAGGCGGATCGAGATGATCTGGACAGGGACATAACTGCGGACGAGGTTGCGCTCGCAATTCGCTCTCTGAGGTCTGGCCCTAACGGTATTCCGGTAGAGCTGTACAAAATCAAACCGGACGTGGTTTCCCCGCACCTGCGGAGCATGTTCTTGGAGGCGCGGGAGGCTGGCATGCTTCACCACGACCAGAGGTTGGCCACCATTGTGGTTATCCATAAGGAAGGGAAGCCAAGAGATTTGTGCCGATCATATCGCCCCATTTCTCTGTTAAACGCGGAGCCTAAGATTCTAGCCAAAATGCTCGCTAATCGTCTGATTGGCGTCATCGGCGACTTAGTGCACCTGGACCAGTCGGGCTTTATTCCACACCGCAACACTGCCCTTAACCTTCGTAGACTTCACGGTGCCCTGGCCAGGGCCCATACACTTGAGGAGCCGGCTGTCCTGGCATCGTTGGACACCACAATGGCTTTCGACTCCCTTGGGTGGAGTTACCTGTGTGCAGTGTTGGCGAAACTTGTTTTTGGCCCGGAATTTGTAGGGTGGGTCAAACTCCTATATGCTGGCCCACTGGCTAACGAGGCGGTCAATGGTCGAGTTTCAGCACCCTTTGTTCTTCAGAGGGGCACCAGGCAGGGCTGCCCTTTGTTGCCCCTCCTGTTTGCACTTGCGCTCGAACCGTTGGCGGCCTGGTTACGCAGCCACCCCGACCTACATGGTATCCGGTGGTCCCCTGACTTCGAGGACGGAGTGTCACTGTATGCAGATGACATTCTTTTGTACCTCACTTCCCCTGCAAGTCCCTCATTGTGGCCTGCGACGTGTTGCGAATTTTTGGTCAGTACTCCGGCCTAGTTATTAACTGGTGCAAGTTACATTTGTATATCCTAAAAGGGGGAACGCCTCGCCTTCCGAGAGGTTGCGGCATACAGGTGGCGAGCCAAGGGTTCAAATATTTAGGGATCTACATCTCCACTAACTCCAAAGTGCGCTATGAGCATAACTTGCTTCCCCCTCTTCTCCGCCTTCGGCGAGATGTGGAGGGGTGGCGTAAACTCCTGCTCTCTCTGCTCGGGCGCGCGGCGTTATTCAAAATGATGTCCTTGCCCAGGTTACTTTACGCCCTACAAAACACTCAAGACCCAGTCCCAGCCCGATACTTCGGTGAGATCGAGAGCCTACAACGCGCCCTACTTTGGGATGGTCGCCCTCGCATCGCTATCACGAAGCTTACGCTACCGTGGTACGATGGGGGGATAGCGTTACCTGATGTGCGGAGGTATTACTGGGCCTCCCAGTTAGCAGCTATTAATCATGGCCTCTATGGTCCAGTGGACAATCCGGGGTATGCCATGTATCGGTGGCTTCTGGGTGGCAGGAAATATCATAGGGCACTCTACACGAGGTCTCTCGACAAGCAGATGTCTGGTCCAACGAAAACCGCTGTACATATTTGGAGGGCTATTACAAAGGCACAGGGATGGAAAGGTAGGCTAACGAAGGTGACCCCACTTTATGACTCGGACATACTGGGTAGACTGTGGCATACTAAAGGCTTTGATAAGTGGGACCTGATTGGCATCTCTAGGGTGGAGGACATGTTGCTGCGTGGCGAGGTAAAATCTTTCGCCCAGTTACAGGTAGAGTTTTAGCTGGGTGGAACGGAATTTTTCCGGTATGCTCAGCTGAGACACGCACTATTGTCCGTCATGCCGGAGGGTGAGGCGATTCCCGACAGTTCTCCCTTAGAGGACAGGGTACTGGACGGCCACATGCTAGACAGTGCCATTTCATTGACATATAAGAAGCTTATCAATGCCCGTACAGACCTCCTCCTGGGAGTGAGGGATCAGTGGGTGCGGGACGGGATAGAGATTGATGACGAGGATTGGCAGAGTGCGGTTTCTTCCCCTATGGAGGTCGCTATCTCTTCCCGTCTTCGGCTGGTGCAGCTAAAAAATCTTGCACAGAGTCTACGTCACTGGCCCCAGACTTGTACATATGGGACACTCTGTTGATGGCCTCTGTAGGCGCGGCTGTGGTGCCCTCGCCACGTTTATGCATATTATATGGGAATGTGCTGCAATAGCTTCTTACTGGCAACACGTGCACTCGATTATGAGCGAGGTGACTGGGGTGGAAGTGCATGCAGAGGCCAGAAGATGCCTCCTGAATATATGGGGTCCGACAGACCATAACGTGGCCCAGACCCACTGGGTGACCCTGGGTAATATGGTTGCGAAACGGGACATCGCACAGATGTGGGGAGCCACGACGGCTCCGACGGTTGTGCAGTGGAAGGCCAACATGGATTGGTGTATGTTCCGGGAAAAGACTGTGTATGTTGCCAGGGGTAAGCCTAAAAAGTGGCAGAAAATGTGGGGGGCTTGGAACGAATATAGGGGTGACATTTGCGTACCTCCAGAATCTGCTCCACAGGAAGAACACTTGTCACCATAGCCTATGGTCCCAACTGGAGACTTTATACTCTGCTATCCTGTGTTTCCCTCCCCCTGCATTCCTAGTATCCCTATTATACTGGTTATTACTGTGTTCACTGTGCTTGACCGCCCCCCTCATTACGCCTCACTGTACCTTAAATTTCATTGCCTTCTTCATTGCGCCAGTTTCGGCACTCCTTTCTTTTCCTTTTTAGGTCTCGCTATTCGATGCGCATGCGCATCGAGCTTGCGAGGATATAGGGCTTTAACCAGAGTTAAACTAACTGGGCGATTTGGTGCTGTGCCCGTGGCTTTTAGGTCAATGCGCAAGCGCATTGACCTAAAATGCGCGTGCACAGCACCAAATCGCCAGCCATCTGTTCCCCAGCTTGGATCTCCTGGCTTCTCCTCCCCTAATTATCCGCACATCAAAGGCTGCTCCCGCCCCCTGCTTCACACTTCAAACGAATGCTACCGAGAGCATTTCCCGCCCGGCCGCTTTTAATTTCATTTCGCAAGCAGTTCCCCCTCCTCCCTCTCCTCCCTCTCCTGACTTTCTCCTGCCTTCCACACCAATCCAAACTGAGGCGCTGCTGCTCCAGTCCCTGTATTACTCCTACTCAT
The DNA here is from genome assembly GCF_964263255.1 of Lissotriton vulgaris. Classification (NCBI taxonomy): domain Eukaryota; kingdom Metazoa; phylum Chordata; class Amphibia; order Caudata; family Salamandridae; genus Lissotriton; species Lissotriton vulgaris. The sequence goes on along the minus strand of NC_141699.1, from coordinate 547,034,488 downwards.
CTATGATTAGGAATAAAAGACTGTCGGTTAAAAACAGTTTCAAGATAAAAATGGTTTCCCATTACTTTTGCAGAATGTTCTGCATTTCCTTAACCACCTCCAACTCTCCGACTTTCACATGCACATACCACTTTGCTGATACTGACCGAGACATGCGCTTTATAAGCAGGAAATAGAATTCTACAGGAAACAATACTACCGAAGACCATTCGAGGGTGTGAGCTCAATGCCACCGAAGAGTACGTACAATTATTATACTTAAAGTTCAGTCAACTACCCTTGATGCACGGACAACCTTTGAAGAAAGTGAAAAGCATGTACCCTCACCCTCACCCTCACTCACCCTCAACCCCTCACCCTCAACCCCTCACCCTCACTCACCCTCACCCTCACTCACCTCAACCCCTCACCCTCACCCTCACTCACCCTCACCCTCACTCACCCTCACCCTCACTCACCCTCATCCTCACTCACCCTCACTCACCCTCAACCCCTCATCCTCACTCACCCTCACTCACCCTCAACCCCTCACCCTCACCCACCCTCACCCTCACCCTCACTCACCCTCAACCCCTCACTCACCCTCACTTTCACTCACCCTCAACCCCTCACCCTCACCCTCACTCACCCTCGCCCTCATTCACCCTCAACCCCTCACCCTCACTCACCCTCAACCCCTCACCCTCACTCACCCTCAACCCCTCACCCTCACTCACCCTCAACCCCTCACCCTCACTCACCCTCAACCCCTCACCCTCACTCACCCTCACCCACCCTCAACCCCTCAACCTCACTCACCCTCACCCTCACTCACCCCCTCACTCACCCTCAACCCCTCACCCTCACTCACCCTCACTCACCCTCACCCTCACTCACCCTCACTCACTCACCCTCACTCACCCTCAACCCCTCACCCTCACTCACCCTCACTCACCCTCACTCACCCTCACTCACCCTCACTCACCCTCAACCCCTCACCCTCACTCACCCTCAACCCCTCACTCACCCTCAACCCCTCACCCTCAACCCCTCACTCACCCTCACCCTCACTCACCCTCACTCACCCTCAACCCCTCACCCTCACTCACCCTCAACCCCTCACCCTCACTCACCCTCAACCCCTCACCCTCACTCACCCTCAACCCCTCACCCTCAACCCCTCACCCTCACTCACCCTCAACCACTCACCCTAACTCACCCTCACTCACCCTCAACCCCTCACCCTCAAACCCTCACCCTCACTCACCCTCACTCACCCTCAACCCCTCACCCTCACCCCCTCACCCTCACTCACCCTCACCCTCACTCACCCTCACCCTCACTCACCCTCAACCCCTCACCCTCACTCACCCTCAACCCCTCACTCACCCTCACCCGTACTCACCCTCAACCCCTCACCCTCACTCACCCTCAACCCCTCACCCTCACTCACCCTCAACCCCTCACCCTCACTCACCCTCACTCCCTCACTCACCCTCACCCTCAACCCCTGACCCTCACTCACCCTCACCCTCACTCACCCTCAACCCCTCACCCTCACTCACCCTCACTCACCCTCACTCACCCTCAACCCCTCACCCTCACTCACCCTCACCCTCACTCACCCTCACCCTCACTCACCCTCATCCCCCTCACCCTCACTCACCCTCACTCACCCTCACCCTCACTCACCCTCACTCACCCTCAACCCCTCACCCCCTCACTCACCCTCACTCTCACTCATCCTCACTCACCCTCAACCCCTCACCCTCACTCACCCTCACCCACCCTCAACCCCTCACCCTAACTCACCCTCACCCTCACTCACCCTCAACCCCTCACCCTCACTCACCCTCACCCTCAACCCCTCACCCTCACTCACCCTCAACCCCTCACCCTCACCCTCACTCACCCTCACTCACACTCACCCTCACTCACCCTCACCCTCACCCTCACTCACCCTCACCCACCCTCACCCACCCTCAACCCCTCATCCTCACTCACCCTCACCCAACCTCAACCCCTCACCCTCACTCACCCTCAACCCCTCACCCTCAACCCCTCACCCTCAATCCCTCACCCTCACTCACCCTCAACCCCTCACCCCCTCACCCTCACTCACCCTCACCCACCCTCACTCTCACTCACCCTCAACCCCTCACCCTCACTCACCCTCACTCGCCCTCACTTGCCCTCAACCCCTCACTCACCCTCACCCTCACTCACCCTCACCCTCACTCGCCCTCACTCACCCTCACCCTCACTCACCCTCACTCACCCTCACCCTCACTCACCCTCAACCCCTCACCCTCAACCCCTCACCCTCACTCACCCTCAACCCCTCACTCACCCTCACTCACCCTCAACCCCTCACCCTCGTCCCCTCCCCCTCAACCCCTCACCCTCACTCACCCTCACTCACCCTCACTCACCCTCAACCCCTCACCCTCACTCACCCTCAACCCCTCACCCTCACTCACCCTCACAACACATATTGTGTTACAATAGGTGTCACATTTGCGAAAGATGAAACTATTGGCATTGTAAATAACAAAGCTATTAATTTGCTATTTTCAAAACAAGCACATAAATAAAAAATGTGTCCTTTACAATACCAATAGCTCAAACTTTCCTAATGCGAGACCTATTGCATTGCTGTGCTTCTCTCCCCTGCTGCACTCTCCTGCTCTCTAGAGATGTGGCCTAACGACCAGAGCTGCCATCTAAGTCACGTAAATACAAAACATGTTGCATTCCAAATGCTATAGGTGTCACATTCGCGAAAGTTATAACTATTGGCATTGTAAATGACAAAGCCATCAATTTAGCAATTTTAAAAACCAACAAATAAATAAAATATGTCATTTACAAGACCAATAACTCCAACTTTTCTAATGCGAGACCTATTGCATTTCCAATGCTTGTTCTCTTTCTTACATTTGTTATAAAAATTTGAAAAATTAACCTTCATTCGTTCTGAAGTACTGATTCTTGCACTTTGATCTACTGTGGTCCGCTCTGCTGCCTCGCCTCCGGGATGTAAGGCTGAATAGCTGTGTGCCCTGTTTTAAAATAAAGGTTTTAAAAATTAAAAAAAAAAAAAATCTATGAAATTCACTGAAAAAAACATAGGTTTCACACCAGTTATAGTTAGGAATTAGCATTTAAAAAACCTATTAAATTCACTGAAAAAACCATAGGTTTCTCACCTGTTTTAGTTAGCTGGAAATTTTACTGACATAAAACCATTGAAATTCCCACGTTAGTGTTAGTTGAACTCACTATAACTTGCGCGCCTGCAATGCACTGCTGATGACGTCACATATTACATCACTCATGACATGACCAGTGACATCACTCATGTCTTTAATTACTCAAAACAGCTCCAGTGGCGGCGAATGCATTTCGGCTTTCGCCTTCTTCAGCACCCAACACCAGAATGGAAAAATTGCTGTGATGGATCCTTGTGACACACTGACAGACCTCCTTTCAGTGTAATGTAACTCTTGAAACACATATTCTAAAATAGAAACTAACATTTTCAAAAAAATGGAGACACCCATACCAGTTACAACAACCAATTCAGTAATTCCACCATCTATATACACATCTACTCATTGAGCAACAGTTCTATATAGTCACTCACAAATATACTCACTCATCATATGTAGTGATACACATATACATCCTGTTACACACCGACAGTCTTCCAAAAGTTACTCACACACATACTCACACATGCAAATAAACTATTGAACATCCATTTATTTGCATATACAGCTATACACACACTACCACCTTACTTCTAAGGAAACGTACATATACGTACTCTCTTAAACAATCACTTATAGAAACACATACTTATTTAAACAGGAACTCTTTCAATCTCTCAATCTCACATATACTTACTTATATACATCAATACTCACATTTACTAGATTAAAACATATGTGGTTACTCATAAAGACACTAGTGAGGCAGGCATTCACTCACTAACACACATATATACACATTCATCCACCCATACAGTCCTGCAAATATGCTGTCTTCAAAACACATACAAACAGTGAGTCAGTCACTAACCCATGCAGCAACTTATACACAAAGTGAAACACTGATACATATATTTAAATATTTAAAAATTACTCACTAATATATGTATTCACTAAGATACACTTAATAAGCCAGTTAACCAATCAATATTTTATTTAAAAAACATCCATTTACACACTTATTTAAACATTTATTCTTCCATCGACCTTTACAAATACATATATAAAACTTATTTATTTTTCAGAAAGACACACATTCACTAGATGGTGTCATCAGTGATGTCATGAGTGATGTCACTGACCATGTCATGAGTGATGTAATATGTGACGTCATCAGCAGTGCATTGCAGGCGCGCAGGTTATAGTGAGTCCAACTAACTATAACATGGGAATTTCAATGGTTTTATGTCAGTAAAATTTCCAGCTAACTAGAACTGGTGTGAAACCTATGGTTTTTTCAGTGAATATATATATATATATATATATATATATATATATATATATATATATATATATATATATATATATATATATATATATATATATATATATATATATATATACAGTTTGTTGAACAGTGTATCCAGGGTTTATGGTATCTATGCATGTGCTCTCCTCTCTATGATGGTCTTAGCCTTAGAATAATAAGTACTTCAAGGGATAGCAGTACATATTCTCATACTGGCAACATGTGAAACACATCTTTGAACCTCACTCAGCACCTCCCATATGGGTCAAACTACATCCAAGAATCATTCAAGCATGGACTCTGAAAGGGTGCGAGGAATCCGATACAAATCAGAGCGCTTCGTGGAACGGTCAGGAGTATAAGGTGTTAAACAAAAAATATTGGTGACACATCTGTTTCCATCTATGCTACTTTATAATGGAACTCTCTTTCAGCAAGAATACGCGCCACTGTCTACAGCTTGAATTCAGGAGGAGGTTGAAGACTTGGGGCCTAATTACGACTTTGGCGGTGTGGGAGCAAGCCGACACGCCAGCGCCCCACTCCCACACTGCCAAAGCTGTACTGACACCGCCCACCAGATCACAAATGTCCTTGTGTCTGGCAAGCGGTGCTTTGGCAGTCCCAAGGTGGAGCCCTTTAAAAAGGCACTACAATGGGAGCGCCAAAGGCCGTTCCTGCACGGCATTGACTGTACAGTCCATGTGGTGCAGGTAAGGGGGTGCCCCCTACATGCACCCCATGGCCCTGAGAAACGTTGTTTTCGCACCACCACAGTTTTCATGGTCCCACCGCCGTAATGGTAATATGGCGGGTGGACCGCCAGTCTGGCAGTTCAGGGTCTGCCGAACTCGTAATTACCCCCTTGGTTTTTATACACCTGAATCTACTGAAGACAGCAGCCCACTAATGCTTTCCTACCCCATCTTCAAGATCGGCAACGCAGAATACTAATAACTACAAGGAATTTATCCAACATGTACAGCTGAGTCCAAATGATAACCCTAAAGCATAAAACACACAAGACAAAAAAGGACGTCATTCCCAATGTCAATACTAACCACAGAAACAACTGAAATAACTCTAATTATTCAATAATAAAAACAAGTAAATAAGAAAAGTATATTCATTCATCATTCAGGAGTTTGATACTGTTCAATTCCAATAAAAAGTTCTTATAACTATCTAAAAAAAAATTAAATCAATATTGCATAATTTTAAACTCTGTACGTCAGCTGTAAATGAGGTGTAGCTAGAATAAACTTGAACTACAAAATATGCATTCATGTTTTTTCCCTAATCACGAAATTGCTGTACAGCCAAATTCAATTTTTATTACAGCTTTAAATGCCCATACTCATCAGACTAAAATTACATTATATATAACAAATCCTAATGAAAAAATAATGGCAAGAAAATACATTGTCATGCCTTACATGCACAGGTTATCTATATGTAAATACACAGAATTTCTTTTTCTGACCTACTTCACCCTGCGCCTTTCTTCTCAACCCAAGGACACCACACATCCAACTGGTATACACATTAATTACAAAGTGGAGGTGCGTAACCTGCACACCAGATCTATACTATATATACTATAGTATTCAATCAAGTTAACAATACGTAAACTAAAGTTATGCAATGGTGCTGCCCTTGGTAGAGCCTGCCTAGCCCGTGCCAGGAAACAGAAAATGCAACAGATGTCAAACAGAACCTGTTTGAGCCCAGGGGCGCACTGTTCACTATTCCTATAAGGTATAAATGTGATTTGACACGCGTATACAATGAACAATAATCAAATGAAGTGAATCAATTGTCTCCACCCAACATATTTATCAAAATTGTTTTGATATTTTAACAATATGTATAAATTATACAGGAATCCATATAAATCATAACTGAACATTTAAATCCATAAACAACGATATGAACAGTTCCAGGCACTGTTTCCAGATTTATTTTCTTTTTAGACTTTCATTTCTTGTTGCGCCACAAAAATGGTAATTCACACTTCCCAATGCATTTCGGTGCGAACACCTTCGTCAGGGGAATACTGCAAAAAACATACATACAAGGCATATATTTGTAATGCACTCATACTTTCACTTGTTCCAAATAAAAGTAAATGCAAATTAAAAAATGGACAAAGATATTTCAAATCACTGGCGATCTACAGCCCAAAGCCACTAGTCAAGTGCATATGAAACTTTTAAATAATGAACTTTTAAATGATAACAGCTGTGCTCATAGGAATGCTGTGTGCATTGTTAAATCTCATAATGTGCACAAGTGTACAAAACACGCAAAGATAAACGGTGTGACATCACCCTGTGCAACACCAAAGCAACTCAAAAAGAAATTCCGAAAGAGATTGCACCCAGAGACTCAGCACTGGCTCACCTATGGAAACATTGTGCACCGAGTAAAGATGTCTACTGAGGTGTACCCAAATGACGAGTACACGTTGCTGCAAAGAAAATAAATATTGACAAACTATCGTGAGTGTTACTTTGCCCCTCGCAAAAAGATACCCCTGCCCAGACCAACAATCAATCATGGTCTCATACCTCTGAATTCTAAGCGGTGCATCTGTTGTTTACGTGAAACCCAAGTCTTCAAGTACGTACAACAGGCTGTGAACGAAAATGTAAAATTAACAGGTCCGCAAATGATTTCAAACATATTACGATGTGCTCTTAAAAAAGCAAAACATTAATTATACATAATTTTTTTTCTTAGGAAAATTAAATTATTACTCGTACCCAGAACTATCAATACTAATACAATATTTTCTTCAGTTATCAGAAATAAATGTATGTATACAACTTTCAACTGAATTTCGTAGGTTGACAGTCTACATTGTTTTACTGTCTTGAATATGCTCTTCATTTGAAATTAAATAAAGAAACATTCATCATCAGTACAACTACCTTACTATTACAATGATGTTTTGTTTTTCCTGATCAGCTGCAGACAGTTACAGCCAACATGTTTTGCGTTTAAACCACTTATTTAAGGCTTGTGATCTAGGCAAGTGTCTCCCAAAGTGTGGGTCAGGACCCACTGCTGGGTTGTGAGCCGATTTGTTGTGGGTCACTAAAGTCCAGGCAATAAATTAGGATGCATTTAAATTCTGTATTTATTATATCACATTTGCTGTGCATCAAAGACAGAGAACAAATGTCAGGCTATGTCTTCTGCTGCTTGTTTTTTTAACTGGGAGACTGGTGTTTACCAGCTCCTCTCACTTTGCAGGGAGAAAGAAAAATTAAGTGAATTATGTGACAGTCCTGCTGGGATTCATGAAGTGCAAACGGAAATCTGGAACGTCATTTTTCCTAACACACAACAGAATGCAAATACCTGTAAATGAACTGTACGCATAGTATTGTAAATCCTCAGGCAACTATATTCTTTACTATAGACATAATAATTCAAACGTATCCACAATTCATTAACGATTTAAACATACAAAAGGACAGTAAAACAATTATATTCCAGATCTTGTTCCTGTTTTGTGCTTTGTTTGTACACAGTTCATCCTAAACATAAAGCATTACTTGTGAAAATATACATTTTATCAATGATATTCCAAAGTTAATCTAAAGACACAATATTAAACAGATTCAATGATCCAAAAACATGTAAATATCCGTTAGCTCAAGTGTTTACAACACTCCAATACTCTCTACGCACGTTTTGGCACTAGGCTTTTCTCAGGAGAGTCATGCTGCTTTAGGACGGGAGATGCATAATATTTGATACCGAATAATCGATGCAACCCATCCGGCTGTGATGTAAAAAGTATATATCCTCAATATATACAAATTTCGTATAAAGCAGGGGGTGGGCGTGCACTGGGGAATGAAGTCCAGAGAATGATAGTAAATTTTCCAAAAAGTCTATGTTCTCATCTCAGGTCAGAATGAGGGTAATAACCTGCACTCCTGTAGTGATTACTTGTGTTATCCTAAGGTGCTAATATAAACAATTGATTCAAAGTGTGCTGTTGAGTGCTTAAGGTCCAGCCTAAAGACATGTTACAAAATTATGAGAATGAGGTGCGGAGAAAGTCTGAGCCTATCACTCAACTCACTGTTGTAGAGTCCCTAAGGTTTCTACCTGATTATGTTTCAGTATAAACAGTAAACAAAAACATGTTTTCCCTTATTTAATCCCAATCAAAAACATTTAGTAAATCATATCATTTGATGAATAACATATTCATTATTCAATATCACTATATATGTTGATACATCCAAGATTAAACTGAATGCAATACATATATGAAATGTATCAAATGCAGTTCATTTTTTTAAAACGGATTTTATTGAAGGTTTATTAGCATACAGCATCATTATGAAACACAACACCCTCATTCGCCAAAAATATCTTCATTTATACCACAACATATACAAGTACTTTCCCCCCACGCTCTCCAAATGGTGCGGGCATGTAACGACCAAGAGGATGCATCGTATAATGTGCAGTTGTCAGTGACGGGTGCTCAACATAGTGTAAACTCTAGCTATTATTTGTGCATTTCCAGTGCTCTAGCTTCCCTCATCTGTCCGTAGGTCTGACAAGGCCTGTACTAAGGTTTCCCATGCTCTTGCGTGTTCCAGGGCCTTTTCCTGTTGGGAGCGTTGGGCCTGTCGCAGCCGAATGGTGCTCTCGCTCCTTGACCATTTACAAAGCTCTGCCCTCCAGCGCTTATAAGATGGCCCTTCCTTTGATTTCCAGTGCAGGGTGATTTCCCTCTTCGCTAATATGAGCCCTAAATATATACATTTACTCGTTACTTTTGTTTTGGGTGTATGGGGGAGCCAAAGCAGCACACATGTGGCCATATCATAGGTCAGATCTCTGCTCGTGACTTCATTCAAAAGTGCTCCCACTTCTAACCAATAGTTCCCTATTCTTGGGCAGTCCCAAAGCATGTGCTCCAGTTCCGCTCCTCACTCCAAACATCTGGGGCACGCAGCATCTTGTGCCTGGAAGTACTTCCAAATCTTCCCCGGCGTCAAATAAGCCCGGTGTACTATGAAAAACTGTATCAGTTGAAGTCTCGCATTGCGAGTGCCCTTACACGCCCTTCTGAGGACATGCCCCCATGTTGTGTCTAGTATCGGCCGACCTATCCCTGCCTCCCATTTGGATTTCAGATCAGCCAATGGTTGCAACCCTTTGTGTAGCATCCCGGAGTGAAGGCACGTAACCGCTTTAAAGGTCCCCGCTACCATTACCACGTACTGGCACGCCATTGTAGTCTTAGGTTCTGCCTGCCCTTCTTTCCAATGCCTCCGAATCGCTGCCACCACCGCAGCATGGATCAAGAAATCACCTTTCGGGAGGTCATATCTCTCCTGTAATGCCTGAAAAGACAGTAATTTTCCCTCCTCGTATAGGTCACCTACCATCTGGATTCCCATTTGCTTCCACCCCTCGAGAGCGGACCAGTCGCTCCCACGAGGAAGTGCCGTCAGCATCCCTAACTGGATCTCTGGAGCATAGGGATTCAGGACTCCCGCCCTACGCTGGCTATGATTCCAACATGACCTCAGAGTGCTCTCCTCTAGTAACAAATCCCTGGGGAGAAGTGCCTGTAGTTGGACTATATATGTGAGGATATGCCTTTGCATCCCTGTACCTCTCATATGGTCAGGGCCCAGAAACTCTACTACAATCGCCTGTGTGAGTACCTGTAGCTGTGCCGCTAAATAATAAAGTTCAAAGTCCGGAACTGCCAGTCCCCCTTCCAGCTTTGGGCGCATCAGTTTGTCCAATGCTATTCGCTTCCTACCAGTTCCCCACAAAAAGCCGATAACCATTGTCCTTAGTTCCTTGAACATCCCCGGCGGGATCCAAACAGGGAGCGTCCGGAAGTAATAAAGCAGGCTCGGCAATGCCACCATTTTAAGTAAGGCTATCCTCCCCATTACTGATAACGGGAGCGTGGACCAGAATGCCAGGCTCCCCTTCAAGGCCCTTATACAGCGCCCTATGTTCCCTTCCAGGACGTCCGTGGCGTCGTGATAAATTCAGACCCCGAGATAAGTGAGGCACCTCGGTTCCCATTTTATCTCCTGGGGAAGGGCTGGAGCCACCTCGCATGGTCGTACTGGAAGCAAGCATGTCTTACTCCAGTTCACTCTGAGTCCTGACAAATCTCCAAATCTAGTCAACAAAGTGACTGCCCCCCGCAGTGCCCTTTCCGTATTCTCTAGGTATAAGAGTAGGTCATCTGCATACAACGATATACGGTGTAGTATCGCATTCTGCCATAGCACGTCAAAACTCAATCCTAGTCTTGCCTGCACAGCTAGGGGTTCTATTGCCAGTGCAAACAGCAGTGGGGACAGGGAACATCCATGTCTCGTTCCTCTCAGCACCGGGTATTGGGTGGATATCAGTTTCCCTAGTCTCACTCTCGCTACTGCCGAAGAGTATAAAACTTTGACCCAGTTCCCAAATAGCGAACCCAGAGAAAACCGCTCCATGTACTTTATAGAGGTACGTCCATTCTAGGCTATCAAAAGCTTTTTCTATGTCCACTGAAAGAACCGCCGGCGCGCCGAGATCACGATGATCAGTCCCCATGATCCGTCGTATATTTGAGGAAGTGTTTCTAGTTGGAGTAAATTGTAGAAGCAAACAAGGACCCCCTGAGTGGGATAAGATATCTGGGTCAGGGTAAAGCAATATAAAGCAAAGGTAAAAACCCAGGCAAATTATAATAAGATATCTGGAAAAGTAAGATACAATAGGAGAAAAAACACAAGGAGAAAAGACCCGAAACTAGTCTGCATAGCCAAACATTCTACCCTAGATGCCACCATCCGACAGGTAATTAACTCCTATTGGCATCTCCTTAATGTAAATCAGACTCAAAATAAACTTGCTAAACCTATGTTTGCTCACCGCCGAAACAAAAACCTAAAAGATCTCATAGTACGACCACGCTTTACTAAGCCTACAAACAATCCCCCATATGTGCAGAAATCCATTGATGGCACTAATTGGGTCAGAGGCACTTCTCGCTGTGGTTCTTGCCAATCCTGTAATCAGATCATCACTGGCGAGACAATGGTATTTAACAACAGCACCATTCATGCGAAGGAACTCTGGACCTGCAATACGCGGAATGTGGTATACCTTATCGTATGCCCCTGCAATCTGGGCTACGTAGGGGAAACTTCACGAGCAATGAAGACCCGCATGACAGAGCATAGGTCTGCAATTAAAACAATGAAACATACAGCTCCTCTGGTGAGCCACTTTGTAGAACATAAACACTCCCCTACAGATGCAAAAGGGCGCATTTTGGAAACAATCCACACACCCAACGATAAAGGGGAAGAAAAGATTAGAAAGAAAAAGGAAGTTTATTGGATATTTACCCTTGGCACTTTCAATCGGGGGTTAAATAATGAACTCCCGTGGGAAAATGCAATCATATAAAATCCCCCCAGAAGTAGATCTCAATGACCCGTTTGACAACTTTGTTTAGCCTGTTCTACCTCTTTCGCAGACATTGTATCATTTAGGATTACATAGCGACAATTACTGAGGTTTATACATGCATGTGGTCCAGACCTCTATTTTCTCATTGTCTGCAATGCCAAAGAAAAACATGATCGTCTTTGGTGTAACTACCGCTGGCGTCATTAGTTTTTCAAATTCCTGTTAGAACCATCCGTAGTGGACGACTGCCTTTCCCTTTAAGAGAGGGAGTTCCCACATCTGTCAGCCATTTGGGAGGCCACATAGATAAATAAATCTGGTTCGAGTTTACGAACCTTTCTGCACAGACGAGCTACCGGACGCCAGATACATCGCCATCGTATAGCTTCGAAAAGGTACGTGCGCTATGAACGAACCCGATATCCCCCGAAAACACTCTGCCATTAGAGCAACTCTTAAAAACCCTATTATTATCTTTTGGCAGATTAAGGAAAACGCACATGTGTGTGGAATCTTGCTGAACCTTTTTAATAAAACAACGTAAAGCCTTGAGCGGACAGCGTATTCAATCTGCCTCGCTATCAGGTAAAATTTTGCTGTTTTTCGTTAGATGTTAGCATGGCCTGTACCTTTATCTTTGCCATGTAATATCTGATAATTGTTACCTCTTAGGTCAACAGAAGCACGGACTCTGTTCCCTGACCTGCCTTATATGGTGAAGGTAGCCAGGAGCCGTATTGTGTTTTTCGAATGTGTGGCTCTCATTTGCAGGTAATATTCTTCACTTTGACAGTAACACATAGCTAGCCTCGTCATGTCGACGAATATTGATATACGATATCTTTTTTATGCATTTCCTTTCAGATTGCTGTAAGTGAGATGTGTTTTTAAGGGCTAAATATAACTTGTAAAGATCTCCGCATCACAAAGGGGACGCCACGAACGCTTTTCTTGGACTAAAGGTAAATCTCGCGATAATATGTAGACGCCCAAACAGGGAACTTGTATTGACATTGCAAACCATTTATGATACTACTATCTCCCTCACAACAGAGTTCAAGACTGCAAGCCGCTCTATCTGGAAGGTGTCCCTTACAGATACTTCATGTTTTAAAAGACGCGCCATGAAGCATACGTAAGACAAGAGCAGGTACGCCTTAATATATGAACCGCTAAAGTGAAACGAAGTAGGTCATACATTTACAGAATTTTCTGATGATAAATCTTGTTATTAACAGGACTTTGTACGAGTTTTTGAATGTTCGTGACGCCACAATCTCCTCTCTAGCGCGCAGACCTACTTTTGCTTTTTATAATCAAGGTAATTACAGCAAGGAAATAGAATGAAATGTTTAAACCGAATGTTTTTTAACATCGTGGTTCTGTTTGGGGCCTGATAAACACGCATATGCAAAGATATCTAGGAGTAATCCCCCAAGATATAGATGACATAAATAAACAGCCATGTTGGCTTTCAACAAGAGAATATTATGATGATATTCCCGTTCCCACGCACAAATATAATTATTGCTTTTGTTTCTGTATCCCCTGTTTTATTTTGTAGCTATAAAGGCAAATCCCACATCCATGAATATGAATTTTAAATCCCCGAAAACCTTTTTTCAAGTCTAAGGTAAGCGATTTCGCCCTCGACAGTATTTTGCTTGTAATTAAGTAATAAGATCCCAGTATGACCTGAGACAACCATTAGATGGTGCTACCCAGGAACTCTTCAACTGGCAGCATCCTAACATATGTAATGTGGAATCTACATAAGAAATTAGAAGCTTGGTCCAAAAATTAGCCAGGATAATAGCACCAGTAACCTCCTATCTTAATTCTTTTCATTCTTGTTTCTATTTTAAATCTTATCTTTTCTCACTTTATGAGTTCCTGAATATTCTATATCGGTTTACAGAATGTATATGATCATTTTGTCTAGTGTAAATATTTCATTAAATCACAACATATGTCCCTTTCTAGCGGTGTATCATGTTGAATTATCAATTATCTGGCAATAGATTATAACACCATTATGATGAACTATAATGACTGTATTGTACTCAACACAAGGATAGCTCTCTAAAACACTATTTGTTTAAATTTTAGAACTTTTCTGAAATTGTCCTGATAAAGACACATTGTATGTGTCGAAACGCGTTGACAGACATCAGCTTCTTCTACCAATTCTGGCAACTACCAATGCTTTAACATTTCCCTGAATATTGTACATCAATTTGACTGAACAATTGTTCTTTTTTTAAAGAATTTTAGAAAAATCTGTATCATTGAATATGTTCATATCAATTTTTATAAGTATAATTAAATTCCTCATGCTATCATAGTACGTTGTGTTTCTTCTCCTTGTGTTTTTTCTCCTATTGTATCTTACTTTGCCAGATATCTTATTATAATTTGCCTGGGTTTTTACCTTTGCTTCATCTAGTTGGAATAAATCCAGCCTGGTCGGGGTGCACTAAGGTGGTCATGTGAGGTAATAATCGAGTTGCCAGTATCCTACTCAGGATCTTATAATCCGTCGTCAACATGGATAACAGTCTATAGGATGTTACCTCCTCCCCATTCCGACCCGGTTTCAAAAGGGGAATAATCAACGCCTCACGCATGGAAGACGGCAACTGGCCCAACTCCCTGGCCTCCTTGTATACTTCGAGGAGACGAGGAGCCAGCAGATCAATATATTGTGCATAGAATTCAACCGGTAAGCCGTCTACTCCTGGAGTTTTGTTCCTAGCCCTGTGCTTGATTGCGCTTCGGATCTCATCTAACGTGACATCTCGTCCCAATATTTTAGCCTGTTCCTCTTGAATGAAATGAAAAGATAATTTATAAAGCGCGATGGCTACCCTGGGGCGTCCCAGCGCTGCAGAGGTTGGGCTAGGCGGAGTACGCTAGACTTAAATGAATTATTGAGATGATTTATTAAAAACATGATTTATTAAAAAGCCAGGTTTTAAGGAGCTTTCGGAAGGTGAGTAGTTTAGGTTCTGATCTGATTGAGAGGGGGAGAGTGTTCCAGATCTTGGCTAGGTTGTAGGAGAGCGACCGGCCTCCACACCTGGCTCTCTTGATTCGGGGCACTGGCGTGAGATAAGATGTCCCGGATCTGAGGAGACGATTGGGATGATAGGCAGTTACCAGGGGGCGGTTGATAGCAGGGCCTGTTCCCCAGTAGGAGCGATGGGCAATACACATGGCCTTGAATTCAATCCTTGATTTCACAGGAAGCCAGTGGACATCTTTCAGTCGAGCTTTGACTGAGACTCGTCGCGGGATATCGAGGAGGGTCCTGGCGGCACAGTTTTGGACAATCTGAAGTCTATTGAGCGTGGACTGTGGGGCCCCAAGGTATAGGGCATTTCCGCAGTCAAGGCGTGATAGAATCAGCCCTTCGACCATGATCCGTCTTGAGTGGAACGGGAGAAGGGGGAGGATTTTGCGAAGTAGCCTCAGGAGCCCGAAACATGTGGCAGCAAGCTTAGTTGCCTGGTAGTTAAAATTGAGTGTTCTACCTGGTTCGGGGGGACAGCCTAGGCAAAGGGGCCAGATGGAGTCGATAGATTTGGTGATGGTATTTCCCAAGAGCATAATCTCTGTTTTCTACCCGTTTACTTTTAAGCAAGGGCCGACATCCAGGCGGCGACTGCTTCCAAACATTTGTATAGGCTATGGTGGGAATTGAGAGGGGGGTCCATCGCCACCACCAGCTGTGTGTTGTCCGCATAGGTGGTAATTTTCACTCCAAAGGGGCGGACAACATCAGCCAAAGGGCTAAGGTAAACATTAAAAAGGGTGGGGCTCAGGGAGGAGCCCTGGGGCACCCCACAGTTCAGGGGTTTGCTGGAGGAGGTGAAATCTTTCGCAAATACCTGAAAAGATCGATCTGTGAGAAAGGATCTCAGCCAGGTGAGCGCCGTTCCCGAGATTCCTATCCTACTGAGACGGTGGAGAAGAATGTTGTGGTTTACAGTATCGAAGGCGGCACTAAGGTCGAGTAGAACGATGGCCGATGACCCACCGCTGTCTAAGATCCTTCTTGCCTCCTCCGTCACTGCGACCAAGGCTGTTTCGGTTCCGTGAAGGGGCCGAAAGCCCGTCTGTGAGGAATCAAGTATGTCGTTTGATTCCAAGAAGTGTGTCAGGACTGAGTTGACATATTTCTCTAGTAGTTTGCTGAGCCAGGGTAGCAGAGAGATAGCTCTATAGTTGGAGGGATTGTTTTGATCAAGGCTAGGTTTCTTTAATAAAGCCTTGACCATTGCTCTCTTCCATAAAGGCGGGACGATGCCAGCGTGGAAAGAGGAGTTAAGCAGGTCCCAAATGGTGGGTGATATCTGACTGGTGATCTGGGTGAGAACTCGCAGAGGGGCCGGGTCAGTAGGTGATCCTGATTTGACCTGTTGCATAATACTCCCTAAATGGCTGAAATCTAAGGGCGGGATATATGTGAGGGAGACGGGTGGTGCTGCCGCAGAACCTGGGTCTACAAGGCAGCTGGGCAGATGGATATTTTGAGAGAAAAAGGAATTAATGATTTCTATTTTGCGGTAAAAGAAGTCCGCTAGCTCATCACAGTGGGCGTGGGTGTTGATGTGCTCCTTTGGTGTCTCGTGTAGTTGAGGAGGGATTTTGCTATCCGATAGATCTCCTTGGGCTTGGAGGCTGCCTTGTCAATTTTTTCCTCAAAATATTTTGCCTGCGCTAGTTTGATGCTGGATGTGTAGCTTTTGATAGCTGCTTTGTAAGCTGTTTTGTCCGTTGGTAAGTAATCGAGACGCCATTTTCTCTCAATTCTTTTACAGTTACGTTTTGCGTCTCCGAGGTCAGTAGTGTACCACGGGGCGGTCGGGTTCCCCCGCTTGGGGTGGGTACGTTTAAATGGAAGTACCAGATCTAGAGAATTGGTAATCCAGATGTTGTAGTTCTCGTTGCCCTCTATAGGGTTGGAAGTTTTGGTGGGTACGGTTAGATCAAAGTTCTCCCGCCATTCTGGCTGGGGAAGTTTGGACCAATTACGTGACTTTTGGACAGTCATAGGTTTAGGTAAGGGGTGGTTGGGGAGGGTCCATGTGAAAGGGATAAGGAAGTGATCAGTCGAGGGAATGGGGGGAAGGGTTTCCAATTTGTAGGTTCGGGCAGTTGCTGAATATGGGGTCCAAGAGATGGCCCTTTAGGTGAGTGGGCCCGAGGACTAGTTGCTGTAGTTCGAGGGCACCTAGACTGGAGGATAGTTCTCTGGCGTTTGAGTCGTTAGGGTCATCAAGGTGAGTGTTGAGGTCACCCAGGAGCGTGAAGTTAGCGGAGCTAAGTGCGAGGTTTGCAGCCGTTGGGGCAACGGCCCCAACGGCCGTTGCCCCAAGTGTGGAAGCTGGAGTCCCTCCAAATAGTCATCTATTGCCTCCTCCTCTACCCCCAAGCCACATCTGTATAATAGCCAAGCCACATCTGTATAATAGCTCATAGTAGCCCAAGAACCGTGCCATGATCTCGTATTGGGTGTACACTATGGTGCCTGTACTTGTTCCCATAGCTAGAACTGGGCAACCTCTCGGCGCCGGATCGGCCAGCCACGCCAGCAGCGATCCAGCCCTATCCCCCTCCTCATGTACCCTTGCCGTATAATTCTTGTAATCGAAGCTGCGCAATCTCTCTACCTCTGTCGCTGCTGGTTCCTTTGCCTCTAGTAGTTGCGTGTGTAAAGCTGGCTGCTCTGGCCGCTGTTGCTCTAGCCCCCTCAGTTTCTCCTCAGCTTTATCTACATCAGTTAACAACACTTTCCTCATTCCTGTATAGTTACTGATACATAGCCCACGTACCACCACCTTGAAGGCGTCCCACTCCACTGCTCTAGAAGATGCCGTTCCCTAATTTTCTGCGAAATATTGTTCTATACCTTCCTTTATCGCTGTCTGGTAGACCTGGTCTTCCAGCGTTTCCGGGCGTAAGCGCCACGTAGGAATGGACGATCTAGCCATCTCCCAATTAATAGACATCAACAACGGGTTGTGATCAGATATAGTCATGGCCAAATATTCCGATCGTCTCACCATTCAGGCCATCGACCATGAGCACAGAATCGCATCCATTCGAACGTGGAGTTCATGCAGGGCTGAAAAAAAGGAGTAGTCTCTATCCCTCTGGTGTTGAGTACGCCAGATATCTACCAAGCCCCATCTTTCCTGCCAGTTCAATCTACTCTGTGTTAGCCGGCGCACCGGTGAGTCCGCCAGCGGAGGGTGTGACCTATCCAGCTCAATATCCGTAAGTGAATTAAAATCTCCCCCTGCTAGTATCAGATTAGTCAAATAATGTGCTAGGGCACCCGACATGTGCTCGAAGAAGTGTGCCTGATCTGTGTTAGGGGCAAATATATTGCAGAGAGTGATGTCCCTCCCATGTAATCGTCCCTCAACCGCCACATACCTGCCCCCTGGATCCACCACATGTTGTGTAGCTTGAAAAGGAACCCCAGCCCTCACCCAAATCAGTGCACCTCTAGCAAATGCAGAGTACGACGTACAGAATACCTGACCCCTCCATCTACGCTGCAATGCTTGTCCCTCTGCTTTAGTGAGATGAGTCTCCTGTAGGAAGGCTATCTGGACTCCCCTCCTGACTAAATACGCATGGACTTTGTGACGTCTTGTCATTGTGTGTAGGCCTCACACGTTCCAGGAAATGCAAATCAATTCAGGTAACGTTCCCATCGTTAACGAGCCACCTCCCCCTGACTGTTTCCAAGCATCTGCCCACACCAAAGGAGCCCGACTTCAGAACAACATCCCCAACTTTCTTCCCCATCCACCCCCCCAGAACAGGACCCAATATCAGTCTATCAGCCCCCATCCAAACTCAAAAGAAACAGCCAAAACACTCAACTATATCCCGCAGTAGTCGCTGCAGGTTCGCCTTATGGGCTAGTGGGTTGTGACTCTGGCCCGGCAGGCAGCTACGCCAGCCCACAGCCCCTGTGCGCCACAATCCTGTGTAGGAAGACCTCAACATTCGGACCCTTCGCGGATAATCATAAGGTCACCATTTCCCTGCTCTTTTTAGCTTCAATGACCCATCAGCCATTGCACCCTCCCCCGCTTCATGCATCTAATACTCCATCAGCAGTCCCCGGTGTGATCTTCAGGCCTCGAAAGCTGACCATTTCTGACAATTCAGTTTCTGAGCATGTTTTATGACCTTCCGATTCAGTTCCTAGTGTCGATTGATTTTTTTGCGTCCCGGAGAGCGCCAACACCGCCTGTAGGGCCGCCTGCCGCTCCTCGCCTGTCTGAGATGACGATGGTTTCTGCGACCCCTGTCGCCTCCGATGTATTCGCTGAGATTTACGCACTTGGGGAGCCCTTTGAAGAACTGACTCGCGGCGCTCTTTGCGGTCTGTGCCCACTCTATAGGTTTCCAGCCATGCCCAGGTCTCATCAGGCGTATTGAAGAACTGCGTAGTGCCATCTACTACGACCCTCAGCTTTATTTTAATTTAATTGCGGGTTTCTAACGTGCTAGAATCGACTCCCGAAGAAGTATCTCTGTGCAATAGACCGCTGGAGAACCCGTCCTGGCTTTCCCTGTGAGATGGTCCCTACTGGGTATCTCCAAGGTGAAACCAGGCATCCCCGGCGCATGTGGGGGGCCGTTGTGGAGATGAGGCAAGCTAATGCCCAGAGTTGCAGAGTTGCCAGGAAAAGCAAGGAGTACTGAATTCCTCCGGCCCGGAGTTTCCGCTTGACCGATAGAAAAGATGCTCGGAGCCTCTGGGTCTCAAACGTGTAATCCGGGAATAAAGTCACCTTGCTATTATCTACTGAGAAAGGCCCAGCGTGGTTTTTGGAGTAACAAATCCCTGTCTTTATAATGGAGTAGCCTTGCAACCACTGGTCTCGGCGGGCGGCCTGGCTGCGGGGGGCGTGCCGGGACACGATGCGCCCGTTCGAGCGTGAAGAACGTGGATAGGCCCTCCGGGGCCACTGTCGTTTGTAACCAGGACTCAAGATATCCGATCATATCCACCCCCTCAACTTTCTCCGGGAAACCTACGACGCGTATATTATTGCACCTGTTTCTGCCTTCGGGATCTTCGGCTCTCTTTTCTAGGACTTGTATGCGTTTCAGAGCATTCGCCATCTTACCTTAAAGGCCCGCGTGGGCCGGAGTCAGTTCTTGGAGCGTGTCTTCAGTTGTCTTCACTCTGTCTGTCAGCTTGGAGTGATCTGCACGTAGAAATCCTAGTCACGTCGCCACCTGAGCAATGTCCTGTTGTAGGGCCTCGCGCGTCGCCGCAATAGCCTCCAGAATGCGGTCCAACTGCTGCTGTAAGTCTGCGGTACCCTGCTTCATCAGGTCCTGCGCATCCGAATCCATGGCCCCTTACGTTTTCCCCTTGGGTTTAACCATACTCAAGAAGTCGCTATTATGTCCCAGCCAGGGCTATGAGTTCCCGCACAGGCAGTAGCGTGTAAGGTACGTTCTGTTATACTGGTCGTAAATTGGAGGCCCACGAATCATGCACCAATGCGTGTCAGGTAAGCAGATCTCCGTTACTGCCAAAGCATGTCCACTGCAGTCGCTCCATCCTTGACAGTCAGCCTCATGCGCTTAATTTGTCAAGCCACTTTCCAGCACCGCGGCTCATTAGTTTAAACTCCAGCCCTCTCCAATCAGTGCGCCGTAAATACACAGAGCCCTGTTAGGGCCAGAGCAACTCCTTTGTGGCCCCCTCCGCTCTCACAGTTATACGCACAAGTTCGGGTCCATCAGTAGTGTCTCGCTAGCCCCCTCCGTTCATTCACACAGCCAGGGAAGTAGCATCTTTTATATTTCCCTTCCCAGCAGCCTGCTCTGCTCCCGGGTCAGTTCGGCCTCTCTTGGTGCCTTGTTTTCCCTGGTGACACAATACAGAAGCACCTGCCCAAGTTCACTCTGTTGTTTAAAGGCTAGTAGCAAAAGTCACCGCCCCAGATGCACTCTGCTGTCGAGGCGCTCTGCCAGCTCCTCCGCCGGCCTTGCCCCTCCTCAAACTGACACTAATTACACCACTGTTATTAAGGGGCCCTCAGTTGACCCTCGCCAGCACTGCCTTTCTCCGCCGTGGGCCTGGTTATGTTTTATGCGGCCTCCTAACCGCTGGGTAGCATTCCCTCATAACATCACTACTCCTGGTCCCAGTGCAAGTGTCTCACGCTGTCCCCAGCTCGCAGGACGCAACTAGCCTGCGCCCCGCTACTACCTCCGCAGTGTACCAGGTCCCAGGCTCACCGCGCCTCACATACCTGGGTTCCTGTCGTTAAGCAATGCAGCAATCGTCTCCGCTGTGCTACGATCACCTCCTCCGCTTCGCCCCCAATGTGTCAGCGGCGCTCTGGGACTCGGGTGCCTTGCGGTGCCAATTTCGAAGTCTCTTCCTCTTGCCGCTAGTCGCCCATGCACAGCTCATCCAGGGGTCGTCACGCTCCTCCTCCGCCGACTCAGGCAGCGTTCTCCAGGATTAAGCAATGCGCGCCTCTCACCCGAGTGATAGCTCTCCTCCGCACCAGGTCGTCTCGCTCTTTGCTGCTTGTCCGCCTATACTGTGGATCCGCCGCCATTTTGATGTCGCAGCACCTGCTACTGTTGGCGAGCTCAGGTCCGGTAGGGGCAGCCCCCCCTCTGCCAGCCACAGCACCACCGGCCGAGCACACCTTTCCTCAGCTGCGGTTGCGCTCTATGGAATGCAGCTCCCACAGTGTCTCCTTTCCGTAATCGCGACCCTGCATCTTCGGGGAGCCAGGGATGGTCGCCATTTTCGCTCGCCTCACTGCGGGAATTCCGTCGTGCTTTATGTGCTGCTGCACAGCTCGGGGAAGGTCTGCGGCCGCTCACAGGTCTACCGCCTCCTTCCCCTACTATTCCGACGTCTAGTTAGTCGGATCGTCGGGTCCGATCGTCGGTGTTTTACAGGATAATAGAGGGATCAAGCGCGGAGCTCCGAGCTCACGCCGCCATTCCCATCGGCGCCCAAGCCACGCCCCTCAAATGCAGTTCATATGCTCTCTTAAGTCATAACATAAATGAAAGCCCAATGCATTTCAGGTGTGACCCTTCCTCAGGGGAATGATTTTCCTTTTTATTTTTTTTTTCAAAACATAGTTTATCGGTTTTTGCACACAAAAACATGCTTGATTATTACAAAACACGCATTCCTTTCATCTCCTAGAGGCATATCATGAAATACAGCAATTCTGACATTCAGCATTCTATTGAAACAAAGTTTCGATTATTATCCCCCAACACATTTCTAACTAAAATCTACCCTCCTCCCCTCATCCCGAAGCCCGTCACAGACGCCTGCAGATGAATTGTGCCCTCCACACAGGTGTGCGCAGGAAAATATATGAGTTCTCACTCTTGATGCCCCGTCATGGTTTAGGGTCATACCTCATACTATGATCTAAGTCACGTTCTCATCTTGCGTCTCATGTTCCCCTAAAGCCTGAACTAGCGCTTCCCATGCTGTCGCTGTTTCTAGCATTTTATCATTCTTGAGCCTGCGCGCCTGTTGATACTTTAGTGTGCTTTCGCTACTGGCCCACTTGAGAAATTCGTTCTTCCACCTATGTCTGCTGGGACCTACTGTTGCTTTCCAGTGTCTTGTAATCTCATGCTTTGCCAGTATGAGTCCCATGTCTACAAATTTGCTAGTGTTCTTATTCTTAGGTGTGTGAGGCAATCAGTGTAGGATACTGACGGCCATGTCAAACTCAAGCCGCCTTTCTGTTATCGCGTTTAGTGTGTCACCCACCTCCTTCCAGTATTTATTCACTGCGGGGCAGGACCATAGCATGTGTGCCAATTCCATTTCCGGTCTCATACATCTGGGGCATGCTGCGTCTTCCACTTTAAAGAATTTCTTCACCCTCCCTGGTGTTAAGTACGCTCTGTGCAGGATATAGAAGTGCACTAGTTGAAACCTAGCGTTTCTTGTGCTTTTCCAGGCCCTTCGCACTATCTGCACACATGTCGCTTCAGGGATGGCTTTCTCCAAGTCCTCCTCCCACTTCCCCTTCAAAGTGTCTAATGGTAATATCGTTTCATTAAGCATTCTAGAATATAAGCAAGTAACCGCCTTGAAGGTACAGGCTGCCATCATAACATATTGGCAAGCCCTCGTTGTACCAGGTTCCCTTAGCCCTTCTCGCCAGTGTGCCTGTATCGCTCTTATCACTGCTGTGTGCAGCAGAAAGTCACCTCTGGGATATTCAAAATCTGTCTTGAAGTGTTTGATAGGGCAGCACTATTCCATCTTCGAATAAGTCTCTCAGCATTTGGATTCCTGCTTCCTCCCAATCTTGTAAGTGTGACCAGTCGGCTCCGTGTGGCAATGCCGTCACCATTCGTAGGGGAATTTCGGGCGCATATGGATGAAGCACCCCTGCCCTACGTTGAGATTGATTCCAGCACAGTCTGAGTGGGTTCTCTTCTACTGTCAAGTCCCTGAGGTTCAGTCTCTGTTGTAGAGCTATAAATGACTAGCAGCCCGTCCCGACGTTGTCCGGGAGCAATTAGGCTTCAGGGCCCCTGCCCGCCCCGACGTTGTCCGTTGGTCCCCCGGAGCCTTCCTCCATATATTGCAGTTTTATACCTCTATGTTTACTTTGTACGCTTTTGTAACCTGCACACGTAACTTTTTCCTCCTGTATTGCACCGTTTGGCTCACTTTTTTAATGCTCTGTTTGCTTCCTCTTGCTACCTGCACATGTCACTTTTTACTCCTATACCTCTATGTTTACTTTCTACGCTTTTGTAACCTGCACACGTAACTTTGTCCTCATGTAATGCACCACTTGGCTCACTTTTTTAATGCTCCGTTTGCTTCCTCTTGCTACCTGCACATGTCACTTTTTTCTCCTATACCTCTATGTTTACTTTCTGCGCTTTTGTAACCTGCACACGTAACTTTTTCCTACTATAATGCACCGTTTGGCTCACTTTTGTAATGCTCCGTTTGCTTCCTCTTGCTCACGATGTACGCTTTTGTAACCTGCACACGTAACTTTTTCCTCCTGTAATGCACCGCTTGGCTCACTTTTGAAATGCTCCGTTTGCTTCCTCTTGCTCACGATTTTCATTTTTGCTCATTTTTCACCGCTCCTAAATAAATAAATAAATACCCTACCTCATCCGCCGCTCAACGCTCCTCCCCGTCTGTCCACCGCTCCTCACCGCCTGTCCGCCGCACCTCACTGCTCCTCCCCGCACCATGTCCGCCGGTCCTCCTCGCGCTCCTGGACGCCGCTCCTCCCCACGCTCCTCATGTCGGGCATGCACGTCGCGGCCGGCGCTTCTTCCAAGGGACTACTTTTTTTTCGGTAAATTTTTTAAATAACGTATATTTATTACGTTTATATAGCCTATGTCCATCTGCACACCCTGACGATTACAACGATGTATCGGGTGTGTGGATTGGCGCTGTGGTTCCTGAGCTTACCCGCCTCAAAGTTTCAAAGTTCTTCCTTTATAATAGTAGTATAGATAAAACATGGCATGGGGTTCCACCCCCCTCGCTTGTGTTCTGGCTCCCTGAACACTCTTGCTACCTCTTGTGTAAAAACCTGCAGTTGGGCCGCCAAGTAGTATATTTCAAAATCTGGGACCGCTAGTCCTCCCTCTGCCTTAGGTCTCATGAGCGTTGAGTGCGCTACTCTACGTCTCCCCGAGCCCCATAGAAAGGATACTACCATAGATTTCAACAGCCTAAAGATAGAGTTAGGTATCCACACTGGCAGTGTTCTGAATTAATATAGAAACGTGGGAAGCGCTATCATTTTTAACTGCGATATACGGCCTGTCATTGATAATGGGAGAGTGGACCAGAAGGACATGCTGCTTTTCAAGGCCCTTACTTCTCGTCCTATATTTCCTTCCAGCAGGCCCGCCGCCTCGTGGTATATGTGTACCCCCAGGTATTTCAGGCAGTTAGGTTCCCATCGCACCGCCCGTGGTGTGTTGGGCCGTTGCTCCCCCTGCCGCATTGGGAACAAACATGTTTTGGACCAGTTAACTCTCAGTCCCGAAAGTTCCCCAAAGTTAGAAAGCAATCGTTCAGCTCCTGCCATCGCCTCACCAGCATCTTCGAGGAAAAGTAACAGATCGTCTGCGTATAGAGATATATACTGCTGTCCGTTTTTACTACTCAGTCCCTTGTAGTGGTCCCCCGTTCCGATCGTGATCGCCAGCGGCTCTACTGCTGAGGCGAATAGTAACGGGGACAACAAGCACCCCTGTCTCGTCCCTCTTTCTACTGGATACTGTGAGGACACTAGCGCTCCCACCTTTACTCTTGCCATCGCAGATGTGTATAGTACTTTTGTCCATTGTAAATACCCGTCTTCCAGGCCGAATCGTCCCAACACCTTGTATAAATATTCCCATTCCAAACTGTCGACGGCCTTTTCAATATCTACCGACAATATCATCGGTTGCTGCGCCTCCGGGCAATCGTCTCCCAGTAGGCGTACCAATCGCCTGACATTCGCAGTTGTATTTCGCGTCAGTATGAAACCTGCCTGGTCCTCGTGCACTAGTGTGGTCATATGTGGTAGCAACCGGGTCGCTGGGATACTACTCAAGATTTTGTAATCAGTAGTTAACATTGATAGCGGTCTGTAAGAGGCTGTGTTCTTACGTTCCCTCTCTGGTTTCAGTAGCGGTATTACTAGCGCTTCTCGCATCGAGTGCGGCAATCGCCCTAACGTCTTCGCCTCTTTGTAGACTTCGTGGAGTCTGGGTGCGAGTAGGTCTACATATTTCGCGTAAAATTCAATGGGCAGGCCGTCCAGTCCCGGGGTTTTATCGCGGGCCATATATTTTATGGTGCTTCGTATCTCCCCATTTCAATATCTTTCCCCAGCTCCTCTGCCTGTTCCTGTTCTAATTCTGGCAGTTGTAGGTCTCTGAGGAATATATCTACGGACGGGTCTCCAGTCTCTAACCTACTTTTGTAAAGATTTCCATAATAGTGCTCGAAGCATTGCAGTATTTTGTTTTGGGTGTGGACTTCCGGTCCTTCTGCCGTATCTATAGATACAATAGTGGAGCTCCTTTTCATAGGATTGGCCAGCCATGCCAACAGAGTTCCTGCTTTGTCACCCTCTGCATGGGTCCTCGCTGTATATGCTTTGTAGTCAAAACTACGTAAGCGTTCTACTTCCACTGCCACTGCTTCTCTTGCCATTCCAACTTGCTCTTGTAGCTCCGGTCGGCCAGGTTGTAGGAGCTCTATCTTCCGAAGCGCACTATCAGCCCTGTCCAAATCTCCCAGCAGAGTCTTCCTCATTCCGCATACTTCCCTATGCAAAATGCCCCGATAACTACATTGAAGGCATCCCATTGTAACGCCCGCGTCTCAGTTGTCTCAGCGTTCTCTGCAAAGGACTGAGTAATCCCTACTTCTAGTGCGGCCTGAAAGAGCAGGTCTTCCAGTGTCTCAGGGTGTAATTTCCAGGTGGGGACGCATGTGACGCCAGGCACCCATTGCATTGTGATCAGTAAAGGGTTATGATCCGATATTATTCTGGTGAGGTATTCAGAGTGGGCTACAGTGGACAACACTCCTGGGGAGCATAAAACTGCGTCCAGGTGCATGTGAAGTTCATGCATGCCCGAGAAGTAAGAGTAATCTCGGTCTGTGGATGTTGTGCACGCCAGGCATCAATCAGTCCCCATCGCGTCTGCCAGTCCAATCGCCCTTTTGTTAAGCTGTGTATCGGGGAATCAGCTAAGGGTGGGTGTGATCTATCTAATGAGATGTCCGTTACAGAGTTAAAGTTGCCTCCCATCACCAATGGGCCTGCTAAATAGCGTGACAGTGACCCCGACATCCTTGTCAGAAAGCTCAGTTGATCAGTGTTAGGTGCATACATGCTGCAGAAGGCAATCTCCCTACCCCTTAGTCTCCCCTCAATGGCCACAAACCTGCCGGCTGGGTCTATTGTCTGCTTAATTAGCTGGAAAGGGACCCCTGCTGTTACTGTTGTTGTTGTTCCCTTGAGCCCGCCACGCCTCCCAGCTGAGCCGCCCTCCCACTAACAATATAGAGCGCCCTCTGACCTCTCTACGACGTGATCCACTCCTTGCTCCTGCCTCGAGTGGTCGCTCCCCTGCCTGCTTGCTGCTGAAAGGCGGTATTGTGCTGCAAAGCTGAGTGATTCATTTATTTTAATAGCGCCATATCGTTTCAGCGTTTCAGAGTTGCTTTACTTTCTATTTGCATAGCGCAAAGATTCTATAGCGTGTGAGCATTTAATTATTTATTTAAACAGCGCCAGGACTCATTAGCATTTCCCACCGCCTGGTCACTGCTTCACCGGATGCTTGCTTGGTCGCTCCATTACTTTCCTGCATTGTGTAATTGACATCGTGTGTTATCGGCGCCCTGCTCTGCCCTCCCCTCCATTTTGGCTCTGTTACTGTTGTTGTTGTTCCCTTGAGCCCGCCACGCCTCCCAGCTGAGCCGCCCTCCCACTAACAATATAGAGCGCCCTCTGACCTCTCTACGACGTGATCCACTCCTTGCTCCTGCCTCGAGTGGTCGCTCCCCTGCCTGCTTGCTGCTGAAAGGCGGTATTGTGCTGCAAAGCTGAGTGATTCATTTATTTTAATAGCGCCATATCGTTTCAGCGTTTCAGAGTTGCTTTACTTTCTATTTGCATAGCGCAAAGATTCTATAGCGTGTGAGCATTTAATTATTTATTTAAACAGCGTCAGGACTCATTAGCATTTCCCACCTTGCTTGGTCGCTCCATTACTTTCCTGCATTGTGTAATTGACATCGTGTGTTATCGGCGCCCTGCTCTGCCCTCCCCTCCATTTTGGCTCTGTTACTGTTGTTGTTGTTCCCTTGAGCCCGCCACGCCTCCCAGCTGAGCCGCCCTCCCACTAACAATATAGAGCGCCCTCTGACCTCTCTACGACGTGATCCACTCCTTGCTCCTGCCTCGAGTGGTCGCTCCCCTGCCTGCTTGCTGCTGAAAGGCGGTATTGTGCTGCAAAGCTGAGTGATTCATTTATTTTAATAGCGCCATATCGTTTCAGCGTTTCAGAGTTGCTTTACTTTCTATTTGCATAGCGCAAAGATTCTATAGCGTGTGAGCATTTAATTATTTATTTAAACAGCGCCAGGACTCATTAGCATTTCCCACCGCCTGGTCACTGCTTCACCGGATGCTTGCTTGGACGCTCCATTACTTTCCTGCATTGTGTAATTGACATCGTGTGTTATCGGCGCCCTGCTCTGCCCTCCCCTCCATTTTGGCTCTGTTACTGTTGTTGTTGTTCCCTTGAGCCCGCCACGCCTCCCAGCTGAGCCGCCCTCGCCCCTCCCCCCCTCCACTACCCATATATGACAGTAGTTCCCGCGCGCAGCGTTCACGCGCAGCGACCGCGCCCAATCCGCGCCGAAGGTGCGCCAAAGGTAAGCCCGTCTACGCCCGTCCGCGCCTGGACCGCGCCCAGCGCCAGACCCCCTGCCCCTCGCGCTGCCCATCCCTCCCGCATTACCTACGATGCTGCCACCCTCCTAGCCCTTAACCCCGGTCGCGCCCCCAACTGCGTCCAAGCCGCTCCTGGACGCTCCCATGGCCCGTTCTCCTGCCTCTCCTGCAGATTCATCGGCACCAACAACATCTCCGCTGCGACCACAACACTGACTCCCGACCCCAACCACCTAGAATGCATCCTTCTCAACACCCGCTCGGTCCACAGGCACGCCATTGACCTTTGGAACCTACTAGACACCATCTCCCCTGACGTCGCCTTCCTAACGGAAACATGGATGAACGCTTCCTCCGCCCCTGACATCGCCATTGCCATACCTGATGGCTATAAGATCACACACAAGGACCGCACTGACCATACAGGAGGTGGAATCGCTATCGTCCATAAGAAATCAATCCGCATCTCAACCAGCTCTGACGCCAACCTCGCCAACTCCGAACACCTTCACTTCCAGATCCACATCGACCCCAAGACCACACTCAGAGGCACCCTCCTCTACAGACCACCAGGACCCCGCGCAAAATTCAGTGAAGACATCACGGACTTCATCACCCCACACGCGCTCCCCTCCAAAGACTACATCCTTCTGGGAGACCTCAACTTCCACCTTGAAAAGAGCAACGACCGCAACACCGCCACCCTCCTGGACAACCTAGCCAACCTCGGACTTAAACAATTGGTCACTTCCCCCACCCACATCGCAGGTCACACACTCGACCCTATCTTCAGCTCCAGCAATCATGTCTCCTTCAGCCACACTACGGATCTCCTCTGGACCGACCACAGCTGCGTTCACTTCACCTACAACAAACCGAAACCCATCGTCCACCTCCAACCAACTCTACAAAGAAACTGGAACAAAATCACCACGGAGCAGATCTCCACATCGCTCCTTCAAACCTCCCCAGCCCTCTCTTCTAACGCCAACGAAGCCGCATCTAACCTCACCCTCTGGCTATCCAACACCGCCGACACCTTAGCACCCATGAAAAAACGTCAACACACACTTGGCATCAAGAAGGCCTCATGGTTCAACGATGACCTCAAGAAGTCCAAGAAACTGTGCCGCTCCCTTGAAAAGGCCTGGAAAAAAGACCCATCCACCAGCAACAAGGACGCCTTCAAAAGAGCCATCCGTACTCACCACCAACTGATCCGAAAAGCCAAGAAAACAGCATTCAAAGATCGACTTGACAACAACGCCCACAACAGCAAGGAACTTTTCAACATCGTCAAGGAATTTTCCAACCCCTCGGCCAACGCCAACGACATCTCCCCCTCTCAAACCCTCTGCGATTCCCTAGCCTCTTTCTTCCACAACAAGATTGCTGACATCCACAACAGCTTTGACAACCAACCCGGAAGCCAACCCACCCTACCTTCAGCTGACCATCTTCCCCCCGTTAACACCCTTAACGCCTGGAACCCTATCTCCACTGAGGACACCATCCGCCTGATGAATTCCATCCACTCTGGATCCCCCACAGACCCATGCCCTCACCACATCTTCAACAAAGCAGACTCCGTCATAGCTCCTCACCTCCGAGACGTCATCAATTGCTCCTTCAACTCCGCTACCTTCCCAGAAAACTGGAAACACGCTGAACTCACCGCCCTTCTGAAAAAACCAACAGCAGACCCCACCGAACTCAAAAACTACCGCCCCATCTCGCTTCTTCCGTTCCCGGCCAAAGTCATCGAGAAAGCTGTCAACAACCAGCTCGCCGCCTTCCTCGAAGCCAACAATTCACTCGACCCCTCACAATCTGGCTTCCGAGCCAAACACAGTACTGAGACCGCCCTCATCGCAGCAACAGACGACATCCGAACTCTACTGGACAATGGAGACACAGTCGCCCTCATCCTCCTCGACCTTTCTGCAGCCTTCGACACAGTCTGCCACAGCACCCTTCTACACCGCCTCAGAAACATCGGAATCCAAGGAAAGGCACTGGAATGGATCACCTCGTTCCTCACCGGAAGAACCCAGAGAGTCCGCCTCCCACCATTCAAGTCCGAGGCCTCTGAAATCATCTGCGGCGTACCACAAGGATCCTCACTCAGTCCCACCCTCTTCAACGTATACATGAGCCCCCTCGCGGCCATCGCCCGCCAACACAACCTCAACATCATCTCTTACGCGGATGACACTCAACTGATCCTATCTCTCACCAACCGCCAAAACTAACCTTCACGAAGGAATGAAAGAAGTCGCCGAATGGATGAAACAAAGCCGACTGAAACTGAATTCAGACAAAACAGAAGTCCTCATCTTAGGTAAATCCCCCTCTGCATGGGACAACTCCTGGTGGCCGGAAGCCCTCGGAAATGTACCCATCCCGACAGACCATGCACGGAACCTTGGCGTCATCCTGGATGCCTCACTATCAATGAACAGACAAGTCAGCGCCGTATCCTCTTCCTGCTTTAACATTCTTCGCATGCTCAGAAAAACATTTCGCTGGATCCCCACCGAAACAAGGAAAACAGTCACCCATGCTCTGGTCACGAGCCGACTGGACTACGGAAACACCCTCTACGCAGGTACCACCGCTAAACTCCAGAAGAAACTACAACGAATCCAAAACGCCTCAGCCAGGCTCATATTAGACATCCCACGCAACGAACACATCTCTGGTCACCTTAAAGACCTCCACTGGCTACCCGTCAATAAGAGGATCACTTTCCGACTGCTCACCCACGCACACAAATCACTCTACGACATCGGACCAGATTGCCTCAACTCTCGACTGTCCTTCTACTCCCCCTCCCGCCAACTCCGCTCTTCCAGCCAAGCCCTCGCCACTGTACCTCGCATCAACAAGACCACCATGGGAGGCAGATCCTTCTCTTACCTGGCTGCCAAAACATGGAACTCACTCCCCGCCTACCTTCGCCTAACCCAGAATCACCTAGCGTTCAGAAAGCAGCTTAAAACGTGGATATTTGACAAATAATCCTCCTCCCCTTCCTAAGCGCCTTGAAACCCTCTGGGTATGTAGTGCGCTATATAAATTTCATGACTTGACTTGACTTGACTCTGATCCATATCAGCGCACCCCTAGCATACGCCGAATACGTGGTATTATAAACATGGCCTCTCCACCTACGCTGCAGCGCTGTCCCTTCTGACTTCGTTAAGTGTGTTTCCTGTAGCATTGCAATATGCACTACCCTCCTAACCAAATAGGCATGAACTTTGTGTCTTCTTGTCATGGTGTGTAGACCCCCCACATTCCAGATTATGCATCTTAAGTTGGTAAAATCACCCATAGTCCCACAGTTTCCCGAGCCATTCTCCTAGCATCTCTCCGAATCTCTTCTGTGTACCAGCATCAGTGACAATCCCTCTCGCCCCCTTACTCGACCTAGCAACAAACAACTAGTACCCATCCAAACTATCACAACCTTCAACAAATCACTAAGCCCGTCAGTGGCGACTGCGGGCATGCCTTAAGGGCAAGGAGAGAGAGCCAGCAGCCGCCCGGTGGACACACGCCCCAAGAGATCACTCCGGCCCGAGCCCTATTGAGAAATACTCCCCTGTATTCACTCCCCTACCCCACCAATGCTCAGCAAACAACCAGCCCCCGTCAATAAGCCATCATTGGAAGTCCTCACAGGTTTGAGTTCACAGCTCTGAGTTCACAGCTGAGTAGCTTCCCTCTTCCGCCTATCCCTCATCTAGCATACCTTCTGCCGTCTCTGCCTGTTTTGAAGTCATCCAGGCGCAGGCACCATCCAGGGTGTCAAAGAACCAAGTCTTGCAGTCAACGATAACCCTCAGTTTGGCCAGGAATTAGAGTGAGTACTGCAGACCCTCGTTACGCAGCTCTCTCTTTACCGTTAAAAAGGAAGTCCGGCGGCGCTGGGTTTCGTACGTGTAGTCAGGGAAAATATTGACCTTACTACTCTCCACCTGAAAGGGGCCGTCCACTCTCGCTTTCTGAAGGAGCAGGTCCCGGTCACGGAAATGCAGCAATCGGTCCACCACCGGTCTCGGGGGCCGGCCCTGTTGGGGCGGTCGGGCCGGTACTCCGTGCGCCCGCTCCAGCATGTAAAACGTTGACAAACACTCCGGCGCTACCACGGTTTGGAGCCAGGTTTCTAGGTAGCCTACCATATCCGTTCCCTCAATTTTCTCCGGTAGGCCTACCACCCGAATGTTGTTCCGTCTATTGCGGCCTTCGGTATCCTCAGCTCTTTTTTCCAGGGCCCCTACTCGTTCTAATACGTTGTCCAGGGCGGCTCTAAGGCTCTGTTGTGCCGGCGCTATGGTCTGGAGCGTGCTCTCCACCTCTGTTACTCTGTCGGTCAGTTTTCCGTGGTCGGCACGGAGCAATCCCAATCCCGTGGCCACTTGCACTATATCCTGTTGGAGCGCTGCGCAAGAGTCTGATATTGCTAATAGGTGTTTGTCCAACTGTTGTTGCAATTGGGGATCCCGCTCCGGTTCGCCCTCTCCCTGGTCTTCTCTGTCAGGCGGCTCATCATCCGCTGGTTGTTGCGATCCGCTCTTCGAACCTTTTAATTTCCCCATCTTCGAAAGACCCCGTAGTGGCCTGGGTCTCTCCACTCGGCTTAATGGGTTCCGCAAAGGAAGGTTCTTAGTAGTCCCACTTTAAGTTTTTCCCCCCTCAAGCCTCCAGTCCAAAGGCAGTCCCCCTCTTTCTCTCCCTTGCGGCAGGCCCCCTTTGCGTGGGATCCCCAAGTCTGCCCAGGCTCCAACGGGGTCTCCAGACTTCCCAGGGCCGACCCCAGCCTACTTCAAGAGCTGCTTGTCCCCGCCATAGCAGTCACAGCTCAGTTACACCACTGAATTTAATTAGTGCAGATGACGACTCCCATAGCTCTCCAGATCTTCCCAGCAATTCTCGCCATGTGCCAGTTCATTAGTCCCACTAATAGGTCTTGGGGTGTTTCTAAGCCGACCACGTCGTTCTCTCTCTTATGGGGGGAAGAAAGAAGAGGGTGCCCCAGGAGCATCCACCAATCTGCGCCCCCGCGGCCTTACCGCCGCCCCCCGGTTCTCAATACGCTCGTGGGCATCAGGGAATCACTGCGGGGGTTTCCGTAGTTTACAGCCGTGCACGCCTCGGGCGATGTTATGTGCGGGATAAGGGAGGTGTTTCGGGCCTCCTCTAGACCATCCGTCATTTTCAGCCTGGCCGGGCGCCCCACCGTCACACACCGCAGCCCGCCGTGTCCTCGACACTGGTTTCAGCCTCCGCTTCTTAATTTGGTGCTCCGGACGCTCCCCGTATGCTATCATCGCTCCGACAGTGGCGCAGACCGTTCACTGCTCGCGCCGCCAGACATGGCTCACCTCCGCTGTGCGGTCTCGTTCCGCTGATGGTGGCGCACCGCAGGTCCCTGGCACACCGAGCCCGGCGACCTCCTGTAGACAAGCCGTCCGCTTGTGTCGCCTCCGCGCTTCCCCTACGTTCCTTTCAGGATCGGGATGATCCGTCCTCTCAGCGAAGTGAAGAAATAGGTGAAAAAAAACGTTCACATCCTGCCAGCTAACTTAACTAATACCAATGTAAAGCATCAACAATGTGGAGAAAATGTGAAGAAGACGAGTGTCAAACCACAGTTACAATCAAGGCTGTTGCAACAACGTGCCAAACCGAGTCATGTGGTGAAACTCTATGAAGAATCCTACCTCGTGTAATTACACTGAGATAGCACGTTGTAAATGTATTCTCCTGAGGGCGTGTTCGAGCCTGATTAAATGCAAACAGTGTTTTTCTGTTCAAAAGACCTATCTTAACTCGTGCTGAAAGGGTAGAACAATCTGAAAAAGTGACTCCCAGTTACCTGTGCCGCTATTACTGCCATGATTTTTACTGAAGACAACCAAAATGAGCAACAATGTAATCTGTAGCAATAAATGCCAGCCATCAAAAAATGACCCAGAATGAAACAGAAAGCTAAAATTACAGCAAAATGTGTGATTCACGCTTACCAAAAGAACAGGCAGCTCAGAGTCAATGTTTTTCTAAACAAGCTTGAAAGTCGAGTTTGATCTGGAGATAAAAAGATTCTATGTAAAGAATATGCCAACCACAAACTGCAATAATCCAACTCTGTAAATCTACAACTATGCCTCACTTACAGGTAATCAAAGGTTCTCCGATCCTGAGCGCTGAACATCCGTGTAGCCGTATACATTAACGCTGAGAAGCCATTTATTTAAGTGCGCGTGTTCCGTTGCCGCGCGTCTCATATTTGTGACGCTTATCCTTTGGGAAAAAACTTTATTGACTTCCATGCTAACGCTCAAAATGGTTCTCAAGTCTAAATGCGTGTCTTCAGTTATATGGACCACAGCCTAATAACATAGTCTTAATTGATCCCCTGCTGGGAATGTTAACTAGGATCCACCATTTATAGAAAACTAATGCTATTAGTCCGAAAATAGTACATCTCTAATGCAGAAAGAATTTACTCGCTCATACAGGAAGCAAGAACATTCCGTACCTTCCCTGGAACAGTTCAACAATTGTTACGGCAATTGGAGTACACCATGCGGAAAGAAATCAACGCTTACACGCCACAACACTGATAGAATATCATAAAGTTAAAAGGATACCCAGGGGACTTCGAATCGCCCTTAAACCAATGCTTTTCAAATGTAACAAATCATTCATAGCACGCTGGTATGCTATTTTGAACAAGTGTTCATTGGATCTCATCCTTTTAATCATAGAGGAGCTGTCAACCATTTTGGGAGAATTATCTACAGAGATTGAAACTCTCCAAGAAGAAATTTCAAAACAAATGATTACTGAAGATTGGACTAAAACCCTCAATGACATTGAGGGAACTTGATCAGCGTGCGAAGGAGGTACATGACCACAAGTTACGTAAATTTAAGCGTGATACCATCGATTACAAACTCGATGAGGTATACACGTGGGCAGAAGCATACGCCCAAAAGAGATTCTTCAGAAAACCAGGGGTAACCTCCTCGGAAGAAAGTATTGCTAATGACCAGGACTTATCTCTTCAGAGACCTCCTGCACCTGATACGCAATCAAAATCGAAACTCATGCCTAGCTGCACATTGGATTGATAGGAGACACAGCATACCACAACTTAGATTTACCATTTCGAAGCACATCACACATATTGGCAGCATTGATATAACCACGAGGTTAGCTCAAAGAGAACCTTTTTGAACACCATCTTTCCCAAAGGTTTAAATGATCATTATGAGATGTTTGCTTTTTGTAATTTGGGGATGTTTACACTGTTAAGGCAGTCAGTTCTGTGATATTCTATTGTGACTTTGTGGCCTTTCTTCCGTTTATATTGTAAGTTTGTACTTGTGCCCACTATCATCTCTATTTATTTTCCTTCCATTCTATAGACTTCGGCACGTTTTGTTTTCTAGCTCGTTTTCCCCACTTCATCACGCCCATGTTTCACTGGTTTTATCTCGTATTCGAGATGTACTATTTTCGGACTAATAGCATTAGTTTTCTAGAATTGTGGATCCTAGTTAACATTCCCAGCAGGGGATCAATTAAGACTATGTTATTAGGCTGTGGGCCATATAACTGGAGACAAGCATTTGGACTTGAGAACAATTTTGAGCATTAGCATGGAAGTCAATAAAGTTTTTCCCAAAGGATATGCGTCACACACATGAGACGCGCGGCGACGGAACACGCGCATTTAAATAATTAGCTTCTCGGCGTTCATGTATTCAGCTACACAGATGTTCAGTGCTCAGGATCGGAGAACCTTTGATTACCCGTAAGTGAGGCACAGTTGCAGATTTACAGAGTTGGATTATTGCAGTTCTTGGTTGGCATATTCTTTGCGTAGAATCTTTTTATCTCCAGATCAAACGCGACTTTCAAGAGTGGTGATCTGGCTGCATTACATCATTACTCCCTGTCATTGGAATCTAGAATGTTTCATGTGATTGCTGTTATTGGGGGTTCTATGTTTCACAGTTACTTGGGACTGCTACAGCTGTGACCAATAAATCTCAATCCTGAAGTATACATGTCTTGTGATTTCATACCTCATTACAATTTGGCGATGTCTTGGTCACAGCAAAGAATCCACGCATCAAAAAGTGGATTTCTAACTGTCAAGCAACAATTTTCACAGAAGAAAATTATCTTATTTGAACAAAACCTGGAACAAGCTTGTTTAGAAAAACATCGACTCTGAGCTGCCTGCTCTTTTGATAAGCGTGAATCACGAATTGTGCCGTAATTTTATCTTTCTATTACATTCTGGGTCGTTTTTTTATGGCTGGCATTTATTGTTACAGATTACGTTGTTGCTCGTTTTGGTTGTCTTCAGTAAAAATCACGGTAGTAATAGCGGCACAGGTAATTGGGAGTCACTTTTTCAGATTGGTCTACCCTTTCAGCACGAGTTAAGATGGTTCTTTTGAACAGAGTTATCACTGTTTGCATTTAATCAGGCTCGACACGCCGCCCTCAGGAGAATACTTAAAAATTTGCAAACATTCGTGACAAGAATTTTCAATTCTATTAAGGACTAGGAGGCGAGGATTATGCTTTTCTCATTTCTTTAATGAAATGCTCAGCAGCCAATAAATTAACAAAAAACTACATCTCCCATGAACACCAGGGAGTAACCATAGAGTACAGCGTATAAAAGGTCCACACACTAGTCTGTCTTCCTCTTTCTTTGTGGGAAAATGTCCAAGTTAAAGTAAAACCCTAAATACAACAGGAACAACAATTCCAAACAGGCCGCTGTCATCCAGAGGAACTTGAAAAAGGCAGCCGAAGAACCATGGGTCCAGAAACCAGGAGGAGCAACAGATTCCGCCGAGGAACAAACATCATCACTTCTGGTCTGAACCTGGAAAGAAGATACGAAGCCATAATATCCAAAGTAATATTACTGAACAACAAGTCAGGGAGGGAGAACAAGGAATGAAATATTTGTAACTGCGTATATACAGTCATAATACATTAGCATACAAATATGAAACACGGGTGGGATAATCCTCGCCTCCTAGTCCTTAATAGAATTGAAAATTCTTGTCACGAATGTTTGCAAATTTTTAATTCTATGTCAGGACAGGAGGCTCTGATTATGCTTTTTTAAAGCTGATCCACCACCACAGAAGCAACACTATCGATAGGCTTAAAGTAAAAAGTCTTAAACACAGAAGCAGATGACCAATCTGCAGCCTTCATGATATCAAACAGAGTAACACCCATGGAATAAGCTTTGGACGCCATCGCTCCACGTGCAGAGTGTGCGCCAAACACAGAAACATCAATTCCAGCTTCAGACATAAGCCCCCGCACCCAGCGCGCCAAGGTAGCTGGAGAGACAGGGCGAAAAGGCTTTTGTAATGCAATCAGCAGCTGACCCTGCATGTCTGAGCGCAAAGAAGCTGTACTCACCTCATAATCCTTCAGGCATTGAACCACACAAAGGTTGGGGTGAGAAGGAAAAGAAGGATAAGAAATAGAAGGCGTATTAGATTTGGTACGTCTGGAGAGACGAAAGGAAACTCCTTCAGGAGTGAAGCTGCGACCCGCCAGATCCAAAGCGTGTAC
This sequence comes from Lissotriton vulgaris, assembly GCF_964263255.1. Lineage (NCBI taxonomy): Eukaryota > Metazoa > Chordata > Amphibia > Caudata > Salamandridae > Lissotriton > Lissotriton vulgaris. Next base: position 546,996,395 of record NC_141699.1, on the reverse strand, counting down.
GTCCGACACGCGCTTACATGAGACCAAACATAGCAACATAGTCAGTTTTGCAGATAGTTGCTTGCGAGATAAGGAAGCATTGGAAGGCCAGGCCTCCAAAAATCTGAGGACAACTGAAACATCCCACAAGGTAACATACTTGGGAGTGGGAGGTTTTGCAAAACGAACTCCTTTAAGTAACCTGGAAACAAAAGGATGTTCACCCGCGGGTTTCCCATCTATGTGGGCATGACCCGCCGAGATAGCCGACCGGAAACCGTTGATAGTCGAATAAGCCAGACCAGAGGTGGCTAAGGAGGCCAAGAAATTAACAATCATGCTGATATCTGCTGAAACGGGATCAACTTGTTGTTGTGAACACCAATCACACCAACGCTTCCAAGACCCCTTATACCGTTTGTGAGTATTGGGAGCCCATGCTTCACTAAGGAGTTTGGAAGCGTCGCTTGAAAGGCCTGGGAGCGACCAGCGATCCCCGAGATCCTCCACGCGAGAAGGGGGAGGGAGCCTGAGAGGATCAGGGGATGAGGATCTCCGAGCGGGTCCAACAGGAGATTCCACAATGGGGGAAGGAGAAACGGTGGAGCCGAACACATTTCTAGAAGGACCGGAAACCACGCTTGAGCCCTCCAGAGAGGGGCAATCAGAATCAGATCCGTCTGAAATCGTTTGGAGTAGGCCAATACCCTGGGAATCATTAGAAATGGAGGGAAGGCATAGCAGAGGGTCGATGGCCACTGCTGGAGAAAGGCATCCGTGGCCAGAGCCTGAGGGTCCGGCCTCCAACTGTAAAAATGCGGAAGTTGCGCATTGAGGCGTGAGGCAAAGAGATCTAGTTGACAAGGACCCCAACGCCGATGGAGAGCACGGAAGACCCGAGGATGCAGCCTCCAATCGCTGTAATCCCGGAGATGCCTGGAGTGCCAGTCCGCTATCTGATTGTGGCATCCCGGAAGGTATTCCGCAATAACAGTGATCTTCTTCTGCAGACAGAAGTGCCAAAAATCTTTGGCTATCTCCGCCAGGATTCTGGACCTGGTCCCGCCTAGTTTGTTTACATAGCGGACTGCTGATATATTGTCCATCCGGAGAAGGACACAACAACTGGTCTGCAGGGGGGAAAAACATTTGATTGCAAAGGAACCCGTCAGAAGTTCCAGACAGTTGATATGTAGTGTCAATTCCTGAGGGGACCAACGACCCCCGGTCGAGACCGAGCCGCAACGGGCTCCCCAGCCCCACCGACTGGCATCGGATTCTATCACCAGATCCGGAGACACACCGAAGAGGGCTCGGCCGTTCCAGGCCTCCATGTGGTCCAACCACCACTGCATCTCCCACCGGACCTCCTCCGTAAGAGGAATCTGATCGGAATATCCGAGGCCTTTCCGGAGATGAAGAATTTTCAGGCGTTGCATTGCCCTGTAATGCAGGGGACCCGGAAAAATCGCCTGAATGGAAGACGCCAGCAGACCGACTACACGTGCCAACGACCTCAACGACACAGTCGGTCTGGAAATAACAGATGTCAACTCTCTCTTGATATAACGCATCTTTTGGTTGGGCAAGAGAAGTTGACAAGTTACCGAGTCGATCTGGAAGCCCAGGAAATCGATACGCTGGGCTGGAATCAAAACCGATTTCTGAACATTGATTAGAAAACCCAGAGACTGTAAAAGAGTGATGGACAATTCCAGATGTTGAAGAAGTTTGAGTGGACAATCCGCCATAAGGAGAATATCGTCCAGATAAATAATCAACCTGACACCCAGAGACCGAAGATGTTCCACAACTGGTCTCAACAGCTTCGTGAAGCACCATGGTGCCGACGAAAGACCGAACGGGAGAACCTGATACTCGTACCAGACTCCCTGCCAGAGAAACTGGAGAAAACGGCGATGTGGTTTGTAAATCGGAACCGAGAGATATGCATCTTTGAGGTCCAGCCTGACCATCCAATCCCCTTCTCGAAGGAGATCCCTCAAGAGATGGATTCCCTCCATCTTGAAATGTCGATAGACGACTCCGCCGTTGAAGTCTTTCAGGTTGAGAACAAGGCGAGCACCGCCCCCTTTTTTCTCGACCAGAAAGACAGAACTGGCAAACCCCTTTGGATGACGGGTGGTTGGAATCACCGCCCCCTTCTTGAGAAGAGAGTCTATCTCCTCGGAGAGACAAACCTGATCTTGAAGAGAAAAACGCAGACAAGGAGGGGGACAAGTCTGATGCATCGGGTGATAGAATTCTATTCTGAACCCCTGAACAGTTTGTAGCACCCAAGCATCGCCGGAGAGCATGCGCCAATTCTGCAGGAAAAACTGAATGCGACCCCCCAACATCACATCGCATGCATGAATCAGGCTCACCTGCAGAGTGGGAATCCTGGTATTGTCCCTGATGACCACCGGAACGTCCTTTGCCGTACTGGCCTTTTCCTTTTCTGGAAGGATAAAAGTTGGCTCTCGATGAATAACCTGCGTCGTAGGAGCCTCTGTGCTGAGAGGAATTGCCTCTCTGGGACTGATTGGCAGAACCACGGCCGAACGAGCGTCCCCTACCTCGTCCGGCCTTTCCAAAAACCGGACGCATGGCTCGCCGCAAGGAGGCCTGCGCCTTGTCGATGCCACTGAAGGTGGATACAAAGCGCGTGAGTTCCTTAAGGAATGGCTGACCAAACAGGAGGCCGTCCGCCTCAGGGCCCGACTCAGAAGTGGCTAATTCAGAGAGTCTAGGGTCAAGCTTTAACAAGATGGACCTGCGACGTTCCGCAGACATTGCACAATTCGCATTACCCAATTGGCAAATCGCCCGTTGCGCCCATTCGATCATCTCCTTTGGGTTCACAAGGGCAGAAGCTTCCTGTGCTCTGTAACCTAGGTCCAAAATCTTAGTGAGAGGCCCAAGCAGGTCCAACATCTTATCCTGACAGGACCGCCAAGATCTATCCAGGCCCTTCTTGGGGTCCTTGGCATATTTTTTCAAATACGTGACCATCATGGGGTCAACGTCTGGGGTCTCAGCCAAATGGGCAGACAAATCAGGCCTCGGACATTCTGAGCGCAACCGGGCACGAACCGAAGCCTCAAATGGCTGACGGATATGTGCCTCAATGTAGGCAGCTACAGCCGGAGAAGGCACCCATGAAGAAGAGTTCGGATGAACGATGTCTGCAGGCTCGAAATTGAGCACCGGAGGACGCTCGGGAGCGTCAACAAAATGCTCCTTACAGACCCGTTTTTTAGGTGGAGGAGAAACATGGTCTGAAGATGCGGAAGATAACACATTGTCCGAATCAGCCTCGTGAAGACAAGCAGTTGAGGATGGCGCAGATGCTAAACTTTTCGCCAGACGCTGAAAGTCAGTTTTGTGAGGGTTAACAGGCGACTTCGCCGTTTTCTTGGCAGCAGGCAACCAGCCCTGCTGCTGTGCATAAAGATTGAGATGACGCTTCAAAGGATTAATAGCACGTACAAGTGCTTTGTTAACGGACTGTTGAACACCCTTGTCCAACTGTTCAACCAAATCCTGTTCCAAGGAGCCTTCCTCCTCATCAGCATAATAATAATAGTCGTCTTCAGCGTCATCATAATAATCAGCCATTCTACAGCAAAGTAGAGGTAAGTGCCCACAAGACGACTTGAACAATATGGAGTGTTGACAAAAAACACAAGTCAAGGGGGAGTGTTGAGACCCCAAAGCAGGCTTGGAAGAAGCAGGAATAAACCGGACTCGAAAAAGTATTAGAATGTGGAGGGAGCCAAAGCCTGCACCAAATAGAACACTCTAGGCAGAGCCTATGCCACGAAATAAACAACCAAAGCCCTCAAAAGACCTCGGTGTCTGACGGGGTTAACTCCGGTGACAGGCCGTGGGCAAAACGTCAATACGCCGTCACTCAACCAGCTGAGGAAACACCAACAACCGGAAATGGGACAGCGCGCATGCGCGACTGTCGCCTGCCCCCGAAGACCGTCGCAAGAGCGCTCGCGCTCCAAAGCAAAACGGAACCCCTGCTCCCGCTCCACTAACAGCGCGCGAGCAGCTAGAAAGCGCTCGTGCAAGGATAAACGGAGGTGAGGCACACGCTCCGACAACAAAGGAAACTGCACGCCGGCAGCGGAAACAACACGCGCGAAGAGTGAACGGAGACAAAGCCCCAGACGCGCGACCACAAAGCGCAAAGGCAAGCACAAAGCAGATAGCAAGTAACAATGCGCAAAGTCAATAAACAGTAAGAGAGTAAATATAATGCACTTAACTGGCTGCGGAGCAGCAAAGAAAGAGGAAGACAGACTAGTGTGTGGACCTTTTATACGCTGTACTCTATGGTTACTCCCTGGTGTTCATGGGAGATGTAGTTTTTTGTTCATTTATTGGCTGCTGAGCATTTCATTAAAGAAATGAGAAAAGCATAATCAGAGCCTCCTGTCCTGACATAGAATTTTACAATGTGCTATCCCAGCGTAATAACACGAGGTAGGATTCTTCATAGCGTTTCACCACGTGACTCGGTTTGGCACGTTGTTGCAACAGCCTTGATTGTAACTGTGGTTTGACCCTCGACTTCTTCACATTTTCTTCACATTGTTTATGCTTTACATTGGCATTAGTTAAGTTAGCTGGCAGGATGCCTTCACTGTGTCTACTTTTTGTCACCTATTTCTTCACTTTTCAAACACCTTGGGTTCTACAGTTTTTTCACAATTGCATGCTTTCTTTTGCTGTATAAAAAATGTTATTTGCATCTAGAGTCTGCTTGGGGTTTAAGGTTTATTGTCACCTACTATTGATAGTGGCTGCAAGCACAAATATTGCATTAGCTTGTATTTACACACATTGCGTTGCTTTTTATTCATATCCCGTATCCATTTTTTCTTTGTTGTTCCAGTTGGTGGTTACAAGGATTTCAAACAAGTATTATGAAAATCATTTCCCTGAGGAAGGGTCACACCCGAAATGCATTGGGCTTTCATTTATGTTATGACTTTAAATAATTCAAAAAATTGAGCATATCAACTGCATATGATACATTTCATATATGCATTGCATTCAGTTTAATCTTGGATGTATTATCATATATAGTGATATTGGATAATGATAATGTTATTCATCAAATGATATGATTTACTAAATGTTTTTCATTGTGATTAAATAAGGAAAACAATGTTTTTGTTTACTGTTTATACTGAAACATAATCAGGTAGAAACCTTAGGGACTCTACAACAGTGCGTTGAGTGATAGGCTCAGACTTTCTCCTCACCTCATTCTCATAATCTCATCTCATGTCAACCATGTTTAACTTGCGACAGAAAGGTGACGATTCATCCAAACCATATTGTGTCCCATTAATTCTCTGGGAGTACAAGAGTTACTGAGATTTTTATCAGCGACTCCATGTATAGTTACAACCTCATAAGTTCCCAGGCACGTGTCAGCCGCTAAAGGTTTTTAGAGGTCTTAGAACGTCAGAGTCCGCCAGATTACATCGATCTGTACGCATTCAGCAGTTCGGAAAACAAAATGAAGAACATTTTGGGCAATTATGAAGTGTGAAGGAAACAAAGATTTTAGTAGGGTCAGAACAAATCAAGACACTTCACTTTGTGATGCACAATTAATAAATATTCATTGATAACTGATTTCCAAACATTACTTGTGTGCTATGTAGATTTATCATAAAACTGTAAGTCGGTGCAAAAATAGTGACCATTTTAATGGAAAATGAGCTGTCTGCAAAAAACAATGCGCTACACCTGCCTCCTGTACATTAAAGCTAGGCGGATCACAAACGTTTGTCGCACTAAAAAGTGGGTCGTGGTCCTGAAAAGTTTAGGAAACACTGATCTAGACTTCTGGTCATGCGCTAAATGCGGGTACCAAAACCATTTAAACTTGGGACAATAAAATATCTACTTCATCCCAGTCTCTGTCCACCTCTACATCACTCCTCCTTTCTCCTGTCAATGTACCACTTTTATTACTAACAATCCCTGCACCTGAGAAGGGGTCATCGGCACGATATATTACTGCCTTCTCCTGCACGACTGCACTTTCAAAGGCTTGACCAGGATTAACGCCTCTCTGTGGTGTGCGCTCTAGCCTATCGGCGCATACGGGATGACGCGTGCGCCGTAGGCTAGAGCGTCATTGGCGCGCACGCGCAGGAAAGAGAAAGAAACGGCGCGAAGCGAGGAAAACGGGAGCTGGCGACCGGAGCAGTCGGATGTTAGACGCTCGGCGCCCTTAGCTTGTACCTTGATGTTATAACTAAATAAACGTGGACCTGTTCACCCACTACCAGTGTCAGAGCATCGTGTTGGGAAATTTGCATACATTACAGTGGCGACGAGGCTGGGACCCGGACTCCATCGGGCACAAGACGACAGCAAGGGAATTAACCCCCACACCCACGAGCCAGTAAAGGCACAGGAACGACAAGGAGAGCAAGGGCGTGGCAGCAGCGCAACAGCACGACCAGAGTCAAGCCAAAAAAAAAAAAAAAAAAAAAAAAAAAACAGGTCAGTGTGGCCCAAGACTCCAAAAGCCCCCAGGCAGCAACCTGGCAACCAAGGGAGATACCCCCGAGCCAGAGGAAGGGGGGAGGACTGCGCAGACAGCGCACTCTTCGAGGGACAATACCCCAGGTAGCCCAAGGGGCCAAGGAGACACGGCAGGCAGCGCAGGAGTGCCCGGGGTACCCACCAATAGGACCCAGGAAGAAGGTGTAGCCAGAATGGCAAATCAGGCATCGGCCCTAATGGCACCAGTCCCATTCCTAACCAGGCCAGGGGAACCCCAACTAAAATGGGAAGACTGGAAGGAATATTTCCTAAACTACATCGAAGCCCTAGAAGACGAGAGTGAAGGGGAATACAAGCCGGAAAGGAAGAAGAGGCTTCTGCTCCACAACTTAGGCCCAGAGGGGGTCAGAGTGTTCAAGAACCTAGTGCCCAAAGAGAGGGGCGCGGAGGAGACGGACGTCTTTGTGAACGCATTGGACGACCTGGACAGCCATTACCGCCCAGCAGTCTGCGTCTCAATAGACCGCTATAACTTCCAACAGAGGAAACAAGAGGCGGGAGAATCCATCGACGACTATGTAGCAGCCCTCCGCAGGTTGGCCATCACGTGTAGATATGGAAATCTACAGGATGAATACATAAAAGACCAAATAGTGATGCACACCACCAGCAGAGCAGTCCAAGATAAGCTATGGGCAATGAATGAAACCACATTGAAAGAAGTAGTGGCGATGGTCAAAAAGGCGGAAATGTCGAAGAGAGGCGCGGACGCGGCGAAAAGAGAAAGCGGGCCCAGACAGATGATCAACAAGATAGATGAAGCGCCGCAATCCAGTAAACCCAAAAGCACGCACGGAGATTCGAAGAAGGACACAAGAGGACAGGTGAAGCAGATGCCTCGCCCCAGCCCGGGAGCGAAATTTGCGTGCTACAGATGCGGCAGTGCAGCGCACGCTGCCCAGGATAGGCGCTGCCCTGCGTTTCGCGCCAGGTGCTCATTCTGCGGGTTGACTGGGCACTTTGAGAAGGTCTGTCGAAAGAAAGGATCGAAATCCACGGTCAAGTGCATCGACTCGGCCACGGCCAACGTCAGTGAAGAGGATGAGCAGGAAGAGGATGACCTAGTGTTATGCATTGAGGATCAAGTGCTGGACGTATCCGGGAAGCGCAGGGACAAACCCCGCACCCACATGCACATAGGAGGCATCAAGGTATATGTGGCTGTAGATTCGGGATCCCCATGGACCATAATACAAAGATCGATATGGGAAGAGGACTTCGCGCCAGTGCTAGGTCCCGACCTGGAGCCGCCGGACATCAGACCCATCTCGTACACGGAAAATTCCATTCCATTGGTAGGATGCAAGGACTTGGTGTTTGAATTTAGAGGACGGTCAGCCACATGCACCCTGTACGTAGCGGAAAAGGGCCCATCCGTGCTAGGATTTAGAGACGCAGGTGCCCTAGGCATCGTTCTCAACCCCGGAGGGAAAGAACAGATCCTGCTGACAGACGAATGGCCCCTCTCGAGGGAGGAGGATTGGAAAGCAGCATACCCTAAGGTATTTGAGGGTACGGTTGGAAAACTGGATAAATTCGTGCATAAGATGATCCTGAAGGAGGGAGCAGTTCCGGTAGTACACAAAGTACGGAACATACCGATCTCCACAAGTGAGGCAGTGCGCCAGGAACTACAGAAGCTAGAAGAGCTGGAGATCATCGAGCCAGTCGACAGTGCGGAATGGCTATCGCCCTTGGTGGTAGTTAAAAAGCCTAATGGGAAGGTCCGGCTCTGTGTGGACCTGAGGGAGCTCAACAAAAACCTCATAGTGGAGAGGTTCCCGCTCCCCAGAATTGAAGAGATGCTAGCCAGGACAAAAGGCATTACTCACTTTTCCACCATAGACCTCACGTCTGCATACTACCAGATAGAACTCCACCCGTCGAGCAGGAAGTACACAGCGTTCATAACGCCCTTTGGATGCTACCAATTCAAAAGAATGCCCTTCGGCCTGGCATCCGCTGCGGCCGTTTTCCAGAAGTTGATGCACAGGTTGTTTAAGGACATCGCGGGGGTGCAATACTTCCAAGATGACATCTTAGTGATGGGCTCCGACAAAAGTGACCACGACGAGAAACTACATAAAGTTCTGAAGGTGCTGCAAGGCAAAGGAATGACGGCGGAGTGGAGCAAGTGCAGAATCGGATCACGCACGGTGACCTACCTAGGGCACGAGATAGGAACACGAGGAATCTCGCCGAAGGAGCAGAACGTGAAGGCGATAAAGGATGCCAAGGCCCCATCCACCAAAGAGGAAGTGCGGTCATTCCTAGGAATGGCCGAGTATTACAGCAGGTTTGTTAGACATTTTGCCACAAGAACACACAGGATGAGGCAACTGACCAGGCACAATACAAAATTCGAATGGGATAAGGAAGCCCAGGCCGAATTCGAAGCCATTAAAGACTGTATCAGCCATGCCATTCCCCTGCAGGGATTCGCCCCCACAGAAAAGTCCATAGTTACAACGGACGCCAGTGACAAGGGCTTGGGGGCTGTCTTGGCGCAGGAGAGGGAAGACGGAACAAGAGAAACCATCAGTTTTGCATCCCGGGCGCTGTCCCCGACGGAGCAGAGGTACAGCGTGATCGAAAAGGAGATGCTGGCGGTCACGTGGGCGTTGAGCAAATTTCGCCAGTTCATATGGGGCACGAGATTCAGGCTCCAGACGGACCACAAGCCACTCATCAAAGTATTGACGTCATCAGGTCATGACACAGCCACTCCGAGAATAGCAAAAATGACCCTGAAATTGCTGGATTTCACATACGATGTGGAATATCTCCCAGGTACGCAGAACAGGGTGGCTGATTACCTCAGCCGGGCAGCGGCCATGGAGGAAGCACCGGGAGAGTCTTTGGACACAGAGGAGATGGTCGCCAGCATGGAGGATCATGAGTCGTCCATCAGTGCGCAGGAATGGCAAGCAGCATATGAACTCGACGAGGAGAAGATGGAGATTAAGAAACATCTCACGTCGGGGTGGCCGGATAAGAAGAAGCTAACAGAGGGGGTCCGCCGCTTCTACGAGATGAGAGAAGAGTTGTCCCTGAGTGACTCGGGAATCTTCTTGTACAGAGGAGAGAGAGTTGTGCCCCCAGTGACGCTGATACCCCGACTCCTGAAGGTGCTCCACGAGGGGCATCTGGGCATTGTGAAAACTAAGGCTTTGGTCAAGCAAATGTATTGGTGGCCAGGAATGGATGCCCACATCGAGAGACAGGTGCGGGAATGTGAACAATGCCAAGGTGCGGACAAAGTGCTACGCCCACTCCGACCTGCATTAGGGAAATTCGACACCCCACATGGCCCATGGGAAGAAGTGGCCATAGATATCCTTGGGCCCATCCTGGACAACAGAGGCGTCAATAAGTACATATGTGTGGTAATAGACAAGTATTCCAAGTGGCCAGAAGCTGACATACAAGAGTCGATGGACACAGACACGATCTTGAAGTTTCTGACAGGGCTCTTCCTCAGGGAAGGAATACCCAAAACCATCCTCAGTGACAACGGACCGCAATTCGTGTCAGATAAGTGGGAGAAATACATGAAGAGGAACGGAATCGAAGTGAGACACACGGCCGTATACCATCCAGCGTGCAATGGCCAGGTCGAAAGGTTCAATAGAGTGCTCATGGGCTCCATTCAGGCAGCTATATCGCAAGGAAAGGACTGGGAAGTAGAAATGATGAACATGATATGGGCCTACAGGATAACGCCCTCAGTAGTGGGGTACAGTCCGTTCCAAGTGTTAAGAGGACGGCATCCCTTCACACGGGACAACGTGGCATGGAGGGAGAAGACCATCACCAGCAAGTGGTCCCCGGCCGTGGTGCAACACAATCTGGAAAAGGCCCAGAAGATCTATGCAGCACACTATAACAAACGTCGTGGCACTAAGGACACAGAGCTAGAAGAAGGGGAGTGGGTGAGGATCAAACTCCCTACTTTACAGAGGAAGGGCGAAAGCAAATTCAGCCCGCCGCTACAAGTCAAGGAGGTGCGGGGCAGGGCGGCCCTCCTCAGTGATGGCAGAGTCTGGTCGCAGGATCGAATGGCCAGGGTCAACAAAATCCTAGTCTGGCCCAAGACTGAGAAAATCGAGAGAAGCTTGGATCACCAGGAAGCTTTCCCGCTCCCGGAGTGCGGCGCAGACGACCGAGAGGAAGACGTAAGGGAGGACCATGAAGAAGCAGTATTGAGAGCCAGGCCTAATGACGGAGAAGCAAGACAAGTGAGTGCGGAGCCGAGAACAGGCGGGAGAGAAACTGAGGTGTTCCAAGGAGAGACAGCGGTGAGAGAGAACATGCCGGTAAGACACACCCGCAGCGGAAGGGCAGTTGTAGTGCCCTCCCGTTATAATGACTTTGTGATGAATGGACACTAGATTGGTGCCAGCCCCCCGGGCGCCCCACATAGACAATGGACACTGTTGGAGGACACTCACCCTGGGGAGGAAAAGTTATGTTTAGTATTGTGTAAAGGGGGGAGATATGTGGTGTGCGCTCTAGCCTATCGGCGCATACGGGATGACGCGTGCGCCGTAGGCTAGAGCGTCATTGGCGCGCACGCGCAGGAAAGAGAAAGAAACGGCGCGAAGCGAGGAAAACGGGAGCTGGCGACCGGAGCAGTCGGATGTTAGACGCTCGGCGCCCTTAGCTTGTACCTTGATGTTATAACTAAATAAACGTGGACCTGTTCACCCACTACCAGTGTCAGAGCATCGTGTTGGGAAATTTGCATACATTACACTCTCCTATGTTAGGCTCCGGTTTCTTCTCTGCCCTGCTACACTATGCAACTGCAAGTGTACAAAGGATGTTCTCAGGGGACAAGCGCCACCGACTACGAAAAGAAATCGTAAACAAGCTCAGCCCACACAACGGCGATAATACTGTAATCAAGTCACTTATTTTTAATACAGGCAACTGTAGTTGCTCGCATAAATCAATGTACAAAAAACGCCAAAGAGTTTCTTAGTTACGCGACCCTCTTCCCAGCTCTTCACGGGTCTGAGACCACACTCCCAAAGGATTATAGCTAGCCTTATTACCCTTAAGGGAGAGCCAGGGCACAGAACTCCATAAATGAGGCGGCTGATGTGATACGCACGAACAGACACCAAAGGGTGATTCCGAAAAACACAAATTGAGGAAGATACACAAATCTAGGGTTACTCGTCGCTGTCTTCGGGGCACTGTACAGTTTCAGGCTCCCAGCTCCCAGCTCCAGGAGAAGGTGGCCAATGAGAGGCTCCCTCGCTGCGCATGCGCAGTGGCGCCCCCAGTTAACAATGTGTACAACGCTTCCGGGAGGGGAGCTGGGTATACAAAGCAATAGTCCTGGACAGCGAGCTTCCCAGACACCTACAGGTACAGGGTTGGTTTAATTCCGAGGCGTATTTGGGAAAAGCGAGAGAATGGGCTGTTAGTACGGGAGGACAGTTTGGTCGCATAGCTCAGTGCGTGGAACTTAGCCACTGAGAGTCCGTGGGGGCACTTGAAAATGGTCCAGTTTGCTATTGGGGGTGCAGTTGCCTCAAGTATCACTAATTGCTAGTGATTTACACACTTGGAGGTCTCACGCGCAAGAGGCAGAGTGTCATAGTTGTTGAGAAAAGATAGAATCTTACTCTAAAATTAGGCGCTGCTCAGGCTACTGCTGAGTGAAACACAGCTTCTGGCAGCTGTAGCAGGTGCTGGAAGCCCTCACACACCAGATGCAGCCCCCCTACAAATTCTTCATTTGATGGGAGGAGTGGTTTTGAATTACGAGCAGTGCGTCTTTTTTTCTTAGGATGATATATGTTCAACATTTAATATGGACATCAGCATATGCTGGTGTGCAATTGTAACCCCGAAACTCATTCTTTTTATTTTAGTAACGTGGTTGTACTATATTGCTTTCCTTTTTCCAATGTTTTCCTGCTCCAGTCTGAGTGTGATGTTGCATGGGTTTCTAATATGTCTCTGAAAAGTTGATCTGACAGTTACACCAGATGAGACCAGAGGCTGAGCAGGGACTTCCTATGCTCCTGGTGGGAGTACCCTATAAATATATACATGCAACCAGCAACAGATCCTGATGTTTCCTAAATGTATTCTGATCTGCGAACAAAGAAGCTACCCGTTTTCACTACACAGTCCAGGCTGATTACTGAGCGGAAGTGAATTTACAACTGTGATGGTGTCAATTCTATTCATTTTACATTTATTTTATCATCTTACCGATGTAACTTTCCGTGTTTTCATTCAAGTCAAATCTTGTGTGATATTTCATCCTGTGGTAGCATCGCCAATGCTAATTATTGTTCACTCCTAACAATTTAAAATCTTGGAAGCTCTGTACATGTGCGTCTCATCCTTGACTTGGTACTTATCGGTCTTACTCATGCACATGGTTCTTCGGGCCCAGTGGTATTTTCAGAGGCAGGTTGCCCCCCGTCTTTGGCTGCATCATTCTTCCGTGCCACAGCTTTGGGGCGAGTAGGGAGCTAAAGTTATGGATACTTGACTTTTGGGAACATTAAAGTGTTTGGGTGAAAGGGGGTCTTGGGACTACCATAATATTCAATTAGCAGTTTACTTTATTCAGGGGGATACTCTGTTTTAGTGCACGCTGGTGTTGTATGCTTTTGGGGATTAGAATACTAAGGTCTATGTTTATTTGGGGCAGTTGTTGTAGGGGTGATCCTTGAATCAATAAAATGTCCTTATAATTCAAAAATAAAGGAAGAAGTTGTGTCTTGATTTTCTATATCATATATTGTTGCAAGCTGAGATAATAGTTAGTTATCATGTTTGCGGTGAAGGGTCATGTTCTGATGATAAAAGTGCTTCATGCCAAAGTCATAAAAGTGCTTCATGCCAAAGTAATTAAAGGGCAACTCCTTGTGAGGATAAGCAGCTGCTCCCAGATGCAAGCACTTCCCTTTACTCAATTGAGCAAAGGCAATACAGAACTCGGAAGAGAGGCCAGATGCAATTAGAAGAGAAACCCTGTATTTGTAGCTGCCTGTGTGGTAACAGTAACAGTAACAGTATGAGCTATGTAAGGGTTCAGATCGCCTGTGCTCCAAAGGGCAGTTTATTAGAGCAAGGAATAAAAAGCTAGTACTTGGTTAGCCTTTTTTGATGACTCGTGTGCTTGCATTTGGGTCTTTGCCTGAGGAGTGGGATCAAGGGCCCTCTCCTCCCGCCTGTGGACTTGGAAGGATCTAGGAATTTGTGAACCATGGGTTCATCATTTCCCACAGCACTGTTATGTAATGTTAATGAATATTTAGTTTAGCGCACAACTCTTCCCCGAAGGGGCATCTTGGCGCTGAGGTAACAGAAAAGTTAGGAGCAGTCATTAGAGCAGCCAGGTTTTTGAAGCCTGTGAAGCCAGTACAAGCCCTAATGACAAAGGGGAGGTTATTCCAGTGGTGAGAGGCCAGGTATGTAAAAGCCTGTCCACAGTACTTAGATGTGCAAATGCGTTGAGGGCAAAGAAGGAGCTGATTTCTTGATCTAAGGTTTCTATCTGGATGATAAGGAACAAATTTGTCCTGTAGGATTTGGGTCCCTTACCTGCCAGAGCTTTATGCGTCAGGCAGCAGAGTTTGAAAATTGCTCTTTTCTGAGTCTGAAGAGTGTCTAGGGCTGTTGCAAGGGATAATAGACTCAGAACAGTGAGCAGGCACTGGAGCCAGAACCGGAGCCAGGGTCTTTTTGAACAACCACTGAAGAAGATATTCATTATGGGGATTTTCATGACTGGCTTGAAAGAAATTGAGTATGGCATCTTTCTACAGATGTGGTAGGCTGCTGCTTGCCCAATGTCCTCTGGTGTGAGGGTGATCACTCCCCTGTGACTGCCACTGGAAAGGTAGAAGTATTTCCCAAGACATTTATCTTGAACCAAACTGTTAGCATCAAACCAAGGTGCTTGTCTGCAGGCAAGTTGGAGTAAGCTTTTTTTTAAGACTGCTAGTCGTCCATGGGACTCACAGAAGAAGCTATGACTCCTTGAATGAAGGGTTAGTTCCATTGGCAGCAGTTTCCCCACACTGGCAGATGTGCTTCCTTTTTGGGGGAGCCCTCCAACTATGCAGAAGGTAATTTATTCTGTTTGAACTTCTGTGGACATTCTTAGAGAACAATGGGTGGCCTTTTGCATGACATGCATGTACAGTAAAGGGTTTTGGGTCTGACTTACAGTGGGAGTGCTTGTGACCATGGTGCAGGTACTGCTTGAGAATACTTATAGATGCAGTATGTGGGAACATTTTCATGAGTTCCAGGGCAGACACGAGTTACAATCGGAGCCTTTCACACCTGGTGTCCTGGGACTTAACCGTACCTTAGGTTTGAGTTCAAAACTGAGCAGCAAGTATACTTTGGGGATTGCTGTACTCACACTCAGTCTTGTAGCTCGAGTTCTTCCCGAAGACATTCACAAAACGCACCACCATAATAAGCTGAGCTATAGCAATGATACTCAGAAATTGGCACAGGTCTTAACATCGATGTGGGGTTTTCTGCGTCTCAACATTTCATTTTTCATGTGGAATGTGGGTAGTGGTCTGGATTCTTTTAGAGTCCTGATGCTCTTGGCTTCTTCAGTAGATATTGAAAAGAATCAAACTCCATCGCACCCTCGGAACCCCGTGTGAACTGTTCAGTTCATGCTGCCCCTCCTGGCAGTAGGGTTCGAAGTCCACAGGATTCTGCTCCTGAACCTAGGGGAGTTGGTGGGAGTTTTGCCAACCCTGGAGCAAAGAGAGATTCTCGTTCACCACAGGTGTAGTGGCCCAGGATTCTAGTAGAGAAATGTTGGCCCACCAACTGGAAGTTTGTGTCCCATCTGTATACCAAAGTTGACAGTCTTTGTGTTTTCCAGCAGTCAGCTCTGAGATTAGTTCTGGACAGTTCATGTTCTTTTGCTTATTCCGCTCAGACTGGACCAGCCATGGTCTTAGTTGTCAAGTTTTAGCAGGAAGATTGGGCTGGGGCGCCGTGTTGGGGGTCTCCTATCAGGGGAGAAACAAAAAAATAGAAAGAGGCTGTCCCATTTAACTGTTAACCTGTGTTTGAACTTCTTATGAATCAAATTGTCCCGCTGTCTCTGCCCCACTTCCAAAAGTCTAACCCACTACTACAAAGAAGCCCTTGAATGTCGGAGACAAGTTCTCCAATGCACATCTGCTGTGCTCTCTACAAAACCCTCGTTAGGTATCACTTGGATGTAGGAAAACAAAATGGATTCCACTGTGGATACATCCATACATTTTAAACACCCATAATGACCATCCTTTACACACAAAAGTAATGTGTACACAGTCAACATCCATGTCCTGCTTGGATGGTTGAAGAACCCAATTGCAGGGGGCTGACAGACCAATTTAAAAATGCTGGAGAGGCCAGGAAGCGACTCTCCATGGCACAGGCAGATAAAATGACCTGTCCTGCCTCTAAAATCTTACCATTGTCCGTCATCTACCTGCCTCTAAAATCTTACTGTTGTCAGTCATCTACAGCTCACTGAGCTGTTGATATTCATACTCGATAGGGACGTTACACTTAGTGTGACTTTCCAGACCACAGAGCCTCGCTCTGAGTCACAATTTATGTCACAAAAAGTCTTCCACCTCACACACGTATGTTTGTGCTGAGGTGGGAGTCAAAGGTCTACAGAACTAGCAATGATGAACTCAAGGTGGGATGCATGCTCACGTTTCTCGACCCCATCACTTCTCAGTGAAACAGCCAATTAAGCCTTCCAGACTGCAACAAAACACCTCATTTAGGACTA
Organism: Lissotriton vulgaris; assembly: GCF_964263255.1. Taxonomy (NCBI): domain Eukaryota; kingdom Metazoa; phylum Chordata; class Amphibia; order Caudata; family Salamandridae; genus Lissotriton; species Lissotriton vulgaris. The sequence goes on along the minus strand of NC_141699.1, from coordinate 546,980,014 downwards.
TGGTGTACGGCTGTGGTGTTGTAGAGTAGGCTACAATATAGTACAGATCACTTGGTACTTTGCTTTTAGCCCCACTGTAAAGTAGTTGGGCACCTCAGGACGGTGCCGTTGTACAGTTTTCATAGCATGTCAGGATTAACATTACTGAAGTGTGATATGGAATGCATCACTCAAAGGCTCTGGTGGTGTAATGAACTGAAGGTAACTAGTTTCTTTGCATAGGGATCTGTGTGACAAGTAATCTACTCAGCTTGCTTCTCCATAATTGAAAATTCAAGATCCCTGAAGGGTGTGCAGGTGTGAATTGTCATGAGGAAACACTGGTGTGAAATTCATGTAAATGAGCAAATGGTCCCCTGCATTAGTGATTACTCTTAAAAATATTTCCTTGTTCTTTGATGTGTTAGTTCTCACATTAGTGTAGCCATCTTAGTCTCAAAAGCAATCAAACCGATTCCTTGGGCTTTCTAATTATCCAAAGGCATAGAGTGGATCTACACACATTCCATCTCTAGGAGGAGTGGCAAATCTGAATGTTCTCAGGGTCTCCAAGTTGGACTAGCGTGAGATGTATTTAAGATCAGATCTTCCATACTTTGGTTACTCTGGTTATTAACACATCAATTCCCGAGCTCCAGTCAATTAATAATTAAATGCAATGAATTGATCCACGCAGGGGTCTTGTCAATATATTTTCTTCTTGGTACTTTATTCGATGTTTGGTACATAGAGAATCTTCTATTCTTCAGCAACAGAACAGATAGCCACAGATTATGCCAACACGTGTTTCATCCAGGATTAACCTAGGACTTTCTCAGGGCTTAAACAAACAAATACATATTGTAATTTTAATCTAAAAACACCCTAAATCTTCTCACATAAGAGAAGAAAACCTCCACCGAAAAATCTCAAAGCAAAAGGAGAGGAAAAAATGTTTAAGGAAAAAAGAGAGAGAAAATGCAGAAAAAGGCCAATGTGCTGTACATAATTTCGAATCCATAATGTCCAATCATATATACGTGAAAAGTAAGAAACATGAGAACGTAGAGCAAGGAAAACAAAAAATAAAACAAGAAAACAAATGTGGAAAGGGAAAAGAGAGACAACGAAAAAGAATAAAGAGATGCACTAAAAGCCAAAAACCTTTAAATTCATATCCAACTTTGTGTGACAACCATTGGACCTAGAACTTTGCAGATTGTCAGTGTTGATAGTGGTGTAAAACCAAAGTCACGATGGACACCTCAATTGATGAGTGGCAAAAATATTGAGGTTTTCCATAGAATTATCAGTAAAGAACTAGACCAATATGAGGACACCATGACACATAAGAGACTACCACCACATACTTACAATCTCACAATAAATGAACAAATTGCCCTGACTCAGCTAAGTTCAAATGATGGGATCATCATTAGGGAGGCGGACAAAGGCAGCAACATTATTGTAATGGATAGGTCCATGTACGAGACAGAAATATTGGGCAATTAGCATATGTTGCCTGCTATAAAAAATGATCTTGTAATCCGATCTTTGAGATAACTAGAACCATCAATGCAGAGTTAAAGAAATGGAACAGCAAAGGTTTACTGAATGACAATGAGTACAGATATCTTATGATTGATAAACCAAGATATCCGTGCTTATATACTCTTCCAAAATGTCATTAAAATGCCACTACACCGCTAGGGAGGCCAATTGTGTCAGGCATAGGGGGACCAACCGAGAAGATCTCGGAATGTGTTGAAATTTTTTTGCAGCCCTATGTCACCAATCTGGCTTCTAATATAAAATACACTAAACACATTCTTATTATTCTTATGGATATAAACTGGGATGCATCCATGACTTTGTGGACAATGGACGTAGTCTCATTGTACACCAATATTAAGCATGAACAGTGTTTGCAAGCATTGGAATATTTTTGGATTGGAAATTATGTACAGCACACTGGTCTTTTTCTGCATTTTTTTCTCTTCTTTTGCTTTTAGATTTTTCGGAGGAGGTTTTCTTCTCTTATGTGAGAAGATTTAGGGTGTTTTTAGATTTAAATTATAACGTGTGCTTGTTGGTTTTAGCCCTGAGGAAGTCCTAGGTTAATCCTGGATGAAACACGTGTTGGCATAATCTGTGGCTATCTGTTCTGTTGCTGAAGAATAGAAGATTCTCTATGTACCAAACATCGAATACAGTACCAAGAAGAGAATACATTGACAAGCCCCCTGTGTGGATCAATTGATTGCATTTGATTATTAAGTGACTGGACTCGGGAATTGATGTGTTATTGTTCTAATCAAGTAGACATTGTCTGCGCTATTGACAGTGGAGGGTGGTCACTGTACAATCTCCCTTAAGCTTTGTCATTTTTTATATTGTTTCATTTGACGTGTTCACTTAACCTTGAGCAGTCTATACCCGTCTACTCTTTTGTGTGTGCTTACTCTGGTTATTGTTTGAGGATTTGTGATTTATTTCAGAGTATTAACCCCTCCCCTGCTGATGACGGAACCGCTCCGTCATCCGCTGCGGTGGCGCTGTGCTGATGGCGGAGCGGTTCTGTCATGGCCCTGCCTGCGCGATGCGTTCTATTGAGTGGGCGGGGCCATGACGGAACCGCTCCATCATGAGCACAGCGCAACCGACGCTGGTGACGGAGCGGTTCCGTCACCAGCATGCGCCCGCCGCTCTGCCGCCCTCCCCCCTTAGCACTGAAGCGGAATAGCTGCCGCAGTGAAGGGGTTAACTAAGGTTTCTCCTATATTGTTTCATTTGTCGTGTTCACTTAACCTTGCGCAGTCTATTCCCCACTACCCTTTTTGTGTGTGCTTACTCTGGTCATTGTTTGAGGATTTGTGATTTATTTCAGAGCATTAACTAAGGTTTATCCTATTTTTAAAAAAAATCTTAAGCAGGAAAGCATTTTGAGAGAACATTTTGTACTAATAAGAACACTAAAGGGTCTTTTTTACAGAGCTTTGGAAAAGTGTACCTCTTTCTAGCACTGGGTTGTCTGTTTACCTGAATGCTTATGTTTGTTCTTTGGCTTAAGGTATTTTACCTGGATTGATTGTCATACGGTGGAATATAGCAATGAACAATAGAAAGGTTAAGGCAAGTGAGGCCACAGTCAGGTGCGAGACAGGACATCTGCCATCCTAACCAATGTAGATTATTTGATTAGGCCTCCCTTACACTTTGTGCCTTTGGTTTTTTAAGAATCGTACTATACATGGATGAGATGGATGATCTTCGTGGTGGTCTTTGCATGTATGTGGGCTAGATTTAAGTCCTTCATTTAAAGGGGTTGCGTGTATCTGGGTCAAGATTGAGGGCCTTTGTGTAAATGCAAAGGTTTGGAACCCTCTGCATGTGAACAAAGTTTCTGCATGATTTCTTGCGATTGCTTAATTCTTCCTGTGCTTCTAATCAGCATCACCCTCAACATCCTCCTTCCACAGTGTGGGGTTCTGCAGCTCCTGAAGGCAACAATGTCAGTCCCAGTGGACCTGCCCCCAGAGTGGGAGGATGATGAGCGGATGGCCTTCCTCTTCTCGGCTTTCAAGCAGAGCCGGGATGTAAACACCACTGAATGGGACAGTAAGATGGCATTCTGGGTGCCACTGGTGATCAGCTCCCTACGCCGCAATGGAGCAGTGTCCCTGACCCTGAAAGAGCTGCAGGAAATATTCAAACGCAAGGGCAGCGCCCCCCTGGGGCTGAGTGCGGTGCTGGAGGAGATGATTAGGTGAGGGTGCTATAGTAATGGGTTTTTCATTTGTTAATGTATGATGTTTCTTTAGGTTTTTGTATTTTTTTACTGATATTTAGACGTTTTCTGAAAAGAAACCCTATGTAATAAATATATTGCTATGTGTAGGTTAATGATAAAGCATATCTTATCATGAGCATGTAAGTAAGGACACGAATAAACATCAATACCACGACCTAGTACTACAGTATTATGCTCAATTTCTACAGAGAATGGGACAAATGATGCTTGCTTCAAAAGAACAATGCATAATTGGAAAATTCATCACATCAGAATAAACATAAATAAAAATGGAATATATTGTATTCAGTCATGCAACAAGTACCTATTGCATCTTACTGATCTTATTGCTAATCAGAATAGGCTCATCTCTGGCCTCGAACACAAAGACGACATCACTCCTGCCGTGATCCTTTCTTTGGCTGCTCTCCAGAATGATGTCCCAGTTTCAGACACTGTGAATGGTTAACTAAATCAGTTATTGTGGTGCACCTCACTACTTGTCTAGATCTTTTTAGCTTTATCATGCGACAAGTAATCCACAATCCTCCCCGTCACCCTCTTGGTTGCCCATTCCCCTAAGCTACAAATATTTGCAGTGCAATTGTTTCACTTGTATGGCACTTCACTTGGGACTGCCTTATTAAGCCATTGAGATCAGGAAAACACTTCCTAAAATGTAGAAAAAGCGTAAAGATTCCCCTGTTCCACTTCTCCTATGGCCTGGGCTCAGCTGTCATCTGCAGACTTTAACCTTATTGTCATAGAACTACTACTTTTACAGCCAATCAGACTCTCAAGACTGATTATTGATTGCTCCATCCTCATTGTCAAGCATTTCCATCTTCTGAGTCATTAGTCTTTCCTTTTGCAGAATTGAATCCTTGCTATGATGTTTCTGTATCACCTGAATGTTATTCTATTAATGTGTTTCCTTTGTCAGCCGCCGCTCTGAGACTGCAATTTGTGGTTTGAGCACTCTACAAAATCTCTTCCTGAATAAATAATCAGAAACAACATAAAGTCTTCTCAAATAACTGTAATAGTCTGACTTGGATGGAACAAGGCTCGGCTCCCTTCCTCAAGCCACTGTAAAATATCATGTCACTAAACCACTGTTGTGGCACAGACCGGAGTGAAATGATTCATGACACAGCAATTCTGCACTTAGTGGAAGCCATAGTAAAAGTCACAAATGTCATAGATATATCTATCAAACCTCCATGAAGGGGGCCTCCATCCTTGCAGGGCGGCCTCTGCTGACGGAAATGGAGAGACCCATTAAAGCACAGCAGTGCACAAAAGACAGAAGCGCAGAAGCCCAATTCTGGATAAAATCCAAGTGTTTTATTTTTTCGTGGAGGTGGCTGCAAATTTCGGCAATAGTGCCTTGTTCACAGGTGAGTAGGATTGCAGTCTGTAGAATCCAGGTGCTTAAATCCGTGATGTCACATGGCTTGTGACATTCTCCTACAAATACTAGAATGCACCATTGTTGTTAATTATGGTGTAAACTGTGGTGCAATACTTGCTAATGCTTGGGTAGCATCACGACATAATAGTTTAAAATTCATATTGTTTTCTTTTTACTATCAGTGCAATCCACTCTTAAAAAATTATTGAATAGCCACGTGCATATCACATAAAACTATATGCTCTAGCAACCCTTGCTCTTCATTGTTGCTGTCACACTGTAGTCCCTCTCTCGCACGGAGTCAGGAATTTCCAAAGACAGGTGAATTCCTCCCTCATCTGCCTTTCTCACCTCCGTCGCCAATAATTACAGGGCAAATCCAATCTCTGGAATGTAGGCAAACGGTCATGCCCCCTAGTCAGTGTCCACAAATCAAACCTCCATGAAGTTGGGACTAGGTTTCCATTAAAAAAATAGATATTTGGGTTTATTAATAATTTTGGTGCCGTTTGATGGATCTTTATAAAACTTTCCAAAAAAGGTGCATCCACCCCAGCTTCTTCCTGGAAAGTTACAGGGTGATCCGTCAAGGGCAGATCGATAAAAAGGAAGGGCCCAAAACTTGTTTACCCCCATGCAATTTCCCCTAGGAACTTTAATCAGTGGAAAAGAGGATGTAATTTAAGGCGCTGTGCTTAATCCTTAACCCGTTTACTGCGGCCCCGATTTTACCGCAGTGCGGCACTTCCGCAAAACGGGCGGGGCCGCGTCGGCCATTGGCCAACGGCAGCACTGGGGAGGTAGTGCTGCCGTCGGCCAATGGCCGACGGCAGCAAGGAAGGGGTTAAGGCCCTATATAAAGTTAGCCCGACCTTCCTCCAAAATCAGCTCTCCTGGTACACTCCTAGTAGGAAACTTAGATCGAGTTCTGCACAAATGATCACTGTCCCAAGAATTAAGAAAGTAAAATGGGGCGGAAGAATGCTCTTGTAATGTGAGGGGAAACTATGGAATTCCTTGCCTCTTGCCTTACGCTCGCATTCCATCTTACAGCAATTCAGAAAACAATTGAAAACCTGGTTGTTTGCTCAATAGGCTATAGAGCTACAGCAATGGTGTGTCCCTAGTCAGACGTTTTCCTGGTTTCATCCGTATAGCGCTAAAACACCTTCTGGTATTGCGTGCTCTATAAAACTATTTCATTAATTCCATTCATTCATTCATTCATTCATTCTCACAGATGCACCCCAAATGGCTGAGTGGAATTAGACCAAATCTGTCAGAAAGCTAGTTCTTCACTCAGAAAACATGATAAATGTGATTTGGTGCAAATCTGTTTAGTGGTTTTAGAGAAATGAAGGGTAAAAATGCATAGATAACTAGAGATGCGTAAATACTGTGGGACCGGCAGATCAAAAGATAAGATCTGATTGACTGCCTTACATCAACAAAGCTGCTTGGCAATCATTTTAGGACTCAAGGACTCAGTCCCTGTGTCTTGCAAAGTAAAATAACATAAAGGGATGCAGGGTAATAGTAACCACACCCATTTGGTCGTTGTCTAGTTGTTCCAGAAGGACACCACCTGGGGGTCCAAACAGTATTTTTTTCTTTAGCAGTACCGTGGCAAAAAGAAATAAATGAGTCCCTGCCTTTTTCAATTAGAATCCTTCAGGGGTGGGGGCACACTATCTTTTTTACATATCTGGGAATTGTGTATGTGCCAGGGGAGCCACCAAAACAAAACTGAATGGAAAGACAGCATGAAAGTGGGTTCCCTGGGATGCCATAAAAAAAAAGATAGGCTGAGGGTGACCCGGGCATCCAGAAAGTAAAACAAATAAATTTAAAAATAGTCGCGCTTCACCATGTATCGCTTAGGACCTCACTTGACATTGCATTTTCACCTAACTGTAACGTCACTTTAACCTTTTTCAGTAAATTTCTGAGGGTTTTTAATGTAAAGTAAGATATTATTACAAGCTCTATCTATAACTTTCTCTTTAACCTTTGTGTTTTTTAGAGGACATTTATATATATATAATATATGTTGCAATGCCACACTCCTTGTTTCAGAAACTGTAACATGTATATAGATTGTACGTAAATTAAGAAGCCCACTCTCAGAATAAGGCACACTCGGCAGCTAATACTACCAACCTCTTTTAAATAAGAAGGTCTCAAGGAAGACATCTATGATTAATATTTCTGAAGCATATCAGGCCTAATTCAGTAAAAGTAGAGATAGCATTAGAAAAAGAACAAGTAATTTGCTATTGATTAACAGGTGTATGTATGTGTGTGTGTGTGTATATATAAAATCAGAATATACAGGGTAGTTATAGTTATGCTGACTTTTTACCCATACTGAACCAAAGAAATTCAGCAGTTATAGTTATACTTATGTTAAGAAACTATGACTTGTTGCTGCAAGTTACTTAATGGCACGAGTTATAGTTACTTCAGATAAGTATAACTTTACTGCTGAATTTCTATGGTATGTATGGCTAAAAAGTCAGCGTGACTATAACTACCCTGTACTCTCTAGTTTTATCAGTGAATTTCAATGTTTTTTTTTTTGTTGCTGGGGGAAAGTTCACATAGGATCTGTGGATAGTAAATTTCAGCGAGGAATAACAAACTACATTTTACGGTCATAAGTGGTCCCTCAGGGACCCCTCTATGCGCCCTCTGGAGTCAGGATACCTACATCCTGCCCCTTCTGTCTGTTTTACAGTGTATTTTCCCCTCACCTAGCCTATGCAAGGAAGCAGAATTGCGGCCACAACTTTTCTTTCAAGCTGGGACCTGGCAATCAGGGGCATTCTTTCACCTCCAAATTTGCGGACAATTCGCAGGTAGAACAGCGAATTATCTACATCCCCAGATATACTAACGTGTTTTCCATTTACTATCTCCCAAACTACTGAATGGATTTATACCAAAATACACAAAGCACAATCTGTGTACCAGGATCTAGCTTCCTGACAAATTCGGTGTAATTCCGTCCAACGGTTCATGCTGTAAGCTCGTTCAAAACTCCTATGGGAATGAACATGGAAAAAAAAAGTTTTGGGACCCCACTTTTTTCTCTGCCCCTGCTTGATGATCCACCCCAAAACTTACCAGAACAGCGCCTCAAGTACCGGCACATTTTTGGGGAAAATTTCATGATGATTCATCAACCCCCACCAAAGAGGTAAACAACTGAAAATCACCTTTTTGATAGTAACTAGGCTGTAACTATACCTACTGGCAACCTCATGTCGTGACGCTGGCGTTACACTGAGCTTCCACAGCAGCAGATGCTTTGGTTCTCCAGGCTTAGTTTGTCCAAAATCTTTCCTTTTGCTTTGTTTCTCATGCCATTGCTTTTCCATTTTTCACTTGTTCCAGGCGTGGCGAGCTGCAGAAGGAAACGCAGTTTGTGGCTGGAGTGGAAAGTGGCTGGATCTCATGGGGAGTGGGGCTGCTCGTGGTTAAGCCCTTGAAATGGACATTATCAGCGGTGCTAAGTGGGAGCAAGGTCCCTGCAGATGAGCCCTTTGTAGTTCTTGAACTCATAAAGGTGGGTGCTAATGACATCTGTTGGTATGTGTCTGGTTTCTTCTCACCCAGTGAGTCCACTAATTTAGTATTTCTTTGCAGGGTGAAACACATGCATTGCCTTATAAAGAAGGTACTTAGCAAGTCTTCAATTCTACCAATTTGCTCTGCATGGCTTAAAAAACGTACGGTAGCCCCTCAAACGTTGATTGCCCACCTTCCTCGTATAGTGGTAGGCTACACAATCTGCTAACCTTGACTTTTCTGTTGCTTGAATAGGGGAGAGATCTAGGTCAGGTAGATGGGGGTTTTGCAGAGTTGTGTGTTTGGTCTCCGTTTTTCAGGAACAGGTGGTCCTGCAGGCCAGTACTAAGTTAGACTGACAAAAGCTTGATAAAGGTCTTGGCCAGAATAAGTGGCTGCTTCAAGGCAGGGTCCCTTCCCTTTTTATTTTAATTTTAATTTTTTTATTGAACCAGATTCCTACAGACAGTATAAGCAGGAAAAAGATGAAATACAATAACTTAATTACAAATAATACAAATATAGTTGATACATCCATCCTAAATAGCTATGGCTATTAAAAGAAGCGACATGAAGTTATAAATCATAATATACATACCAAAAAATACAAATATATCAAGTACAGTTTTCCAATTTAGTATTGGGTGCCATATTGAGTCACCACGATTCTTTGCTCTAATTCCTCTTGTAGCATAAATAGCTGTCCCATAGCTAAAAACTGCTAAGAATCTGGCTAACCACATGTGGAAGCTAGGGGGTTCAAGTTCTTTCCAACGAGATGACAAAATAATTCTAAGGACAGCCGTTCCAATAAAAAGCAATTTTTCCTCTTGTTTTGAGAGTACTACGGAGGAGTCGTAACCAAACATAAACAAAGTATCGGATTCTGGGAGTTTACGCCCAAATATCACCAGCCAAAATTCATTAATCGCTATTTTAATATGATCAAGCTTTGGACAATTACTAAACATATGTATTAGTGTCGCTGGGCCCTGCGAACATCTAGGACATAGATCGTTTTCCCTTTTACCCCAGTTAAATAGTTTAGCAGGAGTATAGTAGAGGTTAAATACAGTTTTATACGTCTGAGCTTTAAGATTACTAGCCATAAACAAAGAATCACTTAGTTCCAACACTTTATAAATATCAAAATTAGGATTACTAATTTTTCTTACCCAGTTTGCTTCAGTTTTCTCCAAATCATCTTGGATGTAAGTTATTAAAATGTCATACAGTAATCCTATTTTAATATTTGGTCTATTAACAGCTTCTATAATATCCACTCTTAGACTTATGGCTGTTCCTTTAGCTTTGAGATAAGCATAAATTTGTACATATTTAATATAATCACCATTAGATAAATTATATTTATTCTTTAAATCTATAAACTTAGTTTCAATTTTTTTTAACAGAAATTCCTTTATTCTGCGGATTCCAAGTCTTTGCCATTTCCTGGTTTAACATCATGAGAAAAACCATGAGTGGTCCTTGGTTGCCATAATGAAGTGTATCTATTAAATTTCGTAATTTTCATGTGTTTAGCAATCCTAGCCCAAACCTTCCAGGCACTATTTACAATTTCAAATGTACATATTTCCCTAAAATGTTTGGTTTCTGTTTGTTGTAGAAATAGCCCATTTACATTTCTTCCAAGAACCAAATCATAAATTGATGGTGTTATATTGATGTCCACAGTAGCTATCTCAGGGCTGTAGTTAAACATGGGTGACATTAATTAAAAAAGTGCTGCCCAATGATATAGACTTGTATTGGGAATGGCAAGCCCACCTCTATCTCTCGGTAGTGATAATAGCTTATGGGATCTCCTGATCTTTCCTTGTTGCCATAAAAATTTACTCATCAGAGAATTGCAATTCCCTTTGCAGTAGAATCCAAAACTTTAAAAACACTTGACTCTCAGGCAGGGTCCCTTCCCATGTCTTTTATGTGAATTTCGTCCCCTGGCTGCCTTTGTCTTGTTCTTTTCCCCATTACCACTCTTCTCTTGGTCCCTGTTCCCATTTCTGAATTCCTTACCATATCTTATTGACTTCCTTTTCTATTGCCTTTGTCTTTACCTTGTTATCTGGTCTCCCTTTCCCTTGTGTTTATATTCTGGCCTCATCTCTCTCCTAGTGATCTCGCTCCACCTTGTATCCCTTCCGCAATCTCTTTTGTGGCCTTTCTTTACATCGGCACCCTAGTTCTCACTTTCATTTCCCATTGTCACGGTTTCCCTTATTTTTTTGCCACCTCTTCCTATTTCCTAATTTCCTTTCCACATCTTTTCCTGAGCACTTTTGCCTGGTTTCCTTTCTCCTCTACCTGGATTTCAACTAGCACTTTCTTTGTCTCCTACTATTTTGCTTTCTTCCCTTCCTAATTTCAATGGTTTCATCACCTTTTTGTGCCTTCCTTGTTCCCTTTACCTGGTTTACCTTAGCTTTGTTTCTCTCCCTATTTTTCCGACCTTCCTCTGCCTTTTTCCTGATTTAATTCCCCTTTTTTCTCCGACTTCATCTCTCACCCATTCCCTCATTCACACACCTCTTTTGCCAGGTTTAATTCCCTCTCCTGCATCTGTTTTCACCCTCTTTCTCTGGTTTCATCCCCCCCTACTTCTCCGTAGTTTCAGTCTCTCTCCATACCCTGGTTTATTCCCCTTCTTTCCTTTTGCCCTTTTCTCTGATTTCACCCTGCCACGTTCTCTGGTTCTGTTGTCTCCTCCTAATTCATTCCCAACCTGCCCTTTCCCTTGTTCGATTCCCCATTTCCTATATTTCCCTCCCGACCCGTTTCTTTCACCCCCAATTCCTTCACCCTCCCATCACCACTCTTTTGAAATGTGCCACTGTCCATGTGCCACCTCCTTGTCTTAACCCCCTTCCCATTCGCCTAGTTTCCAACCCTGTTTCTCTAGACCATCTCTCCTTTCATCCACTGCTTTTTCTACATCCTAATTTATACAAGAGTGAGGACGGGCAGTATGAAAATGAATGTTCCTTGCACCCTCTGTGGGCGAGATACAACCTCAGCATTATTGTAGCTTTCCCGTTTCGAGGCACACCATGTGATAAAATGGAGCCTTTTCGATGTCGTTAAATATATTAAATCCTACAATAAGTGCCTGGACATGCTTTAGCGAGGGGTTTGCTGAAAACTAGGGAAAGTATATTTAGATGATCACATGTATCTTTAAATCACCTTAAATTACTGAAAACGCAGCTTGTATCAAATTCTCTTTAATGTGCAGTTACTTTAAACTACCCATTCTGAGACCTGTGTCTCAGTTTCTACGTTGGTTGCGTACACCACCGCCCCTCTGTCAAGCTTTCGGCTAGAACCCTAGCATGGCCCTCAGGCCTTAATGGTTTCTTCAGGGGTGAATCTAAGAACTGATGAAAAAGAAACTATCAAAATAAGACAAAAGAATAGGCCTTAAAAGGTCAAAATAATTTGCTGTTTGTTACTTAAAAAGAGCCAGTATCGTTTTTGCTGGAATTACACACTAAAGGGTCCTGTAACACCCTAGGTCACTGGGAACGGCGTTCACCCAGGGCTTTGGGGTAGAATAGGATGAAATAGGGTTAAAGTTTGCAAACACCTTGCAGTAGCTGTGGAAATGTTGGAGTAAAAGACCGTATTCCAATGATACAAGAATCTACTTTTCCAACCTACAGAAAGGTTGACCCCATAAACAGATATTGTGCAAGCGGATTAACCTTGCTTTTATTCGGAAGTGATGAAAAACAGATAGAGGGCGCCATGGCAGCCAGGGTGGTCTTCATCACTAAGAGTAGACTGAGTGATAGTAAAGAAAGTGTCGCTGTTGAGACGGAAAAGTCCTCTGCATGGTAAAAAATGTCTACCTTTGTCCTGAGTGTCCAACTATACCAGAGGTATACAAACTTTTCCATGTTTAGCCCCCCCAGCTGAATTCCCCCAGATGTTGGGCCCCCCCACCACCCGATTGAAACCTTGGGAATCTGGCACACCACATGATCGACTGCAACGCGCACACCACGGGCCATATCCGGCAAACAATGCTCAACACAACAAGAGTGCCTAGCAAACTGCAGGCCTGTGAGTGGGTGTGGCGAAACGACAGAGGCGTACCACACAGCTCAAAACACAATCCTAAAAGGCAAAGGAAGTCATCACAACCCTCCCCATCCATCATGTACACCTTGTCATCCACCAACTCCCCCACCATTCATTCCGTCCCTCCATCTGTGCCCCATCCGCATCCAAACCCATTCAACCACTTGCAAACCCATCCACCATCCATCCCTCCATCCATCATCTCACCCATCCATCCCTCCATCCACCCCCTCACCCATCCATCCATCATCCATCCATCCCTTCACCCAATCCATCCCCACACCAATCCATCCACTCTTCCACCCATCCATCCACCCACTCACTCATCCAGCCAACCACTCACCCCTTCACCCAAGCTATCCTCCCACTCATCCATCCACTCCTCCATCCATCCATCCACTCCTCCATCCATCCATCCACTCACTCATCCATCCAACCACCCACCCTCTCACCCAGCCAGCCATCCCCCCACCCACTCATCCATCCACCCAGTCACTCATTCGTCCACCCACTTATCCATCCCTCCCGCTCTCCACCCTCCCCCTACTCATGCATGCACTCTCTGACCCATCCATCTCCATGCTCCTCTCCTCACCCATCCATGCACACACCTACCCATCCACTCTGCCAATCAATCATCCATGTCCTCACTCATCCATCCATCCATCCTCCCCCTCTCTCTCCATTCCCCCCTCACCCATCCACCCTTCACCCATCCACCCACTCATCCATCCACTCATCCACTCATGAATCCATCCATTGACCTCTCACCCACCCCTTCACTCCTCCATTCATCCCCCATCCATCCACCCTCCCATCCCCACATCCACCCCTTCACTCATCCATCCATTCATTCATTCACTCTTTCACCCATCAATACATCAATCCATCCATCACCTCTCTCATCCATCCACCCACGGACTCGTCCACCATCCACCCCCCATCGATCCATCCACCATTTCACTGATCCATCCATTCCTCCACCCATCCATCTACCCTTCCAACCATACACACATCCATCCACTCCCATCCATCCCTCCACTCATGCATCCATCCTCTCTCCCACCACCCATCCACCCCTTCACCCATCCATCCACCCCCTCACTCATCCATCCACCCCCCCCCCACCCATACATCCACCATGTCACCCACACATCCACCATTCCACCCATACATCCACCACTCCACCCATACATCTATTTACCGACATGGCAACATAACGGACGTCTGGTGGCCGGCTCTACCCGACATCCCTCACACATTTGATGATTCAAATTCGAATCTGCAGACCAACATCAATGAACACAGACACTTCGGTGCCCCACACAAAGATCCTCATGAGTTGATGACCGCAGACCAGAGCCCACCGTCCCGATTCATGGCCCAAACCCGATTGCAACCTCTCCCTCCCTTCCCAAAATAACTGAAGTACTCCCGCGCCCCCCCCCCCTCCCCCTCACTGCCACCCCCCTTGAAAGGCTGGGCCCTGGGCCAGAGCGCACCCCGCCCGTGCCTCAAACCCTCTCCGGAAACCTTCTCTCCCTTCTGGGAAGAGCTAACTCTCCCAGGAGGGGGCCAATTCACAGAGTCGACAGCTTCAGCTGCAGTGGGAGGCAAGGGGTCTCCTCTGCTAAAGCTGAAAGCGTGTCTGTTTGTTTGCTTTCGTTTTTAGCAGATGAGACTCCTTGCCTGCACTGCAGCCGAAGCTGTTGACTCCATGAATTGCCCCCTCCTGGGAGAATCACCCAGACAAAGGAACGGGCACAAAGGGAAGATCGGAGTGGAGCGCACGCCCCCCCGGGGATGGTGCCGCGCCCCCCCCCCCCCCCCCCCCCCACAGTTTGAAGAACCCTGAACTATACTGTTGTCTTGTTCGCTAATGCTTATTTGTGTTGTCATCGGCAAACACAGATTATGCGTGTGTGCCATGACATAGGCCTGTCTTGCAGAGTGCAGTTTTGTTGGAAAGCGCTACCCTCATAGTGTTAGAACGCTACCAGCGTCACCAGGAGTTAAGCAGCATGAGCGCGGCAGCATACGGTGTAGTGATCCATAGAAGTGAACAGGTGTTTTTTATCCCGTGCCACTGTAGTGACGCCTACACGCTCACTCAACTTTTTAAAGTTCCACTGTTGTACTCTTAACTTCTACTTGGCCTACATCAGGTTGATGTAGAGTACTGCGTAGCGCAGGAGTAGTGACTGCGCTGGGCCTGGGAAGAGTTAAACACAGGGTAAAAGCAGCACTGTGCAGTATAAGTGTGGTTACTGCATGTACTGGATTTATGTATGCCAGTGAGTAATACGTTACATGAGCGATGTAGTGCTGTGCAGTGCATGCATAATAATATGTATGCTTGAGGGAAGTACAATACATGAAGGGTGAATGTTGTGCAGCGCACACATAGTGAGTGTGTGTTGGCAGTGTGTGTGTTTGCAAATAGCACACCCATGGTAAAATACAGAAAAACTATGGTACTGAGCAATGCACGCAGACTGAATGTGTGTGCTGAATGTATGTGTCTGTAGTGGCACAATGAATGGAGTTTACGGTACTAGAGAGTATGTGTGCTGTGAAAGCACACGGAGTGCAAGTGTGCCTGCAGTGGCACATTACATAGAGAACCTTGGGTTCCATTGTGGGAATCCCAGGCTTTCCTGTTGAAAACATGAGGAGTAGAAGAAGACCCCCAGACAGATGTGTTTTTCTGCATTCCTGTGAGCGGGGTTAATCTTTTGATGCACGGGTCACTGGATGAAATCCAGATGTGAATTCTGGTCACTCCCTTCAAAAGAAGCAGAACCTCAACATAAAACGTCAAAAACTCCGTCCATAAATCACATTTGGTGTCTGGAAAAGGACTATAAAAAGGGGGAGATTTAGACCCCAAGCTTACTCATCTGCCTAGCAGCGAGATGGGCTGTGTGAGAAGGGAAAGCTTTGCAAGACTTCTGCTTGTGACCAGGACTGAGGCCCAAGACCTTATAGTTTCCCTGCTTTGAGAGGGGACATCACTGCAGAAAATAAAAAGCACCTACCCTGGAACACCTGCACCTCCCCGCTTGCCAAGACCAGTGTGCCCTGTGAAGAAGAGGAGAGCATTGGAGGGAGCATAGATAAGTGGGAAAGCCCGTATCTTGAGAAATCACTGTGTGAGGATTTGACTGTGCACTAATACGGTTTTTGCCAATGTGCAAGATTGTTTTTGGCAAACCCCGTATGACAAGAGAAGGCTGCCATGGACTGATCTTTCATCGAGGGCTTTTCAGGAAGCACTAACCCAGTACTGCCTCGTTGCAGTAACCCCATATTCCAGAAGTGGCCACCATTGAAGTATTTGTGTGACCAGCATGCCGGGGCCCGTGAACACCTTAGCAGCAATCCCTGTGTGCCAGGAAGGGCCGCCATGTTATGTTAGATGCATTTCTAAAGCACAGCGGTTACCCAAAGGTCTACTGGCACTAGCGACTATCCTCTGAGCACAGAGCGCTGTAGAGATGTTACATGTTAAAAAGCCACTTTTTTAGTCCTTTCCATTGTGTGGGCTATTGCATCAGAGGAGTCTTTTGTGTCCGAAGGTACAGCTGCAACCCCTTATGCCAGAAGGGGCTGCCGGTACTAAGTTGCCAAACATTTTGGGCCGTCACCCGGGACTGGGGAGGCTTTGATGGACAGGTCGAACCCATACAACGAGATCTGCTGTGACTGACCCCTAGTACCAGGAGGACATCGAGGAGGTTGTTGCACCCTCTCTGGGCTCCAGTCGGGAGCCAAAGGATTGCATTAACGCTGGGGAGAAAGTGACTCGCTGCATCTTCGCAAGCTGGAAGCTGCTCTGATTACTGAAGTGAGCGAGCAATCCCGCTCATGAGAGGAAGAGTCTGCACCTGCCGCATGCCAAATCCTCCTAGCAGGATCCGAACTCATTAGTGCCCATGCTCAATGGACCGGCTACAACATCAAACTCTTCTGTGCTGCAGAAGCTGGTAAGACCCCCCCTTTTGTACCGCTGTTGGCCGCCATAAGTGTGGCAGGGTATGCTCAGACGTGAGTCCCTTGCTCACTTTGCCACTGGATTCAAGCAAGCCGGGCTGAAGACGGCTGGAATGCCAGAAACCGGTCCTCGGAAGCTTGTTTCCGGTCCAGGGAAGGCATGGCTTGGCAGTTCGGGCTGGACTGTTCCCATGAGGCACAGGGTCAGACTGATGTGCATATAGCCATGTCTGAACTGGGGTGGCAGAGTGGGCTAAAGAACGGTGATGGATTAAACCCAGATCTTTTGACTGGGTGTGAGTGTTTGATTGTTTCAGATGCTCCGTCCATTGCCACCCCCTTTTGTACCAAGACTTGAACTGGGCCTGTGGGGCCCTGGGGAATTTGCTGCTGTAGGTGCTGTGGCACCATAGACATTTTTGACTAATTCCCAATAGTGAAAGGGGAACTCTGAATATGGCCTACTAGTGTACATTCCCTGGATGCAGTAACAAGTGAATGGGGAATAATCACAACCACAATACACGGAAGAGGGTGAGACAGGTATTAGCCTGACAAACCGTCCCAGCCTCGAGGGGACTGTGTTATTGCTTGCTAATGTCTTTATACCTCTGCATGTGTAGAGTTAGGAATTAAAAAAAAATGTTATATAAAATAAAAGCAGGTATTTGACTGGACATTGATTTATCGACGGTACTATGTGTACTTCTGAGTTAGGGGTTGTGTTCACTTACCTGCATTCACTCTATTACCGCCGCCCCTTCCCCACCATCTTGAGAACCTTTGACTTCCAGTCCAGAGCTAGCATTGAGAATCAAGTGGAGAAGGGGTACTTGGCACAGTTGCTCAGGTTCCATACTAGGTCAGACCCAGGGACATCAGGAATAAGAGGCCTCAACCACGACAGTTGGGCCTTGTAGCCCCTGCACGCATCATGGCCTTCCGATGGGGGTTCTGACAGTCACTAACCCTGTCAGGCCATACACCGTTACACTGATGAGTCATGGGACAAGTTGTTCTGCTAAACTCCTGTGACTGGTGCACACTGGGGGCATCACGTAGAACTGACTCAACATATTGGTCTCCATTCATTTTAGGTCTTTACACCAGAGTCATGTTTCCCAATCTGTGTGCAAGACGATTTTAGGTGGGTCGCGAATGTTCAAGCAATTCTGTATTTATCCGTCACGTTTGCTGTGCTTTAAAGACAGAGGTCAAATGTCATTCTGTCTTATGACATATTGCTGCTCATATTTTTGTAATAGGGGATTGGTATTTACAAACTCTTCTCACTTTGCAGTCAGAGAAAGTAAAGTGTATTATGTGACAATCTTGCTGGTGTACAGGGAGTGTGAAAGACAAGGCTGTAGGATGTAATTGTTTGTAACACAACCACATGTAATTACCTGTAAATGAAATGCACACCTTCAGTAGTTAAGAAAGCAAACATGAAGCACTTTTTTGTTATTCTTGAGTGTGAGAAAAACAAATATTTTAATAGGATCAAAACATATCAAGACACTTTACTTGGTGATGCACAAATGATAAATAATTTCTGAAACACAATTTCCACACATTTTTGTGCATGATATTTTTAGCAGTAAAGCTGAACATCTGTGATATTTATTGGTAATTACAATGGAAAATATGCTGTCTGTAAATGGCAATGCGCTACCACATGCTGCTTTAGTTACATTTAAAAATCGTCTGTCCATTTAAGCTAGGTGGGTTGCGAAAGGTTGTTCCTAAAATTGTGTTGTGGTTGTAAAAGGTTTAGGAAGCACAGCTATAGAGGTTGGTAAGGCAGCTGCATGTGATCTGCTAAAGTCAAAAGTAAAACTGAAATATTGGTTCGGTATAAGAGTGTGTAACTCAAAGTTGGGACCGCAGAGGGAACCCATTGCCTAATCGCACTGGCTACCACCTTTTTAAATCAATTGGTGGCTCAGTAGATAGAAATATCCTCATTCCAGTCTTTCTCCATAGCAGACAATGATGGAGAGAGTGAGAACATCAAATGTGATAAAGGTAGAGTAAAATGCTGAGTGTATTTTCAGATGCAGTGTAACTACCTTGTACTTTTGTTTGATTTTTATCCTGGGCCCATACCTAAGGCCTTTAGAAGACTGATCTTCACCTGGTCCAAGACCATGGTATCAATCCCTCCTCAATTTCCTCTCAATCGACGTTTCTATTCCTTTGATTTCCTAGTTCAGATATCCATACCCTCTTAACACTCTCACACCTTGTCTGACTGGCACTAATCATAGACTGTGTCTTCTGCAGGAGAAGGCTGCTGCTTTATTTCACACCTACCAAGAGTCTCCATTGTCTTCCCACCCTATCATATCCCTCGCTGAACTGCGCTTACTCTGCTCCGAAGTCTGCAAGGATGAAACGGTCTTCTGCCTGGCGCTAGTCCAGCTACAAAAGGAGAAAAAGGCATTAGTGGTGGACAAGAATGGAGAAAAGGTAAGAGGAGAAGCTCTGTACTGATATTTTGGGAATTTTCTATAAGTTTTTGGAGCCACATCAAGAAATTGCGTTGAGCCCCAATGGTGGGAGTGACAAATCTATCAAGGGCTGACTTTCCAATTCCTTGAGTCTGCGTTTATTGCCTCCTTCGGGTTTGTCTACTCTATATTAAGATAGTAGGTAGATTGATGGCCTTTACGTTTGACTGACCTTGCCCAAGCTTTACGGGCTTTTCAGAGCCCAAGCCTTATGTGGTAAGTCACAAACTTCTCTATAAAGCAGCCCACCGCTGCCTAAGCTTTCACATGTTTCCAAAAGGTGTGCATGAAAATGGAGTGAAGGTCGTGTGCTTAGTTTCCTCATTGATGAGTGTAAGATCTAAAGGCCTTAATTAAGGTTCAGAAGATGCTGGATATCTGCCAAAAAAGTAGTGGTTATCCAGTGTGCCTATTAAGAATGCATTGAAGTCAAATGCACTCTAAATGTGGTAGGTGGGATGTTCCCCACGATTGGCAGATTTCACAGTCTGTCAAAACTCTAAAGAAGGTCCAACATTTCTAATGTTTTAGATTCCCAGAAATGATATTTGGTCTGGCTTAGCTGGCAGGATGACTTGCTGAGTTAAGTGCTTCTTGTTAACTTCTCTTGTGATTTACAGGTCCTGCGGTTAAGTCTCTCCAACCCAAATACAGCCTTTCATCATCATGAGACTGACGACGCGGGTCGCCATTAAATTGGTTAATAGTAACACAACTCTTATTTACAGTGTTTATAAACAAACCAAAACCGTAGTATGTGTGGTATGTAAAAATAAGTTCATCTTAAATTGATTGCGGTTCCTGTTAAGATATCACCCTAGGAAAGTATGCGGTCTCCAGTCGAAAATACTCTGGGTTTCTGTGTACACCACAAGTGCATGAAAATGTCCAGCCTCTTGCACATTACCTCTTCCTCTATGGCAACACTTTGTTCTAAATAGTTCTGTGAAGAAATATATTTTCATTTAAGAATTACTGGTTGTCCTTAAAGATTTAGGAGGTAATTTATGTTTTTGGAAAAGTAGGACATCAATTGAAGTCCTGCTCCACCATGCCTGCAGTTTACCTGCGTGTCCTGGGATTAGACAAAATCCTCCAAATTCTGCCGCCCCCCTCCCCCATAAGCCACCTACACTTTAAACTGTTTCTACTGACGTCTGCTCACTGTACTGTACCCTCTCATATTACTCAACATATCTGTGCATATCTCCACTACCTACATTGTGAAAATAAATTGCAGATTAAGCTGCCGTCAGAAATCCAAGTATGCACAACAACACATCATCTTTTGAAGCAAACACACTTATTCTGGAATGTTGAAGTCTCCAGGGAGTAGCGGCTAAAGCATTTCAATAATAGCGTCTTCTAAATATTCTTTGACTCGTTCTTCCCGAAAGTGAAAATGTGAGAGCCTGAGACTGCTGGTGAGAAATCCACCCCACCCCCTCCCCAATTTCATTTGCATCCATATCCTTACAAGCGTTGTAGTGAATGTCTCCTCGCATGTTACATCAGCATAAGGAGTAGGGATACTGATCCAGCATCATACTCTCATTTGCATCCTGTTGCTAACATGGGGTGTTGGGAATTCAACTTTTAAATAATAAGAGCTTGACGTGAAATGTTGAGAGAGTCGAGCTTTTGATTACATTAGGATTATCAAAAGAGGAAAGCTTATGCGTAGGCATCCAGTGTAGGAATTAAACTCCCAGTGCTACGCCCTGCCCTGGGGAAAAAATCTTCTCCTGGGCATGTTCAGTTTGGGGGTTTGTCCTTTGCCAGATCATCTGCTGTACTACGAAGCTGTAAGGTTAGCTTGCATGTACGTTCCTATGGGCTTAGGTCATACTGGTAGGTGGAGACAATGGATGGTAACCATGGAAGGTTGGGGTATGAGGTATTAGGATGGTTCAATTTTGCTTTGACTTCTATCCTGAAAGATCATAATTTAGGACGAGAGCCTTCAGATTAGGGAGTACCCACCATGCCACTGGTGTGGGCAGCATGGCGGTTGATGGGGAAAGTAATGTTCCTGTGCTGTTAAAATATGTCGATTTGTTTGTATTCCTTCTCTCCCACTTAGATTGTGAAGTTTGCCCGTGGTCTCAAAGATAAAGTGTCTCCTGTGAGTGATGTGGACATGGGGATCTATCAGCTGGTTCAGAGCGAGAAGATGCTTTCTCTCAAAGTGGAGACCCTGTCCGAAGAAGCTGAGAGGTAAAACTTATGTCTTCAGTATTGTCACTGGTGTACAATATATTCTAACCAGGGATCCATGCCAAGGTCTCAGGTGGGTCTTTTAACCTCAGCGCAACCTTCCAGTCCACCACTGCTTATTCCTGGTGTGGTTTGTATGCCACTACCATGTAGATAAGTGTCACTATAATGAAACCTCTATATTGAGAGTCACTACATCGAAAGTACCAGTAGTGTTTAATATATTTATGATGCCATTGTGTAGCTCTAGTTGGGTCAGAGTTTCTATAGGAAAAGTGTTTTTTGCTAATAACTTTGGCGCCTTTGCCAAATCTTCACAAAAATTTAAAAAAAAACAAAAGGCCATTCCACTGTAGCTCCTTACTGGAAAATTTCAGGGTGTTCCTTCTACCAGGAGTCAAGAAAAAGGAGGGGAATCCCAAAACATGAATTTCCCATGTTAAATCCAATAGGAAAATTTTAAGAAACGATCTAGAAACTGAATTACTGAAAATCTGGCAAAAAGTTAGACCTTTACTCAAAATGCCTGCTTTTCATTAATTGGTGTAAACCGGTACAGGCGTTTTCACATTTAAAGCGGTGTTTTGGGTTGTTAAGGGCAACCTCTCCGTTACTCAAGTCACCTCACCTTCCCTCTCCTCCTGTGAACTCCTCTGCCTAGACATCATCAGTGAGGGCAAACAAGTATGTACTCTACATCTCATTTATCACCCGCCTGGTGACAATCTCATATTCTCCCAACAAGTCATGGACCTGATCACTTCCAACGCCGGTCGGCAGACCACTCAAGTCTATCTGGGTGACTTCAATCTCCGCTGGAACGATCAGAAAGACACTTCAGTGAATAGTCTAAAAACTTTCCTCAATGCGCTTGACCTCACCCAATTATGTGATAAACCAACACACGACAAAGGAGCAATACTCGATCTCATCATTGCCAAAGAGAACGCTATTCAATTGGAAGCGATTCTACCCTGCGATTGGTCAGATCACCACATTATCACCTTCTTTATCAACGAAAAAGTTAAACCTAACCCTATTCAACCAATCAAATCCAAAACATGGAAAAGGGATTTGAAGAATCTTAACCCCTCCACCATACCTCCCCACATCGGCAACCTCCTCCTTCCCCCTTCAGGGGCCTCAGATGTTCAATCACTGACTGACCACTACCTTGACTCTATGAATACAATAGTCAATGAAGTCGCCCCTCTGCAACTGAAGAGAGTCTCCACCAAAATCTCTAACCCCTGGTATGATGACAGTCTCAATGACGAAAGGCGTAATATGCGAATGGCAGAGCGCACCTGGAGATCGGACCCTTCAGCACTGCATCTCAAAAAGCTCAAGAACAAGAGAAATGCCTACTTTAGGAAAATAAAGCGCACAAAGTCGGACTTCTTCAGCCGCCAGTTGGACCAAGCGAAGAATAGGCCAAGAAAACTGTTCGAGCTAATTAAGACCCAAACAAAGGCACAACCCACACAATCAAATAACACAACAAATGACACTCCACACTGTGAAGCCCTCTCTGCTTTCTTTAAACATAAGACTGACAACATAAGAAATGACCTCATCATGGATGTAAATCGATACTCCAACTACACCGGAATGGCTGACACTCAACCTAAAAACAATGCATCCTGGCAGTACTTCGACACCTACTCGGAAGAAGCTATACACAAACTGCTCTGCACTCTGAAGCCCTCTAATCACCTCACAGACCCTCTACCTGCTAATGCTGTAAAAGACTTTATCCCCTTGCTCCTCCCTCTCTGGACCAAGATCATTAACAGCTCTTTGCAACAAGGACACATTCCAGACTCCCTTAAGGTGGGGCAAGTCACGCCTATACTCAAGAAACCTACAGCTGATCCGTCTGACCTAAACAATTATCGGCCCATCACCAATATCCCCACCCTGGCCAAACTGCTGGAGAAATGTGTCCAACTCCAACTAACAAAACACATTGACCATTTTGACCTCCTCAACCCTCATCAATCAGGTTTCAGAGCGAAACATAGCACGGAAACAGCAATGACACACATAATTGATGACGCCCTCCAAATTCTGGATCGTAATGAGTCCTGCCTCCTCATCCTTCTTGATCTCTCGTCAGCATTTGACACGGTCAAACATGAGAACTTGTTGGGGCTACTAAGTACTAGGATGGGGCTATCAGGAACTGTTCTCAAATGGTTTTCGTCTTTCCTTCACAACCGGTCTCAGAGGTTCAAGATTGACAATGTACTATCTACACCTGTGCCTGCAGATCTAGGGGTTCCACAAGGATCCACCCTCTCTCCTACACTGTTCAACTTCGTTATGGAACCCCTCGCCACCTTGCTTCAAGCATCCAATGTTCAATTCCATATGTACGCTGATGACACACAACTCTACCTAAAGTTACAGTCCCCGGAAGATATCAAACAGCTGAATTCCACGCTTATTAACACCCAATCCTGGCTGGCCAATAATCACCTCAAACTGAATGCTCTAAAAACTGAGTTCCTACTCATCTCACCTCCGGCGAAAATCTCCACCACCCAAACCTGGCTCAACAACCTAACAGCACTCAATGTCCAACCTACCATCGTGGACTCGGCGAAATCCCTAGGCATCACACTCGATGCCAAGCTCGACATGCAGCAGCACGTCAGCAAAGCCACAAAAGCAGCTAATTTCCAAATTAACACGCTGAGGAAAATTAAGCCCTTCCTCCCGGCCAAAGACTTCCAAACTGCTGTACAAGCTCTAGTCATCCCTCGAATAGACTACGGAATTGCGACCCTCAGCGGTCTCCCACTATCCACAACAGCACCCTTAAGAGCCTCCCTGAACGCTGCCGCGAGACTCATTACTGGCTCTAGAAAGCACTCGCACATATCCCCAGACCTAAAGTCTCTAAAATGGCTGCCTTTTGAAGCCAGAATACAGCTAAAAATTGCAACTATGACACACGCGGCCGTGCACCACAAGGCACCCAACTACCTCGCTCAAAAGCTGTCTATATCAGGAGGTTCGAGATCCAATAGGAGTACTAAAAATCTACTCTTGAAACCTCGTAGATTTCGGAAAGCGAAAACTTACAAACGCTCCTTCTCTGGAATGGCACCCAGGATCTGGAATGCGCTCCCTCCTGAAACAAGGCTAATCACCTCCACTGCACTCTTCAAGAAAGAGGTGAAAACAATGCTTCTGGCCAAGATCTCCTGATCGCTACAGATGTTGGGTCAGAGACTCTGCATTGCTTGTACCGCTGCTCTGCCTTTCCCCTGGCACTATACTTGACTTGTTGGGGGCACTATTACGCTACTCTCTTACTACCGACCAAGATATGATACACGTTGGTTTACTGATCCACCTGTACGCCAGTGTAGTCGGACCAATGACCTGTGCTGCTCTATACTACTCCCTTACCTTATCATATATGGATTGGTTTTATGTTTGTTTTTATCATCCATGTTATTACCATGTTACTTACCATGTTATTACCATGTTATTATCATGTTATTACCATGTTACCATGTTATTTACCTGATCATATATGGATTGGTTTTATGTTTGTTTTTATTATCCATGTTATTACCATGCCACTGACTATTATACTGTTCCCATTATCTCTGTTTACTCCTTTTGCCCCCCCCTGTCTTTGTGAAGCGCTCTGATATCTGTAAGGATCCTGTTCGCGCTATATAAAACTTTGAATAAATAAATAAATAAATAAATGAATGATTTCGTGACTATTGATCCTGCGGAACCATATTAAAAAAAATATATATATATGTATGTATGTATGTATGTATATATGTATGTATATATATATATATATATATATATATATATATATATATATATATATATATTTTGCCTTTGGGAGACCCTCGAGAACCAGGCCTCTCATGTGGGAGTCTGTCTGCTACTGAGGCCTACCTCCCAGAAAGTCAACGACACCCCCTCTTCCCCCCTCCCGGTAGTATGGCCCAGGTGGGAGAAGGCTGCGCCGACATCCCGGGAGGGAGGCAGACAATCGTCGTGACGGGCCCCGGCAAGAGGTACCCCAAGGACACACTATTCTAGACCAGTGGGCGGCCCAGTCCGCATATCTCAAGCGCGGATGGGCAGGGCCTTCTCAGCGGTCACTATTTAAGCCCTACAAAGCCCTAAGATAGGCTGCCTGGAGTTCATACCGCATCCGGATAGCAACTTCCTACTCCACAGGCTCAGCCTCACATAGGATAAAATGCAACCCAAAAGAAGGACTCCCCTTTTACATTCAATCACGCCAGACAGAAACCGGGACAAGGCCCGGGAAGTGCGGCCTCGGACGGAAAAACTGGGGCAGGACTGGCCTTGAGCAAGTAAACTAGGGTGAATGAACACTTCACTTTAAATCCACGAAAACCCTGATGTAATCCAGTAAAGGGTGCGGCAACCCGGAACTATAAAGCGAGCAACTCTGACCGTGATGACCTCTCCGCTCTCGGTAGCCGAATTTGCAACGATCATGACGACGGATAGGGTTATAAGGACCGAACAGTAAAAGGTAGGCTGATGAAGCAATCTATAACAGGCGCCCACTCTGGTGGGCGAACCGTAGAAGAAGGTCACAGAGAGGAGATACAAGCCTCCGATGCCCAGGCAACCAAAGCCTTCATGACCTCGCTCTTCACCCCTGTTCATGAAGAGTTGCACTCTATGCGGTCCCAACTCTCACCAGAGTTAAAGGAAGTGGAAGATCTGAATGAGGTGGGGCATAGAGTCACATCTCTGGAAGAAAGTGAAACCGGCAGAGATGAGGAACTGGAGATGATGCAGAAGGAGATCCAGCGGCTACGGGAACAACATATCGAGCTACAAGCAACCGCTGAAGACCTGGAAAATTGTTCGCGGAGGAATAACGTTCGCATCAGAGGAGTACCACCGCAGGAGGAAGGGGAGGACATCCGCGCGTATGCTCGAGTGCTCTTCAAACACGTATTCGGTGATGAGAGCCCCGCAGACATACAAATTGACAGAGATCATAGAGTCGGTCTCCCCAAAAGCAACAAAGCCCCACCGCCTGACATCCTTGTGTGTCCCCTCAATTTTCAGACCAAAGAAGCCATCCTCCGCCAGGCAACAAAAGCTCACCCAGTACAAATCCGGGGACACACGCTGCTCTTCTTCCAGGATCTCTCTCTGACTACACTTTTTAAGTGTAAGGAATTTCGGTTCATCACCGCTCCCTTCAGAGAGAAAGGTATCTCGTAATCTTGGAGCCATCCATTTTGCACATATTCCGATATGAAGGCAAGCTGTGGCAGATCAAATCTCTGAAAGAAGCGCAAGAGGTTCTGGGTCTTACAGCAGATTCCCACCAGGAGGACCTCTGTAGACATTTTAAAACGCCTAGAACCAAAGACTCCCAGTGGCGTAAAGTAGGAAGGCCATCTGCTAGTCATAAACCAGACTTGGAAACGATAACCAACGAGAGGGAAGGCAGTGATCAATGCTCTGACCAAGTTGCTGGCCCATCCGGAGTCCCCCTAAATAATGCATCATTGGCACCAGGAAATGGTAGAACAGTAGGCGCCGGCGGGCGCCCAACGATCAACGTAGACCTCCTTCACAGGTCCATCGAACGGCTCGGGTGAGAACACTCCACTCCAGACACCACCGGTGGCCAGCGCACACCCGAGCGATTTCTTCCTGTGACAAAGTGATGTCCTCTTGTGAGATACAGATGTTTATTTTCTTTTGTTTGGGGAGGATTTATTGGGGGCAGTTCTGGGGTAGTTTTCATCTTTCTTTGATTCCTCCTTCACATCACGATTCGACAGATCAGGGCAGCTATCAGGGCGAAAATGATCATAGACCAAATGGACCCTGCACTCCACAGCGCATACACACAGTAGCGCACATATCCTGCTTCACGCGCCCTCCATGGGTAGAACCCTGAAAATCGTAAGCCTCAATGTCCGAGGCCTCATCCAGCCAGTGAAGCAAGCAGCTATTCTGTCCTCTTGGAAAACTCTGGGGAGACATCTGCCTCCTCCAGGAAACCCCCCTCCTGCAGTGTGGTACCCACCACATGCGCTCGCGAGGTTCCTCCTCCTGCTCTGGTCCTCTAACATATCCCTAAAAACTAATGGTGTTGCCATTCTCTTTAGAGCAAAGTTCGGTGGCAAGCTGACTGCTACGATAGCGGACATCATGGGTCGACTATTAGCAGTTAAGGTAAGTGGGAAGCCTATCAATTCACTCTTGCTAACATATTCGCTCCAAACACACAACAAGAATCTTTCGTACTCCAACCACTGGGAGAGGTTATAACATCTGCTGATGCAGCTTTCTTAGTAGGCAGAGATTTCAATTTGGTTATGGACGTGGTTCCTGACCGCTCGGGAAGAGATCCGCGCAGGCGGGATCTTTCGCTGCAGAGGGCTTGCACTGGCTTGCAGAACAGGGTTTCCAGGACAACTGGCTTAGACAACACCCAGATGCACGAAATTACACATATTACTCGGCAGCACACAAGACCAAGGCCCATATAGACCATTTCTTAGCCTCTGCAGCGCTGCCCCGCACCTGCATGATCTCACTATTGAGCTACGATCTCGGTCTGACCATGCCATGATCACGGTCTCTCTGGTCATGACTGCACCTCCCTCCAGCTCGTCGGGATGGCGCCTGAGAGATAGCCTGTTACAGTCCAAGATAGTAGAAGAGAAGATCCGTGTGCGAATCCTAGACTACCTGGCCATCAACGATGGGGGGGATACGGCCTTAGCAGCAGTTTGGGAGGTTCTAAAACTAGTAATCTGAGGGTAATGTATAGCAATCTCGGCGGGGGGAAACAAACTACGTTGTGAGAAAACACAGAGCATGGAGCAAGAAGTCACAGAGTTAGAGGCAATACACAAGCGAACAGGGCCACCCAGAATATGGAGGGAGTTGGAAAAGAAAAGACTTCTCCTGAAATGCCTTGATTTGGACAGAGCTGAATAAGCTCTTCAAAGACTTTGCCACAAGTTCTTCTTAAGCAGTGACAAATGTGGAAGAATGCTGGCACAAAGGCTCAGAGCAAAGGCGATAGCGACGTCAATCCCTGCTGTAAAAAACACGGCTGGTGTCACAGTACAGGTTGATCGGGACATAGCGAAGGTGTTCCAAAACGTTTAGCAAAACCTGTACTCAGAGTCAGACATACTGCATTCTTCATCCAGCGCCTACTTACAAAACATACCAGTCACTAGATTGCTGCGGGACATAGCAGAACTATTAGATCAGCCTATTCTTATTCAGGAGGTTATCACAACCTTGGCACACCTGCATATGTCCCAAGGGCCTGATGGGTTCACGGCGCAATTCTATCAAATGTTCTGTCCAGAACTGGCACCCTTGCTGACACGACTATTCAACTCTTTTCTGGAGACCAGCTCTCTAACAGACTTAATGCTGGAAGCCTCAATATCAGGCATACTTAAACAAATGAAGGATCCTGAGGAATGCCGTTCCTACTGCGCCATATCCCTGCTGAATATTGATGCCAAAATCTTCGCTGGTATATTGGCAGCTCGATTGAACCCGCTGATGGCGGATCTGATAGATCAGGATCAGTCCAGTTTCAACCTTACCTGTCAAGGAGGAGATAACACAAAGAGGTTACTCCACATCATGGATGTGCTACATAGGTCAAATAGAGAAGCGGTATTTTCAACAATCCAAGCTGAGAAAGCGTTCGAAGGGGTGAGATGGTCCTATCTGTTTGAGACGCTGCAACACTTTGTGGAGGGCTTTATTAGATAGGTTGGCTACATATATCGTGCTCCAAGGGCCTTCGTCCGAGTCAATGGAGTGTCCTCGGATCGGTTGCCCATAGCAAGAGGTACCCGCCATGGATGCCCTCTATCACCGCTCCTTTTTGCACTGTACTTAGAGCCGTTTGCCCAGAAGGTACGTGACGACCCACAGATTAGGGGTGTCAAGTTTGGAGCAGACATGCATACTATTAGTCTGTACACAGACAACGTGATCCATTCCCTTACGCAATTACAATCATCTCTCTAGGCCCTATTAACAGAACTGAGTGACTTTGGAGAGGTCTCTGGATTTAAGGTAAACCTAAACAAATCCCAGATTCTGAACCTCTCAATAACCCCTGACCAGGAAAACCGCTTGAAGGGAATTTTCCCACTGGCATGGGCGCAACAGTCCATAACGTACTTAAGAATTAAATTGGCTACCACCATACCCAAGACTTTGACTTTAAATTACACGGTCCTCCTCGACCAGACGACGCAGGCCTTAAATAGCTGGAGCCGTCTGTGTCTAGCCTGGTTTGGGCAAAGTTTGGCAGTTAAAATGACGGTCCTGCTACGCATTCTGTACACCTTTCCGACATTGCCCTTAGTGCCTCCCCTGAAGGCAATTCGCTCATTGCAACTAGCTATCAATAGATGTGCATGGGGAGGCAAGAAACCCCGTATAGCCCTTGCACAGATTGCGTGACCCAAGCAAGAGGGCGGAGTAGGACTACCTCTGATCCACAGGTACCTGCAGGCAACGCATCTCCGCTACGAGTAGAACCGGCCACTATCAGAGAAATATTGGTCCTTCATGGAACAGACTGTTTTGGGAGTTAATGTTCGGAGAGAGATTTGGCTCCCCCGTAAGCACACAGCGTGGGGTTGTATTTCTCTCCGGTAACATCACACACAATGAAAGTGTAGGACAGGGTGGCATGCGCCAAGTCCTTGACGACATTCCCCTCCCCGATTACCCCAATCACGGGGAATCCTGACTTCCCTCCAGGACGTAACTCAACGGTATTTGATAGGTGGCGGGAACAGGGCTGCAAGCATATAGGATCTTTATACGATCCCAATGGCCTGCTCCCTTTTGATCAGTTGAAATGGGACTACGATCTCCCCAGCTCTGATGCATTTCAGTACCTCCAACTACTCTACTGGCTCACAACCCCTACATACCAGACTGCTTCTTCCAGGGAACTGACGACGTTTGAAAAATGGCTGGTGCACAAGCATGATGACAAACACCTCATATCGGAAATGTATATGATGCTGGCAGAGAGTACAGGGGGTGGTCGCCTTAAAGGCCAACAGTGATGGGAGGAGGAATTGGGGCGATAATGGGAGGACATACATTTTCGAGCCCATCACACAGCGCACATCACAGCAGGGACGGAGTCTGGGTATAAGGTGTTAACATATTGGTACCTCACTCCCGAGCGCATACACTGCTGGGACAAGATCCGATCCAAAAAATGCTGGAGAGGGCGCGGTCAGATAGGCTCCTTGGTCCACTTACTATGGCACTGCTTCAAGCTAGAACGCTTCTGGAAATTGGTCTTGGTCGATATAGATAAGGCATTTAATACTGAAATCCAGAGGTTCCCAGCATACATGCTTCTGGGGTTACTGAACCCATTGATATTTCCCCAACGCTGCTTCAGTGGTAGGCAGATGCTCCTAGCAATGCTTGCCGCAAGACAAGTACTCTTAGCCAAGTGAGGCACATCAACTGTTCCAGACCATACCATATGGCTACATAAGCTGTGGCTAACGTTGGCGATGGAGCGCATGTCAATGGTGGCGGATCACAAAGAAGGGAGCTATGCTGACCTATGGTCCCCATTCATTCTGATCCTGTAGACCGAACTTCAGGAGGCCACATGCCCCCAATATCTACGCATTTTAAGACTCCTTCCTTCTTGAGAGAGAAAGCGATAGATCCCTCCCGGGCGATATCATAGGGTTCAACCTCTACATGCTAATCCGAATAGTTTGCCCTGCCTGCCTGCCAGACTAGGGCACGATAATACTGATGTGGAGGAGATAGGGAGGAGAGGGAGGGGGTGGGCATGGGGGTTTTCTTGACAAGTTAGTTTGAGGGAATCTTTCTTTTGTTACCTTTTATTGCCTATTCTTTTCTTCTTTCTCTTTCAAAAGATCTGCAAATGCTGCCGGCCCCAGGGTTGTAGGCATCACGCTGTGTATACTTATTCCTGATGACATTGCGGCCTGCCCCAGGGTTGTTGGCACTTTGCTGTGTATATAGCATCAATTGTTGTAATAAAAAAAGAATGGTTCCATAAAAAAAGTGTATATACCCTGCTCCACAAGGGATACAACAGGTATAGAGAGAGTGTATGAATACAGTATACCAGCACATATGGATATCCACCCGGTGTCAAAAATTATATCTTAACATATGAGACTATATCTGAGCCTGGTGTAAAATGGCATCTGTGAGCAGAGTCATTGGAGATCAATAAAGCATACAGCTTTCTGTGGTCACCAGACAAGAGGTGCCAATCAGCACACATTGAAGGGCAACAGGGAATTGCACTGGGTACATGGGAGCAAGTGGTTAGGAAGTGGGGGGCTTGGTGCAGCTGCACCTTGGGCTGCACTGTAGGTCAAAGCAATCATGTATTGGTGGGGGCAACAGAAGAACCTTGATTTGAACGGTCCACTACTGCATCAGTCTCTATACTCACATAATAACCCAACTTTCCCATAACATTCTTATATTCTGTGAACTCACTTTTTTTTATTGAGGAGACATAGCAGTTAAATCACTATTCGTGAATAATAAATAATTTAATTAAAATGAATCATACAGAAAAAAACATCACGTGTTGATCTAAGCAAATCATCCAAAATACACAGTAAAACCTCCACAAATAATTCCATTCATTCTGTACATTTGCAAAAGCTCAATTCTGCCGTACATTATTTCATTACCTAGGAAAACTAGAGAAGTGTATACCAACAAGATGATGCTTCTACTGAAGTCTACTTATCCATTTCTCCACCGCCTCAGCTCTGATCTTACTCTTGATTGACTTTTACACTTCCAGTGCATTTTGATCACACTAACAACCTCTAAACACATCCCATGCACTCTGAACATACGCACACATACATTCACATCACACTGCATACATTCTCACCAAACTTTGTACACTCATTATTCCTCACACTTCCTCATCACACCAAAGAAATACTCATTACACACTATATACTGACACCTTATGCTTTTGATCACACTACATTCTCTTTAAAAGAAAACACTTGCTCACTATATTAACTCCTCATACCCTCCCATTGTACACATCACACTTTCAGAGCACCCCATAGTCTTTTCATTCTCATACATGCCAACACACCCATATTCTCTTTTCACACACGCAAACAGATAAGCAAATTCACATGCACATATCACACTCTTTCATTAAACCTGATACTCCCAAAAGTTCCCAATGTGCCACTTTAACAAATGCATTGTGCTGCCACCTCACTGCCAGTTACAAATAACGACATTTACACACTGATCCCAGTGCCACACTACACTAGTAAGAAGCAGGGAGTAACATTCTAGCCAGAACACATGTCACAAAACAGCCACAATAAGGATGGGTCAGTCAGGACCACCAATGAATCCAAAGACATCGAACCGCACACCACATTTCACAACATTCTCAGAGGCATAAGTACACTCCCTTCATCTGTCCTTTCTTGAAAATGATGGCAAAAGATTGAAGTACTAGACCTACATGATCTGTCCATTGTGCTAATCTAAGACCAAAGGGAACAGACACAGGACCGGCAGCACAAGGTGAGTAGCCTGACATTGCACTGCCATTTAGGAAAATACACCAAGGGGACCAACAACGTGCACACTTAACCTATATAAACAAAAAACTTTTATGATCAGGAAGCACAGTTAAACCAGGGGTGTGCACACACAATGAGTGGTTGAGGCTGAAAAATTAGAAACTGGATCTCCCCACAAGATTGACTACCTAATTGGACAACCCCTCATTAAGTTTTCGAATGGCGTCTGGGGCAGCAGGAAATGGTGAATGATGCACTATGTACAAACATCATTCATAAAAAAACCTAATGAGGGTGCAGTGGTGTAATAAGGCTATACCTGTGCATATATGCCTGGATTGGGCATAAGTCACTATACCCACATTCATGGGACCGGAATGAACACGTATGGTTTCCCTGGGGACTTCAGAATGCACAGGGTATTTGTGCCTATGAATGCACACATTAAAGCCTATACCTGCAATTATGAGGCTGACCCTAGCAGTTCAAGCAACATCTGGACATAGTATTATGTTTTTATGAGGTGATACTGAGCACATGAGGCAATAGATTCCTTTTTTTCGCTGCACTAGGAATGCAGTATAGCAGCAAATATGGGAATGCCCCAGATCTCTGAACATATATGTATATATAGATTAATATATGAGACAATACTTGAATACAAGAGTCTGCAGTGGGCATATTAGATTGTTTCTGTTCATATGAACTTGGAATATGAGGCTATATCTACACATGAGTCTGAACTGTGCATGGCTACAAATCATGCCCTTTATAAACTACTACTGTATCCATGATCTTTGAAGAACATAGTGACCATTGCTACAGGGCATATTTTGAATAGAACATGAACAAAACTTCTGATCTCTCTGTCCCTATGTAAGCAGCCCGTATGTGCCCGTCCGCGTCCGGATCACAGCCAGCGCCAGCCATGCTGCCGGTTTGCAGGACAACTTCACTCAGCGACTGGCATACTCTAGAGATCTTAAGAAGAAGTAGGTGGGGGGGTCAAAGGGGAATTTTTAACGACCACGGTAGCTCAAAGCCCCTATACCAATTGAAAAAACAAACAGGAGTTACCTGGTCAAAATAATGGCCTGTGTATTGTGGCGCGCCTAAAACCCGCTAGACCAACATGTCATCACAATGATAATGCTGGGTTGGAAAAATTCCCATCAGCTCACCCTTTATGGTGGAGATTCGTCATGTGGGATACATGTCATAAACCCAAATCTCTCCCAGCGCACCTGATCATGATGCGGAGATGGATTTTGAAAAATACTTTTCCAAACCTCAGTATTTCAAAGGAAGGACTGATGGAGTGCAGTGCTCGTGAAAAAGAAAAGTGAATTATACATAAAATTGGCTCCTGAGACAAAAAATATGTTTATTAGGTATTATCTCAGGGTCAAGGTTAAAAAAAGCGCCCAATAGTCTTAAAGAATGACTACATAACGGCGCAGTGCATAGAGGTCGACATGTTTCAGCTTATATGGACCAAGAGTCCAAGCTTTCTTCAGGACCAAATGATGTTAAGCATCTGCATTGTATGAAAACTAGGTGTGTAAACAATTTGGATTAATCCTACCAGAACTTTGAGCCCAAATGTTCTCAGGTAATTATCCAACTAATCGTGATACTCCCAGCGTTCTGTGGGAGAACACCTCACCTCACCCGGCACCCACTCGGGAAGAAGGAGGCCCCGCTCTGTCCGTCGGTACCTCGAGGGCCAGCGTCCGAGCAGGAGTGGAGGTCGCTGGCCCTCGAGGTACCGACGAACAGAGCGGGGCCTCCTTCTTCCCGAGTGGTTGCCGGGTGAGGTGAGGTGTTCTCCCACAGAACGCTGGGAGTATCACGATTAGTTGGATAATTACCTGAGAACATTTGGGCTCAAAGTTCTGGTAGGATTAATCCAAATTGTTTACACACCTAGTTTTCATAGAATGCAGATGCTTAACATCATTTGGTCCTGAAGAAAGCTTGGACTCTTGGTCCATATAAGCTGAAACATGTCGACCTCTATGCACTGCGCCGTTATGTAGTCATTCTTTAAGACTATTGGGCGCTATTTTTA
The DNA here is from genome assembly GCF_964263255.1 of Lissotriton vulgaris. NCBI lineage: Eukaryota > Metazoa > Chordata > Amphibia > Caudata > Salamandridae > Lissotriton > Lissotriton vulgaris. Next base: position 546,944,742 of record NC_141699.1, on the reverse strand, counting down.
ACCTTGACCCTGAGATAATACCTAATAAACATATTTTTTGTCTCAGGAGCCAATTTTATGTATAATTCACTTTTCTTTTTCACGAGCACTGCACTCCATCAGTCCTTCCTTTGAAATACTGAGGTTTGGAAAAGTATTTTTCAAAATCCATCTCCGCATCATGATCAGGTGCGCTGGGAGAGATTTGGGTTTATGACATGTATTCCACATGACGAATCTCCACCATAAAGGGTGAGCTGATGGGAATTTTTCCAACCCAGCATTATCATTGTGATGACATGTTGGTCTAGCGGGTTTTAGGCGCGCCACAACACACAGGCCATTATTTGGACCAGGTAACTCCTGTTCATACTCTAGAGATCTTCATACAAGCTTCTCGCTTGTTGCATGCCACTGCCCACTCCTTTTTAAATGCACTGCCTGCTGCTTTGTCCTTCCCAATTGGGGGAGTTCACCCAAGCTGACTGCGTTCCCTCCTTAACTGGCCAATGAAGCCTCTACCACCTTCGGGGCTACCCTGCACTGTCTTGGCAGGTCTGCTGAATTGCAGGTTGTTTCCAAAACATGCATTCGTTATGTACTGTCTACTTGTGGAGAATAAGCTTGACCTTCTGATTTTAACAGAGACTTGGCTTATGAAAGCCTCTCTGCCTGATATCGCTTTAGCTATCCTGCAGCATTTCTCACTTCAGTTTTGCAACAGAATCGATCGTAAGATCAGGGGAATTGCGGTTGTCTGCACTGCCTCCAAACTGTCTGACTGCGATCCTATAGAAGTGCTCACATTCTCCATCTCACTTAACCTGGACGTCATCTTGACCAGCATCTTAATCTACATACACCCCAGCAGTTCTAGTGAGTCCTTGGCTCGGCTTTCGGATCTTGTGTGTCAACTCACTATACTGCACTCTAATTTCCTGGTCTTGGGAGACTTCAGGTTACACAAAGACAACCTAAATTGTCCTAGTGTATTGCAATTGGTTGACACCCCTGAGGGTTTCAACTTTGTACAACGCCTACACGGTCCACACACACAGCGGGTCTTACTCTGGGCTTGATTTTCTCTCACTACCTGGCTATCCAAGCGAGTCTGGCTGTGGAAGTACTATGATGCGATCACTTCCTACTCCCCTTCACGATTGTCACAAATCAGTCACTAGAGCAGGTGACCCACTGTAATAGAGCTTTCAGACTGTTTTTCCTTAATTTCATTGGGATATCAATTAATGATTCTAATGAAAAATATCTAAACACATGATAAGAATAACAGGGCAGAAATTAATTATAACTTACAATGATTTATTTTAGTCAAAAATAATCCATTTCCATTTAAAAAGCTTTATTTCGGCCAATATTGACCATAAAAAGTAAGTGATACAGTATATACATTGTTTTTTGTAATTTTCTCCCTGAGTGTACTTGGGTAGCTCAGACGTGGGTCCCAGAGCCTCCACACCACTGGAGTCAAGCTAGCCGGGCTGATGAGAGGTGTTACCTCGAAACCGGTCCGGTCCTTGGATGCTTGATTCCGGTCTGGGAAAGATATGGCTGTGTAGTTCGGACTGGACTGTTCCCATGGGGCACAGGGTCAGAGCTGATTTGCATAAAGCCATTATCTAACCCAGGGTGGTGTGGAGTGCAAAAAACGATGGATTTAGGCCCAGATCCTTGTACTGGGGTGAATGTAAGACATTGATCTACATTCTGTCCATCAAATTGTTTTTTGTAATTTTCTCCCTGAGTGTACTGGGGTAGCTCAGACGTGGGTCCCAGAGCCTCCACACCACTGGAGTCAAGCTAGCCGGGCTGATGAGAGGTGTTACCTCGAAACCGGTCCAGTCCTCGGATGCTTGATTCCGGTCTGGGAAAGATATGGCTGTGTAGTTCGGTCTGGACTGTTCCCATGGGGCACAGGGTCAGAGCTGATTTGCATGAAGCCATTATCTAACCCAGGGTGGTGTGGAGTGCAAAAAACGATGGATTTAGGCCCAGATCCTTGTACTGGGGTGAATGTAAGACCTTGATCTACATTCTGTCCATCAAATTGTTTTTTGTAATTTTCTCCCTGAGTGTACTGGGGTAGCTCAGACGTGGGTCCCAGAGCCTCCACACCACTGGAGTCAAGCTAGCCGGGCTGATGAGAGGTGTTACCTCGAAACCGGTCCGGTCCTCGGATGCTTGATTCCGGTCTGGGAAAGATATGGCTGTGTAGTTCGGACTGGACTGTTCCCATGGGGCACAGGGTCAGAGCTGATTTGCATAAAGCCATTATCTAACCCAGGGTGGTGTGGAGTGCAAAAAACAATGGATTTAGGCCCAGATCCTTGTACTGGGGTGAATGTAAGACATTGATCTACATTCTGTCCATCAAATTGTTTTTGTAATTTTCTCCCTGAGTGTACTGGGGTAGCTCAGACGTGGGTCCCAGAGCCTCCACACCACTGGAGTCAAGCTAGCCGGGCTGATGAGAGGTGTTACCTCGAAACCGGTCCGGTCCTCGGATGCTTGATTCCGGTCTGGGAAAGATATGGCTGTGTAGTTCGGACTGGACTGTTCCCATGGGGCACAGGGTCAGAGCTGATTTGCATAAAGCCATTATCTAACCCAGGGTGGTGTGGAGTGCAAAAAACGATGGATTTAGGCCCAGATCCTTGTACTGGGGTGAATGTAAGACATTGATCTACATTCTGTCCATCAAATAGTTTTTTGTAATTTTCTCACAGTATATACATAGCCAGATTTTAACAATAATAAAAAGAATTAGTCAAGAACAAATTATATAAACCAAAAATGGTCAAAGTATATTTGAAATTGATCATGTATCAATACAATGAGGTTTCACAAAGTTAAAATGATTATAAAGAGAGATTAAAAAGGTTTTAAAATGATTGAAATGAAGAAAGTGCAATAGGAAGCATGACTCGGGTGAGTTCAACAACACCATACGCCTATGCCACATGGCGTTAGGAAAACGGGACACTACAAAAACGATAGGGGGTGGGTGTCCTACCTCAGTATTCTATACGCCACTGAGCACTGCCCACAACCCAGATTTCTACAAAGTGGTACGAGCTATCGCCGCCTGGCGAATTTATATCCAGGACAAAAAAAGAGAACATGTAAGTCCGACTCGTCTTGCCTATCGCATGCAGGACACCCAAGGGAGCTATGTTTTGACCATTTGTTTGTAAAAGCATGGACCGGCCAGGTCCCTAATCCAAACTGAATATATAGCTTCCTTGCCATGGGGGGGGGGGCTGTATTTCGTCCAAAAAAAGCTCAAAAAGATACTGTGCTCTGATATTAAGAAAGTCAGCACTTAAGGTACCGAGTTTGATATTTCTCTGGACATCAGCTAATCTTAGGGATCTGTAAGCTCTAACCAGTTCTAATCGAGGAATAGTTGGAGACACATCCTCAGGATTACTCCAGAGACCAGGAATACCTATTCTCAAACATAGGTCTTTAATATGTACAAACCACGGTAATTCACCAACCTCTGGAAGTCGCAAAACACCCTTGAGCTCAGACTGATAAGCTGCTAGTTCGGGGGTCGCCCACAGCCTACGGCAAAAGGTCAATGGTCTCAATCCAACCTCCTCAGCAATAGGTCTAAATCCCAAGTCCAGGCGTAGGGGGATTAGAGGGGTGCTTGGCGGAAGACCAAGAAGCTGTCTCATAAATTTGTCAAAGGAAAGGTGAACCCAGAGTTCTGCCCCATACATTATTGCACTCCTGACCTGTACTTTATAGATATCGGCCACCGGGCCCGGTGCTTGTATGACGAGTTCCTAAGAGTTTTTACAATACCCTCGACCATCTGTGCTAGCTTCAGACCCGCCTTGTCTAGTTGCGCTCCCCGTTCGAAAGTCTCAGACAAAGTAACACCCAGATAGTCGAAGACAGTCACTCTCTGAAGCAAAATACCATTTAAGGAGGGGTTTGGTCGAGATGTTTTTGCTGAATTGAAGACCATAAATTTGGTCTTTGATGTATTAATCTTCAGCCCCCTATTTTTGCAGAATAGAAAGAAACTGTCAAGAATCCTTTGGATGCCCATAGGGGACTTTGATAACAACAAGGTGTAATCAGCAAACATTGCTGACACCTTACCATCCACCAATTTTTTGAGCATCGTTATCTACGACCTCATTTAACTGGGCCACCAAAACATTAATAAAAAGTCAAAAAAAGTAGGGGCAACACACACCCCTGTCTTACTCCCCTATTTACTGGGAAACGGGAAGTCAATTCCCAAAATCTCCCATACCTGACTTGGGCGAAGTTGCCCTTGTGCAGTCGTATAATCATTGACAGCAAATAGGACGGAATGTCCAGTTGCTCAAGGACCTCCCACAGTTTAACTCGAGGGACCAAATCAAAGGCCGATTTAAGATCGACAAATATCAAGTAGAGACTGCCACCCTCTACTGTCACCATCTTCCAATATAATAAATGGAGACGAAAGATGTGGTCGACGGTTGAAAGATTTTTCCGAAAGCCAGCTTGATACACACTCAGAATTTCATACTCCTCCATCCAGGAGTGTAAACGCTCTTGGAGAATCCTAGAAAACAATTTCTGGGTGACATAAATCAGGCTGATTGGCCTAAAGTTGGTAGGCAAAAGAGGAGAACCCTTCTTAAAAACTGGAAAAATTTCAGCTCCTAGCCAGGTGTCCGGGACCATCATGCCATTCAAAATGGCATTAAAGATTACCCAGGGGTATGGTCCCCATATATTTTGTTCCTCCCGGATTAGATCCCTGGGAATTTTGTCTGATCCGGGGGCCTTCCCAAGAGAGAGCTTCCTAATGGCATCGAAAACTTCTGTTAGAGTGAACCCTTGAAAATCTTCAAGACGCATCCAAGGGGTTGCCGAAGATGGTATTTCAATGGGTTCTAAAACTACCTCAGTGGAGTACAGAGCTTGAAAATGAGACTTCCAAGCGGCTCCAGCAATGTTCGGCTTTAACGCTGAGTTCTCCCGTACTGGTGCCTGTGCTAACTAGTGACCAAAACATCTTCATGTCCCTGTTGGCCAAAGCTGTTTTAATAGAACTCCATCTTTCTAGCTCCCAATCCTTCTTGGCTAGGTTTATTATGTCCCGATAGAGAGCCCTGTTGAGTTTGATTAAGGATCTATCATTACTTTTAATTGCATCAATAAGTGCACCCTTTGCCTTGTGGCAAGAGTTGTTGAACCAAATTTGTTTCACACCCTTTCTTGCCCTGGACTGCATCAAAGGATTAAAAATGTTAGTCAGTTCAGTTGTCAATTCAACATGCAGCTCCCCCACTCTACTGGCGGTTTGGGGAGAACCCAATGACATGACAGCCTCTCCCATTTCCATTAAAGGCAGGATGATTAAAGAATATAATGTGGCTGCCTTGTCTGGTGACTGTTTAAAAGCTCCCCATTTAATTCTCCTTCTTGTATTAGCAAGTGTTAAATTGCCAGCTGCAAAAGTGCTAGTGGCCATAGGTTTATTAAGGCCTGGAGGCTCCAACTCCAATATCAAGGCGTTATGATCACTGTCATGTCTCGGCATGACAGCAAAGTCAACAACCCACTACCATATGCTTGTTTCTACTAAAATATAATCCAACAGAGAGATTGACCTATGCTGTGGAAGGTTGACTTCCCTGACTGGTCTGACTTAAAATGACCATTGCACGCCCTCAATGAATGAGATAAAGTTAGGGAATTGATCTGAAAAACCTGGGGGGTTCAGGCTTTGACCGGAGGAATTTGAGTGGCAGGAATTAGCCAAAAACGATCCTCATCATTGGTAGAAACATCTATGGGATTGATAAGGGGCTCAAATTGGCAATTGAAATCTCCTATAATCAACCTTGTCTTTGGAGATACTAATTCAATAAATGCGTTCAATAGATCTATAGTCGGGGATTCACGTGCAAAAACGTACGGGATGAGAATAGATGATAATAAAGGCTACTTTGGTCCTGGAAGGAAAGGTAGGTATGATACACTGGATGTCATCAGAAGCGGTGTTTACCTGTTCTACTGTACAAGGTAGGTAGCAACCCAAGTGTATAGACCCCGATGGTCTGCCCCTTCTTGCCATCGTAGCCCACACATTAAAAGTTGCATAGTCTTTCCTCAGTATATCCTCCCTTGCCCAGGTCTCCTGAAACATACCCACATCATGGTCACCTACAAATTGACTCCAATCTGGATTTTGCTATTTATTTTTTATTCCGGCAATGTTCCACGATAGAACCTTCAGTGAGTGGCCGGATTCAAGACTACCATCGTGTGCATCAAGACCGGTAGTGATGGAACTTTGGATGGACTCTGGCTGGAACGTAGAGGGTAATTCAACTGCTTCCAATAAGGGACCCCTTCTAGCTGAAGTAGAAGTTTAAACAAGCATTTACAATGCAATGGTCTTGGCAATATTATAGGTAGAGCTATTAGAGTTGCTCATTATTTTTTTTTATCTTTTTTGTATCCCTAAATAAATGGCATTGTCATTTGTATTGGCATTAGTTTTGTTTTTTTGCATATGTGATACCTATTGCATTAGCAGAGAGAGAGTGAGGTAGTGAGATAGAGAGAGCGAGTGAGGTATTGAAATAGAGAGAGAGTGAGGTAGTGAGAGAGAGTGAGGTAGTGAGAGAGTGAGGTAGTAAAGAGTGAGGTAGTGAGGGAGAGGGATGTTGTGAGGTAGTGAGATATAAGCATAGAGTGATGTTGTGATGTAGTGAGATAGAGAAAGAGATAGTGAAAGAGAGAGTGAAAGTGAGTTAGTGAGATAGATAGAGTGAGGTAGTGAGATAGCGAGTGATTGAGGTAGTGAGTTAGTGAAAGAGAGTGAAGTTGTGAGCTAGAGAGGTGAGGTAGTGAGAGAGTGAGGTAGTGATGTTTTGAGAGAAAGAAGTTGTGAGGTAGTGAGAGTGGAGTAGTGAGGTAGAGAGTTATGTAGTGAGAGATAGGTAGATAGAGAGTGAGGTAGTGAGAGACAGAGAAAGTGAGGTAGTGAACGAGTGAGGTAGAGGGATGTTCTGAGGTAGTGAGATAGAAACAGTAAGTGAGTTTGTGAGGTAGTGAGATGGAGAGAGAGTGAGGTAGTGAAAGAGAGTGAAAGTGACTTAGTGAGATAGAAAGAGAGAGAGTGAGTTAGTGAGATACAGAGTGACGTAGTGAGTTGGAGAGGGAGAGTGAACTTGTGAGCTAGTGAGATAGAGAGTGAGTCAGCGAGAGAGTGTTGTAGTTATTTTTTGAGTGAGTGACTTGTGTTATAGTTAGGTAGTGAGAGTGATATCGAAATAGTGATGTTATGGAGAGAGTTAGTGAGAGAGAGAGTGAGATAGTGTTATAGATTTAACTTGAGTAGTGATGTAGTTATTTTTGTTTTGTGGGAGAGTGAAGTAGATATAGAGTGAGGTAGTGAGAGATAGAGAGAGTGAGGTAGTGAAAGAATGAGGTAGTGAAGGTGAGAGTTGTTGTGCTGTATTGAGATGGAAACAGAGCGATGTTGTGAAGTAGTGAGCTAGAGTGAGGTAGTGTATGAGAGAGTAAAGGTGAGTTAGTGTATTTGAGAGAGAGAGAGTGCGGCAGTGAGATAGAGAGAGAGTGAGGTTGTGGGGTAGTGAGAGAGTGATGTAGTGAACTTTAGAGAGAGTGTGTCATGATATAGTGAGAGAGAGATAGTGAGATAGAAATAGAGTGAGGTAGTATATAGAGAGAGTGTGAGATAGAGAGAGTGAAGCAGTGAGTTAGAGAGAGAGAGTGAAGTTGTGATGTAGTGAGAGAGTGTTGTGAATTTTTGAGAGAGTGTGTCGTGATATAGTGAGGCAGTGAGGATGAGATAGTGAGATAGTAATAGATAGTTAGGTAGTGATTTAGAGAGAGTGAGGTAGTGAGATAGTGAGAGTTAAGTTGTGAAGTAGTGTGTTAGAGAGATAGTTCCTGTGGTAGTGATATTGTGATGCTGTGAGAAAGAGAGAGTTGAGTAGTGAGGTAGAGAGAGAGTGAATGAGAGATAGTGTAGTAGTGTGAGAGATAGTGAGGTAGTGAGAGAGATAGTGAGTTAGTGAAAGAGAGTGAGGTAGTGATAGAGAGAGTGAGGTAGTGAGAGAGAGAGTTCGAAGGGACGGTATAGTGCAGCTGAGGAGAGAGTGAAGGGATGGTGCAGTGAGAGGCTGAGGAGAGTGCATCAGTGAAGGGACGGTACCATAAGAGGCAGAGGAGAAAGTGCAGCAGTGAGTGATGGTGCAGTGGAGGAGTGAGGGCTGCAGCCTGGATGGGGGGCGGGGCTGAGCAGAGAGTGCAGCAGTGAAGGGACGATGCAATGGGGGGCTGAGCAGAGAGTGCATCAGTGAAGGGACGGTGCAAGGAGAGGCTGAGGAGAGTGCAGCAGTGAAGGGACAGTGCAGGGAGAGGCTGAGGAGAGAGTGCATCAGTGAAGGGACAGTGCAGGGAGAGGCTGAGCAGAGAGTGCAGCAGTGAAGGGACGGTACCATAAGAGGCTGAGGAGAAAGTGCAGCAGTGAGTGATGGTGCAGCGGAGGAGTTAGGGCTGCAGTTTGGATGGGGGGCGGGGCTGAGCAGAGAGTGCAGCAATGAAGGGACGATGCAATGGGGGGCTGAGCAGAGAGTGCGTCAGTGAATGGATGGTGCAGGGAGAGGCTGAGGAGAGTGCAGCAGTGAAGGGACAGTGCAGGGAGAGACTGAGCAGAGAGTGCAGCAGTGAAGGGACGGTGCAGGGAGAAGCTGAGGAGAGTGCAGCAGTAAAAGGACGGTTCAGTGGGGGCTGAGCAGAGAGTGCAGCAGTAAAAGGACGGTGCAGTGGGGGGCTGAGCATAGAGTGCAGCAGTGAAGGGACGGTGTAGTGGGACTGAGGAGAGAGTGTAGCAGCGAAGGGATAATGCAGTGAGAGGCTGAGGAGAGTGCAGCAGTGAAGGGACGGTGCAGTGGGGAGGAGGAGTGAGTGCAGCAGTGAAGTGACGGTGCAGTGAGAGGCTGAGGAGAGTGCAGCAGTGAAGGGACGGTGCAAGGAGAGGCTAAGGAGAGAGTGCAGCAATAAAGGGACGGTGCAGGGAGAGGCTGAGGAGAGCGTGCATCAGTGAAGGGCCGGTGCAGGGAGAGGCTGAGGAGAGAGTGCATCAGTAAAGGGATGGTGCAGGGAGAGGCTGAGGAGAGAGTGCAGCAGTGAAGGGATGGTGCAGTGAGAGACTGAGGAGAGTGCACCAGTGAAGGGACGGTGCAGGGAGAGGCTGAAGAGAGTGCAGCAGTGAAGGGACGATGCAATGGGAGGCTGAGCAGAGAGTGCATCAGTGAAGGGACGGTGCAGGGAGGGGCTGTGGAGAGAGTGCATCAGTGAAGGGACGGTGCAGGGAGAGGCTGAGGAGAGAGTGCAGCAGTGAAGGGATGGTGCAGTGAGAGACTGAAGAGAGTGCAGCAGTGAAGGGATGGTGCAGTGAGAGGCTGAGGAGAGTGCAGCAGTGAAGGGACAGTACCGTGAGAGGCTGAGAGAGAGTGCAGCAGTGAGTGATAGTGCAGTGGAGGAGTGAGGGCTGCAGCCTGGATGGGGGGGCTGAGCAGAGAGTGAAGCGATGGCGCAGGGAGAGGCTGAGGAGAGATTGCTGCAGTGAAGCGATGGTGCAGTGAGAGGCTGAGGAAAGTGCAGCAGTGAAGGGACGATGCAATGGGGGGCTGAACAGAGAGTGCATCAGTGAAGAGACGGTGCAGGGAATGGCTGAGGAGAGTGCAGCAGTGAAGGGACGATGCAATGGGGAGCTGAGCAGAGAGTGCATCAGTGAAGGGACGGTGCAGGGAGAGGCTGAGGAAAGTGCATCAGTGAAGGGACAGTGCAGGGAGAGGCTGAGGAGAGAGTGCATCAGTGAAAGGATGGTGCAGGGAGAGGCTGAGGAGAGAGTGCAGCAGTGAAAGGATGGTGCAGTGAGAGACTGAGGAGAGTGCAACAGGGAAGAGACGGTATAGTGGAGCTGAGGAGAGAGTGAAGGGATGGTGCAGTAAGAGGCTGAGGAGAGTGCATCAGTGAAGCGATGGTACCGTAAGAGGCTGAGGAGAGAGTGCAGCAGTGAGTGATGGTGCAGTGGAGGAGTGAGGGCTGCAGCCTGGATGGGGGGGCTGAGCAGAGAGTGAAGCGATGGCGCAGGGAGAGGCTGAGGAGAGATTGCTGCAGTGAAGCGATGGTGCAGTGAGAGGCTGAGGAAAGTGCAGCAGTGAAGGGACGATGCAATGGGGGGCTGAACAGAGAGTGCATCAGTGAAGAGACGGTGCAGGGAATGGCTGAGGAGAGTGCAGCAGTGAAGGGACGATGCAATGGGGAGCTGAGCAGAGAGTGCATCAGTGAAGGGACGGTGCAGGGAGAGGCTGAGGAAAGTGCATCAGTGAAGGGACAGTGCAGGGAGAGGCTGAGGAGAGAGTGCATCAGTGAAAGGATGGTGCAGGGAGAGGCTGAGGAGAGAGTGCAGCAGTGAAAGGATGGTGCAGTGAGAGACTGAGGAGAGTGCAACAGGGAAGAGACGGTATAGTGGAGCTGAGGAGAGAGTGAAGGGATGGTGCAGTAAGAGGCTGAGGAGAGTGCGTCAGTGAAGCGATGGTACCGTGAGAGGCTGAGGAGAGAGTGCAGCAGTGAGTGATGGTGCAGTGGAGGAGTGAGGGCTGCAGCCTGGATGGGGGGGAGGCTGTGCAGAGAGTGCAGCAGTGAAGCGATGGCGCAGGGAGAGGCTGAGGAGAGAGTGCAGCAGTAAAAGGACAGTGCAGTGTAAAAATAAAAGTATACCTTACCTCTAACATAAACTAAAATCAACATACATACCTGTCTGAACAACTCCGTGCACAGCGGTGCACAGCGCTGAAGGGAATCGCCACGGGCCATGTTGAACCTAGAAAAGAGAGAATAAACATAAGATTAGCAAAAAAAAAGAAAAATGGCTTACCTCTGAAAGAAAACAGAGACAGAGAGTGAGGTAGTGAAAGAGAGTGAAAGTGACTTAGTGAGATAGAAATAAAGAGAGTGAGGTAGTGAGAGAGAGAGCGAGGTAGATAGAGTGAGACTGAGAGTGAGGTAGTGAAAGAGTGAGTTAGTGATGGAGAGTGATTTTTGGTGGTAGTGAGATAGAAACAATAAGTGATGTTGTGACATAGTGAGATAGAGAAGGATTGAGGTAGTGTAAGAGAGAGTGAAAGTGACTTAGTGAGATAGAAAGAGAGAGAGTGAGTTAGTGAGATAGAGAGTGACGTAGTGAGTTGGAGAGAGAGAGAGAGTGAACTTGTGAGCTAGTGAGATAGAGAGTGAGTCAGCGAGAGAGTGTTGTAGTTATTTTTTGAGTGAGTGACTTGTGTTATAGTTAGGTAGTGAGAGTGATATGGAAATAGATAGAGTGATGTTATGGAGAGAGTTAGTGAGAGAGAGAGCGAGATAGTGTTATAGATATAATTTGAGTAGTGATGTAGTTATTTTTGTTTTGTGGGAGAGTGAAGTAGATATAGAGTGAGGTAGTGAGAGAGAGTGAGGTAGTGAAAGAATGAGGTAGTGAGGGTGAGAGTTGTTGTGCTGTATTGAGATAGAAACAGAGAGATGTTGTGAAGTAGTGAGCTAGAGAGAGTGAGGTAGTGTATGAGAGAGTGAAAGTGAGTTAGTGTATTAGAGAGAGAGAGAGTGCGGTAGTGAGATAGAGAGAGAGTGAAGTAGTGAGTTAGAGAGAGAGTGAAGTTGTGTGGTAGTGAGAGAGTGATGTAGTGAACTTTAGAGAGAGTCGTGATATAGTGAGAGATAGATAGTGAGATAGAAATAGTGATGTAGTATATAGATAGTGTGAGGTAGTGAGAAAGAGCGAGAGTGAAGCAGTGAGTTAGAGAGAGAGAGAGTGAAGTTGTGAGGTAGTGAGAGTGTTGTAGTGAATTTTTGAGAGTGTCATGATATAGTGAGATAGTGAGATAGTAATAGATAGAGTGAGGTAGTGATGTAGAGAGGGTGAAGTAGTGAGATAGAGAGAGTGAAGTTGTGAAGTAGTGTGTTAGAGAGATAGTTACTGTGGTAGTGATATTGTGATGCTGTGAGAAAGAGAGAGTTGAGTAGTGAGGTAGCGATTGAGGTAGAGAGAGTGAATGAGAGATAGTGTAGTAGTGTGAGAGATAGTGAGGTAGTGAGAGAGATAGTGAGTTAGTGAAAGAGAGAGTGGGGTAGTGAGAGTGAGGTAGTGAGAGAGAGAGTTTGAAGGGAAGGTATAGTGGAGCTGAGGAGAGAGTGAAGGGACGGTACCGTAAGAGGCTGAGGAGAGAGTGCAGCAGTGAGTGATGGTGCAGTGGAGGAGTGAGGGCTGCAGCCTGGATGGGGGGCGGGGCTGAGCAGAGAGTGCAGCAATGAAGGGACAATGCAATGGGGGGCTGAGCAGAGAGTGCATCAGTGAAGGGACGGTGCAAGGAGAGGCTGAGGAGAGTGCAGCAGTGAAGGGACGGTGCAAGGAGAGGCTAAGGAGAGAGTGCAGCAATAAAGGGACGGTGCAGGGAGAGGCTGAGGAGAGAGTGCATCAGTGAAGGGCCGGTGCAGGGAGAGGCTGAGGAGAGAGTGCATCAGTGAAGGGATGGTGCAGGGAGAGGCTGAGGAGAGAGTGTAGCAGTGAAAGGATGGTGCAGTGAGAGACTGAGGAGAGTGCAACAGTGAAGAGACGGTATAGTGGAGCTGAGGAGAGAGTGAAGGGATAATGAAGTGAGAGGCTGAGGAGAGTGCACCAGTGAAGGGACGGTGCAGGGAGAGGCTGAGGAGAGTGCAGCAGTGAAGGGACGATGCAATGGGGGGCTGAGCAGAGAGTGCTTGAGTGAAGGGACGGTGCAGGGAGAGGCTGAGGAGAGTGCAGCAGTGAAGGGACTATGCAATAGGGGGCTGAGCAGAGAGTGCATCAGTGAATGGACGGTGCAGGGAGAGGCTAAGGAGAGAGTGCAGCAATAAAGGGACGGTGCAGGGAGAGGCTGAGGAGAGAGTGCATCAGTGAAGGGATGGTGCAGGGAGAGGCTGAGGAGAGAGTGCATCAGTGAAGGGATGGTGCAGGGAGAGGCTGAGGAGAGAGTGTAGCAGTGAAAGGATGGTGCAGTGAGAGACTGAGGAGAGTGCAACAGTGAAGAGACGGTATAGTGGAGCTGAGGAGAGAGTGAAGGGATAATGCAGTGAGAGGCTGAGGAGAGTGCACCAGTGAAGGGACGGTGCAGGGAGAGGCTGAGGAGAGTGCAGCAGTGAAGGGACGATGCAATGGGGGGCTGAGCAGAGAGTGCATGAGTGAAGGGACGGTGCAGGGAGAGGCTGAGGAGAGTGCAGCAGTGAAGGGACGATGCAATGGGGGGCTGAGCAGAGAGTGCATCCGTGAATGGACGGTGCAGGGAGAGGCTGTGGAGAGAGTGCATCAGTGAAGGGACGGTCCAGGGAGAGGCTGAGGAGAGAGTGCAGCAGTGAAGGGATGGTGCAGGGAGAGGCTGTGGAGAGAGTGCATCAGTGAAGGGAATGTGCAGGGTGAGGCTGAGGAGAGAGTGCAGCAGTGAAGGGATGGTGCAGGGAGAGGCTGTGGAGAGAGTGCATCAGTGAAGGGACGGTGCAGGGAGAGGTTGAGGAGAGTGCAGCAGTGAAGGGATGGTGCAGTGAGAGGCTGAGGAAAGTGCAGCAGTGAAGGGACGATGCAATGGGGGGCTGAACAGAGTGCATCAGTGAAGGGACGGTGCAGGGAGAGGCTGAGGAGAGTGCATCAGTGAAGGGAGAGTGGAGGGAGAGGCTGAGGAGAGTGCATCAGTGAAAGGATGGTGCAGTGAGAGGCTGAGGAGAGTGCAACAGTGAAGAGACGATATAGTGGAGCTGAGGAGAGAGTGAAGGGATGGTGCAGTAAGAGGCTGAGGAGAGAGTGCAGCAGTGAGTGATAGAAATAAACATAAGATTAGCAAAATAAACAAAATGCCTTACCTCCAACAGCAAAACAGCAGCATACATACCTGTCTGAACCACTTCGTGCACAGCAGTGCACACAGCTGCACGGAGACGACACGGGCCATATTGGACCTGAAAAACAAAGAAATAAACATAAGATTAGCAAAATAAACTAAATGCCTTACTGTGGAGTTGTGGGTTGGGCGGACCGGAATAACAGGCTGGGAGGCCGAATGTAGTGAGCTATGGTTAAGGTTTTATTGTTCAGTAATGTACACAAAGTCTTGTTCGACAGAGGTATAGGAAGGAATTCTGGATGGAAGCGCAGAGCCGGGTGGGTTCGGATGAAGGGGTAGATCCCGTGGATGTAGTCCTCTGCTGGGCTGGTGTCGTCAGGATAATGTCGGGTGCTGGTGCTCCTCGGAGATAAGGGAGAGAGAATACAGGGGGTTAGTCCAGTCCAGCAAGGACTATCGAGTACTTCCACCTGCACCGGGAAGTGAATGGACCGGAAAACGAACGTGGGGAAGGGCCGGTTGGGTAGGAGGGGACAAGACGAATAAGAGAAGGGAAGGGGTAGAGGGTGGTTGATGGTGTCAGGGATTAGTGCGGCGGAGTATAAACAGTGCCCGTGATACTTCACTATTTCTATGGCTAGTGCAAGGTGCTCGTGAGGGTCTATATACAATGCTTACAGGTATTTACACTAATTACACCAGGGAACACGGAGAAAGGATAGAGGGTACTCACGTGCCCCGCCGCAACTCTCATCCGAGTTGCGGCCGCTCTCCAGCCACCTCCAGAGGTCGCCACCAGTCCTCCGACCACAGGTCCTCTTCCTCGTTCTCCTATCCGCTCTCCTTCTTCTCTCCGCTCTCCTCCTTCTCTCTGCTCTCCTCCTTCTCTCCGCTCTCCGTCGGGGGTTCCACGCCGATCACTGTCTCCTGCCACGAGTCCGCTGGGCTGAACGACTCTCCGTCTGTCCTCACGGCTTTTCTCTGTTCCCGGCGGACTTCAGTGGACGCGCTTCCGGTTCCGGAAGGGTTGGGTTCCGGGTCACCTACGGGAGCGTCACTTCCGGTATCCTGTTTGACCACTTCCGGGTCGTCGGTCCGGGAGGTTGTTGTCGGATCCTGTGGGCGAAGAGAAAGAGAGGAAGTCCGATGGGTAAGGGACGCTGTACGTCCCGTTGTTGGGGGGAGGTACCCCTGTCGGGAACGCCATCCGACGAGGTAGGGATGACTGCTTCTCCACATCCCCTTTCCCTAGCTGTCTTACTAGTAGGGCTCGAAGGAGACGGATAACGTGAGAGGTAATCAGCATTGCCCTGGTCTAGTCCCTTTCGGTGTAGTGTTCTGAAACGGAAGGGCTGTAGAGAGAGAAACCACCGAAGGACCCGGTCGTTGTGGCCTCGGTTGCGGGCCATCCACTCGAGTGGAGCGTGATCCGTATACAAGAGGAACTCACGGCCCTCTAAATAGTACCGGAGACTATCCACGGCCCATTTAATCGCTAGGGCCTCCTTCTCAACAACCGCATAGTTCTGTTCACGTGGGAAGAGCTTCCGGCTGAGATACAGGATCGGTTTTTCGACCCCTCTTGAATCTTTCTGTGACAGGACTGCCCCCAAACCCTGATCGGAGGCGTCTGTCTGAAGGATGAATGGTTGTGAATAATCAGGACTGATTAACACTGGTTCGGACAGCAGGGACTGCTTGAGTAGGTCAAAGGCTTGCAACAGCAGGGGAGTGGGTTGCTGTAACTTCTCTTCGGTTCTAGTGGTTTTTTTCAACAGGTCGGTCAAGGGAGCTGCAGTTTGGGAAAAGTTGGGGATAAATCTCCTGTAATACCCCAGCAACCCGAGAAAGGCACGAAGTTCCCTCTTGGTGTGAGGGAAGGGTATGGATTGAATGGCCTTGATCTTATTGTCTTGGGGACGGATGACCCCTTCCCCCAACAGATAACCCAGATATTTCACGCTTTGGGCCGCCACGGTGGTCTTGGCGGGGTTGATGGTAAAGCCGTGGTTACCAAGTGAGTGCACTACTGATTGCAAATGGTGTAGGTGTTGTTCCCAGCTGTCGCTATAAATGAATATATTGTCTAAGTACGCCCCGGCATAGATGGAATGGGGTCGTAATACCAGGTTCATAGCCCTTTGGAAAGTTGCCGGGGCTCCATGAAGCCCGAAGGGCATCACCCTGAACTGGAACAAACCCTCAGGGGTTGAAAACGCCGTTTTTGGCTTGTCTTCGGGTTTTAAGGGGATCTGCCAGTATCCCTTGCACAAGTCAAGGGTACTGATATATTTGGCTTTGCCTATGCGCTCCACCATCTCATCTACTCGAGGTAGGGGATAGGAATCAAAGGCAGATATCTTGTTCACCTCTCTGAAATCAATGCAGAATCGAGTAGAACCATCGGGTTTGGGGACTAGAACGATTGGGGAATTCCAACTGCTGCTGGCGGGTTCGATGATACCCATCTTCAACATCTGGGTCGTCTCTTCTTTTATGACAGCTCTTCGTGCTTCAGGGATACGGTAGGGTCTTTGTCTCACTGTTTTCCCTGGTTCGGTGTGGATTTGCATGCTCCACTATGGTGGAGTGTCCCGGTAGGGAAGAAAACACTGATTGAACAGAGGATAAGACCCGTCTGAGGTCTTGTTTGTTCCTTTCAGGGAGATCTGTGTCCAAACACCCTTCAAAAGGAAGGGAGGGAGTGCTCGTCAGGACAGGGAGGGGCCCCTCCCATTTCTTTAAGAGGTTTATATGGTAGATCTGGGTGACCCCTCGGGTGGCATCCATTTCGAGTTCGTAGGTGACGGGAGACACCTGTCTTAAGATTGGGAACGGGCCCTGCCACTGCCCTAATAGCTTATGGTCGGATGAGGGTAGAAGTAATAAAACCAGGTCTCCAGGTTTAAATGAACAGGCCTTGGTTCCTTTGTCATACTGCTGTTTCTGGGTGACCTGAGATGCCACCATGTTCTGTCTCACTATCTCTCTGATTTGTGTTAAATGGGTTCGGAGATTGTCCACATACTCAGGGAGGGGACGGGTACGATCTGGCTCAGCTTCCCAGGCCTCGCGAGCCATGTCTAACAGGGTCCTGGGGGCTCATCCATATAACAATTCATATGGTGAGTACCCAGTACTACTTTGCACTTTGCAACGGATGGCGAAGAGGGCAAGGGGAAGCATCTCCTCCCACCTTTTGCTCTCAAGGCCCAGGAGCTTCTTGAGGGTGGTCTTTAGTGTAGCATTATAACGTTCCACCAACCCATCTGTCTGGGGGTGGTACGCCGAAGTTCTTATTTGTTTAATTCCCAGATGGGCGCATACTTGACGCATGAGGGAGGACACAAAAGGCGTACCTTGATCTGTTAAGATCTCCCGAGGGAACCCTACTCTACTGAAGATGGAGATGAGGGCCTTGGCGATGTTTTGGGTAGTGGGTTGTTTCAAAGGGACGGCTTCCGGGAACCGGGTAGCATAAACCACTAACACCAGAGCGTACCTACACCCCGTCCTAGAGGGTAGCAGGGGTCCTATTAGGTCCATACCCACTCGGGAGAAAGGTACATCGATAAGAGGAAGGGGCTGGAGAGGAACCCGGGGGGGACGATACCGGCTGTTTCTCTGGCAGACCGGACACTCCCTGCAGTACTGTTTTATTTGACCGTGTACGCCCGGCCAATAGAACTTCTCTAGGATTGTTTGCCCCGTGTTTTCATCGCTGAAATGCCCTCCCAACAAGTGACTGTGGGCCAGATATAGTACTTTGTCCCGAAATAATCCTGGGATAACTAGCTGGGTTGGGAGCTGTGGCCCCCCTCTTCTGTAGAGGAGTCCATTCTTTCAAAGAAGTAAGGACCTACTTTCAGTGGGTCCTCATTGTCCTGGGCACGATTCCAGGCTTCCTGCAAAACTGGATCCTCTTGCTGGGTTGCGCGGATTCCCGGTCAGTTTCCCATGGATGAACATCTATCTGAGCCGGGTACACACTGGTAAAGACCCTTTTCTCTCTTTCTTTTGCTTCTTGGTCTTCCCCGGTTTTGAAGGAGAGTCCGTGGAAGGAGACCCATGGGGAAACTGGGCTTCCGCCCACCATTTCTTTAGGGAGTCTGTAGTGTCTTGAAGGAGGTGGGGAAGACCACTATAGTCGCTACCTAAAATGGCTTGTTCAGGAAGATTGGGAACCAAACCGACAGTTAACATACTTCCCTCATCTGAGAGTTGTTGCACCCGTACTCGGGCCGTCGGATAACTCCTGGTGTCGCCGTGGACACATTTGATAGCGACCGTTCCAGTCACTGGTCCAACAGGATGGGGTAGTTCCTGGGGTCGTAGGACGCTATGTCTACAACCCATGTCTGCTAAAGCCATCATGCGGTGTCCATCAATCCTTACCGGACAGCGGAAAGGCGCCGGGGGTAACGTCGTTGGTGAGACAGACATAGTTCCTGGCCATTCCTATGTCCATGGGCTCTTCCTTTTGAAGACACACGCGAGCTATGTGTCCATACCCTCCGCAGTGATAACACTGAGGCCCAGGCGGGTTGGGTCGAGGCATAACTGGGTAGGGTATCAGGGGAACCGGATCCGGTCTTCTGACCCCCGGAGGTGGTCTTTGGGGACGGGAATGGCTGCCATGTGGGATACGTGGATGTGGTTCCTCTTTGATCCGTTGGGACTCTTGGGCTCTACTGTAGGCACTGGCAATCTCCACAGCACTATCCAGAGTCAGGCGGGCGTGTTGTCTCACCCACTTTTGGGTGGCCGGATGTAGGGACGCTAGATACTGCTCCAAGTATATTTTTGATAGGATGTCCTCCTTGGTGGCGGTGGCCGGTTTCAACCACCTATTCGCCAAGTCCTGTATACGGAACGAGAGAGCCCGTGGCGTTTCTTGGGGTCCCTCTTTGGCCTGCCTCAGACGAACCCTGTATGTTTCGTCGTCAATCCCCAGTCTCTCCAGAATGAGGTTTTAATGTCATTGTAGGGAGTCTGGCCCTGTAGATTGGCCTGATGATAGGCTGCCTGCAGTTCACCAGTCAACAGGGGACCCAGATAGTGGCCCCATCGGTCGGCAGGCCAAGCCGCAGCCTGGGCTAGGCGCTCGAAATTAGTGAAGAAATAGTCGGGATCTTCACCCGACACATACTTTTGCAAGACAACTGAGGGCAAGGAAGTTACGGGTCTTTGTTGTCCCATGACGGTGGTCAGTTTCTCGAGGGCATGGTCCTGTGCGGTCCCCTGTCCTTTTAGGACGTCGTGGAGTTGTCCTCTATCATCTTCTGCAGTTTTAAAAAAGTGTTCCATCATTTTGCCAAGCTGCTCCTGGCTCTCCGCTAGGTGTTGGACTGCGGCCTCCATGCTTCCGGTGGATCCCACTTCTGACACCACCTGTGGAGTTGTGGGTTGGGCGGACCGGAATAACAGGCTGGGAGGCCGAATGTAGTGAGCTATGGTTAAGGTTTTATTGTTCAGTAATGTACACAAAGTCTTGTTCGACAGAGGTATAGGAAGGAATTCTGGATGGAAGCGCAGAGCCGGGTGGGTTCGGATGAAGGGGTAGATCCCGTGGATGTAGTCCTCTGCTGGGCTGGTGTCGTCAGGATAATGTCGGGTGCTGGTGCTCCTCGGAGATAAGGAGAGAGAATACAGGGGGTTAGTCCAGTCCAGCAAGGACTACCGAGTACTTCCACCTGCACCGGGGAGTGAATGGACCGGAAAACGAACGTGGGGAAGGGCCGGTTGGGTTGGAGGGGATAAGACGAATAAGAGCAGGGAAGGGGTAGAGGGTGGTTGATGGTGTCAGGGATTAGTGTATAAACAGTGCCCGTGATACTTCACTATTTCTATGGCTAGTGCAAGGTGCTCGTGAGGGTCTATATACAATGCTTACAGGTATTTACACTAATTACACCAGGAACACGGAGAAAGGATAGAGGGTACTCACGTGCCCCGCCGCAACTCTCATCCGAGTTGCGGCCGCTCTCCAGCCACCTCCGGAGGTCGCCACCAGTCCTCCGACCACAGGTCCTCTTCCTCGTTCTCCTCTCCGCTCTCCTTCTTCTCTCCGCTCTCCTCCTTCTCTCCGCTCTCCGTCGGGGGTTCCACGCCGATCACTGTCTCCTGCCACGAGTCCGCTGGGCTGAACGACTCTCCGTCTGTCCTCACGGCTTTTCTCTGTTCCCGGCGGACTTCAGTGGACACGCTTCCGGTTCCGGAAGGGTTGGGTTCCGGGTCACCTACGGGAGCCTCACTTCCGGTATCCTGTTTGACCACTTCCGGGTCGTCGGTCCGGGAGGTTGTTGTCGGATCCTGTGGGCGAAGAGAAAGAGAGGAAGTCCGATGGGTAAGGGACGCTGTACGTCCGTTGTTGGGGGGAGGTACCCCTGTCGGGAACGCCATCCCGACGAGGTAGGATGACTGCTTCTCCACACTTACCTTAACTGAAAAACAGCAGCATACATACCTGTCTGAACCACTTCGTGCACAGCTGCACGGAGATGCCAGGGGCCATATTGGTCCTGAAAAACAAAGAAATAAACATAAGATTAGCAAAATAAACAAAATGCCTTACCTTAACTGAAAAACAGCAGCATACATACCTGTCTGAACCACTTCGTGCACAGCAGTGCACACAGCTGCACGGAGACACCACGGGCCATATTGGACCTGAAAAACAAAGAAATAAACATAAGATTAGCAAAATAAACAAAATGCCTTACCTTAACTGAAAAACAGCAGCATACATACCTGTCTGAACCACTTCCTGTACAGCAGTGCACACAGCTGCACGGAGACGCCGCGGGCCATATTGGACCTGAAAAAACAAAGAAATAAACATAAGATTAGCAAAATAAACAAAATGGCTTACCTCCAACAGCAAAACAGCAGCATACATACCTGTCTAAACCACTTCGTGCACAGCAGTGCACACAGCTGCACGGAGACGCCACGGGCCATATTGGACCTGAAAAACAAAGAAATAAACATAAGATTAGCAAAATAAACAAAATGGCTTACCTTAACTGAAAAACAGCAGCATACATACCTGTCTGAACCACTTCGTGCACAGCAGTGCACACAGCTGCACGGAGACGCCACGGGCCATGTTGTACCTAGAAAAGAGAGAAAAAAACCTAAGATTAGCACAATCAAAAAGATAGATTACCTCAAACAGCAAAAGAGCAGCATATCGGGACCAGTTTGTGCACAACGGTGCACACAGCTGCACGGAGACGCCACGGGCCATATTGGACCTGAAAAACAAAGAAATAAACATAAGATTAGCAAAATAAACAAAATGGCTTACCTCTAACAGCAAAACAGCAGCATACATACCCGTCGGAGCCACTTCGTGCACAGTGGAGCACACAGCTGCACGGAGACGCCACGGGCCATATTGGACCTGAAAAACAAAGAAATAAACATAATATTAGCAAAATAAACAAAATGGCTTACCTCCAACAGCAAAACACCAGCATACATACCTGTCTGAACCACTTCGTGCACAGCAGTGCACACAGCTGCACGGAGACGCCACGGGCCATATTGGACCTGAAAAACAAAGAAATAAACATAAGATTAGCAAAATAAACAAAATGCCTTACCTTAACTGAAAAACAGCAGCATACATACCTGTCTGAACCACTTCGTGCACAGCAGTGCACACAGCTGCACGGAGACGCCACGGGCCATATTGGACCTGAAAAACAAAGAAATAAACATAAGATTAGCAAAATAAACAAAATGGCTTACCTCCAACAGCAAAACAGCAGCATACATACCTGTCTAAACCACTTCGTGCACAGCAGTGCACACAGCTGCACGGAGACGCCACGGGCCATATTGGACCTGAAAAACAAAGAAATAAACATAAGATTAGCAAAATAAACAAAATGGCTTACCTTAACTGAAAAACAGCAGCATACATACCTGTCTAAACCACTTTGTGCACAGTAGTGCACACAGCTGCACGGAGACGCCACGGGGCATATTAGACCTGAAAAACAAAGAAATAAACATAAGATTAGCAAAATAAACAAAATGGCTTACCTCTAACAGCAAAACAGCAGCATACATACCTGTCTGAACCACTTCCTGCACAGCAGTGCACACAGCTGCACGGAGACGCCACGGGCCATATCGGACCTGAAAAACAAAGAAATAAACATAAGATTAGCAAAATAAACAAAATGGCTTACCTCCAACAGCAAAACAGCAGCATACATACCTGTCTGAACCACTTCGTGCACAGCAGTGCACACAGCTGCACGGAGACGCCACGGGCCATATTGGACCTGAAAAACAAAGAAATAAACATAAGATTAGCAAAATAAACAAAATGCCTTACCTTAACTGAAAAACAGCAGCATACATACCTGTCTGAACCACTTCGTGCACAGCAGTGCACACAGCTGCACAGAGACGCCACGGGCCATATTGGACCTGAAAAACAAAGAAATAAACATAAGATTAGCAAAATAAACAAAATGGCTTACCTCCAACAGAATAACAGCAGCATACATACCCGTCGGAACAACTTCGTGCACAGCGGAGCACACAGCTGCACGGAGACGACACGGGCCATATTGGACCTGAAAAACAAAGAAATAAACATAAGATTAGCAAAATAAACAAAATGGCTTGGACCTCTAAAAGACAAAAAAAACATAAGATTATTGCAAAAGAAAAGATAGCTTACCTGAAACAAAAAAAAAGCAGCGGATTGGAACCATTCCGTGCACAGCGGTGCACATCGCTGCAGGGAGACGCCACGGGCCATGTTGGACCTAGAAAAAAGAAAAGAAACATAAGATTAGCCTAAAAAAACAAACATGGCTTACTTTTAGACGAAAACAGCAACAACATACATACCCGTCTGAACAGCTTTGTGCACAGCGGTGCACACGGCTGCAGGGAGACGCCACGGGCCATGTTGGACCTACAAAAGACAAAAAAAACATAAGATTATTGCAAAAGAAAAGA
Organism: Lissotriton vulgaris; assembly: GCF_964263255.1. Classification (NCBI taxonomy): domain Eukaryota; kingdom Metazoa; phylum Chordata; class Amphibia; order Caudata; family Salamandridae; genus Lissotriton; species Lissotriton vulgaris. The sequence continues at coordinate 546,921,835 of NC_141699.1, read as the reverse complement.
TAGTTTACCTCAAACTGCAAAAGAGCCTCGGATCGGAACCACTCCGTGCACAGCGGTGCACACGGCTGCAGGGAGACGCCACGGGCCATGTTGGATCTAGAAAAAAGAAAAGAAACATAAGATTAGCCTCAAAAAACAAACATGGCTTACTTTTAGACGAAAACAACAACAACATACATACCCGTCTGAACAGCTGCAGGGAGACGCCACGGGCGTCCAAATGTACATTTGTCACAGCAGATACACATTTTCTGGACCTAGAAAAAAGAAAAGAAACATAAGATTAGCCTGAAAAACAAACATGGCTTACTTCTAAATGAAAACAGCAACAACGCAAAAGAGCCGCGGATCGGAACAACTCCGTGCACAGCGGTGCACATCGCTGCAGGGAGACGCCACGGGCGTCCAAATGTACATTTGTCACAGCAGATACACATTTTCTGGACCTAGAAAAAAGAAAAGAAACATAAGATTAGCCTAAAAAAACAAACATGGCTTACATCTAAATGAAAACAACAACAACATACTTACCAGTTTCAAGAGCTTCGTAACAGCGACTTCTAGCAGAGACGATCAGGGGAAAATGGCATTTAGAATCCTACGGCCATTTTCGGACTTGGGGGCGTGGTTTTGAAGTTCTGAGTGACAGACAACGTCACTGTCTAAAGAACATCAAAAATTACGCCCCCAAATCCGAAAAGGACGGGGCTTGTTTGGAGTGACGCATCTCTCAATGAAGGAGAGACGGGGCAGGGAGGCGGGACCTTCTGCGCTACTGAGAGTCATTAAATCTCCGGCCTAAGACTGCGCAAGCGCAGCCTTTTAGGCCTCCGACCTAAAAATGGGGAGACGCGAGAGTTGGAATGTTAGGAAGATCCAGTCCGGGTCCGCCAAGTTTCAGGATGTTGGTCCACTGATCAATACTACCAAGACTGTTCTGTCTCTGGAGTTCGCTATTACTCACCCCAAATGCCCTACTATCCCCACCAGTACTTGGGCTGGCAATATAGCCAGCCTGTGACACAGGTCAGTCCACCTCCTCAAGAGCCCCATATCTATTTGCTACTGGGATGTTAAAAAAGTTCTAGGGGCTTGACAGGGCATATCAATTGTGCTATAGAGCGGTAAACTGGACTGTTGATAATCATTAGTCGATTTAAGTTTCTGGTAGGGGGGCAAGAAAGAATGATGCTTTGGGGGATAAAAGTATCCCCAGGGTAAGCTATTTATTTCTCCTTTGAGCACATGGATACTACCAAGTCTGCGTAAGAGCTCACACACCAGTTTAGGAGTTTAGATGATTTAAAGAAAAGAACAATACAGTCCCCAGGAACCTACTCTTCTTGCCATTTAAAATTCATTAAACAAGTCCTCTGATAGTCCGGTTCGAGTCCCGAGCCTCCAAAGAGCCTTGTTTCTTAATGCCTCCCAAGATTCATTTGATTTGGAATTTGGGGCCGGGACATTTGCCAAAATTATGGTTAATGGAGAAGTGTCCTCTCACTGGAGAGGACCCTTCATGGCAATGCTGACAGCGAGCCGATTACAGAGACCACGGGAAGGAACACCGGGACTCTGAGGTTACTGAATTTCTGACACAGGGCAGTTTGGAAAGCCCGATGGCTAAGCTACGAGCTAGCCGCTAAAGAGCCCACGGGGGCAAATTCCCAGGACTCAAATTAGTCTATTGGAACAGAAAAGCTCTAACGTGTCAATGAATGAGAAACCCACAGAGATACCCATGGCCCAGTGAATGCACTAAACCCACTAGATATCCCAATATTGTTGATATACGAACCTATAGGGTGAGCATCTTCAGAAGCGCTTGATTCTCAAAAAAAAAAAAACGCCAGAGCTCTTTAATAGAACCATACGTTTGGATTCCTCAGGAACCACACAGAATAGGCTACACATCATTCATTTTATCTTGTCCTGAAGAAGACTCACATTTGATGCTCAACACTAGCACAGATCTACCAGGGTCGAAACGTCAACGCTCCACTAGAAGTAGTACATTCCGCTATGACCATTACAAAGTGTTTAAAAGGAAAAATCCAGGTCACTGTGAGAGAATAGATGTGAGAGAATAGATATTTGTTTTTCACTTCGTGCCTGAATGTTTTATGTAATTTGTTTTTGTATCCAATACATTTGTTATGATGTATGTACGCTTTATACGTTACTTTATCCTTTGTCTCACATCCCTCACTAGATATTAGTGTGTGTAGCACTTGCGTTTTCATGAATATTGCTTATTTTTGACTAAAATAAATCATTGTAAGTCATAATTCATTCGTGCTCTGTCATTCATATCATGTGTTTAGATATTTTTCATTAGAATCTTTAATTGATATCCTGATACAATTAAGGGTAAATCAGTCTGAAAGTTATTTGTCTTTTTAAAGATAAACCGCGGCAGAACCACTGTTCGTTTAACATGATTGTCCCCAGGTTCTGCGCAATGCTGGGTATTCCCTTTGATTAATACCACTGTAATAGAGCGGCAGATCTTGGCGGCAAATGTCCCAGGCACGGATTGGGGAAGTCTTGTTGGAGATCCCAATAATAATTTTCCCCTATTCCACCCACAACATGCTGTCCTACAACGCAGCACGCCGCCCGCTTTTATATTTTTATTAGTAATTGGTTCCGGTCCACTGTAACTTTAGCGGTCGCTCTTCTTTATTTATTTATTTTATTTCCTAGCGCAGTCTGTTCTAACTATAGCGGCTGCACTCTGGAACCTTTTTTTTTTCTTTTTTTTTTGGGTGAAAGTGCCCCATACTATGTGCTTTAATGGTGGCCGTGCCCCTTTCTTTAGACGCTGCTGATCGTATTCAGCTTACAGTGCTCCGCGACGAAAGTAAGTGAAAGCACAGCAAGGTGCGCTTTGACAAAAAAAATCATTTGTCGTTTTTCCCCCCAAAAATTGTTTGTGAACTTCACAAACATTTTTTTGTGTAAAAGTACCCCATGCCGTGCCTTCAATTTAATGGCGTCCACTTCCCTTTCTTTAGACGCGGCTCGCTGTAAGCTGAATACGGCGAGCAGGGGCGCGGCCACCATTAAAGGAGTCTCCCATTTGCAATAGTTTGAGCTATTGCCAATATAAATGACAATGCCTTTTAATTGTGTGTTGGTTTTCAAAACACATAAATAAAAGGCATTTTCATTTACAATGCCAATAGCTTAAACTCTCGCAAATGCGAGACCTATTGCATTGCAAATGCTTGTTTGTCATTGAGATGAAAGCCAGTGAAATAGTACGTAGTTGTGTTGCAAATAATGGGAGTTCTCAAACCGAACTACATATTCCTTTTACATTATTTCAGTGGTGCATATGTATAAAATTTTATTTTTCCAGAATTATTCAGCTTTTTTTTAAATCAATTCTATGATTGTTTTTATGCACATTTATGTTCATTTGCTCAGGTGAATTATATTCATTAGAATATAAGTGCATTTGTTTGTCCAAATGTACATTTGTCACAGCAGATACACATTTTCTTGGGGTCTCTTTTAGATGTTTTGGATAGTTATCAAAATGAGGTTCGTATTGGCCTTGTAAACTATTTTACATGGAATTCTGAGTACTGCAAATCTCATGTTTTCTGGTTACTTGCTCAATTTAACTAGTCATTCTGTGCGCATTTGAATTATAGACAAAGCCAGACATCATATAAACATTTTCTCCTCAAATGTCTAGATCGTTTTTTAAGCACACACATGGTTCCCGTAGTTTCCACGTACATTCTGAAATTTGATGAAATGTGATATGAGCAGATGACAGTTTTTTCGTTTTTATGTATTCTATTGCGGATCCTTAAAAAAAAAAATCTTGCATGCAAGAAACACGTTCCAAGCAGTTATATACTTGAGCATGTTGACCAATTTTCACGTGCGAACACCTGTAAAAATTCATACAGGTATTTGACGGTTGGTGGACTTTGGGTAAATGTTTCTAAGCAGAAATATATGGTCATTGAAATCTCTATGGAAACGCTACAAATATCAAACAGTTTAACAATGTTGTTGTGAAAGGCCCCCCACCATTGCCATAGCTTTGCTTCATGGTTTTGGAAAGCTTGTTGTCTGCTTCGCCCTTCTGTATTTTGCTCTTCACACACTTGTTCAAGTGGTTTCTATCATTGGCTCCCCTGGTCTAGAGCTCATTTTGTATCTTCAGGATAGACAGGGAGGAGCAGATCCAAGGACAACGATGGTGTGAAGAGGAACATTGGGGGAGAGGGGCTGGGGGTTTGGCTGAGCACCAGCAATGGAGGGGCATGGGCCAGTCCGTAAGGCGTTGGCCCTGTCTAGGAAAGGCGCAACAGCGGGGCTGTGTATTCCTGGCTCAGAGCAGAACAGACTGTGGATTAAGAAACCGTGGGTTGTGGCACTAAGCCGTAAAAACATGAATTGTGAGACACAGAGGTATGGATACTAGCAATGGGGTAGAAGACACTGGCATATGGAGATTACAAATAGTTGATTGTAATGTTTGCCCATATCTCGCTCTCTTCTTCTTTGTTCTTGTAATAAATATGTCAATTTCTCTTGACCATGTCTCAGATCTCTCTGAGTTTGCCCTTGCTCATTAAGATTTTCCTGATCAGGCAGGGGCTTTTGCTCACTTTCAATTCCATTTCAAACATTGCTGTGCCTCTGATGTGCTGTAACAGGAATGTGCTCACTGTGACCTGCATAATGAATCTTCAGTAGACAAACGCCTCACCTATCTTTTTATTGCAGACTTAGAGGTGAAGCCAAAAGTGCCCTCAATGCTGGGAAGAAACCACTTGTGAGTATCCAGCTCAATTTCCTGTCTTCTGAGGCTGTGGTTTCTCCCTCCTCCTGCCCCCACTTTTTTGGTCCAGGCCTCACCCAAATCTGCTTACCACCACCTCCTGTGTCTTTACCACATGTCACGTCTGTCTACAAATCTCTGTTTGAGTATTTCTCACTTCATGGCCCTTTAACACATAACTGATATTTATTTATCGATCTTTACTTTTCTATTCACTTCATCTCAACTATATCAGAATCAGTAGAAATGAAGCACATTATTTTTGTAATTCTGAAGTGTGGTGGAAACAAGCAGTTGAATACGATCAAAACAAATCAATGCACTAGGTGATGCATTTGCACACATTATCGTTTGTGTGCAGTAAAATCATTTTTCCGTACAAATGTAATGGTCATTTTAATTGAAAATGTGTTATCTGTAATGGCAGTGCACTACCACACCATGCATACTCCACACTGCACCACTCCATTCACTACCACTCTGAGCCACTCCATTCTACAATACCCCACTCTACGACACCCCACTCTACGACACTCCACTGTACGACATGCCACTCCACTCTACCCAACTCACTCCACACACAACACTGCACAACACAACACTCCACTCTACGCCCCTCCACTCTCGACCACTTACTCCCCTCCAGTCAACCCCATCCCACTTAAATCTATCTCACTCCACTCCCCCCAATCTGCCTTCCACTCCACTTCGCTACAATCTACACCAATATACTCCACTCCCATCTACCCCACCCCAACTTACTGACTCCACCACAATTCACCCCAATCCAATTCAATCTACCCCACTTCAATCTACCCCACTCTTAACCCAATCTACCCCACTCCAGCCTAACCCAATCCACTCCACTAAAATCCAATCGACCCTACTCCACCACAGTCTACCCCACTCCACTCTACCACAGTCTACCCCACTCCACTCCACTCAGTCTAACCCAGTCAACCCCACTCTACTCCAGTCTACCCAATTCCAACCCAATCTACCACACACTCTTCAGATCTACCCAACTGTGCTCCAATCTATTCCAGTCTGCCTCACTCCAATCTACTCAATCCCCTCCATCCAATGTACCCAAATTCTACCCACTCCACTCTACCTCACTACACTCCAATCTACCCCACTCCACCCCAATCTACCCCAGCCCAATTTACCCTACTCATTCTAATTTACCCCACTTCACTTAAAACGTCACTGCGATCTACCCAACTCCTCTCCACTGTAATCTACCCGCACTCCACTCCAACCAACACCGCCAAAATCGATCCCACTCGTATTTACTATACTCCAACTTTATTCTACCAAAATCCACTCTATCCAAATCTACCCCACTCCACTTCACTCAAATCTACCCCACTTCAATCTTACCCACTTTTCCCCATCCTCCAAACTCCACAATCTAACTCCGTCCCACCCACTCCAATCTACTCCGCTCCAACCTACTCCAGTCTACCCCATTCCTCCCCACTGTAGTATACCCCACCCCACTCTACCCCAAATCCAATCCAACCCACTCCACTCCATTCTACCCTACCACACTCCTCCCTCTTCAACCTACCCCACTCCAGTTTCCCCACTCCAATCTACCCAATCTATTCCAATCTACCCTACTCTAATCCACCCAATCTACCCCACTCTACCATAATCACCCGATTGTGTCCACTCCAATCTACCACACTCCACTCTTTCCCAATCTGCCACTCCACTCCAGTCTACCCAACCCCCTCCAATCTACCCCACTCCAATCTACCCACTCCAATCCACACAATCTACCCCACTCAACCACAATCTGCAACACTCCATTCCACTCTACCCAATCTACCCCACTCCACTTCACTCCATCTACCTACCACATGCCACCCAAATCTACCCCTCTCCACTTCATTCTATCCCACTCCAATATACCCTACCCCACTCCACCCCAAACGACCCTACCTCAATCTACCCCGCTTCAATCCACCCCAATCTACCCCACCCGAACCCAGTCTACCCCACCTCAATCTACCACACCTCTCTATCCAACTCCACTCTAATCTACCCCACTCTACTCCACACCTATCTATCTCATTCCAATCTACCCCACCTAACCTACCATAATCCACCCTAATTTATCCCACTTATGTCTACCCCTATCCTCTCCTGTCTACCCCACTCCAGTCTACCCCACACCAATCTACCCCAATCCACTGAACTCCACTCCACCCCAATCTACCCAACTACAATCTACTCAGTCCACTCCAATCTACCCCACCCCACCCTAATCTACTTCACTCTACTCCAATCTAACCCACACAACTCTAGTCTACCCCTCTCCACCCCAGTCTATCCTACTCCAAATTACCCCAATCTACCCTTCTCCATTCCATCCTACGATAATCCACCCAGTCCCAATCCACCCTACTCCAATCTGCTCCTCTCCACTCTAATCTCCCCAACTCCGCTCCACTCCAATCTACCCCCTGCTCCACTCCACTCTAATCTCCCCAACTCCACTCCACTCCAATCTACCCCACTCGACCCCAATATATCCCACTGCACTCTACCTCAGCCTACCCCACTCCTACATACCTCACTCCATTCTACCCCTCTCTAATCTACTCCACTCCAGTCTACCCCACCCCAATCTACCCCGATTCAATCTACCCCACTCCAATCTACCACGCTAAACTACCCGACTCTCCCACTCCAATCTACCCCAATCCACCCCACTCCATTTTTCCCTACTCTAACCCACTCCACTCCAATTTACTCCAGTCTACTCCATTCCACTCTAGCCCAGTCTACTCCATTCCAATCTATCCCACCCCACACCACTAACTTTTACCCATGCTGAACAGCTTCCACACTAGTGCACATAATGGCTAAAACACATTGCCAAAGCTAATAGATCTCGCATATGCGAAAACAGTTGGCTTTGCCAGTGCTTGTCCGGTTTGCCCATCTACCTTTGCTTATATGCCCTCTGCCTTTTCCTCTTTGTCTCTCTCCCTTTGTTTGTTTGCCCCTCTCCCCTGCTTGACCTCCCTGTTTGCCCCACTCCCTCTGCCTGTTTGCCCTTCTTCCTTTTTCTACTTGCCCTACTCTGTCTTGTTGGAACTATTCCCTTTGCCTGTTTTCTTGACTGCCTTGTGTACGCTCCTCTTTCTTCATTTGCCCTTCTCCACATGTCTGTTGGTCCTCTGTCCCCTCTCCTGTAGGACCCACGTGCCCTTGTCATCTGTCCCCTTGTCCATCTGTTCCCCTCTGCCCATGTATGCCTGTCCCTCTGCCCTTGTTTGTTGGCCCCCTCTGTTCTTGTCTGCTCATCCACACTGCCCTTGCCTGCCTGTCCTCTCTGTATTTGTCTGCCCGGCCGCTTCGCACTTGTCTGGCTGTCCCTTCATCTACCCATCTCCACTGCCCTTGTCTGCCTTTGCCTGTCTGGCTTCCTCCTCACTATGTCTGCTCATCGACTCACTGTTCATCTGCCTGTCGCCTCTCCCCTCCTCTATCCCCACTCTTCTCCCCTTGTCTGCCTGCCTTTTCTGTTCTGTTCTGTTTCTGAATCCTTTATCCTCGTCTGTCTGCCTCTTCTACCCTGGTTTTCCTCCTTTCAGCTTGTTTGTCTGCCTCTCTTGATCTTTCTGCCTTCATTCCCCTTGTGTCTGCCTCTACACTCGCCTGTCGCCTCCTCTTGTCTGTAAGCGTCCCCTCTCTCCCTGCTTGTTTACACCTTGCTTTCCTTTCTTAGGTTTCGTCTAAGCCATTGCATTAGCAATGCTTGGCGAGATATTATTTTTAGTATTATTGCTTTTTTGCTTTGTTTTTAACCCAGGCATTGCGGTGCCTGAAGTCTAAGAAAAGAGCAGAACGGCGGATTTCTGAGCTGCACTCCAAGCTGGATACTGTGCAAGGGATCCTGGACCGGATCTACGCGTCACAGACTGACCGCATGGTGAGTCTTCCCGCCTCCACACACCTTGTCTCCTGCCATGTTTTCTGCTCATGAAGCTAGCTCCTCTGTCTTTCATTATGGCCATACTTTGAATGTTTAATCACTCCCTTGACCCCAGCATTGGATCTACTTTTTGTCTGCAGCTAAACCCAGTCAGTGGCATGTTGTTCTATTTAATCTTGTGTTTGTGGCTCAATCAGTCCCCATCACAGTTTTTGGGCAGCATTAGTAAGGTTATGTTTAGGCTGTCCGGAATTCGGTTAAAACCGACTCTGCCCGATATTACCCTACCAACTGCAAATCAGCTGACCCAGTTTAAAACGAGTATCTCTGAATTTTTCACATTTGATTCACCACTTGGCCATTTGCACCTTTTGGCCACTTGAGGGAGCCAAGGCAGTACAAACCCAGCATCCGAGCTAGGCATTGGTAATTCGAGGAAACATTTCACCCTCCTCCCGCTGTTCATGGCCTTCAAACACTTACTTTAGGCGCGGTGCTCTTGTAACGGGCGCTGCGCTTTGCATTCGGCGATGGTTCTGTGTCCCTCCCCGCTGTAGTGTATGTCTCCCCTGGGGCTTAAATTAAACCCCGAGCGCCAGAGACTTTTAATCTCAGTGCAGTGCCCTTGTTTTAATTGAACTAACAAGAGGAGACACGCTTCTCATCTCACCCTGCTGTTAGCCTTATTTTTTAAAAGTTATCATCCCTTTCCTGTAAATTATTTGGCACTGTTTTCCAACTCCATTGTAAGATGCTTAACCTTTAAGAAGGTGGGTCTTCTCCATAAATGTGCAACTTCCTCCAAAACCCGAAGTTTCAAGCCGGCCTAGGGTGTCCGCTCCTTCCAGTTCCACGGGGTCTGCAATTTGTATTAACTATGGGACACTGTGACTCGGCGCCAGTGTCTGTGCCCTGAGGAGGAACTGGCTACATACACCACAGGAGGTGCCGAGGTGTGCGTTACACCCCTGTTGAGACACTTAACGAGGCTTTGTTCTTTCACAGGAGATTCAATAATAACACATTGTCTGATTTTATTGCGGAGGGGGGGGGGGGGGGGGTCACACATGGCAGCGCCTGCTGAAAACATGTGCAAGAGGCCTGTCATCAGTGTTAGTATTGACAATTGCTATCGTTGCAGTTTATTGTTTGTATTTGCAGCGCGCCCACCGCTTTTAGTATAGAGCCCACAGCACTCATGGCACTATGGCAAAGCTTTTCTTTTATGGCAAAGCTTTTTTAAAATATAACTTTTTAGAAGAATGCGGCATCCGCTTCAGGGACACCGCACGTTCTTTCACCATTTTTTTTTTTTTTTTTAGCTTGCATGCTTAGCGCGGTGCACTAAACAGCCCTGCAACTCTGTGTTCGGAAGCTGTGCAAATGAGGGGTAAAGTTTCTTTTTGTAGCACCAAATCTGATGTGATTGTGTCAGATGGTGTAATGAAGGTGTTGCACTGCCACTCACCACACACTTTGACCGGGTCCTGGTGCTGCAGCTCTGGGTTTGATGGCTGTGCAAATAAGGGGGAAAGTTTATTTCTGTAGCACCAAGTCTGATGTGATTTTGACGGTCGCACCCGAGTACTTCACAGGTCTTTAAAAAGACCATTTACTTAACAAGACGTTAATAAAGGAGTGGGCGCCGGGGGACGGGCACTGGAGAAAGAGACAGCTCCTAGACAGGTATGCAGAGGTACGTGTCATGACCTGGATGCCATTTCTTTTTCTCTTATTTTACCATTACACGTTAACTGATTCAAGACTTGGAGAGGCACACAATATGTGCGAGAGCACTAAAGAGAAAGAGCAAACTGCAGCCTCCAAAAAAGAAAAACACTTTTTTTTAAGAGTGAGATTGGGCAAGAGAGAATCTGCACTGTCTATCAGTCTTGTGATCGAAATAAAAGAGGAGAGGAAAACAGCACAGATTTTAACTTTAAATAAATGAGATTGAAGCATGAGCACAAATATCCACTCCGTCTGACAGTTTGTCAGCACCTTTATAACAGCCAGTTTTCCACCAGTCACTGAAACGTGTATGCACACTGAAACATGTGTGCAGATCACATTTATAATTGTTTCACCTGATCACTGGGCATTTACAGGTTATAATCTGATGCAAGAGTTGCATTACTTACAGACAAACAAATGCAGAGCAGTATTTCCCAAAATATTGGGATAGCAGAGACACCTCGGTGATCATGATCCTGGAGCTTAAAGTGCTTGTTATCCATCACAAGCACATTTTCTTGTATAGCAGACGCCATGTTTTTTTAAACCAAATCTGTAAGTGACATGAGGGAAATAAAGATACCCAACAGCAGCCCCCCCAGGTCAGCTCGGCACCACCACATTGCAGAATATGAGACTACACAAGATAATCTGACGGGTTAAAAGTTGGAAATTACAGCTATAATGAATATTCAGTATTCTCAACAGCTTGCAAACACGTGCATGATTTTTGGCAGCAATGACAAAGGCAATGGGTGGTGCAACCTGCAGTGGCCTCCTGGTCAGTGCCCTGGCACTTAATACTGTACAAATTAGGCACTGCTAGTCATACAATCAAACACATGGTAAAGAAGCTGTGGTCCAGGGGACAAACAAAAGAAGGAGGAAAGCCATTGAACAAAAGCACACAAATGAGATTGACAAAAAAGCCAACCAATGATCAGCAAAGGGCCGCCCCAAAGCCTACTGTAAGTATTGGTATAGTACACCGGCCTTTTGACACAAACAGCTAAAGCTGTAGAACGGCAAGACCTAAGAATGACACACTATTCTGAATCCACAAACTCAGAAGTGTTTTCAAAACTAAAGAACTTCAAATCAAACGAAAACTGAATTTTCCAATGGAGCGCTTATTTCCACTTTTCCGAATGTGCATAGATAAACAAGCATCAGGCTCTGAAATTACATAATTTGGCAACTTAAAAAAAAAAAGAGTGCAGTTGTGTCATAACAGCTAAGTGAATGACGAACCTCTCAAAGTTAACCACTCCTCTTGGGGTAACAGTTCCACCTCTTGTTTACATTCGAGTGGCTCACCCACTGAAGGACACAGCCCGCCCCCTGGGTCCTACCCCAAATCCAGTCCCATGGAGCACCCCGACTCATGGCTCCACCTCCTGCTCTTTGTTCAGGCTCACTCCTTGTTCGGCTGGCTTAAATGTCCCGAGAGGCATCAGATCCGTCCTGGCTCAGACACTCCTTACCTCTCATCCATTTACTGAGGGCTCTTAGACTAGCTGCCACAGGGCAGCATGGTTCCTACAGACACCAACCTAGAAGCTACAGTATAGTCCAAAAAGGAAAAGGAAGGCAAGCACTGCAGGGTTAGGGCTGCTCCTGGTGTGAGGAGAATGACTCTGTGGGGATGGTATGGGTGAGCGTCAGGAGAGTCAGAAGAAAGAGAGGAGGGGACAAGCCCTACCCCTTCTAAATAGAACAAGAAGTGACCATGGGAGAGGGTGGACCAGCATAAATAAGGGCGAAGACTACTCGTGAGATGGAGTTGGAAGGTAAGACGAGGACAATGCCTTCGAGCACAGGATTACAAATAACAATGCCTTTTATTTTTGTTTTTCGTTTTTAAAACATAAATAAAGGCTTTGTCATTTACAATGCCAATAGCTTAAACTCGCATAAATGCGAAAACTATTGCATTGCAAATGCTTGTTAAATCTGAGCTGCAGAATCAAACAACAATGGAAAGTATGTCATGACTTTATTAAGCTTCTGAAATGTAGAGCAGCATACAATTTCTGAAGAAAAATTGAAAAAGCAATCATAAAAGCAAAGCGTTCCATAAACACCGGCAAAGCACAGTTTCAGTTGTTTTTTATGGCGCGAAAATGAGTAAACACTGAAAAGACTGTTTTTTTTTGAGGTATGGAAATCACTGGAAAACACTGAAAAAACACCACCGTAATTTACCAAAAATGGAAACTGAAAACAGGAAAGCCTAGTTATGTTATTTTATTCACATGTGGATACCACTACCCACCTTTTTCATGGCATCGTAGCACATTATTAGCTGGGCGCCTTTCGCGTGGATCCATCAATTGAACTAAAGTGTTGTTTTGGTAGCGTGTGGTAAGTAGACATTTTGTTAAGTTTCAAAATGTTGTTTGTGAGTTAGTGTTAACTAAATGATTTTAATGCAGAAAGATATTTGTGATTTGTTTTTGTGTAGGTGAGTGTGCTGAACGACTTCCAGTTTTTCTTTTAATTTTTGAGGGGCAGGAGGAATCCGTGTTCATTTCTTAACCACAGTGTAGTATTTTTTTATATATATGTATAATAAACCAGGTCGGTGTATTAGAAGCAATGTTGTCCCCGTGAGGATGTGTTCTATTTTTGCTAATCTTGTCTGTGTGTTTCTAGGGTGCGTAATGGTGTGAAGTCTGGCAGTACTGTTGATTTGATTGCAGAATGCTGAATATTTCTGTGGTGCTGTGGTGTGCACATGATGATGAGATAGCTTTCTAGCATGTGCAGGGTATGACAATTTGTAGGCACGATTGGAGCAGTGGTATGCATGGTGTTATTGTGGGTTATAAATTGCTGCTGTTCTCTGACCAGTATGTATCGCAGTCTTTGGTTTAATCTCCTTGATGGGGTGTCAGTCTAGGAGTTTTCAAAGTAACAATATAGCTGAGGTTAGGTTTACCTGGCCTAGATCCTTGTCACAAATGTGGTCCATTTCAAGTTTCCTTTGCTTTGAGTTTGCTATGCGTTTTTCATTTTGCTTGTTCTCTATTGGGTTGTCTTTCAATTAACTGTTGATGACTTTTTCTTCTTGCTCATCCATTTACCATTTTGGACATAGAGAAGATTGTTTAAGAGGATGAGAAAGGGGGTTCTAAAGCATTCTCAGTAGGATAATCTGGCACTTTTTGATGGTGTCGTCTTTTCATCTGCAGGTGATCGACGCGTATCAGGCCGGGGTGGGAGCTCTAAAGCTAGCCATGAAGGATATCACACCGGAGAAGGCAGAAAGCCTAGTGGATCAGATCCAGGAGGTAAGAGACAGTGGTGACTTTAGCTAAGAGAGCTGGTGCAACAGATCCAGCAGGTAAAAGAATTAAGAAATATTGACTCTGATTAACAGGGCAAATATAGTTTATCATAGCTAGCAGGTAATTTGTATGCCACTGTGACACAAAAGTGATGCTGTGGATCCTGCTGGGGAAGGGCACTTGATGATACTGTGTATAAGGTCTTAGTGACTGGCTGTCATTGCCCACATCTTTGCAAGGGGGCATTGATCCCTGGAGTTTAGCTAGGCTGTCTGACATTTGACCTTTTGTTTTGCTTCTCTTCTTTCTCCTCCAGTTCTGTGACACTCAAGATGAAATCAATCAGACCCTGGCTGGTGTGACACAGGACAACTTGGGTAAGTTTCTATTCCTAGGCCAAAAATACTTACTCTGGCGTTGCTTATCACTCTGGGTGGTGAAAGGCAGGCGTTTTAAAATACATTTTACATCCTGCACCTGTTAACCTAATAATCTTGATTTAATACTGTTTGGAGCCATTGTCTATGCCTACTCTGCTAAAAACAATGCTTTATCTATAACTTGATTTTCTCTTGCCCATGTGGTCTTTGTGCCTCGGTGGTGGCATGTTAGTCAGAGGTGTAGGAGGTGCCTTTTGGGGTGCAGTGCCTATCATTTTTACTGCACAGGTCTTATCTGTGGTGGTGCAGCCTGTCCTTTATCTGGTAGTGCTGAAAAATGTCTGCACCCATTGTGCAAGTGTGGTTATTTTTAATTACTTAATATTCTTCAAGCAGGTAGAGAATTTTTCAGAAAAAGTTACTGGTTACTAATTGTTATAGAGACAACCAGTTTCCTTTGAGTCACCAAGTGTAGATCTGCAACTTGCCTCAATGTCACTACATCAAGAAGGAAAAGAGCCTTACTAGTATATGCCCAAGCATCTGATGCTTAGGATATGCAGCTTGCTGTCAACCTTTATGAAAACACTGAAACAGTCCCTTTTTGAACAATTTTGTTGACACATATGTTTGAATTTGCTTCACACTAGTCCATTTTGTAACCTTTTGTACATCTTACTGCGATCTATTGTGAACACATCTGTTACACCTCAAAGTCTGGTGCTAATTTTAAAAACTTTTTCGAACTGATATTAAATCAAACTGGAGGTCTTCCCACACCCTCCCATCGTTACTTAATGTTTCCCTCCTATTTTGTACTTATATCAGTTATTCCTCAAAGTCTGGTTTACGTTTTAAAACATTGTTTAATTGAACTTAATTTCATCCCCAAATCCTCCCATCTTGCTCTCTCTAGGAGGACACTTGCCTGACATGGTTGTCTTCCCCACATTTACGTCTTTCCATATTCACTTACCCATGGTCATTCTTTTAGTTGAACAGAGTTTCCTTAGTGTGTGTGTATATACCCTGATCTCCCCTCATCCACCAAGCTCACACTTAGCAAGGTATCTTTCTAACTTGCACATGTTTCTTGATTTTGTCATGTTCAATCTTATGCCTACATTGAGCTTTCCCGACATGTTCCTCAGACTTTTCCCTCTTTAAGCTTTGTCTTGCACTCTGAGTTTCTCTGGCTTGTACATGGCCGGACATCTTCTTTTATTGCTGTTTACTCATTTTCCAGACTTTGACAGCGAGGACCTGGAGAGGGAGCTGGACCTCCTACTGCAAGATAACACTAGCGGAGGTCTGGACTTGCCAGAGGTTCCACAGAAGCCTATGCCAACCTCAATCAATCCACGCCCCACCATCGGTCAAACAGAAGGTGAGCTGGAGCTGGATCAGGAACTGGCAAGACTTTCACTGGGGGGTAAGTTATTAGGACATTAACCTCTAAAATGGGTAATGGGTCAGATTCTGGGTCTGTGGTAATATTATCTGTTGCCTTTAGGATTTTACTGACTTGACATTAATAGCTGTTAAGAGAACTGGTCACAACTTACTCAAAGATTGATGTACCAAATCTCTCTAGGTACCCATGGCTGTAGGGTAAGTTGGACAAGTTTCTCGGCTTAAATCGTGATTGAGAAGAATGTGGGATCCAATATATAGTTTACCATAATGTAAATACAGCTAGGAAATATTACACCCGTAAACAAGGATACTGGTCTTGCAGTAATTGGTGTCACAATCCTAAAAAATACAACTTTTATCCTGCACGTCCTTAAAGTCTGCTGATTGTAGAGAGAATGTTTGAAAAATGACAGTGTCTTCTTAGACAGCAAAGCTGCAAAGCTGCAGTATGGAGCCAAGAAGGGAAAGGGATGATGAAAGGGGGACAGAAGAATTATATTATGGCATTACCAACTAGAGCCCAACTATGATCCCGCTCACCAGTATTACATTTAACTTTGCTGTTTACTTGAAGGAAAGGTTCTTTAAGTAAGAGCTGGTGGTACAGGTGCATTAGATTTGGTCTTGCATTGCTCGTGCTTTTTTTTTACCCTCTGATATGGGTAGAACGATTGGGTTCTCTTGCACTCAAAGTAAAGAAGCATTAAAAGTCTCTCAAGTTGTTCTTGGAGTGGACTCTGTATCGCTGGGTCCAGGGCATTAGCGCAGGCTCCTGCAGCATAGTGGGAGCACCAACCCTTCATGGCCCCCAAACCTTCTGGGGTCCACCATTCAGCCCAATACCAATGAATATCTGTGCGATATGGAGGACTCAGGGGTCCCTCCTCACATTTTGCACGGGGGCCATCAATTTTTGTTATGCCACTGGCACTGTCTCCTACAAGGAATGATGAAACTGTAAACCAGAGCAATCACTGGCACTCGTGGGCTGGTAGAAGTGCTATTTGCTCACAGTTGCAGAGTGTCCTGGGCCTGGTGCTATTTTTTTCCTTCGCCTGACTTGGATGAAGGTTTTGTTAACAGTGAAGTTCCCAAGAACTCCCAAACACGAGTTGCTGTGTAGCTTTCAGAGTAGAACATGCTTTGCAAATTTAAAACAGAGATTGGTGGAATTTAAAATACTACATTGGTTTGGTCATGAAGCTCCCTGAAATGAGTGTGTTCTTTTGAAGGCAGTGAGGAGGACTAACATATTCTATCAATGTATAATTCCTGGTGAACTGTACTGTGGGAAATGTGGGCTCCTCCACTATAATACATCATTATTTGCTTAAGAAGTGAGTGTTTCTCTTCTAAATATTATTGCCTCTGCCCTTTTCTGTCTATTTAGATATCAAGAAATGTATGTTGCGTAAGTGCTCTTAGCTCCTGCATGTGGTCAGGACTGTTCAGTGTTTAACTTCAAATGAGGGAGGACTAGAATTACAAGTTTTATTTCACTCCATGTTCTGCTGTACAGCACACCCCTGGCATCTACTGTTGAATTTATTGTTGACTTTCTTTGAAAAAGTGCTTTCAGTTTCAAAGTGATTGGTGGTTTCTCACATGAAATCCATGATACACCAGGACACAGATTCCCCATCCGTTTTTTTTTGCCTTTGGGTTTTACATGTTTTGAGCGCCTAGTTAAAAGTTGCACCTTTAGACATTTTGCAGCAGACAGGAAGCTGAAGATGGATGCTTAGGCATCAAGCAAAGCCACTAACAGCAATTAAGAAGCAATTATGCTGAAGTGCCTGTGGCCACCGTGTATGAGAATGACTAGTTTTGAGGGAAGTCATGAAAACATTATAATTAAGTTATGTTCAGCTTGCAATAACAAGTTTCCGTGTTCTCACATACCATGTCTCCTGAGAGACCATGAAGAAATACACTTTTTGACTCTCAAAGTTTTTCATTACAGTAACTATTGTTAGGAACCATAGTGCTAGAAGATGGACGCTGAAAGCCATAAAGCAGTGCCAACACTACAGATTCACCAACCGACATAGCTGCAGTAAAATGTCAAAGTGTTCATGTCTAACAACCGTTTTGGGGGGGCAATCCCACAGCTCGTTGGCCCAACAGGAACGGAGCTCTGTAACTATCTCTTCACAGACTTAGGGGCTCATTACGATCGTGGTTTTACTGCATCCTCCGGGCCGGCGGAAGCCACCGCCGGCCCGGAGGATGCGGGAAAACCGCTGCGGACCCACCAAAGACCCACCGTCACATTAGGATGGCTGGTGGGTCTTGGTTTCAGTCCGCCGCTTTTCCGCCGTGGTCGGCTTACAACCGCGGCAGAAAAGCTCTAATATGGTGGTGGTGTCTCTCAGACACCGGCAGACATATTAGGATGTGTTTAAAAAAATGCTTTTACCGCGGCGGGTTTTCCGCCGTGGAAAACCATGTGGAACTTCACTGCGGGGGCCCGTTGCGGGCCCCCGCAGTGAAGGGGGGGGGGTGCACATGGGGGGTGGTACCCCCCCTGTATTTGTATGCAGAAATCGGCAGGCACCGCATGGTGCCTGCCGCTTTCTACATACAAATGCAATGTATGCATTTTTACCATTGCGGCGGGTGCAGCTTAAAGTCGCACCCGCTGCAATGGTAAAAATAGAGGATGTGACTGCCAGGGTGGCGGTCACATCCTAATTTCACAGGAGGGAACTCCGCAGGCCATGCGGAGGTTCCCTCCTACTCAGGGTTCGCAGACGGACTTGCGTCCGCCCGCGATCCTAATGAGCCCCTAACTTTGGAGACAATGGTTCTCCAGGTCCTCCAGTGAAGAGTGCACTAGGACTAATATAAGAACTTGGATTTCAAACCTTGACACAGAGTATCTATTTGCAACACCAGCAACCTTGAAAGGTGACCTCAAGTTCCACCTAGACGATCCTGACATCACCAACACCTCCAACCTCCTTAACAGCATGGAAAAACCTCGAAAAATCCCAGCTGGTCAGCGACACCACTCATTCCACAGGACATACGCTTGACCCGATCTTCACTTCGAGCAACAGTGTCAGGTACAGCCACATAACCGAACTCACCTGGACCGACTACTCAGTCGTCCACTTCAACATCTCCAGCCCCCGCACCTCACCAAATCCCAGTGCTGCCCACTACAGCTGGAGCAAAATGACAGAGATATATAGGGTAGACTTCCTAGAAACACCATACTAGAAAGATACTAAGGGAAGGCCTCTCCACCAGACAACAGCTAACCATATAATATTGAGGGCTGCACAAACAACATAGTGATCACTACATGTAGAAGAGTAGGATTTCCTCATTGAGAGACACTAATGCGTAGATGGATCTAATCATATCTGTCTATGCTGAGGATGATGCTCAAATGTTCAGCTGATAATTTCATGGACCATGTTAAGAGTGGTTGTGCCACAGTTTACGAAGAGGTTCAAGTCATAGCCCCAAAATTATCCGCTTATTGCTGACAAGTGCCTACAGACTCCGTCATCATCCACACAGCCAGGAGGAGGACACAGGTGATATTGCACAGAAAATAGATACTGCGGGTAAGCAAGTGGCAGTTGACGTCACAATACAGTGGCACATTGGCAAGTCATTGACACTGCTATCAAGGCATGATGGTCCCAGTGGAAGGATATCAAAGATCTCTTGCAATATCTGCCTCACTCATCACAATGAGTACAGGGAATTGTGCGAGAAGGCAACATGATTTCTAATGCCAACAGCAGATTTGAATTCGATGCTACAGACACACCCACAAGGGAGGTGAATACCAGTCTTCTCTTCCAGTGCCATGTTTGGCTGCAAATTGCAGGCTTTCCCTCTTAGGTTCAGTTGCACCTCATCGCTGTACAGTTCGATGGTGACCATCAGTTTTGGCCCAAGTAGACAAGATGCTAAAAAAAATGTAAGAAGATATGGTTGTTTTACACATTTGCCTTTTGCTGGCCACAAATGCTGTTTCCCACAAAAGGCAGCACTGGCAGTTCAACACACCCATATCAAGAGCAGTCCTTTCAGCCTCCAGGTCAGTGACAGTACAAGCAAGGTGTATGCACTCAAGGATACTACTGCAGTGATGATAAAGATACTCAAGTATCTGAAGCCACCAAACGCCACCTTGGCTTCACATCCCCTGGGCTTTCACCGGACGTCCCAGCAGAGAACAAATAGTGTTGATTTAGACCCATTTAATGGTATACCCCAAGTAATTACCAAAGGTTGTGAATATGTCCAGTATATGTTCCAGGGAGGCACAAGTGGCTGCGATGTACAACAAAATATCATCAGCAAACAGAGATATTCTATTTGCCCATTTCTCGGTCCAGCATAGGCCACATATTAAAGGGTCAGTGCAGACCCAGATCACCAGTGGCTCCAAAACTAGGGCAAACAAGAGAGGTGAATGAGGGCAGCCCTGCCAGGTCCCCCGGGGCAAGGGGAATTCTCGAGAGGTTTTTTCATTAACGACCACTCAGACCAAGGATCAGTGTTTAGTAATCGTACTAAGGACAAAAACTTGAGCCCAAAGCTTATCCGTTCTAATACTGCAAAAAGGTATGACCATTCCACCGTGTCGAATGCCATATGGGCATCGAGGAACAAAATAGTTGCATCCTCTTGTGTAGATTGGACTCGCCCTAGCATAGCATGAAGGCTTCGCAGATTTAAAGCCGTATTTCTGCCATGCATGAAACCGGTTTGGTCCGGGTGAACCAATTTGGTAATAATTTGTATTAATCTATGGGCTAATAGCTTCACCAGAATTTTGACTTCTGCTTTGAGGAGGGAGATGGGTCTGTAGGAGGAACAGTCCTCGGCTGGCCTACCCTCCTTATAAATTACTATTATGGATGCAAGCCTTTGGCCCCTGGGGAGCCTCACCTCTTCCCGACTCTCCAAGTACATTTTAAGTAAGTGCTGTGTAATAAGTGTTGCATTGGTCTTCTACAACTCTATCAGGAGCCCATTAGGTTCCATTGCCTTCCCGGACGCAATATTACATATCGTGTGGGCGATTTCGTCCTCTGTGGGGTTGCTCTCCATGAAGGCTCTATCCTCCTTGGTGAGGGAAGGAAGTCCCAAATCACTGAAAAAGTCATGGGAGTCGCACATATCTGTAGACTCGACTGGTAAGTGTAATTGCTCATAGTAATCTGCGAAAGGGTTTGTGATATCTTGGGGATCTGTGAGAGACACCCCGGCCCTCTTAGAGATCCCAGTGACCCAGCTACTTGCCTTTTCCTTTTTGCAAGCCATGCTATCAACTCTCCTGCAGTGTCACTGAGTTCATATATACGATGTTGAGTCGCGCAATAGCTAGCTGTGGCAGCCTCAGTAGTCAGGTCTCTGTATTCCTGCCGCTTAAGGTCCAGCTCATGCATTACGTCAGCTGTGGAGTCCGCACATAATTGAGCCTCTAGAGCAAGGATATCGTTCTAGAGGTTTTCAACCACCACCCTTATTTTTTGTGCCCTACCGTCAGTGAGAGTACTTCACCCTTGACAACCGTCTTAAACGCTTCCCAGAGGGTCTGAGAGGAGTCCACTAGGAGTCCATTTATTTGAAATAATTCTCTGTGGCCTTGTCCAGGCCTCTCCGAACTCTAGGGATCTTAAGATATCTTGGATTTAACATGATACCTCTGTAGGTTTCCTGTTTGCCAACGCAATATATTGCCCAGACGGGGGAGTGGTCGGATATCCCTCTGGCCAAGTTTTGCACCTCCCGAAATGAAGAGACTCTGTGGACCAAAGAAATTCTGAGCGGTGGGGTTATCAGTGCGCCATGTATCTATTATCCCCATTGCTGCGCAAATGTCTGTCAGTTGTGTGTGGGAAGGGATCATGTGGCGTGGAGGTAAACAGTCAGATAAATCACACATGGTCATATTAAAGTCCCCTCTGACCAGGAGTTTGCCCGCAGGTAGTTTAAGGAGAAGTGTATCTAAGTCTGGGATAGTGCCGTTGTGTAAGGCTGGAGGGATATACACTGAAAGGATATGAATCGTTTCCCCCTCCCATATCCCAGTGAGGACTACATATCTACCTAGGGGGACAGCCCAGGAGTGCTTCACTGTCAATGGCAATTGTTTCTTAGGTAGAATGCCTACATCTCTACAGCTTGTCGTAAAACCTGCGTGAATCATAATCTTAAAACCCCAGCGAACCACCTCAGGTGAGTGTTGTTTAATGTATTGTAGCTCTACCCCTCGCTTTATTTTGTTGCTCAGTCTGTTCACATTCCAGGACAGGACGTGGATATCAGAGACTGTTCGCACCCGCATTCCAGGAGTCTTGCATTATCAGTAACCGTGGGGGAACAAGCCAGTCCACTTCTACGTCATACAGAGTGGGTACTACATTACTATATGTGTGAAGCTCAATTAAGAACAATTGCCATTAAGAACAATAACAAAACATTCAATACAACAGATTCCCTTCCCACTACCCCCCCTCCAAACTGTAAAACCCCCCACCCTGCTTCACTGCATGACGAATTCAGAACTGTCTGCCCCCAAACTGCAGAGTCCCCATCGCCCCACCCCAACATGAGACCAGTAAAGTAACTGCGGACCACCCAGCGAACCTACCCTCGGTCTCCCCTACGGCTAATACCGAAGAGCACATCTCAATCTTACAGCAGTGCTAAACAAGTGTATAGAAATCTGAACAATTTCACTGTCTTGTGGCATTTGTATATGTAGCCCATGTCTATAGGTTGGCTAGTACTAGTGATCTGTGCCATATGCAGCACCAAATCACCATATGCAATGTCCCATATTTCCCAAATATCTCCAAACAGTGTTTAGGAGACTGTTCATGGATTGCGTTCAGGGTATGCTCTTGCCTCCTCTTGATGTGTGTCCCGGGTCTGTTGCTCCGATTAATCTTTTGAGCGGTGGCACCGTCTTTCACGCCGGTTCACAGCTCCCTGCCTGCTGATGGTTCTCCAGCCGTCCAACCACTCCCACCACCTTCTCCAGTGTGGAACCTAAACGTTGTTCTTCCAAGACTCATGGGACCTCCTTTTGAGCCTTTACACAAATGTGAATTGCAATTCCTCATGTGGAAAACAGCTTTCCTTATTGCTATTACCTCTCTTAGAAGAGTACGTGAGATAAAAGCTTTCACAATACAAGAACCATTTTTACAACTACATCGTAACAAAGTGGCTCTAAGAACTAATCCTAAATTCCTTCCAATAGTCATTACTCCTTTTCATTTAAACCAATCTGTAGAGTTACCTGTGTTTGTCTAAATCCCTGACTCTTTAGCAGAAAGAGCTTTACACACACTAGATGTTAAAAGAGCTCTTCTCTACTATATAGATAGAACTAAATCTTTTCGAAAAACAAAAACAATTGTTTGTGTCTTTCTCTCCACCTCATAAAGGCAACCCCATCTCTAAGGGTGGAATTGCAAGGTGGATTGTAAAATGTATACAAATATGCTATCAAAAAGCAAAACGTGCGGGAGGAGCCAAGCCAGCAACCGAAATGGCCGCATAGCCGCTCGGCTCCGTGAGCCCTATCTCCCTGCACGCCCATCCTGCGATTCGTTCTGAACTACAAAGGTGTATTTGGATAATAGAAGGAGAGTGTTCACTTACCACCTGCTCCTGAGACTCCTGCGTGCTGTGAATCCGGAGAATTTCTCACCCATTGCTCAGCGGCCCGTGCGGTGACGAAGCTGGGGTGTCGATTGCAGCGGGCAGCCGGCCGCGACTGCAACAACAGCGGCCGCCTCTGGTGGTGAGGAGTCGGTCGGAGGGTGCCATTGTCTTGAAGTGCCGCTGAAGGCAGCATCAGCCTGGTCCCTTGTCGAAGAGCCCTGGGGGCCTGAGAGGCATACTGGAGTCGAGGGGGGTGTGTGGCTCCTGGCCCCCCTCTTCGGACTCCGCGCCCGGACATAACCAAGGATCGCCCCCGAGACAGGCGGGCAGCCCCCAGGGAGTGGTAGGGTCTTTTGCTTAGCCTTTTGGTGACTCCCCCTGGGGAACCCGCCTCATAACTTTGTGTTCCGGGCGTACATTTAGCGGCGCCCTGTGCTGGGGCCGGTCCCTACAGCGAGGTACAGAGGGACGGGGCCGAATTGACAAAGATGGCGGCCGACATTCCTCATCACGGACCATGTCCCGATTGGACGGCTGCCGTAGACACGGAGCTGAGATGCTGGCGGCGCACAATGGATCCCACACCCAAAGACGTCTTGGCCGCCCTAACGGATTTACGCGAGTCCCTGATTTGCAATGCCTGTGACCTGGATCGAAGAATGGCTGCCATTGCTGTTTCACCGCTCTGCATGGACGTAGTCCGATTTCAATGGAGTGCCGCTGTGCCTGTGTCTACTTCCTTGGGGAGGACTCTGGGCCCGCCTGTGTTTTGGGAACTGCCGAGAGACCTGGGTGCTTCGTCCTCCCTGAACAGTGCGGATGTACACGTGAGTGCCTCTTTGGGACACGTGCCTAACTTGAGCTTAGGGACGCGCTGCTGTTCTTCTTTTCGGGCCGCCCCAACAACACCGCGTCATTTGCCGGACAGTGAGTTTTCCTTTTCATGGATGGTAGTACTGTGCTTGGACTTTGTGGCACCCGCGGGCTTGGTACTGCCGCCCTTGGACTTCAGCCGTACACGTCTGGATGGACTCGAGTTGCTGAACCTTTTTTTGTTACTACTCGGGCCTGATCCGCTCGGTTCCTCCGGTTCCTCCAAAAAGTACTGTATATCGATTGACAAGGGATCATTGGGTGGTTCTGTTGCTAGACGAGGCCAGGGGTGATGCATTTTAGGTTTCGGTGGCCCTCACATTAACTGACGGTGCTTTGGGTGTGTTGTACTGGGATTGTATTATTGACGTACTTGGTACTTGACATTCTCCGTGATACTCCATTTTGCTTTTGGAATTTCCCCACGTGCAGGGGTGATGGGCGGGGCCGGGCGGCGACTTTGAGGGCCCTCCTCCATCTATGCTTCTTGTTTTTTCTCTTTTTCTTTTCTAAATTTCGGGTTCCATTAGGGCGACAGGCAGGCCTTGGTGGGGTAGGCATTGGTCTTCCGCGGGTGTGCAGGGTGGGGGTAGGGGGGAGGGGTTTGTCCGTTCTTTGTTTCCATGGCCCTTTAGTCTTTTGTTTTTTTCTATAGTGTTGTCTTCATTCGTGGTTCCTGTAACGTGTATTGCTTTGAGGGGTGGGGTTGGGGTTTGCTCTCCACCGGATTTGTGCCAACGTCTCTCCTGATTTGTATGCTTTAACCCCACTACTTCGTCTGTATTTCTAGTAATTGTGGATATCCTGATTTGCGCACTGTGTTGTAGGACCACGTGTGATTGTATGGCACTTTTTCAGTTCTCTATATTAAAAACGAATCTCTGTAATCCTGACTTCGGACCTGACCGTATGCCCACGTGTTGTCTCCTGATATACATATCATTCCGGCTTTTGAACTGTTCTGATTCTCCGTATTGATTACTATACTTTTACCCTGTTTCACGGCCGGCCGAGAAGGTTGCAGGCCCGTACCTGTACTTGATTGCAAGACTAATAAAGGTTCAATAAAAAATTTAAAAAAAAAAAAGCAAAACGTGATTAACAGTTCCTCCTAAATCGCACTCCACATGCAAACTAGGAGCCTCTATGGCTTTCTTAGGGAACATTTTCCTAGAGGACATATGCAAGGCAGCAACATGGTCTACAACACACACCTTCACTAAATACTACTGTGTTGATGTGCAAGGCAAGCAGCAAGCTGCAGTAGGCCAAGCTGTCCTTAAAACTCTCTTTCAAACTACTGCAACAGATACAAGTGACCACCGCTAGGGGAGACACTGCTGCACAATCAATGCTAAGTGTAGTATCTGCAGCTCATATGCCTCGAACGGAAAATGCTACTTACTAGTTTCATCTGTTCTTGGCATGTAGAGCTGCAGATTACTACACGCCCTCCCGCCTCCCCGGGACCTGTCTCTGTTCCAGTTTTATCTTACTTAGATGCACACGCATGGACATCCTTTTCTTTACTTCTACTAACTCCATCATTTCCCATCATGGCAAAAAACAATCTAAGGATGGAGCCGATGCCCATGCGCACTATCGTCCAAGGGAGTCCCCTATCTCGTGACTACAAAAGACTTCTTCCAAGACGACAACAACATGCCCAACACCAGGTGGCGATCTAATGGTAAGTGTAGTAATCTGCAGCTCTGCATACCAAGAACAGATGCATACTGGTAAGTAGCATTTTCCTTTTCTCCTCCGCTTTCTCTCATAATTTAGCCAGGATGAGCATTGTATATTAAATGGCCTTGTCACTCGAACACATTTTTGACCTCGAGAATGCTGCGTCGCTGTCTTTGCGCCTTAAGCGTAAAGTCCGGTAAAAATGTTATTCGCATATTTTCATAAGTCACTGTAGGTGCACTGCGAGCTGTCTGTAGTATCATGCCCCGGTCTCTTGAAATTGAAAGTTCATCCAATTATAGGTCATGGGGCTGCCCCCGGGCGTCATCCCGGGATCCGGTGGGCCTGTTCCTCAGGAAAAAAAATAGAAAGGTCAGAAGGCTGTAGCTCCTTGTTTACTAAATCTTCAACAAAGAGGTCTAGCTCAAGCCCTTTGTGCTTTCCGGGAGCCCCAGTGTGCGTATGTTGCTGCACCGTGCACTACCTTCAAAGACTTCCAGTCAGGTCTCCATTGCAGCATTGGCCTCTCGTAGATCATTTACTTGGCTTTGGAGGGTCTTAGTGTCAAAGTCCACAGAGTTGATAGTGTCTTCGATCACCTTCACTCAGGAGTTCACATTATGTAGATCCACCCTTATCAGAGACACCTCAGTCGTGACTGAATCCATTCATGTTTTCAATGAAGACTTAATTCTCTGGATCACTGCAATTATAACCTGTAGCGTCAAGGATTCCCCTCCCGACTGAGGAGGCCCCATAGGCGACATCTGGTCACGAGCCTTACCACCAGGCCCCCCCAACCTCAGTTAAGACGAAGTGGTCCAGTTTGGTTTGATAGGTGCCTCTCTGGCCCTTACCACCCATCATGGTGTCTCCTTGTTAGGGGCGGAGAATTGTCTCCTCGTAAGGTGGAGGAGAATAGGCCCTGTATAATATGACGGGACAGGGGAGGAGTAGGGTATTCACTGTCGCCTGCCTGTGGGGCAAAGGTACACCACGCGGCCTGTCGGTTTTCCCACCCTGCCAAAGTCAGGCTTCTGCCCACACATAAAGGCGCCTCCACTATAGAATCAGGAGCTTCTTCTTCC
Organism: Lissotriton vulgaris; assembly: GCF_964263255.1. Lineage (NCBI taxonomy): Eukaryota > Metazoa > Chordata > Amphibia > Caudata > Salamandridae > Lissotriton > Lissotriton vulgaris. The sequence continues at coordinate 546,894,959 of NC_141699.1, read as the reverse complement.
AACACTCAACATCCACCAGGAGGCAGGGGGAGGCATTCCAGGAGGGCCCAGGTGCAGGCGCTCAATCCAAGGCCAGCGTTATTGGTTGAAGCTACCCAGGCACTCAGTCAGTATTATGGGGCAGAGGCTTCAATAGAAACAGTGTCTTGTGGGTGAGTGGCACTGTGTTGCACTTACTAGTGCTTTCTGGAATCTTGGCAGACCGATCCAGTCCCCCCCCCCCAGTGAAGTCCAAGAGTGACCAGGAGCCCTGGAATCGCCAGTTTTTTAGGCCTCAATCGCCCCAGATTGCTGCAGTCCCACCTGGGCCCGAAGGCAGTGTTCGAGGCATATGAGCTGCAGATTGTACACTTAGCATTAGATCGCCACCTGGTGTTGGGCTCAAATGATTGCATGTTGTTGTCGTCTTGGAAGAAGTCTTTGTAGTCACGAGATAGGTGACTCCTCCCTTGGACGATAGTGTGCATGGGCATCGGCTCCATCCTTAGATTGTTTTTTTCCGCCACTGGGTTCGGATGCAAATTTTCCTCTCCGGTTCGAAAACCTACTTTTCAAAGACTTCGACGTGCAAAACTTTCTGAAAACAGACTTTAACTTCAATATACATAGACTCGATCTCATCACTTCGATTCCGGTCGTCTACGCGGGCCGTTGGGCCTACCCACGTGGTGAGGCCTACACCTCATGGAAAGGACGCCATTCCAAAAATGCCCCGGGTGTGGAGCAAAATTTCCACACAGCGACCATCACGAGGTGTGTAACCTGTGTTTATCACCTGAACATGACGAGTCGAGCTGCACAGCTTGTGCGTCCTTTCGACCCAAGAAGACCATTCGAGATCGGAGGGCCTGTCGACGCGACATGCAGAGATCAGCTCCGGAACCAGTGGATATCTTCGCCGAAGGTCCATGTGTCCCTGAGGAAGATTCCGGTGATCTCTAGATCGTATCTGAGGCAGACGACTCCAATGACTCCATACCATCAGGTCTACGCATGAGTACGACTGCCCCTACCCCGGCCCCAACACCTAAACCAAAGGCTAAGGTCAAAACTCCGCCTTCGGGCCCAGTCGAGACCAAGACATTGCTTCGAAAGCCCCGCCATCGTGCCCGGCTCCGAAGAAAATATTAAAGCTCCATATCGAGCAAACCGCACGTTCCGATACTTCCAGCTCCCTCGACACCGAAACCAAAAGAAGTCCCGGTTCTGAAAAAGATTCAGAAACCGTCGACTCCTAAAGACAAGACGGCACCGAAACCAATGAAGCCTGATTCCACCCCAAAATCTTTGGTGCCGAAATCAACAAAACCTGTTTCCGATGCCTCCAAGTCCTCGAACCAGGCCTCGACTCCGAAAACAGTGCCTTTGGTACTGAAAAGTACGCCACAGGACTATACCACAACTCCTAAGGCTAAAGACCAGCAGAAACCAGGCCCGGAGCCGAAAAAATCGGTGCCGAAAGCAATTTCTCAAGAAGAAGAGCTTTTTAGACCTGATACTTTGCAAAAAAGGATATACATAGACCCAGAAACAGGACATGTTTCCACCACACCACACAAGAAGAGGAAGTCAGATACAGCATCTACACCTCCAGTGCCTGTCAAGAAGAAGGACTCTGCCACATCTCCTATGCACCCTTCTTCTCCTGTATCTCCTTCTCCTGCTCTCCCTTTAAACATTTCACCTCAAAATTCTCCTTCTCATTCTCCACAACATACACCTCCTCAGGATGCTGATGATGATCAGTATCGCATGAGGGGAGCGAAAGACCCAGATGACCCTTTTCCCTACCCAACAGGTTCACCAGACTGGGAGTAACCAAACCCACAGGATATACCAGATATTCCTGACCCACATATATATCCATCTTAACCTTCTCCTTTAGAAGACAATATTGGTTTGGACACTTAATTAATAGGGCTGCCATCTATCACAATGTCACCATGCATTCAGATGAGGCAGAAGAGGACTTTTTACTAGACACTTTTGAACAATCCCAAAAATCTGTGCAAATACTGCCAATGGTTAAAGGAGTCATTAAACGTGCCCCAGAAGTGTTTAAAGATCCTCTACAGGCTAGAATCATAAACCCAAGGATAGAGAAAAAGTACAGAGCAGCTCCTGGGGATCCTGCTTACATTAAAGGACAGATACCCTTAGACTCCCTAGTAGTTTCAAACGCTAGGAAAAGAGCAAATTCACAAACATCAGGCGAAGCACCACCTCCTAATAAAGAATCAAAGATCATAGATGCTTCAGGAAAAAGAATAGCTGCCCAAGCTAGTAATGCATGGCGCATTGCTAACACACAGGCCCTCCTCACAAGATACAACAAGGCTCACTATGATCAGCTAGAGAAGCTCTTACAACATCTACCTGATCAATATAAGGCACAAGCATATGACCTCATACAAGAGGGTAAGCTTATATCTAATGCCTCCATTAAATGTGCACTAGATGTAGCAGACACTGCATCCAGGGCAATAAACATCAGTGTCCTCCTTAGACGTCACGCGTGGCTACGCATTTCAGGATTTAAGCAAGAGGTACAGACTACTATCTTAAATCAACCATTCAACCAACAACAATTGTTTGTTCCAGAAGTAGACACAGCTCTTGAAAAAATGAAAAAAGACACTTACACACCCAAGTCTATGGGAGCTCTGAAGTCCACCCAAGCAAGAGGCTCCTTTTGTCGCTCCTTCTACCGAGGAGGCTCCAAAAAAGCTGGAGCAGGCAATTCAGCTTCCTTTAAAACAAATACACAAGCATCCTCTAATAAAGGATACTTTAGAGGGGGCTTCAGAGGTAATAACAATAAGGGAAGAGGTTGAGGTAACCACAACAATCGATCCTCTTCCACCACTAAACAGTGACTTCATTCAGCTCTCCCAACAGCATACCACTCCTGTAGGGGGGAGATTAACACAATTCCTACCTGTCTGGAATTCCATCGCAACAGACAAGTGGGTAAGACAGATTATCCAGTATGGTTACTGCCTAGAGCTTACAGCTACCCCTCCAAATATACCACCCAGACAGCGTCCAATGTCCACAGAACATCTAACGCTTCTCCAACAAGAGGTTCTCTCATTGCTACAAAAAGATGCAATAGAGCTAGTTCTATTGCAACATCAAGGAACAGGGGTCTACTCACTCTACTTCCTAATACCCAAAAAGTATGGGACACTAAGACCAATTCTAGATTTAAGGCCTCTCAATCAGTATATACACTCAGATCCTTTTCACATGGTCACTTTACAACGAGGCGATTTCCTCACGACACTAGACCTCAAAGACGCCTACTGTCACATTCCCATACAGCCTTCTCACAGGAAGTATCTCAGGTTTGTGCTAGAGGGACAACACTGTCAATTCAAAGTCCGTCCATGCGGGGTTACAACTGCACCAAGAGTGTTCACAAAGTGCCTAGCAGTAGTAGCATGCAGTCAAAAAACAGTGTCCCAATAGGTAATAATGAACAGTCAATTAAATATGCATGCACATCGCATTGCTAGCAAGGAAAAAGGAGAACACTCTTTGAATTTTAAGACAAGGTAGTAAATCATCTTGTTTTATAATGTAAATTCATGGTCGGTATTATACAGTTATCAGCATCACTGCATAAACTCAATTAGGTGACAACCAAAGAAAAGGTGCTCTACAAAAAGTGACTGTGGTGAAAGTGGCGACGCAAGTGGGGGAGTGAACAGCAGAAACGGCGCACTGTGAAGAGGTGCAAGTAATCTACAGTGGGTGGTTCAGATCATGCGACAAAGTGGGATCACAGATACAAAATTTCATTTCCATTATTTGAACCACATTAGAAAAGTACACCTATTAATAAGCTTCTTCACAGTGCGCCGTTTCTGCTGTTCACTCCCCCACTTGCGTCGCCACTTTCACCACAGTCACTTTTTGTAGAGCACCAAGTTTTCTATGGCTGTCACCTAATTGAGTTTATGCAGTGCTGCTTATAACTGTATAATACCGACCATGAATTTACATTCTAAAACAAGATGATTTACTACCTTGTCTTAAAATTCAATAAGTGCGATGTGCATGCATATTTAATTGACTGTTCATTATTACCTATTGGGACACTATTTTTTGACTTCATCGTCATTACCCAGTCCTAATTAGGTATATGGGTCACACTCCTGTATCGTGTACTAGCAGTAGTAGCAGCACATCTCAGAAGACAACATATCCATATCTTCTCATACTTAGACGATTGGCTCATAAAGGCCAAGTCATTCAACCAGTGTGTTCAACACACACCTAACACAATTCAGACACTGCACAACTTGGGGTTTACAATAAAGCACACCAAGTCACATCTGCAGCCCTCTCATGTATGTCAATACCTAGGGGCTACCATAAATACCAATACAGCTCTAGCTTATCCCAGTCCAGCCAGGATACAGAGCATTCAAGCCTTAGTTGCAAGGTTTCAAAACCAGCACTCTCTCCCAGCCAAAGTGTTCATGCAACTAATAGGCATGATGGCATCTTGCTTTTTTATTGTACCATATGCAAGACTGCAAATGCGCCCATTGCAGGAATGTCTAGCTCATCAGTGGAATCAGGCACAAGGACAACTGACAGACCTGGTGTTGGTGGACAGCAGCACACATCACTCTCTGCAGTGGTGGAACACCAAAAACTTGTCCAGAGGGCGGCCGTTCCTCGAGCCTGTTCCACAAATAGTACTGACAACAGACGCATCCCTGACAGGATGGGGAGCACATCTGCTCCACCACACAACTCAGGGAAGATGGACCACTCAACAAAAATTGCTTTACATCAATCACCTAGAGTTGCTGGCGATTTTCCTGGCACTAAAGTCCTTCCAAGTACACATACAGAACAAAGCTGTCTTAATCCGGACGGGCAACATGACAGCCATGTACTACATACAGACACAAGGAGGCACACATTCCCTGCAACTGTCCCTGCTCGCACAGAACATTTGGAGATGGGCCATTCCACAAAAGATATATCTGCTTGCAGAACACCTTCCAGGAGTTCACAATCAGATAGCCTTTCTGTTAAGTCGTCAGACACAACAGATTCACGAATGGGAACTACATCTGCAAGTTCTTCAACCATTCTTTCACAAGTGGGTTCATCCAGGCATAGACCTGTTTGCCACACACGAAAACGCAATATGCCCAACCTTCGCCACCAGGTTTCCACACTCGTTGTCCAAGGGCAATGCGATATAGATGAACTGGTCAGGCAGATTTGCGAACGCTTTTCCATCCAACCCCACTAATACCACTAGTGGTACGCAAGCTCAGACAACAGTCTCTCAAACTGATCCTGGTAGCTCCCACATGGGCACGCCAACAGTGGTTCACCACACTGCTGGAACTCTCTCTAGTTCCACACCACAAACTGTCTCTGACACATCAATGCTAAGGCAGAACCATGGAGACATCGGGCATCCAGATCCAAGTCAACTGAATCTGGCGATCTGGCTCCTGAAGTCCTAGAGTTTGATTACCTTAACCTGCCACCAGACTGTATGAATATCATTAAAGAAGCCAGAAGACCTACTACTAGAGCTTGCTATTCTGCTATATGGAAAAGATTTGCCATTTACTGCAATAATATTCAATTTGATCCTTTAGATGCTTGCATCCAAAATATTATCTGTTACCTTCTCCATTTACAAAGATGTAATCTAGCTTATTCATCTATACCTTTGCATTTTGCAGCCATTGCCGCATATCTACAAAACAGTATCAGCAATAAACGCTTTTATGGAAGGATTAAAAAGAATTATTCCTCCTAGGTTACCACCCTCTCCAGTGTGGAACCTAAACATTGTTCTTACCAGGCTCATGGGACCCCCTTTTGAACCTTTACTCTAATATGAACTACAATTTCTCACATGGAAAACAGCTTTCCTCGTTGCTATTACCTCTCTTAGAAGAGTTAGTGAGATCCAAGCTTTCACTATACAAGAACCTTTCTTACAATTACACCGTAACAAAGTGGTTCTAAGAACTAATCCTACATTCCTTCCTAAAGTAATTACTCCTTTTCATCTAAACCAATCTGCTGAGTTACCAGTGTTTTTTCAAAACCCAGACTCGGTGGCAGAAAGAGCTTTACACACACTAGACGACAAAAGAGCTCTTCTCTATTACATAGATAGGACCAAGTCCTTTCACAAAACAAAGCAACTATGTGTAGCCTTCTCTCCACCCCATAAAGGCAATCCCATTTCTAAATCAGGAATTGCAAGGTGGATTGTTAAATGTATACAAATATGCTATCACAAAGCAAAACGCACATTAACAATTCATCCAAGTGCGCACTCCACACGCAAACTAGGAGCCTCCATGGCTTTCTTAGGAAACATTCCCTTAGAAGACATCTGCAAGGCAGCAACATGGTCTACAACACACACCTTCACTAAACACTACTGTGTTGATGTGCAAGCCAAGCTGTCCTTAAAACTCTCTTTCAAACTACTGCAACAGTCACAGGTGACCACCGCTAGGGGAGACACTGCTGCACAATGGATGCTAAGTGTACAATCTGCAGCTCATATGCCTCGAACGGAAAATGCTACTTACTAGTTTCATCTGTTCTTGGCATGTAGAGCTGCTGATTTATACATGCCCTCCCGCCTCCCCGGGACCTGTGTCTGTTACAGTTTTATCTTAATTAGATATTCACGCATGGACATCCTTTCTTCTTTCTACTAACTCCATCATTTCCCATCATGGCGAAAAACAATCTAAGGTTGGAGCCGATGCCCATGCGTACTATCGTCCAAGGGAGGAGTCGCCTATTTCGTGACTACAAAGACTTCTTCCAAGACGACAACAACATGCAATCATCAGAGCCCAACACCAGGTGGCGATCTAATGCTAAGTGTACAAATCTGCAGCTCTACATGCCAAGAACAGATGCATACTGGTAAGTAGCATTTTCCTTCTGCTCTTCCGTCAGCCCGCAGCTGTCACCTGATCGACAGCGGGTATTGCAGGGGTGGAGGACACACCTTGGGAGCACTGCTCTGCTCTGTCGAGACCCACTCGCCGCTCCGGCTGCACAGCCCAGGGCCATTAGAGCGAAGACACGATCGCCGCTGCCTCGCCTGCAGTGTCCCAGCAGCCGCAAGCAATGTGAGGGCAGAGCCGCATGCTACAGGCCAGGCCGCAATGGATCCAAGCCCTTAGCTGCCATTTCTTCCTGCACTGCTGGGCTCATTCTGTTCCCCTCTGCAACGCTATCAAGCCACCATCATTCGATCGCTGCGAGGGGATGGATCAATGACAGATTAGTCGTGGAGATTCCAACCGGGTATTGGAGCCGTTCACCAAGTGACCTTCTTCATTGCTGGCTGACTACATGATTTTTGTTACAGCAGCTGTGAGAAGCTGTGTCTGGTCCCGCCAGGTTGGTGGGTGCCAAAGGTTGGGAATGTGTGGGCCGACAGACAATGAGTAACAGAGTATCTAAATTCATCATTTTCCCCTCCTATTCGCTGTTTACATGGGGCCCTTTGCGCAGTGAGTGAGAGATCACCATAGAATCAGGGGAATTCCCCTAAGCGGAGAGGTGCACCAGATTAGCTTATATGCAGAGGACATAATGGTCATGCAGGACAACCCCTGTGAGAGCTTGGCCCATTTTGTAAAAGAACTAGAAGAGTTTGGGGAGGTATCTGGATTCCGAATGAACCTCTACAAGTCCCAGGGCCTCTACATCTCGGTTCCCACTCCTAAAGTCGAGGTTTTGAAACAGACCTATACAATCTGCTGGGCGACGGAGTCCATCCCATAACTGGGAGTTCAACTATGCCCGACGCTGGAGAGAACAAACATCCTAAATTACAGAGAGCTGACGAAACGAGTACGCAGCGAGCTGGACCAATGGTGGTATTATTCGCTATCCCAGCTAGGCCGCACCGCAGCCTTAAAGATGGCCAACCTGCCTAGAATACTCTTCCTATTCCAGGCTTTGTCCTTGATTTCCCCGGCGGGCATGATCTCGACCATGAAGGCCGCGCTCCATTACTTTATCTGGGCGTGCAAACGGTCCAGGATGAACAAAGCTGGCTTCCCCAAGCGGAGGGTGGACTCAGATGCCTTGCACACTGTCTGTTCCTGGATAGGGCTTGAGCAGGGACCACGTTGGAGAAGGTTCCTTTCCTCCTGTGGTCACATCGGGCACCCAGCCTCTATATCTCTCCCGTCATGAGCTCCCTGCTGAAGGTGTGAGGCTGGTGCACTCGCAAAGGAAGATTGATCACCTTTCCTTTCCTTCTAACCCCGGTCGTCGACAATCCTGCTTTCACGCCCGGCACTGGTTCATCCTTCCGGGTGTGGCGAGAAGCAATTTGCAGAGCGGCAGAGCACTTCTTTGACCTGGAGGGCCCCATTCCCTTTAGCACTCTGAAGAAGGACTACTCTTTCTCTGAGGATAAACAGTTCCGATACCTCCTGATTAGACACTAGCTACTGCACCCACCAGTTTGAGTGGGATCAGAGCGACCACTGACGCCATACAAGAAGTGTCTCCTAGACCAACGCCTCATCTCTGAACTATACGCCCTCCTCCGACCCTCACTGACTGAGGACAAATGCCCAGCCCAGAGTCGGTGGGAAGCAGAATTAGGACGCCAACTCTCACAGAAGAAGTGGCATAGCATATTCCAAGGAGCGAGGCATACCACCTTGAACTCATCGAGCACCGAAACAGCTATAAAAATCACCTCATATTGGTACCTAACCCCAGTAAGGCTTCACCGGGGGAACCCAGCTCGCAGGAACAACTGTTGGTGTCAGTGTGGGGCAAAGAGCATGCTCACCCACATACTCTGAGACTGCCCAAAGATACTATTGCTCTGGAACTCGGTCCTCGACGATATTGATACCCACTTCTCCACTCAGCCTCTTAGATTTCCATTGTAATGTAATGTAATGTAATGTAAAAGAGCATTTGTACCGCGCAGCAGCCACTCCAAGGAGCATCAAGGCGCCAGATACTGATCCAGAGATGTAGGGAACAGGTTGGGCGTAGATGGAAGCTCACCCAACTGTTACACTAGGGCTCTAACACAGGTGTCCTGTAGCTTGAAAACCCAGGTTTTCAGTCCCTTTCTGAATTCTTTTTCATTGTCTAGGGCACGTAGAGAGGGTGGAAGAGTGTTCCAGGCTTTTGCTCCGAGTACTGGGAGGGATTTGCCACCTCTTGTGCTAAGCCTGAACCTAGGTACTGACAGGAAATTTGAGCTGGATGATCGGAGATTGCGTGAAGGGTGGTATCTGGCAAATCTCTGCTGTAGGTATTTTGGTCCAAGGGCATGGGCAGCTCTAAAGGTAATAATCAATATTTTAAAAAGGACTCTTTTATTTATTGGGAGCCAATGCAGTGTATTTAGTGCTGATGATGCGGAGGATTTCCTCGGCCATTTGAGGACTAACCTAGCTGCGGCATTTTGTACCATTTGAAGTTTGTGTGGTGGTTTTAGTAGTACCTGCATATAGACTGTTACAATAGTCTATCCTCGACGTCACTAAAGCAACTGTTACCGTCTTCCTAGCCTCTAGTGGGAGAAGGTCGAAAAACTTCCTGAGTCCTTTAATGATGGCAAAGCAGTTCCCTGCGACCTTCAGGGCTTGCTACTTGAAAGATAGGTTGCTGTCAAATGTGATCCCTAAGTTTCGTGCCGATTGAGTTGTATTTGGTGGGATTTCTGCCTTTTCCGGCCACCAGGTTTTGGGCGTGAAGTTGTTATTTGAGCCCATAGGCACGATTTCTGTCTTGCCTGTATTGCATTTTAGATGATTGGCTTTCATCCAGTTGAATGTAGCAGTGAGGCAGCCTTTAAGTTTTTCTTCCCATTCCTGTGTGTCTTTGTCCAGGACCAATATCAATTGAGTGTCGTCGGCATAGGCCACAACATCAATTCCAAATGACGATATTAGTTTAATTAAAGGGGCAGTGTAAACATTAAACAGTGTTGGGCTAAGGCTCGAGCCCTGTGGAACGCCCATCTTTATTAGTTTTTCCTTAGAGCGAAATTCGCCAAGGGTGACTACTTGTCTCCTGTCACTCAGGAAGTTTTTGATCCATTCCAACACTGTACCAGAGATGCCAGATGTTTCAAGTCTATTAATCAGGATGGCATACGACACGGTGTCGAAGGCCGCCGACAGGTCTAATAAAATCAGGACGGCCTTCTTACCCTGGTCTAGTGCCATACGGATGGTATCTGAGGTGAGCAGGAGGGCAGTTTCCGTGGAGTGGAGTACACTCTCTTAGTCTCCCTAACTCGCTCACTTATCCCCATACATCACATAGGGGACGCCATATAGTTATAGTGCTGGGGTACGTTCATCAGACCATTATATCACTTTGGGGGTCCACCACCACACCGACACACCTGGGGTGGCTACAATGCCTCTGGGGCATGCTGGGGATGGAAAAACTCACCTTTACGCCCACATCCTGGGGCGGTACATTCAAAATTACCTGGCAACCTTTTATAGCCCTGTTATCCCAGGAATTTAGAGAGCTGTCCTGACCGCACTACTTGGGATTACTAGGACTCATTGATCCAGACTCAGACGAACCAGTGGATGGCATTGAAGGAGCGACTCATAATCAGAATCCTCAACACCGCACATCACACAGCTTTTGGTACTGGGGAAGGGTGGGAGGGAGTTCTTAGGGAGGGGGGTTCTCTTTTTCCCTTCTTTTCTTTTGATTTAAAAGTTGCACTCTGCACTGGCGATGCCGAGGGGCTACCTCTATCACCAAGAATTGTTACTATTTTGAGCACAGCTGTGGCAATAAACAGATTTAAACCATAAATACATTGTTACAAAGTTGTTTGATGTTAATAAGGTTTTTTTGCCACTACATTTTTAACAGAAGTGTGCCTTTGGCGTTCAGCTCCCAAAGAAAGAAGGAAGGCATATTATTCAGTGACATGCTGTCAGTCTTTTCATTAGATTTGTACATAAAATAAAAAGGTATGATGTAGGCATAATGCTTTGGAATAGAGGATCCTTCCTCACTTTTTTCACCCCTGTTTTCACTTCCTATTTTCTTTCTCCTACTCTTAGCCTGCCCCTTATAGCCCATCTCTTAAGCATCCTTGTTTCGTTCATCCCCAGTTTCTGTAATTTTGTGCCCCAATTCTCATCCTTTCTTCACACCCTCAATGATTTCTTATATTCCCTCCACTTATGTGCAGCAAACTGCCCCCCCCCCCCCCCCAACCTCTCTCCTCCCTGTGTATTGTCCTCCTCAAAGGGCCCAGTCTTGTCCTCTGCATGCAAGGCTCTCCTATCAGGCCCCCTCTGAGTTTCTTCTGTACAGTTCTTCCCCCACAGAGCTCCCAATGCAGTTTGGAATCTCCAGAATGATGGCCTGACCTTCTTAAAGCACCTAGAATGTAAAACCGATGAAGGGGGTGGACGTTTAGGGGGATGCACTAGTTTAAATATGGATGTTGGAAAATTAACCTTTCTGCAGGGTCAACCCAGATTGTTTTTTTTCCTTTGTGGTTGCTATAGAACTGTGTACACGTTACCCCTGCTAACCAGTTGTAAAGTACGGTTGCTTCTCCTTTCAACATGGTAAACATTGGCATACCCCTAATTGGCATATTTAACTTAACTATAAGTCTCTCTAGTACATAGTACAAAGGGTTACGCAGGGCCTGGAAGTTAAATGTCATAAGTGGACTGCAGCAGTCATTGTACCATCCAGTACAGTAACAATGTAAACATGACTGCTCGCCTTCCACTAGTAGCGTGGCTTTGCAGTCTTTATCTGCAAATTCGACCAACCAAAATAACCCCTGTTGACAGGCTTAAACCTTCCCTATAAATATGTATAAGTCACCGCTAAGTAGACCTTTTTCGCCATTAGGCAGGGTGCAAGGCATTTAAATGTTGGATAAGTAAATGTTTAATGTTAAACATGTTCTTAAATGTAAAGTGCCCTAAAAGCTGTTTCACTGGAACAGGGTTGGCTGTTCCGTAGGAAAGCATTTAGACAAAATATTCAGTTTAATAAATGTTATCTCCATCCAGAAAACGTCTATAAATTAGGTTTTTGGACTTTTTGAAATACTTATTTTCAAGTTCAATTCACTGGTGAAGTCTAGTTAGTAATACATATTTTGAAATGACTTTTAAAAAGTTACCTTGGCCCTGCCTGAAGTTCCTGGAAAATACATCAACATTTTGCTCTCCTGCTTATGACATTGGGTGATTACCATTTGAAAAGGCATGAATGTCGTGTGAACTTGCTTCCAGGAGCTAATAGGCTGACCTGAATGGGCAGAGATGAAGCACCCGAACCAGACAAAATATATGAGGTGGGGCGGGGAGGATCCTTTCTACATTAAAGTGTCGAATCCTGCTTGCATTTAACATCCTGCCTAATAACTCTGCTGGGCTTTGCTATATGACACTTGGAACGCCCCTCATAGAGGCCTCCCCTGTCACAGGCAAATGTTAGCTGACAGGTGGGCAGGGCTCTTTTTGTGTCCCACTGACTAGACCTGCCCCAATCATAGTGGGCCTCTTTATGACATTGCAGTGCGACCGGCTATTTGACAGGTCGGATGGGTTTACATATAACATTTGAGGCTCACTTCAAAGGAGGGAAATGGAATGCCCAAACAGTTTGTGTGTATCTGTCTGGTTGCTGAAAGCTCAGCTTTGTTCAACCAGTCTTCTGTCATTGAGTGTTCTGGGATTGCAAGGACCTTCTCAAACTGGATTTTAGAATTAGATGTGGGAGGGCACTAGGATTACTTACCATAGTACACTCCACCCTCATACATACACACACCCAGTCCCCAGAGCTTACGTTTAGTGTGGCTGTAGACTTCACCCATCTTGAAAATCCCAGAGTGGGTAGGGTTAGCCTTGGGAATCTTTACCCCATTGGTTAGGGTGTGCCCTGGGGTAATTCCCACAGACTAGCTCGCACCAGGCATTATTTGGACATCTCCAGGCACCCACTTCAGGACACTCCTGGACCTGGGAAAAACAGAAGAAGACTGGACCTTCTGTCTGAGAAATTAGATGGGCCTAAAAAACTGGACTACACTTCCTCATGTACCCAGGACAAATGAGAGGCCTCCAAGGGTCATAAGGTTGACCGATGTTTAAAACCAGAGGGACACAACAAGCTACAAGAGTCCGTTTCCTGTAACTGCCCAGCTGACCAGTGGTAACTAGACCTGGAATTGGACTTCCTTAATGCCTGTTCCTGCCACCCCATGAGCCGCTAAGTACCTCCCCATAGGTTCTGGGGTGGGGTTTGCTTTAGAATAGTAGTCTTGTGAGGAAAGGGCCCTAAAGTCACATGGTAAAATCTTTTTCCAGAAAAGACCTTTTATTTAATGTATACAGCCAGCACTCCATCACAGTCGTCATCAAATTCAGTGGCACCTTTGTGCTTCTTAGCACTTTTTCTGTTTAACGCTTTAAAAATTGCTTGTATTGGATGTTTGTCATTTTGGCTTCATTTTGTTTATTACATGTTACTATATTTTTCTTTTTTAGATTTTGCATTTTTATTTTATTACTGTTTTAGTACTGCATAAATACATTACACGTTGCCTCTAAGGTAAGTCTGTCCACTCTGTGCCACAGCTGTCAGGTGGTCAGATTAATTCAATGACTTTAAGGGTTCATCCCGAAAAGGATTGTGATTATTATTCAAGGTGGGTAGTCATTCACCCCAAATAATAATCCCATTTCTTGCAGTTATCACTTGGCCTCTAATAACCCAGTTTCTTACATCCCCCCTTAATGGCAGTTCAATCAATCAATCAAGAAATTTGTATAACGCGCTACTCACCCGGCGGGTCTCAAGGCGCTTGGGGGAGAGGGGTCCGCTACTGCTCGAACAGCCAGGTCTTGAGTTGCTTCCTTAAGGAGAGGTGGTCTTGGGTCAGACGGAGGTGGATGGGGAGGGAGTTCCAAGTCTTGGCCGCCAGGTCGGAGAAGGATCTTCCTCCCAGTTGTCCCTTTGGAGAATTTTACAGTTGAAATCTTGGCCTCTGTTGACTTTTACTGAAAGTCTCAGTAAGGTATGATCAACTCCTCATCCTTTTCTCCCTCTTTTCCCCTCCACAAATGCCCATCCTCCCCAACACTCGCACACCAACCACCTAAAGTTCCTTGTTATCCTCTGCCTACTTTACTAAAACTGTTTCTAGACGTTCCTTACTGGTTCTAGATGCTGTGCTGTATGGGAATATTTTGATGGATACTTCTGCCTGTGGATTCCTCACCTTTTGAATACCCCCTGCGCCAGCATTCCGCTGGAAAATTCTTTCCTAGCTCTCCCACGTCGACTAGGACATCACAATGGACAGGCTCCCCTCACAGCACCATATAACGTAATCGGAGCCACAAAAGGCCCTCGTCAGCGTGCTGACGCTAGTTCCCTGTTTTCCGCGCCGTCGATGCTTAACGGTTTTTCAAGGGTCTCTCCATTTTCTTCTAAAGAAAACTTTGTACCTCTTGATTGTTCCTGATGGCTACTTATAGGAAGACAGGATTTAAACCCTGCAGAGAGTGTGGCAGGCATATGTCTATCACAGACCCGCACAATGACTGCCTTTGGGGCCTATCTTCGGACCACGACGTCGAGGAATGCCGAAGCTGCAGGAAGATGAATCCAAATCGACTAAAGAGCGTGAAGCCAAGTTGTTTATGGCCTAAGCCAAGAAGGTGAAGAGAGGTAGGAAGAGGGCGAAGTCTTCATCTTCTCACACTTCGAGGTCGAAGAAGCATAAGATATCCAAGAGAAGACATGCCTCTCGATATCGTTCTTCGATGTCGAGGTCACCAACTCTGGCTGAGCGTCCTCGGAGGAAGGACTTTATTTCTCCATCTCCTTCTCCTCAAGAGACCCCGGTACCATCTCCGGCTACGGCGTCGCCGGCTTCGGATGCTTCTTTGCAGCATGAAGTTTCAGCGGCGTAACCGGCGCCTGGTGAGTCCTCTCCAGTCCGTGAGACATCACCTGTGCAGGCGCCATCCCCGTCTCCGCAGGCTCCAGTTCGACCTCAGGTGACTCCTCTTCAGGAAGGTACGGATCCATATCCTCCTTTTCCTGCTCCTGGGTCTGATTCTTTGCATTTCCTTAATGTGATGTTTGGAATGTTTGCCAGAGCCTCGTCTCCATCCGGCGCGCCTTCGGGCACCGTGGGTCCTTTGGCTTTCAACCTGGGTGTTCCTCAGCTCTATTCCCAGGCTCCTTTCATGCCATTCTTGCAGTCGACTCCGACTTGGCATTTCCCGGTGCCGAGATCCACCACTGCGGCTCCTCGGACTCCTTCGGCTGCTGAGTTGGCTCCACCTCGAGTTCGATCGACTTCAAGGCCGAGGCTCGTCCATCGACGCCGTTGATGTCATCAATGGCGCCGCCTGTGGCTCCACCATTGCCGTTACCTAAGCAACACTCCAGGAGAGAGGCGCAGAGGCTCCTCGAAGAGGAGGAATATTTACAAATCAGGAGGAAGGGGAAATTGTGGACTCTATGGACAAGTTTGAAGGCCTTCATGAAGCCTTGTGTCCTCGATACTTCCCCTGAATATAATCTTCCTTCTGCAAGTGGAGGTATTGTATAGGACATTGCTCCATACCATGTGGTTATAAGGAAGGCGGCTGATTTATTGGGTTTATTATTTATTTATTAGAGGAGATAAAGTCCAACATTCTTACAGAAGTTTTAAACCCATCTTCATCAACCACTGAGCTGTTGCTTCCTTTTACGGATGCTTTAACTGAACCAATCCTGGAGGTGTGGCAGAAACCTTTATCAGCTCTGGCTATCTCTCGTTCCACTTCGAGAAGGTACAGGTCTGCCCCAGTGATCCAGCTTTTTTGTCATCGCATCCTATGAAGGAAAGTTTGGTTGTCCAAGCTTTTTGTTCGAAGCCGTCTTCTGGCTCCTTCCCTACTATTCTGGGTGATGGGGATTCTAAGAGGATGGAGCAAGCGGCAAAGAAGGTGTTTTCTTCTGCTAGTATGGCTCTTAAGTCCACTAATGCATCTTGCCTTCTTGGACGATATATCCATGCCTTGATGGACTCAGTTGTACAATTGGCCCCAAAATTGCCTGAATAAGATCGTGCTAATTTCTTGGAAGTCCTTACGGTTTTGCAGGATGCAATACGTCGGGTGATTCAATCAGGCATGGACACTGCAGACTCTGTGGCTCCTGTGATTGGGTCTTCTGTGGCTGCAAGGAGACAAGCATGGCTTAGATCATCTGATTTCCCAGCTGATGTTCAGGCGACTTTGCTGGATTTGCCCTTTGATGGGTCAAAGCTCTTTGGTTCAAAGGCGGACTCAGCTTTAGTACGTTTTAAAGGCAGCAGGGCTACTGCAAGATCTCTAGGCCTCCAGGTGCAGTCCAGAGGATATGGTTACAAACGGTATCGTGGTTTTAGGAGATCTGCTTCCTTTCGTGGCCGCCAGCAATCTCACCTGGGCCAGCAACAACAAAATCCCTTGTCCAAATCATACAGAGGGAAGAATAAAAGAGGCCTTAGGGGTGCAAATCGACAACAATCCTCCTCTTCTTCCTCTACCACCCCTCCCCCCACCGTTGGTACAACAGGAAAGCAGTGCTAGATCCCCCATCTTAGAACATGTTGGTCCGGTTGGAGGTCGGGTGTCGCACTTTCTACAAGATTGGAGACTGATCACTTCTGATCGTTGGGTGTTGAATCTTGTAGAGAATGGGTGCACCCTCCCCTTTTTGGAGTTTCCTCCTCCTTACCCTCCTCGCCAGGGTGGGTGTTCAGAGGACCACTTACTACTTTTACAGCAGGAGATTCTTACATTGCTTCAAAAGGGTGCGATAGAGGTGGTTCTGGAGCAGGAAAGGGGTCAGGGTTGCTACTCCCGGTATTTCCTGATTCCCAAAAAGGACGGTCGATTGAGACCAATCTTGGACCTCAGGATTTTGAACCTTTACCTCAGGCAGGAGAAGTTCAAAATGTTGACCTTGGCACAAGTTCTTCTTGCGCTGCAACAGGAAGATTGGATGGTGTCCATCGATCTGCAGGATGCGTATTTTCATCTTCCCATCCTAAGGTCGCATTGGAAGTATCTCCGGTTCACCGTTGGATCGCAACACTACCAGTTTGCAGTGCTTCTGTTCGATCTTACTTCCGCCCCTCGAGTCTTTACAAAGGTGATGGCGGTGGTTGCAGCTCATCTCAGAAGGTCAGGGGTTCCTGTTTTCCCCTATTTGGACGACTGGCTGTTGAAAGCGGAGTCTCCGGAGTTGGTTTCGCGCCACTTGCAAGTGACAACTCATCTGTTGTTTAAATTGGGTTTTTCGATAAATGTACCCAAATCTCACCTGGTGCCTTTTCAGAGTAGCCTGTTCATAGGGGCAATACTGGACACTTCTGTGTCGAGCATACCCGCCTCCGCAGAGGATTCTCGACATACAGGAGAGGATTCCTTTATTTCACTATGGAGCAGTTGTTTCAGTCCTGCAGGATCTTCGCCTGCTCGGTCTGTTTGCTTCCTGCATTCTGTTGGTCAACCATGCACGCTGGCAAATGAGGGCACTCCAGTGGTGCCTCAGCAGGCAGTGGTATCAGCACAACGGAGCTCTTGGGTAGACTATTAGAATCTCCAGAGAAGCTGCAGCAGAGCTGTCTTGGTGGAGTGTGCAGGGCAACCTGTCGCAATGAAAGCCCTTTAAGTCTCCTCTGCCGGTGGCCACAGTGATCACAGATGCCTCCACTCTAGGGTGGGGTGCTCATCTGGGGGATCTGGCGGTCAAAGGTCTTTGGTGTCCAGAGGAAAGTTGCTTCACATCAACCTGTTGGAATTGCGGGCGATACTTTTGGCACTAAAGGCTTTCCTTCCTTCCCTTCGCGGTCAGTCGGTTCAGATCCTGACGGACAACACTACCGCATTGTGGTACATCAACAAGCAGGG
Source organism: Lissotriton vulgaris (assembly GCF_964263255.1). Lineage (NCBI taxonomy): Eukaryota > Metazoa > Chordata > Amphibia > Caudata > Salamandridae > Lissotriton > Lissotriton vulgaris. Next base: position 546,876,990 of record NC_141699.1, on the reverse strand, counting down.
AGGTGTAGGGTCATATCGTCTCTGCCGAGAGGCTCTGCGACTCTGGTCCTGAGCTTAGGGCCAACGGATTTGTGTGTTTCCAAATCATCTGGCCGGTGTGCTGAATATTCGCGTGGACAGTCTGTCGGCGATACTCGGCCGATCAGGAGTGGCGGCTTCATCCGGAGGTGGTCCATCGCATCTTACAGATGTGGTGTTCTCCTCGGTTGGACCTGTTTGCCACTCACGAGAACGAGCACTGCCCGTTGTTCTGCAATCTCCTGTATCCGATCCAGGGGGCGCCGGGGGCGCGTTTCAGATACATTGGAGCTCACAACTCCTTTACGCGTTTCCCCCCCATACCCTTGATTCCTCAGGTTCTGTGGAAGATTCGCCAAGACCGGGCCCAAGTTATACTGATCGCCCGGATTGGCCAAGAAGGGTGTTGTACACAGAACTACTTTGCCTCTCGTCGCACCCTCCGCTCCTTCTCCTTCTCAGGGCAGACCTCCTCTCGCAGTTGCAGGGGCAGGTTCTACACCCCCACTTCCAGAGCCTGCACCTTCATACATGGAGATTGAACGAGGTAACCTGAGTTATTTCTCTCTCCCTCCAGAGATAGTGGATGTTATTTTATCATCAAGGCGACACTCCACTAAGTCTATTTACTTTTCCAGATGGTCCAGATTTGTAAAGTGGTGCGGAGAGAGAGACATTGACCCTTTGAAGGCCCGCTTGTCTAATATTTTGGAGTTTTCACTTTCTTTAGCACAGCAAGGTTGTGCTGTGACCACTGTTAAGGGCTATTTATCGGCTTTGTCAGCTTTTTTATTTTTGCCTGACCAGCCGTCTTCATTCAAGTCCCCCATTGTCATGAGGTTCATTAAAGGCCTAACAAATAAGTTTTCTCCCACACCTTTCATTATGCCTCAGTGGGATTTGAATCTCGTACTTACTTTTTTAATGGGTTCTCCGTTTGAGCCTCTTCACTCTTGCCCGTTTAGGCTTCTTTCTTTTAAAACGGTTTTCTTGATGGCCATTACCTCGGCTAGGAGGGTAAGTGAGCTTCAGGCTCCTAGTTCGAAACCTCCTTTCCTGACCATTCATGCGGCTAAGGTGGTTCTAAGGACCAGGATTGCTTTCCTTCCCAATTTGGTTACCCCTTTTCATTCTGGACAATCCATTACTTTACCCACCTTCTATCCTCCCCCTCACCCTTCCAAGGAGGAAGAGAGACTGCATCGGTTGGACCCTAAGAGGGCTGTCCGCTTTTATTTGGATCGCATTAGAGATCTGAGGCTGGACGATCAGCTCTTCGTGGGCTATGTTGGAAAGATGAAAGGCAAGACAGTGCACAAGAGGACTCTCTCCAGGTGGATTATCTTGTTCATCAAGATTTGCTACGCCCTGGCCAAGAAGGATCCTCCTGAAGGTATCAGAGCTCATTCCACCAGAGCTAAATCTACTTCTTCTGCTTTGGCTAGAGGTGTTCCTGTTCTTAATATCTGTAAAGCAGCAACTTGGGACTCCCTACACAATTTTGCAAAGCATTACTGCTTGGACTCTGAGGTTAGGAGGGATGGCCATTTTGCTTGCTCTGTTTTGAAGAATTTTTGGGTCTAGTCAGGTGGACACCCTCCTCCGGTAGAGGTACGGCTTTGAGAGTCTATTCAAAAGGTGAGGAATCCACAGGCAGAAGTATCCATCAGAAGAACAAGTTACTTACCTTCGGTAAAGCTTTTTCTGGTGGATACAATATCTCCCTGTGGATTCCTCCGGCTCCCACCCGCCTCCCCGTTGTCCACCTGTATCTACCACATTTTTTTTTTAATCATGTTTATATCTTAATAATGAGAAATGCTTTTCCTTTGCTATTTCGCTTTACTTTTATTGATTATGCATTTGTGATTTGGCATATGAGCATATATTTGATATGCCATATGTATATTTGAAAATGTGTTGGTCCGCCCGTTTGCCTTGGTGGCATGGAAAAAATGGGTGGAACTGACGTCAGCACGCCAACGAGGTCCTTTTGTGGCTCCGATGACGTCATACGGTGCAGCTGGCGGAGCCTGTCCATTGTGACGTCCTCGTCGGCGTGGGATAGCTAGGAAAGAATTCTCCCGCGAAATGTTGGTGCAGCGGGTATTCAAAAGGTGAGGAATCCACAGGCAGATATTGTATCCACCAGAAAAAGCGTTACCGAAGGGAAGTAACCTTTTCTTATGTGCCTATCGAAGTATATTTAATGATGTCTTGCAAAGATTATCCAACCTCTGTATATTCTCACTGAATGTGTGACGTCTCGCCTACTTCCAGGCCCCATAAGTGAAAGATTTTGATACTGTGTGTTTGTTGCAATGGGATGTTTAAAGGGTCATGTCACTTTCAAAATATGGCACTTTTGAGCTTGTGCCTACAAATGAGATTTAAAAGCAATCAGGCCTCAAAATGAGCTACAAAGAACCACAGTTTCTCCTCCACAGGTTCTTCCTATCCCTCTTCTCTTCCATAGCAGTGTCTCACATCTCTATTGGTTGCCCGCCAGCACAGATCAGCATTTCTCAATGTTCTCTGTTAATTTCCTTTCAGATTCGATGTCAAGAACAAGGACTCCACTCTCGGGGCCAAAAGTGATGGAGCCTGCGCAGTGATCCATGTGCCCTGATCCAGCTGGCCATGCACCCTCAACCAGTAACTGCAGTGACCCTGTGTCTGGAGTCACCAAATGCCCTGGCCCAGTGCCTGGAATGCCAGATGACATGAATCAGTGTCTAGGGGATACCGCATGACCTGGTTGAAAAGCTGCAGCGATGCTTCATGATGTTTCAGTGGCTCGAGGTATTCTGCCCTGATTTGCGGATGGAGTTGGCATGTACCCGTGTCCAGTTCTTGAATTGCCTTGTGGCCTAGCCAGTACCTAAAATGGCCATGAGCCATCGTCCAGTGGCTGCACCGAACCTGTGCTTCTGGACTAGTGTTGGAGTATTGACATGCCTGGACTACATTTCCCAAGGACAGAGGTTCCATGTCCCTGTAGGATAAGGCTGCCGGGTCCCAAAGACCCCTAATTTGATGCCTGAAGCTGAACTGTACCACAGAACCCCAAAAAACATCCTGTCTAGTCTTACTGGAGGGACGTTCTCACAGTGTCCTTCGCACACATGCCCCAACTGTGGCGGCAAGTTGCAGTGGCCCATAACAGTTTGGGGGTACAGCAGAGACTGGTTCAGTGCAATTTGCTCTGCGTTGTGCTTACAGAAGTTGAAGGGCAGGTCTGTTTGTACGACCAAACATATTGTTCCACTACATACTCAGCAGTCTGTGATCTGTATTAAACTTAAAACTGCTTTGAATTAATGTCTGTTTAAACACAAACTAAGACACTGGGGAAGGCGACGAGTTGATACAAAAGTTACAAGGAGTGTCTTTAGGAGTCGGGAAGTTCCCTTGAATTACTGACTTTAAAATCAGTGCCTTATTCATGAGTTGTTTTCCTTTGTATTGTCTTATTTATGGTTGCTTCCAAGGTGATCCTGTTGTCACCAGGTACTTCTCTCTGCTCTCTGATTTGTGTGTGATGTGGCAGGACCCAACGCCAGTTTCACATATGGCAGGTGGTGTATCTGGGTGACTGCTGTCTATGTGCCTTTGCCTGCTGCCCAGGATCATTGTGATGTCACAGAGGGCCATGCCTGCTGCACGTGGTAGCTGTGGGCTTACTGGGTGTTTGAGCCTGCCCTGTGGATAACCATGATATCTCAGTCTGTAAATGCCTGCGACAGACATTGGTGGTGAGGTCTCTGGGTATGGTTATCTGTTCCTGATGCATATGGTACACGTGATGCCACTGGCTGCTATAGTTGTTGTTGGGGCCCAAACCTTCCATACAGGGAAGTTGTAAAGTCATTGGGTGCCTTCGCCTGCTATTGAGGGTCCTTTTGATCTTTCTGGATGCACATGCTTGCTGCAGAGGCTGTTAGTGGTCTATCTGGAAGTACCTCTGATGCACATGCTTAGGAAAACATTAGGTACTGGAGTCTCATGTGCATCCTCCTGCTTCGAGTAAGTGGGTGCCTCCTCCTGGTGGTGCATGCAAGGTGACCAGGGTGCTAGAGATGTCATTGGGTGCTCACGATAAGAACTGATGTGCTCGATGTCCGCGAGGCTTGTACCTGAAGCTTAGGATTTATGTGATGTCAGTCTGTGCCCATTCCTTTTGCCTCAGATGCTTGTGATGTTACTGGGTGCGTGACGCATGTGTCAATGTGCAGCGTGCATTGGCGATGTCCAAAGTGGTCGGTGGTTGGTGCAGTGTATACTGGACATCCGCCAGGGCGCCTGCTGCTTAGAGAGCCAGTGAAGTTGAGGTACAGAGGAGGTAGACCCATGCAGATCTGGTCTGTCCACCTCTGCTAACAGTTTGGTTGCTGGGAGCTACAGTGGACCTGGGTGACCTTATTCATCTGTCAGGCTCCACTCACAATACAAACGAGCTCTTTTCCCAGGACACTGCAATAAAAGAAGCAACGACATAAACATTCAAAACAGTTATTCCACCTTTTCCTTTGTTTTTCGAAACTAGACAGCATTATTTGATTATATAGATTACTGTAATTGAGTCGGTAGCATCCATCTTTCATCCTGCATTACAGCATTCGTGTTTTCTTTACAAAATTGACCTGGTAGATAATTGCAACTGTTCATTTCAAGGAATAAAACACCTGGGATGGTGTGCATGGCCTTACTGCAAGGACTGCTTCAAAACATAATTCAGCTAGGATGGTACAATCGTCTAGCTATTTCTCATTTGATTTTTCTCAACACTTTTGGTAATGGTTTTCTCATTGGTATGTAAACTGTATGTTCTCAGAGATACTGTTGACATTTTGTGCATGGTATAATTTAAGCAATACACTGTTTTTCTTAAGTACAAAATGTTTTTTGGGCTACATAAATCGCCTTAATTCACAGATAGCGGCTTAGCTCATGTGCTACATATCATTTAAAAGTTGGAATCTTGGATGCAACAGAAAATATAATTTTTACATGGAACAAAAGTCTTTGTATTAATTTACCTCTAAAAGTCCATCATTTTAATGGTGTGGTCTACACAGTCCTATTGGTAACGTTTGCTGTATTCTGGAAGTGTGATGGCACAGAGCGCGCTGGCAAAGTCAAATGCTTCAATACTGAAGGAAATTCATTCCAGGTCTTATTCTAGTGGTAGTCGCACTCTGCACCAATATATCCCAAAATAATAACATCCTTAGACTTTGATCCATTTGTGTAAGATATTAACAACAAATGCTTCAGGTGACATTAGAATTCAGATCTATATAACATGTTTATTCTTTCTATGTCACATGGGGATATTTGTATAGACACTCGCATGTAGCTTGTTGTTGGCTACCCATCGGCAACCTGTCACAGTTTTATATCCACCAGTAAACTGTTTATCCTGAAAATGTCCAAGGCAAAAATGATACCCTATGTCAACAGTATTCTCCTTGAAAAGACAACATCGCCACCAACGAGAAAACTTTTAGGAAACAGGTAAAAATGTATCTATATGAGCAATAGACAGACCCTATTAACTCTTAAATTGAAATCTACTATGAAGTGCTGTCTATGGATTCAGCTACAACCACCTTTTTACCAATTTCACACACGCTATTTAGTTTTATAGACAAAATAATAACTGTGATTAGGTACCATCTTGAATATCATTAATGCTGGATGAGGGTGGTTGCTAGACATGAAAACATTACACACAGCACCAATTAGACATTTGTAAATGTATTAACATAAATTCTGTAAATAAATAATGCTAAATATTCTTCATGGCTAAAGGTGAAATAACCGTACCTGATATGTATACAATCCATTCACATGCTTGTGACATGAGATTTCCAAGTGGAAGCTGCAGCAGCAGGTCCTCCACTCAGCACCTTGGTGAGGGCCTTCCAACAAAGGCTTTACTCCCACACATTTTCTATCTCCTCTACAGACGTTAGCTTAGAGCTATTGCTACACATGCATTCAGGCCACAGAGACCTGGCAACACACAAAAAAAGAAAAAAGACCAGAACTGCATTTGCGTCTTCTCATTAAGATGTTGCTCAAACTCAAGGAATGTTTAGGATTCAGATGTTTTTTTTTTTTTTTTTTTGTTTTTTTTATAAATTTATTGAGCGCGATTGCTGCCCGGGGGCGTCCAAGCGCTGAGTTGTGCTGAGGCGGAGTGACCAAGAACGGAAGAATTAAGACACGAAGGATTTAGCGAACAGTAGTGTCTTCAAGTTTTTCCGGAATGAAAGCAGATTTGGATTAGATCGGAGTGAGAGGGGAAGGGCGTTCCAGAGTTTGGCAGTGTTTAGAGAGAACAGCCTGCCACCCGACCTGGCTCTCTTCACTCTGGGAACAACAGCAAGGAAGGCTTCCATCGACCTAAGATTCCTGTTTGGGTGATAGGGGATGACAAGGTCGTTGTTAATGGGTGGGCCTGTTTTCCAAAAGGCGTGATGTGCCATGCATAACGCCTTGAATGCTACTCTCTGCCTCACTGGCAGCCAGTGGAGACTCTTCAGGGCAGGTCTGGCTGATTGGGATCGTGGAATCTGTAGCAGGGTGCGTGCTGCACAGTTTTGCACGATCTGTAATTTCCGGAGGGTCATTTCGGGAGCCCCAACATACAGGGCATTGTTCGAGTCCAGACGAGACTGAATGAGGCCTTGTACCGCCACCTTTCTAGCTTCTAACGGTAGAAGTGGAAGGATCTTTCCAAGAATTCTTAGTAGGCCAAAGCATGTGGCGGACAACTTCGTGGCCTGGGTGGTAAACGAGAGTTTGTTATCCAGCCACACTCCTAGGCTCTTAACACTTTCCTTGGGGGTGGGAGGGAGACCCAGAGTACAGGGCCATAGAGAGGTGAAAGGTACTGGGGAGGTTGGGCCTAGGAGCATTAGCTCCGTCTTGTCCCCATTCAGTTTTAGGGAGGAGGAGGTCATCCATCCCTTGACATCCTCTAAGCATTTTAGTAGATCTGCCGGGCATTGCCTGTTATTACCAGCGGCCAATGAGACCACTAGTTGCGTGTCGTCGGCGTATGACACAATTTTGATGCCATACGGTTCGACGACACCCGCCAGCGGCCTCATGTATACGTTGAACAGCACAGGGCTCAGGGAAGAGCCCTGTGGTACTCCGCAGCTGAGGGTTTTCCTAGAGGACATTGTCTCGCCATCAAAGATCCGAAAGGATCTCTCAGACAGGAAAGACTCAAACCACCTTAGCGCGTCGCCAGATACTCCGATGTCATGGAGACGGTTCAGCAAGGTGTTATGGCTGACCGTATCGAATGCGGCACTTAGATCAAGGAGGATCACTGCCACTGATCCTCCCTGATCCAGTACCCTTCGAGATTCTTCTGTGACTGCTAGCAAGGCGGTTTCAGTACCGTGCTTCGGTCTGAAGCCTGTCTGCGATGTGTGTAGCAGAGAATGGTTCCCTAGGAACTGAACGAGTTGGGCATTTATAAACTTCTCCAGAACCTTGCTGACCCAAGGAAGAAGTGAGATGGGGCGGTAACTAGCATGATCATCGGGATCTAGGCTAGGTTTTTTTAGCAGCGCCCGCACCATGGCTTGCTTCCATGTCGTGGGGACTACGCATGCAGAGATGGACGAGTTGAGAAGTTCCAGCATTATTGGCAAGGTGGTTTTAGATGCCTGCAGCAGGACATCTGGAGGGGCAGGGTCACATGGGGAGCCTGATTTAACTTGGCGTGCCACCTTGTCTAAGGTGTCGAGATCCAAAAGAGGGAAGTGCTCAAGGGAGGGCTGCTCGGGGTGAAGGTGCGATCTAGGAAGAGGTGAGGCAGTCGCGTCCCGGTTTGTGGCTACTGTTGGGAATGTAGAGTAGATTTTTACGACTTTATCATGGAAAAAGTTTGCAAGCTCATTACATTGGTCCTGGGTTTTATTAGGCGGGGTTGCCGTATTGGGGCTGGTGCATAGCTTTATTATACTAAAGATTTCCTTCGGCTTAGATTTAGCTTCAAGAATTTTATCTGAGTAGTAGGTTGCCTGGGCGAGCCTAATTCCTTTTTTGTAAGCTTTAATCGCCTCTTTGTAGGCGGCCTTTTTGTCTGGAAGGAAATCTAGTCGCCAGGCTCTCTCTTGTTGCCTGCAACGGCGTTTTAGTTCCCTCAGGGAGTCGGAGAACCAGGGTGCAGATTTGTGTATTTTCTTTGAGGAAGATCTGCGAAGAGGGAGGATCGGATCCAATGAATTTGTAATCCAGTCTACAAAATTTCTATTTGCCACATTAGGGTCTGGGCAGGATAGTGGACGAGTAGCGTCCAGATTGTGTGACCATGCATCCAAGGGGAGCTTTTTCCAATTTCTTCTAGTAGTGGCTTGGGGTGGTAACTGGGGGACTTTTTGTGTGGTCCAAGTAAACGGGACCAGAAAGTGGTCTGACCATGGGATGGGGATAGGTAGGTCGGCCGTCAGACCCGGGCAGTTGCTGAATATGGGGTCCAGTAAATTGCCCTTTTCGTGAGTTGGAGCTAACACCAGCTGGGACATTTGAAGAGCTCCAAGGTCCTCTATTAGTTCTTTAGCGAATTGGTCTGAGGGGGAGTTGAAGTGGAAATTAAGGTCCCCTAGGACCGTGTGGTTGGCCGAAGCCATAATTCTTTCTGCTATAATCTCTGGAAGAGATCTGTGGAACATTTTTGGTTGTTCTGGGGGGCGATAAATCAGGGTGCCGGAAAAAGAGCTATTAGCATTCATCTCAATGCAGAATGCTATGCTCTCACACTCAGGAATGGTTTCTGTTGAGGTGCGGCATTGGTACTGGGTCTTCAATATGATCGCCAGACCTCCCCCTCTCCCTTCCGATCTGTCTAACCGGACAATATGATACCCTGTAGGTAGAGCTGATACTACGTCTGGCTCAGAGTGCACAGTAAGCCACGTCTCCGTCAGGAAAAGTGCGTCTGGTTTTTGTTCCTCTAGCAGCATAGCAATCTGCGTGCTATGCTTGGGTAGGGAGCGGCAATTTAGGGCAAACATGCGGTATGTTTGTGCTAAAATAGACGTAGAGGGGTGGCCGAAGGAATACATATAGAACAGGCATTGAGTAGGAAGCTCTGTAGGGGCGTAGATATGGGTACAGTGAGCACCAACTCCACTACCTATGCTACGAAGGGCCGCCGAGGAATAAGTCCTGACCAGAAGAGTGTGGGGATCAGGGTTTATGGCCCCTGGCCCCGTCTGGTCGCGGACGGGCGCAGACGGGCTTGCCTTAGGCGCGCCTTCGGCGCGCAAACGTCGCGCCCGCTGCACTCGTCCGCTGCGCTTCCGACCGAGACACATGATATATAGCGGTTCTGCTAATGAACAGTTATGTCCTGACACAAGCTGCAGCTCATGTGTTGTTTCCAGAATTTATCTTACTATAATACTAAAATTAGTACTAAAAGTAAGGGACCATTGGAAGTTAAAGTATTTTTGTACTGCACATCAATCCCAAAATTGCTTGAAAGACCAGAGCAGAGCAGGAGAAGGCAGTCCTGCTCCCCAAATGCTTCATAAGGCAGCACCACTTCCCAAATCACTGCAGAGAGATGCACCACTCGCACGTGCAGCAGAAAGCTGGCCCACTCACAGAATAACAATCTGCTCACAAGATCACACAAGAGAGTTCTACTCACCAGATAACACAAGACAACCTCCACTGAGCAAACACCATTAAAGAGCCCTAGATACCAGTTAACACAATAGAGTTGCCCCACTCATCAAATAATACAAAAGACTGGTCCCACACACCACATATCACTTCAAAGGAGCCTGCTCACCAATTACCACAAGAGTACACCATTGTTCAACAAATCACACCTGGCAGCTGCAGAGCTCACCAAAAACCAACCCAAAGCCGAAGCGCTCACAAATGCCACGAGGACCGCGTCATGCTCTAGATATCATTGCATTCCTTGCCATATTAAACCAGAATAGCACTGTTCACCAAATAACACCATAAAGCAGCACTGCTCACTAAATAACACTAAAGTGCAGGACCGCTCACAGTGCATGGCCTTCATGCAGTAGTACTTGCTAAAGCAGACTTGTGCATCAAAGATCAGTGAATCACACCCTAGAGCAGAAGCTGAACAAATCACAGAAGAGAGGCAGGCCATCTCATCAAGTCACGTGCAATAGCAGCACCACTCATAAAATCACAGTCCCGGTTACCCTTGCCAAGTGACACACACAGCAACACCAGTGACTAACCGCACAACTGACCAAAAACCCTAAGAGACCAGCACTGTTAGCCAACTGGTACAGGAAGAGCAATGCTCCCCAAATCACAAAAAAGAAGCACAGCAAACCAGATCTCATCGGAAAGCCTAATTGTTGACACACCAGACTAGAAAAAAACATCAAAACAACAAACAAGTCATATGAGAGCAGCTCCACTGACAGAAATATCAGAGCCACACTGTTCAGAAAATCACATGAGAAAGTACCCCAAGGCACTAAAACTAGTGGTTGAAAAGTATATCAGCCTGGCACTGCAATCCAGTGATGGGTTTTGTTCAGTCGAGGTGACTGATTCTATATTCTTGTGCCATTTCTTTTTGGTGGATGTCTAGCTTTAACATGGTTATCACATTGGAGAAAGCTCTCATCTTTAAATGTTTTTCCATCTTTGCCTAAGATGAACCTTACTGAGCAGACAATGGAACTTCCAGAAAATAAAAACCCAGTGCATTCTGGGGGGTATATCCCATTAAAAACTTTATGCTGATATATACGTAAAGTGGTGAAAAGGCTCAGATATAATAATGTTGTCTTGTATTGCACTACAAATCTTTTAAATTCACTGCGTTGCTTGAAATAAACGCGTTTACCTAATTTCATTAAGGTTAATTGTTTTTCCTGCTTGACACATGGGCCCAGGGAAGGTGGAAGCACAGATGCACCTATGCAAATTCATGCGAAAACTGGAACTTTTTCACTGTTTTAGACATATACTGTACCAGGCAAAATGGACAACTTTTCAATCGTTGCCTAGGCATGAGTGATGATGGGAACCCTTACTGACTCCTGCAGTGATTGTGAATGATTGAATGGGTGCTACTTGTAAAGCACAACAGTTACCTATGAAGTTGTTCTTGTGCTGGAAGACCATCACCCAGATTATAAAGGACAACACCTTACTACTGACATAGCTAGATCTTTACAGAGAGAAGAGCTGTGTTCTTGAGTAGCTTTCTGAATTTTAGGTAAGGTATGGGATGACACAAGGATGGTTGTAATGTGTTCAAGGCCTTAGCAGTGAGATGACTGAAAACTCAACCCACTAATCTCTGTCGCTGTGGATTACTAGTGGTGACCAAATTGGCTGAAGTGGACTGTAGAAAGTGTGGCGGACAGGAACATATAAACCTCTGTTGAAGATAATTGCTAACACTCACAAACATAGGCAAAGAACTTTGAAAAGACTTCTCTTGTCAATAGGCAACCTGTTCAGTTTCTTAAGGTGCTGAGATGCATGGCAGAATTTACTAAGCCTAACAGCCCGCTGCCGTTTGGACTATCTATAAATGCGGGATCTGAGCTTTAGGTAAACCAAGAACTAAGAATTTACAGTAGCCCAGTCTGGATCCAATGGAGGCTTGGGTAACAGTTTTCCGTAACCCTTCTGAAATAAGAGCGAAGATCATTTTCCAACCTTTAAAGAAACCATGTACAGGCAGAACATATTTTTTTGTGTTGTGTGTAATGTTCCACAGTAACGAATATTATAAATCATTCAGCAGTAGTCGATACCCCTAAAGGTTTATTAGCTGCTGTGTCCTGGAAAACATGGGTCCAACAGCTGCAGTGTTCCTGAGGAAGTGGATCTAACAGTTCTTGTGTCTGAGGAAGTGGGTCTTACAGCTGCTGTGCCCCTTAAGAGGTCATCTAATAGCTGCTGTGTCCTAGAGGATGTGGGTTTAACCACTGTTGTGTCTCAAAGAAGGTGGGTTTAACAGCCGTTGTGTCCCTGAAAAAGAGGGTTTAACACCTGTGTCTATGAGGATAGGTTCTCAAAAGGGACTGACTGTTGCGGACTCTGAAGTGACACTTTCCAGATTTTGTATGATGAAATAGTGGTACCGAAAATTGTAAGACAATACTTCCCTCTGTCACATATTGTGTAAATATCTCTTTTGACTGCAAGTTTTTCGACTGTGTTTTGGTTGGAAATTGATAGTCCCTCTTTGATTTCAATGCACAAGCGCTTTAAAAAGGGCAAACAAACTTTTGTAAAAACTAAGTGAACGAGGCCCACAGAGAGCCGAAATAGGTTTTCTGTATCGATAAATATAAAGAACACCAATTTCGCCGGAGTATGTACTTTTGGCATGACGGTTTTGTTGTGCATGGGTTGTGAAAATTTACACAGGGGCTCGCACCCATTTGCACTGCACCAATCCTTACAGGGCACTTGTATAGCTGTGAGACAGTGTGTGTGTGTATATATGTGTTTGTGTGTGTGTATATATATATATATATATATATATAATGTGTGTGTATATATATATATATATATATATATATATATATATATATATATATATATATATATATATCAAAGGTTAAATGGACTCTATGGTTATTCCAAGTAATTATAACTCGTTCCTTAAAGTAACTGTAACTTGCAATCCCACTATGCATAGTGTTATCAATTATGACTTCAAATGTTGCAATGATGTTATCAAGATTGTCATAAAATATGTCATCAGTGATGTAAAATCGGAGTTATTTAGCAGTGCATTGCAAGGGTTAGAGTTAAAGTTAGTTTCGGGCATGAGTTATAGTTACTTGAGATAACTATAAATGGTGAATTTTTATGTTGTTGTTTGTTTAAAATGATATGTTTTAACTAACATTTTTACTCAACTTTAACGTCTTTTTAACCTTTATTTTTTTCAGATAATTTCCAAGGATATCTTTTTAATGTAAACTAAGATATTATCACAATACCTAACTATAACATCACTTTAACCTTTGGTTTTTCCGTGCAGTACTATTTTTTCTTTAAAAAAAGTAAGATGTCTATTGCCGTGCACGGTGTTGGGTTCTGAGCATGGCCTGTGGCGAAGGCCTGCACCCAAGCCCCCCACGTGAACCCACCAAACTGCAAGCACCCCCGCCACACACAGCTGTTATTGTCATGTAACAATATAACGTGTGTAATCTTAAGTAAGGCAGATCTACTGGCTTTGTCAAAGGGTCATAATAGCAAAATATAAAAAAAGCAGTGGGCCTATTGGCCTAATCAAATGGTCAGCCCATCAAGATGTAAAGTGGGCCTAATGGTTTTGAGAAAAAGTTGCCAATAACTATAATCAAATGTGTATTTCATACATTCACACATTGTAATGTTTAATAATAGGGATTGTCACAAAATATTTTCAATAAAGCATTATTTAAAAGAAAACATAAAAAATGTCTGAGTTTTTTTTGAAAAACATTTCAGGCCACAAAGTCCAGCAATAGAACCAACCACAATGGGTCCCTGCAGTCCAGCTGAAGAGCATACTACTCCAGCTTCGAGTGCCTTAAAAAACATATGGTAAGCTCTCCTGGGGTCATGAATGTAATGACCCTGGAGACTTTCTGTGTTTTTCTTTTAATGCTGCTGGGGGCTGCAGTGCTCCTTGCAGCCCTTCATATTATTATAAAAAATGCTTAAGGGTGCTCCTGCTCCTTCTAGGTCAGAAAAAATACCTCACGTGCAACACATTCAAATATATTGTTACATAAAAATGACTAAAAGTTTAGTTAGTTGATCATTTTAGTTTCTTTCAAATCATTAGATTCAGAGGATCCTCCCACTCATTTATTGTTTTTAAAACAAAGTTTGGGTGTCCCAGTCCCACCTGGAGCACTCAAATGTTGTATTTTTTATACTTTAGGGCCCTAAGCCCACCTGCATGCCCTGTCTCCTCAGCGAGCACCTGGCGGGAGCAGACCATTTACTTTTTTTTACCATGGGTGCCCACCTGTGGCATACACATCTTTTGTTTTTTTTTTAAAGATGGGGGCTGCGGGTAGAGCCCCAAGACCTCTGCTGGCTTCTCAGCCAGCACTCATCGTGGGTTCGGTGGGAGCTGGCAGTCACTTTGCTTCTGCCCAGGTGGGAGTAGCATTTTGCTGTGCTCCTGTCGGGCGAGAGCAAAGTTGCATGGGCAAGGAATATAGTTTACATGGGATGAGTCTCAGGACACTGCTTAGATTGGGCCATGTGGATGGGGTCTCCACTGCCATTCTTTGGCTTGGGGAGGGGGCCCGATGCCCACTCCCTCCCCACCTACAAAAAAATGTCTCTGGAGGAGGGGATCCCTGGGCTCCCTGAGGCACGTGAAGGTGGGCCTCACGGCCTCATCCCAATAATTACTGATTCGCCCTGGAGGACGGGGTCTCTGGGGCCTTACATGGGCTCAAGGAGGGAGGCAGATGCCCCATTCTCCAAAATATAATTTTGACTCCGGGATGGGGTCCCAGGCCCTTTGTAAGGTTTGGAGAGGGGAGCCTTATGGCCCCCTCTGCATTCATTGGCCCTGGGGGATGAGGCCTCCAGACATCTCGGGAAAAAGAAAATTGCACTAACCACCTAAACCAGGCTTTGGCACACCCTGCGGAGCTTACTTTTGAAAAGGGCGGAAGCCTGGCCATTTTTTATTAGCTACGCAGATCCTCTGTGATCCAATAAAAATAATTACTTTTTGGCCCACGTGTTATATTTGGCCCCTCCCCACCAGGCCACGGGTGGCATGGTATCCCTACCCTGCCCCTATTTGTTTCTTATAACCTTTTTGTAGGACAGGGCACTAAATCCAGGGTCCTAAAATGGCTGCCGTCCCATCTTTGTTAATGAGGTGTCGGTCAATCAGATCATATCTTTTGATCTGTTAGGTCCTGGGATCCTCCACTGCGTGAAATATTCAAATATTTTAACCTTAATTTCTTAACACCTAATGAATGGATTTACATCAAATCACAAAACGCAGGCTTTCTGGATCAAGAGCTAGCTTTCTGCCAAATGTATTGTAATTGCATTTATGTAGCGCTTTCTACCCTTGATGAGGCGTCAAATCGCTTTTCGGCGAGTAGCACGCTACTCAGAACCCATAAAGGATTAGTAGTGAATTAATATAGTGAAATATGAAAGTAATATGAGTGGTGAATATGTTAGTCAGTTATTTGGATTGAGAAGGATGGTGGAGAGATAGAAGAGGGAAAAGGGTTTGCATTTATATAGGACTTGCTACCCCTGATGAGGTGTTGAAGCACTTTATCGGCGAGTAGCACGCTACTCTGGAACCCATAAAGGATTATGTATGAAGCTAATGGGCAAAAAAGCCTCAGAACCACCGTCACCAGGATCAAGCCTGAACGTGGCGATTATAGCCCAAGTATCCCAGACTCGTTGCTGCAGAGGAAAAGCCTTGAATTTTACTGTGACCAATATTGCCTCAATGAACGAAAGTCTCTATGAAGGAATTAGGTGTAACTTAAACTCGTTTATGGTAAACCCCAAGATGTTAAGAGATCCACCATCATCCATAGGGATCCATAACTGCTAGCGGCTACCCTGATTTCAGCACGTAATCATAGAGATACAGGAACTTCATACCTGTGAGGATGGTCAATGACCATTGCCATCACTTTTAAAACACCCGAGTAGTGGAGGTGAGACCAAAGTGGGACACAGCAAACTGACTATTTTCTTGGCTAACCTGGAACCCCCATAACTCCTGGACTGCTGGAACGGTATATGAAAATACATACTTTGCATTATCATACATGTCATGGATCTCCATGACTAAAGAGGCCCTGTGGTCCTCTGGAAGAGCCAGCAAGGTCTCACTGACCAAACCCCATAGGGCAAGTGTATGATGTCCAAACAGACAGACTGTGTTTACAGATGTTAGTCCCAGGCAGAAGCAAACATTTATTTACCAAAGTCATCAAGCCTTTTGGATTCTCTAACTGGGGGATTTGACAGAAATGAAATAGAATTCACTTAATTTGTTAAAGTCTGAACAATGTGTCTTACCAGAGTGGGGTGCTTGGTGAGAAAATATGGGTGAATGGGTGCAGTTCTAGGCCACCTGGCCACAAGCTGGCTTAGAGGTGGGCAAAAACATGATTTCGACTAGTAGCCATCAATATATCTGTGACGGCGTCATGAATTGAACAAAGGGCTCCGACATTTCCACCCAAAAATTCATCTTAATCCGAATGGAGAACTGCTTCAATTCTAGTAACTCAACTGCCATTAGAACTTTCACCAGGTGGGGGTCCATATGGTGAGTCAAGCTCAGCTTCAGGGGAGGTGCAAGTTCATTAATGTTTCGTACATCAAGGTACAAGGCATCATTTGTACAATGAGTGGTGAGCAAGTCATCCCTCTCACCAACATCAGCAGTATCCAGGGGTGCACCCTTTTTTTTCTAGCACAGGATCACAGTCGGAATCAAAAAGAAAAAACATTTGCAATGCAATCGGTCTCGCCTTTGGGACCTTATATGTATTTCGCTACGCAGCACATTAGCCTGGATGCTGAAACATCTACTGGAGGGAACGTAAGCACCAAAATGCGTGACACGCCATGTAGGGGAACACATGGAGAGAAATATTACTTTCAGCGGGAAATGGTGTTGTCCAAAGCTCTGTTTTTAATATAAAATCAGAGCCTTTGGTGGTCACATCACTGAAAATACAAGATTTGAAAAAAATATTGTCTGAGTTCTCGGGGAAGATCATTTCTACGGACTGGAATCTAGAGAATGCTAAAGTGATTCTGCTATTTTACCGACCTCTGCTGGTCGTTTTCTATGAAGAAAGTTAAATAGAGGCAGTTGACCAAAAAAAAAGTCCCTAAGCGGAAGGTGACAAGTCCTAGGGTAAGATCTCCAGAGCTCACAAAGTACATACACATATAAGTAGTATATACAAGAGGTCTTGAATGCTCAACCTAAAAATGGAGCCTCTGCTTATATTTGCGTCGTATTAAGGCATCAAATGAGAGTCGGGCTTCATGACAACAGGGGGCACTTTTGTAATTTCATAGCGTGACATCAGTTGAGCTCAGGCAGTCACTGGTTTAAGTTCTGACATGGGCATTGGCACCAGATCATCAGCTTATACCAATGGTGTTAGCACTGGCATCAGAGTGATGAGGAGCAGTGTAGAACTTAGGTATGAAATGGGAAGGTCTACCAGAGTAGGCACAGCCTAGTAACTGGTCCCACTGAGACCGATGGCATAGAGCAAGGACCCACCAGCGGTAACCTGACTGGAGACCTCTGGCTCGAATCGAAGAGGTGCCCTTGAGAGCAGGAAGTGTACTTAAGACTAGCAGCATGGCTTACTTGAAGTAAGCCTGGGCGAATTTTGCGAATCTCGCGTTCGCGAATTTTGCGGATTTGCGAACTCGCAATCCGCAAAATCCGCGAATTCTCGCGAATTTGCGGATTTTTTTTTTTTGTGTTTGCGCGGGTTTCTGCCAGTTCGCGAGGGTTTTTTACAATGTCGCAAATTGCGAACTTACCTGTCGGGTCGCAAGTTTCGCGAACTTGTTGTTTCTACGTGTCCAGCCTGTTTGGGACACTCTTCTTCATCACTGCCACTCTCTGCCACCACTGCCACTCTCTGACTACTCATGCCACCCTCTGGCCCACCCATGCCACCCTCTGTTTCATCACAGCACCCTCTGGTTGTCCAGTCAGTGTACATTATTGTGGCAACGCAAGCACACCTTCCCTGCCTCAAGTGACCTGAATTAATTTGGGGCTGATTAATGTGTCACAGAATATTTTTTTAGCTGGCACCTGCTTCCTTAGTGCTTCCTGATTAGTGATCTTTTGCACTTGCTAAGTGCTATCATTGTTGCAAAATTAGTTACAACACCTGCCCTGCCCCAACTGACAATAATGAATTAGGGGCTGATTAATGGATTTGAACTTCCAGCCTGGCTCCTGCTTGTCTCCCTTAGCTGTAATTCAGGACCTTTGTGGCATATGTGTAACTATTCTGAGGTTCAGAGCAGGGTCACATAATAGTTTCAACTGGCAACTGAACTCTGGAGGGGCCCCTCAGGAAGCACTACAGGAAATGGCTACTAATGATGAGCCTGAACTTTTGAACCTGGTAAGTAGTTACTTTCAGTTTTGCTAAGATCGTATTTCTGCAATTTTGCACTTATTCGCGGGGTGCGAACTCAGGCGAACAGTGCGAGCAAAATCCGCTGCTCGCGGATTTGCGGATTTTGCGGGAGATTCGCAAATCTCGCGGATTGCGAATTTACAGAAAATCCGCAAAATCCGCGAGCGAAACGGATTTTCCGCCCATGCTTAACTTGAAGGCCTTGATCTGCTAGGGAGAGGGTGATCGGGGACACCAAAACCTGGGGTAATCAGGGCGTGATGGAACCAACTTAGGAACTGGTTCTGCAGCAAGTGACCTCAAGTGAGTGCGACTGAAATCTTGATGTCCTCTCGCCTTCCCTCTGATGTCAGAGTTGCAGAATATGGTTAAGTCCAGCTTCACTTGATGCAGCCTCATTCAAGGAAAGGCTCAAGACATAGCTCTTTACGCAGTAGCTGCCTTCACCTTTCTCTCTCTAACATAACTTTTTATGCAGCAGTGTCTCTCTACCTTTCTTTTCTCTGACTAGACCGTATAGCGCCTGGACACTCCGTTGACTAGCCACGCGCTCTAAAAATCTCTGTACATTAACTTTCTTATGCTTTCGTTTGGACTTCGGCTTACCTAAAGGCATCTAGTGGGAATAGGAGCAGCTGCAGGAAAAGGCCCGGGACCAGGGCTTGGAGTAGGACATGGATGAAGACCGAGACTTTTCTGCGTGGCAATGTACCTAACCTCCTAGTTTTAACCCGCTTTTGGATGTAATAGGGCACATTTGTCACATGACTGAGTCATGGCTGAAGCCCATGCTCCCCTTCAGCGGTCTGTGACAGACATCTGCTTCCTGAAATCACAGCACAGCTTGATCCTGTCATAATTGGTAGGAACATCATTCCCAATCACACTATTCACAAAGTTGTTTGGAGTCATTGAAACACTGGCAAGGTTGGAGAGCAATCACTGGATCTGCTTCAGAAGACATAGAGGGAAAGAAACTGACGTCAGCATGCAGGAGTGGCGCTTATAAGAGACTCTCTTCCATTACTTATGGGATGGGATGGTGTCAGCTTGGAGCAGCACGATACTGGGCCACTGCTGGAAAAGGCTCTGGATTGAGTCTCGCCAATGGGGGATATTCTGAGGGAGGAATCTGTGGTTAGAAGTATGCATCAGAAATATCATTTTGGGGGTACATTTGATAGTAAATGGATTTCCAGGCAGTAATGCAATTAACACTGCAGGCAATGCATTAACCACTGGCGGTATTGGATCGAGTGAAGAAGGCCCATAATACACATGATAGCACAGGAAGAACATAGTAGGCACAAGTACAACCAGTGGCCTTGCCAAACACATATACAGTATGTCACATACAGGAATTGATCACTAGACAATATTTGTTTTCCTTTCTGTGCTGCGGGTAATTGACGAGTGGCACAAGTGCTATTCGCACACTGTTTCTTTAATGAGGTCCCAGGCCTCTTCTAAGGCTTCCACTAATCTTGCTGCAGCATACTAAAAAGCACCCTTAAAATAACACTCTAACATAAGTAGCCAGCATTACAAGTGCCCAGGCAATAAAGTAACATGATATTAATCAGTTCATGAAAACTTTATTTCAGTCAATAAAAATATGATCTAAAAAGTACAAGCAGATACATACAATAATTTATAAAATTACATCAGAGCATACAAGCATCAAATTTAGAGCGCTATAAGAAAATCATTATAAACATAATTGGCATACATGAGTAACTCTATACATATTTTAAAAGAACAACAGTCTAGGGGAGTGTTACTAGGCAGGAGACATAATTTTAGTTTCGTAAGTGCATAGAGCAAAATAAATAAATAAATAAGTTAGATGAAAAGAGATTCGTAAAAGGGATGACCCATAACTATAAAACAATAAAATGAGCCATGGAGGAAGGTTATACCAGGTTATGATGTTATTATTTTTGATTCCCTAGGAAGAGGTCCAGTGTGTCTTTGGTTGATTTCAAAAAGACCCTTCTGGTACACCACATAGAAAATAGGAATCCTGCAACTGAGTAGACAATTGGGATACTGAGGTCATGCTTCAGAATCCTAAACACCTCAAAACAATGGCTATTTCCAAGGTTCCTACAAATCTGCACCAACCAACGTTTCCTTGCTTTGTGGTAGCCAGGGCAGCTAAAGAAAACGTGAAATACTGTTTCTTCTGGGTGATCACATGCCGCTTGCAAACCTCTCCATTTGGATGTAAACCAGCGGAGCGGAAGAACCCCATGCCGCTACTGGTTTGATGACATCTAAGGCCATCTCAAAGCGGAAACTATCTTTTATTTCTAAGAAAGCTATGGTTAATTTGCCTATTTGAGAACAACAATGGAGTTGAGCCATTCTGTACTCCTCATAATGGACCTTCATTTGTTTCCTTGATCTTAATGAGCAGGCAGACTCTGGATCAACCCAGCAATCCCCCAGGCCCAAACTGGTTAACAAATGTTTAATATGAGCAAACCAAGGCAATTTAGCAGCACCCTGTGCAATCATTACTTCTAACAGTTCCTCCCTGTATGGAAAAAGTTCGGGAGTAGTCCACAGGCAACACGGGTACAATAGCGGTTTAAGATTAGACACTTCTGCAATCGCCATTAGCCCCGTATCTAATCGGAGCGGGATTAACGGGGTACTCTGTGGTAGTCTAAAAAGCTGTCTGAGATACTGATTCTCCACCTGTGATAGGGTCTCAAGCTTGGAGTGTCCCCATAACTCTGCGCCAGATAGCGCACCACCTCAAACTTGTGCCTTGTGGATTTCTATTGCCGGGCTAACTGCTCTCTTGCTAGACTTGCAGAACACCTTCATGATGCCACCTGTCGATTGCGCTAATTTAAGTGTCGATTTAATAATATGAGCCCCCCAGTCCATAGTTTCTGTGATGGTAATGCCTAGACAAATAAAAGAAGAAACTCTTTTGAGGGGTTTGCTGTTTAGTAAAGGATTAGGGCGTGTACTTTTGGACTGTTAAAACGCCTTCAATGTGGTTTTCTGTAGATTTATTTCTAGTCCTCTTTCCCTACAGAAAACTTCAAATTTATTGAGAACCCTTTGCATCCCCATAGGTGATTGTGGAGCGGGGGTTAGGGCGGGCCGGAATAACAGGCGTGGAGGCCGTATGAAGTGCGCTATGATTAGCGAGAACTTTATTGTTCATACAAAAGAAACTCAGTTCAGAAGGTAAAGCGGTCCGGGTGGAAATCCAGGTGGGGTTGTAGGGACGAGGTTCCGGGAAGATGTCGTCGGGGTGTCCGCTGCTGGGCTGCGGTCGTCTTTCTGTGGTGTAGGTACGGTGAGCCCCTCGGAGGGAAAAGAGAACGAAACAGGGCGATTAGTCCAAGGACAACAAAAATGTCGTAACACTGACACCAGCACCTGGGAGTGAGAGGGGTTGAACTGGACGTGAAGGGGGTGGGGTTGTAGGTAGAGAGGAGGGAAGACGGGTAGCGGGAAGAGAGTGCTTGGGGGGGGGGGGGGGGGGAAGAGTGCGCAATTCCATACAGTGTCGGTGCACGTTTTTACCGTGAGGGTGGTTCGGAGGGCTATTTATACTATGTACACTGCTACAAGGGGAAAACACGGAGAAAGGTAACAAGGTACTCACGTGCCCCGCCGTAACTCTCCTCCGAGTTACGGCCGCTCTCCAGCCACCTCCTGAGGACGCCACCAGTCCTCACACCAAACGTCTTCTTCGTCTGCTTCTTCTTTCCGGTCCTTCGGTTCTTCACTGCTTTCTGCTGCTGGTTCTCCGCGTTCTGCTAACTCCTGCCACGAGTCCGCTGTTGGGAACTCCGAGTCATCCGAGTCGCCAGCTTTTCTACCTTCCAGCCGGTTTCCGGTAGAACAACTTCCGGGGTTAGGGGTGGTCACTTCCGGTCCTTCATTACCGTCCCCGCTTCCGGGGTCACGAAAGGTTGCTTCCGGTCCGCCATGTACCGGTGTTACCGATGGTGCCTGTGGGAAGACAGAGAGAGGAGTAGTTCCGGAGGCATGAGAGTCCATATCGCTCCGCTGTCCCCTTGAGGTAAGGGTCGACCCTTCACATTCCCTTTCCCTAGGAGTGTTTCTTGTAGGGTTTGTGGGTGGCGGATACCGGGAGAGGTAATCCGCATTGCCCTGTTCTAGTCCTTTTCGATGTAATGTTCGGAAGCGAAAGGGTTGGAGGGAAAGGAACCATCGAAGCACCCGATCATTGTGTCCTCTGTTGCGAGCCATCCATTCAAGTGGAGCGTGATCGGTATACAAAAGGAATTCCCGACCCTCAAGGTAGTAACGAAGACTTTCCACCGCCCATTTGATAGCGAGTGCTTCCTTTTCAACAACAGAATAGTTGGTCTCTCTGGGAAAAAGTTTTCTGCTAAGGTACAGAATGGGCTTTTCTGCTCCTTCTGAATCTTTTTGAGACAGAACTGCCCCCAAGCCTTGATCCGACGCGTCGGTTTGTAGAATGAAAGGCTGGGTATAATCAGGACTCATTAATACTGGTTCAGAAGTCAGGGCGTTTTTGAGGAGATTAAAGGCAAGCAGGAGTGTAGGAGACGGTTGTTTGAGGATCTCCTCTGTTTTTGCTGTCTTCTTTAGGAGGTCAGTTAGGGGAGCTGCAACATGTGAAAAGTTGGGGACGAACCTCCTGTAATAACCCAACATACCCAGAAAGGCACAGAGATCTTTTCGTGTTTGGGGGAAGGGTATTGCCTGTATTGTCTTTACCTTGCTCTCTTGAGGACGAATGTGTCCCTCCCCCAACAAGTAGCCGAGATATTTTACGCTCTGAGCCGCTAAAGTGGTCTTGGACAGGTTTATGGTAAAACCATATTTGCCCAGGGAGGAGACCACAGACCTCAAATGGGAAAGGTGTTGTTCCCAGGTGTCACTGTATATGACTATGTCATCAAGATAAGCGCCTGAGTACTGTGCATGAGGTCGTAGAACCTCGTTCATGGCCCTCTGAAAGGTTGCAGGAGCCCCATGTAGCCCGAAGGGCATCACTTTAAATTGGAACAAGCCTTCGGGGGTGGAGAAGGCGGTCTTATGTTTGTCTTCGGCTTTCAATGGGATCTGCCAATAGCCCTTACACAGATCAAGGGTGCTGATGTACCGCGCCTTGCCTATGCGCTCTACCATCTCGTCTACACGAGGTAGGGGATATGAATCAAAGGCTGAGATCTTGTTCACCTCCCTAAAATCGATGCAAAACCTGGTAGAGCCATCGGGCTTAGGGACTAAAACAATGGGCGAATTCCAGCTACTGCTGGAGGGTTCTATGATGCCCATTTTTAACATCTGGTTCGTTTCTTCTTTGATGACAGCTCTACGGGCTTCAGGGATACGGTACGGGCGTTGCCTTACCGTCTTTCCGGGTTCAGTGTGAATGGCATATTCCACCACAGTGGTATGTCCCGGTAAAGAGGAGAATACGGCTTGTAGGGATGACAAAGAGCGGCAGAGATCCTTTCTCTTGCACTCTGGCAGATCCGTATCGAAACATCCCTCAAACAAGAAGGGTTTGCTACCGGATAGGACAGGACGCGGACCCTCCCATTTCTTGAGGAGGTTGATGTGGTAAATTTGATTACTTCCCCTGTTGGCATCCGTTTCAATTTCGTATGTGACCGGAGTCACTTGCCTTACAACAGTAAATGGACCCTGCCATTGTCCTAGCAGCTTATGGTCCGAAGATGGGATGAGTAGTAGTACCTGGTCTCCTGGAACAAAGGACCTCACTTTGGTTCCTTTATCATATTGGGTTTTCTGGGTAGACTGGGCTGCCACGAGATTCTGCTTCACGATCTCTCTGATTTCTCCTAAGTGGGTCTTGAGATTATCTATGTATTCGGGAAGAGGACGGGTTCGGTCAGGCTCTGCTTGCCAAGCCTCGCGAGCCATGTCCAACAGGGTCCTGGGTGCTCGGCCATACAATAGTTCATATGGTGAGTAGCCCGTACTGCTTTGTACTTTGCAGCGGATGGCAAAAAGGGCGAGGGGAAGCATTTCCTCCCAACGTTTACTCTCCAGTCCCAACAGTTTTTTTAGAGTAGCTTTAAGGGTTGCATTATAGCGTTCTACTAAACCGTCTGTTTGGGGGTGGTAAGCGGAGGTTCTTATTTGTTTGATCCCCAGAGTAGAACAAACCTGACGCATGAGAGAGGAGACAAAGTGAGTA
Organism: Lissotriton vulgaris; assembly: GCF_964263255.1. Classification (NCBI taxonomy): domain Eukaryota; kingdom Metazoa; phylum Chordata; class Amphibia; order Caudata; family Salamandridae; genus Lissotriton; species Lissotriton vulgaris. The sequence goes on along the minus strand of NC_141699.1, from coordinate 546,852,591 downwards.
CCCTGATCAGTTAATATCTCCCTGGGAAAACCTACTCTAGAAAAGATGGAAATGAGGGCTTTGGCTATGTTCTGTGTCGTGGGTTGACGGAGAGGGACTGCTTCAGGGAAGCGGGTGGCATAGTCCACTAACACTAGGGCATATCTACATCCACTCTTGGACGGTAAGAGAGGACCTATAAGGTCCATTCCTACTCTAGAAAAGGGGATGTCTATTAGTGGGAGAGGTTGGAGGGGAACCCTTGGAGGCCTATATCGACTGTTTTTCTGGCACACCGGGCACTCCCGGCAGTAACGTTTAATCTCTGCGTACACTCCTGGCCAGTAAAACTTCTCTAATATTGCTTCACCAGTCTTCTCGTCGCTGAAATGTCCATCCAGTAGGTGACTGTGGGCCAGAAAGAGTACCTTCTCTCAAAATAGTCCAGGAATAACTAATTGGGCATTTGTCTGGGGTACCCCCTTCCTATATAGGAGTCCGTTCTTTATGAAGAAATAAGGACCTACTTGCAATGGGTCCTCATTGGGAAGAGCACGCCCCCATGCATCTTGGAGAACCGGGTCTTCTTGCTGTGCGGCTTGAAACTCTCGGTCTGTTTCCCATGGGTGTGTGTCTATCTGTGCAGGGCAGGCCAGTGAGAAGTCCCTCTTTTCCTTTTTCTTTTGAGTTTTGGACTTCAAGGGTTTGGGCGAAGTCTCTGAAGCAGGGGAGTCACTTGAAAAAGGTGCTTCAGCCCACCAATTCTTCAGTGAATCAGTAGTGTCCTGTAGGAGGTGGGGAAGACCGTTATAATCGCTACCAAGAATAGCCTGTTCGGGCAGATTGGGAACCAGTCCAACTGTTAGGGAACTCCCGTTATTGCTGGGGTGTTGGACATATACTCTGGCAGTCGGATAACATTTCGTATCCCCGTGGACGCACTTGATGGCCACTGTTCCTGGTACAGGTTCCAAAGAGCGAGGGAGATCTTGTGGACGTAATACACTATGTCGGCATCCTGTGTCGGCAAGAGCCATCATTTGGTGTCCATCGATCTGTACTGGACAGCGGAAGGGTGGAGGGGTTGACTCGGCAGTGAGACACACATAGTTTTTAGCCACACCTATTTCCATTGGCTCTTCCTTCTGGGGGCAAATGCGTGCTATGTGTCCATATCCCCCACAATGATAACACTGTGGACCGGGTTGTGGCGGTCTAGGCATGACCGGATACGGCATTAAGGGTAGCGTGTCCGGTTTGCGGAGCACTGGAGGAGGTCTTGGTGGCCGCACATGACTGCCATGGGGTGAGCGTGTGGAGTGTTCTTCTTTTCCACGTTGGGACTCATGTGCTCGGTTATAGGCGCTAGCGATTTCTACCGCACTATCGAGAGTAAGTCGGGCGTGTTGACGCACCCACTTCTGTGTGGCAGGATGCAGAGAGGTTAGGAACTGTTCTAAGTAGATCTTGGCTAGTATCTCCTCTTTGCTGGATGTTGCCGGTTTTAGCCACCGGTTGGCCAGGTCTTTTATCCGAAAAGACAACTCTCTGGGGTTCTCTTGGGGACCTTCCTTAGCCTGACGAAGGCGAACCCTGTACGTTTCATCGTCGATCCCGAGACGTTCCAAAATACAAGTCTTGATATCCTCGTATGGGGTCTGTCCCTGTATGTTCGCCTGTTGGTAACCCTTTTGTAGTTCCCCTGTTAACAGGGGACCGAGGTAATGACCCCAACGATCGGCTGGCCATGCTGCGTCCTGAGCCAGGCGCTCAAAGTTTGTGAAGAAAAAATTGGGATCCTCACCAGCTACATATTTCTGCAGTACTACAGAGGGAAGAGAGGCCATCGGTTTTTGTTGCCCCATGACTGTTGCAAGTTTCTCAAGAGTTTTATCCTGAGCCGTGCCCTGACCCTTTAGGACGTCATACAGTTGTCCCCGGTCATCTTCTGCAGTTTTAAGGAACTGTTCCATTAATTTTCCGAGGTGTTCCTGGCCTTCTGCGAGTTGTTTGACAGCGGCCTCCATGCTTCCGGGCAATCCCACTTCTGACACCAACTGTGGAGCGGGGGTTAGGGCGGGCCGGAATAACAGGCGTGGAGGCCGTATGAAGTGCGCTATGATTAGCGAGAACTTTATTGTTCATACAAAAGAAACTCAGTTCAGAAGGTAAAGCGGTCCGGGTGGAAATCCAGGTGGGGTTGTAGGGACGAGGTTCCGGGAAGATGTCGTCGGGGTGTCCGCTGCTGGGCTGCGGTCGTCTTTCCGTGGTGTAGGTACGGTGAGCCCCTCGGAGGGAAAAGAGAACGAAACAGGGCGATTAGTCCAAGGACAACAAAAATGTCGTAACACTGACACCAGCACCTGGGAGTGAGAGGGGTTGAACTGGACGTGAAGGGGGTGGGGTTGTAGGTAGAGAGGAGGGAAGACGGGTAGCGGGAAGAGAGTGCTTGGGGGGGAAAGAGTGCGCAATTCTATACAGTGTCGGTGCACGTTTTTACAGTGAGGGTGGTTCGGAGGGCTATTTATACTATGTACACTGCTACAAGGGGAAAACACGGAGAAAGGTAACAAGGTACTCACGTGCCCCGCCGTAACTCTCCTCCGAGTTACGGCCGCTCTCCAGCCACCTCCTGAGGACGCCACCAGTCCTCACACCAAACGTCTTCTTCGTCTGCTTCTTCTTTCCGGTCCTTCGGTTCTTCACTGCTTTCTGCTGCTGGTTCTCCGCGTTCTGCTAACTCCTGCCACGAGTCCGCTGTTGGGAACTCCGAGTCGTCCGAGTCGCCAGCTTTTCTACCTTCCAGCCGGTTTCCGGTAGAACGACTTCCGGGGTTAGGGCTGGTCACTTCCGGTCCTTCATTACCATCGCCGCTTCCGGGGTCACGAAAGGTTGCTTCCGGTCCGCCATGTACCGGTGTTACCGATGGTGCCTGTGGGAAGACAGAGAGAGGAGTAGTTCCGGAGGCATGAGAGTCCATATCCCTCCGCTGTCCCCTCGAGGTAAGGGCCGACCCTTCACAGTGATTTAGCCACCTAAAGAGTATCGTCTGCAAACATCATTGCGGGAATTTTACGGGAGGCTAACTTAGGGTCATCTAGGTCTTTTTCTGCTAACAGGGAACCAGTCAAGCCATTAATATACAATATAAATAAAGTTGGCGCAAGCACACAACCCTGGCGTACGCCACATTTGATAGGAATGTGGGCAGTTAGTTTTCCATCCTTGCCATACCTAATTTGCGCATAATTTTCCTTGTGGAGTCGTTTAATGAGTTGGATTAGATATACAGGAACCCCCATCTCACAAAGGACTGACCACAATTTTTCCGTAGGGACCAGATCAAAAGCTGACCTCTACAAATATTAAGTAGAGACTGCCCCTCTCCAGGCAGACGGTCTTCCAATACAACAGTTGTAATCTTAGCCCTTGGTCTAGGGTCGACAGTTATTCCCTGAACCCCGCCTGTAAGGAGGACAGTATCCCCTTTTCTTCCATCCAGGATTGGAGCCTGAGCAGCAAAATACGCGCAAACTGTAGTTGGTTGTTAGGAGCGGTGAACCTTTTTTAAAGATCGGAATTATTTCCGCACTGAGCCAACTAGAAGGAATCTTCATGCCCAGCAGTATGGCATTAAATAGCACCCAGAAATACGGGGCCCAGATGGATGGTTAACTCCGAAAAAGATCCCCAGGAATCTAATCCAGGCCTGGTGCTTTACCCGGGGCTATTGGATGAGGGTTAGATTCGCCTTGGTTTGGGGAGCAATCTACCTCCAGGTGACAACCTTCGGACAACACGTCCTTGAGCGTCTTTTCCTTAGCATAGAGGGATTCAAAATGCTCCCGCCAGACCTCTTCATCAAGGTTCGGATCAACCAATAATTTTGGGGTCGAAAAACCAGTATTACCCACACCCCAAAAGGTCCTCATGTCTCTTTCCCCTAATGCGGTTTTCAGTGTGTCCCAGTTTTTCCTTTCCCACCCTTGTTTAGCTTCTAAGATGACCGCTTTGTAAACCTTCCTTGCAATTTTGATTTGTGGGCGATCATTTGCTTTAATCGATGTTACTAGATATAAATAAAATAAAATAAAACCACCATGGGAGGTAGATCCTTCTCCTACCTCGCAGCTAAAACCTGGAACTCACTCCCCACCCACCTTCGTCTCACACAGAACCACCTAGCATTCAGAAAGCAACTTAAAACCTGGATATTCGACAAATAACTCCCCTCCCCTCCTCAAGCGCCTTGAGACCCTCTGGGTATGTAGCGCGCTATATAAATCTCTGACTTGACTTGACTAGTGCTCTTTTAGCCTTACGGCAATAAACATTGTACCAGGGGTGGGGTGGGGGCCTACCCGGCCTAATAGCTTTGTTGGGGTAGAAGAAGTTCAATGTAACTTCTCCTAGTCTAACATGATTCGACTCAACCATCTCTAGGTCTAAACCGTCCCTGTTTTGAATATTTAAAGTGGAAACTGATACAAGTACAGGGAGTAAGGCATCATATAGACTACCCAGATTATCCTGGGATTGGCTAAAATCAGTCCATCGCACTCTCCGCCTGCAGTTCGAGACAATCAACCTGGGATCAATAGTATTATCCAAAGTGTGCGCACTCCCAGAACTTAGTGCGTTTTGTTCTACTACTAGCGCATAGTGATCACTGTCTAGACGTGGGATAATTTTAAAATCAATCATCCTATCCCAGGATTTGGAATCAATTAAAATATAATGTAATAAAAACCCACGATCTTTACTATGGAACGTGTAACCATTAGATGTATCAGACAGTGATCTCCCATTGCACGCTCTTAAGGAGTGTTTCAGAACGAGGCAAATCATCTAGATCACCAGGGGAGACCATTTTTTAACTTTTGGGCATCTAGACTCTGGAATTTCCCAGAAGTTATCCTCATCAAGTAAGCTGTCAAGAAACAAACCCTCTAGCGGCTCGAACTGGCAGTTAAAATCCCCTCCTACGATCATCATTTGTTTTGCAGCAATAGAACCTAAAAATATAGATAATTTCTCGAATGTAGTAGACTCTTTGCCCATAGGGGTAGGTCTCGAATATACATTTATAAGGGCAACCGGAGACTTGGATGGAAACTGCAATAGGACACATAAAATGTCCTTAGAACCTGTGTCAATATGCTCTGCCATACAACCCAGGTGGGCGCCTACCCATATGGTAAGGCCTCCAGATGGTCTCCCTTTTCCGCCCCCGATGTTGCGGGAATACTAAAAGAAGCATGCTCTGATTTAGGGACCTCCCCTCTTGCCCAAGTTTCCTGGAACATGCAGGTCTCGAATTGACTAGTAAAAGATACCCAGTCAGGATCATCTAACTTATTATATTTACCTTCAAAATTCCATGATAGGACCCTTGTTACCGGGCAATTGGATGAATTCAGTTTAAGAGACATTAAGGGAGGCAGCTGCATTGACACCTTTGTTAATCCAATATCATCCAACACATTGGACCCTGCAGATATAGGGTGTTTAGAATTTTCAGTCAGGGCTGGATCACCATTATGATGGGTCCTGCTTCGGAAGCCGCTCATGCTCCCTCCGGCGGAACCCTCCCCACTCCGGAGATGTGGCCCTGCAGGATTACCCTGGATCAGATTGTCTACAAGTGAGATGCATGTTTCCACTTTATTAGTTGGGGGGGGATTTCCATTAGTCAATCTACTCCATCTAAGGGACTAAACCTGTTCCCAATAGGAATGTTAAAAATAGATTGATTGTGCCAATGCTGACCTGGATGTGGTAATAGAGGATTATTAAGGATAGGCCTCCTTCCCGTCTCCTGGTGCCAACCATGCTGATAGGGCCTATTGGGGGGATAAAAGTAGCCTAAGGAAAATAATAAAATACTACCCTTATTCCTCCCATGCTCACTAGCTAGAACTCTTTGGGTTGATCCAGCGTGGCTATAGAAATTCTGTCTCTACAGCATCACCATTCACTACCTAATGCTCACCTTACTATATATTTAACAAGGTCCATAAATCTAAGACAGAAATTCGAGAAGCTGAATCATGTGGCCTAATTAATCACACTATCAAACTCATATGTACAAAATATACAACTGCAGTATAACATTTTCTTCATAAGTAAAGAAATAGCATTTAACTAGACCACTATGGCCAATGAATCAGCTAATGGTAACGACTAAAATAATCAAGCCCAGCTTGACGTTTTAAGTCTTTTATTTTAAAGTTTCAAAGTTTCAAAATCTTTATTAACTCATTTATTAATTTCAAACATTTTTATTAAATCAGTTTTATCCATTAGTTTATTGGCACAAAAGTCTGGCACAGAATAAAGTAATCAAACCCTAATTCCCTAAATTAAGCTTTCTAAACCTGAAAAAGAAAAGCATTTATTATGCATTCAGAATCCTTACGTGTCCAATGGGAAAATCGGACAGCACCTCGCCCTCAGGAACAGTCAGCCCCGCTCCCCTCAAAAGGCTTAGTTCTTATACCTTTTCTGACTCACTAATCTAGCTAAATGATATACTTTTAATAATTTGCAGCACCCAGATTGGTTGCTGTCTGTCAGACCACCAAAAGCCATCGCTTCCAAAGTGAAAACGTCATTTCAACATTGTTCATTGACATGAAGCGACACCGGCTTCCGAAGGTTTGATACAGTATCCAAAGTCATTTTACTGTTTCCTCCAAAGCTCGGCCAAACCATTCCTTGTCACTTCCTTGGCCTTGTGGAAATAACATCCAGAGCACGTTACGCACAAGTCTCTTTGTTTAGACTTCAGTTTATTCCAACAAATAGATTTTGTGGAAAAACTCCAACACGACTGTGCTTGGCTCTGCTCACACACAGGCTAACCATCATTTTCCAGAACTAGGCCTCAAGCCTTTCTCTCGAGCTAGTATTTAAACAAACACAAAAGAATGATTAATTCAAGCAAAATAGACCCTTCTGTTACCCACCCTCCATTGCTAATATTTAACCCATTAATATATGTCACCTAGCAGAAGCGCACAAATAAAGTAGCACATTTAATATCTACCATTCTTCATAAAGTCCAGCTGGATTCTTCATATATCTGAAAGAGTAAAAAGATAGACAAACACAACATAGATAAACAGGCACAACATAGACAAACACATAAGCACACACAATAAGCACATGCCATCCGATAATCATCCGCATTAATGTTGACAAAGACAATAGGTCGAACAAAACAATATTAGTTATGAGTTACAAAACAGACTCGCAAATGCAACATGAGCACATTTATATTAATCCCGCGTGTGATGTAATGTAAAACTTTTAATCTAGATTGATTAGTACAACAAATCATGCAACAATTCATTAATATATTAGTTCATGTTACAGAGAATTAATTTCACGAGCCAGAATAAAATAATTTCTGAAACTCGCTCCATCAACTCCCTCATCTGGTGATTTCAAAATCACCAAACACCCAAAATTTAGAAAATTTTGAACCCAATTTAGAGACATCACATTTTGAGTTCTTTCAGTATTAGTCTCCCTAAACCCCTGTTTCTGCTGTTTGCTCAATTCTTTCAAACTGAGCCCTTCGCATCTCTTCTAACTCATATTCCTTCTCCTGTTCCTTTCTGAGTTTAAAAATCCTCCTTTTTCCTTCTGATGCTTCTTTCTCTTGTGAATCATGCAACTTATTTTTAGCAGCAATATCACTATAATAATGACAATTACTGGACAGAGCACTTTGCCAATGATTGAGCCACCAATTTCTGAAAACCATTCTTTAATTGCTTCAATTCTTTTGCCTAAACGTTCAGTGAAATTCTCTTCCTCCAGGGGTTCTATCTCTTCATGAAACTCTGTAATGTTCTTAATAAGCGACTCTATATTCCGACTCTTGTCAGGAATGTAAGTACAACAATGCTGGACATGTAAAACCCCACCCCTCTTTTGCGAGCAGAATGTCTAATGCAAGACGATTCTGCATAACCATACTCCTGGTAGCAACAAGTTCTGTGTTTACTAATTGAAAACCACTTGCAGTATCTGTTGACAATCTATCTACAATTGTAGAAACTTTTCTGATCTTGATTGAGTTCATTGTTATTCCAACCATAGGAATGACTGCACCAAAGATGTCTCCCAAAACTTCTGTAAAACTTTCCCTTTTGAACCTGTTCAGGTGTTCACCAAATTCGAAGGTACCCTTCTCATTTCTGTCAACATGAAAAACTTTTGGAAAAACTAATCCAAGATAGCACGTCCCATACCAATGGTCTGGGAGGCTAAAGTATGCTTTGTTACGACAGATAAAATAAATTCCTGGGAAAATTGGATCTTTTCCACCTTTAAATCCCCATCCCCCTATGATACGATATGTATCCTCACATTGACGTGCACCAACAAAAAAGTTATCATAAAGAGTATTATCTCTTCTAATGCAAAATTTACTACTAACTGGTTCATCTATATGTATAGCTGCATTTGTGTTAACGCCATTAAGCTTAGCGTCCTCCATTTGCCAAAACTTTGACTTGGCATGCTTAAGGACTTCATTTCTTTTATAAACAGCCCTTCTCTCTTCAACCATATTCAGGAAAGTCTTTTCCTCAGCTCTCATTTTGCATGTTAAATTGTTTCTATAAGCGTATTCATAGTTAAGTTCATTAGTTACTAAAAAGAATTCCCTCATCTGCTTCGCAGGCTTAACTTTGTTTAAGCTATTTACAACTTTGAGGTTTGCAAAAATCTCATCAAAGTCTGAATAATAATACTCCAGACGTCCAGTTTGATAAAACAAGCTAGCAATTACACTGCAAGTGATACCATACGTGAGAGGTAACATATTATAAGTAACCCCCTCTGAAACAGAAGCAGGCAGCTTCACACAGACATAACAATCTTTTACATTCATTACCTTAACATATTCAGATAAAAGCCTAGAAAATGAATTGCTAGAAAAATCTCCAACAGATTTATCTTGATGAATCTCTGGATTATGCTCAATAACTCTGCTGGGCTTGCCAGCATGTTTCTCATGTTTAGTCTCTACCTTACTCGTTTTATTAGCCTTAAGTTTCTGTTTGTCAATACCAAAAGGGTAGACTACAGCTAATATTAACCAAACCAAAATTAATAAAACCACACAAATTGAAGACATTTTGCAACATCTTCTAATGATTGAACACCTTGAAGTATCTGAACTAGGCATCTTAAAGAATGAAAAATAAAATTTTTAAAATAATGTGAATTATAACAAACTAACAGAACTAAAACTAAACTAAATATTCCACCATTTTAAAATGTTTTTTTAAAAGAACCCTAAACAGTTTTTCTTCGACCTTGCGTCACATGAATATGTGTTTTCCAGCTAACAAGTTTTCTTCAACCTTGTGTCACCTAACAAGTTTTCTTCAGCCTTATGCCAGGAACTTAAATCCTTATCTAAAAATTATACATCATTAATCATTATCACTAGCTTCTTCTAAATCCTCTTGACTGCTGCTCCCTACCTCAACAATTGGCGGGATAATAATATAAGTCCACTCTGGGGACTTATACTTTTGATTCGGCCTTATCACTCTTTTTGTCTTACGAGTAATCACTTCAATTTTCTTATTATTTTCGTTTTTCTTATCAGAGTCTCCTCCCTGACTAGACACTTTGTTAATCTGTTCTTTAGATTTCTTGACTAATTTGAATTTCAGATTATCTTCTGGCCAAATGTCTCCTTTTCTCAAGACCTTTTTCTTTGGCACAGTTTCATTAGACTCACTTTTCCAAGATCTTTTTCTGAATTTTCTTATTTCAGATTCTTCATCACTTCCATCCGTATCTGTATCTGAGACTTCAAATCTGTACCTAGGAACTTCTTTACTCGGCAGCTTCACTCCATTAGGAACATCATCCTTACAGCTGGTACTTGGTAATTCTTCCTCTTCTTCCTCAGGGATCACCTTTAGCTTCCCAGTTTCAGGTTTCCTGCTCCTACACACAGAGCTACTTCTTTGCCTTTCAATACTCTCCTGGATTAGATTTCTGTCTTGCTCAGAATCTTCTGCTTCTGAATCTTCTTTTTCTTTTTGAGATTCTTTTTCTAACAGGTCTTCATCAACATCTTGATCTCCAGTACCGATTTCCAGATCTTCTTCATTCAAGTTCTGATTCGCATTTATATTCTCCAGATGTTGACTTTCTTGCTGATCATCAGACTCTGGATCCTCAGGGTCTCCTTCTGAATCTGAATCAGTTGTTGTCTCACTTTCTTCATCAGAATTTTCAGGAGGTGGTACACGAATAGTATGGCTCGCATGCACCCACCTTTTCAAACCCCTACATTTAATAGCATTTGTTGTGACAAGAATGACTTGTCTTGCTTTTTGCCACCTTGGTACTAAACAGTTTCTTCTTCCATGAACTTTGGTCCTCACCCAATCTCCAGGCAACAAATCATGAGCTTGTTCTTTCTCCTTTGTTATTACATCTGTTCCCACCTGATGAAATACAGAATTAACTACATCAGAAAGATTCTGACAGTATTCAATGATTGCACTATCATTAATACTCAATAGCTTGCCAACTGGAACAAATGCTTGCCTCATTACTCTACCCATTAAGATATCATGAGGACTAAGGCCTGTCTTTTTCTCTGGAGTGCTTCTCAATGACATTAGAACAAGTGGAAGAGCATCTGTCCACTTCACTCCTGTGGCTAGACACATTTTTGAGATCCTGTTTTTGATAGTTCCATTTATCTGCTCAACAACACTTGATGCCTCTGGCCTGTATGCACAGTGTAGTTTCTGCTCAATGTTTAAAGCCTCACAAATCAGTTTTAGCAATCTGTTTTCAAAATGCGTTCCGTGATCACTTTCAATAGTTACTGGAAATCCGTACCTAGGTATGATCTCCCTCAGAAGCAATTTTGCCACAGTGACTGAGTCATTATGACGTGTTGGGAAAGCTTCCACCCATCTCGAAAACAGACAAACAAACACAAGCACATATTTAAGCTTATTGTGCTTCGGCATGTCTATGAAATCCATTTGTAATCTGGTAAACGGACCACCCTCCCGTCCTATGGTTCCCAAACTTACAACAGTTTTCCTATTCGGATTCATTTGTTGATAGGTCAAACATCTTTGGCAAAGTGACTCTGCTATGATTCTGAATTTTGGACTGAACCATGTTTCTCTGAATAGTCTGATCATTGAATCTCTCCCTAAATGCCCTGGACCATGGTACATCCGTACCATGTCATCTAACATACAGTTCGGCATTACTGGTCTGCCATCTTTATAGACCCAAACTCCATCTTCCTCTCTTTGTCTGCAGTCTGCTTTTAACCATGTGTTTTTCTCTTCATCATCTGCCTCATCTTGTAATTCTTTTACTCCCTGCCATGTTTCAACTACAGAAATTAGCATGAGAGAATTCAACATGTGACTTTTGTCTTTTTCCCGATTGATTGAATAATTGTTCTTTGCGCAGTACCTTGCGATCTCATCCGCATAAGCGTTGCCTTTAGTAATGCAATCTTCTCCCTTTTTATGGGCTGCACATTTTACGACAGCAATTTGTTCTGGTAACTGAATGCCATCAATCTTTTGATCAATTTTGCATTTCTGATTGGCGTACCCGCAGAGGTCAAATAACCTCTTTGAGACCAAAGCTGTCCATAATCATGAACTACGCCATATCCATACTGACTATCAGTCACTATTGTTACCTTTTTACCAGCTGCTTTTTCACAAGCTCAAATTAAACCAATTAGCTCTGCAATTTGGGCTGAACGAATTCCATCAAGAGGTGAACCCTCTACAACATCCGAAACTGTACATACTGAGTATGCTGCTCTCAAAATTCCCTCATCAGTTCATAAACAGGAACCATCAACAAAATAAACTACATCAGATTCAGGTAATGGTACATCTTTTATATCCTGTCGAGATTTGGTGCAATAATCTACAACATCCAGGCATTCATGGTCAATGTCATTTTCATTATTTACCTCAGTAACAACTCCATCTGGCAATAATGTGGAAGGATTTAAATTCACACATCTTGCAATAGAAAATTATCTGATCCCAGAATAGTTTTCTCATATTTTGTCAGTCTGTTACTCGTTAGATGCTGAGTTTTGCTTCTGGTAAGAAGAATTTCAACTGAATGAGGTACATATACTTTTACAGGAAATCCCATAATGATACCCTCACTCTGCTCAAGACTTACACTTGTTGCAGCCACTGCTTTTAAGCAACCTGGCAAAGCTTTTGCAACAGGATCCAAAACAGCCGAGAAATAAGCAATTGGCTTTCTCAGTTTTCCATGTCTCTGGATCAGGACTGATAATGCACATCCTTCCCTTTCGCTGCAGTACAACTCAAATTTCTTTTCATAATCTGGCATACCCAAAGCTGGAGCTTCACATAAGCTTCTTTTTAATTGTTCAAAAGCTTCTAGCTCAATTTTTGACAATCTGATTGGATCTTTTATGTCTGCTTTTGTTAGTCTTTGCAGTGGTTTCGCAATTACCGAAAATCCACTAATCCATTGTCGACAGTATCCAACCATACCCAGAAACATTCTGACCTGTCTTTGTGTTGTCGGAGGCTGTATTGCTCGAATCATTTTAATTCTTTCAATTGTCACTTGTCTGATTCCCTTTGCAATTCTGTGACCAAGATACTTTACTTCTTGTTTACAAAACTGCAATTTCGCAGGTGACACCTTATGTCCTTCATCTGCCAAACGATTTAAAAGTGTAATGGTATCAGTTACACAATTTTCTCTTGTCTTTGCTGCCACAAGCAAGTCATCAATATACTGCACCAATGTCGAATTTCCAGGCAACATCAAATCTTCCAGGGATTTCTTTAATAACTGATTAAAAATAGATGGACTCTCAGTATACCCCTGTGGGATACAACACCATGCTAAAATACAGTTCTGGAACCTAAATGCAAAAATTTGTTGGCTCTCTGGATGCAGTGGAACGGTAAAGAAGGCATTACAAAGGTCAATGACCGTATACCATTCTGCATCATGCGGAATCTGATAAAGAATTACCGCAGGGTTTGGAACAATTGGGCAACATGGAACAACAATTTGGTTAATTTTTCTTAAATCTTGAACAATTCTGTAAGTTCCATTTGACTTTTTGATACCCATAATCGGTGAATTACATGGGCTGCTCTCAATCTCTTTTAGCACACCTTGACTTATGAACTTTTCAATCACTGGAATGACACCTTCAATTGTCTCAGCTTTCATTTTATATTGAGGAACATTAGGGAAATCTATTCCTTGCTTTACAGTAATTTTTACTGGATCTACATTTTTCATAAGACCCATATCATTTCCAGTTAGGTCCCAAATCTCTGGTTTGACTGGCTTTTTGAGCTCTTCTGGTAAATCATTTTTATCAAAGACAGGAAATAATAATTTTCTTTCCTCTTCAATCATCAACATCGTTAATTTATAAAGCCCATCTTCTTCTGAAGTTTGTATCTCAATGCTATCTGGTGAGCAATATATCTTGCAATTCATTTTGCATAATATATCCCGACCCAACAGATTTACAGGACTGCTGTCACAAACTAGAAATCTGTGTTTATCTATGTAATTTCCAATCTCAACTTTAACTGGTTCTGTCAGATTTGTTTTAATTTGCTGATTAGCTACACCTACAACTTGGATGGACTCACCAGAGAGAGGAAGATTTTCTATTTCTGTTGATCTAACAGTAGAACGGGTAGCACCTGTGTCCACAAGAAAAGTGATATCTACATCGTTCACTTTACCATTAACAAATGGACCAGACTGATCTACCTCAAGAGTGGGTCCAAGCACACACTCTTCTTCCTCTCTCAGGCACCGTCATGAGTAATCTTCAGATGAATCACTCTCTTCCTTATTTTTCAGCCAGAACTGTTGGGGAGCACTTGACATATTCACTCTTGGCACATTATTTACCTGATTCCCTCCACCGAAACCTGTTTCAGGTGTGAACCTCTGAGCATTTGCACAGTTAGGTAATGGTGCTTGTGGTACCTGGCTCTGCTGAATTTGGCTCTGCTGTATCTGGCTCTGCTGATTCGTTACCTGTCGCTGTAGCTGTCGCTGCTGACTTAACTCGTTTAACTGTTGCTGTAGCTGTTGCTGCTGATTTAACTCACACTGCACCTGTGGATTCAATGAATTATTTAAAAAATTTCTGGGCGGGTTTTTACACTCGCGTTTCCAGTGTCCAATTTCGCCGCAATTAAAACATGGGAGCTTTTGTTTTAGCTCTTCAACATTTACATTAAATTTAGGTTTATTATTAAAATTATTCTTAAATTTGCCTTGATTCTGCTGCATATTTTTATTCTCAAAAGCTATCTGCTGTTGCTCTGCTACTTTACTTTTTCCTTAAGATTCTTCTGCTTGGCATCTATCTCATCACTGCAATATTTTGCCTTTCGCAGGATGTCATCAACTGAAAGTGATTGCCAGCACACAATTCCATTTTTAATCATATCACCAATTTCAGGTCTCAGGCCGTAAATGAATATGTAAATAAAGTGGCTCATGTCCTTTTCACTTAATTTTTCATAGCCACTGTACTGTTTGAAAACTAACAGTAACCTTTCATAAAATGAATGTACTGACTCTTTTGGCTCTTGATTTGTTCTGTCTTTCTTAACCCAGTCCACTTCTTTCGGGGGAATTTTTCCTTTCAGCCAATAAATTACTTTATTATAAATGTCCATGACATCTTTTGATGGGGCACCTGTAATTGTGTCTCGGGCAGGTTCTTCTTTTGGCCAGTCCACAGAAATTTTACATTCTGTCCAAAGATCCGATGGGACAACAATGTCAAAACATCCATCCAGATCAATCCACAGAACTTTTGACACCTTAATAAATCTGTCTACCTGTCGATACCATTCAACTGGCTTCTCTCTCAGACGAGGAAAGTCATTGGTAAACAACTGAATATCCTGTCTTGACCAAGAAACATGCACATACCCTCCTCCTGCCATTTCCCTCATTGGAAATTCTGAGACTACTTCACCTCTGACCCTTTTGTCCTGTTCTTTATTATTTGACCATTTTATTCTCCACTTACCTATTTCACCTAATTTCCTGAGAAAACTTATTAATTCTTTAATATAGGTCATCCTTCCAGCAACATTGACATTATCAATATCCTTCTCAGAAAAATCCACTCTGTAATGTTTCTGTAAATGTTTCCGTTTACTCAAATCAATTTCTAATTCAGCAGCCATTTCTTCCAGTTGCTCATACCTGTTTTTCGTTTTCCACTGGATGCTCTTGCAAATGAAAAGTAATTCATCATCCTGATACAATTTCAAACTGTCAGTACCAATTGTGCCAATAATTAGTTCTTCTAAATCAGCCTTTAAGTTTGCAACATCAAGCTTTTTATATTCAGGAGCTTCTGGAGACAATGCTATTTGTGTTAAATCTATTCTATTTAGGCTTCTCTCTGACGGACCTGGATCTGATTCAACAACAGATGGTGTCTGGGAACCTGTCAAACTCCCATTTAAAGTTAGATTTGGCATAATAGATTTTTCTCTATGAATTTCTGAAAGTTCTGAATAAAATCTTTCAGCCACTTTTTGAATTTCTGCATTTAATGGAATTGTCAAAGCAGAATGTCTATTCTCTCCTTGATCAAAAACTGGTACAACAGGACCAATTGTTACTGGTACTGTCACTGCTTCCATGCTTTTCGTTAATTGTTGAATTAAATCTTCCCTCGCTTTATTATAACTGGACGTTGCTGGCATATCAGCAAGTATTCTTTCCTGACTTCTCGGAAAATTATTTCCCTGTTCAGGAATTCTATTTTCTCTGGGTGTGCTACAATTATTCATTGAACCTACTCTTTCAGGTAATTTTAAAAATCTGGGTGAACCTTCCTCAACTTCTCTAGGAGGTGCACTTGGAGAAGTTCCTGTAGAAACTCTCGGGGTAGATTGGGAATCTATTTGATAAGGTGGCGGTTTGCGTTTAGTAGCATAAATGTCTTCTAAAACTGCATCATCTAATTCTCTATCAAGTCTTTTCTGAGCCCTCTTTTGTTATGGATCATCAGTAACCATTATTCTCACTGGATACAGACCATCATACATGTCTGCTTTTCTCCAGCGTCTCACTTTGTCATCATGTGTTTCTCTATTTAGAATCTGCTTTGAATTTCTAGGTGTTAAGCATTTGCTTTCACGTTCAAGTTCCATCATCTCAACTTCCCATTCAACTAAAGCCTCAAATTGTGTAGGTCTAGGCTTCGGCACAAGATCCATCATCTTTTCTCTCTAGTTCCTCAAAACTTTCATATTAAATGACCCATCTTCCGGCCATGCTAATACGCCATCCTTTTGTGTATAATGCATCCAATTTTCAAACCAAATTACAGTATGATAACCATATTCGCCTTCCATATAGGCTGCGGGTGTTTTGTACTTATGAAGTAATTTACCACCACGCGTTTTAACTTTCTTGTCAGGTTTAAATAAATTTTTCATTTTCTGAAACCATGAAGGCTTCTTTTTCTCTCCACTATACCAATAACTCATATTTTAAATCAAAATTGCCTAATCCAAAACGTTCAAAATGTTTTCTCGGTATTCCGCTACTTCAGCTAATCCGTGCGCGAAAGACACCAACAAGCCAATCGGGTTAAGCCACGTCACCACCTTGCTCAACCAATAGAAATACAGTATTCAGAACTGACCAATCTGGTATCAGCTCGTCACTGTCACGTGAACCAATCAGTGTACTTGCTGTGACGTATGTTAGCCAATCACAGCACGGACCGAAATGACATACACTACCGCTGCAGCTTCTCTGCGTATTACTCCGTAAACTCACCCCTCCTTCACAAAAAATTTTCACAGTGCCATTTTAAACAATACTTTTCCAATGTATTTCAACTAGTAACCACAATTAAACAAACCGCTTGTCTGTTTCGCTAATAAAGTGATAGTTTTACAAACATTCAGAATTCTTTTCACATATAATAGACAACGCTATTTTCGCAAATCATCCACGCATTCAAACGGAAACACTGAACACGTACACACGAAATCTTGGCAGGACTTGAACCAACCACAGAAATCGACAAACGTTAATAAGAATAGACAACACTATCTTACCCTTCACTCAAGCTCGGATAAATCCTATTACTCTTTTCACAAAAAGTTTTAAAACGGGCTCACCAGGTCCCTTTGCTTAATGCTACGATTTCATAGTCAATCCTCGATATTACATTTAACCAGTCACATCTAAGGTCCCTAAACTTGCGTCGTACGTCCACAACACCTTGTGATATATTCTATACCACAATTTTTGAAACATAACAAATTCACTGTGTAACTTTTCTAGTCACACTACTCTTTTGCCGGCAAACAACCAGGAATTTTTCACACTGCAGGAAAAATCATTTCGACTACATATAACAAGTAAACAAACCTTAACATATTTTAGAAATGTATCCTATGTAATTAACATGTCAGTTACCATAGCAACCGAAGTCTGCTACCAAATGAATTGATCCAGCGTGGCTATAGAAATTCTGTCTCTACAGCATCCCCATTCACTACCTAATACTCACCTTACTATATATTTAACAAGGCCCATAAATCTGAGACAGAAATTCGAGAAGCTGAATCATGTGGCCTAATTAATCACACTATCAAACTCATATGTACAAAATATACAACTGCAGTATAACATTTTATTCATAAGTAAAGAAATAACATTTAACTAGACCACTATGGCCAATGAATCAGCTAATGGTAACGACTAAAATAATCAAGTCCAGCTTGACGTTTTAAGTCTTTTATTTTAAAGTTTCAAAGTTTCAAAATCTTTATTAACTCATTTATTAATTTCAAATATTTTTATTAAATCAGTTTTATCCATTTGTTTATTGGCACAAAAGTGTGACACAGAATAAAGTAATCAAACCCTAATTCCCTAAATTAAGCTTTCTAAACATGAAAAAGAAAAGCATTTATTATGCATTCAGAATCCTTACGTGTCCAAGGGAAAATCGGACAGCACCTCGCCCTCAGGAACAGTCAGCCCCGCTCCCCTCAAAAGGCTTAGTTCTTATACCTTTTCCGACTCACTAATCTAGCTTAATGATATACTTTTAATAATTTGCAGCACCCTGATTAGTTGCTGTCTGTCAGAGCCACCGCTTCCAAAGTGAAAACGTCATTTCAACATTGTTCATTGACATGAAGCGACACCGGCTTCCGAAGGTTTGATACAGTATCCAAAGTCATTTTACTGTTTCCTCCAAAGCTCGGCCAAACCATCCCTTGTCACTTCCTTTGTCTTGTGGAAATAACATCCAGAGCACGTTACGCACAAGTCTCTTTGTTTAGACTTCAGTTTATTCCAACAAATAGTTTTTGTGGAAAAACTCCAACACAACTGTGCTTGGCTCTGCTCACACACAGGCTAACCATCATTTTCCAGAACTAGGCCTCAAGCCTTTCTCTCGAGCTAGTATTAAAACAAACACAAAAGAATGATTAATTCAAGCAAAATAGACCCTTCTGTTACCCACCCTCCATTGCTAATATTTAACCCATTAATATATATCACCTAGCAGAAGCGCACAAATAAACCAGCGCATTTAATATCTACCATTCTTCATAAAGTCCAGCTGGATTCTTCATATATCTGAAAGAGTAAAAAGATAGACAAAGACAACATAAACAAACACATAACCACACACAATAAGCACATGCCATCAGATAATCAGCCGCATTAATGTTGACAAAGACAATAGGTTGAACAAAACAATATTAGTTATGAGTTACAAAACAGACTCGCAAATGCAACATGAGCACATTTATATTAATGCCGCGTGTGATGTAATGTAAAACTTTTAATCTAGATTGATTAGTACAACAAATCATGCAACAATTCATTAATATATTAGTTCATGTTACAGAGAATTATTTTCACGAGCCAGAATAAAATAATTTCGGAAACTCGCTCCATCAGGGTCACCCATGGATTTCTAAAATTGATTACTATGCATTCACCTTGTCTATCCTTATGTCCTCTGCCTATCCAGCCCACCCTTCGTGTGGGTAAAATCTCTTCAGCATTCTCATAGCCAAAATTGCTATGGTTCACTAACCAATGGACACATTTGTTCTTTAATTCTTGATGAGATTCTAATTGACCCTTTCTTAGTTCGGGTACACCTGCGAGAATCAGTGCATATGGGGTTGAAGCAGGTGGTAAATTTATGATTGGAGGGGAATAAGCATGATTATTACCTCCTATATTTGGAGGGATTCCTTCCTCCACCGGTCTAGAATTGTTTTGTATTTCCCCTGTACTTCAGGGCAGTGGTGGAGTATAATTTACTAAGCTTATTGGCGCCGGGGGTGGCCTTGCCACACTAGCTTCATTTTGCTTCATAACCTGCTTCTCCCTATCTGAATTTATTGGTAGGACTTTTTCGTTAGGGATTGGGCGGGGATGGACCAAAAGAATGCTCATAGTAGCCTGGTCTCATATTGTACTATCAGGGCTAGTAATATCCTTGGTTAATTCCCTAGATTGTATCCATTCATTAAGATTTACAGTCAGCCCATCTATCCTTGCTAGTAGGGGTCTGAGCTCTTCCTTGACTATGGCTTTCATTTGCATCTGGAGGTTCGTCACCAGCGATGTGACCCACACAGGCTGATCATTTATATATCCTGTGCAATGCTCTGGATTTTCACTCCCTGCGTTTAGTTTTTCGGGGGTGGATCCCAGCGTTTTTTTCCTTCTTACAGGCGGTTTTGCTTTGGCTTTTGGTCTGGCTTTGCCTTTTCTACCCGGATGATTTGTGATATAAACCTTAGGTGACTCTGAGCTCACTACGTCAGTGTTTACTGGTTGGTCATTGGATAGCTCTGTTGCTGAGACCCCTATATCACGTGTAGGACTGAGATCCATCGATTCTATTTCTAGGTTTGGGGTGAGGGATAAACGTCTCTCAGTCCGTTCTATTTCTATAGCCACAGCTCCCAGAGCTTTCTCCAACATCCTGTCTATGGGTGTGGGTTTAGAGCTTGGTTTGGGCAAAGCTGAGATTTGTTTCTTCTCTACACAAGCCTGTTTCCTCATCTTACAAACTCTTGGGTACAGAGCAATCAAAGAGAAAAATTAATATTATAAGGGATTGTCTCATGCACCCCACTGCACTGAGGCAATCTACACACACAGAATTCCCCTGTATCCTTAATGCACAAGTATATATACTGCACAATACGCCAATTCAGTACCACTTAATAGAGATGAACAGATCTAAATATCTATCAGTTTTGGTAGTTCCTCAACAGTACCTCAAGTTCAGGTCCCTCTTTGAAAATATTAGGGGGGTGGCCCAGCCCAGCCTCTTTCGGCCTCTGACAGGCGCGGATGGGCCCGCCCTTGGCCCGGTCTTCTCCCGCGCAGCGGGAGGGCCGGGCTGGTTAAGAGGGCCTCTTTCACCCTCCAGCTGCATCACCAGCCTGCGCCTCGCAAGGCCCCCTGGGCGATGTGGTCCAGACGTATTGCAGTGATATATCCCCTCATTAGAAAGAAAGTATATATGGGAAGATAGCAGCTATCAGGACTCAGAGACTGTTCTGTTATTCAAGTAACTGACACAATCTACGTCATTTGGATAGGGCTTTTGTTGATGACCTGATGTGGTCCTGAGTCAGGCCGTTTCCCTCACGGCAGTCCTGGTGGCGCTGTGCTGCGTCGAAGGCCCAGGAGCGATGAAAAACAGGGCGGGCTAGAGCAGGGGCAGGTAAGCGTTGGCTGTTCCCCTCACCGCAGGGTCCAACACTCGAAAAGCTTGTCCCGCGCTGCGGGAGGGCCAGGTCGGTTAAGAGGGCCTCTGCCGCCATCCAGCTGCGTCACCAGCTTGCGCCTCGCAAGGCTCCCTGGGCGATGTGGTCCTGAGTCAGGCTGTTTCCCTCACGGCAGTCCCGGTGGTGCTGTGCTGCGTCGAAGGCCCAGGAGCGTTGAAAAACAGGGTGGGTTGGAGCAAGGGCAGGTAAGCGTTGGCCATTCCCCTCACGGCAGGCTCTGACACTCGAAAAGCTTTGAATCATTCCAAAAGAAGATAAATGATACAACTGGGCTGATCAAACAACAGATTTCTTCTGTTGTGCATGGCTCTTGCTCTGAAGGGAAAAGGTAGAGATAATCTTACTTTACATATTTCACTCATGCACACACATAATATTCACTTGGTTCTATCCTCAAACAACAAAATGAAAGTTTCCACATGTAAAGGATTTTCAGTCACTTACCTTTCGGCTCCCTGGATTGGGACAGCTGAAATTAGTCACATCTGTGTCAGGAAAACTGCACAATGGACACCATGATGGAAGTCTGTGATGTAATTCCATTCACCCATTTTGGCTGTAGCAGTGTCCAAATTTCTTTCGGGTGCCATTTGACGAATCTTCATAAAACCTTCCCAGAAATCGTTAATTCACCTCAGCTCCTTCCTGGAAACTTTTGTGGTGATCTGTCAAGGGGAGGCCAAGAACAAGGGTGGGGGGGACAAAATGCTCTTTCCCCATGTAATTTCCATTGAGATAATTGGGTAACTCACAAGTCTTAGAGACACAAGTCCATCGACTCCTCACCAACCACCAGTTCCTCAATGCTACGCTGTCCTGATTGAGGCCCAACAACAGTACAGAAACAGCACTCGTCTTGCCCCAGATGACATCCACATGATCCTTGACAGAGGAGGCGCAGCAGCCCTTATTCTCCAGGACATCTTTGCACCATTTGATACGGTCTTACACCACATTCTTATTAGGCGCCTGCACAAGCTTGGCATCATGGGCATGCTCTCCACTGGATCTGCTCTTTCTTAATGGATAGAACACAAGATGTCAGCGTGGCACCATAATAACGAATAAAAAGAAGGCGAACACGGAGGGTCTCAAGATCAGACACCGGGGACGTAAAAAAATGAGTGAGCCTTACTCCTTTGCCACCACATAAATATAATGAACAAAGACAGACCAGATTTGAGGTCTAAAAGATCAAACATTCAGTTTAGTGAGAATTCATTATTTAAATCTTTTATTCTTTTTTAAAGTTACAAGCTGGCCGACACGTGTTTCACGACAACACCGTCACTTTATCGGCACCTCTACTGTAACTTCAAAATGCAAACAATCGGAAAAAAATTACATTAACTATCAAAACAAACAGTGAAAACAACCAGATTAAATAGAAGAGAATCAAATAGAAATAGCTTAATGCACCTCATACTCACTGAATCTGTTGATCTGTTTCTTAAACATGTTATGGGGTTGAAATAATATTCCACTCTATTATTTTCTTTCTTCAATTTCACAACTGAAATGTAAGTAAATCATCATTTATTAGAGGCTTACGTTTAAGTAAGGAGCCAAGATAATATTGAACTAGCAAGAATCTTAAGGTAGGCCAAACTGATCAAGATTCTGCATAGTATTTTAAAGTTAACCTAAATTACTATTTAGAATTTTACTGGCTGAAATGCCACTACAAATAATTATGCTCCCTTTCAAAAAAAATATAAATGACCATTATAGGTTCTTCGCTAGTTGTCAGCTCAGGCCGCTAATTAAATGGACATCTCTTAAACAAGGAAGGAAGGGCAGCACCTTAAGCTTAAGCAGGACAGTGCATGAAAGAGAAGAAGCATCTTACCTGCATGATAACCAACATGGACATGCCGTGATCTGGCCCATTTCAGGCTGGCGTGCAAGCACTTGAGTTGCAGGGTTTAAGACTTCCCTATTTTTGGTCACTCACTGATCACGTGCTGAGAAAGCTAGAGTGCTCATTTTAACCTCTGATGCTCCTTAATTGCCACAATTTTTACCTGATGATCACGTGATTATAACTAATACTTATTGCTAAAATTGATGCCCAATAGTCATAAATTCGTAACTGTTGATGGGTGATTATAGTTTCCGCCTGAGTTAGCATGTATTTGTGTTATTTAATATTAAAGATGATGTAATCACCACTTTACTGTCCCCCTCGGATATGACCTCCAACACTAAAAGCAAGTTCACTGCCTGCATGATCAAAGTCGCTAACTGGATGAAAACAAACTGCCTCAAACTCTACAGCGAAAATACAGAAATAGTGATCTTTGACAAGAACACCTCCCCATTGGACTCCAGCTGGTGGTTGGCGAACTCAGACCCACTCCCAACACCAACGCCAGGAACCAAAATAATCGTTGTCAAGTCAACGCTGTCACTGCATTCTGCTTTCTCACCCTGAAGATGCTGAGGAAGAGCTTTCAATGGCTCCCAAGCAACACTAGAAAAACTATCCCTCGTGTGTGTCCTAGTCACCAGAAAGTTGGACTACGGGAACAGCCTTTACGCTGGGATCACCAAGCAGCTCACTCGAAGAGTACAAACCATTCAGAACTCAACAGCCAGACTCATCCTTAACCTCCCACACATAACTCGCGTAACACTGCACCTCAGGGTGCTCCACTGCTGCCAATACACAAACACGCTCATTTCCTAATCTTCATACACACATTTGAAGCAACTACACAACTTAGCCCCCTCCTACCTGAACAATCTCATCTCCTTCCACCAGACACCTCCACTCCACGGGACTCCTACTCGCACACATCCTACGCATACTCAGAACCAGATAAGGAGGACGAATATATGACGATATTCCTCAAACAAAAATCCCGCATACCATCACTCCGCATTTTTTACAAGACGGGACAATTACTCCGCAAAGCCATCATTACTCAAACTTTTACCCCGCATATGACTTTATCACGCATGCCATTACAACGCAAATGCATGTGTGTTGAAGTCATATACTTTGTAAAAGTATTTTATAAATATATATAAATATATATATATATATATATATATATATCACATGATATATATATATATATTTTTATTTAAGGACGCTCGCGTGTAGAGACACAGCCACACTCGCGGGGAGAAACTTGAACTCGCCTATCTTGCCACAGCATGCTTGAATAGCTGAGGAGCTCAAGAGAAAGTGATTCAATCCCATTTCGCCGTGGAATTCCTGACGCGTTTCGAAGGCTCCCGCCTTCTCTTCAGAGGATTTGGCGAACTGATGATGGGAATGCAGGTACCAGCCCTGATAATAATCATGGCACGCCCCTAGTGGGCAGTCCAAATGTCCCAGTGCCTGATGGGACTGGTAGTCCTGTTTTAGTCTTGGCGCCCCATCTGTGGATCAAGGCGGACGAGTGGTCTCCCCTCGCCAACCAGGCAACCTCACGATAGCGGAGTAGCAGACGGATATATGCCCGTCAAATACAACATTTTTTCTTTTAAAATGTATTATTTATTTATATATTTATATTAATATTTAATATATATTTGTAACTTTTTTTTTAAAACAGATTTTTATTGACAGATCACATATACAGCCGCAGATCTCTGTACCCCAGAGGTATCTGCCAAGTATCAATACACATGAAAAGAATAACGCAATCCATCATTACTTTTGTAATCAGAACAACGGGATCAATGCAGTGAACAAGTCCCCCACCCTTCCCCCCGAGCCCCCCCAACTAGCCCCAATCCCATCCCACCCGGATCCCTCCCCCCCTGCACGGCATTTGATCGATCCAGCCACCTCACGCACACACAGCATACAGCATAGCTCACTCATACTTCCAATTCCGAGTCTTGCTCCGACGGGGGCTCTAGCCAGAGACCCCTGTAGTCAGCCCACCTTTTCCAAATCTTGTAATGTTTACTGGGGCAACCTCGGGCAAGAAAGATAGGCCTCTTCATCCCCATACAGAAATCCAGGCCTCTCTTCCAAGCGATAAGTGACGGGGCTTGCGGGTCCTTCCAGGCCCTGGCTATGTCTCGCTTGGCAATCGTAAGTCCCAATAATAACAAATGCCTCTTGTACAGGTTGCCTCCCACTCCCTCCAGCACATGCAACAGGCCCAAGCGCGGCGTGGGCGGGAGCACCCAGCCCAACTTTTTTAATTACCCTTTACACCCTAAAAACTAATCTCACCCTGGTCCCTTTAAATACCCATGCATCCCATAATCATAACCCACCCTTACTCCTTAAAATATCCCAGCACCCTTAAACACTAACCCATCCTGACCCTAAAAATACACCATGCACCCCAAAACCCAAAACTATCCCTGAACCCTAAAAATGCCTCTGTACCCCAAAACTTTAATACCCTCTAAACCCTCAATAAACCTTATTACCCAAAAACCCAAACCTAGCCCTGAACCCTAAAAATACCCCTGTAGCCCAAAACCCAAACCTATCCCTGAACCCTAAAAATACCCCTGTACCCCAAAACCCAAACCTAGCCCTGACCCCTAAAACTACCCCTGTACCCCAAAACCCAAACCTATCCCTGAACCTTAAAAATACCCCTGTACCCCAAACCTATCCCTGAACCCTAAAAATACCCCTGTACCCCAAACCCCAAACCTAGCTCTGAACCCTAAAAATATCCATGTACCCCAAAACCTAAACCTATCCCTGAACCCTAAAAATGCCCCTGTACCCCAAAACCCACACTAAACCCTGAAAAAATGCCCATGTACCCCAAAACTTTAAAACCCCCAATAAACCTTATCACCCCAAAACCTAAACCTATCCCTGAACCCTAAAAATACTCCTGTACCTCAAAACCCAAACCTATCCCTGAACCCTAAAAATACCCCTGTGCCCCAAAACCCAAACCTAGCCCTGAACCCTAAAACTACCCCTGTACCCCAAAACCCAAACCTATCCCTGAACCTTAAAAATACCCCTGTACCCCAAACTTATCCCTGAACCCTAAAAATACCCCTGTACCCCAAAACCCAAACCTAGCTCTGAACCCTAAAAATACCCCTGTACCCCAAAACCTAAACCTATCCCAGAACCCTAAAAATGCCCCTGTATCCCAAAACCCACACTAAACCCTGAAAAAATGCCCATGTACCCCAAAACTTTAAAACCCTCAATAAACCTCATCACCCCAAAACCTAAACCTATCCCATAACCCTAAAAATACCCCTGTACCCCAAAACCTAGCCCTGAACCCTAAATATACCCCTGTACCTCAAAACCCAAACCTATCCCTGAACCCTAAAAATACACCTGTACCCCAAAACCCAATCCTATCCCTGAACCCTAAAATACCCCTGTAACCCAAAACACAAACCTAACCCTGAACCCTAAAAATACCTCTGTACCCCAAAACCCAAACCTATCCCTGAACCCTAAAAATACCCCTGTGCCCCAAAACCCAAACCTATCCCTGAACCCTAAAAATACCCCGTGTCCCAAAACCCCAAACTATCCCTGAGGCCTTAAAATACCCAATCACCCCAAACCATATACCTCAGAACCCCAAAACATATACCCCTATACCCATACTTACCTTATCCTAACATATTAAAATTTTTTACCATTCATGCATTTACAACGAATTTCGTTGTAAATGTATACATGGTAAAAGCATAAAAAATGTAATGCCATGTGTTATTATGGCATTGCGGAATCATGGTAGATTCGTAATAATAGTATGCGGAATGATGGTATGCGGGAGGAAAGATTTGTGATAATGGGTGTTTACCGAGCTAGACAGCAGCAGTAATGGAGTGCATGGATTCTTCCCTAGTACAATCGGCAGATTATTCAGCATCTCTAAGCCCTGCCTTGATTTGTTTTGTCTGAGCACTCTTTTTCCCTGCAATTATGGAGATAGTCTGACTCTGTAAGACTGTCTTGTAAGCCTCCCATATATTTCATGATTGGATCGATCCTAAATCTTCTTTAAAGTAGGCACTAGTGGTGGAGGACAGAATCTGCATTCTCTTCCTATCTTTCAGGTCCCACATACATAATTTCTATTCTCCTCTCATGCAAGATGATTTGGGGATACAGGTTGTAATTAGTAGGGAGTGGTCAGAGATATATCTAGCAAGGTAGGTCGTGTCTGTAAATCTTGAGCTATTGGGCTCTGGAAGAAGGAAATAGTGTAGCCGTGAGAGGGAATTTCATGCATGTGAGCAACACAAGAATTGTAAAAGGTGAGTGTTTACCCCTGGACAAATATCGAGCAGACCTAAGGCTTTAGCAAAGTTCTCCACGTTCACCCTCCCAGTTCAGCTACAGAGATAGTGGTGGTGTGGACACGCTGTTTGGAATGTACAGGAACTCACGATGGAACGTATCATGGTTCTACAAATGCAATAGACTTGGAAAGGATGACGCATATCACACACGGAGTGCGTGGGTTTTAACTTTGGCATCAAAGACGTTAAAAAGAAGATTATGAGATTGTAACATTTTTGGTCAGTGTGACTGTAATTTGGAATTTTTACAACATTATAAGTAAATTGGAGGCATAACTATAAAACTACTACATTAGTGAGCTTTGAGGAAGCCCAGGAGGGCGAAACGTGCGTCGGCTGCTGCGTTATATAAAGAAATAAAATTTGAATTTGGAATTGATCTACAGCTACGGTGACAATTAATTTTGTGGGACTCTTTAGTGTGTAATGACGACGGTGCATAATGCACGCAGGATGAAACTATTGTGTGGGGTGCTCGGGTGTCTTTAATCTAAGCGGGCTCTAACTGTATCCCCCATCCTATCCTATCTCGCCCTCATCTCTAGATTAAAGTCCCCACCCAAGATTAGGATTGTCTCTGAAATCTGTGGCAGCAATCTTCTTAGCCTCACTAGTACCAGCACTTGAAGTCTCGGTGGTGAGCATACTGACCAGATCTTCCCACCCTAGTCTCCTAAAACTGCTGTGTAGCACCTCTTGGAATCGGTGAAGGACTGTTTTACCTTGACCAGGAATGACTTCTTAGCTAATATAGTCACCATGATCCAGTGACATATCTGGAGTATATCTACCCTTACCCATGAATCAGCAATTATTACCCACCACGTGAGTCTCTTGAAGTAACATTAGATTTGGCTTATGTTTATTGATAAATTAAAATATCACAATACAGATTACAGAACAATATATTCAAATCACACAGTTAAATTGATTCATGTGTCATCTAGTCTTTCTCTAAGTAGTACGTTTCAAGCTGATCATAGTTTAGATCTGCAGGAAAGAACAATCATGAACTAGAGTCTAACTATTAAATAATAAACTTATATTGTCCCCCCCTACTCGTTTGCCCCATAGGCTTTGAATTGTTCATTGCCACCATGCCCCAGGGTTCCTTTGAACCATTATAGTCAAACCTCTCAAATCAGTTTCCTAGGTACTTGGGACAAATGCATACAAATAAGGGGGAGCCTTTCTTTGGGTTATAATTAGGGCTCCCGTTTTTATGGTATGTATTTTTTTAACATTTCCGTCTGTACATGTGCATATTTTTTTTTGGATCATTTTATCCACATTTAATTTTTCCGCAAGAAAAAACATAAGATGCAGCTAGCATTTTTCCACATTTATTTCAATAGGCAATGCACGCTTGGTTGTTATAGGTTTAGATAGATTTATGTAGATGGTAAATGGGTAACTGCTTTTAACAAAGAACCTTTTGTTACTTGCAGTTAGTAAATTGCAGTCATCCTAATGTAACCCGCACTGTCTTATGCAACACATCATATATATTGATTTACACACATATGATTTATTTCCAAGCGCTCTGAAACCTTGCATTATGATGAGTAGGGCTATAGCGCAATAAAAGAAATAAATCCAATATCAGAATTTAAATTGTTATTTGTGTAAATACTGGGATAAACCAACACATCTAACATTCCTACAGTGCGTTTATATCTCTTTG
Organism: Lissotriton vulgaris; assembly: GCF_964263255.1. NCBI lineage: Eukaryota > Metazoa > Chordata > Amphibia > Caudata > Salamandridae > Lissotriton > Lissotriton vulgaris. Next base: position 546,823,776 of record NC_141699.1, on the reverse strand, counting down.
CTCCAGTCACTGAACTAAGTTAAATGCAGGCTTTTCTTAGGTACCTGTGAAGCAACAAGCTGTGCGCATTTGTTTTCCCCCAATTGCTTTTAGGGATGCATCTTCCTCCTCACCGGCCCCCACCCCCCATAGCTTCCAGCCAGGATACTGAACCAAAAAGAGGTATTGATGGCCCCTTAATGTCGACCTTTGTTATGGACTCAGCTGAAATTTGATATGCCCTCTCCTGCACTGGGACAGACTGTCTTCTTCAGGCACACATATTTACAACAAGGGGTGGTGAGGGACAGAGTCTCTGAATTAAGCAGAAAGCTCTCACCCAGTCAAGAGATCAGGGCTAGATCCAACACCGTTTTTTAGCTCACTGCACCATCCCAGTTTCAGAACCTGGCTGTATGCAAATTAGTCTGTTCCTGTCCCAGTGCATGATGGGAACAGGGCAAACCAAACTACAAAAGCCAATTCTTACACTGGGAAGGAAACAAGCTCCTGGGGACCGGTTTCTGGCATTACAGCCGTCTTCGGCCCGGTTTGCTTGAATCCTGATGGTGCAATGAGCAAGGGTCTCACATCTGAGAATACCCTTCCACGCTTAGGGTGGACAAAAATATTTACAACAAGGGGTGGTGAGGGACAGAGTCTCTGAATTAAGCAGAAAGCTCTCACCCAGTCAAGAGATCAGGGCTAGATCCAACACCGTTTTTTAGCTTACTGCACCATCCCAGTTTCAGAACCTGGCTGTATGCAAATTAGTCTGTTCCTGTCCCAGTGCATGATGGGAACAGGGCAAACCAAACTACAAAAGCCAATTCTTACACTGGGAAGGAAACAAGCTCCCGGGGACCGGTTTCTGGCATTACAGCCGTCTTCGGCCCGGTTTGCTTGAATCCTGATGGTGCAATGAGCAAGGGTCTCACATCTGAGAATACCCTTCCACGCTTAGGGTGGATAAAAATATTTACAACAAGGGGTGGTGAGGGACAGAGTCTCTGAATTAAGCAGAAAGCTCTCACCCAGTCAAGAGATCAGGGCTAGATCCAACACCGTTTTTTAGCTCACTGCACCATCCCAGTTTCAGAACCTGGCTGTATGCAAATTAGTCTGTTCCTGTCCCAGTGCATGATGGGAACAGGGCAAACCAAACTACAAAAGCCAATTCTTACACTGGGAAGGAAACAAGCTCCCGGGGACCGGTTTCTGGCATTACAGCCGTCTTCGGCCCGGTTTGCTTGAATCCTGATGGTGCAATGAGCAAGGGTCTCACATCTGAGAATACCCTTCCACGCTTAGGGTGGACAAAAATATTTACAACAAGGGGTGGTGAGGGACAGAGTCTCTGAATTAAGCAGAAAGCTCTCACCCAGTCAAGAGATCAGGGCTAGATCCAACACCGTTTTTTAGCTCACTGCACCATCCCAGTTTCAGAACCTGGCTGTATGCAAATTAGTCTGTTCCTGTCCCAGTGCATGATGGGAACAGGGCAAACCAAACTACAAAAGCCAATTCTTACACTGGGAAGGAAACAAGCCGGGCCGAAGAAGGCTGAAATGCCAGAAACCGGTCCCCGGTAGCTTGTCTCCTTTCTGGTGAAGAATTGGCTTGGTAGTTTAGTCTGCCCTGTTCCCATGATGCACTGGGCCAGGGACAGACTGATTTGCATATAGCCAGGTTCTGAGCTGGGATGGGGCAGTGAGATAAATAACGGTGATGGATCAAGCCCTGATCTTTGGACTGGGTAAGAGTGGTCTGTTTTACTCAGACACTCTGTTCATCACCACCCCCTTTTTTTAAATCGTTTTTGGCCACTATAGGTGTGGCAGGGTATACTCAGACATGAGTCCCTTTCTCACTGCTCCATCAGGATTCAAGCAAGCCGGGCCGAAGAAGGCTGAAATGCCAGAAACCGGTCCCCGGTAGCTTGTCTCCTTTCTGGTGAAGAATTGGCTTGGTAGTTTAGTCTGCCCTGTTCCCATGATGCACTGGGCCAGGGACAGACTGATTTGCATATAGCCAGGTTCTGAGCTGGGATGGGGCAGTGAGATAAATAACGGTGATGGATCAAGCCCTGATCTTTGGACTGGGTAAGAGTGGTCTGTTTTACTCAGACACTCTGTTCATCACCACCCCCCTTTTTGTAAATCGTTTTTGGCCACTATAGGTGTGGCAGGGTATACTCAGACATGAGTCCCTTTCTCACTGCTCCATCAGGATTCAAGCAAGCCGGGCCGAAGAAGGCTGAAATGCCAGAAACCGGTCCCCGGTAGCTTGTCTCCTTTCTGGTGAAGAATTGGCTTGGTAGTTTAGTCTGCCCTGTTCCCATGATGCACTGTGCCAGGGACAGACTGATTTGCATATAGCCAGGTTCTGAGCTGGGATGGGGCAGTGAGATAAATAACGGTGATGGATCAAGCCCTGATCTTTGGACTGGGTAAGAGTGGTCTGTTTTACTCAGACACTCTGTTCATCACCACCCCCTTTTTGTAAATCGTTTTTGGCCACTATAGGTGTGGCAGGGTATACTCAGACATGAGTCCCTTTCTCACTGCTCCATCAGGATTCAAGCAAGCCGGGCCGAAGAAGGCTGAAATGCCAGAAACCGGTCCCCGGTAGCTTGTCTCCTTTCTGGTGAAGAATTGGCTTGGTAGTTTAGTCTGCCCTGTTCCCATGATGCACTGGGCCAGGGACAGACTGATTTGCATATAGCCAGGTTCTGAGCTGGGATGGGGCAGTGAGATAAATAACGGTGATGGATCAAGCCCTGATCTTTGGACTGGGTAAGAGTGGTCTGTTTTACTCAGACACTCTGTTCATCACCACCCCCTTTTTGTAAATCGTTTTTGGCCACTATAGGTGTGGCAGGGTATACTCAGACATGAGTCCCTTTCTCACTGCTCCATCAGGATTCAAGCAAGCCGGGCCGAAGAAGGCTGAAATGCCAGAAACCGGTCCCCGGTAGCTTGTCTCCTTTCTGGTGAAGAATTGGCTTGGTAGTTTAGTCTGCCCTGTTCCCATGATGCACTGGGCCAGGGACAGACTGATTTGCATATAGCCAGGTTCTGAGCTGGGATGGGGCAGTGAGATAAATAACGGTGATGGATCAAGCCCTGATCTTTGGACTGGGTAAGAGTGGTCTGTTTTACTCAGACACTCTGTTCATCACCACCCCCTTTTTGTAAATCGTTCTTCAGGCACACAGCAGCAAAGGTAAACATATGTACTGGTATTTTTCCGTTTCTATTTCATAAATACAGACAAAAGAAAAAAAAATGTGTCTGTATTTATATGCAAAAATCCGTTTAAACGGAAAAACCGGAGCCTTAGTTATAATACTTCGTTCTAATCCCATCATTGAGGTACTACCAAATCCCAGCCCTCTTAAAACTCAGCACGAGTTACTGCTCAGCCCGGGAGCCCCTACCAGGGACACAAGATGTAAAGTATGTGTTTTCGTGTATCTCTCAATACATACCTCCCATCAAACAGAGCCTCAGCCTCTGCAGCAGTCATTCAGGATTTGGGTGGTCATGGTCACTCTGATGAGGCTGCTTGCATGTGTCACAATCAATCTTGGGGGCAACCACCACCCAGCCAACCCCAGGGCATTTAGAGTCTTCTTCCCCTACTGTCTCTGGAGAAGGAACAACACCACAGCAGATGTCTGAGCCATTCCAGTATCACTAACACCGGCAATTAGGTGTAGGTTGGGTAAATTTTAGTGGGTTATGGGGTTCGAACTACCAGTAGGGCACTCTCTCTCCAGCCATTACCAGGCCTTGTCTGGATTGAGGAAATGCCAGGTTTTTCCTTCTGCCACAATATGCAGTCTGGCTGGGAACAGCATCATGTATTTGCATCTCCTCTTCTGCTGAATTGCTTGAGAGAAGATAAAATGTTGGCGTTTGAAAGCGAAAGTGGGCCACATGATCTGGTCACCTGTAAAACTGCATCTCTTAAATGAAGGGTTGAATGAATGAATATAGGCTTTCTAAAGCGCAAACTTAGCCCAGGGGCATCAAGGCGCTGCATATAGGGATCAGAGTTGTCCATATTTAAGGGCTTAAAGATTCGAGCTGGTGAAGAGCCAGGTCTTCAAGGCCTTACGGAACAAGGAATGCATTTCCAGAGTCAAAATTGAAGGAGGAAGGGAGTTCCACAGATTGGCTGCAGCCAACGAAAAGGCCCTCCTCCCCAACTGGATTTCCTAAACCTAGGAACTGTCACCAAATTCTTGCTGCCAGATCTTAGCTGCTGGCCGGGGACATATCTTTAAAAGAGTTTTTTAATGCCTTCTGACCCCATATTGTTAAAGGCCTTGTGCACCAGGCACAGGGCTTTAAACACAATTCTCTTACCCAATGGAAGCGAGTGCAGGCTGCTTATGGTAGCCGATACAGAGTGGAATATAGGAAGGCCCATCCCCAATCAGGCAGCAACATTCTGCACAAGTTGAAGTCGGTATTTATCCCTAAATAAAGGGCTTTGCAGTTATCTAATCTAGACCGCACAAGGGCCAGCACTGCCTGTTTCCTTGAGGGGAGGGAGAGAAATTGAAAGATCTTTTTAAGGGTCCTTATCATCCCGAAGCAAGTAGAGACTGTTGTATTTATTTGAGGGCCCAGGGAGAGGGAGGTATCCACTATGATGCCTAGATTTTTGGCACTGAGGCCAGAGCGACAGCAAGATCCAAGCGCATATGGCCACCAGGCCTTGGACCAAATCTCCTGATTGTCTCCGAAAATTAAGATCTCAGTTTTATCCCCATCGAGTCTTATTTAGTTCTCTACCATCCATGAAGCCATCGCCTGCATGCAGTTTTTAAAGTTTGCAGCTGATGCTTCGACACTCTCAGTGATGGTAATCATGATTTGAGTGTCATCAGCGTAGGGTAACACTTCTAGGCCGAAAGATCTTACAACCCTGGCAAGCGGGGCTACATAAATATTAAAAAGGGTAGGACTCAATGAGGATCCCTGGAGAACTCCACAGAACAACTGTTTAGTATCGGAGAAGAATTGGCCCATCTTAACTCTTTGTGACCGTTCCATAAGGAAAGATGTAAGCAGATAAGCCTCCCAGCCAATCTAAGGGGAGAGATGGTATCGAAGCCTGCCGTTAGGTCCAGTATCAGTAAGGTGGTGTGACCAGCATCGACCTGTTGTCGAATGTTGTTAAAAACAACAGTTAACGCCGTCTTTGTACTGTGCTCACTTCTGAACCCATGCTGTGAGCCATCGAGCAACTGATGATCCTCCAGATAAGTGCTAAGATGAAGGTTCAGATGTTTCTCCAAGATTTTAGCTGGGACAGGCACAGGGAAATAGTCCGGTAGTTCTTTAGTTCCGTAGGGTTCAGAGAGTGCTTCTTTAAGAGAGGGTTAACCACTGCAGTTTTCCACGTGGTGGGATACTGGCCAAAGGTAATGACAGCATTAAGAATTGAAGTCAAAGGTGGGGCAAAAGCCTCCATTCCCAGTTTCAAGATCTTCAGGGGACAGGGCTCCAGGGGGGAGCCAACCCTAATTCCCCTTAACATCCGCTCAGTGTCCTCTTGAAGTATAGGAGGAAAGGAGCACAAGCGGCAGTCCTTTGGAGGAGCTCCCAGAGAATCCTATGGGAGATCTGACTGACCCTCCAGGAGTTTATGTCCTTAATTTTGGCATTAAAAAAAAGACATTTTATCACACAGATCATGGGAGACCTCGGTGTTAGCAGTGGTCATGGGGACTAGGAGGGAATTGATCACAATGAAAAGTTCCCTTGGGGATTTAATGGATTCCGCAATCTTGGAATAATAAGTGACCTTTTCCTCATTTTGTGCAGGTCCCTTTTGACTGAGGTAAGGTTGCTGCACCATTTTCTTTCCTGGTGTCGGCATACCTGTCTAAGCTTTCTCAACCTTTCAGAAAACCAGGGGGCCGACGGGCATTTTCTGGCTTCTTCCTTAACACCTTGGCTGCTAGAGGTTTTCCCCCCGGTGCTGAACTCACAGAGTTCCCATTGTTCATGACGAGCTAAGCTCATCATCAGCACAGCTCAACCGTGCCTCATGACGAGCTGAGCTCGTCATGAGCATCGAAGGGGTTAGGGGCAAGAGAGTCCAAGGCCACTGAGAGCTAGTTGGAAAAATCATCATAGATTGAGTTAACATCCAAGTAAGCGAGGCAGCAATAATTGCTACGCTTATTAAGAAGGTCCTCCTTATTTATGCTGCTAAAGTTTCTCTTCATTTCCACCCTGTTCTTAAAATTAGGATCTGGGTGAGATACTGCAATTTTCAGAAGGAATGGGATGGCATAATTATCAGACCAGGAGAGTGGGATAGGATCATTCACCTCTATCCTAGGATCATTAGAGAAGATCCCATCCAAAATGTGTCCTGCCGTATGAGAGGGGCTCCTCACCAACTAAGGAAGACCACAAGAGTCCATAGTTTCCAAGAAAACCGGTGTTTCAGAACACAGAGTTTTCTCCAAATGAAAGTGAAAATCACCCAAGTGAGTGACATTAGATCTAGCCAGATAGGGCTCTTTTCGATTACTGAAGTCCTGATTGAACATTGCTATGGGTCCAGGATACCGGTAAGTTACCACTCTAACAAAACCTTTGGTGGGTAGGACCTTCAAAGAGAAATATAGGGTCTGATAGGGATCCGAGGGAGTGGTGAGGGCCTCAGTAAAGCACAAGTAGATGTCTTTATAGAGTATCCCTAAACCCCCCCTATCCTCCCTTCCCTATCAAGTCTGGACAGGGCATACCCGGAGGGGATGGCCTCCACCAAATCAGGCCCTGAGCAAACTCTAGCCCAGGTTTTGGTAATGAATACCCAATCGGGCTTGCGAAGGGATTCAAAATCGTTAAATTCTGCCCTGTATTTGATCAAAGATCTGGCGTTCAGGAGATATCCCATAAAGGATTGTTTCAAAGACAATGGATAGGGTTGACAAATATCCTCATGGGGTTTCTTGGCGGCACCCAACTTAATAACTGCCTTGCAGTTAGCACACTCGTACACCTGACAGCCGACCAAAGGTTCAAGGATCATGGACCTGCAATGCGAGCTTTTCTGTCCTTGAAGCTCCAAGAGCTGTCCTTTAGAGTAAACAAGGGGCTTACGGGGGTCTAAAATGAAATGGCCAGAGTCCCTGTCACAAGACGCAAACTTGGCGTGGACGGGCTTGCCTTTGGCGTGCCCGCAGCGCGCGTCTGGCCTAGCATGCAGATTAAATAGCTGGGCCGGGAACAACTAGAGCGCTGCCCGTAGAGCTGCGACAGGAAGTGGAAATGAGGGGCTAGAATGAAATACTCACTTCGCTCCACACAATCGGCGAGCCGTGGTGGACCAGGGAAGGAGCAAGAAACCCCCACAAACTCCCAAAGCCAATTAATAAAAACGGAAGAGTGCCCAGACAAAATGCGGTGCTGACAGAGAAGTAAGCAATTTTTAAAAATTCTCCTGTTATAAAAGCACACACAATAGTTCTATTCTATTTTAAAAGTTACAAGCAGTTTTATAACAAAATGCAGCAGCGCAACAGCGTGGCACCTCTAACCAGGGTGATCCACTATCCGCCTCAAGCTATAATCTCACTGGGTGGGACTCATTGGTGTGGCAATGGTGCCAAACCCTGGTCGACTCTCTGCATCAAGGAGACACTGGAAAAGTCCTTTGGCTGCAGTCGTTTGAGGATTAAGTCCTACACTAAAGTTCAGCGCATTGTCCCTCTCCTCTTTCTGGAATCTCATGAATATAGACATTGCTGTACCTTAATATTTCCCCTGCGTCGTCTTCCTTCGCTGCCGGCTTGAGCTCTGGACTGGACTTTTCCATAAATATGTATCTCCCGGACAAAAGGAGAGGTTAGAAAAAATGCTGGGGATTGGCTACTGTGACCATCAGTTTTCTGACTTTGCCTGCTATAGCATGTTTTTTCCACTGCCCTCAGTGTTTCCACAGTTCAGGTGAGGAAAGAGCTTGGAATCGATGGCCACCGTGTCCACTATTTGTTCTAGTGCAATTCTTTTCCCATGCTCTGCTGGCAGCACATAGCAGGTTGTAAGTTCAGGGGTCTCACTGGCATTCTCACCTTGCTCCGGAGTCCATCTAGGTTCTTTGTTAAGGACAAACGTATTGTTTCACCTTGTTTTGATATTGAGAGTGTGTTGAGCGATCCACACCCTTGTTGTCCCTCATTCTAGTGGACAGCTAGCAATGTCTGATTACTGACTGGTGTTCAAAAGAGTCCTACTTAAGAACTTTGATCCCAGATTTGTACCTCTGACTATCATGGTGTCAATAACAGGTGACCGAATTAGATCTTTGATGTGATCCTCTGTCATCCAATCTCTTATTTTGGCTCTTCTGACGTGGGATGAATGCACCCAGGCCTGTTCCCATGCAGCCATCCCCAAGACCCTGCATCAATGTTTTAATCAGAACTATTGTGACACTTTATCATCTTGAGAAGGCCAAAGGCCTTTATAGCATATGTATTCCTGGAGGACTTTCTTTTCGTTTTAACAGGGGCTTGCAGCCATTGAGGTCAGCTCTCATCTCAGTGCAGCAGGATATAGATATCTACTATATCGCCTTGGTGTGTTGGAAAGGGCAGTTCATGAAAACACTATTTGTCTATTGTTGCAAGGGATCTACTGCTGGCTTTTCTAGTTTAATGTGTGTTCAGGAGAACTGTTTTAATCACACTTTTTCAGTGTCCAGAGACCTTTTTTTCACAAAACTTGGATCTCCAGATGGCTGCCAGTTGAGATGAAAATGTCCCCCACAGGGTAATGGGGTGTGTATCCCTGCCCCAAGTGCCCGAATGTATTTGAAACTGGTATCCCAACTTTTTATTTTGGTCCTGACATTGGGCTAATATAGCATGTGTACAGAGGCCTAGGCATGCACTTACAAAGCAAGGCCCAGAACCTATTTTGTGACCTGGAAGTGAGCACAAAGTGCACCCTCATCATGGACGTAGAATTATTGTCTATATGTGTATGCCCTTGGTAAAGTGGTGGCAGCAGCATACCAAGTTTTTATGAATATGAAGTGTGACCAGATTTTTTTTCTCTTTCAAAGAGAGGAGAGTCTACTGACCCCTCTGGTGTAAAGTTTTACTGTTATGTGTGTAGAACATACATACATATAGAACATGTATGGTTTTAGGTATGTTCTGGTTCAGGGAGAACCTGGCCTGGCAGTTCGGGATGAACCGCTCCAATGAGGAAAAGATTCTAGACTGATTTGCATATGGCTGGGCCCAAACGGAGGAGATATGGTAGTCAAAAAACAATGGATAGGATGCGGCCTGAGGGAATGGCAGTACTGAGATTAATTCAAGCATTCCATGCATCACCTTGTTATTTGTGCCTATGATTCAGCATAGCACAAGGTGGAGGGTGATCCAGCTTCCCTAGAAAGGGAAAGTGTATTGTCTCCATTCCTGTGACTAGTGGGTGGGGATTCAGACACTGAAGTAAGGGAGTATTGATAGAGGCCTGACTTTAGAAATTCAAAGAGGATCTGGTTAGCAAAAAGCAGCTGATTACTTGTTACTGAGCATTGCCATGTGCTACATGGTATGCATGAGTGATGGGTCTGCAGTTTCTGTTCAAGGTGAGAGTGTCGTGCACAAAGGATGTGCCCAATGGCAGTCTGAAAATGGCTTTTGAGAGACAAACAGCCCAAACTGGCACTGAAAACTTGAACAATAGATCCACGCCCTTAGACTAGAAATTGAGTATAAAAGTTGCATCTAAATCATCCAAAAAGTTGTTTGAATTCCAAGTACTTCATGGCCAAGAAAGGGAGTGTGATGTAGCATTTTGATGTTATGTGCAGTAGGGCCATTATGGCTCTGGGTGGACTCTAAAGAGGAATTACGTAATATGCAGGAGGTATTAGGGTGTGGTTAATTGGGAAATATGATGTAATGCCCAGGGCACGAGTGTATGCTGAATAAAGTAATGCATAACCACTGCTCCCATATGGCGTATTTCACCTGCATGCTCCTGGGCTGGGGAAGGCGCTACAAATGGTGATGAGGATGGGATACGTGCCCGAGAAGACAAGACTGCTCTCTGTGAGAGTTTGCAACGATACAGCAAACTACTTGTGCGTGCCACATGTGCTGAGAATTGATGCAGAGTGATCTGTGAGCAGTAGGTGGAGTCAAAGCCCTGCTCCAGCCTGTACATGGCCACAGAAGAGATCGATGGCCCTGCAGAGGAGCATATTCAAAACAATCACCAAAACTGTCAACATAGACGCTGTGCCGTGCCCCAAATACAGAACAATTATTCAGACGATGCAAAAGTTAACAACAGCAACAACAAGGTATGAGAAATAGAGAATTTACTTACTGTCAAGGGCTATTGAAGCTTTCTGCAACCTCTGTTCAAGCACAAGGCTAGTGCTTGCAGAAGTTGTTGGCACTGGCAAAAGCCGTCTGAACAGCGTGTGTTTTGAATGGTGGCAGAAAAGAGCACAAAATACAATGCAGCCTTGTTCCTGAAGCCCTCACTGCCTTTCGACAATTATGAGAATCAGAAAATTGGTGCCAGGTGGGCTGCATGGATCAAAACATTTGATGACATCATAGGTTGCCCTAGAGGAAGAAGATGACAAGAAGATCATCAAATATTTGAAAAGTCTTGTAGTACTAAAGAAAATCTCACAGTTCAATGTGAAATCCTACTAAAAGGTAAAAGATACGTTGGAGGCCAAGTTCAATCCAATGATGAATGTCGACTATGAAAGGTATTTCCCCAACCAAGCACGACAACAGGTAGGCTCAACAATGGACGAGTTTGTTGAAAGACTTGATGCATTGCAAGTTCAGTTACTTTATTGACAAAGAAGCCATGAGCTGTAGACTCATTGATGGCTGCCTTTCAGATTCGTTTAGAAGGCGCAAACAGAGAGGAACACACAGTCTAGAGAAAAGGCTCATGGCTGCAAGAGCAGAAGAACTAGTAGACTGTCAAGCTGCTTACATGGAAGCAGGAACAGCACACAATGAATTGGCATTGACAGTGAAAAGCAAACACAAGCATAATTAAGCTACACGTAAGTCAATGTCTTCAAAGAAAACAAAGCTATGCTTCCGAAGTGGATTTTCATTTTCCCATGAAGGTAAATGTCCAGCCATCAGACAAGTCTGCAAAGGTCGTGGGAAAGAGACCCATTTCCTAACTGTGTGCCGAACCAAAGAAAAATCAAGGGCATCACAACGGCAAGAAAAGATGGGAGCAAGAACGTTCCAGAAGCATACTCGCCACTCCCCTACAACCAAAAAGCAACATCAGCTTCAACAAGTAGAAGCCAGACAATATCAATCGTCATTAAGCTCATCGTACAAAGGTTCATTGACATCACTATTGAGTATCAATGAAAATGGGTGTGCGTTGATGATATCTACCAAAGGACATTGTGCACATGTGGGGTTAGCTGACTGTAAAGAAGATCACAGTTCAAAGAAAGTTCACCAAAGAAAGTGACAAACTTCATTTGGACACTGTCCCAGAATCACACTGAAAGTGAACAATCACCCAATAACTTTTACCATAGACAGTGGTGTGTCAATTTAATAATATATATATTTTTTAAACGTTATTTAATTTGTTGTCATGTTGTATACTTTATAAACATTGGGTGCATAACATAGTAGTCTCACACTGATATCGTAAACCCCTTCACCACTGTGCATCGTAAATGCAGGGATATTGAACAGTTTGACCGTTTGTTTCTTTTATGGCAGGGCACAAAATTAGGGACTGTTTCGTGAAGAGGGAGCTGAGTCTTGGCGGCGCATATAGCTTTGAAAGGGATCCCAAAAGTCCTGTGGTCTGGACCTCAGGGGCATCAACTCCCAGTAGTTTAACAACTGTTCATGAAAAAAAACGATGTCCCATTACCGGTCTTCCAACTTGGGTGTCAGAGTGCCACCCCAGCACACTGCAATCCGTTGTTTGGTGAGGAGCAACAGCAAAGCAACAAGTCTGCGAGAAGGTTTTTTGTATGTTGGCCACGTGCCCTAACAGGCCCACCAGCAGGGAGAGCATCAACTGTAGCTGTGTGATGTCCCCTACTGTCTGGATACCTCTGCCCAGTATGATGCAACCGCTGGGCAGTGCCAATTGAGATGAAGAAAGTCTGCTCAGTCAGCGTGACAGCATGTACATTGTGAATCTGGAGACAGGCCCATTTTATGCAGCAGAATTAGGGTGCGATAGGTGCGGTTTAAAAATTTTTAATTGAAGAGACGTTGACGCTAGTTTGGAGAGAGTAGTTCGAGTTGGCCACAGCAGAATGACCAGTGCGCATTTGTGAGTGGAAAAGCAAGATCGTCCTCCTAGGCCTTCCGGGCTGGCAGGAGTTCAGCAGATGGGAGCCATTGCATAGCGCGATAAATTGCTGTGATGAGTTTCCACAGTGAGGTGGTGGTGTAAGTGTGTTCTAGCACGGGGAGCATTACAGGTGGCGCTGGGAATGATGGAAAAAGCCTGCGGCAAGCTGCCCGCAGTTGATAGAATAAAAAGGTGTCTAGCGAGCTGCTGGATGCCAACGGCGGGTAGCAAGAGTGATTGCCCAGAAAGAGATCAGCGAAGGTGTGCATGTCGAGCCTGGCCGTTCGGGCGCAAGGCCCACTATCCTGTAGGGGAGGCAGTAAGGGGTGTTTCACCAGCAGGACCGAGGGGGCATATAGGAGAGGAGTACCCGCTCGTCACGCCAGTCCAATCCATGCCCACCGCAGACATTGTGAAGTGTCAATTTCAGCAATGGACTTTTGTAGAGAGCGAACGGGGTCATAGACAAGGTCCATGGTGGTACTGCGTCAATCTCCACTGCAACATGTGGCTGAAAGGGCGTGGGATGTGTCCAGTAGTGCAGAAAGTGTGCCTGAGTGCAAAGCGCATAAAGCTGAAGGTCTGGAGCACCTAGCCCTCCCTTCAGTTGTGGTCTGGTCAGTATTTCATACTTGACCCGGACCTGTTTCCCAGCCCACACCAGCGCGATAAGGTTTGATCGAAATCAGTGGAAGAAAGCTTGTGTTAGTGGAGTGGGAATATTGATGAATAAATAGAGAAACTTGGGAATAACGACGTCTTCGCAATGGTGATACAACCAGCCAGATATAAAGAGTCATCACTCAGACAAGTCCCTGCTAAGATATATACCCTTGATAGGCCCGCTGCCCACTGAAGTGGGTATTCTGTGGGAAACTGAGCTGTAGTGTCTGTCAATGGGAAAAGTATTGAATTGTTCCAGTTAATCTGGACACCGGAGAGACCACCGAAATTAATGAGCCCGCAAATTAAAGGGGATAAGTTCTGCTCGGGATGGATCACATAAAGTGTGACGCCATCTGCATATAGGGATATGGTCAGGCTGTGTGTTGTGAATCCTATCCCCGAGCTGCGTGATGCTGGTGGATGTGTGCAGCAAGGAGGTCCATCGCAATTGCTAAAAGCCAAGGCGAGAGGGGGCATCCCTGACGTGTGCCTCTCCCGACTGGGAAAGGGTCTGATATTTGTCCATTTAACCATATTCGAGCAGTGGGCAACGTGTATAGAAGGCGCATTTGTGCGAGGAAAATAGAGTCAAGGCCCATTCGTGCCAAGAGGGGGAATAGAAAACCCCATTCCAGGGTATCGAACGCCTTGGTGGCATCGAGTACAGCGGCCAGCAAAGTGGTTTGTGGGTAGATAGTGCATTACTTTAAGCATGTTCCGGAGGTTATGGGCTGTGGAGTGGCCCGGTATGAACCCAGACTGATCCGGTCTGAACATTACTAGTAGCAGTAGTTGTAGTCTGTTTGCAAGGATTTTTGCGAAAATCTTGTTATGTATGACAGTGGCGTGTCAATTAATATCATGCCAGGGGAAACGTTTAACAGCGTATGCCCTGTGCCTCGCTTCACTCTGTCAGGCACAAAGGTATATACCTGGGCTGCTTTTGAGCCATTGCCAAGCCAAGGGTCGTTCATTCCAACAATGAGACACAAAAAGACATTGGTGTAGGCCACCATTCATGCTCTACAAGGGACTTCGTCAAGGGCCTGTTTTGCTGACATGGCGTTGATATCCCTTAACTACAATCTCTGTGCTTAGTCTGAGATCACAAACCAATTCCCAACATTGTTCCATGGTCTCAGAAAACTCAAGAAAATGAAAGTACAGCTTCATATCAATGAAGACATTCGCCCTGTTGCTCAGCGGCACAGTAGAGTTGCTTTTCACAAGAAGCTGTAGAGAAAGAATTGGAAGTAGTCTTAAAACATAACATCATTGAACGCTCCACAAGCCCCATACCATGGATTTCACCCACAGTAGCAGTACCAAAAAAGGACAGTGGGGAGCAGTGCATATTTGCGTTGATATGCATCAGGCAAACAAAGCAATTGAGAGGGAAAGACACCCTGGTCCACACATAGGGGGTATGATCATGGAATCGAACTGTGCCAAAGTATTTTTCAGTCTTGACCTGAATAAAGGATACCATCAACTCCAACTGGAGGAGAACTGCAGGTGCATTACTACCTTTTCGTCGCTTGTTGGTTTGTTTAGCTATAAGAGACGGAGTTTTGGAGTATCTTCGGCTGCTGAGATATTTCAGGCTGTCATTTGCTGAGTTATTCAGCCTGTTACACAGGGTTTCAATTACATAGATGACATACTCGTTATAGGGAGAACATAGAAAGAACATGACAAAGCCCTTACCCAAGTGTGTCAGTTATTTGCTGATGCAGGTCTCACTCTGAAAGCCGCAAAGTGTGAGTTTCACAAAACCAAACTCACGTTTTTGGGGATTATTTTCTCTGATTGGGGAATGACTGCAGACCCACATGGTGCAAGCACTGTCATCCATTTCCCTCCCCCCCCAACCCCCAACCAGGATGTTACCATGCTGCAATGCTTTATAGGCCAGTTATTGCTCAAGATACATTTGCAACTCTGCTACAGTGAGTGCCCCATTAAGAGACTTGGCAAAGTGAAACATACCTTTCCAGTGGTCTCCGGAATGTGACCAAAGTTTCAGACATTAAACATATGATTGAGAATGCAAATGAAATGGCCTACTTTGATGCCAAGTCAAATACTGAAATAACGGTTGATGTGAGGCCAGTAGGGCTAGGGGCAATCCTTGCTCAACACAATGGCCATCCGAATGCTCATAGACACATCATGGCCTATGCCAGTCGAAGCTTGTCGAAAACAGAATGTGCCTACTCTCAGCTGAAGAAGGACAGTCTGGCTGTGGTGTGGGCCTGCGAACATTTTCATGTGTTCCTCTATGGAAAGCGATTTACTTTCCTCAAGGATCACCAGGCGTTACGTACAATTTTTGGAAACCCATAAGGCTAAGATGTCACCTCGCATTGAGAGGTGGAGTTTAAGACTGCAAGAGAATGACTATGAGATTGTACACAAACCAGGGAAAGATCAAAAGCAGGCAGATTACTTTTCACGAGTGCCTCAATCTCGTCACAGTTCGACCTCAAGGACAGAGAAGCATATCTCAATTTTATTGTGAGATCCAGTATCCCAGCAGCTCGATCTGTGGAACAAATCCTTCCTGCCACCAATGCAGATAAAGACATGACCATAACAAAATAACTTATTACCACACAATCATGGAAGAGAAGTCCCCGGCCCCTTGCCGATGATATTGAATTTTAAAAGTCCATAAATGTAGAGGATGAGCTATCAGTCACCCAAGAAGACATAATGTTGCGAGGCTTCAAAATCGTCATATTTGGAAGCCTACAACAGTGGGTCATTGAGCTGGCCAAAGAAGGACACCATGGTATCATAGCCACCAAGAGAGTCTTAAGAGATCGAGTGTGGTTCCCTCGGCTAGATGAGCGAGTCGAGAATGAGCTGAAAGCATACCATATTTGCAATTGTTTGTCCCCCAAGGCGATGCAGCACCCAGTGACAGTGACTGCCCTTCCTGCCCATGTATAGGAGAGAGTTGCAGTTCACTTTTTTGGGTCTTTAGGAGATGGACACCATGTCATGGTAGTCATAGACAAATAGCATTGTTTTCCTTTGGTGGAAGACCTATCTTTGACAACCCACGACAAAGTCAAAGAATGGCTTGATGACCTCTTTGCAACATGGGATATCCCCAAAATCCTCAAATCTAATAATGACCTGCCCTTTAACAGCAAATAGTTCAAAAGTGTCTGGTCCAACTCAATGTCAAACACCAAAGGAGGAGACCCCTCTGGCTTCAAGCCAATGGCGTAGTTAAACGACACATGGGCACCCTCAAAAGGGTCATTCATCGAGCGTCCATGAAGGGAATATATCTGAATGAAGCCCTGTGCCAATCCATTCGGTCATCTCTTAACTCAACAACAGGTGAGAGTCCAGCCACCTTGCTATTTGGGAAAGCCATCAGATCAAAACTACCTCAATGGACCCTGGATCAATCAATGAACTCTGACAAGGTTTGAGAGATCGACGCGAATCGGTAAAGGAAGACTTATGCAGATCAGCTTCGCCATGCATAGAAGACAGTTCTTGAAAAAGGAGACTGGGTACTTATGTATTGCGCTTTTAATATTTTATATTGAATGTATTAATTGCTTTGCATTGCACTTTTATGGATACAATCTATATTCGAATAACAGCAAGGAACTTTTCAACATCGTCAAGGAATTTTCCAATCCCTCGGCCAACTCCAACGACATCACCCCCTCTCAAACCCTCTGCGACTCCCTAGCCTCATTTTTCCACAACAAGATTGCAGACATCCACAACAGCTTTGACAACCAACCCGAAAACCATCCCACCCTACCATCTGCTGATCATCTTCCCCCCGCGAACACCCTTAACGACTGGAACCCAATCTCCACTGAGAACACCATCCGCCTGATGAACTCCATCCACTCAGGATCCCCCACAGACCCATGTCCTCACCACATCTTCAACAAAGCAGACTCCGCCATAGCACCGCACCTCCGAGACGTCATCAACTGCTCCTTCAACTCCGCCACCTTCCCGGAAGACTGGAAACACGCTGAACTCACCGCCCTTCTGAAAAAACCCACAGCGGACCCCACCGAACTCAAAAACTACCGCCCCATCTCGCTTCTTCCATTCCCGGCCAAAGTCATCGAGAAAGCTGTCAACAACCAGCTCGCCGCCTTCCTCGAAGTCAACAAATCCCTCGACCCCTCACAATCTGGCTTTCGAGCAAAACACAGCACTGAAACCGCCCTCATCGCAGCAACAGACGACATTCGAACTCTACTGGACAATGGAGACACAGTCGCCCTCATCCTCCTCGACCTCTCTGCAGCATTCGACACAGTCTGCCACAGCACCCTCCTACAACGCCTCAATAACATCGGAATCTAAGGAAAAGCACTTGAATGGATCACCTCGTTCCTCACCGGAAGAACCCAGAGAGTCCGCCTTCCACCATTCAAGTCCGAGGCCTCTGAAGTCATCTGCGGCGTACCACAAGGATCCTCACTCAGTCCCACCCTCTTCAACGTATACATGAGCCCCCTCGTGGCCATCGCACGCCAACACAACCTCAACATCATCTCGTACGCGGATGACACTCAACTGATCCTTTCTCTCACCAATGACCCCAGCACCGCCAAAACCAACCTACACGAAGGAATGAAAGAAGTTGCCGAATGGATGAAACAAAGCCGTCTGAAACTGAACTCAGACAAAACAGAAGTCCTCATCTTAGGTACATCCCCCTCTGCATGGGACGACTCATGGTGGCCGGAAGCCCTCGGAAAAGCACCCATCCCGACCGACCACGCACGGAACCTAGGCGTCATCTTGGATTCTTCACTCTGAATGAACAGACAAGTCAGCGCTGTATCCTCTTCCTGCTTCAACATTCTCCGCATGCTCAGAAAAACATTTCGCTGGATCCCCTCCGAAACAAGGAAAACAGTCACCCACGCTCTGGTCACGAGCCGACTGGACTACGGAAACACCCTCTACGCAGGTACTACCGCAAAACTCCAGAAGAAACTCCAACAAATCCAAAACGCCTCAGCCAGACTCATATTAGACATCCCACGCAACGATCACATCTCTGGTCACCTTAAAGACCTCCACTGGCTACCCGTCAATAAGAGGATCACTTTCCGACTGCTTACCCACGCACACAAATCACTCTACGACATCGGTCCAGAATGCCTCAACTCACGACTGTCCTTCTACACCCCCTCCCGCCAACTACGTTCTTCCAGCCAAGCCCTCGCCACTGTACCTCGCATCAACAAGACCACCATGGGAGGCAGATCCTTTTCATACCTGGCTGCTAAAACATGGAACTCTCTCCCCGCTTACCTTCGCCTTACCCAGAACCACCTAGCATTCAGAAAACAACTTAAAACGTGGATATTTGACAAGTAATTCTCCTCCCCTTCCTAAGCGCCTTGAAACCCTCCGGGTATGTAGTGCGCTATATAAATCCTCTGACTTGACTTGACTTGACTACTGGTTAAATAGAAACTAAATGGACACTCCTTTTGCCGCTGATCCTTTACAGGTTGTGACATGCAAAAGACATATGGTAACAGTACTTAGCCCTGAACAATCCATTGGATACATCAGCATTTCAACACCTACCGCAACACTTGTTGAGTCCTGAAACTACTCGTGAGGCGACCCCCACAGCAGGTCTGGCTCAAGCACCTGAGCCTATGTCGCAGTTGCCCAATCAGGGAGGACCCCGATCACCCAAGCTGGCAGACAATTGCGAGCGCCGGACTTTTAATTAAAAAAACATGAATATAGTGATGTCTGCCACTTTTTATTTAACAAAGGGGGAGATCTAGCATATTGCTGTTATACGCACTAGGCCCCTTTGGTTCTGGGCAGACTCTGAAGACGAATTACATAATATGTGGGGAAGGGTTAAGGTGTGGTCAATTGGAAAGTATAATGTAATCCACAGTGTGTGAGTGTATGCTAAAGAATACAGTAATGTTTAATCGCAGTTCCTGGGTGGTGTAATTCATCTGCATGCTCCTGGGCTGGGGAAAACGCTACATGTTCTACAAAGTACTCAAAGATCTGCTCTATGACTAAGGCTGGTTTGTACATGACAATCAGTTTACCCGCGGCGGCGGTGCAAAAATATAACCTGAAGTATGGACAACTTGCTGATGGTCTGCCTAGTAAATTCAGTGAAGGAGCTGTGGTGTTGCGCTCTAGTTTACCAACGTGTACGCGATGACGCGTCACGTGGTAAACGAGAGCGTAGGACGCGCGCAGGCGCAGTTGAGGGAAAACTAAGAGCGCGAAAGGGAGAACGGCAGTTGGCGACTGGAGCGGAGGCATAGTTATACGCTTGGCGCTCTATTAGCGTTTCACTTGTGTTAAAGCTGAATAAATATGTTATCATACTCCAGCTGACTCAGAGTGCTGTGTGTAGGACTTACCAACATCATTACAGTGGCGACGAGGATGGGATCCCCCCACTGTCCACACACAGCCAGTGGAGAGCGGAGCCTGAACTCGAGAGCCCATCCAGGCCCAGAGAGCAGTGAATACAGCAGCACATCGTGGAAGCATAGAGCGTGGCAGCAGCACGACCACCTCCACCCGGCAGAGGCGCAGTCACAGATAATCCCCAGGTCAGTGCAGCCCCGCAAGAGGGAGGTTCCTCAGCCAGCACACTGGCAACCAAAAGCGACGACCAAGAGCCAGAGAAGGGCGAGCAATTGACCAATCCATAACGAGAGACAGGGGACAACACCCCGGGCAGTCCCCGAAACCAAGGAGACACCGCAAGTGTAGCGGAGACCCCCAGCGCGCCCAGCAGCCCCAGGGCCCAAGCAGAAGCACCCAGAGGCGAACCAAAGATGGCGAACCAGTCCTCCGCATTGATGGCCCCTATCCCTTTCCTACCCCGACCAGGGGAACCACAAATGAAATGGGAAGACTGGAGGGAGTACTTCAGGAACTACATTGAGGCGTTAGAGGACGAGAATGGGGAACCGTATGCTCCAGCAAGGAAGAAGAGGTTGTTGCTCCACAACCTAGGTCCCGAAGGGGTGAGAGTCTTTGCCAACATAGTGCCCAAGGAGCGGGAAGCAACAGAGGACGACGTTTTCAAGAACGCACTAGAAGATCTAGACAACCACTTCCGACCAGCAGTGTGTGTGTCCATAGACCGCTACAATTTCCAGCAAAGGAAACAAGAGGCTGGTGAGTTGAAGGACTGGGTTCTTTAAGACCCAGCGGTGCCAGGGCACAACACCTGAAACCTTCGTGGGTAACCTGCTCCGGCGTACGAATGACAGAGACACGGGACACTTCCTTCGGCGTCAAAGATTCAAGGTTTATTTACTGCAGGGAACACAGAAGTCACGACAAGTACAATACGTGCAACTTGGGGAGACTGCTTCAAATTGGTTCTGTGGATCGCTCCTTTTATACAGATTTTACCCATAGGACAACATGGTACACAAAGGTTTACAACCCGGTTCCCACAATTATCCCCCAGAGGGGTCGTTTTGGTCACTTTGATACACACAAGGTCCGGAACATAAGTGCGGAAACATTTTGGCGGTTCCCAACTGTAAAAACCCATCTTCCCAACATCAGTGCATTCCAATCGGCAGTAAAACAGATCGAAATAGGAACAAAGACAGGTGCAGAGGAAGACGGAGACAGTGGGGAGATCGGAAGGGGTGTAAAAGGGGAGGTATCGGGAAACACGAGATACAGGCATCAAAAGGACGTGCCTAATGAGATGCACGGCTGAGACAATAAACCGGCACGGCAAGATGAGCCTCGAGCGGGCCATCTGCCTTACAGTATCATCCCCCTTGTCATAAAGACACTTACACAGAACATGTGTCTTCCGTAAATATCTTGAGAGTCCCAGGGTCGCGAAGCGGACATCGTCCGTTCGCTGGCTACTTGAGGGCAAGAGACAAAATGGATGCCGTATTTAAGATGGAACCCGTGGGTACAGACGAAAAACCCACATAACAAACGAACGGTTTAAGTTAGCACAGCGAAACTGCGCACACTTACTAAACTCGTCATTTGCGGTTCATAGATACCAGACTCGACCATATTCGTGCGAGTCGAAAACATCACTTACAATTGTCACGGAACCTCAGACGCTCCTTTTGCCCTCATGTAGGCAAGCACTAGTCGGAATCATATTCGATATTCATCAGACCATCTAGATGTTGCTGTAGCATAGCTCTGTCCAACCGAGTCCCCTTGGTAACAGGTGGCTGTCTCATACACGTTGTAGCACAGAGGCCACATAAGGCAGGACCGCACTGCACACAAAGGCAACACGTGAACAGGAACACCACAACGACTCCGATGATCATCAGAATCTTCCAACCCCAAGTCGACATTAGGCCCCAAAACCACCCAAGTAGCGTCCAATCCCCTACATCCACGTGTATGGATTCAGAGATTTTATGCAACTTTGAGATGGCTTGATAGACAGTCGGAGCGTTATCAGGAATGAAAATACAGCAGCTCGAATGGATCACCTTACATACCCCACCACGATCTGCTAAGATCACGTCTAAAACCATACGGTTTTGTAACGTCATAAGCCTATCCGCCTGAAGTTCAGTGGTGATGTTACCAAGGGCACTGGCAGTAATATTAGCTGTCGATTCTACCACTCGAGTCAACTGTCTCAGGTTCCTACTATTAACCATAGGTCCCCAAAACGGGAGGAAACCCTTGAAAAAGTCTCCTGCCTCTTGACCAGCAGTATCCTTTTCGCTAATTACGCCTCTCACAACTCTAGTCTGGTGATAATCTGCATCTACAGTGAACGTCGGAGGCAACAAGTTTGCGATGAAGCATGAGCCCATGAAGTCAGAGGGCAACCATGCATATGCACGATCATGACAGATAAAGTAGGTACCCTTGGCGGCCAGGAACACAGGGGACGAGACCATCGGCAGAATGTAATTTTCAGTGCAAGCGCTCTCTCCAAGTCGGGCTTTCGATCTTCGGCCACGACCTATGAGACAAAAATTACCAATGTGGGGTACGACCCATATCGGAGGCGAGCTTTTAAGCTGTTTTTCACTAGTGAACACACTATATTCGCCTCTACTTAGGACCCTATAGGCTTGTACCTCTTCTTCAGGAATAAGCGAGGGATCATAGATATCGCTGTCTAAGTCCTCTATTGCTATCGACAAAGGTTTTTGATACGAGGTAGGACCAGAGTAGGGGGAACGTGGTTCTCGAATGGGGTGGAAACCCAGTGCGCTTCGAAACATTGTCTGAAATGCTCGAGCAGACCCTTGGGAACTATACGGTAACACCAGATATGGAATTCCCTTATCCGTAGTATGTGGCATCAACCCACACACCCAACAATTAGTAGTGTTAACCACTAACTGATGCTGATGGAGGAGCTGAATAAAGGAATTATTGCGGAATTCTGCACGTCTAGCCTGCTCGTGTTCAGGTAAGATGTGAAAAGAATGAGGAGAAGCAGTGGAGGTAAGTTTAGGGTCAGGGGCAGGAGTAGGTATAGCAGAAGGTAAGAAGTAAAACATCGTGTAATACACCCCACCCGCCAATAATGCAGAAACAGTCAAAAACAATACGAATATTTGGAATATAAAACATTTGGTACGACTGAGTTGCTGCAGCTTGAATCTATGAGCCTGAGCTCCTTCCAAATCCGTCAGCTTCGAAAATGCCATTCCCTATGACCGTCCGCAACGTTTCTTGACGCACTTCGTTCTGTGTAGTAATAGTCAATCCCTAGGAGTTCCCAGGGACCGACGGTCTTTAACCTAGCGTCAAGACCTACTAACCAGAAGGAAGTACGCGCGCGGCCCTACGGCCTTTATTTCACAAGTGTATATATGCGAAAACAATGTTTCTCAGCTGTGGAAGCAAAAAGTATAAGGAACGAAACTCAATGAATATGTACAAAATAATTACAATGATACGAATGTTCAGACTGATCGTGGAAAACGGGATAATGCAATTATCAAGAGACAGAACAGGATCTTTTATTAGTCTTTAGTGCTGGATCGCAAAAAGTATCGGGTTTTCCCAGGACGTGTCTGTTCATCAAACAAGGGATCCGTTGAAGGGGCAACGTCCTGTTGATCAGCTGAATGTTCTGGTCTTGAGTCTTTTGCTGACAAATGTTCAACAGTGTCTCTCTGCTGCACTGAGGATTCTCCGACAGGTTGTGCGTCGCTGAAAGGTACAAACGCCGGCAATCCTTCGGTTTCAGTTGATGCAATGCCTTTCCTCACCCACGAGTCTGCTGGCAACGGGATAGGGACTTTCTTGGTATGGGTGGCGTGCACCCAATTCTTCCGCCCCTCAAGACGAACTGCAGTTCTCGTGGCAAGGAGGACCTGGTAGGGTCCAGTCAACCTAGGATCCAAATTGTTCTTGCGCGAGAAGTTGCGCGTCACCACCCAATCTCCGGGCTGGAGCTGGTGCCCTGGACCCTCCGTCTGCGTCGGCAATGCTTCGTGAACCTGTTGGTGAATTAACCTCAGTTTAGCAGTCAAGTCATGAAGATAATCGATCAACATTGGATACTCAAGATCACAGAAAGTACCTGGCCTAGGAACCCCCCAAACATTCGCAGGACGACCGAACACTATTTCATAGGGACTAAGCCCTACTCGGGAGTGTACAGTCGCCCTAGTTGACAGTAATGCTAAGGGTAAGGCGTCAGGCCACGAAAGACCAGTCGTAGCCTGAATCTTTGCTAGCTTTAGCTTAAGGGTGCCGTTATACCCCTCAACCAAACCAGCTGACTGGGGATGGTTGGCACTATGGAATTTCTGATTAATTCCAAGGCCCTTGCATACACTCTTCATCACACTCCCCACAAACTCACTTCCGTTATCTGACCACACGACTCTAGGCATTCCGTACCGAGGAAAGTATTCCTTCAGTAGGATTTTCGCAGTAGACAAAGCAGTATTGTCTTTGAGAGGATAGGCCTCGATCCATCGGGAGAATGCGCAAACCACAACTAAAACGTATTTCAGGTTATTGCATCGCTCCATATGGATGAAGTCCAATTGAATCACCTCAAAGGGACATGAAGGGGGAGCAAAACTGCCAGGAGGAGTTGGGGTTCCCTTGCCAGGATTGTACATCATACACACCATACAGTTCTTAACCAAGCGTTCAGCACATTTCGTAATACCATCATTCTTCCACACAGGGGACAGCAACTTACAAATACCTTTCGCGCTAATATGTGCTAACCCATGCGCCATTGTCACAACGGCCAGCACATACGCATCCGGTAACATCCATCTTTTCTGTTCCGACAAATCAATCCAACAACCATTCGCATCCAACTTTCCCGTGCTTTCCTTCCACTTCTCCTTTTCAGTCTCGGTGGCCTCGTTCTGAATTGCCTTTACACTCTCGATAGTGTCCTCACACATACTCGACTCTGTAGGCCACCTAACCGAACTCGTCACATACATTCGAGTGCTAAGGTTCCGGGCAGTCTCCTTAGCAGTCTCATCCGCAAACGCATTACCTCGACCAACATCATCCGTCACCTTACGATGCGCACTACATTTGACAATCGCCACTTGCTTAGGCAACGTAAGTGCATCCAAAAGATCATTCACAAGCTGGCCATGCTGAATCTTCGTACCATGCGATGTTAGAAAACCTCTCTCTCTCCACAAACGTCCAAAACTATGGGCGACGCCAAATGCATATTGGCTGTCGGTAAACACATTCACACGTTTCCCTTTCGCTAACATACACGCTCTAGTGAGAGCGATCAGCTCTGCAGCTTGGGCAGAATTCTGATTTAGTCGTGCAGTCTCAACAACAGTATGCAACGTTACAACAGCATAAGCAGTAGTCACATCACCATTCGGCAACTTGAAACATGAACCATCCACATACAGTGTACCATCTGGGTCTTCCAATGGGGTGTTTTTAAGGTCCACTCGACCTTTCGTTTCCTCCTCTGTCCTCAAATAACAATCGTGTTCTGTTATTTCATCTGACTCTGAGCTAATTGGTAACAAAGTCGCCGGGTTCAGAACATTGCAACGTTTTATTTGAATGTGGCTTGCCAACAGCGTCAACTCGTACCCAGACAACCTCGCACTCGTCAAGTGCTGAGTTTTCGTACGATTCAAAAGAGTATCGACTGCATGCGGAACCATCACCGTAAGCATATTATCCATGACCAATCCTGCTGATTGTCGGATGGAGACCGCGGCTGCCGCTGTTGCTCTCAAACAACTCGGCAATGCTCTAGCTACCGGGTCCAAGGTCGAGGAAAAATATGCACATGGACGTTGCTTACCCCCAAAAGGTTGCGTTAAGACACTCAACGCACAACCTTCTCTCTCGTGAACATATAATGTAAACGGCTTGCTATAGTCAGGAGTACCTAACACAGGAGCCGAACACAATGAATCACGTAATTCAGAAAAACTTTTCTGACATTCTTCCGTCCATGGTAAAGGAGTCGAAACATCCTTGCACGTAAGAGCCACTAATGGTTTCGCCAGCAATGAAAAATTAGGAATCCATTGCCTGCAGTACGACGTAATACCTAAAAAGGCACGTCTCTGGGGTCAACCGCCTTCCCTCCTTTGACAATAAGTGACCTAGATAGGTTACTTCTTGACAACAATATTGGAGTTTAGAAGGGGACACCTTGTGATTCAACTCGCAGAGATGTTGCAGCAACGATACCGTAGCAATTTTGCAAATGTCCTGAGTATCTGCAGCCACCAATAGGTCATCGACGTATTGGATTAAGGCCGCACCAGCCGGCAACCTAAACGCATCCAGTTGACCCTTCAAGGCTTGACTGTAAATCGATGGACTTTCACAGTAGCCCTGAGGAGCGCGTTTAAACCGGAAGCTGCGTCCACCAAGAGAGAAACCGAAAAGGTCTCTGCTCTCTTCTGCAATCGGGATGCTGAAGAACGCATTCTTCAAGTCAATCACCGAAAACCACGATGCAGAAGCTGGAATCAGAGTCAGTAGCGCCGTGATGTCAGGCACAACGGGGAACTGAGGAATCACAATTTTATTCACCTCCCGTAAATCGATAACAAAACGATAAACAGGTGGTTTCGAAGGATCAGTACGTTTTAGAATGGGTAGTACAGGGCTGTTGCACACGTTTCCCCGAGTCTCTTCAATAACATCTTTCTCGATCAAATCATAGATGATCGCTAACAATGCTCGTTCACCATCGAGGGAGATACGATATTGGGGAATACGTGGCAACCGCACATTGGATTTCAGCTGAACAACATAAGGTGAGATATCAAGTAGGCCCACATCATTGGGACCGGTTGCCCACAAAGACGCAGGAAGAGAACTCAATTCCGGTGGAAGCTTATCGAGAGACAAGTACATGGGAGAGACAACCCTCTCTCCCAGCGTAAGCTTTACCCCCGCAGGAGAACAATACAAAGTCGCATACAAACGTTTAAGCAGATCCAGGCCCAAAAGATTTTCACCACAACCCGTGGTTAAAATCAACGGAGCTTCTAGCTCACGAGGCCCAATTGTAAGGGGCAAAGGGCGCGAAACTGGATTGCTAACGAGGGCGCCAGAGAATCCAACGGAAACATTTGTCAAGCCAGACAAAGGTGCGCCAGGGAGTTTCGAATGTTTAATGGAACTTTTCGCTGCACCAGTGTCCAACAGAAAAGGCTCAACGACGCCCGATGTAACAACTGCGACGTAAGGCCCTCTCTGATCAACCGGAACTGATACCACTCCCTCTCCTTGTCTATGGCTGTCCTAGTAATGACTGTCGTCAGTTCCCTGATCGACGTAATAATCGTCTACATTGTACTGCGCAGATCGTCCTTGCGACGATCCACGTTGATCAAAACAATTATCGAAATTTGATGAGTTATCTGAGCGATCATTCTGAGCTCCACGACCTCTACCACGTGGTGCCTGCTGCGAACCACCACGACCTCCTCTAGATGAGTTACCACCATTACGTTCGTTTAGAACAGGACAATTGAATTTGATATGACCTTCCTGTCTACAATAAGCACATTGATTGTACCCCAACGATGATCTTTGGGAGGAGGAGTCATTACGCGGCTGCGATCGATTTGATTGTGACTGCGATCTATTCTGTTGGGACGCATTCTGATTTGAACGCGGAGGATACGCTTGTTGCAGCAGCACTTTAGTTTTTAGCTCTTTCGTCTTTTTATCAGCACGGTCGTTCTCCTCTTTCTCTCTATTCTCATAATATTGCGCTATAGCCAATATCTGAGCTGAGGTAGAAACGGCCCATGCACTTTACGAATTCTTTAATTTGTTGCTCAAATCGGGCAATAAGTTCGAAACAAATTTATCCACAAACAATCGCTGTCCACCCTCGGTACCCATATCCTGTCCACTATGGTCAATGAATGCTTCCTCGAACCTCGTAAAGAAGTCAGAAACACTCTCGTCCTTCTTTTGCTTACAAGCTGACAATTTGTCCCAGTTCACTCTCATAGCTGGCATAAGAGTTTTCATTAACGTGATTATTCTTTGAGGGAGAGCAGTAATCAGCTGGTCGGGTTTAGCACCACCAGTTTGCAACCCATCCGCCGCTATAATGGCCGCCCAATCACCACCTAATTCATTTGCATGATTTTCCTGACGAATCTTAGCCCATACCGGTTGCGGTACAACATTACCAAATAGCATATCGATATCAGCAAGATTCATTATCGTAGCGTCTACGAGCTGCGATAATTCTTTGTAATACCCTGTAGGATTTTTGCGAGGGTCAGGCAAAGATTGCTTCACCTGTAACACTTCCGAGCGTTTCCATGGGAGATGTATCCATACTCTCTGGAAATGCCCCAGTGTCGGAGGAGCAGCATTAGGATTAGGTGGCATCCAAACCGGTGGAACTTCGCGCATAGGAAATTGACCAGACTCATCTGGCTGTCTTTCAACATCCTCAACAAACAAGGCTTGGGGTATCGGAGCGGGACGGAGAGATAGCAATCGCTCAACAGCACGTCGAACGTTGGTATCCACTATCAGTCCATTCGAGAACTGAAGCTGAAGATCAGACAAAGCGGTCAGCACCTCGTCAGGTGCATCAGCAGATATCTGATCGCGAAGGACCTTACACATTTCCTCGAACACAAATCTCTGGGTTGGTATATTAAATTGACAAAATGTGTCGAGTACAATACGTGGTGGATTTCTAAGGGGGTGCGTCATCCAACCCATCGCCATATTATATAGCGAAGCACGTTCCCTGTTACCAGGAAGCTGACTACGTCTCTGAGGACCATCTGAACCAGCGGACCCAAGAACAGGCCCGAGCGAATGAAAGAAACTAGCCGCAAGAGGAGAATTACGACTACGAGTAGAGGGAGAAGTATAGGACACAGGACTAACAAGTGAAGGAGTAGAGACAGAAACAACAGCAGGGGTTAACAGAGCAGGAGCAGTAGCGTGAGCAGGAGTATGTGGAAGCGGAGGAGCAGTAGGAATAGCAACAGCCAAAGGAGCAGGAACAGTCGGAAGAACGGGTGGAGGTTGAGGAACAGGCAAAGGAAGAATAGGTGCAGGAACAGGTACAGGGGGAATCACAGGGGCTGTGGTACCCTGTACGTACGGAGGTGGCGATTTCATTAGATAGGACATTAAAGGATCCTCAACTGACTCATCCTTCTTTTCCGACTCCGTAGGCAAAGCAGGATAGCACTTTTCTATAGTCATACGCTGTAATCTGTCAAACACTTCCTTATCCTTAACCTCCTTATCGTGCTGAAATTGCTCTGCTTTCTTCACTATGGTAGCAACATTATCTCGCTGATTTCGTTTAGTCTGTCTGATTTCTTTCTGTCGGGCTTCTTTACGCCACAACCGAAAGGCATCAAACATGGCCGGCCTTGACTTTCTTTCGAACAATTTAACCTCTAGATTATCTAAAATCGGGGCCTCGAAGCTACCATGTGGTGGCCAGCGAAGGTCACCATCTTTCTTCGTGTATTTGATCCAGTATTCATTAAAAGTAATCGGGCCTAGGCCATGTTTACTATACAGTTCATAAGTCGGAGTTCCAACCGGAGGTATCGGACACGAGTCCTCCAGTCGGGAATCCACACCACAAGGTCTGAAACAACTAAACAAAGTACTACGACCAGGCATCATGCACACTAGCCGAGTTTCACAAACTTCAAGGGTTACGGGATTTACCAAGTCCCAGCAAAGAGCAAAAACCCTCGGTTTTTGGCGGCTGCAGTCGTCAAATAACACAACAAAGTACGCTAGCAAAGTGTCACCGACAAAAACACTCACACAGCGTCAACAACAAAAACACTCGCTAAAGTGTCAACAACCAAGAACTCTGGGAGCGACCCACAAATACTTAACTCAAAGATCGATGGCGTCTCCAGGAAGGCCCGTCAATCGTCTCGCTATACCAAGGTCTACGCCAGGCGCCAAAAACAGGTCTACAGTCAGGGCAGCAGTCCGTCGCAGCCGTCAGGAGGCGGGAATCTTCGCGGGAAAAGTCTTCGGGCCACTTGTTTCGACAACAGGATCGATGAAGCGGAGTGCACCTTCCCTTGGAGATTTCACACGAAGTTCCTCACGATCGTCGGGCTTGGACCGGTACCACTGATGCAGCCCCACGTTGGGCGCCAACTGAAGGACTGGGTTCTTTAAGACCCAGCGGTGCCAGGGCACAACACCTGAAACCTTCGTGGGTAACCTGCTCCGGCGTACGAATGACAGAGACACGGGACACTTCCTTCGGCGTCAAAGATTCAAGGTTTATTTACTGCAGGGAACACAGAAGTCACGACAAGTACAATACGTGCAACTTGGGGAGACTGCTTCAAATTGGTTCTGTGGATCGCTCCTTTTATACAGATTTTACCCATAGGACAACATGGTACACAAAGGTTTACAACCCGGTTCCCACAATTATCCCCCAGAGGGGTCGTTTTGGTCACTTTGATACACACAAGGTCCGGAACATAAGTGCGGAAACATTTTGGCGGTTCCCAACTGTAAAAACCCATCTTCCCAACATCAGTGCATTCCAATCGGCAGTAAAACAGATCGAAATAGGAACAAAGACAGGTGCAGAGGAAGACGGAGACAGTGGGGAGATCGGAAGGGGTGTAAAAGGGGAGGTATCGGGAAACACGAGATACAGGCATCAAAAGGACGTGCCTAATGAGATGCACGGCTGAGACAATAAACCGGCACGGCAAGATGAGCCTCGAGCGGGGCCATCTGCCTTACAGTATCATCCCCCTTGTCATAAAGACACTTACACAGAACATGTGTCTTCCGTAAATATCTTGAGAGTCCCAGGGTCGCGAAGCGGACATCGTCCGTTCGCTGGCTACTTGAGGGCAAGAGACAAAATGGATGCCGTATTTAAGATGGAACCCGTGGGTACAGACGAAAAACCCACATAACAAACGAACGGTTTAAGTTAGCACAGCGAAACTGCGCACACTTACTAAACTCGTCATTTGCGGTTCATAGATACCAGACTCGACCATATTCGTGCGAGTCGAAAACATCACTTACAATTGTCACGGAACCTCAGAGTCGATAGATGATTATGTGGCCGCACTGCGACGTCTGGCCATCACGTGCAAGTACGGAACACTGCAAGATGAGTATATAAAGGATCAGATTGTCATGCATACTGTTGGACAGGCCACATGAAGGGCCGCTCTCCCCCGGCCCAACCAGGCCTGAGACCAGTCCCGCAAGTACCACACACCACCATTGCACGTCCTCCGTCCCCTCAGGGACCCCTGCCCTCGAGCCTGCCGACCTCGTGGGTCCGATCCACTGCCGGCCCACGCGCCCAGCCTGGGGCGCCATCTTGGACACTCCACCACGAGGCCGCCTGGCCCCCGATCGACCTCAACCCTGGGCCTGGCCCGGCCTCAGACATTCCGGCACCACCCTCCACCCAGGAGGTGAGCGGGCTACTTGGCAAGTCAATGGGAGAAAGAGGTGCTGATGGCTCTCCCCCACCAAGTGCCGCTCGCCCATCGCCTCCCCGGGCGCTGGCTCCACCCCCCTGCTGGGTGTCTGGACTCCCCCATCCCGGACCTCCCGACCTCCAAGTGCGAGGGTCCGGACATCAAAGCACGCCAGCCCTATAACTGGGGCAGCTCCAGAGCAGGAAGGCAGTTGTATCTTGGAGTCGAGAGACGTAAAGAGGAACTCATCCTGGACGGACTACTGGCGCTGCCGTAGCTCTGTCCTGTGCACCATCGTCCTGCCTGTTGGCGCTGCCACAGCCGTCGTAACCTTCATCCTTCATCGTCGTCGGGATCTGCTGGCGTAGCCGCGGACCGTTGTAACCGTCATCTTCCACCGGGACCTGCAGGCTCCGCCGCGGACCGTCGTCCTTCCTTCATCCATCTCGGGACCTGCTTGGCTCCTCCACGGCCCGATCATCTAGAACGCCGAGCTCGAGGATTGAGAGCTATTTTGTACTCATTGGTAACTAAGACTGTCCCGCTACCCCTTTCCTAAACCAGAGACTAGAACCGAGGGGACCCCTGAGTCCAGACCTCCTTGTATCCATCATCGTAACCTAAGAATTGCATATAAAGTCTCGTTAACCTTCAACCTTGTGTGGTGTCCGTCTGTGGGGGGGAAGTTACTTATCTGTACAGTCGTTGGAGACGGCTCTCCCTGGAGACCTCTCCCCGTAACCTCGGCCGACCCTCCCGGTCCGTCTAACATTGGTGGCCAGCGGCGCGATCCGAATCACCGCATAAACGTACAGAGAGTAGCTCACCCCACGACGAAGTCACAATGACCACGAAAGAGAGCGGATCAACCGAGAAATTCCAAATGGAGAAATTGGAGGAGTACAACCATCGTGAACTTAAACAATTCTGCATCGAACTGGGTATCGCTACCACCGGACTGAGTACCAAGGACGATTTTAAGCATGCCCTAGAATCTTGGGCAGAAACCGGGGCTGCCGGAACCCCTGATCAAAGCACCGTAGAAAAAACGACCACGGCCCCGGAAGAGCAAAGAACGGGTCTCTCGCAAGGCGAGATCCAGGAAAGAGAAAGGACCCGACTACACGAACTAGAAATGGCCCGACTTAAAATGGACGTTGAACTTAAGTTGGCCGAACAAAAAATCAACTTAGAGCACCTGCGTCTCCGAGAAGAAAGAGAGGAGAAACAGAGACAAAGGGAGCTCGAGGAAAAAAAACTAGCGTACGAACACGAACGAAACCTAGCCGAGATCAACCTACGCAAGCAGAATAAAGAAGCAGGGGTGCCCGAGCGACCCCCCACCCCAGGGGCCACAGACAAAAAGGTACACATCCCCAAGGATGTTGTCCGAGAATACTTCAGAGAGGACGACATCCAGCAATGGTTTAAAGCCTATGAAATCGCTATGACTGCACACCGGATCGATAGAAGCGACTGGGGAGCCGGTCTCTGGGGAAGATTCCTCAATGAGGGCCGCGACACCCTACTACAGCTCCCGGACCACCAGATGACCTCCTACGACCATATGAAAGCGGCCCTCCTCACCCGCTATGGTCTCACACCCGAGATGTACCGTCAGAGGTTCCGAGACTGCACCCGCATCCCGGGTACAACTTGGGTGGACTATGTAACATACTTTAGCCGAGCCTTCGAGGGCTGGATCCGAGGAAGCAACGTCACGACCTACGAGCAACTATTTAACCTGATGGTATGGGAGCATCTGTCGAACAATTGCTTCATTGAACTCCGCCAACACCTCCTCGACAGCAAGTTAGCGGATCCCCGGCAGCTCGCAGCCGAAGCTGACCGGTGGGAGATCACCAGAGTGGGCCGGAATGGGTCCTACGAACAGAACCGGAACAACAATGGTCAGCACCGACCCAGAGGAGGAGGAGGGGGCCAAGGGCGAGGAAGAGACAACGCCCCGGTCGCCCCCGCTACCAACACCACCCCCCCGGCCAACCGGGGCAGCACCCCAGCGCGACCGGGGTACAGAGCCAATGTCACGTGTCACCGATGTCAACGAGTCGGCCACTATGCGAACGACCCAAACTGCCCGCAGTACCAGAGCCCAAGACCCCGCCAAGTGGCCGCTGCAGCCCTAGGGGAAGAACAGATCTCCGAGGAACAGGAAGAGTACGAACAAGAGCATCAAGAGTGGGAGCCAGCCGCCATGACTCTAGCCTGCTTAGGGGGGAAAGACATGGTCCCGCGGGTCCCCCTACCCGCTAACACCCAGAAGTACAGCCAATGGGTGAGCATCAATGGACGCCAGGCCGAAGCCCTTCGTGACACCGGGGCCAGTGTAACAGCCGTCCGCTGTCACCTGGTGGCCCCAGAACAGTACCTACCGAACATTCTCTGCCCTGTACGATCCGCCGATAACTCGGAGAGCCTGTGTCGGATGGCCTGCGTCCCCTTCGAATGGGGGGGGGTCTCCGGCATGTTGAAAGTGACGGTCCGAGACGATGCCCCCGTAGACTGCCTCCTGGGCAATGACCTGGAAAGTTCTCCGTGGGCCGCCGTGGAGCGAAAGGAACACCTGGGGATGTTGGGCGTCCCAGACTGGGCGTGCGTCACCACCCGTTCCATGGCCGCCCGTGCCAACCCCCAGCCAGAAGAACCCGAATGGCCGGCGCCACCGCCTCCGGTCGCCCCGGCCGAAAACACCGACCATAACATTCCCGCCGAACCAGCTCAACCTACCGACCTCGCTAACCTCGACCAGTGGCCTCAAGAAGGGGGGCCCACGCAAGAACAATTTCGCAAAGAACAGAAGACCTGTCCCTCCCTCGAGGGACTCCGCCAGCAAGCGCTCGCCCAAAGCGCAGGGGATACCCCCGGAACTCATTGGGTCTACTGGGACAATGATCTGCTGTACAGCGAGCAAAGAATCGCCGAGCTGGGGAGCAATCGAGTACTAGTGGTACCCCTCCGTTTCAGAGACTTCCTGTTAAACCTGGCCCACGACGTCCCCCTGGCAGGACATCTGGGACAAGATAAAACCTACAGTCGCCTAGTGACCCACTTCTTCTGGCCCAAAATGAGAAACGATGTGCACCAGCATTGCCGATCTTGCCCCACGTGCCAAGCCAGTGGGAAGAGCGGCCGCAAACTAAAGGCTCCCCTGCAACCTTTTCCCGTGGTCACTACCCCGTTTGAGAGAGTCGGAATAGACATTGTGGGGCCCTTGGACCCACGCACAAAACAAGGCCATCGATTCATCCTGGTGCTAGTGGACCACGCCACCCGCTACCCTGAGGCTGTTCCTCTGCGAACTGTGACAGCCCCGGTGGTCGGCCGGGCCCTGATGGGGATCTTCTCCCGTGTGGGCTTCCCCCGAGAAGTCGTCAGCGACAGAGGCACGAACTTTATTTCCAAATACATGAAGTCCCTCTGGCAACAGTGCGGGGTCACCTACAGATTCACAACCCCCTATCACCCTCAAGGGAACGGACTCGTTGAGCGGTTCAACCGCACGCTAAAGGGAATGATCGGGGGGTTGGAAGAGCCCCTCCGTCGCCAGTGGGATGTGCTGCTGCCGTGCCTCCTCTTCGCGTATCGAGAAGTCCCCCAGAAATCCCTGGGCTTCAGCCCATTTGAACTGCTATATGGACACCCAGTGCGAGGGCCGCTCAGTCTCGTCAAAGAAGGCTGGGAGATGCCTCCGCTAAAGAACCCTCCAGATGTCTTCCGGTACCTCCTCACCCTCCGCAACCAGACCCGGCGGTTCAGAGAACTAGCGAAGGCCAACCTAGAGGCCAGTCAAGAGGACATGAAAAAATGGTATGACCAGAACGCCTCATCCATTGAATTCGAACCTGGCCAACAGGTATGGGTGATGTCCCCCACTGAGCCATGCGCCCTGCAAGACAAATGGACGGGGCCCTTCAAAGTAATAGAGCGCAAGGGTCCTGCCACTTATCTCATCGACATGGAATCCTCCCGGAACCCTCTCCGGGTCCTCCACGCTAACAGACTAAAGCCCCACTTTGTGCGAACAGAG
The DNA here is from genome assembly GCF_964263255.1 of Lissotriton vulgaris. Classification (NCBI taxonomy): domain Eukaryota; kingdom Metazoa; phylum Chordata; class Amphibia; order Caudata; family Salamandridae; genus Lissotriton; species Lissotriton vulgaris. The sequence goes on along the minus strand of NC_141699.1, from coordinate 546,788,779 downwards.
CTCAGCCTCCTGATGGCCACAGACACTGGGGTTGAAGAAGACTCCGAGCCTCTCCCTGACCTCCTACGGACTCAAGAGCAAGACGGCTCCGTGGATGGGGTCCGGCTCTCAGAGGCCCTCACCAGAGAACAACGCCAGGAGTGTCAAGCCCTCCTATCACAGTTCGCCAGCCTGTTCTCCCTCACCCCGGGTGTCACTTCCTGGTGTGTGCACGATGTGGATACCGGGGACAGCCCCCCTATCCGCCACCGGGCCTACCGCGTGCCAGACCGGGTACGGGCCTGCATCCAGGAAGAAATAACCAAGATGCTCACGATCGGGGTCATCGAGCCCTCAGACAGTCCCTGGGCCAGCCCTGTCGTACTGGTCCCCAAAGCAGCTGCCCCCGGCACCACACCAGAACTCCGGTTCTGCGTCGACTACCGGGGCTTGAATGCGGTCACCAGAACAGACGCGCACCCCATCCCCCGGGCAGATGAACTAGTCGACCGAATGGGAGCTGCCCGCTACCTCAGCATCTTCGACCTGACAGCAGGCTATTGGCAGATCGGCCTCACACCCCGGGCGCAAGAACGTTCTGCCTTCTCCACCCCCGATGGCCATTACCATTTCACGGTCATGCCCTTCGGCATGAAGAATGCCCCAGCAACATTCCAACGGCTCGTCAATCAGGTCCTAGCGGGGCTCGAAGGATTCAGCGCCGCCTACCTAGACGACATCGCTGTATACAGCCACCATTGGACCGAGCACCTCCACCACCTCCGAGCAGTGCTGCAAGCCCTTCAGCGAGCTGGCCTCACGATCAAGGCCAGCAAGTGTCAAATTGGGCAAGGGTCTGTAACCTACCTCGGACACCAGGTGGGAAGCGGCCTAGTGGCCCCGCTACAGCTGAAAATTGCCGCCATCCAGGCCTGGCAGCCCCCCATCACCCAAACCGAGGTACGAGCCTTCCTGGGCCTCACGGGCTACTACCGAAGGTTCGTAAAAGACTATGGTACCATAGTGGGACCCCTCACAGAACTCACGTCAAAGAACCAACCCAAGAAAGTCACCTGGACCCCAGAGTGTCAAACTGCATTTGAACAATTAAAGGCCGCCATGTGTTCCGCCCCTGTGCTCCAGGCCCCAGACTACAGCCGGGAGTTCGTCGTCCAGACGGACGCCTCCGACCAGGGCATTGGGGCAGTCCTGTCTCAAGTGAACACCGAAGGCCTTGATCAACCGGTGGCCTTCATCAGCCGGAGACTCCTACCACGGGAGCAACGCTGGAGCACCATAGAGAGGGAGGCCTTCGCTGTGGTATGGGCCCTCAAGAAACTCCGGCCCTACCTTTTCGGCACCCACTTTCGGGTGCAGACCGACCACCGACCCCTGCAATGGCTGATGCATATGCGGGGGGAGAACCCAAAGTTGCTACGCTGGTCCATCTCCTTGCAAGGTATGGACTTCACAGTCGAACACCGGCCTGGGCCAGATCACGCCAACGCGGATGGCCTGTCCCGGTTTTTCCGCCTCGACGAGGAGAGTCCCCAAGAGGATGGGTAACTCTCCCCGCCTTCAGCTGGGGGGGACGCATGTTGGACAGGCCACATGAAGGGCCGCTCTCCCCCGGCCCAACCAGGCCTGAGCCCAGTCCCGCAAGTACCACACACCACCATTGCACGTCCTCCGTCCCCTCAGGGACCCCTGCCCTCGAGCCTGCCGACCTCGTGGGTCCGATCCACTGCCGGCCCACGCGCCCAGCCTGGGGCGCCATCTTGGACACTCCACCACGAGGCCGCCTGGCCCCCGATCGACCTCAACCCTGGGCCTGGCCCGGCCTCAGACATTCCGGCACCACCCTCCACCCAGGAGGTGAGCGGGCTACTTGGCAAGTCAATGGGAGAAAGAGGTGCTGATGGCTCTCCCCCACCAAGTGCCGCTCGCCCATCGCCTCCCCGGGCGCTGGCTCCACCCCCCTGCTGGGTGTCTGGACTCCCCCATCCCGGACCTCCCGACCTCCAAGTGCGAGGGTCCGGACATCAAAGCACGCCAGCCCTATAACTGGGGCAGCTCCAGAGCAGGAAGGCAGTTGTATCTTGGAGTCGAGAGACGTAAAGAGGAACTCATCCTGGACGGACTACTGGCGCTGCCGTAGCTCTGTCCTGTGCACCATCGTCCTGCCTGTTGGCGCTGCCACAGCCGTCGTAACCTTCATCCTTCATCGTCGTCGGGATCTGCTGGCGTAGCCGCGGACCGTTGTAACCGTCATCTTCCACCGGGACCTGCAGGCTCCGCCGCGGACCGTCGTCCTTCCTTCATCCATCTCGGGACCTGCTTGGCTCCTCCACGGCCCGATCATCTAGAACGCCGAGCTCGAGGATTGAGAGCTATTTTGTACTCATTGGTAACTAAGACTGTCCCGCTACCCCTTTCCTAAACCAGAGACTAGAACCGAGGGGACCCCTGAGTCCAGACCTCCTTGTATCCATCATCGTAACCTAAGAATTGCATATAAAGTCTCGTTAACCTTCAACCTTGTGTGGTGTCCGTCTGTGGGGGGGAAGTTACTTATCTGTACAGTCGTTGGAGACGGCTCTCCCTGGAGACCTCTCCCCGTAACCTCGGCCGACCCTCCCGGTCCGTCTAACACATACTACCAACAAATCGGTCCAGGACAAACTTTGGGCACAGAGCGAAACATCACTCAAGGACGTCATAGCCATGGTGAAGAAAGCAGAGATGTAATTTATAGCAAAAGGGACCCCCTGATACTGCTAGATAGTTCCTAGGTCAGGGCACACATTTTATATAAATAACTTATCCTAGGCAACTAAAGGGTCCTGAGAGGATGACAGGTACTAGAAAACATTAGTTTGTTGTAGCCTAATAGTAAATCACCTAAAGTAGTGCACATACAATTATTGACAATAAGAAAGAATATTATTCATGGGTAATTTATTAAAAAATATAAACAATATTTAATCAAGTCCTTGACACAGTTAAAAACACATATAATTGCTTTCTCCTAGATATTACAAATAACAGTATTACACATAGCAATATTATCAATCGCAACAATATCAATTTATACATATATTTTTTAAAAAATTGGTAAAAAAGACCAAACAAGTGGAGTGATTAATTTTTCTCTACGCGCGTTTCGGCGTATTCACGCCTTCTTCTGGAGAACCACTTGATGTTTCTAAAAAAGAATAAAATATATTTACATCTGTGTATGGAACACATGATTACACTTTATGTGCACTACATTTACAGACTTCAAGCTACAGTTTTGTGAACATCATGAGGCTATACAGTGTATTGTTTAAAAAGCTGGCTGCTAGACTCAACGGTACAGATTTTGTTCAGTTTATAGACATAGTAGTTTGATTATTACTTTCCTAACTGATAGGTATATCTAGAAACCAAAAGGTTTTTACTTGGTCTCTGTAGAGTCCTAGCATATATGGTTCAAGACCCTAGGAAGATACAATTAGATAAAGCTACAGATTCACAATTTCACAATACTTTTCATGAGGATCTTACCCCGATTGAATGTACTTGCGGATAAAGCTGGATCTAAATCCTATCTTTGTATAAGGGTAATGAGGGGTAGTGTCGTGTCCTATGATTGAAAATAGACAAAGAAAAGAAAGTAGAGTTACAATATTCAGACTGAAGAGTATATGTACTATTTTATGGGGGAATGGATTATGTTTATAATTACCTTAAAAAATGGCAATCCAAGTCTATGATTCGTTTCTTTGTATTACTTGAATCATAATTTTCGAAGTGTAGATCTGCTGATGGTGTTGTTAACAAGTGGACTGAACTGCAGAGAATGATAAGCTAGTGTTAGGTTATGTGACTAGTGGTGTAGGATCTTTGATGTTACCTTATATTTTGTGGTTGATACCTTAATAGATACTGACCGTGATATGTGTCGCAATCTATCAAAGATGATATTGCTTCTGCAGTCGGCCGTGATAAAGAGTCGCACTTGGATATGGTTAAGGATGAACCTATACAAACAGGGAATGATGAGGCTAAAGTCATACACATAGTCCAGCTTGATACACCTAATTCAAGGGTTCATTTTTTTGAAACGTTATATAGTGGGGGGGAAGATATTCCCCTGATAATACCTTGTATATTGGTAATTCTAGGTTCCCAAATGTAGATAGGTAGGGGTGTTGATGACCTCCTATTCCTTGATAAAATATCTAGATAGGACAAAAAAGAACCGGGGGTCATTAGAGTTATATATCTAGCTATTAACAACTTTATTGATATGTATCTATGTAGAGAATAGGGAGACATGGCTATATCTCTGCCTCGTTTTTTGTATAACAAATATTGGTTGTTTAAGGACCATTGCATGACCTCCTGAAATCTCAGCGTTTAGTGAAGAGGTCTAACACAAGGATTTATTTAACTGATATGTCTAAAATTAAACGTCCTTAGCTGTCTCAGCTTTCTAGAGGGCTGCAGATCTAGATGGAATATACCAATTTTTCATTAAATGATCGCGCCCTTCTATTTTAAGCAGTTATATATGTCTCTGCCTCCTAGATAATTTCACACACTTTCGGCGTTTAAAAAGAAGTTCTAATGTAGGGAGTAAGTAAGCTGATGTATCCAAGTTAAAAAATCATTCGCTGCCTATGCCTTACTGAAAGCTAAAGGGACAAACGGATTAAGTTAGCTGATGTATCCGAGTTAAAAAATCATGCGCTGCCTATGCTTTCCTGACAGCTACACGGACAAACGGGATATACAGCTTCTCATTAAGGTGCTCACCACTTTCTATTTTAGACGGCTATTTCTGTCTACACGTCCCTTGAAAGTCGGACTGCTTAATCTCTTACCTGTTCGCGTTCGATCGCGAGGCTTCAAGTGGGGGTCTGTTGCGGTATCTGATTCGCTCTAGCGCCCGTCTTTTTTATATACAGAAAAAAGGGCGCGAGTTTTAGGTTAATTGGTTTCTCCGCTTCTCTAATTTAACGCATTATATTAACGGAGGCTTAAAGGTGACAAGGAAGCAAGGTCCCGATATAAAAATAGTTGATGGACTGCATCGGTGGCCATGTTTGAGGGAATATTAGTACAGTTCTATAAATGCTGAGAAGAGACCGTATTTTCTATTTCTATTGTGGTTTCTTTCATTTTAATTTATTTTTTTATTACTTGATTGGACAATACATACATTCAAATATCTAATTAAATTATTTGAATGCAATTTAAGATTGTTTATATTTTATTTTTCTATGGTGTTAGGTGCAGGATCGTATATGTTCTGGGATTATATTAACGTTCATAATTTTATGTTGCTCCTACTTAATTATCAAAACATATGTGTGTATTTTTGTTATATTGCTAATTCACGCTTCATACTAACCACTAAGAAAGCAGAGATGTCCAAACGCTGTGCGGATGCCGCCAAACGTGAAAGCACACAGAAGCAGATGGTCAACAAGATCGATGAGGCCCCGATCACGTACAAACCAAAGGGATCACAGGGTGACCAGAAGTATGATCAAAAAGGGGCAGCGAAGCAGACGGGACGGCAGGTTGCAGACAGCAAGTTCTCATGTTACAGGTGCGGGAGCACCGCTCACTCGGCCCAAGACAAACGTTGCCCGGCTTTTCGCGCCAGATGCGCGTTCTGCGGCCTGGTCGGCCATTTTGAAAAAGTATGCCGCAAAAAGGGAAAAGGGTCCACTGTAAAATGCGTGGAGTCGGCACCGTCAGAATATGGAGGAGTAGATGATCTGGAGGACGGCGACATGGTGCTGTGTATAGAAGGCCAGGTACTGGACTTCAATGGGAAACGCACGGACAAACCACGCACGGACATGTTCATAGGTGGAGTGAAGGTGCACGTGGCCGTCGACTCGGGGTTTCCCTGGACGATTGTGCAGCGATCCATTTGGGATGGTGACTTCGTACCTGTAGTAGGGCCTGAACTATGCCCGCCGGACATCCGAGCCATATCATACACGGAAAACACGATTCCCATGATAGGCTATCGTCCACTAAAGTTCGAGTTCAGAGGGAGAACAGCGACCTGCAAACTATATGTGGCCGAAAGGGGACCCTCCGTACTGGGTTGGAGAGACGCAGGAGACCTAGGAATCAAATTGGATCCTGGCGGCAAAGAACAAATCCTCCTAAATGATGAACAACGCACCACCAACGGTGAGGAGTGGAAGTCAGCCTACCCCAAGGTGTTTGATGGAACAGTAGGGAAGCTGGACAAATTCGTCCACAAGATGATACTCAAGGAGGGGGCTACTCCAGTGTCCCACAAAGTTAGGAACATCCCACTATCCACCATTGAAGCGGTACAACAAGAACTCCAAAGGCTGGAAAGACAGGGCATCATAGAGCCCATAGACAGTTCCAAATGGTTGGCTCCCTTGGTCGTAGCCAAGAAGCCCAACGGCAAGGTCCGTCTATGTGTGGACTTACGCGAACTCAATAAGTGCCTCGTGGTGGAAAAGTTCCCCCTTCCTAGAATTGAGGAAATGCTGGTGAGAACAAAAGGTGTCACTCACTTCTCCACAATCGATCTCACGTCGGCGTACCACCAAATCGACCTGCATCCCAACAGTAGGAAGTACACCTCCTTCATCACGCCGTTCGGGTGCTACCAATTCCGCCGCATGCCATTTGGCCTGGCGTCGGCGGCCGCGGTCTTCCAAAAGTTGATGCACGAGGTTGTTCAAGAAAATACCAGGTGTCCAGTATTTCCAGGACGACATCATGGTGATGGGGTCCTCCCAAGAAGATCACGACGAAAAGCTAACCAAGGTCCTCACCGTACTGCAAGACAGGGGACTCACGGCGGAATGGGACAAATGCAAGATTGGGATGTCATCAGTCACCTACTTGGGACACGAGATCGGTACACACGGCATATCCCCCAAGGAACGGAATGTGAAAGCCATCAAGGAAGCCCAAGCTCCGAAAACCAAAGAGGAGGTCCAGTCGTTCCTCGGCATGGCCGAGTATTATAGTAAATTCGTGAGACACTTTGCCACAAAAACGCACAGGATGCGCCAGCTCATCCGAGACAAGTCCAGGTTTGACTGGGACTCAGAGGCACAGAGTGAATTTGAGGCCGTCAAGACAGACATCAGTGAAGCCATCCCCTTGCAGGGATACGACCCCTCGAGCAGCACGATCCTAACTACTGACGCCAGCGACAAAGGCCTGGGTGCGGTGCTCGCACAGGAGAGGGCGGATGGCTCTATAGAGACTATCAGCTTCGCCTCACGTGCTCTCTCTCCCACGGAACAAAGGTACAGTGTCATAGAGAAAGTGATGCTAGCGGTCACCTGGGCAATGTGCAAATTCCGACAATTCATTTGGGGCACCAGGTTCAAACTCCAAACCGACCACAAGCCTTTGGTCAAGGTCCTGACGTCCTCAGGCCATGACACCGCTACCCCGCGCATTGCAAAAATAACGCTCAAACTACTGGACTACACTTACGATGTTGAATACCTACCAGGTACCCAGAACAGGGTAGCCGACTACCTCAGTAGAGCCTCCGCCATGGAGGATGCTCCAGAAGTGGCACCGGACATGGAGGAGATGGTAGCAAGCATGGCCGACAACGAGATGACAATAAGCAGGCAAGACTGGGCAGCAGCGTACGAGCAGGACGTGGTGAAGTCAGAAGTCAAACATCACCTCACGTCAGGATGGCCTGACAAACGGAGACTCACAGAGGAGATGCGGAAGTTCTATGAAATTCGGGAGGAACTGTCGTTGAGCGACACAGGAGTCTTCCTGTACAGAGGCGAGAGAGTCATTCCTCCGGAAACCCTGGTACCGACGTTATTAAACCAACTGCACGAGGGACACCTGGGCATTGTAAAAACAAAAGCCCGAGTGAAACAAATGTATTGGTGGCCAGGCATGGACGCCCAGATAGAAAGGCAGGTGAGAGAATGCGAACAATGCCAAGGAGCTGACAAGATACTTCGTCCCCTCAGGCCAGCGCTGGGGAAATTTGAGAACCCTCAGAACCCGTGGGAAGACTTGGCCATTGATCTCTTAGGACCAGTGTTGGACAACCGAGAAATAAATAAATACTTGTGTGTGGTTGTCGACAAATATTCGAAATGGCCGGAAGTTGATGTACAAGAGTCCATGGACACGGAAACAGTGTTGAAGTTCCTGACAGCCTTGTTCGTAAGGGAAGGAATACCAAAGACTATACTCAGTGACAATGGACCTCAGTTTGTCTCCGATAAATGGACAAGGTTCATGAAGAGGAATGGTATTAAAACCAAACACACTGCCATTTATCACCCCGCATGCAACGGCCAAGTAGAACGGTTTAACCGTGTGCTCATGGGCTCGATACAAGCGGCGATCATGCAGGGCAAGGACTGGGAGACTGAAGTACAGAGTATGGTGTGGGCATACAGGATCACGCCCACTGGGGTGGGGTACAGCCCCTTCCAAATTTTGAGAGGCCGTCTCCCGTACACCCGGGACAACGTGGTGTGGAGAGAGAAATCTGTGACCAGCAAATGGTCCCCAGCAGTGGTGCAGCACAACCTAGAGAAGGCACAGAAGGTGTATGCGGCCCATTACGACAGGCGGCGTAACACCAAAGAAACAGCGCTGGAGGAGGGAGAATGGGTCAGAGTCAAACTTCCCACCCTGCAGAAGAAGGGAGAGAGCAAGTATAGCCAACCCCTACAAGTCAAGGAAGTACGGGGCAGAGCCGCCCTACTCAGTGATGGCAAGGTGTGGTCCCAAGACCGCATGGCGAAAGTCAACAGGATCGTACGATGGCCCAAGTCCGAGGAAGAAGAGACACGCATAGGAGGAGAAGAAGGGAGGTTCACCGAAGGAGAGAATCCGAGAGAATCATCAGGAAACCGAGAAGAAGGAGAAGTAGGAGAGGCACAGACAGCTGAAATTGCGGGTAACCACTCGACCACAGCTACCGACGGAAGGGAAGGAAATCCAAAAGACAATGAGAACTGTTCCGGAGGGAGTGAGGGTGAGGAGAGCAACCTGGTAAGACGCACCCGTTCAGGCAGAGCTGTCACCTTGCCTTCTAGATATAGAGACTTTGAGATGAATGGACATTAGATAAGGACTAGAGCTCTACATAAAGTTTTGGTGTCAAAGGGGGGAGATATGTGGTGTTGCGCTCTAGTTTACCAACGTGTACGCGATGACGCGTCACGTGGTAAACGAGAGCGTAGGACTCGCGCAGGTGCAGTTGAGGGAAAACTAAGAGCGCGAAAGGGAGAACGGCAGTGGCGACCGGAGCGGAGGCATAGTTATACGCTCGGCGCTCTATTAGCGTTTCACTTGTGTTAAAGCTGAATAAATATGTTATCATACTCCAGCTGACTCAGAGTGCTGTGTGTAGGACTTACCAACATCATTACAGGAGCTGCCATTGCCGCAGAAGCAGAATCCTGATTCCGGCCTAGAGGCTGCATCTGCCAGATGAGCACAGCGTGACGTGTGATCCCTGGACCAGAGGCCGATCCTAAGAAACACCTGTTGAATCCCATCACGAAGACTGTAATCTGCTGATGATATATCGTTTGTACTACACACTTTTAGAACCACTTAAAATGTCGCACCCACAGTCTTACTAATGGAAATGCCAATTTTTTGTTTCGCAAATATACAATCAACATGGTAACATTCAGATGAACTACAACGATCCCTACCCGTGTCTTCAAATAAAAAAAATGCAGTTCAGAAGGTTTCCAATGATTTAAGCATTGTAAAAGATACAAGGGGAAACTGAATTAAAAAAATAGCAGCTCGGAAATCGGCTGCTTCAAAATCATTTGTAATTGTAAAGGCATTGGGAGCAAGATACAGCATTAGAGAAAACCACTGGGTAGAGAAAACCACTGGGTAAACAATTGCAGCTCCTGGCTCATAGGCTCTGGGATCTACTGCTTCAGTCTGCTCGCGCATGGGCGAACTCTGTTTTCCGGAGAGTAAGCGATGCCTGCGTTTGCACGTCGGATTGTGGCGGGAGTTTCAGCAAGAGAGGCTACGCTGACAGGAAAGAGGGACTACTGGAGTAACCAGGTAAGTCTGCGATTAGTGGACAGATTTAGTTAGGGCTGTCACATTATTCTGCCCTAGCGCGTTTTATTATTTAATTTACCAGTTCAGGTTGTCGTTTTGTTTTTTCTCTTGGTGTATTTTCGGACAATTTTGTGCCCCTCGCGCTCGTGTCTGGGCTTCTTCTTTTCTTTGTTAAGTGTAGTCCAGGGTGTCCGATCATATGACGTGCTTCAGTGGGTTGCTCCGTGCTCGCATGGTGGCCTCAGCAGACGTACTGCGCGGGTCCCTCTTAAAGGGGTAGGTCGTAGGTGTGTAGAGAGCATTCCAATTCCACCGGGCAAGCAGCGGTGGGATTAATATATGTATATATGTGTGTGTGATTGATTGATATATATGTATATATATTCCATATTTTGGGGTCAAGGTAGCTTCTGAAAGGGATGGAGTCAAGAGGGTCAGAGTGTAGCAGTCCGTTTACACGTTTTGTTTGCAAAATTGCTCAAATAAATGGGTAACAAGGACAGGTGATACTAATTATTTTCTGGCTTACCCTACTGGTCACAAAGCGATTCTATTTTAAGGGTATGGAACTGGTTGCAAAGATCTTTCTGTCCTCTGCAATTTCCAGGGTACAGTAACAGTGAGCTAACTAAGGAGGTTGGTGCACTTGCTGGAGAACCCGGTGTGCACGCCAGCCATGTTTATTTCAACATAGCATAGAGGGTTAATGTGACTATTGAAACACATTACATGTAACATGATATGACAGATGTGTATGCTGTGTGGATTGATCTGTGGGTTATTACTTTTGTTGCAGAGATCCTTGTGTAATACTTAGGTCGCAAGTTATAAACCATGTGTCACAGCTTAATGACTTGAGAACCAGCACGAAGGAGCACAATAAAAACTTCAAGGTGAAAATTTATTACCTTACTGATCTTTCCACAATCTGTTGTTATTCTCAACTTGCTGAAACATTTCTTTGGGGTAGTAAAAACCTATTACTAAATTTTATATGAATTGCTTATGGTGTAATTACTGACTTTGCCTATGGATTTAAGCTGGCCTGGTTGATGAGGGGTGTTACCCTGAAACCGGTCCTAGGATGCTTGTTTCTGGTTCAGGGAAGACCGGGCTTGGCGGTACTAGGAACAGGGTCAAGACTTATTTGCATATGACTTTGTCTGAAATGGGGTGGCGATATGAGCTAAAGAACGATGATGGATTCAGCCCGGATTTGTGACTGGGGGCGAGTGTCTGAAAAGTTTTAGTGCTTCATCCATCATCTCCTTGTGTTTACTTTATTCGCCCTAAGTTTGCAGGGTAGGCCCAGACTTGGGTCCTTTGCTCACTTTGCCACTGGATTGAGGATAACCTGGCTGATGAGGGGTGTTACCCAGAAACTGGTCCCCGGATGCTTATTTCCGGTCCAGGGAAGACCTGGCTTGGCAGCTCAGGCTGGACAGTTCCCATGAGGCACAGGGTCAAGACCGATTTGCAAATGGCTGGGTTTGAACTGGGGTGGCGAAGTGAGATAAAGAACAATGATGGATGCAACCCCATCTTTGACTGGTGGTGAGTGTCTGAAAAGTTTCAGCACTTGTCCATAATCTTGTATTTGTGTAATTACTAACATAGACCGATATCGGAGGGCTTGTAAAGCTCTTACACAACAGAGTTTGGAAAAAAAAGTTAAAAAACATGCCTCCAAACCATGCAGTTTTGTTAAGCTCCCATGAAGTGCAGAGACCTCAAGTTTTTCAAATTACCAGTGAGACTCACATATTTGGAGGTAGTATTCGGCTCTCACTCTTATCTTATCTTAATAGGAATTTATAGAGTGCACGGTCACCCAGAGGTTTCATGGCGCTGATTAGGCAGGAGTCACATCAAAAGAAGTTTATGCAAGTGCTTGCTCATACAGCCAGGTCTTAAGCAACCTTCTGAATCCCAGGAGATTGTCGCACATCCAGATTTCTAGTGACAAAGAGTTCCAGAATTTTGAGGGCGAGGTAAGAGAACCTATGCCCTTCCTGGCGTTTAAGCTTGAAGTTGGGGGTGGACAAGAGCTGAAGATGGGTGAACCATAATTTGTGAAGAGGAGTGTGCCTTACTATCAGGCACTTAATAAATTTGGGGCTCCTGCCGTGCAGGGCTTTGAAGATTATACTCCCTGACTTGAAGGCAACGCGTTGGGCAATAGGCAGCCAATGAAGTTTGTCCAACAGATGTCTAGCAGATAACCATCTGGGTTGCTTGTGAATTAACCTGGCGGCCTGGTTTTGTACCAGTTGAAGGCGCTTGAGTAGGCATGATGGAAGGCAGAGATAAATAGAGTTGGAAAAATCAAGGCGAGACAATACCAAAGCGATCACAACCTGTATCAGGGCGGAGTGGGTAAGCAAGTGGGCAAATTTCCTAATCCTGCATAGCTGGAATAAGCAGGACAAGACCCCTGCCCCCACTTGGCCTCTGAGAGATAGGTCTGCGTTGATGATGACCCCCAGACTTTTCACAGATGAAGAGCGGACAGGGGAGGGACCCAATTCTGCCGACCAGTAGTGAGGACCCCAAGAAAGTTCGCTCTTCCCTGGCAAGATTAATTCGGTCTTGCCAGGGTTAAGTTTCAGGTGGTTTAGGTCCACCCAGCTCTGAATGTGGAGCATAGTGGTTTGAAAGTGATGGATGGAATCAGAGGAACTGTCCAGTGTGAAAACGAGCTGGAGGTCATCCGCATAATTAAAGGTGGTTACCTTCAGGTTTTTTAAGGAATGGATCAGGGGCCGGAGATAGAGATTAAACAGGAGTGGGGAAAAGGACGAGCCCTGTGGGACTCCGCATGGGGTCGCAAGCTTAGGAGCAGTGAAGGAGGCGAGCCAGACTGCTTGGGTTCTGCCTTCAAGGAAGGATTTAATCCAGTTGTAGGCAGATCCCTGTATGCCGGCCTGTTCGACACGGTCCAACAGAATTTTATGGTCGACAGTGTCGAAAGCGGCCGACAAATCCAGTAACACCAGAGCCTGAGAGCCACCCTTAGCAGCATTGGCTCTCATAGTGTCCAACATAGCCAGAATTACAGCCTCCGTTGAGTGGGCGGGCCGAAAGCCTGCCTCATGCGCGACTCTTAGTATTCTGTCCGTTCTATAAAGTTGAATAGGTTCTTAGTGACATGAGACTCTAGGATCTTGGCCAAAAAAGGAAGGAGAGAAATAGGCCGATAATTAGAGGGGTTCGCAGGATCAGCCCCCGTTTTTTTGAGTAGGGGAACCACTATTGCGTTCTTAGAGGGACTAGGGACCCTGCCCTGCGTAAGTGACTCATTGAGAAAAGGTAGCACACTGTGTGGTAAAACAGAGACAGCATCCCTCATAATATGGGGGGGGGCAGCAATGGTTAGGAGAATCAGATTTGACACGAGTCAGTAGATCTGAGAAGGTCAGAGGGCAAATGCTGGGAAAATGGTCCAAAGTGGATACATTAATTATCAAATTGTCCAAAGATTCCCTATGCGATGTGGTGGAAATACTGGCTTTAATATTAGAGATCTTATCCAGGAAGAAATCATTCAGAGAATCGCATAGGTCTTGAGTAGGTGTCTGTTCGGGAAGGATCCTCTCGGGGTTGCATAGAGCGTTGACTATTGAGAAGATTTCCCTCAACTTATTCTGGACGCCTAATATTCTGTGTGAAAAGTTGGCTGCTTTAGCTCCCAAAATGGCAATTTTGTATTCTTTGCGGGCTTATGAGAACTGTAGTTTGTCTTCAGGGAAATAGCGTAATATCCATTTCCTTTCTTTTTGACGGAGCTCAAGTTTCTAATTTTGCTAGCTCAGCAGAGAACCATTTTTGGGAGTCAGAGAGGCGAGCACGGTTACATTTAGTCAGTGGGGCATGGATATTGCAGGCCGACAGTAACCATGTGGAAATATTTGTTTCCATGGAGTCAACATCTGAATTGTAGGTGGGTACTGAGCTGGCCAGTGTTTCACCGAAAGCTTGTTTATCTAGGGCCCTCCATTTTCTTGTCACTCCACCCTCAGTTGTGGTGGTCTTGGTCTTAGGAGGCAGTGTGACATTGAATTGTATTAGATGGTGATCTGACCATATCCATGGGGAAATGGTCAGTTCTGTCAATGTGAGATTAGTGGACCAAATTTGGTCCAATGCGTGGCCTTTTATGTGAGTGGCAGAATGAATATGTTGGACAAAGTTCAGATTCGATATTAAGTCGAGTAGTTCTGCAGCATGAGGCCCACCTAAGGCGTCATTGAGCCAATAGTTCAAGTCGCCTATGAGTAGAATGTTGGTGAAATTCATAGGAAGGTTGGCCAGCTGTTCACATAGAGAGAAGGGAAAATTAGGCATGGACGGGGGGGGGGGGGGCGATAAAGCAAGACAAAAATAAGAGCTCCAGAACTGGAGTCAAGTTTAATGACTATGTTCTCCACCGCTGGCAGAACCAGAGGAAATGCAGAAGTAAACTTGTTTTTGAGTATAATAGCGGCGACTCCGCCACCAGGCCTACCTGAGGATCGGTTGGTCTGCAGTATATAGTAGTCCTGGGGTAGAGCGGCCAGTACATCAGGGATAGAGTCCTGGGTCAACCAGGTTTCAGTGAGCAAAAGTACATCTGGTTTGTCTGATGAGAGCAATAAGATGTTGAGCTGGTTTTTGACTAAGGAGCGTGTGTTAAGGTAGAGAATGCGAAGGGTGGAGTGTTTAATGATGGTTAGGTCGAGAGTAGGGGGATGGTGAGGAATACAGGTAGGAACAGGATGAGGGCTAAGTTTTTGAGAGATACCATTAGTCCCTATGCGGTTGCAGGCAGCTGCATCAAGGGGTAAGCACTGTTTAGCAAATGATCTGAGTTCCTCAGAAGAATATTTTAAGAAATGGCATGGTCCCTGGACCCGTCAGGGCGCGGACGGGCTTGCCTTTGGCACGCCTTCAGGAATACAACCGGCGCGTCCGCTGCACTCCCGCGGTGTACTGTGCATTTAAGCCTGAGCTCCGCCTCTAACTCCTCCCCCTGCGGCCGATTGGTTGAGGCCTCGGGTGGTTCACTGAAGCGGCAGGAGAACAGCAAACAGTGCGAGCAATTTTAAACGTGAGTCGTTCTAAAACACAGAATCTAAGGTGACAATTACAAAAAAAAAACAATTGGCGCAAGCAACGCCAGTCGGCGTGACGCACAGGCCTAGAATCGCCTGAGGTTGCACTACAGCGTGCTTTAAAGCCTGAGCTCCGCCTCTAACTCCTCCCCCTGCGGCCGGTTGGCTGAGGCCTCGGGGTGGTGACTGGAGCGGCAGGAGAACAGTGAACAGTGCGAGCAATTTTAAACCTGAGTCGTTCTAAAACACAGAATCTAAGGCAGAGCTTTCCAAACTGTGTGTCCCGACACAGTACTGTGTCGCCTGCAAGTGGTGGGTGTGTCGCAGGATGGTAGGCCACTTAGCACATAACTGATTACGAGCCAATTTTTTGAAATAGTGTCTTGGAGTCTGCCACGGCAGCACAGACTCCGAGACACTCTGCTCTATGGGGGCGACGATTCACAACAAAGCCCCATTATCATGTAAATGGTCTTTTAAAGACCTGTGAAGTACTCGGGTGCATATGTTCACAAGCATAAAGCATGTGAGTTAAGGAGCGGTCAGATGAAAGGACTTTATATTGGGTGAGGGGGTGGATTAAGGATTAGTATGATAATGAAAATATTTCCCTGAAAATGTGATGGCAGGTTGTTTGTTCTGGATATAGAGTTGTCCAGTAAGAGAAGATGAATAATGTGGTCTGTTACAATCCAAGATGAAGTCACCAAACACAATATGGGGCGGATGTGAGGGGGCTGTTATAAAGTTGGAATCCAGGTCCTTGAGGAAGGTGCCATGTCAGTGGTGAAGCACTAAAATATGAATTTGGCTGGGGTATTTATTTACCTAGAAATGCCCTTGAGGGATGCTTGTCGGGTCTCAGAAGAGGGTGGGTGAGTGAACGAGTTTTGAAGAGGAGAATTTGGAGTCGAAGTAATCTATGATATCGATATGTGCCTTGTAAGCTGGGGTGAGGTGACAGAGGGTGACAGGCAGAGGGCGAGAGATAGAGGGAGGAAGACAGAGAGCGGGGGAGACAGAGGGAGGGAGACAGAGCGAAGAAGACAGACAGAGGGAGAAGGGTGACCGAGGGATGGAGACAGAGGGAGGGAGACAGAGGGCAATAGATTGAGGGAGACAAAAGGAGGGAGACAGACACAAGGGAGACAGACACAAGGGAGACAGACACAAGGGAGACAGACACAAGGGAGACAGACACAAGGGAGACAGACACAAGGGAGACAGACACAAGGGAGACAGACACAAGGGAGACAGACACAAGGGAGACAGACACAAGGGAGACAGACACAAGGGAGACAGACACAAGGGAGACAGACACAAGGGAGACAGACACAAGGGAGACAGACACAAGGGAGACAGACACAAGGGAGACAGACACAAGGGAGACAGACACAAGGGAGACAGACACAAGGGAGACAGACACAAGGGAGACAGACACAAGGGAGACAGACACAAGGGAGACAGACACAAGGGAGACAGACACAAGGGAGACAGACACAAGGGAGACAGACACAAGGGAGACAGACACAAGGGAGACAGACACAAGGGAGACAGACACAAGGGAGACAGACACAAGGGAGACAGACACAAGGGAGACAGACACAAGGGAGACAGACACAAGGGAGACAGACACAAGGGAGACAGACACAAGGGAGACAGACACAAGGGAGACAGACACAAGGGAGACAGACACAAGGGAGACAGACACAAGGGAGACAGACACAAGGGAGACAGACACAAGGGAGACAGACACAAGGGAGACAGACACAAGGGAGACAGACACAAGGGAGACAGACACAAGGGAGACAGACACAAGGGAGACAGACAAGAGGGAGGAAGACCGAGGCAGAGAGAGGGAAGGAGAAAGAGGGAGAGAGAGAGGAAGGGGCACAGAGAGGTAGACAGAGAGAGAGGAAGACAGACAGAGAGAGGTAGACGGAGAGAGAGAGAGAGAGGGAGACAGGCATAGAGAGGGAGGGAGAGAGATAAAGAGAGGGAGGGAGGGAGTGAGACGGCGAGAGAGTGGGGGAGACAGAGAGGGTGGGAGACCGAGACAGAGACAGGGACAGACAGAGACAAATAGAGGCAGAGACAGGGGCAGCAGACCGAGGCAGAGACTGAGAAGGAGACCGAGAGAGGGAGACAGGGACATGGAGACAGGGACAGACAGACAGACAGGGACAGACAGACAGATCGAGGCAGCGACTGAGACAGAGAGGAAGACATGGAGAGGGAGACAGAGGGAGACAGAGGGAGAGGGAGACAGAGGGAGACAGAGGGAGAGGGAGACAGAGGGAGAGGGAGACAGAGGGAGAGGGAGACAGAGGGAGAGGGAGACAGAGGGAGAAGGGAGACAGAGGGAGAAGGGAGACAGAGGGAGAAGGGAGACAGAGGGAGGGAGACAGAGATCGTGAGACGGAGATCGTGAGACGGAGATCGTGAGACGGAGATCGTGAGACGGAGATCGTGAGACGGAGATCGTGAGACGGAGATCGTGAGACGGAGATCGTGAGACAGAGATCGTGAGACAGAGATCGTGAGACAGAGATCGTGAGACAGAGATCGTGAGACAGAGATCGTGAGACAGAGATCGTGAGACAGAGATCGTGAGACAGAGATCGTGAGACAGAGATCGGGATGGGGAGACGGACAGAGGGATGGGGAGACGGACAGAGGGATGGGGAGACGGACAGAGGGATGGGGAGACGGACAGAGGGATGGGGAGACGGACAGAGGGATGGGGAGACGGAGATCGAGAGACAGAGAGAGTGAGAACCCCCCGAACACCCCTTAGGTGTTTCGGGCTCACTATGCTACGCTCGCTCCCTACACTGCCTTGCTGTGTCCCAAAATGATGCATCTCCAAAAAGTGTGTCCCCAACATGAAAAGTTTGGAAAGCTGTGATCTAAGGTGACAATTTAAAAAAAACCAATTTGCGCAAGCAACACCAGTCGGCATGACACACAGGCCTAGAATCGCCAGAGGTTGCGCTATGTCGTGCTTAAAAGCCGGAGCTCCACCTCTAACTCCTCCCCTACGGCCGATTGGCTGAGGCCTCGGGTGGTGGCTGGAGCGGCAGGAGAACAGCGAACAGTGCAAGCAATTTTAAACATGAGTCGTTCTAAAACACAGAATCTAAGGTGACAATTTTAAACAAGCATTTACAATGCAACGGTTTCGCCTTTGTAGGCTTCATTTGTACCTATCTCTAAGGCAGAGACATGTGTAAACAACTGTATACAAAGTGGCATGGTTTGAGTCACTGCCACAAACCCAACTGCAGGACGGCCCTTACGGGCAGCATTAGCTCAGCGTGCGCTCTCTCTCACTGGGACCCCGGTTCATGCATTGTTACCGCTCAGTTCTTACCAATGAAGCTGCACAGCGGCGCCTGGAGGAGCCCCATGGCAGAGAAGGAAGGCGCTGTGTACGGACAGGCTACGCTCTGCTCTAACTCCGCATCCGAAGTAACCCGAGCACAAGCCCCGAGTTTCGGTGGGAGGGTCGCACTCGCAGATGGTTACACCCTGGGGCAGGAGCAAGAACCTCCTCAGGGCTGAATTTTGGAGGACGCAAGAATGTGCCCCGGGTTCACGGACAGCGGGAGGGGGGGGCGGACAGCGGGAGGGTTAACAGGCTCACGGACAGCGGAAGGGGGGGCGGACAGCTGGAGGATTAACGGGCTCACGGACAGCGGGAGGGGGGGCGGACAGCGGGAGGGTTAACGGGCTCACGGACAGTGGGAGGGGGGGCGGGCGGGCACACGGACAGCGGGAGGGGGGACGGAGGAAGGCAGGACAGCAGCAAGCACTCGCCAGAGGTCGGGGCAAATGACCAAATAAAAGGCAGCCAAAAAAATAAAAAATAAACGCCCACCGCCGCACTGACGTGTCCAAAGGGGCCGGATGAGAAAAATTCTCAGAAACGCCCACAAGTCGCCTCGCAGGATGACGGACGCCTCTGTTTGCCAATGGCTAGCGTCCATTTATAGAGCTAGCCAATGGGAAACAGAGGCGGGACGAACATCCATACTGTTAACAAAAGTTTTCGCCTGGGCGAAGCACAGCGTGCTACGGCCAGGCGAAACCTAAAAAATGCCCTGGGCTTTCCTGCTCTCCCTCTATGCTAGTGCACTAGTAGCTGCCATGCGCCAACGCAGGCATGGTGCCTGCATTGCAGGCAAGATTGTTTTTGTGCAGTAAGGAACACCTTCCTGCACAAAAACAATCCTCTGAGGCTTTTTCCTCTTTCTATGTGTGCTGCAGAATGCAAAATATGTAGAAAGACGAAAAAAACGAGGACGCATAAACATATTTAAACACAGGTCAATCTTAGAAGGAATGCCTTTGTTTTAATCAACTAGTGACATGCAGTGAAAAATATTATTATCATCCTTAATATTGTCATTATTATTATTAATATTAACAATTATAATAATTGTTATTATTGTCAAACACAACAACCATACTAATAATAACAATACCAACAATAATTATAATAATAATGATCATAATAATCTTCACTGCATTTCACTCTATTTAAAACGCGACATTCCTTTTAAGCTTGACCTGTATTGAACTTGCCTGTACGGAGTAACTCCAGGGGTACCTGCTTCTCCTGTGTGATAGCAGGTAGGACACTGCCTCCCAGTGACGAGGCATTGATCAGCAGCTTGCAAACTATATCCTGGCGCTGTTTTCAAACTGCAGTCATTTCACTGCTTCTGTCTCTGCCTTCCCATCGCAGGCAGCATTGCGCTCGTCTGAAGGTGGTTTCCAGACAGGAGGTTCAGGTAGCTGATGCACCGAAAATACAGAATGCAAAAGACACCCTGTGTGAACTGAACGCAGGGGTCACGCCGGTGTAAAAGCGTCTTTTTATTCCAGCGAAAGAACCAAACACCCAGTACCAAGCAAGAGCTTTGAAGGGATGCACCAGACCCACATTATTTTATTTATTTTAAAAGTTTTATATAGCGCTAGCTCGACCCGTAGGTATCAGAGCGCTTTACATACACACAGTAAACAGCAGAAGGACATTACATTACATAGTAGGCCGGCAGTAAGTAAGCAAACCACAGAGAAAATACAGCATGGGAATAAAAATGTTTACTCTGAAAGAGAGCTGCTGGTGTACACCTTCCCCCCCCCCCTTTCTGGAAGCGAGGGTCTCGCTGCAAGCCATTACCCAGGGCCATTTGTGCTCCTGTAGCACACAGACCATGGGGCCGAGGACTGGGGCAGATGGGCTCTCTGTAGACGGAGCTCTGCGTCGGGTCTCGATGCTCCTGTAATGAGAGGGTCGG
Source organism: Lissotriton vulgaris (assembly GCF_964263255.1). Taxonomy (NCBI): domain Eukaryota; kingdom Metazoa; phylum Chordata; class Amphibia; order Caudata; family Salamandridae; genus Lissotriton; species Lissotriton vulgaris. The sequence goes on along the minus strand of NC_141699.1, from coordinate 546,768,312 downwards.
AAACAGTGGGGGTTCGAGCTCCCCGCTGTCTGCATGCGCCCCATTGTGTATGGGGCACAGTGTCGGTGGCAGGCGCCCCCCCTGCTGTGACAGGCGTGGAGGGGGGCACAGCTTGTGTTCAGCTAGATCAAAACATTCCAGAAGGGATAGAGTAGGAAAGATGTGTGGGAAATGAGTCCCTTTTCCCTTGAGATAGCACTGGCAGGCTTCAGGGAGCGAGGTTGCGCAGGGGCTTCACCGGTGGACAGGCCGAGGTGCTGCCTTCAGCATAGTGTAACGGAACAACGAGGGATTGGGTGGAAAAGGAACTGAGAGGGACGGGGACATATGGGGGGGGGCATGGGGGTAGAGAGTACAAACGAGGGTGCTTGAGTGAGGGCAACGGAGAGATGCGATGACTTTAAAGCATAATGAAAAGCGGGCAGGATGGAAGAGTGGGGTTGTACAGGCTCTTGGGCGAGATGTAGAGAAGAGGTGAGCGGGCTATGAAAGGGGAAATAGAACAAATAGTTTAAGAGGGGAGAGAAATGCGAACGGGGGGAAGGGGTTAAACATTGTTTAAATACGTCGCAGACCCGCGATGAGGGTGCTAGGACAGGCCACCAGTCCAGGAGGCAGACAGCGGGGTATTCCCGCCAAAGACCAAGGGGTGTGGGGGTGCGGCGGTGGTCAGAAGCGGGGTGCCGGTGAGACCAGGAGTGTTAATTGATAACGTGTGCTGGTGAGAGTAGGGGTGCTTGTGGAGGAATAGTACTACTGAGGGGGGAGCTGCTGGCGGAGGAGGGGTGGTGAGCAGAAGGGGTGCTGAGGAAAGCAATACTCGGGGAAGGGGAGTGCTGGTGAGTGGGCGGGCTCTGTGGGATGGGGGTTACTGGTAAGTAGAAGGGGCTGTAGAGGAAGGGGTGCAGGTGAAAAGAGTGGGTATACGGAGGTACAGGGGTGTTGCTAGGAGGAGAGCTGCTTGGTTAGAATTGCTGGTGTAGCAAGGTGTTAGAATGGGGCGCTAGAAGAGGCGCTCCTCGGAAGTGACAGTAGGTGTGGGGGGGAAGGGGACCTGCAAAAGAGTGCTGGCGAGAGGAGGTTGCTGGAGAGAGGAGAGTGCCTGGGGTAGGGGTGCTGGAGGTGGTGGTAGTGAGAGGAAAGGTTCTCGTAAAAGGGGCGGGCTGTGAGCGCGGCCAGTGTCAGCTCCTTGCCTGAGGTTTCTGACCCCCCGCCCCGTGTGATATGTCAGGCTGATCCTATCTGGGAGAGCGGGACAGGCAGTCTGTACATCCCAGCGCCAGCTCCAGCGCACCACAGTCCAGCTCCGGTGCAGGCGGAAAGCTGCGATACCCCAGAGGAGGAGGGAGTAAAGGACCCGGGACAAGGCGGAGACCCCCTGTGAGAAACGCCGAGCGCAGGGCAAGTCCGGTCCTGTCCCTTCCAGGGTCACAACCAGTGCGCGTTGTAAGCTGTGCTCAACACAGAAGCATCCAGTGCTGAGTGCACGCAACATCCCTGACACGCGGAAGCACCCGGCGCGAGCAGCACAGCGTGTGTAACATCTCCGAAGTGAAGAAGTGTCCAGCGTGCACAGTGCAGCGTGTACTGCATCTCAGAAGAATCAAGTGTGCGCAGCGCAGTGCGTGCAACCCATGGGAAGTAAGCGCGCGCACACTATGAACAGTGCAGTGGGTGCAACACCTCGGAAGTGCGGGAGTATCCAGTGTGCACAGTATCACCGGCACTTACTCGGAAGTGCTTAGGATCGCGTCTGTGCAGCTGCAGTGCCAGGGGCTCCAGTCCGCTTACTCCCATCTGTGACCTGCATCTCGAGCCCTGGAAGGCGCTCAGAGTCCCGCGTCAGTCCGCACCTCGCCCCTGCTCCTTTGAAGCGCATGGGCTGCATATCTCAGTTCCACCCTGTCTACCCCGCATACTTGCACCTTTAAAGTGCCGAAGGCTCCGGTGCTCCCGGCGTCTCTCAGCCTGTGTATGCAGATGGTTCTGGCGGCGGAGCCTGAGGCTACAGTGTTCCCAGGCTCTCCCAAGGGAGCACCCATCCTCTAGGCACTTTAAGCACCGGGATGCTCCGAAGTTCCCAGTTTCTCCAACAGTACACTAACCCTCTAAACCCTTGAAGTGCTGGGAGGCTAAAGCGTTGTTTTGCAGCTTTTCAGACACCAGTACCCGGACACGGAGGCTCCTGCAGTCTGAGCCCATCTCGTCTACCAGCGGGCACCCACCCTCGGTACTTCAAGCACCAGGAGGCTCAAAGGGCAGTCTATACTGCTGTGCACTGACGTCGGTACTCCATACAGTGCCAGAGTCTGAAGTGTCGTCTCTGCTGATCTGAAGACGCGGAGGTTGAGTGTCCCGAGCTTCGCCCAGTGTGCTCTGCACTCCTGGACTGTGGATCGCCGTGCTTCCGCCTCCGGCGTCTGGTGTTCAAGGCGCTACATTCCCGGCACTGGGGCAGCAGGTGGACTTCTACAGAGCGGAGCCCCTGGAGGTGCCAGACGCAGAAGCTGCCGGACTGAGGCTCCCCTCTCACTCTCCCCCACAGCTGTACCCTCTCCTCCACAGGAGCACAGAGCAGAGGCCAGTGATGAATGAGGCAGAGCAGATCCCGGCCGCGCTCGGCTGGAACCGCTGCTACCGAAATGCCCCGGTGAGAAACATGCAGATTCGCGAACACCTCCTCGGCTCCGCAGCAGAGACTGACTGGGGCTGTCTATCTGGAGGGGCTGTGTGTCTCTGGAGGTCCTGCGGCGATGTCTCCGTATCTGCACTTCCCGCAGAGGAGAGATGTTAACAAATCCCCACTGTACACAGAGGTCACGAGATACCGACCCATAGGAGAGCTAGGGGACATATCGGTGAATTCCCGGGAGAGACCGTCGGATCTGCCTGTAAGATACGGGTATCTCCGTTCTCTGTTATTTTTATACTTTACAACAACATTTGGCGATTCTGCAGACTGAGGCTAAGAGATCATAAACAAGTCAGGTCCCGGCCGCGCTGTGATTGGCTGACGTCACGGGGGTGTCCCGGCCGGCAGCCAATCACAGCGCGGCCCGGGAATGACGTCACGGGGGTGTCCCGGGCCGGCAGCCAATCGCAGCGCGGCCCGGGACAAAGGGGCGGGGCTTAAAAAAAGCACCAGAAACGCCCCCGAATCGCGTTTTCGTGAGAAAGCGCGATTGACAGCCTCTGTCTCCCAATGGCTAGTCTCCATTTATGGAGCTAACCAATTGGAAACAGAGGCTGTCCTAACCTCACTATTGAAAACAATAGATTTCGATCTGGGAGGGGCTTCGCCCCTCGCCAGGTTTCGAAACCTAAAAACAATTTGTGCATGCAACACCAGTCGGCGTGACACACAGGCCTAGAATCTTAGCAGGCAAAATGTCACATTTTCTTTAAAGGCTAGACTCTGACCTTTAACCCCTTCACTGCAGCGGCTATTCCGCCGCAGTGCTAAGGGGGCGGGGCGGAAATGCGGCGGGCGCATGCTGGTGACGGAACCGCTCCGTCACCAGCGTCGGTTGCGCTGTGCTTATGACGGAGCGGTTCCGTCATGGCCCCGCCCGCTCAATTGAACGCTCAGCGCAGGCGCGGAATCCGCGCAGGAGCGTCGGGTGGGCCATGACGGAACCGCTCCATCATCAGCACAGCGCCACCGCGGCTGATGACAGAGCGGTTCCATCATCAGCAGGGGAGGGGTTAAATGCACCTCCGCTCATAACTCTCCTTTGTGGAGTGGCTCCTGGGAGGTGCAGAAGCTTTAGACAGCAACACCACCTCTTGTGGAGCCTACCTACAGATTCCTGCATTTGAATAAAGAAGCTGTTTTGACACATTATAGTGCTGCTCCACAACCTATGTCAGTCATTTGTCTTCCTTAGAAACATTAATTTTGATTGTTTATCATTTAAGGCAGTTCCCAAGTTGCCCCACGTGTCAAACTTTGCGTGAATTCATTCCCTGTGAACTTAAAACCAAAAATCTTGCTTAGCGTATATTGCTTCTAATAAATAATAAAATTACAAAATATTAACTGACCCAATATATTTTTTTTATACATTTACTTTGTCATTTTTTTCTGGTTTTGACATCTTTCAATATAAAGTACACCACCACATTTAATTTAATTAGAAAAACTCTAAATCATTTGCCATGTATTTCTTTTGAAATAAAAACATTAGGCAATCAATACAACCCACACTAAGCTCGAAAACATCCCATTCTCACCAACTTATACACACTAATAACAAACATCGTTTCTTTAATTTACCTCCCCACACCAGCTCCTTCAAATCCATCACCAGTAACGTCCCGGTATTACTTGCTTTGCCATAAAGCCATATCACGTGTTGCCAATTGTAACTAGTTGGGTAATTCAATTGTTATTTTACACACTCTCTCTCGCAAGTTTCATCTTCTAAAATCGTGGACATGACCATAAGCAGAGTGCGCTTGCTTCCTCGCTGGCATTGGTGTGGGTGTTGGGCTACAACTAGCTCCCAGCCAGGATGAGACTAGAACAAAAGAAGTGATGATGGCCCTTTAAGTGAAAGCATCTTTTGAACCCAGATGGAATTGAAAATAAGGAGTCACCAGACCCTGCAGGTTGATGCTCTTAACACAGAGCAGGGAAAACGTGGGTGTTGCTGATTTTGACCTGGTGTCAGTAAATATTTGCAGTGGGACAGTCAGCAAATTTATATGAGGTCACCCCGGGTCTCTGGCTCAATAATAGGCGTCAGTTCCACGATTCGATAAGATCTCTCTTATTCCGAGTGATGCGACTGAGTGGGTATAGCCATTGCAGGTGTGCACACCCCATTGGAACAGGCGTGTGGCAGTGCTTATGACCGACACCAGACAGGCACCTCAGCAAAACCTAGAAAATGAGCCAACAGTTTTTCTAAATGTGCTTGAAGCAGTTGAGAATATCTGAGAACTTGATGTGACTTGAGACTTCCTGTTCTTCGTTTTGAGAGTGTGTAATTTGAGATGAAGGGAATGGAACCTTAAGACTGTTGCATTTTATTTTTTAATATTTTTTTATTATTCACTATAGGCAGTGTGGTACGTCTTCTCCCTGTTGCCTCTCTGGTTGTATGGCACGTTCTGGCCTCCCTGGAACCAGACAGTGCTCTGATCCTGGTGGAGTATGGCAGAGGAGCTGGACCTGTTTGATCAGAGCTCTGATGCAGGGAGTGATGAGGTGCTCCTAACCCCTGCAGAGCTGATTCGTCGACTGGAAGAGGTGAGTGTCATTGGTGCTCACTTTGGTGCTGAACGGAAAGAGGAATTTACCTAAAGATTTAAGACACATGAAGTGCTTTCTGTGGCCTAACCCCCGCCCCCGTTTTCCCCAGTGGTATCCTCATATTCATCTCCTAGGGCTTTCGTGATGTATTTGTGAGGTTTTTCATGTCTCAGTTGCCCTCTTGGTGTTTTAATGCCTTTAGGGGTGGAATGTTAAACCTTAACTACATGAGACACTTATGATTTCCCTCTGCATTGCAGTCTACACTGATATGACTTTACAGCCAATACTCTCTTTTTATCCATGTCTCGGGCCTCTCAGTCCTGCCACCCGAACTGCAGATTGCATAACACTGCGAGTGTTTCTTCTAAGAAGTGTCACAGCACCCTCTGAAACCGAGCACGTCACCCGGAGCAGCGCCCAGCTCTCTGCTCCCCGGCCATGCCAAACTAAACACCGCAGAAAAAGACGGGGCCCTGAAAGTAGATGGCAGGCATCGGAGGGCAGAGTGCAGAGTGCTGTTGAGGGCAGAGTGCTGTTGAGGGCAGAGTGCTGTTGAGGGCAGAGTGCTGTTGATGGCAGAGTGCTGTGGAGGTGTGAGACCTGGGGTTACCAGCCCTCAAGGGGGTAGCATGGCACGAGCAGCAAGACAGCCAGGGGCTTGTGTGTAAAGCAGCTACTTAACGCACACATCCAATGTAAGACCCAGTGGCGCAATAATGGAGACCACACCAGAAGTTGTATTTGAAAGAATCAAGATCTTTTATATAAGCTTTCAAATAGAGCGTTGCATTATTAATTCGTCAGCATCACATTGAGACTTTTCATGAATTACGTTCCAGTTACAGTTCCTATAAATAGGTGAACATTTCATTAGATTAATAACCAGATCATCTAGCAGTGAAACACTAACTGACCCCGCCTGTCGTATCAAACTCTCTGACAGGCAACGGGGTAACTGTATTAACCTGGAGGATCCTACAAGAAGCGTCTATAGTAATGCATTTAAATATCACACCAGAGCCTCTCATGGACTCTTTTCCTTACAACATATCGGCAAGTACTTATCAGTTCAACAAGGAACTCCAAAGAACATTGTGACAAGCTTTTCTTTTTGTGAATTCCGGCTGGCTTGCGACCTAGATTAGATCATCAGAATTCTATGGAAGCCCACCTCTGCAAGAAAATTCAGGACAGTGAAGTGAATCTCCCTCTCAATTCAGGCTTGTAAATACGGTGCACTATAACCTTTCAGGCTTGTAAATACGGTGCACTATGAACAGTTCAGCTTACAATTATGTGCTCTCTGAACATTACAGGCTTGTAAATATGGCGCACTATAACATTGCAGACTTGTAAATATGGTGCACTATAACATTGCAGACTTGTAAATATGGTGCACTATAACATTGCAGTCTTCAAACTCCATACTCTTGAGGCACAACCGAAGGGGGGCCAACAGGGCCCAGTCTCAGCTAACCCCGGGGGAGGGGCGACCTCGGGCCTCCCTCGGCCTATCGCCCTCCTCCCCAGGGGGTTACCTTGTGTTCTTCGGCCCTCCGGGGCCCTTGCTAAGTATCTACTTTGGGGGGAAGCAGCTCCGGCCCTGTGTGACGCGGGGGCAGTTCCTGGAGCCTCAGCGCCGGGGCGAAGCTGGGCCTGCGTTTGGGGCGGCAAGCGAAGGGGGGCTCTCAGGCTCAGCGGCCCCCTCCGTAGGGAAATGCAGCTCTCTTCAGCCGCCAGGCCGTGTCAGAGGGGCCTGAGAAGACGGCCAAGGTAGGAACAGTGTGGGCCCGGCCGCAGGACCAATCGCGGCACCAGGAGACGGGGGCGCGGCCAATGACAAGGCCGAACCCCTCGTCACGTGACGAAGGCAGCGCTCTGGCTTCAGGCCTAACGAGGCCTGACTAGATTACGCGGCGGCCCTCTCCAAGCTCCCGGGGCCGCCGAGGGACGTCACAGCGCCTCCGCAGCTGTGGGGGCGATCCGGTGCGCTGCGCGACAGCGGCAGACAGCAACAGGCCCACGCAGCGCTCGGAGTCAGCAGGTGAGCGCTCAGGGCAGATGCAGCGCCTCGCTGACCGGATGTTTTCCTGAGGGGGAGAAGCGCTTTAAAATGCCAGTGCCTCGCAGTAGGACTTCAGCGCTAGAGTCTGGAGGCCACAGTTACCTCAGGGCAAGCAGGATGGGAGCAATTACTTCACAGCGCTTGGCAGTGTCAATTACTTCACAGCGCTTGGCAGAGTCAACACAGCGCTTGGCAGAGTCAATTACTTCACAGCGCTTCGCCCACAGTTCAGTCAGGGGAATAATGTCAGCCCAATTGTAGGCAGGGGATGCGCAGGGCAGCACAGTCCAGTACCTGATCCCAGAAAGCAGTCTTCTTGGCGCTTGGATGGCTCTGTGCCCTTGGTTACTGGTTACTTGAAGTTACTGGGGGGGGGGGGGGGGTGATGAGCTGAAGGCCTGAGGAATTTCTCTTCAGTCACTGCAGATGGTCCCTGGGGTTCCCTACCACTGGGCCAGATCGGGGGGGCTAGCTTAGGACACCTCACCCAGCTTGAAAGGCAGCACCTAAATCCTGTCACTCCCAGTAGCATAGGTTCCTCACTAGGCCCTCCCGCCTAAACTCCTGTGTGGGTTCCCCAGGTCAGTGATGCCCCAACTGACTAGAAAGTTTCCCTCCTTTTCCTTATATAGTGTCAGTTGGCAGTGGCAGTTGGTGCCTCCCCTATTCTGGAAGGTTCCTGGAGCTTCCCTCATTCTAGCTATGGGCCGGCTGGCAGGCTGGTATGGCAACATTGTTTAAGGGTTCCAGCCAGCTCCTGGCTACTAGAGTGCGCCTAATCAGACCACGCTGCAGTAGCAGGGGTCAGTGGCAGCCATGTTGAGGGTAGAGGGCACCAACACCTAGCATTGATTTCAATAATACACAGGCCATTACAACTCAATAATACACATTACATTTCAATAATACACAGACCATTAAAGCCTCGCAGGGCCTCGCAGGGCCTATACAATTTCATTATAAAGGGGGGACATCCTAAATTAGGGGTAGCAAAAAGCGAAATATTTCATGGAAAAGGGCCAAGTCCAACAAGAGGGCTGTGTGCCGTAGAGGGCTGTGTGCCGTAGAGGGCTGTGTGCCGTAGATGGCTGTGTGCCGTAGAGGGCTGTGTGCCGTAGAGGGCTGTGTGCGTAGAGGGCTGTGTGCCGTAGAGGGCTGTGTGCCGTAGAGGGCTGTGTGCCGTAGAGGGCTGTGTGCCGTAGAGGGCAGAGTGCCGTCGAGTGCTGTCGAGGGCAGAGTGCCGTCGAGGGCAGAGTGCCGTCGAGGGCAGAGTGCCGTCGAGGGCAGAGGGCTGTCGAGGGCTGTTGAGTGCTGCTGAGGACAGAGTGCAGAGTGACTGTTCCAGAGAGAGCAGGTTATGCTTGTGCGCTTACACGGTGCACTGACACACAGGAGCTAAAACAAAGAACAGCTGAACACGTGTCTTGGGAGCTTCATTGAGGCAGCCGGCCCTCTGTGAGGGGAGTAGCAAGGAGGGGACGCCTCAACCAATCAAGCGCAACTACTCCCAACCTACTGTACGGTACAACACAGGCCAAAGGGCAGTGCTAGGTCTTTTCACATTACGTAGGGTGAGCAGTGTGTGAGTGTATAGTGTGAGCAGTGTGTGAGCGTGCAGGGTGAGCAGTGTGTGAGTATGCAGGGTTAACAGTGTGTGAGCGTGCAGGGTGAACATTGTGTAAGCGTGCAAGGTGAGCAGTCTGTGAGCGTGTAGGGTGAGCAGTGTGTGAGCGTGTAGGGTGAGCAGTGTGTGAGCGTGTAGGGTTAGCAGTGTGTGAGAGTGTAGGGTGAGCAGTGTGAGAGTGTGTGTGCAGGATGAACAGTGTGTGTGTGCAGGATGAACAGTGTGTGTGTGCAGGGTGAACAGTGTGTGTGTGCAGGGTGAACAGTGTGTGTGTGCAGGGTGAACAGTGTGTGTGTGCAGGGTGAACAGTGTGTGTGTGCAGGGTGAACAGTGTGTCAGTGTGCAGGGTGAACAGTGTGTTAGTGTGCAGGGTGAACAGTGTGTCAGTGTGCAGGGTGAACAGTGTGTGAGTGTGCAGGGTGAACAGTGTGTGAGTGTGCAGGGTGAACAGTGTGTGAGTGTGCAGGGTGAACAATTCCAATCCAAACCACATAATTCCACTACACACCACATGCATACACTCCATAACACATGGCTATAAGACATTGCTGTTTGTCTCCATCATTGAGGATGGAACAGGATAGAATTTTGATACTCATTTGTTGAGTGAACCACCCACCATGTTCTCTTAGCCTATTAATTGCAAACCATTAAAAAGCAACCAGCGTATTCTATTTGTTAGACCTACTATTTCTAAATGTCATATCTATGCTCCATTAAACTTTTACATATGAAAAAACAAGCATGTGATTGATCAAAAGTAAAATAAAATGCCCAAAAAGCTTTCTGCTTTTCCAGTTGTGACTATGTTAGTTTTTCGTATAGTACACTCACAGCTCATTCCGATCAAAGCAAAACCCAAGCCTTACACACCTAGTCCTTAAAAAAAATATTTTACAAATAATTTCCCTTTGCTTCATTTGTCACAACTTGTATCAAGGTCATGAGTTTGAAATATTGATAATTGCTCCTCTTTGCATGGCGTTTTAAGTACAATTTTGCATTCTTAATTTGTTGAATTTCATGTTGGGTGTGTGTTTCTTTCTAACTTCATACCATACCATGCAAAAACTACATATTTATTATTCGACATTTTTATGTAGCATTGTGTATTGCACAGAATTTTCACCAATGTGCCTTCCCAGACAGTGTGTATTAGTTATGACTAGAATACATACTTTGTGTACATATTTACATTTATACAGCGAAGCTTGTATCTTAGATGTAACTCCCAGGTAGGTCCATTCCCATTAGATTGAGAGATATCGTGTGGTTATGATATTACTTCCTGTAACATCACTTCTGTGACGTCAGTCCCAGAGGTGTACTAGCATATGTTAATTAGCCACCTCACAGTTTTTTAGATGGTCTGCTCCGTGTTTAGTGTAGTGATAATTTCAGGTGGCTGAAAAGCAGTGTGGGGGAAGAGAGTGCCTTAATATACCTCCCTGTGCCTCCTTTGAATTTCATAACATTTCTCTGCTTGCTCAGCTTTAACAACATTAGATTGCCCCTACATGTCTTCTTACCATGAGATTGTAGGAGAGGGGTCAAAGAGGCATTGGCACTGTATAGTTAGCCGTATTTTCATGGTATCTCACCTTCCACTCTTCTCTTTTTAAACCAGGCGTGGTTGAATGAGAAGTTTGCACCAGAACTGCTGGAGAGTAAATCAGAAATTGTGGAATGCGTCATGGAGCAGTTGAACCACATGGTAATGTATTTGTGTGATTAGATGGTTGCACAGATGCTGCTTGCACGAGGAAGCAAGTTAATCTGATCACATGGCCTCACGGTGCTTGTATTTTTCACAGCTTTATTACACTTTCAGTGCTATCCCGGCTCTGCCTTCTCTTGATGTCAGACTCCCTACACTCTTGTAGAGTTGTTGATTTTGTTATCTATTATGGCTAGTGATAATGTTGAACTTTTAGCAGTAATATTTAACAATATTTTTAGTGTTTGGATATAGACAGCTTTAGCTGTTTGTCGCAAGCGCTAATGAGACTAGTATACAGTTGTGGTATATACTATGGATGGTTACAGTGTGCCTTTGGCTTTGTCTTTGAAGATGTGCAAAAGTTGTTTTTTTTAATTTATTTTTTATACTCAACAATTTCATATGAAAGAAGGGCATTAACCTGCCCCATTGTGTGTATTGCGTGCAGTGCCTGCCACATTTGTTGTCTTTGTCAGTTCTTGTTATATATTGCAAACGCACAATGGTCCTCATAACGGATGGCCCAGAGTGGTATTCCAATGGGGATTGTGGTCCAATGTCTTGCAGTGCTTCACCTCAGTAGCCTTATTTAGGAGTTATATAAAGTTCTGAATGTAACTTTTTGGTTACTGTAGAGCACAAAGATGATGGGATGAATGTCCGGTCTGAAGAAAAGCCTTTCTGTGGGAGAATACATCCATCCAGGTTTGGTAAATGCCCATCGCTGATGCTTTGCGATCGGGGGGTCCTAGAGTTTGTAATGTCCATTTAGAAAGCAAGTCTGAATAGCTCTGTTTTCAGGAGTTTGCTGAATCGTACTTGATTGGGTCCAGATCTCAGTGAGTAGTTGCATGTCTTCCACAGTCTTAACTCCCAAAATTAGCAGTGCTTTGTAAGGGTCAGGAAATATTTATTTGGCTTAAAATTGATTCTGTGCAGTGGTTAAGAGGTGCTTCTTACTGGCCACAGAATCAAATTGTAACACAGTTATTCAGTAGCTTAAAACGCATTACACATCACAAAAGTGCATACTGGTATTCAGACGTGAAGAATAAAATTCTGGATTCCGTATGTAGCAAAAGCAATTTCCACCAAATTTAGAAAACCAAACCTCTTTCACTTCCTGCCTATCCTCCTGACACTAGTTCTTTATAAATCTAAGCTCACAGGCTTTCTTTCCATGGTATGCATTAGGAATGGAGATTATGGATGTTTCGCTTGCCTTTTAGTGGAAAATGATCACAAATGTTTGAGCCCATTAGAAGATATGTTCACTCAGAGGAACAATGGGCTGGTTGGAGTGTTGGCTCAAAAGCTGTACCGGATCTATGGGCTACTGGAGCTAGAGAGAGTTCGGTTGAGCATTCTGAGGGATGTGAGAGAGCTCCCTCTGCACCTGCTTCTTTCCTTGTTGCCTATGTAAATCTGCAGGCCAAATCTAATTATTTTGCCTTGTGTAAAAACTCATGCTTGAAACTGTTAAACCTCCTTTCATACCTTTACCAGGTTTTCGTTAAATTTTACATTGAAAATATACAATTTTGTACATCCATATTTTACAGCACAGGTAAGATTATGAATGTCTGTATAGCAGTTTCATTGATTTGGCGGAAGTGGCAGCACAAGTGTAGTGCTATGACCATGTGATATGCTTCTGTTATTATGTCCCTCATTTTATCCTGCCACTGTGTGGACTTTATTATCCGATTTGTTACGTAGGTGATACTGCAGCGATGTAATGCGTCTGTCCTTAAATCCTTTGCTGCCTAAGTCTTTGTATCTTCAGTGTCCTCTGCATAAAGGCCACTTGCACTGCACATGGATAGACACTACTCCAGTCTTCAAACTTATTTCTGTTGCTTAGAAGTGGGGGAAGGAGGAGGTAATTCGCCATCGTTTCTGTAGAAGTCATTGTAATGTATGTGAGATTGTTGGCAAACCGTTGACTTGTGTCTTCAAATTCACAATTAGCTGGATTAAGACGACTCTGAGCGAATGCATAGTGTACACAGAGTTCACTGCAAGGCTTGGTTCATTTGCCATTATTCTTGGTATCTAGATCCTACACATTGCAACATTTAGGAATAACTAAAATTGTAGAAAAAAAGTCGGGGGAAATTAATTTCCCCATCAACTTAGTGTAGGAGGTTTTAAGAATAAGAAAACTAAAATAGCAGCAATGTTTGCTTTAGTAATTTGTTGGTCCCCCATCTCAATCGGGAGTGATTAGGAGGGCCAGGACATTCTTTATCTCGGATTTGTGTGTAGATTTGCGACATGCAGGTCATGTTGGAAATAATTTAAATGGTTGATGTATTGGCAGTCAGAAGGAAGATGGTGGTCAGGTACGGGTCCTGCCACTACTGAAATCCAAAGGGCTTGCTGGTGTTACAGTGAAAAGGCAGCATATACCCAAATCCAACCGGCAGCAACAAAGGTTTGCCCTGCAGTTCACCATTATTACATGGTGGCGTCCAATGACTTTATCATCTAAACCAGGTGGGTACACCTCAGCATAACCTTTTTTTTTCCAACCAATACATACCCTCCCTTGTTTCATTGCTTTTGTATGTTTTTGTTTAATTTGTGTGCACTTGTATTTTTGTAGCATTGCTTGAAGCTCCACTGCTTGTGATTTAATCTAGTTTAGCTAAGGGTTGTCCATAATTATACAGGGAACAATAAACCTGACCCATTTAGATTGTTTGGCCACAATAAAATGTAAAGAAAATTGGGTCAAAAGCAATTTCAACCTCACAACTTTCTCAAATTGGTTATAAAATAGGAGTTGCAGGAAGTTCAAGTAATCTATGTGTGCCATTTGATGTGGCTTCATATAATAAACCATCACAGCAGAAGACAGTATAGTACTAATTGAATTTTGCAATAATATATGCAATAATAGTCCACCGACCCACATGATTTATCACTCAAATTTCAGATTCACGCACTTTTGGAAATATATTTTTGTCTCAAATTTCAGCTGCCATTGTGGCTGACAGGCCCCAAGATGGTGGTTTCTCTTAGGTGTCCCATCTAGGCCCCCCGTATTGCACCAGCTGGCTGCTCCCTCTGAAGCATTTCTGAGGTCAGAGCAAGGAGGGGAGTACTGGACACCCCTCTGCCTTGAAAGTTCTTAACGCAGCAGCTCCAACCGTTATCTCAAAGGTGTCTTTTAGTATGCTGCGTCTGATCAACTGGTGGCACAGCTCGTGAATGTAGAAGTGAGCAGAGGCAGGCAGCAGGGACCCTGTGGGGTGCCACTCGGGGTGGAAGCCTGAGCAACCTCGAGGTTACCAGTGCTGGTAGTATTGCTGGTGCTCAACAGCTGAGGGGAGGATTTTCAGGATCCCAGCGTAACCAGAGTCAAGGCAGTTCAAAGATGATGCCCAGAGACTCTTGCTGGGGTAGAATGAAGCAAGAGAAAAAGTGTTCATGACCCTGGGGGGTTTGAACAATGGTTGCAAAATACTGGATGGCACCCTTTCCTTGTTTGGGGCAGAAACTCACTAAGAATAGTGAAGGGGTATCCTGAAGTGGACCCACTTGAGGAAAGGGGCTGTGCTTGGGCTCCTTAATCACTCTATGGCCTCTTGGTAGAACATCATTTGGGAACCATATCTGGGAGACTGACAAAAGAGGATTTCTTCAACCCCAGAAGTGGTACCCAGAGTGCAAGAAAAAGCAGCTAGCACACAGTCCACTAAAGAACTGAAGCTTACACCAGGTTAGAAAGCCCTGCTCCGAGATGGCTTATATAAGCCCAAAATAGTATGTGCATTGAGAGCAGTGGAAGACAAGTTGGAGGCACTGACCAACAGAGTGGCATATGCTAAGCGAGAAGGAGAGGCTGTAGACATGGACAGCAAAATACAGGAGCTTGAAGCGCTCAGGACCAATGTGATTGATAGCTTCACATTACTAGAAAACAATATTGAAAGTCTAGACCACATCCACAGAGGAATCCAGTTGTGTGTGCTGGGGACCACCACAGTCCATGCCAACACACTGTGAACAGAACTGTGTACTGTTTGGTGACGTCCTAAGTATGGAAATGGAGATGGTACATCCTGTAGTTGGGGTGTGTTTAGATTACCTCAGTAGAGTGTTGGTTCAATATTGTCTGCAGAGTTGAGGGAAAGCATACAGCGTTTAATAGTCAAGAATGGCAAAGTGATGAAAGATGCAAGGCTCCTTTTCTGCTATGATCTCAGTCCAGATACTTTAGTCTCAAAAACGCCCTGATGAAGGTGAAACAACTTGATGGCAATGGGTATTACAGTGTCAGACGACTTTCCACTGAAACAGAGTGTGACCTCTACTGGAAATAAATATTTGTTCTCACCAGAGTCCATGTGAGGAACTTTTTGGTTAGCATTCCTGCAGACAATGTGACATTGTGAAAAGTGATGAGTAAAGTGGTCCTGGGTTGCTATTTTTCCTGAGGAGAAATGTTTTCTGTCGGAGTTATTAAGGATTCTCCCTCTCCACCACAGCTACTGGGAAGGGTATGAATGGAAGGGGTTGGGTTTTGGGTGTCATTTGCTCTTAGTTCTGTGTATTGTGTCTCCATATTGCCCTGCCGGCACTAGAGCCACTTGTGACTAAATGCAGTGATTGTGGCCTTAGATGAAACGATTGTTTAATTACCAATCTTCAGTATTTATTTGTTTTTTGAGTTTTATATAGTGCGAGCTAGACTCGTAGGTATCAGAACGCTTTACAAGATGTGGGCTTAGGTAATTAGAGCTACAAGCGAGGATAAGTGTAGGGAAAACAGTCAAAAGAAGTACAAGCAATATAAAAATAATATGAGAAAATCAAAAAGTACATAACAAAACATTAGGTATTGACGGTAGTGCAAAAAATAGTGCCCAAATGGATCCGGTGACTGTAATGGAGGAGTTGAGAGGGTGGTTCTCTGTTATGATGTTCTTGATAAATATGCTTTTTTTGTTCAGTTTGCAGAATCCATAAATAAATTAAAGGTAAAATTCAACTGATCTTTTTCAGATCAGATTAGCTTTATTCGATTTTTGTTACATAAAATCATAAAAGCAACATTTCATATATATTCATACAATAAAACCTTTTGTTAAAACAGTATTAAATCAGTTTAAGGTACTTCGCTAATCACTAAATTCCGTTTTCTTAAAACATTTTTTAAAAATCCAGTCATCACCATGGTACAAGTAGCATTTCCCAGTTGCTGCAGGCTAAGAAACGCAGGGCGGCATTGCCGACAGGCACCTTGTTTCAGATACTGTTTGATCCACCTTTTACGCTCACTCTCATACAATTTACAAAACAATACTATATGAAAGGTGGATTGCACCGATATGCAGTCACATGGGCAAGGAGCTAGGGTTCTTGACCAATCGTTTTTACTTGGGAATGTAACTAACCGGTGGAATAAATTAAACCTAAATCTTGTTAAAATGAATCAGTCAAAGCCCAAGTTACATAAGGTCAAATATGGCTGAATTGTGTAGGTAGTCAGCGATAGTTGATGCTCACTAACTGTTTTCTTCGTCATCTCTCCTACACACCTTAAGAGTTCAAAATGAGCCATACATAGCCTCTTCAATTCAGACTTCGAGATGTTCATGATTGAGACTGGATTGCTAAAATACTCAGGCCGTTGTATATCTATAAATATTTTCCTGATATACTCAAGCCAGGCTATGCGCTTTACGTTTTCAAGGGCCATGACATCCTTTATTATATCCTGGTTTAGGACAAGGGCCTCTGAGACCCATACTCTGCGCCAGAGTAGAACCGGTTGTAATTTAATCAAATCGGATATGTAGTCCAACCCCATTTCCTGATGACAATTAAAGACTGAGGTACCTTTTCGGGAGAGCTAAAAGGTATCTAAGGAAGTTATTTTCTTCAACTTGGATCGCCGATGTGTCCTGATACCCCCAGATCCCAGCCCCATACAATGCAACACTTCTGCATTTAGATTTATAAATCTTTAACATGATTTCAGGGGGTCTTTTGCCCAACTTGGCGGCAACATTTCTTAGTGCTCCAATAGTGCGCTTAAAAGATAGGGTCCTATTCTTAATCTCGGGCCCCCAGGAGCCAGAGCCCTCAATTATGACCCCTAGGTATGGGAAAGTTTTTCATAAAATATACTTTTTTTTTGTCCTGAACACCAGCTCACCATTTTCTGAAAAGGCACACACTTTCGCAAATAACTGCTTTCAATTTGTAGCAAATACACAAATTCTGTCCCCTTTTTTGGCTTTTCATTTTCATCAAGTACCAAGTATGTGGACTGATGGTGATTTTATTTTCAGTTGCTACTGTTTTATATGTACAAGTTCTACCATACACACTCAGTTCAGTCTCGTGCATATCTTCGTGTGAAGGGGATGGTCCTTTTATTTCATGGATGGATGCTTCACACCAGAAGTAGTCATTTTATGCTAGGTGTTGGCAATGTAGGCGGTAGTCTGTCGATACATGCCAAGAGTAACCTCATGTTATCAGGGGTGGTCCATGTAGCCAGTGTGGGTTCTGCCCATGTAACCATCCCGGATTTTTTTCTTTTTGATCACCTGGTTTTTGGACCATTTCTGCGAGTGAGCCTACCAACTGGTGAATTGCTCAGTGTAAACACACGGTAAACTGACTGGGCGTGTTTACCAGTAGTGTTCGCCTTTTAAGTTAAGGCTGCTGCAACGTAGCACGGGTAAGGAGCACTTTGTTGGTTACATGTGTGCACATGTGGGGGCTGCTCATGTGAGACTACCTTTGTGCGCAGCCCAGTTACTGCGCACAGGTAGCCTGGCACTGCGGGGACTCTGCAGGGTTAGATTTTTTCTTGGGGTAAGCCCTATAATATTATTAGACACACGTAGGGAACATCATTGTGGGTTACTTTCCTGCCTGCAGAGACACTTTATTATATACATAGGTGGAAATCTGCCTTCGAGAGTAGTTTCTCTCCTCTTTTGCCTACAAAGTCCAGCGAGTTCTCAACCTGGGGCAAAATGTATGTACCAAGATCAAATCTGCAAGTTCCAAGAGGCTATCTGTACACCTTATGTGTCCTCCAGAATTTTCATATTCTCTTGCTCAACTCTGGATCGGAGCCCAGGCCTTTTGTCACCATGCTGGGCCAAGTTAATTACATTGCGATCCAGCAGAACAAAAGCTTCTCCACACACCGGGAGAAATTACCAGTGCTTTACTCTGCTCCTGAGGAGGAAGGGGTGGGTGAAGAAAATCTTCATCTGTTAATTGGCTGTTACACTGTGCATGTGTCTGTGACAGTCAGGCCCACTGAGCAAAGGAGTGAGCCCATACCTCTGGAGCCAACACAGGAGGGACCTCCTGTTTAGAAGTTTTGGTGCGAAATGCCCTGGCACTGATGTCAGTGAGGGTAGAGCAGAGGCGCCCAGAGAACATATAACCAAAGACTCCTGGATGGCGCCATCTTGAATTGCCCCATCATGCTGTGCAGGAGGATTGGCATAGGGTGGTGCGGTGATGTGGCACCCTAGGACTGACCACTGGTGCCTGGTATGTAGAACTCTCTGCCCCCATTTAAAGTCTTGCACAAGGGAGAGAGTTCTTTTTGTTGTAGCCGGACATTTGGACAGGGCGGTGGCAGCCATGGAAAGAGGAACCCTGGATGCCCACCTGTGCTAAAGACTCTGCCTACAGTTGAACCAGGACTAGAGGGTCTCTATCCAGGACCACGGAACCGGATCTCCTTATAGCCCCTAAACATCAGTTGGAGGGATGGGGAAAGAAGTGGACATCTGCACCCAGGAGGAGAGAAGCCCCATAAGACATGGAAAGGAACAAGGCTGGCGCAGGTAACCAGCATCTTGCAAAGTGTTCCGCCTTGGAGGCCTAAAGAAAAGACTCCCGGTGCTAGGTCTCGCCATCCTGAGCAAAGTGGCCTCAAGATCATGCAAAATGCCCCAACAGGGTCTGATATAGACATGGGAGAAGAATTTGACTTTTGACCACTACAGTGAGGACACCAACAAGGAGCTTCGCTGCCCAAAGCCAAGAAAACCTTGGAGGTGCCCTGGGTTTTAGATGATAAGCATTTTTTTTAATGTTAAATCCTAGGAGGGGGCATGTGGGGCCCCCTCGCCAGAGCTCTGGAGACCCGGGGGACCCAAACACCTGGCCAGTTTATGGATATTGGGGCCCAGGACCCCATTTCTGGTCTGCCAGCCAGCAAGAAATTGAGGAAACGCTGTTGCACATTTACTGGCCCAATCTCTCCCACCCCCGGAAAAACATAGGGGTCCAGGACCACATCCTTTGGCACCTGCCATTAGTGGTGGTGGAGGAGGAGCACTGCAGCATTCCCCTGCAAAGAGGAAAGGCCGGGACCTAATCGCTATGCCCCAATGTACAACGATCGGGAGGAGGGGGAAAGGTGAGGGGGGAGCGTAGCCATGCCACCTTCGCTGTGGTGGGCCTGCCTCCGCTCCCGGTGTCTGGAGCACCCCATTATGCCCTGCGGTACTTAAAACTAAGTCTCTGGCTGTTTTGGATGGCTTCAGGACGGAAGGGGCCCCATCATCAAGAAAAAGAGCGCTTAAGTTGAGTTGTATGAGTGCAGCAGCTGCCCCTAACGAAACTCAAAAGGATTTTTAAAAGGTGACCCTAAGTTTGCAGGGTCTAAGAAAGGATGACCATGCCCACCCTAGGACTGAAGCTGAATTCAGACAAGACGAAGGTCCTCATTTTTGGACCCACCCCATCAGCCTGGGACGACTCTTGGTGGCCCACATCGCTAGGCACAGCCCCGGAACCCACTGACCACGCACGCAACCTGGGGTCCTCCTCGACTCCACCCTCTCCATGACCATCAACTCCACCCTCTCCATGACCACCAGTCAAGTCAATGCCGTCTCTGCATCCTGCTTCAACACCCTCCGAATGCTCCGCAGGATCTTCAAGTGGATCCCTCCCGACCCGAGAAAAACCGTCACCCAGGCCCTCGTCACCAGCAGACTCGACTACGCGAACTCTCTCTACTCAGGAACAACAACCAAGCTCCTGAGACGACTACAACAAATCCAGAACGCCTTGGCACGCCTGATCCTCGACGTCCCCCGACGCTGCCACATCACACCCCACCTGAGAGGCCTGCACTGGCTCCCCGTCAACAAGAGGATCACCTTCAAATATATCATCCACGCACACAAAGCACTACACAACGCCGGAACTACATACCTCAACAACCGACTCAGCTTCCACATCCCCACCCGAAGCCTCCGCTCTGGCAACCTCACCCCCCAGCGCCTTGAGACCCTCACAGGTATGTAGCGCGCTTTAGAACTGCATTGATTGATTGAGTGATTTAATTAATTTATAAGCATTCCCCAGGCTGGAGCTTTAGCTCTACAGCCGGGAGAGCAGTGCCCTTTAAGGGCTTGTTTTGTGGCTGCAGTTTATATGACATATGGTTGTTTAAAAAGGACAGACGTGGTTCATGTTTGTAAGTGCTTTGACTTCTCGTCAGGGGTAGTAAGTGCTATATAAATACAATACAAGGATTTATTTAAAAGGGTTATGTACATTGCCTTATTTAAAGGTTGTTATTGCTGACAGCAATGTTTATTCCTGAAAGGCTGTAATGGTTTTTAATTATAATGCATGCACATGATTACAATGCTGTATTACTTATGATTGCAGATGAATTATGTCAAGTCAAGTCAAGTCAAGTCAAGTGGATTTATATAGCGCGCTACATACCCAGAGGGTCTCAAGGCGCTTGAGGAAGGGTGGGGAATTACTTGTCAAATATCCAAGTTTTAAGTTGCTTTCTGAATGCTAGGTGGTTCTGAGTGAGACGAAGGTGAGTGGGGAGTGAGTTCCAGGTTTTAGCTGCCAGGTAGGAGAAGGATCTACCTCCCATGGTGGTTTTATTGATGCGAGGTACGGTAGCAAGGGCTTGGTTGGAGGATCGTAGCTGGCGGGGGAGGGGGGGGGGGGGTGTAGAAGCAAAGTCGTGTGTTGAGGCAATCGGGTCCAAGTTCGTAAAGTGCTTTGTGTGCGTGGGTTAGGAGGCGGAAAGTAATCCTCTTATTGACGGGGGGCCAGTGGAGTTTTTTCAGGTGACTGGAGATGTGGTCTTTACGCGGGATGTCTAGTATGAGTCTGGCTGATGCGTTCTGGATGCGTTGGAGTTTTTTCTGGAGTTTTGCGGTGGTACCGGCGTATAGGGTGTTTCCGTAGTCCAGGCGGCTTGTAACCAGTGCATGGGTGACCGTTTTTCTGGTTTCGGTGGGGATCCAGCGAAATGTTTTTTTGAGCATGCGAAGAATGTTGAAGCAAGATGATGAGGCGGCGCTGACCTGTCTGGACATCAAGAGTGAGGAGTCTAGGATGACGCCCAGGTTCCGTGCGTGATCCGTCGGGATGGGTGCTTTTCCAAGAGCCTCTGGCCACCAGGAGTCATCCCAGGCGGAGGGGGAGGTTCCTAAGATAAGGACTTCTGTTTTGTCTGAGTTAAGTTTTAGACGGCTATGCTTCATCCATTCGGCTACTTCTTTCATTCCTTCATGTAGGTTGGTTTTGGCGGTATTAGGGTCTTTGGTGAGTGAGAGGATTATTTGGGTGTCATCAGCGTAGGAGATGATGTTGAGGTTGTGTTGGCGTGCGATGGCTGCGAGGGGGCTCATGCATACGTTGAAGAGGGTGGGGCTGAGTGAGGATCCTTGTGGTACGCCGCAGATGACTTCAGTGGCCTCTGACTTGAATGGTGGGAGGCGGACTCTCTGGGTTCTTCCGGTGAGGAACGAGGTGATCCATTCCAGTGCTTTTCCTTGGATTCCGATGTTTCTGAGGCGCTGTAGTAGGGTGCTATGGCAGACTGTGTCGAAGGCTGCGGAGAGGTCGAGGAGGATGAGGGCGACTGTGTCTCCATTGTCCAGTGGAGTTCGAATGTCGTCTGTTGCGGCGATGAGGGCGGTCTCCGTGCTGTGTTTGGCTCAGAAGCCGGACTGTGAGGGGACGAGGGATTTGTTGGTTTCGAGGTAGGCGGCGAGCTGGTTGTTGACAGCTTTCTCGATGACTTTGGCTGGGAATGGAAGGAGCGAGATGGGGCGGTAGTTTTTGAGTTCGGTGGGGTCAGCTGTGGGTTTTTTCAGAAGGGCGCTAAGTTCGGCGTGTTTCCAGCTTTCTGGGAAGGTGGCGGAGTTGAGGGAGCAGTTGATGACGTCTCGAAGGTGTGGTGCTATGATGGAATCAGCTTTGTTGAAGATGTGGTGAGGGCATGGGTCTGTGGGGGATCCTGAGTGGATGGAGTTCATCAGGCGGATGGTGTCTTCAGTGGAGATTGGGTTCCAGTCATTAAGGATGTTCAAGGGGGGTGAAGGTCCTGCAGAGGGTTGGGTGGGTTGGTCTCCGGATTGGTTGTCGAAGCTGTTGTGGATGTCTGCGATTTTGTTGTGGAAGAACGAAGCTAGGGAGTCGCAGAGGGCTTGAGAGGGGGTGATGTCGTTGGAGTTGGCTGAGGGGTTGGTAAACTCTTTGACGATGTTGAATAATTCCTTGCTGTTGTGGGCGTTATCTAGTCGGTCTTTGAATGCGGCTTTCTTTGCAGTCCGGATCAGTTGGTGGTGTATGCGGGTGGCGTTTTTTAAGGCGTCCCTGGTGCTGGTGTTTGGGTCTTTTTTCCAGGCCTTCTCGAGGGAGCGACAGAGTTTCTTCGATTTCTTAAGATCATCGTTGAACCAGGAGGCGTTTTTGCTGCCTAGTTTGGTTTGACGTTTTTTCAACAGTGCTAGGATGTCGGCGCTGTTCGATAGCCGTTGGGTGAGGTTAATGGCTGCTTGGTCGGGGTTTGAGGAGTGGACAAGGGGTTTTGAAGCAGCGATGAGGAGATCTGGTCGATGGTGATTTTGTTCCAGTTTCTTCGTAGAGTAGGTTGAGGATGGTTGTGAGTTGTGGTCTTATTGTAGGTAAAGTGAACGCAGCTGTGGTCTGTCCAATGTAGAGTTGTGGTGTGACTGAAAGAGACATGTTTGCTGGAGGAGAAGATAGGGTCGAGTGTGTGACCTGCGATGTGGGTGGGGGTATTAACAAGTTGCTTGAGTCCGAGGTTGGCGAGATTGTCCAGAAGGGTGGAGGCCTTGCTGTCATTGCTATTTTACAGGTGAAAGTTGAGGTCTCCCAGTAGAATGTATTCCTCGGAGGGGAGGGCGTGTGGGGTGATAAAGTCGGTGATGTCGTCACTGAATTGTGCGCGGGATCCTGGAGGTCGGTAGAGGAGGGTGCCTCTGAGTGTGGTCTTGGGATCGGTGTGGATCTGGAAGTGAAGGTGTTCGGCGCTGGTAAGGTTGACGTCTGAGCTGGTTGAGATGCGGATGGAGTTCTTATGGACGATAGCGATGCCTCCTCCTGTTTGGTCGGTGCGGTCCTTACGGATGATCTTGTATCCTTTCGGGATGGCAATGGTGATGTCTGGGGCTGATGAGGCGTTCATCCATGCTTCTGTTAGGAAGGCGACGTCGGGAGAGATGGTGTCAAGTAGATTCCAGAGGTCGATGGCGTGTCTGTGGATTGAGCGGGTATTGAGCAGGATGCATTGTAGGTGGTTGGAATCAGCTATCTGTTGTGTGTTCGTGGATGAGGAGTTGTTCTTGGTGCCGTCGAACTTGCAGGAGTTGCAGGAGAAGGGTCCATGGGTGAGTCCAGGAGCGGCTTGGGCGCAGTTGGGGTGACGGCCGGGGTTTAGGGCTATGAGGGTGGTGGCGTCGTATGTAATGCGGGAGGGCTGGGCATTGCGTGGACCAGGGGGTCTGGCGCTGGGCGCGGTCGGGCGTAGACAGGCTTACCTTTGGCGCACCTTCGGCGTGGCCGTAGCGCGTGGATGCTGCGCGTGGGACCATCTGACTTAAATGGATGGTGGAGGGGGCGGAGCGTGGGAGGGTCAGCTGGGAGGCGGGATCGGGGAGGCGGGCCAGGGGATAGCACAACAACAAAATGGAGGGCAGAAATGAAAGTGAAAACAGCGAGGGCACAGCACACTGCTCGCCAGCAAGCAATCAAAGGCTCCTAAATCCAACAAAATATTTCCACCTAAAGCGCTATTCACATAACAACCAGCCTTGAAAGCGTAACACAGCAATGATGTTAAAGCGATAAATACAGAGCGCTAAGCAAATAAGCACAATTAGGTTTCCAAAGCGCTTCACGATCAGCTTCAAAGCGCAATTATAGTAAGACAAGCTACGATACACGCTGTTATTTTCACAGTGAATGAAGCACAAAGCGCAATGCAAATGAGTGAAATAAAGTTTCCAAAGCTCTGCACGAGCAAGAGCTTCAAAGCGCGATTATTCTGTCTGAAGCTACAATACCAGGCGCAGTCTGGAGGTCGCAGGTGCAAGGGGCTTCAGCTGCGGTATAGGTGCTGCAAATAAATCGAGCAAGGGAGCGTGGGGGAGCGACCGTGAGGTATTATGACTTGCGATTCTGGTCTTTGAGTATGGTAGCATTGACCTGAAGTAAAGTGACACCCACTATGGGGTTATGTGTTGCATTGTACTGTGTTTGGGATACTCTGATGTTTGGATTCATGACCTTTTAGAAGTCAAATGTAATGTTGTTGGAGGTATTTCTTCCAGCCTTATGTATTATTGTAAATGTCTTCATAGTTTTAAGTAGTGTGTAATAAATGTACTTTCCAATTTACAAAGAAGCACAGACTGGACAATCATTTATTGAGTGTTGTTGTTGTGTGCCAGCGAGAGGTGATAACTAGCCCACACTACCTCCCCTGAGGAGGCCTTTGACTGCTCTACTTCACAACCCTGAGACGTTCGAGCGGCTACAATGGGGGATTTGATTCCCAGTGAAGGGGTGAATCGGGATCCATTGCTTGTACAGGCCACACAACTAATGGCCCGTTTCTTACAGCCAGGAATGCAATTTGTATGCCAGGTTATAAGTCATGAATTGCCTTCATATACCAGAGTAAAAACCTGACTTTCTGTAAAATGATGGCAAGACAGATGGCTGCAGAGCCTATGCCAGCCAAAGGATCTGCCGGCATAGACAAAACTGTACCTTTCAGCAGGACTAGCAATTCCACCCTGTTAACAGAAAGTGTTTGTAAGCATAGTCCATAGTGATTTTACCAGAATTCTGTGGTGCGAATAGCTTCATGGTGCTTGTTTGGATTTATCATTGGAAACTGTTAAATGAATGTTTTGAACAGGAAACTGCTCCGCAGTACATCTCAGCTTTGTAAAGGTACGAGCTAAAGAAACCTTTGACTTAATCACTAAACAGAAACCTCCTGTCTGTAAAAGTGAGTGATGTCACCCTTGGCGTCAAAGCACCCAAAGGCTCCAGACATGCACGTTTTTATTGAGGAGTGTCCTGTAAATTAGGGATTCCTAATAAAAGATCTAAGCTTGATAAAGGGAGTGTGACATCAGCCAGCGTTATCAGCTTAAACTACCAGCAGAGGAATAAGAGACTTGCCATCTTATTGGGAGAAATGTTGTTTCCTCTGAATTGTTGGTTAGCAGTTCAAGATCCTTGCATAACAATCTAGCCTCTCTTGACCCAATTTCAGTGGAGCCAACTCACATCTGGGTTTACCCTGGCTTTGGCAATGCTTTTTAGTTTTTTCTAGGTACATTTGTAGGCTTTGGTAGCACCCAATGCTATGCCTTATTGGAAAGCTGTTTGTACAGCACATGTGCATGGTTGAACATTCATGTCAGGAAACTGCTCTACGGCCATGGAGTCCAAGAGCCATGGCGTCCTAAGCAGCGTGCTTCTCAGTGTGACTTTGTGAGTGAACCTTTGGCCTGGGGAATGTGTAGAGGCGCTACTCCAAAGCAGTGCGCTCCTGTCAGAATGAATGCAGCAGGTGCAGTGGGCCCGCAACCTCTGGGTCCCGGTGCTTCTGTGTCTACTGCATTAGTAGTAGGGATGCCCCGGTTGCAGAGCACCTATTTTATCATATATGCTTAGCACAACCTAAAAACACCAGACATGAATGAACCAGATGACCATGCTGTAATGTGAAAGAAATAACTGTCATAAGTTTATTGAAACAAAGGCTTGGTTACTTTACGGTTGATTCAGGTAGACTGCGACAAGTTACCAACATTTTAGTTCTCATACATTCTCGGAGACAAAATATCGAGGAATTATTTTACGTCTGCTGCTGGTTTTAATTTGATACTTGTATTCCAATATCTAACTCGCCTGAAATACAGTGCTTATGAAAAAGGAGTGTCCCTCCATGCCATCCCTCAAGTTGCTTAGGATTCCACTTGCCTTCTAGAATAATAAGGAATAATGTCACAAACATGTCAAGGCTTCCACATAGAAGGAAAAAAACTGTTTCCGGAGTACCTTTGCTGTTCCATGATGGTTTAGGCTCACCTTGTAACCCCACCATGTGACTTTGTTAAATAAATATTTATTATCTTGATACAAGACGCATGTGATCTTTGAGTGATAGGTTGGGTAGTTTTGCTGTCCACCCTTCAGCAAAAAGAAGCCAGTCAAATTCCCAGCTGGCTCAAATATTCTTTCTGGTTTCAGTCTGCCAGATGTGATGTGACGTTGTTGAGAAACTGTTGCATTTTGGTTGCACCTCCTTAGTGCATGCGTACCCCTGAATAAAACTGGAAAAAAAGAAACCATAGACCCTTGCCATCGGTACAACTTGTTAATGTCACCCTATATGTGGCATGGCCAGATGGAGAGCCTCTGGGCTCCTATGGGTAGATGATAAATAAGGTGTGCCCAAGAATGGGGTGTTCCTTTTTGCGATTCCAACTCTTCCATGTTTCTGTTTTCTTCAGCAGGCAAGAAGAATGGTGGAGCAGTGGGGAGTGTGGGTGTGGATTTGTTAATCTGTGCTGGGAGAGATGGAGGTCTAAGTTGTAATGACAGTTGTTTTCACGCTCTATGCGTGTTGAAATAACAGTTGTTGGCACACGCCATACCACTTAGATGGCGCATGACAATAACTGGCACACAACTCGCCTACTTGAGAGCAGGTTTTGTGATGTATTGCCCTTTCCAAGTTCTCCTTGGTTCTCCTTTACAGTTCACATTCCAGCTTACCGTTATACGTTGATCCTGACAGTTATACCCCAGCTGCAGGACTGACCAGAGGTGTATGGGGCTGTTACATTAAACTTGAAGTAACGAACCTGAGAGTGCTCCAGCTTCTTTATTACAGAGTGGCAACGAGCAGATAAGCCCTCACGTCGAATTTCATATTTGAAATCCTGAGACTTGCCACCAGTACGTGTCCCTGGTAGTGGAGTCATCCATGCTTTGTGGCTATTACTGTCCAGTGAGAGAATTGACAGAAGGCGAGCGAAGGTGTCTGCCAGTGTCTGAAGTGAACATGAAATTAAATTGCCATCAAAACTGTGGTGAAATGATCAGTGCTGTAAATTTATTTCTGTAAACATTCTCAATTTCGTCTGAGCTCTGTTGACTGAGATCCAAATGCAGCCAGAGCACAGAGGGCTGATAGGAGTGGGTACGCTGGGAGTATTTACCAATGTGATGATGCATGTGATCTCAGGAGTATCATCTGTCTGGACAGAGGGTGTAACGACTGGATTTTTGGACCAGATGGGATCAGCTCCTGAGAGCCCCTCTAACCCAGCCGAAACGTAACCACCTTCCTCCTCAGGACCATCTATCCAGGCACCTACCTGAGGATGGGGAACTCGCAATATACAAGCTCATATCATCAGAAACACCACTAAATCTATAGGGATACTAAGAATACTCACTGATTACTAAGGACATCCTTGCCCTACACCACACTCATACCTCATAGTCTCGCGACCACATGGGTCCAGACTAATCTACCCTGGGGCAGTTCTGATTATCTACCATTACACACTGATCACCCTCAGTGCTCACTCAAGCCGCAATCTTGCGGGTATACACACTGCTCACCCTCAGTGCTCACTCGACACACAATCCAGCGTGCCACATACACTGGGCTGCAGCCCCAGTGCTCTCATTCACACACGATCTACAATCCGGCAGATCTAAACACTGGTCTCCTTCCCAGTGCTCTCATTCACACACGATCTACAATCCGGCAGATCTACGCACTGACCACAATCAGTGCTCTCACTAACGCCACTTACCAATGACGACCACTTTCCTATGAATACCTTCAGCTCTCTGTCTCTATGTTGGGAAGTCTCTCTCACTATTCACTAAGGGTTCGCTACTACAATAATATTATGGGATGGCCAAATTACCTGGTATAAACTTTAACCCTTAGTTGCAGGTCTCCTATCTCCCTAATTATTCAACTATCACTTACCTGATCAGGGGTAACATCTGTTCAAACAGTAATACCTGACTAGGAGACAAGGTTACCTCCACTGTATGGGGACAAAAGATATACACCACACTAGTTCACTAAGAACTGGAGTATCTTTATTTTAACAATGATGAAATACACATACACAGATCTGCGGGGTCTCTATGACTAACAGAAACTTTAACACACCGCTGAAAGAAAAGGATTAGATATACAGGGACAATGTTATCTGCGGGGTAACAGGAACTTTTAACACACCGCTGGAAGAAAAGGATTAGATATACAATAGCCTAGGGAATAAGGACAAGATTAAGGTGTAAGTATAAAGAACGAGGTCACCTTGGGAGTATGAAGTCTTGCTCTAGCTGTCATCTGGGCTCCTCTCTCGTCTGTGCCTTGGCTCATCTCAGACTCTCTCTCCTGCACTCTTGGATACACATCTGCGCTGATCACTTTGCACTGGATTTCTCTCCCCCACGGACTCTCTCCACCTTCCAACTTCAATCTAATGGTTTCTGCCGCTCTGATAACTGTTCATTCCACTAGCTTGTTCACTCTGGGTAAAGTCTCTGTGCCAATGTCCAATTAACTCCAGCTGCTCCAACAGGTTAATCCACGATATAACTTCAGTCTCTTCTAAAAGGCATTACTTCAGACTCCAGCTATTCACAACTCCTCCCGATAAGTAACTGCTTCTGACTGCTTCCTTCAGTTCCAGCTCACTGACTGTCTGTTTGTCTTCTCTCTGTTCCAAGCATTTTCTGTCTCTTCTCCTCCAACTCAACTAACACTCTCTGCTCCTCCAATTCAACTCTCTCTCTCTGCTCCTCCAACTCAACTAACTGCAACTTCAGCTCAGCTCTCTCTAGCTCGAACTCTTTTTGCAACTCCAACAACTAACTGACTCCGCCTCTGCACTTCACTAATATAGAATGCTGTCTCCTCATGGAAAGTTCCAGCCAGCAGCTTCCTCCCACCGATCCCAGGCACCAGGCTCCTTGCGCTAGACGCTCCCAGAGTGACCAGCTGCTTGTTTCGTCTAGAGACCTGAGCCCAGAGACACTTCCTGATTAGATTCAGCTCTGGCCGGTTCTCTCCGGTTCGCTTAGGGCGAACAACAGCTCAAACCCAAAATATTACCTTTTCCCTTGAAGCCTCTCAGCTCCATCAAAATGGAGTCTCTCTAGTTCTGGACCTTGTAGGCCTAAGAAGGATGAAATAACCCTTAGCTCTGTCAGAGTACCTACATAAACCATACCAATGTGTAATATAAAGTCAGGACCACAGGATCCAACCTCTACTATAAGCAATAATGACAGGCCAAAGCCAATAGACAATAGATGGCCTCTTCTAGGTCTGGAAGAAAGGGCTTAAAAAGGCCAACACAAGCTAGGAATACATATCCTAGATGTGAGCAAGATTAAAGTCTATATCACTCCCAAAATAGGGCCAAAAAGCCGGTCTATACAGAGGGTCACCTGACAACTGCCGAATCTTGTTTATTTTTCCGCAGGAGGAGAATCTCAAGAGGGCGAAGAGCGGTGATCTGAAGGTTAGCATCCACCGGATGGAGATTGAGAGAGTGCGCTATATTCTCAGCAGCTACCTCCGTAGCAGACTTATGAAGGTAAGACAATGGTTTCATGGAGTTTGTCCCCCGGACAGGCCATGAATTTTGGAAGGCAAGAACTGAGGTACCTCTTAAGTAAATTCACCATGTCCTTAAGACTGACTTGTATGGTATGGTATGACATCTACACTGCAGCTGTAAGTAAGGCAAAGAATCTTGTATGTAATTTTGTCTTAAATTCTAGTCTGTATACGCTTTAGAGATTGTAGTTTTTGTTGGGTGAGGCTTGTCTCCCGGCTGTGCTTTGGTAATTTTGAAGCCTTATAATTTGATAACATGTTCTAATTTCTCTAATTTAGTAGTCTGTAGTAATAAGGTGTTATGCAGGTTAAATGTAACGTTCACTTCGGCCTCCTCCATCATGGATGGGGATGAATTGGAGAGTCTTTGCAGGAGCCAGATTTTGTGAAATTGTATTATGACAACAGCTCCCATGTGCACACTTAAGCTGAGGCCTGAATTCATTATCACTCCAGGTGTGCGCTTTTGTTTTGATAAGTATTCCCTCTTGAAAAATAGTACTTACTTTGAGCCGGTGTCTGTCCTACCACCAGTATCTCTTTTTGGGCCGATCTGATTTAGGCTATTACGTGACTGAAACACATGCTGCTGAACTGTGAATGCAACATCTGTGATGGAAATCAAATTGGATGTCTGAAGAGGATTCCGGAGTTATAACTCGGGTGTATGGAATGCAGAGCAGATGGTTCAATAGGTTATAGTCAGGGTAGCAGCTTCTACCGAAGACTAGTCATTTTGCAATGTCATTGATACCCAGAGACTCTGGGGTCATGAATTAATTGTCAAGAAGAAAAAGTAAATTGGACTCCGCTAATAGCTCCACGTCATAACACGATTCCTTTTACTCTTCTTAAATTAAATCGAGCATTGTCACCAAAATTAATACTTGCAGTTTGTAAGTGTATCTTGAAAACACTGACGGTCCCCAACTTCTGGCCTGGTAGTGTAAGGATTGCAACAAGAGTGATAGATCACAAATTAGTAATTAGAGAATGGTAGATCTACTTAATGTTGAAAGCAGAGTTTTGACAAACCCCTTTTTATCTGGAACGCTGTATTTGCAAGAAAAACGTAATCCCCATTTTCTAGGCTGGTCTTTTAAGGGAGAATCAACTATGGATAAAGTTACAGTATACATAGATTAAAACCTGGTTGAGTAGTCTCTGCCTCCCCTCTATTACCACTATGTATGGTAGACCTAGTTACACCATTTGCAATAATAAATAGCTTCTCCCCGTGGCTTAGTGTCACAC
Organism: Lissotriton vulgaris; assembly: GCF_964263255.1. NCBI lineage: Eukaryota > Metazoa > Chordata > Amphibia > Caudata > Salamandridae > Lissotriton > Lissotriton vulgaris. The sequence continues at coordinate 546,737,425 of NC_141699.1, read as the reverse complement.
ACCAAATACCATTAACTTATACAGCTGATGTTATCATACTGGACCAGACTCCCATAGGCCTTGAAAGGATTGTGACTTCGATATGTGATCATAATATACTGAAAAAGATACAAATGTATCTCAAAAAGACAAGTTATTTCTTTTGGGATAGGTAGGCTAACTCTAATTGTGTGACCGATGGTTATAGAGTTCAGTTGGTAACATAATATAAATATCTGAGTGAATTATTAAGTTGAAAGCCACACTTTAGGGATATCGCTTGCTGGGTTAGTAGAGGCTGCTCAGGTTTTGCACATTCTAAAAGCCAATTCTTTCCTCTAACACTTCGTCCGTTGCTAAGTTTTTGAGGCCAAGGTTGTACTTCTTGACTGCTCAGTCGTGTTCCATGATCATTGTAAAGACACTTTAAAAATGATAGAGTGTAATGAGTTGTGTAAACTCTTTCATACTAGTCCACAACTCCACAGTTTTTGAGACTTGTTAGGTGTACCTGTTTTCTCAACAAGAGCAGATGTGAGTTTGTAATATATAATCATCTCTCCTACAGTGTATGCCAGTAGTTCTTAAGCATTGGACTTCAGTGGACACCCACTACTTACTGGACCCAAACAACCCCACTGAATAATTGTTTTTATAGAGTTTTGCAGCAGAAAACAGTATAATCATTCCAAGCGTACAGTGCAGTAATATTCTTTGTTATGAAGAACAATATAACAATTAAAGAGAGAGAAAATAAACCAATAACAGATACCTTCTATTGATTGGTATATCGCATACGTGCATATGACTCTCTTTGCACTCTTTACATAGATATCTAGTCCGGTTGTTGCGTTTCCCTATGAAGCTCCCTTCACAGTTATAAATTATGCAGAATCTACATAATTTTGAGTCAATAAATATTCTCTCAGGGTTGTCTAGATATCTGTGGGTCTGGAAGTGAACGGCAGTTCCTCAGCATATAGTTCCAGCTGTTCACAGCAGTATATTATATCTTTTATCCACATATCAGTTTTTGGAACCAATGACTTTCCCATGTAAATAAAACTCTCCTCTTTGTAATTAAGAGGGCCTCTCGCAAACCTTCCCATAGAGGCTTTGATTTGGGAGACATATCCCAGGAGGCACTCAAGTGGTGTGCATTGTAAAACCTGTCTCGTCATGGTGTGAATAATAGTAACAACAGTTTCCCAATAATTGAACACCGGAACACATTGCCATGCAAGATGAAAGAAGTCCGCCCCACCTTGGCCACATCTCCTACAAGTGTCGGAGTCTCTGAGGCCTATTTTGTGTAATTTAACAGGTGCGCAAAAGACTTGATGCAAAAACTTAAAATGAATATTTCTCAGATTACTGTTTGAAGTCAAGCGGCCAGTCAGTGCACAAATCTGTTCCCAGTCCCTGTCAGTGATCGGGGGGTCATTATAGTGTTCCATCGCTCCAGGCTCCTATCTGGTCTATGGGCTGTCTCCCCCTGAACCGCTTTATATAACTTGATCAGCTTCTTCCTAGTTGGGGCTACTATCAATGATTGTAGGGACTTAAGTGATACTGACTCATCAGGAAAAGTAGTGTAATGGTCTCTCACTGCACGCTTCTATCTGTAGCAGGTGTACTGAAATAGCGGGGTGGGATTTTGAATGTAAGTTAAATCGTCGTCTGTGATGTTCTTTCCCCCGGGTAGAGATCGCTCATGTGTGTGATTTCAGCCTCCCTTAGAGCAGTTATAGGCCCAGTTTCTTGTGCCTCGGATAATGCCGTGTGCCCATCCAGGCGCAGTGCTGGTGCGTACAAAGGGAGTTTGTGTGCCCGCCTGCCAGTCGCCTTCCAGGCCGCAACAGTGGTGTCTATTGTGTTGATCTCCGTCCTGGGCGTCTGACTATGAGTATGTGTGATAATGCTCCTGAAAGGCACAGGGTGATCATCCCCGTCTTCTACAGCCACATGCGGGATATAGTCATGAGATTTAAACCAGTAGTATGCATACAAGTCTGCAGCAGTGAACCCTCCCTTTTCATAAGTCAACGTTAATGTAATCCAGCTAATTCTAGGTTGCTTATTCCCCCATACTAACCTCAAAAGTTGAGTTTGTACAGTTTTAAAAAAGTGTTTTGTCAGCGGGATTGGAATATTGCAAAAAAGATATAAGAACTTAGGAAGTATGACAATATTTATTACAGCTATGCGATCCTCCAGGGACAGCAGCAGTCTGGCCCAGCGGTCAACTTGCTGCACCAAGGTGGTATAAGCTTGACAATAATTATCCTTGCCCACAACCTCAGGGTCTCGGTGTACCCATGCTCCGAGGTATTTGACCAGTTCTTCTGACCATACCAATGGGTAGTTCACTTCGGGCGGGGACTTGGCAAGCGTTAGAGGGATGATGACCGATTTTGCCCAATTTATCTGTAGGCCTGAAAATAGGCCAAATTTAATATATTCTTGTATAATCTGAGATAAGTAACTCCGGGGCTCGCGAATAAAAAGGACCATATCGCCGGCATATAGTGAAATTCCGACCGTCCGGTGATTAAAATTTAGGGCAGCAGCCCTGTGACTTTGCCTGATTTTACACGCTAGAGGCTCCAAAACGAGAGCAAAAAGAATGGGGGACAGCCCTGTCTGGTACCATGTTCTATCATAAAAGGTTCTGATGTGAGGACGCCCACTCGAACTATTGCTGAGGCATCAGTATAGAGAACCTATATCCAGCAAAATGAAGGGGAATCCCATTCGGTGTAAAGTATGCATCATATATTTTCATTTTATAGAGTTGAACGCTTTTGCAGCGTCCAACAGAACTGCAACAGCTGATAGGTCCAGGTTAAGCAGATGGAACATGGCAAAGATAGTGCGTAAGTTGTGGGAAGTAGAGCGTTCGCAATAAATCCAAATTGGTCAGGGAGCACCAAAAGTGTCATTAAAGGTTGTATTTTAGTGGCCAGAATTTTTGCTAAAGTTTCTGCAGCCAAATTAATCAGTGAGAGTGGGCGATAATTCACAATGTGTGGGAGATTTATCTTTCTTAAGAAGAGTGATAATGGTGGCCTGACGTAGGGAAGGAGGGTGAATACCTGACTCATGAGCTTCCGCATACATCTCCAGCAAGTGTGGTATGAGAAGGACCGCATAAGCGTTTGTAAATATCCGCCGTCAGGCCATCCGGCCCTGGAGCTTTAATATTAGAAAGAGAAAGAATAGCTTCTCTGACCTCGGCCTGGTCAATGGGCTGACTTGGATAATCTCTGTGGGCGTCGAAGAGTCATGCACAGGCCGCGTCTTCGAGGTATTCTTTCATCTCTGCGTCATCCATGCCTCCGCGTGTGGCATATATATCTGAATAAAACCTCTGGATTTGCTCCGCCATTGCATGTGGGGTGTAATGTGCCGTTCTGTTAGAATCAATTATGTGGTCATTGGTGGGATTGTCAGTTCTAGAACGCAATTTCCCAGCTAGATTCCTACCCGGCCTCCCCCCTCTCCATGAGCCCGTTCCACATGGCTTTTAGATAGATACTTCACCTCTGTATCTACTAACGCCCTATATTCCTCCAGCTGCTCGTGAATTTGCGCCAATATAGCCGTGGTCTGAGCTCGCTGGTATGGTTTCTCAAGCATCTCTTGTCCTCTCTTTATCTTGGACAACTGTCCTCTGATGTCCTTAAGAATCCCCGCTGATGTACTCCTACACACCCCTCTAATTGTCACCTTGAAGGCTTCCCATAAGGTCGCCTGACTGTCCACTGAGTCCACGTTGAATTTGAAATATTGTACAATAGCCGTTCTAATAGTTTCGTTATAGATCAGATCTAGCAGAGCCTCTGCCCTAAATCTCCACATAAAGGGGTGGTGCGGGTTAGTGGGAATTGATATATCAAGGACATCAGGGTTGTGGTCAGATAATGTACCTGGGAGCGTCTGGACTTTTTCCACCCACCCATTAGCCTCCTTATTAAGTAGCCAGTAGTCCAGGCGTAACCAGCTGTTAAACGCAGGAGTTGTGTGTGCCCTCCAGTACTCCTTCATTACGCAGTCGCCAGACGTCCAGTAGTCCAATTTCTGTCATGGCGTCCCTTATACTCTGTGCAACCTTTAGTGTGCGCGCACCTGATGGGTTGGATTTATCCACTAGTGCAGTGGTTCCCAAACTTTTTTGACCCGTGGCTCCCTTGACCTAATTGGCAGTTGGCTGTGGCTCCCCACCATTTTTTTACCCGCGCACCGGGGTGCTGCGGCGCACCCTTTGGGAACCACTGGTTTTAACTTCATCACCATCCCCCTTGCAGCCTTTCCCCCTCCGCCTTACACCCTTCTCCCCCTCCACCTTGCACCCTTCTCCCTCTCCCCCTTGTACCCTACTGCACCTCTGCCTGGCACCCTTTTCTACCTTGCACCATTCTCCCCTTTGCCTTGCACCCTTCTCCCCTTTGCCTTGCACCCTTCTCCCCTTTGCCTTGCACCCTTCTCCCCTTTGCCTTGCACCCTTCTCCCCTCTGCCTTGCACCCTTCTCCTCTCTGCCTTGCAGCCTTCTCCCCTCTGCCTTGCACCCTTCTGCCCTCTGCCTTGCACCCTTCTGCCCTCTGCCTTGCACCCTTCTGCCCTCTGCCTTGCACCCTTCTGCCCTCTGCCTTGCACCCTTCTGCCCTCTGCCTTGCACCCTTCTGCCCTCTGCCTTGCACCCTTCTGCCCTCTGTCTTGCACCCTTCTGCCCTCTGCCTTGCACCCTTCTCCCCTCTGCCTTGCACCCTTCTCCCCTCTGCCTTGCACCCTTCTCCCCTCTGCCTTGCACCCTTCTCCTCTCTACCATGCACCCTTCTCCTCTCTACTATGCACCCATCTCTACCTTGCACCCTTCTCCCCTCTGCCTTGCACCCTTCTCCCCTCTGCCTTGCACCCTTCTCCTCTCTACTATGCACCCTTCTCCTCTCTACTATGCACCCTTCTCTACCTTGCACCCTTCTCCCCTCTGCCTTGCACCCTTCTCCTCTCTACCATGCACCCTTCTCTACCTTGCACCCTTCTCCCCTCTGCCTTGCACCTTTCTCCTCTCTGCCTTGCACCCTTCTGCTCTCTACCATGCACCCTTCTCCCCTCCGCCTTGCCCCCTTCTCCTCTCTGCCGTGCACCCTTCTCCCCTCCTCCTTGCACCCTTCTCCCCTCTACCTTGCCCCCTTCTCCCCTCTGCCTTGCCCCCTTCTCCTCTCTGCCCTGCACCCTTCTCCTCTCTACCATGCACCCTTCTCTACCTTGCACCCTTCTCCCCTCCGCCTTGCCCCCTTCTCCTCTTTGCCCTGCACCCTTCTCCTCTCTACCATGCACCCTTCTCTACCTTGCACCCTTCTCCCCTCCGCCTTGCCCCCTTCTCCTCTGTGCCCTGCACCCTTCTCCTCTCTACCATGCACCCTTCTCTACCGTGCACTCTTCTCCCCTCCGCCTTGCCCCCTTCTCCTCTTTGCCCTGCACCCTTCTCCTCTCTACCATGCACCCTTCTCTACCTTGCACCCTTCTCCTCTCTACCTTGCACCCTTCTCCTCTCTACCATGCACCCTTCTCCTCTCTACCATGCACCCTTCTTCTCTCTACCATGCACCCTTCTCCTCTCTACCATGCACCCTTCTCCTCTCTGCCTTGCACCCTTCTCCCCTCTGCCTTGCACCCTTCTCCTCTCTACCATGCACCCTTCTCCTCTCTACCATGCACCCTTCTCCTCTCTACCATGCACCCTTCTCCTCTCTACCATGCACCCTAAGTAACCATAGTGACCGACTCTGTCAGACTCTATTGGGTATAATAGGACTTTGTGGGGTCCTCCCCAGAGTGATGCAAATAAGCAACATAACTTATAGGACAGCCTAAATCAACAAAGAAAAAACAGAAAGTCCGATTCCACTTAGATTCTAAGTTATTTTCTAAAGGCATATGTTTCTCTTACTTGGCATCTATCTAGGTTTTGGTTTTTTAAAGAACTTACGATTCTCTCTCCAACCCCTAGGTCACTCTCACTCTTTCTCTGTCACTCTGTTACTCTCACTCCCATCTACTCATATGGTGGCCTTTGCACAGAAGCCGGATGGAAAACAATGTCCTACCATCTACATAGCACTTAACCCTAATATCCGTCTACCCTGCACTGCACCTTTCAGGTCTTTCACCTTTCCTTATTCATTTATGTCAAACTTTTTTCTCTCTCCCCTTGTGCCCTACTTTTCCCTCATCAATCTTTCCTTTTCACTCGAGTCGGGAGAGGCGATCGACGCAATAATAAAGAAGAGCAGCGGTGCGGTGCAGTACAACAGAGAACCACACATTTGCTAACAAGCAAGAGCAGGGCAGGGAGGGACAGAGACGGCATGTGGTGGAGAGGGCGGAGGACGGTGTGTGATGGAGAGGGCAGAGGACAGGGTGTGATGGAGAGGGACAGAGACGGCGTGTGGTCTCCCCAAGGTAATGCAATCCTGCCGTGCGTGCGCCAGGCTTCTGTAACTGCAGTATGGCCCATTGTCATTCTGTGTGAGAGAATCGCCGCAGACAGAATGACAATGGGGCTAATTGACAGACTGCAGATCTGGGAGGAGCTGTTGAAGACTCTCCATCACTCCAAAGAAATGTGAGCTGGCCTCCAACAGCGAGTGCTGACGGCATTTCTCCCCAGTATGGAGCGCTGCGCTACAATTTCCCACATCGTGCCGTGGCGCTCCTGGCTCCTCATAACGGCGCACCAGGGCGCCGCGGCGCACAGTTTGGGAATCGCTGCACTAGTGGATTATGATGAGTATTCAAGTCACCTCCCCAAAGGATCACAGACTCAGGCCAGGTGCGCAATATATTGAATATTTGCAGAAAAGGCGTTGCGTCATCGACGACAGGGCCATACATATTCACCATTGTCACCAACGCCATCCCCAGTTTGCCCTGCATCATGGCCCAGCGGCCCTCAGTATCTACACAGTCATGTTTAGGCTGGAACATTACTCCCCTTTTAATGATGATAAGGACACCCCTTGAGTAGGTAGAGTACGATGAGGCCAACCGGTAAGTTGCCCATCTGCACTCCACCTTGCCCTCGGTATATTTGCTCAGGTGGGTCTACTGCCAGAGAGCGATCTTCACAGCCTGTCTATCCAACTGTGCTAGCACTTGCCTAGTCTTCTTTGGCGTATTTAAACCCCGGACATTCCACGTTATACATTTATACATTTCCCCTGTCATCTATAGTGATAAGCAAAGCAATTGACATATTGTGATATTAGACAGAGCATGCACATATATCTACATACAACGCAGGTATCATTGCAGTTCCAATAAAAGTACCTCCAACATACTAAACCAAACCCACCCAACCATCCCCCACCCACTTCAGCAACCCCAATTTGCCAAAGACAAGACCCTCATGGAAAAACCAACCCAGCGAAAACGACATCATGTAACGTGTCAAGTGGGGAATGCCCATAGGGGGTCGTAGCGGTGGAGTCCACTCCCAGATCTAGGTGGGAGGGGGCCGCCGATTAAACCATTTACCCTACTACCCGTAGCCATATAGAGACCGATAGCTTCAACAACATGCTGTGAGGCATAACCCAATCTAGCAACTGCATGACTCTACAGGCCTATCATTTTTAATCTTTTAACATTGGTACACGAGCACTCCTGGTTATATTAATGAACCAGATATCCAGGGGGTGCCTCACCTCGTATATGCTGTGTGTGAGCAAAATAAACTGTACATATAACCATTGAAACATGCAGAGCGACTCTGGGCATTAATGCTGCACACACAAATACAGACATACTTAGTGCATTCGCAGGGCACAAGACCCCTTACTACTCAGTCGTCAACGTCCGCTGTGTGGGCCGGAGAACTACGCTGCTGGCGCTGGGATCTGGCATGCTCCATGGCCTGCTTAGGGTTGGTGAAGATTTTGCCATCATCCGTTCCTCCTATCCGCAGCCGCGCCGGATATAGCATCGCATACGGGATCTGTTCTTTCATCAGCAGTTTCTTCACATTTTGGAACTCCTTCCGGGCCGCCTGCACTGTTGCTGTAAAGTCCGGGTAGAATGATGGAACATTACCCTGATACTGTATTGTGCATCACACGTCAAAAAGGCACGATAAATTATCACGATCCCTAATATTTAACAAACTGGCAATGACTGGTCTTGGAGGAGCGCCAGGAGGAGAGTGCGCCGCCAAGGATCGATGAGTCCGCTCCACAGCAAACATGGTTGATAAGTTCTCGGTGCCACATACGTCCCGCAGCAATGTCTCCATGTAGTTCTCTAGGCGCCCCACATTGGTGGACTCCGGAAGGCCCAAAAACGTGCACGTTGTTGCGCCGAGATCGCGCTTCAATGTCCTTGTTTTTCGCCTGGATAACAGCAAGCAGTTTCGTCTTGGCTTCTCCAATCGGCAATGCCTGCTTGTCCAATTTTGCTGAGAAATGGTCCATCCTCCCGTTATGGGCTTAGATTTTGCCATCTATGGTCTGTAGACTGGCCTGAGTGGCAGACAGCGACTTTTCGAGTGCTGTGGGGGCATGGGACGACAAATCTAGTTTAGAGTGATGCGTTTTGTGCTGACTTACCACCCTTTCGCAATTCAAACGTGAGTCGTGGCTGGTTTTTCTCCGGCTTTCCCATTTTGTGCACCTCAGCTGGGATGCACTGGGCGGGTAAAAAACAATGCCATGTGCGTCGTGGTGGCGAGTACGCACTTAAATCACAGTCCAGAAGACTATTCTCTTTGTTTTCAAAGATCAGAGCGCGATGATGGCATAATATGTGCTGCTGTACCTTGCTCCCCAGGGGACCAGTATTCTCTGCGCCTGAAAGTAGGTTGGATATGTGTTTGGCTCAGAAGTAGTAGTTCTTTGAGAGGGAACTCCCTTGATGAGCAACACTCCTTCAGTAGCACAGAACGGCAGGCCGTCGCCCCAATAATATCCACAGTAGTTATGAGGCCTAAAGTCTCTTGCTCAATGGTCCAGCTTTTAACACCATCGCTGCTGCAGCAATTCCCCTCCTGTGCTGCTTATTCTGCATTCCCATTGTTTAGCACAGCTCAACCGTGCCTCTTGATGAGCTGAGCTCGTCATGAGCATCGAAGGGGTTAAAGTAGCAGGGGGCTCGCGTTCAGGAAGCCATGCGGGGTGGAAAACAACCAACCTGTCCAGCACTTGTGGTTTATGCCCCCAGGCCCTGATGCGGTGTAGTTTTAAACTCAGATCAGTCCCCTCTTCCGTTTGGCAGTACAGAGCGTCTGTTGTGCTTCTTTCCGACGTTTAGCCCGTTATCTTTGCTTTACCTTGTTGTATGTTATGATGGCATCACAGGGGCTCCCGGCAGCGTCTCCTTGGCACAGAGCACTTAAACTGGGGCATAAGTGCGCCCTGAGATCAGCGTTTCGGAGTCTAGAGGATGTTCCAAGGGGGGGCCCAGACAGCACTGTCCTACTGCACGGGTGGGCTCCGCAGGAGGTGCGTCCGCCGCCCTCATGGCCTATTTGCGGCCTATCTTCAGGGCCAGAGCCGGCCGCTCAGGCACTGTGGGCTACCGGGCGCGCTCCGTAGGCCCCACGCTCACGTTTAGCCTGTTAACTTTGCTTTTCCTTCTTGTATTTTAGCATGGGGTCACAGGGGCTCCAGGCGGCGTCTTCCTAGTATATCGCACTTAAAATGGGGTACACTTACACCCTGAAGTCAGCGTTTCGGAGTCCAGGGATGTTCCAGGGGGCTCCAGACCACACTGTCCTCCCTCACGGGTGGGCTCCGCAGGTGGTACGTTAGCCGCCTTCGCTGCCTATTTGCGGGCCATCCGCAGGGCCGGCGCCAGCCACTCTCGTACTGTGGGTTCCCGGCCGCTCTGTGTAGGCTCCTCGCGCACTTACTTCACCAGCCGGCACGGGCATCAGTCGCACCCAGAGCCGCCGCTGACAGCACCTTTCCCGCTGCCCTCCGATCGTCACCAGATGCTTCAGCTCACACCCCGGGCGCCGTTGGGGAACTCTGAAATTGATTCTGCCACGTTCATGCACCCGCCATGATCTCTGGTCCGGAGTGCGTCGTTACCAGTAGAGCATCCTCTGGAGTCCCGACTCCGGGGGAAAAAGCACTTTTAGATCACCCTCAATGTCCGCAGCGATCCTCCACAGGTTATTGCAATAGATGGCTCGGTAGAGGCAGGATTTTCACAGGATTTTAGTCGGCGGCTGGCAGAGCAACACTACTGTGCGGCCATCTTGCCGAACGTCAAACCACGCCCCCCCTCCACTGAATCATCATTGGAATCTAGGGACCCCCAATGAGACAGTACTGGCCCGACCTAAGCGACTTAGAAGATTTAAACCCCAAAACGTTACCCAAAAATACAGAAACAAGCATCCTTTGAACAAATACACAATTGATGAAATATTTAATTTAATTCTCAAGCAAATCAATTTAAAAATCAACATTTTAATTTTAATTGGAAGGTGGAAGCTTGCCTAAATTCAGTTTAGGCAACCTGCCGCCAATACTATATTCTTTTTGATGCACTTGGACTACTCCCACAAATTAATCTGAGGATACCAAATTAATTTGTTGTCGCCAATTTCAAATTCATTCACATTTACAGAACTTTTTAATATTTTCAGTTTTGCGTCTTTATTTATATTTACTTTATTAATCTGTTAATATTATTTAATTTTGTAAGCAGTTGCAAACCCATTGAGTAGGCGTCGCAGACCACCAAGGCTCCCCGTAGCATAGTTCAGAGCCACTGGTGTATGTGATTTTTTTGGCGACATCAATCTGGAAAGAATCAGCAAATTTGACAGGAGGTTTCAATTTTTTAGTGCCTCACTGGCATGATACAGATTTACCTAACGCTTTCTTGAGAGCTGTGGTAATAGAGTAAGGAAAGTGAACTTTTTGATAGACATAAATAGTTACGTTTTCTCTTTGCGACAAATAAAGTTAATGTGTGCTTTAAAGGCAGATACTAGTCGAGCATAGCTAAGAATAAGACCGCATCAGGTGAATTTATTGGAGTACTACAGACATTGTAATAAGAATACCAAACACAATAGTTGTCACCTGTGTGCTTCACAGAGACTCTGAACCATATCATTACAAATTATCCAAGCATAAAACATTTGCACAACAAGATTTTTCCCTATTAAAGAATTTTCAATCATGGTTTGTGATGAGGCAGACACTGTGCTTGAGGTGTCGTACTGATAAACGTATTGACAGCATGGTGCAATCTGCAGCTGAGGTGACCAATAATTAACAGGTGTCCTCCTTTCATATAGCTCTAACCTCTTACAGTCCACAATCCCTTATATTTTGGTAATTGATGGCCTCTTTGATTTCTTTTGTATTTGGTGTGAAGGTTATTTTATAGTATCTCACAGAAGTGGTCCTGTAAAAGTGACTAACGATATTGGAGATTATTATATAAGGTCTTCTGGGATGCTCTTAAAATTTGATACCTTTTGTGCATGAAGATTTCAAAAGTATTTTGAAGCACTGTCCTATGTATTTTTATGTTTTTAAGTGTATTATTATGCAGATGTATTTTTATTGAATTTGTCGTTTTGGTGCTTTGCATGATTGGGTACTTACCCACAAATGCTCAAACGTTTTTACTCCAAATAAGAATGGCTTTTATAGCTTGGCTTACTTTCTGTAGGTTACGCTTTTGCTCCTCCCCTTCTCCTCATCAACAAATAGAACTCTATCAAGACGACCGGGTTCAAGACATTTCCTCTGCCTTAGGAATAGTAACAGCTGCCTAGGCTGGCCCTGCAACATATGTCTGCCCACCGCTGTTAGCTGTAATGCAGAGTGTTCTCGTTGGCTGTAAGAGGGGATGTAGTCTGTAAATGCAGCCAGGTCTGCTATTGTGGTCCATGCTTGTGTAGAATGAAGGAGCTGTATGCGTCAGACCTGTTAAACCTACCCTAACCAGAGAGCAGCAGCTCGTGCATCTGAAACTCACCCTAAACTACAAACCCCTCCTTTCTGCCTCTTTCTTTCCAGATTGAGAAGTTCTTCCCACACGTCCTTGAAAAAGAGAAGTCCCGGCCAGAAGGTGCGGCCTCAGATCTGTCCCCTGAAGAGTTTGCATTTGCCAAAGAGTGAGTATTAGTAGGGGCAGCTGAGAAACATCTGGTCGAGCTTCTTTCACCAAGCTTTCCTGAACACCGCAATGGCAGAGCTGCTGTTGGTGTTCTGGTACTGGCGCTTGGAGTGGCTCTGCTATTGTGGTCACGGAATCAAGGTGACATGGAAGAGGATTATGGCTAAAGTTTTTTTAAACTTTCTTTTATAGATCATTGTTTTCCAATGTGTTAGTACAATTGGTTCATTGAAATGAATCGAGACTACAACTCCCAGAAAGTACCACTTTAACTGAACCGCTTTGACCAAAAACATGGTGTGCCAATAGCATGTCTGCCATCTGGTAACCTTATAGGGAGGGAATCAGACGTGTCTCTCTCTGTGTCTTCGTGGAGAAATAATTGTTTATTGGGACCCACTTGAACCAATTGATTATTCATTATTACCACAAAAGTTTGCAAACCAAATGTATAGATTTAAGAACAGTTACAGAGTTAGGATCATTATAGGAGTTGGGAATAGAGGTAGAGGTAGGGTTGGTGTTGGAGCAGAGTCGGGATTACAAATAGTGAAAGGCTAGGAATGAGCATAATGTTAGGCGCATATCTACAGTAAGGTTTAATGTATATGTTAGGCTGGAATTGGGTAGGGGAAAAGTGTTAAGGTAGGTTTAAATGGAGGGTCCCAATTTAGTGAAGTGCTAGGAAAAGTTATTTTTTTAAGGTTAGCATTAAGGTGAGTGCTGCGTTAACGGTACCTGGTTGATGTTGAAATACCGTTCGGATAGGAATTTGGGCCAGGCAAATTTTTAAGTTTGGGGTTGAAGTTTGGAGTAATTTTACGGGCAGAGCTAATACAACAGGTCCTTTATAGTTCAGTTCTAGTTTTGGCAACAGGTTTACAATTCTAGATAAAGGGTGACATATTTTTTTCCTAAAGTTTGTCTGAATGTTTGGAAAATTAAATAAATTGCTGGTGCTTTGCTCATTATCAAGCTGAAAAAGATGCATTCTTTTTTATTGACTGACCAAAAATCTGAAATATCCAGATATTTGTCAAAATATGTTTCTAGGAATCTCAATTAATAGTCACAATGTGCCTGTGCGAATGTTAAGAAGGAAGGTAAATGTAACGCAAGGGGATTCTTGGCACAGAGCGATAACTCATGGAGGATCATTGTGATTGACAGAGCAGGGTTCTTGGACATCTAACTCATAATGGCATAATAAATAAGTGTGATCTATCAGGCTCAGGAAGAGGCATCTTGTGTTCCGTGAGCCTTTTTGGCTACGTAGCTATGGTTGCACTAGAGGTTCAGGTAGATACACCTACAGCATAGGGAGCAGAGATGTTTGCCTATCAGCTGACCATCCGGAAGCATAGACTGCTGTAACTTAAAGTGCCATAGGCAGCCTTAGTGGGACTTGTGTCACTTGCCATCAAGTGTTAGATGTTTGCAGAAAATTGTTCTTCGACTGCCTACAAGGTGCACCCACTGCTTTATCTTGGTTAAAAGACAGAGTGACAGGAAAAGCTAATGGGATAACGTTTGGAGTAAATCTACTGGTGGACAATGAAGATATAGTAGCAATGATCAAGGTTGAAAAAAGACCAAAGTTGGCGGTGTCACCTGGGTTAAAGGTTTTGTTTTCTCCAACAGCTATACGGGTCTGACTGCTAGAATAGTATTCACCCTCAAAAGTCTGGTTACATCAGATCTATATAAATGGTGGTTTGCAGACAGTGACTGAGCAGACGATCCAGTGCCCCCTAGTTGCTTTTGATTATCCAAGCTGGTAAACTTTGACACTAGTACTAAGTAAAGTGTATTTGCCTCTTCTTATTTTTCCTGTTCTCCTATTAAACTCAAAAGCAGAGCAGAACTAGGCAAATCACAAATGTTTGCTGTGTTCACACATGCCATGTAAAAACTCTTAACAATTAACGAAGAGTTGGTTACATTGCCATATTGTTCCTTATAAAATCCTTAAATCCTAGATTCTGCAAAAGGTAATGTTGTTCTGTTTTCAGCAGTATTCTGCCTGTCCTCTTGAAATCTAAGGGCCACTGATGTTTCTCTGTTGGTGGTACCTAGGGTCAAGCGTGAGTTATTTGGAGGCAAATAATTTTCTGTTACAGCAGCTAGGCTGTAGAATGCTTTCGCAGTCCGTTTTCGTTCACAAAATACAATGTCCTTTGCTTTTCCGGAAGGTGTTAAAACTTTGCTTTATCCTCAATTGCCTCTTTATAGTCTGGCTTCTTCAACAGGTCTTAGCTCCTCAGTGCCCAGGTCACCTTTATAGGTATTGGAGTGCTTTTAAATTCAATTACCTAACATTGCCTTTACACTTCATACGAATAGAGTTACATACTTTTGACATAATAACCCTTACAGAATTGAAAACCAAGGGATTGTGGAAGGACTGTGAACTTCCTTAATAGTCCACTCCCTTCCCCAGTATTGGATTGCTCTTCTGGGAGAGAAATGACTTGAAGCTCTGTGCCTAGTCGACCTTTCAAACTGATGCAAATACTATACTGTGCTAATTATTGCCTGTTGATTGCCATCCAATGTTGATCAGTTTTTTCTCTCCATTTTTACTGGATGTGACCACTGGAAATTCAGTTTAATGTTTTACACAGTTCTGGAATGTATGTGACATTTGGTGTTCATCTTACCGGAAGGGTTCTTTTCTAACACTGAGGCCTAGTTTTGATGGAAGTGTTGAATATGAAGATATGTATATATTATGTAATTTTCAATTTCTATAGAGTCATACACCATTGTTGTAGCTTTGCCCGGGGCATCCTTTCATGCTCGTCTGGTAGACCATCAAACTTGAGAACCCATTGATATTGTTTGTTAGCTTTTTTGTTGATTGGTTATTTGTGCCTAGAGAGTTTGCTTAGTTACAACATGTGTGAGTTAGTGAAAAGTACATTTAGGTCAATTTTGGAAGATGTAGTAAATAAATAGATATGCCAAAAGGCTTTCCCGTGTTGTCATGTGTCTTAATTTGGGGGGGATTGTCCATGATTTGGCTTGATTGTGAAGTGTGAGGGTATAATTTGGTGGGGTGGAATTTTATGCTAGTTTTGCTGGGGGTGTTTCTAGGACCGTGTTTGGCATGACCGTGCCAATAGTTTGGCCAATATTTGCCAACCTATGGCTTAAGAACTTTGTTATACACATGAAGGTCAGAGGGTTCTGTCTAGCAAATGAGTTATGGGTATGACTATTTGTTGGTGAGACTCGAACAATGGCATGCAATGTTGGGTATAGTGTGCTAGATGTACAATGAATCCCAATTATGATATATAGTGCAATTTCCTCTGTAACAAGGTTGGCTTTTTATGGTAACGTTTCCTGCAGTGTCTGTTTATAGAATAAGCATGGCGTTTCTGTCACTTGCATAACCTTTTACCGTCCAAAGCAAAGACTGCGTTGTTCTAGCCCAGTCTTATCCCATCCTGTTCTCACACATGGAGCTTTGTGGTCTTTTCCTGTAACTGCTGACACAACATCCATAGCAATATTCTTTTGTGTGAAAAAGGTTTTCAGGCGGTCCCGAAGCGTAATTAAAAATCTATTCACACCATGAGAAAGTTGAAGTTGATTTCATGGTCAGTCCTCACATTTGTTGGTTCAGCTGCACCTCTTGATTTGCCACTGTACACAGTGTTTGTGTGAATGCCTTCTTGGGGTAACCCTACATTCTCATCCTTGCAGGTACATGGCAAACACAGAAAACCACCTGAAGAATGTGGCACTGAAGCACATGCCTCCCAACTTGCAGACAGTGGAGCTGCTGAAATCAGGTGGGAATAGATTCATTGTCAGTCAAAGCTGAGTATTGCAGTAGTGGGAGGCCCACATGATAACTGGCAAATAAGGAGGTGCTACTAGCAGAAACTAAATATACTAAGGTTTGTGGAATTCAGGACTTGATGACATGGTGGAAGGTAGATGTTTCAGCGGGGTTCAGAGAATGTCCAGTGCAAGTAGAGGTTCTAAAGAGTAACAGGATCTGGATTAATAATCCTATCCTTTATCAATGCGGCTAAGCACCCTATGTCCTGGTATGTTCAAAGTAGGACACTTGCTAGCACTGAGGGGGGTCTTGAATTGTACAGAGGGCACTAGAAGCCACATATGGAGCATGAAGCACCAGTGGAAGGTGGAACTAAGTGAGTTAAGGCTGTGGCTCCAGCTAAATAAACCAAGCAGCTAAGATCTCTCTGATAGTGCTAGGATCCCTGTTGGTGGAACAAATGAGGATGATTCCAAAATTTAGTTCAGATGGTACAGGTTTCTGGGCTGGAATTATGGTGGCTGTGCGTTCTTCTCGATTGGTGTGAAGGGAGCTGGGTGTTTGCAGTAGCACAGTCTAAGTGCATTGTGGTAGAACAGATAAAGGTAATGTTTTCTGGGTTTGAACAGGTGGAAAGGTGAGCATGGATCTTTACATAGGGGCCAGGATTCCTAGAGGGTTATGGGGGTCTACAGTTACTTGTCATCTGTCTCAGATGAGGTTCGAGGATGGAGGTATAGGTAGCCAGCAAACCAGCTAGTTCCACAAAAGAGACTGGTATATCTGTTAGAAGAACGCCATGATTTACTCCATCACCAAGACTCGGGAATAGGCTGTGGACCAATTACAAGGCTTCTCAGGGTCGATGATGTGCTCAGAGAGTTACTACCATGCATTGTAAAATGTGGGTTTAAATAAAAATGCTGAAATGCCTATAGAGGAATACCAACATGCCAGCTAAACCACATAAAATTGTAGGTTGGGTGGTAAGGACGCTGTGGCTTTTGACATGATAAAAGTGAAAAAGCAAAAATTAAAATTAAAAAAAGCAAAACATCTCAAGACAGTGGCAGTTGCCTTGTAAGAAGTTTCCTCCATTAAGAATCTCGTATTGGGACTTTGTCTCTCGAATGGAGGTTTGCTGAGGTTCCGAACTTGCCAGTTCTCAAGAACTAGAACTTTTTTAATTGCTTTCTCCTTATATTATGAAGAGGGAAAATCACTTTTTGCACTCTGTTGGCCCTGGGTCACTGAAAGGGAACCTCACTTTCACAGAACTACCAAGAAGTTCTTGGGCTCCACCACTGAACATGTTCTGGTAGTGTTTGAGGCAAGTTGTCTCTGGGGTACTTCTAGCCTTGTATATTTTGAGGCCTATGCATGATGCTTCACTAACCATCAAATTTTCTTTACAGTCCCCAAACCCAACCTGGATTCTTTTGTTTTCCTGAGGGTGAAGCAAGAGCAGAAGAACATATTAGTGGAACCAGAAACTGATGAACAAAGGTGAGTGGAAATCCAGATAATCAAGGCCCAAATATCCACTAGGAGAGCAGCGATGGGAATGGTGACGTACTCTCACAAAACAGAGTGGGTGAGCACTTACAACCCCAGATATAAGGACAAAGGGAGGCCACCCCAAGGGGAAAGGGTCTTATAAACCTTAAAATGTGGAGAGATTGCTCAAAATCAATGAAATTGTGAAGAGAGTTTTACCCATCTCACAACCAAGAGCATTCAATAGATTACCCTTCAGATACTAAGGAAAAAATGGAGCTAGGTGATGTAATGTTAACAAAGATTTCCTTAACCAGATCGTTGGTCCTGTTGGAGACGATCACACTGTTGAAAAACTTGAACAGGTTTATTTGTAGAGCATGAATTGCAATACTTAATCCCTTCTTTGGACGGGCAGGGTATCTAGATTACATGATGCGAGGAGACTGACCACAGTTACATTTAGTTGGCCTTCAAAAATGAAGAACGCTGCTTGCATTGACAAATATGATGAATTAGGCATTGATTGTAAGCACACTATGTTGGTTATGGTGATGTTAATTGGTTACAGGGAGTCTACTATAAGGGATAAAGTACCTCCTGCCGAACATTATAAGGATATAGTAAGTTACCTAGAAGTTCTGTATCCACAGAGAAAAAGGCGACCAACGTAGTTCCTTTATGAGGTGACGGAACTCTAATGTGACTTACTATATCCTCTCAATGTATGGCAGCTGATATTTTATTCCTTTTATACATGGTCAAACCACATCATCCTTCCCAGAAACCGCTTAAACACTTTGTGTCTTGCTCTTTTATACAGAAGAAATAGTATGGTTACATTTATGAAGAATCAAGTGTTTTGTAAGAAATTAAACAGGCCAAAAATCAGTGAGTAATATTTTGCAAAAAGATACTACAATCGGTTTAATGTAGCTCACATTTAAAAATTGATTTAGGTAAAAATGTGGATATTCTCATTCCAGTATAAAGACACAGCGCATGCAAAATGTAAACTTCAGAAATAGATTTCCTCAATATTATCACTGCAAGCAGACCATCCGAATCACCTTCAGACTGAGCACCTTCAAATTCTTTAAAAATATCTTGCCGAACCTGTGCAGGGGAGGTAGCTATAGGATTACATAGCAAGTCCTTAGAACTAGTTCAATTGTCAGCCGAGCTGAAAACCTAAATTTAACCATTCTTTATAAAATAGAACTTTAGCCCATTTGTCCCATTAAACTAGAGATAAATATCTAACTGCACATTCTTAGGAAAAATATTTTGAAGGGCAATTTTGTTTCTCAACCTTCCTTGTTTACAGAGGAAAATAACTTGATGTCAGACTACCAATCCAGTTTCAGACCAGGCAAAGACACGGAGGAAGTCATCATGTCTACTTGGGATAACCAAAAACTCTCAATGGACAAGAACCCTAGTGGCCTCCCCATTGCTTTTGGACCTCTCAGCAGCATTTTACACAGTCCTCCACCACATGCTACTACAAATACTCCATCCCAAATTACTTAAACACTCTAAAATGGTTTGCCACCTATCTGAGAGGTGGACAAAGTATAGAATACCTAGCATCTTTCACATCCGCTCCCCAGACCAACACTGTGGGATTTCTCAGGGGTCCATCATATCTTGTTTTTATTCAACCTTTACCTGATGCCCTTGCCAGGCCTGATTAGATCATTCAACCTCACCTGTTAAAACTATGTAGATGACATGCAAATCATCCTAAAAATGGATGGCCCAGAAGACTTCTATAACTTGAAACGTGATGCCAGCTTTTGCACAAAAAATGTATGGATGATGAGACATCATGACCTTTGGACAATGGCAAAAATGTCAGCCTACTGCTTTATGGCCCAATGATCTGGAGGCCCTCTGATGATAAATAAAGGAACCTCAGCTAATCATGGAGTCAGACCCAGCCTAATACCACATGTCAACAGGGTAACAGGGACCGCCTTCTTCCTAATGAAAACGATGTTGCATTTCCTCACACCTTGGATACCAACAAAAAGCTACAGGCTATCATCACACTCCTTTTCTCCAACCTTGACTATGCCACCAGCCTTTACCTTATCACACCCAGTTTCATCATACACAAAATGCAACTAATCCAAAAAGCTGCCACAAGGCAGATCCTCAGTCTTCACCCAAGACAATGCATGACTTCAGTCCTACAGTCACTCCACTGGCTACCTATAGCTAAAAGCACAATGTTCAAGGCACTGCGAATTGTACATAGTCTTCTAAGGAGAATGACCACTATAGCTGCAAGTAAAATTCAAACAAAATGGGGCACTGTGCTCCAGGTATTCACTACAGATCATCATACCACCCTAATGCAAGAAATCCAGGGGAGGCATTGCTTTCTCAGCACAAACTGCCAAGCTCTGGAATTCGCTACTAGCCAAGATTTTAATCAAACAGGAGCATATACATTTCAGAAGAGTGTTGAAATCATGGTTAATTCCAAGATAACTTATCATCCATGACTCTTGTTTAAAATGCGGTAAATAATCACTGCTTCAAGTACAATGTACAGTGTATGGTCGAGTCCAAAGAGGTTGTTCTGCACAAACTTCATACAACGATCTATGTTCAGGTAAGTTATGAAGGGGTGACCTACGTCTAGACTTGGCATTATATAGTAATGTGAATTCATATAAAACCCTCCTGGCCCACACTAATACTAATACCATGGCACTCGGCGGTCAAGCAGACAATTGTAGTTCATATAGGCTACATAATAATTAAGGCTCCCTGTTTCCGTTTTTTTACTGATTCTTACAGATAAATACATAAAGGAAAAACATTTCTTTTCTTTTCTGTATTTATTTTTAATTGAGGATAAAAACGGAAAATGGGTGCTGTTTGAGTGATCCTAAATACACTTTGCCATGGGCAATAACTGTGTGGAATGATAGATAAGGTGTGTGAGAAGGTGGCCTGATATGCAGTGCTAACTTAAGTATTTTTGTAAGAGTTTTGGTTTGTGCTTAGTACCCTGTCCTCATAAAGAGTACAGGGCTGTTGTGATTCTTAATAAATAACTGTTTATTTTCATAACACTTGTGTGGTGTCCTTTCACTTGGTGTTCAAGGGGTATATGTGGTATAACAGCTGGCTTAACACGCCCTCTCGAGTCTTTAGCCTTAGACTGCTCGTATCCACGCTACTAGGATAGCTGGTCTATAAGGTTGACTTACAACCAATCATCAATAAGGGTTGCTGGACTGATACATAGTGTTCACTAGAATAGTGAGCACTGCATATCAGGCCACCTTCTCACATTGGTGGCAGCGGTGGGATTTGAGCTTGCTGTTGTTTTACCACACGTATCCTAAGAATATCTTGTTGAAAGATCACATAAGTACTGTTAGGTACATATAACTAAAGCTTAGAATACTCTGAGTTCTACTGAACCAGCTGTTGCAGCTCCTCAAGGCCTAGCACACCTTGGCTGCAACTCTTAGCAAGGGATCAGTAGGTAAACACATAGTGTAGGTAGGTGCATCACTTACACCACACTAGAAACAGTATGTCGGACAAAGGAGGAAACTCTGAGTCTCCCCTTGTGTCAGCTGACCCTCCACAGGTCATCCCTTCAAGATATACTGTGCTTAGCTTCAAGGAGTTAAGACAGGTGTGTCACTCCAGGAAGATCAAGCAGGGGTCTAACCCCACAACTTCCTTTCTGATTGGTCTCTTGGAGACTTATGATGCCAGAAAAGCTGAGACCCTTCTTAGCTCTTCTAATCCAGAAGGAGGCATGCCTCCCCTTGAGGGAACCAGAGGTGACCCTGACCTCATCCACCTCTCAACTGAAAACGAAGATGTAGAGGATGATGAGGTTGAGGAGCCCTCTGGGGATGAGGCAGATAAGGGACAGGTAGAAGTCGTTAGACTAAGCAGGTCCAACTTAAGCAAACATGACAGTGGTACTGGGGGACCCCTGGGGCCACTATCAGGTCAGCTTAACATTGGGAATGGACGAGCCAGATCTCTATCAAGAGACTCTGGCAGATCCCTTCAAACCAATGGCTCTCACAACTCTTCTCAAAGAGGGATGACATCCCCTCAGAGGAGAGTGTATGAAGCTAAAGAAAGGGCAGCCAATCTGAGGATTGAAAGGGAAGAACTTGCCCTGGCCAAAGAGAGGCTTGCCTTTGCTAGAGAGCAACAGTTAAGTGGGGTAGTCCCCACTGGTGGCAGCATAGTACCTAGCAATAGGGAAAGGAGTTTTGATACAAAACACCTTGGGAAGATAGTGCCCCCCTTTAAACAAGGGGATGACATCCACAAATGGATTACTGCTTTGGAGAGGGCCTGCACTGTGCAAAGTGTTCCCCAGAGTCAGTGGGCAGCTATCTTGTGGCTCTCCTTTGAAGGCAAAGGAAGAGACAAGCTCCTCACCACAAGGGTAGAGGATGCTAATAATTACCAAGTCTTGAAGAATACACTGGTTGAAGGGTTTGGCCTAACCACTGAGCAGTACAGGGTGCTGTTCAGGGATACCCAGAAAACTCAGTCTCAAGATTGGTCTGACTTTGTAGATTGTGCCACTAAGGCTTTTGAGGGCTGGTTGCTGGGCAGTAAGGTTACTGATTATAAAGGATTGTATAATTTGATGATGAGAGAACAAATTTTAAACAATTGTCAGAACCAGTTGTTGCATCAGCATCTTGTTGACTCAGATCTGACCTCTCCCCAAGAATTGGGAAAGAAGGCAGACAGATGGGTTAGAACAAGAGTTAAACAGAACCAGGGCCAGAATCAAGGTGGTCAGAAGAAAGCAGACCAGAAGGGTAAAGATTCTAAGGGGGAACAAAATGACCAGAAGTCTTCGACAGGTCCCCAACAACCCAAAGAGGGTGGGGGTCAGGCTCCCCAAAAGAAGAAAGAAGGCCAATCTAAAAGGTGGTGCCAATACTGCAAAAGTAAAACTCACTGGTTTAGTGAGTGCACCAAGAAAGGAGGAGGGCAGACTCCTGCCACTGCAGCCCCTAAGGCACCTGTGCCCCCTAGTACAGCCAGCAGTGGTAGTGCACCTCCCAAGGGTTTAGTAGGGTTAACCCTGGGTTCTGAGGGGTGTGACAACTTAGTTGGTACATTCACTCAAGCTGTCCTTGTCAGTACAGGGGATATGGATATGTCCCATGACATAAGTCCCAATACTTTGGGCAAATACAGACAGACACCTTTCATTAATGGAAAAATGGCTCAGGCCTATAGGGACACTTGTGCCAGTGTCACAATGGTGACACCTAACTTTGTGGACCCTGGACAGATCATGCCAGGTACAGAATTCCTGGTGACCAATGCAAGCAATGTCACTACCAATCACAGTATGGCAATTGTAGCTTTCTCCTGGGGAGGGGTAACTGGCCAAAAGAAGGTTGTAGTTAGTTCAGACCTCCCAGTGGATTGTTTGTTGGGCAATGATTTGGAGTCATCACAATGGTCAGAAGTGGAGCAGAGGACTCACATGGAAATGTTAGGTTTGCCAGCACATGTGTTTGCTGTGACTAGGTCACAGGTCAGGAAATGCCCCACTGAACAGGTGCTGGATCCTGGAACAATGGACCAGACACCTTCCAAGAAAAAGAGCAGCAGGGGTAAGGCTGTGCCTTCCCCCTTGCCCCAGGTTGAGGATCAAGTCTCAGAGGAGGCTGACCTACAGGAATTGAGGGAAACTGAGCCCAGAGAGTTTGAACTTGATCAAGTTGAATTCTTGGGTTCAGGGGGACCCTCAAGGGAAGACCTGGGGAAGGACCAGTTAAGCTGCCCTTCTCTTGAACCCCTCAGACAGCAGGCTGCTGCTGAGGCTGCTGGGAACGCCACAGGTACCCACAAGGTATACTGGGAAGATGGACTCCTGTACACTGAGTCAAGAGACCCCAAGCCTGGCATGACCAGGAGGCTGGTTGTACCCTTGTCTCAGAGAGGTTTCCTACTTACCTTGGCCCATGAGATTCCCTTAGCAGGTCACTTAGGCCAGACAAAGACTTGGGACAGACTTGTCTCACACTTTCACTGGCCTCACATGAATGAGGATACCAAGG
Source organism: Lissotriton vulgaris (assembly GCF_964263255.1). NCBI lineage: Eukaryota > Metazoa > Chordata > Amphibia > Caudata > Salamandridae > Lissotriton > Lissotriton vulgaris. The sequence goes on along the minus strand of NC_141699.1, from coordinate 546,713,931 downwards.
AGTTTTGTCGCTCCTGTGTCACTTGCCAAGCCAGTGGTAAGTCAGGTGGCACAACAAAGGCCCCCCTTATACCAATGCCTGTGGTGGGGGTGCCCTTTGAAAGAGTGGGGATTGACATTGTTGGTCCAATGGAACCCCAGACAGCATCAGGGCACAAGTTTATACTGGTGGTAGTGGATCATGCCACCAGGTATCCTGAAGCTATTCCACTTAGGACCACCACAGCACCTGTGGTGGCAAGGGCCCTAGTTGGAGTGTTCTCCAGAGTGGGCTTCCCTAAGGAGGTTGTCTCTGACAGAGGTGCAAACTTCATGTCAAGCTACTTAACTGCTATGTGGAAGGAATGTGGTGTCAATTACAAATTCACTACACCCTATCATCCACAATGCAATGGGCTTGTTGAAAGGTTCAACAGGACCCTAAAAGGGATGATTCAGGGACTACCTGAAAAGCTCAGGCGTAGATGGGATGTCCTGATTCCCTGCCTTCTGTTTGCTTACAGAGAGGTCCCACAAAAGGGGGTTGGCTACAGCCCTTTTGAACTTTTGTATGGGCATCCTGTGAGAGGCCCCCTGTGTTTGGTGAAGGAAGGATGGGAGAGACCTCTCAAAAAGCCTGCAACCAGCATAGTGGACTATGTACTTGGTCTCCGCTCCAGGATGGCTGAGTATATGGAGAAGGCATCAGAAAACCTTAGGGCCAGTCAAGAACTTCAAAAAGCTTGGCATGACCAAAAGGCTGTCCTGACTGTTTATCAGCCTGGACAGAAGGTGTGGGTGTTGGAGCCAGTGGCCCCAGCAGCACTCAAAGACAAATGGTCTGGGCCCCACACAATTCTTGAGCAAAAGGGAGAGGTCACCTACCTGGTGGACCTTGGAACTCCCAGGAGTCCCCACAGGGTACTCCATGTCAACAGGCTCAAAGCATATGTCGACAGGAAGGACATGAGTTTGCTCATGGCCATAGATGAGGGACAGGAGGAAGAGAGTGACCCTCTCCCAGACCTGCTCACTCAGAATCCTGATGATGGGTCAGTAGATGGTGTTGTCTTTTGTGGCAGCCTCTCTGAGCATCAACAGAAAGACTGTAAACAGGTTCTTCAGTCTTTCAGACATATGTTTTCTCTGACACCCAGCCAGACCAATTGGTGTACCCATGAGGTTGACACTGGTGACAGTCTGCCAGTTAAGAGTAAAATCTACAGGCAGCCTGATCATGTTAGAGACTGCATAAAAACTGAAGTGCAGAAAATGTTGGAGTTGGGAGTCATTGAACCCTCAGATAGCCCTTGGGCTAGCCCAGTAGTTCTAGTGCCAAAGCCTCACACCCAGGGTGGTAAGAGAGAGATGAGGTTTTGCGTAGACTACAGGGGTCTCAATGCAGTCACTAAGACTGATGCCCATCCAATACCAAGGGCAGATGAGCTGATAGATAGATTGGCTTCTGCCAACTACTTAAGCACATTTGACTTAACAGATTGGCAAATCAGGTTAGCTGAGGATGCCAAGCCCAAGACAGCATTTTCAACCCCTGGTGGGCATTATCAATTTGTGGTAATGCCCTTTGGTCTGAAAAATGCACCTGCCACCTTCCAAAGGTTGGTGAATCAAGTCCTTACTGGGCTGGATGACTTCTGTGCAGCATATCTAGATGATATTGCTGTCTTTAGCTCCACCTGGGAGGATCACCTGGTCCACCTGAGGAAAGTGTTAGGGGCTCTGCAAGCAGCAGGCCTCACTATCAAGGCCACCAAGTGCCAGATAGGGCAGACACAGGTTGTATACCTGGGCCACCTTGTAGGTGGAGGCCAGGTTCAGCCACTGGAGAGCAAAATACAGTCAATCAGGGACTGGGCTCCTCCAACCACCCAGACTCAGGTTCGAGCTTTCTTGGGCCTGACTGGTTACTATAGGAAGTTTGTCAGGAACTATGGTTCAATTGTGACACCATTAAATGAACTGACAAGTAAGAAAATGCCAAAAAAGGTTCAGTGGACAGCAGGCTGTCAAAAAGCATTCGATGACCTAAAGCAGGCCATGTGCACAGCACCTATCCTTAAGAGTCCAGACTACTCCAAACCATTCATTGTCCAAACAGATGCTTCTGAGTTGGGTGTGGGAGCTGTTCTTTCTCAACTGAATTTTGATGGTCAAGACCAGCCCATTGCTTTTATAAGCAGAAGGCTGACCCCCAGAGAGAAGAATTGGTCAGCTATTGAGAGGGAGGCCTTTGCTGTGGTTTGGGCCCTGAAGAAGCTGAGGCCATACTTGTTTGGCACTCACTTCAAGATTCAGACCGACCATAAGCCCCTCTTGTGGCTAAATCAGATGAAGGGTGAAAACCCCAAACTGCTTAGGTGGTCCATTTCCCTACAGGGGATGGACTTTGCAGTGGAACATAGGCCTGGTACTGATCATGGCAATGCCGATGGGCTCTCCAGATATTTCCACTTAGAACAAGAAGACTCACCTGGTCAAGGTTAGCTTATTGTCCCAAAGTTTGGGGGGGGGTCATGTAGGAGAGTAGGGTCTGCAATCCTATGATCACCCAGATTTTTTGCTTTTGTTTCACTGGTTTACGACTTTCTCTGGCTGTGGGCCTGCCAATCAGACCCACAGCCTGGCTGTTCTCTTTCTAAATTACGACATGTACCCTAGGTGCATTTACCAATTGGTACTGGGCCACCTTATCAGACCCTGTAACTCAGGGCATAGGTGTACCCAGGGCTGCCAGGGGCTGCAGCATGTATTATGCCACCCCTGGCTGGCCTCTTAAATTTGACACAACTGGCTGCATGACAGCTGGGGCAAAGTCGTGTAATCACGCTTTGCTGTAGGTGTAGTATACCTATACCTAACCCTAAAATGGACACACCGATTCCTATCAGTCACTCCTATAGCAGGCCTTGACAATCCTGAAGGCAGAGTGCTTGGAATCGTGTGAGATGGTGCTCTGGCATGAGCTGAGCCTGTTTGCAGCTTGCGGAACCAAGTCCTAATAGCTGTTCCATGATATCGCATACCATATACTCTTAAGTGCATTATAATCCTCGCGGTTAAATGCTAACTTTGGTATTGCTTTATCAAAACATGTCGAGTAAGGTGTCATACGAATTGGAATACTAACCCCTCGCCAATTCTGGCGACGGGGTTAGCATTCCACCCTTCTAGAGGGACACGACATGTATGTAACTGTGAACCCCGGTTAAAGTTAACTGAAGCCTCAGCTCCACAAAATGGATGCTGCCACCACAGACACGAGTCTGACCCCCTGCAGCTGGGAGTCCTTCCAGCGAGGGGAGCCTGGACAAAGGGTTTCCTGTCAGGGGCGGTGCTAGCACCGTCCCAGACATGGTTTTGTGTATCCTGGGTAGGCAGGGCTTTACAGGAAGGTGACTGCTGAAGTGGCACCCCGGTGCTCACTACGCATAGGCCGGTCTGAACCAGTTCCAGGGGCACACCAGCCCCTGGCCTGGGGAAGTCCGGCCTGGCTGAGGGGTGTAACCACCCCCCACCTAGTCCCACCCATAGGCAGGACCTAGTCACCGGGTCAGCCCCTTTTTTAGTATAAAGATGGGAGCGGGCCCCCTGTTCAAATTAGATCATCTTTGGAATCAAGACACGACTTTCTTCGAAAGGACTTCACGATTTCTTCTTCAAGATTCTCCCTTGTGGCTAAGGAGTAGTCACCCTGCATCAAGCGGGCACCATCCTAAAGAACACTGCGGTCTGCTGCAAGTCCTTCATCACGAATCCGACGACCCAGCTCGACGAGACCCGGCTTCCCTGGCACCTCTGACCTCTACTCACCTCTACAGCCAAGCTGAGAACCGTGAGTGCTACGAGACCTCGAGGGACCGACGATCGCCAAGACTGCACGACATCTTTACTGCAAGCCCACCGTGTCCTCCACGGGTGAGTGCTTTGGGGTCCGAGAAGCCCCGACCCTGCGCAGCTCCAGCACCCAAGATCAGCCTCCCAGCATCTCCACGATCTGCGTGGGGCCCTTCTGCTGTTTGCTGTGCACCGCGTTGTTTGGCTACTAGCCGGCTGGCTTGTGGCCTTCCGAACGACGCCCGACGACATCACTGCTGCTGGTCGGGTTGCTCCAGACTGGCCCTTGCTTCCTTCTTGAAGAGAGGCACCCCGGACCCTCCTGGTCCACTCCAGACGCCATTTTAGGTCCACCGCGTGGGCTTGAATTTGCCAAGGCTTTGTTGCCCAATCCTGGGTCCAGCGACGCCGACAGCTTCTATCTTCGTGGGACAGCTCGATCCTCCTTCCTGGTCGCCGACAACGCCTCCTGGTCCGTGTGATCTCTGAGCACAGCGTCACCCACACGCCTTGTCGAGGTGGCTACCATCCGGTGCCCTCCTGGTGCCCACTGACTACTGGCTAGTAGTCTCGAACTTGGTCCCCTCTGCTTTCAGGTGTCATCTTCCATCGATCCAGGCTTGGATCCACCGAACTTTCTTCACTGGTCGCCTGCCAGCAACTTCTTTCTTCCAGGCTCCTGGTCCGTCAACGAGGATTCCCGACGTCCTTTGAGTCCTATGCAGCTGCAGCCCCTGGGCTAGGTAACTTCGGCATTTCGGTGCCCCAGCATAGCCTCAGTATCCAAGGGTCAGAATCTACTTTCGTTTTCTCCCTACCAGGTCGGGTTCGCCCGAGAACACTAACTTTGTGAAATCTAGCTACCATAGACTTTGTCCCGCATCTCGCGTGAGAGTACACACACTGCACCCGAGTCCCCTGGGTCTCCTAGAAGTAATCTAACAATTCTATAGTCAAGCCCTAGCGATTCCAAAGGCTATTAGTACTGTACTTACCTCCTAGTAATTTCGCATTCCACTTTTGAAGTATATGGTTTTCCGTGCCCCTCGGGCATTTGTATATACTGTGCTAACTTAAGTATTTTTGTAAGAGTTTTGGTTTGTGCTTAGTACCCTGTCCTCATAAAGAGTACAGGGCTGTTGTGATTCTTAATAAATAACTGTTTATTTTCATAACACTTGTGTGGTGTCCTTTCACTTGGTGTTCAAGGGGTATATGTGGTATAACAGCTGGCTTAACACGCCCTCTCGAGTCTTTAGCCTTAGACTGCTCGTATCCACGTTACTAGGATAGCTGGTCTATAAGGTTGACTTACAACCAATCATCAATAAGGGTTGCTGGACTGATACATAGTGTTCACTAGAATAGTGAGCACTGCATATCAGGCCACCTTCTCACAAGGTGTTTAAAAAAAGAAAGGCATTTTAGTAAAGGGGCTTAAACAGCAGTAGCTAGGCATGAGGCTGATACTGAAATGTGCATCTTTTCATATAAGTGTGTTGATTTATCTTCTGGAGGTGTTCATATCACTGAAACCTGGCAGGCATTCAAGCATGATTGCATATTTATTGGTTTAATAAATGTGGAAATACACCAGTTTCAGCTTTACTTTGTACAAAAAACCCATAATAAATATGGGAATGTATAGTGCTATGAAGTCCTAGCCTGTAACAAAAGTACTGTGAATATGTAAGTCATTGTTTAAAAATTGTACTACACACAGCATAAGACAGGCTACCACAAAATTATTTTATTAGTTTAAGATAAACCAAGTGCCTTCACAGAACACATATCAGTAATAAATAATTTGACTGTACCTATTGAAAACCTATTTAAAAGTCCTATTAATGAAACGTTTTCCAGAACTCAACACTCTTACATTATCTCTCACAAAGAATACATATGTCATCATGAAGCCAGGGGCGGCTGGTGACATTAGAAAGTGGTGAGGCGTAAACTAATTTGCATATTGCACCGCAGCGAGCGAGCGAGCCCGAACCACCTTGCATCTATCCATACATCATTCATGCATCCACCCACCCACCCACCCACCCATCCATCCACCCACCATCCTGCATCCATACATCATTCATTCATGCATCCACCCATCCATCCACCCTGCATCCATCATTCATTCATTCATTCATGCATCCACCCATCCACCCACCAATTCTGCATCCATCCTGCATCCATCCATCATTCATTCATGCATCCACCCACCCATCCATCCTGCATCCATCCATCATTCATCCACCCATCCATCCATCCTGCATCCATCATTCATTCATTCATGCATCCACCCACCCATCCATCCTGCATCCATCATTCATTCATGCACCCATCCATCCACCCATCCATCCTGCATCCATCCTGCACCCATCATGCATTCATGCATCCATCCATCCACCCATCCTGCATCCATCCTGCACCCATCATGCATTCACGCATCCATCCACCCATCCATCCACGCATCCATTCATCCATCCTGCATCCATTCATCCATCCATCCTGCATCCATTCATGCATCCACCCACCCATCCATCCTGCATCCATCATTCATTCATGCACCCATCCATCCAGCCATCCATCCACCATCCATCCTGCATTAATCTGCACCCATCATGCATTCATCCTGCACCCATCATGCATTCATGCATTCACCCATCCTGCATCCATCCTGCACCCATCATGCATTCATCCTGCACCCATCATGCATTCATGCATTCACCCATCCTGCATCCATCCTGCACCCATCATGCATTCATGCATCCATCCACCCACCCATCCATCCACGCATCCATCCATTCATCCATCATCCATCCATTCATCCGTCATCCATCCTGCATCCATTCGTCCATCCATCCATCCTGCATCCATCATTCATACATGCATCCACCCACCCATCCTGCATCCATCATTCATGCATCCACCCATCCACCCAGCCATCCATCCTGCATCCATCATTCATTCATGCATCCACCCATCCACCCATCCTGCATCCATTCATGCATCCATCCATCCACCCATCCACCCACCCACCCTCCCACCCATCATCCATCCGGCATCCATCCATCATTCATGTATTTTTATGACCATATAACTTGCACACAGCTTGTCAGTGTTCAATACCAGTATCGAACCTTGTACTCCAGCGCCAATGATACATGATTAATATTAAGTGTCTTACCAACAAACTGCTGCAACCTGCCTGGGGGTGCGAGTGCCTTCTACGCCTACCTGTTTCACCGCATTCTGGTTTCCTCCCTGCCGCCGCTCGAGTCTCCCTCGCGGCCGCTGGTTGAAGGGAACCACAACTCCCAGCCTGCCTGCTATCTGACCCGGAACACCTTCCCTGGGGTCACCGCGCCCGGAGGCGCTTGAAATTCCCGCCGTCCTCGGTGGAGCGGGTGTCTTACCAACAAACTGCTGCAACCTGCCTGGGGGTGCGAGTGCCTTCTACGCCTACCTGTTTCGCCGCATTCTGGTTTCCTCCCTGCCGCCACTCGAGTCTCCCTCGCGGCCGCTGGTTGAAGGGAACCACAACTCCCAGCCTGCCTGCTATCTGACCCGGAACACCTTCCCTGGGGTCACCGCGCCCGGAGGCGCTTGAAATTCCCGCCGTCCTCGGTGGAGCGGGTGTCTTACCAACAAACTGCTGCAACCTGCCTGGGGGTGCGAGTGCCTTCTACGCCTACCTGTTTCGCCGCATTCTGGTTTCCTCCCTGCCGCCGCTCGAGTCTCCCTCGCGGCCGCTGGTTGAAGGGAACCACAACTCCCAGCCTGCCTGCTATCTGACCCGGAACACCTTCCCTGGGGTCACCGCGCCCGGAGGCGCTTGAAATTCCCGCCGTCCTCGGTGGAGCGGGTGTCTTACCAACAAACTGCTGCAACCTGCCTGGGGGTGCGAGTGCCTTCTACGCCTACCTGTTTCGCCGCATTCTGGTTTCCTCCCTGCCGCCGCTCGAGTCTCCCTCGCGGCCGCTGGTTGAAGGGAACCACAACTCCCAGCCTGCCTGCTATCTGACCCGGAACACCTTCCCTGGGGTCACCGCGCCCGGAGGCGCTTGAAATTCCCGCCGTCCTCGGTGGAGCGGGTGTCTTACCAACAAACTGCTGCAACCTGCCTGGGGGTGCGAGTGCCTTCTACGCCTACCTGTTTCGCCGCATTCTGGTTTCCTCCCTGCCGCCGCTCGAGTCTCCCTCGCGGCCGCTGGTTGAAGGGAACCACAACTCCCAGCCTGCCTGCTATCTGACCCGGAACACCTTCCCTGGGGTCACCGCGCCCGGAGGCGCTTGAAATTCCCGCCGTCCTCGGTGGAGCGGGTGTCTTACCAACAAACTGCTGCAACCTGCCTGGGGGTGCGAGTGCCTTCTACGCCTACCTGTTTCGCCGCATTCTGGTTTCCTCCCTGCCGCCGCTCGAGTCTCCCTCGCGGCCGCTGGTTGAAGGGAACCACAACTCCCAGCCTGCCTGCTATCTGACCCGGAACACCTTCCCTGGGGTCACCGCGCCCGGAGGCGCTTGAAATTCCCGCCGTCCTCGGTGGAGCGGGTGTCTTACCAACAAACTGCTGCAACCTGCCTGGGGGTGCGAGTGCCTTCTACGCCTACCTGTTTCGCCGCATTCTGGTTTCCTCCCTGCCGCCGCTCGAGTCTCCCTCGCGGCCGCTGGTTGAAGGGAACCACAACTCCCAGCCTGCCTGCTATCTGACCCGGAACACCTTCCCTGGGGTCACCGCGCCCGGAGGCGCTTGAAATTCCCGCCGTCCTCCGCGTCGCGGGACGCGAGCGGGACGCCCGGACTAAGCCCGGACAAAGGGCGGACAGTCTAAGACAGTCCAAGACTGGCCACGACTGGACTGGACCGGGACACTAACCTCAGTCGCACCGTGAGTTACTTGTCGTAGTGTTTACTTGCTTTTGACTGTGTATACGTACGGGGCTGTTTTGCTATCCTACCCTGCCCCTTTGATTAACCATGTCAAAGCGGAAAACACCTGTTACCCCTGCCAATACTATGGAGAACTATTTAGTACACAGAGTGACTAAAATAATCAATGATCGGCGGTCCTCCCTAGGGCTTAATGATTCCCCTCCCTGTGCTCAAACAGAAGTGTCTTGCTTAATCGATCTGGACATAGAAGCCATGAATCTAAGTGACGCTGAAAACGTGGAAATTGTTGTTTCATCTGCACTAAACACTTCCATAAATGTTCCACAATCTGTTATGAATACTGAATCACTAGTGGTTGATGAACCCAACCTGCACTGTAATGACTTAGTGTTAGTTGATGGCAGTATCACTCCGCCAACACCAGTCCCTGCCCCAAGAGCAGTTAAGAGGTCCACTAAAGTTCCCACTAAAAGGCCAGGACTACGATCAAATAGTAAAAAACCATCAACTCCGCCTAACTCTAAACACAAAAATGTAATTGACGACATAGTAGAGGAAGAGAGTTGCACTATAGATTGGGATGACTTGTTGTCGAACAAATTTATGGGCATGTTAGAATCTAGGATTGTACGAATAATTAAACCACTCATATCGAAAATAGATCACTTGTCCGATAAAGTACACAAACTAGAGTCCTTACTAAAAACAACAAACGACAACATGGGGGACATCCCTAACTCAATCATAAATAAAATAGATGAGCTTCAGGAAAATATGATTGAGAACGTAAAAGCTACACCTGCACCAGTGCAGTCTGGTGCTCTTAGTGCCACAAGTGACCTTACCAACCCCACTGTTGTAGTTCCCCCCCCAACAAAAGAGAATGGTTTTATATCTGACTCCCACCTTGATCTAAATCCTGTCGAGCTGATAGTGGAAGCGTCACCTCTAGTGTTAGTACTTGCTAATGTCCCAATATTGAAAAAAGATCAGATTGAGACCCCAGACTCCCTCCTAAACAAATCATTGCAGTGGCTAGGTAATAATATCCAAGCAACTCCTTGGGGTAAAGAAAAGTTGTCCGAGGACTTGCTATCAGCAAGAAGAGTTAAGTGGATAGGGTCTAAACCCAAGAAATTTGCCGGGGATTGTGTGGTATTAAATTTGAAGGGTCCAGATGTATTGCCAGACATCCTACAAAATATTCTCCCACCCCAACGAAGAACGGCAGAAATAGTCCCGCTAACGTTAGACTTCTTCTATAGTAGAAGAGGTCTACTAGCAAAACCAACTATCCTTAGAACCAAGTGGTCAGTGGTTGGATCTAGAAGGGATAGGGGTGGTACTAGCGGTGACTGGGGGTTAAATTTGGATAACTGCTTTTCGGCTCTATCTGATTTAAACGAATGCGATTGACTCGAAAGCCACGATCTAGCCTCTCACATTGGGCCGTTGCAGCAAAAACACACAGGAGAAGGAAACATAAATAGCTCTAATCTGGGTAACTTGAATATAGAGAAAAATAAATCATCGCACTTGACATGTAACAACCCCGTTCTAAAAGCGTTAAAGATAGCAACTGAAGTTCATACATGTGCTACTGGGGTTGGAGAGTCTGAGATTAGTTCAAGGGATGGAAAAAAATCTTTATTAGAAGTGTCAATTAATGCAAGCGATCAGAAGGAAGATCAGCTACTAGATCAATCTAAAACTAATATACTATCCCTTGTATCATGGAACATTGCAGGCATAGCAAGTAAGATAAACACACTGGAATGGGCTGAATATATTAATCAGCACGATATCATTATGCTGCAAGAAACCTGGTCACTTACCCCAACATTTAAAGTGGGATATTTAAATTATTATATCCCGGCAATTAGAAACCGCCTCGGACGCCCCTCCGGAGGCTTGTTAATTTGGGTACGACAATCTCTAAATGTCATCATAACACAACTATCAATACCATCAAATGACATTATGGCCCTTACTGTCAGATGGGAAAATGGCCAAGAGCTCAGCATCTTTAACGTTTATGCTAGGGGAGTGTCTAGGGGACAAGCTTCTAACACTTTATCAGTCTTAGAACAAAACATAGAATTATTACCACCACAAAATCAATTAATAGTAGGTGGTGACTTCAATGTAACCTATGAGCCCCTGGGGGAAGAGGACAGGATTCTGTCCGAGGAAGAGGATGCCAAGTGGGGAATCCCACAGTTGGACTTGCCTGCCATTAAAAAATGGACTAATGTGGCAATCCAGTTAAAAAGCCTCTGTTTAGCCAGAGGGTTGAGAGCGGCAAACGGGCGCTCGCCTTCCGATCTAGTAGGTAATAACACGTTCGACAATGGGCGCTCATCTAGCAGAATCGATTATATATTAATAGATGTAAAATTTTGGAGCAAAATGCTAGACATGGTTGTAGAACCTAGACTAGAAAGTGACCATAATCCCTTAAAATTAACCTTCATTTTCCACCGCAAGCCTTCATCGCACCCTAAGGATAATGGAATGGTGACGCAGGATGTAGTATGTTCCAACAACCAGCGCCACCTTAAATGGGGAATGATGATAAAAGATAATATAAAATTAGAGGCACTTAAAATGTTAGTGGTAAATGAAGTAAACAATATCAAGTCTAAACAAGGGATGTCAAGCTTCCAAGATTATATGATGGAGGCCCACGAAAAACTTTTTACTGAATTGCAAAGTTTTTTTATCAAAAGAGTAGATTCCGGTAAAGAGGGTAAAACCCTACAGAGACAAGGCTGGTACGACAAAAGTTGCAGATTGGCACGACTTAATTTGAGTTCAGAACTAAAAATCGGCAATGCAATAGGAATTAGGAGAGCGAGAGATGCATACAGACAAGCCCAAAAAAAGGCCAAGAAACGCTGGGATGAAGAAGGGTGGCAGGAATTGAAGGAAGCTTGCGCTGCCAAGGACTCCAAGCGCTTTTGGGCTATTGTAAAATGGGAGAGGGGAGGAATAGCTGCCCAGCCACAAAATAATGTCCCTATTAACAAATGGACGGAGTTTTTTAGGCCACAGTATGCCCGCAATCCGGTCCATGCTTGTGCCCAACATCCGCCATCTATTTTCTTCAAAAATCAAATATTTGATGAGAATGATGTAACTAAAGCATTGGATTGCATAGCAGGAGGAAAAGCGCCAGGCATGGATGGCATCCCGGCCGACGTATTTTTGTCGGACCGGAATACGTGGTGCTCATATTTTAAAATGCTGGCTAATGCTGTGGCAATGGGAGGGGAAGTGCCCCACTCATGGAAGGGAGCAGAAATAATCCCCATATTTAAAAAAGGAGACAAAACACTAGCTCAAAACTACAGACCAATAAGTCTCATAGACACAGCGCAAAAAGTGATGGGTCGCCTAGTTCAGAATAAGTTACAACAATGGATTGACGACAAAAATATACTATCCCCTTATCAGGCAGGGTTTCGCCCACTGACTAGCAGTGTTGACCAAGTTCTCTATTTCTTAACAATTTATTGGAGAAATGTCACACTCAAAAAGGGATCGCTGTACGCAGTCTTTGTAGACCTAAAAGCAGCCTTCGACCTAGTCCCCAGGGAAAAATTGTGGCAGACCCTGGCTGATGTAGGTCTAAGCCAGGAACTCATTACCCTCCTTGTCCGCCTCCATGACAATAACTTTGCCAAAATTAGATGGGGCAAGCAAGGTGAAACCACAGATTCCTTCCCAGTAGAACGAGGAGTTAGGCAAGGCTGTGTGCTAGCGCCAACACTATTTTCAATTTATATTAACGGAATTGTTGACCACCTAATGAAATCCCCAAGTGACGCCCCAATTATAGCAGGTCGCCATGTCCCAGTTCTAATGTTCGCGGACGACACGCTCCTACTCTCACGCACTCCGAGCGGTCTCCAGAAAGTGGTTGACGCCTTTGGGGAATTCTGTGATAGTAGAGGACTTGAATTGAATACTACTAAAACTAAATTCATGTGCCTAAACTATCAGTCCTCTTTCAAAGGAGTAATTAAATACAAAGGCATCCCTCTAGAGAAAGTGGACGCTTTTACCTATTTAGGCATCACCATGCAAGGAAACATGAACTGGCAATCGCATATTGATAATACTCTATTAAAGTTTAACCAGCTCGCTGGTGCAGTAGCACTGAAACATCGTAAATCATTAACAAAGCCGGTTAAATCTGCACTAGAGATATACAATATGAAAGTATTAGGTGCCTGCTTGTATGGGTCTGAACTGTGGGGGTTCTCAAATCTGAGAGAATTGAGTTGTGCAGAGAACAGGTTTTTGCGAGGGCTAGTTATGGTCCCACAAAGCACACCCATGCTCACTCTGAAATTGGACCTTGGCAAGAAAAATATTGAGGATATAGCCAGACTACGGCCACTCCTATATTGGAGGCGCTTGATGGTGACCCCAGAGCTGGGCCATTATGCTGAAGCTTTGAAGGATGTCATTGAGTTTGACCGATTCCACTGTATCAAATGGTTAAAAGAACTCAAGGGGCTTCTTGTATTGTTAAAACTGGATCATCTATGGGGAAATTATGATGTGGCTAACTTTCCATCGAAAGCAAAATTGAAAGAACTGTACTGGGAAATGGTGTACACAGTAATGTTCCGTAAAGGTTCCCAATCAGCACTGGCAACTCGCTTCTGGGATATTAAAATGTATCCGTCGTGTGAAATATATTGGGATATAATAGAACGCCCTTACGATAGGAAATTGTATTTCCAATTCCGCATTGGAACCTTACCGGTAAATGCTTTTAAAAAGCATTGGTCCCCCATGTGGGATGATCATTGCTATTCTTGTAAGGACCAAATTGAACATATTTCCCACCTGCTGTTTTGTTGTCCACAATATGCTACCCCCAGACGTAAATGGCTGAAGCCAGTGTGCCAAATTATTGGCACACGTAGTCAATCAACAGCCTTGAGAATACTTGAATCGGATTGCTCCACACTTTTTGTAGTTGCCGTAGCTAAATTTCTTGCCTGGGCATGGTCAATACGCACACGCACTTTAAAGACAAATGTTAATGTATTATGAAATAGTGTTGTCTTAAATTTTCCTATTGCATTGTATGAATTGTCTCTTTTTATAGAAATGATCTGAATTTTAACCGTATTGTATTTATCATGTAATATTCGGCTGTCAAAATGTTTAATATGTGTTTTAAAATTATTTTTAAATATAGTATTTATTGTATTAGGGATAGGAAGGATGCTTTTATGACAAATGTCGAATAAAGCTTTACAAATTGAAGAAAAAAAAAAAAAATGTTTTTAAAACCTGTATTTATTCGACACCAATTTCACACCTTAGTTGGAACATCATTTTTATTTGTTTTTTAAAATATCTATTTAACACAAAAGTAAGTAATGTATACATTTTTATGGCTCGATAAGAGGCTCAAACCTGGTTTCCCAGCACCAAAGTCAGCTATGTATTGACCAGCCAATCCTGGCGCTGTATGCAGCGCCAGGATTCCATCACTACCAAGCTCAAACAATGCCCTCACATCTCCATATCCTTTCTCTGTAATGCATTTTTTGATATCGCTACTCATACCAGTGTAGGGTGTCAGAGCACTTTACAGAGGCAATTAATCATATTAAATCAATCTATAGGAAATGTTACATACAACAATTAGGATTACAAAGGGTAGAAATAACTTGTCATCCTTACTAGTAGGTAGTATATTATAAGAGTGTTTGGTCTGGAAAAACACAAACTCAGGATTTATGACATACCACAGAAGTTGGGGTTGCTTTACTGGTGAGAATGTATTTCTGACCCAAAGAGCCATTTAGGGACATTAGGATATATCACACAGTTTGTATGCAGCTTTTTGACAATTCATAGGTCACTATTAGGTATATAAGCACTATAACATATGAACTGCAAGTAACTAAAGGATCTCTGTGACAAAAGCAGTAAATCACTTAGCTTTCCACATAAAATATAATTTAGTGATCTGCTTGGTACACTTTCTTTGCAGAAGCCTCATTAACTCTCTGATTACTTTGATTAGTCAAAACCGCCATGACAAGAAACTCCAATCTCTCTCTAGCAAGAACATTAGTCACCAAGTTATCTTTACATTGTTATTGCTGCCTGAAAACTGCTGCCCCACAAGGAACTCTGCAGCAGGTGCTTTTAAACTAATAAGTTATTTCTAAGCATAGGGCCCTCTATTTAAATTTAAAAAGCATAGGCACCTCTGTCACCACATACCCTGCCCTCTGTTTAAATGCAGAGGTCCTTTCTGGTGAGCCGTGGGGAGTTTGGAAGGAGACCAGCAGGATGGTATTCTGAAGCATCAGGTGATGGCAGGGTGCTTGCAATAAGTCTAACCGCTGACAATCTTTGAGTTAGTGTTATAACCCATCGTTCTTATGACCATCATGTCATCTCAGATTAGACCCAGCCATATGGAAATCGGTCTTGACCCTACTCCAGTAGGAGCAATCCAACCTGAAAACCAGATCATATTATTGCAAGCATTCCTCCCATCATTGTTTGTGTGTTTGATGTAACACCCTAATTGGCTGTGCCCAGACGTGGGTCCTTTGTTCTCTGCCACTGGAACCAAGCTACACCCGACTGAAGAGCCCCATCAGTTATGGGTTGTTTGTGTTCCGGTTCAGAGAGGACCTGGCTGGGAAGTTCGGTGTGGACTGTTCTTATTGGAGAAGGATCAAGACTGATTTGCATATGGCTGGGTCTAATCTTAGGTGACATGGTGGGCAAAAGAATGATGGGTTGGAGTGCTACCCATAGCGTTTGTCATGGGTTAGATTTATTGCAAGCATCCTCCCATCATCTATTGTTTCTTTCTAGTTTTAAGTACACCTACTATGAGACGTCCATACTGTTCAACTAAAATTATATGTAGTAGCATATGACTTCCTTGTTTAGAATGCAGTATGTTTTCTGGTATGTTTTGCTCTGCATTTATCTGACAAAATTGTCAGTTCCAGAATGCAAAGAGAAAGCACATTACATAATAAATACATACACTGAACATACAGTTACTTTCGTACTGGGACAAGACCACATCAACCTCACTGACCTGGTCTGTGGCTGGTATGGAGGACAAAAATTAGCAAAGCTGCTGCGTTGGGGTGGAGCGTTCTCTCCTTACTATGGCCTTCTCCTCCCTTGCATTGTGATGATCATTCCTGTTAGCCTCCCTACTGACTTTGATCTTCCTGGAGGGCTCTTTACTGTGCACAGGTCAGCCCTTGGTTGATTACCTCAGAACAGTGACCAGCCTGCTGTGTGCAAACCTCTCCCCATGCTTGCTTCGCCTTACCTGAATTTTCTCATCTAGCTCTTTTGCAGAAGCACCAAGTGGGAGGTGAGAGGCTTGATGGGAGGGCGGGCAGGCAACTTTTTTTTAAAACTGAGACGGAAGTGGGGCTTAGGAGAATGTCAATTCATCAGCAGGAGGTTGAAAAAAAAGTGAAATGAGGGTGGGACTTCTGCATGACTTTTGAGCCCATCTGAAGTGTTCCGGGCATAGCTGCTCATCCATGCGGAGGGCTGACTACGAGTACATTACTCCTTGACACAGCCTCGCATGCCTGAAGCTGCCTGGCGCTGTATAAGCAAATACTCAGTGGAGTCCGGACCAGTGGTGGCTCCTCCGCTAAGGCGGAGGAGATAACTCAAGGTGGTTATTTTATGTTTTCTTGCTGCGGTAGGTTCGCGGGCGGGCTGCTGCAATGACAGAGGAGCAGGGAGAGGAGTGGTTTTCCCACTCAAAGTGTGCATGAATGTTTGGCAGAGCATCTCGGGCCAACCAAACATTCATGCGCACTTTGCATGTTCTCCACTCTGGCTGCATTGCAGCCTGCGTGGACAACATGCCCAGGCTCCCATTCCCTGGCTGACTACTAACCACGGCGCTCCGACCAATCACAACCCTGCATTGCAGCTTTCTGATTGACTCAGGGGTGCTTCCTGTTCCGGCCCCAGGGGAGGTACGGTGACAGACGGAGGAGAAACATGGCATCAGGTAAATGATTTTTAAACCCCCCTATACTCCTGAACCCTGATCCGTGCTGGCCGCCACTGGTCCGGACTTGTCTGGATTGGTCTTAATGGTGGCAATTAGCCATATTTTAATGAATCGTGGAGGTCTTAGTGGTAGGGTCTTTAAACCTCTGTCTCCCTCTTCATTATCAGGGCTAACCCCAAGTCAGTGGCTCCTGGAACATTTTGGAAAAGCTGATTTTTTTTTTGTCTTTCCAGAGAATATGTTATCGACCTGGAAGAGGGATCCCAGCACCTGATCCGCTACAGAACCATTGCTCCTCTGGTGGCCTCCGGGGCTGTGCAGCTCATCTGAAAGCCTATGGTCTCAAACAAGTGTCAGTCTACCCTAAGAGGCCCTTCTTCTACCAACCCTGAAATAAACTGTCTGCTGTGAGAATCTCTCCTTGTGCCGAATTGAAGGGGCCTTGCATGTGTACCCAAAACAGCTTTCCACCTGTCATCTCTGAGATGTCTTTGGATAAGAGCACATTTAATCAGGCTGATTCTTTCCCCGACCTATAATGGAGTGGAAGCTGTGATTACACATTGTCTACTGAAGACTTTGGGGCGGACACTGCCTGCTGCGGATGCTGGAGTACAGTGGCTTCTCTACACACTGGACGAGGGCACTCTGCCTGCTCTGGGTATTTCTTGAAGTAAAGCGGCTTGATCTGGCTATCAATTGAGAGCATGCTACATACTGTGACACTGTTATTTAAATCGGTTTTTAGGTGTATGTCCTGATGGCAAAAGGTCTCCATGCTCCAGCCGCTCTCCTGCTCTTGATAATGACTCAACATATCCAAATAAAAGTATATTTTTGCTATTTCAATGTTAATGTGATATGACAAACTTCCAGAAAGTAGGAATAGACGTAGCCAGTCTATTGGTAAACCTTATATTAATAATGGGCCGAAAATGCTTGAATGCCTTATTGGCACAATGTTAGGGGAGACTACACAACTATGCATACTGCGAGAAAACCCATTAACCTACTTCCTGCCACAATCGGCTGCAAGCTAACAATGGGAATTTACCCCATCTACAACGATGGACTCTTAGATCAAACTCCTGGAAACCATGGAGCTAAAGCAACTAGGAACTGCAGCACCATCCTGGAAATGTAACCAACCGTGGCCAACTGTGAGTAAACCCTGGAAAAATAAACCCTACTCTGACCATGGGATGGGAAGCTTGCAGCTAACCATGGTAATGTACGGCTCTAAAACCTCAAGAACTGCAGACAGATCCCAGGATAAGGCCCAATTTTAGTCTTAGACATCTCTAAGCAAATGTTGACAGGCCATTCAGCTAACACTACCTAGCTGTAGGCAGACCCCCGGTGTTCAACCCAGCTTCAGCTTTGTGCAAATGTAGAACGATCCATGGGAAACGATCTGCTCCAGCCATGTGCAATGTAAGGCATGACCTGAGAATACCCTAAGGTTTTGAGCAGCACTACAATCCTTTCTGGGGGTGCTTTATGGACCGACCTAGCTAAAGAATGCATTGGATATTTATCTATCTCTCCCACATGTACGTTGATATACTTAAGGTGAACCTTAGGGGGTTTTAGAGGTAATCAGTTATCTTGTGGAAAGAATAGTGGGTTAAAGGGTTTTCCGTGCTCCTTTCTAAACTGTTGGATAGAGGTTAGTTTTGAGTAGAGATTGTACTAGTCTTTACATCTGGAGATTTTGATTTCTGATTATTAGTGGGATCTGTGAGGTCAGAGTCTCGTAGAGTGTTGGCTCCAAAAGATGTGGGTGTGTCCAGAGATCATTCACTTCTTGGCTACAGTTTGGCTACTCTCTGTTGGTCTTCTTATACCCGAAACTGTAAGTTTTGTATTTAATGCATGCTCGAATGTAGAGCCCGTGTCCGTTTCTTAAAGGCTCCTTGTGAGTAATTATACAAAAAAAGGCTTGAACAACTACTGCTAAAATATTTACCTTACATAAATACCAATAAGTATCAGTCTACAAAAACTGCTTTAAATTCCTAAATCCAGCCAAACCCACTTGCCACCTATAGTAGGACTGGCTTAATGTATTTATTCTTTGTTTTTGAGTCTATATTCAGTTGGTTTTGAAATAGTATTTGAGGTTGCTACACTTTCGGGGTGTCATTTCTGCCCGGTCAGCGCTCTAGGCTCCAGGAACACCTATTTAGGTGCGAGCTGGAGCATATGCGCAGCGGTCCATGCTGTTGGGACTCTAAGTGTTTGTTTTAGCCAGTAGGTGTACTGCTGCGTTTCCGCCCGCATTATTGCCACTTTTGGGAGTCTGTACATTTTAAATGGGATGTTTTTCGCTTAATTTTAATTTTGTGTGTCTGAATTGAATTACGCTTTTGCACTTTCCCTTACCTGCTTCTTGCACAGTAGTTCTGGTCTTCCCTGGTCCGCCACTGCGTCAGACGATTGATGCGGAGGGAAGACCACAGTTGCTACACTGCCGGGGCATTATTTCCGCCCGGTCAGCGCTCTAGGCTCCAGGAGCACCTATTTAGGTGCAAGTTGGAGGGTGCGGGTGCGCCACTGGCGCGTAGCTAGCGGCAAGCCCGTCTGCGCCTGGCCTGGGCCTAGGGACAGGATCCCTGGCCCAAATACTAAATGCAAACCTAGTACAACCTATTCTAGGGAGAGCGTCTTTTCGCTTGGTTTTCCTAGGGGCACGAGATGCCATCAATTTACATGTGAAGAGCTGTTGGGACTAGAAAGCCACCAATGTCCAGAGTGCCTTCTCAAAATTCACAAGAGTTGTAGGGAGAAGATGAAATTTGATAGAAACCTGAATAGTGTTAGCACACGGAACACAGAACTTCAGCTATCGCTTATCAATGCCAGGTCATTGATTAAACATAGATATGAGATAGCAGATTTTATTACTGACAACAAGTTGGATATTATGTTTGTTACGGAAACCTGGGGCGAAGAATCATCCGACCCAGATTTTAATATTGCTGTACCCTGTGGGTATAAAGTCTTCTGGCATGATAGACCTATAAAAAAGGCGGAGAAATTAAATTCCACTATTCAATTCTACCTGCTTCGGATTGCAAAGCTCTGCTTTTCAATATTGGTGTATCTGATAAAGAAACATTTAAAGGATTATTCATTTATTGCCCACCAGGTGCAAGAAGTGGATTTTTGAACAACTTATCTCCTTTGCTTGAACTGTGTATCCAATCTAGATATTTCACCTTGTTGGGCGATATAAATTTTCACTTGGAAATACTAGCTGATAAAGAGACTCAGGAGCTTCTCGACATTACATCTGATTTAGGACTACAACTGCTAGTCCAAGGCCCTACACATCAAACACGACATTCCCTGGATGGAGTGTTTACTAATAATCCAGCTATCTATCACATCTGTCCTTCCTCTCACGTAGTCTGATCACCACGCTGTTCTATTTCGATATGACTTGCCTGGATTCAAAGCAACTAATGCGACAAGTACCAAGCTTAGCAGGAGAGCTTGGCACAATATGGATTTAGGCGTACTAGAAAGCCAGCTAGTGCATAGTCTCCCGGATTTGGAAGTAGAGGTTTCAGCTAGAAGTTATACTTCTTGGCTGGAATCCAATTTTGCTCAATTAGCACCTGTCATAGTGGCTAACAAAATTAGAAAGACTCCATCTGCACCATGGTTTTCTGAAGCTCTTAGATCAGGTAAACAAGCCTGTAGGAGGCAAGAAAGAGCCTGGCGTAAAAATTACGATGCAGTTGTGAAAGAGCATAAACTAATGTTAGCTGATAATAATAAAAAAAAATAATAATCACTGAGAAAAGCCAATATTTTACGTTGAAGATAGAAATGGCGGATAACTCAAGTAAGGAGTAAACAGCCTGACAACTGTTAAAAAGGATGATTCTGCCAACTGCACTCAAGATTTCTGTAACACACTGGCGCAGGCGTTTAAATCAAAGGTTGATCTAATTTATGATCAATTTGCCTTGTATACACTTAGCACTAATGTTACAGAACAGGAAGCTAAGACCATAACACCACTCTTAAATTTTACCCCTACCTCCCCAGTGCAAATTGCCGCCCTTCTGTTAAGGACAAAATCTGGCTCTCCGGATGATCCCCATCCTCAGAGGATTCTACATAATATTAGCCATATTATTAGTCCTCCGCTATCTGGCATCTACAATCAGATGCTCTTGCAAGGAATATTTCTAACAATGTGGAAACAGGCCTGCATTTTACCATTATTAAAAAAACGAATCTAGATACATCGGATCCGGTCAACTATCGACCCATTTCGAGGCTTCCACTTCCTGCGAAAATGTTGAAGAAAGTTGTAAATGTAGAACTTTCTACTTACATCCTAGAAAACTACATTTTAGACCACTGTCAGTTCGGTTATAGGGCATGTTATAGCACTGAGACATCTCTGATAAAGACCACGGAGGAAATTTGCACCGCATTAGATGGCGGAGGGTCGGCGGCTCTCCTCCTTGACCTGTCTGTGGCATTTGATACCGTGGACCCTGCCTTGTTGATAGAACGTCTAAAGACCATAGGGTTGGGAGGAAAAGCCCTCTCGCTTTTAACTTCGTTTTAGGCAGATAGAACTCGGACAGTGCAACTAGGTGATTCTAAATCTGCACCTTTTATTCTGCCTTGTGGGGTACCACAGGGCTCTTCTTTGAGCCCTACGCTTTTTAATATTTGTGTCTGAACTAGCACCTTTGATCAGAAGTTTTGTTCTAATCCCAACCTCATATGCCGACGACACCTAATTGGTTATTTCAACAATAGACAAGGATTTTAACTACTATCGAACTTCATGATTGTATGGTCTCCTTAAGCAATTGGATGAGTAGGCATTGCTTGAAGTTAAATTCAAGTAAAACTGAGGTGGTGCTATTTGGAAAGCTTTTTCCTCTATGGTCACCAGTTTGGTGGCCAAGTACTCTGGGCCCCCTGACTACACTGGTAACAAAGGCTAAATATTTGGGGGTCATAATAGATGAAAAGCTTAATTTTAAATCTCAGATTTCAAAGGTGGTGTCTTCTGCATTTTTTTATCATCAAACCGTGCTTAAAATTCTTCCATTTATCCCTGAAAAGACCAGAAAGCAGTTTTAACTTCCCTGGTTTTATTAAAATTTGACTTTTGTAATGCCTTGTATATTAACGTGCAGTCCAATCGGCTCCGAAGACTACAATCGGTACAAATGCAGCCTCCAGATTGGTGCTGGACATTCTCAAACACCAGTCCATTAGGGCTGGGATTCAAGAGTTACACTGGCTTCCAGTCGCCAGCGCGTGAAATTCAAGGCACTTTGTATCGCACACAAGGCACTTTACAGAGAAGGCCCACAATTTCTTTGGCACGCTTTTAGCTGGTACCCTCCTAGCAGATCACTACGGTCGTCCAATGCTTTCCTAATACCCCCTCCAGAGTCAAAAAAACGAACTGGAGGGGGGTGGGGGTTGACACAGTACTATCAGGATATGGAACTCTCTTCCACTTTCGCTCAGGAAGATTTCATCCCTGTTTGAATTTAGTAAACAACTTAAAGCTGGCTTTTTAAAAATGAGCTTCCCTCTTACAGCATCGGACCGTAAGCACCTAGACACCTAATGGTATTAGTGCGCTATATAAATTGTTATAACATAAGGTGGGAGTGACAATATTTTTTGACCGATGACCGGGAGGGGTTGCTCCATGGAATACCACCTTTACCTGGGCCGATTATCCAGCTGCTTGAACTGTTAGAGAAGACTCAAGTTGGTGGCCCACGTTCTGGGACCTGTGACAGTGGTTACATGTGGAATGAGTACTAGGTATCTAAAGAGAGCTCCTTCATTATTATAGGTTGAGAGTGTCATGACAGACTTAAAACTAGAGGAAAGTTTTTGTGGAGATTGTGAAGCCATGGACAACCTCAGGTAAAGTGGAATACAAGCAGTTCTTACTATGAGCAGCTGAATTGGATGCACTAACTTGCAGACTTCAATATCTGTGGACAGGCTGTTGTAATACATCTATATCCAAGCAAGAACAACTGTGCTTAAACCCTGATAATATGTCTAGCCAAATAATTATTTGACACTGTAGCTGAATCAATCTCTCAAAAAAAGTGACAGGACAACAAAAACATGAATTAACTGAAATGTCATGGTAAACTAGTATTTTCCCATATTTAAAAAAAGAGTGCATGCATTTCTTTCAGTGATTGCGTGTAAAATATAAATAAATTGGTGTTGGATACACATCTAGCAACTTATTTCCACTTAAGCCCCTGAGCGGCCCCTTAAAAAGGGTCTTTGATTTCTGCAAGTCATAGAAAAACAGAAATCCTTGACCCCAGTCCATCCAAGCATCAGGAGGGTAAAGTAAAATGTGGGCACAAATGAAGAGCAAAGATGAAAAGATTACTTTTTGACTCCAGTATCCTTTGGAATAGCCTGAATAGGGCGCTTTCCCAGTTTCCTGGTGAAATTAATCAGAGCGCCAATGGCTTTGGCAAACATCAATTTTCTGCAGTTAGCAGCTATTGCCCAGGAACCCTTGTTATCAAAAATAATTCCCAAATATGAAAAGTGATCAGTAAAATTACGTTTTTCGTTTTTAATGTGAATGTCACAACACTTAACAATGGGCTTACTGCATTGCATGATGAAAGTTTTAGAAATATTAACTTTGAGATCAAGATCTGACATGAAAGATACTAGGGTACGGGTTAACAAAACTGCATCATCAGCATATAGCAATGTTCCAATTGACAATTTGCCCATCCTTGGTAGGTCTGAACTTTCCCTGGATAAGGTGTCTCCCATACTATTAATATAGAGGGTAAAGAGAAGGGGGGCCAAAACACATCCCTATCTTACGCCCTTACTAACAGGTAAGCTACCAGTAAGCTCACCGGTTCTACATAGCGAACCCTGGCCCGGCCTCTAAGTAGGACTGTTTAATTTTTTTTTTTTTTAATCAATTTCCACCCCCATGTCCTCTAAGATACGCCAAAGTTTCTTGTGGTTGACGCAATCAAAAGCTGGGCTTAGGTCGACAAAGCACAAGAAAAAGCTCCCTTTTTTTGCCCGAGTATATTTCCCCATTATAAGACTCCGATTCAAGCTCTGTTCCACTGTACCAAGGCCTTTGCGTAATCCATACTGGACCTCTGCAATAATGCCTACAGCCTCGACCCATGACTGGAGTCTACTTAAAACTACACACCTGGCTACTTTCACTAAGGAATCCAGCAGTGAAATTGGTCTATAATCGGCCAGGTCGTTGCGGTCGCCTTTCTCAAAAATAGGGATGAGTGTGGACTCTGTCCAGGTCGGAGTGAAGCCTGGAGTGCAGCAGAACCTTAGTACCAGGCTTAGAAATGGACCCCAAAGCAAGGGACAGGATTTATAGAGGTCCACTGGTATACTGTCTGGTCCCGGGGCTTTCCCTCCCACACTAGCATTAATGGCCAGGATCGCCTTATCTGTGTTTAAATCAATGCAAATTGGTAGATAACCACCGGAACCTGGACTAGAATCCTCACAAATATTGGGGGTAGCGTTACAATATACATTTGAAAAGTTGGACACCCATTTATCCTCCCCGATCGCGTTTTCAAGGCCTGGTACATTTTTGGAGGCCAAGAATGGGGCATTTACGGCCTTCCAAAAGCCTTTCATATCCTTTAGGGCAACATAAGTCAAGGAGGGGAAAGGGGGGGGGGGGGGGGGGAGTCGCTTAAGACCTGCTGCCGCATCTAGCATAGCTGGGGGGCCAAAAAACTGCCAGGACCTGGTGACAATGAGGCTCTGAAACAGAAAGGCCAAGGCAGCTCGGGTGTTAGCACTACCCTACACTCCCGCCGGCGGGGATGTATCCGGAGTAACGACCCCATGTAACATATTGGGGTCCCCTGTGCCAGTGTCCATCTCCTGGACCTTGGAAACCATTGTCTCCCACTGAGGCGCTAGGGGGAATGTACGAACGGCAAGCAGGTCCTCTCTAAGCAGCACCACACTCTCTGCCGTAGCCCAATTAAGCAGGGATCGGCGCCAGGCAAGTGGGTGGGGCGACAGAGAAGATTTCCATCGCCTGGTGATCAAATGTTTGTCTGTTATTAAACCCAGGTCTAGAATTCGTATGGCAGCTCTATATTTTTTGTTTCTGCTGAAGAGGTGCAACACATGGGCCTCCCAGTTAGGCGGAATGGTGCAGGAGGTGCAAGTTGTGAGGTTGACTGACACAATTATTCCAATAGTCAGTCAGGACCGGGCAACACCAAAGCATATGGAGAATGTCTGCATCTAACTGCTGGCAGCGGGGACAAGCCGCATCAGTGCTAAGGAAGTACCTGTTGATTTGAGCTGGAGTAAGGTAGGCCCGGTGTAGTACAAAGGATTGAATTTGTTTGAATTGATGGTTACGGGGGACGTAGGTCGGGCTGCCTCGGACAATCACCCATTCTCTATCTGTAAACTCCCTAACCAGTGCCCCCTCCCAGTGAAGTTGAATTCGAGTGAGGTCCACCTCGGTGTGTTGTCGAAGAGAAGATGCGAATCAGCGTGTGAGGTGTCCTGTCCCCATCACATGAAGGTATTGCAAAGTGTGATGTGTGGGAGGTTCCTGAGTGAGTGTACCCCATTTAGACGTTAACAAGGCTATGATTGTTCTATGTTGTAGAAACTGCCCAGGGCGCAGGTTCTTCTCTGCCATGAGTTCCTGGTATGGGATAAGAGTGCAGTCTTGAAAAAGGTCTCCCGCGTCCTATATCCCTTCCAAGGCCCAGTGATACAACTCAGTCGCCATTGTGTAGGTGTCCCCTCTTGGAGTTCCCAGCAGTGGGATAGCGGGTGCATACGGAATGGTGGTTCTAGTGAGAAAGAGACACCTATGGAAGCACTTGTACGCTACATTGAGTAGGAGAGTATTGGGGGTTTGGACTTGGAGCAAGGATGGAAAATTTGTGAAAGGCTGCTCTGTATTAGCGAAGGTTGCAAAGTAGCCGAGTCTGGCAAATAACGGGAGGAGATCCACCTGACGATCCATTGTAGTTGGGAGGCCAGGTAGTAATTCTCGAAAATGGGTACCGCTAGGCCACCCAGCTCAGTAGGCAGATAAAGCTTTTCCATGGACACTCTGTGGCGTGATGTCCCCCATATGAAGTCTCGTACAACCTTTTCCCACTGTCTAAAGAAAGGGGGAGAGATACGAGGTAAAGTGGCGAAGTAGTAGAGAAGCCGGGGAAGAACAACCATTTTGACAAGGGCAATTCTCCCAGAGATTGCCAATGGGAGAGTCCTCCAGAAATGTATCTGCAACCGGATCGCCGTAGTAGCCCGGAGCACGTTTCCATCGAAAAGATCGACCTTGGTACAATAAACTCGGACACCTAAGTAGCGAAAAGGGTCAACACACCAGGCCACAGGTCTCGATGAAGTGAGGGGGGATATTATGGAGGTCCCGAGCATATAACGGCAGGTTATCTGCGTATAGTGAAATGTTAGTGCCGTCTCCTAGCTCAGTCCCCATGTCAATGTGAGAGCAGATATGGACCACCAACGGCTCCACTGCCAACCGGTGTCATGCCCCGAGAATCGCCCCGAAGAGGACACGTACTGTCCCTTTAAGAACAAGCCCCTATAAATCAGACATGAGCCCTGGGAGCGGCGCTTTACGTTCTTGCGTCTAGCTCCGTGTTCCTGTTCCGTCCTGTTTCCTGTGCCTGACATCCGGTTTCTTCGCTTCAAGTGCTACCCGAAGGAAGTCTCTGTCCTTCGCATTTTGATAGTTTTCGAGGCTCCCGCTTCCATTCTCTGCTGGAGCTCGTTTACTCTTCCCCCTTTTCCCTTTGCTCCGCCCGACGGCCTGGCTTGTTCTCCGCCATCCGGCCGGGCACTCTGTGCTCTACTCCCACTCCCGTTTGCTGCTCTGTCCGACGGCCGGGCTTGGTCTCCGCCGTCCGGCCGGGCACTTTGTGCTCTACTCCCACTCCCGTTTGTTGCTCCGCCCGACGGCCGGGCTTGGACTCCGCCGTACGGCCGGGCTACACTTCCCTACCCTTAATTATCTATTTGTTGGCTACTCCGCCTGACTGCTGAGCTTGGTCTCCGTCGTCCAGCCGGGTGGCATGAGTGTTTCTCCTTATTTAGGTATTTAGGTCATTTGTGCACCACGCACGCCTGCTGGCCGGGGTTTCCTTTGCCATTTGGCGAGTCCACTTTATTTGTCCCTTTCCTTACTTGACTGCATTACTGCTGGCCCCTCCTCATCCATTATCTGGGTCAGCTATCTTCTGTGCTTGGGGACACTTGCGTGGATTCAATTGGAGGTGCAAGACATAACAGACTCGTCTAAGAAGCACGGTAACAGCGCTGTGCGCTGCCTAATTGTTTATTCAAGGTTTTTGTTGTTTATTGGTTTTCATTCATGTGTTTTGTTCTTTAGAGATCCATTGCCCTGTACTGGTGTTGGCATTGAATGCTTGTCAAGTGTACTATTGAATACCACTTCCGTTGGGCAGCCTTGTGCATCAAGACAAGTGAGAGAGTTTGTTCTTTAGGACTTTACAGTGTATGTCCATGGTGGAAAGAGAGTTGTTACTCACTCCTGTTCCATTATTCTAGTTATAGCACAAGACGAAATCCTCCCCATCCTGTACATCAATTCTGAACATCAGACAAAACATTGGTGGTATGTTATATTGATATAAATAACATAGAGGTTTATGTATAGTGGAAACTGTTGTTATATATGTATATTTCTTTCAGCCAGACGTCGTCCTGAATTCCGCACGGAAGGGTGTCCAATCATCGCAGAAGATTACAGTCAAGTCTTCTTTTGTTTCTTCCCTGCCTTTCCTTGTTTTGTCTCCCTGTTTCCCCCTGGCGAGCCTCTCGATACTCTAGTGTTTGATAGAGTCGGAAGGCCGTAGGGGAAGGCTGTGGAATTATCATCGGATTCCTGACGCTCCTGCGGAACCTGCCTGGATACCATTACAACCGGAACAAAAGCTGGGACAACGGGCATCCCTGCCTGGTTCCACGCCGCACCCGAATTGGGTCTGAAACATAGGGCCCCATCAGAATCCGGACCGATGGATTACGATACAGCAGTTGTACCAAACTAAGGAAATAGGGACTAATTCAAAAACGAGCCAGAACGGCAAAAAGGAAATTCCCCATATTCCGCCACCCGAAATTAGCGACGTAGGTTCAGGGCTGTATTATCCTGTGGAACATAGCCATTCTGGTCAGAATGGACTAGGGCAGGGATTAGCGGGCCAGTCGATTGGCCAGGGCTTTTGCCAGGATCTTATAATCCGTATTCAATATTGCAATCAGCCGATCGGAACTGGGAGACATGGAGTCCCCACCAGGTTTCAATAGGGATACCACATTAGAGGTATGCATTTGTGGGGGGTAGAGTCCCATCCGAAATTGCCTCTGTGTACATTGAATGGAGGTGTGGCACCAAATGTTCTGCATTGGTTTTGAAGAACTCAAATGGGAGACCATCTGTAACCGATGTTTTACAGGTGGACAAGGATCGTAATAAGTCTCGTATTTTGTCTTCTGTTAGGGGGGATTCCAGCTCCAGAGGCTGGTCCACTGTAAGAGTGGGCAATTCCACAATATCCAGGAAGGACAGCACGTCCTGGGCGTTGCCCGTCAGACGGGTCTCATATACTTGAGTGTAGTGTTCAGTCTTCAGTTTGTGAATGTCCCTCTGGGTTCTTCGTTCCCGGCCTAGATCATCAAGTAGCAACTGTATGGGGCGCTGGGGGTGCTCCTGCCTGATCAAATAAGCCAACAATCTCCCAGCCTTTGTCCACTGCAGAGTGAGAACAAGCCGAATGCGCCAAATAATTATGACACTGCAGTCGGTCCAGGAGTGCCTCCGATTTGGCATGATTCAGAAAAGGGGGTGGTGATGAACAGAGTGTCTGAATTAAGCAGACCACTCTTACCCAGTCCTAAGATCAGGGCTTGATCCATCACCGTTATTTATCTCACTGCCCCATCCCAGCTCAGAACCTGGCTATATGCAAATCAGTCTGTCCCTGGCCCAGTGCATCATGGGAACAGGGCAGACTAAACTACCAAGCCAATTCTTCACCAGAAAGGAGACAAGCTACCGGGGACCGGTTTCTGGCATTTCAGCCGTCTTCGGCCCGGCTTGCTTGAATCCCGATGGAGCAG
Organism: Lissotriton vulgaris; assembly: GCF_964263255.1. Lineage (NCBI taxonomy): Eukaryota > Metazoa > Chordata > Amphibia > Caudata > Salamandridae > Lissotriton > Lissotriton vulgaris. Next base: position 546,684,965 of record NC_141699.1, on the reverse strand, counting down.
TGAGAAAGGGACTCATGTCTAAGTATACCCTGCCACACCTATAGTGGCCAAAAACGATTCAGAAAAGGGGGTGGTGATGAACAGAGTGTCTGAATTAAGCAGACCACTCTTACCCAGTCCAAAGATCAGGGCTTGATCCATCACCGTTATTTATCTCACTGCCCCATCCCAGCTCAGAACCTGGCTATATGCAAATCAGTCTGTCCCTGGCCCAGTGCATCATGGGAACAGGGCAGACTAAACTACCAAGCCAATTCTTCACCAGAAAGGAGACAAGCTACCGGGGACCGGTTTCTGGCATTTCAGCCGTCTTCGGCCCGGCTTGCTTGAATCCTGATGGAGCAGTGAGAAAGGGACTCATGTCTGAGTATACCCTGCCACACCTATAGTGGCCAAAAACGATTCAGAAAAGGGGGTGGTGATGAAACGGTGTTGGATCTAGCCCTGATCTCTTGACTGGGTGAGAGCTTTCTGCTTAATTCAGAGACTCTGTCCCTCACCACCCCTTTCCCAGTGTAAGAATTGGCTTTTGTAGTTTGGTTTGCCCTGTTCCCATCATGCACTGGGACAGGAACAGACTAATTTGCATACAGCCAGGTTCTGAAACTGGGATGGTGCAGTGAGCTAAAAAAACGGTGTTGGATCTAGCCCTGATCTCTTGACTGGGTGAGAGCTTTCTGCTTAATTCAGAGACTCTGTCCCTCACCACCCCTTGTTGTAAATATCCGATTTGGCATGGGCAGCGTCCAGGCACTGCTGTTGATCCGGGCTGTTTACGGCCTGTGTCTCGAGTAGGAGCAGCTGCCCCTCAATGTGGGATGGGAGGTGTCGAGCTGTCTGCGGATGTTCCAAGTTTGTCTCGGACAATGTCCCCTAATTACTCCTTTCAAGGCCTCCCATTCGGTGAGACCCGAGTCCGTGGAACCTGTATTGAGTGCGAAATAACTAGCTATCGCTGATTCCAGTGAACTCCGGAAAAGGGGGTCCTCCAGAGCCATGGTCTGCAGGCGCCAGGTCGGAACCGGAGGAGGTTGCGCCTCTCAGGCCAGGAGCATCACCATGGGGTTGTGATTGGAATGTGTCTGACCGAGATAATCAATCGTCTGTGTCAAAGGAAGGAGGGCCGAGGACACGAGTATACGATCAAGACTCACATGCAACTTATGGACTGGGGAATAAAAGGAGTATATTCTGGAGTGTAGATGGCGTTCCGGCCAGATGTCCGAAAGAGCCCAATTGTCCATCCAGGATTTTAAAAGCTGTACATAGGAAGAGGCCGTAGTACTAGTGAGAGGAGAAAGGGAGTGGTCAAGAGAGACATCAAGCACTGCAGTGAAGTCTCCCCCTAGGAGCCACGAGATATCCCTCCACGGGATCAGTATCTCCAATAGATAGCTAAGAAAGGGACCCTGCGTGACATTCTGGGCATATAATGCGCCCAACAGGATTGGTTGGCCGTTCAGCTTGCCACTCACTAAGATGTAGTGCCCCATTGGGTCTGACAGGACCTCCCTCTCCTCCCATTGAACCCCCTCCTTCACCCATATCACCACCCCTCTAGCCATGGACGAATAGTTGGTACTGTATACTTGGCCCAGCCAGCGACGGCGCAAGCAGGTAGCTTCAATAGTCATCAGGTGTGTCTCCTGCAAAAGTGCTACACTCGTCTTAAGGCATTACAAATAGGCATAGACGGCGTATCGCTTGGAGGGTGTATGAATGCCCCTGACATTCCAGGTTATTATATTAAGATCTGTCATCTATACAACGGAGATCAGTGTACCCTACCCGTAAACTATGGCACCTCCTGTGTGATAAACCCACTCTGAGGGGAAAGGCGTAGAGGCAGTAGGTCTGTAGGTATGGCGACTCGTGTCTGGGGAAAAAAATAATAATGTATGACTGTAAAAAACCTTGAAACAGGAAAAGAGCACAGACTCCAACATGAGGAACTGCCGAAACAATCATGCCAAGTCATGGCTACAGAACTAGTGTCGTTGTACGATTTCGGGGGGAGGTAGACCAGTGAAAGGGAAAAGCCGATGGAAAGAATGTCCCCTACAGATACCCCAAGAGACAGGAGATCGAGCATCAAGGAATTACTAAGAATGGCATGGCCTGGAGTGTCACCGCGTTCTGGCATAAACTAAAGTCAGATAATGCCATCTGCAGTTTGCAGGTTGGCGCCCTGGGGTGGGGGGAAATCTGCGTCTAAGGACCATTCAAGAGTGGATTCGGGGGCTCCTGATTTTGGCATAGAGGCAGTGGAGTCAGCCGGGGATGGAGATCTGGTAGACTGAAGGGCCACCATCGTCTGCAGGTCCCCTGGCGCTCCAGTCTGATTTGGTCGGGATGGGTACCTTAGGTCCCATGTCCTTGTTCTTTTTCACCCTGTGTCTGCCTCTGTGAGGGCGCCCAGGAAACTGGGACTCATCAGATGATTTGGATGCTGCCACCAGCCCCAGTTCCTCGAGCCAGTCCCAGGTCTCTGTGGGGGGGGGAGTAAAAATACTTTGTTACATCTCTAATAACTCGTAGGCGGGTCGGAAAGAGTAAGGAGTAGTGGAGGTCCAGATCACATAGTTGTTTCTTTACTAAGGTGAAGGTGGCTCGACTCCTTTGTACCTGAGCCATGTAATCGGGAAAGAGGGAGACGGTGACGTTTTGTACCTTAGGGCCGGGGTGTTTGCCCAGCTCTCGCAGAATAGCATCTCTGTCCCTGAAGTTCATAACTTTAAATAGGAGGGGACGAGCCCCAGGAGGGGGCCTGCAAGCAGGTATTTGGTGGGCCCGTTCCACTACGAATTGTGGGGAGAGCGATCCGGGGGGCATGAGCTCTTTCATCCAGGCTTCCGTGATGGTCTACGGAGCCCGTCCCTGCACCCCTTCAGGGAGACCTACCACGCGTACATAGTCATACATTATAATTTTTTTCCCCAGACACGAGTCGCCATACCTACAGACCTACTGCCTCTACGCCTTTCCCCTCAGAGTGGGTTTATCACACAGGAGGTGCCATAGTTTACGGGTAGGGTACACTGATCTGGCACCACGCGTACATTATTCTGGCGTGAACGCCCCCGGCGTCATCCACCTTCTCCTGCAGGGTGCAAGCCCTTCCAGTAGATCTTGAAGCGCGAAGGAGCAATTCTGAGATCGGGATTCAAGATCTGCTAGTGTGGCCTCTGCGTCGCGAATCCGGTCTGAGAGTTTCTGTTGGTCAGCCCGGAGGAGCGTGAAATCCGAGGTGATAGTATCCATCCAGCCTTCCAGGGAGCTGCGGGTCAGGTCGAAGGCGTTGCCAATCCATTCAACCCCTGCCAGTACAGAGTCCAGTTTGGTTGCAATGTCAGGCAGACTCATCTCAGCCGCAGATCCGTGAATCATGAGTGGTGTACCAGCCTGGCCCCCAGGGGGCACATAACGAGGGGTGTTGGTACATAGGCGGCCCATGACAATTTGCTGAGCGCTTCTCATAGGGAGGGAGGCTAGGATGTCAAACCTTTGCGGCCTCCCCAGTTTAGTGGTTTCGTCTGTAGTCCGGCTCAGTCTCTGCAAGGTGTTCCCGCTCCAACCAATGATGTCACTCTCTGTGATTACAGTTGTAGGAGAGTAGGGTCTGCAATCCCATGATCACCCAGATTTTTTGCTTTTGTTTCACTGGTTTACGACTTTCTCTGGCTGTGGGCCTGCTAATCAGACCCACAGCCTGGCTGTTCTCTTTCTAAATTACAATATGTACCCTAGGTGCATTTACCAATTGGTACTGGGCCACCTTATCAGACCCTGTAACTCAGGGCATAGGTGTACCCAGGGCCGTCAGGGGCTGCAGCATGTATTATGCCACCCCTGGCTGGCCTCCTAAATTTGACACAACTGGCTGCATGACAGCTGGGGCGAAGTCGTGTAATCACACTTTGCTTTAGATATAGTAGCCCTATATCTAACCATACAATGGACACTCGAGTTCCTATCAGTCACTCCTATGGCAGGCCTTGACAATCCTGAAGGCAGAGTGCATGGGCTCGTGTGAACTAGGTTCTGGCCCGAGCCGAGCCCGGTTGCAGCTTGCGGAATCAAGACCCAATGGCTGTTCCATGATAACGCGTACCACATCGGTAACTTCGGTGTCGCGTTATCAAGACATGTCGAGTAAGGTGTCATACGAATCGGGATGCTGCCCTCTCACCAACTCTGGCGACGAGGTTAGCATTCCGCCCTTCTAGAGGGACACGACATGTACGTAACTGTGAACCCCGGTTAAAGTTAACTAAAGCCTCAGCTCCACAAAATGGATGCTGCCACCACAGACACGAGTCTGACCTCCTGCTGCTGGGAGTCCTTCCAGCGAGGAGCGCTTGGACAAAGGGTTTCCTGTCGAGGGCGGTGTTCGCACCGTCCCAGACAGGGTTTGTGTATTCTGGGTAGGTAGGGCTTTTGCGAGAAGGTGACTGCGGAGTGGCACCCCGGTGCTCACTACGCATCTGCCGGTCAGAACCAGTTCCAGGGGCGCCAGCCCTGGCCTGGGGAAAGTCCGGCAGGGGAGAGTGGTGTAACTACCCCCCTTCCTGGTCCCACCCTTAGGGCAGGACCTAGTCATGTACCCACCCCTTTCTTTAGAATAAAGGCCGGAGCGGGGACCCTTCCAAATTAGATCATCTTTGAATCAAGAACTACTTTCTACAAAAGGACACTCAAGACTCTTCTCAAGATTTCTCCCTTGTGACTAAGGAGTAGTCACCCTGCATCAGCGGGCACCATCTAAGAACTCTGCGGTTTGCTGTAAGTCCTTCCTCAAGGAATCCGACGGCCCAGCTCGACGAGAACCGGCTTCCCTGGCACCTCTGACCTCTACCCACGTCATCAGCTCAGCTGTGATCTGTGGGTGCGACGAGACCTCGAGGGACCGGCCATCATCAGAACCTGCACGCTCTTAACCAGCACGACCTTCGAAGCAATTCCCTGGTGAGTGCTCTGGGGTCCGAGAAGCCCCGACCCTGAGCCGCTCCAGCACCGAAGTGCAGTCCCCCAGCATCTCCACGATCTGCGTGGGGCCCTTCTGCTCGCTGCTCAGCACGTTGTCTGGTCACTAGCCGCTGGCTTGTGCCCTTCCTTGACGACGACCGACAAACAACTCTGCTGGTCTGGTTGCTCCAGACTGGCCCTTGCTTCCATCTTTGCGAGAAGCACCCCGGACCCTCCTGGTCCACTCAAGACGCCATCTTAGGCCCACCACGTGGCCCTGAGATCTGCCAAGGCTTGTTGCCCCATCCTGGGCCCAGCGACGCCGACAGCATCATCCTTCGTGGGACAGCTCGCACCTCCACCGTGGTCGTCGACAACGCCTCCTGGTCCGTGAGACTGCAGAGCCTAGCGCTGCCCACTCACCTGGTCGAGGTGACGGCCAACCGGTGCCCTCCTGGTACCCTCTGACTACTGGCTAGTAGTACGAACTTGGTCCCCTCTGCTTTCAGGTATCAACAATCTCTGATCCAGGCTTGGATCTCTACGAACTATTCATCACTGGTCGCCGGCCAGCAACTCCTTTTCTTCCGGCTCCTGGCTCGTCAGCGAAGACCCCGACGCCTGTAAGACTTGTGCAGCCGCAGCCCTCGTGGCTAGGTAACTCGGCATTTCGGTGCCTGCATAGCCTCTTTACTCTAGGGTCCCGAGCCCCTCGCTTCCGACTTGCCTTATCAGGTCCGCCCGAGACCTTAAACTTTCCGTGTCCTCGGACACTTGTTTTAATTGTGCACTTGAAGTATTTTCCTAAGAGATTTGGTTTGTGCTTAGTACCCTGTCCTCATAAAGAGTCCAGGGCTGTTGTGAATCTTAATAAATATCCTGTTTATTTTCATAACACTTGTGTGGTGTCCTTTCACTGGGTGTTCAAGGGGTACATGTGTGGTAAACAGCTGGCTTAACGCGCCCTCTAGAGTCTTTAGCCTTAGACTGCTCGTATCCACGCTACTAGGATAGCTGGTCTATAGGTTGACTTACAACCAAACACCATAAGGGTCGTTGGAACGATACATAGCGGTCGCTAGAATAGCGAACGTTGCATATCGGGCCAACTTCTCACATTGGTGAGCAGCGGTTGGGATTTGAGCTTGCTGTTGTTTTACCACACGTATCCTAAGAATATCTTGTTGAAAGATCACACAAGTACTGTTAGTACATATAACTAAAGCTTAGAATACTCTGAGTTCTACTGAACCAGCTGTTGTAGCTCCTCAAGGCTTAGCACACCTTGGCTGCAACTCTTAGCAAGGGAACAGTAGGTAAACACGTAGTGTAGGTAGGTGCATCACTTACACCACACTAGAAACAGTATGTCGGACAAAGGAGGAAACTCTGAGTCTCCCCTTGTGTCAGTTGACCCTCCACAGGTCATCCCTTCAAGATATACTGTGCTGAGCTTCAAGGAGTTAAGACAGGTGTGTCACTCCCGGAAGATCAAGCAGGGGTCTAACCCCACCACGTCCTTTCTGATTGGTCTCTTGGAGACTTATGATGCCAGAAAAGCTGAGACCCGTCTTAGCTCTTCTAATCCAGAAGGAGACATGCCTCCCCTCGAGGGAACCAGAGACGATCCTGACCTCATCCACCTCGCAACTGAGAACGAAGATGTGGAGGATGATGAGGATGAGGATCCCTCTGGGGATGAGGCAGATAAGGGACATATGATAGTGGTACTGGGGGACCCCCGGCGCTACTGTCAGGTCCGCTTAACATTGGGAATGGACGAGCCCGATCTCTGTCAAGAGACTCTGGCAGATCCCTTCAAACCAATGGCTCTCGCAACTCTTCGCAAAGAGGGATGACGTCCCCTCAGCGGAGAGTGTACGAAGCTAAGGAAAGGGCAGCTAATCTGAGGATCGGAAGGGAAGAACTTGCCCTGGCCAAAGAAAGGCTTGCCTTTGCGAGAGAGCAACAGTTAAGTGGGGTAGTCCCCACTGGTGGCAGCAATGTACCTAGCAATAGGGAAAAGAGTTTCGATACGAAACACCTTGGTAAGATAGTGCCCCCCTTTAAACAAGGGGACGACATCCACAAATGGATTACTGCTTTGGAGAGGGCCTGCACGGTGCAAGGTGTTCCCCAGAGTCAGTGGGCAGCTATCTTGTGGCTCTCCTTTGAAGGTAAAGGAAGAGACAAGCTCCTCACCACAAGGGTGGAGGATGCGAACGATTACCAAGTCTTGAAAAATACACTCGTTGAAGGGTTCGGCCTAACCACTGAGCAGTACAGGGTGCTGTTCAGGGATACCCAGAAAACGCAGTCTCAAGATTGGTCTGACTTTGTCGATTGTGCCACTAAGGCTTTTGAGGGCTGGTTGCTGGGCAGTAAGGTTACTGATTACAAAGGATTGTATAATTTGATGATGAGAGAACAAATTTTAAACAATTGTCAGAACCAGTTGTTGCATCAGCATCTTGTCGACTCGGATCTGACCTCTCCCCAAGAATTGGGAAAGAAGGCAGACAGATGGGTTCGTACGAGAGTTAAACAGAACCAGGGCCAGAATCAAGGTGGTCAGAAGAAAGCAGACCAGAAGGGTAAAGATTCTAAGGGGGAACAAAATGACCAGAAGTCTTCGACAAGTCCCCAACAACCCAAAGAGGGTGGGGGTCAGGCTCCCCAAAAGAAGAAAGAAGGCCAATCCAAAAGATGGTGCCAGTACTGTAAAAGTAAATCTCACTGGTTTAGTGAGTGCACCAAGAAAGGAGGAGGGCAGACTCCTGCCACTGCAGCCCCTAAGGCACCTGTGCCCCCTAGTACAGTCAGCAGTGGTAGTGCGCCTCCCAAGGGTTTAGTAGGGTTAACCCTGGGTTCTGAGGGGCGTGACAACTTAGTTGGCACACTCACTCAGGCTGTCCTTGTCAGTACAGGGGACGCGGACGTGTCCCCTGACATAAGTCCCAATACCTTGGGCAAATACAGACAGACGCCTTTCATAAATGGAAAGATGGCTCAGGCCTATAGGGACACTTGTGCCAGCGTCACCATGGTGACGCCTAACTTTGTGGACCCTGGACAGATCATGCCAGGTACAGAATTCCTGGTGACCAATGCAAGCAATGTCACTACCAATCACAGTATGGCAATTGTAGCTTTCTCCTGGGGAGGGGTAACTGGCCAAAAGAAGGTTGTAGTTAGTCCAGACCTCCCAGTTGATTGTTTGTTGGGCAATGATTTGGAGTCATCACAATGGTCAGAAGTGGAGCACCGGACTCACATGGAAATGTTAGGTTTGCCAGCACATGTGTTCGCTGTGACCAGGTCACAGGTCAGGAAATGCCCCACTGAACAGGTGCTGGATCCTGGAACAACGGACCAGACACCTCCCAAGAAAAAGAGCGGTAGGGTTAAGGCTGCGCCTTCCCCCTTGCCCCAGGTCGTGGATCAAGTCTCAGAGGAGGCTGACCTACAGGAATTGAGGGAAACTGAGCCTAGGGAGTTCGAACTTGATCAAGTGGAATTCTTGGGTTCAGGGGGACCCTCAAGGGAGGACCTGGGGAAGGACCAGTTAGACTGCCCTTCTCTTGAACCCCTCAGACAGCAGGCTGCTGCTGAGGCTGCTGGGAACGCCACAGGTACCCACAAGGTATACTGGGAAGATGGACTCCTGTACACTGAGTCAAGAGACCCCAAGCCTGGCATGACCAGGAGGCTGGTTGTACCCTTGTCTCAGCGTGGTTTCCTACTTACCTTGGCCCACGAGATTCCCTTAGCAGGTCACTTGGGCCAGACGAAAACGTGGGACAGGCTTGTCTCACACTTTCACTGGCCTCATATGAACGAAGATACCAAGGAGTTTTGCCGCTCCTGTGTCACTTGCCAAGCCAGTGGTAAGTCAGGTGGCACGACAAAGGCCCCCCTTATACCAATGCCTGTGGTGGGGGTGCCCTTTGAACGGGTGGGGATCGACATCGTCGGTCCCATGGAACCACCAACAGCATCAGGGCACAAGTTTATACTGGTGGTAGTGGATCATGCCACCAGGTATCCTGAAGCTATTCCCCTTAGGACCACTACAGCACCTGTTGTGGCAAGAGCCCTAGTTGGAGTATTCTCCAGAGTGGGCTTCCCTAAGGAGGTCGTCTCCGACAGAGGTGCAAACTTTATGTCGAGCTACTTAACTGCTATGTGGAAGGAATGTGGTGTCAACTACAAGTTCACTACACCCTATCATCCACAATGCAATGGGCTTGTTGAGAGATTCAACAGGACCCTTAAAGGGATGATTCACGGACTACCTGAAAAGCTTCGGCGTAGATGGGACGTCCTGATCCCCTGCCTCTTGTTCGCCTACAGAGAAGTCCCACAGAAGGGGGTTGGCTACAGCCCTTTTGAACTTTTGTACGGGCATCCTGTAAGAGGACCCCTGTGTTTGGTGAAGGAAGGATGGGAGAGACCTCTCAAAAAGCCTGCAGCCAACATAGTGGACTATGTGCTTGGCCTCCGCTCGCGGATGGCTGAGTACATGGAGAAGGCATCTGAAAACCTTAAGGCCAGCCAAGAACTCCAAAAAGCTTGGCATGACCAAAAGGCTGTCTTGACTGTTTACCAGCCCGGACAGAAGGTGTGGGTGTTGGAGCCGGTGGCCCCAGCAGCACTCAAGGACAAATGGTCCGGGCCCTACACCATCCTGGAGAAAAAGGGAGAGGTCACCTACCTGGTCGACCTGGGAACTCCCCGGAGCCCCCACAGGGTGCTTCATGTCAACAGGCTCAAGGCATATGTCGACAGGAAGGACATGAGTTTGCTCATGGCCCTAGATGAGGGACAGGAAGAAGAGAGTGACCCTCTCCCCGACCTGCTCACTCAGAATCCTGACGATGGATCGGTAGATGGTGTTGTCTTTTGTGGCAGCCTCTCCGAACATCAACAGAGCGACTGTAAACAGGTTCTTCAGTCGTTCAGACATATGTTTTCTCTAACACCCAGTCAGACCGATTGGTGCACCCATGAGGTTGACACTGGTGACAGCTTGCCCGTTAAGAGTAAAATCTACCGGCAGCCTGATCACGTTAGAGACTGCATCAAGAGTGAAGTGCAGAAAATGTTGGAGCTGGGAGTCATTGAACCCTCGGATAGCCCTTGGGCTAGTCCCGTAGTTCTAGTGCCGAAACCTCACACCCAGGGTGGTAAGAGAGAGATGAGGTTTTGCGTAGACTACAGGGGTCTCAATGCAGTCACTAAGACTGACGCCCACCCAATACCAAGGGCAGACGAGCTTATCGATAGATTGGCTTCGGCCAACTACTTAAGTACGTTTGACCTGACAGCTGGGTATTGGCAAATCAGGTTAGCTGAGGACGCCAAGCCTAAAACCGCATTTTCAACCCCTGGTGGGCATTATCAGTTCGTGGTGATGCCCTTTGGTCTGAAAAATGCACCTGCCACCTTCCAAAGGTTGGTGAATCAAGTCCTTACTGGGCTGGATGACTTCTGTGCGGCGTATCTTGACGATATTGCTGTCTTTAGCTCCACCTGGGAGGATCACCTGGTCCACCTGCGGAAAGCGTTAGAGGCTCTGCAAGCAGCAGGCCTCACTATCAAGGCCACCAAGTGCCAGATAGGGCAGACACAGGTTGTATACCTGGGCCACCTTGTAGGTGGAGGCCAGGTTCAGCCACTGGAGAGCAAGATACAGTCAATCAGGGACTGGGCTCCTCCAACCACCCAGACTCAGGTTCGAGCTTTCTTGGGCCTGACTGGATACTACCGGAAGTTTGTCAGGAACTATGGTTCCATCGTGACACCATTAAATGAACTGACAAGCAAGAAAATGCCAAAAAAGGTTCAGTGGACAGCGAGCTGTCAAAAAGCATTCGATGACCTAAAGCAGGCCATGTGCACGGCGCCTATCCTCAAGAGTCCGGACTACTCCAAACCATTCATTGTCCAAACAGATGCTTCTGAGTTGGGTGTGGGAGCTGTTCTTTCTCAACTGAATTTTGATGGTCAAGACCAGCCCATTGCTTTTATAAGCAGAACGCTGACCCCTAGAGAGAAGAATTGGTCAGCTATTGAGAGGGAGGCCTTTGCTGTGGTTTGGGCCCTGAAGAAGCTGAGGCCATACTTGTTTGGCACTCACTTCAAGATTCAGACCGACCATAAGCCCCTCTTGTGGCTAAATCAGATGAAGGGTGAAAACCCCAAACTGCTAAGGTGGTCCATTTCCCTACAGGGGATGGACTTTACAGTGGAACATAGACCTGGTACTGATCATGGCAATGCCGATGGGCTCTCCAGATATTTCCACTTAGAACAAGAAGACTCACCTGGTCAAGGTTAGCTTATTGTTCCGACGTTTGGGGGGGGGGTCATGTAGGAGAGTAGGGTCTGCAATCCCATGATCACCCAGATTTTTTGCTTTTGTTTCACTGGTTTACGACTTTCTCTGGCTGTGGGCCTGCTAATCAGACCCACAGCCTGGCTGTTCTCTTTCTAAATTACAATATGTACCCTAGGTGCATTTACCAATTGGTACTGGGCCACCTTATCAGACCCTGTAACTCAGGGCATAGGTGTACCCAGGGCCGTCAGGGGCTGCAGCATGTATTATGCCACCCCTGGCTGGCCTCCTAAATTTGACACAACTGGCTGCATGACAGCTGGGGCGAAGTCGTGTAATCACACTTTGCTTTAGATATAGTAGCCCTATATCTAACCATACAATGGACACTCGAGTTCCTATCAGTCACTCCTATGGCAGGCCTTGACAATCCTGAAGGCAGAGTGCATGGGCTCGTGTGAACTAGGTTCTGGCCCGAGCCGAGCCCGGTTGCAGCTTGCGGAATCAAGACCCAATGGCTGTTCCATGATAACGCGTACCACATCGGTAACTTCGGTGTCGCGTTATCAAGACATGTCGAGTAAGGTGTCATACGAATCGGGATGCTGCCCTCTCACCAACTCTGGCGACGAGGTTAGCATTCCGCCCTTCTAGAGGGACACGACATGTACGTAACTGTGAACCCCGGTTAAAGTTAACTAAAGCCTCAGCTCCACAAAATGGATGCTGCCACCACAGACACGAGTCTGACCTCCTGCTGCTGGGAGTCCTTCCAGCGAGGAGCGCTTGGACAAAGGGTTTCCTGTCGAGGGCGGTGTTCGCACCGTCCCAGACAGGGTTTGTGTATTCTGGGTAGGTAGGGCTTTTGCGAGAAGGTGACTGCGGAGTGGCACCCCGGTGCTCACTACGCATCTGCCGGTCAGAACCAGTTCCAGGGGCGCCAGCCCTGGCCTGGGGAAAGTCCGGCAGGGGAGAGTGGTGTAACTACCCCCCTTCCTGGTCCCACCCTTAGGGCAGGACCTAGTCATGTACCCACCCCTTTCTTTAGAATAAAGGCCGGAGCGGGGACCCTTCCAAATTAGATCATCTTTGAATCAAGAACTACTTTCTACGAAAGGACACTCAAGACTCTTCTCAAGATTTCTCCCTTGTGACTAAGGAGTAGTCACCCTGCATCAGCGGGCACCATCTAAGAACTCTGCGGTTTGCTGTAAGTCCTTCCTCAAGGAATCCGACGGCCCAGCTCGACGAGAACCGGCTTCCCTGGCACCTCTGACCTCTACCCACGTCATCAGCTCAGCTGTGATCTGTGGGTGCGACGAGACCTCGAGGGACCGGCCATCATCAGAACCTGCACGCTCTTAACCAGCACGACCTTCGAAGCAATTCCCTGGTGAGTGCTCTGGGGTCCGAGAAGCCCCGACCCTGAGCCGCTCCAGCACCGAAGTGCAGTCCCCCAGCATCTCCACGATCTGCGTGGGGCCCTTCTGCTCGCTGCTCAGCACGTTGGCTGGTCACTAGCCGCTGGCTTGTGCCCTTCCTTGACGACGACCGACAAACAACTCTGCTGGTCTGGTTGCTCCAGACTGGCCCTTGCTTCCATCTTTGCGAGAAGCACCCCGGACCCTCCTGGTCCACTCAAGACGCCATCTTAGGCCCACCACGTGGCCCTGAGATCTGCCAAGGCTTGTTGCCCCATCCTGGGCCCAGCGACGCCGACAGCATCATCCTTCGTGGGACAGCTCGCACCTCCACCGTGGTCGCCGACAACGCCTCCTGGTCCGTGAGACTGCAGAGCCTAGCGTCGCCCACTCACCTGGTCGAGGTGACGGCCAACCGGTGCCCTCCTGGTACCCTCTGACTACTGGCTAGTAGTACGAACTTGGTCCCCTCTGCTTTCAGGTATCAACAATCTCTGATCCAGGCTTGGATCTCTACGAACTATTCATCACTGGTCGCCGGCCAGCAACTCCTTTTCTTCCGGCTCCTGGCTCGTCAGCGAAGACCCCGACGCCTGTAAGACTTGTGCAGCCGCAGCCCTCGTGGCTAGGTAACTCGGCATTTCGGTGCCTGCATAGCCTCTTTACTCTAGGGTCCCGAGTCCCTCGCTTCCGACTTGCCTTATCGGGTCCGCCCGAGACCTTAAACTTTCCGTGTCCTCGGACACTTGTTTTAATTGTGCACTTGAAGTATTTTCCTAAGAGATTTGGTTTGTGCTTAGTACCCTGTCCTCATAAAGAGTCCAGGGCTGTTGTGAATCTTAATAAATATCCTGTTTATTTTCATAACACTTGTGTGGTGTCCTTTCACTGGGTGTTCAAGGGGTACATGTGTGGTAAACAGCTGGCTTAACGCGCCCTCTAGAGTCTTTAGCCTTAGACTGCTCGTATCCACGCTACTAGGATAGCTGGTCTATAGGTTGACTTACAACCAAACACCATAAGGGTCGTTGGAACGATACATAGCGGTCGCTAGAATAGCGAACGTTGCATATCGGGCCAACTTCTCACAACAGTGACCACAGGGTCCCTCTGGGCGACAAGACTCCCCCCACAGTGGCCACAGAAGATTCAACAGACGGGGAAAGTGAAGAAAGCACCCCGCCCCGCAGGTATGTGGCACCTCAGCTCAGGCTCTGGCTTCAGAAGGGATCACAGAGGGCCGTCCACCGCTGCCTCGGCTGAGAAACTCCTAAGGCTGTTATGCGCAGGGCACATAATCTGCCAGGCGATGTCCCGGTCGATAGCCCGCAAAGTGTGATTAAGTAAGGGGGCCTAGGCCCGGCCAACCCCTGTGACCCCCACCTACAGGGCGGGCCTCGCAGCCAGCACCACACAACCCTCGGCCACAGCAATCACTCCGTCAGGAGTGGGAGCAGGAGAATGTGAGGGTCCGATGGGAATGGCGCGTGTTCGGCCCAACTGCCTCCTAGATTCCTGCCAGGTGTATAGCCTTAGCAGTTCTTCAGTACCGGTGGGTAGAGAGCTGGATCACCCCGCGACCTCTGCAGCTGCTGCAGGTGAAGGACCCTAGGCCCGATCGACCCCCGTGGCCATCCTCCTCATGGCAGCCGCCGTCACCCTCCCAGGCATATCAGCAGGCAGAGTTTATGTAGGGCCCTGGCCCCGACGACCCCGATTTCCCCCCCCCCCCCCACCCCCGTCCTCCGGGAGAGACGACCAATCCCACCGGCATGTCTGGACCACTAGCTCACATAGTGCACTCCAGTGGGGGCCATAGGCCCAACCAACCCCGTGGCCCCCCACCACAGGAGAGATGACTCTGCCCGTCTGGTCTGCCACCCCACGCGCTGCGCTCCATTTGGGACCCTAGCCCGACTGACCTCCGTGGCCGCCCACCGTAGGAGTATATATTGCTGCAGCTGCCCAGGAGCTCACCCCCAGTGGCCATGCGGCTATTACTGTGCCGTATCCAGGTGGGGGCCCCTAGGTCCGACCGACCCCCATGGCCGAGAAAATGGTGCAGTTAGATCTGGTGGGCCTACCTTGGCAGCTGATACCTCCCCAGGCGTCCCCAGGCAGCAGCGTCCCCCGCAGCAGCGGCCCAGTCCCTCGTGACAGGCGCTCTCCGCTGACAGTCCACGGGCCGCCTCCGCCGGGGGGGGGGGGGCGGCCGCCTGAGCAATTTGCCAGGGCCGGTTTTGGTTCCCAGTCCGACCCTGTCCACCATGCAAGTTTCTCTAGGAAAGGGGCTAGATGTTGTTGGACTAGGTCCGTCTCCGGGAAGAGTGAGACAAGTTGAGTGTTGTCCGGATGTATGACGGTACAACGCGTACCGTCACAACGCATCCCTTTATACCGCATCCCTTACAACGCAAGTCGTTACCACGACTTGCGTTGGGGGCGCGGATTTCGAATAGTATAATTTACTATTCTAACACCAGTCCCCGTGGACCCTAGGGAAGGTGTTGGGATAGTAAATTTACTATTTTTAATCCTTTAGCGCCCTCCAGCGCAAGTCGTGGTAACGACTTGCGTTGTAACGGCCGCGTGGTAAAGGTACCGCGTGGTAAAAACTTCGTGGTAAAGGATGTTTACTGTGTTGTCCGTGTGAGATACGATTGACACTCCAAATTACTTGACAATGTCTGCCAAAGGGCTTAGATAAATGGAGAACAAATAGAAAATATGGGCCACCCTGACCTGTCCCCTGCTGAATCATTGTAGGAGAGTAGGGTCTGCTATCCTATGGTCACCCCAACTTTTGCTTTTTGCTTCACTGGTTTTCGACTTAATGAGGCTGTGGGCCTGCTAATCAGGCACCCAGCCTGCTGTTCTCTCTCTAAATTCATACACATGTACTATAGGTACATAACCCAATTGGAAATGGACTCCTTGTCAGCCCCTGTACCATGCACTATAGGTGCTCAGGGCATAGGTGCTAAGGCCTACCAGGGGCTGAAGCATAGCTTTTGCCACCCCTGGCTGGTTATTAAATTGACACAACTGGCTGATCACTCAGCTGGGGCAAGTTGGTGTAATCACCCCTTGCTTAGATATAGTATACCAATATCTAAACCTATATCTTGGCACATATAAACCTGTGAGCCACTCCTATGGAAGGCCTTATCAATCCTGAAGGCAGAGTGCGTGGGTTAATGTGAGATGGAGCTCTAGCATGAGCTGAGCCTGTCTACAGCTGTCGGGAACAACTCCCTAAGCTGTTCCGCGATAATGCCATACCATATACTATTAAGTGCATTATAATCCTCGCGGTTATATTGTAACTTTGTTTTGGCTTTATCAAAACATGTCGTGTAAGGTGTCATACGATTTGGAATACTATCCCCTCTACAGTCCTGTCGACGGGGATAGCATTCCACCCCTCTAGAGGGAGAAGACATGTTACTTTACTGAAACGAGGTTGATTTTTAAAAGAGCCTCAGATCCACAAAATGGATGCCTCTGCCACAGACACGGGTCTGACCTCCTGCTGCTGACTGAAACTCAGCAGAGGAGGCCTGGACAAAGGGTTTCATGGCGCAGGGCGGTGTTACACCACCCCAGACAGGAGATAGTGGATTGTAGCAGGGAGGTTTGAAAGAATCCAGACACTGCCTGGGGAGCACAAGGCTTCCCCATGCATAATCCGGCCAAACCGGTTCTGGAGCACACCAGCCCCTGTCCCAGCGCGGCCTGGATCAAAGGAAAGGGGTGTATCCACCCCCTTCCTGGGTCCCACCCATAGGAGGGGACCTAGCAGGTAATCCAGCCCCCTAGATTGGTATAAGAACGGGAGCAGTGCCAAAGCACTCAGATTATCCTGACGAAACATTAGAAACGAAACTCTGGACCCTTCGACATCCTACTCAACGTAGAAGACTGAAGAATCTCCCTTGTGGTCATGGAGTGACCACCCTTTGCAAACAGGCACCATCCAGCACCTCGACCCTTGCTTTGTTGCAGTTCCTGCCGGAACTCGAGCGACAGAGATCGACGAGATCAAGCTTGCCTGCCTACTTACTGCCCGATCCACAGTCCCTGCAGAGCTGAGACCCGTGGAGGCGACCGGAAGCGTGGGGCACGCCATCTTGAAAAGGCCACGAGAAGCTAGCCGTGCAGCCCACCAGTGACCCTCGAAGCTGTACACCGGGGTCTGAGAAGCCCCAACCCTGAGCCACTCTTGCACAGAAGCTCACCCCTCTACACTCGACGAGTGCTGTGTGGGGCCCTTCTGCTTTCTTTGGCTCGACGAGTTGGCCCGGTCACTTGCCAGCTGGCTTGTGGCCCCTGTGCCGGCGAAAACCTAAAACCGACTTGAGACTCTGGTTGCTCCAGACTTGCACCAGCTCCTCTGAAAAGGAGCACCCGCTTTGACCCCCCTGGTCCGAGTGAGAAGCAATCTTCCAGTCCTGCGTGGATTGCTCTTGCCAAGTGTTGTTTGCTCCGATCTTGAAGCCGACAGCGCCGACGGTGAGAGCCTGCGTGGGACAGCTCGTGACCCGCTCCTGGACGTCGCAGATGCCCCAGAGCCTACGTGGCAGCGGAGAGAAGCTCCTCGACAACCACCTGATTGCGCCCGACATTGCCTGGTTCCATCCTGGTTACACCCTGGTCACTGCTGAGTGACCCAGACTCTGTCCCCTCTGCTTTCAGGTACTTTACGACTCTGATCCACCCTTGGATCACAACGGACACTTCTCCTTCACATCGCCTGCAGCATCTTCAGCTTCAAGCACCAACAACCTGCGTGACTAAACCCGACACCACTTCGACTCTATGCACCCGCTTCCTGTGAGTGAGGTAACATTGCAACGCCGGTGTTCCCACACTGGTACACACCTCTAGGGTCTGTCTAAAGTTTTGTCCTTCTAGGTTCAGCGGAAGTATCCTTAAACTCAATTTGTGTAACTTTTACGCACCATTGACATTGCATTGGTGCAAGCTTTCAGCGCTGCACCCGAATCCCGCGGGCTTTTCCCTACTTCAGCATTGCTTGTCCCGACTGCTCCCAGCGATTCCCTAGGGGAACCTTTCCAGGAGAAACGCTGTTGTGCACAGAGAAGTCGGATACTTGTCAGAAATACCTTATCTCCTGCTGCTTAGCCCTCCCGCCTCCCGCCTCGCGTTGCCCGACTCCATTGCCATCCGGGAGTACGAGGTGGCCGAGAGGAGCGCGGTCGAGGGAACTACTCTTCCCAGGAGGCCAAGCGGCGCACGCCGCGTCACCAGCGCGCCAGGAGGCGCTCAAATTGCGCATCACCCCGGTCGAGGGGGGGAACCTTTCCAGGAGAAACGCTGTTGTGCACAGAGAAGTCGGATACTTGTCAGAAATACCTTATCTCCTGCTGCTTAGCCCTCCCGCCTCCCGCCTCGCGTTGCCCGACTCCATTGCCATCCGGGAGTACGAGGTGGCCGAGAGGAGCGCGGTCGAGGGAACTACTCTTCCCAGGAGGCCAAGCGGCGCACGCCGCGTCACCAGCGTCACCAGCGCGCCAGGAGGCGCTCAAATTGCGCATCACCCCGGTCGAGGGGGGGAACCTTTCCAGGAGAAACGCTGTTGTGCACAGAGAAGTCGGATACTTGTCAGAAATACCTTATCTCCTGCTGCTTAGCCCTCCCGCCTCCCGCCTCGCGTTGCCCGACTCCATTGCCATCCGGGAGTACGAGGTGGCCGAGAGGAGCGCGGTCGAGGGAACTACTCTTCCCAGGAGGCCAAGCGGCGCACGCCGCGTCACCAGCGTCACCAGCGCGCCAGGATGCGCTCAAATTGCGCATCACCCCCGTCTCGCGGGACGCGAGCGGGACGCTGGGCGAAGCCCGGGCAAAGGGCGGGCCGTCTGAGGCCGTCCGAGGTTGTCCAAGGTTGGGTTGGGCCTGGTCTCTTGGCTCGCTGCCCTGGAGCTGCCGTTGCTGAGCTGCGAATACTGTCGATCAGCCTGTTACGTAAGTTACATTGACTCTGGTTGCTCATATAGTTCATCATGCCCCCTAAAAAGTTAACCACGTCTACTAACACTATGGAAAATTATCTGGTGCAGGTAGTAGAAAAAATCAACCTTGATAGAAGAGCCTCTCTGGGAATAGACTCATCTGCTCAATCTCCATTTATCGATATCGAGGCTGATGACCCTTTTGGCCTTTTTAACAGCACTAATAGTGCCACTCCTGATTTGTTCCCAGATACTATTACTATACAGCCAAGTGGTACTGTTGCTGGAGTTGAAGATCTGAGTGCCAACGAGGTACTGGCTGATATTACTATTAGCCAGGATCAATCTATTTCTCCTCCAGCACCGGTTCTGGGTAAACGGGAATGCCTTAGGTCAGCCAAGAATAGAGTAGCAAACCCCCCGAGGAAATACTCTGAGGAAGAGGAGCATGATTTGACTAGTGAAGCGTATATTACACTTTCGAACGCTCAATTTAATAAATTGATAACCTTAATGGACTCAAAAATCAAAGGTGCGATGAAGCCCTTGGTTAGCAAAATAGACAAGCTAACTTCTGAGGTCAACCGTTTGGAAGGTCTACTACAAAAATCAATAGACGAGACTGGGAAACCTCCAGAAAGTGTCCTTGCAAAGATAGAGGAATCTGTCAACAAATCTGTAATTGCAGCCGTTGGTGGTCTCAACCCTGTCACTGCCCCGGTAACGAACACCCTAACGGCAAGGAATAACACTCTCCCAGGTGATTCTCATACTGCCTCGATCCCTGCTCCTGCTGTTGAAGACCCGTTTATTGAAAACGGGACTTTTGAACTTGTGGTTGAAGCTTCCCCACTGGTACTTGTCCTTGCCAATGTTCCAGCTCTGGCTCAAGGTGAGAGGGAAACAGCATCCTCTCTACGAAACAAATCTTTATCATGGTTAACCACCAACATGGTAATTACTCCTTGGGGAAAGCAGCAACTTTCTGAAGAGCTTGTCAAAGCACGAAGGGTTCAGTGGATAGGGGATAGGGTAAAAAAGTTTAAAGGGGAGTGTGTCGTTCTCCACTTCTCTGACCCTGGGGTCTTGCCCAACATCCTACCAAATATCCTACCACCGCAAAGGCGAACAACTTCAATTGTTCCTTTGACTTTGGACTTCTTTTACCCAAGAAAGGGAAGCGGACCAAATTCAAGTATTTTAAGAACTAAATGGAACATTGTGACTAAGAGGGGGAGGAAGGATGTTGCCTCAGTTGACTGGGGTCTGGGGCTAGAAAATCGATTTTCTTCATTATCCAATTTAAGTGACTGTGACTGACAACCACCTATTTGTAATGCTGTGTCTGCACCTGCTCATGCCATAAGTTTATCAGGTTTAGCTTATTACCCTATAACAACTAGCCCGTTGGGGCCTTTGATTGCTGATTTAGCTGGGGCACCGAATGTTACGATTGTAGACCAGGGTACAGGGGGTAAGGTGTTAAACATGCATTCTACAACCAATGGTATTCCTACGACACCAACTTCAGGGAATATCCTGTCATGGAATGTAGCAGGTATATCTTCTAAAATGGAAAGCGCAGAATGGTTTGAATTCATAAATAGGTACGACCTCTGTATTTTCCAAGAGACTTGGGCGTGTGAGCCTACTTTTGCTTTGGGGTATCTAAACTTTCATGTTCCGGCCACCAAGGGTCCCAAAGGGCGGCCTATGGGGGGCCTTACCATATGGATTAGGCAGTCCTTAAAGATTGCTGTAAAAAGTGTGGAACTTGACCAAAAAGATATTCAGCTTATACGACTGTCCAGTGATCTACCCCTCTCCATGGATGTATATAATATCTATGCCAGAGGTGGTAGTAAAGGTAGATCCGAGGTTCTTATGAGCCTTTCTAATATTCTTGAGATTGAATCTGCAGGAAAAAACATCTTAATTGCAGGTGATTTGAATCGGACATTTGAACCTCTGATCACTGGTGATTCTCCCCTGGGATCAGAGGAAGACAAACTTTGGGACATTCCCACACTTGAGTCCCCCCCGATAACCAGATGGACAGCTGACATCTTAGGTCTAAATGCCATGTGC
Source organism: Lissotriton vulgaris (assembly GCF_964263255.1). Taxonomy (NCBI): domain Eukaryota; kingdom Metazoa; phylum Chordata; class Amphibia; order Caudata; family Salamandridae; genus Lissotriton; species Lissotriton vulgaris. The sequence goes on along the minus strand of NC_141699.1, from coordinate 546,664,179 downwards.
TTGGAGCATGGGTTACGTGCCCTGAACGGCCGAACCCAATCAGACCGTGTACCCGCCATGACATTTAATAATGGTCGAAGCAAAAGTCGTATTGACTACGTTATTTGTAGTACATCGCTATGGCCATCCCTTATTGATATGGTAGTCACTGCCAGAATAGAAAGTGACCATGACCCGCTATGCGTCTCACATAACTGGTGGACATCTAATGTAAACCCCTCAACTAATTGTCATTTACTTGTGCCGCCAACGATCACGCAATCCAATAACATGCGTAGGCTAAGATGGTCTGGTGTTAAGACGGACCAGCAGGCCCTGGAAAAGATAGGTGCAGCTGCAGACAAGGCCATTCGGGCACTGGAAAATATCACTGATTTAGCAAATGGACAAGATGAGGTTAAAAATGTTCATACGTCTCTTTTTGACGAAGTTAAAAAAATCTTTTTAAAGCCCGCACGAAACATCAAGGCTTGTCCATTTAAAACAGTAAAGTGGTATAACCAAGATTGCAGGAGAGCAAGATCGAAACTAGGAGCTGCAATTAAAAATAACAATCTGGGGGGGAGGAGCTTCGCTGCCAACCAAGATAGCCGCGTGAGCTCGGAGCTCCGAAGACCTCCCGATCTCCCGTATTAATCCTGCTGTCTATCCTGTCCCACGATGGTGGAAATCGGTTGCTAAGCCGGGCCTGATGCGGCTCCCGCTCTCGGAATGAAAATCGGACATTCCTAGCCCCAGTTGTGTCGACGATTCCGGAGGCTCCTCCCGCACCGCTTGTGCCAGGGTGGATCGTAGCGGTGTCCAGACGGAGTTCCTCCCTGCCAGTGCTTCTCCTGCCCGAGGGGTGCACCTGAGCTCCGATCGCCTTGCTGGCCGATCCTGATTTTGGACCCTGCAGTCCGTATTGTGTGCACTGTACTACCCCGCTGGACTCTCTCGCCCCCGGTGTCCCCCCCCCCCCTGTCCCGTGGATGCCAACATGGCGGGCAAGGGTGGCTCGGATGTGGGTAAGACTCAACGGATCAATCGGAAGCCGTCCCAATCCCAGTCTACTATTCCCGAGCGCTTTTCCCAGTCTAAGGGATCGCCGGTGCAGGTAGTTCGAACAAAAGACCCGAGGAGAGATGAGTCGCCGGACGATTCCGAAATAACACTCAGGGACGTCATGGGTGCGATATCGGGGGTGAGGACGGAGGTGCACACACTTCGCGAGGAGCTATCCAGCAAGGTCGACTCCTTGAAAATCGAACTCAATCTCATCAGGACGGACCTTGGGAAAACTAACGACCGGGTGAAATCTTTGGACCTTAAGACATCCAGCCTGGTCACAGATGTTTCGGACATCCAGGCGGAGGTGCGCACTTTGAAACAGGCTAATGGCGTACTGGCGCGTCGGCTGGACGAGTTCGAAGGCCGCGCGCGTCGCCAGAATGTCCGCATCACCGGGGTACCGGAAAAGGCCGAGGAGGACTCTGCAGAACTCTTTGTGGAAGAACTGGTGGTCAAGAACTTACAACCGGGGGGCCTGAGCAAGTTCTTCTCGGTAGAGAGGGCCCACAGGATTCCTGGTGGGCCACCCAAGTCGGGCGCAACCCCGCGCCCCATCATTGCGAGGCTGTTCAACTATAGGGACAGAGATGCTATCCTACAGGCTTCGAGGACCGCGGGCCCTCTCCACTTTCAGAACTCGGAAGTAAACTTTTTCCCGGACTTCACCCAGGCCGTTCAGAAACAGCGGCAGAGCTTCGCCGGGGTGAAGCGGAGACTCAGGGAAATGGGCCTGCGGTACTCGATGCTGTATCCTGCTAAGCTTCGCATCGAGCGCGACCACCGGACTTTCTTCTTCGACTTTCCTGACGACGCGGGACACTGGCTCGACACCCTACCCCAGGAACGACCTGAATCAACCGACCGGACGGAGGAAGCCACCGGAGGAGCGGCTGCACAGGAGTGATTTCTTGACTATCTATCTTCCGAGAACTGGGAAGCCGTGAGGTGCTCCGACTTTGGAAATTGATGTATATATTGACTCATTTTGTTATTGATATGGGGGATGACGGGAGGGGATGGGATGCCTCCTTTCTCCTTCGTGGACTTTTTGTAGGTTAGTTTAGGGGCGACAGGCACACTGCTAGTTGGGGTGGATTTTAGTCTGATGCAGGGGTGCAGGGAGGGGGGTAGTTGGGGCGTGTGGTTTTGTACTTTCTCTTTCTCTAGTCTTTTCTCCTGGCTGAGGAACTCTTGTTACGTTGTGTCGCTGCACTGGGCGCTGATGTGGGGGGTGGGGGGGGTACGCGGAGAGTCCTTGACGATGGGGGGTAAGCTACTTCATTTGCTGAGCTGGAATGTCAACGGGTTGGGTGATCGTATCAAGAGAGGTGTAGTGTTACAAATGATTAAACGGTGCTCTCCAGACATCGTATTTCTACAGGAGACCCACTTGGTGGGTCATGCATGTAAGGCCTTGAATAGACGGGGTTACAAAATGGTGGCTCACGCAGGTTTCTCCTCGGGCTCTAGGGGGGTGGGCATAATGGTGCGCGCGTCCCTTCCGTTGGAGGTGGAGTCTGTGCTGGCTGATGATAGGGGCAGATATGTGGCTTTGGTGGGTAGATGGGAGGGCCGTACGCTAGTTTTGGTTTCGGTTTATGTACCCCCGGGGCTGCAGGAGACCACATTTAGGGACTTGGGGGGCGCCATTTTAGGTCTTCCCGAGGGATTGTTACTGGTGGGTGGGGACTTCAATTCAGTTGTCTCAGGGGAACTGGACCGTTTTCCTCCCAGGGACCTTCGCTCTTCCCAATCTTGGATGCCTGACTTTGTATGTTCTATGGGGATGGTTGATTGTTGGCGTTTGCTCCACCCTACGCAGCGACAGTATTCCTTTCTCTCGGGTGCTCACGGTAGCTTCTCCAGGCTGGACTACGTCCTGGCCCCAGCGGCCCAGGCGCAGTCCGTTTCCACCGCGCGCCTCCTGGCCCGAGGTATCTCGGATCACTCTCCGGTCTGGATCTTGTTTGACTTCCAGGTCCCGGCATCCTCGCGGGTAGCCCCCATTAACCCATGGTATTTTCGCGATCCGAAAACCCGATCTCTCCTGGTCAAGGCTATAGACAGGTACTTTGTTGAGAATACTGGCTCCGTGGACTCGGCCATCTCCTTATGGGAGGCCTTTAAAGCCGTTCTTCGTGGCGAGGCCTTCTCCCTGATTGCGGAGGCACGCCGCCGCCGCGATGAAAACGTGGTGCGGTTGGAGTCTGACCTTGCAGACCTAAACGCTCAGCTGGAGCTGGGCCCGTCACCCGAATTGGTCCATGCCCTCTCGCTTAAGCAGTCCGAACTCCGGGCCACCGCTACTGATGCAGCGAAGGCCTTAAGCAGGGAACAGCAGGGAAGGATCTACGATTCCGGTGATAAAGCTGGGAAGCTCTTGGCCTGGTTGGATAAGCGGGAATTGGCGTCCCGGGTGGTCCCGGAATTGGTGGGAGAGGACGGCTTAACCTTGACGGACCCGGCGGCTATAGCCGGGTCCTTCGCGGAATATTTCGAAGGGGTGTACACCTCCGCTACCTCTCTCCCGGAATCCGCTTCGGCCTCTTATCTGGAAGATATTGACCTCCCCTGCCTATCTGATCTTGACCGGGAGGACATGGACCGGGACCTGTCTGATGACGAGGTTGCCTTGGCGATTCGCTCGTTACGATCTGGTAAAGCGCCGGGACCGAATGGAATCCCGGTGGAATTGTACAAGCTACGGGCCGACGCGCTAGCTGCACCGTTGCGCAAAATGTTCCTCGAGGCCCGCGAGCGGGGGGAACTCCCCCCAGACCAGAGACTCGCCACCATAGTGGTGATCCACAAAGAAGGGAAGCCGCGGGACCTCCCCCGGTCTTATAGACCCATTTCACTGTTAAACGCTGAACCCAAGATCTTAGCAAAACTGTTAGCCAACCGGCTGGTGGGCGTGATCGAGGACCTGGTACATCCGGACCAGTCCGGGTTCATTCCGCACCGGAATACGGCGCTTAACCTGAGGAGGCTCCACGCAGTTCTGGCACGTGCCCACTTGCTTCGCGACCCGGCGGTTTTGGCTTCCCTTGACGCTACTATGGCTTTCGACTCCCTTGAGTGGAATTATTTGTGGGCGGTCCTGGCTAAGCTGGGCTTCGGGCCTTCCTACATTGGATGGGTCCGACTGTTATACTCTGCACCGCTTGCTAATGTGGCCGTCAACGGCAGACTTTCTGCTTCCTTCGCGCTACACAGGGGTACCAGACAGGGCTGCCCGCTTTCACCGCTCCTGTTTGCGCTAGCGTTGGAGCCCCTGGCGGCAAGGATCAGAACGCACCCTGATGTTTCGGGGATCACGTGGTCGCCTGGCTTCGAGGATCGAGTGTCGCTTTACGCGGACGACATCCTTCTTTATCTTACCTCTCCTTGTCGCTCGCTCATTGTGGTTTTCGACCTGCTGGGAGTCTTTGGGTCGTTTTCGGGGTTGGTGATCAATTGGTCTAAATCCTCACTATATACGGTGTGTGGGGACACCCCGCGCCTCCCCCGTGGGTGCTCGATTCAGGTAGCCCAACAGGGCTTCCGGTACTTGGGCATCTACGTGTCGCTTGACCCTCGTGCCCGCTACACGCGAAATCTTTTGCCACCGCTGGAGCGCCTACGGAGGGATGTTGAGATCTGGAAAAAACTGCCTATCTCTTTGATGGGCAGGGCGGCCCTGTTTAAGATGATGGCGCTGCCCCGCTTTCTATATGCCCTACAGAACTCACAGGACCCGGTCCCTGCCAAGTACTTTGGCGAGATCGAATCCTTGCAGCGGGCACTGCTGTGGGATGGACGGCCGAGAATATCGTTGTCCAAACTGACCATTCCCTGCTATGACGGTGGTATCGCACTACCGGATATGCGGAGGTACTATTGGGCGTCCCAGCTTGCGGCAGTCAACCATGGTTTCTATGGCCCGGCGGTTAGCCCGGGCTATGCTATGGATCGATGGCTGGTGGGTGATGGCAATTACTACAGAACTCTCTACTCCAGGTCGTTGGACCGTCGATTAACGGGCCCTACCAGAACGATGGTACATGTATGGCGCACGGTGACGAACACCCTTGGCTGGCAGGACAAGATCACTTTGGCCACTCCCCTGTATGATTCTGATGCGCTGGGGAAATTGTGGAAGACCAAAGGTTTTGACCGGTGGGACACTATAGGCATCTCCAAAGTTGGTGATATGGTTGTGCGGGGCAGCATCAAGTCGTTTGCCTCGCTGCAACAAGAATACCAGCTGGCGCCGACAGAATATTTCCGACACGCCCAGCTTAGCCACGCCCTTTCCCCTCACGTCACTGACAGTGATGTCATCCCTGAGTCTTCGCCCCTGGAGGATCGGGTGCTGGACGGCCATATGCCGGACAGCGCCATTTCCCTGACTTACAAGAAACTGATCAACGTGAGGGTGGACTTGCTTGAACGATTGCGGATGCACTGGGTGAATGACGGTATAGAAATGGATGATGAGGAATGGCAGTCGGCGGCCTCTTCCCCCAGGGAAGTGGCCATATCGGCGCGACTGCGTCTGGTCCAGCTGAAAATCCTCCATAGGGTGTATGTTACCGGCCCCAGGCTCATCCATATGGGGCTTTCTACGGATGGCCTGTGTCGGCGAGGTTGTGGTATGCTTGCCACCTTCCTGCACATCATCTGGGAGTGTCCCGGTGTGGCCCGGTATTGGATGCGAGTGCATGAGGTGATGGAGGAGGTGACGGGTGTGGCCCTGCCAGCCGAGGCTCGACGTTGCCTCCTCAATGTGTGGTGTCCGAATGACTACAGTGTGGCCCAGACCCGATGGGTCACCTTGGGGAATATGGTGGCCAAGAGGGACATTGCCCAGAACTGGGGCGCGCCTGCTCCCCCGTCCCTTAGCCTCTGGAAAAACAATATGGACTGGTGCATGGTGCGGGAAAAAACGGTGTATGTGGCCAGGGGCAAGCCCAGAATGTGGAGATCAGTGTGGGGAGCCTGGAACTCTTATCGGGGCGACTTATGCGAACCCCCGCCTGAACCGGAAGTGGACGTCCAGCCCTCCCCATAGCATGCTACCCTTCCCGTAATTCCAGACTGAACATCCTGAAACGGGACCCCCCCTGTGTCTTCGTACTGCACTAGTATTCTTGAGTTGAATTGGATGTGCGGCCCCCGGCCCCCCCTCCCTCTGTGCCCCTTCACTATGCTTGCACTGTCCTCGGCCATTTTTTCCTTACTCTTTCTTTCTCCTAACCTTTTCGTGCCTAGGCACTTCGTTCTTGGTGGCCTTCCGGGGCCCTTTCTCTATTATAGTTCCTAAGTTGTTCCCTATTGAAAAATTAAACCTGACTGCTTCTGCGTGCTGTTTTGTACATGACTCTATATGCCACTTTAATGCTGCCTGGCCTCCGGGATGTACGGCTGAATAGCGGTGTACTTTTTTCTATAAATAAAGGTTTTCCAAAAAAAAAAAAAAAAAAAAAAATAACAATCTGACTGAGACTCGGTCTGCTAGGAAGCACTATAAAAATTGTATCGCCAGGGCAAAAAAAGATTGGGACGAAGATCATTGGCAGAAATTGAGATGTGCTAGTGAAAGTAAAAATTCTAGACAATTCTGGCACATCGTCAAATGGGGACATGATAGACCTCCAGAGTCTCCTAATAATAATGTCCCTCACGACTCCTGGGTTACGTTTTTTAAAGAGCAGTATTCTTCTAGGGGTCAGCCTGCTAGCAATATTAACCCCACTTATCTGTTCGCAGACGAAGATGTTTTTATGTTAGGCGAAATCCTGTCTGCTTTGAAATCCGTCCATAGGGGCAGAGCCCCGGGTAATGATGGTGTTCCGGCGGATGTCTTCTTAGATGACACCGACCGGTGGAGTAAGTACATCTGCCTTTTATTAAACCTCTTAGCCAGAGGCGCTGAAATTCCGGTTTCTTGGAGGGGTGCCGTCATTATACCAGTATACAAAAAGGGGGATCGTGCGCAACCCTGTAACTATCGCCCAATCAGCCTAATAGACACGGTCCAAAAGGTGGTAGGACGTGTTATCATCAACAATCTGCTTGATTGGGCTGAGGAGCAGAACATTTTATCCCCTTTTCAGGCGGGCTTTCGCAAAGCAACAAGCACTGTAGACCAGGTTTTTCGCTTCCAACTTATACAATGGCGGACAGTGGTACTGGGTGGATGCAGCCTGTATGCAGCTTTTGTTGACTTGCGGGCTGCATTCGGCCTGGTGCCGAGGGCAAAATTGTGGGAGGTGCTGGCTGCCCTAGGGGTCCCGATGATTATCCTAACTTTGATTATGAGACTCCATGAGGGCACTTATGCAAAGATTCAATGGGGGCTATGGCAATGACACTATTGACTTCCCTGTCGAGCGGGGGGTTCGGCAGGGTTGTTCAATGGCTCCAACACTGTTTACTCTTTTTATAAATGGAATCGTTCCCCTTATGCAAGCTGAGCCTGTAGATGCTCCCTCTCTTGCTGGTGCAAAAGTTCCAATTTTAATGTTCGCAGACGACACCCTAATTTTATCAAAATCCCCAAGTGGTCTGCAAAAGGCATTGATAATCTTTGATAAATTTTGTTGTGATCATGGCCTGGAGGTAAATGCAGCGAAGACAAAGCTCATGGTTTTTAATCCCAGTAGGAAATTCAAACCCAAAATTACCTTGAGTGGGCGCTGCCTTGAAGTCGTGAACTCCTTTACTTATTTGGGGATACATATCTCAAATAATAACAGATGGAACCACCACTTAGACTTAGCTATATTAAGGCATAAACAGCTTGCTGGTACCATCATTAAGGAGCACGCGAAATCCTTAACTAAGCCAATCAAACCGCCACTGATCATTTATGAGGCTAAAGCAATAGGGTCTGCACTATACGGGGCAGAACTGTGGGGGCAAGAAAACCTCCAGGAGTTACAGAGGTCAGAGAATAGTTTCCTCCGTAAACTAACTGGTACCCCACAGAGTACTCCCCTCTTGCCACTCAGATATGAACTTGGTAGAAAGGAAATTTCGGCAATGTGTAAACTTCGACCAATATTATATTGGCGTAGAATCTGGACCACCCCTGAATTGTCACAATATGCAGAAGGATTTGCTGATGTAATCAAGGCAGATCGATTTCATGAAATTAAATGGTTTAGATCCCTGAGAACTGCATTAAGTGAACTAGGGCTGAGTGAACTGTGGTCGGATCCAACCGGGTCCTCCTTTCCACCAAAGTTGTTTATAAAAAACCTCTACTGGGAACATGTTGCAAATAAGAGCCTCCTTAGTAATAGCAATGGGTCTATGACGACTGCCTTCCTCGAAGCTAAACTGTTTCCAATGTTTGAGATGTACTGGGATATTATATCTAAATCCCTGGATAGGAAACTGTTTTTCCAACTGAGGGCTGGCTCTCTACCTCTTGGTAATTTAACATCTAAATGGAGAAATAGAGGCCCAGCAACTTGTTTAGCATGTGGGGAAGGGAAAGAGACTCTGGGGCATTTCTTATTTGTCTGTCAAGCATACTCTGTTCCGAGACGTGTCTGGTTGGCTCCCATGTGCAGGAATTTGGGTACTAAAAGCTCTATGGTAGCCTTACGCATCATTAAAACTACCTCTTTAAACTGGATTGTCATAGCAACTGCAAAGTATTTGGGGTGGGCGTGGGTAATTAGGCAGAGATTGCTAGTAGAGTGACTACTCTCTGCCTAGTTGTTCAGGGACTGCTAGTTTATCTATTCTCTGTTCCCATGCCTGGAGTCTTTCTGATGAAAACTTATTTAAATTAATTTTTAATCATGTATGTTTTTATAATATGAACTTTGCACCTTGACGTTTATAACTTGATGAAATCTGTTTTTAAAAAAGGAAAAACCTCCTTTTTAACGTGTCTGTGCTTAAAGTCATGCTGACTCTGTAATTTAATTGTATTTTATTTATGTGTTTGTTTGTCTGCTTTTATGAGTAATTACTCGAATAAAGCACTTTTGACTTGACTTGACTTGATTCCCTAGGCCCTAGGCCTAACCACTGTTCGATTGGTATCTCTTATACCACTTTTTTATTATATGGTTTGAGTGGCCCCCCGCCCTCATCCATAATTGTGCAACTTTGTATGTTATACTGTGCTTTTGATTTAACGCTTGTGCCCCTTTGCTCATAAAGAGTACTGGGAATTATTTTAGAAATAAACACATATATTTTATAATATATACTTGTGTGGTGTCCTTTCATTTTTATATTACAGGATTGTATGTGATAAAACAGCTCGCTTAACACGACCTCTTGAGTTTAGCCTTTAAGGCTGCTTAGTCTATGCTACCATTAAGATAGCTTGTCTATAAGGTTGACTTACAACCAGACACCATAAGGGATTGTTTGGACTGATACAAGGTGGTTCCAGAATTGGAAACATCATATATCAGGCCAACTTCTCACATTGGTGTGCAGCAGTGCGGATTTGAGCTTGCTGTTGTTTTACCATTGCAATCTTTTTATCAAATTGAAAGATCACATCAAGTACCTTAGGTACATATAAATCAAAAGCTTGGCATATTTAAGTTCTACTGAACTTAGTAGTTGTAGATAAAAGGGATTAGCACACCCTGACTACAACTCACTAGCAAGGTACAGTAGGAAAACACTTAGTGTAGGTAAGTGCACCCCTTGCACCTCACTAGCAGTCATGTCTGACTCTGGTGGAGCTTCAGGCTCTGTCCCTGTGACAGTTGACCCTACCAAGGCAACTTCCAGCTATGACAAACTTAGCCACAAAGACATGAGTGCCTTGTGCATTTCAAGGGGGCTAAAAAGGGGCAGGCACCCCACCATTCCTTCCCTGATAGCCATCCTGGAACAGAATGACTCGGATAAGGCGAGTGCAGCTCCCTTAGATTTAGGAGATGGAGTGAACCCCCCTGAGAATGAGACAACTCCAGAAGAGGAAGAAGAGGTGGAAGAGGAGCAGGGCTCAGAAGTAGATGAGCCTGAGCATCAGGATCAGAGGGGTAACCAGGTTGTAGTTGCCAGGCTTAACCAGGCCAACTTAGACCTACATGTAAATGGAGAGGGCCAGCACCTCCCCAGATCACATAACCTAATTCTCCCAGGCAACAGAAGGGTGAGATCTTCATCAGGGGACTCTCATATTTCTAGTGTCTCAAGAGAATCTCAAAGGATAATGGCTCCCCCCCCCCCCGAGGGAAGAGCATAGGGCCAGAATGAGGGCTGTCCAACTCCAAATAGAGAGGGAAGAGATAGCCTTGGCTCAAGCTAAACTTGCTTTAGCAAGAGAACAGAAGTTGTGTGGCTTAGATGCCACTGGTGGCAGCAATATTCCTAGAGAGAAAGACAGGTCTTATGACAATAGAAACCTGACAAAGATTGTAGCCCCCTACAAGGAAGGGGATGACATCCACAAATGGATGACTGCTCTGGAGAGAGCCTGCATGGTACAGCAGGTTCCTCAAGATCAGTGGGCTGCAATGTTATGGTACTCCTTTTCTGAGAAAGGGAGGGATAGGCTCCTCACAGTTAGACCTGAGGATGCCAAAAACTACTCTGTCCTGAAGAGTGCTCTTATTGAAGGGTTTGGCCTAACCACTGAGCAATACAGGTTGTTGTTCAGAGACACCCAAAAAGCACAGACTCAGGACTGGACTGATTTTGCTGATTGTGCCACTAAGGCTCTGGAGGGTTGGCTGCAGGGAAGTAAAGTCTCAGACTATACAGGATTGTACAATCTTATAATGAGAGAGCAGATCCTTAATAACTGTCAGAACCAGCTGTTGCATCAATACCTTATTGACCCTGATCTGACCTCTCCCCAAGAATTGGGAAAGAAGGCGGACAAATGGGTCAGAACAAGAATTAAGCAGAAACCCCAGAACCATGGTGGTGACCAGAAGAAAACAGACCAGAAGGGTGGGAATCAGAAAGATAAAGAAAAAGACCAGAAGTCTTCTTCAGGCCCCCAAAATTCTAATAAGGAGGGTGGTTCCCAAAATGGTAACAAAAAGAAGAATAATGATGGCACAAAGAAACCTTGGTGTAATACCTGCAAATCAGTTTCACACTGGGGCAGTGAATGCACCAAGAAAAATCCAGTTCCTACCACTGCAGCTCCTAAAGCACCTGCACCCCCTAGTACAGTCAGCAGTGGTAGTGCACAACCTAAGGGGTTAGTAGGGTTAACCTTGGGTACTGAGATGGAATCTGGCCTAGTCAGAGTCCCTACTCAGGCAGTTCTCCTATATGATGTGGACTTATCTTTGTCCACTACTGTGTGTCCCAGTAACCTGGGCAAGTATAGGCAGACACCTTTGATAAATGAGAAACTGGCTCAGGCCTACAGGGACACTTGTGCCAGTGTCACTATGGTGACACCTGACTTTGTGGACCCTGGTCAGATTGTACTAGGTGAGAATTACCTAGTGACCAATGCAAGCAACACCACTACTACACATAGTGTGGCTGTTGTGAACTTCTCCTGGGGAGGGGTAGATGGCCTAAAGAAAGTTTTGGTAAGTGCAGACCTCCCAGTAGACTGTCTGTTAGGCAATGATCTTGAAAGCTCAGTTTGGTCAGAAGTGGAGTACAGGACTCATGCAGAAATGCTAGGGATTTCAGCTCATGTCCTTGCAGTGACAAGGTCTCAGGCTAAGAAGTGCCTTCCTGAACCAGTGGTGGATCTTGAAACATTAGACCAACCACAACCCAAGAGAAGGAGCAAGACGGTTAAGGCTGTGCCTTCCCACTTGCCCCAGGTTGAGGATCAGCCTTCACAGGAAGCTGATTCTACAGTCCAAGAGGAGACTGTCTCACAGGAACTGGAGCCTGATCAGGTTGAGTTTCTTCGGACAGGGGGACCCTCAAGGGCAGACCTGGGGCAGGCCCAATTAGATAGCCCTTCACTTGAACCCCTCAGACAGCAAGCTGCTGCTGAGGCTGCAGGGAATGCTCACGGTGCCCATAAGTATAATGGGATGATGGACTCCTTTACTCAGAGGCTAGAGACCCCAAGCCTGGTACCACCAGGAGGTTGGTTATACCTTTGAAGTTTAGGGGCTTCCTTCTTACCTTGGCCCATGATATTCCCCTTGCAGGACACTTAGGCCAGAACAAGACTTGGGACAGGCTTGTCCCTCACTTTCACTGGCCTCATATGTCAGAAAATGTCAAGGAGTTGTGTCGCTCCTGTGTCACTTGCCAAGCCAGTGGTAAGTCAGGTGGCACAACAAAGGCCCCCCTGATACCACTACCTGTGGTGGGGGTACCCTTTGAAAGAGTTGGATTAGACATTGTGGGTCCCATGGATCCTCAAACAGCATCTGGGCACAGATTTATACTGGTGGTAGTGGATCATGCCACCAGGTATCCAGAGGCAATTCCCCTGAGGACCACAACAGCACCTGTTGTGGCAAAAGCCCTCATTGCAGTTTTCTCAAGAGTGGGCTTTCCAAAGGAGGTTCTTTCAGACAGAGGTGCCAACTTCATGTCTGGATACTTAAAAGCAATGTGGAAGGAGTGTGGAGTAAACTACAAGTTTACCACACCCTATCACCCACAGTGCAATGGGCTTGTGGAGAGATTCAACAAGACCCTAAAGGGAATGATAAAAGGATTACCAGAGAAGCTTAGGCGGAAATGGACACCCTTTTACCCTGCTTGCTCTTTGCTTACAGAGAGGTCCCACAGAAGGGGGTTGGCTACAGCCCTTTTGAACTTTTGTTTGGCCACCCTGTGAGGGGTCCACTATGTTTGGTGAAGGAAGGATGGGAGTTACCTCTCAAAAAGCCTCAGCTAGATGTTGTGGACTATGTACTTGGTCTCCGCTCCAGGATGGCTGAGTATATGGAGAGAGCATCCAAAAACCTGGAGGCCAGTCAAGAATTACAGGAAGCTTGGCATGACCAAAAGGCTGTTCTTGTTGAGTTCCAGCCAGGACAGAAGGTGTACTTTCCCAGAACCCTGATGATGGTTCAGTTGATGGAGTAGCCTTGGCAGGCAGCCTCACTTAGCAGTAACAGGTGGACTGCAGACAGGTGTTGCAGGCCCAGAGACATATGTTTTCACTCACACCCAGTCAAACTAACTGGTGCACCCATGAGGTGGACACTGGTGACAGTCTGCCTGTGAAGAATAAGATCTACAGGCAACCTGACCATGTCAGGGATTGTATAAAGGCTGAGGTGCAAAAGATGTTGGAGCTTGGAGTGATTGAGCCATCAGAGAGCCCATTGTCTAGCCCAGTGGACCTTGTGCCAAAACTTTATGGATAGCACTGGCGCAAACTATGCGAGAGTGACTCCCAGGGCACTGGTCTGTAACTGCTGAAATCTTCAGCTCAATTTCTCAATAAAGTTTGTCAATAAAGTTTTCTTTAACAACAGTTTCAATTATAGACAAAACATTTTTCCTTTGGTTTTTCCTTCAAGGTATTTTATTCATACTTTGAAATTTCATCACTGTTTTTGTGAATTACTGTAGAAGTAATCTTTCAATATCATATGTTCTCTTCATTTTTCAATCATGAAAAAACTTTTAACATTCCGTGAGTATTCCAATGCGTTTCGCCCATCGGGCTTCATCAGGGAAATCTACAACATGAAAATATATCTGTCACCAATCAGTAATCAATAGCATATTCAGTAACATAACTCAAGGGTATTTAAAATATAATACAATGAATTCTGTTAAATAGTAAGTGCATTGTGATATTTTATACTATGATTCAAACTAAGTATCAACCCTTTGTATCTGAAGGTTAAATATCAAACCGTTCTTATATCTGACAATTATTCTTAATGAAAAACACTTACAAGCAATTTTAGTGCTAACGGTTATCTAACTACACGTGGCGTGCTTTCATGTATGTCGTAATCATACTTCAGATAAATGTATACGGCGTCAAGGATGCCATCTCGATTAGCGGTATAGCCCAATGTTCATGCACATCTTGTGTTAAACTTTTGTTCACTCGGTAATACCATTAGATAATCCCATTTTCCTATGTAAATCGTTATGGGCTCCAATAAGGCTGCCAAGTAACTGGTCTATGCTCTAATTTAGTATAAGGAGGCAAGCCGCTTACGCGCATATTATCGACAAAGAATATTACAAACGACTGAAGTACGGGGGTCGCAGTCCTTACCCGGAGTATTCATAAATTCGCGCGTATTCTCCCTTGTGTCTCTATGGCGTGCTCCGTGTTTTTTCAAAGCTGGCGGCGTGTGACGCACTAACCGGAAGTATGTGTATTAGCGAACTCTCACATATTTAAAGGGACCTGTACGTTGTTCTATAGTCTGAAACATAGTAGCACTTGGTAGAATTACATCGGGTTCTGATGTAAATTATGTGAATACATAAACACTTCTACATCTAATGTCTGTATCAATAATGAAACATAAAACATTTCAAAAGTTACATTACAAACATAGAGAATGTTAATAATGGTGGCATGACTCAGCACAAGTCCTTCAATTACAAAATCCAGTGGTTTTCACGCATAAGTAAAGTTTTTTTTATTGTCTTTGTCCTCTTTTTTTTATTGACAATTTCAAGAATGCAAGCTTTTATTTGATTTATTTGGTGTCTTTGTTCCAGAAAATGAGTGGCCACAGCCGATTTCATTACCTTCGTTCTGATGTTACTTTTATGTTCTGTGAGTCATGTTTTAAATTTACGCTCCGTTTGACCAACGTACACTTTACCGCAAGGACATTTGATTAGGTAAATAATGTTTTTAGTGTCGCAGGTCCCAGAAACTTTTAGTTTGATTTTATTGCCTTTCATTGGATGCGTGATGTTGTTGCCTTCCATAATGTTGTGGCAGTTGCTACAGTTTCTGCATGGATTTGTTCCCTTGTAGGTTTTTTTGTCTTCTGTAGTATAGTAGTGGGATGTTTAATAATTTCTCCCAAGTTCTTTTCACAGGTGTATGCAAATACAGGTTCCTCCATGAAGATATTCTGAAAATCTGGTTCGGTTTGCAGCATTGGCCAATGTTTTTTGATTGCTTTCTTTTTTTCTTTTTTTTTTTTTGGTGTAAGATTTTATTGAAATTTGCCATCAATACAATGTCAGTACATCAGTTCACAAATTTTTTTTTTTTCCCAATCAATCACTGTTTCGTACTGTTACACAGTTATTTAGCGGACAACCTTCCGGTCCGGCAGCAAATGTTTGGCATGATGCAAAGTGCAATGAGGATACAATGACAGAATATGAGAAATCTTACTTTTATGTTATTTTTTGCTTTAAATTAACAAGAACAGAGAAAATAGACTCTTACTGAATGTACAGTCACAGTGAAACATCACAGTTAAGTTCAATGTCAGTTGCCGATTCCAGGTTCCCAGGCTAGTACCCATCCCTCTCTGAGCACCAAACGAAGTAAAGTCCCCATCAGACAAATCCTATCCCTCCACCCACCTCTATACAGTTCCCTCTATCTCATTCACCCATCTCCTCTTCATCTTCTGAGCTGTCGCCCTCATCTTCCGGCAGTGGCTCACATAAATCCCCCCTATATCTATTCCATGCTTCCCATACCTTGTTCCACTTGTTGGGGTTAGCTCTCAGTTTATACACTGTGCGTTCGGTCAACATCAGTTTATCCATCGTCCTACACCACAGTGCTAGAGTAGGAGTTTCTGCCACCCCCCACCTCTGTGCAGTGTCACGTTTGGCCACCATAGTCCCAATAGTGATCCATTGTTGTTGCCGGAGTGTCAAATCAGTCCCTTCCCATATATTCAGCAAGCACATTCGTGGTTCCGGCGTTAAGGAAGTATCAAGGGTCTGGGAAATGGTTCGCATGACTTGCTGCCAGTAACTCGATATGGCCAGACATTCCCACAGTGTATGCAGTAGTGTTCCCTCCTCCCCACACCCCCTAAGACAATATGGGGTTTCCGCCCTGTGCATTTGATGGAGAGAGGTCCTGGTATAGTAGACTCTATGCAGTATTTTAAGTTGTATGAGCCTAAACCGGGCTGAAACTCCTGCCTCCCTTGGTGACGCTAGCGCGGCATTACAAACCGTCTCGTCCATTGCACCTAATTCAGTTTCCCATTTCTCTTTCAATCGTTGTAAGGGGTCTGGGAGGTTGTTTAGTAACTTGCGGTATGTAAGCGAGGTAGCGCGTGTTTGCATGAAGTCTGTGAGAAGTCGGTCTTCCAAGGGTGAGGACTCTGGAACAGTGGACCCTGGCTCAAGTACTGTCATTAGTGCGTGTCTTATTTGTATGTATCTGTAGGTTTCAGTGGGGCCTAATGCATATTGTTGCTGCAGTTGCGGGAAAGGGATCACCCCTGCAGTGGTCCATAGGTCCCCCCACCGTTGAGATTCCGATATTATCCCATTGGGTAAAACCTTTACTGGACCTAAGACAGCCTAATTAGTGTCCCACAGCGAAGTAAGCTTGGTAATGACTCCCCTCCATTTGAGCCGTGTGAGCGCCCTATACCATATTGTTACTGTGTGTTTGGTTGGACCGAGCAATCGCTTTAGTAGGCTTGGATTGTACAGTGGGGCCAGTAAACTATGTGTTCCTAATTGCGCCCTATCTGCTAGATATGCCGGGTTGTCGTGCGGGGCGTGGATCTATTGATTAATTACTTTGAGCTGTGACGCCCAATAATAAAGCTGCATGTTTGGCAAAGCTATCCCTCCGTCGTACCACCCACGATTGAGCTTAACATGTGCTATCCTGGGCGGACGTTCTCCCCATAACAGATCGGTCACTATTGCTGTCACTTTTCGGAAGTATGAAGGCGAGATCATATCTGGGGTGTTCTCCAGTACATATAAGAGGCGTGGGAGTGCCATCATCTTAAACAATGCTGCGCGCCCCAGCAGCATGAGAGGCAAGGCTTTCCAGTGACGGACATCCGCCTTCAGGCGAGTGAGCGGGGGTGCCAGGTTCTGATCGTAAAATACACCTGCGTCACCGGTTACGTGTATGCCCAGATATTTAAAGGAAGTATCGGCTACTACCAACGGGCAGTTTTCGGGGAGGAGCGGCGCAGGACCTTTCAGTACGTAAAGGACTGACTTTGTCCAATTGATCGTCTATCCGGAGGTCAAACCATGCTTATCACAAATTGCTAACAGTATTGGGACACTCGCCTCTGGGTTAAATAGATAAATCAGCACGTCATCAGCATATCAGGATACTCTATCTTCCCAGGCGTCACCCCACGTTATTCCTTTCAGCAGTGGCGTGGTCCTAATAACAATAGCGAGCGGTTCCAACACCAGTGCAAATAGTAGAGGGGATAACGGACAGCCCTGACGCGTCCCTCTGGCCAGAGGGATCGCTCGGGAGATGTGGCCATTGGCTGCTATATGAGCAACCGGGTCCGTGTACAGGAGTTTAATCCAGGAGAGAAATTTGGGGCCAAAACCCATCCGGGCCAGGACTGCGAATAAATATTGCCACTCTACCATATCAAAAGCCATTCTGGCATCTATTGACAGAATGGCTGCCGGCTCCTTTAGCAAATGGGCGCGTGCCAATGCTCCATGCACACGACAGAGGTTTAACGCCGTGCTTCTATGTGGCATGAAGCCTGACTGATCCGGGTGGATCAGGTGTTTTAAGTGCGGGGTCAGTCTATTCGCAATCAATTTCGCCAGAATTTTTGCTTCTGCGTTGAGAAGCAAGATTGGGCGATACGATGCACAGTCTGTGGGCGGTTTGCCCGGCTTTGGGATGGTCACTATAGTCGCAAGTCGTTGATCCAAGGGCAGAACCCCCGTTTCTCGACACTCTACGAACATGGCCAATAGCGGTGAGCTCAGGGTGTCTGACATTGCTTGGAACCACTCAATCGGTATCCCGTTAGGGCCCAGCGCCTTACCCGTGTGTAGCGCATCAATTGCCATTCGAAGCTCCTCCTCCGTGAGGTCTGCCTCCAATTCGGACACCGCCTCCGGCGATAGCGTCTCAACCTCTACATCTTGAAGCGCCATCACTGCCGCTTCAACCGTGACAACCTCTCTTGGAGTATAGACTGCTTGGAAGTGGCCTGCTAAGATATCTATGATCTCAGAGGGGCGCGTATGATATGTCCCCTCCGGATCCTGTAATTGTAGGATGTGTCTACTGCCTTCACTCTTTTTATCCAACCAGGCCAACAGTTTGTTGGCTTTATCACCGATATCATAGACCCTATGCGCAGTCGTCTCAATATTTTCTAGTGTCCTCCGTCTGAGAAGATCGTCATGTTGCTGTTGGCAGAGGTGGAGTGAGTGGCGTGTGTCCTCCGATGGAAGTGCCATATGGGCCGCATTAGCCTGTTCTAGTTTCAATTCTAGTGTTAGTAGTTCCTGTTTCTGTGTGCGTTTATGGTTCGTGATCGTCGCAATCGCCTGCCCTCTCAACACTGTCTTGTATGCTTCCCACACGGTCGTCGGGGAAGACACTGAACCGGCATTTTCAGTAAAGTAGTGTTTAGTTGCTTTTTTTAAGGCTTTGCGGACAGGGGATATTTTGAGAAAGCCAGGGTAGATTGGATAAATTCTCTTACGTGCTGTCGCTGTGCAGGACATGGTTATGGTCAAGGGAGAGTGATCTGATATACCCCGGGGTTTTATCTGTACATCATTGATTGTGAGTCGGCCACCCCCCAGTGTAAAAAAATAATCAATACGGGACAGGCAATCGTGTGTGGCCGAATAGTAAGAGTACTGCCGATCCTCGGGGTGTAGGTGCCGCCATATGTCAACCAATCCCTGTGCCTCCATAAATTCACTGAATCTAGTCGGGCCTGTGGAGTTCGTTCGATTCGGGAACCTATCCTGTGTGACATGAGCCAGTGCATTAAAGTCTCCTCCCACCACTAGGTCTCCGTCCGGGAGTTCTAGAAGGAACTTTCCCAGGTCCGGAAGTGCCGATGAGTGTAGTGCTGGCGGGATATAGACAGACACCACGTTAATGGAGACGCCTTCCCACTGCCCACAGACCGCAGCAAAGCGGCCATGGCCATCTGTCTTAGTAGCCTGTTGTATGAATCGTGACGCCTTCCTCACTAAGATGCCTGTCCCTCAGGAGCCCGAAGTGAAATCTGAATGTGTGACCATGCGGTAACCTCGCCTATCTAAGGCCCTACTAGCTGCACCCACTAAATGCGTCTCTTGGAGAAGGACCAGGTTGCAATTTAACCTTCTAATACTCTGGAGAACCAACCCTCTCTTCACCTTGTCCCCCAAACCCCTGACATTCCACGACATTATTTGTAGCGATGGCACATGCCCCACCTCGGGACCGTCCACAACGTTACTGGGCTGTGGTGGTCCTGCCATCGCGAGATTGTGAATACAAACAAAGACCCATAGGGCGAGGCAGTAGTGTGTCCGATGGAAACCCATCCCCCCATGTGCCTCCATCCACATGCTGGAAGGAGTTCAATGTCGTCAGATCAGTACCGGTATGCCCGGTGTGTGAAATTCGGCATAATGTGACTATAATGATTGCCATCGTAAACAGTAGAGCCAAACAGTACAAACTAACAAACCTTAGAAACCCCTCCATACCCCGAACTCCCACCCGCCCTGCTTCCCTGCCACACGGACTCAAAACTGGCCGCCACCCCAATTTAGCAGAGTGCTTAAACCCACCCAGATAAAAACACAAGGTTACTTGCTCGTTGGGGGTGAGGAATACTCCGGAAACAGCGACCCCTCATACCCTCTGCAGAGGCCTTCGGCCCAGTGTCCATGGCAGTCCCGGCGGCAGTCCCATATCAAGAATGTCTCATACCTGCCGGGTTGTTATATATCCACCTCCTGGTCCGCATCAACATTGTCTCTCATCGGCGAGCTTCTGCCGTTGTCTAAGTCTTCCTCCCGGACGTCGTCACGTTACTTCAATTGTTGGCCATTTGTAGTTCGTCCCGGGCGGCGAGATTGAGAGGCAGGACGCCAGCCATCCAGCCAGTCCCCGGCAGTTTCTGGGTTATCAAAAAACCATGTCCTGTTCTCCGCCACCACCCGCAGTTTAGCCGGAAAGATCATGGAGTATTGAATCTCTCGTTTCCTAAGTTCCTTCTTTACGTCCAGAAACGTTTTTCGCCTTCTGGCCACCTCCGCCATGTAGTCCGGGAAGAATGCCAATGTGGAGTTCTGGATCTTTACAGGTGGGGAAACCCGCGCTGCTTGGAGGATGGCATCCTGATCACGAAAATTAAACAGTCTCGCTAGGATCGGTCTGGGGGATGCCCCTGGTTTAGGCTGGCCGCCCGGACTCTGTGTGCCCTTTCGACTGAGAAGAATGCTGATAGTCCTTTGGGTTGAAGGTGCGATTTGATGAGGTCCTCCACATAAAGATCCGTTGCTCTTGTACCTTCCGACTCCGGAACTCCGAGAATTCGTATATTATTTCTTCTGGAGCGCCCTTCCTGGTCGTCCAGCTTGTCCTTTAGGAGTTTGTTCTCTGCGACGACCGCCTCCATAGCCGTCTGGAGTTCTGACACGTCCTCCACCAGCGATTTCGTGACCAGCTCAAGCGACCCCACTTTTTCGGCCATTTTGTGGAGATCTGCCCGAATGAGAGTTATTTCGGTCGAGATGGAGCCCACCGTCGTCTGGACCTGCGTGAGTGCTCTCATTACATCATCCAGGGTCGCCTTCTTCGTCCCCATGTTGTCCGCCGTTTTCGTGGAGGAGTGCCGTCCATCCGCCGGAGGGGACGCGGTTTTATCATTAGTGTACCGTTCGATACGTGTTTGGGTCGTGCCGCCTTTAGAACCCTTTCCCGCCATAATGTCCTCTTAGTCGTAGCTCAGGCCTTCGGAACGAAGGGATCAGGAGGAAAGGGAGCGGCCACCAATATGATGTGGCCTGTAGTCCGATCAAGGGAAGAGCCCCAGTGTGGATGGGGGTTATCGCCACAGTATTCTTGCCGTACCAGACGGTCCGCTCTTCCCGGCCGTACAATATCGTCCCGGTGTCTCAGGGTTACTGCTGCGAAATCAGTCACCGGATAGTCCCTCCGCCCCTCCGGCAGTGTACAGTGTCCTGTTCTGGCTCACGTCGCTTCCCAGGACAAAAGACCCTGCTCACTGGTCGTGTCGCGGTATTCTTCCCCAGTCCCGACCACTTCCGGTCCTTCGTTGCCGGTCAGGTCGCACTTCTGGTCGACTTCACTCGTCACTGGTTTCCCCGGATTCAGGCCTGTGTTTCGATCACACTGACACTCGACGGTAACTCCGCCGTCCGGCCTCCGATTTTCATCCGGGTGCTCGCCGCCAGTCCCGCCCGGTCCCGGGCGTTCGGTGCCTCCGTCTGAGGTCTGATGCAGCCACGGATTATAGTACGGATAGTCTGAGAGGCCGCTTCCCTGCCGGAGCTAGTCCTCTATGCTGCCGCCATGTTCGGCCGCTAGCCACGCCCCCCTTTGATTGCTTTCTTGACTAGATGACTTACTGTAGAAAATTTACTTACACAGGTTATTTTCACCTCTTTTTTGTCTGGATTTGAGTGTAACAACGTATCTCTTGACTTGATTTGAGCCCTTTCCAAGGCCGATTTCAATGTGCTCTCCGGGTATCCTCGCTGGTGGAAACGTAACATTTTTTGAGTTTGCGTCATTGATTCCTGGGGGTTTGAGACAATTCTTTTAACTCGTAGTAACTGAGAGTAAGGTAAATGTTGTTTAAGAGGGCTCGGGTGGAAGCTCTGGTATATCAGTAAGTTATTGCGATCTGTTTTTTTGGTGTATAGTGTGGTTTCCAAACGATTGTTGTTTTTGATGATAGTTACATCCAAGTAATTGATCTGATCATGGTGAATCTCAGATGTGAATTGGATGCGAGTGTCTATAGTGTTTATTTGACTGATGTTTTTGATTAGACTTTCTTTTTCACCTTTCCATAGTATGAATATATCATCAATATATCTTAGATACATTCGTAGTCCTTGTTTCCACTGGTCATTTTGCAGTATGTGTCTCTGTTCATATTGATGCATGAAGATATTCGCATATGCTGGAGCGGCCGGATTTCCCATGGACGTTCCCGACTTTTGTAGATACCAGTGTTTATCACATTCAAAGTAACTGTGCATCAAAGTAAAATTCAACAACTACATTAAGAAGATTTTCATTGATTCCTCATATTCCATATGGAGCAACGCTTCCTCTACGGCTTCTATTCCCATCAAATGTGGTATGGAAGTGTACAAAGCTTGTACATCGATGGTACATAAGATAATCTCTTCTTCTGGTGTTAAGTTAATTGCCTCTAGTTTTAAGAGCAAGTCAGTGGTATCTTTCACGAAGGAGTCCATTGTGGTTACAAATGGCTGCAGGTATCTGTCAATCAATTTTCCCACTTGTTCATGAACACTTCCACATGTGGAAACAATGGGTCGGCAAGGAGGCCTGACCGGGTCTTTATGTATTTTTGGCGTGAGGTAAAACTTCTTAGTTTTTGGATATTCCAATATAGTTACAGATAAACAGGAACAAAGGGAAGATCCCCTCAAAGGCCTCTCTACAACCAGCACGTATATGCCTCCCATCAGCCATAAGACTTTAGATCTATATGAACAAATGGTTAAACAAGACTTGAATAAGATTAATTACCGAAAACAAACCAAAACCAGGAACCTCACACAAAAGGAATATGCTACATTGAAAGCAATAGCAAACAACCCCAACATTGTGTGTCAAAGAACGGATAAGGGCGGCGCCCTGGTAATCATGGATAAAGAGTATTATGAGTCACAAGTTGCAGTACACCTTCAAGATGTCCATACATATATGGAGTTGAATTCTAACCCCACAAGAGAAATACAGACAGTCTTGGAAAACATCATTCGAGAAGGTGTATCAAGAGGATGCATAGATGAAAAAGTTAAGAAATATCTTACTACTGAATATCCCAAAACTCCGAAGTTTTACCTCACGCCAAAAATACATAAAGACCCGGTCAGGCCTCCTTGCCGACCCATTGTTTCCACATGTGGAAGTGTTCATGAACCAGTGGGAAAATTGATTGACAGATACCTGCAGCCATTTGTAACCACAATGGACTCCTTTGTGAAAGATACCACTGACTTGCTCTTAAAACTAGAGGCAATTAACTTAACACCAGAAGAAGAGATTATCTTATGTACCATCGATGTACAAGCTTTGTACACTTCCATACCACATTTGATGGGAATAGAAGCCGTAGAGGAAGCGTTGCTCCATATGGAATATGAGGAATCAATGAAAATCTTCTTAATGGAGTTGTTGAATTTTACTTTGATGCACAGTTACTTTGAATGCGATAAACACTGGTATCTACAAAAGTCGGGAACGTCCATGGGAAATCCGGCCGCTCCAGCATATGCGAATATCTTCATGCATCAATATGAACAGAGACACATACTGCAAAATGACCAGTTGAAACAAGGACTACGAATGTATCTAAGATATATGGATGATATATTCATACTATGGAAAGGTGAAAAAGAAAGTCTAATCAAAAATATCAGTCAACTAAACACTATAGACCCTCGCATCCAATTCACATTTGAGATTTACCATGATCAGATCAATTACTTGGATGTAACTATCATCAAAAACAACAATCGTTTGGAAACCACACTATACACCAAAAAAACAGATCGCAATAACTTACTGATATACCAGAGCTTCCACCCGAGCCCTCTTAAACAACATTTACCTTACTCTCAGTTACTATGAGTTAAAAGAATTGTCTCAAACCCCCAGGAATCAATGACGCAAACTCAAAAAATGTTACAAAGTTTCAAACAGCGAGGATACCCGGAGAGCACATTGAAATCGGCCTTGGAAAGGGCTCAAATCAAGTCAAGAGATACGTTGTTACACTCAAATCCAGACAAAAAAGAGGTGAAAATAACCTGTGTAAGTAAATTTTCTACAGTAAGTCATCTAGTCAAGAAAGCAATCAAAAAACATTGGCCAATGCTGCAAACCGAACCAGATTTTCAAAATATCTTCATGGAGGAACCTGTATTTGCATACACCTGTGCAAAGAACTTGGGAGAAATTATTAAACATCCCACTACTACAGAAGACAAAAAAACCTACAAGGGAACAATTCCATGCAGAAACTGTAGCAACTGCCACAACATTATGGAAGGCAACACCATCACGCATCCAATGAAAGGCAATAAAATCAAACTAAAAGTTTCTGGGACCTGCGACACTAAAAACATTATTTACCTAATCAAATGTCCTCGCGGTAAAGTGTACGTTGGTCAAACAGAACGTAAATTTAAAACAAGACTCACAGAACATAAAAGTAACATCAGAACGAAGGTAATGAAATTGGCTGTGGCCACTCATTTTCTGGAACAAAGACATAAAATAAAAGCTTGCATTCTTGAAATTGTCGATAAAAAAGAGGACAAAGACAATAAAAAAACTTTACTTATGCGTGAAAACCACTGGATTTTTTACCTACAGAGTTTAACCTCACATGGAATCAATGAAAGGGTTGAATACAGCTGCTATTTGTAATTGAAGGACTTGTGCTGAGTCATGCCACCATTATTAACATTCTCTATGTTTGTAATGTAACTTTTGAAATGTTTTATGTTTCATTATTGATACAGACATTAGATGTAGATGTGTTTATGTATTCACATAATTCACATCAGAACCCGATGTAATTCTACCAAGTGCTACTATGTTTCAGACTATAGAACAACGTACAGGTCCCTTTAAATATTTGAGAGTTCGCTAATACACATACTTCCGGTTAGTGCGTCACACGCCGCCAGCTTTGAAAAAACACAGAGCACGCCATAGAGACACAAGGGAGAATACGCGCGAATTTATGAATACTCCGGGTAAGCACTGCGACCCCCGTATTTCAGTCGTTTGTAATATTCTTTGTCGATAATATGCGCGTAAGCGGCTTGCCTCGTTATACTAAATTAGAGCATAGACCAGTTACTTGGCAGCCTTATTGGAGCCCATAACGATTTACATAGGAAAATGGGATTATCTAATGGTATTACCTAGTGCACAAAAGTTTAACACAAGATGTGCATGACCATTGGGCTATACCGCTAATCGAGATGGCATCCTTGACGCGGTATACATTTATCTGAAGTATGATTACGACATACATGAAAGCACGCCACGTGTAGTTAGATAACCGTTAGCA
The DNA here is from genome assembly GCF_964263255.1 of Lissotriton vulgaris. Lineage (NCBI taxonomy): Eukaryota > Metazoa > Chordata > Amphibia > Caudata > Salamandridae > Lissotriton > Lissotriton vulgaris. The sequence goes on along the minus strand of NC_141699.1, from coordinate 546,638,980 downwards.
CTAAAATTGCTTGTAAGTGTTTTTCATTAAGAATAATTGTCAGATATAAGAACGGTTTGATATTTAACCTTCAGATACAAAGGGTTGATACTTAGTTTGAATCATAGTATAAAATATCACAATGCACTTACTATTTAACAGAATTCATTGTATTATATTTTAAATACCCTTGAGTTATGTTACTGAATATGCTATTGATTACTGATTGGTGATAGATATATTTTCATGTTGTAGATTTCCCTGATGAAGCCCGATGGGCGAAATGCATTGGAATACTCACGGAATGTTAAAGTTATTTCATGATTGAAAAATGAAGAGAACATATGATATTGAAAGATTACTTCTACAGTAATTCACAAAAACAGTGATGAAATTTCAAAGTATGAATAAAATACCTTGAAGGAAAAACCAAAGGAAAAATGTTTTGTCTATAATTGAAACTGTTGTTAAAGAAAACTTTATTGACAAACTTTATTGAGAAATTGAGCTGAAGATTTCAGCAGTTACAGACCAGTGCCCTGGGAGTCACTCTCGCATAGTTTGCGCCAGTGCTATCCATAAAGTTGTACATTTACTCCCGAGCAGGGAGCAATCCCAGGAAGCACGGCACCCATCTAAAGTCTTGGCTAAAATTAGCACTGCACAGTTAAAAATCTTCAATTGTTAGTACAATCCTTGTGCCAAAACCTCATACCAAAGATGGAAAGAGAGAAATGAGGTTTTGTGTGGATTACAGAGGTATTAATGCTGTCACTAGGACAGATGCACATCCCATTCCAAGAGCAGATGAGCTCATTGATAAATTGGCTTCTGCCAAGTTTCTGAGCACATTTGATTTGACAGCTGGCTACTGGCAGATCAGACTAGCTGAAGAGTCAAAAGCCAAAACGGCATTCTCTACCCCTAGTGGACATTATCAGTTTGTGGTAATGCCCTTTGGTTTGAAGAATGCACCTGCCACCTTCCAAAGGTTTGTGAATCAAGTTCTTGCTGGGTTGGATGACTTTTGTGCAGCATATCTAGATGATATTGCTGTCTTTAGCTCCACCTGGGAGGATCACCTGATCCACCTGAAGAAGGTTCTGGGGGCCCTGCAAAAGGCAGGCCTGACTATCAAGGCTACCAAGTGCCAAATAGGGCAGAGCAAGGTTGTGTACCTGGGCCACCTAGTAGGTGGGGGTCAGGTTCAACCATTGGAGAGCAAGATCCAGACCATACAGGACTGGGCTCCTCCAACTACCCAGACACAAGACAGCGCCTTCTTGGGCCTGACTGGGTATTACAGAAAATTTGTAAAGAACTATGGGTCCATTGTGACATCATTGAATGACTTGACATCCAAGAAGATGCCCAAAAAGGTTCAGTGGACAGTTAGCTGTCAAAAGGCATTTGATGACCTGAAGAAGGCCATGTGCTCTGCACCTATCCTGAAGAGTCCTGACTACTCCAAACAGTTCATTGTACAGACAGATGCTTCTGAGTTGGGGGTGGGAGCTGTGCTTTCACAACTTAATCAAGATGGTCAAGACCAGCCCATTGCTTTTATTAGCAGAAGGCTGACCCCCAGGGAGAAACGTTGGTCAGCTATTGAGAGGGAGGCCTTTGCTGTGGTTTGGGCCCTGAAGAAGGTGAAGCCATACTTGTTTGGAACTCACTTCCTAATTCCTAAATAAGCCCCTCTTGTGGCTAAATCAGATGAATGGTGAAAATCCCAAACTGCTCAGGTGGTCCATTTCCCTACAAGGGATGGACTTTACAGTGGAGCACCGCCCAGGGACTGACCATGGTAATGCAGATGGTCTCTCCAGGTACTTCCACTTAGAACATGAAGACTTATCTGGTCAAGGTTAAGTTTAATGCCCCTGCGTTTGGGGGTGGGGTTGTGTAGGAGAGTAGGGTCTGCTAACCTATGGTCACCCCAACTTTTGCTTTTTGCTTCACTGGTTTTCGACTTAATGAGGCTGTGGGCCTGCTAATCAGACCCCCCAGCCTGCTGTTCTCTCTCTAAATTCATACACATGTACTATAGGTACATAACCCAATTGGAAATGGACTCCTTGTCAGCCCCTGTACCATGCACCATAGGTGCTCAGGGCATAGGTGCCACCAAGGCCTACCAGGGGCTGAAGCATAGCTTTTGCCACCCCTGGCTGGTTATTAAATTGACACAACTGGCTGATCACTCAGCTGGGGCAAGTTGGTGTAATCACCCCTTGCTTAGATATAGTATACCAATATCTAAACCTATATCTGGACACATATAAACCTGTGAGCCACTCCTATGGGAGGCCTTATCAATCCTGAAGGCAGAGTGCGTGGGTTAATGTGAGATGGAGCTCTAGCATGAGCTGAGCCTGTCTACAGCTGTCGGGAACAACTCCCTAAGCTGTTCCGCGATAATGTCATACCATATACTATTAAGTGCATTATAATCCTCGCGGTTATATTGTAACTTTGTTTTGGCTTTATCAAAACATGTCGTGTAAGGTGTCCTACGATTTGGAATACTATCACCTCTACAGTCCTGTCGACGGGGATAGCATTCCACCCCTTAGAGGGAGAAGACCTGTTACTTTACTGAAACGCGGTTGATTTTTAAAAGAGCCTCAGATCCACAAAATGGATGCCTCTGCCACAGACACGGGTCTGACCTCCTGCTGCTGACCGAAACTCAGCAGAGGAGGCCTGGACAAAGGGTTTCCTGTCGCAGGGCGGTGTTACACGACCCCAGACAGGAGATAGTGGATTGTAGCAGGGAGGTTTGAAAGAAACCAGACACTGCCTGGGGAGCACAAGGCTTCCCCTTGCATAATCCGGCCAAACCGGTTCTGGGGCACACCAGCCCCTGTCCCAGCGCGGCCTCAAAGGAAAGGGGTGTATCCACCCCCTTCTGGGTCCCACCCATAGGAGGGGGACCTAGCAGGTAATCCAGCCCCCTAGATTGGTATAAGAATGGGAGCAGTGCCAAAGCACTCAGATTATCCTGACGAAACATAAGAAATGAAACTCTGGACCCTTCGACATCCTACTCAACGTAGAAGACTGAAGAATCTCCCTTGTGGTCAAGGAGTGACCACCCTGTGCAAACAGGCACCATCCAGCACCTCAACCCTTGCTTTGTTGCAGTTCCCGCCGGAACTCGAGTGACGGAGATCGACAAGCTCAAGCTTGCCTGCCTTCTTACAGCCCGATCCACAGTCCCTGCAGAGCTGAGACCCGTGGAGGCGACCGGAAGCGTGGGGCACGCCATCTTGAAAAGGCCACGAGACGCTGACCGTGCAGCCCACGAGTGACCCTCGAAGCTGTACACCGGGGTCTGAGAAGCCCCAACCCTGAGCCACTCTTGCACCGAAGCTCACCCCTCTACACTCGACGAGTGTTGCGTGGGCCCTTCTGCTTTCTTTGGCTTGACGCGTTAGCCCGGTCACTTGCCAGCTGGCTTGTGGCCCCTGTGCCGGCGAAAACCTAAAACCGACTTGAGATTCTGGTTGCTCAGGACTTGCACCAGCTCCTCTGAAAAGGAGCACCCGCTCTGACCCCCCTGGTCCGAGTGAGAAGCAATCTTCCAGTCCTGCGTGGATTGCTCTTGCCAAGTGTTGTTTGCTCCGATCTTGAAGCAGACCGCGCCGGCGGTGAGAGCCTGCGTGGGACAGCTCGTAACCCGCTCCTGGACGTCGCAGATGCCCCAGAGCCCACGTGGCAGCGGAGAGAAGCTCCTCGACAACCACCTGATTGCGCCGGACATTGCCTGGTTCCACCCTGGTCACTGCTGAGTGACCCAGACTCTGTCCCCTCTGCTTTCAGGTACTTTACGACTCTGATCCACCCTTGGCTCACACCGGACACTTCTTCTTCACATCGCCTGCAGCAACTTCAGCTTCAAGCACCAACAACCTGCGTGACGAAACCCGACGCCACTTCGACCCTATGCACCCGCTTCCTGTGGTGAGGTAACATTGCAACGCCGGTGTTCCCACACTGGTACACACATCTAGGGTCTGTGTCTAAAGTTTTGTCCTTCTAGGTTCAGCGGAAGTATCCTTAAACTCTATTTGTGTAACTTTTACGCACCATTGACATTGCATTGGTGCAAGCCGCGCTTTCAGCGCTGCACCCGAATCTCGCGGGCTTTTCCCGACTTCAGCATTGCTTGTCCCGACTGCTCCCAGCGATTCCCTAGGCCCTAGGCCTAACCACTGTTCGATTGGTATCTCTTATACCACTTTTTTAATATATGGTTTGAGTGGCCACCCGCCCTCATCCATAATTGTGCAACTTTGTATGTTATACTATGCTTTTGATTTAACACTTGTGCCCCTTTGCTCATAAAGAGTACCGGGGATTATTTTTGAAATAAACACATATATTTTTATAATATATACTTGTGTGGTGTCCTTTCATTTGATATTACAGGATTGTATGTGGTAAAACAGCTAGCTTAACACGACATCTTGAGTTTAGCCTTTAAGGCTGCTTAGTCTATGCTACCATTAAGATAGCTTGTCTATAAGGTTGACTTACAACCAGACACCATAAGGGATTGTTTGGACTGATACAAGGTGGTTCCAGAATTGGAAACATCATATATCAGTCCAACTTCTCACAATCCTGAATGGCCCGGATTGCCCACCCGTCAGCGAAATCCTTGCCCTTGTGTTTTGATATAATGCTTTTACTGAATTAATCCTGTCCCTTATACCAACCTGTCCCATTACGGCCCAGAGATATTGGCAGAACACCCTATTGAACGCTTTTTTTTTGGTTCAATAAGAATTTAAGCCATAGGGTCTCCAGCAATTGTAGCAGCATCAAAGAGAGAAATAACCTGCTGATTATGATGTGTCGTCTCCCTTCCTGGTATGAACCCATGTTGCTTTGTGGACACTAACTTACTAATTACCCCGGACAGTCACGTAGCCAGTACTTTAGAATACATTTTAGGGTCGCCGTTCATCAATGTATGACCCTAATTCCTGTAGCAGTTTATTTTTCTTAGGAAAACAACGATGTTTGCATAAGCCCAAGACTCAGGCGAGTCCAACCCGTTCTGAATCTGAGAAACTAAATCTAGTGAATGTGCTTGTCAGTTGCTGGATAACACCCTAAAAAATTCTTTAGGGATCATGTCAGTTCCTACAGCTTTCCCTGAGGGTAGGTTTGTAATGGCCATTAGAATTTATGCCCACGAAAAGGGTTTATCTAAATAACCATGATCCAGATTATTCAGTTTCTTGCAGAAAGCTGAATCTAGATACTGCAACATATCCCCCCCCCCCTACTGATCCCAAATCTTCTGTGTACAACAGCTGGTAGAATCCTTGAAAGGCTGCTCATATACCGAATACCATGCCCAGCGAAGGGTTCTTAATCTCCCTTATCAGGCCCTGCACCCCCTTTTGTCTGGATGGAATTGCTAATAAATGTCCCACCCTTTTACTATACTCATAAAAATTCTGCTTCTAGGCTGTATATTTGTCTGTGCCTGTTTTTTTTGCGAAGATATCCGCAACTGCTGCTTCAGCAACAGCTACCTTTTGTTACACATTCTTGGTCCTCTCCCTTCAGTACTTCCTAAATTAAATTGGTCTCAGCTAATGACAGTGCACTGTCTAAGTCTGGCAGTTGTTTTTCTTTTTTTTTTGCTTTGACCAACTAACCGGATTGTCTTCCTACGAATACCCGCTTTAAAAGCGTCTCAAATAACCAACCCCAACAGGGGCACTCCCGACATTATCGCACATAAAGACTGGAATCCAATCATTTATGTGCTTGACATAATCTGCATCCAGCAGGAGGGTCCATTCAAAAGTCAGATTCTGGCTTGGGTGGGCTGGACCCCTTGCTACCTGTTCCAATACTAGCGGATTATGGGGAGACATTACCCTTGGATATTTCTTGATTTTTACAGTCCTGAACCAGACTATGCAATGTAAGGAAATACAATCTAACCATACATGTACCTGATGTGGTGCAGAAAAACACCAAACCCTGGGTCAGGAGCAAATTGCTCACCCCAAACATCTGCTAACCCATGCGCCAGTCCCAGATTTAACATATTTCTAAAAATGTTGGCCTTTCGTCCTTGATAATATTTAATGTCAGTCTACAAGAATCCCCTTGTTAAATTTATATTAAAATCTCCGCATATAATAACTGGGAGTGGCCACAGTGCAAGCTTGTTATTTAGCTAGTCAAATACTGAAGAATATTCAGCTACTCGCCCATATATGGAATAAAGAGTAAAAGTTCCCTTAGGATGACAGCACTTGGTAATTGCACATCTACCATACTTATCCACGCTGGAACACGTAAACTACAGGCAGCCCTCCAAGCTAAAATTATGACCCATATGTTGGCGTTCCTTGTGATATACAGCAGACTACATGATAATCCATAAAATGTAATACATTCTGCCTTGCCACCTCAATATGTGTTTCTTTCATTTTGTTATATATTCCGTTAATATCTGGGGCAACATTCTGCCTTTTTAATCGACAATTTAAACCACATATGTTTAGTGTTTCAGTTCGTAGACTACTCATAATGTATACTTGGCAAAGAAGCATGCCACAACATATTAACTATACAGTTATTTAACGATCCTACCAAAGTGCTGCAATGAAATCCAACGATCCGCTTGAGTTGACCCACACCTCCCTCCCTGAATCCCACCCCAGCTCCTGCCCTACCATCCCCAAGACCTCACCTCCCTCCACCAACCCCACCATTGAGCAATCCGGTCATCTATGGCCCGAGTGATGCTACCCGCTAGCACTCTCCCTTCCCACCCCTTTCAAAGCCACCAGAACCGAAAAGAAAAAAGAGGCCATAAAGCTAAGAGCAGAGATGGCACACAGGAGATTCAGTCAAAGACACTGCAGAGCCCTACAAAAAAAAGAGAGAACCCACAGAAAGATAGATCTTGGATATCCACTAGCGACAGATAGAAACCTCCAAATCCCCTAACAGAATCCTGTAACCCTCTTTGCATAGTTATACATTCAGGGGGAAAAATCTAGTAATATTTAAATAATGTATTAAAATAAATTACAAGCCAGTCACTTCCAGTTGAGGGCCCTGGCACTGCCCCACCAGAAAGCTCCTGTAGATATTATTGGGCCTTTATTTCAGGAGTGAATGTCCAAACTCTTCCTTTATAAATAATCTCATGGTGACCTGTGTTCATCAGAAACACTTCACATCTGAGTCTCTAAAAAAGGCTTAAGCGCATCCTCCTTTCCACAGTAGCGTGGCAAATATCAGGCCGAGCAAAAAAGGTATGCCCGCTTGGCCTCTGTCCAATATCACTTGCCGAAGAAGAAAGTCACCAAAATACACTGTGACAACTCCAGGTTTCCCGACTTGATCAGCCTGACCATTTTTTTGAGCATAAATGGAAATCGGTGGGCTTGTTGCACTTGAGAATCCTAGTCCCACTGGGAGTGATCAGGAAATGCCCCTTTGAGCAAACCAAGCATAAAGGATCTAATGTCACACCCTTTGACGTTTTCAGCTAGGCCGAGAAACCGTGAGTTACTTCTACACTGCCGGTTTTCAAAATCCTCCAGCTTCCACATTACATCAACCAGTTGGGACTAGTGTGTAACTTTATGGTCCTTAAGCATACCAACGTCCAACTCCAAAGTGGTAGTAGATTCTTCAGCTGAAGCAAACCTGCCTGCTATTTCAGATCACATTTTATTAACCTTGCAAATGACCCCTTGTACTTTTTTGGTGGCGAGATGGGCCCGCTAATTCTTGTTACAGACTTCCCCCTGCTTCTGTTTTCTAGCACTATAGATGAGAGACTGAGAAGGTTTACCTGAGTTTCCAATGCTGTCCACTGGCACTGCTTGCAACGTGGTCCCGGGACTAGCATTTACCTCCTCATAGGCTTGTTGGATGACTGAATAGTCCCACTTCAATTTGCGAGCAAAACTATTATCAGATTCTTGCCCTTTCCCCCCAGATCTGCTCTCGTCTTTACATTTTATGTGACTGCTGATGTTTACCCGTTGCACCTGGTTCATCTATACTACTACTGAGGCTAGCCCCAGAAGACCATAAGGCCAACTCCTCGTCTGTCACATTATCGCTTGCAGCTGAAAGATCGGAATCATCTGTAAGAGAATAAGATTTCTTGCCATGTTCATGGGAGACAACGTCCGTCTGTGAGCTGCCCTTGCCCCTTTCAATTACAGATACTGTGAAGATTAAATCATTGCAAGGAAGGGGATGTAGCAGCGAGATTAGGAGGTGGGCCTTCTAAGCACATTACCTACAGTGTCCTCAGAATTCCTGGAAAGTCTCAAATTTGCCATGCTGACCAGTTCATCCATTGTACCAGTGAGGTCAATCAGTTTGCCCTCTAGGGCATTCCCTCCACCCCTCTAAACTGTCCCCAACATTGCCTATATAGCGTCCCTCAGCGTTTGCACTTTATGCACTTGCAGTGGAGTGCACTTATTTGGTGCATCTCTAGCATTGGGCTCCGTGAGGTCTCCTTGCTTTGCCAAAAAACTTGCAGTTAGTTCCAATTCCTTATGGGGCATACCCAAGCCTGAGGCGACCAACACAGAAATATCCAGGATAAAAGGCTGAGACTGCTCCCCTGGGCTTGAATATCCATACATGACAGAGCCATGTTTTTAGAACATCTTTACCCTGATATAGGCTGTGCGATGTTTCGAGAAAGCCATGTGTGCCGTTCCATTGCTTGCGCCGTACCATTTATGCAGTGGGTTCAACTTCATATATTGAGCATGAACGGCTATCCAAATGTAATTACCAAAGAAATACATGTCCATGTGTTATGAGTGCCCTTGTGTCATATCTGGTTTCAGTGCTATTGTGTTACATATCCCAGTGCCATCTTTAAGGACCCATGGGACTTCAGGCAAGACATTAGGGTCCTCTTCATTAGGACAATCTTGTAAACACTTTTTATCTAATTAAAGCCCTCATAATACCATACAGTATTACATTGTACTTTAAACTTTTGGATATGAGGTAGCTCAAAAACAGCAAAAATCTCAGGATGCCTGACGTTCGCCTGCCAAAAACTAAGAAGAAAGCGTGAACATATATTGATAAAGCCCTTTATTTTTATGCATGGATCTCTACAATTTTGTCTTGCAATATGGTACTTAAAGTGAAAATCAATGTCTGATTAGCATGTTTCTCCATAAGCCACTAGATTTCTTGCTTGTATCTGAACAATTAAGACAAAAAAGTGTATTGTCTACAGAGTTTAAAGAAGCAAAGAGAAGAAACACTGCAGGAGTGATTTGCAGGATCACTAACTGATTTCCTAAGGTGGCAACTCTTTACTGCACTGTACTATTTAACACCACAACCCCATTTGACACGAATGATTACAGAATTGGTGGACTGGAGAAAAAAGTGCTGAGATGCTTTTCCTTCTAATATCCCCTGCCCCAAAATTAGAAGCAACTGCTACATTTATTTCTCCACAATGCTTAATAGTGGTCACTTCTTGGAATGCTTCTACCTGTACGCTCCATTTGGTCCTTGGAGTTTCATTAATGGATATTTTGAAAAGACAAATGTGAAGTAATGCATGTTTATGCTGCTACTGTTCCTAAGTTTGTTCTTGGGGACTTTTTTTCTTTAACTTCAATAACAGAAAGAGTGACTTGGGAGTATCCAGAGAAAGATAGAGCGAGAGATGCCTAAGCGAAAGTGTTTAGTTGGCGAAGAGTTGCTGAGGGTTTCTGTTATATCCTACATATTTATATAACATGTATTCTAGCCCTGCTGCCTCTAGCTGCTCAGCCAGAGTGTGTCTTGGTATTAGAATGTTGGTGTGTCTGTGATGCGTGGAATGCCTGGCTGACTGAGTGGGGTGAATGTGGCAGTTGGAGATGGGCTGAGCAGCTTGGGAGGCTGCTCCTGGTGGGGCTGGTACCACACTAGGCTGGCTGGAGTCATCTAAGATATAACCTGATCTAAAGACTGAATAAACTAGTCTTGAATATTCATCCTGGCTCCTGGTGTAATTCCACTAAGGATACAACATTATTTTGGCGACAAGGACAGTCTTGAACCCCAACTGACACTTCAGCCTGGGAATACATCTGCAACTGTGAGCTGGTGGAGTAGTGCAACTACAACCGATTTTGGGTGGTCCAGCCACAGCGGTGAACAGTGAGTTGGTTGTGCAGTTCAACTACAGCCTCATCTGGAGTTCCAGCCACTTGGTAATGTACTATATTGACTGTGAGTTGGATGGGTAGCGTCTCTACAACCAGGTGTTGGTGTACCAGCCACATCACACTAATGTGTGAAGAGTGCCTTTCTGTTAAGTGACAGAATAAAGGTCAAGGCACAATTTTGAGATGTGTATTCCTTAAGCACCCTGATTGTTTGTGTTCCAGTTACAGCGCTCTACAGAGCCTTCAGTGTCTTTAAATCTTTGGCACTATTTGAGATGTGCAGCCATCAAGCGTACAGTGACTACACTTTTGGAATTAGTACCTAATGGATGTAAAAACCTTCTGTGTATTGTGGAAACACTGATGGAGTTACAGTAAGACAAGCCACAATTTTTGATACTGCTTTTAAACGTACTGACTTTAAATATGCAGTCTTCTCAGTTTCTATCAGGCCTCAGGCGTGTCCAACATTCAGTTATCGCTTAGCCGTTTTCCTGCTACTTTGTGTATGGTGAGGATTTCTACTTGTACTGTGTTTGCCCTGGATCAGATTCTATGGAGCTTCGCCAGTTTTCAGTATAGTGCTCTAATAGGGGAGTTGGACTGTGTTTGTGCCTGTGGTGCTCACTTCCTTGCTTCAGTCACAATGTGAAAGAGCTCTGCATTGCCATGTTTTGTTGTGCTGGTGGTGCGATTGGGAAGAACTCTGACTAACCACTTATAACGAAGTCTTGTGGGAATTCTGGCAGCAATTTCTGCACTGCGTTCATTTATATTTTTTTCGCTCATCTTGCGACTGTGCTGTTTTATTTCAATTAAATTAAATTTTGTTGCTCTTCTCAGCAACAGTTGACTTTTGAGCCGTTGACCAACATTTTGAATACTTCGTTTGAAACAATCACGTGAGTGACAGACGTCGCATGCACTATTACCTGAGATCTGTTCATCGGAACGAGTGTGGAAGCCTTTGTGATGACGTCCTCCTCCTTTCGTTGCTTTCTGTTGCCCGGTCACGCTTGCATGCAGGAGCGTGCTGTGAGCCTCCCGGCATTACGTGGAAAAACATCCCGCCATTTTGGGGTTTGATTTTCTTCGTGTCAGCTTCGCTCCTTCAGTATAGTTGAGTGATTTCGTTCGTGGTCATGGCAGTGCTGCTCTCAACTGGTCATGAAGAAATATGCGGGTGGACATGGAAATCTTTGTTGAGCTCTTCCGTTTCAAGTTTGGCCATTTTATGTCTGTTATTACACCATTTTATTACTGCATTTTCTTTCACCGATATGGTGTGATGTATAGTACATGTGTAATGTAATTTTCGTGCACAGGATTGGGTTCTGTTATCCTTCGTTTTTAGCAAGTTGAAGGTAATTTTGGTGTTGTTCCTGTGCAAACATTATGTAGTGGGCAAACTGATGTGAGTCATTGTTTACACTTGTCTCGTGTGTTGCTGGATGTTTTAGTGGGATTTGTGCTGTTTGTTTTCTCTTCTACAGGGTACCTTTTCTCAGGTGAGAGGTCGCTCACCGGTGTGTCATTACAATGCTTACTTGCAATGTGCTGTCTCCTTTACTGCATTTTGTTTTGTCGTGATGCCACAGGTTAATGTTAGATGGACTTTCTTAGTTTAGTTTCTAAAGGGTGGTTTTCACAGTTCCCTTGCATGAGGGATGGTCGTAGGTTCAGTTACTCCTACATATGAGTGTATATCCTCTTCTACGGGTTTAGTACATCAGATAGTTCCCACATTGGATATTCTAATGGGACAGTGTGTTACTCCTACTTCATGGGGGTATGTAACCTCCACAAGGGGGTTGGGACATAGGTTAGTTCCCATCTGTTGTACCTAGGTTAACCCCTATCAGGGTTGGATGTGGGTTCATTCCCTGTAAGTTGCGCAGTACATTAGTACTTACCTTTTTGGTTAGTGTTTTGGGTGACGACCCATTTGTTCTTGATTCCCTTGCTCTTGGGATTGTAGTCGCAGGGTATTCTTCCTTTACCCATTGCGCTGTAGTACTTCTCCTTTCAGTAAGAGTTTCTAAGTTCTATGTACTGAAATATGTATGAAAGTTTCTCTTTTTAAGGGGGATGGGGGATTCTGCTATTTATTTGTACTAATCTTTTCGATCCTTCCTTTACCGTATGTTTTTCTCTTTTATATGCTTAGTTGTCATTTCTGCATACTAAAGATTTGTGATTTGTGCTGTTATTGATTTTCTCCTCTTTTATGATTCCATCTTCTTTGATGCCTTGTCCATTTGCTGCATCTTTGAGATTTGTAATGTAATTGTATTGGACTCATTCGTCTAGTTTCCTTTTTGTTTTTGTTTAAAGAAAAAGAGGTAATGTTATATCCTACATATTTATAGAACATGTATTCTAGCCCTAATGCCTCTAGCTGCTCAGCCAGAGTGTGTCTTGGTATTAGAATGTTGGTGTGTCTGTGATGCGTGGAATGCCTGGGTGAATTAGTGGGGTGAACGTGGCAGTTGGAGATGGGCTGAGCAGCTAGGGAGGCTGCTCCTGGTGGGGCTGGTACCACACGTTAGCTGGCTGGAGTCATCTAAGATGTAAACTGATCTGAAAACTGAATAAACTAGTCTTGAATATTCATCCTGGCTCCTGGTGTCATTCCACTAAGGATACAACAGTTTCCCATTTTTGAGTCCAGTTGGGAAGAATGACAGTAATGTATGTGTTCTGCTAGCCTTGAACATTTACGTTCTCCATTAGCCAGAGGGGAAAGTCTGATACTTGTTTTGATTCATTTGCCCCCATTTCCCTAGAGGATTCACATCAGGCCATTTTAGTAAGTAAATCTGGATCCCCTTTGACCCCTGTCCGCCTTTGGTTTTACAGGCGTTGGTCGAGGAGGTAAATCCAACTATCAACAGCATTATTAATCCTTCATTAGCTACGCCAGAAATCCCTTGCGAATGGAAGCTTGCAGCGGTCAAGCCCCTTCAGAAAAAGGCTCTACCTGACCCAACCACTCTTTCTAACCTGCGTTCTATTTCCCTGCTCCCCGTGGTGTTTAAGCTGACGGAAAAATTCGTTAATAACCAACTTACGAATTTTCTTGAGGAGAATAACATCCTGCACACCAATCAATCAGGGTTTAGATCTAAACACTCTCCTGAATCTGCTCTTTTGTTTACACCAGAGACCATGCGAATGGCTATGGATCAAGGGAAGAAGGCCGTCTTGATTTTACTCGATCTATCGTCGGCCTTCGATACGGTCTCACATACAATTTTGGTCGACCGTTTGTTTAACGCAGGCATAGGAGGAGTGGCATTGGCATGGTTTAGAAATTTCCTCAACCAAAGACGTCAAGTCACGGTATTGGGTGAATTTAAATCTGAAGTAAAAGTCATCAGCTCAGGGGTCCCCCAGGGCTCTAGTTTGAGCCCTGTACTCTTCAACCTTTACATGGTACCCCTGATTGAGCTAATCGCCTCCTATCAGATTAGTATCATATTTTACGCGGATGACACGCAGCTTATCCTGGTGTTGGATAGGGAGCTGCCCGGAGCAGAGGAAAATCTGAAAAACTGTCTTACGGCCACATTTGAGTGGATGAATAGCAATCACCTCAAGTGTAATTCCGGGAAGACGGAAATCTTGCCCTTCGGTCCTCAAAACTTGTTTTCCCCCAAACAATGGTGGCCCGAGGATGCTGAAGCTCCCCCCAACACTATCTCTTCTGCTCGTAATCTGGGCATCAAGTTTGATGACCAACTGTCATTTAAGCAGCAAGCGGTAGGCGTGGCTAGCACGTGTTTCCATATTATTAGATCGCTTAGGAAGTTCTTTGATCTTCTTCCTCTTGCAGCAAGGAAAACAGTGGCAGTAGCGCTGATAACATCGAGACTGGACTACTGCAACAGCCTGTATGCGGGAACTAATAAAGCCGTGCTCCACAGGCTGCAGTTGGTCCAGCATGCTACTGCCCATTTGGTACTTCGCTAGCCTAGAAAGTCATCTGCCTCGGCCGCGCTTAAGATTCTCCATTGGTTACCAATACACAAGCGTATTTTATTTAAGATCCTTGTTATCACCTTCAGAGCCTTTCAGCTACAAGGACCCAGGTACTTGTCCAATGGCTTCAAACGTTATCAGCCAGCTCGTTGCCTGAGGTCCGCTAATCAAAATGTATTGGTAACCCCCAGATTCAGATTGGTCACTAATGGTGGGAAATCTCTTTTTGTCCTGGGTTCCAGGGCTTGGAACAAACTGCCAACCCAGCTTCGGCTTATGTCTAATGAGAGCCACTTCAGGAAGTCCCTGAAGACATGGGTGTTCTCCCTCACTGACGTTGCCTGTAGGGCACCTGTGTAAAGTGTGTAGTGTGTTCTGAGTTGACTCTAGTCCACCAACCTATTCCAGCTGGGTTGGTCCTAAGCACCAAGATGCTCCATGGAGTTGTAGTAGCGCTATATAAATGTGACGTTACATTACATTACATTACATACCAGGAAGAGCATGCAAGATAAAAAAACACAAGTTGTGTGTGGACTCTTCAAGCAGCAAGAGCAGCATTAGTATTGTTGGGGAAGGCAGCCTTTGGATTCAGTTCGGCTGGTGCTAAAGGCACATTAGCATATCATCTTGCTAAGCACAACCAGTTTATGTCATTAGACTGTACACCACTATTGCTGCAGAAACTGTACAATGAAAGGTTTTGCTGAGCTCGTAAAAAGATGGAATCCTCGATCACAGTTTATCTCTGTTCCTGTTGAAACATCTGCAGTACTGTATCAAATCAAATCAGGTGTTTGTTAAGCACGACTACTCACCCGTAAGGGTATCAAGGTGCTGGGCTTTGGGGGGGAGGGGGAGGGTTTTTTTTGCAGGTTTTAGTCCATCAAGGAGGGATCTGTCGAAGAGTCAGGTTTTGAGGTTTCTTGCGAAGATGGGGAGCGATGTTATCTGTCTTAGGTGGAGAGGAAGGTAATTCCAGGAACTTGCAGCACGGAAGGAGAAGGAGCGGCCTCCCGATCTGGTCTTTCTGGTGCGGGTGACCACGGCGTAGGAGAGCTGGGTTGATCGTAGGGTCCTTTGGAGTGCGTGGAATTTGAGTCGGCTGTTCAAGTATTCTGGTCCGGTTTCGTGGAGGGTCTTGTGAGCATTGGTTAGTTTCTTGAAGGTGACTCTAGCTTCGATGGAGTGAGTGCAGGTGCTGGGAGATGTGGCAGTGGCTTGGCAGGTTGAGGAACAGTCTTGCGGCGGCGTTTTGGATGTTTTGTAGCTTGCGCGGGAGGTTTTTGTTTATTCCGGCATAGAGTGCATTGCCGTAGTCGAGCCTGCTGGTGACCAGGGCTTGAGTGACGGTCTTTCTGTGTTCCAGGGGGGTCCATTTGAAGGTCTTACATAAGAGGCGGAGGGTGTGGAAGCAGAAGGACGAGACGGAGTTGATCTGGCGGTCCATTTTGAGCTCTGAGTCCAGGATGGTTCCTAGTTTGCGTGCGTGGTCCTTGGGGGTGGGCGGGCGTCCGAGGGCGGGGGGCCACCAGGTGTCGTTCCAGGCGTCTGGGTTTGGGCCCATGATGAGTACTTCTATTTTGTTTGTGTTAGTTTGTAGGCAGCTGTTTTTCATCCATTTGGCGACAGCTTCCATTCCTTAGTGAATGTTGTGTCTGGCGGTGTTGGGTTCATTGTATAGGGAGAGGAAGAGTTGGGTGTCGTCTGCGTATGACACAGTGTTGAGTCCGTAGGTTCTGACGATGGGGTCGAGCGGAACCATGTACACGTTGAAGAGCTTAGGGCTGAGGGAGGACCCCTGGGGGACTCCGCAGATGTGGGGTCTGAGAGGAAAGGGAGGAGTCTGACCTGCTGCGTTCTGCCGGAGAGAATGGAGCGGATCCAGTCGAGGGCCTTATCTTGGATCCCTGCGTCGTGGAGTCTGCGTATTAGGGTGCGGTGAGAGACCGTGTTGAACGCCGCTGAGAGGTCGAGGAGGATGAGGGCTGCTGTTTCTCCTTTGTCCAGTACGGTACGGATGTCGTCTGTTGCCGCAAGTAGGGCGGTTTCCGTACTGTGTTTTTTTCTGAAGCTGCATTGGGAGGAGTCGAGGATTTTGTGCTCTTCAATGAATGTGGCGAGTTGGCTGTTGACGGCTTTCTCAATGACTTTTGCTGGGAACGGATGCAGGGAGATGGGTCTGTAGTTTTTGAGGTCGGTGGAGGTCCGCCGAGGGTTTCTTCAGGAGGGGGTTGATCGCCACGTGTTTCCAGTCAGGGAACAAGGCGGTTGCCAGGGAGCGGTTGATGGTGTGGCAGAGTATGGGTGCGATGGTGTCGGCGGCTCTGTTGAAAATGTGGTGAAGGCAGGGGTCCGTGAGGCTCCCGGAGTGGATTGACTTCATCATCTTAAGTGTGTCTTCGGTGGTGAGGGCTGTCCAGTTGTCGATCTCTGGCTTCAGGGTGTCAGGGGTGGTTGGTGAGGGTTCAGTGTGTTGGTTGTCTTCGTCAAAGTTGTTGTAGATGCTCTTGATTTTGTGGTGGAAAAAGGTGCTGAGTTTGTCGCAGAGGGATGTCGGTGGACTCGCTGGTGGGTTGGGTGAACTCCGTGATGATGTTGAAGAGTTCTTTCTTGTTGTGTGCATGAGTGGAGATTCTGACTTCAATCGCTTTTTTCCTCTTTTTTCTGATGAGTTGATAGTGGGCATTGGAGGCGGCTCTGAAGTTGTTGTGGGCTTCTGTGGATTCTTTGAACAACTGTACCAGGCCTTGAGAAGTGTAATCTTCAAGTAGTTGAATTTTGTGCAGATTGTACTAATAAACACTTTGGGGGATGAGTTTGAGCAGGAAAGAATAATATATTCTAAAAGCTCAAGAAAGCTATTCCTTATTTATAACAAAATATTTTGAATAGGGTGTGGTGCACACATTGTCCACAATGAGGTTGAAAATGCTGCTGATGGGCTGGCTATAGATATAGAATCTTTTGTTTTAAAACTGTACAAATATTTTCACATCATACAGTATGAACTGAGAAGTTAAATAAATGTTGTGAGTTTGTTGATGTAGATTATCAGTGACTCCTATATTCGAGATATACTGTCTGGCTTTCTCTACTTACTGCAGTTGATAGGGTGCTACAACTGTTCTGAGCCCTTAGTTTTTTTCCCCCAAGCAAATTCCCAAAGAGCAATTGTCTGAAATCTGGCTGTACCTCTTGCATATTCAACTATCTCTTGTCCCTGAAGCTATAGAAGAAACGGAAAAGCAACATGCAAATGCAATAGATATTGCACGAAAACTCACTCAACTGATAGACAAGTTAAAGGAAAGGAGAGATGCCTGCTTCAATGGCCTAATAGTGAGAAGATTTCTAAACTCTCTGAAGGAACAAGTTCTAGCACCAGAAGCACACATGTATAGCTTTGTTTGTGGTTTCTACAACAGCTGCATTGTTTACTTAGAATGTTAACGGGGCGCTGTGTGGCATATTTCGCAGGCTTGAACACTTTTTCCAAAATCGTTGTTGCCACTGTTCCGGTTTGGCAAAATGTTGAAATGTCTCTTCGTTTGCAGTGGATGAAATTGAGCTTTTATGACGAAATCTTCTGTCTATGAAAATACAGGGTAGATAGACCTGCTGAATGGGGTGAACAGAAGAAGACTGCAGAGAGAGGTACGATGGGTAACAATTTTCACACCTTTCCAAAAATCACACTATATTTAAAAACAGTTGCTTTGTTCCTGCCAGAATCGGTTGCTCTGGTGGAGAAAATATTTTCCATTATGAACAGTGTGTGGGCTGATGAGAGGAACAGCATGGAGCTGGAGTATCTGAAACCCTTGTTGATCACAGTGGTCAACTTTGAAGAAAGCTGTAGTGACATCCATGATTGATTGCTGCAAAACAAACAGGTGTAGTAGCAAATCTATTTCTTGAATAAGTACTGGTCTATGAATGTCAAGAATTTATACGTCATAAAGGGCATTTCCTGTTACATTTACATTGGGTCTCACTTAGGGATTTTAACCACATAGGTTATTCTTCATTTCAGTAACATCTTGGAAACTTTAAATTATTTTTTTGGGTTGCAGCAAAAATTTATATTTCAGTCGTGTGCTAAATATGGGATTGTGAAGGCTTCATAGAGAAAGGGTTTTCTGAATAAACACTGCAAACCATGATGTTGCAACATATGTATATTGACTTAACAATAAAACCACACATACTTGGAATTTCATGACGAGTGTGATTAGTAAATATTTATCAACCATTTGAGACAGTTGAAATTAAGCAATGTATCTTATATCTATGTTATGTGTTTTTGTAATCTGTCATCCATGTCTGTAGAAGTGATTGTCATTGTACTCCTTCTTTGTCTATGGCTGCTGTCAAATAGTCCTACGTCACTGGGTGCTGCTAAATATAGTCCTACTTTTATGCCTATGACCTGTGTTTTTTTTTTTTTTTGTGAATCCTGATCGCCTTTCCTCTCTTTAGCTATCTGGATGTTCAGCAGTTATTAACAGTCGTATTGAGTGCCATAAAAACGTTGTCACAGTGCTGTAAACAACACCGTTAATCCTATCAGGCCAATCAAATATGGCTGATTTTTAGGTAGTACTTACAGCCATACTGCCCAATTTATTAAAACTGATACCTTTCACACTGGATAAACTAATTGTGTATCAAGTCAACTAATAAATATGAGTGACCACATAAACTGTCCAAGTACTCTTATTGGCGACAAGAAATTGTATTTATTTATTTAGTGTGTTTTATATAGCACGCAGCTACCCCAACGGGGTGTCCCGGTGCTCCTGTGTGTAAGTCTAACTCAGATGGAACTAGCAGAAGAGGAAGGTTTTTAAAGCTCTACGGAAGGGGAGTTCTTCCTGTATCCGAATGGAGATGGGTAGCTTGTTCCAGTGGGAAGAGGCGCAGACTTGGAAGGTTTTACCCAAAGAGCGCACTTTTTTTAATCTGGGGGTGGATTGGATTGGATTGGGTTTTTATAAAGCGCAATAGATACCCGCAGGCGTCCTAGCGCTAATAATTAACAAGTGTGTATGAGGAAGGAGACTGTGTTTATCTGCTGAACAGAAGAGTTTTCAATTTTTTTCGAGAAGATTGGGCTTTGAGCGGAGGGAAAGGGGAAGGGAGTTCCATAGTCTAGCTGAATTCACAGAGAAGGAACGGCCTCCGCACCTTGCTCTTTGAAACCTGGGGTTACTTGCTCTGAAGGTGTGCGCCGACCTAAGCTGTCTGGTAGGATTGTATGGATTGATCAGGGTGTGATTAAGAATTGCTCCTTTCCTCCAGAAGGCGCGGTGAGCAATGCACATGCTTTTAAACTCAATTATTTCCCTAATAGGTAGCCATTGGAGATCCCTCAGTTCAGTTTTCACGGGTTGGCGATGAGGGATACCCAGGAGGGTACGGGCAGCGCAGTTTTGAATTACCTGGAGTTTTTTGATGTTTAATTGGGCTGCTCCCAGGTAGAGGGCGTTCCCAAAATCCAGCCGAGAGAGATAGGCCCTGGATCATGGTCTGTTTTGCCTTGAAAGGGAGGAGCGGGAGGATTTTACAGATAAGCCTAAGGATACCCAGGCAGGTAGCAGATAGTTTTACTGCCTGGTAGTTGAATGTAAGTGTCTTATCCATCCAGATTCCCAGGCTTTTAATGATGTCCTTGGGTTCAGGGGCAGAGCCCAATGATGATGGCCATACGGAGTCGATGGATTTTAGCGGGAAATTACCTAGTATCATTAGCTCCGTCTTGTCTCCATTTAAATTTAAATGTGATTGGGTCATCCAGGCGCAGACGGCTTCCATGCAGGCCCTGAGATCACTCGGCTGGGTTGAAGGGCGATTCAGCGTTACCACCAGCTGGGTGTCGTCAGCATATGATATAGTTTGAACACCAAAAGGGCGGATGATCTCGGCAAGGGGGCGCATGTATATATTAAACAGTGTGGGGCTCAGGGAGGAGCCCTGAGGAACCCCACAACTGAGTGGTTTGCTGGGTGATGTAACATTACCCTCACAGACTCGAAAGGAGCTGTCTGACAGAAAAGATTGAATCCAGGCCTTTGCTCTGGAGGTGCTTCCTAGATCTGAGATCCTGTGTATAAGGATGTCGTGATTTACGGTATCGAAGGCGGCACTGAGGTCCAATAAGATAATGGCCGCAGTGCCGCCTTGGTCCGCAATCATTCTAGGTCCCCTGACCTAAGATGGCCGCTGTGGTTTTGAGCTCGCCCGGGGATGTTGAAATGCCCTCAGCGTCTAAATCGGCTGAGACTGACCTGGTGAGTGTAAAAATACGGGGGTGGGGAAGTGCTGAGACCGCGCTAAGTGATTCAAGCGGGGAGGGAGGAGAGCAAAGTGCAATGTGCAATTCCTGGTTACCGAAGGGTAAGAGGCTTAGTGAATCAAGCCGATCGTGTACATACAAATTAAAAGTCAAGCTTAGTTAATCAAGCGGATCGTAATATACAAATTTGAGACGGTTTTTTGTCCCTTAACTTTTTCCTAGCAGTGCTTTAATGTCTTTGGTTGTAATACCCTCTACCACCAATTCCCATGCTCTGGTGCTAGCATCCTTTTTTTTAAATGTATTTTTATGAGCTTTTTATACTTTTTCATTTGTATTTTATACCACTCCTCTGTCATGAGGAAATCCTATTGCATATGCATCTTTATTTCATGCTGATCCTTGGACTGTTAACCTGACATTCTTTGTTATGTTATATACATTTATAGTTATGAACAAAGACAACCGTCCTTACAAAAACAATTACTGATAAGATAAGTATAGACTGAAATCAGGTCTATCTTTCACATGTCCAGCCGGACAGTAAATGTAATAATACAAAACTGTTAGACAACCGTAGTTGTAAACATCAATATAGTTGGACACAATCCTGTATCCTATGACAGGTACAAAACATACGAAAAGACATTTCAGGCAAAACCGGTTTGGCTCTTCAAATGCGAATTTTTCAAGCTTAGTAAAAACAGACAATGCACTTGTTTTACACACTGGATTAATGCGCAAAGCTGTTTGACATGGGTCGACAATGTTTCGATCCTTGCAACAAATGGTTCAGGATCATCTTCAGGACACTCATAGTTTCATGCCTGATTGATTTAGAAATTGCCTCAAATAATAAGGGAACCAACGGCTTGGATCCAATGGGTGAAAGCTTACAGGTCAAGGTGGTACTTAGGAACAATACAAATTCGTGCAGGCGAAAAACTTTGCTTAATCCTCGATGGGTGCTGCAACTGCGTTGCTGTGTCAATGCACATACACTTTACAACGCTGTGTCCTCGCCGTTAACTGATGAGTCAGCGTTGTGCATTAATCCAGTTTGTAAAACAAATGCATTGTCTGTTTTTACTAAGCTTGAAAAATTCGCATTTGAAGAGCCAAACCTATTTTGCCTGAAATGTCTTTTCGTATGTTTTGTACCTGTCATGTCTCACATAGGATACAGGATTGTGTCCCACTATATTGATGTTTACAACTACGGTTGTCTAACAGTTTTGTATTATGAAATTTACTGTCCGGCTGGAAATGTGAAAGATAGACCTGATTTCAGTCTATACTTATCTTATCAGTAATTGTTTTTGTAAGGACCGTTGTCTTTGTTCATAACTGCTACCCAAGGACCTTATTCACCTTGAGGGTTTCCCTTGTTGTTTTTGACTATATACATTTATAGAGCGCGTGACTGCCCCAGCAACAGGGCGTCACAGCACCAGCAGACAGGTAGCCAGAGAGAGAGAGGGGCTAGATGGAAGAGAAAAGCCTGGCTTTAATCAGTTTCCTGAATGCCCAATGATCCTGTGTACTGCAGGCAGCCAATGGAATAGAGTTCCATAGAGCAGGGGCCTGGGCCTTGAAAGAGTTCCCCCTGCTCTATGCCTGCGCACCCAGGGAGTGCAAACCAGATTCAAGTCAGCGGAGCGCAGTGCTCGCGATGGAACATATGAAGTGCACATCCCCTGTAAAATTTGGGGACCCTGGCTGTGTAGAATCTTATGTGTGGTGCAGAGGGTTTTAAACTGAACCCTCTGTTTGACTGCCAACTGCCAGCCAGTGAAGGTGACGGAGAAGATTGGAGCTGTGGCAATACTTGGGTAGGGCAAAAAGAATGTGTGCAGACACATTCTGTGCCCGCTGTAGTCTTTTAATAACTGTTTTATTCACGCCAAGCAGAAACCCATTACAATAATCCAGACGCAATTGGACTACAGATTGAACAATCAATTGGCGGGTAGGGGCATCAAAGAACCCCAGAATAGGTTTTAAGCCACGTAGAAGGCCAAAAAATGTTTCTTCCCCTTTTTTTAGCGTAAGGCTCGAATGAAAGGGCATTATCGATCAGGAACCCCAAGTCCTTGACTGTGGTTTTCGGTTGGGGCGGTGTACCCAGAGCCCCAGGCCACCATTGCTAGTCCTATTTATAGGTATCTCGGCCTACAAGGAGCACCTCTGTCTTGGCTGAATTAAGTTGAAGATAGTTGTCCGCCATCTAGTCTGAGATGGACAGGACATCGTCACAGAATTTCAGGATTGTTAGAAAAAGTAAATACCAACTGGGTATCATCAGCATAAGATACCAAGTTAATGTTACATGCTTTGGCCAGGAACGCTAGTAGGCGGACGTACACATTGAACAACGTGGGACTCAAGGCAGAGCCTTGAGGCACACCACAGCCAAGACAGATAAGGTGGGGCGTGGACCTGAAATGAGCGCTCGGATAGAAAAGAAGCAAACCAGGCCAAAGCCCCTCCTGTAACCCAAATCTCCTCTAGCTGTTGAAGAAGGATCCTATGGGAGACCGTGTCGAAGGCCGCACTAAGGTCAGGTAAAAATAGTGCCGAAGTGTTACCCTCGTCTAGCGTGGGCCACAACTGCTCTGTGACTGCCAGAAGGGCTGATTCTGTACTGTGTCTGGGCCAGAACCCGTTTTGCGAGCTGTCTAAAATCTCATTGGCTCATTCTTTATCACGCCAAGTCCCAGAGTCATTCTTACTTTCGATATTTACCGTCAGCCCTTGAGCTACACATTTGATCTTTCATTCAAAATGTCATTGTCACCTGACTGGTTTCATCCATTATAAATAGGTTTTTGTTAATTAATTTTTTTGAGGCCAGTTGACAATTTCCACCTTGCCAAACCCCTAGATAGTAGATTGGTTTGCTCACTACTTGAGGGACTCTCTCTAGTTTCTAGAGTGTTTTGAATTTTATAATTTAATTGGAAAATGATCAATACCTTCCCATTTCAAAACTTTTAAAGATACTCTATATTTAGTGAATGCTCAGCGATCAAGAAAATTACGTTCAACTGAATTTTTTGTCCTGCTCCTAATGAAAGTTCCACTTACCTGGTGGCCTTTATAACAAAGGCCATTAACCATATATAAACCTACTTTCTCAAACAATAGGTAAACGATTTCCCCCGGCTGCTACATTCTTTTACAGTATACAAAGGATCAGGGGTATCAAGTAAGTCAGGCAGTGATAATTCATGCTTTGTCCTTTATCTTTTAATTCAGCCTAGGCTTGATCTGTCCCCTACAGAAGAAATCGTGTCTCGATTACAACTGGTGCTGAACGCTGTCGCAAAGCTTTTAGGAAGCCTACACATATAGGACCATATCTCGCCCACACTTGGCTCTCTTCATTGGCTAACCGGCAAGAAGAGAGTAATTGTATTGTAATTGAATTTATATAGCGTTTACTATCCCGACAAGGCGTTGAAACGCTTTTTCGGCGAGTAGCATGCTACTCTAGAACCCATCAAGTATTAGTGGTGAATTAGTATGATGAAATATGGAAGTAATTTGAGTGGTGGATATGTGAGCATGTTATTTCGATTGAGAAGGATAGTGGAAGGATAGAAGAGGAAAAGGTTTACATTTATATAGCGCTTGCAACCCCTGATGAGGTGTTCAAGCGCTTTTCTGCAAGTAGCACGCTGCTCTGGAACCCAAACAGGATTAGTGAGAAATTAGCATTGGGAAATTTGAAATTAATTTGAGTGGTGGTTGTGTTGGTCTGTTATTTGGATTGAAAAGGAAAAGTGAATGGATAGAAGGGGGAAGGGTCTAGAATGTTTTTTTCCTTCTTTTTTTGAGTTAATAGTAGTAGGAGGGGGTTTGGGATGAGTAAAGGGGAGGTGGAGTGGGAAGAGTCAGAGACTAATGATTAAACTGTTGTTACAAGTGATTATAGTAATGTATAGGTCTGCTCCTGGCTTCCTCAACTTCAGGCTCAGGCGAGACAGCCCATCTTTTGCTTTAAAATTATTGGATTAGAATGTAGTGGTTGTCGCATGCTTTAGGCTCACCAGCTACGGGGAAAGATTTTTTCACTCAGTAGCATGTCAGAATGTCATATACAGAAATATTGTCTGACATAAAGCGGTGGCATAAATATTGTTTACAAAAATATTGTACCATTTCTTCAGTGGCAAGAAGCCATGGTTAATGTGCGTTATATAAATAAAAAATAACTTGCCCCATAACACTGCATTCCTTACTATACCAAATTATCACCACAGATGTATGAAATTGTGAATTAATATCCAACTTAACTGATATAAATATAATAATAAAATATTAGTGTTTTCGCTGCTTATACCACAGGTCGCCTATCAATATTATTCTTGGCAAATTGCACATTGGTTTTCATGTTCCTAGAAAATAAACTGTAAACAATGATTTATACTGAATATAACATCCCCCATAGGAACCACTTCTGACTGCACTATTTTCAAGAAACTAATCTATTTTGTTAATACACACACAAAGAGAAATGCAATAAAAAGGGCAGAAGTAGAGAAAGAATTAAAGAAAAATTATAATATTGTATACAACATCTACCAAGTTCTAAACTCCTGAATTAAGACAAGCAAAATGTCAGTCTGAAGCCAGTAAAAGGTATTGAGAGCAGCATTCAAAGAGATGGAATGTGAACATTCAGAGACTGTGTTATGGACTTTCAAATGTGTCCTGTGTCCTTGTGAAACCTTTTCAAACTTGGAAAGTTGTGTTTAAGAGATTATGCATTGTTGGAATGGAAATGTCCTCTGTGTGGTAATGGACATGCACTCCTTTCCTGGCTGCCCCAATTATACTGCTGATATTTGTTGTCATAGGCAATCATGGATCGTGCGTGTGCGCCATGACATAGGCCTGTTTCATGGATTGCAGTCTTGTTGGACTGGGAGGGGCATCCAAAGCACTACCTTCATAGTGGTGAAAGGCTACTGCCTGTACCAGGAGTAAAGCAGCATGAGCGCGATGGTGGTAACATATCGTGTAGTGGTCAGTAAAAGTAAACAGGTTCGTTTTAACCGTTCCCTGGAGTGTGCTTACAGGCTCACTTATTCAAAGTTCGGCTACTGTGTGCATAACTCACCCCTTGGCCTACAACGGATTGTTGTGGAGTGTTTCTCAGCACATGAGTGATCTATCTGCGGTGGGTGTATGTGTGCCTGAGAAGGTTAGACTACAGGGATAATGCAGTACTGTGCAGTGCGTGCAAGTTGAATGCATATGCTCGGTATGTGTGTGTGCCTGTGAGTGGTACAGTACATTAAGGATGTAGTAATGTGCATGCATGGTAAATGCAAATTCTGAATGTATGTGTGCATGTGAGTAGAATAGTACATAAAGGGTATAGTGCAGTGCACTGCGTGTATGTTAAATGCATGTGCTGAGGGTATGTCTGCCTGTGAATGACACAATATATGGCAGAGTATGGATTCCACTTTGGGAGGCCCAGGGCTTCATGGTAAAGATGTGTATATTGTTGCATTCCTGGAAGCTTGGGAGGGGCCTGGGCACATATCCAGAAGGAGATGGGACTGATAAAAGCATCCTCAAGAGTAGGGCTGAGGTCCTAGGCTAACCTTTTGATACACAAATCACTTTGGCTGATGTCCAGGTGTGACCTCTGGTCACTCCTGTGACCTGTGTTGTGGGGCTATCAGGTTTGGAGTGCTCCTGCTGTAACAGACTGCTTTTAAGAGAAACGGAGGGCAGAGGAGTAGGCACTGCAAAAGGAAGAAGATCCCCCTCCAACATACACTTCAAGGGCTCAAACCCTAAATCACATTTGGTGTATAGAAATAGACTATAAGATGGGGAGCTAAAAGTCCCCAAAAATGCCAGGGGTCGGGGAGGAGCCTAGCCAGCAACCGTGATGGCCGCCTGAGCCCTCGGCTCCGCCGACCCGTCCGCTTCCCTCCCGTACCGCTTCTTCTCCTGTGTGCTATTTTGTAACTGTGGTGCGGTAACGGGTTCGGGAAGCGACGCTGGTTCCAACGATGTGCTCCCCGTCGGTCTCCCTGCGATGGGAGTGACTGGACGCCCTGTTCTCCTGCTGGTGATTGACGAAGGGGACCGGTCCTTTGTTCTCGGCTGCGCCCGGCCGTACAACGACAACATCGGCCATTGAGGGCAGGGCGGAATCGGCCGGCGAGACGCAGCAGAAGCTCTGGGTCTTCCGCAATAGCGCAAAAAATTTTCTTTGGATTTCCACGCTTTCACGGCTTCATCGCCACCGCTGCAACAATTGTATCCCTCTCCCCGGGTGATCCTGCGAGTCTTCTTGTCTTCAAGCGGAGTGGAGGGGGCCATTTTGGGGGGAGTGATTAGCGCTTGCAATTGACGAGCTGGTCTTTGCCGTGGGCGCCTGCTACGACCGACACTGTGTTGCCATCATACGCGGCGCTGGAATGGAGGGTGCTGCCGTGGTCCCCACGCCCTGGCTGTGCTTGTCGGGGAGCCGATTTGATGACCGGCAGCTAGGAAGGGATGCCGGCGATCGGGATCGAGGGTTGCCACATGCCTGCGAGCCCCATGTGCAGGGAGCTGCAGTATCATCCTCTCCCGAGGCGCCCTTGAATATCGGCGATGTCTTGAGTGCTTTGGCCGATTTGCGAGATGCCTTGTGTTGCAATGCCCGGGACCTGGAGGGCCGCATGGACGACATTTTGCCCCCGCTCTCCTCGACTGGCCGAGCTGGCGCTCGCGTGCGGGGCATTTCACCACACCCTGGGCTCGACTGTTGCGAGCTGCCTCTTCAGAGATGCGTGGAGGCGCTGAGGGTGAGAGAGCCAAACATCATCGCGACACTGCTTGTCGCAGCAATGGTGGAAAGTATGCTTCCTGCACTTGTACAGATGCTGGGGGATCGCCTTTGGACGCCATGTCTGGTACCTCCATCGGGATCTATTGGCGAGACTGGCACTCTTATTCTGGGCATGTTGCTTATGCCTGGGTTGCCTAACTTTGGAGGACTGCTGCTGTGTGCTTGCCTGTACTGTACCTTTATGGATCACATTGCCCTGCGTCGGGTGGATATTGGTGGACGGTGCCTTGTCTCGCTGTGGTCGTTCCGGCTGCTTCTCCTGTTCCGTAGGGCTACTTCGCTACTGTACCTCAATGGCACACTGGATGGCAAGGGACAAGGTTGACTCTGCTTTTCCCCTTCTCACTTACCGTTGCTTGCATTACTAAGACTGTGATGGATAGACGGGGGAGCTGGACGTTGGCTATGTTTCGATTAGGGGTCGGGGGTGAGGTGGCCGATAATATTCATGATGGCTGTTTCGGGTGCATATGGTTGGCCCTCCTCCGGTAATACATGTTTCCTTTTTTCTTTCTTCTTTATTTCGGGTACTCTTTTTTGGGCGACAGGCACACTGCTAGGGGGTGGGGGGGTAGGCCGTAGCCTCTGCATGCGTGTAGGGGGGGGGATATTATTTTGTCCGTTTTGGTTTCTATGGGCCTTAATTTTTCTCTCATTTCTACATTCCTTTTTCTCTCCCTTTTTCTTTGGGTCAATGGCGTTAGCTGTAAGGGGGTGGGTAGCAATTGGCACACAACGTATTCTGCGATTGCCAATCCTTGTGTACTGTTTTGGTGCCACCATTTTGATGTTGTCTCCTTGCTCGCTGGATTTCTTTGCTGTGCGTCGCCCACTTCAGTTTTGGTTGGTATGCTTGGTCCTTGATCCTTTCTAGTCTTTACAGTTTAATATTCTTCATAAAAAACTTTTAAAAATAAACCTTCACTTCTCCTGCTCCCCAGTAGTACGTATCTCTCCAGTGTAACCTAAGTCGTCTGTATTTTGTTTGAAGAACTACTGCGGTGCCGTATTGTTTGCTGATGTGCTCCAAACATTGTCGAGGCCGGCCGGATGGTTGTAGGCCCGTATTTGTTTCATGACATTGTGCAATAAAAGTTTTCAAAAATTAAAAAAAAAATGCCAGGGGTCAATTGTAAAATGACAAGCAGCCAGTCTGGCTGTGCACAGAGGTGAAGCTCTGCAAGACTTCTGCCTGTGACCAGGACTGGTGACACAGCTTGCTAATCTCCCTCCTGGGAGTGGGGGACACAACAGAAGACACACAATTGATGGACGGAATGCAGAACAAATTAAAACATTCACCCCCAGTCAAGAGAATTAGGTTAAATCCATCATTCTTTTTCTCACCTTGCCAACCAGTTTAGACCTGGCCATATGCAATTCAGTCTTGACCCTGTGCCTCATTGGAACAGTCCAGCCCAAACTGACAGCAGGGAAATCGTCCACGGAATCCAAGACTACTTCACCATGGAGCGCCAGCACCTATCTGTTTGCCAAGATCAGTGTGCCCTGTGAGGAAGAGGAGAGCGTTGGTGGGAAAAAGGTCCAGGTGGGGAATCCGGTCGAGTGGTTGCCTGAGTGAGGTTTGAGGACCAGCTGTTGCACCAATCGGGTTGTTGCCTGTGTGCAGGACAAAGTTGGCGACCCCCAGATGTCTGGGGAGAGCCACCGTGAAGTGAGCCATGGATATCGCTGTACCGATCGGGTTGAATCCCTGTGCAGTGAGGTGCCGGCGAACGTGTATGTCAGGAAGGGGCTGCAGCAAAGTGACCTATACTTATCACTATGCCCTTCAGGCCGGAGACCGTGTGCAGTGAGGACTCAACTACTCCGTATTTCAGGGGGTGGTCTCCGGAACAAGCAGGAGGTGCAACCTGGTCAGGAGCGTTGTTGGAGGGGTGAGGATGTTAGAGTTCGCAGGTCACCCGTCTATAAATTTACCATACTCACCTGGGCCCATAATAATAACTCATAATCTAATCAGGTAACCTTCGCTCTACTACCAATCTATTTTACTTACTAGGTTCTATACCATTGACTTACCAATCTTTGTCGCTGGTACCTGTAAACCTATTGGATAAGGGTGTTAGATTGAAGATAGATAGAGAAAAATAACATTTGCACTCATATAATAACCAGAGACTCGGAAAATTTTTAAAATCTTTATCTAAATTTCTTAAATGGTCATGATCC
Organism: Lissotriton vulgaris; assembly: GCF_964263255.1. Classification (NCBI taxonomy): domain Eukaryota; kingdom Metazoa; phylum Chordata; class Amphibia; order Caudata; family Salamandridae; genus Lissotriton; species Lissotriton vulgaris. The sequence goes on along the minus strand of NC_141699.1, from coordinate 546,609,471 downwards.
AAAGATTAAATACCAGATGACTCTCAATAATGAAAATCAATATTAGAATATAACTATGCAAAAGATGTGTTGAACAGATTTCTACCATTTAGCAATAGGGAGGGTAAGAAAAGGAACATAATATGCAATCAAAAATTATTTTGAGCGTTTATCAAAGGGAGAGTGAGAGAAGGGAACATAATATGCAATCGAAGCTTTAACGGTAGGAAAGGTAAAGAGATAGAGAACAAAACAATGACGAACCCACACAAATTTATATTTACCTAGAATGGTGTGAAGACCAACCCTGGCCACGGGTCAGTTTGAAAGGACTGAACCCCGAAAGTTGCAGTTGCCGGTAGGCTAGCACGTGCAGATCAGAAATCAGGACAGGTAAAGCCAAATTGGATCAGGACAGGAACACCAAAGGTTAAGACCGGCACCCGCAGTTCAGTTGCAACGCCTACTCTACTCCCTCTCTGCAGCTAACAGCCAGAACCCCGATTGAGTTATCAATTTCACCGACAAAGTGCTTCGCCAGCACTTCAGTTTCCCGGAACCCCGATCGGGTTATCGAATCCTCTGACAGAGTGCTCCGCAGCCCTCTGTTCTTGGTCACCTATTGAGTGCGTTGGGTCAGTGACAGGTCAGCTATTCGGACAAGTCTGACAAATTAACTAGCTAAGCCTACCTTAGTTATACTGTTTTCCAGGTCAATGTACCACCCCCCAATATTGCAAGTGTAAGGATCCCCAATTTTGATTGGACAAGGAATGAGGAGAGGTCATCACACCATACCAAGATGAAACTTTCTGCATGTCATATTTAAATTCGTGTTCCCGCCCATCAGTTTTATTTTCTCATGACATCTTTATTCCACCCAACAATGAATGTTCTCTTAGTAAATACCCATTTCAAAACTTTGAAAGATACTCTATATTTAGTGAATGCTCAGCGATCAAGAAAATTACGTTCAACTGAATTTTTTGTCATTGTACATTTGAGCTTCCTCTGACAGAGGTAAAGGGTCAGCTTCCCAGGCGCATCTTGGATCAGACTGTTCCTGGCAACCATTCAATGTCATTTTTGAAGCGTCCCTTAGTTTCTTGAGTGCATGTTCAAAATGGATGCAATGGAATCTCGTCAGGCCCAAAGTGGTTTACATGTAAGAATAGAAAAGAAACAGTTTGAGAACACAAAATAAATGAATGCACTGTATACCACTTATCTCTATTCCCATTACTTTATATATATATCTATTGTGTTAATGTTAAGCAGAACAAACAGCTTGGCAAAAGTGCTGAGCAAGCTTCATGCACGCAGTAACACAGAGCAGCCATATTTAGTTCTAGTGCGCAGAAGCGAAAGTTTCCCCCCAAGCGAAAGATACGTCATGTCACGTGAGTATGACAGACGCATGCGCAGTAGGAAATCCCGCGTAGCAGCAGCCATTTTAGTGCAGGCAGATTATCGTTCGTAGAAACACATATGCAAGCTTCTTCAAGATACCTAATGCTTATATGAAATGCGATATTAATAGAACAAACATGTTGATTAGTACATTAACGTTATGTCGAGAGGACTGAGTACAAGCAAGTCGCGTTACATGCGAATCCTCGCTCCATCAATCCCCTCTTTGATGATATTTTATATCATCACAAATTAATAAAACAGATGTCAACTTTTCACAATTCGCCCAACTCAAACTCTTCAAACTTTCTATTTTGTTACTTTTCATTGTTTGTGTGAACGTTTTTCACTTTCTTGTATATATTTCCATTTAACTCTTATAATTCTAGTTCATCAATATTTCTCTTTTTCCCTCTCTTATTTACTGTGTATGCCTTTTTGTGTTTCCGACATTTGCAACAAATTATTATCCCTAAAATCAATAAGCCTAATCCCGCTATTGGCATCAGTATTCTACCTACAAAACTTTTTCCTACATTAGAAAGCCAACTACCTAGAGGAGAGACTATCAGTCAGTCTCTTCCATGCACTATCAACCTTCAGTGGTTTAAGCTCTTTTACCCAATGCGTAATATTTCTCACATACCCTTTAATTTCAACACTTTTGTCAGGTATGTAAGTGCAACAATGTTGCACTTTCAACATTCTACAGACTCCGCCCTCCTTTGCTAATAATGTATCAAGAGTAAGTCAATTTTGTAAAACCATTGATCTGATCGCAACCAATTCGGTATTGACCATCAAGAACCTTCCAGCAGTGTCAGTTGATACCGATCCACCACTGACGACAATTTGCAAATTCTGTGTGTATTCAGGGCCACTCCCACTGTAGGTATCAATGAACTAAATATATCACCTACTATTTCACTAAAACTAGCTCTTTTATTACGTATTAATCCATTAGTCTCTTCATTGTTTCCAGTGATTTTACTTACATGATATATCTTTGGGAAAACTATTCCAAAGTAACAGCTCCCATACCAGTGATCTGGCAATTTGTAATAAGCCTTGTTTCCGCATATAAAATAGATCACAGGAAACACAGGTTCAGTTCTATCTTTGAAACCCCAACCCCCAATTACCTTACAATTATGTTCACATTCACTGGAACCAATGAATATATTGTTATAATAACTTGTTCTTTCTCTATGGAGACAGAGTTTCCCTTTCTTTTCAAAATCCAGCAACATAGCAGCATGAGTCTTGCCATTTGGCGTGAACCCTATATTTTCGGTCCATTCAGGAATTTTATGATTCTTATCATTTGCTTTTCTTTGGAAATTCTCTCTCCTTTTCTCAACCATATTCAAAAACATTTTCTCTTTTTCTTGTAATAAGCATGTTAGATTATTCTTGTGTGCTTCAGCTATATCTATTGTACCTATTGTTTTTTTTTTTTAATTATATTTTTATTGCAGAGTTATAAACCACAGGATAAAATTAAACAGCCAGTACACTTGTGGGCTCCCCCCGTCCAATGACAGTTCACAGTCGTACACAGCCATTCAGCCCGCATCCCGGAGGCCGGGCGGCATATCACATCGCTCGAAAGGAACACAGCACAGTGTACGTCCCATTGGGACCCTGGCGGAAGGTCGTTTTGCGTATCTGCTTTTACCCCCCCACCCACAACCACAGTCCCGTCAGCCATCTCCGTGGGAATCAATGTAATCGCCCCTGCCGGGGCCTGCTCTAGGCTATACGGGCCTTCGTACCAGGCCGTTCCACCCAATCAGTCTATCCACCACTCGATACCCCCTGTCCCAGTAGTTCCAGGGCCTCAACCCGCAACCCTCCAATGGCTTCCTGCCCTCCCCAAACCCCCCTACAACTAACCCCCCCAAAGCCCCCCCCCCCCGGCAACTGCTAAGGTGTGCGCTTCGCTCTAATGAACTGGATGGGTCCACTACAGTGCGTAGTTCCATACTCCTGTGTCCGCCCCGCGGTGTCCAGCGGCTTAGTTCTCGCCGTCTTCATCCTCAACCAAAGCATCACGCAAAGCCTGTACCACTAACTCCCATGCACGCGCCGCATCCAGTACCTTCTCATTCCCCAACTTTACTGCTTGCTTCATCCGGAGCACGCTCTCGCAGTCAGACCACCGCAGCAACTCATTCTTCCATCTACGCAGTGAGGGACCTCCCCTGGACTTCCAGTGCCACGATATTTCCCTTTGTGCCAATATCAGGCCCAGATCTATGAATTTACTTGTCACCTTGGTGCGCTTAGTATGCGGGAACCAGAGCAATAGGCACGCCGCCATGTCGAAGTCTACCTCCCTGTCAGTCACTTCATTCAGGAGTTCCCCTACCTCCGCCCAATAGGTTCCCAGTTGTGGACACCCCCAAAACAAGTGGTCCATGTCCGCCCCTAGGGACGAACACCGGGGGCAACAGGCATCCGGCACCCGAAAGTACCGCTGTAGTTTCTCTGGAGTTAAGTAGGCCCTGTGGAGCACATAGAAATGGACCTGCTGAAAGCGCGCGTTCCTGGTGCCTTTCCACGTGCGTCGCAGGATATGGCCCCATGCCGTATCCGGTATGGGCCGACCAACGCTCACCTCCCATTTAGCTTTGAGCCCATGGAGTGGTTCCAGCCCTTCGGTCAGCATCCTATTATGGAGGCACGTCACAGCTTTGAATGTACCGGCCGCCATCACCACATACTGGCACGCCATAGTCGTCGTGGGTTCCAGGAGCCCCTCTTTCCAGTGCTTTTGTATGGCAGCCACTACTGCCGTGTGTAGGAGGAAGCCCCCCTCAGGCAGTCCGAACTGGTCCCGGAGCACGTCGAACGGCGCCAACGCCCCATCTATGTACAAGTCACCCACCACTTGCAACCCCACCTCCTCCCAATCCAACAACGGTGACCAATCTCCTCCGTGCGGCAAAGCCGTCAACATCCCAATCGGAATCTCCGGGGCATAAGGCCGCGATGCCCTCGCTCTCCGAAGGCTCCTTTGCCAGCACAGCCGGAGCGTCCGCTCCTCCATGGTGAGGGCCCGTAACTCGAGCCGTTGCTGCATGATGATGTATGACAGCACGTGGCGCTGTATCCCCCGATCCCGGTCTTCCTCCGGCCCCCGGAACACCCTGGCTACGTTCTGCGTAAGGACCTGCAACTGCGCCGCTAGATAGTACAGCTCAAGGTCGGGCACGGCCATGCCCCCTTCCAGCTTGGGGCGAAGTAGCGTGCTCAAGGCTATCCTGCGACGGCCATGCCCCCATAGAAAGCCAGTAATCATTGACCGCAGTTCCCTAAACACCCCCTGGGGAATCCAGACAGGTAGCGTTCGGAAATAATAGAGGAAGCGGGGGAGCGCCACCATTTTCAACAGTGCTATCCTGCCCAGGACTGTCAGCGGGAGGGTCGACCAGAAAGACAAGCTACCCCGCAGTGACCGGACACAACGGCCAATGTTACCCTCCAAAAGGTCAGCAGCCGAGTGGTAAATGCGGACACCCAAGTAGGTGATGCAAGAGGGTTCCCATGCCACACCCAAGTCGCTGCTAGGGGCTGGCGATCCCGCTCTCAGCGGAAACACGCAGGTCTTCGCCCAATTGACCGTAAGGCCCGACAGCCGGCCAAACTCGGACAACAGATCCATCGCTCCAGCCAGTGCCCCCGAGGTGTCAGCTAGGTACAGGAGCAGGTCATCCGCATAGAGCGATATATGATGCCATTGCCCCCCACTCACTATTCCCGCGTATCGGTCGCCTGACCTCGCATGGACCGCCAAGGGTTCCATCGCCAGGGCAAACAACAGAGGGGAGAGAGAGCATCCCTGTCGTGTTCCCCTGCCCACCGGATACGCTGCAGAGACCAGGCCGCCCAATCGAACTCTCGCCGTCGCCGAGTTATATAAGACCCTCGTCCACCTTCGAAACCCGTCGCCCATGCCAAACCTCTCCAGCACTCCATCCAAGAAAGGCCATTCCAAGCTATCGAAGGCCTTCTCGATATCCACGGACAGAACCGCCGGCGCTCCCTCCCCATCCAAGATGGCGTCCATTATTCCCACCAGGCGGCGGATATTCATCGCCGTGCTCCTCGTGGGTATAAACCCGGCCTGATCCCTGTGCACCAGGCCCGTTATGTGCGGGGCCAGTCTAGTGGCCAGGATGCGACTCAGGATCTTATAGTCCACCGTCAGCATGGACAGCGGGCGATAAGACCTCACGTCCGCGGCTTCCCGGCCAGGCTTGAGGAGCGGTACTATCAAGGCCTCCCGCATGGAGCCAGGCAAGGCCCCCTTCTCGAAGGCTTCCGTATACACCACCAGCAGCCTGGGCGCCAGAGCGTCCACATAGTGCTGATAGAACTCGATTGGCAATCCGTCCACCCCGGGCGTCTTGTTACGGGCCATATGTTTGATAGCCACTCGAATTTCCGTAAGCGTGATTGGGCTACCCAGGTCCTTCGCGTCTTCCTCGTCCAGGACCGGAAGCGGCCTCTCCCCCAGGTATTCCATAATGTCCTGAACCCCCACTCCCAACTGACTCCGGTACAAGTCCTCATAATAACCCCTGAAGCGGTCCAATACAGCTGCCTGGGAGTACACCATCTCTCCCTGCGCATTAGTAATGCTGAGGATCGGGCAGCCCCTAAGTTCCGGGTTAGCTAGTCTGGCCAAGAGGGTACCCACCTTGTCCCTTTCTGCGTGTGCCCTGATAATGTACTGCCTATAGTCATAACATCTCAAACGTTCCGTCTCCGCGGCTACCACTTCCTTCGCCTCCAATAACTGGGCCTGTAAACCTGGCCTGGTCGGCCTGCGGCGCTCCAAGTCCCTCAAAGTTTCCTCCGCTTTCATTAGATCATTCAGCACAGTCGTTCGAGCATTCGAGAACCTGCCCAAGCACACCCCTCTCACCACCACTTTCATTGCATCCCATTCAGTAGACCTACTCGTCGCCGTTCCTTCATTCACACCGAAATAACTATCAATGCCTTGCCGGACCGCATCGTCTAACACAGAATCCTCTAGCGTCTCCGGCCGAAGCCGCCATGTTGGTATTACTGAGCGCTCCCTCTGCCACTGAATATGCACCAATAGGGGGTTATGATCGGATATAGTCCTAGCAAGGTACTCCGCATGGGTAATCAATGGGGCTAGGGAGCTCCCGCAAAGCACCGAATCGATCCTGACATGTAGATCATGGAGAGCGGAATAAAAGGAGTAATCCCTGGTTCCCCTGTGCCTCTCCCTCCAGACATCCAGCAACCCCCACCGTTCTTGCCAGTCCTTCCTGTGCGCGGCCAGCCTGCGCACAGGAGAGTCTACTAGGGGGGGATGGGACCTATCCAGAGCCACATCCGTAATCGAGTTGAAGTCCCCCCCTAGCACTATCGGACGCGCCAGGAAAGAGGCCAAGGACCCCGAAAGGCCATCAAAGTATCGGCCTTGGTCAGTGTTCGGTGCATAAACACAACAGAAAACCACATCCCGTCCATATAATCTCCCCTCCACCGCTACAAACCTGCCATCCGGATCCACTACCTGATTCAGCACTTGAAAGGGTATCCCCGCCCTCACCCAGATCAAGACCCCCCTGGCGTATGCTGAGTAAGTGGTGCCAAAAACCTGGCCCCGCCATCTCTTCTGCAAGGCAGCGCACTCTTTTTTGGTGAGATGAGTCTCCTGGAGCATAGCTATCTGAACCCCCCTGCGTACCAGGTATGCATGTACTTTGTGACGTTTCACCATAGTCCGCAGCCCCCGGACATTCCACGTTAGGCATTTCAAATTAGGTAATGTCCCCATTCCAGTCCCGTACAGTCCGAATCAAGGAACAACGGTCCATGACCCCCCCAATGCAGTTGCCCCCCCCCAAACAACCCCAAAACTGAAACATTCCCCAAACCCCACACCCCAGGACAGAGCACACGAACCCAATGGCCGCCCCCATCCAAACCTTGATCCAACTTCTCGCACACTTACCCTGTGGTCTCCACCACAGTCGGCCTTAAGGGCCTAGGGGGGGTGAGTCGCCGCCGACCCCAGCTAGCGGAGCCCGCGTCCCGCCCTTCATCCCCTCCGAGACACACAGCTCCCCCACCCGGCAACCCGCCCCCCAGCAACAGGATATCACCCTACCATGAAGTCCCGATCTAGTCCCAAGTCTATCTCAGCCGCAGAAAATATCATCCGAAGTCTGTGGGGTCACTTTCGGCCCCTTCTGGCTCTCCGCCTCCGAAAGTTCCTCTCCTGTTCTGCTGCCTTCCCCTCCCGAGTCCGTTTCGGCCCGTTCACTGTTCTGTTGCGACCCTGTAATGGCCGCCGTCGCTGTGAGTGCATCCCTCTTCTCCGCCGCCATTTGAGCCTCCCGTTTCTCCCGCTGGCGCCTGTTGCTGGACCTGATGCGTTGTGATTGCCGCACCCGGGGCTGCTTGGGCTGGTCTCGCCGACTTTGGTGCGTCCTGTCCGTCCCCGCTCTGTACAACTCAAGCCATTGCCAGACGTCGTCCGGAGTCTGGAAAAAGTGTGTGGTGCCATCCATGATAATCCGCAGCTTGGCCGGGTAAAGCAAGGAGTACTGGATGCCTTCCTCCCTGAGCTCCTTCTTCACAGCAAGGAACGATGCCCTGTCCTTCTGGACCGCCTGCGTATAATCCGGAAAGATCGTTACCTTGCTGTTTTCCACCTCATAAGGGCCCGACATCCTGGCCCGCTGGATGAGGAGATCTCGGTCCTTGTAGTGGAGGAGCCGCACCACCATCGGTCGGGGGGGGCGGCCAAGCCCCGGCGGGCGAGCGGGCACCCGGTGGGCTCGCTCCAGAGTGAAAAATGGAGTAAGCCCCTCCGGCGCCACCACAGTGCGGAACCAGTTCTCCATGTAGGCCACCGCATCTTCCCCCTCAATCCGTTCCGGCAGGCCTACGACCCGCACGTTGTTCCGCCTATTGCGGCCTTCGGCATCCTCCGCTCTAGAGTGTCCAGTCGGGCCAAGATGTCCGTGATCCTGTGCTCCGCGGTCACCACCGACGGCTTTAGGTCCAGCAACAGTTGGTCATGATCCTTGACCCGATCCGCCAGCTTCGCGTGATCCGCGCGTAGCAGCCCCAGGCCCGTGGCCACTTGGGCAATGTCATTATGCAACGCCTCCTTAGTGTAGGTGATCGCCTCAAGGATGGCATCCAAGCGCCGGTTCAGCCGCTGTTCCTGGTCAAGCTCCGGGGAGGGACTCTCACTCAGCTGGGTCGATGTCGCCAAGTCCCCCTCGCGGCTCCCGGGCATCGGCCCTCCGATCGCCGCCATGTTAGGGCACTGCGTCACAAGTCCGGTCACCCGTCCTGCTGGCACGCCCGTGGGTCCGTACCGGCCTCCAGGCACCGGGCAGTGCTATGTCCCCGCCGATGGTCTCAGGAGCAATGGCCAGGCAGACGAGCTCCGTCCCGTCACCCCCCTTGGGCCTGTATGGGGGAGGATGAGTCTTAGGGCGGTGGCCGACGAGAGCCCCTGATCTTCTGGGTGAATCGGGCAGCGCCCCCCGGTCTCAGGGCGTCGCGCCGCCAATCCTAGTGCGTCGGGCAGCCGGGTGCAGGGTCCCTCGCTACTTGGCGACAGCCGGACTCAGGGCTGAGGTCCGGAACCGTCCGACCTCCTCGCCGCTATTTTCTTCACACCCCGGACTACACCTCGGCCGCCTCTTTCCTCGATCTCCTCGGGGCCAGCAGTCCCCCAGCGACTCTCCGATTACGTCCAGCTGTCCCCTTACACTTCAGAGGGCAGGAACGTCGTCTCCGGGTCGCCTAGGGTCCCGAAAAACAGGAGAATTAGCGGGATTCCGCGCGGAGCTGCGAGCTCACGCCGCCATCCCGATCGGCGTCCAAGCCACGCCCCCCTATTGTACCTATTGTTAGAAAGTATTCACCCATATAACATGTTACATCACTCTTAGTATGTACAGGATTCAGGTTACTACGTATAGGAAGTTCAGAAAATATCACATCTGAATTAGAATAGTAATATTGCAAAGGTCCTTTCTTATAGAATAAGCTAGCTAAAACACTACATGAAATACCATATGTTAGTGATAAATGGTGGTAAGTTACACCTTCAGCTACCGAAGTAGGTAACTTCATACAGCCATAGAAATCTTCTATTTCCATAGCTTCTACATAGTGTACTAATAGATTTGCAAATACATTTAAGTGAGTTCTATTTTTAATTCTAGTATAATGTAGTCCTTACTCATCTGATGCTTCTAAATCTACCTTCTGTTGTTTAATGCTAAGTGCTTTTTCTTGTGTATCTATTTGTTTAGGTTTATCTGTCGTTTGTAGCTCATTAGTATCATTCTTCATGTCTCTACTCATTATGTAAGGAATAGCTATTGTCAGTCCTAACCATACTACGAGTACTATCGCTATACTACATGGGCATATTCTACAGCATGTTTTTAAGCAATTTCTTTTCAGTCTTCTATTAACAGTATGATAAGCCATTTCTAGCCAAGGAGAATTAACCCCTCTTTGTAGCTTTTACACAGTCTTTTACCCTGTGAAATTTTCAAGTAGGTCTCACAGTTCCGTCAGTCTGATCAGCAATCAATTCGTCATCAATTTCGTCACTTATTTCTAGATTTTCAAAATCTTCAAGAACGATGTAAGTCCATTCAGGGCCTCTGAATTTATTATTCAGCCTTTTCAGTCGTGGACTTCTCCTTCTTGGTTGTATTACAGACTGTCCAGCTTGACTAGTTATTTCATTAACTTGTTCTGGTTCCTCATTTATTGTCTTCAGGCAAAGTCTCAATCTTTTGACAAACCTAGCCCACTTGTCTCCTTTTCTGAGTCTTTTAGCTGGCACTGTGCTCTGGCCTTCTTCCCATGCTCTTTTATTTTTATTCAGTTGTGGCACATCTATTTCAATGCTGTCTTCTGTATCCCTCTCAATCTGACTAGATCCAGGTCTTATTTCCGTTTCTTCTGCCTGGTTACTAATCTGGCCTTGTTCAGGTATCTGCTGAATTTGACTTTGATTTGATTTAGCTTCTTCCTGAACACATTTTTCTACCCCTATCTGGTCCTGCTCAAGCTCTTCGAACCCTTGGTTTTCTTCTGCTCGAGCTTCTGCCCTTTAACTTATCTATCCCTCCTCAGACTCTGGAGCTGTATCAGGTATTTGGAATGCCTGAGTATATCGATTTACCCTTTTCTGGTCCTCCTCAAGATTACCATTGGCTTGGATTTCTGTAATCTGAGTACGTTCTTCTAGATCTATCTCGTCCTCACTATCACTCTGACTGTCTAAATAGGTCTGACTTCTGGTTTTCACATATTCTGCAGGTATCTCAACTACTGGAATCCAATCATCATGACTGGTGCTTGGTTGTTCCTCTTCAGCTACTTCAGGATCGATATCTTTAGACCCTTCAGCTGCACAACCTTCGGCTTCAGTTTCATCAGGCTCAGTCACTCTTTTTGTGTGACTAGCATGGTTCCAGTGTGGAACTCCTTCACACTTTTCAGCTGTGTTGGTAACCAAAATCACTTGACGTGGTTTATCCCACCTCGGTGCAAGGCAAGATTTTGAGTATGTTTCTTTAGCACTACCCAATCACCTGAGTTCAGGTCATGTGCTGGTGTTGCTTGTCTGGCGACAGCGTCTTCCCCAACCTGGTGAGAGATAGAACACACTTGGTCAGCCAGTTCTTTTTAGTACTCCAGTACTAAATCATCAGATATATTTATCAGTTTGTGTCCTGGCACCCATGCTTGCCTCATTGCTCTTCCCATCAATATCTCATGAGGACTCAAGCCTGTGTTCCGATCTGGAATACTTCTGAGTCCCATCAGAACAAGAGGTAAAGCATCTGGCCACTCCAATCGGGTAGACTCGTACATCTTTCCCAATCTTGACTTGATTGTGCCATTCAGTTGTTCTACCACTCCAGAAGCCTCTGGGCGGTATGCACAGTGCAGCTTTTGTTTAACATTGAATGCTTCACAGATTGGACTAATTATTTCACTATTAAAATGTTTTCCTCGGTCTGATTCAATTGTTACTGGAAAACTGAAACGTGGTATCAGTTTTCTGAGTAAAAGTTTGGCTACAGTGATACTATCATTCCTACGTGTAGGGTAAGCTTCCACCCATTTTGAAAACAGGCAGACAATGACAAAAATGTATTTTAGTCCTCGACAAGGGGGTACCTGAATGAAATCAATCTGTAATCGTATGAAGGGACCCTCTGCCTTCCCAATCCTTCGTGGTAACACTACAGTTTTCTTTCCAGGATTCATCTGTTGACAAATTAAACATCTTTGGCAAAGTGCTTCTGCTATGTTCCTGAATTTCGCATTGAACCAACTCTGTCTGAACAACCTAATCATGGCATCTCTTCCCAAGTGGGTATCTCCGTGGAACATCCTAGCCATAGGAGCAAACAAACAGTCTGGTAACACAGCCCTACCATCAAGGTAAACAATGACACCATCCTCAACCCTTCTCTGACAACCTATCTTTCTCCATTCTTCCTTTTCTTTTGGTTCTGCTTCATTTTGTAAATCTCTCACTTCTTCCCACGTTCTCACACCTTCAAGCAACATACGTTGGCAGCTGTTTTCACCTACTTCAACTTTCTTGTTTATAGCCATTCTGAATTTGGCACAATGTTGATCTAACTGGTCAGCATATCGGTTACCAGCTGTCACTTTGTCATTTCCCGATTTGTGAGCAGCACACTTGACCACAGCCACTTCTTTTGGTAATTGAATTGCTTCAAGTAAATCCTTTACATAATGACCATTTTTGATTGAAGTACCTGAAGAAGTCAGAAACTCCCTTTGCATCCATAATTGGCCATAGTTGTGCACAACCCCGTAACCATACTGGCTATCAGTGTATATGGTTACTTTCCAATTTTTCCCAAATTTGCAGGCTTTTGTCGAGGCAACCAATTCAGCTACTTGTGCAGACTTGACTCCAGGTAAATAGGATGCTTCAATTCGACCCCCCAACATACACACCGCGTAGACAGCACTCAAACCTCCTTCCTCATGTCTCATACATGAGCCATCTAGAAATAGCTCATATTCAGAATCAATTAATGGCTCTTCTCTTATGTCAGGACGTGTTTTTGTACTGTATTCAGTCAAGTCGATACAATCATGTTCGACTTCTCCCTTCACTTCTGCAAAGTGTGAATTAGGTAGCAGTGTTGCTGGGTTCAAAATATTATACCTTGCAATGGTTACATTCCCTGCCCCTACAAGGATTCTCTTATATTTAGTCAGCCGACTAGGAGTGAGATACTGGGTCTTGGTCCTTGTTAACAAAATCACAACTGCATGTGGAACATACACTGTTACAGGATGTCCCAAAATAATGGACTCGCTTTGCTCAAGACTCATGCAGGTTGCAGCTACTGCTTTCAGACATCCGGGCAACACATATGCCACTGGGTCTAGTGTAGATGAAAAATATGCCACAGGATGTCTCATCAGACCGTGAGTTCGGGTCAAAACTGAAAGTGCACAATTATCTCGTGTTTCACAGAATAATGCAAAATCCTTTGAATAGTCAGGCATCCCTAATGCTGGAGCTGTACGCAGACATTCTCGTAATTTCAGGAAAGCAGTCATGCTTTCATCGTCCCATTCTACTGGGTCGTTTGCTCTTTTCTTGTCATTTGTATCAATGGCTTTGCTAAAACTGAAAATCCCACAATCCATTGCCTGCAGTAACCTACAACTCCAAGAAACATTCTGATCTCTTTCATGTTTTTAATTATTCTGATTCTTTCTGTGGTAACCCTTCTGACACCTCTTTCTATCTGGTGCCCCAGATATTTCACTGATGTGGTGAAAAACTGCAATTTCTCAGGTGACACTTTATGCCCTCCTTCACCCAAATGATTCAGCAAGGCAATGGTATCTACAACACAGGCATTTCGAGTTTTAGACGCCACCAATAGGTCATCTATATATTGAACCAGTACTGACTGTCCGGATAGTATCAAAGATCAAGGCACTTTTTCAAAATCTGATTAAAATTGATGGACTCTCTGTATACCCCTGTGGAACACGGTTACAGACATACACATGACTGTTGAATTCAAAAGAAAAAAGAAATTTGCTATCTGGGTGCAATGGAATAAAAAAAAATGTGTGACATAAGTCTGTTGCAGTAAACCATGGGTACTCACAAACTTTCTCTCGGGGGCCAAATTTACATTGTGGTTTGGGTCCGAGGGCCACACCCTTGGGGGCGGGGTCAGTGGGGGAGGAGGCGGGGCTAGAGCAACAACAACAAAAAACGTGACCATGAGGTTGAACACAGGTCCCTGCAGCGGATGCCTTCGTCTACTGAGCCACCAGACCCGGCATACACACATCTCTCTTTGTCTCTCTATCTGTTTCTCTCTCTCTCTCTCTGTGTCTTCCTCCCTCCATCCCTCTCTCTATCTCTGTCACACTCCCTCTCTCTCTCTCTCTCTCTCTCTCTCTCTCTCTATCTGTCTCCCTCCCTCCATCCCTCTCTCTCCCTTTCTCCTTGTCTCCCTCTGTCTCACCCACTCTGACACTCTCTCCCTCACTCTGACTGTCTCACTCCCTCTCTCTCTCCCTCTCTCTCCTTCCCTCTCTCCTCTCCTCACCCTAACTACCCTTCCTCCTCTCCCTCCCTCACTCCCCTTCCCACTCTACCTCTCTCCCCTTCCCTCCCTCCCCTCTCTCCCTCCCTCATTCCCCTTCCCTCACTTCCGCCTCCCTCCCTCTGCCTCCCTCATTCCCTCCCTCACTCCCCTTTCCTTACTCCCTCACTCACTCCCCTTCCCTCACTCCCTCACTTCCCTTCCCCCACTCCCTCACTTCTGCTTCCCTCCGCCGCCTCCCTCACTCCCTCACTTCTGCTTCCCTCCCCCACCTCCCTCCCTCTGTCGACCTCCGGCCTCTGTCTGTCTCCCTTTCTCTGTCTCCATTTCTCTGTCTCCCTCCCTCTCCCTCTCCCTCTGTCTCTGTCTCCCTCCCTCTCCCTCCCTCTCCCCTCTCCCTAATTACCCTTCCTCCTCTACCTCCCTCACTCCCCCTTCCCACTCTCCCTCTCTCCCCATCCCTCTCTCCCTCCCTCACTCCCCTTCCCTCACTCCCTCCGTCACTCCACTTCCCACTCTCCCTCTCTCCCCTTCCCTCCCTCCCTCACTCCCCTTCCCTCTCTCCCTCCCTCATTCCCCTTCCCTCACTTTCGCCTCCCTCCCTCTGCCTCCCTCACTCCCCTTTCCTTACTCCCTCACTCACTCCCCTTCCCTCACTCCCTCACTCCCCTTCCCCCACTCCCTCACTCCCTCACTTCTGCTTCCCTCCGCCGCCTCCCTCACTCCCTCACTTCTGCTTCCCTCCCCTGCCTCCCTCCCTCTGTCGACCTCCGCCCTCTGTCTGTCTCCCTTTCTCTGTCTCCATTTCTCGGTCTCCCTCCCTCTCCCTCTCCCTCTGTCTCCCTCCCTCTCCTTCCCTCTCTCCTCCCCTCTCCCTAACTACCCTTCCTCCTCTACCTCCCTCACTCCCCTTCCCACTCTCCCTCTCTCCCTCCCTCACTCCCCTTCCCTCATTCCCTCCGTCACTCCCCTTCCCATTCTCTCCCCTTCCCTCCCTCCCTCGCTCACTCCCCTTCCCTCTCTCCCTCCCTCATTCCCCTTCCCTCACTTCTGCCTCCCTCCCTCTGCCTCCCTCACTCCCTCCCTCACTCACCTTTCCTTACTTCCTCACTCACTCCCCTTCCCTCACTCCCTCACTCCCCTTCCCCCACTCCCTCACTCCCCTTCCCCCACTCGCTCACTCCCTCACTTCTGCTTCCCTCTGCCGCCTCCCTCACTTCTGCTTCCCTCCCCTGCCTCCCTCCCTCTGTCGACCTCCGCCCTCTGTCTGTCTCCCTTTCTCTGTCTCCATTTCTCGGTCTCCCTCCCTCTCCCTCTCCCTCTCCCTCTCCCTCTCCCTCTCCCTCTCCCTCTCCCTCTCCCTCTCCCTCTCCCTCTCCCTCTCCCTCTCCCTCTCCCTCTCCCTCTCCCTCTCCCTCTGTCTCTGTCTCCCTCCCTCTACCTCCCTTGACGTAAAGAGTTTCACTACCTTCAGCATGTTCTTGCCCCATGAACTCCTATTCAATAGGACTAATTCTCAGCAGTGGCTAATCTTGATTCACTTCACTTTCTGGAAGTAGCATCTCTTACGTGCCCTCACTCCATACAGAGTGCCACCAACCTTGTGAACCCTGAGGTGTTCCGAGACCCTTGCCACACTATGATGCATTATATTCTAATGCTAAAATCATTGCATGTCTCTCCAAAAGCAGCATAGACAAATGCTCTTCTTGGGCACTCCCAAGCAGGATGAAGAAGCGCATGACCCCCACCACCATATCGGAAACTGCCCTTGACTCGATATTGAAGGAATTAGCTGCATTACATTTAGAGCAGTTCAACTCTGTGGTAAAATGTCACCTTTTGTAGACTGCTAACATGACTGTGTCTGCCAAGGCTGAGACAGCGTCCCGCTTCCAGCCGCACCCGAGCACTTCACACGTCTTTAGAAAGACCATTTGCATGTTAGTTGAGCTTTGTTGATTTCACCTCTTCTTAGGCCCCTGCAGCTCCGCTCTGTGGGCGCCGGGTGATTAATTCCAGTGATAGGCAGAGCGGAGCTGCAGGGGCCTAAGAAGAGGTGAAATTCACAAAGCTCCACTAACATGCAAATGGTCTTTCTAAAGACGTGTGAAGTGCTCGGGTGCGGCTGTGTGTGTGTGAGAGACTCTGCTGCTCTGCCTATCACTGGATTGAATCACCCTGCCCCCACAGAGCAGCAGAGTCTCTCTGAGTGTCGCTGCTGCACCCGGCAGTGTTTGCAGACATTCTTTAATAAAAATGTGTTCCTAAAACACGGGTATGATGTCTGCGAGGCCCGCGGGCCACCAGGGCAGGCTTGCCGGGCCGCCACCGGCCCGCGGGACGTACTATGAGTACCCCTACAGTAAACCATCCAGCCTCCCACGGTATCTGATACAGAATTACTGCAGGATTTGGCACAACTGGACAGCATGGGACAACAATCTTATTAATTTTGCGAAGGTCTTGTACGACCCTATACTTGCCACTCGGTTTCTTTTTCCCAATTATGGGTGAATAACATGGACTGCTCATTATTTCTTGTAAAATACCTGCTTCAACCAATCACTTTATTTGTACTGCAACACCTGCCTTTATTTCTGGGCTCATTTTGTACTGTCGAGTATTTGGGTAAACTGCACCTTCCTCCACTGTCACTTTTATTGGATCGACATTTGCAATCAATCCTCCATCTTTTCCGGTAAAATCCCATACATTATGATTTACAGTCTGTTGTAATTCTTCTGGTAAGTCTTCTAAAGTTAACTTTTTATTTTCAGTTTCCTGTTTTGCTAACATTAATTTATAAACTCCGTCTTCGTCTGGGGTTTGAATTTCAACACCACTTGGGGTACAAAAGATAGTGCAATTCATTTTGCACAACACGTCTCTGCCTAACAGGTCACAGGACTTGAATCACACACAACAAATCTGTGCATTTCTTTAAAATTGCCTATTCTAACTTCCATTGGTTCTGTAACTGGGGTACTAATTTGTTTATTAGAAACGCCCACTACTTGGATCGCTTCTCACGAGAGGGGTAGGTTTGGAACGTCTGCTGCTCTCACAGTAGAATGGGTAGCACCAGTGTCCAATAGAGAGGTGACATTATTTTCTTCAACCTTTCCTTCAATGTATGGACCTGACTGATTTACCGGCAAGGAGGCGCCAAGTACGCACTCCTCGTCCTCCACTCTCAGGCACCGTCAGTAGGTGTCTTCACTGAAAAACGTATCACTCAAAAGATATTGTGATGTTGCTGTGTCTCTCCTTTCACTTCTCTCCCAATTTGTGGTATCCACACTCTGGTGTGCTTTGCTCCTAAAATTTGGCATAGGTGCAAGGGGTAACTGGTTTTGTAATACCTGCTGCTGAGGCTTCTGTGGCACCTCATTCTGCGTCTGTGGATTCAAATCATTAATTTGGACAGTGTTATTTTGCACAGCCTTACACTTGTTCTTCCAGTGCCCCAACTTCCCACACCCGTGACAGGGAAACTTCTTTTTTGCTTCCTCTCTATTGAATTTTCCCCTTGGCTTAACCCCATTACCATCACCTTGATTCTGATTATTGTTTATCTGACTCAATTGAAGCTCTTGTTGCTCTGCTAATTTCACTTGTGCCCACATTACTTTCTCCTTTAATTCTTTTAGTTTATTGTCGAGATCATCTTCACAGTATTTTGAATATTTAAGGATTTCATCAATCGGCTTGGCCTGCCAGCAAATCTTATGGTCCTTATTCCATTGCAAACTTTCTGGCCTTAATCCTGACACAAACCTATAGATGAAATGCGTCATGTCCTTCATATCAATGTTATCCAGACCACTGTACTGTTTGAACACCTGTAACAGGCGTTCATAATATGCATGCACAGACTCATCTTTATTCTGGGTAGTTCTATCTATTCTAGTCCAATCTGTCTCTTTTGCAGGCACCTTCCCCTTGAGGTAGAGTATTACCTGGTTGTAATTTTTCATCCCTCATTAGAAGGTGCCCCTGTCTTTGGGTCTTTTAGGGTATTCATCAATAGGCCAATCAATAGCAATTTTACATTCTGTCCACAAATCCACTGGAACAACAATGTCAAACAGTCCATCTAAATCTTTCAAAAGACATTTTGAAACCTTCACAAATCTCTCGACCTGTCTGTACCATTCTACAGGTTTTTCTCGAAGTTTTGGGAAATCATTTGTAAATGACAAAATATCCTATCGAGACCATGGGACATGTACATAACCTCCACCTGGTACCTCTCTCATGGGGCATAACTTTTCTACCTTTTCTGTCTCATTTAATACATATTCAGAAACAGTGTGTTTTGATCGAGCCTCTTCCTTTTTCTTTGCCCATCTAGTTTTCCATTTTTCTAAGTCACCCCATTTCTGTAATAATGACATCAACTCCCTGATTTGGACTTTTTTCCCTGATGCATTCATGTTTTCCAAATCTTTGTCAGAAAATTCAACTCAATATGGTTTTTGTAACACTTTGGATTTGCCAATGTCAATTCCCATATTAGCTGCCGTATCCATTAATTTTTCATGAAACACCTTTGTATTTCTAGGAATGCTTTACATATAAACAGTAACTCGTCTTCACTGAATGTGTTTAATCTGTCCAATCCCACATTTCCAGCCATCATTTCCTCTAATTCAACTCTTAATTTAAATATATCCAATACCTTTGGCTGTGACTTTGGTTTCTCTATTTCTCGTGTCCATCTCTCTATTTCTTCTGGGGTTACTACTGTGGCACTTCTTGTACCTGAGGATGTCTCCATCTGTACTTCTCTAGAATTCATAGGAGTGTTTTTCCTGATCGAGTCACCCACTGGTTCTCTTATGGGCAAATCCATCAGAGAAATCACTAACTCACATTCACTTGCCTGATAATCAACTATTAAGGGTTCTTTTCTTGGCTGAACTACAGGTGTATTCAGAACGGGAGTTTTTGGACTAGCTTGCTTGTCTCCGTACAAAGGAACAACTGGACCAATAGTTATCGGAATTGTCAGGGCTTCCGGACTTGTATTTAATTGGGAAATTTTCTGAATCAACTCGCTTCTTTGTTTATTTAATGCTTCTATTTCCCTGTCTTGCAGTACTTTTTCTAATGAAGTCTCATGTACCACTTGCGGAACCAGAGGTGGTTCAGAAATGGAGCATTTGGATTAACTGTACTCGGTTCTTCATTATAAGGTGGTGGATTTTTCAATAACAAATCCTCTAAATAATCATCATCTGACTCAGCGCTAGTCATTAAATGTTTTGTTTTCTCATTCTTTTTTCTTCCAGTAGGTTCTTCGAAAGTTAATACAGGATATAGTTCTTCCACTAACATGGACTGTCTCCATTGTTGCCTTAATTTATCTCTTGTATCTTTTGGAAATTGGGGATAAAACCTACTCCAATTACCATTGCGTCTGGATCTATCTCGCTCAAAAGCTTCAGTTTCTCATTGCTCCAATGCCTCATACTGCGTTAATCTAGGTCTGGGTTCTAATTCATTCATGCGAGTTCTCAGATTGTGCAAACCTCTGCCATTAAATGTACCATTCTCTGGAAATGCTAAAACTACATCATTTTTGTGTACTCCATCCAGTTTTCTTACCACACACAAGTGTGATAGCCCCTTTCTACCATCATGTATAATGCAGGCCTATTTGGTGGTGGAATAATAATGTAACAACATCCGATAAAGAAGAGGGTCCCAGGGGAAATTTTTTAAAGACCAGGCACAGATACGCCCCCAAAGAAAGACAGTATGAAAAACAATGAGTAGTTGTGGGTCTAAATTAGTAATCCGTGAAACAATGTCTGATATGTAACTCAATGCTAAATGTGATTGTAAAACTGAAAAAAATTTGATTCAAGCACAACAAGATACTTCCATGTTTTGAAAGTACCCATCAGTTATCGTCCGGTACCGCCCTTGTCATCATCTGGGCCTCCTCTCACCAAGGAGAGTATTCTTGCAACCACTAACGAAATATGAAGTGGGTGCCCCAGTGTGTAGAGAGTTTTAAGGAAGGTGACCATGTACTGATAACTACAAAGCAGTGCGTGAAAAAAAAAGAAATAATAATAGTGGTGAGTGCGTGAATACGTGTAAACTCTAAAATTGGAGAACCGGGTGGAAAATGATTTATTAGGTACCTCACATGTTTCCAATGTTTAAAAACCAGTGCGGGAACATAGTAGGTTTAACAAATAGCTACTATTTACATCATAAGGTCAACATGTTTCTGCAGTCTATGGACCGATAAAGGTGTCCGCTGCTTTCGTCAGGACCGTATCTCGCTACTGCTAAAAACAGAATAAAATAAAAATATTTTTACTTAACATGGTAGAAGTGTCACCTGGACATCCTTGAGTAAGTGTACGGCCTCCTAGGTACTGGTAGGTAGGAGGAAGGTACTACGCAGGTAGGTAGAGCACCGCTCTAACCGTCGGTACTCCGGGCGTCCGTCTGGGCCGACTTGGGGAGGTGGAATAATAATTCCTTCTCTTGTTTTAATTACTTTATCTTTCTTGAAATAATTCTTAATTCTTTTAATGAACGACATTTTTCTCTTTCCTCCGTACATATTAAAGGGTCTTCCTCTTATATGCTGTTCTTGGGCAAACCCTAAATATCTCCTATCAGGTCTATTTCCTACTAGCGGACCTATATGCCACATATATTTCAAACGCAAATCTTCTAGATATTCTCAATTTGTTTACAAAATTATTTCCAATACCAGCGTGTCTTTTATTTTCAGCGACCAATCAAAATTTTAATTTCAAATAAATCCAACCAATAGTTGCGCTGCTTTTTCTCGTGAGACTAGTTCCCACGCGCCTGTACTCACCCCTCCTTTACAATTATTACCTCAGCTACACACCCGCTGTCTCACCCAATACCAGCGTGGCTCAGAGTGACGTCAGTGCAGCTTCGCGACTGACTTTTTCTTTTGCAAGGTTAATACGAAAATTTGATTTCTTTTACTTCTAATGCAGATTTGTATTATTCAACAACGTAAAAACATTCGGCACTGTACCTGAGTGACTGATTCAAAGGAAAGTTAAATTTCAGTCAATACGAGTAAATCCCTTCCGCTTACTCTTCATATACTTCAAGTAGATCCCTTCCGTCTACCCTTCACACAAGCATTAGAGAACCTGCTACTCCTTTAAACTTATCCACTCCGGGATATTCTAAGGCCAAAGTTTCACCAGCGAACCCTTTTGCTATCAATCAAGCTCAGACGAACCTGCTACTCAATCTGTGTGACCCTTTCTAGGTGATATCGCACCAAAAGTTTTGCTAGTGAACTCTTTGCTATCATCTATTCACACATTCATACAGAAAAATCCCTAAATAGTGCTTCCGGTTTTACCTAACCATGCACTTATTTCCTCTAGGTTAGTGACCTCACTGCAGTGTGGCTTCCATTTACCACCCGCTATTCTGCCCCGGGGATTCCAGACAAAACATGTAACAGGTACGAACAATTTTGGCTAATACTCAATACAGCATCAATATAATCAATGTAAAATCAGATTTGATCGGTCAATAATCAATACATAACTATTACTACCTATCTTAACTAAACCCTAACCATCCTCTGGCTACCAAAAGAATATACTGATAGAGCGCGCAGGTCACCCGTCTATAAATTTACCATACTCACCTGGACCCATAATCAATGAATCATAATCTAATCAGATAACCTTCGCTCTACTACCAGTCTATTTTACTTACTAGGTTCTATACTATTGACTTACCAATCTTTGTCGCTGGTACCTGTAAACCTATTGGATCAGGGTGTTAGATTGAAGATAGATAGAGAAAAAAAATACTTGCACTCATATAATAACCACAGACTCGGGAAATATTTAAAATCTTTATCTAAATTTCTTAAATGGTCATGATCCAAAGATTAAGCACCATAAGACTCTCAAGAATGAAAATCAATATTAGAATATAACTATGCAAAAGATGTGTTAAACAGATTTCAACCAATTAGCAATAGGGAGGGTAAGAAAAGGAACATAATATGCAATCAAAAATGATTTTGAGCGTTTATCAAAGGGAGGGTAAGAGAGGGGAACATACTATGCAATCGAAACTTTAACGGTAGGAAAGGTAAAGAGATAGGGAACAAAACAATGACGAACCCACACGAATTTATATTAACCTAGAATGGTGTGAAGACCAACCCTGGCCACGGGTCAGTTTGAAAGTACAGAACCCCGAAAGTTTCAGTTGCCAGTAGGCTAGCAGGTGCAGATCAGAAATCAGGACAGGTAAAGCCAAATTGGATCAGGACAGGACCACCAAATATTAAGACCCGCAGTTCAGTTGTAACGCCTGCGCTACTCCCTCTCTGCAGCTAACAGCCAGAGCCCCGATTGGGTTATCGAATCCTCTGACAGAGTGCTCCGCAGCCCTCTGCTCTTGGTCACCTATTGAGTGCGTTGGGTCAGTGACAGGTCAGCTATTCGGACAAGTCGGACTTATTAACTAGCTAAGCCTACCCTAGTTGTACTGTTTTCCAGGTCAGTGTACTACCCCCCAATGTTGCAAGTGTAAGGATCCCCAATTTTGATTGGACAAGGAATGAGGAGATGTCATAACACCATACCAAAATGAAACTTTCTGCATGTCATATTTAAATTAGCACGCCCATCAGTTTTATATTCTCAAGACATCATGACATCTTTATTTCACCCAACAATGAATGTTCTCTTAGTAAATACATTGTATTAACATTGTACATTTGAGCTTCCTCTGACAGAGGTAAAGGGTCAGCTTCCCAGGCGCATCTTGGATGAGCCTGTTTCTGGCAACCATTCAATGCCATTTTTGCAACGTCCCTTAGTTTCTTGTGCGCATGTTCAAAATGGATGCAGTGGAATCTCGTCAGGCCCAAAGTAGTTTACATGTAATAATAGAAAAGAAACAGTTTGAGAACACAAAATAAATGAATGCACTGTATACCACTTATCTCTACTCTATTCCCATTACTTTATATATATCTATTGCGTTAATGTTAAGCAGAACGAACAGCTTGGCAAAAGCAACTGAGCAAGCTTCATGCACGCGGTAACACAGAGAAGCCATATTTAGTTCTAGTGCGCAGAAGCGAAAGTTTCCCCCCAAGCGAAAGATACGTCATGTCACGTGAGTAGGACAGACGCATGCGCAGTAAGAAATCCCGCGTAGCAGCAGCCATTTTAGTGCAAGCAGATTATCGTTAGTAGAAACACATAAGCAAGCTTCTTCTAGATACCCAATGTTTATGTGAAATGCGATATTAATAGAACAAACATGTTGATTAGTATATAAATGTTATGTCGAGAGAACTGAGTACAAGCAAGTCGCGTTACATGCAAATCCTTGCTCCATCAAGTTCATCATGGGATCCTCTATGCAGCAACATCAGGTTGTGTCCCAGTGTCTCCTTCTCTCCACTGGGGGACAAACTAAAAGACTTACAGTTCCAGGAGGAGCTGCGAGAAACCATCAGTCACTGAGGTAGCGTGATTGCGTGCGAGGAACTCGAGGATTGACGAGTGCAGCTCACCTGGGCTGCGTGCAGTAAATTCACCTGCACCAGCTGCTGTAGGCGCCAGCACCCACAGAAGGGGTGACCTCAGCTAGTTCAGTCACTCCAAAACTGTAGGTGCATTTGAGTGAATTCGGGCCAGTCTGCCCCAGGGGAGCTTGCTTGCTAGATTACGCTGTGGCACTAAAACACTTTTCAATTTAAAATAGAGTCGGAGTGGACTCTTGACTCTGAGACTCGGGCTATTAATGGGGCTTTCCTTAGAAGGTGCCTAAAATTAATGGGGAATAACCATGATCGCTAGCGCAAGAAGGGAGTGGGACCCTGGGAATTGCCTATGAAGCCCCTACCTCAGAGGAGTTGTATCCTTCCCTTTGTGTTGAACAGCGGTAAAATAAAATACTACTTTTAGCATAAAAGTCAGTTTTTGGCTGGACAAAAATGTGCTGCTGCTTCTGCGTGTATTTTGAGTGGTGGGCATCTGTCCACCTCCCCCTCTATCCACCTCCCCCTGAAGTTAAGCCCTGCACCTCTTGCTTGCCCCGTGGCACTCTGACCCCGTTCTAACATGCATAATGCTTGCCTTGTAGTATTGACATAAAATGTAAATACAAACGTAACAAATCTAAGTAGTTGTTTCTTAACTTGGGAGAAAGTCTTACATTCCAGCCTTGCAGGCAAGGCGTTCCACAACATGGGAACATTATGTTCCCATTATGCGGAGTGGAACCAATGAAAATGCAGTCAACCCAGACCTGTTTAATAAAGAGACACTTCAACACCTTCAGAGTGCAAAACTATTTCAGGAATTCTCAAAAGTTGGTTTTGCAATTATGAAAAAATTTATGCATGTAGAGATTGTTTTTGTGAGTAAATCTCCCAAGCACAGCACAAACATGTATGAGTTATCATAAACCTATTACCCTTTCTACATCCCCCACGCATGCCTCAAATCCCCCCATAGGACAAAAAAGCATTAGAGGCCAAGATCATATCCGCAGACGTATCCCAGTCAATCAGAGCGTTAGCACGCAATAAGGCGCCAGGGACGGACGGTTTCCCACTCGAATATTATAGCACCTTCTCGACCCGACTGATCCCGCACATGGTGACCATGTACAATACCGTATTGGACAAGGGTGAGCTTCCAGGTTCCCTTAGGGAATCGATTATAGTCACATTCCCGAAACCGCACAGGAATCCAACTCTCCCCTCCTCATACAGACCAATCACCCTTCTGAATGCAGACTGTAAGGTACTGAGAAAACTACTGGCAGATCGGTATGCCCAAATCCTGCCGCCATTAATCCACCCGGATCAGTGCGGATTTATCCCACGACGTAACACCTCACAGAACCTGTGCAGACTATTTCACATACAAGATAGGGTGAAAACACAGTTCCCTAATGCAGTGTGTCTGATATTAGACCTCAAAAAGGCATTTGACACGTTGACGTGGTCAAACATGTTTGCGGTTCTTCGCAAAATAGACACAGGACTTAGACTAACGGCATATACAAAGCTCCTGTACACAGGACTCACCTCACGGGTCAGGATAGGTAAATATATCTCCCCCTCATTCATAATAGAAAGAGGTACCAGACAGGGGTGCCCTCTATCTCCCCTGCTGTTCCAACTGGTAGTGGAACCACTGGCGATTCGTCTGCGACAGGGGGGTGGGACGTGGGGCATCCCATTGGCAGATACGGTGCATTGTGTCTCGCTATATGTGGATGATCTGCTTATGTATGTCCGAGATGCCACCCAAGACTTAACACCAATCTGGGAGACCCTGCAGGAATTTGCGAAGGTCTCTGGCCTTAAAGTTAATTGGGAGAAATCCACTGTGTACCCGCTGATTGTCCGCTTGGCCCCATTTGCTGTCCGAGTGGGAACCCAAACGCTCACATGGAATACGGAGGCACCCAGATATCTTGGGGTGAGACTGTACCACTTTCCAGAGGACCTTTACGAGGGAAATAACCGAAGGACATTGGTGGGGATACGGTCAGCAGTGGGGTTTTGGAAGACGTTGCCCTTAGCCCCCTTCGGGCAGGTAGCTTTGGCAAAAATGATCATGGTCCCCAGACTCCGATACCACTTCGCTAACCTCCCAGTGATACCGCCACGCCCCTTCTTTAAGGAGTTGGACACTCTGCTTACCAAACTGATATGGGGGGGACGACATAGGGTGGCACTGACTACACCAGAGTTCTTCAAACTGTGGGGTGCGCCCCCCTGGGGGTGCGCGACACCATCCTAGGAGGGGGGGCGCGCACTCCACTCTAATTTTACCTTTGTTCCCTGCGGCAAGTCGAGGGAGGAGGGAGGGAAAATCGACGGGGCACGAAGTGCCCTGCTTTTATTATGTTCACCGTCCCAGGAGGGGGTTTATTCATTCAGCTTCAGCTGTAGTGAGGAGGCAGGAAGTCTCCTCTGCTAAATTGGAAGGTAAACAAACAGACAGGCCTGTTCCTTTGCATTTGATATTATAGTAGAGGAGACTAGGGCGGTGCAATCGGTGCCACCGCACCGGGCGCTGAATAGGGGTGGGGGCGTCATTTTTTGCCAGTATATCATCATTTTTAAAATACCTGCTGCACATTCCTGGCATCAATTTAAATGTCAAGATAACTCAGCTGATTAATAATCTTCCTTGAAAGAGACCTGAGGTTTGTCAAGTGGAAGTTCTGAAAAAGCGCATTATTATTGGTTGTATTTTTTACTCTATCGTCGCAGATGTACACATTCTTCACAAGAAAGAAGCAAGAAGACGGCCATTTCTCCACAATAAGAATTTATGTTTATGTAGGCCTAAGTGCTATACATTGGGTAATATTAACAGATGTTACAGCGCTTGGAAAACGGCACACGTGCAGTATGGAGCGCTATGTTGAAACACGTTGTTGTTTATTAATATTGGGAATGTGTTTATTTGCCTTGGTCTTCTAAGTGCAATTGATAATTTACTGTTTTTGTTTTGCTTCCGCCCTGCGCATCTTAGATCCCCTCAAATGGGATGAAAAAGGAGGATGGTCTCTAACAGGGGTGTGGCTGATAGGAGTAAGAAGTCTTGCCACGTGACTTGACGTGTAATTAAGGGTGTGGCTTAAAACATATTAGTAGCATACTGAGCTAGGCACGGCATGGTGTGTAACAAGCATTTGGATGTTTTTATATTTGTTTTCATCCAACCATATTACACAGTGAGCACATGCACTTAAAGCTGACCTATGGGCTTTGAAAGTGCTAGTTAGCATTGGTTTTGCTCAACATCAGATACATGGATATCCAGTGATATTGGGACTAATCAGAATTGGAAATGCTTTGTTCTAAAAGGAGACTCTGAACAAGTCTTTAAATACGTGATTGTGAAAAGGAAGGCGTGCACACCACATTGGAAACATCACACAGTAGGCGGCACAATGGGGTGGATGGAATGGTCCCTCATCCGCATTTGACTGATCTGTGTTGCATGGAAGGCTGGTTAGTTTCAGCCGGGCTGGTGACATCACTTCCAGGGTGCTAAGGGACACCAGCCTTGGTAAAGCGGAGGCCACATGTTGACAGGGGTGGCAACAGGGGCTGTAAGTGCCCCACACAGCAAAGTGAGGCTTCCTTTGAACTAGCACCACTTCCGCAATCCCGATTTCTATGAAGCAGTGGGTGACTGAACCAGTCCCTCTTTCTACATCTGGCTTGCCAGAGCAGATGTTGGTTGACCTAATGTGATCAACTATAATAAGCTTTGACTCATTTTAAGGTACCGTACAGGGTAAAAATGTCTGCTGCTAAGAACGTGTACCATGCTGATCACAAAGTGCATATAAAGTAAATAGGTCAGTGAGTTACTGATTTTGCAAGAGAGATCCTTTTGTTACTACAGTTTATAAGTCCAAATCCTCATATAGAACATTGAGCTATTTATTAACTGTCATCAAAGAGCTGCATGCAGTCTGCATGCAGTTAGAGCTACATGTTTTTTTCACATTCGTTCACTATTCTAATCTTGCCATAAAGGGCTCATTTAGGTAGAAAACAATTATTATTGAAGAAAGAACTTCTGACAATGGTGTTATGTTTTATATCCTGAATTGGGCTTTTCCAGAAAAAGGACTCGCACTATATCACCTACCAGTATCGTGGACATGTCATTCCTACACACTTGTAGTCCTGTCGGATGTAACATTTCCTATACACTGATTTACACATCTATGATTGTCTCTATGCAATGTGTTTGAGACGTAAAGTGCTCTGACACTTTACACTGGTATGAGTGGTGCTATAAAGCTAAATAAATTTGAGAGAAGGTTATGGAAACTAGAGGGGCACTGTTAAAGGGTGCTAGTGAGGGAATCCGTGGCAGAGGTGGTGATTGTTGCGCCAACAAACATTGTCACACAGGGCGCCACCAGTGTTAAAGCCCAATGGTCCCTATTTTCAAAGGAAGAATCACTCATGTACAATAATCATACTCTAAATAGGTAGTATGTATTTTGTCCAGCCGGACAAGAATTTAATTTACATATATATAAGATTGACTTGTTAGAAACAATTGATGACAAGTGGGCACAGCCGTGACCCACGAAACAATGAGACAAAACAACGAAACACAGAATGGCCAAAGGGCAAAGTGAAATACGTCTGTACACTCCTATTTGAAAATGTTCACAGACTTAAATCGTTCTTTTATACACCATTGCACATTACAATATTGTATAATTATATTGCATATGGCGTTTTTTGGTGTGGACGACGTTTCGATGCCAACACTAGATACTGGGCATCATCTTCAGGACAACTTAATAATTCATATTTGTCTTTAAGAATTTACAATTGCACTATGCCTTTATCGCATTACTGTACATATAAATAACACAGGGGAGGAAAATGGGGAAGGAAACAAAAAAGAAGAACATAGATTGATAAACATGAATGTTGCTAGGCATGTAAAAATCGGAGACTGTCGTGGGTTTAAAATCGGCGAATTGTGTAACAGGTGAGTGAAAAAGACGAATGGCGTGACTGAGTGCTTTTGTGCGCAGGCAGAGAGAGGTGAGTCCACTCTTTTCAGATCATATCCGTTATTGGAAAGGAAGACACGGTAAGAGGGCACTGTGATACCATGGAGAAAGAACCACGTTCAATGCTGATTATATACACATGTGGGAGAGTTACCCATGAAAACGGTGCAGTGATCGGTATTGTAACGCGGAGGAGAGAGCACATATTGAAGATTCATGCATTGAATCAAGGCAACTAGAGTCTTATGTCGTAACGTGAGCACTCATATGCTCACGTTACGACATAAGACTCGTTTTTAGGTCTCGCCTTTTCCATTCCGAAGGAATGGGAAATGGCGAGAATTCAAGTGCTCAAAATACTCGTGAAACCAAGGGTTTTTTCGTGCGGTTTTCTTTGAGTTCACGTGAATCACGTGACCAAACAAGCACGCGTATCCGCCTCCCTCCCTCCTAATTGCATTTTTTCACGGCCGCCACCACATCAAAGGGCTTCTCCCAGCGTGTGCTCTCCTTCTCCTCCCCTAATTATTCATGGCTGGCCGGTGGCCGGCCGTACTTTCAGTTTACCGGCCGCTCTTGTTCTTTGTTTACCTCATTCCGTCCATTTGCAGTCCCTCACCTTTCATGGCTTTACGTAAACAATACTCAACATATTCCTTCTCCCGCTTTCTCCCTGGTGTTCTTTTTCTGCGTCCCCATTCCTGCCTTACCCAGTTCCCATCCCATTGTCTCCTCTACTACCTGTTCATATGCCCCTCGTTTCCAGCCCCCTTTACTCCCTCCTCCCCCTCCCCTCCATCTCTCGCTCTTGCATATGCAGATTTGTCACCGTCTTGGGAGCCCTTCAGTTGTTGGCATCTTGATCTATTGGCTTCCAAGGGCCGCCCCTTTTCCACGCTCCAGCCCTGTCCACCAGGCCCCAGAGGCGCTGCCTCAGAGTATTTTTTGTTACATTTCCAGCACTGCACCCTGAAATTATATTCAAGAGTCGACAAAGAAGCACATTTGTGCTGCTGCAAAGTGCATGACGTACTGTTTAAACCTTTCGGATTTAATAGACTTTGAAAGAATTTTAAAATAAACTGCCTTAAAAAATCTGCTAAAATAAGTATGTTTCAGGCGCTTCTATATAAAAGGAGAAATGTTTCCAGATGACAAATTTTCCTGGTGCGAAGTTTCCAAGCGTTGCCGTGGCCGGGGAACGATAGTGAACTGAAGCTTCCCAGGGACGTAACACAGGCCCCTGTGGCATAGACCCCCCCCTTCCCCCAGCATTCCAGGGGGGCCCAACCACTGAGGGGGTGGGGGACACACTTTAGCTCAATCTCAAATTCTCAATGAATATCTCCGAACTGTCTGAGACGCGGGGAGTCCTTCACACATTCTGGGGTGGAGCGCATCTGTTTGCCTCGCGCCACTGCAGCCACCACCCGACGCCCCGTGAAACTGGAACCACAGAACCAGTACTGCAGCCCACCCCAGAAGCAGTGCATAAAGAGATGACGCAGCAGGTTCTGTGCTGCGCCAGGGTTATTCCGGGTCACTCGCGGCTGCTTCCTCTTCCCTGCCTCTCTCGCGCACAAGCGCATTTCCGCATCCTGTCCTGTTCCATTCCAACTCACGCGCTGCGTTTGGCACTTGTAATGAAATCCTGTACAGGAAAATACAGATTTACTGACTTTGCAAAACTATCCGCAACGGCCTTTAGAGTCTTGCCTGCAGACATTCTGAAGCATTTCACTCCGCAGATTTCCACAGCATTCTTGGCTGACGTTCAAATTGTTGTGAAAAAACCGGACACGTAGTTGTTCATGTCTTTTTCTACCTCATTCGTAGGAATTTAAAACTAGGTTCACGGAGCAACAGAGTAGCACATTCCAGTCAGGTTCTCAGGCTAACCACAATGAATATGTATGAGGTTAATTTACATATTATGCATTTGAGTTGAGACTATTTGCATATTTATTGGTCATTCTGAACACAAGAATGGGCTTCCCTATTGCTTTAAA
The DNA here is from genome assembly GCF_964263255.1 of Lissotriton vulgaris. Classification (NCBI taxonomy): domain Eukaryota; kingdom Metazoa; phylum Chordata; class Amphibia; order Caudata; family Salamandridae; genus Lissotriton; species Lissotriton vulgaris. The sequence goes on along the minus strand of NC_141699.1, from coordinate 546,578,837 downwards.
GATGGCTACTTCGCTGATGTCTGACTTTACTTTCTGCTTTATGCAAACATGCCATTATGCATTGAGCATTTTTGTATTGCCATTGTGCAAGAGCATACAAATGTATTTTATTTTATATTTTTTTTATTCATCACACACCCTCACATCCTCTCACCCTCACAAACCCTCACCCTCACCCACCGTCACACCCACACCCACCCTCACCCACTCTCACACCCTCTCACACCCTCACTCACCCCTCATCCTCACCCCCCCTCACAACCCTCTCACCCTCACTCAGCCTCACACCCTCACCCTCACACACTCTCACCCTCACACCCACTCACCCTCACACCCCCACACCACTCAGTGCTACAACACATGTGTGTGTAGGTGCAAATGCAATGTTCTTGGATTTTCGTCACAATAAAATACACTGAACATAATCTTCACAAAATGTATTTACAAACGTTTAAGCTATTGCCATTATAAATTACAATAACTTTTATTTAAGTATTAATTATTTACAAAATTAAAAGCCATTGTTATTTGTAATATCAATACATCTAAGTCACGTAAATACAACACACATTGCATTACAAATGCTATAGGTGTCACATTTGCGAAAGTTAAAACTATTGACATTGTAACTGACAAAGCTATTACTTTTGCTATTTTCAAAACCAACACATAAATTAAAAAAGTGTCATTTACAATACCAATCGCTCAAACTTTCCTAATGCGAAAAGTTAAAAGTATTGGCATTGTAAATCACAAAACAAAAAAATAAAATGTCATTTAGAAAACCAATAGCTCAAACTTTCCTACTGCGAGACCTATTGGCAACGCCAGTGCTTGTTACTTTTCTAAGCATGCACCAAACCAGTAGAAGCTAACGCAAACTCAGGAATACTCCTTGCAAAAATTGTTAACTTCATTCAGACCCTGAGAATATCCAACCACAGCTACTGAGAAACAAACTACAGGAATACACAATCATATCATCTGCAAGCACGCTGAGAAAAGAAGCTTAACCAAAGCAAACTGGGGAGAATGCACAGAAAAGCATGAACCCTAGAGGGCCCTAGGTATATACCAAGACTGTGCAGCTGTCAGCAAATCCTGGGAGTTGCCCAAGCCAAACATAACTGAGACAAATGCCAAGAATACAGGTACTCCCAATCAGGATGAGTAAATAACTTCAAACACTGGAAACCCATCCACCCATGGGTAACAAAATTACACACCTGTGATACATGCAATTCTAGACGAGTGAAGGCAAACTACAGGAAATATCAGTATCTTCTCACAAATGACCTTCTCCATTACTGTAAAGAAAGCACCACCATCCTTGGTGAGGGGGTTACCTCCAGCTGCTTCTCCTGGTCAGTTGCTCAGGATTGATTACACACCGCATTCCTTCAGGAGTGGTACTTGTTCTACCAGAAAGTCTGATTCCTGCATCTACCCAACAACTTCTAGATGTATCATTGTTTTTCAAGTTACCGACTCTTTGAAACATGCTGATCTCTGATCTGCCTCCTTCTTTTGTGACCAATAGTTTTTTAACATGTAGCTTGATTTTATCTGTAGAGCGCAAACAATCGCCCAGCAACATCATGGGGTTGACAGATCACAATCAATATACAGGCAATTGGAAGACTTCCTATAGGAAACGTGCAGAAGGTATTTTTAAAGCTTTCCTATGACAAGTGTAGTTAGCTAGCATATATTAATGACAATGGGGTTGTGATGTCCGAAAGAACGGAGTGTAGGCCAGGTCGGGTCAGATAGGGTATTATTTTCCCCAAAATACATTTTTGTCTATGATTAAGTCTTTCTTTGTAAAAGGGATCAGGATCCGTGATAGCGGTGGTTCCCACTCTCCTGGGAACCGCCTTGGCTGGAATGTTCGAGCTCCTGGTCTCTGGGTCCGGGCTCTCGGGATCCTGTCCGGTGAAATAAGAGAAAAAAACAACAAAAAGAAATATCAGGACTCTTGCTCTTCAGAACCCAGGTTTTAAGGGGCCAAGGAGTGAGGAGGAACACCACACACAGTGCACTGGGTGAGACGCGAGAAAGGGGGTTGGGTCTACGGTCGTATGGAGGTGTTGGAGGGGTATTTTAAAAGCTGGTGGAGGTTGGAGGTGTTTCGGTGGTCGGGTTACGCTCCTTCCTTTCCACCCACCCCGTAAACTTGCTCCATACCTGTTCGAGTCACGCTCCTCCTGGGGCGTGGCACGCCGGGTCGCGGGGTCGTTGGCCTCCTGGCTCCATCTCAGTACCAGCCGGACTCAGTCATCGGTCTTCTACGCTCTCCTCCTCTAGTCCTCTCGTCACCTCGAATGCTCCCGTACGCCACTCCTTCACTCCTCCGGTGTCTGACACCCAGGGATACAGGAAGTTTCCGTAGATAACGCCGGGCGCGGGCTGACGACATTTGTGGGTGGAGTCACGTCTGGCCTAAACCCCCAGTTAAAGGAGCCGTCCTCTTGTTCGGTGTTTGCAGGGAACAATAAAGATTTATCCTCCGAGGTCCACTTGTCGTTCTGGAAGGGAATAAGAGTAGGGGAGACAGGTATAGAGGACCACCAGTCAGTTTCTTGTTCTGTCCACCCGCTAGGCGACCCCGACTCGTCACAGGGGCCTATCAAGTAGTTGTTGACCTTGCACTCTAAAGGCTCTTGTTCAACATTGAGCTGTCATGTAACAGGGGATTGGGATTGAAACTGCAGACGAGGCTGAAATAATCAATTCAGAAACCCATTGATGATCAGGGTAGGACTGAATTGAATTAAATCTTCTGTTCGATAAGGACTCAGTAAAGGGAGCGGTGGGCCTCGGACACATATTCTTTGAAGCATCCTTAACCTGCTTGTAGGTCTACATAGATTCAAACAGAACAGAGGATGGATGGAATGCTGAACAAATCAAATGATCACCCCCAGTCACAGTTCTGGGTTAAATCCATCATATTTTTGCTCGCCATGCCTTTCCAGTCTTCACCCTGCTCCATGTGAGCAATTGAGCATGAACTACCAAGCCAGGTACTCCCTCAACCAGAAACATGCATCCTGGGACCAGTTTTGGGGTATCACCCTTCATCAGCCAGGCTAGCTTGAATCTGTTGGCGTACCGAGTACGGGACTTATGCCTAGATGCAGTTTCACAATCACAGACTCGATTACTGGGTCTTGTTTTTCCTGTGGGAAGAGGAGAACTTTCCTGAGTGCCTGAAGAGTGAGAGACAAGATATAGTAATGAATGGAGAGTTCCTGGTCAAATCAAACTTCCAGCCTCTCTAACCAAATCATTGTTTTATTTTGTTGTTGTTTTTTAACCTTTTTTTGTTTTTTCAATCTCCCTCTTGTTTACATTTAGTTTTATTAATTAAGGGGCAGTCGTCGCAAACTACTGTGAGGTAGTTTGCAAGGTGCCCAATGCTGCCAAATGGAAGGTACTCAAACCTCAATAATAGTTGAGCATTGTCAGCATAAGAGCGCCTCGAAGCCTAGAGGCCTGATCAGTTCCCTTGATGGCTGGATATATCTATTATGTAGGCTACCTCTTTGGATTTAAATGTGGAAAGACCACTTCTTTGTATGGCTACTAAGAAATGATTTAACACCAGTGCTATGCCAGAACTCTCACCTGCCTTATGGATAATCAAGATGGATTAATTGACTGTATCAAATGCAGCAGAGAGATTTAAGAGAAGCAGACCTGCCTGGAAAGCTTTGGTCTCCTGTGCTCCTTATCTCACTGAGTGGTCAGGAGAAGAGCCTCAGTGCTATGTCTAACTAAAAACTACACATGCGTCAATTCTAGGACCTCTGAAGATTGAAGGGTACCAAAAAGGAAAGGTATTCATCCACTGTTCAAGAGAAGGTCTGAGTACAGTTAATTCAGATAAAGCGTTAATAGAATCTCAGCGATGGAATGATGGCTGGGGGAGAACCTGAAACACATTGATGAAAGTGCGCAAATCACAGGGACACCTAGAAGTGAACTTCGCCAGTGTAGAGATTACTTCGACAGAGGTCATTAGAGGTATTGCAGACAGTCGCGGCTGGCACCACAACAGAGTGGTGGGGCGGGCAAATGGGTGCTGGGTGGGCGGGACATTAAATAAAGAAACAAAATACCTGCCTGAACGTCCTCGCGCTCTGGTCCGGTCTTCATCTTCCCGTTGTCTCCAGTGCGGGACACTCAAACACTCCCCTAATTAATACTGGTGCTGTTCTCATGCTGCATGAGAGCAGCGCTAGGATTGGAGGGAGTGGTCTCTCTCGCCGTTCCTGAGGACACTAGAACCCTGCACTTCTGTTAACCCAGATGTCTTCAGACAGCTGGGTTGAGAGCTTTCAAAATGTGCTTGTCTGGCTAGCCATTGCAAGAAAGCCAGCCAAAGGGACATGCGCATGTTCAAAAGTGCCCTGGCAGCCCAAACACCTCCCTGCTGCTGCCACGCTGCAAGCCCCCCCTGTCCTGCAACTCTGTTTCGGGTGGGGAGGATGAAAAATGAAATGGTAATAAATTCACTTTATTACCATTTTATTTTTCATTTTTGGGCATTTTGGTTAGTGGTGTGACGCTCCTCCGCTCAGACGGAGGAACAGCCCCTGAAGGGGCTAGATCAGATAAGAAAGAACAATAGTAATAGTAATAGGACTGGGATGAGTCTGCTAATGGGTTCATAACAAAGTTTTAATTGCATTTATATAGTGTGTACTATCCCCGACGAAATGAAGCATTTTACACCGGATAGCATACTACTCCAGAAACCCATGCACTTTAAGGATGCTGGACTACAAAGAAACATTACATGCATTTGAAATTAGTGCTATATTAGGTATTTTGATAGGCAGTAGACTTAGACAAATATTCTATCCTCTACCAAGCTACTGCTAGCTCACTGCTCCAGGCAGGTCAGCTAAGGTGCTCAAAGGTTGGAACCTAACAGTTATTGCGGGATGCGTATGTAGTAAAATATCAAGATTTTAGGCTGCGCAAAAAGGAAGCATAATTTTATAATCATAGCAGTGTAAGAAAATATATAGATGACCAACGCAAGTGATCCAGCGGGTCTAAAGAAATTCAGTCTCATATATGTAAACTCTACACCAGGATATGTAAACTCTACACCACGATACTCACCATTATTATAAATTTATCACTAGGCCCAATCTTGTCTGTATTTTGACCTACTGAATCATATGACCTAATTAAATCAAATCTAGCAATCACTTTAATTAAGTCACATTTAATAGGTAATGGATCAACTAATAGTAACGCAAAGAAAGGATCAAGACCAGCTTGTCATTTCAAAATCTATTTTATTAATTTTATTTCAAAAGCATAAGCATTTCTTTTTGTTAGCATTTTTATTTCAGCAAAATAATTAATTAGAAGCACAAAAGATTAGCAAATTCGAACCAAAATCAGTATGAGTAAACTCAAACAGTTATTTATTTTTAATTCTCCATAACCTATTTCCCTAACTTAACTAAAGAGGAATAACTATAAGTAGAGAAAAACTATTAAGTCTTACGTGAAAGGGAAATCTGGCAGCGTCTCTGGAGCACAGGATCGATCGAACAGTGCTCTTAGCAAGGGGGCAATTCTTATAGTATTTTCCTATCTAAAACTAACTAAAAGAATACAAATATTCGAGCAGAACAGGATTTGATTGGTCGACAAATGTCTTTCGATGTGGTCATTCGACTCTCACATATCCAGAGTCACGTTTTGAAAAGTGCCATTGTCCATAAAGTAAGTCACCGGCAGCTTCCGAAGAAAGTAACATTTAGCAAAAAGCAAAACTTCCTTCGTCCGCTCACGCTTTTCCGCTGCCAAACGACAAGTACGGCCTTGACCATGAAGCAATCTGAACCAAATGTCCTAAGCTTCCACACAGCCTTTGTTTGCAAGCCTTTCTCCAAGAATTAATGTAGAAAAACATTTTCACATTCCAGCGTAGCTGTGCAAGGCCCACTTTTGCTTAGCTTCAGACATCCATTTTAGAAGTAGGCCACAAGCCTTTTTGCGTGAGTCTAGTATGCAAGGAAACACGAGACAATAATTAATTCAAGAAATGATAATTATTCTGTTACCCACCCCCTCTACTAAAATTAACCCATTAACTATGTTACCTAATTTTGCATACAAAAAAATAAACAAACACATACACATGAGACAACAATACGTAAACAAAAGCACATTTAAAAGAATGAAAATGCTATTATTTTCAAAACAGCTGCAGTTAATAAATAACAAAACAAGAGACAAAGTAAATATATTATTCAAAGCAAAACGACAAACATAACAAGAGCACAAATGATTATACCCGCGTGTTTATGATGGTGTATATTACTCTAGGTTGAGTCAGTAAACGTGCAAATCATGCAACACACATTAGTAAAAAAATAAAAATTATGAGAATTTCATTTGTCACAAACTTTTCAGAAATAAATCTGAAAATCCGCTCCATCACACGCATTAAAATGCTGGTGTGGGCGTCTTCTGATCTTCATCCTCAAATCTGGGTCACAGTATTAGTTATAAAAGCAAAGTGGGATCCGTTTGGATGTGTCTGGCTTGACCGGGTACAAGATGGAGGCTGACCAGGCACAAGAAGGAGGATGACCGGGCACAAGATGAAGGATGACGGTGTACATGAGGGAGGATGACAGTGTACAATAAGGAGGATGACAGGGTACAAGATGAAGGATGACAGGGTACAAGAGGGAGGATGACAGGGTACAAGATGGAGGATGATAGTTACAAGATGAAGGATGACAGAGTACATGAGGGAGGATGACAGGGTACAAGAGGGAGGATGAAAGGGTACAAGATGGAGGATGACAGGGTACAAGATGAAGGATGACAGGGTACAAGAGGGAGGATGACAGTGTACATGAGGGAGGATGACAGGGTATAAGAGGGAGGATGACAGGGTACAAGAGGGAGGATGACAGGGTACAAGATGAAGGATGACCGGGTACAAGAGGGAGGATGAAAGGGTACAAGAGGGAGGATGACAGGGTATAAGAGGGAGGATGACAGGGTACAAGAGGGAGGATGACAAGGTACATGAGGGAGGATGACAGGGTACAAGAGGGAGGATGACAGGGTACAAGAGGGAGGATGACTGGGTACATGAGGGAGGATGGCAGGGTACAAGATGGAGGATGACAGGGTACAAGAGGGTGGATGACAGGGTACAAGATGGAGGATGACAGGGTACACGAGGGTGGATGACAGGGTACAAGATGGAGGATGACAGGGTACACGAGGGTGGATGACAGGGTACAAGATGGAGGATGACAGGGTACAAGATGGAGGATGACAGAGTACAAGATGGAGGATGATGGCTGCGTCCCCAGACAGAGAAAGTGTGTATCCTGTATTTCTGTCGTTGGAGACTGGAGATCAACAGAATGGGGGGGGGGGGGGCAAGGATGTAGCTTCTGCACGGATGGGGGGGGTCACCCTCCCCACATCCCTAATAAATGCATTTTTTCGATAAATTGTTGGGTATAGGTGCTTTCAGTGGGGTACTGTGAGGTGTCCGTTAGTTTTCACCAGGAATGTTTACATACACAGAACAACACACAGTCAGTTTACCAAATATTGTGTTTTCTCTTAGTACTTTTACCAATCTGCATTTCTCTCCCTTTACACTGCCCCTTAGGCCCCTCTCGTGCACTCTGCTTGTTGTATAATGTATTTAAATATTATATGCCAGCCTTACTGCCCCAGCTGCGCCTCTGGTGTCAGATCGTGACTGGGCTCCCTTTAGACATTCGATTAAGGGGTTATTAGCAGGGAGTTGCTAATTACTCTTTCCTAAAGTTCTGTCCTGTGGTAAAAGTAGGGGTGGGGTGGAACTACATTCTTTTGTGCAGTGTGAACGAGACGTTCATGTGAGGCCCAGCCTTTCCCTTCCTTGATCACACTCATTTTGGGCTGACAATTGCAGAGATCTCCCACCCCTCAGTTCCTCTATTGTGGGTGCGCCAGGCTAGACCCCACCCTGCTGTGAGAGGCATCTACTGTACACAAAGGCTGCAGCCGGGGACTCATCGCAACTCTGATCTGGGCTTTTCCCGGCATTATCAAGCTCCGCGACCCTTTTGAGGGCAATGGGGGGCTCTCCAGTTTGTGATGGGGGCACAACCATCAGTGGGGGGCTCTCCAGATTGTGATGGGGCAGAACCATACCGGGGATCCGCCCTGGCCAGGACAGCAGGAGCAACCCGTGGGCGTCTATCAGGTGATGAGCGGGGAGCGGGATAGGCGTTGGTAAGAGACAGAAAACAGAACAGTCACGTGCAAGGACGAGGTCAACAGAGCCTGCTTGAGGGGTAACCTCGGGCTTTCACTGGGACAAACAACAGTTCGTTTTCACTTTGGGCACGGTAGCAGCGGCACCTTTTCAACAAAACATCTCAAATTCGAATTTTTATACAAATATAGTTGCGCAGTTCTGCTTTCAAGAATATAGACTGCTACTAATGCACAGGGGCGTTTATGTCTAGTGCTGCAGGACATCTTGTCCGCGTGGTTCACCGTCGCAGAGGAGCAGGGTCGGACCCCTGGGGCGGTGGGCAGAGCCAGGCATCGTGCACGCACCTCGCTCTACGGGTCACCAGGACCTGGTCTAGCTCAAGGAGGTGGCCGACACAGGGAAACAGCCGAGATATCACAGCGGGTTGACACCCCGACTGCGTATACACAGCTGCGCACACCGGTTTAAGTCGAGGCTTGACTCACTCGGGCTACTCGCTTTCTAGGGCGCATCGCTTGGCTGTTACACCATAAGCGTGTGTGGTGTGAATATGTTACATGAAGGGCATCAAGGCGCTTCCTGGCTTAGGTCACTGCCTAGTCTGACCACTGCACGACCAGCCCGATTAGCAGCAGGTTCTTGTATCCCCGCCACGTGTGATTACCAGTATACTGGAGGCCAGCAGCCCTACCTACTTGCCTAGTCGGGCCATTGAAATCGAGCCTCAGCGCCTACCTGGCTTTTTGCGTGATCTTGTGTAGAACGCGGATTTGACGGGGGCGCCCATATTTACCATGGCAGTAAGACCTAGAAGAGCAGCGTGACACTGCTCCACTGGCAATGCTTTGTGCCTTGCCACATGAGGTCGCCATGCACCGAAAGCAGAGCAGCATTCACATAAAGGGCTCTATTACCCCTGGGCAGAAGTCTCGCCTGTGTAGAGCTTTGTACAGTGGACATAGGCGTCCATTGCTGGCAGACGCTAGTAAAACACACCATTCCACAAGAAACTTAAACCCAGCCACAGCAAGCAGAAGTCAGAACCAAGCTTTACCCTCTGCAAGAAGCAACAGCGTGCTGCGAACACCAGGAATACACTCAGCAGGGGCAACTTCAGGCAGACTATAAAAAGACCTCCCATAGACAGCAGAAAGCACACTAGGCAATAACCAAGAGAACAGCAGACAAACACCAGAAATGCATTTGTAGATGGACTACTGTAGGCAGGGAATGCACCCAGCCACATGCACCTGGAAGCAAAGTGTTAACCGTATGAGCACCCCCAACCATAAACAAATGAGGGACTGCCTCAGAAACACTGCAATTGAGAAGCAAACTGTAAACCATATGAGCACCCCAACCATAAACAAATGAGGATACACCCCAAGGACACAGTGTAGGAAAGTGGAGTTCTGTTGCAGTAACACGGACTGAGAGGCTGCTTAGGCTGCCACCCAGCAGACATGTTGTTGGACCCCCGGGGTAGAGAGCCATCCGCTCTCATGGGCCTGCAACAATGCACATCCTGGGGCGAAGTGCTAGGCCTCCTCCTCCAGGATGGGTAGGGGAAGCTTCAAAGGCATGCTGCCTTTGTGACCTTCTCCATGCCACTTGCTGTACTCAGCAACTGGCCCCCACTGGTTCTGACCCCCACTCTGACGGGAAGACAGGCGGGAAAACCAAGTGAGGAAAGGGGGTGTGCCAGCCTCTGCCAACCCCACCCCTCAGGTGGGGGAGGCGAGGTGCAGCACAACTCTGGGCTCTCGCCATCTTGAGGATGGGGAGCCCAACCAAATCAGGGCTAGGCTCCTGCCCCCTCCCACTGGAGAGTGGCAGGATAGGGGGTGTACTCACCCCAGGACAGGGACCCATTGTTCCCTGCCCTTACCCTACCTGTAACATCCCTAAATTTAGTATTTAGGGGCACCCTGAACCTTCCTTCCTCAGATCCCGATTCCGAAACTACAAAGAAGAACAAGAAGAAAGAAGACGTGCTGTGCAGCTGTTAACAAGAGGACGACACCAACTGACTTGGCCCCAGCCCTACCGGCCTGTCGACCCTCGAAACTGCTCCTGCTAAGCCCCGGCGTCTCCTGTGGTCAGCAACCTCGAAACCCCCATAGGACCTGACTGCCTAGCTCATCCAAAGACTGGGACTCCTCCGAGCAGTGGTTCTGCTCAAAGATCTACAACCCCTGGTGCCAGCCAGAAACTGCGAATCCTGCACACTCTGCACCCGCCGAGCCCGGCCTGTGCCTGATTGAACAAAGACCACGAGGACGTCTCCCCGGCGACAGTGACCAAGTATCCAGCACCCAAAGACCCTCCTTGACGCTCCTGATGACACCTGCAGCCTCACAACCAAGGACCCCTCCAACCGTGACCAGCAGTGGGTAAGATTTCCCGACCCCAAAAGACACCCCCGCACCCAGCGCCCCACGGCCCGTGTGCCCAACTGCTAGGTGTCTACCTAACCTACAGCTTCCCAACTTACCTCTTGAAGTGGTGGTCGCATCTGAAGAATCTCCGTCCCCGAGCTTGCAGCCTTTGTTCGTCTTGCAGCTTTCCCATTGATATCTATTGGGCGCCCAACGGCCCAAAAGCACCCTGCACCCAGCCGCCCGAGTACCACTGGAAAAGCAGCATCTGCTCTATTTTCCTTCCCCACTTGCCCTGTGTAAGTGACCAGGACTCAGCTCCCACAGTCGTGTGGCCTGCCTGCTAGCAGCCACCAACCAAAGGCCCCCTACCTGCCATAGGCTAACATTGGGCCTACTCTTGCTGCACCCGGCTGCCCCTGTGCCGCTGAGGGTGTAACAACTGTACCTACCTGGACCTGGGAGACCCCTGAATCTTTCCCCAGAACCTTAACTCTGCCAGTCGAGTACTTACCTAAAAGCCGATAACTCACATATTCTCCATAGGGTAACATTGGCTGGTTTTCACTTGGAAATTCTTTTAAGTGTCGAGTTTTGAAACTTTGAAATATTCACTAAAAATCACCCGATCAACGAAAACGAAATTACTCACCTGTTACCAGGAGAGATCCCAGTGCTGGATCTTTGTGCCCAGCACTGACCCCAAAAAGTAACTACAACTGTGATTTTCGGATAACCTGATTTTCCTCCATATGAAAACATTGGCTGGTTTTTGCCAGAAATTCTTCTAAGTGTCGATTTTTGAAACATAGAAATATTCCTTAAAAATCGCCTGTGTAACAAAAACGATTTCTTTCAACTGTTTACAGGAGATGCACCAGGGCTGAATCCAAGATCCAGCCCTGAGTAAGAAAAACCTACGTAAAGTAACTGATATTGCATTTTACATAAAATCCCCATTGAGCTCAATGTTATAATTGTGTTTAACTTGTGTTGCATATTGCAACAACTGTATCTATTGCATTGAAAAGTCTATTGCTATTTGAAAGATTTCAATTGTAGCATCTCATTCTGAGAAAGTATTTTAATACCTACTTGTGGTTCTAAAATAAAACAACAATATATTTGTATATACAAACAATTGGCCTTGAGTTCAGTTCTTCAGTGTGTGAGGCCATTTGCTGACTGAGTGTGTACAACAAATGCTTTGCACTGTCCTCTGATACTGCCTTACTGCTCGACCAAGCTACCAGTTTAGAGAGTAAGGTTAAATCTAACTTTAACCTCTGCCAAACCTCTGGGGACTGTGGACTCTGTGCACACTGTACCTTACTTTGGTGCAGTATATACAGAGCCACTTTCCTACATACAGCCAGTCACAAGCAATCTGTAAACCATAAGAGCACCCCAACCATAAACAAATGAGGGAACACCCCATAAACACAGCCAGTGACAAGCAATCTGTAAACCATAAGAGCACCCCAACCATAAACAAATGAGGGCACACCCCAGAAACACTGCCAGTGACAAGCAAACAGTAAACCATATGAGCGCCCCAACCATAAACAAATGAGGGCACACCCCAGAAACACAGCCAGTGACAAGCAAACGGTAAACCATATGAGCATCCCAACAATAAACAACTGAGGGTACACCCCAGAAACACAGCCAGTGACAAGCAATCTGTAAACCATAAGAGCACCCCAACCATGAACAAATGAGGGCACACCCCAGAAACACAGCCAGTGACAAGCAAACAGTAAACCATATGAGCGCCCCAACCATAAACAAATGAGGGCACACCCCAGAAACACAGCCAGTGACAAGCAAACGGTAAACCATAGGAGCATCCCAACAATAAACAACTGAGGGTACACCCCAGAAACACAGCCAGTGACAAGCAAACGGTAAACCATATGAGCACCTCAACCATCAACAACGGAGGACATGCCCCAGGAATACTGCCAGAGACAAGCAAACGGTAAACCATATGAGCACCCCAACCATAAACAACTGAGGGCACACCCCAGGAACACAGCCAGTGACAAGCAAAGAGTAAACCATATGAGCGCCCCAACCATCAACAACTGAGGGCACACCCCAGGAACACAGCCAGTGACAAACAAACCGTAATCCAACACAAGGACTACATCCAACCTTGAATAACTGGAGGCAGGCCCCAGGAATATACCAAAAACGTATAGCTGGAGACAGAGGCTAGAAACACAATTAACCATGGACAACTGCAAGCAAAGCCGCTGAACACATCCAAACAAATAAAGCAAAACCCAGGACCTACAACAAGAGAAGGACAACTGACAATAATCCCTGCAATTACATCCAATCGTAGAGAATTGGAGGCAGAATTCATACTCCAGGAAAACACATAGCATGTGCAATAACGCGAACTGTAGAAATGCAGCAAACCTGAGGCAAATGAAAGCAGATCCTAGAATGCACTCAGGCTTGAGCAGCTATTGTCAAACACTAGGAATGTCCTATGCCACTGGCAACTGCAGGATGATGCAGGGCAGGACGGGTTACTGCAGATGTTATTGCAGCCAGCATACATCTCTCACTTCATGTTTATGGAACAGGTGGCTGCTGATAAGAAGGTGCTTGGGAAACAAGAGCATCCTCACACCCTCGTTATATAGTGAAGCATAGGTCCTCCATTGGATTTTGTGCTGGTGTGAAAGGCAGAAGGTGATTTTGCCTCACTAGGAGAACACAGGACAATAGTTTGATAGAAATAGGAGGTAAAAGTGAGCAACAGAAATATCTTGGGAAACTACACTGGGCACAATGTACACTCTGTGAAGACAAAACAGCCACCACATGCATCAAGAGTTAACCTGAGTTTATTCTCCCTAGACCTGGACAATGAAGGAAGGATTATCCAGGCCATGCAACTTTATAAAACATACGTGTCTGTGCTGACAGTGCTGCAACCCCCAGTCCAAGGGAATATTAATCACATTTCTCAGGGTTCGTCGGTGCACACAGGTTAGGTAGGACCTTTGGTACGGGGAAGAACAGCGACCTTGGAATAGATCTTGATGTTGTTGCAACTGAGGTGGCAAAGTATGTGACCTTGGTGAAAACATGGTTTGCATTTCATCTGAAGGGATAATATGTTGATTCCCACAGAGCAAGTGGTTAACCGAGAACTCTAGGTCCCATATTACCCTAAGTGCCCTGGCAGTGCAACGAGCACGTGCATTAGCTTTTGGCGCCCAAGGGCACGCAGACGATTGCACATCACTTTCTGTAATACAGATCGCACTGGCAATAGATGTGCTTGGCAGAGTCTCAAAGTGCGTTCTTTCATTTGCACCGAAACCTGGCCCCATACAAGTGAGGAAAACTTTGCCTCGTGACTGCAGAAGCAAAGGTCCTGTCAGGGGGTGTACAGACTGTGCCACAATGAAGTTACTAACTCTTATCTCAGAACTGGCCAGGAGCAGTCCAGTCCTATTTTATTTATCCCTTTGGCCACACCCAACTCTCAGGATATGTGCAAGCTTGGTGACAAATGGCATAGGTGCTAGATGGGACATTACATCCCTTCCTAACTTAGATCCCAGCTGTGACCACTGGGGTTAACAGACCAAATAGAGTCACTCAGAGACCTTACCAAACATAGCCCCACAGTCTCTGAGATAGTCGCGGGTGTGTTTAGAGATTATGCCCTTGACTTGCCCTTCAGGATTGGGATTCTTCTGTTCAAGTTTACGGTTTGGACTCTGTGGATACTCTCAATACTAAAGTTTCACAGTAATTCAAAGGCCTCATGGCAGTAGGTGGGCTGGCGTTCCACTCCCATTCAGCGCATACTCCACTATGTTCTCCTTGCACATCATATGAAAGTCCAGTTTTAGTATTCTTTAATAGGTTTTTACTATTTTGAACAATTACATTTTGAGTGATTGTATCACGGCCACAAGCCGAACCTCCCTGGATACTTTTTTTTGCAGTGACTTCGTTGGTTACTTCAAGTGATGTTCTGAGTTTCCACCCAGGTGTCGATCCTTAACGAGAACTTGGTCTCCCGCTTTGATAAATGGGTCCTGGGTTCTTGATCTGTTGCTGGCCTGGTGGTTGGACTTCTCTCATCTCTTCCGACTTGCCCCAGGAGTAATCATTGCGGTGGTGTCAGAGTTGTATCTTGATTGGTCAATCGAACATGAGAGTTGTTGAGGCACGCTGGGTTGTGCACTGTAGGGTATTGCAATACACTCGAGGTTGTGAATTATTCATTCCATGCCTTCATTTTGTTGTAGCCCAATTTTAGGGACTTTGGTGAGCATTCTCATAAACACGATGATTTCTTCGAGGCATTCATCTGTGGATGAGATATTTCCAGCTTTTAAAGTTCTGATTGCAATGCCCCATCCTGAGTATGAGTGCCATGTCTGTCATTAGCTTTGCTGGGTTTCCAAATTATGGGAAAAGTGTCTCTAGTTCTGGATGGACGTATGGAAAAGCCGTGAACTGAGAGATAGCTTCAGCCGGGTGCATGGTGCAGGTATCTATGTGGACAAACAGATACCTCCCATCAGGACGGATGCAGAAGTCATCACTGACTTCAGACCTTGAGAGCTCACAAGCTTCTAATAACGGGGCCTGGGCTGTCTCCTTCTCCAATTGATTGACAGGGCCAACAGTTATTGACTAGTTGTTCAACTAGTTGTGCATTATTTGTTCGACTAGTTGTGCATTCGTATGTGGGAATTGCACCTTGTCCCACAGTTTTGCCCTCATTTTGGCTATTACCTAGAAACCTTGGTGGGTGAGACTTACTATGTTGTTCCAAAGTATTCTGGAGGTTACTAGTTTGCAGCCCCATTAGCTGAAACTGTCATCCGTCATACACATTCCTGGTGCACTGTACCCAACACAATTAATGCGTGCTTGCTTTCCATGTCATAGTTGTGCATTCCATCTAGGAATGTTTTCCATTAATTGTCTGAAATAGTGCAGCTGGCCAGTTGTAAGCATGCATTTTCCTCCCTGTGTTTCTTGTTTTCTTCCACACATCGGTGGTGGGCAGGCTAGCTGACCTAGCAGTTGAACTTTAACGATGATGGACTTCTTTTGGCTGCTGTCTGCTCATGGGCCGCAGGGCGTCTTGACATCTAATCAGCGAAGTTGTTATCCCCCCGTCTGTGCACTGCTGTAAAGTGATCATTTTGCAGCAGCGGTGCCCATTTTACAATGCAGGGTAGTGGTGAGGTGACATGCCCTGGAACAGATGGGGTAGCTGCTTGTGGTCCATAACCACTGTGAACCCATGGACCGTACCAGTAGAGTTGAACGGACAAGATGGCCGCCTGGTAGGAGATCCTGTGAGGAGCTCCCAGTGCTGGGGATCCCATGTGGGCATTATCCCTGTTAGCGCCTACCAGTACGACGGAACGAAAGTAGAAAAGAAGATCGGAACGAAAGAGTAACTGGATCGAGTAATTGGATTGATAATTGGATTGATATCTGACCCCTGAAATGCCCCGCGATCGGACCATCGACTCAGACACCCTCATCACTGACGCGGGAGCCTGCTGAGCCGACACGGCGGAACACCCTGCCGACATCGCGGACCACCCTGTCACCAGCCCGGCACCGGATCCAAGGCGGCATAAGAACTTCGCATCACAGGGGCAGCTGAAACTCCAGGAGCTTGGTCCCGACAGCTTGACGACTTCGGAGGGCTTGAAGAGGTCCCCCGCTACACAGCGGAGGAAGGCACTGGAGCTCGATTGCTGTCTCATCCCTAAACTGCGGCTGAAACTGCGGCTGAAACCCCAAGAGCCTGTTCCCGACAGCTTGATGACTTCGGAGGGCTGGAAGAGGTCCCCCGCTACACGGCGGAGGAAGGCACTGGAGATCGGCTGCAAAGGAAGCCAAAAGGATTACACGGCAGCATCGGAGGGCACCCCCGGCAACATAGGAGGGCACCCCCCGTGAGCCTGCTGTGCTGGAACCGCCCGCTCGCCCGCTCCACCGCAGGGATTCGCAGTCTCAGCGAGCTACAGCGAGCGACGCCAGAGGACTGATAGTGCCCCCCCACCACCCGCTCCGCGGTGGAGGACGCCGGCTGCTAAAAAGGAGCAGTCCCCCCCCCCCCCCGCACCGCAGCACCGGAGACAGGTCACGGGCTCAGGAGAGGGATGCGCCCGGAGGGTATGACACCGCCGCTGACCAGGGGAGCGACTGAGGAGAGCCCTGAGACCAACAACAACGGGAGCGGCTCGGTGACAGAAGGCTAGTGTCTGCCCCCATCGGATCCGTTGGAGACCGGGTGTTTACCTACGCTGTGTCTCACGGTGTAACAGGCTTGGAGCTGATCGGATCTAAGCTAAGGAGTTCAACCACACGCAATTCACAAATTTTAGCAGATCGTAAGGGACTGTGACACATTGTGGATTAATGCAGGGCTGCTGAAAGACTCTACGGTCGGACTCAGGGGACACACAGAGACTTGAGGTATTTGTATGTCTCCTTCCCGCCTGCTCACTTTTAAACTACCTCCTTTGTTCAAAATGGCTGGAGCCATACACTTGTAGCAATAAATCCCCCCACCCTCCCCCCGTACCTCTGTCCACGAGGCTCCTCACTTTAACTCCCCCACACAGCATTCCTCCCAGATAGCTGGAGCATTGCTGGCGCTGATGGAAAGTGAACTCCCTCCCCCTATGCTGAAAGCAATAACAACAGACAGAGGACTAATATCTCCACCTCCCCTGCATGCATGAAGGAAAAGGGAAACTGCAACAAACAAAGGACTGATGTCTCTATCCCACCTACTTGGCGGACATGTTTGACTAGTCTCTCTCAGGGACGGACTTCCTGGATTAGTCATTCTCTTCCTTATCTGAACACTCGCTAAGAATTTTACATTCTAGAATAATCACAACTACTGAGCACTTGGCTCAGTTACGTATCTACACCTCTTGTGATAGAATGCCTGCCTATTATTGTATCATTTTACTTTTAACTATATTCTGAACATGTGCAATGCACAGAATGCTACCTCATATAGGAAAGAATGTCTGTCTACTATTGCAGTTCACTCCTAGCTTTACTCTGAACATTCGTAATGCACAGGTATAATTCCCCCTCCCCACAACGTGTCCACTCCCAATCCCATCTCCCATCCTACTCTCAGCCCCCACTATCCTTCCTGCACCCCCATCTCGACTATCAGTCTCCCAGCACACACCCTGACCCACCCACCTACCTTCTGTGCCATCACTCACACCACCAACCCCCTCCCCACCTCATACACACCCCTCCCGCCCAAAAGATCCCTTCTCCCTATCACCTTCCCGTACATCAATACAGCGCACACCTCCTCGAACACCAGCCCACTCTCCCACCTGCAAACGAACTCCCTGGTCAGCCATTCTCATCGGTCGGCCACCCCCACCTCCACCATCTACCCCACGATGGGCAACACCATGGACACCCTCGCTCTGATCAAAGATGACATACGCAACACCAAGGAACTACTCGCCACACACCCCATTCACCCCTCACCCACCCCCCTCCAAACCTATCCCCTACCCATCTGGTTGACTCACTCACTTAACACGTCACAAGCCTAGCGCCAATCCCCACTCTTAGACGCAGCATATGTCCCCCTTGTCGCCCTTGCAACACCTCACTCAACTACACCTCCCCGCCCGAACTCTCTCACTCAACCTTCATTACTGTTATTAATTGCCTGATTATTCACATGTTGGACTTTGTAGCCTTTTACCTGTACTATTTCATACACAGGTTGGCTTTGTAGCCACTTATTTGTACCATTTATACTATGTGACCTATTGATCTACCTGTCTGACTATGCTCCCCCATGTACTTCTCTTGTAAAGCGCTCTGATATCCGCAAGGATCTTGTCCGCGCTATATAAAACTTTCAAAATAAAATAAAAATAAATAAGAAGATAAACACAACTCCATTTTATTGCAAGGGCCTCCCTCTCGATTTGATAGCACATTGTTTCTCTATCTGATAGAGCTCTACTTGTGAGTGCTACTGTAGCACAGCTGTGTCTCTCATTCTTGGAGCAGTGCGGTCTCAGCCCCACTGAGCTTGTGCCTAGTAGGAGCTCCATCCCTGCAAAGATTAAAGTATTTCATTGTGGCGGCTTGTAGTGTGCCATCTTGAATGCCTTGGAACACAGATTAGTGCATGCTGAACCACTCCCACACAGAGACTCTGAGTGAGTGTCCCAAGTGGTTCGGTTAGTTTAGCCAATTTTGGGATAAAGCGTCCACAGTAGATCATCATGAGAGACAGCAGCCTTCCGAAGCACTCTAGCGACCTAGGGCATTCCAGATATTTTTTGCCTTTCTGGGGTGGATCCTAAGGCTTTCCCTTGAGTATAACTATCCAATAAACCGGAGTTCGCCTTTAAAAAACTCAGTTTGGCCAATGGAGCATGAGACCAGGCCAGTTAGTCGAGTTGAAACCTCTATGTGGTCTTTTGAGATGGTCTTCACAAAATATCAGGATGTTATCACTGATATTCATAACACCTCCTGGATCGGTGGATGGTGTGCTGAAACGCCTCAGCAGCAGATGATATTCCAAAACGTATTCATTTATATCTCCTGAGCATGGGCGTAGGAACTGTGGGGGATGCGGGGGACATATCCCCCCCAGATTTTGGAGTGGGGGGGGACACAGGGGACAAGGGTCGGGGGGATGAGGGGTCAAACAAATTTCCCATCTACCTCCCGAGAGGGAGATTGGCAGGCCATTAGCGCGCGAAAAAAAGTGCGAGAGGTGCTGCGAGACCTAATGGCCCTGTACTTGACCTGGCGCCAATGATCCGATAGTCACAGCATAAGGTGACGTCAGAGGCCACTCGCCCTCCTGTCTCTGCCTTTTTACACCCCTGAGGCTCCGGGAAGTAGTTAGTTCTCACCCCAGCTGCCTAGAGCCAGTGCTATGGTTGACCTCGTCTTCGGACTCCTCGCCCCACCCCCTGTCTGGTGCCGGCTTGAAGACGGAGGGCTGCAGGCAGCAGCACGCTCCCACCAAGTGTGAGGTCCCTCCTCCCTCCTGTGAGTACCTATCCCATTGAAGGGACTGACGTAGGGGCAAGGGCAAGGGGCGCCTGGTGACATATGAAAGTGGTGGGGGTGAGTGCACTATGGCGAGCGAGCACAGCAAGCAAGCCTTACTTGCCCTGCTAATGGCTGAAGGGAATAACAAAATGTGCAGATGACATTACCATGCAAAAAGAACTGCTCCTTTCCCCCACGGGCTGCTTCATGCTGCAGCTAGTTACGTATAGAAGAGGCTTGGCTACCTGCAAGGAAAGTTTGCCTCTTGTCACTTCACAAGAGAACGCGCCTCGCTGAGCTTCAAGTCTGTCACGTTTGCAGACGTGGTGTATGAACAACACTTTGCCTGACGCCAAACAGCAGCTTAAATAAAGCTTCCAGAAAGGGCTCGATGGCGGACTCGTGTGTGAGAGAATCAGTTTTCTCTTCGACTTGAATGTCTGGCTTAAATTATTGGGGAAATGTCATTCTCTTCATGTAATAACTAGAGTGCAATCATTTAGTAGAATGCACAGAAATGCTTTTCAGTGCGCATTCACTAGGCCTGCCTTTACATATAGAGCAGGCGAAACAGAGATTTGGCAGGGAAAGCGCACTATTGATTCATGGCCCTCTCTTCGAAGTACCACAGTCCTGATCCCTCACCAGCAGGCTGGTCCTTTTTTTCACCTCCTCGGGGCCCAGTTGTGTTCTCTTTACACCTCCTTGTGATTTCTCTCTCTGAACGCGGCTACCCCAAACTCCTTTCAATCCTCTTGAATTCTGTCTCCAAACTCTGCTTGCCCTTTGATCTACAAAGATCCTTCTCTTGGTCCTCTTCGTCTCTCTCTTCAGCTCTGCCTCGCTTCTCTCGGGCCCTTCTGTAGCTCAAGAGTACCTATCCGTCTGCACACATCTGTGCCCAGCCTACGGGTCCAAAGCTGTGACCTTGGATTTCACGAAGGGTCAATGATTGTAAATATCCTTTCAATAATTTTGCTAACAGCAGAAAAGGGGCAAGTGCTCTGTTTGCATCAGATTCAGAGCCAGATCCAAATAGGCCTCACGAAAACCTGTGCCATCTGCCAAATTTCAGGGCAGCCATGACAGCCCTTTAATTAGTTAACAAAAAGTTGTGATAATCCTAAAATGTCCCGTAATCATCCCTGGCCAATAATTTATTCCACACATTACAAGCACCTCTCCAACACATGTTTAGGAAGGGATGGGGGTGGGTGGGATGAGGGGTAGCAGGGAAGGGTGGGGATTGGGGAATTACCAGTTATCACTAGAAATAATGACAACCATAATAAAGGAAGGTAATTCCAGACATTGCAGTACCATCCGCGTGCCACCTCTCATTGGGGCACTGAGGCTGGTGCAGGCTTTGTGGTCACGTGCCTGGGTTGGTGAAATATTGTAGGCGCGCAGCGGCCGCTTCAACTCTCTCCTCCGGTTCAGCAGCACCATTATTTTCACAATAATCACTCCGAGCCCGTTTAAGTATTCCTGCTTTCAAAATATTCAGTGCAGACAATACCTTCAGAGTTCGGGATATCTTTAGCCTTGTTAAATCAGACGTTGGGATGCAGTTTAGAAAAATATGCAGTCACGGCCGGCATTACGGGCGCAGGCGGGTGGGGGGGAGAGGTGGAAATGGGGTCTTTGCTGGTGTGTGGGGGGCTCCAGTGAGCTGTCCAGCAACGACATTACACAACATAATACAATGATGCAATGCAACCAGTGCGCTGCTGAAAGGAGGAGCTGTGTTGGCTTAGATGGTCTCATAATGTCACAATCTCAGTGCTGTTTAACTGGGCACGCACTCATGTATTATGGGCTTAAAATAAACGACAAAAGACTTACTGCTGCCATCTAAGTTATATATGTGCTGATGTGCAAATCCCTGCTGACTCAGCATTTCATCCTTCTAAAGTCGCTATACTGAACACCAGGCGCTGGATGTTGTGCAATAAAATTCGATTCATAGTTTCTGGTGCCATTTACATATATTTTGGTCTATTGATTTAAGAGATTAATAGACTCTATCCACACACTGGCATGCACAAGCATAACCTCTCCCTCCAATCCCATAGGTTACAACATTACAGTTGCGTCGAGGCCAGGTGGAGGGGTGTAAATATCACCGGAACCCCAAGGCCGCTTCATTGGAGAATAACACAAGTTATCCAATAGGCGGCTTTCTATTATTTGTTTGAAGCAAGTTGCACTCAAAAAATGTTTCCCCAGAAGAAAAGCGTTTTTTTTTAAAATAATGCAACATACATAAAGAGATGATGGACTCAGTTGACCTGCATAGAATAGTGAAAGAATTTGTCCTCTGCAATGAACGGCGCAAGAAATTATTTGGCTTTTCAAAATAAAGTTCATAATTTTAAAACAGATTCCTGCAGCAAGACAAAAAATTTCTAATTTGTCCGATTGCATTTTGAGATGTAGCAATATCGCTAAGAGCGTTTAGTTTATTATTCCTTTTTGTCCCGCCTTTGTTTTCTTGGTGCATGAAGATGCAAGAATCATAAACATATTTTTTCCCATTTGGTCTTTATTGTCAATGTGAATAAAAATAAAGCATACTTGCAGACTGTGACTACTTGCATGCCTTTCTCAATATTTCTCTTCATAACTATGCGATTGTATACGTTTAACGCGCGTACGGTCTCGCACAATGGGCGATTTGTATAGGGTCACTGGGAAGTCCACAAGGTTGTCCCTGTCCCCCCCAGAAATTTAGTGTCTCCTACGCCCATGCTCCTGAGCCCCTTGTGCGTGGAGATACCGGCTGGCTTCATCACGGAGCTGTTGGTGGTACCCTCAGTTGAGATCCTCAATGGAGAACCCTCTCAGTCCATTGAGACTTGTAGCAGCCCTGCCCTGAGAAGTCTTCTGAGCCATAGTTCAAAGTAGGGCAGCATCACTAGCCCTACTCGCTTGCAGAAATCTAGATATACAAAGGCAACTCAATGCAGAGGTGCAGACAAAGCCATCCCAATAAGATCTGTTCCAACGTACATCTTTTTCGTAACATTTAAAATATATATATTACAGGCAGATTTAGGATGAAAATCAGCATTGGGCAGAATGCAAACTCTTCCGAGATAACTAGGCCCCGCATCCTGGCTTTGCGGTTCCCTGCCAGAGACAGATGATGGCGCAATTGCCTCACGTGCACGTCTCCCTGTGTTTCTTGTTGTTTCTTCCGCGGCAGGAGCGGCTTTGTGATGCGCATGGACCGCGCCTCTCCACTGCTTTCAAGTTCGACGGGCACTGGAGAGGCGGGCAGCCACGGAAAGGGAATCTTGCTTACAGGAGGATTCGGGCTCTCCTGCAAAACTCCTTCGGAGCCTCAAGCTTTGCTTCGTTAGCGGAGACAATAAGGCAAGCGATATTATAGTCCATGTGCCATAATGCCAGAGACCAGCCGACTTTGAAAGTGGGGGACCATCCTCGAATCCCGACCCCAATTCACATCTCTTATTCTGGACAAATCCATAATCATCCCTACAAATAAATAAAAAAGCGTAATGTTACATAAAGCGCTTTGATGCCATTGGGCCAAGTTTGCGCTATATAAAACTTAAAAAAAAGACTGTAGGTAAGGAGATTTGATCAAGGTTGTTTCTCTGTATGTTCTTCACTATAAAGCTAGAGGTGTTCACACTTTTTGAACCATAATATGCATTTTGTTAAATAAAATGTTGCGTACTAAATGTTAATGGTAAATGTTGAATACTGTTGGCGTGGTATCATGCGTTAAAAGCTAATGGAGGCCTTGGTTCGCAGGTCATGTAGCCAGGGCAGGCTTTAGCGCTGGTGGCGCCCTGTGCGACAATGTCTGTTTGCACCCACCCATGACCACCTCCACCACAGATTCTCTCACTTTCCCCCTTTAACAGTGACCAAGTCTCCATACCCACACTCTCTCAGATGCATTGAATTAGTTATATAGCGCTACTCATACCAGCGTAGGGTGTCCAATCACTTTGCATCACACACACACATTACACAGAGACAATCAATCATACGTGTGTAAATCAGTGTATGGGAAATGTTACATAAGCCAAAGGACTGTGAGGCAGATCTACAAGAAATTAACGCAGCGCGGCGCCGCAAGTCATTTTGCTGTTCTGTGCTGCGTTAGTTTCGAAGCACAGGGATGCGACATATTTATAACAATATGTCGCATATCTGTGCTTCCCCCTTTGTTGGAGCACAAACTGCTGCCATGCGCTGGCGCAGTCATCCTTGCACCATGGTGCAAGGATATCTGCGTAGTGGGGAGATGGTTTTGTGCAGGAAGGAGCACCTTCCTGCACAAAAACAAAATTGAGGTGATTTTCCCTTCCAATGTGTGCTGTAGAATGTAGCACGCATTGAAAGAGGAAAAAAACGAGGAGAATTAAAAACATTTCTTCTCGCTGCACCACGCTACGCCACTCCAAGGGTGGCGTAGCATTCTGACACATTTCCAGATTTACAATTTCTTGTAAATCTGGAAATGCATCAGTGGACATGGGTGTTGCGACACTCATGTCATGCCCCTCACATGCAAAGTGTTCCGTGAACAGGGGAGGTATTTACAAGCACAGTTTAAGTCATGCAGGGTGCCTTTACCTGTGCTTGTAAATATCACTCAGCAGGCTGCGCCACCACTGCGCCACGCAACGTGATGCATCAACGGCGCAAGGGTCTTGTAAATCTGCCTCTAAAAGCATAGAAGTCACAGGTCATCCATTCTGGTAGGCAGTATCGTTTAAGAGTGCTTGGTGTGGAGAAGCACAAACTCAGAGTCGAAAAAGAAACAGCATAGTTGGGCGTTTTCTTTAATAATAAGAATCGATTTCTAGCCAAATTAACCCTTTATGCAACAATAATCTATGTTCTAATGTATACTTTGCAGTATGTATGCAATTCTATGATGAAAGTTACGTTTAGTGTTGAATATTAGGACATTAAGTTCTAAATTGCAAGTGACAAAAGGATGTCTCTTTTAAAAGCAGTAACCTGCTGATCGATCTGTTTACATTATATGCACTCTGTAATCAACTTGGTACACGTTCTTTGCAGCTGGCATATTAACCCTCTGCACTAACTTCACATAAGTCAAAACCTATACTATACATAACGCTGATCTCTCTCCAGGAAGATAATTAATCACACAAGTTCTCTAGGCATTTTTGTGAGGCCTGGTAATTGCTGGGCAAAAGAAACGCTGCAGCAGGTGCTTCAAAAACATAATAAACTGGCAAACACGGCGCCCCCGGGAAGCCAGCACCCGGTGCGGTGGCACCGGTCGCACCGCCCTAGAGCCGACCCAGCATGTAGCACGTTGCTTAGCTACAAATAGTAGTTTAAGAAAACAAGGGTACCCCAATAGTAAAACCAGGGGTTAAAGTCGTTTTTTGAGAATGAACAATGGTTTACGGTGGCCTTAAAAGGCCCTTATATATGTGAGAAATTTAGTAGGTATTATTTGACTTAATCAAAAAGTGGAAGGGAGCATATTTTTGTAGGATAGCGTATAAAAAGCAATTTTATTCTATTTATAAACATGTACTTCGAATGTTCTTAAACATATATTTCAGGTGCTCACATTGGTGACAAGGTGCATAGGGTGACTAAGTGAAAATATACAATGAAAAAAACTATATACAAATGTCACACAAACAAAAGGATATATTCCACATAAATATATACAATGGGGCAAGGAATTTCCTCGAAAGGGTCGATGGCGTTTCGATCTATTTTAATTTAGATCATCATCAGGACATGGTGAGCTTTCTCTGGTTGATGGAAAAATGCTTCCATCCAATTAGGCAGAAGATTATTTGGTAGCCAGTTATAACATTTGATATTTAGTGTTTTCCAACAATAGTGTTCAATTAATTTTCTAGGTGTCTTAAGACGCCGGAGCAGCGAGGTAGAGCCATCGGACCCGCGGACGCGGTGATTAACTCCTGTCGGGACGAGGTCCAAAATAATTGAATAAAAGAAATAGATCGGCAACACCTGGCTCGCATAATTAATGAAATTTGACTATCGGAATCTGGATTGGGGGCCACCATGAAAACCCAACACCTAGAAAATTAATTGAACACTATTGTTGGAAAACACTAAATATCAAATTTTATAACTGGCTATCAAATAATCTTCTGCCTAATTGGATAGAAGCATTTTTCCATCAACCAGAGAAAGCTCACCATGTCCTGATGATGATCTAAATTAAAATAGATCGAAACGCCGTCGACCCTTTCGAGGAAATTCCTTGCCCCATTGTATATATTTATGTGGACTATATCCTTGTGTTTGTGTGACATTTGTATATAGTTTTTTTCATTGTATATTTTCACTTAGTCACCCTATGCACCTTGTCACCAATGTGAGCACCTGAAATATATGTTTAAGAACATTCGAAGTACATGTTTATAAATAGAATAAAATTGCTTTTTATACGCTATCCTACAAAAATATGCTCCCTTCCACTTTTTGATTAAGTCAAATAATACCTACTAAATTTCTCACATATATAAGGACCTTTTAAGGCCACCGTAAACCATTGTTCATTCTCAAAAAATAGCTACAAATAGTGCCGCGAGTTCAGTGGCACGGGAGAACAGGGGTGTGAGGGCTCCATTCCACCCCAATTTTACCTGTTCTTTTTTTTTTACTGCCAAACGCGGGAATGATGTTGATTTCACTTTTTTGCTTGCATGAGGGCCCAAGGCACCCTTGTTTTTCCAATATGGAGGTAGACTACGCGCTGTGCACCTTAATAGCATGTGTATTGTTCAAAAGGCATGTCTACAGTTCTGTATTCAATACATGGCCACCCCCTTCATCAGAACATTTATGACAAGACCATTGTCCTGCAGATAACCCTGTGCAGGGCATGGACGTCGATTCACCAAAATGCCGTGGGTAGTGGAAGTGACATCACACACCCTTTGACCTTAATGACATCACAGGAAGTGACATCATATGACTTTTGACCCCAAATTATTCCAGTAGGTGAGGTCACGTGACACTAATTGTGCAGACATCACAATAATTGGCATCACTGACTTTCCATTATAAGTGCATCATTAATATGAAAATACAACACAAACAAAAGTCTATTTTAGATACCACCTATAAATTATGGTCTTCGAAAGTGGTGGGAAATAATACTTGCTCTGAATTGTAGCAAGTGTAGCAAATGAGCTATACCTCCTCTACAGAGGGGTCAGAAACAGAGAAAATGTTTTTAAATACTGGGTCAAATAGTGCATTGTAAAGCACATTTTTCACATGGATTAGCTAAAATGTCATAGGCTCTGAATGGGCTCTCATTAAATATGCATGTCTTTTCATGCTGTGCTAAACCAATCAACCTCATTGCTTCGAAATGTGCTCTGACGCCACCATATGTACAAAATGGTCTCTCGCATGTCT
The DNA here is from genome assembly GCF_964263255.1 of Lissotriton vulgaris. Taxonomy (NCBI): domain Eukaryota; kingdom Metazoa; phylum Chordata; class Amphibia; order Caudata; family Salamandridae; genus Lissotriton; species Lissotriton vulgaris. The sequence continues at coordinate 546,551,684 of NC_141699.1, read as the reverse complement.
GGGCCAGCATTTAATAATGGTTGCTTCCTCCCTATGCCAGGTATTGCCTCCAATGTGCTAGCGTGTGCATTTTACCATGGCTTCCCCTTATTCCAAGACTTTCCTCACGTATGCCATCACCAGAATTTTTCCAATGGTGCCCCATATGTCAAGAATTACTAGTTGTACGCCAACAACAGTATTTCACAGTGGACCAAGGTTTACCTCTAATATGCCAGTACAAGTATATTATCAAAGGTATCTGTAGTGATCAGAGTTACTTTCAGTACATCAAGTTCAAGTTCCAAAATTTGTATAGCGCACTACTCACCCAGAGGGTCTCAAGGCGCTTGAGGGAGGGTGGTGATTTACTTATCGAATATCCAGGTTTTTAGTTGCTTTCTGAAAGAGAGGTGGTTCTGAGTGAGGCGGAGGTGGGTGGGGAGAGAATTCCAGGTTTTAGCCGCTAAGTAGGAGAAGGGTCTTCCCCCCTTGGTGGATTTGTGGATGCGCGGAATAGCGGCGAGGGCTTGATTGGATGATCGTAGTTGGCGGGAGGGGGTGTAGAAGGATAGACGCGTGTTGAGGCATTCCGGTTCCAGGTCGTAGAGGGCTTTGTGTGCGTGGGTGAGGAGACGGAACGTTATTCTTTTGTTGACAGGGAGTCAATGGAGGTCTTTCAGGTGGTCGGAGATGTGGGCTTGCCGAGGGATGTTTAAAATGAGTCTGGCAGAGGCTTTTTGGATGCGTTGGAGTTTTTTCTGTAGTTTAGCTGAGGTTCCGGCGTAAAGGGTGTTGCCGTAATCCAATCGGCTTGTGACCAGTGCGTGGGTGACTGTCTTTCTTGTTTCAGTGGGGATCCAATGGAAGATTTTTTTGAGCATTCGTAGGATGTTGAAGCAGGATGATGAGACGGCGTTGATTTGTCTGGTCATCGAGAGGGAGGAGTCCAGGAGGAAGCCCAGGTTACGTGTGTGGTCTGTAGGTGTGGGTGCGGTTCCGAGGGCCGGTGGCCACCATGAGTCGTCCCAGGCAGAGGGGCAAGATCCTATGATGAGAACTTCTGTTTTGTCCGAGTTTAGTTTTAGACGGCTGTTCTTCATCCATTCAGCTACTTCTTTCATTCCTTCGTGTAAGTTTGTTTTGGCGGTGTTTGGGTCTTTGGTGAGGGAGAGGATCAGCTGGGTGTCGTCTGCGTAGGAGATGATGTTGAGGTTGTTTTGGCGTGCGATGGTTGCGAGGGGGCTCATGTATACGTTGAAGAGGGTGGGGCTGAGTGATGATCCTTGTGGTACGCCGCAAATCAATTCGGTGGCCTCTGAATTGAAAGGGGGGAGGCGGACTCTCTGGGTTCTTCCGGTAAGGAACGATGTGATCCAGTCCAATGCCTTTTCTTGTACACCGATGTTGCTGAGGCGTTGTATGAGGGTGTTATGGCAGACTGTGCCGAAGGCTGCGGAGAGGTCAAGTAAGATGAGAGCAACAGTTTTTCCGTTGTCCAGTAGTGTTCGGATGTCGTCTGTAGCTGCGATGAGGGCGGTCTCGGTGCTGTGTTTGGCTCGGAAGCCTGATTGAGAGGAGTCGAGGGATTTGTTGGATTCGAGGAAGGTGGCGAGCTGACTGTTGACGGCTTTCTCGATGACTTTGGCGGGGAAAGGGAGGAGCGAGATGGGGCGGTAGTTCTTAAGTTCGGTTGGGTCAGCCATGGGTTTCTTCAGAAGGGCGCTGAGTTCGGCATGTTTCCAGTTTTCTGGGAAGGTAGCAGTGTTGAGGGAGCAGTTGATGACGTCTCGGAGATGGGGTGCGATGATGGAGTCTGCTTTGTTGAAGATGTGGTGGGGGCAAGGGTCGGTTGGCGATCCTGAGTGGATGGAATTCATCAGGAGGATGGTGTCTTCAGTGGTGATTGGGTTCCAGGCGCAAAGGTTGTTCGAGGGGAGTTTTGGTTCGGGGGTGGGTGGAGTGGGTTGGTCTTCGGACTGGTTTTGAAAGCTGTTATGTATTTCGGCGATTTTGTTGTGTTACATCGGCACAAGTATTTTGCCATGGGTGCCTCCCTAAGCCAAGAATTTCTTGGGTATGCCTGAGCACATCGAAGATTCACACGCATAACACTACATTCCCAGTCTCCCTCATTTACATTCACTCACTCACACATATTCTCACTTGGTCTCACTCCTTCATGCTCACTTTCTTTCACTCCTTCCTGTCACTCATTTCCACTCACTCTCACCCACTCTTACTCTGATTCATTCATACTCACACTCTCTTTTACTCTCAATCCCTTATTCTAAGTCACTCTCAATTGTTCTCACTCACTCATTCTCACTTGTGGTTATGCTCATTCACTGTCACTCACTAATTCTCGGTCACAATCTCGAACACTTCCTCACATGTATTCTTGCTAATACATTCTTGCTCACCCACCCACCCACCCACTCTCACTCACCTGCAGTCGCTCTTACTCAGCCTGGATCACTTACTAACACTCAATCTCACAAATGCTCACCCACTATCTGTGAGTCTCACTCACACCCACACACACATGCTGTCACACACAGACACACATGTCCACACATACACAAGTTTTCGTTCTCATGGTCACACTCTTACCCACAAACACATGCACAACCTACATTTAAAAGCATTTCTATTACCTCAGCTGCCAGGGAAGGTCCATTTTTTTTAAACACACAAAAATAGAGGGTGCCACCCTGATGCCAAAAAGGGTGAGCTACACCTGTGTTCCTGGCACCGAGTCTTCCATCTCTGAGGCCAGTCAAGGCTGGACTGGGAACCGAAAGACGCTCTGGCAAATGATGACATACCAGCCACCATTCTGTGCTAAGTGAGCACAATGAATTATCCCTACAATGAGAGCTTATGGAGAGTTCTCACCAAAGAAATTTTCGAAACAAATGTGGAAAATGGCGTATTATACCACAACGTTTCATCATACACCAATGTCCCCATCTGCTTTTTCTGATAATTCCTCTTTTGCTCTCGTTCTTTCTTTTAACTCTTGCCTCGCTTCCCTAACCATAACACCTCTTTACCTTCTCTCTTCTTGTCTCTCCTGCTTAGTATCACTCTCTTGTTTTTACCTCCAAGTTCTTCATTCTCTCTTTCGGTGTCTGTGCCATTGCTCCCATCAGTGTCTCTCCTTAATCCTTTTCACCAGCATTCCTTTTCTCGCTTGCACACAGTTGCTCTTCCTCCATCCTCTCTCTCTTTCTCTGGATACCTTCTCCCTCTCTTCCTCTCTTCGCGTCCCTCCTCCTCTCCCTTTCTGACCTTACCTCCACCTTGCCTTTTTCTTGCTGTTCCTGTCTCCCATTACTGCTTTCTCCTTTCTAAACCATTAAAGGCTCTGCCAACTAGCAACAGAGGTAGTGCTCCTCAGACCTGCTCTCCAGTAAGGAAGGGTGTATTTTAAGACCATGTAGAGTTTAACAATATGAACAGGCTGGACACTGGATGGCCATAATTCTCATGGGAGGAATTGTATAGGAAAAATGCAAGGGTAAATCTGGAGACAACATAAAATAATGGCAATAGATAGAGAGGTGACCCCTGATGACTGTAGCAAACTTTTAATGGCAGGCAGGAAAATATAAGACAACTGCTGCTTCCTAAATGAAAACAGAAACTTTAAACCAGTACATGCCAGCAGACACAAACAAAAACAAGTTACATTAGGAACAAGTGTTGGAGTGAATGGATATTCCTCAGCAGATAACTAGCTATCAAAATCCATCGAGCAGCAACTCTACATGAAACATCATGTGTAGGTTAAAATGGAGAAAATGTTGAGGCAAGGTATATAAAAGTAGACTATAGCAACTGCTGGTTATATAGATTTAGCAGACACCATACTTTTTGTCCCCATGTGCTTTATTTTCTCGAGGACTTACAACTGTGTATGCTTCCTAAACAGGTGGTATACCAGCTTCTGCCCAAGCACACACACACTCACTCACTCTCTGCTGAAATCTAATGGTACAGAAACTGTCTGGATCCCTAAAAGTTGGCTGTTGTATTTTATGAAGTAATTCCTTTTTAAATTTCGACGTTGTTGTATTCATACTTTTTATATTTTTATATATATTGGGATATTTGTATAGTGTGTCCAGATATGTATACTTATGCCTTGTACTTTTCTAAGATAAAATATAACTTTTTATGGTTTTCTATCATGTAAACCGAATAAAGTATTTTGAAAATGAAAAAAAATAATGGGGCGGTATTTGTATTTGCCCACAGTGATGCTACATTTTCCACAGGCATACCTCAACTTGTCTTGCAATGCTCCTGCAACTTTAATTAATTGGTCACTATCTACAGTCGTCATCTTTGTTATTATTTAAAGGGGCAGCAACAGTACATTTTATCAGTGTTTATATGTTCAGCGGGACTGTGTCTGCCCATGTTAGCAATTCTGCTATATTATAATGGGCTGTGCCTTCAATTTTGTGCTTCATTTCTGCTACAAAGTGTAAGCACATCTTAGCAGAATTGTTATAATTGTAATTGGCTAGTGCATACATTGTCACACTGAGGGAGTTCCATAGGCAAGATTTCACTTTCTGTTTTTTGTACACACTAAGTTTTTCACACAGATACATAATTTAGTTAGCTTTTTGACCCACTGCTATTTTTTGTTGGTGTAATTGCGTAGTTAGGGGCTATAGCAGGTCTGGTCGTTAAATTCCCCCTAGGACCCTCTATCCTCAGTGCTTTGTTGTTCATGTGCAGCCTCGGCTGCGGGTCCATTTTAATTTCAATATCAGTATTGTATAAACCCTCGAGCAAGGGAAATAAATAGGAACTACAGTGTTTGAGAGTTATCTTTAGGCACGTCATCTGTGCTGGAACTCTCTCATTATTATGGCCACCAATTTAGGGTTGGCTTTCGACGAAGCTGAAGTGCAGTCAATTTTGGCTGATAACCCGAGTGTTTTGGATTTACTACCTACTGCTCAGGTTAACAGCAATGATGAATGGGCAAAGGTCCTGATACTTAAGAAAAACCAGGCTAGAGTCTGTGTCCACGGGATTTCTATGGCAGAATACCTACGGGAGACTTGTGCCCCGAGTGGATTGATCGTGATTAATGCTCCTCGCCTGTTCCTTGACGATAAAGACTTCTTAAGGGACTGGTATCTTATCGCCTGGAAATGCACCTGTGATTGGCTGGTGCTCATTATAAAGACCGCTAAAAAAACGGCTGATAAGATTCTAGTAGAAATTCAGACCCTAGAAGGCCAAATCAGAACAACTGTCACAGGCAAAGCCTTCACAAAAGGTCAGGATGAGGGAAATAAAGCAAGTAAAGAGTTCAGAGACTCCATATTGTTTAGTAAACTCGAAAAGTTTAAGAAAGACCTTGCAAAATTCTCTGCTGAAAAGGTGTATCCCTACACAAGTGATACTTACGTACTGGCGCCATTTAATAAAAATGGACGTAAAGGGGGATCGACGTATGGTACGTCTAGTTCAGAGGAAGGGTCTACTGACTCTGATTCCTCCAGTCATGGGAACACACCGAATGCCAATAGAGGGAGAGGTAACAACAGGAGAAACTGGAGAGGCTACAACCAACACTTTGGCCATCCACAATTTCCGCCATGGTGGCAACCGAGACCATGGGGACCACCACCTTACCCTCCGGCCGGGGGACCTTTCAGCCCGCAACAGCTCTATCATGATTACAACCAACAGTCTTTTTTAGGGCAAGGCCAAGGGCGGTCGAGAGGACGGCGGAGGGCACAACAACAAGGCCAAGTGCGCTGGAATCTCCCTCCTCAAACGATGGATCTGAGGAACGGGAAGAAGATCCCCCAGGAACAACCGGGGACGTCAGTAGGGCAAGCCTCGTAATCAATCTTAGTTCATATGTGCTTACTGACATTGAGGAACAAGTCCTTAATAAAGGACTGGGGTTTGTTACTACCAATAGAGGGGACCCTTTCATTGCCAAGATTGAAATGGGAAAATTCTTCCGCAAAATAAGGTTACACTACCTGTTTGCGAATAAGCTTGATCACAACTTGGGGACTGCAGCATTTGAAGAGAACACAGGCCTCAAGAAGTTTTCAACGTTCAATCCCACCACCGTTGGACTTCCAGCGAAGGTATTGGCCTTCAAGGAAGCAGTGGACCATGACCTGAGAGAATTGTATCGACACCAACAAAACCCCTTTATCAATTTGTCAAGAAAAGACCAAGAGGCAGTTAAATCATTGGCTAATAACGAGGCAGTGGTAGTGAAGCCAGCAGATAAGGGTGGGGCAATAGTCCTTCAAGACTCATGCACTTATCGTCATGAGTGCTTACGACAATTGAATAATACTAAGGCCTATCGTAAGCTCACCAACGATCCCACTGAGAGACTCACGACGGTGATTGGACATATAGTAGAAGAAGCATTGTCTGAGGGGTGGGTTACCCAGAAAGAGGCTCAATACCTCTGCACAGTGAACCCCAGGATGCCATATTTCTATGTACTGCCTAAAGTACACAAGGCGCAACGGCCTCCCCCTGGTTGCCCCATTATATCGGGCATAGGTTCATTGTTGGAACCCCTATCAACCTTCGTCGACTTTTTTCTGAAACCTCTAGTTAGGGAAATGCCAACATTCCTTAAAGATATGAAAGATGTTCTTAGAATTCTCCCTGACATTGAGTTTAATAAAGACCTTGACATGCTAGTATCTTTCGATGTCTAAAGTCTGTATACATCTGTCCCCCAGACTGAGACGCTGGAGGTGATCGAGGGGCTCCTGGCAGAGAAAGATCTGAATTCAATCACGCCGGTGAGACTAATTATGACATTGGCCACCTTGGCTATGACTTAGAACTATTTTCAGTTTGAGGAGTCTATCTACCTGCAGGTTAGCGGGACTAGTATGGGCAGCGTTTTTGCCCCTGGTCTCGCTAACCTGTATGTGCACAAGTTTGAGCAGGACCACATTTTCGCAGACACCAATCCACATCTAGGGTGTCTGCGACTGTGGAAAAGGTATATAGACGACGTCCTGGTGGTCTGGCGTGGAACAGTTGAGGAGCTACAGCTTTTTCATAGCTGGTTGAATGAGAGGAATCGGTTTCTCAAATTTACCATTGAATTTGATAAACACCAACTGGCGTTTCTAGACCTGCTCATTACATCCACACCAACGGGCCTACAATCTGAATTGTATCGGAAGCCCATGGCAAGAAACTCCCTATTGAACTATGGAAGCTGCCATCCCAAGGCTTTGAGGGACAATTTGCCCTATGGGCAATTTCTCCGAATACAGAGGAATTGTTCTACGAAGTCTGCTTTTGAGGTCAATTCTTGGACTCTAGCGGCAAATCTGGCAGAGAAAAATTATCTCAAACGTCTGATTCGGAGTTCAAAGAAAAGGGCCTCCAATAACAACAGAGAGAGTCTGCTTGAAATTTTGCCCCCTAAACCAAAACAAGAACGGATCACATGCGTTAACACGTTCTGTACACAATCTAACCAAATCCAGAAAATTGTGAGGAAACACTGGAGGATTCTGAATACTGGCACTGACACACTGCCGCCTCCTCTGTTCGCTTTCAAGAGAGGACAGAGTCTGAGAGACCAACTAGTTCATACCAGACCTAAGAATACCATCCCCCGAGCTGTAGGGACACTTTGGGACCTGCCGGTCGTTACAGGACATCATCCATGCGGAAACTGTGCAGCCTGTCCACAAACATCAAAGACGTATAACATCGATATTGGCACTGATCGTCCTTGGCAGCTGAGAAGGTTCACGAACTGCAACAGCACGAACCTTATATATCTGATCACTTGTCCCTGCAATAAGAAATATGTAGGGATGACGACCAGAAAAATTAAGGTGCGGATCTCTGAGCATAAGAGTTCGATCAGATGCTCAAAACAGGCCACCAGATTAACTAATCACTTTTTGGAAGTAGGGTATCTACCGACTGATCTACACTGGACAGTACTAGATCAACCATTGATTCCATCCGAGGTAACAGACACTATTGCCTTTCTGTTCAGACGTGAACAGAAATGGGTGTTCAGGCTCACATCTGACAAAATAGGGTTAAATGAAGAAATTCCCTGGATGTCACTCTAAGTGAAGATCTTAAAAAGGCTATCTAATCACAGTATTAGATTTGGCCCCCGTAAGATGTCAAGATGGCTAACATTCTCTGAAATATACAAGCCCTCAGACATGAGTGCGTGTCTGGGACTTTGGTTTCTGACAAAACTTGTTGTTTTGTGCCACTTTGTCTTGTATAAGGTGTCAATAAAGTTATCTGATTCAAGACTAATCACAGTATTAGATTTGGCCCCCGTAAGATGTCAAGAAGGCTAACACTCTCTGAAATATACAAGCCCTCAGGCATGAGTGTGTGTCTGTGACTTTGGTTTCTGACAAAACTTGTTGTTTTGTGACACTTTGTCTTGTATAAGGTGTCAATAAAGTTATCTGATTCAAGACTCTTCTTCCAGGAAAAAAATACTAAATTAATAGAGAGTATGGAGGATGCCCCCACTGCCTTAGCACAGCACCAGAGCAGCATGGAAAATGGGAAGAAGAGAGAAGGAATGGATGGGCACCGAATGCCAAAGGCCATCTTGGACAAATTTGATACTCCCGCAGAAATAGAGTTTGCGCAAATAGCCCTTAATATTTCATCTGGCTCCCCACTGGATCCTCTACCCCATAAAGTGGTAAAGGAATTTGGGGCGGAATTCTTTCCCGTACTCCGCCAGTTATGTGGTCAATCCCTTGGCACAGGCATTGTACCAAGGGAATGGAAACAGGCAGTTATCACACCCCTGCTAAAAAAAACGAATTTGGACCCCAGCTGCCACAAGAATTACCGACCCATCTCGCTCCTGCCGTATCCAATTAGGATCATGGAACGACTGGTCAGTAGGTCTCTGTCCCTCTTCCTGGAAACAAATAACATCCTTGAAGAGGAGCAATTTGGGTTTAGACCAGCCCACGGGACCGAGTCAGCTCTGCTGATGGTCTTGGACAACCTGCGAATGAGGGCGGACAGGGGAGAATCAGCAATCTTAATTTTGCTGGACCTGTCCGCCGCGTTCGACACGGTGAGTCATGACATCCTACTGACAAGGCTGAAAACATTTGGAGTAGAAGGAGCGGCGCTCGACTGGCTGCGTTCATACCTGACAGATAGATGGCAGGCAGTGGCACTCCCTCCATACCAGTCTGAGTTTGCTAAAGTTCCACATGGGGTCCCACAGGGGTCTGCGATCAGCCCAATCCTTTTTAATGTTTACATGCAACCCCTGATGGGCATCATCAAGGCTCACGGCATTAGCGTGATCAACTATGCGGATGACACGCAGCTGATGATTTCCCTTGATGGCGCCCACGCAGAATCACTTGAGACATTTCACACCTGCATGCGGGAAATGGCAACTTGGCTAAAAAGTAACTCCTTACAATTTAACAGCGGTAAAACTGAGATATCGCAATGCAAAGTGGGAAGAATCGCCAGAAGCCTGCCTGTTGACTTCTGGCCTTTAGCCTCAGATGGACCACTGACATCAGTAAGGACGGTGCGGAATTTGGGGGTCAGCTTTAATGACAACTTAAATCTGGAGACCAACATCAACAAACAGGTGAGCAGCTGCTTCACCCTAATGCGGGGCCTACCAAAGCTGTTACCTCTCCTTCCAGCACAGACCAGAGCAACCGTAGTCAGGAGCACTATTCTTAGCCGCCTGGATTATTGCAACGCTCTGTTACTGGAATCTCCTGCATATTTGATTTCCAGACCCCAGAGCATCCAGGGGTCAGCAGCCAAAATGGCACTCTCTTGAGGACGACGATCCTCCACCACTCAAGCTTTAGCCGAGTTACACTGGCTGCCCGTGCATCAGAGGATTCTTTTTAAATCTCTATGTACTGTCTTCAAAGCAGCACATGGTGTGGGACCCAAACCTTTACAAAACAAATTTAAATGGTATGAGCCCACACGAACCCTTCGGTCAGCATCCACTAATCTCATTAGCGTACCTACAATCAGGAAGGCTACATACGGTGGCAGAGCCTTCAGCATAGCAGCAGCCCATCTCTGGAACAGCCTTCCCATTGCAATTAGGAAAACAAGTGAACTGCTGCCTTTTCGCAAAAAGGTAAAAACCTGGATCTTCCCTAAAGCCTAACTACCCCAGAGTAACCTGGTCAATCCCCCCATCCTGCCCTTGATGCTCAGTTCTTAGACGCACTTTTCATAGCGCCAGGATGCCCGTAGGGTTGCAGTGCGCTTTAAAAATGACATAAATAAATAAATAAATAACTCTAGGTCAGCATCGGCAATGCATGAGCCATAGCCTCTCTGGTAATATCTGGTGATTGTAAAGCCGATATAGGTTGCGCAGCTACGACGTGCTGTGCATGACCCACATAAGTTTTTTCATTCGTTTTTTCTTTCATTGTTTCTAAACGGGTCATCTTATTTATTAGTACCACAATTGCGCATAGTTTAAACATCTAAATCGATAAACAACGGAATGCAAAGTAGAGAATGTCTATTGAACTACATTTCCCTCCCATCCGAGTGCGGGACACTTTGATGACGTCATACGCACGGGCGACGTTGCCGTCGGAAAGAGCTTAATGGCCACAATCATGCCGTGTCGGTACCTCCCCAAGAGACAGCCCAGAGGGACGTCCGGGGTACCGACGGACAGGTAAGAGCGGGTCATATTTCTTCCGAGTAGCTTTTTTAGCATCTCTAGATCGGTTGCGAATGATGCGGCCAAGGTATTCTGGTGTGGGAGTACAATGGCTTAGAGTCTGTTACGGTCACAAGTGTGTGACTGATGGCGCGATCTAAGTAATGGACTCATTATAGAAGCCGAGCGTAGCGAGAACTTTTCCATGACACGATCAAGCTGTACAGAAGTTACGTGTCTGAGAGTGGGTATTTATTATTTGCATTGTACTACGAGCAGTACGTACTGGCGAATACGTTCCATATGAAAGACGGCATGGCCCACACATTCAGTATTCGCTATCTAAGGATGTTTATGAGAGGCTCTACAGCGCGTAGCGGGTCGTGAAGGACTGGCTGAGTACTGTTGTTTCTCGGAGAGTATAATCCTGCAGTGTAAATAGCATTTCTTTTATTCCCTCCGCTAAAGCGGTGCTCCAAGTACCTGAGCTGAAGCCAGGTGAGGTGGGGCTGTTCCTTCCTGCCACAAAGGTGAGTGAGCATGGAAACAATATATGCATGGGGCAGAGTTGATTGCCTTTTTTGCGTCTGACAATGTATCAGCTGGTAAATGAATTTGATTAATTGATCTCAAGATTCATGAACATGATAATAGGAACTGATTGTGCTTTGTTTGTCTTTCTTTTTAATGTATCTGGATTTCTCCTATGGACTCTTGCATTATGAAGTCAGGAGGATGGTAATTTATCACGCTTTCAGGTGATATTATTCTGTTTTATCTTTAGCAGTAGCATTAATGGTCCTGAAGAAGCAGCAGGAGACCACCTGGCTCAGTTGTCTGCAGAAACATGTCGACCTAAGATACTCATTAGTAGTTATTTGTTACACTACTACTTGCACTGTTTTTATTGATTTGGGATTGAAGGGGTACAGAATAAACGTTTTTTTTCCCTTGTCACTACCCAATCTTAACTTATTCCATTTTTCACTGATTCACTTTCACTTTATTTGGCACTGCTACTCAGTTGTCTACAGACACATTTCCCATCCCTTTCCACCCATCACTGTTATGTTCGCTCCAGATTAGGCTTATAACATCTGCCAATCTGCTGTGGGTACTTTACCTTCGGAGTTTGAGGGTCCCCAGATGATGAAGGGTGGTCTTGTTAGATGACTGATGGGAACTCTTTCACACTGAGGGAGTTCCATAGGCAAGATTTCACTTTCTGTTTTTTGTACACACTAAGTTTTTCACACAGATACATAATTTAGTTAGCTTTTTGACCCACTGCTATTTTTTGTTGGTGTAATGACAAAAAAAAGGTACCATATTTCAAGTTTACAACTGCCAGGAATAATAGTAATAAACCAGGTGTGGGCATCATCTTTCCTGTGCGTGGATTTTGTCAATATGGCAAGTAATATAATCCTTATTTGCTAGTGCCACATGTGTTTCCTTGGTGTACAATAACAGTGTATCAATGTCTGCTAATAATGAGTAAATAAAATAGATAAATCACTAATGTTTACATTTTAACAGTTGGCAAAAGGGCATTACCACCAGTCCTCTTCATCAGGCACATTGTCCAACTGAGCTGGCTTAAGACAGCGAGCCAAACTCTACTAGCAGCTTTTTATGTAGTTGAGGTTTCACAGTATACTGTACTCTTTCTTTTGTTGTCCGCTTCGGCCACCCAGAGCCCGCTCTACCTTTTACCTGAGCTGTTCTTGTGTTCTCGTCTGCCTGGGTAATTTGTGCGCCCCATGTCTTTAGTAGCTGTTTTAGCTGAAATCTATTGGGGCTCTCACAGGAGTTTAAAAAGGAACAAAGGGACGAAAGGAAAGCAAAGCAGGGTCCTACTTTGGAGTGAGGGAGCAGGAGCTAAGTCTGAGCAGGCCATTTGCTTAGTTGCCAAGTTTGCAGGCAACTTATGCGTGACATTTACAAGTTTCATTTGGCCTATGAATGACATTCTATTGCAAAGCGTGTGACACTTTGAGTGACACACTGACATGAGGAAAACCAAGCAATGAAGTTTATAAAAGGAGACAAAAAGGAAGAAATTGCCCCAACTCTTGCGCCTTGAGAAGCTCTAGAAAAGCCCCTGAAACAAAACCAAAAGGCCTGAAATGGAAGGTCATTAACCCTACTGACACTACTGCCACTTGATCCTGATGGGTAAACTCCTGCTGTTGACCTGCACCTTTCATCATCAAAATTCTTACTTCATAAAATGCTTTCTCTGGGTGAGCTTTCCTCATGATTCTCATCACTGGTCACGAAAGGGAGGAAGCCAAGGGGTGAAAAAGAATGGTGGGGGGAGGGCCCGAAAACTGACCAGGCAGCTGATGAAAGGTCAGTAAATACACTGCATATGCAACAGTGCATGATGTTCAGTGTAACACAAAAAACGTACTTGTTTGTTAAGCAATGGGTGCTGTCTATGAGGTTGGCAGGCTACGTATGTGGTTCTCTCCTGGTGGCTGACACTGTTCCTTCAATGCTTCATATATTGGGTGGTTGGCCACTGATGCTCAGTTTAAACCACCAGCTCTGATACCACCCCTACTGCCTGCTGTAAGGAGAGCCTGCAATGGCTATCCTACTGCCACTTGCATAGCGCCTTGACTTGTCCGGGTACCCCGAGCTGGAAACATTGTGTGCCCCTCTTCGCTGAGCCCACAGCACTCTATTAGCATCTATGAACTGTATGTGATACCACCCTATATACCATTAAAGATGAAGTATATTTCACAGAACCTGGGGGACTGGAACAGTATGTACTAATAGTTGGTTCTGTCGAGCAAGGCCGAACTTCTTTAAACTTTACCTGTGTATTAACCACTAGGAAAAGTCAATCAATTATATATATTCCACATTGTATACCATTTAGACACAAAAACACACTGAGACTGACGCAATAGATTCAAAAAGTGAACAATATATTATCAGTAATATATCGTGTAGCACACAACATATACAAATACATACAGGCACGAGACAATTCAACACCATATATCATTACATACATAGAAAAGTGCCATGTAACCAACATAAACCATCATTTAACATTTACAATACACATTGAAAATGTAAGAACAATTCTCAGGCATCTGTGATAACTTAGCAACTAAATTAGCACATATAGCCTTATTATTGAGCAACGATATGTGAAGTGCTAGTACGGAATGTCTGATCTGTACGTCGCCGTTTCGACCCCTATTCAAAGAGTGTGAATGAAAAACATCTCCCCGGGTATTCTTCAGGACTGAGGATATATTTCAAGGCAGCCTTTATAACCTTGTGATTACTAAAAGTAATGGGTGGCTCCTAAAAGATTTGGTAAATCCTCCAATGGTACCAATGTGATCATCCAAAATGTGTCCTACTGTCGTGTAGAGCCTCAACTTCTGTAGTATATCCTCCCATTAAACATGATTCAGACAACAGGAGTAGACGGATGCAGACGCACCGCTTTTTAAAGAAACACGAGGTTGCATGAAAAGATTTTGGCGCATATTTCCTAGCCTTTGGAGTTAGACAAGGAATTGAATACTACCGAAGTTGGGGCTCTACAGGAGAGTTTGACCCATTTTGTATTGTCACATTGGTACCAATGGAGGATGTACCGAATCTTTTAGGAGCCATCCACTACTTTTAGTAATCACAAGGGTATAAAGGCTGCCTTGAAATATATCATCTGTCCTGAAGAATACCCGGGGAGATGTTTTTCATTGACACTCTTTGAATAGGGGTCGAAATGTCGACGTACAGATCAGACATTCTGTTGGACTTGGCCCTTCTGGCAGGTTCACCCCTGAAGTTTTTGTTGTTATATGTAACCTGGGGATGGTGATTCCCACTCTGAGTGCGTGTGAAGAGAGAGACCTGCCCTTCCATAAGAATGCATGGGGAATGTATGTGTCCCTGGTAGTTCCCGATGCAGAGGGTGTGCAGGGTCGAGTCTGGTATGTGTGAACTCGGGAGATTGAATGCTGCGCAACGGTATATGCTGTATGATTGTGTCTAGTACAGAAGCGCCACTTTTAGAAGTTGGCATATTTGTGGAATGTGTGTCTGGCGTGTGATTGGCTGAGGCAGGCTGGTGAGCCTGGCTCCAGGAATCTGGGAGGGTCTGCCCCGGTGGTGAATGGAGTGTTTAGCATGCTGATGTGAGGGGAGGAGTGAGCCTGGGCCTGCTTGTGGATTGGCTGTCTGGTTTGAGGGTCCTGAATGAGGCTGGGTTTTCCCCACACAATGCTGGCTCCACCCCCTGGGGTGCGTCTGATGTCCCTGGCCTGGTCAGTAAAAAGAATCCCCCATAACCAGTTCTAGCTGGTTCCCCCGTGCCTGCCCCTTTAGACAAAGGATGTTGTGTATAAAAAGGGTGCTGTGACACTCTGGAAATGTTCTTGTTCCCAACTTGAATCTACCAGGGGCTGCTGCTTCTTGGGCTCAGGGTTGGATTGCCTCCCTGGGCCCTGTCCTACTCCTGGACTTCTGATGGCCTTTTCCCTTCTAGGAGCTGCTGTGCTCCACCTGAGGTCCTGGACTTCCTATGGACTTTGCTATTTTTCTTCTAGCGCTTGGGAGCGCTTTCCTCTGACCCCTAGCGTTTGGGAGCGCTTTCCTCTGACCCCCAGCACTTGGGAGTGCTGTTCTTCCTACCTAGCGCCTGGGAGCGCTGGTTCCTGCCCTCTAGCGCATGGAGCGCTTTATTTATGTTACTAGCGCTGGGAGCGCTCTACTTCCCCTTATAGCGCTGTAACTCTGTCCTAGCGCCTGGGAGCGCTGTGTCCAACAAGCTGGTGCCCACCCGGCATTTGCCCTGTTCTACGGAGGTGCCTGACGCCCAGCGAGTGCCTACCTCGCCTATCCCCTCATTTGGCGTATTTACGAGGGAGCCTACTCCTCGCTAACCCCCCGAGTTCACCACCGCCAGCCCGGGACCCTTCATGATGCCCTCCCCCGGACCGCGCTGGGATTGGCTGCCGGCCCGGGCTTGGCTGCTGACGTCTCCCGGGCCGTGCTGTGATTGGCCGGCGGCCCGAGGAGCTGGTGAGGCGGCTGGAGCGAACCGAGAAGGCAGGGTGCGGCGGGAGCCTACTCCGCGCCCCTGCTTCCCCCGAGAAGAACTGCTATGCTCCCCCCCCGGGGCCCTCAGGAGCGAGAGGGAGCCCCAGAGAGCGAGGAGAGACCGGCGCCGGACCGGTGAGTGCAGCGAAGGGGAGGGGGCGTCGGGGCACATTGCCGGTGCCCGCCCCTCCCCTCCAATGACCCTTCTTGTTGTGCTAAAGAGGCCCGTGGGCCCCCAGTGATATAGAGTCCCCCAAGAGGGACTCCGCCTACCTTTTCCTGATGAGCCTGCGAGGCTCGGTCCCCGCAACCTCATGGGTGAGCCCCGAGAGGCTCCAACGTGTCCCAGTGTCCCCG
This sequence comes from Lissotriton vulgaris, assembly GCF_964263255.1. Lineage (NCBI taxonomy): Eukaryota > Metazoa > Chordata > Amphibia > Caudata > Salamandridae > Lissotriton > Lissotriton vulgaris. Next base: position 546,535,567 of record NC_141699.1, on the reverse strand, counting down.
AGCCCCGAGAGGCTCCAACGTGTCCCTGAGCCCCGAGAGGCTCCACCATTGCCCCTTGCCCTCTCGAGCCGGCGAGGCTCCGCCCAGCATCTTTGTTCTTGAGTCCTAGAGGCTCCTTCATGGCGCAATTATTCCCCCGAGCCTGCGAGGCTCCCACGATGCCCCTCAGCTGACCAGCACTTCGTGGGCAGCTGCCACGTGTAGGTTTGTCCCTGGCTACCAGCAGCCTGCCCTGAACATCGTGACATTGGGCGTCCTAGCCCCAGAAAGGCCAGCTGGCCGGTGGAACGCTATTGGTTAATATTAATGTGATTCGGAGAGTTATTACATGTTGCCCTGCTGATGAGGCCTCTGTTGTGTTATGTACCTTGTCCTTCCATCCCTCCTGAATATCCGATGTCCCATGTATGTTGATCCTGGTTAGAGTGAGTTCTACTGCTAGTTCCATGAGGCTCCTGGTTGTTATGTGTTCTAGTACTAGTTCTAGGAAGCTCCCAGTTGATATGTGTTCTAATGCCAGTTCCATCATGTGCATACCCCTAGCAGTGGTCCCTTGGCCCTGCCCTGTACATAGTCCCTTGCAAACCCTGCCCGTGACCCTGGCACCTTGTAAAGTGTGTGTTCCTATGTGTCCTTTTTAATACAAAGACTAATTTTCATATATACCTGGTGTGGATTTCCTTTTGTGGGGGGGGGCCCAGGAGGTTGATGCTGGGGTGCGTGCGCAAATGCTTTACACATAGCCTCCGAGATAGGCCTTGCTGCTCGCGCCACGTTACCTAGAGGGCGAGCAGGGGTTGTCTTGGCGTGTGAACCCCTGGCCCTGACGGGGGAGTGGTGGTCTCTGACTGACTTTGGCGCAAGCCCTGGTCGGCCGGGGATCCCATTTCCTACACATTCCATACCAGCACTTCACTTATCGTTGCTCAATAATAAGACTAGATGTGCTAATTTATTTGCTAAGTTATTACGGATTGTATAGTGTTGAATTTTCTTGTCCCTGTATATATTTGTATATGTAGTGTGCTACATGATATATGACTGATAATATACCATTCACTTTTTTAATCTATCGCGTCAGACTCAGTGTGTTTATGTGTCTGTATGGTATACAATGTGGAATATATATCATTGATTGGTATTTCCTAGTGGTCAGGACAAAGATAATGTTTAAAGAAATTCGGCCTTGCTCGAAGGAACCAACCATTAGTACATACTGTTCTACCACCCTATTTACAGCACAATTAAAATACGCAATACAGCTAATTGGAACTGCACCAGGTAACGAAAAAGGTCAGAGGGCAGATACCCAAGTCAAATACTGAAAGGTGGGCTGGGACCCAAAACAATGTTTTTGTTTTGTGTGGTGTAAGTCAGGGGTGGGACCAGAGGGAGCTTAAATACAAAGATTAGGTTAGGCTTTAGGTTAATTAAACAATTTGCTGGGCTCAGGCCGTCGATCACCATTGCAACCATAGGCTTTAATTGCTTGGCAATGGTAGGTGATATTCCGAATCGGCTGGGAAGCATCACTATCAGATAATATATATTTAAAATAAATAATGCATGCTAAAACTTTACCTGAATCTTTAGAGGTGAGAGGTACAACCAGGCATCCTGCAATCCGAGCAGTTAACTTATTGGCTGTAGTGTAAATACTGAATGTCTGACTAATTATCGACAGACAGAATATCGATATACAAAAATATCGCAACACAAATATCGAGGGACAAAATATCGGGATGCTATCTTTAAAAAGGTAAGTACCAAAATATCGGAAATAAAATATCGAATGTAAAAAATATCGTTTTTTGTAAAATATCGTTATATTTTAATTAAATAAAAATATTATATTAACAAAATAATAATTATGAATGTAATAAACATGTTAAAAAAGTATAATATATTATAAAATATTAACAATTAATGTATAAAAAAAGAATTATTAATAAATTTATAATACATAGTATATTTTTCATTAATAATAACTCTAAATTATTTATTTTAATAACTTATAAATATATAAAAATATAATAATATAAATATAAATGTATATACATACAATAGTAATATAAATTACAATTCATAACAACATAAAAGTACTAAACAAAATACTTACATTACATATATATAAATAATTTTATAAACATAATTTACTTTTATAAATAACAATTAATAACAACATAAAAGTAATAATAATAAAATTATAAACATAGATAGCGTATGAGTACAAATTACTATTCCAACTCCAGAGAGCGCAACAGTAGGGAAAGTGTTGGATAGCGTAGGGGTTAAAATTACTATTCCCACTCCAGAGAGTGCAACAGTATGGAAAGTGTTGGATAGCGTAGGGGTAATAATTACTATTCCAACTCCAGAGAGTGCAACAGTAGGGAAAGTGTTGTATAGCGTAGGGGTAAAAATTACTATTCCCAATCCAGAGAGTGCAACAGTAGGGAAAGTGTTGGATAGCGTAGGGGTAAAAATGACTATTCCCACTCCAGAGAGTGCAACAGTAGGGAAAGTGGTGGATAGCGTAGGGGTAAAAATTACTATTCCCACTCCAGAGAGTGCAACAGTAGGGAAAGTGGTGGATAGCGTAGGGGTAAAAATTACTATTCCCACTCCAAAGAGTGCAACAGTAGGGAAAGTGTTGGATAGTGTAGGGGTAAAAATTACTATTCCCACTCCAGAGAGTGCAACAGTAGGGAAAGTGTTGGATAGCGTAGGGGTAAAAATTACTATTCCAACTCCAGAGAGTGCAACAGTAAGGAAAGTGTTGGATAGCGTAGGGGTAAAAATTACTATTCCCACTCCAGAGAGTGCAACAGTAGGGAAAGTGTTGGATAGCGTAGGGGTAAAAATTACTATTCCCACTCCAGAGATTGCAACAGTAGGGAAAGTGTTGGATAGCGTAGGGGTAAAAATTACTATTCCCACTCCAGAGAGTGCAACAGTAGGGAAAGTGTTGGATAGCGTAGGGGTAAAAATTACTATTCCCACTCCAGAGAGTGCAACAGTAGGGAAAGTGTTGGATAGCGTAGGGGTAAAAATTACTATTCCCACTCCAGAGAGTGCAACAGTAGGGAAAGTGTTGGATAGCGTAAGAGTTAAAATAACATACTTATAAATAAAAAATAACATTTATTAATCAAAAATTAAACTATTACATAAATAATTACCAATTCATTAAAAATAATTACCAATTAATAAAAAGTATTTAATAATTCCTACAAATGAATACTTATACATAATTATAAATTACTTCCCACCCTATTCCCCTATAAACTCACAACCCACTACACAACATATTTATCAAGTAATCAATATTTATCGATTAATCAATTAATTAAAATTAATGACCAATTAATTAAAAATATTTAATAACTCCTACTAATTAATACTTAATTTAACATAATTAACTTATTTCCCACCCTATTCCCCTATAAACCCACAACCGGCTACATAACATATTTATCAATTAATGTATTAATTATAAATTATTACCAATCAATTATTAATTAATTACCAATTAATTAAATTTAATTATTCATTCCTACTAATTAATACTTATTTTAACATAATTAACTTACTTCCCACCCTATTCCCCTATAAACCCACAACCCGCTACATAACATATTTATCAATTAATCTATTAATTAAAAATTATTAGCAATTAATTAAAATTAATTACCAATTAATTAACTTTAATTATTCATTCCTACTAATTAATACTTATTTTAACATAATTAAATTACTTCCCACCCTATTCCCCTATAAACCCACAACCCGCTACTGAACTAAAATGCTAAATTTAATTAAATTACAGAAATAAATACTTAAAAACATATTATATACATTATAATATACAAAAAAATTATTAGAAAATCGATATCAGTAACATCGAAATTATTTACATCGATATTACTACACATCGATATATTTAACTTCGATATTACTGATATCGATATTAAATAGTGTCGATATTACTTACCTTCGATATTGTGTTACATCGATATTTAAACCTCGATATAATTGTATATCGATATTTAAATTTCGATATTATGTCTGTGTACCGTAAATACTAAGGTGCATGAACTCTCCAAGATCCGTGTTCTTTGCTTCCGCTCTTACAGAATTACCTCACATGCATTCTGAAAAGATTAAACTCCTTCAAGCGCAGGGCCTTTCTTTTCTGTATACTTTTTGTGAAGCACCCTGGGGTAATGCTCAAATCAATCCATGGCCGGTCTGGCTGTAGCCCAGGGATCTCAGTGACAGTGCCAGAGATCGCAGGGGCAGGCTAGGCGACGCAACTGGGACCCCTGGCGACCCTTAAATGAGGTCCATGGTGCAAAGCTTAAGTCCTAAAAAAAAGAAGTGGGGGGACTCACCAAGTTAAACAGAATGGGTGGGACATCACTGCACCTGACATCATAGGAAGTGACATCACTGCATGTGACATCACAGGTAAGTGACATCCCGGCACGTGCCAGCACATGTGGCATCATAACCCATAACCTCACAGGAAGAGGCATCATATCTTAAGACCTCACATATGTTTAGCAGGTCTATCATCAGAACATTTGAGCACATTACAATATTTAATAAATTAGATATTGCATTGGGGTTGTGCCAAAAAATTGGCACATCCCCGACGCAAAAATGTGGGCTTCAATTTATGTTTTTTAAAACCCTGCCACAAAGAAATTGGCAACAAGGAGAAACGTTACAGTAAATCTGTTTTGCTTAATTGGTTGTAGTGTCTGTATTTTAAAATATCTTATGGGGTTAAGGCACCTGCTGCAGAAATCTGTGTGATAGCTAAGTTTCAGGGAATGATAATAATGGTAAGATCTCTGGAGGATAACATTTGCTGGAGAGATCTGTGTTTTGCCTAATCCTAGTTTTAAATCAAAGTAGTATAGAGGGTTAATATGTCTCCTGCAAAGCACATTATGTGACACGCAGATGACAGCTTTTAGTTTTATGTAAATGGGTAAGTGCGCTACTGCTTTTAATATATAGACCCTTTTTCTACTTGCAGTTCTTAATTTGTAGTTCTTCTAATATAGCACAGTGAGGTTTGAAAGACATGTGGCCCATACACCTTGTAGCCCTCGCTGTCTTATGTAACACATCATTTATATTGATGTACACATATATGATGTATTCAAAAAGTATAATCTTTACGGACTGAGTAGCGCTAAAGCGCTAAAAAATAAATAAAGCAAAATAGTGGTATTTGAATTGTTATTTGTGTTAATACTCCAGCGACAAACAGATCTGACAGTCTTACAGTGCATGCCTATCTTTCATATACAGGGACTGACAAAAGTCAAAAGCATTTCTCTCTTAAATATCCATGAAGTGATAAGTTGTGAGCCTTTGTTTCCCCTCCATTGCATCTAGGTGTGAGGCTCCCGATATCCTCCAGCCTGGTAACTCCAACAACAAGCACTGGCGTTGCCAATAGGTCTCGCAGTAGGAAAGTTGGAGCTATTACAATTGCAAATAACAATACCTTTTTTTTTTGTTTTCATTTTAAAAACATAAAGGGCTTTGTCATTTACAAAACCAATAGCTCCAACTTTCCTACTGCAAGACCTATTGGCAACGTGGAGATGCATGGAGATGAATGAAACGCCACCACATATACTGTTTGTTGCACGCAGTACTCCATGTTGATTTCTGCTAGGCAGCCTACTTTAAAAGCGCACATCAATACAAATATATGTTCAATAATCGTGATGCTGCGTGGAGATGAATGAAACGCCACCACATATACTGTTTGTTGCACGAAGTACTCCATGTTGATTTCTGCTAGGCAGCCTATTATGGGTGGGGGATGGCCTTCAACTCTGAAGAATCCCTTGTGCCCGCTTTGAAGTGGAGTGTGGGGTTTTATGGCCCTTCCCTCCATCTGCCGAGACGTGAGCAGCATATGGCGGCCCGTCGGAAACAGATGCTTGGATTACTAACCTGGATTGTTGCTAACCTTCACTGGGGCCAGAGCTGGCTTTGGTCTAATCATTTTGTCAGAGTGGTATCGGCTCAGTCCCCGGCAACAGAACTGCGATCTTATTACGCATTTCATGTGCATTCTGCAGTGCCACGCGTGTTTGCAGTTCAAAGCACGTATGCAATCTTTTTTATACATTTACATTTTTAAATAATTACACTGTAAATGTAAAAATACAGTTATAAGACAGTATTTGTCAACATACACACCCCTAATAAAGTCTGATAGTAATAAGATATCGGTTTTCTTGTAAAAAGAGACATGGTATGGGTAAAATAGGAAGTTAGAGAAACGTTAATAGTTCATACATATAGAACTGATTAAAAATGAAGTGCATATAGCACATATACATTTCACTGGGGATATAATGCTATAAAGCATGGCACTGTAATTCTTAACTTGCACAATCAAATCTAAAATTGAGTTGTCCATCATCCATGTTACGCTAGATTCGATATTTTGAAAGCGTGTGCACACGCGGCTTTTTTGCTGCAGAGTACAGTCTGAAGCACGAAAAACCCTGTACATGGCTACACGCTCTATGTACTCCTTGTAGCACTTAGGACCGCGCACAGCGTCGCTTCTTATAGGCTATCCCACTCAGCGCCTCATTTGTCTAGACTTTATTTATTTTTTTAAAGTGCCACAATTTCATCTTTTTTAATTTTCAAAGCTCTTCCTGTCATGTGCCATGGTCTACATTTAGTGTCTTGTTAACACTGCAATGCTGCCCTGGGTCTAATCATTTCGGATCAGTGGAAATAATAAAATGCTTGGTCTTCCAGCGCACATCAATACAAATATATGTTCAATAATCGTGATGCTGCGTGGAGATGAATGAAACGCCACCACGTATACTGTTTGTTGCACGCAGTACTCCATGTTGATTTCTGCTAGGCAGCCTACTTTAAAAGCGCACATCAATACAAATATATGTTCAATAATCGTGATGCTGCGTGGAGATGAATGAAACGCCACCACATATACTGTTTGTTGCTGGCTACAGGTGGGAGGGGTCAGGAGCACAGGCCGCGCGGCTGACCTACATTCAGACAGCTTCAGTGAAGCCACAGAGGGGGGAGCAGGGGAGGACTGCCAGAGACCAGGGAAGAGAGAAAGCATCCAGGACGGAGAAGAGATGAAAGGCGGAGCGTGGCGGGGGTGCAAACAGAAGTATAGGAGACGGAGGGGGCAGCAAGGCAAGAAAGACACAAAGGACGGGTGGGAAGAAGTGGAAAAGGCAACGCCAAGGGATGACAGGAATAGAAAGAGATAGGAAATGATGATTTTTTTCCCCCAATCACGTGCAGTCCCTAGATGGGCGAGTTAGGTGGAGAGCGAAAGCTAGAGAAGAAGCTGCCAAATGTGGGCCGGGAAACTGAAAGTACGGCCGGCCTGTGGCCGGCCATGAATAATTAGGGGAGGAGAAGCCGCACAGCACACGCTGGGAGAAGCCCTTTGATATGCTGTGCGGCTTTGAAAAAATGCAATTAGGAGGGAGGGAGGGAGGCTGATGCGCGTGCTTGTTTGGTCACGTGATTCACGTAAACTTAAAGAAAACCGCACGAACGAAACCCTTGGTTTCACGAGCGTTTTGAGGACATGAATTCTCGCTCCGCTCAATGCGCTTGCGCGCATTGATAGGTCGCGAGACCTAAAAAGAGACCTAATGGTCTCTTAACTCTGGCTCTTGTTATGGGCGAAGATGGACCCCTTCCCCACTTGCATGTTGCTGCTCGGAACAAAAGCAGACAACCTGTAGGCGCTGCTAAAAAGTGTCCCAGTGAGTTCAGCATATTTCTATGAATTCTGGGAGAAATCGGAAAGAAATGTGGCACTCCGCTGAGAGTAGACAGCTTGCAGCAAGGTAGGCGGCATCTACCCTTTGAAAATCGTGGGTAGACTGTTTCTACCTGCAGCCACCCTCGACCCGAGCCCTGACCTTACCTCGCCACAGATCATGGTGTCTGTTTACTGTGCGCAGGGCACGTCCAGACGCTTTTGTGAATAATATAAACTAGGCAGGGTCCAATTTGTGACCTTCTGTAACCCCCTGTAATTTGCAGTGAGTGCAGGGACGCAGGCCTGCAAGGCACAGCTGATCTAAGTCTCTGCATTCGCTTTCCCAAATGTTTTTTTTTAAAAAGCAGACCATACCCATTAAAGGACAGGTGCTGCTTTACAAGTAAAATGTTCCCCTGTGTTAACCAGTTACTAACCTACCTCAGGGGTCAGTTACTGATCAATAGTAAATGACTGCAGTTGTGGTCACAAACCACTGATACATCACTTTCTGAATTATAAATAGGATGGCAGTGCCCTGTTCCAGTCCCTCCTATTCACTATCTGGGAAGAATCACAAAAACCCTCAAACAAGAACATTGTAACAAGCATTGACAAAGCCAATAGGTCTCAGCAATGCCAGAGCTATTTGGCCTTGTCAATTTGAATTTCTTTCAGCCATGTTTTCTTGCAGCAAATCTGCTGTTCAGCATGACTGAAAGTTACTGAAATCTCAGAATCACAGGGTGTTGAGCTGACACCAAATGTCTTCGCTCCCCTAAGTTGAGTTTATTGCCCTGCCCCATCTAACACAAAAAAAGCGCTATGACGTGGCCTGTGATGGCCGCATCACAGCACTTTTTTCAGTGACTGAGGATAGTTTGATACACATAGTTTTTTACTGTGCAGTATTTTTGTAGTCAATATTCTGACATACAAGTGAGAGGGGAGGGGCTTTGCTGGAAGTGAGGTAGTTTCAAGGCCTGGCACTCCAACCCTCCATCATGAATAAATACTTGGCTTCAAGGTTCAGTGGTGTAACAAGTGTACCATTGACCAGAATACAAGCATCAGTGTCCGCCCAACTCTGGTTCAGGTAACAAAAGACAGCCATAATTCAGGTACAGGAGGCCTCTCACGCTGCAGTCTCCTGGTGTCACTGCACCTGATGTGCTAATGATAACTATGCCCCGTCAGTGCTAATGATTAAATTATTCAAATAACAATTTGGTCAAGTTTGAGAAATAAATATCAGCCTTTCATCTGGTCCATGCTGTACCTGGTGTCTAGGAAGAATATTCAAGGTCTCTTGCCCCAGTATTTCTTCCCCATTCATGTAATGCTCATGTTTTCTTTACCTTAAAAGTCCCTGCTGAAATCAAAACTATAGTTCTAATGCATGGGGAGGGGTTTGAACAGGTACAAGGAAGACTTTCCCACATAACTTACAGTCAGTGCTTCTGGGCTTTAAAGGAGTCTGGGGCTAGGGACATTTAGAGCGAGGATGGACAAACATATTGTGAATTTATGCGATTGGTGACTCACATAGGGCCGGATTTAGGAGTTGGCGGGCACACCACCGACCTGCGGCGGTAGGGGAAACTCTGACAAGCTGGTGGCATCTGACCGCCGCATTATGTCCTTCCTCACCGGGCTGGCGGTGTGCCTGTGGCGGTCTTGTGGCAGCCACAGCGGCTCATGCTTTAGCTTGTCTGCAGGGCCAGAAGGCAATACCACTGTACTACAGCGCCTCAATTGTCCTGTGTCCACTGTTGCCATGCACAATGTCGTGCATGGCACACAGTGCACTCACGACAGCTGAAACATAAGGGGCACAACATGTGCCCCCAGCCACTATACCTACCAGGCGCGCAACACTCACATAACCCCCCCCCCCCTGTCGTGTGTGTGTGTGTGTGTGTGAGCCTGAGCGGAGACATCTTCGTGGGCTGGCGACCTTCTGATTTGCAGCCGCACCCGAGTACTTAACAGGTCTTTAAAAGACCATTTACTTGTAAATGAGGCTTTCGTTGTGTGTCCACCCCTTCTTACAGCCACTCTGCCTGTGGTTGGAAGAATTAGCCCCCCGAAATATTTGTCAGCCCCTCCCGAAATTTGGCTCTAGTTGCCCGCCTGATACCTACTGGGCTGAATCGCCCTGAAGCCCTGTTTGGGGTCCCTTACCTCCCTTCACACTGACCTTTTCATGGCAGGGTCCCTGCCATGAAATGGTTGGCAGAAAGGAAGATCGTAATCCCCATGGCAGTCCACCGCCGGCGCGGGACCTGAGATCCTGGCGGTGGTGGCAGTCTTGCTGTTACGACAGTTTCACCGCCGGTGACCTCATTTGGCGGTTGGACCGCCAGGTATGCGGGCGGGCGGACCGCCAAAAAGCAACGGGGACCCAGGACCGCCAACTTCTGAATCCGCGCCCAGATTCTTTTTCACGGTTCTGACCTACCTGTGGCTTCAAGTGTCGCTGTGACATGTGCATGCAGTTTGCACAGGTCTTACTCCTCCCAAGATGGCTGAGTGAGTAAACCTTCATCGATATCATCTACTGCGACGTAGAGGGCATGAGTTCAGCCTTCCATTCCTCTGAGTCAGTAAACTGAGTATCATTTAATTTAGTAACAGCGTCGCCTGTATTTTACAGTTGTTAAAATGCATAAGTATACATATAAAACATAGTCTTACTGTCTCCATTGTTACACTACCCACTTGTGTGAAATATCACGCGTTAAGCCTTCATCAGCCTAAAGCGCTGTGTGATCCACGCTATATAAACTCTCTGAAATAAATACATTAAAATACAAAAACTCGAGGATGTTGAAACCTCCTCGAGTGCCTATTAGGAAAACCCCTTTTTATGAAACGGTTAAAAGCGAGATGATAAGATTTTCATTGCAGCACAACTTCCGACTGGGAAAGGCTTTTTATTCTCTATTTTTCAGATCCCGACAATGTTTTTTTGCGTGACGCACCCTAAAGATTCTACGCACTCTGGACAAGTGTACTGTATTATTATATAGGATATTATATGTTAGATTTTCACTGTTCTAACGAAACTGCTCATATTGTAAATCACCTCCCCCATACACACACACACATATACGCCCATTGTTTTTGTCCACGCTATATATAAAAGTGCAAATAGATGTATAGCTATGTGTGCCCCAGTGGGAGGGCTCACGGCAGAATAAAAAACATTTTTAATAAAGCAAATATTTAGGCCTCTGACAGCAGCGCTATCCTATAAGTTGGAGATGTGTTATGTACTGACGTCTAGGACAGCAAAACTCAAAATACAGAGCTTAAAGAGGCTCACTTTACCACGAGCCTCAGAGCCCTGTTAATAACTGTCGTGACCTCTGACCTGTAAACCTGCTGAAGCGTGCCTTTTGGAGCCAAAGAGGCGGCCAATGGGGCTCTGACTCTGTATCCGGTGGTATTTCCAGGTTCACGGAGTTCCATGCTGCCCCCCCCCTAAACATTCCACCCTGGGGAGGTGCATGGGGGGTGGGGGGGGGGGGGGGGGGCTGAACGCCACACCCTGACCCAGCCATTATCAGGTTGACCCATCCAAGGGCTAGGGGGCATTGGCATTCTTTAGTGGAGGGGGTGGGGTGGGTAACGAACTCACTGAACCTGAAACTTTCACCTGTGCGTCACGTGAGGGAGGGAGGGAGGGTCCCGTTTCACGCTCGTGCTTCAACACGTCACCAGTTAAGCAGTCTGACGCCTGTGAAATGTGTAATCCGAGTGTGTGGTTCTGCTTACTTACGCCCGCACCGTGTGAACAACCCGAGAGGAATTCAGAATTTGCCAGTTCAATTAATTAAAATCTTTACAGTAAAAACATATACATGCACCCCCACACCCCTCACAGATAGAGTGTAATACAAACAAACCAGCAGTTCAATCTTATTTCCACATTTCATTTATAAACTCTCAGTGTCACCCCTCCAGGTGCAGGCCTGAAAAGGGTCCTCAGTAAGTACAGCACTAGCCCCGTTAGTTGCCCTCAGTGTCACCCCTCCAGGTACAGGCCCGAAATGGGCCTTCGGCAAGTACTGCGCTAGCCCCATTTATTGCCCTCAGTGTCACCCCTCCAGGTACAGGCCCGAAATGGGCCTTCGGCAAGTACTGCGCTAGCCCCATTTATTGCCCTCAGTGTCACCCCTCCAGGTACAGGCCCGAAATGGGCCTTCGGCAAGTACTGCGCTAGCCCCATTTATTGCCCTCAATGTCACCCCTCCAGGTGCAGGCACGAAATGGGCCTTCGGTAAGTACTGCGCTAGCCCCGTTTATTGCCCTCAGTGTCACCCCTCCAGGTGCAGGCCAGAAAAGGGCCTTCGGTAAGTACCGCGCTAGCCCCGTTTATTGCCCTCAGTGTCACCCCTCCAGGTGCAGGCACGAAATGGGCCTTAAGTAAATATTGCACTGAAGCGTGGGAAAGTATTGTAGTTACCAAAGGCAGCTTTCCATAAGTATTGCACATTCCTCTTTATTGGACTAACTTCCTATAGCATTCTAAATGGGCTCGCACGGGCCCACAATGGACACTGAACTTGATAAAACTAGACCATAGGGGGTATTGCTCTAATCTCGTGATAGCCCTTAAGGTTGCCTCTGTGCCCTCAATCAGCCTGGAGTGGAAGGTATCCCTTTACTACACTCAGATTCATCAAATGCTGAGTTTCCTCAAAAGATTCTATAGTAAAGAGAGAGCTGTCAGTAGATATTGCACTAATCCCGTTACTGCCCTGAGCTTTCTGTGGCACCCTAAGGCACAATCCGTTCCTCGGCCACATCCACTGTCATCAGCCTGCTGCTGCGCCACACAATGTCAATGCCCAAAGGGGAATCTTCAGTAAACATCGCACTGATCCCATCACCCCACTAAGCTATTTTGTGTCACCCTAGGACAGACACCCTACCTCATACGTGCCCAACACCAAGGCAACCTATATTAAATGTTGACATCTTCCCACTGTCTCACCACAAAGGTTTCCTAGACCACACCGCAAAAGCAGCATCACTAAATATTGCACTGTTCCCTTTATTGTACATCTCCCCTATAAAACCCTTCCCAAGCCCCCTCAACTGCGGCTTTTTAAAGTCCTGTTCATGGTGGGAGCCGTTCCTGATTCCAGTACCTCCTTCGAGGGCTCAATGACAGGATGGCCCATGACCTCTGCTCGACTAGCTGTCACCTCTTTCCGAGATATGCAAACAAGATCAGATTAGGAGCAATCTCGTATTCCTGTTCTTTTTTTTGAGAATTCAGTGCCCTAGCTCACAGCCCACCAGTTTTTTAGGTCTCGCCTGTCGATGCGCATGCGCATCGAGCAAGGCGAGAGTATTGGCACTTATCCGCTCTTTATCCACACTGCAAGGAATCGTGGCGATTCCTTGCAGTGCACGAGAAATTTGAGCTCAATGCGCATGCGCATTGAGCTTAAATGCGCGTGCACATGCCCCCAGCCGCCTGCCTTGCCTACTCTCTCTCACAGCCTCCCCCAGCTCCGCCCCCTCACTACTTGATTGCACGGCCGCTAGGCCGTGCCTCCCCTACTCTCCTCCCCCCTCCTCTCCTCCCCTGCCTGCCTGCCGCTAGCCTTGCCTACTCTCTCTCACAGCCTCCCCCAGCTCCGCCCCCTCACTACTTGATTGCACGGCCGCTAGGCCGTGCCTCCCCTACTCTCCTCCCCCCTCCTCCTCTCCTCCCCTGCCTGCCTGCCGCTAGGCCGTGCCTCCCCTACTCTCCTCCCCCCTCCTCCTCCTACTCTCCTCCCCTGCCTGCCTGCCGTGTCGCACCTCTCCCCTCTCCGCCCCCTCCCATGCCCGCCGTGTTACGGTGAAAGGCTTGTTGTTTAACCCAAGTGTGCATATAATCCAGATATCTTCCAATAGAAATCGGTGCTCCTTTTATGGGAAGGATGTTTTTGCGTCTTGTTTTTGGAAAAGCATGTTATTTAAAAAAAAAAAGGTAAAAGAACATTGGTGGTAGTTAGATACATCTGAGCCAGCGGGGTCTCTTTTCTTTCTGATTTGAATGGTCGTTTCTCTCATTATCTGCGAACCTAAGACGAGCCGAACATGTATAAATAAACCGGTTCCACAATGGATGTTTTTTTAAAGCAAAGATTGCAACACAGCGCAAGAACCGTTGAGAAAGAAAAGCGCGAGGCAAATTCCCAGCAGGCTGCTCCTGTTCTCTCTCTCCGCCCTCCCCTTTCTGAGAAGCCGTGGAGTTTTTTTAATGCAGCTTGCTCGCTCGCTCGCTCCCTTCCCTCCGCTCCCCTCCCCCGCACGTAGGCTCTTGGAGAAAGGAGGGAAAAAAAGCTCCCAGCCTGACTCGAAAATCAGCCTCGTTTCCTCAGAAACCGCAGCTGCTGCTAGAGCAGAAAACACGTCAGGCTGGCCCTCCAACGTACACAGATGTGCCTTTGTAACTCCACATAAATGCTGGGAAAGGATTGCGCGTTGGAGCAAAAAAAAAAAAAACTCCCATGCAGGAAGAGGCGAATGTTTCGTGCAGGCTATGTTTTTACCCTCGATGGTGCCTTCCTTCGCCCCTCCCCTGACCTTGTGTAACAGTTACTTTTGAGCTTTAAAGTTGTATTTATTGTTGGTGACTGAAAGGATTTAGACTTGAGGAAGAAAAGGCATTCCGATTTGCAGTGAATAACAGTCCGCTTTTAAGTTTTTTACTTTCGTTTTTTTAGGTTTTCAAAGACCGAGGTAAAATGTCAAGCTGTGTTTACATGGGAACCTTTTTATTTTGCTCTAGGCTAACTTCAAAGTGTGAGCGTTTATAGGAAAGAGGAATGCAGTATACTTGCTCCAAAGAGCCTGCTTGTGCCTTTTAAAAAAAAAAAAACCTCACTCACCCTCAACCCCTCACCCTCACTCACCCTCACTCACCCTCACTCACCCTCACCCACCCTCAACCCCTCACCCTCAACCCCTCACCCTCACTCTCACTCACCCTCACTCACTCACCCTCACTCACCCTCACTCACTCACCCTCACTCACCCTCACTCACCCTCACTCACCCACCCTCACTCACCCTCAACCCCTCACCCTCACTCTCACTCACCCTCACTCACTCACCCTCACTCACCCTCACTCACTCACCCTCACTCACCCTCACTCACCCTCACTCACCCTCACTCACCCTCACTCACCCTCACTCACCCCCTCACCCTCAACCCCTCACTCACCCTCACTCATCCTCACTCACCCTCAACCCCCCACCCTCACCCTCACTCACCCTCAACCCCTCACCCTAACTCACCCTCACCCTCACTCACCCTCAACCCCTCACTCACCCTCAACCCCTCACTCACCCTCACTCACCCTCAACCCCTCAACATCAACCCCTCACCCTCACTCACCCTCACCCTCACTCACCCTCACTCACCCTCACCCTCCCTCACCCTCACTCACCCTCACCCTCACTCACCCTCACCCACCCTCACCCTCACTCACCCTCACTCACCCTCACCCTCACTCACCCTCACCCTCACTCACCCTCACCCTCACTCACCCTCACCCACTCTCACCCTCACTCACCCTCACTCTCACTCACCCTCACTCACCCTCACTCTCACTCACCCTCAACCCCTCACTCACCCTCACTCACCCTCAACCCCTCAACATCAACCCCTCACCCTCACTCACCCTCACCCTCACTCACCCTCACCCTCACTCACCCTCACCCTCACTCACCCTCACCCTCACTCACCCTCACTCACCCTCACCCTCACTCACCCTCACCCTCACTCACCCTCACTCACCCTCACCCTCACTCACCCTCACTCACCCTCACTTACCCTCACTCACCCTCACCCACTCTCACCCTCACTCACACTCACCCTCACTCACCCTCACTCACCCTCACTCACCCTCACCCTCACTCACCCTCAACCCCTCACCCTCCCACAGTGCAATAGGTCTCGGAGCATTTGAGTTAGAGCTTTTAGAAATGTTTATGGCTTTTTTTTTAAAATTCTTTAGCATTGGCTACAGGAAACAAAAATGCTAAAGATTTAAAAAAAAACCCATAAACAATTCTAAAAGCACTAACTCTAATGCTGCGAGACCTATTGCATTTCCAATGCTTGTGCTCATCTGTCTCCACTCTCATGTACCGCACGAGGCGCCTCGAGGCCTGCCTTGATTCACCTCTTAGACAGCATTGATGGCGCTCCTGCATGACCCAGTGGTTAAAATAAAGAACATTGGTCGTAGCCTGCATTTCCTCAATGGAATTAAACTCTTGCAGGTAGAAATTGCATGAATCAGCGACTCCTGTGGTTTGCTGCACCGTCTGCAACCCGAGAGGTAGCACTGCTGTCTAAGGCGGGGGCTACCAAAAATCGTAACATGCTTCTGAGGTCTTAAGCTGATCTATCTGTGTAACCTGCCGAGTAACTCTGTTGTCTACATACCCTGAAGTAGACAATTGTTTGAGGTATTAAAGAAATGAATAAACCTGTGGTTTGAGGATGGTGCTTGTAAGAAGTATTTATCACAGGCATTGTGGGGCTTCGGGATCTGAATCAGATAACATGCGCTGTTGTAAAAATGTAAATTGATACTTGTATAGCGCACTACTCACCCGCAAGGGTCTCAAGGCGCTTGTACGAATACTGCTGTGGAACCCATCCTGTACGAATACCGCTGTCGAACCCATCCTGGCTTTCCCTGTGAGGCGTCCACTCCTGGGCACCCCCAAGGTGGAGGCCAGGCATCCTTAGCATTGTGGGGGCCGTTGTGGAGATTAAGCAAGCTATTGCCCGGAGTTGCAGAGTGGGACTCCATGACTGGAATAGGCACCGAGGCGAGAATTATCAGGTCCGTGGAATTTTGAGCCCAAGACCCGCCGAGGCATTGAACCCTGGTCCCGGGCTAGACCTCTACATCAAGTCAAGTCAAGTCAATAAATTTATATAGCGCGCTACATACCCAGAGGGTCTCAAGGCGCTTGAAGAAGGGAGGGAAATTACTTGTCAAATATCCACGTTTTAAGTTGTTTTCTGAATGCTAGGTGGTTCTGAGTGAGGCGAAGGTGAGTGGGAAGTGAGTTCCAGGTTTTAGCTGCCAGGTAGGAGAAGGATCTACCTCCCATGGTGGTTTTGTTGATGCGAGGTACAGTGGCAAGGGCTTGGTTGGAGGATCGTAGCTGGCGGGAGGGGGTGTAGAAGGACAGTCGTGTGTTGAGGCATTCGGGTCCGATTTCGTAGAGTGCTTTGTGTGCGTGGGTTAGGAGCCGTAAAGTAATCCTCTTATTGACGGGGAGCCAGTGGAGGTTTTTCAGGTGACCAGAGATGTGTTCTTTACGCGGGATGTCTAGTATGAGCCTGGCTGAAGCGTTCTGGATGCGTTGGAGTTTTTTCTGGAGTTTTGCAGTGGTACCGGCGTAGAGGGTGTTTCCGTAGTCCAGTCGGCTCGTGACCAGAGCGTGGGTGACCGTTTTTCTAGTTTCGGTGGGGATCCAACGAAATGTTTTTTTGAGCATGCGAAGAATGTTGAAGCAAGATGAAGAAACGGCGTTGACTTGTCTGTTCATCGAGAGTGAGGAATCCAGGATGACGCCCAGGTTCCGTGCGTGGTCTGTCGGGATGGGTGCTTTTCCAAGGGCCTCTGGCCACCAAGAGTCATCCCAGGCGGAGGGGGAGGTGCCTAGGATGAGGACTTCTGTTTTGTCTGAGCTCAGTTTCAGACGGCTGTGCTTCATCCAGTCGGCTACTTCTTTCATTCCTTCATGCAGGTTGGTTTTGGCGGTGTTAGGGTCTCTGGTGAGAGATAGGATCAGTTGAGTGTCATCGGCGTAGGAGATGATGTTGAGGTTGTGTTGGCGTGCGATGGCCGCGAGGGGGCTCATGTATACGTTGAAGAGGGTGGGGCTGAGTGAGGATCCTTGTGGTACGACGCAGATGACTTCAGTGGCCTCTGACTTGAATGGTGGGAGGCGGACTCTCTGGGTTCTTCCGGCGAGGAACGAGGTGATCCAGTTGAGTGCTTTTCCTTGGATTCCGATGTTTCTGAGGCGTTGTAGCAGGGTGCTATGACAGACTGTGTCGAAGGCTGCGGAGAGGTCGAGGAGGATGAGGGCGACTGTGTCTCCATTGTCCAGTAGAGTTCGAATGTCGTCTGTTGCTGCGATGAGGGCGGTTTCAGTGCTGTGCTTGGCTCGGAAGCCGGATTGTGAGGAGTCGAGGGATTTGTTGGTTTCGAGGAATGCGGCTAGCTGGTTGTTGACCGCTTTTTCGATGACTTTGGCCGGGAATGGAAGGAGTGAGATAGGGCGGTAGTTTTTGAGTTCGGTGGGGTCAGCTGTGGGTTTCTTCAGGAGGGCGCTGAGTTCGGCATGTTTCCAGCTTTCCGGGAAGGTTGCGGAGTTGAGGGAGCAGTTGATGACGTCTCGGAGGTGTGGTGCTATGATGGAGTCTGCTTTGTTGAAGATGTGGTGAGGGCAAGGGTCTGTTGGGGATCCTGAGTGGATAGAGTTCATCAGACGGATGGTGTCCTCAGTGGAGATTGGCTTCCAGTCATTGAGGATGTTCAAGGGGGGTGGGGGTCCTGCAGGGGGTTGGGTGGGTTGGTCTTCGGGTCGGTTGTCGAAGCTGTTGTGGATGTCTGCAATTTTGTTGTGGAAGAATGAGGCTAGGGAGTCGCAGAGGGCTTGAGAGGGAGTGATGTCGTTGGAGTTGGCTGAGGGGTTGGTAAATTCCTTGACGATGTTGAATAATTCCTTGCTGTTGTGGGCGTTGTTATCTAGTCGGTCCTTGAAAGCGGCTTTCTTGGCATTCCGGATCAGTTGGTGGTGTGTGCGGGTGGCCGCTCTAATCATTGAGCCACACTTCTCCACTGTTGTGCAAAGCTGAGTCGTTGTAACCTGAGGGATGCTCTAAACGGTCTGCACCAGTACCTGGGTAGGGGTAGCTATGTTGCCCCAGAGGGGCAGCGTGTTTCATTGATGAGGACAGATGATTGTGTCCCATCTGCAACTCTTTCAGGTATTTAGACTAGCTTAGCCTGTGGGATGCCCTGAGAAGTCACCCGGTGGTCCATGGAAAAGACATGGGACCAAGCGCACGCACAGAGCCACAGATATGCCACTTTTTTACTCATTTGGTATTTAGCAAACCAGTCAGTAATAGACACTTTTCCCTATCACCGGACTCCGTCCAGACCTGGAACACATCCCCCTCGGCCTAAAAGGCAGCCCTAGCTCCTTCTCTGGTTTGTTTTTACTCCATCCTCCAACCCCTTTCTTTTACCTCTATCCTCTAGTGGGGACATGCTCTTCCACTACCTGACTCTGTTACTGTAGCCTATGTATCTATTCAAAACTTTTTTACCCGAATGCTGAGACCTGAGCAATATGGCTGATGCCCGATGGAGCTGTTAGACAGCTAATGAGGAGATTGGCCCTGGTTTCCCCCTTGACCATCACCTACCCAGCCGGACATTTGGCACAGTTCCTCCTTGTCTCCCCGCTATTACTCCTTCCTCCCCTCCCTCCTACGAATTCTTGCAACATTGTTTATGTGTACTGTACCTTACTATGCTCTTGTAACTGATGTAACTTTAAATGCAACAATCCTAAATGTAAAGCGCTCTGATACCCTCATGGGTCAAGTTCGCACTATATAAAACTTTATAAATAAATAAATACCTTCGTTGGGGGCGGGGTAGTAGGGAGCAAGTACTAAAAGTATTTTGGGGACATATTAACAGAGGCAATGCTGTCACTTCATTCACAGAATGACTGTCAACGCATTATCATAACAGGGGTACTACCTTTTCAGTACATATTATACATACAAAGATCAGATATGGCGCTGTGAATAGAGGCATAGGAACATCAAACAAAAACGTACCCAAACTAGTTCCCCCCTATTTTTACAACCCCAAACAGTTGAAGAATAAATCCTCCCCCAAAACAGTAAGGCTGCAGATAAACCAAGCAGGATACATCCCGAGGACGACTCAGTGAGACGGCCAATCTCCTTCTCCTAAGGTAGGGAAGTGGCCCGTGTGGGCATATCAAGGGCTGCGTTGCTGAGTGTTCATCTTAGTCATTGAGCTGGTTGCCTGGATCTTTATCGGTCTGAAAGCTCTTCTCCGGCGTCTTTCGAGAATGCTTGCGACAAAATGTAGTGGCCGGCTTGGGATCCGTGACTAAGTCAACTTTTCCAGTAATGGTCACTCAGAGCTGGACTGGATAAAGGAAGGCATAGGGGACTCCTGAATTCATAAGCAACCGTTTAGCAGGGAGGAATTCCCTGTGGGCAGCCTGCACAGCTAGAGTAGAGTCTGGCCATATTGAAAGTTTGTTACCCTAATTGTGGATTCCGCCTTTGTCGCGGGTGAGACTGAAATCTGGATCACGACTCTGTCATGCAGAATTCGCTCTAGGATGGACCAGAGCTCCCGGCGGGGGTGTCGGTCCAGAGATGGGTGTGCTCGCTCCACTCAGAGCAAGGCAGGTAGATCATCTCCGAAGAGGGCTGGAAGGAGAGTTTCCATGTAGTTCTTAACAGTTATCATGGTGGTGGATTCCTGAAGCCTGAGACTCTGTTATTTCTCCTGGAGTGCACCTGTAATTCCTCACTTTTGACTTTAACAAGTGCAGGGACCTTCTTCCTCTGTAGAAGTTGATCAGTGCGTGTTGTGACCCCATCCTCAGAGTCACACCCATTTCTCATTTGGGTCCATCTTTCATTGTGTTTGTCAAGGCGATTGCGCATATGGTCGAGTCTTTTGGTAGGCGCATTACATTTTGGGTTTATTCTTTTTATGCGATTGCTCACCTCTGCAAGTAGTCCTTAAAGTCCAAGTCATCAAGTGGGCAACCCGGACCCCCATTAGGAGGAGGGCCATTGTCGACTGCATCATCTGCAGCCCTCAGAAGGCACCTCCTATTGAACACCAATTCAGCCTGGTGCTTGTCTGTTTTCCCCATGTTAGGGGGCAGCAGGGTGTCAGGGCCGGAGGGAACAAGAAATCAGTGAGTTGGGAGTGTGGGGCCCTTGGCCTGTCCAGCAGTGCTGAGTGGCTGGAGGCTCTGTCTCGCCCCTGATCCCTCGGACAGAGAGAGGCCATGAGCAGGCTGCAGCCCAGTCGAGCAGAGGTGGGACTCTCAGGTAGTCAAGTTCTTAAGTAGCATCAAGCGTGGCCAGGCAGCAGCCTCCAGCCGGAAGGGCTGAGGCGCCGGACCACATGGCCCTGCGTCATCAACTCCATGATGTCCTTACTCCTTCACTGGGAGTGGGATGGAGCTGTGCTTTACGAAAACTCAAGTGTCAGGCTTGTAGCAAGTATGATCACTGCACATATTGATGCCTGGAGAATGAATGTCCTGCTATAAAAACAGCTCCGAAAACCCATCTTTACATCATGATGATCTGCAAAGCATGCTACCAAGTGGGGTATCCCGTCATACAGAAGGATCTAATGTCAGATAAATATCTTCAATACCCATGTAGAAACTGAGAAGCGGTTGATGTGTCCGTTTGTTAACCTTCTATCTGAAAACATACAAAGTAGGATATTAGCTGCAGACAGCTTAGCTCAGAAATATGCAGAGGAAACCCCTGAGCTCTGTTTACTTATGTGCAGCCAGCACAGTTTGAACAAAAATAGGTGCATGGATGAGTTCTTCGCCTCTGCATTGACTTGAGATGCATTCCTAATACAACCCCAGGATCCCAAGTTCAACTTTCATTCTTATTATGTCAGAGTCAGAATGAAACCTGGAACCTGAGGTGCCAATGCAAAACTTGCCACTTGACAACATCAACCCCATAAACAACTTTGACCACATGTAAAATAAACATATAGAACTGTGTAGCTCTATCCTCCAAGATGGAAATGCACTAGAATAGTGCAGGCTGCAAAGAACACAGAGATAAAATACCTTGTACAACTCTCAGTGCCAGACAGAACACTGTCTGTAAAAATGATTTTATTGTTTCAATTAATAAAAATTGTTACAGAAGACCATGTGTAGTGTGTACTTCCAAGGTCCTTCTTCGACCAATAATAAAAACAATATAGTTTCAGTTCATTTCATACATTTCAGAACAATTTCGAAAGCATAAAATAGAGGTCCATAGGTACTTAATATGTGATCACGGCTTTAGGCTTAGAGTCTTACATTGAGCCGAGGCTAGATCTTTACTTAAGAGTTCTTTAAGTTTTCGTGCAAATTTTGCTAGTCTAGCCAGTTCCATGGGGATCTCTAAATTAAAAAGAATCTTCGTTGCGTTCATATAGGTGCGGATGCTGTATTTTAGAAACAAGGGTTTTAATAAAGTGCAACATCAAGACTCAGTTCAGGGCAGATGCAAAGTAGGTGGGCCAGGGACTCCTCTGCGGATGGCAGAGTCTGGAGGGGGTAACCACCTCTAGTGATTTCCAAAGAGTATTAATATCTTTTATTGGCATGGCCATGGGTCTGACCGAAAGGATTTGCTTTAGTATTGGTTTATTTTATTCAAAGCTGAATCAAGGTAAGGCTGCCTCAGTTTCTCCTTATAAGAACTAACTAGTATCCCAATATTACTGCTTGGGGACTCTATAGTCCCAATGTCATCCTGCTTTGATAATATTCTAACTTGTTTCCTTAAAATTGTTTTAGGTGGGCCCGGTTCATAAGTAAAGTAGACCCAGTCAGATAAATCAAGGTGCAGCTCCGTAAGGTCAGTTGATAAAGCGTTTGCCCATGGGTTTTTCCCTTTCGTAAAAAATTCTTTCAGGGTAGCTTTTATTGTGTATGAGGTTAGGGAGGGGGTGTGCAGCCCATGTCCCTTGATAATAACGGATGACCGAGGCCCGACATTCATAAGATTGTTTACTTACAGTCTGATTCATGAAAACCGAATTCTGCGAATTGTAAATTCCGATTAATACCGATTCGCAATTTAGAATTCGCAGAACGGCATTCATCAAATTCTGTGATAAAATAAAGCGATTCGCAACCGGCCGCAAAAGGCGATAGCGATTTTTCAAAATTGCAGAAAAATCGCTAAATCCGTCCAATTTCGTGTAGGAATAGCGATCTCGCAATTTGCGAGATCGCAAAATGCGATCTCGCAAATAGCGAGATCGCAAAAACGGGAAGTCGCATTTCGTGCCCAGTGATGACATCACAACCAGGAAGCAGGCAGTTCCCACCCCCATTTAGAACAGTGAGGCAGAGATCGAAGCGGCATCACACAGAGCACCTCTCAAAACACCTCCAGACTTGGAAATCTTTCACATTTGAGACTGCAGCAATGGCAGAGGATGCAGCAGCAGGGCCCAGTGACACCGGGCGCAAGCGCAAGCTGAAATTTTCCAAGCAGGAGCTTGAGCACCTAATAGATGGAGTGTGCCAAAACCACACCAAACTATTCGGCAAGGACTCCAGGAGGGTGCCAGAAGCCGAGAAACGGCGACTGTGGCCGGGGATCCGCGCCAGAGTAAACCATGTGGGGGTGACACAGAGGCCCATAGACGACCTAAAAAAGAGGTGGTAAGACCTCCGAGGTTGTGCCAAGGAGAGGGTGGCAGAGAGGCTGGGCGAGAGCCATGCAACTGGAGGTGGAGAACCAACAGTCCCTCCCAACAACCCCATGGAGGATCGTGTGGAGGACACACTGGAGCGTGAGGCATGTGTAGGGGTCATCCCTCTGGACTCATCCCAACCCACCCAAGACAGCCAAGGTAAGTGGCATGCGACTGCGACCCTGTCCCCTAACAATGGCCATGACCCTATATCCTCCCATAATCAACCCCAGTCATGCAACCCATGCACATTAGGATATGCCCAAATGCATTGTGGGACATGAAGTCTGCCCACAATGTACAAAAACTCCAATGTAGCCAGACATGTCCCAAAGTACGCAATGCCACAGCCAGTCAGGGAATGTCAGCCAGCATGCATGTAGCAACTGCACATGTGAAAGATACATGCAATTAATCTACGTCCACTTTCCATCACAGGTGGCGCAGACAACAACAGCAGCGACAGCGATAGGCTGCAGATAGACGAGGCAGCAGAGGATGCAGAGGAGGTGCTAACATCCACACAACCAGCTCCATCAGGCGCTGCTCCATTGCCTGCTGCTAGACCACCACCATCAGCGCCAGCTCCATCAGGCGCTGCTCCATTGCCTGCTGCTAGACCACCACCATCAGCCCCAGCTCCATCAGGCGCTGCTCCATTGGCAGCTGCTAGACCACCACCATCTGCGCCAGCTCCATCAGGCGCTGCTCCATTGGCAGCTGCTAGACCACCACCATCAGCGCCAGCTCCATCAGGCGCTGCACCATTGGCAGCTGCAACACCACCACCAGCGGCATCCTCAACATCAGGTGCTGCTAGACCGGCGACACAGCGCACACCCACTGTGGCCAGCCAGCACCGCAGGCATGGCAGGGAGCGGCAGCAGAGCACAGCACGCAACAGCAGAAGGGGGATGGCTGTGCGTGTGCCAGGGCTCAGCATTGAGCGCCGCATGCCGCGCATCCATCAATTTCAGGCACGACACCAAGGTGCAATCCAACTCCAGCTGCACAACATTGGCAGAAATGTTGCAAATGTGTCGCATAGAATAGAGCGGATGACAACTGCCATGGAGGCAAACAAAGCGGCCATCATCTCGCAGCGCAACATCGCCCGCCGCCGCCACCGCCAGCTACTCACGCGCCTATCTGCCTACACGCGTTCCAACTACGTGATAGGTAATGCCACCTCCCAGCTGTCACGTCGGTCCCTGGCAATGCAGCAGCAGATGGTGCAATGCTGCGAGGATGTGGCGCGTGTACTGGAGCAGGTGACCAGTGCTGTACTGGCACTACATCCAACTGGCCCAGCCAATGGTGGTGGGGACGACACTAGTGAAGGGACCTCGAGTGTCAGCATCCTGTCTGCCTCACAGGTCGGTGTCCTACGCCGCAGCAGCAGGCCCACTGCGGGTTCACGTGCCCTCCCTGAGGAAGAGCCTGAGAGGCGATTGGGTGCCGCGCGCCGGAGGCGCACTTGACATTAATACCCATTGGCAGGGACATGCTGATGACAGAAGCATGTTGTGTTTATGACTTTGAGCAATATGGCGCAATACTACTCACATGTAAATAATTTCAAAATGTTATTATTATTGTGTCTTAAACAATAATATTTATTCAAACATCGTAGATCTGCCTCCTGTCATTATTTCCATTGGCGCATTTGTGAATTGTTGGGTGAGGGGAGTGGGTGCACTAGAAACAGTTCATTGTGATGTGGTTGCACCGTCTGTGTCCTTCAGCAGGATGTTCCCCGCGAGCATGACGCACATGTGCAGGTGGCCGGTCTTCCCCTTCCGACTCAATGCCAGAAATCTCTACAGGTATCCGGCGCTTGGTAGCAATGTTGTGTAGTATTGCACACACAGCCACAATGTGGCAGCACACATCAGGACTGTAGTACATGGCCCCACCAGTCTTGTGCAGTATGTGGAATCTGCTCTTCAGTAGCCCAAATGTCCTCTCAATGCAATTCCTTGTGCGTATGTGTGCTACATTGTAATGCCGTTGCTGTGGTGTAGCAGGGTTGAGGTATGGGGTGAGGAGGTATTCACGCAGGGCGTAGCCACTGTCACCTGAATGAGAGGAGCAGAGGGTGAGTGCCTGTGCAGCCCAGCTACTTCATCACAGTGTAACATTGTGGGCCAAGTGTACTTACCAAGTAGGTGTCCTTCACCAAAGTCTCCCCTGGCCAGTCGTGTGTGGAGGCCGCAGTGCCGGAATATGAAGGAGCCATGTGTGCTCCCCGGGTACTGTGCCACTATGTCCGTGATGTATGTCTTAGCATTGCACACCATCTGGATGTTGAGGGAGTGGTAGGACTTGCGGTTGCGGTACATGTACTCCGTTTCAGCTGGTGGGCAGATGTGGATGTGGGTACAGTCAATGCATCCTATCACATGTGGGAATTGCGCAACATTGTAGAATTGATGCTTGGTCTCATCCAAGTCCTGTTGGCTGGTGGGACATTTGATGTGGTGGTGTAGCTGGGTCAGCATTGCATCTAGGAAACTCCTTAGGCAGCGGGACATGGTGGGCTGGGATATCCCCCCAGCAGCGGCAACTATCCCCTGGAAGCTCCCGGAGGCCAGAAGGTGCTGGCTGCACAATACCTGGACATGTGTGGGCACTGCATTGGTCCGCCTTGTTGGGTGCTGCATCAGGGTGTCAAGGTCCTGAATTAGCTTGATGATCATTGGCCCATTCAGGCGGTACTTTGCGTATATTTGCTCTCTGGTTTGGGCCAGCAGAGTGACCCGCTGGCGGAATATCCTCTCCTGGATCCTACGTCTGATCCGTGCTGCTCGCTGTAGCCTTCGCCGCCTGACCACCATGTAGAGTCCTGGCATTGTGAGACTCCTAATGCTGCTGCTGCATCTCCTTAAGTGTGTTTGGTCAGGCCAGCACCTGTTACTGATTGCGAAACGGTTTTTCAAATTTTTTTTTGCTTTGCTTTGATGGTTACCACCTGCTTTGGGTTGTCCTTAAATTGCGCCTTGCAAAAAGCGATTTACGGGTTTTTCGCTAATTGCGATTTTTCTTGAATAGCGATTGAGATATTGCGATTTTGCAATTTTATTCGCAGAATCCATGGTTTCTCGCAATTTCAGAATCGCTATTGGGCTACTGCTGGGATTCTGCGAATATTTTTGCGATTTCGCTATTCTGTATTTGCGAATTCGCTTTTTTGTTCAAGAATACCGTTTTTGACAATTGCGCTCGCAATAGCTTTTTCGCAGCTATTGCGATCGCAATTTTGCTTCATGAATCTGGCTGCAAATCCAAATTCCAGCCGTTTCTGGCATAGGCTGGTATCTGGAAAATATGTTTGAATGCACGGCAGTTGGCAGACTCCATGATGTTAATTAAGGCCCCAGGAGGAGATTGAAGGAATTAGCTTGACTCTTATGACTTTTCGAATAGGCTCAGTTGTTGCACTGCGTACTTTTGAATTGAGTTTGCAAAGGGTGCATGTCACCGCCTTAGCTTCTATAGATGCAATGTGAGCAGTCGGCTTGCCATTCCTCATGATCCATACCCCACGGTAATTATATTTGGTTGTTAAGATTTTCAGTTTTGCCATTTTCCATAGATGTTTAAGTTTTTTTTTTTTTTTCTCAAAGATGGCTACCTTTGTTTGCTGGTATTTGCTGTCAATTAATTTTATTCATTGTTAATGCTAAGTGCATCCAGTGCTCTTTGCAGGCCCGTTTTTGTGTGGTCCATTAAGACCATGTCGTTAGCATATTGTTTTATGAATAGTCTGGTCGACCCAATTTTGGGTGCTAACAGGTTGGCTTTTGATATTGTTTTGCCTAGGTCTGCAGTATATAAGTTAAAGAGTAGCCGTGCCAATATGCAGCCTTGTTTAAACCCTCGGTCCGTGTATATCTTCGTTGTGGCTCTGTTTCCGGTGAGTTTGACGCATACTCAGGTTCTGGTATAAAGAGCTATAATGGCATTCAGCAACCTGTTTGGAATCCCCCAATTTTTAGTTTTCACCAAAGTAGATATCTGTTGACACAGTCAAACACCGCCAAGTAGTCAGCAAAGCAGGCAAAGAGGGGGCGCTGGTTTACCCGAGTAGAGTGATCTACCAGGTAAGCTAGGGCTAGAATTTTTTTTGTAATATTTTTTTAGAGATTTATCTAGCGCGAACTAGACCCGAGACATCGGGTAACAGAGCGTTTTACATAGCACCAGTTTCGTTACACAAGGACATATAATTTCTTTTAGGCACGGTGAGATTAAGTGGTTTGCCCAGAATCACAGGCTGTTGAGCGTCGTTGCAGAGACTTGAACCCGGTTCACCAGCTTCGAGGTCAACCGCTCTAGCCGTAAGGTGTCCTAAAGCCGGATTGGTAGACTGGTAGTATTACGTCCTTATTAGCCCAGATTTGTAGATCTTGTAGCAACAAGCTTGCATATGCCTTTGCCTCGATATCCAGGAGGGCTATCATCCAGTAGTTAGTTGGATCTCTGGTTTCGTCTTTTTTAGGTCTTGTCTGAGCCAGCACATGCGCTGGGAGACATTTATTAATCAGGCTTTTAAAAGTCCTACCAAAAGCTGGCTGCCTAGAGCGTGCGGTTACGCGCACAATGACAAGCAGAAGCGTCATATGGCTTTCCTCTCTCATCATGGTGTGCGCACATCGCACACCACTCGCCAGCCTGCTTTCCCATTTCCCATTGTGCGCGCCCCACTTGCGTCCTTTTTTTAGGTCTCGCCTTGCCGCCTTGGTTTCCCCCATCTTTCCTGCTTAAAAATGTTGGCTTCTATATTCGTTGCACCAGCGCTTTACTTTTAACATGGTTAAGGGTAAAGCGCTGGTGCCGCGAATTTAGCAAAAGTAAAGAAATAGATGTTTTTTTCTATTTCTTTACTTTTGCAGCAATCGCGACACCGATGCTTTACCTTTAACCATGAGTTAAGTACCGGTGCCGTGATTGCTGCAAAAGTAAAGAAATAGAAAAAAACATATATTTCTTGACTTTTGCTATAAACGCGGCACCCGCGCTTTACTTTAAATTTTAAAAGTAAAGCACGGGTGCCGCGATTATAGCAAAAGTAAAGAAATAGATGTTTTTTTCTATTTCTTTACTTTGGCAGCAATCGCGGCACCGGCGCTTTACCTTTAACCATGAGTAAAGCGCTGGTGCCGCGATTGCTGCAAAAGTAAAGAAATAGATGTTTTTTTCTATTTCTTTACTTTTGCTATAATCGCGGCACCTGCGCTTTACTTTTAACATGATCAAAGGTAAAGCGCTGGTGCCGCGATTATAGCAAAAGTAAAGAAATAGATTTTTTTTCTATTTCTTTACTTTTGCAGCAATCGCGGCACCGGCGCTTTACCTTTTACCATGAGTAGAGCGCCGGTGCCGCGATTGCTGCAAAAGTAAAGAAATAGAAAAAAAACATCTATTTCTTTACTTTTGCTATAACGCGCCACCTGCGCTTTACTTTTAACATGGCACATTACTTTGCTCACTCCGTAATTTTTTTCTCAGCCAATCTTTCCTGATCTGCTCAAAGAGTTTCAATAGAAAGAAGCGCAGAAGAAGGACCTTTACTCTGATGTGAGGCATTCTATGGAACAGCTTGTGCCGGCCTCGGGGCTCCACCAGAACCATGCTTAGTTCAGGAAGGATCTAAATGTTGTTTTGGTCAAACAATCTCATTTTACTCTTGTTAGGGTTATGGCAGAGCTCCCAAAGTTGAGTCCATGCTTAGAACAATGGTTAGCAGATAATTTCCCGCTATTGCACACTAATCCTTTAGGGTCTCGCCTTAAAATGTAATAACACATTTACTGAAGGTGTTAATCTCCCACTATTTTGTTTTGACTTTTACATGAACAACATCCTCTGGATCATCTTTGTCCAGTTTAACATGGCCACATACATTTGTAGATTGCAACCAAGTAGGAAGGTCTCACAATAATTCTCACGGACAGAGCTCCTTTGCTTGCCCCTCGCAAGGCAGATTATTCACTTTGAGGGCACCTGGAGATAGATACTTCCAAGAACTTAATAGAAAGTGTATTCTGGTTCTACTGGGCTCCACACACTGCCCAGAGCTCATCACACCATGCTTTGATCTGCAAATCGCTCAACGCTCCCTACAGCTCTGTCTGCCCAAAATCAAATAACAGAAAAAAGAGCACTGCACAGAATAGTAACTTTCATACCGTGAATAATTTTTCTAAGCAAAACATATTCAACAGTTTGGGGGATAGCAAAATAAACGTTTGATGGAGAAAGCATAGAAAACACTTCACTCAAGTAACTTTAGAATTATTTTTTTTACATCAGACACTTACTATATTACTTCAAAGAATGAGATGAAGAGAGAAAAACATTTTACAATATGTACATTTTTTAATTTACATAGTCTATTCTGCTCTATTAAACATATATATATAATTTGATACATTTGCAAATGAATGTACACACTCCTGGATTACTAGGTTAGCTGTTGTACAGATGGTGAATTTGCGTATTTTGCTTTGCACGTGATCCATAGATCAGGTAAAAGGTCACCAGTTGACTTTACGGATGCAGACAGACTCATGTTTTCAGTTGTAATATTTCTGCATGATGATACATCAATAAAAATATATTGTTTTATGTAAAAAAAAATAACATACAAAATCAGTTGCGACCTGCGTGATGTCCCTATTCCAATTTCTAGATGCTGCTCTTCACAAATTGTACGGTCCCCAAAACACAAGAGAGACTTGGATCCAGTGGCGAGGAATGGGGGTGCAGTGGGTACAAGCCGCCCCGCTGTCATTACTGAGGGGGGGGGGCAAAATGGCATAAATATGTGTTTTAAACACATATTTTTGCCATTTTGTCAAGCGGGGTTGGCCAGAAATTTGCCGCTCCGGTGACCACCTGACCTTGCTATGCCACTGCTTGGATCATCTAATTACTCGGAACTGCCCTTTGGTTACTTTTATAATGAAAGCTGCAGTAACGCAGCGGCATCAGGCATAACCAGTGGCGTCTGGAACTCATGAGCAACGCCTTTTCACATAGAACTATCTTTGTCTGTGACTAGAACACCCGAGCAATACTCTGGTGTTCCCTCATTTGTGACTGAACCCTGAAGTATAGAACACTGTGTATAATCAGTGAGTTGTGGTCTTGAATCTTAAATTTCACCAGAGCTGCTTCTGTACAGAACATATAAAATAAAAGCAATATTTACAGTGCTTCAATGCTTCAAAAACATTGCTGCTCGGAACTCTGTGCAGAAAGTGTACCACCACATCCAAGAATTATATTTTGACGCCAGCAATACCGTTTCTTATTGATTTAATAACGGAATGCTTCTTATTGATTTAATAACGGAATGCTAACTTTTTGCATTTAGTAAACCCGACAGCTTACATACGGAAAGATTATAAAAAAAACAAGCATTGGCATAGCCAATAGGTCTCGCTTTTGGAACCTTATAAGTATTTAGTTATGCAGCACAATAACCTTGGTGCAACAACAACAACTGTTGCATGACTAAACACTTATAGGGTCCCAAAAGCGAGACCTATTGGCTATGCCAATGCTTGTTATGTATTGGGTGGAGCAGAGTTCCTTTCCAGGCTTTAGGGATTGTTGAGTTGATCATGCAAAACGTATATAATAGGGTAAGGATTGTTGCCCAGAATACGATGTCGGGGCTCCTTTACTTCTCATGTTATTTAGTATTTTCAACACGCGGTTGTACACATCTGGGGGTTCACTTGCTGCCTTCGTGTTTGTTTGTTTTACCCAGTTTTTGTTATCAGTGTCTTTATGCGGACTGGTGCTCATAAATGGTTGTTAGTAGTCCAAAGGGTGGTTGTGAGAGGGGTCACAGTAGAGTGTTTTCACATGATTGACCCATGTGTGCCCGGAAACTCAGTTCCGCCTATCGTGACCATGTCCAGACAGCCTGTTGGTGTATAGCCAGAATTCTGCTTGTCTGCTTGGAGTTAGAAGACTATGCATGTACAGCCATTGGGAGTCTTTTTGTTGCAGTTTAAAGTTCCGTATGTTTCTCCTGTGCGTGTCCCTGGCTGTCTTTACTATCTCATCTGCTTCTTTGTACAACAGCACAGTTTGCTGTCACCAAAGTCCCTATAGGTTATAGTATGCATATTAATTCCTTAGCAGGCTATTCCCTTATTACAAGCAAGAAGAGGAATAGACCTAGATCAGATAGCCTGAATAGATTTATTAGCCCAGTTCTTTCTTAGTATCTGGAGAAAAAGAACCGGTCAGTGTGACACTTGACATTGGGTGGGAGTGAGCTGCCAGAAAGAGGAGTTTAAGTCCTGGGAAATTGGACAGGCAGGGAAGTGAGGAAAATAATGAAAAGGCAGATTGAAGGAAAGGGAACAAAGAAGGGAGTTAGGAGCAGGAAAGAAGGGAGGAATAATTGACAATAAGCATGAACGAGGTAAGGAAGCAAAAGCAAATGTTATACATTTGCGAATCTCCAGCACCATGACTTTGTATAGAGCGAAAAAGAGTAAACACTGATAAGCACTGATTTTTACAAATTTTAAAAATATTGAAAAACACAGAAAAAGAGCCACCAGAATTCAAAACAAATAGAAATTGAAAACAGAAAAGCCTAAGGGTTACTTACGACACTTAGCTACTAGCGTCGGACATGTAGACAGAAGACCTCATGGATAGTCTCAATATAATGCTACCTGGTGGTTTAACAGGGCATCCAACAGGTTTCTCATGGTTTGCTCCTCTCGCTCCTCACTTGATTCCCTATAATGCTCCTTTGTGGTTTAACAGCACCTCCAGTGGATTGTTTTCTCTGATGCCATCAGGAGAGAACCATTTACCATGATCAACCTCACTGATGTGCATCAATGGGGGCTATCCACCCCGGAAGGCATGCATCGCTGCTTCTATTGTCACACTCTGCAACATACATGCTTATGCATAATGTAAGAAATAAGACCATTAAGTGGTGTGTGGAAATACCCACCTCAAGGAATAGGAAAAACCCTTGTCAGGGCTAACCCTGAAAGTCGCTAAATGAATCGGAATTCAACCCCTGGTAGCTATGGCATTGAGCAGACAGGGTTAACCTAGAGCAATGTGTGAGGTATTTATGCATTACCAAGACAGTGACCAAGTCAAACTGCAAACCAATAAAAAAATCCAAACTGAATTAGAAAAACAGCACATTGACACCAGCGCGATAAAAATCCAATAGGGGAATCAAAGATATGCATATTAAAAGTTTTAGGAAGAGATAGCACCAAGTCGCAAAACGTGCCAATGGTCGCTGTAGACCAAAACCTAGACGCAACTTGACAGTGGCCACGATAGAGTGTGGGTTGAATACACCAAATTGGTAAAAAAAATATCTTTTTTTTTAGCCCATAAAGTCCCAATCCACCACAGAGATACACATCTAAAGCCACCGAGTAAATCAAGGGAGTCACTTAGAGACTCACAGGGTGTTAGGCAGACAGCAAGATTCCGTCCACGTCCAGTGCCACTGATCAGCTGGAGAGTTGCAGGAAAGACCTCTTGTAGTTTGTTGTATCCTTGTAGCTTGAACAGGAGGTCTGCCTTATGACCCTTGAAATCCACTTCTTTGACCCGGTACACTGGACAGCATGTCCAGTCCCTCGGCAGGCCCGGACTGGCCATAGCGGGCACCGGGCAATCCCCCGGTGCGCCGCAAGGGTGGGGGCCGGTTTTGAGCCCCTGGGGGCCGATTTTGTTACAGGGCCGTTTTTGCAGCATTGCTGAAAAAGCGGCCCTGCAACAAAATCGGCCGAAAACCGGCCCTAGCAAAGCGCTCGGTGGCACCTCCAACCCCCCCCCCCAGTGGGGAGTGGGGGCCGGCCGAGCGCTTTGCCAGGGCCGGTTTTGGTTCCCTGTCCCTCGGACTCTTATCAGGCTGCAGACAGTAAATTCTGTCCTCTTCTGAGAAGAC
Organism: Lissotriton vulgaris; assembly: GCF_964263255.1. Classification (NCBI taxonomy): domain Eukaryota; kingdom Metazoa; phylum Chordata; class Amphibia; order Caudata; family Salamandridae; genus Lissotriton; species Lissotriton vulgaris. Next base: position 546,502,237 of record NC_141699.1, on the reverse strand, counting down.
AAGGAGTGTTCTGCAATGGGTGCCTGAAAATGCCACATTTATGTCTGGCATGAGCCAGTGGGTGGAAATGACTCCTGGGCACTCTCTAAACAATGGGGTAAAAGTTACCAGGCCAGCTTGACTCACTTTGGGAATTACCCAGATGTTGGAAGTCTTTGGCCTCACTTGGCCGCTGGGGGTGTTTATGGAGAGTGTACTATGATAATCCCTGTGTTCCTTCCCCATCTAACATAAAATCCAGTTTGGGACAGTCACTGTGCCTCCAATAACCCCGGAGACAGAAGCCTGGTAGAACCAAGCAGTATTTTCCAGCAACCAAACATTGGATATGCAAGAAATGTTTTAACAGCCTGTTTCTCTTACTTTTAAGTGTGCCCCAAGAGTTAAATGTAAAAGCCACAGGACAGAAGTCTGTTGGGACAAAGGAAGGGCCCTGCCCAGGTGCCAGATATCTTTTGTCTGTGACAGTGACGGCCTCTTTGAAGTTAGTCTAGTTCCTGGGCCCAACCCCACTGGTCATCCTGTAATGGGAACAACATCACCTCCCCACATCCAGGCATTTGTTTCTCTTCTCTCTGACCATTTTTTACACCTCTTCAAATGCTAATTACTAACTGACAGAAGTGGGAGAGCTAATGCAAATTTAGATTCCAGGAACTTCAGGCTGGGAAAAGGTAACTTTCTAAAAGTTACGTTTCTTCAATACTTATTAAAAATCCAACTTCAATATTGAATTGGATTTTAAATAACTATTAAAAATAGTTGTTCAATCATTTTTTTAGCTAGTCGCATTCCAGATACAGTATAAGAATTTTTAATCTGTGCTCTGTTTTTCTACATAGGACAGCTAGGCCTGCCACAAAGAAAAATAGCTTTTGGGTTCTATTCATTGTGATGACATGTTAACATTAATTTCTACATGCCCTAATTTTAAATACCTTGCACCCTTCCTTGTGGGTCGCATCGCCTAAATAGGGGTGTCTTATTAATATTTAAAGGAGATGCTTTAACCTGTCAAAAGGGTTTTATTAACAGGTCAAATTGCTGTTTTTACGCTGCTACAGTCAGGCTACACTGGTTGGTCTGAAGCCATTTTTCCACTGCCATTATATGGGATGGTGCAATAGGTGCAGTAGTCCATTGGTGTCATTTACCTCCCAGGCACTAGGTACACCTTGTACAATATACTAGGAGCTTTTTGGTAAGCTAAATATACCATTCAGATGATGTCAATTTCATCATATTGAAAGAGAGAGTACGTGCACTTTACCTCTGGCTAGCAGGGGTGAAGTACATAGAGTTCTACAGCCAACAAAACAGTTAAGGAAAAAATCTGTTGTACACCACGCAAAAGGTGTCCGTTTCCTGCAGTAAAAATGAGCTGACTCATGATTGAATGCTGCCTTGGGTAACACCTAGTGGTTTACATTTGTCACTGAAAGTATCTGGCTCACATTTTATGTTCTCAGATGCAGAGTTAGACAGAGTGATCTCCCTGTAAGTGTGTGTGCCTGGGTGGTCACATTGTCTGCGGCAGGCTGCGAGGTGGCCAGGTCACCTCTGGCTGAAGAAGATTTTGGTGTCTAGTAATGGGATTATGTTTATCCCTTGGCTCTGAGAGGGCACTGACAGGGTAATCCGGGGTGATCTGATGGACACTGAGGGAAGTGCAATAGCCGGCTGAACACCTTAGGGGGGGGGGGGGGGACAGTGGCCCTAGATCTCCGCCTTTAAGCAGCTTTCATCCCTGGAGATGCAGAATTTCAAGGAACCTGCAGAGCGACTTAGAGAGCTAATATCCATGACCGCCCGGGGTGGGTCACTGCTTCCAGCCCCCGGAGCCACCGAGAGCAAAGTATGGATTGGCTGATACCTGCCCAGGGGACTAATGTTAGCATTAGTAATGCAGATTATTACAGAGGTCTGTCATAACGGCTGGTGGGACACCTCCCAGTCTTGTGGATAGTGGGTTGCTGCAGCCTCCCGTGGATCCCAGTACGGACGCTATGCTACATTAGGGCCACTAAAGACAGCTTCCTTATGGCATCACAACAAAAACTCGCCAGATTGCTATAAATGGCGGGGGAGCGCTCCAATGGCAAAATATATTTTTTGTGGAGCAGTGTTTTAGATAGACAGACATTTCTAGTGGGAGAGTACCTGTTCAATGCCTGCTAGGTCTGGCAGCAAAGAAACATACTGCTGCCATCTCATAAGTCCTAGGCACAGCTGTAACCTCCGCCCCCTGCTTCTAACTTTGAGGTGCAGAATTCAATTAATGGGGTTATGTTTCCTTATCTGGCCTTTCTGGTAGAATTGTGGTCAAAACAGCCCACCCTCAAGACCCAGTTACCAGCCAGTTTAAGTAGCTTTGAGTGTACCCAATATCCTCGTGATTCTCACTGTACTTTATTGCTTATGTTTTTACTTTTATGTATGCTGTAAAGCGCTCTGATACCCACGGGTCTTGCAAGCGCTATATAAAACTCCAAATAAATAAAATAAATAGTGCTGCCATTGCTGGAGAACTGGTGGAACTTCTGCACGGCCTAGTGTTCTTTGTAGGATATTATGTCAGAGGGGAAACGTAAGCAAAACCACCTGCCCTGAGGATTCAGGAGTTCAGTTGAGAGTTCCAAGGACACCTTTGCTAGGCCGAGGCCCTCAATGGTGTGACAACCGGACTCAACTGTTTTCATAGCCAAAGCAGCAACTAATGCATTTATTTTATTTTTATTTATAAAGTTTTGTATAGCGCGAACAAGACCCAGATGGGTATCCGAGCGCTTCACAATTTGGATTGTCGGAGGTACAAAAGGGGAAAAAACATAAATGCCTTTTTACTTCATTGTGCTTGTGTGCAGTGAGCCCTGCACAAGAGAGTAAGGCCAAAGCAGATCGGGCTAATAATATTGGTTGAAACTGGATGGGATGGAGGTTCTCTTTAAAAGAATTAGGATCCTATTCCCTTGCTTCAGTTTAACTTCAAGTGCCTGTCGGCTGCTGGTTATCAGAATGTTATAGCAATATATGGAATTTTTTATAGCAGCGCACATGCACTTTTCACAGTGGAACCATGCTTGGAGATGTGTCTGCTCCCAAAGGCTAATCAAACATTGGCAAAGCCAATGGGTCTCGCCTTTGCCAATGCCTTTTCGTGATGCTGGCCGACAGTAAATGAAACAAGCCTTTGCAATGCAATAGGTCTTGCAGTTCTGCAAGTTTGAATTGTTGGCATTGTAAATGGCTATGACTTTTAATTTGGTTTTGGATTTTAAAACAAAAAGAAAATACATTGTCATTTACAATGGACTATTGGCATTGTAGATGTACAATGCCAATAGCGCAAAGTCACGTAAATGCAATGCAATATGTCTTGCATTTACGACAATTTAAGCTATTGGCACTGTGAATGACAATGCCATTTATTTATGTTTTAAAAACTGAAAACAAAAATAAAAGGCGTTGTCATTTACAATGTCAATAGCTCAAACTAGTTTCAATGCGAGACCTATTGCATTGCAAAAGCTTGTGTTTTCTTCTGCTGCCTCCCGCCCCTGCTTCCCGTAAGCATTACTCAAAGACTGACTAACAGTGAGACGCTGTTGAACCTTTCAATGAAGTAGTGGCGGTGTCAGGGAACAGCGCCCAGTCCCTTTGTCTTGCACCCCGGCTTTCTCTCTCCTGCAGTGCTTTGAAATGCCCGGTCTCCCAATCCGCCAAGGGGCACCGTGCCTTCACTAAGCGTGGGCGGAAAATCCGTTCCGCTCGCGGATTTTGCGGATTTTCGGGAAATCCGCAATCCGCGAGATTTGCGGATTTCCCGCAAAATCCGCAAATTCGCACGCAGCGGATTTTTTTGGCGGCGCGCGGCGTTGGTGATACAATTTTTGCGGCGCGCGGCGTTTATCATCGTTTGCCGAGTTGTTTTTTTCGATAGTTTGCGAGTGCTGCGCCATTTTGGATCTTGCTGTGTGATCCCGCGGGAATTTGCGAGCGCGATTACGTCATCGCGGCTTGCCAGCGATAGTTTGTCAACGCGAGTACGGCGAGATCACGTCTCGCGGTACTTCGCAATTGCGAGATTTGAGATGCGGCGAGCGAAAATATAAATTTGCAATTCTGCACAAGAAATCCACCAGCAAGCAGCATAAACCTTCTAGAAATGATGATTTTTATGTGAATAACTCCTTAGTTTGACATTTGCCTGCACTTTTTTAGCGAGGAGTCCATTTTGGGGAGGGGGGCAGGGGGGTGGGAGGAAGGAAGTGCCCCATAGTCTTCAACTTCCTGTTCCTGTTCCTGTTCAGCAGGCTCCTCCCAGTGCTTTGTCCATCTCCTGGTCACTTTTCATTCGGATGTGGACCTGGAAGGATTACTTTTTGTGGATGCTGCTGGATCTTTGGATTTGAGGCCTTTTTGACTTTCTTTGGATCACTGTTGGATTAGAAATTTTACAAGTAAGTTTGTTTGGGGCATTACAGTTGCTGCAACTAAAATTTTGGGATTTTCGATTTTTGGGCTGTTTTGGGGCCTTTTCCCCAGGGGTACTCAGTGGTGGGTGGACTGATTCTTTCTGTGGGTTGTCTTGAACTTAAACATCATGGAGGCCATAGATGAATTGGGATTGTGCTGATTTTTCTGTGTTTTTCGATTTTTTTTTGTTGTAAAATTTTGTGTTTTTCGATTTTTGACCTGTTGTTGGGGCCTTGACCAGGGGTAGTGAGTGGTGCATGGGCCTAGTCTTTCTGTGGGCTGTCTTGAATTTAAACATCATGGAGGCCATGGATGGAATGGGATTGTGCTGATTTTGCAGTGTTTTTCGATTTTTGGGCCTGTACTTGTGGCCTTTTCACCAGGGGTATTTGAGTCTAGCATGGGCCTAGTCTTTCTGTGGGCTGTCTTGAATTTAAACATCATGGAGGCCATGGATGGAATGGGATTGTGCTGATTTTGCAGTGTTTTTCGATTTTTGGGCCTGTACTTGTGGCCTTTTCACCAGGGGTATTTGAGTCTAGCATGGGCCTAGTCTTTCTGTGGGCTGTCTTGAATTTAAACATCATGGAGGCCATGGATGGAATGGGATTGTGCTGATTTTGCAGTGTTTTTCGATTTTTGGGGGTGTTCATGGGGAGGGACATGCCATGTGGCTGGTGGCCATTTTGAGTGCAGCTACAGGCACTGGCCATGTGCTGGCAGGCAAGTGGCCATTTTGAATGCAGGCTTTGTTGTTAGGCCTCCAACCATTTTGCCTACTTTTCAACCTTTATTTATGCCCAGGGGTAGTGAGTCTTGCATGGGCCTAGTATTTCTGTGGGTTGTCTTGAATTTAAACATCATGGAGGCCATGGATTGAATGGGATTGTGCTGATTTTGCAGTGTTTTTCGATTTTTGGGCCTGTACTTGTGGCCTTTTCACCAGGGGTATTTGAGTCTAGCATGGGCCTAGTCTTTCTGTGGGCTGTCTTGAATTTAAACATCATGGAGGCCATGGATGGAATGGGATTGTGCTGATTTTGCAGTGTTTTTCGATTTTTGGGCCTGTACTTGTGGCCTTTTCACCAGGGGTATTTGAGTCTAGCATGGGCCTAGTCTTTCTGTGGGCTGTCTTGAATTTAAACATCATGGAGGCCATGGATGGAATGGGATTGTGCTGATTTTGCAGTGTTTTTCGATTTTTGGGGGTGTTCACGGGGAGGGACATGCCATGTGGCTGGTGGCCATTTTGAGTGCAGCTACAGGCACTGGCCATGTGCTGGCAGGCAAGTGGCCATTTTGAATGCAGGCTTTGTTGTTAGGCCTCCAACCATTTTGCCTACTTTTCAACCTTTATTTATGCCCAGGGGTAGTGAGTCTTGCATGGGCCTAGTATTTCTGTGGGTTGTCTTGAATTTAAACATCATGGAGGCCATGGATTGAATGGGATTGTGCTGATTTTGCAGTGTTTTTCGATTTTTGGGCCTGTACTTGTGGCCTTTTCACCAGGGGTATTTGAGTCTAGCATGGGCCTAGTCTTTCTGTGGGCTGTCTTGAATTTAAACATCATGGAGGCCATGGATGGAATGGGATTGTGCTGATTTTGCAGTGTTTTTCGATTTTTGGGCCTGTACTTGTGGCCTTTTCACCAGGGGTATTTGAGTCTAGCATGGGCCTAGTCTTTCTGTGGGCTGTCTTGAATTTAAACATCATGGAGGCCATGGATGGAATGGGATTGTGCTGATTTTGCAGTGTTTTTCGATTTTTGGGGGTGTTCATGGGGAGGGACATGCCATGTGGCTGGTGGCCATTTTGAGTGCAGCTACAGGCACTGGCCATGTGCTGGCAGGCAAGTGGCCATTTTGAATGCAGGCTTTGTTGTTAGGCCTCCAACCATTTTGCCTACTTTTCAACCTTTATTTATGCCCAGGGGTAGTGAGTCTTGCATGGGCCTAGTATTTCTGTGGGTTGTCTTGAATTTAAACATCATGGAGGCCATGGATTGAATGGGATTGTGCTGATTTTGCAGTGTTTTTCGATTTTTGGGCCTGTACTTGTGGCCTTTTCACCAGGGGTATTTGAGTCTAGCATGGGCCTAGTCTTTCTGTGGGCTGTCTTGAATTTAAACATCATGGAGGCCATGGATGGAATGGGATTGTGCTGATTTTGCAGTGTTTTTCGATTTTTGGGGGTGTTCATGGGGAGGGACATGCCATGTGGCTGGTGGCCATTTTGAGTGCAGCTACAGGCACTGGCCATGTGCTGGCAGGCAAGTGGCCATTTTGAATGCAGGCTTTGTTCTTAGGCCTCCAACCATTTTGCCTACTTTTCAACCTTTATTTATGCCCAGGGGTAGTGAGTCTTGCATGGGCCTAGTATTTCTGTGGGTTGTCTTGAATTTAAACATCATGGAGGCCATGGATTGAATGGGATTGTGCTGATTTTGCAGTGTTTTTCGATTTTTGGGCCTGTACTTGTGGCCTTTTCACCAGGGGTATTTCAGTCTAGCATGGGCCTAGTCTTTCTGTGGGCTGTCTTGAATTTAAACATCATGGAGGCCATGGATGGAATAGGATTGTGCTGATTTTGCAGTGTTTTTCGATTTTTGGGCCTGTACTTGTGGCCTTTTCACCAGGGGTATTTGAGTCTAGCATGGGCCTAGTCTTTCTGTGGGCTGTCTTGAATTTAAACATCATGGAGGCCATGGATGGAATAGGATTGTGCTGATTTTGCAGTGTTTTTCGATTTTTGGGCCTGTACTTGTGGCCTTTTCACCAGGGGTATTTGAGTCTAGCATGGGCCTAGTCTTTCTGTGGGCTGTCTTGAATTTAAACATCATGGAGGCCATGGATGGAATGGGATTGTGCTGATTTTGCAGTGTTTTTCGATTTTTGGGGGTGTTCATGGGGAGGGACATGCCATGTGGCTGGTGGCCATTTTGAGTGCAGCTACAGGCACTGGCCATGTGCTGGCAGGCAAGTGGCCATTTTGAATGCAGGCTTTGTTGTTAGGCCTCCAACCATTTTGCCTACTTTTCAATCTTTATTTATGCCCAGGGGTAGTGAGTCTTGCATGGGCCTAGTATTTCTGTGGGTTGTCTTGAATTTAAACATCATGGAGGCCATGGATTGAATGGGATTGTGCTGATGTTGCAGTGTTTTTCGATTTTTGGGCCTGTACTTGTGGCCTTTTCACCAGGGGTATTTGAGTCTAGCATGGGCCTAGTCTTTCTGTGGGTTGTCTTGAATTTAAACATTATGGAGGGCATGGATGGATTGGGATTGTGCTGATTTTGCAGTGTTTTTCGATTTTTTTGTGCTCTATAACTGAACTGATGTTCCTCTGTCTTCCATTTTTTTTAGGTGCACAAGACTCAAGAGAACCACCAGTGCCAGGAAGAAGTCCTGCAGCGGTGTGTGTGTGCAGCATAACGTCACGCGACGTCACGTCTGGCCTCAGACAACTCTACAATTCGTGCAACTGCGGCCTGCTGTCTGACCTGCTCTGAAGAAGATGGCCCCGCCCCCAAAGAAAGTTCTCCGTAGCTCCTCTAGCAAGAAAGTTGCTAGTAAGGAGCAGAAGAAGCAAGTTACCAAGGAGGCTGGTGTGCCACCCGCCACTTTTTTTGGGAGCAAAAAAAAAAGTACGCCTGCAGCAGCAGGATCTGCTGGGGACCAACCTGAGAGCAGCACCCCTGCTCCATTGGGTTCAGTGCCTCCACCACCACGCCAACTTAAGTCAAAGCCCTTGAGTGCTTCAGAGGCAGTCAGTGTACTTCTCCAATCACCATCGACCAGTGATGTTGGCTCATCGCAAGAAAGTAGCAGCAATGTCCCTGAATCAACACAGGTTGTTGTAACTCATCTGACAAGTGTTGAACAACCACAGCCGCAACAACAACACCATGTGCAAGTACACGCCCAAGTACATGTGGAAGGAGAGGCAGCAAAAGGAGATGCGCAAGCAAAGGTGCATGGACGTTCACAAGTGCCCACAATAGTTGTTCCTCCCGAAGTAGGGGCACATTTGGAAATCGACAATGAAGCTGAGGTATCATTGGAAGCCACTCCTCCTGATGATCATTCATTGTCTTCCACATCCCTAGCAAGGAAAAGATCAAGGGGGGTGTCTACATCTTCTTCAAGCCCACCTCGTTCTGGTGCAAGTGATCTGTCTTGGGAACCACAACTGCGGTCTGACAGTGAGGCAGAGGCACACCATGATCTGACACCGGTACCTAAGCGTAAAAGGAAGGTCGTCCAAAAACTCAAACCTATGGAGTGTGATGAGGCTCAACAAGAAGTGACAGATACTGCTGGTGATGAAGCCTCTCACGATGACGACGAGCCAGTCATCACAAAGGTCACTGCAGCCCCACCGGGCATGCAGCAAAGAGACATTTTGACCCTATCCTGAGAAGCTGCTGAGCGTGATGATGATGTCGGCGAGGAGGCAATGGAAATGGAATCATTAGATTTGGAGTTAAGTAGTACACCAAAACCTACCGCTTCCATATTTCTTCGCAAGAAGGTACCCACCTCGTCCTCGACCTCAATTCGTGGTGGTGAAAGTGCAAAACGTACTGAAGTTCGGCAATCCACATCCTCCACTTCATCTGTCATTAGCAGCAGGACCACCACCACCAGTATCGCCGCCTCCTCCGGCCCCCGAAGACATTTCAAGTCTCCAGTTTGGGACTTCTTTAGTGTTTGCCCAAAAAAGGAAAACGTAGCCATTTGTAGCCTTTGTAAGCTTCGATTTAGTCGTGGTAAGCTTGGTTCTAACTATGGTACCGGAGGCCAGAGAGGTCATCTTGAGAGAAGGCACGCTGTCGAATGGTTTCCGCACCTAGAGGCGGTCAAGAAAGCCGGAATTGCACGTAATGAAAACGTTGATTTGTCATCTGCTGATGACGAGGAGGTAGAAGAAGACGATTCAAACACTTCACTTACACCCAGTTCCCATGTCAGCAGCACACCCCATGGGAGCCACACTAAGAGTGTGGGAGAGAGTGAGACATCAATGCGGAAAAGTTCATCAGCGAGCGTAACTGGGTCGAAGAGATCATCATCATCCCGTAAATCATTGGTCCAGGGCAACATTAAAAAGATGTTGTTTACAGAAGCGCAATATGAACGCAACCACCCAATGACCCGTCTGTATAACACTAAGCTGGCTAAAATGCTAGCTCTGGACCTTCTCCCTTTTTCTTTTGTAGAAGGGGTTGGTTTTCTAGAATTAGTGACAGCGCTCTGCCCTAAATGGAAGGTTCCTAGCCGGTTCTATTTTGCCCGAGTTGCGGTTCCAGCACTACATGAAGATGTTCTGAAGGTGATTGGGGCAGCTTTGCAGAAGAGTGCTGTTCACACTATACATCTGACAACAGACATGTGGACCAGTGGCGCAGGCGCTGATTACATGTGCATCACTGCACACTGGGTCTCTTTTTCAGGGGCTAAAGCAAAGCTAAACTCAGGTGTTGACACTAACATTGTTTTTAAAGGTGCTCGGAAACATGCAACACTAGCCATGTTTGGTTTGGAGAAACGTCACACAGCAGAAAACATTTTGGATGTCTTTAACACAAAGGTCCTTAACTGTCTGTCCCCACTAAAACGCAAGGTTGGTTATGTTTCCACGGACAATGGCTCCAATATAGTTAAGGCCATGAGGGACGGTTACTATTTCAGAGTGCCGTGTTTGGCGCACTGTATAAACCTGGTTGTCCAAAAATTCTTGGGTAATAAACGCAGTGCAGCGTACAGTGTATTGGAGAACTGCCGAAAAATTTGCAAGCATTTCAGGCATTCTTTTAAGGCCCGCAAGCAGCTGAGGAGCATGCTATATCAATGTCAAATGCCAGTGAAAGCACTCATCCAGGAGGTGGTAACACGTTGGAACTCAACCTTCTACATGCTTGAGCGTCTGTATGAGCAGTATACGCAACTCGATCAATATTTCTTGAAAGAGGGTATAGAGGAGCTGAGGATGGGTGGGCCGCAATGGAACATAGTTGAAAGCCTAACACGCATGCTTCGTCCTTTTGAGGTCTTCACACGTGCAGTCAGCAAGGAGGACTCTAATTTGGGAAAAGCTATCCCATTGTTGTACATGCTGGAGGACCAACTGAAGGAGGTGTGTTCTGTGTTTCGAAAAGATGACAAAAGAAAGACTCTTTGCTTCTGGCTGAGCAATTATTAGAGCTCCTACAAGGTGATGAACGTCTTAAAAAGATCCACTCAGAACAGCATTACATTTGTGCTACTATTCTGGATCCACGCTACAAAAAGGCGCTGGCAGGCAGAGCATTCTTTCCTTTTGCTGATGAAGATGTTACAAAGTACAAACGTTGGCTAGCCTTGTCAGCCAAGAAGTTTGAAACAGAACGGCTGGAAATTGAAGGAAATGGCAGTACATCAGCAGGCCATCCCCAGTCAAAACAATCCACTTCTGCACCTGTGGCTGTGGCACAAGTGACCTCTCAGCCGTTAAAGACACCGGCAACCGGATCATCTGCACGAAAGACAACAGAAACATTGGAGGCTGAAGAGGATTGGCTAGCTCTGCGTGGGTTTGGTTCTCAAAAGGTCAGAGGCACAGCAAGAGCTACGCAAAGTGGAGGAACCTTGGAGGAGGACCTTGAGTCGATGGTGAAGGACTATCTGAATGACTCCACAGAGGTCTATGTTAATTCTGACCCATTGGCGTATTGGCATGGGAAAAAAGAATTGTGGCCACAGCTCACCAACCTGGCTTTAAACTACTTGTCTTGCCCACTCGCAAGTGTGTCTTCTGAACGGGTTTTCAGTGCGGCTGGTGGGATTGTAACTCCCAAACGGAGCCGCCTCTCGCCCAAAAATGTGGAGAGGTTAACAATGATCAAGATGAATCAGCACCTCATACCACCAGATATAAGAGTACGAGAGAGCGTGCCGGATGAAGAGGAGGTGGCCAGCACCATAGATGAGGGAATTTCTACTCTGTCAGGTGGCACTGACCTCACCCTGGCTGAATTCGCAGAGTATGATGACGAAGCCTTATTCTTATTCCTGGACCGTGATACCGACTTCGAGCCCTGAAAATGAGACAACGAATCAATAACTTTCTTTTTCATCCTTATTCACTTTTATTCCTGTGTGTCTGTCTTTCTTTGTTGTGCACAGTTATTATAATTCAAACTTTAATCAGATAATCACAAAAACAAGCCCATCAGCAGAACTGTCTTCACTTGTTTGCTAATTTATTTGAAGGTGCCGCAGTCTGCATTCCTCAGGTTCACAAGTTCAGAAGAACATGCTCCTCTATCCTCCTCCTCCAGACTCCTATTTCCATCAAAGCAGAGGGCTGGTTTACGCCCAATGAAGAAAGACTCAGCACTTGTGGGGGTGTTGTTCTACCTCTTTGCAGGTGAGTTGACGGGTCTGGGGCCATTGCTGGGAAGCACAAAAAGTGGTTTGTGCCAAATCCGAGGCGGAAAATTTTTTGTGTTTTTGATGACTTGCTTGCCTTTGAGGTGCTCTTAGGGGGGGTTCCGTCTGTTTGTGGGTGAGTTTCGTGGTCTGAGAGCATTGCTGGGACACTCTAATCTTGATTGCATTTGCTTTTCAGGAAATCCGTCGTGCCAACCCCGACTTATGGCCTAGCTACGCAGCGCGTTTGGACCGAAGGCCCAGAAATATTGCAAGTATGAGATTTTGCTTTTGGCCTGTTTGGGGGTGTTATGCTTCTTGGCGGGTGGGTTGCCGGGTCTTGGGGCATTCCTGGGAAGGTCTAATACCGGGTAGAAGTGGTTGGGACAAAATCCAGGCCGATTTTTTTTTGGGCTATTTCTGACATTTTGCTCTATGTAGCGTTTTCGGGGGCCTGTTTGGGGGGCTTCCTGGTGTTTGTGGGTGAGTTTCGTGGTCTGGGAGCACTGCTGGGACACTCTAATCTTGATTGCATTTGCTTTTCAGGAAATCCGTCGTGCCAACCCCGACTTATGGCCTAGCTACGCAGCGCGTTTGGACCGAAGGCCCAGAAATATTGCAAGTATGAGATTTTGCTTTTGGCCTGTTTGGGGGTGTTATGCTTCTTGGCGGGTGGGTTGCCGGGTCTTGGGGCATTCTTGGGAAGGTCTAATACCGGGTAGAAGTGGTTGGGACAAAATCCAGGCCGATTTTTTTTTGGGCTATTTCTGACATTTTGCTCTATGTAGCGTTTTCGGGGGCCTGTTTGGGGGGCTTCCTGGTGTTTGTGGGTGAGTTTCGTGGTCTGGGAGCACTGCTGGGACACTCTAATCTTGATTGCATTTGCTTTTCAGGAAATCCGTCGTGCCAACCCCGACTTATGGCCTAGCTACGCAGCGCGTTTGGACCAAAGGCCCAGAAATATTGCAAGTATGAGATTTTGCTTTTGGCCTGTTTGGGGGTGTTATGCTTCTTGGCGGGTGGGTTGCCGGGTCTTGGGGCATTCCTGGGAAGGTCTAATACCGGGTAGAAGTGGTTGGGACAAAATCCAGGCCGATTTTTTTTTGGGCTATTTCTGACATTTTGCTCTATGTAGCGTTTTCGGGGGCCTGTTTGGGGGGCTTCCTGGTGTTTGTGGGTGAGTTTCGTGGTCTGGGAGCACTGCTGGGACACTCTAATCTTGATTGCATTTGCTTTTCAGGAAATCCGTCGTGCCAACCCCGACTTATGGCCTAGCTACGCAGCGCGTTTGGACCGAAGGCCCAGAAATATTGCAAGTATGAGATTTTGCTTTTGGCCTGTTTGGGGGTGTTATGCTTCTTGGCGGGTGGGTTGCCGGGTCTTGGGGCATTCCTGGGAAGGTCTAATACCGGGTAGAAGTGGTTGGGACAAAATCCAGGCCGATTTTTTTTTGGGCTATTTCTGACATTTTGCTCTATGTAGCGTTTTCGGGGGCCTGTTTGGGGGGCTTCCTGGTGTTTGTGGGTGAGTTTCGTGGTCTGGGAGCACTGCTGGGACACTCTAATCTTGATTGCATTTGCTTTTCAGGAAATCCGTCGTGCCAACCCCGACTTATGGCCTAGCTACGCAGCGCGTTTGGACCGAAGGCCCAGAAATATTGCAAGTATGAGATTTTGCTTTTGGCCTGTTTGGGGGTGTTATGCTTCTTGGCGGGTGGGTTGCCGGGTCTTGGGGCATTCCTGGGAAGGTCTAATACCGGGTAGAAGTGGTTGGGACAAAATCCAGGCCGATTTTTTTTGGGGCTATTTCTGACATTTTGCTCTATGTAGCGTTTTCGGGGGCCTGTTTGGGGGGCTTCCTGGTGTTTGTGGGTGAGTTTCGTGGTCTGGGAGCACTGCTGGGACACTCTAATCTTGATTGCATTTGCTTTTCAGGAAATCCGTCGTGCCAACCCCGACTTATGGCCTAGCTACGCAGCGCGTTTGGACCGAAGGCCCAGAAATATTGCAAGTATGAGATTTTGCTTTTGGCCTGTTTGGGGGTGTTATGCTTCTTGGCGGGTGGGTTGCCGGGTCTTGGGGCATTCCTGGGAAGGTCTAATACCGGGTAGAAGTGGTTGGGACAAAATCCAGGCCGATTTTTTTTTGGGCTATTTCTGACATTTTGCTCTATGTAGCGTTTTCGGGGGCCTGTTTGGGGGGCTTCCTGGTGTTTGTGGGTGAGTTTCGTGGTCTGGGAGCACTGCTGGGACACTCTAATCTTGATTGCATTTGCTTTTCAGGAAATCCGTCGTGCCAACCCCGACTTATGGCCTAGCTACGCAGCGCGTTTGGACCGAAGGCCCAGAAATATTGCAAGTATGAGATTTTGCTTTTGGCCTGTTTGGGGGTGTTATGCTTCTTGGCGGGTGGGTTGCCGGGTCTTGGGGCATTCCTGGGAAGGTCTAATACCGGGTAGAAGTGGTTGGGACAAAATCCAGGCCGATTTTTTTTTGGGCTATTTCTGACATTTTGCTCTATGTAGCGTTTTCGGGGGCCTGTTTGGGGGGCTTCCTGGTGTTTGTGGGTGAGTTTCGTGGTCTGGGAGCACTGCTGGGACACTCTAATCTTGATTGCATTTGCTTTTCAGGAAATCCGTCGTGCCAACCCCGACTTATGGCCTAGCTACGCAGCGCGTTTGGACCAAAGGCCCAGAAATATTGCAAGTATGAGATTTTGCTTTTGGCCTGTTTGGGGGTGTTATGCTTCTTGGCGGGTGGGTTGCCGGGTCTTGGGGCATTCCTGGGAAGGTCTAATACCGGGTAGAAGTGGTTGGGACAAAATCTAGGCCGATTTTTTTGGGGGCTATTTCTGACATTTTGCTCTATGTAGCGTTTTCGGGGGCCTGTTTGGGGGGCTTCCTGGTGTTTGTGGGTGAGTTTCGTGGTCTGGGAGCACTGCTGGGACACTCTAATCTTGGTTGCATTTGCTTTTCAGGAAATCCGTCGTGCCAACCCCGACTTATGGCCTAGCTACGCAGCGCGTTTGGACCGAAGGCCCAGAAATATTGCAAGTATGAGATTTTGCTTTTGGCCTGTTTGGGGGTGTTATGCTTCTTGGCGGGTGGGTTGCCGGGTCTTGGGGCATTCCTGGGAAGGTCTAATACCGGGTAGAAGTGGTTGGGACAAAATCCAGGCCGATTTTTTTGGGGGCTATTTCTGACATTTTGCTCTATGTAGCGTTTTCGGGGGCCTGTTTGGGGGGCTTCCTGGTGTTTGTGGGTGAGTTTCGTGGTCTGGGAGCACTGCTGGGACACTCTAATCTTGATTGCATTTGCTTTTCAGGAAATCCGTCGTGCCAACCCCGACTTATGGCCTAGCTACGCAGCGCGTTTGGACCGAAGGCCCAGAAATATTGCAAGTATGAGATTTTGCTTTTGGCCTGTTTGGGGGTGTTATGCTTCTTGGCGGGTGGGTTGCCGGGTCTTGGGGCATTCCTGGGAAGGTCTAATACCGGGTAGAAGTGGTTGGGACAAAATCCAGGCCGATTTTTTTTTGGGCTATTTCTGACATTTTGCTCTATGTAGCGTTTTCGGGGGCCTGTTTGGGGGGCTTCCTGGTGTTTGTGGGTGAGTTTCGTGGTCTGGGAGCACTGCTGGGACACTCTAATCTTGATTGCATTTGCTTTTCAGGAAATCCGTCGTGCCAACCCCGACTTATGGCCTAGCTACGCAGCGCGTTTGGACCGAAGGCCCAGAAATATTGCAAGTATGAGATTTTGCTTTTGGCCTGTTTGGGGGTGTTATGCTTCTTGGCGGGTGGGTTGCCGGGTCTTGGGGCATTCCTGGGAAGGTCTAATACCGGGTAGAAGTGGTTGGGACAAAATCCAGGCCGATTTTTTTTTGGGCTATTTCTGACATTTTGCTCTATGTAGCGTTTTCGGGGGCCTGTTTGGGGGGCTTCCTGGTGTTTGTGGGTGAGTTTCGTGGTCTGGGAGCACTGCTGGGACACTCTAATCTTGATTGCATTTGCTTTTCAGGAAATCCGTCGTGCCAACCCCGACTTATGGCCTAGCTACGCAGCGCGTTTGGACCGAAGGCCCAGAAATATTGCAAGTATGAGATTTTGCTTTTGGCCTGTTTGGGGGTGTTATGCTTCTTGGCGGGTGGGTTGCCGGGTCTTGGGGCATTCCTGGGAAGGTCTAATACCGGGTAGAAGTGGTTGGGACAAAATCCAGGCCGATTTTTTTTTGGGCTATTTCTGACATTTTGCTCTATGTAGCGTTTTCGGGGGCCTGTTTGGGGGGCTTCCTGGTGTTTGTGGGTGAGTTTCGTGGTCTGGGAGCACTGCTGGGACACTCTAATCTTGATTGCATTTGCTTTTCAGGAAATCCGTCGTGCCAACCCCGACTTATGGCCTAGCTACGCAGCGCGTTTGGACCGAAGGCCCAGAAATATTGCAAGTATGAGATTTTGCTTTTGGCCTGTTTGGGGGTGTTATGCTTCTTGGCGGGTGGGTTGCCGGGTCTTGGGGCATTCCTGGGAAGGTCTAATACCGGGTAGAAGTGGTTGGGACAAAATCCAGGCCGATTTTTTTTGGGGCTATTTCTGACATTTTGCTCTATGTAGCGTTTTCGGGGGCCTGTTTGGGGGGCTTCCTGGTGTTTGTGGGTGAGTTTCGTGGTCTGGGAGCACTGCTGGGACACTCTAATCTTGATTGCATTTGCTTTTCAGGAAATCCGTCGTGCCAACCCCGACTTATGGCCTAGCTACGCAGCGCGTTTGGACCGAAGGCCCAGAAATATTGCAAGTATGAGATTTTGCTTTTGGCCTGTTTGGGGGTGTTATGCTTCTTGGCGGGTGGGTTGCCGGGTCTTGGGGCATTCCTGGGAAGGTCTAATACCGGGTAGAAGTGGTTGGGACAAAATCCAGGCCGATTTTTTTTGGGGCTATTTCTGACATTTTGCTCTATGTAGCGTTTTCGGGGGCCTGTTTGGGGGGCTTCCTGGTGTTTGTGGGTGAGTTTCGTGGTGTGGGAGCACTGCTGGCTATATATACTTTACTTTGCAAGAGGTTTGAAGCAAATCCATGGTGGCTGAGGGGACTTAGGGCCTAGCTGCAGAGCGCGCGCGGAGTGATTTGGGAAATTTGTGAAAAAGTGACTAAGTCCCCATTTTTGTACTTTTGCTCTTTGGCTGTTTGGGGGTCTTCTACTCGTTTTCTCCTGGGTTGACGGCTCTGGGGCCATTGCTGGGAAGCTCTAATACCGGATAAAAGTGTTTTGGACCAAATCCCAGGCGGAATTTTTTTTGTGTTTTTGATGACTTGCTTGCCTTTGAGGTGCTCTTAGGGGGGGTTCCGTCTGTTTGCGGGTGAGTTTCGTGGTCTGGGAGCACTGCTGGGACACTCTAATCTTGATTGCATTTGCTTTTCAGGAAATCCGTCGTGCCAACCCCGACTTATGGCCTAGCTACGCAGCGCGTTTGGACCGAAGGCCCAGAAATATTGCAAGTATGAGATTTTGCTTTTGGCCTGTTTGGGGGTGTTACGCTTCTTGGCGGGTGGGTTGCCGGGTCTTGGGGCATTCCTGGGAAGGTCTAATACCGGGTAGAAGTGGTTGGGACAAAATCCGCGCGGAAAAGCCTTTAGTTTTGGCACTTTTTGTAACTTAGGGTTCGTTAGGGTTAGCCCTAGCAGCAGGATTGCATGTGTTTCGGGGTGTTCTAGATTTTTCAAACTGAGTTCTGGGGTCTTAGAGCACTCGTGAGAATGTGTAATTTTGGTTGCAAGTCATTTGAAGAAAATCCATGGTGGGAAAGGGGGGATTTGGCATAGTTAAAGAAAGCCTTTGCCACTATTCTTAACTTAGGGTTCGTTAGGGTTAGCAGTATTTCTATTGCATGTGTTTGAGTGGGGGGGATTTCGAGTCTTGGAGCGATGCTGGCTATGGCTACTTTTGCTTGGTTGCTTGCAAGTGGTTTGAATGCAATCCACGGTGGGTAATGGGTAATTAGGGTACTTCGGCCTACTTTTACTTTCAAAGTAAGTTTTGTCACCAGTTTTCTGCTAGGCCTCGTTTTTTGAGATTTGATTGGGGGTCTTCTACATTTTTGCGACTGGCTTTAGTAAGGGTCTGGGTGGGAGCACTGCTAGGAAGATCTAATTTTGTTCTAAAACACAGTTTACAGTACACCTAGCTTGAGGGGCAAGATCCGATACATTAATTTGCCCATACTTATTTATCCTTCAAAAGGTGACTCAGAGTACGCACTTTCAAAAACATTGTACTGTCTACTAGGAAAAACAAATTGTGACTTTTTGCACTCCACAGCCTACATACCTTATATTTATTTATCAGTGGTGTTGTAATATTATATCACTTCCTGTTTTTCGTTGAATAATTACAGGCCGGGTTTCAGTCTCTGCAATGGGGAAAAAAGGATGGAGTCAGGCTTCACAGTAGCGAGCCACAATTCAGCATCAGGCAGGCAGTGGACAGGGTGTCTTCTGGTGACCAACATCGATGGACGAAGCGTCGGCTGCAATGGAGGAGTGCCGCTAATAGGAGGATTTTTTTTCTGCGGGCAACTTACTTACCACTTCCAACAGGACCACTACAACCACATAGATACAGTATCCCTTGCCTTTTTCTCTGACTGTGACTGCATTTCTTGGCTCTCTCTCTGCTTCTACATTGATCCCTTAACACATCACTTAGTCCACTCCACTATCACATCTGCACCACACATAGTCATTTGTAAGTGCTCCTACGTAATTCGCAAGTCGCAGCACGCCCCAGGCCGTAGAGGACTGGGATGGCCCCAATGATGAAGCATGTCACCAAGGGGCAACCCTGGTGAGTGAGGGGACACCTAGAAAAAAAGCAATTTCTCCTTTTCTATCTACTATACCTTCTGTCAGGTTACGCAGCCCCTAAGCGCCTACCGTACTATGAAACTACATTTCCCATGAGTAGGCAGGAGACTTGCAGACTATTTAGTGAGACTATATGAGAGTACCCTTGTATGTTAGGACAGCACTTCACTGATGCCTGTCTTGTCTTCTGTTACAGGTATCCTTTCCCTGCTGACCCTACCTTTACCCATCCCACATTTTTTATTTTAGTTTGTTATTTTTCTCCCCCGCCTAATGCCTCGAACACCCTGTGTTTACACTTCTGGGTGTTGGTGACATTTGGAGGTGGAACCATATTTGCATCGACTGGATCACGGGGAGTAAACCTGACACCTTCCAGACCAACCCCATTGAGTGTTGTTGTGAATGGATTTATAGTGACCAGCAAGGCTCTCAGGTATCTGGCTACAGAGACCTTATGTTGAATATAGTTATCAATATTTCCACCCACGCCCTGTACTGTCGCATTCTTTCTTCCACAGTTGTCGAAAGTACTAATTACTTTTAACTGACATGCATGCAGTTACAGTAGTGTATGCACTTTCAAAGATTGATGGATAGGTTTGTACCCAAAGATTTGTTTATGTTCACAATTGTTCGTCCATGCTGTGCTACTTTTTCTTGTCTCCCAAAAACTTTCCCAAAAACCCCCGTACCCATCCATTTTTCAAACCCTAACCCTCTTCCCCCGGGCTGTGTGGTTTTGATTGATGTGTGACTAAATTACAGCAATAAATCCACACACTTGCTGGGGAGGATAAGGTGATAGCAACAGGCTGGTGAAGAAATCCGAGGATATATTCTTACTCTGCTTGACAAAGACCCATGGCTAATGTCAAAGAACTTCAACCGAATTAGTTATACTTTAACATTTGTTAGGCTACAACGTGGCACTGTTCTAGTGTACTTCTGTCACCTGCTATATTCTGTATTGTACCTTTGTATTGCTCAGGAGGACAAACCAGATTTCATTTTCTTTTTTTCATAGGCAAGCAACTGCCACTGTGTCACACCACTAGTACCACCGCTATGAGGAAATTTTATCCGCCCAGGATTGCCAACCTTATTTGCTGTTTCCCGTGGAGCCAGCCCTGGGCCTAGCCCTACTTGCAAACAGAAATTACAGGTAAGATAGGCGTTTGGTTGGAGGTAGTATAATGGAGTATTAGGAGAGACGAGAGATTTGATTGACGGTAGTACTACTAAAGTCCTAGGACTATTCAGGAAAACAAACTTACTGTTATGTTAAACCCCCACCCACCAGACTCAAAAGCAGTAAAAAACAGGTATGGTCAGATAAAGTTTCAAAAAGTATATTTTTATAGCCCTAACAAAAGAATCTCCCGCAAGACCCTCCCTAACCCCAACGATTGTCCTTCAAAAGTCCCCAAAAATCACAACTCCCAATTCCCACCCCCCAAAAGTCTCTAAAAAAGGGGCAAGGGACACTATGGCAGGGTGCTGTTGGAATTAGCAGCCAGGGCATCATGCTCCTTGCGGAGGGTGGCAAGTTCGAAGCGGAGGCCCTCCACCACGTTCTTATAATTATGGACCTCCTGCTCCAGGTAGGACAGTCTGAGGGATAAGCGGCGCCGGTGTGCCTTGCAAATCCTGTGAGGGGCAGCTGCTTTCTTTGCTGCTGGGCGGTGGCGTTTGGCTTTGGTAGCCCGGCTCCGTACCGCTGGAGCACTGCGCTGGCTGGCAGCCCGCACGGAGGAGGAGGCAGCTGTCCCAGTGGACGTTGTTGTTGTTCCAGACTGCGTCTCCTCCTCCTCCAGGGCCACCAGCCGCCGATATTCAGCAACAGTGGCATCCAGCCTCCGTTGCCGGGCCATTCGAGCCAGCTCCTTCCTCCTTGATGGTGTCTTGGATTTGGAAGGAGCAACTACATGAAAAAAGAAAGACATAGTCTGTAACCAATGCTCCTTAAGATTAACACAAAATGATTGAGCAGAAAGTTGTCACAGTACAAGTAGCAAATTGAAAGCACAGTGCATAACTATTGAGGACAGTATCTATGTAACCTCCGACTTCTTTATCCTTGCTCTAACATTAGTGGGAGTTTAAGGAACAAATTCTACGAGCACTATGGACTTCTATTACAGTCGACTATGACAGTACACCACTCTTATTCTTCTTCTTCTCTCTTGTTTAGGAAAATTGGTACGTTATCTTATGCAAGCCGGCATAATGCCAGCGCAGTGAACTTGCACCCGAGAAAAACAGACGCACACCATGGTGAGTGAGACAGACTTGCGTTACTGTACCGGTCCAGTACATGCAGGTGGTGAAGCTCTTACTTTTCTATTACGGGTGGCACTGAGAATACTCTGTTAAAAGGGCTACTGCTTAATTAATTTAGCTTTCACCCTACAGTGCAAATGAGTATTAGAAAAGGAAAATGAAGAAGCTAAATTATCTGATTATCTATCACTTCACATGGGATGTATTTGATGACATATGGGATGACTTTAGGTGCTTTGCTTATTATTGAGTGAACAGTGATACCCCCACACATGAATGACGTACTACTACTAAACTAAAGTTATTAAGGGAGGTAGGGAGTGCCCACCGTAATAACTGGATATATGCTGTGCTTGCAGTTGCAATACAAACTACTGCTACTATTCATGGTAGTCTTTGGACAACGTTACAACTTCTTTTCCTTGCCTTTCCTACACTGGAACGGACATGCGGGTGCGGTGTTACATGCTCTTCAAAGTAACACTTAGTTCATCCAGTGACCGTCTACTCTCTCTAGATTCACATATGCTATCTAAGAGTCAGATAGTACCATGAATGATCCAGGCATCCATCCATTCAAAG
The DNA here is from genome assembly GCF_964263255.1 of Lissotriton vulgaris. Lineage (NCBI taxonomy): Eukaryota > Metazoa > Chordata > Amphibia > Caudata > Salamandridae > Lissotriton > Lissotriton vulgaris. The sequence goes on along the minus strand of NC_141699.1, from coordinate 546,480,635 downwards.
TATATTGCACACATACAGTTTCTGTCTCACCCACCCAGGCTGTTCTCCTTCCACCCATCCTTGCTTCATCATTCACCCAGCCATGCACCATACCATTTTCTTACCTTCCCAGCCACCTCGGGGACCAAGCAAACACATATCATTCTTCTTTGCCAGTCATCATTACATTTCTCGTGCTTCCACACTTACTTACACCCTTCTTTCGCTTTTCGTTCATCCCATCCATCAAGTTCACCTCAGATCTGATTGGGATTCTTCTCGCCAAAAACTTCACAGCTAAGTCGAAGTACATTTAGAGGAGGCTACTACCTGCTTTTTTTATAATACACCCGTGCAGAAAGCACACTCTGCAGTCTTCAATCTCAATGACTAAGGAATGTATAGCTTACCTCTGCCCGCCACCACCGTGTGAACCCTCACAGGCATGTCCTTTTCCGGCACTTGCACCGCCTCCTCCCCAGAGTTGTCCTCCTCGTCCAATGCCACCACCTCCGCGCTGGCCCCGTCTCCAGATGTTCCACCTACAAAGTACATTTAATAATGTTAGAATACACCACTCACTACTATATAATATTTGGTCTAGGAGGAAGAAAGAAATGTGAAAAAAAGTGTACAATTTAATAATTTTTGACTGTGTACTCTAGAGTAAAAATGTCCCTTTTTCCAGGGAAGGCTGTTGTCTTGCTGCACTTTTTGGCACAACTGATGAATGTTTGCTTTTTACTTTTTAACACGCACCACTTTTTCTCCTAACAGACAGAACCTTGACTTCTAAGAACACGAGCAGGATCAAGTTCAAACCAGGTGAGAGCTCGGCTCGACCACAAGAAATGTGTCCAATTAATCGTCAGCACTAAGCACTTTTCCATTTTCAGTTACACGTTCACTTTTATGACAAACTTGAATTTAATAAATGTGTTTACTTTTAATAAAGCTTTTAAACTTAAATAGACTCTGTGGTTTTTGGTCCTCCAGACTAGAGTGGATGAGCTAAAGGTTTTCGAATTTTTGCAAGCATGAGTCCGTGCCTCTGCCATCGGTGACTTTGGGAGCTAAATGACTCTGCCACACTATCTAGTCAGTAAGGAGATTGGGGGTTCAACTACAAAGTCTGTTATCACTGAGGTATGTGGAAAGTCTAACAGTTACAGCACCTATTATAATTGATAAGCTAAGCGATGCATTATTTAGTGTCCATAGTTCTGTTTGTGCAGATTTGTCCCTGCAACAGTAGTAGAATGGATTGTCCTATCCAAACCAAAAGTAAAGTAGTATCTTATTATTTCTTGGTGGTGGTCATTCACCTTTTTATTGTTGGCAATGGTCAAAGCATAAACATTTAGAATACTTGAAAAGACATTATGGACAATCCCAGAGGACTACACTCAGTGCATAGAGCTATTGCTGACTAGAATGGGAGTCCAATGGAAATGCCAAATGTGCAATCTTAGTTAGCTACACAGACAGACTAATAAGAATAATCTAGTAATACCACACGGAGTCATAGGGATAAGAATTTAGATCCTGTCTACAAGAAGATCAAAGACGATTTAGAAAAAATCGAATGAGGAACGCTAGGAAAAAATAAGTACTCTATATTAAAATTAAAACTTACTGGGGCCAGCAAAGGAGCCCTCGACTGCCCGGTCCTGGCCTGCATCGACAACAGCACCCTCCTCCTCCTCCTGTGTCCTCCTCTTGCCCCTGGGGGAAGCTGATGTACAACATGAAAGAAAGAAAAACAGAAAACATGGATGATATTTATTTCTCAACCAAATCAAACATTTAAAAAAGAACTAACAAAGTAACAAAATATTTTTGCGAAATAGCAAATAGGGAACGACTCCACGGGATATATTATTGACCAATCTCATGTGGTCGACTACGTCATTACTTTAGTATTGCTTGATTTGCGGACCGTCGAATTGGAAACTACCCTATGTAACTCACTAAACAAAGTACTAAAAAGGTTTGCCTAGGATTGGCAGGCAGCAGTCCGCAGCACGCAAAGTGACAGCCAAAGTCCATCGTGATTGAAGATCAGCGACAACACTAAAGTTTCCTACTACATTCACCAGTCATTAAAATACTCAAACTATTAATCCACCACCACTATTTCTTCTTATCGCCATGTGTACAAAGGAAGGACTGGACTTGAGTCTGTAGGGGCTGATTTATAAGGCCCTTGCGGCTCTTTTGCTCCATTGTTGCGTGACTTTTGTGACGCAGCGACAGCACAAAAGAGGCGCAATGGTGCGGCGTATATTAACAACGTGACGCATCTGGGAGATGCATCACGTTGTAAAGCCCTGCGCCAATAGGGGTGTTCCGGCGCAAGGGAGGGCGTTCCTGCGCAGGAACGCATCCTAAAAGTGGCTGAGGGAAATCTACAAGATTTCAATCAGTCACTTTGAGGACAATGATGCGTGACTCAAACCCTGCGCCTGCTTGAAGCAGACGTACGGCTTGACGCAGCATTGGGGAGATAGGGCACCCCAGAGAATTGATGGAGCTGCACCATCGTTGCGACGCTACTCCAGCAATGCGCCACCTTTACGGCACAGATGCGTAACGCTTTGGTGAAGTTTTGGGCCCATGGCGCGCCGCATTGTAATACGGCGCACCATGGGTGATGGTGGCGTGACGCACAATTACTGGCGCATCCCTGCAACTTTGCAGGGATGCGCCGGTAATTAAAAATCTGAACCTTAGTGTGTAGCATTGCGCAGTTCTTTCAACTACACTCATACATAATTTCACAGGCCAATGAAATGAACACAAAATCTAAAACAAATAAGCATAGTAGCAACACTACTGAGAAGGAGAGCAGTGTACCTGAAATGCACAGAAGATTTTGAAATAAAATGTACCTACAATGTAATGAGCAGCATTATTGCTCTTGGTAAAAAACAAAAATTTGCAATATAATAACACAGCAGGAGAAAACATAGTAGTAAAGACATAGCTACTACTACTCACCAAGCCCGGGGATCTCAAGGCCAAGGAGGTCGAGCAGATCTCGCTCACGGGTCAGGACATCCGTCCAGCGGTGGGTGGCCTGGTTGTAGGTGCGCCAGACCCGAGAGTGGTGGTAAATGGCCTGGCACACCTTCTCCCACCGCTTCCGGCGCTCCCGGGCCCCGTACCCGGCACTGATCTTGCCGCCTCCCATGATGGTCCTGGGGAGGCGGCGCTGAACATAAAAAATGAGTTGGGCCACCTCCTCCGGGGTAAAGATCTCCCGTGGCATCACTAGCTCCCCCCTCAAACGCCCGCACGGGAGCCGGACACGGGGTGCGGGACCCTTCCCCTTCTCGGGATGCTTCCCGGCTCCCTTCACCATGGTCTGGGCGGAAAGGAATAAAGAAAATAGAATAGGGAAGAGAAGAAAAGAAAAGAGTTTACAAAAGTAGTTTAAAATTAACCAAAAGTAGCAGTAAACACAAAAATATAGGGCTAGAAAAATAGAGGGATAGATAATAAGTAAAATAGATAAAAAAAAACTTCAAACAAGCAAAGGATGGCAGAGATTGACAGAGGATACAAAGACCATGCCCAGAACCATAGCAATGAATGAGAAACAAGATGGCCGCGCCCGTTCACGACCGCGCGGGTAAGTTCGCGCGAGATTTTCCTTGCGAACACGCGCGAGACTGTACTGGCAAACCGCGGACTTTGCGAGATTACACTTCGCGCCCGGAAACGGAAATACGTCAGGCAAACAAGATGGCTGCGCCCTTGAACGACCGCGAGGGTAACTTCGCGTCTTGCGCTACGAGCGGCTCGCAAAAACGCACAAAACCTTGCCAACTAACACGCCGCAAAAAAAACAAATTGCATATTCGCACGAATTTGCGGCTTCCGAATCCGATCTTGCGCGTGTTCGCACCCCGCGAACCCCGCGAAATTGCAGAAAAACGAGTTTTTCAAAAGTGAAAGCACTCGGCAGGGGCAAGAGTTCAAACTCATCATTAGTAACAATTCCCGGTAGTGCTTCCTGACTGGGGCCCCTCCAGAATTCAGTTGCTAGTTGCAACAATTGTATGACCCTGCTCTGACCCTCACAGCAGGCTCATACAATAGCTACAAGTAGGCCACAAAGAAGGTCCTGGGGAAAAAAAATGCACTGCAACAGAAAGCAAAATTACAGATAAGGAAGCAGGTGCCAGACTGGAATTTTAAAACAGTGACACATTAATAAACTAACCCCAAATTAATTCATCTGAGTTGAAGCAGGGATGGTGTGCTTGCTTTTCCCCCCCATAATCTACAGTAATGATGAACCAGAGGGTGGCATTGATGTAACAGAGGGTTGCAGTGGTGAAACAGAGGGTGCTGGGAACCTGTGATGATGAACCAGACGTAGAAACAACATAATTCGCGACCGTTGCGCGACGAAATGTAAGTTCGCAATTGCGAACTGGTACGAAACCCTCGCGAACTGGCAGAAATCCTTGCGAACACAAAAAAAAAAAAAATCTGCAAATTCGCAAGAATTCGCGGATTTTGCGGATTGCGAGTTCGCAAATCCGCAAATTCGCGAACGCGAGATCCGCAAAATTCGCCCATGCTTAGCCTTCACGCGGGCACCGCGGTGCCCTCTCACCACAGCGACCGTTCAGCCGCACCGTTTACGGAGCCTCGACGCTCCCTCCTCCGCCACCAGTGCGCGGAACTTAGATGTGAGGGTTTGCAGAAACGGAAGAGGCTGTAACTTTCACAATCACGTTTTCTCAGTGTGACTTGTATTTCTGAACGGTAGACATTATTGCTGTATTTTTGCTGTTCTACACAGCCTTCTCATCAATCAATCAATCAATCAAAGACATTTATAGAGCGCACTACTTACCCGTAGGGTCTCAAGGCGCTGGGGGGAGGGGGTGCCGTTACTGCTCGAACAGCCAGGTCTTCAACTTCTTCCTGAAGGAGAGGTGGTCTTGGGTCAGGCGCAGGTCGGTCGGAAGGGAGTTCCAGGTCTTGGCGGCCAGGTAGGAGAAGGACCTTCCTCCTGTTGTCGCTCTTCGGATGCGGGGGACGGCGGCGAGGGCGTGGTTGGCTGATCGGAGGTGGCGTTTGGGAGCGTAGAAGTTGATTCGGTTGTTGAGGTAGCTCGGGCCTTGGTCGTGTAGGGCTTTGTGTGCGTGGGTGAGGAGGCGGAAGGTGATTCTTTTGTTGACGGGGAGCCAATGCAGGTCTCTCAGATGTCCGGAGATATGGCTGGTTCGTGGGATGTCGAGGATGAGTCTGGCTGAGGCGTTCTGGATCCGCTGGAGTCTCTTCTGGAGCTTGACGGTTCTACCGGCGTAGAGGGCGTTGCCGTAGTCCAGTCGACTGGTGACGAGGGCCTGGGTGACGGTCTTCCTGGTCTCGACGGGGATCCACCAGAAGATCTTCCGTAGCATGCGTAGGATGTTGAAGCATGCCGAGGAGACAGTGTTGACTTGCCTGGTCATGGAGAGGGAGGAGTCCAGGATGAAGCCCAGGTTGCGTGCGTGGTCTGTCGGTTTGGGTGCGGTGCCCAGGGCGGGAGGCCACCAGGAGTCGTCCCAGGCGGAGTGCGAGGAGCCCAGGATGAGGACCTCCGTCTTGTCTGAGTTCAGTTTCAGGCGGCTGGTCGTAATCCACTCGGCTACCTCTTTCATCCCTTCGTGCAGATTGGCTCTGGCGGCGGCGGGGTCGTTGGTCAGGGAGAGGATCAGCTGGGTGTCGTCGGCGTAGGAGATTATGTTGAGGTTGTGTTGGCGTGCGATGGCCGCGAGGGGGCTCATGTAGACGTTGAAGAGGGTGGGGCTCAGCGAGGATCCTTGAGGGACGCCGCAGATGACTTCGGTGGCCTCTGACTTGTACGGTGGTAGGCGGACTCTCTGTGTTCTTCCGTCGAGGAAGGAGATGATCCATTCCAGAGCCTTCTCCTGGATTCCGACGTTGCTGAGGCGCTGCACTAGGGTGCAGTGGCAGACAGTGTCGAATGCCGCGGAGAGGTCTAGGAGGATGAGGGCCACTGTTTCTCCGTTGTCCATCAGGGCTCGGATGTCATCGGTGGCAGCGATGAGGGCGGTCTCGGTGCTGTGGTTGGCTCGGAAGCCAGACTGTGAGGGGTCGAGGGATCCATTCGTCTCAAGGAAGGCGGCTAGCTGCTTGTTGACGGTCTTCTCGATGACTTTGGCTGGGAACGGGAGGAGCGAGATGGGGCGGTAATTCTTGAGTTCGGTGGGGTCCGCTGTCGGTTTCTTGAGTAGAGCGCTGAATTTGGCGTGCTTCCAGCTCTCAGGGAAGGTGGCGGTGTCGAAGGATGTGTTGATGATGTCTCGTAGGTGGGGTGCGATGACAGCGTCGGCCTTGTTGAAGACGTGGTGGGGGCAGGGGTCGGTCGGAGATCCGGAGTGGACGGAGTTCATCGTGCGGACGGTGTCTTCGGTGCTGATCGGAGTCCAGGCGCGGAGGGTGGTGGTGGGGGGTGGTGTTTCGGTCGTGGTGTGCGTTGGTTGGTTGTTGAAGCTGTTGTGTATGTCCGCGATCTTGTTGTGGAAGTATGAGGCGAGGGAGTTGCAGAGGTCTTGCGATGGGGTGATGTCGTTGTTTCCTGCGCTGGGGTTGGATAGCTCTTTCACAATGTTGAAGAGTTCCTTGCAGTTGCGAGCGTTGTTGTCCAGCCATTCCTTGAAAGCAGTTTTCTTGGCGGCGCAGATCAGCTGGTGGTGCTTCCGGGTGGCGAGCTTGAAGGTGGTTATGTTGTCCGGTGTTGGTTCCCTTCTCCAGACTTTCTCGAGGGCTCAGCAGTTCTTCTTGGAGCTCTTGAGTTCGTCGGTGAACCATGGGGCTTTCTTGCTGCCGGGTCTGCTGGGCGGAGTTCTCAGCGGGGCGAGCTCGTCCGCGCAGTTGCTGATCCACTTCGTGAGGTTGTCGGCGGCATGGCTGGGGTTCGCTGAGCTGGCGGGAGGGTGCTGGCTCAAGGAGGTGGCGAGCTGGTCGGTTGTGATCTTGTTCCAGCTTCTGCGGGCAACCTGTTGCTGGTGGTGGTGAGTCGTCGTTCTTTTGAAGGTGAAGTGGACACAGCTGTGGTCCGTCCATTGAAGTTCTGTGGCGTGGCTGAAGGCGATGTCTGTGCTGGATGAGAAGACTGCGTCGAGTGTGTGTCCGCCGAGGTGGGTGGGGGTGGACACCAGCTGCTTGAGTCCAAGATTGGCGAGGTTGTCGAGCAGGGTGCTGGTGTTGCTGTCGTTGTTGTTCTCCAGGTGGTAGTTGAGGTCCCCCAGGAGGATGTAGTCAGCGGAGGTGAGGGCATGCGGGCTGACGAAGTCGGCGATGTCCTCGCTGAATTGGGTGCGTGGTCCCGGAGGTCGGTAGATCAGGGTGCCTCTGAGGGTGGTCTTCGGGTCGGTGTGGATCTGGAAATGCAAGTGTTCGGCGGTGGTAAGGGTGTTGTCGGTGCTGGTCGTGATACGGATGGTGTTCCTGTGGATGATGGCGATGCCTCCTCCCATCTGGTTGGCGGTGCGATCCCTCCGGGTGATCTTGTAGCCCTCTGGGATGGCGATGGCGATGTCGGGCGCTGAAGAGGCGTTCATCCAGGTCTCCGTGAGGAAGGCAACATCAGGGGCTGTGGTGTCGAGGAGGTTCCAGAGTTGGATGGCGTGTCTGTGGACGGAGCGGGTGTTGAGCAGGATGCACTTGAGGTGGGTGCTGCTGGTGTTCGACTTAACGGGTGCTGGTGCGAGGCAGGTCCGGATGCAGGTGAACTTGCAGGCGTGGCAGCTGAAGGGTCCGTGGGTACGTCGTGGTGTGGCTTGGTAGCATCCTGGGGGTCGACCGGCGTTGAGTGCGCTGAGGTTGGCGGCGGTGTACGTCAGGCGGGTCGGCCGGGGTCCTCGTGGGCCAGGGGTCCTGGCACTGGGCGCGGTCCAGGCACGGACGGGCGTAGACGGGCTTACCTTTGGCGCGCCTTCGGCGCACAATCGGCGCGCCCGCTGCGCGTTCGCACGGTCGCCATATATGGCAAAGTGCGCGGGGGGCGGAGCAGCTGGGAGGCGGGAGCGGGGAGGGTACAGAAGGCAAAAGGGGTGGGGTTTAGCGGCGGTGGCGGGAAGCGGGGAGGTAGTGCGAAGGTCGGCGCAAAATGGCTAAACAGGAAGGAAATGGGCTAACTAACAACAGGCAGTACAGAAGACAAAAGTTACACAAAAACAACAGTCAATACAGCAAAGCAACAGGGGCAGGACAAGCGATCGCGGACCACGCCGCTGGATGGCAGGGGGCGTGGTCACGCGGCGGCAGCGAGGCAGTCGGCAGAAGGGGGCACACGCAGCAGCTGGTGGCCGTGCGGCGCGGGGGTGTCCTAGAACTAGGTCACCATGAGCTCCAGACCAATGTGTTGCTTTTACTGGAGAGTGTTTTTTAACATTATCCGTGGAGCGTGGAGGCTCCGTGGCCGCTGCTGAAGGGAAGTGCCGGCCTGATGTAATCCGCAGCTGCTCTCCGGCAGCAGGTGTAATCGGGGCAGCTCAGTGGGGGCGAGGGCGAGACCCCACTGCCACCCCCTGATGCCCAAGGGTAGAGGCGTGAGGCATATACCCCCTCAGACAGGGCTTTAAGTGGGATGAAAAAACTGTGGGGTCTCTCAAAGGGGCGTGGCCAGTGTAATTTGGGGCGTGGCTTTAAATCACTTATGCTAAAAATCTGTGTTTAGCATAGTGTGCAGCCCCACTTGTATTTTGCTGTTTCTGTCATTACATCCATTCCAGATAAGTGATACAACAAGTAACATCATACCTACAACAAGTCAGGACTATTGGCTTTGTCAATGGTTATTAGTTGCATAAGATAAATAAGCTGCAGCTATGGCTTGTTGCATATAATATTGAAAAAGCTTCCAATTAAAGCCCTGATAACCCTACCACAATGTTGCTGCTCTTGCGTTTCGGGAAGGGAAGGTAAATCCAGAGAGAAAATGACTCTCTTTAAAGGATTTCCCTTCCCACACAATGCTCACCTGGCATGACGTCCACTAGTGAGAAGTGAGTAGTGTGGGCAGCGCACATTGATGTGCCTGCTGTCTCGAAACGGGTCTCAATCGAGCTGTTATGCGCCATGGCACTTTTTTTCGAACTGCAGTGACAGCGAACTGCAGTGACAGCAAACTGCTGTCACTGCAGTCCGGAAAAAAAGGACCGCCTGTGCCAGGGCTCAAAACAGAGCCCGATAGAGAGCCGTTTCGAGGCCCCTTAAAAAAAACTGCCGGTGCTCAGACCCCTTTAGACCCGGCCCACTTAAAGCCCTGCCCTCAGAAACAACTAATGCCCCGGAGCAGGGGTGGGGGTCACATTTACCCCTAGCAATTAGACACTGGAGTCAGAGCTTCTGAGTACACTTCTTTCTTTGTTCCCTGCCAGACTTTAACTGGCTTACAGACTACATATTGTTCTCGTTCCGGTTCCAGTTTCCTGTCCCGCCCCTTCCTGGTCGCCTGCACTGTCTCGAGACAGAGGTCAGGCGTAGCGACATGACATCTCACCCTTTTGTACAAAGTCTCACCGTACCTCACATTTCTTCAACAAGTCGTCTGAGCTTTCTTATCTGGCGCCTCGGACGGCTCTCTCGTTCAGGTGTTTGGCTGTGATGATTTGCGTCACTGATAATTCTTAGAGGGCTGTGATGATTTTGTTCGTTGTTGTCGCTTTGGCTTGCTGAGTCACTTGAAGTTTGACTCGAGGAGGCTCCATGGTGGTTGCGGGGATTACATCTCTTGAAGTACGATATGTTCCTTGTTATTTGTTTGTGGTCAGCCTTTGCCGTGATCATGGTTCCTTTCCTTTTGCTGACTTGTAAAGGAATGTTAAGATATCGGCTGTCCGCTTTCGCTCGCCGGTCGCTCCGGACTATCACCCAGTCTCCTTCCTGGATGTCGACGTCCTTAGCGTGTCTGCGCCGATCAGCATACGTTTTCATTTTGAGTTTCTTCTCTTGATCCATCTCGACTAGAGTGTTGTGATCCACGGTGATGGTCCGTGGTTGAGATGTAGTGTTCATTATGGGTAGTCGAGTGCGGGGCGCCCTCCCTAGCATTATAGTGGCCGGGCACTGGTTTGTAATGTTGTGTGGTGTGGTCCGGTATGCCCTCAGTACCTCATTCAGGCTCTGCTGGATGTCTCGGTGTGTTAGCTCAGCTTGCTGAATCGCTTTTTTAAGTGTCCCCATAAATCATTCCACCATGCCGTTGGCCTGAGGCCACAGTGGAGTGATTTTTAGGTCTCGCCTGTCGATGCGCCTGCGCATCGAGCTTGCGAGACTATGGGGGCTTAACCACTCTTTAACTAACTTGCAAGGAATCGTGGCGATTCCTTGCAGTGCCCGTGACTTTTAAGCTCAATGCGCATGCGCATTGAGCTTAAAAGCGCGTGCACATCAGTTCCCTCATCCGCACGTCGCATTTCTCCTCCCCCCTCGCCCCCTCCCCTGCCCGCCGTGTCGCATTTCTCCTCCCCCCTCCCCTTCTCTCTCTTCCCTCCGTCTTGATTATTTATTTTTTTACCAGCTCCGCCCCCTCCCCTGCCCACCGTGTCGCATTTCTCCTCCCCCCTCCCCTTCTCTCTCTTCCCTCCGTCTTGTTTATTTATTTTTTTACCCGCTCCGCCCCCTCCCCTGCCCGCCGTGTCGCATTTCTCCTCAACCCTCCCCTTCTCTCTCTTCCCTCCGTCCATTGGTCACCTCTCTGCTGTCAAGGTAAATAACATCCGTATACCGGTTCGTGCATTTTGCTTTACCACTTTTAGCTCCGTGCATTAACCCAATCTCCCCATTTTTCACTCAATAATCATGGCTCTCCAGTGAGATCACTGTTGCCATTTACAGACATTGCACTTTTATCCCTTCACTTAAACCTTAACGTTTCCTCACCGAGACTTTAAAAAACATAATAAATGTTTCAAATTAGGCTTGTTACCAAAGTTCGATAGCTCAGCATAAAGGCAAATGAATGGAATAAAATAAACCATTACCTTCCCAGGCCCCCATGATTCCAGCAGTCACTCCTTCACACACACACTGGTAGCGTCACCAAAGAGACTACAAAACACTTCCGGAGCACACCAGGGGCAGGCTTTCGAGTAGACTCTACCATCTGATTCGGAAGAAGGGGGTGGGAAAGATCTTCAAATCTCCACCTCCGAGCTAATTTCTTTTGTCGTTCGGTGGGATACTAACAACAAAAAAATGATTCCTAGGGATTAATTTACGCCTTATCTGGCACGTAATCGAGCTGCAGAAATTACAAACCCTGACACATATCAAAGATAGTATCGCTCTCAGGAGGGAACAGTCTTTTCCAAACATAGATAAGGGACACAAAAGTATATTCCGGATGAAGCGGCAAATGGAGGCAAATGACAGCACTGCTAGACGTTTCGAAGCATTTATTTAATGACAAGTGGAGAACACACTTCGAAAGTTAAAATATATGCTATTGAAAGTATTACAATTGTACTTAATTAAATTGAAAACTTCACATTTTATTTTTTCGTTGGCGCAATCGTTCTCTTTCTTCCTTAACCCAAGCATAATATTATGCTGAATACAGAAAAAATACGTATTTCCCTTTTATATTGTTTTGCGGCTTAATATAAAACAGTGAAAACACAACGAATCACTATTTCAAAATGGTTGCTTTATTTGTATTCACGGAGAGTGTTGCACGTCCCGCCAATCTTTCTAGTAAACTTAGAAAGATGCAACGCTGTATTGTCTGCATAGGTGCAGGCAAAGACGTGTACGCTTCCTGTACACTATTTTCCGATCAATACCGCAGCTTACTATTGTTTTTTGGAGGGGCGGTCCATTCAATAGATGTGGCCTTTCATGATTGGTCTTCACCTCAGTCAGTTAAATGTCTCCTGGAATGGGCGGGTCATACGCTGTCAACGTCTCTCTTAACAATTGGTCTAGAAAGTGGACTACACAGGCTGCCGACTATCTTGGTAGCACTATTACTTTTAACAGTAGGCATGTCATTCTTTCTAATACTGCTACATTTATTATTAAATAGCAATATCGAAAAGCTAATTGCTTGCATATGCTGGGACTTTTTCAACTCGACTAAACTGGCGCACGATCCACCTGTGGGTCACACAACCCACTGTTTGGGAAATGCTGGTTTGGCTGCATGCTGCTTAATCCCTGTGTACTTTGATGCACACTGCTCGTGTTATGTGTACTGTCGGAACTATTAATGCATGCTGCTTCAGTTGTGCATAGGCTGTGTGTTCTTTAGGTGCACGGTGCTCATGTTCTGTGTGAACCGTCTCTGCATTTGATACATGCTGTTTCGGTTTTGTATGGGCTGTGTTTGTTTTTGGTGCACGCTGCTCTGACTGTGTGCACTGTCCACCACATCCACCATCATCTCCACCATCACCTCCACATCCTCCACATCCACTGTGACATCCACCGCCACATCCACCACCACCACATCCACCACATCCACCACCACCGCATCCACCACCACCGCATGCACCACCACCACCACACCCACCACCACTTCATCCACCACCACATCCACTACAACCACCACCCCATCCACCGCATTCACCACCGCATCCACCACCGCATCCACCACCGCATCCACCACCGCATCCACCACCACATCCACCACCACATCCACCATCACCACCACATCCACCATCACATCCACCATCACATCCACCATCACATCCACCACCACATCCACCACCACATCCACCACCACCTCCACCATCACCTCCACATCCACCATGAAATCCACCGCCACATCCACCACCACCACATCCACCACCGCCACATCCACCACCACCACCACCACATCCACCACCACATCCACCACCACCACCACCACATCCACCACCACATCCACCACCACCACCACATCCACCACCACCACCACATCCACCACCACTTCCACCGCATCCACCACCACCACATCCACCACCACCACCACATCCACCACCACATACACCACCAGGTGCAAATGCAATGTTCTTGGATTTTCGTCACAATAAAATACACTGAACATAATCTTCACAAAATTAAATTACAAACGTTTAAGCTATTGCCATTTATAAATTACAATAAATTTTATTTAAGTATTAATTATTTACAAAATTAAAAGCCATTGTTATTTGCAATATCAATACATCTAAGTCACGTAAAGACAACACACATTGCATTACAAATGCTATAGGTGTCACATTTGCGAAAGTTAAAACTATTGACATTGCAACTGACAAAGCTATTACTTTTGCTATTTTCAAAACCAACACATAAATAAAAGAAGTGTCATTTACAATACCAATTGCTCAAACTTTCCTAATGCGAGACCTATTGCATTTCCAATGCTTGTTTGATGTTTGAAGTTGAGGTGTGCTGCGAAATCTGTGAATTCACGGCCATTGAATAGGGGCCCGTTATCAGATTTGACTCGTAAAGGAATGCCCCATGCCGCGAAGATCTCGTCCAGTATTGGAATGTCTGCCGTTGCTCTGGTGGATGGTATCAGGTGTGCAAATGGGAAACGTGAGTACTCGTCCATGACAACTATGATATATTGTCCGGATTGCAGTGGTCCGAAGAAGTCGACCGCGACTTGTTGCCATACCCCGTCTGGCAGCTCCGACATTTGGAGCGGGGCCGGCGGCTCCTCTCGACTGACCAGCTGACATGTCATGCAGTCTTTTAACGTTGACTCTACCATCTGATCCAGTGTGGGGAACCAGAAGCGTTCTCTCAAGGTCTTCTTTGTGGCATTTATGCCTCTATGGCCTTCATGGGCCAAGTTGATGACCCCTTGGCGTAGCTTGTGTGGAATAACAATCCTCCCCCCTCTCAAGAGAAGTCCATTGTCACTGATAGAGAGTTCATCGTGTACGCGTTGGAAGGCTGTAAGTTCGTGAAGGTGTTGTTCTGAGTCCTGAGGCGTGTTTTTCACATGTTGCCAAGAGTTCGTGCGGATGCGGGTTATGACAGCTTGCACGAGCGGGTCGTGTGCCGATGCATCTTTAATGGCTTCCAGAGGGACTGTGGGGGGACAGGCTGCATCAATGACAAAGTGAATATAGTAATCGGCCAGGGAGTGGGCAGTTTTTGCACTGTTCAGAGGATGCCGAGACATATAATCAGCTGGATTTTCGGCCTTTCCTGGCTTGTGGGCGATGGTGTAGATGTAGTCTTGGAGACGTAGTCCCCACCGCTCGATGCGTGGCGGCATCTTGGCATTGGGGTTGCCGAAGATTGTGATGAGTGCCTGGTGGTCCGTGACGATTGTAAAATGTTTGCCATAGACGAACAGGTGGAAGTGCTCGCACGCCCACACTACAGCCAGGCTTTCCTTCTCCGGCTGGGAGTACGCTTTTTCAGTGTCTGTGAGGCTGCGACTCGCATATGCGATGATGTGACGCTGGTCAGAGTTCTCGCGGTATTGAGCTAGGATGGCACCCAGACCCACTGGGTTAGCGTCAACTGTGATTTCGGTCCTCTTGTTTGTGTCGAAGTAGGCGAGATTGATGGCTGAGCCAACACCCTGTTTAATTACCGTGAATGCCTGCTCGCATGCATTGGACCAGTCAAAGGGCTGACCCTGGCGCGTGAGTTCTCGTAATGGGTAGCTGATTGTAGCGTAGTCGCGGATGTAGCGCGCACAGTAGCTCGCCATTCCAAGGAACGAGCGGAGATCGCTCACATCTCGGGGTGTCGGGGTGTCAGCAAGTGCAGCTACTTTCTCTGGGTCAGGCTTCATCCCCTCCCTGGAAAAGATGTGTCCGTAGAACTTCAGGGTGTCCTTGTGGAACTCACATTTGTTAGCATTGAGCATTAGGTACGCATTTAGCAAAGCGTGACATACCCTGTCCAGAGCGGTGTCGTGTTCAGTTTGATCTTTTCCGAAGACTAACAGGTCGTCACTATAGTTGAATGCGTTTGGGATACCTTGTATGACTCGCCGGATGGCCTCCTGGAAGATCTCAGCGGCCGATGAAATACCAAAGTTCAGACGCTTGTAACGGAAGAGGCCTTAGTGCGTGGTGAATGTCGTGATGTATCTCGATTTGTCATGAAGCTCCAGCTGGTGATAACCTTTATTGAGGTCGAGTTTGGAGAATACGGTGGCGCCATTGAGTCTCGTGATCATATCACTTATGTGAGGTCCTGGGTGGCGCTCCCGCTCGATGGCAGTGTTGGGTGCGCGCATGTCCACACACAGTCTGACTTTGTTATCTTGCCCCTTCTTAGGGACCACCACGACCGGTGATACCCATGGGGTGGGTCCTGACGTGCGCTCAATGATATCAGTTTGTAGGAGGTCTTGGAGCTCATCGTCGACAGCTTGCTGTAAGTGGAAGGGCACTTTCCTGTGGTGCTGAGCGATGGGCATTACGCGTTCGTCTATGTGCAGTTTCACCTTGAAGTGATTCAGTTTCCCAAGGCCTTTGAAGAGGTTCGGGAATTTTGCCACAATGTCGGGGGCATCTTCGGTCATATAGAGAAGCTCCACTAGTTTCAGTCTTTCTGCTGTTGGTAGGCTGAGCAGGCAATCAGCCATATCTGGTCCTTCTACTACATGAATGTATGCTGGGATTTTTCTGTCCTTGAATGCAAGAGTTGTGTGAAAACGAGCCAGGCACGGAAGGGGTTTTCGTGACATCCATGTGAATATGAGTACCGCTGCTGGCTCCAGTTTGGGTCGTTGCTTCATGTTGTGGTATTCTAGTGCGCAGATGTAGTTTAGTGATGCTCCTGAGTCCAGGACAAACTTCGCTGGGTGGTCTCCTATCATGATGTCTAGTTTGGGGTATCGTTTCAAACGGTCCGGGTCTGATACCAAGCAGGTATATTCGTCACTGTCTTGTGACACAGGTGTGTGAGGCGATGAGTCACTGGACGTGGGTCTGCGTGACCGGTATGAGTCTCTTGTTTGGTGTCGGGAGCGGTAGGTACTCGTGGATCGGCCTCGTGACTGATATGGGCTTGTTGATTGATGGCTGGATTTTGAAGAGCTGGATGAGCGTCCTTCTCTCCCCTTTATGGCACGTGTGTGGTGTCGTGTGCCATGTCGCGAGATCGATGACCTGGGTGTTGACTGTTTGGCCTGACACACTACCTCAAAGTGATTGTCTCTCCCACAGCGGTGGCATCGCTGACCAATTGCTGGGCATTGCCCTGAGTGTGGATAGTCTTGTCCACATCTGTAGCATGCGGGTGCAGATTTGACGGACTTGTTGTGTCGCGAGTCTCGTCGGGAGGATGATTTCCGAGAGACGTATGTTGGCTTATTCGATCTGTGGGAGTTGGTCGTGGGTCTGGTGGCTTTGTGTGCCTGCATCCGGAGATTGTGTTCTTTCGGGTCAGGCTTGTGAGTTTCCATCCGTTTGGCATAGTTTTCTGCCTGGTCGTTAATTCTTGTCAGTTCCTCGATTTCTTCCAGGGTGTATTGTTTCTTCAGGAGTCTCCGACGTAGTGATTCGGATTGACATCCATCGATAATGCGGAGTCGTAGTGCGTCTTCTGTCTTGAAGTTGTCAAACTCACAATAGCGTGCCATCCTTTTGATGCGCATGATGAAATCGCTCATGCACTCTTCCTTTTCTTGGGTGGCCAGATTAAATGTGTACCGTTCGTAGTCCACGTTACGCTTGTGGAGGAATCGTCTGTCAAGGGCACCTTTTACTTCCTCATATGTGGCGGTCGCCGCATTTGGCAGTTCTTTGATGATTTGTGCTATTTCTTGGCCTATTAAGTTTCTTAAGGCTACAAGTTTTTGTTTGGGGTCTTGTACCAAAGACCCAACCATGTAGTCTTCGAAGTCTTCGCTCCAGCTTTTCCACGCAGGCCCCATGCTGTTGCCTGGCGTCAGTGTCAGCGGTTGTGGTTGTCGCATGAAAGGTGCCCCCATGGGCGCGTGAGGCAACATGGCTGTATTGGCTTGGGGTGCTGGGCCTGCTACGACGTTTCCCCCAGAAGTGCTGTTGGGTTCAGTGTCAGACATTTGGGAGCTGTGACTTGATTTGGCCTTATGCAGGGTTTCCCGTTCTTGAGTTGTTGCAGGTACTTAATTTTCAGCTGTATGGGAGCTTTCCAGCTCTTTTCTTGTTGCAGGGGGCTTAATTGCTGCTGAATAGGAGCTTTCCCGCTCTTTCTGTTGCAGTTCGTGATTCACATTGGGAAACGCCTGACTTTAAGATGGCCGCCGTCTTTTGACCGTGGGTTGTCCAATGGCTGGCGCCTGACCTTAAGATGGCCGCCGTGTGGGACACTGTGTCTCTGGGCCTTGGCTGCTTACTGCTCACTTGCTTGCATTCCGGCTGGCTGCCACAGTCACGCTCTCTCTCTTTGCTGCTGCTGCTGCGGCTGCGGCTGCGGCGGGACTCACCCCTGCTTTTCACCAGGTTCTTCGCGCTTCCTCGGGGGGACGAGTCTCTCACGTCCACAGTGGCGCGGCTCGGTGGCTGGGTTCCTCGCGGTCGTCCGCACGGCGAGGTACAAACTTCTTGTCTGCACTGCGGTATTCGCTTAGGTGACGCGGAGTCTTCTGGCAGGCTCGCTCACGGCAGTTCCGACACCGGTCTCTGTTTTGCGCTCTTCCCGCGCTGCCGGAGGGATAGACTGCGGACTCGCTGGTCGGGCCGGGTGTAGACGGCTGGGTTGTGTGACTTCACTTGTGGGAGCATAGTGATCCCATCCTCGTCGCCATTGTCACATTTACCTCTAGCAATTAGACACTGGAGTCAGAGCTTCTGAGTACACATCTTTCTTTATTCCCTGCCAGACCTTAACTGGCTTACAGACTACATATTGTTCTCGTTCCGGTTCCTGTTTCCTGTCCCGCCCCTTCCTGGTACCCTGCCCTGTCTCGAGACAGAGGTCAGGCGTAGCGACATGACATAGGGGGGGTGTACTCCCCACCCATTCCGAAAACTGATGTCGCAGAGCACAGGAGGTGAGACCTAGACACGCTGAGAGCAGAGGGGCGAGTCAGACTCCCTCCCCTCGCACCAACTAGAGATATGTCCCACAGCAGAGGGGTGAGACCTAGACACACCCAGAAATAACTCAGGCAGGAGCAGTGTGGTGAGACTCCCCCATAAAAATTGATACTTGTATAGCGCACTACTCACCCGCAAGGGTCTCAAGGCGCTTGTACGAATACCGCTGTGGAACCCATCCTGGCTTTGCCTTTGAGGCGTCCACTCCTGGGCACCCCCAAGGTGGAGGCCAGGCATCCTTAGCGTTGTGGGGGCCGTTGTGGAGATTAAGCAAGCTATTGCCCGGAGTTGCAGAGTGGGACTCCATGATTGGAATAGGCACCGAGGAGAGAATTACCAGGTCCGTGGAATTTTGAGCCCAAGACCCGCCGAGGCGGGGAATTGAACCCTTGTCCCGGGCTAGACCTCTGCATCAGGGTTTGCCGCTCTAACCATTGAGCCACACTTCTCCATCCCGCATCAACCACTGATGTACCACAGCAAAGGGGTGAGACTTTGATACGCACACAAACAACTAATGTCTCAGTCTCAGAGAGGGTGAGACTCGTCTACCAGCGCTAACCACCAATGGCCGAAAGAGTGAGACCCACAAACAACTAATGGTCTGCAACAAAGGTCGCGAGACTCCCTCACTCCAGCACATACCACTACTGCCTCAGAGAAAAGGGGTGAGACCCAGAAACAACTAGTATCCCACAAAATAGGCGCGATACTCTCCCAAACCAGCCACTGCTACCTCACGGAGAGGGCGTGACACACTTACACCCCGAAACAAACAACTCATGTTCCAAAGCGGTGGGAGGCGAAGTTTACCAACACCTACACAAACCATTAATACCCCAGAGCAGAGAGGTGTGACCCTGCCACACCCAAAACAACTAATGTTTCAGGGCAGAGAGGTGAGACCCTCCCGCCCCTGCACAAACCACTAACCTCCAGAGCAGAGGACGTGAGAGCCTCTAAAGACAAGCAAACAGGTCATGTCCCAGAGCCGAGGGGGTGATGAGACCATACGCTCTATTACCTAAACACAGGCAAGGGCGAAATTCACCTGTTCCTCAAATAAACAACCATGGTTCACAAGGACAGGAGTCGCAACACTCCCCACGCATACGTGCAGGATGTCTAGGGGGTAGAGATGAGTCCCAATCTTCACCAGAACAACTGCTGTCACTGAAGGGGAGAGGTTAAACCCTCACAATAATAATTGCTGCTCAGAACAGCACGTGAGACCTACCCTCCCCACAAACAACTGCATCCAGAGTGGTGAGACACACCACGTCTGCACACAGCTACTGCTCTCGAGAAGAGTGGATGGGGTCTGCCCTTCATGAACAACTATTACTCCAAAAAGATAGGGTGAGGGGGCAATATCCATCAATCCAAAGCTGCTTGCGTGCAAATCAGTGACATCAGGATCCAGACGAACTAGCATTCCAGATCAGAGGGCGTAGACTGAACCCTCACACAAACTATTGCTAAAGAGCAGAGGGGCGAGATAGAACCCTCACACAAACACCTGCTACCACAGAGCCCTCACACAAACAACTACTGCTACAGAGCAGAGGGACGAGAAGGAACCCTCACACAAACTACTACTACAGAGTAAAAGGGGCGAGACGGAACCCTCACACAAACAACTTCTGCTGCAGAGCAGAGGTGCTCTCCCTTGAAACTAGCAGTAGTCATGCCCGAGGAAAAACACAGTGGTGCGCGTGCACCGCAGAGGAGCCGAACGCGAAAATCGAAAGCAGTGGTGCGCGCGCGCACCACAGAGGAGCGGGGGAGCGATGGAGCCTGTTGTCTGTGGTGTGCGCTGATGCGCGTCCTAGACACGGACGGGAATGGGTGGAGCAAAGGCGGGACATGCCAATGCCAGCCTGCGAAAGCAAAACCACACGCACAAGCGTGTGGTTAGCTTTCTGAAGCCCATACAAGAGGTTTCGCGCTGCGCGGACACTGCTGCGCACAGCAACGCAGGCGCGAGACCTAAAAAGCAAAAATAAAGGTTTAATGGCACGACTGCAACTTGTAGGCATGCATGCGTAATGAATTGTGCAAGGGCATGCAGCAGTACGCAATGTTTTTTATTTACTGATCCGAGATGAATGGGTACATTTAAAATACTTTTTTTTTTAAAGTAGTGCAAAAGCATGTTTTTTAAGGCGGCGAGGCCAACAGCATGTTGCTGCATGGTCCTCCCCAAAACAAATGGAGGCAATGGAGAAGTGGGTGTGGCAGGGGAAGAAATGAAAAGTGGTTTGGGGGGAAGCAGCATCCAAAAGAAATCAACACAGGGGGTGGGGAGAAGCACACGAGCTAGAAAGCTGCACGCATCGTGGGAGAGCCAGGGAGTATGGCAGGGAAGAAGCAAACGAAAGAGATTGCAACAAGAGGGAACCCGCAACACAGAGCATAGAGGGTGGGTATTTGGCAGTTGGTAGAAACACATGAGGGAGAAAGCTGTAAAACAGATACTATCCTGGAGTGCTCAAACAAAAGTTTAAAAAAATAGTTCCTTAAAAGTGAGCAGCCCATCAGAGCGATGGTAAAGATGCTATGCTGCAGGGAAGGGATAAACCCAAAATGAACAAGCAGTGACAGGGAAGCCATTGAATAAGAAGCAAGCAAATGAGAGTTACTAAAAGGTTAACCAAAGGTAAGCGAAGGGTGGACCGTAAGCTCCTCTAAGGTCTTGGTAAGCCCACAATAGATCTTTTGTAAGCAGACAACTTGCACGGTATTGGAGGCTCGGAGTAAAAATTAACATATTCTAGGGGGAATTTATTCACAAATTACTTGCTGCCCCTTTAAAAGTATAAACACAAACTCATTGCAATGGAAGGCTAATAAATCTCTTTTGCTGGAAAATGTTGCTCTATTTGAATGTTAAAATCTAAGACATTAGATTTGATGGAGCGGATGGATAGGCTAAAGCTCGTGGAAGGGGGATATTGGGTATACTTGAGGAGGGATTTATCGATTATTTTTACATGTTAAAATGTATAAGATTTTCCTTTTATACTTACATTTTTTACAGACAGTATTGAATCTCTTATGCTATCTGCATTTATTTTAAAGTACTTTTTTATTAATATATGCTCAGCAATCGGTACAATCGGAAGACATTTACATAGGATAACAGTATTTCCTTTTCGTATGTAATCAATGGTACATAAATATTTACAATAGCAACTCATCCCATGCCCAAACCAACCCTACAGTGCTTCCCTCATAGACCTCTGCAGGTCTGCCAGGCTCCCCATATCTTCTCCAATTTCCTCGGGCACCCCCTGCTCTTGTATATTGTTAGTTCTGCTTGCCTGTGTCGGAATAGGTCGGTTTTTGCACTCCCCTATTGTCGGAATATCGGTTGCCCCCACATCTCCTCGCAACATTCCGCTTTGCAACTTCCAGTGGCCAAAGCCACCCACTGCCTTGCGTGTCTGAGCCAGTCTTCCTCCCTGGTAATCATAAGTAAAACCCATTTGGGTGTCCGCTGTATGTCTACTCCCATAACTACCGTTAGTACTTCTCCAACTCTTTGCCAAAACTCTTGTAACCTTGGGCAGCCCCATATCAAATGGTAGAAGGTCCCCTCCATTCCACAGCCTCTCTGACACTGTGCATCTTAACTCCGCCCAATTCTATGTAACACCGTTCTGGGGCAGTATTCTCGGTGAAGGACCTTCAACGGAATCAGTCGGAATCTTGCACTTATCGCCACCTCTCTTGGGTCCTGTAGTGCTTCCATCCATTCCTCGTCTTCAAGCGCCCCAAATGTCCCCCTCCCAGGTTGCTCTCAGTGAAGCCAATATTTCAGGGGCGTTGTTAGCTATTTTTTTGTACATTAGGGAAATATTGTTTCATGCAATGGCTCAGTCAATATTCTGTCCTCTAACGGAGAAGCTTCTTCCAGTGTCTCCCCTTCACTTAGATAGTTGTGTATGGCATGTCCTAACTGCAAGTACCGCAACCACTCCCCTTTTCCCATCTCAAACTCCGTTTGCAGGGTTGCAAATGTGATGTAGGCTTGACCCTTCCATATATCACCCAGCGTCTCGATGCCCAACAGCTCCCATTTCGCAAACCCCCCTAGTTTGCTCCCTTTTTCCAACCGAGTACCATCCCAGAGTGGGCTCATCCCTGTCAACTTGCCCCCCCCCCCCCCCAAGTATTTTGTGGCAGCACGCCAGGCCAATGCCACGGTCTCACTGTGTTGGTGTACGTTCCTCACTACTCATTTGGTGTACAATATTGATCGAGGCCCTCCCTTGCCCATGGTTATCTGTCCGCCCTGTAGGCTGGTTCCACTCGCTCTCCGCACATCCACCCATTTACTGTATCTGCATTTACTTTTAAATACAGAAAACAGATAGCGGAACGGATCTTCTTTTGAATGCTACTAAATGTTGTAAATCATGGCTAGCTGGCCGTTCGCTGTGCAGGCGGACAGGTAGGGAAGTTAAGGAGAAGGTTTCCTAAGGAAGTTTAAATAGTTTCAGGTATGACTCTTCTTAAACTTACTTAAGCTGTTCTATAATGATAAGCGTGTTGTATTGCATATGACTGGCTATAGAGCTAACCTGATAGGCATTAACCCATAAATGTACATTTATCAGATTAATAAATGTGGAAGTATACTTGTTGCAGCTCAATTTGTATAATAACTTCAAAATACATATGGATAAATAGAGACGGAAGAGTGTAAAAAAAAGTATAAATTTTGGAAAAGGTGATGGACAGCGTTTCTGAATGATGCAGAATACTCCTACCCAGTCAAGAGATCAGGGCTTGATCCATCACCGTTTTTTAGCTCACTGCACCATCCCAGCTTCAGAACCTGGCTATATGCAAATTAGTCTGTTCCTGTCCCAGTGCATCATGGGAACAGGGCAAACCAAACTACCAAGCCAATTCTTATACTGGGAAGGAGACAAGCTTCCGGGGACCGGTTTCTGGCATTTCAGCCTCGTCGGCCCGGCTTGCTTGAATCCTGATGGTGCAATGAGCTAGGGACTCACGTCTGAGTATACCCTCCCACACATAGTGTGGATAAAATCAATTTTGGAAAAGGTGATGGACAGAGTTTCTGAATGATGCAGAATACTCCTACCCAGTCAAGAGATCAGGGCTTGATCCATCACCGTTTTTTAGCTCACTGCACCATCCCAGCTTCAGAACCTGGCTATATGCAAATTAGTCTGTTCCTGTCCCAGTGCATGATGGGAACAGGGCAAACCAAACTACCAAGCCAATTCTTATACTGGGAAGGAGACAAGCTACCGGGGACCGGTTTCTGGCATTTCAGCCTCGTCGGCCCGGCTTGCTTGAATCCTGATGGTGCAATGAGCTAGGGACTCACGTCTGAGTATACCCTCCCACACATAGTGTGGATAAAATCAATTTTGGAAAAGGTGATGGACAGAGTTTCTGAATGATGCAGAATACTCCTACCCAGTCAAGAGATCAGGGCTTGATCCATCACCGTTTTTTAGCTCACTGCACCATCCCAGCTTCAGAACCTGGCTATATGCAAATTAGTCTGTTCCTGTCCCAGTGCATGATGGGAACAGGGCAAACCAAACTACCAAGCCAATTCTTATACTGGGAAGGAGACAAGCTACCGGGGACCGGTTTCTGGCATTTCAGCCTCGTCGGCCCGGCTTGCTTGAATCCTGATGGTGCAATGAGCTAGGGACTCACGTCTGAGTATACCCTCCCACACATGTGTGGATAAAATCAATTTTGGAAAAGGTGATGGACAGAGTTTCTGAATGATGCAGAATACTCCTACCCAGTCAAGAGATCAGGGCTTGATCCATCACCGTTTTTTAGCTCACTGCACCATCCCAGCTTCAGAACCTGGCTATATGCAAATTAGTCTGTTCCTGTCCCAGTGCATGATGGGAACAGGGCAAACCAAACTACCAAGCCAATTCTTATACTGGGAAGGAGACAAGCTACCGGGGACCGGTTTCTGGCATTTCAGCCTCGTCGGCCCGGCTTGCTTGAATCCTGATGGTGCAATGAGCTAGGGACTCACGTCTGAGTATACCCTCCCACACATAGTGTGGATAAAATCAATTTTGGAAAAGGTGATGGACAGAGTTTCTGAATGATGCAGAATACTCCTACCCAGTCAAGAGATCAGGGCTTGATCCATCACCGTTTTTTAGCTCACTGCACCATCCCAGCTTCAGAACCTGGCTATATGCAAATTAGTCTGTTCCTGTCCCAGTGCATGATGGGAACAGGGCAAACCAAACTACCAAGCCAATTCTTATACTGGGAAGGAGACAAGCTACCGGGGACCGGTTTCTGGCATTTCAGCCTCGTCGGCCCGGCTTGCTTGAATCCTGATGGTGCAATGAGCTAGGGACTCACGTCTGAGTATACCCTCCCACACATAGTGTGGATAAAATCAATTTTGGAAAAGGTGATGGACAGAGTTTCTGAATGATGCAGAATACTCCTACCCAGTCAAGAGATCAGGGCTTGATCCATCACCGTTTTTTAGCTCACTGCACCATCCCAGCTTCAGAACCTGGCTATATGCAAATTAGTCTGTTCCTGTCCCAGTGCATGATGGGAACAGGGCAAACCAAACTACCAAGCCAATTCTTATACTGGGAAGGAGACAAGCTACCGGGGACCGGTTTCTGGCATTTCAGCCTCGTCGGCCAGGCTTGCTTGAATCCTGATGGTGCAATGAGCTAGGGACTCACGTCTGAGTATACCCTCCCACACATAGTGTGGATAAAATCAATTTTGGAAAAGGTGATGGACAGAGTTTCTGAATGATGCAGAATACTCCTACCCAGTCAAGAGATCAGGGCTTGATCCATCACCGTTTTTTAGCTCACTGCACCATCCCAGCTTCAGAACCTGGCTATATGCAAATTAGTCTGTTCCTGTCCCAGTGCATGATGGGAACAGGGCAAACCAAACTACCAAGCCAATTCTTATACTGGGAAGGAGACAAGCTACCGGGGACCGGTTTCTGGCATTTCAGCCTCGTCGGCCCGGCTTGCTTGAATCCTGATGGTGCAATGAGCTAGGGACTCACGTCTGAGTATACCCTCCCACACATAGTGTGGATAAAATCAATTTTGGAAAAGGTGATGGACAGAGTTTCTGAATGATGCAGAATACTCCTACCCAGTCAAGAGATCAGGGCTTGATCCATCACCGTTTTTTAGCTCACTGCACCATCCCAGCTTCAGAACCTGGCTATATGCAAATTAGTCTGTTCCTGTCCCAGTGCATGATGGGAACAGGGCAAACCAAACTACCAAGCCAATTCTTATACTGGGAAGGAGACAAGCTACCGGGGACCGGTTTCTGGCATTTCAGCCTCGTCGGCCCGGCTTGCTTGAATCCTGATGGTGCAATGAGCTAGGGACTCACGTCTGAGTATACCCTCCCACACATAGTGTGGATAAAATCAATTTTGGAAAAGGTGATGGACAGAGTTTCTGAATGATGCAGAATACTCCTACCCAGTCAAGAGATCAGGGCTTGATCCATCACCGTTTTTTAGCTCACTGCACCATCCCAGCTTCAGAACCTGGCTATATGCAAATTAGTCTGTTCCTGTCCCAGTGCATGATGGGAACAGGGCAAACCAAACTACCAAGCCAATTCTTATACTGGGAAGGAGACAAGCTACCGGGGACCGGTTTCTGGCATTTCAGCCTCGTCGGCCCGGCTTGCTTGAATCCTGATGGTGCAATGAGCTAGGGACTCACGTCTGAGTATACCCTCCCACACATAGTGTGGATAAAATCAATTTTGGAAAAGGTGATGGACAGAGTTTCTGAATGATGCAGAATACTCCTACCCAGTCAAGAGATCAGGGCTTGATCCATCACCGTTTTTTAGCTCACTGCACCATCCCAGCTTCAGAACCTGGCTATATGCAAATTAGTCTGTTCCTGTCCCAGTGCATGATGGGAACAGGGCAAACCAAACTACCAAGCCAATTCTTATACTGGGAAGGAGACAAGCTACCGGGGACCGGTTTCTGGCATTTCAGCCTCGTCGGCCCGGCTTGCTTGAATCCTGATGGTGCAATGAGCTAGGGACTCACGTCTGAGTATACCCTCCCACACATAGTGTGGATAAAATCAATTTTGGAAAAGGTGATGGACAGAGTTTCTGAATGATGCAGAATACTCCTACCCAGTCAAGAGATCAGGGCTTGATCCATCACCGTTTTTTAGCTCACTGCACCATCCCAGCTTCAGAACCTGGCTATATGCAAATTAGTCTGTTCCTGTCCCAGTGCATGATGGGAACAGGGCAAACCAAACTACCAAGCCAATTCTTATACTGGGAAGGAGACAAGCTACCGGGGACCGGTTTCTGGCATTTCAGCCTCGTCGGCCCGGCTTGCTTGAATCCTGATGGTGCAATGAGCTAGGGACTCACGTCTGAGTATACCCTCCCACACATAGTGTGGATAAAATCAATTTTGGAAAAGGTGATGGACAGAGTTTCTGAATGATGCAGAATACTCCTACCCAGTCAAGAGATCAGGGCTTGATCCATCACCGTTTTTTAGCTCACTGCACCATCCCAGCTTCAGAACCTGGCTATATGCAAATTAGTCTGTTCCTGTCCCAGTGCATGATGGGAACAGGGCAAACCAAACTACCAAGCCAATTCTTATACTGGGAAGGAGACAAGCTACCGGGGACCGGTTTCTGGCATTTCAGCCTCGTCGGCCCGGCTTGCTTGAATCCTGATGGTGCAATGAGCTAGGGACTCACGTCTGAGTATACCCTCCCACACATAGTGTGGATAAAATCAATTTTGGAAAAGGTGATGGACAGAGTTTCTGAATGATGCAGAATACTCCTACCCAGTCAAGAGATCAGGGCTTGATCCATCACCGTTTTTTAGCTCACTGCACCATCCCAGCTTCAGAACCTGGCTATATGCAAATTAGTCTGTTCCTGTCCCAGTGCATGATGGGAACAGGGCAAACCAAACTACCAAGCCAATTCTTATACTGGGAAGGAGACAAGCTACCGGGGACCGGTTTCTGGCATTTCAGCCTCGTCGGCCCGGCTTGCTTGAATCCTGATGGTGCAATGAGCTAGGGACTCACGTCTGAGTATACCCTCCCACACATAGTGTGGATAAAATCAATTTTGGAAAGGGTGATGGACAGAGTTTCTGAATGATGCAGAATACTCTTACCCAGTCAAGAGATCAGGGCTTGATCCATCACCGTTTTTTAGCTCACTGCACCATCCCAGCTTCAGAACCTGGCTATATGCAAATTAGTCTGTTCCTGTCCCAGTGCATGATGGGAACAGGGCAAACCAAACTACCAAGCCAATTCTTATACTGGGAAGGAGACAAGCTACCGGGGACCGGTTTCTGGCATTTCAGCCTCGTCGGCCCGGCTTGCTTGAATCCTGATGGTGCAATGAGCTAGGGACTCACGTCTGAGTATACCCTCCCACACATAGTGTGGATAAAATCAATTTTGGAAAAGGTGATGGACAGAGTTTCTGAATGATGCAGAATACTCCTACCCAGTCAAGAGATCAGGGCTTGATCCATCACCGTTTTTTAGCTCACTGCACCATCCCAGCTTCAGAACCTGGCTATATGCAAATTAGTCTGTTCCTGTCCCAGTGCATGATGGGAACAGGGCAAACCAAACTACCAAGCCAATTCTTATACTGGGAAGGAGACAAGCTACCGGGGACCGGTTTCTGGCATTTCAACCTTTTGTGTAAAAAAAAGTATACCATGAAACTAGGAGCCTTTTATATAATATTGCCAGACACACTGGATAAAGTTCCCGCAGGTTTGTCCAACACTCCCTTTTCACAACCGTATTCTTGGGCAAGGCCTCCTCTAGGATCCCTTCTAAGCATCAAGATTTTAAAATCTAAAAACAAAGGAATTTTGACAATAAAGCAGAGCTTTGTTCATTGCAATACATTTGGATTAATATTTTGAACGGGTAGAGAGCTATTTGCAGATAGATTTATTGGCACTCAACTTGATAGTACACATTCTCTAAAATACTGTCTCCTTTGAGGTATTTAATTTTTAGATCATTTTAGAGACAGCTTCAGGGGTCTCGTCAGCTCTGTGTTTTAAACAAACAATTATAAAAATCAATAGTTCACCCTTTGGTTGTCAGTCTTTTAGCTTTGCCACTGCTTGCTTTGTTTTGTCATAGTGTTTTTTAACACTTTATTGTTGGGAGAACTGCCGAACACTGTCCAATGTAAAAAAAGAACATTGCTAGAAACAAAATTATTTTCTGGTCTTAACAAGCATTGGCATAGCCAAAAGGTCTCGCCTTTGGGGCCTTATAGGTGTTTAGCCATGCAACATTTGATGTTGTTGCACCAAGGATATTGTGCTGGATAACTAAACATTTATAAGGTCCCAAAGTCGAGACCTATTGGCTATGCCATTGCTTGTTTTTGTTTTGTTTGGGTGAAGGAGGAATGTTGTTTTGGGGATGGAACATCCCAACACACAAAATGAGGATGGGGGGGAGGAGCCAAGATGGCGACCGGAGCAGACGTGTAGGCTCCCGGCTCCGGCAGCCCTTGAGCCCCGCATTGCTATCCTGCCTAGAATCCTGATATATTTTAGCGGTGGTCAGACCGGGAAGTTGTGCTGACTTTGCCCGTGTTCCTCCGGGATCTCTGCTCGTCCGGAGCTCGGAGATAACTTCGAAACCGTCCGGCTGCCTTAGACCCCTGCGTGAACCGCCGCTCGCCGCCAGACCTCGATGGAATGGTGGCGGCCGGGCTGCCTGCGTGTTACCTGGAGCCTGGGGAGTGTTGCCTTCTGTACGGGACACAGACCGCATTACACTGCCTGCCGTGGATTGCCGCGCACCGAGATTGCAGCGCGCTTGTAGGAAAGGACGCACTGTACGAGCGGCTCCTTTGTTCGGTGCTGGGGGCGTGCTGTTTAGACCCCATTGCTGTGCCCTGAAATCGGCGGATTGCTCCTTTGCCCTGACTATTTATCTGAGCCGAGGCGGCTCCTTGCTGAGGACGCTCGATTGCAGCTGGCCTTGGCAGCATCAGAGGCTAGGACTGTTGCTCATCCATGCCGCACCCGCCCCTGCTTTTACATCGGATTATCGGCAGAATGGATGTGTCTGCTGAATCGCAGCACGGGGAAGATCGCCCACCCTCGCCCTGGGACTGCAGTACCCTATCCGGGCTGGGGGCCGGATTGCATGTACCCTCTCGTGATCTTGAGACAGGGGGACCGCAGGTTGCATTGTCCTGTGGGGCTATCCTGGCTGCCCTTTGTGATCTGCGATCGGCTTTGAGACATGGCTCCCGTATGCTAGGTGAGAAGCTCGATGAAACTGCTTTCGCTCTGGGGCGGGAGCGGAGGGTCTGTTCCCAGCAACGCCTGCATTTTCCTTTGTTGGTGCTTGAAAGGGCTACAGTGTTTCCAAGTGCTCCCAGCGATGGAGAGACCGGTGTTGACTGTATTGGCGCCTGCGGACGGCCGTCCGCCAGCTCTACCTGTGATACTTTGTTTCCCCCTCCGGGGACTGACTCTTTGTTTCCGCTACCATTGCTACTGACAAGAATGCCGGCTAAGCGACTTCTGGCCCCCCCGAAGGCTCCTTCACTATGGCCTCCGTTCTTTTCACTGTGGAGCTTGTACCATCAGGATACCCCGGAGGCTCTTTTTATTGAGGTCAACGGATTTTTTGGTGATTGGCAACGTCCATTTTGTGTTCACGAGTCTCCCCCTTCCTCTTTGCGTCCATTTTGTCTCTTTGTTTCAGAGGGGGTTGGCTTTCCTCGAGGGGTGTGTTCAGGGGGGCATCCGAGATCGGGCCAGGGCTAGACGGTTTCCTCCGTTGTATTGATTCACTGACTGGCGGGGATTAGGTTGGGACTGCTACATATATCAACTGTATGAATCGGATGCACAATAAGAGATGACTCTCCCCATCTGTAATTGTATTTGCTACCTGCTGCTGTGCTGGTGATACTTGGGGTGGAGGATGTATGTGTGGCTGGGTTGACCGGGAGCATATAGAACTGGCCCTCCTCTCGGTTCATTCGTGATTCTCCTTTTTCTTTTCCTCCTTTCTTTCTAGCTGTATTTCAGGTACTCTTTTTTGGGCGACAGGCACACTGCAAGGGGGGGGGGTAGGCCGTAGCCTCTGCATGCGTGTAGGGTGGGGGGATGGGGGGGGGGCTTTCGTTGGTCTTTGGTTCTATGGGCCTTATTTTTTCTTCTTCTCCTATGTTCTTGCTTTTACTTTTCTTTTTCTTTGGATCGGTGGGGTGGATAGGTGGAGGGGGGGTGACGATCGGCATGTGGAATGATTAATGGTTGCTTGTCCTTCTGAATGGCTTCGTGCCACTATATTGCCTATGTTTTTGCCTGCTTATTTACTGCTGATGGTGTTGCCCGCTCCCGTTCCTTGATGGTTATTTGGTCCCTGATCCTTCTTAGTTACTATTCTTTATAGCATATTATTGAGAAAAAACTTTTTAAAATTAACCTTCATACCTCCTGTTTCCCGGCAGTTCCCCTAGGTTCAGTGTAACTTGGACTGTTTGCTACCTTGTAATGTGAAATTGCCGGGACCCGTCTATTTGCAACTTTGCTTCAAATGTTTTCGAGGCCGGCCGGATGGTCGTGGGCCCGTATTTGTTTTGCCTTTTTGAACAATAAAGGTTTTCAAAAAATAAAAAAAAATAAAAAATGAGGATGGGTATTTTAGGGAGTGACCCTTCCACGTGTAGCCTGAATGCTATTGGCCATGACGTACACGGAGGTGATAATAAAAGGCCAGTGGCCCTGACCTTGTAGCCAGAAACAAAAGCACAGTGTGTCGACTCTTTTATTTGTACCTGCCTCGCTGGCAAACCTAACAGGCAGGTTCTTGTCATGCAGCAGGTGTGAAAGGAAACCACTGATAGTACAGCCAGTGTGAATGGTGAATGAGTGTGTGAAAGGACACACGCTTGTGAAATAAAGTGTTTACTCTAGGTTTCCTAGTGATAGATAAAAAAAATCTGCTGATTTACTCAACTTTGTAAACTGCCTCATCTCGGGTATGAAAATCTTGCGCTGTCCTATTTTTTTTTTCTTTTACTTTTTTGTCTCCTCCTGTAAATTCAGGACAGCAACTTCAATGTCGAACTAGGCAATAAGTGTTCTGACGTTTGAGATTCGCGATTTAACTCTGCTGCAAAAATGTTTTTTTTTAATGCATCGCTTGTGATGCCCAGTCTTGCAGATGAGAGGTATTTGCCTCAAATGGGCTTCAAATAGTACCGGAATTGAGGGGCATTTATGAGGTCATTGGCAGTTTATCACCACCACACTAGTTGGTGGCTTCAGATGGGGCCCGCGGGGGATCACTTGTGGTGTCAATGTCATTTGGGAAGCATTATGAACCAAGTCACAGAAGAAGCAAATTAAGGCTTTTATAGAGTTAACTCGAGGAAACACTAGCCAAGGGCCAGGACGTCTATCAACTCTGTTACCTACTGCACATCATGTTTCTATTTCTATTCGTGCATCTAATTAGTCAGTTAGTGCCAGCATCCAAATGACAGGGAAGCAACTTTTCCCTTGCAGTATGTCCATTTTGTAGAACTTTGGCTTATGTGAAACACCAAGATGCGTTCGTTTTTAATGCCATCTCTGCGTCGGCAACGGGGTGTCTGCGGAGACTGAAACTTCAGATCACAGTAACAATGACAGGGGTGCCCCTGAGAGCATCAGCCAGTCGGCACATCATGGTGCATGTGGGAGCTTTACCCACTGCAGAGACCAGAGTATAACCCCTCCTGGGCACGGAGAAGGGGCTGGGTCTGGGTGTCCTTGGATGCCTCGCAACACCACCTTCGCTCCGTGAACACACTTCTTTGTATGTTCGCTGGGAATGCCCAGAGACCGCTGCAAGAAGCGGGCGAGGTGAAGTGGGTTGGTAAACAAACAAACAAAAACAAGGCCAGTTGCTAACATCTGCCTCCTAATTAGGTTTTGGAAAGTACATCGTGCTGGGACCTTGTCTGGAACCAACACAAAGTTTGCGAGTGATGACGTCATTACTCCGCAGCTGTTTCCCGTTGTAGAGCTCAACTCTGCCACTGCAAATGTTTCCGGTGGATCCGGCATCACCTCTGAGGGGTCGCGTTAGGGTCGCCATCTCCAGGTGTGTCCTGGCCGTGTTTGTGTGCGGACAGGGTTTTTGGCACGCAGATGTTTTCCAATCCTATAGTGAGTGACACAGATCACAGCTATAACAAACTCTTCAGCTGCGGAAGGCACCAGGGGCTGCAGCTTAAGTAACGCGCTGCTGTACGTACAGTTTGCAAGACGGGTTTACTAATCAGCATGTGCAAAAATCGATAGGTCTCGCCTATGGGAACAGTTGCTTTTGGCAGCGCTTTTTACAGCGTAAGGATGCTGTACTGCACCGTCAAAATAAAATATAATAAAAGGCGAAATAGCAGTAGTATCATTCTCCTAATGTGTGCATTGATAAGAAG
Source organism: Lissotriton vulgaris (assembly GCF_964263255.1). Taxonomy (NCBI): domain Eukaryota; kingdom Metazoa; phylum Chordata; class Amphibia; order Caudata; family Salamandridae; genus Lissotriton; species Lissotriton vulgaris. Next base: position 546,448,108 of record NC_141699.1, on the reverse strand, counting down.
GTAAATGCCTGCCAGCAAATGATACGGGCAGCATTGTTTTAATTTTTGTATTTACCAATCTAAGATGGTGGACACTACTAGGACTGGTAAATAAAAAATGTTGGTTTCAAAAGCACCAATAAAAACAAGCGGCCGCGAAAGGGAAAGCGATTACGGACACGCGCATGCTGTTTGCAATGGACAAATGGCGAGAGCAGCCATCTTTGTCCATGCAGACACGTGCATGAAAGCCCTCAGCAGAATTGATTCCAAAAGGTGCTTGCAATGGCGAGAGCAGCGCATGCGCTCCTTTTGCCAGGCGAGACGTAAAAAGCACATATTAGTAGAGTCGTCCCTGGAATTGAAGGGAAATACTTTGTGTGAGAATATGTGTTCCTTATGAAAGAGCTGAATATTATCACTCACAGTAAAGTGAGACAGCTGTAGTAAAACCAAAATGTCTTGACTATCCTAGACATAAAAGAACTCACAATAAAAAAATATACATACACATTTTATTCTTGTTATTTGTAACATGTCTCATTGCTGCTTTTATACTATTATGTGTAGTTGTTATAGATGTACTCAGAAACAGATTGTGCCTGTAGTAATAAATACTTTTAACACAGGGGTGTTCATTCATCTTAGTACAGTGTGTGTGATACTTTAAATAATGAAATACGGTTTGTTGCTGTTTCCATGATGCCCCTGATCTTCTTTTGGGTGTGTTAGTAACCATTTGAGGTGAGAAAATTCAGAGTACTGCTGGTGTTTTTGGGTGCTCTTTAAGGAAGCTGCTCTCCACTTAAACTTGGGAACTACCCAGAGATCTCTGCTTCTTTTTTGCATAATTTATGTGTCAATCAATTCAATTCAAAGAAAACTTTATTCGGATTGTAACAAATCCATAAAAGTCACATAAGCATAAAAATACATCTTTGAAAATAGTTATACACAATTAACATAAAATAATTAAAAAGGAAGCAGCAATGGTCATGTAAACAGTTAAAATAATGTTAATAAAGTGCATTCCAGTGTACATGATAGGTAACCAAGGTGCTGTTGCATAGGAGACAATCTTTTGGGTGGGAGCATTTCAGGGAGATTCCATAGATTTACGTGCATGGAATACGATTTTCAAAAATGAAGTGGCACGAAAAATTAGATCTACATTATCTAAGTTTAAAAACATAAGATATGATTGATTTAGGGAGACTGGCCTTTGTTTTTTAAAATATGGAGCTAAAAACCATTTGATGTACTTCATAAAAAATTTACAATGAAAAAAGAAATGCAGTTCATTTTGTCTGCTGTAACCATCACAGGGGCAGGGGTTTAGCTCGTGTCCAGAGTTCAATGTGCTGTAGCCCATGGGGAAGCAGAGTGAATATTTTGCAGATCCAGCTCTTAGGCGAAATAACAGCGACCTCTCCCAGTTGGTCAGAGGGAGTCTGAGGTATAAAGGTAGACGTTGAGGAGATAGATCATTATTTATATTGATCACATAAGTTTTTACAGTTTGTTTTTGTAGTTCTATCTCCAACCTCTTTTCCCTAAAGAGGGCATAAAGTTCGATTTGTGTTTCCTTCTTATCCGATTTCTTAATCTGGGCAGGGTCGTTGAAAAGATTGATTTTCCCAATACTGTCCAGGCTTTCCTTTGTGGCCCTAAGCCACGGAATGTTCATGCCTTTGTCACAGTTTAGGCATTCAGACACAATGTCCTGTGTTAAAGTGGCACATTCATTAGCCCAGATCGATAGCCAAAATATTGCAGGTCGCGTAGCAATGAAGTCGGTTATGTAGGGCAGATTGAGCTCGGCGTGACAAATATACCCAGAAGAGGCAATCGGGGCTCCTAAAACTTTTCTACACAACCGATTTTCCTCTATCTGCAGGCTAGATGGATTCACTATCCCCCAAATTTCTGCTCCATAGGTTGCAACCGGGACACATTGCAATTTATAAATTTTCATAATTGCCCCGGTTGTTTCAGACCTTGTTGGTCGTGGCAAGGCTAGGATGGAATTTATGGCCTTTGAGAACTTGCCTGTGGCGTGGGCGAGATGCCCACTCCACAGGCCGTTCGCAGCAAAGACCATGCCTAAATATGGGAATGATTTGGTGGAGTATAGCTTCTCTGATCCAATTGAGATGGAGTTCAATTGTTTAGCCCCTGGCCCACAGGTCATAACAAATGATTTATTAAAATTCACCTTTAGGTCCAGTTTCTCCATAAAAAGGGAAAAGCTCTTGACCAGGGCACGGAGAGCATTCGGTGTTAAGCCCATGATCACCGCATCATCGGCGTAGAGGAGTGCAGGTAGCGATTTCCCTTGGATTTTCGGGACATCCGTTGTCGTCTCTTTCAGGGAGTCGCTCAGGCCATTTATGTAGATAATGAATAACAGGGGTGCTAAAACGCACCCCTGTCTGACGCCTCTTTCTACCTTTATTGCCCCCGAAATTTCACCCTCCATTCCGATCCGTACCCGGGCTTTAGTGTCCGCATGTAGATAGGCTAAAAAGTGTACCAGAGGTTCATCAAGCCCATAGGAAAGAAGTGTCGCCCACAATTTCGATCTATTCACAAGGTCGAATGCGGACGACAGGTCCATAAAGGCTAGGTAAATGGGAGCAGCCTTGGCTATGGTGTATTTGCCTATTATAAGATTGAGATTCAGGCATTGTTCTGTTGTCCCGACCCTGCTTCTGAAGCCCATCTGACATCTATCTAGCACCCCTGTTTCTTCTGCCCAGTCGTTCACTCTATTGTACAACACCCGGCCCAAGATTTTCAGGGTGTTGTCTAGGAGTGAGATGGGCCTGTAATTAGCAGGGTCAGATCTTTCACCCTTTTTATAAATAGGCACTATTGTGCTTGTAGACCAGGTAGCAGGGATGGTACCCAACGGTACGTTGTTGAAAACATTAGTCAGAATTGGCCCCCAAAATTCTGGTCTGTGTTTGATTAAGTCAATTGGGAAGCCATCTGGGCCAGGTGCCTTGTTCCCCAGGCTTTGATTTATGGCCAATAGGACCTCCCCCAGAGTTATGTCAAGTGGGCTCAGCTTATCAAAGTTTAAGTTTTCTACTGGAGCAGCGGGATTAGCATATATTTTGGAGAAATGCTGCTCCCAGTTCTGACTTGAGATGGTGCAGCTTAGTGGTGACAGTTGTTTCCCCATGTCCCGCATCTTCCTTACAGCGGGCCAAAAGGTTGCGCTGTTTCCCATGGTAGCAGAGACTGATAGTTCTTTCCACTGGTCCTCTACCATTGCAGCCTTCCTTATCCCTATGGCTGTTTTGTAGGCCTGCCTGGCGGTCCGTACATCAACAAGGTCTCTCGGTTTGGAATTTAGTGCCTTACGAAGTGCCTTGTTTGCAGCTGAGCAGCGACTGTCGAACCATCTGGGTTCGTCGTCATTTTTCCTGTAGGGGACTGTTAGGAGGGTTTTAATGACATGGCACAAGTTTTCAAAATCTTCAATTATCCTGTGATGATTCCCATCCATAAGTAGGCAGGAAGCGACTGTTAGTTGGTGGTTGTTTATGATTATGTCCATAATGGTTTCACAGTTCACCCCTTTCCATTTTAGCCTAAGGTTATCTGTTGATGTCGTGATATCTCTTGCTCCCAGAATACGGGGAGGTTTTTGGGTCGGGCCCATTTTTAGGCTGAATTCAAGTGCGTTGTGGTCGCCAAAAGCTGTTTCTACTACTCCAGCGTGGATGACTTTGTCTAGTAATTCCACAGAGGTAAAGATGTAGTCTACTGTGCTGGAGAAATCTCTCCCTCTGAAAGTTGGAATATAAGCAGTATCACTATGTATGAATGAATCCATTATATTTGATAGGGTATGGGTGTTTATGAAATTTTCCAATTCATTCCCACGTTTAGTGGCCCTATCTTGTTGGTTTGTGCCTGCTTTAGTTCTTGATAATTTAGCATTAAAGTCTCCAGCTAGGATAATCCCGTTGTTTGCACAGTTCTTAGTTGATTCAGTTATCCTTGTTATGGTCTCGAATAGCTCTATATAATTTTTATTGGGGGTCGAGTGAAAGTCATTATTATAAAAGTTGATCAGATGTACCGATGATCTGCAGGTAAACTCGATGATTTGAATATTTAGGCTCTTAGTTGGTATTGGCCTGATGGTCCCCCCTAGAGTTATTCTGAACCCGATCAGCAAGCCTCCCATGGGACGGCCAAAGGCTGGCTTTTGAGCACAGATACTATGACATTCAAAGCCCTCTATGGTTATTTCCGAAGTAGCCCATGTCTCTTGGAACATTATAATATCTTTATTAGATATGGATTTTAACCATTCCTGGTCCATTACCCGTTGTTGGAGTCCGGCTACGTTCCAGCTAACAATCGTTAGTACACTATCAGAGTTTTTATGAATATGTGGGACTGGTGGGATAGTTGTTTTGCATCCTATAGTGTTTTCCATTGGTTTGTCTTCCCTTACTAGAGGCAGTGGCTGGTAGTTTAGGCCCAGTTGGGTGCCTAGTGTTTCCTTATCGGACTTCTCTGTGTTATTATCCAACTCAGCGGGGCAGCCCTGTTTTATTCCCTCCTGTTCAGTAGTCAGCAGTCCCGGTGAAGATGGGGGGAGTCAATCGACCATATCGAGACTGCTGAATCTATTAAAAACTGGTATACCCCAATAGGCATCTCTGCTTGGCATGTTCCTGTGGGGATGTCTATGGTTATTGTCTAATCCCCACTCACCCCAGTTGTTTCCCTCAACTTCTTGCCCCGTGTGGCACCAGTTTCTATCAAAGGCATTATGATGGTGAATGGGTCTCCTAGATGGATAGAAGAACGAGAGATGTCTTGTTTCTATGCCTTCGCTATACCCCTCATTTCTCCAAGAACAAATATGTTCTACGGTGCGTGGATCGTCAAAGTTAATAATCACACAGTCACCGTGTGTTTTCTGTATTTCTCGGCCCACCCATGGTACTCTTCTGACTGTTAGGATTTTACTCCTACAGTATACGGGTAGGGGTCTGTTGTTATTCAACCAGAAGCTAACTTTATTTAATAGAGACCAGGGCGGCTCTTCGGTGTTATCCGGTATCTCAGGGACACCTGTCATCACCACTACGTATGGACTAGATCCGGGTGGCAAATTAGCATGGAATCTTCTTGGATTGCCTTTATTCCTGTCCTTAGAATTGCTAGTGGTATCCCCCTTTGATTGTGTTGGGTTGGGTTGTTTCCCCTGTGTGATTGTGTTTGGGGTGGGTATAGGTGTGCTTGGCTTATTCGTGCCTCCCTTTGGGGGTGAGTTATGCTTATGTGTGATACTGGGGGCTGGGGCTGGTTTTTTCACGGCTTGCCCCGAAGGAGGTTGATTGTGTGGTTTTGCTACCACTAAAGTCGGAGTAGCTTTGGGTAACGGGCTTTTGACTAGGGCGCTTAATTCATTAAGTTGATTTTCCATATTCCCTAGTCTCTTTTCGATGGTGGCAAGATGGGCAGATATAATTTCCCCCACTTTTGTAATAAGTTGATTTGTTGAAGAGCAGTCTTTATATGACCCCTCCTTAAAGGATGGGTCTCCTTTATTACTTAATCCTACGTTAGATTTTTTACAAGCCTTTTTTTGGTTATTATTAGGTGGGTTTTTCCCCTGCTTTCTTTGGGGAAGAGGGCTTCTGTTGGGTGTGAGTATGTTTGGGCCTTGGGGGGGTTTCTGCTTCTGTATCGCTCCCTCCCTTAACCCTCGCATTGCTCTTAAGTTAGGGGTTGAATCCACAAGTATGTGTGTAGTAGCTGATGCTCGTGGAGGGGAAGAGTTTGTAGCCATAGGGCCGGGGTCTGTAGACAGAATTGGGTCAGTAACATGATCGTGTATGGTCTCAGTTGGTGAGGTAAGAAGTACTTGAGACTCTGCAATAGATATTATGTCCAAGTTCTCAGGAGGACTCATTGCGGGAATGGAATTTGTAACACGATCCAATTCTGTGTTGAAATTATCAGTAACATCTAAGTTAGGTGATTTCTCCAGACTCCGTAAAGAGTCAGAGAGGAGTTGTGTTACTGATAGGTCCACGGTGTTAGGCATGGTGTGGATCTCTGCACTAGCACTAACTACAGAGACGCCATTGGCAAGGTTATTCCTGTTAGGTGTGTTTGCTGTGGCGAGGAGACCCAAGGAGGAACGTTTGGCTTGGGCCAGTTCCAAGGATACTCTGCGCTCCAGTAATGAAATGCCATGATCGATTGCTTCATTGGCTTTAAAGATGAAATTGTCAATTGGCCCGGTAACTTTTCCAGCTCCTGCGGCAGTCTTGCTGCGGCTGCCCCTTGTGGACATTGTAGGGGAGTGACGATACACTCTCCGATAGAGACAGCGCGTGTAGAGGACTTACTTGGGGAATGTTCTGCGTTGGTGGATGTCAGCGGGGTGGCCCGTCCCGTCCTCAGAGGTCCTCGGAGGGCCACAGAGGGCCCGCCCTTTGCCCGGGCTTAGCCCCGGGCGTCCCGCTCGCGTCCCGCGACGCTGAGGGCTCTTGCACTTGTACTGCCCCTCCCGGCGCTTCAACTGCGTCGGGGAACGCGCCGCCGCTGAGCCTGCTGGGAAACGTAGTCCCTAGGCGGCGGCGCGACTGGTGGCGGGATTCTGGGTCTGCTGTTCGTTGTCCGGTCTGCGTGGCTCTCCTAGCTCTCTCCCCACACTGGGATGCTCTGGTAAGGCTCCAAGGTGCTCTCGTTAAGGTTGTCTCCCACCCGCTCCACCGAGGGCTCTTGCACTTGTACTGCCCCTCCCGGCGCTTCAACTGCGTCGGGGAACGCGCCGCCGCTGAGCCTGCTGGGAAACGTAGTCCCTAGGCGGCGGCGCGACTGGTGGCGGGATTCTGGGTCTGCTGTTCGTTGTCCGGTCTGCGTGGCTCTCCTAGCTCTCTCCCCACACTGGGATGCTCTGGTAAGGCTCCAAGGTGCTCTCGTTAAGGTTGTCTCCCACCCGCTCCACCGAGGGCTCTTGCACTTGTACTGCCCCTCCCGGCGCTTCAACTGCGTCGGGGAACGCGCCGCCGCTGAGCCTGCTGGGAAACGTAGTCCCTAGGCGGCGGCGCGACTGGTGGCGGGATTCTGGGTCTGCTGTTCGTTGTCCGGTCTGCGTGGCTCTCCTAGCTCTCTCCCCACACTGGGATGCTCTGGTAAGGCTCCAAGGTGCTCTCGTTAAGGTTGTCTCCCACCCGCTCCACCGAGGGCTCTTGCACTTGTACTGCCCCTCCCGGCGCTTCAACTGCGTCGGGGAACGCGCCGCCGCTGAGCCTGCTGGGAAACGTAGTCCCTAGGCGGCGGCGCGACTGGTGGCGGGATTCTGGGTCTGCTGTTCGTTGTCCGGTCTGCGTGGCTCTCCTAGCTCTCTCCCCACACTGGGATGCTCTGGTAAGGCTCCAAGGTGCTCTCGTTAAGGTTGTCTCCCACCCGCTCCACCGAGGGCTCTTGCACTTGTACTGCCCCTCCCGGCGCTTCAACTGCGTCGGGGAACGCGCCGCCGCTGAGCCTGCTGGGAAACGTAGTCCCTAGGCGGCGGCGCGACTGGTGGCGGGATTCTGGGTCTGCTGTTCGTTGTCCGGTCTGCGTGGCTCTCCTAGCTCTCTCCCCACACTGGGATGCTCTGGTAAGGCTCCAAGGTGCTCTCGTTAAGGTTGTCTCCCACCCGCTCCACCGAGGGCTCTTGCACTTGTACTGCCCCTCCCGGCGCTTCAACTGCGTCGGGGAACGCGCCGCCGCTGAGCCTGCTGGGAAACGTAGTCCCTAGGCGGCGGCGCGACTGGTGGCGGGATTCTGGGTCTGCTGTTCGTTGTCCGGTCTGCGTGGCTCTCCTAGCTCTCTCCCCACACTGGGATGCTCTGGTAAGGCTCCAAGGTGCTCTCGTTAAGGTTGTCTAACTCTGAAATTGTATTGTTTTGACTTATACTGGGTGCTCCCTTGTGTCTGGAGAAAGCGAAACCTTTCTGGAGAGCTATGGGGCTGCTTTTATTCTTTCCAAGTTGGCTTGGATATTATTTTACCAATCCACAGCTATATTACTTTGCCTGGAGTAGTAAAAGGCGTTAGTCATTTTACAGCTCAGCGTGGATGGCACTGTGCTAATCCTAAAATTAAAGACTTTACTATAGAAATGGCAAAAGACGTTTCCCCTTTCTAGCTCGACGTGGTGCTGTGCTAATCCTATGCTTAAAAAACTTTGCTAGAAAAAAAGGCATTTGAGGTGAGCAAATTCAGAGTGTCCCTGGTGTTGTAGGGTGCTCTATACAGGAACTGCTCTCTTCCTCAACTTGGTAACCACCCAGAGTTCTCTACTTCCTTTTTGCATAATTTAAACGTCACTCTAACCCTTAAAGCATGTTGTTTTGACTTATAGCGGGTGCTCCCTTGTGCCCAGACAAAGCCAAACCCCTCTGAAGAACTTTATGATAGCAAAACACATGTCAGGGGTTGCTTTTATTCATCCCAAGTTGGCTTGGATGGTATTTTACCAATCCAAAACTGTATTACTGTGCCTGGACAAGTGAAAGACGTTTGTCATTTTACAGCTCGATGTGGATGGCACTGTGCTAATCCTTTACTTAAAGACTTTGCAGTAGAAATGAAAAAAGACTTTGTCCCTTTCTAGCTCAGCGTGCACTAATCCTATGCTTAAAAACTGTGCTAGAAAACCAAACATTTGAGATGAAAAAATTAAGTGCAGCTGGTGTTGTAGGGGGCTTTATACAGGAACTGCTCTCTGTCTAAACTTGGGAATAACCAAGAGTTCTCAGCTTCCTATATATCTTGACTTGCTTATAACATTGGCGCCTTTGAAAGGTCTCCATTAAATTTTCCCAAAAAAGTGGCATAGTATTTCTAGTTCTACATGGAAAGTAGCTGCGGACTGATCCTTCAGCGGTGTTCGAGATAAAGGGGGTTGTCACAAAATGTGTGTTTGCCATACAGTTTCTGATAGGGATTTGAATACGACTATAGCCTGACCTGCTGGACAGAATTGCACCAATTTGGCAGGGTGGTAGCTCTTGGTCCATAAAGAGCCCTTTTTTTGATTTGATGAAAATCTTTTCAGTAGTTTCAGAGTTATTGTGGGACAAAACTAATTCTCTATCTAGGGACGGGGACCCTCCTCGGATCCTCCGCGGTGGATCCGCAAATTCACACGCCACCAGCAACGCCATGATTGGCTTGCCACGTCTTGAGCGGGAGGGTGTGGCTGCCATTTTAAGTATGGGGAACAGTCTTGGGGTCTAAAAATGAATCTGCAAAATGATTAAATGGTTTAGGTTAGAGGTACCCTGACCCCATGGGTGTGTTATAGGATTGTTAGAGGGACCTATGTTCGGTATGAAATTGAATTATATTGTGGGGGTTTTCCTCTTCAGGAATCTGTGGATCCCCCGTGAGGTTCAGTGCGGCCCCTGTGTAAATCCTCCACGAATTCGCAAATCTTGGTGCACTTTCGGGAAAAAACACTTTCAGACCGACTCAGACACTCATACCGGTACTCTCACATCCATATACATACCCATGCAGGCATTCACATACCCACTCACAGACCTATGGAGGTATTCATACACCCACTCAAAGAGCTTTGCAGACACTCTCAGACCCAGTCACAGACCCACATAGGCACTCACACACCCATTCACAGAACTATGCAAGCAATGACACATCCTCTCACAGAAACATGCAGGCACTCAGTGACCCACTCACATACCCATGTAGGCACTCACACACCCACTCACAGACCTACACAGGCACTCACACACCCACTCACAGACCTACACAGGCACTCACACACATACTCACAGGTCCACTCACAGACCCATTCATAGATCCACACAGACAGTCATACACCCACTCAGTGATCCACACAGGTAGTCACACAGCCACTCACATACTCACACAGGCACTCATACACCCACTCACAGACACACACTGACACACACACCCACTCACAAACCCATTAAGACACTCACAAACCTATGCACAGACCCACAGAGGCACTCACACACCCACTCACAGACCCAAAGAGACACTCACAGACCCACTCATACACCCACTCACAGACCCACTCAGACACACACCCCCACTTATAGACCCATAGTGCCACTCTGACACCCACTCACACTCTCAGGCACCTACTCACAGACCCACAGACCCACACAGACACCCACTCACAGACCCATAGCACCACTCACTTAGCCACTAATATACCCATAATTCGCACACCCATTTACAAACCCCATACAGCCCCTCATACACCCACTCAGACACTCACAAAGCCACTCACAAACCGACTCATAGATCCAGTCAAATAGTCACATAACCGCTACACACCCACTCAAAGATCCATGCAGCCAATCACTGACCCACTCAGATACTCATATAGTCTATCACACCCATGCAATGACACATAAAACAACGCACACACCCACCCTCTAAAGCTACCAGTTACAGTCCCAACGATTAAATGACACAGGCACTCACACACACACTCCCAGGCCCACTCACACACTTACAGACCCATTCATAGATCCACACAGACAGTCAAACACCCACTCAGAGATCCACACAGGCACTCACACAGCCACTCACATACTCACGCAGGCACTCAAACACCCACCCATAGACCCACACTGACACTCACACACCCACTTACACACCCATTAAGACACTCACAAACCTATGCACAGCCCACAAAGTCACTCACACACCCACTCCCAGACCCAAAGAGACACTCACAGACCCACTCATACACCCACTTATAGACCCACTCAGACACACACTCCCACTAACAAACCCATAGTGCTACTCACACCCCCACTCACATTCTCAGGCACCCACTCACAGACCCACACAGACACTCAGACACCCATTCACAGACCCACACTGACACTCACACACCCACTTACACACCCAATAAGACACTCACAAACCTACACACAGACCCACAAAGGCACTCACACACCCACTCACAGACCCAAAGAGACACTCACAGGCCCACTCATACACCCACTCACAGACCCATACCACCACTCACATAGCCACTCATATACCCATAATTCACACATCCATTTACAAACCCCATAAGCCACTCACACACCCACTCAGACACTCACAAGGCCACTCATAAACCCATTCATAGATCCATAGTCACTACATGCCCATTTACACTCACCAATACAGTCACTCACACACCCAGTCACCTAGCCACATAACCACTACACATCCACTCAAAGATCCATGCAGCCAATCACACACCCACTCACATACTCATATAGCCACTCACACCCATGCAACGACACATACAACAACTCACACACTCACCCTCTAAAGCTACAAGTTACAGTCCCAAAGATAAAAAAAATGTAAACTAGAAATTCACAAAAAAAAACAAAGGTTACAGGGACGATATAGTTGGGAAACAGAGTTTTTAAAAAAACCTTAGAAATTCACTAAAAAACAAAGGGGTTAGGGATGTTATAGTTAGGTTCAGAGTTCACACACACAAAACCATAGAAATTCATAAGTTATAGTTACCTGAGCTAACTATGACTAATTCCCCCAGTGCACTGCTCATGACCTCACATATTACAACACTTATGACATGTTCAGTTACATCACTGATGACATCTCAAATTGCATCACTGATGGCATCATCCAGTGATTGTGAGTGTTTTCTGGAGGTTTATGAGTGGTATACATATATAGACTATGTTACTGAAAAAGTTAAAGTAGTATACTTTGTGTACCACTAATGAGTGATACTATTTCTAGCATACATGAGGTGAGTGGCAGTGTGACTGTGTGTATCTGTGTGTGAGTGGGTGTCTGAGTGGCTGTATGGGTGTGTGAGTGACTGTATGGGTCAATAAGTGGGTGTGTGAGTAGCTGTATGGGTGAATAAATGGGTGTGTGAGTGGCTGTATGGGTGAGTGAATGGCTGTGTGGGTGAGTGAGTGGGTGTGTGAGTGGCTGTATGGGTGATTGAGTGGCTGTATGAGTGAGTGACTATGTAAGTGGCTGTATAGGTGCATGAGTGGCTATTTGAGCGGGTGTTTGGTTAACTGAGTGCATGTGTGAATGGTGGTATTGGAGAGTTAGTGTCTGTGTGAGTGACTGTATGGAGGAATGAGGAGATGTGTGAGTACTTGTATGGATGCGTGAATTGATATGTATGTGGTTGTGTGGGTGTGTGAGTGACTCTGTTGAGAAGCTGCATGGGTGAGTGAGTAGGTGTGTGAGTAGTTGTATGGGTGAATAAATGGGTGTGTGAGTCGTCATATGGGTAAGTGAGTGACTGTGTGAGTGACTGTATGGCTGAGTGAGTAGTTGTGTGAGATGGGGTATTGATAAGTGAGTGACCGTGTGGCTGGCTGTAAGGGGGGGGTGAGTGAGTGGGTGTGTGAGTGGCTCTATGGATGAGTGTGAAGGTGTGTGAGTGGTTGTATGGGTGTGTGAGTGAGTGTATTAATGGCTGTGAGGGGTGTGAGTGAATGTGTGAGTGGTTCTATGGATGATGTCATCAGTTATGTAATTTGAGATATCATCTGTGGATGTCATTTGAGATATCATCTGTGATACCACTGACCATGTCTGTAATTTGAGGTTGTAAGCAGTGCATTGCGGGGGAGGGGGGGTCAGTTATGGTCAGCTCAGCTAACTATAACTGCTGAATTTCTATGGTTTTGTGCATGTGAAATCTGAGCCTAACTAGAACGTCTCTGTAACCTTTGTTTTTTTCAGTGAATATAAATATATATATATGAGCTATCTATGAGCCATCTTCATTCACTGGACCATTCACACTTTGGTTCTGCCCATGACGCATACAGCCCACTACATCCATTGGCTGCCTTGCACTGTGAGTGATGGCACTTAGCCTACTCACATGTGCAGAGCCGCCAGAAAAGGTGTGCACTTCATTGCTAGGGCTGTGTCCCCAGGCTGCTAAGCAGTCCCTTCATTTTTATATTCTTTATACTTTTACGAATTTTTAGCATATAAAAACATGCTTGCCTAGAACAGACCTATTGCCTTTGACAATGCTTGTTCCTCTTTGCTTTTCTCATTCCTAGTTACGGGACCTTCATTTGTGGTCAGAACACGATTATACAGTAGCCGAAACACGAACATAGCTGCAAAATCCTTTAGTTATGCATGAGATGAAGGGAATGCATCCTTTAGTTATGCATGAGATGAAGGGAATGCATGACGTATGTATGCAGTTTTCATATCCACTTTTATTCTGATTATGAGTGCATTCATGGTACAGTGTGGATTACTTTTAAAGCTGGTTACATAAATAAACAAATAATACAGTATATCTCAGTGTTCAAGTTAGCTATTGTCTCTGTTAAAATTCTGCGTTTCTGCAGACCTCCGTACCTTTCCTGCTGAATCTCCGTACTCCCTCTGCCATGACTGCTTTTCTGCTGGCGGCCTTGTTTTTCCTGCATACACTCCTGTCTTAAGTGAATAACATAACCAATTTATTTGTAAAGCGCGCGTATTATATTGTATTGTAATTGCATTTATATAGCGCTCACTACCCCTTGGGGCATTGGCGTCATTGGCATCTTGGCGCGGAATATCAGAAGTTATTGTTACACAACTTAATGATTCTCTTTTAATTGACCTCGGAAGGATGAAAGGGTGAGTGAACCCACCGCCATGAGGCCAAACACAGGTTTCTGGTGTGGATGGATTCGTGCTCTTAGCTACGAAACCCAGGTAACACCCCTAGCTCTCCTGAGATAGCCCTGTTTTCTGTAGGCACACCTTCTTATCTGCAGAGACTGCTATATTCCCTGCATGTAGCCCTGCTTTCTGCACAGAACCTTGCTTCCCTCAGAAACCATTGTTTTTCTGCACAGACCGCTGTATTTTCTGCGGACATCTCTGCTGCCATACAAAACACCTCCTGCTTTTCTCCAGAGACCCCTGTATATCCTGCAGATACCCTTGGCCAACCAGCAGGCAGGTGTGGTTTTCTTGCAGAGATTCCTGTTTCCTCCAGATATTCCTGCTTTTCTGCAGAGACCCTTGTATTCTCTGCAGATACTCCTGCTTTCTGTTTACAGCCCTGCATTTCTTTAGATAGCCCTGTATTCCCTGCCAACACCCCAGCTTCGTGCGAACACCTATGCTTTTCTACAGAGGTCACTGGACCCCTTGCAGTCACCCCTGCATCCTTGAGACAGCCCTGCCGGTCTTCAGAGGCCTTTGTATTCCCTGCAGCCAAGCACCCATGTTTCCCCAGGTCTGGCCTTCTTTCAGACATTCCTGTTTCCTCCAGGCACCTCTGCTTTTCTGCAGGGACCCCTGTATTCCCTGCAGACACTCCTGCTTCTCTGCAGATACCCCTGTATTCCCTGCCGACAGCCCTGCTTACTGCGAACACCGACTTTTCTACAGAGGTCACTGGACTCCTTGCAGTCACCCCTGCATCCTTGAGACAGCCCAGCAGTTCTTCAGAGGCCTTTGTATTCCCTGCAGCCAAGCACCCATGTTTCCCCAGGTCTGGCTTTCTTGCAGACATTCCTCTTTCCTCCAGCCACCTCTTATTTTCTGCAGGGACCCCTGTATTCCCTGCAGACACTCTTGCTTCTCTGCAGATACCCCTGTATTCCCTGCCGACACCCCTACTTCCTACGAACACCTCTGCTTTTCTACAGAGGTCACTGGACTCCTTGCAGTCACCCCTGCATCCTTGAGACAGCCCTGCCGTTCTTCAGAGGCCTTTGTATTCCTTGCAGCCAAGCGCCCATGTTTCCCCAGGTCTGGCTTTCTTGCAGACATTCCTGTCTCCTCCAGACACCTCTGCTTTTCTGCAGGGACCCCTGTATTCCCTGCAGACACTCCTGCTTCTCTGCAGATACCCCTGTATTCCCCGCCGACACCCCTGCTTCCTACGAACACCTCTGCCTTTCTAAAGAGGTCAGTGGACTCCTTGCAGTCACCCCTGCATCCTTGAGACAGCCCTGCCGTTCTTCAGATGCCTCTAATTCATGCATACAGCCCTGCTTTCCTTCAGAGACCCATGTATTTCTAATGATACCTTGGCCAACCTGCAGACAGGTCTGTCTTTTTTGCAGACTTTCCTGGTTCCTCCAGACACCTCTGCTTTTCTGCAGAGTCACCTTTATTATATGCAGACACCCCTGATTTTATGCAGAGTACCCTTTGTTACCTGCAGACACCCCTACCTCCTGCAGGCACCTCAGACTTTCTACAGAGACCCCTGTATTCCCTGCGGTCAGCTCTGCTTTTCTGCAGAGGCCTTAGTAATCCCTGCAGACACCTCTGCTTCCTGCAGACAGTCCTTCTTTCCTGCAGAGGCCCTTGTAATCCCTGCAGACACCTCTGCTTCCAGCATAAAGTCCTTCTTTTCTGTAGAGACCCCTGTATTTCCTGCAGACAGTTTATCTTTCCTGCAGACAGCCTTGATACTGCGACAGCAGAGGAGTTTAGGAGCTGCAGAAAGTGAAAATGTTCCGCTTCCAGGTAAAGCCTTTAATAGGATGATGGCCGGATGATGGATCCAGAGGATTACAAGATTACAGGATTACAGGATTCATGTTTATTTTTTAAAGAACAACACTTTTTTTATTAATATGTATAATGAATTGTTAGAGTGAATATTATGTATATGGATGTGATATGTCATTTGTATTTTGATGCAATGTAAGTTATGTGTTCTTTTTTTGTAGATATATTTGAATATGCTCTATTTTATATATGGAAGATTCATATACGTGATACCGAAACGCGTCGACAAAACTTTTTAAACATATTCTGTAGGCACTTGGTGCTTTATATGTCATCAATTAGGAATCATGGAGATCTAGTGATATTTTTTACAGATATGTAGAGCCAAAGACAGATTACTGTCAGATTAGGATCCTCCTAATTTAATTGATAAAATATATCATGTATATTTTTGTATTTTAAAATAGTGGGTGTGATTAAAGCTATGTATATTTTTCTAAATTCTCAGCAGCATTCTATTTTTGCTCTATTTTGTAGTATAAGGTTCTAATGTGAGAGGTGTACGATCTAATGATTTGAACAGTACAACAAATTGAGAATTACCAAAGGGAGTTCTTGTGATTTAGTTTTCATTCTGTACATCAGAAGAATCGGACAAGGCCCCATGAATTTTAATATTGCAGATAAAACCATTTGAGAAATGTGTTCCAGGTAGTATTTCTACGCACTGTGGACAGTGCAGTTATGTATCAACTTTCCAATCGGGTTAGAAACTTACTTACCGAGAAAAATAGGCTAGTCACACACTAGATGGCTTTTCCATTCGAGACAACGGATACCTGTAGTTCCCAAGTTCTCAACCTTGTGTCTCAGCCTGAAATTCTGAAAAAATGACCAGATGAGTAGTGAATTGTGACGGCATTATAATAGGTTCTCCTGATACAAATGGGCAACCAGTGCTGGCACACAAAACCCCTGAGTGTTGATAATATTTGAGAAAAATATATAATTGTATTTACTGATCAGAGTGAAAGCAAAATACAATCTATTGTGTCCACTTACCCCTTGCCTAAAGAAGTCGACTTACATTTAATTGGGGTTTGATCGTCTCGATAAACGAATACAAGAAAATCTGAAAAACTCCTTACTACTGACTCAAGTTGTAACGTAAGTCTGGTTCATAAGTAACTGCATGTAATACAGACTGGCGAGTGTGCCATGGTAGCTTTCAGGGCTTGTGTTTCTCAGCCTACACATCCTTGCAATCAGTTGTGTTGCCTGTAGCTTACATAAGAAATGCCAGAGTGTCTGGTAAGGTTGGCCTCACTGCCCCCATACTGTGACATGCACCCATTTAGGTAATGTGCATGAAGCTGTCTGCTCCTGCTTGGTATATCTTTTTCATAGCTAAAAAGTGCTCCATGTTTGCAAACCAGAGCAGTTTTGAACTTGTAAAGACACTGTCTAAGAGTTTGAAATGTATGGGAAACTGCATGCATTTGTGCTTGTTGCAGGCAATGTTTCGTTTAATATCAGGGAAATCAACCGTAAATAAGCATTGGCTAGAGCTATTGGCTTTGCCAATGTGTTTTAGCCATGTTGTACAGAAGCATGGAGTAGAGTGGCATTGTGTGTAGTGGATTGGGATGGAGTGGCACTGTTTCGAGTGGAGTGGCGGCGTAGAGTGGTGTAGAGTGGAGTGGAGTTGAGTGGAATGGAATGGCATAGAGTGCAGTGGGCTAGACTAGAGTGGCATGGCCTAGAGTGGTGTAGAGTGGCATTGTGTGAACTGGAGTAGCGTAGAGTAGAGAGGCAATTGAGTGGAGTGGCATAAAGTGGATTGGCCATAGAGTAGAGGGGAGTGTGATAGAGTAGAGTTGACTGGCGTGCAGTCAGTGGTGTAGAATAGAGTGGTACAGAGTAGGGTGGCGTAGAGTGCAGTGGTGTAGAGTGGTACAGAATACAGTAGAGTGGTGCATACTGCACAGGTTGAGTAGAGTTAAGTGGTGTAGAGTGCAGTGGCATAGTGGAGAGGGGTGTGGAGCCCAGTTACATAGAGTGTAGTGGCATAGAGTAGAGTGGTTCAAAGTAAAGTAGAATGGCGTAGAGTTCATTGGCACAGAGTGGAGTGGTGGAGGGAAGTTTAGCATAGAGTCCAGTGGCGTAAAGTAGAGTGGTTCAGAGTAGAGTAAAATGGTGTGGAGTGCAATGACCTGGAGTGCAGTAGTGTGACGTAGAGTGACATAGAGTGTGGTGGCGCAGAGTAGAGTGTAGTCACACAGAATGCAGTGGCATAGATTGCAGTGGTGCAAAGTAGAGTCACTTGTAGTAGAGTGCATCAGATTAAAGTGCAGTGGCATGGAGTGCAGTGGCATAAAGTGTAGTGGTGTAAAGTGGCATAGAGTAGAGTGAAGCTGAGTAGAGTTTCGTAGAGTGAAGTGGCATAAAGAGCAGTGGTGTAAAGTGCAGTAGAGTGGAGTGGTGTAAAATGCAGTAACCTGGAGTAGAGTGATGCATAGTAGACTGCAGTGGTGTAGAGAACAGTGATGCAGAGTAGAGTGCTGGGGCATAAAAGGCAGCTATGTAAATTACAGTGGTGCAGAGTACAGTGGCGTAGAATGCTGTTGTCCAGGGGAGAATGTTGTGGAGTAGAGTGGCGTAAAGTGTCGGGGTGCAGAGTAAAGTGGAGTGCTGTAGTGTGCAGTGGCATGGAGTACAGTGGAGTAGGGTAGAGTGGTGCAGAGTAGAGTGGTATAGAGCAGAGTGGTGTAAAGTGGAGAGGCATAGAGTGCAGTTGTGTAGGGTACAGTGGTGCAGAGTAGAGTGTCGTAGAATGCAGTGGCATAAAATGCAGTGGCATAGAGCTGTGTAGAGTGCAGAGTAGTGGCTTAGAGTAGAGTGGTGCAGAGTAGAGTGGCATAAAGTGAAGTATCATAGAGTGGTGCAGATTGCAGTGGCATAGTGTGCAGTGGCATAGAGTAGAGTGGTGCAGGAAAGAACAGAGTGGTGTACAGTGCAGTGGTGTATAGTGCAGTGGCATAGGGTAGAGTGGTGTACAGAAGAGTGGGTTAGAGTGCAGTGACATGGAGTAGAGTGGTGCAGAGAACAGTGCAATGGCAAAGAGTGCAGTGGCGTAGAGTACAGGCTAGGGGTTCAGGAGGGAAAAAAAGCAACTTGGAAGGGGGATGGGTGGTAGGGAATAGAAGTTACATGGATGGGGATATAGGACACGGACTGAAAGCACAAGACTCATATGGAGTGCTTGAACACAAAGAAAAAAGTAGCTCCAAAAATGCTAGCAGTGAATGGGCAGAAGTACTTGGTCCATGCTCCAGTGGAGGGCCAAACACAAGAAAAGGACATGATGCCTTCATGCAATGACAGAGGAAATGAGAGGGATGCTGAAGCTGGGGGTGAATGTTTGATTTGCTCTGCATTCCGTCCATCATGTGTGTGTCTTGTGCTCACTGTATGTAAAAACATGTCTTGCAGAGACAGCGCATGCACTGTCAAGACTAAACCTCAAAACGGCCAACGAGACCTTAAAACAGGCCCACCAAAAGCCAAAATACAAGGCTCACACACTACGTGCCAAAGCTGTCCTTTGGGCTTTGCCTAATTGGTCTATTGGCCTGTCTGAAACTAGTGGCATAATGCAAAATGATGGGCCCTCACCTACAGAATGCGAAGTAGTATTCCTGCGACTGCCCTATTTTTACAGGTATTCATAGGCTTTGATAGGACTTTGGCCACCCTTTATAGCTAGGGACATCCCGAGGGTTTGCCACCTTCCAAGGCATCATGGAATAGCCAATTTCTATGTCACCCACCACCGATCGATAATGACTTCATATAGCGCTATATACTGCTTTTTTGCTGGCAGTCATCTCTGTAACTGACACAGTATCATAGTACTTCAGCACAATGTTCTTATGTAAAACGTGTAGTTCTCGTGTAAAACGCTCTAATGCCCTTGAGACAAGTTTGCCGTATATAAAAATGCAAAAAATACATGAAAACATGTTTTTTAAAAGCAGGGCCGTCAGTTTGTGCACCCCAGGCAGGCAGCATCATTGGTTCCTCACGCCTTACATGGCAGTGGCGCATTGCTCCTTTTGCCTCTGGCAGGGTCGGATTGAGAGTGGCCTAGGCATCAAAATAAAAGTGGCCCCCATCATTGAATGAGATGCCTCAAAAAAAGTGGCCTGTGTTTGCAAATGTGGGCAATTTTTTTGACTTGTAAAGACACACTGTATAAGTGCTTTGGAACATGTGGGATTCTGCATATATTTTAGCTTCCTGCAGGCAATGTTTGTTTTAATATCGGGCGAAATTATCAGTAAACACCGGCAAAGCAGAGCATGAATCAGCCCACAAACAGCCCAAACAAATACAAATAAAGGACCCACACACTGACTTGTCAGACCAGTCCATCGGGCTCTGTCTGATTGCCCTGCAGGCCAGTCTGTCCTTGGCTCCATGGCCTCCAGATAGCAGTGTTTCCTCTAATTTCTTTTTTTTTTTTTAGAGTTTTATATAGCGCAAGCTAGACCCGAGACATAGGGTATGAAAGCGCTTTACTTGAGCACCAATCATTTAGGTACCCACAGGGAAGGCCGTCACAAGATGGCGACAGGTGGTACAATTTAGGCCAGCCATTCCTCTTGAAGTGGCTCGCACTACGCTGCCAGTGACATTTTTACTGTGCTCCTATCTGGTTGGAAGCGCATTGCTGATTTACAGCACTTTAAATAAGCTGAAGGCCCCAGGCTCCTTGAACGCGGACAGCCGGCAAGAGGAAGGAGGCAACAGTCACTTGTGGGTCATTGGCGCTGGAATGTAGGCAAGCATCTGCTTATCAAAGCCAACTAAAACATATGACTGCCTCCAGGAAATCCAAACCTACACCGACTAACAAAGTGATTCTGCACTTCCCATATTCGACCTGCTCAACGTCCTTTTTGTTCTAGGATTGCATTAAAGCAGCCCGCCTCAAACAGGCCAAAACAGCTCCTTTGGCAGAAACGTTGGTTTGGACTAAGTAGTGCTTAATTTGTAAAAGTGATTAAATAAAAATAAGTGAAGGTGCCCGAGGTTTTTGCCTGAGGAGCCTGCCGCTGCCGCTGCTGAATACCTAGGCTGACACTTCTAGCAGCCTACACTTCCTGTCTCTATATCGACTCTTGGAGGTACTTTTAAGTAGGGGTGGGCGGTAATCTACACCACTGTGTTCTACTATGCTGAATTCTATGCCACTGCACTCTACGCCACTGCACTCTACGCCACTGCACTGTACATCACTATACTCTACGCCAATGCACCCCAGGGCACAAGTCCTAAAAAAGGTGGGGGGACGCTGTCACCAGAAGTGACGTCACAACAGGGAGTGACGTCACGAAAGGTGGCTTGCACCATCGAGATCATTGCCTCCCCTCGCTCTCCCCTTAGAATCGATTGCATCTTGGAAGCCAACTCTGGGAGTGTCAGACGGGCTTGGCTTTAAACTTACAAGTCATGCATCACTGGGGATTTTCTTACAATTGCAGGGCTTGATCTCGTCCCAGAGAGGCCAAAGAGAGAAGTCCAGCTGTTTGGCAGGGGGGACGGCGTCCCCCCGGTAAAATAAGTGGGGATACGCCGTCCACCCGCGTGGTACCCCGACTCGAGCCCTGATGCACCCTATTCCAGTCCACTCTATACGCCACTCCACTGTATGCCACACTATGCAGCTACACCCCAATACACAACACTCTATACCACTCTAACCTACAACATTCTACTCCACTGTTTGTCATTCCACTCTACCACGCTCCACACCACTTTCCTCTACCCCACAAAGTTTGAGCCATGCTGAACAGCAGCCATGCCGGTGTACAACATCGCGGAAGCACATTGGCAAAGCCAATAGCTTTTGCATAGGCGAGACCTATTGGCTTTGCCTATGCTTATTTATTTTATCCCTGCTCGCTCCCTTTCCCATCTTTCTCTTCATCCTTTCTTCTGTTTCTACTTTCTTACTTGCTCAAAGTCAAAGTCGGTGGTGAAAAGTAAGCCCTGGGCCTCAAAAATGAGTGCTGGTGCCCAGTGCTTGCAACCACCGGCACAAATAAAGCAATAGGAGTGGCCAGAAGCATATGTAAGCTAAAATGAGAGATTACAAACATTGCAAGATATCTACTGTTTGGTGTGTCCAATTGACATATGGAATGTTCTTTGCTTTACAGTACATGTAAGAATGCTTTTATGGTGGAAGCTAACCTGCATGTACTAGGATGTAAAGAAGTGGCAAGACAGGATGATCTAGGCATATCTGCAGTGCCGGCCGTTTTGCGGAGGCGGAGAAGCGTCACCCCACTGCTTTTAGAGCAGTTAAAAGGGGTCAAATAAAACGAAAATAACTAGGTTATTATCATTTTATTTTTGGTTTCTGCAAGCTGGGTAAGGGCGGGCAGGGCTGGAGGCTCAGGAAGGAGGAGTGGACTGTGCACACTAAGAGCGCATGACTGCTTGGCCGGCCGTTTTGGCCAGCCAAGCAGTCATGCGCAATTTGCATGTTCCCTACCAGGCTGTAATGGACAGCCTGGTAGGGAATATGCACAGGTCCCTGTCTTGAACTGAGCCCCGATCCAAGGCACTCATACTAACGTAGCATTGTGATTGGCTATGGGGAGCCTGTGTGCTCTGGAGCTTCTTCAGCTTCATCCACACTGGAGTCAGGAATGGCAGAGAAGCCGCGGAGCAATGCGTCCGGCAGAGAAAAGGTAAGTGGGTTCTAAATATATATATTTTCAACCCCCCATGGTCGTCTCCCCCGCCCCATTCCCTACTAGCCGCCACTGCATATCTGACTTGAGGAAACCATGAAGTCTCTGGATGTGTCAAATTGTGTCAAACTACGCTATTTTTTAATTATCTCTGACTATAAGCAGGACCACTGATATTATGAGATTCCGTGCAGTGGCTTTTTGTTGCATATTTCTGAATTTCCCACACTTGCCAAATCGACTACCTGCTGTAAATTTTGCAGAGTTGAAAAAAAAGTTCGGTTCTAGCTTAAACAGATCAAAAGTTACAAAAAGGTACCACATGTGGTTCAA
Organism: Lissotriton vulgaris; assembly: GCF_964263255.1. Classification (NCBI taxonomy): domain Eukaryota; kingdom Metazoa; phylum Chordata; class Amphibia; order Caudata; family Salamandridae; genus Lissotriton; species Lissotriton vulgaris. Next base: position 546,425,519 of record NC_141699.1, on the reverse strand, counting down.
CGCAGTGGTCGACCCTTTACAAGGTATAGCTGGTCTCCATTCAGTTGCTAAATGCTGTGTGCAGGTGTTAAAATGGTACTAATGGCGTACAACTGTTGCCCAGATATTATTAATATGTGTTAAAATGGCAAAATAGCAGAATAACACTTCCACAGAATGGGCAGCATTTGCTGCATACTTTGCCTTTCAGTGCTGAATTATCAGTCAACCCTCCCTCATAATGATGGTCCTCTGATGCCGCAAAATTCTAGTGTTCCTATTGATAAGACAACTAGAATTATGCGGCATCAGAGGCTGCAGAGGTGTTGTACATCCTTGTACCATATTTCAGGCACAGAAGCTCCACCAATATTTATTTTGTCTTTATTGCTTTATGTTCTCAGGGGGAAACAACCTTTACAACGCAACTTTTACAACGCACTACCATTACAACAAAACTTTTACAACGCAACATCCATTACAACGCATGCCTTTACAACGCAACCATTACAATGCATGACACTACAACGCATACCACTACAACGCATGTCATTACAACGCAGTCATTACAACGCATACCATCACAACGCATAGCATTACAACACATAGTACCCTTACACTATCCAACACTTACCCTACTGTTGCACCCCCCTGGAGTTAGAATAGTAATTTTTACCCCTACACTATCCAACACTTACCCTACTGTTGCACCCCCTGGAGTTAGAATAGTAATTTTTACCCCTACACTATCCAACACTTACTCTACTGTTGCACCCCCTGGAGTTAGAATAGTAATTTTTACCCCTACACTATCCAACATTTACCCTACTGTTGCACCCCCTGGAGTTAGAATAGTAATTTCTACCCCTAGACTATCCAACACTTACCCTACTGTTGCACCCCCTGGAGTTAGAATAGTAATTTTTACCCCTACACTATCCATCACTTACCCTACTGTTGCACCCTCTGGAGTTAGAATAGTAATTTTTACCCCTACACTATCCAACACTTACCCTACTGTTGCACCCCCTGGAGTTAGAATAGTAATTTTTACCCGTGCACTATCCAACACTTACCCAACTGTTGCACCCCCTGGAGTTAGAATAGTAATTTTTACCCGTGCACTATCCAACACTTACCCAACTGTTGCACCCCCTGGAGTTAGAATAGTAATTTTTACCCCTACACTATCCAACACTTACCCTACTGTTGCACCCCCTGGAGTTAGAATAGTAATTTTTACCCCTACACTATCCAACACTTACCTTACATGCAATCTAATGTTATGCGTTGTAATGGTATGCGTTGTAAAGATAGTATGTGATGTAATGGAATGCGTTGTAAAGGTAGTTTTTAAAAATTTGTTGTAATGGCATGCATTGTAAAGGAATGCGTTGTAAGGGATGTTGCGTTGTAAAAAATGCGCTGTAAAGGTGTGCGTTGTAAAAGTATGCGTTGTAACGTCATACATCCGTTCTCAGGCATTTGGCTATCTCACTGCTACAGCTAGTGTGGCCCCCTCAGCCCTTGTGCGGTTGCTTCTGGTGTGGAGTGTGGATTTGCCATGTGTGGTTGGTAGTGTGTGCAGAGGGGTTGTGTCCTATATCAAAAGAGTCAGTGAGGAGCATGAGGTCCTGTGCAACATTCCAAACTAGTTTCCATAAACTCAGCGTTTCGGTTCTGCGTTTGGGGTGCTCAGACGCTCCAGTTCGGATTTGCGTGAATGGTTGGTATAGTGTGTGGATGCGTTGTATGAAATTGTAAATACAATGCAAGCTCACGTAAACTAATTGAAGAAGATGACCTTTGCACACCTGACATGGAAGACCTATAACCATTCTGCACCTGAGAAAAGCTTGCACTGATGCTGCCTCATTTACACCAAACCATGAACCAATAACACATACTTGCATAACCCTGTGTCATATTGGTCCCTCTCCCATTCCCCTATTAGGCTAGAGCAGGGGTCTTCAAACTGGGGGGTGCCCCTCCCCATCCCCCATAGGGGGGCATCAATTGATCATTTTTGTTTTAAGAGGAAAACAATGAGAGGCAGTAATCCTCTCTGTGATGGGCCATCACTAACATTGTTTGTCCTTTATATCCTGGCTGCGACGAGGATTTGTCAAAAGGGAAGTCTATTCTTCAAACCCCCCACCCCCATTTCTAATAATCACACTGTGGATACTTTTACACGTTAGTAAGTCCTACTTGACCAGAATAGTACGCTTGGCAATCATGTATTTGATTGCATTTAAAACGGTAACAGACCTTAACTACAATGTTTAAATACATGTAGACATATTTAAACATTGCCAATTTAATAGAATAATTGTGAAAAATTCTGAGGGGGGGCTCAGATTCTTTTTTTTTTCCCCGGGTGGTGCAGCATTAAAAAGTTTGAAGACCACTGGGCTAGAGGCTACGGGGCTGTTTTCACAGGGTGGCTGAAGTGGCTCAACTATGTCGCTACTGGCCAATACTCCGCAAGGGCTACTACAGCGTGGAACTAGTATGAACATTTTGCAAGGGCTCCTTTCGGTTTCCAGACCAGCCTGTTTGATGTCATTAATTTGAAATGATTATGGATCAGCAAAGCTTGCTGTATTGGTCTCGCACTTTTCCTACCATGCTCTGTCTGTGTGTAAAGTTGGCACTGGTGCTGCCCATGTGGCACCTGATATGGTAAATGACTGCTATTTAGCTTACATTTATGCAACTAGATCTTTCATGGAAGACTGTCATGGATCCAGTTATTCTGGACCTATGATGGGCATCCATGCTTTTCCCTTTGCTTCAAGCACATAAACTCCTATCTCTCTCCCCCCTCTTTCTTTTTCGGTCAGAGTAGATAGCTAAATAGAGGACCCGTCATGCACAGACTTTGCCTCACTCCGACCTGCCTGACGGTACCTCTAACACAAAGCGCCAAGGAATATATGTTATATGTTATATGTGGGACGGTAAAGATGCAGGGACGCCCAAGCTCATGTGCTCTACGTGGAATCTGTACAACTAACTGCTAAGCCAGACGGGCTGTCACCCCTGTATGTACAAATGCGATGAAGCATATATGTTATTTGTCTTATGTTGTAAGTGTAAAAAACTCTATAAAAATATATATATATATAAAAAAAAAAGATTTTCTTTTCTAACGCTGGTTTTGGAAGGTAGCGTCAAAGGTGAGTCTCCCGGCTTTTCACATACTGTTTGCTTATCTCTCCTTACACTTTTGGATTATGTTGTATTTTTTTTCTCAAAGGGATAATTCCAACTTAAAGGCATTTGCCTACAAATCTAATTTTTCCAACTTCCCTAATTGGTGGAAAATGTTCTATTGAAATGTTATTGTTTTATAATTGAATTTATATAGCACTTAATGAGATGTTGATGTGCTCTTTGCCTAGTATCACTGTAGTCCGGGAACCCAGGGTTAGTGGTTAGTCCTTTGCTTAATTTGTTAATTAAGTTATCCACTTCTACTCTTCAGATGAAACTGATTTCATGGATTATTGTGCTTTGAAGTTAATAGGCTTTAGTCATGTGTTCTCAAGACGAACCGCGCCATGCATTAATTACATTTAACGTTCTATGTAGCTGAAATTAATTCGCTTTTTGATTGGCTAGGTTAGAAATTATAAGAAGAGGTTAAGTGATTAATTACAGTAGAGGTATTGGAAAGTCATGGCTAGTTGAAGATTTGTGTATTTGTGAAAAGGATTTGTAAAGTGTGCAGATGGATTAGAAGGATCTTCTTATGATCAAGGGAGAAGGTGCACGTATGGTGTGAAACTCAGAAGCCATGCAATGTGGCCGTAGGTGATTAGGAAGAGTAGAGGAAGCGAGAAGAGGTGGGTAGGGAGAGGAGAACTTCTGAAGAGGGCTTTCATGCTCATTATTTATGCACGTTCCTAAGGAATCAGTAATCATTGCACGTGTGAAGAGCCGTATGTTCCGCCATCTTGGGCAACAGGTTTGACCGCCAAGAGTGTTGCAATGCATTTGTTGATATAAACTTTATAAGTTATGTCCATGCTTCCGGTTTCATTACAGGAAAATACTAGGTTGGGCATTTTGTCTAAGGTAGGAGTGTGGAAAATTGAGAGGTGGCTAGATAGGATTACAGTTCAACAATGTTGTAAGGAATGTGTAAAGTCAGGGAGGGAGACTGCAAGTGTTAGGAAAGGAAGATGGGTATTAGAATAGGTGAGGGTGATAAGAAGCGGTGAGTGAATGGTGTTGTTATAGTGGTAGGCTTAGCATGTCAAGATGGGAAATTATTTAATGGCTAAAGAGGGTGGGTAGAAGAAACCACGTGCATGCAGAACATAGTCTAAAGTTGAGAAGGAGACTGTAGAGGGGAGGAAACAGCTTGTAATAGGGAGGTGTAAGTGGGGTAAGAGAGTGTGGAGAGAGGTAGAAGGATTGCAGTGGAAGCAAAGAGTAAAGATAGCAAGAGGGAAGGAGATGAGAGGTGGTGGAAGGCAGTGCTGTAATCGAGAGGAGTAAGCAGAATGAGAATGAGTTGACTGGACATAGAGGGAAACATGGTTGGTTATGAGAGGGAGCTGAAAAGAGGAAAAGCGTGAGTGTGTTGGGGTGCAAGAGAGTGGATGGGAGTGTCTTGCGAGGGAGGATGCACGCTTGCTGTATTTGAGGATGAGGATAATTCAAGAATGGCTATTGCAGTCTGGTGAGGAGTCGCGCTCTGTGGGTTGTAGCTGGGGAGAGAGGATAATACTCCCAAGAGAAAATAACGCACCCTGTAATGGAGAGAGGAAAATACTCGGGAGAAGCTACCCCACCCTGTCTGTGGAAGGAGGACTATACCCAGGAACAATTATCCTCAGCCTGTTGTCCAGGGGATATTACGTTCTATAGATGAGATGTTGTCAGAGTTTCTGGCCCTTGGCCTAAACAGACCCAAATATGTGATCGCCTTAACCTTTTGCCCCTTATCTGGACGCCATCTTGAAAGATCTAATATCTTCCAATCCAAGATGGCTCCCTGTTAATACTGTTCCTGTTAATACTGTTATACCCGTCTGCCCAAACATGATGGCAGCAATAGCTTCCTGTGGCCGTCTCTTTCCTTCCAGGTCTAATTCAGGGTATATAAGGGGAGGAGGATTACAGGGATGTTGTGTTGAAATTGCTTCTTGATTCTGTGCATGCTCTTATTTTTTGCCCTGGTCTAGTCTAACTAGTAGTCCCCTGCATTTCTGTCCAGGTGTTTCATGGTCCTCTCTACTGAGTCCTGCACTTCTGCAGTTCTACTTGTGAGGTGCTTGGTGCAAGTTGCTTTTCTTCCACCGGAGGTGGTTTCTTTCCAAAGGCATCCTTTGATAGAAGTTTATATCCATCAGCAGGTTGGCTATGGAAGGAATCCCCCTTTCTTTGGCGTCAAGGTCTCTCGGATCTAGACACATCTGACACAACCAGGGATTGACATCCAGCAGCTAATTCTGCCTTTCAATGGAGATACTGGTTGCAAAGTGAAAACAGTAAATTGTTTGCCCATCACTAATTCCAATAATTTGCGGATGACGAGTTCCTTGAGGAAATTGGGCAGCAAATACATTTATGTGCTGAATAGTTATTGAGGCAGTCACAGGTTTTATTTGTTCTTGTCAAATATGATAGGCACAGCTGCAAAGGTAGGGTGCCATTTTTATGGGAAGTGTCAAAAATGCTGAGTGGTAGGACCTTTGTGGATCTCTACAGATTCCACAACTTTGAGAAAAGTCAGAAAAATCTTTGCTTTTAGTCAATATTGTTTGCAGTGTATTGTAAGTAAGAAAACGTGTTGGGATCCCCCTAAGCCATACCACTCTGTACTCCCCTGAGTGAGTGTCTAGTTTTCAGAAATGTCTGGGGTTGGTAGGTCTCCCTGACTGCTGTTGGGCCCAGGCCCAAATATTACAGCTACCCACATATCTAGAAAGGCAGACATTCTAATGAAAATCTTGATATCTCTACAGTGGAATAGGGGGCTTTCCTGCCATGGGTGATTCGCTCAGCCAGAGAAGTGGGGCACTGTATTTATCAGTTGAAGTGTACAAATGCTGTTTGGTATGATTTTTGAAGATACCTAAAGAATCTGGAAGTTTCTCTCTGAAACTTAACCAAAGTTTGATATTTGCAGGGAATTCTGTAAAAGGAAATGTGGTGGGATACACATAAGCCGGACCACTCTTGGCTCTTGTGTGTAAAGGTTTCAGAAATGTCTGGGTTCGGTAGGTTTCCCTGGGTGTCAGCTGACTAAATACTAGATACATACATCAACAACAAAAGAGTGTTCCTGTTCTGTTTTAGGTGGAAAAAAGCACAGAGCACAAGGAACCAAATACTAGATACCACAGCTACCCACATCAACAGAAAGACTGTAATTCCAAGGAAAGTCTTGCTGTCTCTACATTGCATTTGGGGACCCCTCCTTTTGGGGGTGAATGGCCCAGCCACAGAAATGAGGCGTGACTTTTACCAGCTCAAGTCTGGGAACGCTATGTGATAGGGCCTTTGTTGGACACTGCAGATTCCAAACCGTCCCCTCTCAGAATAATTAGAAGAATCTTTAATTTTAGTCAAAGCTTGATGCTTTTAGGGAACTCTAAGTAAGAAAAGTGGTGGGATCCACGCAAACCAGACTACTCTGAAATCCCACAGGTGTCGTTTCAGATTTGTCTGGGGTTAGTAGGTTTCCCTGGGTGCTGGCATATCCTTGGCCCAAATACTGCAGCTACCCTCAGTGCTAGACAAATGCGGCGCAAACAAATAATGGACAGAATGGTGAACAAATCAAACATTCACCCCCAGTCAAGAGATCTGGGTTAAATCCATCATTCTTTTGCTCACCATGCCACCCCAGTTTGGACTCAGACATTTGTGAATCAGTCTTGACCCTGCTCCTCGCGGGAACAGTCCAGCCCTAACTGCAAAGCCAGGTCCTCCCTAGAACAAAAACAAGCATCCAGGGGCCAGTTCGGGGTATCACCCCTCATCAGCCAGGCTAGCTTGAATCTAGTGGTTTGCATTTGACTCCCTAAGTTGAAAGGGTATGCCCAGATGTGGGTCCAGTGCTCGATATGCCTCCAGATTCAAACTAGCCTGGATGATATGGGATGATACCCTGAAACGGTCCCAAGATGCTTCTTTATGGTCCAGGGAGAACCTGGCTTGGCAGTTCGGGCTGGACTTTTTGCATGGGGAGCAATGTCAAGACTGATTTGCATATGGCTGAATCTAAACTGGAATGGCGTGGCGAACAAAAAACAATGGATTTATCCCAGATCTGTGACTGGGGGGAAGGAGTTATTTGATTTGTTCCACATTTTGCCCATTATCTGTTCTTTTTGCATTTGTCACCCTAAGTGGGAATGGTATGCCCAGATATGGATCCCATGCTTGCTATGCCATCAGATTCAAGCTAGCCTGGCTGATGAGGGGTGATATCTCAGAACTGGTCCCAGGATTCTTGGTTTTTGTGTAGGGAGGACCTGGCCTGGAACTTCAGGTTGGACTGTTCCCATGGGGAGCAGGGTTGAGACTGATTTGCATATGGCCAGGTCTAAACTGGAATGGTGTGGCAAGCAAACAAATTACAGTTTTAACCCAGATTTATGACTTAGGTGAAGGTTGGATTTGCTCTGCATTCCATCCATTGTCTGTTCTTTTTGCATTTTTTGCTTTAAGTGGGAAGGGTATTCCCAGACGTGGGTCCCAAGCTCGATATGCCACCAGATTCAAGCTAGAATGGCTGATGAGGGGTGATACCCTGAAACCTGTTCCAGTATGCTTGTTTCTGGTCCAGGAAGGACCTGCCCTGGCCATTCGGGCTAGACTATTCCCATGGGGGGCAGGGTCGTGACTGATTTGCATATGGCTGGGTCTAAACTGAAATGGCGTGGTGAGCAAGAAAACGATGGATTTAACCCAGATCTGTGACTGGGTGTGAATGTTTGATTCATTTAGCATTTTGTCCATCATCTGTTCTTTTTGCATTTGTCACCCTAATTGGGAAGGGTATGCCCGACGTGCGTCCCATGCTCACTATATCACCAGATTCAAGCTAGCCTGGCTGATGAGGGGTGATACCACAAACCCGGTCCCAGGATGCTTTTTTCTCATCCAGGGAGGACATGGCCTGGGAGTTCAGGCTGCACTTGTCACGGGCTTCGCCTCTTCAGGATCAGAGCGTTGCTTAAAGGGGTCCACCTCCAGATCTCCCTACACTCTGAATGATGTAACATACACAGAGCATAGAGGGGATCAGGTGAGGGAAAAGGTAAGGAAGGGTCTGGAACGGGAAAGGGATGCTGAAACGAGAAAAAAGGACAAACACAAAGGTAAGTACATTAAATGCTCACTAATCTCATCGAGTCTCGCTATAAGGAATGTAACCAAGGTTTGCTTTCTCTTTCCCTCAAATGAATATTAAGTCTTCTCTCTACATTACACCACCTGTTTTTCCTATAACACAGAAGTATAGATTATTATTCATTAAAACTACCATAACATCAAAACCAAAGACCCAAGCGCTAAGCTCATTCATACCTTCCAGCCTTCCCCACCAGACATCAAAATAAACGATCTCCTTCCAAATATATCGCTTTAGAAAGAGGACAAATAAAGGATAGTTGAAGGCAAGTCTGTGGTAAACAGAATCCAAGACAGTCTGTTCGAACAACCAGAAAGGATTTCCAATGGTTGCAAAATCCAAGTCAAATAATCCCTTTCCAGGAACTGAGAACAGACACACCCCGAACTCCTAAATCCCCGATTGTTACTCCACAAGCAAAAAGAACAGGCCCTCCAAGCAACACCACTTGGGAGAAAAGTAATCAAGGAAATAAAGAACAGAAACTCCTTAGGTCGTTTTAAAGTACTCACGACCGCCAAATTTGATCTGGTCTTTCATCCGCAGCAGCCGCTGACGGCGGGAGTCCAGAGTTGATGAAAATCCTGAGATTGCGCCTACTCCGAGCAATCCCAGACAAGCCCTGCCTTGCGTCTCATCCGAGAACGCCAGCAGGTAAGGAATTCCGTCTCTGCAAGAACTGAGCAACTGAAAACAGCAACTCGCGTGCAGCAGCCGCCGAACGCTCCAGAGCAGATAACGTGCAGGAACACAGCATGCTTCGCGTCTCAGCCGAGAACGCGAGATGATCGGGTAAATCCGTCAACGCAGATGACCGCAACCAAAAACAGCGGCAACCCGCGTTCGGCAGCTGCCGAACGCTCCAGAGCAGGGGACTGAGCAGAAGTCAGCACGCTCTCGTTCGAGAGCACGATTCAGGAACAGAAGGTTAGGAAACAAAGTCCAGGAACAGATTCTGAAGTGGAATCACGTACAATGTATGTGCAGTCGCTTCCTCCCTAAGTAGGCTTGAGGGCTCCTCCCACACACCGAGCCTTCTGGTTCCTGTAATTCGGCAGGCGCGTTTGGCAGGACATGACAGCACTATTTCCATGGGGAGCAGGGTCGAGACTGATTTGCATATGGCTGGGGCTACACTGGAATTGTGTGGCGAACAAAAAAAAACAATAGATTTAATCCAGATCTGTGGCTGGGGGTGAATGTTTGATTGGTTCAGCATTCCGTCCATCATCTGTTCTTTTTGTATTTGTCACCCTCAGTGCTTGAGGCTTAAATTCCAAGGAAGAAGCTTGAAATACTATGTTACATTTTGAGACCTTTCCTGTTGTGGGTGATTACTCCAGCCACATTAATGCGGTACAGTGTGTATTGGGATATGTGTGTGAACCCTGGGCAGTTGGACTTTTGTTGATACCACAGATTCTGTAACATTCGTTCTTAGAAAAAAAGAGAAAAATATGGAATTGTAGCTAAAGTTTGTTGTTTACAGGGCATTCTGGGTAAGAAAAGGTGTTGTGATCCGCATAAGCCAGACCACTCTGGGTGTCGAGTTTTCAAAAATATCTGGGGTTGTTAGATCTTTCTGGACCCTGGTGACCATTTCCCAAATACTGAAGCTAGCTACATCCCAAGAAAGCTAGACATTCCAAAGAAAATCTTAATGTCCCCACATTATAATTGAGGGCTTTCCTGCCACAAGTAATAGGCCCAGCCACACAAGTGAGGTACTTTTTGTATCAAGAGAAGTGTGGGAATGTTATGTGGTAGGACTTTTTGTGGATCCCTACAGATTCCAGAGCGTGCACTGAATTCTGGACAAGAAAACGAGGTAGAATCCACATATGATGGACAAACCTGGACTCCTCCAGTGTCTAGCTTTTAGAAATGTGTGGGGTTGGTAGGTTTCCCTAAGTGTCAATCGAGTAAAAGTTAAGTTCCACAGCACCCACGTCACCTGAAAGCCTGAAATTCCAAAGGAAACCATGCTGTCTGTACATTGCATTTGGGGACCTTTCCTGTTGGGGGTAATTTGCCCAGTCACAGAAGTCAGGTGCGATTTTTAATTGAGAGAAGTGTGGGAACCCTATGTCATAGGGCTTTTGTTGATACCTGCAGTTTTGGGAACATTCCCAATCAAAAAAGTGGGAAGAATCTGCCATTTTAGCCAATGTTTGATGTTTGCTGGAATGTCGGACGAGGAAAAAGTGACTGGAGCCACATAAGGTGGACCAACCTGGACTCCCCCCACATGTCTATCTTTTAGAAACATCTCGGTTTCAATCAATCAATCAATCAATCAATCAATCAATCAATCAATCAGACATTTGTATAGTGTGCTACTCACCGGGAGGGTCTTAAGGCGCATGGGGGGGGGGGTCGTCTACTGTTCGAACAGCCAGGTCTTCAGTTGCTTCCTGAAGGAGAGGTGGTCTTGGGCCAGGTGGAGGTGGATGGGGAGGGAGTTCCATGTCTTGGCTGCCAGGTAGGAGAAGGATCTTCCTCCTGTTGAGGCTCTTCGGATGCGGGGAACGACGGTGAGGGCGTGGCTGGTCGATCGTAGTTGTCGGTGGGGGTGTAGAAGGTCAGGCGGTCGTTGAGGTATCTGGGTTCTTGGTTGAGGAGAGCTTTGTGTGCGTGGGTGAGGAGTCGGAACGTGATTCTCTTGCTGACGGGGAGCCAGTGCAGGTCTCTCAGGTGTCCGGTGATGTGGCTGCGTCGGGGGATGTCCATGATGAGTCGTGCTGAGGCGTTCTGGATGCGCTGGAGACTGTTCTGGAGTTTGGCTGTGGTTCCGGCGTAGAGGGAGTTGCCGTAGTCCAGACAGCTGGTGACGAGGGCCTGGGTGACCGTCTTCCTGGTTTCGGTGGGGATCCACCGGAAGATCTTGCGTAGCAGGCGAAGGATGTGGAAGCATGACGAGGACACAGCGTTGACTTGTCTGGTCATCGAGAGGGAGGAGTCCAGGATGAAGCCCAGGTTGCGTGCGTGGTCCGTTGGTTTGGGTGCGCTGCCCAGGGTGGTGGGCCACCAGGAGTCGTCCCAGGCGGAGGGTGATGATCCCAGGATGAGGACTTCCGTCTTGTCTGAGTTCAGTTTCAGGTGGCTGTTCGTCATCCACTCGGCTACCTCTTTCATACCTTCGTGTAGGTTGGTTCTGGCGGTTGCGGGTCGTTGGTGAGGGAGAGGATCAGCTGGGTGTCTTCGGCGTAGGAGAGGATGTTGAGGTTGTGTTGGCGTGCGATGGCCGCGAGGGAGCTCATGTAGATGTTGAACAGCGTGGGGCTCAGTGATGAACCCTGCGGTACGCCGCAGATGACTTTGGTGGCCTCGGATCTGAATGGGGGGAGGCGAACTCTCTGTGTTCTTCCGGTGAGGAAGGAGGTGATCCACTCCAGTGCCTTCTCCTGGATTCCGATGTTGTTCAGGCGCTGCACTAGGGTGCGGTGACAGACAGTGTCGAAAGCTGCGGAGAGGTCCAGGAGGATGAGGGCTGCTGTTTCCCCGTTGTCTAGCAGGGTTCGGATGTCGTCAGTGGCTGCGATGAGGGCGGTCTCGGTGCTGTGGTTGGCCCGGACGCCGGATTGTGAGTGGTCGAGGGATCCATTCGTCTCGAGGAAGGCGGCCAGCTGTCTGTTGACGGTCTTCTCGATGACTTTGGCGGGAAAAGGAAGGAGCGAGATGGGCAGTAGTTTTTGAGGTCGGTGGGGTCCGCTGATGGTTTCTACAGCAGGGCGCTGAGCTCGGCGTGCTTCCAGCTCTCTGGGAAGGTGGCGGTGTTGAAGGAGGCGTTGATGATGTCCCGGAGATGGGGTGCGATGACTGAGTCGGCTTTGTTGAAGACGTGGTGAGGGCAGGGGTCGGTTGGAGATCCGGAGTGGATGGAGTTCATTGTGCGGATGGTGTCTTCCGTGTTGACCGGGGTCCAGGTGCGGAGGGTGCTGGTGGGTGGCGTTGGTGCGGTCGTAGGGTGCGTTGGCTGTGTGCTGAAGCTGTTGTGTATGTCTGCGATCTTGCTGTGGAAGAACGAGGTGAGCGAGTCGCAGAGGTCTTGCGAGGGAGTGATGTCGTTGTTTCCGGTGCTTGGGTTCGAGAGCTCTTTGACGATGTTGAAGAGTTACTTACTGTTGTGGGCGTTGTTGTCCAGTCGTTCCTTGAAAGAGATTTTCTTGGTGTTGCGGATCAGTTGGTGGTGTTTTCGGATGGCGTGCTTGAGGGTGGTCATGTTGTCTGTAGTCGGGTCCCTGCGCCAAGATTTCTCGAGGGCTTAGCAGTTCTTCTTGGAGCTCTTGAGTTCGTCGGTGAACCAGGATGCTTTCTTACAGCCGGGTCTGACGGGGGAGGTCTTCAGTGGGGCGAGGTCATCTGCGCAGATGGTGATCCATCTTGTTAGGTTGTGGGCGGCTTGGTTGGGGTTCGTTGAGCTGGCGGGATGGTTCTGGCTTAGGGATGAGGTGAGTTGGTTGGTGGTGATCTTGATCCAGCTTCTGCGGGGAACCTGTTGCGGGTGGTGGTGAGTGGTGGTCCTGTTGAAGCTGAAGTGGACGCAGCTGTGGTCTGACCAGTGGAGTCCGGTGGCGTGGCTGAAGGAGATGTCGTTGCTGAAGGAGAAGACGGGGTCAAGCGCGTGGCCGGCGTAGTGGGTGGGGGTGGTCACCCGTTGTTTGAGTCCGAGGTTGGCGAGGTTGTCCAGCAGGGTGGTGGTGTTGCGGTCGTTGTTGTTCTCCAGGTGGAAGTTGAGGTCTCCTAGGAGGATGTAGTCAGCGGAGGGGAGGGCGTGCGGGCTGATGAAGTCGGCGATGTCTTCGCTGAATTGTGTGCGGGGTCCTGGAGGTCTGTAGATTAGGGTGCCTCTGAGAGTGGTCTTGGAGTCGGTGTGTATCTGGAAGTGAAGGTGTTCGGCGGTTGTGAGGGTGTCGTCGGAGTTGGTCGTGATGCGGATGGATCTACGAACACACAACAGATATCCGACCCCAACCACCTACAATGCATCCTGCTCACACCCGCTCGGTCCACAGGCATGCCATTGACCTCTGGAATCTACTAGACACCATCTCTCCGGAAGTCGCCTTCCTAACAGAAACATGGATGAACGCCTCATCAGCCCCAGACATCACCATTGCCATCCCGGAAGGCTATAAGATCATCCGCAAGGACCGTTCCGGCCACACAGGAGGAGGCATCGCTATCGTCCATAAGAACTCCATCCGCATCTCAACCAGCTCAGACATCAGTCTCGCCAACACCGAACACCTTCACTTCCAGATCCACATCGACCCCAAGACCACACTCAGAGGCACCCTCCTTTACAGGCCACCAGGACCTCGCGCACAATTCAGTGAAGACATCACGGACTTCATCACTCCACACGCGCTCCCCTCCAAGGATTACATCCTTCTGGGAGACCTCAACTTTCACCTTGAAAATAACAACGACCGCAACACCACCACCCTTTTAGACAACCTCGCCAACCTCGGACTTAAACAACTTGTCACTACCCCCACCCACATCGCAGGTCACACACTCGACCCTATCTTCACCTCCAGCAAACATGTCTCCTTCAGCCACTCCACAGCTCTCCTTTGGACTGACCACAGCTGCGTTCACTTTACCTACAACAAGCCCACATCCAACAACCACCCCCAACCCACTCTGCAAAGGAACTGGAACAAAATCAACACCGACCAGATCGCCTCATCGCTTCTTCTTAACCCCCCAGCCCACTCTTCAATCCCCGACCAGGCAGCCACCAACCTTACCCAATGGTTATCCAACAGCGCCGACATCCTAGCACCACTGAAAAAACGACAAATCAAACTAGGCAGCAAGAAGGCCTCCTGGTTCAACGATGATCTTAAGAAATCCAAGAAACTCTGTCGCTCCCTTGAGAAGGCCTGGAAAAAAGACCCAACCACCAGCACCAAGGACGCCTTCAAAAACGCCACCCGCATACACCACCGATTGATCCGGAATGCCAAGAAAACCGCCTTCAAGGACCGACTAGATAACAACGCCCACAACAGCAAGGAATTATTCAACATCGTCAAGGAATTCACCAACCCCTCAGCCAACTCCAACGACATCACCCCCTCTCAAGCCCTCTGCGACTCCCTAGCCTCATTCTTCCACAACAAAATTGTCGACATCCACAACAGCTTCGACAACCGACCCGATGACCAACCCACCCAACCCCCTGCAGGACCCCCACCCCCCCTGAACATCCTCAATGACTGGAAGCCAATCTCCACTGAGGACACCACCCGTCTGATGAACTCCATCCACTCAGGATCCCCCACAGACCCATGCCCTCACCACATCTTTAACAAAGCAGACTCCATTATAGCACCGCACCTCCGAGACGTCATCAACTGCTCCCTCAACTCTGCAACCTTCCCGGAAAGCTGGAAACATGCCAAACTCAGCGCCCTCCTGAAGAAACCCACAAGTGACCCCACCGAACTCAAAAACTACCGCCCTATCTCACTCCTTCCATTCCCGGCCAAAGTCATCGAGAAAGCGGTCAACAACCAGCTCGCTACATTCCTCGAAACCAACAAATCCCTCGACTCCTCACAGTCCGGCTTCAGAGCCAAGCACAGCACTGAAACCGCCCTCATCGCAGCAACAGACGACATTCGAACTCTACTGGACAATGGAGACACAGTCGCCCTCATCCTCCTCGACCTCTCCGCAGCCTTCGACACGGTCTGTCATAGCACCCTTTTACAACGCCTCAGAAACATCGGAATCCAAGGAAGAGCACTGGAATGGATCACCTCGTTCCTCACCGGAAGAACCCAGAGAGTCCGCCTTCCACCATTCAAGTCAGAGGCCACTGAAGTCATCTGCGGCGTACCACAAGGATCTTCACTCAGCCCCACCCTCTTCAACGTATACATGAGCCCCCTCGCGGCCATCGCACGCCAACATAACCTTAACATCATCTCCTACGTTGATGACACTCAACTGATCCTCTCACTCACCAAAGACCCTAACATCGCCAAAACCAACCTGCATAAAGGAATGAAAGAAGTAGCCGAATGGATGAAGCACAGCCGTCTGAAACTGAACTCAGACAAAACAGAAGTCCTCATCCTAGGCACCTCCCCCTCCGCCTGGGATGACTCTTGGTGGCCAGAGGCCCTTGGAAAAGCACCCATCCCGACGGACCACGCACGGAACCTGGGCGTCATCCTGGATTCCTCACTCTCGATGAACAGACAAGTCAACGCCGTCTCTTCATCTTGCTTCAACATTCTTCGCATGCTCAAAAAAACATTTCTTTGGATCCCCACCGAAACTAGAAAAACAGTCACCCACGCTCTGGTCACAAGCCGTCTGGACTACGGAAACACCCTCTACGCCGGTACCACCGCAAAACTCCAGAAAAAACTCCAACGCATCCAGAACGCTTCAGCCAGGCTAATACTAGACATCCCGCGTAAAGATCACATCTCTGGACACCTGAAAAACCTCCACTGGCTCCCCGTCAATAAAAGGATTACTTTCCGGCTCCTAACCCACGCACACAAAGCGCTCTACGAAATCGGACCCGAATGCCTCAACACAAGACTGTCCTTCTACACCCCCACCCGCCAGCTACGATCCGCCAACCAAGCCCTTGCCACTGTACCTCGCATCAACAAAACCACCATGGGAGGTAGATCCTTCTCCTACCTGGCAGCTAAAACCTGGAACTCACTTCCCACTCACCTTCGCCTTACTCAGAACCACCTAGCATTCAGAAAGCAACTTAAAACGTGGATATTTGACAAGTAATTCCCCACCCCTCTCCAAGCGCCTTGAGACCCTTTGGGTATGTAGCGCGCTATATAAATTTATTGACTTGACTTGACATGGTGTTCTTGTGGACGATGGCGATGCCTCCTCCGGTCTGGTTGACGCGGTCCTTCCGGATGATCTTGTATCCGTCCGGGATGGCGATGTCGGGCGCTGAGGAGGCGTTCATCCATGTTTCTGTGAGGAAGGCGACGTCTGGAGATGTGGAGTCGAGGAGGTTCCAGAGTTCAACGGCGTGTCTGTGGACGGAGCGGGTGTTGAGCAGGATGCACTTCAGGTGGTTGCTGCCTGTGTTTGGCTTGGCAGGTGCGGTGCAGGTCCGGATGCAGGAGAACTTGCAGGATTGGCAGGTGAAGGGTCCGTGGGTGCGTCCTGGGGTGGCTCGGTGGCAGCCGGGGATCCGGCCGGTGTTGAGTGCATTGAGGGTGGTGGCGTCGTAGATCCGGCGGGTAGGATGGCATCTGCGGGGGCCAGGGGTTCTGGCGCTGGGCGCGGACGGGCGCAGACGGGCTTGCCTTTGGCGCGCCTTCGGCGCACCATTGGCGCACCCGCTGCGCGTGAATGCACTCTGCCATAAATGGAGAGTGGGAGGGGCGGGACCAGGGAGGAGCATCTGGGAGGCGGGAGCGGGGTGGCGAGTGGGGGGGGAAGCGGTGCGGTGATGCTGGAGGGAGCGTGGATGGGGCCGCGGGGGAGCAGCGTCAGGGAGAGGGGTGGGTCAGGGAACAAGCTGGGACCAAAATCAAGTACAATGCAGAAAACGATGAGGGGAACAGAATACAAAATACAATACAATCAACGAGGAAGGGGAGCAGAATGCAAAATACAATACAATCAACGAGGCAGGGGAACAGAATGCAAAATACAATACAATCAACGAGGCAGGCACAGAGGACGACGGAACCAAGAGAAGTACAGTGCGGGAAGGACGGCAATACAGTTACCAGAGGGCAGGCAGGGGCAGAACTCTCTGGTCAGCAGGAGGAGGCCGGGCGCACTCGGGGTGGGCCACGCGGCGGGAGGAGCGACCGGGTCCGACCAGGTCAGGTCGGGTTTTGGTAGGTTTCCCAAGTCATCAGCTGACTAACCGCCAGATACCACAACTACCCACATCACCAGATGTACTGAAATTCCAAGGAAATATCAAAAAGGTTTGGTGCCTGCATGTGATTCTGAATAAGAAAAAGTGAGGGGAATCTGCGTGAGCCAGACTAACCTGGACTTTTCCGGGGTCTAGTTTTCAGAAAGGGTGAGGGTTGCTAGGTTTCCCTGGGTGCTGGCCGACCCTAGGCCTCAATAACCCAGATACTCACATTGCCTGAAGGATTAAAATTCCAAGAAAAAATCTTGAGTACTTCACTTTGCATTTGATAGCCTTTCCTGTTACAGGTGATTAGCTCACCCTCACAACTGGGGTACTGTTTTAATCAGGAGAAATATGGAAACACAGAATAGTGGTAAGTGTTATTATCTATTGAACTTCAATCTATTTTTGGCTTCCAAATGTACGTGTGGAATAAAGCACACATTTAGCACCCCCTCTGAATTACATGATATAATTATGATTCATTCCAAATTCAGAGTTGTGCGAATAACCACTATTCCGAAACTCAGGTTCTTGGGACAATTTAAACAATGCATAGCTTTCCTTCCTACCCATTGTTCATGCACTAGATTTTACTTTCAAAATTGATGCACAGGCGGTACACAATAAAAAATAATCATAAGCTGCTGCTCAGTTGATGGTTGTAGGTATAGCATGTGTCTGGACAAACAACAAACACAAGATATATATCTCTGGGTCCAGAAGAGGCTGACAAATATAATGGCATGTTACACTTGTAAATCAGCCATGGGGCAAACACGTACAGATCAAAACATTACCACCTTTTTCTGTTTCTTCCTACATACTTTCATTTTTAGGTCGAGCGACCTATCTCAATGCGCATGTGCATTGAGCGGGAGCTCGATATAAAGGGGCTTAAACAGAGCTTACCGAGATCGGGCGATTCCATGAAGTGCCCGTGAAAGCTCGCTCAATGCGCATGTGCATTGCCATTAAAAGCGCGTGCACAGACACCAGCCTCCCTCCCACAGACATCCCCCAGCGTGCGCTGTGCCAACTTCACTTCAAAGGTATCCGCTACCCCCGCCCCCTGCTTCACACGTTTCTCGCATTTCTCCTCCCTCCCTCGCCTTCCTCGCCCTTCAGCGTGCATTCAGCCTCCATCCTTTCTTTCTCTCTTCTCTTCTCTCTTCCTTGTCTTTAATTTGTTTTCTTTGTTAGTGTTAGTCTTCCTTTTGCCTTTACGGTGTGGTGCATCTGAGCAACTACAGTGCGACTTTTAATTTATTATTTCTCTTAAACTTTTACCGCGTTTGGGATTTTATTTTTGTGTGCATTTCTGGTGTCGGTATTTACTGTACATTTACGCTTATTTCCTATACACTTACTGTCTTACCCAATCCTGTACGTGTTCATGAACAGCTTGTTGTTAAGATGTCCATGGAAGCGGCTCCATGTGAGTAAATGCCGCATTTTGTGAAGGGTGGTAATAGCTAGTTTTTTTTTTATAGTTAAAACATCACTTTGCATCGCTGGTTTAGAGCAAGCTCATACATTTTCCTCGACCAATTCCTGTTATGACAAGCCGCAACAAACACTGGAATCCATTTGTGTTCTATGAGGAACATGGAGCGAGAGAAGGCAATAAATTATCCAGACTTTTCTTCTGAGGATTGTAAAATGGATTGAAAATATGTCGTGACTTTGCCCTTGAAAGCGGCTTGCCGTTTGAGCATTGAATGAGTTGCCTTGCTGGCTGTGCTTCCTCCATTAGCGACCCAGCAATGAACCGCCTGATTTCTTTAAAATGCATTTCTACTGCAAAGTGGGATGGCTCTGCACACATTTATTTTGTATTGCTCTCGAGCTGTCTTCAAAGTATACCACCTCTACTGTGCAGATGACTCGAATCGGACGTCTCTTTTGTATGCAATTATGCGGGAAGGAGCAGGTCCCAATCACGAATTACAGGACCTGCCATTAGGAGCTTCTTGATTTTTTTTTTTTAATTGATGGTTGAGCCGACCACCTCAGTGCCACTGCGCCAAAATCAGAAGAGTAGCTTAATTCTGATGGAGGTGTAACACACACATATATTGGTACACCTAGAATAACAGTCTGTGGGGAGAACAATATTTTTAGCTTCGTTTTTAGGGGCGAGTTTGAGAGCGCGCTTGCAATACTATTGTGTTCAATAAAGGACTTGCAGCCCGCCCACTGCTTATCATTTGTTGAGTCTAGAGTCTAGGAAATGTGAGCACTCTGTATTTTGCATCCAATTCATGGAGTACTCGGATGCAATTTTACACAGCTTAGGTTGTTTAGTTTCAAGTGCAAGTAAGTAGTCCATTTCTATTTCCTTGCCTGCTAGGTCTTGTAATCCTGGACTTGTAATATGGAATTTGAAGTTACACTACCAAAAAAAGGTAACGTCACTCAGCACCAGGTGATTATTTTCAGTTTCTCCGACATCAGTATGTAATCAGCTAACTCTGCCTTTCCTATGTAAACACTGGCCCCATGTGTTGTATGGTAAAACGTCCTATTACAAACCTGAAAAGAGGTATCTTACTTTCAGTTTCACCCACCGCATCCACCACCACCACGTCCACCGCATCCACCACCACATCCACCACCACATCCACCACCACATCCACCACCACCTCCACCATCACCTCCACATCCACCATGACATCCACCGCCACATCCACCACCACATCCACCACCACTTTCACCACATCCACCACCACCACATCCACCACCACATCTAACACGTCCACCACCACTTCCACCACCACCGCATCCACCACCACCACATCCACCACCACCACCGCATCCACCAACACCACATCCACCACCACCAACACATCCACCACTGCATCCACCACCACCACATACACCACCACATCCACCAACACTTTAACCACACCCACCACCACCACATTCACCACACCCACCACCACTACATCCACCACCCCATCCACCACCACCCCATCCACCACCACCACTGCATCCACCACATCCACCACCACCACATCCACCGCATCCACCACCACATCCACCATCACCACCACATCCCCCACCACATCTACCACCACATCCACCATCACCTCCACATCCACCATGACATCCACCGCCACATCCACCACCACATCCACTACATCCACATCCACCACCACCACATCCACCACCACTTTCACCACATCCACCACCACCACATCCACCACCACATCCAACACATCCACCACTACTTCCACCACCACCGCATCCACCACCACCACCACATCCACCACCGCATCCACCACCACCACCGCATCCACCAACACCACATCCACCACCACCACCACACCCACCACCACCACACCCACCACCACCACCACAACATCCACCACCACATCCAACACATCCCCCACCACTTCCACCACCACCGCATCCACCAGCACCACATCCACCACCGCATCCACCACCACCACATCCACCACCACCACCGCATCCACCAACACCACATCCACCATCACCACCACATCCACCACCGCATCCACCACCACATCCACCACCACATCCACCACAACCATATCCCCCAGATCCACCACCACCACATCTATATGTGTGTGTGTGTGTGTGGCTTTGTGTGTGTGTAGGTGCAAATGCAATGTTCTTGGATTTTCGTCACAATAAAATACACTGAACATAATCTTCACAAAAGTTATTTACAAACGTTTAAGCTATTGCCATTATAAATTACAATAACTTTTATTTAAGTATTCATTATTTACAAAATTAAAAGCCATTGTTATTTGTAATATCAATACATCTAAGTCACGTAAATACAACACACTTTGCATTACAAATGCTATAGGTGTCACATTGGCGAAAGTTAAAACTATTGACATTGTAACTGACAAAGCTATTAATTTTGCTATTTTCAAAACCAACACATAAATAAAAAAAGTGTCATTTACAATACCAATCGCTCAAACTTTCCTAATGCGAGACCTATTGCATTTCCAATGCTTGTTTGTCGTTGATGCCATTTTAAGACGAGAAAAAACATACACTTTATTGCACAGCATTTTTTTGTAACAGATTTTGTTATATTTGGACTATTTTCTCAGAATATATGATTATACCACGATTTCAATTACCACGCATGGCTTTACCACGCGAATTTTACATCGCAAGTGGCTTTACCACGCTGGTATTTACAACGTAGGATTTTACTATGCGTAGAAACGTCTTACCTGCACGTCTTTCTCTACGAGCCCTTACTTCCATCCTCCATGGAAACAAGCGTCAAAACACGTATACCAAAATAAAAAAAGGACTGCTTTTTTGTCGTACACGGCATGTCTTTGGGGGAGGCTCTTTCCTTTTTCTTCTAAAATTATGTTCGTTTTTTTTTAAGTGACCTGCTTGT
Source organism: Lissotriton vulgaris (assembly GCF_964263255.1). Lineage (NCBI taxonomy): Eukaryota > Metazoa > Chordata > Amphibia > Caudata > Salamandridae > Lissotriton > Lissotriton vulgaris. The sequence continues at coordinate 546,403,883 of NC_141699.1, read as the reverse complement.
TATTTTTGGGGGGGAGACCCCCCAGACCCCCAACCCCTTCTCCCCCCGCCCCCCCCCCCAAACCCCCAACCCCACGCAGAACGACTGGAAGGAATATCACGTCTTCCCCCAACCCACGCAGAACGTGGTAAAGACGGTCGTGGAAGGCACCCGAGTTGAAAAAACGTTTGCGTGGTAAGTGTACCGTGGTAAACGTTATGCGTGGTGATGCCTTCGTAGTAAATGATGTTTCCCATTTTCTCAGTGTCCTCCTGAGGAATCCGCAAACCCAGAGTGCCTTCCAAATCCTTAATTTTGGGGGAAAAGAACGCAAATTTGGCTTGGATAACTTACGTGGCAAAAAGGTTATGAAGGCTTAACCTCAAACTGCCCCAAATATGAAATAAAGGGCCCGACATGGGGTGGGGAGACTGGTTTAACACTTAAGGGGTTAAAAGCTAACCTAAGTAGCCAGAATCCAAACAGCAGACAGAGGTTGCCCTAATGAATTTAGTTTTAGGCTTTCAGACAGAATCCTTAGGCACCTACAAGCTGAAATCAAACCCAGCCAATTTCTATACAAATGTGTTTCATGATTTGTGAGATTTCCTTCCGTTTTCATTACTAGATAGATCAACTGCTGTCTTGCATCCTGCAGAGCCACGTTTTTGGATGCCTTGCAAATCAGTGATGGGGGGTCTTTCGTAAGAGTTAGCAAAGTATCTCAGCATTTGTGCCCAGGTGCATGACCTTGATTCGGCCTGTAAGGCCCTGGCTGGCTGCTGGTCTGTAAGACTGGAATTAATACATCTTGCCAAAGGGACATTTGTAGTTCTGAGAACGCTCTTTCTTCAGCTTCCACTACATCCTCTTCCTCCTCCTCAGTGATTCTTGTTCTCGGCAGAGAACTCATCTTATGAGAGGAAGTCAGCCTCCTCTGAGACCTCAAGTCTTGTATTGTTTTGTAATTAAGTAACCATAAAAGCAGAAGGAACCCTCTGACATCAAGTGGGCAGTGTTCCTCGTCCCTCTAATGGTAGAGAGCTAAGGGGTATTGTGAGGTTTTAGTCAAGACAGGGAAAGGAACAGCGTTCTTTCTCACTCCCCTGTCCAAGCTTTCGCCTTGCTCCTGCCCTCACCGCTAACACGTGTGGTCCCATGCCACCTCATGTATACACTCACATCCATTCTTCATCGTTGCTGGAGTCCCAGGTCTCACGTGGCCCTCATTCTTGCCCTCACATGGCTTTCACCTCTTCCTTTATACTTAGACAACACATGAGTCTCACCCCCCCAGCCGCTAAGGGGCCTCAACCATGACCTCATTTGGAACTTTTCCCAATGGACCCCCACCCCCAAATCAGGCGTCAAATGGCCTTCATCCTCCAGCTTCACATGAACATCACTCCTGCCTTCATCCCTTTGTCTCACCCCTGTCCTTTCCCATGAATCCAGTGGCCCACCCATACCCTCATCAACTGGCCTCAAGCAGACCTCACCCGTGATATCAGTTCTCACTTACCTCTACCCTTTCCCAAGGCCTTACATGTCCCCCACTGCCTCATTCTATGCTCACGCTGCCTTAACACTTGTCCTCTCCCCTGATCTCACATGGTCCTCACTCCTGCCCCACTGTGAGGGAATGAGGTGTATTATACGGTGTGGTTGTGCGACCTCACTGTGTAATACACTTACCAACCCCTTTAGGTCAGTAGGTTTCATCTATAAAACTCTCATCTCAACCCTGGGTAGCTCTGGCACTGGGCAGCAAGGCTTACTCTTAAGAAAAACTGTAAAGCATTTAAACAACACCAAAACAATTGAAGACAAATTTGACACAACACTCAAGAACTCTGACACCAATATATTAAAATAGACTGTATTTTTATATAAGGATTTATAAACTAGAATGAAAAAGATCCATCTGAGAATTCTGGTGATATTGATTTCACAAGCAATAAGAAATCAAAGCAATTTCACTCAACCGTGAACAAGCCCTGGCAAAGTCAACGAACTGTACTCTTAAAAACCTTTTCAAGAAAAACATCAGTAAGTGCTACTGTGATCGGTTAGAAGTACTTGAGGTGACAAACTCCAGCAGTGATCTCAATCAGGGAGGCCAACGAGGTCCTCAAGAACAGTTACCATCACAGAACAAGCAGTCCTTCAGAAGTTCTAGGCCCTTTATATGTGTTGCAATGGATTCCTATGGAGCAGTCCTGATGCAAGGGATGAAGGATGCTGAATATCCTCTAAGGATGCTGTGGATGCGACGCGGTTGACAGGGTCTCCCTGCTGGGATTCCTCTGTCCAGGAAACTGGTCCTGGTCCTGGTTGCATGGCGACATCCTACGAAGTCCTCTTCGGGCTAGCTGAAGTTCAGTCCCCACTGGACTACCAGTCATCTGTTGTCGCGGTCTCAGTCTAACCCTTACTGGATCAATAACTTGCCTTCTGAAGGTCCCATCAACTCTCTCCGACAGAATTACGGGGCTCAGCAAACTCGGGTGCAACTCTGTGCATCAGGCCTTGGTCCTAGATGGTGCGTGGCAGTGGTGTTAGTGGGTTGAAGATTTTGGGCTATCAAATTGCCTAGGCAGGCTTCTTCAGCTTTTGTGTCCCTGTGCTGCAAACCGATAGCCAGTCAGCTGGCCCTTTGAGTCTCTTGGCTAGACTGGCTCTGGAGACTCCTTCTCACTCAACAGGAAACAGCAGGCCCAGTTCCTCTCTTTGCTAGCCAAAAGGTGCAACGGGTGCAGTCTTTGATGGTTCAGCCTCTCCTTGCTGGTCCCTCGGGCAGCAGGACAATCCTTCTTTGGTTCTTCGTCCAAGTCAGTTGAGATCTGAGGTTTGAGTGGCAGGAGTGCCCCTCTTATGCTTGGGCTACCAGGCAATGGGCTACCAGATTCCCTCCCACTTGGTGCCCACTTTCTGTGGAGTGTGGCATATGGCTATCCCAGGAGGCATCATTCTGCCCACTCCCAAGATGGCAGGCCCCCTCTCTCGGTGTTCAGACCTCCCTAGCCCACCACTGGGGTGTGAATACCTCAGGGCTGTATGCCCCTGGAGAAACTGGTTTGGCAAGTGGTTCCCCCTCTCTTCTCCCCTTGCCAGCCTGTCTGCCTAAACAATGGTGTAGCCCTCCTCTCTAGTGTGAAACATGTCCTTTTCAAAGGCAGGTTCTACATAAGTGGCCTCCTGCAGGAGGGAGGTAACACCTCCCTAGCCTGCAATCCCTCATTGTTCTCCTTCCTGGGAATCATTGGTACATCTCTCCAGGAGGGCAGAAAGCTTTCTCGTAGAACAAACTCCTTGTGTGCCCAGGATGGAACAGGAGTTTTAAAGGCAACAAAGAGGCAGCTTTGTAAAAGCTGCACACTGCAACAACGTTTATTAATTTTGACTTGAGATACAAATCAGCTTAATGGTACAAGTTGTTTGACACATTGGAGTGCCTACTTTGGCTGCACCTTTCAGGAGTTAGCAAGCTGAGGGGTCAGCGTGTATTCCTGCACTCTACTATTGGATAACCAAGTCCTTCCACCGTAAAATTGGTGGTTTCGGGTGTTTACTGCCAGGACATGTGAAATACATTTCCTGCCCTTGTCATATGTTGCACCATGCCTTGGTACTCGGTAGACCTGCCAGAGGGGTGACTTACACTGATGTACAGGGGGAGTAGTGGCATTGCCATTGCTTTCAAAGGCACAGTCGAGCCAGCAGTACAGGACTGCTCTACCAGTCTGCAATGGCGGACTGGGGGACTCGTTTTACTTGGGGGACCTGAAGGGTGGCACACTGTGGCTGGAGCCCTAGGGTACGCCTCTAACTTACATGCCCTGGGTACCAGGGTACCATATACTAGGCACTTACAGGTAAGTTAGCTATTTCCAAATGGGTATAGCCAACTCGACATACACTCTAGGGTCAAGGCACTGCCACTGAAGTCTGATTAGCAGTCACTTCCCAGAGTCAACATCAGTTGAAAAACTTGCGTGCGCCAATACACCCACCTTTAAGACTCCCAAGGCCTTTGTCCTGTCTTTTCCCTAGCCTCATGTGCCCCACATCAGTGATTCTTTGCCCTCACATTGTCCTCCCCTCTACTCTCCTTGGATGTACCACAAGATACCGTTTATTATATTGACCTTCAACACTATCAACTGTAGTCTACTGATTTCCACTATATCATCAAAGTAAGGTCATATACTGTAAGAGAGTGCCCTCTTTTTGCATGGTTGCCCCCACTTTTTGCTAAACTGCTGATGTACTTTGAATGAGTGTGCCCTGGGTTCCTGCCAAACAGGTACCCAGTGTCTATGTTCTTTCCCTAAACTGCATTAAAAACCAAACCCAATTGGCACTTTTTGGCCACAGGCCAGACCCTTGTAAATGGTACCATAGGTACCAAGGGGACTGTGACCAGGGAAGACCTCTAAGGGCAGCAGCACTTATTGTGCCACCTTTAGAGGCCCTGTACCTTTACACACACACACACACATACACACTGCCATTGCAGGCTGCGTATTTTGGTGCAGAATAAAGAGAAGAGTCGACATGGCACACATCCCTGTGCGCCATGCCTACAATCCACTGCCCTAGAGTATAGCAAAAGGGTTCACCCAACCATAGTCACTGGGACCTGGGTAATAACAGTACTGAGAGAGAGGGATCCCAGCAAATAACAATCAATTCAAACAAATTAATATAAATAGAGAAGCATTTGATAGGCCTGCACTTTATTTATTCACAATGTAGGTATATTTTAATTATCATCTCTTTAAATGAACATTCATAGGATGTAAAGTGCCCCAGGGGGTAAGGGAAGTGATAAGGTGAGGATGGTGTAGATAGAGAATAGTGACAATAAAAACAACCAAATGGCGCAACTCCACTTGTATGTCAATTTAAATATAAACCAACAAAAGACCATTGGTTCAATACATCACTTAATCAAAATCATACTCCACATACCACATTGAATGTTTTAAATGATGGGGTGAAGCTGATAAACAAAAGGCGGTTGTCGACGTTTCGACCCTCTAATAATCGCAGGAGTTAGTTGTACCCTTGCTTCTTGTGGTGTTAACTTCGGACCATGATATGCCGATGTAGAAAGGCCCTCAGGTATTAAGGATGGGCGTTCACGGCAGAAGCGAATCAGGGCACAAGGTCGGGACAGAAAGTCCGAAGGTAGACTGTAACTGTATCAGTCCTGGTTCGTTTGTGGTGTAGAGAAATACGGCAATTAGGCACCATCGGAGGCAGAGTGAATCTGTGCTTCTCTTCAGCTCGCGTCTGGCAATGGCACTTATTGTGCCACCTTTAGAGGCCCTGTACCTTTACACACACACACACACACTGCCATTGCAGGCTGCGTATTTTGGTGCAGAACAAAGAGAAGAGTCGACATGGCACACATCCCTGTGCGCCATGCCTACAATCCACTGCCCTGGCACAGGTCAGCCACCCCTCTAGCTGGGTGCACTATACCAGTGGTGAGCGTACAGGAACATGAGCCCTGTACCCCTTCAGTGTCTAAGCAATTCTTAGACATTGAAAGTGCAGTAATGCCATTAAGAGTAAATGGTGCTGGGAGTTTGTCCTTACAAACTTCACAGCACCATAACAACTTTACTGAAAACTGAGAAGTTTGGTATCACACTTCTCGGGCCATTAAACCCCTACTAATGCCAGTGTGGGATTTAATAAAATATGCACTCAGAGGGCATCTTAGAGATGCCCCCTGAAAAACGACCTAACACTAAGGTTGAGGCTGAGTGGCTGCTCGCCAGCTGCCACCACCAGACATGTTTCTGGACCTCTGGGTCGAGAGCCTGCTGCTCTCGGGGGTCTGAGACAATGCAAATCCTAGGAGGAGCTGCCAAGCCTCCTCACCCAGGATGGCCAGGGTCCACGAAGGGGAAGCTTAAAAGGCTTGCTGCCTTTGTGAGCTACCCCAGCCCTTTGCTGCTTCCAGCAACTGGCTCCCACCGGTTCTGACCCCCACTTTGGGCGGGGGAATCGGTAGGAAAACCAAGTGAGGAAGGGGGGTGTGCCCCCCTTTGCTAACTCCACCCCTCAGGTGGTAGAGAAGAGGTGAAGCACAACTCTCAGTCCCCGCCTTCTTGCAGATGGGGAGACTCAGCCAACCAGAAAGAGGCATATGCCCCCCTCCCTCTGGAGGGTGGCATAATAGAGGGTGTAACCAACCCAAGGAAGGGACCCATTGGCCCCAACCTTCCCTTACCTGTATCACCCCTAAACGTAGTATTTAGGGGCAACCCTGAACCTTGCCTCCTCAGACAACAACCAACAATGAAGAAGAGAAGACGAAGGACTGAAGAAGGTGTGCTGAAACTAAGAAGAGGAGGAAGACCACTGACTTGGCCCCAGCCCTATTGGCCTGTCCACACCTCGAACCTGCTCCAGCAAAATCCCAGTGTGTCCTGTAGCCAGCAGTCTCAAGAACCTGAAGGACCTGCCCTGCCTGCCAAGCCAAAGACTTTGTCTCCCCTGAGCCCTGGATTTTCTCACCAACAGACTCAGGTCCCAGCCAAAACCGCGAGTCTTAACCACTCTGCCCACAGCCCGAGTTCGGGTGGCCCAACACCATGAGGAGATCTCCCCGGCGATCCTGACCTGAGATCTGGTGATATCTGACCTGCCTCGAATCTCCAAGCGAAGCCTGCAGCCTCTTGCTGGAGGATGCCCCCGAACGCAACCAGAACTGATAAGAAAACCTGACGCCTAAAAACACCCCAGCACCTGACACCCCACAGCCTTGGGTGGCCCAACAACGGTGTCCCAGCATCCTCAGGCATCCCAACTTACCTCCCCAACTGGTAGTCACCTCCAGAAGATCTTCGTCCCCGAGCCTGCAGTCTTTGTTGCAACCGGAGAATCCCCCATTGAAAATAACAGGGCACCTGACGCCAAACCAGCACCCTGCACCCAGCCGCACCCAGCCACTGTGGGTGTACTTTGGGTGCCAACTCAGATCCCCCTTTGCCTTGAGCCTAACACCAGGAGCTTTGCTCCCACACCCCTGTGGCTTGCTCGTGAGCAGCCACCAACCGGACGCCCCCTATCTCCCGTTGGATAACACTGGGCATCAGCACTCTGTACTCGGCTGCCCTAGTGCCGCTGAGAGTGTTTCAAGAGTGCATCCTTGACCTTGGGGGAACCCTGGTTCTAAACCCAGAATACCAAATCCCACAAAACAGTACTTTCCTTCCAAATCGTTAACTTCATTTTTCTCCATATGAATACATTGAATGTTTTTCCTTGAAAATAGTTTTAAGTGTGGAGTTGGTTGGTATGGAACATTGAAAAACTGTCCATGTACTAAAAGTAAATTACTTACCTTTTGTCTAGGAGATGTATCAGCGTGATATCTAGCCAAATCACACTGATTAGCAAAAGTAATCTGAAATGTAATCTAAAAAGTAACATACATAATAATCTGGAAAGTAACTGAAAAGTAATTTCGAAACATTGACTTACCTGTAATTCAATCAACTGCATTTGAACCTGCTTTCAATTGTAAAACATTGCATAAGATTTTGCAAAGCATTTATTTCACTTAACTGCACCATGCTTGACTTGGTGCTAAGAAATAAAATAACATAATAATATTTTGGATACAAACAAATTGGTCTGAGTTCAGTCTTTGAGTATGTGACTTTGTTTGCTGCCTGAGTGTGTACAACAAATGCTTACCACTACCCTCTGATAAAGCCTTACTGCTCGCCCACACTACCACACATTGAGAGTAAGGCGCTGTCTACTTTTACCTCTTCCTACCTTTGGGGTTCCACTGGACTCTGTGCACACTAAACCTCATTTTGGTATAGTATATACAGAGCCAGCATCTTTCATATACATATGTATCAGTTTACCAATCTTACCTTGATAATATTTGTATATCATTAAGGTAAGTAGATGCAGAGTTAAGAATGGTAAAGCTAAACTGATCTTTATAAACATATAGTGGTAGTCAATAGTCTGCAGATGATATTGTTGCAATGCAATATTAAAAAAATAGCTTTTCTGACATATACCAGGGAGATCATGAAGTGTTAATATTGTGAAATTGACAACGTTTCCAATACATATTGGGTCACACTTATATTAGACACCAGAAGTGAGGCAAGATTTGTATGACTGTCTTCTAAGTATCCTGGAATAGTTAGGTAATGTGAGATTTGGTTTAGGCTACGGTGTGCGTCAAATGTCACATGTATCTAGGTGTGGTTAGTGGTAAGGTGTAAAATAAGAAACAGAGACAGAGTGCTGACGAGAGGGACAAGGTCACCAGAGTTTGCTGTCTGCTGCAAGTAGGTACGTGATCTGTGTTAAGATTAATTAGAAAGTACTTGTTTGGAAAATATATGCCTCTGGTAACTGTTTCCATGTAAAGTCCTAAATAATAATGTGGGGTGTAGCAGATGAAAGGGAGCCAAAAATGGAGGTGAGGGCCTTGAAGAAAGATCTCAAAGCACTTGGAATAGGACAAGTAACCTCTATGGGTACACCAAATGGAGGGATGACAGTAAACAGAGCATGATCAAGGGATGAAAGCTCAATTAAAGTGAAGTAGTGGCTGTAGTGTTCATCAGAGGGAAAGACAATGAGTTTCCCTTGGACAACAATTTTAAATACAACATTCCTATTTTGTGTTTTCCTTCCATCTGGTTTTATGGGAAAATGAAACCATAATTTGTTTATTGTATTTAGCTGCGTGTGGTGATGGTGTGTGTGGAGCCACTGGGGTTCTCATGGCGTACAGTGGTATTGTAACAGAGGCAAATAATGTTGTTTCCCTCTACAGTCTTGCATGCTATCCCAGAAAGCCACCACAATTTTCCTAAAACCCTACATGAAAACTGCTCTTGACTTAAAACCTCTGATTTCCACTTGCCTTTTTCTTAAGAATAACTCTCTCTCTCTTGCTTCCTTTCCATTCTTAGCATGCTCCCTCTCTCTGAGCACAGCCTATTCTAAGTTACATGCATGTTTGCCTTATTCCATATTATTGTTTCTCGCCAAGTTGCCCACACCTCATTTCAAAGATCACAATCTCTACTTTGAAACCGTTACCCCTGCAACCTGACAATACCTAATCTCCTGTAGCAAATCTATTAATATCATCAACCGATGTATGAATTCACTCATTCCCCCCTCTCCCACTTGAGATCACACCTAACTACGATCAGTTTTATCTACCAAATAGAAAATGGCTTAAATGAACGGAATAGTTTCCTTTACAGTGCACGGCAAATCCCAATAAATAACAATTACAAAAATCTCCCCCCCACCTAATAACGCTAGGTTCTGGAGCAAGGTGCAGCCCAGTATAGACTGTTTCCATCCCTCATCAGGGATAGTAAGTGCTACATGATATCAATTACCTTACTGTTAGGACTGAAAAGTCCTCTGCATCGTAAAGATGTGTACCGCTCCCTGAAGTGCCCAACTATACTGCTGTCTGGAACCTTAATGCTGTTTTTTTTCCTTATGCGAACACGGATCACACGTGTGCACCATGATATAGGCCTGTCTCACAGATTGCGATCTTATTGGACAGGAATGGGTGCCCATAGCTCTACCGTTATAGTGGTGGTAGGCTACTGCCTTCACCAGGAGTTAGGCAGCACAAGCGCATTGGTGGCAGCATACCATGTAGTGATCAGTAGTAGTGAACAGGACCTTTCACCCTGTGTCAGTGGAGTGAGGCCTACGGGTTGGCTCCCATTCTGAAAAGTTCTGCTGCTGGGATCTTAACCCCTTCGCCGCGGATGACAAAGCCAGCTCGTCATGGGCGTTACCTGCGCTGCGCGCCTGACGAGCTGGCTTTGTTACAAAAGCCGCGATTTTCAAATTCCAGCGCACAGCGGGAAAACCCGCTAGCGCGCATGTGGTTAACTCATCCTTGGCCTACACCAGGTAGATGTGTAGTGCTGCATAGCGCAGGAGTAGTGAGTCTGTATTAGTTGTATGTGTGCCGTGGAGAGAGTACAGTAGAAGGATGGAGCAGTACTGTGCAGTACATATATGGTCAGTACATGTACTGGCTGTATATATGACTGACAGGAATGCATTACATGAGAGATGTTGCGTTGTGCAGTGCGTACGCAGGAACAGCATGTGCTAGGTGGATGTGTGCGTGTGTGAAATCGAATTTCAATACATTATGGGTGAAGAGTTGTGCAGCACACAGAGTGAGTGCATGTGCTGGCAGTAATAACTCACCCCGGTTAAAGAAGGAAAAGTGTCAGTGTTGAACAGTGCACACAGACTGAGTGTGTGTGCTGAATGCATGTGTACATGTGAGGGTACAATGCATAGAGGTATTGGTGCTGAACAGAAAGTGTTATATGAATGTACACTGTGTAAATGTGCAATGGTACTTTGTATGGAGGGCCCTGACTTCCACTTCGGTAGTCCCAGCCTGCCTTGTAAAGGAATGAGGACAAGAGAAATACTATAGGGAGAAATGTGTATTGCTGCATTTCTATGAGCTGAGTGGGGACACACTGGAGGGAAAAGGGAAAGACTGATTGATCACATGGAGGGGGCGTGGACACATCTCTTGCAGTGAGATGGGGCTGATTAGGGTGGGGGGGTCTGGGAGTAATATTTTGATGCAAATATCACTGTGGCTGACATCTAGGTGTGAACTCTGGTCACTCTCATGAATTGTGTTGTGGACATTCAGCTGCAATGTTGTGTTTGTTGTGACAGACCTCGTTCATGATGGAAGTTCACAAGGAGAAGTGCCCACATCAACAGAACCACAACATAAAACGACAGAGACTCTGCCCCTAAATTACATTTGGTGTCAGGATAAGGACTATAAAAAAGGGAGGTTAAATCCCCCAAATATCTTTCATCTGCAAAGCAGCCAGACAGGGTGTGTGAGAAAGGGGAGCTCTGCAAGGCTTCTGTCTGTTACCAGGACTGAGGGCCAAGGCCTGCTAGTTTGCTTGCTGAGTGAGGGACATCACCCAGGTAAACAAGGACCTCCAGCCCTGGAGCCTGGAGCACAGATCCGGCCTGCCTGCTGTGAGAAGTTAGCCTGGCATATGATGTCCACTATTCGAGTGGGCACCTTGCACCAGTCTAATCGATCCTTATTGATGGTAGTTATAAAGTCAACCTTATAGACAAGCTATCCTAGTGGTAGCATACAAGGTATATATCAAATATATATGTATATATTCTAAACACAACCCCTCTGCACTCTTTATGAGGTCAGAGGTAAAAGTACATCACAAGTTACTCAATTAGCATACGATAAGTTGCACAAATAGAATTATGCCCTAGGAGCCTCACAAACCATATACTAAAGAAGTGGTATAAGAACCACGTGAGAGTTAGACAGCAGGCCTAGGGCCTGTAGAATTGCTGGGACTACACTAAACAACCAAAGGTTAGGCAGTAGGAGGCCCACGGGAGACGCGTGCAGTGTCTAAACACAGTCGCGCGTTACCCATGACTTATAATGGGAAACAAAGAAGTTAAAAAGTTATTGTTTAAGGACACTTCCGGATGGACTAGGATGAAACCCTTTTAAATTAGGACACTTCGAGAGTCAAGACCAACGGAAGCACCGGAGTACTCATGTTACCTCACCCAGGGAAACTGGGTACATAGGTGTCTTTTCGTGTTGGGTTTCGTTGTCGTATAGAGAACTGCAAAGAAGCGCTGCAGGCGACCAGAAGAAAAGTGTCCGGGTGGATCCAAGGGTGGATCAGTGATGTGAAGAACCTGAATGCAGAGGGGACAGAGTCTGGGTCACTAGCCAGTAACCAGGAAGGAACCAGGCGATGTTGCGTGCTTGAAGGTGAAGAAGGTGAGCTTGTCTCTTCAGCCACGAGGTCCAGGATGCATCGATGATGACCAGACGCTGGATTTGAGCAGTCCCACAACGGATCTAGTTGACTGCGGTGTCGGTATCCGGATTGGACCCAACAAGCCTTGGCAACCGCAACCCATGCAGGATGTTGAGATTGGCTCTGTTGCAGACCAGCGAGGTCTGTGGCGCTTCTCCTTTGAAGGAAAGCTGGAGCAAGCCTGGAGCAAACAGGGAAGCAGTTTAGTTCAAAAGAAAAGTCTTCAGGGGGCTGACTAGCCAACAGGCAAGGAATTGGGAAGACACGTCAAGCTGAAATACAAGAGCGGGCCCCACGCGGCACTCGTGGAGTGTGGAGGGCTGAGCTTCGGTGCAAATGGCGCTTGGGTCTGGGGCTGTTTGTACCCCAATGCACAACTGCAAGGGTACCTCTGTAGTTGAGCTGTTAGCAAAATGAAGGTTCCAGGGTGTCCAGTCCCACGTCTCTCGTGTCTGCCACGGGGTTCAGCTTTGCTGTGGATGTGGGTAGGAGTCAGAAAAGTCTGAAAGTCCAGTTTTTGTATCACTGAGTCTTCGGGTTTCGGCTGGAACGTCGACAAAGCAGACCAGCAAGTTACTGGTGGTGCCTGTGTGCACAGGGTGGTCACTCCTTGACCACAAAGGAGATGTCTTCCGTCTTCTAGTCAGAATAGAATGTCGAACGTCCAAGAGTTCTGTATCAAAGTTTCTTTCCAGGAAAATCCCAAGTCCTAGGGCCACAGATCTTATACTTATACTAAGCTAAGGGGCTGGATTACCTGCCTAGGTCCCTCCTATGGGTGGACCTGAGAAGGGGGTGGTTACACCCCTTTTCCTTTGTCCAGTTTCGCGTCAGAGCTGGGGCTGGAGTGCCCCAGCAAATGGTTTGAGCCGGGCTATGCATGGAGCACCTTGTGTGTCCCAGGCAGTGTCTAAAAACCATCTGCCTATTGTCCAGGCCGCCCTTGCCGGAGTTTTCCCCAGCACCAGGTGGTCAGACTCGTCTCTGTGGTAGCAGCATCCATTTTGTGATGCTGAGGCTCTGTTTAACTTTAACCGGGTAAAGCAGTAACATATATGTCTGTTCCTTCTAGAAGGGTGGAATGCTTACCCGCCCCCAGAATTGGCGGGGTGGGTAATATTCCAAAGGGTTTGACACCTTACATGATCATGTTTTGATAAAGCCAAACCAAAGTTAGCATTAACCGCAAGGATTATAATGCACTTAAGAGTATATGGTATGGTTATATCATAGAACAGCTATAAGGAGATGGTTCCGAAAGCTGCAGCGGGGCTCAGCTCATGCTAGGGCACCCTCTCACATAAAACCAAGCACTCTGCCTCCAGGATTGTCGAGGCCTACCATAGGAGTGACTTATAGGTGTATATGTGTCTATATGTAAAGGTAGATATAGGTATACTATATCTAAGTAAGGGGTGATTACACCACCTTACCCAAGCTGAGTGATCAGCATGTGGTGTCAGTTGGGAGGGCCAGCCTGGGGTGGCATAAAACACGCAGCAGCCCCTGGTAGGCCTTGGATGCACTTATGCCCTGGGTACCTAGGGTACACTATACAGGGGCTCACAGAGGTGACCCAATACCCAATCTGGTATGCACCTAAAGTACATGGTATCAATTTAGAGAGAGAACAGCTGGGCTGTGGGTCTGATTAGCAGGCCCACAGCCACATTAAAGTCGAAAAAACAGAGAATCACAGCAAAAAGTGGGGGTGACCATAGGAAGCAGACCCTACTCTCCTACATCTGCCATGACCAGTGTACTCTGTGAGTGAGAGGAGAGCATTGGAGGTAGTGAGGTTCAATGGGGAACCCTACCATGAGGACTCCCTGTGAGAGGATTCAGTGTGCCGATCGGGCCGAAGCCAGTGTGCACAACTGTCCAGTGACCCCCGTATGCCAGGAGTGGGCCACCATAGACTGTGCCGAATATCAAGCACTTTGTGGAGGGTGCCAAGCTCACACAGCTTTGTTGCGGTGACCTTGTGTGCCAAAGGGGGCCACCCATGAAGAAATGATGTGCCAAGACTTGTGAACACCTGATCAACGACCCTGTATGCCGGGAGGGGCCGCCGTGGTGTAGCTGATCGCACCTGTGGAGTCTACGCTACACCAAGAAAGTACTGCTGCAACCCTGTGTGCCAGGAAGTGCTGCCGGGACCAAATTATCAAAGACTTCAGGCCATCACACAGAACTGGAGTGAGGCTGTGACCGATGGGACTATCCGCACCGAAAGATCTGCCCTGACTGATCCCCATGGACCAGGAGGATGCCAAGGAGGATGAAGTACCCTTGCTGGACTCTATTCGGGAGACCAAGGACTAAATTCCCCCATCAATGACAACTTGACTTATCGCACTGCTGTGAGCTGGAAGCTGCTTGGTCGCTGGGGAAAGTGGGTGCACCACTCCGGAGAGTGAGCCTGCGCCTGGCCGTATATTGTGAGCAGCCTGACTTCTCCTGAGCAGGATTGGATCTCTCGAGTACCCGCGCTGAGGTCCCTCATTGTGCCGCCAAACACTTCTGTGCTGCAGGAGCATGTAAGACTTGAACTAGGGCGTTTTGGGCCCCGGGAATTCACTGCTAAAGATGCTGTTGCACCATAGACAAATTTGACTGAGGCGCAGCGTGAGCACAGAGAAGTGCAAGGACGCACCTGGAGCCAGCGGGAGGACTCGGGAGGCGGCGGCCACACCCCCTTGCTACCGGGGGAATACAAATCAGACCTTGCGTCTCCCGCTTCGCGGGAGGCGCAGCGTGAGCACAGAGAAGTGCAAGGACGCACCTGGAGCCAGCGGGAGGACTCGGGAGGCGGCGGCCACACCCCCTTGCTACTGGGGGAATACAAATCAGACCTCGCGTCTCCCGCTTCGCGGGAGGCGCAGCGTGAGCACAGAGAAGTGCAAGGGCGCACCTGGAGCCAGCGGGAGGACTCGGGAGGCGGCGGCCACACCCCCTTGCTACCGGGGGAATACAAATCAGACCTCGCGTCTCCCGCTTCGCGGGAGGCGCAGCGTGAGCACAGAGAAGTGCAAGGACGCACCTGGAGCCAGCGGGAGGACTCGGGAGGCGGCGGTCACACCCCCTTGCTACCGAAGCCTATTTAAGTCAGCCCTCACCTCCGGCCCCGCGGGACGCGCGCACGGGCGGGCGCCGGGCTAAGCCCGGGCAAAGGGCGGGCCCTCTGTGGCCCTCAGAGGACCCGAGGAGGACGGGACGGGCCACCCCACTTGGCCCCATCATAGAAGCAGGTACAGAAAACAACTAACCCTTTTGCTTCCAATTGTCATTTGTCCCTGACCCGTCCAGTGTCTATTTTGGAGCTCTTGCAGTCCTAACAATATGTCTATCTGGGAGGACCTGAATGCCTTGTGTGGCACAAACTACGTCCCTAACATATCAACTCCACCCACATCCGGACCTTTATTGCCTGTAATGATTCCCACTCAAGCTAACACGCTGCCCCAGGCCCTAATCACCAAAATGAACATTGAGGAGATTCCAGCTAATGTTGATCAAATGTCCTGTAGCCCCTCATCACCCCCCGCTATTTCTGTTTCCCCCTTCCAATCCACCCTACTGGCCCACATTGAACGATTGCTGAACGCGGCCCTATCACCCCTGGTCACAAAAATTCAGGATCTGGGAGAAAGGTTGTCCAGTGTGGAAAAAATAGTACAAAGGATTAATCCATCAAATCTAAACACTGCTTCTCCTTTATGTTATACGCCCTCCACCAACCATGAGAAACCTAAGTCTACAGAACACAGAAAAGCACCACCAATTGATCCCTCTTCTAGCAAACTCATCCCAAAAAGATGTAATATTACTTCTAAACCGATTTATGTCCCTTTAATAGCACCTAGGATTCCTCATGAAAGAAGGCATCGAATCAACCTACCCCCTGAAGCCGCCCCCTATGTGACTGTTCTCTCTGGGGTGCCAGAGCTTAGACAGGGCAAATTTGAAACAAACCAGGACCTGTTGAACAAAGCCATCTTCTGGCTCAATAACAATAGACCGCTGCCACCTGACCTAGATGGCGGAATTGTAAGCGTCAGGAGGGTAGGATGGTTGGGTACGTTGCCCAAAAACTGTCCAGGAGATCTGATTTTAATTAAATTCAAACACAGGAACATTGTCCCCTACCTAAGATCCTCTCAGCCCAAAACTGGAGATGGCCCTATTTGTATCTGTGACTTGTTTGACTTTTTTCCTGGCCCCAGAGTATTGAACTATAAAATCCGTTGAAAGGGGGTTCCTGTGTACCATGCGCTTTTATTCTGCACAAGACTGATTCTAGTTTGTTTTAAATAGTCAAATTTATTTTCCCTTTTTTAAACCTGCAATTAATTATTGTGCCTTTTATATATGCATGTATTTTTTTATTTTCTCTGCTGCTTTTATGGTTTTAAACTTATAACCGAATAAAGCTTGATTTGACCTTTGACTGAAATCCTGAAGAGTCAAAAGGGAACTCTTGAGTGCGGCCTGATAGTTTGCATAACCTGGTGCAGCTACCAGGGAATGGGTAATAACCCAGAACACATTACACAAAGGAGGGTAGGATTGGGATTCGCCTGAAAGCTACTAGAGTTCTGATCTCAAGGGGGATTGTGTTTTTACTACCTTTTCTTCTAAAAGCGAGTGTGTGGCCTGACATTGATTTATTGTTTGTACTGTTTCCACTTTGAGTTATGAGTCCTGTTCAACGACCTGTTTATACATCCCTCCTGACGGAACCGTGACTGTGCGGCCACAGCTACCACAGAGAGTCAAGTACAGAAGAGTTAGTTGGCCCAGTTGAGTGGGATCCATGGTAGGTCGGGCCCCGGAACAGCAGGAGTAAAAGGCCTCAACCACTA
This sequence comes from Lissotriton vulgaris, assembly GCF_964263255.1. Taxonomy (NCBI): domain Eukaryota; kingdom Metazoa; phylum Chordata; class Amphibia; order Caudata; family Salamandridae; genus Lissotriton; species Lissotriton vulgaris. The sequence continues at coordinate 546,387,142 of NC_141699.1, read as the reverse complement.
CGGTTGGGCCCAGTAGCTCTTGCTTGCCTTGTGGCTCGCTAAAAGGCTGCATAACAATCCCCTTTTACTGCTTTACAATATTACACTCACGTAAGACAAATCTGCTAAGAGTCATGTCCATCACCCAGTACTGTGCCAGGTCCACAGCTATAAGCCACCCCTAGTCATCTTACCAGGAATAGAATAACTGAAGAGATCTGCCACATGCCACTGGCCAAAGGAAGACTCTAATTTAATTTACCACTGCAAGTCCTGACTAACTACATACTATGGCCACATCTTGACATCTTACAATGATAATCAGATATTGAATGATATTTTTTTTAAAATCCATCCCAGCAGGTCTCCGCCATTTTCCCTTTAATCTATGCCTGCTCAGGCCTATCAACTTTAAACAAAATATCTCAGAATGGGTAACCCAGTGCAGTAACTAACTAAGTAGATTATGAACATAGGAAACACCATAAAGGAACCTGCAGAGCTGCTCAAATCTGCCAGCTTTCAGAAAACCATAAACTAGGAGCCAGTCTCACACCTTCTTCATCCATCTCACTGTTGAACGTTGTTTCCCATAATAGTATAACTGCACCTCAATGGTCCTCACGTATGAAACAGAAACTCTTCCCACAAAGGATCAAAACAAGGACAACACACTCCCAACTACACACCCTACACAGTGTAGAATGCTACTGGTGTATGCAAGTGCTTCAGTGCCCCACATAGGTGTAGTAAGCACTATATAAATGGTACAATACAATACAATACTGTTGGGAGGATGCCCAACCTGACTCTCCTTCCATACCTCACATGGTGGATATGGGTAAGGAAAATATGCATTGGGAGGATATCCTTAAATGGGCCAGTTTTAGTGATACGTCTAATGCAGGGGACTGGTCCTTGGCACTGGTTGACAGCAGATGGCTCCACTGGAAAGCAGTCATCTCTTCCCCCACCTCTAAATGATGTGGGCAAAACTCAGGTTTGGTGCCGTTGGAGCCTTGCAGATTTGCAGTGGTGTCGCCAAACTGACAAACCCTAAACTGAGGTCCCCAGTCTTTTATAGAGGCATCAGTCCCTCTAAAGACAAGAGTTTGCAGTATCTTCTGTCGAGTACGAAAGATAATATTGTTTGGGGTATTCTGTTAGTCTGTCGTTAGTGCGGATAAGAGGTACAGAGGTGCTGTGGTTAATGTGTGTGTTCGGCTGCTTTGCTCTCAGAACCTTTCTGCTTCCCTGCCTTCTCCACTCTAGAGGTTCTAGATTCTGCTTGCCTGCTCACCTCCCACAGCATTCTGTTTTCTACATTGGGTGAGCCCTCTTAGGCTGAGGAGGATAGAGTCAGTTTAACCAACAATCTCCCCTTCCTCCCACCCCCGGGTCTTCAATCTTCTATCCCCAGACCTTCAAGCACCCCCCCACTAGAATCTTCCAGCTCTTGATCCGGAACCTTTAGCTTCTGTTCTTGAGACCATAAAGCTAATGCCCACTTCCAGCTCCTGGCCACAGAACTTTCCAATCTCTGCTCCATGAACCCTTCCATTTCCTTCCCGGAAGCTATCAATTCCTGCCACTTTAAACAATTTTTGACCCTGCTACTGGGAGCATTTCAGTTCCTGTCACACAGATCTCCCAGACTCCTGCACACTATAAACTTACAGCTGTTGTACTTCTAGAACCATCCAGCTCCTACCCTTCTAGAACCTTCCAACTCCACCAGGACATTCTAGATCATGCCAGCCAGAACCTGCCAACTCCTGCTCCCAAACATTTCAGTTCCTGATTTCCTAAGATTCATCAATTTCATGCCGTCATGAGAAACATCAACTTCTCATCCCACCGACCTTGGACCTCTACAGCTCCTGTCCCACTCAAGACCTCCCAGCGCCTGCTTCAGTTAGTGTGTTATGTTCTTGAAGTATTTTTGAGCCATGTTGCTTTAATGTTGGATGTTTAAGGGAAAATTCTAAGAGGGAATGCTTTAGGGAGTATTGTAAGAGATCAGTTGGAAGATCTTACTGCGGGGTCCTGTAATTACTTGAATACTTGTTCCAAACTTCAATAGATCATTCAATGTTATTATCCATAGAGTGGCTTCTTCACTGGAGACTTGGGTGTGCTTGCTAATAAGTTGTGTTCAGAGTTGTCGGTGGTTGATGATGATATGTACAGTGGTGAGAGATTGGTGGTGCCAGAATCCATTCAGGAAAGGCTTATGGAATTATTGCATGGAAGCATGTCAGCTGTGCAAATGCATAGCACACATGGATTTTTGGTGCCCAGGTATGAATAGGGACATAAAGAGGTGTGTAAGGAATCGTGATAGTTGTCTGAATAATGGTAAGTCTTGTGTGATCAGAGAACCGCCCATAAATATTATTGCGTATCCTGATGGTGCATGGAAGAAACTGGGCATTGATATTTTTGGTCCATTTAGTCATCAAGGGTTAAGGGGTAAATTTGCCATAGTAATGGTAGATTATTTTTCTTAATGTCCGAAGCTACATATAGTGGATGAGGTGAAGGCAGAGGTATTGATTGGTTTTTGCAGGGATGTGTTTGCAAGAGAGGGCATTCCACAAAAGATTGTCACAGATAATGGTTCACAGTTTATTTCATGAAAATGTCTGATTTCCTTGAATTTAATCAAATACAACTCCATAGAACTGCATTGTACCATCCTGGGGAAAACTGATAAATTGAAAGGTTTAACAGAGTGCTAGAAGATTGCCTGTAATTTGTGACAAAGAAAGGGTTAGATTGGAAGGAAGAGTTAAGAGCCATGCTATGGAATTATAAGCCTGCACCTCATTCAGTTACTGGTGAATCCTTTGTTATGCTTATCAGGGGAAGGAAACCCGCAACAATAGCTAGTTCAGTGTGGATGAAAAGTGAAGATGGAAGTGGGTATAATGCGAGATGGGTGGCCGAAAGCCTGAAAGCAGGGCAGACAAGTTACTGTCAGAGACACAATTGTGGGTTATGAAGCGGTGCATATTAATTTAATAGACAGTGTGTGTATCAAGTTGGGTACCTCAGTGAGGAAATGTGAATCTAAATTCTCGAGTGTCGAGAAGATAAGGAGGGTTTTTGGTAATACTGTGATGTTGGAAGACAAGGGGACTGTGAGAAGATTAGCTCCTTGTCTTGCTGAAAGAGTAAAGAGTGCACCATGAAAATGACATGAGTGCAGGCAGTCCTGTATGTAAGGAAGGCAATAAGGTATACCTTGTCCGATGAAAGGCAACCCATACATGGCTGAAGGATTATGTTAAGTAATGTGTATTGTAATATATATATATTTTTTTTGTATAAATATATATATAATATACATGTTTTTTTAGTACTAATTAATTACATTTACTTCTTTTTTTTATAAAGGGATGAGATGTGTTATGTTCTTGATGTATTTGCGAGCCATACTGCTTTCATGTTGTAATGTTTAAGGGACAATATAAAGAGGGAATGCTGCGGGGAGAGCTGTGAAAGAGCAGTTGGAAGATCATACTGTGGGGTCCTGTTATGACTTGATTATTTGTTCCAAACTTCAATAAATCATTCTGCTTTATTATCCACTGAGTGGCTTCCTGCTTTCCAATTCTCGTCCCGCAACAGAAGCCTCCTGTTCCTCACTCCCTTCAGAACCATCCAAATATTGTCCTACCATGCTGTGACCCTCTTCTGGCACTTCCTACACTTGTCTGCGTAAACCCTACTCCCATCAGTTCCCAGAACCTTCTAGTTCCTGCTTTCTTTGGATTTTTCAACTTCTTGCGCTTTTCTGAGCTTTCTGCTTGCACCCCCCCCTCCCCCATCCACTGCAACTGGCCAGATCCTTCTTCCCACTCAGGATATTCTGTCTTCTGTCTCCTAGAACCATTCAGCTGTTGTCCGAAGAACCTTCAGTCTCCCGCTCTCAAAATGTCCAGACCTTGTGGCGCAATCTTCCAGTTTATGCCACACTCAGAACCTTCCAGTACCCCACGCAGAATCTTACAGAATCCTTCATTGCATGCAGCTCTTTATTCTTGAGCCGTCCGGCTCTTGCCCAGAAAAACTTCCAGCTACTGCCCCAAAAACGTCCAGTTCTTGCCCACACAGTACCTGCCTGACCCCTAAAACCATGCAGCTCTTGTCCAAAGTACATTCCAGCTTCTGCCACTTAAAATGTCCAGCTCCTGTCCAATGAGAACAGAAACCATACAGCTCTTGTCCAAAGAACCTTCCAGCTTCTTCTCCCAGAACATTCCACCTCCTGCCCCCAGACCCTTCCAGCTGCCAACTCAGAAACTTCCTGATCCCTAAAACCATGCAGTTACCGTCCAAAGAAGTATTCAACTCCTTCCCCCAAAACCTTCCATCTCCTGCTTCAGGAACCTTTTAGCTCTAGCCCAAGCAGAGCTTTCCTGTCCCTTAAAACTGTGAAGTTCTTGTCCAAAGAACCTTCCAGCTCCTACCTCCAGAATGTTCCCGCACCTGCCCACTCAGAACCTTCCTGAACCCTAGAACCATGAAGCTCTTGTTCAAAGATCCTCCGGCTCCTGCTACCTGAACCTTCCGTCTCTTGCCTCCAGGACCTTGCAGCTCCTCCTCACTCAGCACATTCCTGAACCCTAGAACCATGAAGCGTCTGTCCAAAGACCCTTCCAGTTTCTGCCTCCAGAAATGTAGCTCCTTCGCCTAGAGAGAACCATCCTATCCCCCTATCGGAGATTTCAAGCTATTTTGGAATCTTCCACTTAATAATTCGGAACCAACCATCTCGTGTTGTCCCTCCATCTCTGCCTCAGAACTATCCTGTTAGGCTAATGTCCCCATAATATTTCAGAGCCTTGCCCCACAGAATGGTCGCTGTCCAGCCAGTGCTTGAAATGGAAAAATAGAAGTGCAGGTACTCTGTACCAGATAACTCGCTTGTGTCTGAGAAGTGCTGGTACTCGCCAATTAAAAGTATTACGTCTATCTTGAGAAGTGCCGGTACTCTCCCTCTCAAAATGAAAAAGTGCCAGTACTCAGTACCGGGCAGTACCGGCCCATTTAAAGCACTGGGTATAGCTACTGGCCCTGTTTTCTCCTACGCACCTGATTCTTCAGCTATTGCCCCTTACCCCCTCACTGTACCAATGTTGCAAACAATAGGAGCAACGTCTTCCATAGCACCACAGATACAACCGAAAGAACGAGGGTGCAGGGAATAAAAAGAAAACAAGAACACAGCAAGTACCATCACATAGAGAAGAGAGAGGTCTGGACTGTGGTAAAAGCGAGCGAGCTGGATCGTGCAAGTCGTTCCGTTGAGAAACACACAAGCTTTTGCGAAATGAGGGTTATTTTTATTAGATATGGCCTAGCGCTTGCATTAGCGTCTAACCTACAACATGAAAACACATGTTCCCCTTTTTCCTTTAGGTCTCAGTAGGTACTCAACCTCTTAGGGAATTTTAAGGCTTGAACTAGAAAAGGAATGATATGAGAAAAAAAATTCTAAATACCAGCCATTCGAAATGTTTAGTCCTTTTCTTGTTTGTACTATGTATGGTCATTTTGAAGATAGATGTGCTGTGAGCCTTTGATGTTCTTTGAACCATTTTTTAAATCCAATTCTGTATACTATTTTATTGTATTGTAATGTTGTTGTGTAGTTAAAAAAAACATTTCTCTCTGTTCTTGCGCCGTTGCCATTGCTGTGTTTAAAAAAAAACGTTGTTCTTGTTGTATATATCCTTGTTGTTTGCCCATACACTATATATGTTGTGTGTACACGTGTTATTTATATAGATGTTTGTTTGTTTCTTGCTTTCAACCCTAAGGAAGCTCTCATTGCGAGAGCGAAACGCGTTGGCTGATACTCTTAATCAACTGGTTTTTAAGAAAAATCTCTTGATCTAATAAAGAAGATACTTTCCTCATATTCCTACGGTCTATTGGACTCTTTAAGTTGTGCACCCCCATCATTGTCTAAAGTACCGTTGATATATGGAAAAAAATCTTTAAAATATACAAATGCAAATAAATGCATGCTTCCCAAAGAGCAATTTCGGAAGCCCTATCAGGATGGGGGCCACTGCCAAGGAAGGGTAAAATCGTTAATATTCAAAGCGAAATGATGAAAGAAGCAGGCACTCCTTAGCGTGAGAAAAAGTGCAGATTTGTTCAAAACACATAGGGACATATTTACAAGGGTTTAACACTGCCAAAACGTCATTTTTCCTGGCCACTAGCTGATCCTAACACTTTGTAGTGACTTCACAAACATAGCGTTAGGATTTGGCGATAGAGGTAAAACAATTGCCGCTAAGCAGTGCGAAAACTGCGTAGCCACAATTCTTGTAAATATGCCCCATAATGCCATAAACGCATTTCGGTGAACTAATGCCATGCTTACGATGATGCAATAATGTTGTTGTGTCGACCTTGATGTAGTAACATACAACTGTACAACAGGTTGCCACAGCATCGCCTACCACAGTAAGTATATATAAGTAAGTATAGATTTACTAGCCAACTCTACTATTCAGCTGCACATCTACATACCTTGACGATATAGTGGCAGTGGATATAGTGCATGCAATATTTTTGTCATGGAATATGTTATATGAGATATATTGGCTATCACGCTATTGCAGGCTAAGAGCATTAAGTCCATACTTCTCCAAGCAAAACACAGCCTGAATGTAATGCAGGAGTGACAATTATGTTGTTTAAAAAGCTGGAGTGCTGCTGGTATCATGCATGGTTTTTCGAGCCTCCTTGCAGCTGCACATAATGATGGATGAAATTGGACGGAAGGTTGTATTTGTATCAGTTTACATGAGTTCAGTGCAAACATTCTGCCTTCCAAGTCTCTCCACACAGCACCGAGGCTGAACACTAAATACACAGTCTGTTGTAAAGGTCACTTTCTCCTGGCTCCAGCCCAGATATTGTTGTATGTCTGCCCTCTGTGTATCAGGCTCCTGTGCTCCAAGACCCTTTGTTTGTTAACAGCAAACAGTTCTTACAGACTTGGCTGCACCCCATGGCATCCACAAGGCCGTCATCCTGCCGCACACATGCCGAATGTTAATCTCGTTCTAGTTGTTTTCTATCTTTAGGCCTTACCTACCAGCCACGACAAGCTGTTTGGTTGCGAAATACTTTGTGGGCTTACCGAAAACGTCCAATGGGCTTACAGCCCGCACATTTCTTATCATTGAGTGGTGTTACTGTCATCTGTCTTCTTTTCAAATGCTTTCCTTCCTCTTCCTGTGTTTCTTCCTCCCCTTGAGCATAGCTTCTTTACCATCCTTTTGATCTGCTGACTTGAATCCTTCCACTGTTCACTTTTAGGGATTTTTTTTCTTCTTTCTGGTTAAGCACTCCATGAGAGTACATATATTTTCCAGTTCTCTCCTTTCTATACTTCTCTCCCGGTAAAAACATATGCGCTCCCTGTGCACCGTATAGATCTGTCCTTCATTTGTTACTTGCTTTCTCTCTTGTGTGCCTCTCCCCCATCCAGGGTTGGACTGGGAACCCAAAGCAGCCCTGGAAATTTTGATGAAACACCCCGCAGATTGTGTTACTGGGGGCTGATAATGCAGTAATGCTGCAAAATCGGCCCCCAGTAATGAAAACTGCCCCCACCGCTGCAAAATCGGCCTCCAGCCTTCCAGCCCCTGGGGAAATGCCCAATGACTACTACAGCCAGTCCGGCCCTGCCCCGTCAGACTAACTCCAGCACCCCCGTGCGCCCTGCTGCTCTCTCCATCACATGCTTCTCCTCCACCCCATATGTTACTCTGTCGTTTGTGTGCTGCTTTCCCCCTCTCCAACCTGGCTTTATTTTTATCTTATCCTGCTAATTCCCTTTTGCTTCCCCACCTACCACCCCACTGCCCCCACCTCTGTAGTTATTTTAAATATACATTATTTTGGACAGTCTGGCAGCAAACTAACTCCGCCCTCTCCGTCTTATAAAATATAGATATATTTTGACGCTAGTGACATTTCTGTTTGTTTTATTTACCAATCCATTTGAATTAATTTTAATTTTCATCCATGTAGATTGATCAATAAAAAAATGTCACCGGCATAACTTCCTAAGCACACGTATGCCTGGTGAAAAATGCATGCGCAGGTGTGTGGTGCATGCATGCATTCTCTCTAGTACATTGGAGACGAGTCCCAGCCTCCAAGGCACTACCACCGTAGTCCAGGTTTATTTGTGGGTGTTGGAAGAAGGTTGACGAGATGGTAGGAGTTGGAGCCCAGCAGGCTGTCAATCCTACAAATCGGGGTTATCTGAAGAAAGGGATGATTTGAGGAGGAGAGCAGCTCGCATACACTATGCACTCGTGCAAAAGGAGCACTATTTTGTAACATTATGAATACAGCATAAAAAAGTACAAATTAGACTGCTGTATATATATTTTCAGGAAGGCTAATCGTGATTCATGATTTTCTTTGTAAGAAATGAGGTACAGAAATAAAATAAGCAATAAGCAAAAGAATTCATATATGTTTGCAACTGTTTCACAATCTGAATTCTCAGTTGCTGCCTGGTGCCGAAATATATATGCACCATGTACTGGAGCAAAATATGTGGCCATTTGCGATCACAAAAGCTATAAAAATAGTGAAAATAGGCATTTGCCGCATTAATGCACTATTGCAAACTGTATTTAACTTGGTGAGATGAATTGTATGCAAGTTCAGCTTTAAAACAGTTCCTCTGCTTAACCCTGGTATCAGAGTATTTACTTACTTACTGCCTGTTATGCTGGCTGACATGTAGAGCAGCAATGAAGGACCTCCACTTCTGTCTGTCTTCGGTATGGTTCTATATGGTGCCCCAGCTCTGTTTCAGGGTCTTCATTTCTGTTTCCACAGTTTGCCTGTAGGTGTTGTCTGGCATGTCTTTATTTCATAGTTTGCAGTGCCTCATCCCAGATGTAACTTGAGCCAGCTTTCCTTTGTCATACATAATCTGTACGTTCCAGAATCTGATTCTGGACTGGTACTTGGTACTCAGAACTTTCATCATCCTGTTATTAGTTTCCTTGCAGCTTTGACTAGCGTCAATCATGCATGTCTAATGCATAGACACTGGAAGTCCCTTATGCCAAGAATATATAGTGGTTCTTGCTGCTGTTTCCATAACACATACTTTTTATAGGACAAGGTTGTTAGCCTTGTGCCGAACCGCCAACTTGGAGGACCAGTGGATCGGGCCTTAGCTGGACTTTAATCTTTGACGTGTCCGGTTCGGCTACCCTACCAGGAGATTAAGCTCCTGCTGGCCCTCCACGGCACCGGACCAGCATACCTGAACAGCCGACTCAAATTCCACGCACCCCAAAGGACCCTACGATCAGCCCAGCTCTCCTACGCCGTGGTCCCCTGCACCAGAAAGACCAGATCGGGAGGCCGCTCCTTCTCCTTCCTCGCGGCCAAAGCATGGAACGCCCTTCCGCTCCACCTCAGACAGACAACATCGCTCCCCATCTTCGCAAGAAACCTCAAAACCTGGCTCTTCGACAGACCCCCTCCTTGATGGAATGGAACCTGCACCCCCCCCCCCCCCCCCCACCCCTAGTGCCTTGAGACCCTTACGGGTGAGTAGTTGCGCTTTAACAAACTCCTGATTGATTGATTGAGCTTTCCAAGAGACTGAGACATGCAAGCCCCTCAACCACTTCAAGGTGGCGATCCTCAGGAGGGAATCAGATTAGAAACCTACAAAAGAACAAAGACCTTGGACGTTACATAGAGTACACAAGTTGAACGAATCCCTGTAGTCCAAGGGAACCACATGGAGGTGGAGAAGAAGAGGAATACTGTGAACATCTGTTCATGTTTTTCACCAAGAGTTCTACAGCATGAAAAACCATTGTATGAAAGCAGCTGAATCCTCACTGCGGGGGCCAAACCATCATAGCCTAGGACAGGGCACAAGTCTTAAAAAAAAGAAGTGGGGCTGTCAACCTAGTTAGGCAGTATCCAAGTGACATCACGGGGCACGACATCACGGCGCGCGACATCACGGCACACAGCATCACGGCGCACGACATCACAGCACATGACATCACGCATTGCATCACAGGAATTTACATCATAGAAAGTGGCATCGAAAGCCACCACTTTACAGGAAGTGGCATCACAAGAAGTGACATCAGATCTAAAGCCCTCACATATATGTTTAGCAGGTTTATCTACTGTACTTTTGAGCACATTGCGAGGATAATAGCACGTGAGCTATGGAAGATGATATGTGATTTCTACACCTTGCAATCCCCCAGTTTTATGTAACACATCCTGTACATTCATTTACAAACTTATATAATGTATTGTACATGTAATGTGCGCGTGTTGATGTAAAGCGCTCTGACACCCTGCATTAGGATGAGTAGGGCTATTCAAGAAAAAATAGTGGTATTTAAATTATTTCTACGCCTCCTCAGGTGTAGTAAGCGCTATATAAATGCAACTTGCTGTGTGTAAAAACTGGGAAAGACCAACACATCTGACATTCTTACAGTGCATGCATATCTCCTGAAGAGGGATTGAACAAAATGAAAACAAAGCGAAAAGCTGCCTTTCTTAATTAAGTATGTGTGAAGTGCTAACCTTTGTGTCCCCTCCGCTTCATTTGCATCTAGGTGTGAGTCTCCTGACTGCTCCCAGCCAAGAGACTCCCAAAAAGAGGCCTGATGACCCCTCAAATTCGGCCTTTGTTATGGGCCCAACAGGAGTCTTAAATAAGAACGCCCCGTTCCTGCCTGCACATTGTTGCTTGTTGCAGATGGAAAGCAGACAACATGCAGGTGCTGCTGAAAGCATCCCGGTGTTTGGAAATTACCCCGGGACGAGTTCAGCACATTATTCAGTGAGGCCCAAATTATTGGAAGGGTGGAAGACATTCACCCTGTGAAAATAGTGGGTGGACGCTGTACACTCGTGCCCTGGGCTAGGAGGTAGCACATTGGCCGGAAGGTGAACCTTCACACACTAAGAAACAAATCCTGCTACACTAGGAATGAATCCTAATACACTGTAAGGTGTCTTCTCATGGACTGGAAAATGGCTCCTTGGTTGGGGAAGGTGAACATGGTCGGACTGGCCTACAGGGCAACGTGGTAGTGCTAGATGGACTAATCCAACAGGTCCGTGTGTGGTCTGGTATTGTGATTGTGTGTAGTATGGAAAATGTTTCTGACTCAGATTCAGATATAAACAATGCTACACTCCCTAATTTTAATAAGGAGGATTTTCGCGTTATGATCCAGAAAGAAATGAAACCCTGTTTTAGGGAGACCTTTGCTCAGTTTGCTCCTTATAAAAGACCACTTCCTTCTCAAGAAGATGTGTCTGATGTTTTTATTCATGATAAGGTTGGAGCTAAACGTACCAGGAAAAGCAACCACACTGCTACCGAGACGCATGTGAGCACGGGAGGTCCTAGCACCTCTGATATTATTGGTGTCCTTAGCACCACAAATTCTTTGGATGGTCTACGCACCTCAAATAATAGAGATGTCTTTTATGACACACTTCATTCGGGTGCCCCTTGCTGCCCAAATACCTTGGATGCCCCTAGCGGCTCATTGCTTCAAAGTGCTCAGGATTACCATGAGGGTTCAGATGAGGACGAGGATATAGACCCAGACGTTCTGGATTTAGATGATGAGGACGTAGGAATTTTTGAAGAGGAGGATGAAACCCCTTCTACTTCCAAAGATAGTATTCTAAACCCCCTGGGGGAGGAGATGTTCTCCCCCCTAAATCTAAAACATCCCCGTTCCTCACAATGGTCTCCCCAGGACCATGTCTCTAAATTTATTAAAAAAATGGATTTGTTTCCCTCTTGAAAGAGGGACAAGGAATATTGTAAGGGCTGAGTGTTCAAGACCCTCAATTGATGAGAAAGCTTGTTACGCCCCTAATATGGACCCCAAATTAATTAAGTACCTTTTTAGACTTGGGCGCGACCCTAGGAAAGGTCTCGAAAAAGCCTTTAAGGGTTGCCAAGATCCCCTATTGGACGTACTTGGTCCATTGAGCAGAATTCTTGACTCCGCTGAGGGATGTTACCGTAAAGGTACCCAGCTTGATACAGATCTAATAAGGGGCTGAAGTCAAAGAGCCCTCATTCTCCTAGGCAATGCTAATACTAGCATTAACACTGAAAGGCGTAGGCTCATCCTTTTTAAACTAGACCCTAAACTCAGAGATATGGCTGAGAAGGAATCTTCCTCGAATCCAAAAGGCCTGCGCTTTAGTGAAGAGCTTATAAGATCTTTAGGAAAGTACGTCTCAACTTTTACTGCTCTTGATAAGGCCCAAAAGAATATGAAGAGAGTATTCAGTAATAATGTTTTTGGAAGGGCCGGAAGAAGGGGCCTTCCTTCTGGCCGCTATAACCACAGGCCCTAACAGAGATCACGCCCCTTCGGAAGAGGCTCATACCAGAATAATTACTACAACACCTCCAACCGTGGAAGAGGAAATCGAGCAAGAGGTGGAAGATCTCGATCATCTTTCACATCAAACCCTCCAAGTAAGTTCCCTTCATTTACTTTCTCCTTCTACCCCTCCAAAAGTGGGAGGCAGACTGAAACTGTTTTCAAAAAAATGGGAGGAAATAACTCAAGATCCGTGGGTACTGTCCACAGTAATAGGCTTTATGATAGATTTTGTTCAAACTCAGTTTCAAACCTCATTCCCGAGGGATATTCCCATTTCAGTAGAGAAGGAGAAAATAGTAGAAGAAGAGATATCCTCTATGCTCGAGAAAGGAGCGATAATAGAAGTTCCTTTGGATTCTCTAACCTTCGTAAGCTCTTTGTTCCTTGTGGAGAAAAAAGGAAAGGGTTGGAGACCGGTTATAAATTTAAAGGGCCTGAACAAATTTCTCATTTTCAGGCACTTCAAAATGGAAGGAATACATCTCCTAAGAGACCTTCTTCAAAAAGAAGACTGGTTAGTAAAACTAGATTTGAAGGACGCCTACTTCACTATCCCGATGGTGGAAATACATCAACCTTACCTACAATTTCTCTGGAAAAATCATCTTTATCAGTTCAAGGCTCTCCCCTTCGGGCTTTCGTCTGCCCCTTGGTGTTTTACCAAGGTAATGAGAGCTTCCTTCTTAAGAGAACGAGGCGTTCGGCTTATTATTTACCTCGACGACATTTTGATAATGTCACAAGACCTGACTCCGATTTGTATAGACCTGGAAACGGTTATGAATCTGTTGGAAAGTCTAGGCTTCATTGTCAACAAAGAGAAGTCTATTCTAACCCCCTCCAAATCTCTGGAGTTTTTGGGTTTCACTCTAAACACTTCCAAGTGTCTTTTCCTTTTACCTCCTTCAAAAATCTTGAAGATCAAGAAAGAGATTTGTCATGTTTTAAAAGACAGGAAGACATCCCTTTAAGGGAACTGGCAAGACTTCTAGGCCTCTTATCTTCTTCCATTCAGGCGATCTTCCCAGGCCCCAGGCCCTCTGAATTACCAGGCCTTACAAAGGATAAAAGGAAGGGCGTTGAGGTCTGGTCTTTGGTACGAAGATCGAATCACCCTAGGTTCGGAGGCCAAAACAGAACTGAACTGGTGGTTTGAAAACCTGGAAGCTTGGAATGGGAAAACAATTTTCGGGTCAGAACCGGACTTTGTGCTGGAATCAGACGCTTCCCTTCATGGTTGGGGTGCTTGTTTCCTAGACCAGAATACAGGTGGTGTTTGGTCTCAGGAGGCCGAAAAAATCCGATACCGCCGGGATCCCCATGCTACCGGTCCGCGTTCTCAATACAAATCACGAAACAAAGACGCGGGGAACCGCTTGCAGCCGGTTTACTTTAATTGACACTGAAACAGAAATAAAGACGCCGGGAACCTTTGGCAGCCGGTTTATCTAAACTGACAGCATTGCAGTAAAGACGCTCACATCCGTGACGCCAAACCAACTAATTGATACGTGGCATATCCCAACAACTATACCGCTGGATTTTTTTCAAAGATGAGCAAAATTTTCAACTAAGGACGTTCTTTCTAACCAGCACCACCTGGCGCCTCACAGAAAAAATCACTGCAGAGTCGTTTTATACTTGGAAATTTAATCAGCTGCTTCCACCTGTATAACGGCATAATCCCGCTGTACACCAATATATGATGTTAACCGTTATTACTAGTCCATCTAGAAATACGATGGTACAGTCCTGAGGAAGACACACCTGTGTCGAAACGCGTAGACAGGAAACCATCTTTTAATTGTATTGTAAATGTATTTGATAAATGTCTGAACTTATGCATATGCTATAATGCTGAAACATTTTATCATGTATGTATATTAATGTACCAAATTTTTATCATTGAATTATGTTTTATAATAGTAATTAAAATGTATCCAATGTGCAAAAACGTTTGTTGATCACTTTTATTTTATTTTTGTTTGGCAAATGCCATTGTTCATGTGCTAGTGTTTATTAGAGATTTGCCTGGGTAGTATATTCACACAAATTGGTCTCAGGAGGAGTCATCTCACCACATCAATTTCCTAAAATTTACTGCTGGCCTATACGCCCTTATGAGTTTCAAACACTCAATTCAAGGGAGATCGGTTGTTCTGAAAATGGACAATGTTTCGGCAGTGGCCTTCATCAATCAGTTAGGAGGTACAAAGTCTGCCGACCTTTCGAACCTAGCAAGGAAACTCTGGATGTTCTGTTTAGAACACACAATTGCCCTCAGAGCGGAATACTACCCAGGGAAGTCGAACGTTTCTGCGGATTGGAATTCCAGATTCCTTTCGGACTACAGCGATTGGAAACTGAACGTTGCTGTCTTCGACTCACTAAATTGTTATTGGGGTCCATTCGAAATAGACCTATTTGTGACCCGTCTCACCTCTCAACTAGAGCGTTACTTCAGCTGGATGCCGGATCCCGGCGCACAGGCAGTGAACGCATTTCTCCAACCCTGGTCAGGGATCAATGCTTATGCCTTTCCCCCATTCGCAATGATCCAGAGAGTCTTGCAGAAAGCGAGGCAGGACCGATGCTCTCTAGTCCTAATAACTCCCTTCAGGCCATCACAGGCGTGGTTCCCCATTGTTCTGGAACTGACCTTCGAAATTCCATTTCTCATTCCTTCCCTGAAAGATCTCCTTACGGATGTAAACGGAGATCCTCACCTAATGACCCTATCAGGGAGTTTGAACCTTCTTGCCTGGAAAGTGTCAGGCGGACTAACGAAGTCTCAGGACTTTCGTCATCAGCTTCTACTCTCCTGAGAGAGTCATGGGCACCGGGAACTCACTACAGATACAACAATATCTGGAAATGCTGGCTTCGTTGGTGCATGGAGAGGGATTTGGATCCCCCTCAAGCACCTATCGTTGATATAGTGAATTTCCTCGCTGAACTCTTCGACAAGGGATTGAGTTATAGATCAATCAACTGTTATAGATCGGCGATCTCTGCTGGTCATGTCCTCATTAGCGGCAAGTCAAACGGTAAAAATGTGATTGTTTGTAGGGTAATGAAGAGCATTCGTCTAAAGAGAACCCCAAGGCCGAAATATATTACTCTCTGGGATGTGAATTTGATTCTAGATCTCTTCACTTCCTGGCCAGATAATTCATTTTTAAGCAGAAAGTTTCTTTCTTTTAAACTCGCAACTCTTCTTTGCCTTATCTCCTGTCGTAGAGTTTCTGATGTTAAAGCTCTGGAGATTTCTAATAGGTCATATAATTTATTTGGAGTTAAATTTGAGGTCTATAGAAGAACCAAGACCATGTCTGATTCAATCTTCTATCCTCGTTTCGATCCTTCTCCGAAACTTTGTGTAGTCGAATGTATGAATGGGTTAAGTCTGCTATGTCTTTAGCTGGTATTGATATTTTCAAATTTCAAGCTCATTCTCTTAGAGGTGCCATGGCAAGTAAGTCTCTTTGGTCCGTAGGTAAGTTGGATGATATCCTTAAAGCTGCTGGCTGGTCTAATGCAAGTACCTTGGCAAGACATTATTGTAAACCAATTGAACACATGTCTAATGTAGTTTTACAGGGCTACCAACATGCATAATGTAGCCTCCGTTGTTGTAATGAAATTGTGATGCTCCTATTAACATGCCTAGAGAATCTAGATTTCATTAAAGACACGGAGGCTCACATTATCCCACCCAACCCTTCCCATGGTATTGGGTATAACTTAACATGATGTTATTTATCATCCTGATGTTATGTATTTCAAAATGTTTATTATTTATTGTTTAATTGTTCATCTGGATATGAGTCGGATTCCTTTGTTTTTTTAGGATACAATTTTCATTGTCCTCTTTCTTTCAGATAACCCTTCTACTTAATCTACTTTTGACGTGTCATCATCAGAAGGTCGATTGACTGTCTTCTTCTTCTTCAATTTTGCTTCCATTCACTTCAAATCTTCTGGAATCTACTGGATCTACTTTCGCCAAATTTAAAAGAGGCTGATGGTTGCTATGTGTAATGTCTTACTTTATCTCAGTGTTCTTATTGGAACCGTTATATTGTGAGGCGACTGGCTTGGATCTGCAATTAAAAGTCATTGCATAATGTGAGCCTCCGTGTCTTTAATGAAATCTAGATTCTCTAGGCATGATAATAGGAGAATCGCAATTGTGTGTAGGACAGTCGTGCAAACATAAAGACTACGAATCCGGCAGTTACAGTGTGTCAAACTGCGTGCACAGAACAGCAAGGGGCAGATGTCTCACATGGTATGGAAGCTGCATCCTGTCATATCCAATGTTCCGTGGCAGGCAGTGCAATTTCACTGGGCAAGCAGGCTATAGTCACCTGTGCGGCGCAAACTCTGCTGAGGTAGGAAGGTAGAGATACTAACCTCCTGGCAGGTTCTGTCATGCAGTACCTGATGCAGGTGTCTGACACAGTAGTGAACATGTTCCGGAGCTAAAAAAAACAACCAAGATATTGTTTGAGATGCATTTTCTTCCTTTCATGGCTAGAGATGTTTATTGGGAGCTAAACTTTCCTCAGCTCTTTATCAATTGGTTTTTCATCTTCACTTTTTCAATAGTCTCTACACGGATACCCTTGCTAATCCATATTCAAGCTCTAAAAATTCCAGAACCATCCTTCTCATCTTCATTTTGACTCAAAAGAACATGACTACATCAGCCCTGCACTAAAGGCCCTCCAGCGGCGTCCTACAAAAGGAATGATGAAATTTCAGATTCATCTGCCTTGTCCACAAAGTCTTACATGGCCACCCTCTACATTATCTGGCAAGGTTGCTTGCCCCCTATCTACTTGCCAGTTGTCTAATGCCTTTTAATCTTACCCTAAAGTCCTTCCCTCAAACGTAATCCCAGCTAATGAGTAGTTGTTCCTTGATATTTAGCAGTGTTGACCGCCCCTGAGGAGTCTGCAGGTTGATGGAAAGTCACTGAGAAGGCCATTTCATTGCAGGTTCAATGAAAGTGAGGGCCCTGTCAGTCCAGAAGCAGTAACTTGCTATCTGATAGAGATATCCAGCTGCAGATTCCTTACCTTAGAATCCTCCACCAGGCGCAAGACCTTATCTGAAAACTTTTCCACAGGACGTCCATGCATCAGAAGAGGGCACCGCGATGGAGTTCATATAACCTCCTCCGCCCCCTCTGCCAACGCAATGACAACAGTTCCTTCTTTTCCGTGCTTGAAACGTGGATCTGGAGCGGTGAGGGGGGCGTTTTTCAGCCCATCGCTACTTTTGTTTGTAAAAAACAGTGTGCTATTTGCAATGCCTTGAGGGTTTAAACCCTGTGGATCTTGTGACAGACAGATGTCAGTCACAGATCCTCATACCATCTGTTTGTGGTAACTGAGAGACTACCATGATACAGAGAAGTGCGGATCCTGTCAGTGTCTTCGGCCAAAGGCCTTTAGAGAGCGCTGAAGGAAACTTCTGCCTATCTAAAGCACTGCAGCGTTGTCAGTCCTCTTCGAAGTCCAGAGACCGGTCAATGAACCATCCGAGTGAGGGGTTCTCTCTGTCGAGGGAGGCTCAGAAGCACCAATGGTAAAAATGTAAATCGTTTCTGATGCTGCCTCCCAACCTTCAGTTGTAGAGTATTCTTCAGATTCCACCCACGCCTCCCTACATATCCTGGGGCACGGTCGACTGTAGTCCAAATGCAGGATTATTACGTTTCCCTGCATAAAGTCCGTGGGCCTCAATTCCCCTTAGGCATGCTTTTTAGCTCCAAGGAGGTGGGCTGTGCCCCTACTGGATCCTTGAAAGCGTTTTCGACTCGGTGCCAGTTGGGCCCTCTGAATCCGTTATCGGATTTGAGGCGGTGCCGGTATACAGCCCTTCAGAGGTCTTTGGCTTCAGAGTCAAGTCAGCCTGTGGTATCGACGGTGCCAATCGACGCTGCACCAAGTACTCTTCTCAACATCTACACTGCGCCGCATGGCATCGGATGCAGCGCTGATGGAGCCGTCCCCTTTACACAACGCTTCACCTGCCCCTCTACAGCCTGTTTCTGCCCCTTCTACTGGAATGCACAGTTTGGAAAGCAAAGGGGAGACTATAGGGTGTCAATACCCTTTGGACAATACTGCGCAGCCGCCCCAGAAGGCATATTGGCTGACTAACCTGGGTGAGGCTAGTGGTCTTCCGTCCTCCCCAGTTTCAGATTTGCTTTCTCCAATTGTATGGCAACAGAGGTGAGTTCCTCATTTGCTGAGGCATTAAGGAGGGCAGCTGTTGTCTTACATTTCCAGCTCCCATCATGGAATTGTCCACAGACCTTTTGGTGGATGTTCTCCACCAGGGTAAGACGGTAGAGGAGCCCTTACATTCTTATAATGAGTCTCTCCACAACATATTGTTAGGGGCTTGGGCAAGACCGGTAACAGGAATGTCAGTAGACCAGGCTATATCTCATAGGCCTCGGCCCTGGAGACCCTGATTGTCTCTTGAAACATCCCTCCACAAAAGGTCTGGTGGTGCAACTAGCAACAGCCTCTGCGGACCCAAATGTCCTCCCTGTGGTTCCATCAAGCACTGAGTCCAGATGGCTGGAAAGTTGTGGAAGGAATATTTTCTCTTCTGTTAGTGCGGCATCACAGTCGTTGAATACTACATGTATTCTCAGCAGGTTTTACCATTCGTTATGGGACTTATGCCCTGTCTCATGAAGGAAGTCAGAAGTGAACAGCTACAGTTGGTGCATGCAGGCCGGGAGGCTGCGTAATTCACCATAAAATGTGGTATGGACACCACTGATTCTGTTGGTAGAGCTATGGCTCAGTCAGTTGTACTGTTCAGACATGCTTGGCTACATTGGACTGGGTTTTCAGAGACTGTATAGCATAGCCTGAAAGATATGCCATTTGATGGTATACATTTATTTAGTGTGCATGCTAACTCAGCTTTGCAAGGATTTAGTGCTGCACAGTGTGATAAAGACACTTAGGCATGTCTTTCTTTCTAACTAGTGCATTTATTCTACAGTACAGTTGTGTTGTTTACACAATATTCCACACTATTTGGTTTTCTGGATTACTATTACTGCTTGGTGCACAAGTGGTGCCTTTTTCCTTCAGCTGTGTCGTAAACAGTTTTTCAGCTGTTTATTTGTGCTTAGTTTTTGATTGATACCTGGTATACAGGTGTTGCAGTTTGCTTTACTCTGCAGAAGGGCTCAAGCTCAAGAGTTGATACCTTCATGGTATGTTTCTGTACTCTAGGTGGAGTACCTTTTGTATGCTGTGTCCGCATTTCTAAATATACATATGTTGAGTTGGGATTCTCAACTTGTAATCTATTGGAACCTCGTTTGAGTGTACAGAGTACTACCCGTGTCTAGTTATTTATCTGGCTTACAATCATACATTTGTGCAGTTTGGTACCCCTTGTTGTTTTTTTTTTTATATTTGTACCTCCATGGGAGTATTAGTATATATGATCATTGAGGTCACACGATTATTTTCGTGTGAGCCTTCAAACCCTCTGCGTTTTGCTTTTCAAGTTCTGTTTTGTAGCCATTGCTATTTGATTGGGTTTTCCACCCCTTCGTGTAGACATGATTGGTTTGTACATGTTCCTTGGTCAGGATTGTTTCTTTTCCTGGGATTATGTCATGTTAATATTGGTCTCCAGTGAGATGTGTCTCTTCGATTCTACTCCTTCTTTATGAAGGTTACTTAATACTCTTGTCTCTTTTCTAAGAGTCCTTCTTTCTGAAGATCATTCCCCTCTAATGATATACAGTTTCTTATCTTTGAAGGTATTTCTACACATGTCCATGAGTGGACTAGACGTTTGCCTAATAGCTTCGACTTTTTGTAGATGGCTTTTATTCTTTTCTTATTGGATCGCTGCTCTTCTAACTGACATCTCTTTTAATCATTTACTGGACTCTAGTTGTTGTTGTTAGGTTTGCCCTTGCGAGATGTGGTCCCTAAATGACATAGACATATTGATGTTTATTTTATAGATCACTCCAATTTTTTATTATGGAATCTTTTCAAATTCCCAAGTTTCAATATGGGAGATTTTTTCAACATCATCTGGAAAAGGGTCTCTATTCATATTGTAAGATTATGTACTAATCTTGGCTTTTGTTAAGCTTCAATGTTTATTTTGCATTCTTTTCATCTTATTAAACTTTTAACACTATAGCTTGCTGAAGCTGTCTCAGGGACTTTGCATTATGCTGAGGTTTTGGATGGCTGTTGCTTTCCTACTTGGTATAATGGCCTTTATTGTTTCCATACTATTTAGTCAGCCTTGTCTGGCTGATTATTTGGCTTTCCTTTCTTTCTACTTCTTATATTTATCTTTTCTATACATAGGTGGTTATTTATTTATTTAATTACTCCTATGTCAGTGTATTTCTTGGAAATATCCTAGCGGTCTTTGTATTATCTCGCTAGGGATATGAATGCTTCTATACCCCTAACTGCTATTTTCGGGTCTAGTGGCTTACCGAACTATGCGTCCATTGTAGAGCCTGTGTTTAATCTTTTGGTCGCAGTTTCATATCTCAGAGACTCAGCTTTCCTTCTTTCTGAGGTTTATAACTTAGATACCTGTTCCGTGTCTTACAAGTTTCGAACACACTGTTCGATTCTATATACGTACAACAATAGCTTTATTTTATAGAGTTATCATAGTTGTCATACTATCATGGGTAACGTTCTTCCCATGCCTTCAATGTCTTTATGACCTTTCTTGCTGCGGTTCGTTCCACAGTGCTTATGCAGTGAACATGCATGGGTTCGAATCCCCTTAAGGATGCAAATACTTCTCTATTCATCTTGTTGGTTGGCTACTACCACAGTTGTCATACTAACTTGGAACATTTTATTCTCATGCTTCTTTAATGTTTTGTGACTTTCCTTATCTGTGGTTCTTCTACAGTTTTTTTTAACTTGTAAACTTGTAAAGTATGTTATTGCTCACCTACATTATTATGGCAGTCTGGTCTTTTTCTCTGGTTGTAGACTGACATTGTTATAGTTGGAGGCTTTCAGTGGTCGCAGTTCGCAGACTCTCCTCCGGGGATGGTATGCTTTGGTATTTGATTCTAAAGTAAGGCATCTGCAGCCAGATGTCTCTATCAGATGAACAAGTAACTTACCTTCGGTAACGCTGTGTCTAGTAGAGACATTATCTAGCCCCAAATGTCTTATGCATTACCATCCTCGCTGTGCCAACGGAGTCCTTTTTGGTCTCTAAACTGTAGTTATGAGACTTCACCTACCAAACTAAGAAACAAGTGTAAAGCATTTAAACAGCACTTATTATATCCACATACTGAATTATATTCAGTGCTTTTTTGACACAATGGTATCTTTCATTTTTGCACACTTTCACTAGGCAGTTTCTGTATGTGGCTTAACGTTTTGAGTGTGGAAGACAGTCACGGAAGACACTGACGTCAGACTGTCGGTGAGGGGGTTATATGAACTCCCTTGATATCACTTTGCATAGGGACGTCGATACGGATTTGTGCTGTGCCCTCTACCGACCCGCGGACGTGCTGTGAAACAAATTTCCGGATCCAGTCTCTTGCCTGGCTGAGGATTCTAAAGTAAGGAATCTGCTGCTAGATCCTGTATCTACCAGATACAGTTACCAAAGATAGATAACTTGTTCTTCAGAGGACAAGTTAATGAAACTATTATCCGACCAGTATAGCTGCTGGGAGCAGATAAGGAGGACCTATATAATCAATAAAAAATTCCAACCCTGCCAAAGAGGGAGTTGGAAACTGTTACGCGTTAGCGTGATGCTCTTGCTTGTTAATTAATATAACACTACAACACCCAGAATGCATTAGATGGGGGAATTGATTGTGTCCACTTGCAGACCTGTTCACATGACTAACCTGGGCATTAAAGAAAGCGTGCTCCCAAGCACAGGGGCTTGGCAACCTTCTTCCTGGTGGACCACACCTCCCAGCCTATGTTTCTCATTCAGAACGCTTCCTGGATTCTTGTTTCGCTTGCTGGAATTCCTGCCTAGGTTCCTGTCGACTTCGGACGGACTCCTTCCTTGTTGTTCACCCTCATTTGTTTTGCATTTGTGAAAAGCTACTAGCGCGCGTTCGGCGCTTCCTTCATTATCCTCATTTATTTTGTGGCGAGTCTTATCAGGGATTCTTTTTAGCCTACTCG
Source organism: Lissotriton vulgaris (assembly GCF_964263255.1). Lineage (NCBI taxonomy): Eukaryota > Metazoa > Chordata > Amphibia > Caudata > Salamandridae > Lissotriton > Lissotriton vulgaris. The sequence goes on along the minus strand of NC_141699.1, from coordinate 546,364,494 downwards.
CGCCTTGCTTTTAGTGCTGCGCGCGCACTACCCTTTTGTTAGAACGCCGAGTTGGCGTTGCTGCTTCAGTTGTGGCGGTTATTTCTTTAACCTGGGCGCTTTGAGTGAGTTATTGCGCCTTCATAGCCTTTGAGCAGTCCTTGAGTTCAGTTGCCCTATATTGCCCCAGCTGAAGGATTTCTTCTCTCTCGTGTGGACATTCGTTCTAAAGGAATCCTTAGAAGCTTGAAATGTGTAAATACCTGAACGTTAGTATTCTCTGTGGTTGTGAGAAGTTACTACGCTGATCACTTGCACCTTCCTGTGTGGATTCCTGATCATCCTACAGTGCATCCTCGTTGTTGTCGATGGGGAGTCTGAGAGAGTACAAAACCGGGGAAAGGGTATAGTGCATGGGGGTAGTAGGCATAAAAATTGAGATACTTACAGCTAGTGTTATCTGTTTTTGCTTTCTGTTTGTCTCATATTAGGGCATCAACGCTTATACTTGGTACTCCTGAAGTTCCTGGGAATACCTTGCCTTTCCTTCACCCTGGTGGTCCTGAGCTGACTCTTCTCTCTCCTACAGGTAGTTAACTAGTAACCCGGTTGTAGCCGGATCTGGTGGTACCCAGAGGGAGAGTGGAGGTCCTTCTTCGCTTCCGAGGATTTGGCCATTCGCCGAGCGGATCTAGAACCGCGACAGAAACATGGTGTAGTATATACAACGTGTGATTGCCTTCGTTAAGATCAGACTTCAAAGGGCTTTTTTAATGGACAGACGACAGGTGGCTGCACCTAAAATCATGGAGAATAAGTTGCAGCAATATCCTTGTGAGTGATTTGAGAGAAGCCAAAATTGTCCAATTCTTCAATGTTTTGACTGTACAAATTGAAAGGATCATCTATCTAGATATTCAGTAGTTGGGAGACTTTGCAATCCTACAGCTGTATTGTCACATTTCCCTTGTAGTGAAATCAACAGTGCCACAGCAAGGCTGACAATAGTCAAAGTGAAAGGAAGGAATTATTCACCATAAGGCAACTACTAAACACCACACTAGACACCTGCCTTTCTAATTCCTTGCCTCACCCCTTTCTTTAGATCGCTCCTATCTTTTATATATTTTTTTTCACTCTATCCCATGTTCTTTCCCATCTTTCTATTCATCTGCCTCTCTTTATCTTCGTCTACTGTTTTCCCTGCTGCCTTATTTGCATTTATGATTGCAAAAGTGCGTTGTTTAAAGACCAGTAAAGGAAACTGAAGGAGGGAACAGGTAAAATGGTCCACTACCTACTCTCTTTTTGGGTAGCATGGATAGGGTGTTCATACCTTTGGTGTTGAAGTCCCACACACAGGAAACCTAAAGCGGGAGCTCTCCCAAATGTCACCTTTAGCTACTCCCAGACAAATACATAGGTCTGGCAACTCTCTATGAAGCATACTGGCTCTCCGCACTTATCAGAAAAAGCACAGTATTAGGAATGAGTGATCAATGAAGACCCCATACACACAGAATCCCATCTGACATACTCTGAATAGGGGTGTTTATCCTCCTGTTTCGTCTGGTGTTTCCTGCTTACTTCGCTACAATACATTTTTCCACTCAGAATTGGTTTCCTATATTCTCCTCCTATCTTTTGCCTCGCTCTCTTTTCGTCCTCCTCTTCCTAGGGAGTTTTAGTTCTCTTACTCATTTCCCCACCCTCTCGAACCTCTTTTACTCTTCTTCTTTCTTCTCCATGTTCCTCCTCTCTCCAGTTTCATGTTCTACTTTTATGTCCAGTGTATCTCTTTTCTCACACCTTTCTCTCAATGTTCCTGTTTCACACCTTGCTAAAGTTTTCTTCCCTATGGGCTGCAGCATGCATTATGCCACCCTAAGGAACCCACACAAAGACTACATGCAGACTGCCATTGCAGGATGCATGAAAGGGTGCAAGCCCTCCAGAAAGCACATTACACACACCCTGTGTGCAATGCCCAGGTACACTGCATGTCTTTTATGTAAGTCACCCCTACAGCAGGCCTCAGAGCCCTATTGCAGGGTGCACTATAATGCATGTGAGGGCACATCTGTATGAGCAGATATGGCCCTGTGATGTTTAGTTTCGTTACTAAGACATTGCAAGTTATCAGGAAGCTATCTCAAGTATATGTACTAGCCACTGGTCATTACGAGTTACCTAGCTATATAATGTCTTTACTGAAAATAATGGTGTTTGGTATAAAACACCTTGTCTCAATAAATCTATACTGATGTCAGTATCGGATCTATAGTGACAAGCACCCAGAGGGCACCTTAGAGGTGCCCACTGAGAACCTATTAGTCCTCTAGTGTGTTGACTGACTGGCATTGTTCAGTCTGCCACCACACACTCGTTGCTGACCACCAGTAGGTGACTGCCCATGCTCTCAGTGGCCAGAAACATCTCCTCCAGCAGGATGGCTAGTGAATTAGCATATCAAGACAAGAGCCTTCAAAGCGACAACCGCCTTTGATATGTGGCAAGGGATTTCCCCCAGACCTGGGGAATGCCTGCCCCTGCCCTTTGGCCCATTAAGCAACAGAGCAGGTGGAAAATGTGATAGTCAGTAACTGTGTTGCACTTTCAGGCTAGGCATACCCCTAAGTTGACCACCTGAAGTGCACAGCCAAGAAATGTCTCACCATTTTGGATTTGGAAGAACTAGAACTCTGGGTCAGGATTATGCCTATTCTCCACAGGAAGTGGTTATATAGGGGACTTGGGTCCCGTGCTCACTGCGCCACTGGAGTCAGGCTATCCTGGCTGAAGACGGCTGATAGCCAGAAACCAGTCCTAGGATGCTTGATTCCGGTCCAGGGAAGACATGGCTTGGCAGTTCGGTCTGGACTGTTCCCATGAGGCTCAGGGTCAAGACTGATTTGCAAATGGCAATGTCTGAACTGGGGTGGCTTGGTGAGCAAAATAACGATGGATTAAACCCAGATCTGTGACTGGGGGTGAATGTTTTGCCATTGTGCAACTTTCTGTCCATCAGCTTGTGTGTTTTGCTGTTCACCCTATGTGGGAAGGGTATGCCCAGACGTGGGTCCCGTGCTCACTGCGCCACTGGAGTCAGGCTATCCTTGCTGAAGACGGCTGACAGCCAGAAACCAGTCCTAGGATGCTTGATTCCGGGCCAGGGAAGACATGGCTTGGCAGTTCAGTCTGGACTGTTCCCATGAGGCACAGGGTCAAGACTGATTTGCAAATGGCAATATCTGAACTGGGGTGGCTTGGTGAGCAAAATAACGGTGGATTAAACCCAGATCTGTGACTGGGGGTGAATGTTTTGCCATTGTGCAACTTTCCGCCCATCAGCTTGTGTGTTTCGAATGTCAGTGCCCCTTACCTAACACACAAAGAGACAATACATCAAACAAATCTGTAAATCAGTGTGCAAGAAATCTTACAAAGGTTAATGAAGATTATATGGGGTAGAAGTCGCATATTGTCCATATTTGTATATATTACATGTTAAGAGTGCATAATCGAGAGAATCACAAAGTCAGGATTTAAGAGGTAGTGCAGTGATTGAGGTTGTCTGTACTGCCCAAAGGAATCCGTCTTGCAAACTTAAAATAACAATAGATTGAGTAAAAACAATAAGGCTCTCATTCTATGACTTGCAGTTTGCTTGCAGGTCCTTGATGCAGGTTCATAGCTCACTGTGCTATATTAACAACGCAACTTATGAACTGGAAATGACAAAAGATCTCTGTGCCTAAAGCAGCAACCCACTTTCCTATCTACATAAAATACAGTTCTGTGATCTGCGTGTTACAATATGTGCTTTGCAGCAGACACATTAATTATCTGTAATTTCTTAACTTGGAAGGGATAGTACCAGCACTTCTCAGTACTGCTCCAATTGTTTTAAAGGAAGAATACAGTCACCTCCCAGCAGAAAACAGGTACTCTGGGGCAAGGAGTACCTGCACCTCTGTATTTCAGTTGTAAGCACCGTGCAGCATGTGTCTTAACCCTGTGAGAGATTTTAAACGCAGCCTCTCTGGGAACGAATAAGCTGGAACAGCCAATTTCTTTTCTTTTAAATAAATGTATTTGTTGACTGTCAGACCCTGATTTCACCAGTCTGCCTCGCGAGAATCCACGCCCTTTTCTCTGCTGCACACTGAAACCCAGTGTATGGTTTTTCATACCCTTCCAGCACTGGATGTGACTCAGCAGCCCTGTCCCCTCTCTTCCTATGAGGCGCTGCGGCTCTTGCCGCTTTGTACTGATGAATTTAGGAAACAATATTACAGCAGAGATTTGGAAATGTTCTATAAGTGCTACACTCGTCACCAGACGGGAAAGGATGACGCCTTCCACTCCAAACCATTGGCTCACATCATCACTCTGTCATTGGGGTGACACGTGTGTGTTAGTGCAGGTCTTTGTGTGCATGCTTCGTGAACTATACAACCCCCCCCACCATCATCTTTTGTTTTATAAAGGTTTAGCCACCCTACTCAACGGAAAAGGGTGTAGGTACTTCGTGACAATTTACACACGTGTGGTACACATACACTGAAACTTGTCCTTATACGTGAACTATTCACTGCGTGTACACAGTGATACTGTGTACACACCCAAATGGAGCTCACAGGGGGAGTGCGCATTGAAGTTTAAAGCTCACACTGTAAGTATATTGTACAGCCTATAGGTTGTGATCACACTAATAAGAGTACAATGCTAGCGGCCATATCAAAATAGTGCACAGGAGCTAATAACTATACCCTCCGAGCTGCGCACATGCCTGTGCCTCCTGTGGGGTTTCTTCACACTAACATAAGGGATGTTTTTCTCATCCACACACTGCTAAAGCGAGTTTACAGTGCAGTGTTGTGCACAGCCATAGTTACTAAACAGCAACACGACGTCCACTATAATGATGAAGGTTACGACTTGTGACCCTGAGTTTAAAACTATCTTGGAATGTTCTGGTCGAGCCCCTCCCCCCTCCTCATAACATTGCAAATGGCTCCGCCCTCGGGGGGTCTGGATTGCTTGCTGTGGGCGCAGGCTCTGATTGGGCGGCGGTCGAACGTCACGTGACGCCTCCTCTTGAGCCCAGCGGTCCCGCAGTTCACTCTATCTGCCTCAGAGTGCGCGGCGCGGGGCGAGAGCGGGCGCAGCGGAGGAGGTGAGTGTGGGGGGGGGAGCTGCGAACGGAGGCTGGACACTGATAGCAGAAACGGGGCTGGCTTACCGGGTGTGCGCGGGGTCCAGGTATTCGAATGGTATTGTCTAATGTGTGAGAGAGACGGGTATTTTGCCTGGGGGGTGGGTGTGAGTATTTGGACTCAGAAAGAATCATTGAATCCCTGGGGCTCTGAGTAAATTAATTGTACATTTTAAAAGCGGGCACTTCACTGCACAAAGCTATATGCGTCACACCTAACGAGTTGACCAAAACCTTACTGCCCGCGAGTTAATCGAAGGGATACAACTAACAACATGTGGAGCCGGATAAGTTTTCTTTCAGTACCAGGATGAGTATTCTTTAGGGTTTGTGGTGTGAGTTGAGGTGAAGTGGCCAAGAGAAGTGCAGTTGTTTTTTTTAATCCTGTAGTAATCCGGTGGCTTCCAGTGTTAAGGAAAACGTTCTGGAAGATGACTCTCGTCGAAGCGAAAATAAGCAACTTATTTTAGACTCATATAACCCCCCCCCCCCCCCTATCGCCAAAATACGGCATTTCCCACATTTGTTTCTAAACTTTTTTTAAGTACCTAAAATCATCTATCCAGAGTTATTTGGCCATCTACAGTGAAAGATGGCGTGCTTTGTTGCCCCTATCTCTTCCGCCCGAGGACTAACCCGTATTACCGATAACTCCGAAATACCCCACAAGCCTGGAAGTGACACGAGTGGCAAGCGAAGGCCCGCGAGGTTTTCCAGAGCTACCGGTCCCTTTATTCCCCTGAGACCTGAGTTTCTTTTGAGATCAGGCGCTTTTCTATCTGAACCTCGTTAATTTTCTGCTAATTGTTTCATGCTCTGCTCCTGCCCCCAGTAAGCCAGTCGGGGTTTTACGTGTGTAATTGATTGGGGGAGGGCTCTGTTTAATTCCCCCCCCCCCCGCTAGTAAAACATATTGTGAGGGAAACTCCGTCTGAACCGGAATGACCTGCTTCCCCAGTTTGGTGCCCTGAGGTACTGAATATCACCCCTCGTAGAGATTGACTGTATGGGGGTTGTGGTTGTTCGTTTGTTTGCCCGGTTATCGGATTGCTGACTGTTAAGAATAGTTCAGAGACGGGCGTGGGACACACTACAAAACCGCCACTTAAAAAAAGCCTCCCACACGTCCAGTGTGGTCTTATCTTCAGCTTCGGCGTGGAGCCACACGGTGCCCCACCTGAGGAGCTGCCCAAACAATACAGAATTTAGTACTTTTCCAAGAAGAAGCGAGGTACAGACTTTGCTTAATGGCAGTAATGTTGACTGCTTTAAGCATCAATTTTCACTGATTGCCAAGTCACTGGGATTGGATCTGAACACCAACCTCGCCCTAAAGGCAGCCTGGTAAATGCGCTCTATTAAAAGGAAACCGTTTCCTCCAGAATGATTTCAGAGGAGGAGTTAAAGCTCACATACTCAAAAGTGTGAAAAGAAAAGACAATGTGCCTTTTCCAACCATGCATCCATGACCTGGAATCGACGTCCCCATTATGTACTCAAACGAACCACGCATCTTAGCTCTCGTTCCCTTAATGCTTGTCTTGGGTCCTCTATAGCGATCTGGGCTTTAGTTGCACCCCTGGCCTGGCCCGCCGGTTATGCTGTGACTGGATTTGGGGCAGCGTCAAGGCCTGGTCTGGTGCCCCTCTATTACCTCATCAGTATCCAGGGTGGCCGAGAGTTCTGGGCCGGGGTGGCGCATGAGATGGTTGTGATGCGGAGTTTAATGGGATACTCTATTTTGAGGGTTCAGGGGGTATTTAAATGATTTGTAGTAGTAAGGCGGTTGGTCAGCGAATAGTGGTGAGCTGTATTTAAATGGATGCAGTCAATGCTGAGAGGAGGGGTGGGGGCTCTTAAAAGGGGCTACTGGCGGAGTTGTCGAGGAGGTGTTAAATGGTCTGCGTGGCAAAGTAACCCAGGGCCTGAGTTCTTCTAACTGGGGGCTCAAGTGTTCCCATGTGGAGGCAGCAACCTCAGGACAAGAAACACCATGCTTTCGTTTAAAAGGATAAACAAAGCGGCTTTAAGACAGTCTATAATGGTCTTTCACTAATAACGTGTATGTCCTGACTGGGAGGAGTTTGTTAAAGGGAGAACAGAACTGCAATGTTAAAATATACATATTTAAACATTGCCAAAGTAACAAGATAATTGAGGGGAGTGTGACTTTTTTACAAGACGTTTGAAGACTACTGCTGTTGGCGATATCTGCGATCGGAATAAGTGGTGTCACTGAAAAGAGGAGCCTGCAGGGGCGCTGATTTATCATTGTGTGGGGGTGGGCGTCCTCCTGCTCCGGAAGGGGAGGGTCGGTGCATCCTGGTACCATGACGACTGAGTGTTACTTTTTCGACTCTGAAAAGATGGAGAAAGCACCCAGCCAGAATCCCAGCTCTTATAGGCAGCCAGTCCCTGGGTCTTAAAAAGGTGTGGGGTAGTGCAGTCCACACCCGGCACCCACGCACACAGGATTCCTTGATGGAGTAATGCGTGCCTCTCTTCCCCTAGAAGGGCAGCCCTTGGGGCCTATTGAAGCGGAGGAAGTCTGAGGCCCCAAGGGCTGCCAGCGAGGCTGGTGGGCTACTAGGTTCACATTTAAGCATAGTGCTGAATTTGGTAGAGCCACTGAGGTGCCTCATTCATTACTAAGGGCAAGCTAAGATGACGTGGGCAGTAGATAAAATAAATCTGGTTGTCTTAAGCGCTACTAACACGTTTGGGTCATGTTGGGGGGGGGGGGGGTAGAATCTGAGGTTCAGTTACAGAGCCATGTCTTGCAGTCCTCACCGAATTGGGGCAGTGACTGATTGCCTGATATTTAGAGGCATGGCGTTGCAGATCTGCGCAGCGAGGTAGGATAAGGGTCTAACTCCAGTCAAGGTCTGGTGTTCCGATGGGATGGTAGCCAGGGCCAGTTGAAAAGGGATGTCTGGGGGGCGTGTAGTAGAGGCAGCGCTTATGGTATGGTATGCAGGGCCGGCCTTGTAGGCATGCACGAGATAATGGAGTGCAGCATGGGTTTCCAAGGAGGACAATCGTGCCCTCGCTCTTCCCTGCACAGTTTGAATCGGGAGGCCTCCATAGTAGGCCATGCCCGTAGGCTGGACTTCTCCTGCTCATGTTCTTTCTGTAAGGTAAGCTTGTGTTGCTGCCCCAAGACATCGTAGTAATTTTGTGTGAGGAGCACTACTTATGCACCAACTGTACCCTTTTGTGTTGGAGAAGCTTGCACTGCTCCTGCCTGTTCAGATTGGGAGGGCTGATTGTACAAGTGCCTGTAACCTTCCGTTTGAAGGGAAAACGCACATTTTTTTATTGGCTTATTTTTAGCACCAAACACCCCATAACTTCAAATGCAACCTGGCAGCAGTATTGAAACTTCACCATTATGAACAGTTTATCTTATTTATTTATTTATTTAACTTGTAAGGCGCAACAGCTACCCAAAAAGGGTTTCCCAGCGTCAAAGGACACAGCACAGATGATGGAGAACTATCAGCTTAGGTCATTCGGGGTTATTGATCGGACAACCAGGTTTTTATTTCTTTCCTGAACCTGGAGTAGCTCCCCTCTTTGCGTATATGGAGAGGTAGTGCGTTCCAGATGGATGGACCCTGATGGGCAAAGGATCTCCCTCCCATTCTGGAGAGCTTGAATCTGGGCACGCAAAAAGTTGCTGCTGAGAGTGACCATAGGTTTCTTTTTGGGATGTAAGGATGAACTAATGCCTGCAGGTATTTGGGTGCAGTGCCTGCTTTTATTTTAAACATGTAGTTTAGGGTCTTAAATCTAATGCGGTTTTCCACCCTGAGCCAGTGAAGTTCACGCAAGTAGGGGGACACGCGGGTATTTCTAGGTATATGGCAAAGAATCCGTGCAGCCGCATTTTGTATCATCTGAAGTCTCTTTATGATTGCTTTGTTGGCACCTAGGTACAAGATGTTCCCGTAGCCAAGCCGAGATGTAACTAAGGCGTTGACTACTGTTTTCTGCGTGGAGATGGGCAGCATCCATAGTATCTTTGTTTCACCATCCTAAAATGGCTCAGAGTCCAACTACTTTGCTGACCTGTTGCTTCATGGTCAACGAGTTGTCCAAGATTACCCCCAAGTTCCTAGCATGGGAGACTGGTGTAGGAAGATTTCCCATCTGGGAAGGCCAATGTGAGGCATTCCATAGATCGGGCTGCTTACCCATAAGGAGGATCCTTGTCTTGTCTCCGTTTAATTTCAACTGGTTCATAGTCATCCAGTTGAAGATGTTCAGGAGACCTTGTTTGAGCAGAGACGGAGATGATGGGTGGGATTCTGACAGCTTGAATATGATCTGAGAATCATCTGCGTACGTCATAAATGTCAGTCCAGATTTTTCCACTAAGTCCGCCAGGTACTCCGCAGTCTGGCGAAAAATGTCTTAACGGAAAGGTCCACTGGAATTGTGTCGTTCTGCAGCTACCAGTTTTACCGCATTGGCCCCAAAATCCATCTCAAGAGTTTAAAAATACTTTCTATCTCAAATGTATCAGAAGTTACAATAACGGTTAGAGTTCAAACTTAGTGGAAGGCCCTCCCCAAAGTTTGACAAGTTATTTTCCAAGTGTTTATTGCTGGTTGGACTAGTTCTAATAAGGGAAAATCTTTGCCCAGACAATTTGTAAAGATGGTAGTTATGTGGCATACTTCTGCACAATTTGTAATATTACATAAGTCCTGCTGCTTTAATTGGTCCTTCTCTAACGCGTAATTCCTGTGGTCCTGCCTAATCTCTCAAAACCCAAGCAAACCTAACTACACTTTCTAGGAACATTCTAGAATCCCTTATGTTGGTTTTGTGATACAGGATTGGGCGTTGAGAATCTTTTTTTCTTTTTAATTTTGGGGTGCAGGGGTTGTATAAATATACATTTAGCTATGCATGACTCTGCATATAGTTTAAAGACCTGGCGTTCCGGGAGTAGTTAGATTTAGCAAATGGATCAAGTCAGAACGTGTTGGGTGGTATATGATTTAATTTGTTCGCGAGCTGGGCTGACTCAGTGTTGCGTAAAGGGTTGTGCGCGATGTGGCATGGCGATCCTGGTCACTGGGTTGACGTCCATCTGAGTCCTCTCTGTGCTGGCTGAATTCCAGTCACCACTGTACTACTCGCCGCCCAGTATCAGTCACAAGTCCATCCTTTCGGGGTTGAGAACTTATCCTCTGGAGGTCACTTATGTACTCTGACAAGACTCGCTGGCTCTAAAAATATTGGTGTTGGCTGTGCTCTGGGATGTCTTCTTCCTGAGCAGGAACTGGCAGGTATAGTCCCTCTTTGATAGCCACCAGACGCAAGCCATACTGGTACAACCTTTCTATGCCGTTTTCACAATGCAGCAGTACTGTCCTTTGGTCCTTCTTCCCATCCAGTCGAGATCTGAGTTTAAGGTGCCCTACTTGTTCTCAGACAATGTCCTTGAGCAGAATGCAGTTGGTAGCCAGGTTCCCTCCTATCTGGTGGCCATTTCATGTGGAGTGTGGCACATTCTGCCCACTTCTCGTACATTGTGTTCCCTTTCCTGGCATGTGGTGCTCCGAAGCCCAACCCAGAGGTGTGGCTACATACACTTAGAAAATCAGTTTGGCAACTAGTTTCCCCTCTCTTGTCCTAAGTTCCTGACTCTGCTCAAACAATGGAGCATCCGATCTCCCAAGCAATGAACTGGATTTTTAGCACCATGGTGCCCCTTAAAGTGGCAAGAATAGGCACATATTTTAAAGCTGGGCAAAACTCCTTTACAAGCTCGCAACAAAGCATTGAGATGATCGTGAACCGATAACTCCTTGGGTTTTGTACCATGGACATTGGGTATTGTAGAGTGGTCATTTTGCACTGTTTAAGATGGACGTGGTAAGTTATTTTATCTCTTATGAAAAAAACAAACTCAAATTGGATCAAAAATAAGTTTGCAAATACTTAAACTATCCGAAATGTAACTAAAACTGCTTGTATATTTTTAGATTTTAATTTTCTTGGGTACTATGCGTTAGCCCTCTTGTAGGGACTTGCAAGGAATTACCATTCTTTGTCATTTTGTATATTATGTATTTTTTTTATTCTTTTAAATGTTTTTTATATTATGGTTTTAAGTGATGTATACAATAAACTTTGCATTGACTTGGAGGGAGCAGCCACTCTCTCTCGAGTCACTCATTTGCCCTGCGAAGACAGCTTTTCCTTTGTAGCATGACTTTTGGGCCAACACCGTGTGGCTTCCTGCAGGAGGTTGCTGGCACCTTCCGGAGCAGGCGACTATTGAATCTTTTCTTCGGAGTATTTGGTATGTCTCCCCAGGAAGGGAGACAGCTCTCCTGGCGACATGGCCCTGTGTGAACAGTATGGGCACCGTGGACTAGAAGTATTAGTGGCAACTTTGCTAAAGTTACACACTAACTTATATTAGTTTCAGACTTGTAATCAAATTATGCGTCACTTTACAAGTTGTTTGATAACTTGGATGACCCACTTTGGTCATCCAAGTAAGAGGTCATGTTCTGCCCATGGGATATGCTGCGCCCTGCCATATGACTCTATAGACCTGCAATGGGGTTAACATGCACACATACCAGGGGGGAGTCTAGCTTTGCTATCACTTAAACTGCTAGCCCGACTTTGGCATTTAAAGCTGCTCTTCCAGCCTGCAAATGGCTGACTGGGAGTCTCCTTTTACTCTGGTCACACAACCAGTGTTTCAATTCCTGGAGGGGACCCTCTAACTTAAAAGCAAGGCTCTCCGTTTCTGTTATTACCGAGTTTGACAGATAAATACAGGCTGGAAACATTTTGTTTTCGGTCTATTTATTTTCAAAGGCAGAAAAATACTGAAAATTATGCTTCTTGTGAGTGACTCGCAATGCTGTCTTTTGTGAATTCCAGGACAACAGCTGAACAGATACACAGAATAGGAGCTTAAAACATGTTTCCCTAAATACAGGCATATATTAACATATGTTTGTGATATAATGCTGATATGTATCTGTCGGTGTAGTTGCTATATTTGGCTGCTTAATTTGCTAAAACGCGGCAGGCAACGTATTTGTGGATGTTTATCGGTTAAGTAAATGTGGAAATATACAATTTTACAACTCCATTTATTCTCAAAGCACAAAATAAATATGGATAAATACAGACCAATGTAAAAAAAAGCCTAAAACCGTAGGCACTTATAAGCCCCGTGTACCCATTTACTAGGGACTTAGTAATTGAGTAATAGCCAATTCAACATACCAGCTTACGGGTAAGGTAAGGGCGCAGGCCCGAGGGTCCGGTTAGCCTGCTCATAAAAGACTGATGTACACACGTTTATGTTGTGGTTGTGAATGTGTAATTTTGAAGGTTTTGTGTGCTTTGACAGCTTTACTGATTAAACTAATGTAAATATATACCTAAGCTTGAACTCTTTTTGTGGGCTGTATTCTGGGAGGAGTGTACATATTTATTACTCTTTAGCTCAAGCCTACCAGGCACCTCTGCTGTCTGGACGCGAAAGGCCTTTTGTTGGCTTTTTAGGGCCATAGTCCTGCAGCCGCCCGTTGGTTGGCTTTATTGTCACTCTTATTTGCTTATTTTATAGCTTGCCATGGCCATCTTGTCTGTCCCTACATTGAAGCATGCCCAGTTTACTTGTATCCTTCCACAACTTACTTATATTGTGTTAAACACAAGTGTGCATGTTTTCCAGCTGTCTTCCAAGTGTGCCTCTCTTGCACTCCAAGCTTGAATGGTTCTCACCTCTGCATTTTCTTTCTGGCCCATTTCACTCCCCACCCCTGGCTCCACCTATGGTCTCCAGTTTTTTTCCTTCCCCTTCATCCACACCATGTTTCTTCTCGCACCCTCTGTGTTGAGTCTTTGCATGTGTTTCTCTTTTTGCTTGACAATACATCTGATATGTCAATGGAAAAAGCCCACGCCATTTTGTAAGCAAGTGTAGTACGTGTGCCTACAAAATGGCACTGTTGACTGCGCCATAGACTGTTCCTTATACTTTAGTCCTGCTCACAGCATGGCTAAAGACATGTTGGCTTTGCCAATGCATTTTTTGTGTGCATATCTTTTAGCTGCAATCTGTTTTCCACGTGATCCTCTACATCCTTCATGTCTCTATTACTCCCATGTGTACTTACTTGGTAGTGTTTTGTGTTAAGTAGTCTCCAGAGAGCAAAATAAAAAGGTGGCATTGTTTCCAGTAAATGAAAATAGCCTCATCGGCTCCAGTAAGGAGGGGGGGACGGTGTCTGACAAAATAAAGCAAGACATAGTGTCTTGCAAAGATAGTCAGGCTTTTACATAGGTTGGTCCAAACTTTACAGCTTCCGACGCCGCAGAAGCTCTTTAGATAAAGCTTGTTTGACCAGTTTGGAGGGTTACTGTAGAGCTGGGGTCCTTAGACTGGATCCAGGTTTCATGAGGGGTTGGAGTTGGTAGCGAGGCCAGCCTCGTCTGTGATTAAGATGGTCTACTCTAGTTGGTGGATATGGTCTACTCTAGTTGGTGGAAAATTTAGTGATTATTGGGAGGAAAGGTTAAAAGCTCTGGCACAACTTCCTTCTGGTCGATCCAGAGTTAAGATGTGTAGCGTCTCGTATTGTTTTTTTGGTGCATTAGTGGGAGCTTGGCAGATTGCATAGTGTGCTTGTCATAAAATGCCATTAAATGTCTGTCCTATCTCCCTCCAGGTTCAGTGTTATCCCACCCTGGTTCCAGCCATGCCAGTAGACTTCGCCATGCGGATCTGCCTCGGGGGCTCCCCACCCTTTCACCGGCTGCTGGATACATATGAGGACCTAAAGGGTGGGAGACCGCGGAAGCCTCTGCGCCCCTGTCTGCACCCCAGTTCGATCACCGAGGGCTGGGGGCATAGCCGCCAGAAGAAGCGAGTGGTTTTCGCCGACATGAAGGGCCTCTCCCTGACCGCTGTACGCATATTCTCAAAGATGGAAGAGGATTTCTGTGACCTGCAGCTTGCACTGACGCACCTTCTGACACCTAGTAAGGGACTGCCTCGCTCTCCCAAACCATATGCATTGGACTTTCCACAGCCCGCCTCAGACTACCTGGCGTTTCGCAACCGGCTGCAGCAGGATCAGGTCTGTTTGGAGCAGTCCCTGATCCGGGAATGCTCACTGAGTGGCACTGTCCGGGTTCGTAATGTTGGGTTTGAGAAAAAGGTGCAGTTGCGGGTGACGTTCGACTCGTGGCACACCTTCCACGATGTCGCCTGCCTCTACATGCACCACACCTATGGGGTCGCTGATACAGACACATTCTCCTTCCATCTGGAGCTTCCTCGTGCACCAGCTCCACAGGGTGATGTGGAGTTCTGTGTCTCTTTCCAGTGTGGTCACACAGTCTACTGGGACAACAACCATGGACAGAATTATCGCATCCGTTATCGGGGAGGTCTTTGCTTGGGTGCCAGTGAAGCTCAAACGCACAGCGACAACACTGGGGTGGCCCTTGGTATGTTCTCCCATTGGCCAAAGTGGACAGGTGCTCACTGCATTGGTCCTTATTGGTAGGCTCTACCAATGCAGTCCCTGTTGCCAGGCTGAGAGGAGGGAACTATCTTACATTTGACCTTGAGGAGGACTATTCTTGAAGTCCAATAGAGCAATATTGTTATGGGTGGGTGACGCAGGTCTAAGTTGGAGTGGGTTCTGGTATATCTACGAGACACATCAAAGAGGGAACATCTTGATGTCTGTGGGTGAAGTGTATTGGAGACCGTGTTGGCCCTAAGTGCTGATTACAAAGGGAGGCGGGAGGGGTGCGGTCTTGGACGGGGCCTAGGTGTGCCGCTAGGCATTGTTTACAGGGTGGGGGTTATAAGAGTGTCCTTCGCTGTGATACCTGAACAGTGCCTTGTGTATGAAGTCGGTGTGTTTGATGTTGGTATTGAAGGGGTCAAATGAGATGGGTTATAAAAAAAACTCTCCCACCCCCAGGATTGGTCTTTATTGCAGTATTTATTCAGGGTCTGGTTGAAGTGTGTTCCTAGCTGGATCTTCATTGGGAGTGCTTGGGAATGGTGCAGGCAGCCATGTTTTCCTCAGGGAGATGTTCAGATAATGTTGTGACTGTTTTTCCTTGTGGGCATGCCTGTCGGCATGTTCTTTTCAGAGCCTAAATCTGAGACCCGACCCCCCACAGAGTGACCGTGCTCTATTCAGGCAGGATCCTGGCAGCAGTGCTTCATCACAAGTTGGTAGTGGAAAGTCTGGTATCTCTTCCTCCGGCATGGTCTGGGACCCCTTCTCCATGGAATGGCCTAGAGAAGTTCTGGACTGTAATTTCCTCAAATAGTGACGGCAGCAAGAGCCATGGGAACGATTCATGGAGGGTCCTTGCTACAATGATTCCCTATACACGTGGGTGAGGGTGGTGGGCAGGAGAGTTTCTATCGAATGTTAGGCTATACATTCATCCTTCTGGGTGAGCTGAATTCCCTGGGCCACATACTCCACTGCAGACTGCATTCGTCCACTTCGTTGGCTCTTCGATTCTGCCTTTTACATACATTTCTTTGTCACTGCCGATGGCGTTTGCTCGGGTTCCCCTGGTGCAGCAGGCTTTGTAAGCTTCTTATGGGGTGTTTGAAATGTCTGAGGATCTGAGTGAGGAGACTGTCTGCCCTGGGTTGGAAAGGGAACACGCTTTACTTGGGCATAACATCTAGAGCTGCATGCCTGCCTGTATTCACATCAAAGACCGGAGTTTTCATTTCCAAGGGGGGCTTATCTATTACTGTTGCTGGTGACAGTTATGTGAAAGAATGTCTTTTTTGTGACTTCAATGACGTAAAAAACAATAAACTGATTTTATTTTTTGTTGTTGCTTCTCGTGTTCTCTATTCCAACGTCCGCCCCACCCACATTTTGTTTGTGTGACTAAGCCAGAGTAAAATATCCAACCTTTTGGCTGGTGCCAGGTTGACCTGATGACTCTTTTCTTTCACAATACTTTTGATTCCTAGGGTGCGAATTTTCATTTGCTTATGAGTTTGTTGTAAGTGAACATGAGGGCGGGGGAATGTGTAGAGCAAATATCCAGTGTAAGTCTTGACTTCAGTTTTGCTTAGTGTTGTGTCGGATGCGTATTCACTTCAGGTTTTGTAGTTCTAAAATGTGTGAAAGCCATAAAACTCGTGATCTGTGTTTACGGAAACAGCACACTTTTTTAAGCAAAAGGGTGGCTGTTGCTCTTGTTTGGTTTTTTTTTGTTCGACATTCACAAGTTTGCTGTCCTTTATTGGCTTTTAATTTTTTTATTTTTCTGCCTGAAAAGCTCTGACATAGGAAATGAGTGGTCAACATATTCTTCTCAGTACACTTGAGTTTTTTTTATGTATTAACTTTTTTTTTTAGGTTTCTTTTTACCCTGAGCGTTAACTTGTATGTTCGGAAACATTCCAAGGTGGCAAGAATCCCTTCAAGCCAATCCCCTTTCATGAAAAGCTTATAATGTAATGTGCGTTTTCCTGAGTTTTACGTTCGTGATGGCTCTAAATGTTAAGCATGTTTCAAATGCCGATGACCAACTCCTGAATGAGTTTACATCGTGTCCCAAAACGCATTGTCCATTAAATTAGTGAAGGTTCGTCAAATGGCGCTACAGTTGAAAGGAAACCAAAAATGTTCTTATGTAGAAAGTGCTGCTGGCCCATAACTGCAGTCAGTTTGAAAAATATATCGGTGCAAATATGTACCTTGGCTGCTCAATCATGCATGAGCTAGAAAGATCCCAGAATCCTGTGGCCACTTGGGCTCATCACTTGACCATCAGAGCTAGTGGTTAGAACCTGTAGGTGAGAATGTGAACTACACTTCTCAGCATATTTGGGCACTAGTGGTGTGAAGATACTGCAGATAATACTTTATTTGATTCGTAAAAATCATAAAAAGGTGGATCTTACCACCATAAGATAAACGTTAATATCTTTGAATCCGCATAGAGGCAGCGTAAAATCACATAAAAAAATGGCACAATAAAATGACACAAAGCGTTAGCAACTTGCACAAATATGCAATCAATGTGTAGAATTAAGACACTAGTGTAGCTGAGCAAGGGGATGACTGTCTCATTAAGGCTTCAAGACAACAAATGAGTATTCTGACGAGGGGTACAGAATGCTTGGGGTGTTAAATGTAACTTGATAGATATAACACTTATTGACTCAGAATGAAGTGCATATGCTGGAAGAGTGGAAAAGAGGGTATCTATTAGGGAAATAAAGGGGAGTCCAGGGCCAGCCGTGGGGAGACCAATTGGCCCAGTTTGTCTTTAATTGCTGCTTTGTTTTCCTACTCTTGGGCAGCGAGAGCCACGAATGTTATAGTTTTGCAGGAAAGTTGTATCCAAGACCCGCTAAGGCATTTTATCATGGCCGCCCTGCAAGTTGTAACTTGCGCTTCTCTTAGGAGTGGTAACAAGAGCGTCTTCCTTACATTTTGTAGTGCCGGGCATATACATAATAAGTGCAATAATGACTGCACCCTTGCCGCAGAGGCGACAATCTGAAGTTGTCCAGGTCCGTAGTCATTTGGGGGTAAGGTCTATACTCTAGAACCAACCCAGCCTCAGAAGACTTCGTTTCCTCTTGTAGTAATCCCTGAAACATTCTTGCAAGTATGGCTGTTTAAGTTGGTTATATGTTGGCAGCACGATCCAGGCGTGGCTTTTGCCAGCCACTGTGCCGTTGTCCATTAGCAGCGATGCTTGTTTGATGGCTTTGTTAGTAATCTGTTTAAAAGCATTGTAAGACATAGGTGAGTGGGCCTGTGCGCAGGAAGGCACGGCCATATCAAACTCGAGCCAGCCTTAGATGTTACAGATGGTGGAGGCAGGCCCGTAAGCGTTATGTCATGCATGGCTCAAAGGAGGCTGTGAATGAAAGACATGCATGTCACAAAAGGGCAGCCTTCTTGTAATCCGTGATGACGTGGACAGAATCATAAAGGCTCTTCCATGCTACGAAGTGGCGGTCATTTTGTGTCTTGGCGCAGTATAATTGGTTACTTGGAAGGCAGTAACCTCAGACTACTGGGAGCTTGCAAGAATCACGCAGGCTTATAGTTTGGCACTAATCCGACAAACACCAGAGGGTAAGCAAGTGAGGTTAGATCCTATTCCTTTGCTACCGGAGCAAATTTGCCTAATTGAGTGAGCAAAATAAGCCACTCAAAGAAATAAAGGAATTAACGTACACAAAAAATGGACGCCCATGACCTGGAATTTAGACTTGTACTGGTCCCATCTTTAAACCAGAATAAAATGTAAATTACCCCGCGTTAACTAGAAGACATTATTTAAGTGACCCGACTACCTTCACCAAACAATCCAGTTTAGACTTTGACATTGGAGTGCAATCGCTTAGCATTGGTAGATGCTACGAAATAAAACTATGGCAGTCCCGTCAGAGAGCCTGCCCGACACCCCCAAATGTGGCACAAAGGGGGGGGGGGGGGGGGGCACATGGCAATCTATATGCGAGAGGTCCTTGGACTTGGTTGTAAGCCTTGAGCTAATTAATTTCCTTGAGTGCTTTTTTTGTGCCGAAGGAGCTTGAGAATCGGCAGCAACATTTTACTCAAAGGTGGTTTGAAACTATCTTAAAACGGTTACAAACCATAAGGTAATGGATGATCCTACTAGTGTGTCGTTTTCCAGAGAAACCGTGTCTGTGCAGACATCTGAACTAGAACAGGGGGATAACTCATGAATGGAAACTGCAACAATTTGTAGAATAACATATTTGTGCTTTGGTGGAGGCCAGCCATAAGCACATTAATCTGACATTTTTTTTTTATAATCGCAATTACCTTCTGTATGGTCCGTGAAATGCCGGCATGTATACTACAATCTTAGAGATACATATGGGCAGAGTGGTAATGAGGGAACAAAATCTCATACAGAAGGTAGTTTCTCCTTTTTATTCAAATCAAGACTTCATTATCTACCTTCTTCCGAACTGTTACAAGAACAATAATATATTTTGATCATACAGTTTTTTTGGTATCCATTTCACATACTTATCGGGAAATCGGTTTAAAGGGATGGATGCTAGATGGTTTGAGACAATCCTGCTATTTTACTTGCTTCCTGTATAGTTGTTGGTGCCACGGCCGGCAGCACGTTCAATGAGAACGAAGGCTGAATTACTGTCCCACCTAGCAAATATATTCTTAAATGCGGTTTGTACTGCAGGTATATGATAATCAATACACCCTTTTCGGAAACGCTACAGTATGGATATTCGAATATAGCAGGAAGTAGTAGCACGACTGACCTTTTTAAGGCATACGTTTGCAGCTATTCACAAGTTAATGTCCTGTACTTCAGGGGTGTGAAGAGCATCGGGGTACACCTGCTGCACGAAATATTAGTAGGAATTCTAGAATGGTATTCTTATGTAAGAGACTAGTAATCTGTGACTAGTTATTCAGTTTAAAGTTGTGGATTCACAGGCAGCCTCTGCCGCCGCCGCTCTGTTGAAGGGGAATAATGGAAACGTGCTGCAGTGCAAAGAGCGATATGCGCTTGTTAAACATCAATGCTAGGGAGTGGGAGAATGGCAGCCGCATGCTGTGACGTATGATTTGTTGCTAGGACTGTATGTAGGACTAATGCACTGCAGAATAGCTTCAGACTGCAAATCTATTGTTGGGAAAGTACTGAGTTTCTTTGTTATGTTCTTGTGGGCTTTGCCGATGCATTTGGTTGGAGAATCTACCCATTAGATAGGGTCTATTGGGCTGCGACATTCCAACATTCTCTGGACCTAAGCAAGGATGGGTGATGTGCTTTGTAGCGTGAGCGTTTTGTCGAGTGGTGTTTTATAGTGGTGAGTGATCTTGTGACTATAACCATCATCCATGCGAATAAAACAACCTGTCTCCCTAATGTAGTACTATAAAAGGGAATGTGTGTCTTGGAGTCCTCCACTCAACTGTCATTCAGGTTATTGTAGTCTTGCGCATGCAGTGAATCCTTTCTAAGTCACTCAAGTGGTTGTGCATAGTTTTTGTAGTGAATTATTTTTCCCCACAATGCCTTATTAGCTTTCTTGCGACAATATGGCACGAAGGGCCGAATACATATTCAGGTAGGCATTCAAATATTGACATGGCATTATTACCAATGTTTGCTTATAAAGAACATAAGAGTGCGCTTTGTCCTAACGGTGCCACAGTGCCTACCCAGCCCCTGTTCTACAGTCTGCCAAATACTGAAGTTATGAAGCATTTTTTGTGTAGGCTATATTGTCGAATCTATGTCTAAATTCCTGTCCGCAGAGGCAATAGGCTCCAAGATCAAATCTCGGTAGTCCACCCACCGCTGCCAGATTTCGGAATGTTTTCGGCATACCCTTGCTTAGGTTGCAGTTATTTCTAGGCCAATACACAAATCCATGCCTTTCTTCCATGCGCCTAGCAGGGGCGGCGACTATGTCTTCCAGAGACTTGCTATGTTGCGCATAGCGAGGGTAAGACCAATGAGCAGCAGATGCTTATATCTGTTACCACCAATCACGTCCGTGCTATGTAGTAGAATTAATTTCGGGGACATGGAAAGATCCCAGACCAAAACCATGGCCAGGTATGCCACAATTCCACCCCTCGACCCCTGAACTTAGCAAGAGCGCTGCAAGCCAATACTGTGTGTAGAATGGTACTGTCTTTGACCCGTCACAAGTGGGGGAGGCAACAAGTCCCACTCTCAAAAGCCTGTACTGTAGGCACAATGTTGATATTTAAATCGAATTAGACACAAACAGGATGAGATTGCAGCCCCATGAGGGGACTCTAGTGCCTCGGTCCGTTTGTCGTCTTCTCCAATTAGAAGCATACCTTCCAGTGGATTAATTTCTGGAAGGCATGTCAGACCATTAGTGTAGGCTGTTAAGGCATAGCGAAGTTGTAGATACTCGTAGAATTACCTTTTGAGACCTGGAGAATTTGGATTGTAGTTGTTGAAACAATTTTAGGGTTAGGCTGTAAATGACCCCCCCCCCCCCCCTCCCTCCCTCTAACAAGGAAATGCTGATATTATCTCACCCTCAAACACGGCAGATCAAACACTTGGGGAAGAAGTCTATGGTGCCATAATGGAGTCTCTCACGTGAGTCTCCCCGCCACCACATCCGATGCAAGGGCTGTCTCCACACCAGAATCACTACTCTCACCACAAGGAGATAGTGCATGTACATCTGGTCTGCTATATGAATATGTACAATGGGAGATATCTCCCATTATCCAGCGCTCAACTGCATAGGCTTGGTCATCCCTGGGCAATAACATCACTCGTTAAGCAGCCAAGTTGGAAGCCCCATGGCAAGACTGGATATCTGTGACTGCAATGCCTCCACAGTAGGTGGATTGGTAACAAGTACGCAGAACTACTCGGGAGGTGCTTGGCCACTGAGATAAATTTCGACGTTCTAGAATTGAATGAACATAATGATTTATTAATAGCGTGATATTTTACTGCAATGTATTAATGAAATTGTTTTAGAAGTAATTTGTATGAATTTTGTAATATGAATTATGTATTTAGAGATGATATTGATGCGTTTTAAACTTCTACCAATCAAACATTTAAAAAAAGGAATATTAGGCACCTAGTCCAGCCTCGGTGGCACAGTCTGCATTAATTTTCTGTACCCCCACACCCCTTGAAAGATTCGACCCTGGGTGGCCAACCACACTCTCCTGGCCTCCTATATTAGCACTGCCTGGTACTGCTATTGAGCAAAAGCCACTTGTCAGCAGGCCCATCCAAAATTCTAGCATCCATCTGAAAGTTTATCCCTGCGCTGTTTGCGCTTCGCCACGTAGAAACCAATGTCAACACCACCTGAACGTTCCAACTGATTACACGGAGCCTCCCCAGTGGGACATTGACTTTTACATTGGTCATCTGGGTATAAGATTAGCACATGGTGAACTATCAGTATATGGGGCAACCACAGGGACAGCATCCAAATTGTGCATAGGATAATAAAGAACCTGAACTATGCAACCAAACCCCCTGTCAGCCCACCCATGGCCCACCCAATGGATCCCCAAACACCCCTTCAGCACATTGTCTGGAAGGTTGAGGGTACAACTCTCCAGATGTGCAGCCTGTGTAAGATGCAATCATGGCTGTCCAGCTGTGGATGCTGTGGCCTCGTACCCACAAGGCTTGATCTTCACTACCAGGGTATGTCTGCCTGTTCCTTGTCTCGGGCTGGGAGGGCCACGACGAATGCAATCAGTGTCTGTTTCTCTTCGAGCTTGGCCTGTTGACATGGGTCACTGGAGAATGAATGAGTCATTGCACAGTGTTCTATGAGGTTTCCCAGGGATCACTTAATCAGTGCAGGCAAAGACCGCCTCAGTGGTATCAAAGAATAGTGTGCAGGTGTTATAGATAAGGCATAGGCAGGCTGGAAGTTAAAGCATGTAGGACATTATAAGGTCCCGGATGTGGGTCTTTGCTGCCAGAAAGGACTGGCACGGTTGCTGCACCGTTTTGGTGTAATCTGGGATGGTCCTGATATGACTAAAAGGGATTCCTGTATTCTCGCCAGCCTGAGGATAGTGTCACAATCGTTGAAATTGAGAATCCTATCTATTGACAGGCTGTGGCCTGGTGCCAGTGGGAGGCTTCTTCACCATAGCTCTACGAGCACATTTATTATGAAACTGGGAAAAAGAGTCTGGTGGGATCTAATTAGTAATCCACTGACCAAAAATTTTGCCCCTATCTTTGCAGTTTCAGCACTTTGGGAAGTGTTTCTGCGGGCCTTTCCTTTAACATCTTCCACATGCGTAGTCAGGCCCCTGTTGTGAGTCACCATGGTATCCACTTTCTTTTGGAGTGTGGGGATGACATCTTTGACACTGGACATCGGGTAACTGCTCTACTGTGTTGTGGCGATCTTGGGGCAGAAGCGTTACATCTGATCCTACTGCCTGATCATAGCATCTGATATGTCCCTGGACTGGGTAATGGTAGCCAGCAAATTTCCATTATCTAATGATGCGTGTGATGTTTCTCTGTTATCTGCGGCTGTTACACTTGCCCCAGTCAAGTGATCCATCATGCTCTGTTTAGAAGTAGGCCTCAGAGGTTTGTCCTTCATCACTGTGGTTGATTGTTGTTGGTATTTGCTGTGGTGACCCGGGTTTCCTCTCCTGTCTGGCATCTATGGTGATTGTACTTGGTGGATGAGGATGTTGCATAGACCACACCAACTCTAAGGCTTGGTCCAGCAGGTGTAGCAAGTGGGAGGGTAGCACCACTGCTCCCTACCATGTAAGGTGTGGGGGCCCTGCAGGCTGCACCGGGGTGGGGCCTGGCCTCTGAGTATGCCTCCCTCTTCCACCCACATGGTCGCAGGTCATTACAGACCTGGCCAGGCGAATGCGCTAACGCAGCAGCGGCACTTGCCCAGACCTCCTGATCTCTTTCTGGGACCCTGGCAGTGACACATGGGCAAAGCCACTCCGAAAGGACCTGCTACACACTTGAGTGCTGGCCCAAGGCCCCAGCACAGTCTCACCGCAGCGAACCAAGCACTGCCACCACCGCCTGACACGGCTGCTGAAACCCACAGGCTACATGATCTGGAGACTTCGGGTCAGCTCCTGGTTGTTACCCTGCCACATTGATGGGTGCTGTTACGTTCCCCAGGCCAGTGTGAGGCAGAGTAGGGGAAACAAGGTAGTAATACGGATTATATCGAATGCTGCTGGAGCTCGCCTAAAGTGTGTCTGCCTTGTTAGACTGCTAGGCCATGCCCTCTTGTAGTGAATTGTTTGACTTTCATGCATGGGTGTTTGATGCCTGATCTAGGTTCCATACAAATCAATGTCACCATAATTTGTGTCTCTGGACAGCTTTGTCGTTCTCTTGACCGTTTTTTAGGTCTCGTAGCGAAAACAGCGCGTAAGCGCTGTGTCTCGGCAGAGATCTTTTGTCACTGACTGTGCTTCCCAGGAGACAGTGCCGGCCTCGCGCATTTCCTGTTGAAGGAGGCGATTTCCACGGGTCACGCTCTCGCGAGCGCGCTCAGCCGCTGTCTCCTGAAGCTTCAAACACGCATGTGCATACACACACACATCCACCTTTTGTCTCCACCCGAGTCCTTCCTCCAAAAACAGAGCCCACCAATCCGAGAGCCCCCCCCCCACAGATGCGCACCTCTAAACTCTCCAGCAAACGGGGCCCCTTATGCCGTTGCTACTCCGCTAATCTTGTGGGAAATGCTCTTCACCTAGCTGATCTTCAATTGCCCACTATCCCGGCACCTCTTGCCCCCCTTCGCATGCCGCCCAGTGCCTTGCCCGCTCTCTCCTTTGCCCACTATACTGCACCCACCCCACCCCACCCCTCCCCCACCTCGCCTCACACTGTCTACACCGCACCTCTTCTCCCAAGCGCCCATGCACGCACATACACAAACACGCGCGCACACACACGTGCACCAAGGCCCCCCATCGCACACACACAAGCCCCCCCCTCCCCCCCGCCGCCCCCCTACAAGTAAGGGCACTTACCGCCACTCCGGAGATCTGCAGCCCCGCGTCACCGCTGCTCCTCGGGCAAGGCATTCGTGGGTGTGGGCTTTGCGCACAAAGCGGAAGTCCTGCCCCCACCATAGCTTTCGTTTTCAGGACTGGCGCGCGCCGTACATGTATGCAGGTCAACAGGGAGTGTACTACAGATCGATAAACGGTATGGGTTATTAATTCCAAACAGCGGCATCATCAGTGTCTTCAGATTCGAAAGTCAATAAATAGTCACGGATAGGCAGCCGAATATCCTTGGGTAGATTTTGCTGGTAGTATCACAGAATGTTAAGCAAGCCCTTCAGACAGCCACTGGTAGTGGGGACCCTGCTACTGCCCCAACCAAGGGCTCATTGCGGCTTAGCCAGTAATGGAGCTATGGCAGTGAAGCGTCTCAGTGCTGGACTCAATGGCTTGATATACCCCAGAATCTGAATCTATCGTATGTTTAGTCAGGGTGGAGATTAATGCAAAAACAGCCCCTCAGAATCCATCAACGGCAGTACAGTTCCAAGCTACGTGTGCAGAATTGGCATGGTCAGCTGGCCCTTTGGGACACTGATGTGACCTCGCAGGATCCAACCTTCCTACGGCCTTGGATGTGGTGTCCGTGCGGTGCAAATACTTATAATGGAGCATCTTGTGCCTGTGGTTGTTAGAGACCAATTTGGTCTGCGTACAGCAGTAATGCCAGGTGTTGTCTGGTTTACACACACGAGCGCACATGCAAATACATACAAAGACACCCCCCCTCCCCGCAGCAGCACACACACACACGCGCACACACACACATACAGAGACCCCCGGCTCCCCGCCCATACACAGAAGCGCACCCCCACCCCCCCCTACAATTAAGGCCCACTTACCGCCACTCCGGACATCTGCAGCCTCTGTGGGGCTCTTTCTCTGGCCAGGCACTCTGTGGGTGCGGGCTTCACAAAACGGAAGTCCCGCCCCACGATAGGTTTCGTTTTTGCCAGTGTGCGTGCGCGCGCACATCTTGTCTCTTCAGGCCGGCTTGCACAACTTCCTGCGAAGCAACGCGGCTTTGTGCAAAGCTCTGGCATTTTCCAGGTCTATGATGGACGAGCTCATCCGGTCAAAGATTTTGCTTTGCTTTCTGACACTTGCAGTCCTGTTACTGCTGTATTAGAATTCTGCACTACACGTTCCAGAATGCAAATCTGCGTTCTACAGCACAGCACCTTCTCTGGGGCATTGCAGAAGCTGGAAGCTCTACTCCTTTGGTACATGTGGTATGAGTTTCAAAATTAAAGGCACAATTAGGGCACCCTTCCAGTTGCACACATAGTTTCACTTTAGCTCCCCCGTGCTGCAGTGTGTACAGCCCATGTGATTCCTCTGCTGCACACATGGTTCGTCTGAAGAATCTCTGGATACTCTGAGGCTGCAGTATCTCAGGGCGACGGAGGTAAGTCCAACTTTGGGAAAAGTGCTTTTTGTTTTGAGGGGATTGCCATCTTTGTGTGATCCGCAAAGAAAGGTATTCTTTTTACTCTTTTGTCCACTCAAGCCGCTGGCATTACATGCACTTCCCTTTATGCTTCGCTGCCTAATGTTGTCATTTCCACCCCTTGGCTGACCTCTTTCCCTACTTACACCCAGGTCTCTGCCCCCCATACTGTTTAGGTTTCTGCTCTGCACCCCTCTCCTGTCATTCTTTCTGTCTCCTCTTCATCCCCCTCTGGATTGCTCTACATTCCGCACCAACTTTTTTTTTTTTTACACTTTGTGGTCAAACACTAGCCCAGTTATAAATACTAATTGACACCCTGTCCTCCACGCCTTTTATTTGGTTTCACTTTATTCACGTTGAAGTCTGCATCAGAATGACCGGATGCAGCCAACTCAGCCCCGTACCGGGATTTATACAATTTAAATTCTGCTTTGCTGGTGAACATGAATTCATATCCCAGGAGACGCTGACTTCTAAATATTGTGTTTTCAAAACATCCTAGTAAAATAACCAAAATCAGAGTAATTAGGTAAAGCTGCGTGTCGCCATTTGGCCACTTTGTAATTCCCCAAAATTTTTGTTTGAAACCATACCTTTTTTGCTTCAATTGGGTTACTTATAATTCCTATGTCCACCCTTTGCTGGAATTACCGGGCAACGCCCTGAGCACTCACTATTGGTTAGAAGGTGGCATAGGGAGAGCTACCTGCAGGGCTCATACTCAATGTGACAGGCAAATAATTGACTGTCTCAATGAAATGTTCTTCCTAAATCCATTATTTCACTTGTATATTTGTACTGAAACAGTTACTCAGCTGTCCCCTACATCGTCAATATTGTAGTACAATCTCTTTTCAGCAGGACCGCTGTAATCATAATGTCCAGTGCAGCCCCTTTCAGAAGTGATGCTCTACTCGTAGTGGGCAGCAGTAGCCCATTCCAGTATGGCTCCCACTTTCATGATAATATTGTGGTCTATGATTGCCCAATACAGCCCAATCTTTTAATAATAATAATACTGGATTTTGTAGAGCGCGAACAGCTACCTCGCTAGGAGGTGTCCCGGCGCTAGTAGAACACAGATGACCTGGGGCTAAAAATAGGGAAGCTAACGGGGTTGGGTGAAAAGCCAAGTTTTCAGTAGTTTCTTGAAGCAGGGTTCAGAAGGAGCCTGTTGAATTTCTTGTGGCAGGGTGTTCCACAGAGCGGAGACGTTTGCTGGAAAAGTTTGACCGCCTAGTCGAGCCTTTTTCGTGCGTGGGACTGCCAATTGAACACGGCAATTGGACCGCAATGCGCGGGTTTGGGAGTATCTCGGGAGGCGGTTTTTCAGGTATTCTGGACAGGAGCCATGCAGAGATCTAAACGCCAGCGTCAGTGCTTTAAATTTTATTCTGCTGGCAACTGGCAGCCAGTGCAGGGATCGAAGATGCGGAGAGACTGACTGCTTGAGTGGGATTCGCAGTAACAGTCTCGCAGCCGCATTTTGAACTACCTGAAGCTTTTGTGTCAGGTATTTTGGTAGGCCTAGGTAGAGTCCGTTGGCGTAATCCAGCCGTGAGGTAACAGTAGCATGGATAACCGTTTTTCGGCAGGTCTCCGGGAGGAGTCTCAGGATTTTTCGGAGATTTCTCAACTTGCTCAGGCAACAGCCGGCGACTTGTTGGATGTGGGAGGTAAAGGACATGCTATCATCCCATCTCACTCCAAGATTTTTTGCCGTGTGACTGGGTGAGGGGGCAGGGCCCATCTCCGTCGGCCACCAAAGTTCTGAGGCGGGGGTGGGACCCTTGCCAAAAAAGATAACTTCGGTCTTATTGGCATTTAGTTTTAATTTATGTGTTCATCCAATGTGCTATATCTTGGAGACAGCCTTTGAAGTTTGGAAAGGACACTTGCGTCATCTCAGAGTACGGAAATACCAACTGGGTGTCGTCGGCATACGAGATTGCCTTGACACCCCAGTTTCTGTCATAAAATGCTGTAAACTTCAGCTGCTACTATTCAATATAATGATACTGAATTCAATGACGTGGGAAGGCTGAAAGACTGAGTTGGTACTGCTAACTATAAAAGTTTTTATGGAGGTTTATCAGTCCATACCAATGGAGCTTCCATAATTTCTGCGAGATGGTACTTGCATGTCTGCTGCACTGCCTTATTTATAATGAATTGTTATAACTCTTGCCTGCAGTGCTGTTGTATTTTAAATGCAATAGTACCACTACTTTTATGCAGAAAGTACATCTTTAGTGCCTATGTAATTATAAATGCTCAGTATTTTTACACCTAAAATGGTCAGGCGCAAATATGACAAACCTTAAAAAGTTGCTTATCACAAATCATTTAATTTAAGCAGAAGACACGAATTATAGAAAATACCTTTCAATTTATTAGTACTTTATATTGTGCTGATAAAATGTCAAAGTACAGGAATTTACTGTCCAGCCCTACATTTCGTTCCCCCTCACTCAGTGCCCTTTAATAAAATATTGTGTCTCGTTTTATGTAATGCTGTCCGTTTTTAGAGTGTCTTCATCACCCAGCTGGCGCACAACGCCAAACAGCTCACCTTCTCACTTCTTGCACATAAAGGTATCAAAAACACTCATTAAGGAGCTAGTGACACACATAAATTCACCCGGGAGTCCTGGGATGCTACTTTTCCAGCACACTGTGAACATAAGGTGTAAGCATACTCGTGTGGTTGTTGGTATTTTTAGCTGCATAGAATATGTGAAAATATGTCCATAACACAGAAAATGTGACTACTGAGCATATTGTATAGTAATATGTACTCTGGAACCTTTCTGTCTATGGTGATCATTTTTCGTGTGATTTTCTCCTACAGTGCTCCCTAGTTTTTTTTAGAATACATTTAGTTTACTACCAATTCTTAATTTGTTCTCCTCACACCCCCCCCACACACTCACTCTCCTATCACACATATAACACACTCCTTTCACTTATACATACAGCACACACACACTCCGATCACTTACACAAAAACTCAGTCCACACACACACACGCATACACTCCTATCATTTAGACATACAGCATTCACACAAAATAACGCACCGATTATGTTTTGGGAAACTGAAGGCAGTGCATTAAGCTGCAAGTGTGGCTTGGAAAAAAGATGGCTGCTTGTCGTTTGGAGGTACTAGGCCTTGTGGGCGAGAAACTTTAGTAACACCAATACAGACTTTGCTAAAAATTTAATGCAACCCATTGTCATATACAATGCTAGTAACTCAAACTTTAATGCTGCGAGACCTATTGCATTGCAAATGCTTGGATTCTTTAATATTTTGTCATTTTTGTCTGTTTGCTTGGACGTTGTCACTGAGACTCCCTCTAACTGAGGTGTAGCTTTTACTTGTGAGTTTGTCCATGAGGTATGAGAATTGCATCTAAACTGATTTGATTGATGTAGTTTGTCTAAGGGTAGACTGAATGGAAACAGAACCACTATGAGACCCATCAGTAATGCAAAGCTTAGCTCTTCTCTCTGTAACCTGGTGGGTAGCGCCACTGCCTTTGGCAGGCACAGAATAGCTCTATCATTAGCAACAAGGGAGCAATACAATGGATTGTGTGATAACTCTGCCTCAGTGAAGTGTTTTCTTTGAAGTCCCTGTCTGACCATTTGAGTCTGTTCCGTAGTTCTGTTTTGGTGTGTTCTTTGAGCTGTCCCCACGTAGACTACAAGGATAGGCAGGACATTTTGCACCTTAAAACTCATGGATGCATTGACCTTGCAGAGCCCAGCGACCAAAACAAAAGCAAGAAGAGCTAAAGTGCATAATTCGCACACTCCCTTTAAAGTTCAGGTTTGGAGTGGGTAGGGCAACAAGGTACCAGAGGAAACCCTACCTACCCTAATCTTGTGTTAAGAGGCAGGCACTAGGCAGTCTGTCCTGTAGACTTTGGCATACGATATTAGTGTGGCTTTGCAGAGAGTCCGTAATGCAGGTGACAAAGAAGGGTATGGATGCCTTGGAGTATGTATGGGACACCATCTATAGTGAAGAATTTTAATAATTTCACTCCATGATTTTAAAAAACTGATACCAGCTGCAAGTCTTTTAAGTTAACAAGCCTATGCATTCATGTCTGGGCTTGTATCTAAGCTGCTCTCTTGTGGCAAGACTGTCTGGCCCATGAGTCTATTCATAAATCTTGGTTTATAAGGGACCAGAAGATATCAGATACTGGCCTTTGGACAATGGCCTCCCTGTTCTTTGATGTAAACTAGTTTGAACCAAACTGTATGCGTCGAGTCATTGAAAAAAACTGTCAACTGTGAACTCTCCTTCTTCATAGATTTAAACATCCGCGACCCCTCCCAATCAGGCTTCAGGAAGAATCACAGCACCAAAACTGCCCTTCTCCCTGCGACAGACATTCTCTCCCTCCTCGACTAAGGAGAAGCTGACCCTAATCCTCCTGGACCTCTCCACTGCCTTCAACACAGTCCACACAACACAGGAATCCCGAACAAAGCCCTCGATTGGATGCACTCCTTCCTCTTTGGCAGAACGCAATGGGTCCGACTCCCTCCCTTCCTCTCGGAACCCACACTGATCACCTGCGGAGTCCCCCAAGGATCTGCAATCAGCCCCACCCTGTTCAACGTCTACATGTCCCCTGCTCGCATCCATCGTCAGACCACACAGACTCAACATTGTATCATATGCAGATGACACCCTACTCATCCTCTACGTATCCAACAAACCCAACATCTCCAAACACAACTTTCGAGAAGGAATGGAAGCAGTCACCAGGTGGATGATGAACAGCTGCCTTCAACTCAACACTGACAAAACCGTAGTACTCGTCATGGGCCCTCACCCTGATGTTTGTAACGACACCTGGTGGACCCCCACCCTAGGTGACTTCCCCCCCCCCCCCATATGGACCACACATGCAACTTCTGGATCATCCTAGACTCTGAATTCCAAATGGATCGCGGATCAACACAGTCACCTCTTCCTGCTACCGCACCCTCTTCCTCTGAAAGACCTTAAACTGGATTCTTCTTAAGCACAGGAAAACCGTCACCCACATCAGCTAACACCTATGGACACTACACTGGCTCTCTGAGAAGAGAAGAGTATCACGTTCAAACTTCTCACCTACGCCCACAAAGCTCTCCACAACACCAGACCCCTACATGAACCACCGCCTCTT
The DNA here is from genome assembly GCF_964263255.1 of Lissotriton vulgaris. Classification (NCBI taxonomy): domain Eukaryota; kingdom Metazoa; phylum Chordata; class Amphibia; order Caudata; family Salamandridae; genus Lissotriton; species Lissotriton vulgaris. The sequence goes on along the minus strand of NC_141699.1, from coordinate 546,333,031 downwards.
GTTCCACGCACCCCAAACATCACTCTGATCAGCCCAACTCTTTCTTTTGATGTTGCTGTGCATCAAGAAGACCAGGACTGGAGGATGCTCCTTCCTCTCCACCTCCGGCAGACACCAACACTTGGCAAGTTCTTGAAGAGCCTCAAGACCTGGCTCTTCAATGAATCACCGTAAATACACAGGAGCTGCCTCCCGCACCTTGAGACCCTTCTGGGTGAGTAGCTGCAGTTTACAAACTTACGATTGATTGAGGTGCAGTAATGCAGAAGCTGTTCACATCATCCTGGTAGCGACTTTGGCATGGCCAAACTAATGATTGCCCCCTTCTGAGCCATCACTCACTTCTGCATCACCATCACAATAATAGAGTCCAACCACCAATCTGGGAACCGTTGGTGATACAGTGGGCATAGTCAGTTTTGCTTTGACTTCTTGGGATTTTACAACAGAAACCAGAACTGTGCAGCTGGATTGGGATGCAGATGGATTCTTGTAATGGGCTAAATACTTTGATTGTGAGCTGTTATGCTTCTGCTGAAAATCCTGGGAACGGATATAAAGATTTTTAAATGTATTTTTTTTTTTAGGTCGAGCGTAGCGAAGTACCTATTGTCGGCGGGTCCGGGGGAATGTGAGACAGCGTTCGGCCACGCGCCTCGCTGTCTCATATTCCTCCTCAAGGGCGCGCACGGTGCCGTGCACGTCCCCTGCCTGCCATTCACATGCTCTCTCAATCACACACAGGCAAAGTCACGCATGCGCACACACATTCCCACGCGCACACACTCACCCCCCCCCCCTTCCAGGCATACACACACAGGCACGCACCCCCCTCCCCCACCACTCACGGGGCTCACGCGCGCACACACAGACACACATATCCACTCACTGTGCTCTTTTGACGCGTCCTCGCTGCGCTCCTTTTCTCCGGCGCATCTCCACACGCGGGGCACTTGTCTGGATCTTCACGATACCGCGGGCTCTCCCTCCATGATGGGAGCCCCGCATCAACGAGCAACACTGGCCTCTTCCGGCCGCGTCACAGGCCCTGCCCATGTCACGGGCAAGGATGCCTGACTTCCTGGTTTCGCCCCCGCCGGCAACACTGCTTCTTCAGCGTGAACTGGGTGGCTCGTAGGTTTCGTTTTTTTTAGGTGTTGGCACCACTTGTTAACTATAGAAAACGAACAGGTAATATGTATTTAAAATGGTTATTGCCCCCAGTCTTTCAAACTGAAGTGCGTTATATAAATGGGAGTACAACCCAGCGAGTTACTGCCTCAGTTGAAAATTGCTGTGGTTTTAATGCTCGTTATTTTGACAGGCGGTATTGTTTTTACTTCCCCAACCCCGGATTACATTTGGTTCGTCTCTAAAAAGTACGTAGTCCAGGTTTACAAAAGCTTCCTAAATTCTTCCGCATGCTTAGGTCTCTTCCTTTCAGAAAGGGCCAGGATTCGCTGGTTTACTGTTAGTCATGAAGGCGGGACTAACAACAGCACGTGCTATTTGTGAGTCGAACCGGAACTGCCCCAGGGGGCAGCAAGCATGGTAGATTTTAGGAATAAAGGATTCCCATTCACACTATGTAAATGCATGTTTGTGTATATTGTGAAAATGTGCCATTAATCCGGACACTCGAAAAATGTGACTGGCTGTGCCGTGTTAAATAATGACTGGTGCCATTTTTGGACCACTTCCCCAGGTTGGACTGTTTAGATTTCAGAATTCGAGGTTCCCTTTTAATAAATACTACAGGAAACAGCTGGGAAACCGAGCGGAAGGGCATGGTTCCTTTAACACGTCAACCAGAATTAAATAATAATGCGTCCGAGAGTAGATGGCATTGTTGTTGCTTCCTCCAGAGCTGTTAAAATAGCAGCGTTCGGAAGTGGGTTATTCCCGCCTAAGAATGTGATCTCTTACTTGGTGTGTTCAAGGTACAGTCCGGCAGCTTAATTTGAATTTACTGCGTGCTTTTTTTTTGAAAATCATTATTTGGATGAAGTAGAGCGTGCCTGTGGGTACTGTTGAAAGGGGGCACACTTGCTTGCAAATCAGGGGTGTCCAGTGTATGGCAAGAGGGCCAGATTCCTGGATATCAGCTTTGTTGCAATTATATAGCGCATTCCCGCTCTTTGTATGGTCCTGAAGTGCTTTCAGAATCCAAGTTCCAGTTACCGTTCTGGGATTTTTCTGAAGCATCGTCAGAGTGGCTTTTTAATATTGTTTTGGTTGTGTTTTGCAAGGCTAAGGGGTGAATCCTATTCAGTAGTATCCGGGATGGTTGGAGTAGACTAATGTATTGTGTAGTGGTGGACAGCACTTGGGTAGATCCTGTGCTGCATCTGTGTAGCTCATGCAGTACCTAGAGGCATGTGCCATGTGACATTGACGTTTGTTGTGTTCAATTGTCCTTTGCTTGGTTTCAGGTAGATGCATTTCGAGAAATCTTTTTATTTTGTTTGACTTTGGTACCATATTGCGTGTATCTGGAAGGTTTCATTTTACTTCTCCAGAATGGTTGGTATATAATCTGGTAAGAAGATGTATTGTATGCCAACATAACTTGTTAATTAAGTTTGCAACATCTTCTGTACTGCGGAAACATTTGTATCTGAAACATCACACGAACAAATGAATAAGGAGGACATTTATTTGCATACCACCAGGGACACTGCACAGCCTCCGAATTTTTAGAGAGTTTGACTTTTTAGCTTTTTCAGAACAAAGAGGGGGTGGGCAGTTTTAGATGTGGACGTGATCACCGCACGCTACGAAACTTCCCAACAAATGCCCTCGCTCTGTTTTCATGATTTGCGCTTTTAAAGACTTTAATGCACAAACCCCATTGAATGTCGTAAGTTATATTTAGATTTAGTTGCATCTCCAAGGTGAGAGGAAGCGGATATTCGTGTTGCTAAACCTTGTTCCTTAAGTTATCACTCCATTTAAAAAACATACCTAAAAACATTGCAATTTTTTTTTATTGCTGTCTCACGTAATTTAGAGCCGATTAGCTAGCTATTTTTGCAAACCCAGTTACAACCCAGGTGTGCTGACAGTCAAATTTGCATACGTACATTCTCAATGCCTGATCCATACAATCAGATTTTCTATTGAATGTGACAGTTTGGCATTATGGCTTATGGCTAGACCAGTCGACTTCGAAGCTCTGAAAACCTAGTTCGAGTCTCGGCAGGGAAGCTCAACATCCTGTGATTCTGGGCAAATCACTTCATCTCCCTGTGCCTAACAAAATGAATGTGTCTGTTTGTAAGACAACCGGTGCTCACGTAAAGCACTCAGATACATCCAAGTCTAGTTCCCGCTATATAAAACTACCTTCCTCTGACCGCCCCCCACCCCCAAAAAAAAAACTGCACACTTTGGGTTAGGCATATGGTTGTGGTCATTATGGATGGGTCTGCCTGTAAGATTGGGTGTATACCCTCATATCCCCCTCCATCTACGTGTTTACTGACCTATCATTCACAGCTAATTGACATTCTTGCCCTCCTCTTAGCACACAAGTTTCTGCCTCAACGGTATCAACATAGGGCCTGTGACACTCCCAGTGTGCTTGCCATCAAGTTCCAGCACACACGTTTATCATCACATCAAAGCAGGGCTTTAAGTGGGATGAAAAATCGGGGGGGGGGGGGGGGGGGGGTCTGGCAAAGAGGCGTGGCCAATGTTATTCAGGGTGTGTTACACCACAACCTCTATTCAATTAATATGGGTACAACCCCGAGCTTGCCCCGGAGGGCACAGTAAACCTGCATTATAAGATGTCCACAAGCTCTACACAACGTGCCGTGCTTTTGCTTGTTTCTCTCAGAGCTTCACTACGAAGCTACAGGGCTCAAATTGCTGGCACGCATTATTTAAGAGCCGAGCTGTATGTACGAGCCAACAATGGACCTATAAGATGCACCGGACTGTCACCCGCTTGTTTTAGAATGTTGCTCAGCTAAACAATGATCTAAATGTACCATAAAATCTCTCAGTTCTCTCTTGTTTAATCTGTATTAATCAATTGATATAACCTTTTACTCAGTTTTAGTTGAACTGATCTCGTGTTGTAAATCAGTGACTACATCTAAGAGTTAAGATAATGTGGTATCCAAGTACAAGGCACAGGTCGGAAAGAGAACTAGGCAGTCTGTCAGGGTGCACTAACCTGGAACTCAGGATCCCACATGAGCAGGAATATTTTCCATTATTCATCACACTCGCAGCTAACTCTACAATACTATTGAGGAGTTATACAGCAGGCCTGGGGGAAGGGGAATGATAAGAGAGTAGAGTAGACACTGGATACATTCACAGGCCAGGTTGTATAGCTAAACTTAATCTACACTTCTGAAGTGTTCATCTCTTAAAAGCAAAGGACAGCTTTAGTATAACTGTAGTTTGAACATTTGTTTTATCTTGAAGTGTTGTCTATGATATAGCTGCTGGTACTCTGTATTCTCACTCTGTATTCAATTTGAAACTAGGCCATTCTTCTAAGCTCTATCTACCGCCCTCCCTCTAACTATATATCTACCTCCCTCCCTCTATCTATCGCATCACCACAGCAGCACTCAGCACCACCACAGCATCACTCAGGGGCACCACAACATCACTATGCGCTATCACAGCATCACTGAACGCCAGAGAATCACTCGTCGCCACGACATCACTCAGCGCCACCACAGCATCAATCTGTGCAACCATTCAACAACTGGTTCAAATATGTTCTCTCAATGTTTCAAGCTTTATTATAAATGTCACAAAAAGATGTTACTATTTCACTTCTGTTCTTGGATTTTCGTCACAATAAAATACAATGAACATAATCTTCACAAAAGTTAATTACAAATGTTTAAGCTTTTGCCATTATAAATTACAATAACCTTTATTTACGTATTAATTATTTAAAAAAATTAAAAGCCATTGTTATTTGTAATAGCAATACATCTAAGTCACGTAAATACAACACATATTGCTTTACAAATGCTATAGGTGTCACACTTGCGAAAGTTATAACTATTGGCTTTGTGAATGACAAAGCTATTAATTTCGCTATTTTCAAAACCAACACATAAATAAAAAAGGTGTCATTCACAATACCAATAGCTCAAACTTTACTAATGCGAGACCTATTGCATTGCAAATGCTTGTTTATTATAGACTAAGGTCACCCTCGCAGGTTTGTGTCCTTGCTGCCGAGGCTCCAGAGGGTTCCTGGCTCTACAAGATTTTTTTTATTAAATAATTTTTCAAAAACCTTTATTGACGAATGTCACATGTACAATTTGCACTTCAGTATCAAATCAGAACATCGTACACAGCAGGTCGTTAACACAATATCATAGTCATAATAATAATACAATCATAATTCTGTGCAGCACGGAAAAGGCACCACCAGGAACGTAATGCTAAAGGAGATGATGTCACTGCTATAGAAATAGCGGCGGGGTATGTCACCAGGGGGCCCCATATATTTGTTGGGCAGGATCATGCAGGTATTAAGTCCCAAAATTCTGGTAACAGAGTCTGACATCTTGAGGCGTCATCGTGACAATGGGTGAACTGAAGCGCCGGCCTTAGTCCCCAACGCATTGCCACCCTGCGCTTAGCCAGAATGAGCAACACAGCAATTAGGCGTTGAGATGGGTCTGGACAGAATTTGACAAAACAAAGCAGTCACAACGGTGGGTCCGGCTGTACCGGGACGGAGACAATGTCAGAAATGGCCAGCCAGAACTCTGCCACCTTAGGGCACAGCCATACCAGATGAGCAAAATCTGCGGCAGGGGCAGCGCAGCCCATGCAACAGTTGTTGGGTATAAGTCCCAGTTTATGGAGCTGAACAGGAGTGCATAATAGTCTATGCAAATATTTAAAATGTATAAGAGAAGGCGATAATTGGGTGGTGATTTCTTCGTCTGGTTGCAGAAATAGAGCTAGTCAGCCTGGGCAATATCCTTGCCCCAAGCCAAGCGTGCTAGGACAGTAGAGATGGGGGTGGACGACAGCGTGAAGGCATATCATTTAGTCACTAATGTACAAGGAGAGGGGGGTGCATATAGGGTACAAGGAGAGGGGGATGCATATATAAAATCAAAGGCTGGCATTGTAGGAGGGGGCTGGGGAAACGTTGTGTAACTCCTTACAGATGGCGCGCAGCTGATTTTAAAAAAAGCAATGTGTTCATAGAACCAGAGGAATCGGGAAGAGAGAAAAACGTGTCACCCGGATAAAGATCCACCAATGACGTCGGCCCCAGGCAGATAGCCTGTCAAGACATGCTGGTTGGCTGGAGAGGAGGGAAAGCGGGATGTCGTATATTCGGCATGGCATTAGCCGATTGCATCGGAGCATTGGAGAGACGGTGCAGTCCAGACCAGGCCCAACGCAATGTCTCGACTGTGTTCACCTCAGCACGCAGGTGACCAGAGCGGTGGTCAACAGCCAGGGAGCTGCAATGTCGGCCTCAACCGCCACTTGTGGCTGATAAGGAGAGGGGTGAATCCAGAAAAGGAGGAAACTGGCCTGGGCACTTAAAATGTAACACTTGAAATTAAGGGCACCCATACTGCCAACTGCCATGGTGAGGGTAAGGCTTTCGTGGGCAATCCAGCCCAAACAAGAGAGATGATAAAGGAACGAAGTCCACAAAGGAAATGGGCAGTAAGAAGAATGGTGATGTTTAAAAATAGATAGAGGAATTTCGAGAGGACCACCATCTTGGCAATGGCTATGCGGCCAGCGAGGAGTAGTGGAAGTCTGTTCCAGTGGGGGTATTTTAGACTCGAGCCACTCCACTGCATGCCCAAAGTTGGCCCTCCAAACTTCATCCAAGTCCCTGCTTAGCCAAATGCCTAAATAGCAGGTGGGAACAGAGGCCCATACAAAGGGAAAATCAGGCGTAAAGGGTTTAGTGGCGTCGGTTAGAGGGAACCGCACTGATTTACTCCAATTCACCTGTAGGCCGGGCAATCCGCCAAATCGTTTTCTCTCTCGCACTAGTGGGCTGAGATTGTCTTGGGGATGGCGGACATACAGTGGGATGTCGTTGGCATACAAGGAGACCAGGAGGGAGCGGCCCGAAAAGCCTATGCCCTTCTGATTGTGGTGTTGCCGAAGTCTGGCTGCAAGAGGTTCTATAACGATGGCAAAGAGGATAGCGGGCATCCCTGCCGAGTGCCGTGCTCGATCGAAATGGGGTCTGTTATCTGACCATTGATGCGCGGAGGGTGGGTGTAATGGAGGGATATCTTCCATATGAAAATATTGCTAAATCCAATACACGGCAGGAGGAAAAATAGGAAAGGCCACAACGTATTGAACGCCTTGGTGGCATCTAGCAGAGCGGCGACAGCGGGAAGGCTAGGGTTGATGTGATGAAGAACCAAACATATGGTCCTGAGGTTATGCGCGGTGGCTGGCCAGGGATGAAACTAGACTGGTCAGGGAGAGCGATGAGGGACATGGGGGGAAGAAGGCGGGAGGCCAATAACTTATCAAAAATGTTGTCAATGTTAATAAGAGGAGTGGGACGATAAGAATCGTAACAATCAGCCGGTTTGTCTGGGTTGAGGAGTAATGTTATCATTGCATCGCGGAGTGACTGCAGTAAAAGGCTGTTGTCAAAGGAGTCGTTATACATGGCCACCAGATGTGTGTCCATGCTAGTAGCAAAAGTCTTATAAAAGGAGGCTGGAAGGCCATCGAGACAGGGGGCCTTATCACTAGGTAAACTGTTTATGGCAGCTAGTATCTCCTCCTTTGTGAAGGGCACATCCAAGTATTTGCAATGATAGTCCTCCAGCCACACCAAAGCGAGGAAGACCTACAAGGGGAGGGAGAACGGGGGTGTAAAGCTGCGAATAATAATCCATGAAGCGAGACTTAATATCGTCGGGAAGGTGGCTCTACTAGGGCCACCGTCTCGAAGAGCCACCATATGCGAGCGCGGGGAGGGGCATAGGAGGTTGGCTAAGGACTTCTCAGGTCGGTCGCCTTCGCCAGAACGACGGGCTCAGGCGTCCCTATTAAGGAAAGCGAGCTCCCTATCAGCCTCTTCAGCAAATTCCAATTCCAACCTATTCAAAGTGGAGCGGATGGGCCGAAGGACTCCCGCCTGCTTGTAAATACACTTGCCATGTAATACTGTTTTGAAGCCTTCCCACAAGGTGGACGCGGAATCCACTGAACCGACGTATAAATCAAAATAATTGGTAATCAATGTCTAGATCACATCGCAAAAGACGGAATCACGGATGTTTGCTAGGTTTCGTCTGCACAGCGTGTAGGAAGCCGGCAGAGTCCAGTAAGTCCCCATGGGTATGGCAGAGGTTAGGTTAAAGTAGATAATATCTTACTCTCCATTTAGTGGTAGCTGGGCTGAGCAGTTAGGTTTTTCAAGGGGTAGTTCAAATACATTTGGTAAACTTAATCGTACAAAGCATGAACACACACTCAATGACTGACTTCTGGTCCATGTTTCTAAAAAAACTTTAGTTTGTTTTATTTCTAGGAACCAAGTTGAACTCAGTTGCAGGTAAGTTGACTTGTATGCAATACTTTCAGATTACTGCCAAGAGGTTTGTATAGCATAATATCATACTTTACATGTGAGTGCACTGTTTTCAGTACATAAAATGATGCTTTGTATTCAGGATCACAATCGTACAATTCAATGAGAGAGCAAAGCAATTTTAGGGGAAAAAGACTGGTGAGTAACTTAAAGGTAAGTAAATAGTTTTGAAATTGTCTCCGGGGGTTTTGGTCAACACTTGGCAAGGGTAAGACCAAGCTAGGTCCTGCAACACCAGCGGCACAGGGGTGGCTGGTTACAGAGGTCACTCGGCCCAATGTTATCCTGTTTAGGCTTGGGCCACATCGAACAGGCACCGGTTACAGGTAAGAACCTGCGGGTCAGGATACTGGCCCTGGGAGTTGAGGTGAGCACTGGAGAGGCCACCAAATTGCACAGGGATTGCACCACCAGTGGCACAGTGGCGGCTGAGTGAAGAGTGCAAAGGAGGTGCCGGGTCCCATTGAAACAAGGGAAATGGCTGCAGGCTTGAACCAGAAAGCTGGCTGAAGGAATCTCACAACTGGAAAGGTAAGTTGGATACCGGAGGGATGCCGGGACACCGGTTGTGCACTCCTAGCCTTGGGGGCTGTGTGTGCAGGGGTGTCTTTAGGCATCTGGTTTTTCCTCACTGGTTGCGGGGGACCCTTCATGTTGAGGCTGCAGGTGTCGCGGGGAAGTTCAGGAGAGGCCATCCAACGCTGGATTCCAGAACAGGATCAATGTGGAGACGTCGCTTGGTTAGTGGGCCACTTGGGCTGTGGGCGACCGGTGCAGAGTGGTACAGGGGTCATGGATCCGCCTGGATCTGGGATTAGGTTACATGGGAGAAAAGAGTCTTTGTTGAAGACTGCACCGGTCCCTAGGGTTCCTGGAGTTTGCTGGCTGCTTGCCACACTGGTTTCTTTGAGCAGGGTCGCTGGAGGAAGAGACAGGTAGGGCTGGGGAAAGTCAGTTGACGTCATCTTCTGCACTGCTCTTCAGTCCTTTTTTGTAGTTCTTCGAATCTGAGGAACAAGCGTGAGGGGAGTCCTTAAATACTACATTTAAGGGCGTTTACAGAGGTTGGGGGCATAAGCCCATGGCTACTGTCCCCTAGGATGACTACACCCTTTGGGTATCCCCTCCCTTTGGGGAGATGGGCACAGCCTTGTTCCTATATGGGGCTGTTTGTCCAAACCAAGATGGAGAATTTTGAGTAGAAGGGTTCACCTCTGTTCCTGGCCACCCTAGCGGTGTGCCAGGTCAAGGTGGACACTCCTACTCGTTTTAATAATTTTCCCACCTGTCCTGCCACCAAAAAGGCGGGCTGGGACAGAGAGGCAAGCATCTCCAATAGATGGAGTTGCCCAAATTGGCACAACACAAGGTGGAAGCCTGTGAGGCTCACCGCCAAGTGCTGCTGTTCCTGAAAGGGGTGGGGGGTATGAAGCACCTCAACCCAGAGCAGGCTTTGTTTCTGACCTCTGGGAGCACAAAGGCTCTCTTCTCATGAGGTCAGAAACCTGTTTGGTGGTGGCTGGCTGGCAGGGACCAGTCAGCCAATACAGTAGAAGTGAAGTAGTTTTTCAGGGGGTATCTCTAAGATGCACCCTTGAGTGCATTTTATAATAAATCCATCAGTGGCCTCAATGTGAGTTTCTTATGCCGAGACATTTAATACCAAATATCTCAGCCTTCAGTAAAGTCATCATGGAGCTGTGGAGTTTGTGTTGACAAATTCCCAGCCCATGGGCTCGAAATAGCTTTTCTGCACTTAGTGTCCAAGAATGTACTTAAACACTGTAGGGGCATACTGTTCATGCAGCTATGCCCTCACCTGTGGTATAGTGCACCCTACCATAAGGCTGCAAGGCCTGCCAGAGGGGTGACTTACCTATGTCACAGGCAGTGGACGGTAGGCTTGTAACACAGGAATGTGTGCCATGTTGATTCTTTTAGTTTAGCTTCTTCACAACATATAGCCTGCAATGGCAGTGTGTATGTATTTGGTGTGGGATCCTTTAGGGTGGCACAATCCATGCTGCAGCCTTAAGGGACCTTCTCTAGTCACAAGGCATTTGGTCCCACTGGTACCTATTACAAGTGACTTATGTGTTGGCCAGAGGTGTGGCAATTTTGGAAACAATAGTACAGTTTAGGAGAAGAACACCGGCACTAGGAACCTGATTGGCAGGGACCCAGTGCACTCTCCCTCAAAGTGCATAGGAAATCTGGCAAAAAGTGTGGGGGGGGGGTTTACTGCAACAGAAACCCACTTTCCTACAATGCTTGTACTATGCTTGCTTGGTTTGTCCTTCACCCTTTACCTAATCTCCCTGTGGCTGCACACATTTCAAACGTGCTTGGCTGCTGCATGTTTTTCTTTGGCCTCTGCCCTTTACCTAATCTCCCCTCATTATATTACAACCAGTTACTACACAATATATTATCTTTCTCTATAAACAAGTCATAGCACTTTTATGGAGATTTAGTAACTTATATTGCTCAACTGCTCCCCAAGTTAGAACTTACAATAAAAATTATTATTAATCTCATAGGCAAATCCTATTGCATTTATCAGTGCTTGTTGTTAGGATTACACTTGGTAGACAGCAAATATCTTTTTGGAAGTAAGGTGTCATGTAGTTCCTAAAAATATATAGGATCTGCGCATTCAGACAACATAAACTAAGGGTTTGGAGCCAATACTGATTCTGGACACCCCTGCAGGATATGTTAGCCTTTTGACCAGCTAGCTCACAGTACCACTATAAACCCCCTAACCTTACCAAGGAGTGCAAAGCTCCTGGCAACCATCGAATATGACAATCCTTGATCCTTCAGGGATTGTGGAAACAGTACTTTTAGCTCAATCACTTGTGCTCACTTAGTCTCTGAGAGATACACATAATAAACATTGGGGACATTTTCAATGAGTATTATTGAACTAGCATAATTCGAGTATAAAACATATGTGCTGCAACAATCATTAGACAGAAGCTAACGTAAGAGATTACAAGCACTGACAGCGTAAATTAAAGGTAGAATTCTACCATGGGGCTAAAACTGCGAATATATATGGGCATATATAAACTTGACAGTAATCTAGCGTACTCCTACTATGTGGACCCCATCTAAGTGTACCTAGCATGTATGTGGGTGTAAAGCCAAGAATCTCCTAGGAAAGAGCCAACCCCATTACCCGATGGGAGAGAATGAAGGAACCCGTCTTGGCCTCAAGTTAGACACCCCACAAGGGATGTTAAACCACTGCGTGTTGGAGCGTCTGCGTGCAGGGACCTCAGCGTCTTGTGTCAGCTTTTCCTCTGTCTATCTAGTGTAGGTATAGTTCTTGTATACCATAAAGATAGCCTTGGGGTTCCTAACGCAATCGATGTGTTGTGAGTAGGATTATGTAAATGAGCCTAAATCAATACATGCAATTATGTCAAAGTAGCTATTTCTTCCAAGTATGAAGATGACCATGACTTTTATACAGAGTATGTTCATGCAGTTATGTACTGTCATGTGCAGGGGACTTTTCTTAGAATCCTTGTGCATAATAAATAAGGCTAGTTTCAAGGAAACTGAACAACATTTATTCCGCATTTACTGGATAAAAGGTCAGTGCTATAACTGTTATGTAAAGTAAGGTAGGACAAAGGTGGGTGAAAGGTCATTTAACTATTTAGGCCTATATTGGGGCACATAAGAAAGGTAGAGGTTGGATCCTACTAAAAAGAGACTTTAGTGCAGCCCTTTGAACGAGGCTTCACCTGCAGAGTCAACGAAGATTGGAATAGCAATTTGGCACTCACTAAGGGCCACATGTAAGAAGCGTAATTCCGGTCGGTAACGGCTGAAATTACCGAATTTCGGCCGTTACGGATCGGAATTAGGCTACTGAGATGTAGGTGCCCAAATTGCTAATTCGGTAATTTACTCATTTGGGGCTAGATGTAGGTAGAATAGATTTGCCGATTTTTAATTACCGAATTTTACCGATTCGGTAATTAAAAATCAGTAAATCTAAGGGGTGGGTATGTAGGTATTCCAGATGTGCTGGAATACCGATTCGGGAGAATTCGGTATTTACCGATTCTGTAAATACCGAATCGGTAATGCCCATTCATTCCTATGGGCTTTGAAGCCCATAGGAATGAATGGGCATTACTGATTCGGTATTTACCGAATCGGTAAATACCGAATTTCACAAGGGTGCAGGGGGTGTCACTTTGACACCCTCTGGCACCCCAAAAATAGGCATGTGCGCCATGTGGCACAAGGCATGTCTGTCTGTCACATGGCTAGGTGTGCATGCACACCTGAATTCGGTATTTTAACACCCAATTGGATTGGGTGGTAAAATACCGAATTTGTAGGGCCTTTGGGAATCACAAGAGTCCCACCTACATCTGGGAATTCAGTAAATTTACAGAATCTGTAAAATCTGGCCACCTACATCTCAAGATGCCAAATACCGGTCGGAAACGGCCGAATTCGGCCGTTTCCGACCGGTATTTGCCACCTACATCGGGCCCCTTGTATTATAAGGAATCAGTAAATTACAGATTCCTTAAAATACCGAATCAGTAAATTACCGAATTAGCAATGTAGGGAGCACTCAAATGAGTCCGTTCCCCTTTTTGGGATTCGTTATTTACCACCAACTACAAGTTGGTGGTAAAAAAGAAAAAAAAATGTATGCAAATTGCTTCAGTGCCATGTTGCAGACATACATGCCCTTAAGGCATGTATGTCTGCAACATGTACACCCATTAACAATTGAGGGGTGCAACAGGGTTTCAAAGTGACACCCTTCAGTGTTTCCCCCCAATTACGGAATCGGTGCATATATATATATATATATATATATATATATATATATATATATATATATATATATATATATATATATATATGCCACGAACTTCGCCAAGACCCTCAAGTAAAACTCGTAAGGAAATAACGAAACCGGACCCTCACGGATATTTTGCCAGTTAGTTAATTTTATTCCATCCTTCGTGCACAGAACACGCCGCCATATATATCTTGAATAGTCTCTGCTCCTGGTTAAGAATGAGAACAGCACCCCACAGAGGTCTCCAAAAGATTTATTCAGAATAACAAATGACGGGTGTATGTGTTTCGGTTGTTGCCTGCAACCTTGCTGTGTGTGTGGTAGGATTGATGGTGGGCCATGCACAAATGATGCATGCCTGAGGGTTCCATTCTTGTATGCCCACAGCTTCGACCAGAGTACAAGAGGGGGGAGAAATTGCTTTCCCCATACATCATATGTTTTACTGCTGGTATCTCCTAGATGGTAGGAACATCTACGCTATAGTGAGGAAAGAGGAGACAGGCTTTCTTTAGAAGCACCAAGGCCCTTCCTGATACATTAGGGTATAAATGACTGACTGTAGCTGCTGTTAGGAGATGGCGGAGAGGCTTGCAATATCTGTTGTTAAGGGAATGCAGTCCTTTAAATGAAGAATTAGTTATTGTCTCTCTTCCGGATCTTTGAGGATGGGCTGTGAGTAGCGAGATGTACTTCAGTGGTGGGCACCCCACCTGGAGACTGTCCTGCTGGGCAGATCCTCCTCACAGATCAAGGCCAGGTCTGGAAGGTGGTCTAGCCAGACACATTAAATGGGAACTTGACCAAACCCGTTCCAAGGATGCAGACCTAGAATACACATATTCTGTCTGCGAAATAGGTATATGGGACCCTAAGACTTATTATTGTTCATTTGTGTTGTTTCTTCTACTAAGTGTGGGGGGCTACTCCAATAGAGCACTCGGAGTCTACTATGCAGCCACAGGTTGGTCACACTGACAGCCAGTTCATCAGAAGCGAGGGAACATCATCTGGAGTCTGCTATGAATGAGGAATTAGTGGAATGTCCTGGGTGCTAAAACATCTTGACTGAGGGAACGAAGCACCACCCCTGCAGGAGAAGCTGATTGTGGAAGGGACTCCCGTAATTGATCCTCGTGTAGGGTTTGTCTGGAAGACCATCCAATTGGTAGCGCCAAAGGAATTGTGGTACTGCTCGACTGTGCTGGGCAATCTTCGTAACTTAGCACTGTCGTAGCTAAAGGGGCACCTGGAGCTGTGTCCCTGAATGGTAGCCCTGAACCAAATCGGGGTATGGACCAGCTTTTGGCCGAAAAGGACTCTAAGTGCAGAACAGTCAATGGCCTGGTTGGTCATCACTAGTCCTAAAGACCACTTGACCAAAGAGAGGAGTCCTGGGCATGTCTCGTGAATAATCATGGTCATTATCTCTAGGGGTTATATGCTGTCGATAGTGTGTGGCCATCATGCTGAAGAAGTGCCAGGTACTCAATGGAGTGAGCCACGCTATGAATCGAGTACCCACTTGAGTGCTGGAGTGAGACACGGACTACCTCCAGCCACCCAGAAAAGGCAATCCACAGATGTCTCCACTACTGCCACGACCCTTTGAGTGATTCACTGTGCAGTCAGCTGCTGTTCAAATGCTTGGAAGACTGAAGTGTGCCTCCTGGAACCTCCCTGCTACCAGTGAGGTCCTGCTGCCACAGGAGGGCCAAACGAGAATTGGTACAACTGCTACAAACATGCTGAGAAACTATGTGCTGACACTAAACTAAATGGCAGTGAGCAAAATAACTATGGATTAAGATGTGGCCCAGAGTGATTACCAGTGGCTTAGATTAATTCAAGCAATCCATCCATCACTTTTTTGTTGTTGTATACTTCAGTGTGTCACCGCAAGGGGGACGTGCATGCCCTGACACGAGTCCTGTGCTCACTGTGTCACTGGCACCACGCTGTGCCTGGCAGATGAGCCTACAACTAGTGTGCAACTGGTTCTGTGTTGCTTGTGTTCTGGTTCAGGGGAGACATGGATTGGCAGTTCATGCTGGACTGGAGCAGGGTCAAGACTGATTAGCATATAACTGGGTTCAAACTGTGGTGACATGGTGTACAAAAGAATAATGACTTGGGATGCAGCCCAGAATAATTTCCAGTGGCTGAGAATAATTCAAGCATTCCATCCATAACTTTTTGGTATACCTTAGAGTGTCAACGTAAGGGGAACGGGTATGTCCAGACTTAGGTTCTGTGCACACTGTGTCACTGGAACCAAGCTGTACCCAACTCCCGAACCCATAACTAGGAAGAAACCGGTCCAGGGTTGCTTATATTCTGGTTCTGGGAGAATCTGGCTTGGCAGTTCCGGCTGGACTGTTCCCGATTGGAGCAGGGTCGAGACTGATTTGTATATAGCTGGGTCCAAACTGAGGCAACATGGTGTGCAAAATAACGATGGAGTGGGAGGCAGCCCAGAGTAATTTTACCAGTGGCTGAGATTAATTTGTGCATTCCATCCATCACTTTTTTCGACACTAAAAGAAAGGGCAGGATGGAGCACGAGCTACATTCATAGGCCTTGTCTTGAAATCTGGACCTGGAGGGGAAACGCACAATGGACAGCGGTGAGGAGTAACTGAAATAGCCTACAAAGAACCCTTAACCCCTTCGACACTCATGACGAGCTGGGCTCGTCATGGTGTAGCCCGCTCGCACACTGATGACGAGCCCAGCTCGTCACGCAAAGTGCGATTTTGAAAAACCCAGCGCGCTAGCGGAATTCCGCTAGCGCGCATGCGGTTAAAGGACAAAAACTCTCCCATAAATCTGGTATTTGTGCAACAGTGTACATGTAGAGTAATTCTATATTTTCTGTATAATAAAGTACGTTGATCTAATTGCCCTACTGAGGGGGTGGTGTTGATGCCTGAGTACCCCCAGCCTGACCTTCCTGACAAACCTGTAACTGCTCCTCCTTGGTACCACTGAGCAGAAAGTGTTGCAATTTGCAGAGCCATAGTGGAACAAGCAGTGGTTAAAGATCTCTACCCCCACAGTTGTGGCCCAGCAACCACTGCCTCCCCCTTGCCCTCCTGAATGAAGTCTCGCAGTTGCTAGACTGGTCTTCAAGCGTTTTTTCCCTTTCTTTTCACCTAAGGAGATGCACCATATCAGAAGGGGGCCAGGAAAGGTGAACCGGTGCAGATATTGCATCATTCTGACAGTAGTGGCCAGTGTCAGAGGAGAGGGGTGGGGCGAGGGGAGGAAGGGGGGAGGCGACGAACAACAACAAAAAAGGATAATAAAAAAAAGAACTTACCTGCAGCCTGCCACATCGCCGTCTTCTGCTCCTCTCATGGTTCCACAGCAGGCAGAGACTGCCTCACGCATGAGAGCAGCTTCAGAATTTGCCTGAGCGCCAATGATTTGTGCTCCTAGGGAGACTGGGAGCCTGTGCTTAGCTGTCTCCTACCCAGAAATGCAGCTGGGTTGGGAAGAGCATTAATGCGCATGACAGTTTGGCTGGCCTGAGACGGCCGGACAAACTGTCATGCGTATTGATAACAGTGCATACCACTCCCCATGGGTGCCTGTTATCCTCCTCGCCCTAACCCCAAACTTCTTGTAAACAAAATAAAACGATAATAAACGTAGTTTTATTATCGTTTTATTTGTATTTATTTTTCACCCTGCTGGCGGGGGGCGGGGCAACGCTCCTCCGCCCCAGTGGAGACCTAACCTGCGTGTGTTAATGTTGTCATGGGTTGAACAGCAAGTGATACTATGATTTCAAGGCATCTTAACTCTGCATTAGTCTGTAGAGCCTCCATCATTGCTGCTGAAATTAAGCAGTAGTCCCAACGGGGTTCAAAGATGGGCGCCTGCTCCAGTCACTAAAGTAGCTGGGGGTTATCCTAGAAGAAAAAAGTGGAGGTTCCGTGCATGAGCTTGGAAGCAAGGTAGGACTCCTGCGTAGGACTCAAACCGCGTATAAGCATGGGTGTTGTGGAAAAGTGAGATCTAGATGCATTCATGCAAGATGACATTTTTGGAGCCATCAGGAAGAGGAATAACTTGAATACTCCAGATTTGGATTGGTGTCACTACAACGCATGCTTTTACATCGCATGCCTTTACAACGCGGTTTTTACCACGCAGTCCATTACAACGCATAATGCTTTTAGGCGCTGGATAGTGAATTATTTAATTTACTATTCCAACTCCAGTCCCCGTGGATAGCAGGGAAGGTGTTGGATAGTAAATTAAATATATTCCCTATCCTAGAGCGCCCCCCAGCGCAATGCGTTGTAATGGTTTGCGTTGTAATGGTTGCGATGTAATGGTAGTGCGTTGTAAAAAATGCGTTGTAAGTGATGTTCCCCCCAGATTTTAGTGGTAAACTGTTTTTTTGGTATTGGAAATATCTGATTAACAGTACTTTTTGGAGTGGTTTGGTGCTTATGAAGGTATCCGATTGATGATAGTAGTTGTCTATTATGAAAACGAACTGCCCTTCTATGTACTCCTCTTCTTGCTACAGACCTTGCATTCAGGGGTGGCTCCTCCGCTAAGGTGGAGGAGCGTCACCCTACTGCTTTTTTGCAGTGAAACAAAGGGAAAATAAAATGATGATAACTCATGTTATTATCATTTTATTTTCTCCTACTTCCGCCTGCAGCTTTGCGTGAGGGGGCGGGGGCAGGGGAGGAGTGGTAGCGCCCTTCTAAGTGAGCAGTGACTGCTTGGCCGGCCCTCTCGGGCCGCCCTAAACAGTTTTGCATACTTTGCATATTTTCCATGCAGGCTCCATTACAGCCCACGTGGAGATAATGCCTTGGTCACATGACCTTTTAACCCCTTGCGTGCTCATGTCGTCTCCATACCGTCATGGACCACGGGCGGCGTGTGCTCATGATGGCGTGAAGCCGTCATGCTTCTTCTCCCACGCGGCACTAATTCTTCACCTGTGCGTGCGTATGAATGAGCGGGCGTGGTCATGACGGAACCACACCGTCATGAGCGCACACCGCCCGTGACTCATGACGGCGTGGAGTCGTGATGAGCACCGAAGCCCCACTCTCTCCCCCTAGCACCCCCGTGCCGCGGCGTAATTCGCGGCGCAGGGAAGGAGTTAACCTACGTCAATATTATTTTACAGTTCTTTGCTTCTCCAAAAATATATATTAATTCCCATGTTATTTACTAGCAAAGCTTCACATTACTATACCAGGCGCGGTGCGTCCATTGGGGCGTAGGGGCGTAGCCCCACTAAGCCCCATGGACTCACCGCATCCTCACTAAACTAATGATAAAAATATTAAAATAATCGCGCTGCCCGCCGGCCGGGAATACGGGAGACACCCGACTTTTCCAGAGTGACGGTAGGGAAGAGATAGGGCGGAATGGGCCTGCTGCAAGTGCGCAAGTGGATTTAAGGGCATAAACTAGCCAGCGCATGCGCAGATTGTTTTCCTTGTGCAGTTCCCCTTAGAGAGAGGACCAGAGGGCGGGCCGCAGCCCCCGTGGATGTACAGGGCGACTGGGCGAGAAGTCATGGAGCCCCCCCCCCAGCCAGGATTGGCTGGTCAATACTATAGCCCTCTCCCTCCCTCGTGCTGCGGCCTCTGTTTATGGGGTTTGAAGACCTGACCGGACCCAGGAATCCTTAAGAGGGCGGGAGTCGAGTCCCGAAAGAACCTCTCGGCCAGGGAGACCCGTTCGTTCACGCACCGGTATGATCAGCTGAACCTAAGCATCAGCAAGTGTGCATGCTTACAGATTGTCTAGGAGGAAAGTTCCTGTTTCAGAATGTTTTAAAGATTTTGTTATGGTCTAAGTGACGACGTTATGTACAGTTCAGCTGTGCGGTCTAGTCCTGTTCTTTTGTTATTGTTTAACTTTATTTTCACAATATTCCTCGCAGTCGCATACAGTGTTTTCTGTGCTTCATTTTGTTACCGTTATTAAAGTGTTCTCCTACTTTGGCTTACTTCCTTTAATTTATCTACTGAGGTGCATACTGCCCTGAATGTGTCACTGTGTCTGTACATTAAAGGGGTATAGTACATTCCCTTTCTGTTCAGGGGCCCAAAAATCCAAGAACCTGACTGCAGCACGGAGGTAAGGAGGGACAGCAGGGAGGTAAGGAGTGATAGCAGGGAGGTAAGGAGGGACAGCAGGAAGGTAAGGAGGGACAGCAGGGAGGTAAGGAGGGACAGCAGGTTGGTGCAACACGGAGGTAAGGAGGTACAGCACGGAGGTACAGTACGGAGGTACAACACGGTGGTAAGGAGGTACAGCAAGGAGGTAATGAGGAACAGCACGGAGGTAAGGAGGGACAGCAGGGAGGTACAGCACGGAGGTAAGGAGGGACAGCACGGAGGTAAGGAGGGACAGCACGGAAATTAGTTTATGCCTCACCACTGTCAAATGTCACCAGCCGCCCCTGTACTATACATGTATCTAAAGCCAAACCTATTGACATTGCCAATGCTTGTCTTGCTGTTTGGGGCCCATGTCTCTCCACAGCTCCCATGTGGTCTCTGCTCCCCACATGCAAGTTGTTGCTGTTTGGGGTTTTAACCTGCGACCTGCAGTTTACCCACAAGTGTCTGTTGCAGGTTCATTAATCTACTTTGCTATTCTGCCGCCCTGGTTATTAGTGTTTGTGTTTAGATGGGGCTGTCTGCCCATTCTTGCAGGTTCATTAATCTACTTTGCTATTCTGGCGCCCTGGTTATTAGTGTTTGTGTTTAGATGGGGCTGTCTGCCCATTCTTGCAGGTTCATTAATCTACTTTGCTATTCTGCCGCCCTGGTTATTAGTGTTTGTGTTTAGATGGGGCTGTCTGCCCATTCTTCCATGCACGTGTACACAGGCGTGTGGGGGCCGTCTGAGGCGGGGAGGGCATTTTGTGATGGGATTAACTGCTCTCGCGGATCAGAAGGCGCTGACGTCTGACACGAGACGCCAAGCTCTTGATGTCATTATTTCATTTCAGGTGATTAGCGAGGAGGGTCACGCACACAGGCCCTCCATGTCTCTGGGACGTCACTCGAGCGCTCGCGCACAGAGACTTTCTTTGCCGTCAGCATAGGAAATGGATTAGACAGAATAAAGACAGCCATAAACATAATAATGGCCTGTAGACTAAAATAAAACTGTCAACTAGCTAGATTAATAATCTTTCTCTCCCATTTCCTGCCTAATCACACTGCTAGGTGCGTCATCCTAAAACAAGATAAACTACGATGACCAGATTGTGAGAACAAATTGTGCGTGAATTTTCAGAAACAGAAGTAGGAATACAATTTTGCTTTGACTGGGGTTATATAATGAATGTATAGAATTCACAGCGCTCACCAACACAAGGAATACGACAGTTAGGCAGGAAGGATAATTGAAATGCAGTTAATGTTAATTTAATTGCTTTTTGATAAGGGTTGCCAATTTATCCTGCACTAGCGTGCATTAAAACTTGCCTCACTGTGTGTTGGTGGACCCTCACTGAAAACTGGTGTGGGTTCTAAATTTACCAACACAGAGGATATAACCCAGGACTTTCCTGGCAAATCCAGGAAGCAAAGTCACTAAGATTAAAAAAAAAAACAACAAATAAAAACTGGTCACCCACACATGACTCCAAGCACTCCCTACATCTGATCACAACAAATAGAACCATTCTCCAACCATGCACTGTGTTTGCTGGGCCCTCACTAAAAACTGGTCTGGATTCTAAATTTACCAGGACAGAGGATATAACCCAGGACTTTCCTGGCAAATCCAGGAAGCAAAGTCAATGAGATCCAACAAAAAAAAACTCTGGTCGCTCACACATAACTCCAAAGAACTCCCTACATCTGATCACAACAAATAGAACCCTTCTCCAACCATGCACTCCCCCATGGTGCAGCATGCTACCGGTTTAAGAATGTGCTTCGGTGACCTGTAAAGAAACAAAATTACCTTGCGAGGAGGGGCAGGGCCTTTGGAGAGGGCGGACCTTGTACCAAGAATGTTTCTTTTGCCCACTTCACCAAAACCCCTCTTTAAAAAAAAAACAAAGGTTGCCGAGGCTGGTGCCCTGTGGTATTTTCCCACCCTTAATTGGAAATCAGCCGTTTAAAACCTGAAAAGGCGGGCTGGAAATCCACCTTTGAAGTGGTTACAAGCTCATTTTCCCTGCCACCACGTGATATCTACTCACCGTGTGAACGTATATTACATCTGTAACCTCTTAAATATGTCCAACTCCGCTTATTCGGCCATGGACTCTTCCATCCATGCAAATCTTATCCCTCTTCTCTTCTCATGATATATACTTTTATCTTTGTGTCTCCAAAAGTCTACCCCGAAAGATCCCACCCATTCAATTGATAGGTTTCCTTTAAATATCTGCCGGATATGGAGAGCCGTTGGAGTTATGTGGTAGGGAGAGGCCAACTTATACAGTAAGAAAAAGCAATTTGTGTTGCGTAATGCAGCCCTTTTTGGAGATGTATTACTTTATTATTTTGACATTTTATACATGTTAGCACTATTTAAGCAAAGGTTTTTTACTAATTAGTACCAGTTTAGCATATAAATACAGCAATCAGCAACCGAAAGGTGAATGTTTGCATAGGGCCTGCCAAAGCACGGCAACCTGTGTGTCAGCTTTTTTTATTAACTTTTAATACGTTTAAATTAGAAGAAAAAAAATCAATAAAATCGGCATCAAATTATTTAGCAGGTGATTCTTTATGTGGCAAATGGGACAAATCCATAATTTTGCGGAAACTGCAGAATCTCAAAATTCGAATGGCTCTGTCTATACCTGTACCAGTATCACATGGTTAGTATCCTGCTGTAATGCCGATCCCAACCATAAATCAAAATTACTGCTTAATATCCTTTGACGCCCCTTTTATGTTTCAACTAATTAACTAATTATATGTCCTCCCTTTTGCTTTCGTTTTATGCATCCAAGATCTCTTAAAGCTCAAGGTTCAATTGAAAATTGTGTTTTTCTATAGTTGCAGCGTTATCTCCATAGTCATTCGACCACATGTGCTACATCTTAATGAACTTGTACTCCTGGCATTACTATCTTATATAGGAGATAAAGTACTCCCTGGCATACATTATAAGGATATTGCAAGGCACCATGGAGTTCTGTGATCATAAAGGGGAACAAAGCTGAAGGCGGAGATCTTTTGTAAGGTCATGGAACTCTGAGGTGACTTGCAATAATTTATGACAGGGTACTTTATTCCCTATAGTACATGGTCATGCCATTACCCTTCCCACAAGCTTCTTAAATCCTTGGTATGCTGCTCTTTCATCTGAAAGAAATTGGATGTTGATAAACTTAAATACAATTTGAATTGAATTGAAACTGACCACACCAAAAAAAAAGTTACATATTTGTTGCAACAAGATATTAGAATCAGTTTAATATGACTTTGGTTGGGACTACCGGTAGGGCTAGAGCCTCTATTGGACGTAGAGTTCAGGGTTTTTTAACTGATTGGGTGCTTAGACTAGGGCTAAGATTGGCTGTAAGGTCCTGGTCTCCTATTGGTTCTAGATTTTTAGGGCTAGTGTTGTGATTGGATAGTGTTAGGGCTAGGGTTTCCTTTGGCTAACGGGGTCACATGATTACTAGGGCTATAAAAGGCCAGGGTTAGGGCGTCTCAGCCCGGGCGTCGAGGCTAAGGGCGAAGAGGACAAGGGCAGTTGCCTGTTTGAGCCTGTTAAGGGCGAAGAGGACATGGGCAGTTGCCTGTTTGAGCCTGTTATGGGCGAAGAGGACAAGGGTAGTTGCCTGTTCGAGCCTGTTTGAGACTGGCAAGGGCCAGAAATGCTGCCCAATACACATACCTCCTTTATGCATCTATGTACTTACAATGTACTTATGGATCTACATAGTCATCACTTTCTTCTGATTTAGCATTTCCAATGCACTTCCCTATTTCTCAGCCTATACTTCGCTCAATAAATGCGACCTTTGACCCTGTCACCAAGTAGGTCGCCCCCCTCAGCCGCCACAAGGTCCCCCTGTGCCGCTGCCCGCTATTACTAGTCCTCTGTCTGCCTTATCGTCCGTTTACCGTTTATTATTTCTCTGCCTGATTGTTGTATCTGCCACTGTCGCCTCTGGTTTTTGCCCTGTGCCCCCCCCCCGCTCCCCACCCTCGTGCTTCCCGCCGCTGCCTCCCTGCGGCCCCGCCCCTCTAGTGCCCCATTCGCCACCCCGCTCCCGCCTCCAGCTGCTCCTCCCTCCCATAGCCCCTCATAAGGAGGCCGCGCAGCGGACGTGCGCAGCGGGCGCACCACACGCCAAAGGCAAGCCCGTCTGCGCCCGTCCGCACCTGGACCGCGCCCAGCACCAGAACCCCTGGCCCCCGCCGAAACCAAGAAACCCGACTGAGGGGGGCGGAGCCAGGACGGCGGCCAATATGGTATCCCGGGCTCCCGGCTCCGTCGACCTTCTCCCCCTGCTGCTGGATCCAGCTGTCGAGGCGGCGCTGCCGACGTATTTTCGGACGTCGGAATGGGACCTGACCCGCCAGGAGTGACTCCGGAGGTTCTCCGAGCTCGGGGGACGGAGATATGCCTTCCCGGTCGGTGTGGCCTGCGCGAGTCCCGGAGCCGGGTCCTCGCGTGAGGTTGCTGCCAGCTGCGAGCGGAACAACAACGGCCAGGAGGACCCGGAAAGTGCCGGTCACCCGCCGGGGCGTTTCTGCCCTGCCCCGTGCGGGACCCTGGCTCTCGCTGCTGAGTGCCGTCCCCCCGTGCCGGACGGACCCCCCCCCTCCTCCCCTGAATGCTGCCTTGCGAAATGAAGGCTTGGGGCATCGCTCTTTGTCTCCCTGTTGGAGCTTGACGCGACCCGCTTGCAGCAGACAGTATCTCGCGCTTCGGGGGATCGGACATATGGTGATTCGGCATTGCTCGGATGCACTGGGTACAATGCATGGGACCACCGGTTGGACAGTTGAGACGGCTATCACATTGTGTGCAACCGGGGGGACGCTCGGATGGTGCACAAGATGGCGGCTTTGGTGAGGGCTCCGGCGGCACTTATGCCGTGGGCCCCGTTTGGTGGTGTCATCCCCATGGAGCCGTGTCCGCCCGTGCTGATGGCGATGCACATCTCAAGAGGAGCGTGGGGATCGGATGCCCCCCCCCCCCCCTCAGTGTTATGGCAGCACAACGTGTGGATTGAGTTTGCATGGAAATCAGACCCCGGCACTTGTGGAGATACGAGTGCGCATGATGCTGGCATTTTTCCATGTGACTTTGGTTCAGTGACTCCCTCTCCAATCCTTGGTAAGGCCCGGATGGGTGTTTCTACACATCCCTACATGTTGCTGATAAGTGTGAGTTGGTGCGTGAGGCCTCCTTGATCGTTATAGAGGGACTCGTCGGAATGGCGCCTGGTCCATGGGCCCATGGAGTCGTTGGGGATTCCATCGGATGTGAGGCATGAGGGGACTCATCTGTTGCCCTTTTTCCGATGGCTGACATCGTCATGCTGCCCAGACAACGTGGACTGACTACTCTTACTGAACCGGACTTTGTCTAGCTGTGCGGGAGGCTGTCGTGGGCGGTGAACGGTTTTTGGAATGTGTTGTGTCCTAGTGTACTGCAAGATTTCCTGCCTTTCTCTGGACATCCCTTATTAATGAACTTTTGGTACCTTGATTGCTTGGCTACGTAATGTATGGACTGGGACACGTCTCTGATTTTGGCCGGGTGGGTCTGGGTTGCAGAGGGGCGATCGTTTTCCTCGGCTGCTGAGAGGGAGGGCCATCATCGAGGTTGGGTGACTGGGTGAACTGGCGTGGCGACTGCTGCTCTGTTTCGGTGGGTGTCCTGAATATTCTGCAACAGCGCTGTTATAATTGTACGCTATGCGGGGGGCCAGGGGCCTGTACTGGGCACCCCCCACTATATCTTTTTCTTTCATATTTCCCTTCTCTTCTATATTTCGGGTTCATACACTGGGCGACAGGCACGCTGCTAAGGGGGAGGCCGTAGCCGTAGGCAGGGGTGCAGGGTGGGGGGTTGGGGGGGTAATACTGTTTTTCCTTTTTCTGTTTCTAGGGCCTCTTTTTTCTCCTTTGTTTCTTTCGGCTTTCTCTTCACTCTTCCTCATCCTCACTTCTTTTGGGAACCGAGTAACGGGCTGCTCTCCGTACGTTCTGGTGGTACGAACTACAAGGGTGGATGTCTCTATAAAGTTTCGCGTTACGGCGGGCATACACTGTATTGGTGGGCGAAATGTATAGCTTATTGTTTATCCTGATTAATGTGCGTTAGCGCCACCGTCCTGCCTGCAGTATTCCTGACCGTGAATATCCTGACCTTTGCTAACCCCTTGCTTTGGTATTATTTGATTGTGCGGCAACAGATCCTGTTTTTCTTAAAACTCTAAAAAGAAACCTCTTTAACCCTGGTACCAATTTGGTACAGACATTATCCTGAGCTACAACGGGGCATTTGGGAGGCGGACTGTTGAATTCTTATGGCTTGATTGATTTGATTTGACTGCCTCTGAACTACTGGCCGGCTATGATGGTTTTAGGCCTGTGATTGTAACTGCTTTACGTAACAATAAAGGTTTACCAAAAATTTAAAAAAAAAAAAGAAACCCGACTGAGATACGACACCACCACCCTCCATGCACTTAACACCGGCCGACCAGCCGCCTGCTACCAAGCCACTCCGAAGCGCACCCACGGACCCTTCTGCCAAATCTCCAAATTCACCTGCGTCCGAGCCTACACCCCACCACCCGGACCAGACAACAACAACAACCACCTCAAGTGCATCCTTCTCAACACCCGCTCCATCCACAAGCACGCCGTCGAACTCTGGGACCTCCTCGACACGACAGCACCATACGTCGCCTTCCTCACAGAAACCTGGATGAACGCCCCCTCAGCCCCCGACATCGCCATAGCCATCCCGGATGGCTACACGATCACCCGAAAGGACCGCGTCAACCAAACCGGAGGAGGAATCGCCATCATCTACAGGACACCATCAACGTCACGACCAACTCCGAAGATGCACTCACCACCGCCGAACACCTACACTTCCAGATCCACAATGACCCCAAGACCACCCTCAGAGGAACCCTCGTCTACAGACCCCCGGGCCCACGCACACAATTCAGTGAAGCCATCGCCGACTTCATCAGCCCACATTCCCTCGCCTAATCAGACTACATCCTCCTAGGGGACTTGAACTTCCACCTGGAGAACAACAATGACAACAACACCACCACCCTGCTCGACAACCTTGCCAACCTCGGACTCAAGCAACTGGTGAACACCCCCACCCACTACGCCGGCCACAAGCTCGACCCCATCTTCTCTGCCAGCAACCACGTTGCCTTCAGCCACTCCACCGGACCACACTGGACCAACCACAGCTGCATCCACTTCACCTTTAAGAAGACCACATCCCACCACCGCCCGCAACGGATCCCCCGTAGATGCTGGAGCAAAGTCACCGCAGACCAGCTAACCACATCACTGAGCCAGAACCCACCAATCAACACTACCGACACCAACGACGCAGCCCGCAACCTCACACAGTGGATCGTCCATTGCGCCGACGCCATTCCACCACTGAAGAACCCTCCAGGCAACAGGAAAATAACATGGTTCACCGACGACCTCAAAGAATCGAAGAAATCCTGCCGAACCCTCGATAAAACCTGGCACCACGAACAGACGACAGAAAACATGACAGCCCTCAAGAATGCCACCCGCAAACACCACCAGCTGATCTGCACTATCAAAAAGACATCGTTCAAAGAACGGCTGAACAACACACACAAAACAAGGAACTCTTTAGCATCGTAAAAAAGCTCTCCAATCCCAGCACCAACAGCAACGACATCACACCGTCGCAAGACCTCTGCAACTCCCTCACCACGTTCTTCCACCGCAAGATCGCCGATATCCACGACAGCTTCGGTGTCCAGACACCTCCCCCAGCCACCGAACCAACGCCCCCTACAACCACCCTCAGCGATTGGACTCCCATCAGCACTGAAGACACCGCCCACGGTATGAACACCATCCACTCCGGCTCTCCTTCCGACCCATGCCCTCACCACATCTTCAACAAAGCTGACACCATCATTGCTCCCCACCTACGGAACGTCATAAACAACTCCCCTGCGTCCGCCACCTTCCCTCAGAGCTGGAAGCACGCAGAGATCAACGCCCTACTGAAGAAACCCACAGCGGACCCTAAAGACCTCAAAAACTTCCGCCCCATCTCTCTTCTTCCCTTCCCTCAAAAGTTATCGAGAAGATCGTCAATAAACAGCTGACCGCATTCCTCAAGGCCAATGGATCCCTCGACCCATCCCAGTCTGGATTTCGAGCCAACCACAGCACCGAGACCACCCTCATTGCAGCCACCGACGACATCAGGACCCTACTGGACAACTGGGAAACAACCGCTCTCATCCTCCTAGACCTCTCAGCCGCCTATGATACAGTCTGCCATCGTACCCTAATAACCCGCCTCCACAACGCAGGGATCCAAGGTAAAGCCCTGGACTGGATCACCTTGTTCCTCTCCGACAGAACCCAAAGAGTCCACCTCCCTCCTGCTCCGCGGCCACCGAGATCATCTGCGGGGTACCCCAAGGCTCATCGCTAAGCCCAACCCTCTTCAATATCTACATTAGCCCCCTCGCCACCATTGCACGCAAACCAAACCTCAACATCATCTCATACGCCGACGACACCCAGCTGATACTCTCCCTCACCAAAGACCCAGCCACCGCCAAACTCAACCTCCAGGAAGGAATGAAAAACGTCGCTGAATGGATGAAACTCAGCTGTCTGAAACTGAACTCAGACAAGGCGGAGGTCCTCATCCTCGGAAAAACCCCATACCCTTGGGACGACTCCTGGTGGCCCACAGAACAGCACTCTACAAATGTATTGATTGATTGATATATCCTCTAGAAAAGCTGAGCAGAAGAAGGAAAAACCATGCTGGCTTTGACAGCACGCATTGTCATGTGAGAACACAAGTGAAAGAAGTTATTACTTGTGTATTTCTTCTGTGCACTGTAATCCTCTCTACTTTTGTAATCCGGGCCCAGTGTTGTATTGTAATCTTTTTGCCCTGTTATGCTTCCAGTCAACGTTGGTTGTCGTTATGAATGGTTTGCTCTCAACTTTCTCCTGTATAGGACTCCGGAGAGTGGTTGTGTGGACGTCGCACTTTTCAAAACAAAAAATAGATAATAATTCATCTGAAAACATATGCATCGCCTCCTTCTCTTCAATATCGCGTATTTTCCAAAATGTAAAGCTCCCTGTTCCCAATCTCATCTGTAATGTTTTGCTACATAGGAGCTGTAAAAAATAAAATAGGTGAGGAGTACGGTCCAGTTATGCCAATCTGGTGATTCTGGGCAAATACCTTAATTCCCAATACCTAACAAAAATAAATTAAGCAAAAAAGAATCGGGCTTTGTATAACGTAATCTGCTGCTTGTGTGAAGCGCCCCAGTGCCCCGAGGTCGAGTACGTATTTGAAACTGCAAAAGATAAAACAAATCATAAAATAAAATAAAGACGGTATGGAAGCAGCAGAGCAGATAGGCCTGGGGTCTTTATCTCTACAAATGTGTGGTATGTGCCCTTCCCCCTCATTTTCGGTTGATAGTTCATGGCCTTCCAGCCCTCCCCCCGCCCCCCACGGAGTTCACACACATCGGTTCCTATGTAAATGTTTCAGAGAGACGGGCGCAGGACCCCTGGAAGGGAAGTAATTGTCTCCCCACAGCTGCTGCTGATAGAAAGGGTGGGGGTCTGAACGTGTTGGGGGACGAGCATTGTGTGTTTTAATTACCCCACTCGCTTTTCCTGCCCCCTCCTAGTGGGCAGTGGGTGCTGCTGGGGGCAGCAGATGGGGTGGGGGATAAAACCCCACTCCCTTGCTATCAATCCCTGGTTCCAGTCTCGGAACAAACTTCGGTCGGTGTGACTGCGTGATCATCCGGCAGGCTGGTAAATGACGCAGTAAATAACCTTTCGATTGGAAACGCTGTACAACCAATCAAAAGAGACACGAAACGAGTGTTCAGATGCGTCCTCGAGTATTGTTTACGTGGAATTCACATTACATGAAAGGACACAGAACGGACTAACAGATACTCAGCCAGCTATTAGGAGTGCTACGGTAAATGCCGATGTTTGTGGTAACTCTTATTTATCACCGAACATCGGAATGCCCGGTTACTCGCCGGTAATCTTCATTACACAGTCGAGGTTGTCCCGTTTCATTCCCGGGCTCATCCGCTTCCACTGCGCTAATCTCCAGGTCACAGCAGTTGACATTTCCAA
The DNA here is from genome assembly GCF_964263255.1 of Lissotriton vulgaris. Classification (NCBI taxonomy): domain Eukaryota; kingdom Metazoa; phylum Chordata; class Amphibia; order Caudata; family Salamandridae; genus Lissotriton; species Lissotriton vulgaris. The sequence continues at coordinate 546,303,225 of NC_141699.1, read as the reverse complement.
AGGGACGCCGGGAAAATCCTGGGAGAGGCGGATTCTGCTGAGGCAGGTACCAAATTCTGTCACCCCACAGTATTGGATTTTATCAACTGCAATAAATATTGCGCTCCAATATCACACCCTCCTGGAGCACTTGTAACATGTAGTCGGGCCGAGGAACAATACACAGTAAAAAGTATGCAACAGTGATGTTCTTAACACAATTACACCGTGTGGTTGGGTGGTGCTATGTGCTGCACACGCCGTGTTTCTCTTGGAATACTAACTAACATGCATCTCAATCCGGATAAAATACACTCTTAATCTCACTTTGCGCCCAGTCACCATCCCCTGTTCTTGCCCTAATTTATAAGATCTTGCATTTCTTTATTTAAGATTTTTTATAGTCCAGACTACTTCGAAGCGAATTTTACAATTGAGTGAAGCTAGACCACATACAGACAAATAAAAAACACTTCGTAGATTCCATTATGAGACTCAAACCTACAAATAACACTTTTCACTGTGAACTTGTTAGATCAATAAGGCAACACAAACTCTATATATGCTTTGAAAGGAGTTTACAACGGCCACGAAGGGGTGGCGGAAAAAACGTCATAGCACTTGATATATAAGTATAAAACTTTTTTTATCAATTTTAATCCGCTCTTGATAACACTTATTTGCCTTAAAATCAAAGTTCTTTCTTTAACTTCCCTATGTCTCGACTACTAAAAAAAAAACACACGATCTGTCCTGAGAAGTCCCTCATGGATACTGAACCCTGCCCTTGTCGTGTCTGGTTCGCTCGCGCCACTTTCTGTGGTGTGCAGAATGGCTCCCCAAGGAGGCGGACAAAAGCAATTATAGTGACCGCTTTAACCTGCCGGTGACGCTTTCCAAGTCTCAGACTGAAGGCGCCCGATGTCGTGACCAGTCTCAGGCGGCATTCACTCCAGGGGCGAGGAGCGCTCTATTAAGCAAAGACATAAACATGAGCAGCTGTCTTTCCCTATACACACTGACCCCGGGAGGGTGAACTCGGTGAAAAGGTAGGAGTGCCCCAGTCAACATGGTGTGCCCTCAACCCTCGAGGTGCGGGAATGCACAGCAAGTTATAGACCACCAAACACGCTGAAGCTCTGCACCAGCAGGGGAGGAAAGCGAGGCCTAAGTAAGTCCGTATTGTAAGGCCCTCGCATCTGCAGTGTGCAACCAGCTCCCGTGGTGGTGAAGACTGCCTGCACATGATCAATCAATCAATCAATCAGTGACACTTATATAGCGCGCTACCTACCCGTAGGGTCTCAAGGCGCTGGGGGGGGGGGGGGGGGGGGGGGTGCCGCTAATGCTCGAACAGCCAGGTCTTCAGCTTGTTCCTGAAGGAGAGGTGGTCTTGGGTCAGGCGCAGGTCGGGAGGGAGGGAGTTCCAGGTCTTGGCGGCCAGGTAGGAGAAGGACCTTCCTCCCGTAGTCGCTCTTCGGATGCGGGGGACGGCGGCGAGGGCGTGGTTGGCTGATCGGAGGTGGCGTTTGGGAGCGTAGAAGTTGATTCGGCTGTTGAGGTAGCTCGGGCCCTGGTCGTGTAGGGCTTTGTGTGCGTGGGTGAGGAGGCGGAAGGTGATTCTTTTGTTGACGGGGAGCCAGTGAAGGTCTCTCAGATGTCCGGTGATGTGGCTGGTTCGTGGGATGTCGAGGATGAGTCTGGCTGAGGTGTTCTGGATCCGCTGGAGTCTCTTCTGGAGCTTGGCGGTGGTGCCGGCGTAGAGGGCGTTGCCGTAGTCCAGTCGGCTGGTGACGAGGGCCTGGGTGACGGTCTTCCTGGTCTCGGTGGGGATCCACCAGAAGATCTTCCGTAACATGCGTAGGATGTTGAAGCACGCCGAGGAGACGTTGTTGACTTGCCTGGTCATGGAGAGGGAGGAGTCCAGGATGAAGCCCAGGTTGCGTGCATGGTCTGTCGGTTTGGGTGCGGTGCCCAGGGCGGGAGGCCACCAGGAGTCGTCCCAGGCGGAGGGTGAAGAGCCCAGGATGAGGACCTCCGTCTTGTCTGAGTTCAGTTTCAGGCGGCTGGTCGTCATCCACTCGGCTACCTCTTTCATCCCTTCGTGCAGGTTGGCTCTGGCGGAGGCTGGGTCGTTGGTCAGGGAGAGGATCAGCTGGGTGTCGTCGGCGTAGGAGATTATGCTGAGGTTGTGTTTGCGTACGATGGCCGCGAGGGGGCTCATGTAGACGTTGAAGAGGGTGGGGCTCAGAGATGACCCTTGAGGGACGCCGCAGATGACTTCGGAGGCCTCTGACTTGTACGGTGGTAGGCGGACTCTCTGTGTTCTTCCGTCGAGGAAGGAGATGATCCATTCCAGCGCCTTGTCCTGGATTCCGACGTTGCTGAGGCGCTGTACTAGGGTGCGGTGGCAGACAGTGTCGAATGCCGCGGAGAGGTCTAGGAGGATGAGGGCCGCTGTTTCTCCATTGTCCATCAGGGCTCGGATGTCATCGGTGGCGGCGATGAGGGCGGTCTCGGTGCTGTGATTGGCTCTGAAGCCGGACTGTGAGGGGTCGAGGGATCCGTTCGTCTCGAGGAAGGCGGCCATCTGCTTGTTGACGGTCTTCTCGATGACTTTGGCTGGAAACGGGAGGAGCGAGATGGGGCGGTAGTTCTTGAGTTCGGTGGGGTCCGCTGTTGGTTTCTTGAGGAGAGCGCTGAGTTCGGCGTGTTTCCAGCTCTCAGGGAAGGTGGCGGTGTCGAAGGAGGTGTTGATGATGTCCCGCAGGTGGGGTGCGATGACAGCGTCGGCCTTGTTGAAGACGTGGTGAGGGCAGGGGTCGGTCGGTGATCCGGAGTGGATGGAGTTCATTGTGCGGATGGTGTCTTCGGTGCTGATCGGGGTCCAGGCGTGGAGGGTGGCGGTGGGCGGTGGTTGTTCGGTCATGGTGTGCGTTGGTTGGTTGTTGAAGCTGTTGTGTATGTCCGCGATCTTGTTGTGGAAGTATGAAGCGAGGGAGTTGCAGAGGTCTTGCGATGGGGTGATGTCGTTGTTTCCTGCGCTGGGGTTGGAGAGCTCTTTCACGATGTTGAAGAGCTTCTTGCAGTTGTGTGCGTTGTTGTCCAACCGGTCCTTGAATGCTGTTTTCTTGGCGGCGCGGATCAGCTGGTGGTGCTTCCGGGTGGCAAGCTGCTGGGCGGGGACCTCAGCGGGGCGAGCTCGTCCGCGCAGTTGCTGATCCACTTCGTGAGGTTGTCGGCGGCCTGGCTGGGGTTCGCTGAGCTGGCAGGAGGGTGCTGGCTCAGGGAGGTGGCGAGCTGGTCTGCTGTGATCTTGTTCCAGCTTCTGCGGGCGGCCTGTTGCTGGTGGTGGTGGGTCGTTGTTCTCTTGAAGGTGAAGTGGACGCAGCTGTGGTCCGTCCATTGAAGCTCTGTGGCGTGGCTGAAGTCGATGTCTGGGCTGGAGGAGAAGACTGCGTCCAGTGTGTGTCCGGCGAGGTGGGTGGGGGTGGACACCAGTTGCTTGAGTCCAAGATTGGCGAGGTTGTCGAGCAGGGTGCTGGTGTTGCGGTCGTTGTTGTTCTCCAGATGGAAGCTGAGGTCCCCCAGGAGGATGTAGTCAGCGGAGGGGAGGGCATGCGGGCTGACGAAGTCGGCGATGTCCTCGCTGAATTGTGTGCGTGGTCCAGGGGGTCGGTAGATCAGGGTGCCTCTGAGGGTGGTTTTCGGGCTGGTGTGGATCTGGAAATGCAGGTGTTCGGCGGTGGTCAGGGTGTTGTCGGTGCTGGTCGTGAGACGGATGGTGTTCCTGTGGATGATGGCGATGCCTCCTCCCATCTGGTTGGCGTTGCGGTCCCTCCAGACGATCTTGTAGCCCTCTGGGATAGCGATGGCGATGTCGGGAGCTGAAGAGGCGTTCATCCAGGTCTCCGTGAGGAAGGCAACGTCAGGGGCTGTGGCGTCTAGAAGGTTCCAGAGTTCGATGGCGTGTCTGTGGACGGAGCGGGTGTTGAGCAGGATGCACTTGAGGTGGGTGCTGCTGGCGTTCGACTTGGCGGGTGCTGGTGCGAGGCAGGTCCGGATGCAGGTGAATTTGCAGGCGTGGCAGCTGAAAGGTCCGTGGGTGCGTCGTGGAGTGGCTTGATGGAATTCTGGGAGTCGGCCGGTGTTGAGTGCGATGAGGGTGGCGGCGGAGTACGTCCGGCGGGTCGGTCGGGGTCTGCGTGGGCCAGGGGTCCTGGCGCTGGTCGCGATCCGGTCGCGGACGGGCGCAGACGGGCTTACCTTTGGCGCTCCTTCGGCGCACAATCGGCGCGCCCGCTGCGCGTGACCGCTGCGCGTTCGCACGGTCGCCATTTAAGGCGAAGTGCGCGGGTGGGCGTAGCAGCTGGGAGGCGGGAGCGGGGAGGGAACAGAAAGAAAAAAGGGGCGGGGTCAGCGGTGGTGGCGGGAGCGGGGAGGGGAGGTGGAGGGCGGCGGGCAAACAGGAAGGAAAGCACTACCAGGCGCAAGAAAAAAGAATACAAACCAGGCACAGGAGGGAAAAAAACAGCGTTAACACGGGCAGAAACTGACAGGAAAAACAGGCACAAGTGTTGAGCAAAACAAGAAAAAATCCAAAACAGACAACAGCCGAGAGAACCGGCAGCGCGGCAGGCAGCGAGGCAGAGGGCAAGGCGGTGGGGCACACGCAGCAGCTGGTGGCCGTGCGGCGCGGGGGTGTCCCACAAGAGGGTCACACTCACCTGCGTCGCACGGTCGCCATTTAAGGCCAAGTGCGCGGGTGGGCGTAGCAGCTGGGAGGCGGGAGCGGGGAGGGAACAGAAAGAAAAAAGGGGCGGGGTCAGCGGTGGTGGCGGGAGCGGGGAGCGGGGAGGGGAGGTGGAGGGCGGCGGGCAAACAGGAAGGAAAGCACTACCACGGGCAAGAAAAAAGAATACAAACCAGGCACAGGAGGGAAAAAAACAGCGTTAACACGGGCAGAAACTGATAGGAAAAACAGGCACAAGTGTTGAGCAAAACAAGAAAAAATCCAAAACAGACAACAGCCGAGAGAACCGGCAGCGCGGCAGGCAGCGAGGCAGAGGGCAAGGCGATGGGGCACACGCAGCAGCTGGTGGCCGTGCGGCGCGGGGGTGTCCCACAAGTGGGTCACACTCACCTGCGTCGCACGGTCGCCATTTAAGGCCAAGTGCGCAGGTGGGCGTAGCAGCTGGGAGGCGGGAGCGGGGAGGGAACAGAAAGAAAAAAGGGGTGGGGTCAGCGGTGGTGGCGGGAGCGGGGAGGGGAGGTGGAGGGCGGCGGGCAAACAGGAAGGAAAGCACTACCACGGGCAAGAAAAAAGAATACAAACCAGGCACAGGAGGGAAAAAAACAGCGTTAACACAGGCAGAAACTGACAGGAAAAACAGGCACAAGTGTTGAGCAAAACAAGAAAAAATCCAAAACAGACAACAGCCGAGAGAACCGGCAGCGCGGCAGGCAGCGAGGCAGAGGGCAAGGCGATGGGGCACACGCAGCAGCTGGTGGCCGTGCGGCGCGGGGGTGTCCCACAAGTGGGTCACACTCACCTGCGTCGCACGGTCGCCATTTAAGGCCAAGTGCGCGGGTGGGAGTAGCAGCTGGGAGGCGGGAGCGGGGAGGGAACAGAAAGAAAAAAGGGGCGGGGTCAGCGGTGGTGGCGGGAGCGGGGAGGGGAGGTGGAGGGCGGCGGGCAAACAGGAAGGAAAGCACTACCACGGGCAAGAAAAAAGAATACAAACCAGGCACAGGAGGGAAAAAAACAGCGTTAACACGGGCAGAAACTGACAGGAAAAACAGGCACAAGTGTTGATACATAGAGAGACTGCTCAGTGGTGGACCAAACAAATCAACATAACAGCAACAGTACCCATTTTGTGGAAAGCCTAACTTTGTTTGTCCCTACCTGGTGCTGGAGAAGCCTGCATTCCCTCATGCTTGTAACGTTGTTAGTAAGGCTCGCGCTAGCACACGCGGCCCCGTGGCGCTAATAAATACAGGAGCCGGTATTCTGGTTCACACGTGGCTCCGACTCCCGTGCGGTATCCACTCCTCTTTATTTATACTCTCCAGCGTCTGACGTCACGAGTCAGCGCTGGAGCGCTCCGGCGGCGTGGGTACGCTAGACCGCTACCTCGCGCCCCAGAACACTACATTCCTTCTAACCTTTATCAAAAATTAAACATCAAAGTTACAGTGGATTATAAAAGAAAACAATGGATCTGTTACCTGTCTGCCAGTTTTTATTCAGGACGTCGCTACACCAGGTAGTCGGCTGGCTGGGAGGAGGGCGCTGGGTTTTTCCGCAACACATATCTGGACAGTCCTCCTCTGGGCATTGCTATCTCTGGTGTCCCCTGGATTGGGGTGCTGTTTTCTCTAGCCGGTGATGGTGAGCTCGATACACTCCCCCCAGGGGTGACCGTAGACTGCGGAGTGTCTTGTTCCATCCGGTCTCCCTCTTCTGAGAAACACGGATACGTCTCGGATTCCTCTCCTCTCTGGGGACTCCAGCTGGATTGCTCTAAGTCACGCTCTGGACCAGGCAGTGTCCCTTGGTGTGCTTTCTTAAAGAACGAGACGTCCCTGGTGACTGTTTCGGCTCCTCTTCGGGCAGTCACCATGGTGCCTGTCCGGCGAGTGACAGTCCATGGTTGATGTTCGAATGGGAGTCGGAACTTGCTTCCTGGGTAGCCATCTTTGACGTACACCTGGTCGCTTGGTTGTATAGTTGACTCGCGTGCTCCTCGCCGTTTGCTGGCTTGATCATTGGAGCGAGTCCGGTTCGCCAGGGCCTTCTCTTTACTGGCTTGTTCAGGAAACCACGTTGTGTGGTTCGGGAGTGTGTCTTTTACTATCCGGCCCATGGTGGATGCACCTGGTGCAGCCTCCGTTGTGACGTGTGGGGTCATTCGATACTCTCTCAGGAAGCTGTAAATGGCTTTATCTAGTGGAGACCCATCCGTGAGGGCTATGCGGAAGGTCTTATTGAGTGTGCGCATGAACCTCTCTACCTCCCCGTTGGCTTGGGGCCAGCGTGGAGTTATTTTGCGGTGATGGATTCCCCAGCTCTTTAGGTATTCTGCGAATTCTTGACCATGGAAGGGAGGACCCTTGTCCGTCTTGACTACTTCGAAGATGCCATGAGTGGCGATAGTTTTTTCAAATTTAACGATGGCCTCCGTGGCCGTTTGGCTTCCTACGATCTCTACCTCTGGATACTTGATGAAATCATTAATGATCACTAATGCGTATCGTCCATCAGGGAGGTGCCCAAAGTCGTCACTCACACATTCCCACGGCCTCTGAGGGTTGTCTTCGGTCACGACTGGGTGGGGACAGTCTGGTTGCCCCGCTGCTTGACACCAGTTGCCTGCTCTGACGGTGTGTTCTACCATCGTGTCCATCCCGGGGAACCACACCTTGGCTCTCAGTCTGCTCTTGGTTTTTACCATGCCTTGATGTCCTCAGTGTGCCAGTTCCACCGCCGGATGGGTTAGGCTGGCCGGCATGATTAGTCAGGAGCCTCGTAGCAGGCATCCTTGGCTGTCGAGGGACAGTTCTTCTTTGATACGCAGGATGGAATCCAGAGTTGCTTTAGCTTGGGGTGTCCTTTTGCTCAGAGAGTCTTGGATGGGGCGCCAGTTTCCAGACCGGACTGCGTCTGCGACAAGCTGGAGACATTCATCTCCCTGGGAAGCTTCAATGATGGAGGCTAGGCTCATGGGTAGCGGTCGGGACCTTTCTGTTACTAATCGGACATACTCCTCTGTGTCCTCGGCCTCTTCTCTCTCTTTCAGGGTGGCTTCTAGGGGCTGCCTTGACAGGCAATCTGTCGGGTTTGTTGATCCTGGTTTGTATTCCACTCGGTAGTCATACCCTTGCAGTTGGAGTATCCACTTCTCGATTCTCGGGGGTGGTTTCGACATTGAGCCCTCGAATAGGGGTATGAGGGGTTTGTGGTCCGTAGATACCGTGAAAGAGTGGCCGTACACGTAGACATGAAAATGTCGGCAGGCCCAGTGGATGACGATGGCCTCTCTCTCTATCTGTGAGTACCTCTGCTCCGTATTGGTCAAAGAGCGGCTGTCATAAGCGATGGGTGCCCATTCTACATTGCTCTGAAGCTGTGCCAAAACTGCCCCTAAGCCGTAGGGGCTAGCGTCCACGGCCACTTGGTGGGCTTGGAGGGGTCGAAGTATGAGAGGGTGGTGTCCACTGACAGGGCTGCCTTCGTGTCTCGGAATGCTTTCTCTTTCTCCGGGCCCCACTGCCATGTGGTGGCCGATTTAGTCAGTTCTCTGAGTGGCTTGGTTAGGTTGGAGAGGTCTGGGATAAAGCGCCCACAGAAATTCACCATGCCCAGGAAACTTCTCGCTTCCGAGACGTTTGTTGGGGCAGGGGGCTCCTGGACGTCCTTTACCTTGTCTGGGTCCGGTGCCACTCCTTGATTCGAGAATGTGTACCCGAAGAAACTGATTTTGTTCTGTAGGAACTGGCACTTTTCTCGGTGCAGGGTTATGCCGGATTCCTTGTTTCTTTGGAGAACTCCTCGTAGCCTCTGGTGGTGTTCTTCGATCGACGACGCTTAGATTAGCAGATCATCGCTCACGTTTAGAACTCCTGGGAGTCCACTGAGAACCTCGCGGATCGTGTTCTGAAATACCTCTGCGGCACTTGATATTCCAAAGTTGAGGCGCCGATATCGTCTGAGTCCTACATGAGTGGAGAAGGTGGTTATGTACTTCGAATCAGGGTGGAGTGGTAGCTGGTGATACCCTGAGTGAAGATCTACCTTGGAGAACCACTTTGTACCGTTGAGTTCCCCTAGGATATACTCTCCAGCGTCTGACGTCACGCGTCAGCGCTGGAGAGCTCCGGCAGCGCGGGTACGCTAGACCGCTACCTCGCGCCCCGGAACACTACAATGCTGCCGGGCCCGCTGCCTTAACAATCTCGACTGCGGCAGCAATGCGCATTCACAGCTCCACCTAGCGGTCGTGTGTTAGCATCGCACCCAGCCCAGGCTATTCAGTGGACCAACGATGGAGCACCTGCATTTTTCAACGATGAAATATACAATGAAGAAGCTGCACGGCGTGTATGACAGCCCTGCAAAGCTCCTCTCACAGTGTTCTGTTGCCCACAGTACAGAGAGTGGCTTCCCCTTTCACCAACGAACTGCTGCAAGATCCCCAATCTGATAGGGGTGGTGGCAGTGGTGCACTGGGGGACGAGAGCCAGTGAAGCAGTAAACAGAGTGCTGCACCTGAAGTGAAGTGAAGTGCTGCAGAGGAGGCACTGCACTGGGGAAGGCACATTGGAATGGGAGGATGCCAGCCCCGCCAATACTTTTCCAATCCTGATACCACCCCATTTGAGGCAGAGGCTATGAGAAACAACCAGCATAGGGGCTGAGAGCACCATACATCCCCTGGTGACCGCCTCTTGCCAATGCTACACTGGAAAAGTGGTGTACAACAATAGCAAGACTATTTTGCAGAGCAGCCTCCACGTGAGGAAGAAGTTTCAACAGCAAAGTACTATTCAAAAAAGCAACAGATCTTCCCTGGGCCTTCCTAATAGTTGTAGAGGGGAAGAGACTGTGAATCTCTACAGAGAGCCCCCCTGACAAGCCTGACTGCCGATATGACAGCGTAGATGGGAAGCTATAAACACGAACAGCCCCAGCAGATGTAGAAAATCAGCAAGGAACGAGGACTGTAATTTCAAAATACAGCACAAGAATGCTGATCTCCACAAGAAGCCAAAAAGCTGCCCCAGCCGAGAAAGCTGCCTTGGAAGTGAACTAAAACGAAATATCATTGACACTCCTGAAAGAGGAACAAGAGCACTTGTGCACCATGGTGGCAGGACGCCATCACTGCAGGAAAGAGCACATACACAGTGCGCCAGCAGACGGCACCCATGAGGACTTGCTACTCGCCCCACCACTGCCTCAGCAGAGACCATGCCAAGATGGCATAGAGACTATGTACCGTTGCATGAAAGGAGTTGCACCAGCTGGCCGACCAACACCACATGGCCTCCATTGGCCCATCAAGAAGAACGTCACATGGAGTGACCGACCCTGCCAAGCACCACCGAACCTAGGCAAGACCGAGCACCATGATGGTACAGAATCGTGGCGCAATTACAATGCTATCGAGCAGAGAGGAAGCGGAAAGGAGGTTACCCGCCATAAACGAAGCACCAAAGAGATCCCATACATGGAGATGATTAGAGGAGGTGCCCCGTGTAGCCCGATCGCAGGAAAGAGATTGTGTTCACCTTCACTACACTAGCATCATCCCGTTGTGGGCCAAAGACAGCACAGAGTGTCTTCCCTTACACTGCCTCAAGACTGAGTCGCCAGTGGCCCAAGACAGGCAAGAGGAGAGTTGCTTGCTCCAAGATGCAAGAGAAAGGCAGCCCTTGCCAACCACAGCTATCCTGAGTTGCAGCTGATATACCTTGTTGAGGAGAAGAAGGGTATAGAAGGCACTGCAGAACGGATCCTTCAAAGCACACCTACCTCCACTGCTGTCCATGAAATGGCTGACACATCTGAGAAGACGCCCCATCCTACAGACAGGACCGGACCTAAAAACGGTCCGTGGCGGAAGAAGATACATAGTCCAAAGGACGTGATGGAGTAAGCAGGAGGTCCCTGTGAGAACACGTGGCCTGTCGCCACTTCAGAGCTAGTGCAGAAAAGACAGACAATACGTGGCCCTTTGCAACATTTACAAAGAAGACATGTGGCCAGACGCCACATTATACAGGAAGCAAGACCCAAAGAAGAAGAGAGTGTGGCACGTTGCCACATTTTGCAAAGAAGAAAAGGAGGGGAGAGATGACCACAGGTGCACACAAGAAGTAAACAAGGGGACAAGAACAAGTACTCCTACCATTACCTGAGTGCACCAACTGATACAAGCTAGCCATCGGGGTGCAGGGACGTCACAGGAGAAATCCCAGCGGGAATACCAAACGTTAGCTGCCTACATACGCGAGCTGTGTATCTGCCCCACGCTTCACAGTGTGACCGTCCAGCCACCTGTCACTGGCTGCTTACAGTAAATGTCATCCCTGTTTGCTAACACACATGCAGAATAAGAAGAGCTGTACGAAGTGTCAGACGAGCTACATGACTGCAAAGATCCTGCAGCCACCCTTACTCCATGCAAGTCATCATCACCTGTCGTACAAGTTGTCTCATTGGAGCCACTCCATCATATGCCATGTGCATCACCACCATCCCTGGAGCATCTAGTAACACAACAGGAGTCCTGCACCATTACCATACAGAGTTACGATCTGAAGAACCAGTGACCATTTGTTTAACTGGCTTACATCTTAATCCCAGTAGCGAGAGCATGTTCTGACCAGGACACATCCACCCCTGATGTTGCACGAGTGACTGGGCGCTGGCGCAGAGGTGTTCTTAAGGTTGTCCAAATGAAGACACGTATGCAGCCCCAGTGCAGCCTACAGGCAGTCCCATGGCAACTCATCCAAGGGGACTCCCCCGTGAGTGAGCAATGGACTTTACTTTGCCCCACCAATGGATTCCAAGAAGTAGCATGACCATTCAACAGAGACTTCAACAGGTCCCAGAATGCCAAGACTGTCTTCAAGGGATCAAGCGACATCATCGTCAGGTATTCACAGTGGACTCCACCTACGCTCCTGATGCACCTACGTTTGACCTATAAGACCGAATGACATCACGTAGGTGGACTGTCACTCAACAGACGCAAAGCTGAAAGGTCCGGACTACATCAGCATCGTGTTTGTGTCCAGATGTACCTGGTTAAAGTATGTATATGTGCCAAGATGCCCGGGTGTTCGTAGCTGCACCTTTCCACCACCGTCCTGCGGGATGCATATCAGAACTGTGAGACTACAGTTATTTTTAGTTGTCTTCTCATTCCTTCCCACAGGTTGGGCCCTTGTTTTTTATTTTTTGTTTTAATAATATTTGGGAGCAGGGCACAAGTCCTAAAAAAAGAAGTGGGGGAACGCTGTCACCGGAAGTGACGTCACGACAGGAAGTGATGTCACTAACGGTGGCTTACACATACGGGCTCATTGCCTCCTCTCGCTCACACTGTGCAGCCCTTTAGAGCTGGCACGCAAGACCCCAAGGGTTCTACGCTGATTTCAATAGAAGGCAGCATGCCCTCGTGTCACAGCAGAGGATGCAGCTACAGCGCGGGCACACAAGGGCTTTCACTTGAACCCAGACTTCGAGAAAAATTGAGGCCCAGGTGCCTCGCAGTACACCTCGGGTGATCATGGCGCCTGGACGGGTAGCTGGATTATCTGAGCAGCATGAACACGGCATCGGGCAAACCAGTGGCGTAACGAGCGCAGCGTGCTGTGAGCTCCGATCTCGTCCCAGAGAGGCCAAAGAGTGAAGTCCAGCTGTTTGGCAGGGGGGGACAGCGTCCCCCCCGGTAAAATAAGTGGGGGGACGCTGTCCACCCGCGTGGTACCCCGACTCGAGCCCTGTTTGGGAGGAATGTTGTGTCCTGCTGGACACAGTCTAGTGTTTTGCCAGCCACTCCCCCGAGGGCTGGCCCCTAACCCACCCCACACCCATCCAACACAGGCTTCATCGATCAGGTGACCCCGCCGATAAAGGAGCTGGAATGCACATGCTCGTGGCCCGTTCCAGTAGCCTCCCCACTGTGTCTGTGTGATCATTTCCCTAGCATGTGGGCCTAGGGCCCACATCACAACAGCAGGGAAACAGCAGGTGGTTGAAAGCGGAGAGGAGTTGGCCTAACAGCTAATACTTGGACCTCTAATCTGTGGAACTGGGTTCGAGTCTCAGCAATGACGCTGAACATCCTGTGATTCTGGGCAAATCACTTACAGACAGATTCATCAAACCAGAATCGGCTCGCAAAGGGCCAGATTCTGAGAATCTGGCCCTTTGCGAGCGCTATTTTACACTACAAAAGCGCGCCCTTTCTCGCCAGCGCTTGATGTAAGTAGAGCTCTTGAGGCGGAAAGCCGAGAGCAGGATTTTTAAAGATTAATTTGAAAAATTGTTATTGTGATACTGTGTTATTTTAAAACAACAACAGCCTACCTCTTGGCTCCCCACGTGACTCCCTCCCCGCGCAGCCGAGTCAGGCGCTGCAGCGGGTCGCAGGCGAATCGCCGGGACACCAGGGCCACGCCCATTGGAATAGGCCACGCCCCCCTTTTCACTACAAAAGCGCGCCCTTTCTCGCCAGCGCTTGATGTAAGTAGAGCTCTTGAGGCAGGAAAGCCGAGAGCAGGATTTTTAAAGATTAATTTTAAAAATTGTTATTGTGATACTGTGTTATTTTAAAACAACAACAGCCTACCTCTTGGCTCCCCACGTGACTCCCTCCCCGCGCAGCCGAGTCAGGCGCTGCAGCGGGTCGCAGGCGAATCGCCGGGACACCAGGGCCACGCCCATTGGAATAGGCCACGCCCCCCTTTTCACTACAAAAGCGCGCCCTTTCTCGCCAGCGCTTAATGTAAGTAGAGCTCTTGAGGCGGAAAGCCGAGAGCAGGATTTTTAAAGATTAATTTTAAAAATTGTTATTGTGATACTGTGTTATTTTAAAACAACAACAGTCTACCTCTTGGCTCCCCACGTGACTCCCTCCCCACGCAGCCGAGTCAGGCGCTGCAGCGGGTCGCAGGCGAATCGCCGGGACACCAGGGCCACGCCCATTGGAATAGGCCACACCCCCCTCCTTATACCGTCATATAAGGATGTGCTGGTTTCGGAGGCGCAGCGGACGGGCGCAGCGGGCGCAGCGGGCGCGCCGGCGGTGCGCCGAAGGCGCACCAAAGGCAAGCCCGTCTGCGCCCGTCCGCGACCAGACGGGACCAGGGGCCACAAATCCTGGTTCCCCAACTCTCCAGGGCAGGACATATAGCTCGAGAGCCTTACACAGCATAGGAAGCACAGCTGCTGTCCAGTGCATGCATATCTATGCTCCTACAGAGCTCCCCCCCCGCTGCCCGGACTGTCAACACTCCTTTCGTAACACCTCCCCGTAGGCCACAGTCCAGAAATATTGCATGTATGCGTTAAACTGTGGATCATTGCCGAAGCATAGCACACAAATTGCCTTGCTGCTCGAGGAGCGCAAGCCAGACGCGATTTTCTTGACAGAAACCTGGCTCACGGCTCAATCAGAGCCTGATATAGTCTCAGCCTTACCCGCTGGTTACCACATCTTCAGATTAGATAGACCGGAAGGGAGAGGCGGAGGTCTGGCCATTATATTAAAGGACCAGTACCGTTGCCGAACTACAGTAGAAACCATCCCTGAGTGCGAGAGTGTGGAATTCTGCATAGAGTTCCGCGCAAATAGTTCATTCTCCGGCACTTTGATCTATCGCCCCCCGAGCCTGCAAAATTGTTCCATAGGTCTCTCCCAGAGATTATAGCGAAAAGAATTTTATCCTCTGCCAATTATACGGTTTTAGGGGACCTCAATCTCCATTTTAACTCCCCTTCAGACCACATTGCTAAGGAGCTAATAGATGACCTTGGAGCTCTTCAACTGGCCCAACTGGTCACAGCCCCGACTCATGAAAAGGGCAATCTACTCGACCCTATTTTTATCAACTGCATTGATCTGGCTGTTGACCAACCCACCCCCCTCCCATGGTCGGACCATTTTTTGGTCCCGTTTACCTGGGCTACCCACAAAGCCCCCCAGCTACCCCCTCAAGTCACAACTAGGAGAAACTGGTCAAAACTCCCCGTGGAATCCTGGATGCACAACCTGGACTCCACCCGTCCGCCACCCTGCCCAGACCCCAACGTGGCAAATGGAAACTATGTAGGTTGGATCACGAACTCACTAGATACGATCCTCCCTCTTCGCAGATCCTCCTCAAAGAGAATGCAGAAATCAGCCCCCTGGTTCTCCGACTCGCTAAGAGAGCTAAAACGCCTTTGTAGGCAACGAGAGAGAGCCTGGCGTTTAGACTTTCTCCCGGAAAAAAAGGCATCCTTCAAAGAGGCGATAAAAACCTACAGAGAAGGGGTCAGGATGGCCCAGGCAACTTACTACTTTGACAAAATCCTGGAAGCTAAATCAAAGCCCAAGGAAATCTTCCACATAATAAAACAAGTGCACCAGTGTCATCACTGCCCCCCCTCCGATCAAGACTCAGGACCAATGCAATGAGCTGGCGGAATTCTTTCATAATAAGGTGTTGAAAATCTACTCTACCTTCCCAACAATAGCCTCAACCCCGGATGGGACTGATTTACCCCCCTAGAATCCCCCTTTCCCCAGACCAGCCAACTCTTGACCACTTCCCCCTCCTGGACCTTGACACCCTTGGCAAAGTGGCACGCCAAGTTAAGTCGGGCTCTCCACGTGACCCAGCTCCTCCAGAAGTCCTGATTCAGGCAGGCGAAGCTACCTTGCCTGTAATCTTGGAACTTCTAAACTCGTCAATCTCCGCATGCTCAGTCCCCATAGCTTGGAAGCAAGCCATGGTGCGGGCGCTGTTGAAAAAACCCAACCTGGACCCTGATGATCACTCCAGCTACCGCCCCATCTCACTCCTCCCTTGGGCTAGCAAGGTGCTGGAGAAATATATAAACGCCCAGTTGGTCCAGTTCCTAGAGAACCACTCCCTATTACATACGTCCCAGACAGGCTTCAGACCAAAGCATGGGACTGAAACCGCCTTATTAGCAGTCACCGAAGAATCTCGAAGGATACTGGATCAGGGAGGATCAGTGGCAGTGATCCTCCTTGATCTAAGTGCCGCCTTCGATACGGTCAGCTATGCCACCTTGCTGAACCGTCTCTATGACATCGGAGTTTCGGGTGATGCATTAAGGTGGTTCAACTCCTTCCTGTCTGATAGATCTTTTCAGATCTTCGACGGCGATACTATGTCATCCAGCAAACCTCTCAGCTGCGGAGTACCGCAGGGCTCTTCCCTGAGCCCTGTGCTATTTAATGTATACATGAAACCACTGGCTGGGGTAGTCGAACCGTACGGCATTAAAATCGTGTCGTACGCCGACGACACTCAGCTAGTGGTTTCACTGACCCAAGAGAACAACAGGCAATCCCCGGTAGGTCTGCTGAAATGTTTAGAGGACCTTAAGGAGTGGATGACCAACTCCTCCCTCAAATTGAACGGAGAAAAAACAGAGCTCATGCTCCTAGGCCCAGCCCCGCCAGTACCTTTCACTTCCTTGTGGCCCTGCGGTTTGGGCGCCCCCCACCCCCAAGGAAAGTGTTAAGAGCCTGGGAGTATGGTTAGACAAAAAACTCTCCTTCTCCACCCAGGCTACCAAGTTGTCCGCCACCTGTTTTGGCCTACCGAGAACCTTGAGGAAGGTCCTCCCTCTTCTGCCTCTAGAGGCCAAAAAAGTGGCAGTACAAGGCCTCATCCAGTCCCGCCTGGACTCAAACAATGCTCTATACGTAGGGGCCCCCGAGATGACCCTCTGGAAGCTGCAGGTGGTACAAAACTGCGCTGCACGTATCTTACTTCAGATTCCGCGAACCCAGTCAGCCAAACCTGGACTGGAAAGCCTGCACTGGCTGCCAGTGAGGCAAAGAGTGGCATTTAAGGCGCTGTGTATTGCGCATCGGGCCTTTTGGAAAACGGGATCAGCAATTAATAACAACCTTGTCATCCCCTACCACCCAAACAGGAACCTTCGGTCTACGGAGGCTTTCCTGGCAGTTGTTCCTAGAGTGAAGAGAGCCAGGACCGGGGGTAGGTTGTTCTCGTTGAACACCGCCAAGCTCTGGAATGCTCTCCCCCTCTCACTTCGGTCCAACCCTGACCTGCTCTCATTCCGGAGAAAGCTGAAAACATTACTGTTTGCCAAACCCTCCTAGTCCTATTCTCCCCTGCTCCGCCACATCTCTGCTTCAACTCAGCGCTTGGACGCCCGTGGGCAGCAACCGCGCTTAACAAATTTATTTTCATTTCATTTCATTTTAGCATTTGGGATGCATCATCCCAAATGCAAAAATCGCAAATGTAGAAATCGCTAAATTGCAATTAATTGCATTTAAGGAATCTCAATTTGAGATTCCTTAAATGCAATTCATGAACCATTTTAAAATTGCGAAATCGCAATCTGGGGCCGCTATTTATCGCGAAGTCTAACTACGTGGTAAATAGCAAAAACTTAGAAAAATGCACTTTAGTGCATTTTTCTAAGCTGTATGTTACACACATACATGTCCTTGGGACATGTGTGTGCGCAACACCAGTGGACATTACCATTTCAGGGGTGCAACAGGGTGTCCTTCAGACACCCTGGCCCCCTTGGAATTGCTTCCTTACTTGCGATTCGCCAATTGCTAATCGCAAATAAGGAATGACTCCCCATTCATTCCTATGGGTCTTTAGGCCCATAGGAATGAATGGGAAAGCCATTCCTTATTTGCGATTCGCAATTAGCGAATCGCAAATAAGGAAGCTGTAGAAATCGCTAAAATTATTGCGATTTCTCCATGCATCCCGTTTTGCGAGTCTTTAATAGCGAATCCTTAAAATTCGCTATTAAGGACTCGCAAAACAGTACTTTGATGAATCTGCAGGTTTATCTCCACTTGCCTAACAAAAAAGAATGCCTGTCCTCATGTAATGTAACTGTTGCTATGTAAACACTCTGATACCTGATTCGATTCGGGTCGAATTCACGCTATATAAAACTCTGCAAAAAAAACAATCGCCATTTTATGCACTTTGTCTCTTTTCTGTCCAGCTCTAAATGAGGGCCATATAAATTGCACGCCTACCAGTATTCGACTCATAGGGTCTTGCTTTTGGCTTCTCAAAGTTCTGCAGCCCAGGCCTCCTTAAAGATTGCAGAGAAGCTTCTTGTATATTTTCAGAGTTTTACACTGGCTGCACTCCGACAGCCCCGGCCATCGAGCATGTTTTCTGCCATTCAAGTGAAGCCTCGGTGCGCCGCTGTTTGCTGTCACGCAGTGCTGCTAAAAAATGTCAGCGGCAGATGCCGCGTCATTAGCAGTGAGTGCGTTTCTGCGCGCCGTGATGCAGTCAGGGCCGCTCGGACCGGCTTTATTCCCTCCTCAGACGCTGCTGGAAGCCGGCAGATGCTTCCGGAGCACCAAAGTCTTTAGTCCGGCGATATTCTTTTTATTTTTTATTTTTTAAATGTTTTTATTCATGGTTTTACATTTATCACCCCCCCCCCCCCGATCCACCGTATGACGGACAGTAAGTATACGCACATTAACATCATGAGCATTACATTGTTTTTTCCTTTTTGTTTAACCCATCGTTACATAAACCAAGCTTAAAAAACAAAATCCTATATACATTACAGCCTTATAGGTACATTAGATTAAATTATGTTTGTGAATCCCGCCATTGTTTAAGAGGGGTCCAGATTTTCATACCCCTTTTGCGCCGCTGATTACCTTTCCATTGATAAATGGCTGTCTCAATATTATGTACCGCCAGTAGCCTAGCTAGCCACTGCTGGAAAGAGGGTGCTAACGGGTCGAGCCAAGCGGAGGCTAGGCATAACCGTAGGACAGCCATCGCTACAAATATGAACTCTTGGTCACTTTCAATGCTATCTGGTTCATCTGTCCCAAGTACCATTGCCTCTTTTGACAAAGTTACCTCTCTATGAAGAACGGAAGATAAAAACCTCTCTTTGTCTTGCTTTAAAGGGATTAATCCGGGGCAAGAAGCAAAGCTATGTATAGAATCGGCTATAGGTAAGTTGCATCTCGGGCAACAGGTCCCTTTGCCGGTTCCCCATTTTGCAATCTTGTCAGGTGTATAATAAAGAAAAAAGCAGGTTTTGTAGAATTGTGCCTGAAGTTTGGTGGAGATCAGAATAGTTTGAGCTAGCTGATAGGTGTGTAGAAAGCCTTTGTTTGAAATCCTAAGTTTGCCTTGCCACTTCAATGATGTTTTCTCTAAGTCGTCCAGGAATATGGTCAACAGCAGCGCATAAATTCCACCTATAGTATGATTTTTAGAGTGTATGATCATTTCTACTAGAGTAGATTCTTCCCCCAATGTCCTGGCTCCAGGTTTGCGAGTTAAAAAATCCCTAATTTGGAGGTATTTAAAGAAATCCCGCCAGTCTAAGCTGTATTCTTTATTTAAAGCTTCAAAAGATTTAATCCCCTGTGTTGTAAACATGTCCCCTAATTGTGTAATTCCTATTCTATGCCATTTGCTTACACAATTGTCCTTGAACACCATTGGTGGAAGAATTCGGGGGCATATTACCAACAACTAGCGATAATTTTTGTCTCTAACTTGTTTAGAGACAAAAATTATCGCCGCACTTCGGCGATTTTTATCGCAGATAAACCTTGCTATTAGCAAGGTTTATCGCAAATGCGATAAAAAACGGCCGCAATGCATGAATATCGCTGAAAAGTCAGCGATATTCATGCATTATCGAGCAAATGCTCTTAGCCATGTTATCCACCTCCCATTGGATAACATGGCTAAGAACTGCTCAGGGCAGGTGTTAGCTTTTGGAGATATTCGCGCTTAGCGCGAATATCTCCAAAAGTTGGTAATAGGAGATAGCGATGTTAGGGACTGTTTCCAGTCGCTAACATCTTGGCACGCCCACTTTGCATGTCATTAGTGATAAATATCACTGACATGCAAAGCGGGGCCCAAGATGGCCGCTATCTCCTATTAGCTGTCACTAACTGGTGTTAGCGACAGCTTGGTAATAGGGAGATAATTTTATCTCCGCTTTCTTGGCTTTTAAAGCCAAAAAAGCGGAGATAAACCCCCTTGATAATATGCCCCTGGATTATTCCATATCGGTGTGTAGTGTGAGATTTGTCCTATTCCAAATGCTTCTCTTACAGCCTTCCATACTTTAAAACAGCTATAGAGAGTCTTAAATTTGACCTTTTTGTGGTAGCTGTCATGAATATGCCTCCATAGATAGCCATTACTAGAATTTCCAACTAGCAGTTGGAAGATCGATACTGTATGATCTTCTGTGTTATCCCCTCTTGTAGTAGTTCTTTACTATAAAGTAATACACATGACCAATAATATCTTCTCAGATTAGGAAGGGCTAGCCCGCCTCTATCTTTAGGAAGAGTGAGATATTTATATGCTCGTCGGGGTTGTGCATATGCCCATATAAATCTTGAGAATGTACGTTCAATTGAGGTAAGCCACTGGTTAGAGAATTCTAAGCAAATTGCCCTAAATAAATATAATATTTTTGGAAAAAACACCATTTTGATTGCGTTTGCTCTCCCAATTATGGAAAGATGAAGGTTATCTAGGGGTCGTAAATCCTTATGCATTGAGTTCAGTATTGGCTTGACATTAATATGCACAACTTCCTCCAGGTTTGGGGAGATGATAACCCCCAGGTAAGTTGCTCTCTTTACTACTCTAGGGTCGTCCATCACAGTTTTTTGATTTAAAACAATTTGTGTCTTCCCCTGATTGAGTGCATAACCAGAGACAAGTCCAAATTTCACCACCTCGGCCTCGATATTCAGCATTGCACCTATAGGATCTGGGGTGACTATAGCAATATCGTCAGCATATGCTAACATTTTAGTAGCGTGTCCCTGTGATATGATAGGTGCAATGCTGTCATTTTTTTCCAGGTAACGAATAAAAGAGTCTATGTATATTGCAAAGAGCAATGGCAAGCAAGGTTAGCCCTGGAGAGTGCCTCTGGATATAAGGAATTCCTTAGTTAAGTTTCCAATAACGGATACTACAGCCTTAGGATTAATGTACATTTTTTGTGTAGCCTGGATAAACCCAGTTTGAAATCCCATCTTTGCCATTGCTTTCCAGAGAAACTGCCAGGAGACCCTATCAAAGGCCTTCTCTGCATCCAGAAGGATTAGGGCCATAGGGTCTCCTGCAGTTCCTGTTCCATCAAAAAGCGTGATAACCCTCTGGATATAATTTATTGTCGACCTCTCGGGAACAAAACCATGTTGGCTACTAGCAACTACTTTTTGTATAATTGGTGCTACCCGGTTTGCCAATATTTTTGAATATATTTTGGAGTCAGCGTTTATAAGAGTTATGGGGCGATATGACCCCAGGAGTTCAGGGGGCTTCCCTTTTTTGGCAAAGATCACAATTTTAGCCCTGGACCAGGAACTAGGTGGTTGACCTCCAGAGAAGATATGAATAATCAAGTCAATCAATATATGCTTGATTTGATCTATAAATGTGCTTTAGAACTCTGAGGGGATACTGTCAAGTCCTGTTGCCTTCCCTTTCGGGAGACTCTTGACAGCCGTTAACATCTCCTCTATACTAGGAGTTTCCTCTAGAGCCTGTTGTGTGTTTTCCTCAAGGCTGCCGCTTTCACAGTTCTTTAGGTACCTTTCTATTTCGGCTATGTCCCCACTGCTATCTTCAGAGTATAATTCTGTATAAAACCGATAAAAGGCATCCCTGATTAATTATGGGTCTTTTAATTGTCCTGCCAGTGGGTCTTTAATCTCCCTAATTAAGTTAACATTAGTTTGTTGCCGCATTCGAACCGCCAATTGATGACCCACTTGTTCATTTACTTCATATACTAGTTCTTTTCGTGCAGTGGCTTTCCGAATTGCTTTGTCTGTAAAAATATTAGTGATTGCTGCTTTAGCAACTGCTACTTGGGCTAAGCTACGCGAGATATCCCCAGTTGGATCATCATCGCTGGTGGCTCTAACAAGATCTACTTCTGCTATCATGAGCTTATCCTGTAACCTCCGTATCTCCTCCTTCTCCTGTTTCTTTGATCTTACTGAGAATAGCATTGTCTCGTCCCGGATCCCGGCTTTTAGAGCGTCCCATACAATTTCTATTGAGGTGCTGTTAATATTCTCTGCTAGAAATTTGGGTATCCAATCTTTCATATGGAGACAATATTGGGAGTCATTCAATAGGGCTTTTTCAAATGTCCAAGGTGTTGGTTCTAGTTTAGCCAATCTAGTAGTTAAAGTACAAAAAAGGGGATTATGATCTGATAGTACGCTGGGCAATTTCACAATTTGACAGTCCTGCCTAAGCGAGTTTGATATAAGCATATAGTCTAATCTGGCGTGTGTATGGTGTGGATTAGAGTAATAAGTGTAGCCTAAATCACTACTATTAGTGTTGGAAGTCTGACAACTGTCCACAAGCCCATGTGCTAAACATAGATTCTTGATAGCACGAAATACTTTTGGTTTTCGCCCTTCATAAACCCAATCGTCCTTCAGAGACCAGTTGGACGGGAGATTTATGTTGAGATCCCCACAAACCAGGAGTGGAAGAGACCAGTGTGAAAGTTCGTTGGAGACCTCATCAATAACCACAGGATCATCTAAGTTACTCCCATAAATAGCACAGATGGTCATTTTTTGGCCTCTTTGGTAGGTTCATTCGGTGATAGCCCAGTAGCCAAATTTGTCAGTTTTGGATTTGCTAAAACCATAACAACTCCCTTTAGCCAAGATGGCGACCCCCCGTGTCTTAGCCCCTTGTGAGGTAGCACACACCAATGTATACCCTAGTGTATTCAAAATATGGCTCTGTGTTCCTTCGATATGAGTCTCTTGCATGCATACAATATTTTCTCCCCAGTTTTGTAGGCCAATTGCCACTGTTTGTCTCTTTTTAAGATCGTTTAGACCACATATATTTAAAGATATTATTTTTATCCTGGCCATAGTGCCAAAGCTGTTGACCCCTTCTTTCAAATTTCCTCTGAACCCTACATGCGTTTTCCTATTATTTTTTTACATGGATTTTAATAGCCTGTCCGTCATTCCCATTCTCCCATTCTCCCCCCCACCCCAAGACCCACCCCCCGCCCCCACCAACCTTGGAGGTTACCTGGCTGCATCGCCAGGGGTGTAGCGTCCGTCCGGAAGCCCCACCGTGCCTCCCCTGAGCCCTCCCCGCATGAGTAGAAGATTTACAAAAAGAATAATTAAGGACAAAACATAAACCACAGGCTGTGCCCGTTCTAGTAATCTATAATCCTATGAATCATATTCACAAATTCTAGTTTGATGGCTTGAACAGCCTAATACCATTTCTACTAAAGTTAAAAAGAGAATAGAGTAAGTTAAGAGCAGGGCATGAGAGAAAAAAATGTGTTGTTGTTTTTTTTTGGAGAACATACAGATTAACATTTCTCTTTCAGAATACCTTGAACCGAGACAAAGACCCTGCACCTAAGAAGGATAGAGGAAGGAAAAAAGGAGAGGAGAATAAAAGATTCTAATTCATTTGCCTTAATCCCCTATTAGAACACAATAGTATTAACCATTTTCCTGAGCTGAAATTTCATCAAGATATGCCCTAGCTTGTATCTCAGAGACAAAGCTACAAGTGGTCCCATTAAAGATGACCTTCAGTCTGGCTGGATTCTGCAGGTACACAATAGCCCCCAACTTCTGTAGGGGATCGAAGAACTGCTTTAGTTTCCACCTTCTTTTGACTGTAGCGTGCGCGAGATCTGGCCTGGTGAAGAAGGTGAAACCTTCAAATGACTTTTTACTGTTAGGTCTTGCCAGATCAAATATGGCATCTCGGAGAAGAGAGTTGCCGATAAACACCAGCATAGCCCGAGGGTATAGTTGTGGGGCCTGTACAGAGGGTACAGAGACAGAGGGAATCGGTGGGCCCTTTGTACTTCTCTGTCCCAGTCCGGCGATATTTTTAGCTGCTCGAGTGTCTCTTATAGTCCCTCCCAGGGGTTGCTGTGATGAAGGTTTAAAAATGGAACAGCGTCGACACAAGTATAGGAAGGTATTTATGGTTGTTCTATCCCCAGTGAATATGAGATTGAAGTAAGGCTCCAGTTGCCACTTGTCCAAGACCAATTTGAAAAGCTTTTAATGAAATATCTGATTGCGATTCTCAGAGGGGGCCCTCCAGGCTGCTCATTAATTGTCCCCCATCCTGACATTTTGAATGACACTCGTCGGTCTCCAGAGGGTCAGTGGGACCAAAGATGCCTTCTGCCTCACGTGAATATGTGTCTGTCCTTAATGAGCGAGCTGCCACCTGTCTGCCTCTGGGAACACTTGTCTTCAAGTGTGGAGCAATTTTTAGGCACAAAGTATGGTCTATTGACTTTGTAAATGTATACTATTCACTGTACAGTAATTTCCATGCACCTTCCTACAGAGGCACCGAATGCACTTTACAGCTTTTATTCCAAACGTGTACGTGTCAAAAACTAAAATTGTATCTTAGTTTCGATTTAGGCTAGAGACATATTTAGCTGCTTGGTAGACTTCTGCAACAAATAAAGACCACATTAGTACTTGGAAGTATTTTGGTCAGGCTCCATCAACCATTGCTCTGCTTGAGTGGCATTCACATTTTAGATCACAAATAGGAAATCATGCTTTGGGTGTTGCAATGGATAACCCTCTGAAGCCATTTTTTTTATTTTCTTATTGAGAGCGTCATAACATAACGTGTATTTGTAAAGCGCACATTCACCACTATGGGTATCTTGGCGCTGAATAACAGATGTTTGTTGTTACCCAACTCAATGGTACTCATTTGATCGACCTCAGATGGATGAAAGGCTGAGTGGACCTGCCGGGATTTGGACCATGAAGTCAAACACAGGCCCCTGCAGTAGACTCATTAGTCCACTGAGCCACGAGACCCAGCTATCACATGTTGGATCAAGCCCCATTCCAGCCAGTTGTTAATTTGAGTCACAGTCATTTGCTGTGATTACATTTTCCCCCATTATGTATGACTTTGTAATCTTGAAGGCGTGGGGATTGAGTGGTAAAGGAATCCATCTGCAGACAGCATACACTGACCCTCCAAGGAGCTGCCGCGTGCGGATAAGGCATTTGCTTTATTCAGCAGCGGGCGCCCGCACAAAATGTGAAAATGAAGTCAAACAAGTGACCACTGAATGGAAATCACGAGTGTTCCAGAAATATACGCCGCTGTGCTCTTTCCACATTCACATTTCGCCAGGAAAAACCTGATAAAATGTAAATGGGGTAACGTGTGCCATATTTGAGGAAAAACTCTTGTTCCACCCTTATGACAGATATCAATTTCCAGACAATTGTTTACCTGCATTGGAACACTTGCCACACAACACACCTTCAGCTGGGAGGCCTGCTTACCTTCTCACAGAGACGACATTTCAAGTTGCACAGATAAAAACTGTGACCCTGTTCAAAAAATTTCTCATACTGAGTTTTGGGACTCTGTAGACAATCAAGATACAGGGGTTAGGGATTTTTTTTATCAAGGGTAAAGACCATTCACATTTTATCTGGGAGGAATATACTTCCTTATAATATTGATGGAAGCGCTTTGCAATGGAGGGAGAATTGCATAGGGGCAACCAGGCCCGGTTCTAGCGGGTGGGCCAGGCCCACTCAAAAATGAGCCTGGCCCACTCAAACATGAACCGTGGCCCTGACGTCAGGGGGGCAACAGCAAATGCCCACGGAAATTAAAACGTTCATCTGAACGTTATTTTTCATATTTTTCTAGGAGTTACGTGATTGGGCCTAGGCTTTTTCTCACAGGCACCCCCAATCACGCTTCGCCTTTTAAGAAGGTGGGTTGTGCCCCCGCCCACTTGTGCAGGTACAGGGGCATGGCAAAGGGGAGAAATCCTTTTTAGGTTTTGCCTAGCGGAAGCTGCGCTCTGCGCAGCTTTTCCGCGCAGGCGAAATCCTGTTGAGAACTGTAGTGTGGCTTTTGTTCGGCCCTCGTCCTTGATTGGCTGGCTCCGTAAACGGAGCCTTGCCATTGGACGAGGGGCCTGTCCGTCAATGCCGGACCAGACACGGGGGCGTTCCCGACATTCTTTGGCTTTTGCCGACGTCACGGGACGCCGGGAACGCCCCCGTGTCTGGTCCGGCATTGCCGGCACTACTGCGTCTCTTTTCCCCCGTTTCCCGCCCCGTGACTGGCCGGCCGGCCAATCCTAGCGCGGCCGGCCGGAAGTGCCCGCCCCCCGCAACAAGAAGGAAGACGGCAAGCAGTATGGCGGCGCCCGCGGGGCTCCCGTGGCCTGGAGGGAACCCCGGGAGATGCGGAGGACGTTGCCGGTCTGCTTGCTTTTTTTTTTACTTATCCGCATAAAATGCACCTTGGAAACGCGTCTTTGGCACATAATTAGCTTCCATTCATATTTCCGAGCAGCGATAATAAATGCAGGGTCTTTGCGGCTATGATCCATTCCACTTACACTTACGCACATCCGCTAAATACCACTGGTGCTCTGTTAAGCACGCACAAAGCCGCGCGCGCTCAATATCGGCTCCGGACATCTTGTTCTGCCTGTCAGAAATGATGACGATTGCAGGCTAGAAACGTGGCTATTTATTTCTGCGTGGTTCTCCAGAGAAAATCCTTAAGATTCGAAATTTGATTCCGGCGAAGGTTCCTAAAAGCAAATTGAACCGGCGCGGAAAGCAGTTTACTTTCATGGTCAGTGCACCGGCGGTAAAGAACGCGGTATCAAGGCAAATGTGTTTTACTGAGAGTCCCCAGCCGTGTGCGTTCATATTTTAGCCGGCGAGTTTCCCTGACTGCCTGCTTTCCAGAGGTGCTGTTTTCGAGCTCTCGAACTCATTAATGTTTCTTGCTGTAAAGGTGCCTGGCAAAGCTTTCAGGGTTGGATTTTAAACAATACGCGAACTACAAAACATAAGGAAAAGTGCTCAAGGTCTATCCATACAGATGGCATTGAAAAAAAAATTGAATGCTTTCTATTTTTCAAGAGAGCATGCATTCTATAATAAGGTGCTTCGCTCCGCCAGGCGGTTTCCGCGACTTCATAAACTATGGTCGGGTAGTTTGTATAAGTCACATTAATTCCGCCTCATTTTACGGACCACTGCGTGCCTATAATTTATTATGCCCAAACCACATCTCTATTATCCATTTCTGCGCCGCACCTGCTCCACTACACTACTTTCATGTGTATTCTGCCCCCACCGCACTCCATAATAGGCCGCATAAGCAGCTCGCGCTCCCCTTGCCTGCAGGTTGTTAGCGCCGGGCTGGAGTCGGATCCATATCAGACTGAATCCTGAAACTGACTGACTGACATTTGCCTTAGCAGTGGCGGAGCTCTGCTGATAATGTCTGCAGCTGCTGGATTATTCCACATGCATCAGTCTGTCTGAACCTTTTTTTGTTCTTTATTCTATTACCAGAGCTCATCCGTTGGTTGCCCTAATTTAATAGGCTGGAAGTTGGTCAACATGTTTTCCTACGTTGACTGTATGAAGGGACACACTGGAGTTTGAAGTAGCTTCTAATACAGCTAAAAGTTGTAACCGGTTTTGGCATATGCCAAAGGCGGCCACTGAGCCTGTTTGTTTTCCAATAGAGAGGCTTCAGCAACCCCCTAAACAAGTGCCTATTACAACTGATGCTCCTAGGGCCTTTCATTGTGCAGAGCAGGTTGGCTCTGTTTTTACAATTTTGCTAATTTGGCTGTTAGGTTTGAGCACCTTGTCCTAAAAAACACAATACGTCCCTCACCCCTCACTGCTATTCCTCCTCAAAAGACAAAGCCTCTTGTACATGTTCTGGGCTTAATGGTTCTTTGAAAGCATGACTGGCAGGTGTTTCAGTCAGCCACATTTCCTGAAAAAGTCGGTGCTTGCATGACGCCAAGCACGGAAGGTGGAAGAATCCAATCCAGGATGCTCTGCCATCCAAAGTGGACAATTCTCCAAATGCTTCTCGTGGACACCATTGGCTTTAGTGAAACACGAAGATCTACCATGCTCTCATCACTTTTGTCACACAAAAGACGGCATCACGGGACCCTTAGAGTAGCAGTTAACCCCTTCAGTACACAGGGAGGCTTGGGCGGAGAGCCCGTGCTGGTACATCCGTGCTTGGGGTGGGTAAGGTGGGTTTATGGTGATCGGCACTGTTTTCACACCAGCACGCGCATATAATGTATGGCTACCTCGGGACCACACACACAAGTTAACCCCTTCAACACACAGCAAGGCTCTGCTGGAGAGCCCCTGCTGGTGCCTCACTAGTTTACCAGATCCCCAGGGGGCTGGCGACACGGTGGTCAGTGGCTGAGAGAGGCCGGCGATGTCCTCATAAACACGCCCCCAACGTTTCCCCACTAGCAGCTTTTCACTCAGCTCTTCGCAGACGCACAAATAATACATGATGGGAAAATGAACCGGGCAGCTGAGCCCAGGGCGCTGCTCGCCAGACAGCAGCCCGCTGGCTACTCAGGAACAGGTAGGACTTTTTTTTTTTTACAAATTAAGCGCTGACTCCACCTCTTGTAGACTCCTGCAGTTTTAACACAGGAATCTAAGGATCTGCACATGTTTTAATAGAGAACACCCATATTTTGCTTCCAATGTTCCAGAGATGCACGTTTTCCTCCTTTGTCGTTTGCTATATCTCCTAAGAATATGTGGTAGTGAGAATTGTACGGTGACATAAGTTCAGTGTGTTCTTTCAAGGCACGTGCGCCTGTAGCGCAACACTACCTGGTGCTTTACTTTTGGGGCTTGAGAGCTGATTGTTGGTAAACTTGGATGAGTGGGCGGATGGATGAGTGGGCGGATGGATGAGTGGGTGGAAGGATGAGCGGATGGATGAGTGGGTAGATAGATGGATGAGTAGGTGGAAGGATGAGTGGATGGATGAGTAGGTGGAAGGATGAGCGGGCGGATGGGTGGGTGGAAGGATGAGCATATGGATGAGTGAGAGGATGGATGAGCGGGTGGAAGGATGAGTGGATGGATGAGTAAGTGGGCAGCTGGAGGGAGGGACGAGGGAGCGGATGTATGATGAGGTCGGCGGGCGCCTGCTTTGATAGATGAGTGGGTACCAGAATGGACAAGTGGGCAGCTGGGTGGGTGAATGAAGAGATTGGCAAGTGCATGCGTAGATAGATGAGCGGATGGATCAGTGGCTGGGTGTTCAGATGGGTTAGATGATTGGTTGAAGTTGCTATTGTAAATGACAATGCCATTTATTTATGTTAAAAAAAAACCTAATAAAAATTGCCAATAGCTCTAACTTTAACAAAGGCAAAACCATTGCATTGTAAATGCTTGTTGGCACTGTGTAATGTGTGCGCACTGTCCTACTGCGCTGGAGAAAAGGAGTTTGTTGATACAGATTCACCTTTCCTGACCCCTTTAGCTGTTTATGAGATGGGCTGTGCCACAGAGTTTGAAAGGAGCAGTTAAGAGAATGTGTGGCTATTCTGTTTTTTTAAAAATCTGCAAAGGCCCAGCTAGATGTATGCTTCCAGGATGTGTGTATATTAGTTATTTTAAAAAAAAATCTATGAGTGCCTAGCATGACACGTACTTCGTGTATGCTGTGTATATTTTATATCGTTGTATTGTTATCATGACGGATGCAAGACACAACTACTAAAATGTCCACATAACTCTGGTGATTAATGATCCTGCTGGAGAGCAATATTTTGTCTGTTCCTAATGTTTAAATGCAGTTAAAGTGTATTTATGTAGATAGCTCAGTGGGTTACTTGCAGTACAGAAGTTACAATCCTAAAATAGGACAGTGACCTACGAACTGACATCAAAGAGCTGCATACAAACCTGAATGTTATAATTAGAACTTATTTTTTGGGGTGTTGCAATATAGTTAGAATTTACCCTGTCTTTCATTACTCTAAAGAGTTTGTTTTGGCAGATATACATTTTAATATGTAAAGCCAACTCTGCAACCACTGGGGTATGCTCTAAGTCCTGTTGTACTTCTCCAGACCAATCCCTCTTAAAACATGATGCCCACCAGTATGGATGACATTTGATACCTACACCTTGTACTCCTCATTGGCTTATGTGACATTCCCTATAGACAGATTTACATACTTGTATGATTCATTGTCTCTGCATGATGTAAGTACTGTGACACCCTACACTATAAGTAGCGCTATACAACAAATGAAATCGAATATGAGAGAGGGGCTACAGTGAGATGAAGGACACTGTTGGAGGGTGACAATTAGGGAATCCGAGGAGGAGGTCATGGGGTGCTACGGAAGGATGAAGTGCACTGTTGGAGGGTGGTAGTGAGGAAGTCTGAGGAGGAGGTGATGAGGGGGAGGGGCTATGGAGCGATGAGGGCAGTGGTGGAGGGTGGCAATTAGGGAATCCGAGGAGGAGTCAATAGAGGAAGAGGCTATGGAGCTATGAGGGGCACTGGTGGAGGGTGGCAGTGAGGGAATCCAAGGAGGAGGTCAAAAAGGGGAGAGGCTATGGAACGAAGGGGGGCACTGGTGGAGGGTGGCAATTAGGGAATTCGAGGAGGAGGTCATGGGGGGAGAGGCTATGGAGCGATGAGGGGCACTGCTGGAGGGTGGCAGTGAGGGAATCCCAGGAGTATGTCATGGAGGGCTACGGAGAGGTGAAGTGAACTGTTGGAGGGTGGTAGTGAGGGAGTCTGAGGAGGAGTTGATGAAGGGAAGAGGCTATGGAGCTATGAGGGGCACTGGTGGAGGGTGGCAGTGAGGGAATCCAAGGATTATGTCATGTAGGGGCTACTGAGAGATGAAGTGAACTGTTGGAGGGTGGTAGTGAGGAAGTCTGAGGAGAAGGTGATGAGGGAAGGAGGCTATGGAGCTATGAGGGGCACTGGTGGAGGGTGGCAGTGAGGGAATCCAAGGAGTATGTCATGGGGGGCTACGGAGAGGTGAAGTGAACTGTTGGAGGGTGGTAGTGAGGGTGGCTGAGGAGGAGGTGATGAGGGGGAGAGGCTATGGAGCGATGAGGGGCACTCGTGGAGGGTGGCAATTAGGGAATCCGAGGAGGAGGTCAAAAGGGGAGAGGCTATGGAGCGATAAGGGGCGCTGGTGGAGGGTGGCAGTGAGGGAATCCAAGGAGTATGTCATGGGGGGGCTACGGAGAGATGAAGTGAACTGTTGGAGGGTGGTAGTCTGAGGAGAAGGTGATGACAGGGAGAGGCTATGGAGCGATGAGGGGCACTGGTGGAGGGTGGGAATTAGTGAATCGAAGGAGGAGGTCATGGGGGGAGGATGGGAGATACGGAGAGATGAGGGGCACTGGTGGAGGGTAGTAGTGAGGGAGACTGAGGTGAGGAGGAGGTCATGAGGGGGATGAGCTATGGGGAGATTGTGAGGGGCACTGTTGGAGGGTGGCAGTGAGGGCATGCGAGGTGGAGGTCATGAGGGGGAGGGGCCGTGGGGTGATGAGGGTCACTGTTGGAGGATGGAAGTGAGGGAATCCGAGAAGGAGGTCATTGGCGGAGGGGCTACGGAAGGATGAGGGGCACTGTTGGAGTGTGGAAATAAGGGAATCCGCAGAGGAGGTCAATAGGGGGAGAGGTTATGAGACGATGAGGGGCACTGGTGGAGGGTGGCCATGAGGGAATCCAAGGACGAGGTCATAAGGAGGAGGGCCTTTGGAGAGAGGAGTGTGCAGTTGGAGGGTGGTACTGAGGAGATTCAAGGCCGAAGTCATGAGGGGGAGGGGCTTTGGAGAGATGAAGCGCACTGTAGGAAGGAAGCAGTGAGGCAATCCGAGGAGGAGGTCATTGGGAGAGGATGGGAGATACGGAGAGAGATGAGGGGCACTGGTGGAGGGTGGTAGTGAGGGAGTCTGAGGAGGAGGTCATGAGGAGGAGGGGCTACAGAGAGATGGAGTGCACTGTTGGAGGATGGTAGTAAAGGTATCTACAGAGAAGGACGTTAATGGTTGGGCGCCTCTAATTAACTCTCCACATGCTCTGTATACACACAGAAGCAATCCTTGTATCTTGGTTACTGTTTGCAAGTAGATATGATGTAATCTATGGCTTGTAGACTACCTCCAGAAGCGACAAATTGGGCCGGTAGTGGCCCACCCGAAAGCACCCTTGGCCCAAACAAATAAAAATTCCTGGAGCCGGGCCTGAGGCACAACCTGGGCGGAATCTACCACAGGTCAGTATGTTTTCCGTCGATATGGGACATTGCAAATGTGCAATTGTCCTGCCGGGCCCACCTCCATCTCCGTACCCCCTGGCTACTGCGCATTCACCCTTGTATTTACTGCCCCTGTCTGCAAAATCGTGTAACTCCAAACCTGTAGCTTGGATAGTATTCCTTATACTTTCATCTTTTGTCTGTACATGAGCCAGTTGTTATTGACTTACCTCTTGTTCTTGTCCCAATTACTTTAGTCTTTGGCATATTGATTGTAAGACTTCAGTATGCTTGGCCATACTGATCCCATGTTTGTAGGCCTTACACATCTCCTATACTGTCTCAAAGTGATTAACTGTCCCCGCATTCTTTTCAAAATAATCAGAAATGGCAGTGGCTATTTCATCCCAGAAGACCGTGTCTAATAGAGATTTCAAAGGAAATCCCACAAGAAGCTGGCAGGCCACTTCTCTGGGACCTCTAGTTCTACTCAGACTGGGGAGTGGTCCCGAGAGCATCAAGACTGGTGTTTGCACATCCTTGTCCAGGATGCAATATCTCTGGTAGCCATTATATAATCAATACTGAAATGCATGTTAGGTATCTCTGCATAATACGTGCATTCCTATAGTATGGGTCTCAGTCCCGCCATAGGTCCACCAGGTTCTCAAGTTCCAATATGCACGAGTGTTCCTGGGCTGAATCAGACTGTTTTATGTTTTAATTTGATGCCCAATCTAATACTGTATTTAGGATACAATTAAAGTCGCCCCAACCCCATACCATTGTGTCACATTGTGTGTTTTTAAGAATATCCTCATGTAAGTCACAGAAGAACAGTGGATGGTTATAATTTGGGCCAAAAGTAGATATTATTATGATTATTCTGTTTGCTATCTCACATAAGGCGATCACATATCTGCCATCGAGGGTGGTAGTTATGTCTAGTAATCATGGACTACACCCCTTACTAATCCATAAAAGCACTCCAAATTCTGACCATCCACATATTATCATGTGGTTGAGGATTAACAGCCCAATCTGGAATGTTTGGTTGTTTTTCACCATTTGACTTGTTTTGATGGAGCCATTTAGGGTTTGGTAGAGCGGAAGCTCCACCAGAAATTGGCATGGCTTCCGCCTCATTTAAAAATGAGGAATCAGCCATTTTTTTGACGTCACAGCCTCAGCTAACTCTGCCTCCGGAAACCCATCACCAGGCTGCCCATCCATCATAGAGATATGGGGTCACAGTTGCAGAGGTCGCACCCTTTTTGGAGGGGCTCTGCCACTATTTTTTTTCTTTCAGAATCATGACACAAGACATGGTGACCCCAGGCGGGTAACTGGAATAATGTCCCTGATGCTCAGGGAAATGCCTGCCCGTAAAGAAAATTTTTGTTTTTCGCTTTGCAAAAAATCAACTACCATTTTGAGATTTTTATTTCTCAAAAGCAAAAAAGAATCTACAGTGACTCTCAACAATGCGGCTTTCCCCTTTGCCTACGGGGTTTCTGCTGGTGTGGCAGATGCACTTTCGGCAAAAAGATCCTTGCCAGGTAGGTGAGATCTCTATTTATGTGGGTAAATCTCTCCTATGAGGCAGTACAAGCTGACCCAAAGGGCTGGATATCCCCTGGCCTATAAATTATGCTTTTAATGATCTTTAGGCTTGACACCCAAAGAGAGGGCAGCTTCAAGGGCTTTAGCTGTCACTTTACAGGAGAATGTAAATGTAAATGCAAATGTGTTTGTATTTATATAGCACCTTCTACCCAGAGGTCTCATAGCGCTGTATTCATACAGCTGTGGAACCTTTCCTGTGAGATGTCCACTCCTGGACACCCCCAAGGTGAAGCCAGGCATCCAAGCGCTGCTGGGGCCGTTGTGGAAATTAAGTAAGCTATTGCCCAGAGTCACAGAGTGGTACCCATGATTAGACTAGGCACCGAGGCAAGAATTATCAGGTCCGGGGAGATTGAGTCCAAGAACCACTGAGGCAGGAATTGAACCCTGGTCCCAGGCCAGATCCCTGCATCAGGGTCTGCCGCTCTAACCATTGAGCCACACTTCTCCACAAATGCCATCCCATGAGAACATTTAGGTGTAGGTATTTCACAGGATAGGTGATTTATAGTAAGAGCAGCTGACTGGATTCCACTGGGAAGAATTTGGTTGAGGAATGTAGAAATAAGACAGAAAGATCATTCCATCTTCAAATTCTGGTAGAATGTGTGTGTCTGTAAAACAAAAAAAATATGTTGAGTTTTTCCATTAAATACATATACACCAACAAAACACATTGGAAGAGATATCATATTCCAGGGAGTTCGCATTACACAGATCGTAGTCAACACTTGGTTGGCAGTGGCATAGCAAGGGAAAGGCAGCAAATGCAGGAATCGATTGCCAGTACCCCCCACCTACTCTGCTCTTAAGGCTGCCACGGGGCAAAAGGCTGGGACCGTGACGGGCGGCAAAAGGCCTGGCTATGCCACTGCTGGTTGGTAAGAAGAGATAGGCGATAACATAATGGCTTAACCATAAAGAAGAGGTGAGAATGAGGGGGGGAAGGTAGGGAGTTGGCGGAAACGCAGATGATAATTTAATTACATCAAATTAGGTATGGCATGCAAGATATACGTGCTGGTATGTAATGAATAAATACAAGATATAAGGAATGAGAGAAGTAGACGTTCATTAGGATGGCGGGCGGATCACTACCGCTGGCCCAGCGGTGGCAATCCTCCCATTATCCCAACCTGACTTACCCCCACCATATTAAATGGCGGGGGTATCACAGCGGACGCAAAGTGCGTCCACCGCTTTTCCGCCGGTCGTCAATCGTTATGATTGCCGGCCGTGTGGACTTGGCCACTAATATGGTGGCGGTGCCTACCAGGCACCGCCATCCATATTTGGATATGTGTGGAAACTGGACTTTCCATGTTGAGATCGCCATTGGGGGGGTGCACTTGGGGAGTACCCATGGTACCCCCTCCATTCACATGCACAAGGTGGCAGGCACCGCGCAACGTTGTGCATGGGAATGAATGACATACCACTTTGGCATTGCGGCGGGTGCTGCTCACAGCAGCACCCTTCTGCAATGTCAACAATGCGGAATGCGACCGCCAGGGTGGCGGTCAAATCCTAATTAGCTGTGCGGGACCACCGCACGTCTGGCTGCCGGTCCCAGCACCGCGAAGATGGCAGGCAGACTAAAGTCCGCCCGCCATCCTAATCAGCCCCTTAATCTGTATCATTCGATTTTGATGAAAGTAAATTAGAGAAGAGGGATTGACAGATATCTCTAGGCCTAGATGTGGAGGTTTAGAGTTGTGCATGGTCATTGCTAATTTTGTCACAATAGAAAATGGATTTTGCCCTGGCGGAGTCTATGGAGGAGCGTTTGCTGCCCAAGTGAAGGGCAATTTCACGTTTAGCAAGTAATAGCACTATGGAAGTGAATCTACTGATAGATTAAGGAAAATTGTGAGTGTACCCCAATAGTTCTATTGCATGGTCAGGCTGGAGCGTGACATCCATCATCCCATAGTTGCTGATGATGGGGCACAACCAGGTGAGATGCAAAATCAGCGCCATGGGCCTGGAATTTGGGGCAATGGGAAGAGTGTGTAGGGTCGAATTTGGCAATATCTGTGGGCGAGATATATGCTGTGTTTTAGAACTTAAAGTGTAGAAGTTTGTGTCTAGGATTGATGGACTCCAATTTCGTTTTGGAACAGCAAAATTCCCACACCTTTTTGGATACAGGATAACCAAGATCCATGCTCAAGATCTCTGTTACACGGCTAGTGGAGTCAGGCTTCAGGGCCAAGCATGAGCGATTTACCTTGGAAATCAAGTGGCTGTCATCATCTTCTGAGATGAGGGGCGGAACCTAATCTCCAGCGAAGGGATATGAGGGTATACAAGAACACATGGTGTTGTATCGTCTTTGAGTATGAAAAGGTCCTTGTATTTGGCTTGCTGGAAGCGGGTGTCATCAGTATATGCAAGGACATGTCTGTTGGGGAAGGAATCACCCAGTGTATGGAGGTTGTGCCGTAGAAGGGTGGGTTGGTCAATTTTTTCCTGCGTGAGGGGGAGCCATGGATTATCAAACAGTGGAATGGCAGGTGAGTATAGGATACCACTTCCTAAGGGGTGATGGAGTCTCTTCCATACCTAGCAGATGATAGATAGGACCTGGACAACAGTTGGTTCGATCAGGTAGTAAAGATAGAAGTCATGGACACTGAGTCCACCACGTTCGTAAGGGAGGGTTAGGGAGTCCCTTTTGATGCAAGGTGGGTGTCCAGCCCAGTCATGCCATATCAGGAGACTGCGTAGTGTGGTGAAGAAGTATTGTGTAAGTGGGATAGGGATGTTTAAAAACAAATGTAGACAACAGTGAAGTATCAAGATTTTGATTATTGCCACTTGTCCGGCTATAGAGAGCAGAAGGCCTATCCAATGTTCCACTTGGGACATTAATGGCTGGGCTGTAGTTGAGGTGTAATATTTGTTCTTTTGTCTAAATGTAAGTGGATTCCTATGTATTTGGTGGAGTCAATAGTCCGATCAGGGGATATTCATCATTGGTGGGGTATGTGCCTTTGGTCAAATGGAAAAGTTAGGATTTGGCGCAATTTATGTGCAGACCGGAGAGGCTACCAAAGTGTACAATCTCCCAAATCATTGGAGGGAGATTTTCGGCAGGGTGACAGACAAAAATATATATATATATAATCAGTGTATAGTGATGATAGAAGTGGGCCATGTAAAAGTTTAAGTCTGTGGTGCATATACTGTTCCCATAGATGGTGGACTAGGGGATCCATCATGATTATGAAAAGGAGGGGAGAAAGAGGGCAGCCCTGTCTCGTTCCTCTGGTGACAGGGAAATGATCAGTAAGTGAGCCATTCGCCCTCAAACATGCCATCGCTTAAGTATAAAGAAGTATAACATAGGAAATTAAGGCACAGGGGAGACCTAGTTTTGCCTTAGTTGCTCTCAGAAACGTCCACTCGATGCTTGTAAGCGTCAAGTAATGCCGTTACTGCAGGGGTTGTCGGGGAGATTCTGTTTAAAACGGCGAAGATTGTTCTTAAGTTAAAGGAAGTGGATCTATGGGGAACAAATCCCAACTGTACTGGAGAGATGATGTATTCCATTAACAGTGAGAGTTGAGTGCCCATAACCTTAACAAATATTTTATTGTCCACGTTAAGGAGAGATAATGGTCTATAGGAGGAGCAGAGGTGTGGGTCCTTGCTGGGTTTCAATAATAGTGTTAGTATGGTATCACATTGAGTGGGAGGAAAGAGCCTCTTTCTGAGGCTCTGTGTACATGGCGAATAGATGCAGGGCAAGAAGGTGTTTGAATGGTTTGTAAAAGGCTCCGGTGAGGGCATAGAGGCATGGGCCTTGGAGCATTCTAGAGCATCTATTGCATGGATGATGGGTTAAGCCAGAAAGTTACGTTGGCCATGTGTTATAAGAACCATAACGATCTCTGCAGGGTATTTGGAAATATTGGATTCTACTTTGGTAGTGCGAGTTGTGTAAAGCTGCTCATAATATCACTGTAGTTCAGAGAGTATGCCCTCGTTGTCCCTGATTATAAGTCCAGTGGGTGTTTGGAGTTCAGTAATAAACCCATTGAGGTGACTCAGACAAGGTAAGCAAGCAAGCATACAGCCTTGCCTATCCCCCTCACCATAGCGTCGGGCTGTGGCATATTTCCCCATGTATTTCACCTCTCTTTCGGCAAGATTATGGAATTCAGTCAGTAAAGTCAGTCGAGCATGTAATTTGGAGCAGGGGTCACCATAGTGGGAATCAACCTGATCAATATTGTGAAGGGCCGATTCGGTTTGGTCATGCTGGCAAGGATATCTCAGAGAAGTCCTGTGTGTTTGGAAATACAGACGCTTCATATGTAGCATTAAAGGCCGCCCAAAGAGTGGCCTGGGAGGACACTGTGTCACCATTTATGGCAAAGTACTCAACAACGATATCATGTAATTCAGAATGTATGATTTGGTCTTGCAGGGCCTCCCTCTGGAATCACCAGGAGGGTAGCAGTTTAAATTTACCAGGAATGCCTAAATGTAGGATCACCGGGTAGCGCATACTGGAGGTACCTGGTGGGCTAGTTGGCCACCAGGAGACATCAGGATTGAAGAGGAATTCATTCCCCAACTTAAAACGCGCCACAGGGCGTGTTTGCAGACATGTCATACAGGCGATTTTTAAGGAATATTTGTAGTTTGTGAAAATAGACAGAAACTTTTCTGGTGAAAACCAGACAATTGATTCCTATGGAAGGAAATACAAGTTATTGGTAAGTACGGTTAGAATTACTTTTCAGGGTCAGTGCTGAGCTAAAAGATGCAGCACTGAGTTCTCTCCTGATAACAGGTGAGTAAATCGGGATTCGTTGTTCGAATGATTTTAGGTGAGTTTTTAAAAGTTCCAAAACTCCACTCTAAGAAGAATTTCCAAGTGCAACCAGTCAATGTTAGCCTATGGAAGCAAATTCAAGTTACTGGTAAGTATGGTTTATTTTGACACAATGTTTTACGTTGGGCTGATTTTTGAGGCTCTCCGATAGCAAAAGGTAAGAAGTGGAAACAAAATCTAGGGGTAGCATACTAATAGGGGTTTAATTGATAGCTAAAAACTAATGTTTTTTGTTGTTTTCCAGCCGGAAGGTCCTGATGAGACCTCCCACCTATTTGGAGTTCGAAACGCATGGACCGCTATTTTGTGTGCCATACGACTTATAAATTTCAAGTATTAGTGATAAAAATATAAGTTTTGAAAAAGCGCATTTTCTATGGTTTTGTGTAAAAAACTTTTGATTTGTTAATGTAAATAGATTATTGTTGTTTGGTTTGTGAGTGAACGGGTGAATGTGGAATGTGATGATTAATTGGAAGTAATGAATGTCTTGGAATGTATTTGTATTCATTGTATAAATTGTTTTTGTATAGTGATTGTAGGGATGTAGAATTTGTTTAACTGATTAAAAAACATTGACAAATGCAATTTAAGTAAAAAATAAAATGTTGATTTATTCAGACTGATTTATAAGTCTTAGACCCATGTTTTCTTTAATTCCGAATGTGTTGTGAAAAATAATAAGAGTAAAGGATAACACTACTTACCTGCTAAGTGAATTTCCTTCCGTAGGGTAACATTGACTGGTTTCACTTGGAAATTCTTCTAAGTGTGGAGTTTTGGAACTATAAAATATTCACCTAAAATCAGCCGAATAACGAATTCCGATTTACTCACTTGTTATCAGGAGAGAACTCTGTGCTGCATCTTTTAGCTCAGCACTGACCCTGAAAAGTAATTCTAACCGTACTTACCAGTAACTTGTATTTCCTTCCATAGGAATCAATTGTCTGGTTTTCACCAGAAAAGTTTCTGTCTATTTTCACAAACTACAAATATTCCTTAAAAATCGCCTGTATGACTTAAACTCATTCTTTCTACTGTTTACAGGAGATGCACCAGTGCTGGATCCAGGATCTACCACTGAGTAAGAAAAATTAACGATAACACTACTTACCTGCTTAGTGAATTTCCTTCCATAGGGTAACATTGACTGGTTTCACTTGGAAATTCTACTAAGTGTGGAGTTTTGGAACTTTAAAATATTCACCTAAAATCATTCTAACAACGAATTCCAATTTACTCACCTGTTATCAGGAGAGAACTCAGTGCTGCATCTTTTAGCTCAGCACTGACCCTGAAAAGTAATTCTAACCGTACCTACCAGTAACTTGTATTTCCTTCCATAGGCATCAATTGTCTGGTTTTCACCAGAAAAGTTTCTGTCTATTTTCACAAACTACAAATTTTCCTTGAAAATCTCCTGTATGACTTAAACTCATTATTTCTACTGTTTATAGGAGATGCACCAGTGCTGGATCCAGGATCCACCACTGAGTAAGAAAAAGTAACAATAACACTACTTACTTGCTAAGTGAATTTCCTCCCATAGGATAACATTGGTGATTCTATGTGAAAAAGTTTCTAAGTGTCAACATTCAAAATACAATAATATTTCTTAAAAAATCACTACTGTAACCAAAACGCTTTTACTCAACTGTTTACAGGAGATGTCCAAGGACTGAATCTAGGATCCAGTCCTGTGGTTAGAAAAGTAATCCATAAAGTAACTAAATGCATTTAACTAGAAATTCCCATTCAACTCAATGTTGCATTGTGTTTGAAATTGTGTTGCCCATTGCAACAACTGTAACTACTGTACTTAAAAGTCTATTGTCTATTTGCAAAGTATTTAAACTATAGTAATTAATTCTGAGAAAGTATATATTGTAATGTAATGTATAATGTAATTATAATGTAATTTAAAAAATAAAATATCTAAAAATAAATAGTTTAAAAAATGTAGTAAATCAGTATAAAAAAAATAAATATAAGAATTAGTACATTTAAAAATTGTCATTTACAAAACCTTTGAAATTCACTGAAAAACCATAAGTTTCAGACATGTTATAGTTAGGAATTAGTATTTAAAAAACCTTTGAAATTCACTCAAAAAACATAGGTTTCAGACATGTTATAGTTAGGAATTAGCATTTAAAAAACCTTAGAAATTCACTGAAAAACCATAGGTTTTAGGGGTGTTATAGTTAGTTGGACATTTCAGTCATACAAAGCCATTGAAATTCCTCCGTTATAGTAAGTTGTACTAACTATAACTCGTGCGCTGCTGATAATGTCACATATTACATTATTCATGACATGGTCAGTGACATCACTGATGACATCTCAAATGACATAACTGATGACATCATCCATGTGACAATCTGATACATCTTATCATACACTAGAATAACCTTTCAACACTAATTATAAAATATGGAGCGCCATATTTGAAACGATTGACACACCAATACAAGTTTCTAAAAACCCACTCAGGGATTCCTACATCTACACACACATCTAAACACTTACCTATAGATTCACTCATACATGCTAACAAAGATCAATAGAACACTAATAAATATACTTATACACCTACATCGACATTACACACCAGCACACATCCTATTCACTTATGTAGTCATCCTACTCACTTATGCAAACAATTGATCATACTTATATTTACTAAGATACACACTTATACAAACACCACTTTATTTATTTATATGACTAGTAACTCATACTTAGTGTGTTATAAAATCACTATTACAAGTATACAGTTATCCATACAGTCACTCATACAATCACTGAGTCTTATATATACTTATTTATATACAACAACTGTCACATACACTGCCTTTTATATTTCTAGTTTGTTGGAACTGTATCATTGAGAAATATATTTATTCATCACCACACCCATAAAGAGATTCACACCCAAACAACTGTTTCCACATACAGTCTTAACCTCATATACCTACTAAATCAACTATTTACACATCTTTGGACAGTCACACACCTCCCACCCAACCACACACAC
Organism: Lissotriton vulgaris; assembly: GCF_964263255.1. Taxonomy (NCBI): domain Eukaryota; kingdom Metazoa; phylum Chordata; class Amphibia; order Caudata; family Salamandridae; genus Lissotriton; species Lissotriton vulgaris. Next base: position 546,261,816 of record NC_141699.1, on the reverse strand, counting down.
ATTCATTCCCTATCCCATACAAATACTCACTTAACTAATTAATAACTAATATAGGCTTTCACATAGTTAGTAACCAACTTATTTAGTAGTTTACACAACAAGAGATAGAGTGATACAGGTATTCACACAGTTTAATCACCATCCCATGTATTTAGTGAGACACTTTAAATTCGTCACTTAGACAGTCCATCACATTGCTACTAAATCCTCCATTCAGACACTTATACATCCACTCAGTCTTCAAGGCAGATTGCTATATATATATATATATATATATATATATATATATATATATATATATATATATATATATATATATATATATATATATATATATATATATATATATATATATATATACTTATTTAAATATCGAACCAAACCACATTCACTGGATGATGTCATCAGTGATTTTATTTGAGATGTCATCAGTGATGTCACTGGCCATATCATGAATAATGTAATATGTGAGATCATCAGCAGTGGATTGTGGGCGCGCGAGTTATAGTTAGCACAACTAACTATAACGGAGGAATTTCAATGGTTTTGTACGAGTGAACTGTCCAACTAACTATAACACCCCTAAAACCTATGGTGTTTTCAGTGAAAATATGGGTGCACTGGTACGTTCCCTTACCTGGAGTGAACCATCAGGGAGTGAGCCCCGCTCTTGGGCACTTGTGGAACTGTATCTTAAACGGCCGACCCGGCCGGGGGGCGCACCGCCGCGGAATCGTGCGGCTCCACAGCTGGTGTGATTATCAGAGCAGCGGGACAGTTTGGCACAGACTTTGAACAGGGATGGACTTTGCCTGTACACCTGTGATCATGAAATTGTATTCTATTGATGGTACTGCCTGCGGCCCACTTGGGATGTATTTAATGAACTACTGGCCCCAGAATGCATTTCAAATATATTATTCACTTGAATGTGATTGAGGAATGGAAATAAATAAGAGACTAATACTGGTGTTCGTTTTTTTTTTTTTTGGAAAACCTTTATTTATAGAAAAAGTACACCGCTATTCAGCCATACATCCCGGAGGCCAGGCAGCATTGTGGTAGCAGGTAGGATCATGTACGAAACAGTGTGCAGAAGCAATCAGGTTTAATTTTTCAAGAGCACATAACTTGGAATAAATAAACCAAAGAGTAAAAGAGCCTCGAAAGGCCAAAAGAAAAGGACGTGCCTAGGCACTAAAGAGAGTAGAAGAGAAAGAGAATAAGGAAGTGGCTGAGGGCAGTACATAAGTATGGAAGGGGCGCAGCGGGAGGGGCCGAGGGCCGCACACCCAAGACAGCTCAGAATACCAATGACAACACGAAGGTATGGGGGGGTAACACACCAGGAATTTCGTCTGGAACTACGGGAAGGGGTCCAGTCTATGGGGAGGGTTGGACTTCCAAATCTACCTCCATCGGGGGTTCGCAGATGTCGCCCCGATATGAGTTCCAGGCACCCCACACAGACCTCCACATTTTGGGTTTGCCCCTGGCCACATACACCGTCTTTTCCCGCAGCATACACCAGTCCATGTTGGTTTCCCAGAGACTAAGGGAGGGAGGAGCGGGCGCACCCCACTTCTGGGCAATGTCCCTCTTGGCCACCATATTGCCTAGGGTGACCCAGCGGGTCTGGGCTACACTATAATCATTCGGACACCACACATTGAGGAGGCATCGTCGGGCCTCGGCCGGCAGGGCCACACCAGTCACTTCCTCCATCACCTCATGCACCCGCAGCCAGTACCGGGCCACACCAGGACACTCCCAGATGATGTGCAGGAAGGTAGCAAGCATACCACAACCCCTCCGACACAGGCCGTCCGTGGAAAGCCCCATATGGAGGAGTCGGGGGCCGGTGACATACACCCTATGTAAGATTTTCAACTGAACAAGGCGGAGTCGCGCCGATATGGCCACCTCCCTGGGGGAGGAGGCCGCTGATTGCCACTCCTCGTCGTCCATTTCTATGCCATCATTCACCCAGTGCATCCGCAGTCTTTCAAGCAAGTCCACCCTTACGTTGATAAGTTTTTTGTAAGTCAGGGAAATAGCGCTGTCCGGCATGTGGCCGTCCAGCACCCGATCCTCCAGAGGCGAGGACTCAGGGATAGCACCACCGTCGGATACGTGGGGGGAGAGGGCATGGCTAAGCTGGGCGTGTCGGAAGTATTCCGTCGACGCCAGCTGGTACTCAGACTGTAGCGTATCAAACGACTTGATCCTCCCCCGCGCAATCATATCTCCAACTTTGGATATTCCGATGGTGTCCCATCGGTCAAAACCTTTAGTTTTCCACAGTTTCCCCAGCACATCCGAGTCATACAGGGGTGTGGCCAGGGTGATCCTATCTTTCCAGCCCAGGGTGTCGGTGACCGCCCGCCATATATGCACCATCGTTCTGGTGGGGCCCGTCAGCTTACGGTCCAAAGACCTGGAGTAGAGGGCCCTGTAGTAATTCCCGTCGTTAACGAGCCACCGATCCATGGCGTAGCCCGGGCTGACCGCTGGGCCATAGAGGCCATGATTAACCGCCGCAAGTTGGGACGCCCAATAGTACCGTCGCATATCTGGTAGTGCGATACCTCCGTCATAGCACGGAATAGTCAATTTGAGCAACGAAATTCGTGGCCGCCCATTCCACAGTAGTGCCCGCTGCAGGGATTCGATCTCACCAAAGTATTTGGTCGGGACCGGGTCTTGGGAGTTTTGCAGAGCATAGAGAAAACGAGGCAACGCCATCATTTTGAATAGTGCGGCTCTACCCATCAGGGAGATAGGCAGTTTCTTCCAAATCTCGACATCCCTCCGCAAGCGCGCAAGCGGTGGTAAAAGATTGTGTGAGTATCGGGCGCGGGGGTCGCGCGACACGTAGATGCCCAAATACCGAAAGCCCTGTTGGGCCACCTGTATCGAGCACCCCCGGGGGAGGCGCGGAGTGTCCCCACACAGCGTGTACAGAGAGGATTTAGACCAATTGATCACCAGTCCGGAGTACGTCCCGAAGGTGCCCAGCAGGTCAAAAACCACAATAAGCGAGCGGCAAGGGGAGGTAAGATAAAGGAGGATGTCGTCCGCATAAAGCGACACTCGGTCCTCAAACCCAGGCGACCACGTGATCCCGGAAACATCAGGGTGCGTCCTAATCCGCGCCGCTAGGGGTTCCAGAGCCAAGGCGAACAAGAGCGGCGAGAGCGGGCAGCCTTGTCTGGTGCCCCTGTGCAGCGTAAAGGAGGCCGAAAGTCGACCATTAACAGCCACAGTAGCCAACGGGGCAGAATATAACAGTCGGACCCACCCGATGTAAGAGGGCCCAAAACCCAACTTGGCTAGAACAGCCCACAAGTAATTCCACTCTAGGGAGTCGAATGCCATAGTGGCGTCAAGCGAGGCCAGGACCGCCGGGTCGCGAAGCAAGTGGGCGCGCGCCATAACTGCGTGGAGCCTCCTCAAATTGAGCGCTGTGTTCCGGTGTGGTATAAAGCCGGACTGGTCCGGATGCACCAGGTCCGTGATCACACCCACCAACCGGTTGGCCAACAATTTAGCCAAGATCTTGGGTTCGGCATTTAGCAGCGATATGGGCCTGTAGGACCGGGACAAATTCCGTGGCTTCCCCTCCTTGTGGATCACCACAATAGTGGCAAGTCTCTGGTCGGGGGGAAGTTCCCCCATCTCGCGGGCCTCGAGGAACATTTTACGCAGTGGCGCGGCCAGCGCGTCAGCCTTCAGTTTATACAACTCGACCGGGATACCGTTAGGGCCCGGAGCTTTGCCAGAGCGCAGTGAGCGGATCGCCAGGGCGATCTCGTCATCCGACAGGTCCCGATCCATGTCCTCACGGTCGAGATCCGAAAGGCAGGGAAGGTCAATATCCTCCAAGAAGGAGGCAGAAGCGGACTCTGGGAGGGGAGTCGCGGAGGTATAGACCCCTTCAAAATATTCAGCGAAGGACCCTGCTATAGCCGCCGGGTCCGTCAAGGATAAGCCATTCTCACCAATCAGTTCCGGGACCACCCGGGACGCCAGTTCCCGCTTGTCCAACCATGCCAAGAGCTTGCCCGCTTTGTCGCCCGAATCATAAATTCTGCCCTGCTGCTCCCTGCACAAGGCCCTCGCTGCGTCAGTGGTGGTCGCCCGGAGTTCGGATTGTTTAAGCGAGAGGGCATGGATCAGGTCGGGAGATGGACCCAGTTCCAGCCGGGCGTTTAGGTCAGCGATATCAGACTCAAGCCACACCACGTCCTCGTCGCGGCGGCGGCGAGCCTCCGCAATCAGAGAGAAGGCCTCGCCGCGCAGCACAGTTTTAAAGGCCTCCCAGAGGGAGACAGCGGAGTCAACGGAGCCGGTATTTTCGGCGAAGTACCGGTCTATAGCCTTGGTCAGGAGAGATCGGGTCTTCGGATCGCGAAAGTACCACGGGTTAATGGGGGCCACTCGTGAAGACGCGGGGACCTGGAAGTCAAATGAGACCCAGACCGGGGAGTGGTCTGAGATGCCTCTAGCTAGGAGACGTGCGGTGGAGACAGACTGTGCCTGGGCCGCCGGGGCCAGGACATAGTCCAGCCTAGAAAAGCTACCGTGAGCACCCGAGAGGAAGGAGTACTGCCGCTGTGTAGGGTGTAGCAGACGCCAGCAGTCAACCATCCCCATGGAACTCACAAAATCAGGCATCCAAGACTGGGAAGGGCGGAGATCCCTGGAAGGAAAGCGGTCAAGCTCCCCGGAGACAACAGAATTAAAGTCCCCACCCACCAACAACAGTCCCTCGGGAAGACCTAAAATGGCGCCACCCAGGTCCCTGAAAGTAGTCTCTTGCAGCCCCGAGGGAACATAAACCGAAACCAAAACTAGCGTGCAGCCCTCCCACCTACCCACCAGTGCCACGTATCTGCCCCTATCATCGGCCAGCACAGACTCCACCTCCAACGGAAGGGACGTGCGCACCATGATGCCCACCCCTCTGGATCCCGAAGAGAACCCCGCATGTGCCACCATTTTGTAACCCCGTCTATTCAAGGCCTTGCAAGCATGTCCAACCAAGTGGGTCTCCTGCAGAAAAGCTACATCAGGCGAACAGCGCTTAAGCATTTGTAACACAACACCCCTCTTGATACGGTCCCCTAACCCGTTAACATTCCAGCTCAACAGATGAAGTAATTTACCCCCCATCGTCAAGGACGCTCCGCGCCCCCCCCCCCCGCCCACATCAGCGCCCACAGCAACAGAATATCAGTCCAAAAGTACCTCAGCCAGAACAAAGAGCAAAACAGAGAAAAGATTCGAAGAAACACACCCCAACTACCCCCCACCCTGCACCCCTGCATCAGACTATAATCCACCCCAACTAGCAGTGTGCCTGTCGCCCCTTAACTAACCTACAAAAAGCCCACGGAGGAGAAAAGAGGCATCCCATCCCCCCCCGTCATCCCCCATATCAATAACAGAATGAGTCAATTAAAGCAGCAATGTCAAAAGCCGAAGCTCCTCACGGCAACCCAGTTCTCGGAAGACAAGTAGCCAAGTAATCATCCCTGCGCTGCCGCGCCTCCGGTGGCTTCCTCCGTCTGGTCGGTCGATTCAGGACGTTCCTGGGGCAGGGTGTCGAGCCAGTGTCCCACGTCGTCTGGAAAGTCAAAAAAGAAGGTCCGGTGGTCTCGCTCAATGCGAAGCTTGGCAGGATAGAGCATAGAGTATCGCAGGCCCATTTCCCTCAGTCTCCGCTTCACCCCGGTGAAGCTCTGGCGCTGTTTCTGAACGGCCTGGGTGAAGTCCGGGAAGAAGTTCACTTCAGAGTTCTGGAAACGGAGAGGGCCCGCAGTCCTCGATGCTTGCAGGATAGCGTCTCTGTCCCTATAATTGAACAGCCTCGCGATGATGGGGCGAGGGGTAGCTCCCGATTTTGGCGGCCCACCCGGGATCCTGTGGGCCCGTTCCACAGAGAAGAATTTGCTCAGGCCCCCCGGTGTTAAGTGTTTCACCACCAGATCCTCCACGAAGAGCTCAGTCGAGTCCTCCTCGGCCTTTTCCGGTACTCCGGTGATGCGAACATTTTGGCGCCGCGCACGACCCTCGAACTCGTCCAGCCGACGCGCCAGCATGCCGTTTGCCTGTTTCAGGTTTCGCACCTCTGACTGGATGTCAGATACATCCGTGACCAGGCTGGATGTCTTAAGGTCCAAAGATCTCACCCGGTCATTAGTTTTCCCGAGGTCCGTCCTGATGAGGTTAAGTTCAATTTTCAGAGAGTCGACCTTGCTGGACAGTTCCTCGCGAAGTGTGTGCACCTCTGTCCGCACCCCTGATATCGTGCCCATGACGTCCCGGAGCGTTATCTCGGAGTCGTCCGGCGAGTCATCCCTTCTCGGGTCCTTTGTGCGGACCACCAGTACCGGTGATCCTTTAGACTGGGAGAATCGCTCAGGAATAGTGGACTGGGACTGAGATGGCTTCCTGTTGAGCCGCTGAGTCTTGCCTGCGTCCGAGCCACCCTTGCCCGCCATGTTGGCAATCACGGGACGGGGGGGACACCAGGGGCGAAAGAATCCAGTAGAGTACGCCCAATGCACACAGCGAGTTCTCCAAGGTCCAGAATTGAGGTCGCCCAGCAAGGCGCTCGGGGATCAGGAGCACCCCTCGGGTCAAAGTAGCGTAGGCAGGGAGGTACCACGTGGAGACACCGCTGCAACCCACCCCGGTCACAAGCGACACGGGAGGAGCCTCTGGGAGCCGTCGACACAACTGAGGCTAGGGATGTCCGATTTTCATTCCGAAAGCGGGTGCCGCATCAGGACCGGCTTAGCAACCGATTCCCACCATCGTGGGACAGGATAGAGAGCAGGATTATTTCGGAAGATCGGGAGGTCTTCGGAGCTCCGAGCTTACGCGGCCATCTTGGTTGGCAGCGAAGCTCCTCACTGGTGTTCGTTTTGTTGGCAGATCATTGATATGCAGAAAGCCTTTGAGGAAGGGTGCTAGGCCGAAACGTGTCAGGCTCTGCTGGCGCGGGGTGCACTGGTACCTTCCCTTACCTGGAGTGAGCGAACAGGCAGTGAGCCCTGCTCGTGGGGAACTGTATATATCTATATCTATATATATATATAGCTATATATATATCTATCTATCTATCTATCTATCTATATATATATATATATATATATATATATATATATATATATACATATATATATATATATATATATATATATATATATATATATATAACAAAACCTCCTTTTCAAACGAAAATGAGCGGAGACCACCGCAGGAAACACTTTGGAAGCCGTTTTATTTCTTGTATGGCAAATGCATTTCGGCAACTACAATTTGCCTTCGTCAGTGCCTCAGAGTTCAGGAGGCTTCCCAAAACACGACCTCTCATCCTGCCGCCCTCTTACAAGTCAGAGGGCACACTCGGCCCCAGTGAATGCTTGTGCACCTGTAGTCCACTGTGTGTTCGAGGACCACAGCTCCCAGAATGCTTCAAATGCAACCAGGTAAGTGATACATGGGGGCCTGTAGGATAGTTCGTGATACAAGGGAACCAACGTTTTCCTGCTTGTTGAGAAAGTAAAAAAGCCTCCTCCGGTCCCTGAACCACCTCAACCATGGAGTCCGATTCGAATGTCAAGTGGATGGGCAGCAATGTAAGTACAAGCCACCTCAGTTAATAACTGCATGTCCTCCTTCCAATTTCACCGGAGACCCTGGCGTGCCCCGTCCATCCAATCCCTTGGAACCATTTTGAAGCTGCGGATGCAGCTGAACGCCAGTGATGACAGGGCCACTTGTGAGGCGGGGATCTCCGTACTGTGTCGCTGGCTGACACAGAAATTATCCAACAAAACCTCCTTTTCAAATGAAAATGAGCGGAGACCACCGCAGGAAACACTTTGGAAGCCGTTCTATTTCTTGTATGGCAAATGCATTTCGGCAACTACAATTTGCCTTCGTCAGTGCCTCAGAGTTCAGGAGGCTTCCCAAAACACGACCTCTCGTCCTGCCGCCCTCTTATAAGTCAGAGGGCACACTCCGCCCCCGTGAATGCTTGTGCACCTGTAGTCCACTGTGTGTTCGAGGACCACAGCTCCCAGAATGCTTCAAATGCAACCAGGTAAGTGATACATGGGGGCCTGTAGGATAGTTCGTGATGCAAGGGAACCCACGTTTTCCTGCTTGTTGAGAAAGTAAAAAAGCCTCCTCCGGTCCCTGAACCGCCTCACCCATGGAGTCCGATTCGAATGTCAAGTGGATGGGCAGCAATGTAAGTACAAGCCACCACAGTTAATAACTGCATGTCTTCCTTCCAATTTCACCGAGGCCCTGGCGTGCCCCGTCCATCCAATCCCTTGGAACCATTTTGAAGCTGCGGATGCAGCTGAGCGCCAGTGATGACAGGGCCACTTGTGAAGCGGGGATCTCCGTACTGTGTCACTGGCTGACACAGAAATTATCCAACAAAACTTCCTTTTCAAACGAAAATGAGCAGAGACCATCGCAGGGAACACTTTGGAAGCCGTTTTATTTTTTGTATGGCAAATGCATTTCGGCAACTACAATTTGCCTTCGTCAGTGCCTCAGAGTTCAGGAGGCTTCCCAAAACATGACCTCTCGTCCTGCCGCCCTCTTATAAGTCAGAGGGCACACTCCGCCCCCCGTGAATGCTTGTGCACCTGTAGTCCACTGTGTGTTTGAGGACCACAGCTCCCAGAATGCTTCAAATGCAACCAGGTAAGTGATACATGGGGGCCTGTAGGATAGTTCGTGATGCAAGGGAACCCACGTTTTCCTGCTTTTTTTTTGTTGAAAACCTTTATTTATCAAATGCACAATACACAGCGTCTGCCTACAACCCATTCGGGCCGGCCGCTATGACAAGAGAGCAAAGTATCCACCACATTACACTGCGGTAAAGGATATATATCGCTTCATTACGGTGTAGTGGCATTAACCATCATATAAAGGATACTGAAGGTTCAATTTTTGTAATTTTGTCGAAGTCGAACAAACAACAAAAACAAATACATGGTAAAGCAATGGCAAGTTCACGGGAGGGGAGGAAAAGCGGGAAATCAGTATATAAGAATGGAAGCAGGTCTACTAGGGGAGGGAAACAATGAAAGGAGTGTTAAGATTGGACGCTGACTAAGGGAACGTCAATTATGGGGAGGAGGGAATGGTGTCAGTGTAATCAAGTGGCGGGGTACAAATGTCACCACGGTATTCGTTCCATTGCACCCAGATTCTACCCCATTTCCTAGGACGACCCCGAGCCTCATAAACCGTCTTCTCCCGAAACATGCAACAATCCATGTTATCTTTCCAGGCACTGAGTCCAGGCGGTCTGTGGGAGCCCCAGAGCTGCGTTATGTCCCTCTTGGCAACCATGTTGCCCAGGGTGATCCAAAAGGTCTGAGCGGCCGTACAATCCGTAGGCTCCCATACATTAAGCAGGCAGCGCCTCGCCCCAGGAAGGAGGGGGACCCCAGTAACACGCCCCATCACATCATGGATCCTAGACCAGAAAGCAGAAATAACCGGGCATTCCCACAAAATATGAAGAAAGGTACCATTCATACCACAGCCACGCCTACACAATCCATCAGTTGCGAGCCCCATTCATACCAGACGCTTACCAGTCACATAGACTCGATGGAGGATCTTCAATTGCACAAAACGGAGCCGAGCCGGAATAGCCACCTCCTTAGGGGAGGAAATCGCCATTTGCCAGTCTTCATCATCCAATTCGAGACCATCTGCCACCCAGGAGGCCCGCAGCTTCACCAGAAGGTCAGCCCTAGTGTTAATGAGTTTTTTATAAATTAAGGAAATCGTACTATCCGGGACATGGCCGTCAAGAATACGATCTTCCAGCGGGGACGACTGGGGGATTTCCTTCCCGGGGGGAAAAGCAGAGAGCAGGGCGTGCCGCACCTGAAGGTAACGAAAATACTCCTGGTCATCCAGTTGATACTCTACCTTCAGGGCCTCAAAGGATTTTACTGTTCCTCTGGCCCAAAGATCCTCCACCTTGCTAATACCAATCATATCCCATCTATCAAACCCTTTCGTCCGCCACAGGTTACCCAGCCGTTCAGAATCATACAACGAGGTCATGCGCGTCAATCTATCGCCCCAACCTGTAGCCACAGTCGCATCCTTCCAGGCACGTACGGCACACTTCGTGGGACCAGTCAAGAGCCGGAGTGGTGACTTCGAATATAAGGCTCTATTGAAGTTGCCGCCCGGCAACAGGAGCTTATCCATAGCGAAAGCGGGAGCGGGTCCTGGAGAATACGTCACATGGTTAATTGCACTTAATTGTGAGGCCCAGTAATAACGTCTGATGTCAGGCAGAGCAATACCGCCATCGTACCAGGGGAGCGTGAGTTTTGATAGGGAGATACGGGCTCGTCCGTCCCAAATCAACTGCCTCTGAAGGCCTTCAACCTCGTGGAAATAGCGAGCGGGAACAGGATCGAAAAAGTTCTGTAAGGCATATAAAAACCGGGAGAGGGACATCATTTTAAAAAGTGCCGCTCGTCCCAATGGAGACAAGGGCAAATCACGCCACCTTCGTACATCCTGCTTGAGGCAACGAAGAGGAGCGTAAAGATTACGATCATAGCGCACTGAGGAGTCCATGGAAATAAAAATTCCCAAATATTTAAAGCCATCCTCTGCCACCTGGATCGGGAACCTACGAGGCAGCGGAGGCAACACCCCCGCTATAACATAGACACACGACTTGGTCCAGTTAATAACAAGCCCGGAGTTCTTACCAAAGGAGGTGAAAACATCGAAGAGCACGTTTAGAGACTTCTGAGGTGAGGAGAAATAGAGAAGGATATCGTCAGCGTGGAGTGAGACGCGATCCTCCAGATCCGGTGTCCACCGGATCCCTTTAATCGAGGGCTCCCAGCGAAGCCACGCTGCAAGGGGTTCTAATGCCAATGCGAAGAGAAGTGGGGAAAGCGGGCACCCCTGACGGGTGCCACGTCCCAATGGAAATGAATCAGAGCCTCTGCCGTTCACCACGACTTGGGCTAACGGTTGTTCATATAGGAGCCGCACCCATGCAATGAAGCTAGGACCAAAACCAAACTTGGAAAGGGCCGCCCACAAATATGGCCACTCAATGGTGTCAAAGGCCATTGTAGCATCCAGGGAGGCCACCACTGCAGGCTCAGAGAGAGCCTCAGCTCTCGTGAGAACGCTGTGGAGTCTACGAAGATTAAGACCTGTGTTTCGATGGGGATTGAAACCAGACTGATTCGGATGGATCAAGTCGCAGATCACAGACAATAGACGATTAGCCAGGACTTTGGCCAGAATTTTAGGCTCGGCTTTGAGCAATGAGATGGGACGATAAGAGGTGCATCGGTCACTGGGCTTGCCATCCTTGTAGATGACCACTATGGTAGCCAAGCGCTGTTCGGATGGAAGGATGCCCGCCTCGAATGCATCAAGAAACATAGTGCGCAAATGGGCAGCCATTTTGTCCGGTCGGAGTTTATAGAGCTCGATAGGCAAACCATTGGGCCCCATCGCTTTGCCCGATCGCAAGGACCTAATGGCAAGAGCGATCTCGTCCACTGTGATAGGAGCCTCCAGAGCTAATCTATCCTCCTCCGAGACACAAGGTAGTGCAATGTTGCGCAAAAGTAAACAGGAGTCAGCCTCATCACGGTCACTCACTGATCTGTACACCGTTCGGAAATGATCCACAAAACATTCAACGATCTCCCCCGGATCAGTCACACATTCACCATTCTCACGGGTGATAACGGGCACCACACGGTTCAGTCTCTCAGCCTTGTCCAGCCACGCCAGGAGTTTACTAGCCTTGTCACCCACATCGTAAAGACAGCCTAGCTGATTCATACGCATCACCTTAGCAGCATCAGTCACCAGGGCTCTATAATCTGCTTGCTTCAGTTCTAAGGAGTGTAAAAGTGCAGGTGTATCATCTCCACCCAACCCACTTTCGAGCGTAGTTATTTCGGCCTCAAGGGCCGACACAGCCTCCCTCCTAGCCTTCCTATCAGCTGCAATAAGGGACAACGCGGAACCCCGTATAACAGTTTTAAAGGCCTCCCACAAGGTCGTAGGGGAAGCGACCGAACCCACATTCTCATCAAAGTAACAATCAATCGCCTTAACCAAATTCGAGCGAAGCTGAGGATTCCTAAAGTGCCAGGGGGGAACAGGAGGAACTCTGCTTCCGGAAAAGCCTCCCACCGAAACCTCGAGTAACAAGGGGGAATGGTCAGAGATACCCCTAGGGAGATGCCGGATTTCACGCACCAGGGAGGAGTTAGCAGTTAGCATCAAAAAATAATCAATTCTTGAGAGGCTGCCATGAGCACCAGAGTGAAAAGTGTTCTGAGTTTGTGAGGGGTGCAACATCCGCCAGACATCCACCAACCCGAAGGTTTCAGTAAAGTCAGTCAGCCACATCTGGGACAATGGCAGAACTCTAGGGGGCAGCCGGTCACACTCGCCCGACATTACTGAATTGAAATCCCCACCTATGATCAGGAGACCATCTGGAAGCCCTAGAAGAGTCCTACCAAGGTCAGCATAAGTGGTAGCCTGCAGTCCCGGGGGAACATAAACAGCAACAATTACAATCAGCCTCCCCTCCCATCTCCCCGAGACAGCAACATAGCGACCCCGATCATCGAGGGTGACATCATCTATTTCAAGGGCCAAGGAGGATTTCACCATTATACCAACCCCTCGGGAACCGGATGTAAAGCCAGCGTGAGCCACAAGTCGATAACCTCGGCGGTCAAGAGCTTTACAAGCATTGCCTATCAAGTGGGTTTCCTGGAGTAAATCAACATCAGGGGAATGACGTCTGATAAATTGCAGCACAATACCACGTTTGATCCTGTCTCCCAAACCATTAACGTTCCAGGATAGCACTTTCATGTCCCCCCCCTCATTCCAGTAAGACTCCCAAACCACCCCCTCCCGGAGCCTCAGAGCAAGGACACATGCAAGCGATACAGTACCATGTGAAAAAGAAAACATAGAACACAAAACACAACCAAGACCCCACCTCCCACCCCCCAACCAAGAACCCATTACAACACCCCCCACCCTGCACCCCTGCTGACTGATAAGCCACCCCAAACTGCAGTGTGCCTGTCGCCCCTTCTGAAATCTACACGAAGAACCCCTGAGGAGGAAGGGAGAGACTACCCCAACCCGCCCCACCCCTGGGCCTAAAGGTGAAAGCATATAAAAATACTCTGCAAAAAGTTACAACCCAAAATCGGACCTCAGGACCCAAAGTCATTCCTGCGCCGTTGCGCCTCCGTCCACGCCTCCGCTCTCGGCATCATCCTTCGGCAATGAGTCCAGCCAGTCACTGACACTGTCCGGTTGATCGAAGAAGAATGCACGTTCCCTGTATTCGATACGTAGGCGAGCGGGGAACAGCATCGCATATTTAAGTCCCAAGTCTCTCAGGCGACGTTTCACTCCCAGGAATCCGGATCGTTGACGCTGCACTTGAGGAGTAAAGTCAGGGTAGATAGAAATGGAGCTGTTCTCAAACTTCAGCGGGCCGTGCTTGCTAGAGGCCTGAAGAATGGCGTCCCTGTCCCGAAAGTGAAATAGCCTAGCAATAATAGGCCTCGGGGGAGCCCCCGGCTTGACCTGTCCACCCGGGAAACGGTACGCCCGCTCAACCGCAAAGAACTTACTAAGGCCTGTGGGAGCAAGTTTGGCAACAATTAATTCCTCGACCAGTAAATAGATCGAGGCAGCACCACTGTCCGCCGGTACCCCGACCAGGTGGATGTTGTTCCGTCTGGCCTTGTTATCGTACTCCTCCATACGTCTGGCCAGCAAATCATGCGACGACTGCAGATTCCCGATCTCCGACTGCGCTTCCGTCATGTCTGTCACCAGACTGGTAGCTGTAAGGTCCAGTGCCTAGACCCTCTTGTTAGTTTTAGCCAGGTCGGCTCGAATGAGGGTAACATCAACCGCCACCGTGTCTATCTTGGACACGACGGCCTCGTATTGCTGACCCATATCTGCCTTGAGTCCTGTAATGGCGGCCAGTAGGTCTTGAAGGGACACCTCCGATGTGGCCGTCATGTCCGTCCTCGGGTCTTCAATACTGCGGCTGGCAGCGCTGGGGGATCCTCTCGGCTGAGTATAACGATCTATCACGTTAGACTGGACTGACCCCCCACGATTGGTGACTTTCCTGCGCATCTCCAGCTCGGGTTTCATCGCCATGTTGGAATCAGCACCCCGTTAGGTCTTCCCGGGTGTGATAAAATGGCAGCGACCCTCCGGACTCCAAAATTCGCAGTCTCACAAAAATCCCAGACCGCTGATCCGGGGCTGTGATGAAGACGTACAACTGGGTAGACCACCAAAGCCAGGAGTGCAGATTAGGTCCCAGGCAGTCAGGTCAAGGATAGAAGAGAAACCGAAAGTGAAAGTGACACACCACCGGTTGGGCAGATGCCAGGCGACCGTTGTTGTTGAATTACTGCTCGGCCATCCAAAGCAGCAGAGTCCCCGGTCCCGTCCGGAGCTAGGCCAGAAAACTTAGGACGACGTAAATACGGTTCCCGAAGTCCGATCTCGGCCCCCAAAAGTGCAGCAGCATCAGCAAGAGTAGCACTTCAAAAGCCCATCAAAGTAACCAGGATTTCGGAAGGATAGATCAATAAGGGCGGCGCGGGTCTCGGGAGCTCTCTGCTCACGAGACCATCTTGGATGCCCGCGTAGATCCTCCACGTTTTCCTGCATGTTGAGAAAGTAAAAAAGACTCCTCCGGTCCCTGAACCGCCTCAACCATGGAGTCCGATGCGATTGTCAAGTGGATGGGCAGCAATGTAAGTACAAGCCAGCGCAGTTAATAACTGCATGTCCTCCTTCCAATTTCACCGTAGAGACCCTGGCGTGCCCCGTCCATCCAATCCCTTGGAACCATTTTGAAGCTGCGGATGCAGCTGAACGCCAGTGATGACAGGGCCACTTGTGAGGCGGGGATCTCCGTACTGTGTCGCTGGCTGACACAGAAATTATCCAACAAAACCTCTTTTTCAAACGAAAATGAGCGAAGACCACCGCAGGGAAAACTTTGGAAGCCGTTTTATTTCTTGTATGGCAAATGCATTTCGGCAACTACAATTTGCCTTCGTCAGTGCCTCAGAGTTCAGGAGGCTTCCCAAAACACGACCTCTCATCCTGCCGCCCTCTTATAAGTCAGAGGGCACACTCCGCCCCCGTGAATGCTTGTGCACCTGTAGTCCACTGTGTGTTCGAGGACCACAGCTCCCAGAATGCTTTAAAGTCAACCAGGTAAGTGATACATGGGGGCCTGTAGGATAGTTCGTGATGCAAGGGAAACCACGTTTTCCTGCTTGTTGAGAAAGTAAAAAAGCCTCCTCCGGTCCCTGAACCGCCTCAACCATGGAGTCCGATTCGAATGTCAAGTGGAAGGGCAGCAATGTAAGTACAAGCCACCGCAGTTAATAACTGTATGTCCTCCTTCAAATTTCACCGGAAACCCTGGCGTGCCCCGTCCATCCAATCCCTTGGAACCATTTTGAAGCTGCGGATGCAGCTGAACGCCAGTGATGACGGGGCCACTTGTGAGGCGGGGATCTCCGTACTGTGTCGCTGGCTGACACAGAAATTATCCAACAAAACCTCCTTTTCAAATGAAAATGAGCGGAGACCACCGCAGGGAACACTTTGGAAGCCGTTTTATTTCTTGTATGGCAAATGCATTTCGGCAACTACAATTTGCCTTCGTCAGTGCCTCAGAGATCAGGAGGCTTCCCAAAACACGACCTCTCGTCCTGCCGCCCTCTTATAAGTCATATATAGCTGTATATATCTATCTATCTATCTATCTATCTATCTATCTATCTATCTATCTATCTATCTATCTATCTATCTATCTATCTATCTATCTATCTATCTATCTATCTATCTTTATATATATATATATATATATATATATATATATATATATATATATATATATATGTATATATATATATATATCAATCAACAAAGTCTCTTCGTAAGCGGGAGCCCATGGCCCTGCAGGGCAGCCTCAGCAAACCACGTGAAAGAAGCATCCCGCTGAATTGCAACCAGCACTATACACAGAAATAGTTGAACCACCGGTAGGATGAAGAAGCGGCCATTTATTATACATTTGGGTGGCATCACACAGTTAATGGTCTGACGCGTTTCAGCTGCGATAGCCTTAATCATAGACATTCATTTGCAGTTAGGTAAAATACTCATTGTCCCACAATGCACTGCTCCGGTAAGTATCCATATTGGCAAAGTGCTTTCTCTCATGGTGCACAAAATGAAAATCAATTGTTGCATTGCTCGTGGCTCCGCAATACCTCAGTAAATGTCGCTTAATTAAACACTCAAATGTACATTTAAATGTGCACCTTACAGTAAAAATGCAAAATAATGAAAATTAATTTATCTCATGATACGTGTGTTTGATAACAGGCAGCGTATCATGAGATAAATGAATTTTCATTATTTAGCATTTTTACTCTAAGGTGCACATTTAAATGAACATTGAGTGTTTAATTAATTTGGAAAACAGTAAACTAACGTGACAGAATTATTTGTATAGCAATATGAATGAATTCGAACCTACTACAAAATGGCGGTTCTGGTTAGTCTAATTTTCGGGGCAGCAATGTAGTCCTTTGTTTATATTTATAATTTGTGCACTATATCATGTGATAATGTTAAACAACTGTTGACCCGTGACCAAGGAACCGTGTGTTCCGAAATGCGCCGGGAAGTGTTTGCCATAGTTTTGTGAATGGAATAAAGCTTGCTTTAATGAAAATTGGGGCTAGGCGTTTTCTTTTGAAGAAAAGAAAAGAATTGCAGTGCTGTATTTCGAAGGTTTGCGACCTTATCGGTAGCCTGCCGCCATTAAGAGGCAGAGGAATATCGCAAGAAAAGGTTTGAACATATATATATATATATATATATTTATATTTGTACACACATATATATATATATATGTACACACATATATATATATATATATATATATATATATATATATATATATATATATATATATATATATATATATATATTCCTCCATGCTGTTAAATCCAACCCCTTAAATTATAATATTGTTGCATTTTTTCATACCACGACACCCAACATAGGACGCCAATGTATTTCGGCTTACGCCTTCACTGAACTGGGCAACTCTATTCCCACAACCATGGTGATTTTTTAAAAGAAATGATCTTCGTCACATGACCCTAATCCACTTCTCTTCAGGAACAACTAGACTCACCAGTGCATGTTTCAGAGCACATCTTGGCTGCCATGTTGGAGTCTCCTTTCATCATATAGCCCTTTACATATGTAACCCCTTTGTTTTTTCAGTTTCCTAATTCAACATGAGATGTGCAATGCGATTGAAACATGCTGGCTAAGCTGTTCCTCATATAAGCAGCTTGGTATTAACACCTATTTGTTAACAATATTTCACACTTGTTTTAATGTGCAAGTGCCTCTTTGTAAACAATCTTCATCTATGTTGAATACACTATGCTGCAATTAGCACCTATTTATAAACAATATTACAAAATTGTTTTAAAGTGTGAGTACCTTTTTGTAAACAATCTTCCCCTTTGGTGCATCCACCATGCAACCGTCATTAATATAATTAATCCTCCTCGTAGAACATTCCTTATATCTCAATTCTCAATTTGACCATTAAGTGCAAAATGCAATTATATAGACAATCTAACCACGCTGCCATTTTTTTTAGTACAGCTTTTTTTCACCTATGCACCTCCTTTATAGACATTATTTCACAATGCAAAAGTGCAAGTGCCTATTGATAAACAATCTTCCTAGAATTCTATAAAGAACTACTGCCAATACATAAATACACAAATCATCCCTTTTTCAAAAAGTGCAAATGTACATATGTGGATACTACACAGACAATATAAAGTGTTTCCAACTTAAGGTGCTGCTGCTATGTCTGAGGGTACACTTGTCTGTCTGTAAACCATACATATAGATTATATACCCAGGTTCTGCTCCCTTAAACAATACAACAATACTAAGGCATCACACATGTTGCTGCATCTACATATATAGAACGGTCTTGTGTATACAATACCTGGGCCATAGGCCTCTACATATATAACCTGTTCAACCTGAATACTCCAATTAGTCTTCTGTGTTCCTAACTCCCACCCTATAAAGTGTCTGTGCAAATAACTAGTGCAAAAAAGACTTGTACATTTTAAATACAACAAGAATTGAATAAAAATCCACTAAAAACGCACTAAAATCCAGAACAAGATCAGCCATAGTCCACAGCTTTGGGATGAGCTTCAATTATCATATGTTCATCAGTTCATCAATGATTGAGAAACAAATGTTATCCCTCAAAGGTGAACATGTAGCTCAGCAACAAGATTACGGCCCTAAGGCTTTTCCGTGCCTAAAAGTACAATCATCCTCAATTCACATTGACGCAGTTCAAGTTCCCTGTTTCCTCTGCATGGGTGAACCTTGACGTGCTTTATGTCATATTAGGGTAAGGATGTCAGATTGCCTTGATGTACCTCCCATTAATACTTAGCCATGGGGTAAATTCTATCCTGATGTTTAATATCCCTGATGTGCTGTAGGATCCTGAGTTTGACCTTATTATTAGTACTTTCTACATATTGCATGCCACAACCGCATTCCAGCACATAGACCTAGAGATCAGTTTTGCATGTAATCTTCTTCCTGATCTCGCAGGTTCTTCCCTCAAGGGTCTCATAGGTGGTACAATTAGATCCAAATTTACAGGCTTTACATGTGACATATTTCTTGAAGCCCTGATTTCTACTAGTAATCCAGTCCAGTTTCTGGTGGAACATAGATCTAGTTAACATATTGGCCATGGAAAGAGCATTGTGATATGTAATGGTCTGATGCTGGCCTACTACCTCTGTAAGATGTTCTTTGTGTTGCAATATATGCCAGTTTCATATGATCAGGGCACGGATTGAGTTGTGTTCCATGATGTAGCCCACAAAGAACCAAATCTCCTGGTCAGGTCTGTTGATGTTTCCTGGTGTGGCATTCATCTGTGTGGTGGTAAATATTAATTGCTCTCTTTTTTGGTCAAAAGTCTCTGTTTAGATTCCCTTAGGACCTGTTCCGGATATCCTCTAAAAATCGCAAAATCATAGACTTGGCTTCCATTTCAAACAGTTCATCTGTGGAGCAGATCCTACATGCTCTCAAAAGTTGACTGTATGGTATGCTTCATTTTAATGAGCAAGAGTGCCCACTATTGCCATGCAATATTGAATTGCCGGCCGTTTTCTTACGAAATAGAGTAGTTTGGATCAATTCATCTCTGTCTTGCAACTTGAAATCCAAGAACTCAATTTCATGTGTGCTCCATGTCACAGTCAATTGTATATTGTATGGATTCCTGTTCAAGGATGTTATGTACTCATTCAAACATGCCTTGTTCCCATCCCATATGATAAAAACATAATCTATAAAGCGTACCCACATCATGACCTTGTCAAGCCATCTCTTTCTCCTACCAATCCATGTAGATGTTTGCATATTAGGGGCAAACAATGGCCCCCATTGCTGTGCCTTGTTTCTGGAGATATATCTTCTTATCAAAAAGAAAGACATTATGCGTGAGGCAGAACAAGAGAATCTTGAGTAGCATCTTAGTGTGTTAGGCAAGGTTCAGAGCTCTTATGTTAAAAACTAGCAGCAAGCCTCAATCCCATACTCATGAGAGATAGATTGATAAAGAGCGCAGACTTCCATAGTTAACATTAAGTAAAAAATATTTTTTTTGTTAAACTATGCAGATTAAGGGGCAGATGATGGATTATGTGGCAAATGCGGTACATCTATAATTGTGTGAAAATGGCCACTGCAACACAATCACATAATTCCAGTGACCCTGATTATAGGGAGACCATCCCCCAGGGCTAAAATGTGTAGTAAAGTGTAAGGGGCCACTCGGGCCGTTCAAAGGCCCGGGGAAGCTCATCCCACAGGGACGTCATTTTAAACAAAAGGGAGGGTGGCAGTGCAGCCCGTCTCTCTGAGCCTTTAATGGCCCAGCCCCAGGACATAGTAATTTCCCTGCCTTCACTGGCACAGGCAATAAAACCTGTGCTGCTCCTGTCTGTTGGGCGCATTTTTAAATTTCTAGCCAAACAGGAGCAAACAGTAGGGATCACGCCAGCGTCCCACAGGAAGACCGCCAAACTTGTAGTCAGATGGCCCGCCAGAATATAAATTGAATCCTGGCAGGTTGTATGTGCTGCAGGGGTGCCACAGCAGTGCCTTTCTAAGCCTCAAAGGAGAGCCTTAGAAAGGCACCGCCATGGGAGGGTCGCAGCACATTCCTGCACAGGAAGAAATGCACAATGTTGTGCATATCTCCTTGTGAAAGAACAAGGGGTGCTGAAATACAGTGGGGCACACCAAGTCCCCCCTGTATGCACCCCCTTGCACAGAGGCAACAGGCAACTCTGCTAGGTCCCCCTTTGTTTCCTCACCGCTACCCTTTTCAGTGAGGAAGCTCGTAATATGGTCGGCAGTGCAACAGTGGCATCGCTAGCATATTACTTCCTCGGATCACTGTGCCACTGCTGCAGGATTAAAGATCCCCGGCTGTAACAGCGGTCCAGTGCGGTTCAACCGCCAAACTTGTAATACGGCAGGTGGACAGCCAATATAGTGGGGCACGGAACACCACTGAGACTATGGCAGTCCAAGGACCCTCGTAGTCATAATCCGGCCCAAAGTCTACTCCCAGGCAGCGGGCGATTTAAACAAGCTCTTGTCAGCTGGGAGCAGACTTGTGATCTGTTACCACCCTCGCACTGATGCAGGCAGGAAAATAGAACAACATATTGCTCCCATCTGAAGGGAGTAAGTAAAGACAGCTGCTCCCTACAGATGGGAGCAATGATTGCTCCTGCACCATGCTGGGAGCCGGCTGGTGCACTGGGGCTCCACTGCAGCCCCCAACGTGCTGGTCACTCGGTGCTCAGGGTGGGCACTGGACAACCACCTATAACTGATGCAGGCCCCAAAGGATGGCCTCTCAGGGGCACAAATAGACTCGGGGAGGGGAGCTTCGCGACCCCTTCTCTTTTTAAAAAGGTTACAGCCCCCGGGGATGGGGTCTTCTGGGCCTATAAAGGCTTGAGAAGAGGGACCACATGCCCCTTCTCTTTATTATTTACTTGCCCCAGGGGATGGGTGTGAGAATTTGGCCTGGCATATGCTGTCCACTATTCTAGTGGGCACCTTGCACCAGTCCAAACAACCCCTTATTGATGGTAGGTTAAAGACAACGTTTATAGAAAGCTATCCTAGGGGTAGATGTGGAGAGCAGCCTTCAGGCTAAGTCTTGGAGGAATGTAAAGGAACTCGTTTTACCAGTCTATAATCGTGTGAATGACCAAATGAAAGGAGAACCACACCAGGTATATACATAAAATATATGTATTTATTCTAAAGACGTTCCCCTTGTCTCTTTATGAGGCTAGAGGTAAAACTACATATGGAAAACTTAATAGCACACAGTAAATTATCACAGTATACGTTGAGCCCTAGGGGCGCACCAAACCATATATCAATAAAGTGGTATAAGAACCACAACTTGCATAGATACAAAGCCTAGAGCCTTCAGAACCACTGGGGCCACCAGGAACCACCCAAGGTAGTGACACAGCTGCCAATCACCGTTAACTTCTATGGGGAAAGTCAACCTTCGAGAAGTCTGGAAATCCTCTTCCTGGGCTGCAATTACTTCGGAGTCCGTCGGGAGCTTCGAAGATGTAGACTGGCAAGTGCTTCGTTGGTGCCTGTTTGAACAGGAGAGTCACTCCTTAACTCCAAGGGAGATTCTTCCGTCTTCTAATCGTTAGTAGAGCTAGAAGTTCAAGGATTCAGTTTCAGAGTTTCATCCAGGTGTAATCTAATGTCCTGCTGCCAGGGGTCCCTTACTTATACTAAGAAAAGGGGTTGGACATACTCTGGAGACCCACCTATGGGAGGGTTTGGGAAGAGGGCTTGTTACACCGATTTCCTTTGTCCAGTATCACGCCAGAGCAGTGGCTGAGTGTCCCTGCTACCAGTTAGAACTGGACTATGTAGTGCAGACTTTCTGGCACTCTCAGAGTGCCCCCATCCAGCCCCAATACACTAACGCCTATCTGAGAGGTGGTTACACCTACCTATAACAGGAAATCTATTGTCCAGGCCGCCCTTGCCGGAGTCCACAGCAGGAGGTCAGAAGCGTATCTGTGGCTGCAGCATCCATTTTGTGATGCTGGGGCTCGTTTAAACTATAACCGGGCAGACCAGTGTGCACATGTTTTCCCCTCTAGAAGGGTGGAATTCTACCCCTGCCACCAGGATTGACAGGGGGTGGGTAGGACTCCAAAGTGTTCGACACCAAACAAGACATGTTTCCATGCAGCCATTCCAAAGTTAGCATTTACCGTGATGTTATAATGCACTTAAGAATATATGATCTGGCTGCATCACAGAACAGCCTCAGGGAATACATTCCAAAAGCTGCAGAGGGGTCTGGCTCATGCATGGGCACCCTCTCACACAAAACCCACCACTCTGCCTTCAGGATTGATCAGGCTTGCCATAGGAGTGACTGATAAGTTTATATTTGTCAGTGATTAAAGGTAGATATAGGTAACCTATATCTTAGTAATGGGTGGGTGCACCACCTTACCCAGGCTGCAGTAGCAGTCCTGTGGTGTCATTTTGGAAGGCTTCCCAGGGGTGGCATAATATATGCTGCTGCCCCTGGTAGGCCTTTGGGGTACCTATGCCCTTAGCACATAGTGTACCATATACTGGGGACTCACAAGGGTACCCCAGTAACCAAACTGGAGTGTACCTAAAGTACATGCAATCATTTTTAGAGAGGAAGCAGCTAGGCTGGGGTCCTGGATAGCAGGGCCCCAGCCACACTAAAGTTGAAAAACTGTGAAACACCAGCAAAAAGTGGGCGTAACCATAGTAAGCAGATCCTACTCTCCTACAGTGAAGTCCATGGGTGCCTAATACATCTCAGGGAGGGGGGGCCGCACACCACCCTCCTCTTTTTTAAATTAAATTTGGCTAGGGGATGTGGTCCCCCGGACCTAATAAGGCTAGGGGGGGAGGGGTGGTGGCCATGTAGCCCCTTCCCTTTTTAAACAAATAAAAAGGATTAAGGAGGAGAGCCGCATGGCCCCCCCTCCCAGTTTCTATTGTATTTGGCCCCGGGGGATGTGGTCCCCATTTCCTAATAAGGATTGTGGAGGGGCGGGGGTTGCACGTCCCACTCACCTTTCAAGTTGGCTTTGGACCTGGGGTCTGGGGCCCCTGAGACCTGATAAGGCTGGGGAGTGAGCCATGCAGTCCCCCCCCTTTACATAAAAAAGCTTGGGATTCGGATCCCAGCCTAATAAAGCTTGGGGAGGGAGGCCACTAGACCCCCTCCCCTTACATTTTCAGCCTGGGGATGAGTTCCACAGGGCTCAAAAGAGCTTGGGGAGGAAAGCCACACATACTCCCTCCCTTTTTAGGTCTCGCCTGAGCCAGCGCATGCGCTGGTTTGGCAAGACATTTTGTGAGTGGGGCTTTAGAAATCCGACCACAAGCTTTTGCTTGTGGCTTAAACCTTGCAGTTACACACCCGTGCACGTGCACAGCCGCTATCTGATGCGCCATCTGGCTTTCCTCATCATGGCTCATTAACTCTCTCATCATGGCTTATGTAGCTCTGCCTGCCATCTCTCACGCCTCTGATGTTTCTGTCCCCCCTAATTAGCCGCCTGCAGCAAAGCCCTTATCAGCTTCTAGCAGACTGCAGGCCGAGCACCCTTTCCGTAGCAGAAATCTCTGACACGCATGAGGAGCTCCTATTGCCACAAAGGACTGTTGCCTCCAGTATCCTAAATAACTTTTAAATGGCACTAAAGCATACAATTAGGGAACAACCAGCTCACTGTCCGCGCTCTGTCAGTAATACACAGTGTCTTATAGCATGTGCACAATTTATGTTGAGCCACACAGTAACACCATAAAATGCAGATATAAAATAAGTTGCCCTCATCATTTTAGTAACCTGCTTCTATTTACAGTCCATGATTATGATGGTACTTTTAGTACAGCTTTAAAGCATCCTAAAGGTGCTTTCGGCACAGCTTCTTTACTGAGTAGAACATTCTGCATGTGAACTTGAACCACTCAGGGACACAACAATATCACTCAGCGCCACCACAGCATCAATCAGCACCACCACAGCATCACTCAGGTCCACCACAGCATCACTCAGGTCCACCACAGATTCACTCAGCACTCCCACAGCATCACTCTGGGACACAACAATATCACTCAGCACCATCACAGCATCAATCAGCTTCACTCTGCCCCACCGCAGCATTTCTCAGGTTCACCACAGCATTACTCAACACCACCACAACATCACTCAGGGGCACCACAACATCACTCAGCGCTATTACAGCAACATTCAGCACCACCAAAGCATCACTCAAGCACATAACAATATTGCTCAGGGCCAAAACAGCATCACTCAGCGCCACCACAGCATCGACCTACGCAACCACAGCAACACTCAGCACCACAACTGCATCACTAAGCACCAACACAGCATCACTCAGGCACACCATAGCATCACTCGGTATCACCACAGCATCACTCTGCAGTGCCACAGCATCAATCGCCATCACCACAGCATCAGTCAGCATCACAACATCATCACTCAGGGCCAGCACAGGATCACTCAACGCCACCACAGCATTAGTCAGCACCACCACAGCGTCACTCAGCACCACCACAGCATCACTCAGGACCACCACTGCATCATTCAGCACCACCACAGCATCAATCTGCGACACCACATCATCACTTAGGGCCAACACTGGATCATTCAACAACACCACAGGTTAACTTTTATGTTAAGATTTATGGCTTTTTCCCACACAGGACAAGGCAATATTGGCTGTTGCTTTTTTCACATCACTTCTTTCTTCTCACAGCATCACTCAGCGCCATTACAGCATCACTCAGTACAACCAGAGCATTACTCAGCACAACCACAGCATCACTCAGCGCCACAACAGCTTCACTCAGCGCCACCACAACATCACACAGCACCATCACAACATCACTATGCGCTACCACAGCATCACTCAACGCCACCACAGCATCACTCAGCACCACCAAAGCATCACTTAGGAATACCACAGCATCACAGCGTACCTCCACAGCATGACTATGCGCTACTACAGTATCACTCAGCACCAGTCAGTCAATAAGCTTTATTCGGTTGAAACAAAGCAACCATAAAAGCACAGTACAATTATTAAAATACATTCATATCATACTTAAAAAGAAAATACCATGCCAAGGAGTAAATATGTACATACATACAGTGAGTTTACAAAAATATGACAAACAGTTTTTAGATTATACGAGAAAAGTGCAAAGTGCGTTAACAAGGAATTTCATTCATATAAAAAAGGGGAGTACAACCCTCACTCAATCGGCATATAACCGATCTAAACTAAACATCATTCCCCCACTTAGTGCCGCCTCCTCTGCAATTCTAAGCAGCCCCGGGCATCAGAAATTTGTTATCAGACCTTTCAAGGATCGAATTATCAGATCAATGCGAATAGTATTTCCAAGTGGGTAGCTTTTGGTTGCTGAGTGTATTGTTGCCCCTACAGTAACTATTTCCAGTCTTAAATCTTACATGGGGCATAAATGTGGCTCTGGGGTAAAAATCTCTCAATTCCCTTGCAACTATTGGGCCGCCCCCCCTTTGAGGCTGCCAGCCCAGAAGATAATGGACAACCCGGGGGTCCCTGAAGTTTACAAGAATCAGATCTCCCGCTATGTCTTTGATTAGAGGACCCAACCATTTCACCCTTCTGACATTCAGTATTTTCCCGTCTAAGTTTGGTGGAAGGGGCCTATTCTTTGTTAACCAAAAAGATACTTTGTTTGCCAGCTCGGTTTGTCCCTCGATTTTTCCATTGCTTAATTCAGGGACGCCTGATAGAATGCAAACAAAGGGAGCTGCCTCCGGCGGGAGATCAATTTGATTAGTTTTTCTTAGCCTATAACCATTTTTTGAGAGAGTCCCCACTAAGGGCGTTGGATCTTTGGATGACCCTACTCCTTTATCTGAGTTCAGTGGTATTACCTTTTTTGGGCTACTTCTGTTTGGTGTGGTTTGCCGAGTATTAGATGGAAATGACTTTTTAGATTTGTTAGGTGTAGATGGCTTGGTTAGGGGAGAGCTGCTTTGTGTCATAATTATAGGTAGATCGGCAGTGGCTGTGAGTTCAGCTTTGTTAGCATTTACTAGACTTTCTAAGAGGATAGCGTTCGCCTTCGTTGTTTTTTCAATATAGGTAACTTTTTCCCCGATAACCATAATTTTTTTAACCAAAGGGGATATTAAAGATTTAATGATGTGTTCAATCAGGGTCAAAGGGTCAGTTGGTAATGAAGGTAGGGGAGAATCAGAGGTAGAGCGTGCCCTGAATGATTGCGGAGAAATAGTACAAACCGAAGTGGGGCTTGCATCCCGCTTTCTTTTGGTGGGGGTGTCTGAGGGTTTGTAATAAAAATACTATCTTTTTCTGTAAATGAGGAATGGTTTCCCTGGTGGGTTACTTGGGGGTTAGGTAGTTTGTTAGGACAAGGACTTATATTTAATGGGACACCAGTTGATTTGTTACCCTCTTGAAGCAGGATGTAATTAGTTTTGCAAATGGCATTAAGTTCTTCCAATAGTGATAGCGATTGGCAAAGTTTGGTTGTTGCTAAGGGGGATTGATGGTAGACTTTTAAGTTATCCAAGCTCCCGTTTCCAGGCCCCCCACGGGAGTTAGTATTATTTATGACCCCTTTACCATCCATAATGTTGGTGTATTTCGTATATAAGAGCAATATAGTAACAACGACAAACACCAGTAGTGGACCAGTGTACAATGTCATAAGTCCAAATCTGTTAGGCGGAGAGGGTATCAAACCAGTCACGAATATGAGTCAATATGATTTAATATGATTTACCTCCTGTATCCAGTGGAAGGTAGGACAGTATAGCAGCTCGGTACCTCCCCCTTCGTTGTAGCCAAGAGGGGGGGCCCGTCCCGTCCTCCTCTGGCCTCTGAGGGCCCGCCCTTTGCCCGGGCTTAGCCCCGAGCTCGGTCCCGCGCACGTCCCGCGTCGCGGGGCCTCCCGTGTGTTTTTGTCCGCCTCCAGGCGCGTCACGGGCGTCAGCGCCCGCAGGGGATGCCGGGATTAGTAGTTCTCCCTCCGCGCTGCGGCCACCTGGTGTTCCTCGGCGGCGGCGGGAGGGAGGAAGGGCAACCAGTCAGGGAAAAGTTCTGCGTCCACCCCACGGGAATTGCTGGCGATAGCTGCGGTGCTCCTGTCAGGTAGGAGCGGCGCTGGCAGACTAGCGCAGGGGAGCCCGCTCTGCCGGACCTCCCGTGTGTTTTTGTCCGCCTCCAGGCGCGTCACGGGCGTCAGCGCCCGCAGGGGATGCCGGGATTTGTAGTTCTCCCTCCGCGCTGCGGCCACCTGGTGTTCCTCGGCGGCGGCGGGAGGGAGGAAGGGCAACCAGTCAGGGAAAAGTTCTGCGTCCACCCCACGGGAATTGCTGGCGATAGCTGCGGTGCTCCTGTCAGGTAGGAGCGGCGCTGGCAGACTAGCGCCACCACCACAGCATCACTTGTCACCACCACAACATCACTCAGCACCACCACAGCATCATTCAGCATCACTACATCATCACTCAGGGACAACACTGGATCACTCAACAACACCACAGGTTAACTTTTATGTTAAGATTTATGGCTTTTTCACACACAGGACAAGGCAATATTGGCTGTTGCTTTTTTCACATCACTTCTTTCTTCTCTCAGCATCACTCAGCGCAACCACAGCATCATTCTGAGCCAGCAGAGCATCACTCAGCGCACTCACAGCATCACTCAGCGCCACAACAGCATCACTCAGCACAACCAGAGCATTACTCAGCACAACCACAGCATCACTCAGCGCCATAACAGCATCACACAGCACCACAACATCACTATGCTCTACCACAGCATTACTCAACACCACCACAGCACCACCAAAGCATCACTTAGGAATACCACAGCATCACAGCGTACTACCACAGCATGACTATGCGCTACTACAGCATCACTCAGCACCACCACAGCATCACTCAGCGCCACCATAGCATCACTCAGGGGCACCAAAACATCAATCAGCACCACCACAACATCAATCGGCACCACCACAACATCAATCAGCACAACTACAGCAACACTCAGCACCACCAGTGTCACTCAAGCCCACAACAATATCGCTCAAGGCCACAATAGCATCACTCAGCGCAACCACATCATCGCTCTACGTCACCACAGTAACACTCAGCCCCACCACAGCATCCCTCAGCACCACCACAGCATCACTCAGGGCCACCACAGCATCACTCAGCACCACCACAGCATTACTCAGCACTACCACAGCATCACTTAGCACCACCACAGCATCAGTCAACACCACCACAGTGTCACTCAAGCCCACAACAATATCGCTCAAGGCCACAACAGCATCCCTCAGCACCACCTCATCATCACTCTACGTCACCACAGCAACACTCAGACCCACCGCAGCATCACTCAGCACCACCACAACATCACTCAGGGCCACCACAGCATCACTCAGCACCGCCACAGCATCAGTCAGCAGCACCACAGCATCAATCAGCACCACATCATCACTCAGGGCCAACACAGCATCACTCACCTTCACCACAGCATCACTCTGCAGGGCCACAGCATCAATCAGCATCACCACAGCATCAATCAGCATCACCACAGCATCAGGAAGCACCACCACAGCATCGCTCAGGGCCATCACAGTATCACTCAACGCCACCACAGCATCACTCAGCACCACCACAACATCCCTCAGGAGCACCACAGCATCACTCAGTACCCCCACAGCACCACTATATGTTACCACAGCATCACTCTGCAGCACCACAGCATTACACCCCCAGTCGATCCCTCCGCTCGTCCCAGGACAACCTCATCCTTCCCGCAAAGTACAATCTGAAGACAAAGGGAGGTAAAACTTTAAGCTTCCTAGCCACGAAAGCATGGAACAACCTGCCCAAAAATCTCAGGCAACAAACCCTCGAAAAACCATTCAGAAAGCTCCTAAAGACATGGATTTTCAACCTCTCCGATGACTTCGCCAAGGCAGCCATCTAATCCCCCTCTGTTTTTGGACCGGTCATCTAGGATTCTCAGCGCCAAGATGCTCCCTCCGGAGCGAACGTCGCGCTCTAGAAATACCTTTACAAATTACAAATTACAAATTAATCAGCATCAGTCAGCACCAGCACAGCATCACACAGGACCACCACAGCATCACTCAAGGTCAGCACATCATCACTCAATGATACCACAGCATAACTCAGTGCTTCTTACACTTTTTAATTACAACTTCTCAGCATGCTGCACAGCAGCCACACTTCTCTATTGCACAGCTTAGAAAAATTGGCAAAGTCAATAGCTCTACCTAAACACTTATAAGTAAAACAAATGCATAGCCGATAGGTATCGCCTTTAGGACATTATAAGTGTTTAGTTAAACAGCACAATATCCTTGATTAAACAACATCAAGTGTTGCATGGCTAAACACTTATAAGGTCCCAAAGGCGAGACCTATTGGCTATGCCAATGCTTGTTTTTATTGTATTTGGCCCCGGTATATGTGTTCCCCAGGGCTTATTAAGGCTCAGGAAGGGGGGCTATATGCCCCGTCTCCTTTCTAATTGGATAGGCCCCGGGGTTGGGGTCCCCGAGTCCTGGTAAGGCTCTGGAAGGGAGGCCATGCAGCCCCCGTCCCCTTTAAATATATAAAAAGGCCTCAGGATGGGCTTCTCTGGGCCTAATAAGGCTCATGGAAAGGGAGAGCAGGTCCTCCCTCCCCTTAGATGTTGGCCCTGGGGAGAAGGTCTCCAGGATTCAAAAGGCTGGGGGATGGAAGCTGCTTGGTCCCCCCCCCCCCCGTTTTTATTGCATTTGATCCAGGGAGATATGGTCCTTGTTCACAGTTAAGGCTTTGGGAGAGGCTGCATGCCCTTCTTTCCTGTTTAATTGTATTTGGACTCAGATTATAGGGTTCCCATGGCCTTTTAAGGTTTGAGAAGTGGGTTCACAAGGCCCCCCTCCAATTTTGATTGGAACTGGCCCCAGGAGATAAGGTCTCTGGGGCCAATTAAGCATGTGGGAGGGCGCTGCACACCCCCTCCCCTTAATATTTATGCTTTGACCCAAGGAAAGGTGCTTCATGTGCCCGAAGGCCAACCTTACGCTGCATGCACCAAAGGCTGTGTGCAGTGTGGGGGTGACAGCCTGACGAAGGCTAAGCCCTATGGGCAAACCCCTTCTGCGCACATACATAGGCTGTGCACAATATGGGATTGGCTGCATTCAGGGAGTTGCAAGCAGGACCTGGCTACAAGACAGACCCTGTGGCCCACCCCACGCAATGAAAGCCCATGCACAGCGTGGGGTTGGCTGCCAAAGCCCGTGGGCGCATGGGGTTGGCAGTACAGATGGCAACAAAATATTACTTCGAGTTTTAAAAAACTTGAAATTTAATTTAAAAATACCAGGGTTAAAGTAACGTTATAGTTAGTTAGATGTGAATCTGTTTTTGCTTTAAAAACAACTTAGAAATTCACTGGAAAAAACAAAGGTTAAAGTAAAGTTATAGTTAGGTGAATATGTGAGTGACAACATTAACGTTTTGAACTCAATTATCTACAGTAAGTCACTGGTTATAGTTAGCAGAGCTAACTATAACTTGCGCCCCTGCCATTCACTGCTTATGATCAACACATATTACATCACTCTTAACATGTTCTATGACTTGATTAATGACACACAGATGACATCATCCAATGAATTTGCTGTATAGTTTATACAGTAGCGGGTAACTACCATAATACTTTTCTATCTATTTTTGTTTAGCCTGTGTCCATCTAATGAGTGTAAGTGTTTAAAAAATGCATGTGCTTCTAATTTATCACAGGTGTGTAGAGGTATCGAAAACGTTATATATCTTTGTATTGAAGAGTAACCTTGTGTGCAGTTCCAACAGGGCAAAGATTCTACGTAGTACATACTAAGACTTGTAAGCAGCTTTAGGTATTAATCTGAATCCTCTCAGCATGACAATTTCTACATAACATAGAAGATTGTGTACACTATGTACATGGGCTTATTTTGCTTCCAAAGATGGGCTATCTGTAATTTTTTTTACCAATGTATGAAGGCTGCAGGTAGCACGATCTTTAGCATCTTCAGACCTTGCTTGTATTACGCGAATAGTCAGACCCCCCAGGATATTGCGGCATGGATTAGCAAATTTAGCGGCACAAATATGGAAATTTAGCGGCACAAATATGGAAATTTAGCGGCATTTCTGCAGCACTTTATTTTACTCATAATCCTTCATTTTCAGTCTGAAATCAATGGAAACTGTTTCAGCAGAATATTCCACTTTGCAATAGGCATGTCTGCAGCTCTACAGAAACACAGCTCCAGTCCTAACCTCGCGGGAGGGGGCTGGATTTCGCCCTAGGATGTTCTAGTGCCCATGTGTGTACCCTTGCTGGGGCACTGCTGCCTCCCGGATCTGTGAGGCAGGATACCTCTTCCTCAGGCACCCTAGGGCACAGGATCGTAGTGGCTGATCAAAATAAGTAAGACAGACTGCATAGGGAGGTCACCTCTTGCTTTCTGGTTATTTCTCTAATTTGTGTAAATGTACATTATCAGGTGCAATCTTCACCTTTAAAAAAGGGTAGAGCATATTAATAACTTCTTCAAATGCTCCATCAGGTGCTCAACGTCCATTGAAAGCACCACGCCACGCATGGACTCATCTGCACTTTAATCTACAAATCTCCTAAAACTTAATTGTAAATGGAAGCCTTGTCTACCGACCACCCGGACCACGATCTACCTTCACCAGCCTCATCACGGACTTCATTGCTCCCGCTTACAATCAACTCCAGAGCCTTCATACTTCTCAGCGACCTCAACTTTCACCTGGAAGATAGAACCGACCTTTCCAATAAACACATGGTTAGACATAAAAGGCTATTTCTTTTTATCTCTGCCTGTTTAAATTATTCCTGTGCAATTATTAAGAGAGGTGCTGCCAACCTGCTGGCACCAGTTTCACGTTCAGCAAGCCCTGTGTTTTTTGTAATTACTTCCACCCTCTGCGCGCTGGGACACGTAAACCCATCCTTAAAAAGGGAGAAGAGTTCCAGTTTTGGGGAGGACTCTCAGTCTTTGGTATTTTCAGTCTTGACACAACAGGTAAGTGGGCAGAGCCAAAAAGGCACAGTGATATAAACTGGTTGGGGGAGGGGGCCGAGCCACAGTTCCTCATCCATCTCAAACAGTGCTGACCATGCCGCACCACTTCCTAATTTCCCTCACAACTATCTAAAGGAGTCGTCCGGTACCACTTGTATTGTGCTGAGACCAACAGTTTCAGAATATTGGCACTGAGAGGAGGGGTGGACGCACTGTGGCACCCTCAGAGGTGATCAGCTGAGAGCACTCCATTGACATCAGTTCCATTGGATGGGATGCGGGAAGTCATACATAACAAGTCACTGTCCAAATGAGGTTAAGCAATGAGCATCTTGTCACTGCAAGGCCAGAATCAATGCCCCTTATGGAAAAACTATTGTTCCCACAGCTGTGTATTGGGGTATCACCCAGTTATTGCCTCGGGGTAAAGTAGAAGAAAATAGCCTTCAGATATTCGTAATAGAGTAGCCAGCATCTTCGTGGCCAAGCAGTGCCTCAAAAAAGGTGTTTTCTGATGGCAGAACCTGCAGCCTGCTTTGCTGTTATGGATGGTGGCAAATTCACTATCAAGTGGCTTTCTAAGAATATTGGAAAGCCTTTTCTATTTAAGTAGAACCTTCTGAAACAGGTGTGCCACGCCCATTGGATTCAAAGGGCTTCAGCCCCCCCTCCCCACCCCCTTGTGTGTGTCAGCCGGGATGAGACAGTTTCCCGGGCGCAGACACAGCCGCATCCGAGCACTCTACATGTCTTTTAAAGACCTTTTATTTGTTAATGAGGCTTTGATGGTTGTTACCCCTTCTTAGGGCCCCTGCAGCTCCACTCGGCCTTTTGCTTGCAGAATCAGACCCCCACCGAAATTTGACTCTAGGTGCCCCTCTGTTCTGACATTTACTGCGAAGCTTGGCAGCCACAGGGTGCAAACGAAGTCATCAATAGGTTCCACTTGCCACTTGCCAGGAAGAAACTGATTTTTTTGTTCTCTCGACACCCCACTTGACACCCCACTTGCAAGTTTTGTTTTGCTTAACTAAAAATAGGCTGCGTGTGACACAGTAACAAGTCAGTCTGCCGGGCATTAGATTTTTGACAAAGTGCTCCCATCGAGTCAGCAGAAGCACGCCAGGGGGTGGGGGGTGGAGTGAAGGTGGAACCGTCACCCCCCTAGTTAAAGACCGAAAAGATTTGCAAAAGTTAGGAATTGAACTCATCCCATTAGGCAGCAGCTATTTTACGGCTGCACAGTGACACCTAGTGGCGTGTGCGCTCCATGGCACCCAATAGGAAGCCTTAATTATTTCCTTTGTTCAGGGAAGACACTTTTTAGCGGCCAAATCAGCAAAAATCGCGGTCATCGCGGTAATCTGTTGATTTCGCGATTTTTTCGTGAATCGCGAAATCGCGAAATGCTGGAGGGTCTGAATAGTGTCTTTTTCGACAAGTGTTGCATAGAATGTACTCTGTTCTTAGTAGATACTTTCTAATACTGTGTACTGTATTTCTCATGAGAGTTTCACTGTCTGCAAACAGTGTGGTACAGAGTAAACTCTCTCCATTGAGTAAATACTGTTTACAGTACCCACTTTTCTACTCATATCAATTTCATTTCTCAACGTAGGTTCAGTGACTGTGAGGGGTTTGATACAGATCAAAGCTGTCAGTAGTAGGGCATTAGTTTTAGAATAGACATTGAGTATCTTTAGGAACTTGACTTTCTCTGAACAGTTGTATACATATTGAACACCATG
Source organism: Lissotriton vulgaris (assembly GCF_964263255.1). NCBI lineage: Eukaryota > Metazoa > Chordata > Amphibia > Caudata > Salamandridae > Lissotriton > Lissotriton vulgaris. Next base: position 546,227,551 of record NC_141699.1, on the reverse strand, counting down.
TTCAATGAGAGTTTCCCATATTTACATGGTTGATCTATAATGTGAACTTAGGCTACCCGTGAAGTGTATGGTATAGGGTCAATGTTGCACATAACACAGACTTGCTACATCTAAGGAAGGTGTATCAGTGATGGCATTAACGATGCTTTATATTATTCTGAGCTTATTTGTACTTTCAGGTCTCTAAAGCCATATTAATTTATAGCGTAATATGTACAAGAGAAGTTTGGATGAAGTTACCAGTAATGTCATCAATGATGTCATTTGAGATGTCATCAGTGATGTTATAAATAATGTCATGGAACATGTCTTGAGTGATGTCATATGTGATGTCCGAAGCAATGCATGGCAGGGGTGCAATTTATAGTTAGCGCTGGTAACTATAACTGGTGTATCTCTGTGTTTTTTTTGTCCAAAATGTTAATATTGTCACTGACATATCCAACTTACTATAACATTACTATAACCTTTAGTTTTTTCTTATTGAATATACATAAATATATTTTTTTTATTTATTATGCCATTTGGAGTGTTATAAGTATGTACATATGTATGTCAGTATGCATATACATATATCCGCTCAAAACTCCACCTCCTCTAAAGCACTCTCGGGCGGGTGCGGTTATGGAATCCGCAAATGTCATTTTTTTTATATATATATTTTGCAGTAAGTTTCTAAATGAACTTAGAAACTACAAGATGGCGCACAGTCTAATTGAAGGATTGTAGTCCCTTTTTGCTGTCAATGCACTAATGAAATGCCTTTTAAACATGGCCTCCTCCGGTGTGTTCACAAACACCGAAGAAGGCAGATCGCCGAAAAGCGTTTGTTTCTGGCTATGAAATAAAACCTTTCAAATGCCCCAGAGAGTGCAAAGTATCTTCCTTGAACTTGAGGGAACAGAGCGAGAATATATATATTACCTACTGGCGGTCGTCAGTAGGTATATATAGTTAGGACCTAGTTACCATAGGAAATTCCGAACATTCTATTGGGAATAACTTTGGTGTCGATTGAGGGATCTGCTTGTAATTCTCCTTAAATTTGCCTCGCTGCGCTCCGCTCCTTTCCTGAACGTTTCGGGGGGATTCGTCAAGCGGGGGCCGAGACAAAAGGGGGGGTCCCAAAACGTGTTTTCCCCATGTTAATTTCCATAGGGACATTCTGACAAGGCTACAGCTCGAACGCCGGAACGGAATTATACCAGATTTGGCATAATGGTAGGGGCTGGTATGCAGCAGTGCCTTTTGTATGTTTGGTGTAAATCCCTCCAGTAGTTCTTGAGAAAATTGGATTTGAAATTTTTCAAATGGCATTTTCTATGGGACCTTTAGACACGGCTACAGCCCGAACGGCTGAACGGAATTACACCAAACTTGGTAAATGGTAGGGACAGGTATGCAGTACTGCCTTTTCTATATTTGGTGAAAATCCCTCCAGTAGTTGTTGAGAAAATGAATTTGAGCAAATTATATATCTATATGCGTTCAACATTCTATTGGGAATAACTTTGGCGCAGATTGAGGAATCTGTGTGTCATTTTCCAGAATTTTGGCCAGCTCCGCTCCTTCGTTGAAAGTTTTGGGGGGATTCGTCAAGCGGGGGCCGAAAGGGGGGTCCCAAAACGTGTTTTCCCCATGTTAATTTCCATAGGGACCTTTAGACACGACTACAGCCCGAACGGCTGAATGGAATTACACCAAACTTGGCAAAATGGTAGGGCCTGGTATGCAGATGTGCCTTTGCTATGTTTGGTGAAAATCCCTCCAGTAGTTCTTGAGAAAATTGAATTTGAAATTTTTCAAATGGCATTTTCTGTGGGACCTTTAGACACGGCTACAGCCCGAACGGCTGAACTGAATTACACCAAACTTGGCAAAATGGTAAGTACAGGTATGCAGTAGTGCCTTTTCTATATTTGGTGAAAATCCCTCTGGCAGTTGTTGAGAAAATTTTATTTGATCAAATTATATATCTATATGCGCTCACCGTATGCGCACCGTACGCGTACGTGCGCGTACCTTTACGTGCGCGGGCGAGTTTCTGATTGGCTGGCAGTCGACTGTCAACATTCCAAACTGTCCAAACCAGGAAGTGTTGGCCACCATCTTGTTTTTCAGGAGAACTGAGGCACAAGAGAGCCCAAAACAAGAGTGGAAAACACGAAAAGGGGGCAGGGTAGAGACCCCCCAACCCTCTAGCCCTTCTCAGGGGGTCCCAAAAGGACCCCCAAGGGCAAAAAAAGAAATAGAAATCACGGGGTACGCGTACCGTGTGCGTACCCCTGACCCCCTGAGAAGGGCTAGGGGTCAGGGGTCTCAACCCTGCCCCCTTTTCGCGTTTTCCACTCTTGTTTTGTGCTCTCTTGTGCCTCACTTCTCCTGAGAAACAAGATGGCTGCTCAGGTGGTCCCAGAAGGATAATAATATATATAAACGTTATCCGCTAATAGAATTAGCATTTACAAAACCTTTGAAATTTAATGAAAAAAAATATAGGTTTCACGCCTGATATAGTTAGGAATTAGCATTTAAAAAACCTAGCAAATTCACTGAAAAAACCATAGGTTTCAAGCCTTATATAGTTAGGAATTAACATTTAAGAAACCTTGCAAATTCACTTAAAAAACATATTTGCAAGGTTTTTTTAATGCTAATTCCTAACTATAAAAGGCCTGAAACCTATGGTTTTTTCAGTGAATTCGCAAGGTTTTTTAAATGCTAATTCTATTAGCGGATAACGTTAAAGTATGTTAATATCCTAGTGGGACCACCTGAGCAGCCCTAGGGGGTCAGGTTGTTTCTACCCTGCCCCCTTTTGTTTTTCTGCTTCTTTTATGCCTCGGTCTACCTATCACAAGATGAATGAAAACACTTCCTGGTTAGAAGTGTTGACAGCCAATGAGCATGCTGCTTTCCTGTGAAAGGCATGCTGATTGGCGGCCACTGTCTGTCAACACTCCAAACCAGGAAGTGTTGGCAGCCATCTTGCGCCTCGGTAGAACCAGGGCACAAGAAAGCAGTGAAACAAAGGTGCAAAACATGCAAATGGGGCAGGGTAGAAGCACCCTGACCCCTTACGCCTAGTCAGGGGGTCCCACAAGGACTCCCCAGGCCCAAAAATATATATATTTTTTTGGTTTTCCCCGTGGTGCGCTCAGGGTGCGCGAACCGGTAAGCGTACATGGGAACGCACCCAGAGCTTACCCAGCGAAAATTAAAAAAATATATATATAGTTTCTTTGCCCTTCAGGGTCCTTCTAGGCCCCCCTCAGAAAACCTAGGGGGTCAGGGGGTGTCTACCCTGCCCCCTTTTAATCATTTCCTCCTTTTTATTTTCACCTCTTGTGTCTCGATTCTACAGAGACACAAGATGCCGGACTCTCCGGACTGTTTCGAATGTTGACGGACATCCGAGAGCCAATCAGCTTTCCGCTCGCGCACTCCCGTAGCACGCCGGCTGCGCTCCCCGGTACGCGTACCGGTGAGCGCCTATAGATATATATGTGTTTTTGAAGTTAATTTTCATAAAAACCACTGGAGCAATTTTCACCAAACATAGCAAAGGCACATCTGTGTACCAGTCCCTACAATTTTGCCAAGTTTGGTGTAATTCCGTTAAGCGGTTCGGGCTGTAGCCGTGTCTAAAGGTCCCTATGGGACCCCCCTTTTTTCTCAGCCCCCACTTCACGAATCCACCTGAAACTTTCAGGGAAGGAGCGGAGCAGAGCAGAGCTGGCCAAAATTTGGGAAAATTACACACATATTTCTCAACCGGCGCCTAAGTTATTCCCAATAGAATGTTGCGGATTTCCTATGGTCGCTAGGTCATAACTATATATATATATATATATATATATATATATATATATATATATATATATATATAACATGGTATTTGTATAGCCTGGATCTAGTCAAAAAGAGAACAAAGTACTGTACAGGGTCAAAGATAAGTATAAAATCAACAAATGATAGGAGAAGAATGTGCTCATTGGACTGTTACTGCATTGTGATGTAGTGTTCTTTAAAAAAGTGTGTCTTCAACTCATTCCAAAATTAGAGCTGCGTTACGTTAGATTAAGTCACTGCCTCCTGAGAGTGACCATGTTTGGTGCTATACTCACCTCAAAGTTTGGCTGGAGTACATTTAATACTGTTTTGACACCTTTAGGGTTGCAGTAACATAAGATTCAGTTTGTGAATAACAATGGTCTCACTCTTTTGTGAGTGGTACATTAGCATGCCGATCCCTAACATCCTTCCTGCCCCTCTCTAAACCCCAGTTAAATTGTCTTAAACTCCTCCTATTGATGTGCAAATATTCCCCATTTTATAACTACTCTCCATAGTCACATTCACATGTTCTACAAAAACATTTCCGTAGGAGTATGGAGAACGCCTCCACTTTGGAAGAGATCTCCTCACAGACACAATAGAAGGGCTGGAGATTTTCACTCAGATACCTTGCAGAAAACCTTCTGAGACACAAATTAGCTTACTCAGTTGAGGGAATTTCAGTTTCCGAAGTGGAATATATTCTTATTTTATTTAAATACAGCCACTGCTGAGCAGGGCATGGATACAGACAGGAAAGGTTCACATTTTGTTTTTTTGGAGTTGCTTACACAACAAAACCCATTGGCTCATCCAAGTCTGCATTAAAAAAATCTTCCTCTATATTATTCATTGACTCCCTTTAAGAAATAGAGGGTATTTGTAAAATAAATCCCCGAATATGCTGAAGGAATATGATCAATTTTACATTGTGTTTGTTGACATTTAAAAATGAGATATAAAAATTGGGGGGATCCGTTTTTTTTCATTGAAAGAACTATGGACTTGGTTCCTTTTCCCTAACAGGCTTTCAGTCCAGTTCTTGTCCCTCCTTTAAGAGATGTTCTACATTGCTGTTCCTTCTTCTTCTTCCAAATCTACGGAAAAAGGCAGAGATGCTGAGGCAAGAACAAGTTGTCTCCTCTTCTTCTACTGTTTCTTTTGCCATGTCTAGGGCCGGAGTGTCCTAAATTACAAGCCAAAACAAGAAATAAAACGAACATTGTTATTTTCATCAAATAGTACTCACTTAAATTGATTATAGCCCACTCCTCCTCCTTAAAGGCACACATGTTCGCTTAACAAACACAATTAAATAAAGACTAATGTGAACACTATTTAGGCAACTTGATACAGTATTCCTTCTGAATATAACACACCAGTTCATTTGTTGGACCACATTTTTAAAGGGCTGTAAAATCCTCTTCTACCTCTATCATGCATTTGGTCACTGAATCCACAGAAATTCTGTTTAAAAACTGAAATGTCGATGTCTAGTCTAGCCCAACCTGAGCTGTTGTAAAATTGATATGTAAGTTGTGTTGAACTGCCATTGTTGAACAATCACACAATTACGTTTTTGCTTTGGGCCTGGTCTGAGAGATGTCACAAAGAAGATAACCTCTATCATGGGATCATATCTCTGCAGAAATATGGAGTTTTAGAGGAAAATATTACTCTGTCTTCCTTAAGTGTCTCAAAAAGAGCACTGCTGCTTTAAGAACTTTGGGACACTTCTCCTTAACTCTTTCGCTGCGGCGGCTATTCCGCGCGGGTGAGCTGCGCGGGTGACAGAACCGTTCCGTCGCGGCTCGCGAGCCGTGACGGAACGGTTCCGTCAATAGCCTCGAAGAGGTTAAGCCTCCTTCCACATGCATAAGCTCCATAAATGCATCATCCACTGCTTCACCTAATTCCTTTTATTTATGCCAAATAGGCGGGATTGGCTACTCCCTTGCTTGCCTATTCTGGAAACTGCCGGTCTTCTCCCCCTGCTGCATCCCCTTACTAGAAGGGGCGCATTATGCTACCTTTTTTGGGGGCTTATTTGGATATGGAAGATATTGATTCCCAATGCCACTCTCTCTGTTTACAGCATGCTTCAGGCGGTTGCATGGCATGCAACAAACAGTTCTCAGCAGCTGACCCTTACAACACCAAAGTCTTGTGGCTGGCAAACCTTAATCTTGTGAGCTTTTTTCTGAATTAAAAGTATCCATGTGAAAGCATTTATTCTTGATGACCCTGAAGAGCTGGGTATCAAAGGTGATCATGGTCTTTTAAGGTGGATGGAAAATGTCACACATATTTAATTAAAAGGTATTATTTGGGCCTAGGGATTGTATCAGAATTGGCAGCACTTATCGTTACCAGTAATAGGGTAACTACCTCTGTTCCACCAGAGGCTTCGGCCACCCACTCAGGAAGGGAAAACTCCTGGTAGCCACATTTCTGAGTATAAGTCAGAACTAAGCTGCAAAGTGTTGGTACTTCTGAATGACCTGTTCATTCCTGAATAGATTTGTACTCTGTCACATAAAGATGTTCCTTCTGTGGAACCCCAAGCAGCATGTGTCTGCTGAATAGACTACTAGAGGAAAATACTCAAAGGGATAAATAGAGCTTTAGTTAAGTCCCTCTCTTTGTAGGTTGAGCCTGTCTCCCTTTCTTTCCAAGGTCCCAGTTCATCAGTAGTAGGATACCTGGACCCAGGGCCTGGTACCAAAGATCCTGAAAGACCCCATCCTACCCTTCAGCTGTTAAAGCACACTCCATAAATGGTTAGAAAGGAAGGTTTTGAGATCAGATTCGACACCTCCTTTGTTTCTAGAGCCTGCTTTGGAGTTCTTCTGATTTTGTACATTTAAAGAAGTAAGCTAAGTAGAAGGAGAGGGAAGAGGATCGCGAAAGTGAGAAAACATTCAATATAGGGATTGAGGCAAATTGCAAATGAAGCAGTTTGGACATCTGAAAACTCAATGCAGGTAATATTTTTAAAAGACTTCAGTGCCAAAAAGTGGTGAGGCAACAAATATCTCCCACGATGAGCAGTATGGGGAGCTCGGATTTGTCTCTGTCAGATCACTTCTACTGTAGCTCTCTCCTGATGACAGGGGCTCCCTTCATTTATATCCCACTTTTCCCAAGCAAATCCTGTCTTCCACTTTTGCCAAATTAAAATCAGGATCCATCTGAAGGTTTTTAACCAACATACAGTAGCGTAGATGATACTGTACATCAAAACACTATTGATGCCCCCTTTTCTTTCCTCTTGGTTGCCACTGCTTCTGCTGCAAGGGAGTTTGTAGCGTCCCCTTTGTAAATGTCTGAGATATTTTATGGAGCTGCCAAAGTGGCTAAATTAGCCAAATACTTTACGGATGCAGGTTTGCAAACATTTTCTAGACCCAAACATTTTGCTTAATGATAATGAATCATCCCCGCACTCTTCTCTAAGATAAAAAAATTATACTGAATCTAAAACTACATATGCTGATACAGTGATACAGAGCAGAAGCCATTACAAACAACAAAATATGTTCATGTATTTATATCTTCAGATTGTTTACCTCTTTTCTAAATGATTTCTGCAGGTCTTTTAGGGTTTTGCCTTAATGGCGCCGTACCCAGCAAATTGAACTGAAAACTGTTGTTGATAAAAGTAAAATTGGGTTTTTCTCTCTCTTTGCTAGGAGCAGTTCGAGCAGTGTTGCCTTAACCCCTTTGCTGCGGGGTGTTTCCCCCCCGCTGTACGGGGGAGGGGGTCCGCGCGCGGCTCTGCCGTGCTGGTGGAGCTGCACTCATGAAAAGCTAAGCTCGTCCCGGCCACACCCGTTTTCGAACGTTCAGCACAGCGGAGAAAATATCCCCGCGTGCGAACGTTCCAACGGCCGTGACGAGCTCAGCTCGTCATGAGTGCAGCTGCACTGTGCCTCATGACGAGCTGAGCTCGTCATGAGCATAGAAGAGTTTAATGATTTTGAGGCCCTGGGCAAGGCACATTTTGGCATCCCCTATTAGTGACAACTTCTAATGTTATTGCCTAAATGGTGGTCATTGAAGCCTTCATGATTCTAAACAAGCTTTCAGAAATGGGATTCACTCAAGAACAGGGGCTCCAAAAATTCTTAAGATGACATTGTGCAGGGTCAGGGGTAGAAGTAGGCAGATAGAAGGAGAAAGGTTTAGATATAGAAATGGACAGAGGGGGGAGGACAGGAGGAAGGAAGGGAGGGAGAGAGAGAGAGAGAGAGAGAGAGAGAGAGAGAGAGAGAGAAGGAAGGAGAGGGAGAGAGAAAGAGAGAACGAACGTGAACATTTACTTTCCCAGGGGGGCCCTTGGAAGTTGGGGCCAAGGGCAATTGCCCACTTTGCTCATGCATTAAAACACTGCTTATTGAATCTGCTGCTATGTGAGCTGAAGAGTGTATCCGTCCACTCACATAGCAAGGAGGCCTGCATGGTCTTTCCCTGCCCATGGAGATGCATGGGTGGAGTGAACAAAGCCCTCTGCCAGTGCCTTCACTGCTCCCCACCCCCCCAAAACATCTGATGCCTGCTGATAGACCTCGCCAACCTCCTTGTTTAGTTCACATCCCCACAAGCACCCCACTCCAGTCACTCATTTTGGTCACTCCCTTCTTTCCCTTGATTGCGCAACTCTCCTCTGCACTCCCACTGAGCACTAAGGCCTGCACTCACCTCCCACTCCTGCGCTTCTGCGTTATTCCCCTCGGCTCTCCCCCATGCTTCATTTGTTGTTGGTCTGCAGTACTACCGGCATCTGGCCCTGCTAGGCATTCATACCCACTTCATCCTAAATTCCTCACTCTCCCAAGCTACCCAAGTTACTTCCCCTCCTCCCTCTAACCCTGGATGCGTAGTAAGTGAGCGAGAGGAGAAAAAAAGACAGACAGTTGGAGCGGGTAAGTCAAAAATGGTTTTGCACTATGGTTATGAGTTGAGTGTGTGTGTGGGCGAATGTCTGTGTGTCTGAGAGTGTCTGTGTGTGCAGGTATGTCTATGTGTGTGTAGGTGCGTGTGTGCATGCCTGTGTTTGTAACTGTGTTTGTGCGTTAGTGCATGTTTGTGAGGGCATCTTGCATGTGTGTGAGGAGCAAGTATTTGCTTCCAGTCGTTAGATGCTGGACTTGACACAAAAGTGCTAATTCCTGGTAATCTGCAGGGTCTGGCACACTGTGGTATTCCCTGGCAACATGCAGGCACTGGCACAGGGGTGGTGATGCCTGGCAAAATGCATGCCCTGACACAATGGTGGTTATACATGGCATCATGCTGGGCTATCATACTGGTAATCAATGCCATATTATGGGCAGCCAAGGCAGAAATAGGATTATTTAGAATACATTAGCATCAGACATGCTTGGAGAAGAGAAGAACGAGTACAAGTGATCATTTGTTAAGAGGTATACTAGTTTACATACTTAACTAACATCTCCAAAATCGAAGACAAATGGCTTTGCCCGGGTTTTGAGGAGAGAGTTGTACAAGGCGAAACCTATTGCATTCATAAATACTAGTTTCGACATTAACATCTCATGCCTCTAACCAGCCTCTTCAGAGCATGGAGACGTCTGTGTTGTCCAGGTCAAATTCTGATACCTCCTCTTCAAAATCCTTGGTTGCAAAGTCCAGAACACCAAAAGTAAAAAAAGAACTATTTGTGGTTAAGTGAGTCTTCCTCCTTAATCTGCAACTGTCACTGCTGCTCTTCAGAAGGGAATGGGTCAAGGCTCATCAGTTGAGTCCCCTTTAGACAAACAGGACCAAGATGCAATTGAGGAGTTCCTTTTTTGTTGCAGAAGCAAAGAGACAGCCCTTGTAGCTCCTGCAGGACATCAGTTTGTTTCTCCAGTATTAGGGGTGTCTTTCATAGATTCACATGCTTGAATATTCCCCGTCGTCGAAGTGGGAGTCCCATGGTACATAAAATAGCAATAATGCTAATATATATATATATATGTAATAACATAATACATAATAAAACAGAGATAATATACACTGAAAAACCTCAACAATGGTTCCTACATAGGAATGCATTATAGAGAGAAAACTCATTTGCAACATATCAGTGTCATTATGTTAGTCCAAACTGCAGCCAATCAGGCTCAAGCACCCTCTAGAACCTTCTCCTCAGAAGCTCAAGCCCTCAGATTTTCTATTGCACGTCGTGTGAAGGGAGTCTCCCTGAGCACTGCTCAGTTTTCTTCATTCTTGTCTTCTATTTCTGTACTCCTCAGGATGTCAAGTAAGAAGTCTTTGTTTAGGCCTTGCTCTTCCTGTGGGAAACTGCGTCTATTTGAGAAGGACCCCCACCAAAAATGTATTTACTGCCTTTATCCTGAGCATATGTGGCTGACTGCAAGTTCTGTAGAACTTTTCCTGCTAAGACTCTCAGGGACAGGGAAGGTCGTCTTTTGTTATGGTTGAAGCGCCTTCAGGACAAGGAAGGAGTCTTGTCTGATGCAGAGCGTTTCCAGTCAGGTCCTTCAACTGCCCCTTATAAGCGTGGCAGTGTTCAGGAATTACCATCTCCTTTCCTGAAGTAGAAAAAGCTGGCCATAACAGTAGCCCCAGGGAAACCTACTGCTACTGTCACTTCTGTGACTACGCCCACGAGACCTGGCTCTCAGGCGTCTTTTCCAGCATCTACAAGTCTTTTTACACTTCAGTCAGCGCGGTCGTCGACGGGCTCGTCGACGACCATTCCATCGACGAGATTGGCTGCTGTGGCTTCGTCGACGACTACTGTGATGACGACGACGGCTTCGTCGTCGTCGACGAGGGTTTTGTCGACGGCTTTCACGACTACGAAAGCCTCTACCTCTTCAGTCCCGTCGACGATTCCGATTATATCGTCGACGAAGAAGCTTTCGTCGACAAAGAAGTCATCGTCGACGATGCATGTCCCGTCGACGTCGAAGATCCCGTCGACGTCGAAGATCCCGTCGACGACAAAGATCCCGTCGACGTCGAAGTTCCCATCGACGACTATTATTCCGTCGACGAAGGCTTCGTCGACGGCGAAGATAACATCCAAGGATTCGACGACGACGTTTCCGTCGACGAAGGCTCCGTCGACGGCTATGTCAAAGCATTCATCGTCGACGAATACATCCAAGACATCAAGGTCTCCGACGACTGTCTCTAAATCATCGTCGTCGACGGCTGCTCCAGTTAGACAGCTTTACCTTTACCTTCTGGCACACAGCAAAAGGACGCAGAATACACTTCAGGATCACTGTCCTTCGCCAATATGCCCTAAGTGCCTTTGGACACTTCAGCTCCTACAGTCGTTACGGAGTCTTCTTTGAGCAATATTCAGGACTCTGCTCTCCAATTGCCGCCTCCAACTCTTCAGCCACCTTCACCATTGTTGGTAACAGACCATGAAACGGAATCCGTTGCAGACGACAATGTTTTTGGTGATGCTCAAAGTCCATCGGATTTGATTATCAAGTGTCAGGACACTAGTTCTGAAGAGGACGAGGAAGAGGTTGAAGACCAACAGGAGGAACAATATGTGCAAGTTCCTATGGCGATTTTTCCGGTATCGCTATTTTCCAACCTACAACATATGTTGGATGATTACAATAGGAGATTTCCTCTTACGCCCCAGGGTACCCCGGGCCATGCTACCTCTGAGACCACAGGGCCTTTTCAACCTCAGCAAAATCCTCCGAGGCAGACTGCTCCATCAGAAGAGCCACGTCCAGCTATCCCCACTAATTCTCAACGAGATGTGGATGATGAGTCAGAGCCGGAAAGAGAGGAAGGAGAAGTTCCTCAGGATACAGATGATGAACAAGACCCGGATATGGCAGAATTTGATGACTATCGAATACAGACGCCCTCTCCACAACAGGGGGATTCCGGTGATTCACCTCCGGTTGACATCGCTAGCTTCCATAATTCCATAATTTGATGGATAAGGCGGCAGACCGCTTCAAATTGCCTAGAGTGCAGCGAGAGGAAGACTGCTTTCTCAATGACTTTAAAAACCAGCCTTATAAACAGGTCCACACCATACCAATTATCGAATTTGTGTGGAAGGAGGGAATAAAGATCATGCAGGCTCCTAACTCCTTACCTGCTCAAATCCCTCGATTGGAAAAGAAATATAAGGCCCCGACTGGCTCGCCTGCTTGCTTGCTCTCGCATCCTAAGCCAGATTCCGTGGTGACTCGGGCATGGCACCTCAACGTGGTATTGTCACAGCTTATGAAGCCTCCATTTGAACCAATCCACAGAGCAGACATCAAGTATCTTACCTGGAAGGTTGCTTTATTTTTGGCCTTAACATCGTCTCGTCGTGTAAGTGACCTTCACGCTTTCACGATCAAGCCTCCGTATTTACAGTTTAAGCCCGATGGAGTGTCACTTCGTACCAATCCTTCTTTTTTGCCAAAAGTACCTACTGACTTCCATTTGAACGAACCTGTCTTCTTAAAGACTTTTTTCCCGGATCCAAAATCTCTGGCAGAACAACGACTACATTCTTTAGACATCAAGCGGTGTCTGAAATTTTACATTTCAAGGACCACCCCTTTCCGTAAATCCGATCAACTGTTTGTAGCATATGGACGGATGCGGAAGGGGCATTCAGTGACAAAACAGACAGTTGCAAGATGGCTCTCAGCAGCCATTTCCTTTTGTCACCAGCAAGCTGGCAAGCCTTTATAACGTCCAGTGAAGGCACATTCAACGAGAGCGATGGCGTCATCCACCGCTTTGTTTGCTGGGGTACCTCTACACCAGATTTGTCAGGCAGCGACATGGTCCAGTAGGCACACCTTTACCAGACATTACTGTTTGGAAGCTATCAACTAAGCGGATACCGCAGTGGGGCAAGCAGTGCTTCGTCATCTTTTTAAATAAGGTGAGCCTCTGTTCCCTCCTCCTTTTCCTTTTGAGATTGCTATATTCTTTTAAGCCATATGTTATCGTTTTCAAGTTTTAAGAATTATTGCAATCTCAGCTTCTAGGAGGTTACTGCTATCTATTCTATTCAAGCATGTGAATCTATGAAAGACACCCCTAATACTGGAGAAGAACAATTGTTACTTACCTGTAAACAGGTGGTTCTCCAGTATTGGTGTCTTTCATAGATTCACATGCGACCCTCCCTCCTCCCCTCAGGGGCTCTTTTCTCCTCATACGCTCTTATTACTTGTGCTACGAAAATCTGAGGGCTTGAGCTTCTGAGGAGAAGGTTCTAGAGGGTGCTTGAGCCTGATTAGCTGCAGTTTAGACTAACATAATGACACTGATATGTTGCAAATGGGTTTTCTCTCTATAATGCATTCCTATGTAGGAACCATTGTTGAGGTTTTTCAGTGTATATTATCTCTGTTTTATTATGTATTAAGTTATTACATATATATATATATTAGCATTATTGCTATTTTATGTACCATGGGACTCCCACTTCGACGACGGGGAATATTCAAGCATGTGTATCTATGAAAGACACCAATACTGGAGAACCACCTGTTTACAGGTAAGTAACAATTGTTCATGCATGGCCATGCTTGGGTTTATATATCTTCTACATACCGAAATGTATGGATCGACCATTTGATGGAGGATTTGTGTGCTTCTCATGAATGGATGAGATGCTGGAGAAATGTAGGACTGTGTGGGACAGGGCCTTATGTATGAAACACTTTTGTAGGCACACATCATACAATTCGCAAAATCACATTATTTGCATCCTTCAAAGTGTGTTTATTTTTTAGTGTACTAAACACCTTTTGCGATTCAAAAAAGAATTCTGCTACTCATTTCAAAATTGTAATTACTGCCTACAGTCACTAAGTTTGCATCAATGCTTCTCTACGGTGTTGCACCCTTTTCTAGTGGCATACTTGGATCACATATGTCCTTACCATTTAATGTGCCACTATAATATTGTAGTGGCCAATAACTCATCTGCTGGACTCTAGTGGGTTTAGCCAATGCAATGTGCTGATACGTGGAGTGTTGCAAAGGATAAGTTGGCCTTATTAGCTAAGGATGTAGTAAGCATATTTAGGGCAGACAAATGACCAGCCTTTCAGCATAAAACCCTGGCTGATTCCTAGTTAGCCATGGGTGCATTTTTATAGTTCCCGCACTTATTCCAGCCATAAACCGGGACATTGAAAGGGGCCGTTGTATCCCGGGTATTACAAGGCAGTGTCACAAAAAATCATGACAAAACGCGCAGCGATCCTAAGGCGAAGTGCCTAGTGCGTGCTCCAGAATAAAACCCCATGCAATCTCATGCTTGGAATGTCTCAGCATGTGCCTGAACTCCTAGGGGCTCCTGTCGCCCAGAAATCCTCTCATGATCTGCTGCAGAACCTAAGACCAAAGAAATATCGAAGGACTCACATGACACCCTTAAAGCAGGCTGCATCTGCAGACAGTGCTTGGTGAATAACCAGGCATTCTGGGTACAGTAAAGAATACAGAAATGACATCTATGTGGTGCAGACCTCAATTTAGGCTATCTTTTTCCAAGACACTAGAGCCATCATCCTGCCACACATCCTATGGTCAAAGAAGACTGGTCTTGCGTCCTACATCTCAATGAGATGAGGGATGACCCGGAATATTGGAAGCCACTGAATTCTCAGCTGAACAAAGCACTGGAGACTCATTGCCCTGGGCCTCAATCGCCAAAGGAATCAGTTACCATCCTCAATGCAGACGTTGAAAAGCTACAGTTTCAATGGATGGTTAGGCTTGTCTTCCAGAGAAGCACCTCAGTAGTTATATTTTGATCTTTCACTTATCACAATGAAGTCCGTGTACATCTGCCATACTCTTAATCAGGCTTAAAGTCTCTGCAGGGATGGTCACTCAAATGTCTGCACATGGGGACACAGTACAGCCAACAAGGTTCAAGAAAAAAATATCTCTGTCGTACCATGCATTCTATCTTAATCTTCATTTGAAACCACCATCTGTGTCAAGTAATGACTATGGATTCAGCCCAGTTTTGAGGTAAGAAAGGTGGTTGGGGGTCTTTTCTTGAAACAATAAAAGACACTATCACAATGCGTTACTTGAGGTCACAGAAAGTGAATCCGTAACTTATTTATCCCTTAAAATCCCTTATGCAAGTCTCAATACCCACAAAGTATACAGAGAAGCACATTTAACTATGTGGTAGAGGGGAGAAGATTAGTGAAAGGAGATGGGGCCAAGAGCTACGCCTTTTTTGTGTGGCAAACTTTATGGCTTTGCGTTATGCACTTTATTATATGCATCCCAGTAGGTCCATATGTCCATGACGTCTGCTATTTACTGTAGACTCTATTCAGAGGATTCCAACAGTCATTAGTCAATGCTCATTATTACTTAGGCAAAGCAGGCACCAACAAATTCTCCTTCTGATAGTGACGTCTGAATACCAAATTCTCACCTTTTGATTATTCTTCCAGACTTCAGACTGGATCTGGAAAATCTTTAGATGTACCCATGCGTGCCCACAGGTGGTACCAGCAGCTCAGAGGCCATGTTGTCCTCGTCAGACATGAGCTGCACTGGCCTATAAAGTGCCAACCCTACACATTCACAGTTACTTTTTCCGTGCCAAAACACATTGATCCAGATATACTCCTTGTCTCTCTTGAGGTCACTCTTTAGACTAAAGTTCTACAGTTTCAAAGGGGAAATGTCACCACTCAAATCTACAGGGCTCACACGCCATGGGGACATCACAAACAGATGACTGTGACACACCTTCACTTGATTGGTCTGTTGTGCCTTGGATTGCACCTTGTTGCAAACCAAGGCCACCCAGGACTAGGAAGCAAAGCTCTTTGTGGGGAAACATCGCAAGACCCCAGGTCGTGATTAGTTGAGGTCCAAAGGCAGGTCCCTGTCTAGCTCCTGGGGGTGTGTCCGCTGCAGAACCTCATCATGTTCTGAAAGCACAACAATCACTGGAGGGGCACGGCCACTTGTCACCACTCTCTATCCCCAGAGAAGGTTCTACGGTGCCATTGTGTCTTCAGGTCATGCTCCTGAAGTCGTTCCACTTCAGAACCGGTTCGCCCCTTGTCCCATGGCAACCTGAATTTCTGGAGCCATTGGCGATGATGTAGCAGAGTGAGAAATTCCATGAGAACATGCTGCTGCTTATTAGCCTGTTACCAGCTCCCTCTAATGCACCTTTCTGGCACTAAGGAGCTGGGAGGCCTACCAACTGGGCTTCTGCTGGTGGGTTTGCTTTGGCACCAGCTGGGCACTCTGGTTGCATTTTGGGTTCCCATACCAATTTCAGTACCGGATCCCTCGCCGATGCCACAACCCACGCAAGAAAACGATCCGCCGATGCAGGCTCGATAGATGACAGCCAACCTATAGGACTGTCTGATCCTGAACCAGCTCTACGCTGACCTCAACTAAAGCTGCCCGCTGCTTTAACTAAGTCAAAGCCATTCCACCAGACTCTTGACTCTGACAAAGTGCCTTTTCCCTACAGAAGGCTTCATGTACTTCATGAATGGCAATGGAAACATTAGCTTTTCAATCTTGTGCAATCATTTTCTGCTTGAACTTGAGAAGATTTAACACTGTAAGCGTTATTTTGTATTGGTACCTCTATCCCACCAAACTTAAAAGTATCTTTCCTAGCTCTTCTGAACTCTATTGGTATGGATGCAGCCTTCTTGGGGATTTTCCCCATATATGGTTGGACTCCCCGACTATCGCCCTTTTTAGGAGGAGATTCTAACTTATATTAAAGGAATGCTAGGTTGCCACATACTGACCTCTATCGAGGAAGTTCTTCTAGGCATCAGAGATCTGGGGTTAAAGCATCAGACAAAAGCGGATAGCTTGATTTTAAGGGCATGTCTAGGAGTAGCCAAAACAACAATAGCGGCAGCTTGGAAAAAGAGAGAGACTCCGGCTGTGTCATTATCGCACTCACTGCTCTGGAGACTACTCATGATGGAAAGATTAGCAGAAATCTTCATAGATGATTATAAACGGTTTGAGTATCGGTGGGGCCTGCTGGTTTCCTTTCTCTCGAGTGGCCTCCCATCGGCGGTATGCCCACCTTCGATAAGAGCACTTCACATTTTCTAGCTTTAGGATGGTTTCTTACCCTTGCCCAAACACTTTCAGATATACGTCTAATCCCTCTTGGCCCTGCAAGACTATCTTAGGGCATGAACCTCGGCTCTGATGCAAGACCGACTACTCTTTGCCACTCCGAAAAATTATTCACCACCACCAGGGATAGAGGGGTGGGGGTAGTGGGAGGGGTCTTGTTTACAACAACGTTAGGGTGGTTTTCTTTCTTTTTGTTTAGGGTTGCTTTGGTAAAAGGGTCATGACTCTGAGACAGAGAGGGAGATGGAAGGGCATCACATAAATAGAAAATTGTTTCTAATCTTTAGAGGAATCTCTGTTTCTGTTCATTTCATTCCAGGGGTCCTTCTGGTTCTCTTGTTCTTTGAGTGGCAACAGATTGGATAGAAGTGAGACAGTGATGTTTGGGTTGGTATCATTTGAAGTGCTGGATAGTTGGCACTGCTTTCATCGGACTATGGCGCCTCCTATTAAAAGTATTCAACCTTTGCTGGTTATGGTGTCAACGTGCGGTTTGCCAAATATTTAAATGTGTCATTGAGCCAACAAACATCTCCCAAATGGTCTGATTTAGAGGATAGTGGATGTCTGCTGCTGCCCTCGTCATTCTGCTGCTATGCTTGGGTAGTGGCTGAAGGCAGCGCTCCCTAGGATGAACTGCCACCGGCCTTACCAGTGAGAACAGCAATGTAATAACTCCGAACCACTTTAAATAATGGTGCACTGCCACCCAGTTTAGGGTGGAAGATTCACCGCCTCTTTCTTGAGTGCCTCTTGTGTGAACCATAGCAGTCTCAGAGAGAAACTACCACAGAATGAGCATGTAGAGACTCTGAACTCATTAGGAATATTTTAAATGAAGGTACTTGAAATGCACCCCCTCTTTGGCCCTCATTACAAGTGCCCTAGGAAGGGGGTTTGCATTTAGCCAACAGGATAGCAAGGCAGAGCAGTCCAAGGCTTACTCAGGGAGGTGGTGTGGGAAGAAGTTTGGGCTAGGCAGTTGTACAGAGCTTCAGGTGAAAGGGTGAACGCTGAGCTGACCTGCTGGACCATCTTATATACAGAAAAAATGGCAGTTCAAAGTTGTGCCCAACATTTTGGTGGAAAGCAATCATTACAAAATGCATATTTGTTGTAGACAAGTTTATTACAACACTTTAGCCCATTGTTTTTTCTTGCCTAGACAAGCAGAACATATAAAGTTATAGAAAATGTTAACACCTTAGCTGCGTGTAAACATCCCTCCCCAGTGCTGCGCTGTCCATTGGAACCAGTGCTGAATGGACGTCCAATGGTCGTGCGCAGCACTGGGGAGGTAGCGCTGCTGACGACCGTTGGCCGTCAGCAGCACTTAAGGGGTTAAAATTGCGTTATATGTTTACAAACACACATCATGATGATTGAAAGGGGCCTCTTCACATTCAGTAAATGGCCTCATATCAGATAAGCTCCGAAACTCTCAGGGACGATAATGTAATAAAGACAGTATTGTTTGACTTCTGTGGGACATTGAGCTAAAGGGGCCGATTAGGATGGCGGAAGGACCACCACTGCAAGGCCAGCGGTGGCGGTCCTTTTGCCATCTGACAGCAGTTTTCCCCTGCCAGATTATGATGCCATGGGGAAACTTCAGGGCAGTGTGGGGTTCTGCAAGGCGGTCCATTTCCGCACGCCTTGCAGAACCAAAAGATAGGGTAGCATTGCGGTGGTGCCTTGCAGGCACCGCCGTAGGGATTACGATATCCCTTTCCGCCTGTCTTTTTGCAGTGGACATCTCACAGCGAAAAGACAGGTGGAAAGGGGTTGCGGGCCCCCTTGTTGTGGGAGGCGGTGTTGCTGCACTGGTGGGGGTACCCATGGTACCCCCCGCATTTCCCTGCAATGTGTGGCAGGCAAGGCATGGTGCCTGCCACGTAGTGCAGGGAAATGCAGTGCATGCCATTTTAACATTGCGTACCGTGCTGCAGCCATCAGCACTGTCCGCAATGTTAAAGGCCCTGGATGCGCCCACCATTGTGGCGGGTGCATCCTAATTGCAGTGGTGGGACCGCTGCATGCCTGGTGGGCGGTCCCAAACACCGCAACGATGGCGGGCAGACTCAGGTCTGCTCGCCACCGTAATG
Organism: Lissotriton vulgaris; assembly: GCF_964263255.1. NCBI lineage: Eukaryota > Metazoa > Chordata > Amphibia > Caudata > Salamandridae > Lissotriton > Lissotriton vulgaris. Next base: position 546,208,478 of record NC_141699.1, on the reverse strand, counting down.
AGCCCCGTACTGTCTGGACTTCATTTACTTCCTATGGACCTGATAATGCATGTGTATCAGGGGTGTCCAAGGCTTTGGATACAATTTTTCCAGTTTGAGGCCAGCTGAAGATACTCCGTTAAATCAGGCCATCTTGGACTAGCATAATCGCCTTCACCTAAATGAAACAATTAAAGTAGAAATGCAAAGGTATACTGCGGTGATTGGTGTTGGAAAAGGGACACTAGTGCAGAGGTTAGGAGGGAGATGTTGAAGCTAACATTGGGAAAAAAGACATTAGGTCGGGATTTTATTTGGGACCCTAAGGCCAAAACAGGGATTTGGGATCTGAGACACACATTTTTAATAGAGCACAGAGGCACAAGCTGGAAGTGCTGTGACCAAGATTATGAATGAAATGCTAAAACCTGGCTAAAGAGGTGGGCACTTTGACCCCAACTTTGTACTTAAGGCCCAAGGCCAGGTTCGGAAATAGAGGTTCCTTTGGACTGGTGATGTGACATAACACAAATCAAGGAAGCAGATTTAGTGAAGCATTATTTCCTTTTTGACTTTCAGTATATCAGCTGCTGACTGGTTGCCCATACAGAGTGAGGCATCGAGTGGGGGTGAGATTTAGTTGAATAAGTGCTGATTGAGATCAAGTGTACCCTGCAACTATTCTTAAGCTATTCAACTTACATTACTAGGGCACCATGAGAGGCCAGTGGACTCCCTAGTAAGCCCGGGCAGTTTGTGGCTAAGAGAACCATTAGGGGGTCTACAGAATGCTAAACGCTGACACAGCTCTACTGGGAAAGGATCCAAAGGTACTCATAGTAGCAGATTAAAAATCCTTTCAAAGATTACCCTCTTTATCTATTTCACTTGTCCACTGAAACATTAATGACTGCCATGCATAAAGGTCTCCCACTTCTCACTCAGCATCTTCTTTGTACTTGTTTTTTTTGTCCAGAGCTGCGGTATGCCCTATTTCTTCCACTGATGAGATCCTTCATACATTCACACTTCTTTTTGTCACTGTCATCAGTTGCATAACTGCACAGTAAGGTAGTCACTTCCTCATCCTCTAGTCACATCCTGCAATCACACTAGTTGCTACAGCATAGTTGGGATCATAATCCTTTGGGGTGTGATGGCTTAAGGAGTGCTATTCTGCTGTGCTCCTTACGGATGTACGTTTCATATTATCCCGGAGGTAATGTGTAAAGCGTTTGCGCAACACATACTCACAGCAGCAGCACACTAGGCTCAACACAAAAAGGAACTCCACACAAGGTTATATATAAAAATAGCCTTTGTATTACCATAAACGCACAAGTTACTACTTGTGTAACAATATATGTGTAAGAGACATTAGGTAGTGAAAGATTCCTTGCCTTAGAATATCCCCAGGCGTCAGACTGGATCCGGAAATTTTTGCGTAGCAGTACCCTTGCGTGTCGGTAGGCGTAGTCTGCGGCTCCGCGTCCGTCGTGGGTGCCGTGATGACGTCGTCGGAGTACTTAGACGCCGCCTCCGCGTGCTGACGTCAGTTCTTAGACACAGCTTTTCCGCGCCAGAACGCAGAGCCATGTTAAAAACCAGCACTGGTGCCATTGAAACTAGGGCCCTGAAAGGGGATGACCTTAACCCTAGATATCGGTTTGCAGAACGGGGAGGATGGGTGGGTCGGTAAGGAATCTATCACTAACTAATGTCTCTTACAGATATATCGTTACACAAGTAGTAACTTGTGCATCTGAAAGAGACACGTTAGTGATAGATTCCTTACCTTAGAATAGATACCCCAGCAATACCAACCCCGGTGGTGGGTCTGCAAACCAATAATCACACCAGAAAGTCCTGGAGGACGGCACGGCCAAAGAAGCCATCCCTCCGGACTTGGCTGTCCAGGCATTAGTGTCTTGCAAATGTGTGCAGCGAGGCCCACGTAGCTGCCTGACAAATGTCCTTCAAGGGCACTCCTCAGGCCAGGGCAGTTGTAGTCGCCGTGGCCCGAGTGGAATGAACCCTCATACCAACAGGAGGCTCATTCTTAGCCAAGGAGTAACACGCCTGGATGCACAAGATAATCCACCGAGAGATGGTCCGTTTGTGCACCGCCTTTCCCTTCTTAGCGCCCACGTAACCAACAAAGAGTTGGTCATCCACCCGGAACTGGCGTGTGCAATCTAGATAGTAAGAGAGCGCACGTTTTGGGTCCGGACGGTGGAGCCTCTCTTCCTCTTTCGAGGGATGCGGAGGCGGAAAGAAGGTGGGCAAGGTAATGGACTGCCCGATGTGGAAGGCCGTGACAACCTTGGGCAGGAAAGAGGGTCTCGTCCGCAACACAACCTTGTCCGAATGGACAGAGAGGAAAGGAGGTGTGGAAGAAAGAGCCTGGAGCTCACTCACTCTCCTGGCAGAGGTGATGGCAACCAGGAAAGCAGTCTTCAGAGTAAGAAGGCGGAGAGGACAGTTGTGAAGTGGCTCAAAGGAGGCGCACATCAGATCGGTAAGAACCAGGTTTAAGTCCCACTGAGGCATCACAAACGGAACTTGAACAAAGAAGGTTGATCAGGCAGCCTTAGAAAGGCCGAAAGGGCAGAAAGGTAGCCCTTGATAGTGCCCAGAGCAGAGCCCTGCTGGGCAAGAGAAAGAAGGAAGAGAAGAACCTCAGAAAGAGGGGCCGGTGGAGGATCCACAGCCTTTGCTGTGCACCATGCCACAAATCTGTTCCACCTGCAGGCGTATACCGACTTTGTGTTTGTGGAGGAAAGCCTGGCTGCCAGAATGATGTTGCAGACTTCAGGAGGCAAGTCAAATGGCCTCAACTGTCGCCGCTCAATCTCCAAGCATGGAGGTGGAGACTGGACAGGTTCGGGTGGAGGACCGTCCCCTGCTGCTGCGACAGAAGGTCCTCATGAAGAGGCAGACGAACCGGGGGATCGACTGACATACTGAGTAGCTCGGGATACCAGTACCTTCGTGTCCAGTCCGGAGCCACAAGGATGACTTGGGCCCGGTCGCGCTTGATCTTCTTCAGCACTCTCGGCAGAAGTGATATAGGCGGAAAGGCGTACAACAGACCACAGCTCCACTCACGATGAATAGCGTCTCCGAGCGAGTGCCGCCTTGGAAATTCCAACGCGCAGAACTTATGACATTGCGCATTCTCTTCTGTGGCGAATAGATCTAACCAAGGCTCTCCCCACTGCAGAAAGAGACCTTGCGCCACGTCCGAGTACAGACGCCATTCGTGATCCATCATGCACCGACGGCTGAGTTGGTCCGCCCTGGCGTTCAGACAACCTGCCAGGTGTTGAACCACCAGGGTCACACCCTGATGTTCCAGCCACTGCCAAAGGCGCAGAGCCTCCTGGCAGAGGGTCCACAACCCCACCCGCCCTGTTTGTTGCAGTACCACATGGCGGTGGTGTTGTCTGTGAACACCTGCACTACACTCCCCCGGACAGATGGGAGGAATGCCTTCAGTGCAAGACGAATCGCCCGCAGCTCCAAAAGGTTGATATGGAGCCGGGACTCCACCGGAGACCAGAGGCCTCTGATCGCCGCCTTTATAAATGTGGCCTCCCCAGCCCTGGAGGAACGCGTCCTTCACAACTACGTGCTCCGGTTGGGGAAGGGAGAGGGATCTGCCGTTGACCCAATCGCGGTCGGTGAGCCACCACTGCAGCTGTCTTGCAGTGCCCTCCGAGATCAGGACATGGTCGGACAGGTTGTCCGGTATACAACGGTTACCACGCATTTTTTACAACGAGGTACCGTTACCACGCTACTTTTACCACGCAGGTCGTTACAACGAAATGCGCTGGGGGGCGCTCCAGGATAGTAAATACTTTAATTTACTATCCAACTCCTTTCCCTAGAGTCCACGGGGACTGGAGTTGGAATAGTAAATTAAATAATTTACTATCCAGCGCCCCTCCACGCAAGTTGTTGTAACGACTTGCGTGGTAAAAGTAGCGTGGTAACGGTACGCGTTGTAAAAGTAAGCGTGGTACCGTCATACATCCGGTTGTCCTGATGCTGGGCCCACTGAAACTTCAGATCCCACTGCAGAGCCCGCATCCGCCACCGGGCGTCATGCACCAGAAGGATGCAGGAGGCCATCAGCCCCAATAGCCGCAGCGTCAACCTGACCGAGACCCGGGATAAAGGCCGAAAGAGTGGAATCAGAGCCTGAATATCCCGAACCCGCTGCTCGGGAGAATAAACCCGAAACTGCGCCGAGTCGAGACCCGCTCCGATGAAGAGGAGCTTCTGAGAGGGGCACAGGTGTGACTTCGGCACATTGATGGAAAACCCCAGCTGGTGCAGGAGGTCTGCCGTTGTCTGGAGGTGGCTGACGACTGTCTGGGGCGAGCCCGCCTTCAACAACCAGTCGTCGAGGTAGGGGAAGACTGAAACCCCTAAACTGCGCAGATGAGCTGCGACCACCGCCATCACCTTCGTGAACACCCGTGGGGCGCTGGTAAGGCCGAAGGGGAGCACGGTAAACTGAAAGTGCTCGTGGTTTACCGTGAACCACAGGTAGCGCCGGTGGGCCAGCAGGACGGGGACATGGAAATAAGCGTCCTGCAAGTCCAACGCTACCAGCCAGTCTCCTGGGTCCAGGGCAGCTAGGACCTCAGCCAGTGTCAGCATTTTGAAGCAGTTGACGTTCCTTGGATCCAAGATAGGGCGTAGGCCCCCTTTGCCCTTCTTGGGTACCAGAAAGTAGTGGGAGTAGCAACCACACCCTACTTCTGGCCCAGGAACGCGCTCGATGGCCCCCTTGGCCAAGAGGGCCGTAACTTCCTCCTGCAGAAGTCGCAAATAATCCCCCGATACGCGGTGGTATTGCGGTGGCATGGCTGGAGGGGTCGCCTCGAAGGGGAGGGAGTAGCCCCTTCGGACGATTTGCAGCACCCATCTGTCCGATGTGACAGTGCACCAGTGGCGGAGGCAAACCCTGCCCCCCACTGGCGTCACATGGGCCTGAAAACACGGACTAGGAGGGTTTTGAGGCGGATGGTGCGGGGGAAGGTGTGGACTTGCCTCGCCGTTGTCCCTGACCGCCGCCATGGCGGTTTCCAAGGCCACCACCGCGCTGAACATTAGCCTGCAGTGCGTGGCTGGCAGCACGTGTGGGGGCGCCCCTTCCTTGGCCATGGAAGGAGCGAAAGGCACCCGTTTGCTGGCGCGGGGCCGAGAGGCCCAAGGACCTGGTCGTAGCCCTGGAGTCCTTAAAGTGCTCAAGCGCGTGGTCTGCCTTGTCGCCAAAAAGGCGACAGCCATCAAACAGCATGTCCATGAGTGTATTCTGGACATCAGCCGAGAAGTTGGCGGACCTCAACCAGGCATGGCGACGAATCACCACCGTCGTTGCCATCGCTCTGCCCAGTGAGTCGGTGGTATCCAGCCCACACCGGATAGAATACCGTGCTGCATCCTGGCCTTCCACAAGGACCTGGCCGAGTTTAGCCCGTACCTCCAACGGGCATTCTGGCAGCACTTCTGCGACCGTGTCCCACAGAGAGAGGGTGTAGCGGCCCAAGAGGCATGCGGTGTTGGAAGACCGCAGTCCCAGACTCAGGCAGGAGAATACCTTCTTGCCATATTGCTCATACCTCTTGGATTCCCTGTCCGGCGGAGCCGACGGGAATGCGGATTGGGAATTTGAGGCCTGGATGACCAGGCTCTCGGGAGTGGGGTGGGTGGACAGGAAACATGGGTCGCCCGGGGACGGGCGGTGGCGTCTGGCCACGTTCCTATCTACAGGCAAACCTGTAGCGGGCCTGGACCAAGTGCCCAAAAGAACGTCAGTCAAGGCCTCATTAAACGGCAGCAGAGGCTCAGCCGAGCTTGACTGAGGTTTAAGGACCTCAGTGAGGAGGTTAGTCCTCACGGCCGCGACGGGGAGCTCAAGGCCCAAGGCCTTGGCCGCCCTCGTCAACACCACACTGTAGGTTGCCCCCTCCTCCATAGCCACGGTAGGAGGTGAGATAAAACCAGTGTCTGGCGAGGTGTCCAGACCACTGGCATCCCCAAGTCCACCTGTCCAGTCCTCCTGAGACTGACACCCTCGTGACAGAGGGTCTTCAGACCCCTCCCAATACTCCTCATCACCCATCTCCTGAGACTCAGGGTTGTCAAATGATGGGGCCGGTTCGTTGAAGTAAAACTCTCCAAACAGCGTCGAGAGAGGCGCCGCTCCGACGCCGGAACCGGAGCGAGGGAGGCATCGGGGACGCCGCCGCCCGAGGAGGGCGCCGGGGAAGACACCTGAGGGGCCGGTGCCGGTGAGGTCATTAGGTCAACCGGTGACGACCCGGATCCAGGAGCGGACCAGTGGGGCCCTGCGGCTCCGGGCCCGAAGGCGCCGGCAGCGTCGGGCCAAAGCACCCGACGGCATCAGGACCGAAGCCCCCGACCCGCTAGGACCCCCAGATGGGTCTGCTGGGCCGGAGGCGCCGCGGAACCTGTCGGAGGAGTGAGGGACCTCATGGCCATGTGGAAGCGCTCGATTTCCTCCGGCGCAGCGTGCTGCCCAGGGACCGGAGGATATGGAGCAGGCAGCGACGCCCGCGACTCCGACGGAGCAGCGTGGGCGGTGTCACCCGAACCCCCGGCCGCGTCGCGCGAGCGTCGGGGGGAGTCAGAAGAGCAATGACGTCTCTTCGACTTCTTGTGCTTACCTGACGACTTCGAACCTGAGGAGTGATGTCGACACCCGGAGCTCTGATGACTCCGACCCCGCGACCGGTCCCTCAACATCCGTTCGGACCTGGACCTCTCACGGTGCGAGGCCGACTACCCGAGTTCGAGCCGCTTGCGGGACCGCTCCCGCCTAGCTTTCAAAGTCAGGGCCCGGCAGTCGGAGCAGGTCTTGTCGTAGTGGTTGACGCCGAGACAGTGGAGACACCGACGGTGAGGGTGGGTGACCGACATCAGTCGGTCGCAGTCCTCACAGGGTTTAAAACCAGGCATCCCTATCGGCACCGATCGGAGTCGAAGACTCGAGAAAATCGATCAAAAAGATCTCAAAAAAGTTTAGTCAAAAAGTGACTAAGGTACCACTTTTTCCGGATCTGCGCTGCTGCCGCGGAAAAAAGAACTGACGTCAGCACGCGGAGGCGGCGTCTAAGTACTCCGACGACGTCATCACGGCGACACGATGCCGACGACGGATGCGGAGCCGGAGACGACACCTACCGACGCGCAGGGGTACTGCTACGCAAAAATTTCCAGATCCAGTCTGACGCCTGGGGATATTCTAAGGTAAGGAATCTATCACTAACGTGTCTCTTTCAGATACATTGGATCATAATCACACAGATACTTGTGCCAACTGGCAATGGGCAGTATTTACAGGGGATTATATACACATGACGGGGCCGCTCAGTCTCAGGTCCCCCACCCTGGGAATCTTGCCAGTAACTGCCCCGGTAGAGCCACTCAGGCTTGGTAAGTTATGGGGAAAACATGGGCCCTAAAACACTGTGGGCTCGTAGGAGCGGCCCACTGGTAAAAGGGGCAGCTCGGGTTCAGGGCCTCACACTGGGGTTCCTTAATCAATAGGCCCCCACTCGTTGGAGTGGCCCGCAACGGCAGGCCCGCTTATGACCTAGGTAGGGTCACGCTGCCCTGCTTCAGCAGTACTCCGGAACACATGGGGCCCCCACCCCAGCTGGTCTCGACTTCCCGGGCTGCTCTCGGCTCTCTCCTCTGCCGGGCTGCTCTCTTGTCCCGGTGCCGTCTCCTCTCTGCGGCGGTATGGCGGGGCTGCAGGTGGGGCTGTTAGGCAGTGGAGCAGGCACCGACAATGCGCCTCGGGCCCCCCCTAGACACCGGTGGCTGCAGCTTCTTCGTGGAGCCTCAGAGACCCCAGGGGATCGGTGGGACGCGGGGCTCCTACTTCCAACACAGGAGCCCCGCCCTCAGGTCTCACCACTCTCACTTTGTCACTGGGCTCTCCCTCTCACTCGGGAGCCCCGGTGAAGATGCGGCAAATCTTCTTTCTGGTACAGGAGCACGGGGGTGGCTCCTGTTTTAACTTTCCTCAGTACTTCAATTTGTTTCGGCTGTAATATGGAGTAGAATCCCGATTGGAAGACAAGGTCCCTGGCGGGGTGGGCACCTGCTAGGGATATCAAAAGTGGCAGAGGTCCTGGGTAGGCACCCATGAGGAGTTAAAACAAATCAGCCCAAAGTCCCTGGCGGGGTGGGCACCCGCTAGGGATTTTAAAATCGGCCAATATGCGGGGTAGGCACCCGCTCGATCAGGGAACCCAGGCAGGGGGATCCCCACGCCGGGGAATCCCTCTGGAACGCGGTCACAGCTCCGTGCTGCAGTCCCCAGCAGAAGCGCTCCCCAGGAGGAAAAATAAAGCGCTCCCAGCACCAAAGTCCAGCCCTTCTCCCAGCAGTAAAGATATAGCGCTCCCCATGCGCTTTAGAGGCAAAGTCCAGGCAACGTCTTTCAGGGTGCAGGGGGGCAAAGGCTGGGTCCAGGGGCCAGCTCATAGGGGCCTCCAGCAGGGAGGCAGTCCCCAGTGGCGGTACCTCCTGGCACCCAGCAGCAGCAGTAGCCTCCCCCAAGTTAGGAGCAAGAGAGAACATTTTACCTGGGGTCACAGCCCCTTTTTATACACCTTTTCCTTTGTCTCAGGCTGTAGGGCAGGGGGAGAACCAGTTACAACTGGTTCTTGAGCACTTTGTTTTGCTCAGCCCCTCTCCCCATTCACAGGACAGGCTAGGGACATCAGACACACCCCAGGGGCTGGAGCCAGCATTGTAGAGGGAAGGCCCAGCCCTATTCAGGTCCCAGGTGCAGCTCCTCCCTGCCATCAACATGCAGATCTCCCCATTCACCACCGGGGAGACCCATCCTGACTTCTGGAGCCAGGCACACCAGCCAGCTCCAGCCAATCACAAGCCAGACAGTCAATTCACATTCACTGCACAGACATGCCAACTTCTAGAAGTGGCACTTCTACACTAGACACATTAAATCTGCGCACACCGTTGTGCAGCATTTAATCTCACGAGGTTGCACATACCAAACTCACCCCTGCACTCCCCACACATCAGAAACTACCATGGACACACATATCCCTCATGCATTCCTATGGGAGGGCAGGCCAATCTCACCCCACGCACTCAGGCTGCACACGCACTTTACACTGGGACACAGTGTCAAAGTGAGCAGAAGCCTAAAACAACTAACAATAAGTCATATTTTAAAGCAAAAACTTCAGGGGTGAACATGCCAAAAGGGCAAAGTTCAACACCTATCATTTGGATCACTTTTTTATTTTTATGATGGGACAAATACTCCTTTTCCAGATTTCTTTTTAAACAATGATAATTCTGTAATAAAATGTTGGCGCATTGATCACTGACATCATTGTACATTTCTTGCAATGCTTATTCAACGACACATCTCTTTATATCTATGAAAGAACTGTACCATAGTTTTGAGAATTTGGATGCCACCAAGATGGTGTGGTATGTGCACTTCACTTTGGCTGTGTCTGGCCAGTGGCTGGTCTTTAGTCTCAGTAGACTTCAATTTTCGGATCCGGTTTCTTACTGTTGTTTGTTGTCATAACATTTCAATCATGCTAGAGCTTCTAAAGGTTTCCCATGGTGATGCTGCTGGATCAAAGTACACCCTAAAGCCTAGAAAATGCCTTCCAATCTATGTTCCTTTTTGACACTTCCCTATCTAATCGTAGCATTTGTTAATTAAGCAACATTAGGCCAATCTAAAACTGTCATGATTACTGAAGCTTAGGCCAACCTGAAACTGGATTGGTTACTGGAGCTGGCATTCAAATGTTGTAGCCTGGCTTTGGTGTGCCTGGAGCACAGCTACCAGAAGAACCTATCTTAAGGGACCTTGTATAAACACATTTTAGAATGCACAGTGAACCCTCTTGTTTTGTTTATGAACCCTCACTTTGAAAACTTTAAGCTTGGTGGAACACAGGTACTTAGCCCATTCATAGGATAAAGATAATAACCATTCCTTATTTACAAAATATACCAAATGGGACTAATTGAAAATGTGATTAAATCTATATATTTATTTTATTTATATGCACAAAAATATGTTCTTCTTAATACTTTATTCAAATGTAAATATTTGATAAATTAACACATATTGAACTAAAGTATTTCAAAGGCGCTATCCCTTCCCTGGAAGTACCTGCCTCCTGAGGGGTAGGCTGTGTAAAGAAGAAGTGTCCAGCCCGATTTACGCTTGAATGCAAAATCACTGGGTCAGGCTCTGAAAAAAGTGGGTCATTGAATTTCCATCACTGTGTAAAGTCACCACATCTCTTCAAAACTCACCTTGGTAACATAAAAAACGGTGAACCCAGAGATATATGAAATTTGAAGTAGAAAGCACCAATTCCAAATGTAATTCCACATTTTCCAGAGGAAAACTGGGAATAAGTATGTACTGCATATATTACAAACAGCACCCGAGAGGACGGATATTTTCTGGGTGCGGTAAATATCTCACCTTATTCTGGGCTACTAGTAATCAAGATTTAGTAGCATAAGAAAGGTTTGGATGAGGGGTAGTAGGTTGAGGTAAAAAGAGGGAGTGTGATGGAGTAGAAAATGCGTTGAACTGCGTGGGAGGAATATCAGATTAAAGAAATAATTAGTAGGCCACGTTAAAGCAGTGCAAGAAATAAGGGGAATATCCAGCGCAATCACTGATCTGGTAGCTATTATTATTATTTTTTTTAAAAAACATTTTATTGCATAGTTCAATGAATACACTGCCATACGCCTACAACCCGGAGGCCGGCGGCTAACGTACAGGATTCTACATACACAGCTCTGCGTGCCAACAACCACAGGGGCAGGCAGCGAAATAGTCACTGTAGTAGTGCACAATGTTTACTTAATCACCATACATAAAGTCCAGTTATATCTGAATGCAATAACGATAAAACTATACCCCTAGTGCCCCCCCCCCCCTTTGGTCCAGAGTCCACGACTTGATTGGTCAATTACTATCATAGTCTGGTACATCCTGATTTACCCAAAAATAAACATCACTGCTAGTCAGGTGCCAGAGATCTCACCATGTGTCCATACAAGCGTGCAACCTCGACTTTACAGTCCAACTGCCATGTAATGACCTGTGTAGCAATAAATACGTAATGTGCAACCTATTCCGTCAGATAATCTACACCCCCTAACCTCAACCAGTCAGCAAAAGAAGCCCATATGTCTGCTGGTCTGGATCTGTCAGGCAACTGCTCCCAGAATACCGTTAATTGGTCCTTACAATATACAACTGCCCATATCCAGCCCGCCACCGAGGGTGGCCTCTGCCTCCTCCAATGTATCGCCACCCGTCTCCTGGCCATCAGCAGCAGCATCGCAACAAGTCTGCGGTGTGGCCTCGGAATGTCCTGCACATAACCTAACAAAGCCAGCAACAAAGATCCCGCCCCTGTCCACCCCGTTATGAGACTAATGTGTTTGAATACATCCGCCCAAAATCCAGCCACAGGAGAACAGGTCCAGGCCATGTGTGTGAACGTGGCATCTTGTGTCCCACAGCGCCAACATCGTGTGTCTGCCTGAACCCCCATCCTATGCATCTGCGCCGGGGTGCGGTATAGGCGGTGTAAGTAATTAAAATGGATAAGCCTAAGTCGGTAGTTAGGTGATAGGTATTCTAGCTGGGTGCAGCAAAACGTCCATTGTTCCTCCGTTATGGTCAACTCTGCCTCACTCTCCCATGCCTCCCGGGACCTAGTGCAAGTGATCAGGGACTCTCTTTGCGTGATGCTATAAATTCGTGTGATGAGCTTACTGGGCGACGGGTTCGAAAGTACATTTTCCAGCGCAGGCAGCGTAGGAGGCTCATTCAGGAACTCCTTATAGGCAAATCTGCAATCGGCCCGTAGCTGGTAGTATAGGAGCGTATCTGAAGCCGTGGGAACCTGTGGGCAACACATGCTCTGCAATGTTAAGAACTCACCGCCTGGGAATAAATCTCCACCTATGTGCAACTCATGCGCCTGTGCCCTGAGTGTGATGGCTTTATCCAAAAGAGATTGAATCAGCGGATTCCCCCCCAATGCCATGGACGGCGCATATAATACCTCCCGGCGCGCTCTCTTCGCAATGCCAGACCAAGCCCAGCGCACAGTCTCAACAGTGTCAATCTCCTGCCGCGGACGTTTGTACGGTTGAAAAACAGCCGTGTTGAGTGGGAGCGGTGCTATCCTGTCAATTTCTATCGCCACGTGGGGCTGAAATGGGGTGGGATGTTGCCAGAAATGTAAAAATTGGGCCTGCGCACTGTAAGCATACAATTCAAAATCCGGTGCCCCCAGACCCCCCTGCGAGAATGGCAACGTAAAGACCTTCCAGGAAATCCTTGGCTGCTTGCCCGCCCAAACCAGATCAAGAATGTTGGTATGTAAGCGCTTGAAAAAATGCACCGTAAGCGGCATAGGGAGGTTCACGAACAAGTATAGGAGTTTAGGAAAAATTACCATCTTCGCTATAGCTATACGACCTGTCAAGGACAACGGGAGGCCTTTCCACCTCGAAATCTTGCTCTCCAGCCAGTCCATTACCCTGCCATAATTCGCCGTCCAAAGTTCCTGCATCGTTCTGCTGATATATTTGCCCAAATAGCGCACTACATCGTCCGCCCATTGGATAGGGAACTCGGAAGTAAAGCGTGTGGTATCATTAGTTAGGGATAGCATTGTGGATTTTTTCCAGTTGATCTGGATCCCCGTCAACCCCGTATCGAATGAACTCCCGCATCAGCGTATCAAAGTTGTCTCGGGGGTTTGTCATGTACACCGTGATATCGTCTGCATACATGGATACCCGTATGCCTCTCGTGGTGAAACCTATGCCTTTGTGAGTATGATGCTGGCGAAGCCTCACCGCCAGTGGCTCCGTGGCGATGGCGAACAGCAGGGGAGATAATGGACACCCCTGTCTCGCATCTCTGGTGATTTGGAACGGTTGGGAGACCTGGCCATTAACCTGGACTCTGGCCGTCGGGTCAGCATACAGGACCTGGATCTGCCTGACAAATAATGGGGTGAAACCCAACCGTGAGAGTAGGTTAAATAAAAACGTCCACTCTAGAGAGTCAAACGCCTTAGTAGCGTCTAGCAGGGCCGCTGTGGCTTGTACCTGCGGTGCCAAAAAATGTAATATGCCAAAAATAGTGCGCAGATTATGCGCGGCGGAGCGACCCGGTATAAAACCCCATTGGTCCGTCAGCGCTATCTGTGGGAGCATGGGCTGTAGCTTGTTCGCCAATAATTTAGCATATATTTTGGCATCTAAATTTATGAGCGATAGAGGCCGATATGAGTCTGTCTTAGCGGGGTCCTTGTCCAGCTTTAGGAGAGTGATTATAGTCGCTTCGCGCAACGTGGGTGGTTGCTTCCCAGTATCTATGGCTTCCAGATACATCTGCAATAACCGGGGGGCTAGGAGGTCAGCTTACTCCATGTAGAAGGCCGCCGTCAGGCCATCCGCCCCCGGGGCCTTATCCCCTGGCATGGCACTTATCACACGCTTCACATCTTCTACTGTTATTGGCAAGTCCATATATTGGTGTGCCCCGTCGTTAAACCAAGCCAAGCTTATGTCATCTAAATATACGTTTATTTCTTCCTGCGACTGGGTTGTTTGGGAAGTATACAATTCAGTGTAGTAGTGTGCAAATTCCCCCAAGATAACAGGCGGAGTGTGGAGCACTTCCCCATTCTCAGCCTGGAGCTCTGATATATATGTGGCCCCTCTTGGCGCTCTGAGCAAATTCGCCAGCGTTCTGCCGGGCCTCTCGCTCTCGCCATAACGCCTGGCCTGTGCATGCTTATGCATGTATGCCGCTTTCCTCTCAGCCTTGTCCTGAAATTCGGTGAGTTTAGACCTTACACTGGCCGAAATGGCCTGTGATGGGTTGTGCATCTGTTGCCGCTCCAGCTCACCAATCTCCCTCTCCAGTCTACTAAGCGTGTTTCGGATATCCCGAAGTACCCCAGGTTTGAGTGCTATACACTCCCCTCGTGTTACTACCTTGAAGGCCTCCCAAAGTACACCCGGTGAATCAACTGAACCCTCATTTGTTGCAAAATACCCCTCAATCCAGTCACGGAGCTCCTCTCGGAAAACCAGGTCCTTCAAGGCCCTCGTAGCGAACCTCCAAGAAAAGGGCAGTGCATACATTGGAGGAAGGCGTAGTCTTATTTGGGCAGGTGCGTGGTCCGAAAACGTACGAGGCAGATGCCCAGCACCCTCCAGTCATGCATGCATATCTCTGGTGAGTAGCCAATAGTCTAGTCGCAACCACGCATTTCTATGGTGCGTGAAACATGTCCCCTCCCTAATCGTAGGATGTGTGGCCCTCCAGGAATCAATCAAAAAAAGGTTGTCTATGATGTCATGAAGCACCTCCGCCGCCTTTGGGTGATGTACGTGGGAAGATCCCTGCCTATCCAGCTCGTTGGACAGAGTCACATTAAAATCACCGCCCCACAGAATAGCAGTGTGACCCAGTTTGGTTAGCTTGTGCCATATGTTCTGGAAAAATTCCGGACAATTAATATTCGGACCGTAGGCGTTTACAAAGGCTAAAGGCATTTTACAGAGCTACCCCTGCAATATGATGTATCTGCCCTCCTTATCTATGATTGTGCTTTGCGTGCGCCTGTATTAAACCCTTTCGCAGCAGTATTGCAACCCCCCTGGAATATGTGGAGTAGCCAGCTTCAACCACCACCTCCCATCTTCTATTCTTTATTTATTTATTTATTTTTCTAAAAAAAAATTTTAAAACCTTTATTGACATTTCAACCAAATACAAGTATGGGCCTACAACCCCCGGGGATGGCCGCTAAGCAGTTAGATGAGCAGAGAGCAATTTTTAAATCACATGCAGCACCTCGGGGAGCAGAATCACCACGCTAGCGTACTCTTAGTCACTGAATAGCACAATTAGAAAAACAGGATATAAAAGGTTCTCATTTTATAGTATAAGATGGAAGGATCAGGTGCCGAACAATTTCCCAGCAGCGAAAAATGGCAGGCAGAATAATAAACGTGTCAACAGTAAACAGTAATCGGTCAAATCAATGGCGCTAAAACAGGCGGTTCAGGATATGAAGAAATATTACGATCAATTCGCGCCTGATAGCCACCTGCCCTTAGACCCAGAGAACACCACGAAAATTGAGGCACAGATGAAAAAGCAGTGATTGATACCAAAGGAAACCCACTGCAGTGACCCAGAGAAAGAAAAAGACAAAGGAAGATAAAAGAAGAGAACAAAGGCCATAGAAACAAAATAAAAACGAAAAATCCCCTCCCCCAACCCCCCAACCCCCCCCCCCCAGCAGTGTGCCTGTCGCCCGAGAACCAAACCCAAAATATAGAAGAACAGAGAAAAAGGAGAAAGAAAGGAAACCCCACCCAACGGGGAAATGGCGGAGGGCGATAGTCTCTGCGCTCCCGGTCTCTCCCCCCCGCCCTAACAAAGGGGGCCCCCCTAAGCCAGCACAAATAAAGTTAACCACTGTACCAAAAATACCCCGGGGGGAACCACAAATCCCCCACCCCGGAATCCGTCTGTTAGTGAAGTAGTCCCGTTACCAATGGATCCATCGTGCACAATTCAACCCACAATATCAGGCTTGGCCCCGTCTATCAAAGTTGCCGGGTCCCTCGGATAAGTAAAGCCCCATCCCCGGAAAGTCAAAAGTCACATCGTAGCAGCCGAAGATTGGGCCAGCAAATGGGAGAGGAATAGCTGAACCCAAAGCACACGGCTTGCACAAACAATGTCCCTCCCCGTCTCCGAGGCCAAACATCTTTACATCCGCCATGTTGGGAGACCGATTGGGGAGGGGGTGCGACTCGTTCCAATACAAGTTATAGTGTGGGCCAACAGAGTCCAGGATGGGGGAAGCAGTAGAATGTTCCGATGACTGTAGGACTGATGTTTCCGAGAACGTAAGAGAGTCACCAATATCAGCACACACGATGAGTTCCATTGCCTCGGGGGCAGGCACAGCTTCCAGCACCGGGTCCAAACACGCCACTAGGGCGCCCAGCTGGAGGCAAGTCGGCTGCCGGGTCTCAAAAATCAAGTCAAGGCTTGCTCCCCGTCCTATGATCCCATCCGCTGCTGACAGCAAACGATTGCCCTGGGCCCTCATCATCGCGCGAAGCGCCGCAAGTTCCACCATTACCATCCGCAAGGAAGGGCCACATTGAGTCCATTCCGCCAAGTTCCGTACGTCTGCAGACATAACGATCCCCATGGGGAAGCACCCCACCGGGGCAGGATACGCCGGAGCAGAAGCAATCCGTGGAGGACGGGCCAGCAGCACGCAGCAACGCGCGGTGGGACCCCCGCCCCGGGGCACCAGCGGTGCTAGTGCCGGGCCTCCGCGCCGGGGCCCCCGCGACGCAGCACCGCACGCCACCCGTCACCTCACCTCAGGTACAACACCAGGCAGCAGATGGTTAGAATGTAGTCCAGAGAAATTTTCAAAAGTCCCAAGGACCGGACCAAACCACTCTCCTCAGTCCGTTGTTGTTCACTTTGGACCCGGGTAGACCAGCAATCGAGACCCCGGCTTCCAGTCTGGGTTAGGCCTCAAAACATTTTCGATGTCACTTCACCCCAGAACATCAGAAAAATTCCGTGGACACACCATTGTGATGTCGACTAGTTCACCCACACGAATCCGGGGCAGGAGATCAGGATATTCGACAGGATAAGCGAGCGTAGGACGGAGGTCAGCGGAGCCGGGAGACTATGCGGCCATCTTGGTTGGTGTCGTAGCTCCTCCCCCATCTTCTATTCTTGAGCGTACTCGCTGCTGAGCTAGGTAGGTGTGTCTCCTGCAGAAAACAAATGTCTACTGAGTGCCTTGTAAGATAGGAGTGTATAAGCCTAGTCTTCCTACGGTCATTGAGGCCCCGCACATTCCACGTAAGACAGTTAAGGGTGGTTACAGAACTTGAGCTAGCCATCACAGTCAGATAGTGCGTAATCCAGTAACGTACACAGTTTCATTATACAACAACTTGTGGACACATAACTATGGTGATTCAGGCATCGACAACGTAACCACGACCTGCAATCACACAATCGGCCTATGTAATGTCTCTGAAGTCGTGCCATTTGGACCTGTGGCGATAAGAAAATCAACCAAAACAACTCCCCTTCCTTCCCCCCACCCACACCAACCCCCCAATCAGGTTGTGAATCCCTCCCACCTCTTCCCCCCAACAAATCCCTAACCAAAAGATGCAGCAGAACAAGGGGAATCATCCCAGTGGGTACGTCGGGTCTGCCGGCATCTAGCCCTGCACTTTTGGCAGGGCGGCCGAGCTGCAACCTGTGCATACGTGCTTTCCTTCCCCGCCCATTTACAATGTCTATGTGCAACCATCAAAGACATCCCCCAGCCGGCACCGCAGAACGTGTCCCATACGCCTCAACAGTGCATTCGCCTTACCCTATCTTCGCCTATTCCAGGCACCCATTAGCCGCTGCCGGTACCAGCTCCACCACCAGCCGCACACTGGAGCCATAGTCAATCACTATCGCTGAGTCTGTCCTGCGATTGTTCTGCACCCTGCGCCTTCTGCTGGTTGTGATCCTTGGCCATCTGTTTCGCAAATGTTAACGCAGCCTTAGCGTCAGTGAAAAAGGTTGGCTTTCCAGGTCCCTGCACTCTTAGCTTGGCCGGATAAATCAGGGCATACTTGGTTTCGATCTGCTGGAATATCTTCTTTGCAGGAATGAACTCCTGTCTCGCCGCCAGTACCTGCAAAGTAAAATCCGGGTATAGGGCGATGTCATTGCCTTTGTATTGTATGGCACCCTTTTCACGCGCCATTCGGAGTATCACATCCCTGTCTCTGTAATTCAGCACTCTGGCCAATATCGGCCTCGGGGGGGAGCCGGGTTTGGGCCTCGGGCCCAGGGTTCTGTGTGCTCGCTCCACGAGGAATATCGGGGACAGGCTGGTGCCAAATAGATCTTTCATCATGCCCTCCACGAAGAGCTCCATGTTTGTAATGTCTGTGGATTCTGCCACGCCCGTCATGCGAACGTTATTTCTGCGCGAGCACACTTCCAAATCCTCATTCTTTTGGCTTATGAGCTCAAGCACGTTATCCATGCCCCGAATCTTCTTTTTGACTTCCGTCTGCCCTAGCTCTGTCTCAGTCACCCGAGTCTCAAGGACACTCACCCGTCCCGCCTGTTTATCCATGCGCTGCATGATTTTGTCCATACGATCCGCCAGGGCATCCATTTTGGAGTCTATTCCCTTCAAACCATTTTTTAGCTCCAGAAACATAGCTCGGATGTCTTCTACTGGAAGCTGACTCGTCGCACCCCCTTTCGCCTGGCTGCGTTCGCTGTCTTCTGCGTCTGCAGATTTGCTACCTTTTCTCTCAAAGTTGATGCGGGGTTGACACGTATCCGGCTTCCCCATGATGTCGCAAGTTCAGGCGTTGTAGGTGCCGCAATTCTGAAGGGACAGGAGTGTTAATGGATCAGTCACCTCCAAGGAGTACGGCCCGGTGCAACCCCAGAGTCCGGTGGACCATAGGTCGCATGGCCGAACCAGTGACAATAGTGGTCTGCCAAATCAGAGAGAGACCGCCCGCTGCTTCCATAAAAGAGGGCAACAAGTGCACAACGGGGAAGTGCCCAAATCGCAGGCCTCGACGCTCGGTCCCCACCGACGACAGGTACAGCCCGCAATCCAGGACTCCTTGTACAGTTCCGCTCCAGCCGCCACCCAGGATGTCGTTTCTGGCGTTGTCCTTCCCGCTAGTGATTATAGAAGTGGCCGCTCCTCATAGCCAACCCCACGCTCTCCATGTAACAGCCCCAGTGCCTCACTCACGCGCCTGGAGGATTAGCGCCCACATAGGCCAGACCGGCCTCACAGAGCAGTCAGAAGCGGGACTCTGGTGAAACAGCCAAATGGCAGACCTCTCAGGCCTCCGCGTCGTGTGGTAGCGCAAGCCAAGCTCCAAGATCCGTGTCCCCCAGCAGGCAGTTTTCCAGCAGCCGATCGGTCAGTTTAGCCAGCACGATGTATCTAGCCTGGTGTGACCGGCCCCCTCCAGGTCCTAACCGTAGTAGCAGGAAATGGCGTCTGGCGTCGATCTCTCGGTCCACGCCTCGTTCCTCTGGGCCCTCCAAAGGGGGGTGTGCGGGGCCGTCTCGCAGCTCCCGCGATGTTGCCGGCCGTCTCAGCAGGCCACGACGGCTCTCAGCTCCCGCAATGTTCCAGCCCGCTGCACGGTCTTAGAGACAGGCGCCCGCCGGGTCAGCCGCAACTCTAGACCCCGGCTCCGCACACGCCGCTAGGCCTCAGGTATCCCCTTGCAATCGGCCGCTGGATCGCCCGCACCACACGGGGCACGGGCGGGCAAATTTCAGTCGCGGGTGTCGGAGGACGTCAGCTGTCGTTTTCCAGGCAGGGATCAGTGCACATCAGCATTATGTGCGGATAATTAGCGGATAAACGGGCTCGGCCGGCGGAGCCGCTTCAGATGGCGACCATTCGCAGCTCGGCTTGGCCACGCCCCCATCTGGCAGCTATTATTGATACAGATCAGTATTCCGGGCTGGGCCCAGTGAATTATGCTGACTTCCTCCCTGTGTAACTTGCTGACACCCGGACCCATTCAGAAGTGCCTGCATGTTGGTAGCTTTCCATTTGGAGTAACAATCGCTAGGTGGGGAAGAGGCTTTCATATTTTCACTTCCAGCTGGGCCCAAATCAAAGACTGTAAGCCATTCTTTCGTTCTAGTCATTTGAACCCTAACCAATGCCTATGCCAAAGCGTCCTCCTCAAAATGGACAATATTTCAGCGGTCCGCTATATCAATCACCTCAGCAGCACAAGGTCGAAAGGCCTTCTCGGGCCTGGCAGCAAATTTTTGGCAGTATTGCCTAAGCCACCAGATCTCTGTCACAGAGGAATACCTTCCCGGAGAGGACAATCAGGTGGCGGATTTCCACTTACGCCATTTCCATAACGCGAGTCTCTGGAAGCTATAGACGGAAGTGTTCACGAATCTCCAGTGAGTACGGGGTCCCTTTTCAGTGGACCTCTTCGCTTCCCGGCTGGACCACCAGCTTTCCCGGTTCTTCAGCTGGAGACCGGATCCTCTGGTGGAGAAAACGGACGTGTTCCTACAGGACTGGCGAGAGGAAGTGGGTTCCGCTTTTCCCCAGTTCGCGATGATAACGACCGTATCGGCCCAAGTTCGACACCAGGGGGCGAGTGTGGTGATAAAATCCCAATTTGGAGTTCGCAAGTTAGGTTTCTGGTTCTACTGGTACTTTCTTGGGATTCTCCAATCCCTTTCTCACACTTTCCAGCACTTCTTTTCAACCCAGACGATCCCCATCCGCCCATCATGCAAGGCTCCCTAGTCCTGATGACGTGGCGGATTACCGGGGAAGATGGTCCGTCCCAGGCGTTTCAGGAGCAGCTGAGAAGTTCATGTTGAAGACCTGGGCTGACAGTACCGTTAAAAGTTACCGCTCTACCTGGAGAAGGTGGTGCAGTTGGTGTGTGCGATGGGGTATCCATCCCGTGTCAGCAGATGTGACCTATGTTCTGAATTTTTTGGAGGAGGAAGTTTACAATCCGTTGGCAGACAAAAACGGTAACTAAGTCCATTTCCTATTCTGCCTTCCCGGACTCCCTGGAGCTGTGCGTGGTCTCCTGTCTCAAACTAAGGGGGGTCGATTAGGATTGCGGACGGACCTACGTCCGTCCGGGACCCCCGAGGTGGAGGGAATGTCCACAGGGGCTGCGGCGTTCCCTCTAGTGCAATTAGGATGTGACCGCCACCCTGGCGGTCACATCCTCAATATTTAACATTGCGGCGGGTGCTGCTTGAAGCAGCACCCGCCGCAATGTTAAAAATGAAAGCAGTGCATTTGCATGCACAAAGCGGCAGGCACCGCACGGTGCCTGCCGCTTCGTGCACGCAAAGGCAGGGGGGTACCATAGGTACCCCCATGTGCACCCCCCACACCCCCATCACCCCTGGGGGCCGGCAACGGGCCCCCAAAGAAAAAACTGTATGCCTTTCCACGGCGGAAATGCCGCCGTGGAAAGGCATAGAACCGCCGACATCCTAATATGCCTGGCGGTGTCTGATAGACACCGCCAGCCATGTTAGAGCTTTTCCGCCGGGGTCGTAAGGCGACTGCAGCGGAAAAGCGGCGGACGGTCTTCCTGACCTCCCAGCCATCCTAATCTGGCGGGGGCTCCGCAGCGGTTTTTCGGCATCCTCCGGAAAAACCGCAATCCTAATCGGCCCCTAAATGAGGAGATGTTGGAGGACTTTCAACCCCCGGGTGAGAGTCAACTGCTCATCATCATTAAAAAGCTGTATAAAGCTTTCCCCTCCACTACTATAGCCCATTGAGTGCGTTGGGTGATGCAGGAAGCCGGAATTGATCTCCTGGCCTTCGTTGCCCATTCCACCAGAGGTGTGCTATTCTCTAAATCATTTACCCCCGGAGCTTGTCTGGAAGACATTCTGAATGCAGCAGATTGGTGATCAGACTCTACATTCAAGCGGTTTTACTTCAAATCCGTGATTGACATGGGTTACTTGGTGGTGAGCAAGCTTTAAAGGAGTATAATCCTCGCCTCTGGTTCTGACATAGAATGAAAAATTTCCTAGCTAGCATAACGGAAAGTTTAAATTCAATTAAGGACTCGGAGACGAGGATTATCTCACCCAGGATACAACTTCTTTTAACCTAAATTATTTAGTTTAATCAGATTTACCTTGATTGTTCGTGCTCTCATTTGTAGTTTTCTGTGACTTTGCCTAATTGTGTTGTTTGCTTCTGGCAGGAGATTCCAACCAACAGGAGTCATGAAGCATTCAAGCTAGCTGACCTTGAGCGACGAAAGAGGGGTAGTGGAGACTAACAGAGGACTATGAAGTGTTGGGAGCCCTGTGATTGGTGGACTCACCTGGACACTCTGTGGATGGACTCTCTATTGTTAAAACTTTGTGGCATTCCCTATGTTTCATTCGAATTGTAGTTTTTCAATAATCACTGGCGGGGGCTCCGCAGCGGTTTTTCGGCATCCTCCGGAAAAACCGCAATCCTAATCGGCCCCTAAATGAGGAGATGTTGGAGGACTTTCAACCCCCGGGTGAGAGTCAACTGCTCATCATCATTAAAAAGCTGTATAAAGCTTTCCCCTCCACTACTATAGCCCATTGAGTGCGTTGGGTGATGCAGGAAGCCGGAATTGATCTCCTGGCCTTCGTTGCCCATTCCACCAGAGGTGTGCTATTCTCTAAATCATTTACCCTCGGAGCTTGTCTGGAAGACATTCTGAATGCAGCAGATTGGTGATCAGACTCTACATTCAAGCGGTTTTACTTCAAATCCGTGATTGACATGGGTTACTTGGTGGTGAGCAAGCTTTAAAGGAGTATAATCCTCGCCTCTGGTTCTGACATAGAATGAAAAATTTCCTAGCTAGCATAACGGAAAGTTTAAATTCAATTAAGGACTCGGAGACGAGGATTATCTCACCCAGGATACAACTTCTTTTAACCTAAATTATTTAGTTTAATCAGATTTACCTTGATTGTTCGTGCTCTCATTTGTAGTTTTCTGTGACTTTGCCTAATTGTGTTGTTTGCTTCTGGCAGGAGATTCCAACCAACAGGAGTCATGAAGCATTCAAGCTAGCTGACCTTGAGCGACGAAAGAGGGGTAGTGGAGACTAACAGAGGACTATGAAGTGTTGGGAGCCCTGTGATTGGTGGACTCACCTGGACACTCTGTGGATGGACTCTCTATTGTTAAAACTTTGTGGCATTCCCTATGTTTCATTCGAATTGTAGTTTTTCAATAATCACTTTGAATGGCTGCTATTCAATAAAGTGGAGAAAGAATAGCATAATCCTCGCCTCCGAGTCCTTAATAGAATTGAAACTTTCCGTTATGCTAGCTAGGACATTTTTCATTCTCCCTTTATGAATCTCTACATAAAGCTAATTCGTCAAATCGTTCAGTGCCCCACAGAGGGTTAGTATGTGCTATGTAAATGTTGCAATAATATGCAACACAATTTGTATGCAACTTTATGAAAGGGAGTCAGAACATATACAAGATTTGGTTTCTTAGGTGGGACCTACAGCAGGATCCCCCACATACGTGTGAACAATATAGATTCTAAGCATGAAATGTTTTTAGGTGTTGTGTTTTTGTTGTTTTGCTAATAGAGTCAGTTTGGATGTAGGTTTCATAGAGCCAGGGCAGGGGTTGACACTATTTAAGTATGAGAAAAATGTGTCTTATGTAACAGAAACAACTGCTTTAGGGGTCTCCAACCTTTTCTGTGATTAGAGCTACTTATGTTGGATGAAAATCATCCCGAACTATTAATATTCTTAGAGTTGTATTAAGGACCACATCAGGCCCATTAGTGGCCACCATATGCAATATACGAGCAGTGATCACTTCAGTTCACCAGGCATAGTTGTCAACAGTAACGTAGCAAGCATTGGCAAAGCAAACAGATTTTTTTCACCTGCAAAAGCTATTGGATTTGTCAATGTAGGGAGCGGATGTGGCGTAACAGCAAGGCCTCCCGACTTTGGAGCTGGGATCCTGGTGTGATCCTTGGAGTCAACTCAACATCTTGTGATTGTGGCCAAATCCTTTAATCTCCCTGCATGTGACTACATGGATGTAGCATAACTAAAAGAGTTGCAGACTTAGGGAACCAGGTTAGAGCCTCGGCGTCGGCTTAACATCCTGTGATCATGGAATAGGAAGTCTTCAAGGAGAGAGAGGATACAGCGAGACTAGTGAGTGAAAGTATTCAAACGAAGAAATGTATAAGGGAGGAGATAGAAAAGTTTGTGAGGAGGGATAAGATGTCAACGTGAGTGATAGCTGGTAGAGTCAAGTCCTGAGCAGAGCACCGAGACGGTAGCTGGCCACTGGGGAGTGGAGAGATATTGGGCAGAGTTGGGTTCTGAGTGGAGCATTAGGATGGCAGATAGTTGCTGGGGAGCAAGGCGATAGTGGGCAGAGCCAAGTCTCGAGCTCTGTGTGTGCAGGTAAGTTTGTCAGTAGGCGGCGCTGAGAGCATCCAAGGCTCTGGCTGTTCTCTGGGCTGCTCTGGGCACAGTGGCTCTCAGCTCAGCAGAATTTTCCTGTGAGGGAGTCAGCATGCCTCTTTGCTGCGGTCCTAAGCTCGGGTCTCTGTCCGGCGGGAAACTGTGGGGACTGAGGTGCATGATGGGCTGCATGGTGAGTGGCAAGAATAAAGCTGCAGCCGAGCTGTCCAAGGGGTTTAGAATTTGCGAGATGACAGATAGAAGGCGGTGCTGAAGTTCAAGCAGCTGCTGCTGTATTAGAGGTCAGAGAGGAGGGGACAAGCAGGGGTGCTGCTAGGTATGGAATCGGGGGCTAAACGGTCAAGTGACTGCGGACACATGGAGAGGATTCCAGACACGCACTCTGTAAGAGTGCATGTGGTAAATTTAAAAAGAATACCTGCAACCAGTGAAAGGAAACAGGAAGCAGTACTTGGTATAAGCTCCACAAGTTGGACTAGAACTCTGAAGCCTAGGAGGAAGTTGGATGGCAGGAGGATCAGCTGACCAATAAGAAGAGAGGAACCGTAAGAGATGTAGAAGCCAGCCAATAGTAAATAACGGCAATTAAAAGATGGGCTCTAAGGCTAAGCCTCTTTTAATTTTTTTTTTCATTACAAGAGATTTCGCAAGCACAATGCAAGCACTGTGCAGGCGAAATGTTAAAAAGGCTTTGCTAATATGGAATATCTGTATATGGGTAATACATACCAGCCATAGTAGCAATGCTCTTGGCATCAATAGCATAGTATTAATAATACATTTCCCCAACACCGCATGATTTGGCAGTCAAATATTAGCTTTAAAGAAGTTGAATATGCTGTAAGGAGGACATGTATTATAATGGGCATAGAGTGCTATCAGAAATTGGTCCTGCTCAATACCAAACCATGCCAAATCATGCCTCCCTCTAACATAACTACACACACACACACACAGTAGCATTTTTCACCAAACATCACCTTAAATGCTCTCAGAGTGCATGCATTTTCATCTTGAATTTATGCTTTTAAATTTTGGAATACATACATTAATTAAACCAAACAAAAGCCTCTGATTTAGTAAGCTGAGCTGCCGAGAGGAGTAGCTCATGAGTTACTGAAGTGGTTGGTGCATGCATGCCAACACACGGGATTCAGCCAGGAGACACCCAATGTTATTTATCCCGGCTTTATTTTAGTGATCTCCCCTAATATTGCCTCCAATTTAATGCAAGTCAGTGGGGAAAATACATTATCCCGATTTTTCTTTTTCTACGTGTCCCTCTTGTGTTTCTAAATGTTGCCATGTACGTTATTGGTGCCTGGCTGGAGACTTTAATTTGATTTAACATGCAATCTTTTTTAAGTAGTAAGTTTGTTTTTGTGAAAAGTGTGCGTGGCCTCGGAGGGCAGAAAAGCATTCTACCAGATTTCAAAAATCTGTTTTGTGCCTGAGACTAAGGGCCCGATTCACAGAACTAACTTAAGACAAAATCCTAAACTTACTACTTTTGGTATTCACAGAAGTTAGGATTTTGTCTTAAGTTTGACTTAAGACAGACTTAAGTTAGGATTTTGTCTTAAGTCTGTCTTAAGTCAAACTTAAGACAAAATCCTAACTTCTGTGAATACCAAAAGTAGTAAGTTTAGGATTTTGTCTTAAGTTAGTTCTGTGAATCGGGCCCTTACTATTTTCGGTCTCACATCTTCACTTTTTGTAGTACTGCTGGAAGGAGTGTAAAAGTAAAACAGAAAAGAAGTCTTTAAGTAGTGGAAATATGTTACTGTAGAACCTATACATTTAAAAATCCACAGAAATACACAGGAGGCCAGATTCACAAAGCAACTGCTGTGCATTTACTCCTAAGCATATGCAAAGATTTAAGAATTTTTGGCTCTTCTGAATCCTTACCAATGGTATGTTTGGAAAGTTGTGCCATTCACAGTTTTCCAGATGGGCCCTTGAGAAAGCCGTGAAACTTTTTGTGGTTAGGTACTCCCCACACATTGTGCAGCACCGCTGTGCAATTGCATGTTTATTTCTTCTTGTTTTTTTATACACAGAAAACATTTTTCTACTTGGAGAATCAACTATCCCTATAGCCCTCGAGGTTTGGGTGAGGTCTCTTCCTCTACACATCATGGAAAGGGATTGAGTCCAGCATTTGTCGGGTGTAAATCTACACCTCCATTCAAATGGTGGAAGGGTCGCAGATGAGTTTCAGAATGTTATGAGAATGTAGGGTGATGTTATGTACGACTAAATGGATCTGAGTTTGTATGGTCACCTTTTGTGAGTCTATTGTGAGAACTAATCCAGCCAATTTCGATTGCAAAAGTGCTTTTATGAGCGGAAATGGTTTTGTTTTGTCCTAACATGTCCAGCATGACCACAGAGCACCACAAATTACTCATGTCTACATCATGGATATACTAGACCGACACATAACCATGGAACAACCTTGAACTCAAGGCAAAGATACAAGAATACAGAGGCACAGTGGTAAGAAATGAAACAAGGCTGCATTGAGCACGGAAAGGATGAGGCTGGAGAAATGACGACATATGACTAATGAATGGGCTGGATGAATGGGTGAAAAGTAGTGCTAAGGGCTGTGCACACCGCGGCAGAAGGGCCGGGTTTAGCGCTGGTGGCGTCTGGTGCAACAATCCTTTTTAGGGCCCCTTCTCCCAATTACCTCCTCCTCAAGATTCGCAAACATTTATCTGTTATAAGCGCTGGTAAAAGCTGGCCTTTCTAATCCACCCAGCAATCCACATAAAATACAAATCTGTTCTTTGCAGCAGGCATTTTAACCCTGTGCGCTATTTATGGCGAGTGTAAACTGCCACTAGACAAAACTCCCATCTCTCTCTTGCCGGAATATTAATCGCAACAGTTATCTTGCTATTTGTATTGCTGCCTGAAACCTGGGAGCACAAGATACTCTGCAATAGGTGCCTTTAAATGGTAAACATATTGCTAAACACAGCGCCCCCTAGAGGTCAGCAACCCCTCTCCAGGTCAGTGCCCAGTGAGGTCGCACCGGCTGCATCGCCCTAAAGCCTGCACTGCTTGGAGTGGACAACTAATGAGTTTCAAATGGAAGTCTGCTAGACACCAGCAACCCTATTCCAAGTGCAGAAGTAATGCTGATTCAGCTGGTAGTGCCGCCTTAATTGTGAAAAGTAATGCAAGAACACAGCACTTCCAATTTTTCCCACATGTAAATTTCACTACAAAAAATATGGTGAAATGTGTGAGATAAATACAACGTGTAGCAATCGATGTGGAAATAGTGATTCAGGAATGAATAAACAGATTTACTAGGCAGCAATTACGTAGGCCTCAAACCTGATGCACAAGTTACTACTTGTGTAACGATATATCTGTAAGAGACAGTAGTTAGTGATAGATTCCTTATCTTAGAATATTCCCAGGCGTCAGACTGGATCGGAAATTTTTGCGTAGCAGTACCCTTGTGCGTCGTTAGGCGTCGTCTGCGGCTCCGCGTCCGTCGTCGGCGCCGGAATGACGTCGCCGGAGTACTTAGACCTCACCCTCGCGCGCTGACACAGCTTTTCCGCGCCAGAAACACAGAGCCATGATAAAAACCAACACTGGTGCCATGAAACTAGGGCCCTGAAAGGGGATGACCTTAACCCTAGATAACGGTTCGCAGAACGGGGAGGATGGGTGGGTCAGCAAGGAATCTATCACTAACTAATGTCTCTTACAGATATATCGTTACACAAGTAGTAACTTGTGCATCTGAAAGAGACACGTTAGTGATATATTCCTTACCTTAGAATAGATACTCCAGCAATACCAACCCCGGTGGTGGGTCTGCGAACCAATAATCACACCAGAAAGTCCTGGAGGACGGAAAGGCCAAAGAATCCATCCCTCCGGACTTGGCTGTCCAGGCAGTAGTTGTGAGAAGTTGGCCTGGTATATGATGTTCACTATTCTAGTGATCACCTTGCACCAGTCCAAACAACCCTTATGGTGATGGTTGTAAGTCAACCTTATAGACCAGCTATCCTAGTGGTAGCATGGACAGAACCGTCTTAGGCTAAAAGACTCTTGAGGGCGTGTTAAGCCAGCTGTTTTACCATATGTAACCCCTTGAATATCAAATGAAAGCACACCACACAGGATATATATAAAATATATATGTATTTATTTACTAGCACACTCCTCTGAACTCTTTATGAGATCAGAGGCCAAAGCACATAACAAGATACTTACTCAGAATACGTTAAGTTGCAGAATTTACGGTTAGGCCCTAGGGGCGAAGCAAACCATATATTAAGAAAGTGGTATAAGTACCACATCACGAGAAAAAGAAAGGCCTAGGGAATCGCTGGGGCTAAACTATCTGAACCTTAGTTTAGAAGTAGGAGGCCCACAGGCAGCGCGTGCAGTGTCTTTACACACACGTGTGAGTCAATGCAAAGTCAATGGGAACTTAGAAGTATAATTTAGCAGGATTTAGGACACTTCCGGTTTAGCTAGGAGGAAACAACTAAAAACCTAGACACTTGGATAGTAAATACTCTTGGGAGCACCGAAGTACTCGCGTTACCTCACCCACGGACGGCGGGTGCATAGGTGTGAAGATGCGTCGGGTTTCGCCGTTGAGTCCTATGGAGCCTTTGAAGAAAGATGCTGCAGGCGACCAGGAGGAAGATGTCCGGGTGGATCCAAGGGTGGATCGAAGATGAAGAGGACCTGAAACCAGAGGGGACAGAGTCTGGGTCACTAGCCAGTGACCGGGTGGAACCAGGAAGGAACCAGACGACGTTGAGGAGCAATCAGGTGCTGTTTTGAAGCTTATCTGTGCAGCCACGCGGACCAGGAGGCGTCGACGACGACCAGGTGCTGGAGAGGAGCTGTCCCACAAAGGATCTCGCAGATGGATGGGTCGACTTCCAGATTGGAGTCAACCAGCCTTGGCAAAGGCAACCCACGCAGGATACAACAAAGGCTTCTGGTGAAGTCCAGCAAGGTCTGAGGTGCTTCACCTTTTCAGGGAAGCAAGGGCCTGTCTGGAGCAACCAGACCAGCAAGGTGATTCAAAAGGATTGTCGTCACAGAGGCTACTAGCCAACGGGCCAGCAACCGGACAACGCGTCGAGCAGAACACAAGAAGAAGGGCCCCACGCAGAACTCGTGGAGTGTGGAGGGCGATCTTCGGTGCAGGTGGAGCTCTGGTTCGGGGTTTCTCACTCCCCAGTCGGTGCCTCAGGAGCTGCACAGTTAGCAAGTTGTAGGCTTTCCAATATATACGGTCCCACGTGTCTCGTCGCCTCCACGGATCTCAGCTATGCTGCAGTCGTGAAGAGAGGGTCAGAAAGGTCTGGAAGTCTGGGTCTTGTCAGGCTCTGTGCTCGGGTTCCGTCGGGAACGTCGACAAAGCAAGCTGTTGATTTGCTGGATGGTGCCTGGTTGCCCAGGGTGGTCACTCCATGGCCACAAGGGAGATTCTACAGTCTTCAGCTTCAGCAGAATGTCGAAGGTCCAGAGTTTCGTGTCAAGTTTCGATTCAGGATTAATCTAAAGTCTCAGGACTCAGCTCCTACCTTTATACAACTAAAAGGGGCTGGATTACTTTCTAGGTCCCTCCTATGGGTGGGACCAGGAAGGGGTGTGGTTACACCCCTTCTCCCTTGTCCAGTTTTGCGCCACAGCTGAGGCTGGAGTGCCCCAGCAACCGGTTTGAACTGGGGTATGCATGAAGCACCTAGTGTGCCTCAGGCAGTGTCTCAATCTATTCAGCCCTCCCTGTCCCAATACACAAAGTCCTGTCTGGGGTGGTGCTCGCACCTCCCCAGGCAGGAAACCTATTGTCCAAACCTCCATGACTGAAAGGACTCCCAGCAGCAGGAGGTCAGACTTGTGTTGGTGGCAGCAGCGTCCCTTTTGTGACACTGGGGCTCTGGTTAACTTTAACCAGGTACAGTAGTTTCAACATGTCTTCTCCCTCTAGAAGGGTGGAATGCTGTAGTATTCCAAAGCATATGACACCTTACACGACATGTTTGGATAAAGCCAAACCAAAGTTAGCATTAACCGCTAGGATTATAATGCACTTAAGAGTATATGGTATGGTGATATCATAGAACAGCTATAAGGACATGGTTCCGAAAGCTGCAGACAGGCTCAGCTCATGCTAGAGCACCATCTCACACATAACCAAGCACTCTGCCTCCAGGATTGTTAAGGCATACCATAGGAGTGACTTATAGGTTACTATGTGTCTATATATAAGGTAGGTATAGGGATACTATACCTAAGCAAGGGATGATTACACGACCTTGCCCCAGCTGAGTGATCAGCCAGTTGTGTCAATTTAGGTGGCCAGGGGTGGCATAATATATGCTGCAGCCCCTGGTAGGACTTGGGTGCACCTATGCCCTGGGTACCTACGGTACACTATACAGGGACCCACAAAGGTGACCCAATATCCAATTTGGTATGTACCTACAGTACATGGAGTCCATTTTACAGAGAGAGCAGATAGCCTGGGGTCCTGAATAGCAGGATCCCAGGCCAACTAAGTCGAAAACCAGCTAAACACTAGGCAAAAAGTTGGGGGTAACCGTAGTTAGGTATCCACCTTCCTACAGTAGTGTCTTGCGAACGTGTGCAGCGAGGCCCACGTAGCTGATTGACAAATGTCCTGCAAGGGGACTCCCCGGCCCAGGGCAGTAGTAGTCGCCGTGGCCCGAGTGGAATGGGCCCTCAGCCCAACAAGAGGTTCCTTTTTAGCCAAAGAATAGCAAGCCTGGATGCACAACACGATCCACCGAGAGATGGTCCGTTTGTGCACCGCCCGTCACTTCTTAGCGCCCACTTAACCAACAAAGAGTTGGTCAACCACCTGGAACTGGCGTGTGCGATCCAGATAGTATGAGAGCGCACGTTTTGGGTCCAGACGGTGGAGCCGCTCTTCCTCTTTCGAGGGATGTGGAGGCCGAAAGAAGGTGGGCAAGGTGATGGACTGCTCGATGTGGAAGGCTGTGACTACCTTGGGCAGGAAAGAGAGTCTTGTCCGCAACACAACCTTGTCCGGATGGACAGAAAGGAAAGGAGGTTTAGAGGAAAGAGCCAGGTAAGTTAGAATCAGGTTCAAGTCCCACTGGGGCATCACAAAAGGAACAGGAGGGAACATATGAGTGATGCCCTTTAAGAATCTGTTAACAATCGGGGACTTGAACAAAAAAGGCTGTTCAGGTAGCCTTAAGAAGGCGGAAAGGGCAGATAGGTAGCCCTTACTAGTGCCCAGAGCAGAGCCCTACTGGGCAAGAGAAAGAAGGAAGAGGAGAACCTCAGAAAGGGGTGCAGAGAGGATCCACAGCCTTTGCTGTGCACCATTCCACAAATTTGTTCCACCTGCAGGCGTATACCGACTTCGTGGAGGGATGCCTGGTCGCCGCTCAATCTCCAAGCATGGAGGTGGAGACTGGACAGGTTCGGGTGTAGGACCGTCCCCTGCTGCTGCGACAGAAGGTCCTCCGGAAGAGGCAGACAAATCGGGGGATCGACAGACATACTGAGTAGCTCGGGATACCAGTATCTTCGTGCCCAGTCTGGAGCCACAAGGATAACTTGGGCACGGTCGCGCCTGATCTTCTTCAGCACTCTGGGCAGAAGTGGTATAGGCGTATAACAGACTCCACTCGAGACGAAAAGCGATGCCGAGCGAGTGCCGCCTTGGAAATTTCAAAGCGAGGTACTGATGACATTGCGCGTTCTCTTCGGTGGAGAATAGATCTAACCAAGGCTCTCTCCACTGCTGAAAGATGCCTTGCGCCACGTCCGAGATCAGATGCCATTCGTGATCCATCATGTACCAACGGCTGAGTTCGTCCGCCCTGGCGTTCAGAGAACCTGCCAGATGTTGAACCACCAGGGTCACGCCCTGATGTTCCTGCCACTGCCAGAGGCGCAGAGCCTCCTGGCATAGGGTCCACGACCCCACCCCGCGCTGTTTGTTGCAGTACCACATGGCGGTGGTGTTGTCTGTGAACACCTGAACTACACTACCCCGGACAGAGGAGAGGAATGCCTTCAGTGCAAGCCGGATCGCCTGCAGCTCCAGAAGGTTGATGTGGAGCTGGGACTACGCCGGAGACCAGAGGCCTCTGATCTCCGCCTCTCCCATGTGGCCCCCCCAGCCCTGAAGGGACGCGTCTGTCACAACTACGTGCTCCGGCTGGGGTAGGGAGAGGGATCTGCCGCTGACCCAATCGCGGTCCGTGAGCCACCACTGCAACTGTTTTGCAGTGCCCTCCGAGATCACGACATGGTCGGATAAGTTGCCCTGATGCTGGGCCCACTGAAACTTCAGGTCCCACTGCAGAGCCCGCATCCGCCACCTGGCGTGATGCACCAGAAGGATGCAGGAGGCTATCAGCCCCAGCAGCCACAGCGTCAACCTGACCGAGACTCGGGATAACGGCTGAAAGATCGGAATCATAGCCTGAATATCCCGAACCCGCTGTTCCGGAGGGTAAACCCCAAACTGCGCTGAGTCTAGAACCGCTCCGATGAAGAGGAGCTTCCGAGAGGGACACAGGTGTGACTTCGGCACATTGATGGAGAACCCCAGCAGGTGCAGGAGGTCGGCCATAGTCTGGAGGTGGCTGACGACTGTCTGGGGCGAGCCCGCCTTCAACAACCAGTCGTCGAGGTAGGGGAAGTCTGAAACCCCTAACCTGCGCAGATGAGCTGCGACCACCGCCATCACTTTCGTGAACACCCGTGGGGCGTTGGTAAGGTCGAAGGGGAGCACGGTAAACTGAAAGTGCTCGTGGCTTACCGTGAACCGCAGGTAACGCTGGTGGGACGGCAGGATGGGGATATGAAAATTAGCATCCTGCAAGTCCAATGCTACCATCCAGTCTCCCGGGTCCAGGGCAGCTAGGACCTGAGCTAGCGTCAGCATCTTGAACTTCTCCTGCCGGAGGAAGCCGTTGACGTGCCGCAGGTCCAAGATAGGGCGTAGGCCCCCTTTGCCCTTCTTGGGTACCAGAAAGTAGTGGGAGTAACAACCACACCCTACTTCTGGCCCAGGAACGCACTTGATGGCCCACTTGGCCAAGAGGGCCGTAACTTCCTCTCTGAGAAATGTCAAGTGATCCCCCGACACGCGGTGGTTCTGCGGTGGCATGGCTGGAGGGGTCGCCTCGAAGGGGAGAGAGTAGCCCCTTCGGACGATGTGCAGCACCCACCTGTCTGATGTAACAGTGCGCCAGTGGAGGTGGTGAAGGCAAACCCTGTCTCCCACTGGCGTCACATGGGCCTGAAAGCTCGAACTAGGAAGGTTTCGAGGTGGATGCTGCAGGGGCAGGTGTGGACTGGCCGCGCCGTTGTCCCCGACCGCCGCCACGGCGGTTTCCACTGCCACCACTGCGCTGGATGTTAGACTGCGGCACGTGGCTGGCAGCACGTGTGGGGGCGCCTCTTCCTTGGCCACGAAAGGAGCGAAAGGCACCCGTTTCCTGGCGCGGGGCCGAGAGGCCCAAGGACTTGGCCGTAGCCCTGGAGTCCTTAAAGCGCTCAAGCGCATGGTCTGCCTTGTCGCCAAAGAGGCGACGGCCATCAAACGGCATGTCCATAAGAGTGTTCTGGACATCAGCCGAGAAGTTGGCGGACCTCAACCAGGCGTGGCGATGAATCTCCACCATCGTTGCCATCGCTCTGCCCAGTGAGTCCGTGGTATCCAGCCCACACAACATGGAGTACCGTGCCGCATCTCGACCCTCCGCAAGGGCTTGGGCGAGTTTAGTCCGGACCTCCTCCGGACATAGTGGCAGCACGTCCGCCACCGTGTCCCACAGAGAGTGGGTGACCGCAATCCCAAACTTAAGGATAAGAATACTTTCTTTCCCTATTGCTCATATCTCTTGGATTCCCGATTGGGGGGAGCCGTCGGGAACTCGGACTGGGAGTTAGAGGCCATGGTCGAGGCCTAGGCAATGAAGACACCGGCGATGGGGGTCGGTAACCAACATCAGTTGGTCGCAGTCGGCACAGGGTTTGAACCTGGGCATCCCTACCGGCACCGTCTGAGTCGTATAAACTTCAAAGTAGATAAAAAATAATCGAAAAAGTTTAGTCAAAAATGGACTAAGGGTACCACTTTTTCCGGATCGATGCTTGCTGGCGCGGAAAAAAGAAGAACGGACGATCGCCACCCTCGCCTCTGTGTATCCTCCACCGCTCCCGGTCTCTTCTACTGTAAGTATACTCCTGCTACCATGGGTTGCTAATCATCTTCTGCCATAATTGTTTCACCTTCCTGCGGCCTTTCATCATGCGGCTCCCCCACCTCAGTGGCCTCTGTATCTCCCGCTCTCAGGTGTGTTTGGTATAGGCCCCAAAAGTTCTTTGGCCGACTGGTCGGGCAGTAGCTCACTATAGGTCTCAGACTGCATGCAGCAGTACAACAAGTCGCGTGCCCATCGCTTAGCCGCCGGAAGCTGGCCCCTCATCCAGCAGCACGCCACCACGTGCCTAGCTATTAGCATTCCCATATCAGCGAGTCGTCTCACTGCCACCGTTAGGCCCCTAGAGTGTCCAAGCAGCGCCAGCGCTGGGTCTGGGGTCAGCTCTAGTTCCAGGATCGCATTCACTGCCGAAAAAATGCTGTCGCAGTATTTCAGTACCCCAGGGCAGTGCCACGCAAGATGCATAAAGTCTGCGACCGGTTCGTGGCATCGTTCACATTCAGCCGACTGTCTGAGACCGTATCTGTGAAGTCTCTCAGGGGTGTAGTACACTCTTTGGAGAAACTTGAAATGCACCAATCTATGTCGACCATTTAGCGATAGCTTTTAAGTGCTCATACAACAATACCGCCACATATCATCGTCAATGGTAACCTGTAAATCTTTTTGCCAGGCTGTAGGAAGGTGGATACCTGACTATGGTTACCCCAGATTTTTTGCCTTGTGTTTAGCTGGTTTTCGGCTTAGTTGGCCTGGTTCCCTGCTAATCAGGGCCCCAGCCTATCTGCTCTCTCTTTAAAATGGATTCCATGTACCCTAGGTGCATAACTGGCTTGGGTCACCTTATCAGCCCCTGTACAGTGCACTATAGGTGCCCAGGGCATAGGTGCATCCAAGGCCCACCAGGGGCTGCAGCATATCTTTTGCCACCCCTGGCTGGCTATCCAAATTGACACAACTGGCTGATCACTCAGCTGGGGCAAGGTGGTATAATCACCCCTTGCTTACATATAGTATACCTATATCTAAACCTATATCTGGACACATCTATACCTATAAGTCACTCCTATGGCAGGCCTTAACAATCCTGGAGGCAGAGTGATTGGTTTTATGTGAGATGGTTCTCTAGCATGAGCTGAGCCTGTCTGTCGGGACCAACTCCCTTAGCTGATCCAGGATATTGCCATACCATATACTCTTAAGTGCATTATAATCCTCGCGGTTACTTGCTAACTTTGGTTTGGCTTTTTCAAAACATGTCGTGTAAGGTGTCATACGCTTTGGAATACTACCCCCTCGCCAGTCCTGGCGACGGGGCTAGCATTCTACCCTTCTAAAGGTAGAAGACATGTTACTTTGCTGTAACGCGGTTAATCCTAACCAGAGCCTCTGCATCACAAAATGGATGCTGCTGCCACAGACACAAGTCTGACCTCCTACTGCTGACCGAAACTTGGCAGGGGAGGCCTGGACAATAGGTTTCCTGTCGCAGGGAGGGGCTACACCTCCCCAGACAGGAGATAGTGGATTGGGGCAGGGTGGGCTGAATGAAACTAGACACTGCCTGGGGCACACAAGGTGTCCCATGCATAGTCCAGTTCAAACCGATGCTGGGACCCTCCAGTCCCAGCTCTGGCGCGAAACTGGATAAAGGGAAAGGGGTGTAACCACCCCCTTCCTGGGTCCCACCCATAGGAGGGACCTAGCAGGTGATCCAGCCCACAGATTTGGAATAAAGGTGGGAGCAGTGCTAGTGCACGCAGATTATCCTGACTGAAACTTATGAAATGAAACTCTGGACCCTTCGATATCCCACTCGACGTGGAAGACTGAAGAATCTCCCTTGTGGTCAAGGAGTGACCACCCTGTGCAAACAGGCACCAACCAGCGCCTCACCGTTTGCGAGTGACAGAGTTCGACAAGACCCAGCGTTCCTGCCTTCCAACAGCCCGATCCACAGTCCCAGCATGTCTGAGATCCGTGGAGGCGACCTGAAGCGTGGGGCCGGCCATCTTGGAAAAACTACGAAGTGCTGACCGTGCAGCTTCCGAGGCTCCCTCAACGCTGTGCATTGGGGTTTGAGAAGCCCCAGCCCCGAGCAGCTTTTGCAGCAAAGCTCACCCTTCCACACTCTCCGAGTGCTGCGTGGGGCCCTTCTGCATTTTTCTGCTCGACGTGTTGGTCCGGTCGCTTGCCTGTTGGCTAGTGGCCCTAGTACCGACAAACCTTTGAATTTGCTCTGCCAGTCCGGTTGCTCTGGACTGGCCACCGCTCCCCTGAAAAGGAGCACCCGCTCTGACCTTCCTGGTCCGAGCAAGAAGCGATCTTCGAATCCTGCGTGGGTTGCGCTTGCCAAGGTTTGTTTGCTCCAATCCGGAAGCCGACACCACCGACAGCTAGAGCCTTCGTGGGACAGCTCGTGATCCACTCCTGGACATCCTCGGTGCCCCAGAGTCCACGTGGCAGCGGAGACAAGCTTCATGACAACCACCTGATTGCGCCCGACATTGCCTG
This sequence comes from Lissotriton vulgaris, assembly GCF_964263255.1. Classification (NCBI taxonomy): domain Eukaryota; kingdom Metazoa; phylum Chordata; class Amphibia; order Caudata; family Salamandridae; genus Lissotriton; species Lissotriton vulgaris. Next base: position 546,171,551 of record NC_141699.1, on the reverse strand, counting down.
GTTCCTTCCTGGTTCCACCCTGGTCACTGCTGAGTGACCCAGACTCTGTCCCCTCTGCTTTCAGGTTCTCTACATCTTCGATCCTCCCTTGGATCGCACCGGACACTTCTCTTCTGGCCGCCTGCAGCATCTTCATCTACAGGCTCCATAGATCTACACGACGAAAGCCGACACGACTTTGCACCTGTGCACCCGCTTCATGTGGGTGAGGTAACTCTTGAACCCCGGTGCTCCTGTAGTGGTATACACCTCTAGTGTCTAAGTCTAAAGTTTTGTACTTCTAGTCCAGTCGGAAGACTCTTCAAACAGTAACTCGATAACTTTTACGCACCATTGACTTTGCATTCGTGCATGTGTGTGCTTTCAGCGCTGCACCCGATTCCCGCGGGCTTTTCCCGACTTCAGCATTGCTAGTCCCGATTAGTCCCAGCGATTCCCCAGGCCCTAGGCCTGACCACTGTTCGATTAGTGATACTTATACCACTTATGTAGTATATGGTTTGCGGACCCCTGGCCTCATCCATAATTGTGCAACTTTCATATGTTTTACTGTGCTTTTGTTTAAACGCTTGTGCTTCTATCCTCATAAAGAGTCTAGAGGATTATTCTGAGAATAAATACATATATTTTTATAATATATAACTTGTGTGGTGTCCTTTCATTTGATATTACAGGATTGTGATTGGTAAAACAGCTGGCTTCACATGCCCTCTTGAGTTTAGCCTGAAGGCTGCTTAGTCCATGCTACCTCTAGGATAGCTTGTCTATAAGGTTGACTTACAACCACCACCATAAGGGATTGTGTGGACTGATACAAGGTTCCGCCAGAATTGGAGACATCATATATCAGGCCAACTTCTCACACAGGCCGTTCTGAATTTCATGAGCCGGTTCTCTCGGTGCAGTAGTGCCGTTTTGTACAGATTCGTGATTAGCTTAGGGGGTGTCTCTGTTTTGATAACGTAAGTGAGTGCTGGAATCTCTGGTGGTTCTGCTAAGACGGGCCCTAGCAGTTCTGAAAGGGCACTACGCACCCTATGATATTGGAAACGAAGCAGCAATGGGGCGCCCCCGCTATCTACCGCTATCTGGTCCCAGGTCTTAACCATGCCTTCCGAGAATAGGTCTCCCGCCTCTCGGATGCCCAATTTATTTAATGCTAGTGCTACTCCTCTTTCCCAAACTGGTGGTAGCCAAAGAGCCCACTCCAGAGGCATGCTCAGTGAATATAGCAGAGCGCTGCTCTGTGCCTGCAAAAGGGAGTGCCAGGCGTGATTCGTAGCAGTAATAGAGTCTAATATGCCCGTCCGTCGATCCACCGGCCGGAAAATCGTGGCTGGGAGAGGTAGAGGGTCAGAGAAGACACGTTCCATTTGCACATGGGGAATGTTCGTGTCTCCGTGTATCCAGGTGTGCAGGTGGGCGGCCTGCGCCACCCTACAGTAAAGCTCAAAATCTGGTGCACCCAACCCACCCATATTGTACGGTAGAGTAAGGACAGTCCACTTCACTCTAGGTTGCTTGCCAGCCCATGCTAACCTAATCATAAGCTGTTCAGGGTCCGGAAGAAGGCTTTCGATAGTACCATCGGAATGGCGCTGAACAGGAAGAGGAGTCTGGGCAGCACCACCATTTTCATGACAGCTATACGTTCCATAAGGGAGAGCGGAAGTCTGCACCTCGCCTCTACGTCATCATCCAGCTTGCTGTAAGCCTCCCTATAGTTTTCTCTGAGCAGCGTTTCCGAGTCCGTATGCAACCGGACTCCTAGATATCTAACCGGATCCACAGTCCATTACAGCTGGAATTCCATTTCAAACCTGCTGGTCGCGGGGGTTCGGGGAAAGGCCACTGACTTAGACCAGTTGACCCTCAGCCCAGAGAGCGATCCAAAGCGGACCACTTCTCTAAGCATAGACGGCAGGTTGCATTCTGGGTCTCTGACATATAGAAGGGTGTCGTCTGCATACGCCAAGACCACTATTTTATACGTTGGGAAACTTACGCCCTCATTGCAGTGATATTCCTGCAAAGCGCAGGCGAGCGGCTCAGCCACCAGGGCTTATAGTAAGGGGGATAAAGGACACCCCTGCCGAGTTCCTCTACTAATTGGAAAGTGGTCCGTCACCAGGTCGCCTAATCGGAGCCTAGCTGTCGGTTTATGGTATAGGGCACCCAGCATTTGCAGAAACGGCTCACCCAATCCCAGGCGCCGTAACACCTGTCTCATGAATGGCCATTCAACCGAGTAGGTCAAGTTTCTGCTAGGAATGTTCTGGAGAGACCAGCTAGGTGCCAGAAGAGCGAGTCAGGTCGCAAGCACGTTCGCGTAGATTTTAGCATCAACGTTGAGGAGGGATAATGGCCTGTAGGAGCTGCACTTATCGGGTGCCTTATCTGGCTTGAGTATTGTAACTATTAGGGCTTCTCTCATTGATTGCGGCATGCTGCCCTCAACACAGATGTCATCGAACAGCCTACCAGAGCGCATGCTCGCCAGAGCCTCTCTGATTTCATCTTTCTCTATCGGTAGTATCAGGAACTCACGGTGCACGTTCGTAAGCATGGGTATATCTATGTGCTCCAAGTAGTCCGTGATCTTATCCAAAAGGTTTCCGCCTCTAGAGGAGTAAAGATCTGAGTAATAGTTCCTAAATTCGTTCGCTATTTCAGTTTCGTCTTGATCACTTGGCCGTCTGTCCTCTTCAGCTCAGTGATGTGAGACTTCCTCCTGCTGCCCTTAAGTAAACTAGCTAGGAGCGAGCTTGACCGTTCCCCCTCTCCGTATGTTCGTGCCATAGCATATTTCCCCATGTGCTGCACTTCCCTGCCCGCTTCTTCATTATATTCCGTAATAAGGGTCTTTATCTCCTCTGCTACATCGTTGTCTGGCGCACTCTGCTGCCTCTGCTCTAGGGACGCCAATTGTGTTTCTAGCATTGTCAGTCTTTGTCGGATAGATTTAAGTACGCTAGAGTGTTTTGACATAGCTATGCCCCTAACGTACACCTTAAAAGCTTCCCACACCGATTGAAAGCTGTCCACTGAGCCAATGTTAGCCTCAAAAAAGATATCAATCTCTTCTGCTAGTTCTCCCCTGAACATCGGATCAAGCAGTGAGTATGGGGGAAAACGCCATGTAAATGGCGGAATCCATTTCGTGGGGGCCGTTAGTACCAACAGGAGCGGGGAGTGATCCGACAGTGTACGAGTCAGGGCAACACAATCCTTGATACGCCCCTTCATGGAAGAAGAAGCCAGCCAATAGTCAATTCTGGTGTGTATGTCATGGTAGGCAGAATAGTGTGAGTATCCTCCCTGAGCTGTGTGTCTGCAGCGTCATACATCCTCCAGATCCATACTAGTAAGTTCCGCTAGAAGCGTCTGCGTGGCTGCAGAGGGCTTGCGTGGAGGGCCAGCTGACCTGTCCAGCGCCGGGTCAAGTACCAAATTGAAGTCTCCCCCCATAGTACCTGTGTAGTGGGATAAGTGCGTGCAACGCTAGCCAGATTATGATAGAATTCCGGGGAGTCATAGTTCAGGCCGTAGACATTATTCACTACCAGATCCATCCCTATCCCTTTGCAGCGGGATATCACAAATCTGCCCTCCTGGTCTGCCTTCAGTAGCGACAGTGTCAGTTTCGATCTCGGGTTGCCCCATGTCAGTAGGCCCCTGGAATGTGTTGTGAAGCCTGCCACTGTGGAAGAACCCACCAATCCCTTACTGAGCAGCATTTTACTTACGCTCAAGGCGGCTCAGAGCCTCGCCATGCAGCTTATGGAAGGTGGGTCCCTTGCAGAAGGGCCAGGTCGACCCTCTGCCGCTGTAAATAGCTTAAAACTCTAAGAAGTTTGCGGTGATCATTGAGGCCCCGAACATTCCATGTTAGTGCTCTGAGCACACATGGCGGATCATGTTCAGGAGACACTGTTGTGTTTGACATTTCTCGTAGGTGTATATAGCTCGTGTGGCAAAGTGGGCAGTGTGCGCACATAGAGGAATAACATAACCCCCCCCCCTTCAACTTGTGTGGTGAACAACAAAACAGCCCCTCGCCCCTCCCCCTCCCACAGCAGACCACCCCCCATTTGGCATTGCAGAGCCCCTTCCCTCCCTCCCACCCTCTCTGCCCAACCCTCAACTTCTTAAAAAACAACTCCAAGGAGTGATATGGTGGCATTACGCACGGGGGCCGAGGTCGCCATGCAACCAGCAAATAGAGCTAGAGTGCTCTACACTGTTGACGCTCCGCTTGCTACCTGTTGTGGTATATAGTATGCACTAGTCACCCTGCAGTCAAAAGGTATTGCCTGGCAAGGCAATCATTACTAAGTATCTAGTGTAAATTTGAATCAGTCCCTCGCACTGGTATAAATCCTATTGTTCAACAGTTCAGCGAACATAGCATAATCCCCTGAAATTAGTCCAGCGCTATTACAAGCAGACTTACCCCAAACCAATTACCACCCTGAGCAACCAGGCAAGTCCAAGCCCATCGCTGCAGTCCAACTCGAGTCTTAGGGGCAGTGCCTCAAATTATATCGCCATCTGTGCAACTGGCTCTCAGGGAATAGCTCCTAACTAAACGCAGCTGTAGCGCCTTATCGCCGCATGTTGCAACCATTTAGAAGTCCGTTACTCCTGCTCATCTAGTTGACTGGTCTTGCCTGCGACTTCCCTCGGCTCCAAGGCATCCCTGCGGAGGTCTCTCGTCCAGGTCTTTAGGGCTTGTTGTAGGGCTTGAGGATCTGTAAACAGGTGGAAGTGACCTTGTCTGTTGACTCTTAGTTTTGCAGGGTACAGCATCGCGTAATCCAGGCCCAGGTCCCTGAGATGACGTTTGTACGGGGCAAAATGCTTACGAGCCTCCTGCACTCTGGCTGTGAAATCTGAATACAAAGATATTTCGATCCCTCATACTGCAATGATTTCTTATCTCTGGTCAGCCGCAGTGCCACGTCTCTGTCCCTATAGTTGAGCAGTTTTGCGATGATCGGACGCGGCAGGGCCCGCGGACCCAGGGAGCGGTGGGCGCGCTCCACTACAAACACCTGGGAAAAAGACTCTTCCCCCAGCAAAGTGGTCAGCAATTTTTCTATGAATTTCTCCATGTTGCCTGTCTGCGTTGACTCCGGCAGGCCCGTTATTCGCAGGTTGCAGCGACGAGACCACGCCTCCAAATCTTCTGTTTTGTCCTGTAGCGTCTGCATGAGCTTTTCAATTTTTTTGTGGCATGTGTCCAGTTCCGTATGCGCCTCCTCAACCTCCGTCAATCTTCTCTCGGACATGTCCAACCTTTCTGCATGTTTATCGATCCGTTCCGCCATCCTGTCCATCCCATAGGTGAGGGCGCCTATCTTCGAGCCCAAGGCAGTCAGACTGCTCTGAAGGCCCTTCTCCATGGCCAGTAGGATATTCTTTAGATCCGAGTCTTCAGTCGCTTCTTCACGTCCCTGCGAGGCATCCTTATCTGAATTTGCGGCTCCTTGCGGCGTCAGGCGTCTCTGATCAAAGGTGATTTTTGTCTGGGTTTTGTCGCCCCTTCCCATCTTGCGGAGCTATGACTCAGTGACCTGCACAACGGTAGAATATGCGCGTTATGCCCAGGTTAGAGCCCTGTCACGTGAAGCCGCAGATGGTGCAATGCAGTCTAGGCACCGGGATGATCAATGTGTTCCCGCACCGCAGGTGTGTCCAATTATTCTACAGGCCTTATAGTGACTGGCGAGGCCCCGCCCGCCAGGCCCCGCTCCTCACAATTGTCTAGATGCAGTAACGGGACGGATCTCAGATCTCCCCCTACCATGTAGGTAACTCCACTGTCCGGCGTTGGGGCCTTACAGGACGCACAGTGTGTTTCGCACCCAAATGTGTCGCAGGGAGGGAGGCGTCGCCTGCAGCCCAGCTCTTATGGCGTTTTCCACCCGCTCAGAGCCTCGCCGTGCAGCTTGTGGCCCGGGCTGGGCCCACTCTCACGCACTGCCCCTGTAGTGTTGGGCTCACACGTGTACGCCAGTCGCCCAGTTCAGCAGGGCACAGCTCCCCTCCCTCGGCCGGTTCTTCAACTCCACTACGCAGGTAATCAGGTCCGTGAGTCAGCCCCTTCATAGACGAGCCCCACGCTGGCATCAGAATCGCCTCTATCTATCGCCTCTTATCGTCTCCGCTACCGAGAGGCGCTGACTTTCCCTTTCATGAGGGCACCTCGCCGCAGCACACACCTCCGGTAAAGGGATCCTCCCGACTCTCTGTCTCTGATTGCTCCTCGTAGGCCATGCGCGCCGCCGCCTTGGCAAATCCAGTATTACCGGGCCTTCTCCCTGAGCCCTAGTGTGGCGCGGGGACTAGGCGCAGTGCGGGGTCGCCTCGCAGGTTGTTCCGGGCCACTCTCTGCCGCAAGGTCAGACTCAAGCGCTCAGGTCCGCACGTCGCGGCACGCCTCATCACTCCTCAGCCGCACGTCTTGCGGCGTCGTGCAGGGCAGCAATGCACTCGAGTCCGCGGCTTTCCGGCCTGTGGCCCCACCGTTCCTGTATGCGTCCGAGCTCCAGTTACCGATATCGGAGCGCTGCCGGAGTTAGGTCGCTGTGCACCTCTGTTCTTCACCAATGCAGGGGAGCCATTTCCATGAACCAAACAGCAGACTAGTGCAGGATTATTAAGGATATTTTAAAACCACGCAGCGAAGCTCTGGGCTTATTCGGCCATCTTGGTTGCCGGCAAGCTCCGCCCCCTACTCTCACTCATTTTTCCTGAATCTTTAAATGATAGAGACAGTGCTCAGTATAGGCATAGGTTCAGTATAAGTATTATAGTCCAATAACGTCTAATCCTCTATAACGGGTGCTTTTCAAAATGCTATTCTCAGGTAGCACTGTGGTGAAATCCCAAGAACCTCAGTTTATAGAAAAGCATATCAAGGAGACTAGAAACAAGAAAAAAAAGAGAAAAGCCTGGCACTGTTTTCACTAAAAAGTAGAATTGTTGCGCAAGCAATAATGTTTTATCTGCTTTGTAATTTGTGGATCAACAAAGCCAAGGAGGTACAGAGGCTGGAGAGTATAACAAGGGAACCCGATCTTACTCTGTGGTAGATGATGGACAAAGCATGCTTCTGGATCTCTCATTGTATATAAGCATCACATACTCAGTGCTAAACATGGTAACCTTCATTTTTGACACATATATCAACAGACTAAATATATTAACCTTTTTAAGTGACTTTTCTTCAGGTGTCAAATCCAGCTTCTGATTGACAACATCAGAAGAAGGTGGCTGGAAGAAACCAAAATCAACTAACATTTACAACGAGAAAAACTTATATCTGCTTCTAATTTTACACTTTGCTTTTGCTCTATCTCTTGTACTTCCGAGTTTATCCAGTAGTTGATAGCATTTGTGGGAATGCGCTCTGGCTGGCAGCTTAAAGAGAATTTTGAGAAAAGACTAAATACTCCCTCAGGAAATTGATTGGACTGAGTGGGAATTAGTCGCTTCAAAAGCATTCAAAGACTTATCTAGGCATATATTTACTCTTTGAAACTAGCAGCTCCAGGTGGCAGAGCTGGGACTAGGTGAGGAGGGGGGATTTCGAGAGACGACCATGAGGGGAAATTATTTATTTAATTTTCCCTCGTGGTCATCTCTCGAAATCCCCCCTCACCTGGCCCCACAGCCCCACCACTCTTACCTGCAGCGGCCTTGGCTGGCCATCTCTGGGAACCAATTGGAGCATAATGTTGGACCAATCGGAGACTTGATCTGACTGATAATGAGTGGGGTACCTCTATACCCCCATACCACCCCTCCGACCCCCTTTTTGACAGTGAGAAGCTGTTCGGAAGTGGAACCTTTTCTTAGCGAAGATAGCACGAATCATTGGAACAAGAAAGCCTTCAACAGACCTCAGGCCTGTGCATCAAAAGCGGCGAAACGCGTGTTGGCTGTGCAGATCTACAAGATAATTTTATATACAAATAGATGACTAATCTACTTCATTAAAGAATTTAGAATGCTTACCTAATGAACTGACACATTTCAAGACATGTAATATAGGATGTTTAGCATTTGTAATCAAAAAGTATTTATTGTATCATGAGGCGGTGGCTTACTCACCTTCCAAATAGGAATCACTTGCCAACTACTATACAATAGTGTAAAGGTTCTGTAGGGCCCTCATACATTAGATCAAAGGAGTGGCACCTGCTATATCGTTCTCGTGAGTATGCGAGGAAAGATGAAATGCTGGGTGAATCCAGGGAAAGAAATATTTGGATTGGGAGACAAAGTAATAATACTCTAAATTGTGGGTGGCCATTCCACCCCCGGAGTAAGGTAGTATCAGCATGGCTCAACGTATTCTAGCCTGTTTGTTGGCCATGCAAAAGTAATACAAATGGAGCAGATTGTGCTGAAAAAGGTGTTTGTAAGGGGCAGTGGAGCAATTACAAATAGGTAAAGCAGTCTGGGGAGGAAGAGTGCTAGAGAAAGAATGAGAGGAGCCTAGTGTTGTGTCTGCTGCTTGATTTTGTGGACTGTTGGGCCATAATTAGCATGTAAAACTAGTGCAGAGTTTCAGTGTATTTATATACCGTGATAAAGTGTGGAATTATGACACCAAAACACGGGGAAGTTTATAATTTGTAGGGATACAGTGCACGTCAGTGGACGATCATGGACTTATCCCAGTTAATTTGAAGTCCAAAGAATTGTCCAGGTTTAATTATCTCTCTTAGAACAGGGTTTTGGTTAACTACAGGATAAACCTTTTACAGTATTATGTCGCTGGCATATAAGGATGAGAGGAAGACCTGCTGTGACTTTTGAACAGCAATTAACAGCTGAAAAATAGTGTGCCGGACCCTATAATTTAGCACACGTGCTATGATAGATCTAGATGGTGCTGCTGGAGGACGGCAAATACTCAGGGATCGAAGCACCCTTACAACTAGGGATATAGATAATAGGTTGCCTGTGCCAAACAAGAATGAGGAGCATCCTTCCTACAAACAGTTCCATTGGTCCAACAGTCATGGAACCCGGGACCCCCACAATGTGCAAATCATTGTGGATCGACTATAGCTCGAGATCTTTATGTTTGGTGCGTGTTATGTTTAATGATTAGTACTTCCATCAAGACGTTTTTCAAGGCATTGATGCATTTTGAAGTATGCAGCAGGGCCATCCCCCAATTCAGATATGTCAAGTTCTGCACCATTTATTTGTTCACCAGCTCGGTCCACGTGGTGCTGCATGACGACAGCTCGCGATATAAGTGCATACATTTTTTTATCTGTTGCCTGCAGGCTACTTTGTATATTTAGGAGCAATGTACAGATATCTGGGGAGCACATGTTGGTGCCCCCCTCTCCCTTAGGGAGAGAGGAGCCATGCTCATCATCACTTTTTGCTGCTGTTTTTTTTTTCTCTTCAAAAACTGGTCATGGACTGCTGATGATCAGTTTTATGCATTTGGTATGCTGCGGGCTGGTCTGCCAGAAGTCAGAGAGCCGGAGCAAGTCCTGCGGTCCAAGATTTTCCAGGTGAATAATGAGGGGAACAAACCTAGATCTCAAAGGGCCTACTGCGTTAAATCACAGTTGAACATGATGGTGGATAATCCAAACAATCTATAGAGTGATATTATGGTATAAACTCTAGGCCACAGAATGTTCCACAGTGCTAGTGTTACTGTAGTGGCACAGGGATGGCTCACCTATAAGCGCGGGTACAGGCCGCAGTGCCACGGGACAGTTGACTCGATCCAAGTCCCCTGTGTTGAGGCAGGTGATCACACAGTGGTCCGCACACCTTGCAGCGAGTCAGCATGCTGGTAGAAGGTGTAGAAGGTAACATACGTGATCATCTCTTAATATCTATGAAAGAACTGTACCACAGGGTCTTGAGCTCAAATGTCCATGGACTCGATGATTCTCGCTTCGGTGCCTGACCTAATCATGGGTTCACAATCTGCAACTCTGAGCATTAAGCTTGCTTAATCTCCACAACGGCCCCCCCGCGGCGGGATGCCTGGCTTTCACCTTGGGGATGCCCTGTAGGGGCTATCTCACAGGGAAAAGCCAGGACGGGTTCCCAAGGCAAGCGCGGAGATACCCCTTCGGGGGTCGATTCAGGCGCTATATAAGAAACATAATAATAATAATAATAATAGTGTTGAGAATGGGGATGTCACCAAGATGGTCTGGTGTTTGTACTTCACTAGAGCTGTGTCTGTCATGTGGCTGTTCTTTAGTCTCAGTAGACTTCAATTGTTGGATCCGTTTCCTTATGGCTTGTAACGGCTACAGAATACAAACAAATATATTGTTTGTTGTAATAATATTTAAATCATGCTTGAGCTTCTAAAGGTTTCTGATGGCGATTCTGCTTGATCAAAGTACACACTAAAGCCTAGAAAATGCCTACCAATCTATGTTCCTTTTTCACACTTCCCTTTCTAATCGTAGCATTTGTTAATTAAGCAACACTAGGCCCATCTAAAACTGTCTTGGTTACTGCAGCTTAGGCCAACCTGAAACTGGGTTGGCTACTGGAGCTGGCATCCAAATGTTTTAGCTTGGCTCTGGTGTGACTGGTGCACAGCTACCAGAAGAGCATATGTTGAGGGACCTTGTATCAACAAATAGAGAGAAACCGGAGCCTAACCGGGGCTGCAGTGAGTGGTTGGCCTCTGATCCTGAACGGCGCCATTTTGTGGACGGATGGTGAGGCGGCCGCCGATGTGATATCCAGGTGCGGCCCTGTTATATGGAAAAGGTGGTGACGGCAGGGGAAACATCACCCCTGCTTCCTTCTTGACCACTGCCCTACTCCTGTTGCCCCCATTGCTGCTGCCGGGGGTTTACCGGATCGGCCGACACTTGCTTCCCCGTGATGCCCGGGGGTTAGTGGTGCTCAGTGGACCTCGTGTGGAGCTGCCGGTTGGCACGCAGGGGTGAGGACCCCGATGCCGGGAGCTGCGTGGAAGGTGAGCTGACTGGTGGTGAGGGGAAACCAGAACTGTGACACTGGCGGCGGCTCGGGGACTAAGATAGAGTCTGCCCTGCGTGGTGCTGCACGCGTCAATCCAAAATCACGTTTGAGAATAAACGCCCGGCAAAACAGGTGGGCACAGACCAAGAGGCTCAGGGGGCCGCGGGAGGCAACGAAGACGGCGACAACCAGGGTGAAGACCTTAGGTCATTAATGTTGGAAATGCGAAACAGTCTACGAACTATAGATGCAAAGTTGGATACCCTGAGGACCCAACTTGATTCTGTAAAAACTCAAGTAGCCACCCATGAAACGCGGCTAGATTGCCTGGAGAATCGCCACACCGAGCAGCACGAATTGCAACAAGAAGCCAGAGAACAGCTCCTAAGTATGGAAAAGGTACTGGATGTCATACGTGCAAAGTCGGACGATTTAGAGGCACGTTCCCGATGCAGCAACGTCCGAATCACAGGCATTCCGGAGACGACAGCCATCACGAAGATGGAGGTGTTTGTCACAGATCTCCTGCATGAACTTTTCGATCCTCACCTATCCTCAGTATTTGTGGTAGAGCGCGCTCACCGAGCCCTGGGCCAAAAGCCACCACTGGGTGGCACGCCTCGACCAATAATAGCTAAACTCCTAAACTATCAAGACAGGGACACAGTGAAGTAGTGTGGCTCACTGTTTAGAGGCGGCAGACCCGAGAGCAGAGGACGGCCCGGGACCAGGGTTCGATTCCCGGCGCAGCAGGTTTCTGGACCAGGGTCAGCGGACTCGATAATTCTCTCGCCTCGGTGCCCACTCTGATCAGCGATCACACTCGGCAACTCTGGGCATTAGCTTACCTCATCTTCACTAACGGCCCCACCAGACCGCTGGGGATGCCTGGTCTCACCCTGGAGATACTCATTAAGGGACCATCTCTCAGGGAAGCCAGGAAGGGTTTCGCAGCGGTCGAAGCGCCTTGGGACCCTCCGGGTAAGTAGTGCGCTATATAAATGCCTATACATTTACACTGTGTTAAAACTGGCAAGAGAAAAGGGTGGTATCACGCATAAAGGTAATACCATCTCCTTCTACCCTGATTTTACACCGACAGTGCAGGCAGGGCAGCGTGAATTTCTACCGGCCAAGCGTCTGTTGATGGAGGCTCAAGTCCCATATGCATTACTCTATCCTGCCAAGCTGAAGGTCTCCCACAATGGCACTGCACATTTTTTCGCAGATGCCAAATCTGCACTTAAATTTGCTAAACACATATGTGGCCCTAAGGGAAAGAAATCAGGAGCCAAGGCAAATGGAGCTTAAGGCCACCTTAGTGACAATGATTGACCCCACTATCTTCCATGCTCGCTCTAAAACCTGATCTTTGGTGCTATTTCCAGGTCCCTCATTTGATGCTTGAAAGTATATTTTGCATGATATATTGCTGCCGTTAACCGCAGTGCTCCGAAAGTTGGTCTATCACATGTTTTCTGATATTACTATTCTACACTGTATTTTTGTTTTAATTTGTTTATTTTGTGCCCTGGATGTCGAGTTTTGTCACGAGCTCAGCCACCCTGTACGAACGGGGGTGTATGCGCGTGCTCCCATGCCTCCGAGGGACTGTCCCCACTGTTCAATTGTTCCCACTGTTTAAGTGGATCAGGAGGGGATTTGCCAAAACCTAATTGGGGGGTTGAGGCGGGTGGAGGGGGGGCTGGGTTGTTGGGTTTGTTTTTATGTTTGAGCTGTCAGGGCTTTCTATATGTACACAAGTATATGGAAGTGGTATCTGTATAAAGGTGGTGAGCTATCATTATATGGCCCAGGCGCGTTGATAGGGACTGACTTTAATATATGTAGGTCCTCACTTGGAACGTACGAGGTATGAATGATTGCAGGAAAGCGCACCGAAGTCATATTTACTTGGTGAGGCATCACATAGACATATGCTTTTTACAAGAATCCCACCTAAATGCCACGCCATCATCACGCTTGAAACATACTAGATGGTCAGATGTACATTCTGCAATATACTCTAATTATTTGCGTGGAGTAGCCATACTCCTACGTAGGGGCCTTGACTGGAGGGAGTGTGGAGCTGAACTGGATCCTGAAGGTAGATTTGTTATACTGCAGGGTCAGCTGGGTGGGAAACCTGTTATCTTGGTGGCCCTCTACGGACTGAATGTAGACTCCCCAGATTTTTTTCCGTGAGATTTGTACTAAACTAGCTTCTATTGACTGCTCTACCATTATTTGGGGTGGAGACTTCAACGTGGTGCTACAAGACGCGCTAGATAGGAGACGGGCGCCTAGGCCACTGCACCCTGCTGCAACCCAGGCCCTTCATGACCTAATGGACGAAGGACTGCTGCTTGACATCTGGCGGCTCCAACACCCAGATTTGCAGGGACCTGTATTTCCAGTTACCATGCTGCGTGGTCCAGGCTAGATTTTTGGCTTGCATCCCCTGATGTGGCTGCTTGGACCGTTGAGGTCAGACACCTTGCTCGTTCTCTATCGGACCATGCTCCTTGTTTACTAACCCTTGCCCTCCCTGATCTACCACCTAGGGCGTTCCACTGGAAGCTCCCACAGCATGCCTTGTTGGATGAGGCGTTTAAGGAAGGCATTCGATCTGATATCACAGACTATTTTGAATTAAACACTGGTTCGGTTTCCACGGTCGCTTCTTTGTGGCAGGCCTTCAAGGTGGTGATCAGGTGCAAATGTATATCGAGACAAGCTGGGGTGTTGAAAGCAATCAGAGGCACCCTGACGGACATAGAAATGCAAATAAGAGAACTTGAGAAACGATTCTGCACGTACAGTAGCCCCCAAGTGGCGGCGGATTTGAAAACTAAACTCTTGGATTTTGCAGAGGAGGTGCAACGTGAACTAAAGTTTTTAGGCAAATACGCTGAAGCTAGACGCTACGGTGAGGGGGATAGACCAGGACGCACACTAGCCATTATGATCCGAAAATCGGTATCCCCTCTTACATACATACAATCAATACCCCAGAGGGAGCCACCGTGGTGGGTCAGGAGAAGGTCCTTAGTGAATTCCGCACCTTTTATTCTCGCCTCTACACTGCTACACAGATGGAATGTACGGAGGAAATGCAGGCCTTTCTTGACTCAGTTGCACTCGTGTGGTTCAACGACACACATCGTAAATACATAGACCTCTCTTTCACAGTTGCAGACATCAAGTCAGTCATAAACAGTCTTCCCATTAATAAAGTCCCAGGATCTGATGGTCTTACGACCGCATTTTATAAGACATACACTGACGAACTGGCTCCATACCTTCATGCAGTCTATGAGGAAGCCCTTGAAGCAGAAGTCCTTCCAGCATCCATGCGAGAGGCGCTGATTGTGGCATTGCTCAAACCAGACAAAAGCGAAGCTGAACTGGACTCGTACCATCCTCTGTCGCTCATTAACGTGGACGTTAAAATCTATGCGAAATTACTGGCCAACCGCCTCCAACCACTCCTACCGATGGTGGCACTACCTGACCAGTCTGGGTTCATACCGGGTCGCTTGATCCCACAATCTCAGGACACTATTTTCAGTCTTACACTATTTGCACCCCTCAGTAAAAGCTGCCACAATTTTTCTGGATGCCACCAAGGCATTCGATTCCCTTGAATGGCCCTATTTGTTCCGCATTCTAACACGTATGGGATTTAGCCCTCTGTTCATACAGCGAATAAAATTGCTGTACACTGCCCCACTGGCCAGAGTGCGGATTAATGGCTTGATTTCCGATGCATTTCCGATTACACGTCACACTAGGCAGGGATGTCCTTTATCACCACTCTTGTTTGCTATTGCCATGGAGCCCCTTGCTGCCCGCATTCGTCAGCACCACAACGCCATGGGAATAGGGTTTAGTTCGCGTAGTTTACGGATTTCAATGTATGCTGACGATGTTACGTTATATATCTTAAATCCCTCCGAGAACCTGGATCAAGTGTTGCGGGAATTTATCAAATTTGGGGGCCTCTCAGGGATATCCATAAACTGGAAGAAATCAGTCATTTTCCCGCTAACAGATGGCACACCGGAGGTTCTTTCGGAATACCCATTGCATTGGGAAGCGGACGAAGTCACATATTTAGGTGTTTGGGTGTGTCGCAATCTACAAGACATCTGGTCCATGAACTTTGGAAGGGCCACTACGTGGCTTGAAGGAAAGGTAGCGATATGGTCCAAGCTCCCCCTATCCGTTGCCGGTAAGGTGGCGCTGTCAAAAATGGTTATACTTCCGAAATTTTAATATCTTTTTGCGAACATACTGATTCTGCTTACACAGCAATTTTTTAAATGTCTCAGATCCCATTTACTCTCTCTCATTTGGGCGGGTGGCCAGGCGTGCATCTCATATGATCTCCTGACCTTGCCGCTGCGCCAGGGAGGATATGCAAGTCTACGCAGTATGCGCACAAGCCCAATTCTTGCATTTCTGGATATACCAAAATCCCTATCAACCACATGTTGCGGTGGAGATGGACGCAGTGGCTCCACTGCCATTGACAGTGGCACTATACAAAAAAGCGCCACGTCCTGGTGCAAATGTGGATACCGCTGACACTCTAAGATGGGCCTGGAGAGCCCTGCAGCGACGGGCACACCTACCGCTCATGTTCGCTCCCGCAATCCAACTTCGTCACAATCCAATGTTAACATGCTTGGAGCTGGGAGGTGGAGTTCCTGAACTTGATGGTACCCAATTACTGACATTTGCGGATTTGTACCCAGATGGTACATTTCGGCCCCCCCCCCCACTGGTGTAGATGAGAATGAGGTCCCCTTTATGGAGAAATTTACATACCATAGACTTCGATCGGTGTGGCAATCTTTTGGGGATGGCTTCCCTGAAGCTCCCCCCACGCTTCAAGCCTTACAGACTTTACTTACGCGGGCGTCGCCGAGAAAATTGGTGACTAGACTATATACGACCATGCAGGACCAGGCCCCAATTGTCACGCCACGATCCCTGGAACTTTGGAATGTTGACTTAGATGCCCCGCTAGATGAGGAGCAGTGGTCTTTTTGCTGCAGACAACTCCTGGACCTCTCCCCTAATTATAAACTTCGCCTCACTCATTTTAAATTTTTACACAGATATTGCAGAACGCCTGTTAGACTACACCGAATGGGAATGAGGGAGAATGCCGGATGCTGGAGATGTGGGTTCGAGCCGGCTACATTCCTCCATATGGCTTGGAATTGTCCGGAGCTCGATGAGTTCTGGTCGAACGCGTTTGTTGTAATTAATCAAATATTTGGTAGAAATGACAACATTGTGCCACACCTGGGCTTGTTGGGTTTGGTTAAGGACACCGTGCCGCAGAGGAGAAAACGTCATGCACTTCTGCTTTTATATGCCCAGGTTGCTGTTAAATGGGGTAGACGTAGGGTATCTACCTTTAGAGTTATGGACCTTCTGGGAGTTGATGCCAGTGGCCTCCAGGCCTAGAGATATCTGGGAGCCCTTTGTGCAGTAGTCTAGGACGAGGGCGCAATCTCCCCAATCCGAAAATGTAGAAGAAGGCTCTTGAGAATCCCTGCTTAATCCGTGTGATGTTGGGTGGGCGGGGTTTTCCTGTCTTGACGTTCTGAGACGCAGTCACAACACGTTACATTGTATGGTAATGACATTCCTATGGGATGTCCCCGGGTTCCTAATTGTAGAGCTGTGTATATCGTCCCTGAACACCATATTTCTCCCTAATGTGAGTCAATGCCCCACCTATTCTTTACGCACACTTCATCAGTAAATATGAAATCACTATCCAAACCCTTGAGGCTAGTCCATCCGATGTCATTGTAATATTTCCCTGACTTGCTCACAATCTTGTGTTTCTGAGATGGTTGTATGTAAAATGCATCTGTTTATTACTCGCTGCATTTGATACTATATGTTTGATTGTATGACATATCTTTTTATTCAAATGCTAATAATCAGATTATAAAAAAAAAGGAGTGCTATCTGCTGTGCTCCTGACGGATGTACACATCATATTAGCATGAATTGTTAGTCCAAGAACCTTCAGCTTCCTGGCTCTAGAAAGTTTGTTTTAGTTGAATTCTGTCTTTCTTTCTGTTTAATTTCTTGTTCTTTGACTTCGTGCTCATTTGCCTCTCCCTGTCCTATCGCCTGAGATTCTTTCTTCCAAACTCTCTTGTCCCAATTATACCTCTCAGATTCTAAGAACTAGTGCAGTACTGTCTGAATGCAGGGCTACCTATGGATTTAGGATGAGGCTTACATCTTCAGATAACACATAGATACCACTAGTTAATATCCTATCATTTGGATCACTTTTTTAATTGTATGATGGAACAAATACTCCTTTTCCAGTTTCTTTTTAAACAATTTAAATTCTGTAATAAAATGTTGGTGCAAAAAATCATTGGCACATCTCTTAATATCTATGAAAGAACTGTACCGTAGTTTTGAGAATGGGGATGTCACCAAGATGAGCTTGTGCTTGTACTTCACTAGAGCTGTGTCTATCATGTGGCTGTTCTTCAGTCTCAGTAGACTTCAATTTGTGTATCTTTTTCCTTACGGCTTGTAACGGCTACAGAATACAAACAAATATATAACTGTTGTTTGTTGTAATAATATTTAAATCATGCTTAAGCTTCTGAAGGTTTCTGATGGCGATGCTGCTTGATCAAAGTGCACACTAAAGCCTAGAAAATGCCTACCAATCTATGTTCCTTTTTCACACTTCTCTTTCTAATCGTAGCATGTGTTAATTAAGCAACATTAGGCCCATCTAAAACTGTCTTGGTTATCAAAGCTTAGGCCAACCTGAAACTGGGTTGGCTGCTGGAGCTGGCATCCAAGGGCCAGATGTAGGTAAGTAACATTTACCGATTCCTAATTACTGAAAATTACCGAATTTTACCGATTCGGTAATTAAGAATCGGTAAATGTGAGGGGTGGGTATGTAGGGAATCCAGATGTTCCCTTTTTTCCGAATCGGTAAAGCCTATTGATTCCTATGGGCTTCAAAGCCCATAGGAATCAATAGGCTTTACCGATTCGGTATTTACCGAATCGGTAAATACCGAATTTCACAAGGGTGCAGGGGGTGTCACTTTGACACCCCCTGGCACCCCCTAAACAGGATTGGGTGCCATGTGGCAGGCATACAAGCCCTAGGGGCAGGTCTGCCTGCCACATGGCATAGGTGTGCATGCACACATGTGCATGCACACCGGAATCGGTATTTTACCATGAAGTTGGATTTCATGGTAAAATACCGATTCGTTAAGGCCTATGGGACTCGGAAGAGTCCTATCTACATATGGAATTTACAGAATCGGTAAAATTACCGATTCGGTATTTTACCGAATCGGTAATTTTACCGATTCTGTAAATGTAGATTTACCTACATGTGGCCTTGGATTTAGGCCACTACATACCGATTGGCCATTTACCGACCGGTAACAGCCGAAATCGGCCGTTACCGGTCTGTAAATGGCCTGAAATGGCTACCTACATCGGGCCCCAAATGTTTTAGCTTGGCTCTGGTGTGACTGGTGCACAGCTACCAGAAGAGCCTATTTTAAGGGACCTTTTCTCAACAAATTATAGAAACCACAGTGAACCCTTCATACATTCACACTTCTTTTTGTCACTATCATCAGTTGCATGACTGCACAGTGAAGTAGTCACTTCCCGCAATTACACTAGTCGCTACAGCATAGCTGGGAATGTAATCCTTTGGCGTGTGATGGCTTAAGGAGTGCTATCTTCTGTGCTCCTGAGGGATGTACGCATCATATTAGCATGAATTGTTAGTCCAAGAACCTTCAGCTTCCTGGCTCTAGAAAGTTTGTTTTAGTTGAATTCTGTCTTTCTTTCTGTTTAATTTCTTGTTCTTTGACTTCGTGCTCATTTGCCTCTTCCTGTCCTATCGCCTGAGATTCATTCTTCCAAACTCTCTTGTTCCATTTATACCTCTCACAGTCTAAGCACTAGTAAAGTACTGTCTGAATGCAGGGCAACCTATGGATTTAGGGTGAGGCTTACATCTTCAGATAACACATAGATACCACTAATTAATATCCTATCATTTGGATCACTTTTTTAATTGTATGATGGAACAAATACTCCTTTTCCAGTTTCTTTTTAAACAATGATAATTCTGTGATAAAATGTTGGTGCAATAAATCATTGATATACTTTTACATTTCTTGCAATGTTTATTCAAGGACACATCTCTTAATATATATGAAACAACTGTACCATCGTTTTGAGAATGGGGATGCCACCAAGATGGTCTGGTGTTTGTACTTCACTAGAGCTGTGTCTGTCATGTGGCTGTTCTTCAGTCTCAGTAGACTTCAATTTTTGGATCCGTTTCTTTATCAAAGTGCACACTAAAGCCTAGAAAATGCCTACCAATCTATGTGCAGTACTGTCTGAATGCAGGGCTACCTATGGATTTAGGATGAGGCTTACATCGTCAGATAACACATAGATACCAGTAGTTAATATCCTATCATTTGGATCACTTTTTTAATTGTATGATGGAACAAATACTCCTTTTCCAGATATCTTTTTAAACAATGATAATTCTGTAATAAAATGTTGGTGCAAAAAATCATTGACACATCTCTTGATATCTATGAAAGAACTGTACCGTAGTTTTGAGAATGGGGATGTCACCAAGATGAGCTTGTGCTTGTACTTCACTAGAGCTGTGTCTATCATGTGGCTGTTCTTCAGTCTCAGTAGACTTCAATTTGTGTATCTTTTTCCTTACGGCTTGTAACGGCTACAGAATACAAACAAATATATAACTGTTGTTTGTTGTAATAATATTTAAATCATGCTTAAGCTTCTGAAGGTTTCTGATGGCGATGCTGCTTGATCAAAGTGCACACTAAAGCCTAGAAAATGCCTACCAATCTATGTTCCTTTTTCACACTTCTCTTTCTAATCGTAGCATGTGTTAATTAAGCAACATTAGGCCCATCTAAAACTGTCTTGGGTATCAAAGCTTAGGCCAACCTGAAACTGGGTTGGCTGCTGGAGCTGGCATCCAAGGGCCAGATGTAGGTAAGTAACATTTACCGATTCCTAATTAACGAAAATTACCGAATTTTACCGATTCGGTAATTAAGAATCGGTAAATGTGAGGGATGGGTATGTAGGGAATCCAGATGTTCCCTTTTACCAAATCGGTAAAGCCTATTGATTCCTATGGGCTTCAAAGCCCATAGGAATCAATAGGCTTTACCGATTCGGTATTTACCGAATCTGTAAATGCCGAATTTCACAAGGGTGCAGGGGGTGTCACTTTGACACCCCCTAAACAGGATTGGGTGCCATGTGGCAGGCATACAAGCCCTAGGGGCAGGTCTGCCTGCCACATGGCATAGGTGTGCATGCACACATGTGCATGCACACCGGACTCGGTATTTTACCATGAAGTTGGATTTCATGGTAAAATACCGATTCGTTAAGGCCTTTGAGACTCGGAAGAGTCCCACCTACATATGGAATTTACAGAATCGGTAAAATTACCGATTCGTAATTTTACCGAATCGGTAATTTTACCGATTCTGTAAATGTAGATTTACCTACATGTGGCCTTGGATTTAGGCCCCTACATACCGATTGGCCATTTACCGACCGGTACCAGCCGAAATCGGCCGTTACCGGTCTGTAAATGGCCTGAAATGGCCACCTACATCGGGCCCCAAATGTTTTAGCTTGGCTCTGGTGTGACTGGTGCACAGCTACCAGAAGAGCCTATTTTAAGGGACCTTTTATCAACAAATTCTAGAAACCACAGTGAACCCTTCATACATTCACACTTCTTTTTGTCACTATCATCAGTTGCATGACTGCACAGTGAAGTAGTCACTTCCCGCAATTACACTAGTCGCTACAGCATAGCTGGGAATGTAATCTTTTGGCTTGTGATGGCTTAAGGTGTGCTATCTGCTGTGCTCCTGACGGATGTACGCATCATATTAGCATGAATTGTTAGTCCAAGAACCTTCAGCTTCCTGGCTCTAGAAAGTTTGTTTTAGTTGAATTCTGTCTTTCTTTCTGTTTAATTTCTTGTTCTTTGACTTCGTGCTCATTTGCCTCTCCCTGTCCTATCGCCTGAGATTCTTTCTTCCAAACTCTCTTGTCCCAATTATACCTCTCAGATTCTAAGAACTAGTGCAGTACTGTCTGAATGCAGGGCTACCTATGGATTTAGGATGAGGCTTACATCTTCAGATAACACATAGATACCACTAGTTAATATCCTATCATTTGGATCACTTTTTTAATTGTATGATGGAACAAATACTCCTTTTCCAGTTTCTTTTTAAACAATTTAAATTCTTTAATAAAATGTTGGTGCAAAAAACCATTGGCACATCTCTTAATATCTATGAAAGAACTGTACCGTAGTTTTGAGAATGGGGATGTCACCAAGATGAGCTTGTGCTTGTACTTCACTAGAGCTGTGTCTATCATGTGGCTGTTCTTCAGTCTCAGTAGACTTCAATTTGTGTATCTTTTTCCTTACGGCTTGTAACGGCTACAGAATACAAACAAATATATAACTGTTGTTTGTTGTAATAATATTTAAATCATGCTTAAGCTTCTGAAGGTTTCTGATGGCGATGCTGCTTGATCAAAGTGCACACTAAAGCCTAGAAAATGCCTACCAATCTATGTTCCTTTTTCACACTTCTCTTTCTAATCGTAGCATGTGTTAATTAAGCAACATTAGGCCCATCTAAAACTGTCTTGGGTATCAAAGCTTAGGCCAACCTGAAACTGGGTTGGCTGCTGGAGCTGGCATCCAAGGGCCAGATGTAGGTAAGTAACATTTACCGATTCCTAATTACTGAAAATTACCGAATTTTACCGATTCGGTAATTAAGAATCGGTAAATGTGAGGGGTGGGTATGTAGGGAATCCAGATGTTCCCTTTTTTCCGAATCGGTAAAGCCTATTGATTCCTATGGGCTTCAAAGCCCATAGGAATCAATAGGCTTTACCGATTCGGTATTTACCGAATCGGTAAATACCGAATTTCACAAGGGTGCAGGGGGTGTCACTTTGACACCCCCTGGCACCCCCTAAACAGGATTGGGTGCCATGTGGCAGGCATACAAGCCCTAGGGGCAGGTCTGCCTGCCACATGGCATAGGTGTGCATGCACACATGTGCATGCACACCGGAATCGGTATTTTACCATGAAGTTGGATTTCATGGTAAAATACCGTGTCGTTAAGGCCTTTGGGACTCGGAAGAGTCCCATCTACATATGGAATTTACAGAATCGGTAAAATTACCGATTCGGTATTTTACCGAATCGGTAATTTTACCGATTCTGTAAATGTAGATTTACCTACATGTGGCCCTGGATTTAGGCCCCTACATACCGATTGGCCATTTACCGACCGGTACCAGCCGAAATCGGCCGTTACCGGTCTGTAAATGGCCTGAAATGGCCACCTACATCGGGCCCCAAATGTTTTAGCTTGGCTCTGGTGTGACTGGTGCACAGCTACCAGAAGAGCCTATTTTAAGGGACCTTTTATCAACAAATTCTAGAACCCACAGTGAACCCTTCATACATTCACACTTCTTTTTGTCACTATCATCAGTTGCATGACTGCACAGTGAAGTAGTCACTTCCCGCAATTACACTAGTCGCTACAGCATAGCTGGGAATGTAATCCTTTGGCTTGTGATGGCTTAAGGTGTGCTATCTGCTGTGCTCCTGACGGATGTACGCATCATATTAGCATGAATTGTTAGTCCAAGAACCTTCAGCTTCCTGGCTCTAGAAAGTTTGTTTTAGTTGAATTCTGTCTTTCTTTCTGTTTAATTTCTTGTTCTTTGACTTCGTGCTCATTTGCCTCCCCCTGTCCTATCGCCTGAGATTCTTTCTTCCAAACTCTCTTGTCCCAATTATACCTCTCAGATTCTAAGAACTAGTGCAGTACTGTCTGAATGCAGGGCTACCTATGGATTTAGGATGAGGCTTACATCTTCAGATAACACATAGATACCACTAGTTAATATCCTATCATTTGGATCACTTTTTTAATTGTATGATGGAACAAATACTCCTTTTCCAGTTTCTTTTTAAACAATTTAAATTCTGTAATAAAATGTTGGTGCAAAAAATCATTGACACATCTCTTGATATCTATGAAAGAACTGTACCGTAGTTTTGAGAATGGGGATGTCACCAAGATGAGCTTGTGCTTGTACTTCACTAGAGCTGTGTCTATCATGTGGCTGTTCTTCAGTCTCAGTAGACTTCAATTTGTGTATCTTTTTCCTTACGGCTTGTAACGGCTACAGAATACAAACAAATATATAACTGTTGTTTGTTGTAATAATATTTAAATCATGCTTAAGCTTCTGAAGGTTTCTGATGGCGATGCTGCTTGATCAAAGTGCACACTAAAGCCTAGAAAATGCCTACCAATCTATGTTCCTTTTTCACACTTCTCTTTCTAATCGTAGCATGTGTTAATTAAGCAACATTAGGCCCATCTAAAACTGTCTTGGTTATCAAAGCTTAGGCCAACCTGAAACTGGGTTGGCTGCTGGAGCTGGCATCCAAGGGCCAGATGTAGGTAAGTAACATTTACCGATTCCTAATTACTGAAAATTACCGAATTTTACCGATTCGGTAATTAAGAATCAGTAAATGTGAGGGGTGGGTATGTAGGGAATCCAGATGTTCCCTTTTTTCCGAATCGGTAAAGCCTATTGATTCCTATGGGCTTCAAAGCCCATAGGAATCAATAGGCTTTACCGATTCGGTATTTACCGAATCGGTAAATACCGAATTTCACAAGGGTGCAGGGGGTGTCACTTTGACACCCCCTGGCACCCCCTAAACAGGATTGGGTGCCATGTGGCAGGCATACAAGCCCTAGGGGCAGGTCTGCCTGCCACATGGCATAGGTGTGCATGCACACATGTGCATGCACACCGGAATCGGTATTTTACCATGAAGTTGGATTTCATGGTAAAATACCGATTCGTTAAGGCCTTTGGGACTCGGAAGAGTCCCATCTACATATGGAATTTACAGAATCGGTAAAATTACCGATTCGGTATTTTACCGAATCGGTAATTTTACCGATTCTGTAAATGTAGATTTACCTACATGTGGCCTTGGATTTAGGCCACTACATACCGACCGGTACCAGCCGAAATCGTCCGTTACCGGTCTGTAAATGGCCTGAAATGGCCACCTACATCGGGCCCCAAATGTTTTAGCTTGGCTCTGGTGTGACTGGTGCACAGCTACCAGAAGAGCCTATTTTAAGGGACCTTTTATCAACAAATTCTAGAACCCACAGTGAACCCTTCATACATTCACACTTCTTTTTGTCACTATCATCAGTTGCATGACTGCACAGTGAAGTAGTCACTTCCCGCAATTACACTAGTCGCTACAGCATAGCTGGGAATGTAATCCTTTGGCTTGTGATGGCTTAAGGTGTGCTATCTGCTGTGCTCCTGACGGATGTACGCATCATATTAGCATGAATTGTTAGTCCAAGAACCTTCAGCTTCCTGGCTCTAGAAAGTTTGTTTTAGTTGAATTCTGTCTTTCTTTCTGTTTAATTTCTTGTTCTTTGACTTCGTGCTCATTTGCCTCCCCCTGTCCTATCGCCTGAGATTCTTTCTTCCAAACTCTCTTGTCCCAATTATACCTCTCAGATTCTAAGAACTAGTGCAGTACTGTCTGAATGCAGGGCTACCTTTGGATTTAGGATGAGGCTTACATCTTCAGATAACACATAGATACCACTAGTTAATATCCTATCATTTGGATCACTTTTTTAATTGTATGATGGAACAAATACTCCTTTTCCAGTTTCTTTTTAAACAATTTAAATTCTGTAATAAAATGTTGGTGCAAAAAATCATTGGCACATCTCTTAATATCTATGAAAGAACTGTACCGTAGTTTTGAGAATGGGGATGTCACCAAGATGAGCTTGTGCTTGTACTTGACTAGAGCTGTGTCTATCATGTGGCTGTTCTTCAGTCTCAGTAGACTTCAATTTGTGTATCTTTTTCCTTACGGCTTGTAACGGCTACAGAATACAAACAAATATATAACTGTTGTTTGTTGTAATAATATTTAAATCATGCTTAAGCTTCTGAAGGTTTCTGATGGCGATGCTGCTTGATCAAAGTGCACACTAAAGCCTAGAAAATGCCTACCAATCTATGTTCCTTTTTCACACTTCTCTTTCTAATCGAAGCATGTGTTAATTAAGCAACATTAGGCCCATCTAAAACTGTCTTGGTTATCAAAGCTTAGGCCAACCTGAAACTGGGTTGGCTGCTGGAGCTGGCATCCAAGGGCCAGATGTAGGTAAGTAACATTTACCGATTCCTAATTACTGAAAATTACCGAATTTTACCGATTCGGTAATTAAGAATCGGTAAATGTGAGGGGTGGGTATGTAGGGAATCCAGATGTTCCCTTTTTTCCGAATCGGTAAAGCCTATTGATTCCTATGGGCTTCAAAGCCCATAGGAATCAATAGGCTTTACCGATTCGGTATTTACCGAATCGGTAAATACCGAATTTCACAAGGGTGTAGGGGGTGTCACTTTGACACCCCTTGGCACCCCCTAAACAGGATTGGGTGCCATGTGGCAGGCATACAAGCCCTAGGGGCAGGTCTGCCTGCCACATGGCATAGGTGTGCATGCACACATGTGCATGCACACCGGAATCGGTATTTTACCATGAAGTTGGATTTCATGGTAAAATACCGATTCGTTAAGGCCTTTGGGACTCGGAAAAGTCCCATCTACATATGGAATTTACAGAATCGGTAAAATTACCGGTTCGGTATTTTACCGAATCGGTAATTTTACCGATTCTGTAAATGTAGATTTACCTACATGTGGCCCTGGATTTAGGCCCCTACATACCGATTGGCCATTTACCGACCGGTACCAGCCGAAATCGGCCGTTACCGGTCTGTAAATGGCCTGAAATGGCCACCTACATCGGGCCCCAAATGTTTTAGCTTGGCTCTGGTGTGACTGGTGCACAGCTACCAGAAGAGCCTATTTTAAGGGACCTTTTATCAACAAATTCTAGAACCCACAGTGAACCCTTCATACATTCACACTTCTTTTTGTCACTATCATCAGTTGCATGACTGCACAGTGAAGTAGTCACTTCCCGCAATTACACTAGTCGCTACAGCATAGCTGGGAATGTAATCCTTTGGCTTGTGATGGCTTAAGGTGTGCTATCTGCTGTGCTCCTGACGGATGTACGCATCATATTAGCATGAATTGTTAGTCCAAGAACCTTCAGCTTCCTGGCTCTAGAAAGTTTGTTTTAGTTGAATTCTGTCTTTCTTTCTGTTTAATTTCTTGTTCTTTGACTTCGTGCTCATTTGCCTCCCCCTGTCCTATCGCCTGAGATTCTTTCTTCCAAACTCTCTTGTCCCAATTATACCTCTCAGATTCTAAGAACTAGTGCAGTACTGTCTGAATGCAGGGCTACCTATGGATTTAGGATGAGGCTTACATCTTCAGATAACACATAGATACCACTAGTTAATATCCTATCATTTGGATCACTTTTTTAATTGTATGATGGAACAAATACTCCTTTTCCAGTTTCTTTTTAAACAATTTAAATTCTGTAATAAAATGTTGGTGCAAAAAATCATTGACACATCTCTTGATATCTATGAAAGAACTGTACCGTAGTTTTGAGAATGGGGATGTCACCAAGATGAGCTTGTGCTTGTACTTCACTAGAGCTGTGTCTATCATGTGGCTGTTCTTCAGTCTCAGTAGACTTCAATTTGTGTATCTTTTTCCTTACGGCTTGTAACGGCTACAGAATACAAACAAATATATAACTGTTGTTTGTTGTAATAATATTTAAATCATGCTTAAGCTTCTGAAGGTTTCTGATGGCGATGCTGCTTGATCAAAGTGCACACTAAAGCCTAGAAAATGCCTACCAATCTATGTTCCTTTTTCACACTTCTCTTTCTAATCGTAGCATGTGTTAATTAAGCAACATTAGGCCCATCTAAAACTGTCTTGGTTATCAAAGCTTAGGCCAACCTGAAACTGGGTTGGCTGCTGGAGCTGGCATCCAAGGGCCAGATGTAGGTAAGTAACATTTACCGATTCCTAATTACTGAAAATTACCGAATTTTACCGATTCGGTAATTAAGAATCAGTAAATGTGAGGGGTGGGTATGTAGGGAATCCAGATGTTCCCTTTTTTCCGAATCGGTAAAGCCTATTGATTCCTATGGGCTTCAAAGCCCATAGGAATCAATAGGCTTTACCGATTCGGTATTTACCGAATCGGTAAATACCGAATTTCACAAGGGTGCAGGGGGTGTCACTTTGACACCCCCTGGCACCCCCTAAACAGGATTGGGTGCCATGTGGCAGGCATACAAGCCCTAGGGGCAGGTCTGCCTGCCACATGGCATAGGTGTGCATGCACACATGTGCATGCACACCGGAATCGGTATTTTACCATGACGTTGGATTTCATGGTAAAATACCGATTCGTTAAGGCCTTTGGGACTCGGAAGAGTCCCATCTACATATGGAATTTACAGAATCGGTAAAATTACCGATTCGGTATTTTACCGAATCGGTAATTTTACCGATTCTGTAAATGTAGATTTACCTACATGTGGCCTTGGATTTAGGCCACTACATACCGACCGGTACCAGCCGAAATCGTCCGTTACCGGTCTGTAAATGGCCTGAAATGGCCACCTACATCGGGCCCCAAATGTTTTAGCTTGGCTCTGGTGTGACTGGTGCACAGCTACCAGAAGAGCCTATTTTAAGGGACCTTTTATCAACAAATTCTAGAACCCACAGTGAACCCTTCATACATTCACACTTCTTTTTGT
Source organism: Lissotriton vulgaris (assembly GCF_964263255.1). NCBI lineage: Eukaryota > Metazoa > Chordata > Amphibia > Caudata > Salamandridae > Lissotriton > Lissotriton vulgaris. Next base: position 546,143,619 of record NC_141699.1, on the reverse strand, counting down.
CACTATCATCAGTTGCATGACTGCACAGTGAAGTAGTCACTTCCCGCAATTACACTAGTCGCTACAGCATAGCTGGGAATGTAATCCTTTGGCTTGTGATGGCTTAAGGTGTGCTATCTGCTGTGCTCCTGACGGATGTACGCATCATATTAGCATGAATTGTTAGTCCAAGAACCTTCAGCTTCCTGGCTCTAGAAAGTTTGTTTTAGTTGAATTCTGTCTTTCTTTCTGTTTAATTTCTTGTTCTTTGACTTCGTGCTCATTTGCCTCCCCCTGTCCTATCGCCTGAGATTCTTTCTTCCAAACTCTCTTGTCCCAATTATACCTCTCAGATTCTAAGAACTAGTGCAGTACTGTCTGAATGCAGGGCTACCTTTGGATTTAGGATGAGGCTTACATCTTCAGATAACACATAGATACCACTAGTTAATATCCTATCATTTGGATCACTTTTTTAATTGTATGATGGAACAAATACTCCTTTTCCAGTTTCTTTTTAAACAATTTAAATTCTGTAATAAAATGTTGGTGCAAAAAATCATTGGCACATCTCTTAATATCTATGAAAGAACTGTACCGTAGTTTTGAGAATGGGGATGTCACCAAGATGAGCTTGTGCTTGTACTTGACTAGAGCTGTGTCTATCATGTGGCTGTTCTTCAGTCTCAGTAGACTTCAATTTGTGTATCTTTTTCCTTACGGCTTGTAACGGCTACAGAATACAAACAAATATATAACTGTTGTTTGTTGTAATAATATTTAAATCATGCTTAAGCTTCTGAAGGTTTCTGATGGCGATGCTGCTTGATCAAAGTGCACACTAAAGCCTAGAAAATGCCTACCAATCTATGTTCCTTTTTCACACTTCTCTTTCTAATCGAAGCATGTGTTAATTAAGCAACATTAGGCCCATCTAAAACTGTCTTGGTTATCAAAGCTTAGGCCAACCTGAAACTGGGTTGGCTGCTGGAGCTGGCATCCAAGGGCCAGATGTAGGTAAGTAACATTTACCGATTCCTAATTACTGAAAATTACCGAATTTTACCGATTCGGTAATTAAGAATCGGTAAATGTGAGGGGTGGGTATGTAGGGAATCCAGATGTTCCCTTTTTTCCGAATCGGTAAAGCCTATTGATTCCTATGGGCTTCAAAGCCCATAGGAATCAATAGGCTTTACCGATTCGGTATTTACCGAATCGGTAAATACCGAATTTCACAAGGGTGTAGGGGGTGTCACTTTGACACCCCTTGGCACCCCCTAAACAGGATTGGGTGCCATGTGGCAGGCATACAAGCCCTAGGGGCAGGTCTGCCTGCCACATGGCATAGGTGTGCATGCACACATGTGCATGCACACCGGAATCGGTATTTTACCATGAAGTTGGATTTCATGGTAAAATACCGATTCGTTAAGGCCTTTGGGACTCGGAAAAGTCCCATCTACATATGGAATTTACAGAATCGGTAAAATTACCGGTTCGGTATTTTACCGAATCGGTAATTTTACCGATTCTGTAAATGTAGATTTACCTACATGTGGCCCTGGATTTAGGCCCCTACATACCGATTGGCCATTTACCGACCGGTACCAGCCGAAATCGGCCGTTACCGGTCTGTAAATGGCCTGAAATGGCCACCTACATCGGGCCCCAAATGTTTTAGCTTGGCTCTGGTGTGACTGGTGCACAGCTACCAGAAGAGCCTATTTTAAGGGACCTTTTATCAACAAATTCTAGAACCCACAGTGAACCCTTCATACATTCACACTTCTTTTTGTCACTATCATCAGTTGCATGACTGCACAGTGAAGTAGTCACTTCCCGCAATTACACTAGTCGCTACAGCATAGCTGGGAATGTAATCCTTTGGCTTGTGATGGCTTAAGGTGTGCTATCTGCTGTGCTCCTGACGGATGTACGCATCATATTAGCATGAATTGTTAGTCCAAGAACCTTCAGCTTCCTGGCTCTAGAAAGTTTGTTTTAGTTGAATTCTGTCTTTCTTTCTGTTTAATTTCTTGTTCTTTGACTTCGTGCTCATTTGCCTCCCCCTGTCCTATCGCCTGAGATTCTTTCTTCCAAACTCTCTTGTCCCAATTATACCTCTCAGATTCTAAGAACTAGTGCAGTACTGTCTGAATGCAGGGCTACCTTTGGATTTAGGATGAGGCTTACATCTTCAGATAACACATAGATACCACTAGTTAATATCCTATCATTTGGATCACTTTTTTAATTGTATGATGGAACAAATACTCCTTTTCCAGTTTCTTTTTAAACAATTTAAATTCTGTAATAAAATGTTGGTGCAAAAAATCATTGGCACATCTCTTAATATCTATGAAAGAACTGTACCGTAGTTTTGAGAATGGGGATGTCACCAAGATGAGCTTGTGCTTGTACTTCACTAGAGCTGTGTCTATCATGTGGCTGTTCTTCAGTCTCAGTAGACTTCAATTTGTGTATCTTTTTCCTTACGGCTTGTAACGGCTACAGAATACAAACAAATATATAACTGTTGTTTGTTGTAATAATATTTAAATCATGCTTAAGCTTCTGAAGGTTTCTGATGGCGATGCTGCTTGATCAAAGTGCACACTAAAGCCTAGAAAATGCCTACCAATCTATGTTCCTTTTTCACACTTCTCTTTCTAATCGAAGCATGTGTTAATTAAGCAACATTAGGCCCATCTAAAACTGTCTTGGTTATCAAAGCTTAGGCCAACCTGAAACTGGGTTGGCTGCTGGAGCTGGCATCCAAGGGCCAGATGTAGGTAAGTAACATTTACCGATTCCTAATTACTGAAAATTACCGAATTTTACCGCTTCGGTAATTAAGAATCGGTAAATGTGAGGGGTGGGTATGTAGGGAATCCAGATGTTCCCTTTTTTCCGAATCGGTAAAGCCTATTGATTCCTATGGGCTTCAAAGCCCATAGGAATCAATAGGCTTTACCGATTCGGTATTTACCGAATCGGTAAATACCGAATTTCACAAGGGTGTAGGGGGTGTCACTTTGACACCCCTTGGCACCCCCTAAACAGGATTGGGTGCCATGTGGCAGGCATACAAGCCCTAGGGGCAGGTCTGCCTGCCACATGGCATAGGTGTGCATGCACACATGTGCATGCACACCGGAATCGGTATTTTACCATGAAGTTGGATTTCATGGTAAAATACCGATTCGTTAAGGCCTTTGGGACTCGGAAAAGTCCCATCTACATATGGAATTTACAGAATCGGTAAAATTACCGGTTCGGTATTTTACCGAATCGGTAATTTTACCGATTCTGTAAATGTAGATTTACCTACATGTGGCCTTGGATTTAGGCCACTACATACCGATTGGCCATTTACCGACCGGTAACAGCCGAAATCGGCCGTTACCGGTCTGTAAATGGCCTGAAATGGCCACCTACATCGGGCCCCAAATGTTTTAGCTTGGCTCTGGTGTGACTGGTGCACAGCTACCAGAAGAGCCTATTTTAAGGGACCTTTTATCAACAAATTCTAGAAACCACAGTGAACCCTTCATACATCCACACTTCTTTTTGTCACTATCATCAGTTGCATGACTGCACAGTGAAGTAGTCACTTCCCGCAATTACACTAGTCGCTACAGCATAGCTGGGAATGTAATCCTTTGGCGTGTGATGGCTTAAGGAGTGCTATCTTCTGTGCTCCTGAGGGATGTACGCATCATATTAGCATGAATTGTTAGTCCAAGAACCTTCAGCTTCCTGGCTCTAGAAAGTTTGTTTTAGTTGAATTCTGTCTTTCTTTCTGTTTAATTTCTTGTTCTTTGACTTCGTGCTCATTTGCCTCTTCCTGTCCTATCGCCTGAGATTCATTCTTCCAAACTCTCTTGTTCCATTTATACCTCTCACAGTCTAAGCACTAGTAAAGTACTGTCTGAATGCAGGGCAACCTATGGATTTAGGGTGAGGCTTATATCTTCAGATAACACATAGATACCACTAATTAATATCCTATCATTTGGATCACTTTTTTAATTGTATGATGGAACAAATACTCCTTTTCCAGTTTCTTTTTAAACAATGATAATTCTGTGATAAAATGTTGGTGCAATAAATCATTGATATACTTTTACATTTCTTGCAATGTTTATTCAAGGACACATCTCTTAATATATATGAAACAACTGTACCATCGTTTTGAGAATGGGGATGCCACCAAGATGGTCTGGTGTTTGTACTTCACTAGAGCTGTGTCTGTCATGTGGCAGTTCTTCAGTCTCAGTAGACTTCAATTTTTGGATCCGTTTCTTTATCAAAGTGCACACTAAAGCCTAGAAAATGCCTACCAATCTATGTGCAGTACTGTCTGAATGCAGGGCTACCTATGGATTTAGGATGAGGCTTACATCGTCAGATAACACATAGATACCAGTAGTTAATATCCTATCATTTGGATCACTTTTTTAATTGTATGATGGAACAAATACTCCTTTTCCAGATATCTTTTTAAACAATGATAATTCTGTAATAAAATGTTGGTGCAAAAAATCATTGACACATCTCTTGATATCTATGAAAGAACTGTACCGTAGTTTTGAGAATGGGGATGTCACCAAGATGAGCTTGTGCTTGTACTTCACTAGAGCTGTGTCTATCATGTGGCTGTTCTTCAGTCTCAGTAGACTTCAATTTGTGTATCTTTTTCCTTACGGCTTGTAACGGCTACAGAATACAAACAAATATATAACTGTTGTTTGTTGTAATAATATTTAAATCATGCTTAAGCTTCTGAAGGTTTCTGATGGCGATGCTGCTTGATCAAAGTGCACACTAAAGCCTAGAAAATGCCTACCAATCTATGTTCCTTTTTCACACTTCTCTTTCTAATCGTAGCATGTGTTAATTAAGCAACATTAGGCCCATCTAAAACTGTCTTGGTTATCAAAGCTTAGGCCAACCTGAAACTGGGTTGGCTGCTGGAGCTGGCATCCAAGGGCCAGATGTAGGTAAGTAACATTTACCGATTCCTAATTACCGAAAATTACCGAATTTTACCGATTCGGTAATTAAGAATCGGTAAATGTGAGGGATGGGTATGTAGGGAATCCAGATGTTCCCTTTTACCAAATCGGTAAAGCCTATTGATTCCTATGGGCTTCAAAGCCCATAGGAATCAATAAGCTTTACCGATTCGGTATTTACCGAATCTGTAAATGCCGAATTTCACAAGGGTGCAGGGGGTGTCACTTTGACACCCCCTGGCACCCCCTAAACAGGATTGGGTGCCATGTGGCAGGCATACAAGCCCTAGGGGCAGGTCTGCCTGCCACATGGCATAGGTGTGCATGCACACATGTGCATGCACACCGGAATCGGTATTTTACCATCAAGTTGGATTTCATGGTAAAATACCGATTCGTTAAGGCCTTTGAGACTCGGAAGAGTCCCACCTACATATGGAATTTACAGAATCGGTAAAATTACCGATTCGGTATTTTACCGAATCGGTAATTTTACCGATTCTGTAAATGTAGATTTACCTACATGTGGCCTTGGATTTAGGCCCCTACATACCGATTGGCCATTTACCGACCGGTACCAGCTGAAATCGGCCGTTACCGGTCTGTAAATGGCCTAAAATGGCCACCTACATCGGGCCCCAAATGTTTTAGCTTGGCTCTGGTGTGACTGGTGCACAGCTACCAGAAGAACCTATTTTAAGGGACCTTTTATCAACAAATTCTAGAAACCACAGTGAACCCTTCATACATTCACACTTCTTTTTGTCACTATCATCAGTTGCATGACTGCACAGTGAAGTAGTCACTTCCCGCAATTACACTAGTCGCTACAGCATAGCTGGGAATGTAATCTTTTGGCTTGTGATGGCTTAAGGTGTGCTATCTGCTGTGCTCCTGACGGATGTACGCATCATATTAGCATGAATTGTTAGTCCAAGAACCTTCAGCTTCCTGGCTCTAGAAAGTTTGTTTTAGTTGAATTCTGTCTTTCTTTCTGTTTAATTTCTTGTTCTTTGACTTCGTGCTCATTTGCCTCTCCCTGTCCTATCGCCTGAGATTCTTTCTTCCAAACTCTCTTGTCCCAATTATACCTCTCAGATTCTAAGAACTAGTGCAGTACTGTCTGAATGCAGGGCTACCTATGGATTTAGGATGAGGCTTACATCTTCAGATAACACATAGATACCACTAGTTAATATCCTATCATTTGGATCACTTTTTTAATTGTATGATGGAACAAATACTCCTTTTCCAGTTTCTTTTTAAACAATTTAAATTCTGTAATAAAATGTTGGTGCAAAAAATCATTGGCACATCTCTTAATATCTATGAAAGAACTGTACCGTAGTTTTGAGAATGGGGATGTCACCAAGATGAGCTTGTGCTTGTACTTCACTAGAGCTGTGTCTATCATGTGGCTGTTCTTCAGTCTCAGTAGACTTCAATTTGTGTATCTTTTTCCTTACGGCTTGTAACGGCTACAGAAAACAAACAAATATATAACTGTTGTTTGTTGTAATAATATTTAAATCATGCTTAAGCTTCTGAAGGTTTCTGATGGCGATGCTGCTTGATCAAAGTGCACACTAAAGCCTAGTAAATGCCTACCAATCTATGTTCCTTTTTCACACTTCTCTTTCTAATCGTAGCATGTGTTAATTAAGCAACATTAGGCCCATCTAAAACTGTCTTGGTTATCAAAGCTTAGGCCAACCTGAAACTGGGTTGGCTGCTGGAGCTGGCATCCAAGGGCCAGATGTAGGTAAGTAACATTTACCGATTCCTAATTACTGAAAATTACCGAATTTTACCGATTCGGTAATTAAGAATCGGTAAATGTGAGGGGTGGGTATGTAGGGAATCCAGATGTTCCCTTTTTTCCGAATCGGTAAAGCCTATTGATTCCTATGGGCTTCAAAGCCCATAGGAATCAATAGGCTTTACCGATTCAGTATTTACCGAATCGGTAAATACCGAATTTCACAAGGGTGCAGGGGGTGTCACTTTGACACCCCCTGGCACCCCCTAAACAGGATTGGGTGCCATGTGGCAGGCATACAAGCCCTAGGGGCAGGTCTGCCTGCCACATGGCATAGGTGTGCATGCACACATGTGCATGCACACCGGAATCGGTATTTTACCATGAAGTTGGATTTCATGGTAAAATACCGATTCGTTAAGGCCTTTGGGACTCGGAAGAGTCCCATCTACATATGGAATTTACAGAATCGGTAAAATTACCGATTCGGTATTTTACCGAATCGGTAATTTTACCGATTCTGTAAATGTAGATTTACCTACATGTGGCCTTGGATTTAGGCCCCTACATACCGACCGGTACCAGCCGAAATCGGCCGTTACCGGTCTGTAAATGGCCTGAAATGGCCACCTACATCGGGCCCCAAATGTTTTAGCTTGGCTCTGGTGTGACTGGTGCACAGCTACCAGAAGAGCCTATTTTAAGGGACCTTTTATCAACAAATTCTAGAACCCACAGTGAACCCTTCATACATTCACACTTCTTTTTGTCACTATCATCAGTTGCATGACTGCACAGTGAAGTAGTCACTTCCCGCAATTACACTAGTCGCTACAGCATAGCTGGGAATGTAATCCTTTGGCTTGTGATGGCTTAAAGTGTGCTATCTGCTGTGCTCCTGACGGATGTACGCATCATATTAGCATGAATTGTTAGTCCAAGAACCTTCAGCTTCCTGGCTCTAGAAAGTTTGTTTTAGTTGAATTCTGTCTTTCTTTCTGTTTAATTTCTTGTTCTTTGTCTTCGTGCTCATTTGCCTCCCCCTGTCCTATCGCCTGAGATTCTTTCTTCCAAACTCTCTTGTCCCAATTATACCTCTCAGATTCTAAGAACTAGTGCAGTACTGTCTGAATGCAGGGCTACCTATGGATTTAGGATGAGGCTTACATCTTCAGATAACACATAGATACCACTAGTTAATATCCTATCATTTGGATCACTTTTTTAATTGTATGATGGAACAAATACTCCTTTTCCAGTTTCTTTTTAAACAATTTAAATTCTGTAATAAAATGTTGGTGCAAAAAATCATTGGCACATCTCTTAATATCTATGAAAGAACTGTACCGTAGTTTTGAGAATGGGGATGTCACCAAGATGAGCTTGTGCTTGTACTTCACTAGAGCTGTGTCTATCATGTGGCTGTTCTTCAGTCTCAGTAGACTTCAATTTGTGTATCTTTTTCCTTACGGCTTGTAACGGCTACAGAATACAAACAAATATATAACTGTTGTTTGTTGTAATAATATTTAAATCATGCTTAAGCTTCTGAAGGTTTCTGATGGCGATGCTGCTTGATCAAAGTGCACACTAAAGCCTAGAAAATGCCTACCAATCTATGTTCCTTTTTCACACTTCTCTTTCTAATCGTAGCATGTGTTAATTAAGCAACATTAGGCCCATCTAAAACTGTCTTGGTTATCAAAGCTTAGGCCAACCTGAAACTGGGTTGGCTGCTGGAGCTGGCATCCAAGGGCCAGATGTAGGTAAGTAACATTTACCGATTCCTAATTACTGAAAATTACCGAATTTTACCGATTCGGTAATTAAGAATCGGTAAATGTGAGGGGTGGGTATGTAGGGAATCCAGATGTTCCCTTTTTTCCGAATCGGTAAAGCCTATTGATTCCTATGGGCTTCAAAGCCCATAGGAATCAATAGGCTTTACCGATTCGGTATTTACCGAATCGGTAAATACCGAATTTCACAAGGGTGCAGGGGGTGTCACTTTGACACCCCCTGGCACCCCCTAAACAGGATTGGGTGCCATGTGGCAGGCATACAAGCCCTAGGGGCAGGTCTGCCTGCCACATGGCATAGGTGTGCATGCACACATGTGCATGCACACCGGAATCGGTATTTTACCATGAAGTTGGATTTCATGGTAAAATACCGATCCGTTAAGGCCTTTGGGACTCGGAAAAGTCCCATCTACATATGGAATTTACAGAATCGGTAAAATTACCGGTTCGGTATTTTACCGAATCGGTAATTTTACCGATTCTGTAAATGTAGATTTACCTACATGTGGCCTTGGATTTAGGCCACTACATACCGATTGGCCATTTACCGACCGGTAACAGCCGAAATCGGCCGTTACCGGTCTGTAAATGGCCTGAAATGGCCACCTACATCGGGCCCCAAATGTTTTAGCTTGGCTCTGGTGTGACTGGTGCACAGCTACCAGAAGAGCCTATTTTAAGGGACCTTTTATCAACAAATTCTAGAAACCACAGTGAACCCTTCATACATTCACACTTCTTTTTGTCACTATCATCAGTTGCATGACTGCACAGTGAAGTAGTCACTTCCCGCAATTACACTAGTCGCTACAGCATAGCTGGGAATGTAATCCTTTGGCGTGTGATGGCTTAAGGAGTGCTATCTTCTGTGCTCCTGAGGGATGTACGCATCATATTAGCATGAATTGTTAGTCCAAGAACCTTCAGCTTCCTGGCTCTAGAAAGTTTGTTTTAGTTGAATTCTGTCTTTCTTTCTGTTTAATTTCTTGTTCTTTGACTTCGTGCTCATTTGCCTCTTCCTGTCCTATCGCCTGAGATTCATTCTTCCAAACTCTCTTGTTCCATTTATACCTCTCAGAGTCTAAGCACTAGTAAAGTACTGTCTGAATGCAGGGCAACCTATGGATTTAGGGTGAGGCTTACATCTTCAGACAACACATAGATACCACTAATTAATATCCTATCATTTGGATCACTTTTTTAATTGTATGATGGAACAAATACTCCTTTTCCAGTTTCTTTTTAAACAATGATAATTCTGTGATAAAATGTTAGTGCAATAAATCATTGATATACTTTTACATTTCTTGCAATGTTTATTCAAGGACACATCTCTTAATATATATGAAACAACTGTACCATCGTTTTGAGAATGGGGATGCCACCAAGATGGTCTGGTGTTTGTACTTCACTAGAGCTGTGTCTGTCATGTGGCTGTTCTTCAGTCTCAGTAGACTTCAATTTTTGGATCCGTTTCTTTATCAAAGTGCACACTAAAGCCTAGAAAATGCCTACCAATCTATGTGCAGTACTGTCTGAATGCAGGGCTACCTATGGATTTAGGATGAGGCTTACATCGTCAGATAACACATAGATACCAGTAGTTAATATCCTATCATTTGGATCACTTTTTTAATTGTATGATGGAACAAATACTCCTTTTCCAGATATCTTTTCAAACAATGATAATTCTGTAATAAAATGTTGGTGCAAAAAATCATTGACACATCTCTTGATATCTATGAAAGAACTGTACCGTAGTTTTGAGAATGGGGATGTCACCAAGATGAGCTTGTGCTTGTACTTCACTAGAGCTGTGTCTATCATGTGGCTGTTCTTCAGTCTCAGTAGACTTCAATTTGTGTATCTTTTTCCTTACGGCTTGTAACGGCTACAGAATACAAACAAATATATAACTGTTGTTTGTTGTAATAATATTTAAATCATGCTTAAGCTTCTGAAGGTTTCTGATGGCGATGCTGCTTGATCAAAGTGCACACTAAAGCCTAGAAAATGCCTACCAATCTATGTTCCTTTTTCACACTTCTCTTTCTAATCGTAGCATGTGTTAATTAAGCAACATTAGGCCCATCTAAAACTGTCTTGGTTATCACAGCTTAGGCCAACCTGAAACTGGGTTGGCTGCTGGAGCTGGCATCCAAGGGCCAGATGTAGGTAAGTAACATTTACCGATTCCTAATTACCGAAAATTACCGAATTTTACCGATTCGGTAATTAAGAATCGGTAAATGTGAGGGATGGGTATGTAGGGAATCCAGATGTTCCCTTTTACCAAATCGGTAAAGCCTATTGATTCCTATGGGCTTCAAAGCCCATAGGAATCAATAGGCTTTACCGATTCGGTATTTACCGAATCTGTAAATGCCGAATTTCACAAGGGTGCAGGGGGTGTCACTTTGACACCCCCTGGCACCCCCTAAACAGGATTGGGTGCCATGTGGCAGGCATACAAGCCCTAGGGGCAGGTCTGCCTGCCACATGGCATAGGTGTGCATGCACACATGTGCATGCACACCGGAATCGGTATTTTACCATCAAGTTGGATTTCATGGTAAAATACCGATTCGTTAAGGCCTTTGAGACTCGGAAGAGTCCCACCTACATATGGAATTTACAGAATCGGTAAAATTACCGATTCGGTATTTTACCGAATCGGTAATTTTACCGATTCTGTAATTGTAGATTTACCTACATGTGGCCTTGGATTTAGGCCCCTACATACTGATTGGCCATTTACCGACCGGTACCAGCTGAAATCGGCCGTTACCGGTCTGTAAATGGCCTAAAATGGCCACCTACATCGGGCCCCAAATGTTTTAGCTTGGCTCTGGTGTGACTGGTGCACAGCTACCAGAAGAACCTATTTTAAGGGACCTTTTATCAACAAATTCTAGAAACCACAGTGAACCCTTCATACATTCACACTTCTTTTTGTCACTATCATCAGTTGCATGACTGCACAGTGAAGTAGTCACTTCCCGCAATTACACTAGTCGCTACAGCATAGCTGGGAATGTAATCCTTTGGCTTGTGATGGCTTAAGGTGTGCTATCTGCTGTGCTCCTGACGGATGTACGCATCATATTAGCATGAATTGTTAGTCCAAGAACCTTCAGCTTCCTGGCTCTAGAAAGTTTGTTTTAGTTGAATTCTGTCTTTCTTTCTGTTTAATTTCTTGTTCTTTGACTTCGTGCTCATTTGCCTCCCCCTGTCCTATCGCCTGAGATTCTTTCTTCCAAACTCTCTTGTCCCAATTATACCTCTCAGATTCTAAGAACTAGTGCAGTACTGTCTGAATGCAGGGCTACCTATGGATTTAGGATGAGGCTTACATCTTCAGATAACACATAGATACCACTAGTTAATATCCTATCATTTGGATCACTTTTTTAATTGTATGATGGAACAAATACTCCTTTTCCAGTTTCTTTTTAAACAATTTAAATTCTGTAATAAAATGTTGGTGCAAAAAATCATTGGCACATCTCTTAATATCTATGAAAGAACTGTACCGTAGTTTTGAGAATGGGGATGTCACCAAGATGAGCTTGTGCTTGTACTTCACTAGAGCTGTGTCTATCATGTGGCTGTTCTTCAGTCTCAGTAGACTTCAATTTGTGTATCTTTTTCCTTACGGCTTGTAACGGCTACAGAATACAAACAAATATATAACTGTTGTTTGTTGTAATAATATTTAAATCATGCTTAAGCTTCTGAAGGTTTCTGATGGCGATGCTGCTTGATCAAAGTGCACACTAAAGCCTAGAAAATGCCTACCAATCTATGTTCCTTTTTCACACTTCTCTTTCTAATCGTAGCATGTGTTAATTAAGCAACATTAGGCCCATCTAAAACTGTCTTGGTTATCAAAGCTTAGGCCAACCTGAAACTGGGTTGGCTGCTGGAGCTGGCATCCAAGGGCCAGATGTAGGTAAGTAACATTTACCGATTCCTAATTACTGAAAATTACCGAATTTTACCGATTCGGTAATTAAGAATCGGTAAATGTGAGGGGTGGGTATGTAGGGAATCCAGATGTTCCCTTTTTTCCGAATCGGTAAAGCCTATTGATTCCTATGGGCTTCAAAGCCCATAGGAATCAATAGGCTTTACCGATTCGGTATTTACCGAATCGGTAAATACCGAATTTCACAAGGGTGTAGGGGGTGTCACTTTGACACCCCTTGGCACCCCCTAAACAGGATTGGGTGCCATGTGGCAGGCATACAAGCCCTAGGGGCAGGTCTGCCTGCCACATGGCATAGGTGTGCATGCACACATGTGCATGCACACCGGAATCGGTATTTTACCATGAAGTTGGATTTCATGGTAAAATACCGATTCGTTAAGGCCTTTGGGACTCGGAAAAGTCCCATCTACATATGGAATTTACAGAATCGGTAAAATTACCGGTTCGGTATTTTACCGAATCGGTAATTTTACCGATTCTGTAAATGTAGATTTACCTACATGTGGCCTTGGATTTAGGCCACTACATAGCGATTGGCCATTTACCGACCGGTAACAGCCGAAATCGGCCGTTACCGGTCTGTAAATGGCCTGAAATGGCCACCTACATCGGGCCCCAAATGTTTTAGCTTGGCTCTGGTGTGACTGGTGCACAGCTACCAGAAGAGCCTATTTTAAGGGACCTTTTATCAACAAATTCTAGAAACCACAGTGAACCCTTCATACATTCACACTTCTTTTTGTCACTATCATCAGTTGCATGACTGCACAGTGAAGTAGTCACTTCCCGCAATTACACTAGTCGCTACAGCATAGCTGGGAATGTAATCCTTTGGCGTGTGATGGCTTAAGGAGTGCTATCTTCTGTGCTCCTGAGGGATGTACGCATCATATTAGCATGAATTGTTAGTCCAAGAACCTTCAGCTTCCTGGCTCTAGAAAGTTTGTTTTAGTTGAATTCTGTCTTTCTTTCTGTTTAATTTCTTGTTCTTTGACTTCGTGCTCATTTGCCTCTCCCTGTCCTATCGCCTGAGATTCATTCTTCCAAACTCTCTTGTTCCATTTATACCTCTCACAGTCTAAGCACTAGTAAAGTACTGTCTGAATGCAGGGCAACCTATGGATTTAGGGTGAGGCTTATATCTTCAGATAACACATAGATACCACTAATTAATATCCTATCATTTGGATCACTTTTTTAATTGTATGATGGAACAAATACTCCTTTTCCAGTTTCTTTTTAAACAATGATAATTCTGTGATAAAATGTTGGTGCAATAAATCATTGATATACTTTTACATTTCTTGCAATGTTTATTCAAGGACACATCTCTTAATATATATGAAACAACTGTACCATCGTTTTGAGAATGGGGATGCCACCAAGATGGTCTGGTGTTTGTACTTCACTAGAGCTGTGTCTGTCATGTGGCTGTTCTTCAGTCTCAGTAGACTTCAATTTTTGGATCCGTTTCTTTATCAAAGTGCACACTAAAGCCTAGAAAATGCCTACCAATCTATGTGCAGTACTGTCTGAATGCAGGGCTACCTATGGATTTAGGATGAGGCTTACATCGTCAGATAACACATAGATACCAGTAGTTAATATCCTATCATTTGGATCACTTTTTTAATTGTATGATGGAACAAATACTCCTTTTCCAGATATCTTTTTAAACAATGATAATTCTGTAATAAAATGTTGGTGCAAAAAATCATTGACACATCTCTTGATATCTATGAAAGAACTGTACCGTAGTTTTGAGAATGGGGATGTCACCAAGATGAGCTTGTGCTTGTACTTCACTAGAGCTGTGTCTATCATGTGGCTGTTCTTCAGTCTCAGTAGACTTCAATTTGTGTATCTTTTTCCTTACGGCTTGTAACGGCTACAGAATACAAACAAATATATAACTGTTGTTTGTTGTAATAATATTTAAATCATGCTTAAGCTTCTGAAGGTTTCTGATGGCGATGCTGCTTGATCAAAGTGCACACTAAAGCCTAGAAAATGCCTACCAATCTATGTTCCTTTTTCACACTTCTCTTTCTAATCGTAGCATGTGTTAATTAAGCAACATTAGGCCCATCTAAAACTGTCTTGGTTATCAAAGCTTAGGCCAACCTGAAACTGGGTTGGCTGCTGGAGCTGGCATCCAAGGGCCAGATGTAGGTAAGTAACATTTACCGATTCCTAATTACCGAAAATTACCGAATTTTACCGATTCGGTAATTAAGAATCGGTAAATGTGAGGGATGGGTATGTAGGGAATCCAGATGTTCCCTTTTACCAAATCGGTAAAGCCTATTGATTCCTATGGGCTTCAAAGCCCATAGGAATCAATAAGCTTTACCGATTCGGTATTTACCGAATCTGTAAATGCCGAATTTCACAAGGGTGCAGGGGGTGTCACTTTGACACCCCCTGGCACCCCCTAAACAGGATTGGGTGCCATGTGGCAGGCATACAAGCCCTAGGGGCAGGTCTGCCTGCCACATGGCATAGGTGTGCATGCACACATGTGCATGCACACCGGAATCGGTATTTTACCATCAAGTTGGATTTCATGGTAAAATACCGATTCGTTAAGGCCTTTGAGACTCGGAAGAGTCCCACCTACATATGGAATTTACAGAATCGGTAAAATTACCGATTCGGTATTTTACCGAATCGGTAATTTTACCGATTCTGTAAATGTAGATTTACCTACATGTGGCCTTGGATTTAGGCCCCTACATACCGATTGGCCATTTACCGACCGGTACCAGCTGAAATCGGCCGTTACCGGTCTGTAAATGGCCTAAAATGGCCACCTACATCGGGCCCCAAATGTTTTAGCTTGGCTCTGGTGTGACTGGTGCACAGCTACCAGAAGAACCTATTTTAAGGGACCTTTTATCAACAAATTCTAGAAACCACAGTGAACCCTTCATACATTCACACTTCTTTTTGTCACTATCATCAGTTGCATGACTGCACAGTGAAGTAGTCACTTCCCGCAATTACACTAGTCGCTACAGCATAGCTGGGAATGTAATCTTTTGGCTTGTGATGGCTTAAGGTGTGCTATCTGCTGTGCTCCTGACGGATGTACGCATCATATTAGCATGAATTGTTAGTCCAAGAACCTTCAGCTTCCTGGCTCTAGAAAGTTTGTTTTAGTTGAATTCTGTCTTTCTTTCTGTTTAATTTCTTGTTCTTTGACTTCGTGCTCATTTGCCTCTCCCTGTCCTATCGCCTGAGATTCTTTCTTCCAAACTCTCTTGTCCCAATTATACCTCTCAGATTCTAAGAACTAGTGCAGTACTGTCTGAATGCAGGGCTACCTATGGATTTAGGATGAGGCTTACATCTTCAGATAACACATAGATACCACTAGTTAATATCCTATCATTTGGATCACTTTTTTAATTGTATGATGGAACAAATACTCCTTTTCCAGTTTCTTTTTAAACAATTTAAATCCTGTAATAAAATGTTGGTGCAAAAAATCATTGGCACATCTCTTAATATCTATGAAAGAACTGTACCGTAGTTTTGAGAATGGGGATGTCACCAAGATGAGCTTGTGCTTGTACTTCACTAGAGCTGTGTCTATCATGTGGCTGTTCTTCAGTCTCAGTAGACTTCAATTTGTGTATCTTTTTCCTTACGGCTTGTAACGGCTACAGAATACAAACAAATATATAACTGTTGTTTGTTGTAATAATATTTAAATCATGCTTAAGCTTCTGAAGGTTTCTGATGGCGATGCTGCTTGATCAAAGTGCACACTAAAGCCTAGTAAATGCCTACCAATCTATGTTCCTTTTTCACACTTCTCTTTCTAATCGTAGCATGTGTTAATTAAGCAACATTAGGCCCATCTAAAACTGTCTTGGTTATCAAAGCTTAGGCCAACCTGAAACTGGGTTGGCTGCTGGAGCTGGCATCCAAGGGCCAGATGTAGGTAAGTAACATTTACCGATTCCTAATTACTGAAAATTACCGAATTTTACCGATTCGGTAATTAAGAATCGGTAAATGTGAGGGGTGGGTATGTAGGGAATCCAGATGTTCCCTTTTTTCCGAATCGGTAAAGCCTATTGATTCCTATGGGCTTCAAAGCCCATAGGAATCAATAGGCTTTACCGATTCGGTATTTACCGAATCGGTAAATACCGAATTTCACAAGGGTGCAGGGGGTGTCACTTTGACACCCCCTGGCACCCCCTAAACAGGATTGGGTGCCATGTGGCAGGCATACAAGCCCTAGGGGCAGGTCTGCCTGCCACATGGCATAGGTGTGCATGCACACATGTGCATGCACACCGGAATCGGTATTTTACCATGAAGTTGGATTTCATGGTAAAATACCGATTCGTTAAGGCCTTTGGGACTCGGAAGAGTCCCATCTACATATGGAATTTACAGAATCGGTAAAATTACCGATTCGGTATTTTACCGAATCGGTAATTTTACCGATTCTGTAAATGTAGATTTACCTACATGTGGCCTTGGATTTAGGCCCCTACATACCGACCGGTACCAGCCGAAATCGGCCGTTACCGGTCTGTAAATGGCCTGAAATGGCCACCTACATCGGGCCCCAAATGTTTTAGCTTGGCTCTGGTGTGACTGGTGCACAGCTACCAGAAGAGCCTATTTTAAGGGACCTTTTATCAACAAATTCTAGAACCCACAGTGAACCCTTCATACATTCACACTTCTTTTTGTCACTATCATCAGTTGCATGACTGCACAGTGAAGTAGTCACTTCCCGCAATTACACTAGTCGCTACAGCATAGCTGGGAATGTAATCCTTTGGCTTGTGATGGCTTAAAGTGTGCTATCTGCTGTGCTCCTGACGGATGTACGCATCATATTAGCATGAATTGTTAGTCCAAGAACCTTCAGCTTCCTGGCTCTAGAAAGTTTGTTTTAGTTGAATTCTGTCTTTCTTTCTGTTTAATTTCTTGTTCTTTGTCTTCGTGCTCATTTGCCTCCCCCTGTCCTATCGCCTGAGATTCTTTCTTCCAAACTCTCTTGTCCCAATTATACCTCTCAGATTCTAAGAACTAGTGCAGTACTGTCTGAATGCAGGGCTACCTATGGATTTAGGATGAGGCTTACATCTTCAGATAACACATAGATACCACTAGTTAATATCCTATCATTTGGATCACTTTTTTAATTGTATGATGGAACAAATACTCCTTTTCCAGTTTCTTTTTAAACAATTTAAATTCTGTAATAAAATGTTGGTGCAAAAAATCATTGGCACATCTCTTAATATCTATGAAAGAACTGTACCGTAGTTTTGAGAATGGGGATGTCACCAAGATGAGCTTGTGCTTGTACTTCACTAGAGCTGTGTCTATCATGTGGCTGTTCTTCAGTCTCAGTAGACTTCAATTTGTGTATCTTTTTCCTTACGGCTTGTAACGGCTACAGAATACAAACAAATATATAACTGTTGTTTGTTGTAATAATATTTAAATCATGCTTAAGCTTCTGAAGGTTTCTGATGGCGATGCTGCTTGATCAAAGTGCACACTAAAGCCTAGAAAATGCCTACCAATCTATGTTCCTTTTTCACACTTCTCTTTCTAATCGTAGCATGTGTTAATTAAGCAACATTAGGCCCATCTAAAACTGTCTTGGTTATCAAAGCTTAGGCCAACCTGAAACTGGGTTGGCTGCTGGAGCTGGCATCCAAGGGCCAGATGTAGGTAAGTAACATTTACCGATTCCTAATTACTGAAAATTACCGAATTTTACCGATTCGGTAATTAAGAATCGGTAAATGTGAGGGGTGGGTATGTAGGGAATCCAGATGTTCCCTTTTTTCCGAATCGGTAAAGCCTATTGATTCCTATGGGCTTCAAAGCCCATAGGAATCAATAGGCTTTACCGATTCGGTATTTACCGAATCGGTAAATACCGAATTTCACAAGGGTGCAGGGGGTGTCACTTTGACACCCCCTGGCACCCCCTAAACAGGATTGGGTGCCATGTGGCAGGCATACAAGCCCTAGGGGCAGGTCTGCCTGCCACATGGCATAGGTGTGCATGCACACATGTGCATGCACACCGGAATCGGTATTTTACCATGAAGTTGGATTTCATGGTAAAATACCGATTCGTTAAGGCCTTTGGGACTCGGAAAAGTCCCATATACATATGGAATTTACAGAATCGGTAAAATTACCGGTTCGGTATTTTACCGAATCGGTAATTTTACCGATTCTGTAAATGTAGATTTACCTACATGTGGCCTTGGATTTAGGCCACTACATACCGATTGGCCATTTACCGACCGGTACCAGCCGAAATCGGCCGTTACCGGTCTGTAAATGGCCTGAAATGGCCACCTACATCGGGCCCCAAATGTTTTAGCTTGGCTCTGGTGTGACTGGTGCACAGCTACCAGAAGAGCCTATTTTAAGGGACCTTTTATCAACAAATTCTAGAAACCACAGTGAACCCTTCATACATTCACACTTCTTTTTGTCACTATCATCAGTTGCATGACTGCACAGTGAAGTAGTCACTTCCCGCAATTACACTAGTCGCTACAGCATAGCTGGGAATGTAATCCTTTGGCGTGTGATGGCTTAAGGAGTGCTATCTTCTGTGCTCCTGAGGGATGTACGCATCATATTAGCATGAATTGTTAGTCCAAGAACCTTCAGCTTCCTGGCTCTAGAAAGTTTGTTTTAGTTGAATTCTGTCTTTCTTTCTGTTTAATTTCTTGTTCTTTGACTTCGTGCTCATTTGCCTCTTCCTGTCCTATCGCCTGAGATTCATTCTTCCAAACTCTCTTGTTCCATTTATACCTCTCAGAGTCTAAGCACTAGTAAAGTACTGTCTGAATGCAGGGCAACCTATGGATTTAGGGTGAGGCTTACATCTTCAGACAACACATAGATACCACTAATTAATATCCTATCATTTGGATCACTTTTTTAATTGTATGATGGAACAAATACTCCTTTTCCAGTTTCTTTTTAAACAATGATAATTCTGTGATAAAATGTTAGTGCAATAAATCATTGATATACTTTTACATTTCTTGCAATGTTTATTCAAGGACACATCTCTTAATATATATGAAACAACTGTACCATCGTTTTGAGAATGGGGATGCCACCAAGATGGTCTGGTGTTTGTACTTCACTAGAGCTGTGTCTGTCATGTGGCTGTTCTTCAGTCTCAGTAGACTTCAATTTTTGGATCCGTTTCTTTATCAAAGTGCACACTAAAGCCTAGAAAATGCCTACCAATCTATGTGCAGTACTGTCTGAATGCAGGGCTACCTATGGATTTAGGATGAGGCTTACATCGTCAGATAACACATAGATACCAGTAGTTAATATCCTATCATTTGGATCACTTTTTTAATTGTATGATGGAACAAATACTCCTTTTCCAGATATCTTTTTAAACAATGATAATTCTGTAATAAAATGTTGGTGCAAAAAATCATTGACACATCTCTTGATATCTATGAAAGAACTGTACCGTAGTTTTGAGAATGGGGATGTCACCAAGATGAGCTTGTGCTTGTACTTCACTAGAGCTGTGTCTATCATGTGGCTGTTCTTCAGTCTCAGTAGACTTCAATTTGTGTATCTTTTTCCTTACGGCTTGTAACGGCTACAGAATACAAACAAATATATAACTGTTGTTTGTTGTAATAATATTTAAATCATGCTTAAGCTTCTGAAGGTTTCTGATGGCGATGCTGCTTGATCAAAGTGCACACTAAAGCCTAGAAAATGCCTACCAATCTATGTTCCTTTTTCACACTTCTCTTTCTAATCGTAGCATGTGTTAATTAAGCAACATTAGGCCCATCTAAAACTGTCTTGGTTATCACAGCTTAGGCCAACCTGAAACTGGGTTGGCTGCTGGAGCTGGCATCCAAGGGCCAGATGTAGGTAAGTAACATTTACCGATTCCTAATTACCGAAAATTACCGAATTTTACTGATTCGGTAATTAAGAATCGGTAAATGTGAGGGATGGGTATGTAGGGAATCCAGATGTTCCCTTTTACCAAATCGGTAAAGCCTATTGATTCCTATGGGCTTCAAAGCCCATAGGAATCAATAGGCTTTACCGATTCGGTATTTACCGAATCTGTAAATGCCGAATTTCACAAGGGTGCAGGGGGTGTCACTTTGACACCCCCTGGCACCCCCTAAACAGGATTGGGTGCCATGTGGCAGGCATACAAGCCCTAGGGGCAGGTCTGCCTGCCACATGGCATAGGTGTGCATGCACACATGTGCATGCACACCGGAATCGGTATTTTACCATCAAGTTGGATTTCATGGTAAAATACCGATTCGTTAAGGCCTTTGAGACTCGGAAGAGTCCCACCTACATATGGAATTTACAGAATCGGTAAAATTACCGATTCGGTATTTTACCGAATCGGTAATTTTACCGATTCTGTAAATGTAGATTTACCTACATGTGGCCTTGGATTTAGGCCCCTACATACTGATTGGCCATTTACCGACCGGTACCAGCTGAAATCGGCCGTTACCGGTCTGTAAATGGCCTAAAATGGCCACCTACATCGGGCCCCAAATGTTTTAGCTTGGCTCTGGTGTGACTGGTGCACAGCTACCAGAAGAACCTATTTTAAGGGACCTTTTATCAACAAATTCTAGAAACCACAGTGAACCCTTCATACATTCACACTTCTTTTTGTCACTATCATCAGTTGCATGACTGCACAGTGAAGTAGTCACTTCCCGCAATTACACTAGTCGCTACAGCATAGCTGGGAATGTAATCTTTTGGCTTGTGATGGCTTAAGGTGTGCTATCTGCTGTGCTCCTGACGGATGTACGCATCATATTAGCATGAATTGTTAGTCCAAGAACCTTCAGCTTCCTGGCTCTAGAAAGTTTGTTTTAGTTGAATTCTGTCTTTCTTTCTGTTTAATTTCTTGTTCTTTGACTTCGTGCTCATTTGCCTCTCCCTGTCCTATCGCCTGAGATTCTTTCTTCCAAACTCTCTTGTCCCAATTATACCTCTCAGATTCTAAGAACTAGTGCAGTACTGTCTGAATGCAGGGCTACCTATGGATTTAGGATGAGGCTTACATCGTCAGATAACACATAGATACCACTAGTTAATATCCTATCATTTGGATCACTTTTTTAATTGTATGATGGAACAAATACTCCTTTTCCAGTTTCTTTTTAAACAATTTAAATTCTGTAATAAAATGTTGGTGCAAAAAATCATTGGCACATCTCTTAATATCTATGAAAGAACTGTACCGTAGTTTTGAGAATGGGGATGTCACCAAGATGAGCTTGTGCTTGTACTTCACTAGAGCTGTGTCTATCATGTGGCTGTTCTTCAGTCTCAGTAGACTTCAATTTGTGTATCTTTTTCCTTACGGCTTGTAACGGCTACAGAATACAAACAAATATATAACTGTTGTTTGTTGTAATAATATTTAAATCATGCTTAAGCTTCTGAAGGTTTCTGATGGCGATGCTGCTTGATCAAAGTGCACACTAAAGCCTAGAAAATGCCTACCAATCTATGTTCCTTTTTCACACTTCTCTTTCTAATCGTAGCATGTGTTAATTAAGCAACATTAGGCCCATCTAAAACTGTCTTGGTTATCAAAGCTTAGGCCAACCTGAAACTGGGTTGGCTGCTGGAGCTGGCATCCAAGGGCCAGATGTAGGTAAGTAACATTTACCGATTCCTAATTACTGAAAATTACCGAATTTTACCGATTCGGTAATTAAGAATCGGTAAATGTGAGGGGTGGGTATGTAGGGAATCCAGATGTTCCCTTTTTTCCGAATCGGTAAAGCCTATTGATTCCTATGGGCTTCAAAGCCCATAGGAATCAATAGGCTTTACCGATTCGGTATTTACCGAATCGGTAAATACCGAATTTCACAAGGGTGTAGGGGGTGTCACTTTGACACCCCTTGGCACCCCCTAAACAGGATTGGGTGCCATGTGGCAGGCATACAAGCCCTAGGGGCAGGTCTGCCTGCCACATGGCATAGGTGTGCATGCACACATGTGCATGCACACCGGAATCGGTATTTTACCATGAAGTTGGATTTCATGGTAAAATACCGATTCGTTAAGGCCTTTGGGACTCGGAAAAGTCCCATCTACATATGGAATTTACAGAATCGGTAAAATTACCGGTTCGGTATTTTACCGAATCGGTAATTTTACCGATTCTGTAAATGTAGATTTACCTACATGTGGCCTTGGATTTAGGCCACTACATAGCGATTGGCCATTTACCGACCGGTAACAGCCGAAATCGGCCGTTACCGGTCTGTAAATGGCCTGAAATGGCCACCTACATCGGGCCCCAAATGTTTTAGCTTGGCTCTGGTGTGACTGGTGCACAGCTACCAGAAGAGCCTATTTTAAGGGACCTTTTATCAACAAATTCTAGAAACCACAGTGAACCCTTCATACATTCACACTTCTTTTTGTCACTATCATCAGTTGCATGACTGCACAGTGAAGTAGTCACTTCCCGCAATTACACTAGTCGCTACAGCATAGCTGGGAATGTAATCCTTTGGCGTGTGATGGCTTAAGGAGTGCTATCTTCTGTGCTCCTGAGGGATGTACGCATCATATTAGCATGAATTGTTAGTCCAAGAACCTTCAGCTTCCTGGCTCTAGAAAGTTTGTTTTAGTTGAATTCTGTCTTTCTTTCTGTTTAATTTCTTGTTCTTTGACTTCGTGCTCATTTGCCTCTTCCTGTCCTATCGCCTGAGATTCATTCTTCCAAACTCTCTTGTTCCATTTATACCTCTCACAGTCTAAGCACTAGTAAAGTACTGTCTGAATGCAGGGCAACCTATGGATTTAGGGTGAGGCTTATATCTTCAGATAACACATAGATACCACTAATTAATATCCTATCATTTGGATCACTTTTTTAATTGTATGATGGAACAAATACTCCTTTTCCAGTTTCTTTTTAAACAATGATAATTCTGTGATAAAATGTTGGTGCAATAAATCATTGATATACTTTTACATTTCTTGCAATGTTTATTCAAGGACACATCTCTTAATATATATGAAACAACTGTACCATCGTTTTGAGAATGGGGATGCCACCAAGATGGTCTGGTGTTTGTACTTCACTAGAGCTGTGTCTGTCATGTGGCTGTTCTTCAGTCTCAGTAGACTTCAATTTTTGGATCCGTTTCTTTATCAAAGTGCACACTAAAGCCTAGAAAATGCCTACCAATCTATGTGCAGTACTGTCTGAATGCAGGGCTACCTATGGATTTAGGATGAGGCTTACATCGTCAGATAACACATAGATACCAGTAGTTAATATCCTATCATTTGGATCACTTTTTTAATTGTATGATGGAACAAATACTCCTTTTCCAGATATCTTTTTAAACAATGATAATTCTGTAATAAAATGTTGGTGCAAAAAATCATTGACACATCTCTTGATATCTATGAAAGAACTGTACCGTAGTTTTGAGAATGGGGATGTCACCAAGATGAGCTTGTGCTTGTACTTCACTAGAGCTGTGTCTATCATGTGGCTGTTCTTCAGTCTCAGTAGACTTCAATTTGTGTATCTTTTTCCTTACGGCTTGTAACGGCTACAGAATACAAACAAATATATAACTGTTGTTTGTTGTAATAATATTTAAATCATGCTTAAGCTTCTGAAGGTTTCTGATGGCGATGCTGCTTGATCAAAGTGCACACTAAAGCCTAGAAAATGCCTACCAATCTATGTTCCTTTTTCACACTTCTCTTTCTAATCGTAGCATGTGTTAATTAAGCAACATTAGGCCCATCTAAAACTGTCTTGGTTATCAAAGCTTAGGCCAACCTGAAACTGGGTTGGCTGCTGGAGCTGGCATCCAAGGGCCAGATGTAGGTAAGTAACATTTACCGATTCCTAATTACCGAAAATTACCGAATTTTACCGATTCGGTAATTAAGAATCGGTAAATGTGAGGGATGGGTATGTAGGGAATCCAGATGTTCCCTTTTACCAAATCGGTAAAGCCTATTGATTCCTATGGGCTTCAAAGCCCATAGGAATCAATAAGCTTTACCGATTCGGTATTTACCGAATCTGTAAATGCCGAATTTCACAAGGGTGCAGGGGGTGTCACTTTGACACCCCCTGGCACCCCCTAAACAGGATTGGGTGCCATGTGGCAGGCATACAAGCCCTAGGGGCAGGTCTGCCTGCCACATGGCATAGGTGTGCATGCACACATGTGCATGCACACCGGAATCGGTATTTTACCATCAAGTTGGATTTCATGGTAAAATACCGATTCGTTAAGGCCTTTGAGACTCGGAAGAGTCCCACCTACATATGGAATTTACAGAATCGGTAAAATTACCGATTCGGTATTTTACCGAATCGGTAATTTTACCGATTCTGTAAATGTAGATTTACCTACATGTGGCCTTGGATTTAGGCCCCTACATACCGATTGGCCATTTACCGACCGGTACCAGCTGAAATCGGCCGTTACCGGTCTGTAAATGGCCTAAAATGGCCACCTACATCGGGCCCCAAATGTTTTAGCTTGGCTCTGGTGTGACTGGTGCACAGCTACCAGAAGAACCTATTTTAAGGGACCTTTTATCAACAAATTCTAGAAACCACAGTGAACCCTTCATACATTCACACTTCTTTTTGTCACTATCATCAGTTGCATGACTGCACAGTGAAGTAGTCACTTCCCGCAATTACACTAGTCGCTACAGCATAGCTGGGAATGTAATCTTTTGGCTTGTGATGGCTTAAGGTGTGCTATCTGCTGTGCTCCTGACGGATGTACGCATCATATTAGCATGAATTGTTAGTCCAAGAACCTTCAGCTTCCTGGCTCTAGAAAGTTTGTTTTAGTTGAATTCTGTCTTTCTTTCTGTTTAATTTCTTGTTCTTTGACTTCGTGCTCATTTGCCTCTCCCTGTCCTATCGCCTGAGATTCTTTCTTCCAAACTCTCTTGTCCCAATTATACCTCTCAGATTCTAAGAACTAGTGCAGTACTGTCTGAATGCAGGGCTACCTATGGATTTAGGATGAGGCTTACATCTTCAGATAACACATAGATACCACTAGTTAATATCCTATCATTTGGATCACTTTTTTAATTGTATGATGGAACAAATACTCCTTTTCCAGTTTCTTTTTAAACAATTTAAATTCTGTAATAAAATGTTGGTGCAAAAAATCATTGGCACATCTCTTAATATCTATGAAAGAACTGTACCGTAGTTTTGAGAATGGGGATGTCACCAAGATGAGCTTGTGCTTGTACTTCACTAGAGCTGTGTCTATCATGTGGCTGTTCTTCAGTCTCAGTAGACTTCAATTTGTGTATCTTTTTCCTTACGGCTTGTAACGGCTACAGAATACAAACAAATATATAACTGTTGTTTGTTGTAATAATATTTAAATCATGCTTAAGCTTCTGAAGGTTTCTGATGGCGATGCTGCTTGATCAAAGTGCACACTAAAGCCTAGTAAATGCCTACCAATCTATGTTCCTTTTTCACACTTCTCTTTCTAATCGTAGCATGTGTTAATTAAGCAACATTAGGCCCATCTAAAACTGTCTTGGTTATCAAAGCTTAGGCCAACCTGAAACTGGGTTGGCTGCTGGAGCTGGCATCCAAGGGCCAGATGTAGGTAAGTAACATTTACCGATTCCTAATTACTGAAAATTACCGAATTTTACCGATTCGGTAATTAAGAATCGGTAAATGTGAGGGGTGGGTATGTAGGGAATCCAGATGTTCCCTTTTTTCCGAATCGGTAAAGCCTATTGATTCCTATGGGCTTCAAAGCCCATAGGAATCAATAGGCTTTACCGATTCGGTATTTACCGAATCGGTAAATACCGAATTTCACAAGGGTGCAGGGGGTGTCACTTTGACACCCCCTGGCACCCCCTAAACAGGATTGGGTGCCATGTGGCAGGCATACAAGCCCTAGGGGCAGGTCTGCCTGCCACATGGCATAGGTGTGCATGCACACATGTGCATGCACACCGGAATCGGTATTTTACCATGAAGTTGGATTTCATGGTAAAATACCGATTCGTTAAGGCCTTTGGGACTCGGAAGAGTCCCATCTACATATGGAATTTACAGAATCGGTAAAATTACCGATTCGGTATTTTACCGAATCGGTAATTTTACCGATTCTGTAAATGTAGATTTACCTACATGTGGCCTTGGATTTAGGCCCCTACATACCGACCGGTACCAGCCGAAATCGGCCGTTACCGGTCTGTAAATGGCCTGAAATGGCCACCTACATCGGGCCCCAAATGTTTTAGCTTGGCTCTGGTGTGACTGGTGCACAGCTACCAGAAGAGCCTATTTTAAGGGACCTTTTATCAACAAATTCTAGAACCCACAGTGAACCCTTCATACATTCACACTTCTTTTTGTCACTATCAACAGTTGCATGACTGCACAGTGAAGTAGTCACTTCCCGCAATTACACTAGTCGCTACAGCATAGCTGGGAATGTAATCCTTTGGCTTGTGATGGCTTAAAGTGTGCTATCTGCTGTGCTCCTGACGGATGTACGCATCATATTAGCATGAATTGTTAGTCCAAGAACCTTCAGCTTCCTGGCTCTAGAAAGTTTGTTTTAGTTGAATTCTGTCTTTCTTTCTGTTTAATTTCTTGTTCTTTGTCTTCGTGCTCATTTGCCTCCCCCTGTCCTATCGCCTGAGATTCTTTCTTCCAAACTCTCTTGTCCCAATTATACCTCTCAGATTCTAAGAACTAGTGCAGTACTGTCTGAATGCAGGGCTACCTATGGATTTAGGATGAGGCTTACATCTTCAGATAACACATAGATACCACTAGTTAATATCCTATCATTTGGATCACTTTTTTAATTGTATGATGGAACAAATACTCCTTTTCCAGTTTCTTTTTAAACAATTTAAATTCTGTAATAAAATGTTGGTGCAAAAAATCATTGGCACATCTCTTAATATCTATGAAAGAACTGTACCGTAGTTTTGAGAATGGGGATGTCACCAAGATGAGCTTGTGCTTGTACTTCACTAGAGCTGTGTCTATCATGTGGCTGTTCTTCAGTCTCAGTAGACTTCAATTTGTGTATCTTTTTCCTTACGGCTTGTAACGGCTACAGAATACAAACAAATATATAACTGTTGTTTGTTGTAATAATATTTAAATCATGCTTAAGCTTCTGAAGGTTTCTGATGGCGATGCTGCTTGATCAAAGTGCACACTAAAGCCTAGAAAATGCCTACCAATCTATGTTCCTTTTTCACACTTCTCTTTCTAATCGTAGCATGTGTTAATTAAGCAACATTAGGCCCATCTAAAACTGTCTTGGTTATCAAAGCTTAGGCCAACCTGAAACTGGGTTGGCTGCTGGAGCTGGCATCCAAGGGCCAGATGTAGGTAAGTAACATTTACCGATTCCTAATTACTGAAAATTACCGAATTTTACCGATTCGGTAATTAAGAATCGGTAAATGTGAGGGGTGGGTATGTAGGGAATCCAGATGTTCCCTTTTTTCCGAATCGGTAAAGCCTATTGATTCCTATGGGCTTCAAAGCCCATAGGAATCAATAGGCTTTACCGATTCGGTATTTACCGAATCGGTAAATACCGAATTTCACAAGGGTGCAGGGGGTGTCACTTTGACACCCCCTGGCACCCCCTAAACAGGATTGGGTGCCATGTGGCAGGCATACAAGCCCTAGGGGCAGGTCTGCCTGCCACATGGCATAGGTGTGCATGCACACATGTGCATGCACACCGGAATCGGTATTTTACCATGAAGTTGGATTTCATGGTAAAATACCGATTCGTTAAGGCCTTTGGGACTCGGAAAAGTCCCATATACATATGGAATTTACAGAATCGGTAAAATTACCGGTTCGGTATTTTACCGAATCGGTAATTTTACCGATTCTGTAAATGTAGATTTACCTACATGTGGCCTTGGATTTAGGCCACTACATACCGATTGGCCATTTACCGACCGGTACCAGCCGAAATCGGCCGTTACCGGTCTGTAAATGGCCTGAAATGGCCACCTACATCGGGCCCCAAATGTTTTAGCTTGGCTCTGGTGTGACTGGTGCACAGCTACCAGAAGAGCCTATTTTAAGGGACCTTTTATCAACAAATTCTAGAAACCACAGTGAACCCTTCATACATTCACACTTCTTTTTGTCACTATCATCAGTTGCATGACTGCACAGTGAAGTAGTCACTTCCCGCAATTACACTAGTCGCTACAGCATAGCTGGGAATGTAATCCTTTGGCGTGTGATGGCTTAAGGAGTGCTATCTTCTGTGCTCCTGAGGGATGTACGCATCATATTAGCATGAATTGTTAGTCCAAGAACCTTCAGCTTCCTGGCTCTAGAAAGTTTGTTTTAGTTGAATTCTGTCTTTCTTTCTGTTTAATTTCTTGTTCTTTGACTTCGTGCTCATTTGCCTCTTCCTGTCCTATCGCCTGAGATTCATTCTTCCAAACTCTCTTGTTCCATTTATACCTCTCAGAGTCTAAGCACTAGTAAAGTACTGTCTGAATGCAGGGCAACCTATGGATTTAGGGTGAGGCTTACATCTTCAGACAACACATAGATACCACTAATTAATATCCTATCATTTGGATCACTTTTTTAATTGTATGATGGAACAAATACTCCTTTTCCAGTTTCTTTTTAAACAATGATAATTCTGTGATAAAATGTTAGTGCAATAAATCATTGATATACTTTTACATTTCTTGCAATGTTTATTCAAGGACACATCTCTTAATATATATGAAACAACTGTACCATCGTTTTGAGAATGGGGATGCCACCAAGATGGTCTGGTGTTTGTACTTCACTAGAGCTGTGTCTGTCATGTGGCTGTTCTTCAGTCTCAGTAGACTTCAATTTTTGGATCCGTTTCTTTATCAAAGTGCACACTAAAGCCTAGAAAATGCCTACCAATCTATGTGCAGTACTGTCTGAATGCAGGGCTACCTATGGATTTAGGATGAGGCTTACATCGTCAGATAACACATAGATACCAGTAGTTAATATCCTATCATTTGGATCACTTTTTTAATTGTATGATGGAACAAATACTCCTTTTCCAGATATCTTTTTAAACAATGATAATTCTGTAATAAAATGTTGGTGCAAAAAATCATTGACACATCTCTTGATATCTATGAAAGAACTGTACCGTAGTTTTGAGAATGGGGATGTCACCAAGATGAGCTTGTGCTTGTACTTCACTAGAGCTGTGTCTATCATGTGGCTGTTCTTCAGTCTCAGTAGACTTCAATTTGTGTATCTTTTTCCTTACGGCTTGTAACGGCTACAGAATACAAACAAATATATAACTGTTGTTTGTTGTAATAATATTTAAATCATGCTTAAGCTTCTGAAGGTTTCTGATGGCGATGCTGCTTGATCAAAGTGCACACTAAAGCCTAGAAAATGCCTACCAATCTATGTTCCTTTTTCACACTTCTCTTTCTAATCGTAGCATGTGTTAATTAAGCAACATTAGGCCCATCTAAAACTGTCTTGGTTATCACAGCTTAGGCCAACCTGAAACTGGGTTGGCTGCTGGAGCTGGCATCCAAGGGCCAGATGTAGGTAAGTAACATTTACCGATTCCTAATTACCGAAAATTACCGAATTTTACTGATTCGGTAATTAAGAATCGGTAAATGTGAGGGATGGGTATGTAGGGAATCCAGATGTTCCCTTTTACCAAATCGGTAAAGCCTATTGATTCCTATGGGCTTCAAAGCCCATAGGAATCAATAGGCTTTACCGATTCGGTATTTACCGAATCTGTAAATGCCGAATTTCACAAGGGTGCAGGGGGTGTCACTTTGACACCCCCTGGCACCCCCTAAACAGGATTGGGTGCCATGTGGCAGGCATACAAGCCCTAGGGGCAGGTCTGCCTGCCACATGGCATAGGTGTGCATGCACACATGTGCATGCACACCGGAATCAGTATTTTACCATCAAGTTGGATTTCATGGTAAAATACCGATTCGTTAAGGCCTTTGAGACTCGGAAGAGTCCCACCTACATATGGAATTTACAGAATCGGTAAAATTACCGATTCGGTATTTTACCGAATCGGTAATTTTACCGATTCTGTAAATGTAGATTTACCTACATGTGGCCTTGGATTTAGGCCCCTACATACTGATTGGCCATTTACCGACCGGTACCAGCTGAAATCGGCCGTTACCGGTCTGTAAATGGCCTAAAATGGCCACCTACATCGGGCCCCAAATGTTTTAGCTTGGCTCTGGTGTGACTGGTGCACAGCTACCAGAAGAACCTATTTTAAGGGACCTTTTATCAACAAATTCTAGAAACCACAGTGAACCCTTCATACATTCACACTTCTTTTTGTCACTATCATCAGTTGCATGACTGCACAGTGAAGTAGTCACTTCCCGCAATTACACTAGTCGCTACAGCATAGCTGGGAATGTAATCTTTTGGCTTGTGATGGCTTAAGGTGTGCTATCTGCTGTGCTCCTGACGGATGTACGCATCATATTAGCATGAATTGTTAGTCCAAGAACCTTCAGCTTCCTGGCTCTAGAAAGTTTGTTTTAGTTGAATTCTGTCTTTCTTTCTGTTTAATTTCTTGTTCTTTGACTTCGTGCTCATTTGCCTCTCCCTGTCCTATC
The DNA here is from genome assembly GCF_964263255.1 of Lissotriton vulgaris. NCBI lineage: Eukaryota > Metazoa > Chordata > Amphibia > Caudata > Salamandridae > Lissotriton > Lissotriton vulgaris. The sequence continues at coordinate 546,112,341 of NC_141699.1, read as the reverse complement.
GCCTGAGATTCTTTCTTCCAAACTCTCTTGTCCCAATTATACCTCTCAGATTCTAAGAACTAGTGCAGTACTGTCTGAATGCAGGGCTACCTATGGATTTAGGATGAGGCTTACATCTTCAGATAACACATAGATACCACTAGTTAATATCCTATCATTTGGATCACTTTTTTAATTGTATGATGGAACAAATACTCCTTTTCCAGTTTCTTTTTAAACAATTTAAATTCTGTAATAAAATGTTGGTGCAAAAAATCATTGGCACATCTCTTAATATCTATGAAAGAACTGTACCGTAGTTTTGAGAATGGGGATGTCACCAAGATGAGCTTGTGCTTGTACTTCACTAGAGCTGTGTCTATCATGTGGCTGTTCTTCAGTCTCAGTAGACTTCAATTTGTGTATCTTTTTCCTTACGGCTTGTAACGGCTACAGAATACAAACAAATATATAACTGTTGTTTGTTGTAATAATATTTAAATCATGCTTAAGCTTCTGAAGGTTTCTGATGGCGATGCTGCTTGATCAAAGTGCACACTAAAGCCTAGTAAATGCCTACCAATCTATGTTCCTTTTTCACACTTCTCTTTCTAATCGTAGCATGTGTTAATTAAGCAACATTAGGCCCATCTAAAACTGTCTTGGTTATCAAAGCTTAGGCCAACCTGAAACTGGGTTGGCTGCTGGAGCTGGCATCCAAGGGCCAGATGTAGGTAAGTAACATTTACCGATTCCTAATTACTGAAAATTACCGAATTTTACCGATTCGGTAATTAAGAATCGGTAAATGTGAGGGGTGGGTATGTAGGGAATCCAGATGTTCCCTTTTTTCCGAATCGGTAAAGCCTATTGATTCCTATGGGCTTCAAAGCCCATAGGAATCAATAGGCTTTACCGATTCGGTATTTACCGAATCGGTAAATACCGAATTTCACAAGGGTGCAGGGGGTGTCACTTTGACACCCCCTGGCACCCCCTAAACAGGATTGGGTGCCATGTGGCAGGCATACAAGCCCTAGGGGCAGGTCTGCCTGCCACATGGCATAGGTGTGCATGCACACATGTGCATGCACACCGGAATCGGTATTTTACCATGAAGTTGGATTTCATGGTAAAATACCGATTCGTTAAGGCCTTTGGGACTCGGAAGAGTCCCATCTACATATGGAATTTACAGAATCGGTAAAATTACCGATTCGGTATTTTACCGAATCGGTAATTTTACCGATTCTGTAAATGTAGATTTACCTACATGTGGCCTTGGATTTAGGCCCCTACATACCGACCGGTACCAGCCGAAATCGGCCGTTACCGGTCTGTAAATGGCCTGAAATGGCCACCTACATCGGGCCCCAAATGTTTTAGCTTGGCTCTGGTGTGACTGGTGCACAGCTACCAGAAGAACCTATTTTAAGGGACCTTTTATCAACAAATTCTAGAAACCACAGTGAACCCTTCATACATTCACACTTCTTTTTGTCACTATCATCAGTTGCATGACTGCACAGTGAAGTAGTCACTTCCCGCAATTACACTAGTCGCTACAGCATAGCTGGGAATGTAATCCTTTGGCTTGTGATGGCTTAAAGTGTGCTATCTGCTGTGCTCCTGACGGATGTACGCATCATATTAGCATGAATTGTTAGTCCAAGAACCTTCAGCTTCCTGGCTCTAGAAAGTTTGTTTTAGTTGAATTCTGTCTTTCTTTCTGTTTAATTTCTTGTTCTTTGTCTTCGTGCTCATTTGCCTCCCCCTGTCCTATCGCCTGAGATTCTTTCTTCCAAACTCTCTTGTCCCAATTATACCTCTCAGATTCTAAGAACTAGTGCAGTACTGTCTGAATGCAGGGCTACCTATGGATTTAGGATGAGGCTTACATCTTCAGATAACACATAGATACCACTAGTTAATATCCTATCATTTGGATCACTTTTTTAATTGTATGATGGAACAAATACTCCTTTTCCAGTTTCTTTTTAAACAATTTAAATTCTGTAATAAAATGTTGGTGCAAAAAATCATTGGCACATCTCTTAATATCTATGAAAGAACTGTACCGTAGTTTTGAGAATGGGGATGTCACCAAGATGAGCTTGTGCTTGTACTTCACTAGAGCTGTGTCTATCATGTGGCTGTTCTTCAGTCTCAGTAGACTTCAATTTGTGTATCTTTTTCCTTACGGCTTGTAACGGCTACAGAATACAAACAAATATATAACTGTTGTTTGTTGTAATAATATTTAAATCATGCTTAAGCTTCTGAAGGTTTCTGATGGCGATGCTGCTTGATCAAAGTGCACACTAAAGCCTAGAAAATGCCTACCAATCTATGTTCCTTTTTCACACTTCTCTTTCTAATCGTAGCATGTGTTAATTAAGCAACATTAGGCCCATCTAAAACTGTCTTGGTTATCAAAGCTTAGGCCAACCTGAAACTGGGTTGGCTGCTGGAGCTGGCATCCAAGGGCCAGATGTAGGTAAGTAACATTTACCGATTCCTAATTACTGAAAATTACCGAATTTTACCGATTCGGTAATTAAGAATCGGTAAATGTGAGGGGTGGGTATGTAGGGAATCCAGATGTTCCCTTTTTTCCGAATCGGTAAAGCCTATTGATTCCTATGGGCTTCAAAGCCCATAGGAATCAATAGGCTTTACCGATTCGGTATTTACCGAATCGGTAAATACCGAATTTCACAAGGGTGCAGGGGGTGTCACTTTGACACCCCCTGGCACCCCCTAAACAGGATTGGGTGCCATGTGGCAGGCATACAAGCCCTAGGGGCAGGTCTGCCTGCCACATGGCATAGGTGTGCATGCACACATGTGCATGCACACCGGAATCGGTATTTTACCATGAAGTTGGATTTCATGGTAAAATACCGATTCGTTAAGGCCTTTGGGACTCGGAAAAGTCCCATATACATATGGAATTTACAGAATCGGTAAAATTACCGGTTCGGTATTTTACCGAATCGGTAATTTTACCGATTCTGTAAATGTAGATTTACCTACATGTGGCCTTGGATTTAGGCCACTACATACCGATTGGCCATTTACCGACCGGTACCAGCCGAAATCGGCCGTTACCGGTCTGTAAATGGCCTGAAATGGCCACCTACATCGGGCCCCAAATGTTTTAGCTTGGCTCTGGTGTGACTGGTGCACAGCTACCAGAAGAGCCTATTTTAAGGGACCTTTTATCAACAAATTCTAGAAACCACAGTGAACCCTTCATACATTCACACTTCTTTTTGTCACTATCATCAGTTGCATGACTGCACAGTGAAGTAGTCACTTCCCGCAATTACACTAGTCGCTACAGCATAGCTGGGAATGTAATCCTTTGGCGTGTGATGGCTTAAGGAGTGCTATCTTCTGTGCTCCTGAGGGATGTACGCATCATATTAGCATGAATTGTTAGTCCAAGAACCTTCAGCTTCCTGGCTCTAGAAAGTTTGTTTTAGTTGAATTCTGTCTTTCTTTCTGTTTAATTTCTTGTTCTTTGACTTCGTGCTCATTTGCCTCTTCCTGTCCTATCGCCTGAGATTCATTCTTCCAAACTCTCTTGTTCCATTTATACCTCTCAGAGTCTAAGCACTAGTAAAGTACTGTCTGAATGCAGGGCAACCTATGGATTTAGGGTGAGGCTTACATCTTCAGACAACACATAGATACCACTAATTAATATCCTATCATTTGGATCACTTTTTTAATTGTATGATGGAACAAATACTCCTTTTCCAGTTTCTTTTTAAACAATGATAATTCTGTGATAAAATGTTAGTGCAATAAATCATTGATATACTTTTACATTTCTTGCAATGTTTATTCAAGGACACATCTCTTAATATATATGAAACAACTGTACCATCGTTTTGAGAATGGGGATGCCACCAAGATGGTCTGGTGTTTGTACTTCACTAGAGCTGTGTCTGTCATGTGGCTGTTCTTCAGTCTCAGTAGACTTCAATTTTTGGATCCGTTTCTTTATCAAAGTGCACACTAAAGCCTAGAAAATGCCTACCAATCTATGTGCAGTACTGTCTGAATGCAGGGCTACCTATGGATTTAGGATGAGGCTTACATCGTCAGATAACACATAGATACCAGTAGTTAATATCCTATCATTTGGATCACTTTTTTAATTGTATGATGGAACAAATACTCCTTTTCCAGATATCTTTTTAAACAATGATAATTCTGTAATAAAATGTTGGTGCAAAAAATCATTGACACATCTCTTGATATCTATGAAAGAACTGTACCGTAGTTTTGAGAATGGGGATGTCACCAAGATGAGCTTGTGCTTGTACTTCACTAGAGCTGTGTCTATCATGTGGCTGTTCTTCAGTCTCAGTAGACTTCAATTTGTGTATCTTTTTCCTTACGGCTTGTAACGGCTACAGAATACAAACAAATATATAACTGTTGTTTGTTGTAATAATATTTAAATCATGCTTAAGCTTCTGAAGGTTTCTGATGGCGATGCTGCTTGATCAAAGTGCACACTAAAGCCTAGAAAATGCCTACCAATCTATGTTCCTTTTTCACACTTCTCTTTCTAATCGTAGCATGTGTTAATTAAGCAACATTAGGCCCATCTAAAACTGTCTTGGTTATCACAGCTTAGGCCAACCTGAAACTGGGTTGGCTGCTGGAGCTGGCATCCAAGGGCCAGATGTAGGTAAGTAACATTTACCGATTCCTAATTACCGAAAATTACCGAATTTTACTGATTCGGTAATTAAGAATCGGTAAATGTGAGGGATGGGTATGTAGGGAATCCAGATGTTCCCTTTTACCAAATCGGTAAAGCCTATTGATTCCTATGGGCTTCAAAGCCCATAGGAATCAATAGGCTTTACCGATTCGGTATTTACCGAATCTGTAAATGCCGAATTTCACAAGGGTGCAGGGGGTGTCACTTTGACACCCCCTGGCACCCCCTAAACAGGATTGGGTGCCATGTGGCAGGCATACAAGCCCTAGGGGCAGGTCTGCCTGCCACATGGCATAGGTGTGCATGCACACATGTGCATGCACACCGGAATCAGTATTTTACCATCAAGTTGGATTTCATGGTAAAATACCGATTCGTTAAGGCCTTTGAGACTCGGAAGAGTCCCACCTACATATGGAATTTACAGAATCGGTAAAATTACCGATTCGGTATTTTACCGAATCGGTAATTTTACCGATTCTGTAAATGTAGATTTACCTACATGTGGCCTTGGATTTAGGCCCCTACATACTGATTGGCCATTTACCGACCGGTACCAGCTGAAATCGGCCGTTACCGGTCTGTAAATGGCCTAAAATGGCCACCTACATCGGGCCCCAAATGTTTTAGCTTGGCTCTGGTGTGACTGGTGCACAGCTACCAGAAGAACCTATTTTAAGGGACCTTTTATCAACAAATTCTAGAAACCACAGTGAACCCTTCATACATTCACACTTCTTTTTGTCACTATCATCAGTTGCATGACTGCACAGTGAAGTAGTCACTTCCCGCAATTACACTAGTCGCTACAGCATAGCTGGGAATGTAATCTTTTGGCTTGTGATGGCTTAAGGTGTGCTATCTGCTGTGCTCCTGACGGATGTACGCATCATATTAGCATGAATTGTTAGTCCAAGAACCTTCAGCTTCCTGGCTCTAGAAAGTTTGTTTTAGTTGAATTCTGTCTTTCTTTCTGTTTAATTTCTTGTTCTTTGACTTCGTGCTCATTTGCCTCTCCCTGTCCTATCGCCTGAGATTCTTTCTTCCAAACTCTCTTGTCCCAATTATACCTCTCAGATTCTAAGAACTAGTGCAGTACTGTCTGAATGCAGGGCTACCTATGGATTTAGGATGAGGCTTACATCTTCAGATAACACATAGATACCACTAGTTAATATCCTATCATTTGGATCACTTTTTTAATTGTATGATGGAACAAATACTCCTTTTCCAGTTTCTTTTTAAACAATTTAAATTCTGTAATAAAATGTTGGTGCAAAAAATCATTGGCACATCTCTTAATATCTATGAAAGAACTGTACCGTAGTTTTGAGAATGGGGATGTCACCAAGATGAGCTTGTGCTTGTACTTCACTAGAGCTGTGTCTATCATGTGGCTGTTCTTCAGTCTCAGTAGACTTCAATTTGTGTATCTTTTTCCTTACGGCTTGTAACGGCTACAGAATACAAACAAATATATAACTGTTGTTTGTTGTAATAATATTTAAATCATGCTTAAGCTTCTGAAGGTTTCTGATGGCGATGCTGCTTGATCAAAGTGCACACTAAAGCCTAGTAAATGCCTACCAATCTATGTTCCTTTTTCACACTTCTCTTTCTAATCGTAGCATGTGTTAATTAAGCAACATTAGGCCCATCTAAAACTGTCTTGGTTATCAAAGCTTAGGCCAACCTGAAACTGGGTTGGCTGCTGGAGCTGGCATCCAAGGGCCAGATGTAGGTAAGTAACATTTACCGATTCCTAATTACTGAAAATTACCGAATTTTACCGATTCGGTAATTAAGAATCGGTAAATGTGAGGGGTGGGTATGTAGGGAATCCAGATGTTCCCTTTTTTCCGAATCGGTAAAGCCTATTGATTCCTATGGGCTTCAAAGCCCATAGGAATCAATAGGCTTTACCGATTCGGTATTTACCGAATCGGTAAATACCGAATTTCACAAGGGTGCAGGGGGTGTCACTTTGACACCCCCTGGCACCCCCTAAACAGGATTGGGTGCCATGTGGCAGGCATACAAGCCCTAGGGGCAGGTCTGCCTGCCACATGGCATAGGTGTGCATGCACACATGTGCATGCACACCGGAATCGGTATTTTACCATGAAGTTGGATTTCATGGTAAAATACCGATTCGTTAAGGCCTTTGGGACTCGGAAGAGTCCCATCTACATATGGAATTTACAGAATCGGTAAAATTACCGATTCGGTATTTTACCGAATCAGTAATTTTACCGATTCTGTAAATGTAGATTTACCTACATGTGGCCTTGGATTTAGGCCCCTACATACCGACCGGTACCAGCCGAAATCGGCCGTTACCGGTCTGTAAATGGCCTGAAATGGCCACCTACATCGGGCCCCAAATGTTTTAGCTTGGCTCTGGTGTGACTAGTGCACAGCTACCAGAAGAGCCTATTTTAAGGGACCTTTTATCAACAAATTCTAGAACCCACAGTGAACCCTTCATACATTCACACTTCTTTTTGTCACTATCATCAGTTGCATGACTGCACAGTGAAGTAGTCACTTCCCGCAATTACACTAGTCGCTACAGCATAGCTGGGAATGTAATCCTTTGGCTTGTGATGGCTTAAAGTGTGCTATCTGCTGTGCTCCTGACGGATGTACGCATCATATTAGCATGAATTGTTAGTCCAAGAACCTTCAGCTTCCTGGCTCTAGAAAGTTTGTTTTAGTTGAATTCTGTCTTTCTTTCTGTTTAATTTCTTGTTCTTTGACTTCGTGCTCATTTGCCTCCCCCTGTCCTATCGCCTGAGATTCTTTCTTCCAAACTCTCTTGTCCCAATTATACCTCTCAGATTCTAAGAACTAGTGCAGTACTGTCTGAATGCAGGGCTACCTATGGATTTAGGATGAGGCTTACATCTTCAGATAACACATAGATACCACTAGTTAATATCCTATCATTTGGATCACTTTTTTAATTGTATGATGGAACAAATACTCCTTTTCCAGTTTCTTTTTAAACAATTTAAATTCTGTAATAAAATGTTGGTGCAAAAAATCATTGGCACATCTCTTAATATCTATGAAAGAACTGTACCGTAGTTTTGAGAATGGGGATGTCACCAAGATGAGCTTGTGCTTGTACTTCACTAGAGCTGTGTCTATCATGTGGCTGTTCTTCAGTCTCAGTAGACTTCAATTTGTGTATCTTTTTCCTTACGGCTTGTAACGGCTACAGAATACAAACAAATATATAACTGTTGTTTGTTGTAATAATATTTAAATCATGCTTAAGCTTCTGAAGGTTTCTGATGGCGATGCTGCTTGATCAAAGTGCACACTAAAGCCTAGAAAATGCCTACCAATCTATGTTCCTTTTTCACACTTCTCTTTCTAATCGTAGCATGTGTTAATTAAGCAACATTAGGCCCATCTAAAACTGTCTTGGTTATCAAAGCTTAGGCCAACCTGAAACTGGGTTGGCTGCTGGAGCTGGCATCCAAGGGCCAGATGTAGGTAAGTAACATTTACCGATTCCTAATTACTGAAAATTACCGAATTTTACCGATTCGGTAATTAAGAATCGGTAAATGTGAGGGGTGGGTATGTAGGGAATCCAGATGTTCCCTTTTTTCCGAATCGGTAAAGCCTATTGATTCCTATGGGCTTCAAAGCCCATAGGAATCAATAGGCTTTACCGATTCGGTATTTACCGAATCGGTAAATACCGAATTTCACAAGGGTGCAGGGGGTGTCACTTTGACACCCCCTGGCACCCCCTAAACAGGATTGGGTGCCATGTGGCAGGCATACAAGCCCTAGGGGCAGGTCTGCCTGCCACATGGCATAGGTGTGCATGCACACATGTGCATGCACACCGGAATCGGTATTTTACCATGAAGTTGGATTTCATGGTAAAATACCGATTCGTTAAGGCCTTTGGGACTCGGAAAAGTCCCATCTACATATGGAATTTACAGAATCGGTAAAATTACCGGTTCGGTATTTTACCGAATCGGTAATTTTACCGATTCTGTAAATGTAGATTTACCTACATGTGGCCTTGGATTTAGGCCACTACATACCGATTGGCCATTTACCGACCGGTAACAGCCGAAATCGGCCGTTACCGGTCTGTAAATGGCCTGAAATGGCCACCTACATCGGGCCCCAAATGTTTTAGCTTGGCTCTGGTGTGACTGGTGCACAGCTACCAGAAGAGCCTATTTTAAGGGACCTTTTATCAACAAATTCTAGAAACCACAGTGAACCCTTCATACATTCACACTTCTTTTTGTCACTATCATCAGTTGCATGACTGCACAGTGAAGTAGTCACTTCCCGCAATTACACTAGTCGCTACAGCATAGCTGGGAATGTAATCCTTTGGCGTGTGATGGCTTAAGGAGTGCTATCTTCTGTGCTCCTGAGGGATGTACGCATCATATTAGCATGAATTGTTAGTCCAAGAACCTTCAGCTTCCTGGCTCTAGAAAGTTTGTTTTAGTTGAATTCTGTCTTTCTTTCTGTTTAATTTCTTGTTCTTTGACTTCGTGCTCATTTGCCTCTTCCTGTCCTATCGCCTGAGATTCATTCTTCCAAACTCTCTTGTTCCATTTATACCTCTCAGAGTCTAAGCACTAGTAAAGTACTGTCTGAATGCAGGGCAACCTATGGATTTAGGGTGAGGCTTACATCTTCAGACAACACATAGATACCACTAATTAATATCCTATCATTTGGATCACTTTTTTAATTGTATGATGGAACAAATACTCCTTTTCCAGTTTCTTTTTAAACAATGATAATTCTGTGATAACATGTTAGTGCAATAAATCATTGATATACTTTTACATTTCTTGCAATGTTTATTCAAGGACACATCTCTTAATATATATGAAACAACTGTACCATCGTTTTGAGAATGGGGATGCCACCAAGATGGTCTGGTGTTTGTACTTCACTAGAGCTGTGTCTGTCATGTGGCTGTTCTTCAGTCTCAGTAGACTTCAATTTTTGGATCCGTTTCTTTATCAAAGTGCACACTAAAGCCTAGAAAATGCCTACCAATCTATGTGCAGTACTGTCTGAATGCAGGGCTACCTATGGATTTAGGATGAGGCTTACATCGTCAGATAACACATAGATACCAGTAGTTAATATCCTATCATTTGGATCACTTTTTTAATTGTATGATGGAACAAATACTCCTTTTCCAGATATCTTTTTAAACAATGATAATTCTGTAATAAAATGTTGGTGCAAAAAATCATTGACACATCTCTTGATATCTATGAAAGAACTGTACCGTAGTTTTGAGAATGGGGATGTCACCAAGATGGGCTTGTGCTTGTACTTCACTAGAGCTGTGTCTATCATGTGGCTGTTCTTCAGTCTCAGTAGACTTCAATTTGTGTATCTTTTTCCTTACGGCTTGTAACGGCTACAGAATACAAACAAATATATAACTGTTGTTTGTTGTAATAATATTTAAATCATGCTTAAGCTTCTGAAGGTTTCTGATGGCGAGGCTGCTTGATCAAAGTGCACACTAAAGCCTAGAAAATGCCTACCAATCTATGTTCCTTTTTCACACTTCTCTTTCTAATCGTAGCATGTGTTAATTAAGCAACATAGGCCCATCTAAAACTGTCTTGGTTATCAAAGCTTAGGCCAACCTGAAACTGGGTTGGCTGCTGGAGCTGGCATCCAAGGGCCAGATGTAGGTAAGTAACATTTACCGATTCCTAATTACCGAAAATTACCGAATTTTACCAATTCGGTAATTAAGAATCGGTAAATGTGAGGGATGGGTATGTAGGGAATCCAGATGTTCCCTTTTACCAAATCGGTAAAGCCTATTGATTCCTATGGGCTTCAAAGCCCATAGGAATCAATAGGCTTTACCGATTCGGTATTTACCGAATCTGTAAATGCCGAATTTCACAAGGGTGCAGGGGGTGTCACTTTGACATCCCCTGGCACCCCCTAAACAGGATTGGGTGCCATGTGGCAGGCATACAAGCCCTAGGGGCAGGTCTGCCTGCCACATGGCATAGGTGTGCATGCACACATGTGCATGCACACCGGAATCGGTATTTTACCATGAAGTTGGATTTCATGGTAAAATACCGATTCGTTAAGGCCTTTGAGACTCGGAAGAGTCCCACCTACATATGGAATTTACAGAATCGGTAAAATTACCGATTCGGAATTTTACCGAATCGGTAATTTTACCGATTCTGTAAATGTAGATTTACCTACATGTGGCCTTGGATTTAGGCCCCTACATACCGATTGGCCTTTTACCGACCGGTACCAGCCAAAATCGGCCGTTACCGGTCTGTAAATGGCCTGAAATGGCCACCTACATCGGGCCCCAAATGTTTTAGCTTGGCTCTGGTGTGACTGGTGCACAGCTACCAGAAGAGCCTATTTTAAGGGACCTTTTATCAACAAATTCTAGAAACCACAGTGAACCCTTCATACATTCACACTTCTTTTTGTCACTATCATCAGTTGCATGACTGCACAGTGAAGTAGTCACTTCCCGCAATTACACTAGTCGCTACAGCATAGCTGGGAATGTAATCCTTTGGCTTGTGATGGCTTAAGGTGTGCTATCTGCTGTGCTCCTGACGGATGTACGCATCATATTAGCATGAATTGTTAGTCCAAGAACCTTCAGCTTCCTGGCTCTAGAAAGTTTGTTTTAGTTGAATTCTGTCTTTCTTTCTGTTTAATTTCTTGTTCTTTGACTTCGTGCTCATTTGCCTCTCCCTGTCCTATCGCCTGAGATTCTTTCTTCCAAACTCTCTTGTCCCAATTATACCTCTCAGATTCTAAGAACTAGTGCAGTACTGTCTGAATGCAGGGCTACCTATGGATTTAGGATGAGGCTTACATCTTCAGATAACACATAGATACCACTAGTTAATATCCTATCATTTGGATCACTTTTTTAATTGTATGATGGAACAAATACTCCTTTTCCAGTTTCTTTTTAAACAATTTAAATTCTGTAATAAAATGTTGGTGCAAAAAATCATTGGCACATCTCTTAATATCTACGAAAGAACTGTACCGTAGTTTTGAGAATGGGGATGTCACCAAGATGAGCTTGTGCCTGTACTTCACTAGAGCTGTGTCTATCATGTGGCTGTTCTTCAGTCTCAGTAGACTTCAATTTGTGTATCTTTTTCCTTACGGCTTGTAACGGCTACAGAATACAAACAAATATATAACTGTTGTTTGTTGTAATAATATTTAAATCATGCTTAAGCTTCTGAAGGTTTCTGATGGCGATGCTGCTTGATCAAAGTGCACACTAAAGCCTTGAAAATGCCTACCAATCTATGTTCCTTTTTCACACTTCTCTTTCTAATCGTAGCATGTGTTAATTAAGCAACATTAGGCCCATCTAAAACTGTCTTGGTTATCAAAGCTTAGGCCAACCTGAAACTGGGTTGGCTGCTGGAGCTGGCATCCAAGGGCCAGATGTAGGTAAGTAACATTTACCGATTCCTAATTACTGAAAATTACCGAATTTTACCGATTCGGTAATTAAGAATCGGTAAATGTGAGGGGTGGGTATGTAGGGAATCCAGATGTTCCCTTTTTTCCGAATCGATAAAGCCTATTGATTCCTATGGGCTTCAAAGCCCATAGGAATCAATAGGCTTTACCGATTCGGTATTTACCGAATCGGTAAATACCGAATTTCACAAGGGTGCAGGGGGTGTCACTTTGACACCCCCTGGCACCCCCTAAACAGGATTGGGTGCCATGTGGCAGGCATACAAGCCCTAGGGGCAGGTCTGCCTGCCACATGGCATAGGTGTGCATGCACACATGTGCATGCACACCGGAATCGGTATTTTACCATGAAGTTGGATTTCATGGTAAAATACCGATTCGTTAAGGCCTTTGGGACTCGGAAGAGTCCCATCTACATATGGAATTTACAGAATCGGTAAAATTACCAATTCGGTATTTTACCGAATCGGTAATTTTACCGATTCTGTAAATGTAGATTTACCTACATGTGGCCTTGGATTTAGGCCCCTACATACCGATTGGCCATTTACCGACCGGTACCAGCTGAAATCGGCCGTTACCGGTCTGTAAATGGCCTGAAATGGCCACCTACATCGGGCCCCAAATGTTTTAGCTTGGCTCTGGTGTGACTGGTGCACAGCTACCAGAAGAGCCTATTTTAAGGGACCTTTTATCAACAAATTCTAGAAACCACAGTGAACCCTTCATACATTCACACTTCTTTTTGTCACTATCATCAGTTGCATGACTGCACAGTGAAGTAGTCACTTCTCGCAATTACACTAGTCGCTACAGCATAGCTGGGAATGTAATCCTTTGGCGTGTGATGGCTTAAGGTGTGCTATCTTCTGTGCTCCTGAGGGATGTACGCATCATATTAGCATGAATTGTTAGTCCAAGAACCTTCAGCTTCCTGGCTCTAGAAAGTTTGTTTTAGTTGAATTCTGTCTTTCTTTCTGTTTAATTTCTTGTTCTTTGACTTCGTGCTCATTTGCCTCCCCCTGTCCTATCGCCCGAGATTCTTTCTTCCAAACTCTCTTGTCCCATTTATACCTCTCAGGATTCTAAGAACTAGTGCAGTACTGTCTGAATGCAGGGCTAACTATGGATTTAGGATGAGGCTTACATCTTCAGATAACACATAGATACAACTAGTTAATATCCTTTCATTTGGATCACTTTTTTAATTGTATGATGGAACAAATACTCCTTTTCCAGATTTCTCTTTAAACAATGATAATTCTGTAATAAAATGTTGGTGCAATAAATCATTGATGAACAAATTACTTCGGTAACGATATATCTGTAAGAAACAGTAGTTAGTATTAGATTCCTTACCTTAGAATATCCCCAGGCGTCAGACTGGATCCAGAAATTTTTGCAGTACCCTTGCGCATCGGTAGGCGTAGTCTACGGCCCTGCATCCCGTCGTGGGCGCCGTGATGACGTCGTCGGAGTACTTAGACGCCGCCTCCGCGTGCTGGCGTCAGTTCTTAGACACAGCTTTTCCGGGCCAGTAACGAAGAGCCATGTTAAAAACCAACATTGGTGCCATTGAAACTAGGGGCCTCATTTATGAGGCCTTGCGTCAGTTTTGCGCTGCGGATGCGTCACTTTTTGTGACGCATCTGTGGCGTAAAACATGCGCCTTGTTGCGCCATATTTAAAAAGTGACGCATCTAGGTAGATGCGTCACTTTTTAAACCCCTGCGCCACATTATACCTGCGTCAGGTATAATGTATGCAGAGGGGGCGTTCCCCCGCAAAAAGCCTTGTAATAGTGACGCAGTGAAATCTATGAGATTTCACTGCGTCACTTTTAGGATGCTGTTGCGTCAAAATCTTGCGCCTGCCTCACAGCAGGCGTAAGACTGACGCAAGCCCTTTCACATGGGGCTTTCCCCATGTGAAAGGACGCATTGCTGGAGATGCGTCACTTTTGTGACACACTCCAGCAATGCGTCACTTTTGCGCTTACAGATGCGTCAGAAATACTGACATATCTGTAAGTCCTTGCGACATGATGCGTCATACATTAAATATGACGCATCATTGGTGTCGCAAGGAGTGCGCAGTGAAAAGTGACGCATCGCTGTTTTCACGCAGCGATGCGTCACTTTTCATAAATGAGGCCCTAGGGCCCTGAGAGGGGATGACCTTAACCCTAGATATCAGTTCGCAGAACGGGGAGGATGGATGGGGCGGTAAGGAATCTAATACTAACTAATGTTTCTTACAGATATATCGTTACCGAAGATAAGTAACTTGTTCATCTGAAAGAAACAGGTTAGTATTAGATTCCTTACCTTAGGATAGATACCCCAGCAATACCAACCCCGGTGGTGGGTCTACGAACTAATAATCACACCAGAAAGTCCTGGAGGACAGAACGGCCAAAGAAGCCATCCCTCCGGACTTGGCTGTCCAGGCAGTAGTATCTTGCAAACGTGTGCAGCGATGCCCACGTAGCTGCCTGACCGATGTCAAATTACAGTGAATGATCTTTGTAATAATGATAGGACAGTTCCCCCAATAATTCCTACTAAAAAATTGTGTGATTCACTGAATGTTTTTTTTAGGGAAAAAATCGTCACCATAAAACAGAATATAATTAGCTCTCCCACCCCAATTCCACTAGATGACATATTTTATAATCCCTTTACACTAGACACCTTTTTTCCCATTGAGCCTAAAACTTTTTATGATCTTCTCACGTGTGTTAAATCTGGATCGCCTGATGATATTTGCCCGCCCTATATCTTTAAAGAAATAGGACTTGCTATCCCTCAAAGTATTCTCCCTTTATTAAATGAATCACTCGTACAGGGCAAGGTACCTAGTAGGTGTAAGCGTGCTTTGCTGATCCCGTTTACCAAAAAATCTGGCATTGACCCATATGATCTTACGAATTACAGGCTGATTTCCCTTTTACCCTATTTATCAAAAATTTTGGAAGCCCATGTCTCTAACTGCCTCTCAAATTTTATCGAATCAACTGAATATCTGGAACCGAACCAGGCAGGCTTTCGACCATGCCATTCGACCGAGACAGTGATACTGGCGGTCCAGAACACCCTGAGATCTAACGCAGACAGAGACGCTCATCAGGCATTGGTGCTCCTGGATCTGTCGGCTGCGTTCGACACGGTTGACTTTTCTATTCTTGTCAACCATGTCGAGCAGGCTGGCCTCAGGGGCCCTGCCCTGAGCTGGCTGAAGTCCTTCATCTCCGAAAGCACTCAATCTGTTAGACTGGGGACATTTACAGCCCCAAAAACTGTCTCTACCTGTGGAGTTCCGCAGGGATCATGCTTGTCCCCGCTACTTTTTAATTTGTATTTACGCCCTCTATTGTATTCTCTGAAAAACCACAAAGTTACAATATTTAACTATGCAGACGACTTGCAACTTGTTTTCTCTCTGGACTCCCCTGATGCCATGGTTGAATTTAAAAAAACTATGTCCCATATCCAGAGATGGATGAATCTGAACCACCTGAAGCACCTGAAGCAAGACAGAACTTATCTTGCCTGGGAAAAGTGAAATTAGCTGGGGACCCCATTTCTGGCCATCTGATATGGGAACTCCTCCCACCAAATCCCACACTGTGAAGAGCTTAGAGGTGACTGTTAGTGAGGATCTATCGCTTAAAGGTCATATAGGGACAGTAGTTTCCTCTAGTTTCTTTCAACTGAGAAAAATAAAGAAAATTGCCCATTTTCTAACTCACTCAGCTTTGATTCAGGTAACCATCGCTTTGGTTTTATCTCGGATTGATTTTTCTAATAGTTTGTACCTAGGTCTTCCAGCAGGTCAGCTAAAGAGATTATAGTATGTCCAGAATAGGGCTCCCGGTTTTATGGTATTTATTTTTTTGTCATTTCCGTCTGTATTTATCCATATTTATTTTTTGGGCCTTTTTTCTGTATTTATCCACATTTATTTTTGCCACGAGCAAAAGATGAAGCTACAGCTAGTATTTTTCCACATTTATTTATATTGAAAATGCACACATGCACTCACTTAAACTAGCGATTTGTTGTGGCCTTAGCAGTGCAGTGGAGTCAGGGGCATTGGGCGAGGCTACGGCATGATGTTGGCGCCCCTAGGTGGAGAAGGGGCAGGTGAGAGCCCAGACAGCACCGATGTGTGAGTGAGAATTTTGGGGACTAGTTACCGTAATAGGGTAGTACTAGAGAGGAAGTAGCAGACCCCAAATATTGTTCTCTTCATATAGAGAATAGAACAAGACAGTACTGGCTTCTGAGCAGCTGAAGCCCTTTGAGCCCAATGGGCTTTGCGCGCATGGTATTCCATTGTGCAAGATACAGGTCCCACGTTCAATCTCTGTGCAGTCTCGGTTTTTAACACTTCCAAAGTTCGGCACATTATCCCATTTGCAGTGCTATGAATCAGTAAGAATTTGGCAGCAAGCACTACACAAACAAGTATTTGCAATGCAATCGGTCTTGCATTTGCAAGAGTTTAAGTTATTGGCATTGTAAATGACAAAGGGCCATATGTAGGTAAATGGCATTTACCGAATCGTAAATACCGAATTTTACCGATTCGGTATTTACAATTCGGTAAATGCCATGTAGGTAATTATTCTGTAAATATTACCGAATCGGTAATATGCGGTAATTACCGAATCGGTATTTACCGATTCGGTAATTGCCATTGATTCCTATGGGCCTTGATGCCCATAGGAATCAATGGCAATTACCGAATCGGTAAATACTGATTCGGTAATTTTACCGATTTGTCAAGGGGGACAGGGTGTCACTTTGACACCCTGTTGCACCCCTGATTTTGGCTTGTGTGCAATGTGACACACATACATGCCCTTAGGGCATGTATGTGTGCCACATGGCACAGGTGTACATGCACAGATGTGCATGTACACAGAAATTCGTTATTTACCATGCCATTGTATTTCATGGTAAATAACGAATTTCTAAGGGCCTGTGGCACTGTTTCCAGTGCCACCTACATCCCAAATTACCGATTCTGTACATTTACCGAATCGGTACTTTACCGATTCGGTAAAATTACCGATTCGGTAAATATACAGAATCGGTAATTTTCAGGCCCCCTACATCTGGAATTACGAATACCAGTCGGTAACGGCCGAAATCGGCCGTTACCGACTGGTATTTGGCCACCTACATATGGCCCAACGTGTTATATTTATCTGTTTTGAAAAACACAAATAAAGGGCATGTCATCTACAATGACAATAGCTCAAACTCTCGCAAATGTGAGACCTATTGCATTGCAATTGATTATTATTATTATTATTTGTCATCTGGGTGATGGGGACACAATGAGAACAATTATGAAATATAGACGAGACACACTGGAAGAGGCTGCATTTGGGGGAGAGGGGAGAGTTAAGCAAGCTAGATTGCCTTTTAATTTTATCTCTCACCATACTCACGTTCTGTGAAAAAATTAATTTACTATTATAGTTGACACAATACCGGTTTGCCAAACTGAAATTGGAAAGAAACACTGCAGTCCCAGGTGTGACTGTGTGTAAGCACCTGTCCATGAGTAAGGGAGTTGCTATGCCTCCTTCGTTGACTTTTGTGTAATATTTAACAGGGTGAACTAATGTTTGTGGGGAAAATTGCCAGCGACAAAGAGCTTTTACACGCAACAACTAAAGTGATGCCATTCAAGACCAGGGCAAGTAAGAAATGTGCAGTTCGTTTCATAGAACCTTCCTGCAAAACTGTCTCACTTGGCTTCATTGCTAAACTCACTACAAGAGGACTAAAGCACTCCTGCCACAGAGGATCCTCCTAATTCCCGCCCAAGCACCTCCCCAACAACACTATGCACGCTCTTGTCTGCAAGCCAACAGCATCACAATGTGTGGAGCGCCTGTGTAAATACAAAATAACAGCATACGGACCCAAGCTGTTCGTGATTTAAGCTGCTCGTGATTTGCGTTGCCAGAACTCCATCAAACTTTAAGAAGGTGGGATGCGAGGATTATGCATTCTTATATAATATTATTTCCAGCAGGAACACTTTTATCTTGCCAAAACACGGGCCAAAGGGCATTCGCGGATTGTGTCAAAAAGGCCAGGACACTTCTAGAGGGGATTACAAAGAATAAGTGCTGTAAATCGGAGCACGTAAATATGCGTGCTAACAGCTCACACCGAGGAAAACTGGAAAACGCACCAGGCACTATAAACGGATTAAAACTACGGCTCCAAACAGCTAAAAAAAAAAACTAAGAAATAATGACACACAGCTGATAAAAAAAATACAATGACTGATAAGTGGACCTGATTGCAAACAACACTGCTGCTGAGACTTGATGAAGCGGGTGGCATACAACCAGACAGCATATTACTGAGCCGTGATGTGACTAGTATGCAAAGTGCTCCAGATAACAGCAAAGCCCTACCAGTGAGAGTCAGTGGCAAGCCACTGTACCACCACTACAAACAACTGGCGCCCAGCAGCATGCCACTGTGAGAGATGGCACGGGTAAAAAAATTCGGGGAGGGGGTGGCTGAATCTTTAAGCAACAGTCAGAGTGGGGCAGCAGGGGGCTAAGAGGTAAACAAACCTTCATTAACATACAAATGGTCTTTTAAAGACCTTTGAATCGCTCGGGTGCGGCTGTGTATGTGCCCTAGAAGCTGACTCATCCCGGCCTACCACACAGGACAGGAGGGGGAGGGGGCAGATAGCTCTGGATTCGAGCAAGGCAGCACTGCAATTTTCTAGTATTTTGCCGTTTTTACATATAAATACAGACAAAGGAAAAATAGTTTTCCGTCTGTATTTATATGTAAAAATCCGTTTAAATGGAAAACCGGGAGCCCTAGTCCAGAACCAGGCAGCCAGGCTCATTAGTAAACAACCTAAATGGCAATCCATTAGGCCAGGATTGGATAAGCTTCACTGGCTGCCGGTAGCCCAGAGAGTTGCATTCAAAGCCGGCTGCATTATTTTTAAAGCTTTGCAGGGCAAGGGTCCCAAATTCATAAGGAATCTGGTATGTAAATATACCCCCTCACGTAACCTTCGTTCAGCCCATCAAGAACTACTAATGGTCCCCTCATTTAAGAAAAAGTGTCAGGGTGGTAGCGGTTTTCATTATCTTGCTGCTTCCTTGTGGAATTCCCTTCCATTGTCTCTAAGACAGTGCAACACTCTTCTCACTTTCAGACAAGCCTTTAAAACATGGCTTTTTAGACAGGCCTATTCCTAAATAAGTGCGAAATGTACCCTTGCGCAAATGTATTATTAAGTGTTATGCTGTGCTCTCACAAACTTCGATAGCGCCATGAAGCCCAGGGCGTACGTGCGCTGAATAAATAAAATTTAACATAACATAACATGTCCTGCAGGGGGACTCCCCGGCCTAGGGCAGTGCTAGCCGCCGTGGCCCGAGTGGAATGGGCTCTCAGCCCAACAGGAGGCTCCTTCCACGCCTTGATACACAGGACGACCCACCGAGAGATGGTCCTCTTGAGCACCGCCCGACCTTTCTTAGCGCCCACGTAACGAACAAAGAGTTGGTCATCCACCCGGAACTGGCGTGTGCGATCCAGGTAGAATGAAAGCGCACGTTTGTGGTCCAGACGGTGGAGCCGCTCTTCCTCTTTAGAGGGATGCGGTGGCGGAAAGAAGGTGGGCAAGGTTATAGACTGCCCGATATGGAAGGCCGTGACAACCTTGGGCAGGAAAGATGGCCTAGTCCGCGACACAATCTTGTCCAGATGGACAGAAAGGAAAGGGGGTTTGGATGAAAGAGCCTGGAGCTCACTCACTCTCCTGGCAGAGGTGATGGCAACCAGGAAAGCAGTCTTCAAAGTAAGAAGGCGGAGAGGACAGTTGCTCAAAGGGAGCGCACATCAGAAAGGTAAGAACCAGGTTCAAGTCCCACTGAGGCATCACAAATGGAACAGGGGGAAAAATGTGTGTGATGCCTTTCAGAAAACAATGGGGGACTTGAACAAAGAAGGTTGATCAGGCAGCCTCAGAAAGGCTGAAAGGGCAGAAAGGTAGCCCTTGATAGTGCCCAGAGCAGAGCCCTGCTGGGCAAGAGAAAGAAGGAAGAGAAGAACCTCAGAAAGAGGGGCAGAAAGTGGATCCAGAGCCTTTGCTGTGCACCATGCCACAAATGTATTCCACCTGCAGGCGTATACCGATTTTGTGGAGGGACGCCTGGCTGCCAGAATGACATTACAGACTTCAGGGGGCAAGTCAAATGGCCTCAACTGTCGCCGCTCAATCTCCAAGCATGGAGGTGGAGACTGGACAGGTTCGGGTGGAGGACCGTCCCCTGCTGCTGCGACAGAAGGTCCTCCTGAAGAGGCAGACGAACCGGGGGATCGACTGACATACTGAGTAGCTCGGGATACCAGTACCTTCGTGCCCAGTCCGGAGCCACAAGGATGACTTGGGCCTGGTCGCGTTTGATCTTCTTCAGCACTCTGGGCAGAAGTGGTATAGGCGGAAAGGCTTACAACAGACCGCAACTCCACTCGCGACGAAAAGCGTCGCCGAGCGAGTGCCGCCTTGGAAATTCCAATGCGCAGAACTGATGACATTGCGCGTTCTCTTCGGTGGCGAATAGATCTAACCAAGCTCTCCCCACTGCTGAAAGAGGCCTTGTGCCACGTCCGAGTTCAGACGCCATTCGTGATCCATCATGCACCGACGGCTGAGTTCGTCCGCCCTGGCGTTCAGAGAACCTACCTCTTGGATTCCCTGTCAGGCGGAGCAGACGGGAATGCGGTCTGGGCAATTGGAGGCCTGGATCACCAGGCTCTCAGGGGTGGGATGGGTGGACAAGAAACAAGGATCGCCGGGGCCGGGCGGTGGCGTCTGGCCACATTTCTATCTACAGGCGAACCTGTAGCGGGCCTGGACCAAGTGCCCAAAAGAACGCCGGTCAAGGCCTCATTAAATGGCAGCAGAGGCTAAGCCGAGCTTGACTGCGGTTTAAGGACCTCAGTGAGGAGGTTAGTCCTCATGGCCGCGACGGGGAGGTCAAGGCCCAAGGGCTTGGCCGCCCACGTCAGCATCACACTGTAGGTTGCCCCCTCCTCCGTAGCCACGGTAGGAGGTGAGACAAAACCAGTGTCCGGCGAGGTGTCCAGACCACTGGCATCCCCAAGTCCACCTGTCCAGTCCTCCTGGGACTGACACTCCCATGTTACAGGGTCATCAGACCCCTCCCAATGCTCCTCATCACCCATCTCCTGGTACTCAAGGGTGTCAAATGATGGGGCTGGCTCATTCAAGTAGAACTCTCCAAATGGCGTCGGGAGCGGCGCCGGAACCGGATCGAGGGAGGCATCGGGGACGGCACCGCCCGAAGACGTCGCCAGAGGTGACACCTGAGGGACTGGCGCCGGTGAGGCTGTTAGGTCAACTGGCGATGACCCGGATCCAGAAGCGGATCCAGTGGGGCCATGCGGCGCCGAGCCCGAAGGCGCCGGCGGTGTCAGGGCCGAAGCACCCGATGGTGTTGGGGCCGAAGCCCCCGACCCGCTAGGGCCCCCAGACGGGTCAGCTGGGCCCAAAGGCGCCGCGGAGCCCGTCGGAGGAGAGAGAGAACTCATGGCCATGAGGAAACGTTCGATCTACTCCGGCGTCGCGTGTGGCCCAGGGGCCGGAGGGTGTGAGGCCGTACGCGACGCCCGCGACTCCGACGGAGCTGCGTGGTTGGTGTCACCCGAACCCCCGGCCGCGTCGCGCGTGCGTCAGGGGAAGTCGGAAGAGCGATGACGTCTCTTCGACTTCTTGTGCTTACCTGACGACTTCCACCCTGAGAAGTGATGTCGACTCCCGGAGCTATGGTGGCTCCGTTCCCGCGACTGGTCCCTCGGCCTCCATCCGGACCGGGACCTTTCACGGCGCGGGGCCGACTGCCGGAGCTCGAGTCGCTTGCGGGACCGCTCCCGCCTAGCTTTCGAAGTCAGGGCCCGGCAGTCGGAGCAGGTCTTATCGTCATGATCGACTCCGAGACAGTGGAGACACCGACGGTGAGGGTCCGTGACCGACATCAGTCGGTCGCAATCCTCACAAGGCTTAAACACTGACATCCCTACCGGCACCGTTCGGAGTCGAAGACTCGAAAGAATGATCAAAAAGGATCGTAAAAGTTTTAGTCAAAAAATGACTAAGGTACCACTTTTTCCGGATCTGCGTTGCTGGCGCAGAAAAAAGAAGAACTGACGTCAGCACGCGGAGGCGGCGTCTAAGTACTCCGATGACATCATCACGGCGCCCACGAAGCCGACGACGGACGTGGAGCCACAGGCGACGCCTACCGACGCGCAAGGGTACTGCTACGCAAAAATTTCCGGATCCAGTCAAACGCCTGGGGATATTCTAAGGTAAGGAATCTAATACTAACCTGTTTCTTTCAGATATACTTTTACATTTGTTGCAATGTTTATTCAAGGACACATCTCTTAATATCTATGAAAGAACTGTACCATAGTTTTGAGATAGATAGCTAGATATATTTATTTGCACAATTAATTAACATCATTGCAATTCGTACAAAAAGGAAGATAAAAAAAATTTAGCTGTCAATTTAAAAGAGAAAGAGAACGCATGTTGATATATCACACAGCAAGGGTTCATGAGGGGTATCTGCCGGTAGAATTGAAATAATCTTAGTAATACATTTTGCAAAACGGGCAGCCACTTGAGCTGATTCCCCCTTCATATACTCCTCTAATGATTCGTGGCAGGTCCGCACATAAATAATTCTCCAAATTGGGCGCAACCAATACGTTCGAAGGGGGAGTAGAGTGCTGCAGATACACAGGACATGTGTTAAATGTTCTTCCCGGTTGTTGCAATAGCGGCACTGGGAGGACATGTCTGCCTTGTACCTCCTTCCATAATTGTACCCCACCAGGGGGATTAGCCCATTAACTGGTGATTCACTAATGGCTTTATGGAGAATGACAGGTAGTGTGGTAGGGTTTTAAGATCGTAGAGTTTTGACGCCCAGCTGCAATGTGATCAGTTTTTCACAGATATTGCATCCTGTTCCATAGACAGTATTTTGCCTGTTTGGTCAGGGCTTTGGCAGCAGCCCCAATGGGTAGTGATCTCGCCCATAGATCGTGGGCTTCTAAAGCGTCCAAGCAGAATGTTAAAAATGTATTCCAAGAAGTGCTGGGGTTATTTACCAATGACCAGGCGCAACTCTTAAATGTGGAGGCTTGGGCCACTTTTGTTTTTGCACAGTAGGCAACAAATCGTGCTTTCATGGTCCAATGTTGGGAGAACAAGCTGAACTCCAAGCGGATTTGGGCATGAGAGGTCGAATTGGGTAGGTGAAACACCCTACAAAAACAGGCTGATTGCAGTCTTTCCAGCCAGGTGAACATTTTATCTTTAAAAGTAGTGGCGCCGAAGGCTATTGTAGATAGTAAGTTGGCATCTATCACTCTAATTAACAGGGTGAAGTCAGGAGAATGGAGAGCTTTCTTAGTTCGTGGGAAGGCCCCCTTAAGGCTACGGGCCACACTTTGCATTGCCGCGATTTGCAGACCCGAGCTCCTTCTGTGGTCTATCCAGACTCCAAGATATTTGTAAGTGGTGACTACCTCAATAGATTTCCCAGCAATGTACTAGGGGCGCAGTCTCGTTTGGCTTCTAGGGACTATCATCATCTTGGTTTTAGAGATATTAATCTTCAGCAAATTGGTTTCACAATATGTTGCCAAGGAATCAAAAAGGCGTTGGAGGCCCACCTGTGTTTGTTCGAGTAGAATTGTATCATCTGAGTATTGCATTGACTGGATTTTAACAGATGCGATTCTTGGTGGGAAAGCATGAGAGCGGGCCAGCCACTCCTGTAAATCTGCAAGGTACAAATTAAAAAAGTAAAGGGGACAAAATACATCCCGGCTTTAGGCTTTGTTGGTCACAATTTTATTGGTTGTAGACCAACCAGCAGACACTTTTATTTTGACCCAAGTATCAGAGTACAGGGTGAAGAGTGCGTTCAACAGAGTCGGCGGAGTGCCATATTTAAGCAGTTTCTTCCAGAGCCTGGGGCGGACAACGTTGTCAAATGCCTTTCGGAAATCAATAAATCCCAGGAACAACGATTTTCCCTTTGCTGTAAGTGTAGCCTCAATTATATGGGCTCAACAAATCAGATTGTCCTCAATGTGGCAGCCCTTTTGAAAGCCAGTTTGCGTGAAAGGTATTAATTTATGGTCTTCCACCCAACTAGTTAGTTCTTGTAATAAGACGCTTGCGTAGGCCTTTCCATCAACATCGAGGAGTGCAATCATCCGGTAGTTATCAGGATTAGATTGCTGACTTTTTTTGTGGATAGGGAGAGAACCTCGCCTAGAATCAGGGGTAGGACCACCTATTCTACATGTCTGGAATAGGGGGGCCAGGAGCGTTGCCCACTTGTGAGTCGAGGCTTTGTATATCTTTGTTGGTAACCTATTTGGGCCTAGGGCCCCTCCTGGACACATTTGTTTTTATAATGAGGGGAACTTGACTTGAAGTAATCTTCGTAATCAGTGACATTCCAGGGAGGGAAGTGAGAGGGATGGAACTTAGATGATTGCACCAATTATTTTTGTTGAGTTTGACATAAAGAGTTTCAATGTAGGTCTCCCATTCATTGGGGGAGACATTCATTACGGTGGATGGTTGGCCTGGTCTAGCAGCCTTATTTACACAGTTCCAAAATCTCTTTTAATCTTTTGATTTTAAGATTTCATGGGCAAGTGTCCAGCGCTGTTCTTCTTCCTATATTCTTTTTTCTTTTAACCTTAATTTCCTATACTCTTTACGGGTGGTCAAAATCTTCTTTCGTAAGGATTTGTAATCCAAGCTAGTATGTGTGCTTTTACTCAATAAGGTATTTAATTTATGTTTAATACTCAGCATGGTGTACTTGAGGTCACTGAGGTTGGGTAAAGATGAAGGATAGTTGTTTGAGTTTTTAACACTCTTAACAGTTAGATTTTTTTTAAGGTCCTCCACTACCTGTTCCCACAGTGGTGGTGTTAGCCGGCTGCTAGGCTCTTGATTCAAGTTTTCCAAAAAGTTGACCACCTTCTCTTCAATTGTCTCTTATTGGTCCAGTGTCCAGTGTAATTTTCTAATTGGCTCCAATGTTGAGTCTTTGCCAATCTGGTAGATTTTTGGCTGTAACTTATGATTTGATAGAACTTTGCATGTTAAGAGGGCATGATCACTTTCCAATGAGGGGTTTACCACAAATTCCTGGACAAATTGGAAGTGGGCGACCGAGATCCATATGTAGTCCAAAGTAGCCATTCTAAAGGGAGATACATGGGTAAAAGCTGCGGGCTAGTCTGACTTCAATCTGCCGTTTAGGATACAGAGCTCTAGTTGGTTTAAGCTTGTGGCCACCTTTGTCCCTTGATTGTTCTTCCATTGGTACTGCCATTTTATATCTGGGATTGCCCATATTTGGTTATCCAGTGAACTTAGAAGGGAGGGGTCCAGGCTTTTCGCCATTAAGTTGGCATTAAAGTCTCACATTATTAGCCACATATCATTCGGGAAGTGATCAAAGAGATCTTTCATGATGGGAAGAATTTTGTTCAAGGTTATCTCTCGCTTGGTTTTAGAGAGATGTAGATAGATACAGCCAAGGATAATAGTATGTTGTTTAGTGTTAGCTTTTTACAACTGTTGTGTCTAAATATAAATGAAAATGTAGTCGCCTTGTCCTTCATAAATAGGGCTCCCGGTTTTCCGTTTTTCCGTTTTTATACATATAAATACAGACGGAAATCTATATTTCCTTTGTCTGTATTTATATTTATAAACGGTAAAATACTAGCATATTTTGTCACGCTGCCGTCGGTATTTTACTACAGCCGGGGCACTTGGAATAGAAGATAAGGCGCTTGTACCCGTGGCAGACATTTGCTACATTTACATTTTCTCCACCGCAACTGTTTGTTTAAATAAAAAAAAAATATGGGCACGCAGCTCCCACCCGTGTCTCGTGTAAAAGGCAGCTCTCACAGGGGGTAGACAGTACTGTCCGCAGTGCCTCCTCCTTGGTCTGTACCAGTGAGCTTCGCTATGAGCCCCCCACCTCGCAGACAGTCGGCTCCCTCTGCTCTGGACATTGAGTCCACATGTCGCCGCCGCTCCTTACACCTTACTCTGCTCCCATCAGCCAACATCAATAGCCCCCTCGGGTGTCAGTCCAGACAAAGGGTAGCCCTGCTCTCCATGGCGCCTAAACCAGTTTGATGGGTTGCAGGCTCCTGCCCTCCCCTCCCATCACTGTAAATGAGGTGTGAAAGGCAGGCTGGAAATGCACCAAGCAGAGGTCACATTTCCAGGCTACTTTCACCGACTGCTGAATAACAATTAGAGCAGCCCCTCCGATCTGCTGAAGGACCTGCGCCCCCTAGACTGGTAGCGAGGGGGAGGGTTTAAAGACACCATGCCTCCTGCCATACTCTCGCATCACTGTAGTCCAACGAGAGCACTAGGATGAACACAAACTGCACCTCCCAGAAAGCATTTGGAAAGTATTCTTAACATGTAGTTTCTTTATGGTGCAAACCTGGCCCACAGGTATAAGACAGCTTTACAAAAGAACCAGACTATGTCACTTTTTTGTCACAAGGAGATTAAATGATTTGCCCAGAATCACATGATGTTGGGTCAAGGCCGAGATTTGAACATAATTTCCGATGGTCCAATGCCATAATTTTTCGTCTTTAGACCAAATTTCTCCTTCCCTAGGCAAACAGCAGCTTAAATATTTTTTGTTTTGCAGCGACCTAAAATTGCTCCCTTTTCAAGGCTGTCCCATCGCACTGACAACTATAAAAACCTTTTTGCAATAGACAAACGTTGGTACAGCGGCATAATGATGGCTTTCTTTCAAGACTAAGGACTATTAAATCCCACCTCGACAATCTCCCTTCTCACATATGCAGATATCAGACCCGCCAGGTACAGCTAAATTGCAAATGCCCTTTAGATCAATTGTTTCTCAGCGATTTCCATAGTGACTGCCTTTGTGGTTTTAATATTCTAATAGCGAGACCCGCAACACACATGCTTTTTCTTCGGAATCAGTTTTGCTCTTAATCTTTGAAACAGTTTGATAGAAAACACAAAGTATTTATTTTTGCTCAGGGGCATGTCTGCGTGCAGGGTTTTTTTGGGAAACATTGTTCTTTGATCAACACAATTGCCATGCTGCATAGAGAATTGGCACACCAGCATAATGGTGCTTTATTATTTGAAATTATACAGAACTCCACATACCAGACACACTTAGCGCATCAAAAAGAAGTGGATGGAATTCTTGAATTAATGTAAAGCGCTCTGACTGCCACCTGACACTACTGGCTGTCTCACAGTACTACACTGCACTGGGTCTGGCCACACTACCATCTCATAGGCACCCGTACCAGTCCAGTAACTGAACTCTCCAGAGGAGCCCCTGGCTGCCTGGTTCCGCACTGCCCTCTGAAGTACCCAAATGTGTATAGTGGACCTGGTAAAACTACCTACCTGGCTGCCCAGTCCATGCAATAGGTACCCAAACCACTTTGTATTTGGTTTAATTTTATTTTTTTATCTCGGATTTGGAGCCCCTTTTAAGTTGGCATCACAGCCTGCACTAACTAAATGGAGGGACCGCTGCTGCTGAGACCAGGGACCCCTTAGCCTGCTGGTACTCTAGGTCTGTAGCAGTGTGGGCATCACAGGCTGTAGCGGTTACAATTAGTAAGTGGTAGCGAGGCCTGGCACAGCACGGTAGCCTGATGTGGGAGCTGGCACAGTCCTATTTATTCATGTATCAGCCGCTTTCACGTGCACTTACTTCCTATCTTGGCACCAACATAAAAGTGGCCCCATTATCGAACCATAAACCTTAACAAGCATTGGCATAGCCAATAGGTATCGCCTTTGGGACCTTATAAGTGTTTATCCATGCAACAGTTGATGTTGCTGCACCAAGGATATTGTGCTGCATAACTAAATACTTATAAGTTCCCAAAGACGAGACCTATTGGCTATGCCATTGCTTGTTATTTGTTTTCTAGTACAATATATACTATATTGTACTAGAAAACTAATACAATTGTCAATGTAAATAAATGTGGAAAAATACTAGCTGTAGCGCTTCTTTTGCTTGTGGCAAAAATAAATGTGGATAAATACAGAAAAAATGCCAAAAAAATAAATATGGATAAATACAGACGGAAATGACAAAAAAATAAATATCATAAAACCGGGAGCCCTATTCATAAATCATGTAGACCTTAAGGGCTAGGTTGTTCTTAAAAGCAATTATTATGCCTCCAAACGCATGACCACCTACTTGAGATGCAATTGCATGAGATTCTTATATAGTGTAATCCTTCCAGGTGATACTTTGAAAGGACCAATGTTTCTTGCAGGGCATTAATATCATAATTTCTTAAAAGGGAGGTCATTACTCTTTCCGCTTTTTCGTTTGTTAGCCCTCGGTTATTCCTTGAACAGATACTGAGGTGGGGGGCGATTTCTTCAATAGTTTTATGTCCACGCAAGACTGAAGTAGGCAGCTGGCTGGTTGTATCACTGGGTTGGGATGTTATAGTCCTTTAAGGCATTTAGGACTCTATCCTTTAAGACGATGGGATATTTAGCTTTAGTCACAAGACAAGTGTGAATGCCCCAGTCGTTCAAACGATCTTTATTCAACAGTAGGGCTGCAGCTATGTCTTTACTGTGAAAGGTTACTACCGTGGTCTCGTTAATTTGGCCCTGTTCGGGGGGAATAAAAGCAACACTTTCAATGTCTGTTGTTTTTATATTTTCTAGTCCTGGGAGGTGCGAAAATAGATTTAGAAGGTTTCCTCTATTGAGGATATCCCATTTCCCTTGGGATAGATACTCTGGGTACAGTGTTAGCTGTTTACCTTCTTGTGATGATTGAGTTGTTCCAGCATCAACTGACATGGTATTATTTTGGTGTGAGAATTTGTTTCTGAGTCATCTTTGGGCACCTTGGTCTTAAGAGGGTGGTTCAGACATTCTGGTTTGTTCACTTTAAGGCAGTGCGGGTTGACCTCATAGGTAACAGATTTCTCATTTATGTTCCCTTGATGGAAGTCCTGCCTCTGGTCCACTGCTTCCAAGGGGTTCGGAGTCATTTCATTTTGTTTCATTTCGTAGCCATCTATAAGGTTAACTTGTGTAGCTATCTCCTCTGTGGATTTCCTAATGCTTTGGCCCTCTATCTCTATTTCACATGAGTATTTTAAATCACTTTGGCTTGTGGATTCATGGGGGGCATCCCGACCTGTGGGCTTTCTCACTCCATGTCGAGTAGGAGATCGATCACTTGGTGGGTTTGCAGGTTTATCCGGAATATTTTTAGATTCTCCATAATATGGATTGGGTTCTTGTCTTTCCATACAATTCCCAGTTTTCTCCTTTGGGCTGACCACAATACCTTGGGCAGGTTCCGGCTTACATTGGCTCATATTTTGTACAGCGTTTATTTGTGGCGAAAGGAGAGTATCTAGAGTTCTTCCTCCATCAGAGTTTTTGCTTGGTGCTGAGACTATATTGGATTTCGAGTCATTGACATCAGGTCTGAGCCAGCGTAGAAGCACTCCGTTCTTTTTCCTAGCGTTGTTTAATTTCTTTAATCTCTTCTTGTTTTTCTTGGATAAATGATGTTCTTCCACTGGGGGTGCAGTTGTCTTCTTCAATGGTGGGATAAAGTGGGGCAGGTTATTAGCTCTTTTACAGTATTAGGTTGAGAGACAGTTATTTGAATGGAATCTTCTTGATTAAAGTTATCAGTGCCATTTGTTGTGCACTTTTTGTTTAGGATGGATTCAGAGTCTTGTTTGCCAACAAATTTCAGGCGTTTAATCTGCTGGTCTTGTATGGAAGTAGACCGCTGATCTATGTGATCAGGGGAGCCATTGACATGGGACTGAGTTCTTGCTGTTGGATTGATCTCTTTGTCCCCTGAGGCATCTGTACTGTGGTATTGTTGTTTTCATGGCGCTGACCAGTGGAGGTGTTTGTTCAACAGGGGATTAGGAGAAGCGGAGTTCGGCTTACGTCTACATGCCTCTTTCTTCAGGCCCTCTAATAATGTAGACATAACTTTTGGTAGGGTTTCCAATTTGTTTTAATATCGGGTTACAGCTACACCCGCTGTTACTTTGACTTGACGCTACATTATTTTGGGCTCCGCATACCAGTGAGTTAAGTAGGTCAAATTTGGTATCAATTTTGGTTAATAAACCAGCTATTAGCTGCAAGATATTTAGGGGCCCATTAGGATGGCGGGTGGATTGCCCCCACAAGGCTGGCAGTTACCACCGCCAGCCTGGTTGGGGCAATCCGCCCGCCATCCGCACCTAAATTCCCCCCACCTTATTAGGATGGCGGGGGGGCCGCGGCGGACGGAAAGACCGACCGCCGCTTTCCCGCCCCAGTCGCCTTGCGTCCCGGCGGTGAAGGTTTAATATGGTGGCAGTGTCAGTTTCACACCGCCAGCCATATTACATTGGGCCCAATGCTGCCACGGAAAGGCATGCGGTCTTCACTTTGGGGGACCCCTGCAGGCCACCGGAGTGAAGGCGAGGTGGGGGGGTGCACTCGAGGGGTACCCCCCAGCATTTGCATACACCGCGCGGTTCCTGCCGCTTTGTGTATGCAAATGCATACATGCATTTTTAGCATTGTGGCGGGTGGTGCTGAGAGCACCGCCCGCCACAATGTTAAAAACGAGGGATGCGCCCGCCACTGTGGTGGGCGCATCCTAATCCTCACCACGGGACCCCCGCCCTTATGGCGGGCGGTCCCAACCCCCGGGAGGATGGCGGGCGGGCATAGTCCGCCCGCCATCCTAATGACCCCCTTAGTTGGGAATCCAGTTTATCTGTGTGCATATGGACAGTGCTCGCCATTGAATTCAAGAATTGGTTGGTATCAGAGAGGAGCATCTCAACATTGTTTGTGGCGGGAGTATAATATGGCTCCATGAGCCGGAGTTCACAATTTAGAGAGTCACTGGTCTTATTTTGACAGTGTTGGTGAGTTAGGTTTGAATTTATAAAGCTGCTGGTGGTTGACGTTTGCTTTCTTTTATTACTTTCATTCAAATTTTGTTGTGAATTCAGCTGTGGATTGAAATCATCTTGGTCAGCTCTAATGTTATTTATGGACGCTAGAGGATTATTACATTGATAGTCCCTAGCACAAGTCTGGTAAGGGTCTTTCGGATAGTTCTTTGACATTTGCTCACAGAGTACTGGAGTTGGTGTAGAGGTGGGTAGTGGAAAGTCAAACTTGAGCGTTTGGATGCCCGTCTGTCGTGTGCCATTAGGATCTGTTATATTTACCTCAATAGGTGACGATCCCAATAGGCTTATGTGCTGGAATGTAAAGCTTGCTGAGCTGGTAGACTAAATCTAGATTGGGTACTCTAGTATAATCTGCGCGGGGTCGTGAGTGGGGACGGGGGTTTTTACGGGTCCACGATCCGTTCGGCTTGTTCTTGGTTGGCCCCGACTAGCTTCAATTTGTCAGGGGTACTATCAGGCGATCTAGGTTCACTCAGAGTTAGGTTGTTGTTTTGCAGGTTATCCTGATGATTTTCTCAAGATGCTCTTTGAGGAAGGGGAGGAGTTGTTTTTACTGGGGCTGAAAGTCTCCCTTGAATTATAATTTCTGGATAGAGTTTAACAGCAGGAGGTGTGATTGCCCGTGATAATCAAGTTGGATACCAGATTTTGAACTCTCAAAATTCTTGAGGGGGATTTCTTGGGTGAACATTTTGGCTTCTTTAGTAGGCTGCTTAAAATAATCTCTTATGTGGCCAGTGTCTCTGATATCACAATTATTCCGATTGACTAAAGTCAAGACATGTCCTTGTTGTGCTCTCTTATGAGATTCTTGAGGTTTTTTTGATGGATGTGTCAAAATGTTACCAGACCTGTCCAATGTGGTCGTCTCGGGCTCTTCATGCCCCTCCGATTTTGCCTCAGGTTGAGACTGGGTCTGATTCCCTCGTCTTCCTTCTTTGGGATATAACATTTTTGCCTTCTGCCGTTTGGCAGTCTTATGCGGCCGAGGGAAATTTTGCAACTTCTTCGTTCCGCCTTTTTGAGGTTGCTGCTAAGCAGCAGTTAGTAGGGATTAATCTCTGAAATCCAAGGGCTAAAAACCCAGAGTTCAAACCAGCTATGGTGCTTGAGTTCAGGTTATGGATTTAAAATTTAAATTTAAATTTTGGGTTAGTTATAGCCAGCAGTGATGATAGGGCGATGGCACACAAACAGGCACATGCATCAATGTTGGCTTTTGCGATTCCTTAATTGAGATTTTTAAGGAATCGCAATTAAGGAATCGCAAAAGCCTATGCATGTAGAAATCGCTTAAAAAAATAGCGATTTCTAAACATTCCTTAATTGTGACTTGCAAATTGCGAATCACAATTAAGGAATACCTCCCTATTCATTCCTATGGGCCTAGAGGCCCATAGGAATGAATGGGAAGACATTCTCAATTTGCGATTCTCAATTAGAGAATTGCAAATTGAGAATGCAATTTCAAGGGTGCCAGGGTGTCAAAAGGAAACCCTGTTGCACCCCTGAAATTGATCTGTGCACATATGTTGCGCACACACATGCCCTAAGGGCATGTGTGTATGTGCAACATGAAACTTTGAAAAATGCACAAAAGTACATTTTTCAAAGTTTTTGCAAATTACCATGAAGTTCAACTTCATGGTAATTTGCTCCCTCTATTTGCGAAATCGCAGATTTTTGAACTTTAATGCATAGCATTTAAGGAATCTCAAAATGCGATTCCTTAAATGCAATCGAATTTGAGAACTCGCAATTAATTGCGAATTCTCAAATTGCGAGGGCCTTGACCCTTGATGCAACGCAGAAGCTAATTTTGCAATCGCAAACGGCCGATTTTTGCGATTTGCACCATTTGCGATCGCAAAATGCTTTGATGCATGTGCCTGAATATGTCCGTGACACTATATAGCTGAAAAAAAGTGTTTTTAGAGGTCCCAGTCAATGGGGAACTTCCTGCCTACAGCTCCCACAATCCAACTGGTGCTGGAGCGATTATGACTACAGCTTTGATATTTATTTTAGAATGTTGCCAATTATGTTTGCTGATGGCAGCTGACGACAGCAGCAATCCGCTGCAATCAGAGGGAACAGTAATGTACTTAGATGTGCTGAAGTCAAATTGGAAATTGCTGCGTCAATCCTGAATCCTCTATTACTAGGGAAGCAAATACCTTTGTAATAGTGCTTGTTGGAGTCAACTCACCGATCACTGTCACTGGCTGCCACTCACGCCGTGTGTGGAGCCAAGTACAAAGCTTCACCTCGCCCTCAGCTGAGGCCACAGCGAAATCTGCAGCGAGCCCCAGGGCTGCGGGTTGAGACTCTAGGTAAGACTCAGCTGGTCTTGGTTGCATGCTGCCCGCTAGGCTCGACGGCAGTATGGAAATCAGCTGGGGCAGGGAGCGAGGACCCGCAAACCGCAGTTGAGAACCAGCTGAGAGCCACAGATCGGCGTCATGTGTCCTGCTTTCAAGCTCGAGCTCAGCTACTGGGAAAACAAGGCAACTGGAGACTTAGCTTGTCGTATTGGAAGTGTCTCGCTGTGCAAGGAGGAATTCCGTGTTTAGGCAAGTAAATTGCAGCCCCTGCTGCGCTAAAAAGTATCTTGTCGATGCGGGAGTTTCTTGCAGCTCCTGTTGCGTTGACAATTTTTTGCGGCTTCTGGAGATAGCTGCACCCCACCTGCCGCGTTGAAAGAATCCCGCAGCTTTCCCCCGCCGTCAGCGATGAATCCCCCTGCAGCTCCAGCGGCGGTGCTCGCGGCTCCTAATGCGCTGACAATTTTGTGCAGCTCCTGCCGCGTTGGAAATGTTTTACTGCGGTAGTGCAGATGATTGGAGCCTCAGCCGCGCTGCCAGAGTCACCGTGTTCAACAATGATTTTTCGCGGTTCTTGCGAAGCTCTTACGCCCCACGGAGAAAGCACTCTCACTCTCGCTGCTCTGAGCAGAATGCAACAACGTGTAGGGGAGTTCGCATCGACAGTGAGTTTTGAGAATGGGGATGCCACCAAGATGGTGTGGTGTTTGCACTTTGCTAGAGGTGTGTCTGGCCGGTGGCTATTCTTTAGTCTTAGTCGACTTCAATTTCTGGATCCGTTTTCTCACAGCGTGTAACGGCTACAGAATACAAACAAATATAGAACTGCTGTTTGTTGTAATAATATTTAAATCGTGCTAGGTCTTGTAAAGGTTTCTGATGGCGATGCTGCTTGATCAAAGTGCACACTAAAGCCTAGAAAATGCCTCCCAATCTATGTTCCATTTTCACACTTCCCTTTCTAATCGTAGCATTTGTTAATTAAGCAACATTAGGCCCATCTAAAACTATCTTGGTTACTGAAGCTTAGGCCAACCTGAAACTGGGTTGGCTACTGGAGCTGGCATCTAAATGTTTTAGCCTTCCTCTGGTGTGACTGGTGTACAGCTACCAGAAGAGCCTATGTTAAGGGACCTTGTATCAACAAATTCTAGAAACCACAGTGAACCCTTCATACATTCACACTTCTTTTTGTCACTATCATCAGTTGCATAACTGCACAGTGAAGTAGTCACTTCCTCATCCTCCAGTCACATCCCGCAATCACAGTAGTCGCTACAGCACAGCTACCAGAAGAGCCTATGTTAAGGGACCTTGTATCAACAAATTCTAGAAACCACAGTGAACGCTCTTGTTTGGCTTATGAACCCTCACTTTGAAAAATGTAAGCTTGGTGGAAAACAGGTACTTAGCCCACCGATAGGATCAAGATAATAACAATTCCCATTTACAAAATATCCCAAATGGGACTGATTGAAAATGTGATTAAATCTATATATTTCTTTTATTTATATGCACAAAAATATGTTCTTCTTAATACTTTATTCAAATGTAAATATTTGATAAATTGGCACATTTTGAAAAATAGCAAGTATTGTCTCACTACATTATTATCAACATAGGCAGAAATACTAAACAGAGATTGTCTAAGGACATTAACTAAAATGATAAATGCATTAAAAATTTGAAACATGATTGTGCCGTGTTCCTTAGCCACTCCACAACAATATAAACGTTTAAAAAATATTTTGCACGTATATCTGCCTAAACACATATAACGCATGTACATTGACATAACGTAATTTGAATACAAACATAAAAGGAGTCCTAAAACTGAAAAACAAGATCAAATTGTTGTTTGTAAGTTTATATGATGTATCAGCTATCCCACAAATTATTGCAGCCTTCTTCAGGACAATTTGAAATCAGTTAATGGCTGAAATATTTCCACATCATTGCAGCGTTGTGTACATTTCTTCAGTGTATTTATATACCAAAGGAAACTTAACTTGTTTAAAAAAGAATATTTTGTTAATTCCATTCAGAAAGCTCTCTAATTGTAAACAACATCAGTTAGCCGACCCCACAATTGTCATCGTACAGTTCTATTTCCACAATTTTAGTCAGTACCACATTTCAAAAAACATTTGCTTTGCACTGTCTGAATTTTTCAGAATGCCCTCAGGTAAGCATTTTCAGACCCATTTCAACTAAAGTATTCCAAAGATGCTATCCCTTCCCTGGAAGTGCCTACCTTCGGAGGGGTAGTCTGTGTAAAGAATAGGTGTCCGGCCAGATCTAAGCTTGAATGCAAAATTACTGGGTCAGGCTCTGAAAAAAGTGGGCCATTGAATTCCCATCACTGTGTAAAGTCACCAAATCTCTTAAAAACTCACATTGGTAACAAAAAAATGGTGAACCCAGAGATTTATGAAATTTGAAGTAGAAAGTACCAATTCCAAATGTAATTCCACATTTTCCAGAGGAAATCTGTGAATAAGTATGTACTGCATCAATAACATACAGCACTGGAGGGGACAGATATTTTCTGGGTGCGGTAAATATCTCACCTTATTCTGGGCTACTAGTAATCAAGGTTTAGTAGCATAAGAAAGGTGTGTGTGAGGGGTAGTAGGCTGAGGTAAAAAAGAGGGAGTGTGACGAAGTAGAAAATGTGTTGAACTGCTTGGGAGGAATAGAAGATTAAAGAAATAATTAGTAGACCAGATTAAAGCAGTGCAGTGAATAAGGGAAATATCCAGACCAACCCCTGATCTGGTAGCTATTATTGATACAGATCAGTATTCCGGGCTGGGCCCAGTGGAATATGCCAATTTCCTCCTGGTGTAACTTGTTGACACCCGGACCCATTCAGAAGTGCCTGCATGTTGTCTGCTTTCCATTTGGAGTAACAATCGCTAGGTGGGGAAGAGGCTTTCTTAATTTCACTTCCAGCTGGGCCCAAATCAAAGGCCGTAAGCCATTCTTTCGTTCTAGTCATTTGAACCCTAACCAATGCTAATGCCAAAGCGTCCTCCTCAAAATGGACAATATTTCAGCGGTCCGCTATATCAATCACCTCGGCAGCCCACGGTCGAAGGCCCTCTCAGACCTGGTACAGAATTGTTGGCAGTATTGCCTAAGCCACCAGATCTCTGTCACAGCGGAATACCTTCCTGGACAGGACAATCAGGTGGTGGTTTTCCACTCACGCCATTTCCACAACGCAAGTCTCTGGAAGCTATACCCAGAAGTGTTTGCGGATCTCCAGTGAGTATGGAGTCCCTTTCCTGTGGACTCTTCGCTTCCCGGCTGGACAACCAGCTTCCCCGGTTCTTTAGTTGGAGACCAGATCCCCTGATGGAAAAACCGGACGTGTTCCTACAGGTCTGGCGAGAGGAAGCAGGTTCAGCTTTTCCCCCGTTCGCGATGATAACAACGGTGTCAGCCCAAGTTTGACGCTAGGGGGCGAATGTGGTGATAAAATACCAATTTGGAGTTCGCAAGTTTGGTTTCCGGTTCTACTGGAACTTTCTTGGGATTCTCCAAACCCTCTCCCCGGCTTTCCAGCACTTCTTCTCAACCCAGACAAGGCTCCCTATCCGCTCATCATGCAAGGCTCCCAAGCCCTGATAGTGTGATGGATTACCGGGAAAGATGGGCGGTCCCAGGCCTTTCAGGAGCAGCTGAGAAGTTCATGTCCAAGTCCTGGGCTGACAGTACTGTTAAACGTTACCGCTCTACCTGGAGAAAGTGGAGCAGTTGGTGTGTGCGATGCGGATTCAATCCCGTGTCAGCAGATGTGACCCTTGTTCTGAATTTTTTGGCTAGCCTGGAGGAGGAAGGCCTGGCTTACAGAATGATTAATACCTTCCGTTCTGCTCTTTCAGCAGGGCACATCTTGGTGTATGGCTCCCCGGTGCGGGATCATCCTTTGGTCTGTCGCCTACTACTTGGAATCCGCCTATCCTTACCTCCAGAGCCCAGATATTCCGTCTTTTGGGATGTCAATTAGGTCCTGAACCTGTTCCTCTCCTGGCAACGGGGA
Organism: Lissotriton vulgaris; assembly: GCF_964263255.1. Taxonomy (NCBI): domain Eukaryota; kingdom Metazoa; phylum Chordata; class Amphibia; order Caudata; family Salamandridae; genus Lissotriton; species Lissotriton vulgaris. The sequence continues at coordinate 546,074,571 of NC_141699.1, read as the reverse complement.
AGATTCCTTTCGCGGAAGGAGCTTTCGGCAAAACTAGCCATGCTCCTTTACCTAGTCTCGTGTAGATGGGTTTCGGACGACCGGGCTCTGGACGTGTCAGGTAGAATTTTCTCCCCTACAGGGCTTACGTTTACAATCCGTAGGCAGACTAAGTACATTTCCTATCCTGCCTTCCCGGACTCTCCGAATATGTGCGTGGTGTCCTGTCTCAAACTATATGAGGAGATGTTGGAGGACTTTCGTCCACCTGGTGAGCGTCAACTGCTCATCGCCATTAAAAAGCTGTATAAAGCTTTCTCCTCCCCCACTATAGCCCTTTGGGTGCTTTGGGTGAAGTAGGAAGCTGGCATTGATCTCCGGGCCTTCGGTGCCCATTCCATCAGAGGGGCGATGGTCTCTAAAGCATTTACCCTCGGAGCTCGTCTGAAAGACATTCTGAATGCAGAAGATTGGTCTTCAGACTCTATTTTCAAGTAGTTTTACTTCAAATCAGTGATTGACATGGTTCACTTGGTGGTGACAAGCTTTAAACGAGAATAATTCTCGCCTCCGGTCCTGACATAGAATAAAAAATTTCCTAGCTAGCGTAACGGAAAGTTTCAATTCTATTAAGGACTCGGAGACGAGGATTATTACACCCAGGGTAAAACTTCTTGTAACTTAAATTATTTAGTTTACTCAGGTTTACCTTGACCGTTCATGCTCTCATTTGTAGTTTTCTGTGACTTTCCCCCAACAGGGCTAATCCTTAGCCATGGCTGTTGCCTAATTGTGTTGTTTGCTTCTGGCAGGAGATTCCAACAAACAGGAGTCCTGAAGCGTCCAAGGTGGCATCCTTGAGTGATGAAAGAGGGGGAGTGGAGACTAACAGAGGACTATGAAGTGTTGGGAGCCCTGTGATTGGTGGACTCACCTGGACACTCTGTGCATGGACTCTCTATTGTTAAAACTTTGTGGCATTCCCTATGTTTCATGGGAATGGTAGTATTTTTAACCCCTTCGGTGCTCATCACGAGGCACACAGTACTCGTGTGCTCATGACGAGACACCCAGCCCCTGAAATCCGTCTGGTGCAGGCACCAGAGGGATTCCCTTTTCTCCCCCCTGGTTTCCCTGAAATGATAATCAGCATGCACGTTGCGCTGACGTCATTTCAGTAAAAACCGAAACTGAAGTTTCAGTTTCTGTGTGCTCAGGAGAGGTATCGATGGAAAGGGGAGAATCTCCCCTTACCAATGGTACCCCTCCCTAGTGGATCCCTGCTTGGGGATCGCCCTAGAGGGCGATCCCCAAGATTGGTTCCACCCACCAGGCACCAGGGAGGGGGGAGCAGCCCCTTGGACAAGGGCCTTTGCTCCCCCATATTTCTTTTGGCATAATTAGTCTTTCTGCTCCTCCTGGGGGGTAGATGGGGGCAGTAGCCCCCAATCTGCCCCCTCGGGGGGGGGGGGGATAGAAAGCCCACTAGACACCAGTGATTTTTATATGCTATTTATTAGGGGTGGGGGCTGCCCAAAACGGGCATGCCGATGCCCTCACCCCCTTGGCCACAATATTACAGTCTTTCTGCCCCCTTGGGGACAGATGGGGCAGTAGCCCCCAATCTGCCCCCCTGGGGGGCAGAAAGCCCACTAAATGCCAGGGAGTTTATATTTGCACCATTTTACTTTTTAGGGTGGGGGCTGTCCAAAACAGGCACGCCAATACCCCCACCCCCGCCACCATTAACGACTTTCTGGGGGGCAGAAGCCCCAATCTGCCCCCGGGGGGGTAAAAAGTCCACTAGACGAAAGGGTATTTTCGGGCAAATCTAAATTAGGGTAGGGGCTGCCCAAAAGGGGCATGCCCCACCCCCTACCCCCGAAACATTACAGTCATTCTGTCCCCCTGGGGGGCAGATGGGGCAGGAGCCCCCAATCTGCCCCCAGGGGGGGTAGAAAGCCCACTAGACACCAGGGATTTTTATAGGCTATTTATTAGGGGTGAGGGCTGCCCAAACGGGCATGCCAATGCCCTCACCCCCCTGGCCACAATATTACAGTCTTTCTGCCCCCTTGGGGGGCGGATGGGGCAGTAGACCACAAATCCCCCCCCCGGGGCAGAAAGCCAACTAAACATCAGAGATTTTGTATTTGTACAATTTTTTTTTAGGTTGGGGGCTGCCCGAAACGGGCACGCCAATGCCCCCACCCCACCACCATTACAGCCTTTATGCCCCCCCCCCCACGGGGGTGTAGAAAGCCCACTAGACACCTGGGATTTTTTATGGGATATTTATTAGGGGTGGGGCTGCCCATAACGGGCATGCCAATGCCCCCACCCCCGGCTACAAAATTACAGTCTTTCTGAACGCCAGGGATTTTGTTTTTGCACCACTTTTTTTTTAGGCCTCTCTGGGGGGCAGTAGCCCCCAATCTGCCCTGTGGGGGTAAAAAGCCCACTAGACACCAGGGTTATTTTGGGGCAAATCTAAATTAGGGTGGGGGATGCCCAAAATGGGCATGCCCACCCCCTCCCCCGCAAAAATTACAGCCTTCCTGCCCCCCCCCTGGGGAAATGGGCAGGAGCTCCCAATCTGCCCCCCGGGGTGGCAAAAAAAAAAGATTTTTTGGGTGCAAATCTTTATTAGGGTGGGGGTTGCCAAGAACAGGTATGCCAATGCCCCCACTGGTGAGTCTAAACTGCCACTAGACAAAACTCCCATCTCTCTCTCGAAAGAATATTAATTGCAACAGTTATCTCATTTTTATTGCTGCCTGAAACCTGGGAGAACAAGATACTTTGCAGTAGGTTGCCTTTAAATGGTAAACATATTGCTAAACACAACGCCCCCTTGAGGGCAGTGCCCCCTCTCCAGGTCAGCACCCAGTGCGGCCACACCGGCTGCATCGCCCTAAAGCCGGCACTGCTGGGAGTGGACAACTAATGAGTTTCAAATTGAAGTCAGCTAAAGCAGGACACCAGCAATCCTATTCCAAGTGCAGAAGTAATGCTGATTCAGCTGGTAGTGCCGCCTTAATTGTGTAAAGTAATGCAAGAACACAGCACTTCCAATTTTTCCCACATGTAAATTTCACTACAAAAAATATTGCAAGAACACAGCACTTGCAATTTTTCCCACAAGTACATTTCACCAGCATAAATATGGCAAAATGTGTAAGATAAATACAACGTGTAGGAATCGATGTGGAAACAGTGATTCAGGAATGAATAAACAGATGTACTAGGCAGCAATTACGTAGGCTTCAAACCTGAGTTGGACCCATATGTCAAGTCAAGTCAAATAACTTTATTCAGTTATTTAAAATAACAACCATAAAAGCATATCACACTAGACATATATTGACTCATACTTACAAAAAGAGAAGAGAAATTAAAAACAACATAGAGCAGAAAAATTACAAAAAGTTACAGGCAGAATGTACTCTCAAAATGGTAAAAATTTTCTGGAAATATAAAAAGAAAAAAGTTGGTGTTTATCTAAAAATATATCTATCACTAGCACTATTACCCTTCCATACATTTCCTAAATTTAAGTGCCAATTTTAAGAAACTGCATACAAATAAAGTGCAATCACAACTTAACAGCTGAAGGTAATAAAGTGCAGGTCTAATTTGTGAGAAGTTCATTTTTTTAAGACAGGGTTTGAAATATAGCCTCCGTGGTATAATGTAAAAGGGACAGATAAATAAAAAGTGTGCCAGGTCTTGTGGAGACTTTTCGTCGCAGCCCCAAGCTGGCAACACTTGACCACGGTAGGAGCCCTTAGGCACAGCCAGAAGTAAGTGGAATAAATCCAGCCGGAACCTCGTCAGCAAGAAACGATCATAACGTGACATCGGCCATGACAAATACGGTTCCATGAGCAAAGTTGTTTTTAATAGCACATGTTTTCGTACACTTCCTTTCTTTATTTCGCCTTCCTCCCTGGCTAAATACCTGGAAGAGATAAAAGGCTTCTTCACAATAATAACATCCAATTTCGTAATGGAATCTGGAGTTAAAAAGAGTTCGGGCGCCCTAATTCATTGAAGCAATTGCTTAAATACTTTATCCATGGAACCGTAAGCCTATTTTCCCATGTTAGCGCTTCCCTCAATATGAGCTGAGTAAGAGGTACATCATTGTTTGACCAGCAGTTTAGCCAACATAATAGAGGGTTTACTGCTACTTTATCACATAAAAATGGCATACCCAGCTCTTCATGTACGGAAAAATTTGCTGTTCCCCTAAGGACCCTCAGTATCTGTTTTAGAAAATGATTTTCTATCTCTAGGGCTCCTTGTGAGGCATATCCCCATAACTCACTGCCATAACATGCAATTGCAACACTCTTAGCCTGGTAAAGTTGGAGCAATGCAGCCACTGGGCTATTGCCCATTTTTCTTGCAAAATTGAGTATTGCTGCATTTGCCCGGGTTACCTCTCCCTTTTTTTTCTGTACCGCGGGTCCCCAGTTCAGTTGGTGGTCGAACAAGACTCCGAGATAGGAGAATGTTTTTGTTACTGGGATTGTTACACCGTTAACATTTAGGCAGTTTGGCTTTTTATTACCTTGGCCAACCTTCATTTTGAAAGATTTGGAGTTATTTATACTCAGATCTCGAGATTTCATAAAAATAAAGAAGGAGTTTAGCAATGTTTGAAGACCAATTGCAGTCCTGGACAAAAGAACTGCGTCATCCGCATAAAGCAGAACCGGCAGTCCCTTTCGTCCAACGTACGGGTAATCTGCTCCTGTACTTAAAAGGTACTCTTCCAAATCATTTATGTATAAATTAAAAAGGAACGGGGCTAAAATGCACCCTTGCCGGACACCCCGGTACACTCCAAAGTCTCTTGTCACTTTTAAGTCTTGTGTGTACCGGACGTTTGCTCTTGTGTCAGAATGCATATCTGCTAACAAATTAATTAGGTTCTGCTCTACGCCCATTTTCGCCATGGCGTCCCAGAGCTTTCTACGGCTTACGCAGTCGAAAGCCGACGATAGATCCATGAACGCCATGTGAATTGTACCTTGACGGGCAATAGTATACTTCCCTATAATTAGGTACAGATTCAGACACTGGGTAATCGTAGAGTGACCGGGCCTGAAACCATATTGAATTGGGGATATTACTTTATTTTCATCTACCCATGCAACTCGTCTGTTTAAAATTACTCCCCCCACTACTTTGACAACAGAGTTAATTAAAGATATTGGTCTGTAGCAGAGGGGGCTATTGCGGTCTCCTTTCTTGAACACGGGTACCATGGTAGACACCTCCCACGACTTTGGGCAACCAGAAACCACAGCCGCATTAAATACAGCAGTGAGGACTGGCGCCCATAGCGATATGCAAGATTTAAAAAGGTCCGGAGGGAGGCCATCCGGTCCTGGGGCCTTATTGCTTGTTAGCCCTTCAATTCCCTTTTCAACCTCATTTATTGAGAAGAGCAAGGAATTCTCCTTAAATTTAACCGGAATATATTCTGCCTGAAACTCATTGCTTTTGAAGATAGAGCTAAAATGATTAACCCACTCTTCCTCTGGGATATTTGTGCCCACGGCGGAGTTACTTGGGTGATCAAACAGGGGTTTATTTATAGTTTCCCAAAACTTGGCACTATTTCTCAAAGTTTCGGGGTCTAAAAGGGTCTCCCAAACACTTTTCTTTACCTCTCTCTTTCGGGTAGCAAGGGACTTTTTGTACCTAGCACGCATAACCTTAATATGGACCGAGTCTCTGGATTTGGTTTTCAGAGCCATCTTAAGATCTCGGCTGGCCTTAGAACAAGAGTTGTCAAACCATTTTGGATTACTACTAACATTCCCTTTAGCTGGCACCATTAACATCGACCCTACTGTTAATGCAACACCCTCAAATGCTGCCAAAATTTGTTGCGATGATGATACAGGTGACATACATAGAGAGAGTTCGGAGTTGTACAAATTATTAATAGAGGTATACAAATTTTCATAATTCACCATTGTCCATTTTAGGCGACGCTTTCCATTTATACACTTTATGAACCCACGATCCACACGTGGCTTTCGCTGTTCAAAGATTCCCCCACCCAGTTTGATACATATGGGGTTGTGATCACTATAAATGCTCATTTGGATGGAGAAGTCCAGGACAGTGTTGGCAAGGTCAGCAGACAATAGAATGTGATCTATGTATGATCCGTTTGTATGGCCTTTGAACGTAGGATCGGGGAAAAGAGTTTGGTCCGCCACCGTAGTCATGACTGTAATTAGGTTATTTTCATTCATTAGCGTGTTTAGTTGTATTCCGCATCACGAGTGATCAAAGTGGAAGCCTTCCAGGCAGTTACATCCCAGTTGGTCGATAAGAGTCTCTCCTGGGTTTCCACACGGATGTGTATTAAAATCACCTACGATCAGCATTTGGCGCGGCAAATTCCCCGCATTGTCTCTCAGAAAATTGCACAAAGGCAGTATGTTACAGTCTCCAGTCTGATTCACTGCATTATGCATTATAAAAGTTGATCAGAGTAAGAGTGATTTTGCCCCTCTTTAGCTCTAGAACCTGGATGTTTCTGTTTCCAGAATGATACTCAGCTTTAAGACATGTAAGAGCCAAATTAACATAGATTGCCAGACCCCCCTTTGCTCTACCGCTATTTGATGGTACTGCTGGAATAAAAAAGCTTTGGTACCCCTCAATGTGAACATTTTTTTCCACCAGCCATGTTTCCTGGAGGCATATCACCGCATATTGTTTGACTTGAGACAACCAAACGATGTCACAAGATTTATCAAAAAGCCCTGCGATGTTCCATGATATTAAGCTTTCGTTGCAGGGTGATAATGAACACAAAGTTTTAGTGTCTGTGTCTGTGTTTGCCTTTTCAACTGGGGTAACATACAATAACCCTGTACGTCTGTCTACCTGTTCTTTCAATGAATTATATATTTGGTCTACTTGAGTAGAAACAGGGTTGTACGCATTTAATAAATTAATAGGTTGATTTATCTGGGCTAATGATGCTGCCACCTCGGAAATAGGTCCATTCAGCACAGTTATATTATCCTCATTTCCTAGTCCTATATCTTGTAGTATACAATTGCTATAGTCAGGAAAAAAGAGTGTATCAGGTAGTCATTCAACCCCTTCCAGCCCTCCCTGTCCATAAAGGGCGTCACACCTGTTTGAGATAGGGACATTGTACTGGTTATTTAAATGGGTTGAGGATTGCTACTTGTGTTGGTGTAAATGATGTGGGCCATCCCACCTCTCTAAACTACACCCCCAATCGTTAACAGGAGCGCCTATACCCCATCCGTTTGTTGTTACATTCCGTGCTGGCCTTATGAAGTTATGGAATGTCTTGGGATAAGTCATGCTTCGCTGTTTCTCACCAAAAAATTCTAGGGTAAGTGGAACAATAGTGCCTCTCCTACGTTGGGGGGGAGTATGTTAGACAAGACATTAGGGAGTACAGCCGAATTGGAGAAGTTTAAAATTATACAGTCACAGTTAAACTTTTTTGGCCTATGCCCTATCCAAGGTACCCTTCTGGCCGACTTGACCTCTCTAGCCGTTGTTTCCCCCAGGGAGCCATCTGCATATTACCAGACAGCCAGTGCAGGGCCTTACTTGCCAGTGACATAGGGGATTCTGATTGGCCAGTAGCCAGAGGGGGAACGTTTGCCAGTACCAACACTAAGGGTGAGGCTTCTTCTATAAATTGTAATGACTCTTTTTCTGTACATAATGTGGTCGTTACAGGTGGTCTTGGAGGCGGGTCTTCTCTTGTCTCTGAGTGGTTGTGATCTATTGCTGGTATATGTCCAGGGGGGATGGTCAGTGCCACATTTGCACCTCCCTCTGTCCCACTCACAGTGTGCTTTTTGTTTGTGTTGGCTAAATTTGTGACTAAAGTTATTGTGTTTGTCACCTCATCCGCTATCTTTTTCTGGGCCCCACCCAATTTCTTTACTTCAGCGGTGAGTTTATCTAATTTAGCCACCAACAGTTTAATGATGGCCTTGAGCTTACAATCAATCATGTCTGCTAACCTATTAAATAACTCATCGTCACCGATTTGTTTGTCACTATCATCCCCATGCCCCCTACTTTTGTCCCTAGTTTTCACTGGTGATACAACCCTTTTTCTCCCTGGACGAGACCCTCCGCGATTTATCTGGGCTTTTCTACATTTTCTGACCGCCCGAGTAGCAGGCACATGGATAGGGGGATCCTCTACTAATGTGTCCACCTGTGTGTCCACCTGTATAGGGGAATCCTCTACTGTAACATCAACCTGTGACTCAGTGTCGTTTTCGCGATCAAATTCTGGGTCAATCTCTAGAAGTACACTATGATTAAAGGTCTCACTATCACGTATCTCAGTGTCTGGGACTTCGTTTCCTACAACCTGAGATGGTATATCTACCCACGGAGAATTTAGTGGTGGGCTCAGGGGGTGAAGAATGGGGGATTGACTTAGTCCTAGTGACTGTCTTCTTTCACTATTAATTTTAGATACAACATGTACCATATAGTTATCCATAGTGTTAGCCACAGCAGCAGGAATCTTTTCTGGCATCCTATATAGTGTTGGTTATAGCACAATTTCTATACCATACAATAGTAGTAAACACTGTGGGAAAATGGGGCTAGATATTGAACCTCAATATGATGGTAACCATGCACAGAGTGTCTTACTTTAGTAGGGTATCTTGGTGTCGGCACGGTCAGTATGTTGTGCCCAGTCCAGTCAAGGCCTGTCTGGGACTGTCTAAGTCTGTCCGCCCTTTGTCCGGGCTTCGTCTTGAGCTGCGTCCCGCACACGCGTCCCGCTAACGCGCAATAGGCCCGCCTAAAATACAGGATGCAGTCTGAAAGGGAGGAGACAAGGGAAGAGGCGGGAGGTGTGCGGGATGGAAGGGACGCACTGCCTGATGGGCCTTGCAGTCCCGGTCTCCCACAGACAGGCAGAGTCCAGTCGTGAAAACAATCCTTCAGCGAAGGGCAGCTCAACTCCAGCAACAAGCAGCAAGGCAAAGAATCCAATGACCCAGAAACCGACTGCGAGCGGCACCCGCGAGTCGTGTCTTAAAGGGCAGATGACAAGATGCAGTCTGAAGGGGAGGAGACACGGGAAGAGGCGGCAGGTGTGCGGGATGGAAGGGACGCACTGCCTGATGGGCCTCGCAGTCCCGGTCTCCCACAGATAGGTAGAGTCCAGTCGTGAAAACAATCCTCCAGCGAAGGGCATCTCAACTCCAGCAACAAGCAGTAAGGCAAAGAATCCAATACCCAGAAACCGACTGCGAGCGGCACCCTAGACAAAACTCCCATCTCTCTCTTGCAAGAATATTAATTGCAACAGTTATCTTGCCATTTTTATTGCTGCCTGAAACCTGGCAGCACAAGATACTTTGCAGTAGGTTGCCTTTAAATGGTAAACATATTGCTAAACACAGCACCCCCTTGAGGGCAGTGCCCCCTCTCCAGGTCAGCACCCAGTGCGGCCACACCGGCCGCATCGCCCTAAAGCCGGCACTGCTTGGAATGGACAACTAATGAGTTTCAAATTGAAGTCTGCTAGAGCAGGACACCAGCAATCCTATTCCAAGTGCAGAAGTAATGCTGATTCAGCTGGTAGTGCCGCCTTAATCGTAAAAAGTAATGCAAGAACAAGGCACTTGCAATTTTTCCCACAAGTACATTTCACCAGCATAAATATGGCAAAATGTGTAAGATAAATACAACGTGTAGGAATCGATGTGGAAACAGTGATTCAGGAATGAATAAACAGATGTACTAGGCAGCAATTACGTAGGCTTCAAACCTGATTTGGACCCATATGGATAATGGAGGTCGAAAGGAATCCCAGAGGTGATCAGAATACTTGAGACAAACTTACTCCCCAGCCTACTCCGGATTGAGATGTGATGCGGTGCAGACCCGGAAATCCTAAAGCTTTCAGCAAATGAATATAAACTGCTGAATATACTGACGTTCTCAAGTGGTACGTCCTCTGGTACCTAGTCCTGCTTCTGGGCAGTAACACTTTCAGACCTTAGCTGGAGGAAACTCAAAAGAATTCTCCCTACAGAGATTATTGGGTTTGCACGGACTTTGACCAATCTGTCATAGATGCTATTTGTAGCAAAGAATATTTTTGTGAAATAAATAGAGCTATATAAATAAACTCACAAACAACTGCCTCAGCTGGTATGGCCCACTTCCTGAGTGTAAAGTCTAGCCCCGGTATAGAACATACAAATTGGTGCATGTCGAAGATGGTTCTTGAAAACCTGAAGAAAGTTTACAATACCTATATATAAAGACTAGAGATTCGGTATTGGAGTGATGATGCAGAACGAGAATTGGGCGAGGGATGGGTATATAGGGAACAAACATGGAGAGTCATTTGTGATTGTAAGAGGAGGAAGGCGACATTATGTAACGATATAAAGGTCTATAATTGTACTTTCATTTCAGGACATTCTGGCTGGTGCACCTAGCCCACAACGAACTCAAAATATTGTTTTGGCACATATTATAAAATCATGACAACTATTATATTAAAAAGCAATTTATCAATAGATCAGTGGCGGCTCCTCCGCTAAGGCGACAGAGCGTCACCCCACTGACAGGAACAGAAAAGAAAGAAAATAATAATATGATAATAACAGAATGTTATTAGCATTTTATTTTATTTTATCCTCCTTCTGTGGTAGTGCGTGAAGGGGTGGGCGGAGATTCAGGGGAGGAGCAGTAGAACACTCCTAAGAGCGCAATCACTGTTTGGTCGGCCTCTCAGGCCGCCCAAAGCAGTCATGTGCACTTTCCTCTTCTTCTCCATGCAGGCTGCATTACAACCTGCATGGAGAACATGCCCACCCCTCCAGCCCCTGGCTAAGCGCCATGTCATAGCACTCAAAGCAATCATAACGCTGCATTGCAGCATTGCGATTTGCTTAGGGGTGGGAACCTGGCTGCCTACTTCCTGTTCCAACCTGGAGGCGGACACAGGCGAGCAGGAGAGAAGACGTGGGACCCAGGGGCGGCAGCAAGGTAAGTTTTATTTTATTGTAACCAATTTGAGGTACTCTGACTCGTTTTTACTGAAGATCTAAATGACAGAGACAGTGTTCAGTATAGGTATAGGTTCAGCATAAGTATTATAGTCCAATAACATCTTATCCTCCAAAACGGGTGCCTTTCAAAATGCTATGCTCAGGTAGCACTGTGGTGAAATCCCAAGCACCTCGGTTTATAGAAAAATAAATCAAGGAGACTTAGAAACAAGAAGAAAATTGCAAGTCTTATGAGTGGACTGGACTGAAAGACAGGACTTATCAAGCATAAATAAATGCTGAACAAATCATGGAACTAAGGGTTGAATAAATAACATGAAGAGAAAAGCCAGGCACTGTTTTCACTAAAAAGTGGAATTGTTGCACAAGCAATAAAGTTTTATCTGCTGTGTAATATGTGGATCAGCAAAGCCAAGGAGGTGCAGAGGCTGGAGAGTCTAACAAGGGAACCCGATCTTACTCTGTGGTAGATGATGGACAAAGCATGCCTCTAGATCTCCTATTGTATATAAGCATCACATACTCAGAGCTAAACATGGTACCCTTAATTTTTCTCACATGTATATCAACAGACTAAATATATTATCTTCTTTAAGTGATGTTTCTTCAGGTGTCAAATCCAGCTTCTGGATGACAACATCAGAAGAAGGTGGCTGGAAGAAACCAAAAAACAACTAACATTTACAACAAGAAAAACTTATATCTGCTTCTAATTTTACACTTTGTTTTTGCAAATCCATAGAATTCTATCTCTTGTACTTCTGAGTTTATCCAGTAGTTGATTTCAATTGTGGGAGGCCCTCTGGCTGGCAGCTTATAGAGAACTTTGAGAAAAAGACTAAATACTCCCTCAAGAAATTGATTCAGCTGATGGGAAATTGGTCGCTTTACTAGCATTCAAAGAATTATCTTGGCATATATTTACTCATTTAAAATATCAGATGCTCCCAAAAGTTTGGGAAACTCTGGAGAAAGTCTTCAATTCTTTTATATACAGGCTGTGGTAAAGTGGGGGTCCTGTTGTGGGACATGGGGAAGTTCGAGAATATAAAACCCAACAAGTTAGAGTTCTTAGTAGGAGGAAGAAAATAAGTATGAAGAACATCGAGCAGCCTCTCGACTTGAGATACGTAACAAGAAGAACATTGACATACTTGTGTTCTGCTTTTAGGAATTCCAGTCTAATGCGCCTTACCCATACTGAATTGGAAAGAGTTTTGGGGATTTTAATATAAAAGCAATATAACACAATTACTTAATACATTCTAGACGGGCTCTTCACTTTCCACATTACTGGGAAGGGGCTTCTTACAGTGCCTCTGTGTTTCCCCTCCCACGACCCGATGGTCCAGCCGTCACCTCCACAGCCCAGTAAGTGCTTTTGGAATATTTGGGTGTATGTATGAATGTATGATTATTTGTGCCTGTGTGGAAAGGGTGTGCCAAAGTTAGTGCGGATACGTGCTTGAGAACGGTTGGTGTGAGTATGTGTGCTTGTCAATGGATGGGTGTGAGTGAGTGTGAGCATGTGTGTGCTCTTGTGAGTTGATGGGTGAAAGTGATAATACACATGTGTTACCGCCCCATAAGTTGTAAAAATCACAAGCTGCCATTGGTTGTTGCTAAGGAGCAGAATCATTGCACACAAAATAAATCTATATGTGTTTTCAAATGTATTCATCAGCAAAGCCATGAAGGTGAAGAGGGTGGAGAGTCAAACCAGAGAACCAGGTCCTACGCTGTTGTAGATGATGGGAAAAGTGTCCCTCTAATTATTTCATTCTGTGTAAGCATCATTGATTCTGTGCCGAACAGGACACACTCAGGTTTTTCACAACTGTATACCAACGAAATGGATATACTAACCTCTTTGAGTGAGGTTTCATCGCTTCTCTGATCAAGTTTCTGACCGGAAACCTCGGAAGTGGATGGCTAAAAAAAAGAAGAAAAAGCACCAGATTCCTGAGTTTTATAAAATTATGTCTTGGTGGGAGGGTGTGGAGCAAGACAACATTTTCTCAAAAGGAGTGAAGGATACAGTCTCTAATTAAACACCAACATACATTTGCATAGTGTAGCCTGAAACACTTCAAAGGCCGCGGCGGCTCACCGTGGGAGTGCTGTGGGGGGGTGGGGCGGGCAGGGGAGGGGCTTAGTGGGGGGTAGTGCAGTCCAACATATGACAGACAGGAGTAAGGTAAGAAAGTAAATAAATAAAAAAATTTACCTAACACATGCTGCATCGCCGAGTTAGTGATGCAGAGTCCGTCATATGTTGAACTGCACAACCCCCCCACCCAGCCCTTCCCCCATCCGCCGCACCACCCCGCAGCACTCCCACGGCGAGCCGCCACTGTTCAAAATAGCATGAGTGGAAGAGAAACCATAGGAACATCCAGTTTCCCCTCTATTGTTGATGTCCTTGATATGGTTGAAAATGTGCAATAATGGGGTGCACCTGGGTAAATTGTCTTCCCCACACCCTCAAAAACTGGAAAAAGTTTACAATACTTGTTTATACATACTGTGGATGAAGTGTTTAAGTGGAGACGCATGAATGGAAAGGGGGAGAGTGGAGACATAAAGCTCAAGGAGTAAGTCTTCAAGTGTTGCAGGAGGAAGACAATTAGCACAAATGACATTGATCAGTTTCTTGAATGGAGATAGGGTACAAAATGAACAGTTATAGAATTGTGTTCTGCTTTGGGTAAATTCTCTCCAGTGTGCCAAGCCCACACTGACTAGGGAAGGGCTTTTTGGATTTTATTATCCAAAACCATAACTACTTACTCTGTCCTGGATGGCGTCATCGCTTTCCACAGCACTAGGATGCGGGCTCTAATGGTAAAAGAGAACGTCAGAAAGAATCACATTTTTGTTGTACAAATGCCACATCAGTTACAGAGGAAAAACATGGCAAGTATGCACAAACCCCCTCACAGCAAGTTCAGCACTATTCTAGGATAGATCGGACCTTATCCAAATAAGGTTGAGGAGAAAGTTGGGCGAGTCGGAGATGTTTAGATTGCACATGAGGAATCTATATCTGTGCATGAGACCTAAAAACCTGGTGTATGTGGTGAAGACCTTACAACACGTTCATTATCGTTCTTGGATATATCAAATATTATCTTTATAAGAAAGACGACACAGTTGTGGAGGCTAAGAACTCATGATTATTTATAATATTTTCTCATACAGGAATATATTGCATTTGTGAAGTTGTAATACAACACTATAACCAGGGAAACTAATTCTGTCAGCACCGGCAAACGGTTGGTGTCAACTCCATATTAGTATAAGACAGAAATTGAGTTAATAGAAAAGAAAGTATATTTAAAGAAATAATGGTTCAACGGTTGCTAGGTCATATATGCAACAAAATAAACGTGTGCAACTTTGAAATCCCACGTGATGGAAAACATTAAAAATCACCCCAGGCAGATGTACCTCCAAATCAACTGGGTGAATGGTACTCGAGGGGCAAGAGTCTTATCAAAACGACAAATGCTGAAAAATCTGAACTGTTTGAAGGATGAATAGATAACTGAAGTGGAAAGCCTGGAACACTTTTTACTTATAGGCTGAATCATTGCACAATAGCATGAGTGGAAGAGGAACCATAGGAACATCCAGTTTCCCCTCTATTGTTGATGTCCTTGGTATGATTGAAAATGTGCAATAATGGGGTGCACCTGGGTAAATTGTCTTCCCCACACCCTCAAAAACTGGAAAAAGTTTACAATACTTGTTTATACATACTGTGGATGAAGTGTTTAAGTGGAGACGCATGAATGGAAAGGGGGAGAGTGGAGACATAAAGCTCATGGAGTAAGTCTTCAAGTGTTGCAGGAGGAAGACAATTAGCACAAATGACATTGATCAGTTTCTTGAATGGAGATAGGGTACAAAATGAACAGTTATAGAATTGTGTTCTGCTTTGGGTAAATTCTCTCCAGTGTGCCAAGCCCACACTGACTAGGGAAGGGCTTTTTGGATTTTTTTATCCAAAACCATAACTACTTACTCTGTCCTGGATTGCGTCATCACTTTCCACAGCACTAGGATGCGGGCTCTAATAGTAAAAGAGAACGTCAGAAAGAATCACATTTTTGTTGTACAAATGCCACATCAGTTACAGAGGAAAAACATGGCAAGTATGCACAAACCCCCTCACAGCAAGTTCAGCACTATTCTAGGATAGATCGGACCTTATCCAAATAAGGTTGAGGAGAAAGTTGGGCGAGTCGGAGATGTTTAGATTGCACATGAGGAAACTATATCTGTGCATGAGACCTAAAAACCTGGTGTATGTGGTGAAGACCTTACAACACGTTCATTATCGTTCTTGGATATATCAAATATTATCTTTATAAGAAAGACGACACAGTTGTGGAGGCTAAGAACTCATGATTATTTATAATATTTTCTCATACAGGAATATATTGCATTTGTGAAGTTGTAATACAACACTATAACCAGGGAAACTAATTCTGTCAGCACCGGCAAACGGTTGGTGTCAACTCCATATTAGTATAAGACAGAAATTGAGTTAATAGAAAAGAAAGTATATTTAAAGAAATAATGGTTCAACGGTTGCTAGGTCATATATGCAACAAAATAAACGTGTGCAACTTTGAAATCCCACGTGATGGAAAACATTAAAAATCACCCCAGGCAGATGTACCTCCAAATCAACTGGGTGAATGGTACTCGAGGGGCCAGAGTCTTACCAAAACGACAAATGCTGAAAAATCTGAACTGTTTGAAGGATGAATAGATAACTGAAGTGGAAAGCCTGGAACACTTTTTACTAAGAGGCTGAATCATTGCACAAAAAATAAGCCTGTATGTGCTTTGAAAAGTGTGCATCAGCAAATCCCAAAAAAGTATGGTTAGTCACAGGTATGTTTTAACAGAGTGAATATTCTGACCGTATCGGGTGACGTTTCCTTAGATGTCTGAACCAGCTTCTGGTAGGCCTCATCAAAGGTAAGTTTTTGGAAGAAGCGAAACAATAACATTTAGAAGGATGTAAAACTATGTGTGTACCTCATTTTACAAATCGTTTTCTCAAAACCATTGAATTTTATCTGATGTGAATACTGGTTCCCAATGTCTTCGACCTCCTCGCCCTTCATGGTGCAGTCTTGAGTCAAGTAGCCAAAAGAGAATGTGGAGAAATAGAAGGATGTAAATAGTGAAAAAAATGATTTGACTAAAATGGTCAACTGTGTGTGCATTCAAAGGGTCGTCTCCAGCGGCGGCTGCTGCAGGTGGGAGAGGTGAGACTAGGTGAGGGGGGATTTCGAGAGACGACCACGAGGGGAAATGATTTATTTATTTAATTTTCCCTCATGGTCATCTCTCGAAATCCCCCCTCACCTGGCCACACCGCCTCACCGCTCTTACCTGCAGCTGCCGTGGCTGGACCGTCTCTGGGAACTAATTGGAAAATAGATAATGTTGGACTAATCGGAGGCTTGATCTGACTGATAATGAGTGGGGTATCTCTATACCCCATTCCACCCCTCCGACCCCCTTGTTGACAGTGAGAAGTTGTTCGGAAGTGGAACCTTTTCTTACAGAAGGCAGCAGGAATCATTTAAAAAAGAAAGCCTTGGACAGACCTCAGGCCTGCGCATCAAAAGAGGCGAAACGTGTGTTGGCTGTGCAGACCTTCAAGATGATTTTATATACGAATAGATTAATCTACTTCATTGAAGAATTTAGCATGCTTACCTAATTGACGAATTTCAAGACATGTAATATAGAATGTTTAGCATTTGTAATCAAAAAGTATTTCTGTTATCATGAGGAGGTGGCTTACTCATCTCCCAAATGGGAATCACTTACCAACTACTATACAATAGTGTAGTGGTACGGTAGGGCCTTCATACATTAGATCCAAGGAGTGGCGCCTGCTATATCTTTCTTGTGAGTATGTGAGGGAAGATAAAATGCTCAGTGAATCCAGTGAAAGAAATATTTGGATTGGGAGGCAAAGTACTAATACTCTAAATTGGGGGTGCCATTCCATGCCTGGAGTAAGGCTGTATCAGCATGGCTCAACGTATTCTAGCCTGTTTGTTGGCTCATGCAAAAGTAATACATAGGTAAAGCCGTCTGGGGAGGAAACGTCTGCTATGCTAGAGAAAGAATGGGTGGAGCCTAGTGTAGTGTCTGCTGCTTGATTTTGTGGACTGTTGGGCCATAATTAGCATGTATAACTAGTGCAGAATCTCGGTATATATGTATTCCGAGATAAAGTGTTGGATTATGACACAAAAAAATCGGGAAGTTTATAATTTGTTGGGATACAGGGCACGTCAGTGGACCATCATGGACCTATCCCAGTTAATTTGAAGTCCAAAGAATTGTCCAGGTTTAATTATCTCTTAGAACAGGGTTTTGGTTAACCACAGGATTTACCTTTTACAGTATTATGTCGCTGGCATATAAGGATGTAAGAAAGGCCTGCTGTGACTTTTGAACAGCAATTGACAGCAGAAAAATAGCGTGCCAGACCCTAGAATTTAGCATACGAGCTATGATAGGTCTAGATGGTGCTGCTGGAGGAGGGCAAACACCCAGGGATCGAAGCACCCTTTCAACTAGAGACCTACATGATAGGTTGTCTGTGCCAAACAAGAATGAGGAGCATCTTTCCCACAAACAGTTCCATCAGTCCAACAGTCATGGAATCCGGGACCCCCAGAAGGGGCAAATCATTGTGGAGCGACCATGGCTCGAGATCTTTGTTTGGTGCGTGTTATGTTTAATGACTAGTACTTCCATCAAGAAGTTTTTCAAGTATTGATGCATTTTGAAGTATGCAGCAGGGCCATTCCCCAATGCAGATATGTCAAGTTCTGCTCCATTTAAATGTTCACGCGCTCTGTCCATGTGGTGCTGCATGAAGACAGCTCGCGATATAAGTCTATACATTTTTTTATCTGTTGCCTGCAGGCTACTTTGCATATTTAGGAGCAATGTACAGATATCTAGGGAGCCTATGTTGGTGCCCCCCTCACCCTTAGGAAGAGAGGCACCATCCTCATCATCACTTTTTGCTGCTGTTTTTTTTTCTCTACAAAAACTGGTCATGGGCTGCTGATGATCAGTTTTATCCATTTGGTATGCTGCGGGCTGGTAAGAAAATGCATCAGCGACTGTGCCAGAAGTAAGAGTGCCGGAGCAAGTCCTGCGGTCCAAGATTTTCCAGGAGAATAATGAGAGGAACAAACCCAGATCTCAAGGGGCCTACTGCGTTAAATCACAGTTGAACATGATGGTGGATAATCCAAACAATCTATAGAGTGATATTAGTGTATAAACTCTAGGCCAAAGAACGTTCCACAGTGCTAGTGTTACTATAGTGGCGCAGGGATGGCTCACCTATAAGCGGGGGTACAGCCCGGAGTGCCACAGGACAGTTGTCTCGATCCAAGTCCCCTGTGTTGAGGCAGGTGATCACACAGTGGTCCACACAACCTGCAGCGAGTCAGCATGCCGCAGGAGCCCCTGTGCACCCCAGCTGCGGCCACAAGACTACAGTAGCCACAGCAGCACCCAAACCCGGACGGTCAGCCTCTCACCTTGCTGTGCCACTCCACCCCATGACAGGCGCCAAGGTCTCACTGCTGCTAGGCCTACTCAGGTCCCAGGAAGTAGGCTTGTAGCCCGCAGGAATTCACAAAGAGGCAGCTCCGGTGACCCGAGCAGTTGTTGCGGGCCTGCCCTAGCCACACTGCACAGCACACATCCCTGGTTTCCAGCTGTCCAGGAATGCCTACACACCACCTTCCATCACCCTGCAGAGGGTATTAGTCTGTCCCCGTTGCCTAGCGTCAGGTAGGTGATTGAGGCAGGTCAGTGGACGACCTCCGCAGCGGAACACAACCGGCTAGGCTGCAGTTTCGCAGTACCATGACTGAGTTCTGCTAGGAGGAAGTATCATACCACACTGGACGCAGGAATAAGTAGAGCGAGTGCTCTTTAGTGGATGTGCCTTTCAGGGTGAGCCCAAAATTAAACACTTTTAAATGTCAGAGAAACTTGCAGAAACATAACCTCTCCATGGAACTCCCCATTCCAAGCTATCAATATGTTAATACCTTGAATACCTTGGGTGGGCATTCTGTTACTGATTTGTGGTCGTGCAGGTCAATTTCATGAATCTCTAAATGAATTTGAGGAGGTATAGTAAACAAACTGAACACCACGGTTAACTCATTACCCATAATGTGCAATCGTAAATATACTATGGCAAAATATTTTAAACTGGGTTTATGCAACAGCAAATACATATTCAAGAATCACAGATCAATGGCAGGGATGATTTAAATATATGAGGAAGTGTTTCAAAGGATGCATCATGGAATAGACGAAAAGGGACCTTGGAGAGATGGTACTTCAAGTCTTGGGAGTAGACTTGACTAAAGGAGCAAGAGTCATAAAGAATTAATAAGGGCTGCCTAAATCAGAGAACAGAGGGGTGAACATGTGAAGGGAATAGCCGGGAATAGATCATACTGAGTACCCAATTCTGTGCACAAGACTTTAGTCTTAAATGACTCAGCAAAACAAAGATGGTCGTGAAATCGAACCTTGGAACCAGGCTCTCGTCTCTCATTGATAATGGGCAACGGGTATCTCTAGTTCTCTCTCTGCATGGTAAGCATGAGCAAATCAGTGCCAAACAGGATATTCTTCAGCTTTTCACAAACATATATCAACAGACTGATTATGCTAACCTCTTCAAGTGATTTTTCCTCAATTGTCTGATCGAGCTTCTGGTCAGCAACATTTGTTATATATAAAATAAAATTATGTTATATATAAAATAAAATTATGTGTGGGGTAATTTGGCATTTGGAAATCATTGAAGTTTATCTGATGTGGTCACTGGGTTTCTAATGCCCCTTACCTCCTTACCCCCTTACATTGTGGATGGAGTCATAAGTGCAAGTGAGAAGATAATTTTAAGAAATAGGGCTATGGGAATACCTTCCCAAGAATTACATTTGGGTGATGGGAATTTGTAACAGTATATACATAACATAAAATATGATGGAAGGAATGATTACAATTAGTCTAACCACTGGCAGTCGCTTGGTGTAGCATTCCAACCCATCATTCTTTTGTCCACCTTGCTAATTCAGATTAAACCTAGTGATATGCATAATAACGATTGGCTAAGACTCTGCCCTGAGTAATTAACAATAGCTGAAATTAGTTAAAGCGTTCTATCCAGCACTTTTCTGTATACTACTCTATAAAAATCGTTGTTGAAATTAACAGATTTCTAGAAAAAGATGTGGTAATAAAATAGACAAGTGAAGAGGTAGAGATTGAACGATTTGGAATTAAGAGCTAAAGCAGTGAGCTTCTCTTAGGATGCGAAGAGGAAGACAATGAGCACGAATTACATACAATCGCTTTTTAACTGAAGATACTTAACAATATGAACAATTCTATAAATTAGGTCTACTTTTAGGAAGTCTAAGCTGATGCAATTTAGTTTGAAATAACTGGAAAATGTTTTAGACTGTTATCATAAGAGCAGTATATATATTCGAGAATGAAGCTACTTACTGTGTCCTTTGTGCCCTCTTCACCATCCACTGCACTAGGAGGCAGACTCTAAAGGCAAAAGAAAAAGTCAGAAAGAATTGTTATGAATGTCAAACTAGGAAAATGAATGTACAGTTTTCACAAGTGCAATCATAGTCTCTATAAAACACATGACTGCAGTGGCACCTTTATTTAGATAAGGCCAGATCCACGTAAAAGTAGTGTTAAGTGTGATGTACATTTTTACGTTATAAAACTACTTGTGCAAATGTCATAAAAACCTGTGGAAACACTATTTCTGTTTTGTGCACCCCAGTCTAAGCTACAACTTGTGTTAATACCTTAAATACAATGTGTGGGAATCCTATTACTAATTCATGGTACTGTTACTTATTTGTGTGACTCTCAAATGGGACTGAAGGTGTAAGTATGAGCACTGAACACCAATATTAACTCATTCCACATAATGAGGGCCAGTGAATAAGGAATTCTCCGGTTTTTCGGTGACAAAATACCCTGAAACTGAGTTTATGGAACAGCAAGTACATATCCACAAAACACAGAACAGCAGCTCAGAGGATGACACTGTATTTGAAAGGCCACATGTAGAAAAAGATGAAAAATTAGATTTGACAAATGGAACCTTATATCTCAGTGTTGGACTGCCCTGTGGGAGCAGCAGTGAAACAGTGGGTAAAGACTGACCACACCACAGCATTGAGGTGTAAATAGATAAGACAAAGGGAATAGTCTGGGACAGTTTTTATTTTGTACGGTGTACCAAAGCCAATACACAAGGCAAAAGTCTCTTTGTGCTCTGAATTGTGTGCATCAGCACAGCCTAGAAGGTCCCTACAATGAAGAATTTAACAAAGGAACCAAGGGAACCAGGTCCTTGTCTGTGGTAGATAATGGTCAAAATGTGTCTCTACCTCTCTCTTTGTGTGATAAGCATTAGTGCCTCAGTGCCGGTCATGATATCTTTACGGTTTGCACAAATGCATTTCAACAGGCTGAGTATGCTAACCTGTTTAATTGATGTTTCCTCAGTTTCGTGATCTGGCCTCTGGTTGGCAATATCAGGAGGTGGTGGCTGGAGGAAACAAAAAAGAAACACACCTAACATTTACAACAAGACTCAATTAGGTGTGCTCCTTATTTCCACTTTACTTTCACAAATCCATCCAATTTGATCTGTGATGAATATTGGTGTCTGAGGCCCTTGACCTCTTTTTCATTGGTGACAGATATATGAGCGAAAGCCAAACAATAATTTTAAGAAATGGAGGTATGTCAATACCATTGCAAAGATTTAATTCCACTGATGGGAAATTGAGAACTCAAAGACTTGTCTTGGTATACAATAGTTCTTAAAAATAGCAGATGTCATGGAAAGCTCATGAAAATCTGGAAAAAGTTTACAACACTATTATATACCAACTGAGGATGAAGCGTAAAAGTGGTGAATCAGGGGTTACGTGAAAGGTGAGAAGTATGGTATATAGAGGTAAAGGAGTTAAGAGTCAAGGGGAGTTAGGGGAATGAAAATATGCATGAATGACAGTGAATGGTCTTTAGAGTGGCAATATGTAACAAGGTGAATGGCCAAGCAATAATACTCAGTTTAAAAAAAAATCCTCTCTAAGCAACTTAATCTACACTGAACTGGGAACATTGTTAGATTTTAGTATAAAAACAGTATAAATATTAGAGAAGTAACTGCTTACTATGCCCTTCATGGCCTTTTCCCTATCCACTACAGTTGGAGGCCGACTCTAATGGTAAAAGAGATAGCCAGAAAGAGCTCTCCATAAAAAACAAACTATGGTAATTATTGAACGTTTTCTCAGGTTCAATTTTAGTCTCTATGATCAAATCAAGTGCAGTGATGTCCTTATGTCCACAAGGTCAGACCCACATAAAAGCAGTGTTGAACATGCTGTAAGGGTATTATACGATTCAGAAAAGGGGGTGGTGATGGACAGAGTATCTGAATTAGGCAGAACACTCGTACCCAGTCAACAGATCAGGGCTTGATCCATCACCGTTTTTTAGCTCACTGCACCATCCCAGCTCAGAACCTGGCTACATGCAAATGAGTCTGTCCCTGGCCCAGTGCATCATGGGAATAGGGCAGACCAAACTACCAAGCCAATTCTTTTACTGGAAAGGAAACAAGCTTCCGGGGACTGGTTTCTGGCATTACAGCCGTCTTCGGCCCGGCTTGCTTGAATCCTGATGGTGCAGGGAGCAAGGGACTCATGTCTGAGCATACCCTTCCACGCTTATGGTGGACAAAACGATTCAGAAAAGGGGGTGGTGATGGACAGAGTATCTGAATTAAGCAGAACACTCGTACCCAGACAAGGGTATTATACTGCATTTGTGAACCAATAATACAGCCTGACATAATATGGAAGGTAATCATTTTATCACAAATAACAGTTAATCCTAATTCCACATTGTTTCTGAAAATGCCTTTTTATTATCTTGTTTAGGTCAAGCAGAAATCATAGCATAGTTCTGGCGCTCATGTCAACACCCTTACCAAATCCATCAAGTGCAAAGAAAACAAGCATTAAAAATGCAATCGGGCTCGGATTTATTTGAGTTTGAGCTAATGGCATTGTAAATGGCAATGTCTTTTCGCCATGTGTTATGGAGTGTGTGCATGTGGTGTGTAGTGGAATTATGTGGGTTGGATTGTAATTTTAGCAATGGTGGCATGCTGTACTTTAGATGAATATGTTTGAAAGTAAAGTGTACCATACTGCGATTGCTACAATAGTTAATTGTGGATGCGTTAACAATTGATGCGTGCACTGATGGCTGGTGGTGTGTGTGCTTGATGGAAGAGTGCTCTGCCGGCTGGAGGTGTGTGTGCCTGGTGGAAGGGTGCACTGACGGCTGGTGGGTGTGTGCTTGGTAAAAGCGTGCACAGATGGCTGATGGTGTGTGTGTTTGGTGAAAGCGTGCACTGACGGTTGCTGGTGAGTGCGCCTTGTAAAAGCATGCACTGACGGCTGGTGTTGTACGCCTGGTGGTGTTTGTGCTTGGTGAAAGAGTGCATTGATGGCTGGTGGTGTTTGGCCCTGGTGAAAGCATGCACTGACAGCTGGTGGTGTGTTGTTGTGTGTGTGGTTGTGTGTGTAGTGGTGAGTCTGTGGGGGGTGAGTCTGTGGGGGTGAGTGTGTTGTAGTGAGTGGTGATGAGTGCGTGGTGGTGAGAGAGTGGTGTGTGTGTGGTGTGTGTGTGTGGTATCTGTGTGTGGTGTATGTGTGTGTGGTGTGTATATGGTGTGTGTGTGGTGTGTGTGTGTGTGGTATGTGTGTGTGGTGTATGTGTGTGTATGGTGTTGTTATTATTTGGTTTGAGAAAGCAGGGACAGAGACCTGCCTACTGTAATGGTGTCCAGCGCATATTTTTCAGAGTTGAAGCTAGACAGTCAAAGCCTTTATATCCGCGAAACCAGCTTCGGGTTAAAGGGTAGAAAGCTCCCTCATCGAATCAGATTCCTTTTTTACTTTTCATTTTGGGTCCATGGTTGGTCCGCAAACCTGGGATTCCGCCCTTATATATCCAATTTTTTAACTCTTTCAAGCCCACCAGGCACATTTTTACCTAATTTCTTCAAAATGACACAAATTTACACCAAAGGCACTCTCTTAAATACAGTTCTGCTTTCATGCCATGTTTGGTGAAATTTGCTCAGGTGTGTTTTTTCTTTTTGTTGCGTTGAGCTAGAATCCTATGGGAGTTAAAATCGGAAATGTCACCAGTTTAACACCCTTTTCTTTCCTACAAACCTCTGACTTCCATCCAGTTCCCGCTGATAATCACCCCCTTTCTCTGGTACTCACCTACACCCCTCTCAGATTCACCCAGCTCCCCATGAAAGTCACCCACTTTCCTTCTGATAACCAGACACCACCCTCAAATATTCACCCACATCCATCTGACATTTACCCTGCTGCTTCTGATAATCACATATCTCTCTCTCATTTTGAGTCCGCCCCTCACTAGCAAACACTGTGTCCCTTCGGAAATGGCAAACTCTCTCCCAAAAAGCAGTCGAGGAACTCCCTCCCTGGTAATCACCCAGACTAGCTCAACATTTATCAAAACGTAGCTCCTCACCGATAACTGCTTCCTCTAAAATGTACGTCCCCCCCATATATTAATCATGGCCCCCCCACTTGCCTTGGCCATGTGACAATCAGTCAGTCTACACCCTTGCAGATCACCCGCTCCAGCCCTCTGAACACACAACTCCCCTTTGGACACCTCAGGTGGTTGCTGCAGTCTGTGTGGTTCTCCAATGCAAAATGTCACTCGAACCCAAACATCTACCAAAGGTGGCAGCTCATCATGAGGTTAGCGGCTGCTTTCCACCTTGTTTTTCAACCATGGAAGGAGGAAGCAGGCCACAAAATGTTGTGGTTTTGTGGTGCAATCTCCTTCCACTTACTGCAAAGTTAATAAAATAAGTGCCCAGCTTTACACCCAGTTCCTCGCCAGCCTCCCTTCCAATTGAGGCCTTGCCTGTTAATGACCCAGTATTGTCTGTTCTTCATCGCCCTACGTGATCGCCCTGTTCTATACTTTTTCAGCCTCCTCATCTGGTAATCACCTCCTTATGATAATAACTCTACCCTGGTGGTCACAAAGGCCCTGATCGGAGCTCCCCTCTGAAAATCACTCCCTTAATCACACAGTCCTATTGAGACACATCCTATACTGTCTGATCTGCATCCCCCTTCATGATCCTATGTTCCATACTCACCCAGGCCCTCACCTGATACTCATCCCTTGTTTGATAATTACTCTATACTAATGATCACACGACGCCCTGATAATCCCTCCTGCAATCAAACACCTCACTGATAATCATCCTGTCCTACCTAATCTACCTCAACCCTACATGATTCCAAGTTCTATACTCACCCGGCCCCCTCATCTGACACTCACCCCCTTATGATATTCACTCTGTCCTGCTGATCTCAGAGAGCCATGGTCCCAAGCTCCTCCCTGAGAACCACTCCTGTAATCAAACACCTCATTGATAATCATAGTCTGATCTTCATCAACATTTTGTGATCCTAAATTCCATACTCACCCAATCCCTCACCTGATACTCACCCCGCGTTTGATAATTAGTCTATACTGATAATCACAGGAGGCCCTGATCCCCGATAACCACTCCCACAATCACACAGACTCATTGATAAACATCCTGTATTATCTGATACTCATTCCCCCTTCATGATCCCAGGTTCCATACTCACCCAGCCCCTTATCTGATGCTCACCTCCTCTGTTGATAATCACTCTGACCTGATGATCACTGGTGGCCCTGAACCCAAGCTCCCCCCTGTTAATCACTCAACCCACCGATAATCATCCGATGAGCTACCAACTTCACAAATAATTGCCTGACTCTTTTCTGATAATCACCAATAGTTCTTCTGATAATCATCAGCCTGCTGTATTAGTCACCTATGCGCTGCCCAGTAACACCCCTCCATCTAATCACACCGCTTGTTTGACAGCACCATCTCTAATATTTGCTTTCGCTCTGTTCTGAAAAAAATCCCTTTTCATTTCTTTAATCAATATGTGTATGTATACATTGGTAATCTGTAAATGCTACATGCCAAGATGTTGGCAAAAATTTTAAATTACACACAGATAATAAAACCCGATCAAACAAAACACCCGCCCTGTCGCGCATCCTACATAATGTTAACCTTACATTGTATAAATTTGAACTATAATTTGTAAGAACAAAAAATGCAAACATATTACAGGGCATGGGTTCAAAATTTTTATTAAAGATCTCTCCATAAATATGGCAGTGTCTAAAAGTAAAAAAATCATTAACAGTAAAGTCCTAGGAATAGCGCACACATTTCCTAAATTGTGCCCAAGGAATCTCTCACTATAAATGAGAATTGTTCTATTCCGGTTTGCCTTATTTTTAAACACACATTTAAACTCTGTCTTTTGTAGACCCAGGCTCTCAAGCAGCAGCTACTCTAGTTAAAGCAGCGGCTAGAAATACCCGCCGGAGCGCTATACAAGTGTGCGAACCTGCCCACCCAGCGTAATCTGATAGTTACCTAACCTCGTCGCCGTCTGATATTCACACACCCCCTTCTGATAATCGGCCAAACTATCGTCAGTACCCGGGCAGCCATGAAAACCACCTGGTTCCTGTGCTAATCACCCGGGTCCTGTTTAAGAAAATAACCAGCAAGCACCTACGGTAATCTCTCAGCTCCTCTCTGATATACAGCCGGGCACCCCCACCCACACCGAATCCTCCTTTCTGATAATCGGTCAATCTCTGCGATAATCGCTTCGTCCACTCGAATGCCCCCTAGGCACCCCGCACTCCGCCTCTGATAATTGGACAGCACCCCTCTAGTAATCTCTCACCCCCCATTTATAACAGATATCCCATATTCCTTTTTTAAATTGTGTTTTATTATATTTTATTTTTACATCTTAGATCTTTCCCCTCCTGAGTTCTCTGCAATTATCATTATTGTTTATTATTTTAACAGCGCTGGGACGCTCGAGGGCAGCCATGCGCTTTATAAACCCAATTTCATTTCATTTCATTTCATTTCATAGTACACTTGTAATCTGACGCTTTTTTTTTGTTAAACTGGGCACTGCGCCCAGCTACCTTCTATTACTAACTCCGCAGTACAAACGGAGGAGCGGCCGGATAACTGTTATGCCACGCCGGGCCATGTGTGAAATTAGTGCATTTGAATTTTTCGGCCGTTTTATTTTTTTTAACGTTCTGGTGAGCGCGTGCGTGCTCGCCCGTGTACACACGTATGGAGGAAAATGAAGCCACCCTAAATATGGCAGAAACCCCAAACAATGAAGCAATAGAAATAGGGAGGGCTGGCATCGAAACGATAATTGATCCAAATCATGTCATAGGGATTGCGAATAGTGGTGAAGCACAGACACGAAAAGTGAATATTCTGACATGGAATGTAGCGGGTTTAGCAGGTAAATTTGATAACCCTGAATGGAGGAATGAGATCCAGGGATTTCATATCCTGGCATTTCAGGAGACATGGGCAGTCAGTGCGGCTCCATACCAAATAGAGGGCTATAAGTGCTTTTTTGTGCCCGCACAATAAGAGAGGCCGGGTAGAACTAGAGGAGGGTTGGCGGTCTATGTAGATCTAACATTAGAAGGTAAATGGACTGTACCATCTTGGACATCATTTACCCTGCAATCCGCTATATTCCAGAGCAGAGAATTGAGGGTGCAGTTTTTCAATTTTTATAATCCGGGACCTATAGATGGAAAAAATGGCGCTCTCAGTGAATTAGACGAAAAACTTACACATGAGGCTGAGCTAAAGAAGTTGGGGGGGGGGTTCCAATGACAATAGTACTGGGCGACTTTAATTGTCACCTCTGCCCAGTTCTGATTCAGGACCATCCATATTGGGACGTTTGCCCCTTTAATGAGGGGCCTCACTGGGAACATAATCAGGAGGGCACACAATTAAATGCAATGATAGAAGCCCATTCATTAGCACATACGATGGACCTAATAACCCCAGAGGCAGAGGGGACATACGTACCAACCTTCAAAGGCAGAGGGAGTTCTACCATAATAGACTACATACTAATATCCTCCCTTGCCAAAAATAGAATTGTGATGGCTAAAACTAAATGGAGCCCCTTTAGTGACCATAACCCTCTCGTTCTGGAAATAAGACACACCTGTGGGGCGGGCAAACCCAAAGGGGGGGGAGAAATTAGCCTCCAAACAACAGATCAGGGAAGGCGACTTAAGTGGGCAAGGGTAGACTCTCAAGAGTTTTATAAATACATAGTCCAAAATGGAAGAAAAGAGATAGGAGACTGTCTGGACCCCCTAAAAGAAGGTCCAGAATTAATGGAATCCTTCATAACCCTTACAAGCATAGTGGATAAAATGCTGGAAGTCAAAGGCCTGAGGAAAGAGCAGAAGAACCCACGCTGGTTCGATGAGAGCTGCTCCAAAGCATTAAGGGATCTAAAAGCCTGTCTTAAAGTTAAACCAAGGAATAAGACAGACGTGGCCACTTGTAGATTAAAATATAGAACCAAAGTAAAAGAGCGGAAGAAGCTGCTTCAAGCAGAAGTGTGGGCAGACCTTAGAGAGGCGGGAGAAAACAGGGATTTTGCAGAATTCTGGAAAATTGTAAATCGGCCCTGTTTTAACGAGAATTCTGCCCCTGTGATTAGTAATAACATCCTCCCAGAGGAATGGGTCAACCACTTCCAAGGGTTATACAACAAGTCACACCTAGCAATTCAGGAGGGCGAATGGCAGGGTACGCGGAGTGATAAAATAACCTTCTCGCTAGGGGAGATAACAAATGCAATTTGTGGGTTGACCCCAAACAAGGCCCCTGGTCCGGATGGTACCCCACCGGATCTATATAGAAGTAATATAGATCTATGGGCACCAATTTTAACAAGGGTGCTAAATGCAGCCATCAAATCTGGCCTACCACGCTCTTGGTCCACGGCACTGATTGTACCCATATTTAAACAAGCATTGGAAATGCAATAGGTCTTCAAGTAGGAAAGTTTGAGCTATAGGTGTTAATTATTTTTTTGTTTTTTATTTATGTGTTGTTTTTTCTAAATAGCTAAATTAATAGCTTTCTTCTTTACAAAGCCAATAGTTATAATTTTTCTAAATGTGACACCTCTAGCATTTGTAAAGCAACATGTTTTGTATTAACGGGACTTATATGTGACTTATATGTATTGATATAAAAAAAATCAATGGCTTTAAAAAACAATAATTAATACGTAAATAAAATGGATTTTATTTTATATTGCCAATAGCTTAAAGTGTATTAAATATATTTAGTGAAGATGCTGTGGTTGCGCTGAGTGAGGGTGAGGGGTTGAGGGTGAGGGTGGGTGAGGGTGAGTGAGGGGTTGAGGGTGAGTGAGGGTGAGTGAGGGTGAGGGGTTGAGGGTGAGGGGGTGAGGGGTTGAGGGTGAGTGAGGGTGAGGGTGAGGGGTTGAGGGTGAGTGAGGGTGAGGGGTTGAGGGTGAGTGAGGGTGAGGGGTTGAGGGGTTGAGGGTGAGTGAGGGTGAGTGAGGGTGAGGGGTTGAGGGTGAGTGAGGGTTAGTGAGGGTGAGGTGTTGAGGGTGAGTGAGGGTGAGGCGTTGAGGGTGAGTGAGGGTGAGTGAGAGTGAGTGAGGGTGAGTGAGAGTGAGGGTGAGTGAGGGTGAGGGGTTGAGGGTGAGTGAGGGTGAGGGGTTGAGGGTGGGTGAGGATGAGTGAGGGTGAGGGTGGGTGAGGGGTTGAGGGTGAGTGAGGGTGAGGGGTTGAGGGTGAGTGAGGGTGAGGGTGGGTGAGGGTGAGTGAGGGTGGTGGGTTGAGGGTGAGGGGATGAGGGTGAGTGAGGGTGAGGGGTTGAGGGTGAGTGAGGGTGAGGGGGTGAGTGAGGGTGAGGGGTTGAGGGTGGGTGAGGGTGAGTGAGGGTGAGGGGTTGAGGGTGGGTGAGGGTGAGTGATGATGAGTGAGGGTGAGTGAGGATGAGGGTGAGTGAGGGTGAGTGGTTGAGGTTGAGGGGTTGAGTGTGAGTGAGGGTGAGGGGTTGAGGGTGAGTGAGGGTGAGGGTGAGTGAGGGTGAGGGGTTGAGGGTGAGGGGTTGAGGGTGAGGGTGGGTGAGGGGTTGAGGGTGAGTGAGGGTGAGGGTGAGTGAGGGTGAGTGAGGGTGAGGGGTTGAGGTTGTCGTATTACAAGCTGTGCTGTCATCTATGTGTGTACTCTGGAAAGGGAATTGCTGCACACTGTGTTTTTTTTTATTGTCTCAATCAGCGTTTGCTTTGAGCAACGCATCAACTGGGTGGTTGTCAGTGCCCATAATGTTTCTTGGGCGTGTTTTTACATGCCGCCTACATGCGGTGTGCGACAACTTAAGGGACACACGCAATGCTTTTGACTACTTGGTCTTCTTATCGGGTGGCCAGAGGGGGCCTTCAGAGGTGAGACAAATATTGTTATTTATTTCTTAATTATTGCAGATGACTTGACTGGGGGCGGTTTAGCCGCTGCGGCTTGACGTCTGAGTCACGAGCCACTCTGAGCGCGCACAGACTGACCTGCTCCATGGGGTCACATGAAGGTGCTGCAGGGACTTCTTTGTCGTCTCAGTTGCAAGGCAGCACTGCGAGCCACCAATGGACTTGTTTCAGCATGCTCCCACCTTCAGCCACCCAACGCTGTTGTGACTGCGTGCCCACATTTTGGTGTTGGAGGCAGCACAGAAGCACAAGAGCTGCGGAGTGACCCGTATTGTCTTTAGCCTGTGTCCGATCAAGTTCGGCCAACCGCAAGCTGTGGGAGTAAAGAAGTACGGAAGTTTAAAGCCGACAGGGCATGTCGCAGGATCCTGGTGTACTTCTGCTCCGCACTTCGTTCTGGAGAAAAGGAACGATTTTGTAATGTACCAGTGTCTAGTGGCCACCTTTTTCAAACGTCTGACAGTGGATTTGCAATTAGACAGCTCAGAAACACACATTTGAGGCGATTTCATTCAAGCTCCCTGCTACGTAATGTTGACATTTTTCCAGTACATTCCTCTAGGGGTCACTACACGTGGGAGAAGAATTAAAAGACCAAAGAAAAACATTATAGGAAAGATGGGCCATTGTGGTATGACACAGGTGAGAGGTCGCTCACTGGTGAAGCGTTTTGTTGTTTTCAGTCATTCTTTTGTTTTCTTGCAAGTGAAAAAAAAAAACGAAAGAGAAAGCAGGGTAACCTGACCCAGGAGGGGGGAGGAGGGAGGAGAAATGCGTCTCGGCCGGAGCAGGGGGCGGAGCAGGGAGAGCGGGCTTTGGAATGTAATTCACACGGCCGGCCGGTCGTGAAACTGAAAGCATGGCCGGCCGGCCGTGAAAGCCTTTGATGCGGCAGGGGAAATGCGAGACGGCGGGAAGGGGAGGGGGCGGAGCGGGTAAACCAAGACGGACGTGCACGCGCTTTTAAGCTCAATGCGCATGCGCATTGAGCTTAAAAGTCACGGGCACTGCAAGGAATCGCCACGATTCCTTGCAAGTTGGGGAAAGAGTGGATAAGTCCCAATACTCTCGCTTGCTCGATGCGCATGCGCATCGACAGGCGAGACCTAAAAAGGGTCCAGGGATGACCCTAAGTGCTATAGGCCGATCTCGCTCATTGATGTTTCTGCTAAAATTATGGGGCGAGTGATTTTGAACAGGCTTATGGAGTGGACGGCGGAACATCATATCTTGGCAGAAATACAACACAGGTTTGTTTTGATTCTTTCGGAGAATCTTAAAAGTCCCGCAAGCCATCCCTGCTGAAATTGCCCAGGATGAATTAGGGATGCCATATATTTCTGATATTGTTAAACTAAGGCCAATTATGGCATGGAGGAGAACTTGGACTAACCCGGAGGCAGCTCTGACCAGGGAAATAATTACAGACTGCTTACAAAGAGACAAGGCCCTACAAATCCCCTGGTTGAAATATGTGAAAGACTCTTTAACAAGTATTGACCAGGGCCAGCTTTTTAATGATCCCTCCTTGATTGTAAATAGTTGTAAAATGAAGGTAAAAAAATTGCTTTTAGAAAAATATGTCGGTGACAGAAGAAGTTGTGGCCTGGCAAAGAAATCACTAGCAGCCTATGACCTTGTAAGAAATGGAGGGGGAATGGAATCCTATCTGTTTCTTATGTATAGCCAAAATGATCGGTTTTTAATGTGCCGTTTTAGGCTCAATTGGTTACCAAATATTTTAGCTTACCCTGCAGGTTTTACCGTATCAATTGAGCAGAAGGGTGCCTGCGGCTGCGACAATAGGTCTCCGCAGGACACCCTTCATTTTGTACTTTTATGTTCATTTTATAGTAACCCCAGACGATTGTTTTTGGTAGACATTTTAAAGAAACAGAAATTCCGCCAAGCAAGAACTGCATTGTTGTTTTTACAGAAAGCCACTGATCCCCACACCCTATGTGCCATTTTAAGCTTTTTAAAAGTAGCAGTAAGATTGAGGAATACAAGAAATGAATTAGTGTTGTAAAATTATACCTGCCCCGTGAATCATATCCTCTCTTCTCTATTGTTGTTTTTAACATGAAAAGTTCAGGAATGAAATGTAATGAAATTTTATGCAATGTGCTTTTATGAGGAATTTTTATTCTTCGAAATAAAGATTTACTGAACTGAACTGAACACACGTATCACAGTATTATTCGGTATAAGATCACCTTATATGGCACTGAGTGCCCAATACCGTGACTACTCATGAGCCCCCAGGGCCCCTTCTCGTCAAAGAAGACTGTCGTGGCCTCGGGCACGGCCCCGATCCTAGGGTTCGCAGGCGGGGGCCCGGCTCCTCGCTGACTCTCTTCTGACCTTGTACATGGCACCCCGCTGTCCTGCGTCGAGTTTTAAGCACCTCTATTAGTTCTCAATTAGAAACGGCGGCGCGGTTATGAATCACTTCGAGGGATATCGCAATATAAACAACCACTCTGCAGCCATTACCTTTAACTATACCCCGTGGTATCGTATGTGCACCACACATGTCCATGCCGTGTACAGCGCTTCATTACATTATTTTAGCAACATTACAGTCCACGCGCGTTGATCCTTATTTACACCCATATGTATAGGTAAAAAAATATCACTTATCAGCAATTAGATAAAATAGCCATTGTACATGGAGAACAACGTCATGATGCTCATTGAATGTAACACTAATTGTCGACAGGGTTCAGCCAAGTGTGTCGCTGCGTACACCAAATATCCATGTCATCTGCATACGTCACGCATGTGTATAAGCGTGCCCCAACGGTAATGTACATGACCATGTAAACAAGGCATATGCACCTACTTGTTAAAACTACAGGGCGACATTTCTATCGAGATTGGGCAACCAGGCGTAGGCGTGCACCAACTGTAAAACAACTGTCAGCGTCGACATGTACACCCAGTGTCTGCACCTACGTCACAGCACGGGAAGAAGCCATTCAGGTGTACACCTGACACTGACGTCAGTTGTACTGCACAGACAAGAAGCCACGCCCTAAGCGTGCACCAGTGGGAGCCAAGTTGCGCATATTAAGAGTGCACCAGGGATTAGCTTTTCTTCGTCGTTTGCATCAATGATGCTTCGGAAATTAGGATTCTGTGTCAGAAGTTTTTATCAATGCTACACCCGAAAATTGCATTTTTTTTGCACACAAAGTACGCACCATAGGTACACCAAATATGCGCATCCGTTGTGAATCATAAATGTGCATTAGTGGTGCGTCAAGAATTAACATTCTACGCCTCAAGTGCGTAACAATGATACGCCAGAAAATTAGCATCAATGGTGTACCACAGTCACACGTGTGCATCTTTGATACACCACCTATGTATCGATCGTACATCTGAAAATAGTATTGTACACCATAAGTGTGCACCAGTGGCATACCAGAAATTAGATTTCACGCCGTAGATGTACACCAGTGGTATACAATAAATTAGATTTCACGCCATAAGTGTGCACCAACGGTATACTAGAAATTAAACGTCCTACCAAAGGTATGCTGCAATGGTATACCAGAATTCCAGGCACAAACAACCACGCGTGCACACAACATGCGCATGAGAGAAAGGCGCACCAGAAATTGGCGCTCACCAGGCCGTGGGTGGCCTCACTGACAAGCCCTGGGAGTACAGCGAACCCCAGAAGCAACTTTCCCGAACTTATCTGCATCCATTACACACACGCGTCTGGTGGCTGATTGCAGGGATTGGGGGGGGGGGCATGCTGGGTCACTGGGGAGGTGTATGGACGCAGTCATTAGCCACAGGAAGGCTAGATAACAAAGAGGCTTTCCGTGATTGCTGAACGATAGATAATTCTATGCAAACCGAATTTAAGTCTAACGAAGTTTGCCTCACCTGGGGGCATCTCAACCAAGAGGTTTAGGGAGCTGTCTGTTAAATAGAATCTCTGGCTGCTTTTCAGATTCCCTGTTTCGAGAGGATGTGGTCTCACGGCTAGACTGTCGACTTTGGAGCTGGGAAACTTGGTTCAAGCCTCGGGCCGAATCAACATCCTGTGATTCTGGCCAAATCACTTAATCTCCCTGTGCCTACCAAATAAAACCAGGCTGGCCCTGTAAAACAGCAATATGCCTCTGGATAGCACTTCAATCGCACCTCCCCGAAGCTGCCTGTGAACGCACATCATAAAAAAAAAGCCTCGGCCTCACGCGGCACGCCACTGCAGGCATATGTTTTCAATTATCTCGGCCTTCACGACGAGATAATTGAAGATATATGGCCTTCGCCTGCTCGTGCCCGCACAGAAAATGCAGGAAGTGAACCAACTCTACATCAAATGGCCTATTGCGTGCTGTCTTCTAAAAAGACAGACATGCAAGGCCCAATTGCCATCCAGATGGCAAAAAAAGAATGGAATGTGTGGCATTTTACAAGTGCTTTTCTGAGCCCTTACAAGAGGGAATCGGACTACTCCCACTGCCTGCGGCAGTGGCGGAGGCCTCGCCCTAAAAAAGTTCTATTTGCACACTCCTGCATCTCTAACAGTCATCATCAGTTGGCATTGTATACTGTTTGATGATAAGGGTTTTTAGATATATTATGACGTAATTCACCGGGTAGCCCATTTAGGATAAGCAAAATGAAATCACTCATGTCTTGTACATTTTGATATGGAAAGTTCAGACTTTGAAATGTCAGAAAAACTTGTGGGAATTCTCTTTGTGCATGGAACTCCCCATTCTGAGCTATGACTGTGTTAATTTCTGGAATTTGTGGTACTGTCACTCATTTAATATGAATCCCCAAACTAATTTGAAAATTCCTGATATGATTAGTAAACACCACTATTAACTCATTCCCTATAATGAGTGCTCGTAAATATGCTAGGCTCAGGTTTCACGGTGGCAAAATATCTTGAAACTGGGTTTATGGGAGGAGGAGCTTCGCGGGCGACCAAGATGGCCGCGTAAGCTCGGAGCTCCGTGGACCGTCCGACCCACCGCATATATCCTGCCTGAAATCCTGATCCACGTTGGTGGAATTGTATTGCTGGTGGTCTGCTGAGGCGGGGACTGCAATCGGCTTCCAAATCGGTGGTTCCTGTGCAGAGTTACGTCGAGCTGAACTCCGCTCCGTGACGGTGCCATTGTCCCTCCGGACTTCGCCACTTCGCACGATCGGACTGCGTAGTGACCGCCTGCCGCCCTCAGTGGTGGAGTGATTGTGTCCCTGCTTGTGCCTTCTACACCCTGGTCTTGTCTCCTTGGCCCTACCTGCCTTCCGGCTGCGGACCCGGACTTGTGGGCTTCTTGCCTTTGTTCTCTCGTACCCATCATGGCGGGCAGAGGCGACCCGGACAGGACATCGAACAAGGGTGGCCGGGGCAAGTCGCAAACACAGCAGAATCGCATTGAGCGCTATGTGAACCTCAAATCACCGCCTACATCGGGGGCCGTTTCTAAAGGGCCCCCATTGACGAGCCCGCCGGATGGATCGGACCCCACCCTCGTGGACATCATGGGTGCCATCACGGGTCTCCGGGCCGACATGCAACAACAGCACGAAACCCTAAACCACAAGGTAGACTCTATGGCCGTTGATATTACCCTTATAAGGGCCGACTTGGGCAAGACCAACGAGCGTGTGAAGGCGCTTGACATCAAGACCTCCAGCCTAACCTCCGACGTTTCCGAGTTACAGACTGAGGTCCGCGATCTGCGGATGACCACTGATCTATTCTCGAGGCGGCTGGAGGACTTTGAGGGGCGAGCCAGGCGGCAGAACGTCCGCATAGTTGGTGTGCCGGAGGGGTCCGAGAATGCTGCGACGGACCTGTTTGTGGAGGACTTGGTTAAAACCTATTTGGCGCCCTCTGGACTGAGCAACTTTTTCTCGGTGGAACGTGCCCACCGGGTACCGGGTGGCCCGCCGAAGACGGGGGCGGCGCCGCGTCCGATTGTGGCGCGGCGCCGCGTCCGATTGTGGCGCGCCTCCTCAACTTCAGGGACCGCGACGCGATCCTGCAAGCTTCCAGATCGCATGGGCCACTCCAATACCAGAATGCGGAGGTGCACTTTTATCCGGACTTCACCAGGTTGGTACAGCGCCAACGCCTGAGCTACGCGGGAGTGAAGAGGCGCCTCAGAGACTTGGGTCTCAAATACTCACTGATGTTCCCCGCGAAACTCCGTGTTGAACACAAGGGACGTGCCCTTTTCTTTGACTTTCCTGAAAACGTCAGTGAATGGTTGGACACGGTTTTGCCACGTCGGGATGAACAGGAGGATGAAGTTGGAGGCGCCTCGGGCGGAGCGGAACAGTGAGACTGAGTAAGGAGCTGGTGCTACCCCTGCCTCGAATGACTGCCGGAACTGGGACTCGTTAAAGAATTGACTCTCCTTCGTTTACATGGTGGGTGGCGGGACGTATTCATGGGGATTCCTTACTCCTCCGGGTCTTTCGTAGAGTAGTTAATGGGGCGACAGGCACACTGCTGGTTGGGGGGCTTTTTAGTCTGATGCAGGGGTGCAGGGTGGGGGGTATGTTGGGAAGAGTTATCTTGTTTGCTGGTTTTTCTTTTCTTTCTTTTGTGTGGCAATGGGTCATTAATGCTCCTGAACTGTATTTGATGCGGGTGTCTTGCGGGACTGGGTGGGGCGGGCTGCGGGATGATGGGGGGTAGAAAGTTACGAATTCTCAGTTGGAATGTTAACGGGTTGGGTGACCGAGTTAAGAGAGGGGTGGTGATACAACTGATCAAACGTCACATGCCTGATGTCGTCCTCCTTCAAGAGACGCACCTGGTGGGAAACACATGTAAAGCTTTGAACCGCAAAGGCTACAAAATGGTGGCACATTCGGGGTTCTCTTCCGGTTCCCGGGGGGCGGGTATCCTCATGCGCGCGTCCCTTCCCCTAGAGATAGATGTCACCTTGATTGACGACAGGGGGCGTTACGCTGCCGTGGCTGGTAGATGGGAAGGGCGTTCCCTCACGTTGTTTTCTGTATACGTCCCCCCCGGGCTTCAATCCAGTACCTTTCAGGACCTTGGTGGTGCCATCTTGTCTATGCCGGCTGGCTTGTTAATAGTGGGGGGTGACTTTAACTCGGTTTGCTCTGGTCTGCTTGATCGCCAACCGCCCCGGGACCTACGTAACCCACAGATGTGGCTGTCCTCCTTTCTCGAGTCTATGGGCCTGGTGGATGGCTGGCGTCTTCTACATCCTACGCTCCGTCAATTTTCCTTCCTTTCGGGTGCACACGGGAGTCTTTCCCGCATCGATTATGTCCTCACATTGGCGTCGCACGCATCGGCCGTTTCCGAAGCCCGCTTCTTGGCGCGGGGCATTTCTGATCACTCCCCGTTATGGGTCTCCTTCGACTTTGGGGTGGTCTTGTCGGAGCGACCGGCCGCGGTCAATCCGTGGTATTTCCGTAACATCAAGACCCGCTCTCTCCTGGCCAAAGCCATTGATCTTTATTTTTCTGAAAACGTGGGCTCGGTTGGGTCGGCCGTTACGTTGTGGGAGGCCTTTAAGACGGTGCTCCGGGGTGAGGCCCAGGCGCTCATTGCAGAGGCCCGCCGGACTAGGGACTCCGACTTGCTGAATGTTGAGCAGGAGGTCCTGCGTCTCGAGTCCCAGTTGGGGCCCGAGCCAGACCCCTCTATCTTGCATACCCTCTCGCTGAAGCAAGCGGAGTACCACGATTTGGCCACGAATGCCGCACTCACTCTGGCCAGAGAACAGCAGGGCCGTGTGTATGACGTGGGCGACAAGGCTGGGAAGTTGCTGGCTTGGTTGGACAGGAGGGAGATGGCCAGTCGCGTGGTGCCTGAACTCTTGGGAGACGACGGTGTGGTCCTTACGGACCCGAGTGCCATTGTCGACTCATTCGCTGGTTACTTTCGGGGAGTCTATGAGTCTGCTTCGGACTTTTCTGAGGCGGATTCGTCGGTTTTCCTTTCGGATATTGAACTTCCCTGCCTTTCTGAGGACGAGAGAGCGGACTTGGATAGGGAAATCACCGCTGACGAGATTGCTTTGGCGATCCGCTCCTTACGGACCGGTAAGGCCTCTGGGCCTAACGGCATTCCGGTTGAACTGTATAAAATCCGCCCAGATGCGGTGTCTCTGCACCTGCGGAAAATGTTCCTGGAATCCTTTGAGAGGGGCTGTCTCCCCCTGGATCAGCGGCTGGCTACCATTGTGGTCATCCACAAGGAGGGTAAACCACGTGACGTCTGTCGATCGTACCGTCCTATCTCTCTCCTTAACGTGGAACCCAAGGTCCTCGCCAAGTTGCTCGCCAACCGGCTGATTGGTGTTATTGGCGACCGAGTACACCCTGACCAGTCGGGATTCATCCCTCACCGAAACACCGCTCTCAATCTACGCCGCCTTCACGGTGTCATGGCTAGAGCCCACACCCTCGAAGAGCCAGCTGTCCTCGCGTCCCTCGACACCACGATGGCTTTCGATTCTCTCGAGTGGCCATACCACTGGGCAGTGCTGTCCAAACTTGGATTTGGGCCGATCTTTGTGAGCTGGGTGAAGCTACTGTACGCTGAACCGATGGCTAATGCCACGGTCAACGGCCGCCTGTCGACGCCATTCCCCCTACATCGAGGTACCAGACAGGGTTGTCCCCTGTCGCCCCTTTTGTTCGCCTTGGCCCTTGAACCGCTCGCAGCCCTACTGCGTGGGCATCCTGACCTGCGCGGCATTACTTGGGCCCCTGGCTTCGAAGACAGGGTATCCTTGTATGCCGATGACATCTTGCTTTATTTGACTTCCCCCTGCAGATCCCTCATCGTGGCCTGTGATGTGATCAGACTCTTCGGAC
This sequence comes from Lissotriton vulgaris, assembly GCF_964263255.1. Taxonomy (NCBI): domain Eukaryota; kingdom Metazoa; phylum Chordata; class Amphibia; order Caudata; family Salamandridae; genus Lissotriton; species Lissotriton vulgaris. The sequence continues at coordinate 546,035,012 of NC_141699.1, read as the reverse complement.
GGTACTCTGGTCTGATTATAAACTGGGCCAAATCGTCCCTATATGTCCTTAAAGGAGATACTCCACGACTTCCCAGGGGCTGCAGCATTCAGATTGCCACACGCAGCTTCAAGTACTTGGGTATCTACATCTCTGGTAACCCCAAGTTGCGAGACGACCTCAACTTACTCCCTCCTCTCCAGCGTCTACAGCGTGATGTAGACAGCTGGCGTAAGCTTCCGCTCTCTCTCCTTGGCCGTGCCGCGCTGTTTAAGATGATGTCCCTGCCCAGGTTCTTGTACGTCCTGCAAAACGCCCAGGACCCTGTCCCGGCGCGCTACTTTCGAGACCTTGAAGGCCTCCTGCGGACCCTTCTCTGGGATGGTCGACCCCGTGTTGCCATCCACAAACTCACGCTTCCATGGTACGATGGTGGCATCGCCCTTCCGGACGTGCACCGCTACTATTGGTCCTCTCAACTTGCTGCCCTCAACCACGGGTTCTACGGCCCTGTGGGTAGTCCCGGCTATGCCATGGATAGATGGCTGATGGGCGACGGCAACTACTATCGGGCCCTATACTCGAAGTCCTTCGACCGGCGGTTGACGGGCCCTACACGGACGGCGGTCCACACTTGGCGGGCGGTCACTAAGGCACAAGGTTGGCAAGGCAGACTCACTAGGTTCACTCCCCTCTTTGATTCGGACATCCTGGGTAGACTATGGCACACCAAGGGGTTTGATAAATGGGACCTCATCGGCATCAGCAGAGTTGAAGACATGCTCTCCAGAGGTTCGATTAAGACCTTCCCCCAGTTGCAAACCGAATACCAGCTGGGTGCGACTGAGTTTTTCCGTTACGCTCAACTGAGACACGCGCTGCTCTCGGCCTCACCGCCGGAGTCATAAGTGCAAGTGAGAAGATAATTTTAAGAAATAGGGCTATGGGAATACCTTCACAAGAATTACATTTGGGTGATGGGAATTTGTAACAGTATATACATAACATAAAATATGATGGAAGGAATGATTACAATTAGTCTAACCACTGGCAATCGCTTGGTGTAGCATTCCAACCCATCATTCTTTTGTCCACCTTGCTAATTCAGATTAAACCTAGTGATATGCATAATAACGATTGGCTAAGACTCTGCCCTGAGTAATTAACAATAGCTGAAATTAGTTAATGCGTTCTATCCATCACTTTTTTGTATACTACTGTATACAAATCGTTGTTGAAATTAACAGATTTCTAGAAAAAGATGCGGTAATAAAATAGACAAGTGAAGAGGTAGAGATTGAACGATTTGGAATTAAGAGCTAAAGCAGTGAGCTTCTTTTAGGATGCGAAGAGGAAGACAATGAGCACGAATTACATACAATCGCTTTTTAACTGAAGATACTTAACAATATGAACAATTCTATAAATTAGGTCTACTTTTAGGAAGTCTAAGCTGATGCAATTTAGTTTGAAATAACTGGAAACATTTTTAGACTGTTATCATAAGAGCAGTATATATATTCGAGAATAAAGCTACTTACTGTGTCCTTTGTGCCCTCTTCACCATCCACTGCACTAGGAGGCAGACTCTAAAGGCAAAAGAAAAAGTCAGGAAGAATTGTTATGAATGTCAAACTAGGAAAATTAATGTACAGTTTTCACAAGTGCAATCATAGTCTCTATAAAACACATGACTGCAGTGGCACCTTTATTTAGATAAGGCCAGATCCACGTAAAAGTAGTGTTAAGTGTGATGTACATTTTTACGTTGAAAAACTACTTGTGCAAATGTCATAAAAACCTGTGGAAACAATATTTCTGTTTTGTGCACCCCAGTCTAAGCTACAAATTGTGTTAATACCTTAAATACAATGTGTGGGAATCCTATTACTAATTCATGGTACTGTTACTTATTTGTGTGACTCTCAAATGGGACTGAAGGTGTAAGTATGAGCACTGAACACCAATATTAACTCATTCCACATATTGAGGGCCAGTGAATAAGGAATTCTCCGGTTTATGGGGACAGAATACCCTGAAACTGAGTTTATGGAACAGCAAGTACATATCCACAAATCACAGAAGAGCAGCTCAGAGGATGACACTGTATTTGAAAGGCCACATGTAGAAAAAGATGAAAAATTAGATTTGACAAATGGAACCTTATATGGGAAATTGGTCGCTTTACTAGCATTCAAAGAATTATCTTGGCATATATTTACTGATTTAAAATATCAGATGCTCTCAAAAGTTCTGGAAACTCTGGAGAAAGTCTACAATTATTTTATATACAGACTGTGGTAAAGTGGGGGTCCTGTTGTGGGACATGGGGAATTTCCAGAATATAAAACCCAACGAGTTTGAGTTCTTAGTAGGAGGAAGAAAATAAGTATGAAGAACATTGAGCAGCCTCTCGACTTGAGATACGTAACAAGAAAAACATTGACTTAATTGTGTTCTGCTTTTAGGAATTCCAGTCTAATGCGCCTTACCCATACTGAATTGGAAAGAGTTTTGGGGATTTTAATATAAAAGCAATATAACACAATTACTTACTACATTCTAGACGGGCTCTTCACTTTCCACATTACTGGGAAGGGGCTTCTTACAGTGCCTCTGTGTTTCCCCCTCCCACCACCCGATGGTCCAGCCGTCACCTCCACAGCCCAGTAAGTGCTTTTGGAATATTTGGGTGTATGTATGAATGTATGATTATTTGTGCCTGTGTGGAAAGGGTGTGCCAAAGTTAGTGTGGATACGTGCTTGAGAACCGTTGGTGTGAGTATGTGTGCTTGTCAATGGATGGGTGTGAGTGAGAGTGAGCATGTGTGTGCTCTTGTGAGTTGATGGGTGAAAGTGATAATGCACATGTGTTACCGCTCCATAAGTTGTAAAAATCACAAGCTACCATTGGTTGTTGCTAAGGAGCAGAATCATTGCACACAAAATAAATCTATATGTGTTTTCAAATGTGTTCATCAGCAAAGCCATGAAGGTGAAGAGGGTGGAGAGTCAAACCAGAGAACCAGGTCCTACTCTGTTGTAGATGATGGGAAAAGTGTCCCTCAAATTATTTCATTCTGTGTGAGCATCATTGATTCTATGCCGAACAGGACACACTCAGGTTTTTCACAACTGTATACCAACGAAATGGATATATTAACCTCTTTGAGTGATGTTTCATCGCTTCTCTGATCAAGTTGCTGACCGGTAACATCGGGAGTGGATGGCTAAAAAAAAGAAGAAAAAACACCAGATCCCCAAGTTTTATAAAATTATGTCTTGGTGTGAGGGTGTGGAGCAAGACAACATTTTCTCAAAAGGAGCGAAGGATACAGTCTCTAATTAAACACCAACATACATATGCATAGTGTAGCCTGAAAAACTTCAAAGGCCGCGGTGGCTCACCGTGGGAGTGCTGTGGGGGGGTGGGGCGGGCAGGGGAGGGGCTTGGTGGGGGGTAGTGCAGTCCAACATATGACAGACAGGAGTAAGGTAAGTAAGTAAATAAATAAAACAATTTACCTAACACATGCTGCATCGCCGAGTTAGTGATGCAGAGTCCGTCATATGTTGAACTGCACTACCCCCCCACCCAGCCCTTCCCCCACCCGCCGCACCACCCCGCAGCACTCCCACGGCGAGCCGCCACTGTTCAAAATAGCATGAGTGGAAGAGAAACCATAGGAACATCCAGTTTCCCCTCTATTGTTGATGTCCTTGATATGGTTGAAAATGTGCAATAATGGGGTGCACCTGGGTAAATTGTCTTCCCCACACCCTCAAAAACTGGAAAAAGTTTACAATACTTGTTTATACATACTGTGGATGAAGTGTTTAAGTGGAGACGCATGAATGGAAAGGGGGAGAGTGGAGACATAAAGCTCAAGGAGTAAGTCTTCAAGTGTTGCAGGAGGAAGACAATTAGCACAAATGACATTGATCAGTTTCTTGAATGGAGATAGGGTACAAAATGAACAGTTATAGAATTGTGTTCTGCCTTGGGTAAATTCTCTCCAGTGTGCCAAGCCCACACTGACTAGGGAAGGGCTTTTTGGATTTTATTATCCAAAACCATAACTACTTACTCTGTCCTGGATTGCGTCATCGCTTTCCACAGCACTAGGATGCGGGCTCTAATGGTAAAAGAGAACGTCAGAAAGAATCACATTTTTGTTGTACAAATGCCACATCAGTTACAGAGGAAAAACATGGCAAGTATGCACAAACCCCCTCACAGCAAGTTCAGCACTATTCTAGGATAGATCGGACCGTATCCAAATAAGGTTGAGGAGAAAATTGGGCGAGTCGGAGATGTTTAGATTGTACATGAGGAAACTATATCTGTGCATGAGACCTAAAAACCTGGTGTATGTGGTGAAGACCTTATCGTTCTTGTATATATCAAATATTATCTTTATAAGAAAGACGACACAGTTGTGGAGGCTAAGAACTCATGATTATTTATAATTTTTTCTCATACAGGAATATATTGCATTTGTGAAGTTGTAATACAACACTATAACCAGGGAAACTAATTCTGTCAGCACCGGCAAACGGTTGGTGTCAACTCCATATTAGTATAAGACAGAAATTGAGTTAATAGAAAAGAAAGTATATTTCAAGAAATAATGGTTCAACGGTTGCTAGGTCATATATGCAACAAAATAAATGTGTGCAACTTTGAAATCCCACGTGATGGAAAACATTAAAAATCCCCCCAGGCAGATGTACCTCCAAATCAACTGGGTGAATGGTACTCGAGGGGCCAGAGTCTTACCAAAACGACAAATGCTGAAAAATCTGAACTGTTTGAAGGATGAATAGATAACTGAAGTGGAAAGCCTGGAACACTTTTTACTAAGAGGCTGAATCATTGCACAAAAAATAAGCCTGTATGTGCTTTGAAAAGTGTGCATCAGCAAATCCAAAAAACGTATGGTTAGTCACAGGTATGTTTTAACAGAGTGAATATTCTGACCTTATCGGGTGACGTTTCCTTAGATGTATGAACCAGCTTCTGGTAGGCCTCATCAAAGGTAAGTTTCTGGAAGAAGCGAAACAATAACATTTAGAAGGATGTAAAACTATGTGTGTACCTCATTTTACAAATCGTTTTCTCAAAACCATTGAATTTTATCTGATGTGAATACTGGTTTCCAATGTCTTCGACCTCCTCGCCCTTCATGGTGCAGTCTTGAGTCAAGTAGCCAAAAGAGAATGTGGAGAAATAGAAGGATGTAAATAGTGAAAAAACATGATTTGACTAAAATGGTCAACTGTGTGTGCATTCAAAGGGTCGTCTCCAGCGGCGGCTGCTGCAGGTGGGAGAGGTGAGACTAGGTGAGGGGGGATTTCGAGAGACGACCACGAGGGGAAATTATTTATTTATTTAATTTTCCCTCATGGTCATCTCTCGAAATCCCCCCTCACCTGGCCACACCGCCTCACCGCTCTTACCTGCAGCTGCCGTGGCTGGACCGTCTCTGGGAACTAATTGGAAAATAGATAATGTTGGACCAATCGGAGGCTTGATCTGACTGATAATGAGTGGGGTATCTCTATACCCCATTCCACCCCTCCGACCCCCTTGTTGACAGTGAGAAGTTGTTCGGAAGTGGAACCTTTTCTTACAGAAGGCAGTAGGAATCATTTAAACAAGAAAGCCTTGGACAGACCTCAGGCCTGCGCATCAAAAGAGGCGAAACGTGTGTTGGCTGTGCAGACCTTCAAGATGATTTTATATACGAATAGATTAATCTACTTCATTGAAGAATTTAGCATGCTTACCTAATTGACGAATTTCAAGACATGTAATATAGAATGTTTAGCATTTGTAATCAAAAAGTATTTTGTTATCATGAGGAGGTGGCTTACTCATCTCCCAAATGGGAATCTGTTGTATCTTGAGTCTCCCTGCTGCTCAGCTAGAATGCATGTGTTGTAGAATGTTGGATGAGTGGAATGTTAGTATGTTATGAATGTCAGTTGAGTGAGGGCTGAGCAGCAGGACAGCTGCTCCTGATGGGGTTAACATTATAACTTAATATCTTAATAAAGTAACTTAAGAACCTACAGTTCCAGCTTCCTTTGATTACAACATTTTGGCGACATTGAGTCTCCCTGCTGCTCAGCTAGAATGCATGTGTTGTAGAATGTTGGATGAGTGGAATGTTAGTATGTTATGAATGTCAGTTGAGTGAGGGCTGAACAGCAGGACAGCTGCTCCTGATGGGGTTAACATTATAACTTAATATCTTAATAAAGTAACTTAAGAACCTACAGTTCCAGCTTCCTTTGATTACAACATTTTGGCGACATTTTGGGGATCATCCTGTAAAGAATCTACGCGTGCAACTTAAAAGAAGAAGACTATACGAAGAAAACATCATTGTGACCAAGGAGCTAAGGAAAAGGATAAACAACCGGTAACATACAAGTACTGTTGAAGAAGACAGAAGAAACACTAAGGTAAAACACTTTAAGTCTGGATGTAAAGTGTGTGTGCAACGTTGACTGGCTGATTAACCCCATCAGTGACCTCTACACCGGTCGCCCTGAAATCGAGATTTGCCAGACTGTTAAGAGAAAATCTTGTATTGTTGTGATCTGCATGGTTATCTGGTTAAAACTTCCTAGCAAAGCAGAAAGGACTAGCGCTGTAACTGGAAAAATGGTAGCATGGAAGAAGTGTTAGCGCTGTTCTGTTAATAAAAGCCTGAAGAGATTAGCGCTGTGACAGTCGTAAAGAAAAACAAAACTTTTAGAAGCAAAAGGAACTAGTGCAGTGACAGTTATGAAGGAAAATAAAACGTTGAGAAGACAGAGGAGACTAGCGCTGTGACAGTTGTAAAGATAAACAAAACTTTGAGAAGCAAAAGGAACTAGTGCAGTGACAGTTATGAAGGAAAATAAAACGTTGTGAAGACAGAGGAGACTAGCGCTGTGACAGTTGTAAAGGAAAAGAAGACGTTGACAAGGCAGAACAGACCAGCGCTGTTATACTTAAAAAGGAAAATGAAAATTTGAGGAGGCAAAACAAACTAGCGCTGTGTCAGTTAATAAGGGAAAAACTGTGACAAGGCAAAAGAGAATAGCGCTGTAATTGTTTAAAGCAAGTGTGACACAAGCTGAGAATGGACTTAATCTGATTGAAACAGTGAGTAAATAGAAATGTTGTTGGCACAGAAGTAATGGGGACAGTCAGCTTGAGTGTTTATTTTTGAGTATGAGAAGAATCCTAACTTAAGAACCTACAGTTCCAGCTTCCTTTGATTACAACAGAATCACTTACCAACTACTATACAATAGTGTAGTCGTACGGTAGGGCCTTCATACATTAGATCCAAGGAGTGGCGCCTGCTATATCTTTCTTGTGAGTATGTGAGGGAAGATAAAATGCTCAGTGAATCCAGTGAAAGAAATATTTGGATTGGGAGGCAAAGTACTAATACTCTAAATTGGGGGTGCCATTCCATGCCTGGAGTAAGGCTGTATCAGCATGGCTCAACGTATTCTAGCCTGTTTGTTGGCTCATGCAAAAGTAATACATAGGTAAAGCCGTCTGGGGAGGAAACGTCTGCTATGCTAGAGAAAGAATGGGTGGAGCCTAGTGTAGTGTCTGCTGCTTGATTTTGTGGACTGTTGGGCCATAATTAGCATGTATAACTAGTGCAGAATCTCGGTATATATGTATTCCGAGATAAAGTGTTGGATTATGACACAAAAAAATCGGGAAGTTTATAATTTGTTGGGATACAGGGCACGTCAGTGGACCATCATGGACCTATCCCAGTTAATTTGAAGTCCAAAGAATTGTCCAGGTTTAATTATCTCTTAGAACAGGGTTTTGGTTAACCACAGGATTTACCTTTTACAGTATTATGTCGCTGGCATATAAGGATGTAAGAAAGGCCTGCTGTGACTTTTGAACAGCAATTGACAGCAGAAAAATAGCGTGCCGGACCCTAGAATTTAGCATACGAGCTATGATAGGTCTAGATGGTGCTGCTGGAGGAGGGCAAACACCCAGGGATCGAAGCACCCTTTCAACTAGAGACCTACATGATAGGTTGTCTGTGCCAAACAAGAATGAGGAGCATCTTTCCCACAAACAGTTCCATCAGTCCAACAGTCATGGAATCCGGGACCCCCAGAAGGGGCAAATCATTGTGGAGCGACCATGGCTCGAGATCTTTGTTTGGTGCGTGTTATGTTTAATGATTAGTACTTCCATCAAGAAGTTTTTCAAGTATTGATGCATTTTGAAGTATGCAGCAGGGCCATCCCCCAATTCAGATATGTCAAGTTCTTCTCCATTTAAATGTTCACGAGCTCTGTCCATGTGGTGCTGCATGAAGACAGCTCGCGATATAAGTCTATACATTTTTTTATCAGTTGCCTGCAGGCTACTTTGCATATTTAGGAGCAATGTACAGATATCTAGGGAGCCTATGTTGGTGCCCCCCTCACCCTTAGGAAGAGAGGCACCATCCTCATCATCACTTTTTGCTGCTGTTTTTTTTTCTGTTCAAAAACTGGTCATGGGCTGCTGATGATCAGTTTAATCCATTTGGTATGCTGCGGGATGGTAAGAAAATGCATCAGCGACTGTGCCAGAAGTAAGAGTGCCGGAGCAAGTCCTGCGGTCCAAGATTTTCCAGGAGAATAATGAGAGGAACAAACCCAGATCTCAAGGGGCCTACTGCGTTAAATCACAGTTGAACATGATGGTGGATAATCCAAACAATCTATAGAGTGTTATTAGTGTATAAACTCTAGGCCAAAGAACCTTCCACAGTGCTAGTGTTACTATAGTGGCGCAGGGATGGCTCACCTATAAGCGCGGGTACAGCCCGCAGTGCCACAGGACAGTTGTGTCGATCCAAGTCCCCTGTGTTGAGGCAGGTGATCACACAGTGGTCCACACAACCTGCAGTGAGTCAGCATGCCGCAGGAGCCCCTGTGCACCCCAGCTGCGGCCACAAGACTACAGTAGCCACAGCAGCACCCAAACCCGGACGGTCAGCCTCTCACCTTGCTGTGCCACTCCACCCCATGACAGGCGCCAAGGTCTCACTGCTGCTAGGCCTACTCAGGTCCCAGGAAGTAGGCTTGTAGCCCGCAGGAATTCACAAAGAGGCAGCTCCGGTGACCCGAGCGGTTGTTGCGGGCCTGCCCTAGCCACACTGCACAGCACACATCCCTGGTTTCCAGCTGTCCAGGCATGCCTACACACCATCTTCCATCACCCTGCAGAGGGTATTAGTTAGGCTCCCTTTGCCTAGCGTCAGGTAGGTGATTGAGGCAGGTCAGTGGACGACCTCCGCAGTGGAACACAACCGGCTAGGCTGCAGTTTCACAGTACCATGACTGAGTTCTGCTAGGAGGAAGTATCATACCACACTGGATGCAGGAATAAGTAGAGTGAGTGCTCTTTAGTGGATGTGCCTTTCAGGGTGAGCCCAAAATTAAACACTTTTAAATGTCAGAGAAACTTGCAGAAACACAACCTCTCCATGGAACTCCCCATTCCAAGCTATCAATATGGTAATACCTTGAATACCTTGGGTGGGCATTCTGTTACTGATCTGTGGTCGTGCAGGTCAATTTCATGAATCTCTAAATTAATTTGAGGAGGTATAGTAAACAAACTGAACACCACGGTTAACTCATTACCCATAATGTGCAATCATAAATATACTATGTCAAAATATTTTAAACTGGGTTTATGCAACAGCAAATACATATTCAAGAATCACAGATCAATGGCAGGGATGATTTAAATATATGAGTAAGTGAATGTGTTTCAAAGGATGCATCATGGAATAGACGAAAAATGACCTTGGAGAGATGGTACTTCAAGTCTTGGGAGTAGACTTGACTAAAGGAGCAAGAGTCATAAAGAATTAATAAGGGCTGCCTAAATCAGAGAACAGAGTGTTGAACGTGTGAAGGGAATAGCCAGGAATAGATCATACTAAGTACCCAATTCTGTGCACAAGACTTAAGTCTTAAATGACTCAGCAAAACAAAGATGGTCATGAAATCGAACCTTGGAACCAGGCTCTCGTCTCTCATTGATAATGGGCAACGGGTATCTCTAGTTCTCTCTCTGCATGGTAAGCATGAGCAAATCAGTGCCAAACAGGATATTCTTCAGCTTTTCACAAACATATATCAACAGACTGAATATGCTAACCTCTTCAAGTGATTTTTCCTCAATTGTCTGATCCAGCTTCTGGTCAGCAACATTTGTTATATATAAAATAAAATTATGTTATATATAAAATAAAATTATGTGTGGGGTAATTTGGCATTTGGAAATCATTGAAGTTTATCTGATGTGGTCACTGGGTTTCTAATGCCCCTTACCTCCTTACCCCCTTACATTGTGGATGGAGTCATAAGTGCAAGTGAGAAGATAATTTTAAGAAATAGGGCTATGGGAATACCTTCACAAGAATTACATTTGGGTGATGGGAAATTGTAACAGTATATACATAACATAAAATATGATGGAAGGAATGATTACAATTAGTCTAACCACTGGCAGTCGCTTGGTGTAGCATTCCAACCCATCATTCTTTTGTCCACCTTGCTAATTCAGATTAAACCTAGTGATATGCATAATAACGATTGGCTAAGACTCTGCCCTGAGTAATTAACAATAGCTGAAATTAGTTAAAGCGTTCTATCCATCACTTTTCTGTATACTACTCTATAAAAATCGTTGTTGAAATTAACAGATTTCTAGAAAAAGATGTGGTAATAAAATAGACAAGTGAAGAGGTAGAGATTGAACGATTTGGAATTAAGAGCTAAAGCAGTGAGCTTCTTTTAGGATGCGAAGAGGAAGACAATGAGCACGAATTACATACAATCGCTTTTTAACTGAAGATACTTAACAATATGAGCAATTCTATAAATTAGGTCTACTTTTAGGAAGTCTAAGCTGATGCAATTTAGTTTGAAATAACTGGAAAATGTTTTAGACTATTATCATAAGAGCAGTATATATATTCGAGAATAAAACTACTTACTGTGTCCTTTGTGCCCTCTTCACCATCCACTGCACTAGGAGGCAGACTCTAAAGGCAAAAGAAAAAGTCAGAAAGAATTGTTATGAATGTCAAACTAGGAAAATTAATGTACAGTTTTCACAAGTGCAATCATAGTCTCTATAAAACACATGACTGCAGTGGCACCTTTATTTAGATAAGGCCAGATCCACGTAAAAGTAGTGTTAAGTGTGATGTACATTTTTAGGTTGAAAAACTACTTGTGCAAATGTCGTAAAAACCTGTGGAAACACTATTTCTGTTTTGTGCACCCCAGTCTAAGCTACAACTTGTGTTAATACCTTAAATACAATGTGTGGGAATCCTATTACTAATTCATGGTACTGTTACTTATTTGTGTGACTCTCAAATGGGACTGAAGGTGTAAATATGAGGACTGAACACCAATATTAACTCATTCCACATAATGAGGGCCAGTGAATAAGGAATTGTCCGGTTTTTCGGAGACAAAATACCCTGAAACTGAGTTTATGGAACAGCAAGTACATATCCACAAATCACAGAAGAGCAGCTCAGAGGATGACACTGTATTTGAAAGGCCACATGTAGAAAAAGATGAAAAATTAGATTTGACAAATGGAACCTTATATGGGAAATTGGTCGCTTTACTAGCATTCAAAGAATTATCTTGGCATATATTTACTGATTTAAAATATCAGATGCTCTCAAAAGTTCTGGAAACTCTGGAGAAAGTCTACAATTATTTTATATACAGACTGTGGTAAAGTGGGGGTCCTGTTGTGGGACATGGGGAATTTCCAGAATATAAAACCCAACGAGTTTGAGTTCTTAGTAGGAGGAAGAAAATAAGTATGAAGAACATTGAGCAGCCTCTCGACTTGAGATACGTAACAAGAAAAACATTGACTTAATTGTGTTCTGCTTTTAGGAATTCCAGTCTAATGCGCCTTACCCATACTGAATTGGAAAGAGTTTTGGGGATTTTAATATAAAAGCAATATAACACAATTACTTACTACATTCTAGACGGGCTCTTCACTTTCCACATTACTGGGAAGGGGCTTCTTACAGTGCCTCTGTGTTTCCCCCTCCCACCACCCGATGGTCCAGCCGTCACCTCCACAGCCCAGTAAGTGCTTTTGGAATATTTGGGTGTATGTATGAATGTATGATTATTTGTGCCTGTGTGGAAAGGGTGTGCCAAAGTTAGTGTGGATACGTGCTTGAGAACCGTTGGTGTGAGTATGTGTGCTTGTCAATGGATGGGTGTGAGTGAGAGTGAGCATGTGTGTGCTCTTGTGAGTTGATGGGTGAAAGTGATAATGCACATGTGTTACCGCTCCATAAGTTGTAAAAATCACAAGCTACCATTGGTTGTTGCTAAGGAGCAGAATCATTGCACACAAAATAAATCTATATGTGTTTTCAAATGTGTTCATCAGCAAAGCCATGAAGGTGAAGAGGGTGGAGAGTCAAACCAGAGAACCAGGTCCTACTCTGTTGTAGATGATGGGAAAAGTGTCCCTCAAATTATTTCATTCTGTGTGAGCATCATTGATTCTATGCCGAACAGGACACACTCAGGTTTTTCACAACTGTATACCAACGAAATGGATATATTAACCTCTTTGAGTGATGTTTCATCGCTTCTCTGATCAAGTTGCTGACCGGTAACATCGGGAGTGGATGGCTAAAAAAAAGAAGAAAAAACACCAGATCCCCAAGTTTTATAAAATTATGTCTTGGTGTGAGGGTGTGGAGCAAGACAACATTTTCTCAAAAGGAGCGAAGGATACAGTCTCTAATTAAACACCAACATACATATGCATAGTGTAGCCTGAAAAACTTCAAAGGCCGCGGTGGCTCACCGTGGGAGTGCTGTGGGGGGGTGGGGCGGGCAGGGGAGGGGCTTGGTGGGGGGTAGTGCAGTCCAACATATGACAGACAGGAGTAAGGTAAGTAAGTAAATAAATAAAACAATTTACCTAACACATGCTGCATCGCCGAGTTAGTGATGCAGAGTCCGTCATATGTTGAACTGCACTACCCCCCCACCCAGCCCTTCCCCCACCCGCCGCACCACCCCGCAGCACTCCCACGGCGAGCCGCCACTGTTCAAAATAGCATGAGTGGAAGAGAAACCATAGGAACATCCAGTTTCCCCTCTATTGTTGATGTCCTTGATATGGTTGAAAATGTGCAATAATGGGGTGCACCTGGGTAAATTGTCTTCCCCACACCCTCAAAAACTGGAAAAAGTTTACAATACTTGTTTATACATACTGTGGATGAAGTGTTTAAGTGGAGACGCATGAATGGAAAGGGGGAGAGTGGAGACATAAAGCTCATGGAGTAAGTCTTCAAGTGTTGCAGGAGGAAGACAATTAGCACAAATGACATTGATCAGTTTCTTGAATGGAGATAGGGTACAAAATGAACAGTTATAGAATTGTGTTCTGCTTTGGGTAAATTCTCTCCAGTGTGCCAAGCCCACACTGACTAGGGAAGGGCTTTTTGGATTTTATTATCCAAAACCATAACTACTTACTCTGTCCTGGATTGCGTCATCGCTTTCCACAGCACTAGGATGCGGGCTCTAATGGTAAAAGAGAACGTCAGAAAGAATCACATTTTTGTTGTACAAATGCCACATCAGTTACAGAGGAAAAACATGGCAAGTATGCACAAACCCCCTCACAGCAAGTTCAGCACTATTCTAGGATAGATCGGACCGTATCCAAATAAGGTTGAGGAGAAAATTGGGCGAGTCGGAGATGTTTAGATTGCACATGAGGAAACTATATCTGTGCATGAGACCTAAAAACCTGGTGTATGTGGTGAAGACCTTATCGTTCTTGTATATATCAAATATTATCTTTATAAGAAAGACGACACAGTTGTGGAGGCTAAGAACTCATGATTATTTATAATTTTGTCTCATACAGGAATATATTGCATTTGTGAAGTTGTAATACAACACTATAACCAGGGAAACTAATTCTGTCAGCACCGGCAAACGGTTGGTGTCAACTCCATATTAGTATAAGACAGAAATTGAGTTAATAGAAAAGAAAGTATATTTCAAGAAATAATGGTTCAACGGTTGCTAGGTCATATATGCAACAAAATAAACGTGTGCAACTTTGAAATCCCACGTGATGGAAAACATTAAAAATCCCCCCAGGCAGATGTACCTCCAAATCAACTGGGTGAATGGTACTCGAGGGGCCAGAGTCTTACCAAAACGACAAATGCTGAAACATCTGAACTGTTTGAAGGATGAATAGATAACTGAAGTGGAAAGCCTGGAACACTTTTTACTAAGAGGCTGAATCATTGCACAAAAAATAAGCCTGTATGTGCTTTGAAAAGTGTGCATCAGCAAATCCAAAAAACGTATGGTTAGTCACAGGTATGTTTTAACAGAGTGAATATTCTGACCTTATCGGGTGACGTTTCCTTAGATGTATGAAGCAGCTTCTGGTAGGCCTCATCAAAGGTAAGTTTCTGGAAGAAGCGAAACAATAACATTTAGAAGGATGTAAAACTATGTGTGTACCTCATTTTACAAATCGTTTTCTCAAAACCATTGAATTTTATCTGATGTGAATACTGGTTCCCAATGTCTTCGACCTCCTCGCCCTTCATGGTGCAGTCTTGAGTCAAGTAGCCAAAAGAGAATGTGGAGAAATAGAAGGATGTAAATAGTGAAAAAAATGATTTGACTAAAATGGTCAACTGTGTGTGCATTCAAAGGGTCGTCTCCAGCGGCGGCTGCTGCAGGTGGGAGAGGTGAGACTAGGTGAGGGGGGATTTCGAGAGACGACCACGAGGGGAAATGATTTATTTATTTAATTTTCCCTCATGGTCATCTCTCGAAATCCCCCCTCACCTGGCCACACCGCCTCACCGCTCTTACCTGCAGCTGCCGTGGCTGGACCGTCTCTGGGAACTAATTGGAAAATAGATAATGTTGGACCAATCGGAGGCTTGATCTGACTGATAATGAGTGGGGTATTTCTATACCCCATTCCACCCCTCCGACCCCCTTGTTGACAGTGAGAAGTTGTTCGGAAGTGGAACCTTTTCTTACAGAAGGCAGCAGGAATCATTTAAAAAAGAAAGCCTTGGACAGACCTCAGGCCTGCGCATCAAAAGAGGCGAAACGTGTGTTGGCTGTGCAGACCTTCAAGATGATTTTATATACGAATAGATTAATCTACTTCATTGAAGAATTTAGCATGCTTACCTAATTGACGAATTTCAAGACATGTAATATAGAATGTTTAGCATTTGTAATCAAAAAGTATTTCTGTTATCATGAGGAGGTGGCTTACTCATCTCCCAAATGGGAATCACTTACCAACTACTATACAATAGTGTAGTGGTACGGTAGGGCCTTCATACATTAGATCCAAGGAGTGGCGCCTGCTATATCTTTCTTGTGAGTATGTGAGGGAAGATAAAATGCTCAGTGAATCCAGTGAAAGAAATATTTGGATTGGGAGGCAAAGTACTAATACTCTAAATTGGGGGTGCCATTCCATGCCTGGAGTAAGGCTGTATCAGCATGGCTCAACGTATTCTAGCCTGTTTGTTGGCTCATGCAAAAGTAATACATAGGTAAAGCCGTCTGGGGAGGAAACGTCTGCTATGCTAGAGAAAGAATGGGTGGAGCCTAGTGTAGTGTCTGCTGCTTGATTTTGTGGACTGTTGGGCCATAATTAGCATGTATAACTAGTGCAGAATCTCGGTATATATGTATTCCGAGATAAAGTGTTGGATTATGACACAAAAAAATCGGGAAGTTTATAATTTGTTGGGATACAGGGCACGTCAGTGGACCATCATGGACCTATCCCAGTTAATTTGAAGTCCAAAGAATTGTCCAGGTTTAATTATCTCTTAGAACAGGGTTTTGGTTACCCACAGGATTTACCTTTTACAGTATTATGTCGCTGGCATATAAGGATGTAAGAAAGGCCTGCTGTGACTTTTGAACAGCAATTGACAGCAGAAAAATAGCGTGCCGGACCCTAGAATTTAGCATACGAGCTATGATAGGTCTAGATGGTGCTGCTGGAGGAGGGCAAACACCCAGGGATCGAAGCACCCTTTCAACTAGAGACCTACATGATAGGTTGTCTGTGCCAAACAAGAATGAGGAGCATCTTTCCCACAAACAGTTCCATCAGTCCAACAGTCATGGAATCCGGGACCCCCAGAAGGGGCAAATCATTGTGGAGCGACCATGGCTCGAGATCTTTGTTTGGTGCGTGTTATGTTTAATGACTAGTACTTCCATCAAGAAGTTTTTCAAGTATTGATGCATTTTGAAGTATGCAGCAGGGCCATTCCCCAATGCAGATATGTCAAGTTCTGCTCCATTTAAATGTTCACGCGCTCTGTCCATGTGGTGCTGCATGAAGACAGCTCGCGATATAAGTCTATACATTTTTTTATCTGTTGCCTGCAGGCTACTTTGCATATTTAGGAGCAATGTACAGATATCTAGGGAGCCTATGTTGGTGCCCCCCTCACCCTTAGGAAGAGAGGCACCATCCTCATCATCACTTTTTGCTGCTGTTTTTTTTTCTCTACAAAAACTGGTCATGGGCTGCTGATGATCAGTTTTATCCATTTGGTATGCTGCGGGCTGGTAAGAAAATGCATCAGCGACTGTGCCAGAAGTAAGAGTGCCGGAGCAAGTCCTGCGGTCCAAGATTTTCCAGGAGAATAATGAGAGGAACAAACCCAGATCTCAAGGGGCCTACTGCGTTAAATCACAGTTGAACATGATGGTGGATAATCCAAACAATCTATAGAGTGATATTAGTGTATAAACTCTAGGCCAAAGAACGTTCCACAGTGCTAGTGTTACTATAGTGGCGCAGGGATGGCTCACCTATAAGCGGGGGTACAGCCCGGAGTGCCACAGGACAGTTGTCTCGATCCAAGTCCCCTGTGTTGAGGCAGGTGATCACACAGTGGTCCACACAACCTGCAGCGAGTCAGCATGCCGCAGGAGCCCCTGTGCACCCCAGCTGCGGCCACAAGACTACAGTAGCCACAGCAGCACCCAAACCCGGACGGTCAGCCTCTCACCTTGCTGTGCCACTCCACCCCATGACAGGCGCCAAGGTCTCACTGCTGCTAGGCCTACTCAGGTCCCAGGAAGTAGGCTTGTAGCCCGCAGGAATTCACAAAGAGGCAGCTCCGGTGACCCGAGCAGTTGTTGCGGGCCTGCCCTAGCCACACTGCACAGCACACATCCCTGGTTTCCAGCTGTCCAGGAATGCCTACACACCACCTTCCATCACCCTGCAGAGGGTATTAGTCTGTCCCCGTTGCCTAGCGTCAGGTAGGTGATTGAGGCAGGTCAGTGGACGACCTCCGCAGCGGAACACAACCGGCTAGGCTGCAGTTTCGCAGTACCATGACTGAGTTCTGCTAGGAGGAAGTATCATACCACACTGGACGCAGGAATAAGTAGAGCGAGTGCTCTTTAGTGGATGTGCCTTTCAGGGTGAGCCCAAAATTAAACACTTTTAAATGTCAGAGAAACTTGCAGAAACATAACCTCTCCATGGAACTCCCCATTCCAAGCTATCAATATGTTAATACCTTGAATACCTTGGGTGGGCATTCTGTTACTGATTTGTGGTCGTGCAGGTCAATTTCATGAATCTCTAAATGAATTTGAGGAGGTATAGTAAACAAACTGAACACCACGGTTAACTCATTACCCATAATGTGCAATCGTAAATATACTATGGCAAAATATTTTAAACTGGGTTTATGCAACAGCAAATACATATTCAAGAATCACAGATCAATGGCAGGGATGATTTAAATATATGAGGAAGTGTTTCAAAGGATGCATCATGGAATAGACGAAAAGGGACCTTGGAGAGATGGTACTTCAAGTCTTGGGAGTAGACTTGACTAAAGGAGCAAGAGTCATAAAGAATTAATAAGGGCTGCCTAAATCAGAGAACAGAGGGGTGAACATGTGAAGGGAATAGCCGGGAATAGATCATACTGAGTACCCAATTCTGTGCACAAGACTTTAGTCTTAAATGACTCAGCAAAACAAAGATGGTCGTGAAATCGAACCTTGGAACCAGGCTCTCGTCTCTCATTGATAATGGGCAACGGGTATCTCTAGTTCTCTCTCTGCATGGTAAGCATGAGCAAATCAGTGCCAAACAGGATATTCTTCAGCTTTTCACAAACATATATCAACAGACTGAATATGCTAACCTCTTCAAGTGATTTTTCCTCAATTGTCTGATCCAGCTTCTGGTCAGCAACATTTGTTATATATAAAATAAAATTATGTTATATATAAAATAAAATTATGTGTGGGGTAATTTGGCATTTGGAAATCATTGAAGTTTATCTGATGTGGTCACTGGGTTTCTAATGCCCCTTACCTCCTTACCCCCTTACATTGTGGATGGAGTCATAAGTGCAAGTGAGAAGATAATTTTAAGAAATAGGGCTATGGGAATACCTTCCCAAGAATTACATTTGGGTGATGGGAATTTGTAACAGTATATACATAACATAAAATATGATGGAAGGAATGATTACAATTAGTCTAACCACTGGCAGTCGCTTGGTGTAGCATTCCAACCCATCATTCTTTTGTCCACCTTGCTAATTCAGATTAAACCTAGTGATATGCATAATAACGATTGGCTAAGACTCTGCCCTGAGTAATTAACAATAGCTGAAATTAGTTAAAGCGTTCTATCCAGCACTTTTCTGTATACTACTCTATAAAAATCGTTGTTGAAATTAACAGATTTCTAGAAAAAGATGTGGTAATAAAATAGACAAGTGAAGAGGTAGAGATTGAACGATTTGGAATTAAGAGCTAAAGCAGTGAGCTTCTCTTAGGATGCGAAGAGGAAGACAATGAGCACGAATTACATACAATCGCTTTTTAACTGAAGATACTTAACAATATGAACAATTCTATAAATTAGGTCTACTTTTAGGAAGTCTAAGCTGATGCAATTTAGTTTGAAATAACTGGAAAATGTTTTAGACTGTTATCATAAGAGCAGTATATATATTCGAGAATGAAGCTACTTACTGTGTCCTTTGTGCCCTCTTCACCATCCACTGCACTAGGAGGCAGACTCTAAAGGCAAAAGAAAAAGTCAGAAAGAATTGTTATGAATGTCAAACTAGGAAAATGAATGTACAGTTTTCACAAGTGCAATCATAGTCTCTATAAAACACATGACTGCAGTGGCACCTTTATTTAGATAAGGCCAGATCCACGTAAAAGTAGTGTTAAGTGTGATGTACATTTTTACGTTATAAAACTACTTGTGCAAATGTCATAAAAACCTGTGGAAACACTATTTCTGTTTTGTGCACCCCAGTCTAAGCTACAACTTGTGTTAATACCTTAAATACAATGTGTGGGAATCCTATTACTAATTCATGGTACTGTTACTTATTTGTGTGACTCTCAAATGGGACTGAAGGTGTAAGTATGAGCACTGAACACCAATATTAACTCATTCCACATAATGAGGGCCAGTGAATAAGGAATTCTCCGGTTTTTCGGTGACAAAATACCCTGAAACTGAGTTTATGGAACAGCAAGTACATATCCACAAAACACAGAACAGCAGCTCAGAGGATGACACTGTATTTGAAAGGCCACATGTAGAAAAAGATGAAAAATTAGATTTGACAAATGGAACCTTATATCTCAGTGTTGGACTGCCCTGTGGGAGCAGCAGTGAAACAGTGGGTAAAGACTGACCACACCACAGCATTGAGGTGTAAATAGATAAGACAAAGGGAATAGTCTGGGACAGTTTTTATTTTGTACGGTGTACCAAAGCCAATACACAAGGCAAAAGTCTCTTTGTGCTCTGAATTGTGTGCATCAGCACAGCCTAGAAGGTCCCTACAATGAAGAATTTAACAAAGGAACCAAGGGAACCAGGTCCTTGTCTGTGGTAGATAATGGTCAAAATGTGTCTCTACCTCTCTCTTTGTGTGATAAGCATTAGTGCCTCAGTGCCGGTCATGATATCTTTACGGTTTGCACAAATGCATTTCAGCAGGCTGAGTATGCTAACCTGTTTAATTGATGTTTCCTCAGTTTCTTGATCTGGCCTCTGGTTGGCAATATCAGGAGGTGGTGGCTGGAGGAAACAAAAAAGAAACACACCTAACATTTACAACAAGACTCAATTAGGTGTGCTCCTTATTTCCACTTTACTTTCACAAATCCATCCAATTTGATCTGTGATGAATATTGGTGTCTGAGGCCCTTGACCTCTTTTTCATTGGTGACAGATATATGAGCGAAAGCCAAACAATAATTTTAAGAAATGGAGGTATGTCAATACCATTGCAAAGATTTAATTCCACTGATGGGAAATTGAGAACTCAAAGACTTGTCTTGGTATACAATAGTTCTTAAAAATAGCAGATGTCATGGAAAGCTCATGAAAATCTGGAAAAAGTTTACAACACTATTATATACCAACTGAGGATGAAGCGTAAAAGTGGTGAATCAGGGGTTACGTGAAAGGTGAGAAGTATGGTATATAGAGGTAAAGGAGTTAAGAGTCAAGGGGAGTTAGGGGAATGAAAATATGCATGAATGACAGTGAATGGTCTTTAGAGTGGCAATATGTAACAAGGTGAATGGCCAAGCAATAATACTCAGTTTAAAAAAAAATCCTCTCTAAGCAACTTAATCTACACTGAACTGGGAACATTGTTAGATTTTAGTATAAAAACAGTATAAATATTAGAGAAGTAACTGCTTACTATGCCCTTCATGGCCTTTTCCCTATCCACTACAGTTGGAGGCCGACTCTAATGGTAAAAGAGATAGCCAGAAAGAGCTCTCCATAAAAAACAAACTATGGTAATTATTGAACGTTTTCTCAGGTTCAATTTTAGTCTCTATGATCAAATCAAGTGCAGTGATGTCCTTATGTCCACAAGGTCAGACCCACATAAAAGCAGTGTTGAACATGCTGTAAGGGTATTATACGATTCAGAAAAGGGGGTGGTGATGGACAGAGTATCTGAATTAGGCAGAACACTCGTACCCAGTCAACAGATCAGGGCTTGATCCATCACCGTTTTTTAGCTCACTGCACCATCCCAGCTCAGAACCTGGCTACATGCAAATGAGTCTGTCCCTGGCCCAGTGCATCATGGGAATAGGGCAGACCAAACTACCAAGCCAATTCTTTTACTGGAAAGGAAACAAGCTTCCGGGGACTGGTTTCTGGCATTACAGCCGTCTTCGGCCCGGCTTGCTTGAATCCTGATGGTGCAGGGAGCAAGGGACTCATGTCTGAGCATACCCTTCCACGCTTATGGTGGACAAAACGATTCAGAAAAGGGGGTGGTGATGGACAGAGTATCTGAATTAAGCAGAACACTCGTACCCAGACAAGGGTATTATACTGCATTTGTGAACCAATAATACAGCCTGACATAATATGGAAGGTAATCATTTTATCACAAATAACAGTTAATCCTAATTCCACATTGTTTCTGAAAATGCCTTTTTATTATCTTGTTTAGGTCAAGCAGAAATCATAGCATAGTTCTGGCGCTCATGTCAACACCCTTACCAAATCCATCAAGTGCAAAGAAAACAAGCATTAAAAATGCAATCGGGCTCGGATTTATTTGAGTTTGAGCTAATGGCATTGTAAATGGCAATGTCTTTTCGCCATGTGTTATGGAGTGTGTGCATGTGGTGTGTAGTGGAATTATGTGGGTTGGATTGTAATTTTAGCAATGGTGGCATGCTGTACTTTAGATGAATATGTTTGAAAGTAAAGTGTACCATACTGCGATTGCTACAATAGTTAATTGTGGATGCGTTAACAATTGATGCGTGCACTGATGGCTGGTGGTGTGTGTGCTTGATGGAAGAGTGCTCTGCCGGCTGGAGGTGTGTGTGCCTGGTGGAAGGGTGCACTGACGGCTGGTGGGTGTGTGCTTGGTAAAAGCGTGCACAGATGGCTGATGGTGTGTGTGTTTGGTGAAAGCGTGCACTGACGGTTGCTGGTGAGTGCGCCTTGTAAAAGCATGCACTGACGGCTGGTGTTGTACGCCTGGTGGTGTTTGTGCTTGGTGAAAGAGTGCATTGATGGCTGGTGGTGTTTGGCCCTGGTGAAAGCATGCACTGACAGCTGGTGGTGTGTTGTTGTGTGTGTGGTTGTGTGTGTAGTGGTGAGTCTGTGGGGGGTGAGTCTGTGGGGGTGAGTGTGTTGTAGTGAGTGGTGATGAGTGCGTGGTGGTGAGAGAGTGGTGTGTGTGTGGTGTGTGTGTGTGGTATCTGTGTGTGGTGTATGTGTGTGTGGTGTGTATATGGTGTGTGTGTGGTGTGTGTGTGTGTGGTATGTGTGTGTGGTGTATGTGTGTGTATGGTGTTGTTATTATTTGGTTTGAGAAAGCAGGGACAGAGACCTGCCTACTGTAATGGTGTCCAGCGCATATTTTTCAGAGTTGAAGCTAGACAGTCAAAGCCTTTATATCCGCGAAACCAGCTTCGGGTTAAAGGGTAGAAAGCTCCCTCATCGAATCAGATTCCTTTTTTACTTTTCATTTTGGGTCCATGGTTGGTCCGCAAACCTGGGATTCCGCCCTTATATATCCAATTTTTTAACTCTTTCAAGCCCACCAGGCACATTTTTACCTAATTTCTTCAAAATGACACAAATTTACACCAAAGGCACTCTCTTAAATACAGTTCTGCTTTCATGCCATGTTTGGTGAAATTTGCTCAGGTGTGTTTTTTCTTTTTGTTGCGTTGAGCTAGAATCCTATGGGAGTTAAAATCGGAAATGTCACCAGTTTAACACCCTTTTCTTTCCTACAAACCTCTGACTTCCATCCAGTTCCCGCTGATAATCACCCCCTTTCTCTGGTACTCACCTACACCCCTCTCAGATTCACCCAGCTCCCCGTGAAAGTCACCCACTTTCCTTCTGATAACCAGACACCACCCTCAAATATTCACCCACATCCATCTGACATTTACCCTGCTGCTTCTGATAATCACATATCTCTCTCTCATTTTGAGTCCGCCCCTCACTAGCAAACACTGTGTCCCTTCGGAAATGGCAAACTCTCTCCCAAAAAGCAGTCGAGGAACTCCCTCCCTGGTAATCCCCCAGACTAGCTCAACATTTATCAAAACGTAGCTCCTCACCGATAACTGCTTCCTCTAAAATGTACGTCCCCCCCATATATTAATCATGGCCCCCCCACTTGCCTTGGCCATGTGACAATCAGTCAGTCTACACCCTTGCAGATCACCCGCTCCAGCCCTCTGAACACACAACTCCCCTTTGGACACCTCAGGTGGTTGCTGCAGTCTGTGTGGTTCTCCAATGCAAAATGTCACTCGAACCCAAACATCTACCAAAGGTGGCAGCTCATCATGAGGTTAGCGGCTGCTTTCCACCTTGTTTTTCAACCATGGAAGGAGGAAGCAGGCCACAAAATGTTGTGGTTTTGTGGTGCAATCTCCTTCCACTTACTGCAAAGTTAATAAAATAAGTGCCCAGCTTTACACCCAGTTCCTCGCCAGCCTCCCTTCCAATTGAGGCCTTGCCTGTTAATGACCCAGTATTGTCTGTTCTTCATCGCCCTACGTGTCGCCCTGTTCTATACTTTTTCAGCCTCCTCATCTGGTAATCACCTCCTTATGATAATAACTCTACCCTGGTGGTCACAAAGGCCCTGATCGGAGCTCCCCTCTGAAAATCACTCCCTTAATCACACAGTCCTATTGAGACACATCCTATACTGTCTGATCTGCATCCCCCTTCATGATCCTATGTTCCATACTCACCCAGGCCCTCACCTGATACTCATCCCTTGTTTGATAATTACTCTATACTAATGATCACACGACGCCCTGATAATCCCTCCTGCAATCAAACACCTCACTGATAATCATCCTGTCCTACCTAATCTACCTCAACCCTACATGATTCCAAGTTCTATACTCACCCGGCCCCCTCATCTGACACTCACCCCCTTATGATATTCACTCTGTCCTGCTGATCTCAGAGAGCCATGGTCCCAAGCTCCTCCCTGAGAACCACTCCTGTAATCAAACACCTCATTGATAATCATAGTCTGATCTTCATCAACATTTTGTGATCCTAAATTCCATACTCACCCAATCCCTCACCTGATACTCACCCCGCGTTTGATAATTAGTCTATACTGATAATCACAGGAGGCCCTGATCCCCGATAACCACTCCCACAATCACACAGACTCATTGATAAACATCCTGTATTATCTGATACTCATTCCCCCTTCATGATCCCAGGTTCCATACTCACCCAGCCCCTTATCTGATGCTCACCTCCTCTGTTGATAATCACTCTGACCTGATGATCACTGGTGGCCCTGAACCCAAGCTCCCCCCTGTTAATCACTCAACCCACCGATAATCATCCGATGAGCTACCAACTTCACAAATAATTGCCTGACTCTTTTCTGATAATCACCAATAGTTCTGATAATCATCAGCCTGCTGTATTAGTCACCTATGCGCTGCCCAGTAACACCCCTCCATCTAATCACACCGCTTGTTTGACAGCACCATCTCTAATATTTGCTTTCGCTCTGTTCTGAAAAAAATCCCTTTTCATTTCTTTAATCAATATGTGTATGTATACATTGGTAATCTGTAAATGCTACATGCCAAGATGTTGGCAAAAATTTTAAATTACACACAGATAATAAAACCCGATCAAACAAAACACCCGCCCTGTCGCGCATCCTACATAATGTTAACCTTACATTGTATAAATTTGAACTATAATTTGTAAGAACAAAAAATGCAAACATATTACAGGGCATGGGTTCAAAATTTTTATTAAAGATCTCTCCATAAATATGGCAGTGTCTAAAAGTAAAAAAATCATTAACAGTAAAGTCCTAGGAATAGCGCACACATTTCCTAAATTGTGCCCAAGGAATCTCTCACTATAAATGAGAATTGTTCTATTCCGGTTTGCCTTATTTTTAAACACAGATTTAAACTCTGTCTTTTGTGGACCCAGGCTCTCAAGCAGCAGCTACTCTAGTTAAAGCAGCGGCTAGAAGTACCCGCCGGAGCGCTATACAAGTGTGCGAACCTGCCCACCCAGCGTGATCTGATAGTTACCTAGCCTCGTCGCCGGCTGATATTCACACACCCCCTTCTGATAATCGGCCAAACTATCGTCAGTACCCGGGCAGCCATGAAAACCACCTGGTTCCTGTGCTAATCACCCGGGTCCTGTTTAAGAAAATAACCAGCAAGCACCTACGGTAATCTCTCAGCTCCTCTCTGATATACAGCCGGGCACCCCCACCCACACCGAATCCTCCTTTCTGATAATCGGTCAATCTCTGCGATAATCGCTTCGTCCACTCGAATGCCCCCTAGGCACCCCGCACTCCGCCTCTGATAATTGGACAGCACCCCTCTAGTAATCTCTCACCCCCCATTTATAACAGATATCCCATATTCCTTTTTTAAATTGTGTTTTATTATATTTTATTTTTACATCTTAGATCTTTCCCCTCCTGAGTTCTCTGCAATTATCATTATTGTTTATTATTTTAACAGCGCTGGGACGCTCGAGGGCAGCCATGCGCTTTATAAACCCAATTTCATTTCATTTCATTTCATTTCATAGTACACTTGTAATCTGACGCTTTTTTTTTGTTAAACTGGGCACTGCGCCCAGCTACCTTCTATTACTAACTCCGCAGTACAAACGGAGGAGCGGCCGGATAACTGTTATGCCACGCCGGGCCATGTGTGAAATTAGTGCATTTGAATTTTTCGGCCGTTTTATTTTTTTTAACGTTCTGGTGAGCGCGTGCGTGCTCGCCCGTGTACACACGTATGGAGGAAAATGAAGCCACCCTAAATATGGCAGAAACCCCAAACAATGAAGCAATAGAAATAGGGAGGGCTGGCATCGAAACGATAATTGATCCAAATCATGTCATAGGGATTGCGAATAGTGGTGAAGCACAGACACGAAAAGTGAATATTCTGACATGGAATGTAGCGGGTTTAGCAGGTAAATTTGATAACCCTGAATGGAGGAATGAGATCCAGGGATTTCATATCCTGGCATTTCAGGAGACATGGGCAGTCAGTGCGGCTCCATACCAAATAGAGGGCTATAAGTGCTTTTTTGTGCCCGCACAATAAGAGAGGCCGGGTAGAACTAGAGGAGGGTTGGCGGTCTATGTAGATCTAACATTAGAAGGTAAATGGACTGTACCATCTTGGACATCATTTACCCTGCAATCCGCTATATTCCAGAGCAGAGAATTGAGGGTGCAGTTTTTCAATTTTTATAATCCGGGACCTATAGATGGAAAAAATGGCGCTCTCAGTGAATTAGACGAAAAACTTACACATGAGGCTGAGCTAAAGAAGTTGGGGGGGGGGTTCCAATGACAATAGTACTGGGCGACTTTAATTGTCACCTCTGCCCAGTTCTGATTCAGGACCATCCATATTGGGACGTTTGCCCCTTTAATGAGGGGCCTCACTGGGAACATAATCAGGAGGGCACACAATTAAATGCAATGATAGAAGCCCATTCATTAGCACATACGATGGACCTAATAACCCCAGAGGCAGAGGGGACATACGTACCAACCTTCAAAGGCAGAGGGAGTTCTACCATAATAGACTACATACTAATATCCTCCCTTGCCAAAAATAGAATTGTGATGGCTAAAACTAAATGGAGCCCCTTTAGTGACCATAACCCTCTCGTTCTGGAAATAAGACACACCTGTGGGGCGGGCAAACCCAAAGGGGGGGGAGAAATTAGCCTCCAAACAACAGATCAGGGAAGGCGACTTAAGTGGGCAAGGGTAGACTCTCAAGAGTTTTATAAATCTATAGTCCAAAATGGAAGAAAAGAGATAGGAGACTGTCTGGACCCCCTAAAAGAAGGTCCAGAATTAATGGAATCCTTCATAACCCTTACAAGCATAGTGGATAAAATGCTGGAAGTCAAAGGCCTGAGGAAAGAGCAGAAGAACCCACGCTGGTTCGATGAGAGCTGCTCCAAAGCATTAAGGGATCTAAAAGCCTGTCTTAAAGTTAAACCAAGGAATAAGACAGACGTGGCCACTTGTAGATTAAAATATAGAACCAAAGTAAAAGAGCGGAAGAAGCTGCTTCAAGCAGAAGTGTGGGCAGACCTTAGAGAGGCGGGAGAAAACAGGGATTTTGCAGAATTCTGGAAAATTGTAAATCGGCCCTGTTTTAACGAGAATTCTGCCCCTGTGATTAGTAATAACATCCTCCCAGAGGAATGGGTCAACCACTTCCAAGGGTTATACAACAAGTCACACCTAGCAATTCAGGAGGGCGAATGGCAGGGTACGCGGAGTGATAAAATAACCTTCTCGCTAGGGGAGATAACAAATGCAATTTGTGGGTTGACCCCAAACAAGGCCCCTGGTCCGGATGGTACCCCACCGGATCTATATAGAAGTAATATAGATCTATGGGCACCAATTTTAACAAGGGTGCTAAATGCAGCCATCAAATCTGGCCTACCACGCTCTTGGTCCACGGCACTGATTGTACCCATATTTAAACAAGCATTGGAAATGCAATAGGTCTTCAAGTAGGAAAGTTTGAGCTATAGGTGTTAATTATTTTTTTGTTTTTTATTTATGTGTTGTTTTTTCTAAATAGCTAAATTAATAGCTTTCTTCTTTACAAAGCCAATAGTTATAATTTTTCTAAATGTGACACCTCTAGCATTTGTAAAGCAACATGTTTTGTATTAACGGGACTTATATGTGACTTATATGTATTGATATAAAAAAAATCAATGGCTTTAAAAAACAATAATTAATACGTAAATAAAATGGATTTTATTTTATATTGCCAATAGCTTAAAGTGTATTAAATATATTTAGTGAAGATGCTGTGGTTGCGCTGAGTGAGGGTGAGGGGTTGAGGGTGAGGGTGGGTGAGGGTGAGTGAGGGGTTGAGGGTGAGTGAGGGTGAGTGAGGGTGAGGGGTTGAGGGTGAGGGGGTGAGGGTGAGGGGGTGAGGGGTTGAGGGTGAGTGAGGGTGAGGGTGAGGGGTTGAGGGTGAGTGAGGGTGAGGGGTTGAGGGTGAGTGAGGGTGAGGGGTTGAGGGGTTGAGGGTGAGTGAGGGTGAGTGAGGGTGAGGGGTTGAGGGTGAGTGAGGGTTAGTGAGGGTGAGGTGTTGAGGGTGAGTGAGGGTGAGGCGTTGAGGGTGAGTGAGTGAGAGTGAGGGTGAGTGAGGGTGAGGGGTTGAGGGTGAGTGAGGGTGAGGGGTTGAGGGTGGGTGAGGATGAGTGAGGGTGAGGGTGGGTGAGGGGTTGAGGGTGAGTGAGGGTGAGGGGTTGAGGGTGAGTGAGGGTGAGGGTGGGTGAGGGTGAGTGAGGGTGGTGGGTTGAGGGTGAGGGGATGAGGGTGAGTGAGGGTGAGGGGTTGAGGGTGAGTGAGGGTGAGGGGGTGAGTGAGGGTGAGGGGTTGAGGGTGGGTGAGGGTGAGTGAGGGTGAGGGGTTGAGGGTGGGTGAGGGTGAGTGATGATGAGTGAGGGTGAGTGAGGATGAGGGTGAGTGAGGGTGAGTGGTTGAGGTTGAGGGGTTGAGTGTGAGTGAGGGTGAGGGGTTGAGGGTGAGTGAGGGTGAGGGTGAGTGAGGGTGAGGGGTTGAGGTTGAGGGTGAGGGGTTGAGGGTGAGGGTGGGTGAGGGGTTGAGGGTGAGTGAGGGTGAGGGTGAGTGAGGGTGAGTGAGGGTGAGGGGTTGAGGTTGTCGTATTACAAGCTGTGCTGTCATCTATGTGTGTACTCTGGAAAGGGAATTGCTGCACACTGTGTTTTTTTTTATTGTCTCAATCAGCGTTTGCTTTGAGCAACGCATCAACTGGGTGGTTGTCAGTGCCCATAATGTTTCTTGGGCGTGTTTTTACATGCCGCCTACATGCGGTGTGCGACAACTTAAGGGACACACGCAATGCTTTTGACTACTTGGTCTTCTTATCGGGTGGCCAGAGGGGGCCTTCAGAGGTGAGACAAATATTGTTATTTATTTCTTAATTATTGCAGATGACTTGACTGGGGGCGGTTTAGCCGCTGCGGCTTGACGTCTGAGTCACAAGCCACTCTGAGCGCGCACAGACTGACCTGCTCCATGGGGTCACATGAAGGTGCTGCAGGGACTTCTTTGTCGTCTCAGTTGCAAGGCAGCACTGCGAGCCACCAATGGACTTGTTTCAGCATGCTCCCACCTTCAGCCACCCAACGCTGTTGTGACTGCGTGCCCACATTTTGGTGTTGGAGGCAGCACAGAAGCACAAGAGCTGCGGAGTGACCCGTATTGTCTTTAGCCTGTGTCCGATCAAGTTCGGCCAACCGCAAGCTGTGGGAGTAAAGAAGTACGGAAGTTTAAAGCCGACAGGGCATGTCGCAGGATCCTGGTGTACTTCTGCTCCGCACTTCGTTCTGGAGAAAAGGAACGATTTTGTAATGTACCAGTGTCTAGTGGCCACCTTTTTCAAACGTCTGACAGTGGATTTGCAATTAGACAGCTCAGAAACACACATTTGAGGCGATTTCATTCAAGCTCCCTGCTACGTAATGTTGACATTTTTCCAGTACATTCCTCTAGGGGTCACTACACGTGGGAGAAGAATTAAAAGACCAAAGAAAAACATTATAGGAAAGATGGGCCATTGTGGTATGACACAGGTGAGAGGTCGCTCACTGGTGAAGCGTTTTGTTGTTTTCAGTCATTCTTTTGTTTTCTTGCAAGTGAAAAAAAAAAACGAAAGAGAAAGCAGGGTAACCTGACCCAGGAGGGGGGAGGAGGGAGGAGAAATGCGTCTCGGCCGGAGCAGGGGGCGGAGCAGGGAGAGCGGGCTTTGGAATGTAATTCACACGGCCGGCCGGTCGTGAAACTGAAAGCATGGCCGGCCGGCCGTGAAAGCCTTTGATGCGGCAGGGGAAATGCGAGACGGCGGGAAGGGGAGGGGGCGGAGCGGGTAAACCAAGACGGACGTGCACGCGCTTTTAAGCTCAATGCGCATGCGCATTGAGCTTAAAAGTCACGGGCACTGCAAGGAATCGCCACGATTCCTTGCAAGTTGGGGAAAGAGTGGATAAGTCCCAATACTCTCGCTTGCTCGATGCGCATGCGCATCGACAGGCGAGACCTAAAAAGGGTCCAGGGATGACCCTAAGTGCTATAGGCCGATCTCGCTCATTGATGTTTCTGCTAAAATTATGGGGCGAGTGATTTTGAACAGGCTTATGGAGTGGACGGCGGAACATCATATCTTGGCAGAAATACAACACAGGTTTGTTTTGATTCTTTCGGAGAATCTTAAAAGTCCCGCAAGCCATCCCTGCTGAAATTGCCCAGGATGAATTAGGGATGCCATATATTTCTGATATTGTTAAACTAAGGCCAATTATGGCATGGAGGAGAACTTGGACTAACCCGGAGGCAGCTCTGACCAGGGAAATAATTACAGACTGCTTACAAAGAGACAAGGCCCTACAAATCCCCTGGTTGAAATATGTGAAAGACTCTTTAACAAGTATTGACCAGGGCCAGCTTTTTAATGATCCCTCCTTGATTGTAAATAGTTGTAAAATGAAGGTAAAAAAATTGCTTTTAGAAAAATATGTCGGTGACAGAAGAAGTTGTGGCCTGGCAAAGAAATCACTAGCAGCCTATGACCTTGTAAGAAATGGAGGGGGAATGGAATCCTATCTGTTTCTTATGTATAGCCAAAATGATCGGTTTTTAATGTGCCGTTTTAGGCTCAATTGGTTACCAAATATTTTAGCTTACCCTGCAGGTTTTACCGTATCAATTGAGCAGAAGGGTGCCTGCGGCTGCGACAATAGGTCTCCGCAGGACACCCTTCATTTTGTACTTTTATGTTCATTTTATAGTAACCCCAGACGATTGTTTTTGGTAGACATTTTAAAGAAACAGAAATTCCGCCAAGCAAGAACTGCATTGTTGTTTTTACAGAAAGCCACTGATCCCCACACCCTATGTGCCATTTTAAGCTTTTTAAAAGTAGCAGTAAGATTGAGGAATACAAGAAATGAATTAGTGTTGTAAAATTATACCTGCCCCGTGAATCATATCCTCTCTTCTCTATTGTTGTTTTTAACATGAAAAGTTCAGGAATGAAATGTAATGAAATTTTATGCAATGTGCTTTTATGAGGAATTTTTATTCTTCGAAATAAAGATTTACTGAACTGAACTGAACACACGTATCACAGTATTATTCGGTATAAGATCACCTTATATGGCACTGAGTGCCCAATACCGTGACTACTCATGAGCCCCCAGGGCCCCTTCTCGTCAAAGAAGACTGTCGTGGCCTCGGGCACGGCCCCGATCCTAGGGTTCGCAGGCGGGGGCCCGGCTCCTCGCTGACTCTCTTCTGACCTTGTACATGGCACCCCGCTGTCCTGCGTCGAGTTTTAAGCACCTCTATTAGTTCTCAATTAGAAACGGCGGCGCGGTTATGAATCACTTCGAGGGATATCGCAATATAAACAACCACTCTGCAGCCATTACCTTTAACTATACCCCGTGGTATCGTATGTGCACCACACATGTCCATGCCGTGTACAGCGCTTCATTACATTATTTTAGCAACAT
The DNA here is from genome assembly GCF_964263255.1 of Lissotriton vulgaris. NCBI lineage: Eukaryota > Metazoa > Chordata > Amphibia > Caudata > Salamandridae > Lissotriton > Lissotriton vulgaris. The sequence continues at coordinate 546,003,268 of NC_141699.1, read as the reverse complement.
TACAGTCCACGCGCGTTGATCCTTATTTACACCCATATGTATAGGTAAAAAAATATCACTTATCAGCAATTAGATAAAATAGCCATTGTACATGGAGAACAACGTCATGATGCTCATTGAATGTAACACTAATTGTCGACAGGGTTCAGCCAAGTGTGTCGCTGCGTACACCAAATATCCATGTCATCTGCATACGTCACGCATGTGTATAAGCGTGCCCCAACGGTAATGTACATGACCATGTAAACAAGGCATATGCACCTACTTGTTAAAACTACAGGGCGACATTTCTATCGAGATTGGGCAACCAGGCGTAGGCGTGCACCAACTGTAAAACAACTGTCAGCGTCGACATGTACACCCAGTGTCTGCACCTACGTCACAGCACGGGAAGAAGCCATTCAGGTGTACACCTGACACTGACGTCAGTTGTACTGCACAGACAAGAAGCCACGCCCTAAGCGTGCACCAGTGGGAGCCAAGTTGCGCATATTAAGAGTGCACCAGGGATTAGCTTTTCTTCGTCGTTTGCATCAATGATGCTTCGGAAATTAGGATTCTGTGTCAGAAGTTTTTATCAATGCTACACCCGAAAATTGCATTTTTTTTGCACACAAAGTACGCACCATAGGTACACCAAATATGCGCATCCGTTGTGAATCATAAATGTGCATTAGTGGTGCGTCAAGAATTAACATTCTACGCCTCAAGTGCGTAACAATGATACGCCAGAAAATTAGCATCAATGGTGTACCACAGTCACACGTGTGCATCTTTGATACACCACCTATGTATCGATCGTACATCTGAAAATAGTATTGTACACCATAAGTGTGCACCAGTGGCATACCAGAAATTAGATTTCACGCCGTAGATGTACACCAGTGGTATACAATAAATTAGATTTCACGCCATAAGTGTGCACCAACGGTATACTAGAAATTAAACGTCCTATCAAAGGTATGCTGCAATGGTATACCAGAATTCCAGGCACAAACAACCACGCGTGCACACAACATGCGCATGAGAGAAAGGCGCACCAGAAATTGGCGCTCACCAGGCCGTGGGTGGCCTCACTGACAAGCCCTGGGAGTACAGCGAACCCCAGAAGCAACTTTCCCGAACTTATCTGCATCCATTACACACACGCGTCTGGTGGCTGATTGCAGGGATTGGGGGGGGGGGCATGCTGGGTCACTGGGGAGGTGTATGGACGCAGTCATTAGCCACAGGAAGGCTAGATAACAAAGAGGCTTTCCGTGATTGCTGAACGATAGATAATTCTATGCAAACCGAATTTAAGTCTAACGAAGTTTGCCTCACCTGGGGGCATCTCAACCAAGAGGTTTAGGGAGCTGTCTGTTAAATAGAATCTCTGGCTGCTTTTCAGATTCCCTGTTTCGAGAGGATGTGGTCTCACGGCTAGACTGTCGACTTTGGAGCTGGGAAACTTGGTTCAAGCCTCGGGCCGAATCAACATCCTGTGATTCTGGCCAAATCACTTAATCTCCCTGTGCCTACCAAATAAAACCAGGCTGGCCCTGTAAAACAGCAATATGCCTCTGGATAGCACTTCAATCGCACCTCCCCGAAGCTGCCTGTGAACGCACATCATAAAAAAAAAGCCTCGGCCTCACGCGGCACGCCACTGCAGGCATATGTTTTCAATTATCTCGGCCTTCACGACGAGATAATTGAAGATATATGGCCTTCGCCTGCTCGTGCCCGCACAGAAAATGCAGGAAGTGAACCAACTCTACATCAAATGGCCTATTGCGTGCTGTCTTCTAAAAAGACAGACATGCAAGGCCCAATTGCCATCCAGATGGCAAAAAAAGAATGGAATGTGTGGCATTTTACAAGTGCTTTTCTGAGCCCTTACAAGAGGGAATCGGACTACTCCCACTGCCTGCGGCAGTGGCGGAGGCCTCGCCCTAAAAAAGTTCTATTTGCACACTCCTGCATCTCTAACAGTCATCATCAGTTGGCATTGTATACTGTTTGATGATAAGGGTTTTTAGATATATTATGACGTAATTCACCGGGTAGCCCATTTAGGATAAGCAAAATGAAATCACTCATGTCTTGTACATTTTGATATGGAAAGTTCAGACTTTGAAATGTCAGAAAAACTTGTGGGAATTCTCTTTGTGCATGGAACTCCCCATTCTGAGCTATGACTGTGTTAATTTCTGGAATTTGTGGTACTGTCACTCATTTAATATGAATCCCCAAACTAATTTGAAAATTCCTGATATGATTAGTAAACACCACTATTAACTCATTCCCTATAATGAGTGCTCGTAAATATGCTAGGCTCAGGTTTCACGGTGGCAAAATATCTTGAAACTGGGTTTATGGGAGGAGGAGCTTCGCGGGCGACCAAGATGGCCGCGTAAGCTCGGAGCTCCGTGGACCGTCCGACCCACCGCATATATCCTGCCTGAAATCCTGATCCACGTTGGTGGAATTGTATTGCTGGTGGTCTGCTGAGGCGGGGACTGCAATCGGCTTCCAAATCGGTGGTTCCTGTGCAGAGTTACGTCGAGCTGAACTCCGCTCCGTGACGGTGCCATTGTCCCTCCGGACTTCGCCACTTCGCACGATCGGACTGCGTAGTGACCGCCTGCCGCCCTCAGTGGTGGAGTGATTGTGTCCCTGCTTGTGCCTTCTACACCCTGGTCTTGTCTCCTTGGCCCTACCTGCCTTCCGGCTGCGGACCCGGACTTGTGGGCTTCTTGCCTTTGTTCTCTCGTACCCATCATGGCGGGCAGAGGCGACCCGGACAGGACATCGAACAAGGGTGGCCGGGGCAAGTCGCAAACACAGCAGAATCGCATTGAGCGCTATGTGAACCTCAAATCACCGCCTACATCGGGGGCCGTTTCTAAAGGGCCCCCATTGACGAGCCCGCCGGATGGATCGGACCCCACCCTCGTGGACATCATGGGTGCCATCACGGGTCTCCGGGCCGACATGCAACAACAGCACGAAACCCTAAACCACAAGGTAGACTCTATGGCCGTTGATATTACCCTTATAAGGGCCGACTTGGGCAAGACCAACGAGCGTGTGAAGGCGCTTGACATCAAGACCTCCAGCCTAACCTCCGACGTTTCCGAGTTACAGACTGAGGTCCGCGATCTGCGGATGACCACTGATCTATTCTCGAGGCGGCTGGAGGACTTTGAGGGGCGAGCCAGGCGGCAGAACGTCCGCATAGTTGGTGTGCCGGAGGGGTCCGAGAATGCTGCGACGGACCTGTTTGTGGAGGACTTGGTTAAAACCTATTTGGCGCCCTCTGGACTGAGCAACTTTTTCTCGGTGGAACGTGCCCACCGGGTACCGGGTGGCCCGCCGAAGACGGGGGCGGCGCCGCGTCCGATTGTGGCGCGCCTCCTCAACTTCAGGGACCGCGACGCGATCCTGCAAGCTTCCAGATCGCATGGGCCACTCCAATACCAGAATGCGGAGGTGCACTTTTATCCGGACTTCACCAGGTTGGTACAGCGCCAACGCCTGAGCTACGCGGGAGTGAAGAGGCGCCTCAGAGACTTGGGTCTCAAATACTCACTGATGTTCCCCGCGAAACTCCGTGTTGAACACAAGGGACGTGCCCTTTTCTTTGACTTTCCTGAAAACGTCAGTGAATGGTTGGACACGGTTTTGCCACGTCGGGATGAACAGGAGGATGAAGTTGGAGGCGCCTCGGGCGGAGCGGAACAGTGAGACTGAGTAAGGAGCTGGTGCTACCCCTGCCTCGAATGACTGCCGGAACTGGGACTCGTTAAAGAATTGACTCTCCTTCGTTTACATGGTGGGTGGCGGGACGTATTCATGGGGATTCCTTACTCCTCCGGGTCTTTCGTAGAGTAGTTAATGGGGCGACAGGCACACTGCTGGTTGGGGGGCTTTTTAGTCTGATGCAGGGGTGCAGGGTGGGGGGTATGTTGGGAAGAGTTATCTTGTTTGCTGGTTTTTCTTTTCTTTCTTTTGTGTGGCAATGGGTCATTAATGCTCCTGAACTGTATTTGATGCGGGTGTCTTGCGGGACTGGGTGGGGCGGGCTGCGGGATGATGGGGGGTAGAAAGTTACGAATTCTCAGTTGGAATGTTAACGGGTTGGGTGACCGAGTTAAGAGAGGGGTGGTGATACAACTGATCAAACGTCACATGCCTGATGTCGTCCTCCTTCAAGAGACGCACCTGGTGGGAAACACATGTAAAGCTTTGAACCGCAAAGGCTACAAAATGGTGGCACATTCGGGGTTCTCTTCCGGTTCCCGGGGGGCGGGTATCCTCATGCGCGCGTCCCTTCCCCTAGAGATAGATGTCACCTTGATTGACGACAGGGGGCGTTACGCTGCCGTGGCTGGTAGATGGGAAGGGCGTTCCCTCACGTTGTTTTCTGTATACGTCCCCCCCGGGCTTCAATCCAGTACCTTTCAGGACCTTGGTGGTGCCATCTTGTCTATGCCGGCTGGCTTGTTAATAGTGGGGGGTGACTTTAACTCGGTTTGCTCTGGTCTGCTTGATCGCCAACCGCCCCGGGACCTACGTAACCCACAGATGTGGCTGTCCTCCTTTCTCGAGTCTATGGGCCTGGTGGATGGCTGGCGTCTTCTACATCCTACGCTCCGTCAATTTTCCTTCCTTTCGGGTGCACACGGGAGTCTTTCCCGCATCGATTATGTCCTCACATTGGCGTCGCACGCATCGGCCGTTTCCGAAGCCCGCTTCTTGGCGCGGGGCATTTCTGATCACTCCCCGTTATGGGTCTCCTTCGACTTTGGGGTGGTCTTGTCGGAGCGACCGGCCGCGGTCAATCCGTGGTATTTCCGTAACATCAAGACCCGCTCTCTCCTGGCCAAAGCCATTGATCTTTATTTTTCTGAAAACGTGGGCTCGGTTGGGTCGGCCGTTACGTTGTGGGAGGCCTTTAAGACGGTGCTCCGGGGTGAGGCCCAGGCGCTCATTGCAGAGGCCCGCCGGACTAGGGACTCCGACTTGCTGAATGTTGAGCAGGAGGTCCTGCGTCTCGAGTCCCAGTTGGGGCCCGAGCCAGACCCCTCTATCTTGCATACCCTCTCGCTGAAGCAAGCGGAGTACCACGATTTGGCCACGAATGCCGCACTCACTCTGGCCAGAGAACAGCAGGGCCGTGTGTATGACGTGGGCGACAAGGCTGGGAAGTTGCTGGCTTGGTTGGACAGGAGGGAGATGGCCAGTCGCGTGGTGCCTGAACTCTTGGGAGACGACGGTGTGGTCCTTACGGACCCGAGTGCCATTGTCGACTCATTCGCTGGTTACTTTCGGGGAGTCTATGAGTCTGCTTCGGACTTTTCTGAGGCGGATTCGTCGGTTTTCCTTTCGGATATTGAACTTCCCTGCCTTTCTGAGGACGAGAGAGCGGACTTGGATAGGGAAATCACCGCTGACGAGATTGCTTTGGCGATCCGCTCCTTACGGACCGGTAAGGCCTCTGGGCCTAACGGCATTCCGGTTGAACTGTATAAAATCCGCCCAGATGCGGTGTCTCTGCACCTGCGGAAAATGTTCCTGGAATCCTTTGAGAGGGGCTGTCTCCCCCTGGATCAGCGGCTGGCTACCATTGTGGTCATCCACAAGGAGGGTAAACCACGTGACGTCTGTCGATCGTACCGTCCTATCTCTCTCCTTAACGTGGAACCCAAGGTCCTCGCCAAGTTGCTCGCCAACCGGCTGATTGGTGTTATTGGCGACCGAGTACACCCTGACCAGTCGGGATTCATCCCTCACCGAAACACCGCTCTCAATCTACGCCGCCTTCACGGTGTCATGGCTAGAGCCCACACCCTCGAAGAGCCAGCTGTCCTCGCGTCCCTCGACACCACGATGGCTTTCGATTCTCTCGAGTGGCCATACCACTGGGCAGTGCTGTCCAAACTTGGATTTGGGCCGATCTTTGTGAGCTGGGTGAAGCTACTGTACGCTGAACCGATGGCTAATGCCACGGTCAACGGCCGCCTGTCGACGCCATTCCCCCTACATCGAGGTACCAGACAGGGTTGTCCCCTGTCGCCCCTTTTGTTCGCCTTGGCCCTTGAACCGCTCGCAGCCCTACTGCGTGGGCATCCTGACCTGCGCGGCATTACTTGGGCCCCTGGCTTCGAAGACAGGGTATCCTTGTATGCCGATGACATCTTGCTTTATTTGACTTCCCCCTGCAGATCCCTCATCGTGGCCTGTGATGTGATCAGACTCTTCGGACGGTACTCTGGTCTGATTATAAACTGGGCCAAATCGTCCCTATATGTCCTTAAAGGAGATACTCCACGACTTCCCAGGGGCTGCAGCATTCAGATTGCCACACGCAGCTTCAAGTACTTGGGTATCTACATCTCTGGTAACCCCAAGTTGCGAGACGACCTCAACTTACTCCCTCCTCTCCAGCGTCTACAGCGTGATGTAGACAGCTGGCGTAAGCTTCCGCTCTCTCTCCTTGGCCGTGCCGCGCTGTTTAAGATGATGTCCCTGCCCAGGTTCTTGTACGTCCTGCAAAACGCCCAGGACCCTGTCCCGGCGCGCTACTTTCGAGACCTTGAAGGCCTCCTGCGGACCCTTCTCTGGGATGGTCGACCCCGTGTTGCCATCCACAAACTCACGCTTCCATGGTACGATGGTGGCATCGCCCTTCCGGACGTGCACCGCTACTATTGGTCCTCTCAACTTGCTGCCCTCAACCACGGGTTCTACGGCCCTGTGGGTAGTCCCGGCTATGCCATGGATAGATGGCTGATGGGCGACGGCAACTACTATCGGGCCCTATACTCGAAGTCCTTCGACCGGCGGTTGACGGGCCCTACACGGACGGCGGTCCACACTTGGCGGGCGGTCACTAAGGCACAAGGTTGGCAAGGCAGACTCACTAGGTTCACTCCCCTCTTTGATTCGGACATCCTGGGTAGACTATGGCACACCAAGGGGTTTGATAAATGGGACCTCATCGGCATCAGCAGAGTTGAAGACATGCTCTCCAGAGGTTCGATTAAGACCTTCCCCCAGTTGCAAACCGAATACCAGCTGGGTGCGACTGAGTTTTTCCGTTACGCTCAACTGAGACACGCGCTGCTCTCGGCCTCACCGCCGGAGTCATAAGTGCAAGTGAGAAGATAATTTTAAGAAATAGGGCTATGGGAATACCTTCACAAGAATTACATTTGGGTGATGGGAATTTGTAACAGTATATACATAACATAAAATATGATGGAAGGAATGATTACAATTAGTCTAACCACTGGCAATCGCTTGGTGTAGCATTCCAACCCATCATTCTTTTGTCCACCTTGCTAATTCAGATTAAACCTAGTGATATGCATAATAACGATTGGCTAAGACTCTGCCCTGAGTAATTAACAATAGCTGAAATTAGTTAATGCGTTCTATCCATCACTTTTTTGTATACTACTGTATACAAATCGTTGTTGAAATTAACAGATTTCTAGAAAAAGATGCGGTAATAAAATAGACAAGTGAAGAGGTAGAGATTGAACGATTTGGAATTAAGAGCTAAAGCAGTGAGCTTCTTTTAGGATGCGAAGAGGAAGACAATGAGCACGAATTACATACAATCGCTTTTTAACTGAAGATACTTAACAATATGAACAATTCTATAAATTAGGTCTACTTTTAGGAAGTCTAAGCTGATGCAATTTAGTTTGAAATAACTGGAAACATTTTTAGACTGTTATCATAAGAGCAGTATATATATTCGAGAATAAAGCTACTTACTGTGTCCTTTGTGCCCTCTTCACCATCCACTGCACTAGGAGGCAGACTCTAAAGGCAAAAGAAAAAGTCAGGAAGAATTGTTATGAATGTCAAACTAGGAAAATTAATGTACAGTTTTCACAAGTGCAATCATAGTCTCTATAAAACACATGACTGCAGTGGCACCTTTATTTAGATAAGGCCAGATCCACGTAAAAGTAGTGTTAAGTGTGATGTACATTTTTACGTTGAAAAACTACTTGTGCAAATGTCATAAAAACCTGTGGAAACAATATTTCTGTTTTGTGCACCCCAGTCTAAGCTACAAATTGTGTTAATACCTTAAATACAATGTGTGGGAATCCTATTACTAATTCATGGTACTGTTACTTATTTGTGTGACTCTCAAATGGGACTGAAGGTGTAAGTATGAGCACTGAACACCAATATTAACTCATTCCACATATTGAGGGCCAGTGAATAAGGAATTCTCCGGTTTATGGGGACAGAATACCCTGAAACTGAGTTTATGGAACAGCAAGTACATATCCACAAATCACAGAAGAGCAGCTCAGAGGATGACACTGTATTTGAAAGGCCACATGTAGAAAAAGATGAAAAATTAGATTTGACAAATGGAACCTTATATGGGAAATTGGTCGCTTTACTAGCATTCAAAGAATTATCTTGGCATATATTTACTGATTTAAAATATCAGATGCTCTCAAAAGTTCTGGAAACTCTGGAGAAAGTCTACAATTATTTTATATACAGACTGTGGTAAAGTGGGGGTCCTGTTGTGGGACATGGGGAATTTCCAGAATATAAAACCCAACGAGTTTGAGTTCTTAGTAGGAGGAAGAAAATAAGTATGAAGAACATTGAGCAGCCTCTCGACTTGAGATACGTAACAAGAAAAACATTGACTTAATTGTGTTCTGCTTTTAGGAATTCCAGTCTAATGCGCCTTACCCATACTGAATTGGAAAGAGTTTTGGGGATTTTAATATAAAAGCAATATAACACAATTACTTACTACATTCTAGACGGGCTCTTCACTTTCCACATTACTGGGAAGGGGCTTCTTACAGTGCCTCTGTGTTTCCCCCTCCCACCACCCGATGGTCCAGCCGTCACCTCCACAGCCCAGTAAGTGCTTTTGGAATATTTGGGTGTATGTATGAATGTATGATTATTTGTGCCTGTGTGGAAAGGGTGTGCCAAAGTTAGTGTGGATACGTGCTTGAGAACCGTTGGTGTGAGTATGTGTGCTTGTCAATGGATGGGTGTGAGTGAGAGTGAGCATGTGTGTGCTCTTGTGAGTTGATGGGTGAAAGTGATAATGCACATGTGTTACCGCTCCATAAGTTGTAAAAATCACAAGCTACCATTGGTTGTTGCTAAGGAGCAGAATCATTGCACACAAAATAAATCTATATGTGTTTTCAAATGTGTTCATCAGCAAAGCCATGAAGGTGAAGAGGGTGGAGAGTCAAACCAGAGAACCAGGTCCTACTCTGTTGTAGATGATGGGAAAAGTGTCCCTCAAATTATTTCATTCTGTGTGAGCATCATTGATTCTATGCCGAACAGGACACACTCAGGTTTTTCACAACTGTATACCAACGAAATGGATATATTAACCTCTTTGAGTGATGTTTCATCGCTTCTCTGATCAAGTTGCTGACCGGTAACATCGGGAGTGGATGGCTAAAAAAAAGAAGAAAAAACACCAGATCCCCAAGTTTTATAAAATTATGTCTTGGTGTGAGGGTGTGGAGCAAGACAACATTTTCTCAAAAGGAGCGAAGGATACAGTCTCTAATTAAACACCAACATACATATGCATAGTGTAGCCTGAAAAACTTCAAAGGCCGCGGTGGCTCACCGTGGGAGTGCTGTGGGGGGGTGGGGCGGGCAGGGGAGGGGCTTGGTGGGGGGTAGTGCAGTCCAACATATGACAGACAGGAGTAAGGTAAGTAAGTAAATAAATAAAACAATTTACCTAACACATGCTGCATCGCCGAGTTAGTGATGCAGAGTCCGTCATATGTTGAACTGCACTACCCCCCCACCCAGCCCTTCCCCCACCCGCCGCACCACCCCGCAGCACTCCCACGGCGAGCCGCCACTGTTCAAAATAGCATGAGTGGAAGAGAAACCATAGGAACATCCAGTTTCCCCTCTATTGTTGATGTCCTTGATATGGTTGAAAATGTGCAATAATGGGGTGCACCTGGGTAAATTGTCTTCCCCACACCCTCAAAAACTGGAAAAAGTTTACAATACTTGTTTATACATACTGTGGATGAAGTGTTTAAGTGGAGACGCATGAATGGAAAGGGGGAGAGTGGAGACATAAAGCTCAAGGAGTAAGTCTTCAAGTGTTGCAGGAGGAAGACAATTAGCACAAATGACATTGATCAGTTTCTTGAATGGAGATAGGGTACAAAATGAACAGTTATAGAATTGTGTTCTGCCTTGGGTAAATTCTCTCCAGTGTGCCAAGCCCACACTGACTAGGGAAGGGCTTTTTGGATTTTATTATCCAAAACCATAACTACTTACTCTGTCCTGGATTGCGTCATCGCTTTCCACAGCACTAGGATGCGGGCTCTAATGGTAAAAGAGAACGTCAGAAAGAATCACATTTTTGTTGTACAAATGCCACATCAGTTACAGAGGAAAAACATGGCAAGTATGCACAAACCCCCTCACAGCAAGTTCAGCACTATTCTAGGATAGATCGGACCGTATCCAAATAAGGTTGAGGAGAAAATTGGGCGAGTCGGAGATGTTTAGATTGTACATGAGGAAACTATATCTGTGCATGAGACCTAAAAACCTGGTGTATGTGGTGAAGACCTTATCGTTCTTGTATATATCAAATATTATCTTTATAAGAAAGACGACACAGTTGTGGAGGCTAAGAACTCATGATTATTTATAATTTTTTCTCATACAGGAATATATTGCATTTGTGAAGTTGTAATACAACACTATAACCAGGGAAACTAATTCTGTCAGCACCGGCAAACGGTTGGTGTCAACTCCATATTAGTATAAGACAGAAATTGAGTTAATAGAAAAGAAAGTATATTTCAAGAAATAATGGTTCAACGGTTGCTAGGTCATATATGCAACAAAATAAATGTGTGCAACTTTGAAATCCCACGTGATGGAAAACATTAAAAATCCCCCCAGGCAGATGTACCTCCAAATCAACTGGGTGAATGGTACTCGAGGGGCCAGAGTCTTACCAAAACGACAAATGCTGAAAAATCTGAACTGTTTGAAGGATGAATAGATAACTGAAGTGGAAAGCCTGGAACACTTTTTACTAAGAGGCTGAATCATTGCACAAAAAATAAGCCTGTATGTGCTTTGAAAAGTGTGCATCAGCAAATCCAAAAAACGTATGGTTAGTCACAGGTATGTTTTAACAGAGTGAATATTCTGACCTTATCGGGTGACGTTTCCTTAGATGTATGAACCAGCTTCTGGTAGGCCTCATCAAAGGTAAGTTTCTGGAAGAAGCGAAACAATAACATTTAGAAGGATGTAAAACTATGTGTGTACCTCATTTTACAAATCGTTTTCTCAAAACCATTGAATTTTATCTGATGTGAATACTGGTTTCCAATGTCTTCGACCTCCTCGCCCTTCATGGTGCAGTCTTGAGTCAAGTAGCCAAAAGAGAATGTGGAGAAATAGAAGGATGTAAATAGTGAAAAAACATGATTTGACTAAAATGGTCAACTGTGTGTGCATTCAAAGGGTCGTCTCCAGCGGCGGCTGCTGCAGGTGGGAGAGGTGAGACTAGGTGAGGGGGGATTTCGAGAGACGACCACGAGGGGAAATTATTTATTTATTTAATTTTCCCTCATGGTCATCTCTCGAAATCCCCCCTCACCTGGCCACACCGCCTCACCGCTCTTACCTGCAGCTGCCGTGGCTGGACCGTCTCTGGGAACTAATTGGAAAATAGATAATGTTGGACCAATCGGAGGCTTGATCTGACTGATAATGAGTGGGGTATCTCTATACCCCATTCCACCCCTCCGACCCCCTTGTTGACAGTGAGAAGTTGTTCGGAAGTGGAACCTTTTCTTACAGAAGGCAGTAGGAATCATTTAAACAAGAAAGCCTTGGACAGACCTCAGGCCTGCGCATCAAAAGAGGCGAAACGTGTGTTGGCTGTGCAGACCTTCAAGATGATTTTATATACGAATAGATTAATCTACTTCATTGAAGAATTTAGCATGCTTACCTAATTGACGAATTTCAAGACATGTAATATAGAATGTTTAGCATTTGTAATCAAAAAGTATTTTGTTATCATGAGGAGGTGGCTTACTCATCTCCCAAATGGGAATCTGTTGTATCTTGAGTCTCCCTGCTGCTCAGCTAGAATGCATGTGTTGTAGAATGTTGGATGAGTGGAATGTTAGTATGTTATGAATGTCAGTTGAGTGAGGGCTGAGCAGCAGGACAGCTGCTCCTGATGGGGTTAACATTATAACTTAATATCTTAATAAAGTAACTTAAGAACCTACAGTTCCAGCTTCCTTTGATTACAACATTTTGGCGACATTGAGTCTCCCTGCTGCTCAGCTAGAATGCATGTGTTGTAGAATGTTGGATGAGTGGAATGTTAGTATGTTATGAATGTCAGTTGAGTGAGGGCTGAACAGCAGGACAGCTGCTCCTGATGGGGTTAACATTATAACTTAATATCTTAATAAAGTAACTTAAGAACCTACAGTTCCAGCTTCCTTTGATTACAACATTTTGGCGACATTTTGGGGATCATCCTGTAAAGAATCTACGCGTGCAACTTAAAAGAAGAAGACTATACGAAGAAAACATCATTGTGACCAAGGAGCTAAGGAAAAGGATAAACAACCGGTAACATACAAGTACTGTTGAAGAAGACAGAAGAAACACTAAGGTAAAACACTTTAAGTCTGGATGTAAAGTGTGTGTGCAACGTTGACTGGCTGATTAACCCCATCAGTGACCTCTACACCGGTCGCCCTGAAATCGAGATTTGCCAGACTGTTAAGAGAAAATCTTGTATTGTTGTGATCTGCATGGTTATCTGGTTAAAACTTCCTAGCAAAGCAGAAAGGACTAGCGCTGTAACTGGAAAAATGGTAGCATGGAAGAAGTGTTAGCGCTGTTCTGTTAATAAAAGCCTGAAGAGATTAGCGCTGTGACAGTCGTAAAGAAAAACAAAACTTTTAGAAGCAAAAGGAACTAGTGCAGTGACAGTTATGAAGGAAAATAAAACGTTGAGAAGACAGAGGAGACTAGCGCTGTGACAGTTGTAAAGATAAACAAAACTTTGAGAAGCAAAAGGAACTAGTGCAGTGACAGTTATGAAGGAAAATAAAACGTTGTGAAGACAGAGGAGACTAGCGCTGTGACAGTTGTAAAGGAAAAGAAGACGTTGACAAGGCAGAACAGACCAGCGCTGTTATACTTAAAAAGGAAAATGAAAATTTGAGGAGGCAAAACAAACTAGCGCTGTGTCAGTTAATAAGGGAAAAACTGTGACAAGGCAAAAGAGAATAGCGCTGTAATTGTTTAAAGCAAGTGTGACACAAGCTGAGAATGGACTTAATCTGATTGAAACAGTGAGTAAATAGAAATGTTGTTGGCACAGAAGTAATGGGGACAGTCAGCTTGAGTGTTTATTTTTGAGTATGAGAAGAATCCTAACTTAAGAACCTACAGTTCCAGCTTCCTTTGATTACAACAGAATCACTTACCAACTACTATACAATAGTGTAGTCGTACGGTAGGGCCTTCATACATTAGATCCAAGGAGTGGCGCCTGCTATATCTTTCTTGTGAGTATGTGAGGGAAGATAAAATGCTCAGTGAATCCAGTGAAAGAAATATTTGGATTGGGAGGCAAAGTACTAATACTCTAAATTGGGGGTGCCATTCCATGCCTGGAGTAAGGCTGTATCAGCATGGCTCAACGTATTCTAGCCTGTTTGTTGGCTCATGCAAAAGTAATACATAGGTAAAGCCGTCTGGGGAGGAAACGTCTGCTATGCTAGAGAAAGAATGGGTGGAGCCTAGTGTAGTGTCTGCTGCTTGATTTTGTGGACTGTTGGGCCATAATTAGCATGTATAACTAGTGCAGAATCTCGGTATATATGTATTCCGAGATAAAGTGTTGGATTATGACACAAAAAAATCGGGAAGTTTATAATTTGTTGGGATACAGGGCACGTCAGTGGACCATCATGGACCTATCCCAGTTAATTTGAAGTCCAAAGAATTGTCCAGGTTTAATTATCTCTTAGAACAGGGTTTTGGTTAACCACAGGATTTACCTTTTACAGTATTATGTCGCTGGCATATAAGGATGTAAGAAAGGCCTGCTGTGACTTTTGAACAGCAATTGACAGCAGAAAAATAGCGTGCCGGACCCTAGAATTTAGCATACGAGCTATGATAGGTCTAGATGGTGCTGCTGGAGGAGGGCAAACACCCAGGGATCGAAGCACCCTTTCAACTAGAGACCTACATGATAGGTTGTCTGTGCCAAACAAGAATGAGGAGCATCTTTCCCACAAACAGTTCCATCAGTCCAACAGTCATGGAATCCGGGACCCCCAGAAGGGGCAAATCATTGTGGAGCGACCATGGCTCGAGATCTTTGTTTGGTGCGTGTTATGTTTAATGATTAGTACTTCCATCAAGAAGTTTTTCAAGTATTGATGCATTTTGAAGTATGCAGCAGGGCCATCCCCCAATTCAGATATGTCAAGTTCTTCTCCATTTAAATGTTCACGAGCTCTGTCCATGTGGTGCTGCATGAAGACAGCTCGCGATATAAGTCTATACATTTTTTTATCAGTTGCCTGCAGGCTACTTTGCATATTTAGGAGCAATGTACAGATATCTAGGGAGCCTATGTTGGTGCCCCCCTCACCCTTAGGAAGAGAGGCACCATCCTCATCATCACTTTTTGCTGCTGTTTTTTTTTCTGTTCAAAAACTGGTCATGGGCTGCTGATGATCAGTTTAATCCATTTGGTATGCTGCGGGATGGTAAGAAAATGCATCAGCGACTGTGCCAGAAGTAAGAGTGCCGGAGCAAGTCCTGCGGTCCAAGATTTTCCAGGAGAATAATGAGAGGAACAAACCCAGATCTCAAGGGGCCTACTGCGTTAAATCACAGTTGAACATGATGGTGGATAATCCAAACAATCTATAGAGTGTTATTAGTGTATAAACTCTAGGCCAAAGAACCTTCCACAGTGCTAGTGTTACTATAGTGGCGCAGGGATGGCTCACCTATAAGCGCGGGTACAGCCCGCAGTGCCACAGGACAGTTGTGTCGATCCAAGTCCCCTGTGTTGAGGCAGGTGATCACACAGTGGTCCACACAACCTGCAGTGAGTCAGCATGCCGCAGGAGCCCCTGTGCACCCCAGCTGCGGCCACAAGACTACAGTAGCCACAGCAGCACCCAAACCCGGACGGTCAGCCTCTCACCTTGCTGTGCCACTCCACCCCATGACAGGCGCCAAGGTCTCACTGCTGCTAGGCCTACTCAGGTCCCAGGAAGTAGGCTTGTAGCCCGCAGGAATTCACAAAGAGGCAGCTCCGGTGACCCGAGCGGTTGTTGCGGGCCTGCCCTAGCCACACTGCACAGCACACATCCCTGGTTTCCAGCTGTCCAGGCATGCCTACACACCATCTTCCATCACCCTGCAGAGGGTATTAGTTAGGCTCCCTTTGCCTAGCGTCAGGTAGGTGATTGAGGCAGGTCAGTGGACGACCTCCGCAGTGGAACACAACCGGCTAGGCTGCAGTTTCACAGTACCATGACTGAGTTCTGCTAGGAGGAAGTATCATACCACACTGGATGCAGGAATAAGTAGAGTGAGTGCTCTTTAGTGGATGTGCCTTTCAGGGTGAGCCCAAAATTAAACACTTTTAAATGTCAGAGAAACTTGCAGAAACACAACCTCTCCATGGAACTCCCCATTCCAAGCTATCAATATGGTAATACCTTGAATACCTTGGGTGGGCATTCTGTTACTGATCTGTGGTCGTGCAGGTCAATTTCATGAATCTCTAAATTAATTTGAGGAGGTATAGTAAACAAACTGAACACCACGGTTAACTCATTACCCATAATGTGCAATCATAAATATACTATGTCAAAATATTTTAAACTGGGTTTATGCAACAGCAAATACATATTCAAGAATCACAGATCAATGGCAGGGATGATTTAAATATATGAGTAAGTGAATGTGTTTCAAAGGATGCATCATGGAATAGACGAAAAATGACCTTGGAGAGATGGTACTTCAAGTCTTGGGAGTAGACTTGACTAAAGGAGCAAGAGTCATAAAGAATTAATAAGGGCTGCCTAAATCAGAGAACAGAGTGTTGAACGTGTGAAGGGAATAGCCAGGAATAGATCATACTAAGTACCCAATTCTGTGCACAAGACTTAAGTCTTAAATGACTCAGCAAAACAAAGATGGTCATGAAATCGAACCTTGGAACCAGGCTCTCGTCTCTCATTGATAATGGGCAACGGGTATCTCTAGTTCTCTCTCTGCATGGTAAGCATGAGCAAATCAGTGCCAAACAGGATATTCTTCAGCTTTTCACAAACATATATCAACAGACTGAATATGCTAACCTCTTCAAGTGATTTTTCCTCAATTGTCTGATCCAGCTTCTGGTCAGCAACATTTGTTATATATAAAATAAAATTATGTTATATATAAAATAAAATTATGTGTGGGGTAATTTGGCATTTGGAAATCATTGAAGTTTATCTGATGTGGTCACTGGGTTTCTAATGCCCCTTACCTCCTTACCCCCTTACATTGTGGATGGAGTCATAAGTGCAAGTGAGAAGATAATTTTAAGAAATAGGGCTATGGGAATACCTTCACAAGAATTACATTTGGGTGATGGGAAATTGTAACAGTATATACATAACATAAAATATGATGGAAGGAATGATTACAATTAGTCTAACCACTGGCAGTCGCTTGGTGTAGCATTCCAACCCATCATTCTTTTGTCCACCTTGCTAATTCAGATTAAACCTAGTGATATGCATAATAACGATTGGCTAAGACTCTGCCCTGAGTAATTAACAATAGCTGAAATTAGTTAAAGCGTTCTATCCATCACTTTTCTGTATACTACTCTATAAAAATCGTTGTTGAAATTAACAGATTTCTAGAAAAAGATGTGGTAATAAAATAGACAAGTGAAGAGGTAGAGATTGAACGATTTGGAATTAAGAGCTAAAGCAGTGAGCTTCTTTTAGGATGCGAAGAGGAAGACAATGAGCACGAATTACATACAATCGCTTTTTAACTGAAGATACTTAACAATATGAGCAATTCTATAAATTAGGTCTACTTTTAGGAAGTCTAAGCTGATGCAATTTAGTTTGAAATAACTGGAAAATGTTTTAGACTATTATCATAAGAGCAGTATATATATTCGAGAATAAAACTACTTACTGTGTCCTTTGTGCCCTCTTCACCATCCACTGCACTAGGAGGCAGACTCTAAAGGCAAAAGAAAAAGTCAGAAAGAATTGTTATGAATGTCAAACTAGGAAAATTAATGTACAGTTTTCACAAGTGCAATCATAGTCTCTATAAAACACATGACTGCAGTGGCACCTTTATTTAGATAAGGCCAGATCCACGTAAAAGTAGTGTTAAGTGTGATGTACATTTTTAGGTTGAAAAACTACTTGTGCAAATGTCGTAAAAACCTGTGGAAACACTATTTCTGTTTTGTGCACCCCAGTCTAAGCTACAACTTGTGTTAATACCTTAAATACAATGTGTGGGAATCCTATTACTAATTCATGGTACTGTTACTTATTTGTGTGACTCTCAAATGGGACTGAAGGTGTAAATATGAGGACTGAACACCAATATTAACTCATTCCACATAATGAGGGCCAGTGAATAAGGAATTGTCCGGTTTTTCGGAGACAAAATACCCTGAAACTGAGTTTATGGAACAGCAAGTACATATCCACAAATCACAGAAGAGCAGCTCAGAGGATGACACTGTATTTGAAAGGCCACATGTAGAAAAAGATGAAAAATTAGATTTGACAAATGGAACCTTATATGGGAAATTGGTCGCTTTACTAGCATTCAAAGAATTATCTTGGCATATATTTACTGATTTAAAATATCAGATGCTCTCAAAAGTTCTGGAAACTCTGGAGAAAGTCTACAATTATTTTATATACAGACTGTGGTAAAGTGGGGGTCCTGTTGTGGGACATGGGGAATTTCCAGAATATAAAACCCAACGAGTTTGAGTTCTTAGTAGGAGGAAGAAAATAAGTATGAAGAACATTGAGCAGCCTCTCGACTTGAGATACGTAACAAGAAAAACATTGACTTAATTGTGTTCTGCTTTTAGGAATTCCAGTCTAATGCGCCTTACCCATACTGAATTGGAAAGAGTTTTGGGGATTTTAATATAAAAGCAATATAACACAATTACTTACTACATTCTAGACGGGCTCTTCACTTTCCACATTACTGGGAAGGGGCTTCTTACAGTGCCTCTGTGTTTCCCCCTCCCACCACCCGATGGTCCAGCCGTCACCTCCACAGCCCAGTAAGTGCTTTTGGAATATTTGGGTGTATGTATGAATGTATGATTATTTGTGCCTGTGTGGAAAGGGTGTGCCAAAGTTAGTGTGGATACGTGCTTGAGAACCGTTGGTGTGAGTATGTGTGCTTGTCAATGGATGGGTGTGAGTGAGAGTGAGCATGTGTGTGCTCTTGTGAGTTGATGGGTGAAAGTGATAATGCACATGTGTTACCGCTCCATAAGTTGTAAAAATCACAAGCTACCATTGGTTGTTGCTAAGGAGCAGAATCATTGCACACAAAATAAATCTATATGTGTTTTCAAATGTGTTCATCAGCAAAGCCATGAAGGTGAAGAGGGTGGAGAGTCAAACCAGAGAACCAGGTCCTACTCTGTTGTAGATGATGGGAAAAGTGTCCCTCAAATTATTTCATTCTGTGTGAGCATCATTGATTCTATGCCGAACAGGACACACTCAGGTTTTTCACAACTGTATACCAACGAAATGGATATATTAACCTCTTTGAGTGATGTTTCATCGCTTCTCTGATCAAGTTGCTGACCGGTAACATCGGGAGTGGATGGCTAAAAAAAAGAAGAAAAAACACCAGATCCCCAAGTTTTATAAAATTATGTCTTGGTGTGAGGGTGTGGAGCAAGACAACATTTTCTCAAAAGGAGCGAAGGATACAGTCTCTAATTAAACACCAACATACATATGCATAGTGTAGCCTGAAAAACTTCAAAGGCCGCGGTGGCTCACCGTGGGAGTGCTGTGGGGGGGTGGGGCGGGCAGGGGAGGGGCTTGGTGGGGGGTAGTGCAGTCCAACATATGACAGACAGGAGTAAGGTAAGTAAGTAAATAAATAAAACAATTTACCTAACACATGCTGCATCGCCGAGTTAGTGATGCAGAGTCCGTCATATGTTGAACTGCACTACCCCCCCACCCAGCCCTTCCCCCACCCGCCGCACCACCCCGCAGCACTCCCACGGCGAGCCGCCACTGTTCAAAATAGCATGAGTGGAAGAGAAACCATAGGAACATCCAGTTTCCCCTCTATTGTTGATGTCCTTGATATGGTTGAAAATGTGCAATAATGGGGTGCACCTGGGTAAATTGTCTTCCCCACACCCTCAAAAACTGGAAAAAGTTTACAATACTTGTTTATACATACTGTGGATGAAGTGTTTAAGTGGAGACGCATGAATGGAAAGGGGGAGAGTGGAGACATAAAGCTCATGGAGTAAGTCTTCAAGTGTTGCAGGAGGAAGACAATTAGCACAAATGACATTGATCAGTTTCTTGAATGGAGATAGGGTACAAAATGAACAGTTATAGAATTGTGTTCTGCTTTGGGTAAATTCTCTCCAGTGTGCCAAGCCCACACTGACTAGGGAAGGGCTTTTTGGATTTTATTATCCAAAACCATAACTACTTACTCTGTCCTGGATTGCGTCATCGCTTTCCACAGCACTAGGATGCGGGCTCTAATGGTAAAAGAGAACGTCAGAAAGAATCACATTTTTGTTGTACAAATGCCACATCAGTTACAGAGGAAAAACATGGCAAGTATGCACAAACCCCCTCACAGCAAGTTCAGCACTATTCTAGGATAGATCGGACCGTATCCAAATAAGGTTGAGGAGAAAATTGGGCGAGTCGGAGATGTTTAGATTGCACATGAGGAAACTATATCTGTGCATGAGACCTAAAAACCTGGTGTATGTGGTGAAGACCTTATCGTTCTTGTATATATCAAATATTATCTTTATAAGAAAGACGACACAGTTGTGGAGGCTAAGAACTCATGATTATTTATAATTTTGTCTCATACAGGAATATATTGCATTTGTGAAGTTGTAATACAACACTATAACCAGGGAAACTAATTCTGTCAGCACCGGCAAACGGTTGGTGTCAACTCCATATTAGTATAAGACAGAAATTGAGTTAATAGAAAAGAAAGTATATTTCAAGAAATAATGGTTCAACGGTTGCTAGGTCATATATGCAACAAAATAAACGTGTGCAACTTTGAAATCCCACGTGATGGAAAACATTAAAAATCCCCCCAGGCAGATGTACCTCCAAATCAACTGGGTGAATGGTACTCGAGGGGCCAGAGTCTTACCAAAACGACAAATGCTGAAACATCTGAACTGTTTGAAGGATGAATAGATAACTGAAGTGGAAAGCCTGGAACACTTTTTACTAAGAGGCTGAATCATTGCACAAAAAATAAGCCTGTATGTGCTTTGAAAAGTGTGCATCAGCAAATCCAAAAAACGTATGGTTAGTCACAGGTATGTTTTAACAGAGTGAATATTCTGACCTTATCGGGTGACGTTTCCTTAGATGTATGAAGCAGCTTCTGGTAGGCCTCATCAAAGGTAAGTTTCTGGAAGAAGCGAAACAAT
Source organism: Lissotriton vulgaris (assembly GCF_964263255.1). NCBI lineage: Eukaryota > Metazoa > Chordata > Amphibia > Caudata > Salamandridae > Lissotriton > Lissotriton vulgaris. Next base: position 545,982,471 of record NC_141699.1, on the reverse strand, counting down.
AACATTTAGAAGGATGTAAAACTATGTGTGTACCTCATTTTACAAATCGTTTTCTCAAAACCATTGAATTTTATCTGATGTGAATACTGGTTCCCAATGTCTTCGACCTCCTCGCCCTTCATGGTGCAGTCTTGAGTCAAGTAGCCAAAAGAGAATGTGGAGAAATAGAAGGATGTAAATAGTGAAAAAAATGATTTGACTAAAATGGTCAACTGTGTGTGCATTCAAAGGGTCGTCTCCAGCGGCGGCTGCTGCAGGTGGGAGAGGTGAGACTAGGTGAGGGGGGATTTCGAGAGACGACCACGAGGGGAAATGATTTATTTATTTAATTTTCCCTCATGGTCATCTCTCGAAATCCCCCCTCACCTGGCCACACCGCCTCACCGCTCTTACCTGCAGCTGCCGTGGCTGGACCGTCTCTGGGAACTAATTGGAAAATAGATAATGTTGGACCAATCGGAGGCTTGATCTGACTGATAATGAGTGGGGTATTTCTATACCCCATTCCACCCCTCCGACCCCCTTGTTGACAGTGAGAAGTTGTTCGGAAGTGGAACCTTTTCTTACAGAAGGCAGCAGGAATCATTTAAAAAAGAAAGCCTTGGACAGACCTCAGGCCTGCGCATCAAAAGAGGCGAAACGTGTGTTGGCTGTGCAGACCTTCAAGATGATTTTATATACGAATAGATTAATCTACTTCATTGAAGAATTTAGCATGCTTACCTAATTGACGAATTTCAAGACATGTAATATAGAATGTTTAGCATTTGTAATCAAAAAGTATTTCTGTTATCATGAGGAGGTGGCTTACTCATCTCCCAAATGGGAATCACTTACCAACTACTATACAATAGTGTAGTGGTACGGTAGGGCCTTCATACATTAGATCCAAGGAGTGGCGCCTGCTATATCTTTCTTGTGAGTATGTGAGGGAAGATAAAATGCTCAGTGAATCCAGTGAAAGAAATATTTGGATTGGGAGGCAAAGTACTAATACTCTAAATTGGGGGTGCCATTCCATGCCTGGAGTAAGGCTGTATCAGCATGGCTCAACGTATTCTAGCCTGTTTGTTGGCTCATGCAAAAGTAATACATAGGTAAAGCCGTCTGGGGAGGAAACGTCTGCTATGCTAGAGAAAGAATGGGTGGAGCCTAGTGTAGTGTCTGCTGCTTGATTTTGTGGACTGTTGGGCCATAATTAGCATGTATAACTAGTGCAGAATCTCGGTATATATGTATTCCGAGATAAAGTGTTGGATTATGACACAAAAAAATCGGGAAGTTTATAATTTGTTGGGATACAGGGCACGTCAGTGGACCATCATGGACCTATCCCAGTTAATTTGAAGTCCAAAGAATTGTCCAGGTTTAATTATCTCTTAGAACAGGGTTTTGGTTACCCACAGGATTTACCTTTTACAGTATTATGTCGCTGGCATATAAGGATGTAAGAAAGGCCTGCTGTGACTTTTGAACAGCAATTGACAGCAGAAAAATAGCGTGCCGGACCCTAGAATTTAGCATACGAGCTATGATAGGTCTAGATGGTGCTGCTGGAGGAGGGCAAACACCCAGGGATCGAAGCACCCTTTCAACTAGAGACCTACATGATAGGTTGTCTGTGCCAAACAAGAATGAGGAGCATCTTTCCCACAAACAGTTCCATCAGTCCAACAGTCATGGAATCCGGGACCCCCAGAAGGGGCAAATCATTGTGGAGCGACCATGGCTCGAGATCTTTGTTTGGTGCGTGTTATGTTTAATGACTAGTACTTCCATCAAGAAGTTTTTCAAGTATTGATGCATTTTGAAGTATGCAGCAGGGCCATTCCCCAATGCAGATATGTCAAGTTCTGCTCCATTTAAATGTTCACGCGCTCTGTCCATGTGGTGCTGCATGAAGACAGCTCGCGATATAAGTCTATACATTTTTTTATCTGTTGCCTGCAGGCTACTTTGCATATTTAGGAGCAATGTACAGATATCTAGGGAGCCTATGTTGGTGCCCCCCTCACCCTTAGGAAGAGAGGCACCATCCTCATCATCACTTTTTGCTGCTGTTTTTTTTTCTCTACAAAAACTGGTCATGGGCTGCTGATGATCAGTTTTATCCATTTGGTATGCTGCGGGCTGGTAAGAAAATGCATCAGCGACTGTGCCAGAAGTAAGAGTGCCGGAGCAAGTCCTGCGGTCCAAGATTTTCCAGGAGAATAATGAGAGGAACAAACCCAGATCTCAAGGGGCCTACTGCGTTAAATCACAGTTGAACATGATGGTGGATAATCCAAACAATCTATAGAGTGATATTAGTGTATAAACTCTAGGCCAAAGAACGTTCCACAGTGCTAGTGTTACTATAGTGGCGCAGGGATGGCTCACCTATAAGCGGGGGTACAGCCCGGAGTGCCACAGGACAGTTGTCTCGATCCAAGTCCCCTGTGTTGAGGCAGGTGATCACACAGTGGTCCACACAACCTGCAGCGAGTCAGCATGCCGCAGGAGCCCCTGTGCACCCCAGCTGCGGCCACAAGACTACAGTAGCCACAGCAGCACCCAAACCCGGACGGTCAGCCTCTCACCTTGCTGTGCCACTCCACCCCATGACAGGCGCCAAGGTCTCACTGCTGCTAGGCCTACTCAGGTCCCAGGAAGTAGGCTTGTAGCCCGCAGGAATTCACAAAGAGGCAGCTCCGGTGACCCGAGCAGTTGTTGCGGGCCTGCCCTAGCCACACTGCACAGCACACATCCCTGGTTTCCAGCTGTCCAGGAATGCCTACACACCACCTTCCATCACCCTGCAGAGGGTATTAGTCTGTCCCCGTTGCCTAGCGTCAGGTAGGTGATTGAGGCAGGTCAGTGGACGACCTCCGCAGCGGAACACAACCGGCTAGGCTGCAGTTTCGCAGTACCATGACTGAGTTCTGCTAGGAGGAAGTATCATACCACACTGGACGCAGGAATAAGTAGAGCGAGTGCTCTTTAGTGGATGTGCCTTTCAGGGTGAGCCCAAAATTAAACACTTTTAAATGTCAGAGAAACTTGCAGAAACATAACCTCTCCATGGAACTCCCCATTCCAAGCTATCAATATGTTAATACCTTGAATACCTTGGGTGGGCATTCTGTTACTGATTTGTGGTCGTGCAGGTCAATTTCATGAATCTCTAAATGAATTTGAGGAGGTATAGTAAACAAACTGAACACCACGGTTAACTCATTACCCATAATGTGCAATCGTAAATATACTATGGCAAAATATTTTAAACTGGGTTTATGCAACAGCAAATACATATTCAAGAATCACAGATCAATGGCAGGGATGATTTAAATATATGAGGAAGTGTTTCAAAGGATGCATCATGGAATAGACGAAAAGGGACCTTGGAGAGATGGTACTTCAAGTCTTGGGAGTAGACTTGACTAAAGGAGCAAGAGTCATAAAGAATTAATAAGGGCTGCCTAAATCAGAGAACAGAGGGGTGAACATGTGAAGGGAATAGCCGGGAATAGATCATACTGAGTACCCAATTCTGTGCACAAGACTTTAGTCTTAAATGACTCAGCAAAACAAAGATGGTCGTGAAATCGAACCTTGGAACCAGGCTCTCGTCTCTCATTGATAATGGGCAACGGGTATCTCTAGTTCTCTCTCTGCATGGTAAGCATGAGCAAATCAGTGCCAAACAGGATATTCTTCAGCTTTTCACAAACATATATCAACAGACTGAATATGCTAACCTCTTCAAGTGATTTTTCCTCAATTGTCTGATCCAGCTTCTGGTCAGCAACATTTGTTATATATAAAATAAAATTATGTTATATATAAAATAAAATTATGTGTGGGGTAATTTGGCATTTGGAAATCATTGAAGTTTATCTGATGTGGTCACTGGGTTTCTAATGCCCCTTACCTCCTTACCCCCTTACATTGTGGATGGAGTCATAAGTGCAAGTGAGAAGATAATTTTAAGAAATAGGGCTATGGGAATACCTTCCCAAGAATTACATTTGGGTGATGGGAATTTGTAACAGTATATACATAACATAAAATATGATGGAAGGAATGATTACAATTAGTCTAACCACTGGCAGTCGCTTGGTGTAGCATTCCAACCCATCATTCTTTTGTCCACCTTGCTAATTCAGATTAAACCTAGTGATATGCATAATAACGATTGGCTAAGACTCTGCCCTGAGTAATTAACAATAGCTGAAATTAGTTAAAGCGTTCTATCCAGCACTTTTCTGTATACTACTCTATAAAAATCGTTGTTGAAATTAACAGATTTCTAGAAAAAGATGTGGTAATAAAATAGACAAGTGAAGAGGTAGAGATTGAACGATTTGGAATTAAGAGCTAAAGCAGTGAGCTTCTCTTAGGATGCGAAGAGGAAGACAATGAGCACGAATTACATACAATCGCTTTTTAACTGAAGATACTTAACAATATGAACAATTCTATAAATTAGGTCTACTTTTAGGAAGTCTAAGCTGATGCAATTTAGTTTGAAATAACTGGAAAATGTTTTAGACTGTTATCATAAGAGCAGTATATATATTCGAGAATGAAGCTACTTACTGTGTCCTTTGTGCCCTCTTCACCATCCACTGCACTAGGAGGCAGACTCTAAAGGCAAAAGAAAAAGTCAGAAAGAATTGTTATGAATGTCAAACTAGGAAAATGAATGTACAGTTTTCACAAGTGCAATCATAGTCTCTATAAAACACATGACTGCAGTGGCACCTTTATTTAGATAAGGCCAGATCCACGTAAAAGTAGTGTTAAGTGTGATGTACATTTTTACGTTATAAAACTACTTGTGCAAATGTCATAAAAACCTGTGGAAACACTATTTCTGTTTTGTGCACCCCAGTCTAAGCTACAACTTGTGTTAATACCTTAAATACAATGTGTGGGAATCCTATTACTAATTCATGGTACTGTTACTTATTTGTGTGACTCTCAAATGGGACTGAAGGTGTAAGTATGAGCACTGAACACCAATATTAACTCATTCCACATAATGAGGGCCAGTGAATAAGGAATTCTCCGGTTTTTCGGTGACAAAATACCCTGAAACTGAGTTTATGGAACAGCAAGTACATATCCACAAAACACAGAACAGCAGCTCAGAGGATGACACTGTATTTGAAAGGCCACATGTAGAAAAAGATGAAAAATTAGATTTGACAAATGGAACCTTATATCTCAGTGTTGGACTGCCCTGTGGGAGCAGCAGTGAAACAGTGGGTAAAGACTGACCACACCACAGCATTGAGGTGTAAATAGATAAGACAAAGGGAATAGTCTGGGACAGTTTTTATTTTGTACGGTGTACCAAAGCCAATACACAAGGCAAAAGTCTCTTTGTGCTCTGAATTGTGTGCATCAGCACAGCCTAGAAGGTCCCTACAATGAAGAATTTAACAAAGGAACCAAGGGAACCAGGTCCTTGTCTGTGGTAGATAATGGTCAAAATGTGTCTCTACCTCTCTCTTTGTGTGATAAGCATTAGTGCCTCAGTGCCGGTCATGATATCTTTACGGTTTGCACAAATGCATTTCAGCAGGCTGAGTATGCTAACCTGTTTAATTGATGTTTCCTCAGTTTCTTGATCTGGCCTCTGGTTGGCAATATCAGGAGGTGGTGGCTGGAGGAAACAAAAAAGAAACACACCTAACATTTACAACAAGACTCAATTAGGTGTGCTCCTTATTTCCACTTTACTTTCACAAATCCATCCAATTTGATCTGTGATGAATATTGGTGTCTGAGGCCCTTGACCTCTTTTTCATTGGTGACAGATATATGAGCGAAAGCCAAACAATAATTTTAAGAAATGGAGGTATGTCAATACCATTGCAAAGATTTAATTCCACTGATGGGAAATTGAGAACTCAAAGACTTGTCTTGGTATACAATAGTTCTTAAAAATAGCAGATGTCATGGAAAGCTCATGAAAATCTGGAAAAAGTTTACAACACTATTATATACCAACTGAGGATGAAGCGTAAAAGTGGTGAATCAGGGGTTACGTGAAAGGTGAGAAGTATGGTATATAGAGGTAAAGGAGTTAAGAGTCAAGGGGAGTTAGGGGAATGAAAATATGCATGAATGACAGTGAATGGTCTTTAGAGTGGCAATATGTAACAAGGTGAATGGCCAAGCAATAATACTCAGTTTAAAAAAAAATCCTCTCTAAGCAACTTAATCTACACTGAACTGGGAACATTGTTAGATTTTAGTATAAAAACAGTATAAATATTAGAGAAGTAACTGCTTACTATGCCCTTCATGGCCTTTTCCCTATCCACTACAGTTGGAGGCCGACTCTAATGGTAAAAGAGATAGCCAGAAAGAGCTCTCCATAAAAAACAAACTATGGTAATTATTGAACGTTTTCTCAGGTTCAATTTTAGTCTCTATGATCAAATCAAGTGCAGTGATGTCCTTATGTCCACAAGGTCAGACCCACATAAAAGCAGTGTTGAACATGCTGTAAGGGTATTATACGATTCAGAAAAGGGGGTGGTGATGGACAGAGTATCTGAATTAGGCAGAACACTCGTACCCAGTCAACAGATCAGGGCTTGATCCATCACCGTTTTTTAGCTCACTGCACCATCCCAGCTCAGAACCTGGCTACATGCAAATGAGTCTGTCCCTGGCCCAGTGCATCATGGGAATAGGGCAGACCAAACTACCAAGCCAATTCTTTTACTGGAAAGGAAACAAGCTTCCGGGGACTGGTTTCTGGCATTACAGCCGTCTTCGGCCCGGCTTGCTTGAATCCTGATGGTGCAGGGAGCAAGGGACTCATGTCTGAGCATACCCTTCCACGCTTATGGTGGACAAAACGATTCAGAAAAGGGGGTGGTGATGGACAGAGTATCTGAATTAAGCAGAACACTCGTACCCAGACAAGGGTATTATACTGCATTTGTGAACCAATAATACAGCCTGACATAATATGGAAGGTAATCATTTTATCACAAATAACAGTTAATCCTAATTCCACATTGTTTCTGAAAATGCCTTTTTATTATCTTGTTTAGGTCAAGCAGAAATCATAGCATAGTTCTGGCGCTCATGTCAACACCCTTACCAAATCCATCAAGTGCAAAGAAAACAAGCATTAAAAATGCAATCGGGCTCGGATTTATTTGAGTTTGAGCTAATGGCATTGTAAATGGCAATGTCTTTTCGCCATGTGTTATGGAGTGTGTGCATGTGGTGTGTAGTGGAATTATGTGGGTTGGATTGTAATTTTAGCAATGGTGGCATGCTGTACTTTAGATGAATATGTTTGAAAGTAAAGTGTACCATACTGCGATTGCTACAATAGTTAATTGTGGATGCGTTAACAATTGATGCGTGCACTGATGGCTGGTGGTGTGTGTGCTTGATGGAAGAGTGCTCTGCCGGCTGGAGGTGTGTGTGCCTGGTGGAAGGGTGCACTGACGGCTGGTGGGTGTGTGCTTGGTAAAAGCGTGCACAGATGGCTGATGGTGTGTGTGTTTGGTGAAAGCGTGCACTGACGGTTGCTGGTGAGTGCGCCTTGTAAAAGCATGCACTGACGGCTGGTGTTGTACGCCTGGTGGTGTTTGTGCTTGGTGAAAGAGTGCATTGATGGCTGGTGGTGTTTGGCCCTGGTGAAAGCATGCACTGACAGCTGGTGGTGTGTTGTTGTGTGTGTGGTTGTGTGTGTAGTGGTGAGTCTGTGGGGGGTGAGTCTGTGGGGGTGAGTGTGTTGTAGTGAGTGGTGATGAGTGCGTGGTGGTGAGAGAGTGGTGTGTGTGTGGTGTGTGTGTGTGGTATCTGTGTGTGGTGTATGTGTGTGTGGTGTGTATATGGTGTGTGTGTGGTGTGTGTGTGTGTGGTATGTGTGTGTGGTGTATGTGTGTGTATGGTGTTGTTATTATTTGGTTTGAGAAAGCAGGGACAGAGACCTGCCTACTGTAATGGTGTCCAGCGCATATTTTTCAGAGTTGAAGCTAGACAGTCAAAGCCTTTATATCCGCGAAACCAGCTTCGGGTTAAAGGGTAGAAAGCTCCCTCATCGAATCAGATTCCTTTTTTACTTTTCATTTTGGGTCCATGGTTGGTCCGCAAACCTGGGATTCCGCCCTTATATATCCAATTTTTTAACTCTTTCAAGCCCACCAGGCACATTTTTACCTAATTTCTTCAAAATGACACAAATTTACACCAAAGGCACTCTCTTAAATACAGTTCTGCTTTCATGCCATGTTTGGTGAAATTTGCTCAGGTGTGTTTTTTCTTTTTGTTGCGTTGAGCTAGAATCCTATGGGAGTTAAAATCGGAAATGTCACCAGTTTAACACCCTTTTCTTTCCTACAAACCTCTGACTTCCATCCAGTTCCCGCTGATAATCACCCCCTTTCTCTGGTACTCACCTACACCCCTCTCAGATTCACCCAGCTCCCCGTGAAAGTCACCCACTTTCCTTCTGATAACCAGACACCACCCTCAAATATTCACCCACATCCATCTGACATTTACCCTGCTGCTTCTGATAATCACATATCTCTCTCTCATTTTGAGTCCGCCCCTCACTAGCAAACACTGTGTCCCTTCGGAAATGGCAAACTCTCTCCCAAAAAGCAGTCGAGGAACTCCCTCCCTGGTAATCCCCCAGACTAGCTCAACATTTATCAAAACGTAGCTCCTCACCGATAACTGCTTCCTCTAAAATGTACGTCCCCCCCATATATTAATCATGGCCCCCCCACTTGCCTTGGCCATGTGACAATCAGTCAGTCTACACCCTTGCAGATCACCCGCTCCAGCCCTCTGAACACACAACTCCCCTTTGGACACCTCAGGTGGTTGCTGCAGTCTGTGTGGTTCTCCAATGCAAAATGTCACTCGAACCCAAACATCTACCAAAGGTGGCAGCTCATCATGAGGTTAGCGGCTGCTTTCCACCTTGTTTTTCAACCATGGAAGGAGGAAGCAGGCCACAAAATGTTGTGGTTTTGTGGTGCAATCTCCTTCCACTTACTGCAAAGTTAATAAAATAAGTGCCCAGCTTTACACCCAGTTCCTCGCCAGCCTCCCTTCCAATTGAGGCCTTGCCTGTTAATGACCCAGTATTGTCTGTTCTTCATCGCCCTACGTGTCGCCCTGTTCTATACTTTTTCAGCCTCCTCATCTGGTAATCACCTCCTTATGATAATAACTCTACCCTGGTGGTCACAAAGGCCCTGATCGGAGCTCCCCTCTGAAAATCACTCCCTTAATCACACAGTCCTATTGAGACACATCCTATACTGTCTGATCTGCATCCCCCTTCATGATCCTATGTTCCATACTCACCCAGGCCCTCACCTGATACTCATCCCTTGTTTGATAATTACTCTATACTAATGATCACACGACGCCCTGATAATCCCTCCTGCAATCAAACACCTCACTGATAATCATCCTGTCCTACCTAATCTACCTCAACCCTACATGATTCCAAGTTCTATACTCACCCGGCCCCCTCATCTGACACTCACCCCCTTATGATATTCACTCTGTCCTGCTGATCTCAGAGAGCCATGGTCCCAAGCTCCTCCCTGAGAACCACTCCTGTAATCAAACACCTCATTGATAATCATAGTCTGATCTTCATCAACATTTTGTGATCCTAAATTCCATACTCACCCAATCCCTCACCTGATACTCACCCCGCGTTTGATAATTAGTCTATACTGATAATCACAGGAGGCCCTGATCCCCGATAACCACTCCCACAATCACACAGACTCATTGATAAACATCCTGTATTATCTGATACTCATTCCCCCTTCATGATCCCAGGTTCCATACTCACCCAGCCCCTTATCTGATGCTCACCTCCTCTGTTGATAATCACTCTGACCTGATGATCACTGGTGGCCCTGAACCCAAGCTCCCCCCTGTTAATCACTCAACCCACCGATAATCATCCGATGAGCTACCAACTTCACAAATAATTGCCTGACTCTTTTCTGATAATCACCAATAGTTCTGATAATCATCAGCCTGCTGTATTAGTCACCTATGCGCTGCCCAGTAACACCCCTCCATCTAATCACACCGCTTGTTTGACAGCACCATCTCTAATATTTGCTTTCGCTCTGTTCTGAAAAAAATCCCTTTTCATTTCTTTAATCAATATGTGTATGTATACATTGGTAATCTGTAAATGCTACATGCCAAGATGTTGGCAAAAATTTTAAATTACACACAGATAATAAAACCCGATCAAACAAAACACCCGCCCTGTCGCGCATCCTACATAATGTTAACCTTACATTGTATAAATTTGAACTATAATTTGTAAGAACAAAAAATGCAAACATATTACAGGGCATGGGTTCAAAATTTTTATTAAAGATCTCTCCATAAATATGGCAGTGTCTAAAAGTAAAAAAATCATTAACAGTAAAGTCCTAGGAATAGCGCACACATTTCCTAAATTGTGCCCAAGGAATCTCTCACTATAAATGAGAATTGTTCTATTCCGGTTTGCCTTATTTTTAAACACAGATTTAAACTCTGTCTTTTGTGGACCCAGGCTCTCAAGCAGCAGCTACTCTAGTTAAAGCAGCGGCTAGAAGTACCCGCCGGAGCGCTATACAAGTGTGCGAACCTGCCCACCCAGCGTGATCTGATAGTTACCTAGCCTCGTCGCCGGCTGATATTCACACACCCCCTTCTGATAATCGGCCAAACTATCGTCAGTACCCGGGCAGCCATGAAAACCACCTGGTTCCTGTGCTAATCACCCGGGTCCTGTTTAAGAAAATAACCAGCAAGCACCTACGGTAATCTCTCAGCTCCTCTCTGATATACAGCCGGGCACCCCCACCCACACCGAATCCTCCTTTCTGATAATCGGTCAATCTCTGCGATAATCGCTTCGTCCACTCGAATGCCCCCTAGGCACCCCGCACTCCGCCTCTGATAATTGGACAGCACCCCTCTAGTAATCTCTCACCCCCCATTTATAACAGATATCCCATATTCCTTTTTTAAATTGTGTTTTATTATATTTTATTTTTACATCTTAGATCTTTCCCCTCCTGAGTTCTCTGCAATTATCATTATTGTTTATTATTTTAACAGCGCTGGGACGCTCGAGGGCAGCCATGCGCTTTATAAACCCAATTTCATTTCATTTCATTTCATTTCATAGTACACTTGTAATCTGACGCTTTTTTTTTGTTAAACTGGGCACTGCGCCCAGCTACCTTCTATTACTAACTCCGCAGTACAAACGGAGGAGCGGCCGGATAACTGTTATGCCACGCCGGGCCATGTGTGAAATTAGTGCATTTGAATTTTTCGGCCGTTTTATTTTTTTTAACGTTCTGGTGAGCGCGTGCGTGCTCGCCCGTGTACACACGTATGGAGGAAAATGAAGCCACCCTAAATATGGCAGAAACCCCAAACAATGAAGCAATAGAAATAGGGAGGGCTGGCATCGAAACGATAATTGATCCAAATCATGTCATAGGGATTGCGAATAGTGGTGAAGCACAGACACGAAAAGTGAATATTCTGACATGGAATGTAGCGGGTTTAGCAGGTAAATTTGATAACCCTGAATGGAGGAATGAGATCCAGGGATTTCATATCCTGGCATTTCAGGAGACATGGGCAGTCAGTGCGGCTCCATACCAAATAGAGGGCTATAAGTGCTTTTTTGTGCCCGCACAATAAGAGAGGCCGGGTAGAACTAGAGGAGGGTTGGCGGTCTATGTAGATCTAACATTAGAAGGTAAATGGACTGTACCATCTTGGACATCATTTACCCTGCAATCCGCTATATTCCAGAGCAGAGAATTGAGGGTGCAGTTTTTCAATTTTTATAATCCGGGACCTATAGATGGAAAAAATGGCGCTCTCAGTGAATTAGACGAAAAACTTACACATGAGGCTGAGCTAAAGAAGTTGGGGGGGGGGTTCCAATGACAATAGTACTGGGCGACTTTAATTGTCACCTCTGCCCAGTTCTGATTCAGGACCATCCATATTGGGACGTTTGCCCCTTTAATGAGGGGCCTCACTGGGAACATAATCAGGAGGGCACACAATTAAATGCAATGATAGAAGCCCATTCATTAGCACATACGATGGACCTAATAACCCCAGAGGCAGAGGGGACATACGTACCAACCTTCAAAGGCAGAGGGAGTTCTACCATAATAGACTACATACTAATATCCTCCCTTGCCAAAAATAGAATTGTGATGGCTAAAACTAAATGGAGCCCCTTTAGTGACCATAACCCTCTCGTTCTGGAAATAAGACACACCTGTGGGGCGGGCAAACCCAAAGGGGGGGGAGAAATTAGCCTCCAAACAACAGATCAGGGAAGGCGACTTAAGTGGGCAAGGGTAGACTCTCAAGAGTTTTATAAATCTATAGTCCAAAATGGAAGAAAAGAGATAGGAGACTGTCTGGACCCCCTAAAAGAAGGTCCAGAATTAATGGAATCCTTCATAACCCTTACAAGCATAGTGGATAAAATGCTGGAAGTCAAAGGCCTGAGGAAAGAGCAGAAGAACCCACGCTGGTTCGATGAGAGCTGCTCCAAAGCATTAAGGGATCTAAAAGCCTGTCTTAAAGTTAAACCAAGGAATAAGACAGACGTGGCCACTTGTAGATTAAAATATAGAACCAAAGTAAAAGAGCGGAAGAAGCTGCTTCAAGCAGAAGTGTGGGCAGACCTTAGAGAGGCGGGAGAAAACAGGGATTTTGCAGAATTCTGGAAAATTGTAAATCGGCCCTGTTTTAACGAGAATTCTGCCCCTGTGATTAGTAATAACATCCTCCCAGAGGAATGGGTCAACCACTTCCAAGGGTTATACAACAAGTCACACCTAGCAATTCAGGAGGGCGAATGGCAGGGTACGCGGAGTGATAAAATAACCTTCTCGCTAGGGGAGATAACAAATGCAATTTGTGGGTTGACCCCAAACAAGGCCCCTGGTCCGGATGGTACCCCACCGGATCTATATAGAAGTAATATAGATCTATGGGCACCAATTTTAACAAGGGTGCTAAATGCAGCCATCAAATCTGGCCTACCACGCTCTTGGTCCACGGCACTGATTGTACCCATATTTAAACAAGCATTGGAAATGCAATAGGTCTTCAAGTAGGAAAGTTTGAGCTATAGGTGTTAATTATTTTTTTGTTTTTTATTTATGTGTTGTTTTTTCTAAATAGCTAAATTAATAGCTTTCTTCTTTACAAAGCCAATAGTTATAATTTTTCTAAATGTGACACCTCTAGCATTTGTAAAGCAACATGTTTTGTATTAACGGGACTTATATGTGACTTATATGTATTGATATAAAAAAAATCAATGGCTTTAAAAAACAATAATTAATACGTAAATAAAATGGATTTTATTTTATATTGCCAATAGCTTAAAGTGTATTAAATATATTTAGTGAAGATGCTGTGGTTGCGCTGAGTGAGGGTGAGGGGTTGAGGGTGAGGGTGGGTGAGGGTGAGTGAGGGGTTGAGGGTGAGTGAGGGTGAGTGAGGGTGAGGGGTTGAGGGTGAGGGGGTGAGGGTGAGGGGGTGAGGGGTTGAGGGTGAGTGAGGGTGAGGGTGAGGGGTTGAGGGTGAGTGAGGGTGAGGGGTTGAGGGTGAGTGAGGGTGAGGGGTTGAGGGGTTGAGGGTGAGTGAGGGTGAGTGAGGGTGAGGGGTTGAGGGTGAGTGAGGGTTAGTGAGGGTGAGGTGTTGAGGGTGAGTGAGGGTGAGGCGTTGAGGGTGAGTGAGTGAGAGTGAGGGTGAGTGAGGGTGAGGGGTTGAGGGTGAGTGAGGGTGAGGGGTTGAGGGTGGGTGAGGATGAGTGAGGGTGAGGGTGGGTGAGGGGTTGAGGGTGAGTGAGGGTGAGGGGTTGAGGGTGAGTGAGGGTGAGGGTGGGTGAGGGTGAGTGAGGGTGGTGGGTTGAGGGTGAGGGGATGAGGGTGAGTGAGGGTGAGGGGTTGAGGGTGAGTGAGGGTGAGGGGGTGAGTGAGGGTGAGGGGTTGAGGGTGGGTGAGGGTGAGTGAGGGTGAGGGGTTGAGGGTGGGTGAGGGTGAGTGATGATGAGTGAGGGTGAGTGAGGATGAGGGTGAGTGAGGGTGAGTGGTTGAGGTTGAGGGGTTGAGTGTGAGTGAGGGTGAGGGGTTGAGGGTGAGTGAGGGTGAGGGTGAGTGAGGGTGAGGGGTTGAGGTTGAGGGTGAGGGGTTGAGGGTGAGGGTGGGTGAGGGGTTGAGGGTGAGTGAGGGTGAGGGTGAGTGAGGGTGAGTGAGGGTGAGGGGTTGAGGTTGTCGTATTACAAGCTGTGCTGTCATCTATGTGTGTACTCTGGAAAGGGAATTGCTGCACACTGTGTTTTTTTTTATTGTCTCAATCAGCGTTTGCTTTGAGCAACGCATCAACTGGGTGGTTGTCAGTGCCCATAATGTTTCTTGGGCGTGTTTTTACATGCCGCCTACATGCGGTGTGCGACAACTTAAGGGACACACGCAATGCTTTTGACTACTTGGTCTTCTTATCGGGTGGCCAGAGGGGGCCTTCAGAGGTGAGACAAATATTGTTATTTATTTCTTAATTATTGCAGATGACTTGACTGGGGGCGGTTTAGCCGCTGCGGCTTGACGTCTGAGTCACAAGCCACTCTGAGCGCGCACAGACTGACCTGCTCCATGGGGTCACATGAAGGTGCTGCAGGGACTTCTTTGTCGTCTCAGTTGCAAGGCAGCACTGCGAGCCACCAATGGACTTGTTTCAGCATGCTCCCACCTTCAGCCACCCAACGCTGTTGTGACTGCGTGCCCACATTTTGGTGTTGGAGGCAGCACAGAAGCACAAGAGCTGCGGAGTGACCCGTATTGTCTTTAGCCTGTGTCCGATCAAGTTCGGCCAACCGCAAGCTGTGGGAGTAAAGAAGTACGGAAGTTTAAAGCCGACAGGGCATGTCGCAGGATCCTGGTGTACTTCTGCTCCGCACTTCGTTCTGGAGAAAAGGAACGATTTTGTAATGTACCAGTGTCTAGTGGCCACCTTTTTCAAACGTCTGACAGTGGATTTGCAATTAGACAGCTCAGAAACACACATTTGAGGCGATTTCATTCAAGCTCCCTGCTACGTAATGTTGACATTTTTCCAGTACATTCCTCTAGGGGTCACTACACGTGGGAGAAGAATTAAAAGACCAAAGAAAAACATTATAGGAAAGATGGGCCATTGTGGTATGACACAGGTGAGAGGTCGCTCACTGGTGAAGCGTTTTGTTGTTTTCAGTCATTCTTTTGTTTTCTTGCAAGTGAAAAAAAAAAACGAAAGAGAAAGCAGGGTAACCTGACCCAGGAGGGGGGAGGAGGGAGGAGAAATGCGTCTCGGCCGGAGCAGGGGGCGGAGCAGGGAGAGCGGGCTTTGGAATGTAATTCACACGGCCGGCCGGTCGTGAAACTGAAAGCATGGCCGGCCGGCCGTGAAAGCCTTTGATGCGGCAGGGGAAATGCGAGACGGCGGGAAGGGGAGGGGGCGGAGCGGGTAAACCAAGACGGACGTGCACGCGCTTTTAAGCTCAATGCGCATGCGCATTGAGCTTAAAAGTCACGGGCACTGCAAGGAATCGCCACGATTCCTTGCAAGTTGGGGAAAGAGTGGATAAGTCCCAATACTCTCGCTTGCTCGATGCGCATGCGCATCGACAGGCGAGACCTAAAAAGGGTCCAGGGATGACCCTAAGTGCTATAGGCCGATCTCGCTCATTGATGTTTCTGCTAAAATTATGGGGCGAGTGATTTTGAACAGGCTTATGGAGTGGACGGCGGAACATCATATCTTGGCAGAAATACAACACAGGTTTGTTTTGATTCTTTCGGAGAATCTTAAAAGTCCCGCAAGCCATCCCTGCTGAAATTGCCCAGGATGAATTAGGGATGCCATATATTTCTGATATTGTTAAACTAAGGCCAATTATGGCATGGAGGAGAACTTGGACTAACCCGGAGGCAGCTCTGACCAGGGAAATAATTACAGACTGCTTACAAAGAGACAAGGCCCTACAAATCCCCTGGTTGAAATATGTGAAAGACTCTTTAACAAGTATTGACCAGGGCCAGCTTTTTAATGATCCCTCCTTGATTGTAAATAGTTGTAAAATGAAGGTAAAAAAATTGCTTTTAGAAAAATATGTCGGTGACAGAAGAAGTTGTGGCCTGGCAAAGAAATCACTAGCAGCCTATGACCTTGTAAGAAATGGAGGGGGAATGGAATCCTATCTGTTTCTTATGTATAGCCAAAATGATCGGTTTTTAATGTGCCGTTTTAGGCTCAATTGGTTACCAAATATTTTAGCTTACCCTGCAGGTTTTACCGTATCAATTGAGCAGAAGGGTGCCTGCGGCTGCGACAATAGGTCTCCGCAGGACACCCTTCATTTTGTACTTTTATGTTCATTTTATAGTAACCCCAGACGATTGTTTTTGGTAGACATTTTAAAGAAACAGAAATTCCGCCAAGCAAGAACTGCATTGTTGTTTTTACAGAAAGCCACTGATCCCCACACCCTATGTGCCATTTTAAGCTTTTTAAAAGTAGCAGTAAGATTGAGGAATACAAGAAATGAATTAGTGTTGTAAAATTATACCTGCCCCGTGAATCATATCCTCTCTTCTCTATTGTTGTTTTTAACATGAAAAGTTCAGGAATGAAATGTAATGAAATTTTATGCAATGTGCTTTTATGAGGAATTTTTATTCTTCGAAATAAAGATTTACTGAACTGAACTGAACACACGTATCACAGTATTATTCGGTATAAGATCACCTTATATGGCACTGAGTGCCCAATACCGTGACTACTCATGAGCCCCCAGGGCCCCTTCTCGTCAAAGAAGACTGTCGTGGCCTCGGGCACGGCCCCGATCCTAGGGTTCGCAGGCGGGGGCCCGGCTCCTCGCTGACTCTCTTCTGACCTTGTACATGGCACCCCGCTGTCCTGCGTCGAGTTTTAAGCACCTCTATTAGTTCTCAATTAGAAACGGCGGCGCGGTTATGAATCACTTCGAGGGATATCGCAATATAAACAACCACTCTGCAGCCATTACCTTTAACTATACCCCGTGGTATCGTATGTGCACCACACATGTCCATGCCGTGTACAGCGCTTCATTACATTATTTTAGCAACATTACAGTCCACGCGCGTTGATCCTTATTTACACCCATATGTATAGGTAAAAAAATATCACTTATCAGCAATTAGATAAAATAGCCATTGTACATGGAGAACAACGTCATGATGCTCATTGAATGTAACACTAATTGTCGACAGGGTTCAGCCAAGTGTGTCGCTGCGTACACCAAATATCCATGTCATCTGCATACGTCACGCATGTGTATAAGCGTGCCCCAACGGTAATGTACATGACCATGTAAACAAGGCATATGCACCTACTTGTTAAAACTACAGGGCGACATTTCTATCGAGATTGGGCAACCAGGCGTAGGCGTGCACCAACTGTAAAACAACTGTCAGCGTCGACATGTACACCCAGTGTCTGCACCTACGTCACAGCACGGGAAGAAGCCATTCAGGTGTACACCTGACACTGACGTCAGTTGTACTGCACAGACAAGAAGCCACGCCCTAAGCGTGCACCAGTGGGAGCCAAGTTGCGCATATTAAGAGTGCACCAGGGATTAGCTTTTCTTCGTCGTTTGCATCAATGATGCTTCGGAAATTAGGATTCTGTGTCAGAAGTTTTTATCAATGCTACACCCGAAAATTGCATTTTTTTTGCACACAAAGTACGCACCATAGGTACACCAAATATGCGCATCCGTTGTGAATCATAAATGTGCATTAGTGGTGCGTCAAGAATTAACATTCTACGCCTCAAGTGCGTAACAATGATACGCCAGAAAATTAGCATCAATGGTGTACCACAGTCACACGTGTGCATCTTTGATACACCACCTATGTATCGATCGTACATCTGAAAATAGTATTGTACACCATAAGTGTGCACCAGTGGCATACCAGAAATTAGATTTCACGCCGTAGATGTACACCAGTGGTATACAATAAATTAGATTTCACGCCATAAGTGTGCACCAACGGTATACTAGAAATTAAACGTCCTATCAAAGGTATGCTGCAATGGTATACCAGAATTCCAGGCACAAACAACCACGCGTGCACACAACATGCGCATGAGAGAAAGGCGCACCAGAAATTGGCGCTCACCAGGCCGTGGGTGGCCTCACTGACAAGCCCTGGGAGTACAGCGAACCCCAGAAGCAACTTTCCCGAACTTATCTGCATCCATTACACACACGCGTCTGGTGGCTGATTGCAGGGATTGGGGGGGGGGGCATGCTGGGTCACTGGGGAGGTGTATGGACGCAGTCATTAGCCACAGGAAGGCTAGATAACAAAGAGGCTTTCCGTGATTGCTGAACGATAGATAATTCTATGCAAACCGAATTTAAGTCTAACGAAGTTTGCCTCACCTGGGGGCATCTCAACCAAGAGGTTTAGGGAGCTGTCTGTTAAATAGAATCTCTGGCTGCTTTTCAGATTCCCTGTTTCGAGAGGATGTGGTCTCACGGCTAGACTGTCGACTTTGGAGCTGGGAAACTTGGTTCAAGCCTCGGGCCGAATCAACATCCTGTGATTCTGGCCAAATCACTTAATCTCCCTGTGCCTACCAAATAAAACCAGGCTGGCCCTGTAAAACAGCAATATGCCTCTGGATAGCACTTCAATCGCACCTCCCCGAAGCTGCCTGTGAACGCACATCATAAAAAAAAAGCCTCGGCCTCACGCGGCACGCCACTGCAGGCATATGTTTTCAATTATCTCGGCCTTCACGACGAGATAATTGAAGATATATGGCCTTCGCCTGCTCGTGCCCGCACAGAAAATGCAGGAAGTGAACCAACTCTACATCAAATGGCCTATTGCGTGCTGTCTTCTAAAAAGACAGACATGCAAGGCCCAATTGCCATCCAGATGGCAAAAAAAGAATGGAATGTGTGGCATTTTACAAGTGCTTTTCTGAGCCCTTACAAGAGGGAATCGGACTACTCCCACTGCCTGCGGCAGTGGCGGAGGCCTCGCCCTAAAAAAGTTCTATTTGCACACTCCTGCATCTCTAACAGTCATCATCAGTTGGCATTGTATACTGTTTGATGATAAGGGTTTTTAGATATATTATGACGTAATTCACCGGGTAGCCCATTTAGGATAAGCAAAATGAAATCACTCATGTCTTGTACATTTTGATATGGAAAGTTCAGACTTTGAAATGTCAGAAAAACTTGTGGGAATTCTCTTTGTGCATGGAACTCCCCATTCTGAGCTATGACTGTGTTAATTTCTGGAATTTGTGGTACTGTCACTCATTTAATATGAATCCCCAAACTAATTTGAAAATTCCTGATATGATTAGTAAACACCACTATTAACTCATTCCCTATAATGAGTGCTCGTAAATATGCTAGGCTCAGGTTTCACGGTGGCAAAATATCTTGAAACTGGGTTTATGGGAGGAGGAGCTTCGCGGGCGACCAAGATGGCCGCGTAAGCTCGGAGCTCCGTGGACCGTCCGACCCACCGCATATATCCTGCCTGAAATCCTGATCCACGTTGGTGGAATTGTATTGCTGGTGGTCTGCTGAGGCGGGGACTGCAATCGGCTTCCAAATCGGTGGTTCCTGTGCAGAGTTACGTCGAGCTGAACTCCGCTCCGTGACGGTGCCATTGTCCCTCCGGACTTCGCCACTTCGCACGATCGGACTGCGTAGTGACCGCCTGCCGCCCTCAGTGGTGGAGTGATTGTGTCCCTGCTTGTGCCTTCTACACCCTGGTCTTGTCTCCTTGGCCCTACCTGCCTTCCGGCTGCGGACCCGGACTTGTGGGCTTCTTGCCTTTGTTCTCTCGTACCCATCATGGCGGGCAGAGGCGACCCGGACAGGACATCGAACAAGGGTGGCCGGGGCAAGTCGCAAACACAGCAGAATCGCATTGAGCGCTATGTGAACCTCAAATCACCGCCTACATCGGGGGCCGTTTCTAAAGGGCCCCCATTGACGAGCCCGCCGGATGGATCGGACCCCACCCTCGTGGACATCATGGGTGCCATCACGGGTCTCCGGGCCGACATGCAACAACAGCACGAAACCCTAAACCACAAGGTAGACTCTATGGCCGTTGATATTACCCTTATAAGGGCCGACTTGGGCAAGACCAACGAGCGTGTGAAGGCGCTTGACATCAAGACCTCCAGCCTAACCTCCGACGTTTCCGAGTTACAGACTGAGGTCCGCGATCTGCGGATGACCACTGATCTATTCTCGAGGCGGCTGGAGGACTTTGAGGGGCGAGCCAGGCGGCAGAACGTCCGCATAGTTGGTGTGCCGGAGGGGTCCGAGAATGCTGCGACGGACCTGTTTGTGGAGGACTTGGTTAAAACCTATTTGGCGCCCTCTGGACTGAGCAACTTTTTCTCGGTGGAACGTGCCCACCGGGTACCGGGTGGCCCGCCGAAGACGGGGGCGGCGCCGCGTCCGATTGTGGCGCGCCTCCTCAACTTCAGGGACCGCGACGCGATCCTGCAAGCTTCCAGATCGCATGGGCCACTCCAATACCAGAATGCGGAGGTGCACTTTTATCCGGACTTCACCAGGTTGGTACAGCGCCAACGCCTGAGCTACGCGGGAGTGAAGAGGCGCCTCAGAGACTTGGGTCTCAAATACTCACTGATGTTCCCCGCGAAACTCCGTGTTGAACACAAGGGACGTGCCCTTTTCTTTGACTTTCCTGAAAACGTCAGTGAATGGTTGGACACGGTTTTGCCACGTCGGGATGAACAGGAGGATGAAGTTGGAGGCGCCTCGGGCGGAGCGGAACAGTGAGACTGAGTAAGGAGCTGGTGCTACCCCTGCCTCGAATGACTGCCGGAACTGGGACTCGTTAAAGAATTGACTCTCCTTCGTTTACATGGTGGGTGGCGGGACGTATTCATGGGGATTCCTTACTCCTCCGGGTCTTTCGTAGAGTAGTTAATGGGGCGACAGGCACACTGCTGGTTGGGGGGCTTTTTAGTCTGATGCAGGGGTGCAGGGTGGGGGGTATGTTGGGAAGAGTTATCTTGTTTGCTGGTTTTTCTTTTCTTTCTTTTGTGTGGCAATGGGTCATTAATGCTCCTGAACTGTATTTGATGCGGGTGTCTTGCGGGACTGGGTGGGGCGGGCTGCGGGATGATGGGGGGTAGAAAGTTACGAATTCTCAGTTGGAATGTTAACGGGTTGGGTGACCGAGTTAAGAGAGGGGTGGTGATACAACTGATCAAACGTCACATGCCTGATGTCGTCCTCCTTCAAGAGACGCACCTGGTGGGAAACACATGTAAAGCTTTGAACCGCAAAGGCTACAAAATGGTGGCACATTCGGGGTTCTCTTCCGGTTCCCGGGGGGCGGGTATCCTCATGCGCGCGTCCCTTCCCCTAGAGATAGATGTCACCTTGATTGACGACAGGGGGCGTTACGCTGCCGTGGCTGGTAGATGGGAAGGGCGTTCCCTCACGTTGTTTTCTGTATACGTCCCCCCCGGGCTTCAATCCAGTACCTTTCAGGACCTTGGTGGTGCCATCTTGTCTATGCCGGCTGGCTTGTTAATAGTGGGGGGTGACTTTAACTCGGTTTGCTCTGGTCTGCTTGATCGCCAACCGCCCCGGGACCTACGTAACCCACAGATGTGGCTGTCCTCCTTTCTCGAGTCTATGGGCCTGGTGGATGGCTGGCGTCTTCTACATCCTACGCTCCGTCAATTTTCCTTCCTTTCGGGTGCACACGGGAGTCTTTCCCGCATCGATTATGTCCTCACATTGGCGTCGCACGCATCGGCCGTTTCCGAAGCCCGCTTCTTGGCGCGGGGCATTTCTGATCACTCCCCGTTATGGGTCTCCTTCGACTTTGGGGTGGTCTTGTCGGAGCGACCGGCCGCGGTCAATCCGTGGTATTTCCGTAACATCAAGACCCGCTCTCTCCTGGCCAAAGCCATTGATCTTTATTTTTCTGAAAACGTGGGCTCGGTTGGGTCGGCCGTTACGTTGTGGGAGGCCTTTAAGACGGTGCTCCGGGGTGAGGCCCAGGCGCTCATTGCAGAGGCCCGCCGGACTAGGGACTCCGACTTGCTGAATGTTGAGCAGGAGGTCCTGCGTCTCGAGTCCCAGTTGGGGCCCGAGCCAGACCCCTCTATCTTGCATACCCTCTCGCTGAAGCAAGCGGAGTACCACGATTTGGCCACGAATGCCGCACTCACTCTGGCCAGAGAACAGCAGGGCCGTGTGTATGACGTGGGCGACAAGGCTGGGAAGTTGCTGGCTTGGTTGGACAGGAGGGAGATGGCCAGTCGCGTGGTGCCTGAACTCTTGGGAGACGACGGTGTGGTCCTTACGGACCCGAGTGCCATTGTCGACTCATTCGCTGGTTACTTTCGGGGAGTCTATGAGTCTGCTTCGGACTTTTCTGAGGCGGATTCGTCGGTTTTCCTTTCGGATATTGAACTTCCCTGCCTTTCTGAGGACGAGAGAGCGGACTTGGATAGGGAAATCACCGCTGACGAGATTGCTTTGGCGATCCGCTCCTTACGGACCGGTAAGGCCTCTGGGCCTAACGGCATTCCGGTTGAACTGTATAAAATCCGCCCAGATGCGGTGTCTCTGCACCTGCGGAAAATGTTCCTGGAATCCTTTGAGAGGGGCTGTCTCCCCCTGGATCAGCGGCTGGCTACCATTGTGGTCATCCACAAGGAGGGTAAACCACGTGACGTCTGTCGATCGTACCGTCCTATCTCTCTCCTTAACGTGGAACCCAAGGTCCTCGCCAAGTTGCTCGCCAACCGGCTGATTGGTGTTATTGGCGACCGAGTACACCCTGACCAGTCGGGATTCATCCCTCACCGAAACACCGCTCTCAATCTACGCCGCCTTCACGGTGTCATGGCTAGAGCCCACACCCTCGAAGAGCCAGCTGTCCTCGCGTCCCTCGACACCACGATGGCTTTCGATTCTCTCGAGTGGCCATACCACTGGGCAGTGCTGTCCAAACTTGGATTTGGGCCGATCTTTGTGAGCTGGGTGAAGCTACTGTACGCTGAACCGATGGCTAATGCCACGGTCAACGGCCGCCTGTCGACGCCATTCCCCCTACATCGAGGTACCAGACAGGGTTGTCCCCTGTCGCCCCTTTTGTTCGCCTTGGCCCTTGAACCGCTCGCAGCCCTACTGCGTGGGCATCCTGACCTGCGCGGCATTACTTGGGCCCCTGGCTTCGAAGACAGGGTATCCTTGTATGCCGATGACATCTTGCTTTATTTGACTTCCCCCTGCAGATCCCTCATCGTGGCCTGTGATGTGATCAGACTCTTCGGACGGTACTCTGGTCTGATTATAAACTGGGCCAAATCGTCCCTATATGTCCTTAAAGGAGATACTCCACGACTTCCCAGGGGCTGCAGCATTCAGATTGCCACACGCAGCTTCAAGTACTTGGGTATCTACATCTCTGGTAACCCCAAGTTGCGAGACGACCTCAACTTACTCCCTCCTCTCCAGCGTCTACAGCGTGATGTAGACAGCTGGCGTAAGCTTCCGCTCTCTCTCCTTGGCCGTGCCGCGCTGTTTAAGATGATGTCCCTGCCCAGGTTCTTGTACGTCCTGCAAAACGCCCAGGACCCTGTCCCGGCGCGCTACTTTCGAGACCTTGAAGGCCTCCTGCGGACCCTTCTCTGGGATGGTCGACCCCGTGTTGCCATCCACAAACTCACGCTTCCATGGTACGATGGTGGCATCGCCCTTCCGGACGTGCACCGCTACTATTGGTCCTCTCAACTTGCTGCCCTCAACCACGGGTTCTACGGCCCTGTGGGTAGTCCCGGCTATGCCATGGATAGATGGCTGATGGGCGACGGCAACTACTATCGGGCCCTATACTCGAAGTCCTTCGACCGGCGGTTGACGGGCCCTACACGGACGGCGGTCCACACTTGGCGGGCGGTCACTAAGGCACAAGGTTGGCAAGGCAGACTCACTAGGTTCACTCCCCTCTTTGATTCGGACATCCTGGGTAGACTATGGCACACCAAGGGGTTTGATAAATGGGACCTCATCGGCATCAGCAGAGTTGAAGACATGCTCTCCAGAGGTTCGATTAAGACCTTCCCCCAGTTGCAAACCGAATACCAGCTGGGTGCGACTGAGTTTTTCCGTTACGCTCAACTGAGACACGCGCTGCTCTCGGCCTCACCGCCGGAGTCATAAGTGCAAGTGAGAAGATAATTTTAAGAAATAGGGCTATGGGAATACCTTCACAAGAATTACATTTGGGTGATGGGAATTTGTAACAGTATATACATAACATAAAATATGATGGAAGGAATGATTACAATTAGTCTAACCACTGGCAATCGCTTGGTGTAGCATTCCAACCCATCATTCTTTTGTCCACCTTGCTAATTCAGATTAAACCTAGTGATATGCATAATAACGATTGGCTAAGACTCTGCCCTGAGTAATTAACAATAGCTGAAATTAGTTAATGCGTTCTATCCATCACTTTTTTGTATACTACTGTATACAAATCGTTGTTGAAATTAACAGATTTCTAGAAAAAGATGCGGTAATAAAATAGACAAGTGAAGAGGTAGAGATTGAACGATTTGGAATTAAGAGCTAAAGCAGTGAGCTTCTTTTAGGATGCGAAGAGGAAGACAATGAGCACGAATTACATACAATCGCTTTTTAACTGAAGATACTTAACAATATGAACAATTCTATAAATTAGGTCTACTTTTAGGAAGTCTAAGCTGATGCAATTTAGTTTGAAATAACTGGAAACATTTTTAGACTGTTATCATAAGAGCAGTATATATATTCGAGAATAAAGCTACTTACTGTGTCCTTTGTGCCCTCTTCACCATCCACTGCACTAGGAGGCAGACTCTAAAGGCAAAAGAAAAAGTCAGGAAGAATTGTTATGAATGTCAAACTAGGAAAATTAATGTACAGTTTTCACAAGTGCAATCATAGTCTCTATAAAACACATGACTGCAGTGGCACCTTTATTTAGATAAGGCCAGATCCACGTAAAAGTAGTGTTAAGTGTGATGTACATTTTTACGTTGAAAAACTACTTGTGCAAATGTCATAAAAACCTGTGGAAACAATATTTCTGTTTTGTGCACCCCAGTCTAAGCTACAAATTGTGTTAATACCTTAAATACAATGTGTGGGAATCCTATTACTAATTCATGGTACTGTTACTTATTTGTGTGACTCTCAAATGGGACTGAAGGTGTAAGTATGAGCACTGAACACCAATATTAACTCATTCCACATATTGAGGGCCAGTGAATAAGGAATTCTCCGGTTTATGGGGACAGAATACCCTGAAACTGAGTTTATGGAACAGCAAGTACATATCCACAAATCACAGAAGAGCAGCTCAGAGGATGACACTGTATTTGAAAGGCCACATGTAGAAAAAGATGAAAAATTAGATTTGACAAATGGAACCTTATATGGGAAATTGGTCGCTTTACTAGCATTCAAAGAATTATCTTGGCATATATTTACTGATTTAAAATATCAGATGCTCTCAAAAGTTCTGGAAACTCTGGAGAAAGTCTACAATTATTTTATATACAGACTGTGGTAAAGTGGGGGTCCTGTTGTGGGACATGGGGAATTTCCAGAATATAAAACCCAACGAGTTTGAGTTCTTAGTAGGAGGAAGAAAATAAGTATGAAGAACATTGAGCAGCCTCTCGACTTGAGATACGTAACAAGAAAAACATTGACTTAATTGTGTTCTGCTTTTAGGAATTCCAGTCTAATGCGCCTTACCCATACTGAATTGGAAAGAGTTTTGGGGATTTTAATATAAAAGCAATATAACACAATTACTTACTACATTCTAGACGGGCTCTTCACTTTCCACATTACTGGGAAGGGGCTTCTTACAGTGCCTCTGTGTTTCCCCCTCCCACCACCCGATGGTCCAGCCGTCACCTCCACAGCCCAGTAAGTGCTTTTGGAATATTTGGGTGTATGTATGAATGTATGATTATTTGTGCCTGTGTGGAAAGGGTGTGCCAAAGTTAGTGTGGATACGTGCTTGAGAACCGTTGGTGTGAGTATGTGTGCTTGTCAATGGATGGGTGTGAGTGAGAGTGAGCATGTGTGTGCTCTTGTGAGTTGATGGGTGAAAGTGATAATGCACATGTGTTACCGCTCCATAAGTTGTAAAAATCACAAGCTACCATTGGTTGTTGCTAAGGAGCAGAATCATTGCACACAAAATAAATCTATATGTGTTTTCAAATGTGTTCATCAGCAAAGCCATGAAGGTGAAGAGGGTGGAGAGTCAAACCAGAGAACCAGGTCCTACTCTGTTGTAGATGATGGGAAAAGTGTCCCTCAAATTATTTCATTCTGTGTGAGCATCATTGATTCTATGCCGAACAGGACACACTCAGGTTTTTCACAACTGTATACCAACGAAATGGATATATTAACCTCTTTGAGTGATGTTTCATCGCTTCTCTGATCAAGTTGCTGACCGGTAACATCGGGAGTGGATGGCTAAAAAAAAGAAGAAAAAACACCAGATCCCCAAGTTTTATAAAATTATGTCTTGGTGTGAGGGTGTGGAGCAAGACAACATTTTCTCAAAAGGAGCGAAGGATACAGTCTCTAATTAAACACCAACATACATATGCATAGTGTAGCCTGAAAAACTTCAAAGGCCGCGGTGGCTCACCGTGGGAGTGCTGTGGGGGGGTGGGGCGGGCAGGGGAGGGGCTTGGTGGGGGGTAGTGCAGTCCAACATATGACAGACAGGAGTAAGGTAAGTAAGTAAATAAATAAAACAATTTACCTAACACATGCTGCATCGCCGAGTTAGTGATGCAGAGTCCGTCATATGTTGAACTGCACTACCCCCCCACCCAGCCCTTCCCCCACCCGCCGCACCACCCCGCAGCACTCCCACGGCGAGCCGCCACTGTTCAAAATAGCATGAGTGGAAGAGAAACCATAGGAACATCCAGTTTCCCCTCTATTGTTGATGTCCTTGATATGGTTGAAAATGTGCAATAATGGGGTGCACCTGGGTAAATTGTCTTCCCCACACCCTCAAAAACTGGAAAAAGTTTACAATACTTGTTTATACATACTGTGGATGAAGTGTTTAAGTGGAGACGCATGAATGGAAAGGGGGAGAGTGGAGACACAAAGCTCAAGGAGTAAGTCTTCAAGTGTTGCAGGAGGAAGACAATTAGCACAAATGACATTGATCAGTTTCTTGAATGGAGATAGGGTACAAAATGAACAGTTATAGAATTGTGTTCTGCCTTGGGTAAATTCTCTCCAGTGTGCCAAGCCCACACTGACTAGGGAAGGGCTTTTTGGATTTTATTATCCAAAACCATAACTACTTACTCTGTCCTGGATTGCGTCATCGCTTTCCACAGCACTAGGATGCGGGCTCTAATGGTAAAAGAGAACGTCAGAAAGAATCACATTTTTGTTGTACAAATGCCACATCAGTTACAGAGGAAAAACATGGCAAGTATGCACAAACCCCCTCACAGCAAGTTCAGCACTATTCTAGGATAGATCGGACCGTATCCAAATAAGGTTGAGGAGAAAATTGGGCGAGTCGGAGATGTTTAGATTGTACATGAGGAAACTATATCTGTGCATGAGACCTAAAAACCTGGTGTATGTGGTGAAGACCTTATCGTTCTTGTATATATCAAATATTATCTTTATAAGAAAGACGACACAGTTGTGGAGGCTAAGAACTCATGATTATTTATAATTTTTTCTCATACAGGAATATATTGCATTTGTGAAGTTGTAATACAACACTATAACCAGGGAAACTAATTCTGTCAGCACCGGCAAACGGTTGGTGTCAACTCCATATTAGTATAAGACAGAAATTGAGTTAATAGAAAAGAAAGTATATTTCAAGAAATAATGGTTCAACGGTTGCTAGGTCATATATGCAACAAAATAAATGTGTGCAACTTTGAAATCCCACGTGATGGAAAACATTAAAAATCCCCCCAGGCAGATGTACCTCCAAATCAACTGGGTGAATGGTACTCGAGGGGCCAGAGTCTTACCAAAACGACAAATGCTGAAAAATCTGAACTGTTTGAAGGATGAATAGATAACTGAAGTGGAAAGCCTGGAACACTTTTTACTAAGAGGCTGAATCATTGCACAAAAAATAAGCCTGTATGTGCTTTGAAAAGTGTGCATCAGCAAATCCAAAAAACGTATGGTTAGTCACAGGTATGTTTTAACAGAGTGAATATTCTGACCTTATCGGGTGACGTTTCCTTAGATGTATGAACCAGCTTCTGGTAGGCCTCATCAAAGGTAAGTTTCTGGAAGAAGCGAAACAATAACATTTAGAAGGATGTAAAACTATGTGTGTACCTCATTTTACAAATCGTTTTCTCAAAACCATTGAATTTTATCTGATGTGAATACTGGTTTCCAATGTCTTCGACCTCCTCGCCCTTCATGGTGCAGTCTTGAGTCAAGTAGCCAAAAGAGAATGTGGAGAAATAGAAGGATGTAAATAGTGAAAAAACATGATTTGACTAAAATGGTCAACTGTGTGTGCATTCAAAGGGTCGTCTCCAGCGGCGGCTGCTGCAGGTGGGAGAGGTGAGACTAGGTGAGGGGGGATTTCGAGAGACGACCACGAGGGGAAATTATTTATTTATTTAATTTTCCCTCATGGTCATCTCTCGAAATCCCCCCTCACCTGGCCACACCGCCTCACCGCTCTTACCTGCAGCTGCCGTGGCTGGACCGTCTCTGGGAACTAATTGGAAAATAGATAATGTTGGACCAATCGGAGGCTTGATCTGACTGATAATGAGTGGGGTATCTCTATACCCCATTCCACCCCTCCGACCCCCTTGTTGACAGTGAGAAGTTGTTCGGAAGTGGAACCTTTTCTTACAGAAGGCAGTAGGAATCATTTAAACAAGAAAGCCTTGGACAGACCTCAGGCCTGCGCATCAAAAGAGGCGAAACGTGTGTTGGCTGTGCAGACCTTCAAGATGATTTTATATACGAATAGATTAATCTACTTCATTGAAGAATTTAGCATGCTTACCTAATTGACGAATTTCAAGACATGTAATATAGAATGTTTAGCATTTGTAATCAAAAAGTATTTTGTTATCATGAGGAGGTGGCTTACTCATCTCCCAAATGGGAATCTGTTGTATCTTGAGTCTCCCTGCTGCTCAGCTAGAATGCATGTGTTGTAGAATGTTGGATGAGTGGAATGTTAGTATGTTATGAATGTCAGTTGAGTGAGGGCTGAGCAGCAGGACAGCTGCTCCTGATGGGGTTAACATTATAACTTAATATCTTAATAAAGTAACTTAAGAACCTACAGTTCCAGCTTCCTTTGATTACAACATTTTGGCGACATTGAGTCTCCCTGCTGCTCAGCTAGAATGCATGTGTTGTAGAATGTTGGATGAGTGGAATGTTAGTATGTTATGAATGTCAGTTGAGTGAGGGCTGAACAGCAGGACAGCTGCTCCTGATGGGGTTAACATTATAACTTAATATCTTAATAAAGTAACTTAAGAACCTACAGTTCCAGCTTCCTTTGATTACAACATTTTGGCGACATTTTGGGGATCATCCTGTAAAGAATCTACGCGTGCAACTTAAAAGAAGAAGACTATACGAAGAAAACATCATTGTGACCAAGGAGCTAAGGAAAAGGATAAACAACCGGTAACATACAAGTACTGTTGAAGAAGACAGAAGAAACACTAAGGTAAAACACTTTAAGTCTGGATGTAAAGTGTGTGTGCAACGTTGACTGGCTGATTAACCCCATCAGTGACCTCTACACCGGTCGCCCTGAAATCGAGATTTGCCAGACTGTTAAGAGAAAATCTTGTATTGTTGTGATCTGCATGGTTATCTGGTTAAAACTTCCTAGCAAAGCAGAAAGGACTAGCGCTGTAACTGGAAAAATGGTAGCATGGAAGAAGTGTTAGCGCTGTTCTGTTAATAAAAGCCTGAAGAGATTAGCGCTGTGACAGTCGTAAAGAAAAACAAAACTTTTAGAAGCAAAAGGAACTAGTGCAGTGACAGTTATGAAGGAAAATAAAACGTTGAGAAGACAGAGGAGACTAGCGCTGTGACAGTTGTAAAGATAAACAAAACTTTGAGAAGCAAAAGGAACTAGTGCAGTGACAGTTATGAAGGAAAATAAAACGTTGTGAAGACAGAGGAGACTAGCGCTGTGACAGTTGTAAAGGAAAAGAAGACGTTGACAAGGCAGAACAGACCAGCGCTGTTATACTTAAAAAGGAAAATGAAAATTTGAGGAGGCAAAACAAACTAGCGCTGTGTCAGTTAATAAGGGAAAAACTGTGACAAGGCAAAAGAGAATAGCGCTGTAATTGTTTAAAGCAAGTGTGACACAAGCTGAGAATGGACTTAATCTGATTGAAACAGTGAGTAAATAGAAATGTTGTTGGCACAGAAGTAATGGGGACAGTCAGCTTGAGTGTTTATTTTTGAGTATGAGAAGAATCCTAACTTAAGAACCTACAGTTCCAGCTTCCTTTGATTACAACAGAATCACTTACCAACTACTATACAATAGTGTAGTCGTACGGTAGGGCCTTCATACATTAGATCCAAGGAGTGGCGCCTGCTATATCTTTCTTGTGAGTATGTGAGGGAAGATAAAATGCTCAGTGAATCCAGTGAAAGAAATATTTGGATTGGGAGGCAAAGTACTAATACTCTAAATTGGGGGTGCCATTCCATGCCTGGAGTAAGGCTGTATCAGCATGGCTCAACGTATTCTAGCCTGTTTGTTGGCTCATGCAAAAGTAATACATAGGTAAAGCCGTCTGGGGAGGAAACGTCTGCTATGCTAGAGAAAGAATGGGTGGAGCCTAGTGTAGTGTCTGCTGCTTGATTTTGTGGACTGTTGGGCCATAATTAGCATGTATAACTAGTGCAGAATCTCGGTATATATGTATTCCGAGATAAAGTGTTGGATTATGACACAAAAAAATCGGGAAGTTTATAATTTGTTGGGATACAGGGCACGTCAGTGGACCATCATGGACCTATCCCAGTTAATTTGAAGTCCAAAGAATTGTCCAGGTTTAATTATCTCTTAGAACAGGGTTTTGGTTAACCACAGGATTTACCTTTTACAGTATTATGTCGCTGGCATATAAGGATGTAAGAAAGGCCTGCTGTGACTTTTGAACAGCAATTGACAGCAGAAAAATAGCGTGCCGGACCCTAGAATTTAGCATACGAGCTATGATAGGTCTAGATGGTGCTGCTGGAGGAGGGCAAACACCCAGGGATCGAAGCACCCTTTCAACTAGAGACCTACATGATAGGTTGTCTGTGCCAAACAAGAATGAGGAGCATCTTTCCCACAAACAGTTCCATCAGTCCAACAGTCATGGAATCCGGGACCCCCAGAAGGGGCAAATCATTGTGGAGCGACCATGGCTCGAGATCTTTGTTTGGTGCGTGTTATGTTTAATGATTAGTACTTCCATCAAGAAGTTTTTCAAGTATTGATGCATTTTGAAGTATGCAGCAGGGCCATCCCCCAATTCAGATATGTCAAGTTCTTCTCCATTTAAATGTTCACGAGCTCTGTCCATGTGGTGCTGCATGAAGACAGCTCGCGATATAAGTCTATACATTTTTTTATCAGTTGCCTGCAGGCTACTTTGCATATTTAGGAGCAATGTACAGATATCTAGGGAGCCTATGTTGGTGCCCCCCTCACCCTTAGGAAGAGAGGCACCATCCTCATCATCACTTTTTGCTGCTGTTTTTTTTTCTGTTCAAAAACTGGTCATGGGCTGCTGATGATCAGTTTAATCCATTTGGTATGCTGCGGGATGGTAAGAAAATGCATCAGCGACTGTGCCAGAAGTAAGAGTGCCGGAGCAAGTCCTGCGGTCCAAGATTTTCCAGGAGAATAATGAGAGGAACAAACCCAGATCTCAAGGGGCCTACTGCGTTAAATCACAGTTGAACATGATGGTGGATAATCCAAACAATCTATAGAGTGTTATTAGTGTATAAACTCTAGGCCAAAGAACCTTCCACAGTGCTAGTGTTACTATAGTGGCGCAGGGATGGCTCACCTATAAGCGCGGGTACAGCCCGCAGTGCCACAGGACAGTTGTGTCGATCCAAGTCCCCTGTGTTGAGGCAGGTGATCACACAGTGGTCCACACAACCTGCAGTGAGTCAGCATGCCGCAGGAGCCCCTGTGCACCCCAGCTGCGGCCACAAGACTACAGTAGCCACAGCAGCACCCAAACCCGGACGGTCAGCCTCTCACCTTGCTGTGCCACTCCACCCCATGACAGGCGCCAAGGTCTCACTGCTGCTAGGCCTACTCAGGTCCCAGGAAGTAGGCTTGTAGCCCGCAGGAATTCACAAAGAGGCAGCTCCGGTGACCCGAGCGGTTGTTGCGGGCCTGCCCTAGCCACACTGCACAGCACACATCCCTGGTTTCCAGCTGTCCAGGCATGCCTACACACCATCTTCCATCACCCTGCAGAGGGTATTAGTTAGGCTCCCTTTGCCTAGCGTCAGGTAGGTGATTGAGGCAGGTCAGTGGACGACCTCCGCAGTGGAACACAACCGGCTAGGCTGCAGTTTCACAGTACCATGACTGAGTTCTGCTAGGAGGAAGTATCATACCACACTGGATGCAGGAATAAGTAGAGTGAGTGCTCTTTAGTGGATGTGCCTTTCAGGGTGAGCCCAAAATTAAACACTTTTAAATGTCAGAGAAACTTGCAGAAACACAACCTCTCCATGGAACTCCCCATTCCAAGCTATCAATATGGTAATACCTTGAATACCTTGGGTGGGCATTCTGTTACTGATCTGTGGTCGTGCAGGTCAATTTCATGAATCTCTAAATTAATTTGAGGAGGTATAGTAAACAAACTGAACACCACGGTTAACTCATTACCCATAATGTGCAATCATAAATATACTATGTCAAAATATTTTAAACTGGGTTTATGCAACAGCAAATACATATTCAAGAATCACAGATCAATGGCAGGGATGATTTAAATATATGAGTAAGTGAATGTGTTTCAAAGGATGCATCATGGAATAGACGAAAAATGACCTTGGAGAGATGGTACTTCAAGTCTTGGGAGTAGACTTGACTAAAGGAGCAAGAGTCATAAAGAATTAATAAGGGCTGCCTAAATCAGAGAACAGAGTGTTGAACGTGTGAAGGGAATAGCCAGGAATAGATCATACTAAGTACCCAATTCTGTGCACAAGACTTAAGTCTTAAATGACTCAGCAAAACAAAGATGGTCATGAAATCGAACCTTGGAACCAGGCTCTCGTCTCTCATTGATAATGGGCAACGGGTATCTCTAGTTCTCTCTCTGCATGGTAAGCATGAGCAAATCAGTGCCAAACAGGATATTCTTCAGCTTTTCACAAACATATATCAACAGACTGATTATGCTAACCTCTTCAAGTGATTTTTTCTCAATTGTCTGATCCAGCTTCTGGTCAGCAACATTTGTTATATATAAAATAAAATTATGTTATATATAAAATAAAATTATGTGTGGGGTAATTTGGCATTTGGAAATCATTGAAGTTTATCTGATGTGGTCACTGGGTTTCTAATGCCCCTTACCTCCTTACCCCCTTACATTGTGGATGGAGTCATAAGTGCAAGTGAGAAGATAATTTTAAGAAATAGGGCTATGGGAATACCTTCACAAGAATTACATTTGGGTGATGGGAAATTGTAATAGTATATACATAACATAAAATATGATGGAAGGAATGATTACAATTAGTCTAACCACTGGCAGTCGCTTGGTGTAGCATTCCAACCCATCATTCTTTTGTCCACCTTGCCAATTCAGATTAAACCTAGTGATATGCAAAATAACGATTGGCTAAGACTCTGCCCTGAGTAATTAACAATAGCTGAAATTAGTTAAAGCGTTCTATCCAGCACTTTTTTGTATACTACTGTATACAAATCGTTGTTGAAATTAACAGATTTCTAGAAAAAGATGCGGTAATAAAATAGACAAGTGAAGAGGTAGAGATTGAACGATTTGGAATTAAGAGCTAAAGCAGTGAGCTTCTTTTAGGATGCGAAGAGGAAGACAATGAGCACGAATTACATACAATCGCTTTTTAACTGAAGATACTTAACAATATGAGCAATTCTATAAATTAGGTCTACTTTTAGGAAGTCTAAGCTGATGCAATTTAGTTTGAAATAACTGGAAAATGTTTTAGACTATTATCATAAGAGCAGTATATATATTCGAGAATAAAACTACTTACTGTGTCCTTTGTGCCCTCTTCACCATCCACTGCACTAGGAGGCAGACTCTAAAGGCAAAAGAAAAAGTCAGAAAGAATTGTTATGAATGTCAAACTAGGAAAATTAATGTACAGTTTTCACAAGTGCAATCATAGTCTCTATAAAACACATGACTGCAGTGGCACCTTTATTTAGATAAGGCCAGATCCACGTAAAAGTAGTGTTAAGTGTGATGTACATTTTTAGGTTGAAAAACTACTTGTGCAAATGTCGTAAAAACCTGTGGAAACACTATTTCTGTTTTGTGCACCCCAGTCTAAGCTACAACTTGTGTTAATACCTTAAATACAATGTGTGGGAATCCTATTACTAATTCATGGTACTGTTACTTATTTGTGTGACTCTCAAATGGGACTGAAGGTGTAAATATGAGGACTGAACACCAATATTAACTCATTCCACATAATGAGGGCCAGTGAATAAGGAATTGTCCGGTTTTTCGGAGACAAAATACCCTGAAACTGAGTTTATGGAACAGCAAGTACATATCCACAAATCACAGAAGAGCAGCTCAGAGGATGACACTGTATTTGAAAGGCCACATGTAGAAAAAGATGAAAAATTAGATTTGACAAATGGAACCTTATATGGGAAATTGGTCGCTTTACTAGCATTCAAAGAATTATCTTGGCATATATTTACTGATTTAAAATATCAGATGCTCTCAAAAGTTCTGGAAACTCTGGAGAAAGTCTACAATTATTTTATATACAGACTGTGGTAAAGTGGGGGTCCTGTTGTGGGACATGGGGAATTTCCAGAATATAAAACCCAACGAGTTTGAGTTCTTAGTAGGAGGAAGAAAATAAGTATGAAGAACATTGAGCAGCCTCTCGACTTGAGATACGTAACAAGAAAAACATTGACTTAATTGTGTTCTGCTTTTAGGAATTCCAGTCTAATGCGCCTTACCCATACTGAATTGGAAAGAGTTTTGGGGATTTTAATATAAAAGCAATATAACACAATTACTTACTACATTCTAGACGGGCTCTTCACTTTCCACATTACTGGGAAGGGGCTTCTTACAGTGCCTCTGTGTTTCCCCCTCCCACCACCCGATGGTCCAGCCGTCACCTCCACAGCCCAGTAAGTGCTTTTGGAATATTTGGGTGTATGTATGAATGTATGATTATTTGTGCCTGTGTGGAAAGGGTGTGCCAAAGTTAGTGTGGATACGTGCTTGAGAACCGTTGGTGTGAGTATGTGTGCTTGTCAATGGATGGGTGTGAGTGAGAGTGAGCATGTGTGTGCTCTTGTGAGTTGATGGGTGAAAGTGATAATGCACATGTGTTACCGCTCCATAAGTTGTAAAAATCACAAGCTACCATTGGTTGTTGCTAAGGAGCAGAATCATTGCACACAAAATAAATCTATATGTGTTTTCAAATGTGTTCATCAGCAAAGCCATGAAGGTGAAGAGGGTGGAGAGTCAAACCAGAGAACCAGGTCCTACTCTGTTGTAGATGATGGGAAAAGTGTCCCTCAAATTATTTCATTCTGTGTGAGCATCATTGATTCTATGCCGAACAGGACACACTCAGGTTTTTCACAACTGTATACCAACGAAATGGATATATTAACCTCTTTGAGTGATGTTTCATCGCTTCTCTGATCAAGTTGCTGACCGGTAACATCGGGAGTGGATGGCTAAAAAAAAGAAGAAAAAACACCAGATCCCCAAGTTTTATAAAATTATGTCTTGGTGTGAGGGTGTGGAGCAAGACAACATTTTCTCAAAAGGAGCGAAGGATACAGTCTCTAATTAAACACCAACATACATATGCATAGTGTAGCCTGAAAAACTTCAAAGGCCGCGGTGGCTCACCGTGGGAGTGCTGTGGGGGGGTGGGGCGGGCAGGGGAGGGGCTTGGTGGGGGGTAGTGCAGTCCAACATATGACAGACAGGAGTAAGGTAAGTAAGTAAATAAATAAAACAATTTACCTAACACATGCTGCATCGCCGAGTTAGTGATGCAGAGTCCGTCATATGTTGAACTGCACTACCCCCCCACCCAGCCCTTCCCCCACCCGCCGCACCACCCCGCAGCACTCCCACGGCGAGCCGCCACTGTTCAAAATAGCATGAGTGGAAGAGAAACCATAGGAACATCCAGTTTCCCCTCTATTGTTGATGTCCTTGATATGGTTGAAAATGTGCAATAATGGGGTGCACCTGGGTAAATTGTCTTCCCCACACCCTCAAAAACTGGAAAAAGTTTACAATACTTGTTTATACATACTGTGGATGAAGTGTTTAAGTGGAGACGCATGAATGGAAAGGGGGAGAGTGGAGACATAAAGCTCATGGAGTAAGTCTTCAAGTGTTGCAGGAGGAAGACAATTAGCACAAATGACATTGATCAGTTTCTTGAATGGAGATAGGGTACAAAATGAACAGTTATAGAATTGTGTTCTGCTTTGGGTAAATTCTCTCCAGTGTGCCAAGCCCACACTGACTAGGGAAGGGCTTTTTGGATTTTATTATCCAAAACCATAACTACTTACTCTGTCCTGGATTGCGTCATCGCTTTCCACAGCACTAGGATGCGGGCTCTAATGGTAAAAGAGAACGTCAGAAAGAATCACATTTTTGTTGTACAAATGCCACATCAGTTACAGAGGAAAAACATGGCAAGTATGCACAAACCCCCTCACAGCAAGTTCAGCACTATTCTAGGATAGATCGGACCGTATCCAAATAAGGTTGAGGAGAATATTGGGCGAGTCGGAGATGTTTAGATTGCACATGAGGAAACTATATCTGTGCATGAGACCTAAAAACCTGGTGTATGTGGTGAAGACCTTATCGTTCTTGTATATATCAAATATTATCTTTATAAGAAAGACGACACAGTTGTGGAGGCTAAGAACTCATGATTATTTATAATTTTGTCTCATACAGGAATATATTGCATTTGTGAAGTTGTAATACAACACTATAACCAGGGAAACTAATTCTGTCAGCACCGGCAAACGGTTGGTGTCAACTCCATATTAGTATAAGACAGAAATTGAGTTAATAGAAAAGAAAGTATATTTCAAGAAATAATGGTTCAACGGTTGCTAGGTCATATATGCAACAAAATAAACGTGTGCAACTTTGAAATCCCACGTGATGGAAAACATTAAAAATCCCCCCAGGCAGATGTACCTCCAAATCAACTGGGTGAATGGTACTCGAGGGGCCAGAGTCTTACCAAAACGACAAATGCTGAAACATCTGAACTGTTTGAAGGATGAATAGATAACTGAAGTGGAAAGCCTGGAACACTTTTTACTAAGAGGCTGAATCATTGCACAAAAAATAAGCCTGTATGTGCTTTGAAAAGTGTGCATCAGCAAATCCAAAAAACGTATGGTTAGTCACAGGTATGTTTTAACAGAGTGAATATTCTGACCTTATCGGGTGACGTTTCCTTAGATGTATGAAGCAGCTTCTGGTAGGCCTCATCAAAGGTAAGTTTCTGGAAGAAGCGAAACAATAACATTTAGAAGGATGTAAAACTATGTGTGTACCTCATTTTACAAATCGTTTTCTCAAAACCATTGAATTTTATCTGATGTGAATACTGGTTCCCAATGTCTTCGACCTCCTCGCCCTTCATGGTGCAGTCTTGAGTCAAGTAGCCAAAAGAGAATGTGGAGAAATAGAAGGATGTAAATAGTGAAAAAAATGATTTGACTAAAATGGTCAACTGTGTGTGCATTCAAAGGGTCGTCTCCAGCGGCGGCTGCTGCAGGTGGGAGAGGTGAGACTAGGTGAGGGGGGATTTCGAGAGACGACCACGAGGGGAAATGATTTATTTATTTAATTTTCCCTCATGGTCATCTCTCGAAATCCCCCCTCACCTGGCCACACCGCCTCACCGCTCTTACCTGCAGCTGCCGTGGCTGGACCGTCTCTGGGAACTAATTGGAAAATAGATAATGTTGGACCAATCGGAGGCTTGATCTGACTGATAATGAGTGGGGTATTTCTATACCCCATTCCACCCCTCCGACCCCCTTGTTGACAGTGAGAAGTTGTTCGGAAGTGGAACCTTTTCTTACAGAAGGCAGCAGGAATCATTTAAAAAAGAAAGCCTTGGACAGACCTCAGGCCTGCGCATCAAAAGAGGCGAAACGTGTGTTGGCTGTGCAGACCTTCAAGATGATTTTATATACGAATAGATTAATCTACTTCATTGAAGAATTTAGCATGCTTACCTAATTGACGAATTTCAAGACATGTAATATAGAATGTTTAGCATTTGTAATCAAAAAGTATTTCTGTTATCATGAGGAGGTGGCTTACTCATCTCCCAAATGGGAATCACTTACCAACTACTATACAATAGTGTAGTGGTACGGTAGGGCCTTCATACATTAGATCCAAGGAGTGGCGCCTGCTATATCTTTCTTGTGAGTATGTGAGGGAAGATAAAATGCTCAGTGAATCCAGTGAAAGAAATATTTGGATTGGGAGGCAAAGTACTAATACTCTAAATTGGGGGTGCCATTCCATGCCTGGAGTAAGGCTGTATCAGCATGGCTCAACGTATTCTAGCCTGTTTGTTGGCTCATGCAAAAGTAATACATAGGTAAAGCCGTCTGGGGAGGAAACGTCTGCTATGCTAGAGAAAGAATGGGTGGAGCCTAGTGTAGTGTCTGCTGCTTGATTTTGTGGACTGTTGGGCCATAATTAGCATGTATAACTAGTGCAGAATCTCGGTATATATGTATTCCGAGATAAAGTGTTGGATTATGACACAAAAAAATCGGGAAGTTTATAATTTGTTGGGATACAGGGCACGTCAGTGGACCATCATGGACCTATCCCAGTTAATTTGAAGTCCAAAGAATTGTCCAGGTTTAATTATCTCTTAGAACAGGGTTTTGGTTACCCACAGGATTTACCTTTTACAGTATTATGTCGCTGGCATATAAGGATGTAAGAAAGGCCTGCTGTGACTTTTGAACAGCAATTGACAGCAGAAAAATAGCGTGCCGGACCCTAGAATTTAGCATACGAGCTATGATAGGTCTAGATGGTGCTGCTGGAGGAGGGCAAACACCCAGGGATCGAAGCACCCTTTCAACTAGAGACCTACATGATAGGTTGTCTGTGCCAAACAAGAATGAGGAGCATCTTTCCCACAAACAGTTCCATCAGTCCAACAGTCATGGAATCCGGGACCCCCAGAAGGGGCAAATCATTGTGGAGCGACCATGGCTCGAGATCTTTGTTTGGTGCGTGTTATGTTTAATGACTAGTACTTCCATCAAGAAGTTTTTCAAGTATTGATGCATTTTGAAGTATGCAGCAGGGCCATTCCCCAATGCAGATATGTCAAGTTCTGCTCCATTTAAATGTTCACGCGCTCTGTCCATGTGGTGCTGCATGAAGACAGCTCGCGATATAAGTCTATACATTTTTTTATCTGTTGCCTGCAGGCTACTTTGCATATTTAGGAGCAATGTACAGATATCTAGGGAGCCTATGTTGGTGCCCCCCTCACCCTTAGGAAGAGAGGCACCATCCTCATCATCACTTTTTGCTGCTGTTTTTTTTTCTCTACAAAAACTGGTCATGGGCTGCTGATGATCAGTTTTATCCATTTGGTATGCTGCGGGCTGGTAAGAAAATGCATCAGCGACTGTGCCAGAAGTAAGAGTGCCGGAGCAAGTCCTGCGGTCCAAGATTTTCCAGGAGAATAATGAGAGGAACAAACCCAGATCTCAAGGGGCCTACTGCGTTAAATCACAGTTGAACATGATGGTGGATAATCCAAACAATCTATAGAGTGATATTAGTGTATAAACTCTAGGCCAAAGAACGTTCCACAGTGCTAGTGTTACTATAGTGGCGCAGGGATGGCTCACCTATAAGCGGGGGTACAGCCCGGAGTGCCACAGGACAGTTGTCTCGATCCAAGTCCCCTGTGTTGAGGCAGGTGATCAC
Organism: Lissotriton vulgaris; assembly: GCF_964263255.1. Taxonomy (NCBI): domain Eukaryota; kingdom Metazoa; phylum Chordata; class Amphibia; order Caudata; family Salamandridae; genus Lissotriton; species Lissotriton vulgaris. The sequence continues at coordinate 545,942,019 of NC_141699.1, read as the reverse complement.
ACAGTGGTCCACACAACCTGCAGCGAGTCAGCATGCCGCAGGAGCCCCTGTGCACCCCAGCTGCGGCCACAAGACTACAGTAGCCACAGCAGCACCCAAACCCGGACGGTCAGCCTCTCACCTTGCTGTGCCACTCCACCCCATGACAGGCGCCAAGGTCTCACTGCTGCTAGGCCTACTCAGGTCCCAGGAAGTAGGCTTGTAGCCCGCAGGAATTCACAAAGAGGCAGCTCCGGTGACCCGAGCAGTTGTTGCGGGCCTGCCCTAGCCACACTGCACAGCACACATCCCTGGTTTCCAGCTGTCCAGGAATGCCTACACACCACCTTCCATCACCCTGCAGAGGGTATTAGTCTGTCCCCGTTGCCTAGCGTCAGGTAGGTGATTGAGGCAGGTCAGTGGACGACCTCCGCAGCGGAACACAACCGGCTAGGCTGCAGTTTCGCAGTACCATGACTGAGTTCTGCTAGGAGGAAGTATCATACCACACTGGACGCAGGAATAAGTAGAGCGAGTGCTCTTTAGTGGATGTGCCTTTCAGGGTGAGCCCAAAATTAAACACTTTTAAATGTCAGAGAAACTTGCAGAAACATAACCTCTCCATGGAACTCCCCATTCCAAGCTATCAATATGTTAATACCTTGAATACCTTGGGTGGGCATTCTGTTACTGATTTGTGGTCGTGCAGGTCAATTTCATGAATCTCTAAATGAATTTGAGGAGGTATAGTAAACAAACTGAACACCACGGTTAACTCATTACCCATAATGTGCAATCGTAAATATACTATGGCAAAATATTTTAAACTGGGTTTATGCAACAGCAAATACATATTCAAGAATCACAGATCAATGGCAGGGATGATTTAAATATATGAGGAAGTGTTTCAAAGGATGCATCATGGAATAGACGAAAAGGGACCTTGGAGAGATGGTACTTCAAGTCTTGGGAGTAGACTTGACTAAAGGAGCAAGAGTCATAAAGAATTAATAAGGGCTGCCTAAATCAGAGAACAGAGGGGTGAACGTGTGAAGGGAATAGCCGGGAATAGATCATACTGAGTACCCAATTCTGTGCACAAGACTTTAGTCTTAAATGACTCAGCAAAACAAAGATGGTCGTGAAATCGAACCTTGGAACCAGGCTCTCGTCTCTCATTGATAATGGGCAACGGGTATCTCTAGTTCTCTCTCTGCATGGTAAGCATGAGCAAATCAGTGCCAAACAGGATATTCTTCAGCTTTTCACAAACATATATCAACAGACTGATTATGCTAACCTCTTCAAGTGATTTTTCCTCAATTGTCTGATCGAGCTTCTGGTCAGCAACATTTGTTATATATAAAATAAAATTATGTTATATATAAAATAAAATTATGTGTGGGGTAATTTGGCATTTGGAAATCATTGAAGTTTATCTGATGTGGTCACTGGGTTTCTAATGCCCCTTACCTCCTTACCCCCTTACATTGTGGATGGAGTCATAAGTGCAAGTGAGAAGATAATTTTAAGAAATAGGGCTATGGGAATACCTTCCCAAGAATTACATTTGGGTGATGGGAATTTGTAACAGTATATACATAACATAAAATATGATGGAAGGAATGATTACAATTAGTCTAACCACTGGCAGTCGCTTGGTGTAGCATTCCAACCCATCATTCTTTTGTCCACCTTGCTAATTCAGATTAAACCTAGTGATATGCATAATAACGATTGGCTAAGACTCTGCCCTGAGTAATTAACAATAGCTGAAATTAGTTAATGCGTTCTATCCAGCACTTTTCTGTATACTACTCTATAAAAATCGTTGTTGAAATTAACAGATTTCTAGAAAAAGATGTGGTAATAAAATAGACAAGTGAAGAGGTAGAGATTGAACGATTTGGAATTAAGAGCTAAAGCAGTGAGCTTCTCTTAGGATGCGAAGAGGAAGACAATGAGCACGAATTACATTGAATCGCTTTTTAACTGAAGATACTTAACAATATGAACAATTCTATAAATTAAGTCTACTTTTAGGAAGTCTAAGCTGATGCAATTTAGTTTGAAAAAACTGGAAAATGTTTTAGACTGTTATCATAAGAGCAGTATATATATTCGAGAATGAAGCTACTTACTGTGTCCTTTGTGCCCTCTTCACCATCCACTGCACTAGGAGGCAGACTCTAAAGGCAAAAGAAAAAGTCAGAAAGAATTGTTATGAATGTCAAACTAGGAAAATGAATGTACAGTTTTCACAAGTGCAATCATAGTCTCTATAAAACACATGACTGCAGTGGCACCTTTATTTAGATAAGGCCAGATCCACGTAAAAGTAGTGTTAAGTGTGATGTACATTTTTACGTTATAAAACTACTTGTGCAAATGTCATAAAAACCTGTGGAAACACTATTTCTGTTTTGTGCACCCCAGTCTAAGCTACAACTTGTGTTAATACCTTAAATACAATGTGTGGGAATCCTATTACTAATTCATGGTACTGTTACTTATTTGTGTGACTCTCAAATGGGACTGAAGGTGTAAGTATGAGCACTGAACACCAATATTAACTCATTCCACATAATGAGGGCCAGTGAATAAGGAATTCTCCGGTTTTTCGGTGACAAAATACCCTGAAACTGAGTTTATGGAACAGCAAGTACATATCCACAAAACACAGAACAGCAGCTCAGAGGATGACACTGTATTTGAAAGGCCACATGTAGAAAAAGATGAAAAATTAGATTTGACAAATGGAACCTTATATCTCAGTGTTGGACTGCCCTGTGGGAGCAGCAGTGAAACAGTGGGTAAAGACTGACCACACCACAGCATTGAGGTGTAAATAGATAAGACAAAGGGAATAGTCTGGGACAGTTTTTATTTTGTACGGTGTACCAAAGCCAATACACAAGGCAAAAGTCTCTTTGTGCTCTGAATTGTGTGCATCAGCACAGCCTAGAAGGTCCCTACAATGAAGAATTTAACAAAGGAACCAAGGGAACCAGGTCCTTGTCTGTGGTAGATAATGGTCAAAATGTGTCTCTACCTCTCTCTTTGTGTGATAAGCATTAGTGCCTCAGTGCCGGTCATGATATCTTTACGGTTTGCACAAATGCATTTCAACAGGCTGAGTATGCTAACCTGTTTAATTGATGTTTCCTCAGTTTCTTGATCTGGCCTCTGGTTGGCAATATCAGGAGGTGGTGGCTGGAGGAAACAAAAAAGAAACACACCTAACATTTACAACAAGACTCAATTAGGTGTGCTCCTTATTTCCACTTTACTTTCACAAATCCATCCAATTTGATCTGTGATGAATATTGGTGTCTGAGGCCCTTGACCTCTTTTTCATTGGTGACAGATATATGAGCGAAAGCCAAACAATAATTTTAAGAAATGGAGGTATGTCAATACCATTGCAAAGATTTAATTCCACTGATGGGAAATTGAGAACTCAAAGTCTTGTCTTGGTATACAATAGTTCTTAAAAATAGCAGATGTCATGGAAAGCTCATGAAAATCTGGAAAAAGTTTACAACACTATTATATACCAACTGAGGATGAAGCGTAAAAGTGGTGAATCAGGGGTTACGTGAAAGGTGAGAAGTATGGTATATAGAGGTAAAGGAGTTAAGAGTCAAGGGGAGTTAGGGGAATGAAAATATGCATGAATGACAGTGAATGGTCTTTAGAGTGGCAATATGTAACAAGGTGAATGGCCAAGCAATAATACTCAGTTTAAAAAAAAATCCTCTCTAAGCAACTTAATCTACACTGAACTGGGAACATTGTTAGATTTTAGTATAAAAACAGTATAAATATTAGAGAAGTAACTGCTTACTATGCCCTTCATGGCCTTTTCCCTATCCACTACAGTTGGAGGCCGACTCTAATGGTAAAAGAGATAGCCAGAAAGAGCTCTCCATAAAAAACAAACTATGGTAATTATTGAACGTTTTCTCAGGTTCAATTTTAGTCTCTATGATCAAATCAAGTGCAGTGATGTCCTTATGTCCACAAGGTCAGACCCACATAAAAGCAGTGTTGAACATGCTGTAAGGGTATTATACGATTCAGAAAAGGGGGTGGTGATGGACAGAGTATCTGAATTAGGCAGAACACTCGTACCCAGTCAACAGATCAGGGCTTGATCCATCACCGTTTTTTAGCTCACTGCACCATCCCAGCTCAGAACCTGGCTACATGCAAATGAGTCTGTCCCTGGCCCAGTGCATCATGGGAATAGGGCAGACCAAACTACCAAGCCAATTCTTTTACTGGAAAGGAAACAAGCTTCCGGGGACTGGTTTCTGGCATTACAGCCGTCTTCGGCCCGGCTTGCTTGAATCCTGATGGTGCAGGGAGCAAGGGACTCATGTCTGAGCATACCCTTCCACGCTTATGGTGGACAAAACGATTCAGAAAAGGGGGTGGTGATGGACAGAGTATCTGAATTAAGCAGAACACTCGTACCCAGACAAGGGTATTATACTGCATTTGTGAACCAATAATACAGCCTGACATAATATGGAAGGTAATCATTTTATCACAAATAACAGTTAATCCTAATTCCACATTGTTTCTGAAAATGCCTTTTTATTATCTTGTTTAGGTCAAGCAGAAATCATAGCATAGTTCTGGCGCTCATGTCAACACCCTTACCAAATCCATCAAGTGCAAAGAAAACAAGCATTAAAAATGCAATCGGGCTCGGATTTATTTGAGTTTGAGCTAATGGCATTGTAAATGGCAATGTCTTTTCGCCATGTGTTATGGAGTGTGTGCATGTGGTGTGTAGTGGAATTATGTGGGTTGGATTGTAATTTTAGCAATGGTGGCATGCTGTACTTTAGATGAATATGTTTGAAAGTAAAGTGTACCATACTGCGATTGCTACAATAGTTAATTGTGGATGCGTTAACAATTGATGCGTGCACTGATGGCTGGTGGTGTGTGTGCTTGATGGAAGAGTGCTCTGCCGGCTGGAGGTGTGTGTGCCTGGTGGAAGGGTGCACTGACGGCTGGTGGGTGTGTGCTTGGTAAAAGCGTGCACAGATGGCTGATGGTGTGTGTGTTTGGTGAAAGCGTGCACTGACGGTTGCTGGTGAGTGCGCCTTGTAAAAGCATGCACTGACGGCTGGTGTTGTACGCCTGGTGGTGTTTGTGCTTGGTGAAAGAGTGCATTGATGGCTGGTGGTGTTTGGCCCTGGTGAAAGCATGCACTGACAGCTGGTGGTGTGTTGTTGTGTGTGTGGTTGTGTGTGTAGTGGTGAGTCTGTGGGGGGTGAGTCTGTGGGGGTGAGTGTGTTGTAGTGAGTGGTGATGAGTGCGTGGTGGTGAGAGAGTGGTGTGTGTGTGGTGTGTGTGTGTGGTATCTGTGTGTGGTGTATGTGTGTGTGGTGTGTATATGGTGTGTGTGTGGTGTGTGTGTGTGTGGTATGTGTGTGTGGTGTATGTGTGTGTATGGTGTTGTTATTATTTGGTTTGAGAAAGCAGGGACAGAGACCTGCCTACTGTAATGGTGTCCAGCGCATATTTTTCAGAGTTGAAGCTAGACAGTCAAAGCCTTTATATCCGCGAAACCAGCTTCGGGTTAAAGGGTAGAAAGCTCCCTCATCGAATCAGATTCCTTTTTTACTTTTCATTTTGGGTCCATGGTTGGTCCGCAAACCTGGGATTCCGCCCTTATATATCCAATTTTTTAACTCTTTCAAGCCCACCAGGCACATTTGTACCTAATTTCTTCAAAATGACACAAATTTACACCAAAGGCACTCTCTTAAATACAGTTCTGCTTTCATGCCATGTTTGGTGAAATTTGCTCAGGTGTGTTTTTTCTTTTTGTTGCGTTGAGCTAGAATCCTATGGGAGTTAAAATCGGAAATGTCACCAGTTTAACACCCTTTTCTTTCCTACAAACCTCTGACTTCCATCCAGTTCCCGCTGATAATCACCCCCTTTCTCTGGTACTCACCTACACCCCTCTCAGATTCACCCAGCTCCCCATGAAAGTCACCCACTTTCCTTCTGATAACCAGACACCACCCTCAAATATTCACCCACATCCATCTGACATTTACCCTGCTGCTTCTGATAATCACATATCTCTCTCTCATTTTGAGTCCGCCCCTCACTAGCAAACACTGTGTCCCTTCGGAAATGGCAAACTCTCTCCCAAAAAGCAGTCGAGGAACTCCCTCCCTGGTAATCACCCAGACTAGCTCAACATTTATCAAAACGTAGCTCCTCACCGATAACTGCTTCCTCTAAAATGTACGTCCCCCCCATATATTAATCATGGCCCCCCCACTTGCCTTGGCCATGTGACAATCAGTCAGTCTACACCCTTGCAGATCACCCGCTCCAGCCCTCTGAACACACAACTCCCCTTTGGACACCTCAGGTGGTTGCTGCAGTCTGTGTGGTTCTCCAATGCAAAATGTCACTCGAACCCAAACATCTACCAAAGGTGGCAGCTCATCATGAGGTTAGCGGCTGCTTTCCACCTTGTTTTTCAACCATGGAAGGAGGAAGCAGGCCACAAAATGTTGTGGTTTTGTGGTGCAATCTCCTTCCACTTACTGCAAAGTTAATAAAATAAGTGCCCAGCTTTACACCCAGTTCCTCGCCAGCCTCCCTTCCAATTGAGGCCTTGCCTGTTAATGACCCAGTATTGTCTGTTCTTCATCGCCCTACGTGATCGCCCTGTTCTATACTTTTTCAGCCTCCTCATCTGGTAATCACCTCCTTATGATAATAACTCTACCCTGGTGGTCACAAAGGCCCTGATCGGAGCTCCCCTCTGAAAATCACTCCCTTAATCACACAGTCCTATTGAGACACATCCTATACTGTCTGATCTGCATCCCCCTTCATGATCCTATGTTCCATACTCACCCAGGCCCTCACCTGATACTCATCCCTTGTTTGATAATTACTCTATACTAATGATCACACGACGCCCTGATAATCCCTCCTGCAATCAAACACCTCACTGATAATCATCCTGTCCTACCTAATCTACCTCAACCCTACATGATTCCAAGTTCTATACTCACCCGGCCCCCTCATCTGACACTCACCCCCTTATGATATTCACTCTGTCCTGCTGATCTCAGAGAGCCATGGTCCCAAGCTCCTCCCTGAGAACCACTCCTGTAATCAAACACCTCATTGATAATCATAGTCTGATCTTCATCAACATTTTGTGATCCTAAATTCCATACTCACCCAATCCCTCACCTGATACTCACCCCGCGTTTGATAATTAGTCTATACTGATAATCACAGGAGGCCCTGATCCCCGATAACCACTCCCACAATCACACAGACTCATTGATAAACATCCTGTATTATCTGATACTCATTCCCCCTTCATGATCCCAGGTTCCATACTCACCCAGCCCCTTATCTGATGCTCACCTCCTCTGTTGATAATCACTCTGACCTGATGATCACTGGTGGCCCTGAACCCAAGCTCCCCCCTGTTAATCACTCAACCCACCGATAATCATCCGATGAGCTACCAACTTCACAAATAATTGCCTGACTCTTTTCTGATAATCACCAATAGTTCTTCTGATAATCATCAGCCTGCTGTATTAGTCACCTATGCGCTGCCCAGTAACACCCCTCCATCTAATCACACCGCTTGTTTGACAGCACCATCTCTAATATTTGCTTTCGCTCTGTTCTGAAAAAAATCCCTTTTCATTTCTTTAATCAATATGTGTATGTATACATTGGTAATCTGTAAATGCTACATGCCAAGATGTTGGCAAAAATTTTAAATTACACACAGATAATAAAACCCGATCAAACAAAACACCCGCCCTGTCGCGCATCCTACATAATGTTAACCTTACATTGTATAAATTTGAACTATAATTTGTAAGAACAAAAAATGCAAACATATTACAGGGCATGGGTTCAAAATTTTTATTAAAGATCTCTCCATAAATATGGCAGTGTCTAAAAGTAAAAAAATCATTAACAGTAAAGTCCTAGGAATAGCGCACACATTTCCTAAATTGTGCCCAAGGAATCTCTCACTATAAATGAGAATTGTTCTATTCCGGTTTGCCTTATTTTTAAACACACATTTAAACTCTGTCTTTTGTAGACCCAGGCTCTCAAGCAGCAGCTACTCTAGTTAAAGCAGCGGCTAGAAATACCCGCCGGAGCGCTATACAAGTGTGCGAACCTGCCCACCCAGCGTAATCTGATAGTTACCTAACCTCGTCGCCGTCTGATATTCACACACCCCCTTCTGATAATCGGCCAAACTATCGTCAGTACCCGGGCAGCCATGAAAACCACCTGGTTCCTGTGCTAATCACCCGGGTCCTGTTTAAGAAAATAACCAGCAAGCACCTACGGTAATCTCTCAGCTCCTCTCTGATATACAGCCGGGCACCCCCACCCACACCGAATCCTCCTTTCTGATAATCGGTCAATCTCTGCGATAATCGCTTCGTCCACTCGAATGCCCCCTAGGCACCCCGCACTCCGCCTCTGATAATTGGACAGCACCCCTCTAGTAATCTCTCACCCCCCATTTATAACAGATATCCCATATTCCTTTTTTAAATTGTGTTTTATTATATTTTATTTTTACATCTTAGATCTTTCCCCTCCTGAGTTCTCTGCAATTATCATTATTGTTTATTATTTTAACAGCGCTGGGACGCTCGAGGGCAGCCATGCGCTTTATAAACCCAATTTCATTTCATTTCATTTCATTTCATAGTACACTTGTAATCTGACGCTTTTTTTTTGTTAAACTGGGCACTGCGCCCAGCTACCTTCTATTACTAACTCCGCAGTACAAACGGAGGAGCGGCCGGATAACTGTTATGCCACGCCGGGCCATGTGTGAAATTAGTGCATTTGAATTTTTCGGCCGTTTTATTTTTTTTAACGTTCTGGTGAGCGCGTGCGTGCTCGCCCGTGTACACACGTATGGAGGAAAATGAAGCCACCCTAAATATGGCAGAAACCCCAAACAATGAAGCAATAGAAATAGGGAGGGCTGGCATCGAAACGATAATTGATCCAAATCATGTCATAGGGATTGCGAATAGTGGTGAAGCACAGACACGAAAAGTGAATATTCTGACATGGAATGTAGCGGGTTTAGCAGGTAAATTTGATAACCCTGAATGGAGGAATGAGATCCAGGGATTTCATATCCTGGCATTTCAGGAGACATGGGCAGTCAGTGCGGCTCCATACCAAATAGAGGGCTATAAGTGCTTTTTTGTGCCCGCACAATAAGAGAGGCCGGGTAGAACTAGAGGAGGGTTGGCGGTCTATGTAGATCTAACATTAGAAGGTAAATGGACTGTACCATCTTGGACATCATTTACCCTGCAATCCGCTATATTCCAGAGCAGAGAATTGAGGGTGCAGTTTTTCAATTTTTATAATCCGGGACCTATAGATGGAAAAAATGGCGCTCTCAGTGAATTAGACGAAAAACTTACACATGAGGCTGAGCTAAAGAAGTTGGGGGGGGGGGTTCCAATGACAATAGTACTGGGCGACTTTAATTGTCACCTCTGCCCAGTTCTGATTCAGGACCATCCATATTGGGACGTTTGCCCCTTTAATGAGGGGCCTCACTGGGAACATAATCAGGAGGGCACACAATTAAATGCAATGATAGAAGCCCATTCATTAGCACATACGATGGACCTAATAACCCCAGAGGCAGAGGGGACATACGTACCAACCTTCAAAGGCAGAGGGAGTTCTACCATAATAGACTACATACTAATATCCTCCCTTGCCAAAAATAGAATTGTGATGGCTAAAACTAAATGGAGCCCCTTTAGTGACCATAACCCTCTCGTTCTGGAAATAAGACACACCTGTGGGGCGGGCAAACCCAAAGGGGGGGGAGAAATTAGCCTCCAAACAACAGATCAGGGAAGGCGACTTAAGTGGGCAAGGGTAGACTCTCAAGAGTTTTATAAATCTATAGTCCAAAATGGAAGAAAAGAGATAGGAGACTGTCTGGACCCCCTAAAAGAAGGTCCAGAATTAATGGAATCCTTCATAACCCTTACAAGCATAGTGGATAAAATGCTGGAAGTCAAAGGCCTGAGGAAAGAGCAGAAGAACCCACGCTGGTTCGATGAGAGCTGCTCCAAAGCATTAAGGGATCTAAAAGCCTGTCTTAAAGTTAAACCAAGGAATAAGACAGACGTGGCCACTTGTAGATTAAAATATAGAACCAAAGTAAAAGAGCGGAAGAAGCTGCTTCAAGCAGAAGTGTGGGCAGACCTTAGAGAGGCGGGAGAAAACAGGGATTTTGCAGAATTCTGGAAAATTGTAAATCGGCCCTGTTTTAACGAGAATTCTGCCCCTGTGATTAGTAATAACATCCTCCCAGAGGAATGGGTCAACCACTTCCAAGGGTTATACAACAAGTCACACCTAGCAATTCAGGAGGGCGAATGGCAGGGTACGCGGAGTGATAAAATAACCTTCTCGCTAGGGGAGATAACAAATGCAATTTGTGGGTTGACCCCAAACAAGGCCCCTGGTCCGGATGGTACCCCACCGGATCTATATAGAAGTAATATAGATCTATGGGCACCAATTTTAACAAGGGTGCTAAATGCAGCCATCAAATCTGGCCTACCACGCTCTTGGTCCACGGCACTGATTGTACCCATATTTAAACAAGCATTGGAAATGCAATAGGTTTTCAAGTAGGAAAGTTTGAGCTATAGGTGTTAATTATTTTTTTGTTTTTTATTTATGTGTTGTTTTTTCTAAATAGCTAAATTAATAGCTTTCTTCTTTACAAAGCCAATAGTTATAATTTTTCTAAATGTGACACCTCTAGCATTTGTAAAGCAACATGTTTTGTATTAACGGGACTTATATGTGACTTATATGTATTGATATAAAAAAAATCAATGGCTTTAAAAAACAATAATTAATACGTAAATAAAATGGATTTTATTTTATATTGCCAATAGCTTAAAGTGTATTAAATATATTTAGTGAAGATGCTGTGGTTGCGCTGAGTGAGGGTGAGGGGTTGAGGGTGAGGGTGGGTGAGGGTGAGTGAGGGGTTGAGGGTGAGTGAGGGTGAGGGGTTGAGGGTGAGGGGGTGAGGGTGAGGGGGTGAGGGGTTGAGGGTGAGTGAGGGTGAGGGTGAGGGGTTGAGGGTGAGTGAGGGTGAGGGGTTGAGGGTGAGTGAGGGTGAGGGGTTGAGGGGTTGAGGGTGAGTGAGGGTGAGTGAGGGTGAGGGGTTGAGGGTGAGTGAGGGTTAGTGAGGGTGAGGTGTTGAGGGTGAGTGAGGGTGAGGCGTTGAGGGTGAGTGAGGGTGAGTGAGAGTGAGTGAGGGTGAGTGAGAGTGAGGGTGAGTGAGGGTGAGGGGTTGAGGGTGAGTGAGGGTGAGGGGTTGAGGGTGGGTGAGGATGAGTGAGGGTGAGGGTGGGTGAGGGGTTGAGGGTGAGTGAGGGTGAGGGGTTGAGGGTGAGTGAGGGTGAGGGTGGGTGAGGGTGAGTGAGGGTGGTGGGTTGAGGGTGAGGGGATGAGGGTGAGTGAGGGTGAGGGGTTGAGGGTGAGTGAGGGTGAGGGGGTGAGTGAGGGTGAGGGGTTGAGGGTGGGTGAGGGTGAGTGAGGGTGAGGGGTTGAGGGTGGGTGAGGGTGAGTGATGATGAGTGAGGGTGAGTGAGGATGAGGGTGAGTGAGGGTGAGTGGTTGAGGTTGAGGGGTTGAGTGTGAGTGAGGGTGAGGGTGAGGGGTTGAGGGTGAGTGAGGGTGAGGGTGAGTGAGGGTGAGGGGTTGAGGTTGAGGGTGAGGGGTTGAGGGTGAGGGTGGGTGAGGGGTTGAGGGTGAGTGAGGGTGAGGGTGAGTGAGGGTGAGTGAGGGTGAGGGGTTGAGGTTGTCGTATTACAAGCTGTGCTGTCATCTATGTGTGTACTCTGGAAAGGGAATTGCTGCACACTGTGTTTTTTTTTATTGTCTCAATCAGCGTTTGCTTTGAGCAACGCATCAACTGGGTGGTTGTCAGTGCCCATAATGTTTCTTGGGCGTGTTTTTACATGCCGCCTACATGCGGTGTGCGACAACTTAAGGGACACACGCAATGCTTTTGACTACTTGGTCTTCTTATCGGGTGGCCAGAGGGGGCCTTCAGAGGTGAGACAAATATTGTTATTTATTTCTTAATTATTGCAGATGACTTGACTGGGGGCGGTTTAGCCGCTGCGGCTTGACGTCTGAGTCACGAGCCACTCTGAGCGCGCACAGACTGACCTGCTCCATGGGGTCACATGAAGGTGCTGCAGGGACTTCTTTGTCGTCTCAGTTGCAAGGCAGCACTGCGAGCCACCAATGGACTTGTTTCAGCATGCTCCCACCTTCAGCCACCCAACGCTGTTGTGACTGCGTGCCCACATTTTGGTGTTGGAGGCAGCACAGAAGCACAAGAGCTGCGGAGTGACCCGTATTGTCTTTAGCCTGTGTCCGATCAAGTTCGGCCAACCGCAAGCTGTGGGAGTAAAGAAGTACGGAAGTTTAAAGCCGACAGGGCATGTCGCAGGATCCTGGTGTACTTCTGCTCCGCACTTCGTTCTGGAGAAAAGGAACGATTTTGTAATGTACCAGTGTCTAGTGGCCACCTTTTTCAAACGTCTGACAGTGGATTTGCAATTAGACAGCTCAGAAACACACATTTGAGGCGATTTCATTCAAGCTCCCTGCTACGTAATGTTGACATTTTTCCAGTACATTCCTCTAGGGGTCACTACACGTGGGAGAAGAATTAAAAGACCAAAGAAAAACATTATAGGAAAGATGGGCCATTGTGGTATGACACAGGTGAGAGGTCGCTCACTGGTGAAGCGTTTTGTTGTTTTCAGTCATTCTTTTGTTTTCTTGCAAGTGAAAAAAAAAAACAAAAGAGAAAGCAGGGTAACCTGACCCAGGAGGGGGGAGGAGGGAGGAGAAATGCGTCTCGGCCGGAGCAGGGGGCGGAGCAGGGAGAGCGGGCTTTGGAATGTAATTCACACGGCCGGCCGGTCGTGAAACTGAAAGCATGGCCGGCCGGCCGTGAAAGCCTTTGATGCGGCAGGGGAAATGCGAGACGGCGGGAAGGGGAGGGGGCGGAGCGGGTAAACCAAGACGGACGTGCACGCGCTTTTAAGCTCAATGCGCATGCGCATTGAGCTTAAAAGTCACGGGCACTGCAAGGAATCGCCACGATTCCTTGCAAGTTGGGGAAAGAGTGGATAAGTCCCAATACTCTCGCTTGCTCGATGCGCATGCGCATCGACAGGCGAGACCTAAAAAGGGTCCAGGGATGACCCTAAGTGCTATAGGCCGATCTCGCTCATTGATGTTTCTGCTAAAATTATGGGGCGAGTGATTTTGAACAGGCTTATGGAGTGGACGGCGGAACATCATATCTTGGCAGAAATACAACACAGGTTTGTTTTGATTCTTTCGGAGAATCTTAAAAGTCCCGCAAGCCATCCCTGCTGAAATTGCCCAGGATGAATTAGGGATGCCATATATTTCTGATATTGTTAAACTAAGGCCAATTATGGCATGGAGGAGAACTTGGACTAACCCGGAGGCAGCTCTGACCAGGGAAATAATTACAGACTGCTTACAAAGAGACAAGGCCCTACAAATCCCCTGGTTGAAATATGTGAAAGACTCTTTAACAAGTATTGACCAGGGCCAGCTTTTTAATGATCCCTCCTTGATTGTAAATAGTTGTAAAATGAAGGTAAAAAAATTGCTTTTAGAAAAATATGTCGGTGACAGAAGAAGTTGTGGCCTGGCAAAGAAATCACTAGCAGCCTATGACCTTGTAAGAAATGGAGGGGGAATGGAATCCTATCTGTTTCTTATGTATAGCCAAAATGATCGGTTTTTAATGTGCCGTTTTAGGCTCAATTGGTTACCAAATATTTTAGCTTACCCTGCAGGTTTTACCGTATCAATTGAGCAGAAGGGTGCCTGCGGCTGCGACAATAGGTCTCCGCAGGACACCCTTCATTTTGTACTTTTATGTTCATTTTATAGTAACCCCAGACGATTGTTTTTGGTAGACATTTTAAAGAAACAGAAATTCCGCCAAGCAAGAACTGCATTGTTGTTTTTACAGAAAGCCACTGATCCCCACACCCTATGTGCCATTTTAAGCTTTTTAAAAGTAGCAGTAAGATTGAGGAATACAAGAAATGAATTAGTGTTGTAAAATTATACCTGCCCCGTGAATCATATCCTCTCTTCTCTATTGTTGTTTTTAACATGAAAAGTTCAGGAATGAAATGTAATGAAATTTTATGCAATGTGCTTTTATGAGGAATTTTTATTCTTCGAAATAAAGATTTACTGAACTGAACTGAACACACGTATCACAGTATTATTCGGTATAAGATCACCTTATATGGCACTGAGTGCCCAATACCGTGACTACTCATGAGCCCCCAGGGCCCCTTCTCGTCAAAGAAGACTGTCGTGGCCTCGGGCACGGCCCCGATCCTAGGGTTCGCAGGCGGGGGCCCGGCTCCTCGCTGACTCTCTTCTGACCTTGTACATGGCACCCCGCTGTCCTGCGTCGAGTTTTAAGCACCTCTATTAGTTCTCAATTAGAAACGGCGGCGCGGTTATGAATCACTTCGAGGGATATCGCAATATAAACAACCACTCTGCAGCCATTACCTTTAACTATACCCCGTGGTATCGTATGTGCACCACACATGTCCATGCCGTGTACAGCGCTTCATTACATTATTTTAGCAACATTACAGTCCACGCGCGTTGATCCTTATTTACACCCATATGTATAGGTAAAAAAATATCACTTATCAGCAATTAGATAAAATAGCCATTGTACATGGAGAACAACGTCATGATGCTCATTGAATGTAACACTAATTGTCGACAGGGTTCAGCCAAGTAAGTCGCTGCGTACACCAAATATCCATGTCATCTGCATACGTCACGCATGTGTATAAGCGTGCCCCAACGGTAATGTACATGACCATGTAAACAAGGCATATGCACCTACTTGTTAAAACTACAGGGCGACATTTCTATCGAGATTGGGCAACCAGGCGTAGGCGTGCACCAACTGTAAAACAACTGTCAGCGTCGACATGTACACCCAGTGTCTGCACCTACGTCACAGCACGGGAAGAAGCCATTCAGGTGTACACCTGACACTGACGTCAGTTGTACTGCACAGACAAGAAGCCACGCCCTAAGCGTGCACCAGTGGGAGCCAAGTTGCGCATATTAAGAGTGCACCAGGGATTAGCTTTTCTTCGTCGTTTGCATCAATGATGCTTCGGAAATTAGGATTCTGTGTCAGAAGTTTTTATCAATGCTACACCCGAAAATTGCATTTTTTTTGCACACAAAGTACGCACCATAGGTACACCAAATATGCGCATCCGTTGTGAATCATAAATGTGCATTAGTGGTGCGTCAAGAATTAACATTCTACGCCTCAAGTGCGTAACAATGATACGCCAGAAAATTAGCATCAATGGTGTACCACAGTCACACGTGTGCATCTTTGATACACCACCTATGTATCGATCGTACATCTGAAAATAGTATTGTACACCATAAGTGTGCACCAGTGGCATACCAGAAATTAGATTTCACGCCGTAGATGTACACCAGTGGTATACAATAAATTAGATTTCACGCCATAAGTGTGCACCAACGGTATACTAGAAATTAAACGTCCTACCAAAGGTATGCTGCAATGGTATACCAGAATTCCAGGCACAAACAACCACGCGTGCACACAACATGCGCATGAGAGAAAGGCGCACCAGAAATTGGCGCTCACCAGGCCGTGGGTGGCCTCACTGACAAGCCCTGGGAGTACAGCGAACCCCAGAAGCAACTTTCCCGAACTTATCTGCATCCATTACACACACGCGTCTGGTGGCTGATTGCAGGGATTGGGGGGGGGGCCATGCTGGGTCACTGGGGAGGTGTATGGACGCAGTCATTAGCCACAGGAAGGCTAGATAACAAAGAGGCTTTCCGTGATTGCTGAACGATAGATAATTCTATGCAAACCGAATTTAAGTCTAACGAAGTTTGCCTCACCTGGGGGCATCTCAACCAAGAGGTTTAGGGAGCTGTCTGTTAAATAGAATCTCTGGCTGCTTTTCAGATTCCCTGTTTCGAGAGGATGTGGTCTCACGGCTAGACTGTCGACTTTGGAGCTGGGAAACTTGGTTCAAGCCTCGGGCCGAATCAACATCCTGTGATTCTGGCCAAATCACTTAATCTCCCTGTGCCTACCAAATAAAACCAGGCTGGCCCTGTAAAACAGCAATATGCCTCTGGATAGCACTTCAATCGCACCTCCCCGAAGCTGCCTGTGAACGCACATCATAAAAAAAAAGCCTCGGCCTCACGCGGCACGCCACTGCAGGCATATGTTTTCAATTATCTCGGCCTTCACGACGAGATAATTGAAGATATATGGCCTTCGCCTGCTCGTGCCCGCACAGAAAATGCAGGAAGTGAACCAACTCTACATCAAATGGCCTATTGCGTGCTGTCTTCTAAAAAGACAGACATGCAAGGCCCAATTGCCATCCAGATGGCAAAAAAAGAATGGAATGTGTGGCATTTTACAAGTGCTTTTCTGAGCCCTTACAAGAGGGAATCGGACTACTCCCACTGCCTGCGGCAGTGGCGGAGGCCTCGCCCTAAAAAAGTTCTATTTGCACACTCCTGCATCTCTAACAGTCATCATCAGTTGGCATTGTATACTGTTTGATGATAAGGGTTTTTAGATATATTATGACGTAATTCACCGGGTAGCCCATTTAGGATAAGCAAAATGAAATCACTCATGTCTTGTACATTTTGATATGGAAAGTTCAGACTTTGAAATGTCAGAAAAACTTGTGGGAATTCTCTTTGTGCATGGAACTCCCCATTCTGAGCTATGACTGTGTTAATTTCTGGAATTTGTGGTACTGTCACTCATTTAATATGAATCCCCAAACTAATTTGAAAATTCCTGATATGATTAGTAAACACCACTATTAACTCATTCCCTATAATGAGTGCTCGTAAATATGCTAGGCTCAGGTTTCACGGTGGCAAAATATCTTGAAACTGGGTTTATGGGAGGAGGAGCTTCGCGGGCGACCAAGATGGCCGCGTAAGCTCGGAGCTCCGTGGACCGTCCGACCCACCGCATATATCCTGCCTGAAATCCTGATCCACGTTGGTGGAATTGTATTGCTGGTGGTCTGCTGAGGCGGGGACTGCAATCGGCTTCCAAATCGGTGGTTCCTGTGCAGAGTTACGTCGAGCTGAACTCCGCTCCGTGACGGTGCCATTGTCCCTCCGGACTTCGCCACTTCGCACGATCGGACTGCGTAGTGACCGCCTGCCGCCCTCAGTGGTGGAGTGATTGTGTCCCTGCTTGTGCCTTCTACACCCTGGTCTTGTCTCCTTGGCCCTACCTGCCTTCCGGCTGCGGACCCGGACTTGTGGGCTTCTTGCCTTTGTTCTCTCGTACCCATCATGGCGGGCAGAGGCGACCCGGACAGGACATCGAACAAGGGTGGCCGGGGCAAGTCGCAAACACAGCAGAATCGCATTGAGCGCTATGTGAACCTCAAATCACCGCCTACATCGGGGGCCGTTTCTAAAGGGCCCCCATTGACGAGCCCGCCGGATGGATCGGACCCCACCCTCGTGGACATCATGGGTGCCATCACGGGTCTCCGGGCCGACATGCAACAACAGCACGAAACCCTAAACCACAAGGTAGACTCTATGGCCGTTGATATTACCCTTATAAGGGCCGACTTGGGCAAGACCAACGAGCGTGTGAAGGCGCTTGACATCAAGACCTCCAGCCTAACCTCCGACGTTTCCGAGTTACAGACTGAGGTCCGCGATCTGCGGATGACCACTGATCTATTCTCGAGGCGGCTGGAGGACTTTGAGGGGCGAGCCAGGCGGCAGAACGTCCGCATAGTTGGTGTGCCGGAGGGGTCCGAGAATGCTGCGACGGACCTGTTTGTGGAGGACTTGGTTAAAACCTATTTGGCGCCCTCTGGACTGAGCAACTTTTTCTCGGTGGAACGTGCCCACCGGGTACCGGGTGGCCCGCCGAAGACGGGGGCGGCGCCGCGTCCGATTGTGGCGCGCCTCCTCAACTTCAGGGACCGCGACGCGATCCTGCAAGCTTCCAGATCGCATGGGCCACTCCAATACCAGAATGCGGAGGTGCACTTTTATCCGGACTTCACCAGGTTGGTACAGCGCCAACGCCTGAGCTACGCGGGAGTGAAGAGGCGCCTCAGAGACTTGGGTCTCAAATACTCACTGATGTTCCCCGCGAAACTCCGTGTTGAACACAAGGGACGTGCCCTTTTCTTTGACTTTCCTGAAAACGTCAGTGAATGGTTGGACACGGTTTTGCCACGTCGGGATGAACAGGAGGATGAAGTTGGAGGCGCCTCGGGCGGAGCGGAACAGTGAGACTGAGTAAGGAGCTGGTGCTACCCCTGCCTCGAATGACTGCCGGAACTGGGACTCGTTAAAGAATTGACTCTCCTTCGTTTACATGGTGGGTGGCGGGACGTATTCATGGGGATTCCTTACTCCTCCGGGTCTTTCGTAGAGTAGTTAATGGGGCGACAGGCACACTGCTGGTTGGGGGGCTTTTTAGTCTGATGCAGGGGTGCAGGGTGGGGGGTATGTTGGGAAGAGTTATCTTGTTTGCTGGTTTTTCTTTTCTTTCTTTTGTGTGGCAATGGGTCATTAATGCTCCTGAACTGTATTTGATGCGGGTGTCTTGCGGGACTGGGTGGGGCGGGCTGCGGGATGATGGGGGGTAGAAAGTTACGAATTCTCAGTTGGAATGTTAACGGGTTGGGTGACCGAGTTAAGAGAGGGGTGGTGATACAACTGATCAAACGTCACATGCCTGATGTCGTCCTCCTTCAAGAGACGCACCTGGTGGGAAACACATGTAAAGCTTTGAACCGCAAAGGCTACAAAATGGTGGCACATTCGGGGTTCTCTTCCGGTTCCCGGGGGGCGGGTATCCTCATGCGCGCGTCCCTTCCCCTAGAGATAGATGTCACCTTGATTGACGACAGGGGGCGTTACGCTGCCGTGGCTGGTAGATGGGAAGGGCGTTCCCTCACGTTGTTTTCTGTATACGTCCCCCCCGGGCTTCAATCCAGTACCTTTCAGGACCTTGGTGGTGCCATCTTGTCTATGCCGGCTGGCTTGTTAATAGTGGGGGGTGACTTTAACTCGGTTTGCTCTGGTCTGCTTGATCGCCAACCGCCCCGGGACCTACGTAACCCACAGATGTGGCTGTCCTCCTTTCTCGAGTCTATGGGCCTGGTGGATGGCTGGCGTCTTCTACATCCTACGCTCCGTCAATTTTCCTTCCTTTCGGGTGCACACGGGAGTCTTTCCCGCATCGATTATGTCCTCACATTGGCGTCGCACGCATCGGCCGTTTCCGAAGCCCGCTTCTTGGCGCGGGGCATTTCTGATCACTCCCCGTTATGGGTCTCCTTCGACTTTGGGGTGGTCTTGTCGGAGCGACCGGCCGCGGTCAATCCGTGGTATTTCCGTAACATCAAGACCCGCTCTCTCCTGGCCAAAGCCATTGATCTTTATTTTTCTGAAAACGTGGGCTCGGTTGGGTCGGCCGTTACGTTGTGGGAGGCCTTTAAGACGGTGCTCCGGGGTGAGGCCCAGGCGCTCATTGCAGAGGCCCGCCGGACTAGGGACTCCGACTTGCTGAATGTTGAGCAGGAGGTCCTGCGTCTCGAGTCCCAGTTGGGGCCCGAGCCAGACCCCTCTATCTTGCATACCCTCTCGCTGAAGCAAGCGGAGTACCACGATTTGGCCGCGAATGCCGCACTCACTCTGGCCAGAGAACAGCAGGGCCGTGTGTATGACGTGGGCGACAAGGCTGGGAAGTTGCTGGCTTGGTTGGACAGGAGGGAGATGGCCAGTCGCGTGGTGCCTGAACTCTTGGGAGACGACGGTGTGGTCCTTACGGACCCGAGTGCCATTGTCGACTCATTCGCTGGTTACTTTCGGGGAGTCTATGAGTCTGCTTCGGACTTTTCTGAGGCGGATTCGTCGGTTTTCCTTTCGGATATTGAACTTCCCTGCCTTTCTGAGGACGAGAGAGCGGACTTGGATAGGGAAATCACCGCTGACGAGATTGCTTTGGCGATCCGCTCCTTACGGACCGGTAAGGCCTCTGGGCCTAACGGCATTCCGGTTGAACTGTATAAAATCCGCCCAGATGCGGTGTCTCTGCACCTGCGGAAAATGTTCCTGGAATCCTTTGAGAGGGGCTGTCTCCCCCTGGATCAGCGGCTGGCTACCATTGTGGTCATCCACAAGGAGGGTAAACCACGTGACGTCTGTCGATCGTACCGTCCTATCTCTCTCCTTAACGTGGAACCCAAGGTCCTCGCCAAGTTGCTCGCCAACCGGCTGATTGGTGTTATTGGCGACCGAGTACACCCTGACCAGTCGGGATTCATCCCTCACCGAAACACCGCTCTCAATCTACGCCGCCTTCACGGTGTCATGGCTAGAGCCCACACCCTCGAAGAGCCAGCTGTCCTCGCGTCCCTCGACACCACGATGGCTTTCGATTCTCTCGAGTGGCCATACCACTGGGCAGTGCTGTCCAAACTTGGATTTGGGCCGATCTTTGTGAGCTGGGTGAAGCTACTGTACGCTGAACCGATGGCTAATGCCACGGTCAACGGCCGCCTGTCGACGCCATTCCCCCTACATCGAGGTACCAGACAGGGTTGTCCCCTGTCGCCCCTTTTGTTCGCCTTGGCCCTTGAACCGCTCGCAGCCCTACTGCGTGGGCATCCTGACCTGCGCGGCATTACTTGGGCCCCTGGCTTCGAAGACAGGGTATCCTTGTATGCCGATGACATCTTGCTTTATTTGACTTCCCCCTGCAGATCCCTCATCGTGGCCTGTGATGTGATCAGACTCTTCGGACGGTACTCTGGTCTGATTATAAACTGGGCCAAATCGTCCCTATATGTCCTTAAAGGAGATACTCCACGACTTCCCAGGGGCTGCAGCATTCAGATTGCCACACGCAGCTTCAAGTACTTGGGTATCTACATCTCTGGTAACCCCAAGTTGCGATACGACCTCAACTTACTCCCTCCTCTCCAGCGTCTACAGCGTGATGTAGACAGCTGGCGTAAGCTTCCGCTCTCTCTCCTTGGCCGTGCCGCGCTGTTTAAGATGATGTCCCTGCCCAGGTTCTTGTACGTCCTGCAAAACGCCCAGGACCCTGTCCCGGCGCGCTACTTTCGAGACCTTGAAGGCCTCCTGCGGACCCTTCTCTGGGATGGTCGACCCCGTGTTGCCATCCACAAACTCACGCTTCCATGGTACGATGGTGGCATCGCCCTTCCGGACGTGCACCGCTACTATTGGTCCTCTCAACTTGCTGCCCTCAACCACGGGTTCTACGGCCCTGTGGGTAGTCCCGGCTATGCCATGGATAGATGGCTGATGGGCGACGGCAACTACTATCGGGCCCTATACTCGAAGTCCTTCGACCGGCGGTTGACGGGCCCTACACGGACGGCGGTCCACACTTGGCGGGCGGTCACTAAGGCACAAGGTTGGCAAGGCAGACTCACTAGGTTCACTCCCCTCTTTGATTCGGACATCCTGGGTAGACTATGGCACACCAAGGGGTTTGATAAATGGGACCTCATCGGCATCAGCAGAGTTGAAGACATGCTCTCCAGAGGTTCGATTAAGACCTTCCCCCAGTTGCAAACCGAATACCAGCTGGGTGCGACTGAGTTTTTCCGTTACGCTCAACTGAGACACGCGCTGCTCTCGGCCTCACCGCCGGAGTCATAAGTGCAAGTGAGAAGATAATTTTAAGAAATAGGGCTATGGGAATACCTTCACAAGAATTACATTTGGGTGATGGGAATTTGTAACAGTATATACATAACATAAAATATGATGGAAGGAATGATTACAATTAGTCTAACCACTGGCAATCGCTTGGTGTAGCATTCCAACCCATCATTCTTTTGTCCACCTTGCTAATTCAGATTAAACCTAGTGATATGCATAATAACGATTGGCTAAGACTCTGCCCTGAGTAATTAACAATAGCTGAAATTAGTTAATGCGTTCTATCCATCACTTTTTTGTATACTACTGTATACAAATCGTTGTTGAAATTAACAGATTTCTAGAAAAAGATGCGGTAATAAAATAGACAAGTGAAGAGGTAGAGATTGAACGATTTGGAATTAAGAGCTAAAGCAGTGAGCTTCTTTTAGGATGCGAAGAGGAAGACAATGAGCACGAATTACATACAATCGCTTTTTAACTGAAGATACTTAACAATATGAACAATTCTATAAATTAGGTCTACTTTTAGGAAGTCTAAGCTGATGCAATTTAGTTTGAAATAACTGGAAACATTTTTAGACTGTTATCATAAGAGCAGTATATATATTTGAGAATAAAGCTACTTACTGTGTCCTTTGTGCCCTCTTCACCATCCACTGCACTAGGAGGCAGACTCTAAAGGCAAAAGAAAAAGTCAGAAAGAATTGTTATGAATGTCAAACTAGGAAAATTAATGTACAGTTTTCACAAGTGCAATCATAGTCTCTATAAAACACATGACTGCAGTGGCACCTTTATTTAGATAAGGCCAGATCCACGTAAAAGTAGTGTTAAGTGTGATGTACATTTTTACGTTATAAAACTACTTGTGCAAATGTCATAAAAACCTGTGGAAACAATATTTCTGTTTTGTGCACCCCAGTCTAAGCTACAAATTGTGTTAATACCTTAAATACAATGTGTGGGAATCCTATTACTAATTCATGGTACTGTTACTTATTTGTGTGACTCTCAAATGGGACTGAAGGTGTAAGTATGAGCACTGAACACCAATATTAACTCATTCCACATATTGAGGGCCAGTGAATAAGGAATTCTCCGGTTTATGGGGACAGAATACCCTGAAACTGAGTTTATGGAACAGCAAGTACATATCCACAAATCACAGAACAGCAGCTCAGAGGATGACACTGTATTTGAAAGGCCACATGTAGAAAAAGATGAAAAATTAGATTTGACAAATGGAACCTTTTATGGGAAATTGGTCGCTTTACTAGCATTCAAAGAATTATCTTGGCATATATTTACTGATTTAAAATATCAGATGCTCTCAAAAGTTCTGGAAACTCTGGAGAAAGTCTACAATTATTTTATATACAGACTGTGGTAAAGTGGGGGTCCTGTTGTGGGACATGGGAAATTTCCAGAATATAAAACCCAACGAGTTGGAGTTCTTAGTAGGAGGAAGAAAATAAGTATGAAGAACATTGAGCAGCCTCTCGACTTGAGATAAGTAACAAGAAGAACATTGACATAATTGTGTTCTGCTTTTAGGAATTCCAGTCTAATCCGCCTTACCCATACTGAATTGGAAAGAGTTTTGGGGATTTTAATACAAAAGCAATATAACACAATTACTTACTACATTCTCGACGGGCTCTTCACTTTCCACATTACTGGGAAGGGGCTTCTTACAGTGCCTCTGTGTTTCCCCCTCCCACCACCCGATGGTCCAGCCGTCACCTCCACACCCCAGTAAGTGCTTTTGGAATATTTGGGTGTATGTATGAATGTATGATTATTTGTGCGTGTGTGGAAAGGGTGTGCAAAAGTCAGTGTGGATACGTGCTTGAGAACGGTTGGTGTGAGTATGTGTGCTTGTCAATGGATGGGTGTGAGTGAGTGTGAGCATGTGTGTGCTCTTGTGAGTTGATGGGGGAAAGTGATAATGCACATGTGTTACCGCCCCATCAGTTGTAAAAATCACAAGCTACCATTGGTTGTTGCTAAGGAGCAGAATCATTGCACACAAAATAAATCTATATGTGTTTTCAAATGTGTTCATCAGCAAAGCCATGAAGGTGAAGAGGGTGGAGAGTCAAACCAGAGAACCAGGTCCTACTCTGTTGTAGATGATGGGAAAAGTGTCCCTCTAATTATTTCATTCTGTGTGAGCATCATTGATTCTGTGCCGAACAGGACACACTCAGGTTTTTCACAACTGTACACCAACAAAATGGATATACTAACCTCTTTGAGTGATGTTTCATCGCTTCTCTGATAAAGTTTCTGACTGGCAACATCGGGAGTGGATGGCTAAAAAAAAGAAGAAAAAACACCAGATCCCCAAGTTTTATAAAATTATGTCTTGGTGGGAGGGTGTGGAGCAGGACAAAATTTTCTCAAAAGGAGTGAAGGATACAGTCTCTAATTAAACACCAACATACATATGCATAGTGTAGCCTGAAACACTTCAAAGGCCGCGGCGGCTCACCGTGGGAGTGCTGTGGGGCGGGCAGCGGAGGGGCTTGGTGGGGGGTAGTGCAGCCCAACATATGACAGACAGGAGTAAGGTAAGTAAGTAAATAAATGAAACAATTTACCTAACACATGCTGCATCGCCGAGTTAGTGATGCAGAGTCCGTCATATGTTGAACTGCACAACCCCCCCACCCAGCCCTTCCCCGACCCGCCCCACCACCCCGCAGCACTCCCACGGCGAGCCGCCACTGTTCAAAATAGCATGAGTGGAAGAGAAACCATAGGAACATCCAGTTTCCCCTCTATTGTTGATGTCCTTGGTATGGTTGAAAATGTGCAATAATGGGGTGCACCTGGGTAGATTGTCTTCCCCACACCCTCAAAAACTGGAAAAAGTTTACAATACTTGTTTATACATACAGTGGATGAAGTGTTTAAGTGGAGACGCATGAATGGAAAGGGGAGAGTGGAGACATAAAGCTCAAGGAGTAAGTCTTCAAGTGTTGCAGGAGGAAGACAATTAGCACAAATGACATTGATCAGTTTCTTGAATGGAGATAGGGTACAAAATGAACAGTTATAGAATTGTGTTCTGCTTTGGGTAAATTCTCTCCAGTGTGCCAAGCCCACACTGACTAGGGAAGGGCTTTTTGGATTTTATTATCCAAAACCATAACTACTTACTCTGTCCTGGATGGCGTCATCGCTTTCCACAGCACTAGGATGCGGGCTCTAATGGTAAAAGAGAACGTCAGAAAGAATCACATTTTTGTTGTACAAATGCCACATCAGTTACAGAGGAAAAACATGGCAAGTATGCACAAACCCCCTCACAGCAAGTTCAGCACTATTCTAGGATAGATCGGACCGTATCCAAATAAGTTTGAGGAGAAAATTGGGCGAGTCGGAGATGTTTAGATTGCACATGAGGAAACTATATCTGTGCATGAGACCTAAAAACCTGGTGTATGTGGTGAAGACCTTACAACACGTTCATTATCGTTCTTGTATATATCAAATATTATCTTTATAAGAAAGACGACACAGTTGTGGAGGCTAAGAACTCATGATTATTTATAATTTTTTCTCATACAGGAATATATTGCATTTGTGAAGTTGTAATACAACACTATAACCAGGGAAACTAATTCTGTCAGCACCGGCAAACGGTTGGTGTCAACTCCATATTAGTATAAGACAGAAATTGAGTTAATAGAAAAGAAAGTATATTTCAAGAAATAATGGTTCAACGGTTGCTAGGTCATATATGCAACAAAATAAACGTGTTCAACTTTGAAATCCCACGTGATGGAAAACATTAAAAATCACCCCAGGCAGATGTACCTCCAAATCAACTGGGTGAATGGTACTCGAGGGGCAAGAGTCTTATCAAAACGACAAATGCTGAAAAATCTGAACTGTTTGAAGGATGAATAGATAACTGAAGTAGAAAGCCTGGAACACTTTTTACTAAGAGGCTGAATCATTGCACAAAAAATAAGCCTGTATGTGCTTTGAAAAGTGTGCATCAGCAAATCCAAAAAACGTATGGTTAGTCACAGGTATGTTTTAACAGAGTGAATATTCAGACCTTATCGGGTGACGTTTCCTCAGATGTATGAACCAGCTTCTGGTAGGCCTCATCAAAGGTAAGTTTCTGGAAGAAGCGAAACAATAACATTTAGAAGGATGTAAAACTATGTGTGTACCTCATTTTACAAATCGTTTTCTCAAAACCAATGAATTTTATCTGATGTGAATACTGGTTCCCAATGTCTTCGACCTCCTCGCCCTTCATGGTGCAGTCTTGAGTCAAGTAGCCAAAAGAGAATGTGGAGAAATAGAAGGATGTAAATAGTGAAAAAAATGATTTGACTAAAATGGTCAACTGTGTGTGCATTCAAAGGGTCGTCTCCAGCCGCGGCCGCTGCAGGTGGGAGAGCTGAGACTAGGTGAGGGGGGATTTCGAGAGACGACCACGAGGGGAAATGATTTATTTATTTAATTTTCCCTCATGGTCATCTCTCGAAATCCCCCCTCACCTGGCCACACCGCCTCACCGCTCTTACCTGCAGCTGCCGTGGCTGGACCGTCTCTGGGAACTAATTGGAGCATAGATAATGTTGGACCAATCGGAGGCTTGATCTGACTGATAATGAGTGGGGTATCTCTATACCCCATTCCACCCCTCCGGCCCCCTTGTTGACAGTGAGAAGTTGTTCAGAAGTGGAACCTTTTCTTACAGAAGGCAGCAGGAATCATTTAAACAAGAAAGCCTTGGACAGACCTCAGGCCTGCGCATCAAAAGAGGCGAAACGTGTGTTGGCTGTGCAGACCTTCAAGATGATTTTATATACAAATAGATTAATCTACTTCATTGAAGAATTTAGCATGCTTACCTAATTGACGAATTTCAAGACATGTAATATAGAATGTTTAGCATTTGTAATCAAAAAGTATTTCTGTTATCATGAGGAGGTGGCTTACTCATCTCCCAAATGGGAATCACTTACCAACTACTATACAATAGTGTAGTGGTACTGTAGGGCCTTCATACATTAGATCCAAGGAGTGGCGCCTGCTATATCTTTCTTGTGAGTATGTGAGGGAAGATGAAATGCTCAGTGAATCCAGTGAAAGAAATATTTGGATTGGGAGACAAAGTACTAATACTCTAAATTGTGGGTGCCATTCCATGCCTGGAGTAAGGCTGTATCAGCATGGCTCAACGTATTCTAGCCTGTTTGTTGGCTCATGCAAAAGTAATACATAGGTAAAGCCGTCTGGGGAGGAAACGTCTGCTATGCTAGAGAAAGAATGGGTGGAGCCTAGTGTAGTGTCTGCTGCTTGATTTTGTGGACTGTTGGGCCATAATTAGCATGTATAACTAGTGCAGAATCTCGGTATATATGTATTCCGAGATAAAGTGTTGGATTATGACACAAAAAAATCGGGAAGTTTATAATTTGATGGGATACAGGGCACGTCAGTGGACCATCATGGACCTATCCCAGTTAATTTGAAGTCCAAAGAATTGCCCAGGTTTAATTATCTCTCTTAGAACAGGGTTTTGGTTAACCACGGGATTTACCTTTTACAGTATTATGTCGCTGGCATATAAGGATGTAAGAAAGGCCTGCTGTGACTTTTGAACAGCAATTGACAGCAGAAAAATAGCGTGCCGGACCCTAGAATTTAGCACACGAGCTATGATAGGTCTAGATGGTGCTGCTGGAAGAGGGCAAACACCCAGGGATCGAAGCACCCTTTCAACTAGAGACCTAGATGATAGGTTGTCTGTGCCAAACAAGAATGAGGAGCATCTTTCCCACAAACAGTTCCATCAGTCCAACAGTCATGGAATCCGGGACCCCCAGAATGGGCAAATCATTGTGGAGCGACCATGGCTCGAGATCTTTGTTTGGTGCGTGTTATTTTTAATGACTAGTACTTCCATCAAGAAGTTTTTCAAGTATTGATAAATTTTGAAGTATGCAGCAGGGCCATCCCCCAATTCAGATATGTCAAGTTCTGCTCCATTTAAATGTTCACGAGCTCTGTCCATGTGGTGCTGCATGAAGACAGCTCGCGATATAAGTCTATACATTTTTTTATCTGTTGCCTGCAGGCTACTTTGCATATTTAGGAGCATTGTACAGATATCTGGGGAGCCTATGTTGGGGCCCCCCTCACCCTTAGGAAGAGAGGCGCCATCCTCATCATCACTTTTTGCTGCTGTTTTTTTTCTCTTCAAAAACTGGTCATGGGCTGCTGATGATCAGTTTTATCCATTTGGTATGCTGCGGGCTGGTAAGAAAATGCATCAGCGACTGTGCCAGAAGTAAGAGTGCCGGAGCAAGTCCTGCGGTCCAAGATTTTCCAGGAGAATAATGAGAGGAACAAACCCAGATCTCAAGGGGCCTACTGCGTTAAATCACAGTTCAACATGATGGTGGATAATCCAAACAATCTATAGAGTGATATTAGTGTATAAACTCTAGGCCAAAGAACGTTCCACAGTGCTAGTGTTACTATAGTGACGCAGGGATGGCTCACCTATAAGAGCGGGTACAGCCGCAGTGCCACGGGACAGTTGACTCGATCCAAGTCCCCTGTGTTGAGGCAGGTGATCACACAGTGGTCCGCACAACCTGCAGCGAGTCAGCATGCCGCAGGATCCCCTGTGCACCCCAGCTGCGGCCACAAGACTACAGTAGCCACAGCAGCACCCAAACCCGGACGGTCAGCCTCTCACCTTGCTGTGCCACTCCACCCCATGACAGGCGTCAAGGTCTCACTGCTGCTAGGCCTACTCAGGTCCCAGGAAGTAGGCTTGTAGCCCGCAGGAATTCACAAAGAGGCAGCTCCGGTGACCCGAGCGGTTGTTGCGGGCCTGCCCTAGCCACACTGCACAGCACACATCCCTGGTTTCCAGCTGTCCAGGCATGCCTACACACCACCTTCCATTACCCTGCAGAGGGTATTAGTCAGTCCCCGTTGCCTAGCGTCAGGTAGGTGATTGAGGCAGGTCAGTGGACGACCTCCGCAGTGGAACACAACCGGCTAGGCTGCAGTTTCGCAGTACCATGACTGAGTTCTGCTAGGAGGAAGTATCATACCACACTGGACGCAGGAATAAGTAGAGCGAGTGCTCTTTAGTGGATGTGCCTTTCAGGGTGAGCCCAAAATTAAACACTTTTAAATGTCAGAGAAACTTGCAGAAACACAACCTCTCCATGGAACTCCCCATTCCAAGCTATCAATATGTCAATACCTTGAATACCTTGGGTGGGCATTCTGTTACTGATTTGTGGTCGTGCAGGTCAATTTCATGAATCTCTAAATGAATTTGAGGAGGTATAGTAAACAAACTGAACACCACGGTTAACTCATTACCCATAATGTGCAATCGTAAATATACTATGGCAAAATATTTAAAACTGGGTTTATGCAACAGCAAATACATATTCAAGAATCACAGATCAATGGCAGGGATGATTTAAATATATGAGGAAGTGAATGTGTTTCAAAGGATGCATCATGGAATAGACGAAAAGGGACCTTGGAGAGATGGTACTTCAAGTCTTGGGAGTAGACTTGACTAAAGGAGCAGGAGTCATAAAGAATTAATAAGGGCTGCCTAAATCAGAGAACAGAGGGGTGAACGTGTGAAGGGAATAGCCGGGAATAGATCATACTAAGTACCCAATTCTGTGCACAAGACTTAAGTCTTAAATGACTCAGCAAAACAAAGATGGTCATGAAATCGAACCTTGGAACCAGGCTCTCGTCTCTCATTGATAATGGGCAACGGGTATCTCTAGTTCTCTCTCTGCATGGTAAGCATGAGCAAATCAGTGCCAAACAGGATATTCTTCAGCTTTTCACAAACATATATCAACAGACTGATTATGCTAACCTCTTCAAGTGATTTTTTCTCAATTGTCTGATCCAGCTTCTGGTCAGCAACATTTGTTATATATAAAATAAAATTATGTTATATATAAAATAAAATTATGTGTGGGGTAATTTGGCATTTGGATTTCACAAATCATTGAAGTTTATCTGATGTGGTCACTGGGTTTCTAATGCCCCTTACCTCCTTACCCCCTTACATTGTGGATGGAGTCATAAGTGCAAGTGAGAAGATAATTTTAAGAAATTGGGCTATGGGAATACCTTCACAAGAATTACGTTTGGGTGATGGGAATTTGTAACAGTATATACATAACATAAAATATGATGGAAGGAATGATTACAATTAGTCTAACCACTGGCAGTCGCTTGGTGTAGCATTCCAACCCATCATTCTTTTGTCCACCTTGCCAATTCAGATTAAACCTAGTGATATGCATAATAACGATTGGCTAAGACTCTGCCCTGAGTAATTAACAATAGCTGAAATTAGTTAATGCGTTCTATCCAGCACTTTTCTGTATACTACTCTATAAAAATCGTTGTTGAAATTAACAGA
This sequence comes from Lissotriton vulgaris, assembly GCF_964263255.1. Lineage (NCBI taxonomy): Eukaryota > Metazoa > Chordata > Amphibia > Caudata > Salamandridae > Lissotriton > Lissotriton vulgaris. The sequence goes on along the minus strand of NC_141699.1, from coordinate 545,911,655 downwards.
TTTCTAGAAAAAGATGCGGTAATAAAATAGACAAGTGAAGAGGTAGAGATTGAACGATTTGGAATTAGGAGTTAAAGCAGTGAGCTTCTCTTAGGATGCGAAGAGGAAGACAATGAGCACGAATTACATACAATCGCTTTTTAACTGAAGATACTTAACAATATGAACAATTCTATAAATTAAGTCTACTTTTAGGAAGTCTAAGCTGATGCAATTTAGTTTGAAATAACTGGAAACATTTTTAGACTGTTATCATAAGAGCAGTATATATATTCGAGAATAAAGCTACTTACTGTGTCCTTTGTGCCCTCTTCACCATCCACTGCACTAGGAGGCAGACTCTAAAGGCAAAAGAAAAAGTCAGGAAGAATTGTTATGAATGTCAAACTAGGAAAATTAATGTACAGTTTTCACAAGTGCAATCATAGTCTCTATAAAACACATGACTGCAGTGGCACCTTTATTTAGATAAGGCCAGATCCACGTAAAAGTAGTGTTAAGTGTGATGTACATTTTTAGGTTGAAAAACTACTTGTGCAAATGTCATAAAAACCTGTGGAAACACTATTTCTGTTTTGTGCACCCCAGTCTAAGCTACAAATTGTGTTAATACCTTAAATACAATGTGTGGGAATCCTATTACTAATTCATGGTACTGTTACTTATTTGTGTGACTCTCAAATGGGACTGAAGTTGTAAGTATGAGCACTGAACACCAATATTAACTCATTCCACATAATGAGGGCCTGTGAATAAGGAATTCTCCGGTTTTTTGGAGACAAAATACCCTGAAACTGAGTTTATAGAACAGCAAGTACATATCCACAAATCACAGAACAGCAGCTCAGAGGATGACACTGTATTTGAAAGGCCACATGTAGAAAAAGATGAAAAATTAGATTTGACAAATGGAACCTTATATCTCAGTGTTGGGCTGCCCTGTGGGAGCAGCAGTGAAACAGTGGTTAAAGACTGACCACACCACAGCATTGAGGTGTAAATAGATAAGACAAAGGGAATAGTCTGGGACAGTTTTTATTTTGTACGGTGTACCAAAGCCAATACACAAGGCAAAAGTCTCTTTGTGCTCTGAATTGTGTGCATCAGCACAGCCTAGAAGGTCCCTACAATGAAGAATTTAACAAAGGAACCAAGGGAACCAGGTCCTTGTCTGTGGTAGATAATGGTCAAAATGTGTCTCTACCTCTCTTTTTGTGTGATAAGCATTAGTGCCTCAGTGCCCGTCATGATATCTTTACGGTTTGCACAAATGCATTTCAACAGGCTGAGTATGCTAACCTGTTTAATTGATGTTTCCTCAGTTTCTTGATCTGGCCTCTGGTTGGCAATATCAGGAGGTGGTGGCTGGAGGAAACAAAAAAGAAACACACCTAACATTTACAACAAGACTCAAGTAGGTGTGCTCCTTATTTCCACTTTACTTTCACAAATCCATCCAATTTGATCTGTGATGAATATTGGTGTCTGAGGCCCTTGACCTCTTTTTCATTGGATGGAGGTATGTCAATACCATTGCAAAGATTTAATTCCACTGATGGGAAATTGAGAACTCAAAGACTTGTCTTGGTATACAATAGTTCTTAAAAATAGCAGATGTCATGGAAAGCTCATGAAAATCTGGAAAAAGTTTACAACACTATTATATACCAACTGAGGATGAAGCGTAAAAGTGGTGAATCAGGGGTTACGTGAAAGGTGAGAAGTATGGTATATAGAGGTAAAGGAGTTAAGAGTCAAGGGGAGTTAGGGGAATGAAAATATGCATGAATGACAGTGAATGGTCTTTAGAGTGGCAATATGTAACAAGGTGAATGGCCAAGCAATAATAATAACTTTTTTTTTAAAAATCCTCTCTAAGCAACTTAATCTACACTGAACTGGGAACATTGTTAGATTTTAGTATAAAAACAGTATAAATATTAGAGAAGTAACTGCTTACTATGCCCTTCATGGCCTTTTCCCTATCCACTACAGTTGGAGGCCGACTCTAATGGTAAAAGAGATAGCCAGAAAGAGCTCTCCATGAAAGACAAACTATGGTAATTTTGAACGTTTTCTCAGGTTCAATTTTAGTCTCTATGATCAAATCAAGTGCAGTGATGTCCTTATGTCCACAAGGTCAGACCCACATAAAAGCAGTGTTGAACATGCTGTAAGGGTATTATACGATTCAGAAAAGGGGGTGGTGATGGACAGAGTATCTGAATTAGGCAGAACACTCGTACCCAGTCAACAGATCAGGGCTTGATCCATCACCGTTTTTTAGCTCCCTGCACCATCCCAGCTCAGAACCTGGCTACATGCAAATTAGTCTGTCCCTGGCCCAGTGCATCATGGGAATAGGGCAGACCAAACTACCAAGCCAATTCTTTTACTGGAAAGGAAACAAGCTTCTGGGGACCAGTTTCTGGCATTACAGCTGTCTTCGGCCCGGCTTGCTTGAATCCTGATGGTGCAGGGAGCAAGGGACTCATGTCTGAGCATACCCTTCCACGCTTATGGTGGACAAAACGATTCAGAAAAGGGGGTGGTGATGGACAGAGTATCTGAATTAAGCAGAACACTCGTACCCAGACAAGGGTATTATACTGCATTTGTGAACCAATAATACAGCCTGACATAATATGGAAGGTAATCATTTTATCACAAATAACAGTTAATCCTAATTCCACATTGTTTCTGAAAATGCCTTTTTATTATCTTGTTTAGGTCAAGCAGAAATCATAGCATAGTTCTGGCGCTCATGTCAACACCCTTACCAAATCCATCAAGTGCAAAGAAAACAAGCATTAAAAATGCAATCGGGCTCGGATTTATTTGAGTTTGAGCTAATGGCATTGTAAATGGCAATGTCTTTTCGCCATGTGTTATGGAGTGTGTGCATGTGGTGTGTAGTGGAATTATGTGGGTTGGATTGTAATTTTAGCAATGGTGGCATGCTGTACTTTAGATGAATATGTTTAAAAGTAAAGTGTACCATATTGCGATTGCTACAATAGTTAATTGTGGATGCGTTAACAATTGATGCGTGCACTGATGGCTGGTGGTGTGTGTGCTTGGTGGAAGAGTGCTCTGCCGACTGGAGGTGTGTGTGCCTGGTGGAAGGGTGCACTGACGGCTGGTGGGTGTGTGCTTGGTAAAAGCGTGCACAGATGGCTGATGGTGTGTGTGTTTGGTGAAAGCGTGCACTGACGGTTGCTGGTGAGTGCGCCTTGTAAAAGCATGCACTGACGGCTGGTGTTGTACGCCTGGTGGTGTTTGTGCTTGGTGAAAGAGTGCATTGATGGCTGGTGGTGTTTGGCCCTGGTGAAAGCATGCACTGACAGCTGGTGGTGTGTTGTTGTGTGTGTGGTTGTGTGTGTAGTGGTGAGTCTGTGGGGGGTGAGTCTGTGGGGGGTGAGTCTGTGGGGGTGTTGTAGTGAGTGTGTTGTGGTGAGTGGTGATGAGTGTGTGGTGGTGAGAGAGTGGTGTGTGTGTGGTGTGTGTGTGTGGTATCTGTGTGTGGTGTATGTGTGTGTGGTGTGTATATGGTGTGTGTGTGGTGTGTGTGTGTGTGGTATGTGTGTGTGGTGTATGTGTGTGTATGGTGTTGTTATTATTTGGTTTGAGAAAGCAGGGACAGAGACCTGCCTACTGTAATGGTGTCCAGCGCATATTTTTCAGAGTTGAAGCTAGACAGTCAAAGCCTTTATATCCGCGAAACCAGCTTCGGGTTAAAGGGTAGAAAGCTCCCTCATCGAATCAGATTCCTTTTTTACTTTTCATTTTGGGTCCATGGTTGGTCCGCAAACCTGGGATTCCGCCCTTATATATCCAATTTTTTAACTCTTTCAAGCCCACCAGCCCACCAGGCACATTTTTACCTAATTTCTTCAAAATGACTGAACAAATTTACACCAAAGGCACTCTCTTAAATACAGTTCTGCTTTCATGCCATGTTTGGTGAAATTTGCTCAGGTGTGTTTTTTCTTTTTGTTGCGTTGAGCTAGAATCCTATGGGAGTTACAATCGGAAATGTCACCAGTTTAACACCCTTTTCTTTCCTACAAACCTCTGACTTCCATCCAGTTCCCGCTGATAATCACCCCCTTTCTCTGGTACTCACCTACACCCCTCTCAGATTTACCCAGCTCCCCATGAAAGTCACCCACTTTCCTTCTGATAACCAGACACCACCCTCAAATATTCACCCACATCCATCTGACATTTACCCTGCTGCTTCTGATAATCACATATCTCTCTCTCATTTTGAGTCCGCCCCTCACTAGCAAACACTGTGTCCCTTCGGAAATGGCAAACTCTCTCCCAAAAAGCAGTTGAGGAACTCCCTCCCTGGTAATCACCCAGACTAGCTCAACATTTATCAAAACGTAGCTCCTCACCGATAACTGCTTCCTCTAAAATGTACGTCCCCCCCATATATTAATCATGGCCCCCCCACTTGCCTTGGCCATGTGACAATCAGTAAGTCTACACCCTTGCAGATCACCCGCTCCAGCCCTCTGAACACACAACTCCCCTTTGGACACCTCAGGTGGTTGCTGCAGTCTGTGTGGTTCTCCAATGCAAAATGTCACTCGAACCCAAACATCTACCAAAGGTGGCAGCTCATCATGAGGTTAGCGGCTGCTTTCCACCTTGTTTTTCAACCATGGAAGGAGGAAGCAGGCCACAAAATGTTGTGGTTTTGTGGTGCAATCTCCTTCCACTTACTGCAAAGTTAATAAAATAAGTGCCCAGCTTTACACCCAGTTCCTCGCCAGCCTCCCTTCCAATAGAGGCCTTGCCTGTTAATGACCCAGTATTGTCTGTTCTTCATCGCCCTACGTGATCGCCCTGTTCTATACTTTTTCAGCCTCCTTATCTGGTAATCACCTCCTTATGATAATAACTCTACCCTGGTGGTCACAAAGGCCCTGATCGGAGCTCCCCTCTGAAAATCACTCCCTTAATCACACAGTCCTATTGAGACACATCCTATACTGTCTGATCTGCATCCCCCTTCATGATCCTATGTTCCATACTCACCCAGGCCCTCACCTGATACTCATCCCTTGTTTGATAATTACTCTATACTAATGATCACACGACGCCCTGATAATCCCTCCTGCAATCAAACACCTCACTGATAATCATCCTGTCCTACCTAATCTACCTCAACCCTACATGATTCCAAGTTCTATACTCACCCAGCCCCCTCATCTGACACTCACCCCCTTATGATATTCACTCTGTCCTGCTGATCTCAGAGAGCCATGGTCCCAAGCTCCTCCCTGAGAACCACTCCTGTAATCAAACACCTCATTGATAATCATAGTCTGATCTTCATCAACATTTTGTGATCCTAAATTCCATACTCACCCAATCCCTCACCTGATACTCACCCCGCGTTTGATAATTAGTCTATACTGATAATCACAGGAGGCCCTGATCCCCGATAATCACTCCCACAATCACACAGACTCATTGATAAACATCCTGTATTATCTGATATTCATTCCCCCTTCATGATCCCAGGTTCCATACTCACCCAGCCCCTTATCTGATGCTCACCTCCTCTGTTGATAATCACTCTGACCTGATGATCACTGGTGGCCCTGAACCCAAGCTCCCCCCTGTTAATCACTCAACCCACCGATAATCATCCGATGAGCTACCAACTTCACAAATAATTGCCCGACTCTTTTCTGATAATCACCAATAGTTCCTCTGATAATCTTCAGCCTGCTGTATTAGTCACCTATGCGCTGCCCAGTAACACCCCTCCATCTAATCACACCGCTTGTTTGACAGCACCATTTCTAATATTTGCTTTCTCTCTGTTCTGAAAAAAATCCCTTTTCATTTCTTCAATCAATATTTGTATGTATACATTGGTAATCTGTAAATGCTACATGCCAAGATGTTGGCAAAAATTTTAAATTACACACAGATAATAAAACCAGATCAAACAAAACACCCGCCCTGTCGCGCATCCTACATAATGTTAACCTTACATTGTATAAATTTGAACTATAATTTGTAAGAACAAAAAATGCAAACATATTACAGGGCATGGGTTCAAAATTTTTATTAAAGATCTCTCCATAAATATGGCAGTGTCTAAAAGTAAAAAAATCATTAACGGTAAAGTCCTAGGAATAGCGCACACATTTCCTAAATTGTGCCCAAGGAATCTCTCACTATAAATGAGAATTGTTCTATTCCGGTTTGCCTTATTTTTAAACACAGATTTAAACTCTGTCTTTTGTGGACCCAGGCTCTCAAGCAGCAGCTACTCTAGTTAAAGCAGCGGCTAGAAGTACCCGCCGGAGCGCTATACAAGTGTGCGAACCTGCCCACCCAGCGTGATCTGATAGTTACCTAGCCTCGTCGCCGTCTGATATTCACACACCCCCTTCTGATAATCGGCCAAACTATCGTCAGTACCCGGGCAGCCATGAAAACCACCTGGTTCCTGTGCTAATCACCCGGGTCCTGTTTAAGAAAATAACCAGCAAGCACCTACGGTAATCTCTCAGCTCCTCTCTGATATACAGCCGGGCACCCCCACCCACACCGAATCCTCCTTTCTGATAATCGGTCAATCTCTGCGATAATCGCTTCGTCCACTCGAATGCCCCCTAGGCACCCCCCACTCCACCTCTGATAATTGGACAGCACCCCTCTAGTAATCTCTCACCCCCCATTTATAACAGATATCCCATATTCCTTTTTTTTTTATTTTTTTATTATACCATTGCACAATTCACACAATTCATTATATATTCTACAACCAAACATTGTATTCATTTATCATATTACATCATACAAAAAAAGGAAAACAATTAGAAATTCATTAAAACACCATATCAGCATCTACACTGTTGTTTCGATTGTCATTACTTGCCCTGGTCCAATCTCACAAATCCAGACCTTCTTTCCATCTTATAATAGGGTCCCATATCCTTAATCCCAGTCTCCTCCCTTTCTTACCTTTCCGGGCATATATATTCTTTTCCAAATTATAGGTTGATAAAAGGTTAGATAGCCAGACTTGCATTCCAGGGGGATTTTTGTCTAACCAAGCCCTGGCTATGCAGAGCCTAAAGACTGCCATTGCGACAAAGATGAACTCCCTCTGTATAACACTAGTGTCTGTGACTATCCCAAGCAGTATTTCTGGGGGATTTAAAGTAATCTGAATATTTAGAGTACCATCCAGAAACTTCTCTATATCCTTTATCGTTGTCTGTATTTGTGGGCATACAGCAAATAAATGTATTAAGTCTGCGTCAAGGGAGCTACATCTTGGGCATGTGATACCTGAGGTGCCTCCCCATTTTGCTATTTTTGCAGGGGTAAAGTAAAGCGAATAAAGAGTTTTATACTGCTGTGATTGAAGCGGTGCTGAACACAGGAGAGTTCGCCCTAAGTCTAGTGACTCCTTAAACCAACAGAGCTCCCCTTCCAACTTGTCTGCCCACTTTTTACTATATTTATCCATATCATCTGGTTTCCCTGCTAACAAATTTGCATAAAAGCACCGTATTGAACAATCCCCCCCCAGTCTTATTTTCTCGAGAATTTCTATTTTAGCAAAACCTATACTTCCACCCCGCTTATTCCCCAGAAAACTTCTTAGCTGAAAAAATTTAAAAAGGTCTCTTCTGTCTAACCCAAATTTAGTCATTAACTCTGTAAATTGAAACATCCCCTCCATATTCCTCACATCCCCAAGCTGTACTATCCCCTTCTCCACCCAGCCCGCCATTATACTGTCGCCAAAGATCTGCACTGGAAGGGAGACATTTTTATACAACCTCGTGTACCAATTGTATCGACCCAGACCCATTTTTTTCATAACCGCATTCCAAATCTTAATAGCAGCTTGGACCGTCTTGAACCTCGTCCTTTTGAAATAAGCGAAATCAATACATTTGAGGAAAGAGTTCTCTACCTCCGGTCCCAAAACAATGGAGTATATCCTAGATGAATCATTCGTTGTTCTATCATCTATACCCCCTCCTCCTAACAGTCCCCGCATATACTGGAGTGCAGATGCCCAATAATATAGTCTGAAATCAGGCACTCCCCACCCTCCTTTTTCCCTAGGCAAAGACATAAAGCGATATGCCCTACGGGTCTTACCATGGGCCCAAATAAATCTGTTCAGAATTCTTTCCAAATCATTAAACCATTTCAACTCAAAAAATAATGGTATTGTCCTAAAAAAATACAGAAATTTCGGCAATATTAACATTTTAATAACATTAGTGCAACCTACTAATGATAGATGCAAATTATTCATTCGGTCTAAATCGGACTTGACTTTTGTCAGGAGTGGCGTAATGTTATTCTGCACTAACATGTCTAAATCAGCTGTAATTGCAACCCCGAGATATACCGCAGAGTCCACCACTCTTTGATCATTAAACACCATATGTTGATTACAGACTATTTGGGTTTTGAGGGTATTCAAACTGTACCCAGGTAGCTGCCCAAATCTTTGTGCCTCGGCCTCAATTTCCGCTATAGCCATACTCGGATTCGGAGTCATAATAGCGATATCGTCCGCATAGGCGAGTGTCTTAATTTCACATCCATTCAGCCTCACTGAAGGGATCCTTACATTACTTTCAATTTTCCTTATCAAGGGGTCTAGGTAAAGGGCAAATAATAATGGCGATGACGGACAGCCCTGTCTAGTCCCTCTCCCAATCCTAACTGCTGACGATTTTTCCTCTATTTACTCTAATCCTTGCTGTTGGATTTTTATATAGTGTCTGTATTGCAGTTACAAAACTATCTCCAAATCCATTCCATTTTAATATTTGCCATAGGTATTCCCAGGAGACTCTATCAAACGCCTTTTCGGCATCTAAAAATAATGCAGCGATAGAGTCCCCCAGGGCATTTGCTGCATCAAACGTTGTAATAACTTGTCTGACATGTTGTGTTGTGCCTTTTCCGGGAATAAAGCCATGCTGAGTATGGCTTACCAATCCCTCAATTACTCCCGCCAGTCTTGTTGCTACAATCTTAGAGTATATCTTCGTGTCCGCATTCATTAATGTAATAGGCCTGTATGAGCCTGGGAGTGTCGAATTTTTCCCTTTTTTTAAAATAACAATGATGTCTGCTTCCCCCCATGATTCCGGTACTTTATCTCCTTTCTGTGCCTCCCTCATGACATTGAACATTTCCATTCCCACTGTTTGATAAAATACCTTATAAAACTCCACCGGTATCTGATCCGGTCCGGCAGCTTTACCTGCTGGAAGCGTGCTCAATGCCATGATAAATTCCTCTAGAGTAAAAGGGGAGTCCAATCTATCTTTCTCCTCTTCCGTCACGCCTGGCGAAGTACCATCCCTTAAGTAGCTTTCCATCTCCCCCACCGTCCCCGTACTATCCCTAGTATATAATGTTTCATAAAACTGCCTGAATACATCTCTCACTCTATTTACTTCAGTAACCTGAATTCCATTTTCATTCACAATCTCACCAATATCCGATGCAGCTAGTCTCTGTCTGGCGCGTACTGCCAATAAATGGCCTACCTTCTCACTTAACTCATAGGCAGTTTCTCTCTTAGTCAAATAGTTTTCTGCCGCTTTTTTGGAAATACTTTCTGTCACCTCCACCCTAAGTGCCACAATTTTTAATAGATATTCTTCTATTGGTGCCCTATTTCTTAAAGCCTTCGCCAACTCCTCCTCCACCCTCATCAAGTTTTGTATGACTTCACCAATTTTAAGTCTTGCCTTTTTCTGAGCTGAGAATACATAGCTCATTGTTTCTCCTCGTACTCCTGCCTTAAAGGCATCCCAAACTACTCCGACAGGCGCTGTATCTCTATTAATTTCCCAATAGGATCTGATCCATCCAGCCATGTATCGCCTATAGCCTTCATCTTTCAACAGGGCTCTATCAAATGTCCACTGCCTTTCTTTCATTTGCCCCTGACCCAGTTTAAGTGTTAAAATCAGCGGATTATGGTCTGAAACAATTCGTGGCTGTTTATCTATCTGTGCCCCTGCTATCAAAGAAGTTGAAATCAAAAAATAATCCAGCCTAACAAGTACTTTATGTGGGGCTGAATAAAATGTGCTACCATCGATGCCTGGATTGATTTTAATCCAAGGGTCAACTAAAGAATTATTTGCTACCATTTCTGAAAGTGCCCTGTGGGTTCTCTTTTTCCTCCCCATATATATACCCCCAATTTGTCCAAATGAACTAGTAGGGTCGTGAATGTTAAGGTCTCCGCAGCATACAATTGGCTCAGGCCATAATGCCAACTCTGTATCTAAGAATTGAAAAGTGTCCGGATCATCCTCCGTCGAGCCATACACAGAAACTATGGTGCATATTTCTCCTTTAAATTTTATTTCTAGAATTACCCACCTTCCCCACTTATCCTCTAATTTCCTAATCACTTCTACATCAGTGGGTCTTCCTAATACCGCTACTCCTCTGTGTTTCGTCTCTTGCAAAGTATTTGCCAGTACCGAAAATCCTAGATGATTCATTAAGTAGCTCTTGGAAGCTTCAACATGCGTTTCTTGGAGGCAGACCAAGTCTAGCTTCAGTGTCCTAAGCAATGCTGTCACTTTTAATCTTTTCCCTAAATCATTCAGCCCGCAGATATTAATAGTAGCTATCCTACAGGTCATTTAACTGAATCATTAGTTTTACCCGACTCAGCATACCGTTCAAAATCAAACATTTTGTTCTCAGAATAAACCTGCGTCATTACTTTGATTAATGAATACAAATACCAGTTCATTCTTTGTACTCTGAATTGTGTTTCCTTGTGCTGATTCTTACATTTTTCCACCCCTTTTTTTACATTTTTTTTAGCCCTCCCTACAACCCCCTCTACCCCTGCTCCCACCCCCCTTCCCTTCTGGTTACCACCCCCCTCCCCCCTTTTACAGGCAAATAGGTCCATAGGACCTATGTGCAGCCGCAGTAGCCTGTGGATATCGCTCCTCCCCCTCCCCTATACCCAACACCCTGAATATTATATACACCTCTATGTCACTTCGCTCTTTACTGACACTGTCCATTACATTTTAACCAACCCTCCAAACAGCTGAGTATCAAAGTCTAGCATATCCAGGTTCATCATCTTTAACTATTCAACCCCCTTTCTGTGACTTAATCTCCTCTAGGTATTGCTGGGCCTTTATCTCGGATAGAAATATGTTTGTTCTACCCCTTGTAACCACTTTCAATCTCGCTGGAAATAAGAGAAAGGCCTCAGAGCCCAAAGACTGAAAGGGTTTGATAAGCTGCCTCAGTCTCCATCTTCTCTCCACCGTTGTGTGGCAGAAATCTGGCCTGGCGAAAAAAGTAACCCCATCAAAAGTTCTCTTCTTATCCGGCCTAGCCTTGTCCATTATCTCCTCCCTGAGCAGGTAATTTCCGACATAATCAAGATGGCTCTGGGCAGAGCCTGCTGAGTTGCCTGACTCTTTCCCCCATGATTTTTCCTGATAGTAAAAGGAAACCTGTGTGCTCGTTGTATCTCTCTTTCCCACTCCCATTGTGATTCAGGAAAAGCACCTCTCAACAAGTTAACCACAAAGCACATAATGTCGTCTCCCTCTTTCCCTTCCTCTACTCCCAAAATGCGTACGTTGTTCCGTCTCTGGCGGTTCTCAAAGTCCTCCAGCTTCCATTGTAAATCAGTTGACAACTTTTCCTGCTCCATTTTAAAGTCCTGCCACCCCGCAACATCATCCTCCAGTTTTCCAGTCCGAGTCTCCACCTCAGTCACTCTTTCCCTAAGGCCTTCATATAGTTTGTTAACTTTTCTAAGGGTATTTTGAATTTTCTTCGTGGCTTGTCTAGCCCTACGGCTTTCCGACCTTGCTTCCCCTTGCATCTGCTTAAGAGTAGAACATATCATGTCAAAGGGGGCCATGTACTGCGCTGGTATGGGGGTATTGCCTAAGGCTTGTGGGTTACTTTCTTCTGTATAAGTCTGGGATGTTGCCGAATAATCCCAGTCTAGCTTCTTTCCCCCCATTACTGGTGAATCCAACACTCCGCCATATCTTTTACCCTTTGACTTTCTCCTCCTCTGCGTGGTATCTTTTACAGATGAACTTGAATCAGAACTCGAATCTTCATCTGATTCTTCTGTAACCTCACCACTTGATTGGGTCGTATCAGCATCCTCATTCACTGAAAAGAAGCACTCTCCCTCCAGTGAAGCTCCCTCTCTTTTCTCCAGTTCAGTGTTTTTGTTTCCTGCACCTGATTTTATACTTTTTCCAGCTCCTGATAGAGAATTAGCCCCATTGTTACTCTGTTTCATCTCTTTATCCTTAAATTCTGCTTCCAGCTGAATTAATGCTTCCAGCATGTCTGAATTTTCTGCAGCGCTAGACTTATGTGAGCCCTCCTCTATAGTTATTGTCGATGGAGTGTCATCATTACTAGCCCCTTTGAGCAATTTTTGCCCACTGACACATGAAGCTGAAGGTTGAATTACCTTCAGTGCTGCAGCTCCCGTTTCCTCTCCGCCTTCACTCCCACTGCCGATGCTTGCTGCTGCCAGGTCTCTAGGTTGCCTAGCAACCGCTGTGTTCGCGCTGGAAGCGCCGGTCTCTGTTGCTGACTCAGCCGCTGCGTCCTCGAGGGCGTCTCTGCTAGCGCTGATCTCCGTGTCTGTCTGCGAGCCTCTCCTCGAGGTAAACGCTTCCACCAAGGTAGGCTGCCTCAGTGTCGCGTCTTTCCCTCTGCTCAAGCCTTGTTTTGCCAGTGTTGTACTATCTTCATTTTGAAGCCGATCTTTCTTTGCCGCCGGCATTGTTACATCGCGTTTCACCCGCGCCTCTGCTGTCCCGGCTTTCTCCGCTTTCTTCCCCTTCTGTGTCATGGGGATTATCTTCCTTATGGCGCCTGGCCCTCGGTGATGCTGTTAACCTGGGGTTAGATCGCTGCCGGTTCCCTTCACGGAGCCTTGGGAGTCTTTACCGTCCTGTGCCTTTGCTGTAGCATCTTGCTGCATCTTCGCCTTCTCCTTTTCTTTGTCTTTAAGCAGGCGTGTAGGCATCTTTGCTAGTTGATCACGGAGCACTATTCTCAGCGCCCGTGCTTTTTGAAAAAATCGACTGAATTGTTCTTTGAAACCAGAATTCTTAGGACGGAGTCTGTTCAGTCCTCTCTGTATCCAGTTGTTCAAATCCATAGGGGTGTATAACTAGTCCTTACTCGCCAACCATCTGGGTGTTTCGGGGAGAGGGTGTCTGGAGCGACCTCTCACCACAACCTCACGGCGGCCATCTTGCCTGGTGGGTCCAGTTGGCCCCATATTCCTTTTTTAAATTGTGTTTTATTATATTTTATTTTATAGTACACTTGTAATCTGACGCTTTTTTTTTTGTTAAACTGGGCACTGCGCCCAGCTACCTTCTATTACTAACTCCGCAGTACAAACGGAGGAGCGGCCGGATAACTGTTATGCCACGCCGGGCCATGTGTGAAATTAGTGCATTTGAATTTTTCGGCCGTTTTATTTTTTTTAACGTTCTGGTGAGCGCGTGCGTGCTCGCCCGTGTACACACGTATGGAGGAAAATGAAGCCACCCTAAATATGGCAGAAACCCCAAACAATGAAGCAATAGAAATAGGGAGGGCTGGCATCGAAACGATAATTGATCCAAATCATGTCATAGGGATTGCGAATAGTGGTGAAGCACAGACACGAAAAGTGAATATTCTGACATGGAATGTAGCGGGTTTAGCAGGTAAATTTGATAACCCTGAATGGAGGAATGAGATCCAGGGATTTCATATCCTGGCATTTCAGGAGACATGGGCAGTCAGTGCGGCTCCATACCAAATAGAGGGCTATAAGTGCTTTTTTGTGCCCGCACAATAAGACAGGCCGGGTAGAGCTAGAGGAGGGTTGGCGGTCTATGTAGATCTAACATTAGAAGGTAAATGGACTGTACCATCTTGGACATCATTTACCCTGCAATCCGCTATATTCCAGAGCAGAGAATTGAGGGTGCAGTTTTTCAATTTTTATAATCCGGGACCTATAGATGGAAAAAATGGCGCTCTCAGTGAATTAGACGAAAAACTTACACATGAGGCTGAGCTAAAGAAGGTGGGGGGGGTTCCAATGACAATAGTACTGGGCGACTTTAATTGTCACCTCTGCCCAGTTCTGATTCAGGACCATCCATATTGGGACGTTTGCCCCTTTAATGAGGGGCCTCACTGGGAACATAATCAGGAGGGCACACAATTAAATGCAATGATAGAAGCCCATTCATTAGCACATACGATGGACCTAATAACCCCAGAGGCAGAGGGGACATACGTACCAACCTTCAAAGGCAGAGGGAGTTCTACCATAATAGACTACATACTAATATCCTCCCTTGCCAAAAATAGAATTGTGATGGCTAAAACTAAATGGAGCCCCTTTAGTGACCATAACCCTCTCGTTCTGGAAATAAGACACACCTGTGGGGCGGGCAAACCCAAAGGGGGGGGAGAAATTAGCCTCCAAACAACAGATCAGGGAAGGCGACTTAAGTGGGCAAGGGTAGACTCTCAAGAGTTTTATAAATCTATAGTCCAAAATGGAAGAAAAGAGATAGGAGACTGTCTGGACCTCCTAAAAGAAGGTCCAGAATTAATGGAATCCTTCATAACCCTTACAAGCATAGTGGATAAAATGCTGGAAGTCAAAGGCCTGAGGAAAGAGCAGAAGAACCCACGCTGGTTCGATGAGAGCTGCTCCAAAGCATTAAGGGATCTAAAAGCCTGTCTTAAAGTTAAACCAAGGAATAAGACAGACGTGGCCACTTGTAGATTAAAATATAGAACCAAAGTAAAAGAGCGGAAGAAGCTGCTTCAAGCAGAAGTGTGGGCAGACCTTAGAGAGGCGGGAGAAAACAGGGATTTTGCAGAATTCTGGAAAATTGTAAATCGGCCCTGTTTTAACGAGAATTCTGCCCCTGTGATTACTAATAACATCCTCCCAGAGGAATGGGTCAACCACTTCCAAGGGTTATACAACAAGTCACACCTAGCAATTCAGGAGGGCGAATGGCAGGGTACGTGGAGTGATAAAATAACCTTCTCGCTAGGGGAGATAACAAATGCAATTTGTGGGTTGACCCCAAACAAGGCCCCTGGTCCGGATGGTACCCCACCGGATCTATATAGAAGTAATATAGATCTATGGGCACCAATTTTAACAAGGGTGCTAAATGCAGCCATCAAATCTGGCCTACCACGCTCTTGGTCCACGGCACTGATTGTACCCATATTTAAAAAAGGGTCCAGGGATGACCCTAAGTGCTATAGGCCGATCTCGCTCATTGATGTTTCTGCTAAAATTATGGGGCGAGTGATTTTGAACAGGCTTATGGAGTGGATGGCGGAACATCATATCTTGGCAGAAATACAATACGGGTTTGGGGAGGGTAGATCGACAAGTGACCAGTGCCTAAATTTGTATCTTTTGACAGCTAAGTATACGAAAGCAGGCAGGGGCACGGTCTATATGGCATTCATGGACTTAGCCGCGGCCTTTGACAATGTCAATAGGTCTAAACTATGGACCATGATGCATAACCTAGAGATAGAAGAGGGGCTGATCAATATCCTGAAAGAGCTGCACTGGAACACCACGGCCAAGGTTCGTTTCAGTCCAGACGGGGGGCGAACTGATCAATTTTTATGTTCAGGGGGAGTAAGACAAGGGTGCATATTAGCCCCTTTTCTTTTCTCCCTTTACATTAATGCCCTAGAGAGTGCCCTCATAGCCCTAGAAGCTGATTTCCCCAAAGTAGGACCGCATCATGTCCCAGTACTATTGTACGCGGATGACGCGGTCCTGCTGGCCAGGACCCCAAGGGCTTTGCAACTCCTGGTGGACGGATTCGTTAAGTTCATGGGGGACTTGGACTTGTCTGTCAACCTAACAAAATCCTTTGTCATGGTGGCCGGTAAAAAACCTACTAACAAGAGTGTGTTCAAAATTGGGTCACAGACTCTGGGCAAAGTAAAGACCTTCCCCTACTTAGGGCTGCTAATGGATGGGGACATGTTATTTAATCACCTGCTTGAGGCCCATTGCACCAAGCTTGTGTCCTCAAATGGGGCTATTTTGAGCTTTGCCCGTAGATTGGGACGCTGGTGCCCAGAACAGATAATGGCATTATATGCCTCGATCAGTACAGCTAAGGCCTTGTATGGTGCTGAGATATGGGGCTTTAGGGACTGTAAGCAACTTCAACAGCATGAAGATAAATTCTTTCGGAGAATCTTAAAAGTCCCGCAAGCCATCCCTGCTGAAATTGCCCATGATGAATTAGGGATGCCATATATTTCTGATATTGTTAAACTAAGGCCAATTATGGCATGGATGAGAACTTGGACTAACCCGGAGGCAGCTCTGACCAGGGAAATAATTACAGACTGCTTACAAAGAGACAAGGCCCTACAAATCCCCTGGTTGAAATATGTGAAAGACTCTTTAACAAGTATTGACCAGGGCCAGCTTTTTAATGATCCCTCCTTGATTGTAAATAGTTGTAAAATGAAGGTAAAAAAATAGCTTTTAGAAAAATATGTCGCTGACAGAAGTTGTGGCCTGGCAAAGAAATCACTAGCAGCCTATGACCTTGTAAGAAATGGAGGGGGAATTGGAATCCTATTTGTTTCTTATGTATAGCCAAAATTATCGGTTTTTAATGTGCCGTTTTAGGCTCAATTGGTTACCAAATATTTTAGCTTACCCTGCTGGTTTTACCGTATCAATTGAGCAGAAGGGTGCCTGCGGCTACGACAATAGGTCTCCGCAGGACACCCTTCATTTTGTACTTTTATGTTCATTTTATAGTAACCCCAGACGATTGTTTTTGGTAGACATTTTAAAGAAACAGAAATTCCGCCAAGCAAGAACTGCATTGTTGTTTTTACAGAAAGCCACTGATCCCCACACCCTATGTGCCATTTTAAGCTTTTTAAAAGTAGCAGTAAGATTGAGGAATACAAGAAATGAATTAGTGTTGTAAAATTATACCTGCCCCGTGAATCATATCCTCTCTTCTCTATTGTTGTTTTTAACATGAAAAGTTCAGGAATGAAATGTAATGAAATGTAATGAAATTTTATGCAATGTGCTTTTATGAGGAATTTTTATTCTTCGAAATAAAGATTTACTGAACTGAACTGAACACACGTATCACAGTATTATTCGGTATAATATCACCTTATATGGCACTGAGTGCCCAATCCCGTGACTACTCATGACCCCCCAGGGCCCCTTCTCGTCAAAGAAGACTGTCGTGGCCTCGGGCACGGCCCCGATCCTAGGGTTCGCAGGCGGGGGCCCGGCTCCTCGCTGACTCTCTTCTGACCTTGTTCATGGCACCCCGCTGTCCTGCGTCGAGTTTTAAGCACCTCTATTATTTCTCAATTAGAAACGGCGGCGCGGTTATGAATCACTTCAAGGGATATCGCAATATAAACAACCACTCTGCAGCCATTACCTTTAACTATACCCCATGGTATCGTATGTGCACCACACATGTCCATGCCGTGTACAGCGCTTCATTACATTATTTTAGCAACATTACAGTCCACGCGCGTTGATCCTTATTTACACCCATATGTATAGGTAAAAAAATATCACTTATCAGCAATTAGATAAAATAGCCATTGTACATGGAGAACAACGTCATGATGCTCATTGAATGTAACACTAATTGTCGACAGGGTTCAGCCAAGTGTGTCGCTGCGTACACCAAATATCCATGTCATCTGCATACGTCACGCATGTGTATAAGCGTGCCCCAAAGGTAATGTACATGACCATGTAAACAAGGCATATGCACCTACTTGTTAAAACTACAGGGCGACATTTCTATAGAGATTGGGCAACCAGGCGTAGGCGTGCACCAACTGTAAAACAACTGTCAGCGTCGACATGTACACCCAGTGTCTGCACCTACGTCACAGCACGGGAAGAAGCCATTCAGGTGTACATCTGACACTGGCATCAGTTGTACTGCACAGACAAGAAGCCACGCCCTAAGCGTGCACCAGTGGGAGCCAAGTTGCGCATATTAAGAGTGCACCAGGGATTAGCTTTTCTTCGTCGTTTGCATCAATGATGCTTCGGAAATTAGGATTCTGTGTCAGAAGTTTTTATCAATGCTACACCCGAAAAAAATTTTTGCACACAAAGTACGCACCATAGGTACACCAAATATGCACATCCGTTGTGAATCATAAATGTGCATTAGTGGTGCGTCAAGAATTAACATTCGACGCCTCAAGTGCGTAACAATGATACGCCAGAAAATTAGCATCAATGGTGTACCACAGTCACACGTGTGCATCTTTGATACACCACCTATGTATCGATCGTACATCTGAAAATAGTATTGTACACCATAAGTGTGCACCAGTGGCATACCAGAAATTAGATTTCACGCCGTAGATGTACACCAGTGGTATACAATAAATTAGATTTCACGCCATAAGTGTGCACCAACGGTATACCAGAAATAAACGTCCTACCAAAGGTATGCTGCAATGGTAAACCAGAAATCCAGGCACAAACAACCACACGTGCACACAACATGCGCATGAGAGAAAGGCGCACCAGAAATTGGCGCTCACCAGGCCGTGGGTGGCCTCACTGACAAGCCCTAGGAGTACAGCGAACCCCAGAAGCAACTTTCCCGAGCTTATCTGCATCCATTACACACACGCGCTGGTGGCTGATTGCAGGGATTGGGGGGGGGAAGGGGGCATGCTGGGTCACTAGGGAGGTGTATGGACGCAGTCATTAGCCACAGGAAGGCTAGAAAACAAAGAGGCTTTCGTGATTGCTGAACGATAGATAATTCTATGCGAACAGAATTTAAGTCTAACGAAGTTCGCCTCACCTGGGGGCATCTCAACCAAGAGGTTTAGGGAGCTGTCTGCTAAATAGAATCTCTGGCTGCTTTTCAGATTCCCTGTTTCGAGAGGATGTGGTCTCACGGCTAGACTGTCAACTTTGGAGCTGGGAAACTTGGTTCAAGCCTCGGGGCGAATCAACATCCTGTGATTCTGGCCAAATGACTTAATCTCCCTGTGCCTACCAAATAAAACCAGGCTGGCCCTGTAAAACAGCAATATGCCTCTGGATAGCACTTCAATCGCACCTCCCCGAAGCTGCCTGTGAACGCACATCATAAAAAAAAAAAAAAAAGCCTCGGCCTCACGCGGCGCGCCACTGCAGGCATATGTTTTCAATTATCTCGGCCTTCACGACGAGATAATTGAAGATATATGGCCTTCGCCTGCTCGTGCCCGCACAGAAAATGCAGGAAGTGAACCAACTCTACATCAAATGGCCTATTGCGTGCTGTCTTCTAAAAAGACAGACATGCGAGGCCCAATTGCCATCCAGATGGCAAAAAAAGAATGGAATGTGTGGCATTTTACAAGTGCTTTTCTGAGCCCTTACAAGAGGGAATCGGACTACTCCCACTGCCTGCGGCAGTGGCGGAGGCCTCGCCCTAAAAAAGTTCTATTTGCACACTCCTGCATCTCTAACAGTCATCATCAGTTGGCATTGTATACTGTTTGATGATAAGGGTTTTTAGATATATTATGACGTAATTCACCGGGTAGCCCATTTAGGATAAGCAAAATGAAATCACTCATGTCTTGTACATTTTGACATGGAAAGTTCAGACTTTGAAATGTCAGAAAAACTTGTGGGAATTCTCTTTGTGCATGGAACTCCCCATTCTGAGCTATGACTGTGTTAATATCTGGAATTTGTGGTACTGTCACTCATTTAATATGAATCCCCAAACTAATTTGAAAATTCCTGATATGATTAGTAAACACCACTATTAACTCATTCCCTATAATGAGTGCTCGTAAATATGCTAGGCTCAGGTTTCAGGGTGGCAAAATATCTTGAAACTGGGTTTATGGAACAGCAACAATCCAACAATCTTTGATCAATGACAGATACGAAATACATATAAAGAAGCACATGTGTTTAAAAGGTCACATACAGGAAATTGAAAAATAACTTGGACAGGTAGTACTTCGTGTCTGAGGGGTGGGCTGGACTGAAAGATCAGGAGTTATAAAGAATAGATAAGGGCTGCCTAAACCAAAGAGCAGAGAGGGGACTAGTGTGAAGAGAATGGCCCGGAACAGTTCATACTATGTGCCCAAGTCAATGCACAAGACTATAGCCTGATTAACCTCATGCGCGCTAGCGGAATTCCGCTTGCACGCTGAGATTTTCTAAAACGCATGTTACGTGACGAGCTGGGCTCGTCTTCAGCGTGCGAGGAGGCTACGCCATGACGAGCCCAGCTCGTCATCAGCGTGGAAGGGGTTAAGCTCTGAAATGCGTGCATCAATAAAACCAAGATGGTGCAGATGATTAAGAATCTAACCGTGGAACCAGGTCTGATCTTGCGTGGATAATGAACAAAGTGTGTCTGTAGTTCTCTTTTAGCAAGATAACCATGAGCAACGCAGTGCCACACACAGTATCCCTCACTGTTGCACAAATATATATCAATGCGCTGAATATACTAACCGCTTCACATAATTGTTCATCAATTATCTGATCTAGCTTCTGGCCAGGGACGTTAGGTATTGGTGACTGGAAGAAACCCCCCCAAAAAAAGGAAAAAGAAAAAAATGTTATGCGTGCTTGTGATTGTGCATTACCTTTTTACAAATCCTTGAATTTTCACGATGTGATCACTAGGTTTGTGATGGAATCATAAGTATTAGCAAATAATGTTGAAAGGTGTATGAGCATTCTAAAAATTGTTTCAGTATATAGATGGTAATTAAAAACAACAGATTTCTAGAAAAGTTCATGAAACTCTCGAAAACCTTTACAATACTTCCATGTACAGTTTGGTGATAAAGTGCTGAAGCAATAATAATATTGAAGAGTGAAGAGGAAGAGATTTGGAATAAAGAGCTAAAGCAGTGAGCGTCCTCGATTGTTCTAAGAGGGAAATAGGTAGAAATGACATTGAACTGCTCTTGAGTGGAGATATGTAACAACAAGAACAATTTAATGAATATATTCTGCTTTTAGGAAGACCAAGCTACAATGAACTGTGAAATCTGCATATATATTAGAGAACAAAACTACTTTCTGTTTCCCTCATGGCCTCTTCGCTGTCCACTGCGGTGGGAGGAAGACTAAATGGTAAAAGAGAAAGTTAGAAAGAGGCTTCCATGAAAGATAATCCTTCACAATTGATGACAGCTTTCTTCCCAATAAAGTGTAGTGGTACCTCCATTTCGGCAAGATCACATCCATAATCAGTGTTGAGCATGTTGCACGCTTATTAAACTGCATTTGTGGCACAATAATACAGCTTTACGTAATAGGAAACTAATATTTTTATTACCAGCTTAAATCTAGTGCTAATTCCTCACTATTTGAAGGTGCACTTTTATTGTCAAAAATAAATCCTTAAATATTTTCCCTGGTCATATCGACAGCCTTAAAGAAGCCGTCCAGGGCAAAGAAAGAAATATATTTTGCCCACTTGTGCATCTATAACAATCAGCAACAGTAGGCTTTCTAACCTCTTTGCTGATGACATCAGCTTTTTTTAGATGTATTGTAACATCATTCAGCGGATGTCACTCTTAAGATGTTCCTTTGGGATCCACTGATGTCTGTAACGTTTTTACATCGAAATTCTGTAAGAAAAACTTTCGGGAACACTATCTCTGCATGGAACTCCCCAGTTTAAGCTATCATTGTGTTAATACCTTGGATACCTTGTGTGGGAACTCTCTAAATAATGAGTGGTGCTGTCACAAATCTTTACAAATCTCTAAATAAGTTTGAGGGTGCATGGTATGAATACTGAAGACAACTATTAATTCATAATAATTAATTAATGCGACCTTGGATAGATGGTGTACTTCATGTCTGAGTAGTGGACTGGACTAAAGGAGTAGGAGTAATAAAGAATGGATAATGGCCAGTGCCTAAAACTGCTCTGAAGCTGGCAGTCGGTAAATTAAAGTTTGCCATGAAGACTATCAAGGCTTCACAGTCCTAAATCCACTTCATGCCTTTTAATTCACAACAAGGCACTCCATGTCCTTTTTTTACACTTGCCGGTTCCTGCTGTCTCTCTTAGTGATGGTTTTTCTGTTTTTCTCTTCCCCTAGTTTCTGCTTTTGTTTTTGCCTTCTTTTTTTCTCAGTGAATGTCTGATGAACAAAAATAAGGGCTGGTCCCCAAAAATGAGTGTCAGGGGCCCCCACCAACTCAAATGAAGCACTAATAATCAGAGAAGGGATGTGTGAATAGCATGAAGAGAATAGCTGAGAAGAGTTTCTGCTATGTCAATCCCCAAGACTTCAGCCTCAATAAGTTCTGAAATGTGTGCAATAGCAAGACCAAGATGTTCCAGAGGGTGGTAAACCTAAGCTCTGGAGCAGCTCCTGAGCTTTTCTGTATAAAAGTCAAAGTGTGTCGCTAGTATTCTCTCTTAGTATGGTATGCATTACCAACTCAGTGCCAAACAGGATCTTCACTGCAGTACTGGGTGCAGGTGACTAGAAGAAACCAAAAACCAGAGCTAACATTTACAACAACAAAAAATGATGTGTGCTCATCATTTTGCATTTCGTTTACATACATCACAGAATTGCCCCTGATGTGACACTGGGTTTCTTTCTAACCCTGACAACTTTACAAGAGCCATAAGTGTAAATTAAAAGTAACGTGACAAATTGAGGTATGCGATTACCTCTCCAAAAAACTCAGGGGTCAATCAGGATGGCGGACGGATCGCCACCGCCATGCAGGCAGTGGCGATCCGACGGCAAACCTTGCCCGTCCACCACATATTTCCCCCGCCATATAACAATGGCGGGGGAGGACGGTGGCGGACAAGAAGACCGTCCGCCGCTTTTCCGCCGCGGTCGCAAGGCGAAGGTGGCGGAAAAGCTCTAACAGGCGCCAGCCATATTAGGATATGCTAGGGGCTATGCATTTCCGTGGCGGTAATGCCGCCACGAAAAGGCATACGGGCCTTGCTTTGGGGGCCCGTTGCGGGCCCCCAGGGTGAAGGGGGTGGTGGGTGCACATGGGGAATACCCCCTGCGTTTCAAAATACAACATGGCAGGCACCGCGCGGTGCCTGTCATGTTATGCTTTGAAACGCACAACATGCATTTTTAACACTGCGACTGGCGGTGCTATCAGCACCGCCCGCCGCAATGTTAAACATGCAGGATGCACCCGCCACTGTGGTGGGTGCATCCTAATTCCTCGGACGGGACCTCCTCCCAAGGGGCGGACGGTCCCGTCCTCATACAGGATGGCAGACGGACTTTGTCCGTCCGCCATCCTAATGGACCTCTTAATTTGGCTGATGAGAAATGGGCAGGTGCATGAAAGTCCTAACAAAATGTCACAGTATATAAATATTATCTGAAAAGAACAGATTTCCAGAAAAGTTCACGAGACAATGGAAAATGTTTTCAATACTTTTATATAAAGAGTGCTGAAGTAGTGATAAAAGAGATGAGTGTCTGAGGCGTTGACTGGACTAAAGGAGTAGGAGTAATAAAGAATGGATAAGGGCATGTCCCTAAAACTGCTCAGAAGCTGGCGGCCGGTAAATTAAAGGTTGGCATGAAGAATATCAAGGCTGCACAGTCCTAAATCAACTTCATGCCTTTTAATTCACTGCCAGGCACTCCCTTTCCCTTTCGTACAAGTGGTGGTTCCTTCTTTCTCTCTTAGTGACTGTTTTTCTGTTTTTCTCTTCCTCTGAGTTTTTTTCCTTCTTTTTTGTCAGTGAATGTCTGATGAAGAAAAATAAGTGCTGGTCCCCAAAAATTAGTGTTAGCAGGCCCCACCAACTCAAATGAAGCACTAATAATCAGAGAATGGATGTGTGAATAGCGGGAAGAGAATAGCCTGGACCAGTTTCTGCTATGTCAATGCCCAAGACTTAGCCTTAATAGGTTCTGAAATGTGTGCATCAGCAAAACCAAGATGTTCCAGAGGATGGAGAACCTATGCTCGGGGGCAGGTCCTGATCTTTTCTGTATAAAAGTCAAAGTGTGTCTCTAATGTTCTCTCTTAGCATGATAAGCACTACCAACTCAGTGCCAAACAGGATATTCTTCAGCGTTTCACAATTGTATATTAACAGACTTAGGGCCAGATGTATCAAGGCTTTTGTGACTCGCAAAGGCCGAAATTTGCAGAATTTCGGCCTTTGCGACTCGCAAACGGCTGATTTGCGATTTTTCATATGTATTAAAAAATCGCAATTTAAGGAAACGCAATTATTTGCAATTCCTTATTTTGCCGTAGCATTTAAGGAATCACAAATTTTGCGATTCCTTAAATGATATGTATGACACATTTTTGGTTTGCGAATTTGTGTTAAGAAATCGCAATTTACCACCAACTTGTTGTTGGTGGTAATTTGCGATTTCTTTTAAAAATGCCCTAATTGGCATTTGTGAGGGTGGCATGTGACACACATACATGCCCATAGGGCATGTATGTGTGCCACGTGCACACACATGTAGATTTCAGGGGTGCAGCAGGGTGTCTTTGAGACACCCCTGCACCCTTGAAATAATTCTCAAATTGCGATTAGCAAATTGCGAATTCGCAATTTGAGAATTATTGCACTATCATTCCTATGGGCCTCCTGGCCCATAGGAATGCATTGGAAATTATTCTTTATTTGCGAATTCGCAAATAAAGAATAATAAGAAATCGCTAAAAAATAGCGATTTTGTACATACATACCGTTTTGCGAATTCTAAATAGCGATTCGCAAAAAAACGCTATTTAGGATTCGCAAAACGGTATCTTGATACATCTGGCCCTTAATACACTAACCTCTTCATGGGATTTTTTCTCGATTCTCTGATCCAGCTTCTGGACAGCAGCACTGGATGCAGCTGACTGGAAGAAATCAACAATCAGAGCTAACATTTACTACAACAAAAAATTGTGTGTGCTCATCATTTTGCATTTCAATTTAAGACATCAAAGAATTGTATCTGTTGTGATCACTGGGTTTCTTTCTAAGCCTGAGAACTTTACCATTGATGGAGCCATCAGTGTGAATAAAAAATAATGTGACAAATGGAGGTATGTGATTACCTCTCCCAAAATGAATTTGGCTGATGGGAAATGGGCAGGTGTATGAAAATCCTTTAAAAATTTCACAGTATATAAATAGTAGTTGAAAAGAACAGATTTCAGAAAAGTTCACAAGAATACTTTTATATAAAGAGTGCTGAAGTGGTGATAAAAGAGATGGAAAGATTTGGAGTGAAGAGCCAAAGCAGTGAGAGTTTTAGAGAATTCTAAGAGGAAGAAAATAAGGTTGAATCACATTGAATGGTTTGTCAAGTATGAATATTTAACATGAACAATTGTATAAATGTATTCTGCTTTTAAGACATCCAAGCTGATGCACCTGCTCTTGAATTAACAAGAATCTGTTTTGGGCTTTTAGCTTAAAACAGTATATATATAAGATAACAAACAACTTACTGGGTCCCTCGTGAACATTTTACTATCTACTGCACTAGACTGAATCTAGTGGTAGAAGAAAATATCAGAAAGAGTTCTCGATGAATGACAAACTATGAGAATTAATGTAGAGTTTTCAGAGGTATGGAATAAATCCAGTGCTTGAAATGGAAAGATAGAAGTGCAGGTACTCTGTGCCAGGTCAGCAGGTCAGCAGGTCTTGGGTCTGTCGTAGGCTCAGTGGCAGGGTGTTCCATGTCTTGGCAGCGAGGTGGGAGAAGGATCTCCCACCAGTGGTTTTTCTTCGGATGCGCTGGAAGGTTGTGAGTGAGAGGTCGGCAGAGCGATACTGGCAGTTGGGGATGTAGAAGGAGAGCCGTCAGTTGAGGTAGGCAGGGCTGGTCTTGTAAATTGCCTTGTGTGCATGGGTGAGGAGCCTGAAGGATATCCTCTTGTTGACGGGGATCCAGTGCAGGTTTCTCAGGTGGGGGGCGATGTGGCCATGGCGTGGTACATCGAGGATCAGTCGTGGCGAGGCATTTTGGAAACGTTGTACTCGTTTGATGAGCTTGGTCGGGGCTCCCGCATAGAGGGTGTTTCCGTAGTCGAGTCTGCTGCTGACGAGGGCCTGGGTGACTGTCTTTCTTGCATCTGTCGGAATCCATCTGTAGATCTTGCGGAGCATGCAGAGGATGTTGAAGCAGGAGGAGGAGACAGCGTTGACTTGCTTGGTCATTGAGAGCGTTGAGTCGAGGATGATTCCCAGGTTGTGTTGTGGTCGGTGGGTGTCTAGGCTGCCCCAGTGCCGTCAGCCACCAGGAGTCATCCCAGGCTGAAGGTTTGGAGCCGAGGATGAGGACCTCTGTCTTGTCGGAGTTCAGCTTCAGACGGCTGGTCTTCATCCAGTCGGCGACGGCCTTCATTCCTTTGTGGAGGTTGGCTTTGGCTGTGATGGGGTCCTTGGTGAGGGAGAGGATCAACTGAGTGTATTGGCATAGGAGATTATGTTGAGGTTGTGCTGTCAGGCTACGAGTGCGGCCATGTAAATGTTGAACAGCGTCAGGCTGAGGGAGGATCCCTGGGATGATCTCGGAGGCTTTGGAACGGAATGGGCGAAGGAGGACGCTCTGGGTTCTGCCGGAGAGGAAGAAGGTGGTCCAATCCAGAGCCTTGTCTCGGATCCCTGCGGCGTGGAGGCGTGCATGTAGTGTGCAGTGGCAGACAGTGTTGAAGGCGGCAGAGAGGTCTAGGAGGAAGAGTGCTGCGGTCTCGCCATTGTTCAGCAGGGTCCTGATGTCGTCGGTGGCAGCGATGAGGGCAGTCTCGGTGCTGTGGTTGCTGTGGAACCCTGACTGGGAAGGGTCCAGGATTCTGTTTTCTTCGAGGTATCGGGTTAGTTGTCTGTTGACGGTTTTCTCGATGACCTTGGCCGGGAAGGGGAGCAGAGAGATGGGCCAGAAGTTCTTGAGGTCTCTTGAGTCTGCCTTAGGTTTTTCGAGTAGGGCGTTGATCTCGGCTTGTTTCCAGATCTCTGGGAAGTGCGCGGTCTCGAGAGAGAGATTGATGACGTTGCGCAGGTGGGGTGCAATGGAGCTGCTTGCTCTGTCGAAGACGTGGTGTGGGAATGGGTCTAACGGAGAGCCGGAGTGGATTGTGTGCATGTCTTGATGGTGTCATCGATGCTCACGCTGGCCCAGGCTAGCAGGTGGTCGTGGTCGATGCTGTGCGAAGGGTCTGTTGTGTTGCTGTTTGTTGGGGCTGTCTGGATGTTGAAGCTGTCGTGGATGTCTGCTGTCTTGCGGTGGAAGAAGGTGGCAAGGGAGTCACACAGGGCTTGCGACGGCGGTATGTTGTTGGTGTTGGAGAGTTCCTTCACGATGTTGAAGAGCTCCTTGCTATTGTGTGCGTTGTTGTCGAGGCTGTCTTTGAAGGAGGTCCTCTTGGCCGCCCTGTTGAGGTGATGGTGGTTGCGGATGGCGTCCTTGTGCGCTGCGTGACTTTTCGGAGATTGCTCTGCTCACTGTGCCATTTCTTTTCTAGTTTCCGGCAGGCTTGCTTGGAGGCTAGGAGTTCTGGGGTGAACCAGCTGGCCCTCTTGCTGGTGTCTCTGTGGGGGGTTTCTTTAGCGGGGCGAAGGTGTTGCCGCAGTACTCGATCCAGCGTCTGAGGCTCTGGGCAGCGTCGTCAGGGTTGGAGGGTTCGGTGGGTGGGCTGAGAGCGAGGTTTGCGTGTAGTTGGTCTTCTGTGATTTAGCTCTAGCAGGGGCGGGGGATCTGTTGGGCACGGTGGTGTGTGGTGGGTTTCTGGAAGGCGAAATGGAAGCATGACTCATGTCTTGTCCATTTTTAGGTTGCAGCACTAATCTTTTAAATATCAGAAACACTTGTAGAAACACTGTTTGTGTTTGTTACACCCTGTACTTACCTAAAATTGGGTTAATACCTTGAATTCCATGTGTGGGGTTCCTTTTTTGTTTTAACAAGTCTTTATTGAGGTATTTTTCCCCCTATTTTACATACAGTCCCTCCTACTATACTCTCATCCCCGTCCCCCCTCCTCCCCAGGCATGATATCATGAATATTTGTACATAATCAGTGATATGGCATTTTGTTAGAGCACTTTGACACAGACATTATACATTTTCTACATATTATTCAAAGATTGACATAGTTGTGTTATGGGACAAGACTCTGTATCCAGCATGCGAGGGGGTCCCAGATTTCCAGCCCCATCTTTTTTTTTTTCTTCTACCCTTCCTGTGATAGATAGCCATTTCTAGGTTTTATGTGGCCAGGAGTCTCGCCCGCCATTGTTGGAAGGCGGGAGGGTTAGGATCTAGCCAGGCTGCGGCCAAGCATATTCTAAAGACTACCATAGAAATAAATATAAGCCCTTGCATTCCTTTTGGACGAATATCTCCGTGCAGTCCTAGCACTATTTCTCCCGTTATAATTTAAATTCTTGATTTAAAGATTTCAGATAGAAAGGTGGATATTTCCCTATGAATTGTGCCCAAGGTGTCACATGTGGCGAATATATGTACAATGTCTGCTTCATACAGCCGACAACGTGAGTATTCCGTGCCTCTGCCCGTGCCCCACTTGGCAATCTTATTTGGGGTATAATATAGCTGGAAATTGGTTTTATAATATTGGGCTTGTAGGTTAGCCGACATTAACCATGACTGGGATACTTCGATAGGACCTCTCACTTTTCCCCTCCGCCACCTCCAATTTATGTTGTCATTTTACCGTAAATTTTTCCATATCATCCGGAAGTGCGGAAGTCAGGTTATCATAGATTACCCCAATCTTAACTGTCATGATTTGGCTGATTAGTTCAATTATCTGATTTCTTTGAAATTCAGATCGACCACCCCCTTTTTTCAATAAGAAGTCTTTGATTTGTAGAAACTTAAAGAAGTCTCTTTGGTCTAGCCCGAATTCCCTTTTTAGCTCTTCAAATGACTTAAACCCTGAAGTAGAGTAAAAGTTACCACACCGGGCAATCCCTGCCCTCTGCCACTTTTTCATACATGTATCGTTAAAGGTCTCTGGGAGGTTGTTTTTCCCAGATAGGACTGTATAATAGGAGAATCTCCCGATACCCAGGAGTTTGCGTACATTATTCCATGCCAAGTATACACCCTTAAGAGTTTTAAACCGCACTTTTTTGAAGTAGCAATTTTATGTTAATCGCCAAAGATGTTCACTAGCTTCATTGCTTAGGATGAGTTCCTGCGGTGTTGGGATCACCCCCTCTAGGCAGGTGTTCCTATTCGGGCTTAGCAATATATTGCTGTATTTTAATATCCTAGCCCACCAATAAACTTTAAGGTTGGGTAGTGCGAGGCCACCTCTGTCTTTTGGGAGTGCAATGTATCTAAGGGCTCTACGTGGCCTTTTGTATCCCCCATATAAATTAACCCTGGGCGAAGTACTTCGCTACGCCCACGGAGTGGGTGTAGTTTTGCCTACTTAGCCCTTTGCAAAATAGGCGTAGCAGGCAACACTACGCCCATTCCGTGGGCGTAGCGAAGTTGCCCGTCACCAGCCTCCCTCCCGCCCTCCCCTACATACCTAATTTGGGTTACATAGTCTCGCGAGAAACACGCATGCGCGGGCGGCGGTGCATGCGCATTGGTATCCAAGACGGCGGCGCGATTAGAAGAGGGAGCCCCGGGACGCGGCGGACAAGGTAAGTGCTTTTTATTTACTTTTCTAAGACTATGTAACCCAAATTAGGTATGATGGGGAGGGGGCAGGCGGCGCATAGTGGAACTTTGCGTAGCCCCACTACGCCTACTACGCCCAGGGTTAATATAAATCAAGAAAATAAGTTGTCTAAGTCTTTGAATATTTGTGGGGCAAAATCTAAACATATGGTCCTAAAAAAGTATAAAAATTTAGGAAAATATGACATTTTAATGGCATTACATCGACCCACCAGAGTCAAGTGTAGATTATGTATTCTATGCAGTTTTTTTCCGTTTGTTTCATAAGTGGTTCCATGTTAATTTTAACCAGGTTATTTAGATGGGAGGTTATATCTACTCCTAGATATGTGGTGCTTTCAACTAGCCGGTCTTCCTGGTAGATGACTTTGTTATTGACAACTATCTGGGTTTTGCCCTGGTTTAGCTTGTATCCTGAAATCTCCCCAAATTGTCTAGCTTCTTCTTTCTTGGCTTTCACTGCTTCCCCGGGATCCCCTGTGACTATGGCTATGTCATCTGCGTAGGCTAAGGTTTTGGTATCGCCATTTACGGTTTTAATTGGTGAAATAGCCAAATTGGATTCTAGTCTAAGAATGAAAGGGTTAATAAAGATTGCAAATAATAAGGGAGAGCAAGACAACCCTGTGTTATCCCTCTGGTTATGCTGATTTTCCCAGACATCTCTCCATTTATCATAAAAATAGCTTCGACGTTTGTGTATAACATACGGGTTGCCTTGATAAATTGCTCTCCGATCCCACTCTTTGACATAGCCGTCCATAGGTACTGCCAGGAGACCCTATCGAACGCCTTCTCAGCGTCTACTAATATAAGGGCCATAGGATCTCCTGCCATGTCAAAGAGTGTGATGACCTTCTCAACATGGTCAGTGGTGGACATTCCCGGAATGAAGCCATGTTGGCGCGGTGATATAAATTTGTGCATAACTTGCGCCAATCTGGTAGCCAATAGTTTTGAATACATTTTGGAATCCCAGTTTATCAATGTGATCAGGCAGTAGGATCCCAACTCTGCTGGGTCTTTGTTTTTTTGGGGGAAATACAATACTTTTTGCCCGGGCCCATGAACCCGGTGGCTGCCCATCTAAGAAAATATTGTTATTAGCGCTGTTAGGATTCCCTTCAAAGGTTTATGAAATTTGAAGTTAAATTTGACCGGTATCCCATCCAACCCGGCTGCTTTTCCAGGGGCTAAGTTGGTAATTGATAACAATATTTCTACCCACTGCGGTGTTATTGCTAAGCTTTCTTGATCTTCCTCTGAGAGACGAGATACTATAGTCTGGTCTAAATACTCTTCAATCTTATCTTGATTTTTATTAGATTCCTTGTATAGGTCTTGGTAGTAATTTTGAAACGCTGTTCTTATCTCTACGGAGTCTTGTTTGAGTCCTTTTTTGGGATCGTTTATTTCTTTAATCGTGTTTGCCATATTGTGTTGTCTCACTCGAACCGCAAGGTGATGCCCTACTTGCTCACTTAGTTAATATATTTTTTCTATTCACTGTGGCCTTATTGACTGCTTTTTCTGTGAATATATCTACCACTTTTTTTCTTGCGATAGCCACTATTCCCAGTGCCTCTTCGATATTCTGCCCCTCTTGTACAGCCCTCATGAGATCTTCCTCTGCTTCTACCAGCTTTACCTGTAATGTTTTCATTTTTAGTTTTGCCAAATTACTTTGATAGGTGCGCTACCCATATTATCCTCAAGGAACTCCGGTACACACTTATTTATACATTGACAATATTTTTAGTTTAAGAGTAAGGCCCTCTCAAATGTCCAGTTAATATGATTATATTGCGGCCCTTCAATGTCGATGGTTAACATCAGTGGATTGTGGTCTGATAAGACCCGAGGTAGTCTGTCTATTAGGCATTTTGATAAAATAGTATGAGAAATTAACATATAATCCAGCCTGGCCAATTTAGAGTGTGGTTGGGAAAAGAACGTAAAGCCAGGATTGTTGGGATGTTTTGCCTGCTAGCAGTCCCCTAGCCCATGTGGGGCGCATAGTTCTTGGAGTATTCTGAATACTCTCGGTTTCCTTCCTTTATACGTGAAATCAGACCCCAACCGTCAGTCAGAGGGTAAATTCAGGTTAAAGTCACCACACACAATAAAGGGGGGCGGCCAGTGTGCCAGTTCGTTTGATATAAATCCCAGTAACTCTGTATCATCGGTTATCGTCCCATATATGGAGCATATAGTGGCTTTCTTTCCCTGACCATACTGGCACTCTGTGATTGCCCACCACCCTAATTTGTCAGCTGCAGATCTAGCCAGAATGGCTACCCCCCCTGTCTTGGTTGCCTGCGTTGTGGATATGATCAGCCTGTATCCAAGATTTCCAAAAGTTGTTGCTGCGACCCTTCCACTTGTGTCTCTTGGATACATATGATGTTAGGACCCATTGCCCTGAGACCGACTGCCACCCTCTGTCTCTTTTTCAGGTGGTTAAGGCCACAAATATTAACCGACAAAACCCTTAGTTTAGCCATTAACTGCGTAGTTCTGATTCATCCTTAAACCAAATGTAATCCTATAGCTTTGATTCCCATCTGAAAATCTAAACCATTGCTGTGCCATTTTCATAAAGTTCTGCCTTGATCTGACTATGATTTCCAGTTTCACCTGGTGCCTGTGTGCTCCCCCTCCGCCCCCCATCCCCTTATGTGGCAGTCAGGCTCAAACCTGAGCCTGTATGATAGTGCCTGCATCGCCCCTACCCCACCTCCCCCCTCCACGACTCTCACACCCTGTGACTACCTCTTATATAGTGCTCGAACTACCGGACCCTTGATCCATTTTTTTCCCTTCCCCCCCCCCCCTCTCTGCTATTGAACTCTTTTCATTCTCTTTTTAGGGCTCGCCTGCTGTGCGCATGCGCACAGCTGGAAGCTCTATAGGGGCTTATCCAGTGTTTAACCACCACTGGCGATTCCACTGGCGATTTCTTTGAGTGCATGTGCTTTTTAGGTCATTGCGCAACGCAAGCCCTAAAAAGCGCGTGCACAATGCCACCAGCCGCCTGCCTGCCTGCCTGCCTCGCATTACCACATCAAAGGCAGCTTCTCAGCATGCGCTCATCCCCTAATTATTCACGGCCGGCCGGCTGTACTTTCAGTTTCACGGCCGCCGGTGCACACTCAGCTCAGGCGCCTGGATTCCTTGCTGCTTGTGGCCTGGACGAATATATTAATCTAACTCTCTCTCTCTTTCCATTTCTCTCCTCTCTCTCTGCTCTGTCTCTGATCTTTCTCTCCAACTCCATACATCTCCCTCTTTCTTTCTCTCTTGTTAAGCTGCCGGCTCTTAACGCTCTGTCTGCAGCAAGGCTGTCAACGATATGCTTCGCTCATTACATTTGCGGTGTAGGAGTGTGCTTGTTTCCGCCCCCTGCCAGCACGAAAATAGAATCATGACCACAATGGTTTACATAAATATCAACGCACCAGGTCAATCTTTTGAGAAAATCGCAACCATTATGATTTGTAATGGTGGCTGCAGGGCATTCGCAAAAATATAATTAAAGTCGCAAGACCGTCATGATACTAGCCAATCCTATTCCTGTATATTTACATTCCTACATTCAAGCACATTGGGCTTTACTGAGTGACGCACTAAGGGCCGGTCTCACCAGCCACTTTTCCTCCTGCCCCCCTCTCATTCCTCCTGCAGTGCCCACGCCGCTCTCTCTGCTGTCGCCATGTTGGAGTTCATAGGTCGGTGTTGGCCGTCCTAAATGCCCCAGTCACTTTTTGAATTATATTATTGTAGTTTTCATTGTGTTTTTCTTCTAGCCACTACAGTTAGCCTAGCGCGGCACCATCACCCACCTCTGCAACTCCTCCCACAACACTGCCTGCTAAGTACACAGACTGTTCACCGGTATGTGATGCGACTGCATTTCCTCTGACAGCGCCGCAGGGAGTTGTCAGCTGCTTCAGGTTACTTTTGACAAATCAGGAGAGGATAAAAGAAACCACCAGTTTAAGCACATGCACAAGTAACTCTACGTTTCGTCTGCCCCACCATCCGTTCTTGATGCAGACAGAATAGTTGCTAAACATTATGTATGTGCTACGTACATAACTCTGCCTTATTAAAAAGAATTCCATTTTAAATAGCGCTTGTTACAGTTGTACTAATGTACCATTAGTCTAGACGTTAATTCCATTGGCACAGCTTCTGGGAGCTCGCATTCCATCATCAAAGGCATCAGCCTCGCTCTGGCCTCACTTCTCCTCCCCCCTAATTGCTCTCACTCTCCATCTCTTGCCACACGCATCAGTAGGCAGCCCATCCCCTCCCTCTCCATTTGTTTCTATGCCTACTGGTTTTGCAGCACTTGTGAAATCCTTCTGATGGGTGATGCAAGCCAGGAACATACGTGGTGCACACTCAGCTCAGGCGCCTGGATTCCTTGCTGCTTGTGGCCTGGACGAATATATTAATTCTCCCATCTGGTAGTTATTGTTTGCTGTTCATTTTTTGGGGGGTGATGGGCTACGACACAGTGGGCTTCTCTCTCTTTTTTTTTAAGGTATTAAATGAGAAGAAAATGTGTAGAGCAAGAATCGATCATCTAAAGGAATTTTTGCTCCAGCCGTGAACAGGAAATGCTAATTACCATACATCGCTCCAGAATCCTTTGCGCACAAAACATCGTGTTTAGGAGGCTGACAGGTAATAGAGTACAGTTCGGAGTTTTGCTCCTGCTTTCTTATTGCCCATTGACACTGTGGTTTGCACACTCTGTCAATTTGTTTTTTATTCTACCACTGGGCAAAGTACCATTAGATGTGTGCTTAAAAATATCAGCAGTACTTATTCACTCGTGCACGGCTCGCTCTTGGATTTATTTTTATTGGCCATTAACTCTGTGGTTTGCGCACTCTGTCAATGTTTTATATTCTCCCATTAGGCAAAGTAACATGTGCTGTGGGCTTAAAAATATCAGCATTCGTTAATCACTCGTGCATGGCTTACTTTTTTTATCACTTTTGTTTTTTGTTCTCTCTCTCTCTCTCTCTCTCTCTCTCTCTCTCTCTCTCTCTCTTCTCTCTCTCTCTCTCTTCTCTCTCTCTCTCTCTTCTCTCCCCTTCCCCTTCCCTTCATTTACTCTCTATCACCTTTATTCTTTTTCCTCTTGCTCTTTTTTCTCTCACTCATTCCCACACTTGACAGGACCAACAGTGGGCGCTTCTTACATACAGGTACAACAGAGGGCACATCTCACACAGACAGGAACAGGGGCCACATCTCACACAGACAGGAACAGAGGATGCTTCTCACACAGACAGGAGCAACAGAGGGAGCATCTCACAGACAGGAACAACAGAGGGAGCATCTCACAGACAGGAACAACAGGGGGCGCATCTCACACAGGCAGGAACAGGGGGCACAACTCACACACACAGGACCAACAGGGGGCGCATCTCACAGACAGGAACAACAGACATCTATCTATCGCCCTCACTCTCACGGCTCCGCCGATGCACCCACCACAAAGCTCCGCCGATGTACCCACCACACAGCTCCACCGATGCAGCCACCACACAGCTCCTCCGACACAGCTCCACCGATGCACCCACCACCCAACTCCACCGATGCACCCACCACACAGCTCCACCGACACAGATCCACCGATGCACCCACCACACAGCATCACCTACACAGCTCCACCGATGCACCCACCACCCAACTCCACCGATGCACCCACCACACAGCTCCACCGACACAGCTCCACTGATGCACCCACCACACAGATCTACCTACACAGCTCCACTGATGCAACCACCACACAGCTCCACCGATGCAACCACCACACAGCTCCACCGATGCAACCACCACACAGCTCCACCGAGGCAACCACCACACAGCTCCACCGAGGCACCCACCACACAGCTCCACCGAGGCACCCGCCACACAGCTCTACCCAGGCACCCACTACACAGCTCCACAGATGCACCCACCA
Source organism: Lissotriton vulgaris (assembly GCF_964263255.1). Classification (NCBI taxonomy): domain Eukaryota; kingdom Metazoa; phylum Chordata; class Amphibia; order Caudata; family Salamandridae; genus Lissotriton; species Lissotriton vulgaris. The sequence continues at coordinate 545,875,873 of NC_141699.1, read as the reverse complement.
CACAGCTCCACAGCTGCACCCACCACACAGCTCCACCGATGCACCCAACACACAGCTCCACCGATGCACCCACCACACACCTCCACCGATGCACCCACCACACATGCCCCCACCACACATGCCCCAACCACACAGCTCCACAGATGCCCCACCACACAGCTCCACCGATGCACCCACCACACAGCTCCACCGATGCACCCACCACACAGCTCCACCGATGCACCCACCACACAGCTCCACCGATGCACCCTCCACACAGCTCCACCGATGCACCCTCCACACAGCTCCACCTACACAGCTCCACCGATGCACCCACCACACAGCTCCACCGATGCACCCACCATAAAGCTCCACCGGTGCACCCACCACACAGCTCCACCTACACAGCTCCAGCGATGCACCCACCACACAGCTCCACCTACACAGCTCCACCGATGCACCCTCCACCCAACTCCACCGATGCACCCACCACACAGCTCCACCGACACAGCTCCACCGATGCACCCACCACACAGCTCCACCTACACAGCTCCACCGATGCACCCACCACACAGCTCCACTGATGCAGCCACCACACAGCTCCACCGACACAGCTCCACCAATACACCCACCACACAGCTCCATCTACACAGCTCCAGCGATGCACCCATCACACAGCTCCAGCGATGCAGCCACCACACAGCTCCACCGACACAGCTCCACCGATGCACCCACCACACAGCTCCACCAGTGCACCCACCACACAGCTCCACCTACACAGCTCCAGCGATGCACCCACCACACAGCTCCACCTACACAGCTCCACCGATGCACCCTCCACCCAACTCCACCGATGCACCCACCACACAGCTCCACCGACACAGCTCCACCGATGCACCCACCACACAGCTCCACCTACACAGCTCCACCGATGCACCCACCACACAGCTCCACTGATGCACCCACCACACAGCTCCACCTACACAGCTCCAGCGATGCACCCATCACACAGCTCCAGCGATGCAGCCACCACACAGCTCCACCGACACAGCTCCACCGATGCACCCACCACACCGCTCCGCCGAGGCACCCACCACACAGCTCCGCCGAGGCACCCACCACACAGCTCCGCCGAGGCACCCACCACACAGCTCCGCCGAGGCACCCACCACACAGCTCCGCCGAGGCACCCACCACACAGCTCCGCCGTGGCACCCACCACACAGCTCCGCCGTGGCACCCACCATACAGCTCCACCGATGCAACCACCACACAGCTCCACCGAGGCAACCACCACACAGCTCCACCGAGGCACCCACCACACAGCTCCACCGAGGCACCCGCCACACAGCTCTACCCAGGCACCCACTACACAGCTCCACAGATGCACCCACCACACAGCTCCACAGCTGCACCCACCACACAGCTCCACCGATGCACCCAACACACAGCTCCACCGATGCACCCACCACACACCTCCACCGATGCACCCACCACACATGCCCCCACCACACATGCCCCAACCACACAGCTCCACAGATGCCCCACCACACAGCTCCACCGATGCACCCACCACACAGCTCCACCGATGCACCCACCACACAGCTCCACCGATGCACCCTCCACACAGCTCCACCGATGCACCCTCCACACAGCTCCACCTACACAGCTCCACCGATGCACCCACCACACAGCTCCACCGATGCACCCACCATAAAGCTCCACCGATGCACCCACCACACAGCTCCACCGATGCACCCACCACACAGCTCCACCGAGGCACCCGCCACACAGCTCTACCCAGGCACCCACTACACAGCTCCACAGATGCACCCACCACACAGCTCCACAGCTGCACCCACCACACAGCTCCACCGATGCACCCAACACACAGCTCCACCGATGCACCTACCACACACCTCCACCGATGCACCCACCACACATGCCCCCACCACACATGCCCCAACCACACAGCTCCACAGATGCCCCACCACACAGCTCCACCGATGCACCCACCACACAGCTCCACCGATGCACCCACCACACAGCTCCACCGATGCACCCACCACACAGCTCCACCGATGCACCCACCACACAGCTCCACCGATGCACCCTCCACACAGCTCCACCGATGCACCCTCCACACAGCTCCACCTACACAGCTCCACCGATGCACCCACCACACAGCTCCACCGATGCACCCACCATAAAGCTCCACCGGTGCACCCACCACACAGCTCCACCTACACAGCTCCAGCGATGCACCCACCACACAGCTCCACCTACACAGCTCCACCGATGCACCCTCCACCCAACTCCACCGATGCACCCACCACACAGCTCCACCGACACAGCTCCACCGATGCACCCACCACACAGCTCCACCTACACAGCTCCACCGATGCACCCACCACACAGCTCCACTGATGCAGCCACCACACAGCTCCACCGACACAGCTCCACCGATACACCCACCACACAGCTCCACCTACACAGCTCCAGCGATGCACCCATCACACAGCTCCAGCGATGCAGCCACCACACAGCTCCACCGACACAGCTCCACCGATGCACCCACCACACAGCTCCACCGGTGCACCCACCACACAGCTCCACCTACACAGCTCCAGCGATGCACCCACCACACAGCTCCACCTACACAGCTCCACCGATGCACCCTCCACCCAACTCCACCGATGCACCCACCACACAGCTCCACCGACACAGCTCCACCGATGCACCCACCACACAGCTCCACCTACACAGCTCCACCGATGCACCCACCACACAGCTCCACTGATGCACCCACCACACAGCTCCACCTACACAGCTCCAGCGATGCACCCATCACACAGCTCCAGCGATGCAGCCACCACACAGCTCCACCGACACAGCTCCACCGATGCACCCACCACACCGCTCCGCCGAGGCACCCACCACACAGCTCCGCCGAGGCACCCACCACACAGCTCCGCCGAGGCACCCACCACACAGCTCCGCCGAGGCACCCACCACACAGCTCCGCCGAGGCACCCACCACACAGCTCCGCCGTGGCACCCACCACACAGCTCTGCCGTGGCACCCACCATACAGCTCCACCGATGCAACCACCACACAGCTCCACCGAGGCAACCACCACACAGCTCCACCGAGGCACCCACCACACAGCTCCACCAAGGCACCCGCCACACAGCTCTACCCAGGCACCCACTACACAGCTCCACAGATGCACCCACCACACAGCTCCACAGCTGCACCCACCACACAGCTCCACCGATGCACCCAACACACAGCTCCACCGATGCACCCACCACACACCTCCACCGATGCACCCACCACACATGCCCCCACCACACATGCCCCAACCACACAGCTCCACAGATGCCCCACCACACAGCTCCACCGATGCACCCACCACACAGCTCCACCGATGCACCCACCACACAGCTCCACCGATGCACCCTCCACACAGCTCCACCGATGCACCCTCCACACAGCTCCACCTACACAGCTCCACCGATGCACCCACCACACAGCTCCACCGATGCACCCACCATAAAGCTCCACCGATGCACCCACCACACAGCTCCACCGATGCACCCACCACACAGCTCCACCGAGGCACCCGCCACACAGCTCTACCCAGGCACCCACTACACAGCTCCACAGATGCACCCACCACACAGCTCCACAGCTGCACCCACCACACAGCTCCACCGATGCACCCAACACACAGCTCCACCGATGCACCCACCACACACCTCCACCGATGCACCCACCACACATGCCCCCACCACACATGCCCCAACCACACAGCTCCACAGATGCCCCACCACACAGCTCCACCGATGCACCCACCACACAGCTCCACCGATGCACCCACCACACAGCTCCACCGATGCACCCACCACACAGCTCCACCGATGCACCCACCACACAGCTCCACCGATGCACCCTCCACACAGCTCCACCGATGCACCCTCCACACAGCTCCACCGATGCACCCACCACACAGCTCCACCGATGCACCCACCATAAAGCTCCACCGGTGCACCCACCACACAGCTCCACCTACACAGCTCCAGCGATGCACCCACCACACAGCTCCACCTACACAGCTCCACCGATGCACCCTCCACCCAACTCCACCGATGCACCCACCACACAGCTCCACCGACACAGCTCCACCGATGCACCCACCACACAGCTCCACCTACACAGCTCCACCGATGCACCCACCACACAGCTCCACTGATGCAGCCACCACACAGCTCCACCGACACAGCTCCACCGATACACCCACCACACAGCTCCACCTACACAGCTCCAGCGATGCACCCATCACACAGCTCCAGCGATGCAGCCACCACACAGCTCCACCGACACAGCTCCACCGATGCACCCACCACACAGCTCCACCGGTGCACCCACCACACAGCTCCACCTACACAGCTCCAGCGATGCACCCACCACACAGCTCCACCTACACAGCTCCACCGATGCACCCTCCACCCAACTCCACCGATGCACCCACCACACAGCTCCACCGACACAGCTCCACCGATGCACCCACCACACAGCTCCACCTACACAGCTCCACCGATGCACCCACCACACAGCTCCACTGATGCACCCACCACACAGCTCCACCTACACAGCTCCAGCGATGCACCCATCACACAGCTCCAGCGATGCAGCCACCACACAGCTCCACCGACACAGCTCCACCGATGCACCCACCACACCGCTCCGCCGAGGCACCCACCACACAGCTCCGCCGAGGCACCCACCACACAGCTCCGCCGAGGCACCCACCACACAGCTCCGCCGAGGCACCCACCACACAGCTCCGCCGAGGCACCCACCACACAGCTCCGCCGTGGCACCCACCACACAGCTCCGCCGTGGCACCCACCATACAGCTCCACCGATGCTCCAACTAAGCTCCACCAATGCACCCACCAAACAGCTACACGGATGCACACACCACTCAGCGCAACCACAGCATCACTGGTTCAAATATGTTCTTTCAATTTTTCAAGCTTTCACGCTTTATTACAAATCACAAAAAGATGTTAATATTTCACTTCTGTTCTTGGATTTTCGTCACAATAAAAAACACTGAACATAATCTTCACAAATGTTATTTACAAAAATGTAAGCTATTGCCATTACAAATTAAATAAATAATTAAGTATTAATTATTTAAAAAAATTAAAAGCCATTGTTATTTGTAATATCAATACATCTAAGTCACGTAAATACAAAACATGTTGCATTGCAAATGCTATAGGTGTCACATTTGCGAAAGTTATAACTATTGGCATTGTAAATGATAAAGCTATTAATTTAGCTATTTTAAAAAAAACACATAAATAAAAATAATTCATTTATAACACCAATAGCTCAAACTTTCCTAATGCGAGCCCTATTGCATTTCCAATGCTTGTTTTTGTTGTTGTTGTTATAACAGTATTTTTACGGTGAGCCACAAAAACACACTCCCCCCAGGTTTTTATAGTCTGAATATATTAACTTTATCGAGCCTAGACGGGCCTCTTCTCCCCCGCCATAATCTCATCGAGCCGTTTCTGTGCTCGTATTTCTGAGGTGAAGAAGAAGTTTTGCCCTTGGTAGATAATCTTTAATTTGGCTGGGTTTTGCAAGAAAGCTGAGGTTCTGGTTTTTGGAAGGGGGTTATAAGTTGTCTGAGTCTCCATCTTTTTTCTACTGTGGCTTGTGCAAAGTCTGATTTGGAAAAGTACATAAAGTTTCCCCCTTTTCCTTTTCATGTTAGGTCTGGCCAGATCATAAATGGCTTGCCGAAGAAAAAAGTTCCCGAAGTAGATTAGGATCACCCGATGGTACCTTTGTGCATTTGTTTGTCTTTTGGGCATTGATAAGGGAAATCGGTGTGCTCTCTGAACCTCCTTATCCCAGTCCCACGTACCAACTCTGGCAGGGATTTTTTCAAGAGTTTGATGGTGAATTCTCTTACATCACTACCATCGACATTCTCAGGAATTCCCAGCAGTCTTAGGTTATTCCTCCGCTGTTGATTCTCGGCCTACTCCAGCTTTCACATGACATCCTTGAGAGTAGAATCTTGAGACAAAGATTGGTCTTTTAGTGTTTTCACTGTGTTTTCCAGGTCCTTTGTGTGCTTGTCAACCATGCAATCTGTCTGCTATTTCTGTGCAGGTTTTTCCTATTTTACGCATGGTACCTTGAAGTTTTTTTGAGGCCAGTTGCGCCTGCCGATTTTCGTTTTTTATTTCTTCCTGGAAGATATTTAAAGATTGAAAATTAATTGATAGTGATGGCTCAGGAGTCTCGCCGGGTGGTCTTTTTTGCTCTCCCTGGCTGGGTTGAAGCCCTTTGGGTGTTATTGCTTCTGCACCAGACCTGCCAGGACCTAGTAGTTGTGTGGCCGAGTAGTCCCAACGCAGTTCCTCCTCTTCGTCCATATTTCTCTTGGCTTTGTCTTCGAATCTGTCCCCCGTTTCAGTCTTTTCTAAGCTCTTTTGTCCTCGTGTAAGCCACCTTCGCTCTCTCCACTGTCACTAGAGAGCCCGGAGGTCGACTCAGCGGGGTCCTCATTTAGTGAGTAGAAGTTCTCCATAGAGTCTGGGGAGAGATACCCTTCCTCATTAGTTATTTTTGGGGGGATCGCGCCCTCAGCTTCTGTGATTACTTACTTTATGCTCATTGCGGTTTCATTGTTCCCTGCTTCGGAATCCATGTGGTTATTCTTTTCAGGGCAATCGTCAAGGTTAGTGCCTGCCACATTTTGCTGGTTTGCAGGGGAGATCTCGGGGCTCCCTATTATGGTTTGGTCAGTGCAGGACCCCCATGAAGGCCTCCCTTCCACTTTGTCCCCAGGAATTGATCGAGAGGGGAGCAAAGGGGGCTCTCTGATGGAACAGTCTCATGTATAGTCTCTTGTATGGCCCCGGAATCTTTCACTTGTAAGAACCCCGAGGGTCCAAATCCCTTGATACCTTCCCGAGAGGGAAACATGTTTGAAATTACCAACAGTTTTTTCTCCTTCTGGCCCCCCAGTCCAACTTGCGACATACCTCTTAGGCTGTTCTTTTTGTTGCTCTGGTGGGGGTCTTGCTTCTCTTTCCCCTTTTCCACTTTGGCGCCTCTGGCAGTGCGGGTGTCATTTTGTTAGCTCTCTGTCATGGCCTCTGATTCCATCTTTGGGTCACTCCCCTTGCGAGACCCACTGAGTGTGTGTGTCCGCACTCTTCCGCGTCCTCCTCGTGCAGCCATCGTCACAGTTCTGCCGCGCTTTCCTGTTTCTCTGCTAGGAGAATTCGAGTGATGGATCGCCAGCGTGCAAGGATACCGGGTCGGTGCTGATCTCCACTCAGCCGGGAAGCCTGCCAGATCCAGGAAAAAATAATTGTCTCTCGCATCCCGTACCGGGAGATTCTGTCGCCTCGCCTCTAAGATCTTGCCGGCCTTACGCACTCCTGCCGGTCCTGCTGGTCGTCTCTAGCTCCTCAGTGGGGATTCTCTCGAGCAGCGACGGTCCATAGCCGGAATGGGTGTATCCAGTGGTGGAGCGGTGTGGAGGTGAGTGGATGTGGCACTCACTAAGCCGCCATCTTGCCAAGTAGTGTTTGCTTTTCCATGTGTGGAGTTCCTATCTCCAATTTATGGTGCTGTTACTTATTTTTCATGACTCTCTAAATGGGTCTGAAGGTTTTAAACTCAGATATGAACTCGTTCTGTATAATCACTCTCGCGAACATGCAAGGTTCTGATAAAGAATCTAACATGGGGTCCAGGTCTTTCTCCGACTTGTCTCTGGCTTTCTCTTTGTGTGATAAGCATGAGTGACTCACTTCCGAATATGATACATTTACGTTTTCCACAGATATATATCAACAGTCGGAATATACTAACCTGTTCAATTGATATTTTCTCTGCTGTTGGATTTTGCTTCTGCACAAGGACATCAGAAATAGGTCGCTGGAGTAAATAAAATAAAAATGCAGTAACATTTACAAAAAGACACAATAATGCATACTCCTCATATTACACATTGATTTCACAAATCAATCAGTTTTATCTGTGTTAATTACGGGGTGTTTGAGGCCCTTGACCTCTTTCTCTTTGTTTTTTTTAACTTGTTTTTATTAAAACTTTCAGGACAAAAGACATACATGTACATTTTTAGGATCTTACAGGCAGTATACAGCCAGCGATGTTAACATATTGTATCATGTCAATCAATCAATCAATCAAGAAATTTGTATAGCGCGCTACTCACCCGGAGGGTCTCAAGGCGCTTGGGGGAGGGGGGGGGGGGGGGTCCTCTACTGCTCGAACAGCCAGGTCTTGAGTTGCTCCCTGAAGGAGAGGAGGTCTTGGGTAAGACGGAGGTGGATGGGGAGGGAATTCCAGATCTTGGCTGCCAGGTAGGAGAAGGATCTTCCTCCCATGGTGGCTCTTTGGATGCGTGGAACGGCGGCGAGGGCGTGGCTGGTCGATTGTAGTTGGCGGGTGGGAGTGTAGAAGGTCAGGCGGTTGTTGAGGTACCTGGGGCCTAGGTCGTGGAGGGCTTTGTGTGCGTGGGTGAGGAGGCGGAACGTGATTCTTTTGCTGACAGGGAGCCAGGGCAGGTCTCTCAGGTGTCCGGAGATGTGGCTGTGGCGGGGGGATGTCCAGGATAAGTCGTGCGGAGGCGTTCTGGATGCGTTGGAGTCTTTTCTGCAGTTTGGCTGTGGTTCCCGTGTAGAGGGTGTTTCCGTAATCCAGTCGGCTGGTGACAAGTGCCTGGGTGACCGTCTTCCTGGTTTCGGTGGGGATCCATCGGAAGATCTTTCGGAGCATGCGTAGGATGTTGAAACATGAAGACGAGACGGCGTTGACTTGTCTGGTCATCGACAGGGAGGTGTCCAGGTTGCGTGCGTGGTCCGTTGGTTTGGGTGCGCTGCCTAGGGCCGGAGGCCACCAGGAGTCGTCCCAGGCAGATGGTGATGATCCAAGGATGAGGACTTCCGTCTTGTCTGAGTTCAGTTTCAAGCGGCTGTTCTTCATCCATTCGGCTACTTCTTTCATCCCTTCGTCTAGGTTGGTTCTGGCGGTGGCGGGGTCGTTGGTGAGGGAGAGGATCAGCTGGGTGTCGTCGACGTAGGAGATGATGTTGAGGCTGTGTTGGCGTGCGATGGCAGCGAGCAGGGCCGGACTGAGAACAGAAACCGGCCCTGGCAAACTGCTCAGCTGGCCCCCCCTGGGGTCAGGGGGGGTGCAGGTGAGCAGTTTGCGACGGCCGGTTTCGGCCGATTTTGTTACCGGGGGCCGACATTGCCGACCCCCGTAACAAAAACGGCCCCCAGAGGCAAAAAACCGGCCCCCACCCTAGCGGCCGACCGGGGAAACGCCCGGTGCCCGCTATGGCCAGTCCGGCCCTGGCAGCGAGGGGGCTCATGTACACGTTGAAGAGGGTGGGGCTGAGAGATGATCCTTTTGGTACACCGCAGATGACTTTGGTGGCCTCAGATCTGAACGGGGGGAGGCGGACTCTCTGTGTTCTTCCGGCGAGGAACGAGATGATCCACTCCAGTCCCTTCCCTTGGATTCCGACGTTGCTGAGGCGTTGTGCTAGGGTGCGGTGGCAGACAGTATCGAACGCTGGGGAGAGGTCCAGGAGGATGAGGGCCGCTGTTTCCCCGTTGTCGAGCAGGGTTCAGATGTCATCAGTGGCTGCGATGAGGGCGGTCTCGGTGCTGTGATTGGCTCGGAAGCCGGACTGTGAGTGGTCGAGGGATCCGTTCGTCTAGAGGAAGGCGGCCAGCTGTCTGTTGACGGTCTTCTCGATGACTTTGGCAGGAAACGGGAGGAGCGAGATGGGGCGGTAGTTCTTGAGGTCGGTGGGGTCTGCTGATGGTTTCTTCAGGATAAGGGAGCTACCATGGGAACTGATATGACTATCCCCATCTTCAACCTTTCCAATCACATATTGACCACCGAAGAAACCACTCTTTTGTCTCGGGGTCTTTCTTTCGTACCCACTGTACGAACTAACTTCCTGGAGGTACAATCCAATCTCTTAAAATTCTTCAGGAGAATTCTTCTTAAGCACTTTTTCGCTGATAGACCTGACTCTTTGCCATTTCAGGTCTCTCCTTTTCGGCTTCCGTCCACCTTCAATCCCCCTACCAATCTTATGACACCCGAAATATTGGCTTTTGAATGGCTAGTCATGAAGGAAGTGATGGACCTCAAAGCTACACCACGGTTCATCCCTTACAACCTTCCCCTAATTGAAAAACATGCCCTCAACTCCCTCCAAAACAACAGTGAAATCATCATTAAGCCCGCGGACAAGGGCAGCGGGATCGTCATCCTAAGCAACACCCAATATGACCAGGAGATCAAATGCCAACTCTCCAACGCGGAACATTACCGCCCACTCTCCAGGGATCCTCTGAACGACATTAGAGAAAAGATTCTATCAACTACGTCCTTGGCCAAGGATCTTGACATCATCACCATCATCACCAAAAAGGAATTTGAATACCTGAACAACCCACACCCCAGGACACCTGTCCTTTACGTCCTTCCGAAAATACATAAGGACGCCACGAATCCTCCTGGACGACCCATAGTCTCTGGTTGCGGGTCAATACTGGAACCACCGGGAAAGTACATATATGCCATCATCAAGGAATTTGTACCTACCACTGACACCTTTATACGAGACACAATGGACCTCATCAATACCATAGAAGACAAGGCTTTTGATATGACCACTCAGCTTTTAGCCAGCCTGGACATCGAGTCACTTTACACTAACATACCTCATCAGGAAGGGCCCGAAGTTATCAAAAACCTCCTGCTTTCCAGACCCCAACCAACAAAGATCCCAACTGAATTCATCATGGATTTACTTCGAATTGCACTACAAAATAATTACTTTTTGTATAAAGACACGTTCTATTTACAAATAAAGGGAGTCTCAATGGGCGCTTGCTTCACCCCCAACTTTGCCATTCTGTTTGTCCACGACATGGAAAAATCACTTATCCTGAACCCCATCAACCCGTACCGACCACAGATCGATCTGTGGCGACGGTACATAGATGACATTCTCCTAATCTGGAATGGTTCTCCAGATACCCTCTTACCCTTCGTCGACTGGCTCAACAACGCACAGGAACACCTAAAATTCACAAGCGAATACAAGACCAACGACTTACCCTTCCTGGATGTGATAATCCATGCAGAAGATGGTTCCCTCGGTACATTCCTCTACCGAAAACCCACGGAGCGGAATACATTGCTACACTACTCCAGCTACCATCCCAGAGGCCTGCGAGACGGACTACCTTATGGCCAATTCTTGCGGATCCGCCGCAACTGCAAATGGCGCAAAGACTATTTCAGGGAGGCAGACATATTAGTTACCAAACTTATCAACAGAGGTTACCCACGACGACTAGTTACAAGAGCAAAAAAACGCGCCTGGTACAACCATCGTGCAGACCTACTGACCCCGAACAACAACAAAAAACGCTGACCAGAATTCCATTCGTCTCCACATTCAGCCCTGACAGCAACAAGATTAGTAAAATAATCAAGAAAAATTGGCCACTCCTACGATCTCAGGAACTATTTCGGGAACCCCCTTTGTTCTCCTATCAACGGGGTAATAACATCGCTAATCATCTGGTACATGCCATCACATGGCCCGACCAATCCACGGACAAACATACCATCACAGCCGCGTGGGGCCTGGAACCTGTAATTGGCCACTACAAATGCCAATCCTGCAGTGTGTGTCACCTCACCATCAACACAAAATAATTCACATACAACGGCCTCACACACAAACTCAACCATCACTCCAACTGCAAGACCCAGAATGTGATCTATGCTATCCGCTGCCCATGTGACCTCATTTACATCGGCCAGACAACCCAAATGGTTAAGCAGCGTATCATCCAGCATAGAAGCAGAATTAACTGCAAAGTGTTGACCGCCCCTCTGGTCTCACACTTTCTGGAAAAACAACATCTTGACACAGACCTGAGATGGATGGTCATTGAAAAACCCACACTGCCTATAAGAGGCGGCAGTTTGTCCAATATGCTAAATAGAGCAGAATGCAAATGGATTTCACGCGTTGACTCTGTTAACCATGGCCTCAACATTCTTGATGAGTGGAACAGTACCATCACTGTCTAAATACCTTTATCCTGAAACCCCCCCCAACCCTCTGTGCTTTGAGACACACCCTGTAGCCGTTTCCTCCCCATCACACTGCCCCATACAAAATGTAACCTGGTATGTGGTCTCTACGCACTCTGAGCCAATATGTTAACACATGTATTCTTTTCAGTTAATTTCTAATTGATTCGTCACAACTGATAGTTGCCTTAACTACATATATGTTTTACGTGCTCCACCCATGTATTATGATGCTTACATAACATATATGCCGTTCGCTCCCACTCTATTGTAAACATGTAATCCAATTGACCTATTTAACATTGCCTGAGTAATGTCTTAATGCCTGTGTTTTCCAATGCTTTACAATGTGCCCTCGATCCAGCCCACGTACAAAGTGTTTGGGCCACCTCTGTTTGCTACTTGTTCTGGTTCCAACGATGCCTTGAGCTCGCCAGTTCTGCTCTGCCCTCAGCTCTTCCTGTTTTCCCACGTTGCCCCGGCAACACTGCAAGCCGCCCCCTGTCCCGCCCCCCTCGCCTCCAGACACGCCTTCCGCCCAGTCCGCCACCCAATCACGGTTAATATACAAGGTCTGAACCCTTCCGGGTTCACGGAGCTGCTTGCATTCACCGCCAGCCGCCCGACTTGCCTGAGCCCTCATCGCCGACAGCCACCTAGATTTATTCAGGTAATTCAGATTATGGAGCCTTGCAGCACGCCAGACGAGGAGCGTGCCAGGTACCGCTCCCACCGGGCGGCCGCTCCATGCGTGCCTGCTCCCTTACACCCTGCTATGTCGTAGAGCTCTAACTTGGGGCTTGTTTTTCATAGGTGCTGCCACGCTATTACTGCCCTCGGCGACACCATACCAGTGCAGGTAAATTGACTACTGTAGATAGGAGCCTGTGACTTTATCGTCCCCATTCAGGGCCATGACGGTCCATGCTTTTCTCTCATAGATGCCGCACCCGCTACCTCCGCCAGGGTATCCAGATACCACGCAAATGGTCTTGCGTGCACAAGTATGTTGTAGCACCTTTACTCACACCATCCCCAGCACCCGTTTCCCGTTACCACCATAGTTCACCACTACCATACGCAGAGACTCACCCCTCTTGTTACATCGCTCACACGCGTTAAACCCCCCCCCTTCCAACACTCCACTAGCTACCCCCTGCACTTCGTCGCTTATCCCCCAGTCACCTTTTACCCACTTCAGCACTCCAAATTTCGCGAACCTCGACGTGCCTTAGATCACCCATTTAATCACCTTAATTTTGGCCCCTACACCCCTTGCCCTGGCACGGTCTTTTCTCACCCCATCTTACGTGCGTGCTCCGCCTCCCGCACCCCCCCGCCCACCACCCTCACTCCATCCTTGCTGTCCTTCCTTTTCCCTGCTTGATTCGACCTTTCTCCCAACAGCACTGCTCGTAACTCGACAACCCTGTCCTGATGACGATCCCGACTCAAGGGGATCGAAACGCCGCCGACATCACAGCGCAATTCCATGGCACAATTAACGTTTTTGGCTCCTGTAAAATTGTTTATTCCATGTTTTAAGTGATTAATACTTAATCCTGCGGAGCCTTCACTGTATAATTTCATTGTCACTTTGCGCCGTTCACGCTGTACATGCTCAGCACTTGCATCTTCACCTTTCACCAATTGTATATATCACCATTCACCAAGTGCCCTCGGGATGTCACATGATTCCTTCTGTACAGTGCTGTTCTAACTGTATTTCCATGTGAAACACCCTTCTTTGAAATTGGTGAATAACAAGCTTTTAAAACCATATGAGCCTCCTTGTTTCTTGTTCATGTAATGTCGAATGCATACATCACTTAACTGCCTTTAACTGATACCTGTTGGGAATTGTTTTTCTTTCTACTGGTTTCTTCAGGAGGGCGCTGAATTCGGCATGTTTCCAGCTCTCCGGGAAGGTGGCGTGTTGAAGGAGCAGTTGATGACGTCCCGGAGTTGGGGTGCGATGACGAAGTCGGCCTTGTTGAAGACGTGGTGAGGGCATGGGTCGGTTGGCGATCCGGAGTGGATGGTGTTCATCGTGCGGATGGTGTCTTCGGTGTTGACTGGGGTCCAGTCGCGGAGGGTGGTGGTGGGGAGCATCGGTTCTGTGGTGGGATGCGTGGTCTGTTCGCCGAAGCTGTTGTGTATGTTTGCGATCTTGCTGTGGAAGAACGAGGCGAGTGACTCGCAGAGGTCTTGTGAGGGAGTGATGTTGTTGTTTCCGGTGCTGGGGTTGGAGAGCTCTTTGACGATGCTGAAGAGCTCCTTGCTGTTGTGTGCGTTGTTGTCTAGTCGTTCCTTGAATGCTGACTTCTTGGTGGTGTGGATCCGCTGGTGGTGTTTGCGGGTGGCGTGCTTGAGGGCGGTCATGTTGTCTGTGGTCGGGTTTTTTCATCAGGCTTTCTCGAGGGTGCGGCAGTTCTTCTTGGAGTTCTTGAGGTCGTTGTTGAACCATGGGGCTCTCTTGCTTCCGGGCCTGCTGGGATGGGTTTTCAGGGGTGCTAGGTCATCGGCGCAGTTGGTGATCCACTGTGCGAGGTTGTGGGCTGCTTGGTTGGGGTCCGTTGATCTGGCGGGAGGGCTCTGGTTCAGTGACGTGGTGAGCTGGTCGGTGGTGATCTTGTTCCAGTTCCTGCGGGGAACCTGTTGCGGGAGGTGGTTAGTTGTGGTCTTTCTGAAGCGGAAGTGGACGCAGCTGTGGTCTGTCCAGTGGAGTCCGGTGGAGTGGCTGAAGGAGATGTGCTTGCTGGTGGGGAAGATTGGGTCAAGCGTGTGTCCGGCGTAGTGGGTGGGGGTGTTCACCAGTTGCTTGAGTCCGAGGTTGGCGAGGTTGTCCACTAGGGTGGTGGTGTTGTTGTCGTTGTTGTTCTCCAGGTGTAAGTTGAGGTCCCCTAGGAGGATGTAGTCGGCGAAGGGGAGGGCGTGTGGGCTGATGAAGTCTGCAATGTCTTCGCTGAATTGTGTGCGGGGTCCTGGGGGTCTGTAGATGAGGGTGCCTCTGAGTGTGGTCTTGGGGTCGGTGTGTATCTGGAAGTGAAGATGTTCGGCGGCTGCGAGGGTGTCCTCGGAGTTGGTCGTGATGCGGATGGTGTTCTTGTGGACGATGGCGATGCCTCCTCCAGTCTGGTTGACGCGGTCCCTCCGGGTGATCTTGTATCCGTCCGGGATGGCTATGGCGATGTCGAGTGCTGAGGAGGCGTTCATCCAGGTCTCCGTGAGGAAGGCGATGTCCGGAGATGTGGTGTCAAGCAGGTTCCATAGTTCCACGGCGTGTCTGTGGACGGAGGGGGTGTTGAGCAGGATGCATTTCAGGTGGTTGCTGTTGGTGCTTGGCTTGGCGGGTGCGGGTGGGTTGCAGATCCGGATGCAGGCAAACTTGCGGGATTGGCAGGTGAAGGGCCCGTGGGTGCGTCCTGGGGTGGCTTGGTGGCAGCCGGGGAGGCGGGGAGGCGTCCGGTGTTGAGTGCACTGAGGGTGGCGACGTCGTACGTCCGGCGGGTGGGATGGCACCTGCGGGGGCCAGGGGGTGTGGCGCTGGGTGCGGGCCGGACGCGGACAGGCGCAGACGGGCTTGCCTTTGGCGCACCCGCTGCGCGTGAACGCTGTGCGTACGTGCTGACTATGCCATATGTGGAGAGTGGGGGGCGGAGCGAGGGAGGAGCAGCTGGGAGGCGGGAGCGGGGTGGCGAGTGGGGAGGGGAGTGATGCGTTGAGGCTGAAGGAACGGGGGTGGGGCCGCGGGGAGCAGCGGCAGGGAGCGGCGAGCGGGGAGGATCAGCGGGAGAACGGTGAGAGCAGAAATACAATCAGGGGCACAGCAGTGACAAATAGGGGGAGGACAAGGGAGATAGCAGGCAAACAGTCAGGGGCACAACAGCGGGAAAAAAAACGGTGATGGAGTGGACAAACCAATCAGGGGCACGAATGTCTGACTAAATATCGAAATTAAAAATATCGACATACAAAAATATCGGGACAAAAATATCGAAGTCAAAAATATCGGAATCCTATCCCTAACAAGGTAAGTACAAAAATATCGGAAAAATAATATCGTAGTACAAAAATATCGAAATAAAAAATATCGTTTTTTAAAATGTATTAATAATGATGTTAAAATAATTATAAAATACATATAATGTTACAAATATTAAATAAAAATATTAAAACATAATTAAAAAATTTAAACTAATACATATACATTTAAAATAAATTAAAAACTTAATAATTTAATGTAATTTTATATTTTGTCATTTCATTTAATTGATTTAATTTAAATTTATTTAATTTTTACCCTGTACGACTGTACCCCAAAAACCCAAAACTGACCCAGAACCCTAAAAATACCCCTTTACCCATGAACTGAAAACTGACCCTGAACCCTAAAAATACCCCTTTACCCAAAAACTGAAAACTGACCCTGAACCCTAAAAATACCCCTTTACCCAAAAACTGAAAACTGACCCTGAACCCTAAAAATACCCCTTTACCCAAAAACTGAAAACTGACCCTGAACCCTAAAAATACCCCTTTACCCATGAACTGAAAACTGACCCTGAACCCTAAAAATACCCCTGTACCCATGAACTGAAAACTGACCCTGAACCCTAAAAATACCCCTTTACCCATGAACTGAAAACTGACCCTGAACCCTAAAAATACCCCTTTACCCATGAACTGAAAACTGACCCTGAACCCTAAAAATACCCCTGTACCCATGAACTGAAAACTGACCCTGAACCCTAAAAATACCCCTTTACCCATGAACTGAAAACTGACCCTGAACCCTGAAAATACCCCTGTACCCATGAACTGAAAACTGACCCTGAACCCTAAAAATACCCCTGTACCCATGAACTGAAAACTGACCCTGAACCCTAAAAATACCCCTTTACCCATGAACTGAAAACTGACCCTGAACCCTAAAAATACCCCTTTACCCATGAACTGAAAACTGACCCTGAACCCTAAAAATACCCCTGTACCCAAAATTAATTAATATTATTTAATTACCAATTAATTATTAATTAACAATAACAATAACATTTGCTGTAATTAATCTAATTTAAATATTAATATTATTTTGCACAATTAATTAATTAAGAATAACAATAAATTATATATAACAATTACTATAATTAATTTAATTAAATAATTAATAATAATTAATTACCAACTAATGAATCATTATAAATATGAAAAAAATTATAATAATTAATTAAGTAATTAATAGAAATTAATTACCAATTAATTATTAATTAAAATATATACAAACATATATCAATTAATTAATTATTATTAAATTACTTCCCACCCTATTCCCCTATAAACCCATTACCCGCTACAGAACATATTTATCAATTAATAAATTAATTAAAAATAATTTAAAATTAATTCTCAATTAATTAATTAATAATTCCTAATAATTAATAATTAATTTAACATAATTAAATTACTTCCCACCCTATTCCCCTATAAACCCACAACCCGCTACAGTAGTAAAACACAATATTTAATAAAATAACATTAAAAAAAATAATAAAACATAATTAATACAATATAATATACACTAAATTTATTTAAAATTAGATATTAGTAACATCAAAGTTATTAATTTCGATATTATTAACATCGATATTTACAACTTCGATATTACTGATATCATACCAATATCGATATTTAGACTGTCGATATTACTTACCTTCGATATTTTTGTATATCGATATTTAAACTTCGATATTTTTGCTTATCGATATTTAAAAATCGATATTTTGTCTGTGTACCCAGGGGCACAACAGTGACAATCAGGGCACAACAGCGGGAGAAAATACAGAGTACTGGCACAATACAATAATAATACAAGAAACAGTTACTGGCAGTGGCGGCAGTGGCGGCGGCAAACGGGGACTGGGCACACGCAGGTGGGCCACGCGGCGGGTGGAGCTACTGGCACTGACCAGGTCAGGTCAGGTCACAGCTCCCCGCCTCGCGGACACCACCTTAAGTACTCAGTGGGAGGGAGGAGCAGCTGGGAGGCGGGAGCGGGGTGGCGAGTGGGGAGGGGAGCGATGCGAGATGAGGCTGAAGGAACGGGGGTGGGGCCGCGGGGGAGGAGCGGCAGGGAGCGGGGAGCGGGGAGGATCAGCGGGAGAACGGTGAGAGCAGAAATACAATCAGGGGCACAGCAGTGACAAACAGGAGGAGGACAACGGCGATAGCAGGCAAACAGTCAGCGGGAGAAAATACAGAGTACTGGCACAATACAATAATAATACAAGAAACAGTTACTGGCAGTGGCGGCGGCAAACGTGGACCGGGCACACGCAGGTGGGCACGCGGCGGGTGGAGCGACCGGCACTGACGAGGTCAGGTCAGGTCACAGTTCCCCGCCTCGCGGACACCACCTTAAATGGGAGGGAGGAGCAGCTGGGATGTTTACGTACAAGCTGTCTATTCGTGAGCGGCATTACACATCCATTATAGCAGTGCAACTTTCTGTTGATGTTTTTAAACTATTTTTCATTGGTGATAGAGGCATGAGTGAAGGCTATGCAATACATTTAAGAGATTGGGTATGTCAATACCACCACGAGGAATTAATCTCACTGATGGGAAATTGATAAATGTATGAGCACTTAAAGATTTGTTTTGGCATACAAATAGTCTATAAAAATAGCACATCAGAAACAAGCCATGACATTCTGGGAAAAGTTTACATTACTATCATATACAAACTGGCGATAAAGTATGTTATATGAGGCTAAAGGAATTAGAGTCTTTGAACATTGTAGCCGGCAAAAATTAACACGGATGACATTGATTGGACTTTCTGGTGGCAAAACGTAACAAGATGAGCAACCATGTTGTTGAACTCAGGTTTTAGAAAATCTTCGCTAGTCCACTTAACCAGCAGCAAATGAGGTGGGGCTGAGTGGGTACAAGCAAGGTGGGCGGGGGCGGAGTTGACAGACTACGGAATATGTATAATTAAATAAATAAATAATACCCATTCTGTCGACTTCCCCCCTCCGCGCCCTATCCCGATCCACTATACTTAACTGTGCCGGCCGCCACTGCACTTAACCTTCACTGAACTGAGAAACATTGTTCGATTTATTTTGTATATAAGC
Organism: Lissotriton vulgaris; assembly: GCF_964263255.1. Lineage (NCBI taxonomy): Eukaryota > Metazoa > Chordata > Amphibia > Caudata > Salamandridae > Lissotriton > Lissotriton vulgaris. Next base: position 545,856,547 of record NC_141699.1, on the reverse strand, counting down.
AATATATTAGAGGAGGAACTGCTTATTATGCGTCTCATTGCCTTTTCACAATCAACTGCAGATGGAGGCAAACTCTAATGGTAAAAAAAAAAGTCAGAAAGTGTTCTCAGTGAAAGACAAACTATGCTAACTAAGAAAAGTTTCTCAGGTGCAATTTTAGTCGTTATGACCTAATCAAGTGTGGTGGTGCTCTCATTTCCGCAAAGTCAGGTTCATATTTAATCAGTGCTGAGCATGTTGTAAGGGTATTATACTGCATTTGTGGAACAATAATATAGCATTGCATGTTATGGAAACTTATCCTTTTATTAACAATAAAAGTGAATGCTAATTCCACACTTGTTTTGAAAATAATTTGTTATTCTCGTTTTTAGGTAAAAAGGGAAACATTAGATAGTTCTAAAGCTTGTTGAAAACATTAAAGAGACCACCAAATACAAAAAAAGCTATTTTTGTCAACTATTTCTTCTCTAACAATCAGCAACAGTAGACATGTCCCATCAACACTGATTGGTTGTGGTTACAGACAGAGGTACCCTTAGTTAAGGTATTACACAGTGGCAGTAGCCATTCTGTAGTTATAGTTAGGGTGACTGGAGATAGAGATTTCTGTCCCTTAATCTCTTTGCATCCGTTTGACGAACATCCGTGAAACTTTGCAGAACTACTGCCCCGTGTTATTCTGGAAGTCCTGAAGGTTTCATTGTGTTTCATCAAGGGGGTGCAAAGAAAAATGGGGATTCCAAAATGGTTGTAAAATCCAATGCATTTTACATATACGTTGTATTTCACATAGCAGGAAAACTGTCAATCTGATTTTCACAACATTTGGAAGGATTATATCGTATGGTATTCAGATGATATTGTGAGTACTGAAGGTAAGTAGGGTAAGTATTTGTTAAGTTGTAAGTGTTTTAAATTTAGCTATACCTGTGGCCACTGTAGTACAGCAGTACTCTCCAGGTATATAGTGATGACAGGTCATTAGCTGTTTGGTTAATGCCTGCCTTTACAAAAGTTGAAGGCAGCCATGTTGTTTTCAGTTCAAGTTTCCCTGTGTTCTGCATTACACCATTCAATGTAGGTAAGTATTAGGTTTGGTATTTTTCCACACCTATTACCACTTTAGGAAAGGGGTAATAGGTAGAGAAAAATATGTATAAGTTTAAATATATATATTTTCTTTAATCAGAAGTACCGTAAAAAAATATTTTCAAAAAATTGCAAATAATAAGACACTATATTTTATTAATACAATGTGCTAAAGTGTATTTTCTTTTTTGCATATTTAAATATATAGGCAAAAAAAGTGTAAAATTGTGTGTGGAGTAGCACGCTAATTAATAAAAATTAACCTGCTACTTTACAGGAAAACACAGCTTAGAGTACATTGCTATAAACATTTATAGAAAAAAAAAATGTTAACCTTACAAAATGTTTTTAGGGTACCACGGTACCACCGTGCTCTCTGTTTCTTTTAAAATATATAGAAATATTTGAATATTTTACACTAAAGTGGTAATAGTTAGGGCAAAAATACCACCCTACGAATACTTACCTACATCTGAAGGCGTATCAAAGAAAATGGATAAAGTGTACCCAAAAATATAGCTGCGTTTAACTTTTCTAAAGGCAAAGATTACACAATCAGCTAATGACTTGTAATCATAATGAACTGTGGTACTCTCTCGCAATACCTCCATATTTCGCTAAAAAACACAACAACAGATATCACTAACTATAAATACCCTAAAACTTATAAATTAGTTACACTACTTACCTTAACTACACAAAATGTCATGTGGGCACTATAATATGTAATCTTGCCACATTGTAACAAAATGTAACTGGCGGTTTCCGCGGAACGGAAACTACAAAAGTGTACGTGAAATATATTGTAATTACGCACGTTTTGGGACACTCTTTTTATTGGCTCCCCTTGACCAAACCATACAAATCTTTTACAACTTCTACAATAAAACGGGTGGAACAAGTATGTTAAATTTTACTGATAATCCGCAAATGGGCCCAACATTACTAAAGGAGAAAATACACAAAAATCCATAGGTCGATAATATCTACACATTTGTAAACAGAAAAGGTAACCTATTACCACTGACAAAGTGGTAATAGGTAGTTAATAACAATAAAACTTAATACCTAATTATATGTAACACCCTAACCCATAAGTTAACAAAAGGCTGACCATACAATAATGGAAAATTGTGATTAAAACTATATGGCTGGGGGCGTGGCCAAGATGGCAAGCTGGTAAGACATGTTCCACATCGTCTCCCTGCTCCCAGGCACTCGACATGGCCAGCAGCAGCTTGGTTTTGAGGGGGAGTTTGCTCCTGGACTCTGAGTCCTGCCGATTCCGCTCCGGTGGAGCTGAGTGACCAGTGGGAGGGCGAGAGAGGAATCCACGTGGCCACAGAGGTGAAAATGGCAGCCGGGCCTGGACTGTGTTGGTGAGGACGGCAGAATCCTGTGTCCCCGACAGCGAGGTGGTGGCGGCTTTTGGGGCTGGCGGTGAAGGTGAGAGGTGCCGCTAGTGAGTTGGTGCAGAGTGTGCCGCGAAGCAATGGAGACGAGCGGCCAGATCCTTGGGAGGCGAAGGGACCTGGCGAGCCACATGCAGCTGGGTATCCGGTAGGCGCAGGGCTGCCCTGAGGCGGGTGCACAGTGGGGCCTCCGACTGGCAGGGCTTCGGCCAGTGGGGTCAGCTGGCGCTCGTCATCAGAGCAGGAGCACGGGAGGAGTCTGTGGCCCGGAGTGTGGTGGCGGCAGGGCCGGAGCTGCAGACGGAGGAGGCCTGAATCTGGCCTAGAGCTAGCACACCCGCAGAAGCCACATATGGGGCCCGGGGGCTATCACAGCTCCGTGAAGGGGACACCCTCTTTATCAGTTAAGAGCTTTAGGGACTATGTGTGCTTGCGGTGAGAAGCCAGTGACAGAGCAAGCGCTGCTCGGCTAGTTTGTGCGAGGCTCCCCCATCTGCAGCCCTCAACAGGGAGAATGGGGGAGTGTACGCCTACATGTAGGGCCTGGAGTAGTGACGGAGCCTACTGCAGCCTTGGAGCCTGAGAGACGGAGGCACTGGAGCTCAGTTATACCCCCGTTTGGAGATTCGCCATTTTACGTACTTTACGTAAGCCCACTGTACAGAACTAACCTGTACGCCACTCCACCTTATGGTAATCCACTGTACCCCACTCCAGTGCACGCTATTCCACTTTTCGCCACTTCACTGTACCTGAGTCTACTGTATGCCACTCAACTGTATGCTATTTCAATATATGATATTCCAATACATGCTCCTACACTGTACAACACTCTAGTCTATAGCACTCCACTGTACACCAGTACAGTGGATGCAAATATACTCTACAGAATGGAGGGGGTGAAGGGTTGAACACTGAGGACTTACCGGTTGACGTGTCCTGGGCCGTGCCCGGCGCTCCCCCTGAAAAACCAAATCACAAAACCCTTTTATTTTTTGAGACCTTCAAGGATATCACAGAAATAGAGGAAGGACAAAGTAATGCATCATTTGAAGGGACTACAAGAAATCCTATCTTGATTGCTACAACAAGACGGGAAGTGGATAAGTCTTTCACCGATACTGCTCACCCAAGGCCCTTTAAATCGAGTACCTAGAGACCAAAATGGTGTGGATGCTGAGGACTACACTACAATGGGAGAACACCTGAGAGTAGACAAGCTGTACGGAGCCCATGGGAATGAAGACGCTGATGGGGGGAATCTCTTAATGGCAGGAGGGACACTGGCAGGATGCTTCACTCAGCCACGCACCAGGAGGAGCGTGGCTCACCCAGGAACGTGACCAGTTGTTTTCCAGCACAAGTGGATGGAGCGGCCACACAAGGGTCTAATTGGTGCCTAAGATAATGCCAACATTAGAAATTCAATATCAACGGAGGAGGGTGGTGGAGTGTCATAAATTACGGGTAGGTTTTTATTTAATCTTTTATCAGGTTTCACATGCTACATGAAACTCCTACACTTGTCCTAAAACTGCTAATCCACGGTTAAGATCGGAAATCTCTTCTGAGCCTAAAAGGAGCTGGTGATTTATCCCAGTCTGGAGCACTACCTTTAACCACCCCTCTTACTCACTCAACCTCGTTGGAAATTGAGCTGGTCCATCAAAGACTAAAAGGACCACACAGCTTGTAAGAAAGACTAGGTGCATGTTAAAAGAGGATTCCTTCTATTCCATTTTTGTTTCTCTTTTTTTACTCTCATTTGGGCACTATCTTATATTTGGCTTCCACGACTATAGAGAAATCAAACCCCTCACACCTCACTAACCCTACAAGAGACGGTATATCCAGAGAAATATAAGGGCAACTGTATTAACCTTACTCTGGGTAAAAGTATAAGAGACTTACCTGTGGCTTGTTTCCTTGTTTCGAGGGGACCGGTGGACCAGACTTCCGGCCATTCTAGAAGGAAGGAAAACAGAAAACAGAAGACTTGAGAATTTCATCAAGCTTAAAATAACTGTCCAAATAAATACCTACTTCCAAAACCCAACTATCTTGTGTTGTCAATCGCATGCCAACCAATCCATGGTTAAGAAAGCAGACAACCTTCCATTGTTATATAATTGATACAGTGGTACAACAATTAGTACAAAGGCAGAGGAAATTAGAATGGGTGTTAGAGATGCAAATGTCCTCGACCAAAGCGGACCAAGAGATATTCTGGAATGCGGTTTAGTCACAGTTGGACCATTTAAATAAAGATCAGTTTCAATTGACTTCTGGTTTGGTTCTACTTCCACATTATACTTAAAAAAGCATATTGTGGGTGAAGACCTAGATGCTTTATTGTTATACTTCAAAAGAGCTGCTAGGGCTTATAGTTGGCCTAGGGAAAGTGCTCTTTTTTTCTCCCCCGTCTTCTGACTACAGAAGCCCAAGCAGCATAAAAAATAATGAATGCCCAGGGAGATACCCTATACGAGGAAATAAAGAAATTCATATGGGACCATCTACGGATTGATGAAGAGACTTACAGGATAAGATCTAGAAAAAGAAAGAGGCCCATATGGAGATACTCTGAAGACTCTTTCTAGGTCGAGCGTTTGAGACCTGTTGTATTTTCTCATGTTGGATTAAAGCCATCCCCCTGCTTTTGATTAGTTTTTTCAGTGTCTTTTAAAAATAATTGCTTGCTAGTGGTTAGTACTGCCTCTTTGTCCCTCCTTTTTCTCTTCAGTTCCTCCCAGGCAGCTGGGACTAACTACTGTCTCATTCCGCTATTGTTCTTTATGTGTTCTGAGGGAGACTTTTATATTTCTTGGTTTTAGAAAATGAGGTCTAAGTTTCCTATCATTTACGTATATCCCCTAACAAAGAGCAGAATTATCATGTCAATCTATTGAAGAAATGGTTGGGACCTCTTACCCGAAAAGTACAAGCCGCAACTGCAGTGAAGAGCCCCCCTAGGACTCTATGGCACCTTCCCTACAATGAGGTTTTGAAAGAATAACTGCAGAGTGGGCTGTTAAAAACACTACAGCCGTTTTCCTCTTTGTTTTCTGATCTCCCAAGAAGAACACAATTAGCAGAGCAAGCCATCCCCAAACAAGTGGGATTTTTCATAAAACATAAAAACAGTATCAGATACCTGCTGCTAGAAGACAGGCAATCCAGAAAGAAGTTGAACAAATATTGCAGATGGGGGTAATAGAACCGTCACAAAATAATTGGTCATCCCCTAGAGTATTGGTCCCTAAGCCAGATGGCACTATAAATAGAGGTATCCAAATTTGATTGGTCTTCCCTCCCCAGGATTGATGAGCTGATAAGAGAAACTAAGAAAAACATGTTATATTACTATCTTTGACCTTACCAAGGCATACTGGCAAGTACCCCTTAAAAAGGAGGACCAAGAAAAGACAGCTTTTTCTATACTATACAGCTTATTTCAATGTACTGTCTTGCCCTTCACTGAACCCCCTACATTTTATTAGTTAATAAACCAAGAATTAAAGAACCATCAAGCTTACTCCTCTGCTTATCTGCATGACATCGTCATCTTCAGCAATACTTTGGAAGACCATCTTAACCACCTTCACGCAGTCCTTCAAGAACTGGGAAAAGCTAACTTGCATATCAACGCAAAAAAAATCAAGAGCAGGATATAAGAAAGTGAGGTATTTGGAGTATGTCTTAGGTAATGGTCTCATTAAACCCCAGAATTAAAATGTGAAAGTCATTACCAAAAACTCCTTTTTCACACATTAAATGGGAAGTCAGGGTCTTGTTTGGTCCTCTTGAATACTATAGGTTTATAACCCATTATTCTGAAATAGCAGACCCCCTAACCAATGTACTAAAAAAAGGAGTGACCAATAAGGACCTCCAACCACCCTCCACTGCAGTCATAGAAGCCTTTAAGGAACTGAAGCAGGCCATCACTTTGAGTCCAGTCTCAGTGTCTAAAAATGTTATTAAAATCTTCCTTTTTAGACCGATGCCTCATACATGGGGATAGGCTCAGTCCTTTCTCAGTATAATAATGAAGGTCTTGTAGTCCCTGTCCTTTTCATTGTCAGAAAACTTTTCCTAGAGAACAATTTTACCCGGTCATTGAAAGAGAATGTTCAGCCCTGAAATTGGGTTTTAAAAAGTTTTGGTATTACCAGGATAATGGGTAACCCACTCATTCTATACACAGATCATGCCTCCTTGACATGGATAAGCCGAAATAAGTGGAATAACCCTAGAATACTGAGGTGGTTTATTTCCTTGCACCCATTTTTGTTTGAGGTCCACCACAGATCACTGTAACGCAGATTTTTTGTCCGAGATGGGGGGTTTGTGGGGCAGCCGAACATAGTGAGGTCTGTCCCTCGGGTACTTTGGTAGGGGTCTGGGCTGGCCGGATTGGCCATTTTGTGGTTTTGGGCTTTTTTAGTGTGTAGCCCAATTATAGCCCAAGTAGCCCTATGCTTATGTAATCCTATGAGGGGATTTGCCAGCCACCCATGTAGGTTTTGGTGGCCTGGTGGCTGGCAGCAGGGTAACTAGTAATAATTTTCTTGGGTAGCTAGTAATAGTTTTCTTGTGAATGGCAGCCATTGTCTCGGAAAATGTTTTCAATTCTTTTATATCAAGAGTGCTGAAGTGGTGATAAAAAGGATAAGTGTCTGAGGAGCGGACTGGACTAAAGGAGAAGGAGGAATAAAGAATGGATAAGGGCCAGTGCCTAAAACTGCTCAGAAGCTGGTGGCCAGTAAATGAAAGGTTGGCATGAAGAGTATTAAGGCGGCACAGTCCTAAATCCACTTTATGCCTTTGAATTCATTACCGGGCACTCCCTGTCCCTTTCTTACACTTGCCGGTTCCTGCTTTCTCTTTTTGCGATGGTATTTCCATTTTTCTTTTCCTTTGAGTTTCTGCTTTATGTTTTTCCTTTTTTTCTCAGTGAATTTCTGATGAAGAAAAATAAGTGCTGGTCCCCAAAAAATGAGTGTCAGCGGCCCCCACCAACTCAAATGAAGCACTAATAATTAGAGAACAGATGTGTGAATAGCGTGAAGAGAATAGCTTGGACCAGTTTCTGCTATGTCAATGTACAAGACTTAGCCTCAATAGGTTCTGAAAAGTGTGCATCAGCACAACCAAGATGTTCCAGAGGGTGGAGAACCAAAGCTCGGGGCAGGTCCTGATCTTTTCTGTATAAAAGTCAAAGTGTGTCTCTAATGTTCTCTCTTAGTATGATAAGCATTACCAACTCAGTGCCAAACAGGATATTCTTCAGCGTTTCACAAATGTATATTAACACCTTCAATACTAAGGCAATTCATCCCGGATGCTGACCTCCCTTAAATCCCATTGTTCATGACGAGCTCAGCTCGTCATGAGCACACGAGCAGTGTACTGCATGGCGAGCTGAGCTCGTCATGAGCATGGAAGGGGTTAACAGACTTAATACATTAACCTCTTCATGGGATTTATCTCGATTGTCTGATCCAGCTTCTGGACAGTGGCACTGGATGCAGGTAACTGGAAGAAACCAAAAACCAGAGCTAACATTTACAACAACAAAAAATGATGTGTGCTCATCATTTTGCATTTCGTTTACATACATCACAGAATTGCACCTGATGTGACACTGGGTTTCTTCCTAACCCTGACAACTTTACAAGTGATGGAGCAATAAGTGTTAATAAAAATAATGTGACAAATGGAGGTATGTGATTACCTCTCCAAAAAATGAATTTGGCTGATGGGAAATGGGCAGGTGTATAAAAATCCTAAAAAAAAGTCACAGTATATAAATAGTAGTTGAAAAGAACAGATTTCCAAAAAAGTTCACAAGAATATGGAAAATGTTTTCAATCCTTTTATATAAAGAGTGCTGAATTGGTGATAAAAGAGATGGAAAGATTTGGAGTGAATAGCTAAAGCAGTGAGAGTCTTGGAGAATTCTGAGAGGAAGAAAATAAGGTCGAATCACATTGAATGGTTTGTCAGGTATGGATATTTAACAACATGAACAATTGTATAAATGTATTCTGCTTTTAAGACATCCAAGCTGATACACCTGCGCTTAAATTAACATGAATCTGTTTTGGGCTTTTAGCATAAAACAGTATAAATATATATTAGATGACAATCAACTTTACTGTGTTCTTTGTGACCTTTTTACTATCTACTGCACTAGACTGAATCTAGTGGTAAAATAAAACATCAGAAAGTGTTCTCGATTAATGACAAACTATGAGAATGAATGTAGAGATTTTAGAGGTGTGGATTAAATGCAGTGCTTGAAATGGAAAATAGAAGTGCAGGTACTCTGTGCCAGAGTACCTGCTTTTTCAGAGAAGTGATGGTACTCTCCAATTCAAGCTATTGCTGGTACTCTCCTTCTCAACATATAAAAGTGCTGGTATTCCGTACCGGACAGTACCGACCCATTGAAAGTACTGGTTATAGGTCTCTATAACTCTCACAACAGCAGAGGTACCCTAGTTAAGATAATACCAGACCCAGCTAAAACCAATTTTGAGTGTAATTTAAAGATATTATATTGCATTTGTGACACAGTTGTACAGCATTACAACATGGAAAATCTAATCATGTTATCACCAACAAAAAAGTAGTGCAAATTCCACATTGATTTTTTTTTTTGGCAAATTTTGTGGTCAAACAGTAATTATTAAATACTTATATCAGTTATGTATACACCCTTAAATAGTTCCAATACAATACTGTAATGTCTTGACCATTTTTAAGCTGCAACACTAATCTTTTAAATATCAGAAACACTTGTAGAAACACTGTTTGTGTTTGGTACACCCTGTTCTTAGCTATAATTGGGTTAATACCTTGAATTTCATGTGTGGAGTTCCTATCACCAATTCATGGTGCTGTTACTTATTTTTCATGACTCTCTAAATGGGTCTGAACGTTTTAATATGGTTGGGGGCCGGCTTTGTTACAGAGCCATAAATAAGCCCTGTAACAAAATCGGCTGAAAACCGACCCTGGCAAAGGGCTCGGTCGCCCCCCCCCCCTCTCCTGGCGGAGGGGGAGGCCGGCCGAGCTCTTTGCCAGGGGCGGTTTTGGCTCCCAGTCCGGCCCTGCGTAAAAGCTGTCTATTCGTGAGCGGCATTACACATCATTTTTAAGCTGCAACACTAATCTTTTAAATATCAGAAACACTTGTAGAAACACTGTTTGTGTTTGGTACACCCTGTTCTTAGCTAAAATTGGGTTAATACATTGAATTTCATGTGTGGAGTTCCTATCACCAATTCATGGTGCTGTTACTTATTTTTGATGACTCTCTAAATGGGTCTGAAGGTTTTAATATGAGTAATGAACTCAGATATGAACTCATTCTGTATGATCACGCTCGGGACTATACAAGGTTCTGGTTTCTCTGTGGAGAAATACCCTGAAACCGAGTATAAACAGACGAAGGAAATAGTCTGGAATTGTTCTTACTATGTGCCGGACTCACTGCACAAGACAGTCTCTGTGTGCTCTGAAATGTGTGCATTAGCAAACATAGAAGGTACAGACGATGAAGAATCTAACATGGGGACCAGGTCTATCGCCGACTTGTCTCTGGCTTTCTCTTTGTGTGATAAGCATGAGTGACTCACATCCGAATATGATACATTTACGTTTTCCACAGATATATATCAACAGGCGGAATATACTGACCTGTACAATTGAGCTTTTCTCAGCAGTTTGATTTTGCTTCTGCACAAGGACATCAGAAATAGGTCGCTGGAGTAAATTAAAAAGAATCCCGTAACATTTACAAAAAAAACACAATAATACATACTCCTCATATTACACATTGCTTTCACAAATCAATCATTTTTTATCTGTGTTGATTACATGATGTTTGAGGCCCTTGACCTCTTTCTCATTGTTTTTTTTTTAACTTGTTTTTATTAAAACTTCGAGGACAAAAGACATACATGTACATTTTCAGGATCTTATAGGCAGTATACAGCCAGCGATGCTAACATGTCCTATCATGTTTACGTAAAAGCAGGCCCGGACTGGCCGTTTTTGTTACAGAGCCGTAAATAAGCCCTGTAACAAAATCGGCTGGAAACCGATCCTGGAAAAGGGCTCGGTCGCACCCCCCCCCCCCCCCCCCCCCCCTTGCCAGGGATGGTTTTGGCTCCCTGTCCGGCCCTGCGTAAAAGCTGTCTATTCGTGAGCGGCATTACACATCCCATCCATTATAACAGTGCAACTTTCTGTTTATGTTTTTAAACTATTTTTCATTGGTGATAGAGGCATGAGTGAAGACAAAGCAATACATTTGAGAGCTTGGGTAAGTCAATACCACCACGAGGAATTAATCTCACTAATGGGAAATTGAGAAATATATTGGGGTGCTGCAGTGTCCAGGAGCGCCGTTGTTGTTGGTGTAGAGGCTCGCTATTATCCTTTGGCAGACTGTTGGTGTACAAAACGGGCAAAGCGGAGATACCACGTTATTGAGGAGGACACTGAGGACTGCTTATTTCTCCACTAGACGCCGCCCTTAGTCGCTGGACTCATTGCCCCAGGAGCCTCTGGGTTGCTCACACCTGCACCGGGGGCTGACTCTGCCTCCTGCACTGACGCCTAAAAGAACCTCGCCACACCCGCTTCGCTGGTGCCGCAGCGTCCAGGAGCGCCGTTGTTGTTGGTGTAGAGGCTTGCTATTTTCTTTTGGCAGACTGTTGGTGTACAACACGGGCAAAGCGGAGATACCGCGTTATTGAGGAGGACACCGAGGACTGCTTATTCCTCCAATAGACGCAGCACTTAGTTGCTGGACTCATTGTCCCAGGAGCCTCTGGGTTGCTCACACCTGCACCGGGGGCTGACTCTGCCTCCTGCACTGACGCCTAAAAGAACCTCGCCGCACCCGCTTCGCGGGTGCCGCAGCTTCCAGGAGCGCCGTTGTTGTTGGTGTAGAGGCTCGCTATTATCTTTTGGCAGACTGTTGGTGTACAACACGGGCAAAGCGGAGATACCGCGTTATTGAGCAGGACACCGAGGACTGCTTATTCCTCCAATAGACGCCGCACTTAGTTGCTGGACTCATTGTCCCAGGAGCCTCTGGGTTGCTCACACCTGCACCGGGGGCTGACTCCGCCTCCTGCACTGACGCCTGAAAGAACCACGACACACCCGCTTCGCGGGTGCCGCAGCATCGAGGAGCGCCGTTGTTGTTTGTGTAGAGACTCGCTATTATCCTTTGGCAGACTGTTGGTGTACAACACGGGCAAAGCGGAGATACTGTGTATTGAGGAGGACACCGAGGACTGCGTATTCCTCCAATAGACGCCGCACTTCGTTGCTGGACTCATTGTCCGAGGAGCCTCTGGGTTGCTCACACCTGCACCGGGGGCTGACTCCGCCTCCTGCACTGACGCCTAAAAGAACCTCGCCACACCCGCTTCGCGGGTGCCGCAGCGTCCAGGGGCGCTGTTGTAGTTGGTGTAGAGGCTTGCTATTATCTTTTGGCAGACTGTTGGTGTACAACACGGGCAAAGCGGAGATACCCCGTTATTGAGGAGGACACTCAAGACTGCTTATTCGTCCAATAGACCCCGCCCCTAGTTGCTGGTCTCATTGTCCCAGAAGCCTCTGGGTTGCTCACACCTGCACCGGGGGCTGACTCCGCCTCCTGCACTGACGCCTTAAAAAACCTCGCCACACCCGCTTTGCGGGTGCCGCAGCGTCCAGGAGCGCTGTTGTTGTTGGTGTAGAGGCTCGCTATTATCTTTTGGCAGACTGTTGGTGTACAACACGGGCAAAGCGGCGATACCGCGTTATTGAGGAGGACACCGAGGACTGCTTATTCCTCCAATAGACGCCGCACTTAGTTGCTGGACTCATTTTCCCAGGAGCCTCTGGGTTGCTCACACCTGCACCGGGGGCTCACTCTGCCTCCTGCACTGACGCCTAAAAGAACGTCGCCACACCCGCTTTGCGGGTGCCGCAGCGTCCAGGAGCGCCATTGTTGTTAGTGTAGAGGCCTACTATTATCTTTTGGCAGACTGTTGGTGTACAACACGGGCAAAGCGGAGATACCCCGTTATTGAGGAGGACACCGAGGACTGCTTATTCCTCCAATAGACGCCGCCCTTAGTTGCTGGACTCATTGTCCCAGGAGCCTCTGGGTCGCTCACACTTGCACCCGGGGCTGACTCCGCCTCCTGCACTGACGCCTAAAAAAACATCGCCACACCCTCTTCGCGGGTGCCGCAGCGTCCAGGAGCACCGTTGTTGTTGGTGTAGAGGCTTGCTATTATCTTTTGGCAGACTGTTGGTGTACAACACGGGCAAAGCGGAGATACCCCTTTATTGAGGAGTACACCGAGGACTGCTTATTCCTCCAATAGACGCCGCACTTAGTTGCTGGACTCATTGTCCCAGGAGCCTCTGGGTTGCTCACACCTGCACCGGGGGCTGACTCTGCCTCCTGCACTGACGCCTAAAAGAACCTCGCTCCACCCGCTTCACGGGTGCCACTGCGTCCAGGAGCGCCATTGTTGTTGGTGTAGAGGCTTGCTATTTTCTTTTGGCAGACTGTTGGTGTACAACACGGGCAAAGCGGAGATACTGCGTTATTGAGGAGGACACCGAGGACTGCGTATTCCTCCAATAGACGCCGCACTTTGTTGCTGGACTCATTGTCCCAGGAGCCTCTGGGTTGCTCACACCTGCACCGGGGTCTGACTCTGACTCCTGCACTGATGCCTAAAAGAACCTCGCCACACCCGCTTCGCAGGTTTTGCAGCGCCAGGAGCGCCGTTGTTGTTGGTGTAGAGGCTCGCTATTATCTTTTGGCAGACTGTTGGTGTAAAACACGGGCAAAGCGGAGATACCGCGTTATTGAGGAGGATGCCGAGGACTACTTATTCCTCCAATAGACGCCGCACTTAGTTGCTGGACTCATTGTCCCCGGAGCCTCTGGGTTGCTCACACCTGCACCTGGGGCTTACTCTGCCTCCTGCACTGACGCCTAAAAGAACATCGCCGCATCCGCTTCGCGGGTGCCGCAGCGTCCAGGAGCGCCGTTGTTGTTGGTGTAGAGGCTCGCTATTATCCTTTGGCAGACTGTTGGTGTACAACACGGGCAAAGCGGAGATACCGCGTTATTGTGGAGGACACCGAGGACTGCGTATTCCTCCAATAGACGCCGCACTTAGTTGCTGGACTCATTGTCCCAGGAGCCTCTGGGTTGCTCACACCTGCACCGGGGGCTGACTCCGCCTCCTGCTCTGACCCCTAAAAGAACCTCGCCGCACCCGCTTCGTGGGTGCCGCAGCGTCCAGGAGCGCCGTTGTTGTTGGTGTAGAGGCTTGCTATTAACTTTTGGCAGACTGTTGGTGTACAACACGGGCAAAGCGGGGATACCGCGCTATTGAGGAGGACACCGAGGACTGCTTATTCCTCCAATAGACGCAGCACTTAGTTGCTGGACTCATTGTCCCAGGAGCCTCTGGGTTGCTCACACCTGCACCGGGGGCTAACTCTGCCTCCTGCACTGACGCCTAAAAAAACCTCGCTGCACCAGCTTCGCGGGTGCAGCAGCGTCCAGGAGCGCCGTTGTTGTTGGTGTAGAGGCTTGCTATTATCTTTTGGCAGACTCTTGGTGTACAACACGGGCAAAGCGGAGATACCGCGTTATTGAGCAGGACACCGAGGACTGCTTATTCCTCCAATAGACGCCGCCCTTAGTTGCTGGACTCATTGTCTCAGGAGCCTTTGGTTTGCTCACACCTGCACCGGGGGCTGACTCGGCCTCCTACACTGACGTGAAAGAACCACGCCACACCCGCTTCGCGGGTGCCGCAGCATCCAGGAGCGCCGTTGTTGTTGGTGTAGAGGCTCGCTATTATCCTTTGGCAGACTGTTGGTGTACAACAGGGGCAAAGCGGAGATACTGTGTATTGAGGAGGACACCGAGGACTGCGTATTCCTCCAATAGACGCCGCACTTCGTTGCTGGACTCATTGTCCCAGGAGCCTCTGGGTTGCTCACACCTGCACCGGGGGCTGACTCCGCCTCCTGCACTGTTGCCTAAAAGAACCTCGCCGCACCCGCTTCGCGGGTGCCGCAGCTTCCAGGAGCGCCGTTGTTGTTGGTGTAGAGGCTCGCTATTAACTTTTGGCAGACTGTTGGTGTACAACACGGGCAAAGCGGAGATACCGCGTTATTGAGCAGGACACCGAGGACTGCTTATTCCTCCAATAGACGCCGCACTTAGTTGCTTGACTCATTGTCCCAGGAGCCTCTGGGTTGCTCACACCTGCACCGGGGGCTGACTCCGCCTCCTGCACTGACACCTGAAAGAACCACGCCACACCGGCTTCGCGGGTGCCGCAGCATCCAGGAGCGCCGTTGTTGTTGGTGTAGAAACTCGCTATTATCCTTTGGCAGACTGTTGGTGTACAACACGGGCAAAGCGGAGATACTGTGTATTGAGGAGGACACCGAGGACTGCGTATTCCTCCAATAGACGCCGCACTTCGTTGCTGGACTCATTGTCCCCGGAGCCTCTAAGTTGCTCACACCTGCACCGGGGGCTTACTCTGCCTCCTGCACTGACGCCTAAAAGAACCTCGCCGCATCCGCTTCGCGGGTGCCGCAGCGTCCAGGAGCGCCGTTGTTGTTGGTGTAGAGGCTCGCTATTATTTTTTGGCAGACAGTTGGTGTACAACACGGGCAAAGCGGAGATACCGCGTTATTGAGGAGGACACCGAGGACTGCGTATTCTTCCAATAGACGCCGCACTTAGTTGCTGGACTCAGTGTCCCAGGAGCCTCTGGGTTGCTCACACCTGCACCGGGGGCTGACTCCGCCTCCTGCTCTGACGCCTAAAAGAACCGCGCCGCACCCGCTTCGCGGGTGCCGCAGCGTCCAGGAGCGCTGTTGTTGTTGGTGTAGAGGCTTGCTATTAACTTTAGGCAGACTGTTGGTGTACAACACGGGCAAAGCGGAGATACCGCGTTATTGAGGAGGACACCGAGGACTGCTTATTCCTTTAATAGACGCAGCACTTAGTTGCTGGACTCATTGTCCCAGGAGCCTCTGGGTTGCTCACACCTGCACCGGGGGCTGACTCTGCCTCCTGCACTGACGCCTAAAAGAACCTCGCTGCACCCGCTTCGCGGGTGCAGCAGCGTCCAGGAGCACCGTTGTTGTTGTTGTAGAGGCTTGCTATTATCTTTTGGCAGACTGTTGGTGTACAACACGGGCAAAGCGGAGATACAGCGTTATTGAGGAGGACACTGAGGACTGCTTATTCCTCCAATAGACGCCGCCCTTAGTTGCTGGACTCATTGTCTCAGGAGCCTTTGGTTTGCTCACACCTGCACCGGGGGCTGACTCCGCCTCCTGCACTGACGCCTGAAAGAACCACGCCACACCCGCTTCGCGGGTGCCGCAGCATCCAGGAGCGCCGTTGTTGTTGGTGTAGAGGCTCGCTATTATCCTTTGGCAGACTGTTGGTGTACAACACGGGCAAAGCGGAGATACTGCGTTATTGAGGAGGACACCGAGGTCTGCGTATTCCTCCAATAGACGCCGCACTTAGTTGCTGGACTCATTGTCCCAGGAGCCTCTGGGTTGCTCACACCTGCACCGGAGGCTGACTCCGCCTCCTGCACTGACGCCTAAAAGAACCTCGCCACACCCGCTTCGCGGGTGCCGCAGCATCCAGGAGCGCTGTTGTAGTTGGTGTAGAGGCTCGCTATTATTTTTTTGGCAGACTGTTGGTGTAAAACGCGGGCAAAGCGGAGATACCGCGTTATTGAGGAGGACACAGAGGACAACTTATTCCTCCAATAGACGCCGCACTTAGTTGCTGGACTCATTGTCCCCGGAGCCTCTAAGTTGCTCACACCTGCACCGGGGGCTGACTCCGCCTCCTGCACTGACCCCTAAAAGAACCTTGCTGCACCCGCTTCGCGGCTGCCGCAGCGTCCAGGAGCGCCGTTGTTGTTGGTGTAGAGGCTCGCTATTATCTTTTGGCAGACAGTTGGGTTACAACACGGGCAGAGCGGAGATACCGCGTTATTGAGGAGGACACCGAGGACTGCTTATTCCTCCAATAGACGCCGCACTTAGTTCCTGGACTCATTGTCCCAGGAGCCTCTGGGTTGCTCACACCTGCACCGGGGGCTTACTCTGCCTCCTGCACTGACGCCTAAAAGAACCTCGCCGCATCCGCTTCGCGGGTGCCGCAGCGTCCAGGAGCGCCGTTATTGTTGGTGTAGAGGCTCGCTATTATCCTTTGGCAGACTGTTGGTGTACAACACGGGCAAAGCGGAGATACCGCGTTATTGAGGAGGACACCGAGGACTGCGTATTCCTCCAATAGACGCCGCACTTAGTTGCTGGACTCATTGTCCCAGGAGCCTCTGGGTTGCTCACACCTGCACCGGGGGCTGACTCCGCCTCCTGCTCTGACGCCTAAAAGAACCTCGCCGCACCCGCTTCGCGGGTGCCGCAGCGTCCAGGAGCGCTGTTGTTGTTGGTGTAGAGGCTTGCTATTAACTTTAGGCAGACTGTTGGTGTACAACACGGGCAAAGCGGAGATACCGCGTTATTGAGGAGGACACCGAGGACTGCTTATTCCTTTAATAGACGCAGCACTTAGTTGCTGGACTCATTGTCCCAGGAGCCTCTGGGTTGCTCACACCTGCACCGGGGGCTGACTCTGCCTCCTGCACTGACGCCTAAAAGAACCTCGCTGCACCCGCTTCACGGGTGCAGCAGCGTCCAGGAGCACCGTTGTTGTTGGTGTAGAGGCTTGCTATTATCTTTTGGCAGACTGTTGGTGTACAACACGGGCAAAGCGGAGATACAGCGTTATTGAGGAGGACACTGAGGACTGCTTATTCCTCCAATAGACGCCGCCCTTGGTTGCTGGACTCATTGTCTCAGGAGCCTTTGGTTTGCTCACACCTGCACCGGGGGCTGACTCCGCCTCCTGCACTGACGCCTGAAAGAACCACGCCACACCCGCTTCGCGGGTGCCGCAGCATCCAGGAGCGCCGTTGTTGTTGGTGTAGAGGCTCGCTATTATCCTTTGGCAGACTGTTGGTGTACAACACAGGCAAAGCGGAGATACTGCGTTATTGAGGAGGACACCGAGGTCTGCGTATTCCTCCAATAGACGCCGCACTTAGTTGCTGGACTCATTGTCCCAGGAGCCTCTGGGTTGCTCACACCTGCACCCGAGGCTGACTCCGCCTCCTGCTCTGACGCCTAAAAGTACCTCGCCGCACCCGCTGCGCAGGTGCCGCAGCGTCCAGGAGCGCCGTTGTTGTTGGTGTAGAGGCTTGCGATTATCTTTTGGCAGACTGTTGGTGTACAACACGGGCAAAGCGGAGATACCGCGTTATTGAGGAGGACACTGAGGACTGCTTATTCCTCCAATAGACGCCGCCCTTAGTTGCTGGACTCATTGTCCCAGGAGCCTCTGGGTTGCTCACACCTGCACCTGGGGCTGACTCCGCCTCCTGCACTGACGCCTTAAAAAACCTCGCCACACCCACTTCGCAATGCCGCAGCGTCCAGGAGCGCCGTTGTTGTTGGTGTAGAGGCTCGCTATTATCTTTTGGCAGATTGTTGGTGTACAACACGGGCAAAGCGGAGATACCACGTTATTGAGGAGGACACCGAGGACTGCTTATTCCTCCAATAGACGCTGAACTTAGTTGCTAGACTCATTGTCCCAGGAGCCTCTAAGTTGCTCACACCTGCACCGGGGGCTGACTCTGCCCTCCTGCAATGACGCCTAAAAGAACCTCGCCCCACCCACTTTGCGGGTGCCGCAGTGTCCAGGAGCGCCGTTGTTGTTGGCGTAGAGGCTTGCTATTATCTTTTGGCAGACTGTTGGTGTACAACAAGGGCAAAGCGGAGATACCGCGTTATTGAGGAGGACACTGAGGACTGCTTATTCCTCCAATAGACGCCCCCCTTAGTTGATGGACTCATTGTCCCAGGAGCCTCTGGGTTGCTCACACCTGCACCGGGGGCTGACTCCGCCTCCTGCACTGATGCCTAAAAGAACCTCACCACACCCACTTCGCGGGTGCCGCAGCGTCCAGGAGCGCTGTTGTTGTTGGTGTAGAGGCTCGCTATTATCCTTTGGCAGACTGTTGGTGTACAACACGGGCAAAGCAGAGATACCGCGTTACTAAGGACAACACCGAGGACTGCGTATTCCTCCAATAGACGCAGCACTTAGTTGCTGGACTCATTGTCCCAGGAGCCTCTGGGTTGCTCACACCTGCACCGGGGGCTGACTCCGCCTCCTGCTCTGACGCCCAAAAGAACCTCGCCGCACCCGATTCGCGGGTGCCGCAGCGTCCAGGAGCGCCGTTGTTGTTGCTGTAGAGGCTCGCTATTATCTTTTGGCAGACTGTTGGTGTACAACATGGGCAAAGCTGAGATACCGTGTTATTGAGGAGGACACCGAGGACTTCTTATTCCTCCAATAGACGCCGCACTTAGTTGCTGGACTAATTTTCCCTGGAGCCTCTGGGTTGCTCACACCTGCAGCGGGGGCTCACTCTGCCTCTTGCACTGACGCCTAAAAGAACCTCGCTGCACCCACTTCGCGGGTGCCGCAGCGTCCAGGAGCGCCGTTGTTGTTGGTGTAGAGGCTTGCTATTATCTTTTGGCAGACTGTTGGTGTACAACACGGGCAAAGCGGAGATACCGCGTTATTGAGGAGGACACTGAGGACTGCTTATTCCTCCTATAGACGCCGCCCTTAGTTGCTGTACTCATTGTCCCAGGAGCCTCTGGGTTGCTCACACCTGCACCCGGGGCTGACTCCGCCTCCTACACTGACGCCTAAAAAAACATCGCCACACCCACTTCGCGGGTGCCGCAGCGTCCAGGAGCCCACGTTGTTGTTGGTGTAGAGGCTCGCTATTATCTTTTGGCAGACTGTTGGTGTACAACACGGGCAAAGGGGAGATACCCCGTTATTGAGGAGGACACCGAGGACTGCTTATTCCTCCAATAGACGCCGCACTTAGTTGCTGGACTCATTGTCCCAGGAGCCTCTGGGTTGCTCACACCTGCACCGGGGGCTGACTCTGCCTCCTGCACTGACGCCTAAAAGAACCTCGCCGCACCCGCTTCACGGGTGCCACAGCGTCCAGGAGCGCCATTGTTGTTGGTGTAGAGGCTTGCTATTTTCTTTTGGCAGACTGTTGGTGTACAACACGGGCAAAGCGGAGATACCGCGTTATTGAGGAGGACACGGAGGACTGCTTATTCCTCCAATAGACACCGCCCTTAGTTGCTGGACTCATTGTCCCAGGAGCCTCAGGGTTGCTCACACCTGCACCGGGGGCTGACTCCGCCTCCTGCACTGACGCCTAAAAGAACCTCGCCACACCCGCTTCGCGGGTGCCGCAGCGTTCAGGAGCGCCGTTGTTGTTGTTGTAGAGGCTCGCTATTATCCTTTGGCAGACTGTTGGTGTACAACACGGGCAAAGCGGAGATACCGCGTTATTGAGGAGGACACCGAGGACTGCGTATTCCACCAATAGACGCCGCACTTCGTTGCTGGACTCATTGTCCCAGGAGCCTCTAGGTTGCTCACACCTGCACCGGGGGCTCACTCTGCCTCCTGCACTGACGCCTAATAGAACTTTGCCACACCCGCTTTGCGGGTGCCACAGCGTCCAGGAGCGCCGTTGTTGTTGGTGTAGAGGCTGGCTATTATCTTTTGGCAGACTGTTGGTGTACAACACGGGCAAAGCGGAGATACCGCGTTATTGAGGAGGACACCGAGGACTACTTTTTCCTCCAATAGACACCGCACTTAGTTGCTGTATGTATGTATGTATGTATGTATTTATTGCTTGTTAAGCGCAACTGCCACCCAAAGGGTATCCTGGCGCTGAGACCACATCATTCCTGCAGATAGATCATCTTACAATACTCTGGGAAACAGAAAGGTCTTAAGATCCTTTTTAAAAGAAGTAAGGTCTTGTTTTCTCCTCAGTGTCAGCGGGAGGGTGTTCCAAAGAGTAGCGGCTGTAAAGCTAAAAGCACGGCCACCCATCCTCACTCTATTGATCCTAGGGATCGTCACTAAACACGCGGAGGAGGATCTCAGTAGTCTGGCTGCATGATACCAGGAAAAAAGATTCTGGAGCGGTATCGGTCCCTGTCCATGCAGAGCCTTAAAAACAAGGCATAAAGCTTTAAAGGCAATCCTCTGTTGGACAGGTAACCAATGAAGATCAGCCAATGCAGCGGAAGAGGAAGCGGAGCGAGGGCGGGATAAAACCAGTTTGGCCGCCATATTTTGGATCCTTTGCAGCTTTAGGATCAGAGTTTTGGGAGCTCCCAAAAGTAGTGCGTTGCAGTAGTCTAATCGACTAAGAATGGAACTGCGCACTACCTCTGCCCTAGCCTCTATAGGAAGGAGCGGTAAGATCTTACGTAGGGCGCGAAGCAAGCCCATACATGTCGCCGTGGTCCTATTCACAGAGGCATCAAGCTGCAGGTTAGGTTCAAACAGAACTCCTAGATTACGGGCCGATTCGGCAGCCTCTACCGTACCTAAGATGGATGTAGGTCAGAAATCGTCCGGAAGCGGACGAGGGGTGCGATCTAGGGAGCAGTGAAGAATCTCTGTTTTGGATCCATTGAATTGAAGCGAGTTAACTCGCAACCACTCTGCTGTTGCCGACATACAGCAGTGGAAAGTGTCCCTCGATACTGCCTTTGTGCCCTCAAATGAAAAAATCAGTTGAGTGTCATCGGCATAATTGATGACAGATATGCCGAATGACTTTATCAGGTCTATCAGGGGCCGAAGATAAAGATTGAAAAGGATCGGACTGATCGCTGACCCCTGAGGGACACCCTGATTCACTTGTCGTATGGCAGATCGAAATGGAGGTAATGCCACTGCCTGCTGACTGTTACTGAGGTATAATGTTAACCATCTCAAGGCCAAACCAGTTACTCCTATGCTCTGGAGACGGCTCAATAGTACTGCATGGTCCACCGTGTCGAACGCGGCCGACATGTCAAGCAGCACTAAAAATGCTGACTTGCCCATGTCGACACGCACTCGTAGATCGTCCAACACTGTGACCAATGCAGCCTCAGTGTCGTGAGCCGGCCTAAAGCCGAATTGTGATGTATCCAGGCAGGAGTTATTTTCCAGAAAGCTGGATAATGCTCTCGTGACCCATTTCTCTACAATTTTTATTGTAAATGGTAAAAGTGAGATGGGCCTATAGTTGGCCGGGCTTGAAGGGTCCAAAGAAACCTTCTTCAGCAATGGTGTAACTATCGCCAACTTCCAGCTATCTGGGACTACTGCTGTGCTCAATGACTGGCAACATATGGTGTGAAGCGGAGGAAACAACTCATCTTGAAATGCCTTCCAGATCTTATGTGGCATAGGATCAAGTGGTGATCCTGAGGACACACCATTAGCCAGGAGGCAAAACTCCTCCAAAGAAGGAATGGGAAAGCAAGACAGCTGAGAAAGACCTTCCCGATTATAGTCCTTCTCCTTCTCCTGCTGGACTCATTGTCCCCGGGGCCTCTGGTTGCTCACACCTGCACTGGGGGCTGACTCCGCCTCCTGCACTGACGCCTAAAAGAACCTTGCCGAACCCGCTTCGCGGGTGCCACCGCCTTCAGGAGCGCCGTTGTTGTTGGTGTAGAGGCTCGCTATTATCTATTGGCAGACAGTTGGTGTACAACACGGGCAGATCGGAGATACCACGTTATTGAGGAGGACACGGAGGACTGCTTATTCCTCCAATAGACACCGCCCTTAGTTGCTGGACTCATTGTCCCAGGAGCCTCAGGGTTGCTCACACCTGCACCGGGGGCTGACTCCGCCTCCTGCACTGACGCCTAAAAGAACCTCGCCACACCCGCTTCGCGGGTGCCGCAGCGTTCAGGAGCGCCGTTGTTGTTGTTGTAGAGGCTCGCTATTATCCTTTGGCAGACTGTTGGTGTACAACACGGGCAAAGCGGAGATACCGCGTTATTGAGGAGGACACCGAGGACTGCGTATTCCACCAATAGACGCCGCACTTCGTTGCTGGACTCATTGTCCCAGGAGCCTCTAGGTTGCTCACACCTGCACCGGGGGCTCACTCTGCCTCCTGCACTGACGCCTAATAGAACTTTGCCACACCCGCTTTGCGGGTGCCACAGCGTCCAGGAGCGCCGTTGTTGTTGGTGTAGAGGCTGGCTATTATCTTTTGGCAGACTGTTGGTGTACAACACGGGCAAAGCGGAGATACCGCGTTATTGAGGAGGACACCGAGGACTGCGTATTCCACCAATAGACGCCGCACTTCGTTGCTGGACTCATTGTCCCAGGAGCCTCTAGGTTGCTCACACCTGCACCGGGGGCTCACTCTGCCTCCTGCACTGACGCCTAATAGAACTTTGCCACACCCGCTTTGCGGGTGCCACAGCGTCCAGGAGCGCCGTTGTTGTTGGTGTAGAGGCTGGCTATTATCTTTTGGCAGACTGTTGGTGTACAACACGGGCAAAGCGGAGATACCGCGTTATTGAGGAGGACACCGAGGACTACTTTTTCCTCCAATAGACACCGCACTTAGTTGCTGTATGTATGTATGTATGTATTTATTGCTTGTTAAGCGCAACTGCCACCCAAAGGGTATCCTGGCGCTGAGACCACATCATTCCTGCAGATAGATCATCTTACAATACTCTGGGAAACAGAAAGGTCTTAAGATCCTTTTTAAAAGAAGTAAGGTCTTGTTTTCTCCTCAGTGTCAGCGGGAGGGTGTTCCAAAGAGTAGCGGCTGTAAAGCTAAAAGCACGGCCACCCATCCTCACTCTATTGATCCTAGGGATCGTCACTAAACACGCGGAGGAGGATCTCAGTAGTCTGGCTGCATGATACCAGGAAAAAAGATTCTGGAGCGGTATCGGTCCCTGTCCATGCAGAGCCTTAAAAACAAGGCATAAAGCTTTAAAGGCAATCCTCTGTTGGACAGGTAACCAATGAAGATCAGCCAATGCAGCGGAAGAGGAAGCGGAGCGAGGGCGGGATAAAACCAGTTTGGCCGCCATATTTTGGATCCTTTGCAGCTTTAGGATCAGAGTTTTGGGAGCTCCCAAAAGTAGTGCGTTGCAGTAGTCTAATCGACTAAGAATGGAACTGCGCACTACCTCTGCCCTAGCCTCTATAGGAAGGAGCGGTAAGATCTTACGTAGGGCGCGAAGCAAGCCCATACATGTCGCCGTGGTCCTATTCACAGAGGCATCAAGCTGCAGGTTAGGTTCAAACAGAACTCCTAGATTACGGGCCGATTCGGCAGCCTCTACCGTACCTAAGATGGATGTAGGTCAGAAATCGTCCGGAAGCGGACGAGGGGTGCGATCTAGGGAGCAGTGAAGAATCTCTGTTTTGGATCCATTGAATTGAAGCGAGTTAACTCGCAACCACTCTGCTGTTGCCGACATACAGCAGTGGAAAGTGTCCCTCGATACTGCCTTTGTGCCCTCAAATGAAAAAATCAGTTGAGTGTCATCGGCATAATTGATGACAGATATGCCGAATGACTTTATCAGGTCTATCAGGGGCCGAAGATAAAGATTGAAAAGGATCGGACTGATCGCTGACCCCTGAGGGACACCCTGATTCACTTGTCGTATGGCAGATCGAAATGGAGGTAATGCCACTGCCTGCTGTCTGTTACTGAGGTATAATGTTAACCATCTCAAGGCCAAACCAGTTACTCCTATGCTCTGGAGACGGCTCAATAGTACTGCATGGTCCACCGTGTCGAACGCGGCCGACATGTCAAGCAGCACTAAAAATGCTGACTTGCCCATGTCGACACGCACTCGTAGATCGTCCAACACTGTGACCAATGCAGCCTCAGTGTCGTGAGCCGGCCTAAAGCCGAATTGTGATGTATCCAGGCAGGAGTTATTTTCCAGAAAGCTGGATAATGCTCTCGTGACCCATTTCTCTACAATTTTTATTGTAAATGGTAAAAGTGAGATGGGCCTATAGTTGGCCGGGCTTGAAGGGTCCAAAGAAACCTTCTTCAGCAATGGTGTAACTATCGCCAACTTCCAGCTATCTGGGACTACTGCTGTGCTCAATGACTGGCAACATATGGTGTGAAGCGGAGGAAACAACTCATCTTGAAATGCCTTCCAGATCTTATGTGGCATAGGATCAAGTGGTGATCCTGAGGACACACCATTAGCCAGGAGGCAAAACTCCTCCAAAGAAGGAATGGGAAAGCAAGACAGCTGAGAAAGACCTTCCCGATTATAGTCCTTCTCCTTCTCCTGCTGGACTCATTGTCCCCGGGGCCTCTGGTTGCTCACACCTGCACTGGGGGCTGACTCCGCCTCCTGCACTGACGCCTAAAAGAACCTTGCCGAACCCGCTTCGCGGGTGCCACCGCCTTCAGGAGCGCCGTTGTTGTTGGTGTAGAGGCTCGCTATTATCTATTGGCAGACAGTTGGTGTACAACACGGGCAGAGCGGAGATACCACGTTATTGAGGAGGACACTGAGGACTGCTTATTCCTCCAATAGACGCCGCACTTAGTTGCTGGACTCATTGTCCCAGGAGCCTCTGGGTTGCTCACACATGCACCGGGGGCTGACTCCGCCTCCTGCACTGACGCCTAAAAAAACCTTGCTGCACCCGATTCGCGGGTGCCGCAGCGTCCAGGAGCGCCGTAGTTGTTGGTGTAGAGGCTCGCTATT
This sequence comes from Lissotriton vulgaris, assembly GCF_964263255.1. Classification (NCBI taxonomy): domain Eukaryota; kingdom Metazoa; phylum Chordata; class Amphibia; order Caudata; family Salamandridae; genus Lissotriton; species Lissotriton vulgaris. The sequence continues at coordinate 545,831,270 of NC_141699.1, read as the reverse complement.
ATCTTTTGGCAGACTGTTGGTGTACAACACGGGCAAAGCAGAGATACCGCGTTATTGAGGAGGACACCGAGGACTGCTTATTCCTCCAATAGACGCCGCACTTAGTTGCTGGACTCATTGTCCCAGGAGCCTCTGGGTTGCTCACACCTGCACCGGGGGCTTACTCTGCCTCCTGCACTGACGCCTAAAAGAACATCGCCGCATCCGCTTCGCAGGTGCCGCAGCGTCCAGGAGCGCCGTTGTTGTTGGTGTAGAGGCTCGCTATTATCCTTTGGCAGACTGTTGGTGTACAACACGGGCAAAGCGGAGATACCGCGTTATTGAGGAGGACACCGAGGACTGCGTATTCCTCCAATAGACGCCACACTTAGTTGCTGGACTCATTGTCCCAGGAGCCTCTGGGTTGCTCACACCTGCACCGGGGGCTGACTCCGCCTCCTGCTCTGACCCCTAAAAGAACCTCGCCGCACCCGCTTCGTGGGTGCCGCGGCGTCCAGGAGCGCCGTTGTTGTTGGTGTAGAGGCTTGCTATTAACTTTTGGCAGACTGTTGGTGTACAACACGGGCAAAGCGGAGATACCGCGCTATTGAGGAGGACACCGAGGACTGCTTATTCCTCCAATAGACGCAGCACTTAGCTGCTGGACTCATTGTCCCAGGAGCCTCTGGGTTGCTCACACCTGCACCGGGGGCTGACTCTGCCTCCTGCACTGACGTGAAAGAACCACGCCACACCCGCTTCGCGGGTGCCGCAGCATCCAGGAGCGCCGTTGTTGTTGGTGTAGAGGCTCGCTATTATCCTTTGGCAGACTGTTGGTGTACAACACGGGCAAAGCGGAGATACTGTGTATTGAGGAGGACACCGAGGACTGCGTATTCCTCCAATAGACGCCGCACTTCGTTGCTGGACTCATTGTCCCAGGAGCCTCTGGGTTGCTCACACCTGCACCGGGGGCTGACTCCGCCTCCTGCACTGACGCCTAAAAGAACCTCGCCGCACCCGCTTCGCGGGTGCCGCAGCTTCCAGGAGCGCCGTTGTTGTTGGTGTAGAGGCTCGCTATTAACTTTTGGCAGACTGTTGGTGTACAACACGGGCAAAGCGGAGATACCGCGTTATTGAGCAGGACACCGAGGACTGCTTATTCCTCCAATAGACGCCGCACTTAGTTACTGGACTCATTGTCCCAGGAGCCTCTGGGTTGCTCACACCTGCACCGGGGGCTGACTCCGCCTCCTGCACTGACACCTGAAAGAACCACGCCAAACCCGCTTCGCGGGTGCCGCAGCATCCAGGAGCGCCGTTGTTGTTGGTGTAGAGACTCGCTATTATCCTTTGGCAGACTGTTGGTGTACAACACGGGCAAAGCGGAGATACTGTGTATTGAGGAGGACACCGAGGACTGCGTATTCCTCCAATAGACGCCGCACTTCGTTGCTGGACTCATTGTCCCAGGAGCCTCTGGGTTGCTCACACCTGCACCGGGGGCTGACTCCGCCTCCTGCACTGACGCCTAAAAGAACCTCGCCACACCCGCTTCGCGGGTGCCGCAGCGTCCAGGAGCGCTGTTGTAGTTGGTGTAGAGGCTCGCTATTATCCTTTGGCAGACTGTTGGTGTACAACACGGGCAACGCGGAGATACCGCGTTATTGAGGAGGACACTGAGGACTGCTTATTCCTCCAATAGGCGCCGCCCTTAGTTGCTGGACTCATTGTCCCAGGAGCCTCTGGGTTGCTCACACCTGCACCCGGGGCTGACTCCGCCTCCTGCACTGACGCCTAAAAAAACATCGCCACACCCTCTTCGCGGGTGCCGCAGCGTCCAGGAGCACCGTTGTTGTTGGTGTAGAGGCTCGCTATTATCTTTTGGCAGACTGTTGGTGTACAACACGGGCAAAGCGGAGATACCCCGTTATTGAGGAGGACACCGAGGACTGCTTATTCCTCCAAAAGACGCCGCACTTAGTTGCTGGACTCATTGTCCCAGGAGCCTCTGGGTTGCTCACACCTGCACCGGGGGCTGACTCTGCCTCCTGCACTGACGCCTAAAAGAACCTCACCGCACCCGCTTCACGGGTGCCGCAGCGTCCAGGAGCGCCATTGTTGTTGGTGTAGAGGCTTGCTATATTCTTTTGGCAGACTGTTGGTGTACAACACGGGCAAAGCGGAGATACTGCGTTATTGAGGAGGACACCGAGGACTGCGTATTCCTCCAATAGACGCCGCACTTTGTTGCTGGACTCATTGTCCCAGGAGCCTCTGGGTTGCTCACACCTGCACCGGGGGATGACTCCGCCTCCTGCACTGACGCCTAAAAGAACCTCGCCACACCCGCTTCGCGGGTGCCGCAGCATCCAGGAGCGCTGTTGTAGTTGGTGTAGAGGCTCGCTATTATCTTTTGGCAGACTGTTGGTGTAAAACGCGGGCAAAGCGGAGATACCGCGTTATTGAGGAGGACACAGAGGACTACTTATTCCTCCAATAGACGCCGCACTTAGTTGCTGGACTCATTGTCCCCGGAGCCTCTAAGTTGCTCACACCTGCACCGGGGGCTGACTCCGCCTCCTGCACTGACCCCTAAAAGAACCTCGCTGCACCCGCTTTGCGGGTGCCGCAGCGCCCAGGAGCGCCGTTGTTGTTGGTGTAGAGGCTCGCTATTATCTTTTGACAGACAGTTGGTGTACAACACGGGCAAAGCGGAGATACCGCGTTATTGAGGAGGACACCGAGGACTGCTTATTCCTCCAATAGACACCGCACTTAGTTCCTGGACTCTGGGTTGCTCACACCTGCACCGGGGGCTTACTCTGCCTCCTGCACTGCCTAAAAGAACCTCGCCGCATCCGCTTCGCGGGTGCCGCAGCGTCCAGGAGCGCCGTTGTTGTTGGTGTAGAGGCTCGCTATTATCCTTTGGCAGACTGTTGGTGTACAACACGGGCAAAGCGGAGATACCGCGTTATTGAGGAGGACACCGAGGACTGCGTATTCCTCCAATAGACGCCGCACTTAGTTGCTGGACTCATTGTCCCAGGAGCCTCTGGGTTGCTCACACCTGCACCGGGGGCTGACTCTGCCTCCTGCACTGACGCCTAAAAGAACCTTGCTGCACCCGCTTTGCGGGTGCAGCAGCGTCCAGGAGCACCGTTGTTGTTGGTGTAGAGGCTTGCTATTATCTTTTGGCAGACTGTTGGCGTACAACACGGGCAAAGCGGAGATACAGCGTTATTGAGGAGGACACTGAGGACTGCTTATTCCTCCAATAGACGCCGCCCTTAGTTGCTGGACTCATTGTCTCAGGAGCCTTTGGTTTGCTCACACCTGCACCGGGGGCTGACTCCGCCTCCTGCTCTGACGCCTAAAAGAACCTCGCCGCACCCGCTGCGCAGGTGCAGCAGCGTCCAGGAGCGCCGTTGTTGTTGGTGTAGAGGCTTGCGATTATCTTTTGGCAGACTGTTGGTGTACAACACGGGCAAAGCGGAGATACCGCGTTATTGAGGAGGACACTGAGGACTGCTTATTCCTCCAATAGACGCCGCCCTTAGTTGCTGGACTCATTGTCCCAGGAGCCTCTGGGTTGCTCACACCTGCACCGGGGGCTGACTCCGCCTCCTGCACTGACGCCTTAAAAAACCTCGCCACACCCACTTCGCAATGCCGCAGTGTCCAGGAGCGCCGTTGTTGTTGGTGTAGAGGCTCGCTATTATCTTTTGGCAGATTGTTGGTGTACAACACGGGCAAAGCGGAGATACCACGTTATTGAGGAGGACACCGAGGACTGCTTATTCCTCCAATAGACGCTGAACTTAGTTGCTGGACTCATTGTCCCAGGAGCCTCTAAGTTGCTCACACCTGCACCGGGGGCTGACTCTGCCCTCCTGCAATGACGCCTAAAAGAACCTCGCCCCACCCACTTTGCGGGTGCCGCAGTGTCCAGGAGCGCCGTTGTTGTTGGCGTAGAGGCTTGCTATTATCTTTTGGCAGACTGTTGGTGTACAACAAGGGCAAAGCGGAGATACCGCGTTATTGAGGAGGACACAGAGGACTGCTTATTCCTCCAATAGACGCCCCCCTTAGTTGATGGACTCATTGTCCCAGGAGCCTCTGGGTTGCTCACACCTGCACCGGGGGCTGACTCCGCCTCCTGCACTGACGCCTAAAAGAACCTCGCCACACCCACTTCGCGGGTGCCGCAGCGTCCAGGAGCGCCGTTGTTGTTGGTGTGGAGGCTCGCTATTATCCTTTGGCAGACTGTTGGTGTACAACACGGGCAAAGCGGAGATACCGCGTTACTAAGGACGACACCGAGGACTGCGTATTCCTCCAATAGACGCAGCACTTAGTTGCTGGACTAATTTTCCCTGGAGCCTCTGGGTTGCTCACACCTGCAGCGGGGGCTCACTCTGCCTCTTGCACTGACGCCTAAAAGAACCTGGCTGCACCCACTTCGCGGGTGCCGCAGCGTCCAGGAGCGCCGTTGTTGTTGGTGTAGAGGCTTGCTATTATCTTTTGGCAGACTGTTGGTGTACAACACGGGCAAAGCGGAGATACCGCGTTATTGAGGAGGACACTGAGGACTGCTTATTCCTCCAATAGACGCCGCCCTTAGTTGCTGTACTCATTGTCCCAGGTGCCTCTGGGTTGCTCACAACTGCACCCGGGGCTGACTCCGCCTCCTACACTGACGCCTAAAAAAACATCGCCACACCCACTTCGCGGGTGCCGCAGCGTCCAGGAGCCCCGTTGTTGTTGGTGTAGAGGCTCGCTATTATCTTTTGGCAGACTGTTGGTGTACAACACGGGCAAAGGGGAGATACCCCGTTATTGAGGAGGACACCGAGGACTGCTTATTCCTCCAATAGACGCCGCACTTAGTTGCTGGACTCATTGTCCCAGGAGCCTCTGGGTTGCTCACACCTGCACCGGGGGCTGACTCTGCCTCCTGCACTGACGCCTAAAAGAACCTCGCCTCACCCGCTTCACGGGTGCCACAGCGTCCAGGAGCGCCATTGTTGTTGGTGTAGAGGCTTGCTATTTTCTTTTGGCAGACTGTTGGTGTACAACACGGGCAAAGCGGAGATACCGCGTTATTGAGGAGGACACGGAGGACTGCTTATTCCTCCAATAGACACCGCCCTTAGTTGCTGGACTCATTGTCCCAGGAGCCTCAGGGTTGCTCACACCTGCACCGGGGGCTGACTCCGCCTCCTGCACTGACGCCTAAAAGAACCTCACCACACCCGCTTCGCGGGTGCCGCAGCGTTCAGGAGCGCCGTTGTTGTTGTTGTAGAGGCTCGCTATTATCCTTTGGCAGACTGTTGGTGTACAACACGGGCAAAGCGGAGATACCGCGTTATTGAGGAGGACACCGAGGACTGCGTATTCCACCAATAGATGCCGCATTTCGTTGCTGGACTCATTGTCCCAGGAGCCTCTAGGTTGCTCACACCTGCACCTGGGGCTCACTCTGCCTCCTGCACTGACGCCTAATAGAACTTTGCCACACCCGCTTCGCGGGTGCCACAGCGTCCAGGAGCACCGTTGTTGTTGGTGTAGAGGCTGGCTATTATCTTTTGGCAGACTGTTGGTGTACAACACGGGCAAAGCGGAGATACCGCGTTATTGAGGAGGACACCGAGGACTACTTTTTCCTCCAATAGACACCGCACTTAGTTGCTGTATGTATGTATGTATCTATTTATTGCTTGTTAAGCGCAACTGCCACCCAAAGGGTATCCTGGCGCTGAGACCACATCATTCCTGCAGATAGATCATCTTACATTACTCTGGGAAACAGAAAGGTCTTAAGATCCTTTTTAAAAGAAGTAAGGTCTTGTTTTCTCCTCAGTGTCAGCGGGAGGGTGTTCCAAAGAGTAGCGGCTGTAAAGCTAAAAGCACGGCCATCCATCCTCACTCTATTGATCCTAGGGATCGTCACTAAACACGCGGAGGAGGATCTCAGTAGTCTGGCTGCATGATACCAGGAAAAAAGATTCTGGAGCGGTATCGGTCCCTGTCCATGCAGAGCCTTAAAAACAAGGCATAAAGCTTTAAAGGCAATCCTCTGTTGGACAGGTAACCAATGAAGATCAGCCAATGCAGCAGAAGAGGAAGCGGAGCGAGGGCGGGATAAAGCCAGTTTGGCCGCCATATTTTGGATCCTTTGCAGCTTTAGGATCAGAGTTTTGGGAGCTCCCAAAAGTAGTGCGTTGCAGTAGTCTAATCGACTAAGAACGGAACTGCGCACTACCTCTGCCCTAGCCTCTATAGGAAGGAGCGGTAAGATCTTACGTAGGGCGCGAAGCAAGCCCATACATGTCGCCGTGGTCCTATTCACAGAGGCATCAAGCTGCAGGTTAGGTTCAAACAGAACTCCTAGATTACGGGCCGATTCGGCAGCCTCTACCGTACCTAAGATGGATGTAGGTCAGAAATCGTCCGGAAGCGGACGAGGGGTGCGATCTAGGGACCAGTGAAGAATCTCTGTTTTGGATCCATTGAATTGAAGCGAGTTAACTCGCAACCACTCTGCTGTTGCCGACATACAGCAGTGGAAAGTGTCCCTCGATACTGCCTTTGTGCCCTCAAATGAAAAAATCAGTTGAGTGTCATCGGCATAATTGATGACAGATATGCTGAATGACTTTATCAGGTCTATCAGGGGCCGAAGATAAAGATTGAAAAGGATCGGACTGATCGCTGACCCCTGAGGGACACCCTGATTCACTTGTAGTATGGCAGATCGAAATGGAGGTAATGCCACTGCCTGCTGTCTGTTACTGAGGTATAATGTTAACCATCTCAAGGCCAAACCAGTTACTCCTATGCTCTGGAGACGGCTCAATAGTACTGCATGGTCCACCGTGTCGAACGCGGCCGACATGTCAAGCAGCACTAAAAATGCTGACTTGCCCATGTCGACACGCGCTCGTAGATCGTCCAACACTGTGACCAATGCAGCCTCAGTGTCGTGAGCTGGCCTAAAGCCGAATTGTGATGTATCCAGGCAGGAGTTATTTTCCAGAAAGCTGGATAATGCTCTCGTGACCCATATCTCTACAATTTTTATTGTAAATGGTAAAAGTGAGATGGGCCTATAGTTGGCCGGGCTTGAAGGGTCCAAAGAAACCTTAGACAGCAATGGTGTAACTATCGCCAACTTCCAGCTATCTGGGACTACTGCTGTGCTCAATGACTGGCAACATATGGTGTGAAGCGGAGGAAACAACTCATCTTGAAATGCCTTCCAGATCTTATGTGGCATAGGATCAAGTGGTGATCCTGAGGACACACCATTAGCTAGGAGGCAAAACTCCTCCAAAGAAGGAATGGGAAAGCAAGACAGCTGAGAAAGACCTTCCCGATTATAGTCCTTCTCCTTCTCCTGCTGGACTCATTGTCCCCGGGGCCTCTGGTTGCTCACACCTGCACTTGGGGCTGACTCCGCCTCCTGCACTGACGCCTAAAAGAACCTTGCCGAACCCGCTTCGCGGGTGCCGCCGCCTCCAGGAGCGCCGTTGTTGTTGGTGTAGAGGCTCGCTATTATCTATTGGCAGACAGTTGGTGTACAACACGGGCAGAGCGGAGATACCACGTTATTGAGGAGGACACTGAGGACTGCTTATTCCTCCAATAGACGCCGCACTTAGTTGCTGGACTCATTGTCCCAGGAGCCTCTGGGTTGCTCACACATGCACCGGGGGCTGACTCCGCCTCCTGCACTGACGCCTAAAAAAACATCGCCACACCCGCTTCGCGGGTGCCGCAGCGTCCAGGAGCGCCGTTGTTGTTGGTGTAGAGGCTCGCTATTATCTTTTGGCAGACTGTTGGTGTACAACACGGGCAAAGCGGAGATACCCTGTTATTGAAGAGGACACCGAGTACTGCTTATTCCTCCAATAGACGCCGCACTTAGTTGCTGGACTCATTGTCCCAGGAGCCTCTGGGTTGCTCACACCTGCACCGGGGGCTGACTCCGCCTCCTGCACTGACGCCTAAAAGAACCTCGCCACACCCGCTTCGCGGGTGCCGCAGCGTCCAAGAGCGCCGTTGTTGTTGTAGAGGATCGCTATTATCCTTTGGCATACTGTTGGTGTACAACACGGGCAAAGCGGAGATACCGCATTATTGAGGAGGACACCGAGGACTGAATATTCCTCCAATAGACGCCGCACTTCGTTGCTGGACTCATTGTCCCAGGATCCCTTGGGTTGCTCACACCTGCACCGGGGGCTGACTCTGCCTTCTGCACTGACGCCTAAAAGAACCTCGCCACACCCGCTTCGCGGGTGCCGCAGCGTCCAGGAGCGCCGTTGTTGTTGGTGTAGAGGTTCGCTATTATCTTTTGGCAGACTGTTGGTGTAAAACACGGGCAAAGCGGAGATACCGCTTTATTGAGGAGGACACCGAGGACTACTTATTCCTCCAATAGACGCCGCCCTTAGTTGCGGGACTCATTGTCCCAGGAGCCTCTGGGTTGCTCACACCTGCACCGGGGGCTGACTCCGCCTCCTGCACTGACGCCTAAAAGAACCTCGCCACACCCGCTTCGCGGGTGCCGCAGCGTCTAGGAGCGCCGTTGTTGTTTTAGAGGCTCGCTATTATCCTTTGGCATACTGTTGGTGTACAACACGGGCAAAGCGGAGATACCGCGTTATTGAGGAGGACACTGAGGACTACATATTCCTCCAATAGACGCCGCACTTAGTTGCTGGACTCATTGTCCCAGGACCCTCTGGGTTGCTCACACCTGCACCGGGGGCTGACTCCGCCTCCTGCACTGACGCCTAAAAGAACCTCGCCGCACCCTCTTCGCGGGTGCCGCAGCCTCCAGGAGCACCGTTGTTGTTGGTGTAGAGGCTCGCTATTATCTATTGGCAGACTGTTGGTGTACAACACGGGCAAAGCGGAGATACCGCGTTATTGAGGAGGACACCGAGTGCTGCTTATTCCTCCAATAGACGCCGCACTTAGTTGCTGGACTCATTGTCCCAGGAGCCTCTGGGTTGCTCACACCTGCACCGGGGGATGACTCCACCAACTGCACTGACGTTATATAAAGGCCTCCCATTGCCGCTGCGTGGGAGCGTTCCGGGAGAAGCCCGGGACAAGGGCGGGCCATCTGTGGCCATCCGGGGCCAGAGGAGGCCAGGCCGGGCTACCCCCCTAAAACCTAGCTTGTCGGGGCTGCGGGTTAGTTCATTTGTTCGTATACTCTTTACGTAGTCCTGAAGGGGCTCTTGTGTGTGATGAGTAATTGTAGGTTGTTATCCCAACGTTATTATTTGCTTAGTGTGTAAATCCTCTCTTGTATAAATTCCTTGTTTTCTCACCTAATCTATTTGAGTCCTGTGACAGAACCCTTACAATGTCCAACACAGGGAAGGGAAAAAAAGTGCAACTAGTAGCACAGGCAGGTCCATATCTAGGACCATGGATGAGTTTATTACTAGGGCTGCTGTTGTGTTGGAACGAGAGATAGCTCTAACCGAGAAAAGGATGTCTACTGATCCAATTTTTTTTTAAAGTTCCTCCTTAGGTACCATCAGGCCATCAGCCCTGAGTAGACTCCCATTATTTTATCCTCGCCTGGTAACCGGCAGGAAATTGGTCGGGTGAGGGAAACTGACCTATCAGATGCCTGCACCCCAGTGGCACTTTCCATCACAAGTCCCCCATCAGAGGTTAGCTAAAAAAAAACATATTTCATCTATTAAACAGGGGAAAAGGAAGCGTGGGGGGAGGGGCACAAAAGGGCAGATGTCCTAAAGTTTCTAAAATCTCAAATATTAAAGGGTCTACCGCCCCGTTTTTTCAGACGGGTTCAGATAAAACGACAACTATTTACGACGAACATGGGAAGCAACCTCTTGAGTTGTCTTCACGTCTCTTGCTGCTAGCACAGCTTCCTGACAATACGTTTGATAAGATAGAGGATTTGATGAAGTTGCTGATGCTTCCTCTGTTTGAAAGAATCAAGTTAGTACTTGAAAATTTGGGGAAATTAGAAAAAATTGTCTCCGCGATTTCCCCTGTTCCTGAAAGGGGGGTGGGTTGTTCTTTGGCCCCCAACTGTTTGGATAAGGGAGGTGCAGAGCTAGCCTCGGTAGGTACTACTGTAGCTTGCCCTAACATCATCCCCCACATTGCCCCTCCGCTTCAAAACGAAGAGGACAGAAGGGGTGAGGGGGGGTCCATTAAGACAAGCCTTCCACCTACGCAGGAGTGCGAGGGTAGGAAGGGTAAGGAAAAAACTATAGCGGGGGAAGAAGCTACCTCTCTAAGTAAGGCGTACTCCGGGTCTGAAGGAAGGATGAGAAAACATCCCTGTACTGACCTTCCAGCTGATTCAGCGCCTTATACTGTAATCCTGTCGGGGGTACCTGAGATTTCACAGGACAAACTGGAAAGTCATAGGGAGTTGGAAAATAAAGTAATTCTTTGGCTTAGTAATTTTAGACCTCTCCCCGCTCATGTTAATGGAGAAATTGTATTCGTAAGGAGGGTAAGCTGGTTGGGTAGTAGACGCAAGGACCGGATAGGGGATTGCATAATCATAAACTTTAGGGATCCCAGAGCAGTAAAGTTTATTTGTAAAGAGGGGGATTTCAGTAGGGAGGGTATAATTAATGCGAATCATCTAAGTCATTTCTATCCTCGTTCAACCTCTGGTATCCCTTTGATTTCGTGCAACTAGTCCGATACACCCTCAAGATACCCCAAGTCTCCATATAGGGAGAATTGTCATCCTCCCCGGGCTCACTATTTTGATCCCCATTTTAAGTACCCAACTGCTACCTCTAATCGATTTGCTCCTTTATCTACACTGGAGGAAATTGACTGACTTAATGTTGGTAAGGCTGTGACCATGTACCCCCCCCCCCCCCCCCCTCGGGGAGCATGCTGCAAACCATGGGGGCTGTAGGATGTAGCTCTAGATCATCGTCTTATGAGTCTATCTTTCCCCCGTTCACTCCCCCTAATAATAACAATACTGTTATGGCAAGCCTTGCTTTAAGCCCTACAGAGAGTTGCCTGGAGGGGTCTGGTAGCCCCGCATTTCCTTTGGTAAGCGTTAAATCTTTGACAAAGGTTTCTTCCTGGAATATAGCAGGCTTGGAATCCAAATTAGGCCTACCTGATTGGTCTAGTTTTATCGAAGAGTCTGATATTTGGTCCTTCCAGGAAACATGGGCTCTGGTCCCCTTATATCGCTTAGGCTATCTAAATTATTCAAAACCAGCAATTAAGGGTATTAGGGGTAGACCGGTGGGTGGATTGTCAATCTGGGTACGCCAATGTGAGGGTGTCACCATGGCGGGAGATTCCGATTAATTGCATGGATATCATGGCAATTAAGATCAGTTCCACAAAGGGCGTTAACATAATTATTATCAATATGTACTCAAGCGGGTTGCAGGGGAGAGATGCCCCCACACTATCCACTTACTGGATGAATTTCTCAGCTCCTTATCGAGCATTGATAATAGGGTTCTGACGGGGGACTTTAATACCTGTTTCGAGCCCCTTGGAATGGACGATGGGAAGCTCTCAGAGGTTGAAGATTCTATGTGGGGGATCCCCCAGTTGGAGCTGCCTCCAGTTAAAAAATGGACGCAAGCGGCTATGTACATGAAGGGGTTGTGTTTAGACAAGGGTTTGCGGGCGGTTAATGGTAGAACCAAGTCCGATAGGTTAGGGGCAATGACCTTTGATAATGGGAGATCTAAGTCTCGTATAGACTATATATTGGTTAATTTGGGGTTGTGGCCAGCTATAGTGGATATGGTGGTAACATTTAGACTAGAGAGCGACCATAATCCCTTAGTCCTGTCCTTGACTGACACTAGTTTTATTGATACTCCCTTGGCCGAAGTCCCTGTAGTTCAGGGTAAAGTCTTATTAACTAATGATGAACGCAGGGTGCGATGGCCAAAAATCGCCTTGAATGAGGGTTTACTGTCCTCTGTTAGGCAACTGCTAATCTGTACAGTGGATAAACTTAATAACTATGAGTCCCAGGTGGAGCTAAACGAAAACATCCCAGGTATACATAACAACTTATTCTCTCAGCTCAAATCGTTCTTTGTTAAAAGTATTCCATCTAACTCCAAAAGTAAAGAATTGAGATTTTGTACATGGTATGACAAAGGTTGTAGGCAGGCACAAAGAGCTCTGCCCATAGCTATTAAATCTAGATTACCAGCTGCCATCTGCAACTGTAGGGCCTTATATAAAACCGCCCAATTGTCTGCCAAGAGGAGCTGGGATGAGGATCGTTGGAGGGGGCTTCTTCAGGCTTGTAATGGGTGCAATATGACCCAGTTTTGGCATCTTTTGAAATGGGGTAACCGGTCCCTGGACAATGTTCCCTCATCCTTTGTGGAACCACAACAGTGGGTGTCCTATTTCGAAAATCAATTTAAACTTAAGTCTAGACCCATTGCTGTTACTCCGTTCTCTATGCAGGTGGAACCACTGGTTGTTACCCCAAGTGAAGTGAAGGCTGTTTTAAAGAGCATTCCAAATAGCAAAGCACCAGGGCCTGATTGCATTCCAGCAGACCTTATTAAACAGGAACAGGATGTCTGGGTCCCATATTTGACAATGCTGGCGAATGCTCTTGCAAGTGGAGCATCGGTTCCCGATTCCTGGCTAGGGGCAGAGATATTGCCTATTTATAAGAAGGGCGATCGCTCTGCCCCGGCCAATTATTGGCCGATCAGCCTTATCGATGCGATACAAAAGATTGTGGCCCGTCTACTTCTGAAACGTATTCAGGGCTGGATGGCTGATTTTGATATATTAACATCCATTACAGGCAAGCTTTGGTCCTATATCAGTACATTAGATCAAACATTCAGGGTTATGCTCCTGTATTGTAAAGAGGTTTTGCTTGGGGTGGCATGCTCTATGCGGCCTTTGTAGACCTGCGGTCTGCATTCGACTTAGTCCCCAGAACAAAGTTGTGGGAAGTTTTTTTGGGGTTAGGGATGCCGAAAGAACTGGTGGCACTTCTCATCAACTTGCATAAGTGTACGTATGCCAAAGTCCGCTGGGGGAAACCTGGAGAGGTTACCAACAGATTTGAGGTTTCCAAAGGAGTTAGGCAGGGGTGTGTGTTGGCCCCTACCTTGTTCTCCTTATTTATCAATGGGGTTACTAATTATTTTTCCAATTGCCCGACTGATGTATTCCTCCCTTGCGGGCAAGTCCTTCTCCTCATGTTCGCGGCCGATACGCTTTTAATTTCTAAGACGAGACAGGGGCTACAGCTAGCACTGTCCCGTTTTGAGCTATTCTGCCGTGAACATGAGTTGGAAGTTAACGTAGGGAAGACGAAGTTTATGGTCCTACGTTCTACTAAACCAGTTAAAGCTAAGGTTTCAATGGGTGGGGTCATTCTTGATCAGACTGCCGTGTTCACTTACCATGGGGTTACCTTTTGTGAAAACCTGAGCTGGAAACCCCAGTTAGATCTCTTATCCCTCAAGCATGCCCAATTAGGTGGTGCCTTGTTGAGGGAACACAGAAACCCCCTAACCAAACCCCTGGCACCCTTGATGAAAATATATGGCTCCAAGATTTTACGGGCTATTATGTATGGAGCCGAACTTTGGGGTTTCAGTGATACGTCTCAACTTAGAGTTGCACAGAATAAATTCCTAAGGTCTGCAATAGGGTTACGGCAATCATCACCCTGTATTCCCCTTTTATATGACTTAGGTTGCAACCCTGTTGAGGATATGGTACCTTTTAGACCATTGGCGTTCTGGCGACGTCTGTGGACGACACCGGAACTGTCCATGTATGCTGGGGCCCTTGCAGAAGTAAAACGGTCTACAGGGTTCATCAAGGATATCCTGGTTAACCGCGATTAAGGCTTCCTTGATTGATATGGGGTTGGGGACCCTTTGGGAAGATCCTGCCTCTGCTGTTTTCCCATCCAAGAAACTTTTTAAGGAAATGTATTGGAGTAGGGTTCAAGAAAAGAGATATTTATCTGTTCTGGGTAGTACTAAGACAGCACTGTATCTGGACATTAAGGATGCTCCGGTCTATGAGGATTATTGGGACGTTATTACGAAGCCATCAGATCGTAACTTATACCATCAGTTAATGGTAGGCACTCTCCCGCTTCGAGGGCTAACGAGCTCTTGGATCCCACCTAGTACTGATAAATGTCCCTTTTGTGTTGATGTGGTGGAAACAGTAGATCATTTCCTCTTCTGCTGTCCCTTGTATTTACTGCCTAGACGAGTTTGGCAGAAGCCGGTGTGTTGTTCTATGAGGACCAGATCAGCCCTGACTGCTAGTAGAATATTGAAATCCGATACCACCGAGCATATTGTTATAGGGGTATCTAAATTTATCAGTTGGGCCTGGTCACTTCGTATCCTGCACCATAGGACTTAACAGTCAAGTCAAGTCAAGTCATAAAATTTATATAGCGCACTACATACCCGGAGGGTTTCAAGGCGCTTGGGGAGAGGAGGGGGACTAGACATCCCTAGGGAGGGGTATTATTTGTCAAATATCCACGTTTTAAGTTGTTTTCTGAACGCTAGGTGATTCTGGGTGAGGCGAAGGTAAGCGGGGAGTGAGTTCCATGTTTTGGCAGCCAGGTATGAGAAGGATCTGCCTCCCATGGTGGTTTTGTTGATGCGAGGGACAGTGGCGAGTGCTTGGCTGGAAGAGCGAAGTTGGCGGGAGGGGGTGTAGAAGGACAGTCGAGAGTTGAGGCAATCTGGTCCGAAGTCGTAGAGTGATTTGTGTGCGTGGGTAAGCAGTCGGAAAGTAATCCTCTTATTGACGGGTAGCCAGTGGAGGTCTTTAAGGTGGCCAGAGATGTGTTCATTGCGTGGGATGTCTAGTATGAGCCTGGCTGAGGCGTTTTGGATTCGTTGTAGTTTCTTCTGGAGTTTGGCGGTGGTACCTGCGTAGAGGGTGTTTCCGTAGTCCAGTCGGCTCGTGACCAGAGCATGGGTGACTGTTTTCCTAGTTTCGGTGGGGATCCAGCGAAATCTTTTTCTGAGCATGTGAAGGATGTTGAAGCAGGATGAGGATACGGCGCTGACTTGTCTGTTCATTGAAAGTGAAGAGTCCAGGATGACGCCAAGGTTCCGTGCGTGGTCTGTCGGGATGGGTGCTTTTCCGAGGGCTTCCGGCCACCAAGAGTCGTCCCATGCAGAGGGGGATTTACCTAAGATGAGGACTTCTGTTTTGTCTGAGTTCAGTTTCAGACGGCTTTGTTTCATACATTCGGCGACTTCTTTCATTCCTTCGTGTAGGTTAGTTTTGGCGGTGCTGGGGTCCTTGGTGAGAGAAAGGATCAGTTGAGTGTCATCCGCGTAAGAGATGATGTTGAGGTTGTGTTGGCGGGCGATGGTCGCGAGGGGGCTCATGTATACGTTGAAGAGGGTGGGGCTGAGTGAGGAGCCTTGTGGTACGCCGCAGATGATTTCAGAGGCCTCGGACTTGAATGGTGGGAGGCGGACTCTCTGGGTTCTTCCGGAGAGGAACGAGGTGATCCATTCCAGAGCCTTTCCTTGGATTCCGATGTTTCTGAGGCGCTGTAGAAGGGTGCTGTGGCAGACTGCGTCGAAGGCTGCAGAGAGGTCGAGGAGGATGAGGGCGACTGTGTCTCCATTGTCCAGTAGAGTTCGAATGTCGTCTGTTGCTGCGATGAGGGCGGTCTCGGTGCTGTGTTTTGCTCGGAAGCCAGATTGTGAGGAGTCGAGGGATTTGTTGGCTTCGAGGAAGGCGGCGAGCTGGTTGTTGACAGCTTTCTCGATGACTTTGGCCGGGAATGGAAGAAGCGAGATGGGGCGGTAGTTTTTGAGTTCGGTGGGGTCTGCTGTTGGTTTTTTCAGAAGGGCGGTGAGTTCAGCGTGTTTCCAGTCTTCTGGGAAGGTAGCGGAGTTGAAGGAGCAGTTGATGACGTCTCGGAGGTGCGGAGCTATGACGGAGTCTGCTTTGTTGAAGATGTGGTGAGGGCATGGGTCTGTGGGGGATCCAGAGTGGATGGAATTCATCAGGCGGATGGTGTCCTCAGTGGTGATTGGGTTCCAGGCGTTAAGGGTGTTAACGGGGGGAAGATAGTCAGCTGATGGTAGGGTGGGTTGGCTTCCAGGTTGGTTGTCAAAGCTGTTGTGGATGTCAGCAATCTTGTTGTGGAAAAAAGAGGCTAGGGAGTCGCAGAGGGTTTGAGAGGGGGTGATGTCGTTGGAGTTGGCCGAGGGGTTTGAAAATTCCTTGACGATGTTGAAAAGTTCCTTGCTGTTGTGGGCGTTGTTGTCGAGTCGATCCTTGAATGCTGTTTTTTTGGCTTTTCGGATCAGTTGGTGGTGAGTACGGATGGCGTTTTTGAAGGCGACTTTGTTGCTGGTGGATGAGTCTTTTTTCCAGGTCTTTTCAAGGGAGCGGCATAGTTTCTTGGATTTCTTGAGGTCCTCGTTGAACCATGAGGCCTTCTTGATTTTGTGTTGGCGTTTTTTCAGTGGTGCTAAGGTGTCTGCGGTGTTGGATAACCAAAGGGTGAGGTTGGAGGCGGCTTCGTTGGCGTTAGAAGAGAGGGCTGGGGAGGTTTGAAGGAGCGATGAGGAGATCTGTTCCGTGGTGATTTTGTTCCAGTTTCTTTGTAGAGTTGGTTGGAGGTGGATGATGGGTTTCGGCTTGTTGTAGGTGAAGTGGACGCAGCTGTGGTCAGTCCAGAGGAGCTCCGTAGTGTGGTTGAAAGAGACATGGTTGCTAGAGGTGAAGATGGGGTCGAGTGTGTGACCTGCGATGTGGGTGGGGGAGGTGACCAGTTGTTTAAGTCCGAGGTTGGCGAGGTTGTCTAAGAGGGTGGCGGTGTTGCGGTCGTTGATCTTCTCAAGGTGAAAGTTCAGGTCTCCCAGGAGGATGTAGTCTTTGGAGGGGAGCGCGTGTGGGGTGATGAAGTCCGTGATGTCTTCACTGAATTTTGCGCGGGGTCCTGGTGGTCTGTAGAGGAGGGTGCCTCTGAGTGTGGTCTTGGGGTCGATGTGGATCTGGAAGTGGAGGTGTTCGGAGTTGGCGAGGTTGGTGTCAGAGCTGGTTGAGATGCGGATTGATTTCTTGTGGACGATAGCGATTCCTCCTCCTGTTTGGTCGGTGCGGTCTTTGCGTGTAATCTTATAGTCGTCCGGGATAGCGATGGCGATGTCGGGTGCGGAGGAGGCGTTCATCCATGTTTCCGTTAGGAAGGCGACGTCTGGAGAGATGGTGTCTAGTAGGTTCCAAAGGTCAATGGCGTGCCTGTGGACCGATCGGGTGTTGAGAAGGATGCATTCTAGGTGGTTGGGGTCGGGAATCTGTGGTGCGGTTGTAGCGGAGATGTTGTCCGTGCCGGTGAATTTGCAGGAGTAGCAGGAGAATGGCCCATGGGTGTGTCCAGGAGCGGCTTGGACGCAGTTGGGGGCGCGACCGGGGTTAAGGGCTAGGAGGGTGGCGGCATCGTAGGTAATGCGGGGGGGGCAGGGCAGCGCGAGGGGAAGGGGGTCTGGCGCTGGGCGCGGTCCAGGCGCGGACGGGCGTAGACGGGCTTACCTTTGGCGCACCTTCGGCGTGTACGAAGCGCGTGGACGCTGCGCGTGGGGGCATTGGCCATAAATGGATGGTGGGGGGGAGGGGCGAGGGCGCTTCAGCTGGGAGGCGGGGCGGGCAAAGGACGACGACAACAACAACAGAAAGCGACAAAATGGAGGTGGAGGGGTCAGGGCGGCAGGAGCGCTAGGGGGGGAAACGAATGCTGACCAGATAAATCGGCGAGAACAAAACACAGTGATCAACACAGTCACGCTAGTAGAGACGCACTTTCAAAGGGCAAGTCGGTAGATTCAGTTATTAAATGGGCAAAGCGGCGGTTTTAGCAAGCAGCGGTAATGAGGGCACACAGCAGGCAGTACTTGTTAAATTCAGACCAAGTTACAGCGTAAGCGCTGCAGAAACGATACCTCAGCAGCAGGGAGCAGGGAGCGACCACTCAGCTTGGAAGCAGAGAGTGAGTCACGGCGCTTCCTGGTGTGGGCGCGCTGTTTGTTGTCTGTGGGAGGGCGCTTCAGCTGGGAGGCGGGGCGGGCAAAGGACGACGACAACAACAACAGAAAGCGACAAAATGGAGGTGGAGGGGTCAGGGCGGCAGGAGCGCTAGGGGGGGAAACGAATGCTGACCGGATAAATCGGCGAGAACAAAACACAGTGATCAACACAGTCACGCTAGTAGAGACGCACTTTCAAAGGGCAAGTCGGTAGATTCAGTTATTAAATGGGCAAAGCGGCGGTTTTAGCAAGCAGCGGTAATGAGGGCACACAGCAGGCAGTACTTGTTAAATTCAGACCAAGTTACAGCGTAAGCGCTGCAGAAACGATACCTCAGCAGCAGGGAGCAGGGAGCGACCACTCAGCTTGGAAGCAGAGAGTGAGTAACACACTGTGTCTACACTGTGTCTACATGGAAGCCTAATGGTTATGTATTTTTACTACTCCCTATGTATCTTTTTTAGCTTAATATGTATTGTATCAGTCGTGTGTCTTTGTATTTATATTTAATACTTTTTTAACAGGTTTTTAAAATGGATTGGATTCATGAATTTTATTGTGGTATTTTAATGATGATTGTGTTATACTTGTTCCTTTTGTCTTTTATGATGTAAATCGAAATAAAGACCTTTTTGACTGACTGAGAAATGTATGAGCACTTAAACATTTGTCTTGGCATACAAATAATATTTAAAAATAGCACATGTCAGAAACAAGCCATGACATTCTGGGAAAAGTTTACATTACTATCATATACAAACTGGCGATTACGTATGTCATATGAGGCTAAAGGAATTAGAGTCTTTGAACATTGTAGCGGACAAAAATAAACACGGATGACATTGATTGGACTTTCTGGTGGCAATACGTAACAAGATGAGCAATCATATTGTTGAATTCAGGTTTTAGAAAATCCTTGCTGATCCACTTAACCAACAGCAGCCACCACAAATAAATGCGGTGTGGCTGAGTAAGGGCGGGGCAGGGGAAGTCGACAGACTACGGAATATGTATAATTAAATAAATAAATAATACCCATTCTGTCGTCGGTTGACCTCCCCCCTGCTGCACCCTGCCCCGATGCATCCCACCTACCTGTGCCGGCCGCCACTGCACTTAACCACTTGCGCGCTAGCGGTTTTCCTGCTGTGCGCTGGATTTTTCAAAAACCCGCGTTACATGACGAGCTCAGCTCGTCATCAGCATACGAGCGCCGTAGCTGATGACGAGCTGAGCTCGTCATCAGCCTCGAAGGTGTTAACCTTCACTGAACTGAGAAACATTGTTCGATTTATTTTGTATATAGGCAGTATATTAGAGGAGGAACTGCTTATTATGCGTCTCATCGCCTTTTCACTATCAACTGCAGTTGGAGGCAAACTCTAATGGTAAAAAAAAGTCAGAAAGTGTTCTCAGTGAAAGACAAACTATGCTAACTAATAAAAGTTTCTCAGGTGCAATTTAAGTCGTTATGACCTAATCAAGTGTGGTGGTGCTCTCATTTCCGCAAAGTCAGGTCCATATTTATTCAGTGCTGAGCATGTTGTAAGGGTATTATGCTGCATTTGTGGAACAATAATACAGCATTGCATATTATGGAAACTTATCCTTTTATTAACAATAAAAGTGAATGCTAATTCCACACTTGTTTTGAAAATAATTTGTTATTCTCATTTTTAGGTAAAAAGGGAAACATTAGATAGTTCTAAAGCTTGCTGAAAACATTAAAGAGACTATTTCTTCTCTAACAATCAGCAACAGTAGACATGTCCAATCAACACTGATTGGTTGTTGTTACAGACAGAGGTACTCCTAGTTAAGGTATTACACAGTGGCAGTAGCCATTCTGTAGTTATAGTTAGGGTGACTGGAGATAGAGATTTCTGTCCCTTAATCTCTTTGCATCCGTTTGACGAACATCCCTGAAACTTTGCAGAACTACTGCCCTGTGTTATTCTGGAAGTCCTGAAGGTTTCATTGTGTTTCATCAAGGGGGTGCAAAGAAAAATGGGGATTCCAAAATGGTTGTAAAATCCAATGCATTTTACATATACGTTTGTATTTCACATAGCAGGAAAACTGTCAATCTGATTTTCACAACATTTGGAAGGATTATATCGTATGGTATTCAGATGATATTGTGAGTACTGGAGGTAAGTAGGGTAAGTATTTGTTAAGTTGTAAGTGTTTTAAATTTAGCTATACCTGTGGCCACTGTAGTACCGCAGTACTCGCCAGGTATATAGTGATGACAGGTCATTAGCTGTTTGGTTAATGCCTGCCTTTACAAAAGTTGAAGGCAGCCATGTTGTTTTCAGTTCAAGTTTCCCTGTGTTCTGCATTACACCATTCAATGTAGGTAAGTATTAGGTTTGGTATTTTTCCATACCTATTACCTCTTTAGGAAAGGGGTAATAGGTAGAGAAAAATATGTATAAGTTTAAATATATATATTTTCTTTAATCGGAAGTACCGAAGTACCGTAAAAAAATATTTTAAAAAAATTGCAAATAATAAGACACTATATTTTATAAATACATATACAAAAAAAGTGTAAAACTGTGTGTGGAGTAGCGCGCTAATTAATAAAAATTACCCTGCTACTTTACAGAAAAACAGAGCTTAGAGTACATTGTTATAAACATTTATAGAGAAAAAAAGAATTTAACCTTACAAAATGTTTTTAGGGTACCACGGTACTACCGTGCTTTCTGTTTCTTTTAAAATATCTAGAAATATTTGAATATTTTACACTAAAGTGGTAATAGTTAGGGCAAAAATACCACCCCACGAATACTTGCCAACATCTGAAGGCGTAACAAAGAAAATGGGCAAAGTGTACTACTTACAGAAAAACAGAGCTTAGAGTACATTGCTATAAACATTTATAGAGAAAAAAAAATGTAACCTTACAAAATGTTTTTAGGGTACCACGGTACTACCGTGCTTTCTGTTTCTTTTAAAATATATAGAAATATTTGAATATTTTACACTAAAGTGGTAATAGTTAGGGCAAAAATACCACCCCACGAATACTTGCCAACATCTGAAGGCGTAACAAAGAAAATGGGCAAAGTGTACCCAAAAACATAGCTGGTTTAACTTTTCTAAAGGCAAAGATTACACAATCAGCTAATGACTTGTAATCATAATGAACTGTGGTACTCTCTCGCAATACCTCCATATTTCGCTAAAAAACACAACAGATATCACTAACTATAAATACCCTAAAACTTATAAATTAGTTACACTACTTACCTTACCTACACAAAATGTCATGTGGGCACTATAATATGTAATCCTGTCACATTGTAACAAAATGTAACTGGCGGTTTCCGAGGAACGGAAAATACAAAAGTGTACGTGAAATGTATTGTAATTACGCACGTTTTGGGACACTCTTTTTATTGGATCCCCTTGACCAACCCATACAAATCTTTTACAACTTCCACATTAAAACGGGTGCAACAAGTATTTTAAATTTCACTGATAATCCGCAAATGGGCCCAACATTACTAAAGGGGAAAATACACAAAAATCCATAGGTCGATAATATCTATACATTTATAAACAAAAAAGGTAACCTATTACCACTGACAAAGTGGTAATAGGTAGTTAATAACAACAAAACTTAATACCTAACTATATGTATCACCCTAACCCATAAGTTAACAAAACGCTGACCATACAATAATGGAAAATTGTGATTAAAACCATATGGCTTGGGGCGTGGCCAAGATGGCAAGCTGGTAAGACGTGCTCCACATCATCTACCTGCTCCCAGGCACACGACTTGGCCAGCAGCAGCTTGGTATTGAGGGGGAGTTTGCTCCTGGACTCTGAGTCCTGTCGATACCTCTCCGATGGAGCTGAGTGACCAGTGGGAGGGCGAGAGAGGAATCCACATGGCCACAGAGGTGAAAATGGCAGCCGGGCATGGACTGTGTTGGTGAGGACGGCAGAATCCTGTGTCCCCGACAGCGAGGTGGTGGCGGCTTTTGGGGCTGGCGGTGAAGGTGAGAGGTGCCGCTAGTGAGTTGGTACAGAGTGTGCCGCGGAAGCAATGGAGGCGAGCGGCCAGATCCTTGGGAGGCGAAGGGACCTGGCGAGTCACACGCAGCTGGGTATCCGGTAGGCGCAGGGCTGCCCTGAGGCGGGTGCACAGTGGGGCCTCCGACTGGCAGGGCTTCGGCCAGTGGGGTCAGCTGGCGCTCGTCATCAGAGCAGGAGCACGGGAGGAGTCTGTTGGCCGGAGTGTGGTGGCGGCCGGGCCGGAGCTGCGGACGGAGGAGGCCTGAATCTGGCCTAGAGCTAGCACACCCGCAGAAGCAACATATGGGGACCGGGGGCTATCACAGCCCCCTGAAGGGGACATCCTCTTTATCAGTTAAGAGCTTTAGGGACTATGTGTGCTGGCGGTGAGAGGCCAGTGACAGAGCAAGCGCGGCTCGGCTGGTTTGTGCGAGGCTCCCCCATCTGCAGGCCTCAACAGGGAGAATGGGGGAGTGTATGCCTACATGTAGGGCCTGGAGTAGTGACGGAGCCTACTGCAGTCTTGGAGCCTGAGAGACGGAGGGACTGGAGCTCAGTTATACTCCCGTTTGGAGATTCGCCATTTTACGTACTTTACATAAGCCCACTGTACAGAACTAAACTGTACGCCACTCCACCTTATGGTACTCCACTGTACCCCACTCCAGTGCACGCTATTCCACTTTTCGCCACTTCACTGTACCTGAGTCTACTGTATGCCACTCAACTGTATGCTATTTCAATATACGATATTCCAATACATGCTCCTACACTGTACAACACTCCAGTGGATGCAAATATACTCTACACAATGGAGGGGGTGAAGGGCTGAACACTGAGGACTTACCGGTTGACGTGTCCTGGCCCGTGCCCGGCGCTCCCCCTGAAAAACCAAATCACAAAACCCTTTTATTTTTTCAGGCCTTCAAGGATATCACAGAAATAGAGGAAGGACAAAGTCAGGCATCATTTGAAGGAACAACAAGAAATCCTATCTTGATTGCTACAACAAGACGGGAAGTGGATAAGTCTTTCACCGATACTGCTCACCCAAGGCCCTTTAAATCGAGTACATAGAGACCAAAAGGGTGTGGATGCTGAGGACTCCACTACCATGGGAGAACACCTGAGAGTGGACAAGCTGTACGGAGCCCATGGGAATGAAGACGCTGATGGGGGAAATCTCTTAATGGCAGGAGGGACACTGGCAGGATGCTTCACACAGCCACGCACCAGGAGGAGCGTGGCTCACCCAGGAACGTGACCGGTTGTTTTCCAGCACAAGTGGATGGAGCGGCCACACAAGGGTCTAATTGGTGCCTAAGATAATGCCAACATTAGAAATTCAATATCAACGGAGGAGGGAGGTGGAGTGTCATAAATTACGGGTAGGTTTTTATTTAATCTTTTATCAGGTTTCACATGCTACATGAAACTCCTTTACTTGTCCTAAAACTGCTAATCCAGGGTTAGGATCGGAAATCTCTTCTGAGCCTAAAAGGAGCTGGTGATTTATCCCAGTCTGGAGCACTACCTTTAACCACCCCTCTTACTCACTCAACCTCGTTGGAAATTGAGCTGGTCCATCAAAGACTAAAAGGACCACGCAGCTTGTAAGAAAGACTAGGTGCATGTTAAAAGAAGAGGATTCCTTCTATTCCATTTTTGTTTCTCTTTTTTTACTCTCATTTGGGCACTATCTTTTATTTGGCTTCCACGACTATAGAGAAATCAAACCCCTCACACCTCACTAACCCCACAAGAGACGGTATATCCAGAGAAATATAAGGGCAACTGTATTAACCTTACTCTGGGTAAAAGTATAAGAGACTTACCTGTGGCTTGTTTCCTTGTTTCGAGGGGGCCGGTGGACCAGACTTCCGGCCATTCTAGAAGGAAGGAAAAGAGAAAACAGAAGACTTGAGAATTTCATCAAGGTTAAAATAACTGTCCAAATAAATACCTACTTCCAAAACCCAACTATCTTGTGTTGTCAATCGCATGCCAACCAATCCATGGTTAAGAAAGCAGACCACCTTCCATTGTTACATAATTGATACAGTGGTACAGCAATTAGTACAAAGGCAGAGGAAATTAGAATGGGTATTAGAGAGGCAAATGTCCTCGACCAAAGCGGACCAAGAGATATTCTGGAATGTGGTTTAGTCACAGTTGGACCATTTAAATAAAGATCAGTTTCAATTGACTTGTTTGGTTCTACTACCACATTATACTTAAAAAAGCATATTGTGGGCGAAGACCCAGATGCTTTATTGTTATACTTCAAAAGAGCTGCTAGGGCTTATAGTTGGCCTAGGGAAAAGTGCTTTTTTTTCTCCTCCGTCTTCTGACTACAGAAGCCCAGGCAGCATACAAAATAATTTATTTATTTTATTTTGAAAGTTTTATATAGTGCGAACAAGATCTTCGCAGATATCAGAGCGCTTTACAGAGTAGGGGAGCATATATAAACAGATACATCAATAGTGTTAGAAGTACAGTGAAGTGATATCATAAGCAATCTAGTAAGTCATTTTCAATGTCAAACAAAAATGCAAGGATTCGAACAAGTAGTACAAATCAGAGTCGAGTCTTTGAAGTTAGTCCCCAGTAGTAGTTCAGGTGCATTTAGCCATGAGGATCGCTTTTACTTCTTTCTTAAAAAGTATGGTAGAGGGGATGAGCCTGATTTCAGGGGGGAGTGAGTTCCAAATCCTGGGAGCCATTCCTGAGAAAGAGCGTTTATAGGTTTTTTCCTTGCGGAATCTTTTAGGCTTTAGCAAAAGATTGTTTGTGCCTCTAGTGTTTCTGGAGCCTCCAGAAATTGTCAGCTTCTGAGCTAGGTATCTAGGTGAGCTCAGGTGGACTGCCTTGTGTGTCAAGCAAGCGATTTTCAGGTGTATTCTAGCTTCAAAAGGCAGCCAGTTCAGGGCTTTGAAGTCAGGGGAAATGTGCGAGTGTTTTTTTGAACCAGTGATAAGTCTCACTGCGGCGTTTAAAGAGGCTCTTATGGGTGCCGTAGTAGCTAGGGGGAGACCGCATAGGGCGGTGCTGCCGTATTCTATTCGAGGTATAACTAGTGATTGTACCGCAGTTTGGAAGTCTTTGGCTGGAAGGAAGGGTTTAAGTTTCCTAAGGATGTTGATTTGGTAGTTCGCTCCCTTAGTTGCTTTGTTGATGTGTTCCTGCATGCTGAGATTGGTGTCAAGTGTTATGCCCAGAGATTTTGCTGAGTCCACGATGGTGGGTTGAACATTGAGTGCCGTTAGGTGTTTAAGCCACATTTGTGCGGTAGTGATCTTCGCGGGAGGTGAGATCAGAAGGAACTCTGTTTTAAGGGCATTGAGATTGAGATGATTAGCGGCCAGCCAGGATTGGGTGCTTCTGATCGTTGAATTCAAGAGCGTGATGTCTTTGGGTGATTGTAGTCTGAGGTAAAGTTGGGTGTCATCGGCATACATGTGGAAGTGTACATTGGATTCTTGTAGCAAGGTGGTGAGAGGTTCCATAACTAGGTTGAACAGAGTTGGGGATAGGGCTGATCCTTGTGGTACGCCTAGCGATACAGGTCTTGGCGCGGACATCAAGTTGTTGCTCTTGAATTTCTGCGTCCTGTTATGCAGAAAGGACGTGAACCATTTGAGCACAGTTCCAGATAGGCCCATTCTTGTGTTTAATAGCTCGAGTAAGTTCTCATGTTTGACGGTGTCAAATGCGGAGGAGAGATCAAGGAGGATGAGGAGGCAAGTATCGTTATGATCTAGGATTTGGAGGGCGTCGTCAATTATGTGAGTCATAGCAGTTTCAGTACTGTGATTTGCTCGGAAGCCTGATTGATGAGAGTTGAGGAGATCAAACTGAGTAATGTGTTTAGTCAATTGTATTTGTGCGCACTTTTCCAGCAGTTTGGCAAGAGTCGGAATATTAGTAATCGGACGGTAGTTGTTTAGGTCCGAGGGGTCTGCTGTAGGTTTCTTTAGCAAGGGTGTGACTTGTCCAACTTTGAGGGAGTCGGGAATGGTCCCTTGTTGAAGTGAGCTGTTGATGATTTTAGTCCAGAGTGGAAGGATCGACGGGGTAAGGACTTTGACAGCGTTAGCAGGAAGGGGGTCCGTGAGGTGATTGGATGGTTTCAGAGTGCTGAGCAGTCTGCCGATTTCTTCTTCCGTGTAGGTGATAAAGGATGACCAAGTGGCATTGTTTTTTGGTTTAGTGGGTGCTATGCAGTGGGGTTTGGAATAGAGGCTTGCGTCCATGAGGAGATCATTCTTTATGTTGTCAGTTTTTTGGTTAAAGAAAGAGGCGAAGTCTTCGCAGGGGGGAGCTTCGTGCATAGTGCTAAGAGGTTGGGGTTGTTCTTTGGATTGTGTTCGGATAAGCTCAAACAGTTTTCTCGGACGATTTTTGGCTTGGTCGAGCTGACGGCTGAAGAAGTCTGATTTTGAGCGTTTTATTTTCCTGAAGTAGGCATTTCTCTTTTTCTTCAGGGTTTTTAGGTTCAATGCAGAGGGAGCTGATCTCCAGGTGCGCTCTGCCATCCGCATGGCGCGTCTATCGTCATTGAGACTCCCGTCGTACCAGGGATTGGAGATTTTTGCGGAGGCTTTTTTTAGCTGCAAGGGTGCGACTTCATTAATTATTGAGGTCATAGTGTTGAGATAGTGATCAGTCAAGGATTGGACGTCCTTAACGCCAGTAGGAGGAAGTAGTAGGTTGCAGCTGTTGGGGGACAGAGAGTTTGAGTTTAGTTTTTTCATGTCTCTTTTCCAGACTTTGGGTCTGGGGGGTTGAACAGGGTTAAATTTAACTTTTGCATTGATGAAGAATGTGATAATATGATGGTCTGACCAATCACAGTGTTGGATAGATTCGAGTTGGGTAGAGGCTTCTTTGGAGATGATAAGGTCGAGGATAGAGCCTTTCTTGTGTGTTGGACTGTTGCAAATTTGAGTGTGGTCAAGGGCGTTAAGGAAAATCTGCAGACCTTTTACCACCGCATCATTATGATCGTTCCAGTGGAGGTTGAAGTCACCAAGGTATATTTGTGTGAGTTGTCGCCCAGAGTTGGTTGAGATCATATCCATGATTTGTTGGGAGAAGGTAAGGTTGTCACCGGGTGGGTGGTAAACGCCGTGAAGAGTGCAGATTGGTTTGCCCTTATTGATAATGTCAAGGCAGATGTATTCACAGGAGGTTGGGGAGGGTAGGGAAGGGGAAGTTACTTTCATGACAGAGAGGTTGCTCCTGTATATACATGCGATTCCGCCACCTTTTTTATTGCCAGACCTATCAAGTCTAGTGATGAGGTAGTTGGGGGGAACCAGAATGTCCATTATAGGTGTAGAGGATTCTGTTAGCCACGTTTCAGTCATGATGATTAAGTCAAGATCCAATTTTAGGATGAGATCAGCGATAGCGGAGGAGTGTCTAGCGGCAGATCTGCAGTTGAGGAGAGTGCATTTGAGACGGGGTGTGTCGAGGGTGGACGGGGGTTCTAGAGCGAGGGGGACTCTGCTCAGGTTACTATGGATAGCGATTCTGTTGTTCAGTGTGGGGGGTCTAAGGGGATTGGAGTGAATCGTAGGAATGGCAGTGAGAGTGTCGGGTGTGTTGCTATGAGGAGCTGAGTCGTAGGAGCGGAGGAGGGTGATGAATGCCCAGGGAGATACCCTATAAGAGGAAATAAAGAAATTCATATGGGACCATCTACGGATTGATGAAGAGACTTACAGGATAAGATCTAGAAAACAAAAGAGGCCTACATGGAGATACTCTGAAGACTCTTTCTAGGTCGAGCGTTTGAGACCTGTTGTATTTTCTCATGTTGGCTTAAAGCCATCCCCCTGCTTTTGATTCGTTTTTTCAGTGTCTTTTAAAAATAATTGCTTGCTAGTGGTTAGTACTGCCTCTTTGTCCCTCCTTTTTCTCTTCAGTTCCTCCCAGGCAGCTGGGACTAACTACTGTCTCATTCCGCTATTGTTCTTTATGTGTTCTGAGGGGGACTCTTTTATTTCTTGGTTTTAGAAAATGAGGTCTAAGTTTCCTATCATTTACGTATATCCCCTAACAAAGAGCAGAATTATCATGTCAATCTATTGAAGAAATGGTTGGGACCTCTTACCCAAAAAGTACAAGCCGCGGGGGGCGTGGCTAGCAGCCGATCATGGCGGCAGCATAAGGGACGAGCTCCGCAGCGAAGCGGCCTCTTCGTCTATCCGACACACAATCCGACACAATTTTCAAGCCCTACAGGAGGGTACCAGAGCCCAGGACCGGGTGGTGCAAGCAGCGACAAGCGCCGTTTAAATCCGACGTCTGGAGACCGAGAAACGTCGTGGCCGCGGTTTGGCCTACTCCGACCTCCTGAGCCGGGGTCTCCCCTGGTCGAGTGGCCCAGCAGGAAGTGCAGGCAAACCTGGGAATCTGGACCGGAAGTGCCCGCAAACCGCGCAGGACGGCAAGACAAATGCCTCCCGGGCAGCCAGACGTGGCAAAGCACGCAGGCCACAAGAGTGTGACGGACAATAGCGCTATTGCCGGTGCCCCGGCCATCCCTGACACCGAGTAGGCGGCTGTAAGTGTGAAGGATCCTGCGACGGCGAGGGGCAGCCGCCATTTTCTAGACCGTGAAAGTTGCTGCGCACCTGCTGAATACCGGCACTCCTCGCCCTACAGAACACCCCACCGGGGCTTGAACACAATACATTAGGTTTTGGTATTGCGACCACGCTGCTCCGGACACCCTGGAGCGGAGAGGCACGAGGAGCACGAAATCCAACGGTATGGCGGGGAAAGGTCCCAAGGGCGGCGCCACACAGACCCGCATTGAAAGGTACACCTCCGACAAGCCAACTACCTCCCCGGTAACGGGGAAAGATCCGGGAGGCAAGACTGCTGATACCCCGGGAGGTAAGAAGGCGACACTGGACGATGTGATGCATGCTCTGGCTCAACTACAGACGACGGTGGGTGCGATCTCCACGGACGTCACCTTGCTTAGGGCCGACCTCCACAAAATGTCGGAGAAGGTTAAGAACATGGAGGTGGTTACGAAATCCTTAGTGGAAGACGTCTCCGAACTTCAGCGGGAAATGCGGAAGATGGTGCAAGACAATAAAATGCTCCGTGAGAAACTTGATGAACAGGAAGGGCGTTCTAGGCGGAACAACATCCGTATTATTGGGGTACCGGAGTCCGAGGGACTTAAAGCCATGGACCTATTTGTGGAGAGCTTGATCACGGACGAACTTAAACCAAAAGGATTGTCAACCTTTTTCTCCATTGAAAGGGCCCATCGAGTACCGGGAGGCCAACCAAAGCCAGGGTCAACTCCGCGGCCCATAGTGGCCCGTTTATTTAACTTCCGCGACCTGGACGCCATCTTGCAGGCGGCCAGGACTTCTCCTCCTATTAAGATACAGAACGCTACTATCACCATCTTCCCCGACTACACGGCGGAGGTCGCACGTCGGCGACGAACCTTCTTTGATGTTAAAAAGGAACTGAGGTCCCGAGAACTACCGTACTCAATGCTCTTTCCTGCAAGGCTTAGAGTGGTAGCTGAGAACAAAACGTGGTTTTTTGATAACCCAGAGACGGTACAGGAATGGCTGGAGGGATGGAGGCCGGGACAAAACCCACGACGGACAAATCGACCCAAGAAGGACCGAAATGCAGGTCAACGCCAGGGCTCCCAGGCTTCGGGAGGTGGACCAGAGAGCGGCGAATCATTGGGGGCAGACGGCGGCCAAGAAGAGAACAAGGAACAGTGATCTTCAGACTTTAATACTTTATAGACATCTAATGCTGCACAAGCGCTTCCCACCATTGGACACTGGGTGAAGGGCCTCCGAGGGTGTGAATGAGAGACTGCCGGTAGCAGAGAGTCCCTCAGCCCAACGCGCAAGTACACTGTTTTGGGGATGGGATATGCACTCTGCTCAGTTGGGGGGGCGGGCAGTTTTGAGTCCGTGCAGCAGGGGGGGCAGGGAGGGGGGTGGGTAGGGGTTCGGGAAGGTTTGCAATTCAGGGCCCTTTGGTCCTGCGAGTTTTTGTTTTATGCACACACATGTTTATTGGTATGTTTCATTCTTCTGATAGCATCTTGTCTATCTGGGACAGTGAGGAATTGGAATGTTGGAAGGGGTCACATCTACCCTACACTTGTCACCGTACGCCACCTCGCTCACGGCGGGGGGGCCTCATGACTGTTCACCACTTTTCTAATGACCGGAATAGATGACCATACTACACCGACCCCATTACACGTCATGTCGTGGAACGTCAGGGGTCTAGGGGACAAGATCAAGAGGGGTGTGGTGTTACAGGGTATTAGAAGACAGGGACCTGCCCTAGTTCTATTGCAGGAGACACCCCTGACAGGGGTGGCCACGAGGGCTCTCGATAGGCGAGGTTATCATATGATAGTACACGCGGAATTTACTTCAGGGTCCCGTGGCACTGGTATTTTGCAGAAGAAATCCTCCCAATTCATAGTGAAATCAACAGCAGTCGATGATCAAGGCCGCTTTGCGGCAGTCCATGGCCAGTGGGAGGGGAAATTGTTAAATGTGGTCTCCGTATATATACCGCCGGCACTGCACTCGGTAGCCCTGCCAGACCTCGGCAGATTCTTGCTAGATCTCCCTGACGGGGACTTACTCGTAGGTGGGGACTTCAATATGACACTCACAGACACCCTCGACCGATTCCCCGCCCGAACACACACAGATGGTCCCAGCAGGTTACAAACTTTTTTGGATGCACAGGGTTTGGTAGACATATGGCGTACACTACACCCAGGTCAGCAACAATATTCCTACTACTCTGCCACCCACAATAGTCTTTCAAGGATCGACTACTTTTTTACACTGGGCAACGGTCATCTTACCATGACCGAGGCAAGCATATAGCCGAGAGGCATCTCGGACCACTCACCGATCACTCTGACAGTCACCACCACAGGCACTAAAAGACAACGGATCTTCCCGATCTTCCCGGGATATCTTAAAGTCCCACAGATAAGTAAGGACCTGAAGAAAGCTACCCGGCTCTACTTTGAGGAGAATCGGTCCTCGGTAGACTCCCCCTCCACATTATGGGAGGCGTACAAGACTGTGTTTAGGGGCCAAGCCATCGCCATCATTGCGAACCACAAGAAAACACATAGGAAGGAAGCATTAGATTTGGAGTTGGGCCTCGAAAGGGCCAACACCGCCCATATGGCAAGCCCATCGGAGGACACACTTCACGATTTACAGGTTCACCAACGTCGCTTCACCGACCACTTGAGAAGAGTAACGTTGGCGGACATTGCCGCGACTCCACACAGGGTCTACGATATTGGGGACAAAGCTAGCAAACTCCTGGCGTGGCTGGATAGAAAGCAGGGGGGAGGGAGGAATATACTGCAGCTCACTGACTCATATGGCGTCGTCCATACCCACCCAGGCGATATTGTGGAGGTTCTGGCTGATCACTTTAATGATGTGTACACTCCTGCGACAGTGGTAACAGAGGATGAAGCTCGAGATGCCCTCGAATGTGTGCCTCTACCAAAATTGACGGACGAGGCGTCGAAAGATATCGACGCACCCTTGACTGTCGACGAAGTCCAATTGGCCATTGGCTCCCTTCATTCGGGCAAGGCTCTGGGCCCCAATGGGGTACCCATTGAGTGGTTTAAAACTATGTCGGAATCCCTGAGTACGCCCCTTCTTCAGATGTACGAAGAGTGTAGGTTGAAGGGAACATTACCGCCGGACCAACGGATGGCGACTATTGTAGCCATCCCGAAACCGGGTAAATCCCCCAGCAATTGCACGTCATATAGGCCTATCTCCCTCCTGAACCCAGAGACCAAAATAATAGGTAAAGTACTGGCGAACAGACTCCTGCTGTGCTTAACTCAATTGATTCACCCAGACCAATCCGGCTTCATGCCGCATCGAAGTACGGCCCTCAACCTTCGCAGGGTACATGGGGTTGTGGCGAGGCTCTCGATGCTACGGGAGCCGGCCGCAATCCTATCACTAGACGCCAAGATGGCGTTCGACATGGTAGAGTGGAATTACCTCTTCGCAGTGCTCGCGCGTATGGGCTTTGGTCCGGTGTTTATTTCATGGATACGCATGCTTTATAAAGACCCCATAGCCAGAGTGGTAGCTAATGGCCACATTTCTCGAACCATACATTTAGGACGTGGCACACGGCAGAGATGTCCACTTTCGCCCCTCCTTTTTGCTCTGGTTCTGGAACCGCTGGCGGTTACTATTCGTACCACGCAGCTCCTGAAGGGGATCCAATGGGATCCACATTGGGAAGATAGAGTGTCCCTCTACGCGGACGACATGTTGATATACCTTACTGACTTGGAAGATAGCCTTCCCAACCTCCTGGCTCTATGTAATTCCCATGGGCGAGTATCAGGGTACACCGTTAATTGGGCAAAGTCGACAATCTTTGAGCTCAAGGGGCCACTTCCGCCACTCCCGGACTCCTGTCCGCTGGAGATAGCACCCTCTTCCTTTAAATATCTAGGTATCCATATTACCCGCGACGAGGCGGAGTTTGCGCGGCTTAATTTGCAGCCTCCCTTGCTCCGACTCCGTAACGACGTGCAGCACTGGAAAGAACTCCCACTGACTTTGCTGGGTAGGGCGGCGTTGTTTAAAATGATGGCCCTGCCGCGCTTTCTGTATGTTCTCGAGAACGCCCCACGCTTGATACCGGACAGCTTCCTCCAAAAAATAACGGCACAGATCACGGGCCTGCTCTGGGGAAACCGGCCAGCCCGAATCTCACACACAAAGCTGAATATAAGTTGGTACGATGGGGGCATCGCGTTGCCCAATATACCACTGTATTATTGGGCGGCCCAACTCAAGATCCTTAATCAGTGGGTACACGCCCCGCAAGATGATCCAGCGTTCAAGGCAGACAGGGCACAACTGGGCACGAACAGCCTGCTGGCCCCACTGTATCACCGCGGCATTGCGGCGAAACTCGTAGGACCCACGAAACACACTGTTCACCTGTGGTACAAGGCGCAAGCGAAACTAAAATGGGATGGGGCCATCACAAAACTTACACTTTATGGGACACTAAGGCACTGGGACATCTGCGACGCACTAAGGGCTTTACCCAATGGGATAACATCGGGATTTCAACTGTGGGGGACATGTGGACTAGAGAGGGGGTGGTTTCCTTTGCAACTCTTCAGGAACAGTATGAGCTGGGGGATAACGAACTATACAGATACATACAGATCAGACACGCCCTACAGGCGGCAATCCCACCAGACACATCCCCACCAGAATCCTCTCCGCTAGAAGACCGTCTGCTCACGGACTTCTTACAGGAGGGAGCAACCTCGCTGACATACCGCAAATTGATCAATAACCTACCTGACCCACTGGAGAGGCTAAAAGACAAATGGATGACTGATGTCGGAGACCTAGATGAGTCCGACTGGAACGCAGCCATGGCGTCTCCCCGTGAGGCAGGTATATCCTCCAAATTCCGTCTAGTGCAGTTAAAAATTCTACATAGGATTTATTACACCCGCACGACACTACACAAATTGCAAAGGGCGGATCATCCCTATTGTCTCAGAGGCTGCGGGGCAGAGGGCACGTTTATACACACGCTGTGGGACTGCCCATGTATTGTTAGTTATTGGCAGCGGGTTCTACGTACCATCGCACAGACACTTCACACCTCACTCACACTGGACCCGCGGATGTGTCTACTGAATGTGTGGGGGCCTACTGATCTTACCTTCTATGCAAGGGCGTGGACCACGATAGGGCTGGTCACGGCCAAACGAGACATCGCACAGAAATGGGGGTCGGCGGACCTCCCCACATTGGCGCAGTGGATCCGAAATATGGATATGCTCATGCTGACAGAAAGAGCAGTATACAAATTACGGGACAACCCTCGTAAATGGAACGGGGTCTGGCAACCGTGGAATTCCTACAGGGGGGATATATGTGAGCCGCTGGATGAGGAGGATCTTGAGGGTTCTGATGATGAAGAGGAACACTGAATGGGGATCGGGGCAGGGTGATTGGCGACACACATGGAGGAATGGGATGGGTTTGTAGTAGGGTTTATGGCGGGGGGGATAGGGAGGGCTCAGGATACGGAGAATGTGTGATTGGTCCCTCACATGACAACTATGATGCTAGATGCTATACCGAGTCTAACTTAACGACATGCTGATTCATGTGTGCAATTTCTTTTAGTTTCTGTTCAATGTTACACAAAAAACACAAAAAGCAAATTGTAATTTTTTACGGTACATTTATACGCTCCGTTCATCTGGTCACTTTGTTAAATGATGCTGCTACATAATCAGAAGAGGTCCGAAAACATACGTATTGTCTACATTTCCTTTGTACCGTGAACCGGCCTCAGGGATGTAAGCATTTATGTGATTGATGATGATGATACTATTTGATTTTTGCAACAAAAATAAAATTAAAATAAAAATAAAAAAGTACAAGCCGCAACTGCAGTGAAGAGCCCCCCTAGGACTCTATGGCAACTTCCCTACAATGAGTTCTTGAAAGAATAACTGCAGAGTGGGCTGTTAAAAACACTACAGCCTTTTTCCTCTTTGTTTTCTGATCTCCCAAGAAGAATACAATTAGCAGAGCAGCCATCCCCAAACAAGTGGGATTTTTCATAAAACATAAAAACCGTATCAGATACCTGCTGCTAGAAGACAGGCAATCCGGAAAGAAGTTGAACAAATATTGCAGATGGGGGTAATAGAACCGTTACAAAATAATTGGTCATCCCCTAGAGTATTGGTCCCTAAGCCAGATGGCACTATAAATAGAGGTATCCAAATTTGATTGGTCTTCCCTCCCCAGGATTGATGAGCTGATAAGCGAAACTAAGAAAAACATGTCATATTACTATCATTGACCTTACCAAAGCATACTGGCAAGTACCCCTTAAAAAGGAGGACCAGGAAAAGACAGCTTTTTCTATACTATACAGTTTATTTCAATGTACTGTCTTGCCCTTCACTGAACCCGATACATTTTATTAGTTAATAAACCAAGAATTAAAGAACCATGAAGCTTACTCCTCTGCTTATCTGCATGACATTGTTATCTTCAGCAATACTTTGGAAGACCATCTTAACCACCTTCACGCAGTCCTTCAAGAACTGGGAAAAGCTAACTTGCATATCAACGCAAAAAAATCAAGAGCAGGATATAAGAAAGTGAGGTATTTGGAGTATGTCTTAGGTAATGGTCTCATTAAACCCCAGAATTAAAATGTGAAAGTCATTACCAAAAACTCCTTTTTCACACATTAAATGGGAAGTCAGGGTCTTGTTTGGTCCTCTTGAATACTATAGGTTTATACTCCATTATTCTGAAATAGCAGACCCCCTAACCAATGTACTAAAAAAAGGAGTGACCAAAAAGGACCTCCAACCACCCTCCACTGCAGTCATAGAAGCCTTAAAGGAACTGAAGCAGGCCATCACTTTGAGTCCAGTCTCAGTGTCTAAAAATGTTATTAAAATCTTCCTTTTTTAGACCGATGCCTCATACATGGGGATAGGCTCAGTCCTTTCTCAGTATAATAATGAAGGTCTTGAAGTCCCTGTCCTATTCATCGTCAGAAAATATTTCCTAGAGAACAATTTTACCCGGTCATTGAAATAGAATGTTCAGCCCTTAAATTGGCTTTTAAAAAGTTGTGATATTACCAGGATAATGGGTAACCCACTCATTCTATACACAGATCATGCCTCCTTGGCATGGATGAGCCGAAATAAGTGGAATAACCCTAGAATACTGAGATGATTTCTTTCCTTGCACCCATTTTGGTTTGAGGTCCACCACAGTTCACTGTAACGCACATTTGTTGTCCGAGATGGGGGGGTTTGTGGGGGCAGCCGAACGTAGTTAGGTCTGTCCCCCGGGTACTATGGGAGGGGTCTGGGCTGGCAGGATTGGCCATTTTGTGGTTTTTGGCTTTTTTAGGGTGTAGCCCAATTATAGCCCAAGTAGCCCTATGCTTATGTAATCCTATGAGGGGATTTGCCAGCCACCCATGTAGGTTTTGGTGGCCTGGTGGCTGGCAGCAGGGTAACTAGTAATAATTTTCTTGGGTAGCTAGTAATAGTTTTCTTGTGAATGGCAGCCGTTGTCTCGGAAAATGTTTTCAATACTTTTATATGAAGAGTGCTGAAGTGGTGATAAAAAGGATCAGTGTCTGAGGAGCGGACTGGACTAAAGGAGAAGGAGGAATAAAGAATGGATAAGGGCCAGTGCCTAAAACTGCTCAGAAGCTGGTGGTCGGTAAATGAAAGGTTGGCATGAAGAGTATTAAGGCTGCACAGTCCTAAATCCACTTTATGCCTTTGAATTCATTACCGGGCACTCCCTGTCCCTTTCTTACACTTGCCGGTTCCTGCTTTCTCTTTTTGCGATGGTATTTCCATTTTTCTTTTCCTTTGAGTTTCTGCTTTATGTTTTTTCCTTTTTTTTCTCAGTGAATTTCAGATGAAGAAAAATAAGTGCTGGTCCCCAAAAAATGAGTGTCAGCGGCCCCCACCAACTCAAATGAAGCACTAATAATTAGAGAACAGATGTGTGAATAGCGTGAAGAGAATAGCCTGGACCAGTTTCTGCTATGTCAATGTACAAGACTTAGCCTCAATAGGTTCTGAAATGTGTGCATCAGCACAACCAAGATGTTCCAGAGGGTGGAGAACCAAAGCTCGGGGCAGGTCCTGATCTTTTCTGTATAAAAGTCAAAGTGTGTCTCTAATGTTCTCTCTTAGTATGATAAGCATTACCAACTCAGTGCCAAACAGGATATTCTTCAGCGTTTCACAAATGTATATTAACACCTTCAATACTAAGGCAATTCATCCCGGATGCTGACCTCCCTTAAATCCCATTGTTCATGACGAGCTCAGCTCGTCATAAGCACACGAGCAGTGTACTGCGTGGCGAGCTGAGCTCGTCATGAGCATGGAAGGGGTTAACAGACTTAATACATTAACCTCTTCATGGGATTTATCTCGATTGTCTGATCCAGCTTCTGGACAGTGGCACTGGATGCAGGTAACTGGAAGAAACCAAAAACCAGAGCTAACATTTACAACAACAAAAAATGATGTGTGCTCATCATTTTGCATTTCGTTTACATACATCACAGAATGGCATCTGATGTGATCACTGGGTTTCTTTCTAACCCTGACAACTTTACAAGTGATGGAGCAATAAGTGTTAGTAAAAATAATGTGACAAATGGAGGTATGTGATTACCTCTCCAAAAAATGAATTTGGCTGATGGGAAATGGGCAGGTGTATAAAAATCCTAAAAAAAGTCACAGTATATAAATAGTAGTTGAAAAGAACAGATTTCGAAAAAAGTTCACAAGAATATGGAAAATGTTTTCAATCCTTTTATATAAAGAGTGCTGAATTGGTGATAAAAGAGATGGAAAGATTTGGAGTGAATAGCTAAAGCAGTGAGAGTCTTGGAGAATTCTGAGAGGAAGAAAATAAGGTCGAATCACATTGAATGGTTTGTCAGGTATGGATATTTAACAACATGAACAATTGTATAAATGTATTCTGCTTTTAAGACGTCCAAGCTGATACACCTGCGCTTAAATTAACATGAATCTGTTTTGGGCTTTTAGCATAAAACAGTATAAATATATATTAGATGACAATCAACTTTACTGTGTTCTTTGTGACCTTTTTACTATCTACTGCACTAGACTGAATCTAGTGGTAAAATAAAACATCAGAAAGTGTTCTCGATTAATGACAAACTATGAGAATGAATGTAGAGATTTTAGAGGTGTGGATTAAATGCAGTGCTTGAAATGGAAAATAGAAGTGCAGGTACTCTGTGCCAGAGTACCTGCTTTTTCAGAGAAGTGATGGTACTCTCCAATTCAAGCTATTGCTGGTACTCTCCTTCTCAACATATAAAAGTGCTGGTATTCCGTACCGGACAGTACCGACCCATTGAAAGTACTGGTTATAGGTCTCTATAACTCTCACAACAGCAGAGGTACCCTAGTTAAGATAATACCAGACCCAGCTAAAACCAATTTTGAGTGTAATTTAAAGATATTATATTGCATTTGTGACACAGTTGTACAGCATTACAACATGGAAAATCTAATCATGTTATCACCAACAAAAAACTAGTGCAAATTCCACATTGATTTTTTTTTTTGGCAAATTTTGTGGTCAAACAGTAATTATTAAATACTTATATCAGTTATGTATACACCCTTAAATAGTTCCAATACAATACTGTAATGTCTTGACCATTTTTAAGCTGCAACACTAATCTTTTAAATATCAGAAACACTTGTAGAAACACTGTTTGTGTTTGGTACACCCTGTTCTTAGCTATAATTGGGTTAATACCTTGAATTTCATGTGTGGAGTTCCTATCACCAATTCATGGTGCTGTTACTTATTTTTCATGACTCTCTAAATGGGTCTGAACGTTTTAATATGGTTGGGGGCCGGCTTTGTTACAGAGCCATAAATAAGCCCTGTAACAAAATCGGCTGAAAACCGACCCTGGCAAAGGGCTCGGTCGTCCCCCCCCCCCCCCCCCCCCCCCCCTGGCGGAGGGGGAGGCCGGCCGAGCTCTTTGCCAGGGACGGTTTTGGCTTCCAGTCCGGCCCTGCGTAAAAGCTGTCTATTCGTGAGCGGCATTACACATCATTTTTAAGCTGCAACACTAATCTTTTAAATATCAGAAACACTTGTAGAAACACTGTTTGTGTATGGTACACCCTGTTCTTAGCTAAAATTGGGTTAATACATTGAATTTCATGTGTGGAGTTCCTATCACCAATTCATGGTGCTGGTACTTATTTTTGATGACTCTCTAAATAGGTCTGAAGGTTTTAATATGGGTAATGAACTCAGATATGAACTCATTCTGTATGATCACGCTCGGGACTATACAAGGTTCTGGTTTCTCTGTGGAGAAATATCCTGAAACCGAGTATAAACAGACGAAGGAAATAGTCTGGAATTGTTCTTACTATGTGCCGGACTCACTGCACAAGACAGTCTCTGTGTGCTCTGAAATGTGTGCATTAGCAAACATAGAAGGTACAGACGATGAAGAATCTAACATGGGGACCAGGTCTATCGCCGACTTGTCTCTGGCTTTCT
Source organism: Lissotriton vulgaris (assembly GCF_964263255.1). NCBI lineage: Eukaryota > Metazoa > Chordata > Amphibia > Caudata > Salamandridae > Lissotriton > Lissotriton vulgaris. The sequence continues at coordinate 545,791,989 of NC_141699.1, read as the reverse complement.
CTTTGTGTGATAAGCATGAGTGACTCACATCCGAATATGATACATTTACGTTTTCCACAGATATATATCAACAGGCGGAATATACTGACCTGTACAATTGAGGTTTTCACAGCAGTTTGATTTTGCTTCTGCACAAGGACATCAGAAATAGGTCGCTGGAGTAAATTAAAAAGAATCCCGTAACATTTACAAAAAAAACACAATAATACATACTCCTCATATTACACATTGCTTTCACAAATCAACCATTTTTTATCTGTGTTGATTACATGATGTTTGAGGCCCTTGACCTCTTTCTCATTGTTTTTTTTTTAACTTGTTTTTATTAAAACTTCGAGGACAAAAGACATACATGTACATTTTCAGGATCTTATAGGCAGTATACAGCCAGCGATGCTAACATGTCCTATCATGTTTACGTAAAAGCAGGCCCGGACTGGCCGCTGCGGGCACCGGGCAATCCCCCGGTGCGCCGCAAGGTTGGGGGCCGTTTTTGTTACAGAGCCGTAAATAAGCCCTGTAACAAAATCGGCTGGAAACCGATCCTGGAAAAGGGCTCGGTCGCACCCCTTCCCCCCCCCCCCTTGCCAGGGACCGTTTTGGCTCCCAGTCCGGCCCTGCGTAAAAGCTGTCTATTCGTGAGCGGCATTACACATCCATTATAACAGTGCAACTTTCTGTTTCTGTTTTTAAACTATTTTTCATTGGTGATAGAGGCATGAGTGAAGACAAAGCAATACATTTAAGAGCTTGGGTATGTCAATACCACCACGAGGAATTAATCTCACTAATGGGAAATTGAGAAATATATTGGGGTGCTGCAGTGTCCAGGGGCGCCGTTGTTGTTGGTGTAGAGGCTCGCTATTATCCTTTGGCAGACTGTTGGTGTACAACACGGGCAAAGCGGAGATACCACGTTATTGAGGAGGACACTGAGGACTGCTTATTTCTCCAATAGACGCCGCCCTTAGTCGCTGGACTCATTGCCCCAGGAGCCTCTGGGTTGCTCACACCTGCACCGGGGGCTGACCCTGCCTCCTGCACTGACGCCTAAAAGAACCTCGCCGCACCCGCTTCGCGGGTGCCGCAGAGTCCAGGAGCGCCGTTGTTGTTGGTGTAGAGGCTCGCTATTATCTTTTGGCAGACTGTTGGTGTACAACACGGGCAAAGCGGAGATACCGCGTTATTGAGGAGGACACCGAGGACTGCTTATTCCTCCAATAGACGCCGCACTTAGTTGCTGGACTCATTGTCCCAGGAGCCTCTGGGTTGCTCACACCTGCACCGGGGGCTGACTGCCTCCTGCACTGACGCCTAAAAGAACCTCGCCGCACCCGCTTCACGGGTGCCGCAGCGTCCAGGAGCGCCGTTGTTGTTGGTGTAGAGGCTTGGTATTATCTTTTGGCAGACTGTTAGTGTACAACATGGACAAAGCGGAGATACCGCGTTATTGAGGAGGACACTGAGGACTGCTTATTCCTCCAATAGACGCCGCCCTTAGTTGCTGGACTCATTGTCCCAGGAGCCTCTGGGTTGCTCACACCTGCACCGGGGGCTGACTCCGCCTCCTGCACTGACGCCTAAAAAAACCTCGCCACACCCGCTTCGCGGGTGCCGCAGCGTCCAGGAGCGCCGTTGTTGTTGGTGTAGAGGCTCGCTATTATCCTTTGGCAGACTGTTGGTGTACAACACGGGCAAAGCGGAGATACTGCGATATTGAGGAGGACACCGAGGACTGTTATTCCTCCAATAGATGCCGCACTTAGTTGCTGGACTCATTGTCCCAGGAGCCTCTGGGTTGCTCACACCTGCACCGGGGGCTGACTCCGCCTCCTGCACTGACGCCTAAAAGAACCTCCCCACACCCGCTTCGCGGGTGCCGCAGCGTCCAGGAGCGCCGTTGTTGTTGGTCTAAAGGCTCGCTATTATCTTTTGGCAGACTGTTGATGTACAGCACGGGAAAAGCGGAGATACCGCATTATTGAGGAGGACACCGAGGACTGCTTATTCCTCCAATAGACGCCGCACTTAGTTGCTGGACTCATTTCCCAGGAGCCTCTGGGTTGCTCACACCTGCACCGGGGGCTGACTCTGCCTCCTGCACTGACGCCTAAAAGAACCTTGCCGCACCCGCTTCGCGGGTGCCGCAGCGTCCAGGAGCGCCGTTGTTGTTGGTGTAGAGGCTTGCTATTTTCTTTTGGCAGACTGTTGGTGTACAACACGGGCAAAGCGGTGATACCACGTTATTGAGGAGGACACTGAGGACTGCTTATTCCTCCAATAGACGCCGCCCTTAGTTGCTGGACTCATTGTCCCAGGGGCCTCTGGGTTGCTCACACCTGCACCGGGGGCTGACTCTGCCTCCTGCACTGACGCCTAAAAGAACCTCGCCGCACCCGCTTCACGGGTGCCGCAGCGTTCAGGAGCGCCGTTGTTGTTGGTGTAGAGGCTTGGTATTATTTTTTGGCAGACTGTTAGTGTACAACACGGACAAAGCGGAGATACCACGTTATTGAGGAGGACACTGAGGACTGCTTATTCCTCCAATAGACGCGCCCTTAGTTGCTGGACTCATTGTCCCAGGAGCCTCTGGGTTGCTCACACCTGCACCGGGGGCTGACTCCGCCTCCTGCACTGACGCCTAAAAAACCTTGCCACACCCGCTTCGCGGGTGCCGCAGCGTCCAGGAGCGCCGTTGTTGTTGGTGTAGAGGCTCGCTATTATCCTTTGGCAGACTGTTGGTGTACAACATGGGCAAAGCGGAGATACTGCGATATTGAGGACACCGAGGACTGCTTATTCCTCCAATAGACGCCGCACTTAGTTGCTGGACTCATTGTCCCAGGAGCCTCTGGGTTGCTCACACCTGCACCGGGGGCTGAATCCGCCTCCTGCACTGACGCCTAAAAGAACCTCGTCACACCCGCTTCGCGCGTGCCGCAGCGTCCAGGAGCGCCGTTGTTGTTGGTGTAGAGGCTCGCTATTATCTTTTGACAGACTGTTGGTGTACAACACGGGCAAAGCGGAGATACCGCGTTATTGAGGAGGACTCCGAGAACTACTTATTCCTCCAATAGATGCCGCACTTAGTTGCTGGACTCATTGTCCTAGGAGGCTCTGGGTTGCTCACACCTGCACCGGGGGCTGACTCCGCCTCCTGCACTGACGCCTAAAAGAACCTCGCCGTACCAGCTTCGCGGGTGCCTCAGCGTCCAGGAGCGCCGTTGTTGTTGGTGAAGAGGTTCGCTATTATCTTTTGGCAGACTGTTGATGTACAGCACGGGAAAAGCGGAGATACCGCGTTATTGAGGAGGACACCGAGGACTGCTTATTCCTCCAATAGACGCCGCACTTAGTTGCTGGACTCATTTCCCAGGAGCCTCTGGGTTGCTCACACCTGCACCGGGGGCTGACTCTGCCTCCTGCACTGACACCTAAAAGAACCTCGCCGCACCCGCTTCGCGGGTGCCGCAGCGTCCAGGAGCGCCGTTGTTGTTGGTGTGGAGGCTTGCTATTTTCTTTTGGCAGACTGTTGGTGTACAACACGGGCAAAGCGGAGATACCACGTTATTGAGGAGGACACTGAGGACTGCTTATTCCTCCAATAGACGCCGCTCTTAGTTGCTGAACTCATTGTCCCAGGAGCCTCTGGGTTGCTCACACCTGCACCGGGGGCGGACTCCGCCTCCTGCACTGACGCCTAAAAAAACCTCGCCACACCCGCTTCGCGGGTGCCGCAGCGTCCAGGAGCGCCGTTGTTGTTGGTGTAGAGGCTCGCTATTATCCTTTGGCAGACTGTTGGTGTACAACACGGGCAAAGCGGAGATACTGCGATATTGAGGAGGACACCGAGGACTGCTTATTCCTCCAATAGACGCCGCACTTAGTTGCTGGACTCATTTCCCAGGAGCCTCTGGGTTGCTCACACCTGCACCGGGGGCTGACTCTGCCTCCTGCACTGACGCCTGAAAGAACCTCGCCGCACCCGCTTCGCTGGTGCCGCAGCGTCCAGGAGCGCCGTTGTTGTTGGTGTAGAGGCTTGCTATTTTCTTTTGGCAGACTGTTGGTGTACAACACGGGCAAAGCGGAGATACCACGTTATTGAGGAGGACACTGAGGACTGCTTATTCCTCCAATAGACGCGCCCTTAGTTGCTGGACTCATTGTCCCAGGAGCCTCTGGGTTGCTCACACCTGCACCGGGGGCTGACTCCGCCTCCTGCACTGACGCCTAAAAGAACCTCGCCACACCCGCTTCTCGGGTGCCGCAGCGTCCAGGAGAGCCGTTGTTGTTAGTGTAGAGGCTCGCTATTATCCTTTGGCAGACTGTTGGTGTACAACACGGGCAAAGCGGAGATACCGCGTTATTGAGGAGGACACTGAGGACTGCTTATTCCTCCAATAGACGCCGCCCTTAGTTTCTGGACTCATTGTCCCAGGAGCCTCTGGGTTGCTCACACCTGCACCGGGGGCTGACTCTGCCTCCTGCACTGACGCCTAAAAAAACCTCGCCGCACCCGCTTCACGGGTGCCGCAGCGTCCAGGAGCGCCGTTGTTGTTGGTGTAGAGGCTTGGTATTATTTTTTGGCAGACTGTTAGTGTACAACACGGACAAAGCGGAGATACCGCGTTATTGAGGAGGACACTGAGGACTGCTTATTCCTCCAATAGACGCCGCCCTTAGTTGCTGGACTCATTGTCCCAGGTGCCTCTGGGTTGCTCACACCTGCACCGGGGGCTGACTCCGCCTCCTGCACTGACGCCTAAAAAACTTGCCACACCCGCTTCGCGGGTGCCGCAGCGTCCAGGAGCGCCGTTGTTGTTGGTGTAGAGACTCGCTATCATCCTTTGGCAGACTGTTGGTGTACAACACGGGCAAAGCGGAGATACTGCGATATTGAGGAGGACACCGAGGACTGCTTATTCCTCCAATAGACGCCGCACTTAGTTGCTGGACTCATTGTCCCAGGAGCCTCTGGGTTGCTCACACCTGCACCGGGGGCTGACTCCGCCTCCTGCACTGACGCCTAAAAGAACCTCGTCACACCCGCTTCGCGCATGCCGCAGCGTCCAGGAGCGCCGTTGTTGTTGGTGTAGAGGCTCGCTATTATCTTTTGACAGACTGTTGGTGTACAACACGGGCAAAGCAGAGATACCGCGTTATTGAGGAGGACTCCGAGAACTACTTATTCCTCCAATAGATGCCGCACTTAGTTGCTGGACTCATTGTCCTAGGAGCCTCTGGGTTGCTCACACCTGCACCGGGGGCTGACTCCACCTCCTGCACTGACGCCTAAAAGAACCTCGCCGCACCCGCTTCGCTGGTGCCGCAGCGTCCAGGAGAGCCGTTGTTGTAGGTGTAGAGGCTTGCTATTTTCTTTTGGCAGACTGTTGGTGTACAACACGGGCAAAGGGGAGATACCACGTTATTGAGGAGGACACTGAGGACTGCTTATTCCTCCAATAGACGCGCCCTTAGTTGCTGGACTCATTGTCCCAGGAGCCTCTGGGTTGCTCACACCTGCACCGGGGGCTGACTCCGCCTCCTGCACTGACGCCTAAAAGAACCTCGCCACACCCGATTTGCGGGTGCCGCAGCGTCCAGAAGAGCCGTTGTTGTTAGTGTAGAGGCTCGCTATTATCCTTTGGCAGACTGTTGGTGTACAACACGGGCAAAGCGGAGATACCGCATTAATGAGGAGGACACCGAGGACTGCGTATTCCTCCAATAGACGCCGCACTTCGTTGCTGGACTCATTGTCCCAGGAGCCTCTGGGTTGCTCACACCTGCACCGGGGGCTGACTCCGCCTCCTGCACTGACGCCTAGAAGAACCCCGCAACACCCGCTTCGCGGGTGCGGCAGCGTCCAGGAGCGCCGTTGTTGTTGGTGTAGAGGCTCGCTATTATCTTTTGGCAGACTGTTGGTGTACAACACGGGCAAAGCGGAGATACCCCGTTATTGAGGACACAGAGAACTACCTATTCCTCCAATAGACGCCGCACTTATTTGCTGGACTCATTGTCCCAGGAGCCTCTGGGTTGCTCACACCTGCACCGGGGGCTGACTCCGCCTCCTGCACTGACGCCTAAAAAACCTTGCCACACCTGCTTCGCGGGTGCCGCAGCGTCCAGGAGCGCCGTTGTTGTTGGTGTAGAGGCTCGCTATTATCTTTTGGCAGACTGTTGATGTACAGCACTGGAAAAGCGGAGATACCGCGTTATTGAGGAGGACACCGAGGACTGCTTATTCCTCCAATAGACGCCGCACTTAGTTGCTGGACTCATTTCCCAGGAGCCTCTGGGTTGCTCACACCTGCACCGGGGGCTGACTCTGCCTCCTGCACTGACGCCTAAAAAAACCTCGCCGCACCCGCTTCACGGGTGCCGCAGCATCCAGGAGCGCCGTTGTTGTTGGTGTAGAGGCTTGGTATTATTTTTTGGCAGACTGTTAGTGTACAACACGGACAAAGCGGAGATACCGCGTTATTGAGGAGGACACTGAGGACTGCTTATTCCTCCAATAGACGCCGCCCTTAGTTGCTGGACTCATTGTCCCAGGAGCCTCTGGGTTGCTCACACCTGCACCGGGGGCTGACTCCGCCTCCTGCACTGACGCCTAAAAAACCTTGCCACACCCGCTTCGCGGGTGCCGCAGCGTCCAGGAGCGCTGTTGTTGTTGGTGTAGAGGCTTGCTATCATCCTTCGGCAGACTGTTGGTGTACAACACGGGCAAAGCGGAGATACTGCGATATTGAGGAGGACACCGAGGACTGCTTATTCCTCCAATAGACGCTGCACTTAGTTGCTGGACTCATTGTCCCAGGAGCCTCTGGGTTGCTCACACCTGCACCGGGGGCTGACTCCGCCTCCTGCACTGACGCCTAAAAGAACCTCGTCACACCCGCTTCGCGCGTGCCGCAGCGTCCAGGAGCGCCGTTGTTGTTGGTGTAGAGGCTCGCTATTATCTTTTGACAGACTGTTGGTGTACAACACGGGCAAAGCGGAGATACCGCGTTATTGAGGAGGACTCCGAGAACTACTTATTCCTCCAATAGATGCCGCACTTAGTTGCTGGACTCATTGTCCTAGGAGCCTCTGGGTTGCTCACACCTGCACCGGGGGCTGACTCCACCTCCTGCACTGACGCCTAAAAGAACCTTGCCGCACCCGCTTCGCGGGTGCCGCAGCGTCCAGGAGCGCCGTTGTTGTTGGTGTAGAGGCTTGCTATTTTCTTTTGGCAGACTGTTGGTGTACAACACGGGCAAAGCGGAGATACCACGTTATTGAGGAGGACACTGAGGACTGCTTATTCCTCCAATAGACGCGCCCTTAGTTGCTGGACTCATTGTCCCAGGAGCCTCTGGGTTGCTCACACCTGCACCGGGGGCTGACTCCGCCTCCTGCACTGACGCCTAAAAGAACCTCGCCACACCCGCTTCGCGGGTGCCGCAGCGTCCAGGAGAGCCGTTGTTGTTAGTGTAGAGGCTCGCTATTATCCTTTGGCAGACTGTTGGTGTACAACACGGGCAAAGCGGAGATACCGCGTTAATGAGGAGGACACCGAGGACTGCGTATTCCTCCAATAGACGCCGCACTTCGTTGCTGGACTCATTGTCCCAGGAGCCTCTGGGTTGCTCACACCTGCACCGGGGGCTGACTCCGCCACTGCACTGACGCCTAGAAGAACCCCGCAACACCCGCTTCGCGGGTGCGGCAGCGTCCAGGAGCGCCGTTGTTGTTGGTGTAGAGGCTCGCTATTATCTTTTGGCAGACTGTTGGTGTACAACACGGGCAAAGCGGAGATACCCCGTTATTGAGGAGGACACAGAGAACTACCTATTCCTCCAATAGACGCCGCACTTATTTGCTGGACTCATTGTCCCAGGAGCCTCTGGGTTGCTCACACCTGCACCGGGGGCTGACTCCGCTTCCTGCACTGACGCCTAAAAAACCTTGCCACACCCGCTTTGCGGGTGCCGCAGCGTCCAGGAGCGCCGTTGTTGTTGGTGTAGAGGCTCGCTATTATCCTTTGGCAGACTGTTGGTGTACAACATGGGCAAAGCGGAGATACTGCGATATTGAGGACACCGAGGACTGCTTATTCCTCCAATAGACGCCGCACTTAGTTGCTGGACTCATTGTCCCAGGAGCCTCTGGGTTGCTCACACCTGCACCGGGGGCTGACTCCGCCTCCTGCACTGACGCCTAAAAGAACCTCTTCACACCCGCTTCGCGCGTGCCGCAGCGTCCAGGAGCGCCGTTGTTGTTGGTGTAGAGGCTCGCTATTATCTTTTGACAGACTGTTGGTGTACAACACGGGCAAAGCGGAGATACCGCGTTATTGAGGAGGACTCCGAGAACTACTTATTCCTCCAATAGATGCCGCACTTAGTTGCTGGACTCATTGTCCTAGGAGCCTCTGGGTTGCTCACACCTGCACCGGGGGCTGACTCCGCCTCCTGCACTGACGCCTAAAAGAACCTCGCCGCACCAGCTTCGCGGGTGCCTCAGCGTCCAGGAGCGCCGTTGTTGTTGGTGAAGAGGCTCGCTATTATCTTTTGGCAGACTGTTGATGTACAGCACGGGAAAAGCGGAGATACCGCGTTATTGAGGAGGACACCGAGGACTGCTTATTCCTCCAATAGACGCCGCACTTAGTTGCTGGACTCATTTCCCAGGAGCCTCTGGGTTGCTCACACCTGCACCGGGGGCTGACTCTGCCTCCTGCACTGACGCCTAAAAGTACCTCGCCGCACCCGCTTCGCGGGTGCCGCAGCGTCCAGGAGCGCCGTTGTTGTTGGTGTGGAGGCTTGCTATTTTCTTTTGGCAGACTGTTGGTGTACAACACGGGCAAAGCGGAGATACCACGTTATTGAGGAGGACACTGAGGACTGCTTATTCCTCCAATAGACGCCGCCCTTAGTTGCTGGACTCATTGTCCCAGGAGCCTCTGGGTTGCTCACACCTGCACCGGGGGCTGACTCCGCCTCCTGCACTGACGCCTAAAAAACCTCGCCACACCCGCTTCGCGGGTGCCACAGCGTCCAGGAGCGCCGTTGTTGTTGGTGTAGAGGCTCGCTATTATCCTTTGGCAGACTGTTGGTGTACAACACGGGCAAAGCGGAGATACCGCGTTATTGAGGAGGACACCGAGGACTGCTTATTCCTCCAATAGACGCCGCACTTAGTTGCTGGACTCATTTCCCAGGAGCCTCTGGGTTGCTCACACCTGCACCGGGGGCTGACTCTGCCTCCTGCACTGACGCCTAAAAGAACCTCGCCGCACCCGCTTCGCTGGTGCCGCAGCGTCCAGGAGCGCCGTTGTTGTTGTCGTAGAGGCTTGCTATTTTCTTTTGGCAGACTGTTGGTGTACAACACGGGCAAAGCGGAGATACCACGTTATTGAGGAGGACACTGAGGACTGCTTATTCCTCCAATAGACGCGCCCTTAGTTGCTGGACTCATTGTCCCAGGAGCCTCTGGGTTGCTCACACCTGCACCGGAGGCTGACTCCGCCTCCTGCACTGACGCCTAAAAGAACCTCGCCACACCCGCTTCGCGGGTGCCGCAGCGTCCAGGAGAGCCGTTGTTGTTAGTGTAGAGGCTCGCTATTATCCTTTGGCAGACTGTTGGTGTACAACACGGGCAAAGCGGAGATACCGCGTTATTGAGGAGGACACCGAGGACTGCGTATTCCTCCAATAGACGCCGCACTTCGTTGCTGGACTTATTGTCCCAGGAGCCTCTGAGTTGCTCACACCTGCACCGGGGGCTGACTCCGCCTCCTGCACTGACGCCTAGAAGAACCCCGCAACACCCGCTTCGCGGGTGCGGCAGCGTCCAGGAGCGCCGTTGTTGTTGGTGTAGAGGCTCACTATTATCTTTTGGCAGACTGTTGGTGTACAACACGGGCAAAGCGGAGATACCCCGTTATTGAAGAGGACACAGAGAACTACCTATTCCTCCAATAGACGCCGCACTTATTTGCTGGACTCATTGTCCCAGGAGCCTCTGGGTTGCTCACACCTGCACCGGGGGCTGACTCCGCCTCCTGCACTGACGCCTAAAAGAACATCGCCGCACCAGCTTTGCGGGTGCCGCAGCGTCCAGGAGCGCCGTTGTTGTTGGTGTAGAGGCTCGCTATTATCTTTTGGCAGACTGTTGGTGTACAACACGGGCAAAGCGGAGATACCGCGTTATTGAGGAGGACACCGAGGACTGCTTATTCCTCCAATAGACGCCGCACTTAGTTGCTGGACTCATTGTCCCAGGAGCCTCTGGGTTGCTCACCCCTTCACCGGGGCTGACTCCACCAACTGCACTGACGTTATATAAAGGCCTCCCATTGCCGCTGCGCGGGAGCGTCCCGGGAGAAGCCCGGGACAAGGGCGGGCCATCTGTGGCCATCCGGGGCCAGAGGAGGCCAGGCCGGGCTACCCCCCTAAAACCTAGCTTGTCGGGGCTGCGGGTTAGTTCATTTGTTTGTATACTCTTTACGTAGTCCTGAAGGGGCTCTTGTGTTTGATGAGTAATTGTACGTTGTTCCCCCAACGTTATTATTTGCTTAGTGTGTAAATCCTCTCTTGTATAAATTCCTTGTTTTCTCACCTAATCTATTTGAGTCCTGTGACAGAACCCTTACAATGTCCAACACAGGGAAGGGGAAAAAAAGTGCAACTAGTAGCACAGGCGGGTCCATATCTAGGACCATGGATGAGTTTATTACTAGGGCTGCTGTTGTGTTGAAACGAGAGATAGCTCTAACCGAGAAAAGGATGTCTACTGATCCAATTTTTTTTTAAAGTTCCTCCTTAGGTACCTTCAGGGACACAGTCAGCCCTGAGCAGACTCCCATTATTTTATCCTCGCCTGGTAACCGGCAGGAAATTGGTCGGGGTGAGGGAGAAACTGACCTATCTGGTGCCTGCACCCCAGTGGCACTTTCCATCACAAGTCCCCCATCAGAGGTTAGCTAAAAAAAAAACATATTTCATCTATTAAACAGGGGAAAAGGAAGTGTGGGGCGGGGGCACAAAAGGGCAGATGTCCTAAAGTTTCTAAAATCTCAAATATTAGAGGGTCGACCGCCCCGTTTTTTCAGCCTAGTTCAGATAAAACGACAACTATTTACGACGAACATGGGAAGCAACCTCTTGAGTTGTCTTCACGTCTCTCGCTGCTAGCACAGCTTCCTGACAATATGTTTGATAAGATAGAGCATTTGATGAAGTTGCTGATGCTTCCTCTGTTTGAAAGAATCAAGTTAATACTTGAAAATTTGGGGAAATTAGAAAAAATTGTCTCCGCGATTTCCCCTGTTCCTGGAAGGGGGGTGGGTTGTTCTTTGGCCCCCAACTGTTTGGATAAGGGAGGTGCAGAGCTAGCCTCGGGAGGTAATACTGTAGCTTGCCCTAACATCATCCCCCGCATTGCCCCTCCGCTTCAAACCCTCTGTGCCGGTCACCCCACGCACCGCGCACACTCTCTGTGAGTGAGCCCAGGCTACCCCCAATCCCGCTGAGTGCCGCCGCTGCCCGCAGCTGTGTTGTTCCCTGTTTTAATTTTTATTGTATTGTCGCTGCGTTGTTCTCTTTTTGAATTTTCATTGTATTGTATTTTCTCTGCTGTCCTCCTGTTGTGCCCCTGCCCTCTGCTTATTCGTTATTTGGTTCTCCCTCTGTTGTGCCCAGCCACGGTCGCGTTTCCCGCCACCTCCCCGCTCCCCGTCGCTGCCCCCTGTGGCCCCGCACCCTTCCCTCTGACTCCCTTCCCATTCGCCGCCCCGCTCCCGCCTCCCAGCTGCTCCTCCCTCCCACTGGGCGATATATTGCAGAGTGCACGCAGTGGTGGGCAGTGACCTCTGACCCTCTGGGCCAGTCACCCCACGCACCGCGCACACTCTCTGTGAGTGAGCCCAGGCTGCCACCGATCCCGCTGAGTGCCGCCGCTGCCCGCAGCTGTGCTCCTGGTCTGCTGTTGTGGTAGTTCCTCTGCTGCGCTGAGTTGTTCCCTGTTTTAATTTGTATTGTATTGTCGCTGCGTTATTCCCTGTTTGAATTTTCATTGTATTGTATTTTCTCTGCTGTCCTCCTGTTGTGCCCCTGCCCTCTGCTTATTCGGTATTTTGTTCTCCCTCTGTTGTGCCCAGCCCCGGTCGCGTTTCCCGCCACCTCCCCGCTCCCCGCCGCTGCCCCCCTGCGGCCCTGCCCCCTTCCCTCTGACTCCCTTCCCATTCGCCGCCCCGCTCCCGTCTCCCAGCTGCTCCTCCCTCGCTCCGCCCCCCCCCCCCCACTCTCCACATATGGCAGAGTGGCAAACGTGCAACGTGACGCGCAGCGGGCGCGCCGATTGTGCGCCGAAGGCGTGCCAAAGGTAAGCCCGTCTGCGCCCGTCCGCGCCTGGACCGCGCCCAGCGCTTGGACCCCTGGCCCCCGCAGACACCAGCCCACCCGCCGGACCTACAACGCCACCGAACTCAACACCGGCCGGATCCCTGGGTACTACCGAGCCACCCGAGACGCACCCACGGACCCTTCAGCTGCCTCTCCTGCAAGTTCTCCTGCATCCGGACCTGCACGGCACCCACACCCTCCAAGCCATGAACCAGCACCAACCACCTGAAGTGCATCCTGCTCAACACCCGCTCTGTCCACAGACACGCTGTTGAGCTCTGGAACCTGCTCGACACAACATCACCAGACGTCGCCTTCCCCACGGAAACCTGGATGAACGCCTCCTCAGCACCCGACATCGCCATCCCGGACGGATACAAGATCTCCCGGAGGGACTGCGGCAACCAGACCGGAGGAGGCATCGCCATCATCCACAGGAACACCCTCCACATCACGACAAACACCGTCGACACCCTCACAACCGCCGAACACCTGCACTTCCAGATCCACACCGACCCCAAGACCACCCTCAGAGGCACCCTCATCTACAGACCGCAGGGACCACGCACACAGTTCAGCGAAGACATCCTTCATCAGCCCACACACCCTCCCCTCCGCTGACTACATCCTCCTCGGGGACCTCAACTTCCACCTGGAGAACAACAACGACCGCAAAACCACCACCCTGCTGGACAACCTCGCCAACCTCGGTCTCAAGCAGCTGGTGACCACCCCCACCCACCGCGCCGGACACACACTCAACCCCATCTTCTCCTCCAGCAAGGACATCGCCTTCAGCCACACCACCGGACTCCACTAGACAGACCACAGCTGCGTCTACTTCAGCTTCAGAAAGAACACGATCCACCACCACCAGCAACAGGTTGCACGCAGAAGCTGGAACAAGATTACTGCCGACCAGCTCGCCGCATCCCTGAGCCGGGACCCCCCCGCCAGCTCAGCGAACCCCAGCCAGGCCGCCAACAACCTCACGAAGTGGATCAGCAACTGCGCAGACGACCTCGCCCCACTGAGGACCCCGCCCAGCAGACCCGGCAGTAAGAAAGCACCATGGTTCACCGACGAACTCAAGAGCTCCAAGAAGAACTGCTGAGCCCTCGAGAGAGCCTGGCGCAGAGACCCAACACCAGACAACATGACCACCCTCAAGCTCGCCTCTCGAAAACACCACCAACTGATCCACGCCACCAAGAAAACCGCATTCAAGGAACGACTGGACAACAACCCCCACAACAGCAAGGAACTCTTCAACATCGTCAAGGAGCTCTCCAACCCCAGCGCCGAAAACAACAACATCACCCCATCGCAAGACCTCTGCAACTCCCTCGCCTCCTACTTCCACAACAAGATCGCAGACATACACAACAGCTTCAGCACACAGCCGACGCACCCCACGACCGCACCTGCACCCCCCACAACCACCCTCCGAGCCTGGACCCAGATCAACACCGAAGAAACCCTACGCACGATGAACTCCATCCACTCCGGATCTCCAACCGACCCCTGCCCTCACCACGTCTTCAACAAGGCCGACGCTGTCATCGCGCCCCACCTGCGGGACATCATCAACACCTCCTTCGACACCGCCACCTTCCCGGAGAGTTGGAAGCACGCAGAACTCAGCGCTCTACTGAAGAAACCTTCCGCGGACCCCACCGAACTCAAAAGCTACCGCCCCATCTCGCTCCTCCCGTTTCCGGCCAAAGTCATCGAGAAGACCGTCAACAAGCAGCTGGCTGCCTTCCTCAAGACGAACGGATCCCTCGACCTCTCGCAGTCTGGCTTCCGGGCCAACCACAGCACCGAGACCGCCCTCATTGCAGCCACTTACGACATCCGAGCCCTGCTCGACAACGGAGAAACAGCGGCCCTCATCCTCCTGGACCTCTCCGCAGCAGTCGACACTGTCTGCCACTGCACCCTAGTGCAGCGACTCAGCAACGTCGGAATCCAAGAGAAGGCACAAGAATAGATCATCTCCTTCCTCGCCGGAAGGACACAGAGAGTCCGCCTCCCCCGTTCAGATCAGAAGCCACTGAAGTCATCTGCGGAGTTTCTCAAGGCTCCTCGCTCAGCCCCACCCTCTTCAATGTCTACATGAGCCCCCTTGCGGCCATCGCACGCCAACACAACCTCAACATCATCTCTTACGCCGACGTCACCCAGCTGATTCTCTCCCTCACCAACGACCCCGCCACCGCCAGAGCCAACCTACACGAAGGGATGAAAGACGTAGCCGAGTGGATGATGAACAGCCGCCTGAAACTGAACTCAGACAAGACGGAAGTCCTCATCCTGGGATCTTCGCCCTCTGCCTGGGACGACTCCTGGTGGCCCCCTGCCCTGGGCAGTGCACCCAAACCAACAGACCACGCACGTAACCTGGGCTTCATCCTGGACTCCTCCCTCTCCATGACCAGACAAGTCAACGCCATCTCCTTGTCGTGCTTCAACATCCTGCGCATGCTACGTAAGATCTTCCGGTGGATCCCCACCGAGACCAGGAAGACGGCCACCCAGGCCCTCGTCACCAGCCGACTGGACTACGGCAACTCCCTCTACGCCGGAACCACCTCCAAACTCCAGAAGAGACTCCAGTAGGGTCCAGAAAGCCTCAGCAAGACTCATCCTGGACATTTCCCGACACAGCCACATCTCCGGACACCTGAGAGACCTGCACTGGCTCCCGGTAAACAAGAGACTCACGTTCCGACTCCTCACCCACGCACACAAAGCCCTACACAACCAAGGCCCAAGATACCTCAACAACCGCCTCAACTTCTACACTCCCACACGCCAGCTTCGATCGACCAACCACGCCCTCGCTGCCGTCCCCCGCATCCGAAGAGCCACCACAGGAGGAAGGTCCTTCTCCTACCTGGCCGCTAAGACGTGGAACTCCCTCCCGACCCACCTCCGCCTGACCCAAGACCACCTCGCCTTCAGGAAGCAGCTCAAGACCTGGCTGTTCGAGCAGTAGCGGACCCCCCCCTCACCAAGCGCCTTGAGACCCTCCGGGTGAGTTGTGCGCTATATAAATGCTGTGATTGATTGATTGATTGGTTCAAAACGAAGAGGACAGAAGGGGTGAGGGGGGTCCATTAAGACAAGCCTTCCACCTACGCAGGAGTGCGAGGGTAGGAAGGGTATGGAAAAAACTATAGCGGGGAAGAAGCTACCTCTCTAGGTAAGGCGGACTCGAGTCTGAAGGAAGGATGAGAAAACATCCCTGTATTGACCTTCCACCTGATTCAGCGCCTTATACTGTAATCCTGTCAGGGGTACCTGAGATTCCACAGGACAAACTGGAAAGTCATAGGGAGTTGAATAATAAAGTAATTCTTTGGCTTAGTAATTTTAGACCTCTCCCCGCTCATGTTAATGGAGAAATTCTATTAGTAAGGAGAGTAAGCTGGTTGGGTAGTAGACGCAAGGACCGGATAGGGGATTGCATAATCGTAAACTTTAGGGATCCCAGAGCAGTAAAGTTTATTTGTAAAGAGGGGAATTTCAGTAGGGAGGGTATAATTAATACGTATCATCTAAGTCATTTCTATCCTCGTTCAACCTCTGGTATCCCTTTGATTTCGTGCAACTGGTCCGATACACCCTCAAGATACCCCAAGTCTGCATATAGGGAGTATTGTCATCCTCCCCGGGCTCACTATTTTGATCCCCATTTTAAGTACCCAACTGCTACCTCTAATCGATTTGCTCCTTTATCTACACTGGAGGAAATTGACTGACTTAAGGATGGTAAGGCTGTGACCATGTACCCCCCCTCGGGGAGCATGCTGCAAACCATAGGGGCTGTAGGATGTAGCTCTAGATCATCGTCTTATGAGTCTATCTTTCCCCCGTTCACTCCCCCTAATAATAACAATACTGTTATGGCAAGCCTTGCTTTAAGCCCTACAAAGAGTTGCCTGAAGGGGTCTGGTAGCCCCGCATTTCCTTTGGTAAGCGTTAAATCTATTACAAAAATTCTTCCTGGAATATAGCAGGCTTGGAATCCAAATTAGGCCTACCTGATTGGTCTAGTTTTATCAAAGAGTCTGATATTTGATCCTTCCAGGAAACATGGGCTCTGGTTCCCTTATATCGCTTAGGCTATCTAAATTATTCAAAACCAGCAATTAAGGGTATTAGGGGTAGACAGGTGGGTGGATTGTCAATCTGGGAACGCCAATGTGAGGGTGTCACTGTGTAGCGGAGATTCCGATTAATTGCATGGATATCATGGCAATTAAGATCAGTTCCACAAAGGGCCTTAACATAATTATTATCAATGTGTACTCAAGGGGGATTGCAGGGGGGAGATGCCCGCACACTATCCACTTACTGGACAAATTTCTCAGCTCCTTATCGAGCATTGATAATAGGGTTGTGACGGGGGACTTTAATACCTGTTTCGAGCCCCTTGGAATGGATGATGGGAAGCTCTCAGAGGTTGAAGATTCTATGTGGGGGATCCCCCAGTTGGAGCTACCTCCAGTTAAAAAATGGACGCAAGCAGCTATGTACATGAAGGGGTTGTGTTTAGACAAGGGTTTGCGGGCGGTTAATGGTAGAACCAAGTCCGATAGGTTAGGGGCAATGACCTTTGATAATGGGAGATCTAAGTCTCGTATAGACTATATATTGGTTAATTTGGGGTTGTGGCCAGCTATAGTGGATATGGTGGTAACATTTAGACTAGAGAGCGACCATAATCCCTTAGTCCTGTCCTTGACTGACACTAGTTTTATTGATACTCCCTTGGCAGAAGTCCCTGTAGTTCAGGATAAAGTCTTATTAACTAATGATGAACGCAGGGTGCGATGGCCAAAAATCGCCTTGAATGAGGGTTTACTGTCCTCTATTAAGCAACTGCTAATCTGTACAGTGGATAAACTTAATGACTATGAGTCCCAGGTGGAGCTAAACGAAAACATCCCAGGTATACATAACAACTTATTATCTGAGTTCAAATCTTTCTTTGTTAAAAGTATTCCATCCAACTCCAAAAGTAAAGAATTGAGATTTTGTACATGGTATGACAAAGGTTGTAGGCAGGAACAAAGAGCTCTGCTCATAGCTATTAAATCTAGATTACCAGCTGCCATCTGCAACTGTAGGGCCTTATATAAAACCGCCCAATTGTCTGCCAAGAGGAGCTGGGATGAGAATCGTTGGAGGGGGCTTCTTCAGGCTTGTAATGGGTGCAATATGACCCAGTTTTGGCATCTTTTGAAATGGGGTAACCGCTCCCTGGACAATGTTCCCTCATCCTTTGTGGAACCACAGCAGTGGGTGTCCTATTTCGAAAATCAATTTAAACTTAAGTCTAGGCCCATTGCTGTTACTCCGTTCTCTATGCAGGTGGAACCACTGGTTTTTACCCCTAGTGAAGTGAAGGCTGTTTTAAAGAGCATTCCAAATAGCAAAGCACCAGGGCCCGATTGCATTCCAGCACACCTTATTAAACAGGAACATGATGTCTGGGTCCCATATTTGACTATGCTGGCGAACGCCCTTGCAAGTGGAGCATCGGTTCCCGATTCCTGGCTAGGGGCAGAGATATTGCCTATTTATAAGGGCGATCGCTCTGCCCCAATTATTGGCCGATTAGCCTTATCGATGCGATACAAAAGATTGTGGCCCGTCTACTTCTGGGACGTATTCAGGGCTGAATGGCTGATTTTGATATATTAACATCCATTACAGGCAAGCTTTCGGTCCTATATCAGTACATTAGATCAAGCATTCAGGGTTATGCTCCTGTATTAGAAAGAGGTTTTGCTTGGGGGTGGCATGCTCTATGCGGCCTTTGTAGACCTGCGGTCTGCATTCGACTTAGTCTCCAGAACTAAGTTGTGGGAAGTTTTATTGGGGTTAGGGATGCCGAAATAACTGGTGGCACTTCTCATTAACTTGCATAAGTGTACGTATGCCAAAGTCCGCTGGGGGAAACCTGGGGAGGTTACCGACAGATTTGAGGTTTCCAAAGGAGTTAGGCAGGGGTGTGTGTTGGCCCCTACCTTGTTCTCCTTATTTATCAATGGGGTTACTAATTATTTTTCCAATTGCCCGACTGATGTACCCTCCCTTGCGGGCAAGAAAGTCCCTCTCCTCATGTTCGCGGACAATACGCTTTTAATTTCTAAGACGAGACAGGGGCTACAGCTAGCACTGTCCCGTTTTGAGCTATTCTGCCGCGAACATGAGTTGGAAGTTAACGTAGGGAAGACGAAGTTTATGGTCCTACGTTCTACTAAACCAGTTAAAGCTAAGGTTACAATGGGTGGGGTCATTCTTGGTCAGACTGCCGTGTTCACTTACCATGGGGTTACCTTTTGTGAAAACCTGAGCTGGAAACCCCAGTTAGATCTCTTATCCCTCAAGCATGCCATATTAGGTGGTGCCTTGTTGAGGGAACACAGAAACCCCCTAACCAAACCCCTGGCACACTTGATGAAAATATATGGCTCCAAGATTTTACCGGCTATTATGTATGGAGCAGAACTTTGGGGTTTCAGTGATACGTCTCAACTTAGAGTTGCACAGAATAAATTCCTACAGTCTGCAATAGGGTTACCAAAATCATCACCCTGTATTCCCCTTTTATATGACTTAGGTTGCAACCCTGTTGAGGATATGGTACGTTTTAGACCACTGGCGATCTGGCGACGTCTGTGGATGACACCGGAACTGTCCATGTATGCTGGGGCCCTTGCAGAAGTAAAAAGTCTACAGGGTTCATCAAGGATATCCTGGTT
This sequence comes from Lissotriton vulgaris, assembly GCF_964263255.1. NCBI lineage: Eukaryota > Metazoa > Chordata > Amphibia > Caudata > Salamandridae > Lissotriton > Lissotriton vulgaris. The sequence goes on along the minus strand of NC_141699.1, from coordinate 545,772,818 downwards.
AACCGCGATTAAGGCTTCCTTGATTGATATGGGGTTGGGGACCCTTTGGGATGATCCTGCCTCTGCTGTTTTCCCATCCAAGAAACTTTTTAAGGAAATGTATTGGAGTAAGGTTCAAGAAAAGAGATTTTTATCTGTTCTGGGTAGTACTAAGACAACACTGTATCTGGACATTAAGGATGCTCCGGTCTATGAGGATTATTGGGACATTATTACGAAGCCATCAGATCGTAACTTATACCATCAGTTAAGGGTAGGCACTCTCTCGCTTCGAGGGCTAACAAGCTCTTGGATCCCACCTAGTACTGATAAATGTCCCTTTTGTGTTGATGTGGTGGAAACAGTAGATCATTTCCTCTTCTGCTGTCCCTTTTATTTACTGCCTAGACGAGTTTGGCTGAAGCCGGTGTGTTGTTCTATGAGGACCAGATCAGCCCTGACTGCTAGTAGAATATTAAAATCCGATACCACCGAGCATATTGTTATAGGGGTATCTAAATTTAACAGTTGGGCCTGGTCACTTCGGTTTCGACACCTTAGGACTTAACACACTGTGTCTACACTGTGTCTACATGGAAGCCTGATGGTTGTGTATTTTTACTACTCCCTATGTTTTTTTTTTAGCTTTATATGTATTGTATCAGTCGTGTGTCTTTGTATTTATATTTAATACTTTTTAACAGGTTTTTAAAAAAATGTATTGGATTTATGAATTTTATTGTGGTATTTTAATGATGATTGTGTTATAATTGTTGCTTTTGTTTTTTATGATGTAAATCGAAATAAAGACCTTTTTGACTGACTGAGAAATGTATGAGCACTTAAAAATTTGTCTTGGCATACAAATAATCTTTAAAAATAGCACATGTCAGAAACAAGCCATGACATTCTGGGAAAAGTTTACATTACTATCATATACAAACTGGCGATTATGTATGTCATATGAGGCTAAAGGAATTAGAGTCTTTGAACATTGTAGCGGACAAAAATAAACACGGATGACATTGATTGGACTTTCTGGTGGCAATACGTAACAAGATGAGCAATCAAATTGCTGAACTCAGGTTTTAGAAAATCCTCGCTGATCCACTTAACCAACAGCAGCCAGCACAAGTAAATGCGGTGTGGCTGAGTAGGGGCGGGGCAGGGGAAGTCGACAGACTACGGAATATGTATAATTAAATAAATAAATAATACCCATTCTGTCGTCGGTCGACTTCCCCCCTGCTGCACCCTGCCCCGATACATCCGACTTACCTGTGCCGGCCGCCACTGTACTTAACTACTTGCGCGCTAGTGGTTTTCCGCTGTGCGCTGGATTTTTCAAAAACCCGCGTTACATGACGAGCTCAGCTCGTCATCAGCATACGAGCGCCGTAGCTGATGACGAGCTGAGCTCGTTATCAGCATCGAAGGTGTTAACCTTCACTGACCTGAGAAACATTGTTCGATTTATTTTGTATATAAGCAGTATATTAGAGGAGGAACTGCTTATTATGCGTCTCATCGCCTTTTCACTATCAACTGCAGTTGGAGGCAAACTCTAATGGTAAAAAAAAAGTCAGAAAGTGTTCTCAGTGAAAGACAAACTATGCTAACTAATAGAAGTTTCTCAGGTGCAATTTTTGTCATTATGACCTAATCAAGTGTGGTGGTGCTCTCATTTCCGCAAAGTCAGGTCCGTATTTAATCAGTGCTGAGCATGTTGTAAGGGTATTATACTGCATTTGTGGAACAATAATACAACATTGCATATTATGGAAACTTATCCTTTTATTAACAATAAAAGTGAATGCTAATTCCACACTTGTTTTGAAAATAATTTGTTATTCTCATTTTTAGGTAAAAAGGGAAATATTAGATAGTTCTAAAGCTTGTTGAAAACATTAAAGAGACCACCAAATGCAAAAAAAGCTATTATTGTCAACTATTTCTTCTCTAACAGTCAGCAACAGTAGACATGTCCCATCAACACTGATTGGTTGTTGTTACAGACAGAGGTACCCCTAGTTAAGGTATTACACAGTGGCAGTAGCCATTCTGTAGTTATAGTTATGGTGACTGGAGATAGAGATTTCTGTCCCTTAATCTCTTTGCTTCCATTTGACGAACATCCGTGAAACTTTGCAGACCTACTGCCCAGTGTTAATCTGGAAGTCCTGAAGGTTTCAGTGAGTTTCATCAAGGGGGTGCAAAGAAAAATGGGTATTCCAAAATGGGTGTAAAATCCAATGCATTTTACATATACGTTTGTATTTCACGTAGCAGGAAAACGGTCAATCTGATTTTCACATTTGGAAGTATTATATGTTATGGTTTTCAGATGATATTGTGAGTACTGGAGGTAAGTAGGGTAAGTATTTGTTAAGTTGTAAGTGTTTTAAATTTAGCTATACCTGTGGCCACGGTAGTACCGCAGTACTCTCCAGGTATATAGTGATTAAAGGTCATTAGCTGTTTGGCTAATGACTGCCTTTACAAAAGTTGAAGGCAGCCATGTTGTTTTCAGTTCAAGTTTCCCTGTGTTCTGCATTACACCATTCAATGTAGGTAAGTATTAGGTTTGGTATTTTTTCCATACCTATTACCACTTTAGGAAAGGGGTAATAGGTAGAGAAAAATATGTATAAGTTTAAATATATATATTTTCTTTAATCGGAAGTACCGAAGTACCGTAAAAAATATTTTTTAAAAATTGCAAATAATAAGACACTATATTTTATAAATACAATGTGCTAAAGTGTATTTTTTTTTGCATATTTAAATATATACAAAAAAGCGTAAAATTGTGTGTGGAGTAGCGCGCTAATTAATAAAAATTACCCTGCTACTTTACAGAAAAACACAGCTTAGAGTACATTGCTATAAACATTTATAGAGAAAAAAAAATGTTAACCTTACAAAATGTTTTTAGGGTACCACGGTACTACCGTGCTTTCTGTTTCTTTTAAAATATATAGAAATATTTGAATATTTTACACTAAAGTGGTAATAGTTAGGGCAAAAATACCACCCCACGAATACTTACCTACATCTGAAGGCGTAACAAAGAAAATGGGCAAAGTGTACCCAAAAACATAGCTGCGTTTAACTTTTCTAAAGGCAAAGATTACACAATCAGCTAATGACTTGTAATCATAATGAACTGTGGTACTCTCTCGCAATACCTCCATATTTCGCTAAAAAATACAACAGATATCGCTAACTATAAATACCCTAAAACATATAAATTAGTTACACTACTTACCTTACCTACACAAAATGTCATGTGGGCACTATAATATGTAATCCTGCCACATTGTAACAAAATGTAACTGGCGGTTTCCGCGGAACGGAAAATACAAAAGTGTACGTGAAATGTATTGTAATTACGCACGTTTTGGGACACTCTTTTTATTGGATCCCCTTGACCAAACCATACAAATCTTTTACAACTTCTACATTAAAACGGGTGGAACAAGTATGTTAAATTTCACTGATAATCCGCAAATGGGCCCAACGTTATTAAAGGAGAAAATACACAAAAATCCATGGGTCGATAATATCTACACATTTGTAAACAAAAAAGGTAATCTATTACCACTGACAAAGTGGTAATAGGTAGCTAATAACAATAAAACTTAATACCTAATTATATGTAACACCCTAACCCATAAGTTAACAAAACGCTGACCATACACTAATGGAAAATTGTGATTAAAACTATATGGCTGGGGGCGTGGCCAAGATGGCAAGCTGGTAAGACGTGGTCCACATCGTCTCCCCGCTCCCAGGCACCCGACTTGGCTGGCAGCAGCGCTGCCTCCAGCCAGCAGCTTGGTATTGAGAGGGAGTTCGCTCCTGGACTCTGAGTCCCGCCGATACCGATCCGGTAGAGCTGAGTGACCAGTGGGAGGGCGAGAGAGGAATCCACGTGGCCGGAGGCCACAGAGGTGAAAATGGCAGCCGGGCCTGGACTGTGTTGGTGAGGATGGCAGAATCCTGTGTCCCCGACAGCGAGGTGGTGGCGGCTTTTGGGGCTGGCGGTGAAGGTGAGAGGTGCCGCTAGTGAGTTGGTGCAGAATGTGCCGCGGAAGCAACGGAGGCGAGCGGCCAGATCCTTGGGAGGCGAAGGGACCTGGCGAGCCACACGCAGCTGGGTATCCGGTGGGCGCAGGGTGGCTCTGAGGCAGGTGCACAGTGGGGCCTCCGACTGGCGGGGCTTCGGCCAGTGGGGTCAGCTGGCGCTCATCATCAGAGCAGGAGCAAGGGGGGGGAGTCTGTTGGGCGAAGTGTGGTGGCGGCCGGGCCGGAGCTGCGGACGGAGGAGGTCTTAATCGGGCCTAGAGCTAGCACACCCGCACACGCCACATATGGGGCCCGGGGGCTATCACAGCTCCCTGAAGATAACACCCTCTTTATCAGTTAAGAGCTTTAGGGACTATGTGTGCTGGCGGTGAGAGGCCTGTGACAGAGCAAGCACTGCTCGGCTGGTTTGTGTGAGGCTCCCCATCTGCAGGCCTCAACAGGGAGAATGGGGGAGTGTACGCCTACATGTAGGGCCTGGAGTAGTGACGGGGCTTACTGCAGCCTTGGAGACTGAGAGACGGAGGGACTGGAGCTCAGTTATACCCCCGCTTGGAGGTTCGCCATTTTACGTACTTTACGTAAGCCCACTGTACAGAACTAAACGGTACTCCACTGTACCCCACTCCAGTGCACGCTATTCCACTTTTCGCCACTTCACTGTACCTGAGTCTACTGTATGCCACTCAACTGTATGCTATTTCAATATACGATATTCCAATACATGCTCCTACACTGTACAACACTCCAGTCTATAGCACTCCACTGTACACCAGTACAGTGGATGCTAATATACTCTACAGTAGTGTCAGAATGGAGGGGGTGAAGGGCTGAACACTGACGACTTACCGGTTGACGTGTCCTGGCCCGTGCCCGGCGCTCCCCCTGAAAAACCAAATCACAAAACCCTTTTATTTTTTCAGGCCTTCAAGGATATCACAGAAATAGAGGAAGGACAAAGTCAGGCATCATTTGAAGGGACAACAAGAAATCCTATCTTGATGGCTACAACAAGACAGGAAGTGGATAAGTCTTTCACCGATACTGCTCACCCAAGGCCCTTTAAATCGAGTACCTAGAGACCAAAAGGGTGTGGATGCTGAGGACTACACTACAATGGGAGAACACCTGAGAGTGGACAAGCTGTACGGAGCCCAGGGGAATGTAGACGCTGATGGGGGGAATCTCTTAATGGCAGGAGGGACACTGGCAGGATGCTTCACACAGCCACGCACCAGGAGGAGTGTGCTCACCCAGGAACGTGACCGGTTGTATTCCAGCACAAGTGGATAGAGCAGCCACACAAGGGTCTAATTGGTGCCTAAGATAAGGCCAACATTAGAAATACAGTATCAACGGAGGAGGGAGGTGGAGTGTCATAAATTACGGGTGGGTTTTTATTTAATCTTTTATCAGGTTTTGCATGCTACATGAAACTCCTTCACTTGTCCTAAAACTGCTAATCCACGGTTAAGATCGGAAATCTCTTCTGAGCCTAAAAGGAGCTGGTGATTTATCCCGGTCTGGAGCACTACCTTTAACCACCCCTCTTACTCACTCAACCTGGTTGGAAATTGAGCTGGTCCATCAAAGACTAAAATGACCATGCAGCTTGTAAGAAAGACCAGGTGCATGTTAAAAGAAGAGGATTCCTTCTATTCCAATTTTGTTTCTCATTTTTTACTCTCATTTGGGCACTATCTTTTATTTGGCTTCCACGACTATAGAGAAATCAAACCCCTCACACCTCACTAACCCCACAAGAGACGGTATATCCAGAGAAATATAAGGGCAACTGTATTAACCTTACTCTGGGTAAAAGTATAAGAGACTTACCTGTGGCTTGTTTCCTTGGTTCGAGGGGGCCGGTGGACCAGACTTCCGGCCATTCTAGAAGGAGGGAAAAGAGAAAACAGAAGACTTGAGAATTTAATCAAGGTTAAAATAACTGTCCAAATAAATACCTACTTCCAAAACCCAACTATCTTGTGTTGTCAATCGCATGCCAACCAACCCATGGTTAAGAAAGCAGATAGCCTTCCATTGTTACATAATTGATACAGTGGTACAGCAATTAGTACAAAGGCAGAGGAAATTAGAATGGGTATTAGAGAGGCAAATGTCCTCGACCCAAGCGGACCAAGAGATATTCTGCAATGCAGTTTAGTCACAGTTGGACCATTTGAATGAATATCAGTGACTTCTGGTTTTGTTCTACTTCCACATTATACTTATAAAAGCATATTGTGGGCGAAGACCCAGATGCTTTATTGTTCTACTTCAAAAGAGCTGCTAGGGCTTATAGTTGGCCTAGGGAAAAGTGCTCTTTTTTTCTCCTCTGTCTTCTGACTACACAAGCCCAGGCAGCATACAAAATATTGAATGCCCAGGGAGATACCCTATACGAGGAAATAAAGAAATTCATATGGGACCATCTAGGGATTGATGAAGAGACTTCCAGGATAAGATCTAGAAAACGAAAGAGGCCTACATGGAGATACTCTGAAGACTCTTTCTAGGTCGAGCGTTTGAGACCTGTTGTATTTTCTCATGTTGGCTTAAAGCCATCCCCCTGCTTTTGATTAGTTTTTTCAGTGTCTTTGAAAAAAAATTGATTGCTAGTGGTTAGTACTGCCTCTTTGTCCCTCCTTTTTCTCTTCAGTTCCTCTCAGGCAGCTGGGACTAACTAGTGTCTCATTCCGTTATTGTTCTTTATGTGTTCTGAGGAAGACTCTTTTATTTCTTGGTTTTAGAAAATGAGGTCTAAGTTTCCTATCATTTACGTATATCCCCTAACGGCGCGATCTGTACCAGGGCGGTGTTCCACCGTAAAGTCAATCCCCTGTAGGGAAATGGACCACCTCAACAGTTTCGGATTCTCACCCCTCATTTGCATCAACCATCTGAGGGGCCTGTGGTCTGTCTGAACCCGGAAGTGAGTCCCAAATAGGTAGGGTTTTAGCTTCTTCAGCGCCCAGACCACAGCAAATGCTTCTCTTTCTATCGCACTCCACCTCGTTTCCCTGGGAAGTAACCTCCGACTGATGAAGGCTACAGGTAAGTCTCGGCCCTCTTCATTCACCTGAGCTAGAACAGCCCCCACGCCATGCTCTGAGGCGTCCGTCTGGACAATAAATTCTTTCGAAAAGTCGGGTGCCTGGAGTATAAGTGCTGTGCACATTGCAGTTTTCAGGGTGTCGAAGGCCGTTTGACAGGCATCAGTCCAGATCACATTTCGTGGCTGCTTCCTGGAAGTCAGCGAAGTCAAGGGGTGCACAATGTTACCGTAATCCTTGACAAACCTCCTGTAATAACCCGTGAGTCCTAAGAAGGCTCTCACCTGAGTTTGGGTTTTGGGCGGCGCCCAAGCCAGGATGGTATCAATCTTGGGTTGCAGGGGGGCAACCTTGCCGCTCCCTACTTGGTGCCCCAAGTACACCACAGAACCCTGCCCAATCTGGCACTTACTGGCTTTGATTGTGAGGCCTGCTCTGCGCATGACCAACAACACTTCCTGGAGGTGGCGCAAGTGTTCCTCCCAGCTGGCGCTGAACACTGCGATGTCGTCCAGGTAGGCGGCACTGAAATCCTCCAGTCCAGCCAAGACCTGGTTGACCAACCTCTGGAAGGTGGCAGGGGCATTCTTCATCCCAAAGGGCATCACCCGGAACTGGTATAGCCCATCTGGTGTGGAGAATGCTGACCTCTCTTTTGCCCCATCGGTTAGGGCGATCTGCCAGTACCCAGACGTTAAATCAAACGTGCTAAGGTACCGGGCAGCCCCCAACCGATCGATGAGCTCATCAGCTCTGGGGATGGGGTGCGCGTCAGTCTTCGTGACTGAATTGAGTCCTCGGTAATCCACGCAGAACCGAAGTTCTGGTGGAGCACCAGGCGCTGCAGCCTTCGGGACCAAGACCACTGGGCTGGCCCAAGGACTGCTAGAGGACTCAACCACCCCTAACGCAAACATTTTGGAGACCTCCTCCTTAATGTATGCTCGAACCTTGTCAGTCACCCTGTAAGCCTTGTGCTTCACAGGAGGGCTGTCTCCGGTGTCAACGTCATGGACACACCAATGAGTGACACCCGGAACCAAGGAAAACAGATCCGGGAATTGCCCCAACAGGTGGCGACAATCCTGTTTCTGCTCAAGGGTCAGTGTGTCAGAGAGGACCACACCATCCACTGACCCGTCTTGCTCTTTAGCACACAGGAGGTCAGGAAGAGGCTCGCTCTCCTCCTCCATTCCAGCGTCTGTAGCTAGGAGCATGCCCACTTCGGACCTTTCTAAGTGGGGCTTCAAACGGTTGACATGCAGGACCCGCAAGGGGTTCCTGGGAGATTTCAAGTCCACCAGGAAGGTGACATCGCTCTTCTTCTCCACAACCTTAAACGGTCCAGTCCACCGGTCCTTGAGCGCACAAGGTTCCACAGGGAACATGACCCACACTTCCTGACCAGCCTGAAGCTCTACCAGAGTGGCATTCCGGTCGTAACAACGCTTCATCTCCTCCTGGCTGGCCTCCAGATTTGCCTGAGCAAGTTCTCTGAAGCACCGAGTCTGGTTCCGAAAGGCCAGCATGTAGCTGTATACATCCTGGGGAGGTTTCCTGGGACATTGCTCCCAGCCTTCCTTGACCAGACTCAAAGGCCCTCTTACCGGGTGACCGTACAAAAGCTCAAAGGGGCTGAACCCGAGAGACTTCTGCGGCACCTCACGGTAAGCGAACAACAGGCATGGCAAGAGGACGTCCCATTTCCGCCTCATTGGTTCTTCAAGACCCATGATCATGCCTTTAAGGGTCCGGTTGAATCTCTCAACCAGCCCGTTTCCTTGAGGGTGGTAAGGAGTGGTGAACTTGTAGGTTACCCCACACTCCTTCCACAGAGACTTCATATAGTTAGAAATGAAGTTGGTGCCCCGGTCTAACACCACCTCTCTGGGGAATCCCATCCGGGAGAAAACACCCATCAGTGCCCGTCCCACCACGGGGGCCGTCACTGTTCGGAGAAGGATGGCTTCCGGGTACCGTGTGGCATGGTCCACCAAGACCAGGATAAACCTGTTGCCCAGGGCTGTCTTGGGGTCCAGGGGCCCAACAATGTCAATACCCACCCGGTCAAAGGGGGTGCTGACCACTGGAAAAGGTTGGAGGGGAGCCTTCTGCTTCCTTCGGCTTTTCCCACTTGCCTGGCAAGTGTGACAAGTCTTACAATGGATGTCTACATCCCTTCGCATCTGAGGCCAATAAAAATGGGTGACAAGCCTGTCATAGGTCTTGTCCTGCCCCAGATGTCCAGCTAACGGTACGTCATGAGCCAAACCCAGTAGGAAGGCTCTGAAGCGCTGGGGTACCACCAGCACACGGGATGACCCAGGTTCAGCAGCCTTAGGCTCGCTATACAGGAGGTCGTTCTCCCAGTACACAAAATGTGACCCTGACTGATCACCTGAGGATTGGGCTGAGGCCTGTTGCCTCATACTCACAAGAGAAGGGCACACCTTCTGTTCGGCACAGAATTCCTCCCTGGAGGGACCACCATCCTGCTGCCAATGGGTCAGCTCGGGCAGATCTCCCAGTTCGGCAATTTGTTCCCCTGTGGGCTCCAGGGCATCCCCCTCGGGGTCTACCTCCTCCTGGACCACGGGAACTACGGGGGCCGGTTTCCCGCACCTCCTGCCTCTTCTCTTCACAGCTGGGTCCTGGGCCGTACTTTCAGGCTCCGGGACCCCATCAGCACCCTTACTCGCTGTCATCGATCGAGTGGTTGCACACACCCACTCTGGCACACCCAACATTTTCAAGTGCGCCTCCCTCTCCACCTTAGCCCAAGGGGAGTCTTCTAAATCATTGCCCAGGAGACAATCGACAGGCATGGCGGGCCTCACAGCGACCTGAAGAGTACCTGAAACTCCCCCCCATTCAAAGGAAACCTGAGCTACCTCACACTCTTTCTGGGAGTTGTCAGCAGCTATCACAGGGTAGAATGCGTGGGGAACCACCTGCTCTCTGGACACTAGGTGACACTTGACAGCTGTCACACTCGCTCCGGTGTCTCTGAGAGCTTCCACTCTATGGCCATTAATGGTCACCCACTGCCTATATTTACTAGTGTTACTAGGCAGAGGGGGTGGAGGGACCATTTGCATGTCTCCTAGCGAGACTGGGGACATTTCTGCGGGACCCCTCCCACCAGGGACAACCATCTCCTCCCCTCCCAGGGCTACACTCGCCAACTGACGGGGGGTGCACTCGGCGGTGCATTCGACTTCTTCATGGGACACTGGGGGTCATAATACCGGTGTCCCGCCTGCCCACAAACGTAGCATGTTAGGGGGCCCCTATGAACAGGTTTACCCGTTGGGGCCCCTGGCTTCTTCTCAGGGGGAGGCTGGGAACCTTTCCCTTGGTTCCCTTGGGGATTACTTTGGGGCCCTTTCTGAGACTCCTTCTGTTTACCCTTGTCCCCCCCACTCTTCTGCTGGGGACCCTGCCCACCTTTGGCTGAGTCTCCCACTGGACCCTTGTGGACCCTGGTACTGACCCAGCGGTCCGCCTCCTCAGCAAGTTTTCTAGGGTTAGATATCTTGCTATCAATAAGGTGCTGGCGCAGCTCTGGAAAACAGTTATTAGACAAATGCTCCCAAGCAAACAAATCATAAAGAGCTTCATAACTTTCCACTTTGCTGCCCTTTACCCAACCATCCATGGCTCTGCAAAAATAAGACACATATTCAACCCACGTCGTACCAGGCAACTAATTACATTCTCTAAAAGCTTGTTTGTACTTCTCGGGGGTTAGGCCATACCGCAACATTAAAGCATCTTTCATATGAGCATACGACATCCTATCCACAACAGGCATGTCTAACAGGGTATCTCTCCCCTCATTCACAAAGCGACCCCACAACCCCGCTCCCCAATTCTTCTCAGGGACCTGGTGGGCCAACAATGCTAACTCATACGCTTTAAACCACTGGCCAATATCTTCGTTCCTATGATAATCTTTTATCACATCTTTGGGAAAGTAAAACCTACTGTCTGCAGGCACAGAAGGATGCTGCCACCAGAGGGATTCAATTCTATCTTCTTAGCTTGGATGTCCAACTCCCTCAACTTGGTATCACGCTCCAAAGCTAACTTCTCTCTTTCGAAATCTAACCTTTTGGTCTCCAAATCAGCTTCTCTTCGACCTCTTGCATTTTCTAACTCCAACTGCCCATTTATCTTTAGCCTTGCCATTTCCATGTTGTATGCACGCTCCTTCGCCCTTTCTTCTCTTTCTTCAGGGGAAAGACCTTTGGAGGAAACACTGCTTCCGGGAGAGGACTCAGGCCCATTCACTGGCGCCTCCTCTTCCCCTTCCACTGGCGGTACAACCACCGGATCAGTGGGATCTCTGGACTCCAACCAGGCCTCCAAAGCTTTGAGATATTCTGTTTTGTTTTTGCAGCCCTTGGTAGGCACTTTCAACTGCTTGCAAAAGGATTTCAGCTCCTCCAGTTTGTAGACGTTTATCTTCGCTCTGTCGAATTCCTCCACGACAACAACAGGGGTAGTGACTCCGGTGTCACTCATGGTCAAAACTGGCAGTGTTCAAAAAAATCAAGCTTCAGAAAAGCAGAGAACCAAAAATAGGATCCTTCCAAATAGATTGTGGCTGCGCTATGGTCTGCTTTCACTATGTAGCGCACACTAATCACTGCACATGGGTCATAAATGCAAAGTTCAAATCCTCACCGCTGACCCACCAATGTTAGAACCGGCTGTCTCTAGTTGGCAGAGGTATACACTTCTGACAAATAGGGACACACCTTTTCTAGTCAGGGCAAGGGGATCACACCCTTTGATAACCCCTGCTCACCCCCTTGGTAGCTTGGCAGAGCAGAACAGGCTTCTCTCAGAGGCTGTGCGTTAAGCATTTATGACCAGATACAGTAATAAAGTGAATACACTACGAATGGACACGACACAGTAGTATTATAAAAATAAGAATTTTTATATAAGGCTTAGCACAAGACCAAATAACGACAAAAATATACACAATCTTAATAAATACTTTTGGAAAGGAAAAGGTTCAAATGTGGATGCTTCTTTAGGACAAAGTCTTTTTGTATCAAAGCAATTCTTCTTCTTGGAAACACAGTTCTTAGCAACAAGGTAACCCACACGGGGGCTACACGACGTCGAGGCAAAGTTAATCCAAAGGTTCGGCGAGGAGCGCTACGTCGAGCCTGGAGTCACACGGACCCCCAACAACACAGTACCTTGGAAAAGGAAGCACACGATGATCAGCGGCGTCGAGCAATCCGGCGTCGCGTCTTCGGTGTCGATCAGGCCTCAGCAGTCGTCGATGTCGATGATTCTGTTGCAAGTGTGAGCAGCGCTCACGGCGTCGAGAGGGCACGAGGGCGATGCGATCAGCAGCGGTGCAGACACGAGGTCCCTTGGAGCTGGAGCCGAACTCACTACTCACTGGCGTTGCTGCTGGCGTCGATCGGGCCCGGCGGCCGGCGTCGAGGAAGCGGGACACTGGAGCCGTACTCACTATGTCGAGCTGGATTCGGCGACGTCCGTTGGCGTCGAGATTGCTGGTTCTTTCAGAGGTGCTGGATTCACAGGTTCCAGCAAATAGCACTTTTAAGCAGATGAAGTCTTTTAGCCCTGTGACTTCAGCAGGAGACTGGCACTCTTCCAGTCCTTGGAGATTTTCTTAGCAAGCGTGAGAGTACACACACAGTTCCTCTCTCCTGGTTCCTTGGCAAAAATAAAGAAGCACTGCAGGATTCCCCCCAACAAACAGCACACTGGCAGAAGGGGTAGGTAAGTCCTTAGATCAGCAGGCCTCTTGTCCTTGGTTACAGGGTTCCTTGTCAGAAGTGATCTGATTTCTTAGTTCAGGGGTCCTACTCTTATACCCCTTTTCGGCTTTGATCCCTTTGTCCATGCAGGGGACTTTCCCAACATCCTGGGTCTGTTGTGGGTGGAGCCAGGCAGAATCACCTGGCTTATTCATTGAGCGGGTCTGGGTCCTCAGACGCCCAGCAGGAGGTGGATCCAGCATTGTCACTGGCAGGAGCGGAGCTATCGGCCTCCTGGCAGGAGGTGGGGCTAGGATCGTCCATGGCAGGCACAGAGCCATCCGTCGCTTGGCAGGAGGTGGAGCCAGCATTGTATCAGGCAGGGCAGGCTATCAGCAACTATTCTCCCCCTACTCTCAACGCAAATGTCCCACTCATCCCACACTGACTCACTCAGACCTCTGGATCCACCCAGCTCCTGTCACACACACGCAAGACCAGCAGAAACCAGAAATGGTTAGACAAGAAAATAGACACTTTCTAAAAGTGCTATTTTCAAACCCAGAGTCCAAAAACCATCCACACAAACGGATGCGTAATTAAACCCAGAGTTCAGGGATACCAAACTCGACATTGCACCATGCTCCCCGAGCCAGCTAGGATCGTAGCATTAATAATCCCGGCGGCCCATTCTAACTAATGGAGAGCAGGTTACCTCGCAATAGTGAAGAACGAAGATGGCTGTCGTTCACTATCAGGACATGCCAACTTGGTCAGGCGTGTCCTACCTTATACTTACAACGCACCCTGCCCGTGGGCCTACCATAGGGGTGACTAACATGAAGTTAAGGGAAGGTTTGAAGGACTGGCAAGTAGGTATACTTGCACAGTCAGCGTGACAGTACTAGACTGCACGTGGGTCTCGCAATGACCGACCCGTAGACATTCTTTTACGAGGCCGCTCTTGTGGGTGGCACAACACGTGCTGCAAGCCCACAAGCGGCATTTGGATTTACAAGCCCCGGCACTCCTGGTGCACTAGACTAGGGACTGATAGTAAACCAAATAAGCCAAACATGGATACAATCGATACATCAATTTAACATCGGGAGCACTTGCGCTGTGGCACTGATCAGCAGTGGCACGGCGCCCAAAGCATTATCCAGCAAAACATCGAAAAACAGTGGAGGCAAACAGAAAAAATGGAGGAGAGACTCAAGCCAATGATGTCAGGTCTAACACCTATCATTTACGTATATCCCCTAACAAAGAGCAGAATTATCATGTCAATCTATTGAAGAAATGGTTGGGGCCTCTTACCCGAAAAGTACAAGCCGCAACTGCAGTGGAGAGCCCCCCTAGGACTCTGTGGCAGCTTCCCTACCATGAGTTCTTGAAAGAATATCTGCAGAGTGGGCTGTTAAAAACACTACAGCCTTTTTCCTCTTTGTTTTCTGATCTCCCAGGGAGAACGCAATTAGCAGAGCAAGCCATCCCCACACAAGTGGGATTTTTTATAAAACATAAAAACCGTATCGGATACCTGCTGCTAGAAGACAGGCAATCCAGAACAAAGTTGAACAAATATTGCAGATGGGGGTAATAGAACCGTCACAAAATAATTGGTCATCCCCTAGAGTATTGGTCCCTAAGCCAGATGGCCTCGATTTATGACCTGCCTGTCCTGCCCCGCGTTGCCGACTCGCTCCAGGCGGACCCCCGGACCGGAGGTGCGGCGGAATTCTCACCGCGATATCAGGACACGCGGAGGGGTCCCCCCACCCCGCCTGTAGCTGAACACCCGCTGGCCTCCCCCGCTGTGGGACCCGCTGGACGGCCCGGGACTCCGGACCTGCCGCCACCTGACTAAGCCCGGCTGAAGCGCCTGCGCCCTCGACCCCACCGGTGAGGAGGACGGGTCTGGAAGGGTACAGGACCCGCCGTCGGCACATCGGACTCAAGTCCGCTCCCTGCACAACGCGCTGAGGGGTGCGGGGCAGCCGGCATCTGGGTGATCCTGCCGGCGCCATTTTGTTTGCACCCCGGAGCCGAGTCCGGGCCCCCGGGACTCTGATCTCGGCAGCCTGCTCACCCCAGACTCCAGCGACGGAGGACATCACGCAGCGGGAGACCCAAGGCAGCACACACCCACGGTCAGTACACGCCCATATTGCGGTGGGGCCGGCGACCTTACATACCAGCGCTGGGGTAACCGGGCACGCGCGGGAGGAAGAAGACGCGCGCTGCAGAGCCCTGATGCCACACTGTGAGCCCGGCACTAACCACGATCCCGGCCACTAAAGAGATCCCTCCTCGTCGTAATCTACGGCTCATGGACTCCCCCCTACACTTTACACGGCCGGGCCACTACCGACTAACAGGACCACGAGTGGACCACCACTCCACACTATGACAACGCCGTGACCAGTCGGCAAACGCCATCCTTGCATGCACTGACCAACATACTTCCTGGCTGAACCTGAGGACTACGCCGCGATAGCCTGCAACCAGCGGAACCTGAACACGCTGACATCGCAGCCCAGCACCTTTGCGTGAACACGCATGGAGGGAGAGATCGGCGGCTGCAGCTGCCCCGGCGTTGCCCTGCATACCAGGTCAATGGGTAGGCACAGGGGCAGGAACCAGGACCAGGGCGCTCCAGCAGACATGCAGTCCACGGGCTCCGAAGACCCACTGGCCTCCTCGAACGCGGACATCATCCCGCCAACTGGAAAGGGATCCCAGGACGCCAAGTTGGACCTCATCCTTAACAAAATACGCGCCACACGCGAGGCGTTAGAATCACGCATAGACAGCATGGCGACTGGCCTATCCCTACTGCGGGCTGACCATAACAAGTTGGCGGAGCGGGTCTCGGAACAGAAGATAGCGCTGAGTGACCTCATACCCCAGCAGACGGAGCACTCCACGAAACTGGAGACCGTGGAGAAACAGCTTAAACAGCTATGGGACAGGGTGGACGACGCGGAAGGACGTGCCCGCCGCAACAACGTCCGCATCCTGGGTATTCCGGAGAGAAGCGAGGGGAGGGATCCCACCCAATTTGTGGAGGACTGGCTCCGGAACCTGGTGGGCCAGGAAGACCTTACGGCCCTGTACAGTGTGGAACGAGCGCACAGGATGCCATTGCGTCCCCCGCAACCGGGGGCGCCCCCTCGACCACTGATTGCGCGCCTGCTCCACTACAAAGATCGAGACACTGTTCTAAGAGCGGCAAGGGAGAAGGCACCTATACGCTTCGAAGATAAAAACATATCGGTGTACCCCGATTTCACGCCCACAGTGCAAAGAGCCAGATCCACTTTCATGGGGGTGAAGCGCAAACTCAGAGACAGAGATAAGAAATATGCGCTTTTATTCCCTGCAAGGCTCAAGATACTTTACGGCAACAAATCCCACTTCTTCGACTCGCCGGAAGAGGCGGAGGAATGGATGGAAGTCACACTCACCCCTCCGGCCTCCAAAGACCCACTCGCGGATGACCACAGTGGGGGTCACAGGTCCTCGCAGGGCCAACGAGACAATCCTTCCACCTCCAAACAACAGCCCCCACGAAGCGCGCCTGTGAATACCTGTTGGACAGGCCACATGAAGGGCTTGCTCCCTCCCCGCATGACAGGGCCCGAGCCCCGGCCCTCCAGGTGTTACCCACAGAAGCAACCCGCACCCCGTCTCATACGGGACTCCTGCCCCCGGACATCTCTGTATCATGGGGCCGAACCACTACCGGCTCCCTCGCCCGGCCCGGCCGCCATCTTGGACACTGCACCACGAGGCCGCGTGGCCTCAGATCGACCCTAACCCTGGGCCTGGCCAGGCCCCGACATCCCGGCACCACCATCCACCCAGGAGGTGAACGGACCACTTGACAGGTCAATGGGAGAAAGAAGTGTCGATGGCTCTCCCCCGCCAGGTGCCGATCGCCCCCCAGCTCCCCCGGGTGCTGGCTCCACCCCCCTGCTGGGTGTCTGGACTCCCTCATCCTGGACCTCCCGACCTCCAAGGTCAAGGGTCCGGACATCAAAGGGCGCCAGACCTATAACTGGGGCAGCTCCAGAGCAGGAAGGCAGTTGTATCCTGGAGTCGAGAGACACCGCGAAGAACTCATCCTTGACGGACTACTGGCGCTGCCGTAGCCCTGCCTTGGGAACTATCGTCTTGCCTGCTGGCGCTGCCGCAACCTTCTGCATCCTTCATCCTCGTCGGGACCTGCTGGTGCTGCCGCGGACCGTTGTAACTACCACCTTCACCGTGACCTGCTGGCGCCGCCGCGGACCGTCGCTACCTTCGATCATCTCGGGACCTGCCGGCGCTGCAGCGGCCCGTCCATCTAGAACGCCGAGCTCGAGGATTGTGAGCTATCCATCATATCATCACATCTACCAGATTGGTAACAAGACTGTCCCGCTACCCCCTTCCCATCCAAGAGACTAGAATCGAGGGGACCCCTGAGTCCAGACCTCCTTGTACCATTCTACCGTACTTAAAGATTGCTTATAAAGAACGTTAAACCTTATCTTTGTGTGGTGTACATCTGTGGGGGGGAAGTTACTCGTCTGTACGATCGCTGGAGACGGCTCTCCCCGGAGACCCCTCTCCTTGTCCTCGGCCGACCCTCCCGGTCCGTCTAACATTGGTGGCCAGCGGCGCGATCCGAATCAACGCGTAATCGTACAGAGAGTAGCTCACCCCACGACGAAACCACTATGACAACCAAAGAGAGCGGATCCACCGAGAAATTCCAGATGGAGAAATTGGAAGAGTACAGCCATCGTGAATTGAAACAATTCTGCATTGAACTAGGCATTGCTACCACCGGACTGAGTACTAAAAACGATTTCAAGCACGCCATTGAGTCGTGGGCAGAAACCGGGGCCGTCAGACCCCCGGACCAAAACGTTGCAGCATCAGAGAAGAACACCACGGCTCCCGAGGAGCGAAGAACGGGTCTCTCGCAGGAAGAGATCCAAGAGAGAGAAAAAAGCAGACTACATGAGTTAGAAATGGCCCGGCTCAAAATGGACGGTGAACTCAAATTAGCCGAACAAAAACTGAACCTAGAACATCTGCGGCTCCGAGAAGAACGGGAAGAAAAACAGAGGCAGAGAGAGCTCGAAGAAAAGAGATTAGCGTACGAACACGAGCGCAAACTAGCAGAAATAGACCTACGGAAGCAGAACAAAGAACTGGGGGTGCCCGAGCAACCGCGCACCCCAGGAGCGACAGAAAAGAAAGTACACATCCCCAAGGATGTCGTTCGAGAGTATTTCCGAGATGACGACATACAACAGTGGTTCAAGGCCTACGAGATCGCCATGACCTCCCACCGGATCGATCGAAGTGACTGGGGAGCCGGTCTATGGGGGAGGTTCGTCAATGAAGGCCGCGATGCCCTGTTACAGCTCCCAGACCATCTGATGACCTCCTATGACCACATGAAGGCTGCCCTCCTCACCCGATATGGGCTCACACCCGAAATGTACCGCCAGAGGTTCCGAGACTGCACCCGGATCCCGGGTACAACTTGGGTGGAATATGTAAACTATTTCAGCCGAGCCTTCGAGGGTTGGATCAAGGGAAGCCATGTAACGACCTACGAGCAACTTTTTAATCTCATGGTGTGGGAGCACCTCTCTAACAACTGCTTCGTCGAGTTCAGGCAGCACCTCCTCGACAGTAAATTGACTGACCCACGGCAGCTCGCCGCCGAGGCTGACCGGTGGGAGAGCACTCGAGTAGGCCGGAGTGGGCCGCACGAACAGAACCGGAACAACCAAGGTCAGCACCGTCCCCGAGGAGGAGGAGGAGGCCAGGGACGAGGAAGAGACACCGTTCCGGCCGCTCCGCTACCAGCAGCCCGCCCCCGGCCAACCGGGGCAACCTCCCGGTGCGCCCGGGGTACCGAGCCAATGTCACGTGTCACCGTTGCCAGCGAGTCGGCCACTACGCCAATGACCCGAACTGTCCACAGAACCAGACTCCGAGACCCCGCCAGGTAGCTGCCGCCGCCCTGGGGGGAGAACAAATCTCCGAAGAACAGGAAGAATGCGAGCAAGAACAACAAGAGTGGGAACCGGCCGCCATGGTTCTAGCGTGCCTAGGAGGAAGAGACATGGTCCCGCGGGCTCCCCTACCCGCCAACACCAGAAAATATAGTCAGTGGGTGAACATTAATGGGCGCAGGGCCGAAGCACTACGTGACACAGGGGCCAGTGTGACGGCCGTCCGCTGTCACCTGGTGACCCCAGAACAGATCCTGCCGAACATTCTCTGCCCCGTCCGTTCAGCCGACAATTCGGAGAGTCTATGTCGGATGGCCTGCGTCCCCTTCGAATGGGGAGGAGTCTCCGGCATGTTGAAGGTGACGTCCGAGATGATGCCCCCGTGGACTGTCTCCTGGGGAATGATCTTGAGAGTTCCCCGTGGGCCGCCGTAGAGAGAAGAGAGCAACTGGGGATGTTGGGCCTCCCGGACTGGGCGTGCGTAACCACCCGGTCCATGGCCGCCCGTACCATCCCCCGACCAGAAGAACCCGAATGGCCCGCACCTCCTCCCCCGATCGCTCCAGTAGAAGACACCGACCATACCGACCCCCCAGAGCAAACTCCCGAAGGGCTCGCTCAGCCCCAGGACCTTCCCGACCTGGCTCAGTGGCGTCAAGAAGGGGGGCCCACCCCGGAACAGCGCCAAGGCTGCCGGGACCTCCTGCTGCAGTTTGCGACCCTGTTTTCCCTCACCCCAGGGGTCACCCCCTGGTGCTTGCACGACGTGGACACTGGGGACAGTCCCCCTATCAGACATCGGGCGTACCGCTTACCAGATCGGGTACGGGCCTGCATCCAAGAGGAGGTGTCAAAGATGCTCACGCTCGGGGTCATCGAGCCTTCGGACAGCCCCTGGGCCAGCCCAGTCGTGCTGGTCCCCAAAGCTGCTGCCCCCGGCACCACCCCTGAGCTCCGATTCTGCGTCGACTATCGGGGCTTGAACGCTGTCACCAGAACCGACGCTCATCCCATCCCCCGAGCAGATGAACTGATCAACCGCATGGGGGCTGCCCGCTACCTCAGCATCTTCGACCTGACAGCGGGCTACTGGCAGATCGGTCTCACACCCCGGGCTCAAGAACGATCCGCCTTTTCCACCCCCGATGGCCACTACCACTTCAAAGTCATGCCATTCGGCATGAAGAATGCTCCAGCTACTTTTCAGCGACTGGTGAACCAGGTCTTGGCGGGACTCGAGGAGTTCAGCGCCGCCTACCTGGACGATATCGCTGTGTACAGCCGCCACTGGTCCGACCACCTCCACCACCTCCGAGAGGTCCTGCAGGCCCTCCAACGGGCCGGCCTCACAATCAAGGCCAGCAAGTGCCAAATTGGTCAGGGGTCCGTGACCTATCTCGGACACCAGGTGGGAAGCGGTCTGGTGGCCCCTCTTCAACTCAAGATCGCTGCCATCCAGTCCTGGCAGCCTCCCGTCACGCAGACCGAGGTCCGAGCCTTCTTGGGGCTCACCGGCTACTACCGGCGGTTCGTGAGGGACTATGGCAGCATTGTGGGGCCCCTCACGGAACTCACATCCAAAAACTACCCGAAGAAGGTCAACTGGACCCCAGACTGTCAAGCGGCCTTCGAGAAGCTGAAGGCCGCCATGTGCACTGCCCCTGTGCTCCAGGCCCCCGACTACAGTCGGGCATTCACCGTACAAACGGATGCCTCCGACCATGGCATTGGGGTGGTCCTCTCCCAGTTGAACCCCGAAGGACTTGACCAACCAGTGGCCTTCATCAGCAGACGTCTCCTGGCCCGAGAACAGCGCTGGAGCACCATCGAGAGTGTTAGACGGACCGGGAGGGTCGGCCGAGGACAAGGGGAGAGGTCTCCGGGGAGAGCCGTCTCCAGCGATCGTACAGACGAGTAACTTCCCCCCCCACAGATGTACACCACACAAGGATAAGGTTCAACGTTACTTTATAAGCAATTCTTTAAGTACGGTGAAATGGTACAAGGAGGTCTGGACTCAGGGGTCCCCTCTATTCTAGTCTCTTGGTTGGGTAAGGGGGTAGCAGGACAGTCTCGTTACCAATCTGGTGGATATGGTGGTAGATGAAATAGCTCACAATCCTCGAGCTCGGCGTTCTAGATGATCGGGCCGCGGCGGAGCCAGCAGGTCCCGGGATGGTTGAAGGTAGCGACGGTCCGCGGCGGAGCCAGCAGGTCCCGATGAAGGTGGTGGTTACAAACGGTCCGCGGCCACACCAGCAGGCCCCGACGACGATGAAGGTTTCCGAAGGTTGCGGCAGCGCCAGCAGGCAGGTCGATAGTTCGCAAGGCAGGGCTACGGCAGCGCCAGTAGTCCGTCAAGGATGAGTTCTTCACTGCGTCTCTCGACTCCAGGATACAACTGCCTTCCTGCTCTGGAGCTGCCCCAGTTATAGGTCTGGCGTTCTTTGATGTCCGGACCCTCGCACTTGGAGGTCGGGAGGTCCGGGATGAGGGAGTCCAGACACCCAGCAGGGGGGTGGAGCCAGCGCCTGGGGGAGCTGGGGGCGATCGGCACCTGGCGGGGGAGAGCCATCGACACCTCTTTCTCCCATTGACCTGCCAAGTAGTCCGCTCACCTCCTGGGTGGATGGTGGTGCCGGGATGTCGGGGCCTGGCCAGGCCCAGGGTTAGGGTCGATCGGAGTCCACGCGGCCTCGTGGTGCTGTGTCCAAGATGGCGCCCAGGCCGGGCGAGAGGGCCGGTAGGGAATCGGGCCCATGGTGTGGAGATGTTCAGGGGCAGTGGTCCCATATGAAACGGGAAACGGGTGGTTGTTGCGTGTAACACCTGAAGAGCCGGGCTTGGGCCTGGTTGTGCGGGGGGGGGAGCAAGCCTTACCCGTGGCCTGTCCAACATGCGTCCCCCCCAGCTGAAGGCGGGGAGAGTCACCCATCCTCTTGGGGACTCTCTTCGTCGAGGCGGAAAAAGCGTGACAGGCCATCTGCGTTGGCGTGGTCTTGCCCGGGTCGATGTTCCACAGTGAAGTCCATCCCCTGCAGGGAGATGGACCAACGCAGTAGTTTCGGGTTTTCCCCCCGCATCTGCATTAGCCACTGCAAGGGCCGATGATCGGTCTGTACCCGGAAGTGGGTGCCGAAGAGATAAGGCCGGAGCTTTTTGAGGGCCCACACCACAGCGAAGGCCTCCCTCTCGATGGTGCTCCAGCGTTGTTCTCGGGCCAGGAGCCGTCTGCTGATGAAAGCCACTGGCTGGTCAAGTCCTTCGGGGTTCAGCTGGGAAAGGACTGCCCCAATGCCATGGTCGGAGGCATCCATTTGGACGATAAATTCCCGGCTGCAGTCGGGGGCCGGGAGCACAGGGGCGGAGCACATGGCGGCCTTCAGCTTCTCGAAGGCCGCTTGACAGTCTGGGGTCCAGTTGACCTTCTTTGGTTGGTTTTTGGATGTGAGTTCCGTGAGGGGCCCCACAATGCTGCCATAGTCCCTCACGAACCGCCTGTAGTAGCCTGTGAGTCCCTAGAAGGCGCGGACCTCGGTCTGGGTGATGGGGGGCTGCCAAGACTGGATGGCAGCGATCTTGAGTTGCAGAGGGGCCACCAGACCGCTTCCCACCTGGTGCCCGAGATAGGTCACGGACCCTTGGCCAATTTGGCATTTGCTGGCCTTAATCGTGAGGCCAGCTCGTTGGAGGGCCTGTAGCACCTCTCGGAGGTGGTGGAGGTGGTCGGACCAGTGGCGGCTGTACACAGCGATATCGTCCAGGTAGGCGGCGCTGAATTCTTCGAGTCCCGCCAGGACCTGGTTTACTAGCCGCTGAAATGTTGCTGGGGCATTCTTCATGCCGAATGGCATGACCTTGAAGTGATAGTGGCCATCAGGGGTGGAGAAGGCAGATCGTTCTTGGGCCCGGGGTGTGAGACCGATCTGCCAGTAGCCCGCTGTCAGGTCGAAGATGCTGAGGTAGCGGGCAGCTCCCATGCGGTCGATTAGTTCATCTGCTCGGGGAATGGGGTGTGCGTCTGTTCTGGTGACCGCATTCAAGCCCCGGTAGTCGACGCAGAACCGGAGCTCAGGCGTGGTGCCGGGGGCGGCCGCTTTGGGGACCAGTACCACTGGGCTGGCCCAGGGGCTCTCTGAGGGCTAGATGACCCCGAGCGTGAGCATCTTGGACACCTCCTCTTGGATGCAGGCCCGTACCCGATCTGGTACGCGGTAGGCCCGATGGCGGATAGGGGGACTGTCTCCAGTGTCCACGTCGTGTAAACACCAGGGGGTGACCCCTGGGGTGAGGGAGAACAGGGTGGCGAACTGCAGCAGGAGGTCTCGCCAGCCTTGGCGTTGTTCCAGGGTGAGGGCCTCCGAGAGTCGGACCCCGTCCACGGAGCCGTCCTTCTCCCGAGTCCGTAGGAGGTCCGGGAGGGGTTCGGAGTCCTCCTCGGCTCCATTGTCTGTTGCCATCAGGAGGCTGAGCTCTGAGCGCACAAAGTGGGGTTTCAGTCTATTGGCGTGGAGGACCCGGAGAGGGTTCCGTGAAGATTCCATATCGATGAGGTAGGTGACAGGGCCCTTGCGCTCGACTACTTTGAAGGGCCCCGTCCACTTGTCTTGCAGGGCACACGGTTCGGTGGGAGACATTACCCACACTTGTTGGCCGGGTTCAAATTCGATGGAGGAGGCATTTTGATCGTACCACCTTTTCATGTCTTCCTGACTGGCCTCTAAGTTTGCTTTTGCCATCTCTCTGAACCGTCTGGTCTGGTTGCGGAGGGTTAGGAGGTATTTGAAAACATCTGGAGGGTTCTTTAGAGGGGGCATTTCCCAGCCTTCTTTGACTAGGCTGAGCGGCCCTCGCACAGGGTGTCCATACAAGAGTTCGAACGGGCTGAAGCCGAGGGATTTCTGGGGGACTTCTCGGTAGGCAAAGAGGAGGCACGGCAGTAACACATCCCACTGGCGACGGAGGGGCTCTTCCAACCCCCCAATCATCCCTTTGAGCGTGCGGTTGAACCGCTCAACTAGTCCGTTTCCTTGAGGGTGATAGGGGGTCGTGAATCGGTAGGTGACCCCACACTGTTGCCAGAGGGACTTCATGTATTTTGAAATAAAGTTTGTGCCCCGGTCGCTGACGACTTCTCGGGGGAAGCCCACCCGGGAGAAGATCCCCATCAAGGCCCGGCCGACTACCGGGGCTGTCACAGTTCGCAGGGGAACAGCCTCGGGGTAGCGGGTGGCGTGGTCCACCAGGACCAGGATGAACCGATGTCCTTGTGCTGTACGGGGGTCCAGGGGCCCCACAATGTCTATCCCCACCCTCTCGAACGGGGTGGTGACCACGGGAAAAGGTTGCAGAGGTGCTTTGAGCTTGCGGCCGCTCTTCCCGCTGGCCTGGCACGTGGGGCAAGATCGGCAGTGCTGGAGTACGTCGTTCCTCATCTTGGGCCAGAAAAAGTGGGTCACCAGGCGACTGTAGGTTTTGTCCTGACCCAGGTGGCCAGCCAGGGGGACATCGTGGGCCAGGTTTAGCAAGAAGTCTCTAAAGCGGAGGGGTACCACTAGCACTCGACTGGCCCCTAACTCTGCGATTCTCTGTTCGCTGTACAACAGGTCATTGTCCCAATAGACCCAATGGGTTCCGGAGGTATCCCCGGCACTCTGGGCGAGGGCTTGGTGGCGGAGTCCCTCGAGGGAGGGACAGGTCTTCTGCTCGTGGCAAAACTGTTCCTGGGTGGGCCCCCCCTCCTGACGCCACTGAGCCAGGTCGGGAAGGTCCTGAGGTTGAACGAGCCCCTCGGGAGTTTGCTCTGGGGGGACGGCCCGGTCGGTGTCTTCTACTGGGGCGACCGGGGGAGGAGGTGCTGGCCATTCAGGTTTTTCGGGTCGGGGGATGGCACGGGCAGCCATGGACCGGGTGGTTACGCACGCCCAGTCCAGGATGCCCAACATCCCCAGGTGCTCTCTTCTCTCTACGGCGGCCCACGGGGAACTCTCAAGATCATTTCCCAGGAGACATTCTACGGGGGCATCATCTCGGACCGTCACTTTCAACATGCCGGAGACTCCTCCCCACTCGAAGGGGACGCAGGCCATCCGACATAGACTCTCCGAATTGTCGGCTGAACGGACAGGGCAGAGAACGTTCGGCAGGATCTGTTCTGGGGTCACCAGGTGACAGCGGACGGCCGTTACACTGGCCCCGATGTCACGTAGGGCTTCGGCCCGGCGTCCAATAATGTTCACCCACTGACTGTACTTCCGGGTGTTGGCGGGCAGGGGGACCCGCGGGACCATGTCTTTTCCCCCTAGGCACGCTAGAACCATGGCGGCTGGTTCCCACTCTTGGTGTTCTTGCTCGCACTCCTCTTGTTCTTCTGAGATTTGTTCTTCCCCCAGGGCGGCGGCAGCCATCTGGCGGGGTCTCGGAGTCTGACTCTGTGGACAATTCGGGTCGTTTGCGTAGTGGCCGACTCGCTGGCATCGGTGACACGTGACATTGGCTCTGTATCCCGGCCGCGCCGGGGTGTTGCCCCGGTTGGCCGGGGGTGGGGTGCTGGTAGCGGGAGCGGCCGGGGCGTTGTCTCTTCCTCGTCCCTGGCCCCCTCCTCCTCCTCAGGGACGGTGCTGACCGTGGTTGTTCCGGTTCTGTTCATGTGACCCATTTCGGCCTACTCGGGTAATTTCCCACCGGTCAGCCTCGGCGGCGAGCTGCCGTGGATCAGTCAATTTACTGTCGAGGAGGTGCTGCCTGAGCTCGACGAAGCAGTTGTTTGATAGATGCTCCCATACCTTGAGATTGAAGAGTTGCTCGTAGGTCGTTACGTTGCTTCCCTTGATCCAACCCTCGAAGGCTCGGCTGAAATAGTTCACGTATTCCACCCAAGTGGTACCCGGGATCCGGGTGCAGTCTCGGAACCTCTGGCGGTACATTTCGGGTGTGAGCCCATAGCGGGTGAGGAGGGTAGCTTTCATGAGGTCATAGGAGGTCATCGGATGGTCTGGGAGCTGTAGCAGGGCATCGCGGCCCTCATTGACGAACCTCCCCCATAGACCGGCCCCCCAGTCGCTTCGATCGATCCGGTGGGAGGTCATAGCGATCTCGTAGGCCTTGAACCATTGCTGTATGTCGTCATCTCGGAAATATTCTCGAACGACATCCTTGGTGATGTGTACCTTCTTTTCTGTTGCCCCCGGGGTGCGCGGTTGCTCGGGCACCCCTAATTCTTTGTTCTGCTTGCGTAAGTCTATCTCAGCTAGTTTGCGCTCGTGTTCATACGCCAGCCTCTTCTCTTCGAGTTCTCTTTGTCTCTGTTTCTCTTCCCGTTCTTCTCGGAGCCGCAGATGTTCCAGGTTCAGTTTTTGTTCGGCTAATTTGAGTTCGCCATCTATTTTGAGCCGGGCCATTTCTAGTTCATGTAGTCGGTTTCTTTCTCGTTCTTGGATCTCATCTTGCGAGAGACCCGTTCTTCGCTCCTCGGGAGCCGTGGTGTCTTTCTCTGCTGCTGCGACATTTTGGTCCGGGGGTCTGACGGCCCCGGTTTCTGCCCATGACTCAATGGCGTGCTTGAAATCGTCTTTAGTACTCAAACCGGTGGTAGCGATACCTAGTTCAATGCAGAATTGTTTCAACTCACGATGGCTGTATTCTTCCAATTTCTTCATCTGGAATTTTTCGGTGGATCCGCTTTCTTTGGTTGACATTGTGGTTTTGTCGTGGGGTGAGCTACTCTCTGTACGATTACGCGTTGATTCGGATCGCGCCGCTGGCCACCAATGTTAGACGGACCGGGAGGGTCGGCCGAGGACAAGGGGAGAGGTCTCCGGGGAGAGCCGTCTCCAGCGATCGTACAGACGAGTAACTTCCCCCCCCACAGATGTACACCACACAAGGATAAGGTTCAACGTTACTTTATAAGCAATTCTTTAAGTACGGTGAAATGGTACAAGGAGGTCTGGACTCAGGGGTCCCCTCTATTCTAGTCTCTTGGTTGGGTAAGGGGGTAGCGGGACAGTCTCGTTACCAATCTGGTGGATATGGTGGTAGATGAAATAGCTCACAATCCTCGAGCTCGGCGTTCTAGATGATCGGGCCGCGGCGGAGCCAGCAGGTCCCGGGATGGTTGAAGGTAGCGACGGTCCGCGGCGGAGCCAGCAGGTCCCGATGAAGGTGGTGGTTACAAACGGTCCGCAGCCACGCCAGCAGGTCCCGACGACGATGAAGGTTTCAGAAGGTTGCGGCAGCGCCAGCAGGCAGGTCGATAGTTCGCAAGGCAGGGCTACGGCAGCGCCAGTAGTCCGTCAAGGATGAGTTCTTCACTGCGTCTCTCGACTCCAGGATACAATTGCCTTCCTGCTCTGGAGCTGCCCCAGTTATAGGTCTGGCGTCCTTTGATGTCCGGACCCTCGCACTTGGAGGTCGGGAGGTCCGGGATGAGGGAGTCCAGACACCCAGCAGGGGGGTGGAGCCAGCGCCTGGGGGAGCTGGGGGCGATCGGCACCTGGCGGGGGAGAGCCATCGACACCTCTTTCTCCCATTGACCTGCCAAGTAGTCCGCTCACCTCCTGGGTGGATGGTGGTGCCGGGATGTCGGGGCCTGGCCAGGCCCAGGGTTAGGGTCGATCGGAGGCCACGCGGCCTCGTGGTGCTGTGTCCAAGATGGCGCCCAGGCCGGGCGAGAGGGCCGGTAGGGAATCGGGCCCATGGTGTGGAGATGTTCAGGGGCAGTGGTCCCATATGAAACGGGAAACGGGTGGTTGTTGCGTGTAACACCTGAAGAGCCGGGCTCGGGCCTGGTTGTGCGGGGGGGGAGCAAGCCTTACCCGTGGCCTGTCCAACAGAGAGGGAGGCCTTCCCAGTGGTGTGGGCCCTCAAAAAGCTCCGGCCCTATCTCTTCGGTACCCACTTCCGGGTGCAGACAGATCATCGGCCCCTGCAGTGGCTAATGCAGATGCGTGGGGAAAACCCCAAATTATTGCGTTGGTCCATCTCCCTGCAGGGGATGGACTTCACTGTGGAACATCGACCTGGCCAAGACCACGCCAACGCAGATGGCCTGTCACGCTTTTTCCGCCTCGACGAGGAGAGTCCCCAAGAGGATGGGTGACTCTCCCCGCCTTCAGCTGGGGGGGACGCATGTTGGACAGGCCACATGAAGGGCTTGCTTCCTCCCCGCATGACAGGGCCCGAGCCCCGGCCCTCCAGGTGTTACCCACAGAAGCAACCCGCACCCCGTCTCATACGGGACTCCTGCCCCCGGACATCTCTGTATCATGGGGCCAAACCACTACCGGCTCCCTCGCCCGGCCCGGCCGCCATCTTGGACACTGCACCACGAGGCCGCGTGGCCTCAGATCAACCCTAACCCTGGGCCTGGCCAGGCCCCGACATCCCGGTACCACCATCCACCCAGGAGGTGAACGGACCACTTGACAGGTCAATGGGAGAAAGAAGTGTCGATGGCTCTCCCCCGCCAGGTGCCGATCGCCCCCCAGCTCCCCCGGGTGCTGGCTCCACCCCCCTGCTGGGTGTCTGGACTCCCTCATCCCGGACCTCCCGACCTCCAAGTGCGAGGGTCCGGACATCAAAGGGCGCCAGACCTATAACTGGGGCAGCTCCAGAGCAGGAAGGCAGTTGTATCCTGGAGTCGAGAGACACCGCGAAGAACTCATCCTTGAAGGACTACTGGCGCTGCCGTAGCCCTGCCTTGGGAACTATCGTCTTGCCTGCTGGCGCTGCCGCAACCTTCTGCATCCTTCATCCTCGTCGGGACCTGCTGGCGCTGCCGCGGACCGTTGTAACTACCACCTTCACCGGGACCTGCTGGCGCCGCCGCGGACCGTCGCTACCTTCGATTATCTCGGGACCTGCCGGCGCTGCCGCGGCCCGTCCATCTAGAACGCCGAGCTCGAGGATTGTGAGCTATCCATCATATCATCGCATCTACCAGATTGGTAACAAGACTGTCCCGCTACCCCCTTCCCATCCAAGAGACTAGAATCGAGGGGACCCCTGAGTCCAGACCTCCTTGTACCATTCTACCGTACTTAAAGATTGCTTATAAAGAACGTTAAACCTTATCTTTGTGTGGTGTACATCTGTGGGGGGGAAGTTACTCGTCTGTACGATTGCTGGAGACGGCTCTCCCCGGAGACCCCTCCCCTTGTCCTCGGCCGACCCTCCCGGTCCGTCTAACAATACCCAACCACCGGGGGACCAGGCAGCAGGTCAGTCTCAAGCACCACGGATGCGACTAACGGAGGAAGCGCTGGCCGCTCACGACGCGGGAGCAACCGGGGACAGGATCACCGTCACCACCGACACCCACACTGAGGTTTCCGGGTCGGTAGACAGTCTGCAACTGTTCCCAAAGATCACAGCCCAGATGGCAGCGGAGTTCTGATTGGAGACACGATTGGTCCTCTCCGGGTGGTAACGTATGACCAACCCCCCTTTCTCATAACTGGTGGGTTGCAGAAGGGCACACCCTGTCAAGGGCTACCATACCAGAGCGGGCTATCAAGTGACAGTCAACGGAGGCCTACTCCCCCCGTTCTGAATATGGAACACATTGACTTGTGCCCACGTTGGGCTCCCGAGCCCGTTGGCCTGGGGACCTTTTAGTTAAGGGGATATACGTTCACGAGGCACTCTCACCTACTACCACGACGAACCTGACATGGTCACTCATGAGCTCCGCTCTACCACCACGCACAGAAGGTTATGGGACCTCTTAATGCCTATCATTTGTGCACCTGAAATGTAAGGGGACTGGGCTCGGTACACAAACGCCACAGAATTTTAGCACAACTTAACCGTAGAGGGACACAGATAGCTTGTCTGC
Organism: Lissotriton vulgaris; assembly: GCF_964263255.1. NCBI lineage: Eukaryota > Metazoa > Chordata > Amphibia > Caudata > Salamandridae > Lissotriton > Lissotriton vulgaris. The sequence goes on along the minus strand of NC_141699.1, from coordinate 545,743,087 downwards.
AAGAGACACATTTGAACAATGCTGAAAACGTAAAGATGCGCAAAAAAAGCGAGGACAGCTCTTTGCTACCTCCTATTCTGCGTTCTCCAGGGGGGCGGCGATCTTGCTTCGCAACTCTGTCCCCTTCAAGGCGTTAGAACAAAAGATTGAAAAGGAGGGGCGATATGTATTTGTGCGGGGATTACTAGATGGGGATGCCATTGTACTAGGTTGTGTGTACTCACCGAACACAGGCCAGTCGCAATTTTTGCTAACTTTAAATGGGATACTTGCTGCTTGGGCTGACCATCGGTGGATCATTGGCGGGGATTTCAATGCTGTACTCGATCTTACATTAGATAGGTCCCACCCCTCCCTATTGGCCATTGAGAGCAGGAAACAGGCGGGCGCTCTGATAAGCTGGGCTGAGGGCTGGGATTTGGCAGACGCATGGCGCAGCACACACCCACAGGAGAGGGAATATACCTTTTTCTCCCCGCCCCACCAGCTCCACACCAGAATTGACCATATCTTCTGCTCCCGCTCCCTGATGACCTCCATTGTCCAAACCCAACACATGGGGAAAACCCTGTCCGACCACAACCCCGTTGAGCTCACTTGGCAGTGGGGCAAGCTGCTGCCCCCTATCCCGGCTTGGAGACTACCCCCCGACCGGCTTGAAGACACAGTCTTCCGATCATCCCTATCCGACACTATAGACACCTACTTCACCACAAATGCGAACACAGCCAGCACCCGGCAGATCGAATGGGACGCATTTAAAGTCTGCCTAAGGGGGGAAGCGATGGCAGCCCGAGTGGGTAGAAAGAAAGAGGTCATCAGTCAATTAAGCGAAGTGGAGGGTTCCCTAGCATCCCTGGAGAGTGAGGCGGCGGGCACCAATGCACACTTCACACCATTACAGGAGGCTCACATTAGACATGCAGAGCTACTAGAAGACTTGAGGCTCATAGACTACAGAGAACACACGAATAGGCAGCATACATAGGCAGACCGAGCTGGCACCCTCCTGGCCCGACTCCTGCAAGACTCCCCACCTTGCCACCCAATCTTAGAAATACTGGACCAAACAGGTAACCCGGCCACCACCCAAATAGGGATTAATACGGCGTTCAAAGACTATTATACCACGCTGTATAGCCCCCCACCGCCACAGTCGGAGTTCACTTATGAGACCTTCATGGGGGAACTGGTCCTGCCCCAACTCACCGACATGCAAAGCAAAGATCTACAGCGCAACATCTCAGTAGCGGAAATTAGGCAGGCGATACGAGCACTCCCTAGGAACAAGGTCCCTGGAACTGATGGCCTCCCGGCCGAATTCTATACAACATTCATAGATCTCCTGGCCCCGCGTTTGCAGGCTCTCTATTTGGAAGCCTTACGGTCGGCCTCCCTACCACAATCATCTATGCAAGCGTTGATCACATCCCTCTTAAAACCAGGCAAAAGCGGGCTACAGCTGGCCGACTACAGACCCCTGTCCCTCCTGAATACTGATTCGAAGATCTTGAGCAAAGTACTGGCGACGAGACTAATACAATATATACCGCAGTTGATCCATCCCGACCAATGTGGTTTTGTGCCGGGCCGGAGCACGGCCATGAATCTCAGACGCTTAGCCCAACTGATGTTAGGAAACGGGGCGGACGCGGACCCGGAGGGCTGCATATTACTAGATTTGAGGCAGGCATTTGACTCCCTTTAGATGGGACTACATGTTTGCCACACTCTTAAAATTCGGGATACCGCCCGAATTTGTTGCCTGGGTCAGGCTTTTGTACACTCTCCCTACAGAAAGAGTGCGCACTTCCAGGCACATTTCGGGACCTATAGCTATAGCCAGGGGCACCCGACAGGGTTGCCCGCTCTCCCCTCTCCTGTTTATCCTCGCCCTCGAACCATTGCTTTGCAGACTCAGGGCAATGGCCCCCCGCTATGGTATCCTGAGACATGGGACGGCACATATTGTGTCCGCCTATGCCGACGACATCATATTGTACCTACGGGACCTGCGGGGCGACATGGGCCCCATACCCCAAATATTTGAGGACTTTCGGGAGATCTCAGGCCTTACCATAAGCGAGCCCAAGTCTTATGGATTCACCTTCAGGAATACAGACTCTTCCGCTCCCCTACCCTTCGCCCCACACGAGTTTCAGATAGCAGGAACCACCTTCCGGTATCTAGGGATGCACACCTACAGGGAAGCTGACATGATGATTGACGGCAACCTTGGCAGGACCTTGAGAGCACTGAAGTCACAAATCGCATTCTGGCTGACACTACCCCTCTCTGTTGCTGGCAGAGTGGCCATTTCCAAAATGGTAATGCTCCCTCGCCTTGTTTACCACTTCACCAACCTGCCATTCCTGATCCCAGCTGCGACATTTAAACACCTCGACACACTACTTACGGAACTTGTATGGGGACACGGGCGCAGACGTATTGGCCTAGCTAAACTGCAGCTCCCCTCAGGCTTCGGTGGTATGGGCCTTCCAGACTTTAGGGCATACAACTATGCGTGCCAGCTACAATGGCTAGCCTACTGGGTGGCGGGCCGCAACCTTCACGAGATCAACATAACAGAGAGGGAACATGAAAGAGGGGACGTGCACAAGTTGCTCCTACCCCATTCGAACATACCGAGAGATGCCCCGCCACTCCTCCGGCTGGCGGTGACATATTGGCGGAAGGCAGTGAAATACACTTCCCCCGTGACATTGTATGCTCCCACGATCCCGCTTCTGGGCATCCTGCTGGGCTCGGGCATGCTCACGACAAACAGGCTAACGCCGTGGCAGGACGCAGGTGTGACGCATGTGGGAGACCTGTTTGCGGAGGGGCACCTTCTGTCCTTTACGGATTTCAGGACTGTGCATAGCGTTCCTAGAGGCTCATTCCTTCTGCACGCAGGCCTTCGTCACTATATAACGCACACCTGGGCGCCTGAAGGACAAGAGCCAACTACTAACCCCCTGATAACGATGCACTACCTTATGGGCAAGGGTGCACACTTAACCAAATGGCTCACGGCTAGCATAAAAACCGGAAGGGCGGTCCCGCTAACACCACTCAGAGCAGCATGGGAAGGAGACATTGGTAGGCCGCAGCGAGACAAAGAATGGGAACGCATCCTCCAGTTTCCCAAGAAGGTAGCCAGAAACCCCAAATACAAGTTTATCCAGCTGATGTTACTACATAGGGCCTACCTGACCCCGCATCGCCTGCACATGATGTTCCCAGACGCGAGTAGCAACTGCCCCCGGTGCGACGCTGACGACGCATCACTACTACATATGCTATGGCAATGCCCCAAGTTAGGCTATTACTGGGCCACCATCGCTGACACGCTTGAGAGTGCTGGCACCCTGTCCCAATCGCTCACCATAGAACATACACTATTAGGCCTAGGACCGTGGCGACACGTTTCTCAGACTTAGCCCAATTACTAGCGAAGCGAGCAATCACGATGAGGTTGAAATCCCCCAGACCCCCTGACCCGGATTTATGGAAAGCAGAGGTAATAAGGTGGGGCAAGGCAGAAGGCGAGGCGCTGCAGCGAGAGGAACACAGAGGTCTCAGGAAAACACTGATCTCCCTCGACTGGTTCACTGTGCTGGGGACCTTTGAGGCTGGGGAGGAGGAGGGCGGAGGAGATACGGATAACTCAATACACACGGGCTGATTGGGCTCAACCCCTCAGGACATTCACGATATAAGGTGCACTGTGCTGAGGTACGGCGAACCCCGTACCATTGGCGATTCTATCCCAGCCTGCCCAAGTGTGTGGGAAAAACGAACACCAAAAAACGGTACTATACGGAGCAACTAGTGACCGGGATGTAAATATCGCAATTATACGCATGTTTGTAGAGTGCCGGGAGGGATCTCTGCGGGTGGGGGAGGGGGTGGGTAGGTTAAGGGATTGTTCAGTTGCAATGGTTCTGCACGAAACTGAAAAATCAATGATACTAAGCACCTGTAAATACTGAGCAGACATATGATTGTGCCATTCTGATTATTGCTATGCCCAAATATGTATGTAACTGCTCCAATCACTATGCTAATAAACAGATTTTCCACAAAAAAAAATTCTGAAATAGCAGACCCCCTAAACAATGTGATAAAAAATGAGTGACCAATAAGGACCTCCAACGACCCTCCATTTCAGTCATAAAAGCCTTTAAGGAACTGAAGCAGGCCATCAGTTTGAGTCCAGTCTCAGCGTCTAAAAATGTTATTAAAATCTTCCTTTTTTAGACCGATGCCTCATACATGGGGATAGGCTCAGTCCTTTCTCAGTATAATAATAAAGGTCTTGAAGTCCCTGTCCTATTCATCATCAGAAAACTCTTTCCTAGAGAACAATTTTACCCGGTCATTGAAATAGAATGTTTGGCCCTTAAATTGGCTTTTAAAAAGTTGTGATATTACCTGGATAATGGGTAACCCACTCATTCTATACACAGAACATACCTCCTGGACATGGATGAGCCAAAATAAGTGGAATAACCCTAGAATACTGAGGTGGTTTATTTCCTTGCACCCATTTTTGTTTGAGTTCCACCACAAATCACTGTAACGCAGATTTTTTGTCCGAGATGGGGGGTTTGTGGAGCAGCCGAACATAGTCAGGTCTGTCCCTCGGGTACTTTGGTTGGGGTCTGGGCTGGCCGGATTGGCCATTTTGTGGTTTTTGGCTTTTTTAGGGTGTAGCCCAATTATAGCCCAAGTAGCCCTATGCTTATGTAATCCTATGAGGGGATTTGCCAGCCACCCATGTAGGTTTTGGTGGCCTGGTGGCTGGCAGCAGGGTAACTAGTAATAATTTTCTTGGGTAGCTAGTAATAGTTTTCTTGTGAATGGCAGCCATTGTCTCGGAAAATGTTTTCAATACTTTTATATGAAGAGTGCTGAAGTGGTGATAAAAAGGATAAGTGTCTGAGGAGCGGACTGGACTAAAGGAGAAGGAGGAATAAAGAATGGATAAGGGCCAGTGCCTAAAACTGCTCAGAAGCTGGTGGCCAGTAAATGAAAGGTTGGCATGAAGAGTATTAAGGCGGCACAGTCCTAAATCCACTTTATGCCTTTGAATTCATTACCGGGCACTCCCTGTCCCTTTCTTACATTTGCCGGTTCCTGCTTTCTCTTTTTGCGATGGTATTTCCATTTTTCTTTTCCTTTGAGTTTCTGCTTTATGTTTTTTCCTTTTTTTTCTCAGTGAATTTCAGATGAAGAAAAATAAGTGCTGGTCCCCAAAAAATGAGTGTCAGCGGCCCCCACCAACTCAAATGAAGCACTAATAATTAGAGAACAGATGTGTGAATAGCGTGAAGAGAATAGCCTGGACCAGTTTCTGCTATGTCAATGTACAAGACTTAGCCTCAATAGGTTCTGAAATGTGTGCATCAGCACAACCAAGATGTTCCAGAGGGTGGAGAACCAAAGCTCGGGGCAGGTCCTGATCTTTTCTGTATAAAAGTCAAAGTGTGTCTCTAATGTTCTCTCTTAGTATGATAAGCATTACCAACTCAGTGCCAAACAGGATATTCTTCAGCGTTTCACAAATGTATATTAACAGACTTGATATACTAACCTCTTCATGGTTTTTTTTCGCGATTGCCTGATCCAACTCCTGGACAGCGGCACTGGATGCAGCTATCTGGAAGAAACCAAAAACCAGAGCTAACATTTACAACAACAAAAAATGATGTGTGCTCATCATTTTGCATTTCGTTTACATACATCACAGAATTGCCCCTGATGTGATCACTGGGTTTCTTTCTAACCCTGACAACTTTACAAGTGATGGAGCAATAAGTTTTAATAAAAAATAATGTGACAAATGGAGGTATGTGATTACCTCTCCAAAAAATGAATTTGGCTGATGGGAAATGGGCAGGTGTATGAAAATCCTAAAAAAATGTCACAGTATATAAATAGTAGTTGAAAAGAACAGATTTCCAGAAAAGTTCACGAGAATATGGAAAATGTTTTCAATCTATACTAATATAATAAAGAGAGAGCGCAAACCTTTGAGGCGGGTGATCTCAGGAACCACAGCACCAATCACAACACCCAATACAGCGTTGGAAAGGGCAGTTGCAGCAGAAGGACATAGGCTATGCAGACGCCCACCATATACATTTAAAAGGTAAAAGAACCGTGCCAGCAAAGTAGTCCCTTGTGGGCGTGTCTGCGTTGTGCTGTGGGCGTGACAAACGCTGGGGGCATGTGGTACGTTCCGCCCTTCATGCCATGTCTCATTTCGTGTGCTGTGGGCGTGTGCTGTGGGCGTGGGCGTATGCGGGGCGCGGGATTACGGGAAAAAAAGCGTGCTTTGTGCCCAATATTTCATTGTTTTTTCTTCCTAGGTTCTTTACATTCCAGCTCCGGGTGTCCACCCTGCTCCCTTTAAATACCCCTGCACCCCATAATCATAACCCACCCTTACTCCTTAAAATACCCCAACACCCTTAAACACTAACCCATCTTAACCCTATAAATATACCCTGTACCTCAAAACCCAAACTTATCCCTAAACCCTAATAATACCCTTGTACCCCAAAACCCAAACCTAGCCCTAAACCCTATAAATACCCCTGTACCTCAAAACCCAAACGTACCCCTGAACCCTAAAAAATACCTCTGTACCCCAAAACCCAAACCTAGCCCTGAACCCTTAAAATACCCCTGTACCCCAAAGCCCAAACCTACCCCTGAACCCTAAAAATACCCCTCTACCCCAAAACACAAACCCAACCCTGAACCATAAAAATAACCCTGTACCCCAAAACCCAAACCTAGCCCTGAATCATAAAAATAACCCTGTACCCCAAAACCCAAACCTACCCCTGAACGCTGAAATACCCCTGTACCCCAAAACCCAAACCTAGCCCTGAACCCTAAAAATAACCATGTACCCCAAAACCCAAACATAGCCCTGAACCCTTAAAATACCCCTGTACCCCAAAACCCAAACCTACCTCTGAACCCTAAAAATACCCCTATACCCCAAAACCCAAACCTAGCCCTGAACCCTAAAAATACCCCTGTACACCAAAACCCATACCTATCCCTAAATCCTAAAACTACCCCTGCACCCCATAACCCAAAACTATATCTGAAACCTTAAAATACGCAAACACCCCAAAACACATACCTCAGTACCCCAAAACATATTCCCCTATACCCATACTTACCTTATCCAAACATTTAAAAAAACAAAGCATATAAAATGTAATGCCATGCGTTATAATGGCATTGCGGAGTCATGGTACTTTTGTAATGAAAGTATGAGGAGTGATGGTATGCGGAAAGAAAGTTGCGGAATAATGGGTGTTTACCCTCCCCCGGTAAGTACATTGGTGGCACGGCAGCCCACATTTACAGCAACATACTCATATTTTTTCACCACCGATTTGAAAAATGCACAGGTCTCTCTCACTGATGGCCAGCACCGACATACACTTTTAGACACACCTCCTGCAACAAGTTCTAGAATTGCGAATTTTAGAACTGGGGAGCTAGGTTCAAATCTCGGCATCAGCTCAACATCCTGTGATTCCAGGAAAATCGCTTTGTCTCCCCATGCCTACCACAAATGAATGTGTTCTTCTGTAATGTAAATTGTGCTCATGCCATGTTGTCGAGTTCGCTTTATATAATATTGCAAGCAAAAATAAAGTAGGGAAACTCGAGTTCACACACTACTGAACACGCACTCTTAAGTGCATCAGAAGTGCACTGTGAATCGGAGCGTTTCACAGGCCTGTCACAGATAAGAAATGCTATCAAAACGAAATCCTACAAAACAATATACTACTGGCCGGCAGCAACTCATACCCGGACAACGTCGGTACGGGCTGCTAGTACTTTTATATAAAGGGTGCTGAATTGGTGGTAAAAGAGATGGAAAGATTTGGAGTGAATAGCTAAAGCAGTGAGAGTCTTAGATAATTCTGAGAGGAAGAAAATAAGGTCGAATCACATTGAATGGTTTGTCAGGTATGGATATTTAACAACATGAACAATTGTATAAATGTATTTTGTAGCATATCACCCTATTTGTATAAAAGAACCCAAACTTTCTGCAATAACCAATCAGAATAGCCTCACCCCATAGAACCTTTCTGAGAGAGCCTCAGAGCCTCAGATTTTCGTAGCTGTTGTGCAAACAGCTACTATCTCCGTAAAAAGGCCGAGCTTTCCCAGGGGAGGAGGGTGGGCGTATGGGAATCTATGAAAGTTACCAATACTGGGGAACCAAAGTTACAGGTAAGTAACTTGTTTTCTTACCCCAGTATTGGAACTTTCATAGATTCCCATGCTTTGTATCAGAGTAGCTAGCAGTAAGCCATGAAAGCACATTTTGTTACATGAATCTCATGACATGACAACAGAGCTATGTTCCTAGGAAACAACTCATAAAATGTTACCATAAAAAGAACACAATAGCTGATAGAAAATGTGATTTACAGGAAGGAGGGATTGTAGGGAAAGCTCACCTCTTATTGAAAAAGATTCCTGAGGACTGCTTGTCCAACAGCAGCGTCATCCTTCACTGTAGACTCTAGGCAGTAGTGTCTTGTGAAGGTATGTGTACTGCACCACGTAGCTGCCCTGCAGATGTCCTTTATAGGGACTCCAGAAAACAGAGCCACCGAAGATACCACTAATCTTGTAGAATGTGCAGGAACTGTCCTTTCAAGAGGTTTGCCCGCTCCTTGATGGCAGAACTGAATAGCACTGGAGATCCAGCGGGAAATGCTGGCCTTGGTTAGAGGAAATCCTTTCCGCGGAGCGCTGTAAGACACGAAGAGTTGTGAGGATTTCCTAAAGGGCTTAGTGCGCTCTAAATAGAACTTTAAACACCTTTGAACGTCCAAAGAATGCAAGGATCTTTCTGCTGGAGAAGTAGGTCGCGGAAAGAATGACTTTAAAATTAATGGCTGATTCAGATGGAATTCAGACGGCACCTTTAGGATGAACCTCGGATTTGTTTGAAGGATCATGACATCCCGCTTGAACTGAAGGAAAGGTTCCACTATAGACAGAGCCTGCAACTCACTAACTCTCCTCGCTGATGTCAATGCCAACAGAAGAGCTAGTTTCCAAGATAGGAATTTAAGGTCCGTCTTGTGGATGGGTTCAAACAGAGCTTTCATTAGCTGAGCTAACACCAAATTAAGCTGCCAAATGGGAGGCGGAGGACGGACTGGAGGATACATCCGAAACAGGCCTTTTAAGAACTGCTTGACAATCCTAGCGGACCAAAGAGAAGGACCTGAAGATGTTCGCCTGAACCTTGAGATGGCCGCCAGATGAACTTTTACAGAAGAATGCGCCAATCCAGATTTAGCCAGCAACTGGAAGTATGGTAACAACTGATCTGGAGCTGAAGTGTAAGGATGAAGACTTTGTGTCTGACACCATAGGCAGAATATTTTCCATTTTGCTTTATATGTCTTGTTCGTACTTGGAGCTCGAGTCTGAGACAAGATGTCCATACACTCCTTGGGGAGGTTCAAATCTCGGAACTCTCTGAATTCAGGAGCCACGCTGCCAAGTGAAGCGATCTCGGGTCCTGATGGAGCACTTGACACTGAGACCTCGACAACAGGGAAGGGACCAGTCGCAGGCGAATGTGATGATCCTGAGAGAGCAAGAGGAGCTCTGTGTACCAAAATTGCCTGGGCCACGCTGGTGCAATCAAGATCATTTTGCACGTTCTGCCTTGATCTTCCTGATTATCCTCGGGATTAAGGGTATCGGAGGAAAAGCGTAAAAGAATGCGCCATACCAGGCAATCGAAAGCGTGTTCCCCAAGGACCCCGGATGGTTATCCCTGCTTGCATAGAACCGGCATTTGGTGTTCTCCGGAGTTGCAAACAGGTCTATGCTCGGGGTCCCCCATAGTGAAAACACCTCCTCTAGAATGGTTTGGTCTAACTCCCATTCGTGGTTGATCGTTTTCTGGCGACTTAACGCATCCGCTGTGACATTGAGCGAACCTGCCAGGTGTTGTGCAGTCCGAGCAATCTTGTGAAGAATCGCCCAATCCCAAATTAGTTGAGCTTCCTTGGATCGAGTCTGAGATCTTGTTCCTCCCTGCTTGTTGATATAGTGCATGGCCGTCGTGTTGTCCGTCAGGCACTGAATGATTCCGAATCCGTGGCAGAAAAGCCTGCAAGACTAATCGGATGGCTTTGAGTTCCAACAGGTTGATGTGGCACTGGCGCTGACCTGGATCCCAATGTCCACTGACATCCTGGAGCACCGCTCCCCTGCCTTCTAATGAGGCGTCCGTGGTGAGAACCATGGGAGCTGGAGGAATCATGAAAGTCAAACCCTCCGCGATGTTGCTTCTCACTAACCACCATCCGCATGTCTCTTTCATCTCTGATGTGATAGTAATCCTGTCGTCCAAAGAGCCCCCTGCTTGGTACCATTGTCTGTCGAGCTGTTCTTGCAGAGGCTGCATTCGCAATCAATGGTATGCAGGATGAAATCGATCCGAGCAGGGACTTGTAGAGCCGTACTGTTATGGATTTGTTTTTTAGCAATTGGCAAGCCGAACTCATCAATTTGTTTTGAAGTTCGTCTGTTGGGTAAGCCTTGCAGAGTGTCGTGTCCAGACTTGCCCCTAGAAACCTTGCGGACCTGGACGGTTGAAGAACTTACTTGTTCTTGTTGAGCTGAAGGCCCAGGTCATTGAACAATTGAATTCATGTTGCAATGGCCTTGGAAGTTTCCTGGAAAGATGGAGCTTTGATTAGCCAGTCGTCCAGGTAGGGAAAAACTTACAGAGATTGCTTCCTGAGGAAAGCTGCTACTGGAGCCAATACTTTGGTGAAAATCCTCGGAGCAGACCGGAGACCAAAAGGAAGTACTTTGAATTGGAAATGGCTCTTGCCTACTGTGAATCGCTAATATTGCCTGTGAGCTGGGTGGATTGGGACATGAAAATAAGCATCCTCTAAATCCAGAGTCGCCATATAGTCCCCTGGACCTAGCAGACGGAGAATATCCTGGAGAGTGAACATCCTGAAGGACAGTTTTGATGAGATAAGTGTTGAGCTCCCGTAGATCTAATATGGGGCGCCATGTTTCCGTTGTCTTGCGAACCAGGAAGAACCTGGAATAAAACCCTCTCCCTCTCTGTGAGAGAGGTACAGGCTCTATCGCCCCTTGATAAAAAGCTGGTGGGCTTCGAGACGTAGCAATCCCAGATGTTTCGTTTGACTGGTGCCTGGAGCTCTGGTTGGAGGTAGGTTTTGAAACTCCAACGTATGGCCACACTGAACGATATTCAAAGCCCACTGGTCCGATGTTATAAGTCTCCAGCTAGACAGCTGGAGACTTATAACATCGGACCAGACAATGAGAAATCCTGCCCCCCACTGTTGTTATCGGTGGGGCAGGAACAGTAGAAAGAGCCGCGAGGCCGTTATTGCCTCTTGGAATTGTCTCTCCCTTTACGAGGTTGACGTCCTCTCTGCGGTTGACAAGAGAAAGATGCCGACTGGCCCTGGCGTTGGTTGGAATACTGAGGTTTGTACGATTGGGATGAATATCTTTGTTGGTTGCCACCCCTGTAAGAGGAGAAACCTCTTCCTCTCGCACCTCTAAATTCAAAGATCCCAAGGACTTTGCCGTGTCCGTATCCTTCTTAATGCTTTGAAGGGCATCATCCACATGCTTTCCGAAAAGCATTTCCCCATCGAATGGCAAGTCCAAGATCTTGTTCTGGACTTCCTGGCGAAACCAGGTCACCCTCAACCAGCCCTGACATCGTAGTACAGCTGATCCAGCCAGAGCACGAAAAGCAGTAGACGCTATGTCCATAGCACAATCTATAACCTCTGACGAGGATCTTTCTCTTTCCATCAACACCTTTCTGGCTTCATCCCTTGTTGACTCTGGAAGCTGTTCCACAAACGGGGATAGATCACACCACAACTGACGATCATACCTGCCCAGGATGGCAAGAGCATTGGCAGCACAAACTATGAGGCTGGCCATAGAGGAGAATCTCTTTCCTACATTATCCAAGTGCCTCCCTTCCTTGTCCGGAGGCGTAATAAGAGGCGTTGAAGGATTTTTCGATTTGCTTTGTGCCGCTTGAGATATGACAGAATCCAGTTTAGGTTGTCCCAGTAGACATGCTGGACTGCCTTCCGGCGCCTTATATTTCTTCTCCAGCCAGGGAAGAACAGGATTGACTGTCGCCGGATTTTGCATAACTTTAACCCCTTCGGACCACACATGTTCTATGATAGGTATAGATCGGACTGACCTCTTGTATGGTTCTTTTATTTTTAATTGTTTTTATTGAGTATTCGCAAAGCAATACAGCTCACAGAGTTATACAGACAGATGATGGTACATGTTCTGCTTTTGAGCTACAATCATATATAGGATCGAATTTTTATAGAAAACCAACATAACAGGTTCCGGTCCAGTCCTTCACGCCATCCCCACGGCAATGACAAGGAACTACAGATCATAATTAGAAAGCAGAAAAGCAAATAATGACAAAGGTCACACACTTAAGTGATACATCTGACATTAGCGAAGTAGACAATTAAGGCATCTTCAGTAGCAAGGGATACACGCTATAATGCAGTTTGCTTTTACAAGGAGGAACAGCGCAACCAAATGTTACATCATGGCAAGTCTCAATCAATTACCGCACATACAGTAGTAAATTACATTTTGCATGCATTCGCACTGTGCCGGCACAACTACGTGCGTCACCCACAGCGCCCAGTGACATAAACATACAGTTTTACGGCGACCCCATAGGTCCCACAGCATGAGGGGAGCTCACCTTGGCCCTAGCCCAAGCTAGAAACGGCTCCCAGATATCTCTGGGCCTGGAGGTGGCTGGCATTAGTTTCCAGTAGGTTTCCAGTTGCAGCTGACCATAAGTCACTTCTGTCAGCCACGCTTTAAGGGTGGGAGCCTTTTTTCCCCCCCAGCAAATCGCTATCTGTCGCTTGGCATACAATAGCAGGAGTGCATGTAGCTTCCTCATATTAGGGGCAGTTTCCCATACTAAACCCAACAGCCCTAGGTGTGGGGTGAGGGCATCCGTTCTTCCAAGTATTTGATTAGCACCTTCAAAGATTGCTTGCCAGTATTCCTGCAGCTGAGGACAGTTCCATGCCATATGTAGAAAATTAGCAGGTTCATACCCACATTGCCAACATCGCGCATCAGGTCTAAGTTTTATGCGATGGAGACTAGTCGGTGTCCTGTAGTATCTATGTAAGTACTTGAAATGCACTAGCCTCAATCTATAATTTGGGGATAGCTCAAGCAATTGTTTGCAACAGAACTCCCACTATTTGCCCGATAGTTGGGGATCTAAATCTACATTCCACAACTGAAACAATTGAGGTGTCACCACTGGAGCCTGCTCTTGCATTGCCGTGTATAATCTTGTGACCAGTTTCCGTGGTGACGCCCTAGCCAAAATATCTTGCAGTGCAACTAATGTCGGAGGGGCCTCGGGGAAATTCTCTGACAGTGCGGTGCAGGCTAATTTCAATTTGTGGTACTCAAACCGTTCCGTAAAGGACACCTCACCACCCCCTTTTGTAAATCGATTTTGGCCACTATAGGTGTGGCAGGGTATACTCAGACATGAGTCCCTTTCTCACTGCTCCATCAGGATTCAAGCAAGCCGGGCCGAAGAGGCTGAAATGCCAGAAACCGGTCCCCGGTAGCTTGTCTCCTTTCTGGTAAAGAATTGGCTTGGTAGTTTAGTCTGCCCTGTTCCCATGATGCACTGGGCCAGGGACAGACTGATTTGCATATAGCCAGGTTCTGAGCTGGGATGGGGCAGTGAGATAAATAACGGTGATGGATCAAGCCCTGATCTTTGGACTGGGTAAGAGTGGTCTGCTCAATTCAGACACTCTGTTCATCACCACCCCCTTTTGTAAATCGATTTTGGCCACTATAGGTGTGGCAGGGTATACTCAGACATGAGTCCCTTTCTCACTGCTCCATCAGGATTCAAGCAAGCCGGGCCGAAGAGGCTGAAATGCCAGAAACCGGTCCCCGGTAGCTTGTCTCCTTTCTGGTAAAGAATTGGCTTGGTAGTTTAGTCTGCCCTGTTCCCATGATGCACTGGGCCAGGGACAGACTGATTTGCATATAGCCAGGTTCTGAGCTGGGATGGGGCAGTGAGATAAATAACGGTGATGGATCAAGCCCTGATCTTTGGACTGGGTAAGAGTGGTCTGCTCAATTCAGACACTCTGTTCATCACCACCCCCTTTTGTAAATCGATTTTGGCCACTATAGGTGTGGCAGGGTATACTCAGACATGAGTCCCTTTCTCACTGCTCCATCAGGATTCAAGCAAGCCGGGCCGAAGAGGCTGAAATGCCAGAAACCGGTCCCCGGTAGCTTGTCTCCTTTCTGGTAAAGAATTGGCTTGGTAGTTTAGTCTGCCCTGTTCCCATGATGCACTGGGCCAGGGACAGACTGATTTGCATATAGCCAGGTTCTGAGCTGGGATGGGGCAGTGAGATAAATAACGGTGATGGATCAAGCCCTGATCTTTGGACTGGGTAAGAGTGGTCTGCTCAATTCAGACACTCTGTTCATCACCACCCCCTTTTGTAAATCGATTTTGGCCACTATAGGTGTGGCAGGGTATACTCAGACATGAGTCCCTTTCTCACTGCTCCATCAGGATTCAAGCAAGCCGGGCCGAAGAGGCTGAAATGCCAGAAACCGGTCCCCGGTAGCTTGTCTCCTTTCTGGTAAAGAATTGGCTTGGTAGTTTAGTCTGCCCTGTTCCCATGATGCACTGGGCCAGGGACAGACTGATTTGCATATAGCCAGGTTCTGAGCTGGGATGGGGCAGTGAGATAAATAACGGTGATGGATCAAGCCCTGATCTTTGGACTGGGTAAGAGTGGTCTGCTCAATTCAGACACTCTGTTCATCACCACCCCCTTTTGTAAATCGATTTTGGCCACTATAGGTGTGGCAGGGTATACTCAGACATGAGTCCCTTTCTCACTGCTCCATCAGGATTCAAGCAAGCCGGGCCGAAGAGGCTGAAATGCCAGAAACCGGTCCCCGGTAGCTTGTCTCCTTTCTGGTAAAGAATTGGCTTGGTAGTTTAGTCTGCCCTGTTCCCATGATGCACTGGGCCAGGGACAGACTGATTTGCATATAGCCAGGTTCTGAGCTGGGATGGGGCAGTGAGATAAATAACGGTGATGGATCAAGCCCTGATCTTTGGACTGGGTAAGAGTGGTCTGCTCAATTCAGACACTCTGTTCATCACCACCCCCTTTTGTAAATCGATTTTGGCCACTATAGGTGTGGCAGGGTATACTCAGACATGAGTCCCTTTCTCACTGCTCCATCAGGATTCAAGCAAGCCGGGCCGAAGAGGCTGAAATGCCAGAAACCGGTCCCCGGTAGCTTGTCTCCTTTCTGGTAAAGAATTGGCTTGGTAGTTTAGTCTGCCCTGTTCCCATGATGCACTGGGCCAGGGACAAACTGATTTGCATATAGCCAGGTTCTGAGCTGGGATGGGGCAGTGAGATAAATAACGGTGATGGATCAAGCCCTGATCTTTGGACTGGGTAAGAGTGGTCTGCTCAATTCAGACACTCTGTTCATCACCACCCCCTTTTGTAAACCCATAGGTCCCACAGCATGAGGGGAGCTCACCTTGGCCCTAGCCCAAGCTAGAAACGGCTCCCAGATATCTCTGGGCCTGGAGGTGGCTGGCATTAGTTTCCAGTAGGTTTCCAGTTGCAGCTGACCATAAGTCACTTCTGTCAGCCACGCTTTAAGGGTGGGAGCCTTTTTTCCCCCCCAGCAAATCGCTATCTGTCGCTTGGCATACAATAGCAGGAGTGCATGTAGCTTCCTCATATTAGGGGCAGTTTCCCATACTAAACCCAACAGCCCTAGGTGTGGGGTGAGGGCATCCGTTCTTCCAAGTATTTGATTAGCACCTTCAAAGATTGCTTGCCAGTATTCCTGCAGCTGAGGACAGTTCCATGCCATATGTAGAAAATTAGCAGGTTCATACCCACATTGCCAACATCGCGCATCAGGTCTAAGTTTTATGCGATGGAGACTAGTCGGTGTCCTGTAGTATCTATGTAAGTACTTGAAATGCACTAGCCTCAATCTATAATTTGGGGATAGCTCAAGCAATTGTTTGCAACAGAACTCCCACTATTTGCCCGATAGTTGGGGATCTAAATCTACATTCCACAACTGAAACAATTGAGGTGTCACCACTGGAGCCTGCTCTTGCATTGCCGTGTATAATCTTGTGACCAGTTTCCGTGGTGACGCCCTAGCCAAAATATCTTGCAGTGCAACTAATGTCGGAGGGGCCTCGGGGAAATTCTCTGACAGTGCGGTGCAGGCTAATTTCAATTTGTGGTACTCAAACCGTTCCGTAAAGGACACCTCACCATCTCCGTCTCCCGCAGGTGGAGGGCGGATTTTTCCCCTCTGGGTACAAATCTGCAAAAGTTTTCAATTGGGATCCACTCAGTGCCAACACCCCCCCCCCCCCACCCTCTGCCAGACAGGGCAGCATTGGGTTCCCCCTCAATGGAATTGCTGGAACAAATAACAGTGGCAATCGGGCTCTATTCTGCAACTCTCTCCAAGCACACCGCAGCATGTCAGCAGTGTCCACATCTGCTTGAGGACGCTTTGATTTTTTATAAAGGGCAACTTCCAAGGAAGTGAGGGCTACTGAATCTATTTTCCCTGCCAAATGTGGCTGGTATGGCGTACGGTGTACCCAGAAATGTAAAAATTGTGCCTGTGCACATAGCGCGTAGAGTCTCATGTCTGGGGCACCCAGACCCCCCTGCCTCAGTGGCAACGTCAAGAGGGCCCACGATACTCTGGCCTGCCCACCCCACCACACCAATGTCAATAGCTGTGTGTGTAAACATTTTAAAAAATGTGTTAGGGGGATCGGGACATTCGCAAATAGACATAAAAATTTTGGTAGGACTATCATTTTAGTCAGCACCACCCTACCCGCCACTGAGAGGGGCAGCCTGGTCCAGATCTCCACCTTACCCTCCAGCCAGTGCACCGCCCTCCCAAAGTTCATGCTCCAAATGTTCTGCTTATTTCTGCAAATCCATTTGCCTAGGTATTTGACCTCCTCTGGCTCCCAACGTAATGGAAACTCCGAATGTACCTCAGGTGTGCCATCCGTCAAAGGGAACATGACTGATTTCATCCAGTTAATGGATACACCTGATAGACCTCCGAATTTGATGAATTTCCTTAGAACTGGGTCAAGGTTTTCAGAGGGGTTCGAAATATACAGAGTGACATTGTCAGCATACATAGAAATAAGTAGACTTCTCGAGCTGAATCCTATTCCTCTATTAGTGTGTTGTTGGCGAACCCTGGCAGCCAGTGGCTCCATGGCAACTGCGAATAATAGGGGCGAGAGTGGGCACCCCTGTCTGGTGCCGCGAGTAATAGGAAAGGAGTCCGATGTCATGCCATTTGCTCTTATTCTCGCCCTCGGAGCGGTATAGAGGAGTCGAATTTGGTTTATGAACATGTGGCTGAACCCCATACGTGCGAGCACCAGGAATAGATAGGGCCATTCAAGAGTATCAAATGCTTTTGTTGCATCGAGGAAGATGGCGGCAGCTTTTATATTGGGATGAAGATAGTGCATGACCGCAAAGATCGTTCGAATATTCTGTGAAGTACATCGGCCTGGTATGAATCCGGATTGATCCGGCAGTGCCACCATTGGGAGAAGCGGTTGTAGTCTATTTGCCACCAGTTTTGCATATATTTTCACGTCAACATTAATAAGTGACAATGGACTGTAAGAATCTAAGAGCAACTCGTCCTTGTCGGGTTTCAATAAAGTGATTATTAAGGCTTCTCTCATTGAGTCTGGGAGCACACCGGTGTCCAACGCCTCGCCACATACTTCATACAGCCGAGGTGCAAGTTCTTCAGCATACGTTTTGTAGAATGCTGTGGTCAGGCCTTCGGGGCCTGGAGCTTTATTTAGCGGAAGACTTTTGATGACCTGTTTTATGTCTTCCACCGAGACAGAGAGGTCCATGTATCGACGGTGCGCATCGCTGAACCACAGCAGTGCGATTGAGTCCAAGAAGGCATGAAGGCCTTCAGGGCTCCCTGCGTGTAAAGCTGTATATAATTCTGCATAGAAGTTCCAAAATTCGTCCAGCACTGCAGCTTGACCTACCACTACTTCTCCATCCTTAGTAGTGATCATGTGTATGAATGGTGGTGACGTTGTCTTGCGAACCATGTTTGCTAACATTTTCCCTGGCCTATCTCCTTCGCCATACCGCCGGGCTTCAGCATGTTTCCCCAAAAATTTTACTTCACGGTGCGCTTCTTCAGAATATTCTATAAGTTTATCTTTCAATTCCGCAGCCACTTGGGGGGTCTGGTTGGCACAGAACCTTTATTCAAGCTCTCTAATCTGATCTTCTATTCTGGTGAGGGTACCTCTTATCGCCTTCAACACCCCAGCCTGTCTGGCTATGCATTTACCTCGGATTACCACCTTAAAGGCATCCCACAAGGAGGCCTCAGTAGGGACTGACCCAGCATTAAGAGTGAAATATTCCACAATGTCAGCTCGAATTTCCTCTTTAAATGCTTCATCTAGCAAGGCATGTTGTGGAAGCCTCCAGCTAAATGCCCAGGGGCCTGGTCTGACAGGGACCGCGCCATATGCCTCACCTCCTTTCTCCATGCAGCAATCGTGGGGGTGACAAGCCAAAAATCTAACCTGGACCAGGCAGCATGTGCATCTGATATACACGTTCCCTCCAGTACACCGGGATGTCTAATCCGCCAAATATCTATCAGGGCACCTTCTGACATCAGGTCATGTAATGCTGCACCTGCACATGGGTGTAGTGGTTTAGCAATGCCTTTCCTATCCATAGTATCGTTAAGTACAGCATTAAAGTCCCCTCCCCATATGATATTTTCGCAGTGCATTGCCGCAAATTTTGTCCATACTTCACGGAAGAACTCCGGGGAGTCTGCATTTGGACCATATATCGCAGCAAAGACCACTCTTTGAACTCCCAGTGTCCCCTTTAAGAGAACATAGCAATCCTCCGGGTCTAGATGTACCTCATGCTCTTTCCAATCTAATCCCCTTCTCAGCAGTATAGCAACTCTGTGTGCATAGCTGGAGTATATCGCTGAGTGGATGTTCGCCCATCTACTGTGTTTAAAACGCGTGGAGAGGATGGTATTCAGGTGCGTTTCCTGAAGAAAGCAGATGTCAATACTATGCCTCGCTAAATATGCATTCACTAACCGTGCTTTCCTACAATCATTCATTCCCCTGACATTCCAAGTAACAATCTTAATCGTAGCCATGTGGAGATTTAGTGAGATGTGCAATGGATCCCTGGTTTAAACTATGCATCGAGAGTGATGACCTAAGTATACACCATGGTGTGGTAGGACAGCAGCGAAGACCGGACCGGTACAACCAAACATTTCCCCCTTTCCACCCCCCACTCGCTCCAACCCCCCAATTGGGTGGAGACATACCCTTGCAAAAACCACACCAGAGTGGTGTGAACAGAACATATGGGGCTTCCCCGTGGAGGCGTGGAAGCTCCAGCATACACCCCTGTCGCTACAGGGTGGCTGGGATCATTGTTGTGGACTTAGTTCAGGGCACCAGTGAGTAACGAAACATATCAAAAAATGTACACTGCTATTATACATTACCAAACGGTCAATTTCAGCAATAACTGTATCCAGTAAATAAAGTGAAAACGAATCTGGACAGTTAGAAGTGAGAAAGTACAGTGCAGCAGCGTGTAGTGACAGCAAAATAAGGCGGCACACAGCTACCACAGAGCAATTCATAACGATAACGGTAACCGACACATCCTTAAGTGTAATACACGTGTGATTCATCAGAACGGGCGGAGAGCAGACCAGACACCCGGTCTATACCCCAGCCCGACCAGCGAGTCTCAAGTGTAGTCAATCAAGTGCGGCAACAGAGCAGCAATAATCGAGGGTCATCACAGCACAGTTTTTTGAGTGTATGGGGTAACACAGGTTCAACAATTAGCAAACAGGCAACATGACAATCATTGTCACTGAGTCAGCCATTCGTGCTTTCTCGCCCTGCAGCAGATTTCTTATTTTTGGAGCCACACACCTGTTTCGCAAATTTAAGGGCCGATTTGGCGTCAGTGAAGAAGTGTAACGTGCCATCATAAGACACCTTGAGCTTGGCAGGGTACAGTAGGGAATAAGGGATTTCGGCTTCCATCAGCAGCTTCTTCGCTGGCAAGAATTCTCGTCGTGCAGCTTGCACGTAAAGTGGGCGTAAAGTCAGGGTAGAACGAAATATGATTACCTTTATGCGTGATTTTACCCTTCTCCCTTGCCAGCTTCAGCACTGTATCTCTGTCCTGAAAGTTTAGTAATTTAGCCAAAATCGGTTGTGGTGTGTCCCCCGCTGGTGGCTTTGGCCCCAGCGCCCGGTGAGCCCGCTCCACAACGAAGACAGGTGAGAGATGAGGGTCAAACAGTCCATGTAGGAGATCCAAGATGTACACCTCCATTTTAGATATGGCAGTGGTCTCCGGAATTCCTGTAACGCGGATGTTGCTCCTCCGATAGCACGCTTCCAAATCATCATTTTTCGCTTGTATAACAGCCAGCAACTTCTCCATACTAGAAATATGTGCTTTTGTTTCTTGCTGGAATTCATGCTGCTCTGTATGTCTATTTTCCAGGCAATCCAGCCGGGTTTCATGGGCTGAGACCTGTGATTTTACTGTGTCCATTTGCGATGTTAGATTGTCCAGCTTAGCATCAATGCTTTGCAGACTTGACTGCATGTCTAACATCAGTTGGCGGAGATCAGCGCTATTATCCACATCTGTTTAACCCCCGCTTGCCTCATCAGCTTCCCCCTGTTCAGGGTTAGTCCGCTTAGCCCCATTCCGGTTTTCAAAATGTAGCTTAGGCTGTCGGGGTTTCCCCATCTTTGTCATTACAGCGTGGGTCTGCAGCTCGTGCCCCTTTCGCGTAGCAGCAGCAGCACAGACGCAGCGAGTGAGATGTAGGTCAGGGCCGGCAGATGTCATCCAGTCTATGCCCGATTTGGCTTTGAGCCAGATGTTCAGTCCAAGCGCTTTGAACGGGGTCGCAGTTGGCCCAAATGGCGCCTGAAAATATCCCCAGCTATGATCAGGTCTGGTCCGGCAGGTCGCCCGAAATGAGGGAGGGCCAAAGGTCAGGTATGTCGCCGCTGTCTGCGGGTCAGCCGGTATATAACTTGTCAGGGCGGAGAGCACCCGAAGCAGGGTCAC
The DNA here is from genome assembly GCF_964263255.1 of Lissotriton vulgaris. Classification (NCBI taxonomy): domain Eukaryota; kingdom Metazoa; phylum Chordata; class Amphibia; order Caudata; family Salamandridae; genus Lissotriton; species Lissotriton vulgaris. Next base: position 545,721,704 of record NC_141699.1, on the reverse strand, counting down.
AGCATACGTCGCAGGGAGGCCCGGTTCGCACCACACCACACAAAATGGCGTCCCTCCAATTCAGCCTCGCAGTCTATGCCAGTGGTGTAATTGGCCCCCCAACCTTCATGATCGCATCGCCGCCTCTCACCGCGTCCTCCTCACTGCCCACACACCTCTCTGATCCCAACGAGCGCTTCCCGCCCCAGATCCGGGTCGTCTCTAGACCTTCGGTAGCGCGAGACGCTTCTCTGACCAGAAAGTCAGGAAATGGCGCAGCCGATATCTCCCTGCCTCAGCCGCCACGCATGTTTCTGTTATCGCCTTTGCTCGGTTCAGGCGATGCGTCCCTCCGACTGGAGCCCCCACAGCCAGCGATCTCCTCCGAGTGTTTCTCACCACTGTACAGTCCGGCCTCCGCTTCTTACATTATTAGTGCTCACCTTTGGTCATACATCCACCATCCCAAAGTCCATCGCCCTCCAGGAGCGGGCCGCGTAGCTCCAGCGCCAAAGTTCAGTGGTGGTCTGCGATTGCAAGCAGGCCTCGCAAGCAGGCGTGCCGCCGTCCTCCGCGACCACAAGGGCGGGCGCCCGTGTCAGCCGGGTCCGGTCAACTATTCTTCCAACGGCGGAGCTCCTCAGCAGCTGTCCCGGTCGCCAGAATTTGGACAGGTGGTGCCCCAGTGCAAGAAGAACATAGGGCAGGCAGTTCGGTGTCCTGAGGTCCGTCCGATGTAGGATACATTTTAGGATAAAGGCCACAGCTGGCGGAGCTCGCTCACAGAGCGGCCATTTCGCTGCCTGGCTAGCTACGTCCCCTTGTAAGGTTCTTTAAAGTCATAGAGGAAGCAGTCTGTCTGCACCGCTGTGATCGGCAGACCAAATCTTTTAGATGCCCTCTCCATGAGGTTATGGAAACCCCCAATGTCAGCTGGTGGACAGGTAGCCGAATCCTGCCCTGCCACATCCGGATCTTGAGGCCTACTATCATCATAATCCATATCAGGATCATGCGTAGGATCTTCCTGAACATTTTCATCAGAAGAAACATCATCCACAACCTCCTGGGTTTCCTGTCTGGGTTCCGGTTCCACCATTCGTGGGGTCACCATTGTCACAATGATTGCAGGAGCTAGAGGTCTAACAGGAGAAGGAGGGCGCTCCTGTTGCATTACAAGTTGAGTTGGAAACCTATTTCTATAATCCTGCAACATCAATTGCAAATCCAATACTAGAGAGGATGGCATGGCCACCATGTCCTGTCCAAAGGTTTGAGGAGGTCGGCTTTGCTGGATATATTGGTGTTCATAGTATTCTTCAGTGTCCGTATCCTGACACTTCACATTTAAGTCTGAGGGACTGTAGGCATCCCGATAAGGATTATCATCCTCCTCGTCATCAGACTCCTCATCCAACAGCATAGTAGGAGGCAAAGGTGTTACTCGCCTGGGAGAAGTCATCTCCAGCGTTATTTGCTGCTTTCGCATGGAAATGTGGATTTTTTGAATCGTCGACGGAGTCGTCATCAACGGAATCGTCGGCTTAATCGTCGTCGATGGAATCGTTGAAGGAACCGTCGAAGGGAGAGATGGATCTCGACGACGGAGCCTTCATCGTCGACGGTGGATTGATAGTCGACGGCACCGTCGACGAACTCGTCGTCATCAACATTACAGCAGACGTCGTCGACGTCGACATCGTCGTCGTCGTCCTCGACGCAGCCGTAGACACTACTCTCGTCGTCATCATGGTCGACTTCGAGAATACAGCCATCGTCGCCGAGCAGGAAGGCACCTTAAACGTCGGCGAAGCCATCATCGTCGACGCTACTACCGTCGACGGTCCCGTCGACGGAGCTACATGAGAAGACAGGCTTTTCTGAGAAGAAGTCGTCGACGTACCTGCTGATTTCGTTGTCGACGGATGCTACTTTTTGTCAGGCTTTCCATCCTGAGAGACAGCAGCCAGTGCCTTGCTCTCCTTCGCTTTTTGGGACGGTTGTGAAGGAACAGAAGCATCCTTTTTCACCTTCTTGGCTGTGTCCACCTCAGCAGCCTGTCCCAGCCTCTCCTTTTCACCTCGGTGAGGAGATTTAATGGGACTAGCCCTCTCAGACCTATCAGAGATCTTATGATGGGCTTGGACAGGGGCCCCAGAAGAAGTAGAGGGAGGAGACCTACCCCTTCTTCTGGATTTTCTGGAGGATGTAGCCGATGAAGAGTCCTCCTCATCCGAAGACAGCCCCTCCTTTCGTGACTTCATTTTCTGTAGCCAAGTCTCTCAATGTTTTTGTAGAAAAAGTTCTACAGATCTTGCAATCAGTGGCCTTGTGGTCTGGATACAGGCAATAGATGCAGTCATCATGCTTGTCCTCCACAAAAAGTCTCTTTTTGGCACAGGTAGCACAGGCCCTGAACAAAACCTTCTTCTCCTTATCAGACATTGTAGAAGAATCAAGTTGAATAGAAAGAAACTGAGCAGAGCCCAGTGGAGACTCCCTAGCACAACGTGCGGTAGAAAAATCTGAGGCTCTGAGGCTCTCTCAGGAAGGTTCTATGGGGTGAGGCTATTCTGATTGGTTATTGCAGAAAGTTTGGGCTCTTTTACACAAAGAGGGTGATATGCTACAAAATGAGATGAGGTCTAGGCCTGATTTTCTCTTTTGTACCTATGGTTATAATATGTTTTTATTTACAGAGGCTCCCATTGCGACGACGGGGAATGATACAAAGCATGGGAATCAATGAAAGTTCCAATACTGGGGTAATCTAACATGGGGCCCAGGTCTTTCGCCGACTTGTCTCTGGCTTTCTCTTTGTGTGATAAGCATGAGTGACTCACTTCAGAATATGATACATTTACATTTTCAACAGATATATATCAACAGGCGGAATATACTAACCTGTTCAATTGATGTTTTCAGAGCTGCTTCATTTTGCTTCTGCACAAGGACATCAGAAATAGGTCGCTGGAGTAAATTAAAAAGAATCCCGTAACATGTACAAAAAGACAAAATAATGCATACTCCTCATATTACACATTGCTTTCACAAATCAATCAGTTTTTATCTGTGTTGATTACATGGTGTTTGAGGCCCTTGACCTCTTTCTCATTGTTTTTTTTAACTTGTTTTTATTAAAACTTCGAGGACAAAAGACATACATGTACATTTTCAGGATCTTATAGGCAGTATACAGCCAGCGATGTTAACATGTCGTATCATGTTTACGTAAAAGCTGTCTATTTGTGAGCGGCATTACACATCCATTATAACAATGCAATTTTCTGTTTATGTTTTTAAACTATTTTTCATTGGTGATAGAGGCATGAGTGAAGGCCAAGCAATACATTTAAGAGCTTGGTTATGTCAATACCACCACGAGGAATTAATCTCACTGATGGGAAATTGAGAAATATATGAGCACTTAAAAATTTGTCTTGGCATACCAATAATCTTTAAAAATAGCACATGGGGGGCGTGGCCAAGATGGCGAGGTGAGCAGTCGCACTCTCTGCGAGCTCCCAGGAAACCTGGACCCCTGAGCCCCGTTTTGACGCTTATCTCCCACCGAGGGGCTTCAATCGGACAGCGGGGGCTGCGGTACTCCTGGTGATTCACTGTGAGCCCACAGCAACCTTGGCGAGCGCAACAGAGGAGCTCCGCGGCAGGGGCCGGTGCCGACGCCGAGGGCAAGGGAGGCCGAGACCTGGAGCATGCCGGGACACTAGGCAGCGGTTCCGCGTCAGGAATCGAACAGCAGCTCGGTGGACTGAGCTTGGGGGCCTCCGCGGAGCCGCAGGACGGAGCAAGGAGCACGAGAACAGTGAAGCGGCTGGAAGGGCCCGGTGGCGTCGCAGGTATTCCCCCGCAGGCGTAGAGTTGGTACGCGAGGTCGGGGACGCGGCCTAGAGGCGGAGCGGCCGCACTCATCATAACGGGCCGGGAGATCGTGGCGCCAGCCATAGACGACATAGAGGTGCCGGGCTGGTGGCGGCGGGGCGGTCGGAAGGACACGGACCTCCCGGGACAGCAAAGGCAAGTAGAGTACTGTGGGGAGTGAAGGCCCCGATCAGACCCCGACATAGGTGTTAGGACCCACTGAGACGCGCCCGAGAGGGAGGCCGGTCCACACGCTGACGGCCGGCGGCGGCCATGGGGCCCCACGCGGATAACCTGGCCTCGGGGAGGTACGGAGGTGAAGCACCGACGACAGCACACGGTCTGTTAGCGGCCGAACGGAGCTGGGAGCCGAGCGGAGGAGAGGCCTGAGGCGGATGCCTTCGAGCGGCCTGGAAGACCTGGAGACCCCGACCGCGGTAGGCCAAAGCGCGGCGCTCATCCCGACGCCGCAGGCGGAGTGCTGGTGAGGCCTCAGACGGGTTCCTAAACCCAAGGTGCGGCTGCAGAGGCCTCGCGGCAGCACTGGAGTGAAATGGCCGACGGGAGGCGGATACGTGAGGCCGGGGACGCGGCCTATAACTGAAGCGGGCAGGCCACTGACCACACGCGGTCACGGTTACTGGAGGAAGGCAGGTGAGAGGTCGCCACCAGCGAGGGGAGCTCAGGGGCATGGTTGCACAGCACCGGAGGGTGAAGTAGCCCCGTGATCAGGATCGCGACGAGAAGAGAGAGTCCGGTGGGAGACCGCGTGGGCGGCCTGTATGCGCCGCGATCAACGACGAGCCATAGTACGCCTCAGCAGGCTTGGTTAGGCTCCCGGGGGCTGCGGGGTGCGGCTGATTGCGGGCTCTTCGCTCCAGGACATTGGCAACCAAGTGGTCGAGGCACCAGGAAAGAGCGACTGGGCCCGCTCCCCCTCCCCCCCCCCCCCCCACCCCCCCCCACGTGTGTCATGAACGGACCACTGACCGATTGATTGGGGGTCGCCGAAGTTAAGCATTGACCTAGCACACTCTTGGCTTCTGGAAACGTCCAGAGAACAGACGGAACTGGCCTGTGAGGTGTCCACATCTGCGATGGCCAATAACAGAGGGAATAAGAAAGGGGACTGAACATTGCCGGAGATGATGAGCAGGGGGGCAGCGAAACAAGATAAGGGGCAACAATCCCCTGGATCTTCACGAAGCTCGTTGGAAGCAGGGGACAGAGAGCCACTGGTTACTAGGTCCTTCCTGGAATCGCTCTTCAGTTCCCTACGGGATGATTTTCAGATGCTAAAACAGGAAGTGGCCGGAGAAGTCCGGGAAGTGCGGAGAGAGGTCGATAGCCTAGGTGAAAGGGTTGCTACCATGGAAGGATCAGGGCACTCCAGGGATGAAGACATTGGACAATTGCAGCAGGAGGTGCTACGCCTGAGGGAACAACAGCTAGACCTCCAAGCGCACAATGAGGACCTTGAGAACCGGCCCCGCTGAAAAAACATCTGAGTCCGGGGGGTGCCATCCAGGGAGGAAGGAGAGGATGCTGCTGGATATCTGCAAGGCTTATTCAGGGAGATACTGGGTGAGTCGGAGGACTTCCCTATACGAATAGACAGAGCGCACAGGGTGGGCGCGACACGCCGGACCTCAGCGCCCCCGCCTGATATACTGGCCTTCCTACCGGACTTTCCGCTTAAGGAACAAATCCTGCGTGAGGCACGGAAACAGCAGTCACTGCAATTCCAGGGGCATCCGGTGGCTCTCTATCAGGACTTGTCGACAATCACACTTCAAAAATGAAGAACAATTAAAATCGCGACAGACTTCTTGAGGTCACATGGGACGCAGTACTCCTGGGGTCGCCCTTTTCGACTCATCTTTCGGTGAAACGGCATCCTGCATCAACTTCGGTCCCTTCAGGACACTTGTGAGGTACTGGGGATCACCGCGACAGATGAAGATGCGCACACACCACGCCATAGGCGGGCTACTAGAGAAGGCTGGCAGAGAGTCCCTGATCATCAATCCTAGGCCGGACTCGCCCACTATCCGAGCTGGCATGGAAGGGGCTCTGCAAGAGGCGGCCGGGGACGCAGTCCCGAGTGAGGTTGCACTTACGGCCTAAGATGGCGGCGCCAGAGATATGGCGGCCGGTGTTCTTGCACTGGTGGCTTGAGTGAACTCCGGGGGAAGATCGACACAGCTTCTCAACATTGCAGGTTTAGGGGTCCGGGGGAGGGGGGTGGCGGGTGGGAGTGCAGTGGCTGGACGTCTACTTCTATAACTTTCCACAGACTTGTCCTCTGAGGCTCGGACTGGGACAATGGAGTTCTGGGAACAGTTGGGGAGATGGGATGGTGGGGGAGAGGGTGGTTGGGGTGGTTCCGGATTTGGATTGGGGAGGGAAGTTGGGGAAGTTGGGGATTGGGAGTTCGGGTGGGGATCCGGGAGTTGGGAAGGGTCGTCCAGTGCACCGCGCAGTTACTAGCTGCTTTGGCGGCATTCATACACCTTAGTTTGCCCGGGTGGGGAAGCTACGCACTCACTTACACTTTCTTCTATGCCTTGCAGCTTCTGGTAGCTTTACGGGTGCTCATACACCCTGCCTTGCCCGAGCGGGGCCTTAACGCTTTTACCTACACCTTCCTCTATGCCTCCTGACACTTTTAAGGTGGTGACTCTGAATGTCAGGGGTTTGAATAACCAGGTCAAACGACGGGTGGTGCTTTCTCTCCTGGAGAACACGCGTACAGACATATGTCTCCTTCAGGAGACACACCTGCTGCCACAGGACACACACAGGCTGCGCTCACATAAGTTCCCGTCACAGTTCTTCTCTTCCTGTACCACTAAGACGGCGGGGGTGGCGATACTGGTAGCCAGACACTTTAAAGGGGATATCCTTCACAAACTCACAGAACAGAAAGGCCGACTGTTAGCATACCGGTTTAGGATTGGAGGTCTTACTTTCGCGATCGGGTCCCTGTATAGCCCTAATGAACGGAAGGAACGATTCCTGCAATCGGCGATTGTAGATATCACCGCCTCGCAAGATAGACACATTATTCTCGGTGGAGATTTTAACATGGTTTTTGACTCGGCCATAGACAGGTCGGCGCAACGCTCCACGCAGGCCGGGGAGTTCTCCTCCGGATGTAGGGCACAGCTGTCGGAGGTAGACTTACTAGATCTTTGGCGGCACATGCATCCCACAGACAGGGGATATTCGTATTATTCCCACGCACACAAAACGTATGCCAGGCTAGATCATCTCCTGGTCACGTCTCCAGTGCAGGCATTGGTCTCGGGGTCGGACATGGGAGTGTTATCTTTATCGGATCACGCCCCGGTCCATGCCACTTTGTGTTTGCCGCCGGCAGCTAGTCCTCCCAGAACATGGCGCCTCCGCGACACCCTGCTACATAGGAAGGTCAATCATTCAATCAATCAAAGACATTTGTTGAGCGCACTACTTACCCGGAGGGTCTCAAGGCGCTTGGGGGGGGGGGGGGGGGGGGGGTGCTGCTACTGCTCGAACAGCCAGGTCTTGAGCTTCTTCCTGAAGGAGAGGTGGTCTTGGGTCAGGCGCAGGTCGGGAGGGAGGGAGTTCCAGGTCTTGGCGGCCAGGTAGGAGAAGGACCTTCCTCCTGTTGTCGCTCTTCGGATGCGTGGGACGGCGGCGAGGGCGTGGTTGGTCGATCGGAGGTGGCGTTTGGGAGCGTAGAAGTTGAGGCGGTTGTTGAGGTAGCTCGGGCCTTGGTCGTGTAGGGCTTTGTGTGCGTGGGTGAGGAGACGGAAGGTGATTCTCTTGTTGACGGGGAGCCAGTGCAGGTCTCTCAGATGTCCGGAGATGTGGCTGCGTCGGGGGATGAGTCTGGCTGAGGCGTTCTGGATCCGCTGGAGTCTCTTCTGGAGCTTGGCGGTGGTTCCGGCGTAGAGGGCGTTGCCGTAGTCCAGTCGGCTGGTGACGAGGGCCTGGGTGACCGTCTCCCTGGTCTCGGTGGGGATCCACCGGAAGATCTTCCGTAGCATGCGCAGGATGTTAAAACAGGACGCGGAGACGGCGTTGACTTGTCTGGTCATGGAGAGGGAGGAGTCCAGGATGAAGCCCAGGTTGCGTGCGTGGTCTGTCGGTTTGGGTGCGGTGCCCAGGGCGGGGGGCAACCAGGAGTCGTCCCAGGCGGAGGGCGAAGGTGGTGGTGAACCACATCGAAGACGCGATCCGGGAGTATCTGACCCAAAACGATAACTCTGACACCACCCGGGCAACGCAGTGGGCGGCCTTGAAAGCAGTCCTCTGGGGGGAATTTTTGGCGATCTCCTCTGCTGAAAACAAGGAGCAACAGGCCAAGAGGGAAGAACTCACCAAGCGGGTTGGCGAGCTTGAACAGATACACCGCAGGACAGGGGCCCCCAGAATTTGGCGGCAGCTTAAGGAGGCGAGGAAACTCCTGGCGGCCCTGGATTTCGACCGCGCGGAATATGCTGCACTCCGGCTGCGCCATACCTATTATACAGGGGGGGACAGTTGTGGCAGACTGCTGACCAATAGGCTCCGAGCAGCGTGCCAGAGTCAGCTGGTGAAGGAGATCTCTGACCCCACAGGGGCGGTGGTGACGGAAGACGCCCACATAGCGGACGTATTACGCAGGTTCTACGCAGATCTTTATGCTGGTGAGCCACCGGATGAGACAGCTATGTCCACATACCTGGACTCGGTCACCCTACCCTCCCTGGATCCCTTGCAGGCGGAACACTTAAATCGGGATATCCGAATAGAGGAGGTGATCTCTGCCATCGCCAGGCTTAAACATGGCAAAGCGCCAGGCCTGGATGGATACACCTCGCTTTTTTACAAAACGTTCTGCACGTCACTAGCCCCAATCCTCACTCGTCTTTTTAACTCGTTCGCCGACCCAGGGCCCATTCCGCCTGATCTTCTGCGGGCTTCCCTCACGGTTATCCCCAAACCCGGGAAAGACCGGAAGCATTGCGGATCTTACAGACCGATATCCCTTCTGAATGTAGATTTAAAATTATACACGGGGATCCTCGCCCGACTAGCCCCTCACCTACCCGGTCTTATAGACCCAGATCAGGCCGGTTTTGTCCCGGGAAGGCAGACGGTCGACAACACCAAGAGGATCGTCCACCTGTTGCAGAAAGCCTCCCAGATCCCGGGGGAGAGAATGATGCTGGCGGTGGACGCGGAGAAGGCGTTCGACCGGGTGCACTGGCCTTACCTAGAACGGATCCTGGTGAAGGCGGGCATAGGAGATAAGTTTCGCTCCATGATCCTTAATTGCTACAGGCTGCCAACTTTTGTTTTTTTTTTTCACCCTACACATTGTTGGATTCTTGTAAAGCGCACTGTTACTCTACCCGAGTGTCCTGGCGCTGTAGACCGCTGGGGAACCCGTCCTGGTTTTCCCTGTGAGATGGTCCCTTTCTGGGTATCTGCAGGGTGAAACCAGGCATCCCCGGCGTCTGTGGGGGGCCGTTGTAGAGATGAGGCAAGCTTAATGCCCAGAGTTACCGAGTGTGTTCCCTGGTTAGAGTAGGCACTGAGGCGAGAATTATCGAATCCGTTGACCCCTGGTCCACGACCCTGCCGGGTCGGGAATTGAACCCTGGTCCCGGGCCGTTCTCTGCTTACAGGTCTGCCGCCTCTAACCAGTGAGCCATACCTCTCCACCTAACCAGTGAGCCATACCTCTCCACTGCTGTGGTTCGCGTGAATGGTTATAATTTGAGGAGCTTCAACATCGAGAGAGGTACCAGGCAGGGATGCCCGCTCTCGCCCCTGCTCTTTGCCCTTTATATGGAACCGTTCGCCCAACGGGTGCGTGACAATCCGGCGGTGACGGGGGTGCGGATGGGAGGTTTCAAGCACGCTATAAGCCTCTACGCGGACAATGTCATTTTATCGCTTGATGAACCCCGGACGGCCCTGCCGGCCTGCATCGAGAAGCTGGCCTCCTTTGGTGCGGTCGCGGGTTTTAAAATGAACATGGAAAAGTCGGTGGCTCTGGATATCTCCCTTGAGCCGGCCACTAGGACCTACTTACAAAACCAATTCCTCATGCTTTGGTCATCAGAGGTGGTGCCCTACCAGGGGATCCAGCTGGCCCCCACCTTACCGGCCATGGTGTCAGCCAACTACACAGCCATAGGCACAAAGATCAGAGAGGAATTGGGACGATGGAATTGCGGCACTCTCTCCTGGTTGGGCAGGATAGCCGCCGTCAAAATGACGGTCCTGCCCCAGGTGCTTTACCTGTTCCGGGCCCTATCGCTCCAGCCACCAGTCGGGTGGATCCCGCAACTACAGGCGGACCTCTCGCGCTTTATCTGGCAAGGCAAAAAATCCAGAATGCGCAGGGCTCTCTCAATGTTAGCCCCAGAGGCGGGAGGACTGGGAATACCGGACCTCCATAAGTACTTCCAAGCAGCACAGTTGCGCTATCTGGTTGAATGGAGTAGGTGGGAGTCAGATAAGCACTGGCTCTTCCAGGATCAGGCGGTGACGGGCCGGCCCCTACAAGAAATCCCATTTCTGCGCCGGCCTCACCGGCCCAAGAATCTGTACGCCTCCTTTGTTACAAGGGTGCCCCAGCGGGTCTGGGAAGCTACCAACCTCGCGTATAGACTCACCTCGTTCCCATCACCACTCACACCGTTGGTGGACAACCCAGACTTTACCCCGGGGATGGAAAGGGGAGCCTTCACACACTGGAGGCGGGCGGGGTGTAGAGCCCTGTGTCACATGTATAGCCCAGAGGGGGTCGTCCCCTTCCCGCAATTTTGCCAGGAGTTTTCACTCCCTGAAGCCGAGAGGCACCGCTATATGCAGGCTCGCCACTGGGCTCTTCAACCACAGGTGCGGGAGAAGGCCGATAGACAACTGCTCTCATACGAAATATGGCTTCTGACGCGCACATCGGACTCGAAATTGATCACGGATCGCTATAGGCTATTACAACCACCTTCTACACACCTCTATAATCCAGGGAGAGAACGCTGGGAACGGGAGTTGGGTAGGACACTGAGTCCTAAAGAGTGGGAGCAGATATCCTATAGGGCAAGGCACTCGGCGTACCACATGGGCCTCACTGACACACTAACTAAGGTCTCCACCTATTGGTACTATACGCCGGAGCGGGTTCACGAACTGGACCGTAGCAAGGAAGAAACCTGTTGGAGAGGGCGCGGGCACCGGGGCACACTGACACACATTCTATGGGACTGTCCGCTTCTAGAAACCTATTGGAGGGAGGTGCTAGACGAAATTGATTCCCACTTTGGCATTGAATTAGCACGCTTTCCCGCGTACACCCTGTTAGGGCTCTCGAATGGACTGATGTACCCACTCAGATTCCGCAGGGGTAGGCAGATAGCCATCGCACTAGGATCAGCGGTCCAAAACATCCTGATACATTGGCGCACCACCACGACACCCTCTATCACAGGCTGGCTCCATAGATTATGGCACGTGCAAGGCATGGAGAAATTGTCGCTCACAGTAGCGGGGGATATAGAGCAACTTCATGAGATTTGGCAACCATTTCACTCCTTGCTGTTTACAGAATTTAAAGAACTTACTTGTCCCAAATACCTCCGCCTATTGCGGCTCACGAGCACAGCGGCGCCAGCCCCTTGACTTGATGGGAGATTCACTTCCCCTGTAGGAGGCGACTTTGGTGAAAGACTTGGAAAGGGTCTGTGCACTGGACGAAGGGAGGAGAGGGGGAGGGGGGAGACGGGGACCTGGGAGTTGGGAAGTGGGGTTTTGGGGGGGGGTGTTTGCAATAGAAATGTAATTTCATACTGCAACAATGCATATCACTCACTGCTGTGATGGACTGGCACAAACGAATTGCACCTGATAGATCTTCGCGGTGGGTGCGGCTTTGTCCGCACTAACAAGATGCTTCATGCTGATGTATGTTTGGCTTTGTATGTTGTGCTGAATAAAATACTTTAAACTTAAAAATAGCACATGGGGGAGGAGCCTAGCCTGCAACCATGATGGCCGCCTAATCCTTCGGCTCCGCCGATCCTTTCGCTTCCCTCCCGTACCGTGACCTATCCTGCCAGCAATCCTGCTTCCGAGTCGAGTTTTCGGGTCCGGGAGGTGACCCCGACTCCAACGGTGTGTTTCTTTGCGCGCTCCCTGCGGTGGACGCGGCGGGGTGTCCTCGCCTTCTCCCCGACGCTGCCTGGCGCTGACCGGGTCTTTGTTCCTCGGGGTCGGCCGGCCTCACCCACAACAACAGCGGCCATTGTAGACGGGGCCGAGCCGGCCGAAGGAGAGCAGCGGCTGCATTGTGTCTCTCCGCTGTTGTGTCATACTCTGCTCCGCTCTGCTCGTCTCTGCGCTGGGAACATATCAGCTGCGATCGCAACATTGTATCATCGCCTCAGCTTGTGGATGCCTCTGTTTGCTTCTTGTCCCGCTCGGTGATGAGGTGAGAGCCATTTTAAAAATCGAGCATTTGAAACTTGTATTTCACGATCCCGGGCTGCAACTGATGATACGGCCGCTGCTGACGCCACATTTGCACCTGCATAGTGAAAAATGGACTGTGCTCCCTTTGTGCCCCCGGCCCGGCAGTGCTACATGGAGCACCGGCGAGGTGGTCAGCTCTTTGATGGAGACGTGGATGACCAGTCTCGTGGGCTGATACGAGTCTCCGAGCCCCGTGTGCAGGGGTCTGCTGCATCCTTCCCTCCTGAGGCACCATTGCGGATTGCGGACATTCTGAGAGCCCTGGGTAATTTTCGAACTGCTTTACGCGACAACGCCTGTGATCTGGGGAACCGTCTGGATGCTGTTCTCTCTGTTGTGCCCTCGACTGACCGAGCATATCCTCGATTGCGGGACACTGCGCCACACCTTGTGTCCGACTTCTGTGGACTGCCTACCCAGGTGTGCTCGGAGGCGTTGGAGGTATGCGATCCCGATACCCCCGAGATGCTGACTGCGATGGTGATGCAGTGGTCAGATGTCTGTGTGCTTGTGCGGTGGATGGGGTCTCATCTTCGGACGCCATGTTTGGATATTACTTTGTGGTCTATCGGAGACACTTACTATTCTATTTTGCAGCTGATGCTACTGCTCTGGCCGACCGACCGTAGAGGATTGCTGCACTGCAATGCCCTCTTTTGTACTATTGTTGCACACATGGCTTTGAGATGGACGGACCTTGGTGGACGGCGTCCTGTCTTGTTGTGGTCTTTTTGTTCGCCCATCTCATCCAAGATGGCTCCGGGACAGCTGGACTTCGTCGGTACATCGGATCGCAGGGGGCAGGGTTGAGGACGCTCCCCCTCTCTTGGACTGCGGTAGCTTGCACTGCTGGGACTTCGGAGGATAGTCGGGGGAGATAAATGCTATTTTCCATTGGTTCGGGGTTCCGGGGATGGGCGGCCGAGAATGTGCATGATGACTGTCCGGAGTTCATACGTATGGCCCTCCTCCGGTTTTATATGATTCTTTTCTTTCTTCCTTTCTTCTATGTCTGTATTTCGGGTACTCTTTTTTGGGCGATAGACACACTGCTAGGGGGGGGGGTAGGACGTAGCCTCTGCATGCGTGTAGGGTGGGGGGTGGGGGGGTGGGGTCTTATTTTGTCCGTTTCAGTTTCTATGGGCCTTATTTTTTCTCTATTCTTAAAATCTTTTCCTTTCTCTGCTTTTTCCTTGGGTCAGTAGGGTGGTTCTGAGTGAGGGGGGCAGCGTCTGGCATGCAATATATTTTGTTATTGTTTATCCTGTTGTACCAACCCTGTGCCGCTACTCTGATTATGCTTGCTTGTTGGGTCTCTTCTGGTGGACGTTGCCTCTCTTGTCATTGGTGGATTGTTTGGTCTCTGATCCTTCTTAGTTCTTATACTTTGCAATACACTTTCAAATTTTTTTTAAAAAACAACCTTAACTTCTCCTTTTTCTCGGTAGAGCGAAGATATCCTTGTAACTCATGCTGTTGTTCTATTGTATTGATGTACTTCAGAGTCATCCTATAGCTTGCTAAATTGCTTAAATGATGTCGTGGCCGGCCGGACGGTTGTGGGCCCATATTTGTTTTGCTGGTACCGTGCAATAAAAGTTTTAAAAATAAAAAAAAAATAAAAAATAGCACATGTCAGAAACAAGCCATGACATTCTGGGAAAAGTTTACATTACTATCATATACAAACTGGGGATTAAGTATGTCATATGAGGGGGCGTGGTCAGGCGCCAGCGAAGATGGCCGCCTAAGACCCGAGCTCCGCCCAGACCGAAGCTGTCCCCGCGAACATCCGCCTAACACCCTGGCCAGGGCGCTTCTCCATCAGCGCCCTGAACCCCTTATGCGTGGCACCCTCGAGTTGTGCGGAGAGCGGAGCTTTACGGCCCGGCGCGGCCGAGTCGCGACCATCCTCTAGCCGCGACGGACCTGGGGCTTGCTGCCTGGAGCCCCTGAGCCGGGAGCCACCAAAATCGAGGCCCCGGCTTGGGGCCTAACTTTCACATTTGGTCCTGAGGAGGACCGACTGCCCACGGAGCCTGCTGCTGCATTGACGCCCGGGCCACGCCTCTGTCGGCCTCCTGGAGGGCCCGGGTGATGTGAGGAGACGGGGGAGCGCTGGCCCCCCGGGGGCACAGATTTTGATCCTTTTGGCCCCATTTTGCGGCTCCCCGTAGGAACCGGGCCTGGAAGCAGGGGGCCGCGGAGAGGTCCTGGTGGGGCTCACGGGACCCTAGCGAGCACCCCCAACCTGGGGGGGGCTCCCAGATCTGCAACACAGCAGCGGTGACTGAAGTGGTGGAGTGAACGGACCAGCAACACAGAGAGGCATCGGTCGGGTCCCGCTGGAGTGCCCCGGGGGCACAAGGCGCCTGCAGCGCGTGACTGGGCGTGGACGGCCCCAGACCCAGGAGCATGGGCACTGTCGGAGGTGAGGGAGCCCGGGAATAGCGTGAAGGCCCTTTGTTGGTGCCATGTGCGTCTGGTAGCGGCGGTGTGGACTTGGGCCCCTGGCGGGCCTTTTCCTGGAGCTGTGGCGCACTGGGCCCATGGACGGTTTGTTGAAGTCTGTTGGGGACCGGGCGAGGACGCCCCTGCTTGAGGTCGGCACGTAAGGGCCGAAGGTGGTGAAAAGTGCAGTCGCGGGTCCGTGTACAGGTGGTGAGTGGGGGTCCTCCCTGCCGTAGGAAGGTGCGGGCCGCGCATAGGGGAGGCGGAGGCGCCGGAGATCGCTGTTGCCGTCGTGCGATCCGTCGGACCCGGTGGCTGGGCTGCGGGGGCGCTGCCTGCGCTCCCCCAGGCTCCCTGAACTCTGGGTATCGTAGCGCTAGCTTGTTTATTGCACCCTCAGCATTTGTGCTCTGCATTTTGGTGACGCTTACTAGCATTCTCATGCCCACATCACGCGAGTGATTTTTATTCATTTTTATTTTCATTTCAGCTGCGCGAGTTACAAAGCAAATTGCCTGCTGCGCTTGTGATTATTGTTGTCTCTGCCCGCTTGTAAGTTTAGCTGTGCCTCTGCCCACTTGCATGCTTCTTTTCCCTGATTGCCGATCTGGTAGTGTTTGTGTTTAGGACTTCCGGCCATTATGTTTGTTGTTGTGCCTACCAGCCCGCCCCTCCACCACGATCACACCTCCCTGCGGCCCCTCCCTCGCTCCGCCCCTCCTCTCTCCATTTATAACTGATGCCCCAACGCGCAGCGTCCACGCGCGGCAGCCGCGCCAAAGGTGCGCCAAAGGTAAGCCCGTCTACGCCCGTCCGCGCCAAGCCCGCGCCCAGCGCCAGACCCCCTGTCCCCCGCCCCACCCACCCCACCCGCATCACATACGACGCCCCCACCCTCTTAGCCCTAAACCCCGGCCGTCTCCCAAACTGCGCCCAAGCCGCTCCTGGACACACCCATGGACACTTCACATGCAACTCCTGCAAGTATGACGGCACCAAGACCAACTCCTCATCCACTAACACCAAACAGAGATCTGACACCAACCACCTAAAATGCATCCTGCTCAACACCCGCTCGGTCCACAGACACGCCATCGACCTTTGGAATCTACTAGACACCATCTCTCCGGACGTCGCCTTCCTAACAGAAACATGGATGAACGCCTCCTCAGCCCCAGACATCACCATTGCCATCCCGGAAGGCTACAAGATCATCCGTAAGGACCGCACCAAGCAAACAGGAGGAGGAATCGCCATCGTCCATAAGAACTCCATCCGCATCTCAACCAGCTCAGACGTCAACCTCGCTAGCGCCGAACACCTTCGCTTCCAGATCCACACCGACCCCAAGACCACACTCAGAGGCACCCTCCTCTACCGACCTCCAGGACCCCGTGCACAATTCAGTGAAGACATCACTGACTTTATCACCCCACACGCCCTCCCCTCCGAGGACTACATTCTATTGGGAGACCTCAACTTCCACCTGGAAAAGAGCAACGACAGCAACGCCACCACCCTTCTGGACAATCTTGCCAACCTCGGACTCAAACAGCTTGTCAATACCCCCACTCACTACGCAGGTCACACACTCGACCCCATCTTCACCTCCAGCAAACATATCTCCTTCAGTCACACCACAGTTCTCCATTGGACAGACCACAGCTGCGTTCACTTTGTCTACAAAAAGACCACAACCCACAACCATCCTCAACCTACTCTGCGAAGAAACTGGAACAAAATCACCATCGACCAGATCTCCTCATCGCTTCTTCAAAACCCCCCTGCCCACTCTTCGAACCCCAACCAAGCAGCCATTAACCTCATTCAATGGCTAACCAACAGCGCCGACAACCTAGCACCTCTGAAAAAACGTCAAATCAAACTAGGCAGCAAAAACGCCCCCTGGTTCAACGATGATCTTAAGAAATCCAAGAAACTCTGTCGCTCCCTTGAGAAGGCCTGGAAAAAAGACCCAAACACCAGCACCAGGGACGCCTTCAAAAACGCCACCCGCATACACCACCAACTGATCCGGACTGCCAAGAAAGCCGCATTCAAAGACCGACTAGGCAACAACGCCCACAACAGCAAGGAATTATTGAACATCGTCAAAGAGTTTACCAACTCTACTGCCAACTCCAACGACATCACTCCCTCTCAAACCCTTTGCGACTCCCTAACTTCGTTCTTCCACGACAAAATCGCAGACATCCACAACAGCTTTGACAACCAACCCGGAGACCAACCCACCCAACTTTCTGCCATACCTTCACCCCCCTTGAACATCCTTAATGACTGGAACCCAATCTCCACTGAGGACACCATCCGCCTGATGAACTCCATCCACTCAGGATCCCCAACAGACCCATGCCCTCACCACATCTTCAACAAAGCAGACTCCATCATAGCACCACACCTCCGAGACGTCATCAACTGCTCCCTCAACTCCGCCACCTTCCCGGAAAGCTGGAAACACGCCGAACTCAGCGCCCTTCTGAAAAAACCCACAGCTGACCCCACTGAACTCAAAAACTACCGCCCCATCTCGCTTCTTCCATTCCCGGCCAAAGTCATCGAGAAAGCTGTCAACAACCAACTCGCCGCCTTCCTCGAAACCAACAAATCCCTCGACTCCTCACAGTCCGGCTTCCGAGCAAAACACAGCACTGAGACCGCACTCATCGCAGCTACAGACGACATTCGAACTCTACTGGACAATGGAGACACAGTCGCCCTCATCCTCCTTGACCTCTCCGCAGCCTTCGACACAGTCTGCCATAGCACCCTGTTACAACGCCTCAGAAACATCGGAATCCAAGGAAAATCTCTGGAATGGGTCACCTCGTTCCTCACCGGAAGAACTCAGAGAGTCCGCCTTCCACCATTCAAATCAGAGGCCACTGAAGTCATTTGCGGCGTGCCACAAGGATCTTCACTCAGCCCCACCCTCTTCAACGTATACATGAGCCCCCTCGCGACCATCGCACGCCAACACAACCTCAACATCATCTCCTACGCTGATGACACTCAACTGATCCTCTCACTCACCAAAGACCCGAACACCGCCAAAACAAACCTACATGAAGGAATGAAAGAAGTAGCCGAGTGGATGAAGCACAGCCGTCTGAAACTGAACTCAGACAAAACAGAAGTCCTTATCTTAGGTACCTCCCCCTCAGCCTGGGATGACTCCTGGTGGCCAGAGGCCCTTGGAAAAGCACCCATCCCGATGGACCACGCACGGAACCTGGGCGTCATCCTAGACTCCTCACTCTCGATGAACAGACAAGTCAACGCCGTTTCATCATCTTGCTTCAAGATTCTTCGCATGCTCAAAAAAACATTTCGCTGGATCCCCACGAAACTAGAAAAACGGTCACCCACGCACTGGTCTTGAGCCGCCTGGACTACGGTAACACCCTATGCGCCGGTACCACCGCAAAACTTCAGAAAAAACTCCAACGCATCCAGAACGCATCAGCCAGACTCATACTAGACATCCCGCGTAAAGACCACATCTCTAGTCACCTGAAAAACCTCCACTGGCTCCCCGTCAATAAGAGGATAACATTCCGCCTCCTAACCCACGCACACAAAGCACTTTACGAACTTGGACCCGAATGCCTCAACTCACGACTTTCCTTCTACACCCCCTCCCGCCAGCTACGCTCCTCCAACCAAGCCCTGGCTGTTGTACCTCGCATCAACAAAACGACCACATAGACGCCATTCCGGCGAGACCTTGGGCCACGCCCACACTGCAGGCCACGCCCCCTCCGCCTGAAACCAGATAAAAAAGCGCCAAACCGAGCGCCGCCTTAGAACTGAACGGACTCCGCAGGCACACGCCGGGAGCTTTTAGAGCTTATATTTTTTTTTAAATTGTTTATTTCTGTGCACTCTTGTTAGAAACAAAGCTTACCTAAGCCCTCCTCTAAACAGCCGAGAACGCTCCTAAGCGCCGGCTGCAACGACCACATAGACGCCATTCCGGCGAGACCTTGGGCCACGCCCACACTGCAGGCCACGCCCCCTTCCTCAGCCACATCATGTGTTGTCACCGGAAGCGCAGCGGACGAGCGCAGCGGGAGCGCCGTTTGCGCGCCTAAGGCAAGCCCGTCTGCGCCCGTCCGCGACAAGACCGCGACAGGCGCAGGATACTCTGCCCAATTTACCCCCCACATTTCCTACCAGCCCAACGACCTCCGCCAGCTACAAGTCGCCAAGCACTGTCCATGTACACTCGATCCAACCGTAATTTCAGGCCGTCAGTTGCAAACTTTGCCACTGGTCCACTCAACTCCACTCTGCTGCCCCTTCGGCCAATACACCTCTGGCCCCTCTGCCTTTCTTTAAAGGTGGCCTGATCAACGCACGCTCCATGTGCAAGCACAACCAAGATATACACTTATCTTGGAGTCCGACTTCGACTGCCTCATGATAACTGAGACATGGCTAACAACAGATAGTAACCCTGATATTGCTGTTGCTCTTCCCCCGGGCTACTCCCTTTTCAGGGCAGATAGAGCCAAGGGCCGAGGCGGTGGTGTGGCAATCATCCTTAAAGACTCCTTCCCTTGTCACACTTTTAGCCTTGAGCCTCTAAAAAAGACTGAAGGACTAGGCTTCTCTATTAAATTGAGCGAGCACACTTCATTCTCAGGCGGACTTATTTACCGCCCACCTTGTAACGCATCTGAGTTCCTCGACTCACTGTACGATTCTTTAGGCCAACTCTCACTTAGATACCCATTCTTCACCCTCCTCGGCGATTTTAACCTTCATTTAGAATCGAAAACAGACACTCATGCCATTAACTTCACACAAACCCTCGAGATGTTCAACTTTAGGCAACTCGTCTCTTCACCCACCCACTCCCTTGGTCATACCCTCGATGGAGTCTGCACAAATTCCCCCCTCCTGATCACTCTATCCCCCTTACCTCAGATCTGGTCTGACCACTCCCTGATCCCATTTCACATTCCTAGCGAAAACCTATCCAGGCGAAATAAAGCTGTTTCAAACCTCGACAATCACATTAATTGGAAAAAGATTCAGGATAACATCACTTTTAACCCTACAATGCAAACTCAAGCCCCCATCCTTTCCGGCAACGTCGAGACCGACGCCGATCTTTTTCACAATTGGATTACTCAAGAAATCAAATCCAGAATTCCGCCCTCACGTCCCCGCACTTCCCGAGGCAAAACCAAAACCAATGCCCCCTGGTTCACACCAGATCTTGCAAATGCGCATCTGCTATGTAAAAAGGCAGAAAGAAAATGGCGGAAGACATATGAGGTCACTAATCGCACCTCCTATATCGCGACAAGGAAAAACTACCTTTCAAAAATCAAACTGGCTAAAAAAAACTACTACGTCAATGCTATAAAAAATGCAGGCCAAAAACAGAAGGTCCTGTTCACGATTGTTAAATCATTCACGCAACCAAAAGCACTTCAGCCTGAAATCCCCTCTTCCCAGAAACTTTGCGATCAAATTTCTGATTACTTCGAGGAAAAAATTGCCTCGATCCAAAGTACTTTCCCTCCCCCCGCTACTTCCCCAGCGCCCCCCTCATTGGCCCCCCTAGACTGCACGCTCAGTTGCTTTTCCTCTGTCACTCTTGAGCAGTCGAAAAAAGCCATCCTGGCCTGCAAATCTGGCGCTCCTTCCGACCCTTGCCCCCCCAAGTTCCTTCACCAATTAATCGATGAGGTTAACCCTACCATTAACCACTTAATCAATTCCTCGCTTAGGTCAGGTACAGTACCCAGCCGTTGGAAAAAAGGTATTGTCAAGCCCCTTATGAAGAAGGCAAATAAACCCCCGACGGATCTTACCAATCTCCGCCCTATTTCGTTGCTCCCGGCTCTGGGAAAAATCACGGAATATCTAGTCCATTGCGAGCTGAAACGCTATCTTGATGATTACAACCTTCTTCACCCTCAACAATCTGGTTTTCGCCCTAAGCATTCAACAGAAACTGCCCTCATTGAACTCTCTGATACCATAAAAACTCTACAAGACCAGAGAAAAAACTCCATCCTAATCCTGCTCGACCTAACTGCGGCGTTTGACACCGTCTCCCACACCATCCTCATCAGTAGACTCAGGGACATTGGTATCTCCGACTCCGCCCTTTCCTGGATTACGTCTTTCCTGTCCGACCGTTCCCAAACCATTACTCTGGGCCCATTCCACTCTAAAGACAAACTTGTCTCCTCAGGTGTCCCGCAGGGATCTATCCTGAGCCCTCTCCTTTTTAATGTCTATCTCATTCCTCTCCTTAATCTGATAGAAACATTCGGCATACCTGTCACCTCGTATGCCGATGATACACAACTCATTGTACCCCTGGACAAACTATCTACCAAAGCTGAACTCAACCTGAAACTCTGTTTGACCGAAGTATTTTTATGGATGGACAATAACCACTTGAAATGTAATTCAAGTAAAACGGAGATCCTCCCGATTGGCACCAATAATATCTTCTGTCCAGCACTTTGGTGGCCAGACAATTCTGCTGCCCCCCCCCCCCAGACAGTGTCGTCAGCTAGGAATCTTGGTGTAATCTTTGACTCCGAACTCTCCTTCGATCAGCATGCCAGAACCGTCGCTGGCAAATGCTTTGGAACGATTAGATCCTTGAGAAAGTTCTTTGACTTTCTCCCCATCGATGCCAGAAAGACGGTGACAGTCGCACTCATAATCTCGCGACTGGATTACTGCAACGGCTTGCTCGCAGGAGTCAAGAAGAGCACCATCCTTAAACTGCAGAGCGTACTTCACACAGCCGCCCGTCTAGTCCTGGGTCTGCCCCGCAGGTCCTCTATTTCTGCAGCGCTTCGTTCGCTTCACTGGCTCCCCCTCCACAAAAGGATTCTTTTTAAAATCCTGATTATGGCATTTCGTGCCTACAATAAGACAGGCCCTAAATACCTCACAAGACGTTTTCCCCACTACGTGCCCAGCCGTCACCTTCGTTCAACCGATGACAATCTTATCATTCTTCCGAAATACAACCTGAAAACGAAGGGCGCGAAGACCCTCAGCTTCCTCGCGACTAAAGCTTGGAACAAACTGCCCAAAGCCCTCAGACAACAAACCCACGAAAAACCCTTTAGAAAGCTCTTGAAAACATGGATTTTTAAACTCCCGGATGACTACTCTAAGGCTTCCATCTAATTCCTCCTGGACCGGCTCTTCTAAGTTCACCAGCGCCAAGATGCTCCCTCCGGAGCGAACGTCGCGCTCTACAAATACCCCACAAATATCAAATATCAAATATCAAAACCACCATGGGAGGACGATCCTTCTCCTACCTGGCAGCCAAAACCTGGAACTCACTTCCCACTCACCTTTGCCTCACTCAGAACCACCTAGCATTCAGAAAGCAACTTAAAACTTGGATATTCGCCTGACGCACTCCGCCGCCGCCCTCATCGCACTCAACACCGGCCGACTCCCAGAATGCCACCAAGCCGCACCACGACGCACCCACGGACCCTTCAGCTGCCACGCCTGCAAATTCACCTGCATCCGGACCTGCCTCGCACCAGCACCCGCCAAGTCGAACTCCAGAAGCACCCACCTCAAGTGCATCCTGCTCAACACCCGCTCCGTCCACAGACACGCCATCGAACTCTGGAACCTCCTAGACGCCACAGCCCCTGACGTCGCCTTCCTCACAGAGACCTGGATGAACGCCTCTTCAGCTCCCGACATCGCCATTGCTATCCCAGAGGGCTACAAGATCGTCCGGAGGGACCGCAACGCCAACCAGATGGGAGGAACACGAACACCACCCTCAGAGGCACCCTGATCTACCGACCCCCGGGACCACGCACACAATTCAGCGAGGACATCGCCGACTTCGTCAGCCCGCATGCCCTCCCCTCCGCTGACTACATCCTCCTGGGGGACCTCAACTTCCACCTGGAGAACAACAACGACCGCAACACCAGCACCCTGCTCGACAACCTCGCCAATCTTGGACTCAAGCAGCTGGTGTCCACCCCCACCCACCTCGCCGGACACACACTCGACGCAGTCTTCTCTTCCAGCACAGACATCAACTTCAGCCACGCCACAGAGCTTCAATGGACGGACCACAGCTGCATCCACTTCACCTTCAAGAGAACGACGACCCACCACCACCAGCAACAGGCCGCCCGCAGAAGCTGGAACAAGATCACAGCAGACCAGCTCGCCACCTCCCTGAGCCAGCACCCTCCTGCCAGCTCAGCGAACCCCAGCCAGGCCGCCGACAACCTCACGAAGTGGATCAGCATCTGCGCGGACGAGCTCGCCCCGCTGAGGACCCCGCCCAGCAGACCCGGCAGCAAGAAAGCCCCATGGTTCACCGACGAACTCAAGAGCTCCAAGAAGAACTGCCGAGCCCTCGAGAAAGTCTGGAGAAGGGAACCCACACCGGACAACAGGACCACCTTCAAGCTGGCCACCCGGAAGCACCACCAGCTGATCCGCGCCGCCAAGAAAACTGCATTCAAGGACCGGCTGGACAACAACGCACACAACTGCAAGGAACTCTTCAACATTGTGAAAGAGCTATCCAACCCCAGCGCAGGAAACAACGACATCACCCCATCGCAAGACCTCTGCAACTCCCTCGCTTCATACTTCCACAACAAGATCGCGGACATACACAACAGCTTCAACAACCAACCAACGCACACCAAGACCGAACAACCACCCCCCACCACCACCCTCCACGCCTGGACCCCGATCAGCACCGAAGACACCATCCGCACGATGAACTCCATCCACTCCGGATCACCGACCGACCCCTGCCCTCACCACGTCTTCAACAAGGCCGACGCTGTCATCGCACCCCACCTGCGAGACATCATCAACACATCCTTCGACACCGCCACCTTCCCTGAGAGCTGGAAGCACGCCAAACTCAGCGCCCTACTCAAGAAACCCACAGCGGACCCCACCGAACTCAAGAATTACCACCCCATCTCGCTCCTCCCGTTTCCAGCCAAAGTCATCGAGAAGACCGTCAACAAGCAGATGGCCGCCTTCCTCGAGACAAATGGATCCCTCGACCCCTCACAGTCCGGCTTCCGAGCCAATCACAGCACCGAGACCGCCCTCATCGCCGCCACCGATGACATCCGAGCCCTGATGGACAACGGAGAAACAGTGGCCCTCATCCTCCTAGACCTCTCCGCGGCATTCGACACTGTCTGCCACCGCACCCTAGTACAGCGCCTCAGCAACGTCGGAATCCAGGACAAGGCGCTGGAATGGATCATCTCCTTCCTCGACGGAAGAACACAGAGAGTCCGCCTACCACTGTACAAGTCAGAGGCCACCGAAGTCATCTGCGGCGTCCCCCAAGGATCCTCACTGAGCCCCACCCTCTTCAACGTCTACATGAGCCCCCTCGCGGCCATCGCACGCCAACACAACCTCAGCATAATCTCCTACGCCAACGACACCCAGCTGATCCTCTCCCTGACCAATGACCCCGCCGCCGCCAGAGCCAACCTGCACGAAGGAATGAAAGAGGTAGCCGAGTGGATGACGACCAGCCGCCTGAAACTGAACTCGGACAAGACGGAGGTCCTCATCCTGGGCTCTTCACCCTCCGCCTGGGACGACTCCTGGTGGCCCCCCGCCCTGGGCACCGCACCCAAACCGACAGACCATGCACGCAACCTGGGCTTCATCCTGGACTCCTCCCTCTCCATGACCAGGCAAGTCAACAACGTCTCCTCGGCGTGCTTCAACATCCTACGCATGCTACGGAAGATCTTCCGGTGGATCCCCACCGAGACCAGGAAGACCGTCACCCAGGCCCTCGTCACCAGCCGACTGGACTACGGCAACGCCCTCTACGCCGGTACCACCGCCAAGCTCCAGAAGAGACTCCAGCGGATCCAGAACGCCTCAGCCAGACTCATCCTCGACATCCCACGAACCAGCCACATCTCCGGACATCTGAGAGACCTTCACTGGCTCCCGGTCAACAAAAGAATCACCTTCCGCCTCCTCACCCACGCACACAAAGCCCTACACGACCAAGGCCCAAGCTACCTCAACAGCCGAATCAACTTCTACGCTCCCAAACGCCACCTCCGATCAGCCAACCACGCCCTCGCCGCCGTCCCCCGCATCCGAAGAGCGACCACAGGAGGAAGGTCCTTCTCCTACCTGGCCGCCAAGACCTGGAACTCCCTCCCGACCGACCTGCGCCTGACCCAAGACCACCTCTCCTTCAGGAAGAAGCTGAAGACCTGGCTGTTCGAGCAGTAGCGGCACCCCCCCCCCCCCCAGCACCTTGAGACCCTACGGGTATGTAGTGCGCTTTATAAATGTCAGTGATTGATTGATTGATTGATATTCGACAAGTAATTCCCCACCCTTCCTCAAGCGCCTTGAGACCCTCTGGGTATGTAGCGCGCTATATAAATTTTTTTGACTTGACTTGACATGAGGCCCAAGGGAGGTGCGTCCCCCAGACGAACAAGCTGGAAAAGTATGCGGTGCCGCTGAGTCAAGGACAGTCGGAAGCGGCGGCTGTGGACCAGGCGGGCCAGACGGAACCATCCCTAACCTCCATAATGGCCGCGATTCAGACACTAGGTACCAACCTTGAGGTGAACCAGCAGGAACGGCGCTCATTCTTGGGAGTAAAAGCGGCGCTACGTGACCGGGGCATAAAATATATGATGTTCTTTCCAGCCAAACTAAAGATCATCGTGGGAGGCCGGTCCCTGTTCTTCACCACGCCAGCAGCGGTCCACGAGTGGCTTGACACGGCGGCGCCGGCTGACCAGGCGCGGCAGAAACACGACACATAGAGGGAGAGTTGGGCCCCATCCCCCGGGTCCACTGCGGACAAATCAGAAGGGGACGCACGGAGCCAGCGATCGTGGTGCTCCAGGTCGGCCAGTCCCCGATGAGACTCTATCCATGATGCGGCTGCACGCTGAGGACTTTTACTGCTGGACCATGCCCTGCTGAACTGTACAGTATACTGTAATTGTGATGTTTAAGGTCTTTGATGCTAATGTAGGGATGGTAATTACATTTGCCCAATGACTCCGGGACTCTGCTGATGGTCGGTGGGCGCTCCATGATTATAAGGGGTCACTAGTCTGGGGGCAGCGCAGGTACGGCGGATGGAGTTGGGGCCGGCGCACGTTCTCCCTAACAGAGTTTACTCTGGAGTGGGCGGTTCCCTCACTTCTGGGTTGGGGTTGGGGTTGGGCGAAAGGCGCTCTGCTAATTGGGGCAGTGGGTAGTTTGAAACCTACAGAGCAGGGAGCAGGGTGGGGGGATGTTCTGGGGAGAGGATATGAATCCAGTTGGGTTAGGATGTGATGGAGACGTGGGGTTGATTGTGGGCGGGGGGGGAGGGGCGTGGAGCTGGGGGGGGGGGGCTGGGGATGGCAGGGGCGGGGGGTGAGGAGTTGTGGGGAGTTGGGGAGGGGGGGTTATGATTGTTTGGTCACACTTGAGAGGTTCTGGGAAGGTCCAGTGGCGTGCAGAGGTCCCAGGGTATAAGCAGGATGTGAATTGTGGATATGGCTAAGAAATGAGACAAAAGCCTCAAGATAATTAATTGGCTGGGGGACAAGCTTAAACGCACCATGGTACTGCAGTTCGTTAGGCGCCACCTGCCTGGCGCTGTGCTGCTACAGGAAACCCATTTGTTGGGCAACACCTGCCACGCCCTGAATAGATATGGTTACGCTTTGGCAGTCCATTCTGGCTTCACCACTGGGTCCCGGGGGGTGGGTATCCTGCTCCGGCGCGCCTTCCCTTTCCTCCCTGATCACACTGACACGGACCGCAGGGTCGCTTTGCCACAGTCTCGGGTAAATAGGAGGGGCGCAGGCTAACCCTAGTGTCCACGTATGTCCCGCCAGGTCTCCAGTCGCAGGCATACACTGATCTTGGTAAACTCCTCCTATCCCTCCCGGACAGGCAGTTATTCATAGGGGGGGGACTTTAATTCGGTAGACTCCGGTACATTGGACAGGCATCCACACAGGGATACACCTCGGGGGCAGAGATGGTTGGGGGATTTCCTAGAAACGTTTGGCCTCACGGACATATGGCGCCTGGCACACCCCACGGACACGCAATACACTTTCTTCTCAGGGCCACACCACTCTTTCTCCCGCCTGGATCATATATTTACTCCTCTGCTTCGAGACACAGTAGTGCGTGCGGCAACACATCTGGCAAGAGGTATTTCTGACCACTCGCCGGCTCACCTTACCGTAGGCAGTAGACGGAAGGGGTGCGTGGTGCCTATCAATGCCTGGTATCTCCGTAACGAGGACTTCCGTAAGGCTCTGACCCTCTCCATAACTAACTATTTCAACAGCAACGATGGTTCAGTAGAATCGGCAATTACATTATGGGAGGCCTTTTAAACGGTCCTCAGGGGAGAGGCCCTCTCGGCAATTGCTGGTCGCGCAAAAAGAAGGAGGTGCAGCTGGTTGCGATTGAGGCTGACCTGGGTACGTTGGAGGAGGTAGCGCGAACTGAGGATACGCCCGGGGCGCGTCATCGGCTGTCCTTAAAAACCGCAGAGTACCAGGCGATGGTAACGGAGGCAGCAAAAAAGATGACTGCCACCAGGGAGGGCAAGATCTACGACCAGGGAGACAAGGCGGGTAAGCTCCTGGCGTGGCTCGACAAGAAGCAGCAAGCAAGTAAGGTAGTGGCTGAGATTCGGAAAGCAGGCGGCACTGTAGTTACTGAACCACAAGACATAGTCCCTGAATTTTCCCGCCATTTCCAAGCAGTCTCTAGTAGGGGGTCTGACCGCCCGGAGAAAGACTCGGTCGCACTACTAGCGGATCTTAGGATGCCAGCCCTCTCTGATATGGAGCACGATCTTTTGGAGGCGCCACTCAACACGGCGGAAGTGGAGCGTGCTATCGGAGATTTTCATCCCGGTAAGGCGCTTGGGCCAAACGGCCTTCCGATTGAGCTCTACAAGCTCAAACCAGATGGCATCAGCTCCTATCTTAAGCGCATGTTCGATGAAAGCAAGACCAAGGGGGTACTGCCCCGTGACCAAAGACTAGCGATTATTGTAGCGATTCCTAAAGAAGGGAAACCTAGGGAGCTGTGCGCCTCATATAGGCCTATATCCCTGTTGAATGTGGAGCCTAAGATATTAGCGAAAGTCTTGGCTAATAGGCTCCAGCCGGTCCTCACCACACTGGTCCATCCGGACCAATCAGGATTCATGCCCCACCGTAATACGGCACTTAATCTCCGTCGATTGAACAGTGGTGTTGAGGAGATGCCACACTATACAAGAAGATGCAGTAGTGGTATCGCTCGATGCCGCAATGGCCTTCGATACCCTCGAATGGCCATACATGATGGCGGTCCTTCGTAAACTGGGTTTCGGCCCCAGCTTTATCTCTTGGATACGACTCCTCTACTCAGAACCGCTTGCCCAGGTGGTCGTGAACAATAAGGTCTCTGAGGCCTTCACCCCGGAGAGAGGGACGGGCCAGGGTTGCCCGCTTTCGCCCCTTCTGTTTGCCCTCTCCCTTGAACCGCTGGCCACCTGGATCAAACAGGAAGTCTCCTTGAAGGGGCTTCGGTGGGCCGACGGCTGGAAGGACAAGATCTCCCTATAAGCCAACGACATCCTCCTCTACCTCTCGTGACCCCGGATATCGTTGATCGTAGCCCTTGACATCTTCACAAACTTTGGCAAGAACTCTGGGTACAGCATCAACTGGAGTAAATCCCTCTTGTATGTCCTTCACAGTACCAACCCCATACTCGCACGCGACTGTCCCATGCAAGTGGTCACGAGGGCTTCACATACTTGAGCATTTTTATATCTAAGGACAAGACTGCCATGTACGATAGGAATTTGCTCCCGCCCCTTCAGAGGCTCAAGCGTGATTCCACTGCCTGGCAAAAGCTCCCGGTTTCCCTGTTAGGCCGGGCAGCCCTTTTTAAAATGATGGCGCTGCCCCGGTTCCTCTATGCCCTGCAGAATTACCCTGATCTTGTTCCATCTTAGTACTTCACGGCTATTGAGGCGGCGCAGGGGAACCTCATGAGGTCCGGTGCTCCCCGAATAGCTCTGCAGAAACTGACTCAGGGGTGGTACGATGGTGGGATAGCCTTACCCGACATTCGCAGGTACTACTGGGCCGCACATCTTTCAGCCGTCAATCAAGGTACATATTGCGACGGCAATGACCCAGGGTATGGCATGGACAGGTGGCTCCTACCGGGGGGAATTATGAAGCAGCGCTGTACTCACGGCCAGGCAGACACAAACTGACGGGGCCGACTCTTCACACAGTGCAATTGTGGCACATTGCCCAACGCAACATGGGCTGGCACAACATTCTTACCATGCCACCCCGCTCTGGGTTTCCGAACGACTTGGCCTCCTGGGTCATACTAAGGGGTTCTGAAAGTGGGACCTTATCGGTATTTCCCGAATAGGGGACCTATGGGACTCTGGCGGGGTCCAGTCCTTCCCATCCCTACAAACCACATATGAGCTTGCGGACACTGAATACTTTAGGTACCTCCAAGTCCGTCATTCACTGCAGAAGAACATCCCTCATGGTATGGTGCCCCCTCAGGCATCCGCCTAGAAGATAGACTGTTGGATGGGCACATACAGGAACATGCAATCTCACTCACCTACAAGAAATTGATAAATAACCTTCCCGATTTACTCCTGGGCCTCAAAGGGAGGTGGGAGGCGGATGGTTTGGAAATCGACGAGGAGGAGTGGAGGAGCGCGCTGGCCTCCCCTAAGGAGATGGCTATCTCCTCTAGGCTGCGGCTCATCCAACTTAAAATTCTACACAGGATGTACATATCAATCACTAGCTGAAAAGGATCG
Source organism: Lissotriton vulgaris (assembly GCF_964263255.1). Lineage (NCBI taxonomy): Eukaryota > Metazoa > Chordata > Amphibia > Caudata > Salamandridae > Lissotriton > Lissotriton vulgaris. The sequence continues at coordinate 545,691,994 of NC_141699.1, read as the reverse complement.
GCAGGAGTGAAGGTGACGGGTGTAGGAGGGAATGCGGAATGATTGGCTCCTTCTTTCACATGCTATGGGAGTACCCACTACTGCAGGCATATTGGGTAAAGGTGGTGCGCTGCATGCAAGAAGTTTGGGGGGTAGAGTTGCGCCCAGAGGTAAAGCGCTGCATCTTGAACATATGGGAGCCAACAGACTTACCAGCTAAAGGTAGGCTCTGGGTTACACTCGGTCAGATGGTAGCTAAGCGCAACATTGCAAGACTCTGGGGAGCAGTCACGCCTCCACGAATCGCTGAATAGAACCGGGACATGGACTGGTGCATGTTGCAAGAGAAGGTGGTATATGTGGCCCGGGGGTGCCCCCAAAAATTGGAGGAGATATGGGGCAAATGGAACGACTACAGAGGCGGCATATGTGAACCCCCTCAGCCTCGACGACCGGTACTTGAGGTAGACGTCTAATTGTTTTGATATATTGCAGTCCTATTGCCATGACATTAATGTAACACTGTACCCACTGTGTGATCTACTGTACGCCTTTGCAGCCCTTTTGTGTGACCACGATGGCCACTGTTTGGTCTTAATTTCAATAAAAAGATTTTACGAAAAAGTATGTCATATGAGGCTAAAGGAATTAGAGTCTTTGAACATTGTAGCGGGCAAAAATAAACACGGATGACATTGATTGGACTTTCTGGTGGCAATACGTAACAAGATGAGCAATCATATTGTTGAACTCAGGTTTTAGAAAATCCTTGTTGATCCACTTAACCAACAGCAGCCAACACAAGTAAATGCGGTGGGGCTGAGTGGGGGCGGGGCAGGGGAAGTCGACAGACTACGGAATATGTATAATTAAATAAATAAATAATACCCATTCTGTCGTCGGTCGACTTCACCCCTGCTGCACCCTGCCCCGATACATCCCACTTCCCTGTGCCGGCCGCCACTGCACTTAACCTTCACTGAACTGGGAATTGTTCGATTTATTTTGTATGAAAGCAGTATATTAGAGGAGAAATTGCTTATTATGCGCCTCATCACCATTTCACTATCCACTGCAGTTGGAGGCAAACTCTAATGGTAAAAAAAAAGTCAGAAAGAGTTCTCAAACTATGCTATCTAATAAAGTTTCTCAGGTGCAATTTTAGGCTTTATGACCTAATCAAGTGTGGTGGTGCTCTCATTTCCGCAAAGTCAGGTCCATATTAAATCAGTGCTGAGCATGTTGTAAGTGCATTATACTGTTCTTGTCGCACAATAATGCAGCATTGCATAATATGGAAACTTATCCTTTAATTACCAATAAAAGTGAATGCTAATTCCACCATTTAAAAAAAATTATTTCTTATTCTCATTTTTAGGTCAAAAGGGAAACATTATATAATTCTATATCATGTTAAAAACATTAAAGAGACCACCTAATGCAAAAAAAGCTATTTTTGTCAACTATTTCTTCTCTAACAATCAGCAACAGTAGACATGTCCGATCAACACTGATTGGTTGTTGTTACAGACAAAGGTACCCCTAGTTAAGGTATTACACAGTGGCAGTAGCCATTCTGTAGTTATAGTTAGTGGGACCGGAGATAGAGATTCTGTCCCTTAATCTCTTTGCATCCGTTTGACGAATATCCGTGAAACTTTGCAGACCTACTCCCCTGTGTTGTTCTAAAAGTTCTGTAGGTTTCATTGTTAGGTCTCGCCTAGACGAAAGCAAAAGCGAAGCTTTTGCGTCTAGGCCGAGACAACTTATGTAATCACTTTTGGGGGAATGTGGACAGCAGACTGTCACGAGCTTCTCCTGCCGGAGATTTGACCTCGGGAGCGCGCACGTCGCTGTGCCTCATATTCCCATTTGCAAACAAAGCCACACTCACACATGCGCACATACACACACTGCATACACACACACGCACCCCCCCTTAAACGGACACACGCTGCATACACACACGCACCCCCCCTTAAACAGACACACGCACGCACGTACAGACACACTCAGACACACGCACGTACACCCCCACCCTCAATCCCACTCACCGGGCTCCTCTCCCCTTACGCATGGGAAGGCACTGTGGAGCTCTGTGCCAGAAGGAGCGCTGTCTGAAATCACTGCCGCCTCCCACAGCGGCATTGTAGGGAAATTGAAAGTTGCCTCCCCGTAAACACCGCCGCAGCCCGGGAACTTCGGGAGCCTCACAAATCCCGAGCGCAGCTCCTCTGACGTCAGACGAGGAGCCGCGCTGGGATTGGTGCCGGTGGGGCCGTTGCCTGGAAACGGAAGTGTCGTCGACGCCGGGCGGGAGGGGCTTCTTCGCTCCTCACCCGGGCAGCGCCTGCAAGGATCTAACACATCACATAATCTCCCCGTGCTTACAAGAAAATAAATATTTCTTTGTGTAATATAACTGTTGCTCGCGTAAAGCGCACCGTTACCTTCGGGTCGAGGTTGCGGTATATAAAACTGCCCCAAAAAAACATAATACGCGATGGTGAACGGACTCACTATTCTAGCAAACGTCACACTTTAGTTTGCTACGAAAAACATAAACGCAAAAGATAAACGCCGGAAGTCTTCTTGTCTCGACCTGAAACGCCTTTTCTACTCTCGCGAGATATCATTTCCATGGGACGATTTCGGCAGCACAAAAGTTTTCGGCTTTCAAGGGAGAAAGGCTGGAGTGTCTTAGGCTGAAAGAGGCGAGGCTAAAAACGGAACAAGGCAGGCACAGTCTGCAATGTGCGGGGCGGGCTTGACCCAAATCGGTGTCTCGGCCGGTATCTAGCAGGTTTAAGAGGCTAAGCCTAGCGCCATAGCTGTCCCTACTTTTTTTGTTTACGCACTTTTGCAATCTTTTGAGGGACTTTAGATCACTTTTCAAAGCACGGTGATGCCCATAGACCATGTTCCCGCTATAGCAAACTGGATAAATAAAGAGAGGTGCTGTCTTTCAGAAAGGTTACGGTGGGCGGGTTTCGGGGACCTCCGTACCCTACAGGACGTGGTTAGCACGGGTGAGCGCCGAAGGGGCGGAGAAGGCGCTAGCGATGGGGCCTGTGTTGTGAGGGGCTCTTGCAGTGGGGGCGTGTCGTGGTGTCAGGGGCGGGTCGCTCTTACCACAGCAGCCCGGACCCGTCCCCCTCTGCCCCGTGTCCCGGGAACTGCGCTAAGAAAGGTCAGAGAGCTTGGCGGAGCCTGATGGAGCCCCCGGCCTGAGGCGGCCATGGAGCCAGGCCTCCCGCTGCTGCTGCTGGGGAGCTGCGGCCTGCTGCTGCTCGCTGCCGGTGAGTCCGGTTTACGGCCCGGGGAGTGGGGTGCTGCTATGTTTAGACTTGAGGGCGCAACAGGGAGATGTCTGCGGAAGCCCCTTCCCGCGCCTGTGGTGTCACCTTACAGCACTCGCAGGAACTTTCGGGCGAGTTTAGAGCTGGAGGGAGCCCCTCACTCACTCTTTGTGCTTCCCGAGGCCACAGCCTTTGTCCCGCAGCCGCGTTGTGCGGCTCTCTGGCATCTGCCTGGCTGCAGGCGCCGTTCAAAGCGCGGTGTGTCTCGCACTGATTACCAAGGCCAACTGCACTCTGTCACGATGAGACCGACATTTAGGGTTTATTACAGCACCTTTAGCATGAACACTTGCCTCGCACCACCTACGCGTGTAAACAGCGCATGCACAGACTGATCAAAAAGTGCATGTATAGAATGCATGTGTACGAACTGCTAATGGGCCATGCATTCAAGTATAGGGTACTAGCCGCAGCCGAGTACCTTAATTGTACAGTCCATGCATGCGTGTACAGCTAATACAATATGCACAGACATGTTCAAACGGCAAAAGCTCCTTATTTACAAGCACGGTGTGTCATTTTTCTATGTGATGCATTTACTGACTGAGCTATTAAATGTGCTTATTGAACCTCCGTTTCACCGCACTGATTGCTCATGCTTTGCGTATGCGCAAGTATCGATTACTGTAACTGTTTGTATACGTACAGCTTGCTACTTCATATTGAACATGCACAGATAACTTTCTCTCTGCTCTTACACTAATGTGCTTGGGGTGGGGGAGACCAGCCCGGTTGTGCATCAGGCTGGGAGGTGAGACATTGGAGGCAATATTTTGTAACTAAAAATACGACAGCTCGCTGGCTGCTAGAGCTGCAGCTATTTTACAGGCTCTATTTACCGCAAGGCGACATTACTGGACATTCCACCTCTTCAAGCCCATTTTACAAAAAGTAATCGAAATGAACATCCACCACCACATCCACCACATCCACCACCACCACATCCACCACCACCACCACATCCACCACATACACCACCACATTCACCACCACCACATCCACCACATACACCACCACATCCACCACCACCACATCCACCAACACCACATCCAGCACATCCACCACATTCAGCACATCCACCACCACCAAATCCACTACCACCAAATCCACCACCACCACATCCACCTCCACATCCACCACCACCACATCCACCTCCACCACCACATCCACCACCAAATCCACCACATCCACCACCTTCACATCCACCACAACCACATCCACCACCACCACCACATCCAGCACATACGCCACATCCAGCACAGCCACCACCACATCCAGCACATCCACCACCACCACATCCACCACCACATCCATCACCACCACATCCACCACCACAACATCCACCACCACATCCACCACCACATCCACCATCACCAGCACATCCACCATCACCAGCACATCCACCATCACCACATCCACCACCACCACATTCACCACCACCACATTCACCACCACCACATCCACCACCACCACCACATCCACCGCAACCACATCCACCGCCACCACATCCACCACCACCACATTCATGTGTGTGTGTGTGTGTGTGGCTCTGTGTGTGTGGGGGGTGCAAATGCAATAGGTCTGACATTTACGAGAGATTAAGCTATTGGCACTGTAAATGACAATGACATGTATTTATCTGATTTCAAAACCAACACATAAATAAGAAAGTTGTCATTACAATGCCAATAGCTCTAACTTTTGCAAAGGCGAGACCGTTGCATTGTAAATGCTTGTTTTTCATCAAGGGGATACAAAGAAAAAAGGGGGATTTCAAAATGGGTGTAAAATCCAATTCATTTTACATATACTTATATATTTCGCATAGCAGGAAAACAGTCAGTCTGATTTTCACAACATTTGGAAGGATTATATGTTATGGTATGCAGATGAGATTGTGAGTACTGGAGGTAAGTAAGGGTAGGTATTTGTTACATTTTAAGTATTTTAAATTTAGCTATATCTGTGGCCACGGTAGTACCACAGTACTCTCCATGTATATAGTGATGACAGGTCATTAGCTGATTGGCTAATGACTGCCTTTACAAAAGTCGAAGGCAGCCATGATATTTTCAGTTCAAGTTTTCCTCTGTTCTGCATTATACCATTCATTGTAGGTAAGTATTAGGTTTGGAATTTTTCCCTACCTATTACCACTTTAGGAAAAAGGTAATAGGTAGAGAAAATTATTTATAAATATAAATATATATATTTTCTTTAATCGGAAGTACCGAAGTACCGTAAAAAATATTTAAAACAAATTGCAAATAATAAGACATATAAATATAATGTGCTAAAGTGTATTTGAACTTTTTTCCATATTTAAATATATACCAAAAAAACTGTAAAATTCTGTACGGAGGAGTGTGCTAATTAGTAAAAATGACCCTGCTACTTTACAAAACAACACAGCTTAGATTACACTGCTATAAACCTTTATAGAAATAAAAAAAAAATTGTTAACCTTACAAAAAATGTTTAGGCTACCACGCTACTACAGTGCTCTCTCTTTTTTCTAAAATATTTAGAAATGTTTAAATATCTTACACCAAAGTGGTAATAGTTAGTGCAAAAATACCACCCCACAAATACTTACCTACATCTGAAGGCGTAACAAAGAAAATGGGCAAAGTGTACCCAAAAACATAGCTGCGTTTAGCTTTTATAAAGCCAAAGATTACACAATCAGCTAATGACTTGTAATCACTATGAACTGTGGTACTATCTCGAATTACCTCCATATTCGCTACAAAAACACAACAGATATCACTAACATTAAATACCCTAAAACTTGCAAATTAGTTACACTACTTACCTAACCTACATAAAATATTCATGTGGGCACTATAATATGTAATCCTGCCACATTGTAACAAAATGTGACTGGCGGTTTCCGTGGAACGGAAAATACAAAAGTGTATGTGAAATATATTGTAATTACACACGTTTTGGGACCTTCTTTTTATTGGATCCCCTTGACCAAACCATACAAAGCTTTTACAACTTCCAAAATAAAACGGATGGAACTAGTATGTTAAATTTCACTGAGATTCCGCAAACGGGGCCAACATTGCTAAAGGAGAAAATATAAAAAATCCATAGGTCTATAATATCTACACATTTGCAAACAAAAAAGGTAGCCTATTACCACTGACACAATGGTATTAGATAGTTAATAACAATAAAACGTAATACTTAATTATATGTAACACTCTAACTTTAACCCATAAGTTAGCAAAACGCTGACCATACAATAATGGAAAATTGTGATTAAAACTATATGGCTGGCGGGCGTGGCCAAGATGGCGAGCGGGTAAGACGTGTTCCACATTGTCTCCCAGCTCTCGGGCACACAACTTGGCCAGCAGCAGCGTTGCCTCCAGCCAGCAGCTTGGTATTGAGGGGGAGCTCGGTCCTGGACTCTGAGTGCCGCCGATACCGCTCTGGTGGAGCCGAGTGACCGGTGGGAGGCCGAGAGAGGAATCCACGTGGCCGGAGGCAGCAGAGGTAAAAATGGCACGCAGGCCTGGACTGTGTTGCTGAGGCCGGCAGAATCCTGTGTCCCCGACAGCGAGGTGGTGGCGGCTTTTGGGGCTGGCGGCGACTTCTCCGGTGCCTGGTGGTGGAGGTGAGAGGTGCCGCTAGTGAGTTGGTGCAGTGTGCTCCGTGGAAGCAATGGAGGTTAGCGGTAGGATCCCTGGGAGGAAGCAGGGCCTGGTGAGCCACACGCAGCTGGGTCTCCGGCGGGCTCAGGGCGGCCCTGAGGCGGGTGCACAGCGGGCCTCTGACTGCCAGATCTTCGGCCAGTGGGGTCTTCTGGCGCTCGTGATCAGAGCAGGAGCACAGGAGGAGTCTGGGCCGGAGTGTGGTGGCGGCCGGACCCGAGCTGTGGGCGGAGGAAGCTTGGATCCGGCCTAGGGCTAGCACACCACCAGAAGCCGCATAAGGACCCATGGGCTATCACAGCTCCCTGAAGGGAGCACCCTCTTTATCAGTGAAGGGCTTTAGGGACTCCATGTGCTGGCAGTGAGAGGCCGTGACAGAGCAAGCACTGCTCGGCTGGTTTGTGCGAAGCTGCCCCATCTGCTGGCCTCAACAGGGAGACTGGGGGAGTGTACGCCTACACGTGGGGCCTGGAGTAGTGACGGGGCCTACTGCAGCCTTGAAGCCTGGGAGACGGAGGGACTGGAGCCCGGTTATACCCCCGTTTGGACATTCGCCATTTTACGTACTTTACATAAGCCCACTGTGCAGTACTAAACTGTACGCCACTCCACCTTATGGTACTCCACTGTACTCCACTCCAGGATACGCTATTCCACTTTACGCCACTTCACTGTACCTGAGTTTACTGTATGCCACTCAACTGTATGCTATTTCAATATACGATATTACAATACATACTCCTAGACTGTACAATACTCCAGTCTAGAGCACTCCACTGCACACCAGTTTAGTGGATGCAAATATTTTCTACAGTAGTGTCAAAATGGAGGAGGTGAAGGGATGAAGAATGAGGACTTACCGGATGACGAGTCTTGGCCAGTGCCCGGCGCTTCCCCTGAAAACCAAATCACAAAATCCTTTTACTTTTACAGACCTTCGAGGATATCACAGAAATAAGGGAAGGACAAAGTCAGGCATCATTTGAAGGGACAACAGGAAATCCTATCCTGATTGCTACAACAAGAATGGAAGTGGATAAGCTTTTCCCCGATACTGCTCACCCAAGGCCCTTTAAAATAAATTGACTACCTAGAGACCAAAAGGATGCGGATGCTGAGGACTACACTACATTGGGAGAACATCTGAGACTGGACAAGCTGTACGGAGCCCAGGGGAATGAAGACGCTGATGGGAGGATCTCTCAATGGGAGAGGGACACTGGCAGGATGCTTCACCCAGCCACACACCAGGAGGAGCGTGGCTCGTCCAGGAACGTGACCGGTTGCTAGTCCAGCCCTGGTGGATGGAGGGGCCACACAAGGGTCTAATTGGAGCCTAAGATAAGGCCAACATAGGAACTTCAGTATTAACGAAGGAGGGAGGTGGAGTGTCATAAATTACGGGTGGGTTTTCGTTTAATCTTTTATCAGGTTTCGCATCCTACATGAAACTTCTTCACTTGTCCTAAAACTGCTAAGCCACGGTTAAGATTGGAAATCTCTTTTGAGACTAAAAGGAGCTGGTGATTTATCCCGGTCTGGAGCACCACCTTTAACCACCGCTCTTACTCACTCAACCTGGTTGGAAATTGAGCTGGGCCATCAAAGACTAAAAGGGCCACGCAGCTTGTAAGAAAGATCAGGTGCATGTTAAAAGAAGAGTATTCCTTCTATTCCAATTTTGTTTCTCTTTTCTTACTCACATTTGGGCACTATCTTTTATTTGGCTTCAACGACTATAGAGAAATCGAATCCCTCACACCTCACTAATCCCACAAGAGACAGTATACCCAGAGAAAGGCAAGGGCACCAGTATTAACCTTACTATGGGAAAAAGTATAAGAGACTTACCTGTGGCTTGTTTCCTTGTTTCGAGGGGGCCGGTGGACCAGACTTCCGGCCATTCTAGAAGGAAGGAAAAGAGAAGGAAAAGAGAAAACAGAAGACTTGAGAATTTCATCAAGGTAAAAATAACTGTCCAAATAAATACCTACTTCCAAAACCCAACTATCTTGTGTTGTCAATTGCATGCCAAGCAACCCATGGTTGAGAAAGCAGGCAGACGTCCATTGTTACATAATTGATACTGTGGTACAGCAATTAGTACAAGGACAGAGGAAATTAGAATGGGTATTTGTGAGGCAAATGTCCTCGACCAAAGTGGACGGAGAGATATTCTGCAATACGGTCTAGTCACAGTTGGACCATTTGAATAGAGATCAGTTTCTATTTACTTCTGGTTTGGCTCTACTTCCACATTAAACTTACAAAAGCATATTGTGGGCGAAGACCCTGATGCTTTATTGTAATACTTCAAAAGTGCTGCTAGGGCTCATGCTTGGACTAGAGAAAAGTGCTCTTTTTTTCTCCTCCGTCTTCTGACTAGAGAAGCCCAGGCAGCATACAAAATATTGAACACCCAGGGAGATACCCCATTCGAGGAAATAAAGAAATTCATATGGGACCATCTAGGGATTGATGAAGAGACTTACAGGGTAACATCTAGAAAACAAAAGAGGCCTACGTGGAGATACTCCGAAGACTCTTTTTAGGTCGAGCATTCAAGACCTGTTGTAATTTCTCATATTGGCTCAAAGCCATCCCCCTGCTTTTGATTTGTTTGTTTCAGTGTCCTTGCTTGCTAGTGGTCAGTGCTGCCTCTTTGTCCCTCCTTTTGTCCATTCTTTTTCTCTTCAGTCCCTCTCAGGCAGCAGGGTCTAACTACTATCTCATTCCACTATTGGTCTTTATGTGTTCTGAGGGGGACTCTTTTATTTCTTGGTTTTAGAAAATGAGGTCTAAGGTTCCTATCATTTATGTATATCCCCTAACAAAGAGCAGAATTATCATGTCAATCTATTGAAGAAATTGTTGGGACCTCTTACCCGAAAAGTACTAGCAGCGACTGCAGTGGAGAGCCCTCCTAGGACTCTGGGGCAGCTTCCCTTCAATTAGTTCTTGAAGGAATAACTGCAGAGTGGGCTCTTAAAAACACTTCAACCTTGTTCCTTTTTATTGTTCTGATCTCCCAGGAAGAACGCAATTAGCAGAACAAACTAATCCCCACACAAGTGGGTTTTTTCATAAAACATTAAAACCGTATCAGATACCTGCTGCTAGAGGACAGGCAATCCAGAAAGAAGTTGAACAAATGTTGCAGATGGGGGTAATAGAACTGTCACAAAGTAATTGGTCGTCCCCTAGAGTATTGGTCCCTATTCCAGATGGCACTATAAATTTCTGCATTGACTTCAGAGCAGTCAACAGAGGTATCCAAATTTGATGGGTCAGAAAAGCATGTTATATTACTATGATTGCCCTTACCAAGGGATACCGGCAAGTACCCCTTAAATAGGAGGACCAAGAAAAGACAGCCTTTTCTATACTATACAGCTTATTTTAATGTATTGTCTTGCCCTTTGGCCTTAACTGAACCCCCTACATTTTATTAGTTCATAAACCAAGAATTAAAGAACCATCTAGCTTACTCCTCCGCTTATCTGCATGACATCGTCATCTTCAGCAATACTTTGGAAAACCATCTTAACCACCTTCATGCAGTCCTTCAAGAACTGGGAAAAGCTAACTTGCACATCAACGCAAAAAAATCAAGTGCAGGATATATGAAAGTGAGGTATTTGGAGTATGTCTTAGGTAATGGTCTCATTAAACCCCGGGATGAAAATGTGAAAGTCATTACCAAAAACTCCTTTTCCACATATTAAATTGGAAGTCTGGGTCTTTCGTGGCCCTCTTGAATACTATAGGTTTATACCCCATTATTCTGACATAGCAGACCCCCTAACCAATCTGCTAAAAAAAGGAGTGACCAATAAGGACCTCCAACCACTCTCCACTGCAATCATAGAAGCCCTTAAGGAACTGAAGCAGGCCATCACTTTGAGTCCAGTCTCAGCTTCTCCAAATTGTATTAAAATCTTTTTTTTCAGACCGATGCCTCATATATGGGGATAGGATCGGTCCTTTCTCAGTATAATATTGAAGGTCTTGAAGTCCCTGTCCTATTCATCATCAGAAAATTCTTTCCTAGAGACCAATGTTACCTTGTCATTGAAATAGAATGTTCAGCCCTTAAATTGGCTTTTAAAAAGTTGTTATATTACCTGGAGGGTAACCCACTCATTCTATACACAGAGCATGCCCCCTTTACATGAATGAGCCGAAATAGGTGGAATAACCCTAGTATACTGAGGTGGTTTATTTCCTTGCAATCGTTTTGGTTTGAGGTCCACCACCGATCACTGTAACGCAGATTTCTTGTCCAAGATGGGGGGGGTTTGTGGGGGCAGCTGAACATAGTGAGGTCTGTCCCCTGGATAGTTTGGGATGGTTCTGGGCTGGCCGGATTGACCATTTTCAGTCACATGCATCAACGTAGGCTTTTGCGATTCCTAAATAGCGATTTTTAAGGAATCGTTATTTAGGAATTGCAAAGGCGTATGCATGTAGGAATCGGTATAAAAATAGTGATTCCTAAACATTCCTTAATTGCTACTCGCAAATTGCTAGTCGCAATTAAGGAATGAAGCGGAGATTGCATGAGCAATTTCAAAGGTGCAAGGGTGTCAACATGACACCCTGTTGCACCCCTGAAATTGATCTCTGCACATATGTTGCACACACACATGCCTAAAGGGCATGTGTGCGCGCAACATGAAACTTTGAAACATGCACAAAAATGCATTTTTCAAAGTTTTAGCAAATTACCATGAAGTTCAACTTTATGGTAATTTGCTACTCCTATTAGCAAAATCGCTAATTTTTTAACTTCCATGCATTGCATTTAAGGAATCTCAATTTGGGATTCCTTAAGTGCAATCGCAATTCAAGGAATCGCAATTTAGAGATTCCTTAAATTGCGATTTTTGCATTTGGGATGATGCATCCCAAATGCAAAAATACCGGTGGCAAAGGGGCGGATTCTGAAAATCTGCCCGTTTGCGACCGGTATTTGGTTTGATGAATGGGGCCCTTTGTGGTTTTGGGCTTTTTTAGGGTATAGCCCAATTGTAGCCCAATTATAGCCCAAATAGCCCTATGCTTATATAATCCTATAAGGGGATTTTCCAGCCACCATTTTAGGTTTTGGTGACCTGGTGGCTGACAGCAGGGTAACTAGTAATAGTTTTCTTGGGTAACTAGTAATAGTTTTCTTGTGAGTGGCAGCCACAGTCTTGGCCTGCACGTCACCTAAGTGGATGAGAAGAAAAACTGAGAGTTTTAGAGGCTGCTCTTAGGCCTGAAAAGTGGCCCCTTTCTCCCCACATGCACCAGAGCCTCGTGCGCATTTCGAGGCTCCGGCGAGAATGTGCAAGGGTGGTTTTGGGGTTTGGGAGGTGGAGGGGGTATACCCAGTTGGGTTAGGCAGGGTGAGGGCCTGAGGGATTTAGAATGGAAACTTGGGTTTTTGTAGAGTGGAGAGGGGAGGAAGATAGAGGGAGTTTGGGCAAGGCCCAGGTTCAAATGGATGTTGGGAGTAAGAGGAGAGGGTCCTGGGGGATTGGGAGAAGGCCGGGTGGGGGGGTAGCAATGCCTGGGAAGGGCTAGATATTTCACCTCATGGAATAAGGAGGTGAGGGCCATTAGTAGAGTGGGTCAAGTGGATGCTTACCTTGCACAGGGAGGGTCAGCTGGTTTGGATGGCAAAGGTTTAAATTTGAGCAGAGGGGGAAGGGGGCTAAGGCGGGTGCAGCAGAAAGCTTGGTAGGGGGGCTCAGAGGACAGGTCTTGACCAGGACCGGTAAGGGTTAGACATGGGTGGACTGCAATGGAGTGAGGGGAGGAGGGGGGTTGAGTGACAGGGAAGTAGGTGATTGGTTTAAGGTAGGGCGTCAGTGAGCAGAGAAGACTTTGGGCTTAAATAGGGAAAGGAGAAGGAAGACAGGGGATAAGTACCAGAGGCCCGGCACACCAGACCAATCATTTATATAGCAGGGCGAGGACTCACGTCCGGTTGCGGACCTGGCAGAGCTGGGTGCGGCTTACTGGCGTAAAGGAGAAGGGAGGGTGGAGCCTCGTGTGACGTACCTGTTACCATCCGGGGATTCCGCGCGGCCAGCACATGTAGGCCCCGAGCGGTCTTGCTGGCCCTAACACCTGACAGGCTTGTATGACATTACAACGCATGCTTTTACTACGCATGCCTTTACATCACAAGTTTTACAACGGATGCTGTTACAACGCATAGTGTTGAGGGGTGCTGGATAGTGAATAGTTTAATTTACTATTCCAACTCCAGTCTCCGTGGATAGTAGGGAAGGTGTTGGATAGTAAATTAAATCTATTCCCTATCCTAGAGCGCCACCCAGTGCAATGCGTTGTAATGACATGCGTTGTAAATCTTGTGATGTAAAGGCATGCGTCGTAAAAGTTGCGTTGAAAAGGATGTTCCCCCCTGACAGACCACAGCGGTCTGCAGGAGAGAATACCAGAAGGAGAACGCAGTCAACGGACTCAGGGGTGTACAGGAGGGTGCGTTCGGCGCCCCCGGAGGCACAGAGTTATGGGCCCATGAGGGGTCGAATGAAGGCGCAGAGTTAGATTTCGATGAGGAGAGCCTTGAGGAAGGCAAGATTAGAGATGATTTAGATGGGGTGGGGGGGATAAGAGTAATGTCTTTCAGAGTGTTTTTCAGGTGTCCAGAGGAGAGTCAGAGCCTATTGCAAGGCCAACCAAGTCGGGATCAACCATAGGGCCACTGGCAAGACTGACTGCAGCAACACGGGCACCCTCCTTAGAGTCAGGTAAAACATATGGAAAGAGAGAGGGCTGGCAATTGTCTCCGTGGGGACAGGAGGAGAGGGAGTTTCAGGGGGGGGGAGAGAGTACGTTGCGCAAGGGCAAGTATGTTTTAGACATAGGGTTGGGTACCGAGGAGGAAGGTAAGAAGGAAACGGCCAAGCCAGTGATTAGCTAAGACACCGAGAAATCTGATAAGGGAAGAAACCAGCAGAGATAATAAAGATAAGCTTGAAAGTAAAGAGTTGTAGATTAAGAGACGCCCTTATATTGGAGTGGCTCTGCCAATAGGGGCACATTTGAGGCTGGAGACTTAAGAGCGCATATGGAAAGGTAAATACGTTGAAATGCTGAAATGATTGCATACAGAAGTGCCTCCAAAAGAAGGGTCTAAAGAAGAGGAATGCGAGCTGTCTAAACGGCCAAGGGTTCCTCAGACCATGGAGAACTGGACAGCAGCTTTCTTTATTTATGTTAGTGTTTACTGGGAGAAATTCCCGGAATGCTGCATAGCTCTCTTCAAGTATGTGGAGGTCATTCGCAAAGTGCAGATCACAGGATTGGGGTTATGCATGGGCACAATACGATGAGGAATTAAGGACCCATATGGCCTGGGATACTGAGGCAAAAATGGGTGGAACATGACACAGATTATAGCAGCACACGATTGGGCTTCCAGGAGCATGGGGGGCCTGCTGGGATTTTAATAAAGGGCTGTGCATGCACAAATTTTACAGATGTTGCCATGAGTGCTCAAAATGCGGGGAGAAACATCCCTTGATCAACTGTTTTGGGGGTAGGAGGGTTTTTCGGCAAGGGAGGCAGCAGTAGCAGCGGGGGGCAACACGGGGGGGACAGCAGTAGCAACATTTTTCGGGGTCAAGTGGAGCTACAGGTTTTCTGGGACAAAAGGCTCATTCACCAGTTAAGGCAGATGAATTGGAGGCAGCCCTACAGAGTTATGACAACCAGAAGGCTGCAGAAGTACTAAGGGAAGGGTTCAAAGTGGGGTTTTCATTTGGGGTATGCAGCGCCTAGACACAGGCTTTGGTCAGAAAATTTGAAGTCAGCAAAGAACATTCACAGGTTGGACAAGAGAAATTAGACAAAGAGTTGAGGAGAGGGAGTATGGCGGGCCTTTTCCCAGGTTAGCCTCTGGACAACTTGATTGTGTCACCAATTGGGGTGGTGCCCAAGAAAGAACCCGGAAAATACAGGCTTATTCAGCATTTATCATGGTCAGAAGGGTGCTTGTGAATGATTTTATCGATGAAAAAGAAGCTACTGTTTTTTACTCGTCGGTTGACGTGACCATATCACTGGTAGAAACAGCAGAAATGGCCAAATGTGACATCAAATTGGCTTTCCGTTTGCTTCCAATCCATCCAGATGATTGGGATCTTCTGTGTATCAATTTCAATGGTAAATGGTACGTGGACAAGGCATTACCTTGTCTGCAGTAGTTGTTTTAAAAAAGGACGGGCACATGTTAGTAACCCATTACTTGGATGTATTTTTTCTTTGTTGGAACCTCTTGCTCCACAGAGTGCCAGGAGGCCCAGGAAATCTTCAAAGAGCTGACGGAGGATTTGGGAGTGCCATTGGCACCCGAAAAGATGATGGGCACCAGCACTGCACTGTCTTTTCTTAGAATTGAGAATAACTCCCGAAAAATGCAAGCCCGGTTGCCGGATGATAAAAGTGATAAAATGCTGGAATTGCTTAATGCAAAGGACTGGGCACATGTTAGTGACCAATTACTTGGATCATAGTGGTGGCAGCACTGTGAAATTCCGCTGGGGAAAGAAAGGCAGACTGCGAGTTTACTCTTCTGCCCACCCGCTCTCCTGTATTCTAGTTTTAGCGCTTTTAAAAAACTTAATCTGCACTTTACATTCAATTGAATCGAAAATTGTTATATGTATTTTAAATAATTGGACCCGTTTTTAACCTTTGTGCTGTTTTCCCGGTTCCCCGGTGCCCCGTTCCACCGCGGCTGCTCTGTGCCGATTGCTGTGGAGGGCCAGGTCGGGCGGCGCCATCTTGAGTGAGGTCCGGTCCCTGGCTGGTCGGGAGGTAGCGGTCCAGCTCGGGGAGGGGCTTGGGGGTTAAATAGATCCTGTGCTTCCCTGACCCTCGTGGCTGATCATAGTGGTGGCAGCACTGTGAAATTCCGCAGGGGAAAGAAAGGCAGACTGCGAGTTTACTCTTCTGCCCACCCGCTCTCCTGTATTCTAGTTTTAGCGCTTTTTAAAAACTTAATCTGCACTTTACATTCAATTGAATCGAAAATTGTTATGTATGTATTTTAAATAATTGGACCCGTTTTTAACCTTTGTGCTGTTTTCCCGGTTCCCCTGTGCCCCGTTCCACCGCGGCTGCTCTGTGCCGATTGCTGTGGAGGGCCAGGTCGGGCGGCGCCATCTTGAGTGAGGTCCGGTCCCTGGCTGGTCGGTAGGTAGCGGTCCAGCTCGGGGAGGGGCTTGGGGGTTAAATAGATCCTGTGCTTCTCTGACCCTCGTGGCTGATCATAGTGGTGGCAGCACTGTGAAATTCCGCTGGGGAAAGAAAGGCAGACTGCGAGTTTACTCTTCTGCCCACCCGCTCTCCTGTATTCTAGTTTTAGCGCTTTTTAAAAACTTAATCTGCACTTTACATTCAATTGAATCGAAAATTGTTATGTATGTATTTTAAATAATTGGACCCGTTTTTAACCTTTGTGCTGTTTTCCCGGTTCCCCTGTGCCCCGTTCCACCGCGGCTGCTCTGTGCCGATTGCTGTGGAGGGCCAGGTCGGGCGGCGCCATCTTGAGTGAGGTCCGGTCCCTGGCTGGTCGGGAGGTAGCGGTCCAGCTCGGGGAGGGGCTTGGGGGTTAAATAGATCCTGTGCTTCCCTGACCCTCGTGGCTGATCATAGTGGTGGCAGCACTGTGAAATTCCGCTGGGGAAAGAAAGGCAGACTGCAAGTTTACTCTTCTGCCCACCCGCTCTCCTGTATTCTAGTTTTAGCGCTTTTTAAAAACTTAATCTGCACTTTACATTCAATTGAATCGAAAATTGTTATGTATGTATTTTAAATAATTGGACCCGTTTTTAACCTTTGTGCTGTTTTCCCGGTTCCCCTGTGCCCCGTTCCACCGCGGCTGCTCTGTGCCGATTGCTGTGGAGGGCCAGGTCGGGCGGCGCCATCTTGAGTGAGGTCCGGTCCCTGGCTGGTCGGGAGGTAGCGGTCCAGCTCGGGGAGGGGCTTGGGGGTTAAATAATGGTTCCTCATAGGGCGCGCAGCGGCCGCGCGCAGCGGGCGCGCCGTCTTCGCGCCGAAGGAGCGCCAAAGGAGGGCCCGTCTGTGCCCGTCCGTGCCTCGGACGGGCCCAGGGCCAACCATTCTGCCCGACTCCCTGCAGGGATGGCCAGCCTAGAGAAACGTAAGTCTTCTCGCCACGATCTTGTGAAGCTTGCCCCCCCCTGTGTAGGAGTGCCATGTCCACGTGTAGATCTTGGTGGAACTTGGGCTGAGTACCCCCGCTGTGGCTTCCTCCCCCAACCTGCCCTACCCCCACGCCTGGTCAGGAACGCCGGTGTTGCAACCATCAGGGCGGGACTGATTAACGCTAGATCGATGGTTAAACATGCTGCAGATATTTTTGAGTTACTGGTGGATGGCCAGCTGGATGTGCTGTTTGTCACGGAGACATGGATGACCAACACCTCCGCTCCGAGTGTGGAACTGGCTGTCCCCAGAGGCTTTAAAATTGCGAGGGTAGACAGACCTTTGGGGAGAGGAGGCGGATTGGCCGTCATTTACAGGGAGGGGTGGTCCTTTGCTGCTGAGCCACCGATTGCGGGTGTTGATGGCGAGGTTCTTCACTTTGCTATAAAAATATCCCCGCACTTCACCTTAGGTGGCTCCGTGATTTATAGGCCCCCTGGCCAGGCCAATCATTTCCTTGACTCCTTAGAAGAATATATAGTGCCGCGGGCCTTAAGCTTCCCTAGGTTCCTTCTGGTCGGCGACCTTAATATTCATGTAGACACCCCTGACTCACCGGAAGCCCGTAGGCTCGGCGAAATTCTTACCCTGGCACAGCTCAATCAATGGGTTACTGTCCCAACTCATGAGGGAGGTCATCTGCTTGATCTGGTTTGCTCCAATTTCCTGATTCAATCTGTGACAGTGGAAAAAACAACTTGGTCTGACCATGACCTGGTCAGATTTGAGTGGTTATCTGAGGAACCTTGTCCCACGCCCACCATCTGTCACGCCCAAAAGATCAACTTGCCCGTGTTTAGACAGGCCCTGTCCAGAGCTCGCCCGAAAACTACGAAGCTTCTGGACGAGGCGGTCGGCGAGTTTAACGAGTGGGTGCGGCAGGCGGCTTCTGCTTCCATCAAACGTACAAATGTGTCTAGGGTACGACACTCTCCCTCCCAACCCTGGTTCTCTCCTGAACTGAGGGTGATGAAACTTGGCTGTAAAAAATTAGAACGTGCGTGGAGATGCAGCTATAGCCCAGAGGCTAAAGCCGCTCTACGTCTAGCACAAAAAAGTTACTATGCAGCCATCAAGGGAGCAAAAGGGAACTACTACGCAGGGCGTATTGCAAAAGCAGATAATAATAGCAGAGAGATCTTCGCTATTGTCAAGAGCTTTGTTGCGCCTGTAGCTGATGCAGTTGCTCTTCCGTCCTCTGCGCAATGGTGCGAGGATTTGTCCACCTTCTTTATTAGCAAAATAGCGAGGATCCAGCCGGACCTTATGGCGGCTATGCCTGCTGACTGCGTAGTGACTGACATGTGTCCCATACTATGTCCTTGCTCTGGACAACAGCTTCTGAACTTTGGCCAAGTTGCTGAGGGTGATATCTTGCCCCTCCTGCAAGCTCTGAAATCGGGTTCTCCCGCTGATCCGTGCCCGGCCCGGGTGCTTTCAGAGGTGGCGGATTTGGTTTGTTCTGAGATCACACAGATTGTGAACCTCTCCTTGGCCTCAGGGGAGGTGCCGCTGGGGTGGAAACAGGCCAAACTTCTGCCGCTTTTGAAAAAACCTGGACTGGACGCGACGGTTCCTGGGAACTATCGTCCAATATCTCTTTTGCCGGCACTTACGAAAGTTTGTGAGAAGGTGGTGCTTCAACAATTGGAGAATTTTGTTGAATCTTCCAATGCCCTCCATCCTGCCCAATCGGGTTTCAGAGCTACTTATAGCACTGAGACAGCGCTAGTGGAGATGACTGAGGCGATTCGGGACTGTTTGGACGGAGGCGGTAGAGCGGTCCTAATTTTATTGGACCTCTCTGCCGCGTTTGATACCGTCCCTTACGAACTCCTTCTCGCCAGGCTGTCCACTATTGGCATTGGGGGAATGGTGCTGTCTTGGTTGTCTTCGTTTCTTTCCGACAGGTCCCAGCAGGTCTGGATGCCCCCCCACGCCTCGAATCCTAAACCACTTCTCACGGGGGTCCCCCAGGGCTCCACTCTTAGTCCTTTACTGTTCAATGTTTACATCACCCCCCTGGTTTATCTAGCGGAACAGTATGGGGCTAAGATAATAGGGTATGCGGATGATACCCAACTGCTGTTTACCTGGCCAGACGATAAGTTGGATCCATCAGTAGTTCATCGGTGTCTGTCCTCTGTATTTCGCTGGCTAACTCAGGCCCAGCTGAAGTGCAACGAGGACAAGTCGGAGGTGCTTTTTTATGGTTCCTTCCCCCCCCTGTTTAAGAACACATTGTGGCCCCCTAACATTCCTAGCCCGAAAGAGATGGGAAGACCGGCAAAAAACCTGGGCATCTGGTTTGCAGAGGATCTCAGATTTGAGGAGCATATAAAAAA
Organism: Lissotriton vulgaris; assembly: GCF_964263255.1. Classification (NCBI taxonomy): domain Eukaryota; kingdom Metazoa; phylum Chordata; class Amphibia; order Caudata; family Salamandridae; genus Lissotriton; species Lissotriton vulgaris. The sequence goes on along the minus strand of NC_141699.1, from coordinate 545,672,398 downwards.
GCTGACAGGCACCTGCTTTGCCACGCTGAAAATGCTCCGCAAGTTTTTTCCTCTGCTCCCTAAAGAGGCTAAGGAGACGGTTGCCCGAGCTCTTATACTGGCAAGGCTGGACTACGCGAATGCTTTGTTCAGCGGTATCCCGGCCTACCTGGTGAAGCGCCTGCAAATCATCCAGTACGCGGCCGTCCGTCTGATTTTTAACATCCCCAGATGGAAGAGCGTACGTGCTGAGATGAGCACCATTCATTGGCTCCCGGTTGCGCAGCGCATCCTGTTTAAATCTCTGGTGCTGGCGTTTAGAGCCATTCACGACCAAGGCCCCGTCTATCTGAGAAAGAGATTTATTTGTTATGTGCCAGCACGCTCTCTTAGGTCATCCACGCAGCTGAAACTGTCCCTTCCCCGTTTCAAACGTGCCAGACTTGGTGGCCAGTCAATCTCTGTGATTGTGGCCAGGGCTTGGAACGCCCTACCTCTGCATCTGCGTTCCTCCCAAACTGTGGCGCTATTCAAGAAAAATCTAAAAACACACTTATTCAAGAGTTCAATATAAGTTGTTTTCTCTGTGGTTCTGTTTCCCGCCTTTCCCCTCGCGCCAGGATACTCCCAAGTAACGGAGCGCGCTACAAAATAGTTTATACATACATACATATACATACATTTTTCTTTGTTGGAACCTCTTGCTCCACGGAGTGCCAGAAGGCCCTGGAAAACTTCAAAGAGCTGATGGAGAAGTTTGGAGTGCCATTGGCACACGAAAAGGCGATGCCCCCTGCACGGCACTGTCTTTTTTTGGAATTGGATTGACTCAAAAAAAAATGCAAGCTCGGTTGCCAGATGATAAAAGGCATAAAACGCTGGAATTGCTTAATGCCATGCTGGCACAGGAAAAAGTAATGGTCAAAGATATACAGGCCTTGCTAGGGCATCTCATTTTTGCATGTAGAGTAGTGAGAGTAGGGAGAACCTTTTGCAGGAGGCTAGTGAGGGCATTAGGGGGGAACAGATTGCCTCATCATCATGGGCCTTTCTCTGCAGGCGTAAAAGAAGATTAGAGAATGTGACACGTTTTTCTGCAAACATTCAATGGCATTACACTGGTACGGGAGCGGGGATCTCAATTGGGATGTGCAGATATTTTTAAATGCAGCAGGCAGCAAAGGTTTTGGCCTCTACTGGCAGGGTATGTTGTTTGCCGAGCAGTGGCCGACAGAATGGTTTTCTGGAGTTCTTCTCCCTAATTGTGGCAGTGACACTATAGGGTAGTCAGCTCGCGCATAGGAAGGTGACTTTTAGAGTTGATAATAAGGCGGTTGTAGAGATTGTGAACCGTCAGTCAGCAAGTGTTACAGTTGCTGATGGTTTTGTCCTAGGTGTTTGTGTCATTATATAGCATTTGGAGCACTGCACGTCCCAGGTATGGACAATGACATAGCAAATGCTTTGTCTCGTTCGCTTTGGGGGAGATTATGTGGGTTGGCCAAGGACGCCAACAGGATCCTGACACCCATGTGCAGCAGTTGTGGTTCATAGGCAATACAAGATGCTACAACCTGTGGTAGGATCACTGGATAAGTACACTAGGATAGCCTATAATCTACCATGGAAAGAGTTTTGCTGTCAGGCGCCCAGCAGTGCTCGAATGATTAATAGTGAAGGGACAATGTGATTCATTTTATCCTGGATATGATTGGAAAAGGCTAACTCAGGGTATCAATTGCAAGGAAATTAGCAGGAATTGCATCCATGGGTAAATTGCTCTGGGGTTACATGCCTTCAGCGGGTGAATTTGGCTCAAGGATGCTAGATGGGTGGGCCAGAGAGCTTGGCCAGCTGAATACGGTCAAGAGACCCTTGTCATGGCAGTTGCGGAGCAGCGTAATACATATTTTGCCTATGATTTGCGCCAATGCCTTTGAGTCATGCCTGTTTACTTCACTGATGGTGGATGTTTTTTGGTGCATTTAGAGTGTCTGAGTTGTTAGGGGCAGAAGAGGTGGGGGGGATCAGGTGGGAAGATGTGGTATTGCGCAATGCGGGTTTACATATATGGTTAAAAAAGTCCAAAAGGGATCTAAAGCGCAAGGGAAAATGGGTGTTGTTATAGGCTCCATTGCCTAAACTTACTTGCCCTTATAGATGGGGGCTTCACTGGCAAGCAGCATCCAAGCATCGGGGAGTCCGTTTTTTGCATGCGAATGGGAAAATAGATACAGCCTTCCAATTACTAGCTGTGCTGAGGAAGGCCCTGAAGGAATTGGGCATACACAGTGCAGGAATTGGGAAACACTCTTTCCGGATTGGGGCAGCATCTGAGGAAAACAATAGAGGGTGGGGACAGGGTGATATCATGCGCTTGGGGAGGTGATCCTCAGATTGTTATAAGCAATACTTGCGCAGTAGGGATAAGGAATTTAGCGCAGTTGTTACAATGCATAAATTCACACAATGTTTCTCGTTTCAGGTTTGGTGGCTGGTCCCCCTTTCGTTGGAAATGTCAATCTGGGTAATGGGTCACTCCTTTGTGAAGTTGGCGCACGTACAAGCACGAGAAAGTTATTTCGGACAGAATCTTGGTTTTAATAATAAACTGTTTAAAGTGTAATGGAAAAGAAAAGGGAGCATGTTTTGAAAGGAGCTGCTAGTTGGGGGTGGGTGCACGGACATTTTGGTCATACATTTGGGTGATAACAATTTGTGTAAAGAGAAGGGCATAGGCCTGAGGAGAAGCATGAAGACGGACTTAGCTCTTATTAAACAACAGTGGTCAGGATGTTTTGTGGTATGGACTGCGTTGTGCCCCGCCAGGTCTGGCGGGGGGCAATAAATGCAGGAGCAGTGGACAGAGCCAGGAGGAATCTTAATACAGAGATGTCTCGTTTTTGCAGGGAATTGAGTTTTGGTAGAATTGTGCACAGGGGCATTCGTTTTTATTTTATTTATTTTTTAAATACTTTTTATTGCAGATTTAGAGCAATTACAATCGTTTGGTCCGGTTCTCCCACCCCTAACAGATATCATACTCAGGTCGCAAAAGAATCATCACACGGCCATTTAGCCCACATCCCGGAGGCTGGGCGGCGATCAATAATAGGCATTAAAAAATAATAGACTACGGAAACAATGACATCTGCTCAGCAGGTGTTCTAGAATCTGCTTTTCTATATCTACCCAACCCCTAACCCCAACAAATAACTGGTCCCATCTCACGAATGACCGTTACAGATAAACATTGCCATCGATCTGCAGTGATCCTCTCCCACCAACAAATATCCTCTTACGTGTTTTGTCTAAGTGTCCCTTGCTATATGTCGATCCCAACTCAGGGGAATCCTGTTTATACACACTCCAGTCTAATACCTTCAACCTCGGCACTTGTAGTCAGTCATCCTCTTGTCTTCGGTAGGACCCCTCCCTACTCTCCCCTCTCCCCCCCATCTACTGTTGGTGTGGGCATACAGGGCCATCCCGGTCGGGCAAGCGCCTAAGGATCAATACTCGTCTATCATTACATCACATGGAATCCCTGGCAAAAATTACATATCCGAGTCCCCCTCACTATCCCGGGAATCACTCAGAGTTTGCACCAGTCCCTCCCATGCCCATGCCATTTCCAAACTTTTCACGTTAGCTGCACGAGATGCCTGCCTCAGTCTTACAGTACTTTCACTATGAGTCCATTTATGAAATTTGTTAGCCCATCGCCTACTAGACGGCCCCTCAGTCGACTTCCAGTGCCAGGTGATTTCCCTCTGGGCTAAAATAAGACCCAAATCAATAAATTTGCTAGTGACTTTCGTTGTCTTCGTGTGAGGGAACCAGAGCAAGAGGCAGGTTGCCATGTCGTATGTCACCTGTCTATCAGTTACGTCATTCAGCATCGCCCCCACCTCCGACCAATACGACCCCAGTTTTGAGCAGGACCATAGCATATGATCCAACTCCACTCCAGGCTGCAAACATCTAGGACACTTTGCGTCCTCCACATGGAAGTACCTCCTTATCCTCCCAGGGGGAAGGTAAGCTCTGTGCACTACGAAAAAATGCACCTGTTGAAAGCGAGCGTTTCTGCACCCCTTCCATGTCCTTCTCAGGATCTGCCCCCACGTCGTGTCCGGTATGGGCTTCCCCACGCTCTCCTCCCATGTTTGTTTTAAGGCCGTGAGAGGTTCTAGTCCTTCATGAAGCATTCTAGAATGCAAGCAAGTGACCGCCTTAACCGTTCCCGCCGCAATTACGACGTATAGGCAGGCCATCGTAGTCGGTGGCTCTGTCTACCCCTTCTTCCAGTGCTTCTTTATCGCCGACGTCACCGCCATATGCAAAAGGAAACCCCCATCCGGAAGACCGAACTGATCCTGCACTGCTTGAAATGGCAACAGCTCTCCATCCGTGTAGAGGTCACCAATCATTTGTAGCCCCATTTCCTCCCATTCCATGAGTGGGGACCAATCCCCCCCATGTGGCAATGCTGTCAACATGCCCAAAGGTATCTCAGGTGCATAAGGGTGTGTCACTCCTGCTCTCCTTTGGCTTTTATTCCAGCATAACCTCAGAGTTTTTTCTTCCAAGGTCAAGTCCCTCAGATCAAGCTGCTGCTGCATGACGATGTATGATAAGATATGCCTAGGTATCCCTGCCCCCGGACTTTGCTCTGGGCCCCTAAACACTTTTGCGACATTCTGTGTAAGGACCTGCAGCTGCGCTGCCAAATAATAGAGTTCGAAGTCAGGAACCGCCATTCCCCCTTCCGACTTCGGCCACCGCAGTGTGTCCAGCGCCACCCATCTCCTCCCGCGCCCCCACAGAAAGTCAATGGTGAGCGACCGCAGTTCCCTAAAGAACCTAGGAGGAATTCATATTGGCAGTGTTCGGAAATAATAGAGCAGTCGCGGTAGGGCAACCATTTTGAGTAGCACCACTCTTCCAACCACCGAAAGTGGGAGGGTGGAACAGAACGTCATGCAGCCCCTTAGGGCACTAATACAGCGTCCTATATTCCCTTCTAGCATGGTATCGGCACCATGAGAGATCCGTACTCCCAGCTAGGTGAAGCACGACCGCTCCCATATCATGTCCGCGATCAGTAATGTTTGGGGCATGTCGGCTCTGAGCGGGAAGATACACGTTTTATTCCAGTTCACCCTAAGGCCCGACAGCGTTCCGAAGTCTGCGAGCATGTCTATCGCTCCCCGCAGCGCCACAGATGTGTCCTCTATGAACAGCAATAAATCGTCTGCATACAGTGAGATAAATTGCTGATCTTCTCCACACCTGATGCCCCCGTATGCCGTCCCCGATCTAGCCAGAATAGCCAAAGGCTCAATTGCCAATGCAAATAATAAAGGCGAAAGTGAGCATCCCTGTCTCGTTCCTCTCTTAACCGGATATTCTTCCGATATCACTGCACCCAAACGCACCCTAGCGGTGGCCGAGGAGTATAGGACTTTGGTCCAATTCCTAAACTGAAGGCCCAGGCCGAACCTCTCCAGCACCCTATCCGAATACTCCCATTCCAGGCAGTCAAATGCCTTTTCTATGTCTAAGGACAACACTGCCGGCATCTCATCCATGCTCAGATCACTCCCCAATACTCGTATAAGGCGGCGAATATTAGCCGATGTATTCCTGGTGGGAATAAACCCATTTTGGTCCTCATGGACCAATGCCGTCATATGTGGGAGCAGTCTTGTGGCCAATAAGCGGCTCAGAATTTTATAGTCCACCGTCAGCATGGACAGCGGTCTGTAAGAAGTCACGTCAGTGCTCTCCCTCCCAGGTTTCAACAGGGGGACTATCAGCGCCTCCCTCATGGACCCGGGGAGTCGGCCCTGCTAAACCGCCTCGTTATATACCTCCTGCATTTGGGGCGCCAGAATTTTGATATATTTGACATAGAATTCTATCGGGAGTCCGTCCACATCCGGCGTTTTGTTTCTCGCCATCTGCGCAATTGCTCCTCTGACCTCCGCCAATGTAATAGCGTGACCCAGGCTGTCAGCATCCTCCTCCTCCAGTTGTGGGAACTGTACCCCTGCCAGGTAATTCTCTATGTCCCCTACTTCCGCCTCCAGGTGGCTCCGATAAAGGGTTGTATAGTATTCTAAGAAGCGTGAGAGGATCGCTGTTTGGGAATAAACTATCTCCCCCTTTTCTGTTCGCACACTTAAAACCGGGCATCCCCTTGGGACCGGGTTCGCCAATCTTGCTAAAAGCGTGCCTACTTTGTCCCCCTCCGCATGCACCTTCGCCGTATATTGCCTATAGTCATAGCACCTCAACCATTCCGTCTCTGTCGCCACTAATTCCTTAGCTTCTAGGAGCTGCGCCTGCAATTCCTTATGTCCTGGCCTCTGCTTCTCTTTGTCCCTCAGTGCCTCCTCTGCCTTCCTGACCTCCACCAGTACCACTGTTCTTACTCCAGAGGGCTTGCAAATGCATATCCCCCTCATCACCACCTTGAAGGCATCCCATTCTATACCTCTTGTAGACGCCGTCCCCTTATTTATAGTGAAGTACTGCTCCGCACCCTCCCTAATCTGAGTGCTAAAAACCTGGTCTTCCAGTATATCTGGGTTCAATCTCCAATTGGGGATCGCTGTCCTCACCCGCTGCCATTGAATGGAAATCAGTTGAGGGTTATGATCCGAAATGGTCCTAGCCAAGTATTCTGAGTGTGTCGCCAAAGGAGCCACCAAGCAATCGCATAAGATCGTGTCAATTCTAACGTGCAATTCGTGGAGTGCGGAAAAGAAAGAATAGTCCCTTTTCCCAGGGTGGTGTCCTCTCCATATGTCAATCAGCCCCCATCTATCCTGCCATTCCACCCTCTTTCTCGCTACTCTGCGTACCGGGGACTCAACCAGTGGTGGGTGCGATCTATCTAGCGCGATATCAGTAATCGAATTAAATTCACCCCCCAATATTATTGGCCCCGCCAAATAGTGCGCCAGTGCGCCCGATAATATGTCGAAGAATCGGGGCTGGTCTATGTTCGGGGTGTAAACACTGCAGAGTACCACTTCCCTGCCATACAGTCTCCCCTCTACCGCCACATATCTGCCGTCTGGATCTATAACTGGACTCGTGACCTGGAAGGGAATCCCCACCCTCACCCATATCAAGACCCCTCTAGCAAATGCCGAATAGGCTGTACCAAACACCTGACCCCTCCATCTCTTTTGTAATGCAATACATTCTTGTTTGTTAAGATGTGTCTCCTGGAGCAGTGCAATCTGAATCCCACGTCACACCAAATATGCATGTACCTTATGGCGCCTAGACATTGTATGCAACCCACGTACGTTCCATGTGATACATTTCAATTCAGGTAATGTCCCCATTGCCCTTTCCCCTCGACGTCCCCTCTTCCAGACCCTGCCAGCCCACACCATAACTGCTAACTCCCCCCCTTTGAACACCACGTAAAACCCCCATTATCCACCCCCCCCCCCCCCCCCCAGGACAGGCCCCAATAGCGTGGTATCAGACCCCATCCAAACTATCACAGCAAACTATCCTGCAGTAGCCACTACAGGTTGCCTTAAGGGCAATAGGAGCCTGGTTCAACCCCGACTGGCGGCAACACCCGCCCCAGTCCCCCGCCTCACAATCCCGCTTTGTAGCATGGTACATTTGTGATGTTCTAACAAGTTACCAGGTACTCCAGCTCTTCTAGTGATAGTCGCCCAGAAGGCCTTACAGTCTACAGATCGTCCGCCAGTCTCGGTGTCATATCTGGTCCCTTGGAGCTGTCTACATCCGATAGGTCCATGCCTGAATGTCTTCAGTCATAGAGGGACAATGGAACTTAGCTTATTCAACATATACACAATATATAGTATAGGAACTCAATGGAAGCTATACAATTCAGGTTGTCCTGGCCCAGCCGGGGCAGGAGTTTATTACCAACAAACAATGTCAGATATATAATACAATTTTTCAAGACACAAGCCTGTGCCGTACTGACAAGAAAGGAGGAAATAGATATAGGGTGAAAAAGAGGGTGATTTTCAGGCAAGGAAAGAGAGCAAAGACAGGGCACTGCATAAAATGCAAAGATTGCTGGCAGTGTCGCCTGGAGTGGAATGTACACAACATTTTTAGAGAATATTTCAAGTGTCAACCCACTCTTGGGTGTCGACGTTTCGATCCCTAAAAGCTCTAATAGATGCACGGGATCATCATCAGGACTTATTTAAGTAGCAAAACATGCCTGAATGAGCAAAGCCATACGGTTGAGCTTACACATAAGATTCAATGGAGTTCAATGGTTGTCTTAATATAATCGTTCTAAAACTTCAACGTCAGTCTGTGGGTGGCTGCACTTATAAGTCACGTGCTAGCGTCGGAATCAGAAGTATAGAAACATCAATGGTACCATACTTTGTGTCAGTATTTCCGACTTTTTTGAAGTTACAGTTTTCAGGCTTGCCTCGCCCTGGGCTTCAGCAATGTGGATATCGGGCGTTGGTCATAATATGACAGCCGCCTCTCCCAGGGGTGCTCGGACGATGCCGGTTACAGAGTAGAGCTGTCTTCAGTCGTCCTCTGATTCTGACCCCCTGATCGAGTCCTCCTTCTGAGACCCCGTTATCGCCGCCGTTGCCGCTAGCGCATCTTGCCTGTCCACGGCCAGCCGCGCCTGCCGTTCGGCCTGTTGAGTCTTGGCCCTCTTACGGATACGTTGCAACTGGCGCATCCTTGGCAGTTTGGGCTGTTCTCCATCTCTCTTACCCCTTCGATCTGTGCCTGCCCTGTAGGATTCAAGCCAGGACCAAGCTTCCTCAGGCGTCATAAAGAACTGTGTCGTGCCGTCCTTAATGATTCGTAGTTTGGCAGGGAATAATAGTGAATAGTGGATCCCCTCATCTCTGAGCTCCTTTTTAATTGATAAATACGAGGATCTGCGCCTCTGTATCTCTAGTGTGTAGTCCGGAAAGATCGTGACTGTGCCGTTCCCCACTTTAAAAAGTCCCACTGCCCGCGCATTCTGAATCAAGAGATCTCTATCCTTGTAGTGAAGAACTCTAGGCACAACAGGTCGAGGTGGACGGCCCGGCGAGGGCGGCTTGGCCGGGACTCTGTGTGCCCTCTCGACGTGAGAAAGGGGGAGAGACCCTCCGGGGCCACCTGCGTCCTGAACCAATTCTCCAGATAAGTTATCATGTCCGCACCCTCAATTTTTTCCAGTAGGCCGACCACTCTTACATTGTTGCGCCGATTTCTACTTTCAGCATCCTCGACCTTTTTCTCCAGCGTCGCCAATCTTTGCAACGTATCTTCCATCTTGTGTTCTATTGTCACTACCGCTGGCTTCAAGTCTTGCACCACCAGTTCTGTTTTCTTCACCCTGTCCACCAACTTCGAGTGGTCAGCCCACAGGATTCCCAGCCCCGTCGCTACCTGCGTGATGTCGCTGTGCAGGGAGTCTTTTGTCACAGTGATGGCCTCTAGGATTTTATCTAATCGTTTGTTCAGCCTTTTTTCTGACACCGTAGTCTCAGCGTCATTTCCATGTTCCTGGGCGTCTACCTGCCCCACCGCGTCTGCTCCCCCACCTTGAGGCTTCATTATAGTTGGCAAGCGTCTATTATTCTACAGGGAAGTATCGTCTTCTTCAGATCACCACTCTCAGTGCCTCCCCAGTTATCGCAGGAGCAGTGTCTCCTCCGATGAAAGCCTCGGATATTTATTCGCGCCCAGGATTGGCTCTGCGGCTACCACACAATATGCAGTCTCATACACTGCCTCATCGCAAACCCCCCTCAGAGGCAAGGAATCCCTAGAAGCACACGTTTGCCCCGTGCCTTGTTCTGCGTTTAGCGATCACCAAAGTGGTATCCCACACCGGAAGCTCTCTAGCTGCAAATCCGTTCACAGTTCCTCCTGTCAATGAGCCTCTTTTGTGCCGCCCGAGTATTTGCGACCTCACTGGACCTGGGACGCCAACAGTCTAAAAAGGAGAAGCCCCTTCAACAGGTCCCTGGCAGCGTACTCCCAGTGTTCCCCGCAATGATCAGCCACAAGATGGCAGTTCGGGTCAGCGTTCCACTTCAATCTGGGCCCAGCCGTCCCTACATCCTCAGCCGCGTCCTCTCGCCCTCTCTCCGCGCAGCGCCGCAGGCCTGCCCCCGCCCCCAACTCCGCAGTACCAAGAGCAGGCCCGCAGCCCCACACGCACCAGGGTCGTATAGACGACTCGCTCGCTGACTGGTCTCTGTCCTCAGGGCTCCCACCTCTGTCTCTGAGCGTCGCCGCTGCCCGCAGGACACCGGGGTCCCCCTCACAGTCCCCGATCAGGGAGTGTACGTGGCCGCCCCACAAGCTGCTCCCGACTTCACAGGCTCCAGTGTCCTCAGCACCTCTGCCGGGTAGGCGAAGAGCGCCGGCTCCACAGGTGTCACAGCTCAGCCGCCGACTCTCCGGTCTCTTGGTCCGGCGTGTAACGCTCCTCAGACGTTCCTTGCGGTGGCCGCCATCTTAGCTTGCTGGGGAAGCCCCTCCTCTGCTGGTCCGAGTTTGCTTCCCCCAGTCTGCCACAGTCCTCTCGCCGATTACCGGAGCATATCAGCAGGCCGTTTTCGTTCCACGCTCCTGGCAGCCTTAATCTCTGGCCCCGTAGCAGTCCATCGGCGGGTCTCTCGGCTGTAAACAACTCGTGTAGCCGACGGACGCCGCCATTTTGCGGGACTCCTCCTCCGAATCTCCGGCACTTCTAGACGCTCTCACAGCTCTCCAGAGCCTCCGTTCGCTACAATTTGGAGCCCAGAGTGCACCCCTGGCATTCTGATTCAAGCCCCGTTACCTTGGGCTACCCGCAGGATATTAGAACAGGATAACAGTCGGGATCGGGCGCGGAGCTATCGGCTCACGCCGCCTCCTCCATAGGCGCCCAAACCACGCCCCCAGGGACATTCATTTTGATGCAGTGGAAATTATTTGGAGGAGACAGGGTCCACTTGTCAAGGCTGGAAATGGACCTTTATTTGTTGGAAATTAGGAAGGTGTTTAGCCAGAATGTTAAATGTACAGAGCCACCCTAGAAACTCTGAGGCCTGTAGGACAGGTGGGGGCAGAAAAAAAAGGGCCTAGGCAGTAGTGGCCGTCACCCCCTTTTTAGGTTTTGACTAGCCAATGCTTACGAAGTAAGCATTCGCTAGAAAAAACCTAATGAGTGTAGTATAGGGGTTGGAATACGCCCCCGTCATCCATTGGCTAGCTCCATAAATGGAGGCCAGCCATTGGAAGACACGTTTGTCCGTCAATGCAGGACCAGATTCGGGGGCGTTCCCGAGATTTTTTGGCTTTTGGCTACGTCAGCCGAAAGCCGGTTCTCGGGAACGCCCCCGAATCTGGTCCGGCATTGAAGGCACCGGCTCCCGTTCCCGCCCCCCTACCGCTGCCTCTGTAGTTCGCCCCTAGCGCTTTGGGGCGCTTCATTGTCCTCGTAGCGCTTGGGAGCGCTTTTTGATGCCAATCCACGAGAGCCCACCTCGCTTTATTATTTACGTTGATCGAGAGCCCACCTCGATTTCATCCCCGTGATCGCTGCCTGTCTGAATCGGGCCGCCGCGCTGCCCGTGGCGACCCGGAAGTGCTCGGCCGGCCAATTGCAGCGCGGCCGGCCGGAAGTCCCGCCCCTGAGCTCGGGGGAAGGAAGAAGAGAAGCATGGCGGCCATTACGGGGCTCCTCTGACCTGAGGGAGCCCCGGAGAAGGAGGAGGAGGCGCGCCTGGAGGAGCGGTAGCGGAGGGGGCGCGAGGCACATTGTCGGTGCCTGCCCCCGCCGCGCAAATGGGAAGAGAGGACGAGTGTGGCCGGCCTCTGGGGCCACACTCGTGGGCGATGTCTGTGTGCGTCTAGTCTGTGTGTGTCTTGTCGGTGTAGTGTGGTGTGCGAGGCAGTCTGTGGTGCTGCATGTGTGGACGCTGCTGTTCTGTATGTGTACAGTATGTCACAGAAACTGACAGCCGTGCTAGTGATGTCAGAGGGCGGTGTGAGAGGAGGGCATGCCCCCAATGCAAGGCAGGGAGGTGGGGCGCGCGGACAGCGGCACGAGCCGGACAGACCTGTGCACCGACCGCCGAGTGCATCAACCATCACCGTGACTGCGCCGCCTGCCGAGCCCTTCCCGCACAGCCCTGTTTCTTGTGACCCGACCCTTCCCCTGCTCTAAACTCCACTGAACACAGAAAACCCCCACTGAGTCCACCTGGAAGGATGGCGGTGACGATCCGGCTCTGGGCCCCCTGCTTACTGCTGCTACTGCCCGCCCGGCCGGTGAGTGAGCATCGAAAGGTGTTTGCATGTGTGAGAGAGCAGGCACAAGGCTGAGGGTAGAGGAAAATCCACAAACCCTGGGATGCCCGCACTGCTTTCCTGTTGTGCCTCAGTTCAAGTATATGGGGGGACTGAGCCTTACCTGGTGTGAGACTCCACTGGAGTGCGTGGGACCGTTAAAGATCCTCAGGTGTGAGGTTCCACTTAACAGGCTGCCTAGGTGTGAGACTCCACCTATGTGTAAGTGACAACAGATATGTAAGTGCGAGACTCGACTTAAGTGCATGGGCCAACGGAAGCTGTCAGGGTGTGAGACTCCACTTAAGTGTATAGGACAATGGAGACTGTCACGGTGTGAGACTCCATTTAAGTGCATGGTGCAATGGAGGCTGCCAGGATGTGAGATCCCATTTAAGTGCAATAGACAACTGAGGACGTCTAAGTGCAAGACTTCACTAAGTGCATGGGGCAACGGTGACTGTCAGGGCGTGAGACTACTTAAGAGGATGCATGGGGCAACGGAATATGTCAGGGTGTGAGACTCCACTCAAGCGTATGGGAATGAGACAACTGACGAAGCCTATGTGTGCGACTTTCTTGTAATTCACTCAGTCAGTTAGACTGTCCAGGTTTATAACTTTCGTCATTTAACACATTTCCAGCTCATTTGATGAAGTCAGGACTGGAGACCTCTTCTCTCAGTACTGCAACCTGTACGTTAATCAATTAAAGCGCTTCGACACCTCGTCATAGGTAGTTAGCGCTATATAGATGCAATTACAATTACTGCCTATTCATTCACTCGCCACTTTAACGAATGTTTGGAGAGAAAGCCGCTACGTGAGGGCTTAGCGGAAGTGCTGTTTGCTGTCTGACATTCCAGTTGATAAAGCATGCATAGCCGCCGCACTACTCGCGTGCCTAGAGTGCAGCAAGCGCAGGATGCATGCTCCGCCTGGTGTACGTTGCTCCCTGCTGCAGCTACGTGTTTGAATAAAAGTGGGCGAATAATGCAAGAGTGGGGCGCACAAGTACCAACGTGCAGCAGGTGTGGTTGGTGCATGTGTGCCTGGGTGCACATATCCACGTGTGCGAGGGGCGGCGCGCGAGTGAAGAGTTTTCATGCGCGAGAGTTCGAGTGCTGTGATTGGTGGCTGCGTTAATTCCCGGCGCGTGTCCTAGGATGTTGCACACAGTGGGGGAATGGAATACTCGCTGCATATGTCTTATCAAGCGGTGTGCACATAGGGCTAAGCAAGTGGCGGATGTCTGCAAAGCTTGGTGCTCACATGATGCCCAGGACGCACCAGACCGTCGGTGGGTGCCTGCAGAGCTATGTCCATATGTTCCCCTGCAGCCCTCTAGGGCGCACCCTTCAGGGTGTCTCGGGGGCATCTCTCAACACACTGTACGGCGAGAGGTTCACACTGACTGCGTTACTGCTGTCCAGTTTGTGCCATGCGGTAAATGCATGCAGTGCAGTCGCCATGTCTGATGTTCGTATCAGCGCCGGGCGTACGCAGAGTTCTGCCCGTGCGTGCCCACTGCCCAGAGCCCAGCAGGCGGAGACGGCGAGAGGCATGCACTTCAGGATGCATCAGGAAGTGGTTCAGGGATAGCGGCATGCCGCATAAACACGTCCGTGACGCAGCGGTTGTCAGGGCGCATGTTATGGGTCCCCTACATTGGTGTCTTGTGGAATAACATGACAACTCTGACAGCACGGAGTTCTGGCTTCTCTCGGTTTGAGACCAAGCTGACGAAGGAGATACTATTAGTGCTAGAGTGGACAAGGGTATGCCCGGACGTGGGTCTCTTGCTCGCTGTGCCACTGGATTCAAGCTAGCCTGGCTGATGAGGGGTGAAACCCTGAAACCGTTCCCAGGATGCTTGTTTCCGGTCCAGGGAGGACCTGGCCTGGCAGTTCTGGCTGGACTGTTCGCATGAGGAACAGGGTCAAGATGGATTTGCATATGGCTGGGTCCAAACTGGGGTGGCATACTAAGCAAAATAATTATGGATTAAACCAACATATGTGACTGGTGTTGAGTGGTTGAAAAGTTTCAGCACTCAGTCCATCATCTTGTGTTTGCAGTGGCACCGGGCCATTGAACCCTGATATTTGCTATATTTTCCTACTACAATTGCAGTCCAAGGGGCCATGCCCTTGCTTACACCAGCGCCTAAAGCATGCAAGCTATGCTACTGGTTGACAAATTGTTTCTGCATTGGTGACGTTGATGGCGCTGTTGCTATCGCCAGGCATTCTATGTTAACTAATTTTTATAAATGCACGTGGATCTGTGGCTGTGGTAAACTCCGCAAGGAAAGTTAAGGGGGGTTAGGGGAGGGTCTAGGGAAGGAGCTCTCTGAGAAAGATGTCTGAACTTGTTTGGACCAGGTGACTTTGAGGTCCAGGAGGAAGTTCTTTCCCGACACCCACCTTTACCCCATATGGGCTGAGCACCTTTCAGAGCTCCATAGTAAGGCAGCCCTGCATGGATAGGTGAGTTAGACTCATTTTATTTGGGTCCTTACCCTCTCATCTACAACCTCACTGAGCAAGGACTGGGGCGAGAAGGAATGATTGCGAATCCTATGTGGTAATGCTGCTTGCACCGCAACTATTGATGCCCCTAAGCAAGTTTGAGATCTTGAGTGCTGCGGTTGTTCAGAGGAAGTGAGGCGTGTACGTTAAACTGTCTGGTCTGGTCCCAAACTTTAGGAAGCCCCCACCGAACCAAAAAGCATTTCACCCAAACAAGCCAATCGCTGAAGACAGTTGACCAAACCTCCGTCTAAGTGTGCTCTCATGAGCTCTGGCAGATATTGAAAGATGCCTGTACCAGACCTAGAAAAAAAGCATAAACAAAGTCAATGGTTCTGATGTTGGCCACCAGTCGTTTGGCTTTGTCAATGCTTGTTTCCTGTTTTCTGCAAAATTTTAGTCCTGGGGAAGCTCGTCAACCATCAATCAGGAAGTATATTTTTGGGGCTTAAAAAGCACACTTTTCCCTAGGCGTACCTGGCTCTTAAATGAACTACTTTGTGTGTGGATACGCTCCTTGTGAAAGGGTGGAATGCTGTCACTCACAGTGAAGCTAGCCAATTGCTGAAGTGGGTTGAAGAAAAATGTGAATGACACAGCAGATGAATGGTTGAAAGGGCTGGCTGAAAGCCACTATGCCCATAAGTAAGTATATATGTAATTGCCATCAAATCAAAAGGTCTTAGCTAAAGCCAGATATTATGAGCAAAGCATCGCCGAGGGTATGGTCACTCATGCATGTATAAGGCCCATTTCTTCTGACACAGAAGCAACTGGATGAGGCTGAATAAAGTGTCCTGATGCACACATGTCCTTGCCTCTCTGCTCGACGGCTGACAGTGCTGCCTGATGAGTAGGATAGAGCTGGGTAGCAATCAACATCCATAATCTGACAGTAGTGCCTAGAGACTAACTTGTTGGTGTACATGCGCTACATATACGCATACAATATTGTGTACCAGCTGTCTGGTGCCTTCGCTGCTGTGTAGCATGCCCCTTTTTATCTGGTTAAGGCGGTATTAATATCTGCTCATTTGGCATGAGTTGCACCAAACACTGGTGACACATTTTCTATTATGTAAAACTTCTTGGCAGGTTAAGCGTGTGATCCAACAGCAGTAGCTGGTGTCTAGCCATTGTCTTACACATTTTTCTAGCGAAGTGAGGTGTGAATTGCATCAGCCCAGGAATGCAGACTGGTGCCAGCAAGGTGTGGCGCTGGTTGTTCCCTGTGCCAGGATTGTTGCCTTTCCATCTAGTCGCCCCCGCTGGAAGCACTCCTAAACTCTAGTGAGGATGGAGCACCAGTCTCCAGGTCAGTATGTAGTACTGTTGCACCCTAGCAGTACTATGTAAACTTTGCAGAGCTAAGGTTACACCGTTGCCCATGCATTCCAAAGTTAAGCTGTCAGGATAGCTCAGTGATCTGATTGTTTGGCACTGGGAAATGTCGTGAGATGAAGGTCAGGTGTTTGAATTACATCCTGGCTGGCTAAGTCTTTCATAATTCAGAGGTCGGTAAATTTACTACCCTAATTTGTCTAATTGTAACACATGCTGCTTACAGCATGTAAAGTGCCTTCTCTCATCCTCATTATGGTAAGCCCACCGATCTGCTTGTCACTCTGCCCCACCCACCTCTATATTTACAGATACCAGGTAACTCTGAGATGTGGTTACATGGGTGTTACACACTGGAATTTCAGTATCTACTAAGAAATAAGATCATTCTGGGATTGATTTCTCTTGGTAAATCCTCATTTTCCATGGGATTGCATTCTCAGATTTTGTTTTAAGTCTATGGATTAAACTACCAAAACCAATGGCATTCCAACGGATCTCATAAATATAATGGGGGCTAGTAACTTCTGCCATTGAAACGAATGGCCTCTCGTAGTGGTCAATCTTCTAGGCTGATAGTCACTCACTACAGCATTGTGAAACTGCCTCAGCTGCATTTGCCTCCATACTGAGCATCCTCTGTGTAAAGTTGACTTTATCTGTGCTCTTGAAGTCAAGTCTGGAATAAACAATCTAGCTGGACATCCGCTACCAGCCGCATAAGATAATTCACAGATATTAGCTGGCCACCCTCTAACAAACATCCCATTACTGGAATTGTGGCTACTCTGTCAACTTTCCAAGCCCAACGGACAGACAGAATGGCTCTTGTTTGCACTGCCTGGGACTCAGACTTTAGGCCATCAGCGAGACTTAAGCACGCAATAGGTGTAGTGCAAGCCTTGAGGAAGAAGCAAGGGGTGAGACCCTGGCAGTGTGAGTGATACAGGTCTTAGGCCCCTGTGGTGATGCGATTTGGGGTGCATGGGTGGAGTGCGAGCCCCTAACGTGGCCTGGAAGTATACGGTCTCCAGAACCCAGGGAGGTACAGCAGGCCCTAATGCTCAGGTTATGTTGTTAGGTGGTGATTTCTTGTTAACCTTTGCCACAATGGCATTGGCAACCTGCAAACATTTGGTCACAGAGTGTGTGTGTGTGGGGGGGCTCTCTGTGGGTGTTTGTGTGTGTCATTTGCGAGAGATAAAGCTAGTTGCATTGTAAATGACAATGCCATTTATTTATGTTTTAAAAAAAACACATAAATAAAAATAATGTCAAGAGCAATGCCAATAGCTCTAACTTTAACAAAGGCAAAACCATTGCATTGTAAATGCTTGTTCCTGGGTGGCGGGGTTTAGAAAATGTGGCCAGGGTTGGCACAGGTTATTCGTTAAGTATTGGAAGTTTGTGAGAAAGGGCAGGAAAAGGGTAGGCAGGTAGTCTAAGTTTCAGGATAGATGTCTGTTAGTTTCAGTTGCAGGAAGGCCGGTAGGGAACAGAGTGTCATTGGGGGGAAAAGTTTTAACTGCAATACTGTGTAGTGTTATTGTTACGTTAATGCCAGGGTGGGGGAACATTGAGGGGATCGTAGGGGCAGGGGGATCAGGGGTCAGCTATTTGATGTATAGCAAGGCTTTAGTTTTGTAAGGCAGTTGCCAGTTAGTTATTTTGCAATATGCACCTGTTTCAATTAAGCTGTCTTTTTCACACACAAAATGGGCCTCGGTTTGGCTTGCCCGCCTCCCTCCCAAGGGGGACTTGAGGGGCAACCAAACGTAGTGAGGTCTGCCCCCCCAACAGTTTGGGAGGGGCCTGGGCTGGCTGGATTGGCCATTTTGTAGTTTCAGGCTTTTTCAGGGTGTAGCCGAATTGTAGCCCAATTGTAGCCCTATGTTTATATAATCCTACTAGTAGCCCGTCCCGACGTTGTCCGGGTATGAAATAGAATGTGTGTAATGTGTGTATTTCGCAAGGGCAATTTATTTTAAAATCTCGCGGTAGACAACATTTTTTGTTCCATTAGAATAGGGACAGAGAAGGGCCAGCTACAGCCCTGGTTGATGTTAGCAGACGCGTGTAATTGGTGTAGTGATCCGCCGCCTGAGCCCAGCTACAGCCCTGGTTGATGTTAGCAGGAGCGTGTAATGTCGTTGAATGAGAGAGTTATCAGCCGCGGGTAAATCTGTTTAATGAGAGAGTTCAGTGACAGCGAGTAGGAGAAGCTGCAGTAATTGTCCCTGCAGAAACGCTCATTTGCGTGTTCCCCCGCTTGAGGCCCAGATGCAGGCCTGTTTGATGTTAGCAGGCGCATGTTCCCCCGCTTGAGGCCCAGCTGCAGCCCTGGTTGATGTTATCAGGCGCGTGTAGTTAGTGTACTGATCCGCCGCCTGAGCCCAGCTAGAGCCCTGGTTGATGGTAGCAGGTGCGTATAATTTAGTTGAATGAGAGAGTTCAGTGACGCGCAGGAGAGGCTGCAGTAATGTTACTTACCAGGCCTCCAGCTGAACGCGTTTGTCATGCACCCAGCACATAGCCACAGCAGACGATCTTCTGATTATTGTACGACCCACATGGCATGAAGGGCGAAACGTAGCACACACACCCAGCGTTTCTCACGCCCCCAGCGTGCCCCTTGATGCGGCGCAATTGCGTTCACATGGCATGAAGGCCAGACACACGCCCCCAGCGTGCCCCTTGATGCTGCGCAGCAACGTAATTGGTGCTAGTATGTACGACTCGCATGGCATGAAGGGCAGACACACGCCCCCAGCGTTTGTCACGCCCCAGCACACGCCCACAGCCCACCATGTGATGGCCGTACCACACGTCCCCAGCATTAGTCACGCCCCCAGCCCACACCCACAGCACAACGCAGACACGCCCACAAGGGACTACTTTGCTGGCACGTTTTTTTTACCTTTTAAATGTATATGGTGTCCTACGGTACAATTGTATGTCTTGCACTGTATGATTGTGATGAACACCACTGTTTCTTGAAAAGTTAATAAAAACAATAAAAACTTTTTTTTTTAAATGTATATGATGGCCGTCTGCATAGCTTATGTCCTTCTGCTGCAACTGCCCTTTCCAACGCTGTATTGGGTGCTGTGATTGGTGCTGTGGTTACTGAGATTACCCGCCTCAAAGGTTTGGGCTCTCTCTTAATAATATTAGTATGGATGAGGGGATCTGCCAGCCACCATTTTAGGTTTTGGTGACCTGGTGGCTGGCAGCAGGGTAGCTAGTAATAGTTTTCTTGGCCCCACCCTCCCATCCCTCTTTTTAGGAATTTTAGCTGGGTGGAGACTTTCGGTTTTAGTCTTTGGTTTAGGCCAAGTTTGTGAAGACAGGTGTAGAAGGGATCTTATGGAGGTTATCATTTGGTACAGGTGCTTGGGGGGTTTGGTAAAGTTGGCCAGGGTTGGCACATGTTTTTCGTTAAGTATTGGAAGTTTGTGAGCAAGGGCAGGAAAAGGGTGGCAGGTAGTCTACGTTTCAGGATAGATGATTTGTGTTACAGTTGCAGGAAGGCATGTAGGGAACAGGGTGTCATTGGGGGAAAAGGTTTTAACTGCAATACTGTGTAATGTTGTTCTTATGTTAATGCCAGGGTGGGGGAACGTTTGAGGGGACCGTAGGGACGGGGGGATCAGGGGTCAGCTATTTAATGTATAACAAGGCTTTAGTTTTGTAAGGCAGTATCCAGTTGGGCATTTTGTAATATGCAGCTGTTTCTATAAAGCGGCCCTTTTCACACATAAAATGGGTCTCGGCTAGGCTTGCTGCCTCCCTCCCAAGGTGGGTTTGGGGGGGAAGCCGAATGTAGTGAGGTCTGCCCCCAGGGCAGTTTGGGAGGGGCCTGGGCTGGCCGTATTGGCCATTTTTTGGTTTTGGGCTTTTTCGGGGAGTAGCCCAAATATCGCCCAATTGTAGCCCAATTGTAGCCCAATAAATCTATCAGGGGATTTTCCAGCGACCATTTTAGGTTTTGGTGACCTGGTGGCTGGCAGCAGGGTAGCTAGTAATAGTTTTCTTGGCCTCACCCTCCGATCCCTCTTTTTAAGAATTTTAGCTGGGTGGAGTCTTTGGGGTTTATTCTTTGGTTTACGCCAGGTTTGTTGCGACAGGTGCATAAGGGATCTTACAGAGTTGTCGCTTGGAACAGGTGCTTGCTGTGTTTAACTGCAATACTATGTAATGTTGTTGTTATGTTAATGTCAGGGTGGGGGAACGTTTGAGGGGATCATAGGGACAGGAGATCAGAGGTCAGCTATTTGATGTATAGCTAGGCTTTAGTTTTGTAAGACAGTATCCAGTTGGTGATTTTTTTTAATATGCCCCTGTTTCAATAAAGCAGCCTTTTTCACACACAAAATGGGTCTCAGCTAGGCTTGCCGCCTCCCTCCCTAGGGGGGCATGGGGGGCAGCTGAACGCAGTGAGGTCTGCCCCCGGGCAGTTTAGGAGGGGTCTGGGCTGGCAGGATTGGCCAGTTTGTTGTTTTGGGCTTTTTCGGGGTGTAGCCCAGTTATACCCCAATGGTTGCCCAAGTAGCCCTATGCTTATATATTCCTATGAGGGGATTTTCCAGCCACCATTTTAGGTTTTGGGGACCTAGTGACTGGCAGCAGGGTAGCTAGTAATAGTTTTCTTGGCCCCACCCTCCCATCCCTCTTATTAAGAATTTTAGCTGGATGGAGTCTTTGGGGTTTATTCCTTGGTTTAGGAAAGCTTTGTGGAGACAGGTGCATAACGGATCTTATGGAGGTTGTCACTTGGAACAGGTGCTTGTGGGGTTTTGTAAAGTTGGCCAGGGATGGCACAGGTTTTTCGTTAAGTATTGGAAGTTTGTGCGCAGAGGCAGGAAAAGGGAGGCAGGTAGTGTAAGTTTCAGGATAGACGTTTATTAGTTACAGTTGCAGGAAGGCAGTTAGAGAACGGGGTGTCATTGGGGGAAAAGTTTTAACTGCAATACTGTGTAATGTTGTTGTTATGTTAATGCCAGGGTGGGGGAACTTTTGAGGGGATCGTAGGGGCGGGGGGGATCAGGGGTCAGCCATTTAATGTATAACACGGCTTTAGTTTTATAAGGCAGCTGACAGTTAGTTATTTTGTAATAGGCACCTGTTTCAATAAAGCAACCTTTCTCACACACAAAATGGCTCACGGTTTGGCTTGCCCGCCTCCTGCAACCGAACATAGTGAGGTCTGCCCCTCGGGCAGTTTGGGAGGGGCTTGGCAGGCCGGATTAGCTATTCTGTGGTTTTGGGCTTTTTGGGGGTGTAGCCCAATTATAGCCCAATTGAAGCCCAAGTAGCCCAAGCAGTCCAAGAAGCCCTATGCTTATATAATCCTATGAGGGGATTTGTCAGCCACCATTTTAGGTTTTGGTGACCTGGTGGATATCAGCAGGGTAGCTAGTAATAGTTTTCTTGGCCCCACCCTCCCATCCCTCTTTTTAAGAATTTTAGCTGGGTGGAGTCTTTGGGGTTTATTCTTTGGTTTAGGCCAGGTTTGTGGAGACAGGTGCATAAGGGATCTTATGGAGGTTGTAGCTTGGAACAGGTGCTTGCATGGTTTGGTAAAGTTGGCCAGGGTTCGCACAGGTTTTTCGTTAAGTATTGGAAGTTTGTGAGTAAGGGCAGGAAAAGGGTAGTCAGGTAGTCTATGTTTCAGGATAGACCTTTGTTAGTTACAGTTGCAGGAAGGCAGGTATGGAACAGGGTGTCCTTGTGGGCAAAAGTTGTAACTGCAATACTGTGTTATGTTGTTGTTATCTTAATGCCAGGGTGGGGGAACTTTTGAGGGGATCGTAAGGACGGGGGGATCAGGGGTCAGCTATTTGATGTATAGCGAGGCTTTAGTTTTGTAAGGCAGTTGCCTGTTAGGTATTTTGTAAGATGCACCTGTTTCAATAAAGCAACCTTTTTCACACACAAAATGGGTCTCGGTTTGGCTTGCCACCCTCCCTCCCAAAAGGGGATGTGCCACAATGGAGTGGGTGAAGGGCTGAACAATGATGTGCCCTGGTCCCTGACCCGCGCTGCCACTGAAACACCAAATCACAACACCTTTTCACTTTTTAAGGCCTTCAAGGATATCACAGGAAAAAAGGAAGGACACGGTCACGCTTCATTTGAAGGGACAACAGGAAATCCTATCCTGATTGGTACAGGAAAACCGGAAGGGGAGGAGTCTTTCCTGGATACTACTCCTGCAAGGCCCTTAAATCCAAGTGCAAGAGACCAAGGGCGTGTGGGTGCTCAGGATTACACTGCGACTGGAGAACACCTGGGAACGGTCATGCTGTACGGAGGAATGAAGACACTGACGTGAGGATCTATGCACGACAGGAGGGCCGCCGGCAGCATTCTTCACCCAGTCCCGCGCCACTCACTCAGGGACGTGACCGGTTGCTATTCCAGCCCGGGTGGATAGAGGGGGCCACACAAGTGTCTACTTGGAGCCTAAGATATGCCCACATTGGAACTTCAATGTTAGCGGAGGGGAAGGTGGAGTGACATAAATTACGGGCGCGTTTTCTTTTCTTCTTTTGTTAGGTTTCTCATGCTGCATGAAACTCCTTCACTCGTCCTAAAACTGCCAAGCCACGGTAAAGATTGGGAATCTCTTCTGAGATTAGTAGGAGCTGGCGATTCATCCCGCTCTAAAGCAGCACCTTTATTTACCCCCCCCCCCCCCCCCCCCGCCCCTTACTCACTTGACCTGGATGGAAATTGAGCCGGGCCATCAAAGACTAAAAAAACCATGTAGCTTGCAAGAAAGACCAAGGGCATGTTAAAAAAAGAAGATTCCTTCTTTCCCTTCTTTTCCTACTTTTTTCGCTCTTTTTTTACTCTCAGTTGGGCACTACCATTTTGTTTGGTCGTCATGACTACAGAGAAATCAAACCCCTCACATCCCAGCGACCCCACCACAGACGTATACCCAGAAAAAAAAGGGTAACTGTATTAGCGTTAATCTATCTGGGGCAAAGTATAGGAAACTTACCTGTGGCTTGTTTCCTTGTTCCGGGGGTGCTGGTGGACGAGAACTCCAATTGTTCTAGATGGAAAGAAAAAAGATAACAGAAGACTTGAGAATTTCTTCAAGCTAAAAAGAACTGTCCAACTAAATCCCTACTTCCAAAACTCTACCATCTTGTTTTGTCAATCGAATGCCAAGCAACAAGAATTTTAAAAAACTTAACTCTGCTTTACCACTCTTTAATCTATCACTCAATGCAAGCCTGCTGTATACCACTGTAGTGTACGGCACCACACTCTATACCTCTGCAATATACGCCCCTGTACTGTATCCTAATTCAATCTATGCCACTCCACTCTATACCCTTCTACTGTACGCCTCTACGGTATACCTGATTCCACTTTACTCTCCTCCGCTATACCACAATTTACTGTACCATAGTAGACTTTACACCCCTCTCCTCCAGTATATTGTCCCATACTCCACTTAACAGTACTTCACAAAACTAAAGTAGATGACTGTTTCAAATTTGTCAATAACATTAGAAAAACCATTGTAATTCCCAAAAAGAACAAAGGTTAAAGATAAGTTATAGTTAGGAAAACTTTACTTATGTTTCCTACACAAATCCAACTTAAACTACACAAACATTAGCCATTCTAAAGTTATAGTTGTACTTTTTATTTATCGTTTATGCACCACTTTCAGTAAATGTCATACTTATAACTCACATTTGTATTTATGCACCAACTTAAAATTCAAATAACTACCTCAATCATCACACTACATAACTAACCTTGTCACTGTACCATGCACTGTACCATGCACTATGTTCTGCCACATTATATAATGTCAGATGTCATACGTGTTGTTATAAATGCAATCATTTCACATGCTTTAACGTTTTTAATATGCAATGGTATAAGTAGTGCATAAAGAAGCAATGTGTTAAATTTAAAGGTAGTGTGGGGAGTGAGGTGTGAGCACTGTGTACGGAGGTGCACAAGTTACATGAATTTTAGGGTGATGCGTATAGTATAAATGTGAGTTATGAGTATAAAAAATTATTTTGAAAGTGGTGCATAAATGAAAAAATAAAAATTTAACCATAACTTTAGAATGTCTAATGTCTGTGTAGTTTAAGTTGGGTTTGTATATCAAACATAAAGGTTTCCTAACTATAACATATCTTTAACCTTTTGTTTTTTTTGTGAATATATAAATAACTTTATTGCTTATGAGAGCCTCAAATGATATTGATTGTTTTTACATTCATACGTAATTAGGTACAGTTGAGTAGCCCATATCATGCACTTTATAAGTTATGTAGCTAATATCCTTAGCTCAATTTGGGTGATGTAGGGGTATCATGAGACAACAAGAATGAAGGAAGGAGGAATCCAAATATCCTTGAGGCATGAGGAACAAGGGAGTGTGGACGCATAAGTATCCATCTTGT
Source organism: Lissotriton vulgaris (assembly GCF_964263255.1). NCBI lineage: Eukaryota > Metazoa > Chordata > Amphibia > Caudata > Salamandridae > Lissotriton > Lissotriton vulgaris. The sequence goes on along the minus strand of NC_141699.1, from coordinate 545,647,783 downwards.
CCTTGCGGGAGATGAGGTCGTTGATACAGTCCGTGTTCTTAGGAGCAGGATCCTTCACTCACCTCATAGCAACTCTGCACTGTGCAAAAGAATGGCCAGTCCTGCGAACCTTCTCGACTGTCTGGGAATGCTTTTAACATACGCCAGAAACATTTGGAGCGTGAGGGAGCCAAATATCTATGAATATCGATTTGTAGAGTGCGAAGATAGGTGGGCAGGACCACATGATAATAGTCAGGCACTAGGATGATATTTGGGACAGCTCACATCTGCGGCAAGGCCTTTAGCATACACTGGTACAGGAGTGGAATATAACATGTAGATGCTGAAAATGAATGACTCTATGCCTGCTGCTCAGTGCTTTTTGCGGAATTTACTGACAGCAGTATTTGCATATGGTATCATTAAGAGATAGGTTCAGGTTTGGCTCCCATTTCGCTCTCGATAATGATTCAGGGCCATTTGATGACCCTGCTGCTGCATTATAGAGTCTAGTAATTAAACCCCGAATACCGAGAGCAGGGCGAGAGTGAAAGTAGGCAATAGAATGTCAAACAGCTTGCTTCTGGAGAGAGCGACTAGGCAGGGATGACCCCTCTCACCACTGATAGTTCCACTGATTATAGAACCGCTGTCGCAATTTTATGCACCGGCACACAAAGAGCGGTTTAATGTTAGGAGGTCAACGGACAATGACCTTATTTTATGCAGAAGATATATTGTTAACACGGAGAAACCCAGTGACTACATGGCCTGTGGTATACAGTACTGGCTCAGGTGGAAGACCACTCTGGGTTCCTACTAAATGCATATCTTCTATGCTGGCAACAGTGCAGGGGTGCGCAATGCACGCATCTCCACACTAAGGTTGACTTGGATGGGGACCGGACAACTATAATGGAAAATTGCAGAAAAGTTATACTAAACGCCCGACTGAAACTCATACACAACAATGCAAGGATGCCTGCACCATGGGGAGATTTTTTTTTGCAGGAAGGGGTACCTTCCTGCACAAAAACAATCACTAAAGGCTTTTTCCTCTTTCAATGCGTGCTGTAGAATGCAGCACGTATTGAAAGAAGAAAAAACTATAATGGAAAATTGCAGAAAAGTTATGCTAAATGCCCGACTGAAACTCATACACAACAATGCAGGCACAGGGACTAAATCACGCCACAGTGGCTGCATAAAATAAACCCCTCCAAACCAGACTGGAGTCTCAAAATAAAAATAACAGAGGAAACCTTTTTTTCACATGCGGTGGACATGCCCAGGCAGGAATGCCTTTTGGGGTGAGATAATTAAGACACTAGGGGGCAGATCTACAAGAAAGGTCCGCAGCGTGGCACTGCAAGCCCTTTGGCTGCGCCACGCTGTGACACTTTCAGAGCACAGGAATGCGACATATCTACAATGATATGCCGCATTCCTGTGCTCTCCCCTGCGCTGGCGCAGAAACAGCTGCCAAGCGCCGGCACCCTTGCACCATGGTGCAAGGATGCCTGGGCCATGGGGAGATTTTTTTTGTGCAGGAAGGGGTACCTTCCTGCACAAAAAAATCACTAAAGGCTTTTTCCTCTTTCAATGCGTGCTGTAGAATGCAGCACACATTGAAAGAGAAAAAAAATAGAAGAAATGAAAACATTTCTCCTCGTTGCGCCTCGCTACGCCACCTCTAGGGTGGCATAGCATTCAGACGTATCTCCAGTTTTACGATTTCTCGTTAATCTGGAAATGTGTCTTGTTCCATGGGTGTTGCGTGGGAACACCCACAGCAACACCCATGGAACGCCCCTTCACTGCAAAGTGCTGCATGTGAAGAGGTCGTATTTACAAGGAGTGGAAAAGTCACGCACAGTCACGCCTCACCATGGCAAAAAAGTGTGTGTCCTTGAGATGGGGTGACCAAACCATTGTCCACGCCAAAACAATGGCTAAGGGAATTCACAAGGTTGGTACAAGCTGAATGTGGGGTACCTTTTAAAGACTGGTCTGTAACGTAGTTGAACAGGGAGGAAATGTGGATGGGACTTAGGGAGGTTAGATTACAGCAAGAAATGGAGGGCCCTGAGCCAGGACAAAGTGCGGATCAACTGGATGTTTGATATACGGCAGATGTGGTAAAGTTGTATATGTATTACACCTGGAAACTAAGATACCAGTTATTTTATTTAGCCCCTTTCCTTCGCCGTGAATTCTGCCGCAGCACGGGGGGCTAGTGGGGGAGTGTGGCGCTTCCATGCTCATAATGGAACCACGCCATCATGGGTGGCGTGTGCACATGTTGGCGTGGTTCCGTCATGACCATGCCCACTCATCAATTTACCTGCACAGGCGGTGAATCAGTGCCGCATGGGCGGAGCGGCCACAGCATGACGGAACCACACCGTCATGAGCACACGCTGCCTGTGTCTCATGACGGCGTGGTACCATAATGAACGCGCAAGAGGTTAAGCAATCTTTATGTCATGTATAGACTGATACCTAATAACTTATGCTGTGACTTACAGCTCTTTGACTGTTTGGTGGGAGTGGGGTTGGGAAGTATGGGACAGTAGTTCAACTGGATTATTATTCTGTTATGAAAATCAATAAAGATTTATTTTTTTTAAACCCAAAGAGATGCTGAGGCAAAGGACAAGGTCGAGGCTGTGAAGGTGAGTGGATGGTTTGGGAAGTGTGTTTAGTAGGTTTGTGGCGTTCTTTTAATATGCCATCCATTGGGGTGGTTCTCTCACTCTGTTTAAACGTTTTGAGTGTCAGGTATTTAATATCAATCAACAGATCTTCAATGGTCTTAATATCTAAGGACGCTAATTGCTGGTGTACTTTTGGTTCACAGGACAATGGCACAATATGGTTATTGTGAATTGGGGGCCAAGGGGAGAAGAATTATTTTCACACCTGCATGATATGTTAAAGAGTATCATTCATGGGAATGTCCATTCGATGGTATCAGAGTAATTGGTTTGTGGATTTATGATCCAGGATGGAAAAGTGATCACTGGAGTGGCACCTGCCATTTCTTGCTTACTAATATGTGAGGGGAGATGAAATGCTGGGTGAATCCAGTGAAAGAGATATTTGGCTTGGGACACTGGGTAATAATACTATAAATTGTAGGCAGCTATTCAACCCCTAGAGTAAGAGTGTATCCATGTGGCCCACCTTATTCTAGGCTGTATATTGGTCTACACAACTGCTATTGGGGTAGAGTAGCTGAATCCACACTAAGAGGTCTTTTCTGAATCTCATCTAGGAAAGTGTCTAAAAAATGCACGTCATTGAAAGTGAGTCAAATGCTTTCTGAGCAGCAGGGAGCTACGGAACCACTTGATGCACTAGTGCAAAGACGGAAATAAGTTACATACCTGTTACTCAGGTCCTCCAGCATTGTTATCTTTCATAGACTCACATGCTTGAATAATTCCAGTCGTCAGACTGGGAACCCCTAGTTTTTTCCCACAGCAATACATAGTTAACGTATAACATACCATCATAAACCAACAGCCATCTTTTGCAGCCCATCCTCATCTATTTACGATCTAAACTCCAGCCAATCAAAATGCTCTACCTCCAGCTGATTGCCCACTGAAGCTTCCAACTGTAAGATTTTCGAAACCGCTAATTCCTACTTATTTCTCCGCACACTTAAAAGTCTCATCCAAAGCGAGGTGGGAGGGCTGCATGTGAATCTCTGAAAGCTACCATAAATGAGGTTTAACATACGCAAACACATTTCTCAAAACTGCCTCTCGCGTCGATGCACTTGCAAGTCCACACAATAATGCTTTACAAAAGCATGTGCTGTCTTCCATGTTGCTGCTTTACAAATATTCTCCAATGAGATTCCTGCAAAGTAAGCCGTTGACATTGCCATTGCCCTAGTTGAATGTGCCCTGACTCTCCTTGTCAGTGGCCTGTTCATCAACGTTTGTGCTGTAGCAATACATGTCCCAATCCACCTTCCTAATGTCTGTTTGGGTACTGCCTTTTCTTTGTGTCCCAAACAATATACAACAAACAGTCCATCCATCTGTCATATGTCTTTGGTAGCTGGCTAATAAAACTTTAGACACTGTTTAATGTCCAAAGAATGTAACGCCTCTTCTGCAGCTGTTGCAGGATTTTCAAAACATTTTGGTAATGTTATCTTCCTTCTTAAATGAAAAACAGTTGGTACCTTTGGTATAAACCTTGGGATTGTCATAAGCATCATATTCTCTTTTCTAAACTTTAAATATGGTTCTCTGCAACTTAAAGTCTGCTTTTGCCTACTCTCCTTGCAGATGTTATTGCAAATAAAAAAAACGGTCTTTCATGTTAAATGCATTAATGATGCTCTGTGTATTTGTTCAAACTGAGCTTTTAGCCATCCTGCCAAGAGTGTATTAAGCTCCCATTCAGGTGCTAATCTTTGTACTGGAGGAAATTCTTTAAACAAACCTTTAATACGTTCTTCGACTATCCTTTGTGAATATAAAGATGAGGATGGGTTGTAAAAGATGCCTGTTGGTTTATGATGGTATGTTATAAGTTAAGTATGTACTGCTGTCGGGAAAATACTGGGGGTTCCCAGTCTGACGAAGGGGAATTATTCAAGCATGTGAGTCCTGGTATAATTCCAGATTGCTTGGTGATACTTTGCTCCACATTTATAGATGAAGACTGTTTGCCAGGATCTTAATGTCTAGATTGAGTAGTGATAGGAAGATAATTCATCCAAGGATTTACGTAGTTTAGGCAGAACTGCAAAAATCACTTTTCTGAGTGTCAGAGGGAGAGTATGCCTGATTCCTGGCCTTACCATACACTTATAGCACTCCAGGCCCTAGCATAGAGGAAGTTCTTTGTAAATTTCAGAAGTTTCCTCCTGGGAGAGATGTTATTCCCTCCAGCACTTCCTCTACTGTAATGGGTGCATTGAGTATTTACCACTCCTGTAGCTTAACCACACAGCTCTTTGAAATCGACTCAGATCAATTCCAGGTCAGGCTCAGGGCCTCCTGGAGTGACAGACACCTTGCCAGCCCCATTCACTCCCATGGACCCGGTACCCAGCGTGCTTCAAGACCTATACATCCACGATATCAGCATCTAAACAATACAGAACATGTTGCCCATTAAACCAAAATTCACCCCAATCTGACCCTCTTACAGACATCCCATTGCACTACTTCAGTGCTCTCTCACCTGTGCCCCCATGACGTGCCCTCCTGCAGTGCCACGGTGAACCAGAGCATCTTTTACCAGGTTGCTGTGAAGAGGATCACGCAGGCTGCAGGCAGTAGTGCTGTAGACTGACTGTAGGTGGCTGTGCTGTTAAGAGGGTTGGCCTGTCTGGTTGGTGCAGTGACCCCTCACTGCCACCGTGCTGACCTGCTCTCTCCGTTTGTGTCCCCCTGATGGCCTTGGTCCGGTCTGACATGTTCTCATTTGGGAGCTATGGTGCAGGCAGGAAGCTGGAGCTTTCACGTGTGCAGGTGTCGAGCTCTCGGGGGCCGCTTTGGCGAGGGCTGCTTTTCACAGGGCTTGGATCAGCATGAATGGGGGGTACTGAGTTATGATTAAGTACTTGCAGCGCCGAGATAAACTTCGAGTGAGTCACGCTAATATGAAAGTTAATTAAAATAAACCCGGCAGGCAGGGAGCCGCTACTGATGTCTGGTGGCCACAAGCACCTGGGGGCTGATGGTGTTGGGGCGGTGTGCATGGCTCGTGACACTGCAGGCGGCAGAATCTGGCCTGGGTTATCAGTGCTCGAATCGCTGTTCATCATAAAGCAAATGTCAGTTTATTCCATTTAAAAATGAAAGCGAAGATACCGCACTCCACTTACACTTTCCTGATGGGGTGGAATGCAAGCTCTGCAACTCAAACTGTCGGCAAATAATCAGTACAACCAACTCTGATTCTCACATAGGCCGCCGCAGCAGTCAGCAGGGGCAATCTTCGGTCCGGGTCAGTGAATATTATTATTATATTATTATAGCCAACGTGGCTCACTGCACAGTACGCCCAAGGCCTCTCGCGTGACAAAATTGTAATGTTATCGATCACCCCAGCAATGATGACGCTGCAACCTGGTAGTGTTTAACCTTGTTTATTAAAACACGTCTACCTCTGAAGAGCGCCGGGCCTCAACTGCCGATTAACGGTTATGCGCAACAAACATTTACGCAGCCTGCGTAGCCTTGCGCGGGCGCGGCACATCACGTGGCCCACTTGACGTGCGTACACTAGAGCGCGCTACTACATATCTCCCCTTTTTTCCAACGTGGAAACAGTTACTCATCGTCCACAGTTCAGTTCATAGTCTCTGAATTTTGCTGGTTTAACCACCACCATGCCACTACGGGTCAGTCTTACCGGGGTGTTGAGGTTCTCACATTCGTTGCTTCCTTCTGACTCCTGCGCAGCCGCGCCTACTTCTCCTTCTCTCCGACATCCTCGTGCCATCCACTCTTGCTCGCGTACCATTGTCTGTAGTTCTTGTGCACCTTCTCCATTCTCCTCAATCGCTCCCTCCGGAGCCTCCTGCTCCCCCAACTCCGTCTCTTCCTCATCCAAGTCTGTGGTCCTCTGATTCCAGTTCAAGATTTTGTTACACCTCGCCATGCGATCTTGCGACCACACGTTACCATCACTCAGTAGGGCCGCCCTCCCCCGTACTTCCTTCACCTGCATGGGCTTGCTGTATTTGCTCTCTCCTTTTCTCTGCGCATTGGCCAACCTCACTCGCACCCACTCTCCTTCCTCTAGTCCGGTGTTCCGTACATTCCGTCTGCGATCATAATGTTTGGTGTAGGTTGCTTGGGCTCTCTCAAGGTTGGCTCGCACTACAGCGGGCGACCATTCACTGGTGACTGTTTTCTCCTTCCACACTCGGTTGTCCTGTGTGAAAGGTTCTCGTCCTCTTAGTATTTGAAACAGGCTGTATCCTGTGCTGGTAGGCGTTATCCTGTAAGCCCAGATCATATGCCAAATTTCCGCTTCCCAGTCCTTGTCATCAGCTATGGCAGCTTGAATCGACCCCATTACCACCCTGTTGAACCGTTCCACTAAGCCGTTTCCGGCTGGGTGATAAATGGCTGTGTGCTTGGCTCCTATGCCATTTCTTTTCATGAATCTGTTCCACTTCTCTGATTTAAACTGGGGCCCATTGTCGCTAAGCACAGTCTTGGGGATGCCTTCCCTCACGAACGTGTCTGCCAGGAACTTGATAATTGCATCTGTGTCCATGGTTTCTCCTATCATTATCTCCGGCCATTTTGAGTACCTGTCCACCATGACACACACGTATTTCTGCACTCCTTGCATGTCCAGAATAGGGCCCAGGATGTCCACACTCAGTTCTTCCCAAGGGTTCCTGGGTAGTTCAAACTTGCCCAGCTCAGGGCGGAGGAGTTTGAGGGTTTTATCCGCTCCTTGACACCTGGTGCAGTTCCTGACATGTCTTTCTGCCTTCAAGTCCATTCCGGGCCACCAGTAGTCTTGCCTGGCTCTCAGCCTCAATTTGCAGATCCCGAGGTGTCCCTCATGGAGTGCGTCTAATAGTCGGTTGATGAGGTTAGCGGGTGGTATTACCTTTTCGCCTCTGTGTACAAACACTCCCTTGTCACTTATCGATAGTTCTTCTCTGACTTCGTAGTAGGGTCTGAGTTCCCCTCCAAGTGCTCTCTTTTCGGGCCATCCTTGCATCACGAACTTCTTCACCTCCTTTAACGCTGCATCCTCATCGTATGCCTGTTCCCATTCTGTGAGACTGATGGAGGCCTCCTGGTCCTCTGTGAGTGCCACCCATTCCTCTGTTCCTGCCATGTTCTCGCCACTGGATTCCATTGCAGCAGCTCTGCTTAGATAATCTGCCACACGATTCCTGTTCCCTGGTATATGCTCCACATCATACCGGAACTCTAGTAGCTTCAACGACATTTTTGATATTCTTGGTGTGGCCTCGGCGTGCCCAATTGACGTCAGCACCTTTAGCAGAGGTTTGTGGTCCGTTCTCAATAGGAACCGTGTGCCCCACAGAAATTGTCTGAACCTCGCGGTGGCCCACACCACTGCCAGCATCTCCTTCTCAATTACACTGTACCGTTTCTCAGTATCCGTCAGCGTGCGCGAGGCAAAACTTATTGTCTCCATCTGTCCTTGCCCTCTGTCCTGCATAAGGACTGCTCCCAAACCTTTGTCGCTGGCATCCGTGGTCAAGACCGTTCTGCCTTGGGGGTCATACCCCTGACGGGGAATGGCTTCCGTGATCGCTTTCTTGACATCATCGAACTCACTCTGTGCCTCTCCTGACCATCAAAACTCTGTGCTTTCCTTCTTGAGTTGCCTCATGTGGTGGGTCCTGGAGGCGAAATGTTGCACAAATTTTCCATAGTACTCGGCCATGCCAAGAAACGATCTTACTTCATCTTTACTGATTGGAGGGGGCGCCTCGCGGATCGCCTGACATTTTCTGCCTTGGGGGTCACTCCTCCCACGCCTATTTCATGTCCTAGATATGTTACCGACGACATTCCAATGTGACACTTTGACCATTCCGCGGTGAGACCTTTCCCTTCCAGTATCCGTAACACCTTTCCTAGTTTTGCATCATGGTCCAGCTTGTCTCGGCCCATTATCAGGATGTCGTCCTGAAAGTACTGGACGCCCGTGCTATTTTGGAAGAGCTGGTGCATCAATTTTTGGAAGACTGCAGCTGCCGAAGCCAGCCCAAATGGCATGCGGAGAAACTGGTAACACCCAAACGGGGTGATAAACGATGTAAGATGGCGGCTCTCCGGATGCAGGGCAATTTGGTGGTAGGCGGAAGTCAGATCGATGGTGGAGTACCATTTGATGCCCCGGGTGCTGGCCAGCATCTCCTCTATTCTTGGCAGGGGGAACCTTTCTACTACAATGTTCTTGTTAAGCTCCCTAAGGTCCACACACAGCCGGACCTTTCCGTTGGGCTTCTTAACTACCACCAGTGGCGCCAGCCATTCCGCACATGTGATGGGCTGAATGATCCCTTTCTTCTCCAGTTCTTGGAGCTCCTCTTGCACCGCCTCTCATACTGCGATGGGAATGTTCCTGGCCCGGTGAGCCACGGGCACTGCCTTGTCCTTCAGGATGATCCTATGTGCAAATTTCTCTAGCTTCCCCACCGTGCCTCCAAATACCTTGGGGAATGTCTTCCTCCATCTGTCTTGGTCAGGCCACGATACGTGTTCAGTTAGTAAGATCTGCTCCACACCCCCGGGGTCCAACTTGATGCCCAGGTCACCCTGGTCCTGCCACCCTAGCACGGAGGGTCCCTTTTCTAATACGTAGAGCTTGCAGAAGACTGATCGGCCCCGGAATTCGAACTTCAGTGGTCGGAATCCCGCCATTGGTATGCGGTCCCCGTTGTATGTGACAGGGCGGATGTCTAACCTCTCCAGTTCCGGGCCTAGTCTTGGTGCAAACTTCTCCTCCCACACGGCCCTCTGGACGATGGTGTACGGCGAACCAGTGTCGGCTATTACGCTGATTATGATTCCTCCTATGGTCATTTCCAACACCCGCTTCATAGATCTTTTTCCATCCACATTCATAACTTGTCCATCCGCTCCCAGTACCTGGTCGTATATGCCCAGCACCGTGGCTACCTCCTCATCCTCCGGTGTCTCCTCCTGTGTGTCGCTGTCCTGGCTGATTAATCTCACCGTGCTCTTGGAGGCTTTCTTTCTGCACACCTTCTCGAAGTGTCCGATTATTCCACAGTACATGCATTTGGCACGAAACGCCGGACATTTTTTATCATGCGCTTCGTGCGTCCAGTTTCCGCACCTGTAGCATGGCTTCCGGCTGGTTCCCGCATGTCTTCCTGGAGGTCCGCCATTACCGCTCCACTTGGCGCCACTCTTTTCTGCTGTCCTTTTCGTCGAGTGGTCCTTACGGGACTCGTCCTCGTCTACCCTGTTCGCCATGGCACTGGACGCTGTCTCTTTCTTTGTTGCATCCGCACACCTCCTCGCCAGCTCTGCCCTTTCTCCACTGGCCCATAGCTTGTCTTGCACGGAGGTGCACGTGGTGTGCATTACCACTTGGTCCTTTATAAACTCCTCCTCCCAGTTGTCGTACTTGCACGTGGCCGCCAGCCGTTTTAGCGCTGCCACGTTCTCCTCTACCGTCTCCCCGGGGCGCTGTTTTCTTTGTTGAAAATTAAACCTGTCCACCGACACACATACTGCTGGTCTAAAGTGTTCGTTCAGGTCATTGATTGCATGAGCGTACACATCATCGTCCGTGCTGTTCCTTTGCTTTGGCACCAGGCTTTTGTATACTCTCAACCCTTCAATGCCTAGGTTCAATAGCAAGATGCGTTTTTTCCTCGATGGTTTGAATGTCTCTTCGCTCTCGTCCTCTAGAACGCCAATGAAGTTGTCGATGTACTCTCTCCAATCCTCCCACTTCATCAACGGCTCTCCCGGCCTGGGCAGGAATTGCACCGGCGCTGTTGCATATCCTGTTTGCACACTCATTCTTTCACTCTTGATCGTGGGCTGGTGGCTCGTTTGGCCTTTGGGGCTTCCTGGCGCGCTATCTCGTTCTGCTTTGTATGTGTGGTTCTGGGGACCACATGCGTCAGCCCCCTCGCTCTTTATCAAGGTATCCAGCTCGTTCTTGGCCAGTGGACGCTAACCTTGTTGGCTGACTGCTCGCCGTACCTTCCTCGACTTTCGCCGTTTCGACCTCTGGGGAAGCTTCAGGTTGTTCGGCCCTGCCGCGCTCTTCAGGGTACTTGCTCGGTGGTTGTCTTGGGTTCACTGCAGGGTTGGGGATCGGCTATCCCACCCTCATCGCCATTGTAATGTTATCGAACACCCCAGCAATGATGACGCTGCAACCTGGTAGTGTTTAACCTTGTTTATTAAAACACGTCTACCTCTGAAGAGCGCCGAGCCTCAACTGCCGATTACCGGTTATGCGCGCCAAACATTTACGCAGCCTGCGTAGCCTTGCGCGGGCGCGGCACGTCACGTGGCCCACGTGACGTGCGTACACTAGAGCGCGCTACTACAAAAATGCTGATGCTAGTGCCGGGGCGACGCCGGTAATTTAAATTTTGCCTGACTGCGCACTCCACTGTCTGGTGTGAATGCGGACACCAGAACGCAGAAGGCGGGTGGCAGGTACCCCATGGACCAGACGCAGTGACTGCGCGCCTGGTGCGCAGCACGCTTCCAGTCCCCGCTTCCTGAATCCCCGGCCGACCTCACTTCCTTCCAGGAGGATGTGTGGTCACATAATCCCCCCTGTGTGACTCAGACCTCCCGCCGGCGGGTATTTCAATGCAGCACTGCAGCTGTAAAATACAATGTCGAAGCAGAGTGGTAAACTGTTAAAATACTTAGCCTGTGATGGTGGCAGCGCCCGTTTGCGGGGTGGGGGCAGCAGAGCTGGCACAGGCGCGCTAGCAGCCTGGCGTGGCTGGCTTCAGTGGTGAGTGCTGGTACAACAGAGCCACAAATGCGTGACAATGCATTTTAGTGCGGTGATGCGCAACACCACACTGAAATGCATTAGAGTCACGCAGTATGCTTGATACTTGGCAGGCCTGACGCTCTCCCTCACCATTTTGCCTTGCTTTGGCCAATTTACATAGGTATTTGTCATCTCTATCAGTTTCATCTTTATACTGAAGTAATGCTGTTTGAATTTGAGAGGGTAAGGTAGGGTCTTGTGTGTGTGTGCATAGGAAGTCAGTTTTTTCAGTGTTTATTCCACAGAATTTAGTGTGTTTTGGGTCAACCGCAATATGCTGGATTGTTAGGTAATGCAGTAACCCAGAATAAAGTGCCTAAAGGCTTCCCATAGTGTAGGATGGTTCCCACAGAGCGTTTGTTTAGATTGAAATATTGGTGGGTTTCATCGTGCCCAAGTCAATGTACAAGACTTTAGACTGAATATGCTCTACAATGTGTGCACCACCAAAGCAAAGATAGTACAGATGGTGGAGAGTTTAACCTTAGAACCCGTTCCAGCCTTTTCATATATAATTGACAAAGAGTGTCTCTAGTTCTCTGTTAGCATGATAACCATGAGCAATGCAACACAGTGGCAAACAGCATATTCATCAGTTTGTCTGATCCAGTTTCTGGTCAGCAACATTGGATGCAGATGGCTGAAAGAATTAAAAAAAAAATAGACATTTATAACAAATCAAAATTAAGTGTGGTCGTCCTTTTGCATTTCTTTTAAAAAATCATAGATTTTTACCATTGGTGACGGAATCATAAGTGTAAGTCAAAAATTAATTTTCAGAAATGGAAGTATGTGATAGTAAATGGACAAGTGTAAAAGCATTCTAGGGGGCGTGGCCAGCAGCCGAGCATGGCGGACGCATGCTAGGAGAGCTCTGGACTCGAGCCTCTAAAATCCTGATATTAGATGCCTCAATTGTACTAGCTGACTACCTGCGGCTGCGGTATAGGGCAGTGCGGTCAGGACTGAATGCTCGGAGCCGCTTCTGTGTGAAGTAGGTGCTGCGGAGAGAGGGGATCGATACGACCCTGTGCCGACTGCGGAGGCCGAGTGATGAACCGCAGTGTAATCCTGCAGCCACGACACCGGAGGAAAGCCGTTTGGGGGCAGAAGCGGTAGCGGAGGGCAGCGAAGTACTTTTGCAACGCACTGAACGGCGGGGTAGATCGCCCCGCGATTGCAGTTGCGCCCGCTACTATGAAAGGTCCTGTGGCGGGGCGCCGGGGCACGCATTCAGGACAGACTGGGGATGAGGTGAGGCCTACTCTGCCGCGGTGGTGACCCCTGGGGTAGCACAAAGTATCGAAGGGAGAAAATACGGTGCAATATCCTGCTGAGTTCTGCAAACGAAGCGGGCAGAAACGGGAGACCCGACCCCTAACTGGGAGAAGCGTGTGACGACGTGTGTTCCCCGGGATGGCGGTGGCCATTTGCCTTTGATCGTCCCACCGCTATCTCTGTATATTTATCGCGGGGAGCAAACTCCTGCTTAGTTGTGATTGCCTGGATTCCTGCCAGACATGCACAGTGAGTAATATACCCCGGTGGGGACCGGACAACTGGTGTAGGGCCGCGATCCCTAAGCGGAGGAAAGAAGCTCCCCCCCCCTATCTCCTGTTCAGACACTGGGGCTGGTACGTCAACTGAAGGGGAGCATCGGAGACACACCCGGCAAGGCCTTACAACGGTGCCGAATCCTGCAGACTGTCAGGATCCTGCTGATGTGGGATTTGATGGAAGGCGCACTCTCTGCAGGCACCATTGTCTTCAACATCACCGCTGGCTCTGGGGTGCGCTGAGTGGGGCGCCATTGCTCACATACCTTGAGAGGAACTGTCTTCTGCTGCGGCTGGTGACTGCCCATTGGGGGACAAGAGGGCACTGATGTGAGGCTGTGGGATTTGAGAGACACTATCTGGGCGCTATACTTGCGAGCTGGGTCCTGGCAGGATCAATCGGATGTTCGGTCATCGCCGGTTCCCCACTGCAGCATTAAAGCAGTAAGTTGCACGGATGATTCGGGGCTGGATTGTTAGAGTGACCCTCTCTGACCTGTGCTTTCCCTGGGGCATGCTCCCATAGTGGACAATGGGTAAAGTGGGACGCACCAAGCCGAAGATGCCTGAACAACAGGGTATGAACCAGTCACAAGGAGAACCGGAGAGCACGGACGAGGTGCTGAGCTCCGGATACATACCCCCAACAAAGGAGCCCACCTCAGAAGACAAACTGGACCTCATCTTACGGGAGGTGCGAGACACACGGAAGGCACTGGAGCTCCAAATAGGGTCCCTGTCCACGGCGCTGAACTTGCTTAGGGCGGATCATGTAAAGACAGCGGAGACGGTCAAGGAGCAGGGGATGAAATTGGCAGAACTGTTGCCCAAGCAAAATCAATCGGAATCTGATGCAAAGCAACTACAAACACAGGTAGCCACACTGATGGACAGAGTGGAGGATGCAGAAGGGAGGGCACGTAGGAATAATATACGCGTAATTGGCCTGCCGGAGAGAAGCGAGTAACCGGATGCGGTGGGGTATATGAAACAATTGTTTAAAGATAATGTCACAACAGAGGGGGTCTCTTCACAATACTGCATTGAAAGGGCGCATAGAATACCAACTGGACTGCCAAAACCAGGTGCCCTCCCCCCCCGAGACCCCTTATAGTAAAGTTTTTAAACTACTGCGACCAAGATGTCCTGCTCCAAAAAGCTAGAACGGTGGCGGCGATCAATTTCGAGAATGCGAGGATCTCGCTGTTCCGGATTACACAATGATGGTGCAAAAACAGAGAGCCTCCTTCATGGCGGTGAAGAGACAGCTTCGTGCTTTGCAGCTACAGAATGCGCTCTTGTTCCCGGCACGCCTCAAGATAATTCACAACCAAAAATCTTACTTTTTTGAGAGTCCTGGAGATGTCGAGGATTGGCTGGAGGTGATGGAACTTACTAACGCGGAGGAGAAAGCTATGTTCATGGAGGAGAGGCGGAACTCAGTTGCGACTTCATCCACTAGACGCAGAGGCCGTAGACTAAGGAGGACCAACTAGCATGCGGGTCACTTCGCAACAGATGCAACAGACCAAACAACAGGCGGTGCTGGCCACAGCGACCTTCACGAATGCACCGAGATCGGTCCATAAATCCTCCTCGGAAGAAGAGGACACTCATGAATCAGACTCCGAGGGCAGTGTGGCTCTATTTCTCTTGGCAACGCCGCAGCTGATCACGAACCTGTTTGGTTGATGGACTCACACAAGTATTATAGACTAAGTGATTTCTTTTTACGCTGCGGCTGCGCTGGCCCCTCCTCTCAGACAGCGTAGTTCATTTTTCATCAGGCCCCACCAGGTATTAGCGCTCTTGTACCGTAGTAGCTCAACCTGGCAGATGTTTGACACGTAATAGCATGTGCAAGGCGCAGGCACATCCCCCCAAATGGCGAAGGCGCAATGTAACTTCTTTCATTCTTGTTTTTTTATGTTCATTCAGTTTGTAGATTCATTGAGGATCCTTATTTGTAAGTTGGATCAGTTTGCGGGAGTTTTGGTCCGATGCTTGTTTCAGGTTGGACCAAGTATTGTGGGGGATGGGCGGGGTTACGGTCTTGAGTTGTCCACCACTATTGATCTCCAAATCTGCAGATATGTACTGTTATGTTATTACATGATATGTTTGATGATTAGATGCATACACCGGGAAAGTATAAAATTATACCGTGGAATACAAGGGTTATGGGCACGGTGCATAAACGGCACAGGATGCATGCTCAGCTGCAGCGCTGCAAAGCGCAAATAGTCTACTTACAGGAGTCACACATGATAGAGAATGAAGTTGCGAAGCTCAGGAAAAAATGGAGGGGACAAGTGTTTTCCACTGTGTTTTCTAATTATGCTAGGGGAGCCACGATCTGGATTAGACACGGGGTGCCCTTTGTTGCCCAGGAACAGCAAATTGATAAACAGGGTAGATATGTGTTTGTTAAAGGACTTTTGGATGGCGAACTGGTAGTACTGGGAACCTTTTACGCCCCTAATTATGAGCAGGACCACTACTGGAATACACTGAGCGGGGCATTGGCGGGATGGGTGGCCTATCCCTGGATATTGGGAGGGGACTGTAATGTAGTATTAGATGTGTCATTGGATAGATCGCACCCACCATTGCACTACTGTGTTGAGACAGGCTGAGGCATTCTCACACTGGATGGAGGGTTGGGATTTACAGGATGTGTGGCGGATGCAACACCCCCTTCATAGAGAATACTCATATTACTCTGTAGTACATGACCTCCACATGAGAATAGATAGGCTACTCTGTACGGGTAGGATAGCCATGCAGGTGCTTGACTCCACTTACCTTCTCAAGACTTTTTCTGACCATAACCCATTGGAAACCATAATCACATGGGGTAGAATACCCACACCGGTCCCCACCTGGCGCCTCTGGCCGCAACTCTTGGAAGATCAGGTCTTCCGTAGTACCCTATCCAATACTATTGAACATTATTTTGTAGATAACAGCAAAACAGCCTCCAATAAACTGATAGAATGGGATGCTTTTAAGGCGGTGGTGCGGGGTAAGGCCATAGGTACGACGGTAGGAGCAAGACAGGAATTGCATAAATCACTAGTGGTGGTGGAAGGGAAAATGGGCACACTTGAGAAGGAGGCACTCACGGACGGGGAGAAAAAGGGGCCGCTACAGGAGGTGCGAATACGTCACTTGGAACTGTTGGAATCTCTGAGAGTAAGGGATTATGCAGCATTCACACAGCGCGCTCACAGCGAGGCAGACAGGGCGGGAGCCTTACTGGCTCACATCCTACGAGATGATCCTCCGTCTGTGGTCATACCCCGACTTATCACAGATACTGGCGACATAATCACCACTCAAGAGGAAATTAATACGGCATTCTGTAACTACTATGTTACACTATACAGGGCATCTGACAGCCCTACTGGGCCAAACTCGGAGGCCTTTCTGTCTGACCTAACATACCCGACAATTCCAGAACTGGTGCGTAAAGGGCTTATAGGCCACATTACATCACAGGAGAGCAGAGTGGCGATGAAGGGGCTGCTGCGCAACAAAATGCCTGGTATTGATGGACTGCCCATTGAGTTCTATGATACTTATGCGGAGGCCTTGGTGCCCCAGTTGGTAGATTTATATAAGGAGGTATGGGAAAGGGGCTCTTTGCCTAATACGATGGCACAAGCACTAGTCATCACGCTCCCAAAGCCGGGTAGGGAACACACTAATATGGCAAATTTTCGACCGCTATCGTTGTTATCCACAGAATATAAAATATTGAGTAAGGTGCTCGCAAACAGACTGGTTCCACATTTATCAAAGTTGATACACAATGACCAAACTGGTTTTTTGCCTGCCCGGAGTACATCTCTAAACATTAGGAAATTGCATTATTTGCTAACGGAAGCCCCGAAAAGTTGTCCATATACCGGCAGTCTTTCACTTAACCTACGGCAGGCTTTTGATTCCATACAGTGGGAGTATATGTTCCAAGCACTGGGGAAATTTGGCATCCCGGAAGAATATATTACATGGGTACGGATATTATACAATGCCCCTACGGTGCGTACTAGAACGGGAGGACACATATCGGGGAATACACCATACATAAAGGCACAAGACAGGGCTGCCCGCTATCCCCCCTTCTTTTTATCTTAGCATTGGAGCCATTAGCAATACAGCTGCGACAGGATTTTCTAGATATGGGGATACGTTTGGGTAATAGAACCCATTTATTCTCGACATACGCTGATGATATACTTTTGTATATATCTGACCTTCGCACCCCTCTGGTCACCTTATTTGAGGCGTTTCAAAGGTTCTAACATATATCGGGACTGGCTTTTAACACTACCAAGACGCATGCCTTTTTCTTTGCGGATGGGATGGACACTACTGAACTAGATATTGGTGACACTACAATTCAGGTTACGCCGTCGACGTTTCGCTACCTGGGCATACAAATCAATAGGAAGCATGAAGACATTTTGGAGGGTAATCTGAATGGTTGTGTTACTCCGTTTGGTGTATTACTTCACGAATCTACCTTTGTTAGTACCACAGCACACCTTTAATTTACTGAACACTCTGCTAATAGATCTTATTTGGGGTAAGGGTAGACGGCGCATTAGCCTTAAAAAACTTCAAGTTGGGACTGCTGCAGGAGGCCTGGGAGTACCAGATTTTCACGCTTATTACTATGCCTGTCAACAACAATGGCTGTCCTACTGGACAGCGGGCCGTAATTTACATGAAATTGATCATACAGTTGCAGACTTGGATAACGGCACGATTCATGCCCTATTACTACCGGGTAGTAGGATCCCAGCGGAGCTTCCCCTACTACCGCAGACGGCACTACGGTGCTGGAGAGCGGCGCTGAAATACACACGCATGGGGCATAGATATGCAGGGAATATACCATTACTAGGGATCACGCTGGCAAGTGGGAGGCTAACAAAATGCAAACTGACACCCTGGTTGGATGTAGGTATAAGTACGGTAGCCGACTTGTTTGGGGAGGAAACACTAATGGACCACAATACATTCATACCTCAAACCGTCGCCCCGGCATCTATGTTTCTAACACACACGGCAATGCTATGATTTATTAAGAAGACTTGGGCTCCTCAGAGGACACCCCCCCTGAGAATGAATTGATTAAGATGGTATATTATATAGGTGGTGGACGTCATTTGATCAAATGGTTGTACACTGGGATTAGTGCACACACGAGGGTTTCCCTGCAAACGTTGAAGACTCAATGGGAAGCGGATGTAGGGAAGGAATTGACAGACAGGGAATGGTCGATAGTACTGGAACACCCAAGGAAAATCCATCGCAATGCTAGATTCAAATTTATACAAATGATGGTGTTGAATCGTGCTTTTTTAACCCAGCACAGACTAGATAAGATGTTCCCCCAAACACAGCACTGCTGCCCGCTGTGTCTTTTAGAGGGGGCTGGTTTTATACACATGGTATGGGTCTTCCCACGACTGCATAGGTACTGGGAAACGGTACGACAAATGATAGAATTTTCCACGAAGCTATCCATTACTGATACAGCAGTGGAGAATCCTGGGGTTCCATACTAGGACCACCACTCACAAAGTGCAATACCGATTTGCAAAGCTTGCATGTTTGTTAGCTGTTCGAAATATAACTAGGAGATGGAAATCTCCCAAATCCCCTGAAGTTAATGTATGGCATGCAGAATTATTAAGAATGGGCGGAGCGGAAGGCGCGACACTACGTAGAGAAGAAATTAGAGGCCTGCGTAAGACCCCGATCTTTCTTGAATGGGAGGTTATGTTGGAAGGGATGCGTATGCAGGACTTGGATTTGATGTCTTAAGACAGAGATATTGTGTATTAAAGGCTCGACCGCTGGGTCTGCTGTAGAATATAGATGCGGCACAAATCGTAGCTGGCTCGCCTACCCACTAGATATACCGGTAGTATGGGCATTAGCTAGACACAGACCGTAACCTTGGGGAGAGAGTAGTTGGGACGTAGTTTTTACATCTTTATTATAACAATTACATTCTATTAAACTGCTGAATTTACCTGATATGATGAATATATAATGTACATTGTTTGACTGCCTATTTTAATGTATCTGAGAGTAAAATGACGGCTTTGAGGCGCATTATATTGACAGTTGGCAAAAATTGGACTAATATGCAATATTTGTCAATACTGTACTGTAGAATGTATAAACGGAGAATGCAATAAAATATGTTTTTTAAAAAAAAGTGTAAAAGTATTCTAAAAATTGCCACAGTCTATGAATAGTCGTTGAAAACAAAAGCTGTCCAGAAAAGTTCAGAAAAATTTGGAAATACAGATTGGGGTTGAAGTGCTAAAGCAATAATAAAATAGATCCGTGAAGAGTATGAGCAGTGAGAGTATTCGAGGATTCTAGGAGGAAAATAAGCAGAAATGACATTGAACTGCTTCTTGAGTGGAGATACGTAACAACAGGAACAATATATTCTGCTTACAGGAATTCCAAGCTTATGCACCCAAGCTTCAGTGAACTATGAAATGTTTTTGACTTTAACATAAAAACAGCACATATATTAGAGAACAAAACTACTTTCTGTGTCCCTTGTGGCTTCCTCACTATTGATTGCTATGGGAGGAATAGTCTAAAGATAAAAGAGAAAGTGATTAAGAGACCTCCATGAAAGGCAAACTATGATAATTGTTCTCTCATGTGCAATGTTAGTCTCTCTGACCAAATCAAGTGTAGTGGTGCCGACATCTAGGTAATGTCAGATCCATATAAAACTATACTGCATTTGTGACACTGTAATTCAGCATTGCTTAATAGGAACTGAATCCTTTTAGAACCAACAAAAGCTGGTGCAAATTACAGAAGATGGTACCTTGGTCAGATGATACTTGATGTCTGAGGGGTGGGCTGGACTGAAGGAGCTGGAGTCATGAATAGTGTGAAGGGAGAACGGAGGAATGAATAGTGTGAAGGGAATAGCCTAAAACAGTTTATGCTGTGTACCCAAGTCAGTGCACAAGACTTCACTATCAGTAGGCTCTGAATATCAGCAAACCCAAGATGGTCCATGGGGTGGAGAATTTAACCATGGAGCCAGGTTCTGCTCTGTCATACATAGTGGAAAAAGTGTATCTCTAGTGTTCTCTCTTAGCAAGGGGTGCATTATAATCACGAGTAGTCTACACCTGCATATATCCTTGTGTTGTGTGAACATTTGATCATTAAGAGTGTGAAATGTAAGAACGTGTAAAGTAATGTGATAGAGGGATTTCGTGCAACGTGGAGGAAGTATTGTAATTGTGCCTTGAACGGTAGAATCTTGATGTTCGTTTTACAAGAGATAAATGAGAAATTAATTTACTGACCTGTGATGCACTGATTTAAAGGTGCACAGTAACAATGTTCTTGTATATGTGTGTTTAAGGAAGATCTATGACGATTCTTATGTTAGCTGATGTTGTGTAGGCCTCATGTGTATTTCTCCCTGGCTCTCACAACTGAAGCATTTGTAATGTTCATGTGTATGCAGAATCGTATCTTTCTCACGTTTCTGTTGCAGGTGAAAAAATTCCTCTTTGTTAGTTAGAATAACGCTTTTGTTTTAGGAATTAGGCATTGGGAGGAGAGGATACATTTGAACAAGGAGTGCTGATAATGTGCGACAGTGTTCTTTCTCACTGGAGAAGGCCTGAGAATCAAGGGCGTCAAGCCAGTGGCCAAGAGTTTCGAAACTGAATGGAAAGTTACCTACGAGGAGGAGTCCAGCTGGATGGGATGATTTTGTGATGCAAAGATGGGCGTGTCCTAGGATTGAGATTTTGGAATTGGAGACAGTGCTCTGGGCTTTTTGGGTTAGAAGAGGAGATCTGATGGAAAGAAAAGGAGCATCTTAGGGATGATCTCCGTAGCTTTATGCTACTTGGCCCATTCAACTTGAGTGCACTTCTTAGGAAGTCTTCACGCGCTGACACTTTTTTCCTTAACTTGCTTGGGGAAATGCTAAGTAGGGATGTCATGTTAGTGTTAGTGTAGGGACATACTAATGCTTTTACTTATGAATGTCAAATGAAGAATACTCTTGATGTCGACGCAGTGATCATCTGCATTCTGATTTTAGAACTGATCATTCTCTGCATGTTGCATAGATTGAACGTTGCCCTTAGGTTTGGCTTTGTATTAGTTCTAATGTATTTTTACACCTTCATTCTGAGGTGTTTGTATGTCCAATTGTTCTTGGCATTGTGATAAACTATCTAAATTTAGAACCAGGAGTCAGTGATTCTTAGGAATTATGGGTTATTCGAATTGTGAAATCTAATCAGATAAGATATTTCTCCCCTCTACACTTTTAAACAAGAACCAACAGTCTTTTGACCATGGGTTCCCAGGAAAATATAGGACGTGGAACCTGGACTCATCATAAGCATTGGCAACTCAGTGCAACACAGGACATTGTTCAGTTTTTCACAAATGTATATTCACAGACTTAATCCACTAACCTCTTCATGTGATTTTGCCTCCGTTGTCGCATCCAGATTCTGGACAGCAACATTGGGTGTAGGTGACTGGAAGAAACCCAAAAAAGAACTAACATTTACAACAAGACAAAATGATGTGTGCTCATCATTTTACATTTCTTTTTCAGACATTAAATACTTTCATCCTGCATGACTCCTGGGTTTCTAATGCCCCTGCCTCTTTACCATTGGTGATGGAGCTATAAGTGTTAGTAAAAAAGTAATTTTACAAATGGAGGTATGCGATGACCACTCCAAGAAATTAATTTGGCTGATGGGAAATGGGCATGTGTATAAAAATCTTAAAACTAGTCACGGTATATAAATAGTCATCAAAATTAACAGATCTCCAGAAAAGTTCATGAAAACTAGAAAATGTTTACATTACTTTTATATACATATTGAGGATAAAGTAGTAAAGCATGATAAAAGAGATGAGTGAAGAGGAAGAGATTTGGAATAGAGAGCGAAAGCATTGTGAGTCTTCGAGGATTTTAAGAGGAAGGAAATAAGCACAAATTACATTGAACTGCTTCTCAAGTACAGATATGTAGGGACATGATCAACATTATAAATGTTTTCTACTTTTTGGACGTCCAAGCTTCAATGGACTGAGAAATGGCCTTTATCATATCATTACAGAGCAAAACTACTTACTGTGTCCCTCGTGGCGTTTTCACTATCCACTGCACGGGGAGGCACACTCTAATGGCAAATGAAAATGTAGAAAAGTCTTCTCAATGAATGACAGACTATGAGAATTAATGTAGAGTTTTAACAGATGCAATTATAGTCTATATAACCTAAACAACTGTAGAGTTACCTTCATTTACATAAGGCCAGACCAGCTAAAACCAATGTTGAGTGCAATGTAAAGATTTAATATTGCATTTGTGGCACAATTCTACAGCATCACAACATGAAGAACTAATTATGTTATTACCAACAAAAAGCTTGTGCTAATTCCATATTCTTTTTGCAAATGAATTTGTAAACCGTGTGTGGGAATCCTATCACCAATTTTTGGTACTGTTACTTATTTTTCAGCAATCTCTAAATGGGTCTTGCGGTTACAGTATGGGTACTGACACCGATATTTACTCATTACGTATAATGATTATTCTTGAACATGCTAAGCTCACGTTTAACTGTGGCAAAATACCCTCAAACTGTGTTTATGGAACATAAAATGCATATCCAGAAATCATAGAACACTGGCTGGGAGGACATGATAATGTGTTAAAAGACCACATACAAGAAAAGGTGAGAAATGACCTTGGACACGTGGCATGCCTGATGGTTGAATTGAACTGAAGGAACAGGAGTCTAAGAATGGGTAAAGACTTACAACACAAGAGAACAGAGGGGTAATTAGATATGGTGAAAGGAATAACCTGGCCTGGAACTGGTCTTGCTGTGTACCAAGCAAAAAACACAAGACATAAACCTCTATGTGCATTGAAGTGTATGCATTAGCAAAGCCGAAGGTCCAGACAATGAAGATTGTAACTGGAAAACAGTTCCTTGTATGTTTCAATGCCATTTTATACAGGCTAGAGACAAAGAGAAGAGTGAAGGGGAGGAGGGGTTGGAAATATAGAGCTAAAAGAGTGAGAGTCTTTGAGAATTGCAGTAGGAGAAAAATTATCACAAATGCCATAAAATGGACTCTCACATGGAGATATACAATAAAATAAACAATAATATGACTGCATTCTACTTTTAGGAAAACCCATGCTTTGCATTGTGAAATAGTTTTGGATTTAATCATTAAAGCAACATAACTATTATAGGTCAAACTACTTACTGTGCCTTTGATGGCCTCTTCACCATCCACCGCACTGGGAGGCGAGCTCTAATGGTAAATGAAAAAGTCAGAAAGAGTTCTCTATGAGAGGCAATCTATGATCATTAATGTAAAGGTGGAGGCAGAGCCTCTATCACTCGAACAACTGCGGTAACACCCTCATTTGGATAAGGTTAGGTCTATATAAAGCCCATGTTGAAGGTGCTGTAGAGTGTTTGCACACCATGTCTGGCACAATAATACAGCACTTCAATATGGTAAATTGAATCCTTTATCACCAGCAAAGAGCTGGTGCTAATTTCAGTTTTGTTTTTTAAACTTCATTATTAGTGTCAGTTTGTGGGTCGAACAGCAATCATTACGCAGTTATATCGGTCATGTATATACTACTATCTGCATATCTAACTATCAATTGGCAACAATAGATATTCTAATCTAGAATATTTGTATGATGATATCAGCCAGGGATTTGATATCTATTGTGACAACACTACCTGGATGGCCTCTTTAAGATGTTCAAGTTGAATCCATGCATGCCTTGCAATTTTTACATTAAAAGTCTGCACTTTTACATTTCAGGAAATCTTATAGAAGCACTCTTTCTGCATGACACTCCCCATTCTAAACTAAACTCTGCTTTCCTGATTAATTCACCTTATGTTTTCTCTTCTTTTGCTACTGCTCTCTTTCATAATGTTTTGAGTTATGGTATGATCTATCTTAAAGCATTCCGCTGCCCTTGTGGCCTGGTCCATGCTTTAGAAATACTACAATTAAATAAAGAAAATAAATATTCAGAGTATTACTCCATAGTGATATCTGATCCTAGCGTATTTACAGGTACTCATTATGGAAAAAAGGAGTAATTGGTGTCCGGTACTCGAAGAGTAAAGCTTCAACCTCATTTAGAGTTTCATGGGGAGTGTGTAATAGTACCACAAATTGATCATATTCTCCCCATTCTTCCTCAGGCAACACTGTGTGTATGACTATACTGAAGGATCGGGAGTCAAGAAGAATTGATAAGGGCCACCTAAACCGGAGAACTGAAGAATGAATAGATAATGTGAAAGAAGTATCCTGGAACGGTTCTCACTATGTTCCAGAATCAATACTCAAGGGGTAAGCCTTTTGAGCTTTGAATCGAGTGCATCATCAAAGCCAAGAAGGTCCAGGAGGTAGAGAATTTAACTAGGAAATTGATTCATAGTCTGTTGTAAATGATGGAGAAAGTGTCTCTTTAGGTCTCACATTTTTTGTGAAAAGCATGAGTGGCTCAAACCAAACAGGCCACTCCAGCATTTTTTACAAATGTCTATCATTCGCTGAACACCCAAACCTCATTGAGTGATGTTTCCTCCATTGTCTGGTCCAGCTTCTGGCTGGCAACATTAGAAGAAGGTGGCTGGGAGAAACCAAAACTAACTAACATTTACAAAGACAAATTTATGTGTATTCATTGTTTTACACTTCGATACTACTACACGATAGAACTTTATCAGCTGTGACCTTTTCGTCATTGATGGTGAAACCATGGGTGGTAGCCAAAAGACAATTTTGCAACATGAATGGATAAAGATTCTTCCAAAAAAATTAAACTGATGGGAAATGGACAACTGTATGAGACTTAAAGAACATACTCTGTATATAAATTGTTTTTCAAAATAGCAGTCCACAAATGCCCATGAAACTCCGGAGAATTCTCGTAGACTGGGAATGAAGAGTTGAAGTGGGATGAATGAGGCAAATGGGTAGAGGTTGCGAATATAGAACTCAAAGGGGAGAGTCTTCAGTGCAGTAAGCAGGAGAAAATAAGCATGAGCGACCCTGAGTGGCCGATCATATGGAGATGGTTAACACGTTCACTAACTTTATGCTATTAGGGGGGGGTTTAATTTTAAAATGGTGTGAAATACAATTGAATTATTTACAGTGTCCATGCAGGTTTCTTCACTTTCTACAGCACTGTGAGGCAGGTTCTAATGGGAAAAAAAAGTCAGAAAGAAGGAAAATATATGATCTAATATGTAGAGCTCTCTCATTTGCAATGTTTGCCTCAATAGCCCACAGACCTGCTATGAAACAGCCATTAAAAAGGTAATATTCGAGGAAACGTGATGTTTATCATACCGTAAGGGGATTGCGGCATATTTGAAATGTTTTCGCTATTTAACGTGAGTTTGTACTTTATTTATATTCAGCAATACAGCATTGCCAAGCTGGGCCTTTATTTTACAGCGAGAACGGTGTATTTATGGTTTGTGCATGTTGTAGGAGAGTAGGGTCTGCTTCCTATGGTCACCCCCACTTTTTCCTGTGATTTGCTGGTTTTTCGACTTTAATGTGGCTGTGGGCCTGCTAATCAGACCCACAGCCCAGCTGTTCTCTCTCTAAATTGATGCCATGCACTTTAGGTGCATAACAGATTGGTTACTGGGTCACCCTTGTGAGCCCCTGTATAGTGTACCATAGGTGCACCCTAGGCCTACCAGTGGCTGCAGCATGTAGTGTGCCACCCCTGGTTTACCTTCCAAACTGACACCACAGGTCTGTTCACACAGCCTGGGTAAGGTGGTATAATCCCCCCTTACTTAGATATAGTATACCTATATCTACCTTTACATATAGACACTTATACACCTATAAGCCACTCCTATGGTAGGCCTTGACAATCCTGGAGACAGAGTGCTTGGTTTTATGTGAGAGGGTGCCCTAGCATGAACTGAGCCCCTCTGAAGCTTTCGGAACCATCTCCTTATAGCTGTTCTATGATATAGCCATACCATATACTCTTAAGTGCATTATAATCCTCGCGGTTAATGCTAACTTTAGTTTGGCTTTATCAAAACATGTTATGTAATGTGTCAAACACTTTGGAATACTACCACCCCGCCAATTCTGGCGGCGGGGGAAGCATTCCACCCTTCTAGAGGGAAAAGACATGTATGTTACTGCTTTACCCGGTTAAAGTTAAACAGACTCTCAGCATCACAAAATGGATACTGCTGCCACAGACATGAGTCTGACCTCCTGCTTCTGAATGAAACACTAGCAGGGGAGGCCTGGACAATAGATTTCCTGTCCAGGGAGGTGCTGGCACCTCCCCAGACAGGGATTTAGTGTATTGGGGCAGGGAGGGTTGCATTCAGTGAATGCATCTAGACACAAGGTGCTCCATGCATAGCCCGGTCCAAACCAGTTGCTGCGGCACTTCAGCCCAAGCTCTTGCATGAAACTGGACAAAGAGAGAGGGGTGTAACCACCCCCTTCTCAGGTAAACCCATTGGAGTGACCTAGTCAGGTAATCCAGCCACCATCCTTAGTATAAGTATAGGAGCTGTGTCCCCAGGACTTTAGATTATCCTGGACAAATCTTTGAAAGACATATCTTGGACCTTTGACGTTCCATTTCGACTGGAAGAGGAAAGACATCTCCCTTGTGGTCAAGGAGTGACCACCCTGTTCAAACAGGCACCAACAGCAACTTTGCCGGTCTACAGTTTCAAGGCTCCCGTCGGAACCCGAAGACTCTGCGACGCAAAAACTGGACTTCCAGACTTCTCTGACCCCGACCCACATCCACAGGAAAGCTGAGACCCGTGGGGGACACGAGAGACGTGGGACTGGACATCTTGGACATCCTCCATTTTGCTAACTGCACTCCTTTCCTGAAGCCTCAGTAAGTTGTACATTGGGTTACGAGAAGCCCCAGCCCGAGCAATATCTGTGCCGAAGCCCAGGCCCCCCACACTCCGCGAGTGTCCCGTGGGCCCCGCCTTCACATTTGTGCTCGACGCGTCTTCCCGGCTCCTTGCCCGTTGGCTAGTGAGCCCCCCGAAGACACCATCTTGAAACTATTAAAGGAAAGTGGAGGATTGTGCCCTCACAATTGTCAACAATGGTCCAGAAGACAATTCAAACACTCTTTGAAAGTTTAACGTACTTAAGTTGTGTTTCATGTTTCATCTGTGTAAAAGGACAGCCGACACTTGTTTCGCCCCAAGAGGCCTATTAAGGCCGTGGGCTTTTTCAAGGCAAAATCGGGTGTTCAGTCAGGTCGAATTCATGATTCTAATGAAGGCCGTTGTTTAAGTATCTGCGGTCCGGGATACCGACGCTGCGTCATCTAGATGCATCGTGCGACAGCTCAAATCCAGCTCCTGGTCATCGTTGATGCCTCCTGGACCTCGTGGCTGAAGAGACAAACTCACCTTCTTCACCTTAAAGCACTCAACATCGCCTGATTCCTTCCTGGTTCCTTCCTGGTCACTGGCTAGTGACCCAGACTCTGTCCCCTCTGCTTTCAGGTTCTTCACCCTTGGATCCATCCGGACACTTTTCCTCTGGTCACCTGCAGAACTTCTTTGCAGCTCTCCATAGAAAAGGACGACAAAACCTGACACGAAAAGACACCTATGCACCCGGCTTCCCTGGGTGAGGTAACTTGAGTACTCCGGTGCTCCCGTGGGTCTTGACTCTTGAAGTGACCTAGTTTAAAAGGGTTCCATCCAAGTCCATCCGGAAGTGTTCTTAATCTTTAACTTTTTAACTTTTACGAACACCATAGAAAGTCAATGGGAACCCACACCTGTGTTTAGATACTGCACGCGGCTCCCGTGGGTCTCCTACTTCCTAACAACTGGTTGGTTAGGGTAGCCCCAGCGATTTTACAGGTCCTAGGCCTGCTTTCTAACTCTCACGTGGTACTTATACCACTTTCTTAGTATATGGTTAGTGAGGCCCCTAGGGCATAACGTATACAGTGCAACTTATTGTGTATTAACTGTGTGATTTGTATTGTATTTTTACCTTTGACATCATAAAGAGTGCAGAGGGGTTGTGTTTAGATTAAATACATATATATTTGATATGTACCTTGTGTGGTGTCCTTACATTTTGTATTCAAGGGATTATATATGGTAAAACAACTTGCTTAACTCGCCTACTGAAGTCTTAGCCTGAAGACTGCTGGTTCATGCTACCACTAGGATTGTTGACTTTACAACCACCATCAATAAGGGTCGATTAGACTGCTGCACGGTGCCCGCTAGAACTAGTGGACATCATATGCCAGGCTAACATCTCGCATATGTCAGTTCCCATTTTAATATAAAATCATAGCAACAGCAAGAATGCCTGGTGTGGGAATGGTATGAGCAATTTGTGGTACTGTTAGACACTCGTATGAAACTCTAAGTGAGGCTGAGGCTTTATTCTTTAAGTACCGAACACAAATAAATCCTTATTGTCCATAATAAGTATCTGTGAATACGGTAGGCTCAGATATTACTATGGAAGAATACTCTGTTGTGTCTGTCTGTGATTGCTCTTCTGGGGTGTTGTATAGTGCTCCATCATTTTGCCTTCACACAGGCCCTGAGGCCTGGCCTTACCCCTGGGGGGGTGAAACTTTCTGTCAGTGACAACCCCAAGGTAAACCCCCAGAGAGGGTAAAAACAGCACAGCAGCCGCCAGACAGCAGAGTCACCAGGTTGCATCGGAGGCCATTCACTTTAGTCACTGCCAGGTACATTGCACACACCTTGCACCTTTAAATGTCTACGAATGATACCACCTTGAGAGGCAGCTTGCAACATATCGCACCGAGGGATGTGTCTGTTGAGGGTGAGATCTATACACTTCGGGCGCTGCTTATTGCAACATACAGTCAGGCTGGATCACAGTGCCTCAGGGACCCCCTCATAAAACCACTGCACCTGAGCCAATCTTATCCTTGCCAGTTGCAGGGTATGTGTACTTGTGGCCAACCGAAAATACCGAATCAGTAAATTACCGAATCCTAATATCCATGTAGGGAGCACTCAAGTGAGTGCATTTTTCATTTAAGGATTCGTTATTTACCACCAACTACAAGTTGGTGGTAAATATCGAAAACCTTTAAAAAATAAATTTTGTGCTTTTTTAAAGTGCCATGTGGCAGACATATGCCCTTAGGGCATGTATGTGTGGCACATGTGCACACATGCACGATTCAGGGGTGCAACAGTGTGTCAATGTGACACCCTGCCACCCTTGGATATGTTTCCCCAATTACCGATTTGGTATTTACCGAATTGGTAATACTGAATGGCTTCCCATTCATTCCTATGGGCCTCCAGGCCCATAGGAATGAATGCAATCCCTGGCGGCTCCAGCAGCCGATGAGGGCCAACCACGCCCAGAGGAGAAAGGGACATTGGCTCCACAAAGCCCCGGCACCAGCTGAGCACTAGGTCGCGACCTCCAGGACCCACACTGCAACTCCAGGACAGGCCCGAATGCGTCTCAGGAGTCAGCAGCCACACATACACCACAACCAGCCTTAGTGACAGCCGTCCTGCGACACCAGGGTCGCGGAACCAGTCTGATGCTCCTTAGGTACGGGTCGGGCATAGGTCTCACAGTGCCCTCAAGTGAGGTAGGCCCCTTGAGGTTGCCTACCACCCCACAATTGACCTCCACTGCCGGAATCCAGTCAATTGCAGTTTGGGGGATAGAGAAGGGATCCCCAGTCGATCCCACCCAGGAAACAGTGTAAATCAGCCAATATTAGACAGGATGGTGCAGAATATTGACGAGGCCCCAGAAGAGCCCCTCAAGAAGGCGTACCGTCAGCCATGCTCAATGGCCATGCCCCCAGTACATACTACATCCTTACCACTCGCGTGCTGAATACATTTACTACACTTTTTCTTTGTCAGACATGTGGATTTTTCACTGTACCTATGACCTCGGTGATCTAACATTAAAAGCAGCACTCTGAAAATTGTTCCACACCTACTTGTAAATGCTGATTGATAAGTGTTATTGACACTCGTGCCCTTGTTGGTACACTTCTTTTCAATTATCCTGTTTCTAGGCATACTATAATTTAAATAGAATTTGCTCAAATAGCTGCTGCACACTTCTTAGCTTTTACTTCAGTATTGAGTGTTGACACACAAGGTTTGAAAGAGACTAGTTTTCATCAATGAAGCATACTTACAAATTACTTTATTATCATCTGTACTGCACATCTCAACAAAACTTTATAACAGCTGTCAATAGGACTAGCTGAAAACAATGCAGGAACACGTATTCATATACATATGCTCCTTTTATCAGGAACACTTATCATGCAAGTCTTGACAAAGTGGGGGTCTTTGTCACAGAGTTTCTAAAACACTTGCTACCTTAGCTGAGCCTGCTTCTAAGCATTACTAATTTATTTTTACAGACAAGAGAATAAAGAACTAAGAGGTTGTGAGGCATAAGAATCTATTTCCTGCTACTTCAATAATCAAGTTATTACCTTTGCACACTTGACTCGCTAAAGTTAGCGATTGCAAGCAGAGAAGTCATACTCCAGGGTGTAATAGAGAGACTGCGACTCAGATGCAGCATAGCATAATATTGTCAAATCTGTGTCTCTTATAGAGACTAGGGGCATCATTTAGGGGCAGGCGTGGCTTTAGCACTGGTGGCGCCCAGTGTGACAGTGTTTGTTGGCACCCTCCATTGACCACCTCCGCCACAGATTTTCTCACTATCCCCCTTTAACCCCTTGGGCGCGGCCGCGATTCTGCGCCTGTGCGGTACTTTTATCGAGTGGGCAGGTTCATGACAGCCCCCAGCCGTCATCAGCACACGCCCACCGTGGTGCATGACGGCCGGGGGCCGTCAACAGCATGGAAGGGGTTAACAGTGCCCCTCAAGTCCCCATAACCACTCTCTCTCAGATGCATTTAATTTGTTTTTTAGCACCACTCATACCAATGTAAGGTGTCAAAACACATTACATCACACACACACACACACACCCACACACACACACACACACACACACACACACACACATTACACAGACAAAATCAATCATACTTGTGTAAATCAGTGTATAGGAAATATGACATAAGACAGAGGACAATAAGCTGCAAGAGTCACATATCATTCATACTGGTGGACAGTATAGTTTAAGAGTGCTTGATCTGGAGAAGCATAAACTCGTAATCTAAAATGTAACACCATGGTTGTGGGTTCTCTTTAATAATAAGAATTGATTTCTAACCAAATGAACCCTTTACCCAACATTAGGATAATGAAAAACTGAGGAAAAAATCATAACACTCTAACATATACCCTGCAGTTTGCATGCAGCTCTTTGATGACAGTTAATAGCTCACTGTTCCATGTTAGGAATATAATGTACAAACTGCAAGAAACAAAGGATCTCTCTGACTAAAGCAACAACCCACAGACTTACTTACATTATACGCACTTGAAATGCATGATATACGTTCTTTGCAGCAGGCACATCAACCCTCTGTACTACCTTACGATGAGTCCACCTTCCACTAGACAAAACTGTGATCTATCTCAAGAAAGAACATTAATCAGGGGAGCTGTCTAGACATTGTTATTGTTTCCTGAAAATTGCTGGAGCAAGGAACGCAGCAGGAGGTGCTTGTAAAACCATAATATTCTTACAAAAAATGGTGCCCCCCCCCCAGCTCGGTTTAGAGGGCAGTATGGAGCAAAAGCCTCAAAATAACTCCATCTCTCACAGTCCACACCGTGTTCATGCTTTGCGCATCCTATTTCCACCTTCATTTACCTTTACCCTGAGCCCCACCCTGCTGGCATCAGTGCAGCCCTCGCCCATACCACAGACTGTAGGTTTTGGCCTCTGAGAGAATGTTTTCAAGTACCCATGGTGTACAGCATCACTAAACCCATTGGCAAAGCCAATAGGACTGAAAGGCAAGACCTATTAACTTTTCCAGCATTGCTAAAACCATTTGGCAAAGCCAATAGGACCCAAAGGCAAGGCCTATTGACTTTTCCAGCATCGCTAAAACCCATTGACAAAACCAATAGGATCCAAGGGTAAGACCTATTGACTTTTTCATCATCGCTAAAACCCATTGGCGAAGCCAATAGGACCCAGAGAGAAGACCTATTGACGTTTCCAATGCTGTTAACTGATTTCCTCAATATTTTGCTGTTCTATACAAAAAATACCAGCTTGGGCTGATTTTTGAACTTTTTGTACTGGCATGGCCTTAAAAAGAGTGCCAGGGGGATGAGTAAAATTACCTGGTGGCAATCCTACCTTGCTAAGACACAATCGAAGACATTTGGGCAATGGTCTTGTGCAGCAACTGCATTTTATGGTCATATCTTCACCAGATGCTCGAACTGTTGTAAATGTGTTCAAAGGATATGCTTGTGGAGTTATTTAACACTGTGAGCCATGCAATAACTAATCACCTTACACGGAAAACCATGCAATTATCTCATAGAGAAGATGGCTGCAATGACGCTTTGCAATGCTGCCACTTGATATGTCAACATCGTTCTGTGACTCACGGCTCTAATCTAATGATGCTGAGCTATGGTGATATTGTGAAGTGTCCTGAAGTCCATTGCGTAAGGCAGGATCGCACACAGGAGACGAATATTGTTTGTGTGCTTCTAGCTGATATTTAAATTACTTATCAGCAATTCCGCTGCTCTCCCTCTTTCCAGTTACCACAATAAGACCATCATTACTAGCTAAAAATGTACAGTTAGAGTTAAAGCCCCATAGAATGGGCAATTATCACATGAAACTGATTTTTCCACTCACCAAATCCATACAGATTTAACAATATAAAGCATAAGTGTACTGTGTACCTGGTGTGAGTAGTGGTAAATGTATGCAAGGACCACTGAGTGGGTGGTTTGGGGAAGGGGAAGGTTTGTCAAGGAGAGCATTCATGACTTGCCCCTGTCAAAGAAACAAATCACTGGGAATTAGGACTGGCTGCTGTGGCAAAACCCTCATGGGATTTGACCATACAGAATTAAAGCCCTATAACATCAGGTTTCATTCTTCTACACCTGAAGGAAACAGGTGTGCGTAAACCCGCCAACTTAGAATCAGGTGGAGCAGAATTAGAGTGTCCATTACACTCCTCTTGACCTGTAATGAGGGCCTGGGAGGTGAGCCAGCATCATAAAGACAGGTACTCTAATGCATTAATCCACAAACCAGAAAAGTTTTAAGCCCCTCCTAGACCTTTCAAAAGAATAATATCTGGAACACGGTAGGAGGATGACTTTTTAAGTAGTGTGCCCATGTAGGGGCACACAATGCAAACAGTCTGGATGACCCTTATTGGTCTACAAGGCTTACTTTAACCCCTTTGACGCTAATGACAAAGCCAGCTCGTCATGGGCGTTACCTGCGCTGCGCGGATGACGAGCTGGCTTTGTCACGTTACGCGGGATTTTTAAAAATGCCGCGCACAGCGGGAAAAGCCGCCGCAGCGATGCGGTTAATATTCCCATGTGCTCCATTAGTGGTTATGTGATCGAGCAGCTTTAGGCTTATCAGAAGGGAGTGTTAAGCATTTTGTTTCACACACAGAGTCAATATA
Organism: Lissotriton vulgaris; assembly: GCF_964263255.1. Lineage (NCBI taxonomy): Eukaryota > Metazoa > Chordata > Amphibia > Caudata > Salamandridae > Lissotriton > Lissotriton vulgaris. The sequence continues at coordinate 545,613,981 of NC_141699.1, read as the reverse complement.
TGGTTTCACATACTCAAGAAGAATTCCAGGACCAATTTATAAAAAATAACTTAGATTTTTATACATTTTTAGGCATCAAGATCATCAGAATCAGGTAAGTACTTTCGGAGAAATGCATTTTACAAAGAAACAATAAAATGCTAAAATAGCGGTTTTGGAGGTATGAGCCTGGAACGCAGTAATTTTATCCTATGGGAGGAAAGACACGTACTGGATATATATACTTGCAAGCGTTTGTCGAGGGTGCCCATTAGTACTTAATGTGCTTGGGACCCAAGGTCCTAAGAAGCACCAGCAGTTCAGGTTTATCTGCCCTGGTGTGTTTGGGTGCAGAGGTGCTGGTCATGTTGGTAGCCATGAGCGCTATACAGTTTAGTCTAAAGTATCTGTAACAAAAAAGGCTGCAAGTGGGGACTTGAGGACAAGTCTGGCAGAACCTAAAGAAAGACTTGGTTCTAGAAAGGGACGCAGTCGGTTTTCATGACTCAGGGCAGTGGGTGTGTAGAGGTGTTTGGCCGGCTGGCCCCTTGAGGTGGTAGCTTTCATTGTTCTCGGTCATGACCTGCAGAGGTGAGAAAAAAAGACAGCAGGGCCACTCTCCATGTGAGCCTCATCGGTCTTGATTTCCTTCTGTGGTCAGGTCGATTTTGACAGTGGCGGTGTCCAGGCTGGACACTCAACCAGCCTTTGTTGGCGGCAACTGCTCCAGTGTCCAGGATATTGGTGCAGGGGGGCCCCTGGAGGGTCTAGCATCTCGCAACTCTCTGGAGAGATGTGCTGGCCTCCTGGTGAGATGTTCTCTTTGTGGGGCTGATGGCCAGCAAAAAAAAAGTATCTAACAAGTGCAGTCGGTGCCTGTAGATGCAGGACGATGGCTCCTCCACCTCCAGGGAGATGCTAGGTGGTTGTTGAAGCACTGGACAGACTTACAAGGGTTTGGGGAGGATGTTTGGCCTCTGAATGAGTTGGCCGGGCAGTTTTGAGGTTATCAGCAGCTAGGCAGGGTTTGGCAGCAGTTTTGGAGCACATCTTCTGTTCTTGCAGTGTCCATTCTTCTTGTCCTTTTGTTCCCACATAGACAAATCTGAAAGTCTGGTGTTGTGTGTATCCCTAAATGCTGCAGTTAGGCTGTGTTTAGGGCAGTAGCCAATAAGCAAACTACCCTGGGGTGTCTAATTTACTATATAACCACTTCCTGCAAGGAGTGGCATAATCTTGACCCAGGCTCACTAGTTCCACCAAAACCAAGATGATGAAATCTTTCTTCTTCTGTCCATTTTAGGTGACCACCTTAGGAGTGTGCTTAGCCTGTAATCTCAACCTGTTTGGGCTTTATTGTATTTTTTGTTGTTGAACCTATGTGTTCACTTAATCCTTTTTTCTGTTATTAAATGTGTTCATTCTCTTTTTTTGAAAGCATTGCACTCTAGCCTATTCATTTGTAAGTCTAATTTGTTGTTTATGTCACGCCTAGGACTTGTCCAAAGATATAATTTGGGATAGTCAATTCTTTGTATTATTTCTATCAAAACTGAGTTTGTGGTCTGTTGATGTATCAGTTTATATGTTGTTCTTGTGAAAACGATTATAAATTTACAAATAATTTAGTTTTCTTTATTGGAAAAATGAACCCTCAAAATAAAAAAAAGAAATAAAAACAAATGTTTCTGGGCCACATTAAGTTGTCGAGTGTGCTCTAATAAAATATTGATCAATTAAAAATCAGTACTTGCTTGTGTGCTTGTTAATAATTGGCCTAGCCTTACTGATTATGGGTCAAATCCCTCATTAGTTATTTAGCCTATAAGTGTGACACGCCACCTATCTAAATTCCCTCCTGCTCTGATGCCAAATGTGCCTCAGGGCAGGGGGTGGTCATTCCCAGCCCTGGGGGGAAGGCATTGTCGCATTTCAAAGGATAGAGGCTTTGAAGCTTCTGTCTTTTAGATGCTAATCTTCTAGCCATTCTGCTAGAGGAGGTGTGATCACCTTCTGCCGAACAGGCATTGTTTCTGGCCTCAGAGAGCACAGGCTCTCACCCACAGAGGGCCAGAAAATTGTCTGTGGCGGCAGGATGGAAGTTACCCATTGGCCAGAACACTCCGTGACTAGTAGGTTTCCAGGGGGCACCTCCAAGGTGCCTTCTGGGTGCATGTCAGAATAAATCTGGTTCTGGCATCAGTACGGATTTCTTCAGACAAGATATTTGATACCAAACCTCAGTATTTTCAGTGAAGCCATTATGTAGCTGAGTAACTCGTAATGACCTGTGCCCAGTAGATACCTTAATATGGCTTTGTGATCACTTGCTATGCTTAGCAAAGGAACTCAGCATTACAGGAACACATCTGTTCAGGCAGATGTGCCCTCACATGTAATATAATGCACCCTGCCTCCAGGCTCTGGGTAACGGGTGCACCATTTACTATGGACTTACAAGGTGCTAAAGTCCTTGTCATTTGGGGTACAATTGAACATTTGACATGTTTTCAGGAAAAGAGCACTGGTCATGGGCCTGGTCAGCAGGAACTCAATGTCATACCAATCAACAACAGTACCAGTGAGCAAAAAGTGGGGATGGCCAAGTGAAAAAGTGGAACTTTCTTACACCCCCCCTCTCCAAAGAAAGAGAATGATACTAACCTTTCCCAAGAGAGTCTTTTTTCCCTAAGTAGCAGAACCTTTAAAGGTCATCTAGATTGGCATGTGCGACTCAGGCCTTTGTTGCACTATAAAGTCTATTCCCTGTAGGGAGATGGGCCATCTCAACAGTTTGTTGTTTTCACCTTTCTTTTTTATGAGCCATCTGAGAGGTATGTGGTCATTTTGAACAAGGAAATGAGAACCAACCAGTTCTGGTCTCAGCTTATTCAGGGAGCAAATCACAGTGAATGTTTATTTCTCAATAGCAGTCCAACGTTATTCCCCTGGAAGTAATCTACTGCTAATAAAAGCAACAGGCTAGTCCTGGCCATCATCGTTGGTGTGCGATAGAACTGCTCCTATCCCATGCTCAGAGGCATCAGTCTGCACAATGAACTGCCTTGTATAACCTGGAGCTGTTACAGTTGGTGATGAGCACACTGCTTCCTTCGGTGTGTCAAAAGCCTTTAGACAGCTCACCATCCAGTTAACTTTCTTTGGTTGCTTTTTGGATGTCAATTTTGTGAGGGTTGCCACAATACTACCATACCCCTTCACAAACCTTCTGTAGTACCCAGTTAAGCCAAGGAATACCCTCACTTGAGTCTGGGTTGACGACGGATGTGTTGAACTTGGCCTCCACCTACAAGGTGGCCCATGAATACAACTGATCCCTGTCCTGTCTGGCACTTACTGGCCTGGAAAGTGTGTCTTGCCTTCTGCATGGCCTCAAGTACAATTCCAAGGTGGATCAGGTAATCCTGCCAAGTGAGTTATAGACAGCGATTTCATCAAGATATGCTGCACTAAAAGACTCCAGCACAGCCAGGAATTGTTCATCAGCCGGCTCATCTGGGGTCAATAATGTGTATTTCTCTTTGGCTTCTAGGGTGAGATCAATCTGCTAGTATCCTGAGGTTAAGTCAAAGGTACTAAGAAACTTGACTGAACCCAACCTGTCACTTAGTTCATCAGCTCTTGGGATAGGATGTGTGTCAGTCTTTGTGACTGCATTGGGACCCCTGTAGCCCACACAAAACCTCAGCTCTGGTTTACTTCCTTTGGAAAGAGGTTTGGGGGCTAAGACCACTGGGCTGGCCCAGGACTCTGAGGGTTCAATCACCCCTAACTCCAGCCTCTTGCTAACCTCAGATCTACTGCTTTCTTTAAATTGGTCAGGCTGCTTGTAAATTTCGTTTTAGACAGGAAGGCTGTTCCAAGTCTCCACATAATGTTTGCACCAGGTTGTCTGATCAGGTGTTAGGGAAAAGAGCTCATACTACTGTCCCAGGACTTGCCTGCAGTCAGTTTGCTGTTGGGCCGTGAAGGTGTATGACAAGGCAACTCCATTAACAGACCTATCTTTAGGATTGTAAGAGAGGAGTTCAGGCAGTGGTTCATTCTCTTCTTTTTGATCCTTATCAGTGACCATGAGCTGAATCACAGCCTTGTCATGAAATGTTTAAGGTGATTCACATGGATAACCCTAAGGGGTTTCCTGGAGGTGCCAAGGTCTACCAAGTAGGTGACCTCCCCTTTGTTTTTCAAGGCTAGGGTAGGGTTCACACAGTTTGTCCTGGAGGGCCCTAGTTGCCACAGGTTCTAATATCCATATGTTCTGCCCTGGCCAAAACTCAACCAGTGCAGCCTTTTGGTCACACTATTGCGTCTGTAGCTCCTGGCTTGTTCCAAGGTTGTGATTTGTGTTTTCTATGTACTCAGCCATCCTTGAGCGAAGGCAAAGCACATAGACTATTTTGAGAGGCTTCTCTCAGCTTTCCCTAACCAGACTCAGTCGACTTCTAACAGGATTGCTAAACAGAAGTTCAAAGGGACTAAATTCCACTCCCTTCTGTGGCACCTCTCTGTAGGCAAAAACATGCATTTTAATAGGACATCTCATCTCCTCCTGAGTTTGTCAGGGAGTCCCATAATAATGCCTTTCATGGTCTTGTTAAACCTCTCAGTAAGGCCAGTTGTTTGTGGATGATATGGGGTGGTGAACTTATATGTTACTGCACACTGTGCCCACATTTCAGTTAGGCAGACATGAAGTTCCTATCTCTGTCTGAAACCACCTCCTTGGGGAAACCCACTCTAGTAAAATAAATGCTGAAGAGTGGTCTTGCAACTTCAGCAGCAGTGCCAGACTTAAGGGGAATAGCCTTAGGAAATCTGGTGGTGTGATCCATGATTACCAGAATAAATCTGTTGCCTGAAGCTGGTTGACAGTCCAGGGAGCCAGCAATGTCAACCCCTACCCTTGCAAAGGGAACCACTGGTAGTGGGATTAAGGGAGTCTTTAGTTTGTAAACTGTCTTGCCACTGACTTGATAGATAACAATGGAACTCCTTGACTTTCTGGGACATGTTTGGCCAGAAGAAGTGGGCAACCAACCATTCCATGTTTTAATCTGGCCTAGATGCCCAGCTAGAGAGATGTCATGGGACAAAGTGAGTAGAAACTCCCTTTACAAATGAGGCACTACACTCTCCTAGTGGCACCAGGTTTGGCATCTCTGGCTTTAGTGTAAAGGAGTCCTTCCTCCCAATACGTCCTGTGGGAATCGCAGACATCCCCACTTTTCCGTGCGGCAGCTTGCTGTTTTAGGCTCTCAGGAGAGGGACAGGTTGTTTTGTCCCTGGCACAGACCTTTCCTTGAGGGTAACCTTTGTTTTAGGAGCTCTGCAGTGTAAGGCCCAAGTTCCGGAGGCTCAGTTTCCTCAAGGGTTCACAGGTCTTCTTCCTGAGGAGTGGGGACCTGAGCTTGTGTCTTTTCATGTTTTTTTTAACAGTTTTTATTTGCATTTAAATTTTATAAACAACATTACCCCCCCCCCCCCAACCCCCACCCTCGCAGAACAGGTAACAAAATCTTAAATGTTATTGATTATAACAAATATGAAGAAAAATATATACATTTGTCCAGTGAACATGAAGCTAACATACTAAGAACAGAGCAGAGAAAAAAAAGGAAAAGAGAGACAGTGAATATAAAACCTAAGCGATTCAAACATTTCATTCCTCTTGCATCCAGTCTAACAGAGGTGCCCAGATCATCATTCCCTTATTCCGCTTTGTCCTCCCTTTGTTTCTATAAATCGCCACTTACAGGTTGCAGGTTGCAAACAGCCTAGTTCTCCATTCTACAAACGATGGTGCTAATGGATCTATCCAGGCTGACGTGATGCACAGTCTGAGAACAGCCATAGCTACGAAGATAAGCCCATGCATTGAATGTGGTCGGGGTATGTTGGACGTACCTAATAGAATTTCTTCGGTTGATATGTTAATACGGCAATGTGCGAGGTTGGAAAGAAAGTCAGAGATTGTCGATATAATATTCCCTAAGTCGGGACATGTAGCAAACATGTGAGTTAAATCTGCTGATGGAAGGGAAAGCCTCCGACAGTGTGTCCTGTTTCCGTTCCCCCATTTTGCCAATTTGTCTGGGATATAATAGAGTGAAAAAAATGTTTTATAAAATTGTGCTTGGAGTTTCATAGACATTAGGGTTGATATTGACATCTCCAAGGCTTCCAAGGAGGTTCGTGGTGAGATGCCAAGTCTACTTTGCCATGCCTCAGTATGTTTCGTCTGGCAAAAGTAAATTAAGCCCTTCATATATCTCGCCAATTTTAGGGGTTTTTATGGATAATAATTTGTCCATAGTTTGCCACGATTGAAATTTAATGCGACCTCCCCCCTTTCTTTAAAATAAAACCCCGCACTTGGAGGTATTTGAAGAAATCTCTATTAGATAGTTTGAACTCGATTTTTAGTTCCTCAAACGACTTGATACCATTCACAGAAAAGAAGCACCCAAGTTGTTTTATCCCTAATTCGGCCCATCTATTCGATACTAAATCTTGAAATATTTCCGGGAGATCCAAATTCTGTATTATAGGTGTATAGAAAGAGTACCGGCCTAAACCAACTAGTTTTTTAACATTCCGCCATACTTTAACAGCGCTAGAAATAGTCTTGAATTTCACCTTTTTTAAAGTAATCATCGTTTGAGTGGCGCCATAAGCAACCTGCATAGCCATCTCCCAGAATAAGTTTTTGCGGAGTGGGAATATTACTGACGTTGGTGTATTCATTTAAAAGGTATGCACTGTATCTCAACAATGTTGCCCAATAATCCAGTTAAAGTTTGGCAGTGCCCATCCTCCCTGATCTCTAGGTAAAGTGATCCACCTGAGTGCTCTTCGTGGCTTGTGATATCCCCATATAAAACGTGAAAACAAATTATCTATATTTTTAAAAACTATTTGGGAGAATTCTAGGTTTATTGTGCGAAAAAAATAGAGAAACTTCGGGAAAAATAACATTTTGACGACATTAACTCTCCCCTCAATAGTGAGCTGTAAATTATGTAGGCGCAGTAGTCCCTTCTTGGTGCGCCTTATGAGAGGGTTAAGATTATCGTCAACCATGTTTGCGATATTTGCGTCAATACTCACGCTGAGATAAATTGCTTTATTAATTATACGTGGATATTGCATCGTAATTTTATTATTTATGATGATCTGGGTTTTACTACGATTTAGTTTATAACCCGAGACTTTGCCAAAAGCATGGGCTTCTCGTTCTATCCACTTAATGGAGTTATTGGGGTCACCTGTGATAATAGCTATATCGTCAGCAAATGCCAGACATTTGGTTTCTACGTTACAGACTTGAATTGGGGGAATTGAATTGTTATTTTCCAAATTGTGAATAAATACATCAATATAGATAGCAAATAGGAGGGGCGAACAGGGACAGCCCTGTCTTGTACCCCGCGTGATGGCAAAGCTTTCAGATAGAGCCCCATTGATTAATCCATGGGCACTGGGGTTTACATAAAGCTGTGGGACTGCTGTTAAATAGTGTCCGCCTATCCCACAGTTTGATAGGGCCGCCCAAAGGAATTTCCAGGAGACCCTATCAAACGCTTTCTCTGCGTCGAGCAGTATGAGGGCCATAGGGTCTCCTGTCACCCCCGTATAATCAAAGAGGGAAATAACCCTTTGTATATGATCAATCGTAGACCTTCCGGGAACAAAGCCATGTTGTCGTTCTGAAACAATATTGTGAATTACGGGTGCCAATCAATCTGCCAGTATTTTTGAATATTTTTTAAAAATCCCCGTTAATCAGTGTGATTGGTCGATATGAGCCTAATTCTTTCTCATCTTTGTTTTTTTTAGGAAATACTATTATCTTGGCAATGGACCACGACCTAGGTGGGTTCCCTCCGGAGAAGGTAGTTTGGAAAAGGGAAATTACGATATTCTCAATTTGAGGGGCGAATTTTAAGTAAAATTCAGTTGGAATCCCATCCATGCCCGCTGCCTTTCCATTAGCCAGGCCCTTGAGTGCTAAAAGTATTTCGTCATAAGTGATTGTACCATCTAATATCTCCTGATCAGTAATTTCCAAGTGTGACGGGGTAAATGATTACAAATACATATTGGGATCACCGCGTTCGGTATTATCCTCGGGATAGAGGTTCTTATAAAACCTCTGAAAGGATGTTCTTATTTCAGATGGATTTGATCTTAAACCCAAATCCGGGTCCCTAATTTCTTTAATTAGAGCAAAAGATATCTCTTCGCAGGTTCTGACAGCTAGTTGGTGGCCCGTTTTTTCCCCTAGCTCATATATTTTAGCCTTGTTGACATTAGCTTTAATAGCTGCTCTATCAATTAATATTGCCAAGATCTTATTCTTAGCGATAGCCACTTTGCGCTCTGCATTAACAATTGGGTTACCTTCCTGTATTGTTTTAATAAGTCCTTCTTCTGCTTTACGCAGATCTTCTTCTAGTGAAGCCATTTTTAATTTTTCGGTTTTATTGTGGTGAAAGGAAAATGTCATTGTTTCGCCCCTAACTCCTGCCTTCAGAGTGTCCCAGACTATGTGGATGGAGGTAGACCCGATATTATCTGATAAGAAAGCGGGGATCCATGTTCTCATATGCAAATTATATGCTTTATTATATAGCAAAGCTCTTTCGAATGTCCATATATTTGTGTTAGATTTTTCAGGACCCTTCATTAGATTAAGCTTAAGCGGGTTGTGATCCGACAGAATTCTAGGTAGTTTATTGATTTGACATGTAGAGCGTAAGCTATTCGAAAGAAGCATATAGTCTAATCTTACATGTTTTGAATGTGGAGATGAAAAATAAGTGTAACCAGGGTCGCCCGGGTGATCCATGGCCCAGCCATCTAGAAGGCCGTGTTGTAAACATAGGTCTTTAAGAGCGAGAAAAACCTTTAGTTTCCTACCTTGATAAATAAACCCAGGATCTGTGGACCAATTGCAGGGTAAATGAATATTAAAATCTCCACAGAGAATCAATGGAAGGGGCCAGTGAATTAGTTAGTTGGACATCTTAATCAATACCTCCGGGTCGTCAATAATATCCCCATATATTATACATAATGTGAATTTGCCTTCACCGTTATTGAGATGGCATTCTGTAATCTCTTTTCTTCTGGAGATTTTAATTATTGTTCCAGGCTCCAAGAGCTCTTTTTCACCAATTATGAATGGCTTCTGTCTGTATTTCTCCTGGTTACTGGGCCAAACAGCTAGGATAGCCAAATCCACCCACCAAGATTAAAAATGCTTTAGTATTCGGTTTGGCCTTGTAATGGCACACCAAGGATCCCATCTTGAGACTAGCAACCCGTGTGGGTGCTAGACTAGTGGTAACCCTTTTGGGACAAGTAGAGCCCCCAGTTTGGTGACCATTCTGCTTACAGAGATGGCACCATGCCTTCTTGAAAACTAAGTTTTTGCCCTCGTACCTACCCTTATATTGGGAAGCGTCTCTGGCCCATCCTCATGAACAGATGTTTAGGGGCCTTTATAAGATTCTTTGGGTTTTCCCATGGGGGGAACAGTAAAGCCTTTCTGTTGGTCACCCCCACCCTGGGTATTTCTGGGCACTCTTGTTTTGACCGAATGGCCAGCCTTCTTCCCCAACTCTTGAGAAAAGTCAAACCCTAAGTACACTAGGTACTGATGCAGGTTTTTAGAAGTACACTTACTTAACAGGTGCTCCATCATTTTCAAATTATAGAGCCCATCATAATCTTGCACCTTACTGTCTTTCAACCAGCCACCTAGAGTTTTGACTGAGAAGTTAACAAAATCTACCCAGAACTGATTAAAGGTATTGTGAGCCTCCCTGAATTTGACCCTGTACTCTTAAGTGGTGAATCCAAAGCCCTCAATTGGGGTATCCTTCATGAGGTCATAGCACTCAGCATCTTCCTCATTAAGTGTCAGGAGTCTATCCATGCATTTTCCTGAGAATAACTCCCACATTGGAGAGTCCCAGAGTTGGTGTAACGTCCTTATTTTACAAGCTCTCTCAAAAGACTGTAAACCTCTTTGTGATGTCATCGCCCTCCACATATTTGGGGTCAATCCCTTTGGGGATTATGGAGTCAAAAGTTTCCTCTATCTCCTTATTTACTTTGCTGCCACCATCCATGGGTGTTAGACCCATCTCGGCCCTCTCTCTTCTCTAGCCAGGATGTTGGCTTCTAGGGCTACTCTTATGGCTAATCTCTTAAGAAATATCTATTGATCATCTAGTTCTTCTATGTGCTGTGACCTATCCCCAGATGGGAAGGTGTAGGAAAGTGTCTCCATTTGACATGGTCACACCCATTATTTGCCCTAGTACAGATGCTTTTTGACTGAAAGTGAACTGGGTCTCTTCTAACCAGATCCCCAGTGCCAGTGGTTTTTCCCTTCAAACAGGTAAATGTGTAATTGTAATCCTATTGTCACTGACTTTAGCACCCCTGTAAGTCCCTAGTAAATGGTAATCCATGTAAATAGGGTAGGGGTACTAAAGAGGTCCCTAAGGGCTGCAGCATGTATTATGCCACACTAAGGGACCCACACACAAATTGCATACATACTGCCAGTGTATGAAATGGTGCAAACCATTTTGAAAACACAACATGGCACACTCCCTGTGTGTCATGCCAATGCACGCTGCATATACTATATGTAGGTCACCTCTACAGCAGGCCTTATAGCCCTAAGGCAGGGTGCATTATAATTTATGTAAGGACATATCTACATGAGCAGATATACCCCTGTGATGTCTAGTTCCATTGCCACTACACTGCAGGAGTTCAGGAAGCCAAGTTACTCATATGTACTGAGTACTGGTGATTGTAAGTTACCAAGCTACAAAAGGGCTTAACTAAAAATAATGATGTTTGGTATCAAACACCTTGTCCTAATAAAACCATACTGATGCCAGTGGTGTATTTATTATGACATTCACCCAGAGGGCACCTTAGAGGTTCCCCCTGAAACCTTCCAGCCTGCCACCGCAGATACATTTCTGACCCTCTCTTGGGAGACCAATGCTCTCAGCGGTCAGGAACAATGTCTGCTCCAGAGGTTAGTGATCACACCTCCTCCAGCAGGGTGGAAAGTTAATTAGCATATCAAGGCCAAAGGCTACAAAGCCTCTGCCGTCTTTGATATGTGACCCCGGCTTCCTCCAGATCTGTAAAATGCCACTCCCTGCACTGGCACTAGAGCAGGTGGGAAATTTAGATAGTCAGAAGGCTTGTTACAGTATCAGGTTGGGCACAAATGGGCGATCTGAAGTGGGCACTCAAAAAAGGGTTTCACCATCTTGTTTTTGGTGAAAGTACAAACTCTGGGTCATGTTTAAGACTACTCTCCATAGGAAATGGTCTTATAAGGTATGTAGTCACAACAGCTGTTGGTAGCCCATCGGCTACTACCTTATACTCCCTATAACACCCTTAAATTCAACATTCAGGTGGCCCTCTGACATCAGGAACTCAGATTCATCTACTGGGGACCGAAGGAACGTCAAAGAAGAGCAGTCATTGTAAGAACGGAGGATGTTAACACGACTTGGCATCAAACCCTGCCTTGCTGCTAGAACCTCGACAACTGAACAGACTGACTTGTCCATAAGCTGTGCATGCTCCCAAAGCTGAGGAGGACCATTCAGCAACTTAAGCAACCAGGCAGCATCTCTCTTGGGGTGCAGGGCAGCTCCCTGCATCTGTAGGCACCAAAAACATCTTTCTGGTAACCCATGCTGTTTGCCATCGGGCCAGCAAAAGAGCAGCATGACAGGGGGGAGTTCCTGAGGTTCTAAGAGGTCAGCCCCTTCTCTGCCCCTCTCTCTGCCCCTTCTCTGCACCAATATCCTGACTACCGGGCAACTCATGCCCACCATGACTTGTTTGGGTTTAATCCTAACACCACCACCAGAAAAAAAACATACCTGCATGTTGAGAAGCTTCAGGGGAGCCAAGCTCCACACGAGACTGGCCCTGCTATGTTACTTTTCCCACCTCAGCAGGTACCCCAAGAACCGTGAGAGCCTCTAACACTAAGTGACCAGCTAGTCAGCACCTCTGCACCCAACCCACATGGCCCAAATACAAAACACATGCCTGCATCTCCTTGGAGCCAACACATTGAGTTCTGCCGAACTTGTCCCCAAGTTCCCCCTTACCTGATCCCGAAGATTCTGATGTCTAAAATTATATAAACATGTGTGTTATTTTTCTGAATTGGACTCGGATCTATTTTTGAGTGTGTCTCATTCATTAACTCTGTGTGTACAACAAATGCTCAACACTCCCCTCTGATAAGCCTAAGCTGCTCGCCCACACTACCACTTGAGGAGCACTTGGAATTATTAAAGTAGGCACCTGTAAACCAATAAGGGTTGTCTGGACTATTTGCCTGGAGTACCTCTACATTTGTAGCACTACATAAATAGCCAGCTTCCTGCAGAAGGCTCTCCAGGAACATTTTGAGGGTAGAGGTGTCTGCCTGCTACCTCATCCTCTGTGGTGTAGGTAGGGGAACTCTCCCCTGGAGTACTGATAAAAGACTTATGGTCACTGTCCACTTCTTCTTCAAGAGTGTCAGGACTGTTTTTCCAACTGGGCTGCATCGAATTCTGCAAGAGCCTCCTAGAGGCTTGCTTTTATAGGCTTTAAGCAAGTTTTAATTTTGCTGGCTTTGCATAGTAAGCTGCAGATAAGGAGTCAGGTTGAGTTCCTGTACTATCTCCTCTGTGCCAAATATAATTTGAATAGTTGGGACCTTTTTAGTAAAATTGAGAAAAAAATTCTAAAAGACATTTAAAGCTTAAATATCTATTACACTTTTCAAATTTCTAACAGCAATGGACTGGGGATTTAACACATGGCCCTAACAGTTCAGATTAAAATATTTGAAAAAATCTAAAATTCGTAAAAACATTTTTGACTAATGGCAAAGTCTTCTATCCCACTGCTGGACCACCAATGTAGAAAGCAGGCTTTTTATGTAGTGGGCCACTGTAGGGGAACGCCACGAAAAAAGTCCAGACAACCCTTATTGGTTAACAGGGCTTAATTTAATAATCCCATGTGAGTGGTCTATTGTGGTGTGGTCAAGCAGCTTTGGGCTTATCATAGGGGAGTGTTAAGTATTTGTTGCAGACGTAAAGTTAGTAAATGGTATACACGCTCACACTCTAGTCTGTGCTGAAGCTCCACCTACTTGATAACAGTGGGGCCATAACTCCTCCCACTCGGTAACAGTGAAACACCTCCCCATGACAGGATGCCTATTGTGCTGCCTTCCTCTCCTCGAGCTTGGCTCAGCAGCAGGAGGGCAGAAATGTGTCTCTGGTCGGCAGCATCCATTTTGTGCTGCCTGGGTCTAGAAGGCTGGCACCGGATAGACCAGTGACCCTACGAAACTTGCTTCAGAAGGGTGGTATCATACCTCCCACACCAATTACCGGTATGGAGGTATGATTCCAAGGTTTTTGATACCAAGCACAATATGTTTCCTTTCAGCTGTTTTCAAGATAGCATTTACAGCGAGGTTATAATGCACCTCTTCCTATATGTCTGGCTGAGTCCAGACAACCGGGGAGAATAGTCTCCAAAGGCTGCAGAGGGGTTCTGCTCATGCAGTGGCACCCTCTCACTAAAAGCCCAGCACCCTGCCTTCAGGATGGATAAGGCCTGCTATAGGGGTGATTTATAAGTTTTAAGTATAGTGACCTATAAAGTGAACCTATATCTGCCATAAGTGGTGCAAGCATCATCTTACACAGGTTGCAGTAGCAGACCTGTAGTTCCATTTTGCATGGCCTCTCATGGGTGGCATAATACATGCTTCAGGCCATGGGAGGCCTCTGGGGTACCTATGCCCTGGGTACATGGGTACCATATACTAGGGACTGATAAGGGTACCCCAGTATCCAATCTGGAGTGTACCAAAGTACATGCATGACAAATTAAGGGAGAAAGCAGATTTACTGAGGTCCTGATTAGCAGGATCCCAGTCAGACTAGTCAAAAACAGTGAAACATCAAGCAAAATGTAGGGGTAACTATGAGAAGCAGATCCTACTTTCCTACAAACTGTACAACATAATACCTCAGTTTGCATCAATTACAAATACAACAGTATTGGCCTACATTGCCTAAGGTTTAATATCCTAAGCAGTGGCTTAAGTATACATTTTCTAGGTGCACTGTAAAGGCTACAAAAAATAAAAAGGTTCAATTGTGACTGAGCCGTGTGTGAACCACATGGACAAAGTTCCCAATAACTTTCGCAGTGGACGGATGCTGAATATGATACCAGAAAAAGTGCCATGCTGAAACGAAACCTTATCAAGTAAAAACGCTGTTCAGTAGGGATGGGCAGTAGGTAAGGTTCTATATCATTAGTCATCACCAACATGGCATGCATTGCTACTGCTCATTTTCCTCATTCACTCTCGTCTCACAGACTTTGTATGTGATTCATGAGTGTTTTGTTAATGCACTCAGTATTCTGATGATCTCAGCTGACTACCATCCCTGCGATGGCCATCAGTTGGAGTGAGTTGCAATTTGTGACCCACTGCATGAATAGTAATGAGAGGTCAGATTGCAAACCATTCCAAATGGTCACTTTGCACACTTCCCTAATAGTACATAGGTAGGTTTTCAAAATCTCACTGGATTAAAAAAAAATCAGTGTGCAATTTGTGATCACTTTTTGATAAAACTCTAATTGTATATCTGGCCCTCTTTCACATCACGGGGTAATTGACCTCTATGGCAAAAGCCTTTTGAGGCGACATTGAGTGCTGGATCCATTTGGATTCTTCTGAAGATTACAAGAAAGCCACAAACATGGTTGTCTATCTTGTGGCAATCTAAGTTTGTTCTGCTAAAAATATTTACTAGATTAATTTGCTAACCATGTAGTGTTGCATTGACACATGCATTGACACCTGGAAGCTAGTATTAAAAACAACCAGGAGAGCGATGCGATGGTACGAAGTACACGTCTTCCCTGCACCAACTGCACCACCAATTACACCAGCCTACAATGCATTTCATACATTTAGGGAAGCACACACATAAATAAGCATGTGCCAGTCTAACCCTCTTTAAGACACCTTTAACTGAAACAAGACTAGCACACATCTTCACCTTTAACAAAACAAATAATAAAAAAACAAGAACAAAACACTAATGTGCAAAACAACACACAACATATAATAGGAAGAGACCGCTGCACCGTTCCCAGAAAAAAAACATGACAAAATCATTAAAAGTTTGCCAGGTAATTTCCTCAAATAGGAATTATATTCAGTTGACACAGGAGTGTTCCCACTCACTTGTAGATTCTTATACCACATTAGTAGGAACCGCTTCTTCACCTAACACACTCTCCCAGCACTGCGACATCTCTCCTAATATTTTGCGACTCAAATGAGTCCTCCAAAGGTAAATCAACAAACACATCACAATCATCAACCTTGTCATCTAACCTAGAGGATTTCACTTGACACCCAAAATCTTCCTTCTCATCATACACATTACCCTCCACGGGTTTCAAACTGAACCATTTTTAGTCCTCAACACACCATGCAAGACTTCTTTCACCCTAACAGTATCTGACCAACTTGGAGAGCCTTTCCTCAATTTCTTAGGTTGTGTGATCTTCATCCATTGACCCACTTTGATGTCCTTAACACCTTCTCCTATTCATATAGTTGTACATCTTCCCCTTATAGAACATAACGTTCTCTCTTAACTCTTCAAACACTGATTCAGATAAGTTTTTTTACTTGCTCCTCAGCCACGATGGAGACAACCATGACCCAATTTATGTCTCTCATTTATGTTGAAAAGGAAAGTAGCCAGTATGTGAATAATGAATATCACAGTATTACAAGAGAGTGGCCTACACAGCTTTTATCAATACAATCGTTATCTCAAATCCAACTGAATTGACTCATTGATGGACTCATTAAAGTGCTCTACTACCCATTTGCCTTTGGATGGTAAGCCATGATCCTCTTGTATAGAATGCCACATCAACTCAAAAGTTCCACCTCTTTACTCTACAAAATTGTGGACTGTTGACTGCAACGTCTTCTGGTAAAATCTCCCGACAGACAAAATCATCCACAAACTTGATCACACAATCAGTAGCAACCTCTGCTTTGGCTACTTAGAGAAGTAAATACCTACTACTAATGCTCAGCTCTCTAACCGTCCCTAAAAGGTAAATGGACCAGCTACATCCACACCAGTCTTGCGCCAAGGCCCATTCGGTAAGTCGATAGGTTGTGACAAAGTGGAACGCAGTTTGGCAGATTTCTTGCTGACTCTGCACAACTTAGAATCATCTGTCCATCATATCATCCATAATTGCCCACCAATATTGTTCCATCATTCTCTGTTTTTCCCCAGATTTACAGAGCTGCCCTCGCAACTTTTCACCACAGTACATCTTTTCAAGCTGAGGGGGTCAATCTTAGCTCCTCTCAATAGTATTCCCCCTTCCATGGTCAAATCCACTTGAACTTTACAAAACAAGCATACATTGCCTTGGAGTTTGCGTTAAATAGGCCAGCCCTGATTGCCAAATTACGGGCAACAGCCAACTCCATTTCCTTACTCCACCCATCCACAGAGATCCCTTTATGCAAAATCTAAACTCATTCTCTTATATGCATCATTTGTACATATATATATGTATACACAATACTTTATGCTGAAGTTCAACCATGTCTGTAAAGGCAGGGACTGACATACAATCAGCATGAGGGTTGTTATTACCAGGTTTAAATAATCAGGTGGAAAGTCTTGAGGTTTGCCACAAATCTGGAAAGTTTTGATGTAAACATTTTTCCCCCTAACAGTGAGAATACACTAACTGAAGGCTTATGAGCAGCTCAGAGGACTAACGTTTAACACCCCAGAAACACATAGTGATGTTCTGTAGCCCAGTTCAAGGCAGAAGTCCTTTCTTGATTACCGAATAGTGTTTTGCAGCCCCACCTAATATTCCAGAACCACGTCCCAAAATCTATTCATTAGGATCTTGCTGATGACACAACACAGTACTAATGCCTGTATTACTAGAATCCACTGCCACAGTGCCTTCCTGTACTAATGCCTGTATTGCTAGCATCCACTGCCACAGTGCTTTCCTGTACTAATGCCTGTATTGCTAACATCCACCGCCATAATGCAATCCAAACCCTTACCATTGGACTGAAGGAAAGGATCCTGGTCTTGTTCTTTCTAGAGAATCTCAAACGCTTCATTCAGAAAATTACCCCCAGAAAATTTGACATTCTTCTTTAACCCCTTCACTGCGGCGGCTATTCCGCCGCAGTGCTAAGGGGGTGGGGGGCCGCGCGGCGGTCCCATGCTCGTGACGGAACCGCTCCGTCACGGCACGTGGGTGAGCTGTGCTTGTGACGGAACGGTTCCGTCACAGCCCCGCCCGCGCGACAGAACGTTAGCGCAGGCACCGAATTCGCGCCGCGCAGGCGCAGCGAGAGGGCCGTGACGGAACCGTTCCGTCACCAGCACAACCCACCCGAGGCTCGTGACGGAACGGTTCCATCACGAGCATGGGAGGGGTTAATAAGGCTCTGAAAAAGTCAACAAGTGTGGCATAGCTTTTTAAAGTTTTTTAAAAACAATTGAGGAGCCCATTTGAATGTTCCTAAGATTCCAGTGCTCAGACATCTAGGATTGCATTAGTATAACTGTGTTTCGGTTTAATTCCCAAATTTGTAGGTTGTACCTCGGAGCTGGAAAATGAATTGCATGTTGTGTTTTTCTGCCCTGTTTATCAAAAATCCCAGAAAGAAGTGGATTATTCCTCTTTGTAAAAATCTGGGGATTATTCATTGTTTGCAAGCTCATAGAATACTTAAAACGGATCTTTCTCCTCTAATTGTTTTTGCTGTAACAAAATCTTTAGCAGCCGTGTGGAACATTAGAAGGAAATATGTGAACTTTGTTTGAAATAGGATCCAGTAGATACAACTGTATAGTTGCTAGGGAGCTTGACCTCTGATTCTAGATGAGCAGGGCATTTTATCTGACCATGCATTTATTTATGTCTACTGTCATCTACTAGGCTGTGATGAAATAGCTTCCAGGACATGTGATGATTGCAGGTTTTTATTGTGTATTTGAACGTAATGTAGCAATTTTTAAACTGTTCAATCAAATGTGATTTCTTTTACGACAACATTGTCGAAATAAAGATGAAATGATGATGGTTCTGAAAAAGTCAACAAGTGTGGCATAGCTTTTTAAAGTCTTTTAAAAACAATTGAGGAGCCCATTTGAATGTTCCTTAGATTCCAGTGCTCAAACATCTAGGATTGCATTAGTATAACTGTGTTTAGGTTTAATTCCCAAATGTGTAGTGTAATAGCCCAGGACTCAATCTCAGGGCAAATAAATTTACACTTCTCTATTATCAGGGTTAACTCTTTCTCTTTGCCAGATTTGCAACATTCACAAGCTTGTTCCTACTAATGAATATTGTCTTGAAATGCCACCACATGAGTAATTCCCTCTAATCCTTAGGGCCACCTGAATTATGCTGGAGGTAAGGAACTCGTAATGAGACAGGGTTCACTTAATTCTGAGGTTAGAAGAGACATATTATGTGGTTTATCACCAGTCTTTTGTATCAGGGTTACTTCATCATTTTGTCTTTTTTTACAGTGTTAGCACAGCCCCTTCAGAGGTTTCATCTAAACAGCAAAACAAAGATGACCTGTTCCTGCATGGAGAACGGCTGTCACTGAGTGGCAACTCTTGGGGGAGGATTTTTGTGACTTTTGATCTGTTTCACCGAGAAACTATTTTGGTTTGTTAATATCTGCAAACTATGTAGAAGATGATGGAATATGTAGCAAATACAGCATATCCATCATTATGTAGAAAATGCATAATTCCAGTGGCAATGGAAGATCTTTTTCGTGATTCTTTGAGACTCCTATGCTGCACTGGCTAGTCCAATAAGCTTGTTTTAGTACAGGAACATGCACTCTGGAATGCTCCTGTATTCAGAGTGAATACACCTCACTTTCCTCACCAGTAGAATTTGCACGCACACGAGGGAAGAATGCAACCCGGTAACATGATGATTCAGCTTTTTGGCTCCACCACTGGGTCTGAAAACAACCCTATGCTTATCCTGTTCCTCCTCGACAGTTCTGGGTTAACACAAGGAAGACAAAAGTGGGTCTGGTACTCTTCTTCCAAACTTAATGGAACTTGAAAGCCAGTAGTTGAAACACACTGAATGGCGTTGCTAGGCTGATCACTGACACTAAAAGAAACGAGCACATTTCCTCAGCCTTAAGATCTTTAAAGTGGCTACCCTACAAAGCAAAAATACAACTAAAGATTGCTAGTCTGACGCAGAAAGCCCTCCATTTCAAAACACCTGGCTACCCGACTCAAAACTGGAATTATCAGGTGGTAGCAGACCTTCCAGAAGTGCTACCTCATTGCTACTCAAACCGCAGACTTTATGCGAAAAGAAAACAAGACTCAGAGCCTTCTTGGGCACGCCCCCAAGATCTGGAACTCTCTTATTCCAGAAATCTGCAAAATCCCCTACACAGTGGCATTTTTAAAAAATATATATTTTTAGCAATTTTATCCCTTTATTTCACAAGGGCTTATACTATAGATCAGGTCATGACAAATTAATCATACAAAAGACAAGGCAGAATACAGAAAATGCGGTTGGTTTGTATGCATAACATCACACATAAATAGGCTTTAATATTATCTAAAACATCCGGGGCCTTATTTATGAAGGCCTTGCGCCACTGGTGCGTCACTTTTAAAATGGGAAAAAGTGACGCACCAGTGGCGCAAGGCACTCATAAATAAGGCCCCCATTATTTTATCCCAGGGACCTCTTTTACATCACAGAACGGCCTCTTGTTGTTAAGTAATCCAGTAGCCAGATGTGTAGTTAAGTAGATATGTTCATAACAAGTAGAATGGTAAAGAAGGCCCCACCGTGAGCAGCGTCCGGCTGACCACTTATTCAAACCATGCATTCATGAACATTCTAATTACATCGCACACACAGGCTGAGGAGCAGGGAGAAAGGAGATACAGAGTAGGTCAACCTCCTCCCCTTTATTTCCACCCAAAAAATTCACAAGGAAAAAAATGTCAGAAATCACATAAGTCACATATTGTCAATGAAATATGATAGAAAATAGAGACACAGTGGCTTTCAAATAGAAATTAAAAACAATCCTAATGAACAAGTTCCTGCCTTAACTGGATCATGGTTCGTCTGTTTTTTAAATGTCCGTTATTTTAGTATTTTTTTCTTGTTTTTTTTCCTATCAACTGTTAATGTCTAGGATGCTCTGCCTTCCTTATTAAGTAACGTTTCGCCTTGCCTTGTTAAGTTACATTTTGGTTGCATTTATGTACAATCTTATTTGTTCAACATGTTAGCCACTCTTACCTCATCACTCCCCAACTTTTTCCCCCTTCCATTACTATGAAGCGCTATGATACCCTTTGAGGTCTTGTTCGCGCTATACAAAACTTTTACATAAAATAACCAGGAGTCCAAGGAGTAGTGAAAACAGGTAAGTCTTCCCTTGTGCCAACTGTCCTACATTCCTCCAGTCTTCAGAGCATTCCCCTCGTTCAAGGGCAGCACACACATAAACAAACACACACCACATCCAAGGGTAGCACACACATAGACACACACACATACCACATCCAAGGGCAGCACACACATAGACAGACACACACAGAATCACCACATCCAAGAGCAGCACACACAAACACACACACACACTCACCACATGCAAGTGCAGCACACACTAAAACACACACATACTCACCACATCCAAGGGCAGCACACACCAACACACACACACTCATCAAATCCAAGGGAAGTACACACATAAACACATACATACACCCCACATCCAAGGGCAGCAAACACATAAATACACATTGCCTTTCCAATGCTTGTTAAAAAAAACATTAGGTAAAATAGTGCTCTGTCCCCTGAATGTCATGACAGTTTTATCCGTGGGTTATTAATGTATTTTGACATTTTTGTCACATAAGCTCATTTTACTAATGGGGACTGTTAAGTATTTTTAAAACTGTATTTGGGAGATATTTCGGCTCGATCAGAAATCACTTTGTCTGTCTCCATGCTGTTTGTTGTGGATTGAACGAAGCTCCCTTACCAGCTCTTGACCTTGCTCCATCTCAACCAGGTAAAGCCCTGGAGCTGCTCATCTGAGCAGTTCATCCGAGCAGCTCCTGGCACAAAAATGAGACATCAGGATGCCGCTTCGGCAGGCTTGTTCCTGAGTGCTTTCCTACATAATTGCCAACAACAGTAAGACCTAGGCAATCATAACTGCGGCTGGCAGAGGTCAGCGTTTCTGAACAAGTTCAGAATCACTTCTGGTGAGGACACAATGGGACAGCTCATACCTGCTGCCATGGAAACAGATGTCAACACCACAGGCCCATGGTTCTGGGGCAGCGCGTGGGACTGCAGTGTTCCACTGTATCCAAGCTTAAACACAAATTATTGTCAATGAGCATTTTTTGGCCTGAGGATGACCATCTGTGTAATAATGGTGTAGGGTCCACACACTTTGACTTTTCTTTTCGTCCTCTATCTGTGCGCGCTATACTCCTGCAAAAGACTAAGCCAAAATACTTTTTTTTCTTGATTATCTAGTACCACTTCTCACACCCCCATTCTATTAAAACAATAATGTGGGCCTGTTTTTAGAGACTATTTGCAATGACCAGAAATCGGGGAGGTCATCTTGACAGAGACGTTTTACCAAAGGAACTGATAGCAGTCAATGTGAATGTTCTAAGGCAGCAGCCCTTTCTCTAGTGGACGGCCTGAGACCTGAGTCTGACATATTCCATAGAAGTGTTATTTAATTGTATATGTGTGTACCTTTAAAAGTTGTAATTAGAATGTTATGTAGACAGGATTCTGTAATCCAGAATGTTTGTTATGCATTATTCTTTCTGTGCCTGACTGTTACTGGAAATGTTGTGGGTCTCTGCTGTGGAAATAAACCTTCAAACTCTGCTTTGCATTACTTGGAGTCTTTGCCTTGCAATTTCTTGAAAGGACTTTCGACAGAGACGTTCAAGACATTTAGTAGCCGATAATCTTCACAGGTATGCCCACCGGCATGGATATGTGGTGGGGTACCGCTGTTCCTCTCCAGAGTGCCCAACACACAGGTGACCTCATACTTCCCTGGGACGCGCGCGCTG
Organism: Lissotriton vulgaris; assembly: GCF_964263255.1. Taxonomy (NCBI): domain Eukaryota; kingdom Metazoa; phylum Chordata; class Amphibia; order Caudata; family Salamandridae; genus Lissotriton; species Lissotriton vulgaris. The sequence continues at coordinate 545,591,686 of NC_141699.1, read as the reverse complement.
ACTTATATGGACACAGAGGACAGGAGCCAGAGAGATATTGTGCACATCTTTCTTCCCATCTTACTGAAAATGACCTGTGCTATGTGATTGTTATGTGCTATTTGCAGAGGTGCCACTAGTGTGGTCTTGGAGTGCTGTTGCCTTATTTAATGGATTGCTAGCTGGAACATCCTTGTGTGGTTGGATGCCGCATGAGTGAAGAGGGTTGTATGTAAGGAGTTTGGATGATGAATGTGAAGGCTAGAGATATGCTCACAAAAGTTGTGTATACCTGATTGAGACTTCTAGCCACAGATTCCTTACCTTAGAATATTTCCCTGTTGTCAGGCTGGAGTCGGAAACTTTTGGTGAGCCGTACCCCTACATGCCGGTAGATGGCATAGTTCGGCTCTAAGTGACATTGTCTGCGCTGGAAGTGACATGTGCTGTTCCATATAGGCACCATCCCAGTGCACTGATGTCAGTTATTTTCTTTCCGGGCCAATCAGCGCAGATCCAGAGAGGGCTATCTCCTGTCACATTTTGACTGACCTTTTTTAATTTTTTGTCAAAGAACTTTTGAGACTTTGTAGTCTGGTGTGTAGGATGTCCTCCAGAAAGGCATGTTTTAAACCTTGCTGTGCCTGTCACCAGCAGGTGTCAGTGACAGACCTGCACTTAGTTCGGCTCTGATGTCCTGAGCAGGACCACAACGTGAATACATGGAAGGATTGCTGCACCATGCATCCGAAGGCACTGAGGGAGTAGTCCCTCAAGCACCTTGCTGCCCAGTGTCTAACAACTCTGCAACACTCCAGATTTTGATTGTGAGGAAGGTACCAAGATCACTAGCGCAGTTGTACCCCTTGATCATTGTCCCACTCCAAGGCTTTAAGGAAGTTGGGTAAGTCCCACGAGAAAAAGATGAAGCCAAAGAGTTCTTTGCCTTTGGCACGTAAGTGTCCGGATGAGTTGCAAGGCTGTCAGAACTCAACGCTTAGCTCTGTGGTGGAGCCTGGGCCATCTCCGAGGCTTCCTGAGTTTCCAGGAGACAGAGCGACTCCAGCCCAACTGAAAGAATTTAACGAGGCCATGTAGCTCATCTTTGGGCGGCTTGACCCTCTGGTGTCCCTGAGGCCCATTGGTGTCTGGGAGAGGCCCGACTGGTCTTCCAATGGCAGGTTCACCCTCTGCTTCAGTCGGGCCCCAGGGATCCAGTTACAGATCTATAGCGGTGCCAGTCAAGCGTCCTCGAACTTCCATGTCACCTGCTCCAGTGCTGACACCCTCAGCTCCACCAACGCCCAGCGGTGGCACCACCTCGTCATCATTCCTGATTCTGATACAGAGGGTGTTGCCACTGCGGCAGTCCACAGGGGGTAAACTTCAGATATCTGAGCCAGGGGTTTATTGCTAAGATAGGTCTTGATTGGTTGATGAATGGGAGGGATTTGTGGACCCTTATGGCTATCAAACAGAACATCCTGAGGACATCTGGTATGAGGAACTGGATGATGCCAGTGGCCTGGATACCCCTAGACACTGGCCTGGGCGTTTCATCTACTGTGGCTATCGAGGAGGGTGCCTCGTGAGGTGTGGAGTGCAGCTTAGGTCCTAGACCTTTTTAAAAAAATATATTTGTTATTTATAGTTTTGATGATACAAGGTACATAGGCATGTTACAATTACAGCTATGGCTCACTACCATTTCGGATCTAAAAAGGCAATCAATAACCGTTCCCCAACAACCCCAGCCATCCTCTGCTCTTGACAATTGTTTAGAACCGTGAGACAAAAATTCTCCCATGCAATGCCCCGTCCTGCCTAGTTCTAATTCCACCATACAAATGACAAATAATGACAAATAATTGTATTTGATTCAGACCTCAACGGAGGTAAACAAATACGAGTATCTAAAATAGAAAGTGTTGGATTATGTTAGATTATGTTATTAAAAACATTTTTAAAACTCTTTATAAGGAAAGGCATAGAAAATAGTTTGTGGTCAGCACGAACAACATACAATAGTTAAAACTATTACATTTGTGCACTTTTTCTTTAAAATAACTTGAAGAAACTCTTAAAAAACTTTAACAAGTTATAACAAACAAATTCATTTGGGGGAGACTCACACACCATGATTAGATCTAGAGCTAAAATAGCGTTCTGTCTTAAACGGATTGGTTTTATATATTGACGCCTAGCCTCTACCTATATTGGGTTATGACAATTTAATAATACATGGTACAGATCTTGGCGTCCGCCATTGCACAAGTCACATTTGCCTAGAGGATTATTTGGGGCGTCTCATCTGGCAGAATATGTTTTTAAAGGGAGAATACCCAATCGCCAAAGAAGGATACAGCGCCTTACACTGTGCTCTAACCGAAACTGTAGATAATGTTCGGGGGTTTTAAATACTATGTTTTTTCGAAAAGGTTTTGTAATGCTTTAATTAGATTCAATATTCTTCGTGCATTTCATAACTTATTCTCGGCATCATATATTTTAAAAAGAGCTTCAGGTGCACTGGAGACCAGGCCTGCAAAAGTGTAACAGTGCATTGTGACACCTCAAGGGCTTTTGAAATGTTCCTATTGAAGGTGTACCGAGACACTTTGTCTCTTAAAGTCTCCAATTTTAATATATATCTTCATGTGCCTACGGGGCCCAGCATATCACTCTAGCAACCGCCATATCCCATAGCCTACACACCTGGCATATAATATAGGGTGTGCCCGGAGGCACCCTCTCTTCCTCCATCAGCAAGACGGGGAGGCCCTGGACCTTACGCTGCTCTCAGTGGCAGTCAAGACAAACATCTTGATGGAGGTGCTTCAGCCGGGAGCTGGCCCCGCAGAACCAATACAATACCAATACTAATTTAATGAACCCCTTACAGTTGTCCTTCTCGGGCCTAGTCCTAGCCATGCACTGATTACCTACTGCCCTAGTCCTGCCACAGGGAACCCCTGTTTTCCAACACAGCACCCCACACAGCTCCCCAACTTGGATAGCTACGTGGTCCAAGCCTTTATGTCCAAAACTAAACCTGCCACATTTCCTACCACCCAACTGGATAGGGAATTCAAAAGGTTGGGTGCCTATGGTAATAGGATGTTTTCTTCTGCCAGCCAGGCATTGTGGTTAGTAAACTCTGCATACCTCTTGGGCCTATCTGGGACTTGGGTGGGCAGGTGCTGCCTGTGGCCTTGAAAGAGGCCCAAGTCATACTATCTCAGTCAATTGCTGATGAGAGAGATGCAGCCAAGTTCACCATAAGATGTGGGCCCGATACGACTGACTAGCAGGCCAGAATGATTTCCTCGCCAGTGGTCCTTAGACACCACACCGGGCTGAGAACCACTGGCTTTTTAATGGGGATGTACAAGCTTTGCTCATGGACATGCACTTTGATGTCTCCTGTCTGTTTGGTGAGAAGGCAGGCTCAGCGCTGGAGGGTTTCAAGGACAGTGGGGCTACAGCCAGACCCTTGGGCCTTTCTATGGCCACTCAACAACCATGTCTGCCTTCTTCCCATTTCATGCCAACATAAAGGGTTTCCAACCCTTTCTCTACACTCCCAGCCACCATGTCCAGTAAGTTTTGCAGTATTTTTGTAGCCGAGGACACTGTTACCACAGACCACATGGGACAGGCAGCAAGAATTCAGGCCAGTCCACCAACCCCCATCCATTCCACCACCCGGAGCCTCAGTCTCCAAACCCCTTTTGTTTGCCCTCTAACCATCATGGGTAACCAGTGGGAGAAGGATATACCATTACCTGCACCACAAGAGGTCAATAACATTCAACTGTAGGGTTTGCAGCGTGGCCAAAGGGGATACTCCCTACCCTTTCTGACCACCCCATCCCATGTCAAGAAATTATGACAAGCTGACAGAGGGCCAGCTTCCTACAACAGGCCAGTCTCAATGCTATAGTTCGGGGCATTTGGCCCTCCTTCCCCTGATGCACCGGTCACATCCGATAAATTATGGGTGCTGCTGGGAAGCACCACTTGGTTTCTCTCCTCTATAAGTCCATGACGGCTGATTGGACATGCACCCCAGCGTGTGCACGTGCAGCTTGGAACAATGACCTGTGGGTACATTTTGAAGATGCACAACGGGAGAGAATTTGTCCATTAGTGAGATCCATCCTGAGTAATGCTATATCCAGACTCACTCACTTCCATTTCCTACACCGCACATACATAACACCTGTGCTCTTTCATAAAAAGAACCCTGCTCAGCCCCTCTGGGAGACATCCTTAGACAGAAAGCCAAGAAAATTGTGTTTACGTTATTACATTTGTTACTGTTACTAGCTATAGCGATTAACTGGATGCGTCAAGGTGGTCCCAGCTTGGAGCGCTGGACGACAAATGTGACTGAATAGGTGGCGCAGAGAAGAAGCGGTTAAAAAAGTGTAGGCACGATGATAAAGTGGGGGAAGATCTTGAGGTTTGCGGAGAGCTCCTTGCTGATTTTCTGGCTCTTAAGAGATCTAGGCAACACTCCTCCATGGACGAGGATGATTCCACCACCTCCATGGATGCATAAATGTAATTACTGATAAGGTCTCTGCTAACCTGGGAGGACTGGTGTCACCCAAGCTATACCATTGACAATGGCAAATGAGATCGCTATAAGTATGATGCTAATTTATGGATCTGTTAATATATCACTGGCTGAATCTTCTGTGCATAGTTGATGATGGCTGAAGCTGACTTGTTGGTCTATTATTTGTACTGTTACAGTGTACAAAGTCAAAAAAACATTATTTTTTTTAAACCAAAACATATGGATCCTCGGATCCTGCCCAAGCGTATTCTTCACACGGCCTCTCGGTAAAGGGAGACACTATCTCTGACATGGATGTTCTTGGACTCAGTTGACACTGGAGTAGATGTCGAATAGTCGGATAATGCTGGTCTGGCTCTGTATTGGAGTTGTGTACAACAATGGGATTGGCAACCCCAAGGGGTGCAGCAGCACCAGGAATGGCGCCACTGGAATGGGCTCTGGCAAAGGTTATGGACTTACATCTGGAGGGGATCCGGATCCAGGAAAGGAGCGAAAGGGCCCAACTGGCGTCAAGTGTGAACCTGATAGAGCGCGCAGGTCGCCCGACCAGTATTGTTACCAGTTATGCACACTAGGGCCCATGAAACAAGTTTTCTTCGTGATATTTTAATCAGGTAACCCGCACACTACTATCAGCAGTTCGGTTCCCATCTATCTACTACCGTGTACCTGACTTACCAATCCTCGTTCAGGTACCTAAGACCACAATGGGTCGAGGAGCTAGCTGTGGAGAAAGTAGATAGCACAAAAATACATATACCTTTACAATTGTATACTTTTATAATAACCACAAACGCAAGAAGTTTCAAAAAACCTTTTTATCTAGTTATTGTTTTCTTCGAGTTCAATGAGCCACAGGTTAACACAAATCAAACTATATATCACTAAGATTAAGAAAATAGTGTAACAATGAATTAAGGTAAGAAACATTTGGAGATTTAGAAATAAATGGAAGGGGAAAAATAAGGAACACGCTAAATGTAGATCAACAGATTTTGTAAACTTCACTAAAGGCGGGTAAGAAAAGGGAACATACTATTCAGAGCAGACTTTCAGTTATCACTAACAGCCTATGGGAAACGAAACTTATGCAATCTACTTATCCAGATGTGCTTAATTTCTAAAGGGAGGGTAGGAGTTGTAGAGAGCCACCCGGGCTCTCCCACACAATGTATCTTTTCCCCCCACGCACGCACGCACAACCCCGGGGCGGGCTCGCGCCGGGGTATAAATAAACACGCGGAAGACCGCTCGGGGTCTTTCCAGCTAACCGTTATCTAGAGTCTGTGTCCCTTATTGTATGGTGTTCCCCACACGTGCTAGGCCTTACCTCACATCCCTACACTGGCGACGAGGCCGGTTGTTCACCACGCGCGCCTGTTGCCTCCTGCACGCCGCGTTGCCTGTATCCTGCTGCGGTGCCCACCCGCTACGTTGTGCCAGTCCCCTCTGCCCGAGGCCCGCCCACGCATCTCCCGTGAGGGAGCGCCTTCAGCCGGCGGGACTCGTGGGGCCGGTGTGCTGCGGAATCATCCTGCGGGTGAGTGAACCGTCTGCCCCGCCTGCGCGATCCCCGCATTGCCTCGATTCGCCGGCAGGCGCGAAGGAGGTGTGCCTGCCCACCGCGAACGTCCTCCGAGGTCCAGACGCAGCACCACGTGGCCGCAGCCTGCAGCGGACCTGCCCCCCTTCCTGGAGAGGGCGCGCAAGCGGCATTCTTACCGCGTGTGCACAGGAGACACCGCGCCAGGCCCCGCTCACTCTGCACCTGCCTGCGCTGCACGCGCTCCCATCAAACCCTGGCAAAGGTAATTTGGGGTCATCAGCAGAGCATCCTGCACAAGCCTACGCAGCGCTTCCACGCATCAGCTGCCACCAGTGTAAAAGGAAACAAATAACTGCCAGTCACAAGAGACCCACGGCCACGCAACCTCAAAGGAGCCTTGGCAAATTCAACCAGGCACCCTGCCTCGCACTCATTCCAACTCCGGAAAGCACCAGAACACCTCGCATAAAGCCTCACTATGAACCAGAACGCGACAGGGGCGGCCCAGGACGGAGCTGTCCAGCCCCCACCGCCAGCAGTCCAGCCACCACCAGCTGTGCCTGCAGTGCTCCCACAGGCCCAAGCTCAGGCGGGAGCCCAGGCCCCAGCGGGGCCTCCTGTACCTGCACCTCCTGCCCACCTGCATGCCGGCGCAGCGCCCATCCCGCCATTTAGCGAAACTGCAGACCCTGCGACAGCTGCGCTCCGATGGAGAGCGTGGGTCGGACGCCTCAATCTATACTTTAAGGGCACCAGAGAGACTGATGGGACAGTAAAGAGGTCACTCCTCATCCTATGCGGGGGTCAAGAAATCTACGATCTGTTCGAGTCGCTCCCCAACACCGGGCCCGAGCACGACTATGATGCCGCCGTCGCGGCTCTCAACGCGCATTTCGACCCCCAGCTCAACAATGACTTTGAAAAGTTCAAGTTCAAGCGCGCCTGGCAAACTGAATCCGAATCTGTCGACATGTACTATGCTCGACTCCGTCGGCTCGCAAGCACGTGCCCGTTCGCTAACCCCCGGGAGGAAATCAGGGATCAGATCATAGTCGGATGCAAGTCGAAGCTGCTAAGAAAGCTGATCCTTAGGCAACCTGGGATATCGCTCGACGAGATACTCATCCTGGCCAGATCGCATGAACTGTCCGATGCCAGGGCAGAGGAAATGGAGGTGGCACTGCGCCCCACCAGCTGCAAGAACTCGGACCATCAAAGAAGAACGGGTGGATGCGATCCACAGATGATTCCCGCCAGCAAAGCAGCGAAGTGGCCCGCCACGAGGCAACCAATGCGGGTACTGCGGTGATGACCACCCTGCCACGGCCACGTGTGGCGCCAAAGGCAAGACGTGCCTCAAGTGCGGGCGTCTGAATCATTTTGCAGCCGTCTGCCGGGGAGGAAAATTCCGATCAGCAGGCCCGCGTGCCAGGGCAGTGACACAGCGCATCCGACAGCTATCACTCGACCAGGAGAGACCCCCTCCCGACACTGAAGCGCAAGACCGACGGCCCAGATACGAGGACGATGAAGACGACGAAGTATACGTCGTCTCCTATGTAAGCCGAGCATCCACGAAAAGGAGGCCGCCGCCCATGTGTTCCATAACAGTGGATGGGACGAGTGTCAACGCTTTAATAGATACAGGAGCGTCCGTAAACGTCATGGACTCGGACCAATATGAGAGGATGTCCCCGAAGCCGGCACTAACACCTTCTGTGGCAAGAATCTACACCTATGGAGGAACTGAACCGCTGCCCCTTCGGGGAGTGATCCAAACCACCGTGGTTAACGGAAAATACTCTACAGAAACCAAGTTTCACATCACAGAGGGAAAGAAGGGCACCCTCCTGAGCTGCCACACGGCAGAAGACCTTGGCCTGGTATTCTTTGCCAACCAGGTGCACCAAGCACACGCAGATTTCATGTTAAAGGACTTCCCTGAACTGTTCAAGGGCCTTGGCAAGCTAAAGGGACGGAGGTTCAAACTACACATAGACACAACCATCAAACCCGTTGCACTCAGGCACCGGCGGGTGCCTTTCAATCTCAGGCCGCAAGTGGAGGAGGAGCTTCGTAAACTCGAGGACCTGGGAGTAATCGAGAAAGTGTCGGGCCCGACACCCTGGGTCTTCCCACTGGTTGTCACCCCCAAACCAAAGCAGCCAGGGGCCATTCGTCTATGCGTGGATATGAGGCTCCCCAACACAGCCGTCAAGCGCGAAAGGCATATCACCCCCACTATGGACGACATCATAGCGGACCTCAACGGGGCGAAGTGGTTTTCGAAGCTGGACCTCAATTCAGGGTATCACCAGCTCGAGTTGGAGCCAGCCAGCAGGTACATCACTACCTTTTCGACGCACGTAGGGCTGCGTCGCTACACCCGGCTCAGCTTCGGTGTCTCATCTGCGGCCGAAGTTTTTCAAAACGCCATTCGCGAGGTACTATCAGGTCTAAGAGGAGTGATTAACCTTAGCGATGATATTCTGGTATATTCCACAACCCTAGAAGAACACCACGTCAACTTAAGGGCGACCTTGCAAAGGCTCGCCGACAGCGGCCTGACTCTACACCGAGCCAAATGCGCCTTCTACCAAGAGTCGGTGGACTTTTTCGGATACACATTCACGAGAGAGGGCCTGAAAGTCGATCCCAAGAAAGCGGAAGCGATCAAGGCAGCCAGCACCCCACGAAGTCAAACTGAAGTGCGCAGTTTCTTGGGCATGGCCACGTACTGTGGCCGGTTCATTCCGAACCTGGCTGCCATTGCGGAACCCCTCCGGACCCTCACCCGAGCCGATCAGAAATGGGAATGGACTGCAGCCTCGAACAAAGCGTTCCAGACCATCAAGACCAGCCTCCTGGATAACACCACAATGGCCTACTTCCAACCACGCAGGCGGACCGAGCTAATTGTCGACGCCAGTCCCGTGGGACTAGGAGCCGTTCTTTTACAAGAATACGGGCCCGAAGAGTGGAAACCAGTTGCCTACGCCAGCATGGCGCTGACGGACACCGAGACCAGGTACGCCCAAATAGAAAGAGAAGCCCTGGCCATCAAGTGGGCGTGCCAGCATTTTCATCTCTACCTCTGTGGGCAGGAGTTCACGGTGGTCACAGACCACAAGCCTCTTCTGCCCCTCTTCGCGGGGACATCACGGCTAGCTCCCCCACGCATCAAAAGGTGGGCTGTCCAGCTGCAGGGCTACCGATTCAAAGTGGTGTTCCGGCCAGGGGCCCACAACCCCACCGACTACCTGTCCCGGCACCCGGATGTCGTCACACAGCGACCACTCACCGAGGAAGGAGAAGAAGTGGAAGAGATCGTCCACATGATCACGCAGGCCGCGTGTCCGGAGAACATGTCGCTCAAGGAAATCGGAGACGCCACTGCAGGGGATGAGACTCTGACGAAAGTCCGTCGGGCCCTAGAGGAAAATCGCTGGGCCCACTTTCTCGACGGCGCCTCCAGCCTCCGACCGGAAGTGAGCCACGCCAGGCAGCAGCTGTGGCAAGTACGCAGCGAACTAAGTGTAGGAGATGAAGGAGTGATCTTACGAGGACACCTCATTGTCATGCCGGAAAGCCTCCAACAACGAGCTCTGAGTTTAGCACATGTAGGACACCAAGGTATGGCCAAAACGAAGGCACGCCTGAGGAGTAAGGTGTGGTTTCCGGCGATGGACAGCCAAGTGGAAACGATGATACGGTCCTGCCATGCCTGCACGATCACTGGGGGAGAGCCTGTCCCAGCACCCATAATCACCGAAGAAGCACCCCAGGCGCCCTGGACTCAACTCAGCATAGACTTTGGCAGCTTCCCGGATGGAAGGCACATGCTGGTGTTAGTTGACTCCTTCTTGAAGTTCCCAATCGTGGAAGTCATATCATCCACAGCATTCCCGCAGGTCAAGAAAGTATTAAACCGCGTGTTCGCCACGATGGGGCTCCCCGAGGAAATCAAGTCCGACAACGGGCCCCCCTTTCAAGGGAGAGAGTTCCAGGCGTACCTGGAGGCTCTCCGGATCAGGCACAGAAAGATCACCCCGCTGTGGCCCCAGGCTAACGGGGAAGTGGAGAGGCTGATGCGGACAATAAATAGGGCCCTCCGGATAGCGGTGGATAATGGCGAAGACCTAGAGGCAGCCCTGGACCAATTCCTAGGAGCATATCGTCAGACGCCCCACTCAACGACAAAGTGCACCCCCTCCCACGTGTTGTTCAAGCGGGCTCGGCGGGACGGCATCCCCACTGCGAGCACGTGGGTGCCGTAAGAAAGGGACGCCGAGGCTACCCAAGCCCGAAGACAGGCCACTAACACCAAAGCAAGCGTGTATCGTCACGCCAAGGAACCGGACATCAAAGAAGGGGACGCGGTAGTCGTCAAAGATCGTCACCCGGGGTGGAAGTTCCGAACTCCATTCGAGCCCGAAGTGTGGATAGTGGACAGAGTACAAGGGACAATGGTCACCGCAAGGAGAGACGGCCAAGCTGTGACGAGAAACGTATCATGCTTCAGGAAGGCGACAGAAGCAGCCGCAGGGCACCGGAGGGCAGAAGGAACGGGACCCGGAGACCATGAGGACGTGGACTTCTACAGCTTTCCTAGTCCGACAACCGTGCCGTCACAAGGTGACACTCAACCAAGGCCAACGCCACCCGGCCCCGGCACCGAGCAAAGTCAACCAAGGGCCGTAGAGGCGAGCGCTGGTCCAGGGACAACCCCGGCTGGGGTTGTCGAACCACCATGGACCCGGAATCACCGATAAAGCCTGAGGCCCAATCCGAAGCCTAGTCAGCGGTTGAGAGACTTTGCCTGGGCATCACCCTGAACGGAAGTCCCAGAGTGTGCCGGCAGAAAGAACTAAAACAAAGGAGGGATGTAGAGAACCACCCGGGCTCTCCCACACAATGTATCATTTCCCCCCACGCACGCACGCACAACCCCGGGGCGGGCTCGCGCCGGGGTATAAATAAACACGCGGAAGACCGCTCGGGGTCTTTCCGGCTAACCGTTATCTAGAGTCTGTGTCCCTTATTGTATGGTGTTCCCCACACGTGCTAGGCCTTACCTCACATCACCACAGGAGTGGGACAAACTGCATATGTGATTCTGAATTCGGCTAAGGGTAGGGAGAGAATGGAACATGCTAAAGCATAAGATATACGAGAAACTTATTTAATAGAGAGAAACAGGGTAAAAGACAAATAGGTAACTTTGCTTTATTCAGAAAGGGAAAATGAAACTTAGATAGACCGTCACCCACGCAATTTATATTTACCTAGGACAGAATGAAGACCAACCCTGGCCACGGGTCAGTTTGGGAAAGGCGGGAAAGGACCCTCAAGGACTTAGGTTGCCAGTAGGCGAACAGGTACAGCTCATGGACAGTCAGGACAGGATAACCTCAGGATTGGATCAGGACTGGGCTCACCAAAGGGTACGACCAACACCTGCAGCTTCGGATGCAACGCCTGCGCTACCCCCTCTCTGCAAGGAATCTGCCAATAACCCCGATTGGGTTTTCGAATCTCCTAGCAAAGTGCTTCACCAGCACTTAGGATTTCCCAAACTTCAACTGAGTCTGGGCAATTACGGACCGAATGCTCCGCAGCTCTCTGTATCAATCACCTATAGAGTTCGTTGGGTCAGTGACAGGTCAGCTATTCGGACAAGTCGGACAATTTCTCTAGCTAAACCTGGGCAAATTATACTGTTTTCGGGACATTGTACCACCCACAAATGTTGCAAGTGATAGGTTCCCTAATTTCTGATTGGGCAAGTGGGGAGGTTAGGTCATGGTACCTCCTTAATTTCAGACTTTCTCAGACTTAATATTCATTTTCAAACCCACCCCTTACATTCCAGTCCATGACAAGAGAGGTTTTAGCAAACAATAGTGTACTCATACAGCAATATACATTTGTTGCAACTTCAGGTAACTGTTCGTTTTCTTCAGCTAGGTCAGGGAGCAGGTTCCCATGAACATCTTTGCTTTAGCTGCCAGCTGGCTGGGTTCCACTGCTGCGTGACTTTCTTTTTCCCTGTCACATGACTGGTTTTACCCTGACTTCAAGATGGAGTAGCGGTGCTTCCCAGACCCCCCCCCCCCCCGAGCATGGTACATGAAAAGTAAGCGAAAACAAATTAGAGACATATAATAAAATGAATACACTGTATACCGTGAAAGGCTATACTATATCTCTTACTTTATAATAACTATAGCATTAGGAGTTAAGCAGAAAAAACGACTTTGCCAAAGCAGCAGTGCAAGCACGGAGCATGTGAGAAACAAAGCGGCCATCTTAGCAATACTGCGCATGAGCGAAAAATTCCCTCCAGAACATCACGTGGGTATGACGAACGCATGCGCAGACTAGATTCCCGCAAAGCAGGAACCATTGTTATCAGCAAGCTTCGTTACCATAAGTAGACTCATAGGCAAGCGTCACTGGGACACCCCCGTGTAGTGTAAAATGCAACATTAGAAAGACAAAACATGTTGAGTTAATTTCATTAATGTTATTCGAGGTCCTTGATATAAGCAAGTCGCGTCACATGCGAATACTTGCTCTATCAATCCCCTCTTTGATGATATTTACTAGCATCACTATAACTGGAACCAGATGCCAACTTGTCACAATTCTTGCATTTCAATCTCTTCAAACATTCTATTCATTTTCTCCTTTATTTCTTTATTAGGATGAGAGTTTTTCATTTTCTTATAAATTTGATTATTCAGTTCCTCCAGTTCCAATTCATCCACATTCCTCTTCACTCCTCTCTTATTCACAGTGTACTTTTTCTGATGTTTGCGACATTTACAGCAAAGGAATATAAGAAACACTACTATACTAATACCCATGATTGGCAACAGTATTTTACTCAAAAGACTTTTCCCTAAGTTAGTAAACCAATGACCTACAGAGGAAAGACCATCTGTTAGTCTCTTCCAGGCACTGTCAACCTCCAGTGGTTTGGGCTCTTTTTCCAAATTTGTAATATTTTTCACATACCTTTTGATTCCTACACTTTTGTTAGGTATGTAAGTGCAACAATGTTGCACTTTCAACATCCGACAGACTCCGCCCTCTTTTGCTAATAGGGTGTCAAGAGCAAGCCTATTTTGTAAAACCATAGATCTGATCTCAACCATCTCGGTATTGACCATCAGGAAACCTCCAGCAGTGTCGGTGGATAACCGATCCACTACCGTTGATAATTTGCAAATTCTGTGTGTATTCAGAGAAACTCCCACTGCAGGTATCAATGCGCTGAAAATATCTCCCACTATTTCTCCAGCACTCTCTCTCTTTGAGCGTGCTAACTTGTTAGTCTTTTCAATGCTTCCAGTGTTCTTCCCCACATGGTATATCTTCGGAAATACAATACCAAAGTAACAACTTCCGTACCAATGGTCCGGCAATTTGAAGTAAGCCTTGTTTCCACATATAAAATAAATTCCAGGAAACATGGGCTCTGACCCATCTTTCAATCCCCAATTACCTTGTAATTATGTACGCACTCACTGGAACCAATGAATATGTTATTATAATAGCTAGTCATTTCTCTATGAAGACAAAGCTTCCCTTTCTTTTCGAAATCCAGCAACTAAGCAGCATTTTCTCTACCATTTGAGGTACTGTCTATATTTTCTGCCCATTTAGGAACTTTCTGAGTTTTATCTTTTGCCTTCCTTTGGAAGCTTTCTCTTCTTTTCTCTACCATATCTAGAAATTCTCTCTCCATTTCATGTAGAGAGCAAGTCAGGTTATTCTTGTGTGTGTCATCTATGTTAATTTTTCCTACAGTTAGAAAATAATCACCCATATATTTAGCTACATCTCTAGTCGTATGTACAGGATTCAAAGTCCTTCGAACAGGAAGTTCTGAAAAAGTCACGTCATAGTTTGAATAGTAATACCGCATTTTCCGGCGTATAAGACGACTTTTTAACCCCTTAAAATGTTTTCAAAAGTCGGGGGTCGTCTTATACGCCGGATACCAAAGTTTTACGAGTGGAAGCAACGCTCCACCGACTTTGAATTTGAAGCAAAGATTAAGTAGAACCAAGTCAGCACCCACGAACCTCCGTATGCAATTTTATATAGCGCGGACTTTACCTGAAGGTGTCTGCGCGCTTCACAATAGGACCGGTAATGATACATGAAGAGAAAATTACATTTACAACAGAACAAAAACGTTACCGGTACATGAATCAAAAATTGTGCACAGTTACTTACAGTCCCGTAGTGCCGATGGGAGAGGGTCTCACGGGACATTTCGGTTTTCTCACTGCGTGTTCAGCCTAGAGACACAGCGGCATATGCGCTGATCTCGCGCCTCTCTCTCCTTCCGATGTGGCCATAAACCTCACGTTCATTGGAAGGAGAGGAGCGTCAGTACCCTACATCATCTCCTCAGTTCATGGGCATTGAAAGGGGACTGCAGAAGGTTCCCGCCGGCAATACAGTACCGGTACATAATGTTTGGAAGTGGGGGTAGTCTTATACGGAGAGTATAGGACGAAACCTACATTTAATCAAGAGAAGTAGGGGGTCGTCTTATACGCCGGGTCGTCTTATACGCCGGAAAATACGGTACTGTAATGGTCCTCGTCTGTAGAATAGGCTAGTCAATATACTACAGGAAATTCCATAGGTCAAGGGTAAGTGGTGATAAGTCACACCTTCAGCTACTGAAGTAGGTAGTTTTATGCAAACATAACAGTCATCTATCTCCATTGTCTCTACATAGTGTACTAATAGATTTGCAAAAACATTTAGGTGGGTTTTGTTTCGAATTTTGTTAAAATGTAAGTCTTCCTCATCTGGTGCTTCTAAGTCTGCTTGTCTCCGTTTCAATTTAAGTGGTCTGTCTAATGCATTTACACTTTTTGGAGTGTTTCTAGTATGCGATTCCACAGTGTCGTCCGGTAAATTATTATTGGGGTACAGATTCGGGTCCTCGCTCATCATAGAAGGAATGGTTATGGTTAGTCCTATCCAAAGTATTATAATTAATGCTACACTACATACACATATTTGACAACACGTTTTACACCAATTACGCCTAGGTCTTCCATTTACACTGGAATCAGACATCTTGGGCTTACGAGAAGTTTTCAACCCCTCTTTGTAACTTTATCCAAATTCTTACACCGAGCAAATTCAGGTCAGTTCTTCTTCTTCGGTGCTCTGGATGGCAGTCACCTCTTCTTCACTTTCGTCACTTATATCAAGATCTTCGAACTCCTCTAGTACCAGAAAAGTCCACTCAGGATCCTGATATTTACTGTTTTGTTTCCTTAGTCGGGCACTTTGTCTCTTTGGCTTAGTTCCAAATTTCTCCCTTTCACTAGCAGCCTTTTTTTCTGTCCTCAAGCTTTTCCTCTACAGTTTTCAGTCTCAGTCTCAGTCTTTTGATGTATCTTGGTTCACTTTTCTTTTTCTTGAATCTCTTAACTGGCCCTGTTACTGAGCTTTTGTCTAATGATTTTTTGTTTTCATTCACTTGTGTTACATCTGCGTCGAGGGTTTCTTTTTCTCTACCTAACTGACTAGTTCCAGGTCGTAACTCTTCTTCTTCTGCCTGGTCACTAAGTTGGCCTTGTTGAGGTGTATGTTGGATTTGGCTTTGTTTTGTTTTGATTTCTTCTTCCTGAACACTTTTATCTATTTCTATCTGATCCTGTTCAAGCACTTCGAACCCTTGATTTTCTTCCGCTTGAACCTTTGCTCTATTTCCTAATTGTCCCTTTTCAATTTCAGGAGTTTTTGGAGGTGTGTCGATAGCCTGTTCTGTCCCTATCTGTCCTTCTTCGTTGTCTGATCTGACATGAATTTCGATGATCTGGTTATCCTTTCCTATTGCTGTCTCGTCCTCACTATTCCACTCTCTATCTAAATAGGTGTATCTTCTGGTTCTTATCGGATCAAACGTCAGATCAATTACTGGGACCCACTCGTCTTGACTGGTGCTTGGTTGCTCGTCATCAGCTACTTCAGGACCAACGTCAGGAGACCCCTCAGCTGCACAACCTTCAGCATCAGCTGCTTCGTCTTCAGTCACTCTTTTGGTATGACTGGCATGGATCCACTTCGGCACACCCGCACACTTCACCGCTGTCGTGGTCACAAGAATCACTTGTCTCGGTTTTCCCCACTTCGGTGCGAAGCAACTCGATCAAGTGTGTTTCTTTAGTACAACCCAATCCCCTGGGTTCAGATTATGGGCTGGAGTAGTTGGCCTGGAGACAGCATCTTCCCCAATCTGGTGAGAGATAGAATGCACTTGGTCACCCAGTTGCTTGCAGTACGCTAGCACCAAATCATCAGAAATGCTTAGCAGTTTGTGCCCTGGCACCCATGCTTGTCGCATAACTCTTCCCATCAGTATCTCGTGGGGGCTCAGGCCTGTCTTACGATCTGGAATACTTCTTATTCCCATCAGGACAAGGGGCAAGGCGTCTATCCAGTTCATTCCAGTTGAATCACACATCTTTCCTAATCTTGATTTGATAGTGCCATTTATTTGTTCTACCACTCCAGAAGCCTCTGGGCGATATGCACAGTGCAATTTTTGGGTGATTTTGAATGCTGCACAGAGCTGTTCTATTATCTCATTGTGAAAATGCCCACCTCTGTCTTATTCAATTGTAACTGGAAAACCGAACCTAGGTATCAGTTCCCTCAGCAACAATTTTGCTACAGTGATGCCATCATTTTTCTTAGCAGGATAAGCTTCTAACCATTTTGAAAATAAGCAGACAATGACAAGGACGTACTTCATTCCTTTACAGAGGGGCAACTGTATGAAGTCAATTTGTAATCTGACAAAGGGACCTTCTGCCTTTCCGATTGTACCTGGGGTAACTACTGTTCTCTTTCCAGGATTAAACTGCTGACAAGTTAAGCACCTCTGGCAAAGTGCCTCTGCAATGTTCCTGAACTTTGAATTGTACCATGCCTCACTAAAGACACGAACCATAGCGTCCCTGCCTATATGTGTATCCCCATGTATCTGTGGCGATTACGAGGATGAAGGGGTTGCATTCCAGCTATGTGAGGAAAACGGGTATGTTACAAACAACTACAACTCCCAGACTGCCATGGGGGAGACTCGTTTGTACTAAGCCCCTCATTTCCCAGAGAAAGGTGCTTGTCAATTGTTCCTGCAGTTCGAGTCAGAGGAGAGGCGGATGGTGTTCCCCGCCGGATTCCAGCGAGAAGAATCACAGCGTGTAGGAGAGAACTTTTGTTTTGTGCCTGGTGGAGAAACGGAGATCTCCAAACGGACTTCGGTATAGCCAAGAAGGAGCGCGGGCTCGCCTCCTTTTCTTTCGAGATTTGTTGCCTGGACACTTGAAGGCGTGGTGCCTGTCAGAGTAGCCGCGGAGTTTCGTTTAGCGCGTGTCAGCGCTAAAGGACACGTGAGTAATACCAGTCTTTATTTTTGTGCGCGTTTATAAAGAAATGCGTGCAAATTACAGGCTGATAGTTTGAAGAGGACTAGGGATCCGGCGCGGCTGCGCTAGGTAGATTCCTGAATAGAGTCCGAGTGTGTTGAAGCAGTATTCAAGTTCCAAGTCGGATAGCCATTGACATTTGAACTGCCTTATGGGAAATGAAGTCCAAGTTGTGCATATAACAACCTTAGGAGAGAAGAGATCGGCAGTATATTTTGTTTATCCTTTTTGTTTAAGTTCAGTTAAGTTAAATAATGGAGGAGTCGAACGTCTAAGACTTTGGGACTACATCCTATGTGTTAAAGGATAGTTTGAAGAGGAAGGGATCTAAGTGTTAACCTTCCATTGAAGTCCTGTATAGAGAAATTGTGGTGAGTGAAGTCATAATCCCAATTGATGGTAGAGTGAAGTATTTCATGGACCTGAAGGGTAATTGTGTGTTTGTTCACCTTTCAGATACCCGTGAAGGTGTTACAGAACTGTCCCTTAGACCCAGTCCCTCTCAGAGAGTAACGAAGATAAGAAAAACCACATCCACGTTCTCCTCCAACGCTTCTTCTCTCCTTTTTTCCCTTCTTTGCACGAAGTCAGACAGAGGTATATCATTTCCCTGTTGGGGGCCGTGTGAGAAGGGAGTAAAGGATCTAGCATCTAACATCGTCTCCGCTGGGCCAAGAAAGAAGGTTAGTGGCGTTTATGTTCCTTGCGCTACTGCCAGTCCTGACAGTATCAGCCGGGCCATAGGAGCAAGCATGCTGTCAGGCAATACAGGCATACCATCAGTGTAAACCATGACACCATCCTCACTCCTCTCCCGACAACCAGTCTTTTTCCACCTTTTCTTTTCCTTTGGTCCTGCTGCATTTTGCAATTCTCTCAGTTCTTCCCATGATTGCACATCCTCAAACACCATAAGTTGGCAGCTGTTTCCATGTCCCCCCAACTTGATGTTGACTGACATTCGATAACGTGCACAAAGTTGGGGCAGTTGGTCAACATATTGATTACCTGCTGTCACATCGTCATTGCCAGATTTGTGAGCAGCACCCTTGACCACTGCCAATTCTTTTGGTAACTGGATTGCTTCCAGTAATTCTTTTACAACCTTCCCATTCCTGATCGGAGTACCTGAAGAGGTCAGGAACTCTCTTTGCAGCCACAATTGGCCAAAATCATGCACAACCCCATAGCCATACTGGCTGTCCGTATATATGGTTGTTCTCTTATTTTTCCCAGCTTTACAGGCTCTGGTTAATGCAATCAATTCGGACACTTGTGCAGACTTGACTCCAAATAGACAGGATGCTTCTATTGCCCGTTCTAGTGTGCACACTGCATAAGCAGCACTTAAACCACCATCCTCATGTCTTAGACATGAGCTATCCACAAAAAGTTGGTAATCTTCAATAGGTAAAGGCATTTCTTTAATGTCTGGGCGTGGTTTTGTACTGAACTCAGTTAGGTCTATGCAATCATGCTCGGCCTCTCCTTTCGCTTCTGCAATGAGGGAATCAAGCAATAGGGTAGCTGGATTCGACAAGTTACATCGAGTAATGGTCACATTTGCTGCACCCACCAGGATCCTTTCATACTTAGTCAGACGACTAGGAGTGAGATACTGAGTCTTAGTTCGGGTCAGTAAGATTACAACTGCATGTGGGACGTACACAGTTACTGGATGTCCCATGACGATGGATTCACTTTGTTCAAGACTCATGCAAGTTGCAGCCACTGCTTTCAGACATCCGGGTAATCCAGCAGCCACTGGATCTAAAGTGGCAGAAAAATATGCCACAGGACGCCTAGTCAAACCATGCGCTTGGGTCAGAACCGACAATGCACAATTGTAGCGTGTGTCACAAAACAGCGCAAACTCTTTTGAGTAGTCAGGCATTCCCAGTGCAGGAGCAGCACACAGGCAGTCTCGTAATTTTGTAAAATTTGACATGCTTTCTTCATCCCATTATACTGGGTCGTTTGCTCCTTTCTTTCATTTTTATCAATGGTTTTGCTAAGACTGCAAATCCCACAATCCACTGTCTACAGTATCCTACAACCCCAAGGAACATTCTGATCTCTTTTTGAGTACAGGGTAGATGCATGTTTTTAATTATCCTGATTCTTTCTGTGGTTACTTTCCTGATACCTTTCTCTATCTGATGCCCCAGATATTTCACTGAAGTGGTACAGAATTGCAATTTGTCTGGGGATACTTTATGCCCTCTTTCCCCCAAATGGCTCAGTAAGGCAATGGTGTCAACAACACAGTCATTCTGACTTTTAGACGCCACCAAGAGGTAGTCTATGTATTGTACCAGCACGGATTCCCTAGGTAGGACCAAGGATTCAAGACATTTTTTCAGAATCTGATTAAAGATTGAGGGGCTTTCCGTGTACCCTTGAGGAACATGATTCCAGACATAGACATGACTGCCGAATTCAAATGAGAAAAGACATTTGCTGTCTGGATGCAATGAGATTGAAAAGAATGCGTGACATAAGTCAATGACTGTGAACCATTCAGCATTCCAAGGAATTTGGTACAAGATCACAGCAGGATTTGGTACAATAGGACAGCAAGGAACCACAATTTTGTTTACCTTGCGCAGGTCCTGCACTACCCTGTACTTACCACTTGGTTTCTTGATTCCAATTATAGGCGAATTACATGGACTGCTCATCACTTCCTGTATGATGTTTGCTTCCAATAACCTTTTTACTTCAATGGCAACCCCTGCCTTTACTTCTGCACTCATTTTGTACGGTTTGGTATTTGGGTAGACTGCATCTTCTCTTATGGCTATTTTGATTGGGTCAACATTTGCCATTAATCCTACATCTTTACCAGTAAAATCCCACACCTCAGGTTTCACTGTTTGCTGGAGTTCTTCAGGTAAGTCTTGTATTGTCAGTCTTTGAATTTCTGTGTCTGGCCTTATTAACATTAGTTTGTAAATTCCATCTTCATCTGGGGTCTGAATTTCAACGCCCTTTGGTGTGCAAAAGATGGTACAATTCATTTTGCACAACAAATCGCGTCCTAACAGGTTCACTGGACTGGAGTCACAGACTACAAATCTGTGTATCACTTTGAAATTCCCTATTGTGATTTCCATGGGCTCAGTTACTGGGGTACTAATGATCTCATTAGAAACACCCACTACTTGGATTGCTTCTCCCGAGAGGGGTAGGTTTGGGACATCTGCTGTTCTCACAGTAGAACGGGTAGCACCAGTGTCCAACAGAAAGGTGACGTCATTCCCTTCAACCTTTCCTTTAATGTATGGCCCTGTCTGGTCTACCGGCAAGGAGGCGCCAAGCATGCACTCCTCGTCTTTCCCTCTCAGGCCCCGTCAATAAGGTTCATCACAGAGAAATGTATCATTCAACAGGAATTGTGAAGTTGCTGCATTTCTGTCCTCCCTTCCTTCCCAAACTTCGACTTCCTCATTCTGTTGTGCTCTATTCTTATAGTTTGGCCTAGGTGCACGAGGCAGCTGGGGCTGCTTTACCTGTTGCTGAGTCTTTCGTGGCCCCTCTTTCTGCACCTGTGGATTCAAATCATTATTGGGTATGTTACCATTCAGCAACATTGGACACTCGTCTCTCCAGTGCCCTATCTGACCGCACCCGTGACAGGGGAACTTCTTTTTTGCTTCCTCTCGGCTCATCTTAACTCTGGGCTTCCCTCCACCCCCAGGGCTCTGATTCTGGGTATTATTATTCATTTTACTTAACTGCTTTTCTTGTTGCTCTGCCAGTTTTACTTGTGCCCACATGACTTTCTCCTTTAATGCTTTTCTTTTATTTTCCATTTCATCTTCGCAATATTTGGCATACTTCAGAACCTCATCTATAGGTTTAGCTTGCCAACAAATTTTATTGTCTTTGATCCACTGTGAAATTTCAGGTCTTAACCCTAACACAAATCGATAAATGAAATGAGTCATATCCTTCATCTCAATGTTATCTATTCCACTGTACGTTTTGAACACTTGTAACAGTCGTTCATAATATGAATTTACAGTTTGGGTAGTTCTATCTATGCGGGTCCAATCAGTTTCTTTAGCGGGCACCTTTCCTTTTAAGTACAGTATGACCTGGTCATATTTCCTCATCACTTCCGCTGAGGGGGCTCCTGTCCTAGTGTCTCTGGCATACTCCTCACTGGGCCAATCAACAGCAATTTTGCATTCTGTCCACAAATCTACGGGAACTACAATGTCAAAGAATCCATCTAGATCTTTCAGGAGACATTTTTGAACCTTAATAAACCTCTCAACCTGCTTGTACCATTCTACAGGTTTCTCTCATAATTTTGGGAAATCATTTGTGAATGACACAATATCCTGTCGGGACCAGGGAACATGTACATACTTTCCTCCTGGCACTTCTCTCATGGGATACAATGGTTCAGCTTTATCTGTTTCTTTTAGGACGTACTCAGTGGACGCATGTCGGGACCTATTGTCTTCTTTTTTCTTTGCCCACCTTGCTTTCCATTTATCTAGATCTCCCCATTTCTGTAACAGGTGCTACAACTCTCTTATCTGTACCTTTCTCCCTGACACGTTCATGTTTTCCAAATCCTTGTCTGAAAATTCTGCTCTGTATGGTTTCTGCAATACCTTAGATCGGATGATATCTATTCCCATATTAGCTGCCGTGTCCATTAATTTCTCATGGAACGCTCTGGTATTTCTTGTAATGCTTTTACATATAAATAACAGCTCTTCTTCATTAAGAGTGTTTAGCCTGTCTAATCCCACGTTCCCAGCCATCAGTTCTTCCAATTCTATTCTTAATTTGTAAATATCTAATGGTTTTGGCTGAGGAGTTCCCTTTTCTAATTCTCGAGTCCATCGATCTATCTCCTCCAGAGTCACTACCGTGGCACTTCGAGTACCTCAAGCTGTTTCTATCAGGACGTCTCGTGCACTAGTCTGAGTGTTCTTTCTTGGTGCGCTAACTTCTGGTTCTCTTATGGGCAAGTCCATTAAGGAAATTATAGACTCACATTCACTGGTTTGGTCATCAACAATTAGGGGCTCTTTTCTTGGCGGCACTACAGCTGGAATAATAACTGGAGTCTTTGGACTAGCCTGTCTATCCCCATAAAGAGGAACAACTGGAATTGTCATGGCTTCAGGACTTGAATTTAACGGGGATATTTTCTGTATCAATTCAGTTCTCTGTTTAATTAAGGCCTATTTTTCTCGGTCCTGTAGAACCCTTTCCATAGAAGTTTCATGTACTATTTGGGGAATTAAGGGAGGGTAAAGATTCGGGGCAGTTGGAATGGTAGTACTCGGTCCCTCCCCAAAGGACAGTCTATAACAGGGTACAGTTGTATCGGGCATGCAAAATCCTTCTTTATTATTGGGCCTATAACCTGCACCTGCTGTATCAGTCGCGCTGGCACTCCTATCACTGTGTGGCCTAATAAATGGATTTTTTGAACTCAAGGACCTAGACTCCTCATCATATGGAGGTGGATTTTTCATTAATAAATCCTCCAAATAATTGTCTTCCGAATCCCATGCAGTCATTAAGTGTCGGGTTTTCTCTGTCCTTTTCCCTCCCATGGGTTCATCTACACCTCGTACTGGGAATAGTCCTTCTACCATCATATTCTGTCTCCACTGCTTCATCTTTTTCTCTTTAGTTTCTCTCTGATTTTTCAGATAAAATTTCGCTAACCCTTTATCCATTCTGGGTCTGTCTCTCTCAAAGGCCTCAATCTCCCATTCTTCCAGGGCCTCATATTGCGTCAGTCTTGGTCTGGGGTGTAAATCATTCATTCGGGTTCTCAAATTAAACAAAATTCTGCCATTAAAGGTACCATCTAATGGAAAGGCTAAAACTCCATCCTCCTTAGTATATTCCACCCAATTTTCCAACCATACACAGGTATGATAACCTTTGTCAAACATCATAAAGGATGCGGGAGTATTAGGTGGTGGAATAATAACTCCTTCTCTAGTTTTTATGGCCTTGTCTTTCTTGAAATAATTTTTCATTTTGTCTACGAGAGTCATTTTTCTCTTGCTCCCGTACATTCCGCTTATTTTACGACCTTCCACTGATCTCTTGCAAACCCTAGGTACCTTGGATCAGGTCGAGTTTCTGGATTAAAGGAATGCCACATATACCTCGTAAATCTGGCTCAGACTAAAAATACGTACTTTTGTTTACAAACGTTCTTCCAATGCTAGCGCGCCTTGTAAATTTCAACAACCAATCAATACAAAGATTGCAAACAACTTCAACCAATGGGTGCGCGGCCCTTTCGTGAGATGCGGTCTTACGCTCCGGCTCTCACCCCTCCTTTACAATTCCTGCTCGGTTACACACCCGCTGCTTCGACCAATACCAGCGCGGCACAGAGTGACATCAGCGCAGCTCTGCAACTGACTCCCTCCTTCACAAGGTAACGGAAACTTGATTTCTTTCTTAAAGTGCAAGTGCTCTATTTTAGTTTAAAGTTCAAGTTCAAGTTTAAAATTTAAATAGCGCACTACTCACCCAGAGGGTCTCAAGGCGCTTGAGGGAGGGGGGTACTTACTTATCGAATATCCAAGTTTTTAGTTGTTTTCGGAAGGGGAGGTGGTTCTGTGTAAGGCGGAGGTGGGGGGGGAGAGAATTCCAGGTCTTGGCCGCTAAGTAGGAGAAGGATCTTCCCCCCATGGTGGATCTTTGGATGCGTGGAATTGCGGGGAGGGCTTGATTGGACGATCAAAGTTGGCGGGTGGGGGTGTAAAAGGACAGGCGTGTGTTGAGGTATTCGGGTCCTAGGTCGTAGAGGGCTTTGTGTGCGTGGGTGAGGAGACGGAACGTTATTCTCTTGTTGACGGGGAGCCAGTGGAGGTCTTTCAGGTGACCGAATTGTGAGCTTGGCGGGGGACGTCTAGGATGAGTATTGCTGAGGCGTTTTGAATGTGTTGGAGTTTTTTCTGTAGTTTGGCTGTGGTTCCGGCGTAAAGGGTGTTTCCGTAGTCCAGTTGGCTTGTGACCAGTGCATGGGTGACCGTCTTTCTTGTTTCGGTGGGGATCCAACGGAAGATTTTTTTGAGCATACGTGGGATGTTGAAGCATGATGATGATACGGCGTTGACTTGTCTGGTCATCGAAAGGGAGGAGTCCAGGATGAAGCCCAGGTTACAAGCGTGATCCGTTGGTATGGGTGCGGTTCCCAGGGCCGGTGGCCACCATGAGTCGTCCCATGCGGAGAGGGATGATCCTAAGATGAGGACTTCCGTTTTGTCCGAGTTCAGTTTTAAACAGCTGTTCTTCATCCACTCGGCTACTTCTTTCATCCCTTCGTGCAGGTTGGTTTTGGCGGTGTTTGGGTCTTTGGTTAGGGAGAGGATCAGCTGGGTGTCGTCTGCATAGGAGATGATGTTGAGGTTGTGTTGGCGCGCAATGGATGCGAGGGGACTCATGTATACGTTGAAGAGGGTGGGACTGAGTGATGATCCTTGTGGTACGCCGCAGATGACTTCGGTGGCCTCTGATCTAAAAGGGGGGAGGCGGACTCTCTGGGTTCTTCCAGCGAGGAACGAGATGATCCAGTCCAGTGCTTTTCCTTGTATTCCGATGTTGCTGAGGCGTTGTATAAGGGTGCTATGACAGACTGTGTCGAAGGCTGCGGATAGGTCAAGTAGGATGAGGGCAGCTGTTTCTCCGTTGTCCAGTAGAGTTCGAATGTCGTCTGTTGCTGCGATGAGGGCGGTCTCGGTGCTGTGTTTGGCTCGGAAGCCAGACTGTGAAGGGTCGAGGGATTTGTTGGATTCGAGGAAGGCGGCGAGCTGACTGTTGACGGCTTTCTCAATGACTTTAGCAGGGAATGGGAGGAGCGAAATGGGGTGGTAGTTCTTAAGTTCAGTGGGGTCTGCTGTGGGTTTCTTCAGGAGGGCGCTGAGTTCGGCATGTTTCCAGCTTTCATGGAAGGTAGCGGAGTTGAGGGAGCAGTTGATGACTTTTCGGAGATGGGGTGCGATAATGGAGTTTGCTTTGTTGAAAATGTGGTGGGGACATGGGTCGGTTGGCGATCCTGAGTGGATGGTATTCATCAGGCGGATGGTGTCTTCAGTGGTGATTGGGTTCCAGGCGTAAAGGTTGTTGGAGGGGGGTTTTAGTTCGGAGGTGGGTGGGGTGGACTGGTCTCCAAAGCTGTTATGTATGTCTGCGATGTTGTTGTGGAAGAACGAGGCTAGAGAGTCGCAGAGGTCTTGGGAGGGAGTGATGTCGTTGGTGCCGGCGGTGGGGTTGGTAAACTCTTTGACGATGTTGAATAGTTCCTTGCTGTTGTGGGCGTTGTTGTCGAGTCGATCCTTGAATGCTGATTTCTTGGTGGATCGGATCAGTTGGTGGTGTTTGCGGGTGGCGTTCTTGAAGGTGGCCAGGTTGTCAGTGGTTGGGTTTTTACGCCAGGCTTTTTCGAGGGTGCGACAGATCTTCTTGGATTTCGTAAGGTCATCATTGAACCAGGGGGCTTTTTTGCTGCCTCGCTTCATTTGATGGTTTTTCAAGGGTGCTAATTCGTCCGCGCTGTGGGTGATCCATTGTGTGAGGTTGGTGGCTGCTTGGTTTGGGTCCGATGATTAGGCAGGAGGATTTTGGTGGAGCGATGTGAAGAGCTGGTCGTGGTAATTTTGTTCCAGTTTCTGCGGGGAATTGGTTGTGGGTGGTTGTGGGACGTAGTCTTTTTGTAGTTGAAGTGAACGCAGCTGTTGTCCGTCCAATGGAGAGCTGTGGTGTGATTGAAGGAGATGTGCTTGCTGGAGGTGAAGATTGGGTCGAGCGTGTGTCTGTGTTGTAAATAATGAAGGGAGGCAGACGTGGGAGTAAGTGTTTATTTGAAAGGTTAACACTCACAGATGTTGTCAGCTGTCATCACTTGAGCCGGGCCGCTATGTCAACATTCCATAGCGAGCGCCGGCTGTCACCAGGGCTGTACCAAGTGCCAGGAAGGAAGGAGGGGGGAAACAAGGGATGTAGGAAATACCAACATGCAAGTTACAACACATCATCCTCCCTATGAGTACTGACAACCTCAGGAGGAAAGGAGCATGTGGAAAGAACAGCAACCCCAGGGAAAGAATGGGGAAAAAACAGAATACCTCCCAGTCCCTGCTATGGGGTTACCTCAGGGGATATACCAAGCTGGTAGGCCTATCCAACAAGTTTCTATCTCATTTGGTAATGTCTATGCCACCGGGGGGTGTTCCTCTGCCTGTCGCTCCTCCTGCCAGGTCTTGCATCTCCACTGGAGTCCACACCCTCAGATCTGGCCTGGTGAGACCTGGTTTCTTCCCCTCCCGCTGGTACTATCCTGTCATTACTCCACAGTCTACCATCCTCCATGACCACTGAGTTCTTGTTTCGTATCTTAATGGTACTAGGGGCATAATACTTGTCTCCTCCCATTCTCAGTCTCTCTGGTTTCTTTACACAGACTCTTTGTCCTTGCTGGAATCCTCTCTCCTTAACTCCCCACTTCTTATCGTACCACTCCTTGTATTTGAGTTGATTGGTTTCGATTCTTCTTTTGACCTCCTGGGGTTTGGTCTCCTCTTCCAGTCTTCTTCCCATCCAACTTGGTGTGAGTTTTGTGCCGGCTTTTCTTCCCCTCAGTAACTCAAAGGGCGTGCAGCCGGTGGTAGACTTGGGCGTGGTATGATATGCCCACAGCATGTCTCTTATCGCTTCCTCCACGTTCTGTCCCGCTTGTTTGGCTAGTTGTATGCACTCTTTCATCATGCGGTTAACTCTCTCCACTTTGCCGTTAGCTTTGGGGCAGTACAGAGGAGTGCGAACATGTGAAATAGAGCAGTCCTTGAGAAATTCTTTCATCTCCTCCGAGATTAACTGTACACCATTATCGGTCACTAGTGTCGCAGGCACCCCTTCACTAGCGAACACCTCCTTCATGAATTCGATGATTGTCCTGGTGTTCACGTTGTGTACGATTTTGCAAGTCACCCAGCTGGAGAAGTAGTCCACCAAGACCAAAAGATACCAGTCTTGGGGCCCTTTGCCATGGATGGGACCAGCTATGTCAAAGCCCAACTTGTTCCACGGGGCATCGGGTACTTCTACAGGTGACAGTGGTGCCCTTCTCGCGATCTTTGATTTGTCGCTTAAACTGCACGCATAGCAGTCGCACACTTTGTCCTCCATCTCACTATCCATAGTGGGGAACCAGTAGTCTGTACGAAGTCTAGCCTTGCTCAGACTTCTTCCCAAGTGTCCTTCGTGAGCTAGATCTACTATCTGGTTCCTTAAGGCTTCCGGAGGAATACGTTTTCCAGATTTCAGTATGAAGTCTCCTTCCACTGACAAGTCTTCTCTCACATTCCAGTATGGTTGGATCTCCGTCTCCAAGTCCTTGCATTTCTTCGGCCATCCCTTGAGTATATGTTCTTTCACCTTTTTCAGTGTTTCGTCTTGCTCCATTTGCGTTTCCCACATGGTTTTTTCCACTGCTGCTAAACGCAACTCCAGGATAGATTCTCCTGGCTGTTCCTCTTCTGTTTCTTCCTCTGTCGGAGCTCTCGACAGGAAATCAGCTACCCTGTTTTGTTGACCCGGTATGTAGGTTACTTTGAAATTGTAGGCTTGCAGACCCACTGCCCACTTAGCTATACGCGGTGTCATGCTCTCCATGTCTTTCTTCGTAAACAGTGAGACCAATGGCTTGTGGTCCGTCTGTACTTCAAATGGAGTTCCCCAGATGAAGAACTTATAGTGGCAAACTGCCCAATAGACCGCCAGGGCTTCCTTTTCAATTGTAGAATAATTTTTCTCTGAAGCGGTGAGTGTTCTTGATGC
This sequence comes from Lissotriton vulgaris, assembly GCF_964263255.1. Lineage (NCBI taxonomy): Eukaryota > Metazoa > Chordata > Amphibia > Caudata > Salamandridae > Lissotriton > Lissotriton vulgaris. The sequence goes on along the minus strand of NC_141699.1, from coordinate 545,563,269 downwards.
GAAGGCGACCACATGGTTTTGCTCCCTTCTCTTTGCGACAGAGTGGCACCGATACCTCTATTGCTTGCATCTGTCGAGATGATAGTCACACCATTAGGGTCACATTTTCCAATAAATGGGGCCTCTATTATTGCCTTCTTTATGTCTTTCATGGCCTCCGCTTGCTCTCTGCCCCATTTGAAAGCGCTGTCCTTCTTGATCAAATCTCTCAAAGGCTGCGATACCATGGCAAAATCCTTTATGAACTTGGCCATATATTCTGCTAGCCCTAGAAATGACAGTATGTCCTCTTTGCTCATGGGAGTAGGGGCATCTCTTACCGCCCTGACCAGATCATGTTTAGGCTTGATGCCCTCTTCGGATAGCGTATGCCCTAAGTAGTCTACCGAACTTACTCCCAGCTTACATTTTGAAGGTTTGGTGGTGAATCCTACTTCCCTCAGTTTTTTCAAAACCTCCTTCGCTTTCTCATTGTGTTCTTTTTCACCCTCTCCATATATCAGTATGTCATCTTGAAAACAGAGTGTGTTTTCACAGTCTTTCAATACATGTTGCATGACTCTCTGGAAGGCCGCGGCCGCTGACGCCAATCCAAAGGGCATTTGCAGGAACTTGAAATTTCCAAACGGGGTGGTGAAAGCAGTGAGTAACTGAGACTCCGGATGGAGTTTGATTTGATAATAGGCGGAAGACAAATCCAGTACACTGAAGTACTTCGCTCCCTTGATTGTGCTCAGCATTTCGCCTATTCTGGGAAGTGGAAACCTGTCCACAAGAATGTTCGCGTTGAGGTCTCTCAGGTCCACACATAGTCTTATACTGTTTCCTCCATCTTTTGCCGTGATAACAATTGGGGCCAACCAGGCTGAGCTTTCAATCTCCCTGATGACTCCCTGACTGACCAGCCTCTGGAGTTCCTGCCTAAGGGGTTCTCTCATGCGCAAAGGTATGGATCGGGTTTTGTGCACTACGGGTTCCGCACCCTCCTTGAGAATGATCCGGTGCATATAGTTCTTGAAGACCCCTAAGTTGTCACTAAACACCTCTTTGAACTCCTCGGTGAGACTACTTGCTATGCCCACGGGGTCAATCAACAACACCTGTTCTTTGTTGTTTGGGTCTAATGTGATCCCTAATTGCTTCTGGTGCCTCCATCCCAGTAGTGTGGAGCCCCTAGAGGATACATACACCTTCCCAACTGTATGCCTATCCTTGAAGGATATTCTCATTGTTAACATGCCCTCTAGTGGGATTTTTCCCTCGTTGTACCCCTTAGGATTAATGTCAGGTGGCATTAACTTCACAGGATGATTGGCAAATTTTTCCTCAAAAACATTCTTATCCACCAGGGTGTAAGGGGAGCATGAATCTGCGTACATACTAAACATCACACCATCTAGAAACACATCACATTTAGGATACGTGACCTCTTCATCATTTTCCTCATCATTGACTTGGAATATATAAGCTTTCTCTCCTTCTTCCCCTTGTGTGGACTCTTCCACAACATGCACAGCTTTGCCTGGGGTTTTACACACTTTGGAATAATGTCCCCACCTGTTGCACTTCCTGCATTGTACATTTCTAGCAGGACACTTCCAATTACTTGCTAAATGGTTAGGACTGCCACATTTAAAACACACCATTGGACCATCCTTACTGCGAACTGCCTCTTTGTGCTTGTCCCCCAATTTACAGACAGTTTCTTGCTCTGCGCTGGACTTGTTTTCTACCCTCTCCTTGTTTGTTCCCTCATGAGACTTAATTTCCCTAATACACCTCGCAGTATGTTCTAGACCCTTGGCTATATTAATGGCCTCATCTAAATTGGGGTTCTTGGTTAGCAATTCTTCTTGTGTCTTGGTGTCATTGGTGCATCTCACCAATTGGTCCCTGATAAGTGAGTCAGTGAGTTGCCCAAATTCGCATGTGGCAGACAACCCTCTCAGAGCTGCTATATAATTACTCACTTTCTCCTCCCTTTTCTGCACCCTCTTGAAGAACTTATGCCTCTCCATTACTACATTAATTTTTTCCTTAAAGTGAGCCCCTAGTTCTCTCAGGGTGCTCTCATATACATTTACACCTTCCTCCACTTCTTCCTGATCATCCTCCACTAATCTCCCTGTTATGTCTTCATATATCTTCCTCCCATGTGTACCTAAATTGTGGAGAAGTATATGCTGCTTGCGAAGGTTGGTGTAATTGCTCCCTCCTATTGCAATCAGATAAGATTTGAAAATGCCTTCCCACCTCCTCCATGGAATGACAGGTTCCCCTAACTCATTGAGGAAAGGTGGGGGTTGGCTCATACCAGCTCCCGCCATTGCCATACAGTAACCTTACTTCGCTCAATGTAGGCTTTATCTCAGCTCACATAACACTTAAATTGTTAAAACAAGCAGGAAATTCACTGACTTGAGGAATGAATAATTGTAAAACACACTAGAGCCCCCTTCCTCTGCTTCAAACGTTAATGTGTGAGGTGAAAATTTGTATTACAAAGGACTGACAGTCCCCTTTTTAGGTCTCGCTAGACCTATTGCTGCCAAGATCCTTGTCAAGCGACCTAGATCTGGCCACGAGCGCCGATTACACATCGTGACCGCGCATGCCCCGCCCCCCCAGCCGTGCACATCTTTTGCTCCACATTCCACATTCACAGGGCAGCCTCTCACAATCACGCACGCGCGCACACACACACACACACACACTGCATACACACACGCCCACACACACATGCAGGCACACATGCAGGCACACGCAGGCACACACACACTCCCCACCACTTACTGGGCTCTTTTGTCGTTGGCTCCTTCATTCCGTCACATCACCGGATTTCTCTCCTCCTGCTGTCTCCCGAGAACGCCAGCACTCCCGGGATCCCTGCTTTCTTCTGGGCTCTCCACTACCCACACCCCTCTGCCTCCAAGGTGCCCGCTCCGGACAAGCTACATCACCGCGAGCCTGGCTCAGAGGCGGGGCATCTCCCGGAACCTCGCAGGTTCAAAAGAACTTTCCTGCCTATCAAAGCAGAGCCCGCCTGCGTTCGTAATATACGCGCGCGTGCTTGTTGCTGTGCGTTGAATTGGAAGGAGGCTTCCAGAAGAGTTTTTTCGAGGGGGTGGAGACATTTGGCAGCGGAGCTGTGGCCTTAAACTGGTTTTGCATTGCGCCGTGTTTTGGGCTGTTAAACGTCCATCTACGACAATTTGTACATGCATGGATTTGAAGATTCGGAGGCAGTAAGCAATTTCTGAGATTAGATTTTCTGTGGATCTTTTGTGCGGGTGTAACGGGTGGGGCGGCTAAAAGAGAGAGAGCATTGTTGAACGTAGCCGTCTGATGAGGAATGCAGTTCAGGCACCAGCGCTAATCAGCCAATAGCATAATATCGTGTCCGGATTAAAATGAAGCATGGGCCTTTCCATGTAAGACCGTCCGTGCACCCCCTCGTTTACGGCATACATGCTGCACTTCCGTTCTCATGAGGTGCACGCTCAACGTGCAAGTAGTTTATAGCTGATAGCTGACCTGTATTTAATATTCATCAAATCCTCGGTGCCTGTATTCACAATTACATTTTCTTAGCTTACGCAGGATGTGGTACACTAAAAAACCCATGCATGAATAGTGTTGTGTGCACAAATGATGTATAAAACCATGCATGTATAGTGCTGTGTGTTAAAATGATGTGTATCCCATGCATGCATTGAGCGGTGTGCTTAAATGATATAATGTAAACAATGGTTCTCTGTTGAGTAGATAACTGCAAGTTTGGGGCAGAATCGGGTATTCGCCTTAAGTAGGACACATGTTTTTGAGCATGGTTTTTAAAATACTGCATTCGAAAATGTCGAGTAAACTGCATACAACCGCATGCACCTTAGGGGCGACAATGTATGTATTGCAGTGCTTGTGAAATGGTTTAAAAGGAACCTTTCAACCCCCTCAGTAGTGCGATAAGTGCGCTGGGAGCAGGACGCGGAGAGAGCTGGTGCCACCCTGCCCCTTTATTCGGCACTTTACATAACATGGAGGTGATGCCACCTGAACTGTCCAGCGAGGTGTGTTCACTGCAGGCCGGCTCGTTCCTAATGCCAGGGAGCCCGAGTTAATGCCATCTGTACCGCTCTTAAATTAAAGGCCATTACAGTGCAGCACATCTGCTTATTTGTGTGTCAGTACAGACGTGAAACTAGCAAGGTGGGCACAGGCGCTGTGCCACCTACAACTGGCAGCGTGCACACAACAGGCACCAACTTTGATACTGACATAGGAGCTCGTGTGGTTGGCACTCTATGGCCCCGCTGCATCTTACGTGTGGGGTTATATAAATTGGGTGCACGTGGGAATAGGGGAGCCTGCACCAAGCGGTGGGTGCAGCGTGAGGCGGCCCTGGTGCGGAGCGGGTGGAAGGATGCTGGTGCCTGTGGCGGAATCGGCGCGAGCGCTCACATGTCGTTTCAAGTGCAGAATTTCAACCAGCCCCCTCGTTTCTTTAGTCAGCGGTAAAGGGAGGGAAGGAGAAGCACTGGGGTGGGAGCGGAGTGGGAGGGGGGTGGGGTGCGAGGCTGACGTTTTGAGATCCCCAGGTTGGGATTCAAGGCCCTGCCAAGGTCCGTTTATTGAAGGCGGGCGCACTCCATGTACATGGGGGGGTCATTCTAAATAAGGGAGGTGGATCGAGTCTCACGAGAACTGTGTAACAACCGCAACCCCAGTAGGAACGAGCTTGTTACTTAATAGATAGAGATATGCTAATAATTGCCGCCGATGCCGAGGCTCCAAACATGTTAAGGGCATCCGTTTTAGCACTTCCCTCTCCCGTGTTATGTTTAATTTGTGGCTCCGGCACGATTCTCTGCATCATTTGTTTATAATTAATTAGCATTTGGAGAAGGAACTGTGGTCCCTCGTGAAATACCGTGCGCCTAAAGCTTCTTTAATTTAAGCGAGAGAGAGGGCTGCGGCAGAATAATGAGCAGATAGGCATGTTGTGTTATTAAAAACAACAAGGTGTGATAGCTGCAGAGAGTGAGGGCTGAGGACCTGCGGTGTGACAGCAACTACTTCGTACAACGCCGGTGTCTGCTGCTCTTCATGTTTGTGTATTTTTTTCTAATTGTATTTGAAAAAGATATGGTTGCACTTTGAAGAAACGCAGCATGCACCCTGTGTGATAGTTGTGTAAACGTTGCACCCATCAAACTCACACCGCAATGGAATGGTGCCTACCACCTCAGACATCGCTGTTTATTTATTTATTTTTACTTAATAGATAGAGATATGATAATAATTGCCGCCGATGCCGAGGCTCCAAACATGTTAAGGGCATTCGTTTTAGCACTTCCCTCTCCCGTGTTATGTTTAATTTGTGGCTCCGGCACGATTCTCTGCATCATTCAAAAGGGACCTCAAAGTTCTCCTCCTCCAGAGACACCTCCAAAAGTAATTCACGTCCTCTTGCTATTTGGAGGAAGACTTCCCACTACTGATATTTTCTACTTTCCATGACCATGGGAGTGCCTTCCCAGTGTTTTCCTGTGGTGGGAGTGTCTGCCTTTTTGCAGTATTCTCCATGTACTTGTGTTCGGTGCCCTTTTGTATCATGCACACAACACTTTGCCCTTGTAACACACGGTTGCTACCTCTCACATGTTTTTACCTTTGATACTTGCACAAGTGCCACCTTGCCTACGTAACGCCTGTTCTTGTGCCTAGCACTTATGCAATATTATACCTCAAATTATACTCTGTTTTCTCTTATAACTGCACACTTGTCACTTTTCCTCTTGTGCACTTTTGACTACCTCAAGTATTTTTGGTTGTTCACAATTTTTACTACCTCAAGTATTTTGTTTGCTCACAATTGTCACTATTACCTTTACTACCTCATGTATTTTTGGTTGCTCACAATTTTTACTACCAAAAGTATTTTGTTTGCTCACAATTGTCATGATTACCTTTACTACCTCATGTATTTTTGGTTGCTCACAATTTTTACTACCTCATGTTTTTTGTTTTGCTCACAATTGTCACTATTACCTTATGTAAGTAACGTATGTTTTAGTAATCTGCTCTTTTGTAATGTTTCTCATTATGTTTCATTTCTGTTCCTAATGTGAAGCGCTCTGACGCCTTCGGGTAAAGTCCGCGCTATATAAAAATGCATAAATAAAATAAATAAATAAATAATCATTTGTTTCAGATGCTACACTTACCCATCCCAACCGTGTTTCTTTTTTCTTTCTCTCCCCACCGCCCCTCTGAGATTGCGGTTTAATTATTTATTTTTAATTACTAGATAGGGATTTGCTAATAATTACAGTCGATGCTGAGGCTCAAATTATGTTAAGGGTGTTTGTTTGTCCACTTTCCCCAACAGTGTTATGTTTACTTTGTGGATCTCTCAACCTCACCCACCCTCACCCTCACTCACACTCTCACACACCCTCTCACCCTCACACCCCCTCACACACCCTCTCACCCTCTCACACCCCCTCACACTCACACACCCACATACCCTCACCCTCACATACCCTCACACCCCCTCACAGCCTCTCACCCTCACACACCCTCACACACCCTCACCCTCACACCCCCTCACCCTCCCTCACCCTCACCCACCCTCACCCCCCTCACCCCCTCACCCCCCTCACCCTCACACCCCTCACCCTCACTCACCCTCACTCACCCTCACCCTCACTCACCCTTACACACCCTCACTCACCCCCACTCACCCCCCTCACCATCACACACTCTCACTCTCACCCTCACTCACCCTCACACACCCTCACACACCCTCACTCTCCCTCACTCTCCCTCACTTGCCCTCACTCACTCACCCTCACTCACCCTCACAGGATAGCAAAACATAGCATAGCATAACATAACAAAGCATAGCAAAACAAAACAGCATAGTATAACAAAACATAGCATAGCATAACAAAACACAACAAAACATAGCAGAACAAAACATAGCATAACATAACAAAGCATAGCATAACATAACAAAGCATAACATAACAAAGCATAGCATAACATAACAAAGCATAGCATAACATAGCATAGCATAACATAACAAAGCATAGCATAACATAACAAAGCATAGCATAGCATAACATAACAAAGCATACCAAAACAAAACAGCATAGTATAACAAAACATAGCATAACAAAACAAAACATAGCATAACAAAACAGCATAGCATAACGAAACAAAGCATAACGTAACGAAACATAGCATGACAAAACATAGCAAAACACAACAAAACATAGCATAGCATAACAAAACATAGCATACAAAACATAGCATAGCAAAACAGCATAGCATAGCATAACAAAACACAACACAACATAGCATAACAAAACGAAACAAAGCTTAGCATAGCATAACAAAACATAGCATAACAAAACATAGCATAGCAAAACAAAGCATAATAAAACACACCAAAACATAGCATAGCATAGCATAACAAAACATAGCATAGCATAACAAAACATAGCATAGCATAACAAAGCATAGCATAGCAAAACACAACAAAACATAGCATAGCATAACAAAACACAACGAAACATAGCATAACAAAACAAAGAATAGGATAGCAAACCTAAACCTAGCATAACAAATCAAAGCATAGGATAGCAAAACAAAACACAACAGCACATAACATAGCAAAACACAACAAAACATAGCATAGCTTAACAAAACATAGCATAGCTTAACAAAACACAACAAAACATAGCATAGCGAAACAAAACATATAATAGCATAGCATACCAAACACAGCATAGCATAGCATAACAAAACATAGCATATCATAACAAAACATAACAAAGCATAGCATAGCATAACAAAGCATAGCATAGCATAACAAAGCATAGCATAGCATAACAAAGCATAGCATAGCAAAACATAGCATAGCATAACAAAACATAGCATAACAAAACACAGCATAGCATAACAAATCAAAACATTGGATAGCAAAACACAACATAGCATAGAGCCTCACTCAGCACCACTCAGGGGCACCACAGCATCACTATGCGCTACCACAGCATCACTGAACGCCACAGCATCACTCGTTCGCCACCACAACACCACTCAGCGCCACCACAGCATCAATCTGTGCAACCATTCAACACCTGGTTCAAATATATTCTCTCAATGTTTCAAGCTTTATTACAAATGTCACAAAAAGATGTTAATATTTCACTTCTGTTCTTGGATTTTCGCCACAATAAAATACAATGAACATAATCTTCACAAAAGTTATTTACAAAAGTTTAATCTATTGCCATTATAAATTACAATAACTTTTATTTAAGTATTAATTATTTAAAAAAATTAAAAGCCATTGTTATTTGTAATATCAATACATCTAAGTCACGTAAATACAACACATATTGCATTACAAATGCTATAGGTGTAACATTTGTGAAAGCTAAAACTATTGGCATTGTAAATGACAAAGCTATTACTTTCACTATTTTCAAAAGCAAAACCTAAATAAAAAATTTGTCATTTACAATACCAATAACTCAAACTTTCCTAATGCGAGACCTATTGCATTGCAAATGCTTGTTACTTCTGCAGCTCTAGTTCTCACTGCCAATGAGTCTGTGAATCTCCTCCTCTAGGCGGGAACTTCCTGTGTAAACAGCTTCCCCTCACGAACTGAGAAGACAGAGGGCGACAACCAGGCACCCTCAGCGCGCCACCACACAGTTAATCCTGCACACGATGGGGGTTTAAATAAGCTGCTAGCAGTTCCAGACGTGAGGAAATCCGGCGTGACTTTCGTTGTAGCGCCCCCAGGTACCGTCTACAATTTACTGCGCGCGACGCCTTCAGCGCGCCACGACTCTGTCAACAATGGAGGTGCAGTCAGCCGCTCAAGATTCCGCGCGTGAGGAGATCCAGCGAGGCTGAAGACGTCGCGCTCCCAGGTACCTTTTAAGATTTACTCCACGCCCTTGGGTAAAGATCGATCACGCTACTAGCCCAGAAGCGGTGAAGCTCCCTCACACGTTTGCTTGCGCTTCCTTGAACTTTGCCTCAGCGCCCTCTGTGCCCGACAAGACACCCGACAATTGCAGACGCCGCCGATAGCCAGAACAGAACGTAACTTAGGCAAGCGCAGGCAAGGATAGTGTGCCCGACACGGCACCCGACCTATATGAGCTCACCCCGACTGTCTTTCTCTAATATGCAGCGCTGTCCTGACAGCTCAAAGGGCTTCTTACTTGTTCTTTATTTGCCGTTTCCAGTCAGTAGGCTCGTCTTATGGCACTTTTCCCCTTCACATCACCGGCTCCGTTTGAAGTTCCTTTTCTTCCTCACTGTAGACAGCAGTCAAATCATACCAGGGAGACGACATCCACTGTCCCTGGCACAGTGCTCCTAGTCCTCGTCGCCAGAAATGTTGTAAATATTGAAGGGAGGCAGACGTGGGAGTAAGTGTTTATTTGAAAGGTTAACACTCACAGATGTCGTCAGCTGTCATCACTTGAGCCGGGCCGCTATGTCAACATTCCATAGCAAGCGCCGGCTGTCACCAGGGCTGTACCAAGTGCCAGGAAGGAAGGAGGGGGGAAACAAGGGATGTAGGAAATACCAACATGCAAGTTACAACAGTCTGGCATAGTGGGTGGGGGTGTCAACAAGTTGTTTGAGTCCGAGATTGGCGAGGTTGCCCAGAAGGGTGGTGGTGTTGCTGTCGTTTTTCTTTTCCAGGTGGAAGTTGAGGTCTCCCAGTAGAATGTAGTCCTCGGAAGGGAGGGCGTGTGGGCTGATGAATTCAGTGATGTCTTCGCTGAATTGTGTGTGGGGTCCTGGTGGCCTGTAGATGAGGGTGCCTCTGAGTGTGGTCTTGGGATCTGGAAGTGAAGGTGTTCGGCGGCTGCGAGGTTATCGTCGGAACTGGTTGTGATGCGGATGGTGTTCTTATGGACGATGGCGATGCCTCTTCCTGTTTGGCTGATGCGGTCCTTTCGGATGATCTTGTAGTCGTCCGGGATGGCTATGGCGATATCGGGTGCTGATGAGGCGTTCATCCAGGTTTCTGTAAGAAAGGCGACGTCCGGCGAAGTGGTGTCGAGTAGGTTCCAAAGTTCAGTGGCGTGTCTGTGGACCGAGCGGGTGCTGAGTAGGATGCACTTCAGGTGGTTAGTGTTGCCACTGTACTTGAGTGGTTAGTGTCGCCACTGTACTTGAGTGTCTAGACAGTGAGAGTTGTTTCACTGCAAGTAAACCTCTTCTGTTTACTTTTCATACACTACGGATAGACCTTCCTGCTTACCATTCACACAAGCTTTAGAGAACCTGCTACTCCTTTGACTCATCCACTCTTTCCGGGATATATACTAAGTCCAAAGTTTCACTAGCGAACTCCTTTGCTATCACTCAAGCTTCGATGAACCTACTACTCCTTCCTCGCGTGACCCTTACTAGGTAATATCACAACTGAAGTTTCAATAGTGGACTCGTTGCTACCATTTATTCAACTACTCATTCAGAAAACCCTAATTAGCGCTTCCAGTTCCACCTAACCATGCACTAATTTTCCTCAAGCCAGTGACCTCACTGCAAGTGGATTCTCCTCACCACCCGCTTTTCTGCCCCCGGGGATTTTCCAGACAACATATAACAATCACTAACAAATTGTTAATACAAAAACATCATATAGCAGCATTTCATAAAAACATTTTAAACATTTCATAATATTTCAAAGCAATATTTTTACAGCAGATCGATCTTAAGGAAAAAAAAAATATTTTTTCAGCACATTTAAAAAAAAAATTTCACGGTTAATTCACAGTTATCCTACCTACCTATCTCAACTAGTCCTAGCCATCCTACTGCTTACCAGAAAAACTACTGATAGAGCGCGCAGGTCACCCGACCAGTACTGTTACCAGTTATGCACACTAGGGCCCATGAAACAAGTTTTCTTCGTGATATTTTAATCAGGTAACCCGCACACTACTATCAGCAGTTCGGTTCCCGTCTATTTACTACCGTGTACCTGACTTACCAATCCTCGTTCAGGTACCTAAGACAACAATGGGTCGAGGAGCTAGCTGTGCAGAAAGTAGATAGCACAAAAATACATATACCTTTTCGATTGTATACTTTTATAATAACCACAAACGCAAGAAGTTTCAAAAAACCTTTATCTAGTTATCGTTTTCTTAAAATTCAATGAGCCACAGGTTAACACAAATCAAACTATCTATCACTAAGATTAAGAAAATAGTGTAACAATGAATTAAGGTAAGAAACATTTGGAGATTTAGAAATAAAGGGAAGGTGGAAAAATAAGGAACACACTAAATGTAGATCAACAGATTTTGTAAACTTCACTAAAGGCGGGTAAGAAAAGGGAACATACTATTCAGAGCAGACTTTCAGTTATCGCTAACAGCCTATGGGAAACAAAACGTATGCAATCTACTTATCCAGATGTACTTAATTTCTAAAGGGAGGGTAGAGTGGGACAAACTGCATATGTGATTCTGAATTCGGCTAAGGGTAGGGAGAGAATGGAACATGCTAAAGTATAAGATATACGAGAAACTTATTTAATGGAGAGAAACAGGGTAAAAGACAAATAGGTAACTTTGCTTTATTCAGAAAGGGAAAATGAAACTTAGATAGACCGTCACCCATGCAATTTATATTTACCTAGGACAGAATCAAGACCAACCATGGCCACGGGTCAGTTTGGGAAAGGCGGGAAAGGACTCTCAAGGACTTAGGTTGCCAGTAGGTGAGCAGGTACAGCTCATGGACAGTCAGGACAGGATAACCTCAGGATTGGATCAGGACTGGGCTCACCAAAGAGTACGACCAACACCTGCAGCTTCGGATGCAATGCCTGCGCTACCCCCTCTCTGCAAGGAATCTGCCAATAACCCCGATTGGGTTTTCGAATCTCCTAGCAAAGTGCTTCACCAGCACTTAGGATTTCCCAAACTTCAACTGAGTCTGGGCAATTACGGACAGAGTGCTCCGCAGCTCTCTGTATCAATCACCTATAGAGTTCGTTGGGTCAGTGACAGGTCAGCTATTCGGACAAGTCAGACAATTTCTCCAGCTAAACCTGGGCAAATTATACTGTTTTCGGGGCAATGTACCACCCACAAATGTTGCAAGTGATAGGTTCCCGAATTTCTGATTGGGCAAGTGGGGAGGTTAGGTCATGGTACCTCCTTAATTTCAGACTTTCTCAGACTTAATATTCATTTTCGAACCCACCCCTTACATTCCAGTTCCCTTGACAACAGAGGTTTTAGCAAACAATAGTGTACTCATACAGCAATATACATTTGTTGCAACTTCAGGTAACTGTTCGTTTTCTTCAGCTAGGTCAGGGAGCAGGTTCCCATGAACATCTTTGCTTTAGCTGCCAGCTGGCTGGGTTCCACTGCTGCGTGACTTTCTTTTTCCCTGTCACATGACTGGTTCTACCCTGACTTCAAGATGGAGTAGTGGTGCTTCCCAGACCCCCCCGAGGATGGTACATGAAAAGTAAGCGGAAAAAAATTAGAGACACAGAATAAAATGAATACACTGTATACCGTGAAAGGCTATACTATATCCCTTACTTTATAATAACTATAGCATTAGGAGTTAAGCAGAAAAAACGACTTTGCCAAAGCAGCAGTGCAAGCATGGAGCATGTGAGAAACAGAGCGGCCATCTTAGCAATACTGCGCATGAGCGAAAAATTGCCTCCAGAACTGCGAGTGTGTCACATCACGTGGGTATGACCGACGCATGCGCAGACTATATTCCAGCAAAGCAGCAACCATTGTTATTAGCAAGCTACGTTACCATAAGTAGACACATAGGCAAGCGTCACTGGGACACCCCCGTGTAGTATAAAATGCAACATTAGAAAGACAAAACATGTTGAGTTAATTTCATTAATGTTATTCGATGTTCTTGATATAAGCAAGTCACGTCACATGCAAATACTTGCTCTATCAAACCCACCAGCAGAATTCCAGTTGGGGCGCTTTCAGTGGTTGTTGGAGTATATGCGTTTTTTGATTGAGTATAGTATGAGTGTATATGGTCTGTGAATGAGTCAGTAATTGATAGAATGAGTGTATGATTTGTGTGCCAATTTTTAGTGTTTTACTTGTGTCCCGTGGGCTGATGCTATATCCCTATGTCTTGATTTCTATTTATAAAATAATGTATGTCTTATTGAATTATTTGAAATGTGTTCTATTTTCCTATGGATATAAATAAATGATTTAAGATCTCATTTTCTTGAGTGGTTCTGTGGGCTACTTCTATTTACTGTTGGAACCCCTTCTGGGTCCTCTCAAAAGCCTGGAAACTCCCTCTTCCATGTTGTTTTTGATGTATTTTGCCCTGGTGGGTTGTTCCCTCTCCCTTTAACCTTTTTAGGCTTCAGGGTCCCTCTACTGTTTTTTATATTGTCAAGTGTGAACCCACCAGCAGAATTCCAGATGGGGCCCGAAGGTGCTCCAGAAGGGTTGGCCTGCCCAAATATGAGCATGAATGAATGTACATTTGTACTTTGTCCTTGTGCATGAATATGCGCTACAATGTGTGCACCACCAAAGCAAAGTTAGTACAGATGGTGGAGCGTTCAACCTTAGAACCAGGTCCAGCCTTTTCCTATATAATGGACAAAAAGTGTCTCGAGTTCTCTGTTAGCATGATAACCACGAGCAATGCAGCGCAGTGGCAAACAGCATATTCATCAGTTTTCCACAAATGTATTTCAATGGACTGAATATACTTACATCATCCAGGGGTTTTTCCCCAATTGTCTGATCCAGTTTCTGGTCAGCAACATTGGATGCAAATGGCTGAAAGAATTAAAAAAAATAGACATTCATAACAAATCAAAATTAAGTGTGGTCGTCCTTTCGCATTTCTTTTCACAAATCATTGATTTTTACTATTGGTGACAGAATCATAAGTGTAAGTCAAAAATTAATTTTCAGAAATGGAAGTATGTGATAGTAAATGTACAAGTGTAAAAGCATTCTAAAAATTGCCACAGTATATGAATAGTCGTTGAAAACAAAAGCTGTCCAGAAAAGTTCCAAACAATTTGGAAATACAGATTTGGGATGAAGTGCTGAAGCAATAATAACATAGATCCGTGAAGAGTATGAGCAGTGAGAGTATTCGAGGATTCTAGGAGGAAAATAGGCAGAAATGACATTGAACTGCTTCTTGAGTGGAGATACGTAACAACAGGAACACTTTTATAAATATATTCTGCTTACAGGAATTCCAAGCTTATGCACCCAAGCTTCAGTGAACTATGAAATGTTTTTGGCTTTAACATAAAAACAGCACATATATTAGAGAACACACTACTTCCTGTGTCCCTTGTGGCTTCATCATTATTGATCGCTATGGGAGGAATAGTCTAAAGATAAAAGAGAAAGTGATTAAGAGACCTCCATGAAAGGCAAACTATGATAATAGATGACAGTTTTCTCAGGTGCAATGTTAGTCTCTGGGACCAAATCAAGTGTAGTGGTGCCGACATTTAGGCAATGTCAGATCCATATAAAACCATACTGCATTTGTGACACTGTAATGCAGCATTGGTTATAGGAACCAAATCCTTTTAGAACCAACAAAAGCTTGTGCAAATTACAGAAGATGGTACCTTGGTCAGATGGAACTTGATGTCTGAGGGGTGGGCTGGACTGAAGGAGCTGGAGTCATAAAAATGAAGAAGGGCTGCCTAAATCAAAGAACGGAGGAATGAATAGTGTGAAGGGAATAGCCTGAAACAGTTTATGCTGTGTACCCAAGTCAGTGCACAAGACTTCACTCTCAATAGGCTGTGAATATCAGCAAACCCAAGATGGTCCATGGGGTGGAGAATTTAACCATTGAACCAGGTCCTGCTCTGTCATACATAGTGGACAAAGTGTATCTCTAGTGTTCTCTCTTAGCAAGGGGTGCATTATAATCACGAGTAGTCTACAAATGCATATATTCTTGTGCTGTGTGAACATTTGATCATTAAGAGTGTGAAATGTAATAACGTGTAAAGTAATGTGATATAGGGATTTAGTGCAACGTGGAGGAATTATTGTAATTGTGTCTTGAATGGTAAAGTCTTAATGTTCATTTTACAAGTGATAAATGAGAAATTAATTTACTGACATGTAATGCACTGATTTAAAGGTGCATAGTAACAATGTTCTTGTATATGTGTGTTTAAGGAAGATCTATGACGATTCTTTTGTTAGCTGATGTTGTGTAGGCCTCATGTGTATTTCTCCCTGGCTCTCACAACTGAAGCATTTATAATGTTCATGTGTGTGCAGAATCGTATCTTTCTCATGTTTCTGTTGCAGGTGGAAAAATTCCTCTTTGTTAGTTAGAATAACACTTTTGTTTTAGGAATTAGGCATTGGGAGGAGAGGATACATTTGAACAAGGAGTGCTGATGATGTGGGACGGTGTTCTTTCTCACTGGAGAAGGCCTGAGAATCAAGGTCATCAAGCCAGAGGTCAAGAGTTTTGAAACTGAATAGAAAGTTATCTACAAGGAGGAGTCCAGCTGGATGGGATGATTTTGTGATGCAAAGATGGGCGTGTCCTAGGATTGTGATGTTGGAATTGGGGACAGTGCCCTGGGCTTTTTGGGTTAGAAGAGGAGATCTGATGGAGAGAGAAGGAGCATCTTAGAATGATCTCCGTAGCTTTATGCTACTTCGCCCATTCAACGTGAGTGCACATCTTAGTAAGTCTTCACGCGCTGACACTTTTTTCCTTAACTTGCTTGGGGAAATGCTAAGTAGGGATGTCATGTTAGTGTTAGTGTAGGGAGATACTAATGCTTTAACTTATGAACGTCAAATGAAGAATACTCTTGATGTCAATGCAGTGACCATCTGCATTCTGATTTTAGAACTGGTCATTCTCTGCATGTTGCATAGATTGAACGCTGCCCTTAGGTTTGGCTTTGTATTAGTTCTAATGTTTTTTTACACCCTCATTCTGAGGTGTTTGTATGTCCAATTGTTCTTGGCATTGTGATAAACTATCTAAATTTAGAACCTGGAGTCAGTGATTCTTAGGCGTCATGGGTTATACGAATTGTGAAATCTAATCAGATAAGATATTTCTCCCCTCTACACTTTTTTAATTTTTTTTTTTTATAGATATATTTTTTATTGAAAGAAGAAAAACAAGAGGAAATATTACACATATCAGGTGTCATATAATGGAATACATTACAACTGTGAGTAGGCAAATACGCCAATGTGGTAAAATCAAAGCACAGTAATGTGGGACGTCAACATGAACAGGTATATGAAAAAGGAGGAACAGTACGATCCAGAACTCAGCGCCCTGCTGAAAAAACCCACAGCTGACCCCACCGAACTCAAAAACTACCGCCCCATCTCGCTTCTTCCATTTCCGGCCAAAGTCATCGAGAAAGCTATCAACAACCAACTCGCCACCTTCCTCGAAACAAACAAATCCCTTGACCCCTCACAGTCCGGATTCCGAGCCAAACACAGCACTGAGACCGCACTTATCGCAGCAACAGACGACATTCGAACTCTACTGGACAATGGAGACACAGTCGCCCTCATCCTCCTCGACCTCTCCGCTGCCTTCGACACAGTCTGTCATAGCACCCTTCTACAGCGCCTCAGAAACGTCGGAATCCAAGGAAAAGCACTGGAATGGATCACCTCGTTCCTCACCGGAAGAACCCAGAGAGTCCGCCTCCCACCATTCAAGTCAGAGGCCTCTGAAGTCATTTGCGGCATGCCACAAGGATCGTCTCTCAGCCCCACCCTCTTCAACGTATACATGAGCCCCCTTGCGGCCATCGCTCGCCAACACAATCTCAACATCATCTCCTACGCTGACGACACTCAACTGATCCTCTCACTCACCAAAGACCCTAACACCGCCAAAACCAACTTACACGAAGGAATGAAAGAAGTAGCTGAGTGGATGAAGCACAGCCATCTGAAACTGAACTCAGACAAAACAGAAGTCCTCATCTTAGGCACCTCCCCCTCCGCCTGGGATGACTCTTGGTGGCCAGAGGCCCTTGGAAAAGCACCCATCCCGACGGACCACGCACGGAACCTGGGCGTCATCCTGGACTCCTCACTCTCGATGACCAGACAAGTCAACGCTGTTTCATCATCTTGCTTCAACATTCTTCGCATGCTCAAAAAAACATTTCGCTGGATCCCCACCGAAACTAGAAAAACGGTCACCCACGCACTGGTCGAGAGCCGCCTGGACTACGGAAACACACTATACGCCGGTACCACCGCAAAACTCCAGAAAAAACTCCAACGCATCCAGAACGCTTCATCCAGGCTCATACTAGACATCCCGCGTAAAGAACACATCTCTGGTCACCTGAAAAACCTCCACTGGCTCCCCGTAAATAAGAGGATTACCTTCCGCCTCCTAACCCACGCACACAAAGCACTTTACGAACTTGGACCCAAATGCCTCAACACCCGACTGTCCTTCTACACCCCCTCCCGTCAACTACGATCCTCCAACCAAGCCCTTGCCACTGTACCTCGCATCAACAAAACCACCATGGGAGGTAGATCCTTCTCCTACCTGGCAGCTAAAACCTGGAACTCACTTCCCACTCAACTTCGCCTTAATCAGAACCACCTTGCATTCAGAAAGCAACTCAAAACTTGGATATTCGACAAGTAATTCCCCACCCTTCCTCAAGCGCCTTGAGACCCTATGGGTATGTAGCGCGCTATACAAATATCTTGACTTGACTTGACTTGACATTAAGCTGACGCCAGCAAGGTCCGTCCACCCACTATTCAGGATAATTAAGACCAGAGTAGACACCCAGATATGTGAAAAAGATCGACACAGGATAAGCAACCCACCTATCATAAAAAGGGGAAAGGAAAGAAAAAGGCCATAGAACTAAACAAAGACAACATTTTTAAAAAAACGTTCCCCCCAACCCTGCAACCCTGCAATGGCTACGGCCTAACCCCACTAGCAGCCTGCCTGTCGCCCAACAACTAAAACCTAAAAGTAGGAAAAGAGTAGAGGAGGAGATGTCATACAGGCTCCCGGCCCCCCCACTCCCCGCCAGAAGCAAACCACTCCTATATATATTCAAAACATTGTGAAGCAGCAATTACAAAACAACCGGGGGAGTTTGTGAAGACTGCCCGACCCCTGCATCATTATAGGCTACAAGCCCCGTATCCAATGAAGCCGTTTTATCAAACCCAGACAATTGAACTCAACCCTGGCCACTCCGATTTTTCATGCGAGCTCTCTCTGCTCGAAACGCCATCTTGACAGGAGAATCAAAACGTTCAAGAAAGTCAAAGTCAGTACGGTAGGATCGAATCCAAAGTATTAGTACTCGAAATCCACAAGTCAAACTGAAATATCTGTCCACCAGCAGTAAGTCACGCGAACGTAGTTGAACCAACTGGGAGGAAAAGAATGATAAATCAATCCGATAGTCATTGAGGAAATTATCCTGGAGCATAAGATCGGCTGTGTCCATCTTGGGCGGTATCGGCATTGAGTATGACGAGTTTTTGGTAGTTCCAGGCTCGCTAGCTGTTGTTCGGGAGCCGACAAAAAACACCAGATCTGGTTTCCGCACGGGCCCTCTGCTTCAGGCAAGCCCTGCTTCGCGGGTAACACAACGTGTTTCAAATCTATCGAAGAGTCGTAGTCCGGTCCCAGGCACATATTTTCAGCTATTACGACCATTTTATGGATGATGGCGGTGACCTGCGAGTGAAGCGCCCCAATGGCGGCCATTACGGTCTGCAGCGACGGCGTACATTCCACACGCTCCATATCCTCTCGCGAAGCGACAGATCAGATCTTTGACCCCGGAGGTCGACTATTCCGGGTAACAGGCACAAGCGGGGCCAACGTTAACGATGGGCACCCGTCATTATCGCAGTCTAAACACCGTCGCCGCCAGCGAGGATACAGGCCCGTCGACCCCGGGGGCTCAGCAGGGTCTTTGGGCAACGGACCCCCGTCCACAGCAACCGGTGCGTCTTGCCGCCGTATCCTTGGAATCAACCTGACCACAGTACCACCATCCAAACCGGTCAGGATATTCTCCACTTCGGGAGACCGGATGTTGCCCAAGTCCCGCTGCCGATGTTCTTCAACTCCAACCCGGATGGGTTAGAAATCGAGGCCCCGGCTTCCACGCTGGGTTAGGCCGAGAATGAAAACACGGCGTAGCTTCATCATTCGAGAAGATGGAAATCTCAGGATTACACCTTTAAGCTCAGCAATACTTCAGCTACACGGGAGTCTGTTGTGAATTCATGATCAATATCAGGATTTGTGAGCTACTGGCGCAGGTCGGCGGAGCAGGGAGCCTACGCGGTCATCTTGGTTGCTAGCGTAGCTCCTCCCCCCCTCTACACTTTTAAGCAAGAACCAATGGTCTGTTGACCATGGGTTCCTGGGAAAATCTAGGACGTGGACCCATTATAAGCATTGGCAACTCAGTGCAACAGAGGACATTGTTCAGTTTTTCATAAATGTATATTACCAGACTTAATCCACCAACCTCTTCAAGTGATTTTGCCTCAGTTGTCTGATCCAGCTTCTGGACAGCAACATTGGGTGTAGGTGACTGGAAGAAACCCAAAAAAGAACTAACATTTACAAGACAAAATGATGTGTGCTCATCATTTTACATTTCTTTTTTCAGACATTAAATAGTTTCATCTGGTATGATTCCTGGGTTTCTAATGCCCCTGCCTCTTTACCATTGGTGATTGAGTCATAAGTGTAAGTAAAAAGTAATTTTACAAATGGAGGTATGCGATGACCACTCCAAGAAATTAATTTGGCTGATGGGAAATGGGCATGTGTATGAGAATCCTAAAAATAGTCACTGTATATAAATAGTCGTCAAAATTAACAGATCTCCAGAAAAGTTCATGAAAACTAGAAAATGTTTACATTACTCTTATATGCAGATTGAGGATGAAGTATTAAAGCATGATAAAAGAGATGAGTGAAGAGGAAGAGATTTGGAATAGAGAGTGAAAGCATTGTGAGTCTTCGAGGATTTTAAGAGGAAGAAAATAAGCACAAATTACATTGAACGGCTTCTCAAGTACAGATATGAAGAGACAAGGTCAACTTTATAAATGTTTTCTGCTTTTCGGACATCCAAGCTTCAATGGACTGAAAAATGGCTTTTATCATATCATTACAGAGCAAAACTACTTACTGTGTCCCTCGTGGCATTTTCACTATCCACTGCACGGGGAGGCACACTCTAATGGCAAAAGGAAAGGTAGAAAAGTCTTCTCAATGAATGACAGACTATGAGAATTAATGTAGAGTTTTAACAGATGCAAGTATAGTCTCTATAACCTAAACAACTGTAGAGTTACCTTCATTTACATTAGGCCAGACCAGCTAAAACCAATGTTTAGTGCAATGTAAAGATTTAATATTACATTTGTGGCACAATTTTACAGCATCACAACATGAAGAACCAATTATTTTATTACCAACAAAAAGCTTGTGCTAATTCCATATAATTTTTGCAAATGATTTGTAAACCGTGTGTGGGAATCCTATCACCAATTTTTGGTATTGTTACTTATTTTTCATCAATCTCTAAATGGGTCTTGCGGGTACAGTATGGGTACCGACATCGATATTTACTTATCACGTATAATGATTATTCGTGAACATGCTAAGCTCACGTTTAACTGTGGCAAAATAACCTCAAACTGTGTTTATGGAACATAAAATGCATATCCAGAAATCATAGAACACTGGCTGGGAGGACATGATAATGTGTTAAAAGACCACATACAAGAAAAGATGAGAAATGACCTTGGACACATGGCATGCCTGATGGTTGAATTGAACTGAAGGAACAGGAGTCTAAGAATGGGTAAAGACTGACTACACAAGAGAACATAGGGGTAATTAGATATGGTGAAAGGAATAACCTGGATCTGGTTCTTGCTGTGTACCAAACTAAAAACACAAGACATAAACCTCTATGAGCATTGAAGTGTATGCATTAGCAAAGGCGAAGGTCCAGACGATGAAGATTGTAACTGGGAAACAGGTCCTTGTATGTTTCAATACTATTTTATACAGGCTGGAGACAAAGAGAAGAGTGAAGAGGAGGAGGGGTTGGAAATATAGAGCTAAAAGAGTGAGAGTCTTTGAGAATTGCAGTAGGAAAAAAATTATTGCAAATGCCATAAAATGGACTCTCACATGGAGATATATAACAAAATAAACGATTATATGATTACATTCTACTTTTAGGAAAACCCATGCTTTGCATTGTGAAATAGTTTTGGATTTAATCATTAAAGCAACATAACTATTATAGGCCAAACTACTGACTGTGCCTTTGATGGCCTCTTCACCATCCACCGCACTGGGAGGCGAGCTCTAATGGTAAATGAAAAAGTCATAAAGAGTTCTCTATGAGAGGCAATCTATGATCATTAATGTAAAGGTGGAGTTAGAGCCTCTATCACTCGCACAACCGCAGTCACACCCTCATATGGATAAGGTTAGGTCCATATAAAGCCCATGTTGAAGGTGCTGTAAAGGGATTGCACTCCATGTCTGGCACAATAATACAGCACTTCAATATGGTAAATTGAATCCTTTATCACCAGAAAAGAGCTGGTGCTAATTTCACAGTTTTGTTTTTTAAACTTCATAATTAGTGTCAGTTTGTGGGTTGAACAGCAATCATTACGCAGTTATATCGTCATGTGTATACTACTATAAGGAAAAAAAACTGGGTTTTTTTTGCCCCGATCTCCATATCTAACTATCAATTGGCAACAATAGATATTCTAATCTAGAATGTTTGTCTGATGATATCAGCCAGGGATTTGAGATCTATTGTGACAACATTCCCTGGGGATGGCCTCTTTAAGATGTTCCAGTAGAATCCATGCATGCTTTGCAATTTTTACATTAAAAGGATGCGCTTTTACATGTCAGGAAATCTTATAGAAACGCTATTTTTGCATGACACTCCCCATTCTAAACTAAACTCTGCTTCCCTGATTAATTAATCTTATGTTTTCTCTACTTTTGCTACTGCTCTCTTTCATAATGTTTTGAGTTATGGCATGATCTATCTTAAAGCATTCCGCTGTCCTTGGGCCTGTTCCATGCTTTAGAAATACTACAATTAAATAAAGAAAATAAGAGTATTACTCCATAGTGATATCTGATCCTAGCATATTCACAGGTACTCATTATGGAAAAAAGGAGTAATTGGTGTCCGGTACTCGAAGAGTAAAGCTTCAATCTCATTTAGAGTTTCTTGGGGAGTAATAATAATCCACATTTGTAAAGCGCATAATCACCCATTAGGGTCTCTAGGCGCCGTCGGGAAGATTAAGCAAGCTATTGCCCAGAGTCACATGGTGCTGGGCTAATCTGCCGCCGGTGCCGGGGTTTGAACCGTGATCCCCAGATTCTGGAGTCAGTCGCCCTAGCCGCGGCGCCACACCTCTTCATTTTGAAAGGAGTGAGTAATAGTACCACAAATTGATCATATTCTCCCCATTCTTCCTCAGGCGACACTGTGTGTATGATGGGTTGACTATACTGAAGGATCGGGAGTCACGAAGAATTGATAAGGGCCACCTAAACCGGAGAACTGAGGAATGAATAGATAATGTGAAGGAAGTATCCTGGAACGGTTCTCACTATGGTCCAGAATCACTACTCAAGGGGTAAGCCTTTTGAGCTTTGAAATGAGTTCATCATCAAAGCCAAGAAGGTCCAGGAGGTACAGAATTTAACTAGAAAATTGATTCATAGTCTGTTGTAGATGATGGAGAAAATGTCTCTTTAGGTCTCGCTTTTTGTGAAAAGCATGAGTGGCTCAAACCAAACAGGCCACTCCATCATTTTTCACAAATGTCTCTCATTCGCTGAATACCCAAACCTCATTGAGTGATGTTTAATTCCTCCATTGTCTGGTCCAGCTTCTGGCTGGCAACATTAGAAGAAGGTGGCTGGGAGAAACCAACACTAACTAACATTTACAAAGACAAATTTATGTGTATTCATAATTTTACACTTCAATACCTCTACACAATAGAACTTTATCAGCTGTGACCTTTTCGTCATTGGTGGTGAAACCATGGGTGGTAGCCAAAAGACAATTTTGAAAAATGAATGGATAAAGATTCTTCCATAAAATATTAAACTGATGGGAAATGGACAACTGTGTGAGACCTAAAGAACATACTCTGTATATAAATTGTTTTTCAAAATAGCAGGTGTCCGCAAATGTCTATGAAACTCCGGAGAATTCTCGTAGACTGGGAATGAAGAGTTGAAGTGGGGATACATGAGGCAAATGGGTAGAGATTGCGAATATAGAACTTAAGGGGGAGAGTCTTCAGAGCTGTAAGAGGGAGAAAATAAGCAAGAGTGACCCTGAGTGTCCGACCATATGGAGATGGTTAACACGTTCACTAACTTTATGCTATTAGGGGGGGTTTAATTTTAAAATGGTGTGAAATACAATTGAATTATTTACAGTGTCCATGCTGGTTTCTTCACTTTTTACAGCACTGTGAGGCAGGTTCTAATGGGAAAAAAAGTCAGAAAGAAAGAAAATGTATGATCTAAAATGTAGAGCTCTCTCATTTGCAATGTTTGCCTCAATAGCCCACAGAACTGCTATGAAACAGCCATTAAAAAGGTAATATCCGAGTAAATGTGATGTTTATCATACCTTAAGGGGATTGCTGCATATTTGAAATGTTTTCGCTATTTAACATGAGGTTGTACTTTATTTATATTCAGCAATACAGCATTGCCAAGCTGGGCCTTTATTTTACAGCGAGAACAGTGTATTTATGGTTTGTGCATGTTGTAGGAGAGTAGAGTCTGCTTCCTATGGTCACCCCCACTTTTTGCTGTGATTCTCTGTTTTTTCGACTTTAATGTGGCTGTGGGCCTGCTAATCAGACCCACAGCCCAGCTGCTCTCTCTCTAAATTGATGCCATGCACTTTAGGTGCATACCAGATTGGTTACTGTGCCACCCTTGTGAGCCGCTGTATAGTGTACCATAGGTACCCAGGGCATAGGTGCTCCCTAGGCCTACCAGGAGCTGCAGCATGTATTGTGCCACACCTGGTTTGCCTTCCAAACTGACACCACAGGTCTGTTCACACACCCTGGGTAAGGTGGTGCAATCACCCCTTACTTAGATATAGTATACCTATATCTACCTTTACATATAGACACATATACACCTATAAAGGAGAGGAGTTGGCCTAACGGTTAGGGCGCTCGACCTCAGACCTGGGGATCTGGGTTCAAGTCTCGGTAACGACGCCAAAACCTCCTGTGATTATGTGCAAATCATTTGATCTCCCCATGACTAAAATGAATGTGTGTCCAACCTCATTTAACATTACAGGATGCTATGTAAAGCGCTCCGATACCCGGTACGGGTCTAGTTCGCGCTATATAAAACTCTGCAAAAAATAAAAAAGTTTTTTAAAAATCCACTCCTATGGTAACCCTCGACAATCCTGGAGGCAGAGTGCTTGGTATTATGTGAGATCGTACCCTAGCATGAGCTGACCCCCTCTGAAGCTTTCGGAACAATCTCCTTATAGCTGTTCTATGATATAGCCTTACCATATACTCTTAAGTGCATTTTAATCCTCGCAGTTAATGCTAACTTTGGTTTGGCTTTATCAAAACATGTTGTGTAAGGTGTCAAACACTTTGGAATACTACCCCCGCCAATTCTAGAGGCAGGGGTTTCATTCCACCCTTCTAGAGGGAAAAGATATGTGTGTTACTGCTTTACCCCGGTTGTAGTTAAACAGATCCTCAGCATCACAAAATGGATGCTGCTGCCACAGACACGAGTCTGACCTCCTGATGCTGGACGAAACTCCAGCAGGGGAGGGACCAACAGCAACTTTGCCGGTCTGCAGTTTCAAGGCTCCCGTCGGAACCCTAAGAGTCTGCGATGCAAGAACTGGACTTCCAGACTTCTCTGACCCGACCCACATCCACAGCAAACCTGAGACCCGTGGCGGACACGAGAGACGTGGGACCGGACATCTTGGACATCCTACGTTTTGCTAACTGCACTCCTTTCCTGAAGCCTCAGTAAGATGTGCATTGGGGTACAAGAATCCCCAGCCCGAGCATCATCTGTACTGAAGCCCAGGCCCCCCACACTCCGCGAGTGTGCCGTGGGCCCCGCCTTCACATTTTTGCTTGATACGTCTTCCCGGCTCCTTGCCTGTTGGCTAGTGAGCCCCCCGAAGATGCCATCCTGAAACTACTTTGCTTTCCTGGTTGCTCCAGGCTTGCTCCAACTCCCCTCCAAAGGAGAAGTGCCACAGACCTTGCTGGTTTGCAATAGAGCCAATCTTAACATCTTGCGTGGGTTGCGGTTGCCAAGGCTTGTTGGGTCAAATCCGGATACGGACCCTGCAGTCATCTAGATCCATTATGGCACAGCTCGAATCCAGCTCCTGATCATTGTCGATGCCTCCTGGACCTCGTGGCTGAAGAGACAAACTCACCTTCTTCACCTTAAAGCACCCGACATCGCCTGGTTCCTTCCTGGTTCCTTCCTGGTCACTGGCTAGTGACCCAGACTCTGTCCCCTCTGCTTTCAGGTTCTTCACATCTCTGATCCACCCTTGGATCCACCGGACACTTTTCCTCTGGTCGCCTGTAGCACTTCTTTGCAGCTCTCCATAGAAAACGACGACGAAACCCGACATGAAAAGACATCTATGCATCCGGCTTCCCTGGGTGAAGTAACTCGAGTACTCTGGTGCTCCCATGGGTCTTGACTCTCAAAGTATCCTAGTTTAAAAGGGTTCCATCCAAGTCCATCCGGAAGTGTCCTTAATCTTTAACTTTGGAACTTTTACGAACACCATAGAAAGTCAATGGGAACCAGCGCCTGTGTTTAGACACTGCACGCGGCTCCTGTGGGTCTCCTACTTCCTAACATCTGATTGGTTAGTGTAGCCCCAGCGATTCTACAGGCCCTAGGCCTGCTTTCTAACTCTCACGTGGTACTTATACAACTTTCTTAGTATATGGTTAGTGAGGCCCTTAGGGCATAACATATACTGTGCAACTTATTGTGTATTAACTGTGTGATTTGTATTGTATTTTTACCTTTGACCTCATAAAGAGTGCAGAGGGGTTGTGTTTAGATTAAATACATATATATTTGATATATACCTTGTGTGGTGTCCTTTCATTTTGTATTCAAGGGATTATGTATGGTAAAACAACTTGCTTAACTCGCCTACTGAAGTCTTAGCCTGAAGACTGCTGGTTCATGCTACCACTAGGATAGCTTTCTATAAGGTTGACTTTACAATCACGATCAATAAGGGTCGATTAGACTGCTGCACGGTGCCCACTATCATATGCCAGGCTAACTTCTCACACATGTCAGTTCCCATTTTAATATAAAATCATAGCAACAGTAAGAATGCCAGGTGTGGGAATGGTATGAGCAATTTGTGGTACTATTAGACACTCCAATGAAACTCTAAGTGAGGTTGAGGCTATATTCTGTGAGTACCAAACACAAATAATTCCTTATTGTCCATAATGAGTACCTCTGAATACGGTAGGCTCAGATATTACTATGGAAGAATACTCTGTCGTGTCTGTCTGTGATTGCTCTTCTAAGGTGTTGTATAGTGCTCCATCATTTTGCCTTGACACGGGCCTTAAGGCCTGGCCTTACCCCTTTGGGGTGAAACTTTCTATCAGTGATAACCCCAAGGTAAACCCCCAGAGAGGGTGAAAACAGCACAGCAGCAGCCAGCCATACCGAGGAGTCACCAGGTTGCATCGGAGGCCATTCACTTTAGTCACTGCCAGGTAAGTTGCACACACCTTGCACCTTCAAATGTCTACAAATTATTCCACCTTGAGAGGCAGCTTGCAACATATCGCACCAAGGGATGTGTCTGTTGAGGGTGAGATCTATACACTTCGGGCGTGGCGCTGCTTATTGCAACATACAGTCAGGCTGGATCACAGTGCCTCAGGGGCCCCCTTATAAATCCACTGCACCTGAGCCAATCTTATCCTTGCCAGTTGCGGGGTATGTGTACTCTTGGCCAACCGGTGTCCCACTATAGTGAATAAGGCACCGCCGATGCAGTCACCCTCATTGGCAGCATATAGGCCCCTGGCACAGCCATAGAACTTAATCTGGCAAATCCTCCTAGGCCAAATTAGCAAGGTAAATCAGCAGGGCCATTGCAGCCCCTCCTCACTCCCTGGGGAGCCACCACTATGGGCCATATGTAGGTGGGGTATTACAGGTCGGTAACAGTGAAATTCATTAAATTTCACCGTTACCGACCGGTATTTAGGGATTTGAGATGTAGGTGGCAGGAAATAAGGATTCAGTAATTTACCGTATCGGTAATTTAAGGAATCGGTACATTACTGAATCCTTAAAATACCGAATCGGTAAATGAGAGAATCTTAATATCCAATGAAGGGAGCACTCAAGTGAGTGCATTTTCCATTTAAGGATTTGTTATTTACCACCAACTACAAGTTGGTGGTAAATATCGAAAACTTTAAAAAAAGCTATTTTGCGCTTTTTTTAATGTGCCCTGTGGCAGACAGGGCATGTATGTGTGCCACGTGTGCACACATGCACGATTCAGGGGTGCAACAGTCTGTCAATGTGACACCCTGCCACCCTTGATATGCTCCCCCTATTACCGATTCAGTATTTACCGAATTGGTAATACTGAATGGCTTCCCATTCATTCCTATGGGCCACAAGGCCCATAGGAATGCATGGGAATTACCGAATTGGTAAATACGGAATCGGTAATACCGAATATTACCAATTCGGTAAAATGTACTGAATTATTACCTACATACTATTTACCGATTTTCAAATACCGAATCAGTAAAATTTGTATTTTAAAAATCGGTAAATAGTGATTACCTACTTATGGCCCTATATCTTCAGCACCAATGGAGCAGTCCAATGCTCCATTGTGCAGCCGAATCCCTGGCGGCTCCAGCCACCAATGAGGGCCAACCACGCCCAAAGGAGAAAGGGACGTTGGCTTCACGAAGCCCCGGCACCAGCTGAGCACTAGGTCGCGACCTCCAGGCCCCACACTGCAACTCCAGGACAGGCCACAATGCGTCTCAGGAGTCGGCAGCCACACATGCACCACAACCAGCCCCAGTGACAGCCGTCCTGCGCCACCAGGGTCGCGGCACCAGTCTGATGCTCCTTAGGTACGTGCCGGGCATAGGTTCCACAGTGCCCTCAAGTGAGGTAGGCCCCTTGAGGTTGCCTACCACCCCACAATTGGCCTCCACTGCCGAAATCCAGTCAATTGCAGTTTGGGGGATAGAGAAGGAATCCCCAGTCGATCCCACCCAGGAAACAGTGTACATCAGCCAATTTTAGACAGGATTGTGTAGAATATTGACGAGGCCCGAGAAGAGCCCCTCAAGAAGGCGTACCGTCGCCCATGCTCAATGGCCATGCCCCCAGTACATACTACATCCTTACCGTGCTGAATACATTTACTGCACTTTTTCCTTGTCAGACATGTGGATTTTTCACTATACCTATGACCTCGGTGATCTAACATTAAAGGCAGCACTCTGAAAATTGTTCCACACCTACTTGTAAATGCTGATTGATAAGTGTTATTGACACTCGTGCCTTTGTTGATACAATTCTTTTCAATTATCCTGTTTCTAGACATACTATAATTTAAATAGGATTTGCTCAAATAGCTGCTGCACACTTCTTAGCTTTTAAAGAGACTAGTTTTCATCAATGAAGCATACTTACAAATTACTTTATTATCATCTGTACTGCACATCTCAACAAAACTTTATGACAGATGTCAATAGGACTAGCTTAAAACAATGCAGGAACACATATTCATATAGATATGCTCCTTTTATCAGAAACATTTATTGTGCAAGTCTTGACAAAGTGGGGGTCTTTGTCACAGAGTTTCTAAAACACTTGCTACCTTAGCTGAGCCTGCTTCTAAGCATTACTAATTTATTTTTACAGACAAGAGAATAAAGAACTAAGAGGTTGTGAGGCATAAGAATCTATTTCCTTCTACTTCAATAATCAAGTTATTACCTTTGCACACTTGACTCGCTAAAGTTAGCGATTGCAAGCAGAGAAGTCATACTCCAGGGTGTAATAGAGAGACTGCGACTCAGATGCAGCATAGCATAATATTGTCAAATCTGTGTCTCTTATAGAGACTAGGGGCATCATTTAGAGGCACGACTGGCTTTAGCACTGGTGGCGCCCAGTTTGACAGTGTTTGTTGGCACCCTCCATTGACCACCTCCGCCACAGGTTTTCTCACTATCCCCCTTTAAACCCTTGGGCGCGGCCGCGATTCTGCGCCTGTGCGGCACTTTTATTGAGTGGGCGGGTTCTTGACAGCCCCCAGCCGTCATCAGCACACGCCCACCGTGGTGCATGACGGCCGGGGGCCGTCATCAGCATGGAAGGGGTTAACAGTGCCCCTCAAGTCCCCATAACCACTCTCTCTCAGATGCATTTAATTTTTTTTTTAGCACCACTCATACCAATGTAAGGTGTCAAAACACAGTACATCACACACACACACACACATTACACAGACAAAATCAATCATACTTGTGTAAATTAGGGCCACATGCAACAAAGTCCGGTTTTGCGATTCCTTATTTGCGATTTTTAGGGAATCGCAAATAAGGAATCGCAAAATGGGATGCATGATTAAAATCACATAATATTTGCGATTCGGTAAAAATCCCAATTTTTACTGAATCGTAAATATTATGCGAATTCTAATTTGCGATTTTGCAATTCCCATTGATTCCTATGGGCCAAAAGGCCTATAGGAATCAATGAGAAGGCATTCACATTTTGCGAATTTCAAATAGCGATTCGCAAAATGTGAATGCAATTTCAAGGGTGCAGGGGGGGTTCAAAGAACCCCTCCCTGCACCCCTGAAATTGAACTGTAAGTTCAATTTACACACACACATGATCCAAGGACATGTGTGTGTAAATGAAAACTTTCAAATATGCAAATAGTGCATGTTTGAAAGTTTTCGGTAAATTAGCATGAAGTTCAACTTCATGCTAATTTACCCCTTCCAAATTGCGAATTCGCAATTTCAAAGTAATCATGCATTGCATTTAAGAAATCGCAAAATTGTGATTTCTTAAATGCAATCGCAATTTAAGAAATCGCAACAAAATTGCGATTTCTTAAATTGCGAAAATAGCAAAATGCTTCATGCATCCCACAAACGGGATTTGCATTAGCAAACGGACGAATTTTGCGATTCGCACCGTTTGCGAACGCAAAAACCCTTGATGCATCTGGCCCTTAGTGTATAGGAAATATTACATAAGACAGAGGACAATAAGCTGCAAGAGTCAAATATCATCCATACTGGCGGACAGTATAGTTTAAGAGTGCTTGGTCTGGAGAAGCACAAACACCTAATCTAAAATGTAACACCATGGTTGTGGGTTCTCTTTAATAATAAGAATTGATTTCTAACCAAATGAACCCTTTACCCAACATTAGGATAATGAAAAACTGAGGACAAAATCATAACACTCTAACATATACCCTGCAGTTTGCATGCAGCTCTTTGATGACAGTTAATAGCTCACTGTTCCATGTTAGGAATATAATGTACAAACTGCAAGAAACAAAGGATCTCTCTGACTAAAGCAACAACCCACAGACTTACTTACATTATACGCACTTGATCTGCATGATATACGTTCTTTGCAGCAGGCACATCAACCCTCTGTACTACCTTACGATGAGTCCACCTTCCACTAGACAAAACTGTGATCTATCTCAAGAAAGAACATTAATCAGGGGAGCTGTCTAGACATTTTTATTGTTGCCTGAAAATTGCTGGAGCAAGGAACGCAGCAGGAGGTGCTTGTAAAACCATAATATTCTTACAAAAACGGTGCCCCCCCCCAGCTCGGTTTAGAGGGCAGTATGGAGCAAAAGCCTCAAAATAACTCCATCTCTCACAGTCCACACCGTGTTCATGCTTTGCGCATCCTATATCCACCTTCATTTACCTTTACCCTGAGCCCCACCCTGCTGGGATCAGTGCAGCATCGCTAAAATCCATTGGCAAAGCCAACAGGACCCAAAGACAAGACCTATTGACTTTTTCATCATCGCTAAAACCCATTGGCAAAGCCAACAGGACCCAAAGACAAGACCTATTGACGTTTTCATCATCGCTAAAACCCATTGGCAAAGCCAACAGGACCCCGAGAGAAGACCTATTGACGTTTCCAATGCCCGTTAACTGATTTCCTCAATATTTTGCTGTTCTATAGAAAAAATACCAGCTTAGGCTGCTTTTTGAACTTTTTGTTCTGGCATGGCCTTAAAAAGAGTGCCAGGGGGATGAGAAAAATTACCTGGTGGCAATCCTACCTATGGTTATCACTCCTTGCTTAGACACAATCGAAGACATTTGGACAATTGTCTTGTGCAGCAACTGCATTTTATGGTCATATCTTCACCAGATGCTCAAACTGTCGGAAATGTGTTCAAAGGATATGCTTGTGAAGTTATTTAACACTGTGAGCCATGAAATAACTAAACAGCTCACACGGGAAACCAGGCAATTAGCTCATAGAGAAGATGGCTGCTATGACGCTTTGCAATGCTGCCACTTGATATGTTAACACCATTCTGTGACTCACGGCACTAATCTAATGATGCTGAGCTATGGTGATATTGTGAAGTGTCCTGAAGTCCATTGCGTAAGGCAGGATCGCACACAGCAGGCGTATATTGTTTGTGTGCTGCTAGCTGATATTTAAATTACTTATCAGCAATTCCGCTGCTCTCCCTCTTTCCAGTTACCTCAATAAGACCATCATTACTAGCTAAAAATGTACGGTTAGAGTTAAAGCCCCATAGAATGGGCAATTATCACATGAAACTGATTTTTCCACTCACCAAATCCATACAGATTTAACAATATAAAGCATAAATGTACTGTGTACCTGGTGTGAGTAGTGGTAAATGTATGCAAGGACTACTGAGTGGGTGGGGTGGGGAAGGGGAAGGTATGTCAAGGAGAGCATTCATGACTTGCCCCTGTCAAAGAAACAAATCACTGGGAATTAGGACTGGCTGCTGCGGCAAAACCCTCATGGGATTTGACCATGCAGAATTAAAGCCCTATAACATCATGTTTCATTCTTCTACACCTGAAGGAAACAAGGCCGCCACCCGCCTCCAGGCCTCAACCCAGTCGTCTCCAGGCCGCAGCCCACTCCCTCCATCGTCTCATGGTGCAGCACGCGCGCAACTGGTAATGGAAATAAATGCGACGGATGGACACGGCATACCAACCCCATTCATCTCTGTACCATTCGCTGGAGTATGTAAAGTGTCACTGTTATGTCCCATTAAAGCCTCCGTAAATACATGTCTTGTCTGAGATCACAGCGGCGGCAGACTGCTGCGCAGTGACTGAGGCGCCGAGCTCTGCCCCAGTGGCGAGGGTGCCAATGAGCTCTTTAGCATTAAAGGCGGCCGGATTGAAGGCGCTGATAGTGCATCCAACACACTTTCTATTTATACACCGCCAGTAACACCGGGCACTGAAAGCAGAAGCGACAGAGCTGTCTGCAGAGCCCGGGGCGGACCTGGCTCCGGCTCATTATGGCGAGGAGCACAGGGTGCGCCGTCTGCAGGCCTGAGCCCTGGACGGAGTGTGAGGGGAGGGGGGCACTGGCAGGGGAGGAGGGGGCTTTGAGAGAGGCAAGAGCAGTCTCTGTCACTTAACACAACTGCATGACTCAGAGGAGGCTCCGAGGCTTCACCTGCAGAGGAAACTGAGAATACAGAGGCAGCTTTCGTAAAAAAAAACAGCTGGACACAAAACTCTTTTGTTTCATTTAATAGACAGTGTTATTTTATCCATAAGAATGTGGGCCTCTTAGTTCAGGAATGGCAGTATCCCCAGGACGGTGGTGCGGCAGAAATGGTCTAAATTCATGTTTTAAAACTATCACTTTGAATAAGAACTTCTCAGTGAAGTGATCTATAACGTGACATATTTATGGCGAAGCCTCCAAATGTTAAACGAGAGAACAATCACCGCCGCAGCCCGGAGGAAAACACCGGAACCAGATGTCAGGCCCGCCGCCTGGTTGTGGGCGGGGCCGGGAAGAGGTGTGTTCGCTCCCACTGCCTTGCGGAAGCTTTGCCTGTTGTCCTCCTCCGGTCTCCCGAGTCGTGAGGGAGACCGGAGATGCCGTGCCAGCCAGGGTGGGGGGGGGGCCCGTGCAGAAGAGGAAGCCCCCGCTGGAGAAGGAGAGATCGGCCCGCCGCCGAGCGCCAGAATGTCCGTGGTGGCCTCGCAGTAGCACGTGGGGGCTGCGTATCACTAAAGTATGTATGCGGCGGCCGGGGGCGCTTCTGTGTATGCGGCGGGGCGGGGCGGGCGGGGGGTGGTGTCTCTGTATGTGTGCATGCGTGTGTGTAGGTGCGCTCCTGCGTGTGTGCGACGGCGGGGGAGGGGGGTGCGTGCGTGTGTCTGTGTGTGTGTGTGGGCCTTCCTGCCTGCGTGTGCATGTGTGTGTCTGTGGCAGGGGACATGCACGGCGCCGGGCTGGGCGTGCGTGCTCACGAGGTCAAATCTCCGGCAGGAGAAGCTCGTGACAGTCTGCTGTCCACATTCCCCCAAAAGTGATTACATAAGTTGTCTCGCCCTAGACAGCAAAGCTTCGCTTTTCTTTCGTCTAGGCGAGACCTAAAAATATAAAAATGGAGACAGCTTTAGTGCTGCCTCACTAATCCAAATAAGCATTTGCAATGCAATAGGTCTCGCATTAGGAAAGTTTGATCTATTGGTATTGTAAATGACACATTTTTTATTTATGTGTTGGTTTTCAAAATAGCTAAATTAATAGCTTTGTTATTTATAATGCCAATAGTTATAACTTTCGTAAATGTGACACCTATAGCATTTGTAATGCAATATGTGTTGTATTTACGTGACTTAGATGTATTGATATTACAAATACCAATGGCTTTATTTTTTTTTAATAATGAACACTTAAATAAAAGTTATTGTAATTTATAATGGCAATAGCATACACTTTTTGTAAATAACTTTTGTGAAGATTATGTTCAGTGTATTTTATTGTGACAAAAATCCAAGAACAGAGTGAAATATTAACTTATTTTTGTGACATTTGTAATAAAACTTGAAACATTGAGAGAACATATTTGAACCAGTTGTTGTTAAATGGTTGCACAGATTGATGCTGTGGTGGCGCTGAGTGATGTTGTGGTGCCCCTGAGTGATGCTGTGGTGGTGCTGAGTGATGCTGTGGTGATGCAATAGATAGATAGAGTGAGTGCGATAGATGGATAGAGTGAGGGCGATAGAGTGAGGGCGATAGATAGATAGAGGGAGGGCGATAGATAGAGTGAGGGCGATAGATAGATAGAGGAAGGGCCATAGATAGAATGAGGGTGATAGATAGATAGAGGGAGGGCGGAGGATAGAGTGAGGGCGATAGATAGATAGATAGATAGATAGATAGATAGATAGATAGATAGATAGATAGATAGATAGATAGATAGATAGATAGATAGATAGATAGATAGATAGATAGATAGATAGATAGATAGATAGATAGATAGATAGATAGATAGATAGATAGATAGATATAGATAGAGTGAGTGCGATAGTTGTTATGCTATGTTTTGTTGTGTTTTGTTATGATATGCCATGCTATGCTTTGTTTTGTTATGCCATGCTTTGTTTTGTTATGCTATGCTATATTTCGTTGTGTTTTGTTATGCTATGCTATATTTTGTTTTGTTATGCTGTGCTTTGTTATGCTATGCTATGTTTTGCTTTGCTATTCGATGTTTTGTTATGCTATGTTTCGTTGTGTTTTGTTATTCTATGCTATGTTTTGTTCTGCTATGCTGTTTTGTTGTGTTATGCTATGCTTTGGTTTATTTTGTTATGCTATGCTATGTTTTGTTATGCTATGTTTTGTTGTGTTTTGTTATTCTATGCTATGTTTTGTTATGCTATGCTATGTTTTGTTGTGTTATGCTATGCTTTGCTTTATTTTGTTATGCTATGCTATGCTATGTTTTGTTACGCTATGCTATGTTTCGTTGTGTTTTGTTATTCTATGCTATGTTTTGTTCTGCTATGCTGTTTTGTTGTGTTATGCTATGCTTTGGTTTATTTTGTTATGCTATGCTATGTTTTGTTATGCTATGTTTTGTTGTGTTTTGTTATTCTATGCTATGTTTTGTTATGCTATGCTATGTTTTGTTGTGTTATACTATGCTTTGCTTTATTTTGTTATGCTATGCTATGTTTTGTTACGCTATGCTATGTTTTGTGATGCTATGCTATCTTTGTTATGCTATGCTTTGTTTTACTATGCTTTGTTTTGCTAGGCTATGTTATGCTATGCTATGTTTTGTTGTGTTTTTTTATGCTATGCTGTTGTGTTGTGTTTTGTTAAGCTATGCTTTGTTATGTTAGGTTTTGTTTTGTTATGCTATGTTATGCTATGTTTTGTTATGATATGCTTTGTTTGTTATGCTATGTTAGCTATGCTATGTTTTGTTATGCTATGCTATGTTTTGTTATGCTATGCTATGTTTTGTTGTGCTTTGTTATGCTACGCTATGTTTTGTTATGCTTTCCTTTGTTTTGTTATGCTATGCTATGTTTTGTGATGCTATGCTATGTTTTGTTATGCTATGCTATGCTTTGTTTTGTTATGCTATGCTATGTTTTGTTGTGTTTTGTTCTGCTATGTTTTGTTATGCTATACTATGTTTTGTTATGCTATGCTATGTTTTGTTTTGCTATGCTTTGTTTTGCTATGCAATGTTTTGCAATCCTGGTGTGTGTGTGGTTATGTGTGTGTGTGGTTGTGTGTCTGTGTGGGGTTGTGTGTATGTGTGTGTGGGGCTGTGTGTGTGTGGTTTTGTGTGTGGGGTTGTGTGTGGGGGGTTGTGTGTGTGGGGGGTTGTGTGTTGGGTTGTGTGTGGGGTTGTGTACACAGATAAAGTCAGCAGGGGGGCGGTCGTGGCTCCGTGCAGGTCCCAATCACGACACTGGGTGAGAGGCCATCATGGCACTGTGTGGGGAGGGCAGTTGCAGCTGCCAGCCATGCAGAGAAGGAGAATGCAGGCATGAAAAAATGATGTGCCACCGATGTGTACAGAGCCATCAGGGCACTTGAAAGGTAGTTGGGTAGCACACGAAAAGGCAGGCCGTCCCGTCAGCATCCAGATCAGTGTGCGAGCAAAGATTGGACAGCTACCAAAGCCAATGTGCAAGCTGATGCACTGGATATGATGTCATGTTCCGGCAATATTGATATAATGTCGGGTAAAGCGAGTAATGCTGAGTTCAGAAACTTTGTAAAGCTGCCCTAAGAAAAACACGGGAAGGATATCAGCGTCTTCTCATGCTGAAAACTGAACGCCTTATCCCAGAGTTCGAAGAGAAGGCAGAGTCTTTCGATTATGCGGATTCGTGCTGTCAGGAAACGCTTAATTAGGAGGAGCGTGACCTCGGGCTGAAGCTACGATGGAAAAGGGGAGCCAAAAGGAATGAATGGCAGCACATCCTCGTGCTTATAAAAAAAAAAAGGCAAACACGAAGTAATAACAACAAGCTCTCGGCATTGTGTGGTGGGGCGGGGGAGTGGCATTGCGTGGCGGGGGCGGGGAGGGGACTTATTTCCAGGAGCGCGCTTTAGAGTGGGATCACGGAGTTCCAGTAAAGCCCAGCTGTAACTACTAAAAGAGAACTGAAAGACGTGTAGCGCAAACTCGCGCTGAGTTACTGGGATTCAAGAAGCCACACAAAAACAGAAAAAAAACACTGGAAGGTTATCAGCGTCTTCTTGTGCTGAAAACTGAACGCCTGATCCCAGAGTTCGAGTAGAGGGCAGAGTCTTTCGATAATGGGATAATGGGGATTTGTGCAGTCAGGAAACGCTTAATTAGGAAGAGCGTGACCTTGGGCTAAAGCCATGACGGAAAAGCTTGTGCATAAATTGTGTGAAGTGTGTGCCACGAGTGAAGGGCTCTATTACATTTAAGCCCTGCGGTGGTGTGAATTGGGAGCCACACTAAATGGAAAGTGCTGCTCTGAATGTTAAAGAAGCTCTCGGCATTGCTGTGGCGGGGGGGAAGCACATTCCTTTGAAGTCTGATGCAGAGGCTCAGACAAATGGTGTGCGATGTGCATGGTGATGTGCATGCGTCTGGCTCACATGCACTGTACCTAATCCGCAGTTTGGGTAGACTTTTGAAAGCCTTACTATAATCTCGCCAAACAAGCAGTGCTAAAGCAATGCTGTAGGCGAGGGCTAAAAACCAAACAAGCACAATTAGTGGAGATTATTAGGTGTTTCAACACCCTTACCACACCAGCATGAACTCCCCCATGTCTGCAGGACTTGCTGATTTCTCCTGGAATAATCGGCTCTGTGATGAGAACGGAAGTGACCTACATAGTCCCTCTTGTTTCAACATCACAACAATAATTCTTATGGAATACACACTTGCTATTTCCTCATTTGAATTGGAATTGTTGCTCCAATTATTGCTTCTTATACAGTTTGAAGGGGCCACTACCCCACTAAGCCTTGAAAGACGTTTATGTATAATTCCAGAAGCTCGTTATCTTCCTACCTGCCACATGTGTATGATGCTGTTGGATTCCTGACAGCGTTCCTTGTGATGGATTTAAGGGACCTTTTCTGGGTGTAACAGGTACTTCAGAAGGACCATCATCTTAAATAGGGCTATTCTTTCCAGCATGTTCAGCAAGAGGTTAGTCCACAGGCCTGTCATATTTATTGTAATAAATGGAAAAAGAACAGATGGTGGCGGAATGCTGAACAAATCAAACATTCACCCCCAGACACAGATCAGGGTTAAATTCCTCATTTTTTTGCTCATGCCCACCATGCCATTCCAGGTTGGACCAAGCCATATGCAAAATAGTCTTGACCCTGCTCCACATGGGAACAGTCCAGCCCAATCTGCCAGGCTTGGTTCTCTCTGGACCTGAAACAGGCATCCTGGGACTGTTTTGAAGGTATCACCCCTCATCAGCCAGGCTAGCTTAAATCCAGTGGCTTAGCAAGCACGGGGCCCACATCTGGACACACATGAAACAATGGGATTGCTGTCGACGTTACAACCCTATGTGTATGTGTTAGTAGTTAGACATCACAACCGGTCTTCTTCAGGACTTGGCATTCATGAGTTTTGGGAAGTCTGTGCCTTTGGATATAATTCTAAATTACTTGGGGACCAGGAAGAACGTATTCCTCATAATTATTGCTGTATGTAATACAGCCTTTGTGTTGAGATTTGGAAAGTGATCTCACTTGTTGAATTTTGGACACATGATTACGGATACTTACAGATCCGTGTGTGGACTCCATCCTGGCTCGGAGGAATTCTTTTCCTATGAATCGTACAGCATTTAGTCTACATCCCCTAATTCTGAGGAAGACCCGCTGTGATGTCTTACTACTACTACATACACACAGAGTTGAAACGTCGACGGCAAACCCATTGTTTCATGTTCTCTGTCAACCATCTTAAAGGAGTGCAAATGATGATTTAGGATGTTGATGAACTGTGGATATGAAGGAGAACAGACATTTTTTGTAATATTTCTATGTATGTCATGTGTAAATCAGTCTGTGTCACATTGTGTAATGTTAAACTTATTATTTCACTGTATGTCACTTTATCACTAAGTCACGTAATTTGGGGCCAGATGTAGGTAGGTCGGTAACGGCCGAAAATCGGTATTTTCGGCCGTTACTGACCGGTATTTCAGAAATGGTATGTAGGGGCATTATTTTACAGAATCGGTAAATTTACCGATTCGGTAAATTTACCGATTCTGTAAAATACCGAATCGGTATTTTTACCGATTCGGTAAATCTCAGATGTAGGTGGGACTCTTCTGAGTACCAAAGGCCCTACAAATTCGGTATTTTAACACCCAATCCAATTGGGTGTTAAAATACCGAATTCAGGTGTGCATGCACTTGTGTGCATGCACACCTAGCCATGTGACAGACAGACATGCCCTTAGGGCATGTCTGTGTGCCACATGGCGCACATGCCTATTTTTGGGGTGCCAGAGGGTGTCAAAGTGACACCCCCTGCACCCTTGCAAAAGTCGGTATTTACCGATTCGGTAATTACCTAATCAGTATTTCCCATTCATTCCTATGGGCTTCACAGCCCATAGGAATCAATAGGGAATACCGATTCGGTAATTACCGAATCGGTAAATACCGAATTCAAACGATTCGGTATTTCCACATCTGGAAATACCTACATCTCCCCCCTTCATATTTACCGACTATGAAATACCGAATCGGTAAAATTCGGTATTTCAGAGTCGGTAAATATGATTTACCTACATCTGGCCCCTAATCTTTTTGTGTGTTTTTGACAGCCTTATATACAAAAGAAAATGTGTGCATAATATTTAGATATATGACTTCCAATATATGATATGATATGATATAAAAACTTTTATATCGCGCTCTATTACTAAAATAGTATCATGGCGCGGAAAGGTAAGGACGATTCAGAGGGCACAAGGGAAAGAGAAATAGTTTACAGAGTGGTGTTAAACAGGTGAGTTTTCAGCCCCTTCTTGAAGGCCGTAATGGTCGGAGCAGTCTTTAAGTGCAGGGGGAGAGCATTCCAGGCCCTCGCAGCTCGGACCGAGATAGACTGACCACCTAGACGACGTACTTAAATTTAGGCACGGTCATTTGGCACAAATTGGCCGACCGGAGGGATCGATTAGGGATGTACAAATTAAACCTTTTTCTCAAGTAGATAGGGCCAGTCTGATGGACAGCACGAAAAGAAAGGACAAGACTTTTGAACATGATCCTGTGGGCAACAGGAAGCCAATGCAGGCTGCGGAGATAAGAACGGACACTGGATCTCTTAGGTACGTTACACAAAAGCCTTGCGTCCGCATTTTGTATGACCTGAAGGCATTGGATCAGATAGGCCGGTAGGCCGCAAAACAAACCATTCGCATAATCCAACCTGGAAAGTATTAGTGCACGGGAAACTGTCTCTTTGGCCTCTCTCGGGAGAAGCGGAAAAACCTACGTAGGGCTTTAAGGGTAGAAAAGCAGACCCCCGTAAGTTTTTTAATGTGGACCTCAAACTTGAGGTCCTGCCCAAAACAAACTCCTAGGTTTTTTGCTGGACCACCAACGGATTTTGGACAGGGCAGATCACTGGGCCCTATAAGATTGCTAAAATTATCGGGGAAGGAGCCATAAAAAAGAACCTCGGACTTGCCTTCGTTGCATTAAAGTTGGGCACGTGCTAACCAACGAAAGACAAAAGATAGACAAAGGTCAACTGCCGACGTATCCAAATTGTCTTTAGGCCAAGTAAACAAAAGTTGGGTATCGTCCGCGTAGGCCATAATTTTAGCCCCTAGCTGTTCTGCCAAATAGACCAAAGGGGTCAGGTAGATATTAAAAAGCAGGGGGCTCAAAGTAGACCCCTAAGGCACCCCAGTGGAAAGTTTCTTTGGAGAGGAAGCAAATGGGGGCATCCAGACTTGTTGCGTCTTATTATCTAAAAAGGACGTCAACCAGTCGAGTGCCTTGCCTGTAATGCCAATGGAGTCTAATCTAGTAAGAAGAAGGGAGTGGTACACCATGTCGAAGGCGGCAGAGAGGTCTAATAAAATCAGAACCGCTCTGCCACCTCCTTCCAGGCACTCCTGGATAGCCTCCGACATTTCAACTAGGGCTGTTTCAGTGCTAAACGCAGCCCTAAATCCTGACTGAGCTGGGTGAAGTGCCTGGGATGTTTCAACAAAGTTGTCCAACTGTTTGAAAGCGATCTTTTCGCAAACTTTTGCTAAGGCTGGCAGTAATGATATTTGCCGATAGTTGGAAGGCACAGCAGGATCCAGCCCAGTCTTTTTCAAAAGTGGCAGCAATTTAGCTTGTTTCCAACAGAGTGGAACAGTGGCAGAAAGAAAAGAAAGATTAATAATCTGGGTGACCTCTTTAACAACTATTTCCACTATCCCCCCAAGGACTCTAGCAGGGCAAGGGTCCGAAGGAGACCCTGACTTCAAGGCCGCAAGGACAGCAAGAATATCAGACTCAGTAGACAGGGAAAAATTAGCAAATTGTTTGCCTGGCTTCGGCATAGTAGAGGGAGGAGATACAGGGGAGGACCGGAAGCCGTCGCAGACGGCAAGCAGGTCATACTGAATTTTGGCAATTTTGTCAACAAAGAATGTAGAGAGCTCTTCACACCATTGCTCAGATGAAGGCAACACTGGTTGTGCAGCACATGGTGATAGGA
Organism: Lissotriton vulgaris; assembly: GCF_964263255.1. Classification (NCBI taxonomy): domain Eukaryota; kingdom Metazoa; phylum Chordata; class Amphibia; order Caudata; family Salamandridae; genus Lissotriton; species Lissotriton vulgaris. The sequence goes on along the minus strand of NC_141699.1, from coordinate 545,521,760 downwards.
AGCTTTTTACTATCGAGAACATTTCCTTACTGTTGTTATTTGCTTTGTTGATTCGCACTGCGTAATAACTGCTTTTGGCAGATCTAATGGCCCCATAATAGTTTTTTTGCGCTGTAGGAAGGGGGAGGCTCTAGTTGGCGCAGTGCAACACTAGCGACAAGCAGGGACTCTCTCTTCCTCGTCAGGGCTGAGGGTTACCTTCCAGACAACCTCTGCTTACCCTCTAGGTAGTGTGGCTTAAGCAGTCGTAGGCTAATCTTTGGGGCACATAGGGTTAAACACTTGCAATATTACACCGTCACACCCAACCCACCACACAATGAGACCAGACTGTATTCTGTAAAAATATATATATCTTTATATAGACTTCAAGCAGGCTTATGAATACAGTTATCAGGCTTTCAAATAGCGGTTCCAAGTTACTTAGTTCAAGTTGCCACAGTTCTTTCGAGCAATAAGAGTTCTTTAGGGCCTTCTGCCCAGTTCAACAAAGTTCTTGTGGAGCAGGCGGCTCCCAGGGGATCTGTCCCACGTCGCGTTGCCTTCTCGGAGTCGCTGTTCGTTGCGGCTCTCAGCCGAGCAGTTCACGGGTCATCCGGGGCAGCGGTGTTCTGTGGCGGCAGGGTCCTTTCCTCGTCGTCCGCTCCGACCCTGGAGGCGGCGGTTGCGTGGTGGCGGCAAGTGGCAGTACGGTCCTCAAGTGCAGGACGTACCCAGCCAAGTGCCGGTGCAGCTGTGCGCTCACAGCTGAGCTGTCGGGCAAGGTACCGACCTAGGGGACTCTCACAGGGCGACTGTCCGTCTTTGCAAGTGGATTGGCTGCTCGTTGCGCAGTCAACTCGAGAGCTCGGACCGGACGGGTCCTCCTTCGCTTTGCTCTCGGGCTCCCGGTGCAGTTGCGGTCACGGTGTTTGGGCCAGCGGCGGCTGGTCCTCACTTTGCTCTCGCTGTTGCTCTGGGCCCCGGTCACGGTGGTCAGGTGGATGTCGTTGCCTTGGAGGAGATTCCTCCGTCGGTACTGCCACGAGGAGCAGCACACGCAGTTGCTTTCTTCAGGGTGTAGCGCCCACTGGTCCTGGGGCGCTGGTCAGGGGGCAAGTTCAGTTTCAAGCCCTTGGAGATCTTTTAGCAGAGTTCGGCACAAAGTCTTGTAAAGCAAAAGTCTTTTCGTAGTCTTTCCTTTTCCTCTCCTTCGGCAGCAAGGCACCAGACACAGGCAAGAGACAGCACTCTTCCTTGTCCTTCCCGGTCCTTCTCGTCAGGCAGAGTTCCTTCTGTAGCCCAAACAGGATCTAATTTTCAAGGAGCAGGGCTCCTTCTTTTATATGGCATTTCTTTTGTTCTCGCAGGCCAGGGGGGCCTTTGCATAGCCACTCTCAGTCCTTGAGTACCCTGGCGGGTGTACTCCGGCTTCTGCTTTCAGTGTGAGGGGCAGGCGCATCAGACGCCCCACAGGAGGTGGAGCCAGCATTGTGCGGACAGGGGCAGCCAGAGTAACTTGTTGATGGGGCTTCGCCCTTCCTGGGCCAGGTGTCGGCTGAATCATCCGACGCTCCCCAGGAGGGTGGAGCCAGCATTGTGGTGGCAGAGCACAGCAAGATCCAGAGTCAAGAGCCACTCCTACCTCCCACTAAGGTGTAATCTGCGCATTCACCACCTGTCATCCTCCCAGCCCTGTCACTCACACGTCCCAGACAGTCAGATACACATACCAGCAGAGGCGGGCTGAAATGGTTAGGCAAGCAAAGGCTAACTTTCTAAAAGTAGCCTTTGCAAACACAGGATACTAAAATAAACTTGTCTACAAGAAATATTTTATCATCCTGAGTTCAGGCATACTAAACACGACGCGCTACCATGCTCCTTGAGCCTGCTGGGATTATAGGGTGTAATAATTCCAGCAGCTCAGTCTGGCCTAATGGAGCAGGTAGCCTTCAATAGTGAAATACGGTTTTGGTTGTAAGTCACTACTAGGACATGCCACACACATCAGGGCTTGTCCTACCTTACACCTACAACGCACCCTGCCCGCAGGCCTACCATAGGGGTGACTAATATGTAGTCAAGGGAAGGTTCGGGGGCTGGCAAGTGGGTGCACTTGCCCAGCTAGCGCGACAGTACGAGACCGCACGCGGGTTCTGCGGTCGCAGTTCCCAGACACATCTTTACGGCTGCTTCGGTGGGTGGCGCAACCAGCGCTGCAGGCCCACCAGCAGTATTGGCATCTACAAGCCCCGGCACTCTTAGTGCACTTTACTAGGGACTAACAGTAAATCCAATGAACCAATCATGGATACCAATCGCATGTACAATTTACAGTAGGGAGCACTTGCACTGCGGCACGGGTCAGCCGTGGCGCAGTGCCCTGAGTATCGGAAAACCAGCAAAACATCGGAGGCACATCAGCAAAAAGTGGAAGGGAGACTCACGCCAAGGTGCCAGGTCTAACATGCGCCGTCCGCAAAACTCTCTTAGCCTCGGGCATATAGGCTTGTCTCCACACCCGTTCAAGTTTCTTACATCCCAATTTCAGTTCTCGAAGAGTGTGTGAGAACCAGGGTTTAGAGGGAGTAGATCGCAACCTGCGAATACAACCTTTGTTGATAGACGCGGCGGCCCTGTGTTCCACCCAAACGTTAAAAGTACTGACCGCTGCTTCCATCTCCAAAGGTAGTAGTGGACGGGTTAAGGATAAAAGGTCAGTCAAGTTGTCTAGATTGATCCTCTGTGAGTGAGCAAGTGGAGGACCACTCTCTGAGATGGCCTCCAACGACCAGGAGAACCTGATCAGCTTGTGGTCCGACCAGGTTACATTCTCAGGCAGAGCCATGACAATGTCAAAGTTAGAACATACCAGATCTAAAAGATGTCCTCCCACATGAGTGGGTGCACCAACCCACTGTTTGAGGTGGGCTAGAGAGAGGGCTTCGCCTAAGCGGATAGCCTCCGCGGAGTCCAAGACATCGACATGAATGTTAAAGTCCCCCAAAAGGAGATACCTTGAATATCTTAGAGCCCGCGTAGTTATAACCTCTTCCAGCATCCCCACAAAGTTCCCAACGTATCCCGGAGGCCGGTACACCAAAGTGCCACCTACAGTAAAATGTGAATTAAATGCAAGGGCAAAATGGAGCACCTCTGTGTCCGCCAGCTGCTCCTGGGGCTCGCAGGAAAAGGCCCATTGATCCCTATAAACCGTGGCGACGCCGCCCCCTCTACCTAGTGGACGGTCCACCCTCGAGATTTTAAAGCCCCGAGGAAAAGCAAGCTCCACCACTGGGGCACACGTGTCATTCAACCAGGTTTCAGTTATGAAAAATAGGTCAATTTGTTTCTCCTCCAACAAATCAGAAATATCCGCGGCATGTTTAACCAGTGACCTAGCATTAATCAAGCCAGCTTTGATTATGGAGGGGTCGACATAATCTCGAGCAAGGTAACTTAAAGTGGGCTGAAAGCGGAAGCTACACCCAGAACACTCCCGGGATAAATTATCGGCCACCCTCCAAGGGTTATCACTTCCGCAGTTCCTAACATTCAATGAAGTAAGGAAATCGCGGGAGTACCATAATTTGGTGGAATACGGCTTACTGTGTGAACAGACAGGGGGGCTGGCACTGGGCACGTCCGGAGCACGGCCTTCGGCGCGCAGACGGCGCGCCCGCTGCGCGTTCTAAAGTGCATCGCTATTTAAGGCCCAAGCCCCTCCCGCAGCTGGACCGCTAACTCGAGTCTAGCAGGGGTCCGGGACTCACCAAAGATGGCGCCCGACCTGGCCCTCCACAGCAATCGGCACTAACAAGCCGCGGTGGAACGGGGCACAGGGAGGCCGGGTAGCAGCGCGCAAAGATTTTAAAAGGTACAATTAGTAAATCAGCACACAACACAATTATTAAATCAATTGTTTGTAAAATTTTAAAAAGCTATTGCAGTGACACTACGGAGAGCAAGTGAGCAGAAGAGAGTCCCTCGCAGTCTGCTCGCCTTTCCAAACGATATAGCAAGGTGCTGCCACCACCCTGATCAGTCGCTCAGGCCCCCGGAATCAGATTCTATTTAAGGCCCAAGCCCCTTCCCCAGCTGGACCGCTAACTCGAGTCTAGCAGGGGTCCGGGACTCACCAAAGATGGCACCAGACCTGGCCCTCCACAGCAATCGGCACCAACAAGCCACGGTGGAATGGGGCACAGGGAGGCCGGGTAGCAGCGCGCAAAGATTTTAAAAGGTACAATTAGTAAATCAGCACACAACACAATTATTAAATCAATTGCTAAATAATTATAACTGTTGTTGTATGTTGTTTATTTAAGTGATGTACGTTGGGGGTTGTGAGAGAGAGGTACGTCCGGAGCCCCTAGTCAGGCCTCCTAGATTTTGTTTCCATCCCTCCCTCCGACAGGGTTGTTGAATTATGGTAAGCATAGGCCCCCACGCTCCCAACTTCTTGGAGAACACACATTGATCTTCTCATATAGGTGTGACTTCCAACACCTATTTTTTAATGCAAAGAAATTACAACACCTGAAAGAACTCATTGTAGTTTATAACATTGTATACTCAGGTTCTGAGGGCACAGGGTAACGTGTGATGATAAATATTAAAGAGCTGATTGGTTCATTTGGAAAATTGTACTTAATACCATAGGTCTGATCAGCTTATTATGAAAGCTTCCAACAAAAACAGAAGAACTAGCCTTTTTCGTGATAAGTATTTGTGGAAGCTAATAGGTATTTAAGGATGGATTGATATTACATTGTGTTAGAGGGTATAGGAGGCATGTATTTTGTTATCTTGAAACTCGCATATATCAAGAATTTTGATATTGGTTACACCTTTTCACAAACCCTGGAGTTAGATTTGTGGATTGGTATTGTACTGTTAGACCGATTATTGCAAGACTTATGAACTTTCGTGATCGGGACACGGCCCTCCGAGCGGCCTGTGAGAAGGGCGACATCCAATGGCAGGGCAACAGCCTGTCCTTCTTCCCGGACTTTACAATCATGGTGCAGGAAGCTAGGCGGAAATATCAGAGCGTCAAGGCCATGTTGAGAAATCTGGGACTCCGTTATGGTATGCTCTACCCGACCCTACTCAGGGTGGACTTTAATGGCAAATCAAGAATTTCTGACACCCCACACGCCGCACAGGAATTCTTCTGCAACTTCAAGCATAACAAAAGTGGTTCGCCCAGTGGCTCACGACCACACTCCCCTCCACAGCAGTCCTCGCAATCCAGCGTGGACCTCTTTTCCCAATCCGGGAGTGGCTGAATGATTGTTTTGTTCTATTCCTTGGTTCACAATACAACTGGTGGTTCTTGCTCGTTCGAATGCATATCTACCATTCTAATGTTTTAGTTATTTGAATGCTGGTTGCCCGACTGGCGTGGTGTTGCCATGCCCATTGGTGAATACCTCCATGGTTTGTTTTTGTGGGAATGGCTCTTGGGTATTCCTCTTTCTGGGTAGGGAGAGGGTGGGTGGCGGGTGGGAGGGGTTTTCTGTGGTTTTTATTTTTATTTTTGTTGACTATTGCAGTTTGCAAAGTATGAGGATGTTTTTGAGTGCTATGGTTTACCGATACATTGACTCCATTTATAAGATATTGTTGATATGGTTGTGCTAGGAAATGTGCTCGGTCCCTCCGGACTGTCATTGTTAACTTGGAATGTGCGGGACCTGAATGACAATAGAAAACGGAGACAAGTCCTGAACTATGTAGCACGTCATAAGGTAGATATCCTTTTTATGCAGGCAACTCAGTTGGCAGACACCACGGCTGGTGGCCTGGCATCGGGGTGGGGCCCACATAGGTATTTCTCCAGTTATAGCTCATATTCAAGAGGGGTGGCTATCCTTGTACATAAGCGCATCCAGTTTGCACACTTTGCTACAAAATGTGACCCTGAAGGTCGTTTTTTGATTGTTACTGGTCAGCTACTGGGTCATAGGATGTCCTTGGTCTGTGTCTACGGCCCGAATACCGACACTCCCTCTTTTTATCAATCCCTTTCCACCCACCTCCTTGCTATTGACACTGGGCTCTTGATTATTGGCGGGGACTTTAACCTTCTCATGGACCATGATAGAGACAGTACCGCTTCCACCCCCGATTCCAAACCACATTCACGCCAGGCCCTTCGGGAGATTTGCACACATTATTCCCTGGTAGAGGTTGAGGCACATTTACACTTATCAACCCTGTCTTCGCTCACTACTCTGGGTAACACAACACATGGACCTGACTGGATTACTGGCTAGTCTCTCCCACGATTGCTAGCTGGTTGGGATCAGTCCACACTCTCCCCTGCACTCTCTCTGATCACTGCCCGGTTATTCTCCAACTGTTTATCCCTAGGGAGGGGGGTTATGAGAGGTGTTGGCGTTTCCCAAGACGGTCGTTACTGGACCCCGTCTTCACCGAGGATGTGCGACAAGCTATCGAAGATTACTTTGATTTGAACACTGGCTCTTTTGACACATGGGCGGTCCTGTGGGAGGGCTTTAAGGCGTATATCAGAGGGTGTGCATTTCAAAACACGCAGGGATCCTCGGAGACCTGCGCTCCACCTTAAACAAGATCGAAGAAGAAATTGCCGCCGCTGACCGTGAATTACTAACTAACCCCTCAGACTCCATGTCCGCCACTCGTTTAGTGCTTTATATTAAGTTCTGTGACGTGGCGGATAGGGAACTTTCCTTTCTAAATAAGCACTGCATGGCACGGCGTTATGGAGAGGGCGAACGACCTGGTCGCCTATTAGCAAACACACTACGCCCTCCTAGAGGCCCAACTTGCATTATTTCCATGTCGGGTCCAGACGGCTCCCTGATACAGTCTACCCCGGTGGTCTGTGAGCTCTTCCTCACGTACTACAAGACTCTTTACACCTCACGCCTCTCTGGGAATCGGGCTGACCAAGAAGAGTATCTATCTGAGGTGGCCCTTGTGTATTTGGAGCGTTACATGCAAGAGTTCCTACTAGCCCCCATTACCGTAGACAGCATCATAGAGGCCATTGATGCCTTGCGTGGTTCTTCGGCCCCCGGACTAGACGGCTTTTCTGTCGACTTTTATAAAACAAATAAAGACCTTCTAGTGCCTCGCCTGGTTGAGGTCAATGCGGAAGCCTTAGATGTGGGCATCCTTCCCCGGACGTTTCGTGAAACCAGTCCTAGCCGGTTACACACCGCATCCTGGTTTCGATCATTTGACCACAGGCCAGCTGCGGGGATTATATAATAATTTAGCAAATAAACATAGAAAACGTACACAATTTGTGATGCAAACATTAACACTCGTCCCTGCGGGGACTGTTCAAGCGGTAGCATCAGAATTAGCTACACCAGGCATTAACCCTCAAACACTGCATGCAGTAATGGGAAAAGTTCCCACCAAAAGGGAAGAAACTCAGTTTTGGATCAAAAAAACAAATCAGCTTGAAGCAGTTTTTCCTCATACGGACCGCAGGAAAAACACAGGATACTAACTATTTGCTTGCCAATGGGGAAGGATCCCCTGTGGAAGATTGTGCTACTTGGGGTACAGTCTTCCCTGCAGTATATACCAGAACTCATGGTACCCCTTTATTGGCAGTTCCACCTGAGCTATGAACTCCTTCGGTGCTCATGACGAGCCCAGCTCGTCATGAGTCAGAGTGGAGCTGTGATCATGACGAGCTGAGCTGGTCATAACGGCGAGGTTGTGACGAGCCCAGCTCGTCATGAGCATAGCTCCACTGTGACTCATGACGAGCTGGGCTCATCACGAGCACTGCGGTGCCATGCTCACCCCCACCCCCTGCATCCTGGGGGAATTACCCCCGCAGCGAAGGGGTTCAAACCGGTACAGAATGAGCATGGGGTAGCACCTGCCCTAGACTTAAGGATGAAACTGACTGGTGATTCCGCCGCAGTATCCACCATAATGTTGAGTAACATTAAAGGGGAACCAGCAGCGTTAGCTATACACCAAAGTCTGAGGGATTTGACTCCTGCCTAGCATGAGTGCACATTACCTGATATTATCGAAGAAACCTATGCTATGCTGGGTAGAGAAATGTGGGACCTTGACCAGTAAAACCACAATTAAAGAGTAATTCTGATAAAGATAACTCTAAGCAAGCACTGACTCTTCAATGAGGAAGAAGTGGGACAATCAGAAAAACAAAGAAAAAACAATATCACGAAGTGGGTCTCCTACACAGGAATCTACCCAAAAATGTTACATCTTACGTAACCATGATTATGTTAAACCACCTGATATGTATCAGGATACTGATGCACGTTTCTCTTGCTCCTTCCAGGACTAATTTGATAAACGGTCAGAGAGAGGAAGACGGTCAGAGAGAAAATCAGAAGAGCACTGAAACCAGTGGAGGAGTCACAACGCTAGTCATACTACATATTTAAACAGGAAGACAAGCCTAAAATATCAAAATATCAATAAAAAAAGAAAGTAGCTGTACTAAAGGTCAGGCATGCCACAGATTATGAGGACTCTTCTTATGAACAGCGAATGGGCATTGATGATGCTGGACAGCGCAGTAGAAGTCACAATAATTTGCAAGAACCTGATGGATTGTCTGTAGGGAGTAGCGCTGAGTGAGTATATCATGGTGAAAACACCGGATACCAGGGTAAGCGTTTCTCATGGTTTATACAAAGTCAAACTACGGTAGGAAGGGGACATGCCCAAATGTATAAATATCCTCTTTTGGTAGGAACTTACTTAAGGTTATGACATTTTACTGGCCGAAAAAGATTGGCCACCTAACTTCGCAATGGATTGCCCAAAAGAGGGAAATGGTGATCGTACTGGCCTTCTCTGACCTTGTTACAGAATCAATTAAACACTCATATGCCAGGGAGTTGGCTTTGGCCCTGGCCCCTGCATTATATCGCAACCATGTGGGGTGGATGACGATTCACCTTATCATGAAATACCATTGAGGGCAACTCCACAACCTCAAAGACAATATCCAATAAAAAATGAGGCAAAACAACAAGTTAGGGAAATCCTAAAACAACTTGAATATCAATTGGCAAGAGGTCTGTCCCCTTTAAGTGCTGGCTCCTTCACTTTGAGTGACTGCACAAAGCCTGTGGATATTGTTCTCACCTACCTAAGACAGTTCCTTTCTGTTCAGTGACAAAGCTTATTCATAGTGTATTTTATTTGATATATTTTATATTACCTTTAAATAACAGCTATATATTTTCCCTGCTACTTAAGGGCTTGCTTGGTTTGCTATTTATTAATGTCCGGGGTGACCAGATGGCTCTACACCAACCAGAACACTACTTTCCATTCTTGGACTTTACTTTTACTTATCATTGTCATAAGGTGTGTTGTTCCGATTACCTCAATTAAAATGAACTAATTCTACAACTCCCAGAATGCGTGACTATGAAAAGCAAAGCCCAAGAATGGAAAAGTGGTGCCCCAGTGACACAAACCTACCTCCTTCACAAATAACAATAAAATGCTTATTACAACTGAAAAGTGTATTATTTAAATAGTATCACTAATAAAGGAGCCATGACTGTGAATATGTATTGTGATAATGTAGCAACCACATTTATGTAGCTACATTTTTCCATATTATTTTGTGGCCCAAGCTTGCAATAAAAGCATTCAAAAATAACCTTCACACCAGCAAAGACCAGACCAATTGGCTTTGCCAATGCTTGTTTGTAATGAAAATAGCAATCATTACTCTCAGTTATAGCTCTTTTTATAATTTTTTGGGAGTCAGGCTTGTGTTGGACTTTGCTGGCTTCTGCAAGTTTTAGGCTTTTTTTGAAAGGGACCTCTGCTTCTTATTAAGTTGAGACGAGGCAGCGATTGCACTGTCTCTTTGAGGCATGTTGCATACACTTTTGTGAGCTCACTGTCTGCCCATCACGTTTTATCTGTGACTTTGATTGTCTTTCAAAAAGACTTGCTTGCTAGGGGCTAATCTTTCCTCTCTGTCCCTCGTTGTTGTCATTTGTTTCCTCCCATGGAGCAGCGCTGAATTACTGGTATCTTTACACTTTGGTGCTTATCTGTTCATGGCTGGGCACTATTATTTCTTTCTTTCATGCTCATCTTTGTTGAAACTTGCCTTTTTTGTATTCCTCTTAGTATTTTTTAAAGGCAGTGTTTTTATTTTTAATTTTGTTCGTCGAGGCGAGTTTTCATGGTACCCTAAAGGCATTTCATGAATTAGAAGTAGGCAAAACATCAGAGGAATACACTACTTATGAGGAGATAGAGATCACTCTAACTTATAAAGAACATGCTAATTGATTTAAAAGAACACTCCCCATAGTATACAAGATGTGAGACTGGACCAACTCAGCAAGGAGGGGGCCATAAGGCCAGTCCTAGCCGGTTACACACCGCATCCCGGTATTGATCGTTTGACCACAGGCCAGCTGCGGGGATTATATAATAATCTAGCAAATAAATATAGAAAACGTTTACAATTTGTGATGCAAACATTAACACTCGTCCCTGCGCAGACTGTTCAAGCGGTAGCACCACAATTAGCTACACCAGGCATTAACCCTCAAACACTGCATGCAGTAATGGGAAAAGTTCCCACCAAAAAGGAAGAAACTCAGTTTTGGATCAAAAAAACAAATCAGCTTGAAGCAGTTTTTCCCCATACGGACCACAGAAAAAACACAGGATCCTAACTATTTTCTTGCCAATGGGGAAGGATCCCCAGTGGAATTTTGTGCTACTTGGGGTACAGTCTTCCCTGCAGTATATACCAGAACTCATGGTACCCCTTCATTGGCTTTTCCACCTGAGCTATTGACTCCTTCGGTGCTCATGACGAGCCCAGCTCATCATGAGTCACAGTGGAGCTGTGCTCATGACGAGCTGGGTTCATCATAACAGCGGGGTTGTGACAAGCCCAGCTCGACATGAGCACAGCTCCACTGTGACTCATGACGAGCTGGGCTCGTCACGAGCACCGCGGTGCCGTGCTCACCCCCAACCCCCTGCATTGTGGGGGAATTGCCCCCGCAGCGAACGGGTTAAAACCGGTACAGAATGAGCATGGGGTAGCACCTGCCCTAGAATTAAGGATGAAACTGACTGGTGATTCCGCCGCAGTATCCACCATAATGTTGAGTAACATTAAAGGGGAACCAGCAGCGTTAGCTATACAACAAAGTCTGAGGGATTTGACTCCTGCCTAGCATTAGCGCACATTACCTAATATTATCGAAGAAACCTATGCTATGCTGGGTAGAGAAATGTGGGAGCCAGACCAGTAAAACCACAATTAAAGAGTAATTCTGAAAAAGATAACTCTAAGCAAGCACCGACTCTTCAATGAGGAAGAAGTGGGACAATCAGAAAAACAAAGAAAAAACAATATCACGAAGTGGGTCTCCTACACAGGAATCTACCCAAAAATGTTACATCTTACGTAACCATGATTATGTTAAACCACCTGATATGTATCAGGATACTGATGCACGTTTCTCTCGCTCCTTCCAGGACTAATTTGATCAACGGTCAGAGAGAGGAAGACGGTCAGAGAGAAAATCAGAAGAGCACTGAAACCAGTGGAGGAGTCACAACGCTAGTCATACTACATAATTAAACAGGAAGACAAGCCTAGAAAATCAAAATATCAATTAAAAAAAGAAAGTAGCTGGAATAAAGGTCAGGCATGCCACGGATTTTGAGGACTCTTCTTATGAACAGGGAATGGGCATTGATGATGCTGGACAGCACAGTAGAAGTCACAATAATTTGCAAGAACCTGATGGATTGTCTGTTGGGAGTAGCGCTGAGTGAATATATCATGGTGGAAACACCGGATACCAGGGTAAGCGTTTCTCATGGTTTATACAAAGTCAAACTTCGGTAGGAAGGGGACATGCCCAAATGTATAAATGTCCTCTTTTGGTAGGAACTCACTTAAGGTTATGACATTTTACTGGCCGAAAAAGATTGGCCACCTAACTTCGCAATGGATTGCCCAAAAGGGGGAAATTGTGATCTTACTGGTCTTCTCTGACCTTGTTCCAGAATCAATTAAACACTCATATGCCAGGGAGTGGGCTTTAGCCCTGGCCCCTGCGTTATATCGCAACCATGTGGGGTGGATGACGATTCACCTTATCATGAAATACTATTGAGGACAACTCCACAACCTCAAAGACAATATCCAATAAAAAATTAGGCAAAACAACAAGTTAGGGAAATCCTAAAACAACTTGAATATCAATTGACAGGAGGTCTGTCCCTTTTAAGTGCTGGCTTCCTTCACTTTGAGTGACTGCACAAAGCCTATGGATATTGTTATCACCTACCTAAGACAGTTACTTTCTGTTCAGTGACAAAGCTTATTCATAGTGTATTTTATTTTATATATTTTATATTACCTTTAAATAACAACTATTTATTTTCCCTGCTACTTAAGGGCCTTCTTGGTTGGCTATTTATTAATGTCCGGGGTGAACAGATGGCTCCACACCAACCAGAACTCTACTTTCCATTCTTGGACTTTACTTTTACTTATCATTGTCATAAGGTGTGTTGTTCCGATTACCTCAATTAAAATGAACTAATACTGCAACTCCCAGAATGCGTGACTATGAAAAAGCAAAGCCCAAGAATGGAAAAGTGGTGCCCCAGTGACACAAACTTACCTCCTTCGCAAATAACAATAAAATGCTCAGCACAACTGAAAAGTGTATTATTTAAATAGTATCACTAATAAAGGAGCCATGACTGGGAATATTTATTGTGATAATGTAGCAACCACATTTATGTAGCTACATTTTTCCATATTCTTTTGTGGCCCAAGCTTGCAATAAAAGCATTAAAAAATAATCTTCACACCAGCAAAAGCCAGACGAATTGGCTTTGCCAATGCTTGTTTGTAATGAAAATAGCAATCATTACTCTCAGTTATAGCTCTTTGTATTATTTTTTGGGAGTCAGGCTTGTGTTGGACTTTGCTGGCTTCTGCAAGTTTTAGGCTTTTTTTGAAAGGGACCTCTGCTTCTTATTAAGTCGAGACAAGGCAGCGATTGCACTGTCTCTTTGAGGCATGTTGCATTTGATGTGAAAGGCATTTATAAAGCGCAACATACACTATACAGTTTCTTGGCGCTAGAGCAAAAGGACAGTAGGCAGTTGCCTGGACAGGGCAGGGAGTGCATAGCCGTAACAGGAAAAAAAGAAAGTGGAAGGGACCGGGGGAAAGGAGAACCGTTTAATTGTACGCAATGCGAAACAGGCAGGTCTTAAGGAGGGATCTGAAGTGGGTATAGGGCGAAGCCAGCCTGATGTCCAATGGGAGGGCATTCCAGAAAGATGGAGCGAGGAATGAGAATCTTAAGCCTCCCCATTTCTTACGCTTGACTCTAGGGACTTTGAGTAGAGCCGAATGAGCCGAGCGAAGATTACGAGAGGGGACATAGGGATGAATGAGGGGGGAGATGAAAGTAGGAACTAGGCCGGCCAGAGATTTAAAGACAAGGCATCCCAGCTTGAATTGGCAGCGTTCAGAAACAGGGAGCCAGGGCAGAGATTTTAGCAGAGGGCAGACGTGGTGGTGCCTCGGTTGATGGAAGATGAGGCGTGCCACCTGGTTCTGGACAAGCTGCAGACGTTTGAGTTGATAATCAGGGATACCTATGTACAAGGAGTTGGCGTAGTCAATTCTAGAGACGACTAACGCCAAGAGGACCAGGGTTAGAGCTTCAGTGGTGAGAAAGCGCGCGATTTTCCAGATTTTTCGCAGTTGGAAAAAGCAGGTAGAGACAGTGGCATTTATCTGGGGTTTCATCGAAAGATCTTTGCTGATGATAACCCCCAGACTTTTGGCAGAGTCAACTGGACGGGAGGGAGGCCCAGGCTAGCGGGCCAGAAGTTGGAATTCCAAGGATTGGAAGGCCCTCCGACAAGAACCAATTCGGTCTTGTCGGGGTGGAGCTTCAGGTGATTTGCCCCCATCCAGTTGCTGATGTGACAGAGGGTGGCTTGAAAATCTGAGACTGACTGGTCCGAGGGGTTGATGTTGAAGACTAGCTGGATGTCATCCGGGTAATTGAACGCAGTGACATTTCTATCTCGGAGAGATCTAATCAGGGGGGTAAGGTATAAGTTGGAAAGGAGCGGGGACAAAGAAGAGCCCTGCGGCACGCCGCAGGTCAACCCCACCCTGTCCGCAGGGAACTGGGATAGTCGGACCGCTTGTTAGCGGCTGGTGAGAAACGAGCGGACCCAGGGCAGTGCCCCTGATCCCAGCCTGTCTGACACGGTCGGCCAGGATGGCATGGTCGGCCGTGTCAAAGGCGGCCGACAGATCCAGGAGCACTAGGGCCTGGCTGATGTTAGAGTCGGCCCCCCTGCGCAGTTCTTTCATGACAGAGAGTATGACCATCTCTGTAGAGTGGGCGGGTCTAAACCCGGCCTGTTGAGAGTCAAGAAAATGAGACTGCTCAACAAACGAGCTCAAGACGTTAGTAACGTGGGACTCGAGCACCTTGCTGAGGTAGGGAAGGAGGGAGATGGGAGGGAAGTTGCTCATGATCGTGGGATCGGCTGTAGGTTTCTTTAAGATAGGCACTACCTCGGCTGCCTTAAAAGTACTAGGGACTAGGCCAAGAGTGAGGGAATTGTTCAGGAGTGCCAAGGGGGGGGCTGGGCAGGCAGTGAAGGCCTCGCGTAGGATCTTGGGGGGACAGCAATCAGTGGGAGACCCTGAGGTGACTTTGCTTTGGAGAGCGGAGAAGTCCGCCTCCAGGATGCGGGGAATCTGAGTGAGAGAGTGGGGGTTAGGAGGGTCAGCTTGGGGGTTAGCGAGGGACCCGGAAGAGTCAGATAAGGGCGACACCGAGATGCTTTTTTTGTTTTTTTCAATCTTCTCAACAAAGAAATGATTGAGAGAATCACAGAGCCCCTGTGAAGGGAGGGATTTGATGGAGACCCTGTCGGGGTGAGATAGCTCCTCCACGATCGAAAAGATGTCTTTAGCTTTGCTAGCTGACTCCACAATTTTGTTGGAAAAGTACAGGGTTTTGGCTAGCACAATGGAAGACTTGTACCCTTTAAGTAAGCCTAGCTTCAGGGGCATAATTTGTACGCTAACGGCGCTCGGCTTGTCTAAGTCCGAGTTTTAAAGCTTTCAGGTCCTCGGTAAACCATTTCTGAGCGTCATGAGGGCGCCTAAGTTTAATCCGTTTGAGGGGGGCAACCACATCGCTGGCCGATTCGAGCCAGCGGGTTAAGTCAGAGGCTTGAGTGTCTATTGAGTCGGAGTCGGGGGGAAGGGAGAGGCTGAGTAAGTCGATGAATTGGCCAATGTCAGCTTTATTCCAGTTCCGGGCTGAGAAGTTCGCCTCCAGAGGCCTACTGGGGCAGATAGGGGCTTTAAGGGAAAAAGAGATAAGGGAGTGGTCAGACCATGCACACGGCAGTATAAGGGGGGCCGAAATCTCCAAGTTGGAATTCCAGAACTGGTCCAGTATGTGGCCTTTCGTGTGCGTGGCTGTGTTAATATGTTGACAACAGGTCAGAGAAGGCCACAGAGCAAGCACTCTCCTTCTCGTCCAGGGACCCGTAGTTGAAGTCTCCGGGGACTAGGATTTTAGAATTGCTGATGATTACCTGGGACAATAGGTCTCCGAACATAGTCGGAAAATCAGGCATGGACTGAGGAGGTCGATAAACTAAGACACAAATAAGGGGTGATACTGAGGATTCCAGTCTGAGTGCTAAGCAGTCAACCTGAGGAATAGAGGGTACAGTAAGGACAGAAAATCTATTTGGAAGCTTGATGATGGCTGCCACTCCCCCTCCGGGTTTACCAGAGGCCCTGTTGGCTTGAATGATATAGTAGCCAGGCGGAATGGCTGCCAAGATGTCGGGAGAGGATCCATCATGCAACCAGGTTTCAGTTATAAACAGTATATCGGGACTGTCAGCCTCTAGGAGGTGATAAATTTCCGTCTGATGTTTTGCTAGTGAGCGGGTGTTAAGGTAGCTCACTTTAAGCTCAAGGTTGGGAGGTGGTGTGAGGGGAGGGGGGTGAAAAGTGGGCCGATGAGGGGGAGAGGCCGAGCAAGCATCAAGCTCGGGAAAAACTTCTAGAGCGTGTCCCAAGCCCAGTTGCTCAAGCTGCGAATGGACAGTCGGGGCTAGAGGCCAGGGGGCATGCAGATCGAGCAGATCAGTAGAGGAATATTGAGTAACATGGGCAGGGTGACATGCCCCATGCCCCGTCCGGCCACGGACGGGCGCAGACGGGCTTACCTTAAGGCGCGCCTTCGGCGCGCAGACGGCGCGCCCGCTGCGCGTCCGGGGAATGCACTTTTGTGAGCTCACAGTCTGCCCACCACTTTTTATTTGTAACTTTGATTGTCTTTCAAAAAGACTTGCTTGCTAGTGGCTAATCTTTCCTCTCTGTTCCTCCTTGTTGTCATTTGTTTCCTCCCATGGAGCAGCGCCCAACTAGTTGTATCTTTACACTTTGGTGCTTATCTGTTCATGGCTGGGCACTAGTATTTCTTTCTTTCTTGCTTGTCTTTGTTGAAACTTGCCTTTTTTGTATTCCTCTTGGTTTCTTTGAAAGGCAGTATCTTTATTTTTCATTTTGTTTGTCGAGGCGAGGTTTCGTGGTACCCTAAAGGCATAGTGAATTCTCCTTTTAATTTATATATTTTTTACGCCAGAAAGTGAGCGTGCATTTCTGAAGCATTTAAGGACTATTTGTCATTGTCAAGGGAGTGTGTGAGCACTTTGGAAAGCTGTTTCCTATTTGCTTGAAATGTGCATGTGCGATGTATTTTAAGCAATTAAACAAATATGTTTGTCCTCTTAGTGTCTGTGTGCTTTCTTTCATAGATAAGCACAATGGCTACAGCACTCCATGAGCGTGTTAGTGTTAATCAGCAGTCTCCTTTGTATGCTTCTCTCCTCCCCCTCTGCTGTGTGTTGCTCTGAAGTACTGTGGGCTTCTGTGTACCTCCGCTTCACATTGCTGTCTCACCTGTGTGCTTCTGTCCCCTCACCTGCATCCATATTGATCTCTCTTGCATGTGTGCTTATATGTCCGCCATCTCGTCCGTGTGCTTTTCTTCACCAGTCATGTGCCCGGTTTAGGCCTGGTAGGAAATGGTGCCATTTTCACACATAGTGTTTTTTTTTCCTAAAGTTACCTTCACTTTGTCACATCGACTTTTGACACACATTTGCATTTGTGACACTTGGGTTAGTTTCTATGAAAAACCGTCCTTGCTGAGACAAAGGACTTCATGAGAACACTATCACACAGCCTCAGCATTATGTGCATGGCCCTCACTTGCTTGATACAAATGTGTTTGTTATTACGTCCAACAACTTGAATATCAAGGTGTGATTGAAAGTTACACCTCATCGGTCTATTCTCATTTTTTGAGGCAAGATGGCGTCCACGCTGGACGCGTGAGTAAGCCGCTCCTGTCGGACCTCCCAGGGTATGCGGTTGCTCGTGGTGAAAACCCGAAGCGGTTAGGCATTACAAATTACTAAACGGCTTACCGTCATTATTTACCTCTGTTTGTGGCTGGAAGAAGGAGAGAAGGATTAAGGCTGCTTTTGCTTTCCGAAGGTGCTCCGTGGTCCGTGGTCTGTATGATTGCTATACGAGCGGCCGCGGCGCTGGTAGCCCGGAGCACGCTGAAAGTATAGTGGGCGTTTCTCTGGAGGCAACTTACTCAGAGCACCTGGAGCGCAGTATCCCGCGTTTGCCCGAATCGAAGCCTGAATCGAAGCAGCGTACGAGCCGAGTCATTACGGCGGCAGAACACGTCTATTTGGAGGATGGGGCCGAAGGGGAGAAGAGGTCGGGCACAGGGAGCCGCCGCTGAAATAACGGAAGGAGTGGAGGGTATGAAGGAGGCAACCACGGCATCCACGGCGCCTTCAGCAAGTAAGGTGATGGAGCATGGGGGGGTGCCGGTTGCAGTATGGACCAAAGAGGGGGAGGCTGCCAGCGTAAGGAAGAAAATACCAGAGATGTTTTCTGTTACAAAATTAAAGGAAGCAGAAAAGCTGCAGCTTAGAAAGCAGAACGAGACTCGACTAATGGCTTCTGAAGGTCAGGGAGCGGGGGCGGAGGGTGTACAGAAGATTGCACCTATTCAAATATCGACGGCAACAACCCCAGCCCCTATATTGGAAGTGAATGGCGATAGAATGAATATGGAGGAAAGCCTGAGTACTACCCCCCCCCCAAGACGCTACAGTGTTGACTTCTTCTGTGTTTGATATTAATGTGCTGCCAACAGCCAAGGGGGAAAAGGAAGGTGACTCGGCCACTACACTGAATTTGAATTTGACAAATAGTGATGAGACAATGTTAGCTGTTAGCGGTGAAACGGATTCTGCTGATTTTTACTCTTTATCTGTCCGATCTATGTCATCCTCAGAGGACTGAGCGGAATTGTATGCTACTCGTATGAGCATGGAAGTTGGCCGCTTGGATGAAGGTAGTGACCATAGCAGTATGAACGCTGATCTATTGGAGATAGAGGGCCAAGAGCCTGGCACTGTACGTAAGCTACAAATAGGTGCTAAAGATAAGGACAATGGTGGTCAAGAAGATATTGAGGGTACTGAAGGTGCAGCGGCTGCTTTTGATTCAGAGTGGGAGGATATATCTCTGGGTCTGATTTATCAGACGATGATGCAACCTAGAGATGAGACACGAGAGGACAGTTTGAGAGTACAGAACTCATGTAAGAAGTTGCACAATTCTGTTAGACGTTTGGTGAAATCACACTCTGAATTTTTGACAAGAGCGACAGAGGCAGAATCGCGTATTTCGTCTCTAGAAGATGAGGTAGCTCAACAAAAAAAGACTATTGACTTACATATGGCCACTAAGGAGGACATCAATTGGAAACTTGTTGACATTGAGAATCGCTCTCGCAGAAACAATCTGAGATTTTTGCAGATCCCTGAAGGGAAAGAGGGATGAATTGGCCAAAGGTAAGCCCGTCTGCGCTTGTCCGTGGCCGGACGGGGCATGGGGCATGTCACCCTGCCCATGTTACTCAATATTCCTCTATTGATCTGCTCGATATGCATGCCCCCTGGCCTCTAGCCCCGACTGCCCGTTCGCAGCTTGATCAACTGGGCTTGGGACACGCTCGAGAAGTTTTTCCCGAGCTTGATGCTTGCTCGGCATCTCCCCCTCATCGGCCCACTTTTCACCCCCCTCCCCTCACACCACCTCCTAACCTCGAGCTTAAAGTGAGCTACCTTAACACCCGCTCACTAGCAAAACATCAGACGGAAATTTATCACCTCCTAGAGGCCGACAGTCCCGATATACTATTTATTACTGAAACCTGGTTGCATGATGGAGCCTCTCCCGACATCTTGGCAGCCAATCCGCCTGGCTACTATATCATTCAAGTCAACAGGGCCTCTGGTAAACCCGGAGGGGGAGTGGCAGCCATCATCAAGCTTCCAAATAGATTTTCTGTCCTTACTGTACCCTCTATTCCTCAGGTTGACTGCTTAGCACTCAGACTGGAATCTTCAGTATCACCCCTTATTTGTGTCTTAGTTTATCGCCCTCCTCAGTCCATGCCTGATTTTCCGACTATGTTCGGAGACCTATTGTCCCAGGTAATAATCAACAATTCTAAAATCCTAGTCCTCGGAGACTTCAACTACTGGCCTCTGGACGAGAAGGAGAGTGCTTGCTCTGTGGCCTTCTCTGACCTGTTGTCAACATATTAACACAGCCACGCACACGAAAGGCCACATACTGGACCAGTTCTGGAATTCCAACTTGGAGATTTCGGCCCCCCTTATACTGCCGTGTGCATGGTCTGACCACTCCCTTATCTCTTTTTCCCTTAAAGCCCCTATCTGCCCCAGTAGGCCTCTGGAGGCGAACTTCTCAGCCCGGAACTGGAATAAAGCTAACATTGGCCAATTCATCGATACACGAGGGTTTATTGTCTCACTTTAAAAAAAAGCAATGTCGGATGTTACCAAATGGGATTGGGATCGGGAGGTGAAACGGGCCTATAGATTCCCATTTAAAGTAAACCAGCGGGATTAGAAGCCAAGAGCCATTCTAGTGGCATTTAATAGCTTTCAGGCTCGTGAGGAGATATTTATTAGGGCTCGACCTGATAAAAAGTGCTGTGCTCTTGATTGTGAATTTTTTGTGAGACCTGATCTGTGTAAACAATCAGTTGAAGTACGATGGCAGCTACGGCAGCTAATATCAGAGTTTCAAGCAAAAAGGGGTGCAGGCGTATCTGATGTTCCCTGCTAAATTAAAAGTTATACATAGGGAACGCACGAGATTTTCCACGACTGCCAGCGCTGCCAAATAATTTTTTGGGGGAAAAATCAACACTGGGTGTGGGCTTCCCACAGTAAGGCCAAGCCTCATTAATACCACTAAACAACCAGAAAGCCAGTACTGCAATTTCTATTTGAAAGAAGTTTCCTACGCGCAAAGAATTAAACTAAGTGCGGGGCAGTGACAGAGTTTATGGATTAAATCTTTTTTATTTCTGAAATGAATTTTTTGAAGAGAATTAGTTGGTTCAAAGTTTACCAAAAATTCATAAAAATTACGAACACAAACAATACAAGGACCACTATTCATAAAAATGACATTTTCTTAAAACAAACATTGATAACACAACAATTAAAGATACTTAAGTGAAAAAACATCCTAACATACCAAGTTGATCAACATTTCCACTCATCACTCATTCTCTCATACACAACACACAC
Organism: Lissotriton vulgaris; assembly: GCF_964263255.1. NCBI lineage: Eukaryota > Metazoa > Chordata > Amphibia > Caudata > Salamandridae > Lissotriton > Lissotriton vulgaris. Next base: position 545,500,988 of record NC_141699.1, on the reverse strand, counting down.
TCACAACTATATGTACAATTGTAATGTCACAAATTAGTTCTTTGGATGCAAATAAATGGGAAAAAGAACAAAGAGAAAAGCACCATAGACAAAGGTTCTGAAAGACACAAATCAGCCTATTTTCGTAGTTTACAACAAACGAATAATTAGAATTTGATGGTCTTATGGTGAGGGAGAATGGGCTTAGGTGACTAGCTCACCATTTCGCAGACATGTTCCCCTTTTTCTGATTCAGCCCTCATTTTCTTCTCTTTCAGTTATAAGGTCCTGATGAGAACCCCATAAATGTTTAAGGGTTCGAAACGCGTAGAAATTGCAGTACTGGCTTTCTGGTTGTTTAGTGGTAAAGAATTTTTGGGGTCATTGTATTCTGCGAGAGATAGAAATATTGGAAGTCAATAGAATGTAGATAGTAAAGAGCCAACATCATTTGTATATCTTTGTTTCTAAGCTTCGGACCATCATCGGGAGCAGAGGGAGTGAGCATGGTGCAGACTTGATGCGGGAAATCCTGAGGGGGACGACAAGGGGTTTGGGGGCAAGCTCGCATCACAGGACCATAAGTCCTAAAGCCTCTATTAAGGGAGAAGGGAAGGGAGGGCGAGGGTGGGTGGAATTGGAGAGTGGGGCAGGGGGGGGTGAGGGGGCACTGGGCGGTGTATGTGGGGTAAAAACGCAGGGAAAAAGAGTTCACAGCAAATTACATGGAGGAAATGTGAAGGATAGACTAAATAAAAAGAATAATTTAGCATCCACTTTAGCTTTGATTTTGATTTTGATTGGGTGGTTGGTTAATAGATTTGGGCAGGTAATGGATTTACAATTACAATGGCGATCAAAGGGGTAAGAATTTGTTCGATGAATGTGTCCGGGTTGAACAACTATACAAAAAGACAGAAGCTAGCTGCGAAATTGAGATATATCCGACCAGACATATTGTGCATACAGGAAACTCACATCCCTTGGTCAAATAGGGGAATATTAAGGGAACTTAGTTTTACACTAGTGGCCGCCTCTGGCCAGTCGAGTATGATAAGGGGGGGTAGTTATCCTTGTTAAACAAAATTACGCAAATATTGGTCGGAAATTAGTGGATAAAAAATGGACGGTGGGCTATTGTAGAGTGTAGGGTTGAAGGAAGACAGATAACGCTATGTACAGTATATGGAGCTAATCTGGATGACCCCGCTCCTCTGAATGAAATATATTTAGAACTGGCTAATTTTCCACAACCAATAGTGCTTTGTGGGGATGTGAATATTAACTTATCGAATAGTGCAATACAGGATGGTTTTGGTAATTACAAAGGCCGGAAACTGAGAGTTTATAAAGCTCTTGTTAACTTATTGCAAGATCAAGGCTTAATTGATGTATGGGAACGACTCAGGGGGGAAGATAATGGGTTTACATTTTATTCACATCCACACAAAAAGCTGGTTAGACTAGACTATTTTTTTGCCCAAGAAAACATACTGGAAGGAGCAATAATTAAAACCTATCCCAGGATTACATCTGATCATTCTCCAATAACGATGGAAATGCAGGGAAGGGTGAAGAATATAACACGATCCAATTTATCATATGACCGAAATCTGGGATTGAATAAGGAATTTAAAACGCACATGGACAGCTGGATTCAGTCTTTTTTTAGTTACAATAAAGGGACTGCTAATGCTTGTATAGTGTGGGACACATTTAAAGTGGGATTCCAGGGCGAGTGCATTAGTTTTTCAATTGGGCAGCAAAAGACATTTAAAAAAGAGTTTGATAAGCTATATGAGCAGTTAGCACAGGCTGAGATTTTTTTAACGAGGGAAGTAGTCAGTGGTAGAAAGGAGTTATGGGAGGCTGAAAATAAGGTAGCAAAGGCCAGAGCTAAAATTCTTGGATTTTGGAGTGCGGAGATTGCAAGAAAATTTTTAACTTCTAAAATGCAAAGTTATGAGTTTGGGGAAAAGATTGGTAGAAGGTTGGCTGTTAGACTGCAGATGAAGGAGCCAGCTAGGAACATCCATGCAATGAGGGACAGTCAGGGTGTATCTCACTCGGAGCCACAGCAAATTCTTAATATTTTTCAGAGGTTTTACTCTGAATTATACACGCAGGAAGGTGAGTCAGATGTGGTTATTGAATGGAGTGATAGATTTGATATAGGCTTGAAAGTCTTAGACCCCAACATTGCTGACCGACTGTGTAGGAGAGTAGGGTCTGCAATCCTATGATCACCCAGATTTTTTGCTTTTGTTTCACTGGTTTACGACTTTCTCTGGCTGTGGGCCTGCCAATCAGACCCACAGCCTGGCTGTTCTCTTTCTAAATTACGACATGTACCCTAGGTGCATTTACCAATTGGTACTGGGCCACCTTATCAGACCCTGTAACTCAGGGCATAGGTGTACCCAGGGCTGCCAGGGGCTGCAGCATGTATTATGCCACCCCTGGCTGGCCTCTTAAATTTGACACAACTGGCTGCATGACAGCTGGGGCAAAAGTCGTGTAAACACGCTTTGCTGTAGGTGTAGTCTACCTATACCTAACCCTAAAATGGACACACAGATTCCTATCAGTCACTCCTATGGCAGGCCTTGACAATCCTGAAGGCAGAGTGCTTGGAATCGTGTGAGGTGGTGCTCTGGCATGAGCTGAGCCTGTCTGCAGCTTGCGGAACCAAGTCCTAATAGCTGTTCCTTGATATCGCATACCATATACTCTTAAGTGCATTATAATCCTCGCGGTTAAATGCTAACTTTGGTATTGCTTTATCAAAACATGTCGAGTAAGGTGTCATACGAATTGGAATACTAACCCCTCGCCAATTCTGGCGACGGGGTTAGCATTTCACCCTTCTAGAGGGACACGACATGTATGTAACTGTGAACCCTGGTTAAAGTTAACTGAAGCCTCAGCTCCACAAAATGGATGCTGCCACCACAGACACGAGTCTGACCCCCTGCAGCTGGGAGTCCTTACAGCGAGGGGAGCCTGGACAAAGGGTTTCCTGTCAGGGGCGGTGCTAGCACCGTCCCAGACATGGTTTTGTGTATCCTGGGTAGGCAGGGCTTTACAGGAAGGTGACTGCTGAGTGGCACCCCGGTGCTCACTACGCATAGGCCGGTCTGAACCAGTTCCAGGGGCACACCAGCCCCTGGCCTGGGGAAGTCCGGCATGGCTGAGGGGTGTAACCACCCCCCACCTAGTCCCACCCATAGGCAGGACCTAGTCACCGGGTCAGCCCCCTTTTTTAGTATAAAGATGGGAGCGGGCCCCCTGTTCAAATTAGATCATCTTTGGAATCAAGACACGACTTTCTGCGAAAGGACTTCAAGATGTCTTCCTCAAGATTCTCCCTTGTGGCTAAGGAGTAGTCACCCTGCATCAAGCGGGCACCATCCTAAAGAACACTGCGGTCTGCTGCAAGTCCTTCATCACGAATCCGACGACCCAGCTCGACGAGACCCGGCTTCCCTGGCACCTCTGACCTCTACTCACCTCTACAGCCAAGCTGAGAACCGTGAGTGCGACGAGACCTCGAGGGACCAACGATCGCCAAGACTGCACGACATCTTTACTGCAAGCCCACCGTGTCCTCCACGGGTGAGTGCTTTGGGGTCCGAGAAGCCCCGACCCTGCGCAGCTCCAGCACCCAAGATCAGCCTCCCTGCATGTCCACGATCTGCGTGGGGCCCTTCTGCTGTTTGCTGTGCACCGTGTTGTTTGGCTACTAGCCGGCTGGCTTGTGGCCTTCTGAACGACGCCCGACGACATCACTGCTGCTGGTCTGGTTGCTCCAGACTGGCCCTTGCTTCCTTCTTGAAGAGAGGCACCCCGGACCCTCCTGGTCCACTCCAGACGCCATTTTAGGTCCACCGCGTGGGCTTGAATTTGCCAAGGCTTTGTTGCCCAATCCTGGGTCCAGCGACGCCGACAGCTTCTATCTTCGTGGGACAGCTCGATCCTCCTTCCTGGTCGCCGACAACGCCTCCTGGTCCGTGAGATCTCCGAGCCCAGCGTCACCCACACGCCTTGTCGAGGTGGCTACCATCCGGTGCCCTCCTGGTGCCCACTGACTACTGGCTAGTAGTCTCGAACTTGGTCCCCTCTGCTTTCAGGTGTCATCTTCCATCGATCCAGGCTTGGATCCACCGAACTTTCTTCACTGGTCGCCTGCCAGCAACTTCTTTCTTCCAGGCTCCTGGTCCGTCAACGAGGATTCCCGACGTCTTTTGAGTCCTATGCAGCTGCAGCCCCTGGGCTAGGTAACTTCGGCATTTCGGTGCCCCAGCATAGCCTCACTATCCAAGGGTCAGAATCTACTTTTGTTTTCTCCCTACCAGGTCGGGTTCGCCCGAGAACACTAACTTTGCAATTTCTAGCTACCATAGACTTTGTCCCGCATCTCGCGTGAGAGTGCACACACTGCACCCGAGTCCCCTGGGTCTCCTAGAAGTAATCTAACGATTCTATAGTCAAGTCCTAGCGATTCCAAAGGCTATTAGTACTGTACTTACCTGCTAGTAATTTCGCATTCCACTTTTCAAGTATATGGTTTTCTGTGCCCCTCGGGCATTTGTATATACTGTGCTAACTTAAGTATTTTTGTAAGAGTTTTGGTTTGTGCTTAGTACCCTGTCCTCATAAAGAGTACAGGGCTGTTGTGATCTTTAATAAATAACTGTTTATTTTCATAACACTTGTGTGGTGTCCTTTCACTTGGTGTTCAAGGGGTATATGTGGTATAACAGCTGGCTTAACACGCCCTCTCGAGTCTTTAGCCTTAGACTGCTCGTATCCACGCTACTAGGATAGCTGGTCTATAAGGTTGACTTACAACCAATCATCAATAAGGGTTGCTGGACTGATACATAGTGTTCACTAGAAAAGTGACCACTGCATATCAGGCCACCTTCTCACATTGGTGAGCAGCGGTTGGGATTTGAGCTTGCTGTTGTTTTACCACACGTATCCTAAGAATATCTTGTTGAAAGATCACATAAGTACTGTTAGGTACATATAACTAAAGCTTAGAATACTCTGAGTTCTACTGAACCAGCTGTTGCAGCTCCTCAAGGCTTAGCACACCTTGGCTGCAACTCTTAGCAAGTAGGTAAACACATAGTGTAGGTAGGTGCATCACTTACACCACACTAGAAACAGTATGTCGGACAAAGGAGGAAACTCTGAGTCTCCCCTTGTGTCAGCTGACCCTCCACAGGTCATCCCTTCAAGATATACTGTGCTGAGCTTCAAGGAGTTAAGACAGGTGTGTCACTCCAGGAAGATCAAGCAGGGGTCTAACCCCACAACTTCCTTTCTGATTGGTCTCTTGGAGACTTATGATGCCAGAAAAGCTGAGACCCTTCTTAGCTCTTCTAATCCAGAAGGAGGCATGCCTCCCCTTGAGGGAACCAGAGGTGACCCTGACCTCATCCACCTCTCAACTGAGAACGAAGATGTAGAGGATGATGAGGATGAGGAGCCCTCTGGGGATGAGGCAAATAAGGGACAGGTAGAAGTCGTTAGACTAAGCAGGTCCAACTTAAGCAAACATGACAGTGGTACTGGGGGACCCCTGGGGCCACTATCAGGTCAGCTTAACATTGGGAATGGACGAGCCAGATCTCTGTCAAGAGACTCTGGCAGATCCCTTCAAACCAATGGCTCTTACAACTCTTCTCAAAGAGGGATGACATCCCCTCAGAGGAGAGTGTATGAAGCTAAAGAAAGGGCAGCCAATCTGAGGATTGAAAGGGAAGAACTTGCCCTGGCCAAAGAGAGGCTTGCCTTTGCTAGAGAGCAACAGTTAAGTGGGGTAGTCCCCACTGGTGGCAGCATTGTACCTAGCAATAGGGAAAGGAGTTTTGATACAAAACACCTTGGGAAGATAGTGGCCCCCTTTAAACAAGGGGATGACATCCACAAATGGATTACTGCTTTGGAGAGGGCCTGCACTGTGCAAGGTGTTCCCCAGACTCAGTGGGCAGCTATCTTGTGGCTCTCCTTTGAAGGTAAAGGAAGAGACAAGCTCCTCACCACAAGGGTAGAGGATGCTAACAACTACCAAGTCTTGAAGAATACACTGGTTGAAGGGTTTGGCCTAACCACTGAGCAGTACAGGGTGCTGTTCAGGGATACCCAGAAAACTCAGTCTCAAGATTGGTCTGACTTTGTAGATTGTGCCACTAAGGCTTTGGAGGGCTGGTTGCTGAGCAGTAAGGTTACTGATTATGCAGGATTGTACAATTTGATCATGAGAGAACAAATTTTAAACAATTGTCAGAACCAGTTGTTGCATCAGCATCTTGTTGACTCAGATCTGACCTCTCCCCAAGAATGGGAAAGAAGGCAGACAGATGGGTTAGAACAAGAGTTAAGCAGAACCAGGGCCAGAATCAAGGTGGTCAGAAGAAAGCAGACCAGAAGGGTAAAGATTCTAAGGGGGAACAAAATGACCAGAAGTCTTCGACAGGTCCCCAACAACCCAAAGAGGGTGGGGGTCAGGCTCCCCAAAAGAAGAAAGAAGGCCAATCTAAAAGGTGGTGCCAATACTGTAAAAGTAAAACTCACTGGTTTAGTGAGTGCACCAAGAAAGGAGGAGGGCAGACTCCTGCCACTGCAGCCCCTAAGGCACCTGTGCCCCCTAGTACAGCCAGCAGTGGTAGTGCACCTCCCAAGGGTTTAGTAGGGTTAACCCTGGGTTCTGAGGGGTGTGACAACTTAGTTGGTACACTCACTCAGGCTGTCCTTGTCAGTACAGGGGATCTGGATATGTCCCCTGACATAAGTCCCAATAGTTTGGGCAAATACAGACAGACACCTTTCATAAATGGAAAAATGGCTCAGGCCTATAGGGACACTTGTGCCAGTGTCACCATGGTGACACCTAACTTTGTGGACCCTGGACAGATCATGCCAGGTACAGATTTCCTGGTGACCAATGCAAGCAATGTCACTACCAGTCACAGTATGGCAATTGTAGCTTTCTCCTGGGGAGGGGTAACTGGCCAAAAGAAGGTTGTAGTTAGTTCAGACCTCCCAGTGGATTGTTTGTTGGGCAATGATTTGGAGTCATCACAATGGTCAGAAGTGGAGCAGAGGACTCACATGGAAATGTTAGGCTTGCCAGCACATGTGTTTGCTGTGACTAGGTCACAGGTCAGGAAATGCCCCACTGAACAGGTGCTGGATCCTGGAACAATGGACCAGACACCTCCCAAGAAAAAGAGCAGCAGGGTTAAGGCTGTGCCTTCCCCCTTGCCCCAGGTTGAGGATCAAGTCTCAGAGGAGGCTGACCTACAGGAATTGAGGGAAACTGAGCCCAGAGAGTTTGAACTTGATCAAGTTGAATTCTTGGGTTCAGGGGGACCCTCAAGGGAAGACCTGGGGAAGGACCAGTTAAGCTGCCCTTCTCTTGAACCCCTCAGACAGCAGGCTGCTGCTGAGGCTGCTGGGAACGCCACAGGTACCCACAAGCTATACTGGGAAGATGGACTCCTGTACACTGAGTCAAGAGACCCCAAGCCTGGCATGACCAGGAGGCTGGTTGTACCCTTGTCTCAGAGAGGTTTCCTACTTACCTTGGCCCATGAGATTCCCTTAGCAGGTCACTTAGGCCAGACAAAGACTTGGGACAGGCTTGTCTCACACTTTCACTGGCCTCACATGAATGAGGATACCAAGGAGTTTTGTCGCTCCTGTGTCACTTGCCAAGCCAGTGGTAAGTCAGGTGGCACAACAAAGGCCCCCCTTATACCAATGCCTGTGGTGGGGGTGCCCTTTAAAAGAGTGGGGATTGACATTGTTGGTCCAATGGAACCCCAGACAGCATCAGGGCACAAGTTTATACTGGTGGTAGTGGATCATGCCACCAGGTATCCTGAAGCTATTCCACTTAGGACCACCACAGCACCTGTGGTGGCAAGGGCCCTAGTTGGAGTGTTCTCCAGAGTGGGCTTCCCTAAGGAGGTTGTCTCTGACAGAGGTGCAAACTTCATGTCAAGCTACTTAACTGCTATGTGGAAGGAATGTGGTGTCAATTACAAATTCACTACCCCCTATCATCCACAATGCAATGGGCTTGTTGAAAGGTTCAACAGGACCCTAAAAGGGATGATTCATGGACTACCTGAAAAGCTCAGGCGTAGATGGGATGTCCTGATTCCCTGCCTTCTGTTTGCTTACAGAGAGGTCCCACAAAAGGGGGTTGGCTACAGCCCTTTTGAACTTTTGTATGGGCATCCTGTGAGAGGCCCCCTGTGTTTGGTGAAGGAAGGATGGGAGAGACCTCTCAAAAAGCCTGCAACCAGCATAGTGGACTATGTACTTGGTCTCCGCTCCAGGATGGCTGAGTATATGGAGAAGGCATCAGAAAACCTTAAGGCCAGTCAAGAACTTCAAAAAGCTTGGCATGACCAAAAGGCTGTCCTGACTGTTTATCAGCCTGGACAGAAGGTGTGGGTGTTGGAGCCAGTGGCCCCAGCAGCACTCAAAGACAAATGGTCTGGGCCCCACACAATTCTTGAGCAAAAGGGAGAGGTCACCTACCTGGTAGACCTTGGAACTCCCAGGAGCCCCCACAGGGTGCTCCATGTCAACAGGCTCAAAGCATATGTCGACAGGAAGGACATGAGCTTGCTCATGGCCATAGATGAGGGACAGGAGGAAGAGAGTGACCCTCTCCCAGACCTGCTCACTCAGAATCCTGATGATGGGTCAGTAGATGGTGTTGTCTTTTGTGGCAGCCTCTCTGAGCATCAACAGAAAGACTGTAAACAGGTTCTTCAGTCTTTCAGACATATGTTTTCTCTGACACCCAGTCAGACCAATTGGTGTACCCATGAGGTTGACACTGGTGACAGTCTGCCAGTTAAGAGTAAAATCTACAGGCAGCCTGATCATGTTAGAGACTGCATAAAAACTGAAGTGCAGAAAATGTTGGAGTTGGGAGTCATTGAACCCTCAGATAGCCCTTGGGCTAGTCCAGTAGTTCTAGTGCCAAAGCCTCACACCCAGGGTGGTAAGAGAGAGATGAGGTTTTGCGTAGACTACAGGGGTCTCAATGCAGTCACTAAGACTGATGCCCATCCAATACCAAGGGCAGATGAGCTGATAGATAGATTGGCTTCTGCCAACTACTTAAGCACATTTGACTTAACAGCTGGGTATTGGCAAATCAGGTTAGCTGAGGATGCCAAGCCCAAGACAGCATTTTCAACCCCTGGTGGATATTATCAATTTGTGGTAATGCCCTTTGGTCTGAAAAATGCACCTGCCACCTTCCAAAGGTTGGTGAATCAAGTCCTTACTGGGCTGGATGACTTCTGTGCAGCATATCTAGATGATATTGCTGTCTTTAGCTCCACCTGGGAGGATCACCTGGTCCACCTGAGGAAAGTGTTAGAGGCTCTGCAAGCAGCAGGCCTCACTATCAAGGCCACCAAGTGCCAGATAGGGCAGACACAGGTTGTATACCTGGGCCACCTTGTAGGTGGAGGCCAGGTTCAGCCACTGGAGAGCAAAATACAGTCAATCAGGGACTGGGCTCCTCCAACCACCCAGACTCAGGTTCGAGCTTTCTTGGGCCTGACTGGTTACTATAGGAAGTTTGTCAGGAACTATGGTTCCATTGTGACACCATTAAATGAACTGACAAGTAAGAAAATGCCAAAAAAGGTTCAGTGGACAGCAGGCTGTCAAAAAGCATTTGATGACCTAAAGCAGGCCATGTGCACAGCACCTATCCTTAAGAGTCCAGACTACTCCAAACCATTCATTGTCCAAACAGATGCTTCTGAGTTGGGTGTGGGAGCTGTTCTTTCTCAACTGAATTTTGATGGTCAAGACCAGCCCATTGCTTTTATAAGCAGAAGGCTGACCCCCAGAGAGAAGAATTGGTCAGCTATTGAGAGGGAGGCCTTTGCTGTGGTTTGGGCCCTGAAGAAGCTGAGGCCATACTTGTTTGGCACTCACTTCAAGATTCAGACCGACCATAAGCCCCTCTTGTGGCTAAATCAGATGAAGGGTGAAAACCCCAAACTGCTTAGGTGGTCCATTTCCCTACAGGGGATGGACTTTACAGTGGAACATAGACCTGGTACTGATCATGGCAATGCCGATGGGCTCTCCAGATATTTCCACTTAGAACAAGAAGACTCACCTGGTCAAGGTTAGCTTATTGTCCCAAAGTTTGGGGGGGGGGTCATGTAGGAGAGTAGGGTCTGCAATCCTATGATCACCCAGATTTTTTGCTTTTGTTTCACTGGTTTACGACTTTCTCTGGCTGTGGGCCTGCCAATCAGACCCACAGCCTGGCTGTTCTCTTTCTAAATTACGACATGTACCCTAGGTGCATTTACCAATTGGTACTGGGCCACCTTATCAGACCCTGTAACTCAGGGCATAGGTGTACCCAGGGCTGCCAGGGGCTGCAGCATGTATTATGCCACCCCTGGCTGGCCTCTTAAATTTGACACAACTGGCTGCATGACAGCTGGGGCAAAAGTCGTGTAAACACGCTTTGCTGTAGGTGTAGTCTACCTATACCTAACCCTAAAATGGACACACAGATTCCTATCAGTCACTCCTATGGCAGGCCTTGACAATCCTGAAGGCAGAGTGCTTGGAATCGTGTGAGGTGGTGCTCTGGCATGAGCTGAGCCTGTCTGCAGCTTGCGGAACCAAGTCCTAATAGCTGTTCCATGATATCGCATACCATATACTCTTAAGTGCATTATAATCCTCGCGGTTAAATGCTAACTTTGGTATTGCTTTATCAAAACATGTCGAGTAAGGTGTCATACGAATTGGAATACTAACCCCTCGCCAATTCTGGCGACGGGGTTAGCATTCCACCCTTCTAGAGGGACACGACATGTATGTAACTGTGAACCCCGGTTAAAGTTAACTGAAGCCTCAGCTCCACAAAATGGATGCTGCCACCACAGACACGAGTCTGACCCCCTGCAGCTGGGAGTCCTTCCAGCGAGGGGAGCCTGGACAAAGGGTTTCCTGTCAGGGGCGGTGCTAGCACCGTCCCAGACATGGTTTTGTGTATCCTGGGTAGGCAGGGCTTTACAGGAAGGTGACTGCTGAGTGGCACCCCGGTGCTCACTACGCATAGGCCGGTCTGAACCAGTTCCAGGGGCACACCAGCCCCTGGCCTGGGGAAGTCCGGCATGGCTGAGGGGTGTAACCACCCCCCACCTAGTCCCACCCATAGGCAGGACCTAGTCACCGGGTCAGCCCCCTTTTTTAGTATAAAGATGGGAGCGGGCCCCCTGTTCAAATTAGATCATCTTTGGAATCAAGACACGACTTTCTGCGAAAGGACTTCAAGATTTCTTCCTCAAGATTCTCCCTTGTGGCTAAGGAGTAGTCACCCTGCATCAAGCGGGCACCATCCTAAAGAACACTGCGGTCTGCTGCAAGTCCTTCATCACGAATCCGACGACCCAGCTCGACGAGACCCGGCTTCCCTGGCACCTCTGACCTCTACTCACCTCTACAGCCAAGCTGAGAACCGTGAGTGCGACGAGACCTCGAGGGACCGACGATCGCCAAGACTGCACGACATCTTTACTGCAAGCCCACCGTGTCCTCCACGGGTGAGTGCTTTGGGGTCCGAGAAGCCCCGACCCTGCGCAGCTCCAGCACCCAAGATCAGCCTCCTTGCATCTCCACGATCTGCGTGGGGCCCTTCTGCTGTTTGCTGTGCACCGCGTTGTTTGGCTACTAGCCGGCTGGCTTGTGGCCTTCTGAACAACGCCCGACGACATCACTGCTGCTGGTCTGGTTGCTCCAGACTGGCCCTTGCTTCCTTCTTGAAGAGAGGCACCCCGGACCCTCCTGGTCCACTCCAGACGCCATTTTAGGTCCACCGCGTGGGCTTGAATTTGCCAAGGCTTTGTTGCCCAATCCTGGGTCCAGCGACGCCGACAGCTTCTATCTTCGTGGGACAGCTCGATCCTCCTTCCTGGTCGCCGACAACGCCTCCTGGTCCGTGAGATCTCCGAGCCCAGCGTCACCCACACGCCTTGTCGAGGTGGCTACCATCCGGTGCCCTCCTGGTGCCCACTGACTACTGGCTAGTAGTCTCGAACTTGGTCCCCTCTGCTTTCAGGTGTCATCTTCCATCGATCCAGGCTTGGATCCACCGAACTTTCTTCACTGGTCGCCTGCCAGCAACTTCTTTCTTCCAGGCTCCTGGTCCGTCAACGAGGATTCCCGACGTCTTTTGAGTCCTATGCAGCTGCAGCCCCTGGGCTAGGTAACTTCGGCATTTCGGTGCCCCAGCATAGCCTCACTATCCAAGGGTCAGAATCTACTTTCGTTTTCTCCCTACCAGGTCGGGTTCGCCCGAGAACACTAACTTTGCAATTTCTAGCTACCATAGACTTTGTCCCGCATCTCGCGTGAGAGTGCACACACTGCACCCGAGTCCCCTGGGTCTCCTAGAAGTAATCTAACGATTCTATAGTCAAGTCCTAGCGATTCCAAAGGCTATTAGTACTGTACTTACCTGCTAGTAATTTCGCATTCCACTTTTCAAGTATATGGTTTTCCGTGCCCCTCGGGCATTTGTATATACTGTGCTAACTTAAGTATTTTTGTAAGAGTTTTGGTTTGTGCTTAGTACCCTGTCCTCATAAAGAGTACAGGGCTGTTGTGATCTTTAATAAATAACTGTTTATTTTCATAACACTTGTGTGGTGTCCTTTCACTTGGTGTTCAAGGGGTATATGTGGTATAACAGCTGGCTTAACACGCCCTCTCGAGTCTTTAGCCTTAGACTGCTCGTATCCACGCTACTAGGATAGCTGGTCTATAAGGTTGACTTACAACCAATCATCAATAAGGGTTGCTGGACTGATACATAGTGTTCACTAGAATAGTGACCACTGCATATAAGGCCACCTTCTCACAGACTGGACCTTCCGATAACGATGTTGGAGTTAGAACTATTTACAAAAGGGGGTGGTGATGAACAGAGTGTCTGAGTTAAACAGACCACTCTTACCCAGTCCAAAGATCAGGGCTTGATCCATCACCGTTATTTATCTCACTGCCCCATCCCAGCTCAGAACCTGGCTATATGCAAATCAGTCTGTCCCTGGCCCAGTGCATCATGGGAACAGGGCAGACTAAACTACCAAGCCAATTCTTCACCAGAAAGGAGACAAGCTACCGGGGACCGGTTTCTGGCATTTCAGCCTTCTTCGGCCCGGCTTGCTTGAATCCTGATGGAGCAGTGAGAAAGGGACTCATGTCTGAGTATACCCTGCCACACCTATAGTGGCCAAAAACGATTTACAAAAGGGGGTGGTGATGAACAGAGTGTCTGAGTTAAACAGACCACTCTTACCCAGTCTAAAGATCAGGGCTTGATCCATCACCGTTATTTATCTCACTGCCCCATCCCAGCTCAGAACCTGGCTATATGCAAATCAGTATGTCCCTGGCCCAGTGCATCATGGGAACAGGGCAGACTAAACTACCAAGCCAATTCTTCACCAGAAAGGAGACAAGCTACCGGGGACCGGTTTCTGGCATTTCAGCCTTCTTCGGCCCGGCTTGCTTGAATCCTGATGGAGCAGTGAGAAAGGGACTCATGTCTGAGTATACCCTGCCACACCTATAGTGGCAAAAAACGCTTTACAAAAGGGGGTGGTGATGAACAGAGTGTCTGAGTTAAACAGACCACTCTTACCCAGTCCAAAGATCAGGGCTTGATCCATCACCGTTATTTATCTCACTGCCCCATCCCAGCTCAGAACCTGGCTATATGCAAATCAGTCTGTCCCTGGCCCAGTGCATCATGGGAACAGGGCAGACTAAACTACCAAGCCAATTCTTCACCAGAAAGGAGACAAGCTACCGGGGACCGGTTTCTGGCATTTCAGCCTTCTTCGGCCCGGCTTGCTTGAATCCTGATGGAGCAGTGAGAAAGGGACTCATGTCTGAGTATACCCTGCCACACCTATAGTGGCCAAAAACGATTTACAAAAGGGGGTGGTGATGAACAGAGTGTCTGAGTTAAACAGACCACTCTTACCCAGTCCAAAGATCAGGGCTTGATCCATCACCGTTATTTATCTCACTGCCCCATCCCAGCTCAGAACCTGGCTATATGCAAATCAGTCTGTCCCTGGCCCAGTGCATCATGGGAACAGGGCAGACTAAACTACCAAGCCAATTCTTCACCAGAAAGGAGACAAGCTACCGGGGACCGGTTTCTGGCATTTCAGCCTTCTTCGGCCCGGCTTGCTTGAATCCTGATGGAGCAGTGAGAAAGGGACTCATGTCTGAGTATACCCTGCCACACCTATAGTGGCCAAAAACGATTTACAAAAGGGGGTGGTGATGAACAGAGTGTCTGAGTTAAACAGACCACTCTTACCCAGTCCAAAGATCAGGGCTTGATCCATCACCGTTATTTATCTCACTGCCCCATCCCAGCTCAGAACCTGGCTATATGCAAATCAGTCTGTCCCTGGCCCAGTGCATCATGGGAACAGGGCAGACTAAACTACCAAGCCAATTCTTCACCAGAAAGGAGACAAGCTACTGGGGACCGGTTTCTGGCATTTCAGCCTTCTTCGGCCCGGCTTGCTTGAATCCTGATGGAGCAGTGAGAAAGGGACTCATGTCTGAGTAAACCCTGCCACACCTATAGTGGCCAAAAACGATTTACAAAAGGGGGTGGTGATGAACAGAGTGTCTGAGTTAAACAGACCACTCTTACACAGTCCAAAGATCAGGGCTTGATCCATCACCGTTATTTATCTCACTGCCCCATCCCAGCTCAGAACCTGGCTATATGCAAATCAGTCTGTCCCTGGCCCAGTGCATCATGGGAACAGGGCAGACTAAACTACCAAGCCAATTCTTCACCAGAAAGGAGACAAGCTACCGGGGACCGGTTTCTGGCAATTCAGCCCTTGCTCATTGTACCATCAGGATTCAAGCAAACCGGGCCGAAGACGGCTGTAATGCCAGAAACCGGTCCCCGGGAGCTTGTTTCCTTCCCAGTGTAAGAATTGGCTTTTGTAGTTTGGTTTGCCCTGTTCCCATCATGCACTGGGACAGGAACAGACTAATTTGCATACAGCCGGGTTCTGAAACTGGGATGGTGCAGTGAGCTAAAAAATGGTGTTGGATCTAGCCCTGATCTCTTGACTGGGTGAGAGCTTTCTGCTTAATTCAGAGACTCTGTCCCTCACCACCCCTTGTTGTAAATATTTTTGTCCACCCTAAGCGTGGAAGGGTATTCTCAGATGTGAGACCCTTGCTCATTGCACCATCAGGATTCAAGCAAACCGGGCCGAAGACGGCTGTAATGCCAGAAACCGGTCCCCGGGAGCTTGTTTCCTTCCCAGTGTAAGAATTGGCTTTTGTAGTTTGGTTTGCCCTGTTCCCATCATGCACTGGGACAGGAACAGACTAATTTGCATACAGCCGGGTTCTGAAACTGGGATGGTGCAGTGAGCTAAAAAACGGTGTTGGATCTAGCCCTGATCTCTTGACTGGGTGAGAGCTTTCTGCTTAATTCAGAGACTCTGTCCCTCACCACCCCTTGTTGTAAATATTTTTGTCCACCCTAAGCGAGAAGGGTATTCTCAGATGTGAGACCCTTGCTCATTGCACCATCAGGATTCAAGCAAACCGGGCCGAAGACGGCTGTAATGCCAGAAACCGGTCCCCGGGAGCTTGTTTCCTTCCCAGTGTAAGAATTGGCTTTTGTAGTTTGGTTTGCCCTGTTCCCATCATGCACTGGGACAGGAACAGACTAATTTGCATACAGCCGGGTTCTGAAACTGGGATGGTGCAGTGAGCTAAAAAACGGTGTTGGATCTAGCCCTGATCTCTTGACTGGGTGAGAGCTTTCTGCTTAATTCAGAGACTCTGTCCCTCACCACCCCTTGTTGTAAATATGTTGGAGTTAGAACTGGCAGTAAAGAGTTTGGCAGTCGGTAAAGCGGCAGGTCCTGACAGAATTCCCGCGGAAGTTTACAAACAGTTTTTCAATAATATCAAGGATGAAATGTTGAATGTAATGTTGAAGGCACAACAGGGAAGTCCTCCTAGTAGTTGGTCAGAAGCGACTATTGTGGTATTTTGCAAGAAAAGCAAAGCCTCGGATATGGTGGGATCTTATCGGCCAATATCCTTATTAAATGCTGATAATAAAATCTATTCAAAGATTCTGGACAATCGTTTGTCTGAAGTTGTAACATCCTTAGTCTCTCGGCAACAGCACAGCTTTATACCTAAAAGAGGCACGGTAGATCATATAAACAAAGTCATTACGTTATTTGATACTGCGGCTGTGAACAACAAGGAATTAGCTCTTTTTTTGCTTGACGCAGAAAAGGCGTTTGACCGTGTGTGCTGGGACTACTTATGGAGACTTATGGACAAAATGGGATTTGGTCAGAAATGTATTAACTCAATTAAATCTCTCTACTCTACACCAAGGGCCAGGATTTCAGCCATGGGTTTAATTTCAGATTCTCTAAATATTACTAGAGGGACTCACCAAGGGTGTCCTTGTTCTCCGTTATTGTTTGCTTTGTACATTAATCCTTTTATAGAACAACTAAATCAAAATTTACTTATTCCCCCCTTCATTGTATCTGAATATGTTTTTTCTGTTTTTGCTTATGCGGACGACATCGCTGTGGTAACAGTTAACCCAGGCACTGCCATTTTAGAGATTGAGAGGCTTGCAAAGGATTTTGGAAGTGTAACAGGGTACAAACTTAATGAATCGAAGACTCAGATTCTTTGTTCTGAAGCCTTAATATGGGAGGATGAAAGAGTGGTTAAAGAAGTTACTTACCTGGGGATATTGATTAAAGCCAATATGGCGGAACTGGTTGATTCTAATTGGAATGACGTTTACGCTAAAATCAAGGCGTCTCTTGAGAGGTGGGAACGATTGTATTTTACTATTATCGGACGCACTAATATTATAAAAATGAATGTTCTACCCAAAGTATTATATTTGTTTAGGTCAATCCCCTTGGAATTCCCCAAGCACAAGATACAGGCTTTGCAATCCTTATGTGGAAAATGTATTTGGAGCCCCGGAAAACCAAGACGAGCTATGAAGCATATGATGTTACCTACAGAGAGGGGGGGTTAGGGGTCTCAGATTTTTTTCTTTATTATATAGTTTGTTTTCTGTTGAAAATGAGGATTTTGATAACAGAGGAAGCAACTGAACATATGGTTAATCACCCATCAATTTTCGAAATCTTGTTAGGGCCCTGCGTAAAGCAGAGCCTACTTATTGAAATTGATGGTAGCTACTACAAGCGAACTCGATTTAAGGTTTTAGTGGGTGCCTATAAGATCTGGAGATGGCTAGTTAGAACAATGGCTATTGGGAAGTTTTCGTATTATACTCCCTTCAGAGCATCTAGGATATTGCCTAAGATATTCACGGATGGAATGTCACAAAATTGGCAAAAAAAGGGGGTTAGGTGGCTGGGTGATATGTGCCTGGAGGACGGCAAATGTAAATCCTTTGAGGAGTTAAGAGAGCAGTTTTCTTTTCCCAGAACTTACTTTTTCAAATTCTTGCAAATACGGGATTTTTTTGTTAGACAGAAGTTAATTTTACAAAAGAATCAAGTTATAGAAGGGATTAATAGGCAGGTGGAAATAGGTGTTTTGTATCGAATATTACAAGAGGGGAAAATAGATGATCTTGAGAAAGTGAGGGCAAAGTGGGTTAACAATCTAGGAGATTCAGAAATAGTAGTAGAAGATCTTATCTTATTGTCAAAAGAGTCATTAATGTCTGCTAATTTAAAAGCCCAATTTTTTAAAACCGTGTTTGATTTATATTATACTCCTGAACCTATGTCCAAATGGGGCGAGGGTTTCTCCTGCCCTAGGCTTGTTGGATTTATAGGAGGAATTGAAAAATGTATTTCCTTAGTGCTTAACTTCCACGTGACTGTTACCCCCGCTATGTTGCTTCTGGGGACAATTCCTACAGATAGCCCCATGGAAAGGCTATATCCTTATCGTCACTTTATTTTCTTTTCAATGACGGTGGCACGATTGTGTATAGCCACCGAGTGGCTTCAGGAAAAGCCGCCCCTCTATCAACAATGGCAATCAAGAATGTATAGTCTATATACACTGGAGTGGGGGCTCTTCTCAATTAGTGGATCAAGGAGGAAAAAGAAAATGGGTATGAAAATCTGGGTGCTTTTTCAGCTTATTATGAGGATTGAGAATGTATTTAAATTTAAATTCGAAATGTATTTGTTAATAATGGATTTACACTCATTTATTATTATTTATTTGGCCTAAGGATTTTATTAACTACATTGCCTCTGGATGAATTATGTTATTGTATATATGGCCTATATGATGTTTTTTTTTTTACTATTTTGATGTGTTCATGTCTTGCTGTGAACCAATAAATAAATATAAAAATAAAAAATAAAAAAAATAAAGTTACACCTCTTCGATGAATAATCCTCTGTTTCCAGTAATGAAACTAGATCAATCATACTGTCTAGTATTAGATTACAGGCATTTGAATACAACTACACAGTGCACACTAAAGAATAACATTGTGCGGAAAAAATACAAAACAACACTAGACCTCTCAAATAGATTTTTCTGCCAAAATGTAGCACCCTTAAGCATATATTTGACAGCCTTCACAGCACTAGGTTCTCAAAAACGATGTTGTCATTTATCACAGAATAGTACCTGGCTGTTTTCAGCCAGTGTCACAGAACTACTTGAAAACTTTGGTGACCAGGCATTGTCATATGTCGATGATATATACTTAATGGACGATGACCTGATGGAACTCTTGACCAGAGTGGACCGCATAGTCTTGGGGTTTGCTCATGTGAGCTATAGATTAAATGTTCAAAAATCAAAAATTGCCCACCACTGTGTCCTGTATCTGGGATACGAGCTGTCAAGTGAGGGCAATAGCCTGGCAGTGTATGTTTTTTGGAAAAATGTGCTTGCCCCAACCTCTGACTACTTTTTATTTTGGCAGAACAAACATTCCTGATTATGCAGAATGGGTAAAACCATTCTACGACCATATTCATCCAGACTGTCGAAGCACACATTGGATAGAAGAACACATGTAAATCTTACTTTCCAGTCACGCTGACATGATAGCTTCCAGACATTTGCACACATGTGTAAACACAACGGTGATCTGTGTAATAGCGAGTGCATCAGGGTACACATATGTCATGTTCAATGAAAGGGACACAGTACCGATTGCATATAAATCGCATCGCCATACCAATGTGGAAATGCATTTTGCACCTACTGAAAAAATACTGACAGCAGTACAGACTGCTGTAGTAAGAAAGTGTGCCCTGGCTTAAGGGAACATATTATTGTCACGACCCCGGTACCGACCTTAGAGGTGGTTACCAGAGCTAGTGTTCCAAATACTAAAGCTCTACATCCAAGATGGTGTAGTGCTACATGAATTCATACATCGTGAGACTGTGGTGACCTTTGACTCTATGTGCTTTAACTGATTCCATTTTGAATGTACAACATCCTTTTTGTGTTCTTGTATGATTTCATTTCGTGCCTTCTTGCAGTGTCAGAGAGGGATGTTTTTCTTTCTTCAGAGCACTTGAGCAAAACAGCCTTGCTGGAACAGAACGTGTGGGATGTGCGTTTGAAAAGTGTAAGAGAGGAATGTACTTTTCCGTCTCTGAATCAAAACATGAAGGGTTGGCCAGCTTCCGTCTTGCCCTCGAAACACACCGGTATGGTCAGCCTAGGTTTTGAAATTGACGAAGGGAGGGGAACATTTCTAGAAGTCTCTCTCTGTGTTAGTAAAAAGTATTAAAGACAGGAAGTTTTGGGGCTCATACAGAAGCACACTTGTGGGATGGGTGCACCATCACAGGGAAGTTTTTTCTGTCCCATTGATACTTCTGAATGACTGAAAAGGGCTTTCCAGTCAAACTGACCAGAATGTTGAGTTCAATTCAATAGGTGAAGTATAAGATATAAGTTTAATTGCTCTGTGATATTTTAATGTTGTGTATATATCCTCTTTATATTTGAGTCTTTCATTTGACAGTGTTTATTCTTGGCATTTGACAGTACTTGTTTTCTTGCATTGGACGTCCATTATTATCTGCTTATGTTTTGCCCCCTTGCATTTGAATTGGGAAAGACATCACCCTCTCCTGTTGGGCACACCAATCAACCCCAAAACGCCACATTGCAAAGTTGAAGGGGTGGGGTTCAACCATTTTGCCACAATGTCACACTTTGTCACCAGAAAGCCGTACCCAGGAAGTCCTTCTCCGCTCTGATACCTCCGACCCCCTCTGTTATTTCCAGAAGGATCAGGTTGGGGGAGGGGGGAACCACCCATCCCAGCACCTCTGTCAGTTCTTTTATTACTGCAGCCCAGGATGTTTGTATGGCCACACAGGACCAAGTCATGTGGAAGAAGTCCACAGGTATGGTTGCACGTCTGGGACAAGCAACATCGGATTGTAAACCAGCCCTTTGCATATGCGAAGGGGGGAGGTACGCCACTTGGAGGTAGTAAGTGTGTATCCGTCATAGTTTGGAGGAGATGGTGTGTTCACGGGGAGCCATCAGGGAATCCCGCCAATCTTCCTCTTTTAGCGGGCCCACCCATCCCGCCCATAAGGGTGCAGTAATTTGTAAGACCCCACCATGTCCCAAGTTACCCATCAAAACTTTAGCTTTTAGTTGGTTAAATTTTGGAAGGGGTTCTATGTTGCGTATGTGGGTGTTGCGGGCATGTCTGAACTGGAGATATTTGTAGAATTGAGAGCGTGTAAGGATAAAAGTCTCATGAAGATTGGTGAAAGAGCGCATGTGTGTTCCTGACTGTACATCCCCTAATCAGGAAATCCAGATGTCATCCCACGGTTTGAAGCCCCTAAGAGCGCCACCTCTTTCAACCAGGTGCCTTGCCATAGAGGAGTCTGCTGTGTGAGTATACCATCCCATTGCATGTGGCGTAAGGTGGTGCGCCCTGCCAAGAGGACTACCCGTGTGACCGTGGGCATTCAGGAGAGGATCAGGCGTGGTATAGCAGTGCCTGCGGTTCTAATTTATAGGCCAGGTCTAATCACCCCCGTTGAACCAGTCGTGGGCAATAAGGATGTGAGAGGCGAGATGATAAAGATATAGGTTGGACATGCCCAGTCCGCCATCACAGGGACCACGTTGGCAGTAGAGGAGTGCCAGCCGTGGCCGTGATCATCGCCAAAGTTGGTACGGGTGTCTCCTTCTAGTTTCTGGAACCAGGACTTTGGAATCTGGAGAGGAAAGTTGAGAAGGATGTAGAGGAAGCGGGGTAGTATAATCATTTTGTACAGGGCTATACGGCCGTTCACATTAAGGGGGACATTTTGCCACTTGGTCAGGCTAGCTTTAGCTTTCTGGAGCAACAGTTGTAATTTCAGGGCACAGGTGAACTCTGGGTGCAGTGCCACCCATACTCCTAGGTATTTGAAACTTAGTTTGCGGAGAATGATGGTCGACTGCCAGACAAAACAGTCCGGCAAAGAGCCAGGGGGCCAGGGGCCAACAACGATTTGGCTGAGTTCACTCTCAGTCCTGAGGCTGACTCAAAGGTCTTCAAGAGGTGAAAGCATCAGGGGCCACTCTTTGTTGGGTGTGCCAGGTATAGGAGGATGTCATCTGCATACAAGACTATGCGGTCCTCATGATGGACATCCCAGCTCCACCTCCTCTATAGTGGGTCACCATGGATGAGCTGGGAAAAGGGATCCTTTGCTAAGGTGAAGAGAAGGGGGAACAGGGGACAACCTTGCCTCGTGTCGCGCCTGATGGAGAACGGGTCGGAAAGGATCCAGTTTACTTGGTCCTGGGCCGAGGGGTGGGAGTAAAGCACGTCAACCATACCTCTGAAACACGGGCCAAGGCCGGCACGAGCTAGCACTTAGGGAGGTAGTCCCAGTCCACCATATTGAACGACTTTTCGAAATCAACAAGGAGCGGGGCTAGGTCATGTGGTAAGGAGTGTCAGTGGGCTAGAGCTACGTAGAGCTGTCAAATACAGTGTTGTGTGCTCCTTTGCGGCATGAAGCTGTATTGGGAGGTGTGGATAAGAATCGCCAGCACTCTTTTTAGTTTGTTAGCTAGGATCGTGGCAAAGATTTTTATTTCACAGTTGAGTGGGGAGAGGGGACAGTAGTGGGAACAAGAGGTGGATGGAGGCTCTTTTGTGGGGATTACAACTATTGAGACAGAGTCCAGGTCCTCTGGGAAGGAACCTAGGTGACATGTCTATTTGAAAAGGGCGAGAAGAAGGGGTAGAAGTAAGTCTCGATTTTTCATCAGGTATTCCATGGGGAACCCATCTGGGCTAAGAGTTTTCCCGGGGCTCTGCCCTGAGAGGGCGTTCTCGACCTCTTCCATCGTGATGGGGTTGTCAAGTAGTTTGGCGTCTGCCCAGGAGAGTGTTGGTATGTCGACCATGCTCAGGAGACTTTCGCCCGCCGCCCCATCTCTGTCCTTCCGGATAAAGTACAATACCTTGTAGTAGCCGGCAAAGGCTTGGGTGATTGCGGGTAGGGTCCGGTGCATATGGCCTGCTTCATCGCTGACCTCTGACACTATTTTATTGGCCTGTTGGTATGAGGCCAACCAGTACAGCATTTTCCCATTTTTATTGCCCCAGCCTTAGATGTTGGCTATCGTCGCACTCCAGAGAAGATTGGCCGCTTCTAAAGAATGAAGATGAATGTCTTCCTGAGACATAGCTGACGAGAAGTAGTGTCTCATGGGTTGGAAAGTAGGTGCTGTTCCAGGTGGGAGGCCTGGGTTTCCAGCTACATGTTAAGGGATAGACAATTGTGTTCCCGCTGCCTGACTAAGTGTTTTGCAAATCCACGAATGGTGGCTTTGCTGGCAGACCATTGTGCGCTCACTCAGGCCACCATTCCAGAGTTATGAAGGAAGTAGGGGCCTCATTTATGAAAGCCTTGCGCCACCGGTGCGTCACTTTTTCCCATGTTAAAAGTGACGCACCGGCAGAGCAAGGCCTTCATAAATAAGGCCCTAGGATTGGAGCTCTGTCTATAGTGTCTGGACAAAGGTTTGGTCTTGAAGATACCACGCGTTGATGCGCTGCATGGGTCTTGGACTCAAAGGGGAGCGTCCCAGACCAAGAAGAAGGGAGAGGGGTCTGAGACCCCTCTGGGA
The DNA here is from genome assembly GCF_964263255.1 of Lissotriton vulgaris. Lineage (NCBI taxonomy): Eukaryota > Metazoa > Chordata > Amphibia > Caudata > Salamandridae > Lissotriton > Lissotriton vulgaris. The sequence continues at coordinate 545,477,765 of NC_141699.1, read as the reverse complement.
GTATGTTGATGTGGTTCAGCGATTGGCAGTCTGGAGCCAGTAGGAGGATGAGGTCAATACGTGAGTATGTGTGATGGGACGCCGAGGTGTATGTGTACTGTTGAAGTGTCGGGTGCCAGGACCGCCAGGCTTCGGAGAGGCCCCAGGATGTAATCCAGTCTCCAAGAAATTTGGTCCCAGGGATCCTGAAGGCAGTGGGACTGGTACAATCAAGGATTGGTGCGGGGTCTGCGTTAAAGTCGCTGCCTAGCATGCTGATACCCTGTGGGAGAGAAGAGACGTTAGGTCCACAAGGAAGCCCCTTAGGGCACCCGGGGGGACGTAGATGGATTTGACCCTACATTACAGACACAAGCATTTCTCCAGTACGAGCAAGAATATCCTCTGCCTAATAAAATCATGCTTCTAGAATGCTACGACTATATCATTTACACTGATGGTTCTGCTCAGCCTGCTGTAGGAACCAAACACCAATATTCAGCTGCATGTGCAGTTGTAAAAGACTGTATGCATGATGGCGACTTCCATCCTGAAAAAAAATACACGTATGCACTGGGTGATTGCACAGCAGGCAGAACTTAAGGCTCTAGTACTGGCGCTACAGAATATGGATGCTGGATTCCCCACACTTATAGTGTGTGATTAAAATTATTGTGTGAAGTCGTATAATGAGGATCTTCATTATTAGAGCCAGAATGGATTCAGGGACTCCAAAGGCTGCACAGTAAAGCACAAGTTGCTTTGGAAACAGGTGGCAAAGCTGAAAGTGTCAGGATTGCACTCCGCAGGATCCGTATGCAGCAACAATACTCCACCTCCGGACCCTCCGAACACCCTGAAGTATACACACAGGGTGTTCAGACGATACGGCGAGGGAAAAAACCCAAAAGGGGAAAAAACCCAAAAAGAATAAAGGGAAGAAGGAAAGAGGCAGCAGGGAAAAAGAAGCTGTAAGACAAAAAGGCAATGGTTAATACAATTCTTAACCCTACACTCAGTAATTTCTCACTAGACAAACACCTCCTAAATTCACCTGTATAAACACATGTGCATACACCACACTGCTGTTCCTCTGCCTTCCTTTTATCCTGCATGAACACAAGAACAAGTGTAAGAACACAGGGGACATGTACACTATCTGCCTAAAGTAGTAGTACCCAATAGTAACATACCCTATGACCATTAACTGGAAAGCTCTGAAGAATAGGCAATCCAAGGCTTATAAAAGTACAAAAACTAAATGCAGCAAGCCAGTGTTTGGAGATGACAAAATAGTTCCCAACAAAAAAGATGAACAGAATCCTCTTTGCTATAATAGCGCAAATGTCTCCTTTACGATGGCAAGACAAAAATGTAAACCAAACAGGGCATGGCGTAGTTCCTTCACTACTGCCATCCGCTTTGGTAAGGAAGTCCAATAACCGAAAGTGATTCAAAACATCACGATTTCATGCCGGTAGTGCGGAGGTCCTCATCCCCCCCTGCACTCCGTCACTTGTATTCCAATCTGATAATCCCTTCTCTTGAACACACCTCAGAGAAGCCTTTCCCCGAGAGCAATACTAAGGGATTAGGTGCACAGTTCTCTAACAGCTACTCGCAGCCGCGAGGAACCAGAACAGCGTCAAAGGAAAGAAACGAGCCAAAAGTATGTTCAGAACATACGCGCTAGCCAGCGCGATTACAGTACCGTGCAGAAGTCTCTTCCTCGGCGGAGGAAGATCACGGATTCAAACGCAGGAATACCGAGGCACCGTGGAGCAGCAGCTCTCGCTAACAAACAGGAATCACGAGCCCCGAACACCTGGCTCCGCCCTCTGATATCCTGCTGCACCACCGGGAATCATGGGAAATGTAGTTATTTCCCTAAAGCTACTGGGAACTGTAGTTTAGGCAGGCGCGCGCTGTCCTAAACCCTGACAGAAAGAATGCTTGCCATAGCTCATGCCATTCATACTTTGAGCAAGAAACAACTAGGGCCTGGCTCTAATCAGTAAGGCTGAGCCTAAATAATTATAAAACGAACAGGGTTGCCTGTACTGATATGGGTGAATTAAAGTAAACAAATACACGTCCTAAACTAGAAGAGAAATTCCAGAAAGGGAATTGCTAATTAATAGCTTTTTATTTTAGCAAATTATAGCATGAATATTTCAAACAAATTCTTCAATTTATCATACAAAAAGAGATTCTTATAAAAAAGGACACATGGGACATTAGAATATAACTATACATCAATCATTCATTCAAAATTCCACGCATATCACAGCCAAACATTACACACTCAAACTGTCGAAGAAAAAACACACAGCATATAATACAATATATATACATTACAATACAAAGGAAGAAAAAGCCACAGTCTGCGAAGATTTTACAATGAAGTGAAAAAAATTAATTAATTTTTGCCAGGTACATTCCTGTATATCAAACAAAGTAATCAAAACTCATTGGAATTATTAATCAGAGGTAATGTACAACGTTGGGCTGCAGGAGAGATTCATTAGATAACCAGCAGCTCTCGCAGACCAGTGTGTGGCAGGGCCTACGCGTTTCGAATCCCACCAAGTTATTGGGGATTCTCTTCAGGGCCTTATGAAGTATCATCCGGCGTTCCATCCGGCGCTATACCTTAGCAGGCCCTAAGGTATAGCGCCGGATGGAACGCTATCGAACCGCGCGATCGTTGAACTTCTTAGATGACAACTTCTCCTTAAATTAATTTGGGCTCTGTGTCATTTTCGGCATCACTTGCGGGACCCCAAACAAACATTTTTTCGACCTTGGGCTCCAACTACCCGTGGGCTTCATCAACCTAGCATGAAGTCGTCCCTCTTTCGTCCTCATCCACTTTAGCCCCTAAAGGTTTACAAGGCTTTACAACCGACCACGGAATCGACCGCGCAACAATTGCTAACCCCATCTCACCCTGAAACGATATCCGTCAAACATAGGGGTCCACGTTCTCCATCCGGCATTTTTGAATCACTATCCAACGGACACTGCTTGAATAAAGACCCTATACTACATGTACAAGACCCAGACTTACGTGGCCTAATAATCCTACGGTTCCCCTTGATCCACACTAATTGATACTTCATTAGGCCCTAAAGAGAATCCCCAATAACTTGGTGGGATTCGAAACGCGTAGGCCCTGCCACACACTGGTCTGCGAGAGCTGCTGGTTATCTAATGAATCTTTCCAGCAGCCCAACGTTGTACATTACCACTGATTAATAATTCCAATGAGTTTTTTTTTTTATAAAATGTTTATTTATTCAAGTTTTTGAGTAGAAAGGGAGAGGAAAAAACAAAAGAAAAGGAGGAGAAAAAGAGAAAAAAGACAGGCGACAATCCGCCACATAACCCCACACAGGGGGTGCTGGAGAACGCTGCATTGTAAAAAATATAAGGGGAGACGGCATATATGACTGTTAAGTGCAAGTGGAAGAGTCATTGTTCGTCAGTTGCAACAGATGAAGGAAGCGCAAACCCTTCAGCAGATGATACAAAGCATGCCATTGAAGGGGAACGTCCCCAACCAGGAGCACAGTCATAGAAGAAGGCAATCTAGTCCATCTCCATAAGCGAAGTAGTGTCGCAACCAAGAGAAATTAACAACCCCATCCCAACACCCCACACACCCTCCTTCCCCCCCACCCCCCACCCTTTCCCCGGTGGTGGCGACCAGCATTCATTCACAGCAACTTCATACATAGCAGATGGTTAAATTTGGAAGAGGTGTAAAGCACGGAGCGCTGAGGGGCAAACCGCAGATGGTAAACCTCAAGACAGAAATTGGACCAAGGGACTCCAGCGGAACATGAAGTTTTTAAAATTACCCAAAAATATGTCCGACATTCTCTCCATACTCAGTAGTCGCCATAACCATGCGTGCCATAAAGAGATTGCTGGAGCAGTCGTTTTTTTCCAGGCGGCTGCCAAGGTTAACTTGGCCGCCCCCAAGCACAGCCATATAATGCGTTTGTCGGCTCTAGTCTGATGTTCCAACAGTGGGTCTCTAAGCCCCAACAGGACATAATCCATCGATTCTGGAATCGGATAGCCCATCACCTCCTTAATGTGAGATAAGATCTCGGACCAGAACGGTTGGATGGTAGGGCAATCCCACCAGATGTGGCGGAAGTCACCCAGCATACCGCAACCCGCCAGCACCTATCTGAGGCAGTCGGGAATATCCGATGCAACTTGGATGGGTAAAGGTACCAGTCGAACAGAAGCTTCATATGAGCCTCTCTAAGGTCTATCGAATGATTATGCGCCGCCACATCTCGCCAGAGGCTCTTCCACTCGCTTTCGGAAATATCCCTGCCCAGAGTAGTCTCCCAGTGGTCCATGTAACGAGGACGGGGAGACACCGTGGTGTCTAGTAACAACCCATAAATGAAGGAGATCGTCCCTTTCATAGTGGACGTGCGAAGAATAAAGGCCTCAAACCTCGACAATGGTCTTGTAGCGGCGTCCCCCACTCCAGCCGATGTTGCCCAGTGCAGGAGCTGAAGGTGTCGAAAGCGTTCAGTGGGTCGAACACCATAGTCTCGCATACAATTGTGAAAGGTGAGAGGTGTCGGGGGCGCTAGAGGGCGCACTGCAGAATGGCCGCACTGCCGTGAGGCTCCTGCAGCCCGGAGCTCTCATCCTGTCATTAATCCTTTTGATCATCACCAATCCCGACCCTGACCATGGATTCTGCCCTAGTTGGCTGCTGACCGCACTCGGTCCAACTCCTGTCCCGATCGGAGCTTGCTGGCCGGAGGAAGAGGTCCCTGAAGTTTCACCGCTGGGCGCTCTGGAGGACGGGGGCTCTGCGGTCCGGCGTCCCGGCGCACTCTAGTCCGCTGCTTCACACGTGGGGTGAAGGCCCGGTCCCCTCCCCCTCAGGGACTCTTCGCATCTGTCCGCTCGGCCGCGGCCGGCGGCCACACCTGGGGCTCGTATCCTGTGGAGCCGTGCATGCAGCGCCGTTGCGGGTGTCGCCTTGGACTGCGGAGGAGGGACAGCAGCGGAGACGCCGATTTCCCCTCTAACTTGAAAGACGGCCATTGCGCTGGTGGGAGTGGCGGGGCGGCAGCGCCTGCTCGTGCCCCCGTCCATGGTGCTTTCCTGACCGCCTGGACTCTGGCTGGTACGTGCGGAGGTGGGTGACGATGGTGAGGGTGGCTACTGAGGGAGACTGCTGGCCGTAATGCTGGGGAGCTGCCTTAGCACCATGTGGCGCCATTTTCATCGCAGCGGTTGATTTCTGGAGGAACCTTACTTGCTGGATGCTGCGCCATGGCTTGCCATTGACTGTGGTGGCGCCCGACCCATCTGACTGCACTGTTGATTGTTGCCTCCTGCTGGGCGTCATATACCGCATTGTTTTTGATTCTACTGCCTTGCTCTGTGGAGGACATCGAAGATACTGGTGTCTGCGCACTGCCCTTTGTCGCAATTCGTAAGTGGCGCTACCCTTTTTTTTTTTTTTTTTTTCTTTTCTGTGGTGTGCTGTGGTGGGTCACTGTTGTGCCCTTTTGGACTTCTCTCACTTGCTGTTATGAGGGCTGCCCTCTGCCACCCCGGAGGCGGCTGCGATCTGGGACTGCTGGTGGGGGCTGTGCACAGAAGAGCGTGCCGACATTGTGTGGATATCAGAGCACTACGCCCGACCTTGGCCTTTGCTGTGCTGCGTGCTCTGGTTGGTGCATAACATTGGCTGTCGACCGTAGACTTGTGCCCGGCGGTACCCTCGTTTTCCCTTGTCCATTGCTGCGTGAGCTACTACGCTCTGTGTGTGTAGTACCATTGGGAAACCGGACAATAAACAACCTAAGCTATCCTTTGACTCTGCCGCTTCTAGGAGGGGCGCTCGCCTGGTGCAGGAGGCAGGGAGTTCGCGATCCCCCCCCGCCTGTCACTGACGCTTGTCCGCAGCCCACCACCCCGGATTTCCAGCAGATGATGCAGGAAATGCGGCAAGGCTTCGCCACGATAGTAGATAAAGTGCACAAATTATCCTCGCGCATGGACGCTGTGGTGCAAAAACTTGATGTCCATGAGGAGCGCCTGACTACGGCGGAGCAGCGCATCTCGGATCATGACGACGCTGCCGCCACCCATACCACCCAGCTGGCGAGAATGGACAATATCCTGAGGGTGATAGCCGCTAAGAACGAGGAGTTGGAGGCGAGAAGTGGGCGCAATAATGTACGTGTGGTAGGTGTGCCGGAAATGACAAATGTGGGAAAAATGGAGACGTATGTAGAAAGACTGCTGGTTGGTGCGATTGGAGCGGAAGCGTTCTTCACGCAGTTTATTGTGGAACGGGCACACCGATCCCTTGGGCCGCGACCGGCCACGGGCGCTGCACCGCACCCTATCATTGCTCGCCTCCTGAACTATCGGGACCGCGACGCTGCTCTCAGTGCGGCTCGCAATGCCCGCTAGCTTTCCTTTGAGGGGGTCAGTTTCACTATATACCCGGACTTCACTCCGATGGTGCAGGAGCAACTACGCAAATTCCTAGCGGTCAAGAAAAAGCTTAGAGACCTGCAGGTGGACTATGCCTTGCTGTACCCTGCGAAGCTGAGGGTGACTCATCAGGCAAAGCAGACTTTTTTCACTAATCCGCAACAAGCGGAGGACTTTGTGAAGCGCCTCCGGAGGGAACGGGCTGCTAATAACCGGCAGGACGAGGAGGGACAGGATGGCCACCGCTCGGCGGGGGAGGAAGAGGGAGTCTGACCCAGACTCTAGTGGCATGGAGGCTGTGGTGCACACTTTGCACTGACACTTGTATGGCTGCCCTTGGAACCTGCGCTTCCCCAGGCTGGTACTATTGAGGGTTGTTGTGTGGGTCACCGGTCTGGTCCGGAAGTCCGGTATTGGGGGCCGCCGAGGGGACGATGGTTAATGATAATACTTTGCTCCGGGCACCCACTCCCGCGCTGCGCCTGGGCTGGGGCTATGCCCTGAGGTTGGAGGATCGGCGTAGTGTGAGAGAGTGGTAATGTGCACCTCTGGTGGGCACCCCACTGGGAATGCCCCACTACTGTTGAGTTTGTTTGTATTACTGACCTGTTGGTTGTGTGGGTGGATGAATGTCGTGTGGGGGGGGGTGGGCGGTAGAGTGCCCTGACAGTTCGGGGTTGGTCAGGTGGGCAGGGGGAGGGGATACTGCGCTGATTGTTTATTTTTCACTAGATGCTTGTGCTCGTAGTAATGCTGCGTATGGATGCCCTACTGTCATGACGGCCTCCTGCGGCTGCTGTTCTGCTTACTCCACGGCAGTATCAAGCCTGGACCATTCCTGTGAGAGGGGGGTTGAACATAGGCGGGATACCCCTGATAAGATCATTGGCTGTGATGGTGGGGCACGATGTATGGTACGCGCGTTGTTTTTCGGGTGGAATGCGTGCCTGTTGCACGGTTGTTCTTGTTTGTGGTTGGGAGCGGGGGGCTGGTTCTGTGGATGGAAGACGGCATGAATGACTGTGGTGTATAGTACACGGGTGGGAGGGTGTATGCAGCGGTAACGTTCCACTGCTTAGACTCGGGGACATGGGCATGTGCATTGCTCCAGCATGCCTCTTCGCACATTCCTTATAAGTGATGTCAGGCGAGGTGTTGGATAGGATATCGATCTTGTCTTGGAATGTGCGTGGGCTTAATGATGCCAGGAAATGTCGTAATGTGCTGCACTATCTGGACAGACATGCAATACAGGTGGCGCTGCTGCAGGAAACGCATCTGCTCCGAACGCCTGCACCTGCGTTTGGAGGGAGGTGGGCCACAGTGAGGAAATTTTCATCATACTCTTCTTACGCACGTGGGGTTGTTATACTGATCAAGAAATCACTTTCATTTCAGGAATTGGGTTCACGAGTGGACTCTGATGGGAGATATGTGCTATTATGGGGGAGGATTGGGCAGATCACTGTGCTTTTTGTGAACTGTTATGCACCTAATGTTGTTACTTCTGCTTTTTTTCTTACACTCTGGGGCCATGTTCTTGCTGTAGAAGCCTCACACATTGTATGGGTGGGTGACTTCAATTTAGCAATGCGGGCTCCTGAGGATAGATCGGAGGGGAGCTCTTAATACAATGTACAAGCTAGGGATGTCTTGCGGGGCATTGTGGAGGAGGCAGGCTTGATGGATAGTTGGAGATATGCTCACCCCACGGGTAGGGAGGGCACAGATGCATCAAAGTAATGTTTTGCGAGTCCTTAATAGCGAATTTTAAGGAATCGCTATTAAAGACTCGCAAAACGGGATGCATGTAGGAATCGCAATGTTATTAGCGATTCCTTAAGATTCCTTATTAGCGATTCGGTAATAGCTAATAGCTAATAAGGAATAGCTTCCCCATTCATTCCTATGGGCCTAAAGGCCCATAGGAATGAATGGGAAAGCCATTCCTTATTAGCGATTAGCTATTACCGAATCGCTAATGTTCCGCTATTTCAAGGGTGCCAGGGTGTCCAAAGGACACCCTGTTGCACCCCTGAAATGGACCTGTGCACAAATGTTACACACACACATGCCCTAAGGGCATGTGTGCGCGCAACATGTAACTTTGAAAAATGCACAGAAGTGCATTTTTCAAAGTTTTAGCAAATTACCACGAAGTTCAACTTCATGGTAATTTGCTCCCCCTATTAGCGAAATCGCTATTTTTTGGGGTTTCATGCATTGCTTTTAAGGAATCTCATTTTGGGATTCCTTAAATGCAAGAGCAATTTAAGGAATCTCTATTTAGAGATTCCTTAAATTGCGATTTCTGCATTTGGGATGATGCTTCTGAGAATCTGCCCGTTTGCTCCCGGTATTTTCTTTGATGCATCTGCCTGTTAGTCTTCCTCTCCCGGGGACTTGTGGCGGGATTACATGATGTGGCACACCTTCCCAGGACGTACTCAGATCACTGCCCAGTTAGGGTTGTGATATCGGTGCCCAGACTGCACAGACCGCGGCCACCTTGGAGGCTTTTCCCTTCTGCCCTGTTGGACCCCATTTTTAAGGCGGAGCTGGGCGAGGAAGTGGAGGCTTTTTTCCCGAGGAATAGGGGTTCTGTAGATAGTGTGGAGGTGATATGGGAGGCATTCAAAGTTACAATTCGGGGGGTCACTATCTCCAAGAGCTGTGGGGTGCTTAGAACTATTGTTTGTACGCTCGCAAGTTTGGAGGCTGATTTACAACAGCTAGAGCGCGGGTTGCAGGCTGGCCCAGATCCTGACCTCGTGCATCAGCTTAGGGGCAAACCCTCAGAGTATGAGGAAGAGGCGGCCAGAGAGGCGAAGCACAGGGGGAAATATTGGACGGCGAGGAGGTACTGCGAGGGTGAGAGACCTGGGAAGGTACTTGCCGCACTCACGAGACATCAGAGGCATAGTTCGGATGTGTTGGAACTGGTCTTACCGGATGGCACACGTTGCAGGGACACGAAGGAAATCCAAGACGCGTTTATGCACCATTACACACACTTATACACTTCACAGCAATCGGGAGATGTAAGGTATGGGGGATTTCTGGACGATCTGGCGCTCTGCTGGCTATCCGACGATCACAGGGCGTTCCTGGGTAGACCCCTTGAGGTGGAAGAGATCAGAAGTGCTATTATGTCTCTTAATAACGGGTAGGCTACAGGGCTGGATGGTCTCCCCGCTGAATTCTATAAATGTTACGTGGATGTTATGGCTCCGGTGCTCCGGGAGGTATTCGAGGAGTCCCTTGAGGTTGGGAGACTACCGGGATCTATGAGGGAAGTTGCTATCACCTCGTTGCTCAAACCAGGAAAGGATCCCCTGGACGTGGGGTCCTATAGGCCTCTTTCATTGCTTAACTGTGATGTTAAAATATTAGCGAAAGTATTGGCGACACGGCTATCGGAGCTTATGCCCGTTATAGTCTTACCTGATCAGTCCGGATTTGTGCCTGGCCGGGCAACGTCCCATAACCTTCGAACACTATTCTCCTTAATTCCGACCATAGCTCCGGAGCTCCGGGTGGCTGCCGTTTTTTTAGACGCTACGAAAGCGTTTGACTCTGTGGAATGGGGTTATTTGATAGATGTTCTATGCAGAATGGGATTTCCTCGGATATTTATCTCATGGGTCAAATTGCTGTACACTGATCCGATGGCGAGGGTGGTTGTGAATGGTGTGCTTTCCTCCCCTTTTCCCATCACTAGAGGGACCAGGCAGGGGTGTCCTCTTTCTCCCCTCCTGTTTGCCATTGCCATAGAACCTTTTGCATGTAGGGTCCGCCAATTACATCAACAGAGTGCGTTCAATTGTTTTCAGCGTCAAATCGGGATCTCTCTGTACGCGAATGATGTTACACTATATGTGAAAGATCCGCAGCTGAATCTTAATGCGATACTACGTGAGTTTGTTGCTTTTGGCAGTATTTCTGGAGTGCACATCAATTGGCAGAAGTCCCAATTCTTTCCGCTCACTGCAGCGGTTCATCGATTCCCGCTTGACTACCCTCTGGAATGGTGTGATGCGGAACTACGATATCTTGGTATTGTGGTAGCTTTGAACAAGGAAGATACGATCAGGCTTAATTATGGCGTCGCCATTACTAAACTAACAGATAACATCACGAGATGGATGTCTTTGCCTCTGTCCATGGCGGGTAGAGCGTCCCTGATAAAAATGGTGGTATTACCCCGCTTCCTGTACCTATTCCAGAATATTCCATATCACCCTGGGGCGTATTTTTTCAGGCGTCTCCGCTCGGAGCTCATTCGTTTGTTCTGGGGGGTAAACAGCCGCGATTAGCATGGTCTACCTTAACGTTGCCTTATGTCGATGGAGGCTTTGACGTTCCTGATCTTGAGATTTATTATGTTAGCGCCCAGGCGCACTATGCGTACCACTGGATGCGCCCCACACCGTTTATGCCTCAGCTTGCTGCTGAACAGTGGGTTGCTCATCCTCTCCCATTGGAGGGCATGGTCCTAGGGAATGCAGGAGACATAGATACTCCCCAGACTACGGTGACGTGTACGGTTGACGCTTGGAAGCGGGTTGCGAAGGCGCTGGATCGTGCATTCCTCTACTCACCTGCGCTGCCTCTAGCATATCACCCTGCCCTGTCCTTGCTGCAGGAGACAGGGTTCCAGCGCCTGTGTAAGCGTCTTGCGATACTTACGTGGGGGGACCTTTTTCGCGAGGGTACCTTTCGTACTCGTGAGCAATTCTTTGGTGGTGGGGAATTCTCCCCGTTGGAGATGTTTTATTATGTCCGGTTACGGCAAGGTTTGAGGATGCTGCTGCCGGAGTTCCCCAAGGAACCGGACGTGGCCTTACCGTTACACGTGATGTTACTCTCCGATGGGCGTCATTTGGTCTCTAGGTTGTATGGTGCCATCAGGAAACACCGGATTACGTCGTCTAGTCGGGTACGAGAACAGTGGAATGTTGAGCTTGGAATTACTATTTCTAATGAACAATGGGCATAATGTTGTGGTGTGACTGCCAATATCTACTCTAGTTGCCGCTTAAAAATAATACACTATAAATTTATACAACGATTCTATTACACTCCAGCTAGGAAACTAAGGTTCCGATTAGCGGAAGACGATAGATGTGCTCGTTGCCATGCGGCGGGTGCCGATTTCCTACACCTGGCATGGGAGTGTGAGGCCATTTCGGATTACTGGGTGCAGGTTCATGACGCCCTTCAGGTCATGACGGAGGATGGGGTATTGTTCGACCCTATGGTTCTACTACTAGGATATACCAAGGAGGTTCCGGCACTCTACCGCAGATTTGTGGACGTGGCTTTGTTGTTGGCAAAAAGGCGAGTGGCCTGTTGTTGGGGGCGGGGCAGGGTACCACGGTTCGGGGATTGGCTGAGGGATGTCCTTTATTGTCAGGACCAATACAATGTATACGCAGAAATGATGCCTGTGCGCTGTAGGCCTAGGGATTTCTGGAGCCCGTTGCAGGTGTACCTACTTACCAGAGCTGTGCAGGACGCTGATTCGGACAGTGAGGATCGGGTTGGGGTTGGTTAGTGAGATAACGTTTGCTGGGAATCCTCTTATACCTATCACACACCATATGACACAGTGACTGAGAGATCCCTATACACTGCTGCTTGGTTGCTTATATGGGTTACACTGTATGATCATTGGGGGGGGGGCGGGGAGTCGCTGCCTGCTCCTTTGTGGTGATGCTTCGAGTGCCTCAGTCCAGTAGCTGTTGGCCTATGGGTGGGAGTCCGATGTACTGATGCTGTTCTCCGTCATAAAGGAGTGTATGCTTTGTATCCACACTAATGTTATACTTGTATGTTCTGTACAGATGTGCTGCACCTCAGTTGATTGCTGATGTCGTGATTCCATAACTGTCTACCTTGTTATATGTTTGGACTTGGCACCTGGACTTTCCATGTACACTACTGCTTTGCATTATCCCTGAGTCTTTGTATGCTTTGTATATGCGGCACTACTGTCTTTTGCTTGTCTTCCAATAAAAAGGTTTAAAAAAAAAAAAAAAAGGTGAGAGGTGTCACACCGTGAAACAAGTGGGTGAGGGCTCTGCAACCACCCTCTCTCCATACACCAAAAGGTCCGTCGTTCAAGGCCGGAGGGAAAGCCGGGTTGAAATGAATAGGTGTAAATGGAGACGGGAAGGTGGTCCAATGGTCATCGCCACTGACCGTGTCCCAGACTTTTAAGACCGTGCTGGTGGGAGTGCTGATATATGCATTCCTGGGTCGGTCAGCTTTAGGCTTCCAGGCCAGATCCCAGATGGATCTCCCGGCTCACTCCGATCCATATGGAGCCAGTGCTTCTCTGAAAGCTGCTGGGACCATTCCACCAGTATCATCAGCTGTGCAGCTTTATAATACAAGTGCATGACCGGGAACCCCACCCCTCCAGCCGCTCGTGGACGCCGCATTACCGCATATGAGAGTCGCGCCCGGCCTCCTTACCACACAAACTTCAACATCAAGGTTTTAAGCCGGCGAAAAAAGTCTAACTCCACCGGTATAGGTAGCACCTGGAAGAGATACAAAAACTTAGGAAGGAGGACCATCTTGAGCGCGTGAATCCTACCTAGCCACGAAATGTACTTCGGCTTCCACCTCTCCAGCTCCGAGCGTATCGTTGCCAACATCGGGGGAAAGTTAGCCGAGAGTAGCGAGCCCAGGGTAGAGGTCAACCGTACTCCCAGATACAACAAGGACGAAGTCGACCACGACAGTGGCGTAAGTGCTCGAACCCGGTTTACCTCCTCGGGAGGAAGAGTCAGGTTCAGAATATACGATTTGTCAAAGTTGACCCTGAATCCCGCTACCGCTTCAAAGTCAGAGAGTACCGTGTGAATATGGGGCAACGACAGCACCGGGTCTCCTACCGACAGCAACACATCATCCACGAACAGCGAAATCTTATGCTGTTCACCCGTGAAGGGAAGGCCCAAGATTTGTTCCTTCTCTCGAATTGCAAGGGCCAACGGCTCAATACTTAAAGCGAAGAGGAGTGGGGAGAGTGGACATCCCTGACGCGTTCTGCACGAATGATGGAAGCATCCGGATCTATGTCCGTTAATCATCACCCTAGATGTGGGATTGCTGTAGTTAGCCTCAATCATTCGTATGAAGTGGGGAGAAAACCCGAAGGCTTCCAGAGTGCGATGCAAGAAACCCCAATCGACGCGGTCAAAGGCTTTCTCCGCGTCGAGCCCCACTAATACCGCCGGTATGTGGAATCTATTGGCCTTCTCAATCAGATGGATCACTCGCCTCAGGTTGTCATGAGTCTGCCGACCTTTTATGAATCCGGACTGGTCCGGGTGAATGAGGGCTGTCATCAAATCCTGTAGCCTACTTACGATGATAGAAGAGTACAATTTAGCGTCCAGATTGAGGAGAGCTATCGGGCGATAAGACACGCATTTGGTAAGGTCTTTCCCCGGTTTGGGGAGAACGGTAATCAGGGCCTCGGCCATAGTCTCAGAGGTTCTTCAATCAGATGCCATCCCATTAAAGAGGGAGACCAGGCAATCGCACAGCTCTGACGCAAACGTTTTGTAAAACAGGGCAGCATAGCCATCAGGGCCCGGGGCTTTGTGGAGTTTCAGAGCCTTGATGGCGTCCAGTACCTCCTCCCTAGTGACGGGGGCAGACAGCAAGTCATTCCATTCTCTGGAGACCCGTGGTATAGGGAGACCGTCCAAGAACGCGGACTGGGCCTCCGGATCAAGGGCGTCGCCTGTATAGAGATCGGCGTAAAAGTGGCCGAAAAGAGCCGCCTTGTCTGCATCCCGGTGCTGCACAGAACCCGTGTGATCCTGTATACCCCCAATGTAATCCTTCTCCCGCTTGTCTCGGAGTTGCCGGGCCAAGTGCCGCCCCACTTTGTTCCCCTGAGATGTTGAAGTCCCCCAAGAGTAACAAGTGCCCTTCTACAAAATCCCCCACCTTGTCCAGCAACTCCTGTAAAAATCTATTCTGTCTAGCATTGGGAGCATAAACTACCACAAAAGTACACTGTCGACCATATAACGACCCCTTCACCATTAACCAACAACCTTCCTTATCGCCGCTCACCCCAGAGACTGAAAGTGAAGGGAAGCCCGGAACAGGAGAGCCAACCCCTATGCTTGGTGGATGCTGACGCCCTATAAATGAGGGGGAAGTGTCTGTGCCGGAGTCTAAGTTCATCTTTCTTAGTTAAGTGAGTTTCCTGGAGGCCCACTACATCAAGATGATGATCCGACATGTACTTCCATAGCTTCTGGCGCTTCTGCAGGGAATTGAGACCCTTCACATTCCAAGTACCCACATTAACAGGCATAATGAAAATAGTAAACCCCCGTGCTGTGTGCCCAATAGGGTGATCAGTGCCCGCCCCCCGACCTTCTCCGACATCCACTCCATCCGCCCCGGGTCAGTCCCATCTCTAAGCACCCCCATCCAACCCCCAAGCCCTCTCCCCCACCACAAGTCCCGTGTTTCCAGGCCCCCCAGAGGCCAGTCGTCCAATGCGAGGTACAGGGTGACCAGCAGAGCATAACACAGTGACAACACCTGAGTAGAAACACCAGTATCAAGGATCAGCCCAATACCCTTCCATAGGGAACAGCACACATCCCACACATCCATCGGTCGCCACCACCCCTCCACCCCCCTTCCCCCTGACCCCCATTGCCCCCCCTATGCAATCAACCCCCCAGCTCCTCCCCCCCACGCCCCCTGCAAACAGAAGAACAGGAAAAACATTAACAGAGAACACAGTGCACTGAACCTGAACATTGCACTCCGCAGTTCCATTAGTCCGTAGTCCGTAAGGCCCTCCCCGGCCTGGGGATGGGGTTGGGGCACCGAAGTAGTGTCTCCCAGGGCCACGGTCCGGGGTGTCTTCTCCAAAAGTACAATCAACCCAGAGGACCCCAGAGCATGTACCCCTCCGGCACCAAAGCATCAGCGACCCATGCTCAGGCCGCGCCCGAGCTCTGCTGGGAATCTGCCAGTGTGGCCGATGCCACCGTTGCCACTGCTTCCCCCCTCTCCTGTAGACTAGCAGTGCGGTCCGGCCGCACCCGGTCCGGGGACGGGCCCACCCTTGTTGCGTGCTTATCTAGGATCCTGATCGATACTGTGACCTTACGCCCATATTCGGCTATAAATCCATTTATTCCCTATATTGGCATAACCGTTTGAGTGCAATATTCAGTAACTCATCTCTGGCCTCACACGAACAGAGCCACATTCCAGAATAGCTTTCTCTGCCACTTCCTTTGCAACCAATTAGTGCAATGACAGAGCAGAAGTCACTATCTGAGATTCCTAGATTAACACTCTGAGTTCTTCAACAAGATAAAAACTCAGCAAACCTGGAAATCCCCGCTTGCTGTGTTTTGATTAGTAATAGAACTCTAATGAGCACTGATAGACGATCACTTCCTAGTGACATCTTATTGACGTCTTATGTCCAGCAAACTTACGTCAAACAAAGCACCTTTCAGGTATAAATACTACCAACGTGGCCTTAAGCAAGTCCCCTGTTGCCCGTCGCCTGAAGCTGCTGTTATGCTGAAGATATCATAGCTGCTATCGCTACTGCTATCACTGCTAACTAGCGAACGATGGTGTGGTGAACTTAGGAGCTGAACAGCTGTCCCCCCTCCTTCTCCTCCTCGATGCGCTGAAGAAGAGACGCTGCCTTTCTCCTGCCGAGAAATCCAGCTCCAGCGTTTCTGGTCTACCCTTGCGGGTGACTGGGATATCGAGCCCTGAGGGAGATACCAGACCTCCATCATTCTATTCCAGAGGTATGGTGTTGACTAAACCCTTGAGAGAGAATTCTTGAAGCAAACCTTGGCAAAACCAACTTAGCCTTAAGCTACTTACTTACTCCCCTCCCAAGTATTAGACTTAGGTCAGGTACACTGGGGTAGGCGTAGTTAGAAGCACCAGTTGAGTATTTTAGCCTAATGTATATATGAATGTATATATGTTTTATTACTTTTAAACCATTGTATGGCTAAGAAACCATATCAATGCTTTTACAGTATTATTTCGCAATACTTATCTTACTGTACGTACTTTTTATAATAACAAGTCTTGCAATTGTGGCAATTCATTTCTCTTGTACGAGAAGAAAGACTGTTCAATAAATGTTAACCTTTTATTGACAAACGCCCGTCTCTCTGTTCTCTACCTGACTGAGTAAAATAACTGTCTATTGTTTCACACGACCCTAGAGATTGACTCTTGATCTGAGGAGCAAAGTTGTCATGTTGCACGGTTGTTGGAAAACTGAATCCCTTCTTGTCTGTGCCAGGGAAGCTGATCACTTCCTAATTCAGTCAAGAAAGTTTCCAGTGACCTCTGAGCTAGTTGGTAACAAACCCAATTAAGTTTAGCATAGTCAGTAGAGGCCTGGAAGATCCGCACTTCTACGTCGATACTACTGTTTATGTTATTCCAATGCGCAGGGCCTATTGGGAAAATAGGAACTACGCTACATGGCGCCCAACGTTTGGTAAGGCGATAAACTAACGCAAGACGTTAGAGTAACTCAATCGTGCATATTTCACACAGACCCCTTTCTCCCGTAAATACTCCAATAGACGTCTGGAGTGGGTGAAAGGTTAAAATCCGCCCGAACTCAGTAGGAAGAGATTCCTATGTAAAGCTCTGGTTTATTCAACGTTGAAGGATACAGTGTTCCAAAATATTGTGCACCTAATCTTTATCTCCTTGGAGACCTACTCTGCAAACCTTGCATTTATACAATGCCAGGAGAAAACGGAACCACTGGGGCCGCAGCAGATGCGACTCAGCAGTGTCCCAAAGACACAGACCCGGATGCAATTATCATCCCGGTCCACTTAAGAAAATCTATAACCTTAAAACTTATAGAAAACGGACTGACACCACAAGGTGGTACAGTAATTTTCGTGATAGAGGCACACGAATATCGTCAGACAGAGGTATTCTATTCATGGATAAACTTTCCAGCGGCAAACGCTAGAACAAAAGAGTTTCACTATTACAAAATAGAGAAACCTCCGGAAGAGTACGCTCCTTTCGAGGACTGAAATCCCACTAAAATTCCAAGAGCACCTGCTCTGGTTTAATGGCGCCCTAAAACATAATGATCATATTACCAGGCTTGGTCCACTAGGTAGACCAGGAGCAACGTGGCCGGTTCTAGCCAGCTACACACCACATCCGGACATTGCAAAAATGTCAAAAGAAGAGCTGTTAGTTCAGCTAAAAACCCTTATAAAAATACATAGGCAATTAGTGCAATATGTAATGCGGACTGCAACAGTCCAACCAGCTGTTAATGTACCACAGCTGACCCCTCATCAGGGGAACACTAATAAAATTACACCACAGAACATACAGTCATGTCTTGGTAAAACACCCGTAAAACGGGAACAAATTCCTTTCTGGTTAGCACAGAAAATCACTCAAATAGAGGCAGTATTTCCTGATACTACCCCTATAGAGAAACACAGAATCTTGACCATCTGCCTTCCTATGGGAATCGCACCACACGTGGAGGACTGCGACACTTGGGGTACAGTCTTTGCTTCCATTTACACAAAAACACACGGTGTTCCGTCTATGGCGGTAATACCAGAAGTGCTAAAACAGATTCAAAATGAATACGGTCCAGAGCCAGCTTTAAATCTTGGTATGAAATTACTGAAAGACTTTAAGCAGGTCTCGGCTATATTATTAGCCAACATAAAGGGAGAAGCAGCATCTGTGGCGATCCGCCAGAAGTTGAAGGAAACAGATATAACAGATCAGCCAGTTGAGCTTGCCAGAATCATAGAAAAATGCTATGAAGAATTAGGTAGAGACAGCTTGGGTGGAAAACCAGTAAAGCCCCAACTGCTCGAAAATCCTGAAAAATTATTTATTAAAAATAATTTAAACACTCCTAAAAAGAGCTGGGATGGAAATAAACAATCCACTCCCAAGGAAATAGTTTTCCAGTCCAGAGGAAGGTCTCCTCGACGGAGGGAAAGAACTCCGACTCGAGAACACCAGTCTCCCCAGAGGGAGCCCTCTGAGAAAAGATATAACCTTAGAAATAGGGATAATTTGAAAAAACCTGATAGATATCAAAGTATTGATACACGTCCCTCTCGATCTTTTTCGCAGAAATCGGAAAGAAGAGGACAGTCAGACCCAGGAGAGCACACCAAGTCCAAAGACAAGGAACCTGCTCAGAGTAAAAAATCTCAATTTCTCAAAAAGAAGGTAGCCAGTATTAGAGTAATCAACCATGCCGAGAATACTGAGGACACAGTTGAAAAACGGGGAGTGGGCATTGACAATGTTGGACAGTGCAGCAGAAATCAGTATAGCCCGGAAGATCCTGATGAGTCATCTGGAGACAGTGGACACGAATGAATACATTCAGGTTGAAACTGCCGACACCAGACTTAGCGAGCCCCATAAAATATACGAAATAACATTGCGTATAGAGGGTGATAAGACTAGGAAAATAAGAGGTCTATTTTGGGATAAACTCTCAAAAGGCTATGATATCCTGTTAGCTGAAAAAGATTGGCCCCCAGAGTTTGTCAGGGAGTGCCCTCGTGGCGGAGAAGTGATTATGCCTGCCTTCTCGAATCACATTCCGATTCACAAAAAATATACATATGCAAGGAAATGGGCAGTAGCCCAAGCACCGGCATTATATAAAAATCATGTAGGATGGGATGAGGACTCTCCTCCCCACAAAATCCAGTTAAAAAGTGAACCAACTGCCCAACGGCAGTATCCCATTAAGCAAGAAGCTAAAAAACAAGTCAAGGAGATCTTAGATCAACTTGAATACCAGGGGGTGATTGAAACATGCACCTCTCAAATGAACAATCCTTTGTTTCCTGTCTCCAAGCCAGACAATTCATATCGTCTGGTTTTGGACTACAGACACCTTAATGCATGTTGTAAAACATTTGCAGTACAAAACTCACATAGTGCAGCCCTAATGAATAACATAGTTAGGAAAAAATATAAAACGGCATTAGACATATCTAATAGTTTCTTTTGTCAAAACATTGCAACAGAAAGCAGATATTTGACCGCTTTCTCAGCATTTGGGTCGCAGAAAAAATTCTGTCGACTCCCACAGGGGTTCAAGAACAGCCCAGGACTATTCTCAGCTAGAGTAACAGAGTTACTACAAATATATGATGATGAGGCATTATCTTATGTAGATGATATCTATCTCACAGACGACGACTTGGATACTCACTTGAAAAGAGTGAACACCATTATACTTGGGTTCGCAGCAGAGGGTTACAAATTCAACTTTAAAAAGTCTCGAATTGCCCATCTGACAGTACTATTCTTAGGGTACGAATTATCAAGTGAAGGAAAAAGCCTAGCGGACAACTTCTTAGAGAAGTGCGCTGTACTCCAAGCTCCAAAAACGCTGAAGAATTTACAATCCATACTAGGTTTTCTGAATTTCGGAAGAACATACATTCTAAATTACGCGGAGAGGGTTAAACCTCTCTACGAACTAATTAAACCTGATTTTAAACATATCAATTGGACTCAAAAACACACAGAAATTTTGAGATCACTGCAAACAGACATGTTAGCAAAAACAAAATTAGATACACGTGACAACACACGCGATCTTGTAATCCGAGTCATCCCAGGAAGATGCGGATTCATGTACCTAACCTCTAATGAGGGAGAAAAGGTACCAATAGCTTACAAATCACATTTGTACACAAAGGCTGAAATAAAATTCAGTTCAACGGAGAAAATTCTAACTGCGGTTCAGACTGCTGTAGCAAAAGAAAGGCCCCTAGCACAAGGCAAACGAATAATAATCGTAACGCCTATACCGGCTTTAGAAGCGGTAACTAAAGCAAGCATTCCTAATGCTAAAGCTTTGCATCCGAGATGGATTCAGTGGGTTAATTCTCTTGCTGCAACAGACGTAGTTTACAAATTTGATCCTAACTTAAAAACACAGGAATTTTTACAATATGAATATGAATGTCCTCTGCCAATTGAAATCCTGCCTCTCGAAGAATACGGAAGTATTATATATACTGACGGATCAGCACAACCCGCAGTTGGGGGCAAACAAGCTTATAGTGCTGCGTGCGCGATTGTTAAAGGTCGCTGGCACAAAGGTAAATTTAGACCAATGGTCACCAAAACACAATCTCTAGGAGATTGCTCGGCTCAACTAGCTGAATTGGTAGCATTTAAGATGGCGCTAGAAAATACCGATCGCGAATTCCCCACACTAATAGTGTGCGATTATTATTATTGCGTACAATCTTATAATGAATACTTGCAGAATTGGGTGGAAAATGGTTTCAAAGATGCAAAAGGTGGCACAATAAAGCATAAAATGCTTTGGGAACAGGTAGTTCTTTTACAGAAAGAACTACAAAAGACTCACGTGATACATACACTGAGTCATCAACGTGATGGCGTTCACGTTGCAGGGAATTCATTGGCTGATGAAGCCGCGAAGGCGGCTGTGCAAACGGCTTCCGTAGCTGCGATAACTCGGTCACAAACAAAAATAGACAGCGATATTTTCAATTTAAAAAAAAAAAATAGACAGCGATATTCTACAAGCTGTCAGTGCGTCAGTAAAAAATGATAAGAAAACACTCCCAAAAGGCTTTCCAGAAAAGTAATTATATTCAACAGATACGAATAATGTTCCTTTTGCTCGAATCCCTGGAGTCGGGGATAGGGTAATTCCAAACATGGAACATAGGTTAGGACTAATCAAAGCGGCACACGAAGGGCTTGCCTCTGCACACGCTGGCGTTTCCGCAACAATATCACTATTAAAACAGAGATATTGGTGGCCTCGCTTGAGAATACAAACTAAAAAGTATGTATTAGAATGCGATATATGCCAAAGGATAAAAGTATCAACAGTAAAACGACCAGCGCAGACACCCCTTCTCATCTCGGATAAACCATTTGCATGTGTTTACCTGGACCACTGTGGTCCCCTACAAAGGGACGGCAACTATAGATATATCATGGTAGCAGTGGATTCCTGTACGAGGTTCATATGGATGTGGCCTCCAGCGCTCGGCTGACGCTAGAACGGTTATAAAAGATTTGCGAGTCTTTATCGGCACATACGCAATTACCACGTTCCATTCTGACCAGGGTCCTGCTTTCAGCTCTCGAGCCTATAAGGAGGCCATGGCCAGCATGGGAATTGGGTTGCAGTATTCTTGTCAGTCGCACCCCGAAGGGAATAGTGTGGTTGAAAGAAAAAAACGGGACATAAAGCGATCTATAACAGCGAAGGTATTAGGTTCAGGCGCTGGGTGGGTCAAACATCTAATAAGTGTCCAGTCCAGTCTTAACAATTTGCCAAGAAAATCTCTAAAAGGTTTCAGCCCATACGAACTATTGTTCGGAATTAGAATGAGAATTCAGGACTTAGATAGTCAGGTGTCAGTGGTACAAGAAAAAACAACAGACTTTGACATCAAAGATCGTTTGGCTGTTTTACAGGAACTGAATGAAACAAGAAAATCCTTAAGCAACATAAAGTTAAAACAACAGCCAAATACCACTGACGAAACACCACAAGCAACAGCCCCAGCAGGGCCTGTCTGGATTCCAAAGATTGGGGATCTAGTCAGAGAAAAAATCGCGGTGAAGAAGGAATTTGGGCCTTCTTACAGAAAAGCAGTACCTGTCTTGGCAGTCACCGGAACAAGATCAGTAGTACTACCGCCCCTTGCTGGTAAAAAGGAGAACAGAGTTGTGTCTATCGACCTGGTAAAACCACAACCATGTGGCCTATAATCAACAGTAGGCCCAGTGGACTCCCAAGAAACAACAGAATACCCAAACTTGCAACAATCCAAGAGGTTCAAACTGAAAGACTAATCACATTCGATCAGCCTGCAGTGCACAGAAAAGGACTATGCAAAAATGCCATGGAACTCGTGCCTCTTGAAACACAGATTGAAACAGTTCGTCAAGAAACACCAGTCTACAATAATGTGGCATCCGAAAATGCTACCGAGAGACAGATTGAAAGAACAATCCCAACAATCAACAGAACTGCCTCTGGTTACTTCATCAACTTCGACAACTTCTCTGAAGATCAAAACTACCCAGAAGTGATGCCAGAAACAAAAAAGTATTCTAAAGAAAATACAACAGGACTCCTTCAACAAATCAAAGAATTATATCTGGATTCACCGTTGATTGAGCATTGGATTATTTCAGGGGTATTTATACTCCTACTATGCCTAATTTTAGTTTTAATTTTAGGAAAGTTTATTACAATTGAATGGACACAGCAAGTCAGAACATCAACCTAGTCCTGAAACCACACAGATCATCCCACGTGAAGAAAAGAGAACTGTCAACAGTAAATGTCACAGCAGTTCCAATACCTGGTGGGGTAGTATGGGAGAAAACTGACTATGAGATCTATGGTCCGGTCGAAATCCTGAAGTATCCTCATCAACTGAAGGTTTCCTTAAGTGACTTTGTAAAACCTAGCACATTCTCTGATGATTGGGACTTTAACAGTATTAATGACATGATGTCTGATTTAGTAATGTCAGCTAGATTCACAGAACATGATTATTTACAAGGTTCATCTAGTTATGAGCAGTCATTCTGCTACACACATTATGGCGATCATTATTTGCATAAATCTGCACAGCCTAGCAATGTTTTTAAGTATAATCAATGGGAGCATTGTTCTACACCACCTAAAAGCAGTTCTAAAGCATTTTTTGAGAAATTCAAATACTTCTCAGGGTTTAACACCAGTGATGCAGAAACGTTTTATTACAAACTGTTAGATAAAACAGGAATGAAAACAATGCTGACAAATTCTAAATTGATATATTCAGAAGCATTTTATGACAAAATGATGACATTTGGTTTTGATTATTGGAGAAATAACATTGAAACAAAAACCATTTGGGGTACAAAAGATTGGCAGGTACAAAGCCTTGAAGCACTATTCAGAACCTGCATGATACCAGAACAAATGATGTTTTTAAATGACACAATACACCAAACATCCTGTTTTGGCTTAGCTAAGATCAAAGACCTTAACAAACCGTCTATTCCAAAGCCATTACCTGAGAATGCAACAACAGATATTGAGATAGACGTATCACAAATTTTACATTTTAACAGAACACATCCTGATTGGAAAAAGTGGTTAATCTGGCCTACTGACACAAACAGCTGTCAAGATAGATTCCTGAACAAAACACAGGGGTTAAAAATGACCAGACAAGACCCTAGATACTCCCAGAGACAACATCCAGGGATAGTAACAACATACAGTGTAGGGAAACTCTGCCTCGAATGGCTAGGAACATCCACACTGGCTGAAATTAAGCAACACTTGTCTTTACTAAAAGATGGTGCTGATTTGCGCAATTTCATTCTTGGACCACGCAAACGGCGTCAAAAACGTTTCATAGCGGCCAGCATCTATGCTGCGTACAACGAGGCTTGGAAAGTCACACAAATTGAAACAGCAGAAAAAATACGAGAAATTGATCGTATTAATTTGGAAAAATCACTTTCTGTAGTAGACAATGGGTTAATGACTCTGTCCTCCAGAATATATTCGTTGGACAATATTGTATCTTCTGCCTTTGACATAATAGACAGAGACTTGCTAATGTTACAGCATGGCCAGTCACAATTACGTTCTATTGTACAATTAGGCTGGACGCTGCAAAATCTTCGTTCAGGCTATGTGCCTTGGCGTTTAATCAACACAACTTCATTATTTTCCATTTTTAACCTTACTGATAAACAAATCAGTTTGGCACAGAAAGGAGCAGACTATACAATCCTGAGCATCGAAAAACTTGAGAGATTACCATTGACAATGTCAGAGAGTCCTGTCATTGAATGGATAATACACGGATTTATCACTATTCCGATAACAACTTTCCGATTTAAAAAGTGCCTTGAATACATACCTACTGGCCAGTATGAACGATTGGGTAAAGGTTATGTTAAATCAGAATGGAAATTACCATACACACATTCATGCTACAGTGAAAGCGACAAAAATGTATTTCTTAGTGGTGAAAATTGTAAACATTCACTAAGCGGTATACTTTTGTGCCAGGGTATTAATTTACACGGAGCCTGTGAAGGTAATTCTAAAAACCTTTCATGCCACCAGCTAGTCACACCTGCAACTCA
Source organism: Lissotriton vulgaris (assembly GCF_964263255.1). NCBI lineage: Eukaryota > Metazoa > Chordata > Amphibia > Caudata > Salamandridae > Lissotriton > Lissotriton vulgaris. Next base: position 545,453,066 of record NC_141699.1, on the reverse strand, counting down.
GATAGAGCCCTTCTTTATGCAACTTGCTAACGGGAGTTACATTCTTAGAACGGATCACAGATGTTGTGGCCTTGTGCCAGGGAAAAGTTATCTAGTAAGAGTAACATCCATGGTCAAATGCTGTATGCAAGCATTGTTCCCGAGCGGGCCTGTAGACACAGAGACTCCCATCTGGCCTCGTCTGAATCTCTATTCTATACGAATTGATACTTTAAGCAAAATGAAGTCTGTGCTTTTGCAGACAACAGTGCCCATAACGTCATCAAAAGAGACGTATGATCTTCTAGTTGCAAGGACAGCTACGGAGGTTCATGACCTTTTATCAACAAATTGCCCCGTGCATTTCGTAGAAATGCTTAGCCAACTCCTTAACATGTCTAGTGCCACAGGCATCCGAGGCATATTTAAGACGATTTTTTACGGGACTGCTAACACCATTTCAAGCCATTCTGGGAATCGTTCCAAATTTTGTCCACTCTGTTTTTGGCGGCATACCCCTATTTTTTGGACTTGTAGCAGGGATTTTATTTTTGACCCTCCTGCTTCGTTATGGCAAGCCACAGCTCAGACATAGCTCCCATGGGAATGGAAGAGACAATCCTAGCAATCCGCTACCGGGACAGAATAACTAGAGTCCTTGGATTGGCCAGGCTGAGAGATCTAAACATGACCTGGTTCCTTTCATTCAGACCTATATGGCAGAACTGTATCTTACCGGTACTACGATGTATGCTATGCGGAGATGAGTGCGTGTTGGACATCTGTCTTTCACTTCCATCAGCAGTACCAATGGACGTCGATACTTTGCTCAGTCCGATAACGGCTCACGCATTGTGTTGTCCCCAGCGGCTACTAATCCTGATGACGGCATTCGTTGAGACTCCTGTGCTACGACTAGGTGGTAACAGTGGAGCGAGTGACAAAAGCAGCATCACCCAGGTACGACCATCTGTGAGCATTGCTGATCCCGACTATGATGACAGCAATCATTCTCACACCTGCCAAGTTACAGCACTATCGAATTTGGTCGAACTGTCACCTGATTTTGTAGACCAATTCTTTGAGAGCCTGTCTGATATGATGTTCTCACCCAAACAGAAATAATAACTTTGGAGAAGCTTTCCGACACACAGCGTTCCCATGAACTCTGAATTCGGCCTTCAGTTTTGAACAACAAAAACTGCTAAAAGCGTTGGAACTCTATTTTCCCAGTTCAAGCAATAATTCTTTTGAATTGAACACTTTTTAATATTCACCCTTTTTTGGCACGAAAAATTCTTTGCTTAAAGTAAAAACTATTCTTAGAGAACAGAAGCTTCAACTTCTATTTCTAAACACATCTAGAGACATAATAACCTTACACCAGCCTCTAGCACATTTATTGCAATGCATTTAGATGTGATGAATTATCTCGCCCTTCTTATGTTTCAGAGATATTTCATGACTAATTCTTTTTGCATAATCGTTCATTGATTTCATATGCAATAATTTTTGAATGATTTCTATGCTTCAAAAACGTACAGTACCTACATTTTCACGTATTACAATATACGCCTATTTCAAATGCATATATGTATTTTGGGGTGGGCAATGTTACACATGCATCTTATTGCTCTAAGTTTTAGTAATTTGATGGACATGAATTCGTGGAGTGGGTGTTGCGTGCTTATCTAGGATCCTGATCGATACTGTGACCTTATGCCCCTATTCGGCTATAAATCCATTTATTCCCTATATTGGCATAACCGTTCGAGTGCAATATTCAGTAACTCATCTCTGGCCTCACACGAACAGAGCCACATTCCAGAATAGCTTTCTCTGCCACTTCCTTTGCAACCAATTAGTGCAATGACAGAGCAGAAGTCACTATCTGAGATTACTAGATTAACACTCTGAGTTCTTCAACAAGATAAAAACTCAGCAAACCTGGAAATCCCCGCTTGCTGTGTTTTGATTAGTAATAGAACTCTAATGAGCACTGATAGACGATCACTTCCTAGTGACATCTTATTGACGTCTTATGTCCAGCAAACTTACGTCAAACAAAGCACCTTTCAGGTATAAATACTACCAACGTGGCCTTAAGCAAGTCCCCTGTTCCCGTCGCCTGAAGCTGCTGTTATGCTGAAGATATCATAGCTGCTATCGCTACTGCTATCGCTGCTAACTAGCGAACGATGGTGTGGTGAACTTAGGAGCTGAACAGCTGTACCCCCTCCTTCTCCTCCTCGACGCGCTGAAGAAGAGACGCTGCCTTTCTCCTGCCGAGAAATCCAGCTCCAGCGTTTCTGGTCTACCCTTGCGGGTGACTGGGATATCGAGCCCTGAGGGAGATACCAGACCTCCATCATTCTATTCCAGAGGTATGGTGTTGACTAAACCCTTGAGAGAGAATTCTTGAAGCAAACCTTGGCAAAACCAACTTAACTTAAAGCTACTTACTTACTCCCCTCCCAAGTATTAGACTTAGGTCAGGTACACTGGGGTAGGCGTAGTTAGAAGCACCAGTTGAGTATTTTAGCCTAATGTATATATGAATGTATATATGTTTTATTACTTTTAAACCCTTGTATGGATAAGAAACCATATCAATGCTTTTACAGTATTATTTCGCAATACTTATCTTACTGTACGTACTTTTTATAATAACAAGTCTTGCAATTGTGGTAATTCATTTCTCTTGTACGAGAAGAAAGACTGTTCAATAAATGTTAACCTTTTATTGACAAACGCCTGTCTCTCTGTTCTCTACATATTGTGAAAGTAAACTGCACCAACCTGACTGAGTAAAATAACTGTCTATTGTTTCACACAACCCTAGAGATTGACTCTTGATCTGAGGAGCAAAGTTGTCATGTTGCACGGTTGTTGGAAAACTTAATCCCTTCTTGTCTGTGCCAGGGAAGCTGATCACTTCCTATTTCAGTCAAGAAAGTTTCCAGTGACCTCTGAGCTAGTTGGTAACAAACCCAATTAAGTTTAGCATAGTCAGTAGAGGCCTGGAAGATCCGCACTTCTACGTCAATACTACTGTTTATGTTATTCCAATGCGCAGGGCCTATTGGGAAAATAGGAACTACGCTACACCCTATGCCATGAGGAGGACCGGTGGCGCCTCCGCGACGGTGAAGTGTTCGCCTCTTGTGCTGACGTGGCATCTTCCAGGCCCAAAAGATCATTTGCTACTTGAAGAGAACGAATCTGCGCCAGTCTATTTTGCCACCTAAAGATGATGCGGAAGGGATGACCCCACGAGTAGGAGATATTGCGTTCCCGCAGGAAGGAGGTCACAGGGCGGAACTCACGTCTCTTCTGGAGGGTCGATGCCGCCAGGTCCTGGTAGAGCTGCGGACGGTGCTCCCTGAATTGTAAAGAGGGGATGGCTCTGGCCTTTCGCAGGTTGCGTTCCTTCAACTGGAAGTCATGGACACAAACAAGGATGTCCGGAGGAGGTCTCCCTCCTCGCCTGGGCAGGCCGACTCTATGCACTCTATCCATCCTAATGTCCTGCACCTCCTCCTCATCCAAGATCTGTAGGAAGAGCGCCTGGACATAGCCACGTAGGTCCCCCGCTTCACCATCCCAAGGCCAGCGCGGATGCGAATGTTGTTCCTCCGGGAACGGTTCTCCAAGTCTTCCGTGTGGGTCTGGAGGTCTAGATTTTGTTCCGTGAGTCGGATGATGTCTTGCCACAACTGGTGGACATCATTTGCCACACTCAAGTCATGATCCTCCAGTGTTGCGACCCTCTCTCCAATGCCATCCACATCCCTCCTCACTTCCCGGAGATCCGATGCCAACTGGGCCCGAAGTTCGGAGATGTCTTTTTTAATAGAGGTGAAGAGCTCAGTCATAAAGGCCTTGGTGGCGGGGGCATCGTCATCTGACTGCTTGGACGATCCGCTGGCTCCGGGAGAAGCTGGCTGCTGAGAGGATTTGGATGCGCCATCTTTCCCAGGCCTCCCCTTGCGCCGCGTGTTAGACATCTCGGGAAGCTCGCCTCGGCGGGGGGGCAAGGCAGCCCCACTCGATCCTTCGTGATGTATACCACCACCAGACTTCCCGCTATAACTGGAGAGGGGGACTGAGACCAAGGCGACCCTCCAGCCAACTCAGTCAGAGATCCGCACTCCTACCTCTCCTCCAGCGAGCACTCCAGAGACCTCGCCCCAGGAGACACCCCCGCAAAATCTCCGTCAAGCCACCTGCTGTGTCCAACAATGGGGGAGCCGGGTGTTGCGAGACCCCGAGCTCAGGCCAGGTAGGTGGGCCCAGAAACGGTAGCTAGCAAGCGTCCAGCTGGGGCAGCACCGTAGCAATGGCCTCCCTGTAAGAGGGCCCTCCTCCTTCTCTCCCAGGATCCCCCCAAGCAGAGGACAGTCCGAGACCGCTAAGCGCCAAAGGTGTAGGCCGCGTGGCACTATCTGCAGCGCGACCCTGCCGCCACCTCAGGGCGGGGAGCCCAGGCCCTGCACTCACTCCAGGTCGGGGATCCGCAGGCCTCAAATCGCCGACATGCACCGCTGCTCCACTCGACTCCTCCAACCGTCTGGTGTCTTCTGCCCCTCCAGCGTCACACAGAGGGACACCACAGGACCCCCGCAGGTAAGGCAATCAGGCAGGGTAGCTCGCCCCGGGTGCAGAGCAGAGGCGGCGCCGGCGCAGCACCGCGGCCGCCGCTCCCATCAGCTCCAGCCGTCCCGCCTCACCAGCACTCGTTCCCGACCACTATGGAGCCCTTCAGGCAGCCGCTCCCCCCCGATGGTAGGCGTTAGGTCCGGCAAGCGGCGGGACGGGAGCCGCGAGCTCGAAGCCCGCCGCGGCCCCCCGCTGAAGTCCCGATTGCACCGCTGCGTGTCCGGGGGCCCGGCCCTCTCGGCCGCAGCACACCGCAAGGCCGAAGGTCACTGGGCCTCCACTCGCTGCTGCTCCGCAGTCCGCGCCAGGCGGCCCCCGCTCCCCCTGACCGCACCGGTCGCTGCTCCGCAGGGCTTCGCGGCAGTTAACACGCCACCTGGCAGGCAAATACAAAGCTTAGAAGGGTCAGGCGCCGGTGGGACACGAAAGAGCTTCTCACTCCGTCGCCAACTTGGCCACGCCCCCAATAATTCCAATGAGTTTTGATTACTTTGTTTGATATACAGGAATGTACCTGGCAAAAATTAATTAATTTTTTCCCTTCATTGTAAAATCTTCGCAGACCGTGGCTTTTTCTTCCTTTGTATTGTAAGGTATATATATTGTATTATATGCTGTGTGTTTTTTCTTCGACAGTTTGAGTGTGTAATGTTTGGCTGTGATATGCGTGGAATTTTGAATGAATGATTGATGTATAGTTATATTCTAATGTCCCATGTGTCCTTTTTTATAAGAATCTCTTTTTGTATGATAAATTGAAGAATTTGTTTGAAATATTCATGCTATAATTTGCTAAAATAAAAAGCTATTAATTAGCAATTCCCTTTCTGGAATTTCTCTTCTAGTTTAGGATGTGTATTTGTTTACTTTAATTCACCCATATCAGTACTGGCAACCCTGTTCGTTTTATAATTCATACTTTGAGTCATCAACGTGTTGGCATTCATGTTGCAGGGAATTCACTGGCTGATGAAGCCACAAAAGCGACAGTTTTTACTGCTGCGGTTGCTGCAATCACTCGCTCAAGCACGAGAATAGACAGAGATATCATTGTGGCTGAAAAGCTTTCCATTCAAGTAATCCTACAAGCTGGATGCACAAAACACACTGCATGATCAGATTCTAGGAGTGGGGGTCAGAGTAATACCAAACAGTGATCGCAGGCTGGGATTATTTCTGGTTGCACATGAAGGACTGGCTTCTGCACACGCAGGGGTGGCTGCTCCGATTTCTCTTTTACAGCAATGCTATTGGTGGCCGGAACTTTACAAACAGACCAAAGACTTTGTCCAGAGATGTGGCATCTGTCAGCAGATGAAGGGCTTCACCGTGACGCATCCACCCCAACACCTCTTTTGATTTCAAACAAGCCTCTAGCTTGTGTTTATTTGGATCATTGCAGCCGCCTATCATCAGATGGGGCTTACAGGTACATCTTGGTGGCAGTGGATTACTGCTCTTGATTCCTTTGGGTAAGGCCACAATGATCGTCTGACATCCGAAATATTATAAAGGATCTGCACATTTTTATTAGGACGTACGCAGTTGGCACACTAAATTCTGATCAGGGTCAGGCGTTGGCTCTCAGGCTTACAAAGGGACTATGGGAAGTTAGTGTGTGACCCTGCATTTCTCGTCTCCATACCATCCCAAGGGAAATGTGGTCATAGAGAGGAAAAACAGTGACTGAAAGTAGTCTTTATCAGAAAGGGTATTAGGCTCTGGTAACAGTTGGGTCCAGCATCCTATATGGGCTCCAGAGGGCTTTGAATAATATGCCAAGAAAATCTCTGGGTGGTCAGACTCCTTATGGGATCCTGTTGGGGTTAAGATGTCGGTCCCACACCGCGATAATGCTAGCATAGTGGCGGCAGAATCACTGTTTGATATCATTGAACGTTTGGCTATTTTACAGGAATTGAATGATTTCCGGGATGAATAAGGCAACGTCTGAGTAAAACGTAGCACCACTGGAGAAGTGAAGGGTGTTCTGGCAAAAACAGGCTGGAACCCATAGATTGGGGATCTACTCTGATAAAAGATTGTGGACAAGAAAGAGTTTTGGCCATCTTACAGCTTGCCTGTGCCTGGCCTAGCTATTGAAGGTATACAAAATGTATTTCTCCCATCGCTTACTGGACACCGAGACAAAAGGTTTGTCTCCAGTGTTCTGATTAAACCACATCATGTGGCCGATTCTCAACAGTAAGCCGCGTGGACTCCTGGGCACCTACCAATCTCCTCTCAATGCCATACAGGAGGTTCAGATGGAAGATATAATTACAAATGAAGTCTGCTCTCTTCAACAAGATACAACCATAAACAACAATGAAGTATGCCTTCTACCTATTTAAAAAAAAAACAATAACTGTGCAGTGGACAAGTACAGAAACACAGATTTCAATTCAGATTCACGAGAAGAACAAGGTCTACGTCAATGTACCACAGATCGGGTCTTCATCTAATTCGAACCAGCCTGCTGAGCTACCTGAAATAGACCGAATGGCATCTGGATACTTCATCGACCTTGATGACTTCTCTTGTGATGTATCAACGCCAACACCGCCCCCCACCACCCCTGACCTTCGAACTAAAGGTGTGTGTCTTCTATCCTTGGCTGAAAAGAACATGCTTTATTTCTCCATGGTTACACCTTTGGATTAAAATTGCTTTGCTTTTCCTGGTCCTTTGAATTGGTTTTGTGCCTGTGTTCTTCCTTCTTCTAAATAGACATTTTGTTCCAGAATGCTCTGCAATACACACTGTAAATTTGGTTCTGAAACCACACGTATCATTACACCATGAGGAAAGAAACTTGTCCCTGGTGAACATTTTAGCTGTTCCAGCTCCGTATGGGATTGTATGGGACAGGTATCATCTAATGTGTATTGTCCCACTGAACTCTTGCAAATTTCGCAGTTGTTTAAAATTTCTTTGAATGACATAATCAACCCAAGTACTATTTCTGATGATTGGGACATTTATATAGTATATGAATTGTTAGACAATCTAAAACATTCCACTGGGTTTACTTCTGATGAGTTTTATGATGGTACAGCTCATTTTGATGAGATGTACTGCTTTCAACATCACTGTCATAATTTCCTAAACTTTACACAATGGGAACATTGCTGTCTACCCCCAAGGGGTAGTTCAAAAGCATTTGCACAGAAGTTTGATTATTTTTCTGGTTATAACACATCAGACCCAACCTAATTATATAATTGGCTTGCATCGTCACTTGCAATGAAAAATATGTTAACTGACAGTAGGCGGATTTACTCTTCTTCTTTCCTTTCCCAACTCTCTGTACAAGGTTTCTTTTTTTGCAGGGATACAGTAGATGTAAAATATATCTGTTATGTTAAATTTAGCTTATAAAGCGCACGTACGCCCGTAGGCTTCAAGGCGCTGTAGGAAGTTTTCAGAAGCATAACACAACAACAGGAGGACAGCTTAGAACATCTAAGGATAGGCTTCTCTAAAAAGCCAGGTCTTAAAGGCTAGTCTAAAGGCTAGAATATCCTCGTGTGACCTTAAAGAAGCTGGCAAGGAGTTCCAGAGGGAGGCAGCAAGAAAATGAAAGGAGCTGCCGCCCTGACGTTGTTTCCTAACAACCGGCACCGTGAGCAAGTTTTTGTGACCAGAACGGAGGTTGCGGGAGGGGATGTATCTGGCAAGCAAGTTGATGATAAATTTGGGGCCTTTGCCTTGTAATGCCCTAAAGATAATGCAGCCGGTTTTAAAAGCCGCCCTCTGGGCTACCGGCAGCCAATGCAGATCTGCCAGGCCTGGCCTGATGGACTGCCATTTAGGAAGCCCACAGATCAGCCTGGCCGCCTGATTTTGAACCAGCTGCAGCCTCTTGAGCTGCCCGGCTGGAAGGCCCAAATATAAACTATTTGAGTAGTCCAGCCTAGACAGCACAAGGGCGATGGTCACCTGTATCAGGGCAGAATGGGTTAGGAGATGGGCAATCTTTCTAATCTTGCGCAGCTGAAAGAAGCATGCGGAAACAACTGACCCTACCTGACTTTTCAGGGAGAGGTCTTCACTGAAGGTGACTCCAAGGCTCTTAACCGTGCGGGATTTGGAGGGGGGATTTCCCATCTCCGGAGGCCAAAATTGAGGTCCCCAGCTGAGTTCGCTCTTCCCAGGCAAGATCAGTTCAGTCTTGCCTGGGTTAAGTTTTAGTGGTTAAGGCCCATCCATCTCTGGATATGAGCCATGACCTCCCTAAACTCAGTGACAGCATCCGGCGACCCCAGGGGGACTAGAGATTGGCGGGGTTCAGGGAACTGAGGCTTTATTCAGAGCCTGTTTAATGCCGCCACAGATGATTTTCCGGGAACAAAACTGTGCAACAGACAATATGTCTTGGTTTAGCCAAGATAAAAGATTTGAACACACCAAGGGTTCCCACTCTTACATGATTTTACAACTGGCAGCGGTTAACACCATATGAGGAAAACACTATTGATACTATGCTGTAAGAGTAGACATAACTCATTGGATCCCAATTGGAAGGGATGGTTAGCATGGCCGCTAGAAACTAACAAGTTTCTGGATAGATTCCTAGGTAACATCAAGGGATTTACAGCTAACAGGCCTGACATGTGATATGTACAAATTGAACATTTGGGGGTGGTAACAACTTACAGTGTTGGGAAGTTGTGCCTTGATTGGCAAAGAACCTCAACACTGTCTCGGGTAAAACAGCACTTGTCCCTTCTAGCTGATGCCCTGGACTTAGAAGATTTTTTAATGGTTCTTCAGAAAACACATAAAAAGCGCGTCCTTTATGCTGTCTACAACGAGATATGGTAAATATCACCAACGAGAAGCGACTGAAAGGCTGCATGAGATTGACAGGGCCAACTTAGAACATGCTCTTGCAGTGGTGGACAACGGGATGACTACCTTGTCATCTAAACTTTATTCTTTAGGTAACATTGTCTCATCCACAATGGATGGGCTTCAGCAAGACTTGTCTGCATTACAGCATGAGTCATTTCAACTTAGGTCAATTCTATTGTTAAGTTGGACACTACAGACATCACGTTCTGGTCATGTGCTATAGGGACACATTAATATCATTAATTTGTTCTCACCAAACTACCTTTCAGAACAGCAGATAGCTATGGCACGGAAAGATGCGAAATACACAATGTTACTTATTGAAAGGTTTGAGAAATTACCTTTTGCCATTGCTGAGATAACATCTTTGGATTGGATAATCAATTGGTGCATTACACTGCCAATCTTGACTTTCCACTTTCAGTACTATCTACAACACCATCAAGTGGGCAGATATGAAGATTTGGGTGAAGGGTTCATACATGAACAATCGGAGCTTCCTTTCACATTCCGGTGTTGGAATAAGGATACTGAAGTCTTTCTCAGCTGCTCAGACTGTGAGAATACTTTAAGGGGGTCCCTGGTATGTGAGAACGTTTCGTTGCACGAGCCGTGCAATGCGCCTGTGGCAAACCTGTCTTGCTATTTGAAAGGTTCTCTGACAGCCATGATATGTCTGACTTTCAGATTACTCTCAAATGGAAGCTGATTGATGTTAAATAGTCATGGTTGTTTTGGGATGAAGCCAGGGGTTGCCTATGTGGTGACTGTATCTTCCATTGTAACATGTTGCACACAAATCCTGTTTCTGCCTGCCCATGTAGTTAGGGAGGATACGCAGTGGCATTCAATTAATCTTAAAAACATGCGATTTGATGCCCTGAGCAATCTGAAAGCCTTATTATTTCACAAATATGTGGCCTTAACTTTGGCCAAGGAGATGTTTGATCTTCAGGTGGGGCGTTCCTATTCAGAGATCCAGGCGCTTCTCCGTATCAACTTCCCATGACATTTGAGGGAGCTGGTCCATCATATTTGTAACATGCCTAGAATGACTGGAATTGCAAGGTTTTTCAGGAGCATTGGCTCTGGATGGGTCAGAACCTTCCAGACGGTGTTTGAAGTTATTCCATCATTTATCCACTCTGTCCTCAGAAGCATCTTTGGAGGTCTTCCACTGCTCCTGATCCTAGTTGCAGGGATATTGCTTTTATTATTTTTGCTCTGCAATGGATGTCCCAGTTCAAGATCAAATGGAGCTAGCACTGACTCATGTCCTCTTGTGCCATGAAAGCATGGTGCATTTCTTTGACACACCTTTGCTTCATGAACTGGATGAGCATTGGTTACGGTCTTTCTGGACTGTATGGCTTCAATGTATACAGTCTGTGTTCCGCTGCCTCTTGGGCACTTAGGAGTGTGCCCTGAGTACATGCTTGGGGTCTCAATTGGGTAACTCTGCAGACATACAGGTACTGCTGGACCCACTGAAGGCCCATCTGTGCAGCTGTTCTCTGGGCATACCTTTGCCGCGTTCTATGAGCTTCCCTGGGTTGCCTCGCTAGTGGTTTGGATCTAGGCTAAGTTTCACTGAAACATAAATTGGTTGTATTTCCTCCCTCAGCGGTTGCTGTGGGTGGTGGATGGTAATATATTTGCTCTATTATTTTGCTTCGAGGTATGCCTCTGGGAACATCATCTGCAGATGCTGGGAACAGCAATGTTTTGTCTATCACTCGAAACATATGAACATCTGGCTCTGCGTATGGTGGGAACTTTTATTTAGCCTGTTTTTAACTGCAAAATTTCTTTAAAAGTGAATTCCATTTTTATTACTTTTATATTTTTAAACAGCTATTGGATTTCTTTATGCTTTGGGTATTCAAATAGCATGAGTGACCTGATTTTTTAGGCGATTTTATCATCCTTTTATCATATACGCTTTTAGATGCTGATGTATTCTAATGGTGGGATTAGTTGCTTTAGATAGCCTATTCACCGACCTATGTACAAGGAGTGAGTGTCATGTGCGTGGGTTAGGCCTGGTAAGAAATAGTGCTATTTTTACAGAAACACGGTCTCTTTCCTAAAGTTGCCTTCACTTTGTCACCTCGACTTTTGACACACATTTGCGACACTTGGGTTCGTTTCTATGAAACACCTACCTTGCTGACACACAGGACTTAGTAAGAACACTATTGCACTGCCTAGGCACTACATGCAAGGCCCTCTCTTTTGTGATACAAATGTTTTTGTTATTACATACATATAGCAACACAGCTATCTGTGGAATACAACCATTGGCAGCCTGACCACAATCTCGGCGCAAGGCAAGGATGCTTTTTTCTATATATAGCCTTTTGTTTCCAAATACAATCAGAGGGGACCCGCCTGCTGATTTCGAGGGGTCCCTGCATACTTAAGCTTTTGCCTAACAGCTGACTGACATCTCAGTGAGGGGTGTCCAGTTCCTGACCAAGACACAGTTCTACATTCTTACCCACCAGGTAAAGGAGTTAGATCATTCAGAAGGGGGTTTCTAGGCAGACTGTACATTCACACCCTAGACACTTAAGTTATGGTTTGCATTGTAGGAGTATGATAGATTCTTTAAATACTGTATATGTATGCATATATAAGTTGTCTCACCGAGATGGTGGAACTCTTCGTTTTATTCACTGTTTTGACACTGATTATAACTTTTGTCTGCTTGTGTTTTTGTGTTTATTAATTATTGCAGCACATATTTACTATACAAGAATCACTATGATTCAATAAGTATTGAAAAATGTCCCTTTGTGTATTCTTTGTATATTTCTCTGAGCGAAAGAGAGCACAAGTAACAGAGCAAAAAAGTCTAGGCCTGTCATCACGGTTCCTGAGGGGACAGGGTTGTCATGTTCAGTAGTTTCCAGAACTATTCGCTCCCTGTTTAAGTTTAGGGGGGCTAACAGTGGCACTTTGAGCTATCTGGTTTAAGGGGCAACATATCCTGTGGGAGTGCATAGAATCAGCCTGGTACCATCCTAGGTTTATGTTGTCGGCAAACACCCAGTTCCACTGATTAGTAGAAACTACATGACACACCTTCCGCAATGGTTCAACCCTCCCCGACCCATTTTGAGTTAGTTTCTATTAGCAAAGTCAATATTTCTTTAAGCGGCAACCGATTGCCTTTCCCAATGCTTGTTAGTGCTGATGTCCTGTGTTGTGTTTCTGAAGTCCAAGCATTTGCAATGATGACACTGAGATTTCTACAGACTCCCTGGCAGAGTTGGACTCTGATACCATTGTGTTGCAGAGTTGATTCTGTAATATGATAATCCTTGGGAGGGGACTGTAACAGACACACTAGTGCTAAAACCCAAGCCTCCCTGTGCAGCTATGGAGTGCTCCCTCCTTTCCGCTCACAAGCCTTGACAGTAAGCCAAAAGGAAACTACAGTGAAATCTGTTGTAGTTCTGAAGGAAGGTAAGATCGTTCTAGCATGTTTACCCCCACTTTTTGCTGGTGTTAGGATCCTTCTAGCATAGTTACCCTCATTAGGTCTCGCCTGAGCCAGCTCATGCGCTGTTTGCGAGACATTTCGTTTGTGGGCTTTCAAAAGTCCTACCACAGCTTTTTGGCTGGCATAGAGCGTGCAGTTACGCGCACAATGACGAGCAGAGGCGCCATCTGGCTTTCTTCGCTCGTCATGGTGCGCGCACATCGCACACCACTCGCCAGCCTGCTTTCACTTTTGTTGTCACACCCAGGCGCACCACTCGCGTCCTTTTTTTTCTTTTAGCGGGCGCGCACACAACTCCCGCTTGTTGCCAGTGGTTAACGTTACGAGTGTAGACGGCCTGTTGATGGATGCGTTTCTCCCTTTCCTTCTCTGCTGCCCACTCTACCAAGCTTGGATTCTAAAGAAATGTCTTGTTTTTTCCACTGAGGGAGAAATGTGCTGAAGGTAAGATGTTTCTGCATCGAGCTGTGAAGTTCCTCGCGCTGAGCAGGCACATTCCACAGGCCGCAATCACTCCACGCTCCACTCCGGGGCTGTCAGTCCTCTGTGTTAATACAGTCTCTGGGTGCCGCACGGCGGGCGAGTGAAGTCAGTAACAAACAGGGTGTTTAGGTAGGGAAGTCTCGTCCCTACGTATTAGATCTCTTTGTAGTTTGCTGAGGTAACTTGCGTCTACATGCTGCCTGTTGATGACGTATACTGATTTTCTCAACATCACTCTAATTGTACCAGTGTTGTCTTTTACCCCACTCCTGTCCACCCTATTCCAGCTCACAAGCTGTGGCCCCACCCGCATCTTTGGACCGCTGAGCATGTTGATTTGGACACATGATTGACTTTTGACTTCTCACCGCCACTTCAGCATCTCTCGTGGACAGTCTAACTTCCCTGGTTTAAAGTGGATGAATGTTTGATAACCTTCAGAATAAAGATTGTCGGGTGAGAATGTTTGAAGGGGACACTGCCTTCATTGAGTCTTTCGGCTGACCTCCTAGAAGTGATCGCCGGGTTCTACTACATTGCGCAAACACTAAGGGAATATGCAAGAACCCTCCCTGTTGGAATGTCAGCATCATTTACACAACATCCTCCTGGAAGCCTCCACTACGTATAGCTAAACGGACGTTAAGTAAGAGATATAATTAACATCCTACTGTGAGTAGTGCTCTAGGAGAAGACCCTTCTACACCTGCAGAGCTGTCTCTTGGTCTTGTCTATCCCCATGGAGTAGTCTTTCGGAGGATTCTTAATCTGTGATCCCACCACCAACTCCCTCCTGTAAGAAGTGAAAACTCCTGCTGAAGTCTGAGGACTGAATGCTCTCCCTGCCCTAAAACTTGTTTGTGCAAGTCCTGTCCTCTTTTTCTCAGACCAGTAGCACCGTTGCTCCTGCAGTCCTTTTTCTCATCTTTCAGGAATGTACTTGGAGTTGTGAGGCCACCTTCATATTGAAGACGCATCACAAACCCATTGTCCTTGCTGCTCCTATAAAACACCATTTATATGAAGGCAAACACTGAAGTCAACCAAAAATCATTGAGAAAGGTTAAGATCTCGAAACACGAGGCAAGATGGCCGCTGTAGCTCTGTAGAGTAAAGTCGCACTTCACCTCTCTCCTACCCTGATACTATGGTGCTGGTGGTTTAAAGGCAGGGATGCGGATTTTGGTTGGCCTGATACACCGCATCATCGCTGGGACGACCGGCAATGGACGGCTAATTCAAGTAACTTTAGCGGCGGTACAGGTCTGGAGCAAGTACTGGAGAAGCATAATCGGCGTGTTCAATACACCTACCACGATGTCGCAACGCAGCAAACAGGACAAAGAGAAATCAACCAATTTAACCGGGACGAATAAAGGTCGGCAATGCGGGATGATTAACGCTCTGGAGCTACCCCAAAAGTATTGACGGGGGCTAAGAAGCAGGCGGACCCCCCCCGTCGCTCCTCAAAGGTTTCACAACTGAGAAAGGGGGACAGACCCGAGAGGAAACCAGAGACAAGGCTTGCCGTGACCGGCTCGAGCAAAACACAAAGAGAGACGCTGCAGGATGCCGAGGGAAGCAGATTACATCGGGCATTACCTCCCCCGCTAAAGGACCCCATGCGACAGCCTACCTTGACTGAATCTTTCGCTGTCAAAGAGACCCCAGCTCCACAAAATCGGGATGATGAATCACAGCAACCAGCCGCGCTGAGCGCGGATAGCGAGAAAGCCGGGAAAGCCGTCCTCGAGGACGCAAGCGGTGTTGGTACAGTTGCCGGGCAACCGGCAGACACGTTGGTGAACAGCACGCATCTCGCGGAAGGCGCCTGCTCCAGAGGAGACGGGAGCTCTGATACAAAGGTGAGCAAAGGCGCAGCAAAAGCAAGCGAGGGAGCGAAGGGAACGTTCGAGGAGCCTCTGAGGGCCCTAGAGGACATTGAGAGGCAAAACAATGTTCAAATGTTAGATGCCCTATTGTCAGTAGAAGCGGGGCTTAACACTAAAATCAACCAACCTCCAGATTCTAATTGGGGAAGTATGTTAAGCATTGAATCGCAGCGAGAGCAGGAGCAGGAGCAAGCAGACAGCAAAGGCAACAGAGGCAATAGAGGGGGATCTCCTGAGTTCTTTTCAGTCAATGAGGGGACGGACTCTACTGATATTAGTGAACCTGAAAATGAGGAGGAGGGAAGTTCTACTGATTTTACTACCGGCTCATATACAAGTAAAGGCTCGAGAGACATAAGTACACAAAAAAGAAAGAAAGCTGGTGCAAGAAGAAACGGATGAGGGTCTAGGAGCTGTATGAATAAAAAACTTTCATGGGACTACTCCGCCACCCCAGGGACTTATCAAGAAAGCGGTCAAGGAGAAGGGGATAATGATGGGCTACCTAAATCTACGCCCCAGAATGTAACATTGGAAATGTTGTTTGGTACGCTTAAACAGATGCAAACTGAAGCCAGGGTGGAAAGCCGGAGGGCAAGACGTGACACGAAAAAATTACAAGCATCACTGAGAAAAGTAAATAGAAAATATGAAGAGGTGGAGGAAAGGGTAACACAGGTGGAGGAAAGAACCGGTAGGATGGAAGATGAGGTTACGGACTGGCAGGCCTTCAAAAACGAACAAGGGAAGATAGTGGAGGATTTACAGTGGAAGATTGAAGACTTTGAAAACCGCCAAAGGCGGAACAATGTGAGACTCTTGGGACTTGAAGAAGGGTTGGAGGGGCAGGACCCCAGAGGGTATGTGATAAAACTCTTGAAAGGGGCCTTCCCGGACTCCCAGTGGCAGTGGTAACTAGAAGTTCAAAGAGCCCATAGGTATCCGCTATCTATAAAGAAAAATCGAGGGGGGCAACAGAGTAGACTACCCAGGGCAATGCTTGTGTGTCTAGGGAATTTCTTGGCGAGACAAGAGATTATGGATAGGGCTAGACCAGAGGCTAGGAAAACTTTTGATGGAGTTACATTTTTTGCCAGGCCTGACTTCTGTCATGTCACTGTGGAGAGAAGATGGAAGCTAAGGCAATTGATTGCCCCCTTCCAGAAACAAGGCGTAGAAGCATACTTATTGTACCCGGCAAGACTAAAAGTTATCAATAAGGGGCATACTAGGATGTTTTTTTCAGAGATAAAAGCAGGAGCATTTCTGGCAGAGCTTACTGAGCAGCATAGGGGGAGGGAGAACAGAGGAAGAAGTCCACCAAAAACCCCCTAGAGTAAAGGACACAAATAGATAAATTACAACAGTAAACTGAATGAGTTAAGAGGGACAGGTAGGGGAGAGAGGCGACACTACAGACTATAGAGGCTACACATAGGTCAAATTGACCTATTTGCCTGTAATGAGGGGGGGGGATCTCAGAGGGGGGGGAGGGAGGGCAGGGGGGAGGAACTAAGATTGGCAAGTACAGCACTAAGAGAGGAAGTATATGAAGATTACGTATGCAGGGCTTTTTGGAAAGGAGCGCTGTTTGCATGTGGTTATAAAAATAATGAGTGGTATTGCAGGAAGGAAAAGTCAAATATATCTAGATGGCGATAAGGATAGCTTCTTTAAATATTTGCGGACTAAATGACGGAGGAAAAAGACAGAAAGTCTCCGCTATGTTAAGAATGTTAAAATTAGACGTAATATGCCTACAAGAGACCCACATTGAGGGAAATAACAAACATTTGCTAGATCAAATGGGTTTCGAGGTATTAGCTTATACCAGACAAGGATCAAAGACAAGGGGGGTGGCCATACTAGCAAAGAAAGGAGTGTTCATAGTAAAGAGGAAGAAAGAGGATCAGGGAGGGAGATGGGTTATGATTGAGGGCGAATCAAAGGCAGGATTTTGTACTATTGTCTCGGTATATGGCTCTAACGAAGATGATCCGGAGATTTTCGAATATTTAGATCATGAACTACCTTTATGGCCTGAACCGATTATTTGTTGAAGGGATTTTAATGTTAATGGTTTAATGGGGCTGGGTATGACGGGAGTTGGGATATACGGGGGAAGGAAAAAGAAAGTTTGTAAAGCAGTAGGCAATTTTGCTTATCATAACGCATTAGCTGATGTATGGTCTTATAAACACCCATATGGGACGGGGAGCACATACTACTCGGCACCGCACAAATTGGTGGCTAGACTGGATTACTTCTGGATCTCCAATTCTTTGATAAGCAATAGTCACTTAGAGAGGCTACCGAGGATATTATCGGATCATAATCCTCTTGTATTAACTCTCCCGCTCGTTGATAAGGGGGAAAGGAAGCCTTATATCTGGACGTTTGAAAGAGGGCTTCTGAAAGACGAAAATTATATGAATAGAATGAGAATCTGGATCAGGCAATTCTGGGAGACTAACAGAGGATCAACTTCGGCTGGCATGGTATGGAACGCCTTCAAGGCGGTGTCAGGGGGGAAACCTTAGGTTATACGTTACAAAGGACTAAAAATGAGAAAGAGGAAATGGCGAATAAGATAAGGGACTTAACGGATTTGGAAGAGCGACTAATAGTGGCTATCTCTAAGCAAGAACCTTTGGAAGACATACTCTTAAATATAGAGCTGAATAAAGCTGACACAAGCAAAAGTATAGTGAGGAGAACGGCAGCTAACTATTTGACTAAAAGGGAGAAAAGCTATTGAGTATAGTGAAAGAATTGGACACCTTCTTGCAATCCGTACTAGGCAAAACTTGGCTGCGGGGCAAATAAAGGAAGTAAGGAATGAGGTAGGGGAGGTAGTTAACAAGATAACAGAAATACAGGAGGTTTTCAGGAAGTTCTACACCAAACTCTATGATCAGACACTTGAAAATACAGAGCGAGAGATCACGGGATATCTGGAAGGCATACATTGTGAAGGGCTACGAGATGAGGAGAAGGAAAACCTAGAGCTTAGTTTGACTGCACAAGAAGTTCAGGAAGCAGTAAGCATCCTCCCAGTAGGAAAAGCCACAGGCCCAGATCAAATCCCAGTAGAGTTCTATAAAAAATGTTGGGACGTACTGGGGAAGGACATGCATGAAACTCTCCTTCAGGCACAGTCGGGCAAATCTATTCCACCCTCATGGGGTGGGGCTGATATTATCGTAATACTTAAGAAAAGCAAACCCCCACTAGAACCCGGGTCATATCGACCGATAACACTTATGAACGTAGACGCCAAAATATATTCTAAAACACTTGCACAAAGATTAAGGAAGATAATAGGGCACTTGGTGAGTACTTCGCAGCACGGGTTTATTCCAGGGAAGGGGACCACACAACACACGAGACAGATGATCACTATTTTAGATGTCATGGGAGTTGCAGGGGACCCTGTCGCGGCCGTTTTTCTGAAGGCAGAGAAGGCCTTCGACAGGGTCTCTTGGAAATATCTATGGGAAGTAATGAAATGGTTTGGGTTGGGGGATGGATATATCAAGGCAAATCAGGCATTGTACGCAGAACAGAATGCTAGAATAAGGATTAACAAAGGATACACTGACACAGTACAAATTAAACGTGGCACAAGGCAGGGATGCCCAGCATCCCCGCTTTTATTTGCCTTGTATATCGACCCTATATTGCGTAGACTCGAAAGTAACTGTAGGATCTCTCCAATTAGGCTACACAATATCAGTTACAAAGTTTTCGCATATGGGATGATGTAGCTATAATTACCAACAATCCAGATATTGCTCTTCCTGAGATAGAGACAGAAGCAATAGGCTTCGGAGCAATCTCTGGATACAAAATTAATAGTGAGAAAACACAAATAGTACAAAATTCTTTTATGATATATCAAGACAATAGAGTTGTTAAAGTAGCCACATACTTAGGAATTAAAGTCACCGCAGATTTAGGCAACTTGGTAGAGATAAATATGAAACCACTGGTAGCCAAAGTGAAGGAGAACACGGAAAGGATACATAAGCTTAACCTGACGTTGATGGGCTGAATAAACGTGATCAAAATGACTACCTTACCAAAATTCCTGTACCTATTCAGAGCAATCCCACTCTTTTTTGAACATTTCTGGTTTAACTAAATAGAAGCTATTTTAAATAAATTTATCTGGGCACAAGGCAAAACCAGGAGAGCATATCGACACTTGACACTTCCAAGAGAAAAGGGGGGTTGGGGAGCACCTGATTTTCATTTTTACTACTGGGCCACAGCTATGCAATATTTTCAGGGATTAATAGGGGGTGAGAGCACAGAGTTAGGAGAAGACACAAGGATACACTAATGTTTATACTGCACTGTTGGGAGAAGGGGCTGAAAACGGATTTTTAAACACAATTGACTTCAGCTATTTCAAGCATACTAGGTTCAAAACTTTAAGAGCTGCCTATAGTATCTGGAAGGTGTTACAAAAGAAAATGGGATTAGGAAGACATAACAGCTACACAAGAATGTATACAAACAGATCTCTACCTGGCGATATTTTTAGAGATACGGTGATGAGGGACTGGGATAACAAAGGGATCAAGAAAGTTGGGAACCTTATGAACCAACAGGGCGAAATTCTACAGTTTCAAGAATTGCAAAGTAAATTCAAAGTAACAAGTAACAGCTTTTTAAAATATTTACAGATCAGAAGCTATCTGGCAAACAAACAGGGAGGAACGTTGGGATTTGGGACTTGTCGCATAATGGACTATTTAGAGAGCAGCCCTCATTGCACGATTCGCTATTTATATGCAGAGTTGTGCACATACAAAACTGATGATAGAGAGAAATATGTCAGGAAGTGGGCGGATAGTCTGGGGATACAGCCAGAAGATTTTCAGTTATCTCTTGATTTGGGCCGAATGGTTTTATGTTCTGCTACCTTACAGTCGCAACACTACAAGACTATATACTCACTTTATCATACCCCAGCCAGAATTGCACAATGGGGGAGCAATACAGGAATAACATGCCCACGTTGTGACTCCCATGGCGCAGACATTATACACATGTTCTCGCAATGCCCACAATTGTTTTCCCTCAAAAAACAGGTCGAGAAATTTTCTGATGTATCGTTGGGGTGTAAAATTAAGCTACAGATGAGATGTTATTGTTAGGGGTTTCGGCAGGAACTGAGGAAGCTCCTGTTGAGTTTATATTTATGTTGGCCGCAGTTTTCCGAATTTGCATAGCAATATCATGGCTTGATAGGGTCCCGCCAACCTTTCAGATGTGGATTGCCCGGTTACTATCAACGTATAATTTAGAAAAAGCAATATATGACAGGAAGAAATGCAGAACTCTAGGAAAGAGGATCTGGCACCCAGTGGCAAATTGGAACAAGCATTGGAAATGCAATAGGTCTCGCAGCATTAGAGTTAGTGCTTTTAGAATTGTTTATGGGTTTTTTTTGTAAGTCTTTAGCATTTATGTTCCCTGTAGCCAATGCTAAAGAATTACAAATAAAAAAAGCCATAAACAATTCTAAAAGGTCTAACTGAAATGCTCCTAGACCTATTGCACTGTGTGAGGGTGAGGGGTTGAGGGTGAGTGAGGGTGAGGGTGTGTGAGGGTGAGTGAGTGAGGGTGAGGGTGGGTGAGGGTGAGTGTGAGTTAGGGTGAGGGTTTGAGGGTGGGTGAGGGTGAGGGTGAGGGGTTGAGGGTGAGTGAGGATGAGTGAGGGTGAGTGAGGTGTTGAGGGTGAGTGAGGGTGAGTGAGGGTGAGTGAGGGTGAGTGAGGGTGAGCGAGGGTGAGTGAGGGTGAGTGAGAGTGAGGGTGAGTGAGGGGTTGAGGGTGAGGGGTTGAGGGTGAGTGAGTGAGGGTGAGGGGTTGAGGGTGAGGGGTTGAGGATGAGGGGTTGAGGGTGAGTGAGGTTGAGGGTGGTTGAGTGAGGATGAGTGAGAGTGAGGGTGAGTGAGGAGTTGAGGGTGAGGTGTTGAGGGTGAGTGAGTGAGGGTGAGGGGTTGAGGGTGAGTGAGTGTGAGTGAGTGTGAGGGGTTGAGGGTGAGTGAGGATGAGTGAGAGTGAGGGTGAGTGAGGGGTTGAGGGTGAGGCGTTGAGGGTGAGGCGTTGAGGGTGAGGGTGAGTGAGGGTGAGTGAGGGTGAGTGAGGGTGAGGTGTTGAGGGTGAGTGAGGATGAGTGAGAGTGAGGGTGAGTGAGGGGTTGAGGGTGAGTGAGGGGTTGAGGGTGAGTGAGGGGTTGAGGGTGAGTGATGGTCAGGGTGAGTGAGGGTGAGGGTGGGTGAGGTGTTGAGGGTGAGGTGTTGAGGGTGAGTGAGGGGTTGAGGGTGAGTGAGGGTGAGTGAGGGTGAGTGAGGGTGAGTAGTTGAGGGGGAGGCGTTGAGGGTGAGTGAGGGTGAGGGGTTGAGGGTGAGTGAGTGAGGGTGAGGGGTTGCAGGTGGGTGAGTGAGGTTGAGGGTTTGAGGGTGAGGGGTTGAGCGTGAGTGAGTGAGGGTGAGGGGTTGAGGTTGAGGGGTTGAGGGTGAGTGAGGTTGAGGGTGGTTGAGTGAGGATGAGTGAGAGTGAGTGTGAGTGAGGTGTTGAGGGTGAGGGGTTGAGGGTGAGTGAGTGAGGGTGAGGGGTTGAGGGTGAGGGGTTGAGGGTGAGGTGTTGAGGGTGAGTGAGGGTGAGGGGTTGAGGGTGAGTGAGGGTGAGTGAGGGTGAGTGAGGGTGAGGGGTTGAGGGTGAGTGAGGATGAGTGAGAGTGAGGGTGAGAGAAGTTGAGGGTGAGTGAGGGGTTGAGGGTGAGTGATGGTCAGGGTGAGTGAGGGTGAGGGTGGGTGAGGGGTTGAGGGTGAGTGAGGGTGAGTTTGAGGGGTTGAGGGTGAGTGAGGGTGAGGGGTTGAGGGTGACATGGGCGTCCTAAAAGTGGGGACCCCGGTCAATTGCAGCCTCTTATGTGCCGTTGGAGGACGATGAAGGCATCCCACGGGACAGGTTGTTCAACGTCCTCAGCCCAAGAGGGTCAGCAGCTGTTTGCGCTCACACGTGGGAAATGGGGCCTCCTCTTCTGAGAGGCAGCTTTATAGTACTTTAAGGAGTGGAACATGGTAATAAGTCTACCTCATACAAAACAGAACATGATACCAAGTACCACATATCTGCGAGGAATGCGTGGAAGGACTTACTACATGCCCTTATCAAAACCCTCTAAATTCTGTCTGCATGCATTGCCCCCTCCCTCCCCAATTTCTGTTAAGCCAGGGATAGTTTAAAGCACATAGATAAACATCTCCCACGAAAAGCAGACGTACATGATACACCCAGAAACACCCACTAGATAACAAATACAATTTTAAAACACTATAGCAGGTTCCCCTCCAGTACGGTTATTCAGTGGTTAGGTTCAGAAACGTCATGGCTCTCAGTAAATGCATTTGTTACAAACTGCCACAAAACGCTTAGAAGATCAAAAACATGGATGGACAAAATGAGGCCTAATAACAAAGCACTCCCTACCCTATATCAAAGCAAAACCAGCTGAGCGTTTGTGAAACGGGCGCAGAGATGATCGTATTGCCTATGTTACTGAGATGTACAATTAATTGCGAATATGTGTTTTGCCTCATTTGTTTAATTTATTTCCACAAACTGGTAATGTCGAGAATGCACCGGCCTCTCTTAAACAACAAGCTGAAGCCCGGTGACTGACAGAAAGGGAAGAGGTAGGGGGCAGTGGGAGCGGGAGCAGAGAGGCAGCAGGGAAAACACACAACAATGAAAGCATAGCCACACGGCGCTTGTGAAAGGGTGCCGCGCTGATAGAGCTCACACATCCAGTGTTCCCGGAGACCAGTCATCAACGTCCGGGGCAGCTGCGAGGAGCAGGGCAGGCACAGACAGCAGTGCCCCCCTGGTCTGAGCCAAGCAGCGCAGCCTTCTCTCTGGCCCGCCGTTATAACGCAGAAAGTGTTAACTTTGCCTGAAGAGTCATGTTTGGCATACTACAAGACAAGTTTAGAAAAATAACGCTGGCTGTTAAGGCGTTAATTCTGTAACTTGTTGATACCCAGTGAATTGAATTATGCATTTATTTAGGTTGTTTGCATAGCACGTCAAGATTCTGGTCACAGTATAAGCGCTTTACAGGGACAAGGCATAAGACAGGAAGAAAAGCAAACATTATAAAAATAAAAAATAAACAACAAAAAACAAGACGAAGGGAAGAGAGGGGAGGGGGGAGGAGAAATGCGACACGGCGGGAAGGGGAGGGGGCGGAGCGGGTCAAATAAACAAGCAAGCCGGAGGGAAGAGAGGGGAGGGGGGAGGAGAAATGCGACACGGCGGGAAGGGGAGGGGGCGGAGCGGGTAAACAAAGACGGACTTGCACGCGCTTTTAAGCTCAATGCGCATGCGCATTGAGCTTAAAAGTCACGGGCACTGCAAGGAATCGCCACGATTCCTTGCAGTGTGGATAAAGAGTGGATAAGTCCCAATACTCTCGCCTTGCTCGATGCGCATGCGCATCGACAGGCGAGACCTAAAAATGGAATGATAAATCGGGTAGGGATGTCTGACCCCAACGTTTAGGTACCTGAGGCTCTTTTATTGCTTTAAGAAAATGAGCTATAATTATCTGCAAATGATGGTATGAGTACTGTAATGAAATGATTATGATCTCGAAATGTATAAATGTGCTGTAACATTTATTGGTCTGTTACTCTGGAAAATTATAAAAAACTTTTTTATAAAAAATAAAAAAAAGAGAGAGAAAGGTTAAGATCTAATCCACAGCTATGACGCCCTTGTCGCTCGCTCATCAAGTATCTCTGGTAAGTAGGCAGGTTTAGCAACTGTTGCCATGGAAGCAGTGAATCTTCTCTGTTGCTGCTCCATGCAGCGTTGACCTCTCTAAAGTTTGGCCCATTATTTTGATAAAAGAACATGGTAAGGATCAATGAAGTAAGGCAAGGCTGTGCAAGATGATTTATTGACTTCCCTCCTTGAGTCTGGTGTGAACATTGGTTACTTTCTAAACTGTTGCAGCGCTTGTCGCAAGAGGCCAAGTTGAAGGCTGGTGTGGTGTCACGGTGATGGTCGCCAACAGCCAGGCAAAGACCAAGCAGGCACTGCGGACGCTGGAATCCAAGACCTGTTGATGCCATGGTGAGCTTGTCCTTTTGAGTCTCACTGGCTATCCACACATTAAGGAGTCCTAACACTGTCTATGCTAGGTGCTGGTGTTGAAGAGACAGTCCTCATCTGAATGTGTGCCAGTGTTTCAAGCAATGCTGATCAAAATTCCAAAAATAATAAAAAAAGATCTTCTAAAGTAATGCACAGCCTCTGATCATCAACACGTATCGAAGCCAGAAGCTCACATGGATTCATCTTATATTAATTGGCTCAGATTTTAAGATCTGAGATTATCCTGAACTGCTGCAGGAGTTTTAAGTCGAGCAGCGGCTGAGCCCTTGAACTATCCCGGAGTGTCAATGATCAGAATATGAAGCCTGCAGGCAGTGTATTGGTGTCATGTATGAAGTAAATTGGGGTGTTAGTCTTTCTAATTGTATTGGCATTCACTTTCACTTAATCCATGATCAAGACACATGACACAGGTGCTCTCTGCCATTCTCTGCAGAAAGGGCTGGAAACGACTGGGCACAGTTTGTGTCCTCTGTGCTTGAGCGTCTGCCACCCACCAGTGCAACAGTGGCTAGACCTCTGCATCCAAGAGTTGGGACTACCCTTCTTGCCTTTCAAAATGTTGCTTCACATCATACACACCAGGTGTTTGCCAGCCAGCAAGGTTTATGGGGTCTAGTTTGACAGTGGCGGTTTTACCATTTGGGCGGTGGGGCGTTGCCCCACTAATAATTATCGGGCAATTTATTTGAGCGACGCGTTAATAAAAACTTTTATTAATTAACGTGCCACTCGAATAAATAGACCGATAATTATTAAAACTGCGCTCCATAGCGCTGCAGCGTCATGTCTTCAAATCACGTGACGTGACATGGCTGGCCCATTGACTGAGTCTGGGTTGTTGCAGGTGCGCACTGCGCATGTGGTGTTTGCGTGGCTGCCTTTCTTCAGCTAAGAACCCAGTGGCCTTTGAAAAGCAAGCACCGCTGAGTACTGGGTTTGCCTAAGGCCACAGACCCCAGTGGTCCCAAAATGAGCGGCGTTTTTTCCATGCTCACTCCAATCCTGATGCTGCTCTCTTTAGAGAGCAGCTCTCCTCTGAAGAGAGCAGCGTCAGGATTGGCTACTGTACTGCTGCAGCATGTAGTGCTGTCTAGACACTGTGTTTAATATGCAGTTGTCGTTGTTGCAGTCTAGTCTCGCACCGCGGGGGTGGGAGCATCCAACGTGGGGCAATGGCAATGCCCAATCACTGTAATGGCTTAGTGTTAAGCCATTCAGTGATTGGACATTCTGCAGTTTCTGGGAAAATCGGGCAGGCCCACGGCCAGGCACCCTTCCTCCTCCTCTCTACAGCACAAGAGCACGTGCACTGCAGTCGACTGGTGGAGATCGTTCGAGAAGATCATCAGACATGTAAGTGACTGTGTGGCTGGCATGGGGTTACAGTACCTGACCCAGTACTCTTGACTTTGAGTGTCTTAATCTTGGGTGTCAGTTTGGGCAGTGTGAGCTGGGAGTCTCTGCACTTGACTTGGTTATAATCTTCTCCTGACCTGAGCTGAGCCCCCCCCGAGCGAGAAAGCGATTCTGGCTGCATTACCATTACCAATACACCTCCTTGTACTCCAGTCCACCATCATGCAGTTTTCCTTTATTTTTCAGAGTAGGCATAACTCGATCAAGTGGTTGCATTATTTGAACGAGGGACGTGTCTTTTAGCTGCAGTCAGAAGGACAGACATCATGTGTTCTTAATGCCTGTGTGAGGAAACAATTAGGCCAAAGGCTTTGAATTTCGGTTGAATTAGTTGTGCGGTGGCATGGCACTGCATTACACCACATGACTGGATCAATGACAGCCCATCATGTAATATTTCCGCTGTTTAAATATGTTTGAGCATCACAGCTGTCTATAATCCTCATAATTATGCCCAGGACTTCTCTCTCAGTTAAAATTTACTCTCAGTCATGTTCTATTCGGTAGATGTCCAGACATCAAAAGGCTTGAGGTGAGACGCAGTCATACAACAGTCACATTAAAATGAATCACCCTTTATTTGCAAAATGCCATGTGCAAAACTCTTGAATATGACAGCATGACTCTGGCTGGAGGTTCCTCTCTTACCCCACAATAATAATATAATAGAGACATTTTATAAAGAGCTCAGCTACCCCATTGGGTTTTCCCCGCGCTAACATGTCCGGTCTATCCAAGCCCTGCCACCACCTCAGAACAGCCAGGTCTTCAGCTGTCTTCGAAAAAACGTCAGTGAAGGACAGTTTCTAAGAGTTTCTGGCAGGTTGTGCTATAACTTGCAGCCCTGAAATGCAAAAGACCAACCTCCCATCAGTGTGTGTTTGACTATGGGGACACCGCACAGGGAAAGTTCACTGGAACAGAAGGAACGGGAAGGTTTGTAAGCAGTAATGAACGAATTCATGTAGACATTGTTGACCAGCCTCTGATTTTGCTCTGTGTACATAGTACCAAGGCCTTAAAGTTAATTCTCTACTCCATTGTAAGCTAGTGGAGTTCCCGTGAAAGACAAGTTTCTGAGGTCCTTTTTGGAATCTATAGAGCATCCTAGTCGCCGAGTTCATGGACCACTTGCAACCTTTTGATGGAGGCTTTATCCGCCCCCAGATAAAGTATGTTGCCATAGTCCAGTGTTGACATAATGATGGCCTTAACCACTGTCCTTTGAGCTGGGGAAAAAAGCATTCAAACAAACTGTAGAATATGGGCAGGCATGTAAAGTGAGTGGCTTTGCCCCCAAGCTTGCATTCACACTCCGAACTTCGAACGCTTGACACAGCGCTATGTGCTTTCAGCTGTCTGCTTCCACCCATAGTAGTTGCACTCAGCAAGATCTGTTCAATCGAGCCGTCGATACAGCTCCTGTTGCAATCCATTTTGCTCAGTTGCATCCATATATTCTGATTGACAGGCGGCTTTTCATTTAGTTTCGTAGGTTTATCTTGCGTTTTTTTAATGTCCCACCCCAGGATTTGAACTTGTATTGAAGGCCAGAGTGCTGTTGGTGCTATGTGGATGATTTTAAGGATGTTGTTTAAAATTAGTAGAACCAAGAGTGGTGTTTATAATGTTAATTAACTAACTTTCTTAATGTAATAACTGCACTTTCACAATTGCTTTATTAACCTCCCTGCTTTCTCAAATTTGCTTGAAAATGCACCATTTGTCCACTCTTTTTTCAAAATTTTCTCGGGGGGAAATCCCCCTGAACCCTCCTTAGGGGGTTCGGGCTCCGCTACAGTGCAGTGAGCACATAGATACTGATTAACCGAGGGCACGCATCATAATTGTGGGATTGTGTCTTGATTACTGAAACACATGTATCTGGTTTTATACAACTACCAAATTCAAAAGCTTCAAATTATTTGTTTTAAATGTGCGCTGAGTATTCCTTGGCTTACCAAGATGGTCACGTATCACCGGCCACTCGAATCAAATACATTAGCTTCCTGTTCACAAAATCATCAAATTCAAAAGCCAATGTATCTGTCATAAAGCAAATGGCAACAGCTCCTCATATATAAAGAAGATGATGCGCCCCAAGAAGTGGGATAAAAAGTGGGGTCACTGGAATGTGTACAGAGGCGTGATCTGTACCTCCCCCTCTGAGGAAATGGCATTATATAAGGCTGGATGGAGACGATATAATGATCTTTGAATTGACCTATTTCTGTATATGCCCGATATATTTAATTCTGTATTGCATTGCTTGATTTCTGGATGATGACTCTGCTGTTATTTGTTTTTCTTTTCAATAAAATATTAAAACAAAAATAAAGAATATGATGCAGAAACAGGCGCTGTGTTTTTTCCTGTTGCAGCAGCAAGGTTATTGAAATCTCCCCCTTTCTTGCTTCACCTCATTGCACATTACTTGTGCTTTTGGAAATCTCTGAAAACGTTTCTTTTTGTTGACTAATGAATTTGCGGGCCTGTTTCTCAGTACTGTGTGATAGAGCATCAATCAGCACCACCACTGCATCACTCAAATCCACCACAGCATCACTCAGCACCACCACAGCATCACTCAGCACCACCACATCATCACTCAGCACCACCACAGCATCACTCAGGGCCACCACAGCATCACTCAGCACCACCACATCACTCAGGAACACCACAGCACTGCTCAGTGCAACCAAAGCATCACTATGCGCTACTACAGCATCACTCAGCCCCAACACAGCATCACTGAGAAACACCACATCATCACTCAATACCACCACAGCATCACTCAGGACTACACAGAATCATTCAGGACCACCACAGCATCACTCAGCACCACCACAGCATCAATCAGCACCACCACATCATCACTCAGCACCACCACAGCATCACTCGGGCCACCACAGGATCACTCACCTTCACCATAGCATCACTCAGCACCACCACAGCATCACTCAAGAACACCACAGCATCACTCAGTACCACAACAGCATCACTATGCGCTACCACAGCATCACACAGCGCCATCACATTATCACTCAGCACCACCACAGCATCACTCGTGCCACCACAGGATCACTCACCTTCACCACAGCATCACTCAGCACCACCACAGCATCACTCAGGAACACCACAGCATCACTCAGTACCACCACAGCATCACTATGCGCTTCCACAGCATCACTCAGCACCACAACAGCATCACTCAGCACCACCACAACATCACTCAGCACCACCACAGCTTCACTCAACATCACCATAGCATCACTCAGCACCACCACAGCATCACTCAGCACCGCGACAACATCACTCAGGGGTACCACAACATCACTCAGCACCACCACATTATCACTCAGCGCAACTACAGCAACACCCAGCACCACAACAGCATCAGTCAGCACCGCAACAGCATCACTCAGGACCACCACAGCATCACTCAGGGCCAGCACAGCATCACTCAACGCCACCACAGCATAACTCAGGGCCAGCAGAGCATCACTCAACGACACCACAGCATCACTCAGTGCTTCTTACACTTTTTAATTACAACTTCTCAGCCTGCTGCGCAGCAGCCACACTTCTCTACAGCACAGCTTAACTCAGGGCCAGCACAGCATCACTCAACGACACCACAGCATCACTCAGTGCTTCTTACACTTTTTAATTACAACTTCTCAGCATGCTGCACAGCAGCCACACTTCTCTACAGCACAGCTTAGAAACATTGCCAAAGCCAATAGTTCTGCCTAAACACTTATAAGACACCCCAATGCATCGCCAATAGGTCTCGCCTTTGGGACATTATAAATGTTTAGTCATCCAGCACAATATCCTAGATTAGACAACATCAAGTGTTTCATGGCTATTCACTTATAAGGTCTCAAAAGCGAGACCTATTGGCTCTGCCAATGCTTGTTTTTTTACTGGCATCAGTATGTTTTTTTGACTAGTATGACTGGGATCCTGCTAATCAGGACTCCAGTCACTGTGCTTCCTCCCTAAATTGGCCATGGTAAGTACTTCTGTGCCTCCACAATTGGCTCCTGGTGTACCCTTGTCAGTAAAACACACAAGATGATGGACGGAATGTTGCACAATGGCAAAACATTCACCCCCAGTCACAGATCTGGGTTTAAACCATTGTTATTTTGCTCACCAAGCCACCCCAGTTCAGACATGGCCATATGCAAATCAGCCTTTGCCCTGTTTCTCATGGGAACAGTCCAGCCCGAACTGCCAAGCCATGTTTTCCCTGGACCGGAATCAAACATCCTGGCTTGGCTTGGCAGTTCGGGCTGGACTGTTCCCATGAGGCACATGGTCAAGATTGATTCGCATATGGCCAAGTCTGAACTGGGGTGGCTTGGTGAGCAAAATAACGATGGATTAAACCCAGATCTGTGACTGGGGGTGAATGTTTTGCCATAGTGCAACATTCCGTCCATCATCTTGTTTGTTTTGCTGTTCACCCTATGTGGGTCCCGTGCTCACTATGCCACTGGAGTCAAGCTATCGTGGCTGAAGACGGCTGATAGTCAGAAACCGGTCCTAGGTTGCTTGATTCCGGACCAGGGAAGACATGGCTTGGCAGTTCGGTTTGGACTGTTCCCATGAGGCACAGGGTCAAGACTGATTTGCATATGGCCATGTCTGAACTGGGGTGGCTTGGTGAGCAAAATAACGATGGATTAAACCCAGATCTGTAACTGGGGGTGAATGTTTTGCCATTGTGCATCATTCCGTCCATCATCTTGTGTGTTTTGCTGAACCCTTGTCAGTCCCTAGTATATGGGCATAGGACATAGGTACACCAGCGGTCTCTCATGGGCTGCAGCATGTATTATGCCACCCATGAGATACCATTTAAACTGTGACTACAGTTCTGCCACTGCAGCCTGTGAGAGTTCGTTCTTGTACCTCCCACGACTGATCTAAGTTTTCTTATATCTGAGGTCACTACACTTAAACCTATAAGTCACCCTTATAGCAGGCCTTTCAGGTCTGAAATCAGGATGCTTGGTTATAAGTGTGTGGGTGCCCCTGCATGAGCAGGACACCCCTACAAACCCCAGAGTTGATTCTCCAGGCTTTATAAGTGCGGCCAGCCATTTTGATACATATAGTGGCCATCCGTCACTATGCGATGGTTAACTATGTAGTGGTTGTGCCGAACCTGGGCATGTTCGGTATCAAACATGTTGGAATCGTGCTTCAGCACCATTACCAGTGTTGCAGGTATGATTCCATGCACTGGGGTGGGGGGGGGGGACTCCTTCAGGAAGCCCCCTATACTCTTGGTAACAGCCTATCACGGTCTGCCAACAAGCTAGTGCTGCTGCCGACCCCAGACATGATTCTGCCCTCCTGCTGCTGACCAGAGCTCGAGCAGGGGAAGGTAGAACAATGGGTTTCCTGTCACATGGAGGTGTGACTACCTCCCAGACAGGCTTTAGTGTATTGGGCTAGGGTAGGGGCGCTTGCCAGCACCACCCGACTGCTTTGAAGGGGAGTATCCTCCCCGCTGTCCAACCCCACCACTGGGAAGGACCCCTGAGGCATCCTAACCCCCTCCTTAGGGTATTTAAAGACTTACCTGTGGATGGCTCCTCAGATTTGTAATGGGACAAGACTCAATCTTGAAACCACGTCACTCTTCGGCCGTCTGGACACTTGGACTTCGCCTGGAACCAAGACTGCATCAAGGAAGAGTCCTGTTGCTCTTGGTCTCGCTGTTCTGCAAGTCTTCTTCATTGTCTGTGCTTCTTCCAGGATCTTCAACAGACCTGCAGGTACTGCAATGAAGCTGACTGGTCTGCTGCTCCAGACAACCCATGGACTTCGAAAGGCTCAGTAACACAGGTGGTGGTTCTGTAACTTCCTCGAGGCCTGACCTGTCCTCTCTGCAATTTGGAGGCCAGTATCCCTCATCTGAACTACTGGGACCAAACCCCTGTGTACCATGCCAACTTATCATTGCCAAGGCTTGTTTGCTCTGCACTATAGAGATCTTTGGGCTACAGGAAGCTCCAGCCTCCAGCATCTCTTCCTGCCAAGTACAGTGCCCTAAGCGCATCCTCGGCACTGTGGGCCTTCCTTCTTGGTGAGCTGCTCAATGTCCTCTTACGACTCCTGTGCCTCCAGCCTGTGGGTCCTCTTGAGGGTTCTCTGCTCCAGTGGGCTCCCCTGCTTCCTCTGGCCTGCTCTGACTCTTCTGCTTGTGGTGAGTCCCTTGGACCTTACTGGTCCCAATGTTTCTCCGGATTCAGTTTCCACACCTGCAGCAGCTGCTAAGGCTTGTTGGTGTTCCCGCCGGACACCGAACCCTGGTTCTCGACTTCCGACGTGGGACAGCTTGTGCATGGCTCCTGGTCTTCCTCAGCATCACCTGTTCCTCAAAGCGGCAGTGACAAGAGCAATCCATTCTAAATCCTGGTTCAATCCTGAACTCAATAATGAAAGAAGACAACTTAGACCAGCAGAAAGAACATGGAGACAACACCCTTCGCCTTCTCATTTAGCCCTCCTCAGATCAATATACAAGAAGCACATTTTCATGGAAAAAGCATCTTTCTTTCATTTCCAACTGGTTCGTGCTAAAAATATGCCCAGAGAACTCTTTAACATTGTCAGAAGACAAACTTCATCTGCCCCTCCTGAACAGCCTCTAACCAAAGATGTGAGGAAATTGCCAACTTCTTCATGAAAAAAATGCAGATATTGATCAATCCTTCCCACAATTATTGGCCTTGCCCAGCCCCCAAATTTCTCTTGACAACCCCCTTTCTCCACATCTACCCATCCTCCTAATCCTGTCCTTCACCATTCTACTCCAGTTGGTTCTGGAGATATCCTTTTCAACACACAATTGAAAAATAACACCACCTGGACTAATCTCAAAACCATGACTGAGCTCGAAGTATTTCACACCATTGTAAAATTAAAGCCGACCTCGCATACCCAAGACCCACTCCTGACAGAGCTAGTACATAACCATAACCACCTCATTGCCCCATGTTGGACAAAGATTATTTTTATTTTTTTTATTTATTTTATTTTATTTTTGGTGTTTTATATAGCGCGGACATGACCCCGAGTGGGGGATCAGAGCGCTTTACATCAATATATCTATCAACAATTTTGTTACCAAGTCATCAGTAGTTGTACACTATTTGAGAAAACAATTATGCTTACAAAAAAAAAATCACATAAATACAGTACCCCGAAGAGGTTAATGTTCGGTGAGAGGTAGCATGCATATGATCATGGGGATCCATGATAATGACGAATCTGTTGCGATTATGTAGGTATTTACTCATGCAAAAAGAATTGGCTTCCTTTTTGAAAGCGGAGATTGACGAAATTCTTCTAATGTTAGGGGGGAGAGCGTTCCAAATTCTAGGCGCTGCACCAAAGAACGCTCGGTCATAAGTTCTTTTCTTCCAGAAACGGGCCGGTTTCAGTAGCAGATCTCCCTGACTTCGTGATAGACGGCATCCTCTTGATAGTGTTATTTTCTGGGCTAGGTATGCTGGTGTTTTGCAATGAATCGTTTTATGGGTAATACATGCCATTATCAGTTGTATTCTCGCTGGGTAAGGTAACCAGTTAAGCGATTTCAGATAAGGGGTGCTGTGGTTAAATTTCCTGGAGCCCGTTATAAGACTTGCGGCCGCCTTGAGACAGGCTTTCAGTGGGGCTATTGAAATCTTGGGGGGACCAGCTAGGGTTGTGCAACCGTACTCGATCCTTGAAATTACTAGGGCCTCGCAGTTTTAAAGTCTGTCTTATTTAGGAAGGGTTTCAGTTTTCTAAGGTAGCTTAGGTGGAACTGGGCATTTTTTGCCATTGTGTTGATGTACAACAGCATATTCAGGTTTTTGTCTAGTATAATCCCCAAGGATTTGGTAGAATCAACAATCCTCGGCATACAGTTTAGTACTGTGATCAGCTTGGTCCACTCTAGGTCATTTGTGGCGCTTTTCTGTGGGCTAATCACCAGGAATTCGTTTTTTGGAGGGTTAAGCTTCAAGTGATTACTGGTTAGCTAATGGATGGTACTCTTTAGAGCTTGGTTCATGACATCTATCTCTTCTGTCAATGTAATCTTGATGTACAGCTGTGTGACATCTGTATATATGTGGAAAGAGATGTTAGCTCATTGTAAGGTTTCTGTTAGTGGCTCTACGTACAACTTGAATAGTGCGGGTGATAGTGTTGAGCCCTGGGGCACCCCGATCGCATTTCTGGACGAAGCTGATAGTGTTTGTTTAACTGTAAATGTTTGGGTTCTATTCTCTAGGAAAGATCTAAACCATTTGAGGACTGTACCTTCTAATCCCATCCTATTTTTCATGCGATCAAGTATTTTGGCATGATTCACTGCATCGAATGCCGAAGAGAGGTTGAGCAGGATTAAGAGACAGGTTTCGTTGCAGTCAAGGGCTAGTAGAGCATAATCCATGATGTGCAGAATCGCTGTTTCAGTACGATGGTTTGGTCTAAAACCTGTTTGGCAGTCATTCAACAGTTCAATTCAGAGATATGATGGCTCAATTGTTGTTGTACGCATTTTTCCAGGACTTTGGCTAGCATGGGGATGTTTGTTACTGGTCTAAAATTGTTGGGTCAGAAGAGTTCTCTGTTGGGTTTTTTAAGATTGGGGTGACTTGCCCTGTTTTTAGGCAGTCCGGCATTGAGCCTTGTGCCAGTGACACATTGATGATCTTTGTCCATGAGGGAATGAGCAATTGATTTATTGAAGTCCAACACTTTGCAGGTAAAGGATCGTTGTAGTGATTGTTTGGTTTAATGATCAGGATGATCTTTGAAATGTCTAGATCACTGATAGGCTTGAATTCTGACCATCCCGCATTATTTTTAGGCTTTTCCAGAACTGGAGTGCTCTTAGTAATACAAGGGTCCTCAGCTGCTTTTTTGAGCTCCGCCTCCATTGATTATTAACACCTCCTTTGCCTCTGGGTGGGTCCCTGACTCCCTTCAACTTGGGCAAATCACTCCCATTCTTAAAAACATAAAGGCCGACCCTAATGATCCTAAAAACCTACGTCCCATCTCTAACTTTCCACTCCTAGCCAAAACCATGGAGAAATGTGTCTTACATCAAACTTGACAGCCACATGGGAAAATGCAACTTACTTGACTCATTTCAATCTAGTTTCAGGAAAGGCTGTAGTACCGAAACCGCTATGCTGAACATTGTCAACAACATCCCCGCATTCTCTCAATTGTTTAGCAGGCTCCATGCTCTTCAGGCTTGTATAAAATTGTCCTGATGATGATCCTAATATTGTTGTAGTAGGATCGAAACATCGTCGACTTGCTGGAACACCGCACACACAATCTTAATCGATATTGTAGTGTAACGGTTGTCGTTTTAATCTTGCTTGTTTAACTATTCACATTGCAAACAAGCCCCTCTTGCCCTGCATGAATGTTTTTTTGACTCTATATGTTTTGATGTAGGACGCAGGAGTGTGTCCCACTTTATTGTTTCTCGTTAGATCTTCAATTTTGTTATTCATTAAATTTTACTGTCTGGCTGGACAGTAATAATATAGCACTGATTTGAGTCTATATAGATTATTTATTTACATTAGTTCCTCATCAAGGACCACTGTTCCTTTAAAAAACTGATACCCAAGGTCCTTGCTTACCTTATTGGGTCCTCATGTCTTTTTAAACAACAGTCTTCTCCAGCGGCATCTTTCCTGAAGTCCTTCATTGTTGTCTACAGTGGTTTACGACATCACTTTGCACCTATGCACCCTGCTGCCCTGGTGTAGGTATCCTAGTTCGTGGGGTATCCACGGGTGGGGTGACTCTCCAACCTTCTGTCTTCCATGGGGTTTCTTCAGGGTCTACTGAGAAGGGTCCTTTCTCTCCAAAACTGCAACCCCGACTTTCCCGTTTACTTCCATTGGACACGCGGCTGTGTTTTCACTCTGCACATTGCCTCCTTGGGGTTCCTGGGTACTTACCTTAGGTGGTTCCTTGTGTCCCCAGCTCTTCTGAGTCTCCTGGTCCAAGTCCCGACTTTGGTACTTTCTCAGTATATGGTTTGGTATCCCCCCTGGAGACCACTGTCTTTTGTGCATACATACCTGTTTACAATTGAAGTATTATTGTGTATTTGTGTTTATATCTCCGGGTAGGAGATATATAAATGTGTTAGTCAGTGTTGTGTAATAAATAGACATATTTTTATATATACATTGTGTGGTTGCTTTTCGTTTAACATACACTACATGATAAACCTGGTAAAACAAGCTGCTTAGCACTCCTTCAAGATAAGCCTGAAGGATGCTCTTCACAGCTAGAACTTTGAGAGCTTTCAAAGGTTATCGAAGACCACTATAATATCACCATAATGCTTGTCTGGATTAGTGCAAGGTGCTTCACTTAAATAAGTGTGCACCATATTCTAAGCCAGCCTCCTACAAGTTCTTTAATGTTTTGAAAGCATACTATCAGGAAGTGTGTTGTTACAATGCACATGGATCCTTAAAATGTCAAGCCTGGTGGCAGACACCTTTCAACATGTTCACTTAGGACACTAAGCGGGTTAATGCATGTGATGCACTGAATGGTGTTGCCATCATATTAGCCCAGTTCTTTTACATTTGTATGTGAAAACAAACAGATATTAAGGTGAAATAGTGTATGCATTTCAAATGTGAGGTAGGCCCTTTAGGTAACCCTTGTGCAACAAACAGGTTTGAATCTGAGCGGACTGAATTTGACTTTTATGCTCTGAAAGGTGATAATAATGCATACCACCAATTTGCAATAGCAACTCATGTTAGTAAGAATGCTGAGAACCTGGTACACTAGCGCAGGAACTGATACAACTGCTAGTACCTAAAGGATTGGCCAAATGGTATTTAGGACTAAACACCCAGACTTACAGATTTTGACCTTTCGTAAATCCAGATTACAATTGACAGGTGAGATGGACCTTTGCCACCGTAGTATGAATGGAGCTGGAAAAAAACACAAGTCATGCCTATATCACTGTAGGAAAACGCAGGAACGACGCACCCGGGTGTCGCTGTGGGAGGACTTTACAAAACAGTATTCTTTCAATGGCCAGGACTATGTCAGAGGACTACAAAGACCATACGCCTCTCTTGTCTCTCCACAGTGAGACCCCGACGGGAACCTGGAAGTAGGAGGGAACAACTCGGGATGTATTTACCGCGATCCAATTAAATCAGGCGGTATTCAAAGGGAGGCATCTCAGACCGGTGGCGCGCTGGCAACAGGAAGAAAGTCAGAAGAGCGGAAGAACGAAGACGGACCCTGTGCGTGGAGCACTGAAGGAGAACTGAAGGAGAACCCAGGAATGAGGACGTCGAGGACAGAGAAGACGCGCGTCTGAAAGGAGAAGAGGCGGAACCGGACGAGAGGTGGTGCGAGGATTGGTGGTGCCCTCCAGAGGATGCTGGGGAGCGGCTGCAACTCTGGAGAGTTGCGGCAGAGCCGGTGAGTGAGAGTGTCTAGAAGGACCAGGGATTGGGGTTAAGGGAAGCGGGTGGTGAAAACGGGGTGGGTTACGGGTAAGGGGCGGGAAGTTTCGCTTTTCAGCGCCTGTGTGTGGTGAGCCCTGTTATATCCCAAATAAGTGGCACCCTTTGTGTTTGCCCCAGCTGAACCACTTCCTGTTACTTTTTTGGTGGCATTTGCACAGCAATACGTTTTTGAACCGAGCACTACCAAAATCCCTAGGCACTTGATAACAACCCCTTCCCCTACCCCAACCAGCACAAGAGAAGCAAGCCCCAACACTAGAAGGTGTGGTGACGGGTATAAAAACAAATGTACATAATCAAAACCCCTATCTGACGGCTCCCTCTTTTTCCATCCTATGAGCCTCCGGGGAGATCACCTTGAGAACGAGGAGGAGGTGCCGGGAATACCAACCAGGGGATCCTCATCAAGCTCAACCCTAGATACCTCGGTAGAAGAACAGAAAGGAACACAACTTGAACAACCTACCACTTCTACTCTTGACAATAAAAAACGACCTTTTTGTAAACTCATACAGCCTCCTCGCCTGTTTATCAAACCCGCCCTCCCACAGGTGGTGTCAGAAGTGGGATTGAAAGGCAACATGGAGGCTGCCTTAGCAAAAATGGCAGAAAACCAGGAGCACCTGGGGAAAGTGATGGAGCACTTCCTGACAGTAGTTGAAGAAGACAGTGGCAAGTTAAAGCAAGTACTCACTGGACAAACTCAATCTCATGGATCCGCTATAGTTAAAATTACTGAGGCTCTTGGACACCAGAGAGGCCCCACAACCCTTCCCTCTGTAGTCTTGCAGCGATACGTGAGTGGAGAGGACCCAGATTATTTCTTTAAAAACTTCGAAAGGATGGCAACAGCAGCATCCTGGCCCACAGATAAATTGGGCCAGTACTTGGGTCCTCTCTTATCCGGAGACTTACAGGCAGCATATCAGACCGCTACGATCCAAGGGGTGGTTCCCTATGCAGACATAAAACGCTGTATTATGGAGAGGTTGGGGGTGGATGATGAAACATATCGGCTAAAACTAAGACAAATGAAGGAAGGCCCTCAAGAGACACCTCAAGCCTTATATTTTAGGGCAGGGGTCTTCAATCTGTGGGGCGCGTCCCCCAAGGGGGTCGTGGAGTTGTGGAAAGGGGGTCGCGCATCGCATTCCCGTCGCACTTCTGCCTGAATCTAGAATCCAAAACGTTTACTTTTCGTTTTGGATTCCGAACAGTGCATGTCACAGACCTCTCTGATTGGAGGACGTTGTAAAAGAATACATTGTCATTGACGACTCTCCTCCAATCAGAGAAACTGCAGGATAAACTGCACACCAGGAAATGCTGGGAACTGGGGCCTCACATATGCACCTTTGGAGTGTGGAAGGCTCTTGAGCAAGTGGTTGGTAAAGTTGCAAGCTGAGGGGTGGGGTGATCGGCCTTATTTTAATTTATACTCTGATTCTTATGTCCCCTCTTGTTTGGGACCAACTCCAGAGCATATTGCTGCCCATGTCCCCTTTTCATGTTTGACATGGATGATTGAGCTGTGCCTTATTTGGACGCTGAACAGCGTTTGGGCACCTCCGGCCAGCAGGATACACAACTCTGCCTTGATGACATGCTCCGTTCTTAGGCCGAGCCGCAGCCGTGAGGTGAGGAGCAAAACTCCTGTGTTGCTCACAGGAGGCTGAGATAGTAATTAGGGACAAAAGATCGTGGGTTTAATGGACACGCTAAGAAGTGTTAGTGCCTGAGAGTCATGAACTGAGAAACTGGAGTGCTGTGTTCTGCCAGAGACAGATGGGAGGGGTGGCGTGGAGGCAGGGGCCTGCTGGAAGTGGTAACACAACCTAACATGGGCTTGAGCCTTGCACTTTTTCCTAAAGCAATAATTAAAAGATAATTGTCACCATGTATCGTTGTTGCGTTAATGTATGTAAACTCCTTTAACAGATGTTGGATTCATGCAATAAGTATAATAAAGTTTGTGCATACGTCTTCACAGTGATGTTTTTTGGTGTCTGACGTCCTGTTGCTTTCGACAGCAACATGAAATAAAGTACCCTTTTGGAATGAGGCATGAGGCCAAATTACTTATAGGAGTAACCTTTAATAAACGGAACTTTAATAAATTAAAATGTTTGCAGGGGGCTTACTGACACTGGCTTGATGATTTAGGTGTCATAAATATGGAGCGTTGTGATCATCAGGTGGTGTTATAACCTCGTGTGAGTACCTGGGATCTAAAAGGTTAGCCAACGCAGCACTGCTAGATTTTTCAGCACCCCCATGTACAACTTTCTAATAACACTGATGCCCTTTGCTGCCCAAAAGACTGAGCAGCACCAAGGAAACAGCAAGCCTTTGCTTCCCCCATCTACTGTAGGCTTACAGGGTATGTATTTTAATAGACAGTAGTCTGTTTGCCTTTGAATACCTGAACAAGCATTTACAAAGGTTGACTAGACATCTTTCTGTTGTTCATTGCTGTATTTTGTTTATAAACTGGTACTGGTGAGGTGAAACTTTTGCCCAGTGTTACTGTGTGTAAAACATTTCAGAATAATGAAGCAATAGTATCCCAAAATATGCGCATCACATAGCATTATTTACATTTTTTTACCACACAATTCTGTCGACCCTGCTGCATAATTTGGTCCTCCCTTGCCTCATAATTTTAGTAGCCCTTCCTATAGGGCAGTCTGGCAGTGCCCACAGGGGTGGCCAGTCAGGTCAGTGTGTGTGCTTTGTTTTGCTGCTTGCTGACCTGTTTTACAGTCTGGTGGACAGTTTTCACTCTTAATTGCTGTGCTATTACCACAAATATTGTCTTCAGGACGCACAAGTGCATGTAGTCTACCATTCCTTGCAAAATACCTCTAAAGCTCGGCCTTTACAAGTTTTAAACTGTGACATAATTCGATCCTCACTTGCCTCATAATTCCAGTAACCCTGCCTTTTTAGAGATTTTTGGTTTGAAATGTGTAGTAAGCCTGTGACTCCAAACTTGAGTCATCCACAAACCTTTAATTTGCTAAACACCGTTTAATAATATTTCCCACCGTAAAAATGATTTTCTATGGGAACTGGAGGCGTTTGTGGTTGTCCGTGATGAGGAGTACCAAGTTCTATAATTTATTTTCACAAGGGGGTCCTTACGCCTGGAAGTTTTGACAGGGGGGTCTCGGCATCCAAAATTTTGAAGACCTCTGGTCTCTTTTAGGGTTAAAGATATGGTGGATCGATGGTTAAAACCAGCTACTACTGACAAGGACAGGATTATGGCCGAAATCTATTTAGAACAGTACTTATCCTCTCTTCATCCTCCCATACAACGGTGGGTGCGACACCAGGCTAATCTCACCCTTGAAACTGCCATTGAGATTGCCAGTGCCTATAATAGTGGAGAAGTGTGGCTCACTGGTTAGAGCAGGCAGACCCTGAAGCAGAGGTCAGACCCGGGACCAGGGTTCAATTCCCGACACGGCAGGGGTCCTGAGCTCAAATGTCCATGGACTCGATAATTCTCGCTTCGGTGCCTGACCTAATCTTGGGTTCACACTCTGCAACTCTGGGCATTAAGCTTGCTTAATCTCCACAACGGCCCCCCTGTGGCGGGATGCCTGGCTTTCACCTTGGGGATGCCCTGTAGGGGCTATCTCACAGGGAAAAGCCAGGATGGGTTCCCAAGGCAAGCGCGGAGATACCCCTTCGGGGGTCGATTCTGGCGCTATATAAGAAACATAATAATAATAATAATAATAGAGCACAGGAGATACAAAATGGACGAGAGGATCCTACAGGAAAATCTGGGGGCCCTGCATCACATCATCTCCTCGTCCCCCAGTAGTTAAGAAACCCAAATCCTTAACCATTGTACCTGGTGCCCCTCTCATTCGACCCCTACCTATGGGTCCTCAGTGTTTCCAATGTGGAGGGATGGGACACATCACCAGGTTCTGTCCCCAGAAGGAGGAACCGAAGGAAATAGGGATGGCCCGCAATTATTATTGCTCTCCCTCAGAAAGGAAATTACCCCCATATAGGTGTACAGTATCAGTGAATGGTCATCCAGTAACTGTGCTGGTGGATACAGGGTGTTTGCACAGTACGACCTCAAGACCTGGGCAATAATATTGGTCCAATATAATAGATGGAACTGTGGCTATTCGTTGTGTGCATGGCTATACGAAACCATGTCCCACCACACAAGTACAAATACAACATCCCCACGACCCAGGAACCTTCTTAACAGTTGGCCTAGTACCCCGCTTGCCTGAGCAAGCTATACTTGGGAATGATTATCTGAAGTTGTCTCAGTTATTACATAGCACCAGTCCCTCGGAAGAAGAATGGTTGTCTTCCGCCCCTTTTTCCCAGGATGAGGACAAAGAATGGCCCCAGCGAAAGCTCAAAAGAGCAGAAAACAAAGGAGAGCCGAAAAAGGGAAAGACACGTTGGTGTTACCTATCCTACAAGATGAAAATCCCTGGGACACTGATAGAAGTTTCCACGCTGCCCAGCAGTGCTACAAGAAGCTTGGAACAAGGCCCTCGAGGGTGAAGACCCACAGCAAGTAGGCCCTTACTTCTTTAAGAAAAATGGTTTGTTATATAGAAAAGGGAATCCCTCTCAGAAAGCTCAGTTACTGATTCCAGGTCCCTTCAGGGAAAAAGTGTTGTACCTTGCCCATAGCCACTTATTAGGTGGTCATTTTGGGGCACATAAGACAAAAAAACTGATTAAAACTGATTAAAGTGCTGCCTTTTCGCTTACATGGGGGCCCGGGACATTTCAGAGGGCCATGAATGCGGTGTTACAACCCCATGAGGAAAATGCAGGCGCATATATTGACGATATAATCATTTATAGTGATACCTGGGAACAGCACCTTTTACATCTGTCTCTCGAGTAATACAGACCTTAGGGCAACACGGTCTGAAGATAAATCCAACCAAAAGCCATCTAGCCGCCCAGATCGTTCGTTACCTGGGATATTTATTAGGG
Source organism: Lissotriton vulgaris (assembly GCF_964263255.1). Taxonomy (NCBI): domain Eukaryota; kingdom Metazoa; phylum Chordata; class Amphibia; order Caudata; family Salamandridae; genus Lissotriton; species Lissotriton vulgaris. Next base: position 545,410,526 of record NC_141699.1, on the reverse strand, counting down.
CAAGGGGTCATAAGACCACAGGCTTCTAAACTGACTGGCATCTCCCAAATAACCTTACCAAGAAACAAGAAAGATATGCAGGCTTTCCTTAAGTTACTTGGCTATTACCGGCGGTTTATCACCGGGTTCTCACAAATGGCAGTTCCTTTGACTAATCTGCAAAAAAAAAAAAAATGCCAAAACCAAAGAGCTATTGAGATCCCCTCCCTCCGATGTAATTCAGTCCTTTGAGTCCCTGAAAAAATCACTGACCTCAGATACTGTCTTGACCAGTCCCGATTATTCCCTTCCCTTTATACTTCAGACAGACGCCTCAGATCAGGGACTAGGGGCTGTATTGTCACAGGAAACACCCCATGGAGAAAAACCCTTTCTATACATCAGCCGCAAACTCTTTCCGAGAGAAAAAAATGATGCCACAATAGAATAGGAAGCACTAGCTATTAAATGGGCCATAGAATCCTTGCGCTATTATCTGGAAGGTCTAGAGTTCACCCTGTTTACTGATCACACCCCCTTAGAATGGCTAGCCAGGAACAAAGGTCACAACGAAAGAGTCCTCCAATGGTTTCTCTCACTACAACCATACCGAATCCAAACCAAGCACAGAAAAGGGAGCGAACAAGGGAATGTGGATTATTTGTCTAGATTTCCCCAAAACCAGAACCCGAGTAGAAGGACAGCAAGGGAAAGGGGATATAAGAAAACGCAGGAAGGACTCATCGGGGTGTCGCTGTGGGAGGTCTTTCCAAAACAGGATTCTTTCAACTTCCAGGACTATGTCAGAGGACTACAAAAACCATACCCCTCTCCTGTCTCTCCACAGCGAGACGCCGACGGAGACCCGGAAATGGGAGGGAACGACTCCGGATGTATTTACTGCGATCCAATTAAATCAGTCGGTATTCAAAGGGAGGTGTCTCAGACCGGTGGCACGCTGGCAACAGGAAGAAAGTCAGAAGAGCGGAAGAACGAAGACGGACCCTGTGCACGGAGAACTGAAGGAGAACCCAGGAACGAGGACGTTGTGGACGGAGAAGACGCAGGACCGAAAGAAGAAGACGCGGGACTGAAAGGAGAAGCGGCGGAACCGGACGAGAGGTGGTGCGAGGATTGGTGGTACCCTCCGGAGGATGCTGGGGAGCGGCCGCAACTCTGGAGAGTTGCGGCGGAGCAGGTGAGTGAGAGCGAGCGTCTCGAAGGGACCAGGGATTGTGGTTAAAGGAAACGGTGGGGAAAACGGGGTGGGTTACGGGTAAGGGGCGGGAAGTCTTGCTTTTTAGCACCCGTGTGTGGTGAGCCCTGTGATATCCCAAACAAGTGGCACCCTTCATATTTGCCCCAGCTGAACAGCTTCCTGTTATTTTTTTGTGGCATTTGCACAGCAATACGTTTTTGAACCGAGCACTACCAAAATCCCTAGGCACTTGATAACAACCCCTTCCCCTACCCCAATCAGCACAAGAGAAGCAAGCCCCAACACTAGAAGGTGTGGTGACGGGTATAAAAACGAATGCACATAATAAAAACCCCTATCTGACGGCTCCCTCTTTTTCCATCCTATGAGCCTCCGGGGAGATCACCTTGAGAACAAGGAGGAGGAGCCGGGAACACCAAACTCGGGATCCACATCAAGCTTAACCCAAGATACATCGGGAGAAGAACAGAAAGGAACACAACTTGAACAACCTACCACTTCTACTCTTGGCAATAAAAACCGACCTTTTTGTAAATTCATACAGCCTCCTCACCTGTTTATCAAACCCGCCCTCCCACAACCATCAACTGCCAGAGCCTTAATATTCAGTTAATATGAGATGTTGAATGAGTATTCAAGACCTTTTGTATCTTAAGGATTAGTATGGTTTTGTCACCTTTATTTAGATTAGTGCAGTTTACAGAATTATTAAGTAAAAGGTTGATTAGTGACAGCATAAATCATTATAGAGTGTTCTATAAACAAAATTGTCACTATCCAGCTAAAAGAACCTAATCTACCCTATGCTGAGAAGCCCATGACGATTCCTTGTTCTAGAAAGAGAAAGATTTAGGAGCATAGTAAAAGACTAGAACTTCCAAAAAAGAGTTGTTCTAAAAACTCAGCCGAGTTCCCCACAGCTGCAGTACCAACCGTAAAAATATCAGTGATAGAGGAATGATTGTTGAAGTAGCATTAATCTGAGAAAATTAGAATAAAGGAAGAAGAATAAAGTCACCTTAAGCAATAGCTGTTGTTAACAAAGTGTCAAGATTACGCTCCACAGGATCCGATCGTTGCTCATAGGGGTCCACCTCCAAATGTTACCAACTCCCTGACTTTAAGCAACAGGGAGTTCGAACCATTAGGTGAGGGATATAAGGAAAGGGGAAGGAACTGCGGGGATAAAAGGCTCTGAAATGACATGAGCATAGGAACACAGTTATACACCACATATAACCAAAATGCTACTCTCATATAGTCTCACTAAGATAAAGGAATACCTGAATGGAAGCAGAAGCACACCTCCTTCAGAGTAATCAAAACATAATTGCAGTTCTTTAGGATGAGTCAGAAAACAATCAAGCATAATCCCAACCAAGGAATAAGAGAACAATGCTTTCTATACTGGATTGGAACTCCCAGTACAATCAAAGGAGTAGGAGAGATGTGCACGACTTCTTTTATATACCCCAAGACTCTGTTTGGCTCCAGGAGTATTGTATAATCATAATCCTTTATAGTCCTGGTATGAATCTCCAACTTAATAGTACAATGTCTTTTCATACACACGGTAGTACGTAGTAACCACTAGTGAACTCCGCTGTATAAACACACAAGTAATTGGCAAGGAAAACACCGCAGCAAGTGGCCTCCAGACTCACATAGCTCCGTGTTATGAAATGATCAAGAATACCTCAGGTAACGGTAGCGCGTGGCTAAACACACACACTGCGCTCCACTACTAACATCACAGAAATCCAAATTCCGCTACAGCAACACGTAGCCGAAACTACTATGCTCCGCAGTATAAAAAAAATGCAGGAGAGAGTTCGGAACGGTAACGCGTGGTCGGCCGACACACAGGGACCCGTTCTATCAATAAGTGCAGCCACGCTGTACCCACTCACCGCTCCGAAGACATCGGGCCAAAAGGCAGGGAACTCCACGTAATGCCACTGACAGGGGGCCGCAATGAAGACAAGGAGGCAAGGCAATCCTGGACGCAGAGACAGCAACAGGAAACAGAATTACGCGCATCCGCCTTAGCGCGTCTCCTCGTTAAATACCTCCCACAACTCTAAGGCTCATGGGAAATGTAGTCTAGACACTAGGTAGGCGCCCATGATTGCGGATCCTGACAGTAGGCCCCCCTTCTCAGCGCCTCCTAGGCCCAGGCTTGGACGGGAACTGCGCATGAAAGAGGCGCACCGCAGCAGGCGCATGCACATTGCCACACGGCTCCCATGAGTCATCCTCAGCCGAATAACCCTTCCAAGCAACCATTTACCACAGAGCACCACGCCTCCACTTAGAGTCCCGAATGCACCTCACGACGTACTCATAACCACCATCAATGAGGACCGGAGGAGGTGGCCTCCGTAAAGATGATAAGGCAGGTTTCAAAAGACAGCAATGAAAGACAGGGTGGATCCTAAGTGAAGCAGGCAACCTCAGTTTGAAAGCCACAGGGTTCACTTTCCTCACAATGACATAGGGCCCAATAAAACGAGGATGAAACACCCTTTGCAATTTGAACCGGATGTTCTTGGTTGAGAGTCACACCTTATCCCCAACCTGGTAGTCAGGACCATCACGACGGTGCGCATCTGCCCATCGATTGTATTCACAGTTGGCTTTGATCAAATGTTTGGTAAGTTGACGCTGTACGGCGTGCAACTTCTTCATTCTACTGTACACCGTGGGCTGCTAGGACACGCTCTCAGGTAGACACACTGGAAGAATATTAGCATCAATCCCATATGTTGCATAGAAAGGGGACACTTCCAAAGAACAATGCCAGGCGTTGTTGTAGGCCAATTCTGCCATCCATAACAAGGATACCCAAGTGTCCTGAGCTGAGGCTGCATAGCAACAGAGGTATTTCTTTAGAGTCTGGTTTAGCCTTTCGGTTTGGCCATCTGTCTGAGGATGGAAGCTCGTGGACAGAGAGGACTTTATCTGCAAGTCTTGGCACCAGTGCTTCCAGAATCTAGCAATGAACTGGGGGCCCCTGTCAGAAACAATCACTTCAGGCACTCCATGCAGCCGAATGACCTCAGAGAGAAGCAATTGCGCAGTTTGCCCTGCCGTAGGAAGCTTAATACATGTTATGAAATGCCCTAGTTTGGTTAGACTGTCGATTACTACTAAGATAGCAGTCTTACCTTGATCAGGTCGGATACCAGTAACAAAGTCTAAACTGATGTTTTGCCATGGTTTACGAGGGGTTGGAATTGTCATCAACTTCCCTCTCCTCCTTCCACTATCGTTCTTGGATCGGGCGCAAACATCGCATTGCACTACCCAAGAGTTGACATCATTTTTCAGTGTTTTCCACCAGAAGTGTCTTTGTGCCAAGTGTATGGTCTTGAGCGCACCCTGATGCCCTGTCAATGGAGACACATGACACCATTGGAATGCCTCCTTCTAAAAAACAATTGAGGGCAAGAACAGCTGATTGTTCACAAAAGGCAAACCCTGTTTAATGGTTCGTGTTCCTTCCTTAGCAGCCCAAGAATCCCAGTGTAATGCAGATTTTGCGCTCCTTATCTTGTCTAGGAAGTTCTCAGCACTTAAAACACAAACCACCTTAGAGTGTTCTATGATTGATTCCAGAACGGTTACAGCCGAGGGGTTCTCCTCCTCTTGCCTGGACAATGCGTCCGCCTTCCTGTTCTCACTCCCTGGTCTAAAGGTTATTAATGTCGTACTCTGCAAAGAAAACATCCATCTCCTCTGCCATTGGGTCAGGTGTCGGCCGTCTTTATAAACTGAAGATTACGATGATCTGAGTATACTGTGATAGGGTACACAGCCCCCAAAGATATTGTCTCCATTCCTGGAAGGCCTTTTTAACAGCTAGCAGTTCTTTTTAGGTCTCGCCTGTCGATGCGCATGTGCATCGAGCTTGCGAGACTATGGGGGCTTAAACACTCTTTAACCAACTTGCAAGGAATCGTGGCGATTCCTTGCAGTGCCCGTGAAATTTAAGCTCAATGCGCATGCGCATTGAGCTTAAAAGCACGTGCACATGCCCCCAGCCGCCTGCCTTGCCCACTCTCTCTCTCACAGCCTCCCCCAGCTCCACCCCCTCACTTCTTGGTTGCACGGCCGCTAGGCCGTGCCTCCCCTACTCTCCTCCCTCCTCCTACTCCTCCTACTCTCCTCCCCCCTCCTCCTCCTACTCTCCTCCCCACTCTCTCTCTTACAGACTCTGCATGCCTTATTCGATGCAGAGACGATTAGAGTTCACCATCCTAATTTATAGACACGAATAATAATTTTCGACGACACACTACTTTTAGGGCGACGGCTCCACTGTGTTTTTTTGGTCGAGCTGTTTTCAGTCGCTAGACCGTAAATGAAAGTTCTGCCTCTTTAAGAGCCCGGCGAGCTCTTTGTTATGGTAACACGGCAAAGCAGAGTTCTTACTGGTTTGTAGAATGATTCTGTTCACGCCAGACTTCATTGTGGAACCGCTTTGCCTCACTCCCGCGCGCTGTCTGTAGCTGCTAACGGTAGATTCCTCTCCACTTGGAGATTGCAATGAAAATATCAGCCAATCCCGGGCCGTGCTGCCACAGAGCATCAACCTCTTACTTCAGCAGCTGGGTCGGTTAGGGACTTCGCTCAAGGACACCAGGTTTATTTATTTTCAAAGTGTTGTTTCTAGGTCTCGTGCCAGTAAGGAATATCTGCTTTACTGATGTATTTTGGTACCTGTTTTATTATTTAGTTGAAGTTCCCAACTGTTTGTCCTGTTGCGAAATTACCAAACTGCCCCTCTCCAAAGAAACTCGGGAGCAAATAGGAACACGCTCCCTTCGAGCCCTGACGTTTTTCATTTCAGCCGCATTGAATTCAGGGCAGCAATGAAATCACGGTACCACAGCCTTTTTGAGTTTTATGCGGACGGCGCATTTTTTGTAATTTCAGGCTAAAAATAGCGAATCTCGAAGGAAAGTGAGGCAAGTTTTTCACGTTGGGAGAAACACGCATGCTCTCTTTTACATTTGCTTGATGTTCAAGGTGGTTACTATGATGTCTGTTTATTCTGCCTTCGGCACAAGCGGTGTTTAAGTGGAATTATTTATATGGCATTACAATTGAAGATGTGGTCTAGTGGCATAGTTACTAATTAAAGGACTTGCAGCCCGCCCGCTGCTTATCATTTGTTGAGTCTAGGAAATGTGAGCACTCTGTATTTTGCATCCAATTCATGGAGTACTCGGATGCAATTTTACACAGCTTAGGTTGTTTACTTTCAAGTACAAGTAAGTAGTCCATTTCTATTTCCTTGCCTGCTAGGTCTTGTAATCCTGGATGAATATGGAATTTGAAGTTACACTACCAAAAAAAGGTAACGTCACTCAGCACCAGGTGATTATTTTCAGTTTCTCCGACATCAGTATGAAATCAGCTAACTCTGCCTTTCCTATGTAAACACTGGCCCCATGTGTTGTATGGTAAAACGTCCTATTACAAACCTGAAAAGAGGTATTCTACTTTCAGTTTCACCCACCGCATCCACCACCACCGCATCCACCACCACATCCACCGCATCCACCACCACCACCGCATCCACCACCACATCCACCACATCCACCATCACCTCCATATCCACCATGACATCCACATCCACCACCACCACATCCACCACCACCACATCCACCACATGCACCACCACCGCATCCACCACCACATCCACCACCACATCCACCACACCCACCACCACCACATCCACCACCAGGTGCAAATGCAATGTTCTTGGATTTTCGTCACAATAAAATACACTGAACATAATCTTCACAAAATTAATTTACAAACGTTTAAGCTATTGCCATTATAAATTACAATAAATTTTATTTAAGTATTAATTATTTACAAAATTAAAAGCCATTGTTATTTGCAATATCAATACATCTAAGTCACGTAAAGACAACACACATTGCATTACAAATGCTATAGGTGTCACATTTGCGAAAGTTAAAACTATTGACATTGTAACTGACAAAGCTATTACTTTTGCTATTTTCAAAACCAACACATAAATAAAAAAAGTGTCCTTTACAATACAAATTGCTCAAACTTTCCTAATGCGAGACCTATTGCATTTCCAATGCTTGTTCTGAGATGGTATTGTTCTTTTCAGCAGAATTCAACTTCCTGGACAGGTAGGCCACTGGATACAGCTGTCCAGTATTTGGGTCTCTTTGCGATAGAATGGCTCCTATTGCTTCATAAGAAGCATCAGCTTCCACTACAAAGGGTAACTCAGGTTTAGGGTGAGCCAGAACAGGAGCAGAGGTGAATGCCTCTTTCAGATACTCAAAGGCGTTGTTTGCTTCTTGTGACCAAAGAAAAACTGCTCCCTTTCGGAGCAAACGTGTTAAAGGTACTGCTAACTGTGAAGAATGCAAAATAAATTGTCTGTAATAGTTAGCAAACCCTAAGGAGCTCTGTACTTCTTTCATGGACTTGGGTGTGGGCCATTGCTGCACTGCTAACACTTTTCAATCAGACATACGCAACCCATCCGGGTGAAGCATAACCCCCAGGAACTCAACAGCTGACACCCCAAACTCACACTTACTCAGCTTACAGTACAACTTATGCTCTCTCAACTTCTGGAGCACAAGAATGACCTGAGATGTGTGTGTGTCTACCTCCTCTGAATATATCAAGATGTCATCAATGTATACCACTACACAGACATCTATATACTCTCTTAAAATGTCATTCAGGAAAAATTGGAAAGCAGCAGGGGCATTGCAAAGCCCAAACGGCATCACCAGGTATTCATATAAGCCGTAATGGGTCTTAAATGCGGTCTTCCACTCATCCCCTGCCCTGATGGGAACCAAATGGTAGGCCCCTCATAAATCAAGTCTCGTGTAGATCTTGGCGTTGCTGACCTGGTCCAGCAACACCGTAATGAGGGGTAAGGGATACCTATTTCGAATGGTAATCTTATTTAACCTGCGATAATCCACGCACGCCCTCAACTCACCAATAGCCTTTGAGATGAAAAACAAAGATGAGGCTGCGGGAGAACGGGATGGTCTAATGAAGCCTATGTTTACATAGTGTTCCAGATAGTCTTTCAGGTGTTTCGTTTCATGGACTGATAAGGCATAAACTCGACAAGATGGTACTATAGCTCCGTCCACCAAATCAATGCGACAGTCATATTCTCTATGCGGAGGTAGCTGTTCCGCCATGATTTCACTAAATACATCGCTGTATTCCTGATAACACTGAGGTAGAACCACCACCTTTTCTGCTGCAGTAGCTACACTGTATGAGTTTAACAAAGCTATCATTTGTGTGTCTTGTTCTTGTATGATATGATCCCGACATTTGGGGTCTAAAAACTGTATAGTTGTGTTCCTCCATTGTACAGTGGGATTGTGATGGCTCAGCCAGGGCATACCCAAAATAACTTCATACTGGGGAGCTTCTATAATGTTCAATCTTAGCTCTTCCCGATGTGTACCTCCGCTTACAGGCACAGACAAGACTAGACTTTCTGTTTGTTCTGTTATGAGACCTGACTTTAATGGTTTTCCATCCACTGCCCACACTTCTTCAGGGTTATCCCTAAGTACCCTACGAAGAGCCAAAGTAGAAACCAAACCGCTATCCACAAAGTTCCCTGGGGCTCCTGAATCGACCATCACCATCACTTGATGGACCTGGTCCTGATTTTCTAAGGTCATAGGAAGCACTATGTGTGATTTGTGGTCCTGAATGGTTGAGACTGTGAGTGAAGGGAGTTTCCAATTCGTATCTTCCCTAAGCATGGGCGAATTTTGCGAATCTCGCGTTCGCAAATTTTGCGGATTTGCGAACTCGCAATCCGCAAAATCCGCGAATTCTTGCGAATTTGCGGATTTTTTTTTTTTTGTGTGTTTGCGCGGGTTTCTGCCAGTTCGCGAGGGTTTTGTACAATGTCGCAAATTGCGAACTTACCTGTCGGGTCGCAAGTTTCGCGAACTTGTTGTTTCTACGTGTCCAGCCTGTTTGGGACACTCTTCTTCATCACTGCCACTCTCTGTCACCACTGCCACTCTCTGACTACTCATGCCACCCTCTGGCCCACCCATGCCACCCTCTGTTTCATCACAGCACCCTCTGGTTGTCCAGTCAGTGTACATTATTGTGGCAACGCAAGCACACCTTCCCTGCCTCAAGTGACCTGAATTAATTTGGGGCTGATTAATGTGTCACAGAATATTTTTTTAGCTGGCACCTGCTTCCTTAGTGCTTCCTGATTAGTGAACTTTTGCACTTGCTAAGTGCTTTCATTGTTGCAAAATTAGTTACAACACCTGCCCTGCCCCAACTGACAATAATGAATTAGGGGCTGATTAATGGATTTGAACTGCCAGCCTGGCTCCTGCTTGTCTCCCTTAGCTGTAATTCAGGACCTTTGTGGCATATGTGTAACTATTCTGAGGTTCAGAGCAGGGTCACATAATAGTTGCAACTGGCAACTGAACTCTGGAGGGGCCCCTCAGCAAGCACTACAGGAAATGGCTACTAATGATGAGCCTGAACTTTTGAACCTGGTAAGTAGTTACTTTCAGTTTGCTAAAATCGTATTTCTGCAATTTTGCACTTATTCGCGGGGCGCGAACTCACGCGAACAGTGCGAGCAGTGCGAGCAAAATCCGCTGCTCGCGGATTTGCGGATTTTGCGGGAGATTCGCGAATCTCGCGGATTGCGAATTTCCCGAAAATCCGCAAAATCCGCGAGCGAAACGGATTTTCCGCCCATGCTTAATCTTCCCCTACCATCGGTGGTGTGTCCTCATCGGAAGTGGATGACACGGCCACCCTCTTATTTCTAGACCAGCTCCCTGTGTTCTTGGGTTTCACGGGACATTCTTTTACGAAATGCCCCTTTTTTCCACAATACATACATAACCCCAAGGTCCTACGGCTCTCTCGTTCTCTCTTGGACAACGGTGCTCTAACGGCTCCCATCTCCATTGGTTCCCTGTCTGCCACTGTAGGGTTACCAACTTTACGTGGGGAGTAATCGGACAGATAATAGCCCCTCTCTGCTTTACGCCGTTCTCCTCCCCTCTGGGTGAGCCTCCCATCTATCCTTAGGGAAAAATTTATCATGTCAGCACATGTGAGGGGTTGTGAGTCTATTTGAGCGATGATGTCTTTTAACCCTTCTCTTAGACCTTGGTAATACGGCGACATTCGTTTCTCCTCTGGCAATGCAGTCTCCGCCACCAACCTGTTAAAGGTTGTAAGATACGATACCAAATCCTGTCTCCCTTGTTTCAACTCCAACAGTTCCTTGTCTGCGCTAAAGGCGGTGGCCCTTTTATCGAACACTTTCTCAAACTCAGCACGAAATGCCACCCAGTCAGATAACATGGCATCGTCATTTCGTACTAGAGGTACTGCCCAATTTGCTGCATCACCACTCAAATAAGAAATTGCAAATGCCACTCGAGAATGATTGGTGGGGAATGATAACGGTTTGCATGAGAAATGCAACATGTTTTGCGTTAAAAATACTTGGGTCTTAGACGGATCACCTGAGTATCTTTCAGGACTCGCCAAAGGTATGGGAGGGGGTACTGTGACATGTATTTGTGGAGCTGCGGTGGAGGCATCAAAAGGATTCCTAGCTAGCTTATCCACTTTCCCCCTCAAAGCCGCTGTTTCAGCTTTGGAGGAAATCAATTCCTGCTGCACTAAAACCAAAACCTGGAGAACATCATCCATAGAGGCCATGGCCCCTTAAACCCCCGGATCGGGTGGAGCACAATTTGTGGGCGCGTAATTCTGTCAGGATTACGCTCCACAGGATCCGATCGTTGCTCATAGGGGTCCACCTCCGAATGTTACCAACTCCCTGACTTTAAGTAACAGGGAGTTCGAACCATTAGGTGAGGGATATAAGGGAAGTGGAATGAACTGCTGGGATAAAAGGCTCTGAAATTACATAAGCATAGGAACACAGTGATACACCACATATAACCAAAATGCTACTCTCATATAGTCTCACTAAGATAAAAGAATACCTGAAAGGAACCAGAAGCACACCTCCTTCAGAGTAATCAAAACATAATTGCAGTTCTTTAGGATGAGTCAGAAAACAATCAGCCATAATCCCAACCAAGGAATAAGAGAACACTGCTTTCTATACTGGGTTGGAACTCCCAGTACAATCAAAGGAGTAGGAGAGATGTGCACAACTTCTTTAAATCTCTATACACCTCAAGACTCTGTTTGGCTCCAGGAGTATTATATAATCATAATCCTTTAGAGTCCTGGTATGAATCTCCAACTTAATAGTACAATGTCTTTTCATACACACGGTAGTACGTAGTTACCACTACTGAACTCCACTGTATAAACACACAAGTAATTGGCAAGGAAAACACGGCAGCAAGTGGCCTCCAGACTCACATAGCTCCGCGTTATGAAATGATCAAGAATACCTCAGGTAACGGTAGCACGTGGCTAAACACACACACTGCACTCCGCTACTAACATCACAGAAATACAAATTCCGCTACGGCAACACGTAGCCGAAACTACTATGCTCTGCAGTATAAACAAAAATGCAGGAGAGAGTTCGGAACGGTAACGCGCGGTCGGCCGACACACAGCGTTCCGTTCTATTAATAAGCGCAACCGAGCTGTACCCACTCACCGCTCCGAAGACATCAGGCCAAAAGGCAGCGAACTCCACATAATGCCACTGACAGGGGTCGCAATGAAGACAAGGAGGCAAGGCAATCCTGGACGCAGAGACAGCAACAGGAAACGGAATTACACGCATCCGCCTTAGTGCGTCTCCTCGTTAAATACCTCCCACAACTCTAAGGTTCATGGGAGATGTAGTCTAGACAACAGGTAGGCGCCCATGATCGCGGATCCTGACACAAAGGGCAAAGATGCAACTAAGCGACTCTTCCGTAGCAGAGTCATACAGGGTCTACTCCAAGTTAGTCTTAGAGATCAAAATGAGAGTTTGTTTTCCTAATTCACTAGGAACACTTTTTAATAGGTTCAGGTTGATTGCTTTATTTCGATATGCATATATCATAAAAGCATTACAAAGAATAAAAACAGCATGTCGAAAAATATGACTGTACATTAAGAATAAAAAGAATAAAAACACAATTGGTACGAATAAATTAGCTAAGACAGAATTAAATTGATATGGACAGTCTTTTTAGTCGAATCAACCAAGCCCATTTTAAAACTTGGAAACGGCACAGACAATGGGAGGGGCTGTATTAGTTAATAGAATCCGGAGGGCGACCGTATGCTGGCGAGTGCCCAGTTCTCTGCAAATTGGTTTGAGCCATCGTGATCTAGGGCGCCCATAGTCCGGACATTCGAAAAGAAAATGTGGCACAGTCTCTGGTTTGTCAGAACATAGGGCACAATGGCGTGATGCTGGCTGGGATTTGTTCCACATGGAGCAAAGGTCGGCAAGGGGTAGGGTTCCTAACCGGAATTTAATGTACAAAGACCGGTCCATGGCGATGGTAATTAAATCCATGTAGGGCTCGAAGGCAACAACATCTTTTATTAGCAAAAAGGCTGCGGTGGCTTTGCAGTGCTGCTGGTTGCTGGTTGCTGATGCGCTTCGCGAAGACCCATTCCCAATATAGTTTTTTTAGGGACTCCTTTGGGGGGGCTGAGTGGCTGAGCCAACAGGAGTCCAGACCTAGATCCCCTAGAAGTTGTTTGATGTCCCTGAGCCATTTGATCTTCTGCCAACCATCAGAGCGCATCACCTCTGCTAACCCGTCAGCGTAGGATTTTAACTCCGGAACCCTCCACAGGCGAGCCCAAAGCAAGAGAGGGCGAAGGCGTGCCTGGTCCCCAATTGCTTTGCAGCCTACATCCATTAAGACCGGGACTGTCGGGGTACTCGTCGGGATGGCAAGGAGGTCTTTAATGAATTTATTCTCGGCCTTGCTCAGTGAATCCACTTTACCTAGGCCCCACAATTCTGCTCCGTAAAGTGACGCGGATACAGCTCGGGCTTTGTAAATGTCTATTAATGGGGCAACACATTGTTTGGTTGAATTGTTGTACTCCTTGAGGAGGCCCCCCCCCACCCTTTTATGACCGATTGTCATTTTGTTAATGTGGGCGGACCAGCTCATCGCATCACTTTTTAATATAAAATCACATAATAATGTAACAAAACTTTGTAGGCGCCCGTATCTCTCATCCAATGGAAACCGCTCATCCGATGGTGTCGTCAACATTCGTTGCTTCTTCTCCCGATTCCCATATCAAACTTTCACTCTGGTATATAGTAAAACACAGTTGCGGTCTGTTAGAAACGTGGAGAAAAGTTCTCATGATAACCTTCTTAACTAAGCTAACATCTGCATTTGATGTCTGTTGTGAATACTAAGGTTAGTCAGGTGTGCTGAAACAAATATATAAATGATGTTTTAATTCAGCATTCATAAGTATATCTAAATTATTGTTCATTCTAACAGTCTATTCATTATGAATTTACACCACAGTCCATTGTTAAGATGAGGTGATCTAATATAGCCTTATAGCCCGCCTTAGCGGGCTATACCGGCTATTAAAGGCCCGCTCCAGTGTTAAAGGCTCCCAACATTCCAATGTTCCAATATGGTATAATTAAGCTAAGGAAACATAATCTTGAAGTCAGCACATTCTTTAGCAAGATGCTAGTGCTGGGTAAAATGTCCTAAATAAATGTCTACTTAACTATGAGCAAGAGTCAAGGCTTGGGCCTAATTAAAAGGGCACATTTAGGAAATGATAGCATAGTACAAAAAAAGTCCTTCATGTTATTTCCATAGACATTTAAACAAGCACATTTTCCCTATGTGTTATGTTCTGTGTGAAAACATTCTTTTATCAAACTGAAATACTTTTTAACCCCCTTGACCGCGGTGCAAATTCCACTGCGTTGCTGGGGAATTAATGAGTGGGCGTGTTTCGGACGGCCCATGGCCGTACTCCGCACAGGCCCACTGTGACATCGGACGCCGGGGGCAGTCCGACGCACGCAACAAGTTAGTGAATCTTTTACACATTTTAATCAAGTACATTTTTCCTACATGTTATTTTTCTATGCGAAAACGTTTCTGCAACGGTTTAAACACTTCCTAAAGTGCAATTCTAATATGATCTGCAAGTCCATTTTTTTTAGAAAATTCGGGCCATATGCATGAAGCTCAAATGGGTTCGCAAACTCTGAAATTCGCAGAATTTCGGCGTTTGCGAACTCATTTTCGCTAACTGGTATGTATGTAGCAAAATTGAGTGTAAAATAAGGAATCGCAAAATTTGCGATTCCTTATTTTGCGATTGCATTTAAGGAATCGCAAATTTCGCGATTCCTTAAATGCAATGTAAGCAGCATTAAAAAAATGCAAATTGGCCCTAAGGAATCGCAAATTTCCAGCAACTTCAAGTTAGTGGTAATTTGCTAACTCCTTGAAAAATTCACTTTCTTGCATTTTTCAAAGTGCAATGTGAATTACATACATGCCCTTAGGGCATGTATGTGTGCCACATGTGCACCCATGCTAATTTCAGGGGTGCAACAGGGTGTCCTTTGGACACCCCTACGCCCTTGAAATTATTCTCAATTTGTGATTTTCAAATTGCGAATCGTAAATTGAGAATACCTTCTCATTCATTCCTATGGGCCTCCTGGCCCATAGTAATGGATGGGAAATTATTCCTTAATTGTGATTCGCAATTTGCAAATTGCAATTGAGGAATTTTAAGAAAACACAAAAAAAAGCGATTTTCTACGTACATAAAAATGTGCAAATCTCAAACAGCAATTTCTAATAAATCGCTATTTGAGATTCCCAAATCTGGATGTTGACACATATGGCCCTTCATTCCTTACATAACAAGCATTGACAAAGCCAATATGTCTCGCCTATACAAGCTCTACTGGCTTTCTCAATATTTACAGTCATTTTGTACAGCAGCCTAACTGCACTGCATCATGGCTAAAAGTAAAAATAAACAAAGTGCTGTGACATGGTCAACGCTGGCCTCTTTATAGCGTTTTTTTCTTACTTTAAACCAAGCTTCACAGCAGCCACCCAGCTTTACATCATGGCTAAAAATAATGACAAAGCGAATAGAGCTCATGGTGATATCGATTGGCTTTGCGCACCTCCATCTGTTTGTGCCTCCCAACGTCAGATAGAAGCTTAGAAATACTGCTGCTGCCTCTATTTCTATGCCTCTCCGAAAGCACTGCAGCTGCCCATATATGTGTGCCTGCGCCTCACCAAAATCTGTTATGGTATACAGGAAGAGGCACAGAAAGACTGTGTTAAGCAATATGTGTAAAGGTATTATTGTAATATAACATGCAGATGTCAAAGGAAAATTTTTGTTTTCACAAATTCTTTGGGTTTAAAGTATTATTTAAATTTGGACACAAGGAGGTTTTATGTTTGAGTAATAACATATAACAACATATATATATGTCATGGCTGACAGAGGGATGCACTAAATAAAAGTCAGCAAATTTACCTGCATGGGTCCGGTTCGTTCTTTGTATCCTGTGGCAGCGGATAACAAAGTTCTTGGAATAGATATATGTTAGATCTGGGGGTCTCTAGTTGGCAGAGGTAAGTACCTTAGACCAAGTAGGGACCCTTGCTTCTAGTCAGGGTGAAGGAATGCACACAGTAGATAACCCCTGCTCCCACTCTAGGTAGCTTGGCGCGAGCAGGCAGGCTTATCCCCAAGGCAATGTTATGTTATGTTATGTTATTTTTATACTTCTATAGCGCACGGCCACTCCACGGAGTATCCCAGCGCTTTATCGAAGGAAACCCAAACCGAAGAAGGGAGAACATAACACTGAGAGGACGTGCATACACAGGAAGCAGCATCAAATGAAGGGAAAAGCCATGTCTTAAGGGCCTTTCGGAAGGACAGAAGGCTAGAGGTCTGTCTCAAAGAGATTGGGAGGTCATTCCAAGCATGAGGAGCTAAGTAGCGAAAAGACCGTCCTCCTGCTCTAGCACGCTTGATAATGGGAACACTCATTTTTGATAGGGACGAAGATCTGAGAGATCTGGGGGGGTTATACCAGGACAATCGTTTGGAAATATATTTGGGGCCTATGCCATGTAGGGCCTTGAAAGTCGTGGTCAAAGTTTTAAACAGAATCCTTTTAGCAAGTGGAAGCCAGTGTAGTGTTGAGAGAAGATCAGTGGCTCTGGCTTTTCTTGGAAGACCAAAGATGGCTCGGGCTGCAGAATTCTGGGCGATTTGCAGACGCCTGACCAGATATTTGGGAAGTCCCAGAAACAAAACATTAGCATAATCCAGCCTAGAGCCAATCAGTGCCTGGACAATGATTTTTCTGTGCTGGATAGAGACTAGAGGGAGGAATTTACGAAGCATCCGAAGGATGCCGAAACATTTCCCAGTAAGAGATGAAATATGCGGTCCGAAAGATAGCTCGTTGTCAATCATAACTCCCAAATTTTTGGCTTTCAAAGACGAACTAGTGGGAGGAAACATATCTTGCGGCCACCAGGGTTTCCAATCAGGCTCAGAGGTACAGCCAAAGAAGAGCAACTCCGACTTGTCGGAGTTGCACTTCAGCCCATGACGTCCAAACCACTCAAAAACAGCGCTCAAACAGCCCCTGACCTGGGCACCATCAAACAGGCCATCCTTGTTGCTTACAAAGAGGAGCTGGGTGTCATCAGCATAGGTGACAATCCGGGCGCCGAAAGACTCCGCCGTCACCGCCAGGGGGGCCATAAAGATGTTAAAAAGGAGGGGGCTCAGGATGGAACCTTGAGGAACCCTCACTTCAAGCGGTGACATTTCGGCGGAGTAGGGAGGCGCCCAGATTGTCTGCCGGCGGTCGGCTAAGAAGGATTTAAGCCAATTCCACACCGTTCCCCGCAGACCAAAGTCCCAGAGTCTGGAAAGAAGAAGTGCGTGGGGAACGGTGTCGAAAGCCACCGACAGGTCTAGCATAATCAGTACCACTTTTTTTCCAACATCCAACTCCTCCCTGATGGCATCTGTGACTTCAAGGAGCGCGGTCTCCGTGCTGAAATTTGCACGGAAGCCAGATTGAGTGCAATGCATCAGACCCTTTTCCTCGATGAAATTAGAAATAGATCTGTGAACAAACCTCTCAGTCACTTTCGCCAGAGCAGGGAGTAGGGAGATGGGTCTATAGTTCGCATGGACTGAAGGGTCGAGCGCTGGTTTTTTAATGAGTGGCAGGATCATGGCGCTCTTCCAAGCTTTGGGAACTACCCCGGAAGAGAGCGACAGATTCAGGATGGGATTTACCAGGTCATTTAGAACAAGTGCCATATTTGCTAGACACTTGGCAGGGCAAGGATCTTGTGGAGATCCGGATTTAAGACTTGCCAGGATATCAAGAGAACTCTCATGATCTAATGGGGGAAAATCACACAGGAAGGGACCATGGTCTGGCAAGGGACACCCCAGACTCATCGTATGCTGCTGAAAAGTGGCCTGGAGAGATTCTTGAATAGTGGTAATTTTCTGTACAAAATAGACAGCCAATTCCTTCAGCCAAGCTTCAGAGTGAGATTATACAAGGGGGTTACCCAATGGAGTCACGGGGACCTGGGCTCATTAAGTGTTAAGAGGAAGGGGTCCCAGCAAACATAGAAAAAATAAATTACATTTCACAAGAATTGATCTGAAACACTTGTTTAGATCCACAAATTTATTATTCAATAAGGGATCAAGTGTAATTAATACACATAGCAAAGCAGTCAACTGTATTCATGGTCATACAGTGCCCCGGGAAGGAGAAGGAAGTGATAGTGAGGAGGTAAGGGAGTGATGGGATAACGTGACAGTAAAATCACAAGTTCAAATTGTATATTTCACGCTATGATTCACATAGCAGTTGGTACCACGAATTTATGGCGACATTATTTCAGAAAAGGCATACAACACATAGTACAGTATAAATGCAATTATTCGCATGTGTGGTTGCCATGAAAAGAAAAAGCCGTCGACGTTTCGACCCTCTGAAAACGCAGGAAGATTTAGCCTTGCTGCGGGGTCTTCATCAGGACCAAGGAAGGGGCAAGGGACCACATGATCCGTGGTTTACACTGTGGTCCTATCGGAGTTATTATCATAGGTCGTAGTCAGCATCGAAACACGGAGTTCAGCCAGTACTTGGTGTTCAGTAATGTGCACGGCGGAGTTAATCCACTGTTGTGTCGCTCTCGTTAATTCACGGAGCTCCGTACGCGGGCAGCCGATCGGCTGCCCGCGTACGGAGCTCCGTGAATTAACGAGAGCGACACAACAGTGGATTAACTCCGCCGTGCACATTACTGAACACCAAGTACTGGCTGAACTCCGTGTTTCGATGCTGACTACGACCTATGATAATAACTCCGATAGGACCACAGTGTAAACCACGGATCATGTGGTCCCTTGCCCCTTCCTTGGTCCTGATGAAGACCCCGCAGCAAGGCTAAATCTTCCTGCGTTTTCAGAGGGTCGAAACGTCGACGGCTTTTTCTTTTCATGGCAACCACACATGCGAATAATTGCATTTATACTGTACTATGTGTTGTATGCCTTTTCTGAAATAATGTCGCCATAAATTCGTGGTACCAACTGCTATGTGAATCATAGCGTGAAATATACAATTTGAACTTGTGATTTTACTGTCACGTTATCCCATCACTCCCTTACCTCCTCACTATCACTTCCTTCTCCTTCCCGGGGCACTGTATGACCATGAATACAGTTGACTGCTTTGCTATGTGTATTAATTACACTTGATCCCTTATTGAATAATAAATTTGTGGATCTAAACAAGTGTTTCAGATCAATTCTTGTGAAATGTAATTTATTTTTTCTATGTTTGCTGGGACCCCTTCCTCTTAAGCTTCAGAGTGAGCATGGGTCGGAGTATAAGCAGAAGGAGAAGTGGAATCTTTTACCACCCTGAAAATTTCCTTACAAGAATGCTCCGCTTCATTTATTCTAGATTCCAGATAGGATTTTTTACCTTCCCAAATTGATTTATGGTAGGCTCGAGTCAGCGTCTTAAAATGTAGCCTCTCAGTATGATCATAAGATCGCCTCCATGCTCTTTCTGCTTTCTTAAGATCTTGTCGTGCTTTTTTTAAATGAGGGGTAAACCAAGGGGCAGATGTTCTCTTATCGGCAGAATTTTGTTTCTTGGCCGGAACCAAGCTCTCTAGACGATCTGTGAGCCAGTTATGAAAGAGAGCAATGTAATCCTGTGTGTAATAAATGCACTTAACACAACAGTAATACCCAATCCACCACAAACTGAGACCACACAGGTAAGTATATTTATAAAAATATATATCTTTATCTAGTTTCAGCAGGTAAATAAAACAGTTGCACGATAATCACTTCTTCAAGGATATGTTGTACTTAATCTTAATGGTTGCAGTTAATTTCAGGAAGTTCTTGTATCATCAATTGTCTCTAGTCTCTTTAAATCGATATTAAAAAAATAATACTATTGATTTATCTCCACTTGGCTCTGAAAATGAGCAAATCAAGCAATGCCAGCGTGTTATTTATATTTAAAAATCAGCCCTTCAAAGCCAGGGGCCCTAGCGCTGCAAGTGCGCCTCACCGGATGTGCTGGGAACTCCTTTCTTTCGATCGGCACTTCCTGAGGGCCTCAGGCGCACCGCGCCGATCAGAGCGTACTCACTCCCAGCCCCGGCCGGTCTCAGCAGCCCTCCGCCCGCTCTCAGTCCGTCAGGCAGTGGCGGGGAGCTAGCTCGGCGCTTTGTGCAGAGACAGGCAGGCCGGGGGCTGGAGGCACTTCGGCAACTCCCTCGGCGAGGTCGGGTCACTCTTCCCCGGTCCTGGCGGTGATCGTACAGCACTTCCAGAGGTCCCGATGACGGGGACCAATCCTGTCGCGGCGTTTGGCGCGAGCCTCCTTCCACACCCAGGAGTCAGCCAATGGCAGTGCGGCTCCCAGGACAGACCAGCGATGATGCTCCGCTCCTCAGCCAATCACGGCACAGTTATAGTAGTGACGCTGCGGCGCACGGGCCTCTCCCGTTGCGGCGTTGGTGAGGAGGCTCGGCTCCTCCAGCCAATGGGAGCGCTGCGGCTCCGATCTTCGCTGCTGCAGCCTCCGTTTACGAACGGCAACTTCTGGGGATATTCCTGGCCCCGGGCAGCGGTGGTGAACAGGCGGCAGATGAGTTTTGAGGGCGCAGGTCACGGGAAGACCGCCCTCTCGGCCTTACAACCGCGCTAGAGCAGGATTCACGAGGGGAGGCACCACAGACCTCCGACCCTCGCTGGGAATGTGCCGATGAGCACACGCTCCGCAGTTGAGCACCACACGCTCCAGGTCATAACCGCACGATCTTTCAGCAGTTTTTGGCAAAGCTTTAGGAACCTTTAACCCTGGGTTCCAAACAGGAGGCCAGCTCTTCTTAGGCCCTTGGAGATTCAGTTCAGGAGACACAGCACACAGCAAAGTCTCTGTAGTTTCAAGCAGGCAGGGTTACAGCACACAGCAAAGTCCCTTTCTTCTTCTCAGCTTCCAGTTGGACAGCAGAACAGGTCAGCCCTTAGAGCACACAGCAAGGCAATCTTCCGTCAGTTCTCCAGCAGTCCTTCTTCCAGCAGAGGTTCCTCTTGATTGTAGAATCTGATTTTCTGTTGTCAGGGGTCCTTCTCTTATACCCCAAAAAGTCTTTGAAGTCCTTTGAAGTCTTTGTGCAAGTGGGCCCTGAGCCCGGTCTAAACCAGTTCTGGGTGTTGCTGGGGCACTGGGGTTTTCCTGGCTTCCTTCTTTCTTTCAGTATCAGGGACAGAGGTGACAGTCGCCCAGCGGGAGGTGGAGCCAGCATTGTGGTCAGGCAGGCCCAGCCCTAGTCACTCCCAGGTGCTATCTCCTCCCACTTCCTTGGCAGCAGATGCAGCCCTTCATCCACGGGCTGGCTCAGATAACCCCCTGGGGGCTCTGCAGCCCCTGTCACCCTCAACCCAGACAGTCAATCCTCAAACAGTTCCAGGCACACAGAAAGGTTAGACAAGAGAACAGCCACTTTCTAAAAGTACTATTCTCCAACACAGAATTTAAAAAGCACCTTTCCTAAATGATGTGTTATTAAATTCTGAGTTCAGGGATATCAATCACTTATGTCCCATCTTGTTCCTATGGGAAGATAGGCTGGTATCCATTGGGACCAGCCTCCCCCATGTTAATCTATGAAGCAAGATAACTTTGCAGCAGTGAGCACACAAAATGGCTGTTGCTCACTACCAGAGCATGTTACCTGCACTAGTACATGCTCTACCTTACCCATACACTGCACCCTGCCCAGGGGGGTACCTTGAGCCTTCCATAGGGGTGACTGATGTGCACAGACAGGGAAGGGTTAGGCCCAGCCAGTGGGGACACTGGCCAGGCGGACATGGCAGTCCACTGACTGCACACAGGCCCTGCGCTGGCAGGCCTGAGACACCATTTTAGGGCTACTTATGTGGGTGCGCAATCTGCGCTGCAGGCCCACTAGTAGCATCTGTCATCACCAGCCCTGGCACACACAGTGCACTTAACTAGGGACTTCATGGTGATACAAATATGCCAATCAGGTATACCCAATCAATATGACAATTTACATAGGGAGCACTTACACTCTGGCACTGATCAGCAGTGGCAGAGTGTCCAAAGCATCTAAACCAGCAAAAAACGAAATCCAGCACAGCATCAAAAATACAGGAGGCAGAGGCAAAATGATGGGGGTAAACCACGCCAAGGGTGTCAGGTCTAACAATATATTATATATATATATATATATATATATATATATATATATATATATATATATATATATATATATATATATATATATATATATATATATATATATATATATATATATATATATATATATATATATATGTATATATATATATATATATATCCAAACGGGTCCTCAGCAAGGCACTCAGAGCAACGTTCAGCCATGCTACCTTGAAGAAAAACAGCAGGACCAAGTATTCCGTGAGTTGATATTTTATTTGGCAACAAACGGCAGCATAACGTTTCGGCCTCTCACAGGCCTTGATCACATGGTGTTACGCATTCGAAAGGCAGAATTTAAAGTGCTAGTGCAAAAAAACGGTAACTAACCAGAATAGAGTAAAGTGCATAGTGCAATAAACATAGTCAAAATACTAAGTAATTTCATTATTGCCATAAATCACGCACTCAACAGTTTAACCAATGTTAAAAATTGAGAGTTTGCCAGTGTTGGGATAAATCCCCCTAACAGATCACATAATAAGTGTATGTCTGCATACCATAAAGTGTGTATATACACATGTTATTTACATGATAACCGGATAAATCCGTTAGTACGATCAAGCACATCCAGGTGAGATTAACATAAACAGACCAATACTGTGTATATTTGTGCAAAGAATGCAAAATAGGCAGCAAGAATACCAAAACTGCTATCTATGTATGGATAAATCCATATACCATCTATTAAAGACAATGTCACTTAACAGATACACATATTTGTCTGAGCCAATAGTGAAGTACATACACCCTTATACCAGGGGACCTGATCATGAGATACACTTGGATCTGATTAAAAACAATTGGCTATCTGTAAACCCACAATGGTTGGATAACCTAAATTATTAAACAAAAAGTGCAAGTGAATATATATATATATATATCTTTTCCACCACTGCTGGTTAAGAGTTACGCTGTCTCGGGCGGTCTTGTTGTAGCCACCAGCAGGCTTATATATACGTTCCAAGAAACTTCAAAATTATGAAGAAAACAAGACACCCAGAGCTTCAGTTCGAGGATTTATTTGGCAGATGAACAAATCTCCACGTTGCGTTTCGCCATTACGGCTTGGTCACGCTCATCTCGTGGTAAACCCAACACCCCAGTGCACATTAGTTTCTATCACGGTAAAGGTGATTTCCTCCTCTCTCATTGTCAGGTATCATTGCCAGTCCTGAATATCTCACATTTAACCAGGTTTTGTTTTTGTGAGTTATGAGGTGTTTTGCCATTGCATACGTTTGGTCCTTGTTTTGCATGGCCCTAATATGTTCTAACATTCTTTTCTTTAGGGCACATATGGTTGATCCAATATATCTCTTTCCACAATCACACTCCAAGAGATAGACAACATAATGGGATTCACAAGTGATCTTGGTCCGTATTTCAAAGGGTTGGCCTTTTGGATCTGTTATGGATTTGAGATTTTTGCCAATCTTGCACGCTTTGCACGATGTGCACTTGGTGAATCCTTTCTGTCTTTTTTCTAGCCACGTTTCTTCTCTTTTGTTTATGAAATGGCTGTTAACCAGAATATCACCGATTGATGGTGCTTTTCTGAAAGAGATTAAGGGGGCATCTCCTATGGTATTTCCAATGTCAGGATCCTTTTTTAATACACTCCAGTATTTGGTGACCGCTTTTCTTATGTTTACACTTTCTTTTGAATATGTCAAGATTAGGCGAGGTTTATCTTCCTTTGTTGTTTCAATAGCCTCTTTTTTCTTGACTATCAGTGTCTCTGTTCTGGTTTTTTCTCGAGCTCTCATTTCTCCTCTTTTTATTGTTTTCATCTTGTATCCTCTTTGGGAAAATCGGTACAATACTAGTACATATAAGCAGTAAGTGAGGTAACAACTCGACTTGCTTTGAAATGGTTTTATTCTTAAAGCCATAAGGCACTCAGCCGCCAAATGCCATCCTCATAAAGTCACCAAAAAGGACTTTGATAACTTGTAAAAGGGACCTGACATGGTTTGTTTTCACCTAAAACTACCCCTCCCATAATGCATCCTAATTGCCACATGGGTAGGAGGGTATAAATAGTAAAAAGAAAAAATGGACTTGTAACTACCGTGAGCAAGAACAGTAATCTGTTTGAAACGCGTAGGTGAGGAAGTTTTTTCCTTGATGGATTAAAAAAGCTTAATCAAATCCTAGAAGAGTGCGGTGATTTATTTCAAATTGCTTTGAAAAAAAAAAAAATATATATATATATATATATATATATATATATATATATATATATATATATATATATATATATATATTGTTATATAATAATATAATAATTTTAACAGTGAGAAAGATGAATGGCACATTCAAATTCAGCAAGACACAATCAGCATTCCATTTTTCAAAGGTTGATAAGTGGAGTACCTTTAATTTCAGCAATAGAAACATGTTTTCAAAAGCACTTTATAAGTGTAGTATGAAGCACCGTGTAAAAATCTGAGCAGTTGTATTTTAAGGGCCAGAGTCATTTACTTTGTAATTTGGAAACTAAGTTTTAAATTACTTAATCTCCATGACCCTAAAAGTTTTAAACAAAATTAAACTGACTGAACCGCATGGAAACCCTGGCAGAGGCGGTGGCCAAAGTCAAACAGCCCACAATGTACTTGCTATTCCTCAAGGATTTCACTGGAGGTAAAACCTGTCGGAGCAAAATTAACTAAACCACTGGACCTCCTGAAAACTGGATCCCGCAAGAGTGGTACTACCAAATCCTCGCCAAATTGTAGAAAATTGAAGTCGAATACAATAACAGAGAATTGAAGAAGTTTATTTATTTCATTTGAGAAGGTCTGCTAAGAAATAGAGCTGCTTTAGCAGGAGACTTTTAGGAGCTATCTGATAACATGGTTGTTGGGAAGGGTGTGTATAGGAGCAACAACAACAAGGGCGAACCACCACTTAGAGTCATTGATGCGATCACACAACAGCGGGTCCACAAAGGCTAATCCAACTGGGATGGCAGGCTTACTTTGATTGCCCTGCGGACTGCGCAGGCCACCCTTTTTTGCTGCGGAGAGGAGCCGCCTGACAGATGCGACTCACAAGATGGCGACTGTGGAGGCGGTCCCGAGATGATGCCTGCTGGCTGCCATGCTGAACACCGGAGCAGCCATAACCTGAATGGCGTTGCCTGGGGGTGAGACGATGATGGTGCCCACACAGCGGGACACTCAGTCCCTGGAAGTGAGCGGTTGTGGCTGTGAGTGGGAAGCAGGGGACTCCCGCGCTGATCAGCGAGAGCGCAGGAGGTGAAACGCGGAGGCACAGCAGGCCCAAGTGGCAAGGTCTGGCCGCACGGAAACCCTGGCAGACACGGTGTCCTACGGTCCTAACTGGAGGTCCCACGCCGGAGGGGCGGACATCTGTGGGAGCGGTGCTGCTCAAGCCAGGCCTGGAGATTACAGGGAAGCCGTGTCCCTTGACCAAAAGTGAGTGGGGCTTTCAGAGCTAGAACCGCTGCTCTCTAGGTCAATAGTGGAGGGCAGACAGTAGAGGCTTGCTACCGCACTGGCCCCTGGGGCACTCCTGATACTCTGCTTACTGGTGTGTGGGGGGCCCCGCTGGAGACTGCTGGGGGGGCCTGGATGAAACTCGGCTCACTGTCTTGCCTGTTAGGCCGGAGTGGTGACGGTCCAGTGGGTCTGCTTGGGTGCTGCAGTGCGATCCTGGAAGGTGAGCCCTTGAACTTTGAAGAGAACTGCACTGCCCCTCCTCTTGTCTGCTTTTGCATGGTCTGGCCTGCTGTATACCTAACCGCTGCGAGGAATGGGCCCAACACTGCTGATTGTGATGAAGGAAGGGGGATGCAACTCAAGGGAGGTTGTTTTTCTCTGCGTTGTGCCTATGGAAAATTTGCACTTGGCGCAAGGATCGCATGAGCAGACTCTGCGCGACTTCCGTTGAGTCTGCCTTTGCTAGTCTCGCCTCCTGCCTGGACCGGCAACACCCACTGGCTTTTGGCCTCTCTTGTAACTCCAGCTCTAGCTGGAGCCGCCATCTTGGTTGACTCTGAGCCCCATCCTGTGGTGGGCACTCCTGGTCAAGCCCTGAGAAGGCTGACTGCGAGTCCCTCACTACTCCCTCTCACCCTGCTCCCTCACACCCGCTCTGGCAGCACCCCTAAAGTCCTAATTCTCTCCTATGGCCCCAGCTCTAATTGGTGGTTACTCATGTGCCATAACTTATGGTCTATGACCGTGAATCCAACGTGGTTGCTCATGTGCCATAAATGGTGGTCTCTGGCCCTGGTTCCGACGAGGCTGGGGTCCTAGGCTCCCTATGCAAGTCTTCCCTGCTCCCCCTTTGGTCTGGCAGTACCTTTAGAGATTTGATCTCCCACGCGGCCCTAGAGCTGATTGGGGCAGCCTACCTACCTGCTCACATGCTAAATCCTGTGATTGGAGAAACTGGGTCAGGCGTGGCTGAGATCCTGGTTTTCCTATGCAAGCCTCCCCTGCTCCCTCCTGCCCATTCTGGCAGCCCCCTTTGTCACTGGGTCTCTCCTGGGGCCCCTGATCTGAAAGAGGCTGCTGTCCTATCTGTGTGTCCGAACTTTTACTGGTGAACCTGGGTCCGATGAGGCGAAGGTCCTGGGCTCTTTTCGTCGGACATCCTTTGCACCCCAGAGTTTCTCCCATTGTTCCCGACCACTACTCCATGGACTGGCATTATCCTCGGTAAACAGTCAAAATATCGAGTTTTTTATTTCGACTTACACTTATATCGAGTTGCTAATATCGATGGGACAGAATATCGATGTCCAGAATATCGATGGCCAGAATATCGACCCTAAGGTAAGTAATATCGAAATTACTTATATCGATAGCATATATATCGATGTAAGTAATTTCGATTTACTAATATGTGTTAGAAATATTAGTTAAGTATTTAAATTAATTGTTATAATATGTGTTTAATATGTTTTTATAAATAAAAAATATATAAAAGTAAATAATATGTTTTACTACCAGAGCGGGTTGTGGGTTTATAGGGGAATAGGGTGGGAAGTAATTTATTTGTAATTAAATAATTATTTTTCAATGATTAATTTATTTTGCAATTCAATAGTAATTGGCAATGAATTATTTTCATTGATTAATTGATTAATTAATTGATAATTTAGGTATTTTTTTAAGTAAATTATATGTTTTACTACTGGAGCGGGTTGTGGGTTTATAGGGGAATAGGGTGGGAAGTAATTTATTTGTAATGAAAAAAATATTTTTTAATGATTAATTTATTTTGCCATGAAATATTAATTGGCAATGATTTATTTTAATTGATTAATAGAATAATTAATTGATAATTTATGTACATTTTTAACTAAATTATATGTTTTACTACTGGAGCGGGTTGTGGGTTTATAGGGGAATAGGGTGGGAAGTAATTTAATTGTAATATTAATTAATTTTGGGTAAAGGAGTATTTTTAGGGTTCAGGGTCAGTTTTGGGTTTTTGGGTAAAGGGGTACTTTTAGTGTTCTGGGTCAGTTTTGGTTTTTGGGGTAAAGGGGTATTTTTAGGATTCAGGGTCAGTTTTCAGTTTTTGGGTAAAGGGGTATTTTTAGGGTTCAGGGTCAGTTTTCAGTTTTTGGGTAAAGGGGTATTTTTAGGGTTCAGGGTCAGTTTTCAGTTTTTGGGTAAAGGGGTATTTTTAGGGTTCAGGGTCAGTTTTCAGTTTTTGGGTAAAGGGGTATTTTTTGGGTTCAGGGTCAGTTTTCAGTTCTTTGGTAAAGGGGTATTTTTAGGGTTCAGGGTCAGTTTTCAGTTTTTGGGTAAAGGGGTATTTTTAGGGTTCAGGGTCAGTTTTCAGTTTTTGGGTAAAGGGGTATTTTTAGGGTTCAGGGTCAGTTTTCAGTTTTTGGGTAAAGGGGTATTTTTAGGGTTCAGGGTCAGTTTTCAGTTTTTGGGTAAAGGGGTATTTTTTGGGTTCAGGGTCAGTTTTCAGTTCTTTGGTAAAGGGGTATTTTTAGGGTTCAGGGTCAGTTTTCAGTTCTTTGGTAAAGGGGTATTTTTAGGGTTCAGGGTCAGTTTTCAGTTTATGGGTAAAGGGGTATTTTTAGGGTTCAGGGTCAGTTTTAGGTTTTTGGGTAAAGGGGTATTTTTAGGGTTCAGGGTCAGTTTTCCCTACTGTTGCACCCACTGGAGTGGGAATAGTAATTATTGTTAAGTAATTATATATTATATATGATTTTTCATTTTATTTTTTAATTAAATATGTATTATTATTTTTTTTAACCATTATTACATATATTTAAATATGTTTAAGTAATTAATAAGTATTATTTACAGTATTTTTTATGTTATTTTAAATTTTTAAAAAATCGATATATTTAACAACGATATTTTTAACATCGATATTATTTTTTCGATATTTTGGTACTTACCATGTTGTACATAGGGCGTCGATATTTTTGCTATCGATATAATTACGCCGATATTTGTGTAGGTCGAAATTCTGTCTGTCGAAGTTCTGTCATAGATCCATTATCCTCAAACGCCACTTGTTCTTTCCAGCAACCTTGGCTCCGACTGGGGACACTTTCTTAATGTGAAGAGCCTCACCAGTGGCCAGAGCACTACTTGTAGCAGGGGACCATCTACATGGACTTATCTTGTTGATTTATTTATGTACTCATCTTTGTACCCTATTCCTCTTATATTTGGCCTGTGATTAACCGCTGATGATGTGGCTCTGATCTTAAAGGGGATGCCATCCTAACTGCCTTTGTGTCCAAACTTGCATTGGCTAACCTGGGTCAGAGGAGGCAAAGGTCCTGGGCCCCCTCTTCCTACTCTGCAGAAGATATGCTAAAGAAACGTGCCCCAACCGTTACATTTGTTGCCCTGGAGGCTTAGCTACATCACCTTGCCCTTATCTTCAGTGGGTTCTACTCCTCGCCCTTCCTCTCCGGTCACCTTTCGTACTTAATTCTTCCTGAATAATGTGACATCTCCTCATTCTGCTTCTACTCGCCTTCACTTCATTCGTGGCGTTCTCTTCTTCCTTTACATCTCCCTCACTTCACCATCTTCATCTTACAAATATGTCGTCCAAGCGAGTGAATGCTGGAGCCAACTGTTTCAAGATCATTTCCCCCTTCCCCAATTTGTCCAAAGCATCACAAAAAGGTTGAAACACAACACCCATGAACAATTTCCTGATTCCCTTTTTGTTAACCAATACCATAGTGGTCGTTATGGGAGGCTCAAAACCGACCACATGATCTTCACCCGCAACATCTCTTTTTTGACCACCCTTTTCAATAACTCCCTCAATGTTACTTCCTCCTCCTCTATCCCACATGGTCACCAACTAAAAATTTCCCCTTCAGCTTGTTTTGATGGCTCACTCACTATCTCACTTTACAACAACGGTAAAGTCCTGATCCAAGCAAAATACACGTATCTATCTCTTTTCGACCACTTATTTCCATCTCTGCTCTCCGTCCCTGGCATTCCGATCCATCCAGACTCCACATCTAACTCCACCCTTAATTCTCTCTCTCCTCCCCTTATCCACCAGAAAAGCATTCTGCAATCTTCATCTATCTCCTCCCTCAATTCTCCCTCGCCTCACCTTACCCTCCTTGACACCAGTTTACAGTCATCCCTTGGAATACAGCCTTCCCCCTGGCATTCCTGTTTCCCTCCTTCACACCTGCTTCCCCTCCCCCCAATCCCACATCCCCATCTGGGATGCTACCCTCAACACTCCTTACCAGCCAATGGCCTTCTCCCTCATCTGCACCCTTATACCAGCCTGGAATTCCGCAGAAACCTCCCCCCTCACCAGGTTAACCCCCCCTATCCAATCCATCTTTCCAACATTCTGACATCCCAGCCCCCACAGTGCTAAAGTGACTTTTCCACCCTATGCACACCCTTCCTATCCTCCCCTCCCTTCCTCCCCCTTTTTTTGACTCCTGGGCAAACCCCTTTCATTTCTCTCCACCCCTTACACTTCACAACCTCCCCCCCCCCCCTTTTCCCCTAACCTAGCAGAACTGTATACTTTCTATAA
This sequence comes from Lissotriton vulgaris, assembly GCF_964263255.1. Lineage (NCBI taxonomy): Eukaryota > Metazoa > Chordata > Amphibia > Caudata > Salamandridae > Lissotriton > Lissotriton vulgaris. Next base: position 545,380,428 of record NC_141699.1, on the reverse strand, counting down.
CCACCAGCCGGGGCTACCATCTTTTTCGTGCTTGTTTCCTGCTCCTATACGCTCACTGCACCCAGCCTACGCACCTTCTTTACCTCTCTCTCTTCTCTCCCCTGACTTTCTGCCTTCCTATGACCCACTTCTATCCCCTCCCCCATCCCCCCACTACAGACCTCACCTTTCTCTTCCTCAGCTAGAAGTCAATACTTCTATTTTACTCAATGTGTGTCCATATAATTCTCTCTCCTCCTCAGCTCCACCGACAATTACTTCCAATCACCATCTCTTGATGAGTCTGCCCCCTTTCTATATTCCTGCATCCACCCCCTCTCCCTGCTCTCCCTTGTAGGAAAGTGGGATCTGCTTCTTATGGTAACCCCCACTTTTTGCTTGATTTTACACTGTTTTGACTAGTCTGACTGGGATTCTGCTTATAAGGACCCCAGTCTATCTGATTTCTACTTAAAATGTTATGCCTTGTACTTTGGTACACTCCAGATTGGATACTGGGGTACCCTTATAAGTCCCTAGTATATGGCATAGGTACCCCAGAGGTCTCCCTTGGGTTGAAGCATGTATTATGCCACCCATGAGAGGCCATGCAAAATGGAACTACAGGTCTGCCATTGCAGCCTGTGTAAGCTGGTGCTTGCACCACTTACTTTAGATAAAGCTTTACTATATCTATAGGTCACTACGCTTAAAACGTATAAGTCAACCCTATAGCAGGCATTAACAATCCTGAATGCAGGGTGCTGAGTTTTACGTGCGAGGGTGCCCCTGCATGAGCAGAGCCCCTCTGCAGCCTTCGGAGACCATTCTCCTGGGTTGTCTGTGACTCAAATAGACATATAGGAGGTAGAGGTGCATTAGAACCTTGTGGTAAATGTTATCTCGAAAACAGCTGAAACAAAACATGTCATGTTTGGTATCAAACACCTTGGAATCATACTTCCACACCGGTAACCGGTATGGGAGGTATGATTCTACCCTTCTAAAGGGTAAACAGACATAATATCGATTCCAAAATATCGATTGGACAAAATATCGAGTAAAAAATATAGACTGGACAAAATATAGACTAGACAAAATATAGACAACAAAAATATCGAGTAATATCGACTAGAATAGCCAAAATATCGAATCAAAAATATAGACTAGACATAATATAGACTAGATAAAATATAGACAACAAAAATATCGAAAATAAGGTAAGTTATTAATATTTAATAATATTTGTGTAATATAAATCTGTAGCGGGTTGTGGGTTTATAGGGGAATAGGGTGGGAAGTAATTTAATTATAAATATTTAATTATGTAAATTTAATCTAATTGTTAATTAAATAATAATTGGTAATTAAATAAAATATAATTGTTAATTAATTAAAAATGAATAATTGATAAATAATTCATTTTTAGTAATTTATATTCTTTAGCGGGTTGTGTGTTTACAGGGGAATAGGGTGGGAAGTAATTTAAATATAATCAATTAATTATGTAAATGTCATCTAATTGTTAATTAAATAATTATTCGTAATTAATTAAAATATAATTGGTAATTAATTAAAAATAAATAATTGATAAATAATTACTTTTTTGTAATTTATTTTCTGTAGCGGGTTGTGTGTTTATAGGGGAATAGGGTGGGAAGTAATTTAATTTTAATTAAATAATTATGTAAATTAATTATATTTTTAAATTAATTATTAATTGGTAAATAATTAAAATATAATTGGTAATTAATGTAAAATAATTAATTGGGAATAGTAATTTTCACCCCTACGCTATCCAACGCTTTCCCTACTGTTGCACCCACTGGAGTTGGAATAGTAATTTTTACCCCTACGCTATCCAACGCTTTCCCTACTGTTGCACCCACTGGAGTGGGAATAGTAATTTTTACCCCTACGCTATCCAACGCTTTCCCTACTGTAGCACCCACTGGAGTGGGAATAGTAATTTTTACCCCTATGCTATCCCACGCTTTCCCTACTGTAGCACGCACTGGAGTGGGAATAGTAATTTTTACCCCTACGCTATCCAACGCTTTCCCTACTGTAGCACCCACTGGAGTGGGAATAGTAATTTTTACCCCTACGCTATCCAACGCTTTCCCTACTGTTGCACCCACTGGAGTGGGAATAGTAATTTTTACCCCTACGCTATCCAACGCTTTCCATACTGTAGCACCCACTGGAGTGGAAATAGTAATTTTTACCCCTACGCTATCCAACGCTTTCCCTACTGTAGCACCCACTGGAGTGGGAATAGTCATTTTTACCCCTACGCTATCCAGCGCTTTCCCTACTGTTGCACTCTTTGGAGTGGGAATAGTAATTTTTACTCCTACGCTATCCAACGTTTTCCCTACTGTTGCACCCACTGGAGTGGGAATAGTAATTTTTACCCCTACGCTATCCAACGCTTTCCCTACTGTTGCACCCACTGGAGTGGGAATAGTAAATGTTACCCCTACGCTATCCAACGCTTTCCCTACTCTTGTACCCACTGAAGTGGGAATAGTCATTTTTACCCATATGCTATCCAACGATCTCTTTAATGTAGCACCCACTGGAGATTTTGCTATGCTACGGTAAATATATTCTATATGTTTCATAAATAACATGTATTTATATATATATATATGTATTATTATTATTAATTTTTAAAGTTACACTAATTATGTAATAATGTTACATTTGTTTAATAATTTTAACAATGTTTATATTAAATATATTTAATATTATAATAGTTTTAACTTATTTTAAAGACATAAAAAAAATCAATATTTTGACAGTCTATATTTTAAACACTCGATATTTTAAACTCGATATTTTTGTACTTACCTTAGTGAAGATAGAAAGTCGATATTATGTCCCTCGATATTTTTTCATCGATATTATGGGAACTCGATATTTTGGTAGTAGATATTATTTCAGTGATCCCTTCTAAAGCAAGCTTCATTGGGTCACTGGTGTTTCCGGTGGCAGCCTTCTCGACCCGGTCAGCACAAAATGGATGCTGCCGACCTGAGTCACATTTCTGCCCTCCTGCCCTTAAACCAAGCTTGAGCAGAAGAAATCAGCACAATAGGCATCATGTCACAGGGAGGTGTGGCCACCTCCCAGACAGGATTTAGTATATTGGGGCTGGGTGGGTGCACTTCCAAAGTGCCTGAAAGTCTGCACCTGAGGCACATTTGGTGTCCCTGTGCATAGTCCAGCTCAAACCAGTTCTGGGAGCCATTGGCTCCTGCTTTGGCACGAAACTGGACAAAGGACATGGGAGTAACATCCCACTCTGTCCTGACCCTCCACTGAATCCCCTGAATCTGTCCTACCCTCTCCCATGGGTACAAAAGAGCTTACCTAGCTGTAAGACTTTAGATTTTATGTGGACAAGATTCTGCAGCAAGAAACCACTGACCTTCGACCATCTGGCACTCCGGACTTCGGAGGACTTCGACTGGGCCCGACCTTGTCTCCCTCTCCGTCCAAAGCTTCGTCATGTGCCCTTGCACCATACAGGCTCCGTGCAAGACCTGTGGAGCACTAAGGACAACTGAAGAATCTCCCTTGGGGTGAAGGAGTCACTCCCCTGCATTCGCAGGCACCGTAACACAACTGACTGGTCTGCTGATCCTGAGCTCCTGTGGACTTCGAGGGCTACAGCAATACAGGAGGTAAGTTCTGAAGTTCCTTGAGGTTGAGCTGCCCTCTCACCGAGTTTGAGGCCAGTATCCCTCGCGGGGACCGCATAACCCGACCCCTGTGCACTGTGTACTTTTGCAAGTTCACATGCTTGTTGGCGATTCCCAAGCTTGTGCATTGGACTCCATGTAGTCCTGACCCTGGGCAGTATTTGCACCAAAGAACTCCAGCCTCCTCACACCGAGTGCTCCGTGGGCTGGTACTTTGTGATCTTGCTCGAGTCCCCACGCAACTCCTCGTCATTTGGCCTGTGGGTCCTCTTGAGGGTCATCTTGAATTTTGTTGGGCTTTCCTGGTTGCTCCAAATGTGCCTTGACTGCCCATTGCTTGGTGAGTCCCCTGGACCTTGCTTGTCCACACTGTAACCTGCTTGACCTTCCTGCAAGGGTTGCTGTTGCCAAAGCTTGTTGGTGCTCTAGCTAAACAACGACCCCTCAGCACTCGACATCCTTTGTGGCACAGCTCGCATCTGGTTCCTGGTCATCATCGATGTCTCATGGTCCTCTTGGCTGCAGAGTCGAGCATCCCTTCTTCGCACCTGAAGCACCTGACATCGGTGGGCATTTGTTCACTGAGCCCCTGGTCACCCTAAATTGGGGTGCCCAGTGTTGGTTTGGTAAGGTGGGTACTTGGGCAATGGCCGAGAGGCCGGTATGCGAGTTCCAGCTGTGGGCTGTTTTTTTGGGTAGATTGGGGGCGATGTCTGTGTTGTTCAGATGCTGCCAGCGGCCCAGGGGGTGCTGAGTGGCCTTTCTGGAGGCAGACGGCGTCCATAAGCTCCCTTTTTTCAACGGGCAGAGGTACGTCACTCCCTTACTCTTGCTGGGCCGGCCCATTAATGTATGCACAGTGAGTGGGGGCAAGGGCCCTGAGCAGAAGAAGTAGCCTCACTTGTTTCAGGTGTGTTTCACCAGTGTGAACTAATCTGTGCATATTTTAATAACCTATGTAAAGTTAAGAAAAACATGCCTATATCAGACACCCCCCTTTCTTTTTAGGTCTTGCTGAGTCAGCGCATGCGCTGCACTGCGAGACATTTAGTAGGTGAGTTTTTAAAGTGCTACTGGCTGGCCAAGCGCTTGAATTCAGGCGAGCGTGCACGCGCGCAGCCGCCATCTGTCTTTCACGGGGTTGCTCCCCTTCCCCCACGCATTCCCTGCCCTCTGACGCTTCCGCTGCTCTCCTATTGCTCTCCTCTCCCATGGCGTTTGTAATCCTGCCCCCTGCATTGCCCCCTCGCCCTCCACTGTGCTTGCGTCTTTTTATTATTTTTATTTTTCACTCCCATCATTTCCATTTACTGTAAACTTCCTCTTATTTGCACACTGCTTTTTCTTTTTTTTTTTTTTTTTGGAAAACCTTTATTGATAATTCAAAGCACACAGCTATTCAGCCTTACATCCCTGAGGCTAGGCAGCAATATAAAGAGCGGAGAAAAGGTGTGCACAAAACAATTCAAGGAGCAATCAGGCTTAATTTTATAATATAAATATGAACCTAAGAGAACAAGAAGAGAACCTTAAGGGAACAAGAAAAAAAAGGGGGGGGGGAAAGGAAAAGGTGGCAAGGCAGAACATAGGAGCGGTAAAGCACAGATCCAGGGGGCGATTGGGACCTTTTAGCACTCTGAACTAACCAAATCGAAAGAAGCGTACAATGGTAGGGGGGAGAAGAACCAGGGGTAATTTTAAGTGAAACATTGGGCGGAGGGAATGGCTAGGGAGAAAGACGAATCTCCAGCGGGCCTGCGTCAGGTGGCACACAAATATCACCTCTATATGCATTCCACGCCCCCCAGACAATCCCCCACATCTTGGACTTACCCCTAGCTAGGTACACAGTTTTCTCACGGAGCATGCACCAGTCCATATTAGTTTTCCATAGTCCCACGGAGGGGGGAGTCGGAGCGCCCCATTTTTGAGCGATATCTCGCTTGGCCACCATGTACCCTAGCGTGACCCAGCGGGTTTGTGCATTAGTGTAGTCAGTCGGACCCCACACGTTCAACAAGCAGCGTCGAGCTTCCGCAGACAAATCAACACCAGTCACTTCACGCATAACCGCATGCACCCGTTCCCAATAGGAGGCAATGGCCTGGCATTCCCAAATGGTATGCATAAAGGTGGCCAGTGCACCGCATCCTCGCCTGCAAAGGCCATCCAGGGAAAGCCCCATATGAATCAACCTGGGGCCAGTGACATAAACCCTTTGGAGTATCTTCAGCTGAACTAAGCGCAGCCTGGCCGCAATTGCTACTTCCTTGGGGGAGGACACAGCACACTGCCAATCCTCATCATCCAACTCAATCCCATCACGCACCCACTGATCACGCACTTTCAACAACAGGTCTGTCCGAACATTTATTAGCTTTTTATAGGTCAGGGAAATGGCGCTGTCCGGCATATGGCCGTCCAGCACCCTATCCTCCAGCGGGGACGACTCAGGGACCTTCTCGCCAACAGGCAGAGTAGACATAAGGGCATGTCTCAACTGTGCATACCTGAAGTATTCCGTGGCACCCAGTTGGAATTCAGTCTGCAGAGTCTCAAAAGATTTAATTTCTCCCCTGGCCATCACATCAGCCACCTTGGAAATGCCAATGAGGTCCCACCGGTCAAATCCCTTCGGGTGCCACAACCTACCCAGCAAGTCGGAATCATAGAGGGGAGTGGCCATAGTGAGCCTACCCTTCCACCCCAGTGCCTTCGTAATGGCCCTCCATATATGTACAGCGGTCTTAGTGGGACCAGTCAATTTTCCGTCCAGAGATCTAGAGTACAGCGCTCTGTAGTACATCCCGTCGTTCATGAGCCAGCGATCCATGGCGTACCCCGGACTCTCCGCCGGTCCATAAAAGCCATGGTTAAGGGCAGCCAATTGGGAGGCCCAGTAGTACCGGCGGACGTCGGGCAAGGCAATACCGCCATCGTACCACGGAATAGTCAGTTTAACTACGGCTATACGTGGCCTACCTTCCCACAAGAGGGTCCGCTGTAGACCTTCAATTTCTTTGAAGTACTTGGAAGGGACGGGGTCCTGCGTATTCTGGAGCGCGTATAAGAATCTCGGCAGGGACATCATCTTGAACAATGCCGCGCGACCCAACAGGGACAGCGGCAATCTTTTCCAACCCTCCACATCGCGCCTGAGGCGCGCAAGAGGGGGAAGCAAGTTGTTGGCGTATCGTGCCCGGGCATCCGTTGAAATGTAGATACCCAGGTACTTGAATCCCTGCTGCGAGACCTGTATCGCACAGCCCCTAGGAAGGCGTGGAGTGTCTCTGCTAAGCACGTAGAGGTAGGACTTAGACCAGTTGATGACTAAGCCTGAGTACCCACCAAAAGTGCGCAGTACGTCAAACATCACAATCAGGGACCGACAGGGGGAGGTGAGGTAGAACAGGATATCGTCCGCATACATCGAAACTCGATCCTCAAAGCCAGGCGACCACTTGATCCCACAGATATCAGGGTGGGTGCGGATCCAGGCAGTGAGCGGCTCAAGCGCCAGGGCAAAAAGGAGCGGTGACAGTGGACAACCCTGTCTAGTACCTCTGCGCAAAGTAAAGGAAGCCGACATCCGGCCGTTGACCGTTACATTGGCCAACGGGGAGGCATAGAGAAGCCGGACCCAACTTATGAAGTCGGGGCCAAACCCAAACTTGGACAATACCGCCCAGAGATAGTTCCATTCGAGGGAATCAAACGCCATTGTTGCGTCCAATGAGGCCAGGACAGTCGGCTCGCAAAGCTTGTGCACCCGCGCCATGACAGCGTGAAGCCTCCGAAGATTAAGAGCGGTATTGCGGTGGGGTATAAAGCCCGACTGGTCCGGATGGACCAAGTCTGCGATCACACCCACGAGCCGATTAGCCAGCAACTTAGCCAAGATCTTGGGTTCGGCATTCAGCAGGGAGATCGGGCGATATGATCTACAAAGGTCCCTGGGCTTCCCCTCCTTATGAATGACCACAATAGTGGCCAAGCGCTGATCCAGCGGGAGTTCACCGGCCTCCCGGGCCTCCAAGAACATGCGCCGCAGGGGCACTGCGACGGTATCAGCTTTAATCTTGTAGAGTTCCACCGGAAGACCATTGGGACGGGAGCCTTGCCAGATCGCAGGGACCGTATCGCAAGCGCCACCTCATCGGCCGTAATACCCCGGTCCATGTCGTCACACTCGGTGTCCGACAGACAAGGGAGCTCAACCCCCTCCAGAAAAGAGGCCGAGTCTGACTCAGTCAAGGTGGAGACCGAGGTGTAAACCATCTCGAAGTAGTCGGCAAAAGCCGAGGCGATAGCACTGGGGTCAGTAACAACCACCCCGTCCTCGCCCAAAATCTCAGGCACCACACGGGAAGCCAACTCTCTCCTATCCAACCAGGCAAGGAGCTTGCCCGCCTTGTCCCCCGCATCGTAGATCCTCCCTTGCTGTTCCCTGCCCATCGCCTTGGCAGCGTCAGTGGCAGCGGCTCGATACTCCGACTGCTTTAGGGAGAGAGCGTCTAACAGTTCGGGCGTCGGGTCTAACGCCAATTGAGAGTCCAGGCCCTCAATATCCGACTCTAACCGCACCATTTCCTCATCCCTTCGTCTACGCACCTCGGCTATCAGGGAGAAAGCTTCTCCTCTCAGGACAGTCTTGAAGGCCTCCCAGAGGGATAGGGCCGACGTTACCGTACCCGTATTCTCAGTGAAATACAGGTCGATGGCTTTTGCTAGGAGGTCTCGAGTCTTGGGGTTGCGGAAGTACCAGGGGTTGACCGGCGCCACTCTGGTCGTCACCGCAGTACCAAAGTCAAAGGACACCCAGACATGGGAGTTGTCCGATATACCTCTGGCCATAAGGCGGGCTCCAGAGACGGTCGATGCCTGAGCCGCCGGAGTCAGGATGTAATCAATCCTGGAGAGGCTACCGTGTGCGCCCGAGTGAAAGGAATACTGCCGCTGGGCAGGGTGTAGAAGCCGCCAACAGTCAATAAGGCCCATAGTGCTCAGGAAATTCGGGAGCCATGATTGCGCACAGCGAAGATCTCTGGACGGAAAACGGTCAAGGGTTCCCGACACCACGGAATTAAAATCCCCACCAAGTACAAGCAATCCCTCCGGGAGGCCCAAAATGGCGCCCCCGAGATCCTGAAAGGTAGTCATCTGCAAACCCGGGGGGACGTAAACTGAAACCAAAACCAGGGTGCGCCCCTCCCACCTGCCCACAACAGCAACATATCGGCCCCTATCATCAATCACCTTGGACTCCACCTCCAGGGGGAGAGACATGCGCACCATGATTCCAACCCCTCGGGACCCCGAAGAGAACCCGGAATGAGCCACCATCGTAAACCCCTTTCTGTTAAGTGCCTGACACATATTGCCAATGAGATGCGTCTCCTGCAATAGGATAACATCGGGTACACAACGTTTAAACATTTGTAACACAACCCCGTGTTTAATGCGATCCCCCAGCCCATTCACGTTCCAACTCAACACATTTAATGTCCTACCCCCCATCATCAAAGATGCACCGTCCCGACCACCACCCCCAGAAAACAGCCACCGCAGCGCTGCAAACAGAACAATAGTAACCTTGCCATGGGAAGAGGGAAAAAGGAAAAGCAAAAGAAAAACACACAAACCAACCACCCCCCACCCTGCACCCCTGCATTAGACTAAGAAGCCCCCCCAACTAGCAGTGTGCCTGTCGCCCCAAAAAAACTAACCTACAAAAAGCCCCCAGAGGAGAAAGGAGACATCCTATCACCCCCCGTTATCCTCCAAAGTTGAAAAACAGCAGAAATAAGAAAAGAAAACAAAAGTCAGTGACTGCTTGCATCTGCAGGGCCCACCACCGAAAGAAGTCCGAAGAAGCACAGTTCATTCCTGAGAATCAGGACCACCCGTCGCCCCTTCCGACTGATCCTCAGGGGTTGTCCGACGTTGAGGCAAAGTGTCCAGCCAGTCCCCAGCTGCCTCCGGCAAGTCAAAAAACACCGCTCGAGCGCCATGTTCAATACGAAGCTTCGCTGGGTAAAGCATGGAGTACTTCAACCCCATCTCCCTCAGTCTCCGTTTAACACCCATGAAGCTTTGTCGGCGTTTCTGTACCGCTTGAGTGAAGTCAGGGAAGAAGTTCACATCTGCGTTCTGAAATTTCAACGGACGGCCTCTCCTCGATGCCTGCAGGATCGCATCTCGGTCCCTGTAGTTAAAAAGTCTGGCAATGATGGGGCGCGGAGACGCTCCCAATTTCGGTTGACCTCCAGGCAGTCTGTGCGCTCGCTCCACCGAGAGGAACTTACTCAGGCCACCGGGAGCCAAGTGCTTCACCACCAGTTCCTCAACAAAGAGATCAGCAGCGTCCTCCTCCGCACCCTCCGGCACACCTATAATGCGGACGTTCTGGCGCCGTGCCCGTCCTTCAAAATCATCGAGCCGGCGGGCAAGCAGCGAGTTGGCGGCTTTCAGATCCCGAACCTCCGACTGTACATCAGACATGTCAGTAGTCAGGCTCGACGTCTTGATGTCGAGCGACTTGACTCTGTCGTTAGTCTTCCCGAGGTCGGCTCTGATTAGGTTGAGTTCAATCGTCAAGTTATCGACCTTGTGCGACAACACTTCATGCTGCTTGTGCATTTCGGCCTTGACGCCCGCGATGGCTCCCATTACGTCCCGGAGGGTGGGTTCAGCATCTTCCGGAGACACATCTCGATGCGAGTCCTTGGTACGGCTCGAAGCACCAGGCGAACCCTAAGGAAGGGAAAAGCGCTCAGAAATGGTGGTCTGCGAGAGGGAAGGTTTCCTGCTGACTCTCGGGGGCTTCCCTTTGTCCGGGTCTCCTCTGCCCGCCATGATGGGCGACGGGGATCGCGCGACCCAAGGCGGGGTCAAGCTAACACTACCACCACCAGATGGCCGAAGTCAACAATCACCTCCACCGACCCAGCAGAACATCAGGCCTCCGGGAAGACCAATCTGGTCACCAGCACAGAGCAAGGCAGCTCATACCCTCTCGGACTGCCCCCGTGTAGAAGCACCACCGTCCCCCTCTCAGTGCCAGGTTGTTATGGCGTCGTCGTCACCAATCTTCACGACCGTGTAGCTCGGCACAGGAAGCCCGGATCTTCAATCGGAGAACGGGCCCCGCATCAGCAAAAGCACCGCAGATGATTCCCACTATCGTGGGACAGGATAGATAGCAGGATCAATACGGAGGATCGGAGGGTCTTCGGAGCTCCGAGCTCACGCGGCCATCTTGGTTGCCCGCGAAGCTCCTCCCCCCCACACTGCTTTTTCTTGATCTCACTCACACTCATCACTGTTCATACACAACTACATTCAATTGTCTTTTTAGTATTGTGCGTTTGCTCTCATTTATGATCCTAATTCCCCATCAAAATGATGAACGATGGTGTGCGTCTGAACCTTCATTGCTGCCCACATTGATTTTCTAAATTCTCTACGGGGAAAGAAGGGTGACCGCGGTAACTGGTCAGTAAAATGTTGTTTAGTTGTTCCTAGTTGCAGCGTTTCCAAAGCTGGGTGGCACAAAGTAGAGGCAGGTAAATAAATACAGGTACCCTGTTTTCTTTAAGCCCCGGGTGGAGCCACTCAAACTCTGCACGAGGAGAGCTGTTCGCAAAGTGTTCGTTTCTTTAACAGCAAATTTCCGGAATAAGATTTTTGCTAACCATTCCCGTTTAAACTGCGAGCATGACCTGGAGATAACGCTCAGTGCAATATGTTATCCTCTTTGACACTGTTTTCTAGCGGCCAATGAGCTAATTACAGGTTAGTAGTAGCACCAGTTGAAATGGTTCTGCCTATTTATTTTCCATTATTTGGTTTTTGTCGTTTTTTTGTACTTCTTCCTTGTGAATACTGTTCCTACATATTAGCCCAGTACAAGAATTTAACAGTCACTTTATACATATTCGCTTGTCTCTCTTCATCCTCTGAAAACTGAAGCATTATAAATGACAAATAAGAATCTCCTTTGTTTTTTTTTTTAAGTACAGCAAAGCTTGGTGATTAGAATCATTTCCACGTCTGCATTACCTGCAGCAGAATGTACTTAGGTGCCTCAGCATGCTGACAGAGCTGGCAGGGCACACTGGAGATAAATCGAGAATGCGACTGTAATTATGGCTTCAACATCACTCTCTGCCGGGGATCTTTCGCTCTCTCTGTTAGACTCTTCTTTCTCCGCAATACTTCATCATCCTCCTTTTAACTCTCTTACTTGATCTCAAGCTCTCAGTTCTAAGCCGCTCCTCGCTGCGCACCATTTCTTTTCACTCTGTTTTCTCCTCTTCTGTCTTTCTTTCTTTGATACTTTCCAGCTTTCACTTTTCTTCTCTTATGTCCTCGTCTATCTTGTATCAGCCCTTCTTTTCTGTCTCTCTGCTCCTGCTTCTCTCTGCCGCTCACTTTTTGCTGCCCTTTCTTCTCTTGTTCCCTTTATTCCTTTTCCATTACTTTACTAAGTTCCATGTGTCTTGTTCCCCTCCCTTACTTTTCTTTTTTTCTTTTTTAATTTTTAATTTTCTTTTTTCACTTTAATTTCGATTATGGTCACCTTTCTTACATCACCATTTCCCTCTCTGTGTTTCCGATGTCAGTCTTCAGTTCTCTCTGTCTTTCTCTCTTCTTTCTGTCTTTCTTTTTTCAGCTTCTCTTTCTCGTTTCTTTCTTGCCCTTCTAGCTTCTCTCCGGTCCCTTTTTTCCGACTCTTCTTTTTCCTTCGTCTTTAGAGTCCTGTTCCGTTTTTTAATCCCTTGTCTTTCCGTCACGCTCTTCTTTTCATCTATTCATTCTTATCACTTTCTTTTCTATCTTTCTTCTATTTCTCCTCTCCTCTCCCTTGATTCTTTCTGTCTCTCTAGTTCAGAATTGTTAACTTCTCCGCCTCTCTAGCCCTTCTCTCCTGTAGTGTTTCACCTATTTTAATTTGGAAAACAGCCACTACAAAGGGCCGCTTCCACGCATAACCTTAACCACGCATGCATTACAACGCATGCGTGGTTACCATGTATAGCCTTTACCACGCATTCCTTTACTACGAGATACGTAGTAAAGGAATGTGTGTTAAAGGTTATAAGTAACAAGCATTGACATAGCCAATAGGTCTTGCTTTTGGGTCCTTATAAGTATTTAGTTATGCAGCACAATATCCTTGGTGCAACAACATCAACCATTGCATAGCTAAACACTGTGCCAATGCTTGTTATAAAACGTTGTTGAAGCAGTGTTTTGCGGAAAGGCAATATGCTAATGTGGGCCACTTTTTTTTTAGCGTTCCTGGGCTGATTTTTAATCCCAATACAACACTGCTCACGCCCACACTGTTTAACCTTACATTGAACCGCTGGGTAATCGTCTAAAAAATCTGGGAAACATTATCACCTATATGCGGATGACACCCAAATCTACCTAAGGGTATCTTCCACTCATGACGTTTCAATTCTCAACACCACTCTCAACTCCATCCACCACTGGCTGCCAACTCATCAACTAATTCTGAATCCTTCCAAAACAGAATTCCTTCTCCTCTCAACCTCACTATTTCCTCCTCCTATCCAATCTTGGATGAAGAATCTGAACATTCTCAACAACAAATCTATCATTGTTGACAGTGCCAAATCTCTAGGCGTCATGCTAAACAAATGGCTCAACTTACAGTCCCATATCAATACCATCGCCAAGAATGTACGTTACCAACTGCGCTTTCTCTGGGGGGTTTGGCATTCTTTCCTGAGCAAGACCTAAAAACCTTGTTCCAATCTTTGGTTCTGTCCAGATTGAACTACTGCAATACTCTCCTTGCTAGCCTCCCGAAATCCCACTTTTCCCTTCTAAAATCCATCCTCCGCTCAGCAGCTCGCTTCATATATGGGGCTAAAAGAAATGATCACATCACACCTATACTGTTGTCTCTTCGCTGGGTTCCTATCGAAGCAAGGTCAATTTACAAGACTGCCTGTATCACTCACAAAGCATTGCATACCTCCACCCCATGCTATCTGGCTAATAAATTCAAAATCATGGGCAGCTCTAGACCTTCACGCAATGAGCAAAACTTTCAGCTCAAACCTCCTACCTTCAAAAGTGAAAGATTTATGGCTCAATCCTTCTCTGGTAATGTGACCAGAATCTGGAACTCACTTCCTCCATCCCTCCGAACCACCATGTAATGTCTTAGTCTTGTTATTAAGCTTGTGTTTCGCTTTGCGTTCTGCTGGAACTTAGAATCCTGGTGTTGCTAAGCTGTACAGTGCTGCTGTCCTTATTCAGTTGCCTGCTCTTGGAGTTGGATGGGGTCTTTGTATCTACCTACTTAATAAATAATTCAAATATCATCAGCGTATGCCTGGTTGGATTTTGTGAAGGCTGATCTTACATTTGACTACGCTGGAGAACATTTGGAGCCATCAGAGACCTCAACACTTCAAGTTGGAATTTTCTTCAACTAATCTCTAATGATACGGAGAAAAGAAGAAGTTCTACTGTACTAAAAGGAAGAGTTTCATCTATCTGGTGAAGTATATATATATTTTCACTTCTTTTACACGGAGGATCGCTCTTTCTTTTGACCTTTTGTTTCCTTCTTGGAAATTGACATTAATTTACATTAACTTGGCACTTCGTTATATGTGCGTGTTTGCTATCTTTCTAATCTTGGTTGGCTCTGACCAGATTTACTTTTACCCCGCGATTATCCTTGCTTTCACCCTTTTGTTGACTGGCCTTACAACGAAGTTTCTTTTCCGTTTATTTGTTGGAATACATCTGAAAATATCGGTACCTGGAAGAAAATAGCTTTGCTGCCTTTGCTTTAAGGGAACGCCTTTAAATTTGCATGTGTGGAGTAAGAAATGAAATGCTGCATTTTTGAACTTGTGCGCTATGTTTAATGTGATCGCTTGCCTGCTGAATCTTATAAAAACCATCTGCTTCATCTCGTGAACTTGCATCATTTGAAATCATCGGCTTGCGCACACTTTCAGCTTACGCGTACCTACCTTCCACACTCCGCTGCTGCTTGTGACGTTCATCGAATGCTCTTCTTCTTCTGCGGAACGACGCATCTTACATGTCAGTCTCTACGTGCGTCCCTACGTCTCGGCGGCCATTTTGGTTTGGGCAACGTGAGCACGTACAGCGGCCATTTTGACTTGGGACATTTTTCATTTTGCTGGCTTTATCTTGCGTGTGTCTCCTCGCGGACACACACCGCTTCATGCTTTGTCTTCGCGGACATGCACCGCATTTAACTGTGTGTTAATTTCTAAAGGGTTTTTGTAGACACACACCGCTTTGTGCATTTGTCAAGGGTTTCGCGGACACACACCGCTTCACTTGTGTGTTCTTTGGCCATCAATCTTCGTGGACACGCACAGCTTATTCAGTGTGTCCTTTCAATTATGAATCTTCGTAGATACACACCCCTGCTTAAAAGGTGATCCAAATCAAACCCATTGATGTTTATATAGTTTTATTTTACGCCATACTTACTCAACTTTATGCTCAAAGTGTATGGTATTGAAATATTACAGCCACAGTCTCATTTAATTTTAATGTTACTTGCTGTTACTGCCTTATTAGTCTTTTACAAAATAGGTTTATTACTTTAAATCTGTTTTTGAGTATTTTATATTTGCGTATTTCACCATTTTAATGTTAAATCTGTTAATAAGTATTTGATATCTGAGTATATCAGCATGCAGAATGTACCAGCTCCTTCCTTCTTTTTGTCAGCTCCTGGGGATCCACCTCTTCCTTGGTTAATTTTTTTTCCTTTTCTTCCTTGGTTAAAATGGAAGAAGGTGTTTATGCACTATGCGCGAGTCTGTGGAACATCTCTAAGCGCTGAGAGGAAGACTTTTTTATTGATGCACTGTTTGGGTTCAGAGGATCAGGAAGTTTTTGAACATCTTCCTGACCTCTCTGACACTGATTCCACGAATTTAAATGAGTTTGACATTGCTGTAAAGATGTTAGATCTGCACTTTCTTCCAAAAATAAGTACTGTGTTGGAAAGGTTCCACTTTGGCAGAAGAATGCAATACCATGATGAGTCTGTGGAGCAGTATATTTCTCAGTTACGCAAACTTGCTGCCACTTGTAACTTTGCAGCTTCTCTAGATGAGCGTTTGAGAGACCAATTTATGCTGGGTTGTTCTAATGACAAAGCGAGAGAAAATTTTTGGCAAAAAGATAATCCCTCTCTTCATGAAGTATTGACTATTGCCAAAACGCATGAACATTCTAAGGTTTGCATGGAGACTATACGCAAAGATGACCTTGCTAAAAAAGATAATGGTGAAAAAGTTTTGCTACTTGATAAAGGAAAGTCTATAAAATCTTTTAAGTCTGTTAATGTTGACGCAAAACCTTCATCTTCTAAACGCTTTGTAGGAAAGTGCTTCAGGTGTGGCAATCCTTGTCACATGGCCAATTTTAAAGGGTGCCCTGGTTTGAAGGCTTCTTGTTCTATTTGTAGCCGCAAAGGTCATTTCAGCAAGTGTTGTAGATCTGGTAAAGAGCTGAAGAAGAAAGGAAAAGTCAGAGAAATTGCTCTCTATCAAGATGATTCTCCTGACTCTGACAATTCAAATATATGTCAAGTAAAAATCTTTAATGATGAAGGACCTGTTGAAACTGTTTTGATTAATGAAGCTCCTGTGAAAATGCTTTTCGATTCAGAAGCTAAGGTCACGTTGATCCCAAGATCATTTTTTGAACAATATTTGGTGAAAAAGGTACAATTGTTAAAACCTGATATCAAGCCAAGAGGGTATGGTGGTGAGATCATCCCTTTGTTGGGCTGTTTTTTAGGGACTATTGATGTTAAAGGAAGGGTAATACCAGGGAAGGTTTATGTTTCTATGAAAGGGGATTCCCTGATTAGTTAGGTTCACCAACGAGATGTGCATATAATGTTGGATCCCAATAAGAATCCTTCAGTGTGCCTTAAAGAATTTCCCTCGGTCTGTCAGGTGGGTAAGGAATGCAAATCTTGGGTAAAGGAGTTTCCTGAGGTTTTTGAAGCAAGGTTGGGTTGTCTAAAGGATTATTTACATCATATTAAAGTTCGTCATGATGCCGCCCTAAAAGTGGCTAAGGTCAGGAATGTTCCTTCATTGGCAAAGGAATCTATGAAAGCTGAATTGGACAAATTGATTGCAAATGGTATAATAAAAGAAGTTGAAGCCACTGAATGGCTTTACCCCATTGTAATGGCACGCAAGGCAAATGGCGAGGCTAGGCTCTGCGTGGACTTGAGAGAACTTAATAAGGCTGTCATGGTGGATCACTACTGTTGGACAGGCCTTGTGGAATGCCCGACTCCTCCCCGCATGGCGGGTCGCGGACCCCTACTACCCCTGTCCCTCGGACAAGAACAACACCTGCAGCCAGCCGGGTCGACACCCAGCTCTTCCCCGACAGAATATTGGCTAATAATCATAACATTCTCGGCTGGCCCGGGTCCCCTCTCGAACCACCGTCCCCAGCCCAGCTGCCATCTTGGACCCCCACGACCAGGCCTCGTGGCCTCGGGTCGACCTCAGCCCCAGGCCTAGCCCAGCCCCGACATCGAGGCACCACCATCCACCCAGGGGGTGAAGAGACCACTTGGCGGGTCAATGGGAGAAGGAGTGTCGATGGCTCCCCTCTGCCAGGTTATGATCGCCCCCCCAGCCTCCCTGGGCGCTGGCTCCACCCCCCTGCTGGGTGTCTGGACTCCCTCATCCCGGACCTCCCGACCTCCAAGTGCGAGGGTCCGGACCTCAAAGGGCGCCAGACCTATAACTGGGGCAGCTCCAGAGCAGGAAGGAGTTGTATCCTGGAGTCGAGAGACACCAAGACGAACTCATCCTTGGAGGCCTGCTGGCGCTGCCGCGGCTCCTCTTCGTGAACCCTCTTGAAGGCCTGCTGGCGCTGCCGCGGCTCATCCTCGTTGTGAACCATCTTGAAGGCCTGCTGGCGCTGCCGCGCCCATCCTCTTCGTGAACCATCTTGAAGGCCTGCTGGCGCTGCCGCGGCTCATCCTCGTCGTGAACCATCTTGAAGGCCTGCTGGCGCTGCCGCGGCTCATCTTCTTCGTGAACCATCTTGAAGGCCTGTTGGCGCTGCCGCGGCTCATTCTCTTCGTGAACCGTCTTGAAGGCCTGCTGGCGCTGCCGCGGCTCATCCTCTTCGTGAACTATCCGTGAAGGCCTGCTGGCGCTGCCGCGGCCCCTACTTGCGAACACACCAGTTCGAGGATTGTGAGCTCCACACCCGCTATCCCTGTACCTGTCCGGTACTGAGACTGTCCAGCTACCCCCTTCCCTAAAGAGACTAGAATTGACGGGATCCCCGTATCCTGGTCCTGCTGTATCGTCAAGCTACCTTGCCTAAGAATACATATAAAAGTGTACAGAACTTATCTTGGTGTGGTGTCTATCTGTGGGGGGGAAGTTGCTCGTCTGTACGATTGAAGGAGAGGGCCCTCGCCAGGAGACCTCTCCCCCCCTTTCTCGGCCGACCCTCCGGGTCCCCGTCTAACATTGGTGGCCAGCGGCGCGATCCGAGCCGACGCATAATCGTACAGAGAGTAACTCACCCCGCGACACGCAGCAGCAATGACGACAAAGGAGAGTGGAACAACCGCAAAATTTCAGATGGAACGGCTGGAAGAATACAGCCACAAAGAACTAAAGCAGTTCTGCCTAGATTTGGGCATCGCTACCACGGGACTGAGCACCAAAGATGACCTCAAGCACGCCTTGGAGTCTTGGGTGGAGACAGAAGCGTCCCCACCCCAAAATGAAAACATTGAGGCCACAGAAACGCTTACCACCCCCGTAGAAGAACAAAGAGCGGGCCTCTCGTCCGAAGAGGCCCGAGAACGGGAGAAAAGCCGACTCCACGAGTTGGAGCTGGCTCGACTTCGCTTAGATGGAGAACTAAAACTGGCAGAACAAAAGATAACCCTCGAACACTTACGGCTCCGGGAAGAACGAGAAGAGAAAAAGAGCCTGAGGGAGCTGGAAGAAAAGAGACTAGCGTACGAACATGAGCGCAATTTAAAAGAGCTAGAAATTCGACGACAAAACAAAGACCTCAGCGTCCCCGAGAACCAGAGCTCCGCTCCCCCTGCGGACCCCAAGGTCCACATTCCCAAGGACGTCGTCCGAGAATACTACAGGAACGACGATATCCAGCAATGGTTTAAGGCCTACGAGGTAGCCATGATCTCCCACCAAATCCCGCGAAAAGACTGGGGAGCCGGGTTATGGGGAAGATTCGTCAACGAAGGAAGAGATGCCCTGCTACAGCTCCCCGACCACGAGATGACATCCTACGAACACATGAAGGCCGCCCTTCTCACTCGCTATGGACTCATGCCCGAAATGTACCGGCAGCGATTTCGAGACTGTAAGAGAATCCCCGGTACCACCTGGGTGGAGTATGTGAACTTTTTTAGCCGAGCCTTCGAGGGATGGATCAAAGGCAGCCAGGTCACCACCTACGAGCAATTATTCGACCTTATTGTGTGGGAGCACCTCTCCAATAATGGTTTCGTGGAACTAAGGCAGCATCTCCTCAATAGCAAGCTGACCAAACCCCGGAAACTCGCCATCAAAGCGGATCGATGGGAGAGCACACGGGTCCCATGGAGTTCGCCAGGCGAACAGAACAGAGCCTCCCAAGGGCCCCACCGCCCACGGGGGGAGGAGGAGGCCAGGGTCGGGGCCGGGACACCTTCACGGTGCCCCCACTAGCAACCCCCCGCCCCCGGCCGGAAGAGGAAACCCTCCGACGCGACCAGGATTCCGCTCCAACGTTGTCTGCCACAAATGCCAGCGACCCGGCCACTACGCCAATGATCCAAACTGCCCGAGAAACCAGAGTCCAGTGAACCGCCAGATCACCGCCGTCGCCCTAGGAGAGGAACAGGGCGACGAAGAACAAGAAGAGTGCGAACAATACCAGCCCGAGTGGGAACCTGCCGCCATGTCCCTGGTCTGTCTATGGGAAAGGGACATGGTCCCGCGGGCCCCCATCCCCGCCAACGCGCAGAAATACAGCCAGTGGGTCACCATCAATGGACGTCAAGCGGAAGCCCTCCGTGACACAGGGGCCAGTGTGACCGCCGTCCGCTGCCATCTGGTGACCCCTGATCAAATCCTACCCAATGTACTTTGTCCAGTGCGGTCTGCGGACAACTCCGAAAGCCTGTGCCAGATGGCCCGCGTCCCCTTCGAGTGGGGGGGTGTCGGGCATGCTGAAAGTGACCATCCGAGACGATGCCCCCGTGGACTGCCTCCTGGGGAACGATCTCGAGAGCTCCCCCTGGGCAGCCGTTGAGCGAAGAGAGTGTGAGAAGTTGGCCTGGTATATAATGCTCACTAATTCTTAGTGATCACTTTGTACCATGCCAAGCAACCCTTATGATGATGGTTGTAATTCAACCTTGTAGACCAGTTATCCTAGTGGTAACGTGGACAAAGCAGTCTTAGGCTAAACTCTAAAAGGCATGTGAAGCCAGCTGTTATACCATACACAACCCCCTTGAATACCAAATGAAAGGGACACCACACAGATATATATTGAAAATATATATTTAGATTTATTAACTACAAAATCCCCTGGACTCTTTATGAGCACAGAAGCACAAGCGTTAAATCACAAGACAGTTTAAAATACACAAAAGTTGCACAATATGGATGAGCCCTAGGGGCCACCTAAACCATATACTAAGAAAGTGGTATAAGAGATACCAATAGGAAAGGGAACAGGCCTAGGGCCTTGGGAATCGCTGGAGCTATTCGAGACTAGCAGTGACTAAGTCGGGAAAGGCCCGCTGGACTCGGGTGCAGTGTTCAAAGTGCACACACTTTCCAATGTAAAGTCTATGGTGCGTAAAAAGTACACAAAGTTAGTTTAAAGGCACTTCCGCTGAACCTAGAGGAACAAAACTTAAGACACAGACCCTAGAGGTGTGTACCAGTGTAGGGACACCGGCGTTGCAATGTTACCTCACCCATAGGAAGTGGGTGCACAGGGTCGAAGTGGCGTCGGGTTTTGACACGCAGGTTCTTGGCGCTTGAAGCCGAAGATGCTGCAGGCGATGTGAAGGAGAAGTGTCCGGTGGATCCAAGGGTGGATCTGAAGTGGTGAAGACCTGAAAGCAGAGGGGACAATGTTCAAAGTCACTGACCAGTGACCACCGTGGAACCAGATTGGAACCAGGCAAAGTCGGGTGCAAACAGGTGATCAGGGGTTGCTTCTCTCTGCAGCTGCGTGGACACAAAGAGGTCAAGGACGTCCAGGAGTCGATCACGAGCTGTCCCTCAAAGGCTCTAGCTGATGGCGGTGTCGGCAACTCGATTGAAGCAAACAAGCCTTGGCTAATGCAAGCCACGGGGAAAGTAAAAAAAGGCTTATTACTCGGACCAGCAAGGTCAGAGCGGGTTCTCCTTTCTACAGGAGCGAGGGCAGGTCTGGAGCAACCAGACCCACAATGTAAATCGCAGGTTTCGTCGCCAAGATGGCCGCTGACCACGTGACAAGCGGCCGGGATGGCGAGTCGAGTGGCACAAAACAAAAGGGCCCCACGCAGATCGTGGAGATGCTGGAGGGCTGATCTTTGGTGCAAATGCTGCTCGGTTGTGGGGCTTCTTAAACCCCAAAGCACAGAGTCGAGGGTGCCTCGGGTGCTGCGCAGTCAGCGTCTCGGGGGTCTTTCAAGATGTCGGCTCCCACGTCTCTCGGTGCCTCCACGGGTCCCTTCTTTGCAGGGACTGTGGATCGGGCTGGGAGAAGTCTGGGAAGCTGGGTCTTGTCAGGCTCTGCACTCGGGCTCCGGCGGGAGGCGGCGGCAAAGCAGATGTCGAGGTGCTGGGTGATGCCTGTGTTCACAGGGTGGCCCTTCCTAGGCCACAAGGGAGATTCTCTTCAGTCTTCTGAGCAGCAGAATGTCGAAGTCCAGTCTTCTTCTGTATTTCAAGTTGATTCAGGATGATCTGCTGTGCAATGGCACTGCTCCCACTCTTATTCCAATCTGAGGGGTGGATCTCCTGCTAGGTCCCTCCCCTATGGGTAGGACCAGGAAGGGGGGTGGTTACACCCCCTTTCCTTTGTCCAGGTCTCACTGGAGCTGGGGCTGGGCTGCCCCAGAACCGGTTTGACCGGATTATGCAAGGGGAAGCCTTGTGCTCCCCAGGCACTGTCTGGTTTCTTTCAAACCTCCCGGCTACAATCCACTATCTCCTGTCTGGGGTGGTGTGACACCTCCCTGTGACAGGAAATCCTTTGTCCAGGCCTCCTCTGCTGAGTTTCGGTCAGCAGCAGGAGGTCAGACATGTGTCTGTGGCAGAAGCATCCATTTTGTGATGCTGAGGCTCTGGTTAACTTTAACCGGGGTTAAGGCTACACACATGTCGTGTCCCTCTAGAAGGGTGGAATGCTATCCCCGTCGACAGAACTGTCGAGGGGATAGTATTCCAATTCGTATGACACCTTACTCGACATGTTTTGATAAAGCCAAACCAAAGATAGCATTTAACCGCAAGGATTATAATGCACTTAAGAGTATATGGTATGGCAATATCCCGGAACAGCTTAGGGAGTGGTTCCCGACAGCTGCAGACAGGCTCAGCTCATGCTAGAGCACCATCTCACATATTTCCAAGCACTCTGCCTCCAGGATTGATGAGGCCTTCCATAGGAGTGGCTGATAGAAACATATGTGTCCAGTTTAGAGTTAGGCACAGGCATACTGTACCTAAGTAAGGGGTGATTACACCGACTTACCCCAGCTGAGTGATCAGCCAGTTGTGTCAAATATGGAGGCCAGGCCAGGGGTGGCACAATACATGCTGCAGCCCCTGGTAGGCCTTGGAAACACCTATGCCCTGGGTACCTAGGGTACACTGTTACAGGGGCTGGGCTGCCCCAGAACCGGTTTGACCGGATTATGCAAGGGGAAGCCTTGTGCTCCCCAGGCACTGTCTGGTTTCTTTCAAACCTCCCGGCTACAATCCACTATCTCCTTTCTGGGGTGGTGTGACACCTCCCTGTGACAGGAAATCCTTTGTCCAGGCCTCCTCTGCTGAGTTTCGGTCAGCAGCAGGAGGTCAGACATGTGTCTGTGGCAGAAGCATCCATTTTGTGATGCTGAGGCTCTGGTTAACTTTAACCGGGGTTAAGGCTACACACATGTCGTGTCCCTCTAGAAGGGTGGAATGCTATCCCCGTCGACA
Organism: Lissotriton vulgaris; assembly: GCF_964263255.1. NCBI lineage: Eukaryota > Metazoa > Chordata > Amphibia > Caudata > Salamandridae > Lissotriton > Lissotriton vulgaris. The sequence continues at coordinate 545,357,483 of NC_141699.1, read as the reverse complement.
GAACTGTCGAGGGGATAGTATTCCAATTCGTATGACACCTTACTCGACATGTTTTGATAAAGCCAAACCAAAGATAGCATTTAACCGCAAGGATTATAATGCACTTAAGAGTATATGGTATGGCAATATCCCGGAACAGCTTAGGGAGTGGTTCCCGACAGCTGCAGACAGGCTCAGCTCATGCTAGAGCACCATCTCACATATTTCCAAGCACTCTGCCTCCAGGATTGATGAGGCCTTCCATAGGAGTGGCTGATAGAAACATATGTGTCCAGTTTAGAGTTAGGCACAGGCATACTGTACCTAAGTAAGGGGTGATTACACCGACTTACCCCAGCTGAGTGATCAGCCAGTTGTGTCAAATATGGAGGCCAGGCCAGGGGTGGCACAATACATGCTGCAGCCCCTGGTAGGCCTTGGAAACACCTATGCCCTGGGTACCTAGGGTACACTGTTACAGGGGCCAATAAGGTGAACCAGTTCCAATTGTGTATGCACCTAAGGTACATGGAGTCCATTTTAAGGAGAGAGCAATTAGCCTGGGGCCCTGAATAGCAGGATCCCAGGCCAACTATGTCAAAAACCAGCTAAACACCAGGCAAAAAGTTTGGGGGTAACCATAGTCAGATATCCACCTTCCTACAGAGAGCACCTAGGGATGCTTGGCCTCCCTGAATGGGTCTGTGCAACGACCCGATCCATGGCCGCCCGCGCCATCCCCCTCATGGAGGAACCAGAGTGGCCCGAACCTCCTCCGCCGATCGTAGCAGAAGAAACCACACCTGAGCCTGGTCCTCCGGGGCTCGACAGCGAAGAACCTGACCAACTCCAAGACCTCCCGGAGCTGGCCCAGTGGCGCCAAGAAGGTGGCCCCACTCAGGAACAGTTCCGCCAAGAACAAAGAATGTGTCCCTCCCTCGAGGGGCTCTGAAAACAAGCCATAGCCCAGAGCGCAGGGGATGCCTCGGGGGCCCACTGGATCTACTGGGACAACGGGCTGCACTACAGTGAGCAAAAGATTGCCGAACTGGGAGCCAGCCGGGTGCTGGTGGTCCCCTTCCGATTCAGAGACTTCCTCTTGAACCTGGCACACGATGTGCCTCTTGCCCGGCACCTGGGGCAGGACAAGACGTACAGCCGCCTGGTGACCCATTTCTACTGGCCAAAAATGTGGAACGATGTAATGAACCACTGCCGGGCCTGCCCCACCTGCCAGGCCAGCGGGAAGAGTGGCCGGAAACTGAAAGTCCCCCTGCAACCCTTTCCCATCATCACCACCCCCTTTGAGTGGGTGGGAATCGACATTGTGGGGCCCCTGGAGCCCAGGACAGCGCAAGGTCACCGGTTCATACTTGTCCTGGTGGACCATGCCACCCGCTATCCCGAAGCCATCCCTCTCCGGACCGTGACAGCGCCCGTGGTGGGCCGAGCCTTGATGGGGATCTTCTCGCGGGTGGGCTTCCCCCGAGAGGTCGTCAGTGATCGGGGCACGAACTTTATCTCCAGGTACATGAAGTCCCTATGGCAACAGTGCGGGGTCACCTACAAATTTATGACCCCCTATCACCCGCAAGTAAACGGACTAGTAGAACGATTCAATCGCACCCTCAAGGGTATGATCATGGGCCTGGAGGAGCCCCTACGCCGCCAATGGGACGTGCTGCTCCCATGCCTCCTGTTTGCCTACAGGGAGGTCCCCCAGAAATCCCTGGGTTTCAGCCCCTTCGAGCTCCTGTATGGGCACCCCGTCCGGGGCCCCCTCAGCCTGGTCAAAGAAGGGTGGGAAGTGACCCCTCAGAAGACTCCCCCTGATGTATACAAGTACCTCTTGACCCTCCGGAACCAGACCCGGCGGTTCAGGGAACTCGCCAAAGCCAACCTCGAAGCCAGCCAAGAAGACATGAAGCGCTGGTATGATCAAAATGCCTCATCCATCGAGTTCGAGCCGGGACAACAGGTCTGGGTTATGTCTCCGGTCGAACCTTGCGCCCTCCAGGACAAATGGACGGGACCCTTCAAGGTGGTGGAGCGCAAGGGCCCCGTCACCTACCTGGTGGACCTGGAATCCCCCCGAAACCCTCTCCGTGTCCTACACGCCAATAGACTTAAGCCACACTTCGTACGCTCTGAACTTAGCCTCCTGATGGCTACCAACAGTGGGGCTGAGGAGGACTCCGCGTCCCTTCCCGATCTCCTGAGGAACCTCGAAAAAGACGGCTCCGTGGAAGGAGTCCACCTCTCCGATGCCTTGTCCCCAGCGCAACGCCAAGACTGCCAAGACTTGCTACACCAATTTGCCGACCTATTCTCCCTCATCCCTGGGGTCACCCCCTGGTGCCTCCACGATGTCGACACCGGAGATAGCCCCCCTATCCGGCACAGGGCGTACAGGGTACCTGATCGAGTACGCGCCTGCATCCAATCGGAGGTCTCCAAGATGCTGGCTCTAGGAGTGATCGAGCCCTCCGACAGCCCCTGGGCCAGCCCAGTCGTGCTGGTCCCCAAGGCCGCCGCCCCTGGTGTCGCCCCAGAGCTCAAATTTTGTGTGGACTATCGGGGTCTGAACCAGGACAGACGCTCACCCCATTCCCCGAGCAGATGAACTGATCGACCGCATGGGGGCCGCCCGTTACCTGAGCATCTTTGATTTGACAGCGGGCTATTGGCAGATCGCCTCACCCCCGGGGCCCAGGAGCGATCCGCCTTCTCCACCCCGGATGGCCACTACCACTTCAAGGTGATGCCCTTCGGAATGAAAAACGCACCCGCCACCTTCCAGAGGCTCATAAACAAAGTCTTGGTGGGACTGGAGGAGTTCAGCGCCGCCTATCTGGACGATATTGCCGTGTACAGCCGCCAATGGGCAGAACACCTCCAACAGCTCCGGGAGGCCCTGAACGCCCTCCGGCGGGCAGGGCTAACAATCAAGGCCAGCAAGTGCCAAATCGGCCAAGGGTCCGTGACCTACCTGGGGCACCAGGTGGGAAGTGGCCTGGTGGCCCCTCTCCAACTCAAGATCGCCGCCATTCAGGCGTGGGAGCCCCCAGTAACACAAACAGAGGTCCGAGCCTTCCTGGGGCTCACCGGATACTACCGGCGCTTCGTAAAAGACTATGGCAGCATTGTGGGGCCCCTCACAGAACTCACGTCCAAAAAGAACTCCCCGAAAGTACACTGGACTCCTGAGTGTCAGGCTGCCTTTGAGAAACTCAAATCCGCCATGTGCACCGCCCCGTGCTCCAAGCCCCCGACTACAGCCAAGAATTCATAGTACAGACGGATGCTTCCGACCATGGCATTGGGGCCGTCCTCTCCCAACTCAACACCGAGGGAGTTGACCAGCCAGTGGCCTTCATCAGCCGACGCCTGTTGGCCCGAGAACAGCGCTGGAGCACCATCGAGCGGGAGGCCTTCGCCATGGTGTGGGCCCTCAAGAAGCTCAGGCCCTATCTCTTCGGTACCCACTTCCGGGTGCAAACAGACCACCGACCTCTTCAATGGCTAATGCAGATGCGGGGAGAGAATCTGAAGCTGTTACGTTGGTCCATCTCCCTGCAAGGGATGGACTTCACTGTGGAGCATCGCCCAGGCCAAGACCACGCCAACGCAGACGGCCTGTCCCGCTTCTTCCGCCTCGGCGAGGAGATTACCCAAGAGGATGGGTGACTCTCCCTGCCTTCAGCTGGGGGGGACGCATGTTGGACAGGCCTTGTGGCATGCCCGACTCCTCCCCGCATGGCGGGTCGCAGACCCCTACTACCCCTGTCCCTCGGACAAGAACAACACCTGCAGCCAGCCGGGTCGACACCCAGCTCTTCCCCGACAGAATATTGGCTAATAATCATAACATTCTCGGCTGGCCCGGGTCCCCTCCCGAACCACGGTCCCCGGCCCAGCCGCCATCTTGGACCCTCCACGACCAGGCCTCGTGGCCTCGGGTCGACCTCAGCCCCAGGCCTAGCCCAGCCCCGACATCGAGGCACCACCATCCACCCAGGGGGTGAAGAGACCACTTGGCGGGTCAATGGGAGAAGGAGTGTCGATGGCTCCCCTCCGCCAGGTTTCGATCGCCCCCCAGCCTCCCTGGGCGCTGGCTCCACCCCCCTGCTGGGTGTCTGGACTCCCTCATCCCGGACCTCCCGACCTCCAAGTGCGAGGGTCCGGACATCAAAGGGCGCCAGACCTATAACTGGGGCAGCTCCAGAGCAGGAAGGAGTTGTATCCTGGAGTCGAGAGACACCGAGACAAACTCATCCTTGGAGGCCTGCTGGCGCTGCCGCGGCTCCTCTTCGTGAACCCTCTTGAAGGCCTGCTGGCGCTGCCGCGGCTCATCCTCGTCGTGAACCATCTTGAAGGCCTGCTGGCGCTGCCGCGGCTCATCTTCTTCGTGAACCATCTTGAAGGCCTGCTGGCGCTGCCGCGGCTCATTCTCTTCGTGAACCATCTTGAAGGCCTGCTGGCGCTGCCGCGGCTCATCCTCTTCGTGAACTATCCGTGAAGGCCTGCTGGCGCTGCCGCGGCCCCTACTTGCGAACACACCAGCTCGAGGATTGTGAGCTCCACACCCGCTATCCCTGTACCTGTCCGGTACTGAGACTGTCCCGCTACCCCCTTCCCTAAAGAGACTAGAATTGACAGGATCCCCGTATCCTGGTCCTGCTGTATCGTCAAGCTACCTTGCCTAAGAATACATATAAAAGTGTACAGAACTTATCTTGGTGTGGTGTCTATCTGTGGGGGGGAAGTTGCTCGTCTGTACGATTGAAGGAGAGGGCCCTCGCCAGGAGACCTCTCCCCCCTTTCTCGGCCGACCCTCCGGGTCCCCGTCTAACAACTACCCTCTACCCAATATTAGTGAAATGTTCTGTTCTCTAAATGGTGCTAAACTCTTTTAGCTTCCCTTGATGTAGCCTCAGTCTACCACCAGGTGAAGCTACATCCCTTGTCACAAGACCTCACTGAATTCGTTACGCCCTTTGGAACTTTCAAATTTGTGAGGATGCCCTTTGGGCTCATTTCTGCGGCCTCTGTATTCCAGAGAGTCATGGAGCGGGTGTTAAAGGGCATTGATGGTGTAAGGATTTATCAGGATGACGTGTTGGTTTTTGGAACAAGTGTGATTGAACATAACAACAGGGTGAGGGAAGTGTTGGGAAGAGTGCATGATGCTGGGCTTACTTTAAGATCTGACAAGTGTTGCTTCAATGTAGATGAGATAGAGTACCTTGGTCATTAACTAACTTCTAAGGGTTTTAAGCCGAAAAAGTCGCTGATGGACACCATTTCTAACTTGGAAACACCACAGGATAAAGGCGAACTAGTAAGGTTCTTAGGGATGACAGAATTTTATCACAAATTCATTCCGAATTTCGCCAATGTTTCTGTGCACTTAAGAAACCTTTTAAAAAAAGGTAGTGAATTTGCTTGGTGCAGTGAATGCAATAGGGAATTTTCTAATCTCAAGAATTTGTTAAATAAGGCCCCTGATTTGAGTAGTTTTGACCCGAAAGAAGAGTTGTACTGGATGACTGATGCCAACTCAAAAGGTCTCGGAGCGGTATTGTTACAAAGAGGTAAGGAGAAAGATAGGGCAATTTTGTTTCTTTCAAGGCCTTTGAGAGATGCTGAATTTAATTATTCAGTCATCGAAAGAGAGGCGCTAGCCATATTTTGGGCTATACGCAAGTTGCGTACGTTTTTGTGGGGCAGCACATTTTCTGTATTGACAGATCACAAACCCTTGAAAGAAGTTTTCTTAAAAAAAGGAATTGATTTGGTCTCTCACCGCATTAGGAAATGGGTAGTAGCTTTGCAGGAATTTGAGTTTTCGGTTGAGTATCTTCCTGGTGCTAACAATAAGCTGGCTGACTGTTTATCCAGATTGGCTGATGTTGCAAATGATGCTGAGGATTCACAGGTAAAGGATGGTGGTGACTGGTTTGATGGTGATGAACTTGGTGAAATAGTTAATGTCTGTCTGGTTAGGGAAGTTATAATCTCAGAAAGCTTGTGGAAGGGGTCAACTAGTAAGGATCAAGTCTTGCAGAAAGTCATTTCAATGGTGTTGGGGCAGTGGTGTGACAAAGTTGATTGCAGTGATGATTTAAAAGGGTTCTGGCAGGTAAAAGATGAACTTGCTGTGGCGTATGGTATTCTTTTAAGGGGTAGTAAATTAGTGCCACCTCAAGATCTGAGAAAAAATCTTCTGGAACATGCTCACTCTAGTCACATGGGCATTGTGAAGACTAAGGAGAGATTGAGGGAGGCATACTGGTGGCCTGGTGTAGATGCGCATGTGAACAGAGTGGTTAGGGAATGTGCAGATTGTGCCAGGAGTGATAAAATTCTGAAGTGCAGGGTTCAGCCTATGATAAAGAGAGAGGTCTCTCAAGGACCGTGGTGTGATGTCTCCATTGATATTTTAGGTCCAGTAAGAAGAAATGCTTCGGATAGGTATATTTTGGTGTGCATGGATATGTATTCGCGCTGGCCAGAAATTAAAATAGTAAACTCTGTGGAGTCTAAGGTTGTTATTGATTTCCTAGATGAGCTATTTGAAAGAGAAGGTTTTCCTTCTTCATTGTTGTCTGATAATTGGGTTCAATTTACCTCTAAAATTTTTGAGGATTTTTTATCAAAGAGGGGTATTAGACATAAAAAGGCAGCGCTGTACCATCCGGAGTGCAATGGTTTGGTTGAAAGGTTTGTGAAGGTTTTGAAGGAGTGTTTGCAGCAAGCAGTGGTGTCTGGTTGTGATTGGGAGCATGCTGTAAAGAAAAAAGTAAGGGAGTATAGATTTACACTGCACTCTTCAACGGGTGTTTCACCGTTTAGACTGTTTAAAGGTAGGATGCCTAATGTGGAAATTTATCCCTCATGGGTTTTAGCCAAAAGGAGGTTGGTTGATAAGAATGTGGATGGTGTTCAGGGTTGGAGATAAAAAGAACAAGAAGTCCTGAACAAACGTAAAAATTGGTTTGATTCTCGTCATGCCACAAAGAAGACTGTAATATCAGTTGGGGATTGGATTAAGATTAAATCGCCCCGCTTGAATCCGGGTATTTCCAAGTTTAGCAAACCCTACAGGGTTATAAAAGTGTTCAAGAATGCAGTAAAAACTAACGATCATAGGGTATGGAATTTAAACAGGGTTTCTAAGTGCCTACCTGCTGAAATGTCTTCTCATGAAATACCTGATGCTTTGCCTATGGTGGATGTCTCTACTAGGCCAAATAGAGTAATTAGGCGTCCTCAAAAGTTACAAGAATATGTGTAGCTCAAATTTACCTTTCTGTTCATTATAATGTTTTCTTACTTCTTATTTTTGTTCTGTTTTTTGTTTTGTTTATTTGTTTGTTTATTAGGAGGAAGATAGTGTAATGTCTTAGTCTTGTTATTAAGCTTGTGTTTTGCTTTGAGTTCTGTTGGATCTTAGAATCCTGTGTTGCTAAGCTGTACAGTGCTGCTGTCATTATTCAGTTGCCTGCTCTTGGAGTTGGATGGGGTCTTTGTATCTACCTACTTAATAAATACTTCAAATATCATCAACTTAGGCCTGGTTGGATTTTGTGAAGGCTGATCTTACACACCACCTCTTTCCGGACCTTCAAAACTGATCTTATAACTCTCCTGCTCCAAAGGCACTTCCTGGAATAATTCAACCCATTTCTTGACCCTTACCGCTGTCTAGTCATCGAATGGGGTCAACTTTGTAAATATGTATTTTACTCCTGTTTTAACCTAGCGCTGACACCTTATTATTATTTACATTATAAATATGCAAATAGTTAGAGTTGGAAATGCGTATATGTAACTTGTTAGCGTGCTCAGTCTTTCTTGTGTACCTTTGTAACTATATATATGTAACTTGGCGTGTTTAGTCTATCTTCAGTACCTTATGTAACTTACCTGGTTCTTTTGTAAAGCGCTTTAACACCTTTGGGTAAAGTTCGCGCTATATAAAACTGCATTGAATAAAAATTAAAATAAATAAAATAAGAAAGGGGTTCACAGGAATGCCAGGCAAAAGCAATTCGTCTCCCCACAACCATCTCTCATTTGTCCCCAACATTCCACACTCCAGAATAAAATCTTACCAATTCTATTATGGAACATCACAAACCATCCGTTCCATTACAATACACAAATCACTACAAATAGAGTCTTTCTGTGCCTTTTCACGCATTCCATAACAGATTTCAGTGAAGCGCAGGCAAAAACATACGGCAGCTGCGGCGCTTTCAGGGAGGCATACACAGACGGGCAGGCACATAGAGTTAGAAGCGGTATTTCTAAGCTTCCCTCTGACGTCGGAAAGGCACAAACAGACAGGGGTGCACAAACAGTTAGAAGACTTGGTAATGTAGGTGGGCGGGGAAACGGAGGCCGATTTCTGCCTGGTCCTAATATGGAGACTATCAACTCAGCTCGAATAATAGGGTGAGACGCGCGCGCCCGAGAGGAGGCGCCTCGGTTCATCGCTGTCTCCTCCTCACCAGCGCGCCTGCGCGCGGAGTGGTCTGAACGCAGCTGGCGTAGACAAAGGGAGACGCACATGCGCAGAACGCTGAAAAGGAAGCAGCTCGAGGAGGGTAAGTCAGAGATATCCACTTGAAAAATATTTACCTTTTGCTGAAAGGACGCAGAAAGCAGATCCTTTCACTACTGCCCCTAAGCCTCAGAAGTGAATTCAGAGCCCAGCGATTCTATTCTCAACAGTTTGGAGTCGGTCCATGAACCCACATGTACTCGGCAACCCGGCGATCCTATTCGCAGCATTCTTAGACGTGGACATTTACAACCAGCTCCCCCCCGGGCCATAGACCTGAATAATTATGCCTGCCTTAATGCCACCGGCCAGTAGGCTTACAGTCCAGCCTGGCATGCCTCTGACGGCTCCTCCAACGGGACAATCTAGAACACTCAGCGAACTCGACAACACAGAGAAGACTCCCAAGCCCCCACACCTTAAAACCACGCATGAGGCATGGAAGCCCATAGAGGCCCAAATTCACTCATATGCGCCTTCGCACCTCTGACTCTCGAAATCATGTGAGCATGGAGCCTCCCATAAAACTCCTGCCCAATTTCATAGGCATTGTTCAGCGATGTCTTGGGGAGGGAAGAGCAGGTCCTGTTAACTGTTAAGAGTTTACAGTCTGGTATTTTGTTTAGTCGTTTAGGGAGCGTTCTGTTTAGTCGCCCAATATTCCTCATATAAAACTGTGACCACATTTTCAGAAGAAACAAGCATTTGCAATGCAGTAGGTCTTACATTTACGCGAGTTTGTTATTGGCATTGTAAATGACAATGCCTTTTATTTACGTTTTAAAAACCAAAACATAAATAAAAGGCATTGTCATTTACAATGCCAATTGGTCAAATTCACATAAATGCGGTACCTATTGCATTGCAAATGCTTGTTTCGAGGATACAGTGAGGGTTGAGCCCCTTCTTTTATGGCTTAAGATTTCACTGTCTCCCCCTACTACATTCTCCAGACCAGTTCTCAAAGACTGTATGGTGTTAGATAGAATGCACTCCACCCCCTGGTTACTTTAAGTTCAGAGACTTTTCACCCATCCTTCTTTTTTTAGATGTACAGAGTTTTATATAGCACAAACTTGACCTGAAGGTACCAGAGCGCTTTACATAGCACCAGTTGTGTTACATAAGGACATATTAATATTTTGTTAGGCACGGGGTGATTCACAGGAGGTGATTCACAGGATGTTCAGCGTCATTGCCGAGACTCGAACCCAGATCCCAAGTCGACACCCCTAGCCGTTAGGCCAACTCCTCTCCCCATCTTGGCATCTCACATTTGTTTAATTTCCCGAATGAGATCAATAACAGTTCAAAGAGATCGATGAAGGCCTCCTTGATTGCAAACTTAAGAAGGATGTTAGATTTAAAATAGTCAACCTATGAATTTGGTCTGTGATACCTCAAAAGTAAACCTGAAGAAGAAATGGAACCATATGTATTATGGATATTATAACATAACATGTATTTCTAAAGCGCATGTTCACATCAGAAAGGTATCTTGGCGCTGAATAACAGACTTTATTGTTACTCAGGGTACTCATTTTATCAACTTCAGAAGGATGAAAGGCTGAGTGGACCCGCCAGGTTTTGAACGTGTGACCATGAGGTCAAACACAGGCCCTCACAGTGGGCGCATTAGTCCACTAAGCCACACTCAAACCATGAACATAGATTTTATCGAAACCGTTTCACATTTGGCACTGTGCACTTTCATGCAACCTCCCCAGCAGGGTACCTGGTTTTCTTCATTACCTGCTGTCCGTGTGATCTCTTGCACCTTTTATGTTTTTTTGTGGCTTTCATATCAGACGAGGCATCAAGTTTAACATCCTGTTTGTGTTCAGTCTGCCACAGATCTGATGTATCAACCTACCAATACCTACAGTGCCTTGATGCGCAGTTTATCTGTTGTTAGTTATGTCCAACAGCTCTTAGGATGAAAACTGCTAAACATGTTTAGACTTTGTAAATGTGTAAATGTTCATGTATTTATATAGCGCAAATCACCGACCCAGTATCTAAGCGCTTGCTTAGGGAACCCGTCCTGGTATTCCCCTGTGAGATAACCCCGGCAGGGTATCCACAAGGTGAAAGCCAGGCATCCCATCGCGAGGGGCCGTTGTGGAGATTAAGCAAGCTATTGCCCAGAGTCGCAGAGTGTGAACCCGTGAATCGAGTAGGCACGGGAGCGAGAATTGTCGAGCCCGTGGACATTTTAGGACTCAAGACCCGCCGAGCCGGGAATTGAACCCTGGTCCTGGGGTGACCTCTGCTTCCAGGTCTGCCTCGAGGTCTGCCTCCTCTAACCAGTGAGCCACACTTCTCCACTTCTTCTTCTCACTTTTGTAGAGCTTACCATCCTTTAGCTACATATTACTTGGCAGTTATTGTTCATCTTTTTACTCTTTCTATTTTTTAATATGCTTTTTTATTGATTTTTGTTTAGTTGTCATGACGAAATGCGATAAGGCTATGTATTTTGTACATTTGTACTTTTGATAGATGTATGTTTCTTGCCTTTTCTTCAGGATTGTTGACCATTTGAATTTTTATTTTTTGTTTCGATGTGTTTTTTAAGTCCTTTTTATGGCTCTAGCTGAATAAAAGCTTTTGACTGACTCAAGACTACAATTCCCAGAATGCTCAGTATGGTAAATGACAGGCCCCTGACACCTTAAGCCTGTTGTCAGAGCCAGGACGTGTTTACCCCAAATGAGTGTGTTGGGTCTGAGAGGGGAGGGGTATACCCTCTCCACCAGGGCCGGCTTTAGAGCTGGTGGCACGACAATTTTTTTTGGCGTTCCCACACCCCATGACCGCCTCCTGTGATTCTCTCACTACCACCAGGCAAAAGTGCACCTCATCTCTCCAATCATAAGTTATTGCTAAAAACAGCCCCCCCCCTCTGAGGGCAGCGCCCCCTCCACAGGTCAGCGCCCAGTGCGGCCGCACCCGTCGCACTGCCCTTAAGCTGGCCCTGCCCTCCACTGACCCCCATCAGGCCACCACTGCCCAGGCCCAATACCAAGTGATCTGTGCTGAGTGGGGTCAGAGGGCACACTTGGGGGCCTACAGGGGTTCAGTGCCCTCCCTCTGGTACGGGAGGGGGGCTTTAGATGAATCCTCCAGGTACCCCTCAACCCTCCTGTGCATGGAAGGAGTCTCTCTGTCTTGAGTGAGTTGTGTTGAGTGGGGTCAGAGGGTATGGCACGCCTTAGTGCTTGTCCCCTCTCAGGTCTGTGGAAATGGGGGCTCCTCTGACTGCCCCCCCTTCCTGCCAGTGTAAGGGGCGTTGAGTGAAGCATGGCTCTCTGTGTGCCCTCACATCACACACTCCCCATCTCTAATCCACTGCACTGGGGCTTGTGCTAGGATAGAACAGTTGGTTAACCTGCCTGCGGCAGAGATCAGTGACCGGTCTCCCAGCGTGAAACCATCAAACCACGACCGGGCAGAGGAGGCCTTTGGGTGAGATAGAACAGTGGGTTAACGTCCCTGCTGTAAAGAGATGTATTTACGTACTTTATATATCTCGGGACACGGCACCCTCGATTTCAAAGCGCTTTCCATACCAGGAGCCATACACGAGCTGTGTGCAGATCACTGCAGTGTATGGCTGACCCCCTGCATCAGTGTACTGAGGAAGATGAAGCCAAGCGGAGAAACTGTAAAAAAGATAAACGTCTATGGATCAAGATATTTGTAAGGCTGAGGGGGTCAGAGGTCAAGATCGACAAGAGGGGATTGGTGCAGCAAAGCTAAGAGAGCTGCTGCCCTGCAGCGCAATGTGCTTCGTGATGCTACAGGAGGACAAGTCACAGGGGAAGAGACAGGGCGGTGGGTGGGCATGCTCTGAACAGGGGTGGCGGGTCCCATAGGTGCCCACTAGTCCCCACCCTGTCACTGGGACAGCACCTCCTTGCTGTGGATGACGGTCCTTCTTCTATTGCAATGCTTTCTCAGAGCCCCAGGGGGCAAGAAAACCATTTCAGGCTCAAGGCCCTCAACCCCGAGTCTGGTGGCGGATGAGGCCTCCTGAGATGTCTCAAGTGGACGTGGCCTGAGGTAGGTCAGAGGGCACCTCCCATGATTAGGTCCCTATGTTAGCAGTGTCGTGGCTGCTGCCCACCCAGGGCTGATTGCTGGTCCCCGTCCGACCCTGGTGCCTTTGCATGGGAGCTGCCCACTTCTAGGCACTGTATTGTGCTGACATTTATCGAGGACTGTCTCTGCTGGGACCTGCAGCATTGGAGACCCTGGCTCCATTCATGAACACTCATTTTCAAAGAAATAAGTCTAGCTTTTGTGAGCGTTTAAGCGATTGGCATTGTTAATGACAATGCCTTTTGTTTGTATTTTAAATCAAATGCATATATAAAGGCATTGTTATTTTTAATGCCAATAGCTCAAACTCTCGCAAATGCGAGATTACTTTAATGTTGGCCACGCCCACATTATTTAGACGCTGCTCACGGTATTCAGGTTACAGTGAGCAGCGTCTAAACAAAGGGGCACGGACAATATTAAAGTCACACCAAGTAAAAATACATTAAGAAACGTTGCCCTTGGCCGCTGAAGTGAAAGTGGTCTGCGCTATTCATTTAAAAAAGCACGGCCGCTATTATAAAAGCTGCTGCCTGTAAGATATTTAATTAAATAAGCGCGGGCGCTAAATTGAAAGCGGAGCGTGCCGTAAATTAATTAAGTGCAGCTGCTATAGTTAAAGCGGACCGCGAAGTAAATTAAATAAATACAGTAGTAGGCCGGCTGCTATGTAGTGTGTGGAATAGGGAAAGAGCATTAAGGAAAATAGTGCTCACCAACTTATAAAGCAGAGCATGTAACAACACCAGTAAAAGGTCCAGTCCTTATAGGCGGTAATTAAAGGAGACAAGGCGGGACTAAGAAGCCTCCTAATGAATCGGAAGCCAGCATTCATGAAGGACAATGGCACAAGCCAATTAAAAATATGGGCGGAGAGTGGGCAAGGCTTCTATTGCATACCCTAATACAGCATGCCTCGCAGAGTGACAGTGCATGTGCGCTATCGCTAGGCTCGACCTAAAAAATGGGACGGCAGTAGACACAGAAATAGTACTACATGCAGACACTTTTATGTAAATATTTACATCCTATTTCGAATATATATATATATATATGTATGTATGTATGTGTATATATATATATATATATATATATATATATATATATATACACACCATCCCACTCCTGCAAGGAAGAAGGCACGTACTCGAGGAAGTTTTGCATGTGGCCTTCTTTTTTTTTTTTCTGGGTCCCACTCGACCTCGTAGTAAAAAGAGACGCGTTTCAGCTTCACTGAAGCCTTTGTCAATCAAATTGCTGCCATACATCTGGGAGTATATATAGCCCTTCCTCCTTCATAGACATTAAAGGAATACTAGTTTGAATAACTATTCTCATTGAAATCAAAAAACAAGCGTCGGAAAAAGTCTAAATTTTTGTAATGTATCAAGGGCCTCCTGGTAAGGATAAAGATCCTGGGTCAGGGAAAAGGTACAATGCGAAGGTATCAACCCAGGCTAACTTGCAAAGAGACAACACTAGCTATGTTCAGAAGGATTCTGTTCAGAATTAAGCATAAACTATAACACAACAGTAATATTGATATCAAAAGGTTTTTTAATTAAAAGAAGATGATTTTACATTTGTATCTTGTATACATGATGAATTGATGCAATAAAACAGATATTTTTAAGAATAAAACATATAGGTTAAAAACACTCAAGGGACGGTATTGTTGTCCTATATATTATTATTGCTGCGGCTGTAGTCTGTCAACGCGTTTCGACACGTCGTGGTGTCTTCATCAGGACAAATTATTTTGCAGCCAATTTCTCTAAAAAGAACAGGACATTTTTAGTTCTTGTTCGTACATAAAAGAAGAAGTGTTATAGTGCATATTCATATTCTGTTTTACTTATAGCAAAAAAACTTTCAGTTGAATTATTGATTTTCGTTCATATTTTTGGAGCTGCAAACATCTCTTTATACATAGCTTAGTGTGAGAATTATACAAAGGATACTCCACTGGAGGTACCTAAAGAAAGGCGAGAGGGAGAGAGGTCCTGACAGAGTTTAAGAACATATTACATTTGTTAAATTATTGACGTCGGTAGGGGGATATTTTTCTCATATAGAATTATTTCTTTACATTTGATACATTTAATAAAACTTTGTTGGTCACATTTTGTTGATCACATTTCAGTCAATAAATAACATGTAGTTGCATTAGTGTTTTACAACATATTCCGGACCTCAGAGTCTTAATCATAGGTTCTCATCTTTGGCTCATTCAGGGAAGCAAATTAGAAATTGAAGGAGTAAGAAAGAGAGAATAAAGATTCCAAAGATACAAGAACATAATTCTATTCTTCAAATGGCTGGTATATCTCGTAAAGCACAACTATCCAAGGCACCTTTAAATACTTTTATTGTGGTATGTGAAATCTGAAAAGACACAAAATGTATTTCTGAATCTTTCATCTCTTTGTATTTTATCATGGTGAAGTTAGACTCCTAATTTGCATAGTCGCGATGTACATTTTGTGTCTTTTCAGATTTCACATACCGCAATAAAAGTATTTAAAGGTGCCTCACTCTTCGTGTACCAACATGAAGAACTAAAGATCTTTTAAAAAAAAAGTCACACCAGGTAAAAAAAGGATACTAAAGATAGAACTCGATATTAGAATTAAATCTTTAAATGAAGAATGATAATGAAAAGTTAGGGAATACCAAAGTATGGACAAATAAGTAAATGAATAGATAAATTCTAGGATAGTTGTGCTTTACGAGATATACCAGCCATTTGAAAACACTAATGCAACTACATGTTATTTATTGACTGAAATGTGATCAACAAAATGTGACCAACAAAGTTTTATTAAATGTATCAAATGTAAAGAAATAATTCTATATGAGAAAAATATCCCCCTACCGACGTCAATAATTTAACAAATGTAATATGTTCTTAAACTCTGTCAGGACCTCTCTCCCTCTCGCCTTTCTTTAGGTACCTACAGTGGAGTATCCTTTGTATAATTCTCACACTAAGCTATGTATAAAGAGATGTTTGTAGCTCAAAAAATATGAACGAAAATCAATAATTCAACTGAAAGTTTTTTTGCTATAAGTAAACAGAATATGAATATGCACTATAACACTTCTTCTTTTATGTACGAACAAGAACTAAAAATGTCCTGTTCTTTTTAGAGAAATTGGCTGCAAAATAATTTGTCCTGATGAAAACACCACGACGTGTCGAAACGCGTTGACAGACTACAGCCGCAGCAATAATAATATATAGGACAACAATACCGTCCCTTGAGTGTTTTTAACCTATATGTTTTATTCTTAAAAATATCTGTTTTATTGCATCAATTCATCATGTATACAAGATACAAATGTAAAATCATCTTCTTTTAATTAAAAAAACTTTTTGATATCAATATTACTGTAGTGTTATAGTTTATGCTTAATTCTGAACAGAATCCTTCTGAACATAGCTAGTGTTGTCTCTTTGCAAGTTAGCCTGGGAAAAAGTCTAAAGCCAGTAATAACACATCATAATACAGTGAGTATTGAGCAATTATATGTTAAATTCGATTACTGCATAATGCATCAACAGCATGTGTTCATCACAATAGGCCATGTTACAATTCCAAGCATGTGCGCAGATAAGTTTCATCACAAGCCTGCAGGGGGAATATCTATGGCCTCATTAGCATATGACAACGACAATTTCTCTTTAAAAAGTTGCCCTTCACATAGTAAAACAGCAACATGATATGGTACACATGCATAAAACTCGTGCTGCCTTTGTTTTGAAATGAAAATGGAGACGTGTTTGCGCAAGTGCAGTTCTTTCAAACAATGACAAACAACCGGCATACAATCTGTGGACTGGAAACGTGAAAGATAGTCTTAGGGTGCCCACACATGAACTCTGTAGTGTGATATATCACACACATCCCGCAATAATTGTTTGCTGTCATTCCACAGAGTTGAATTTAATCAATTGTGTGATATACAGCATTACTCCCAGAGACCGTTTACAACTCCCATAGTTCAGTGTGTGAGTATATATAGCCAAAGAACCAAATCTTCACCACTCCATATCCACAGAGCCAGAAACGGAACAGACACCAATTTTCCTTTGTGCAGTATTTTATTCAGTGCATTCCGCCATGACGCGTTCCAGCCCCTAGAGGCCTTGATCACATGACGTACTGGTGTTTCCTTTCATAGTTAAAGTGACAGTGCATAAAAACAATAGAAAACAGACTCTCAGTCTGTTTTTGCACAGCAGTATTTACACCAATTAGACAATTTTCATATTCCTCCACAGAACCCAACATTGCTAGGCATTCATCAATCGGTATCCAGGACATGAGTGTCCAATTGCATGTCAAAATATATTGTAATGACGACACCGGAAACCCACCCCTTTTAGTCATGGCCTTGATTGGATCCCAAACTTAACTCTCATCATATTTTATCATATATCAGCACCCCTATGTCTTAGGTCATGCCCCATTTGGCAATATATATCAGTACATAAACGAATAAATACATAAATGTATTAATAGATAAATATATAAATAAATACATATTTATGATGGTAAAGATAACTCTCCACTTAGGCCTAATCCTTGACCCTAGTGCAAATATCGCATGCAGTTAGTGCAAAGGACGCTTTTTTATTTGTGCAAACTTGCAAATGAACTGATATATACTTGTAAACTTGCCTACATTAGAGACTAATAGGAACCAAACAATATTATCCATTATGCCTGCCATTATTGCTGAATGCTGAGCCAGGGAACAACCGCAGTATTGTAAACATAATACTAAAAGGTGACTAGTGCTGTAAAGTGCATATTAATGATGGTCCTTCGGTTGACCCTCAACCTTAGGAGACAAATTAAAACCAAAATTTATAATTTTTATATAAAGTTCAATGGTCAGCATAGGGACTGTACATCTTGGTTATCCTATGTCACCCAGTTTGGAAACAACAAAGTGGGTAAAGGAGGCCTAATGCTGCAAAGGTTTAAATCCGAAATAGGTTCTTACATTTTTCAAGTCTGAAATGTAATAAAACCTAACTATATACAGTTAAAAAAATAGTTGATGAGAAAATTATTTAATTCTACACAGATTGTTCTTAGAGCCATGTGTGCAAGTCCTCTGTTGTATTCAATCCATTTGGAATTTTACAATCCAACTCTAAAATGTATTTTGTCTCCAAGCGTCTGAGAATTGCTTCCCTATCCCCTCCACGCTTGGGGCAAGGAACATTGTCTTTCACAAAGAACTTCAGATGTTCCAAATTATTTGAATGTACTTCCTTGAAATGTCTTGCGACAGGATAGGACTCGTCTGAGTTGATGATGGCCCTTAGGAGCTGGAGCACTCTCTTGTAAACCTGCAGTTTAGTGCTTCCCACATACTGCAGGCCACAAGAGCACTCCAGCACATATATTGCATACTCAGACTTGCAAGACAGCCACTTAGGAAAATAGTGCTCACCATCTTATAAAGCAGAGCATGTAACAGTACCAATAAAAGGTCCAGTCCTTATGAGCGGTAACTAAAGGAGACAATGGGGGACTAACACGCCTCCTAATGAATCGGAAGCCAACGTTCAAGAAGGACAAGGGCACAAGCCAATTAAAAATATGGGCTGAGAGTGGGCAATGCTTCTATTGCATACCCTAATACAGCATGCCTCGCAGAGTGACAGTGCATGTGCGCTATCGCTAGGCTCGACCTAAAAAATGGGACGGCAGTAGACACAGAAATAGTACTACATGTAGACACTTTTATGTAAGTATTTACATCCTATTTCGTGTGTGTGTGTGTGTGTGTGTGTGTGCGTGTGTGCGTGCGTGTGCGTGTGCGTGTGTGTGTGTGTGTGTGTGTGTGTCTGTCTGTCTGCAATACCTCGCAGCGTTCCACCACTCGGGTGAAATACAAGGCATGGACCAACTTCGTTGCAGCATTCAGTTTATTTACCCAATAAACAGTTAGTCATGACGCGTTTCGACCGTCCCTGCGGCCTTGGTCACATGACAATGCAATATGCTCAGCCCATTTTAAAGTGCAAGTGCATCACATGTCCAAATGGAAATAGACAGAATACTTTCTGTATGAATACATTTATAAAAGTCAAGTTCACTGTCTCATTTCTATCCGTGTAAATACGAAAACTTGATTACACAAAAGCCAGTTAATAAATCGCTTCAATTGTGAATTGTATATTTCGGACAAAAACAACAGTTTTTTCAAATCGAATTTGTACTGTCAGCTTGAATGCTTATTCCATGTTCCAAAATATAATCCATATTTTTTTTGAAAATCTGTTTATTAGCATAGTAGTTGGAGCAGTTACATACATATTCGGGCACATTAGTAATCAGGATGTCACATGCATAAACTTGCTCAGTACTTACAAGTACATAGTATCATTGATTTTTCGTTTTTGTCTGGAACCATGTTAACTTAACAATCCCATATCGTTCCTGAACCCTCCCCCCACCCTCTAGCATCCCTCCCGACACTCTTTCAATATGCGTATAACTGTAATATTTACATCTGGGTCACCCATGACACCGTAAAATGCAGCTTTATCTATACACACAGGCAGGCTGGGGTAGAATTGTCGATGGTACGGGGTTCCTCGTACCTCATCACAGTGCACCACAGTCCGTGCCGATACATGGAATGTCTAGGAGAGCTGAACACGTTTATCCTATATGTAGCGAGTCATTTGTATCCCCATCGTCCCCATCATCCCCAACTTCGAAAGTTCCCACTATGGCAAACCAATCCAGTGAAATCAGTGTTTTCCTGAGACCTCTGTGTTCCTCTTGCTGCAGCGCTTCGCCTTCTGCCTTGCCCCATCGTATTACCTCTGCTTTCCATAAATCCGGGTCGGGTGGTTTGGATGACTTCCACCTCATCGTGATTGCTCGCTTCGCTAGTAATAGGGCCATGTCTGTAAAACGTGTCGCTACGGTTCTTGTGCGTGTGACGGTCCCAACCCTAACAGTGTATATTCTAGGGTGAGTGGTTGGGACAGGGTGCCAGCTCTCTCAAGCGAGTCATTGATGGTGGTCCAGTAATAACCCAACTTAGGGCATTGCCATAGCATATGTATTAGTGATGCGTCGTTAGTGTCACACCGGGGGCAGTTACCATTCGCATCAGGGAACATCATGTGTATGCGATGCGGGGTCAGGTAGGCTCTATGTAGCAACATCAGTTGAATAAACTTAAACTTGGGGTTTCTAGCTACCTTCTTGGGAAACTGAAGGATGCGCTCCCACTCTTTGTCTCTCAGTGGCCTCCCAATATCTCCTTCCCATGCTGCCCTGAGAGGTGACAGAGAGATCGCCCTCCCCGTTTTGATGCTAGCAGTGAGCCATTTGGTCAGGTGGCCGCCCGTGCCCATGAGGTAGTGCATTGTTATTAAGGGGTTTATATCTGGCTCTTGTCCCTCAGGTGACCACTTGTGTGTTATATAATGGCGAAGGCCTGCGTGTAAAAGGAATGAGCCCCTAGGAACACCACGTGCGGCCCTGAAGTCTTCAACGGACAATAGGCGCCCCTCTACGAACAGGTCACCCACATGCGACACTCCTGCGTCATGCCAGGGCATCAGTTTGTTCGTCGTAAGTGTTCCAGAGCCCAGCGGGATACCTAAGAGCGGGATCGTGGGGGCGTAAGATGTCGTGGGGGACGCGTACTTTAATGCCTTCCGCCAATATGTCACCGCCAGCCGGAGGAGCGGTGGGACGTCTCTCGGCAGATCCGATCGGGGTAAAAGCAATGTGTGTACTCCCCCTTTTGCATGTTCATCCTCCGACATGTTGATCTCGTGTAGGTTGCGACCTGCCAACCAGTAGGCCAGCCATTGTAGCTGGCACGCATAGTTATAAGCCCTAAAGTCCGGTAGGCCCATTCCACCGGAGCCAGAGGGGAGTTGTAGTTTAGTGAGGCCTATGCGTCTGCGCCCGTGTCCCCATACAAGTTCCGTGAGTAGTGTGTCGAGATTTTTAAATGTCGCTGCTGGGATCAGGAATGGCAGGTTGGTGAAGTGGTAAATGAAGCGAGGGAGCATCACCATCTTAGAGATGGCCACTCTGCCGGCTACAGAAAGGGGCAATGTTAGCCAGAATTGAATTTGCGATTTCAGTGCTCTTATGGCCCTCCCAAGGTTGCCGTCTATCATCATGTCAGCTTCCCTGTAGATGTGCATCCCAAGGTATCGGAAGGTGGTTCCCGCCATCTGGAATTTGTGTGGGGCGCAGGGTAGGGGAGTAGATGAGCCTGCATTCCGAAAGGTGAATCCATAAGACTTAGGTTCGCTTATGGTGAGGCCTGAGATCGCCCTGAAGTCCTCAAATATTTGGGGTATAGGGCCCAGGTCGCCCCGCAGGTCCCGAAGGTATAATATGATGTCATCAGCATAAGCGGACACAATGTGTGCCGTCCGGTGCCTCCGAATACCACAGCGGGGGGCCACTGTCCTAAGCCTACAGAGCAATGGTTCGAGGGCGAGGATAAATAGGAGAGGGGAGAGTGGGCAGCCCTGCCGGGTGCCCCTCGCTATAGCTATGGGTCCTGAAATGTGCCTGGAGGTACGCACTCTAGCTGTGGGGCGGGTGTACAGTAGTCTGACCCAGTCGATGAATTCGGGCGGTATCCCGAATTTCAAAAGTGTGGCAAACATGTAGTCCCATCTGAGGGAATCAAACGCTTGCTTCAGATCCAGCGATATGCAGCCCTCTGAGCACGCGCCCACCAGATTTCCGAGCATCAGCTGGGCTAAGCGCCTAAGATTCATGGCCGTGCTCCGGCCCGGCACAAAACCACATTGGTCGGGATGGGTCAACTGTGGTATGTATTGCACGAGTCTCATCGCCAGCACTTTGCTCAAGATCTTGGAATCAGTATTGAGAAGGGACAGGGGTCTGTAGTCGACCAGCTGCAGTCCGTCTTTGCCTGGTGTTAAGAGGGACATGATTAACGCTTGCATGGATGATTGTGGTAGGGAGGCTGTACGTAAAGCTTCCAAATAGACAGTGTGTAGTCGTGGGGCTAGGAGATCAAGAAACGTTGTATAGAATTCGGCCGGGAGGCCATCCGTTCCGGGGGCCTTGCTCTTAGGGAGAGCTCGTATCGCCTGCCTAATTTCCGCTATTGAGATGTTGCACTTCAGGTCTTTGCTTTGCCTGTCAGTGAGTTGGGGTAGGTCCAGTTCCCTCATGAAGGCCTCGAAGGTGGCCTCTGATAGGGGCTGGGGGGGGGGGGGCTGTACAGCATTGTATAATAGTCTTTGAATGCCGTATTAATCCCTATTTGGGTGGAGGTCGGATTGCCTGCTTGATCTAGTATTTCCAGAATCGGGTGGCAAACTGGGGAATCACGTAAGAGACGGGCCAGGAGGGGGCCAGCTCTATCTGCTTGCGTATGCTGCCTATTCGTGTATTCTCTATAGTCTAGGAGCCTTAGGTCTTCTAGTAGCTCCGCATGTCTAATGTGAGCCTCTTGTAGTGGTGTGAAATGTGCATTTGTGCCCGCTGCCTCACTCTCTAGGGACGCTAGTGAACCCTCCATTTCCTTCAATTGACTGATTACCTCTCGCTTTCTGCCCACTCGAGCGGCCATCGCTTCTCCCCTGAGACAGACTTTGAAAGCGTCCCATTCTATCTGACGGGTGCTGGCTGTGTTCGCATTTGTGGAGAAGTATGTTTCTATAGTGTCGGACAGGGACGACCGCAAGACCGTGTCTTCAAGTAGATCTGGGGGTAGTCTCCAAGTCAGGATAGGGGCCAACAGCCTGCCCCACTGCCAAGTGAGCTCAACGGGGTTGTGGTCGGACAGGGTTTTCCCCATGTGTTGGGTCTGAACAATTGAATCTGTTAGGGAGCGGGAGCAGAAGACATGGTCGATTCTGGTGTGGAGCTGGTGAGGTGGGGAGAAAAAGGTATATTCCCTCTCCTGTGAATGCGTGCTGCGCCATGCGTCTGCCAAATCCCAACCCTCCGCCCACCGTGCTAAAGCTTCTGCCTGTTTCCTGCTCTCAGTGGCCTGCAGGGGGGGTGTGACCTATCCAGTGTAACATCGAGCACAGCGTTGAAATCCCCCCCCAATTATCCAATGGTGATCAGCCCAATCTGCAAGTATCCCGTTCACAGTTAACAAAAACTCCGATTGACCTGTGTTTGGTGAGTACACGCAACCAAGTACAACGGCATCCCCATCCAACAAACCCCGCACAAATACATATCGTCCCTCCTTATCAATCTTCTGCTCTAACATCTTGAAAGGGACAGAGTTGCGAAGCCAGATCGCCGCCCCCCTGGAGAACGCGGAATAGGAGGTAGCGAAGAGCTGCCCTCTCCATTTTTTGCGTAGCTTCATGTTTTCAGCATTGTTCAAATGTGTCTCTTGTAGGCAAGCTATCTGTGTCCCTCTGCGGTTGAGTTGAGCTAAAATTCTGTGGTGTTTGTGTACCGAGCCCATGCCCCGTACGTTCCAGGTGCACAATTGATAAACATTAAGAGGCCCCATGACCTTCTGTGTGAAGCGGTAGAGTGGGGCACATGGGTGACCATGCCAGATCTGTCTTGTTACTAGGTAAGAGTGTCTTGCGAACATGTAACCCCTTAACAGTAAGGTCCTCAGGCCAACGGGCTCGGGAGCCAAACCAGGGTACCCAACGTGGGCACAAGTCAGTTAGGTCCATGTGCATACTGGGGGTAGTAGACCACCGGTGACTGCCACTTAATGGCCTGCATTGGCATGGTAGCCCTCAACAGGGTGGGCCCTCATGCAACCCACCATATATGAAGAAGGGGATCGGTTATACGTTACCACCCGGAGAGGATCAAGCGTGCTGCCAGTCAGAACTCCGCCGCCATCTGGGCTGTGATCTTTGGGAATTGTTGTAGGCTGTCCACTGATCCGGATACCTCGGTGTGGGTGTCGGTGGTGACGGTGATCCTGTCTCCGGTTGCTCCCGCATCGTGAGCGGCCAGTGCCTCCTCCGTTAGTCGCATCTGCGGTGACGAATGACCTGCCGTCTGATCCCCTGAAGGTTGAGCTTTCGTCGGTGTCCCTTGTGAGGGGTGATGCCCGGAGTTGGAAGTGTTGTCCCTTCGGTCCGGCGGGTTCCTGCGACCATCGCTGCGGTTTTCTGCGAATGGGTCTTGTGAGGCCGGTGGGGTTAGTGTGACTTCCATCCATTCTTCCGCCTCCTCTGGCGAGTCGAAGAAGTTAGATTTGTTGTCATGCAATATCTTGAGTCTTGCGGGGAATAAAAGCGCATATTTCATATCTCTGTCTCTCAGTTTGCGCTTCACTCCCATGAAGGTGGACCTGGCTCGTTGTACTGAGGGCGTGAAATCGGGGTATACTGATATGTTTTTATCCTCCAAGCGTATTGGTGCCTTCTCTCTAGCTGCTCTTAGAACAGTGTCCCGATCTCTGTAGTGGAGAAGGCGCGCAATCAATGGACAAGGAGGTGCCCCCGGTTGTGGGGGTCGTGATGGTATCCTGTGCGCTCGCTCCACACTGTATAAGGCAGTAAGATCTTCCTGGCCCACTAGTTTCCGCAGCCAATCTTCCACGAACTGGGTGGGATTCCTCTCCTCGCTTCTCTCCGGAATGCCCAGGATGCGAACGTTGTTGCGGCCGGCACGTCCTTCCGGGTCATCCACCCTGTCCCATAGCTGTCTGAGCTGTTTCTCTACGGTCTCCAGTTTCGTGGAATGTTCCGTCTGTTGGGGTAGGATAGGATAGGATAGGATGTAGATTTGTAAAGCGCGAATTGTTGCCCGAGGGCGTCCAAGCGCTGAAAACACCAAAACCGACCAGAGAAAAAAAAACAACAGAGGGAGGAGGAAATTAGACTGGATGAAATAGGAAGGTTTTTAGTTGTTTGCGGAAAGTCGTGTGATTAGAGTTGGATCTTAGGTGCAATGGGAGGGAGTTCCAGGCCCTCTCCGCGTTATAGGCGAAAGACCTACCTCCAGATCTGGATCTCCTTGCTCTCGGAGTGACTGCCAAGAAGGACTGGTTGGATCTTAGATTCTTATTGGGCCTATAGTGAAGGATTAGGTCCTGTGTGATCATGGGGCCAGAGTTCCAGAAGGACTGGTGGGATATGCACATGGCTTTGAACAAAACCCTTTGGCGTACTGGTAGCCAGTGAAGAGAGACCAGCCCAGACCTTACTGACTGTCTGCGAGGGATGTCAAGTAGCAGACGTGCGGCGCAGTTCTGCACAATCTTGTAGCCTCCTCAAGGTGGATTCCGGGGCTCCGAGGTAAAGGACATTATTAAAATCGAGACGAGATTGAATCAGGCCTTGTACCGCTGCTTGCTTGGCTTCCATGGGAAGGAGGGGGAGAATTTTCCTAAGCATCTTCATGATGCCGAAGCAGGTAGCCGAAAGTTTGGTGGCTTGTACGCCAAAGGAGAGAGAGTTGTCTATCCATATTCCCAGACTTTTTATGCTGTTTTTGGGAGTAGGTAGGGGGCCCATACTGGGTGGCCAAAGGGTGGGCGGGAGGCTGGGGACCGAGTTGCCGCGGACCATGAGCTCGGTTTTATCTCCGTTTAATTTTAAGGATGATTGGGACATCCAGGATTTTACCTCCTCTAGGCACTCTCTGAGGCCGCTCTGTACAGGGAGATTGGTCTCCTGTGTCAGGGAGACCACCAGCTGCGTGTCGTCCGCGTAGGAGATGATCTTAATCCCAAACGGACGGACGACATCAGCTAGTGGTCTCATGTACAAGTTAAAAAGTGCCGGGCTCAGAGAGGAACCTTGGGGGACGCCGCAATTCAAGGAGATGCTGGTGGAGACTGAATCACCATCAAACACTTGGAAAGATCTATCTTCCAGGAAGGACCGGAACCAGGTCCACGCTTTGCCCTTAATCCCGACCTGGGCCATACGGTCCAGCAGGGTGACATGGCTGACCGTATCGAAGGCCGCACTAAGATCAAGGAGGATCACAGCCACTGATCCTCCCTGATCTAAGATTTTCCTGGCCTCCTCGGTGACCATGAGGAGGGCGGTCTCGGTCCCATGTTTAGGTCTAAATCCGGTTTGGGTGGGGTCCAGGAGCAGATGGGTTTCTAAAAAGTTGGTAAGCTGGAGGTTTATGTATTTCTCCAAGACCTTGCTCGCCCAGGGGAGCAGGGATATTGGGCGGTAGTTGCTCATATCTGTGGGGTCTAGGCTGGGCTTTTTCAGCAGGGCCTTCACCATGGCCTGCTTCCAGACTGTGGGAACTATGCCCGTGGAGATGGAGGTGTTTAGGACGTCCCTTAGTATGGGTAGAGTGGTTTGTGCAGCGGCCATAATTATCTCTGGGGGGGCAGGGTCATTAGGAGAGCCGGATTTGACTTTGCGTGCTAGAGACTCCAGCAAGACAAGTTCCAGTGGAGGAAAATGGGACAGCGTGGGTGGTTGAGGATTGAGAACAGGTTCAACGGAGTGTGAAAGTGTAGTGAAAGGAGGTGGGTTGGTCGGGGGGAAGGCCGAGTAGATTGAGCTAATTTTCTGATGGAAAAATTCGGCAACATTGTTGCAGTGGGAAGTGGGTTTGTCCACTGGTAAGCTGGGTATGAGGTCACTCAGCGCTATCTTCTGTTCCGAGACCCGCTCCGCCAACTTGTTATGGTCAGCCCGCAGTAGGGATAGGCCAGTTGCCATACTGTCTATGCGCGATTCCAACGCTTCGCGTGTCGCGCGTATTTCGTTAAGGATGAGGTCTAACTTGGCGCCCTGGGATCCCTTCCCGGTCGGCGGGACGATGTCTGCGTTTGAAGAGGCTAGCGGGTCTTCGGAGCCCGTGGACTGCATGTCCGCTGGAGCGCCCTGGTCCTGATTTCTGCCCCTGTGTCTGCCCATTGACCTAGTAAGCAGGGTGGCGCTGTAGTAGGTGCGGCCGCCGGCCTCCAGCCCTGCAAGTGTCCACTCAAGGTGGTGCCGGACAGCGGTTGCGGCGTACCTGGGTTCTACTGGAGGGAGGCAGTTGCGGTGAAGACCCCAGTTCCGGCAGGGACAGCGTTGGCCCGCTTATTGCAGCGTTGCTGAAGGGTGGAGCGGCGTTCCGCTGGGGACCTTGCGAACTGGTATGGACTTGGTCTTGCAAGGTGTAGGGGGGAGATCGCAGTCCTCTGGTGGTGGCGAGGGGGACTCTCTTCAGAAACCGGGAGTGTAATAGGCGCCAGGCATCCAATGTAGTGGCAGGGCTCCGCAACGCTTGACTCTCTCCTCTACTGTGAGTCGGTTCTGTCAGCTCAGTTACTTGGGGTCACAAGTCCCATTGCAAGGTGTATGGGCCTTTGGTGCGCGTCGCCTTGTGTCTTGTCACTGCACACTGCCCGTTGTTGTGGGATCCCGGGGTTAGCAAGGCGCCGCAGTCGATATCCCGGGGTCCCGGTCTCGGCTCCGGTGCGGAGACAAAATGGCGCCAGTAGGACTGCCTCGATGTCGGGCCGCTCCGTGCCCCTCAGCGCGTGGTGCAGTCAGAAGACAGCGGGACCCACAGTGCCGACGGCGGATCTCGCGCCCCCCCGGTCCCGCACTCCTCACCAGTGAAGTTGAGGGCGTGGACGCCTCGGATGGTTGCAGGCGGGCGGCGGGCCGGTCCTGGAAGCTCCCGCGTCCCAAGCGGGTCGCACGGCAGGGTAAGCCGGCGGGGGGTTACAGCAGCCCGGGGGGAGGCAGCGAGGCTACAGGCGGAGCGGGGACCCCCGGTCGCACCCCGATGCTTCGGCAGGTATCTTGCCTCACTTCCGGTTCGGAGTCCCGCATGGAGCGAGAAAGCGACTGGGGGCAGGTCGGGCAGGCCACTAATCGAGGCCGAGGCTTCACGCTTCTCCTCAGGCCGCAGCAGGAACCACGGCTACGATGCTTCTCCGGCGAGGTCTGGGGGGAGCAGCACTTCTCCGCTGCACGCCGCTCACTCCCGGAGACTTTGTGCACAGGGTTCAGGTGGGTTGCAAACCGGGTTTGCAGGATAAATTGCTCGTATTCAGGGCTGAGGACGGAGCTCAGGGACTACACGTCCACCATGATCGGCTCTTGGCCACACCCCCCCCCAAAATATAATCCATATAGACCATGGGTACTCACAAACTTTCTCCCGGGGCCAAATTTACAGTTTGGTTTGTGTCCGAGGGCCGCATCGGTGGGGGGGCAGGGTCAGTGGGGGAGGGGGAGGGGCTAGAGCAACAACATAAAACTGACCATGAGGTTGATCATAGGTCCCTGCAGCGGACACCTTTGTCCACTGAGCCGTCCCGGCATACACACATCTCTCTCGGTCTCCCTCCCTCTCTCTAGCTCTCTCTCCCTCTCACCCTCCCTCTCTCCTGTCTTCCTCTGTCTCACTCCGACTGTCTCACTCTCTCTCTCACTCACTCCCTCTCTCTCACTCCCTCTCTCTCCCTCCCTCTCTCTCTCTCACTCACTCCCTCTCTCTCACTCACTCCCTCTCTCTCTCTCTCTCACTCACTCCCTCTCTCTCACTCACTCCCTCTCCGTCCCCCTCCCTTTCCCTCCCTCTCACTCACTCTCTGTCTCACCCCCTTTCACTCCCTTTCCCTCCCTCTCCCTCCATTTCCCTTCCTTTCCCTCCCTTTCCCTCCCTCTCCGTCTCCTTCCCTTTCCCTCCCTCTCCGTCTCCTTCCCTTTCCCTCCCTCCCACTCCCTCCCTTTCCCTCCCTCTCTGTCTCCATCTCTCTCACTCCCTCTCCCTCCCTTTCCGTCTCACTCCCTCTCCGTCTCACTCACTCCCTCTCCCTCCCTCTCCCACTCACTCATTCATTCACTCTCACTCTCTCCCTCTCTCTCACTCGCTCACTCCCTCCCTCTCACTCTCTCCCTCTCTCTCACTCGCTCACTCACTCCCTCTCACTCACTCCCTCTCATTCACTCCCTCTCATTCCCTCCCTCCCTCTCACTCTCACTCACTCACTCCCTCCCTCTCCCTCCCTCTCCCTCCCTCCCTCTCACTCACTCCCACCCTCCCACTCACTCCCTCCCTCCCTCCCACTCACTCCCTCCCACTTTGTCCCTCCCACTCACTCCCTCCCTCTCACTCACTTCATCCCTCTCACTCACTTCATCCCTCTCACTCACTCCCACTCACTCCCTCTCACTCACTCAACTCATTTACTCACTCCCTCCCACTCACTCACTCAAACTCACTCCCTCCCACTCTGTCCCTCCCACTCACTCCATCCCTCTCACTCACTTCATCCCTCTCACTCACTCCCACTCACTCACTCACTCAACTCATTTACTCACTCACTCCCACTCACTCCCTCTCCCTCACTCACTACCTCTCCCTCACTCACTCCCTCTCCCTCACTCACTCCCTCTCCCTCACTCACTCCCTCTCACACTCTCCCTCTCACTCCCACTCGCTCACTCTCACTCACTCCCACTCACTCACTCTCACTCCCACTCACTCACTCCCACTCACTCACTCCCACTCATTTACTCATTCTCTCTCACTCCCTCTCAGTCACTCACTCCCTCTCAGTCACTCACTCCCTCTCAGTCACTCACTCCCTCTCAGTCACTCACTCCCTCTTAGTCACTCACTCCCTCTTAGTCACTCACTCCCTATCACTCACTCACTCCCTCTCCCTCACTCCCTCTCCCTCACTCCCTCTCACTCACTCACTCTCCCTCTCACTCCTTCCCTCCCTCCCTCTCACTCCTTCCCTCCCTCTCACTCACTCACTCCTTCCCTCCCTCTCACTCACTCCCTCTCACTCTCTCTCTCTCCCTCTCCGTCCCCCTCCCCCTCCCTTTCCCTCCCACTCCCTCTGTCACCTCACCCTGCCTGTGCGCCAGCCGGGGCACAGACACACAGCCGCACCCGAGCACTTCACCGGTCATTAAAAGACCATTTGCATGTTAATTATGCCTTTGTATTTCACCTCTCCCTAGGCCCCTGCAGCTTTACTCTGGCCATTCCTAGTATCGCCCGCCGGCAGCCCCCACAAAGCAGCAAGAGTCTCTCTCGCTGCTGCAGACACTTTAAAAAAAAACCTCGGGAAACACAGGTATGATGTCTTGGGAGTCCGCGGGCCGCCAGGGAAGGCTTGCCGGGCCGCCACTGGCCCGCGGGCCGTACTATGAGTACCCCTGATATAGACCATAACCATTTGCCATGTGTATTGAATTTAACACGTGCTCACCATAACGTGCATAAACTATAAATCTTTTTAAAGAAAACTTAAGAAAATCCTAGTGTTACTAAAAATAAATCTTATGTATTATGATAGAACTGCACAGGAAATACATATATAAGCGTAATTTGAGTCACTGGACACTATGGACGAGTCATTCTCAGTAGCATTGATATTTCTAGGTAGACACCTAAATGCATACTATGTCTAACACATGATTATATGTTATTTAACGTTCATAGAAGAATCCCCTTCAATGATAATACTAAAGTGGCCTAGTGCAATAGTGCAATGCAACTAAAGTGACTCATGCTTATAAAAGATAATAAAACCATGAATAACTATCAATTATCAATTCATAATTATATTGGTTCAATTCATTGTCCAATGTTACACTGGATATATTCAGAGGGAAGTTCATGTATCTAATGATGCTAGGGGGACAGTTTCAAGTTAGTTTATACAGTACTTAATGTAAATGTAGACGTATTTGTAAAGCGCACTGTTACCCCGGCAAGCAGTGTTTCCTGGCGCTGTACTCATACCGCTAGGGAACCCGTCCTGGCTTTTCCCCGTGAAATGTCCACTCCTGGGCATCCCCGGGGTGCAACCAGGCATCCCCAGCGCTGTAGGGGGCCGTTGTGGAGGCTAAGCAAGCTATTGCCCAGAGTTGCAGCGTGGGACCCATGATTAGAATAGGCACTGAGGCGAGAATATCCAGTCAGCGGAATTTATGAGCCAGAGACCCGCCGAGGCGGGAATCGAACCCTGGTCCCTGGCCAGAACTCTGCATCAAGGTCTGCCGCTCTAACCATTGAGCCACACTCCTCCAATGTGATTGACAATATATCAGATTTGCTGCTTTTACACAACACCATAATTGATGGTGACGTAAGAAGTAGTAGAATTAAAACAACATTGTAAAAGCAACCTATTTATAAAAGGATATCGGTGACATGATTAAAACCAACTATCTAAAAGACATATAGATAAAATCTACCCTAATATCTAAAAGATAGCTAGAATCAATTATGGGTCAATGCATATAAATATTTTGCTCCTGTAATATGTCTAAAAACTGTAATAGTTTAAAAGAAATAAATATGTTTCAGTACAAAATTGTGCAAATCTAGTAATTTGATATCCCAATTATCCTGTTTGTCTTAATCACAATATTGGATGATATATGCCTTCCCTTCCTATCCTACATTCCCCTTAGAGACCTCACATTTAAAAGATTTTTTACTATTTCGATTATAAATATGTGTGATGGTCTTCTGTAGTGTTCGATTCCAAATGACCTGGAGGATTGAATTCCCGAATGTAGTTTGTTTCAGTTCTTCGCATGCAGGCCTCCCTGTCCCCTCCTCTTTTGGTTACTGGGATGGACTCAATTGCGTAATATTTTAGGCATTGAGGTTTGCTGTTGTGACATGCCTCAAAATGCCTCGCAACCGGATAACTCTGGTCTTTATTGGTTATAGCACGCAAATGCTGCAGGATTCTCTTTTGAACCGGCAGCTTCGCGCTGCCTACATATTTCAAATGACAATCGCATTCCAGGATGTACACACAATATTCCGTTTTACATGTAAGGTGTTGCTTAATCTCCCTGGTTGCCTTTGGGATGATCGTGGTGTATTTTTTAGTTATCACACCGTGTTGACATGCTTTACATGTAAAACATTTATAGAACCCCCTACTGGTAGGCCGCCAGGGTTCTTTACCAAGGCATTCCTGACTCTTCTTGGTTAGAATTGTGCCCAGACTAATACCTTTACGATAAGTTATCGATGGATTGGCGGGCATCAACTCTCCAATAATGGGGTCATCCTGTACAAAGTGCCAGTTGCGTCTGACTATACTCCTTAACTCCTTTTTAGGTCTCCCCTTTTCCATTCCGAAGGAATGGGAAATGGAGAGAATTCAAGTGCTCAAAATACTCGTGAAACCAAGGGCTTTTTGGTGCGGTTTTCTTTGAGTTCACGTGACCAAACAAGCACGCGCATCAGCCTCCCTCCTTCCCTCCTAATTGCATTTTTTCACGGCCGCCACCACATCAAAGGGCTTCTCCCAGCGTGTGCTCTGCGGCTTCTCCTCCCCTAATTATTCATGGCTGGCCGGCCGTACTTTCAGTTTCCCGGCCGCTCTTGTTTTTTATTGAAAGCTTTTTGCCTATCTCGCTTAGTTGACAGTATGTTGTAATTTTTTGGGGGGTTTGTTTTTTAATAGCACATGCTTGTTGTTCTTTTTGGTATTCCTAATAAGCATTTGTAAAACGACAATAAGCGGCAGCACGGCATAACAGCGCTCTTCTCAAGTGTGGCTAGTTACTTAAGTCACCCATTAACATGATAAAACACCGCCAAACGTCAACGTTCAGGTGCACATGGTTCGTTTTACGTCACGTAGACTAAGGTAACGCTACGACTAGTAAACATTTTGAAAAAAATATCTAGACTACCGGTTAAACAACACGCTACGACACGGTTGAGAACATTACTTTGAGCCATCTAAGAGCCTCAGTGCGACTGTTGGCATGTGTGCTTGCAACGTGCAGTACAATACATAACGCCTGCAAATCCTTGCTTTTCCCAAGAAACTCTGCAGACTGGTCCTGTACAGTCCCTGCAAGGACCTGCTTTATAGTGACTTCCTCCTCACCTGGTGCCACAGAGACCAAGCATGACGCAACTCCGAGTTATCCTGTATGGAGGAAAAGGTGCGTATCGGACCTCGACTGCTGCTTCCACCACGGGGATACGGCGTCCCTGACAGTCCTTACCTAGTTTCAGATCTAATCGTGTACCACTGAAGAACCTGTACGGCTCTGTTCAATTAATATATAATGAAAATGGCGGCCATTGTGGAATAGACACACTTCTGATTGAAGTGAACCAGAAATCATACCATCATAATAGAATAAACTATGCTCAAATAAGTCACGTTTATTTTGTATCAAATTTCCACAGCGGCGAAATATAAAAACAAGATTATATATTTGAGATTACTTTGAAATCAAATGTTTAGTTAAATAACAAGTGGAAAATATTTATCTAAAAAAGTAATATATTAACCCCGTGTTGCAAGCGCTATTTTCTGTCACCCACCACTACATTACGAAACAAATATTTGTATCTCTTCAAGATGGCTGCTTCATTGATCAACCTCACAAGGTGTTCTACCATCCTGCAGTTTTATTTGCTTGCATTTGATCAGGACCCGCCTCCGCTGCCTGTACCCGAGCGTCCAAGAACGCCCACTTTTTTCGTCTATTTCAATAGTTTTGACTTTGAACTTGTTTGCCTCTTCGTTCTCTAAGTGTTAAAGTGGCAGCGTAGGCTGGAGAGTTTCTTACGCAACAACACCGTTGAGCAGGTTTGAGAGCGGGATGACATACTTGCTGCGGGTGTTATAACAACAGCAACCCTCCTTTTAAAACATTTAGGGAACGTAATTGAGGAAGGTGTGTACAAAGTTCACGGGATATAATGTTGTTGTCTTTTTGGTTAGTTCAAGATAGGCCAGGTTCCTGGATGCTGTAAACTGAGACGAAGGGAAGCATCAAAACGTATTTGAAGGTCACAAATCTGTGCAAGGACATGTCCTTTCAGGACATGGCGAGCCTAAGCAAGCATTGGCAAAGCAAACACAACAAGCATTGGCATAGCCAATAGGTCTCGCATTTGGGACCTTATAAGTGTTTAGCCATGCAACAGTTTGGTGCGGTTTTCTTCGAGTTCACGTGAATCACGTGACCAAACAAGCACGGGCATCAGCCTCCCTCCCTCCTAATTGCATTTTTTCACGGCCGCCACCACATCAAAGGGCTTCTCCCAGCGTGTGCTCTGCGGCTTCTCCTCCCCTAATTATTCATGGCTGGCCGGACTTTCAGTTTCTGGCGTTCTGTTTACTTCACTACCATTTGAGATTTGAATACATTCTACTGAATAAACTACATGCCCCAACACTCTGGGCATTCTCAGTAGTTTCACGCGTGGTCTAGCAAGACTTTGTTCGAGATCAGGTCCGCTTTGTTTATTCCGGGGCGATTTTTGAATAATTCTTCTGTAGGCTTGCGACCTTCTAATAATAGTCATTGTACATCTTTTCTCCCTATCAGGTGGCTTCCATATATTTGGTAAAAGCTTATTTTGATAAAGCAAGAACGAAAGAACTACATTTCCCATGAGCTTTAGGGATCGGTAGTAGTTTCTCGCGTGATCACGCTCGTGATCTCGCGCAGCTTTCGAGACAATGAGGAAGTGGGAGAAGGCAGTATTGAGGACTTGGACACCTTATAAACATCGCAAATACCACCGATCGGTACCTCCCCGACGGCTTGGATGACTGCCCGAGGTACCGACGGTTAGGTGAGTGCACGCTCATTTTTTGCCGATTTCCTTAGGCATAGCACCATCTTTTGTTCTTTCCAATTTTCAGGGATAACAGTAGCTTTGTTGTTCATAGCACTCGTCTTGACCAAGGCTGGTCTTGCGTGGTTGTGCACAATGGAGGTGCGTAGTTTGTCCCCTGCACACACCCTGGTGCTCATTGAAAGTGGGCTGCAAAATGTCTTGCAGTATTATGGCTAATTTACAGGCATTTTTATGGGCAGTTAATAGGCTCTGTAGGTATGATTGCCTATAACCAACAAAATTTGGCTTATTGGGGTCTAGTAATAGCATATGCATACCAATTCTCTGCTATGTGTGTCCATACTGTGCTCAGGTTGGGTAGACCTACAGGCCTCCTCCTAAAACTGCATGTTTTGGTTGTTACTACGTTTATCAGAAGGCTATACTTTTGTCTTTAAAGATGGCTACTTCGCTGATGGCTGACTTTACTTTCTGCTTTATGCAAACGTGCCATTATGCATCGAGCATTTTTGTATTGCCATTGTGCAAGCGCATACAAATGTATTTTATTTTATATTTTTTTTATTCATCACACACCCTCACATCCTCTCACCCTCACAAACCCTCACCCACCGTCACACCCTCACCCACCCTCACACCCCCTCACTCACCCCCCTCACACCCTCACTCACCCCCCTCACAACCCTCTCACCCAGCCTCACACCCTCACCCTCACATACTCTCACCCTCACACCCCCTCACCCTCACACCCCCTCACCCTCACACCCCCTCACTCACCCTCACACACTCACACACCCACTCACCCTCACACCCCCTCACCCTCACACCCCCTCACCCTCACACCCCCTCACCCTCACACCCTCATACCACTCAGCGCTACAACACATATGTGTGTGTAGGTGCAAATGCAATGTTCTTGGATTTTCGTCACAATAAAATACACTGAACATAATCTTCACAAAATTTATTTACAAACGTTTAAGCTATTGCCATTATAAATTACAATAACTTTTATTTAAGTATTAATTATTTGCAAAATTAAAAGCCATTGTTATTTGTAATATCAATATATCTAAGCCATGTAAATACAACACACATTGCATTACAAATGCTATAGGTGTCACATTTGCGAAAGTTAAAACTATTGACATTGTAACTGACAAAGCTATTAATTTTGCTATTTTCAAAACCAACACATAAATTAAACAAGCATTGGAAATGCAATAGGTCTCGCATTAGAAAAGTTGGAGCTATTGGTCTTGTAAATGACAATTATTTTATTTATGTGTTGGTTTTTAAAATAGCTAAATTGATAGCTTTGTCATTTACAATGCTAATAGTTATAACTTTTGCGAATGTGACACCTATAGCATTTGTTACTGGTATTAAACATACTTTGCCCTGGCTTAGGCAGAGCTTCACATGACAAAAAAATAAAAGGCCTTTTTGCGCGTCCCAGGCATATCATTTTTTTAAATAGTTTCAATACATCTACATGATTCACAGGAAGCGTGTTCCCAGTTGGCAGAAAGGTATATTTTTACTGTGCCAGCTTTGTTGTGGCTGGCCCGGTCCTTCACTCCTAAGCCTGGCAAGAAAATGGCGAAGGACGTGGTGGGGAGTGGGGGTGGGAGGACAGGGGGTGAGGGAGGGGGGAGGGAGAGGGGGGCAAGTGTGCTACGGGAGAGAGCGAGAGATATGACCATAATGAGAGGGAACATGAAGGGACAGAAAGCGGGAGATATAAGGGGAGGTAGAGCGAGATGAAATGGCAGCTACAAAGTGAGGAAAAAATATAAAATTAAATAGGGACAAAATAGATGGGTAGAAAGGGAGCGAGGTGAGCAGACAGCAACTGAGAGAAATAGAGAAGTTAGCATCGAGAGTGAGGGAGCTATCGAGAGAGAGAGCGAGAGAGAGAGAGAAAGTGAGAGAAAAGATAGGGAGAGGGATGACCATTGTGCAGAAAAGAGATGGAAATATAGGGATCAGAGACCCAGAGAGAACAAGAATAAGACCAAAAGAGACAAGACGGAGGGAAGGCAGAGAAGAGGAGGGGGGAGGAGAAATGCGACACGGCGGGCAGGGGAGGGGGCGGAGCGGGGAGAGGGTGTGAAAGCAGCAGGGGCCTGGAGTGCGGCTGAGGGAACTGAAGAAATGCGACACGGCAGGCAGGGGAGGGGGCAGAGGGGGGTGTGGGAGGAGTGCGCCTGAGGGAAAATACGGAGTGAACTTTGAATAGTTTAGAAAACAAACGTGAGTGAAAAACTTCCACGATAAAGAGGTTTTGATGGAAAAATAGATGCTCAAATCTGCGTTCAACAGCTATTCCAACATAAAACTCCATTGAGGAAAAAGTCTTCCAGAGAAAGCTTTTTTACATGTCATAATTGCCATATGCGCAAAGTTGTGCTGCATAGAGAAGGCCCTGATTAATGAGGCAAGAAAAGAGCATCAGAAGCAGCCAACAGCACAGGGATTAGAGTTTATTGGGAGTGGTAAACATCACGAACTATGATGCCCGCACAGCTCACAATTGTGATGCGTGCAGCAATGTAGGTATATAACATGGGAAAATATATTTACCGGGACCTGAAGATTTTTTTGCAGTGAGCATTAAAATACATGTTATCTGCAAAATGTGCTGTAACCATTGCACCCCATATATGGCTATCACCTGATGGGTTTTACAATGTGCGTTCATTATGGCATCCAACAAAGGGTGCTCGCAATGAGGCCTTAGAAGTGGGTGCTCCTCGGTGAATATGCGCACACTGACAGCGCTCACACGCGCCTTCAGTCTGATTTCTGAGGTGATAACCTAAGAGAAAGTGTAAATTTTGTATTCTGCTGTGCAACAGAAAATAAATAAACTGCAGCCAGACCGTCTACCCGCAAACAGCAGGGAATTACTGGCAGAATGGAGTGTTCGAGCAGCGCCTCGTGAACTCAAGAGAGAGAGAGAGAGAGAGAGAGAGAGCGAGCGCGCGAGAGCGAGACAAAGAGAGAGACAAGCTCCGGAGAACGCTGCCTATAAAGAAAGATTGTAAAATTCAGCTTCCATTTTCGACAGAAACCCATTACGTTTTTTTTCCCTTTTTCCCTGGATGACAAATATTTGCCATCTCTTTCCTCCGGCAGATCGTAATACCTGCCAAACACAAGCTCTTAAAAGAAGGCGAAAAAAAGATATGTATTTTAGAAAAAAACGAAATGCTGCTGCGACCTATTTGTATGGCCGGTGCTTATGGCGTACTTCGCGTCTCTAACTCTGGGAGATTATAGTGTCGGTGCCAAGATGAACGGGCCATGGATCGAGAAATGCATCTTTTTGGGCACACACTGGAAGCCAACGTCCGTACTGCCACGAGGGCGCCTTACTGGTATTAAACATACTTTGCCCTGGCTTAGGCAGAGCTTCACATAACAAAAAAAAAAATAAAAGGCCTTTTTGCGCGTCCCAGGCATATCATCTTTTTAAATAGTTTCAATACATCTACATGATTCACAGGAGCGTGTTCCCAGTTGGCAGAAAGGTATATTTTTACTGTGCCAGCTTTGTTGTGGCTGGCCCGGTCCTTCACTCCTAAGCCTGGCAAGAAAATGGCGAAGGACGTGGTGGGGAGTGGGGGTGGGAGGACAGGGGGTGAGGGAGGGGGGAGGGAGAGAGGAGCAAGTGTGCTACGGGAGAGAGCTAGAGATATGACCATAATGAGAGGTAACGACACGGCGGGCAGGGGAGGGGGCGGAGCGGGGAGAGGTGCGACACGGCAGGCAGGGGAGGAGAGTAGGAGGAGGGGGGAGGAGAGTAGGAGGAGGAGGGGGGAGGAGAGTAGGGGAGGCATGGCCTAGCGGCCGTGCAACCAAGAAGTGAGGGGGCGGAGCTGGGGGAGGCTGTGAGAGAGAGAGTGGGCA
This sequence comes from Lissotriton vulgaris, assembly GCF_964263255.1. NCBI lineage: Eukaryota > Metazoa > Chordata > Amphibia > Caudata > Salamandridae > Lissotriton > Lissotriton vulgaris. The sequence continues at coordinate 545,319,368 of NC_141699.1, read as the reverse complement.
AGGCAGGCGGCTGGGGGCATGTGCACGCGCTTTTAAGCTCAATGCGCATGCGCATTGAGCTTAAATTTCACGGGCAGTGCAAGGAATCGCCACGATTCCTTGCAAGTTGGTTAAAGAGTGTTTAAGCCCCCATAGTCTAGTAAGCTCGATGCGCATGCGCATCGACAGGCGAGACCTAAAAAGTGTAATTTACAATACCAATCGCTCAAACTTTCCTAATGCGAAAAGTTAAAAGTATGGGCATTGTAAATCACAAAAAAAAATGTCATTTAGAAAACCAATAGCTCAAACTTTCCTACTGCGATACCTATTGGCAACGCCAGTGCTTGTCTTGTTTGGAGTATGTCAGTACTAACCGAACTGGATTGATATCTACACTCTGAATTGGACTCCTTTTCGGGTTGTATTTTAGGAGATCACTTCTAGCTTTTTGTCGTGATTTTCTAATGGCGGTTTCTACTGTTCTAGTACTATATCCTCTGTCCACAAATCTGGATAGACTTTCTTGTTGCTTCATGATCATATCCTCATCATTACTACAAATACGGCGGACGCGAAGCATCTCTCCGTATGGTATTGATTTGATCAAGTGTTGTGGATGGGCACTCGTTGCATGTAACAGAGTGTTTCCCATCGTCGGTTTTCTAAAAAGGGTAGTACTAAGAGCATTGTTGGATAAAAAAACCTGCACATCTAAGAATGTCACCGATTCCTTACTAATACTAGATGTAAAATTCAAATTAAGATAATTCACATTTATTTCCTGTATAAAATTTAAAACACTCTCTTCAGATCCATGCCACACTATAAAAAGGTCATCAATGAAGCGGAGCCAACATACTACATTGGATGTACAATAGTGCATGTATTTACGCCTGAGGACCAGTTCCTCCCACCACCCCATAAAGAGGCAGGCATAACTTGGGGAGAAACTGGCCCCCATGGCTACACCCTGGACCTGTTGGAACAATTGGCCATTGAACATAAAATAATTGTTCTCTAGACAGAAGGATAACATTTCAAGAAGCATTTTTGTGTGGTGGGTTAATTCTATTGGCCCGCTGCTTAGATAATATCTCTTGTGCTCGTAGGCCATCCCTATGTTTAATACAGGTATACAGGGAACTCACATCCAATGTTACTAAGAGGAAGTCTGATTTCCACTCAATCTCTTCGATTTTCCGCAAGAAGTCACTTGTGTCTTGGACATATGAATTCAAAGATTTCATATGTGCCTGTAAAAAATAGTCTATGTATTTCGATAAGTTTTCTAAAGGCCCACCGCATGCCGCAATTATTGGTCTTCCTGGCGGTTCAGTAGGATTTTTATGGACCTTTGGTATAAAGTATATATAGGGGATTAGTGGGTGATCCTTTTTAATGTACTTAAACTCATCCCCACTCAACATACCTAATCCCTTCTAGGCCAACAAATTTTTACACAGGTTTTCCTCTATCATCCTGTATTTTTGCGGATTGCTTCTTCTGTAACAATGGATATCATCCAACTGGCTGTATGCTTCTTGAAGATAATCTTTGATTGGCCATAAGACGATGTTCCCGCCTTTGTCCGAGTTACGGATTACCAATTCTGCCTCCTGTAACTTCTTCACCAATTGATTCAATTTCCTTTCTTTGATTGTATATTTTTTCTCTTTTTCATTGTTTACATGGGCCAACCTTTTTATTTGCGTCACCACTGCCTCACTGAAGGCGTCTAGCCCATCACGAGCTGCCAGGGGGATGTACTTTGATTTTGGCTTAAATGGGGTAGTGGGTTTCCTTTGACCACTTAATGCCACTCTTTCTTGTGTCCCCAAGCTATCCTCACTTCCCAACTGGCACATATCATGAAAAAGGCCAATATCGCTCACTGTCAGTTCTGCATTGCCCAATCCATACTTTGGTGGTTCTATAGCTGTATTTGATGGTTTATACAAAAACTGTTTTTTCAATTTCAATTTCCGTATATATTGATAAACATCTGCCCTTGTTCTTGTATAGCAGAAGTTCGATTCCGGCCAAAAGTTTAAGCCTAAACTAAGGAGTTGTTCCTCTACTGTGTTTAATTCTATGGAACTCAGGTTGATTATAGATTTAGATTTAGTTGGTTTTGTTGCATCCAGTACCTGAGTGTTTTCGCCAGTCTCTGTTTCTGGCTCATCAGCGGGGCTTACTGCCGTGGTTTCCGGGTGGCTCCCCGACCACGCTTGCTTTGATCTCCTTTGTTTTGCGGCAATGCGCCTGCCCCTCCTACGTTGGGACTTGTTGCACGGTTTTGCCCTTGAATCGTGACCTCAGGGTATCCTTTCTGCTGTCTTTTAAAATTTCCAATTCTTCCCCCAAAGTCAGGGCAACACTGCTTTTTTCTCTTGGTCCCTCATTGTCTGAACCACTTTCCACAGCGGAGCTGTATACCACCGAATCGTCATCTGTTGGTTGGGCTGTCTTTGTATTTTTTGTGCCGCGTTTACTTGCTGTGACCGCTCTTAAATTGTCATAGTGGCGCGCAAATGTGAATATTTACCCGTTGGCATAATCATCTCTGTCCCTCTTCAATTTATGAATTTTTCTGGCCTTAATTTTTTCTTCCTCCTTCGCCAATCTTGTTAGCATGTCATCCCTTAGTTTGGTGATCTCTGGGGTTTCTTTTCCACCTATTTGTGACTTGATTGTCTCCTCAAGTGCATCTATTTTCTTCTGTAGCTCCTCCCCGTCAATCTCGGCATACTGAACCAAAATCTGCATTAATCGACGTGACATGTCTAAATTACACTCACCCCATGCTACCATCATAAGGGGATTTGGCGCCTCGTAGTTGGGGGCCAGCATTATGCGTAGCCCTCAAGGAACTCTCCCAAAATCAAGGTATCTCTTTAACAAACGTGCCTCCCACCATTTGGATTGTTCATTACGTTTGAGTTTTTCCAACTCTTTGAAGGCCAGCAAAAGGATTCTACAGCATTTAAGGGCCATCACTAATGCTGATCCGCGTACCCGGTCGCTAGACATTTCAATCAGGTACACTCAAAGAATGCATCTCTATTAACTTATTTTGTAATAGATTGTGTACCCCCACAACGAAGAGGTGGCGACAGGGAGGTCCTATTGAGAAAATTGGAGACCAGGCATATAATTTTACTTGACACGAAGATTCCTAATGGGCTTAACACAAGTGATGATTGTTATACATATCTATAGGTTTCCACTCTCTTAGAATTGTCATCGCTACTGCAATGAGATGGACATATACCTAGTAGATTGGTAAAAAACTGTATATAAATGAGTTAATTAACTTTAGGTTGATTGTGCCCTTTTGTATAAGTCCTCCACACATCTGTTAGTTCATGAATTTTAACATCGATTTTAAGATTTGCTTAATGAATTCATACTACTTGTCAATTCAAAATAGCGTATTTTGCACTAAGGGATCTTGCCCACAAGGGCGGTATAATCTGTTGTTTTGTATTCTACAGCAATATGTATGATTGACCCCACAAAGATTCAGTATGGTCCTAGCCCACTTGGGCTTTATAGTCCATTTTTGGAAAATCATTTCTTACGAGTTGGTTTTTAAAACAGGAATTGTACTTTAGTTGACATTTATTGTTGCAGCTAAATCCTGCATACGGTAAAACTAAATGCACTTTAAACAGATTTTGGGTGATGATAGTAAATATTTATTGTTTTAAAGATACAATATTTAAAATGATGGTTTTATCTCTGCATCCCCATCACTAGCTATTTTGTAAATTTGGACTTATTTTAATCCAAAATACAAAATTATCTGACCACTAACTAGAAACGCAATGATATCCATTTGTTGTTGTTGATACTGAAAAAATGTGCAAATCGCTTTCAAGCAGCATTATGCTATCAATGTCAAAGTATGTCTTCACTTTTTATTATGCAAATGAGCACTGTGCACTTTAAATAAGGGTCACCAGCCACCTGTATGTGTCATGTGATCAAGGCTTGTAAAAGCCGAAACGCGTCATGTCGGACTGGTGTTGGGTCGCACAATAAATTGAACAATCTGCACTACCTATGGGTCCTGCCTCGTCATTCAAGACATCGAATTGTTTTTTGACGTGTTCTTACCGAATATATATATATATATATATATATATATATATATATATATATATATATATATATATATATATATATGCTCCAAGTTACCCACAGGTAAGGAGTGCACTCATCCAGCAGCCCTTATTTCAGCGGTTAAAGGACATCACTGCATCCCAGTCTGCAGCTTCTCATGTCTCTATGGAAACCTGACGCGTTTCTGAGCCTACGCTCGTCTTCAGAGGCTCGACTTGAGTTGACGCTTTGACACTCCCACTCGCACTGCTTTGTGGGACTTATAGTCCGTGTCTCTTCCCTGTATGGGTGCGTGTTCTGCCATTTCACAGCCCTGGATGGGCCCCAGGATGCAGATGTCCATTGATCCCTCGGCTGCTGCTTCATAGTAGGCTCGGCGACTTCCGGCCCATGACCCCCTGTGGTTTTTTGAGCGGGGAAGTGCATACCTTCGCGGCTGGGCTGCCGCGTGTAAATGAAAGCTCCAAGTTACCCACAGGTAAGGAATGCACTCATCCAGCAGCCCTTATTTCAGCGGGTAAAGGACATCACTGCATCCCAGTCTGCAGCTTCTCATGTCTCGATTGAAAGCCTGACGCGTTTCTGAGCCTACGCTCGTCTTCAGAGGCTCGACTTGAGTTGACGCTTTGACACTCCCACTCGCACTGCTTTGTGGGACTTATAGTCCGTGTCTCTTCCCTGCATGGGTGCGTGTTCTGCCATTTCACAGCCCTGGATGGGCCCCAGGATGCAGATGTCCATTGATCCCTCGGCTGCTGCTTCATAGTAGGCTCGGCGACTTCCGGCCCATGACCCCCTGTGGTTTTTTGAGCGGGGGGGTGCATACCTTCGCGGCTGGGCTGCCGTGTGTAAATGAAAGCTCCAAGTTACCCACAGGTAAGGAATGCACTCATCCAGCAGCCCTTATTTCAGCGAGTAAAGGACATCACTGCATCCCAGTCTGCAGCTTCTCATGTCTCGATTGAAAGCCTGACGCGTTTCTGAGCCTACGCTCGTCTTCAGAGGCTCGACTTGAGTTGACGCTTTGACACTCCCACTCGCACTGCTTTGAAGACGAGCGTACAGCAAGACACTCTTATCAAATAAACTGTCCCAGGTAATGAGTGAAGCTAGTGTAACATTAGCATGCACAGCACTATTCGAGTGTGTTTGCTCATCCACCTCTTTTTAACAAGCATTGGCATAGCCAATAGGTCTCGCTTTTGGGACCGTATTAGTACTTAGTTATGCAGCACAATATCCTTGGTGCAACAACATTAACTGTTGCATGGTTAAACACTTATAAGGTCCCAAAGGCGAGACCTATTGGCTATGCCAATGCTTGTTACGTGATGCTGTAGCCCATCACTAAGCAAACTTCAAAGCATCAGTGAAGTATTTCAGTGCTAGTGCTTACTTACAATTTGATGATAATAAAGGGTTCCTCATTTGCAAAATATAGACGAGGGCTGCTTTCTATCTATACATCCCTCCCCGTAGATATTTACACTCCACAGATAGATATGCATCATGCTGCCTTCTGCACAGCGACAAGCATGCGCAAGGGTGAACGAGTAGGGGAAGATGTTTGACAGACCATGTACTTATTGAGATTTTTAAATGAATGCATTTAAGCACAGACAAACATAGCCCATTGCATTGGCCTGCCGACCCTTTAACTATTTGCAGGAAGCGTCCCTGGCGCACTTGGGGCTGACAATAAGCCCGCCTGTTATTAGGCCGCTAGCAGAGCCAAGAGGCTGCAGACTAAATAGGGGGCAGACAGGTTGTCCCGAACTCCAGAGGCAGATAAGGGCCGGCTTCCGAGGCTGCCCTGATCACAGAGTTAAAGGTTGGTGACCACAAATCAGCCTCTGCTCCCAAGTCATTGTTATCTTTCTGGGTTATTTACAAGTCTGGCCAGCCTTTGAACGCACTAAATAAAACAAATAAACAACTTCCTCCGTTTGGAATAGCTAGAAGTGCTCTGGGAGAACATGTTGTTTTGGGCGTCTTGGGGCCAAATGGGCTCTGTTTGTGGAGTGTCCTCCTGAAGCCTTTTAAAGTGACATTTACTGTACTCTGTGTGGAGTAAATCTTGCTCGCTAAAAGCTCCTGGAACCGAGAGCATGGCAGTGGATGAATGGAAGCATTGTAAACATAAAAAAAGACTAGCTGCTTATGGAAAATATGCTGCACACCTCCATGACTCGAGAATCACTTGAGAAGCACGGAATGTTGGGGGAGAGGGTGTCATTACGGCCAGCCGACTGCATGGTGGCGACAGCTCATAATTAACCTGATGCATTCTGAACAATTGTCTGCCTTTTACAGGGGCTGTTGTCTTGCAGGAAGCCTTTTGGCGGCACTGGAGGCTTGTTTGCTTTGGCTGCGATTCACTTCATACCAAGTTACAAGTTAACCACCACAGTCACCGGGCTCAAAGAGAAGCAGCGTTGGTTTGGCAACTTACTTGGGGGCTCTGCCTTTAATAATTGGCCTGCTGTTCTTTACTTCGCACATCGTGTTTAACTGCTGGCGATTTGTGTGGTGTGTAAATGCTTAAGCTAATAATAACAGGGATACAAGAGGCAAATGAAACTGATGTAGGGGGAGGGGGAGAAGGGAGGGGGGAGTGCAAGCAGAGGAGCATGATTCCCAGCCATAGAAGACACAAATGAAACTGACGATGAGGGAGGGGGGAGAAGGGAGGGGAGAGTGCCAGCAGAGGAGCACAATTCACAGCCATAGAAGACACAAATGAAACTGATGAAGAGGGAGGGGGAGAAAGGAGGGTGTGTGCAAGCAGATGAGCATGATTCACAGCAATAGGAGACCCAAATGAAGCTAACCAGGAGGGAGGGGGAGAAGGGAGGGGGAGTGTGAGCAGAGGAGCATAATTCACGCACTGTAAGGCTTAATGAGCCATTACAGAAACACAGATGGCAGCTGTTCACGTGCACACGCTTGTGAATGCAAGCTGGAGGCCAGCAAAAAGCCTGTGCTTAGCACTTTCAAATCCCACTTACTAAATGTCTCGTCAACAGGGCATGCGCTGGCTCAGGCGAGACGTAAAAACTGGGACATGTATTTAGTTTTGCAAAATATGTTAGGAGGACACCTGGTCCTATAATAACCAAGACTGTCCGGGGTAATTCGGGATGTTTGGTCACCCTACATATCACAGATTCTTCTTTTCCCCTCATCCTTTGGATTTTCGCTTTGATTGTGCCCTTGTACGAGTGTTCGGTTGCATAGGCACTTAACTACGTAGGTCCTGCTTAGGCTGCCTCTTGCTTGGTAAACTTTGCCTTTAATTTTTAGGTCTTGCTCGAGACCTATTGCTGTGGAGTTGGCTCCCAAGGGAGACAGACCATTCCACATTCACAGCGGCAGTCTTTCACAATCACGCGCCCACACAGCCACACTAACGGGTGCACACGTGCGCGCGCACACACTCACACACGCCGGCACACACACACGCGCCCCCTCCTCCCCCCCCTCCTTCCCCCTCTCCCCCCTCCCCCCCCCCCCCCCCCCCCCCCCACCTGTTCTTATAGAGGGCAACGTCAGCAGTCTAAACGGGCTTCACCGGTCCATGACTAAGCCTATTTACGGCAAACCCTGGCGCTCAATCGGTACTACTCACTGTCAAGCTGAGTCCGTCCCGCCGAATGTACTAGGATGTATGGAGACACAAAGGTACGTGCGCACCAACAGCCAGTCAGCATTTCGCAATTCTGTACGACGCACAAAGGCTGGTTGGCCAGGCTGTCGCTAATGCTCCAATCATAGGTCATTTTACACATTAGTGGTGCCGCCCCCTTCAGAAAATTTCAGCCGAGGGATTGGTTGTTATGTAACCCGGAAGTGCTACAATGACGCCCATTAAAAGATTAGTAAAGGAAGACGGACGTAAGGCTAAATTTACGGACAGTCCGCGTAAGTAACGGATAGGTAGTTGGCGTAGTTTGGAATAGTTTGGAATCGCAAAACGGGTGGCGGGGCTGGTGCTATATTTTACAGAAATCTATTTTGTGTTTTTAGTTTGTAGTATTTTGTCTTAAATTAGGCGCTACCTCCAGTTTTACCAATACCCCATACTAGGCAAGAAAGCAATTAAGCAAAGATGCTGCATTGTTTATATATACAGAAATATACCGTTTATGTTTTAATTTTTTTTCTGATGCAAGAACATTATTCATATTGATATTGAGGTTTATAAAGGAATAGGGCACCAACATGTATGCGGAATTGAGGACACAGAGAGTGACTCGGAAACGAAACGCAGAACCCGTCTATTTAATATTTATCTGTTTACCAGGGTAAGAGCGTCAGGGCATCTCTCTTATGCCGAGATTTGTGCCCTTGTCACTGAGTCGTGAGAAACCCTTATTTCGGCAACTGACGGGGCTATCCTGTTACCCGTTTAACACCCACGAGAAACGGTGCAAAGGAAAACTGGTGCCGGGTACATTACAAAGGGCGAGGACGGCGATAAGAAATAGGACGATGCCGGGGCGTCCAGGCGTATTCCATTTACAATTTGCTAAGTAACGTTTTTGTTTGCACGGCTGCTCACCAGGCAGTGCTTTACAGTGTCCTTTATATAGTTAACAGCGTGCCTGCTATTTATTTTACTAGAACAGACTCATCACCATTCTGTAAATGTCACAAGCTCAGTTTCATTTTCGTGTGTGTGTGTGTGTGTGTGTGTGTGTGCGTCAGTGTGTGTGAGTGACAGAACGATTCTGAGGAGAGAGAAGCGAGGCTTTCCCAATGCCCAGCTGAAGCATCTGTTTGTTTCTCTGCAGGCCTCTAATGGAACAAGCAGATCGCAGGTCACTGTCAAACCTCCCTAACATGGTTTTGAAAAATACTAGCTTCTAGTCATGGTTAAACAGGAACAAGAGATAAAGGTCCTCATTTCAAAAACAAATAACGGTGGTGGTAAATCAATTAGTGAATAAAGTCTCAAGATGGACTACCGCCAGCGACAAACACTGCCATTGGTAATAACCACCAGTGGAAAAAAATACTTTACGCAGGATGCCTAATTTCCCGGCTTCAGCGGCTAAATGTGAAATTTTAATTTACTACTGGGGATTAATTGTTGCTTCATGGGCAAAAATATGTCACTGTTAACCTAAGAAAGTATAAATTAAGAGGTTAGAGAAAGAAACTTTGGGCCTGATTTAAAGTTCGGAAGAAGGGATACTCCATTACAAATGTAACGGGTAGTCTGTCCGTCAGATTACAAGTACATTATATCTAGGGCTCCCGGTTTTATGGTATTTATTTTTTTGCCATTTCCGTCTGTATTTATCCATATTTATTTTTGGGGCATTTTTTCTGTATTTATCTGCATTTATTTTTGCGACAAGCAAAAGACGACGCTACAGCTATTATTTTTCCACATTTATTTCAGTCCCCAAAAACACATGTACAACTGCTTGTACACGGACACAGGAGACGAGTTGACAACAAACTAAATGGCAACGAATTCAACACACACCGATCACAATGCAAAATGAACACCACAAACCACCAGGCCACAGGCAGACATGGGGTTAAGTGTGCGTCCAGCTACAAAGAGTTGGATCCAGGACTAGCTGTTGCAGACCCAGAACATTGATAGTGCCAGAAAAAAAGTATCTACAAATAGAGTATTGTTATACATGAGTAGTGACCTGATGAACTATACCAATCACAGACAATGCACAAAGATTTAATTTGCAGAAAGGACAATACATTGATAGAAATATTTTGAGGATTTTATCAATTTTTTACAAAACTCAAACTATGATTCTGTGCCTCACGTCCCATAGGGGTAAAATAAATCCAACTTTACATGACTAGGGTCATGATTACTTTGCCTGGTTAAATCACTCCAATAAAATTAAGCCTCAATTACTAGCATGCTTGATGGCTTCTTAGTCAAAATAAAAAATGTAAGCAATGTTTAGCACCTTAGTTAGCTACATCAATATTTATCTCAATGTAACAACTATGTTCTCTTTCCAACTTTTTCAATTTTACGTTTTTGTTTTACGTCATTTATTTTGGGGAGCAATCTTATGCCTATGCACTTGCTTCAAAACGTTGTGCTTTCCAGTATGAGAACATGCTTTTTTTTAATCTCATTAACTAGTTCGTATCAGGCAGTTCTGCAAGTTCGTCTATTTAATCCTTTTCGGTTTCACTTAGCTGTGATAGTGACTCTGAGTCTGTATCAACCACATATCTAACATTTTATCAGTCGGTAAACAGCATACATCCAACTGAACAAGGTCAATATTTGTCAGCTCAAACCCACTTGCTGCAGCCGGCTTTCAAGCTCCTTTAGCTTCATCTTTTTCATTTATGCTTTTGGACTTCCGGGAAGTCAAGGATCATCACCTCTCCTGTTGTCAGTTCAGCCAGTACTGAAGTAAACATAAAATACAAGCATGCCATGATAGTGACTCAGCATTGCTCTCTGAAGACGACGCATCTGATCCTCGGAGTACTTTTCTTCTACAATGTGCAGCCTCGTCGTCAGATGCAGAGGCGTATGCTACTGAGAAGGAATGATAGTACAGCGCTGCGTCCTGCCGAGAAGCACTGTGCTAGCTTTCAAATCTAAGCAGCACGGGACACATACTACCTGACACCACAACCACAAGGAGCAACTAGAGCCAAATTTCGGGTGGGGGCAACGAAACATATCGGGGGAAGGTGGGGGGTCTGATTCTCCAAGCAGTATGCAGAGCGGAGCTGCAGGGAGGCTAAGATGGGGTGAGCACACGCAACAAAGCCTCGTTAGCATATAAATGGTCTTTTAAAGACCTGTGAGGTACTCGGGTGCCGCTGTGTGTGTGCCAGTAAAGCTGTCTGTGCCGGGCTGACACACACGAGGGGGGGACGGGGCGAGGGTGTCTGAATCTCTTTGAGCCCATGGGCGTTGCGCGCCATTAATCTGTCCCCTGAGGCCACAAATACATGCCGAATTCAAAACAAGGGCTGGGGCAGCAACAAAAGGACCAGGCGCGTGGCAACTCTAGGCTGAAGCACGGCCGCCAGGCAAAATTTACTAGTATTTTGCAGTTTTTACATATAAATACAGACAAAGGAAAAATTGTTTTCCTTCTGTATTTATATGTAAAAATCCGTTTAAACGGAAAACCGGGAGCCCTAATTATATCCTATGGCAGGGGTTTTCAAACTATGGCCCAACTACGGCCTACTACAGGATTTTATTCGGTCCATGAGGCAGCCTGGGTGCAATATGCTGCTACTCCCCGCCGGCAGCTTTACCTGCAAGTTTCCAGTCTCCCGAGGGAACACTTCACACCATCACTCTACTGCTGCTCTTTTAAAAGCGTTATAAAATGTAGGACCACCTCTAGTCTAAAGGGTGATGTTAAATGTTATAATGCTTTCAAAACAGCAACAGCCAGTGGTGTGTTGGCTTACAGGGTCGTCAATTAGCAGTAGCACACAAAAGTGCTACCAATGACGGACGGCCCTGGTAAAATTGTCTTGGCCTGCCCCCATGCTCCCCTCCCTTTCATCCTAAAAGTCCGTCCCTTGTGCCTCGCCTCATCACCACGCCTTACAGCCTCTAGCCATCGGACCATGCCCTCTGGTGCAGAAAGCCAGGCCGGCAGCTGGTCTGAATCTAGTCCTCCAGCACCCGAGTGACAACTAAACACAATAAGTGCTGCAATGCCTGGTTGCATTACCAAGGGCCAAAACTGTGAATTTTTTTATACTCCGCATGGAGGTACATGATGCCGCAAATCCAGGGCGGGCCTTCGCTCAGCTGGCGCCGAGATTGGCACCCTAGGCCCCGGTAGCCCACAGGGTTTTTAGGTAGAGCTATTTATAGCTCTGAACTATTGTAGCTGAAACAACCCTCTTGAACAGGTAGATTTCTCCCAATGCATGTTGTCTACTGAAGCGTGAAGCTTCGCCAGGCGCTCGCTTGGCCTCACTCACACCCTATATTCTTGTTCCCTCCCACTTGCTTGCTCCCCTGCTCCCCCGCCACCCCCCACCCATCTTGAAAGGAAGCCTCCCACACCAATATTTGTCTCTCACACCACCAGACATCAAAGGCTGCTGCTCCCTCGCCCACCCACCCCCCCACAGCAATGCCCATATGCTCTCGCCTCCTGTCTCTCCCCCCTCTCTCTCACACTCTCATCTTCCCTCCTCTCATTTACTCTCTCTCACACACTCGCTTATGTTTACTCTCCCTCCTTCCCCCCCTCCCATATCCTCTCCCTCCAAGCCCGTGGCCTCTCATTAATACCCACTTATCTTCCCTTGGCCTGCTGCTTCTTAATCGAGTGCGCTTAATTTACCTCTGATTTTTCTTTCACTCGCCCTTTCTCTCTCTCTCTCTCTCTCTCTCCCTCCCTCTTCACAGCCCTCTCTCTCTCTTCACAGCCCTCTCTCTCATTAATCTTCCGCTGTCTCTTAGTCTTGTTAATGAGACATGCTGCTGTTTCCTTTCTTTCTTTCTACCCTCCTTTTCTCTTCTCTCATTTTCTTCTCCCCTTCTATGTTTTCTCTCCCTCACTCAAAACCACAGCACCACTCAACGCCACAGCACCACTCAACGCCACAGCACCACTCAACGCCACAGCACCACTCAACGCCACAGCACCACTCAACGCCACAGCACCACTCAACGCCACAGCACCACTCAACGCCACAGCATCCTTCAACGCCACAGCATCCCTCAACGCCACAGCATCCCTCAACGCCACAGCATCCCTCAACGCCACAGCATCCCTCAACGCCACAGCATCCCTCAACGCCACAGCATCCCTCAACGCCACAGCATCCCTCAACGCCACAGCATCCCTCAACGCCACAGCATCCCTCAACGCCACAGCATCCCTCAACGCCACAGCATCCCTCAACGCCACAGCATCCCTCAACGCCACAGCATCCCTCAACGCCACAGCATCCCTCAACGCCACTGCACCACTCAGCACCACTCAATGCCACAGCATCACTCAGCACCACTCAATGCCACAGCATCACTCAGCACCACTGAAGGCCACAGCATCACTCAGCACCACTGAAGGCCACAGCATCACTCTGTGCAACCATTCAACAACAACTGGTTCTAATATGTTCTCTCAATGTTTCATGATTTATTACAAACTAGCAGCCCGCCCCGGAGTTGCCCGGGGCAGAAGTGGGCTGGGGGCAGCATTTCAGGCTTGCGGCAGCGTTGCCTGGGGCAGAAGGGGGCTGGGGGCAGCATTTCAACCTTGCGTGCACCCATGGCTCCCGCCCGTCCCTCCGCCCGTCCCTCGTTGCGCACCCTCACTTACCGTACTCGTCGCTCCTCCTCGCGCTGCTGATTTTACCGCTCCACTGCTCCTCCGCTTCTCGCTGGTCATTACCGCTTGTCCGCCGCTCGCCGCTCCTCCCCGCCTGTCCGCAGCTCCACCACGCGATCATGTCCTCCGCTCTTCCTGTTGCTCCTGAACGCCGCTCCTACCCGTGCTCCCGATGTCATGACGCAGACGTCGCGGCCGGCGCTTCTTTCAGGGGATTACTTTGTTTTTAAAGTTAATTTTTTTAATTTACGTTTTTTAAAAATTTTATGTAGCCTATGTCCATCTACACACCCTGACAATTTCAAGGATGTAACGGGTGTGTGGATTGGCTCTGTGGTTCCCGAGTTTACCTGGCTCAAAGGGTTGTGTTCTCTCTTTATAATAGTAGTATAGATGTCACAAAAAGATGTTAATATTTCACTTCTGTTCTTGGATTTTCCTCACAATAAAATACACTGAACATAATCTTCCCAAAAGTTATTTACAAAAGTTTAAGCTATTGCCATTATAAATTACAACACATATTGCATTACAAATGCTATAGGTGTCACGTTTGCGAAAGTTAAAACTATTGGCATTGACAAAGCTATTAATTTCGCTATTTTCAAAACCAACACATAAATAAAAAATGTGTCATTTACAATACCAATAGCTCAAACTTTCATAATGCGAGACCTATTGCATTGCAAATGCTTGTTTTTGTTCCTGCAGATTTATATAGCGCAAAATCGACCCGAAGGTATTGGAGCGCTGCACATGAGCACCAGTTACGTTACACAAGGACGTATTCATTTGTTTGGTCTCTCTTACGCAGCGTGCATGCGCTGCTTAGGAGAAGACCTTTAGGAATCGACTCAGTTTTTTGGCCAAAAACGTGCACGCTCTGCATTGCTTTCAATGGCAACTCGCGCACGTTTGTCGATTCCCTTGCGGGAGCGAGCTTTGAAACCATCTGTTATTAATTTTAAAACATATGGTGCCGCTGCTCGCTCACGCAAGGGAAACGCTGTGTGTGCTCTCACCCGTACTCCCACCACCCCTCCCACTTGTTATTGCTTTCTGTCTCCTCAAAACGTAGTCACTTGGCACACATTGCGACGTTCCCACCAGCGCTCCTGATCCATTTCTTCCAGACCCTCAACGCTGGCTGCCTTGGCACCATGTCTCAAACGTGTCTGGGTAGTACCCTCTTGACATGCGCAACAAGCCTCCACCACATTAAGTAGCAATGGCCACGACTGCCACATAGACCAAAGGCCTACTGGTGAATGTTCCTTTTTTCACCGACACAAGTCTGCTACCTTCAGGAGGGAAATTGAGCCAGAATCAAACGCTGCCAACACTCCAACTCAGAGTCGCTGCCACACGTCTAGTCCCCCTGTACCATCACTACCAAACCGCCAACCTGTCAAGTGGTAACTAGTTTCTCCACATCAGTAATTCCAAAGAATACTATCGTAGATTGCTTTTCCGTACCAATTTCAGTTGAAGTGCACCATGTCGGCAGCCGGGGGCGCCCCCTCCCCCTTCACGTTAACGTCTCCTTCACTAAAGGAAGGCATGCTGTGCGGAACCAGTGCACCAATTCTGCCCCCCCCTTGTTAGACCCACGGGCTGCACACCTCTCACTTCCTCTTGGAGACGCCACCCACTTTTAAATTACTTTAACCATCTCATCATTCCGAATGTTCCACAGACTTGAAATAACCGAGATCTACAAGATGCCTCACCCCACCACCAAAGCGTTTGCCAGATGTGACCTAGTATACCACCGCCCAAACTCTTGCTGTACAACACAGCAACACCCTGCCTCGGTCTCTATTTAATTATCCCACTCATCCATGAAGGACAAAGACGCAGAGAGCAGCACCGCCACAATTGCTGAAGGGGTTTCTGTTTTACCTCCTGAAGGAGCTGTGGTCACCTGGTGAAAGTTGTTAGACTTTCGGGTGTCAAACGTGCTCGCCAGAAACGTGGCGACGTTTTCTAACAAGCATTTGCAATGCAATAGGTCTTGCATTTACGCGAGTTTATGCTATTGGCATTGTAAATGACAATGCCTTTTATTTGTTTTAAAAACGAAAACAAAAATAAAAGGCATTGTTATTTGCAATGTCAAAAACGCAGGTCCCAAATGCGTGACCTATTTGCTATACCAATGCTTGTTTTGAGTAGGCATGTGGAGATTAAGTGATTTGCCCAGAATCACAGGATGTGGAATCGACCTGAGGCTCGAACTTTTGTTTCCCAGCTCCAAAGTGGGCAGTCTAGCCGTGAGACCACATCCTCTCCCCATTTAGTGCAGTGTCCACGTTAGACTGGGTAACAAGTTCAAACACATTTAGTCTATATAAAGTACGCTGGATAAAGCTTGGTAAAAGAAAACTCTTTTATAATTGTTTAATAATAGGTGTTTTGTTTGTATTTTGTTATATTACTAGTCATAATATAGCCGCCTCCCTTCCCCATTGAAACACATCAGAAAAGATCTGACATTATGATGCGTATTCAGCAGTGCAAGAGTAAATAACTGTATATCACTGTACTGTTTCTTCAGCAGACATTTTAAAACTAAAAATGTGCTCCTTTTTGAACTCTTGATTGGTTGCAGTGGAGGAATCTATAAAATAAACCAAGAGGCCATGTTAGAAATCCACACAATGCTATTCTATAATTATTCTCTTAAATAGGGCTCCCGGGTTTATGATATTTATTTTTTAGCATTTCAATCTGTATTTATCCACATTTATTTTCTGGCAATATTCTCGGTATTTTCCCACTCTTATTTTTTGTTTTGTGTACAAATGATCTTAAAAAATTGTAAATCTCAACATTTTTTTGATTGAGAAACGCATACTCATACTTGTTGCGTATCAGCAAATTAAGCAGCCAAATATAGCATACCTACACTCCCACATACTAAAAATGTAAGTTAACATAGGCTATTATTTAAGGAATTTCCATCCTGTTTTTGAATTCCCCTTTATCTCAGCTGTTGACCTGGGTAAATATCGCTTACAACTAATTTTTTACAACACAGACTTTGACCCTGCATACCTTTTCCCCGCATAGTGCACCTACCCCGCATACCATTACTCCGCATTTTTTTACATCACAAGTGCATTTATCACGCATACCTTTACAACGAAAATCGTTGTAAAGGTATATATGGTAAATGCACATACGTTGTAAAAAAAAAATTTTGGCCGATCCACGTTGTTGTGAGGAAACAGGCTTTTCCGTTTCCTCACACCGACGTGAACCGCCCCTCACAGAAAGAAGACATGATGCAGGAAGCAGAAGGAGAGAGAAACCACAAGGAGAGAGATGTAAGGGGGAATTGGCCTGGGGTGGGCGTTAATTTTTAAGGGATTAGCGTAGTGTTGTGTAGTGTAGGGTAGTGTTTTTGTAGGCTAGTGTTTTGGGGTTTAGGGTTGTGTTAGTGTAGGGTAGGGTAGTGTTTGTGTAGTGTAGGGTAGAGTTTTAGGGTTTAGGGTAGTGTTAATGTAGTGTATGTGTCGTGTAGGATAGTGTTTTAGGGTTTAGGGTAGTGTTTGTGTAGTGTAGGGTAGTGGTTTTAGGGTAGTTTTAGTGTAGTGTAGGGTGGTGTTTGTGTAGGGTAGTGTTTTAGGGTTTAGGGTAGTGTTGTGGTGTTGGTGTAGTGTAGGGTATTGTTTGTGGAGTGTAGGTTAGTGTTTTTTGCAGGGTACTCTCACTTAACTTTTACTAGCAGTATACCTTTACCACGCATGCCTTTGCTTTGTAATGGCATGCGTGGTAAAAGTATTGTCGCGGTAAAAGTTTGCGTTGTCATAAATTGCGGGGTAATTGAATTTGCGTGGTAAAAATTTCGTGGTGATGGTATGCGGAGTGATTGTTAGTGGAGTAACGTCATATATTCATTGACCTGGAAAACATGAAAAAACACAGAGTCACTTAAAAGAAGCCTAATTTTAAGTATTTTTCCGCTTTTAAAGATAAAAACAGATAGATCTAAGTGTAAAAACTGATAAATGGGAGCCTTAATCATAAACAGTCTTGAGATGGGGAGTGTTAGTGTCCACTGCATACACCGTGAAAGAAAGATCCCTTGGGATAAAGGGGATTGAGTTTGCTCTTCCATAGTGGTAGTATGTCACCCAACTCCTGCACCCCAGGCCTGATAACATATATAACCCAAAGCCTCCCAGGACATTATAATTCAGACAACTACCCCATTTTAGATTCCCTTTTGGTCTACGGTAGTCCAGACACTTTCCTTCACTAAAACTTCCTTCTGATCCCCCTTAATCATGACATACTCTTAGGCACTCTTCGCTCAGTCCACGTGCTCCCCCCGGGCTAGAGATACAGCCCCTTTCCAAATATGGCAAGCAATAAATGCCTTCACTCCACCTTCCACTTACAGGTCCAAAGGACACTGTACCACCTCTCCCAATTGCTGCACATGCACAGTGCAATCGCTGCTCTCCCCAAATATATTGTTATCTAGCTTCAATATCCAAATCGGGTGTTCCATAGTTGAGAATCTGCCCCTAGTATGATGCTGCAAAGAGTATATTTTCCCCTTAAAGCAAATAGGACACCATACCATTACCCCTTCCCTACACCAGTGGATTTCAGTTTTTTATATGCCCTTTACACTTTGAGCAAAATGGGGAAGTGGAGGGGTGCCCTAATGTGACATAACCTGGTAACATTAATGGTGAACGTTAAACACGACCAGTAGAGAACTTGGACGCACCACTGCTTACCACATAGTAGATGCAAAGTGTGACAAATACAGTGTCAACAGTAGTACCTCAAGCTCGCCTCATACAGTCTTAAAAGACACAGGACTGCTGTAGCATACAAAGAACTTGTGCAGCATGGCAGCAACTGCAGGTTTTCAGGCAGACACAGAACATTTACGGTAGCAATAATGTGAGTTTCACTTAAACACTAAGCAAGTACAGTACACGTAGCAGAAATGCTTACTAGCCTCACAATCAATCAATCAGGCATTTGTAGAGCGCGCTATTCACCCGTAAGGGTCTCAAGGCGCTGTGGGGAGGTGGGGGGGGGGGGGCAGGTCTTGAGTAGCCTCCTGAAGGTCAGAAGGTCTGCCGTAGGAGGATGGGGAGGGTGTTACAGGACTTGGTGCGAGGTAGGAAAACGATCTGCTGCCGGTGGTCGTTCTCCGGATGCGGGGGCGGTGGCGAGGTCGGCTGAGCGGAGCTGGTGGTTCGGGGTGCAGAAGTTCTCTATAGCGCCCAGCGCCCTCCTGGTTGGGTCCTGGAGCCTCAATTAAAATAGCAAGCATCTTGTTATCGAGTTGCTGTGCTGTAAATATAACCTGTAACTCTGAAGCGGTGGGCTGTTGTGGCGCTGCCAGAAGTTCCCAGCTCCACTACGAACTTACTGACTGCTCTGGAGCATCCCCAAATGCACTGTGGTACCTGCAGGGATGGTAGAACTTTAGCCTAAGCATGCTTCTATGTGAGCGGTGAGTTGGTATGGCATGTAAGTGTGAATGATTTGTGCACCAGAGTGTGTGTGTTTGAAAACAATATGGGGTTTGTCACAACTTGCAATCTTCACTCCGATTATCTTTCCATTTATCTCCAGATCTCCCACGGTTTAGGGTGGCGCACCATTCCTTTTGTAATCGTGACTAAACAGGGACACAATTTTTTTTTGTGACAAAATATATATTATTTATCATTTTAAACGTATCCAATAGAGGCATAAATTGCGTTTCCAGTAAACAATAAATACCATATAAACACAAGCCTAGGTGTGTCTGACCATCACCAATGACATGAGAACTAACCGTAAATGTTGAAGCACACAGCATATCTGATGTTTCGATAAAAACGTATAAGATCCAAAAGGCAAGACCTATTGGCTATGCCAATGCTTGTTTCAGAACCTGCATAGTATTGGCGAATCTAGTTAGTCTAAAAATACAAATCAATTGGCATTTCTAATGGTTGTTAAACTTGGTATTGTAAAGTTATTTTGTAAGCGGCCTGTGATTCCAATGCCTGGTTCGGTGGATATTTGTCCTCTTCTCCTTCACCACAAACAAAATGGAAGGTAAACTCAAAGTGTTGTTATACATTAAAAAATTTTTTTTATTAAAGTATAATTGCTGGTAAAACAGACATATTAGCGAGTATTGTTTTAATTTTTTTTATTTAAATCATTTGGCAGCCCATCAGTTAGCAGGATATTTTCTTTGATTTTGTGGCATATGGTTGCATTAAAAATAAGTTACAACTGCACCAGCTTGCCAGTGCCAGCCCTATTGCCTTTGCCAGAGCTGGTTATGGTTTGGTTCGAAACATGCAAAGGAACTTGAATTGCAGCTTACATTAATGGTCTATTTACCACTAATCTAAGACTAGACCATGGTATAAAGGTGAACTGGCTGATATGCGCAAGAGCTGTAAGAGGCTGGAGCTTATATGGAGAAGGGACTTCAATCCCGCCGCAATGGATACCTACTGGGCGGCAATTAAGAGGTACCATAAGGCCACTCAATTGGCTCGAGCAGCATTTTATGCCAAGCAAATCTGCAATAGTGATAACCTAGTGAGGAGCGTGTTTTCTATATTCTCCAGTCTTCAATCCTAGCAGACCGCTGCTGAGCCGACCATCAAGTCCAATGAGCAGTGTGAGGACCATGCCACCTTCTTTGTCAGGAAGGTGGACAACATCTATAGGTCTTCTGACTGCACATGGTTGCAAGCAGGTGGCACGTGGCGGTCTAAAGGCGAATACCTTAGATGCCTTTCCATCAATCCCCGCCAATCAGCTGCAAACTCTGTGTAGTAAAGTTAAGTCAGGATCCCCCGCTGACCCGCTCAAACCAGACCAATTTAGGAAAGTGCTTTCTACAATCCTACCCTTTATGGGCCAATTGATAAATGGGTCACTTGCCATGGCCACCGTGCCCAGGGCATGGAAACAGGCCAAGGTGATAATCTTGCCAAAAAAATACTCTCTTGACTCGGCTAAACCAGAGAACTATCGTCTGATTTCCTTGCTCCCCTCGGCGGCAAAGATCACGGAGGCCTATGTCAACTCCCTGTTGTCGGATTTTCTGATTAGGAATAACACACTGGACCCCTCCCAGAATGGCTTCCGACCAGGTCCGCTCTCCTGGCTGTGACAGAACATCTCTGGTCAGCCTCGGACGCTTGTCGAACGTCGGCTCTGATTCTTTTGGATCTTAGTGCCGCGTTTGACACAGTGTCCCATGCCATATTGCTGCAACGCCTGGATGAGGCAGGAATCATTGGTCCAGCTCTGGAGTGGCTTGCCTCATTCCTTCATGAGAGGTAGTTTGTGGTAACAACCCCCCATATATCTCAGGTGAACACCCCATTAGACAAGGGGTGCCACAGGGTTCCTCCCTCAGTCCCCTTCTATTTAATCTCCAAGTCCAACCTCTAGCTGCAGTAGCTAAGAGCAGAGGACTAACCATGGTCTCCTATGCTGACGATTCTCCGCTGGAGGTGGCACTCTCGAACGACGCTGGGCAGGACGCTCTCAAGTTTCTAGGGGCAGTCGACGAGTGGATGACCACCAACTTCATCCAGCTGAATGCCAGCAAGTCAGAGGTATTGTTGGTAGGAAAGGACCATGGTATGTGGAGTGAACTCTGGTGGCCCGCAAACCTTGGTAGTGTTCCCCCACCCAGGCAGACTGTGAAAAATCGGGGGGGGGGGGGGGGGGGGGGGGGTGGCTAGACTCGTCCATCAACTTTCGAGTTCAAACCAAAAAAGTGGCAGGGACCTCCTTTGACCTAATACGGGGGCTCAGACCCCTAGTGGACTTCTTTGACGCATCTACATGTCAAATCATCATTCAGGCGTCTGTAATGTCAAGACTGTACTATGCCTGCTCTCTGTATCTGGGGTCCAATAAAGCTGAAATTCTGACTGTACCCATAGCAAACCTTTTTTATTTGTTTCCATTAGAAATACAGCTTTATCACCGCAGAGCTTCAAATACCTCCCACCAATTAAAGCAACATACTGCTCCCAAGCGGCGTTTAAGTCTGCTGATGAGCCAACTGCACACATTTACATTTATTTGGGGTACTAGGCAACATGACAAGTCTGGTTTTTGTTTTCACAGTCTGCCTCTCCTCTGGCATCACAGTACAGGAGACCCTCATCCCTTTCATCCAGAGGCATCCCGAAGGTCAGAATTAACCATCCAGTGACAGTAGTTTAAAAAAGAACAGGGAACTGATTCAGTGAAAGTAAGAAAGATTAGGAACGTTGTACCAACTAGGTCCTGCCCACTTCAACCATAGGGCCTAGTCACACACAATGGGCTTTGAGGTGGTGTGGCGAGGCATAAGAGGGGTGCCAGAGCTGTGGAGCAACACAAGCATAACTTGCTCATGGGTGTTCACTTACTCTGCAAACTTCAAACAATGACACATTTAACATGGCTTTACTCTGCATTTGTTGAAGTAAACTTTGCTACATCCTACAACAAATACAGCTCATTGTTTTGAGCCTAGGGAACCAAGTGTGGGGTAGGACCCGTACCACTGCAAACTATTTTGAAGTGACGTTCCATCCAAGAAGGGGTTCATGAGCACCCTACATGTGCGGTTTCAAAGTAGCACATAAATGCATTCCATACTGCTGAAAGCAAATAGGCATTTTGAGGCAAATTCTCTGATTTTGGCCCTTGGGAAAATGTTGAGCAGGCATTCAAGAGAGAATGTCATGAGGACTGAGAGGATGCCGGGCAAGACAGATAAGGTGCAGCACACAGAGGACGTTGTAAAGACACCTTGTGGAGCTCTGTGTGTGTGGGGGGGGGCTCTGTGTGTGTGTGTTTGTGGGGGGGTATGTGTGTTTGTGTGTGGAATTTGCGGGAGATTAAGCTATTGGCATTGTAAATGACAATGCCATTTATTTATCTGTTTTCAAAACCAACACATGAATAAAAATGTTGTAATTTACAATGCCAATAGCTCTAACTTTTGCAAAGGCTAGACCGTTTCATTGTAAATGCTTGTTAAAACCTTGAAGTTGACCTCTCCTAGCATCCTGGCCAATTTCCTCTCGCCATATATTCCCTCACGCCATCTACGCTCACATGGTCAACACCTGGTGGTGGTCCCCCGTACACGGAGAGTCCGTGCTGGAGGTCGCTCCTTTCGTAGTAGAGGGGCTCTCCTCTGGAACGCACTGCCGGCTCACATTCGGGGCCTTGACAACTACTTAGAATTTAGGAAGGCCATTAAAACTCACCTCTTCCCTGCACCATAGCCCTACTCTCAGTTTATTTATTTATTCAATTTATAAGGCGCACAGGTACCTGGAGGTTTCCCGGCGCCATAGGACCACGCACGACAGATGGAATCATGTCTATTGATTAAAAAACCAGGCTTTTAGGCCTTTACGAAAAATCTTGTGGCTGATTTCATGCCAGAGCGAATTCCATAGTTTGGGCGCTAGATAGGGGAAGGAACGTCCGCCCATGCGGGAAGAGTTTGAACTGTGGAACTTGAAATTTGGCTTGTGATAATGAGCTAAGTACACGAGTCGGACAACAGGACTGGGCTAACGAACATAGATACATAGGTGCTGTTCCTGTTTTAATTTAATGCATATAGCACAGGGCCTTAAACTTAGTCCGGCTCGCAATTCTAAGCCAATGAAGGTCCCGGAGAGCACCTGAAATAGATGATTTTTTAGGCACATGGGAAAGCACTCTGGCCGCCAAGTTCTGGACCACTTGTAATTTGC
The DNA here is from genome assembly GCF_964263255.1 of Lissotriton vulgaris. NCBI lineage: Eukaryota > Metazoa > Chordata > Amphibia > Caudata > Salamandridae > Lissotriton > Lissotriton vulgaris. The sequence continues at coordinate 545,296,180 of NC_141699.1, read as the reverse complement.
GAACTGTCTCTTTGTTGGCTCCCAAGTATAGGACGGTACCATAATCCAGCCTAGACATAATCAGGGCTTGAATTACAGTTTTTTGGGTAGGACCAGGCAACGTCCAGAGTATATTGTGGAGCCATTTTAAGATGGTAAAGCAAGTCGATGCAGTTTTACTTACTTGCTGTCGCATAGACAGCTGATCGTCAAGCATCACGCCTAAGTTGTGTGCTGCTTGCACTGGTTGAGGTAGTGTGCCCATTTCTGGCGGTCAATGAAGTGGACCCCAGAGATCTTGATCTTTCCCCAGGATCAAGACCTCCGTCTTTCCAGCATTCAACTTAAGCCAGTTAGTGTGCATCCAATTAGATATTTTTTGTAGTCCTACCTGTAAGGGTGACACAGTGGAGGCTTTGTTGGAAGAGAGCGAAAAGAGAAGCTGGGTATCATCTGCATTAGAGAAGATAGATAACCCAGCTTCTTCCACAATCCTAGATAGAGGACTGACATAAAGATTAAATAACAATGGGCTAAGGTTTGAGCCCTGTGGTACCACATCCAAAGACGTATAGGCCTTTGATCTGGCTGTCGATAAACAATTGAAAGGTTCTTCCAATGAGGAAGTTTTTAATGCATTCCAAGGCAAGGCCACTTATACCGATGGACTGGAGTGACTTTAGGAGAACTGCTTGGGATACTGTATCAAACACGGCACTCAAATCCAACAGAATGAGTGCCATAGTTTCTCCTTTATCTACATGCTGCCGAAGTTTTTCAGTAACTCTGAGGAGTGTTGACTCTGTGGATTACCCAGCCCTAAAGCCAGATTGAGACATATGTAGAATTTTGTGAGTTTCCACATACTGCGAAAGTTGTTGATTCACGTGTTTTTCTAAAATTTTAGAAAAAACGGGCAGCAGGGAGATTGGGTGGAAATTTGACATTTCCGATGGGTCGGCATTTGGGTTTTTCAACAATGGAAGAACCATCGCATGTTTCCATTCCGGTGGTAGAGTGGCATTCAATAGATCCATAATAAGTTCCAAAGAAGTGGGTGCCAATTTTTGAAAAACAGGGACAAGGAGCGAGTCATTAGGGGAGCCAGATTTAAGATTATTTAAAATAGATGTAAAAGACAAAAAGTCTAATGGCTGCCAATTAGTAATACTGATACTAGACACTGAATCAGAAGACTTAGGTGACGTAATACTATCGGAAGAAAACAGGATATTAGTTAATGGCAGTTCAGTGTTACCTGTGGTTGTACGTAAGTCGGCATAGATTTTCTCAACTTTCTCAGTAAAGAACTTCGCCACATTTTCACATTGTGTTTCATTTAATACAGGGGGCGTCGGTAGAGAAGAAGCACCTGAGAGCTCCTTAACTATTTTGAACAGTACTACAGTACAGTAGTTTTCACCAGCATGTGTCAGTTGCTCTGCTGTCACCGCCAGTACGCCCCTTTGCTGGGGCAGCTGTTGTGCTATACGAGTTGTGGTAACATAACATTACTTGCTCTTCATTGGTAGTTGATGGCTTCTGTGTGGAATGGTGAGCATCAACATTTATTGTCTCCTTCCGCCGCTGTAATTTATTTCTGCACCATCATTACTCTGTGCTTTTCAACAATCTCTCCTTTATATTATTATTGCTCCTTCTCCCTCATGAGTGTAGAGTTGTTCTTCTGTAGGGTTTGCCATCTTTTCTATTTTTATAATTTGTTTCCACTTTCTCAATTTTCGTTTTTAGGTCTCGCCTGTCGATGCGCATGCGCATCGAGCTTGCGAGACTATGGGGGCTTAAACAGTCTTTAACCAACTTGCAAGGAATCGTGGCGATTCCTTGCAGTGCCCGTGAAATTCAAGCTCAATGCGCATGCGCATTGAGCTTAAAAGCGCGTGCACATGCCCCCAGCCGTGTATTTTCCCTCAGGCGCACTCCTCCCACACCCCCGCTCCGCCCCCTCCCCTGCCCGCCGTGTCGCATTTCTCCTCCCCCCTCCCCTTCTCTGCCTTCCCTCCGTCTTGTCTCTTTTGGCCCCCCTCCTCCTCCTACTCTCCTCCCCCCTCCTCCTCCTACTCTCCTCCCCACTCTCTCTCTCACAGCCTCCCCCAGCTCCGCCCCCTCACTTCTTGGTTGCACGGCCGCTAGGCCGTGCCTCCCCTACTCTCCTCCCCCCTCCTCCTCCTACTCTCCTCCCCCCTCCTCCTCCTACTCGCATAGGAGCGTTTACAAAAGCAGGAAAAAACGAGCTCCTTACGAGACACCCACACGGGTTTACAAACTGAAATTAATGTATTTACCCTGCCTTCTACATTGTACAGCGCCTCGCACATTTATGGGGTTGAAGCACTGCTCTGCCAATATTTCCCGTGACTCGGGCTATTGTGTTATACAAGGCTAATAATAAAGCAGCATTAATGCGCTTATTTTGAGGTCTTGTCATGAGCTGCAGCGCGTGGATTCTGCTTTTCATTAGCGGGTATTTGTTTAAAGATCTGTCGAGGCGACTCTGAACACACAAAGTAACCACAAACTAAGCAGCCGGTACGCAATCTGCGGGTTTTTGCTTTTCCTTATGAGTACCAAACCAACCAACAACAGGCAGACAGGGGTGCAAGACAACAAACACAGTGTGATCTCTGTACCGACAACGAACTACTCTGTGTGAAAGCTCCACTCTGGATCACAACTACAAGGACACGGTTTACGCGCAGTCACTGGTTTATTATGACAGAGAAGATCATGAGTGAATGTTGTACCTTGAACACCGCGTTTTCCGTGCGTCTCGTTACTAACTAGTCTCTACCCATCAGGTAAAGGAGAAACTCTAGTACGTGTGCATTCAGCCAAAGTGGCACTGTCACAGGGACATCATCAGCGTCTTGGATCAAGCAAGTGCATGCTTTGGTTTTTCATCGCGTGCATCAGCACACAGCTCCCGTGAGCATTTAGCCAGGCACTTCAATGGGTCAAGCAAAGTGCACGCACTGCTCAATGCAACCTAAATTGATGCATGTGAGGGAACATCCGGTCTTAGGTTAAGCCCTATTCGGATGCTTCGAATTCTAGCAAATAAAAATGGTAACAAATATAAAAGACAGTAAGTCCAAGACTCCCCTAGATGCAACTAAAAGCCTCGTAAAGAGTTTACCACTAGCTACTGGGGAGTTTATTTAAAACCCAGTCGCTGCCCGAGTCTCCTCCACCACCCCCACCCCCTCGCAGCTGTTCTGCCTTTCGCTTTACTCTCGGACTTTAAATGCAGGAGATTCTTGTCTGGCACCATACGCATCTCTTGGGGTCTCTTATTTGCGAAGGTAGTCACATTCATGCAAGGCAGACGTGCATTAGGCTTTTTAAACAGTAACTATTATAACTTCTGATGAATTCGAATGACTACACATTTCAGGTGGGGAGTTTTTAAGCTTCCACCCCCAAACACTGCAAACAGTGCCACCTCGTGGTAACTGTGCAGCACTCCAATATAAGGTATGTCAGGAGCTAAGACTCGCACTTCCCTTCCCAACCACTCTGGGTGAGGACGCATGCTGCTATATCCACGTTTCTGGTTATAAAAGCCTTTTTAGGTCTCGCCCCCTCCTTTCTCCAACCCCTCCCCACTCTCTCTCCCAGCACAGCACCATCAAAAAACCCCAGCCGACAGTGCAATAGGTCTCGCAGCATTTGAGTTGGAGCTTTTAGAAATGTTTATGGCTTTTTTTATTTGTAATTCTTTAGCATTGGCTACAGGAAACAAAAATGCTAAAGATTTACAAAAAAAACCCATAAACAATTCTAAAAGCACTAACTCTAATGATGCGAGACCTATTGCATTTCCAATGCTTGTTTTTCTTATGCCTTAATTTAAAAAATCAGCACCATTGGTAGTTTATACCTGTTCTCCTATTTGGGGCTTCCTTTTATGTTTTAGGTTTAAGTATTTTTATTGAAACAACATAAAGAGGCAGGACATTCATAGCATATATGATATTAGGTCGCTGCGGATAGGGTCGCATGCATAGTATTGATTGTCCCAAGAGCATCTCAAGTTCAAACCCCTCCACAGCAACCCCTCAAGATATACAGTGCCATATTAAATGAACAGTCCCTCTCCCCAAACACCCCCAAAAACCCCTTCCCTAATCCCCCCCCCCCCTGTCCCAGTCCAGTGCGCAGGCCCGCCCCTTGCTCTCCACCACAATCTCCCTGAACTGAGAAAAGGCTAATCCAACGGTTAATCAAGAAGGTGACTCTTCAGGAATCGAATCGTAAGCCTTAAAAAGGTGTAGATATATGGGGCAGGTGATTTCCCTAAATTCGGTGAGCAGCAGAGACAGTCCCATAAGATATGTGTCAGTGTGCTCTCCTGTCCGCATCCCCTCCAGCAAGTGCTATCCTTACTACGGTCCATCTCGTGAATTCTCACTGGGGTATAATACCAATAAGTGGATACTTTAGTCAGAGTGTCGGTTAGACCCATATGGTATGCTGAGTGCCGTGCTCTGTATGAAATCGGTTCCCATTCTTTATGTGTCAGTGTTCTGCCCAATTCCCTCTCCCATCGTTCCCTCCTCCCCTATGGCGCTTTCAGAAGTGGTCGCTCCCCCACAAGAGCTCCTGCCTGGTATCGTACCCGCGCTCCCTGCCTCCTACTCTAGCATTGCCAAAAGCAGCATAGCGCCTCATTATTGGATAGCGCTATAGCGCGAGTGCCTCTAGATTGTTATTGTACCATTTTGCATCGCTTTGAGTACAATTACCGCTGCGCTGTGCCTGAAGCCCGCATTATTTGTACTTTCACTGTATTGTGTGTTACTGTACTGCACGCCGCATTGCCTAATTAGTCTGCAGCCTTTGATGTGCATTTGGCGACCCTGCCTACCTCGAGTTTACTCGAGTGCCGCCATCTTTATTGTTGTTGTTGCTTAGTAGCACCTCCTCCACAGCCGGCCCCGCCTCCCAGCTGACCCACCTTCGCCCCTCCCCTTCCACTATCCACATATGACAGATGCTTTTGCGTGCAGCGTTCACGCGCAGCGGTCGCGCCCCAGTTGCGCCAAAGGTAAGCCCGTCTACGCCCGTCCAAGCCCGCGCCCAGCGCCAGACCCCCTGGCCCCTGCTCCACCCTCCCCACCCGCATTACATACAACCCTTCCACCCTCTTAGCCCTAAACCCCGGCCGACTCCCCAACTGCGCCCAAGCCGCTCCTGGACACACCCATGGACCCTTCACATGCAACTCCTGCAAGTAGGACAGCACCAAGACCATCTCCTCATCCACGAACACCAATCAGAGACCTGACACCAACCACCTTAAATGCATCCTGCTCAACACCCGCTCGGTCCACAGGCACGGCGTCGACCTTTGGAATCTACTAGACACCATCTCTCCGGATGTCGCCTTCCTAACAGAAACATGGATGAACGCCTCCTCAGCCCCAGACATCGCCATTGCCATCCCGGAAGGCTATAAGATCATCCGTAAGGACCGCACCAAGCAAACAGGAGGAGGCATCGCCATCGTCCATAAGAATTCCATCCGCATCTCAACCAGCTCAGACGTCAACCTCGCTAGCGCAGAACACCTTCATTTCCAGATCGACACAGACCCCAAGACCACACTCAGAGGCACCCTCATCTACAGGCCACCTGGACCCCGTGCTAAATTCAGTGAAGACATCACTGACTTCATCACCCCACACGCCCTCCCCTCCGAGGACTACATCCTATTGGGAGACCTCAATTTTCACCTGGAAAAAATCAACGACAGCAACGCCACCACCCTTCTGGACAATCTCGCCAACCTAGGACTCAAACAACTTGTTAACACCCCCACCCACTACGCAGGTCACACACTCGACCCCATCTTCACCTCCAGCAAACATATCTCCTTCAGCCACACCACAGTCTTCCATTGGACAGACCACAGCTGCGTTCACTTTGTCTACAAAAAGGCCACAACCCACAACCTCCCTCAACCTACTCTACGAAGAAACTGGAACAAAATCACCATCGACCAGATCTCCTCATCGCTTCTTCAAAACCCCCCTGCCCACTCCTCGAACCCCAACCAAGCAGCCATTAACCTCAATCAATGGCTAACCAACAGCGCCGACAACCTAGCACCTTTGAAAAAACGTCAAATCAAACTAGGCAGCAAAAACGCTCCCTGGTTCAACGATGATCTTAAGAAATCCAAGAAACTCTGTCGCTCCCTCGAGAAGGCCTGGAAAAAAGACCCAAACACCAGCACCAAGGACGCCTTCAAAAACGCCACCCGCACACACCACCAACTGATCCGGACTGCCAAGAAAGCTGCACTTAAAGAGCGACTAGACAACAACGCCCACAACAGCAAGGAATTATTCAACATCGTCAAAGAATTTACCAACCCCTCAGCCAACTCCAACAACATCACTCCCTCTCAATCCCTCTGCGACTCCCTAGCCTCGTTCTTCCACAACAAAATCGCAGACATCCACAACAGCTTCGACAACCAACCCAGAGACCAACCCACACAACCTGCTGCCGCACCTTCACCCCCCTTGAACATCCTTAACGACTGGAACCCAATCTCCACTGAGGACACCATTCGCCTGATGAACTCCATCCACTCAGGATCCCCCACAGACCCATGCCCTCACCATATCCTCAACAAAGCTGACTCCATCATAGCACCAAACCTCCGAGACGTCATCAACTGCTCCCTCAACTCCGCCACCTTCCCGTAAAGCTGGAAACACGCCGAACTCCACGCCCTTCTGAAGAAACCCACAGCTGACCCCACCGAACTCAAAAACTACCGCCCCATCTCACTCCTACCATTCCCAGCCAAAGTCATTGAGAAAGCTGTCAACAACCAGCTCGCCGCCTTCCTCTAAACCAACAAATCCCTCGACTCCTCACAGTCCGGCTTCCGAGCAAAACACAGCACTGAGACCGCACTCATCGCAGCAACAGACGACATTCGAACTCTACTGGACAACGGAGACACAGTCGCCCTCATACTCCTTGACCTCTCCGCAGCCTTCGACACAGTTTGTCATAGCACCCTCCTACAACGCCTTAGAAACATCGGAATCCAAGGAAAAGCACTGGAATGGATCACCTCGTTCCTTACCGGAAGAACTCAGAAAGTCCGCCTTCCACCATTCAAGTCAGAGGCCACTGAAGTCATTTGCGGCGTGCCACAAGGATCCTCACTCAGCCCCACCCTCTTCAACGTATACATGAGCCCCCTCGCGATCATCGCACGCCAACACAACCTCAACATCATCTCCTACGCTGATGACACTCAACTGATCCTCTCACTCACCAAAGACCCGAACACCGCCAAATCCAACCTACATGAAGGAATGAAAGAAGTAGCCGAGTGGATGAAGCACAGTCGTCTGAAACTGAACTCAGACAAAACAGAAGTCCTCATCTTAGGTACCTCCCCCTCCGCCTGGGATGACTCTTGGTGGCCAGAGGCCCTTGGAAAAGCACCCACCCCGACGAACCACGCACGGAACCTGGGCGTCATCCTGGACTCCTCACTCTCGATGAACAGACAAGTCAACGCCGTTTCTTCATCTTGCTTCAACATTCTTCGCATGCTCAAAAAAACATTTCGCTGGATCCCCACCGAAACTAGAAAAACGGTCACCCACGCACTGGTCACGAGCCGCCTGGACTACGGTAACACCCTATACGCCGGTACCACCGCAAAACTTCAGAAAAAACTCCAATGCATCCAGAATGCATCAGCCAGACTCATACTAGACATCCCTCGTAAAGACCACATTTCTAGTCACCTGAAAAACCTCCACTGGCTCCCCGTCAATAAGAGGATAACTTTCCGCCTCTTAACCCACGCACACAAAGCACTTTACGAACTCTGACCCGAATGCCTCAACACACGACTTTCCTTCTACACCCCCTCCCGTCAGCTACGCTCCTCCAACCAAGCCCTTGCTGCTGTACCTCGCATCAACAAAACCACCATGGGAGGAAGATCCTTCTCCTACCTGGCAGCTAAAACCTGGAACTCACTTCCCATTCACCTTCGCCTCACTCAGAACCACTTAGCATTCAGAAAGCAACTTAAAACTTGGATATTCGACAAGTAATTCCCCACCCTTCTTCAAGCGCCTTGAGACCCTCTGGGTATGTAGCGCGCTATATAAATTATTTGACTTGACTTGACTGACTCCCCGGATTATAGAGGTGTGAGGAAGGCGGCTGTAGTAGTTTGTACAGGCCCGTGATTAGTTTCGCATCCGACGAGCGGGTCATAAGCCACCTCTCATAAGGGAGGAACTGCCTATCCGCTGCGTCTCGCACCTGTGGGTGCAGAGCCCAGTGGCGTACCTGCATATAGCGAAGCCTCTCGGTCTCTTGGAAGGAGTATTCCTGTCGGAGGTGCAAGAAGGGAATGACACCCTCTGAGTCATATATATGGCATAGTGCCCGGCATTCGGCAATTCTCCAGTGGGTGAAGGCACCTCTTTCAGTGCCCGGGGTGAAGTCCGGGATATCTACCATGGGCGTATGGGGTGATGGGAATGAAGTGAGATTGTAATTGATGTTTGTCGCATCCCATACCCGCAGGGGCACTCTGGTAACGAATGAGGCATAGAGGTTCGCGGGCCGGTGAGCCCGGCGTAGGAATGGCACTTCCTGTAAAGGCCGGCCTGCCACTGCCTGGTCTTGAAAGAGCCAGTGCTTGTCTGATTCCCACCTACTCCATTCTACCAGGTAGCGTAGTTGTGTGGCTTGAAAATACTTTCGGAGAGCCGGAATCCCAAGGCCTCCAGCCTCAGGTGCCAGCATCGAGAGTGATCTCCTCATTCTGGGCCTCTTGCCCGGCCAGATAAAACGTGCAAGATCAGCTTGCATCTGTTGGATCCACCCAACGGGCGGCTGGAGCAGTAAAGTACAGAAGAGGTATAGGATCTGGGGCAAAACCGTCATTTTTACCGCAGCTACTCTGCCCAACCAGGAAATGGTGCTACGATTCTATCGCCCGTTTAGGAGAGATATCGGCCTGTAGGAGCCGCATAGCGTCCGGTCTTTCCCTGGCTTGTGGATGACTGTAAGAGAGGACCGCAGGAGGTCAGGTGGGATGGCCCCCGGGGTCGCGAACGAGTTAAATAGGCGAGTGAGGATTGGAGCCAGCAATGCACAGAATGTTTTATAAAATAGGGACGTATATCCGTCCGGCCTGGAGCTTTGCCGTGTTTAAGTTTGGCGATAGCAGAGATCACTTCCTCAATTCGAATATCTCTATCTTGATGTTCGGCCTTCTAGGGATGAGAGGGTGGCGGAGTCCAGGTATGCTGTCATTGCAGGTTCGTTCGGGGGGTCCCCTGCATAGAGATTAGCGTAAAACCTTCTAAAGGTTTGAGCTATTTGGGCGTCTTCCGTGACCATCGTCCCGGTAGGGTCAGAGACCTCCTGCACCATTTGTCGCTGGTGTTGTACCCGAAGTCTGTTTGCCAGTAGGCGACCACAGCGGTCCCCCCCAGTGTATTAGGCATGGCGCAATCGCAGCGCAGCGTATTCCGCACGGTCCATATCTAGAGCCGGCAGGAGTTTCCCAGGGAGCCCCCGTCCGGCGGTGTATTTGCTCGAGTTTGCGGACCCGTTGAGTGAGTTCCTCCCTTTTACTTTGCCTTTCCCTATTGTCAGCCGACGCGATGGCTATAAACTCTCCCCTAAGTACAGCTTTCAGGGCAGCCCACCGTGTCACCAGCGAGGTTTCGGGGTTATCATTGTGGGACAGATACTCCTGAGTAACCTCTGTTATGTGTTTAACCACCTCTTTCCTATGCAGTAGTGTGTCCCTAAGGCGCCAAACCCTGGGGGTGCAAGTCACCAGTGGCAGGCTTAGCGTAGCGAGAACCGGTGCGTGGTCCGATATGGAGATCACCCCCATCTCAGTTGTCGAGGCCAATGCCTTTACCTGGGTCGTTACCAAGAGGTGGTCCAGTCTCGCATACGTCTTGTGCGCATGGGAGTAGTATGAGTACTCCCCATCGGTAGGGTGCATACAACGCCAGAGATCATGTAGGTCCACTTCCGACAGCTGTGCTTTACATCCGGCTGAAAATTCCCCAGTCTATGGGGTACGCTGTGCTGATCTATCAAGGGCCGAATCGAAGACCATATTAAAGTCGCCTCAGATGATAATGTGCCTGTCCTGCGAAGCAGTGACGTCCACTAACGCCGTTCGTAAGAACTGCTCTTGTTGGTCATTAGGGCTATACAGAGATCCAACCGTGAACGGGAGTCCCCCAATCTTAAATCTGTAGGCCAGTAATCTGCCTTTGTGTTCTGCATGTTTATAAAGGACCTCCCCCTTAAAATGTCGTGCCACTAGGATCTTTATATCAAAAGGAGGGAGGTAAGATAGTTGATCGTTTGATCAACGGACACGATTTACCACACAGGGTGGTGGAAGGTCCAGTAACAGCTTGTGTCCGTATCTAGCACTTAGATTACAAAAGGGGGTTGCTGAACTGTTCCTATGGAGAGTTAGGGAAGAAACAAGGAAGCATTAACTGGCGTGACCAAAGGTGTTAGAATAACACCCTGGGGCATCCATTTTGTTGGATGTAGTTGCCTCACACACCCAGAAGGGTGTCATGCTTCATCATTGGCGGTTGCTCCTCGTCGGGGAGGCGGTGCAATCCCCGACGGGCTCACCTCAAAGAGGGGCTCTTTGGCGGAGATCTTTTTATCCAACAGCCTTATGGTGAGGTGGGGGTGTGTGGGCAGAGCTAGGTGTAATGATGTGAGGGATATTAAAATGTAGCAAGGGGTACCGGAATTCAGTTTATTCTGGGGGTCCCCTGGCTGCAGTTAAAAAATGGGGTTAGCTCACTAGGTGTCAGCAGGTTAGGTCGGGTGACCCTAGATGAGACTAAGAGTGAAGGTGGTCGACATGTTTCTCGCTGTGGGTATAGTCACCCGCGATTCATCAGGACCTAAACAAAGTGAAGGGAAACATGCTAGTCCCCGGTAGCTTGTCTCCTTCCCAGTATAAGAATTGGCTTGGTAGTTTGGTTTGCCCTGTTCCCATCATGCACTGGGACAGGAACAGACTAATTTGCATATAGCCAGGTTCTGAAGCTGGGATGGTGCAGTGAGCTAAAAAACTATGCCTATACATGGAGAAAAAGTAAACAATGGTTAAATACAAATCTGCATTTAGAACAACAAGTCACGTCAATGCCAGGGCGTATATACAGAGTGGCATGCTGTTGGTGCTGTTTGGCAATGAACACACCCACTGCATGCCTTGTAAATTGCGTGTGCACAGTGCAAAGTGGGGAGCACACACAACTACTGAGTCGGTGAGGAGATTTGTGCTCAGGTGCTGGCTAAAAACAATGGTTTAAAAGCAGTTGAGAAGGGTAAAAATGCAGCAGCTTAGGAGGAATGAACTGCTCCTCTAGTGAAGAATGAGCAGGTTTAGTGTAAACAGGCACCGTTTGTAATATACTGTGGCTATATGTAAAACATAAACACACTGTGACCAAATGAGCTATAGGTTGGGAAAGCCCATTTGCCCCACTTACCTAATGGTCAAGGACTATGTGCCACATGAGGGGTCGGCGGGACAAAACATCAGGGATGAGCCCAAGGGTTTAGCTGAAGATAAAGCATAACATAGCGCCTATGGGTGATCGCTAAGGCTAGTGTTAGTTTATCTCAATGCAGTATTGGGCTGAAAGGCTAAAGACCTCCATACTATCGCCCTCCGCTTATTCCTCGCCTATTAGACTCACCTCCTTGCTCCTGTGTCCGCGTAGTTAGACCTACCCTTCTCCGCCGAGCTCGAGTAGATGTGTGAGCTCGGCGGCCGGGGTAATTTAAATCATGCTGACAGGTCGGCGTGTGACACCGCGTCTCCGCCTCCTCTGCCAGGTCACGTGGTTTTGGGAGGTTTAATGGCGGCCATCTTAAGGCGGTGAGCTGGTGCACTTAGCGTCAATTGATTTTCATTTATTGTGCCTGATCTATACACTATTTGACATGGAGCGGGGGAGTCCAGGGGGCGGGAGTAGTCCCGTGTTGCCAATGTATTACCCCAGCCGAATTATGTGCAAAAGAGCGTATTCGCAAATCGCCCGGTCTCGTGTGTTGAATACACGGCGGCCATGTTGTGGTGGGCACAGGAGCTGTCCTGAGCTGTCAATTGATTTTCATTTATTGTGCCTGATCTTGACACTATTTGACATGGAGCGGGGGAGTCCAGGGGTCGGGAGTAGTCCCGTGTTGCCAATGTATTACCCCAGCCGAATTATGTGCAAAAGAGCGTATTCGAAAATCGCCCGGTCTCGTGTGTTGAATACGCGGCGGCCATGTTGTAATGGGCACAGGAGCTGTCCTGAACAAGCAGTGTCAGGAATGGTTTAAGGAAGTAGTGGTGTGTTGTAACTTGGTATGCCTAATTCCTGAGAGCCATAAATGGTATGTTGGTCACGTTATGTAGTGTGTGATGCCAGCAACGGAAATTAGTGTAAAATGATGTTTAAACTCTTATGGTGGCTCACTGTCAGGGGAGCGACCAGGATACAGGATCATTGCTTACCCATGGAGTTGGATAGGGAACTAGACTTTTTTACAGTGAGTGCCACGGGATATCTTCGTTGAGCCCCTGTTTGTCTGAAGACAGTCGATGGATCCATCTCTGCTCCTTCCGGAACAGAGCATTACTTGGGCAATTAGGGATGGCTTCTAGTACCACCCATCTCATAGAATCTTCATCATGATTATGTTCTACAAAATGTTTGCACATCTTAGTGTGGGTCTTCTTGCAACAGAAGTTGCTACGGTGTTCAATGATTCTGGTTTTGACGGGACGGGTTGTCATCCCGATGTATTGTAGGTCACACGGGCACTTGATCATATAATCTACAGTGTGATGTATTGCAATTAGTGTGGTGTCTGATCTCCCATTTGAAGGTCTCAGAGAGTTGGATAGACTTGAGTGTCAAGGTGTACCTACAAACACCACACATTCCACAAGGATAGTGGCCCGTAACCGGGGGTAGATGCCACAATGTGTGTTGGGTTTCCTTTCTGATACACTTAGGTCTAGTGCTGATTAGGATGTCCTTCAGGTTTTGAGATCTCTTGAAGGCGAACCTTGGTTCTTCTAGAGACATGTCCCCAGTGTTGAGGATATCCCAGTGACGTCTGATAGTGTTCCTGATTTTGGTGGATAAAGGGGTGTATGTTGTCACACATGTGATTGGTTGATTCTCAACCGGGACTCTTTCCTGCCTTTCTAGAAGGGCTTCTCTGTTGTTATTCCTGGCGCGTTTCCTGGCTTTTAGGACATCGCGCCTGGGGTAGCCCCTGTCAAGTAGGTTCCTTGAGAGGATTGCAGACTCCTTTTTGTAATCAGACACCTTGCTACAGTTACGTCTTATTCGTAGAAATTGGCCGAAGGGCAGATTGGCACGTAAGGCCCTTGGATGGTGACTCTTGAAGTGTAAAAGGCTGTTGCGGTCAGTGGGTTTGCGGTACATGGTCGTGCTTATGGACCCTTCTTCCAGTCTTATTGTTAAATCAAGGAAGGCAATCTCCTCAGGTGAGGAGGCCATGGTGAAATGTAAGTGAGGGTTTAGTGAGTTGACCCAAACCAGGAAGGCTTCATGTGACATGGGTGGGCCTTTCCACAAGATCAAAATGTCATCAATGAAGCACTTCCACATCTTGATGTTGTCCCTGTAAGGATTAGTCTCATGGTGTATATGTAGTCCCTCAAACTTAGCCATATACAAACAGGCCACCGAAGGGGCAAAAGTACTGCCCATAGATGTCCCTTGGGTCTGGTGGTAGTATTTGCCTCTGTATTCGAAGTAATTTTCAGTCAGGGCTAGGGTGGCGCACTCCATAATGAAAGTCTGTGGAGTGTTTGAGTTCCAAGGTTCCAGGGCCAGTCTTTCCTCAATCACCTCTAGAGTAGCCCTCTGAGGAATGTTTGTGTAGAGGGCTTCTAAATCTAGGGTGATCAAGAGATCAATTTCTCCTGTATTCTGGATGTTGTCCAGAATACGTAGTACGTCTGTGGTATCCTGGACGTAAGAGGGAATGCTCTTTACAAGGGGTTGGAGGAAGTGGTCGCAAAATTGAGAGAGGGGCTCTAAGACAGAGTCTATCCCTGAGACAATGGGTCTCCCTGGTACCGGTCTTGTTGCTTTATGGATCTTGGGCAAGATATAGAAATATGGTACCCTTGGATCCTTCTTGACCAGGAAGTCTGCCTCTTTTCTAGTGATCCATTGGTCGCACTCTGCGCTTGTGACCAAGCTTGTAATCGTGGTATGTAGGCGCATGGTTGGATCATTAGCGATGGGCGTGTAGTATCTATTGTCGCTCAGTTGTCTGATACATTCCAACTCGTAGTCTTTAGTATTCATAAGCACTGTGGCACCCCCTTTGTCCGCCTGTTTGATGGTAATGAGTGGGTCATCCGCCAGAGATTTCAGTACGGCCATCTCATTCCCAGAGATGTTGCAGTGCGGTGTTTTTCGGGTCAATTTAGAAATGTCTTTGAGCACAGCTTGTTCAAAAGTGAGAACTTCGTTTGGTATCATTCCGTTATGGGGTGTGAAGGTTGATGGGTTATGCAGCCCAGAGTCATCCATGGGTTCACGGGGCTTCCCTTCAAAGAAGGTTTTCAACCTTATTTTCCTGAAAAAGGATTTGAGTTCCCTAGTCTGCTGGAATGGATCGATCTTAGGTGTGGGGACAAACCCCAGACCTTTCTGTAGGACATCTTCCTCACCCTGTGTAAGGAGACGGTCAGATAGATTAACCACCAAGCTTACTGTGGTCCTGACCGGCTCGTGCTCCTCGTGTCCATCCCTTGGGGGCGTGCATCCTCCCACTGTACTCTCTTTTCTGGTACGTTCCCCCTTTTTCGCCCTCGCCCTCTGCCCCAACCTCTGCCTAAAAAAGGAGGGTGTGTAGGGTTCTGAGGGGGATAGAATGGAGGGTATTGTGGGCCAAACGGGGGCTGGAAATGGGGAAACTGAGGGTATTGCCAAAACGGGGCACCCGTTGGTTGTCCCTGATTAGGGTAATTAGGGAAGTTGTTTTGTCCACGTCCCCTTCCTCTTTTTGCCTTAGGGGGCATCTGCGCAGGAGTATTTTCTCCACTGCTATCAGAGCCGCTGTTGGAGCCCCTTCTAGAGGAATTGGCGCTCGAATCTGAATTGTAGTTAGTGCCTGAGGGGACGTAGTCGTCCCTTAGATACGGATAGACTTTCTCCTTAGAGAATTTTTTAATGTCCTTTTGCAGTTTGGCTATCTTCTGGTTCATGAGATATTCTTTGTGTTCAGCCATTTCTTTATTAATCTCGGCCAGTTTAGTTTTAAAGCCGTGATTTTGTACTGCGGTTTTGAGGGCGGCCTCGGCTGCTTGGATTTTCACTAAAAGTGCATCTGCTAATCTTTTCGCTGTATTGACAATGAGAATGAGAAGGTCGTGGGTGCACTTCCACGATACCTGTGACCATTCCACTTTAAATTGGCCGTCCTCCCAGAATATTCTGGGGAAGTTTTTAACGATCAATCCATTGGGTGCTATTTTGGCCTTGAAATATTGAGCCATCATTGTCCCGTGGATAGTTATCCTTATCCATTCCCGTTTCAAGTCTGACAGGAATTGCCACTCGGTGGTGTTACTCCCTGTCGCTGGTTCACTGTCGATGCCAACTAGGATCGCCACCCCCGCGGTCTTAGTATTGCTGAAGGAAAAGAATTGTGTCGGGAATTTATGGGAGTGCAGCCTATGGGAGTCGCTAGGTAGCAGGTGGGTCTCTTGAAGAAGACAGATATCTGCTTGTGTGGTCTCTAATAAAGACAGTACTGCCCTTCTCTTAACTGGGTTGTTGAGGCCTCTGACATTTAGAGTCACTATCTTAAGAGACGTGGGAGGCATGTGAAGTGTTGAAAGGTAAGCAGAAGACACCTGCCTGAGCAGGGCAAAATGTATGTATGCCGTTGGCGCGGCTGAGATCTGCATAATGCACTGGACGAACCCTCCCCTTCCCCCTATTCCCCTAAACCCCTACCCTCAACCAAACTCCCCGACCCCTCCCCTCCCCTCCCCTGAAAACAATCCGCACACCCCTCCATTCCCACCCCGCCCGCCCTCAACAAGTTCCAGAACGGCATAGTCCCAGGCCGGTCCTCAAGGGACAAGTCCGTGGTGAGTCACTGATGTGGACGTCCAGCCACTACACTTCCGCCCGCCACCCCCTTCCCCCAGAACCCCCCAAACCTGCAATGCGAAATAAGCTGTGTTGATCTCCCCCCGGAGTCGACTTAGGGTGTCATCGCGACTTCACTCGAGGTAGTGTGACCGGCCGTTTCTCGGAACGCCCCGTCCATTCCGGCCCGAATGGTAGGCGAGTCTGGTCGAGCAGAAGAAGCAGAGGACTGGCGTTCAGAGATCCTCTGCCAGCCAGCTCTGGTGATGCGCCTTCTACGTGGTGTGTGCGTTTCTTCGTCCGTCGCGGTGATTCCCAGCACCTCGCAAGTGTCCTGGAGCGATCGGAGCTGGTGTAGGACGCCATTCCACCGGAAGATAAGACGGAAGGGGTGTCCCCAGGAATACTGTGTCCCATGGGTTCTCAGAAAGTCTGTTGCTATTTTAAATGTTCTGCGTTTTTGCAGCGTGATCGCCGATAAATCTTGGATAAGTGCAACTGGGTGCCCACGGAATTGAAGTGATTGTTATTTCCTCGCTTCACGCAGGATTCGCTCCTTAAGTGGAAAGTCAGGTAGGGGGCGCCGAGGGCCGGCGTGTTATGCCCACTCTATGCGCCCGGTCGATTCTGATAGGAAAGTCTTCCGGCTCGCCCAGTATCTCCCTAAACATGCTCTGCAAGTATCCAGCAGTGTCCTCTCCTTCCTCTTTGGAAGGCACCCCCCGGACTCGGATGTTGTTCCGGCGGGACCGGTTTTCAAGGTCCTCCGTATGGGCCTGGAGGTCCAGCTGTTGCTCTCTGTCGCAGCACCTCCTGCTGCAGATGCCCGACCTCTTCATCCCTCGAGTGTCTGGTTTCTTCCATGCTGGCCACCCTCTCACCTAGGCTATCAACCTCTCTCTGCACCTCTCGGACTTCTCCGGCCACCTCCGGCTTTAGAGTCTGAAAATCATCCCGTTCTCCCCCTCCTGCCTCTGGCGGGCTTCGTGAGGGGCCCGGCGAGTGTTGTCCTTTATCTTGTTTTGATGATCCCTTGTTTAGCATCTCTGGTAATGTCCGTTCTCCTTTCTTCCCCCCCACCCCTGTTGCCGGCCATCGTAGAAGCAGAAGCTGCTGGGTGAGGCCTATTGGGTCTTCGGCTCTTGGCGATAGCCAGCAGTATGCAGGGGTCACTGGTAGTCCGGGGAGGCTGCCCTGTCCCCCACCGACGTTCAGTCTGACCTCCCTGGTGGGCGCCGCGGGCCGTCCGGCTCCGTCTCCGGTCACAGGAGGACTCGAGCACTCGCTGCGTGTAGATGCAGTGCGGTGGCTGGTGTTGCCCTCCGACTTGCCACGTGGTGGTCCGTCCTGTCTAGTGCGGCTCGGGTCCAACCCCAATGAAATCTGGGCCGTTTTCTTGATCTCGGTGGTCCCTAGATGTGTCCGATAAAGGCGTCTGTTTCGGGGGCCCGCACCAGATTCTTCGTTATACACCAGCCCGGCAACGATCCTTGGACGGTCTTCACCGCTGCTTACAGAGACTGTGTGAGCTAGATACCTGCCTTCGCCCCTCCGTAGTACTGGGGTCACTCCTTGTTAGCCACTCCTAGCCGGGCCCTGTGCAATTTTACAGGCCGCCATTGCTCCCATCGTCGTGGGCCTCTAAGGGATGCATCTCTCTCGGGCTCCTGCAGATAGCAATCTTGCCTGCCTCTGCCAGCTGCCGGTGCCGATCCAGCTCGTGCTCCACGCCCCAGCTTGTCCACCTCGGAGCCCTCGTCCGCCGCCTCAAGTTCGGGGCCACCCTAGGCAACACCCCTGCTCCGTGCGTTGGCGCAGACCGGAAGGCCTTGTTGCTCTGTTGTTGTCGTCGACGCGCCCTTCCTTCGAACACCGTGGCAAATAAGCCTCACCTCTATCACGGTCCCGAGGCTATTCCAACCTTGAGGGGCCCAGTGGGTGTTGGTATTTTCCTGCGTCACGACCGGCCCCTCAATCAGCCTTGTTCCGGTTTTGGCGGGGTCTGTCCGGGGCCTAGTCCTCTTCAGCGACCATTGGGCCTCGTCGCCGTAGGGGGCGGCCTACGTTCCTTCGACCTCCCTGCCCTACCGGCTCTGCGCCTCTCCTCCGTCGATGGCAGGCGCTGCGATATCCCGGTCCGGCGCGGGAGTCCGGACTGCTCCGCCCACAGGCCGCGTCCTCGGCCTCGCGTAGAAGTTCCCAGCCGTCGTGAGAGCCTCGGCAATACCGCCGGTCACCTCCGGTCACCCCGCAGTCCCTGGGCCTTCGTCTACGGCTCCGCGGGAGCCTCCGCTGTTCATTCGGCCAGTCCGCTGCTCTAGATCCGCCGTGGGCCTGGTTACCGCGTCGTCCAATGCTCCGGCAGGCTTCGGGTCGCAGCTCCCTCCGCCTCTGGCGTCGGCACCGGCCTGCGCCGCAGAGCCTCTCCGGCGCAATCCCCGGGATGGATGCTGGTTCACAATGAACTGCCGGCGGCACCACCGCCTCCGCTGCAAGTTTTAGGCTGATCGGGGGGAGATCGGCAAAAAAAAACAGGGCTTAGGGGTCTAGGTTCCGGGGAGCTCGCAGAGAGTGCGACCGCTCACCTCGCCATCTTGGCCACGCCCCCCTCCTTTTATGTTTTAGAGCTTCTCCCTTTTCCTCTACTTGGAATCATCTTTAAGCCCACTCACACTCTGGAGTTTTTCCTCCACTGTGGTTCACAGTTCTGCCTTTTCCTACCTCTAGTTGGTTGCTACCTCCTATATTATTTGGTTTGAAGCTGTTACCCTTCTGGCTAGACCATTTTCCTTTTCTCTGTACCATACTGCTCTTCGCTCCCTCTGGTGTACAGCTAGTATTCCGGTCTCTCTTGATGTGCTTCTTATGGTAGTTCTCTACTGAAATCGTATGGGTCACTTTTGATGTTTTGGCATGTGCTGGAGCCTTTTGCAAGGCGAGAAGCATGCCCCACTGATTTTGAGGAACAAGTAGGCCTCAGACACTGACACTTTGATGCATATGTTTGTATCAGTAGGATTGCTTCTGGGACAGCTAGTACATGTTCACCAGGTGGCCATCAGACTTATTGTAGGAAGACCTCTAAAGCAGGGTAATTACTCTTATGCCAGTCACTTTAACAGCATTTGTTGATTTTCAGAGGTAAATGGTAGACGCTGTGTGTCAGGGTATTTATATTATGTGAGGCCAATGAGCATAAAACAGGATGCTGCGTAGGAAGAGGAAAATTAGTTTGGTGTGAAGAAGGAATTTACTGATCGAGTATAGAAGGAAAGGGAAACCATGGGTAAGTGAGGGGTCTCTTTAGGGTGACCTTTCCAGTCCAGGAGTAGACTGGCCTTGTCTGTCCTTATGTTTCTGTGTAGGATGACATCTCGTGGTAAAAGATTGGTGAAGCCAATGTCCATTTTACACAGAATTTGAAGATGTCTTCCGACTAGTTGGAGGAACATCATTAGTGCTTGGAGACTGATACTTAGCAAAGTCTGCTATGAAAATGTGCAAGGTATAGTGTCCTTGTGTCTGTTTCTATGTAAAAAGATCTCTGAGGGTCCTGTGGTTATTTTTCCTTTCCACCTGCTTGGTAGTATAGCCTCTGGTTTTTTGACAGGGCCTGCCCATGTGTCTTTCTATCGTAGTATGACCTTCAGACAGTATACTGTCCACGGCTGCATCTGGCTGACTTACTGCTGTGTAAGTTGATCCTCTGTGCGCATGTGGCAGGCGCCTGCTGCAGCTGATGTAATGAGGCCATGTTATTGGTCCAATTGACGTTAAAGGTCGTGTGTGTCAATGCGCTTTGTAGGTTGCATCAGATGTCTCCCAGAGTTAAGTGGCCTCTGTTTTCCTTACCATGGCTAGATCTTTTTTCTGTACTCTGACCTTACACTAGGATTTCATGCTTCTGACGCAAGGTTATTGCAGAAACGTGTCTTTCGCTTCCAGGTATATTAACGTTTTTAAAAAGCGCCCCCACTGGGGATAAAATGGGGCTCTAATGCCCCATAGTTGATTACCAGGGTTCGCGGTGGGTGTGGCATATTGAACGAACTGTGTTAATTTGTCAATCAGCAGTTATTGTGGCAGGTTTTGGAGTTAAATGAAGTGCATTTTTCTTACTGGGTTGGGCAGTGGTTAAATTGCTTTCTGTGGTTTGGGCACTGGTGTTCTTACTCCTTGTGCGGATGTGGCAGAGTTCTCAGAAAGTGGGTGGTCGTGTTGTGCAACTGTTACAGTACTCTCTTGGTTGGTGGCTGTAACCCTTGGCCATTACCCCTGCGCTTGGATTCAGCAGTTTTCAGACAGTTCACTGACGCGGTGCTGGCAGTACTACATGCATGCTAGCCTTGCAGTTTGTTGGAAAGGTTTTGCTTTGTCAATTTTTGTAGTAGGATGTTGAAATATCTGAGCTGGTCATGTGTCTGAGTGCGTGGTCTGATGGCACGTGTTTATTGGTTAGAGCGTTGTGGGTGGAAGGTAGGTCGGGGTTCATTATATATAGATTATTTATAGAATAGTTGGCAGGCAGGCAGTCAGGTGTTTGAGGGCATGTTTGATTGGTTCGAGGCGAAATGTCGTGTTCACAACATGAATTATCAATATAGGCTGTTTGTGGTTTGATGCAGGTTCATACAACAATGGATAAAGTGCCCATGATCACAATGCCATTGGATAAAGTGCCTATGATCAGCATGGTCCTACTTTTTGCTGCACCTTTTGAGACGCAATGGATAAGTCACCTTTCAGAGGCAGGTCTTCAGAGGATTTTTTTTGCTGCTCATTTATTTTGTTTTGTTCACAGAGATTTCTTTGTTATCTGCATAGTGTTACTCTCCTGGCCCCCGAATTAATTCACTATATCAACTGTCTTCCTCTGGCCTCTAAATACCTTAATTGTCTGTCGTACTCGTGCCCCGTACATCGGCGCCCCTCCCTCTTCTTTCCCACACCTTTTATTCTGTGCATAGCTCAAACATTTTTGTCAGCTGTACCTCTTACTCCCTAAAGTCTTGTGTGTGCAGAGATGCACATCTTTCATGTATTTATATCCCTTCAGTCTGTTTACCTTTACTATATCGGCTGACCTGAACCTGAATAGGCGCATTACAGAGGCGCTAGATCACACTGCGCCACTCAGCGGGTCATCCGCGGGCGAAGAGAACAGCCCCATGGTTTAATGGAGAGCTGCGGCTGACCAAGGCGGAATGTAAACGGGCGGAAAGATTATGGAGGGTAGCGTATGACAGTCAGGCCAGGGAACAGTTTTTAGAAAAGAGGCGGATACATCACAGGCTGATTAAGAAATCGAAGGCGGCCTTTTATGCAGGAAAAATCCTAGGGGCAAAGAACTCGGCTAAGGAGCTCTTCTGCATTTATAAGTCCTTGACAACTATAGAATCATCTGCAGACCCGGAGAACTGTTCGGTGGAATCATGTGATCGTATCGCCGACTACTTCTCTATTAAGGTTGCAAAGATCTGCTCGACCTTCCCAAACCCTCCTTCTACAGGGGTAGAGCTTGATGTAATATCTGGGGGCACGGAGAGCCTGGGGCCTCTTACAAATTTCATCACCCCCCCTCCTGAAGAGCTAATCAGGATATGTCTTTCTGTAAAATCTGGCTCCCCTCTTGATCCGGTGTCCCCTAAACGTTTGGGGGACAGCCTGGAGGTCCTGGAACCCTACATAAGGCATGTCCTGGATGTCTCTTTTAAGACTGGCATGTTACCTAGGGGATGGAAACAGGCAGTGGTGCTCCCCCTTCGGAAGAAACCTCATATGAGTTTTGAGGTGTTCGAAAATCTGCGGCCCATCTCTCTCCTGCCTTTTATATCTAAAGTGGCTGAGAAGGTGGTAAATGCCCAAATCATGGAATATGTGGAGGAGCAGGGCTACTCCACACCACGCAGTTCGGCTTTAGACCTCGCCATTCGACGGAGTCTGCCCTACTGATGGCAACAGAGCATCTGAGACAGGGTGTAGATGAGGGGCAAACAATGGCCTTGATCCTGTTGGACCTCAGCGCGGCGTTCGACACTGTAGCACATTCAACCTTGCTACAGTGTCTGAGCAGTGGTGGCATCGCTGATACAGCGCTGAGGTGGATCCAGGCCTTCTCAACTGGCAGGGGCTTCCAAGTGAGGCAAGGAGATTGCTACTCTAAAAGGGTTCCTTTGGGCCAGGGTGTGCCTCAGGGCTCGTCCCTGAGCCCGACCCTTTTTAACCTGTATGTAGCGCCTGTTGCCTCCATTGTAGAGAACCATGGCCTTCAGATAGTATCCTATGCCGACGATACGCAGCTGGTCATCTCCCTGTCGCACGCGCCCTGTCTTGCGGCAGATAGTTTCCGGTCGTGTATGAAAGATATTGCGGACTGGATGGCTATGAACTGTCTGAAACTCAATGGCAGCAAGACAGAGGTGCTTGTGGTGGGGAGAGACCAGTCTGCTTGGTCGTCGGCTTGGTGGCCATCCTGTCTGGGGGCGACCCCCACCCCCTGTCAGGAGGCAAAAAACCTGGGGGTGTGGTTTGATGCGGGTCTCACCTTTGGGCCCCAAATCAACCGTGTGGTGGGTATGTGCTTTGGAGTCTTAAAAAGGCTGAGGAAAATTCTGGAACTGCTGCCCACGGAGGCCCGTAAAACCCTGGTACATGCACTGGTGACCGCAAGGTTGGATTATGCGAACCTGCTGTACCTGGGGGCACCTGGGAAAAGTTTCGGTCGCCTTCAAGTGCTGCAGAACGCGGCAGCACGCCTGATCCTCAGGCTGCCCAAAAGGGCGCCCTCGAGGGAGGCCTTGCAGAGGCTACACTGGCTCCCCGTGAGGAGCAGAGTAGACTACAAGGCCCTTTGCACCTGCCATCGTATCTTGAATGGCAGGGCACCTCGGCCACTCGAGCACTAAGATCTGCGGTTGGGGGACTGTTAAAAATCCCTCGAGGGAGGCCTTGCAGAGGCTACACTGGCTACCCGTGAGGAGCAGAGTAGAGTACAAGGCCCTTTGCACCTGCCATCGTATCTTGAATGGCAGGGCACCTCGGCCACTCGAGCACTAAGATCTGCGGGTGGGGGACTGTTAAAAATCCCCAAGGTGAAGAAAGCCCGCATGGGAGGTAGATCGTTCAGGTATTTAGCGGCAAATCATTGGAACAAACTTCCGGTGGAGTTACGACTAGAACCGGCAGAAACTAGGTTCCGTGCTAAATTAAAAACATACCTATATGTCAGGTAGACTGCCCGCCCCTCAGTTAAAATCTCAGCTTCCGCCTCTCTCACCATAGCGCGGGGACACGCCGGTGTGCGTAACTCAGCGCTTTACAAATGCCCCTATTATTATTATATCCACCTCTCTAGAAGCCTTAATTCTTGGTTCTAACTCCTAAATATCACCAGAGCTTGCTGTACTTCTGCTTGGTTCTGGAGCCATAAATTTTCAATTTATTCCAGACCTTCTTTCATTTTTACCCTTGGCTTTTTATCCAATGAGCTCTACCTACATTGACGGTATCTGAAGTGCTTTATTTGTTATTAGGTCACACCTTAATTGTCAGCACTGGGCCAGGGACAGACTAATTTGCATATAGCCAGGTTCTGAGCTGGGATGGTGCAGTGAGCTAAATAACGGTGATGGATTAAGCCCTGATCTTTGGACTGGGTAAGAGTGGTCTGCTTAATTCAGACACTCTGTTCATCACCACCCCCTTTTCTGAATCGTTATTTGTTATTAGGTCACACCTTAATTGTCATCCCTGGAACCCTGTGTACTGGGAGCCTCTAATGTATTGCCTTCTAGCATATGGAACCATTTATTCTCTTGTGAGCTCTACCTTCTGTGTCCCTGCAATCTTCGATAAACTCTGTCTTTGCTCAGTAGTGTTTTATTCTCTATTGAGTTGTACCTCTGTATGGTTCTTTATAGTTCCTCCTCCCATTCACTAGATCACTTTAGTCTCTTCTGCACCCTTCAGCTCTTCGCTCAATTAATTGTCTGTGGAGCTGTACATGCTCACTGTCTCGAAAGCTCTTTATTTTATTTTCAGCTTTTACCCTCCTGACTCCAAGCACTTACATCTTTGTTAGTATGTCCTTCTTCTTGATCCCTGGAGCCCTTGCTTCGCTATTCTGTTCTATTGCCTTTTGGCCACTTGTGCAGGCTATTTTATGCTGAGTCTTAAAGTTTACTGGTGCTTACAACTTTCCACATTTTTGTTCTGTTGACCTCTAGCTCATTTGTCTACATTAATCTCTGCTAGGAGAGAGGAGTGACTCATCTTTGATATCTGAGTTGTACCTTGTAGATTCTCTTATTTGTTAGCTGACAGGGCCTTTTTAGGTTGAGCCTAGAGCCAGCGCCCATGTGCTGCTCTTCGAGACATATTGTAAAGGACTAGGGTGGATAGAAGCTCCGCCCACTCTCCGCCCATATTTGCCATTGGCTTGTCATTGTCCTACATACTGGCTTCTGATTCGTGGATTGGCTTGTTAGTCCCTCCTAAGAACCGCCTCCTCTTCATTTGTCACCTCCCATGGCGGCTGGCCCTTTTACTTTGGCTGTTACAAGTATTTGTTAATTAGACTGTGAGCATTATTTTCTTTAACAAAATTCTTCTACTGCAGGCACAATATGCTTTGGTGCCCTCTACCCGTCCTCCCACGCCCTCCCTCTCGTTGTCCGTGCCTTCTCCCCTTGTCCTCCCTCTCGTTGTCCGTGCTTTCTCCCCTCCCCTCCCCTTGTCCGTGCCTTCTCCCCTCCCCCGCCCTCCCTCCCCGTTGTCCGTGCCTTCCCCCTCCCCGTTGTCCTTGCCTTCTCCCTGCCCTCCCCGTTGTCCTTGCCTTCTCCCCTCCCTCCCGTTGTCCGAGCCTATCTCCCCTCTCCCGCCCTCCCGTTGTCCGTGCCTTCTCCCCCCGCCCTCCCTTCGGTTGTCATTGCCTTCTACCCCCGCCCACCCTCCCTTTGTCCGTGATGCCTACCATTTGAAATGCAATAGGTCTTGCGTAAATGCAAAACCTATTGCATTGCAAATGCTTGACCTATTGCATTGCAAATGCTTCTTAGCTCCTATTCCCTAGGCAGTGCTCCATTGGAAACAGATGCTGTCAAAAAGCCAATTAGAAGGGAAGACTCCTTGGCATTTTATTTAGATAATAGAAACAACAGCAAAACTTGGTCTTTTTTTAATTTTTACACAGGTGGTCGTGATTGAAGAGGTATTTATTTCATTTGTGTATTAGCATTAATAATAATATAGCACTGACCCGCTAAGTGGCTGCGGAGTGCCAAGATGGAAGAATGTATCCTTCAGGACTGTGTGAGAAGTTGGCCCGATATGCAACGTTCGCTATTCTAGCGACCGCTATGTATCGTTCCAACGACCCTTATGGTGTTTGGTTGTAAGTCAACCTATAGACCAGCTATCCTAGTAGCGTGGATACGAGCAGTCTAAGGCTAAAGACTCGAGAGGGCGCGTTAAGCCAGCTGTTTACCACACATGTACCCCTTGAACACCCAGTGAAAGGACACCACACGAGTGTTATGAAAATAAACAGTATATTTATTAAGAATCACAACAGCCCTGTACTCTTTATGAGGACAGGGTACTAAGCACAAACCAAATCTCTTTAGCAAATACTTCAAGTGCACAATTAAAACAAGTGTCCGAGGACACGGAAAGATTAAGGTCTCGGGCGGACCCGATAAGGCAAGTCGGAAGCGAGGGACTCAGGACCCTAGAGTAAGGAGGCTATGCAGGCACCGAAATGCCGAGTTACCTAGCCACGAGGGCTGCGGCTGCACAAGTCTTACAGGCGTCGGGGTCTTCGCTGACGAGCCAGGAGCCGGAAGAAAAGGAGTTGCTGGCCGGCGACCAGTGCTGAATAGTTCGTAGAGATCCAAGCCTGGATCGGAGATTGATGAAACCTGAAAGCAGAGGGGACCAAGTTCGTACTACTAGCCAGTAGTCAGAGGGTACCAGGAAGGCACCGGTTGGCCGTCACCTCGACCAGGTGAGTGGGCGACGCTAGGCTCTGCAGTCTCACGGACCAGGAGGCGTTGTCGGCGACCACGGTGGAGGTGCGAGCTGTCCCACGAAGGATGATGCTGTCGGCGTCGCTGGGCCCAGGATGGGGCAACAAGCCTTGGCAGATCTCAGGGCCACGTGGTGGGCCTAAGATGGCGTCTTGAGTGGACCAGGAGGGTCCGGGGTGCTTCTCGCAAAGATGGAAGCAAGGGCCAGTCTGGAGCAACCAGACCAGCAGTGATGATTCTCGGATGTCGTCACAGAAGGGCACAAGCCAGCGGCTAGTGACCAGACAACGTGCTGAGCAGCGAGCAGAAGGGCCCCACGCAGATCGTGGAGATGCTGGGAGACTGCACTTCGGTGCTGGAGCGGCTCAGGGTCGGGGCTTCTCGGACCCCAGAGCACTCACCAGAGAGTTACCTCGATGGTCGTGCTGGTTTTAAGAGCGTGCAGGTTCTGATGATGGCCGGTCCCTCGAGGTCTCGTCGCACCCACAGATCACAGCTGAGCTGATGACGTGGGTAGAGGTCAGAGGTGCCAGGGAAGCCGGTTCTCGTCGAGCTGGGCCGTCGGATTCCTTGAGGAAGGACTTACAGCAAACCGCAGAGTTCTTAGTTGGTGCCCGCTGATGCAGGGTGACTACTCCTTAGTCACAAGGGAGAAATCTTGAGAAGAGTCTTGAATGTCCTTTCGTAGAAAGTAGTTCTTGAATCAAAGATGATCTAGTTTGGAAGGGTCCCCGCTCCGGTCTTTATTCTAAAGAAAGGGGTGGGTACATGACTAGGTCCTGCCCTAAGGGTGGGACCAGGAAGGGGGGTAGTTACACCCCTCTCCCCTGCCGGACTTTCCCCAGGCCAGGGCTGTCGCCCCTGGAACTGGTTCTAACCGGCAGATGCGTAGTGAGCACCGGGGTGCCACTCCGCAGTCACCTTCTCGCCAAAGCCCTACCTACCCAGAATACACAAACCCTGTCTGGGACGGTGCGAACACCGCCCTCGACAGGAAACCCTTTGTCCAAGCGCTCCTCGCTGGAAGGACTCCCAGCAGCAGGAGGTCAGACTCGTGTCTGTGGTGGCAGCATCCATTTTGTGGAGCTGAGGCTTTAGTTAACTTTAACCGGGGTTCACAGTTACGTACATGTCGTGCCCCTCTAGAAGGGTGGAATGCTAACCTCATCGCCAGAATTGGTGAGAGGGCAGCACCCCGATTCGTATGACACCTTACTCGACATGCCTTGATAACGCGACACCGGAGTTACCGACATGGTACGCGTTATCATGGAACAGCTATTGGGTCTTGATTCCGCAAGCTGCAACCGGGCTCGGCTCGGGCCTGAACCTAGCTCACACGAGCCCACGCACTCTGCCTTCAGGATCGTTAAGGCCTGCCATAGGAGTGACTGATAGGAACTCGGGTGTCCATTGTATGGTTAGATATAGAGCTACTATACCTAAAGCGAAGGGTGGTTACACGTCTTCGCCCCAGCTGTCGTGCAGCCAGTTGTGTCAATTTTAGGAGGCCAGCCAGGGGTGGCATAATACATGCTGCAGCCCCTGGCGGCCCTGGGTACACCTACGCCCTGAGTTACAGGGTCTGATAAGGTGGCCCAGTACCAATTGGAAATGTACCTAGGGTACAGGGAATCCATTTTAAAGAGAGAGCAGTAGGCCTGGGGTCCTGATTGGCAGGGTCCCAGGTCGACTATGTCCAAAACCAGCTAAAACACAGGGCAAAAAGTTGGGGGCAACCATAGTCAGGATGTACCTTCCTACACAACCCCCCCCCCCAAACGAAAGGAGATAAGGCTATCCTTGTCCAGGTAAGCCTCTATTACCTAAGTGGCCATATAAGGAAGGACCAGCTCTGGCTTGGTTTCCCCCTGTGTCATGGTCCACTAGGCAACCCCTCACCCTAAGGGTATCTGAGGGTCTCCACCATAGGGAATCTCTGTTTCTGGTGTGTCTTGGGAAAGAAGAAGGCTGATGCTGGGATGGAGTACTGAAGTGAGGCTCCTCTACCTTTGGGCTCAACTTCCTCCAATCACCATTCATCATGTGTGCCTTCCTTTCTTTAGCTGAGATGCACTGAGCTCTCAGGGTCAGCCTCTGGCTACCTAAAGCTGGAGGCTGAGTCCCTCTGTTTGGCTTACTGGGGGGACAGGTCAGGTCTGGGGTGTTTAGGCCCCATGTTTGGCTGTGCCCAACAGTGTCCAGCTGTGGGAGTTCCCTAACTACTTTTAAGGGGGATCCCTCCGGAGTCTGTTCTATTTTCACTTGGCTAGGTTTACCAGCTTCAGTGATCCTAATCTGCTGATTAAGGGGTTCTTTTGGACAGGGGGCCCTTTTGGGTCCACCACTGGCCTCCCTGTCCTCTTCAGCCCTGGGCTGACTGAGGCAGGGTAGAGAGGTGCAGGTTACCTGCTCCAGACTGGGTCCCACCTGGGAAGGGTCCACTGCCATCAGGGGCTCTGCCAGGCTAGGCCTGACTACCTCTGGGGCAGTTCCTTCAACAGGGGTAGAGTCAGTTCCCTGAGGAGGCTGGCTCTCACCTAGTGTCTGGGAGGGGGAAGACTCTTCTTCCTCCTCAATGCTCTCGGTTTGAGTGGAGTGATCCATGGTTTCAGGCTTCACAACCTCACTATCTGTTTGAGTAGAGGCTGAGACCATTTCAACCTTGCCAACCTTTTCAGGAGGGCACTCAGTCTGTGTTTGGGCTGTGACTGTCACAGCCCTCCTATCCTGTCCTGGAAAGTCTGTCTGAGCCTGGGCAGTGGCTACCACTGCCCGTCCAACCTTTTCAGGGAGGAATGGTGCTTGGACTGGGGCTGTAGCTATTACTGCCCCACTAACCTGTCTGGATAGGCCTATCATTCTGGAATGAGTTTCTTGCTCCACCTCAGCCCATGCTGAGAGTTCCAGGTCATTCCCCAGTAAGCAATCTACGGGTAGGTTATCTGTCACTGCCACTCTCATGGGCCCTGTGACATTACCCCAGCTGAGCTTGACTACTGCCATGGGATGCCTTCTCTTCATTCCATGAATGTCCGTCACCTGATAAGTAAAACCAGGGGTCAGTTGAGCAGAGGGGACCAGATGGTCACTCACCATGGTGAGGCTGGCCCCTGTGTCTCTGAATGCCTCAACTTTCTGACCATTCACTAAAACTTCTTGTCTATACTTTCCCAAAATGTGGGGTCCAGTAGTGAAGTTGGCAAACCCCATGCCAGTCTCACAGACAAGAGTGTGGTCAGGGAACCTGGCTAAGCCATAGTCCTCCTGATTGCCCAAAGTAATGCCCACCACATTCTTGGGGGCACTCCCACCACCTGGGGGATTACCACTAGTGGTAACAGGAGGTTTAGGAGTATTACTTGGGGGTATGTTTTCCTTATTGCTATTTTTAGGGCACTTGGCATCACTTTTGTAATGGCCCACCTGTTTACAGGTATGGCAATAAGGTTTCTTCTGTTCTGAGGGAGTGTTCTGGGACCCACCACCCTTGTTGGAGTTTTGGGGCCCTTGGGAAGTCTTCTCTGTGGATTTATCCCCACCCTTCTCTTGAGGCTTGGTCGATTCCTTTTTCTGGTCACCACCCTGGTTTTTAGGCCTAACCCTGGTTCTGACCCATTTGTCTGCCCTCTTACCCAATTCCTGTGGAGAGGTCAGATCAGAGTCTACCAGGTGCTGGTGTAATAACTGGTTCTGACAATTATTTAAGATTTGCTCCCTTATAATTAGATTATACAATCCTTTAAAATCAGTAACCTTACTACCCAGCAGCCAGCCTTCAAAAGCCTTAGTGGCACAATCAACAAAATCAGACCAATCTTGAGACTGCGTTTTCTGGGTATCCCTGAACAGCACCCTGTACTGCTCAGTGGTTAGGCCGAACCCTTCAACGAGTGTATTTTTCAAGATTTGGTAATTGTTAGCATCCTCCACCCTTGTGGTGAGGAGCTTGTCTCTTCCTTTTCCTTCAAAGGAGAGCCACAAGATAGCTGCCCACTGACTCTGGGGAACACCCTGCACAGTGCAGGCCCTCTCCAAAGCAGTAATCCATTTGTGGATGTCGTCCCCTTGTTTAAAGGGGGGCACTATCTTACCAAGGTGTTTCGTATCGAAACTCTTTTCCCTATTACTAGGTACATTGCTGCCACCAGTGGGGACTGCCCCACTTAACTGTTGCTCTCTAGCAAAGGCAAGCCTTTCTTTGGCCAGGGCAAGTTCTTCCCTTTCAATCCTTAGATTGGCTGCCCTTTCCTTAGCTTCGTACACTCTCCTCTGAGGGGACGTCATCCCTCTCTGAGAAGAGTTGTGAGAGCCATTGGTTTGAAGGGATCTGCCAGAGTCTCTTGACAGAGATCGGGCTCGTCCATTCCCAATGTTAAGCTGACCTGATAGTGGCCCCAGGGGTCCCCCAGTACCGCTATCATGTTTGCTTAAGTTGGACCTGCTTAGTCTGACGACTTCTACCTGTCCCTTATCTGCCTCATCCCCAGAGAGATCCTCATCCTCATCCTCCTCCACATCTTCGTTCTCAGTTGCGAGGTGGATGAGGTCAGGATCGTCTCGGGTTCCCTCGAGGGGAGGCATGTCTCCTTCTGGATTAGAAGAGCTACGAAGTTTCTCAGCTCTTCTGGCATCATAAGTCTCCAAGAGACCAATCAGAAAGGACGTTGTGGGGTTAGACCCCTGCTGAATCTTCCTGGAGTGACACAGTCGTCTTAACTCCTTGAAGCTCAGCACAGTATATCCTGAAGGGATGACCTGTGGAGGGTCAACTGACACAAGGGGAGACCCAGAGTTTCCTCCTTTGTCCGACATACTGTTTCTAGTGTGGTGTAAGTGATGCACCTACCTACACTGCGTGTTTACCTACTGTACCCTTGCTAAGAGTTGTAGCCAAGGTGTGCTAAGCCTTGAGGAGCTACAACAGCTGGTTCAGTAGAACTCAGAGTATTCTAAGCTTTAGTTATATGTACTAACAGTACTTGTGTGGTCTTTCAACAAGATATTCTTAGGATACGTGTGGTAAAACAACAGCAAGCTCAAATCCCACCCGCTGCTCACCAATGTGAGAAGTTGGCCCGATATGCAACGTTCGCTATTCTAGCGACCGCTATGTATCGTTCCAACGACCCTTATGGTGTTTGGTTGTAAGTCAACCTATAGACCAGCTATCCTAGTAGCGTGGATACGAGCAGTCTAAGGCTAAAGACTCGAGAGGGCGCGTTAAGCCAGCTGTTTACCACACATGTACCCCTTGAACACCCAGTGAAAGGACACCACACAAGTGTTATGAAAATAAACAGTATATTTATTAAGAATCACAACAGCCCTGTACTCTTTATGAGGACAGGGTACTAAGCACAAACCAAATCTCTTTAGCAAATACTTCAAGTGCACAATTAAAACAAGTGTCTGAGGACACGGAAAGATTAAGGTCTCGGGCGGACCCGATAAGGCAAGTCGGAAGCGAGGGACTCAGGACCCTAGAGTAAGGAGGCTATGCAGGCACCGAAATGCCGAGTTACCTAGCCACGAGGGCTGCGGCTGCACAAGTCTTACAGGCGTCGGGGTCTTCGCTGACGAGCCAGGAGCCGGAAGAAAAGGAGTTGCTGGCCGGCGACCAGTGCTGAATAGTTCGTAGAGATCCAAGCCTGGATCGGAGATTGATGAAACCTGAAAGCAGAGGGGGCCAAGTTCGTACTACTAGCCAGTAGTCAGAGGGTACCAGGAAGGCACCGGTTGGCCGTCACCTCGACCAGGTGAGTGGGCGACGCTAGGCTCTGCAGTCTCACGGACCAGGAGGCGTTGTCGGCGACCACGGTGGAGGTGCGAGCTGTCCCACGAAGGATGATGCTGTCGGCGTCGCTGGGCCCAGGATGGGGCAACAAGCCTTGGCAGATCTCAGGGCCACGTGGTGGGCCTAAGATGGCGTCTTGAGTGGACCAGGAGGGTCCGGGGTGCTTCTCGCAAAGATGGAAGCAAGGGCCAGTCTGGAGCAACCAGACCAGCAGTGATGATTCTCGGATGTCGTCACAGAAGGGCACAAGCCAGCGGCTAGTGACCAGACAACGTGCTGAGCAGCGAGCAGAAGGGCCCCACGCAGATCGTGGAGATGCTGGGAGACTGCACTTCGGTGCTGGAGCGGCTCAGGGTCGGGGCTTCTCGGACCCCAGAGCACTCACCAGAGAGTTACCTCGATGGTCGTGCTGGTTTTAAGAGCGTGCAGGTTCTGATGATGGCCGGTCCCTCGAGGTCTCGTCGCACCCACAGATCACAGCTGAGCTGATGACGTGGGTAGAGGTCAGAGGTGCCAGGGAAGCCGGTTCTCGTCGAGCTGGGCCGTCGGATTCCTTGAGGAAGGACTTACAGCAAACCGCAGAGTTCTTAGTTGGTGCCCGCTGATGCAGGGTGACTACTCCTTAGTCACAAGGGAGAAATCTTGAGAAGAGTCTTGAATGTCCTTTCGTAGAAAGTAGTTCTTGAATCAAAGATGATCTAGTTTGGAAGGGTCCCCGCTCCGGTCTTTATTCTAAAGAAAGGGGTGGGTACATGACTAGGTCCTGCCCTAAGGGTGGGACCAGGAAGGGGGGTAGTTACACCCCTCTCCCCTGCCGGACTTTCCCCAGGCCAGGGCTGTCGCCCCTGGAACTGGTTCTAACCGGCAGATGCGTAGTGAGCACCGGGGTGCCACTCCGCAGTCACCTTCTCGCCAAAGCCCTACCTACCCAGAATACACAAACCCTGTCTGGGACGGTGCGAACACCGCCCTCGACAGGAAACCCTTTGTCCAAGCGCTCCTCGCTGGAAGGACTCCCAGCAGCAGGAGGTCAGACTCGTGTCTGTGGTGGCAGCATCCATTTTGTGGAGCTGAGGCTTTAGTTAACTTTAACCGGGGTTCACAGTTACGTACATGTCGTGCCCCTCTAGAAGGGTGGAATGCTAACCTCATCGCCAGAATTGGTGAGAGGGCAGCACCCCGATTCGTATGACACCTTACTCGACATGCCTTGATAACGCGACACCGGAGTTACCGACATGGTACGGGTTATCATGGAACAGCTATTGGGTCTTGATTCCGCAAGCTGCAACCGGGCTCGGCTCGGGCCTGAACCTAGCTCACACGAGCCCACGCACTCTGCCTTCAGGATCGTTAAGGCCTGCCATAGGAGTGACTGATAGGAACTCGGGTGTCCATTGTATGGTTAGATATAGAGCTACTATACCTAAAGCGAAGGGTGGTTACACGTCTTCGCCCCAGCTGTCGTGCAGCCAGTTGTGTCAATTTTAGGAGGCCAGCCAGGGGTGGCATAATACATGCTGCAGCCCCTGGCGGCCCTGGGTACACCTACGCCCTGAGTTACAGGGTCTGATAAGGTGGCCCAGTACCAATTGGAAATGTACCTAGGGTACAGGGAATCCATTTTAAAGAGAGAGCAGTAGGCCTGGGGTCCTGATTGGCAGGGTCCCAGGTCGACTATGTCCAAAACCAGCTAAAACACAGGGCAAAAAGTTGGGGGCAACCATAGTCAGGATGTACCTTCCTACAGACTGCACCCAAATAAACAACCGACCGGCAGGAGTCTGCCGCCTTTCCTGACCGATGCAGCGGATTAGATGATGATGACATTCCTCGCCCTCTTCTGAAAACACTGAATATTGTTTTCCCTTCTGGGTGTTTACAGTTTCGACAATTTTAAATGTGTTTTCATGTTTTTACAGTTCCCTGGGGCCATGCTTCCTTGAACTTCACCTTTGAAATTTCTTACCTTATCGCATAAAGCCGAACTATTATGCTCTTGGAAGAGTGTTTGATGACAAAAAGATACGTTGGTGTTCTTATCTGTCGCTGTTAATGTTTGTGTCAAACCTGGCATGTTAACCTAACCTGAAGAGAACTCCTTAAAGGGACGCTCATCAACAAAAGGGACTCTGTAACCGGAACGGGAATGTAAACAAATCACATCCCGTTCCGTGCAACTGAAACTAGGGTTAACTTTGCACGAATAATAAATGGCACATTGTTTTTAGATGTTCAAATTACACGCTGCCGTGACTAAGGTGGTTTAACTACTAGCAAAAACAAGTATTTGTAATGCAATAGGTCTCGCGTTTACGCGAGCTTAAGCTATTGATATTGTAAATGACAATGCCTTTTATTTATGTTTTAAAAACCAACACATAAATAAAAGGCATTGTCATTTACAATGCTAACAGCTCAAACTTGCATAAATGCAAGACCTATTGCATTGCAAATACTTGTTAGGTCTTGACTCTAGAAAAGAGACCTGTTGGACGTACTTTGTGAGCTTCAGCCAGCCCACAGGCGTGCCTTTTGTTGGCTCCCTCGTCCATCCATTCTTGGTTCTCCGCATTTGCCCATGGCATGCATGCATCATGCCTCTTCACATCTTTAGCCCTCCACGATAGCAGGCATCAAGTACTTCTATTAATACACAGCTGCCATTTAGGAAATGTTTTTGGGACTACTTTTTAGGTTGAGCTTGGGCAGTGCGCATGCGCTGCTGTGCGAGGCTTGTAGTATTGAGTTAGGGATGTGTAGCTCTGCCCACTCTCCACCCATATTTTTAATTGCCTTGTGTCGTTGTACTTCATAAATGCTGCCTTCCGATTCCTTCATCGCCTTGTCAGTCCCTCTTTAGTACCGCCTTGTCTTCTTTTGAAACCTCCCATGGTGACTGGCCCTTTTACTTCTTTTGCGACAGGGTATGTTTGAATAGATCTGTAAGCACTATTTCCATCAATGGGTTTTGCCCTGCTGCAGGCACGACGTGCTGTTCTTCCATGTAGCACACCATTTGCGCCATCAATTTTAAAGCTGCTTTCAAAGATCCAAAAAGCCCCCGCCATGAGCAATGCCAGTTATCTGACAAGCCCCCGGGGTACTTATTATGCAGATTGAGTATCTGCATAACAGCTGGGCAGGTAATACTGCCATATACACCAAACGCCACAGGCATGATTTACTCACACACACAATATTTACCCCATGTACATCTGCAGTGTTCCCAAATCAAGTTGGACACCTTTGGCCAGTACAGTTTTTTTTTAACTCAGCACTTTGCATTCTGGACCTTATAGTTCCTCATTCTCATGATCATAGTCTCTCATGTCCCAAAAAGCAGAATGTCGTTGGCCACCATCTTGATTGGTATCTAGACAAGCATTTACAATGCAACGGTCTCGCCTTTGCAAAAGTTAGAGCTATTGGCATTGTAAATGACATTTTTATTTATGTGTTGGTTTTGAAAACAGATAAATAAATGGCATTGTCATTTACAATGCCAATAACTTAATCTCTCGCAAACGTGAGACCTATTGCATTTGCACCCACACACACAGAGAGCCACACACACACAGACCCACACACACACACACTCAGACCCACACACACACACACTCAGAGCCACACACACACACACTCAGAGCCACACACAGCCACACACAGCCACACACACACACACACTCAGAGCCACACACACACACACTCAGAGCCACACACAGCCACACACAGCCACACACACACACACAGAGCCACACTCACACACACAGCCACACACACACACACACACACACACGCACAGAGCCACACACACACACCCACACACACAGGGGCTACCCGGGACGCGGCACAGCTGAGGCTCTGACGCAAGGAGCACATCTGCTTAGGGGTGGACCTGCATCCACCCAGTACAGTAGTGTGCCGGCGAGACACGCCACTGAGCAGCACATCTGGGACAGGCGGGACTTCACCACAAGCATATAGGGGAGCCCACTAGTAATGTGCGCAGATGGGTGTGTGTAGCACAGCAGGGAGAGCACTAGTAATACATACGGCGGGCCATCCCTCACGTCCACCCAA
Organism: Lissotriton vulgaris; assembly: GCF_964263255.1. Lineage (NCBI taxonomy): Eukaryota > Metazoa > Chordata > Amphibia > Caudata > Salamandridae > Lissotriton > Lissotriton vulgaris. The sequence continues at coordinate 545,260,076 of NC_141699.1, read as the reverse complement.
ACCCCCCACACCCCGCCCTCATTTTGGCCTCTTTATAGTTAGACGATAGGAATCACCTTTGTGGTCAAAAATTTAAAAAGATGATATGTCAAGGGTATTGAGTTTGCTGTGCACTGTCAGTGACCTGACCAAAGAGGGCATGAAAGAACTGAAGAGTCATAAATTCAAAGCTGTTCCGAATAAGGCCTCCAAAATATGTTTGTCCCAGGGCCCCCCGAATCCTTAAAATGTACTTGCCCAGTCAGACTGCAGTCACCCTTGCCCCCTTCCTGGCGATACTGGTGGGGGACAGCAGGGGAGCAGCGGCCCAGCGGAGATAACATACCTCCTTGGCATCAGTCATCTGTCTGCATTTTCCTGCTTTTTGATCAGACACGGACATGCCGATATCTCCTTCGAGTGAACCTTCTAGACATCTGCGGTTCATAGTGGGTGCTGTCTGTGTGCAGCACAGCCTTCCGAGCCACCCGCTGCTGTAATGTGCATGTTATAAAACGCTCTGTTTCTCTTTTTATTTACAGGAAAGGCATTAAATATACTGCAGAATAATATGGAATGCTGCAATAATAATTGTAATAATGGTTTTAACTTTACATTTCTTGCATCCACACAAAAGTACTGCATGTCAGTTGAATCTATAGCCTCAAACACAACAATTGCGTTTCTATTGGCGGCAAAGGGTGAATACTTTGCTTTGACCGCCGATCCCGGTGTTTCATAACGTCACCTGCGAAGTCCCTGTACCCCTTCTTGGGCTCGGTCTACTCACATCCCCCGTCGCAGCCACATCTCCGGACACCTGAGAGACCTGCACTGGCTCCTGGTCAACAAGAGAATCACCTTCCGTCTCCTCACCCAGGCACACAAAGCCCTACACAACCAAGGCCCAGGATACCTCAACAGCCGCCTCAACTTCTACGCTCCCAAACGCCAGCTTCGATCGACCGGCCACGCCCTCGCCGCCGTCCCCCGCATCCGAAGAGTCACCACAGGGGGACGGTCCTTCTACCTCGCCGCCAAGACTTGGAACTCCCTCCCGACCCACCTCCGCCTGACCCAGGACCACCTCGCCTTCAGGAAGCAACTCAAGACCTGGCTGTTCGAGCAGTAGCGGACCCCCCTCCCCTAGCGCCTTGAGACCCTCTGGGTGAGTAGTGCGCTATATAAATGCTTTGATTGATTGATTGATTGATTGATTGATTTCCGCCAAATTGACTTTGGAAGAATTTGTTTACCTCAAGGATGCCTCTTCTAGTCTATTGTTGCTGAAAACGCCCCCTGTTCTCCTTAGAGAGCTGTACATTAATAAAAGAGGCAAACTGGTCCCTTCCCTTCTCTCACACTGTGCCACTGCTTTTTGTGAAGCCCTCTGACACCTTCAGGAAAAGTCAGCGCTATATAAAAACGCATAAAATAAATAAACTGCCCGGCGGCAGTGCCCCCCTCTCAACAATCTACAGTGTGCGGTATGCTGTTCCTCCCTGTTAGTCTCCTCGCCGCCCCTCCCCCTTCTCTCTATCCGCCTCATTGCTTTATTCGTAAAGTACCTCCTCCTATACCCCCATCCCACACGCTCCCCTCCTAGAGCCTGGTTTCCATGCAGCCATTGAAGGAAGGGGCACTGCTTCGTGTCCTGCAGGAGGAGCCCCGTTCTCCGGGCTGTTAGCGTCGCGCCTCTGTAATGCTTTTTTGCCACTTATAGAATTGAATCAGCCACTATCCTGCGCATCTCTCATAAACCTAGCGCGGGCGAGGCAGTAGGAGAACATTTACGCACTGTGGTTGAAAATGTCTGGTTATGTATATCTTCATTTAAAATAGTGAGGCTTGCAGCACGTTTGAATAATTTTGTAATTGTTTTCGTGGTCCAGAGTTCCTATCGTCAGTGTGAAAGAGGCTCCTTCCCTGAAGGCAGGCCATGGCGCGGTGCATGCTGGGTACTTTGAGTAGGTTCACCAGATAGAGAAATCCTTCATTGCACTGCATGTGCTTAGAAGCGGTGAGATGGTTAAAGACAGGGTGGGGGCCCTAGTCAGTCCAGAGTTAGCATCGAATGTGATTAGAGGCTGCTAATCTTCAACATCTGTATTCAATTATTTCCATAATCCTTGCATGTGTGCATCAAAGAACATTACTATAATACAATAAAAAATATATTATGCCCTAGACTACAGTGCGCATGGGCATCGACTCCATCCTCAGATTGTTTTTTTCCGCCATAGGGTTCGGATGTCTTTGGGTTTCCTCTTGTCGGAATCGATAAAAAACTTTCTTAAGACCAAAAGGTATTTAGTCTAATCGTCGGTAAAGTCTTGCGTTCGGTCTTAGTTTCCAGCTTGGTCCCGAGCCGGATTCCCTACACCCGCGTGCTTTCGACGCGGAAGGCCCAGTCGACGCTTCAGACCCTTCAGACAGTTCATCATGGACCGTAGTCCATTTAAACGATGTCCCGTCTGCAACTCGAACTATCCCCACATCGACGCCCCCCCGGTGTGCAACAAGTGTCTGTCGCCGGACCATGATGAAGCCAAGTGTATGGCTTGTTCCCGCTTCAGGTCCAAGAAGACGCTTAAGCTTCGACGAGCTGCGCGCCAGGAGGCCCAGCATGCTGCACCGGCGCCTGTGGACATCTTCGATGCAGGGGATGTCGAGGAAGAATCGGCCAGGGACATCAGTGAGTCGAACCCCGCGTCGGACGTCGACTGCGACTACGACGCGGATGCCGAAATGTTCGAAGCTGAAGAAGTCGTTGAGGAGGTAGGAGACGACGACGGGGCCCTCGGAGCCATGGAGGATAGCTCGGACGAAGAGCTTCCTCAACCTGGCACTGGGGCCGTGCCAATTAAGGCTCAGGTCGAGGGATCGCCATTAGGCCTTACCCAAGATCTTACAATGGGTTCTACGGCCCCGCCTTCGGGCTCGGCCATGGACATTGCTGCTGAGCCACACACTGGCAAATCGAAACCGAAAGTGAAACCTACGGTCTCGACACAAGAAACTGCGCAGGTGCCGTCCTCGAAACCGAAAGTGCGCATCGCTTTGGTCGGATCCAAGGCCTCGGAGCCCTCAGCGCCGATGAAGCAGAAGGGTGTTGTCGAGCCGAATGCTCAAGTCAAGGGCGTCGAGACGAAGTCTGCCGCGCCAAAGACTAAAGTCAAGGTGGTCGAGCCGAGTGCGTCGGCGCCGAAGACGGTCGACACCAGCAAAGGACTCGGCGACCCGAAGAAAGCTCTCGGTGACCCGAAGAAAGGACTGAGTGACCCGAAGGTTCTCGAGACTCCGCGTCAACAGGACAGGTCCAAGGGCGGCGCACCCCGAGAGTCTACTCCTGGTGAGGCCTCTAAGGATTCCGTCGAACAGGCGCGCCCATCCGCCGCTTTCACCAAGAAGGTGACGGACTCCCTACAGCGCATCAGGGACAAGACCTTATCGGTCGGACCGAAGGATCCTACGCTTCCAAAGCCGGTTGAGAAACCTCATAAGGCGTCCACGCACATTCTTTTTACGTTGCCGCCGAAGACGGCGCCGAAGGCTTTCGCTCCTAAGACGGTCGCTAGCGCCCCCGAGAAGGTTTCCTCGGCACCGAAGTCGTCGACGGTGGTCCCCATCCCACAGCCTCGACGCCCTGCAGTGGAGGGGCAACAAGAACACTTCATTGATGCCGAAACGGGCAGGCTTTCCCTCCACAAGCGGAAAATTGCCCCAGAACGTCCCATGGAGTCATACAAGATCCCTCTAAAGAAAAAGAAGGACTCTGCTTCCACTCCTGTCTTGGTGGAACCACTTTCTCCCCAAACTCATAATATTTCGCCCACTTACTCTGATGTGGACCCTGGGGAGGGCGATGATGAGGATGAGTACAGCTATCCTGTCTATACAGACCCTGAGGATACCAATGAACCCTGGGCCGCTAGTGCTGACCCAGGTGATCCTCATTCAGGACAAGACCCTCAACTATATTCTGCGAAGAAGTTTCCTACAGAAGACTCTGCAGCTTTCAATGCCCTCATTGAACGGGCAGCTAACAATCACAACGTCCAGCTCCATGCTGACCCTGTTGATGTCGATTTCCTTTTTGATATTTTCTCAGTCTCAGAGAGAACTGTTAAGACTCTGCCTATACTGAAAGGTGTCTTAAAACATGCTGGTGAGATCTTCAAGGAGCCTACCAGGGCGAGGGTGATAAACCCTAGGATCGAGAAGAAGTATAATTCGGCGCCTACTGATCCTACCTACATCAGAGGACAGTGTCCTCTGGACTCCCTTGTCGTCTCGAATGCCCGGAAGAGGGCTAATTCTCAGACTACGGGTGATGCTCCTCCCCCAGACAAGGAATCTAAGGTCTTCGAGGCATCAGGAAAGAGGGTAGCATCTGGCGCATTTCAAATAGCCAAGCGCTTCTGGCGAGGTATGACAGGGCACACTATGACACGCTGGAGACCCTGTTGCAGCACCTGCCTGATGAATACAAGGAGGCAGCTGAAATGCTTATTCAGGAAGGGAAGCTGATCTCTAATGCTTCGATTAAGTGCGCTCTGGACGCAGCTGACACCGCAGCCAGGGCTGTCAACACTAGTGTTATGCTGCGACGACATGCCTGGCTGAGAATCTCTGGATTTAAGCCTGAAATACAAACCACCATCCTTAATCAAACAGTGAATCCAGATCACCTGTTTGGCCGGAGGTTGACACCACCTTAGAAAAAATTAAAAAGGACACTGAAACTGCTAAATCCATGGGTGCCTTGCAGTCCCAGCAGTTTCGGGGTGGGTCTTTTCGTCGCTCAAGCACTAGAGGCGTTTCCAGAGGCCAGCTCTCACAAACCACGCAGTACTACAAGGGCAACACTCAGTCCACGTACACCAACAAAAGTCGAGGTGGATATCGTGGTAACAGCGCCAAGGGCAGAGGTCGTGGAAACAACAACTCCAGATCCTCTGCCACCAACAAACAGTGACGCCTTGTCACTGCCCCCCGACCACGCAACACCGGTCGGGGGGAGACTCCAGCAGTTCCTGCCAGTCTGGAGAACCATCACCACAGACAGGTGGGTCAGAAAACTTATACAATACGGTTATTGTCTGGAGTTAATATCCACTCCACCCAACATACCCCCAAGACACCGTCCTATGTCTGCCGAGCATTTGCACTTATTGCAGCAGGAGGTCACCGTCATGCTGCAAAAAGGAGAAATAGAGCTTGTGCCTGTGCAGGAAAGAGGCACAGGGATCTACTCCCTGTACTTCTTAATACCAAAGAAGGACGGGTCCCTCAGGCCCATCCTGGACCTCAGGCCCCTCAACCAGTACATCCTGTCAGAGCACTTCCATATGCTGACCCTGCAGCAAGTGCTCCCGTTGCTCAGTCAGGGGGATTTTCTCGCAACTTTAGACCTAAATGATGCGTACTTTCACATTCCACTGCACCCATCACACAGGAAGTACCTCCGGTTCACCATACAAAACCAGCACTACCAGTTCAAGGTTTTGCCTTTCGGAGTCACCACGGCACCCAGGGTGTTCACAAAGTGCCTAGCGACAGTGGCGGCGCACCTAAGGAGACAGAACATCCATGTCTACCCTTATCTGGACGACTGGCTCATCCAGGCGAAGTCAGCCCAGCAGTGTGCCGCCCACGTGTCCCACACCATTCACCTCCTGCACGATCTGGGATTCTCACTAAATTACCCAAAATCCCACCTCCAGCACGCCCACATCCGACAGTATCTGGGTGCGACAATAAACACTCTGGCAGCCACAGCGCAGCCGAATTCAGTGAGGGTCAGCAGCATTCAATCGCTGATACAAAGGTTCAGACCTCAACACTCGCTTCCAGCAAGGTGTTCATGCAGTTGAAAGGCGTGATGGCCTCCTGCATCTCCATAGTCCCGCACGCGAGACTACATATGCGTCCGCTTCAGGAGTGCTTAGCACGTCAGTGGACTCAGGCTCACGGACAGTTGAAAGACCTAGTATTGGTGAGCGGTCGGGCATACAACTCTCTGCATTGGTGGAATCCACGAAACCTTTGCAAGGGACGACCGTTCCAAGAGCCTGTGCCACAGATCATCCTGACAACGGACACTTTTCTCCAGGGATGGGGAGCTCATGTACTCCTTTACACTGTGCAGGGACTATGGACGCAACAGCAACGGAAGATGCACATCAATGTTCTGGAACTGATGGCAATCTTCATGGCACTAAAAGCTTTCAAAGTACATCTGTGCAACAAGGTCGTGTTGATCCGGACGGACAACATGACGGCCATGTACTACATTCAGAAGCAGGGAGGTACCCACTCTCCGCAGCTGTCTCATCTGGCTCAGAGCATGTGGAAGTGGGCCATTCAAAGGAACATATTCCTCATGGCAGAACACCTCCCGGGCAAGGACAATCAGATGGCGGACCTGCTCAGCAGGTGCAGCCACCAGATGCACAAGTGGGAGATACATCCATCAGTACTCCGCCCGTACTTCCAAAAGTGGGGTCATCCAGAGATAGACCTATTCGCCACAAGGGAGAACGCAAAATGCCAAAGCTTCGCCGCCAGGTTTCCACACTCACGGTCGCAGGGCAATGCGATATGGATGAACTGGTCAGGCAGATTTGCGTACGCTTTTCCCCCAGCACCTCTGATACTGCTGATGGCACGCAAGCTCAGGCAGCACTCGATGACTCTCATCCTGGTTGCTCCAACATGGGCTCGCCATCCATGGTACACCACATTTCTAGAACTGTCCGTGGTACCGCATCAAAGGCTACGCCTCACACCCAGCCTTCTGACGCAGAGCCACGGCGACATTCAGCATCCAGATCCGCAACAGCTCAACCTGGCGATCTGGCTCCTGAGGTCTTAGAGTTTGGCTACCTAAACTTGCCTCCTGACTGCATGGACATCATCCGGGAGGCGAGAAAGCCCACCACAAGAGCATGCTATGCGGCGAAGTGGAAGCGGTTTGTCATTTACTGTGCAAACCACAACATTAACCAGCTAGATGCATCCATTCAGGTTTCAGGTTCAGGTTTTAAAGTCTTTATTTCGATAATAAAATCATAAAAGACATTTTTTTTTTAAACGTGAAGTTTTGGACATACAGATTATTATAAAGAGTTGGTATTACAGCAGACACAATTATAGTTTCAATTACTATATACAAATTCGAATTTCATGAAATTCATACATATAGAATATAACATTATTTTAAATTTACAATTAAACAGCCTGACAATACAAAGACAAACCTGACCTAAAAATTAAAAAGATTAAAAAGGTTAGAATTAAAAACGTTGGAATTAAAAAAGAGACAGGATCTTAATCATTTCTGCTTACTTCTCGTTCTCATCACCCATGCCCACCCCAAGAATTTGGATACACTCACAACAATCACATCAGAGGTGTTAGTTCTAAGTGCCCAAATAGCCTCAGCACACCCTTTGTATTTAAGTCGCTGGCAAAGGGGTTTTATCCATTTACTTCGAGGCGCTTGATAAATTGAATAGGCAAAAGGAAGATGACCCACACACTCCTTGTTTCCCGGGCACCAAGGGCAATATTCACTCACTCCATTAGACCAGTTTTTAGTGAACGAATTCAAGGGCAAGGATCCCACACGAAACTGGTGGTAAAGTTTCTTGTCAAGTGGCCTAGTGATAATGTCCCAATAGTTCTCTAGGAAGGGATCCAACTTGTGAGTCAGGAACCTTCCTGTTAAACTAGCGGAGCCAGAAGCAGTGACCAAAGCTTGACGAACAGAGGCCCAATAAAGTGCCTTGTACTCCTGTTTTGATGGAAAAATATTAGATCCCGGCGAAACCCACAACTGTTCAAGGCCCATTTCAACCAGGATCGATTTTACTGCACGCAGCCATGGAATACCACCGGACGCCCAAATTGATCTGACTTCTGCAAGCTCATTAGCAAAAAGGCTAAGGTCAGGAGAGGTCCAAATACGTCTCCAAAAAGCCACCAGTCTGTACCTTGCCATTTCGTTTATTGGGTTACAACCCATATCCAGACAAAATGGTTTAGATGGAGAGGATTTGGGTAGACCTACAAGTTTCCGCATGAACTTGCACTGCGTTTTCACCAGGGTAGAGAAGTCCATATGTCCCCAAAGATCTGCCCCGTACAAAATTGCAGCGTTAACCTTGGTGGTATAGAACCGAATTGCAGGTTTAACTCGTTTAGTAAGGGACCTTTTTTGCTCCTGTAGGAGACAACCCGTGAGACGCGCACATTTTAAATGTAATGTGTCCACCTGCGCTTTCCAACGGAGACGATAGTCCAAGGTTACTCCCAAATAGGTCATAACATTGACTTTTTCCTAACTCTCTCTATTCATAGTCACTGCACTCCTTGGGGGATTGCTCTTAGAGAGCACCATAAATTTCGTTTTGCTCACATTTATCTTAAGATCATTGATGCGACAGAACTCCTCAAAGCGGTCCAGTGCTGACTGTAAACCGCTACGGGTCTTAGAGAGGAGTAATGTGTCATCAGCGAAGATGAGCATAGGAAACCTGGTCCCCCCCAGAGTGGGTGCATCAGTGGGGGTACTAGCAAAAAACGTAACCACTTGATCGATGAACAATAGAAAGAGCGTGGGCGCCAATACGCACCCCTGACGGAAGCCCCGTGTTACGGGGAAGCAGTCCGTCACCTGTCCTTGGCCTCCCCACCTAACCCTTGCAAAATTGCCCTTGTGTAATCTGACAATCAGATCTAATAATTCTATTGGCAATCCCAGGTCTCTAAAAACAGACCAACGTTTGGCCCTTGGCACCAAGTCGAAGGCCGACTTCAGATCGATAAACGCGGCATAGATAGTTCCACCGCCCAGCATCTATTCAGAACATCATTTGTTATCTTTTCCATCTGTAAAAATGTAATTTGGCCTATGCTTCCATTCGCATACATCTATCTGCAATGGCTGCTTATCTCCAAAACAGGCAGCTCCTCTCCCTTTTCAGGGTGCCTGCCATTAAAGCCTTTCTTGAAGGGCTCAAGCGAGTCATTCCTCCGCGGACTCCGCCAGCTCCGGAGTGGAACCTCAATGTGGTCCTCACCAGGCTGATGGGTCCCCCCTTTGAACCACTGCATTCCTGCGAGATTCAATTCTTGACATGGAAAGTAGCTTTCCTTATAGCGATTACATCGCTGCGACGAGTTAGTGAGCTCCAGGCACTAACTATCCAAGAGCCATTTATTCATATTCATTCTAACAGGGTGGTGCTTCGCACTAACCCTAAATTCCTTCCTAAAGTAGTATCTCAATTCCATATTAACCAATCTATTGAATTACCTGTGTTCTTCCAAAATCCTGAGTCATTGGCGGTGCGAATGCTCCACACCCTTGACGTCAAAAGGGCACTGATGTATTACATCGATAGGACCAAGGATTTTAGGAAAACTAAACAACTCTTTGTTGCCTTTGCGCCACAACACAAAGGTAACCCCATTTCCAAAGCTGGTATAGCTAGGTGGATCGTTAAATGTATTCAGATCTGCTATCTGAAAGCCAAACGTAATCTCACCATTCCACCAAGGGCCCACTCCATCAGAAAGTTGGGGGCCTCCATGGCTTTCCTTGGAAATATTCCTTTGGAAGACATATGTAGAGCAGCCACATGGTCTACCACACACACATTTACAAAGCATTATTGTGTTGATGTGCACTCCAAACAGCAGGCAGCTGTAGAGCAGGCTGTTCTAAAAACACTTTTCCAAACTGCTGCAGCTGGCACAGGCGGCCGCCGCTAATAGAGGGACTGCTATGTATTCTATGCACAGATATGAATTCAGCAGCCCACATGCCTCGAACCGAATATGCTACTTACCAGTATGCATCTGTTCTTGGCATGTAGGGCTGCTGACATTCATATCGCCCGCCCTCCTCCCCGGCGCCTGTAGCAGCTGCAGAATTCACATATACTTCTAGCATGGTCATCATTCACTTAGTTTCACTCCATCTTGGTCACAATGGCTAAAAACAATCTGAGGATGGAGTCGATACCCATGCGCACTGTAGTCCAGGGGAGGAGCCACCTATCTTGTGATACTTCGAAGACTCTTCCAGGACAACAATGTGCAATCATCCGGACCCAACACTAGGCGGCGATCTATGTACAGATATGAATGTCAGCAGCCCTACATGCCAAGAACAGATGCATACTGGTAAGTAGCATATTCCTTACAACGCACTTCTTCTCTAAAGATGATGCACACACTGAAGTGCTTCAGCTACAACAAGCGCTCGCCATCTCTAAGCCCCGTCCTTTTCAGACTGGGCTCCCGGACTTGTAAACAATGTCCAGAGAGTGACAATCTAGTGCCTATCAGTGTGGTAGCATTATAACATAACACATATTCAATGCCAGTCATCTTCCATCTTACCCCTCCGCCATGGCCCTCACAGATCCCCTGCTGCATCAGTAGAGTCACTGAGGGAGGCGGACACGGATCCTCGCGAGTCATTGGGGGCCGAGGCGGCGGTGAGACAGCCCATCTTGTCAAGGCCAATCTCAGCGAAGACTGACCCCTCCCACTCACAGCCATCAGCAGACACAGGTCTGATGGAATAGGACTTGTAGGCAGAAAGTGATTTTTATTAGTCACTTTTTATCTAACCTCAGACCACTGCCCTCCACACAGCGTTGATGGAATGGGACTCGTAGGCCGAGAGTGATAGTCACTTTCGATCTAACCTCAGACCACTGCCGTCCACACAGCGTTGATGGAATGGGACTCTTAGGCAGAGAGTGATTTTATTAAAGTCACTTTCGATCTAATCTCAGACCACTGCCGTCCAAACAGCGTTACCTCAGTTACGGAATCAGGCCCTTTATGTTTTGACGGCAACAAGAAATTATGTAGGAATGTAGCGCGTCTACCCTCGTTAGCAGTTTGCAAATTGAACATAAAAACAGAACGTTTATGTGCCCCACAGACATAAAAGTAAATTCACGTTTGCAAGCTGGTAACATATAATTGAAAAAGCACATCGCTTCACTTGCACGGATAGCGACATAAATGTTATGCGTTTATATATAGCACGGACTTTACCCGAACTGATGTCAGAGCGCTTCACAATAGGAACAGTAATGTTACATGAGGAGAAAATTACAAGTGGGCATGGGTTACAGCGAGGTAGCAGGCACAGATGGAAGTTTCTCTAAGCCCCGTCCTTTTCAGACTGGGGGGGCGTGTTTTTTCTCCCCTCTTCTCCATTGTCTGGAATGTAAACAACAGGCGTGTTTTTGACTTGTTGTTTACATTCCAGCCAATGGAAAGAGGAGAGAAAGAAACGAAAAAAACACGCCCCCAATCCGAAAAGGACGGGCTTACAGCGAGAGAATGACGTAACTGAGACCTCTTCTCCTATGGCTGGCCTCCGTTTAGGAGGCCAGCCAATGGAGAAGAGGGATGGGGTTTACCCTCGCTACTCAGTCATTAATTCTCGCCAGCGACACTATGCATGTGCACAGCCTACGCTAGCCGAGACCTAACAAAAGTGACACAGGGCTACTTACCGATATGCTTTTAAACAACTACCAGTGACGACACAAACATATCGTTTACTAATGCTTTGAATAATATATCTTAATATTATCTACCTTAGTGGTACTCATTTTTTTGAATGTCTTAAGGGTGGAAGACTGATTTCTTGAGATTCGAACCTGTGACCTGTGTTGAAGATCTCTGGCGCTGGTTCTTTAACCCACTGAACTGAGTAATTGGTTAAGAATAGTTTCGCTCGAGAGATGCGCGGTTTGAAAATGAGAAGTTTTGTCTTCGACATTTCGGACAAATGTCCTGCATCCCCTTAATGTGTCAAGCTTGGAAGACGAAAGGCAGAAGCAAGGGAAAACTGTTGTTTCAGGAAAGAGGATAAAACTAAAGTAGCGCTTCAACTTGCCCACTCGGTAAAGTGGCACTAATGTGTCGCGTGTGAGTGAAACCAATCTGGTCAATTTGCGGCCACTGTTTTGCTTTATTTAGTTATTTTCCCATATTTAGAGCCGTTTTTTTTTCATTTATTTACCCCTTCCGTCCTGAGGCTGCAGTTCGGAACAAAAATGGCAGATGAAGAATTTTAACAAAAGTGTTTCTTTCTTTGTTTAATCCATTTCACAGCGGAACAAATGAAGGGGAAGAAAGAAAAGGTAAGAACCGCTTGTTGAAGTCACTGCTTTTCTTCAGCAAGCTTGTACGAGGGAGGACATCGGGCTCCAAGGACCACCTCACCTCCCCCGCCCCCTTTCACCCGAGCTGGCAGGACAGGACGCGGTGCCGAGTGGACACAACTCCCCCCATCCCCCCCAGTACTCTGCCCACCTGCCAACAAGCATCTGCAATGCAATAGGTCTTGCATTTGCTTGAGTCTAAGCTATTGGCAATGTAAATGACAATGCCTTTATTTATGTTTTTAAAAACCAACACGTAATAAAAAGCATTGTCATTTAGAATGCTAATAGCTCACACTCTCGCAAATGCGCAACCTATTGCATTGCAAATGCTTGTTTTATGTGTCTTGGAGCTCGCCACACAGTGCTCATGTTTTCAGTGCACTCGCTACGTCCTCTCTCTTTTTAGGTCTTGCCTAGGCAGCGCTTGCGCTGTCTTTTCGAGACATGCTGTATTCAGGATATGTGCATAAAGCTCCTCCCACTTTCCGCCCATCTTTTTAATTGGCTCCTGTCCTTTGTAAATGGTGGCTTTTCATTGGTCAATAGACTTAGTAGTCCCTCCTTAATATTGCCTTGTCTCTTCTTGTAACCTCCCATGAAGACACCCCCTGTTCAATGTGTTGTTACTCCTTAGGTTTTAATTACAGCCTCAAGGCACTATTTTCTTAAAAGGCTTCAGGCAAGGCACACACTTGGTCCTAAGCTGGCTGGCAGTGGTTACTTCGCTCACTAGAACATCTCACATTTATGAGACCATCTATAAATTTCCCTTCATCAGCTCCATACAGAGTATAACCTAATGCGAAATTAATGTAATCATCTTTTGCCACATTTCAAAGCTACTAATTGTATATATTGACATAGCTATTTGAATTATTATTATTATTATTATTATATTTATTTTTGTAGAGCGCAACAGCTACCCTAAGGTTTCCCGGCGCTGAATGCACTCGTAGTACTGTCTTGCATGCAATGCATTATGGGTAGGGTGGATTTACCATATCTTCTGCATGGTGCAGTGCCATATGTGATCAAAAGCGGTCCCCAGTGCTGGTACCTTTCTCACTAAGGACCTCTAGGAGCAGCTTGCTGTATTGCACCGAGACATGCAGTGCTGGTGCCTTGCTCACTAGAGACCTCTAGGAGCAGATTGCGGTACTGCACTGAGACATGCAGTGCTGATGCCTTGCTCACTAGGGAACTCTAGAAGCAGCTTGCGGTACTGCACAGAGACATGTAGTGCTGGTGCCTTGCTAACTAGGGACCCCTAGTAGCAGTTTGCGGTACTGCACTGTGACATACAATGCTGGTTCCTGGCTCACTATGCAAGGATTTGCAATGTACTATGTCTCGCATTAATGAAAGCATGAGCTATTGGTGTTGCATTATTTGCAACACCAATACATCAAATTATCAGTAATGTGAGACCTATTGCATTGCAAATGTTTGTTTTTTTGTTCTTAATGCTGTTTTTTTTTATAGCTCGGACACCAGCGGAATATATTAGAGCACTTTATGTGAGTGCCAGTTACTTTACACAAGGATACATTTGTTTTTGTAAGAACAGGGAGATGAAGTGATTTGCCCAAGATCACAGGATGTTGTGCTGACTCCGAAAGAGTGCGGTACGTGAGCGCCAGTTGTGCCAACCCAAATCTCTAATGATTTCACTGACTCTCGTAAAACCATACCTGAAACTGAGTTCTGGCTTTCTGCCTGGTGTTAAACCACCCCTAGTGATTGTGCAGCTGTGGCATGCATTCCAGCCCAAGGCAGGGTTGGTCTTCCCACATCGGCTGATCATACCACTTGAAGTGTGTAATGGGTAAGGGCAGAGTTTCTGATAGAGCTCTATTGCTGTCTGTGCAGACAGTGCCTTCTAAAATAGCAAACGTTAATACCAGATTCATAAGACTATTGTTTACACAGTTATCAACTTCTTGGATTCCGAAATACTGACCAGCTTACTGTGGGGACAGCAGCACATGGTGTGGACCTTAACCCCTTCCACGCTCCTGACGAGCTGGGCTCGTCATGGTGTAGCCTCCTCGCACGCTGATGACGAGCCCAGCTCGTCATGTTACATGGGTTTTTTAAAATCTCAGCATACGAGCAGAATAACAATAGCGTACATGAGGTTAAGAATATTGAGGTTCTCTGACTCCTGCTTAAATCAGATTAACTGTTCACCCCTTCCGAGGGCAAACGAAGTGGCGTTTTAGATTTTTTTAGAGAAAAGTTGTTCAACTGTGGCCATATGGCCCCAAGTGCTTAATTAGAGCCTGTGGTTTCTGGTGCTCGGCACCGGCACTTAATTGTCAACAGCGGCACTTGTGGCGGTCTGCCACAAGGTGGCGATGTCTAGCTAATTTAGAGGTGAGGACAACAGCTATCAATTCAATAAACATTACAAATTACTATTATCTGCCACCCAAGTTATTCTTATAGCTTTGAGGGGCTGGCATAGTCACACTTGTAGGAGTGTGATAGTAGGTGTGTTGTTACTGTCATTGACATTATAGCAGGGGCACTGTATGGTGCAAGCTGCAATGGCCTCCTGACGAGAGAACCAGCACTTTTAAAACTTTTTTTTTTTTTTTTACAAATATAGCAATGTGTACACTCTTGTGGACAAGAGCAGAACCCTTTTCGTAATGGCAGCAGTGACACACCTCTGCTTTAACCTCTTCCTGACCATTTATCCTCTTCCCACTGTTGCATTTATTCTTGTCATTGCTTGCCGGGTGTAAATATGTGCAAATTATACATGAATTCTTTCACCCCTTAAAACCCATCCTTGTCTTGATGCTTTCTGAAGTTCCTTCATCTTGGTGCTAGGCACACCATTTCTTCCCCAAATCCGTCACCGCGAAATATAAGTAAAAGATGGCATCCTGTTTTTAGGTCTCAGCTTTAGCGTTACATCAGTCTCCACTGGTACAGCTCAGCATTCTTCCCCTTTACAGGGCGGTGTCACAAAAGATTGAAGAAGGCAGGTGCAGTCCTTGTGCAGCAACCATTCTGCAAAATGGTATAAAAGTGTGTATTGGAAGTTTAAATAATGCTCCACTAATAATAAAAAAATAGCTATAGCAAAGAATTTCTGAAACAAGCGCTCAAGATTTAGACACTGATGGTCCATTTTATGGGAGTTATGGCCTTTTAAAATGTTTTTCAACTCCACATAATTACACTCCACTCAATACACCATAAATACACCACTCATAAATCCACATAAATACGTTTCACACCATGCCACATAATTCCCCTCAACATAATATCACTCAATGCCACACAGTTCCACGCTACACAATTCAACTCTACACATTTCCATTCACACCACGTAATTCCATAAAAAACACATACCTTCCCTCCACAACACAATTCCAATACATACAACATACATCAAATCCACACCACAGAATTCCACATCCTGCCACAAAATTCAACATGCCACCACATAATTCCAGTCCACTACATGCCATTCCACAGCACACATTACCACTCCATATAATTACACTCTATGGCACACAATACCACTCACCATAATTCCATTACACATTACCACATAATTATTATCCACATATTTCCACAGCACACATGCCATTTAATTCCACTATACATAACTCACTCAACACAACTCCACAACAAACTACTCCCATCCAACCTACATAATGCCACACCACGCTACATGCATCCACTCCGTAACACATGGCTTGAAGACATTGTCAATAACAACGCTATTGGCTCTCAGATTGCCGAGATCTATTGGCTTTGCTAATGCTTGTATTCTCTACTTATCTCTAAGGCCCATTACTTGGAGACCTATAGTTCCTCCAACTTCTAGAGATAACACAGCAGTTATTCTCTACTAAGCTAATTGTTCCAATTTCCCAGACGCTACTGTTTACTGCTGATATCGACCTCCTTACAGTGCCAAACTGCTTTAGTTTATAAAGTGTACAAGTTTATTTTTGTGTTGTAACTTCTCATGGAAAGGATAGTCCTACATTCTACCTAGTCTTTTCTCTGTCCCGAGAGCCCCTTTTTCTCTGCTCTGCTTTAATATTTAATAGGCCTTGCCGGTGCTTCAGTTCATTTTTACATCCTATAGTCTCGTCTACTTTCAGTTTAAATCATTTTTATTAAATTTTGTGACATCAAACATATGACAAGTCGGCAAAGGAGTAGTGCAAATGACCCCCCAAGCTTCCACCCGGCAACCCTCCCCACCCGCCCGAGGGCAAGCCTCACATCGGTGTAAGAGAATGTGTCCATGAAGGTGGGAGAGGGCCCGGATCCAGCCGACAATGTCGTCAATGTCTCGTCTACTTTGATGTATGGTGAAATAGAGATCTTTGCAGTTGAGGTTCTGCACTATCCTGCCTCCTGTTCATAATGCCACTTATTTTCTGCTTTATGACCTCAGTCATTTATTTTTTACACAGCTATTTCTACAACATTCTCTAGCACCCTAATCTTCTGCGCATTATCTTCTTGAAGTTTCTTGAGTCCTCATTTTAATTTTTGTATTTATTGCTATTTTTAAACAATCTGTGTCTCATAGGATTTTAATCTTTGTTCTTTCTGCTTTCATTTGCTAGAGCAGTTTATTCTTTTGGAACTTCTGCTGTTCCCATAGAATGGGCAGGCTGTATTCTCTCTCTCTCTGATACTATAAAATCCTATATTTCCTACTGTGCGCTAGCATTCTCTACTCCCTAAATCAATGTACGCTCTGCTTCCTTTTAGTCAATAAGTATCTTTCTTACCGGCTCTGACTCTTTGCTTACTCTAAACCATTTAATCCGTTACTTTAACCACCTGTAAGCAGTGCCTTTTATTCTCTGAGCTGCATCTGTGTTCATATAGGCACCGCCTGATCCCAAACAATCACTATCACCTGTGGTGTCTCCCAGGTCATCTTCAGCATCTATATGGGACCCCTTAGGACTCTACTCGCAGATAACTGCATCAAAATTTGCCAGTATTCTAATGATACACAGCTCTACTTGAAAGACTCCTCCGTTAAAGACATCGAAAACGTCAAACACTGCCTGCACCTCCTCGAGACCTGGATATCCAGCACCTGCCTTAAGATCACCTGCACCGAGACAGAATTCCTGCTATTGGCTTAGAACAAGCAGGATTATTACAAACCTGTCTCGGTGATGTGAACCTTGACCGCTTCAAACCCCAATTTTCACTGTATGCCTTAAGTCACTTGGATTTACTCTGGACACCAATTGCCCCCTGATAAAAACACATTGCCCAAAAAAAAAGAAGAGCATGTACCACCTCTCTCTTCTGAAGTGAAAACGTTTCTTTCAAACTGCTTTGAACCCTTACTTTCACAGAATGCCAGGTCACTTGAATTCTCTCTGGGAACCGACCTCACCTTCCAAGAACACATTGCCAAAAAATTCACAACTTGGTACTGTCTCTCTCTCTCTCTCCTCTAACGTGAAACGGTTTCTTACAGGTAGTGACTTCAGATCTGCTCCTGCTTCATGGCCTCCCAGACTCCACACTGCCCACCCATGGCGCCCAAGCTTATCATGCATTCTGCAGCATGTCACCCAGTGCCTGAAGAAGTATAACCATATTGCTTACATCTTAATGAAACTCCATTAGCTCCTCTTGCCAGCCCATGCCACCTTCACAAAGGGCAGCATATTTTGCAATGCCGGAATGTCCGCATCCCTGCTTATTTGGCAGACCATTCACCATTGCTGGTGGCTCTTGGCACACCTGCAGCCGGTACACCGTCTAGCTGGACATGAAAAAGTGTAAAAAAATGAAAAAAACAAAGCAGTAGGCCTTTTTCCAGCTATGCACACTGGATCTGGAACAGCCGTGTATCCATCAGCACCATCTTCGTGCTGTTCCAGTTTAGGAAAGAGTTGAAGATGTACCTTTTTACAGAACACTACATAACAATGCAGTTAACAGTACACTTCTGCTCCCAGAATCCAGCTACCTCTCTTATTCCTCGTTGGCTGTATGGTTATCTTTCTCATTGTACAACGCTACTCTGCCTATTAGGTAGGATGGGTTTGTGCTATAAAAATACCCCATAAATATACACCCTGTCTTTAAAGCAGTGTCTTGAGAGTTTAGCATTCTCTGTCTGCAGAGCAATGCATTCTCTGCTATGCAGCCCCTACTCCCAAACGCTAATCTTTCATTTTATATTTCCAGAACTGTTCCTCTGCACACTTTAGCTTCATTTCATTCTATAGAGTATTTATAATGTGCCTTTATCATTTATTTTTAGTGAGTAATGGCCTGCCGTCTCCCTCAGCAATGGCAATAATGCATATTACATTCTACAAACCCAGAAGAATTTATGCTGTGACGACTGGTGACTATTCTTGTATATCCCTGTATTTTAATTTGTGTCTAACTTTATTTTGAGATGGCTTAGTCCAGAGTGCCGGAATGCTATCAAGGTCAACCGAGAAACCAATCCAGCAGTAGGTGTGTGCGAATTGTGCGTAATTTGCTTTTGCAAAATAAAGTATCATTACGAATAATGTATATCTATCATTTTGCGCTACATTTTTGCATAAAATGCATCCTCACATCCGTTTTTGACCTGAGTACGCATTTAAACGAAAGCACTGTTTAAAAAAAAACCTTTGCGTTCTGTTTTTCCCTCGTGGGTGCAGTAAATCTTTACTGCAAATTGCTTTTTAATTGTAGATTTTTACCGCAATTGCACATAATTGCACAGCGTGGGATGATGACCTAATTTCAAGAACTTCATTGAACAAGTGTAACGTGAAATTACACTAATCACGCTGGCGTATTTCAAACATTTTCCCAGGCCTAATTGATAGTGATTGATGGTAAAACATACATGCAGAAAGTAGGACAATATAATTAAACAATATTACGGAGGAAACAAAGTGATCCAGACTAGATCAAATGTCTCTAAGGTGCAGTGTGTGCATTAATTAATTGCAGAAACTGGTCCCTAAGAATACTTTTAAAATATGGAATTGAATTTTACTACGTGAGTATACTTACAGAGTTACTGCAGCTAACTTCTTTATGAACCACCACAATTCTTGGGGTTCTATAGCATTTTTTGGATTTTGTCTGCATCTGCGCATTTGCTTGCAAGACTTATTGTGTTCTTCAAGGGGTTTGAAGCCTGTCCATTTCTTACCATTCGTGGGTTTTATTCTTTCCTCTTTTCCTTCTCTCCCTTATTCTTTCTATTGTTTCTCCTTCTCTCCCTTTTCTTTCTCCTTCCCCCTTTTCTTCTTCTTCTGCCCCTCCCTCCTCCCTCCTTTCTTTCTCCCTTTCGGTCTTTGTCCTTCTCCCCTTTCTTTCTCCTTCTCTCCCTTTCTCCTTTTCCCCCTCACCCTTTTCCTTGTCCCCTCAATTCTCCTTCTCCTCTTTCTGTCTTTCTCCTCATCCTTCTACCCCTTCTCCTTTTCTCCTCATCCTTCTACCCCTTCTCCTTCTCTCCCCTTTTCTCCCCCTCCTTCTTCTCTCCCCTTCTCCCCTCCTTCTTCCCTCTCCCCTTATCCCTCCTTTCTCCTACCTTTCTCCTTCTCCCACCTTTCTCCCTCTTTGTCCTTCTTCTCACCCTTTTCTCCTTTTCCCCTTCCTCCTTCTTATCCCTTTCTTCTTCTCACCCCTTTCTCTTTTTTTTCTCCTTCTCTCCCCTTTCTCCTTCAAAATGAATCCATGTTTTTGGCATTAATGTTAAGGGCATGAAGATAGGACCAGTTTTAACGCCATACAGCAGATAACTGTCTTCGCTATAAGCACATATTTCTCCCTTTGAGCTTGACTCCGGTATTTGGATCAACAGGTGATATCCACGGGACCCCAAATTTCCACTCCTCAACAACCACCCCAACAGGCACACAAGCTGCTCCACGCCTCCCTCCCCGACCAGCCCCCGAAGTCTGACACATGACCCATACAGACCGCCCCCATACGACCTCAACCACACAGTGCTGCCCAACTACGACTTGGACAGTGTAAGCCGGTTTCACTTCTCTTGTTTAGGCTGGAGCATGGACCAAGAACTGATTGCTTCTTATGGATTAGGCGCCTTCTGCTGCTGGTGCTGTAGTTGAAGTACAATTTATTTTATGCTTCTTCCCCTCCTATCCCCCTAGTCCTGTCTGTGTTGCTTGCTACCTTCCCTGTGTTGCTTCTTCCAGTTGCTTCTTCCGCTCCCATATCCCTCCCCGGTTTGTGTCTTCCCCTCCCCAGTTGTGTCTTCCCCTACCCAGTTGTGTCTTCCCCTCCCCAGTTGTGTCTTCCCCTCCCCAGTTGTGTCTTCCCCTCCCCAGTTGTGTCTTCCCCTCCCCAGTTGAGTCTTCCCCTCCCCAGTTTGTGTCTTCCACGCCCCGGTTTGTGTCTTCCCCCTCCCCGGTTTGTGTCTTCCCCCTCCCCGGTTTGTGTCTTCCCCCTCCCCGGTTTGCGTCTTCCCCCTCCCCGGTTTGCGTCTTCCCCCTCCCCGGTTTGCGTCTTCCCCCTCCCCGGTTTGCGTCTTCCCCCTCCCCGGTTTGCGTCTTCCCCCTCCCCGGTTTGCGTCTTCCCCCTCCCCGGTTTGCGTCTTCCCCCTCCCCGTTTTACGTCTTTCCCCTCCCCGGTTTGCGTCTTTCCCCTCCCCGGTTTGCGTCTTCCCCCTCCCCGGTTTGCGTCTTCCCCCTCCCCGGTTTGCGTCTTCCCCCTCCCCGTTTTGCGTCTTCCCCCTCCCCGGTTTGCGTCTTCCCCCTCCCCGGTTTGCGTCTTCCCCCTCCCCGGTTTGCGTCTTCCCCCTCCCCGTTTTACGTCTTCCCCCTCCCCGTTTTACGTCTTCCCCCTCCCCGTTTTGCGTCTTCCCCCTCCCCGTTTTGCGTCTTTCCCCTCCCCGGTTTGCGTCTTTCCCCTCCCCGTTTTGCGTCTTTCCCCTCCCCGTTTTGCGTCTTTCCCCTCCCCGGTTTGCGTCTTTCCCCTCCCCGGTTTGCGTCTTTCCCCTCCCCGGTTTGCGTCTTTCCCCTCCCCGTTTTACGTCTTTCCCCTCCCCTTCCCCCTCCCCGTTTTGCGTCTTCCCCCTCCCCGGTTTGCGTCTTCCCCCTCCCCGGTTTGCGTCTTCCCCCTCCCCGTTTTACGTCTTCCCCCTCCCCGTTTTACGTCTTCCCCCTCCCCGTTTTGCGTCTTCCCCCTCCCCGTTTTGCGTCTTTCCCCTCCCCGGTTTGCGTCTTCCCCCTCCCCGTTTTGCGTCTTCCCCCTCCCCGGTTTGCGTCTTCCCCCTCCCCGGTTTGCGTCTTCCCCCTCCCCGGTTTGCGTCCTTCCCCCTCCCCGGTTTGCGTCCTTCCCCCTCCCCGGTTTGCGTCTTCCCCCTCCCCGGTTTGCGTCTTCCCCCTCCCCGGTTTGCGTCTTCCCCCTCCCCGTTTTACGTCTTCCCCCTCCCCGTTTTGCGTCTTCCCCCTCCCCGTTTTGCGTCTTCCCCCTCCCCGGTTTGCGTCTTCCCCCTCCCCGGTTTGCGTCTTTCCCCTCCCCGGTTTGCGTCTTTCCCCTCCTCGGTTTGCGTCTTTCCCCTCCCCGGTTTGCGTCTTTCCCCTCCCCGGTTTGCGTCTTTCCCCTCCCCGGTTTGCGTCTTTCCCCTCCCCGGTTTGCGTCTTTCCCCTCCCCGTTTTGCGTCTTTCCCCTCCCCGTTTTACGTCTTTCCCCTCCCCGTTTTACGTCTTTCCCCTCCCCGTTTTACGTCTTTCCCCTCCCCGTTTTACGTCTTTCCCCTCCCCGTTTTACGTCTTCCCCCCTTCCCCGTTTTATGTCTTCCCCCTCCCCGTTTTTGCGTCTTCCCCCTCCCAGTGCCACTTTACCCCTCCGACCCCATCCTTGTTTCGCTTCATCCCCTCCCGCCCTCCCCGTGTCTCTTCATCACCTCCCTGTGTGGCTTCATCACCTCCCGCCCTCTCTCCACGTGTGGCTTCATCCCCTCCCACCCTCACTCCCCATGTGGCTTCATCCTCTCCCTCCCCGTGTGGCTTCATCCTCTCCCACCCTCCCTCCCTCCCTGTGTGGCTTCATGCCCTCCCACCCTCTCTCCCCGTGTGGCTTCATCCTCTTCCCCGGGTCGCTTCATCCCCTCCTGCCCCCCCTCTCCCCAGGTCGCTTAATCTCCTCCTGCCCCCCTTTCCCCTGGTCGCTTCATCCCCTACTGCCCCCCTCTCCCCTGGTCGCTTCATCCCCTACTGCCCCACTCTCCCCGGGTCGCTTCATCCCCTCCTGCCCCCTTTCCCCTGGTCGCTTCATCCCCTACTGCCCCCCTCTCCCTTGGTCGCTTCATCCCCTACTGCCCCACTCCCCCCGGGTCGCTTCATCCCCTACTGCCCCCCTCTCCCTGGGTTGCTTAATCCCCGCCTGCCCCCTCTCCCCGGGTCGCTTCATCCCCTACTGCCCCCCTCTCCCCGGGTCGCTTCATCCCCTACTGCCCCCTCTCCCCGGGTCGCTTCAACTCCTCCTGCCCCCTATCCCCGGATTGCTTCATCCCCTCCCCCTCCCCCCCCCCCCCCCCCCCTCTCCCCGGGTCCTTCATCCCCTCTCGCCCGCCCTCCTCGGTTGCTTCATCCCCTCCCGCCCCCAGTCTCACCGGGTCGCTTCATCCCCCCCCCCATCTCCCCGGGTCGCTTCACCCCCCTCTCGACCCCCCCTGAGGTCGCTTCATCCCCTTCCGACCCCCCTTTATACACGCGTATAAGGTCCCAAAGGCAACACCCATTGGCTATACCAATGCTTGTTTGTTTAACCTACACTATATGATCTGGTAAAGCAAGCTGCTTAACATTTCTTCTAGACTAAGCCTGAAGCCTGGTCTCCACAGCTTCCACAGAGAGCTTTCAAAGGTTGTCTAAGACCACTAAACTTACCATAAGGGTTGTCTGGATTAGTGCAAGGTGCTTCACTTAAGTAAGTATATAGTAAGCCAGCACCTTCCCATAAAATATGAAAATGTTGATTGTTTTATATTTGTAAATTAAATAAAGTATTTCATTTATGTATTTGAGGTTCAAATAATTGAAAGTGCTGAAGCCGCTGTCCATGGCTTGCATTAATGAATGAATCAGTGGGAGTCCCTAGTTTCCAGTAATGATTCAACGCGGGTTCCCAAATTCCAGTCATGATTAAGTGGCTGTCCACAGATGTCAAAATGTTAAGAACCACTGCCCTACACCTGTAGTCTTTGCTCCTTCGAACTGTTCCGTTGTGGTGTTGCTCTTACTCGGTTGTGCTTTGTGTGTGGCGGCGGGGAGGAGGGGAAGGGTTTGATTGAGGCTGAGCGCTCCAGTCTTGTTCCTTTGTATGATGAGAAGGGATGCTCCACACCGGCCTGCACAGTGCGGTGCCCGTCTGGGAGGAGGTGCTCATGTTTGCCTCCCGGATGTCTTTAAAATGGCCCCGCAGGTACTCCTGGGGTGGAAATTCCCCCACCCTGGCGAGCTGGCGCAGTGCCACGCCTCTCGCATTCCTCCAGCCCGCTGGCACAGATTTAATTTCTCTGTTATTGTTTTTCTTGTTTCCAGCTGAGGTAGAGCCGCGGCGTGTGCCAGGGGCGGAGAATCCAGCAAGTCCATCGTCTGCAGGTGCTATGGACAGCGAACAGCCGACCTGAGCTCCCCGGCGGCAGCAGCAGTGAGGCAGCGCCATGCGAGGGGGACTCCCGGGGGACGGCTCCTGCTTTACACATGCCCGGGAAGAGAAGCTCTGGACTTTATGCTGATGTGTAATATTCAGCTGTCGGTGCTGCGCTGGGCACGGATGCTGCTCTCACTGTTTCCTAACTCTCCATCCCTCAGTTCGCCAGTGCCTCTCATAACCGGCAGGTCTTTGAACTAGTGCCCACTGGGGGTCACTCTTGCTAGAAGGCTAACAGTGGCGCAGATACCCTCTGAGCATAGCTGGAGTTTACTTTCGTCGCCCACGGATCCTCCACACCAACGTGGAACCCCCATCTCCCCCGTCTCGAGGCTCCCACTGACTGGAGTGCAGGTTAGATCGCCGCTGACTGGATCAAGAAAGTTCCAGCACTGAGCGCGTGCTTGGAGGGGGCTGGCCTCGCCCTCTTCTGACCATTGCTGAAGTACTTGGCATGGGGGTCGCAGGGATCCCGTTGCCTTCAAAAGACAGCATGCATTCCACATGGATGTAACGTGCTGAACTTCTGTGGTTGACTTTGGGGGACGCCCACGTTGAGGCACATCTCGCCATGTACCTCCTGCTGCCCTTCGATAGCCTGCTCTGTAACTTGCTGGGCATTTCCCTCACCCTCTGGTTCACCCTCCTGCTGGTCTTCATCATCGTGCCCGCCATCTTTGGCGTTTCCTTTGGCATCCGCATAATTTACATGAAATCATTGCTCAAGATCTTCCGGGTAAGTGTCTTTTTCGCTCCTTATTTTTGAAACCGATACTTGGTCCGTTTTGTTCAATGATTTTCCTGTGCATAAAATACAAACATGTCCTCTTTTTCGTACACTGCCAGTCCCGAGGAACACCGGCCACATGGGAGGGGAGGGATAGGGGCGTGTGAGGAATGCTGTGTTCTGATTGGCCAGGGGAGGAGATATGGTGTTTCAGTGTTAAAGGTGAATGTTCCTCTGCCAGGAGTTGACTGAGGACGAGAGGCTTGTGGAAGATTATTTGTTCCGTGTCATGCAGTCCTACTGAATTCGAGGATTGATTTCACAGCTTGTTGATGTAACTGTAGATGCTCGGAAAAACCTCAGCTCCCCCCTGCTTAGTTGCTAGCATGTCTCTTTCCAGTCATGCACGGTCTTCCTCGGTGCAGACAAATACCCTTTATTGAAGTCAACCACGCACTGTCTCTTTGACATGTGAGGCCCTGATGTTCTTGAAGGGGTGGGCATAAGTGTTGAAGGACGTGTCAGCATGCAGACATTCTTAACGTCACATTGCCTTCATGTTGTCAAACCAATGTTTCGATACGGTCTTTGTCTAGACCAGTGGTTCTTCACCTTTTACTTCTGCGGACCCCACTTAATCATTAATGGGATCCGGTGACCCCCGCCCCCTCCCCCCACTGAATCATTATTGGAAATCTGAGAAGAAGTTGTTGGAATCTGGAGACTCCTGCCTAAGCAGATTCGATGACTTAAACCACAAAACAAAACACAAATACAGGAACAAGCCTTCATCAAATACTCAAATGATGAAAGGCTAACCTGCGTTCTGGAGACCCCCCTGGGTCTGCGTCTGCTACTCAGGGGGGCCATGAGTGCTTAGAAAATAAAATGGTATTAACAGGTTATGTAAGTGTATACAAATAAAGAAGGAACATTGTTTTTTTTCTTCTAAATATTACGTGAATGGGAAGGAATTTTAAATTGGAGGCTAAAACTTAAGTTGATATTCTCATTGATTTATGGCAGCAGTGCAGGTGCTTCAAACAGTATATAGTGTGGGCAATTTGTGGCCTTAATTAAGTTTAGAAAAGCTCCAAACCTTTCCATTTAAATTTAAATAGCTTTTATACTTGTTTCTGAATTATATAAGATATCTAATCATATGTTTATTTGATGAATGCTTGTTTCTGTATTTGTGAGTATTGTTTTGCGGTTCTAATAATCTTAATTGCTTAGGTTGGAAACCCCAGATTCCAATACCTTCTCACTGGGTGGTCCCTGGGTTCCATTAGCAACTCCCTGCGGTTCCCCAGATTCCAATAGGAATTAAGTGGGGGGTCCACATAAGTCAAAAGGGTAAGAACCACTTATCCAGCCTTCCCATGACCTAGCAGATGTTCTGTTCTAACTCCAGTCCAGTGGAGACATGTGGAGGTCGTGCCCAGTTTTTGTTCTGTAGATGAGAAGATACGTTGGTGTAATGCTTCATGGGGGTGCTCCGTTGTTTTGTGTTCAGCAGGGAAGCACTGATGTGCATCTCTTGCATTCCCAGATATACCTGCACCATTCAAAATGATAGCTTTTCACAGAGAAGCTATGATTGTGAAAGCAGTGAAAAAGGTCATGACCAGCACAACTGTGCCATATAATCCAGTGATTCCTGCAGGTAGGCATCCCAACCATCTGTATATGATAACCCACAGCCAATAAATAGACATACACCATCGGCTACAAAGCATTCTGCATGAGGAAGATGGCACTGCAGGATCATATCCACAGCAAAGGGGTCTCCAGTATGTATTGTAGTTACTCCAGCCAGATCAGACCGAGATTTAAGGGGTTGTGCAAAACTAGGCACATCGTCTAAATCCTCAAACTGTTTTTGAAGGGATACTCTGATTCTTGCTAGAGCTATATCCTGACCCTCCAACTACACACCTGCACCACCCACTGTAGCGCCTCCTGCAGGAAGAATCTACGGCTACAGGTTTCTAGTATAGTCCTTCTCAAAATTCACTTAACAGAGTTGGGTTTTAAAGCATGTTTAAGACTTCACTTCGACCCATTCCCTCCAAGCAGAGCCATCCAATAGTATGCATGCTGCTGCTGTGGGTGGCATTAGTCGGGAATCGTTAATTTCTTGTCTTTTTGGCGACATCATTGTACCATGCTCATGCTATCTGGATTCATACGGTGTGAGGGGGTGCCTCGACTGCCGAAGCACTGAGTGTGAGGGCCAGTGTGACGTATGTAAAGTAATATATACTTGCTGTTATATTGTGATTGGGATTTTCAGTAGTGCAAGATATTGCTTCACTGAGCTGGTGACTATTCAAGTCCCTGGTGAGTTAAAAGGTAATACTAAAGGCATTGTTCATACTTGTCTCTTCAATATACAATTGACCTCACCCTTAAATGTGTTAGTGTGGTGAGGTAGAAGTGTGGTCTCCATTAATCATAACTTGCTCCCTTTAGGCCACAAGCTTATTTGATTACCAAGGTATTGGACTGAGACGCATGAAGTCATTCCACAGATATTGGAATGTAAAACTCTGCAATTATAGGAAAACCATAGAAGAGTTATGCCTTAATTTCAGCTTGTTGACCTTAAAGGGTTTCTTCAAAGAAGTGAGTAACTCATAAGTGCCTGCAGGCTTGACCTCCTCTGTTGACGACTCGTAGACCATAATACATCGAACCATGCACAGTTTTGTATGATCTGGAAAGGCTGGGTAACGGACCATCCTAACAATAATTTGTCTTAATGTTCCGAGATACTATGATTGTAATTCCCTCTAGGTTGAAAATCATGGAAGATAAATCTAACGCTCTTACAACCCAAACTCTTATAAAATCAAACATAGAAGCATAGCAAGTTTGCCTGTTAATTCCTTGTTGCATAGAAACCGATTATCCTCCCGGGACTCAGACGCAGAATGACGTTCGCATCACAAAGATGTGAGTATTTGTACTCTTGGGGTTTGTACTATGTAATGCCCCTGAATAAGCGACAGACCTGTGGGTGTTCCCCAATCAGATCCCGTTGATTAGTTAACATCCCATCAAGATAAATAATCCGACTGTGTTAAGTGTACAGTATGCAAATCCATGGTATGACAAGTCAGACAAGAAATTCAAAACAAATGCCATACCTTCCCCCACATTATCTAACCTCCTACCAAAACACCAGTGGGACACTCTATGCCAAGCAGAGCCATGCATCTTATTGGTGGAAACAGCCCATGCCCTTCTAATGAGTTCTGAGGCTTGCCCCAAAGGCCTGGGATGCTCCAATGTCTCCTCCAATCATCCAAGCCATCAGTTTGAGCGGTGTGCTTAACTGCAATATGTGCGATTTGCCTCTTAAATTCATCAGCAAGTTCCCCATTCTGGGGACGTAGGATTGGAGACTCCATGGAAAATCTGGAATAAAAGAAAACCATATTTGCGATTTCCAAACTGGAGTTACGAGACTCAGGGACACCTTCTGACATATGACCTGTGCTGTTAACCTAGCTATCATGGATAAAGTAGTAAAGGCATACCCCTTGAACTGGCACCAGTGCTGCATCAGTCCCTGCCAGTGGGTCTGTTCTCCAACTGAGTGTCAGAAGTTGGGCTGGCATATGATGTCCACTATTCTAGTGGGCACCTTGCACCAGTCCAAACGACCCTTATTGATGGTAGGTTTAGACAACCTTTATATGAAGCTATCCTAGTGGTAGCTGTGGAGAGCAGCCTTCAGGCTAAGTATCGAAGGAATGTAAAGCAGCTTGTTTTACCAGTCTATAATCTCTTGAATGATCAAATAAAAGTACACCACACAAGGTATATGTATAAAATATATGTATTTATTCTAAACACAACCCCTCTAGTCTCTTTATGAGGCTAGAGGCAAAAGTACAATACAAGGACTTAAATAGCACACAGTAAACTAGCACAGTATACGTTTTGCCCTAGGGTCCTCACAAACCATATACTAAAAAAGTGGTATAAAAACCACATGAGGGATAGAAGTGAGGCCTGGGGCCT
Organism: Lissotriton vulgaris; assembly: GCF_964263255.1. Taxonomy (NCBI): domain Eukaryota; kingdom Metazoa; phylum Chordata; class Amphibia; order Caudata; family Salamandridae; genus Lissotriton; species Lissotriton vulgaris. The sequence goes on along the minus strand of NC_141699.1, from coordinate 545,231,483 downwards.
GTAGAACCGCTGGGGCAACCAGGAACCCCCCAAGGTAGGGACGCAGGAGACCCACGGGGGACGCGTGCAGTGTCTAAACACAGCCGCGAATCACAATGGACTTCTATGAGGAGAGTTAAAGTTACAAAGTTAAAGATTTAGGACACTTAGGAGTTGAATGCGAGGGAACCCCTTCAGTACTGGACACTTGGAGAGTCAAGACCCACGGGAGCACCGAAGTACTCATGTTACCTCACCCAGGTAAGCCGGGTGCATAGGTGTCTTTTCGTGTAGGGTTTCGTCATCGAATCCTATGGAGAGCTGCAAAGAAGTGCTGCAGGCGACCAGGAGCAAAGAGTCCGGATGGATCCAAGGGTGGATCGGAGATCAGAAGAACCTGAAAGCAGAGGGGACAGAGTCTGGGTCACTAGCCAGTGACCAGGATGACGACAGGAAGATGCCAGCCGATGTCGGGTGCTTTAAGGTGAAGTAGGTGATGCTTGACTCTTCAGCCACGAGGTCCAGGAGGCGTCGACGACAACCAGAAGCTGGATTTGAGCTGTCCCACGTCGGATATCGAGTGCTGCAGCGTCGGTATCGGATTGGACCCAACACGCCTTGGCAACAACTGCCCACGCAAGATGACAAGATTGGCTTCGGTGCAGACCAGCAAGGTCTGAGGGACTCACCCTTTGGAGGGGAGTCAGGGCACATCTGGACCAACCAGGAAAGCCCAAGAAACAAAGGATTGTCCTTCGTGGGGACCCACTAGCCAATGGACTAGAGATCGCGAATGAGCCTCGAGCTGCAGTGAAGAAAGCAGGCCCACGGAACACTCGTGGAGTGTAGGCCTCTCAGCTTCGGTGCAAAAGGTGCTCGGGGCACGGGCAACAATTAGCCCAATGCACAACTTTGGGAAACTTCGGGAAGTAGGTGCACTTGCAGGATGTCCAGGAGTTTCGGTCCCACATCTCTCGTGATAGCTACAGGTCTCAGCTTCGCTGGGGACTCGTGTCTGCCTCTGAGATGTCTGGAAGTCTGTGTCCTGTGTCACAGATCCTTCGGGATCCGACGGGAGCCTCAAAAATGCAGACCGGCAAGATGCTTCTTTTGGTGCCTGTTTGAACAGGGGGTCACTCCTTGACCCAAGGGAGATGTCTTCCATCTTCCAGTCGATATGGAATGTCGAACTTCCAAGATTTTGTCTTCAGAGTTTCGTAGTTACACCCCTTCCCATTTGTCCAGTTTCACGTCAGAGCTGGGCCTGAGTGCCCCAGCAACTGGTTTGAACTGGGGAATGCATGGAGCACCTTGTGTGCCCCAGGCAGTGTCTGAAAAGTATTCACTGAATGCAACCCACCCTGCTCTAATACACTAAAGCCTGTCTGGGGGGTGTGTACATGTCTGCTCCCTCTAGAAGGGTGGAAAGCTACCCCCGCCGCCAGAACTGGCGCGGGGGGGGTAGTATTCCAAACCATTTGACACCAAACACGACATGTTTTGATAAAGCCAAAGTTATCATTAACCGCGAGGATTATAATGTACTTAGAGTATATGTTATGGCTATATCATAGAACAGGTATAAGAAGGGTTTCCAAAAGCTGCAGAGTGGCTCAGCGCATGCTAGGGCACCCTCTCACACAAAACCAAGCACTCTGCCTTCGGCCTTCCATAGGAGTGACTTATAGATTAATATGTGTATATGTATATATATCATATGTATATATATATATATATATACGACAGTATTTTGTCTGTCAATCGCCACATCACGTGGTGTTTCACAAATGAGCACTGTCACTTTAAAATGCCTTCCACGAAAACAATTATTGTCGAGTGAACAAGCCGCGCAAGCGGTGAAACGCGTCTCTGACGGTTTTTGGGACAATAAACTAACCAAGCACTAGATTTGGGTCCGTGTCTTGTCTACGGCGGGCGGTGGCGAAAAGGAGAAACGCTCGTCTGCGCAGCTTGAAGTGTGATATATTCGACTGGTTTTCCGACCAGTAATCACGGACCCCTCCTCCATTTAAAGGGCAAGCGGTACAACGGAAAATCTCAGCCGGAGCAATCCAGAGGAGTTCTACAGTCAATGAAGGAATAACCGCAAGCCCCCTCTCAGCCAAGCAACAACATTGGTAACAGACTCACCGAAGGAAACGGTCGGGGAGGCGTGTGCACGTCCCGGATAGCGTCCTACAGAGTGAGCTGGGCTGCCTTGACCAGGTAAAACGAACTCAGGCATTGTGGGGAGGAGGAGGAAAGTGCAACGCGGCAGAGTACAGCGGCGACGGGGCCAGAGAGAAAATAACGTCCCGGCTGTATTCTGCCAGACGTAATTGACATTGTTGTTTGAATTCCCAAAAATGTCGAGCGACATTGTTCGTGAAAGGGAGGCGGCGGCCTCGGGAATGTTTTCGGATGCTCCGCAAACGAATCCTAGCGCAGTGCACATTTCTGCAGCTGATAATACCAGATCGGACACATTGCAGTTCAAATTAAAAACCCTTGAAAAAAAGATGCGCATGGAAATGAGCAAATGGTGGGAATCGAGGTCCCTGCAAAGTTACATTGATGTGGGGCGTATCCCACGAGGATTGCGAATTTTAACTGCTCCCACGTACGAAGAGCCACATCCAGAACTAATGAGAGAGTGGGCTGAATGCAATTTGGATTCATCCAGAAGATTAACTATGCTGCTGATTAAATATGCAGACATAGACAGAGCACGCCTACTCAGTGAAATAGATACTATCAATGAAGAGCTGGAAGCAATGGGGCAGGAGGAGGAAATGACAAAATGGCGCAAGGACATGATGATAAGAATAAAAAAAGAAGAGGAAAAAATAAAAGAACGCAAAACAATAAAATTTCAGCGTGATAAAGAGGATTACGAGGTGGGACAAATTTTTACTTTTGCGAGAAATTTTAACGCTATTCGCAAGTCGCAAAACAAGGGGCCTAGAACAAATCAAAAAATGACACAGCATCAAAAGCGAGTTGAATCAGATGCAGCTACAACGTCTAGTGACCAATTAACCTCAAATAACGAGGATGAATAAGCTATGCGACACCCCCAAGGAGCAAGTGGAATAACACCATCTCCGGGGAAAGAAATGAACATTTTAGCGGCCCAGAGATTGGCAACTTTGCGACCAAGGAACAAAAGACAAACAAACGCAAGTGGGCAAACTTCAGGCGCAAACAAAGGTGCAGAGCAAACAGGAACAAACCAAAAAGCTCAAAAACCGAAGAGAAACTACTGGCGAAGGAAACAGTAATTCAAACTGTGATCAACCTCTCAAAAGTAGAATTATCAAATGAAGAGACCAAAACTCTGAGCCTAGGTTTATCTTACTGCCCACCCTCTAATTTCGATTACCCTAATGCCAGGATGGATGTGTATAAGGGAATTCGGAAATTGAAATTAAAAACACTTTATGCAATGAAAAAAACGCAAAAAAGCACCATTGATTTCCATATAGACGCCACACCTCCAGGCTCCAATACGGTGGCAGAATTAGAAGATATGTGGAATGATGAAACAATTCCAGATACTAGTCCAATCTCCACAACTTTGGGGATGGAATCGAAAGGAGCAGGATTAACTAAATTTAAGCGAAAATCAAAATTTCGCCCTATCACGGTCCATGACTCCATAGATACTTTCCATGAAATGATCATCAACAAATTGAAAAAACTAAATAAAAAAATTGGTTCTAGCCATTCAAGACATCGTAACCAGGATTATAAATATTTCCAACTTATGAGAAAACTGAAGAACAACAAAGATGTTATTATTCGCAACAGCGATAAAGGCGGAAACATTGTTTTATGGGCATATGACAATTATATGAAGGAGGCAATGAGCCAATTGAATGATAGACAATGCTATAAAAGAACAGATATCAAAACTGTGAAAGCCATGTATACCACATACTATAAGAAATTATCAAATTGGTACCACAAAAACTTGATTAATGAGGATGAACAAAAATGTATGCGGAATGACAATCCTATAATACCAACTATTTATTTCATCCCGAAAGTACACAAGAACAAAAATAATCCACCTGGCAGACCAATCATCAGTGCCAGAAATAGTATTCTTGAAAAAACCTCTATCTATGTCATGGGTACTCACAAACTTTCTCTCGGGGGCCAAATTGAAAGTGTGGTTTGTGCCCGAGGGCCGCACCGGTGGGGACGGCCCTAGAGGGGGGAAAAAAAAAATCACTGCCGTTTCAAAACATTACTAGACAATGCTGTATTTCCAAAGCAGTTGTAACTACATGGAGCACATGTTTATAACATGTTTTTATTAGCAGACAATAGCAATGTAAGAATGCAGTTTGTTGTTCTAGAAAAGATCATGCCACAGACAGTTCTGGATGGCTCACTCTGCAACATTTGCAGTCACTTCTTGCATTTTGGTAAAAACTTGCTGTTTTTCAGGGACAGAACATCAGTCACAGAAATACAAACCTTTTCAGATAACCGTCTTGTACATCAGCAGACCTAAAGCAATTGTTTTGCAATGTAGCAGGGTTTTCAAAATGCATTTGCAGGGAAACAAAGGTAATGCGTAAATGTCCTTTTCATGTTAGGAATGAGGAAAGGAATATTAACCACTAAAAACGCCATATCTGTCCTCAATGATGATTTCAACATGAAAAAGAGTAGAATTAATCTAATATTCAGCTGCATATGGCAGTCGCATTAGAATTTTCCTCACTGCAGACATTGAACAACATAATATGCTCCTATTCTTAATGCCATCTGCCATTTGAGGACATATCAGTTGGCAAATCATTTGGCAATTAGCGGGCATAGGAACACAAACACACATATGCCCCCCAAACAGCAGAGCCAGTGCACATTGAGGATAATGAAGGTATGTGTGGCTTGACATTTATATTTAGGGCAAAACTAACTGGTAAGCAACTGAGGGATGTCTCCTTACTGCCTTTCCACTGTTCTCTCTTCTTCCCTCTTCTTCATCTTTATCCACCTCTCTTATTCTCTCCTGTTCCCTTTTCTCTCAACTAATCACCTCTTTCACATTCCCTCCCTTGCTCTCCTAATCCCTTCTTCTCTCTCTTATTCTTTTCTTCTCTCTCTCATGCTCCCTCCCTTTCTCTCCTATTTCCCAATTACCTTTGCTGTTCCCTCATTTTTTCGCTCTGTTTCCCCCTTCCACCTCAAGCTATTTTCTCTTCCCCCTTGCTTCTCCTCTGTGCTCTTTGCTTCCTTTCTTTTCCCTCATTTTGTGTCTCCTGTTCTTGCCATCCCTTTGAGTTCCCTCTTTTATTCCCCGATTTCCTAGTTTCTGTTCCCTCATTTGCTCTTCCAATCTCACTTTGCTTCTCCACTCCTCTCTCCTTCATCTTCTCCTGAACATACAATGAAGCAGATTTACAGTGATATAATTTCGATGTATGTATAGGCATTTATATAGCGCACTACTTACCCGGAGGGTCCCAATCTATCAGCAAAACAGATTCTACAACTGCTGGAATATATTAAATGCATATGTTTCTTCATGGCATTTTGGAGTGTACCAGACAACAAGACCCAGGAAAAATCTCTGAAGTTGCCGCGGCATCGGCTCTGTGAAGTAATAAGGCCTGATTGATTGTTGCTTGAACTAATATGACATGAAATATTTTACATTACAAACGCCCGGGACTTCTGGAACTAACTGCACATACAATTTGTGGCCGCTCCTGGACTGCGGCAGGTGCCTCACCACAAATCACCCAACCTGCGGGCCAGGCCTTGCATTAACACAGTGCACGTTATCTCCTGTGCTCGGAGTGAGGGGTCAGAGGCCAGGAGTGAGGGGTAAGAGGCCAGTGAAGTGAGGCGCAGCCCATACATCTGCCACATTATGCAACTGCCGGTTGTATTTCAGTGCCCTCGACAATATGACCTTTACACATAAGAAGCGGGCATTCCTTCCCTCCAAGTCGGAAATGGGATGTTTCAGCAAAATGCATTTAACATTCAGTTATAACCCATAGTACTGCCCGCGTTTCACATACCTGCAACTAGAGTGATGCTGAAGATTCTCCGGGGCTGCGAGGACGTCGACTCAGACACAGAAAGCTTCTTAAAAGGTCCTTTTAAAGTCAGCTGTAACAGCGCTAGTTACAGCTGACTTTTAAAGGGTCTGTGCTTCGCGCCGTGTGTGACGTCTCTGAAGCTCAGGCCAATGAGAGGCAAGCATAAACAGAGAAGATGGTCGCAGGAGCAAATGTTGTGAAAACGTATTCACTGTACGTGTGCACCTGCGTTCGGCCATCTTCTCTGTTTACAGGTAGGAACTGCTGCACATACACGAGTATGTGTATGACTCGTATGGTAAAGAGGTCCGCGGGCCGCCAGTGGGCCGTACTATGAGTACCCCTGATCTATGTGGACTATTTCTTACAAGAGTATGTGAAATCCCTGCCGTCATACGTAAGGGACACGAGCGACTTTATAAATAAAGTCATGAATTTTGAATGGCAAACAGACTATCTATTGATAGCTTTGGACGTATCATCTCTGTACACGAGCATATTGCATACTGATGGATTGGAGGCCATTGAGTACTATTTAAAAAATAGAGATCCTATTTATAAGGAACATAGTACCATGCTTATACAAATGATCAAATTTTGCCTGCACAACAACAATTTTATGTTTAATCATTTGTTATATTGTCAAATCCAGGGAGTAGCCATGGGGGCAAGCTTCTCCCCAAGCTATGCTTGCCTCCACATGGGCAAGTGGGAGAGGGAGGTCCTCATGACACAACATGCTGAGACTATGTCAATGAATGTAAAACTCTGGCTCAGGTTTATTGACGACTTGTTTGTGGTATGGCATGGCACCAAAGAACAGGCGGAGGAATTTGTGAGACAGATTAATGTTAACAACTTAAATCTAAGATTCACAGCAGAAATAAATGACAAGGAGGTTAATTTCTTGGACACCCAAGTCTATATAACCAATGACAAACTTGAAACTAGGTTATATAGGAAGAAAACTGCAGGGAATTCAGTCTTGCATGCATCAAGTGCTCATCCACGCCACCTTATCAATAGCATACCATTTGGTGAAATGTTAAGAATCAAAAGAGTGTGCAGCACACCATTAGAGCTCCAAACAGCGCAGAGACAAAGCAAGGCAAGATTTTTAGAAAGAGGGTACAAACAATCTGTTATTGATCAGGCCATTTTCAAAACAGAAAAATTGGATATGATTGATTTACTAACTAAAAGTGCATCAGAAGTAGAGGCAGGAAAAGTTGAGGTCAACGAGTTCCGCCTCATTATGGCCTATAGTAATCAACACAAAGCAATCCAAAATATTATCCAAACAAGATGGCCTATCTTATTGAATGATCCAGTGTTAGGACCCCTGCTACCGCAGAGGGCGTCCATCACTTACAGTAAGGCACCATCCATGCGGGACTGCCTAGTAACCTCAGATCCAGAAATTTTGAAAAATCCGGCCTGGTACAAAGACTTGGCTGGTTTTAAAAAATGTATAAGTTGTAAGGCATGCACCCATGGTGTTAACACAAAAGTATTCTCTATCCCATTCACCAAAGAACCACAAAAAATAACGAAGATCTTAACATGTAAGACCGAGTATGTAGTATACATTTTAAGCTGCCCATGCAATTTAGTTTATGTGGGAAGCACGAAATTGCAAGCCCATGTACGAATCCTCCAACATATGAGGGCCATCACAAATATGGATAGTACGTATCCGGTGGCCCGACATTTTAAAGACAATCACGGAGCCAACAATAAAGGGCTGAAATACTATTTAGTTGATGCAATTTTGCCCAGCAGACGTGGAGGAGGCGATAGAGAGATCAAGCTTCGGAAATTGGAAACACAATATATTTTATTGTTTGATTCCAAATATCCTCATGGGCTTAATACCACAAAAGACTTACACACATGCCTTGATTAATAATACAACAATCCATTCATGTCCCTACAGTCTAATATATCAAACACAGAATCCCTCATGTGACATAAAAATCTAGAGGAGAAGAAGTTGTCACAATACATTACACCCTGGTTTTAAAAAAGGAAAAAGAACTTTTTAGAAAAATAATTAACAAAAAACATAATTTTGGTTTTTATGTATTTATGAATGGTCTATGAAATAGGCGAATGAATATATATTTATATTTGTATATGTGTATATAGTTATACTTTACTGATATCCTGTGACAGGATGTAATTTTGGTGTAAATATGTGTAAATATATGAATTGAGCAATTTTATGAATGTTTTCTAGGGTGGTTTGTCCATATGGAGCAACAAAATGATATTAGATTATACGGGACTATGGACAGTAGATTTAGATGAGATATTTAATAAATGGGGAGAACCATTGAGAGACTACGAACCAGATAGGTTAAATACAACTGCAATGACTATATAGATTTGTGAACAAGTCACCATCTAATGATGATATATTATGTGCACGTTAACAAAAACTAACAAGATAAGTACGTATTAATCACCTATAAATTGAAAATGTGCGTTAGGAGGAGTTGAAATAATATCAAATATATTTTAATCTTTATTCACGTTAAGCACTTTAAATATGATATGACAAAAAAGAGAATTGTTTTCCAAACACGTTACTCTGGTATTTTACCGATTATTGAGAAAAATTTTGAAATGCCACTAATTGAAGGTATTTTTAATGTATCCAAACAAACAATGATTTTATTTCAAAGTCAGTTGATGCATGTATTGACAATATGTATTTTACATATATAGATAATACAGCATGATGCCAATATGAGTTTCTGTATTTAACAATAATAAGGAAAACAACAGTATTTTGTCTGTCAATCGCCACATCACGTGGTGTTTCACAAATGAGCACTGTCACTTTAAAATGCCTTCCACGAAAACAATTATTGTCGAGTGAACAAGCCGCGCAAGCGATGAAACGCGTCTCTGACGGTTTTTGGGACAATAAACTAACCAAGCACTAGATTTTGGTCCGTGTCTTGTCTACGGCGGGCGGTGGCGAAAAGGAGAAACGCTCGTCTGCGCAGCTTGAAGTGTGATATATATATGTATATATAGGTCAATTTCTGCTGGAATGGTTATGACCACAGAAAATCACGGATTATATATTATATATGTATATATGTATGCCAAGAACTTCGTTGCTTGTACCAAGGACTGGAAACAAAATAACGAATCGGACCCATCCAGGTTTGTTTTAGCGCATATTTTTATTCTTTGTGCACCCTCTTGTCCGCCATGACGTGTTTCGGGCCCTGGAGCCCTTGATCACATGACATGGTCGTGATTCACCTTGTGATTTGTAGTACAGGAAACGATCACATGATCCCAGGCCTATAGAAATAAACAACATACTTCAGCCTAATCCAAAGCTTTTAAGCATTGAAAGAATTTTTGCATTAGCATTTTCATTTGCTTTACAGTATCTTTTTTTGTTTTTTTGTGACAACTCCCTCATTTGTTAATACTCCAGAGACATGTGCAAAATTCACAATAAATAGATAAAATATGTAAAATATATATACAAATATGTGCATAGTTGCAATTATAAAATATTAAACATTTTCCATAATAGCAGCAATAACACCTATATACACCAACACTATTTGTAATATTTCATCGTATATACACACCCTTTATGATATTATCGAAATTTAAGATCACATATGTAAAATACATTGAATCCATACTTATTGTATTCGATAAAAGGGTAATTTGTGTGCAAAGTTGGCGAAATAAAGTGCATATATTAGCCGCTAAACTCTGTTCGGTATAGACTTGAGTATAGCCTGAGAGAGGGTACTTAGTACATCGCCCAAGTGGGCTTTGTTGGCTTTTGGATTACTGCTACTACATTGCCTGGGAAATCAATGTTGTTCCTGTACTTTAAGAAAAAATCGTGTGGTTTCCCATAGTGTGTAATTAAACTGAAATTTGTTAAAACCAAGCAGTACTAGATGTTTTATTAGTTTGACGACTTTATTTGCCCAGAACTTGTTATTGGGTATATGTATCTCTAGACAGATCTATAGCACTTGTCATTTTATGATTGTTATTTAAAGACATGTGTATAAATCTTCCGTCGCATTGAGGCCATTTGGTGTCTTGGTATCGAGGTCCAGAATGTATCGGGTTTCAAGTAGTCTTAAATATGCTTCCCTGTTGCCCCCTCTACGTAGTGGCTGTACCATGTCAATTGCATATTACTTGAGGCAGTTCACATCACCTCCGTGGCATAGGTTCCCATGTCTTGCCACAGGGTAGGCTTCATCTTTATTGGTTACCGCTCTCATGTGCTGCAATATGCGCTTGTGTACTTGTAGCTTGGTGCTACCCACGTAACACAGCCCACAACTGCTGTGTATATATATATATATATATATATATATATATATATATATATATATATATATATATATATATATATGTATATATATATATATGTATGTGTGTGTGTATATATATATATATATATACCTTTTGTGTGAACAAGCTCCCCAGTGGAGTGAAACGCGTTATTCTTCTAATAAACGTTTAAACCTGCTACTCACTTGAGTTGGATCGTTTGTGAGCTTTGCTTTTGGCTGTCTGCTGTGGCGTATTGAGGTCTACACCCTGTTGTTGCCTGTCATCCACTGACAGGTTGGGATTCCTTTATATATATATATATATATTTTTTTTTAGAAGCAAAATCCTCAATGAAGAAGACGCCGCGCACCACTTTCAAGATGGTTTTAGTGCTTTATTTTCTGTAGGTTTTCTCCCACCCTACGCGTTTCAGACTTTCCCAGTCCTTGGTCACAGTTTTATGCACAGAAAATACCCTCTGGGTACAATGCTGTTGGTAGCCAATAGTCTACCAGGTCCCCTTCCTCCCGATGTCCACTTCCTAGGAAGTGTGGCATCTGGCTATCCCAGGAAGCACCACTCTGCCACTTCCAAGATGGCAGAATTCCTCTCTTTTGGCCTTCAGAGCTCCCTTGTCCAATCCAGTGGTGTAACTACCAAGGGTGCGACACACCCTTGGAAAATCAGTTTGACAACAGGTTTCCCCTCCCCTTCCTGGGTTCCAGCTAGCCTACCCATACTGGTTCCATATTTTTGTAGGTATAGGGCGTCCTCAAAGTTGAAAACATTCTGGGTTAGGACCCATTTGCTACATTCCATTACCATATTCCTTGGGTTTGGTGCTCCCAGTCAACCTCAAATAGTACATCTTTAATTATGTTGAGAGTTTGGGAGGCTAGTGTAGAGGCTTTCAATCTCTAAGCCCATGAGTATATGGTTTTCAGGGTCAAAAACTGTATCTTTAAGTAACTGTAGTACGCCTTTAGTGTCCTTGACATATGTATCTATGTTCTGTATAATGGGTTTCAGAAAGGCGTCAGTAAATCTGGATACATGTCCTGAATTGAGCCTATCCCTGATACTATGGGTCGTCCTGGGGGATTTTCCAGGTTTTTGTGCATCTTCGGGATGGCATAGAAATATGGAATGACGAGAGACTTGTTAACAAGGATTTCACTTTCTTTCTGTGATGTCCAGTCATGTGCCAGTGCTTCCTCTGTAATGCTAGCTATACATACTCTGAGTGATTCATTGGGGTCACTAGTCAGAGGTTCATAGTTCTTGTGTCATTGAGTCGGAGGCATCCATCCGGTACTCCTCTTTTGTTTGTACAACCACTGCTCCCGCTTTGTCAGCTGGCTTTATCACCAAATCCTAACATCAGCCAGTTGTCTGATTGCTAGCTTTAGTTCCATGGTTGTGCTATGAAAGATTCTCGATGTGTGAGGATCGAAGTCCCCAATTTCCTTTAAGACCGCCTTTTCAAAAGTCAGGATCTCTACTGGAATAGCTGTGATGGGTGGTGTGAAAGATGATTTTACCCTGAGACCTGTGTCTACTTGCAGGTCTTTTTCAATAGGTTTGGTGATGAAATGGGCCCTAAGCATGAGTTTCCTTATAAACTCGTTGATTTCACAGCTCAGCTTGAAGTTATCTAAGTTGGCTGTTGGGACAAAACCCAAACGTTCTCAAGTACCTGCATCTGTGGTGGAGAAAGTGTTCGTTGTGTGAGGTTAACAATTATGCTAGTCTGCTGCCCGGACCTCGTTGGTTGCTCAAGCTTATCATGCTCCTGGTTGAAACCACAATCTTTTCCTATTCTGAAGCCCTCTGTAGTTATGTCCTCTTTTGCCTTCTGCTTCTTGGGCGACCCTAGCATGCCCCTAAAAAAGGTCCATGCTGATATTGTGGGTAGTGTGTTTTTGGGCCGCTCTGTGGTTCCCAAGGATTGAAAGGGGGTGGCTGCATGTGTGGTGGCTGAGGTGGACCATAGTAGAACAGTCCTGAATACATCGGGACCGTGATGTGGTCCCCAACCTCTTCCTTGTCCGTAACCCCTTATATTGTTTCTTCTGCCTCTAAAGTTGCCTATGGCTCCTGAGCTACAGTCTGAGCTGTTTGATCCCGAGTTCGATATGTCACTGGCTGTATTGTACCCTGGGTTACTCCCGGAGGAGACTTGGTCATTCCTGATATATGGATATACTCATTCGTGGCTAAATTTGCAAGTGTCTTTCTTCAATTTTTTGGAATTTGCATTGTTTGAGAGAGACCACAAATTCATGCATCGATTGGTTGGTTCAGCTCTTCGAGTCTTTTCTATAGGGTAGCACTAGATTGGTAGGTAATTGGTAGGCTTTTAACTGGACCTCAATTGTCTAAATCTCTGTTTTCAGTCCTTGGGATGAGCACATTGCTGTCTTAATGATGATGCTTAACCAATCTCTTGTACAGTGCCAAAAGATTCGAGACCAGTCTTTTTAACAAAATCTTTTTATGTTGAAAAATGAAAGGGTCATTTCTTACAATAAGATCTTGGGGGGGCGCATTTTCTCTTAAGTATTCTGTCATCATGATACCATGTATCGTTGTTTTTATTTGGGTTTTTTACAGTGTGGGTGCCAGTTGGACGCTGTTAGCTCACCAGGGGTCGGCTGCTTGACTCTTCGCTCCCGCTGTTGTTCTTTTCCACGCGGCCGGGCTTTGCTCCGCCCCCTCTCTTCCACGACCGGCCGGGCTTGGCTCCGCCGGTCGGACAGCTGCCGCAGTGGCTGCCTACAAGCCCCAGGAGCCTCAGGGGCAGACGCATCATCCTCATGCGCCAGGAGGCGCATATAGACACGCCTGGTGCAGAGTCCCCGGTGCCAGTTGGACGCTGTTAGCTCACCAGGGGTCGGCTGCTTGACTCTTCGCTCCCGCTGTTGTTCTTCTCCACGCGGCCGGGCTTTGCTCCGCCCCCTCTCTTCCACCGACTGGCCGGGCTTGGCTCCGCCAGTCGGACAGCTGCCGCAGTTGCTGTCTACAAGCCCCAGGAGCAGACTCATCATCCTCACGTGCCAGGAGGCGCATATAGACACGCCCGGTTCAGAGTCCCCGGTGCCAGTTGGACGCTGTTAGCTCACCAGGGGTCGGCTGCTTGACTCTTCGCTCCCGCTGTTGTTGTTCTCCACGCGGCCGGGCTTTGCTCCACCCCCTCTCTTCCACCGACCGGCCGGGCTTGGCTCCGCCAGTCGGACAGCTGCCGCAGTTGCTGCCTACAAGCCCCAGGAGCCTCAGGGGCAGACGCATCATCCTCACGCGCCAGGAGGCGCATATAGACACGCCTGGTGCAGAGTCCCCGGTGCCAGTTGGACGCTGGTGCCAGAGGGACAATTGATCACTTCCTAACGAAAGCCATAAATAAGTTAGATCACGAGATAGCAGCTGCAGAACACCGCATGTCCCTAGAACTTCATTCCAACAAATGCTCCTCCTTGGGCTCCATTCAAACAGCACTGCACTCTGAATCTGCACTCAGAATCTGAATCTGCATTCTGCATTTTGAATCTGCATTCTTCACTCTGAATCTGCATTCTGCACTCTGAATCTGCACTCTGAATCTGCACTCTGCACTCTGAATCTGCACTCTGCACTCTGAATCTGCACTCTGCACTCAGAATCTGCAATCTGCATTCTGCACTCTGCATTCTGCATTCTGCACTCTGCATTCTGCACTCTGCACTCTGAATCTGCACTCTGAATCTGCACTCTGAATCTGCACTCTGAATCTGCACTCTGAATCTGCACTCTGCATTCTGCATTCTGAATCTGAATCTGCATTCTGCATCTGCACTCTGAATCTGCACTCTGAATCTGCACTCTGCACTCTGCACTCTGCACTCTGAATCTGCACTCTGCATCTGCACTCTGAATCTGCACTCTGAATCTGCACTCTGAATCTGCACTCTGAATCTGCACTCTGAATCTGCACTCTGAATCTGCACTCTGAATCTGCACTCTGAATCTGCACTCTGAATCTGCATTCTGCACTTTGCACTCTCAATCTGCACTCTGAATCTGCATTCTGCATTCTGCACTCTGAATCTGCATTCTGAATCTGCACTCTGCACTCTGAATCTGCACTCTGCACTCAGAATCTGCATTCTGCACTCTGAATCTGCACTCAGAATCTGCACTCTGAATCTGCACTCTGCACTCAGAATCTGCATTCTGCACTCTGAATCTGCATTCTGCACTCTGAATCTGCATTCTGCACTCTGAATCTGCATTCTGCACTCAGAATCTGCATTCTGCACTCTGAATCTGCACTCTGCACTCTGAATCTGCACTCTGCACTCTGAATCTGCACTCTGCACTCTGAATCAATATCAAAGACCGTACAGAGGTGGCGTCGATTCCATTCCATCCCACACTTTGAGCTGGAGTTGCAAAAGCCAGATAAAAGATAGGTGTAGTCCAACCACCCCATGATTTTGGAATGTCACCAAACTGACCTAACAGGGCGGTCTGCTTGACATAAATGTTTGGCTGAGTGATCGAATTCCTTATAAATTAAATTAAGTTCTTTAAATAGAACTTCTCGGCAGACGTCTGCCTGTCTAAGCTCCGTGAATGACAGAGGGAATCCGTGGTGGTGAGTATAAACCATGCCAGCGCAGGTTAACATGTAGAATCCATATGAACGGCCTCGCGGTTAGTGACAGCTTATATATTCTGTCCGTTCCTACAGCTTAAATAGTATCCCGATAAACAATGTAACTTGTCCTTTAATAGCAGAAATAGCCCTCAAGAAGGTGCTCTCAAGTGTAAGATTATAACCAACTGCAGGACTGTACATTTAATTCTAGTCCGAGCTGCTCTCAGAAATAACAGTGCCCCCCTGACAGTCCGCGGTCTGGATCGAAGAAGGAAGAAATCCAGATGAGCTCAGCACCTCTATAAAACTCCTCCAGACCGTCGCCTCGTTCAGCTAATGAAGAGAACGGGTTCAGCTGGGATTCCCATACATCTTGTTTATTGCATAATTAAAGATCACGGCAGGTCACGTGCGGCCGTCTCCACCGCTCCGAGCTTCACGCGTGATGTTTCCAGAAGCATGGCTTTTCCTCCTTTGGTCTAAAGGCACAGAACAGGAACATGCAGCGGTCTACAGACCTCACCAGAGCAAAGGGAATCTCCTAGCACATCGTCTGCTTACAACTAGTGTTACCTTTATTTATTCTTTATTTAATAAAGATTGCAAAAAATTGTAGGAGCAATTTTCCACCCGAAGATACCGTACGAAGTTCATGTTTTTATTTCCTGAAGGAACACGTCCCTCCTTCCGTGTCTTTAGGTTTGCCCTTGTTTTCCATCTGATGCTGCTCCCACGAGTCTTTCAGCATGTTTGTGGTGGGTTCTGTGTGAACCACTCCTGTCTGGTGACGGGAGCGCATTTACTACTTGATGTCTACAGATACATAGTCCTAAACGCTGCTGCGTGTGGTTCTTGTCACCAGCACCGCCAAGAGGTTGCCTGAGCTACAGAGCGAGATTTGTTAGTTTTGCGGAACTTGCATGAAATCCTATTGCGGATGATAGAAATGTGTCTCCCTATTCTTAAAGGCTATTGACCACTTTACATCTTCTTAGAATTTCATAAGAGTCTGGGATGTAGTAGGGCAGATGAATCAACTTCCACATCTTTATCCCAGATACCCCACATCAAAATGATGTGTACAGGCTGTTTTTTCTTCTACTGCACAGATGATGCACAGCCCCACCAACTTCAGCAACCTTGAGTACACGGAGATCCAGTCACCAACTCCAGCTTTATCAGATGGCAACACATAAGGGAATGCTGCTAAGTGACCAATAACGAAGAGCGTAGAAGTGACACGTAGGTCAGTGCCGCCATACAATGCACATATTTGAAAGATCCAACAGTACGATCAGTTCTATCATTTGAACCATTGTCTTTGGAGAATAAACTAGAAGATCACAACTGGTTTATTACAAAAAAAGCACCTACGCATATTCCACTCAACACAATCATGTATTTAAAAGGGCCCATGAGAGCAGAAGCCAAACCGCAATTTTTCACGAACCACCGCTGGAGGCGAGCCTCCAAAGCTAACTGCCGGGACTTGCCAAACAGAAGCGCTGCAGTGCCACCCAGTGGCCAAAAACAATACTGCACAGAAGTCAGCCCTAAAACGAAAAGCAATGGACGTCTTCTGGGTGCCGTCAATGCCGGACCAGATTCGGGGGCGTTCCCGAGGGCAGGCTTTCAGCTGACGTCGCCAAAAGCCAAAAATTCTCGGGAACGCCCCCGAATCTGGTCCGGGATTGACGGACAGGCCCGTCTCCCAATGGCTAGCCTCCATTTATGGAGCTAGCCAATGAGAAAGTGGGGACAGTCCAGTCCTCACACACACACATCATTAAGTTTTTCCTAGCCATGCGTACTTTGTACGCATTGGCTAGGCAAAACCTAAAAAGGAGATAGGAACGACCCCACCTGCTATCGGCCAATTTCCCTTCTTGACGCCTTAATGAAGGTAGCAGGCCGTATAATTTTAAACCGAATTCAAATATGGGCGGAGGAGGGTGATATTATTTCCAGCCTTCAGTACGGATTTAGAACGGGCAAAGGCACAGTTGAACAGGGATTAAACCTGGTCCTTGTTATATCAAAGTATATTGAAGCTAAGAAGGGTAATCTTTACATCACTTTCGTTGACCTAAGCTCAGCCTTTGATTGTGTGGACCACAATAACTTGTGGTCCACACTTTCTGACATGGGCATTGATGATCAAATCCTTACATTCATCAAGGAATTATATAGGGGTGGTGGAGCCAGGGTAAGGTACGGCACTCAGGGAGAGTGCTCGGATAAGTTCCCCATTAGGAGGGGTGTGAGACAGGGGTGCATACCAGCCCCCCTACTCTTCACCCTATATATAAACTCCATTGGTAATCACTTAAAGAGTCACAGTTCGACTACCCATCGATTAAGGGACAGCCGGTGCCAATACTCCTTTATGCAGACGACGCTGCGATTATGTCCCGAACCAAGGTAGGCTTACAGAGGGCCGTTCTGAAATTCTCCAACTACATGAAAGATAAGGGCTTAAAAATAAACATCACAAAAACTTTCACCATGGCCTGTGGGCCTGGTTCTAAGAAAGCATCCTGCTCAATATTCCTCAAGGGTAGGAGGATTGAGACTATCGACCAATTCTCTTACCTAGGAATAAATTTCGATAGGAGAGGCAATTGGCATACTGCAGTGAGGGCAAGACACTTAGCCTTCTCTCGGGCTGTAGGAGCGCTAAACAACTTTGCAGCCAAAATAGGGGGTAGACCCTTGAAGGAACTGACCGTAATTTACAAGGCTAAATGTATCTCCACGGCCACATACAGATCAGGAATCTGGGGAATCGAAAATGCACCATTGATTCAACTAACCGAGAACCAGTACCTCAGATACTTGCTTGGGGCCCCTAAATCAACAGCAACCTACCTCACATATATTGAACTGGGCTTATCGTACATTTCAGATGTCAGAAAAATCGCGCCCATACTACTATGGCATACGGTGTGGGTCACTCCGGAGATATCCTTAAACCGTAATTGAATGATTGTTTGACCCTTGACGGTGTCAGCAACATTAAATGGCTGGCATATGTTAAAAACTGAGATTGGCCATCCAGAGTACTTTACGAGACCATCTAGTATGGAGGTGGTCGCAAGAAAGCTACTGAAAAAAATGGCTCTGGACTATTTAGCTAATAATAGATGGGACATGGAAAAATCTAAAAACTCAGTCATGGATTACCAGCAAATTACCGCCAATAAAGGGCCTCAACTGTATCTTATAAGTGATTTTAACTGTTATTCTAGAATGTTACTGACCCATTTTAGGTTTGGTACCTTCTTCCGCTTAATTACTTTTCCAGTCTGTAATAACTGGTCAAGGGAGACACTTATTTGCCCATGCGATGAAACCTCCGCCCAATCAAACATTCATTGTATTCTTTTTTGTAAATTTTATTCAGCTCCTAGGGCGGCCTTCCTGAAACCAATCCTGAAGGCATAGGGCCACCGCACTTGTAGAATTGCCTTTATTAGGCTGCAACAGCTAGAAAATGTTGTTGTTGCACACGCTGTATCGAGTTTTTTAAAATTATTGATCAAATTCAGGAATTCAATGTAATGAACTTTGTAAATTAACTGCATTTTAGACTCTTTTGTACTTATTGGTATTACTAGATTTTAATGCTGGTGAATGTAACAACCCCTTCTTTCTGTAACTTATGTGCTATGCACCTTTTAAATGTATGCTTTTATGATTTCAATCATGAATTTCGAATAAAACTTTTGGAATTTGATTTGAATCAGTGTGGTAAACTCATCCGAATCCTCATTGTCTAAACTCGGTTCTGAGATTCCTATTCCCTCAAAAGGTAACGCTTTCACTAGAATTCTCTCTAATTCCTCGGCTGAGAAAGTGGAACGTGTAGTCTCTGCCATTATTACTGTGAGTGCGGTGTAGTGTTGTGAATAGTAAATGAGCCCCATGTGACAAGGTTTGGTTTTGAACTAAATGTGTTTATTCGTCACTCCACAACATTCCACTGTACGCACTCCACGACACTCTACAGTATGCTACTCTGTGCCACTATGCACTGTGCCACTCCACAACACTCTACTCTACACCAGAACATTCCACTGTACGGACTCCACGACATTCCACTGTACTCAATCCCCACCATTCCACTATATGCACTCCTCGACATTCCACTGTACACACTCCTCGACACTCTACTGTACTCTGCTTGTGCCACTCTGCACTATGCCAACGATGCACTATGCTACGCTGCACTGACACTCAACAACATTCCACTCCATGCACTCCACAGCACTCTACTCTACAACACTGCACTCTATTCTGCACTGTTTACGACACTCCACAACATTCTACTCTGCGCCACTTTACGGCAGTCCACAACATTGAACTATGCTCCATGCTACACTATGACACTCTACGCCACTCTACACTGACACTCTACGCTCTGCCCCATGCTGCCCGACACTGAGACTCCCGACACGGAGATGCCCAATACTGCACAACATTCCTCTGTACGCACTCCATGCCACTCTACTCTGTGCCACTCTACTGTACGCTACGCTATGCCACTCTACTGTACTCCACACTATGCCACTCTACTGTGCGCCACGCTATGCCACTCTGCACCACAACACTCTATGCCACTCTACGATATTCTACTCTACGCCACTCTGAAACTTTATAATACTCTACTCCCCTCCACTTTGCACTACTAACTTTAAAGCATGCCGAACCACAGCCACGCTGGTGTACAATATGGCTAAAACACATTGGCAAAGCCAGTATCTCTTGCATAGACGAGACCTATTAGCTTTGCCAATACTTAACTACCCATAAACAGGTTTCTTGAATTAATTTGCTAATAATTGGGGATAGTCAAACACTTAATGTGGTTATGGTTTACAAATCGTCCATTTAAGATTACACTAGTTAAACAGGGTATGGGTTAAAGCACTTGCCGTATTGTGTAAACTGGCTAATCTTTAATGCTTGAATGTAATGTCATGAGCTCTGTGCGCCAACCACTGAATTTTAAATAGGCAAAACCGGTAGTACTACAGCAGAATTGAGTGTTCACATTCCTGTACAACCAGCCCTTTCCATGGGCGCCATCAAAAACACTAAACACATCCATGATATTACAGTGCACATTCACCCAGAGAAAGAAGCATACCATCAAGTCAGCTTGTTTTCTCTGCGTCTGTCAAAGTGCCAAAGACTCACTTGCTGCTGTCTGTCTCGTTAGAACACTTAGTCCTCCCTGCCGCCCAAGCAATCAATCAACCCTGCAGGTCCTGTCTAATTCAGTAAAGGTTTGTGCCTCTTTAAACATTTTTTTTGTACACTTCATCGTCCTGAATGCTTTCTCTTCCTGAACTTTCCTGCTACCGTTTATGTACCAACCTTCCAGCCCGCAGTCAAGACAATCCAGAATAAGTGCTGCTTGCTCTCCCAGATACACATGAGTACTAGGAGGCCTCACTGTGGTAAAAGAGCAATACTCCAATAAAGGCAACTTAACATAAGCTATTGTCGGGAATCAGCCATTCTCTCTGTTCTCTAAAGCAGTTTTTCTTTTTATCCGCAGTGGGCAACGCTAAGGATAGAGCGAGGGGCCAAAGAGAGCAACCACGCTGTGTACAAACCTTGCAGCAATGGTAAGTACCTCTTATCTGCATAGCAGAACACCAGTGAGAGTATTGTACCCTTTGCAGTAGGAGGTCTTTCATGTCAACATACTAATACAGAGGGTGAGATTGGCACATACAAAGCAGAAACACAGCCTTTTACTCGCATACAGATTACACAGCTGTGTGTCATGTTGCTACATCAAATGGAGAGTATATGGGTTGAGTTGATACTTTGGAAAGCACATTGGTATTGAGTGCATCAGAAATGTGTATGATAGTATAATTCTTATTTTTGATCCCCTCTTTTACAGATATGCTGGCCTCTCGTTCTGGTTTTATTATTATCAGTATCCTATACCAGAGTACAAGTCAAACTGTTGTTCTGTGAATTACCCTATCCATGTATTTTATGCCGCTTATGCGCCTGACTTCCGCCCCTCAGCACACTACATGCATGCCACCGCTATCTCCAGGTCTGCCACAATGATCTGTTCAACACAAACATCCTCAGTCCAAATCCCACAACACTCATGTCTGCACACCACACCAACCAGATCACCAAACTTGGTGACCCTTGACCCTGCTTCAGGGCCGGTCGCTCCACACACTGCGCGACTCCCCGTTAGTGTGCCCAAGCTTCCTTGCTACTGCCGCGAGTTTGCCGCTGCCCCGCAGCTGAGGATTCTGGGTCTGGTAGTCTGTGCCTGTTTCTGCCCGTGATTCGCCGCTGCTCCTGCAGCTGAGGATTCCGGGCTTTGTTTTTTGTGCCAGTATTTGCTGCCCGTGACTGTGATTTATTACTTGTTGTATTGTTTCTTGATTTGCCCCCTCGCCTATGTTTTTCCCGCTCTGTTCTCCCCCCGCTCCCTGCCGCTGCTCCCCTGCGGCCTCGCCCCTTTCTCTTCTGTGCCCCCTTCCCATTCGCCGCCCCGCTCCCGCCTCCTAGCTGCTCCTCCCTCCCACTTCGCCATTTATGGCGAAGTCCACACGTACGCGCAGCGATCACGCGCAGCGGGCGCGTCAAAGGCAAGCCTGTCTACGCCCGTCTGCGCCTGGACCGTCGCCCAGCGCCAGGACCTCTGGTCCCCAACGATACCAGCCCACCCGACTGATCTACGACGCCGCCACCCTCCACGCACTCAACACCGGCCGGAACCCCGCCTGCCACCGAGCCACCCCGAGCCACCCCGAAACGCACTCACGGACCCTTCACCTGCCAAGCCTGCAAATTCACCTGCCTCCGGACCTGCACCGCACCCGCCAGACCAGGCACCAGCAAAAATCACCTCAAGTGCATCCTGCTCAACACCCGCTCCATCCACAAGCACGCCGTCAAACTCTGGAACCTCCTCGACACAACAGCGCCGGACGTCGCTTTCCTCACAGAAACCTGGATGAACACCTCCTCAGCCCCCGATATTGCCATAGCCATCCCGGAGGGCTACAAAATCACCCGGAGGGACCGCGTGAACCAAACCGGAGGAGGCATCGCCATCGTCCACAAAAACTCCATGCGCATCACGACCAACTCAGACGACACCCTCACCGCCGCCGAGCACCTTCACTTCCAGATACACACCGACCCCAAGACCACCCTCAGAGGCACTCTCATCTACAGATCCCCAGGACCACGCGCACAATTCAGCGAAGCCATCGCAGACTTCATCAGCCCGCACGCCCTCACCTCCTCAGACTACATCCTCCTAGGGGACCTCAACTTCCACCTGGAAAACAACAACGACAACAACACCACCACCCTGCTGGACCACCTCGCCAACCTCGGACTCAAGCAACTGGTGAACACCCCCACCCACACGCTTAACGCAGTCTTCTCCTCCAGCAACCACATCTCCTTCAGCCACTCCACCGGACTACACTGGACAGATCACAGCTGCGTCCACTTCAACTTCAGGAGAACCACGACCCACCACCACCCGCAACAGGTTCCCCGAAGACGCTGGACCAAGATCAGAGCCGACCAGCTCACCACCTCCCTAAGCTACCACCCTCCTATCAACACAACGGACCCCAACGAAGCAGCCCGCAACCTCACACAGTGGCTCACCAACTGCGCCGATGCCCTTGCACCACTGAAGATTCCTCCCAGCAAACCCGGCAGTAAGAAAGCCTTATGGTTCACCAACGACCTCAAAAACTTCAAGAAATCCTGCCGTACCCTCGAGAAAGCCTGGCGCCACGACCAGTCCACAGAAACCATGACAGCCCTCAAGAACGCCATCCGCAACCACCACCAGCTGATCCGCACCACCAAAAGGACAACATTCAGAGAACGACTGGACAACAACACCCACAACAGCAAGGAACTCTTCAGCATCGTTAAAGAGCTCTCCAACCCCAGCGCCTGCAACAACGACATCACACCCTCGCAAGACCTCTGCGACTCACTCGCCACGTTCTTCCACCGCAAGATCGCCGACATACACAACAGCTTCAGCGCCCAAACCATGCACCCAACCACCGAACCAGCGCCCCCTACCACCACCCTCTGCACCTGGACCTCGGCCAACACCGAATACACCACCCGTATGATGAATACCATCCACTCCGGCTCCCCTGTCCACACCACATCTTCAACAAAACTGACTCCATCATCGCACCCCAACTTCAGAACATCGTTAACAGCTCTTCGTATCCGCCACCTTCCCGGAGAGCTGGAAACATGCGGAGCTCAGTGCCCTCCTGAAGAAACCCACCACGGACCTCAAGAACTTCCGCCACATCTCGCTCCTCCCCTTCCCTGCCAAAGTCATCGAGAAGACCGTCAACAAACAAGTCTCCGCCTTCCTCGAGACAAACTGATCCCTCGACCCCTCGCAGTCCTTGCAACCTAAACATCATCTCCTACGCTGACAACACCCAGCTGATCCTGTCCCTCACCAACGACCCCGCCACCGCCAGAGCCAGCCTCCACGAAGGAATGCAAGACGTCGCAGAATGGATGAAGCTCAGCCGCCTGAAACTGAACTCAGACAAGACGGAAGTACTCATCCTCGGACCATCCCCCTCCGCCTGGGACAACCCCTGGTGGCCCCCTGCACTGGGCACCGCCCCCAAGCCCACGGACCACGCACACAACCTGGGCTTCATCCTGGACTCCTCCCTCACGATGACCAAACAAGTCAATGCCGTCTCGTCATCTTGCTTCAACACCCTGCGCATGCTCCGAAGGATCTTCCGGTGGATCCCCACCGAAACTAGGAAGACGGTCACCCAAGTCCTCGTCACCAGCTGACTGGACTACAGGAACACCCTCTACGCCGGAACCACAGCCAAACTACAGAAAAGACTCCAGCGCATACAGAACGCTTCTGCGCGACTCATCCTGGACATCCCCTGTCATAGCCACATCTCTGCCTATCTGAGAGCCCTGCACTGGCTCCCCGTCAGCAAGATGATCACGTTCAGACTCCTCACCAACGCACACAAGGCTCTCCACGACAGGGGCCCCGAATGCCTCAACAGCCGCCTCACATTCTACACACCCACCCGCCAGCTCCGATCCGCCAGCCTCGCCCTCACCAGCGTCCCACGATTTCGCAGAACCACTGCCGGAGGAAGATCCTTCTCCTACCTGGCGGCCAAGACATGGAACTCCCTACCCACCCACCCACCTACGGCTGACCCAGGACCATCTCTTCTTCAGTAAACCACTCAAGACCTGGCTGTTCGAGCAGTAGCGGCTCCCCCCTCCCTCCTCTCAGCGCCTTGATATCCTAGCGGGTGAGTAGCGTGCTTTACAAATATGTTTGATTTGATTTGATTTTAAACTTGATGCACATATCAATATCCACTCCACTCCATCGGTTCCCCCTGTCGTTCATGTTGGCACCAAGTCTGCTCGCCATCACTTAGTTAATACATGGGGCCTTGGCACACAAAATGTTGGAAATCCTTCTCATCACAAGACTTCCCTCCACCTCTTTCTGAGTCTTAAGTATACTGCACACTAGTCATGCACCCTCAAAACTAGCGGAAGTCTGGCTGTCTTATACCCAAGGCAAGCGCCTTGATGCCTTCGGGTGATACGTGCGCTATATAAATCGCAATACATTTACATTTACATTTACAACCCATTCTGCAACTTTCTACATTTGCATTGCTGCTGCTTTAGCTTCATCCTCCTAATGTATCTTCACATGACTGGCTTCTCTTAATTCTCGAGCCAATAATTCTCACCCGTATTACAAACCACCCAGCTGCAACAAACGTTTCATCTTGGAATTCGCCAAAATCCTGTCCATTTCCAAATCGGCAGCACAAACCTGTATGTCAAGATAGAACATTTCCTGCTGATCCTATATCAAATTTCACAAAAGATGCATCAGCTGACATCACCTTATTATTACAACTCACTTTGCACCCATACACTCCAATAATTAGACATCTCAGCAATATTAAGTCTCCTTGACCTATAATGCTTTCCCAAAAGACTGAACTGATCTCTGTGTCATTGGCTTCAGCTTAACAACCAAACCATCCCCTACACAAATCTCAAATCGTTCATACAAGAACTTCCCTCTGATGCACACCTCTTTGTCACACACTGACCCACCGACAAATACCAACGCTCTCCTCACAAACTTCTGCGTCCCCCTTCAGACCATAGCTGATGAGCACTCCCCTGCCCCCTCAAAAAGGAAAGATAAATTCATAATCTTGAAAAGATCTGATGCACCAAAGTCCCTTCCAGCTTGTCTAGCCCACAAAAACATATTACAGTCTTGAAACAATACGGAAGGGAAACAGTAAAAGTAACTCTCTTCACAACCAGTACATGCATTGTTTCAATCCACTCCAATCTCTTCAGGTGCCCCATTTCATAGAGAAATCCACTAACAGCAACCAACACCATCAGACACAACGACAACATTGCAAACATGGATAGACCAGCCTTCTTACCCACCTATGACACATTCCTAATACACACTTATTCCTTGAGCCGAAGGAAGTTATTGCCAACAACCCGTTTGGCATTAACAGTATAACTCCTTGTAGATGTTCCAAAACCATTGGAAGAATTATTCCTCTCAGCAGAAAGAACACATTAGACATGGTTTTCAGGCCGATCATCATGGCGCATCGAAAGCAGCCTCTTTAATTGGAGCTCCTACAGATGTTTGGAACATGTCAACTAGGGATGCATTTATCTGACTTCGGGGGATGTGTGGCAGTTTCCAGGAGATGTAAAGCTTACGTTAGTTTGGATCCCATTGTCCCTGCTATATAGCTTGAGACATCCCCACCACCCTCCATTCTTTTTGCATTTCCATAGATGCATTTAAGCCATACTTCATGTATTATTGTATTATTTTGTAGTTGTATTTATAGAGTGCTTCATAAGCCCGAGAAGGCTACCAGGCACATTAGCCATTGTGTAGCACATTTCACAGTGGGGCACTGCTTGGTTAGAAGTGTTAAATTATGGTGCTACTACTGTAGAACACGTTTTTTGTTTCAGTGAGGAGAGTAGTGCTCTTTTCCTTACTCGGGTTGTTGCACTAACTACAAAAAATGAGCATTCAAGGCTACATAAAAATCTTCAGAATAAATTTGCATCACATGTACATTTTGTCTGGCCTGCATGTCTCCTCAAACAGCTTTCATTCGTGGTCTTGTAGTGCATGGATGGAGATCCTGGGACAGTCTAGGGCCCAATACCTCTACAGCAGTAATACTTATGAAGTAAATGCCCCAGATTCATAACAGGTTGCAATATAGAACATTATTCACCTGTCGTAAATATTGAAGGTATTAGCAGTGCGGGCTGCAAAATATATTTTTGAATGCATTTCATTGAAGTTTTACACAAATCGTTAGCCACCAGCATTTTACGAAAAGCATTACTCAATGATATCGCCTGGAAAAACTTTAGGATAGTGTGACCATCAGTATGATTTCATATCTTTTAGCGTGCTTCTAAACCTAAACATTCAACCTTTGGCATTATCCTTCCGACACCCTGCATGCTTTCACTCCATCGTATTTAGTCCGCTGTTGGCTTGCCAATGCTGCCACACTTTACTCCACTTATTCGGGAAGCCTCTGCCTTTATATGTGTGTTTCTCTGCCAACATGCACCAGTCTATTTCGTTTTTCCATGTGTCCAGATCTGGCAGGGAAGGGGCTCCCCATTTACATGTCCTAATTACCATGGCCATCTTTGACCCAAGAGTGATAAAGTTTCATATATCTCGGTGGGCCATCCGCCCACTTATGTTTCACAGGGCTGTCTATGCAACGACAATGGGTCTCTAGTTTGGATTGATGGTCAACAATATATACAAGGATACGGAGAAAAGTAAGAGACCGAGATCTCTGCTGTCAGAAATCCATATGATGTTGAGAACTCGTTGGCTGATGACTAAATATAATGCTGGAATTGAACCTGGATTAGTAGGTCTGAAGCAACTGGTTGTGATGTATGTTCCCAGGGAGTTCAATGGCAACTCTCTAGAGATTTTGTCTTAGTAAGGGACGTGGATGATGAGGAAGGTAATTCGAGACTTTTTTATTTTTTATAAATCTTTTTATTAACATTTAAAACAACATAAAAGGCATTAGGTGAAAGGTAACCCAGCATAACATTTGTGCATACTTTTCCATGTCTGACATATTATCTAGGATTTTACACTGGGTCAGGTGACTCCAACGGCACAGCGTCTTCCACAATATGCGGAGGAGTACATATATCCCCCCAATAGGAATTCCACGCACCCCAGACTTTCCCTCACTTTTGGGGCCGACCCCTAGCCACAAACACTGATCTCTCTCTAAACATGCACCAATCAAGATCTTCCATCTATTTCCCTATCTTTGGCACCTGGTTAGCTCCCCATAATTGTGCAATGTTACGCTTGGCTATCATGCATGCCAGTGTCGCCCATTGTTTCCCGTGTGTGTTTAGGTCGGTTGGCTCCCATACATTAAGGATACTTCGTCGGGCCTTTATCTGCACTTCCACCCCCATCACCTCGCGTATCTTGCCATGTATTCGGACCCAGTAGTCCTGTATTTTTGTACAATGCCATAGGATATGTATAAAGGTACCCGTCTTTCCACAGCCTCTACGACACCACCCATCAGTCGCCAAACCCATCTTTACTAGCCGGGGACCTGTTACATATGAGCGGTGTAGGATCTTCAATTGAACTAGCCTTAGTCTCATTGGGACCGCGACCACCCTGGGGTAAGACACCGCCTCTCTCCAATCCTCATCTTCCAGCACAAAGCCATCCTCACTCCATTGACCTCTAAGTTGAACCAATGGGTCCTCTGTATGGTTAATCAGCTTTTTGTAGATCAGTGAGATCGTCTTAATAGGGAGGTGACCGTCCAACACTCGATCCTCCAATGGGGAGGCCTCCGGAAGCTCGGTCCCCAGGGGGATCCTTGCCACTAGGGCATGCCTAATCTGCAAATATCGGAATTTTTCGCTCTCCCGTAACTTGTGCCTGTCTCGCAGCACTTCAAACGTGAGAATTCCATCCTTTCCCCAAATATCTTTGACCTGAGAGATCCCGATAAGATCCCATCTATCAAAACCCTTTGATTTCCACAGACTACTGAGGTCCTCTGAACTCCATCGCGGGGTGGCAAGCGTGATCTTATCATCCTATTTAAGGTGCCGATTAGCTGAGTGCCACACTTGAACTACATGCGCTGCCGGTCCCACCAAGAAGGGCAGCTGATAATTCGAGACTTAAGACTTTTTATATCAATACTTTTGACTAAGAAGCTTTTTAGTGCACAGCCTTTCAAATAAAAGGATGGATGGTGACAATAATGAATAGATTTAGCAAACACTGTAAGAAAAAAAATGTCAACAGGAATAGCTGACTGATATGGAAATATAATGAGATGGTGAGGGGTGTCATGACTCTTAGGTTAGCTTGGTGCATTGAGGCATCCACCTCAGATATTAAAAATTCAGCAGGTCTTTGTGTTGATCCTCCTGGGATCTGGTTGGGTTCCCCTGGCATTAACTGTTCTGCTCCTCTTATAGGAGCAAGCAAGCTGTCCTCTTCTTTATTCACAGCAGGCAAGGCTTCCCTATGGATCCTAGATTTACTTCCAGACTGCAGTGAGATTACCAACCAGGAAGAGGTTTTACTACTGACATTTTGTTTGCTCCTGAACTGGTGTGTAAAGTCCTCAACTGTAAAAATTAATGTGTCGCACTTGCATACTTTGCAATCGTTTAGCTTCCATGAGTGGCAACAGGGGCAAATCAGCCTGGCTGTGATTTGCCTTTTTCAAAGTGCAAACAATTCTTCCAACCCCTCCCTCTCTCTTGAAACCTCCTTGTCCGTGCTTCAGTTAAACTCGGGCAGCTCAGGAAATCAGGAAATTGACAGATTCACCAGGAGCCGCCCTGGGCTTTCCATACCAGCCGCCAAAGGCTTCAACCAACCGGTTAAATGCCTGGTGGAATAAGAGCCTGCATGACCCTCCTGTCTGCATCTGCCAGGGAGAAAAGGTTTTGTGTGAGAGAGTCTCAGGAAGAGGTCCTGTAGGATAGCAAGTCCAACATGGACAATTGGATCAAAACCTGCCCTTCCTGAAGGAAAGCCAGCATTTTGTGCAGCATACACTGGGCTCAAAAGAACTCCAATTAACAAAAGGAGTATCACCATAGAGATTCATGGATTCTTAATGGGATGTGTGTTTGAAAAAGGAAATAATTCATCCTTTTGTAAAAAAAAAAAAAACCCTCACTCACCAACCTAGTGGTGACATGCTTCATCATTGGGGCCACCCTGATGACCGAGTGCCATCAGGGTGTGCTACGACACCTGGAGTACAGCGGAGCTGGTTTGTGAGAGTTGGGTGCAAACAAATGTTAAAAATTGTCCTGGTTTAACTTAATAGGAATTTAAATTTTTATTCGTAAGTAACTGGACAATGTTAAAAAGAGTGTGGAGATACTTTGAGGGTAATTATGACCAAGAGTATCTATGTGCGGTGGTCTGGTCTACATGTTTCAACCTATATGTGGAAATTACCAGGTTTTCTTCAGGACCAAGGTGCAAGAAAATGGACGGTCTACACCCCCTAAAAAGCGTACCCAATCCTAGATTCTTGTGGACAAATAAGCAAAAAAGTCTGCTTATGGTGTGGGCTCTTGCCAAAATCGGCGAGCTTAAGATAAAAAGTCCTGTGGGAGGAAAGAACGGAAAAGTAGTCATAAACAGACTTAATTACGTGCCTGTAACGGTGTGATGATTCTCATGCGTCAGCATGCATCATGCCAATCCCATTATGTTCCTGTATAGCCATCTGGAAGTTCAGGGGGCTAGCTTATAGACTTATCCAGATAGCTGTGCTACTGTGTTGCTGCTTAATTTACCCAAATGGGATAAGTGGCCATAATCATACACACAGATCAATATGTGCGTGTAAGATGGTGCTTATAGAGGTTATTTTAGTCGCACACGCATCCAAACTTTTGTGGCGTGATAGTCCATCCTCTCAGAACTATGCGTGGGGACGGGATTAAAAACGTGCATGTATACCAGTACTTCAAAGTGACAAACATAGACCAACAAACGTAAAACATTTAAAGGTAATTAGGCCAGGCTTACTCCTGTTAGGTGTCTTAAGGCATCGGAGGGCAGGGGGAGGATATGTCTCAGCTAAACATATTCTGCGGACAGTAATGAGACAAGAGATAAGGTTTAAGCGCTAATGCAAAAAGGCCGCGTGGAAATGCGGCTTGTGGCGTGGGGTCTGTGCTCCATGGTGTTGGAGTCCAGCGGAGCTGTGAAAGCAAAGATTGTCAGTACTTTTCGTTTCGCTGTGATCAGTGCGGCAGTTTTACCTATGTGCCTTGCCCGCTGCCCCGCTACAATGGCCGATGCTCCCGGAGTATGTTATGACCAGAGCTGGTTTCCGGGCTGGGCGTGGCTAGGTGGAAGTCACGTGGTTGTTGTCATGGTAACTGTGATCTGTTTGAGCTACGGTGGCCCTTGGTAAACAAATGTGATTACATGTAAGTAAGTGTAGCCCACAAGACACATCTCGTTCAAGGGTGCTTACTCAGAAAAGGGGCGTATCTCACAAATGTGCGCGTGTTTGTTATTAATAAAGTTTGCATACATCGAGCAAAGAATGAATGTCTCTCTGCACGCATGTGTGTACCTACGTTATTGATAAAGTTCGTATTGTGAGATTACAACGGGCAAAGGAAGTATGTCTCCCTGTACGCATATGAAACATGATGCGCGTTTAAGGCGTCTGCTTCTTGGGAGCGTTTCTCAGAATTATGTGCACATTATTCATAGATGAAGTTCACAATGTTAGTGACGGCAGGATAAGATAAGATTGAGGTATCCACCTCGGATATTACAAATTCAGCAGGTCTTTGTGTTGATCCTCCTGGGATCTGGTTGGGTTCCCGTGGCATTAACTGTTCTGCTCCTCTTATAGGAGCGAGCAAGCTCTCCTCTTCTTTATTCACAGCAGGCAAGGCTTCCCTATGGATCCTAGATTTACTTCCAGACTGCAGTGAGATTACCAACCAGGAAGAGGTTTTACTACTGACATTTTGTTTGCACCTGAACTGGTGTGTAAAGTCTTCAACTGTAAAAATTAATGTGTCGCACTTGCATACTTTGCAATCGTTTAGCTTCTATGAGTGGCAACAGTGGGAAATCAGCCTGGCTGTGAGTTGCCTTTTTCAAAGTGCAAACAATTCTTTCAACCTCTCTCTGTCTCTCTGTCTCTCTGTCTCTCTGTCTCTCTGTGTCTCTGTGTCTCTGTGTCTCTGTCTCTCTGTCTCTCTGTGTCTCTGTCTCTCTCTCTCTCTTGAAACCTCCTTGTCCGATGACCCTCCTGTCTGCATCTGCCAGGTAGAAAAGGTTTTGTGTGAGAGAGTCTCAGGAAGAGGTCCTGTAGGCTAGCAAGTCCAACGTGGACAATTGGGTCAAAACCTGGCCTTCCTGAAGGAAAGCCAGCATTTTGTGCAGCATACACTGGGCTCAAAGGAACTGCACCATTCACTTGTTAGTGTGTTAAAAAAAAGTTAGCCCATGCCCCACACATGAAGAAAGCATGGAAAGGAAGGCCAGTTGGGAAAACTGGATGCACCTTCAACCTCAGAGAGCTACCAGGCGGTCGCCCTATAGGAGTAGAGGTCAAAAGCCCAGCCCCTTGGTCTGTGCTGCTTTGTATACCAGTCACTGCATATTCGGGCGTTAGGGGGACCGTAGCAAATCACTTTGAAGTAGGGTATGATAGGGTGTCCTTCAGTTATCTGAGCACTGTTCTGATGACCAACAGAACAGAAAAAGAGGGAGGAACCCAAGTTCACCAGAGGAAAAACCAGAGTGTCAGTCTGGAAAAAATGGACAGGCCTTGCCTGCTCAGCTGTTTCAAGTCGCCCTGCTACTGTCATGCAGAAAGGATTTCACCCAGGAAATAGTATAATCTAGTAAATGGCAGAAGGTATGTCAAATACGCTAATTCATTCAAAGTCCTGTGTGGCGTGCTAAAGTTAATAAGCAAGTATTCTTTACCTTGGGTAATAAATATTGAGGCATGGTGACAATGACTAAAGTGCTGCAATTGAAGGTGTGAAGCCAAATACACAAAATTGCAGTTATAATTGTTTTGCAGAAAATAGCATGAACTTGTTTGAATAGACATTCACACCTAATGTTCTCACTTGAGTATAGACTGAACCCTTTGAAAAAGTTCAAGGCAAACAAACGAAACATGTCAGGACTGCCGGTTGCTTCTAAATAAAGAGATGCAAACTTTGTTGTGGTGTGCGGCTATTACTTTCCTTTTCCAAGGAGGGTGTTTGGTGAATATTCAACGGCGTGGTTCAGCCGTAAGCGACGCACCGCCATCAAGTGCGCCATAGTCTGCCCGAAACTGAACCGCTTTTGGAGAACGCGCAAGCGACAGGACAGACAGGTGCCGTCAAAGACTGACTTTGGTATTGGTTCCAGGGAAACCTTGAAAATGGGTCTTTCCAGAGACACAACAGACTTTGCATCATGGAATAAGCATGAAATATGACCCACTGGAGGGTAAAAATAATTGTACATAAATGAGGAACTACATGGACCATAAAACCTTGCAACGGAGTGTGATGCCCACCGGGGGCGAACAGCTGACAAACAAAGAAATGATTGCAGTTCCTTTTCATGCCTAATTGGATGTCAGCGGCCTAACCCTTTGAAAAAGTTCAAGACAAACGAACGAAACATGTCAGGACCAATGTTCCCTCTAATTATTTTCCTCTGTGTGCGGCAGAGTAAAGTCTCTGTGCGCTGCAGCGAAGGCTATGTGCGCCAGCCATAAACCTGAGCGTGCGTGTAGACCAGGGCTTTGAGTGGGATGAAAAAACTATGGGGTCTTTCAAAGGGGCATAACCAATGCAATTAAGGGCTTGGCTTAAAAGCAATTAAGCAAAAAATATGTGCATCGCATAGTGTACCACCGGACTGATATTATGCCGGGTCTGTCCGTATCACTGCATTCGAATGGACAGCGCGACAACGCCTTAGTATACTTTGCTCGCGAGATCCGCCTGTGTATAGTATGCATCATCCGGCAGTTTAGTTATTTTGGGTTTGTTAATAAAAAAAAAAACATAATTTTGAATATTTTACGAGAGAGAGAGAGGCATATGTGGGATAATGGCTTGCTGTGTGTTGAACTCAATCATAGATCGAGCACTGATCTTGCCACTGTAAACACGACTGCACTGTGTATTGTTTTATGTCCCAGCATTGGAAGCTTCCCTGGTGCCTCTTGCTTCAGGGTTTCAAAGCATTCCCCCCTGCCTTGCAACATTCTAATTTGGGTCTCATAGTGACAAGGCATGGTTTCAACAGTCTCACTGTATGGGAGGAAAACAAAAAAGAGCACGTTTCTCTTGCTGTATTCGTGCCACCTAACGCTGACGGTGAGGTGTAGAGCTTTTTTTTTCAGGGAAATGATACAAAACTTTCTTCTATAGAAATTATGTGTCCTTGGGCGTTCTGATCTCATGTAGGGGCTCCAGGAAAGCCTGCCAGAGGGCTTTGGAATGCGGATTATGGCCAGTGCATGTCCGCCAGGCGCGCGCTCACCATTTGCTCCCCCGCCCCCCCATCATACTTGAAAGGAAGCCGCTCACACACCACCATTTGTCTGAGCCTCGGCATCAGACTTCAAAGGAAGCCGCTCCCCCACCCCCTCCCCCATCAGACTTCAAAGGCATGCGCTCCCGAACTTGCTGGCCTCGCTCTCGTGAGCTTTTATTTACTTGTTTTCATGGTCTGTTCTTCATCCAGCTCTCTCTCTCCTTACCTCTGTTTCTTCCCCTCTCTCTCGCTTTTAACCTTGTTGTTTCATATTGATTTTGCCCTGGCTCTTCTCTTCCATATAGGCTCACTTCTGTTGCTCGCTGCTTTTGCTCCTATGAATTTTGGCTTTTCCACAACCTCCTCCCTCACTGATTTTGGATCTCGGCCCCTCCTCCTCTTTCCTCTTTCCTCTCTCCCTCGCCTCGCCTCTCTCGCCCTTACTGTTCCTGTCTCCTATTCGTTCATCTTCCTTATCCAATTTACCACCCTCTCTTCATCTCGCAGACATACTTCCATTCTTGGCTAAGAAAATCATTGCAGTATTGATCTGTGCCTACTCGTCTCTCTTCATAACACATCCCATGCTTTGTTAATCAATGTTATATACATAACAAGGATTTTGTTTACAGGTCTATTAAGAGGATACTTCACTCGGGGACACCACCACATCACTCGGTACCACCACATCACTCGGGGGCACCACCACATCACTCGGGGGCACCACCACATCACTCGGGGGCACCACCACATCACTCGGGGGCACCACCACATCACTCGGGGGCACCACCACATCACTCAGGGGCACCACCACATCACTCGGGGACACCACCACATCACTCGGGGACACCACCACATCACTCGGGGGCACCACCACATCACTCGGGGGCACCACCACATCACTCGGGGACACCACCACATCACTCAGGGACACCACCACACCACTCAGGGACACCGCCACACCACTCAGGGGCACCGCCACATCACTCAGGGGCACCGCCACATCACTCAGGGGCACCGCCACATCACTCAGGGGCACCATTCACTGACACCTCCACATCACTCGGGAACACCACCACATCACTCGGGGACACCACCACATCACTCAACCCAACCACATCATCACTCAGCACCACAACAACACTGTCCTTGCTTGCTAGCAACAAGCATTGCCATAGCCAATAGGACTCGCATTAGGAAAGTGTAAGCTATTGGCTTTGTGAATAACAATGCTATTAATTTATATATTTTCAAAGCCAACATATATTTAAAAAAATTGTCATTTACAATACCAATAGCTCACACTTTCCTAATGCGAGACCTATTGCATTGCAATTGCTTGTTTTTCAGGAAGTGGGGGACACACCTTTAATTTTTACTGGAGGAATTATTTTCCCATTCAGCGTAAACCCTGTTCGGTACACTTTCACGCCGTTCAGGATTGCCAGTAGTGCCACGAAGCTGCAGACATGTTCAAAATTTCGGTGCAGATAATAAATTGTGGGGTCATGGTGGCGAGAGCTGCTGATTGAAAATGTATGTGGGTGATTGATCTACTCAATAGCTATTACGAACTTCAAACACTTACACAACTTTACACAACACAGTTGTTCGTAATCTTTTTCTCTCTTCACGCTGTTTAAGCAGCAGTTTTGGTGAAAAACTCTAGTCCGGCTGGTGAGGTATCTTATAGAAACATGGGCAGAAATAGTTTTGGCTCAAGTAGTTAATTTGTTGCTTTTATGGAGGTGAGATAAGAAGGCAGGTGGATGGACGTAGCCTGTCAAGCTGAATACAGTTTGCCACAGGTTGTCCTCACTGTGTGAAAAACAAAAAGGAGTCTGCTTCTTTCGTTAGGTTTTGACTGAAACTGCCTCTATTTATTACAAATAGACACCTTTTTAAAACATCTAGGAATATATTTCGTACTTGCTTATACATCACTACTTCACTGTAAAATAAATAAAGTCATATTTTGCATCCAAACCGCTCGCATTAGTTGCAGCGCTCTCGCTCCTCGACCTGCCTGTCAACAATTAGACTTTAGAGACAAACGTTCTTCTTAAATTATGGTCTCTTTGAGTGCGCTCTAGACTGTGAAGTAAGTGTACTCTAGTATGAATAGACCTCACAAACTCGCAATGTACAAAAACGAAAAGAGAAAGGTGACTTAATGGGGCAGTGGCAAAAACAGTGTGATTACATCAGTGGAGAAAACCAATACCTCGAAATCACTGTTACAGGTCGTCTTCACTGTATCGTGTGTGCAAAATTAGCTAAGTAATGTCGATACTCCTTTAATGCAGTGTAATCGAGTGCTTTTGCACTTGCAGTAGAGCAAGACTCAGGAGTGCCCTACCGAAAGAGACACAGGATGTACACTACAGGGAAAGACACAGGATGAGCACTACAGCAAGACATTTTACATTTACTTTTTTACTTCTATCACGGAGCAAATTAAAGTTTTTACCTAGATGCTGTCTTTTGTTCCAGCGTGGCTAGGGGCTGATTGTGACTCGCCCATCCCATTTGCATAGATTGATTGAAAGCATGCCAACATGAATAGCCAAAACAGTACGTACTCCGTCCGATTAAGGCAAGAAATGCCTCAGTCCACTATAAAAAGAGCGCACAATTTAGCAAGCAGTGCTTATTTTGCACACAAAAAAGTACCTGGGCCATCGTCAAGAGGCAACTTAATGCTTGCAACACCTATAGAACACCCGCCAGCCCTGCCAATGACCGTTTTTATTACCTTGATGGTGTCTTTTGTTAGAGCGCGGCTGGGGGCTGATTGTGACTGAGTGGCCAGTGTGAAAATATTTGTTAATTGCAGCGCATGACCGTGCTGCAATTAACACATATTTCCACAAAGGCCCATAAACAGCCTGCAGCCGTTTCCTATTGAGGAACAAATGTAGCAAGAGCCACTTACTATTGAAGTCGTCCCCGAAATCAGGAAAGTAGCATTTTTCGCGCCACTCGCCATTAAAAACCGGCGGCGCGAACACTCTCCTGTGATGTGTGCGCTTCAATAGGGACACTGCGCGCTAGGGGGTCACTAAGGGGGCGGCCGCGCGCGCGCGCGTGCGTTAGAGGGAACACTGGTCAGGACTGCAGGTTGCTTCTAAATAAAGAGATGCAAACTTCGTTGTGGTGTACGGCTATTACTTTCCTTTTCCAAGGAGGGTGTTTGGTGAATATATGAATATATATATATATATAGATTCCAACCGGAGGTTGCGGCGCTTCCACAACAAAACCCAGTGCGCAGACACAAATGGATAAATCCACAGCCAGACTTCAAAGGTATTTTCTTCGTCCTTTTTATTTCATCAAAGTGCAGAGGTGCAACACACTGCCAAACAGACGCGTTTCGGGCGTGAACGCCCTTGCTCACTGTCCGTATATATATATATATATATATAACACCTGTCATCGGAGTATAGACTAAACTGAGATATATATATATATATATATATATATATATATATATATATATATATATATACTAGCAGCCCGTCCCGACCTTGTCTGGGAGCATTCAGGCTTCCCTTACCCCCGCCTGCCCTGACATTGGCAAGCAGCCCGTGCCCATCCTCCGCCCCATCCTCCGCCTGCCCCGACCCCCGCCTGCCCCGACATTGCCTTTCCTCAGCCGATATGTTTTCCTGCCTGGCCCGACCCCCGCCTGGCCTTGAGTCAATGGAGATCGGACAGTACTACCTTCAAAATGTTCCACCCGTCACCTTGTTAGTCCCTGTCCCCCGCCTGCCCCGACCCCCGCCTGCCCCGACATTGCCTTTCCTCAGCCGATGTGTGTTGTTGTAACTCCCCGTCCCCCGCCTGGCCCGACACCCGCCTGCCCCGACATTGTCCCCGGAGCCTTACCTCAGCCGCCGCTCCTTAGTTCACCACTCCTAGCCGCTCTGCTCCTCACCGCCTGTGTTGTTGTAACTCCCCGTCCCCCGCCTGGCCCGACACCGCCTGCCCCGACATTGTCCCCGGAGCCTTACCTCAGCCGTCGATCCTCATTTCACCACTCCTCGCCGCTCTGCTCCTCACCGCCTGTCCGCCGCCGCTCCTCCCCCGCGCCATGTCCGCCTCTACGCTGCTCGCACCACCGCTGGCCTGTCTGCTGCTCCTCAGGTCACCGCTCCTCCCCCGCGCCATGTCCGGCGCTCCTCGTATGCTGCTCCTCCCAGTGCTCCTGACGTGAGCACGCACGTCGTGGCCGGCGCTACTTTGGAGGGACTACTTTTTTTTAAAATATACATTTTGTAAATAACGTTTATTTTTTACATTTATATAGCCTATGTCCTTCTGCTTGCCCTGAGGTTTTCAAAGATGTCTTGGGTGTTTGGATTGGTGGTGTACTTTTCGAGTTTACCTGGCTCAAAGGACACAGTTCTCTCTTTATAATAGTAGTATAGATATATATATATATATATATATATATATTCACTGAAAAAACCATAGGTTATAGACCATATATAGTTAGGGATTAGCATTTAAAAAACCTTATTTTATTTGCACAAAACCATTGAAATTCCATATATAGTTAGTTGCACTAACTATATATCGCGGACCCGCAATCCACTGCTAATGATGTCACATATTACATCATTCATGACATGGTCAGTGACATCACTGATGACATCACTGATGACATCTCAAATGACATCACTGATGACATCACTGATGACATCACTGATGACAACACCCAGTGACTGTATGTTTCTGTAAAGTTAAAATATGTCTTACATATTGAAGAATGAGTGGATGTATAAGTGTCTGGATGAAGGATTTAGTAGGTGCATGACTGACTGTATGAGAGAATGATTAAATGTGTCTCACTGAGTGTATGGGTTAGTGATTAAAGTGTCTTAATTTGGCAATCATTATTTATGTTGTTCTGTAAACTGCTGCTTGTTTAAATCAGTAGCTATATCAGTAACTATATGGGTTATTGAATGGTTGCCCAAGTATTTGTATGGGAGACTGAGTATGTGTGTGGGTGGCTGGGAGGTGTATAACTCTGTGCATAGATGTGTGAGCAGTTGATTCCCTAGGTGTATGGGTTCAAAAGTGCATGTAGAAACAGCTGTATGGACAGTTGACTGTGTGCATGAGTATATTGGTGAGTGAATGGATATCTCAGTGCTACATGTCAAAGTAAGTACATATGTAAAACACACTCCATGTGAGAGTTGACATATATAAATAACTGAACATAAGAGCCAGTGAATGTGTGAGTGGCTGTATGAATCATTGTGAACTTGTATCAAGGATTGTATAAGAGAGTAAATATGTGTTACTATATGTTTGAATAAGTAAGGTGTGTATAACTGTATAGTTGAGGAAATGGAGATGTGATTGATTCTTTGCATGACTGACTAGGTGTGTGAGTAACTCCATGGATGTGTGACAGTCTGTGAGTGCCTGTTTACACTGAGTGTATCTAAGGTTATATTAGAGTCTGAAGATGTATTATCACATAAATGATATCATCAGTGATGTAATCAGTAATGTCAAATGAGATGTCAGTGATGTCATCAGTGATGTCATTTGAGATGTCATCAGTGATGTCATCAGTGATGTCATTTGAGATGTCATCAGTGATGTCATCAGTGATGTCACTGACCATGTCATGAATGATGTAATATGTGACATCATTAGCAGTGGATTGCGGGTCCGCGATATATAGTTAGTGCAACTAACTATATATGGAATTTCAATGGTTTTGTGCAAATAAAATAAGGTTTTTTAAATGCTAATCCCTAACTATATATGGTCTATAACCTATGGTTTTTTCAGTGAATTTTCAAGGTTTTGTAAATGCAAATTCCTAACTATATATGGTCTATAACCTATGGTTTTTTCTGTGAATTTCATTGGTTTTTTAAAAGCTAATATCTATAGCTGTAAAATATATTCTTTATTAAGTGACGTATCACGTAGCCCGTGAGACGCCTCATGATGCATCGCATAACCGTGACGTATCGTCTCTGCAGCGCAAACCAAACCCAAAACGTAAGCGCGCCAGAACACGCTTAAAGATATATATATATTTTTTTAACCTTAATTAGACAAAATCCACACGTGCACATATCACAAACGTTCAAAAAACACAATATGTCGGACTCCCGTTACGCTGCCGGTTAGCTGCCCGGTTAACGTACAAGGAAGCACCTTTACCGCGAAAAATCGCAATTTTTTTTTCTTTTGCCCCGCAGGGAACTTTAATAGCCCCCTCATCAATCCTAGGGGTTCAGGAGGGGTCTGCCTTACCCCTTTCATTCATTTACACCTTTTTTTTTCCACCTCTTGTCTCTCGATCCTACCGAGAGACAAGATGGCGGCCGCTCTGGACTGTTTACAATGTTGACAGCCAATCAGCTACTCCTCAGGATTTTTTTTTTTTTGGGCCCCGCGTGGTTTTATAATATCCCCCTCATCAATCCTATGGGGTCAGAAGGGGTCTACCTTGCCCTCTTTCCTTCATTTCCCCCTTTGTTTTGGTCTCCTCTTGTCTCTTGATCCTACCGAGAGACAAGATGGCGGCCGCTCCGGACTGTTTACAATGTTGACAGCCAATCAGCTACTCCTCAGACTCCCGTTACACTGCCGGTTAGCTTCCCGGTTAGCTGCCCAGTTAGCTGCCCGGTTCGCTTACCAAGACGCGTCTCTACGGCGAAAAAATCGGATTTTTTTTTTTTTTGGGCCCGGCGTGGCTCTATAATATCCCCCTCATCAATCCTAGGGGGTCAGGAGGGGTCTACCTTGCCCCCTTTCCTTCATTTCCCCCTTTGTTTTGGCCTCCTCTTGTCTCTCGATCCTACCGAGAGACAAGATGGCGGCCGCACCGGACTGTTTAGAATGTTGACAGACACCGGAGAGCCAATCAGCTTCGCTTTGCAAAGTTCCGATACGCGAAAGGTTCGCTAACCGGATAGCTGCCCGGAGCGCTGTTACAGATATATATCTTGATTTAAACGTTAATTTCTCAAAATCCACTGAAGCACATATATTGAGACCTAGCAAAGGCACATCGGGCTAACAGTCCCTACAATTTTGCCAAGTTTCGTGGAAATCCATTCAGCCGTTCGGGCTAAAAGTGAGTCCAACCGCCCTATGGAAATTAACATGGGAAAAACGCGTTTTGGGACCCCCCTTTTTTCTCGGCCCCCCCTTGACGAACCCCCCCCAAATTTTCAGGAGCTGCTCAGAAACAAAATGTGCCATTTTCCTGAAAATTTCAGCCGATTTCGTCCACAAACGCCAAAGTTATTAGACATAGAATTTTCAAAAGTCCCATAGGAAAAAAATCCTAACTATATATACCTACTGGCTATCGCCAGTAGGTAATATATATATATATATATATATATATATATATATATATATACTAGCAGCCGTCCTGACGTTGTCCGGGTATGAATTGCTGCCAGCCAGTTGTATATTGTTTTGTAGGATTTCGTTTTGATAGCATTTCTTATCTGTGACAGGCCTGTGAAACGCTCCGATTCACAGTGCACTGCTTAAGTGTGCGCGTTCAGTAGTGTGTGAACTCGAGTTTCCCTACTTTATTTTTCCTTGCAATATTATATAGCGCGAACTCGACAACATGGCATGAGCACAATTTAAATTACAGAAGAACCCATTCATTTGTGGTAGGCACGGGGAGACAAATCGATTTGCCTGCAATCACAGGATGTTGAGCTGATGCCGAGATTCGAACGTAGCTCCCCAGCTCTAAAGTTCGCAATTCTAAAACTTGTGGCGGGCGGTGTGTCTAAAAGTTTATGTCGGTGCTGGCCATCAATGAGAGAGACCTGTGCATTTTTCAAATGGGTGGTGAAAAAATATGAGTATGTTGCTGGAGATGTGGGCCGCCGTGCCACCAATGTACTTACCGGGGAAGTACCTGCGCATTATTCCGCAACTTTCTTTCCGCATACCATCACTCCGCATAATTTCATTGCGAAAGTACCATGACTCCGCAATGCCATAACACATGGCATTACATTTTATATGCTTTTACCACTCATACATTTACAACGAAATTCGTTGTAAATGCATGAATGGTAAAAGCTTGTTTTTTTTTTAATGTAAGTATGGGTATATATTTTGGGGTACTGAGGTATATGTTTTGGGGTGTTTGGGTTTTTTAAGGTTTCAGATATAGTTATGGGGTACAGGGGTAGTTTTAGGGTTTAGGGATAGGTATGGGTTTTGGGGTACAGGGGTATTTTTAGGGTTCAGGGCTAGGTTTGGGTTTTGGGGTATAGGGGTATTTTTAGGGTTCAGGGCTAGGTTTGGCTTATGGGGTACAGCTGTATTTTTAGGGTTCAGGGCTAGGTTTGGGGGTACAGTGGTATTTTTAGGGTTCAGTGGTAGGTTTGGGTTTTGGGGTACAGGGGTATTTTAAGGGTTCAGGGCTAGGTTTGGGGGTACAGGGGTATTTTAGGGTTCAGGGGTAGGTTTGGGTTTTGGGGTACAGTGGTATTTTTAGGGTTCAGGGCTAGGTTTGGGTTTTGGGGTACAGGGGTATTTTTAGGGTTCAGGTGAAGGTTTGGGTTTTGAGGTTCAGGGGTATTTATAGGGTTCAGGGCTAGGTTTGGGTATTGGGGTACAGGAGTATTAGGGTTTAGGGATAGGTTTGGGTTTTGGGGTACAGGGTATATTTAGAGGGTTAAGATGGGTTACTGTTTAAGGGTGTTGGGGTATTTTAAGGAGTACGGGTGGGTTATGATAATGGGGCGCAGGGGTATTTAAAGGGAGCAGGTTGGGATTAGCACACAATATGAGACATGGCATGAAGGGAGGAACGTACCACACACCCCCAGCGTTTGTCACGCCCCCAGCACACGCCCACAGCACAACGCAGACACTCCCACAAGGGACTACTTTGCTGGCACGGTTCTTTTACCTTTTAAATGTATATGGTGAGCGTCTGTATAGCCTATGTCCTTCTGCTGCAACTGCCCTTTCCAACGCTGTATTGGGTGTTGTGATTGGTGCTGTGGTTCCTGAGATTACCCGCCGCAAAGGTTTGGCCTCTCTCTTTATTATATTAGTATGGATATATACTAGCAGCCCGTCCCGACGTTGTCCGGGTATGAATTGCTGCCGGCCAGTAGTATATTGTTTTGTAGGATTTCGTTTTTTTTTTTTAATTGTTTTTATTGGGGCATTTCGTGAAATAATACAGTCACATCTGTGAACATGCAGGCAAAGATGAGGAACAAGAGCCAGATCAAAGTATAATATACAGCCTTTCGGTCCACAACCCTGAGGTCGGACGGCATCTCAAGTTAGCAAAATAGTATGAGGAACATGTCAATACCCACATTGGACACAGATAGGGCAGACGCACCACTGATTTTGTTTAAAACAGAAACAGTACAAAAACAAAGAAATCCAGCAGAGCCTGTCAGGAAAGTCATTAGTCCAGCTTAAGGGTCCAGTACTAGCCAGTCGTGCCGCTTCGTACCAGGCCCATCAGTAAACTACATGGTTAAAGAAACAACCCCTGTTTAGGAAGTAGACATTAGCAGGTCCCAGTGAGGACAGGTCTCAAACCCCCAAGCCTATACACTCGTCTCAGGAGCCTCCCCGGGACATCGCCAGTTCCACCGTTGGAGAATCACACAGTTCACCCTGGTATGTGTTCCAGTGTCCCCATTTCTTGTCTCACACCTTGGGGCATCCCCTTATTTTATACACAGTCTTCTCTGCTATCATGCATTGGTCCACTGCGGCCACCCAGCCTATCACCAAAGGTCTGTCTGGGGAACCCCATCTCATCGCTATGGAGCGTTTAACCAGCAAAAACCCCAATGCCGCCCATTGTAGCTCCGGAGCAGTAAGGTCGTTGGGCCCCCAGATGTTGAGGACACATTCTTTAGGCGACGCGGATAGGGGCTTGGCCAGGCAGCGGCTCATTTTACTCCGCGCGGCTGCCCAGAACCGCTGTATCACAGGGCACTCCCACAGGATGTGGTAGAAGGTTCCAGGGAGTCCGCAGCCACGGAGGCATAGGGCGTCTGGTCGCCGACTTATCCTGGCCAATGTAAGGGCTGACATATATGCTCTGTGCAATACTTTTAGTTGAATCAATCGGAACCTGTGACATATTGCTGATTCCCTCAGGGACATCAGTGCCGATCTCCAATCCTCATCCTCTAGGGGACCCAGGTCTGCCTCCCACTTGGCCCACAACGACAGGAAGGAATCAGGGAGATTGTTACAGAGTTTACGATAAGTTAGGGAGATGGCCTTTTCAGGGAGAGGTTCTGATAAGAGCCTGTCTTCCAAAGGGGAGGTATCCGGTACGGAAGCGAGGTCTGGAAATGCGTCACGCAGAGCGTGTGTAATTTGCAGGTACCTAAAGAACTCAGTGGATGCTAGGGCATATTTAGCTTGTAGGTCGGTAAAGGTCAGCAATTTACCCTTGTGAACAAGGTCTCCGACCTCCGAGATCCCAATCGCATCCCATCTGTCAAAGCCCTGGGAGAAGCAAAGGGAACCTCTAATAAAAGAGAGAGGGACCCAAACACCAAAGGGATAGGGTACCAGAACTGACTGTCAAAGTGAAATTT
The DNA here is from genome assembly GCF_964263255.1 of Lissotriton vulgaris. Taxonomy (NCBI): domain Eukaryota; kingdom Metazoa; phylum Chordata; class Amphibia; order Caudata; family Salamandridae; genus Lissotriton; species Lissotriton vulgaris. The sequence continues at coordinate 545,187,164 of NC_141699.1, read as the reverse complement.
CACTTTGACATACAGAAGCAAAGGGAACCCAGACGCTGTGTGGACCACAGAGGCGAGGCCTTGGTAAGTTTGTCAGCCCATCCCAGCCTTCTGTTGGCTGTGTGCCAAACCCCCACTGTGTGAGCCATGGGTCCAATGTATCTTGTTTCAGTGGGTTTACTGTACAGAGCCCCCAGGTAACCCTCACGTCCTGTTTGTTCTCTATGCAACAGGAAGGCCGGGTTTAGAGGTGAACCGTGTATCCAGTGGTTCATCACCACAAGCTGGGAGGCCCAATAGTAGAGACGGAGGTTGGGGAGGGCTATTCCCCCATCATACCAGCCCTGAAACAACTTACAGAGAGCAATCCGAGCGGCACCACCGTCCCAGAGCAGCCCTCGGAGCTCGCTTTCCACCGACCTGAAGTACGAATCCGGAATGGGGAAAGGGCAGTTCTGTAGGACATACAGGAAGCGTGGAAGCGCTAGCATTTTGAATAGTGCCGCCCTACCCAGGAGAGAGAGCAGGAGTGATCGCCAATGAGCGACGTCGCTACGCAGCCTGCGCAGTGGGCCCAACAGATTGCGGTCGTTGAATCGTGTGGAGTCGGGAGTAATGAAAATACCAAGGTAAGTAAAGCCGTCGGAGGCCATTGTAATTGAAAAACCCCGAGGCAAGCGAGGCGGCAGGCAATGTAGCATGTACATCACCGATTTGGTCCAATTTATGGCGTATCCGGAATATTTCCCAAAGTTAGTAAGGACATGGAACAGGCTGTTGATGGAGGACTGCGGGGACGACGCATAAATCAGGATGTCATCGGCATAAAAAGAGATTTTATCCATAGTCTCGTCGCTCCAACGCAGGCCTCAAATTGAGGCATCGGTGCGGACCCAGTGAGCCAGCGGCTCCAGGGTAAGGGAGAACAACAAGGGCGAGAGGGGGCAGCCCTGCCTGGTGCCCCGATGGAGAGGAAATCTTCTGGACGTAAAATTGTTGACCCGGACCTGGCCATAGAGGTCCGTATATAAGAGGCGCACCCAAGCAATGAAGGTGGGTCCAAAGCCAAATCGGCGGAGAACCTCTAACAGATAAGACCATTCAACCGAGTCGAATGCCATTGCTGCATCGAGGGATAATATAGCAGCATCCTGAGATAGGGTGGGCTGCCGGCTCAGCACATCTGGACCCTACGGAGATTCAGCGCCGTGTTTCGGCCCGGCAGAAAGCCGGACTGGTCATCGTGTATCAGCGAAGGGAGTACCAAGAGAAGATGGGTCACTAGCAGTTTAGCCAGAACCTTGGCCTCAGTGCTGATCAAGGAGATCGGCCGATAGGAGCTACAGGCAGTGGGAGGCTTAGCAGGTTTTTGGATGACCGCAATTGAGGCCAGCCTTTGATCGGGGGGGAGCACCCCAAGCTCTAGGCTTTCCGTGAACATATTCAGGAGGTGGGGGATGATATCAGGGACCATTCCTTTCAAGAACTCAACCGGAACTCCGTCTGGGCCCATAGCCTTGCCGTAATTTACAGCAAAGAGCGCCGAGGTGAGCTCTTCAGCGGAGAGGTCTGCGTCTAAAGCAAGCCGATCCGAGTCTGAAATGACAGGGAAACGCATCTCCTTTACCAGTTGTCTGGAGTCAGCAGATGAATAAACGTTGTTGGCGGTGTATAACCTTTCAAAATGATCGGCAAACACCTCGGTAATGTCCTGGGGGTCCACAACCACCGACCCGTCCGGGCTAGCTATGGACGGCACCCATCTTGTTCCATGGTCAGGGCGTTCCAGCCATGCGAACATCTTGCCTGCACAGTCTCCAAATTCATAGACCCGATGGCGCGTATTGAGCAATCACGCCTGTGCCCGCTCCTGGGCCAATGCTCTATAAATCAATTGTTGGGTACGGAGATGCGCAGCGGTGGAGTCTGTGGGTGCAGCACTATGGGACACCTCAAGGTTAACCCCTTGCGCGCTAGCGGTTTTCCCGCTGTGTGCTGGGTTTTTCAAAAACCCGCGTTACATGACGAGCTCAGCTCGTCATCAGCATATGAGCGCCGTCGCATATGACGAGCTGAGCTCGTTATCAGCATCGAAGGGGTTAATGAGGTCAGTTTCCGCCCGCGTGATGAGCTCGGCCTGTTTACGCAAATGACTTGTTTTAAGGGATAATGCTTCACCCTTCACCACCGCTATATAGGCTTCCCAGAGTGTAACCGCTGAGTCCACCGAGCCAACGTTCTCCTCAAAGTAAAGTTCAGTACGCTCCCGCAGCACCTCTCTAATATCAGGGATCTGTAAGAGCCAGGGGTTGATGACGATGGGTCCCCGCACCAACTGGCGATCATAGGTTAAATCCACCATCAATGGCGAGTGGTCGGATATACTGCGAGGGAGGCCTCGCGGGCGAACAAAGCTGCCGATGTAGGCGTTGGGGCAAAAGAAATAGTCTATTCTCGACATGCTGTTGTTTGCATTAGAGTAGTGTGTGAAGGATGGTGTGTCCGGAAAGTGAAAAAGCCAGATGTCAGTTAGTCCCAAAGCATGGGTGAAGTCAGCCAGTTTAGAGCTCTGACGGTGTGATCCCCTCTTGGGCCTATGTTCCAGGTCGTCGCACATAGTGGTATTGAAGTCCCCTCCAATTATTAGGGTATCCGGGGAGAGGCCTAACAGTTGGGTACCCAGGTCTTTCAGGGAGTCCCGTACTAAGGTTGGCGGGAGGTATACTGAAATGATATTTAGAGGGCGCCCCTCCCAGGTGGCCTCCACCACTGCAAAGCGGCCTAGAGGGTCGGCCCAACAACATGAGTGAGAGAGTGCGAGAGATTTCCTAACTAAAATCCCGGTGCCCCGGGACCCAGTGGTAAACCCTGCGTGGATCAAAAGTCTGTATCCCCCCCCCCCTCTGCATTGCCTGGCAGGTATTGCCAATCAGGTGGGTCTCCGGCAACAGGACTATGTTGGGGGAATGGCGTCTGAGGAACTGGAGGGCCAAACTTCGTTTTATTTTGTGACCCAATCCATTGACGTTCCATGTGAGGACTGAAAAGGAGCTAGAGAGTAGGCGAGTCATGGCTGTGAGGGTGGAGAGTTAAATTAGCGGGTCGTCTAGAAAGGAACCTCTTGTGACGACCAGGCCTCGGGATCGTCCCAAGCTGGAGACTAGTTAAAACATGTGAACCCCAGGAGCCAGGTGGCTGCCCGGGAGTGTGGCCCTGCAATACAGGACTCCGAGCAAGCAAAAGAGCAAGACTAAGGACCACTCGGTTGGAGGCAATAGGAGAAGTGAACAAAGTTAGATGACCATCGGAAGCTCTGCGGAATACAAAAGTAAACAACATAACAGCAACAAAACCTAGCCAATCCCTCCACCCCCCACCCCTCCCCCCCCACCCTGCTTTCCTGCCCGCGGATTCAGAACTATCCACACCCCAACTAGGCAGAGTGCCTGTCGCCCTCCCTCTCATTATTAGGGGTAGCAAGTAAGCCGCCAGTGCCACTCGCCCGACTGAAAAGCAATATAAATGTAATATACTTGTAAGAGCATATCATACGGTTTACGCTACATTCACATAATAGAAAAGTTACTTGTTAGGTAGCTGGTGCGGCCCGATCCCGGCCGGAGGAACAGGTCTCAGGAACAAGAGTCAGTGCAGAAAGACGAAGCTCGCCCCCTTGGGCAATCTAGCAGATCTCGGGACATCCACATGGTAAGGGCCAAAACAGTGTTCGGCCAAGCCCCCCGTGGCAGAGGTATGTCATTCCACGTCATCAAGAGGTCCTGTAAAGAGTTCTTGGCTCTCAGGCGGGCGGTCCTCCCTCAAGGGGTTGTCCAGCATAGAACTGTTCCATGGAGAACCCCCGACTCTGCTCCAGCCCTCCAACCAGTCCCACACCTCCTCCGGCGAGAGAAAGAACCACGTTTGTCCGTCGCTTTCAACACGTAGTTCCGCCGGGAATAGCATGGAGTATTTGACGCCCTTATCTCGCAGTGCCTTCTTGACCTCCAAAAAGCTGCGCCGCCTCGCCTGCACCTTAACCGTGAAGTCCGGTAACATGGAGATGCGAGTGTTTTCTAGAAGAAGAGGCGGTCCGGACCGGGCAGCCTGCAGGATAGCATCCTGGTCTCTAAAGTTAAAGACCCTCGCGATGATGGGGCGAGGGGGGGCTCCCGGTTTAGGTTTGCCCCCCGGGACCCTGTGTGCTCTTTCAATGGAGAAGTAATTTGAGAGGTGTTTTGGTTTAAGGTGAGTTGTGACCAAGGACTCCACAAATAGGTCGGCTGAGGGCGCCTCCATTCTCTCCGGGACTCCCAGGATACGGATGTTGTTCCGTCTCGCCCTCCCTTCATAGTCGTCCAGCTGTTCGCTCATCTGCTTCAGCTGCTTCTGAAGCTGAGCGACTTGTTGTTGAAGGGTAGAAGTGTCGTCAATCAGGGCTGCCGCCTTGACTTCTACATCTTTAACTTTAGTGTCCATTTTACGCAAGTCAGCGCGCAAGAGGGTCACCTCGATGTTTACGGAGTCAATACGAGTTTCGAGAGAGGAGCGAACACCGGCGATAGCCTCCATTACGTCTTCCAGGGTAAGTGTCTTTGTCCCCTGCGCAGGGGAAGCGAGCTTCGGGTCACTCGAGGGTGCCGCATCTCTGTTGTCAGCTCTGGCACCCCAGGAATTCTTGGTGATCTGCCTCTGAGTTGGGGGCCTTGACCCCTTGCCGGATGCCATCCCCCCCCGGGCGGTGGGACCTCACGACCAGAAGGATAAGACAGAGCCAAATTATAAGATGGAGGTCAGCACCCTTCTACGGTGACCGAGAGGATCAAGAGCACACCATACAGCACCCTCGGAACCAATCACTGCAGCACCGGTCGGGTCCGCCACGCGTGGGTCCACAGTCTCAGGCTGCCCCGCGTCAAAGGATACAGACACTGCACCTGAGGCAGCCCAGAAGCTCAGCGGGGCCTGTGGGGCGATCCCAGGAGAGGCCAGGCCCCCTCCGTGGTGTGGCGCTACTATGCGTAGCTGGCGGCCACGTGGTGGCACGATGATGACGGATCCTGGATGGGAGGGTCACCCCCCCAAGCGTTGATCGTAGGCGCCAGGGCGATGGTGGGCAAAGCAGCCAGGAGCTCCGCTGCAGAACAGGATCAGACGGCGGAATAGGTGCGGCGGGTATAGTAGATGGGGACCAGTACACCCCGGGGCAGCGATCCTCCAGCTCAGCCTCCGGGGGACCCCAGAGAGTCGGAAACAACCCAGCCGAGCAGGCCTAGAGCAGGGCCAGCAAGAGCAGAAAACCACCAGGGCCCTCGGGGCACCCCCCTGCAGCTTCAAGCAGGTGCCATCTGTGATTCACAGGCTGGGTGGCTGCTCATCCCTTTAAGACTCCGCCAGAGCGCCCCAGAGAAAGAGCGCAGCAGGGCCGGGACGTCGCCTGTAATGTGCCCCGGCATGCTGATCATACCGGCGGTCTCCCCCCACGGAGGACCAGGGTGAGTGTCTGGGGTCCGTAGGTTGTCCGCCCCACAAGCAGAACATCGAAGGAAGCGGAGCTCTGCTGCCGGCAGGCCTCGAAGCCGGGGAGTCGCGTAGTCCACTCCCCGGCCGGAAGGGACCCCCACCGCGTCTCTCCCCGCGGGTCAGAGGCCGCACCAAAGTTCAAATAGGAGGTCCGCCGCGTCTCGGCAGGCAGCGGGCAGGTCCTATAAGCTGCACCAAAGTAGGGCGGATGCCGAGTGCCGTCCAGGGCCAGTCGCTCTCGACGGGCTCAGCCTACGAGCCCGGTCGAGTCTCGGAGATGGCCGCCATCTTGCGGGCCCAGGGGGGATCACCTCTCCTCCGGCACAGCAGTCTCTGGTGAGCCCCGATCGGGCCAGCACTTCGCCACAGCAGACGCAATTGGTACCTCGTGCGACTCCCCTCGGCAAAAGAGGAAATCCCGATCTGTAGACTGAACGGTGCAGCAGATCGTCGGACACTGGCCGGGAGTCGCTCTAGCTAGCGACCATTCCCGCCGGCTGTCGGCCACGCCCCGTAGGATTTCGTTTTGATAGCATTTCTTATCTGTGACATGCCTGTGCAAAGGCTCCGATTCACAGTGCACTGCTGATGCACTTAAGAGTGCGCATTCAGTAGTGTGTGAACTCGAGTTTCCCTACTTTATTTTTCCTTGCAATATTATATAGCGCAAACTCGACAACATGGCATGAGCACAATTTACATTACAGAAGAACACATTCATTTGTGGTAGGTACGGAGAGACAAAGCGATTTGCCTGGAATCACAGGATGTTGAGCTGATGCCAAGATTCGAACGTAGCTCCCCAGCTCTAAAGTTCGCAATTCTAGAACTTGTGGCGGGAGGTGTGTCTAAAAGTGTGTCGGTGCTGGCCATTAATGAGAGAGACCTGTGCATTTTTCAAATGGGTGGTGAAAAAATATGAGTATGTTACTGGAGATGTGGGCCGCCATGCCACCAATGTACTTACCGGGGAGGGTAAACACTCATTATTCCGCAACTTTCTTTCCGCATACCATCACTCCGCATACTTTCATTACGAAAGTCCCATCACTCCGCAATGCCATTATAATGCATGGCATTACATTTTATATGCTTTTACCACGCATACATTTACAACAAAATTCGTTGTAAATGCATGAATGGTAAAAGTATGTTTTTTGTTTAATGTTTGGATAAAGTAAGTATAGGTGTATATGTTTTGGGGTACTGAGGTATATGTTTTGGGGTGTTTGGGTATTTTAAGGGTTCAGATATAGTTTTGGGTTATGGGGTACAGGTCAGCTTTAGGGTTTGGGGGTAGGTATGGGTTTTGGGGTACAGGGGTATTTTTAGGGTTCAGGGGTAGGTTTGGGTTTTAGGGTACAGGGGTATTTTTAGCGTTCAGGGCCAGGTTTGGGTTTTGGGGTACAGGAGTATTTAGGGTTCAGGGGTAGGTTTGGGTTTTGGGGTACAGGGTTATTTTTAGGGTTCAGGGCTAGGGCTAGGTTTGGGGGGTACAGGAATATTTAGGGTTCAGGGGTAGGTTTGGGTTTTGGGGTACAGGGTTATTTTTAGGGTTCAGGGCTAGGGCTAGGTTTGGGGGTACAGGGGTATTTTAAGGGTTCAGGGCTAGGTTTGGGCTTTGGGGTACAGAGGTATATTAGGGTTCTGGGGTAGGTTTGGGGTACAGGGGTATTTTTAGGGTTCAGGGCTAGGTTTTGGTTTTGGGGTACAGGGGTATTTTTAGGGTTCAGGGGTAGGTTTGGGTTTTGAGGTATAGGGGTATTTATAGGGTTCAGGGCTAGGTGTGGGTTTTGCGGTACAGGGGTATTTTTAGGGTTTAGGGATAGGTTTGGGTTTTGGGGTACAGGGTATATTTATAGGGTTAAGATGGGTTAGTGCTTAAGGGTGTTGGGGTATTTTAAGGAGTAAGGGTGGGTTATGATTATGGGGTGCAGGGGTAATTAAAGGGAGCAGGGTGGGATTAGCACACGATATGAGACATGGCATGAAGGGCGGAACGTACCACACGCCCCCAGCGTTTGTCACGCCACCAGCACACGCCCACAGCACAACGCAGACACGCCCACAAGGGACTACTTTGCTGGCACAGTTCTTTTACCTTTTAAATGTATATGGTGGGCGTCTGCATAGCCTATGTCCTTCTGCTGCAACTGCCCTTTCCAACGCTGTATTGGGTGTTGTGATTGGTGCTGTGGTTCCTGAGATTACCGGCCTCAAGGTTTGGGCTCTCTCTTTATTATATTAGTATAGAAGATATATACACCTGTCATCGGAGTATAGACTGAACTTATATATATATATATATATATATGACCTACTGGCGATAGCCAGTAGGTATATATAGTTAGGATTTTTTCTCTATGGAACTTTTGAAAATCCTATGTCTAATAACTTTGGCGTTTGTGGACGTAATCGGCTGAAATTTTCAGGAAAATGGCACATTTTGTTTCTGAGCAGCCCCTGAAAATTTGGGGGGGTTCCGTCAAGGGGGGGGCCGAGAAAAAAGGGGGGTCCCAAAACGCGTTTTTCCCATTCATTTTTCCATAGGGCGTTTGGCCTCACTTTTAGCTCGAACGGCTGAATGGATTTGCACGAAACTTGGCAAAATTGTAGGGACTGTTAGCCCGATGTGCCTTTGCTGGGTCTCAATATATGTGCTCCAGTGGATTTTGAGAAATTAACGTTTAAAAAAACAGATATATCTGTGACAGCGTACCGGATAGCGCACCAGTTCGCGTACTTTTCGCGTAACGGAGCTTTGCGAAGCGAAGCTGATTGGCTCTCCGGTGTCTGTCAACATTCTAAACAGTCCGGAGCGGCCGCCATCTTGTCTCTCGGTAGGATCGAGAGACAAGAGGAGGCCAAAACGAAGGGGGAAATGAAGGAAAGGGGACAAGGTAGACCCCTTCTGACCCCCTAGGATTGATGAGGGGGATATTAAAGTGCCCCGCGGGGCCAAAAAAAAAAAAATGCGATTTTTTGTCGTAGAGGTTCAAATCGGTACGTGAACCGGGCAGCTAATCGTGCAGCTATCCGGCAGCGTAACGGGAGTCTGAGGAGAAGCTGATTGGCTGTCAACATTGTAAACAGTCCTGAGCGGCCGCCATCTTGTCTCTCGGTAGGATCGAGAGACAAGAGGTGGTGAAAAACGAAGGGGGAAATGAAGAAAAGGGGGCAAGGTAGACCCCTCCTGACCCCCTAGGATTGATGAGGGGGATATTAAAGTGCCCCGCGGGGCAAAAAAAAATAAAAAATTGCGATTTTTCGCCGTAGAGGCGCGTCCCGGTACGCGAACCGGGCAGCTAACTGGGCAGCTAACCGGCAGCGTAACGGGAGTCTGAGGAGAAGCTGATTGGCTGTCAACATTGTAAACAGTCCGGAGCGGCCGCCATCTTGTCTCTCGGTAGGATCGAGAGACAAGAGGTGGTGAAAAACGAAGGGGGAAATGAAGAAAAGGGGGCAAGGTAGACCCCTCCTGACCCCCTAGGATTGATGAGGGGGATATTAAAGTGCCCCGCGGGCACAGCACAAAAAAAAAAAAAAAAATTGTGATTTTTCGCCGTAGAGGCGCGTCCCGGTACGCGAACCGGGCAGCTAACTGGGCAGCTAACCGGCAGCGTAATGGGAGTCTGAGGAGAAGCTGATTTGGCTGTCAACATTGTAAACAGTCCGGAGCGGCCGCCATCTTGTCTCTCGGTAGGATCGAGAGACAAGAGGTGGTGAAAAAGGAAGGGGGAAATAAAGGAAAGGGGGCAAGGTAGACCCCTCCTGACCCCCTAGTATTGATGAGGGGGATATTAAAGTGCCCCGCGGGGCTAAAGAAAAACAAATTGCAATTTTTCGCGGTAGAGGCGCTTCCCGGTACGCCAACCGGGCAGCTAACCGGCAGCATAACGGGAGTCCGACATCTTGTGTTTTTGGAGCGTCCGGTTTGCGTACCGGGTAGCGTTCCGGTAAGCGTAACAAGGGGAAAACCAAGAGAAACAGTAAAATAAAATTTAAAGGAATAGATTTCCACCAAACTTGGCAAAATTGTAGGGACTGTTTGTTTGATGTGCCTTTGCAAGGCCTCAAGATATGTGCACGTGTGGATTTTGTCTAATTAAGGTTAAAAAAAATATATATATCTGTAAGCGTGCTCTGGTGCGCTTACGTTACGGGTTTTGTTTGCGCTGCAGAGACGATACGTCACGTTTATGCGACGTGTCATGAGGCGTCTTACGTGGCTACGTGATACGTCACGTAATAAAGAATATATTTTACAGCTATAGATATTAGCTTTTAAAAAACCAATGAAATTCACTGAAAAAACCATAGGTTATAGACCATATATAGTTAGGAATTTGCATTTACAAAACCTTGAAAATTCACTGAAAAAACCATTGGTTATAGACCATATATAGTTAGGGATTAGCATTTACAAAACCTTAATTTACTCGCACAAAACCATAGAAATTTGCATATATAGTTAGTTGCAATAACTATATATCGCGCACCCGCAATCCACTGCTGATCATGTCACATATTACATAATTCATGACATGGTCAGTGACATCACTGATGACATCACTGATGACATCTCAAATGACATCACTGATGACATCTCAAATGACATCACTGATGAAATCACTGATAACATCTCATTTGACATTACTGATCACATCACTGATGATATCATTCATGTGATAATACGATGAACCTCTTCAGACTCTAATATAACCTTAGATACAATCAGTGTAAACAGACACTCACAGACTGTCACTCATCCATGGAGTTACTCACACACCTAGTCAGTCATGCAAAGAATCAATCACACCTCCATTTCCTCAACTATACAGTTATACACACCTTACTTAATCAAACATATACTAACACATATTTACTCTCTTATACAATCACTGATACAAGTTCACAATGATCCATACAGCCACTCACACCTTCACTGGCTCTTATGCACAGTTATTTATATATGTTAACTCTTACATGTACTGTGTTTTACATATGTACTTACTTTGACATGTAGCACTGAGAAATCCAATCACTCACCAATACACTCATGCAGACAGTCAACCGCCCATACAGCTGTTTCCACATGCACTTTTGAACCCATACATCTAGTGAATCAACTGCTCACACATCTATGCAGAGTCACACACCTCCCAGCCACTCCCACACACACACTCACTCTCCCATACAAATATTTGGGCAACCAATCAATAACCCATATAGTTACTCATATAGCTACTGATCAACACATGCAGCAGTTTACAGAACTACAGAAATAATGATGCACAAATTAAGACAGTTTAGTCACTAACCCATGCACTCAGTGAGACACATTTAATCATTCCCTCATACAATCAGTCATGCACCTACTAAATCCTTCATCCAAACACTTATACATCCACTCATTCTTCAATATGTAAGACATATTTTAACTTTACAGAAACATACAGTCACTGGATGTTGTCATCAGTGATGCCATTTGAGATGTCATCAGTGATGTCACTGACCATGTCATGAATTATGTAATATGTGACATCATCAGCAGTGGATTGCGGGTGCGCGATATATAGTTATTGCAACTAACTATATATGCGAATTTCTATGGTTTTGTGCGAGTAAATTAAGGTTTTGTAAATGCTAATCCCTAACTATATATGGTCTATAACCAATGGTTTTTTCAGTGAATATATATATATATATATATATATATATATATATATATATATAATATGTTATGTTAATTACACCAACAGACGAAATACTTTAAAAAATTGTTGAATAATAGTTTAAAGGTAAAACATTTAGTTGACAAAGGCTGAATTAGCAGCCGAAACGCATTCCAATGCCAATGACAGACGCTTTATGACATAAAGGCAGTGATCTTACAAGGAGGGACAGGGGCTTTGTAGGGCCAGCAAACAGTCCCCATGGGATTGTGGTAAAACAAGAAAGTACGTTGTTCTATGAGGGAAGGGAGATGGGGGAAGAGAGGAGTGTTATCGGTCAAGAATGTTGTCAGTTACGGACAGGTGCTAAATAGCACAATGTGTGCTTGTACAGGGATAGCTCCAATAAGGAGCAAGGGCCCTCACACACACCGAGGGGCTTCATGCTTAATCATAGAGCAACTTCTCGTTGGGCTGGTGCTGCAATGACCGCAGGGCCCCGCAGGGGGGCTCTTTGCCGGAGGTCTTCTCGGATTGCCATTGTGAAGCTAAAAGATGTTGTGGAGGGAGCCTGTGTGTGGTGAATAGAAGTGGAATAGTGTGTGTACCTGGGCCATGAGTAAATACACCGACCAAAGAGTCGTAAACTGGAGGGGGGAAATTAAACCCGCTTCAGTTTTTGAATGGGTGAGTTGTGCAGGGGGTAGACATGTCTCATGCCTTATTCAGTCCATATGGATCTAGGCAATTCTTCAGGACCTATTGAGCCTAAATATCCTCATCTACTCATAGGGGGCAGCGTGTGTCGGGTTTAGAAAAAAAGGAAAATTCACGTCGCCTTAAGTCAGGACTCCACAGTAGACCTAATGTGTGGTGAAAAAGAGGTATGTTATACCTTCTGGAAAAGAGTGCACATGTAAGAGATTAATCAAACAATTATTAATAAACATCATAAATTGGCCTGGTTCAAAGTGGTAGAGAAACCATGAGATCATTGAGGGGGGGAGAGGGGTAGAAAAACAGGATAGCGAGCATCTTTAAAAGATAGAGTAAAAAAACACAATGGTCGTGAGGATTTAAAAATTTGAACTTAAAGGTCCAAATATTAACAATTTTATATCCCAAACATGCATCCCATCGACGATTGTGTATCCAGACCACGTGGTGATACGTCCTTAGGTGGTCTGTCCACCGGGGGAAGTAGTGGTGTGCCCCCGTGATTGTGTGCCCATGCGTGTGTCCTATGCAGGGTTCTTTGTCACAAAACTCACCTAAATGGGGGGAGGTTTCTGCCCCATCTGGGACAGGCCGGGCTGCTCGCTGGCGTTGCGAGAGAGTCCAAACCTGTAATGTAAAGTTGGAAGTGTGTAGCAAGGCCTACAATTTGTGGGCAGTAGGTATCCACTGTAATGGGGATGGAGAGATACAATCCAGTCTCAAAATATCCTATAGTGAAAGCTGCTTGTGTGCGCCAGCTTCTCACGGTGTAAGTGAGAAATGGCCTATGCTTCTGGTTGTTAGCCGGCAGGAGGGCATCGGGTGCCTGCTAGTAGGATCAGGATGATCAGCTATGGTGCATGAAGTGCATGCGTCGCTGAGGTGCTTGATGAACCAGGCAGTGATTACCTACTTTACGGAGTACATGCCTTTACTCTGGTGTGGAGGAAGGATTGTTTTGTGTTTAAAGCGCTAGCAGTAGGGCTCTCCCTTGCACCACCAGAGGTCAGGAAGCTTGCCAGCAGACCGCAAACTGAGGAGTTTTATGTATATATTTATATATATATATTCCAAGTTTGCCCTGTAATTGAAGACGCACTCCACAGCAGGTGATTGGCAAAATCATTTATGTCAACAAGAACTTGTGTTTTATTCCGAATCGGTCTCCTTTCGCTGAGGTGTTTCGGAGCCTAGCACTCCTTCTTCATAGGCATTCAGAATTCACAGGCAAATGCTGGCTGACCACAATCCTTCGTGTTGCTAATCATTTATTAGGCCTCCGGTGTGCCTCCCCGATGGGTTTATGTTGCAGAGCACTTTGGGATCTGTAGTCTGTTTCACGCTTGTATCCTTTTAATTTTTCAGAATTCACATGGACCCACTGGAGGGTGAAATAGGGCGTGAAATGGACTCCAGACCTCAACATTCATTGCAACATTAACCCATCGGGGAGGCATACCAGAGGCCTAATAAATGATTAGCAACGTGAAGGCAAGCCCCCCTCCAAATCAAAAGAATTTTTTAGATATTCAAATTAGAAGAATTTTATGATGCCATGTGTGCCATATTTGGGCGGCGCGGCCCTACTGGCGCACCTTTGGGCCCGAAGGCTTGGCTGAAGGAGATCCTTTGGTTTCCGTACCTCAGGCTTCACCGCGACAGCCTCCTCTTGGATCTGGACTGGCGCTGGTCGTACCTCTGTGACATTCCCTGGCATGGCGTCAACGTCTAGAGCATCGCCGGCATTGCCTACCCCATCCTCATTCCGGGCGACATGGAGCCCAGGGCTGGACTGAATACCGGGCAGTTTGGAATGCTGCCTAGCTGGGGGCGGATTTAATTGCAGTGGGGGATGATTTAGTTCATGGAGACCTGCGTGTACTTCGAAATAATGAAAGCAAAACGAATTTCGTTTAGTACGCGCAGGTCTCCATCAACAAAATCAGCCCCCAGCTCAGCCGCATTCCAAACTGCCCGGTAGCCAGTCCGGCCCTGATGGAGCTGGTCAGGCGTCCACAACCACAAAGATCAGAGTCAACTGAGCCGTATGGCTCCATGTCGTTCAACCTGCCTTATTCTGAATGGTTAGGCATAAAGGATGAGGATTGGGAGGGGGAAATAGGATCCTTTAGGAATCCCGCAACCCAGTCAAGATCTGAACTGGTATGAGAACATGGGGGATACCAGCGGCCTGGACACCTTTTCAGATTCTGGCATGCTGTCTCCCCCTAACCTGACTACGGAGAAGGGAGCCTCTTTTGCAATGGTGATGCGTAGGCCTGCAGAGGTCTTGGACCTGCAGCTTCCTATGGTGGCAGTCAAGATTAACGTCTTGATGGAGGTCCTGCAGCCTGGTATCTCCTCCTCATAACCCTTGCTGCCTTTCATCGAGGCCTTGACAGATTGTCCACTGGGCACCTGGTCCAAGCCCAGCACAGGAACCTCTGTGAATAGAACCATTGCCCGCCGCCACCGCCCTGCACCAGGCGACTCCGCTTTACTCTCTACCCATCCCACCCCACAGAACTTGGTGGTCCAAGCCTAGGGGCAGATGGCATGTTTCCTTCCGTACCTCCGGACAGGAAATCCAATTGGCTGGACAGTTTTGGTAAGAAGATATTTTCTTCCACCAGCCTGGCGTTGTGGTCTGTAAACACCTCATGCATCTTGGACTGTTACTCCCATTCGCTATTGAGTACAGTTGTGCAAGTGCTGCCCAGAGTCTTGGAGGAGGACCTGGCTGTCCTCTCCCAAGCTATTACTTAGGGGAGAGATGCATCGAAGTTTGTCATGCGATGTGGTTTAGACACAACAGACTCGCTAAGCAGAGTGATTTGTTCGATGGCTGTTAGGCGGTACACCTGGCTGAGGACGTCTGGTTTTTCGGGGAATGTCAAAGCTAACCTTCCTGGACATGCCCTTTGATGGCTCCCGTCCCTTCAGAGACAAAGCAGACAACGCGCTTGAGCGCTTTAAGGAATAGCAGGCTACGGCCAAGTCCCTGAGCCTCTCCACCTCATCCTGGTCTGTGCCTGCTTTTCGCTCCTTTCGTGACTAGGGAAGGAGCATCCAACCGTGCCAACCCTACTCCAGCCCGAGGACCCTGCAAATGCAACAACCTCTGCGGGCCGTGGATGCGGTTCACCCTGACCTCGCAGGTCGGGTGGCCAGAAGTTTGGTCAAGCCACAGCCCCCTCCTCAACCACAAAACCTTCCTAGTCCGATCCCTCTGGATCATGGACATCCAATTGGTGGCAGAATACGCCATCACCTCCACCCCAGACGAGATATCACCTCGGAGAGGTGGGTGCTGCAAGTAGTCAGAAGGGGCTACTCCCTCCCCTTAGAGACTACCCAAACCTCCATGCCTCCAACCTACAATTAGCTGATGGAGGATCACCTTGCCTTACTCCGCGAAGAAGTCAAGACTCTCTTGGCCCAGGGGGCTATGGAGAGGGTTCCTGGGCCAGAAATAGGCTGTGGTTGCTATTCCCGCCTTTTTCTGTTTCCCAAGAAGAACGGAGGCCTTCGTACTTTCCTGGACCTAAGGTCCCTTAACTACTTCCTCAAAAAGGAGAAGTTCAAGATGCTCACCCTTGCTGAGGTCCTGGCTGCCCTGGTGACTGGACGGAAGCTTTGAACTTGCAGGGTGCCTATTTTGACATTCTCGTTCTGCCAGCCCATCGTCGCAATCTGCAGTTTACGGTGGGCCACAAGCACTTTCAGTTTGCTGTGCTCTCCTTCGGCCTCATCAGTGCCCTTCAGGTGTTCACCAAGGTGACGGCAATGGTCGCATCCCATCTGCGGAGAACAGGGCTCCCAGCCTACCCCTATCTCGGTGATTGACTGGTTGTTGAAGGCGGGCTCGTCCTAAGCAGAAGTCTCCCACCCCAGACTATGGCAAACCTCCTGCATTTGCTGGGGTTTACTATCAACATGCCGAAGTCACACCGGACTCCCTCTCGGACGCTCCCTTTGATCAGAGCAGTTCTGGACATTGTGCAGTTCTGGGCTTATCCTCTCAAGCGGCGAGTCTAGGATATTCAGGATATGATTCCGATGTTTTAGCCTCTCCTGGATTTCGGTGAGAATTAATCTGAGGCTCTTGGGACACATGACCTCCTGCATCTTGCTAGTGGACCACGCCAGATGGCACATGCGGGCTCTGCAGTGGGCCCAATTGGGGAAATCTCACCGACCTGGTTCATATATCGGAGGGAACTGCAAACAACCTGCTGTAGTGGCTGCCAAACTGCAATTGGGTCAGAGGCAGACCCCCCTCTTCCTCACCCAGATCTCACAGTAGTGACCGATGCGTCCCTTCTGGGATGGAGTGGCCATCTGGGAGAGCTGGAGATCAGAGGACTCGTCCCTGGCAGAAGCCAGGTTCTATATCAACCCATTGAAGTTGCGGGCGATCCGGTTGGCACTGAAAGCTTTTTTACCATCCCTTCAAAAAAGGCAAGCCAGGTGTTCATGGACAACACGACCACCGTGTGTTACTGCAACAAGCTGGGCAGAGTGGGGTCATGGACCCTCTGTCAAGAGGCACTGCGTCTCTTGACTTAGCTGGAACAGCAGGGCATTTCCCTAATGGTTCAACATCTGGCCGGTTCTCTGAACGCCAGAGCGGATGAACTCAGCAGCTGGCATCCCCATTCGGAGGTGGTGCAAGGTCTCTTTCAACAGTGGGAAGAGCCTTGGTTAGATCTATTCACCTCCGAAGAGCACGAGCAATATCAACAGTTTTGCATATCCAAGGTGGCTGTCGCTCAGCAACACTTCATCTTGAGTGGAGCACAGACCTCCTGTACACTTTTCCGCCAATACCATTCCTGCCCAGAGTGCTCAAGAAGATCAGGAGCAACGGGGCCAAAGTAATCCTTGTGGCTCCAGACTGGGCACAGAGTCTGATATCCCGAGTTCTGCAAATGACATCGATCCTCCGGTCAGCCTCCTCTTTGGGAGGATCTTCTGTTGCAGCAGCAGGAGAGGGTCCTCCACCCGAACCTGTCCACTCTCCACCTCCTTGAGTGGAGATTGAGCGGCAACAGTTGACCGCTTATGACCTTCCTGCCGAAGTTGTGAGGTTATTCTGGCAGCCAGGCATCCCTCCACAAAGACAGTATTTGCCTGCCGATGGCAAATTGTTTGTAAATACTGTATAAAACGATCTGTTGATCCTTTGTCTGCGCTTCTATCAAATGTTCTTCTTTTCATTCTCTCCTTGGCCCAGCAGGGCTCTGCTTTGGGCACTCTGAAGGGCTTCCTCTCTGCCCAGTCTGCTTTCCATCGGCTACCAGATCAGTCTTCACTTTTTAAATCTCCTCCGGTACAGAGATTTTTAAAGGGACTTTCTCCATTTGTTCACCCCTTCTCCTTTTATTATGCCCCAATGGGACCTTAATTTGGTCCTTACCTTTTTGATTTTTTTTTTTATCCTTGACCCAGTCCTGAGGCGGAAGCCGGGAGCTGGAGGTACTCCATAATTGCATATTTGTTCGTATTTTAAACTTGTGTGTGGTGTCACTTTCTTGCTAACTTGCTGCTTTTAAAGGCAAATACTGCTAACTGCACGCAGCCGATTTAAACGCTGTCGCGCATTTATTCACCCTTCAGCCGCCGCCATCAGCCCAGGCGTGCGCGCTAAACCACGCCCACCTGCTAGGCCACGCCCACCTGACCGCCTTCTTAAACGCTGATAACAAGCGTCCTGTCATTGATCCTTGACCCAGTCCTGAGGCGGAAGCCGGGAGCTGGAGGTACTCCATAATTGCATATTTGTTCGTATTTTAAACTTGTGTGTGGTGTCACTTTCTTGCTAACTTGCTGCTTTTAAAGGCAAATTCTGCTAACTGCACTCAGCCAATTTAAACGCTGTCGCGCATTTAATCACCCTTCAGCCGCCGCCATCAGCCCAGGCGTGCGCGCTAAACCACGCCCACCTGCTAGGCCACGCCCTTTCCTCCTCTGCTAGAAATGTGCATGTATAGGAAGCGCAGCGGACGAGCGCAGCGGGAGCGCCTAAGGCAAGCCCGTCTGCGCCCGTCCGCGCCAAGACCGCGACAGGCGCAGGAAACTCCGCCCATTCTTCCTCCCACATCAGTTACCTGTCCAGTGACCTCTATCGACTACAGGGCACCAAGCACTGTCCCTGCAAACTAGACCCAGCTACACTAGCCGGCACAGCCAGTTGTAAGTTCTGCCGCTGGACTACTATCCAACACCCAGACTACACACCCGCCGCCCTATCACCCCCCAAAGCTTCCCAGCATCTCTTCAAAGGAGCTCTGATTAATGCACGCTCCATGTGCAAGCACAATCAAGATATACATGACCTCATCTATGACTCCGATCTTGACTGCCTAATGATAACCGAAACATGGCTAACGGAAGACAGCAATCCTGATATTGCCGTCTCCCTACCCCAGGGCTTTTCATTTTTCAGACAAGACAGAGCTAAGGGCAGAGGCGGAGGTGTCGCTGTTATACTTAAGAACACCTTCCCTTGCCATACTTTCAATCTAGAGCCCTTAAAAAACACAGAAGGCCTAGGTTTTTCAATTAAATTGAATGAACATACCTCCTTTTCAGGTGGTCTTATTTATCGCCCGCCTGGCAATGCCACCGAGTTTCTTGACTCACTGTGTGATTCCCTGGGACACTTTTTACTAAGATACCCACATTTTACCTTACTCGGGGATTTCAACTTACATCTTGAATCCAAATCCGATGCACAAACCATCAACTTCTCCCAAACCCTTGATATGTTCAACATCCAGCAATACGTCACTTTACCTACGCATTCGCTAGGTCATACCCTCGATGGTGTGTGCACCAACCTTTCCTCCCTAACCACCCTGCCCCCTCTTCCACAGATTTGGACTGATCATTTCCTGATCCCATTCCACATTAAGAATATGCATCCACCTCCCTGCAATAAAGCTAACTCTCACTTTACCAACTCCATCAATTGGAAAAAGGTCCAAGATAACATTAGCCTCAAACCCCTCCTGCAATCTCAATCTCCCACCTTATCTGGGAACGTCGAAATCGACGCCGACCTTTTCCATAACTGGATCTCACATGAAATGAAATCTAGAAACTCTCCCAAACGTCTCTGTACCTCTCTGAAAAAAACCAAAACCAATGCCCCCTGGTTCACACCTGACCTAGCTACTGCTCATTTACTATGTAAGAAGGCAGAACGTAAATGGCGCAAGACATATGATAAGGACAATCGTCTTTCCTATATCCTAATAAGGAAAACTTATCTTTCAAAAATCAAATCGGCCAAAAAAACTTTCTACGTTAACGCCATCAAAGTTTCCAGTCAAAAACAAAAGACGCTGTTTGCAATAGTAAAATTGTTCACTCAGCCCAAAGCACTCCTACCAGAAATACCCCCATCTCAAGATCTGTGTGACCAAATTTCTGATTATTTCGAAGACATAATTACCTCCATCCAAAGCAACTTCCCCACTCCAGATACTTCTCTCGTTCCCCCCCTCCCGGATTCTCGAGTCGGCAAACTTAGAAGCTTCTCTCCGGTCACCCTAGCGCAAATCAGGCTCCCCGTCTGACCCCTGTCCTCCCAAAATACTTCACCAACTAATCGAGGTGTTGAATCCTACTATCAACAACATAGTTAACTCGTCGCTCCTCACAGGATCTGTCCCCCGCCGATGGAAGAAGGGTATTGTCAAACCCCTTATGAAAAAGGCCAACAAATCCCCGACAGACCTGACCAATCTTCGCCCGATCTCACTACTCCCGGCCCTGGGAAAAATAACTGAACGACTAGTCTATCTAGAGCTCAAACGCTACCTGGAAGATAACAACATTCTCCATCCTCAACAATCGGGTTTCCGTCCTAAACACTCAACCGAAACAGCACTGATAGAACTGTCCGATACCATTAAATTACTACAAGATCAGAGGAAAAACTCAATTCTCATCCTTCTCCACCTAACCGCGGCGTTTGACACCATTTCCCACTCCATCCTTATCAGCAGACTAATGGACATTGGTATCTCGGATTCCGCTCTATCTTGGATAAAGTTTTTTCTCACCGACCGATCACAAACTGTCGCTCTTGGTCCTTTCCATTCCAAAGAGAAGACGGTTTCCTCAGGTGTACCGCAGGGGTCCATCCTGAGTCCCCTCCTTTTCAACATCTACCTCATCCCACTTCTGTCCCTGATCGAATCATTCGGCATACCAGTAACCTCGTACGCCGATGACACACAACTCATCGTGCCACTAGAGGACAACTCCACTGAAGCTGAGCTCAACCTCAAGCATTGCTTAACTGAAGTCTTCCGCTGGATGGACAGCAACCATTTAAAATGCAACTCTAGTAAAACAGAGATCCTTCCGATTGGAAAAAAACACCTCCTTCTGCCCAGCCCTTTGGTGGCCAGACGATTCAGTCGCTCCCCCTCAGACAGTTACATGGGCCAGGAATCTTGGCGTCGTCTTTGACTCAGACCTCTCCTTTGACCAACATGCCAGGACTGTAGCCGGCAAATGTTTCGGAATAATCAAATCACTTAGAAAGTTTTTTTACTTCCTTCCAATCGACGCCAGAAAAACTGTGACAGTAGCGCTTATAATTTCACGCTTAGACTACTGCAACGGCCTTCTTGCAGGGGCAAAAAAGAACACGCTATCGAAACTCCAAAACGTGCTTCACACAGCCGCGCGACTGGTCCTCAAATTACCCCGCAGAGCCTATATCTCCGCAGCCCTTCGATCCTTACACTGGCTGCCCCTTCACAAGAGAATTCTTTTTAAAATATTGATCATCGCCTTCCGTGCCTTCAACAAATCCGGCCCTAGATACCTCTCCAAACGCTTTCCCCACTACACCCCCAGTCGCTCCCTTCGCTCGTCCCATGACAACCTCATCCTCCCTGCTAAGTACAATCTGAAGACGAAGGGCGGAAAAACCTTAAGCTTTCTGGCCACGAAAGCATGGAACAGCTTGCCCAAAACACTTAGACAACAGACCCTTGAAAAACCCTTCAGAAAACTCTTAAAGACCTGGATTTTCAACCTCTCTGATGACTACTCCAAGGCAGCCATCTAATCCCCCCTCCTTCTCTAGGACTGGTCACCCAGGATTTTTAGTGCCAAGATGCTCCCTCCGGAGCGAACGTCGCGCTCTAGAAATACCCTCATAAATATCACAAATATCACAAATGTGTGCACAGTTTGAGCCTCTGCACAATTGCCCCCTTTGGCTGCTCACTATCAAAACCGCCTTTTTAGTGGCAATACCTTTTGCCAGAAGGGTAAGCAAATCGAAGGCATTGTCATCTCAGCCTCAATACCGGACTGCTTTCCGTACAAAGTAGTACTCTGCACTAGGGCATCTTTTCTACCTAAGGTTGTAACACCTTTCCATCTGGCTCAATCTGTTACTCTGCCTACCTTCTATGCACCTCTGCCTCCTTCCAAGGAAAAAGAGAGTGTCCACCGTCTGACCCAAAAAGAACGTTACCGTTTTACCTTGATCGCACTGAAGAGTTCTGGGTGGACGACCAACTCTTCATAGGGTACACTGGAGCAAAGAAGGGGCGAGCAGTTCAGAAGAGGACCATTTCACGCTGGGTCATCCTCTGCATTAAAACATGTTACACCTTGGTGAAGAAACAGTCTCCTGAAGGCCTTCGGGACCATTCGACCAGGGCAAAGGCAGCCACCATGGCTCTTCAGCGTGGTGTTCCAGTTGCTGACATCCACCAAGCGACCAAGTGGGCATCTCTGCACACATTCTCAGACAATATTGATTGGATTATTCGGTCCGTAGAGAGGGCCTCTTTGGCCGCTCTATCTTGTAGGATTTCTTGCATTAAACCTTTCCGAAGTTCCTCTGGGGATCACATTGCTTAGGTATCTCTTCAAAGGTAAGGAATCTGCAGCTAGATGTCTATATTAGATGCACAAGTTTCTTACCTTCGGTAATGCCTTCTCTGGTAGAGACTTGATCTAACCACAGGTTCCTTACCAACCTACCCATGCTCCCCACACTGCGGATTGGTTTAGTTTCCTTTTAAGGGCCCTAGTTATTTTTTGACACACCACAGCCAGTCACTTTATGGCTCCATGCTTCTGGCATAGAAAGCTGTGAAAAGTACTGACGTCAGTGTGCCAGTGTGGCGCCTATATAGACTAAGCGGACATCACAATGAGGACGAACCAGACGCCTACGATGTCACGCGGAGTCGACCAACGCTACCTATCGGCACAGGGGTACTGCTATTAACAATCTTCCAGGTCCAGCCTGACTCCTGGAAGTTTAAAGGTAAGGAATCTGCAACTAGATCAGGTCTCTACTAGATAAGGCGTTACCGAAGTTAATTAACTTGTTCAACACCAACAAATGTTAGCCTAATGACGGTGGGGATTCTGCACAGTAGGCTTTCTTCAGAGCAGTGGTTTATTGTTGTATGAAAGCAGTCTGTATTCAAATTGTATTCCCCTCAAGAATCGAGAGGCATATCGGTTGCTTTAGCAGGTGTATGTAGAGGATTCTAGCAGGCAAGACAAAGTCCTTAAAACACAAAGGAACTGACCATTATCAATATTACTATCTGTACCCATATCTATATCTGACACATTCCCAATGTTTTCAAATACTTCTGTATCACTGCTGTGAATATTATTTTTTAGGCCTTGCGATGTCTCTTCGAAACATGCTGTATCTAGGATATGGGCTGGAAAAAACGCCCATCTTTTTCATTGGTTGCTGTCCTTTTGAAATGCTGGCATTTCATCTGTGAATACACTTAGTAGTCCCTCCTTTTGGAATTTTTTATCGACTGGCCCTCATATAAGTGTTCTTACTGTTCAGGTTATTTATACTTGGAGAGAACTCTTTATTTTAAGCGGCCTGCCTCTTTGCTTGTTAACTCTTCTATTTACTAGTGCAATGACACTTTTGTCGCATCATTTGCTTGCCGTTGCTTTATCTCCCGTGCCTCCCTCTCACAACACTGCTTTGGTTGCTTCATGTCCAATAAATTCCCCGTGCCTCTCCCTCACCCCCCCCGAGGCCACAGCTGTTTTGCTATTGTTTTAGTTTATTTACGAGTGCCCTTGTTTGATATCCCTTTCCACCCCATCACCCTGCACGACACTGCTTGGCCGCCCGTGATCACTGCAACAAATTCTATGTTATTTTACAATAACGCTTTTATTTATATAGCGCACCTAGCCATGGGCTCGGGGAAATGAAACAGTCGACCCATTATCACAGGATGTTGAGCCGACAGCAGACTCGAACACGGATCCACCGCTTATCAGTCGGGAGTTCTCACCACTGCTCCATATCCTTTGCCTAGCCGTGTTGGAAGGTACAGTACCATATTTGGCCAAAAGAGGTCCCAAGGGACACCTAGTGACAGCCTGTGGTGCTGCACCCTCTCAACACTGCTTGTTTTACTGTTGAATCGTAACTTCTACGGCACTATTGCAGGTGTACTACAAAAAAAAACACAACAGAGTTCTGTCTTGTATTATGGTATCTATTGCATAGGTATAAAACATTAACATTTATTATTACAATAGCTCCAACTCCAACAAATGCAAGACCTATTGCATTAACAGTGCTTGTTTACTAGCTGTTTAGCAGCTAGTATCACGTTCCTTTTTCTCTTTTATAGTTTATCACGGTAATCTCCTCAAAGTACTTCCTCTGCTATTTGCTCAGTGTTGATGCACACATTGTATTGATATTTTATAATTTGGCTTCAACAGTGTTCTAATTATTACCAATGTTTATTGTTCTGCCATATTATGTGCTCCGTGCATGTTTTTCAACTTGTTTTACATTTATCTCCTCACTTAGATTACTGCTAATACTGATTATAGCAAGATCAGCATGCATTTGTTTTTGTTGTTGAAAAGGGCTACATATTGACCACAGAAAAGGATGGGGAGTACTTGGCCTCTCATCCTAGCACTCATTTCGCCCAATGCATTATAGTACACGCAGTGCATGCTAACACTTACTTTAGTGACAGTTTTTACTTTTTCGCCCTTGTTGGTGAAGCCAGTGCTGTGTATCTATAGATGTGTTTCAGGATAGTTGTCCTCCTTCAGTAGAGAGTAACACATTGTTTTGGGGTTGCTGAAAATGCTGCCCAGTCTTTCTCAGGTCTTGGTATCACTGACTGGGTGCCAGTGCATCAACCAGAGCTCGTTAGCTTATTAGCTCAAGGAAGCCTTTCCAAACAAAAAGAGGGTGGGAGCAGACTGCCTCACATGCCAGTGCTCAGTTTGCCCCAATGTATAATGGTATATGGTATTGAACAGGGATACATATTAACTACATTGACAACTAAATCGTATTAATATTCCTTTGCATGTTACTGATTTGAGTTGGATTCATTTCCACTTACGTAGCATCTTCAGATTGTCTAACAAATTCTCTTGGCAACCCACCTCTTAAGGCTGAGTCTCAGGACTACTATTGGATTCAGTGCATAATAGAGTCGGAGTGTAAGACTTAGTTTAATTCATGTTTCGTTGATGCTCACAAATCAGTTCCTGGTGTCGACATTCATATTTACATAATCTTTCAGGAGTGTGTAGAATGAATGTCTTAATTATTGGTCCGCTGTTAAGTAGAGAAATAGATTTCTTATCTTACCATTTGCAGGCTGTGTGTTGGATGTTTGAAGTCTGGAAGTATAAAGGCTTTTATTCTATACAGCCGACTAACAGTTCCTTTTTAGGTCGAAGCCTACAAGACAGCGCAGTGCCGCTGTCTAGTTTGCTAACGACATCTTGGAGACATTCGCAAAGCTACACTGGGTATGCATTCTGCCCATTGTTTACCATTAGGTTTGTGGTATGTAACTCACATTTGATTGCTTATTATTTGCTGGCTCTATCTATTTTAGGCTGTCAAACTGGTGTTCGTCCCTTCTGTTACCCAAACCCTATTTACTGTATTCTTGCACCAGTGTTCGATTTCTGTAAATGGGCCTTTAAAGCTTGTTCTTATCTTGTCACTTTTACTGTTTATTCAAAGACAAGGGTCAAATTTAAGGCTCTTTCAAGGAGCTTGGTTTATACTTTTCTTTCTCTGACTTCAAAGTGAGAGGCTTTATGTGACAAACTCCCGGGAGTAGGTGAGGAAGGCTGTTAAATGTTATTTTTTTTCCCGAGCACGCAACAATATTTAAATGTCTGCAAATAAACTGTGCAGAAATTTCATGTCGTAATCAGCAAAGCACAAATGAAGCACACTTTTTGGTAATTTAAAGTTGTTGTTGAAACAAACATTTTATTATGATCAAAGCAAATCAGTACACTAGGTGAGTACACTAGGTGATTTCATTTCTACACCTTATCGTTTGTGCGCTGTATACTTTTATCAGTAAAACTGGATGCCTGTGCAAATGTAATGTAATGGTCATTTCAATTGAAGATACGTTGTCTTTAATGGCAGTGCGTTACCACACTGTGCACACTTTGCACCAGCCCACTCTACACCACTCTACTAAACTCCATTCCACATTTTGTCACTGCACTCTACTCTGCTCCAGTCTATACTGCTTCACTCTACGCCTCTGTACTCTGTACCACGCTACCCTATCCAATGCCCTCTACCTCACACTACTCTACTATGCACCACTGAACTCTACACCAATCTACTCTCAAACACTGCACTCTACGCCAATGCACTCTACACCACTTTACTCAAAACCAATGTACTCTACGCCAGTTTACTCTGCAACAATGCAGTACTATGCTACTATACTTCACTCTGCAACACTTTGCACCACTGCCATTGTACTTTAAAACACTGCACTCTGCGACACTCTATTATGCTCTTCACCACTGTACTCTATGGTCCTACTCTCTATGCCACTCTACTACACACCACTGCACTCTACAACAGTCTGCTCTGCAAGACTGCACTCTGTCACTGAACTCTACGCCACACCTCTGCACTCTACTGGGCACCTCTCTACTCTACGCCAATGCACTTTATGCGCCACTACACCCTACTCGGTGCCACTCCTTTCTAAGCCACTGTACTCTTCATCACTTTTCTCATATCCAATTCACTTTAAGCCACTCTACTCTGCAACACTGCACTCTCCGCCTCTGAACTCTGCCCCATTCTTCTCTGTACTACTGCCCTCTATGCCACTACACTCTACTCTGCACTACTCCATGCCACTTTACGCCAATACACTGTACACCATGACACTCTACACCACTCTTCTCTGCATTGCTCTATTCTACACCACTACACTCTACAGTAATCCACTCTAAGACACTACTCTGAAACAATCTACTCTACCATTCTACTCTACACCACTCCACGCCTCTGCAATCTGCCCTGCGCCACTCCACTCCATGCCACTCTATTCTGTGCCTCTGCGCTCTACACCACTTTACTCAGAACCAATACAATCTACGCCAATCTACTCTGCACCACGGTACTGTACGCCACTATGCTCTACTCTGCAACACTCTACATCACTTTACTCTGTACCATTCTACCCCACTGCACTCTACCCCACTGCACTCTACCCCACTGCACTCTACCCCACTGCACTCTACTCTGCATCACTCTACTCTGTAACTTTACTGCCCTCTGCACCAATGCACTCTATGCCACTACACACTATGCCACGCTAATCTACTGTGCACCACTGCACTCTTCACCACTTCACTCTACTCTTCACCACTATACTCTTCACCACTGCACTCTTCACCACTGCACTCTACACCAATGCACTCTACACCACTCCAGTCTAAGCCACTATCCTCTGCACCACTCTATACCACTCTATTATATGCCATTCTACTCTGCAACACTTTACTCAGTGCCCCTACACTCTACACCATTGCACTCTATGCCACTACTTTATGCCACTGCACGCTACTCTGCACACCTCCATTCTACAGCACTTCACTCTACTCTGAAATAATCTACACTACCCTGCTATATTTCCCTCTATGCCACTACACTGTATGTCACTCTACGGTGCACTACTCTATGCCACTGCACTCTACCCTGCACCACTCTACTTGACCCTGCACCACGCCACTTCACTCTACTGTGAAACAATCTACTCTATGCCACTGCACTCTACGTGACTCTACTCTGTGCTATTGCACTGTGCGCTGCACCACTCTACGCCACTGTATTATAAAGCACTGCACTCTACGCCAGTGGACTCAACATTACTTTACTCAAAACCAATGCTCTCTATGCCACCACACTCTACACCAATTACTCTGCACCCTAGCCCACTATACTCTGCAACACTCTTTGCATCTGCACGCTCTGCCACTGCACCCTACGCCACTCTACACCACTGCACTCTACATCACTGCACTTTGTCACTCAAGTCTGCTCTGCACCACTGTATTCTATGCTACTTCTCTCTGTACCACTCTTTTCTACAAGACTGCACTCTCTGCCACTGAACTCAATGCCAATCTACTCTGCACCACTGAACTCTGTGACTGCATGCTGTGCCACTCTACACCATTGCACTTGCACTCTGTGGTACTCAATTCTACTCTGTGCCATGCCACTTGACTCTGGTCTGTGCCACTGAACTCTGCATCACTCCATGCCTCTGTAATCTATTCTGCATCATTGCACTGTACACCATTTAACTCTACACCTCTGCAATCTACCCTGCATCACTTCTCTCTCTAGCATTTCACTGTACTCTGAAACAATCTACTCTATACCACTGCACTTTACGACATGCTACGTCACTACACCGTTTTACTCAAAACCCTTGCACTCTACTCCGATAGACACTATGCTTGTCTACTCTGCACCACTGTACTTTCTGCCACTTAACTCTAGGCCACTCTGTGACACTCCATTCCAATACACTTCACTTCACTCTAAGATACTCCACTCTGAATCTCTACTCCATTAAACACTGCACCTCACAGTGACACTTCATAACACTATTCTTCACTCTGTGCCCCTCTGCATCACTACTGCATTCTACTACGCAACTCCCTCTGTGCCACTCCAGTCCACTCTGTGCCACTTCCCTCTAGCACTGTATGCCATACCACTGTGAAACTCTATGCAATTTCTCTTCACGCCACTCGATTCTACAACATTCTACTCAAACTCCACTATGCCACTCCACCCTGCTCAACAACACTCCATGCCAGTCCACTCTACTCCGCTCTACTCTGTGCCCTTCCACTCTACAACACTCTACACCACTGCTCCACTCTACACCACCACTCCACCCAATTCCATAGCACTCCACTTCACAGCTTTCCACTCTCCTTTTAACCCACTAACAGTGACTAACTTTTAGCAATGCTGAACAGCAGCCCTTCTGGTGCATAACATGGCCAAAGCATATTGGCAAAGCCAATAGCTCTTGCGTAGCAAAGGCCTATTGACTTTGCCAATGTTTTTTTCCTTTCATTCCAACACACTCCTCCCAGTACATATGTTGGTGTGCGCATATATGTTGGTTGTGTGTATGTGTGTGGTAGGCATGTGGCCCTGCTTCTGATCGATATTGTGTGTTGCTGCACTGGGAAAATTGTCTTGTGAGGAATAATGTAAGTGTCATATAAGTTCAGTTGCCTAAAATATGGTTCTTTGCCTGGGCAGGAATTATTGCTAAGGAGCTCACTTCCCTGGAAGATGAGATCAAAGAAATCCGGCGCAGTGGGAGCAGTAAATCCTTGGATGTACAAGAGTTTGAACTGTCCGACATCTTCTACTTCTGCCGGAAGGGAATGGAGACCATCATGGACGATGAGGTGACCAAGCGTTTCTCTGCAGAGGAGCTGGAAACCTGGAACTTGCTCAGCAGAACCAACTGCAACTTCCAGCACATCAGCATGCGTCTCACTGTGCTATGGGGGCTTGGGGTGCTGATCCGCTATGGCTTCTTGCTGCCTCTGCGGTGAGTAGTAGGGCAGGAGAGGGGGCGCTTTTGGTTCTTTGGTTGGTTTTGATGGGTAACATACATGTTCAAGGCATGTGTGGCTGTAGATGAACGTACTTTGCATACTCCTTCCATCCAGTTTTGGGTCCAGACGTTTGAAATTTGTTTTTCTTCAAAGAAGTCTTTTGAGTCGCAAGGTAAGGTGACTCATACTTTTGGTAATAGATTGCAAGAAATAATCAACTTCATTGTTTGATTTTCTTTCCATCATCTGGTTTGGACGTGTATTATAGTACTCCAGTTCGAGACCACTTTCGGTATCCTTTCGTTGTGTGATCCACTCAACCATCATCTGATTTATTTTCAATCTTGTTTTCCATCCCTCGCATGTCGAAATCCAGAAGACTTTCCTTTATTGGGTTGGAAAACTCCACCCGCAACCTTTGGGCCTAGCCCCTTCGGGCCAGTTTATACTTATGACTATCTTCATCGATGCTTACCTGCTGATGAAACTGGCTCTGTTTCAGCTCTGCCCTTGGTGCCATTCCAAGTACCGGCATTCCGACCTGCACAAAGTCTGCCACCTGTGCTTGTCCTCTGAGCACAAGGAAGAAGATTGTGAAGCCTGTTGGTCGTTTCGATCTAAAAAGACCTTGCAGGACCGTCGAGCTAGACGCAGAGAAATGCGGAGGCAGAACATTTAACACATGCCTGATATCTTTGGACAACAAGATATCAAACAAGGAGAGGAAGATTTTGAAGGTTCAGCTGCCGAAGAAGGGGGCTTTTTGTTTCAAGATTACGACTCCAACCTCGAGATTGGTCTGGAGTCACAGTATCTTCCGCCTCGTCAAGGTGTCATGAGTACCCAAAGCCCTCACCGCCTCACACAGCAACCTTCAGTTCACTTAAAACAAAAGGCTTACAGGCCACCACTGCCATCTGGCCATGGTTGGCACCGAGATTAGGCTTCGTCTGCCCCACTCTCCCGCTCTGCACCGAAAGCACTCACACAGCCTTTTGGCTCCGTGCCTAGCTGAGATAACCTCTTCGGCTTCCAGCGATCCGGTTCCGAAAAGTGAAACAAAGGTGGGGGCAAAAACTAAAATTGGTGCCTGCAACACTCCCAAATCTATTTTAGAGACAATGCTAGAAAAACTCAATCCCAAACTGAAAAGGATCCATATACACTCAGAGACTGGCCTCATTGTCACAGAATCTGCCTAAAAAATTTCTGCTAAGAATAAAACCTCTTCCCAATAGGATATTCATACTGCAATACCTTTAAAAAGGAAGGAAAAGGACATAGCTACCATTCACTTGCACCCTGTTCCTCTTTTTTCTCCTCCTCATCCTACAGCTCCATTACATATACCTTTGGTACTTCATTCGCCACACAATCCTTTAAACCTCAAACCTCAGGATTCTCCACATAAAGACCCAGATGCAGATGGTGGTGGTGGGGGGGGGGGGGGGGGGGGGAAGGGGGGGGGGGGAGTGATGACAATTATGGAGCACCACCACCACCAGACCCCTGGCAGGTTTACGATAGAGACCCTCATGGGGACACAGACCCAGACCTATATCCACCTAAACCCTCACCCCCTGATTATTCTTCCTCCTATCAGGAGCTTATACTAGGGCAGCACAATATTGTGGTGTTATATAGAGTTACCTCTGACCCTGCTCGCAGGCAGGTTGCTCCCTACGCCACGACACGGCCGCCAGCAGCTTCGTGCCTGTTCACTGCCACCCACCTTTTTTCCCCGCCGTTCCCACTCCTCGTGCCGCTGCGTCCCTGCGGACCCGCCCCCCTGCTTCCCATTGGTCACCCCGCTCCCGCCTCCCAGCTGCTCCTCCCTCCCTATCCCCCTATCCCCCTCTCCCCCTCTTATGGAGGCCGCGCAGCGGACGCGCCGCGCACGCCAAAGGCAAGCCCGTCTGCGCCCGTCCGCGCCTGGACCGCGCCCAGCACCAGAACCCCTGGACCCTGTTAACGCCACAACACCAGACTCCGCTACGACGCCAGCACCCTCTATGCACTCAAAGCCGGCCGAAAACACACCTGCTTCCAAGCCCCCCCGAAACGGACTTGCGGACCTTTCTCCTGCCACACCTGCAGCTTCACCTGCGACAGAACCACCAAACCTCCTAGGACTGGACCCAACCACCTCCGCTGCATACTCCTCAACACCCGCTCCGCGCGCAAACCCGCCGTTGAGCTCTGGGATCTGCTCGACACCTCCGCCCCAGACGTGACCTTCCTGACCGAGACCTGGTGGAATGACTCCTCGGCGCCCGACATCGCCATAGCCATCCCGGACGGCTACAAGATCACCCGCAGGGATCGCGCCAACGGAATAGGAGGAGGAATAGCCATCGTCCACAAGTCCACCCTCAAGGTCGCCACCCAGGCAGACGACACCCTCAACACCGCCGAACACCTGCACTTCCGGATCCACACCAACCCCAACACCACCCTCCGAGGAACACTCATCTACAGACCCCCCGGGCTCAGTTCAGCGACTCCATCGCTGACCTCGCCAGCACCCACACACTCGCCTCCAGGGACTACATCCTCCTCGGGACCTGAATTTCCACCTCGAGAACAACAACAACGCCAACTCTGCCACCCTGATCGACAACCTTGCCAACCTCGGCCTCACACAACTTGTCACCGCACCCACCCACGCCGCCGGCCACACGCTGAACCCCGTCTTCTCCACAGGCACCCACGTCGCCTTCAACCACACCACCGAACTCCACTGGACCGACCACCGCTACATCCATTTCATCTTCAAGAAACCAACAACCACGCACCACTGCACCCAACAGCTACCTCGCCGCTGCTGGAGCAAAGTCACCGAAGACCAGCTGATCACCACCCTCGCCCAAAACTCACCCACCGACCCTACCAACCCAGACACCGCAGCCTGCAACCTCCGACAGTGGATCGACGACTGCGCCAACACCCTCGCCTCACTCAAGAAACCCTCCAACAACCACGCCAGCAAGAGAGCCACCTGGTTCACTGACGAGCTGCAGACTTCCAAACGCGCATGCTGGAAACTGGAGAAGATAAGGCTCCACGAACGCACTCCGGACAACCACGCAGCCCACAAGGACGCCAGCCGCAGACATCACCTCATGAGATTAGCCAAGAGATCCTCCTTCAAAGACCGCCTGGGTAACAACGCACACAACAGCAAAGAGCTCTTCAGCATCGTAAAGGAACTCTCCAACCCCAACGCCAACAACGTACCGCCCTCACAAGAACTGGGCAACTCACTAGCCATCTTCTTCCACCGCAAGATCGCTGACATCCATGACAGCTTCAACACCATGACCGCCCGACTACGCCAGACCCCACCTCCCCTGTGAACACCACCAGCGCCAACCGCCTGACCTTCTGGTCCAACTTCAACGACGACGAGACCCGCAAGGTCATGAACTCCATCCACTCAGGATCTCCGTCAGACCCGTGCCCACACCACATATTCAACAAAGCAGACGCAGCCATCGCACCCCAACTACGGAAGTTCATTAACATCTCCTTCGAAACAGCGACATTCCCGGAAAGCTGGAAACACTCCGAAATCAACGACCTCCTCAAGAAGCCCAAGGCGGACACCAAGGACCTCAAGAACTTCCGGCCCATCTCCCTGCTCCCGTTCCCGGCGAAGGTCATAGAGGAAAATTGTCAACCTGCAACTGGCCCGCCACCTGGAAGACAACAACATCTTGGACCCGTCCCAGTCCGGGTTCAGACGAAACCACAGCACTGAGACAACCCTCATCGCCGCCACAGACGACAGTAGGCGCCAACTAGACAATGGCGAAACATCAGCCCTCATCCTTCTAGACCTGTCAGCCGCCTTCAACACGATCTGCCATCGCACTCTAAAGACACGACTCCTAGAAGCCGGAATCCAAGAGAAGGCCCTTGACTGGACCACTTCCTTCCTCTTCGGCAGAACCCAGATCGTCCGCCTCCTGCCCTTCAGATCCGGAGCCACTGACATCATCTGCGGCGTCCCCCAGGGCTCATCCCTCAGCCCGACGCTGTTCAACGTCTACATGGCCCCCCTCGCAGAAGTGGCCCGCCAACATGACCTCAACATCATCTCCTACGTCGACGACACCCAGCTCATCCTCTCCCTCACCAAGGACCTGCACACCGCCAAAACCAACCTCCACGAGGGAATGAAGGCCGTCGCCGACTGGATGAGACACAGCCGTCTGAAGCTAAACTCGGACAAGACGGACGTACACATCCTCGGACCCACCTGGGAAGACTCCTGGTGGCCGACCACACTGGGAACAGCACCAACACCCACCGACCATGCACGCAACCTAGGATTCATCCTCAACTCCTCCCTCTCCATGTCTAAACAGGTCAACACCATCTTCTCCTCCTGCTACAACACCCTCCGCATGCTCAGCAGGATCTACAAGTGGATCTCGACTGAAACCAGAAGAACGGTGACACAGTCCCTCGTCAGCAGCAGACTGGACTCAGGCAAGCGAGTTGCGGCACAATCTGCCAATCTTTGGCAGATTGCAAATAAACTAGGCCCATTAGCCAGGTATTATGGAGCACACTGGGATGAAATGGAGGAACTTCTCCAAGAAGAGCATAAGAAAAGGGGACAAGAGTTAGTATAGGAAGGGAAATGAATTTCCTACTCTTAATCAGATGTTTGCTAGACGCCACTGAGACCTCAGCCAGAGGTATCAATACTAGGGTCCTCCTAAGGAGGAATACTTGGTTGTGTATCTCTGGTTTTAAGCCAGAAGTTCAACAGACTTTATTAAATGTCCCTTTTGATAAGGAGCATCTCTCTCTTCTGCCCTCAATTGGGTGAGGCTTTAGAAAAAATGAAAAAAAGATAGAGAAGTTGCTAAATCTATGGCAGCACTTCAAACACCTACCAATAGAGGCTCCATTTGTCACTCCTCCTATAGAGGAGGTTCCAAAACCACTTCCACTGATGCCTCTACATCTTCATATAGACCACAGAATCAATCCTCTCCATCAAGAGGTTATTTCAGGGGCAATTACAGGGGTAACCACTACAAAGGACAGGGTAGAAGTACACTAACTTGTACCGCTCCATCCACCAACAAGCAGTGACTCACTCATTATTTCCTCTGATCATCCTACACCTGTTGGTGGTCGATCACAGCAGTTTCTTCCCAACTGGCAGTCAATAATATCAGACAGTTGGGTGTTGGACATTATCCAACACAGTTATTGCTTGGAGCTCATCAGCAATCCTCCCAATATTCCACCTCGCACATACAGAATTCCTCTGGCACATCAGCAACTACTCAAACAGGAAGTGCAAACTCAATTACTCAAAGGAGCTATCACTCCAGCCCCAATACAAAATCAAGGACCCGGGGTTTACCCTCTGTTCTTTCTAATTCCTTATTGTAGATCTCTGACCTTTAAACCACTACACACTATCAGAACACTTCCGTATGGTCACACTTCAACAAGTGCTTCCACTTCTACAGCAAGGAGACTTTATGTCAGCAATAGACTTTGAACACATACTTTCACATCCCTTTTCACCCAGCACATCACAAATATCTCAGATTTGTCATAGCAGGCATCATTATCATTTGTAAGGCCTTCCATTCTGAGTCACCACTGCACCCAGGGTGTTAGTAGTGGTAGCAACGCATTTAAGAAAACAAAGCATTTATGTCTTCCCATATCTGGACAATTGGCTTATCAAAGCCAATACACACCTATGGTGACATCAACAAAATCACATTACCATAAATCTTCTATATCAGCTGGCCTTCACTGTTCATGCTAAAAAATCCCTTCAACCTTCACAGCTGCAACCACATCTAGGAGCTATGCTCAATACGCACGTAAAACTAGCCTATCCAAATCCAGCCAAAATTTTTTATTTCCAAACACTGCTACCACAATTCCAAGACAATCAATACTTATCAGTCAAAACTTTCATACGTCTTCTAGGGAAGATGGCGTCATGCATTGCCATAGTGCCTCGTGCAAGACTAAACATGTGTCTTCTACAGGAATGTTTAGCACAACAATGGACTGAATCACAGGGTCAACTCAACGATCAAATGTTGGTAGACCCCACACTCCTTGCTCTTTATAGTGGTGGAATCCACAAAACCTGATAAAGGGCAGCCATTCATCGACCCTGTTCCACAGATCGAGCTAGCAGCAGATGCATCCCTCACAGGGTGGGGTGCTCATTTACAAGATCTAGCATTTCAGGGTCTCTGTGACGACGAACACCAGAATCTGCACATCAACTACTTAGAGGTTCAAGCTATTCACCTAGCGTTTAAAGCATTTTTACCTCACTTTAAAGGCAAAGTTGTCCTAGTTCGGACAGACAGTATAACAGCTATGTACAAAAACTGGGGGGGGGGGAGCAAACACTCTACAGTTCTCACGTCTCTCCCACACCATTTGGCCTTGGGCAGTACATCACAAAATCCATCTGTTAGCAGAACACCTCCCGGGGACAGACACCAATTTTGCAGACCTCAGCAGGATGCAGCAGCAAGTCCACAAGTGGGAACTCCACCCCAGAGTCCTCCTGCCATGCTTCCTCAAATGGGGATTTCCACAGATAGACTTTTTTGCAACATCACAGAACGCAAAATGCCCAAACACTGCCTCCAGGTTCCCACACCCTGTAACCAAAGGCAATGCCCTATTTGAATTGATTTAGTGATTTATAGAGCGCACGAATGCCGAGGGGGTCTTGGCGCTACCGAAGATTAAACTGCCCGACGTTTGATCTGGTGCACGCTCGGGCTAAGCTGAGAAAAGCCAGGTCTTTAAGTTCTTTCGGAAGGACCACAATGAGGGGCTGTTTTTCAGTTCGACAGGAAGCTTTTTCCATGTTTTTGCTGTGTTGCCTATGAAGCTTCTCCCCCCCCCCACCTTAGTTGTTTGAATCTGGGGGTTCATGAGGTGCTTAGCACTGCTGGATCATAGAGTCCTAGAAGGTTTGTAGGGTTTTAGGTTTCTTCTTAAGAAGCGAGAGCCTGAACCGTGCAGTGTTTTGTAAGCTAAACAGGCTGACTTAAACTGAATTCTTTTTCCTACAATGAGCCAGTGTAGGCGTCTCATTTTTAGGGCTCGCCTGCGGATGTGCTTGCGCATAACTGGCGAAGCTCTATAGTGGCTTATCCAGAGTTCAACCAAGCACAATTCCACTGGCGATTCCATGCAGTGCATGTGATTTTTAGGTCATTGCGCAAGCGCAAGCCCTAAAAAGTGCGTGCACAATGCCACCAGCCGCCTGCCTCGCATTACCACATCAAAGGCAGCCCAGCCTCCCTCCCTCCCACAAGCTTCTCAGCGTGCGCTCTGCCCCAGCGCATTTCTCGTCCCCTAATTATTCACGGCCGGCCGGCCGGCCGTACTTTGTTTCACGACAGCCAGGCCGTGTCTCCTTTTATGCTCTTTGATGCTTGTTTGTTTAAGATCGCCCATCTCCTGTTTGCCGCTCATTTAAAGCACAGCCGGTTTACGATGCCTCTTACTGGTTTCCTTTATCCTTCCACAAATGTCTGCCCATTTTCCTTCTCTTTGTAAAAGCTCTGTGTGCGAGTGCATGCATTTCGCCGTTCTGTGTTTTCTCTCTTGTTCCAGCGCATTCTTTAATGTTAAGAAACATCAACCTCGCATGTTCTGTTCCTGTCAGTACATGCAGTTTCACACTCCCACTTTTTCTCCCTCACCGCGCTCACCTTTTTTTTCCTTTGTGATTTTGATCTTGACCCGTGCATGTTGAGCTTTTTTGCACTCGCCTTATTTACTAACATCCATAAACCCTGATCCTTATCCTTCTCTAAGCCTTCACCGACTTTATTTTCCGCTTTGAACCCTCACACCTTCCCTTCAAGTTTTAACCCTTTATCCACCACCGCGTACAAATACATTTTATCAACATTAATTTACTGCTTATCTTCCTTGGCCTTAAGTTCATGATTTGTTGAGTTACGTACTATACCAATACCACTCCATCCGTCACAGCCTTCTAACCTGTTTTAAAGTACAAAATATATTCTTTCACAGTATTGTACCTGTCTTGCAGACTCACGTAGCAAGATATGCTCTCCTTAGTGCAGTGCCTCGGGAACGTAGTCTTGGGGACGCATTGAACCTAGATAATTGCTTCATTGAACATTTCAAACAGCAGCCCAGGACCCTGCTTCATTCCTTGCGCAAGGCCCCATCACTCACTGGCTACCCCACTGCGCACTACGAATTGTGTTATACCGGTCTGTGCTGCCAACTACAAACTATGCTGTTTATTGCGGTATTCTTTAGTAACAACAACTCCGCCTCACACCCTTCTTCCGATCAGCCCCATCCCCATCAAATACCCCAGTATTCCTCTCACGTCCCAGCATTTGCCCTTCTTGTCCAGGGGCATAGGTTTCATTGGTGCAGCATGTGCCATGTGCTTTTCATCTCGACCTGTGGATGTTGTGATTTTTGTCACATGTCTTATTTGTAAACAACCATAAATTTTGATCTTTGTCCTTCTCTAAGCCCCGGCTCTGCCTCTCCGTTTTCCATTTCCAAGCTTCACACCTTCCCTGCATGTTTTGTTTAACCCTTTAGCCGCCAGTATCTGCAATTTCATTTCATCTGCGTTCACATGCTGATTATGTTCCTGGACTTTACATTTACCATTTGTTTAATTATGCACTTTATCAAATCCACTGTATCCTTCATGACCTTCCAACCTATTCTAAAATACAGCGTACGCTCTTTCACTGCCATGTCCCTTGCGTACAAACCCACCTAGAAGAATAAGCTCTTCTCAAGCTCCCTCAACACCCCGAAAAAAACATCCTTCACCATCATTCTCTCCCGCCCATAGCCTGCCCAACGAAAGTTAGTGAGCTGTAATGTCCCCAGGTGCAGTGGCACCATGACCCAAAAAAACTTCCTTACCAGATTACAGCTTTATTTCAAAATACAAGCAGGAGCCCATTTCCTTTCATGCACCACAACCCATGACACGCTGGCTATGCCACTGCATGATTTTT
Source organism: Lissotriton vulgaris (assembly GCF_964263255.1). Classification (NCBI taxonomy): domain Eukaryota; kingdom Metazoa; phylum Chordata; class Amphibia; order Caudata; family Salamandridae; genus Lissotriton; species Lissotriton vulgaris. Next base: position 545,149,294 of record NC_141699.1, on the reverse strand, counting down.
AGGGCTCGCCTGCCAATGCGCTCGCCCATAGCTGGCGAGCTATATTGTGGCTTAACAAGAGCTTAACCATCTCGGCGATTTGTTGCTGTGCCCGAGAAAAACAAGCTCAATGCACAAGCGCATTGGCAAAAAGCGTGTGCACATAAAAGCCACCAGCCTCCCTCCCACAGGCATCTCAAGCTTCCCCCAGCCGGCATTTCTCCTCCCCTAATTATTCACTGCACGGCCGGCCGGCACATCAAAGGCTGCTGCTGCCGTGACTCGCATTTCTCCTCCCTCCCTCCCCTTTCACTGCCCAGGCCGCCGTACTTTCACTTTACACGGCCGCCAGGCCGTGTCTCGCATTTATTTTAACATGGCAGCTTTTTTTTTTCCTTCCTTTTCTGGCTCATTTAGGTCGCTATGTCATTCATCTGTGATTGTGGCAATGCACGCTACTTGTGGCCGTCCTGCTCACCGGGTGCAACATTTCTCAGCTTCCAAAGCACACCGATTTTAAAGGTCTTGGCGGCTTTTCCAGTCCTCTCAGCACCCTCCCCTCACTTCTGTGCACATATGTTGGCTTTTCCAGTCCTCTCAGCACCCTCCCCTTCTCCTCCCTCCTCCCCTTTCACTGCCCAGGCAGGCCGTACTTTCACTTTACACGGCCGCCAGGCCGTGCCTCGCGTTTATTTTTTTAACATGGCAGCTTTTATTTTGGCTTCCTTTTCTGGCTCATTTAGGTCACTATGTCATTCATCTGTGATTGTGGCAATGCCCACTACTTGTGGCCCTCCTGCTCACTGGGTACAACACTTCTCAGCTTCCAAAGCACAACGATTTTAAAGGTCTTGGCGGCTTTTCCATTCCTCTCAGCACCCTCCCCTCACTTCTGTGCACATTTGAATTTTTTGTCCTGTGCATGGCTCACCCTTCCCTTTTCAAGGCCTTCTGCCTTTACTGTGCCAACTGCTGTTTCCAAATTTGCTCCAACTTGGCCTACTTGTGCACCTGCGCGATTTGCCAGCAGAGAATGGGTTTTCGCCCTGTCTTTCTTTGTGTTTGCTGTAGAGCCACTTAGTGTCCTTGCTGGTCCGTGATCGTTTTTCCACCACCACGTCATCTGTCTCGTTAATGTCGTCAGTTAGCAACATAATGTGCTTAGTGACAGCAAACCCTGCCTGGTTGAATGATAGCAATAGGTCCACCGTGTGCACGTGTGTTCCCAGCACGAGCTCTAATGTCCACATTAAACATGTTTTACAGCGCCTCGTTAATGCTCTGATGTGACTCCGGGTGACCGTGTCCAAGCCAATGTTTACTACTCTTGAATCTGAGTGAGTCACCGGTCAGCATGACGTCAGCTGCAGAGGAGTTTCATTGGCTGTTCCAACGCTGGTTCACTTCCGGGTCATGCACATGCTCCGTGACCTAGGCATCTCTAGTGGGAATGTGCCTCTCCCTCCTTCCCTCTTGTCCTCCCTCTCCCTCTCTCTCTCTCTCCCTCCCCTCACTCTCTCTCTCTCTCCCTCTCTCCGTCTACCTCTCTCCCTTTCCCTCACTTCCCTCTCACTCTCTCCTCTCTCCTCTCTCACCCTCTCCCTCCCCCTCTCTCTCCTCTCTCCCTCTCTTTACCTTCCCCCTGCTCTCCTTTTTCTCCCTCTCCCCATCTCCCCCTCTGCCTGCTCTCCTCTCTCTCCCCCTCCCCTCTCTCTCTCCTCCGTCCTTCGCTCTCGTCCTCCCCCTCTCTTCTTACCCTCACTCTTTCCCCCTACACTCTGCCTTTCCCTCTCTCCCTTTCCCTCTCTCCCTTTCCCTCACTACCCTCTCCCTCTCTCCCATTCCCTCTTTCCTCTCCTCTCTCCTCTCCCCCACTCTCTCTCCTCTCCCCCACTCTCTCTCCTCTCTCCCCCTCTCTCTCATCTCTCCCCCTCTCTCCTCTCTCCCCCTCTCTCTCTCCTCTCTCCCCCCTCTCTCTCTCCTCTCCCCCTCCCTCTCTTTACCCTCTCCTCCTCTCCTCTTTCTCACCCCCCCATCTCCCACTCAGCACCACCACAGCACCACTCAGCGCCACCACAGAACCACCACAGCACCACCACAGCACCACCACAGCACCACTCAGCATCACCACAGCACCATTCAGCATCACCACAGCACCAACACAACAGCATCACTCAGCACCACCCCAGCAACACTGAGCACCACTCACCCTCACCACATCATCACTCAGCATCAAACCAGCACCACCACAGCACCACTCAGCACCACCACATTATCACTCAGCTCCACTCCATTATCACTCAGCGCCACCACAGCATCACTCAGCGCCACCACAGCATCACTCAGCGCCACCACAGCATCACTCAGCGCCACCACAGCATCACTCAGCGCCACCACAGCATCACTCAGCGCCACCACAGCATCACTCAGCGCCACCACAGCATCACTCAGCGTAACCACAGCATCACTCAGCGTAACCACAGCATCACTCAGCGTAACCACAGCATCACTCAGCGTAACCACAGCATCACTCAGCGTAACCACAGCATCACTCAGCGTAACCACAGCATCACTCAGCGTAACCACAGCATCACTCAGCGTAACCACAGCATCACTCAGCGTAACCACAGCATCACTCAGCGTAACCACAGCATCACTCAGCGTAACCACAGCATCACTCAGCGTAACCACAGCATCACTCAGCGTAACCACAGCATCACTCAGCGTAACCACAGCATCACTCAGCGTAACCACAGCATCACTCAGCGTAACCACAGCATCACTCAGCGTAACCACAGCATCACTCAGCGTAACCACAGCATCACTCAGCGTAACCACAGCATCACTCAGCGCAACCACAGCATCACTCAGCGCAACCACAGCATCACTCAGCGCAACCACAGCATCACTCTGCGCAACCACAGCATCACTCTGCGCAACCACAGCATCACTCTGCGCAACCACAGCATCACTCTGCGCAACCACAGCATCACTCTGCGCAACCACAGCATCACTCTGCGCAACCACAGCATCACTCTGCGCAACCACAGCATCACTCTGCGCAACCACAGCATCACTCTGCGCAACCACAGCATCACTCTGCGCAACCACAGCATCACTCTGCGCAACCACAGCATCACTCTGCGCAACCACAGCATCACTCTGCGCAACCACAGCATCACTCTGCGCAACCACAGCATCACTCTGCGCAACCACAGCATCACTCCGCGCAACCACAGCATCACTCCGCGTAACCACAGCATCACTCTGCGCAACCACAGCATCACTCTGCGCAACCACAGCATCACTCCGCGCAACCACAGCATCACTCTGCGCAACCACAGCATCACTCTGCGCAACCACAGCATCACTCTGCGCAACCACAGCATCACTCTGCGCAACCACAGCATCACTCTGCGCAACCACAGCATCACTCTGCGCAACCACAGCATCACTCTGCGCAACCACAGCATCACTCTGCGCAACCACAGCATCACTCTGCGCAACCACAGCATCACTCTGCGCAACCACAGCATCACTCTGCGCAACCACAGCATCACTCTGCGCAACCACAGCATCACTCTGCGCAACCACAGCATCACTCTGCGCAACCACAGCATCACTCTGCGCAACCACAGCATCACTCCGCGCAACCACAGCATCACTCCGCGCAACCACAGCATCACTCCGCGCAACCACAGCATCACTCCGCGCAACCACTGCATCACTCCGCGCAACCACTGCATCACTCCGCGCAACCACTGCATCACTCCGCGCAACCACAGCATCACTCCGCGCAACCACAGCATCACTCCGCGCAACCACTGCATCACTCCGCGCAACCACAGCATCACTCCGCGCAACCACAGCATCACTCCGCGCAACCACAGCATCACTCCGCGCAACCACTGCATCACTCCGCGCAACCACTGCATCACTCCGCGCAACCACTGCATCACTCCGCGCAACCACTGCATCACTCAGCACCACCACAGCATCACTGGTTCAAATATGTTCTTTCAATGTTTCAAGCTGTTTTCAAGCTTTCACGCTTTATTACAAATCACAAAAAGATGTTAATATTTCACTTCTGTTCTTGGATTTTCGTCACAATAAAAAACACTGAACATAATCTTCACAAAAGTAATTTACAAAAATGTAAGCTATTGCCATTACAAATTAAATAAATTAAGTATTCATTATTTTAAAAAATTTAAAGCATTGTTATTTGTAATATCAATACATCTAAGTCACGTAAATACAAAACTATAGCATTACAAATGCTATAGATGTTCATATTTGCGAAAGTTATAACTATTGGCATTGAAAATGAGAAAGCTATTAATTTAACTATTTGAAGAAATAACACATGAATAAAAAACAAATCATTTATAAGACCAATAGCTCAAACTTTCCTAATGCGAGCCCTATTGCATTTCCAATGCTTGTTTGGGCTACAGGTTCGAACTTAGGAATATTCAGAACCAGCCTGGCTGCCGCGTTCTGGAGCCGCTGAAGTTTTAGTAACAGCTGTTTTTGTAGTCCTACATATAATGCATTACCATAGTCTAATTTTGATAGGACTAACAAGGTAACCAAGGTTTTGGAGGTGTCAGGCGGAATGTATGGCAACAGTTTCCTAATCAGTTTCAGCGTATACCAAACAGAAGAAGAGAGATTGTTTATTTGTGCTTTAAAAGTTAGTTTGGAGTCAAATATGACACCTAGGTTCCTCATGTTGTCCACCGGCGAAGGACATCTGCCAAGGCTGTCCGGCCACCAAAGGTTAGACCAGATGTCAGGTTCGGCCCCCAATAGCATAACCTCCGATTTATCACCATTCAATTTTAAGCAGTTGTCCTGTATCCAGTGACTGACCTGGTCCATGCAGAGTCTGAATCTATCCGCGGTCTCAATGGTATTGTTTGACATTGCCACCACTATTTGGGTGTCATCCGCGTAAGATAGTGGAACGAATCTGCATTTCCTGATGATGTTGGCTAAGGGGGCAGCATATAAATTAAAAAGGGACGGGCTCAAAGACGAGCCCTGGGGAACCCCCCACGGCAGACTGAAGGACCTAGATACAAACTCCCCAAGCTGAACTGAGAAAGTTCTATTTTCCAGGAAGGCTCTGTAAGTTTCTTTACCGTGGCGAACAACTCTTTACTCAAGTCTTTGGCCTCGTTGATCTGAATTGGTCAGGAATATTTGACTGTGCTTTTCCACCTCTCCCTCTTATTCCATTTCTGGTTCAGAAGCTCAGACATATGTTAGTCACCCTCATTCTAATAGCTCCTACATGGGCTCGTCAACCATGGTTCACTAAACTACTAGAGCTCTCAGTAGTCTCACTCGAGACGCTTCACCCCAGTTCAAATCTTCTCACTCAGACCCACAGAGAAATCAAACACCCAATCTCAAAGTAGCTAAACCGGGCAATTTAGCTCCTGATGTCATAGATTTTGGATATCTAAATCTGCCAGCAGAATGTATACCCATTCTTGAGGAAGCAAGAAAACCTACCACTACTCGCACTAGGGGGAGAACATGGCGGCAAACGGCTGAGCTGCCGTGGTGCTCCGTGAAGCGGGCTCCTGCTTGCTTCTATCCGGTGATCTGACCTGATCCCGACCCGGCTAAGAATGATTATACTTGTGGCCTTTATTCGGCACTTGCTGTCCGCTCCTAATCGGCAATTAATTTTGGAACTCCGCAGCATTTGAAGTCTATGTATCTCCCTGGCACGGGAGTCTTTCCACCCTTTCTATGCCTTGTTTCAGCGGTCGCGTTACCGCGGCGGTTTTCTGTGTCTCGGCGTCTGAGATCGGTGATAGAGAAGAGACGCCGCACGCTATCTCGAGGCACGAAATTTCCCCCGTGGTCCTGCAACAGTGGTCTTTAGCAGCCCTGGAGTTGAGGAGGGGCAGGAGAGCCCGCAATCTGGTGCGCGTTTCCTGCGGTATTTCCACGAGGAGCTGTGAGGAGTCAGTGTCCTCTGTGAAAGTGGCTGACGAGGTGGTGGAAGGGTGTTCCAGGAGCGGTAAGGGGAGTACTCAAGGGGTGGGCAGCCCAGAATTGAACCCCCCCCCCCCCAGATTAAAACTAGATCTAAGGGGCAAAGTAGTCAGAAAAGGGGGAAAACGCTAAAGCCTTTACTCAAGGCAGCCCCTCCGAAGGAAAAGGGATCTTATTCTTTTTTAACATCAGAGGTGAAAAGTAAGTGTACTCGTTCAAACAGTGTTAAAATAAAGGCTAAAACAAGGGCGAATGCCAAGAGCGTTAACATTGCTGAAGTAAGTTCTAAAATCACGCCATCCTTGCGCTCGTATTTTAAGGCTTTGCCGCAAGTGTTGCACCTCTCAAAGAATCAGGAAATGGCTGCCCTTAATGATGCCACAGATGTAGGTCCATCGCTTGTAATTGCTCATGGCGCTGCTCTTAATCCCTTCCTTCCGCCTACATTGAGCCTGTCCTCGGTACCACCTATGGTCCCAGGTTTGAGTCTGAGTATCCCCTCACCCTCTGTGCATGAAGGATTAGCACCTACAGTACCCAAAGCTGAAAATTCTGCTGATGTCCCAGATTTTCTAGGAAACGTGAGTGTCTCTTTAGCAGCAAACAGCTCACCATTAGCATTGATATTGGTTGAAGAGAGTCAGCATATGGACAGTTCTGGATGTCCGATGGGTGGTACAAGTTTTGATGGGGGAGTGCAGGTAGAGCTGGGACCCTCTGCTGTTGATGTTGCTGATTCTATTGAGGGGTTAGTAACTGGAGCAAGAGACGAATACCCTATAGAGAATAAAGCTGAAAAAGAACACTCTTCCCCCGGCTACTATAGTGCAACAAAGTGATATACTTGTCTCTGCTAGTTTGACACCAACGGACACCGCAGTTGGCATCACAGCAGCATCATTGATGGCAATGTTCTCCACACTCTCCCAGGATATAAAGATGTACTTCGAGGAGTCCTCAGCTAATCAAGCAGAGATGAGGAGCTATTATGAGTCCCTAGATACCAAACTTGATGGCCTGGCGTCAAGAACAGGTGTACTGGAAGAGAACATGGGGTATTGTCACTTCATGTAGACAAAGTCGAAGAAGACATAGCGAAGTTAAAGAGAGAGGATCAAACCCTTCAGGATAGGATGGAGGTGTTAGAAAACAACGCCAGACGCAGCAACATTCGAGTCCTCAATGTGCCTGAAGGATCAGAGGGTTCGGAAATTAAACAGTTTGTGGTTCAGCTTTTGAAAGATGCACTAAGCCTGGGCTGTTCAGTGGAGGAGCTCACCACTGACATCCAAAGGGTACATAGAGAACCTTTTAAACATAACCCACAAAGGCTTAAACCACGTAAGATCCTGATTAATTTTCACACATATGCCCTCAAGGAGCAAATTCTCAATCAAGCCCTTAAACAGAAATCCCTATCAGGGAAGGGTTTCTCCTTTCAAATAAGATCAGACCTGGCTAGGGTCACACTTGAGAGACAGTGGGAACTAGGTAGGCGTTTAGACGCTTTTAGGAAGGTGGGCGCTACAGCTAAGATAACATTTCCTGCAGCGTTAAAAGTAATGCATAATAATAAATTGTATAACATCAGGACAGTGCAGGCAGCGGATGAGCTTCTGTTGGAGCTGGGCAACAGGGCTTCCTCAGTATAGGGGAAGGATGTGTTTTACGGAGATTTGAGTAAATTCAAATTGAGATATCTTCCCCCTTTAGTTTAAGAATTGAGATAAATGAATTGCACATATACACACAAATGAGAAACCTTAAAAAAAGTTTTTTTCTTTTTCATATTTAGCTGCACATAAATTAGGTTATAATGGTCTTTAAACCCAAAGGTCGGGTATTAGAGTTAGGTTGGGACCGGATGGGCTAGCCGGGGGCCATAGGGGGTGCCATCTACTGGAATTGATCCGGTTAGATACATCCAGGGTTCTCCACGGGAAGGGGGGAGGTAATGGGTGGGGAGGACGGGTTGGGAAGGGGTTAAAAGCAAAAAAATTCCTCATTTGTCATTCCAATGTTTTTTTATCCTGAAGTTCAGTGGTCACTTCACGGCCTGCAGATGAGTTTGTCCTGGTTGGAGTGGTATGACGGCATTCCTGGGTTTCAGTATCATTATCTGGTAAGAACTTGGCTGGTCCTTTTTCTTTATGGGTATGGCTAATCTAAAGATATTTTCCTGGAACATAAATGGCCTGCGGACTAAACCCAGGGCTAGAAAACTGTTTCAGTATCTCCGAGATATAGATGTGCAGGTCATTCTGCTCCAGGAAACCCACCTGCCCCAAGCTGAGTTAGATGTACTGGTGAAGAAAAATAGGTGGATTGACTTTGCGGTCTCCACCTCCCAATCCACAAATACTAGGGGAGTGTCCTTGATCTTTAAAAAACAGCTAAAGGCTAGATTGATAACCTCCATAGCGGACCCAGGTGGCAGATGGGTCATTGCCTTATTAAACATCCTAGGGGCTCAATTTACTCTTGTCGGGTACTATGGCCCGAATCAAGAAGATCCCTCATTATTAGAGACCATCTTTTTTCACCTTTTATCTTTTCTATTTACTCTTGTCGGGTACTATGGCCCGAATCAAGACGATCCCTCATTATTAGAGACCATCTTTTTTCACCTTTTATCTTTTCCTGAACCAGTAATATTCGCGGGAGATTTTAATATCGTACTTGATCCACTTCTAGACAAGTCACAAAATAACCGGTCCCGTATCCCTTCAAAATCCAGGACTTTTTTTGCTTAACTCGATGAAGCAGTTTGGATACGTCGATATTTGGAGGGAAAGGTCCGGGATTCAGCAGGGGGTTTCTTTTAGAAACTATAAATACCACCATCAATCTCGGATTGATTTCGTATTGGTTAGCCATAGTTTAGTTGCTGGTGTTAAGAATATTCATTATCTGCCCAAACATTTATCTGACCATGCGGCTGTGGTATTGGAGCTTTTGGTGGCTTCTAATGCTCCATGTAGGAGCTGGACATTTGACCGTTACCTGCTTTCCCACCCCGATGACGTTTTATCTCTTAAAACCGAGGTCCAGCATTTTCTTAATGAAAATGTTGGGTCAGTTGATAATGGTATTGTCTGGGATTCCCTAAAGGCATTTTTACGAGGCCTTATCACCGCCAAGGTGTCTTATAGAAGGAGGGAATATAGGGAGGCTGTTGCTTCAGTTGAAGCAAACATATCTAAAGTCCAACAAGACATTGATACCAACGTGGCTTCCTCTGCAACTTTCTTGTCAAGCCTGCAGGATAAGCTTCTCTCCCTAAAGGGACAATTAACTTCAATTTTAAACCAGTGTATTCAAGAAAGATGGGATGCTAGCAAGATCGCTCATTTTGAGTACGGTGAGGGCGCAGGGAAGTTATTGGCCTGGAAATCCAAAACTGATCAAATTCGTAACAACATAGACTTGATCATGGTTAACAACGTTCCAATGTCATTAGACCTGGATATAAGACAGGCTTTTAGAGAATTTTTTCAGGAAATAGATCATGAAGATAAAACAGCTGAACCTGATCAAATTAGGGAATGCTGAATCAAATAGCCCTGCCGACCTTATCAAGTGAACAGAGCGAGTTATTGTAGTAGTATAATTTCAGAGGGAGATGTTGAAAAAGCTGTTCAATATGCTAAAAAAGGGAAGGCTGCAGGACCGGACGGTTTACCTGCTGAAACATACAGAGTATTAGAGCAAGAACTAGCCCCCTTTTTGACAGTCTTATTTAATCAAATTTTACAAGATGGCACTCGCCCTCCACCATCTTGGGATAACGCTTCTATAACTTTAATTCTAAAGCCCGGAAAGTCACCTACTGCATGTGGGTCGTATAGACCCATATCAATCCTAAATGTGGATTATAAAATTTTTACCACAATACTTGCTAAAAGACTCGCAATGGTGGCTCCTGAAATCCTTCACCTAGATCAGAAGGGGTTTGTGAAGGGACGACAGTTATACGAGTTAACTTATGATTTAATAGGGGCAATAGATGTAGCCTCTCTGGAGTCCCTCCCCTTAGCGGTCCTTACGCTGGACGCAACCAAGGCCTTCGACAGGGTGAACCGGCCTTGGCAAAGTTCAACGTGGGCAGAAAAACACAGCGGGCAATTGATCTTCTGTATCAGAATCCTAGTGCCTGTATTTTGGTAAATGGCATTCTATCTGAGCCTTTGAACATCTCGAGAGGTACTAGGCAGGGCTGCCCTCTCTCCCCACTCCTGTTCGATCTATACATTGAACCATTTGCCCAGTGCTTAAGAGAGAATGTTAACATCAGACCGTTCATGTATAAGGGGTGGGAGAGAAATGTGGCCCTATACGCAGATGATATTCTAGTGTACACTTCAGAGGTACACACTGCTTCCCAGCAGTCTTAAAGGTGGCCTCTGAGTTTGGTGAAATCTCTGGGTATGAGATCAACCCTGATAAGACGGAGATGTTGATATGGAATGTAGATCAGATCCCAGCAGATATCACAGTACGTCCTGGGAATAAGATGAGATACCTGGGCATTAACATCATTAAAGATATCAATCAGATCGCCAAGATAAATTTTGCAGCTGTGGCTAAGGAATGCCGTAAACTATTACTGTCATGGGCACAACTCCCTTTATCATTTTTAGGAAGGGTTAATTTAATTAAAATGTCTATTTTGCCTAAAATTTCTTTTTAATTCAATTCCGTTATATTTTGATCCCTCATTAATAAATAAACTACAATCTGCTATAAACTCCTTTATTTGGAGTAAGCGCCTCTCGAGGATCTCCTGGAAAAAGTTGAGGAGGTGCAGAGAAAAGGGTGGAATCGCGGCCCCAGACTTTCAGATATATGCATGGGTATTTCAACTATCCCATGTTAGAGTGCTTCTTAAAAATCCATCTGGGTATGGGGCTGGTTCTTTGTATTCCACCCTGGTTACAGGAGAAGGTGTTAGCCAATCAGGGTTTTTGTTCAAGTTTGGGGACCCCAAGTTAAAAAAAAAAATTAAGTTGAAGATTCTGCAAGGAATGGCCAAAATGTGGGCACAGATAACTAAAACCATTAAGGTAGGGTACTACAATAGCAGGACTCCGCTTTGGGATCTCCCTGAGAGTCCCGCTTGGTTGAGAGACAGTCTAGCGATACCGATTAAGGAAGCTGGGTTGGCTGTTTGGGGTTATTTGTTCACAGAAGGGGAGCTGCTCTCGTGGGAGTGTCTTAGAAACACCATTGGCTCCAAGTTTGCTAGATTTAAGTATATGCAAATAGCTAGTTGGTCCCACGCATATGTTTCTCGGACAACGCGTGGAAATAAATTCCCCCTAGGAGGTCACAGCCAATTAATATCATCCTTAGTCGATAAACTTCCGCTAAAAAGGAAATCTCATCATAGTATAACCTGATTATGGAAGAAAGAGATGGCGCTTTCTCATTACCAGAAGACCTTTGGTCATCTACCATAATGGGGTGTAATCTGCAAGTGCTCTGGAGCCTATCCTGTGGAATGTTGTGGGACGTAGTGAAACCATTGTGGCTCCGTAGAAATCACATCTTTACCATCCACAGGGCCTACTACTCTCCATTAAGGCTTTCGAAATTTACCCAGGGGAGCCCGGTAACATGCCCTAAATGTGGTGTGGCAGCTGCTTCGGACTGTCACATGTTTTTTGAGTGCCCCGTTTTGTCAACTTTTTGGGAGGACATAAAAAGAACTCTGTCTTTATCTTTGAACTTGAACATAGTCCTCGATCTCCCACTGATTATCTTTGGTATTTTGGAGGGTCTCCAAAGTTCAGAGAAGAAGCTACTTTTTTACTCTATCTTGCTTGCCAGGAGGGAGATATGCAGAAGATGGAAAGACTCTTTGCCCCCTACAATCGAAGATTGGTACACCTCTATCTTAACTGTCTCCAGATTAGACCTGGCTAGGTCTGGTAATTCAAACAAAAAGGCGTTTTGGCATCTATTAAATTGGGCGCATTGAATGTCCGGGTTTTTTTTTTTTCCCCGGGTCCAATGATTAAGCCACTTAGACCCAACCCAGGGCCCGATATCATTGTGGAAATATCCACTCTTTTCTTGATTGGTTTTTGTCTGGTGAAATAGAGTTGGTTTGAGAAGGAGGAGTTGAGGGTGAAGTATCAAGGATTAAAGTTGAGCCCTACCAGCTAATTATCAGCTGAGACAGCATCCCGCTCGTATACCACTCGACTTCATCATGGAAACAAAACCATTGTGGCAAATTAGGACAAAAAAAAAAAAAGAAAACCTACCACTAAAGCTTGCTATGCAGCCAAGTGGAAAAGATTTGTTATTTATTGTAATAACCAAAAAAGGCATCTATAGAAAACATTATTGGTTATATTCTGTATTTACAACGTTCATGTCTTGGTTATACTTCTATGTGTTTACATCTGGCAGCAGTAGCTGCCGATGGCCTTAACCGAGTGATACCATCAAGGATCCCACCTGTATCTACTTGGAATCTCAATAGTTTTGTAACAAGAGTTATGGGTCCACCCTTTAAACCATTACATAATTGCACCCTCCAATTTCTTTCTTGGAAGGTTACTTTCTTAATTGCTGTCATCTCACTAAAGTGTGTTGGTGAGCTTCAGGCACTAACTTTATAAGAACCTATTTTTCCAGCTTCATAAAGTTACGGTGGTTCTTTGAATCAACCCAAAATTTCTACCAAAAAGTAGTATCCTCTTTTCACATTAATCAGTCCGTTGAGTTACCTGTTTTCGTTCAGCAACCCGAGCTCTTCATATATTAGATGTTAAAAGAACATTAATGTATTATATTGACTAGATAAAAGATTTTCGTAAAACAAAACCACCTATTGTTGCATGTGCTGTCCCTCATAAATGGAAACCTATTTCAAAATCGAACAATTCTAGATGGATTGTTAAATGCATCCAAACATGCTATGCCAAAGCCAAAGGAACTTTGTCTATACCCATTAGAGCACTCTACCCGTAAAATAGGGGCATCTATAGCTCACTTAGGAAATATTCCAAAAGCTGACTTTTAGAAAGCATCTGCATGGTCTACACCACACACATTTACATAACACTATTGTGTGGATGTTTTAGTACACCAACAAGCTAATGTAGGACAGACAGTGCTACGTACACGTTTTCAAAGCACAGCAACATCCCCTGGTTAGCCACCTCTATTTTGAGGGCTCTGCTGTATAGTCTATACAAAGCATGTGTATCTAGAGCCAAACAGGCCTCGAACAGATTGTTACTTACTCTGTAGGCATCTGTTCTTGGCATGTAGTGCTGTAGATTAACATGCACCCACCCTCCTCGGACACCTATGGTTGTTGCAGTTCTAATCTGTATTTTAATATCCATGGACATCGCTTTACTTACACTTCCTCATACTCCATTCTTACTCTTTTGCGGCAAAACAATCTAACAATGGAGTTGATTCCCATATACACTAATACCAAAAGGAGGAGTCATCTTACCTTGTGACTCAAAAGACTTCTTCAAAGAAAAACAACTTTCAAACATCCGGAATCAACACTAGATGTCAGGAGTATGCAAAGCATGTGAATCTACTGCACTACATGCTTACGGGGTAAGTAACATAATCCTTATTTACGTCTTTTGGGGGTTGCTATGAATGTGGCGGGTTCTGACCATTTTATGTTCTTATGGTGAGTATGGACGAGCTTTTGCTGCCGCTCTTGTTGTCAGTGTGGTCTGATTGCCTTCATTCTCACTGCACTGTGAATATGAGGTGGCTTCTAGCTTTCGTAACCCCACTCCTTTGAGTGTGGGCTTCTTGCTGCTGGCCATTTAGAAGACTGCTTTTGCTACCTCAGTGATGTTTTCTTTGGGCCCCTGTGACAGTAGAGTGGGCTTTGTCATCATTGATGGGCGTGGGTGGACTGATTGGCTGCTTATCTCATGATGATTGTGGGGCAGGTGTACATATTTGCCTCCATGATCCTCCTGTAATGTCTGTGCGGCAGGGAAAACTGGTTGCTTGCTGCCTCTCTGTCTGTGGTGGCATGCTGGTTTCCTAAGTTAGTGGTGGATTATGGCTTCATGTTACCCATATGCAAAATTTCTGGCGATTGTTCCTTTGTTGTCGATGTGAGTGAAGTGTGGGTACTCTCATTGTGCTGCTCCTGTGATGTATCGGGCACTCTGATCTCCTGCTGGCTCTGTGATGTCTGTTGGGGATCTGGTGCTTGCCTGAGAGCCTCTAAATATTTTTTTAGATTTTTAGATATCCTTGGGTCGGTCTATGCTGTTCGGACATTCTGTTGCAAATAGGGCATATGACCTTTGGTTGGGATCACTTTTCAGTTTTGCTGAGTAAAGTCATTGTCTTTATTCTCCCATAACATTTAGTATTGAGTGGTCGTGTTAAAGGACTATGTTGTACTTTTGTGGGTAGAGGATTAACTGTAGTTGAACTTCTGAGATTTGCATCAAAGCTGCTTGGTCATCATTGATTGTGAAGTTTCAACAGGGTCTACCCTGAAACTACCTGACCTGGGTCATTAATTAGGCACACAAGAGAAAGGGTCAGTGTTTGATCATTCAAATACGGAATGATTCCCAAAAAGACATCAGAGAATTAATGAAAAAAATCAAAAATTCATCATATTGCCATCTCATAGCTTTTGCACACAATGAATTTAATGAGCATAGAATAAAGTGGAGACACAAAATCAATTATATAGCTCCAAAAAGTATTATTCACAATATTAAATCAACAAAATACAAATATAACTCTTATTAATCAAAGTTATCTGTATACTATTAAAATTGAGCGTGCTCTCAGTGAGGGGAAAGAAAAGGTAATTGGGTAAGATGGGGGTGATTGGGTACGTGGGGGACTGGGTAAAGGTGGTGTGACAATAACACAATCACAGTACAATTAAATAAAGACCTTTACAGTCTAACAAGATCGAAAGTTCCCTAAAACTCTTCACACACGGGATGGATTCCTCAATTCTAGTTAAATCCCACTAGTGTGAGGTGATGCTGTAGTCTACGTTTCGACAACGCTTGTTATAAGGGTTATTCGCGCCTCATTCTGGGGTCTTCATCAGGACCGTAACCAGTAAAGTCGAAAGGCAGTGAAGACGGAGGTGGAGGCCCACAGACTCAGCCAGGCGGCCTGATTGATCGGGCACCCCGAGATGGCATATTAATTACGCCAGTTGATTGGAAGCGAATAGAAGCTTGGGAACACGGTGGTTCCAACAAAGTCCACTCCTGAGGATCAAGCTAACAAGCAAGGAACTTACCAAAGGTCCAGTACTGTCGGTCATTTGTCGTCCACACTTGAAGTGCTCTCACCTTATATTGTCCTGATGAAGACCCCACTTTATTCTATGCTCATTAAATTCATTGTGTGCAAAAGCTATGAGATGGCGATATGATGAATTTTAGCTTTTTTTCATTAATTCTCTGTCTTTTTGGGAATCATTCCGAATTTGAATGATCAAACACTGACCCTTTCTGGTCATCATTGATTGGCTGGAGATGGTGGCGCACTAGTATGCAACAATAATGCTGTTAGCAGAGAGTCCAACGTAAGCAGTATTGCTGTTATCAGGGGATGCTCCGAAACCATTCCCAAGATTCTTGTTTCCAGTCCAGGGAGAACCTGGCCTGGCAGTTCGGGCTAAACTGTTCCCACGGGGACAGGGTAAAGACGGATTTGCATATGGCTGAGTTTAAACTGGAATGGCATGAGGACCAAAACACGATTAATTTAGGCCCAGATCTCTGTACTGGGGTGAATTTTGGTCATTGTGCACTATTCTGCTCATCAATTGTTCTTTTTGCAGTTATCAGGAGATGAAGCAGCTATTATTATTATTTTCGAAGTTTCTCCTTGAGGTTTAGTTGTTCATAGCTTGTAGTCAATTTTGGACATATTGTGAGGAAAAGAGCCAGCATTCTCCTTTTATATGCTGAGGAGTTAAAGGAGTTTCTCTCTTGATGTGCCTCATAGTATCATGCCTCAACTACACCAGATTAGATGAGGTTCATTGGAATATTTTACACAAGTACATGTAGCATGTGGCACATCTTGGATTTTTATTCATTTACTGATTCCTGTAATTCTCCCTTGCCACCACATATTTTTAAGGATCTTGGTATTGAGCTTGAGAATTAAGGATTTCATTTCCAGGCTAAGAAATCGCCAAAATAATGTTTGGAGATCACCTCTCTTGGCCAAATTAACTTCAAGTGCAGGACGGTTGAACAGTGCGTCAACCTCGAACTGTTGATTGGGAAATACAGTTTCTAAGGAAGGCAAACTACATCTTTGCTTCGTAGACCTCATGAGTGCATTTGATCTAGTAAACCACGCCAAACTATGGCAGACCTTATCAGGGATGGGTGCCCCTAAAGACATAATAAGTTATCTGTCACAAATTTATGCTTTATTATCCTCTAGAGTCCAATATGGCCCTAATGCCGAATGTTCCTCCTGTTTCAGAATCACTCGAGGTATACACCAAGGGTGCGTCCTTGCACCCCTTTTATTCTCCCTTTACATCAATAATGTTGATATGTCCCTTCAAAATGTGCATGCTGACGCCCCCAGAATTAGGAATAATATAACTCCAGTCTTCTTGTATGTGGACGATGCAGTCCTGCTATCAAGGACAGCCAAAGGACTACAATGCTTAATCGAAAATGTTGCACAATTTATGAATGGAAAAGATCTAATCCTTAATCTTACCAAAACATTTGTTATGACCTGTGGTAGTGGGAAAAATAAACATAGACGCCACTATGTAGAAGGCGTTTTCATTGAAAGAACATTTTCCTTTTCGTATTTAGGCCTCCTTTTTACAAGCCAGGGTGCTCATTTGAATCTTTGTAAATGGAAGTTTACGCACCTAGTTGAAGCTATTTTTAGATTTTCCCCAAAAATTGTGAAGAAACCAATAAAGGAAATGTCGACACTATATAGAAGCAAATGTCTCCCTTTAACTTGTTATGGTGCTGCATTATGAGGGTTGGCCAATATCCCTCCTCTGCAATCTCAGGAAAACAAATTCCATAAGAGACTTCTAGAAGTTCCCGAATCCACCTCTTCATATAAAGAACTGTCGTCCCCTACATTAGTGAATACATCAGTATAGTTGCTCTCATGCTCTGGCGTGGAATTTGGTCTAAAGTGGAAACCAAATTCACAAAGGAGATTATAATGGATTGTTTAGCCTTAGATCACTATAAAAAAAATCCCCTGGCTACAGCATATTCAAAAGCTTTTAATTGAGTGTAAGGTGGATGTCGACCTTAAAGATCCCATGTCAATCCAGAAATATAGCAACAGAGCCTTAAAGCTGAGGCTTGCAGAAACAAGAGATGCATCAAGTGATACAGCAGTTTGCCCTAAACAGACAGTTAAATCATACTGTGAAGGGCCATCATTGTTGACGACCTAACCATACTTATAGTTTACATGAAACTTGCAACACAGGTTCTTTTTAAGTAGATTACGATTAGGCACTCTCCATCACTTGATTACATTTCCCAAGATGGGCAAGTAGAATCGTACTCTTCCAAACTGCCCTTGTAATAGAAAATCATCACAAACGACATTGCACTTTATACTTTTTTGTTATTTCTACAGACATATCAGAAAGTATATTTTACACCCTCTATTTATTGATAACAATTTGTATTTTTATAAACATGCTTTTAATTATATCTGCACTTTGGAAAATGTAACTGTCTGCAATGCAGTAATCGCTTTTGTACAAATGGCGATCAAAAAAAGAACAAATGATTCCCATTTGGAGGCCTTATAATACGAAAATACTTAGGCCAAGAAGTATAGACCAGCCTCTTTTTTATTAAATGTATTTGTATTAATCTCTTGCGTTTTGTTTTTTGTTTGCGAGTTTCACATTGCAGAGAAGAGAACAATTCTACTGCCATTCGGAGGTCACCCTCCGAGGTGCCCAGACTCGGAGTATAGGTGCCACCCAGAGGCATGGTAAAGAAAAAAAACCTAGGCGCTAGGATTCCAGTTTTAATAAAAATTGCGATTCCCCATCAGCAAACCACTAGCTGTGGAAAGCCAAACATGCACAACAGAGTTGGAAATAAACAACATTATTAACCCTGGAAACTCGCCATTTATGGGTACCAGTGCTCATAACCCGCTATGTTGGTTACCTGTTCATTCAGTGCCTTTACAAATGGGTACTTTATTAATTGCAGGTGGCACTATTTGTTCTTACTAAAGCACACAACATGCCATAACTGGCAAGTTTTACTGGTTTATCATGTTTGAGCTAGAATCATAGCTTATTTACCCTCCCCCAAATTACCTTTCTTTCTGTACATATTTCTATTACATAATACTCTTATCTACCATGCTTGTATACATAACTACAATTTATGGCATCTGAAACTGTGGCAAACCCAAAGTCTTGGGTATGAAATAACGGTAATCTTAAACTGTGGGGTTATGCCGAAGAAACAAAAAACATAATGTACATAGATTAGTCAGAACTGGTCTGATGGTATCTCTGCATTGTTAAAATTGGAGAGCCTCTCTGAAGAAAGTATTGTTGAGGGTTTTATTTGGTCTTAAATGTAGGTGACATATTAAACCTATAATCAAAGCAGTTGGAAAAAAATGCCAGGAAGTTTTTTTTTGATAATCGCAAAAGTCAGAAAGAATCTGCCATTCTGTCAGGAGCCGTACAACTGTCATTATTAGGTTTATTAGGTCTGTCAGTATTACTTCAGCAACAGATCTGCCAGTGCAGTGGGTCACATGGGGCAGCTTGTGTCCATGCTGCAAAGGGTTGTGTTTTCGTCAGCACTCGCTCCTGGTTATCAAATGGATGTTGCAGCTATTTATGAGGGTTCTGACACTTTGATGCATGACTTCTCTGGGCTGTTTGTCTGATGGCGGTTTTATTTTTCCATACAGGGTGGCTCTGGCCATAACTGGGATCAGCCTCCTAGTGATGGGGACCACAGTGGTTGGGTATTTGCCCAGTGGAAGGTGAGTTTTTTTTATGTGGCAACTGGGGGGGGGGGTTGGAAAAAGATTTAGAGACTTGGTGAAAAGCCATTTTGCAGTTGCAAAGATTGCAATTCGCAAAATCGAGGGCTTTGGGCCAGATGTATCAAAGGGTTTTACCCATTCTGTGTCTATGGGAAAATGTGTTGATACATATGGCCCATAGTGCCAGCAAAATCGATTTTTGGGTATGTACAAAATAAAAAATGTGATTCAGAAACATGTTACTACTCATAACATAGGTTTAAAAATGAATACCGAATCGCAAATTGGGGTGTGTTTAAGGCTGTCCCTTGCTATTTCCGATTCCTTAAGATATGTATCGATGTTTACAAACTATGGTCGGAGTTGCAAGCCATTGATAGGTTACATGACACTTCAAAGGAGGTGGCAAACCATCCACTACCAGGAACGGGTCCCCAAGGAACCCTTTCCCTTATGCGAATATGGATAGAAGCATTTTTTAGGAGTAGGTAGTGGTTCATGGACTACTGCTTACTCCTTCCAAAAAAAGTTAGTGCAACTTTTAATTAAAAAACATATATATATATCTGTTAAAAAAAATATCGCTATATTTAAAAGCTGTCACAGACATGGTGGTCTTTTGTCTCCAGTAGGCCACCATCCTTGTGGTAGCAAGATATTGATGCGTCACAATTTGCATGTTCATGTGGTAGATCAAATTGCAACCCACTATGAGTAGATATTTCATAATTTGACCTATTAGTACATAGCCTGGTTTGCAAAATACCAATACACTTACTGAAAGCTGGTGCACACATTATTACCACTCTTATCAAATGCATTCTTTGTACATAAGGCCCTTTTTACTTTTCTTTTTCCCTTTTCCTTTTCCCTTCGATCTCTTCATTCTGTGACCCTGCAGTATGCTCTCTGTTTCTTTGGTGGGTTTCAGAGGGTTGGGCCTCTCCTTCACCCGCTTTCTTTGGGATAAGCACACCCCTCTCGTTTTCTTTACTTCTTTCCTCTGTCTCCCCCATCTCTACTTTCTCACTCCCTCTCTCCCTTCTCCAGTGTAGTGAGATAACCTTCCCTTTCATTTCAGATTCAAAGAGTTCATGAGTAGGCACGTTCACTTAATGTGCTATCGAATTTGTGTCCGAGCACTGACTGCCATCATCACGTACCACAACAGGTAAGAAACTGCCTCTACTCCTTCACCAGACCTTTTCTGTTCTCTCCTACCTATAGAGATATGATCGCTTCAGGAGTTACTGCTTATGTTTCATGACCAAGCTCTGATCCCTCTGGTTCTGTAGCTTCACCTTCAAGGGTAGAACCTCCATTTGTGCACTAACAAGCAGCACTTGTAATGATATCTTATGGCCTTCTTTTTTATTTCGAACGGTAAGTTTCCTGACCGAGACTGTGTTCTTTTAAAGTTGAGACTTTTTACAGAAGGACTATTCAAGGGTAACCCAAAACTGCATATTTCTCAGTGTACACCACAAAAAGCCTAACAGTACAAGTGAAAACAGAAAACCTACCCAAGGGCTTCAGGACTGAACTTAGTTTATCAGACCAAAGAGGATGGTGTTACTGGGCAGGGAATGGTCATTTGTGATCTGTTGTGCCCATAGGCAGGAAGCCAACTATCTGAACCCATTTGCTTTGTTTTTCTTCTTGTAGTAATCAAAAAGCACTTCTCATTGGGTTTTTCCCCTTCGTATGTGTAGTTGTAGATGCACATGCTGTGCATACTCTGTCTGCCTTCTAGTGTTGGACTTGGATGTGTGCTAGTTGTTTTTATTCAAAAATGTCTTTTTGAGTCGCAAGGCACAGTGACTCCACCTGTTGCTCGTTCTGCGCATAGGCGTCTGGTTCCCTTTGAGCTCTGGTTTGACGCCACATATTATTCTTGCCGAGCATGCTCAGGTGCCTTCCACGCCAGAAGAGATTACAGTTGTCCATCCAGGTTTACCTATTGAGTTCCCCCTTTGACTTGGTTCTGCAGTTTGGACAACTTCGATGTCCCATTCAGGTCCTGACCCCTTTGGGCCTCGATCACCTCCTCAACACACAAGCATGTCCCAGTACTGGAAAGGACAACTTTCAGCTTTGCCCCCATGTGTCACTCAAAATATCTGAGGACACGCATCCACCCAGCCTGTAACCTCTGATTGTGGCCTGATCACCAGAAAGACTCCTGTGCAGCTTGTCTCACCTTCTACAACAAAAAACTTCGCCTCCCAGCTACCAGTTCCACAGTCTATGGGCAACGCACTATGAATGATCTGATCTTGGATATTTGCCTATGGTTTTCCGCCTCTCCCACTTCCACCACTTGTAGGTCGGAGACTTTGGCAAACATCCCTTTCTCTAATTTTAGAAGCCCAGACTTGGGCCAGGCAACCCTGGTTCACAACCCTACTGTCTAGTGTCTTACAAGAAGCTGCCCATCTCTCCCAAAATAATTGCACTCTCAAGCATCCAAACCTCGAACATCTTTTTTTTTTTTAAGTTCAAGAACATTTTTATTTGATATTGAAAAGAGAAAAGCAAGGTGTCAATACAAAATACAATAGAAATATAAAACGTTGAAAAACTATGATAAATAAAACAAGCATAAGGGTGTAAATAGTATCAATAGGAAAAATCTGGGCAATGGAATGAAAAAAGGAAAAGGCATATAAAACATTAATTATTAAAGCATGAAAATCCCTGAAAGGAATATAAAAATGATACAATGAAGAAAAGAAAAATGGAATGCAGTGAGCATTTAAGGAGGTTTGAGAACTTCTTGTTGCGAAGGCAGTGGACGGAACGAACGATTAGCACAAGTATCCAAGTAAAGCGTGACAGGGAGCCATAAGTCCATACGCTTTGCGACCATGTGGGCCGGAAAAACAAAAGCAGTGTCAAGTCTATGGTTATGGCAAACATTGAGCCACCACGCCTTAAAGGAGATATTAGAGGAGTCCTTCCAATTAACCGTTATCTGCTGGAATGCAGCGGCCAGTAGCAAATCAATAATCTGAGGCTTTAGCTCAATATTATCCCAACAAGGTGAGAGGCTGCCTAAGAAAATGTTTATATTAGAAAAAGGGATACATGTGTGAAAAATCAAATTAATTTGAGCCTAAACCTGTAACCAAAAATCATGAACAGAGGTACATAAGAACAACATGTGAAACAAAGTTGCTTGTGGGGACGAGCAAGACCAGCATGTATGAGAAGTGTTTGGGAAGCGCTTGTGAAGGTCAACGGGTGTGTAGAGAAGTCTGTTATAAATAAAGAACAAGGACTGTGTCAAGGTTGCTGCTCTCGAGGATTTGCGGATCTTGATCCAAACCTTATCCCATAGTGAAATTGGCCAGGACGTGGAGAGGTCATGTTCCCAGCATTCCTCCACTTTGGATTTAGGTCTAAGAAAGTCAGTGGTGTGAAGGTATTTGTAAATGGAGGAAGCCTTTGGGGTCTTGCGTAGCAATGAGTGAAGTAAGGAAATGGGGGTGGGAGAAGTAGGAGACGGACAGATCTGAGAGAGCCGATTATAAGTGGTCAGTGCAGCCTCCCTAAGTAAATGATAGTTACGAGTGAAGGAGGTAGGTAAGTCATAAAGGGAACGAAGAGTAGTGAAAGATAAGAAAAGGATTGAGAAAAGAGTTGAGAGACCCATATCAACCCCCTATGATGCCATGCCTTCCAAAAGAAGGGTTTGTTACGGATAAGTAGGGCGGTGTTATGCCAGATGGTGGAGGAAAGGAAATCAGCAATAGTTATAGGAGGGGAATGGGAGGAAGATAGGAGCAGTTTAGTAGTAAATTTATGAAGGGGAGTGGAAATAGAAGAGGGTTTACGGGAGAAGGAAAGATATTCAGCGAAGGAAAAAGGAGAAAGAAGAAGGCGCTCAAATTTAGCCCATAAAGGACAAAGGGCGCTGGGATCTTGCAGCCAGAAGGAGGCTTGTCGTAATAAGAACGCTTTATGGTAAGCAGGGAAGTCTGGAAAGTTAACTCCACCCTCCGTCTTAGGACGAATCAGGCGAGCGAGAGACATTCTAGGCCTTTTCTTATTCCAGAGAAACGACATCAAAATGGAGTTAATTTTTTTTTTTTAATTTGGAAGGAATGGATACAGGAATGTTAGAAATAGTATAGAGGACTATGGGAGACAACATCATTTTAATAGTGTCAAGGCGGCCCCACCAGGACAGGTAAAGAGGATGCCACTTGGACGTTAAATCCGCTAATTTTTGGATGCATTTGGATAGACAGAGGGAAACAGTATCCGGAATGGTAGGGGTAATATGCAGGCCGAGGTATTTAATATGGGAGGATTTCCATGTAAAGTTAGAGGCAGCAAAATCAGGTTGAAATGTGAATTTCGTCAAGGGTAAGATCTCACATTTATCGTTATTAAGTTTATAGCCAGATATTTGGGAGAAATCATTCACATCAGCAAGGAAGGCGGGAATCGAATCAGTGGGGTTAGAAATTAAAAGGAGGATGTCGTCCGCATATGCGGCTAGCTTAACTTGGGAATCTGATATTTGAAAGCCCTGAATGGTAGGATTTTGACGAAGTTTAGACAAAAAGGGTTCTGAGGCCAAATTAAAAAGAAAAGGAGATAAAGGGCACCCTTGACGGACACCTCTTCCCAAATCAAAAAAGGAGGATATTTAACCATTGGCACAAACAGCTGCACGGGGATTGGAGTAAAGTAAGGAACCTAAGAAATAAATTTGGGACCAAAACCAAACCAATGAAGGGTGTGAAAAAGATAGGTCCATTCAACTCTATCGAACGCCTTTTCAGCATCAAGAAAACCTCAAACATCTTAATCTTGCGATTTCGCTCCTGAAGTCCTAGAATTTGGGTACCTCAATCTGTCTGCAGAATGCATGACCATTCTTAAAGAAGCACGCAGGCCCACTTTGCACAGCAGGCTCTGGTTAATTGAAAATGGTTGGTGCATTACTCTCTTCCTAAACATGTTGATCCTCTCAAACCAACAGTCCAAGATATTGTTTGTTACCTCCTACACTTGCAGAAGTGATGCCTGGCCTATGTCTATCAGACTTCACTTGGCTGCTGTCACTACGTATCTCCAAAACAGAGAATACACTTCCCTTTTCAGGGTGCCTGTCATCGGAGCCTTCATGGAAGGGCTCAAAAGTAATGGGACCATCTGCTCATGTGTGGAACCTCAACGTTATTCTGACCAAACTTCCTTCCCCTAAAGCTCTGACAGCTTAATGTGTTTGTTTTGTATACCGATCTTCCAGTGATCCTAGGGTTCTGGCACAATCACTTGTGTTCCCTCTTTGACCCACATTTATTTAAATTATAATTCTTTTCTTTTTGTGTTTTACTCTTCAACTCCTTTTGATGTTCATTGCTGTAAGAAACCGGGTTACTAGTTGAGGAGTGGCAGTCCTTGTCAGTGTGAACACTACTTTGTGATTAACCCCTTAAGTAGCTTGGCATGAATACAGTCAGGCTTAACTTAAACGTAATGAGTAAAGTATTTATGCAGCACACAAACCATAATAAAGTGAAAACACAAGATAGTCCTAAACCAATTTAGAAAAATAGAGTACATTTTAATTAGGGCTCCCGGTTCTATGGTATTTATGTTTTTTTAGCATTTCCGTCTGTATTTATCCATATTTATTTTCTTGGCATTTTATCTGTATATATCCGCATTTATTTTTGGCGCAAGCAAGCTAAGACTCTGGGTCTAGTATTTTTCCATGTTTATTTTAATAGACAGTTCACACGGTTATTATAGGTTTAGCTATATTTATATGTGCGCCAAATTAAGTAAACACAATGCATTCGTGAGCTGATGCTGTTACAATATTGAAAACACTTTGTCACTAGCCATGAGTATTAGATGTAAACACATTTAGAATTTAGGTGAGTTCACCGGTGTACTGTCAGTGACCTAGCTAGAGAGGGCATGAAAGAGCTGACAGTTTTCATGATAATTTAGATGTATTGGGTACCTGGTAGCCCTAAATGCCAGTTCCATGCTCCTCTCTGCTGCATGCTCTGTGGTGCACATTGCTGTCCACACCTCTAAGTCAGTGATCTCTTAAATCATCTGCCTGGTGTGGGAATAAAGTTGCACTCCTCAGAAATTAAAGTCCCTGCATTAGTCCTGCCGAGCTCGATTTCCCTGACACTTCTGAAGGCTAAAATAATGAACACCATCCACATGAGCTATGCTAATGCAAGCTACATTTTCCAGTCGGGAGACACAGTCCCTGTATTAAAGACTCTGGTCTTTAGACATGTATCATTTCCCTTATTTTAATTTCTGCTGCCTAGTAGCATTGAACCTTCTACTGAATTTAGATGACAAAGTTATGTTTGCTGAAGACGTTTTCTGTGCATTAGTGATTAATACCACACAGTTTAACTGCAGCCACAGTGGAAAAAGCACATTTTAACTTTGAAACGACTTTCCAGATATGCCCTGGCTATCTATAGCAAGATGCACCTCTCAGGAATGTTTACATTATGCTATTGTTGTCTTGCTGTGTTTCTTCATGCCATTAAAATCAGAGTGGAAACTAGGATAACTGTCATGGCAGTTCTCCTAGTTGTGCACCACCCAGCAGGCCTAGCAGCTCACATATTGGCAGTTGCACCTGGAGGTGTCGTAGGACATCTTCTCGCAGTGTGAAGAAACTGACTCGACCTTTTGCCACTGTCAAGAACATGCAATTTCATCATTTTTGCACTCTGGAGTTTCCACGAAAGTGCTCCCTCAGAGACTCATTACGTCTAGAGTGGAGCACAGGACTCCTGTAATACGCCTTTCTGCCTCTTCTGCACTTTCCCCAAGTTCTGAAGATCAACAACGACGTGGCCTAAGTCATCTTAATGGCTTCGGATTAGGCCAGGAGAGTGTGGTGCCTGAAATGTCTGGGCATGAGCATATATCTTCCGATCAGGCTGCCGCTTCAGGATGTTCTTCTGTCGCGGCATCAGGGCAGGTACATGGACCTGTACAGTCTACACCTCCATTAGTGGAGACTGAGCGGCAGCAGCGGGTCGCTCATTCCGAAAAATGCTCCAAATTGTGGAGTATCTCAGCACTTTAAAACAGGGCGCTACTTGCACCATGGGTCTCGGGAGGGGGGTTGGAGCGTGCCTGGCACATCGCCCTCAACGCTCTCAACCCGCAGTAAACCTGGGTTACGCCTCAAAACCGCAGCATTTTTCGGAATGAGCGACCCACTCTTCCACCTTTTCTAAGCACTTTTTTCACCTTTTTAATATTTTCACTTTCACTTCCCCAGGTTAGGGTGGACGATTAGAGAGTCCATACCGCTGGGGTTTAGTCCTGATGAATGCCTTGGTAAATTGAAACCACCCGTATGGCAGAAACATGTTGACTGACTTAAGTATTCTTTCTGAATTTAACCAATCCTAAAACCTTGGCAGCTAAATTCAGACACATAATACTCTTCCCTTGTGTCTTAGGGATCACTCATTAAACTTTTTTCTTGATACCCTTTTAGGCACTTTTAATTTTAGTTACCCTCACAGCACGCCCTTTTCACACAACCAGCTCCGCAGTCTTTCTGGCGTCGCAGCACACCAAAGAGGCACTCGGCCTCTTTGGTGGGGCCCAGTGATGAAGCATGACACTGACTAGGTCGGTGTGTGAGGGCTTTCCTTTCCACTCAAAGTGAGTGTGTGATCCCTATCTTTCTCGCTCCGTCTCTGTGACTGTTCTGAGACCGATTTGACCTCTCTGTTTTTGTTTACTTGTTCCTTCAGGGTAACTACAGCCCAAGGGTGTTCAAAAATGTCTAGCAGTCATAGCCTCCCATCTCAGAAATGGGGGACATGCATGTTTTCCCCCATCTAGACGATTGGCTAATCAAGAGTATGGGCAGACTGTAGTGTCTAGCACACACTCAAGTTGCTATCTCCCAGTATCATAGCTTGGGATCTGCAATAAATGCCTCCAAGATCACTGGCAGCCCTTACGAGAGTCAATTCTCAATGCCATCACCGGCAAGGCATCCACCAAAGAGTGCTAGCCTTCCAGCATCAACTGCTTTTTCTTTCAAAATTGTCGACTTCCAGTAAGAATAGTGGTGCTCCTCTTAGGGACAATGGCTTCCTGTATTGCCATAGTTTGCCATGCCAAATTGCACATGCATCCATTGCGGGCATGCCTCGAGCCCAAAGTTCACCAACAAAGGGTCACCTACAGAATCTAGTGTTGATAAGGACAGCATTAATTTCTCTGTGCAGTGGTGAAACAGCAAACGTCTGTTGCAGGGCAGACCCTTCATGGAACCCATTCTTCAAGTGACCATCCCCATGGACGCACCTCTTGTTAGCTGCGTGGCTCATCTCAGCTACATGGTAGTTAGGGGTCTGTGGTCTCCCCTGCTACTGTCGTTCTAAATCAACTTTGTGGAACTTCTTGCCATGCACCTAGTCCTCAAAACCTTCCTTCAAAACATTCAGATCAAAGTAGTACTTTAAAAAACCGACAATATTACCTATATGTGGCACCTGCAGAAACTGGGTGGAACTCGCTCACCGCACCCCTTAGCACTGGTGCAAAATATTTTCCATTGGCGATTCATCATCACATTCACCTCCTTGCAGAGTACTTGCCAAGAATGGGCAAAGGCATTGCGGACTTGGTCGGCAGAATGCATCAACACACCCACAACTGGTAACTCCACTCTTGAGTCCTACTACTGTACTTCCTTATTGAGGGTTCCTACAAATAGATCTATTCGCTACTCGTGAAAAAATAAATTGGCACGACTTTGCCTCTTGGCTTCCACACCCACAGTCCATGGACAATGCACTATGGATTAAATGGTCAGGGATATGTGCCTATGGTTTACCTCCTCTCTCACTTCTACCATATGTGGGACAGATGCTATGGTAAACATCTCTCCCCACCGCCCCCCGGTGGCTCACACGTAGCTATTATCTCGCTAGACGCATAAGTGAATAATCGCCCTCATTATACTAATGTACTACAATGACAGGACCAAACCTTTTCATAAAACTCTGCAGCTTTTGTCAGTGCTACTAAATCTTGTAAAGGTCAACCGATTTTATAAGCTTGCATAGATAAATGGATCATTAATTGTATTTAAACATGCTACCTTAAAGCAAAAAGAGTACTCTCTAGACCACACACTACTAGGAAGAAAGGGGCAACCATGGCCTTGTCATGTAACGTTCCCATAGCTAACATCTGTAAAGCATCTCCAAGGTCGTCCACACACACCCTTTTATAAAACTGTACTGTAGATATTCTGGCACGTCAACAGGATAAAGTTGGTCACACAGTCTAAAGGAAAGGACTTTATTCAAGACATCTGCATCATCCACTGACTAGCCACCATTTTGGGAGTACTGCTTTACAGTCTAAGTAGAGCATGTGCATATACAGCACTAAAAATGGAAAATGCTGCTTACCCTGTAAATATCTATTTGTATCTTCTAGTACTGCAGATTCACATGCACCCACTTCCTACCTGGTGTCAGTGTCCTGTTACAGATCTCTGTCTTATTGATATTTGCTTTCTCATACACCATTCGCATGGTTGCAATGTTCTCGCAACTTACTACTCCATACTTATGCTCAGCTGCTGTGTGAAAAACAGTCTAACAATAGAGTTGTGCCCATGCATTTTGCCAGCCAAGGTAGGAGTCACATGGTATCTCATGACTTGGAAAAAGTCTTATTCGAACAAAACAACTTGCAACGTCCAAGCACACCTATAGATGGCAGGAGTATGTTGAGCATGTGAGTCTACAGCACTCCAAGCTATGAAAACAGATGCTTACAAACATTTTTCTGGTCTATCATAATCGGTGTAATCACTACTAGTAATGCAGTATAGGATCTTTAGCCCACAGGCCCACACAGAACCTGCGCGGATTTCAATTAAAGTTCTTCAAACAATTCTGATAAATCAGCTTCACAATGGGGCTGTCAAGCCAGTGCATGATTCATAGAGACAGCGGCATGTTTAAGCCTTGTATTTCTACTCTGACTTCCACATTCTTGACCACTGCTGTGATCGGGCCGTAAGCCATGCGCTCAAGGTGGTGATGGGTGCAACTGTTATACTTTATGAGCTTATCTTTATGAATGAAGTTGGATTACCCGAATGACCCATGTGTGCCAAGTCAAAAAATGGCATGTGAGGGTGCAGAGAGGAAGGCTGAGGATAGCATGTTACATATATCGTTGTATTCATCTTTGTTGCTAAACTTATGTGCTGCTCTTGAATTTCAGTGAAAACAGACCCAAAAAGGGTGGGATCTGCGTGGCAAATCACACATCTCCGATCGATGTCATTGTCCTGGCGAGTGACGGGTACTATGCCATGGTAAGAGCTTCATGCCCTGTATCCTTGGTATTCAGGATACGCCTTTATTTATTTATTTATTTATTGAAATTTATATAGCGCACTGTTACCCGTAGGTGTCCTGGCGCTAAGTAATACTCCAAACGCAGAGGCCAAGTAGAGATTTAGCGAGCAAATAGCCAAGTCTTAAGACCTCTTCTAAAGGCCATCAGATTCGTAGCCTTCCTAAGAGCCAGGGGCAGGGCTTTCTGGGCCTTGGCTGCTCCCAGCCTTTCAGACCACTCTTGTTAACTTAGGCTGTATGATGGACCCACGCATGCCATTACCATACATGTCTTTACAACGCATCCATTACCACGCAACTTTTTACCACACATATGCCTTTACCATGCATCCCTTTACAACGAAAATGTAAGTATTTCGCAGCTATTTATAATATATATATTCATTTATTTATTTATTTCGAACAAACACCCGTAAGCTGTGAGGAGGCACTCGACAGCTTGCCCACCATTCATTGTTCCCAATCAGATCGCCTCGACCTTCTGGTAAGTAAAGTTCAAAAGCCTGACGCGTTTCGAGGCATGACGCCTCTTCCTCAAAGGCAATAACTTATTTCTCATCTGGCGCAATATTGGTTCCCTTTTAATCAATTATTGAGCATGCTTTGATTCGCTGATGGCCCCCAGTGGGCCGCACTGAGTGCGCTTACATCTGTAGTGCACGCTGGGACATGTGGTCCTGCAGAGAAAACATAAACAATTCCCCTTAGTAGGTTCAGTGCACCATAATTTTATTAAAAGCATTTATATTGTCCTTAGTAGGAACCAGAAAGTCGGGGCAATACAATCTTCATCTTCGGCTCACTGTGCTGATCTCAGCTCGGATACAGTTCCAACCGCAGCCTCTCTTGATTTAGAGATGGCGCACTCCTCCACAGTGTATCTTTTCTAACAGATGCCCTTAAGCTGTGAGGAGACACTTGACAGCTTGCCATATATACTCAACCATCCCTAAATATACCCTTGCCACCCAATACTCCTATCCACCATAAACACTAAAAATACCCTACCCACCCTAAAATACTCTTGCCGCCCAAATACCACTACCCACCCTAAAAATACCCTTGCCCCCAAAATACCCTAAACTCTAAAAAAATACCTTTGCCCACCCTAAACTCGCCCTTGCCATCCAAATACCCTAAGCCCTAAAAATACCCTTCTCACCCAAATACCCATACCCACGTACACCCTAAAAAAGTCCTTGCCACCCTGTACCCTTACCTATCCTGAACCCTAAAATTACCCTTGCCACCAAAATACCTGTTCCTACCCTAAAAATACCCTTACCACCCTAGTACCCTAGCACACCCTAAATCCTAAAAACACCCTTACCACCCAAATACCTTTAGCCATGTTAAGCCCTAAATGCCCTTACCCACCTACACCCTAAAAACATCCTTGCCACCCAAATAGCCTAGCACACCCTAAATCCTAAAAATACCCTTGCCACCCAAATACCCCTAGCCACCATAAAAATACTCTTCTCATCCAAATTCTTTCACCCACCCTAAAACTACCCTTGCCACCCAATCTAAACGAATAAATAAAATAGATATAAATCGAGTTTACCTTTACCCACCCTAAACCCCAAAAATACCCTTGCCACCCAAATACCCTTACCCACCCTAAACCCTAAAATACGTTTGCCACCCAAATAACTCACCTGAGCCCACCAACACTCATGAGCGTGCGCTGCAGTATCATGAATGTGAGCTCACATTGGTAATTCCAAATACTCCAAAAGAAAAGGACCAGCACTCACTTTGTACAAGAAAAGCTCTTTATTTAAAGAACAAGAAACAGACTAGTTTCGGCTGTGTGCCTTTGTCAATCAATATCTCCCTCTCCTTCTCCCTCTCCCTCTCTCTCCCCCCTCTCCTCCTCTCCCCCTCTCTCCCTCTCCCCCTCTCCTTCTCTCTCTATCTCTCTCCCCCTCCCTCCCTCCCTCTCTCTCACCCCCCCTCCCCTCCATCCTATTGGTGATAGGTAGTTATAGTTGGGAACACATTTTCATATAGACGAATAATAATAACCGCGGTGCCATTTGACGAATTTTAACGAAATTTTCAAAACCAGTACGCCAGTTAGTTAAGCTGCTGTTTGGAAAGTTTCAGTGTGACTTGTCAAGCGGAGGCTAAGAAAAAAGGGACGCTTTTTCCCCATGAAATATCTCTGGGCATTTTGCAGTTTTTGGACATGACTACTCCCCAAACTGCTGAAAGGATTTACACCAAATTTGGCAGAAAGTTAGAAATTCAGCAGTTATAGTTAATCGTATCTGAAGAAATGTTAACTCGTGCTGTTAAGTAACTTTACAAATGTTGCACAAACAATTAATGGATGGAATGCTGAACAAATCACTCATTCATTCCCAGTCAAGAGATCTGGGTTAAATCCATCATTCTTTTGCTCACCATGCCACCCCAGTTTGGACCTAGCTATATGAAAATCAGTCTTGACCCTGCTCCTTATGGGAACAGTTCAGCCTGAAATGCCAAGCCAGGTCCTCCCTGGCCCGTAACAAGCATCTTAGGGCCGCTTTTGGGGTATCACCCCTCATCAGCCCGGCTTGCTTGAATCCAGTGGCAAGCGAGCAAAGGACCCACGTCTGGGCAACCCTATCCCACTTAGGGTGAAAAATGCTGCACAAACAAATGCTGGGTGGAATGCTGAACAAATCAAACATCCGGGGAACAATGGGGGGAAAAAAAGAATACACATGTTCACACATCAAATCCCCATCCCTAGCGGAGGTTGGCTTCATGTGGGGAGTTGGGCCAGGCCCTGCGGCCGTGTGCGTTTGTTGGATTAACAATATATTACTTTACGTTAGAAAAGCCATAGAAAGCCACTGAACATCCAAAGATTACAGGGACTTTATAGTTAGTTTTGCGCTCTACCCACACAAAACCATAGAAATTCAGCAGTTGTAGTTCTACTTATCTGAAGAAACATGACTCGTGCAGTTAAGTAACTGTAGGCCACAAGTTGTAGTTATACTTACGTTAGAAAACTATAACTGCCTAATTTCTATGGATTTGTAAGGGTAAAACGTGAACCTAACTATAACGTCCCTGTAACCTTTTTTTCCCCTCAATGATATTGATGTGTATACAAACACACACACACACACACACACACTTACCTGCGAAATACTAACATTTTCGTTGTAAAAGCATGCGTGGTAAATTGATATGCCTGGTAAATATTTGCGTAGTAATGGCTGTGTTATAAATGCAGTTTCCCAATCCAACATTAAACAGTTTCCTTCTAGCTATTACTGTGGGCCTTTTGATTTCCAACGAAGCTGTGTGCACACAAGAACTTTCTTCAAGTTACAGTCTTAAAACTCTTTCCAAGGTGTCTCTGGCATTTTATGATAAACGCTCCTGCAATACGGATGTTTTTTTTTTGTTTTTTGTTGTGACTAAGGTTTCCCCCCCCTTCTGGCTTTAGGTGGGTCAGATTCATGGTGGGCTGATGGGGGTGATCCAGCGAGCCATGGTGAAGGCCTGTCCCCATGTTTGGTTTGAACGTTCCGAAGTGAAAGATCGCCATCTTGTGGCCAAAAGGTAACGGAGCCAACTAAACGCCAGTCTTCCTGAGACTTTTTTCATGGTTGTGCAGCCTATGTTGGGTAGATAGCAGCATAATCAGAGATGCAAGTGCATAGCTTAGACTCTTTACTTCCAAGGGCTGTGTGAAAATGGTGTGTTTTTCCTTTTATGTAAATATTTGAAATTCGTCAAGTTATGTGAAACTACACGAAATACAAACAAGGTATTTAATGCTATGTTTAATATAAAATACACAACACATGCATCCATTTAATGCTTTAAAAAGTGCCATAAAAAGTGCTGCGAACAGCAGTCCCTCATTTTCTGGTCCTTTGCATTTTCCCTTGCTCCTGTGATAAACATTTTACTCACAATGCAAATTCACTTAATTCAGGAAACTCTATAAATTACACAATATTATGCTGGCGTAGCAGAAATTTTGCCTCTACCTACTTCAGACCACCAACTCTAACGATAGTGGGGTGCTTGCACTGCACCCGTCATGTCCTACTGTTAAATAGCAGCCAAGGTTTTACATCACTGCTTCTGCCAGATCTCTACTCTGATCATCTCTTCCTCCTTAATTTCCCAGGTTTTTTCAACACTCGCTTACGCAAAACACTTATAAAACCCTCAGTGAAGCTTCTGGGGCTTTAAAATCAAACCATGGTTGATGGTTGTGCAGAATATTAGGCACTTGCGTTGTCCTTTATTCAGTTCTCGTGGTCAGCAGGTGGGTGACCTAGCAGCAAAAATCTAGTGATTCTGGTGATGCTATTGATCTTGCTTTGCCAAGTAGTTGACGTTTGTTTTTCAGAGGCATATATCTGGGCGGCTCATCCAGCTGTGTTCCTCCCTTTACTCTCTGCAGGTTGACTGATCACGTCCAAGACAAAAGCAAACTGCCCATCCTTATCTTTCCAGAAGGTAAGGGGTGTATAATAAAATCCATTTTCCAATGTCCACAACCTGAGAAAGGAGGTGCTGTGTTGTATTTTGGGGAGCAGTATTTTAGAGTTTCAAAGAGTGAATAAAGTTTGACTATACACTCTGGGCCTTAATGCCTGGAGCTGTTAAATAACTCAAAACTATATAAATGTGGACCCGGGAAGTGAGAGATGGTAAAAGAGAAAATGTTACTTGCACTTCGAAGAAGACTTTGACTCCGCCTATTACTAGAAATGCGCATGGGCGTCATCTCCATTGTTAGATTGTTTTGTGGCACCGCAGGTGAGGATCAAAATAGATCCTTGCAAAGGAATGAAGAAAGAATGACATCTAAAAACCACCTAGCGCTTCCGGGGATGAAGGGGGGGGGGGGGGGTGCATGTGAATCTTCAGAACTTCATGCAACAAACAGATGCTTACAAGGTAGGTAACATTTTCCGTTTGTAGCTGTAGATAAACCTGCTGTGCATAGACTGTAAAATAGTTCCCCGCTTTGCAGGGGCTAACTGGAGGGTATTGCAGAGGACTGGGAAGGTGTACGGACTACAGTCTGGCCAGCATTTTGTTAGTGTGCTGGAACATCCATTCAGTAGTGCTTAGTGAAAGTGTGTAGAGTGGACCAGGTTGCTGCCTTGCAGATTTCAACTATAGGGATGTTACCTAATAAAAAAGCCATAGAGACCCCTTTATTGTGTGTTGGGTGGGGTCTGGGAGCGATTTGCAAAGATCCCTTGTCTTTTGCATGGCAGATCTGTATACAGTTGACCAACCACGGTCTGATTCCTGCTTTGGAGAGGGCATGGCCGTTGTGTATTTTTGAGAAGGAGTCAAAAAGCTGCTGTCATACGAAAGGCGTTTGTCCTGGCAGTGTAATACATAAGGGCCAATATTGACATCTGGTGTGTGGAGAGCTCTCTCTGCCACTTAATCTAGATTTGGGAAGAACACCAGTAGTCAATGGTTTGATTTTGCGAACAGTGTTGGGGTTCAACACTGGGGCAGGTTTTACCCTGGGTGGAATGACTCTTTTAAGACCTTCCAGGAAGACTTTAATGACTGGAACTTTGAATAGCGAAGTGTGTTCTCTTTTTTGAAGGTAAGCAGCAACTGCATCTAAATGACATTTGATGAAAGTGTAAGCGAAGCCCGAATTTTGAAAGTGAAGCAGACAACAGACGGGGTCCTGGACCTTGTCTGCTTGCTACCGTGAGAGGAACAGTAGTGCACAATCGTCTTCCATATGGCTGCATTGCAGGCTCGGGTTTTAGGTCTGCGTGCCTCCTTAAGGATGGACATTCACCCTGGAGGGAGGTTCAGGTAGCCAAATTCAGGACCCCAGCAGCGAAACTTCAAGATTGAGCTGCCTGGGATTTGGGTGGCTGATTATGCTTTGCCTAGGCGTGAGAACGTCCAGCTGGATGGTCAGCCCCTCGAGCACTAGGGATGGGTTGAGGAGGGTGGTGACCAAGGGCTGTCTGGACCATGTGGGAGCCACCAGAATGAGAGTGAGGATGTTTACCAAAGATTCCAAACCACAAACGGGAGAGGTGAAAATGGGTAGGGAAATATCGCAGGCCAGTTCACAGTGCTTTGTTCGTGGACTGTGGGTGTTGGTACCTGGATGCTTAAGCATTTTGCATTTCTGGCAGTGGCAAAGAAGGCTACGTCTGGGAAACCTCAAACCATGGAAGTATAGGAGTAGGACTTGGGGTTGGAGTGCCCACTTCTGGACTTGTTGCTGCGTCGTACTGAGTAGGGCTGCAAAGTCGTTTTCCACTACCGGTGAGTATTGTGCTAGTAGATTTACTCTGTGATGTAGTGGCTACTGCCATATGCCTTGTGCCAATGCCAACAATTGTGGTGAGTGTGTCCTCAATATTTCTGTTGGAAAATATGGCTGTGATGTCCGTGCGAATGAGGACCATTTTATGTTGAAGGTGACCGACGAATGCTTTGCCAACTGAATGGCCATTTATTTATTTATTTATTTATTTGTAAAGTTTTATATAGCGCGAACAAGATCTTTGCAGATATCAGAGCGCTTTACATAAACAGTAGGTAGGAGAACAAACTTTTTAAAACAGTGTAATATTCGGTAGGGAGTGAGTTGCAAAGTAGGGTAGTACTCGCACAAGAGTATGCACACTAATAACAATCAAGAAGCAATAATATTGAAGCCGTGCAATGACGATTCGAGTAAGATTATAGCACCCCAGAGGGTGAGTAAACACACTGTTGAGAACAGAATAATAGGCAGTAGTGAATGGATTGCAAGTTAGTAAGGCACTCAGGTCACAGTGTACAGCCCTAGTAAACAATCTGGAAACCAAATATTAAGGCATCCGTGCTATGATTTTGGTCCAGTAGCAGTCGTAGAAGAGACTAATATAGATAAGCAATCAGGTAGCCGGTAGACTAGGAGCCCTGTACTGTCATTGATCCAGTAGCAATAGGGTTCAGGTGAACTTAGCCATAAGGATGGCTTTTACCTCTTTCTTGAAAAGTACAGAGGAGGGGATAAGCCTAGTTTCTGGCGGGAGTGCATTCCAGATCCTGGGTGCCATTCCTGAGAAGGAGCGTTTGTATGTTTTTTCCTTCCGGAATCTGCGAGGTTTCAGGAGGAGATTCTTTGTGCTTCTGTTGGATCTCGAGCCTCCTGATATAGTCAGTTTGTGAGTGAGGTAGTTGGGTGACTTGTGGTGTACGGCCGAATGTGTCATACAGGCAATTTTCAGCTGAACTCTGGCTTCAAACGGCAGCCAGTTCAAGGCTTTTAGGTCCGGGGATATGTGCGAGTGTTTTCTTGAACCAGTGATGAGCCTTGCGGCCGCGTTCAAGGAGGCTCGTAGCGGCGCCGTTGTTGTTAGGGGGAGCCCGCTGAGAGCCACAATTCCGTAGTCTATGCGAGGAATGACTAGGGCTTGTACAACAGTTCGGAAGTCCTTGGGTAGTAGGAAGGGTTTGAGTTTTCTCAGCGTGTTGATTTGGAAGTTGGCACCCTTGGTTGCTTTGCTAATATGCTGCTGCATGTCGAGATTGGAGTCAAGTGTGATGCCAAGGGATTTCGCCGAGTCCACGATGGTGGGCTGGACATTTAGTGCGGTTAGATGATTGAGCCAGGTTTGGGTGATGGCCTTTTTCGCAGGAGGTGAGATCAGAAGGAACTCAGTTTTCAGAGCATTTGGTTTAAGGTGATTGTCGGCCAGCCATGCTTGAGTGTTTCTTAGTGTGGCATTCAAAAGTTTGATGTCTTCAGGGGATTGAAGTTTGAGGTAGAGCTGAGTGTCATCTGCGTACATATGGAAGTGTACATTTGATGCTTGAAGCAAGGTGGTGAGTGGTTCCATGACGAGGTTGAACAGTGTGGGGGATAGGGAGGAGCCTTGTGGGACGCCTAGTGTTACGGGCACAGGCGAGGACAATGCGTTGTTGATCTTGAACTTCTGAGACCGGTTGTGCAGAAAGGAAGTGAACCATTTGAGAACCGTCCCAGATATGCCCATTCTGTTGTTTAACAGCTCCAGTAGATTCTCGTGTTTGACCGTATCAAATGCGGAGGAGAGGTCAAGGAGGATGAGGAGGCAGGACTTGTTGTGATCAAGGATTTGGAGGGCGTCATCACCTCTAGGGCGCCATCACCTCTAGGTAGTTGATGTGCAGCTCCTCATGATAGAGTGGCCACATACACTGAACAGTCTGCTCCTGCAAATTCGCCTCCCACCATGTAAGGGAAGAGTTAGTTGGGATGGTCACTTGCAGAACTAGGTCGATAAAATTACGTCCGTGTAACAAATTGTTGCTGTTTCACTACTTAAGCAAGCAATGGGTGTGGCCCCAGATCTACTCTACATCTTCCCAGTGACCCTCGACTTGAGACCATTGTGCAGCTAGGCACTCTTATAAAGGGCGCATATGTGACCTGATATGGGGAACTATGGGAATACAAGAGGCCATCATGCCGAGAAGGTGCATAGCAGTTTGTTATTTGGCTATCTGGATGAATAGGGGGAGCAATAATTGGAAAGCTTGGACCCATGCAGGGCTGGCATAGGCTTTCCTGGTGACTGAGTTGAGCACTGCCCTTATGAAGGGCTGGATTCAAATGGGCTGGATATTGGATTTTCTGGTATTGATGGTGAATGCTATGCCATGTTGGAGGTCTATGGTGGTCTGGGTATCAGCTAAGCACTGCTGTTTGGTTGCTCTGTTAATCAGTTGTCCAAATAGAGAAACACTTAGATGGCGCCTCCTGAGATGAGTTGCCTCCACGGCAAGACACTCTGTGAATCCCTTGGAGGCCATTGCAACCCACAAGGGCAGCAATTTGAACTGGAAATGCTGGCCATTTACCACAAACGGAAGGTATAGGCGATGTGCAGGGTGGATCACGATGTGAAAGTTGGCGTCCTTCAGGTTTAAGGCAGTCACCTTGCTGTAGCAGAGGGAGGACATCCTGGATCATCACCATATGGAAGTGCTGTGACAGGATGAACTTGTTGAGGGTCCTGAGGTAGAGTAATGGCCTTATCGACCCATCCTTCTTAACAATGAGAAAGTAGAAGGAGAACACTCCCTTGCCACGCTGGTGTGACAGCACTGGGTGAATGGCTTCCTTTTGAATGAGTGCCTCTACTTCCTCTTGGAGGACGTGCTGGTGTTCAGAAATTAGGGTGTGTTTGCTTGGTGGGGTTGTGGTGAAGTCCTAGCAGTGACCCTGATCTACGATGGTGAGGGCCCTCTGATCTGAGGTGTCTACCACCCACCGTGGAAGAAACCCCTGTAGTTCTCCCCCGACATGTGTAGTGTGGTCCGGGGAAGTGTGAGCGAGTTGGTGTTTAGCGGGGTCGGCTGCTTTAGTGCCAACACCCTACCCTCTACCCTATGATTTGTTACCCCTCTAACCCTACCCCCCCCCCCTCCCCCTCCCAGCATGGCTCGGTGTAGGGGTTTGCTGCTCTGCTGCCTCTGGAAGGAGGTAGAGCCTTCAGATGAGGACATGGCACTTCCCCACTGTACTGGGTCCTGCGATAGGAGCTGCTGGGATATTGTGTCTGGAGCGCCCCATGGCCCTGGCTGTGTCTTTATTGACTTTCTGTCGGGCATCTGGTCAATGTACAGTCTGAAGAGGTGTTCCCCATCGAAGGGCAGGTTGAGCAGGAGCTGTTGTAATTTTGGCTTAAATACAGAGATGCGTAATGAGGCATGGCGACAGATCGGTAAGCTCAAGTTGATTTCGTGCCTTACAGCATCTGCACCAGCAAGTAGTTGTGATGGGAATAATTTTTCATTCTGCGACAAGGTCATGGCCTGATTTCCAATACCTTCCCTGGAGGTATTGGATGGGCTCCCCCATTTCATTGCAGGGGGCCCAGTTGTACCTGGAGAGCAGTCCGATTGAATTGGTGATACACCAATGGGTGGCTTATTGGGCGGCGACACGTTTACTTGCTGCGTCAATCTTCTTGTCCGGGTGTGGCGCGTCACTGGTACCCTGAACATTGGTACGCTTACGGCCTATGTGCACTACCAGGGAGTCTTGGGAAAGCTTACCTCTGATGTAAGGAGTCACCACCTTGGCTTTGAGCGGTTCCTTGAATGTCTCAGGAGCAGACTTCAGCATGCTTGTAGGTATGGCAAAAATTGGAGGGAGCGCTGTGTGCAGGAGAGCTTTTACACCAGGAAATTCTTGTCCTCTTGGACCATGTGCAAGTCCACTTTGTGAAAGGTTAAAGTGCGAGCAAAGAGTATATTGAATTAGATTGTACCTTCAAAGAACGGCTAACAGCCCTCCTGCACTCACTGTGTCCTACAGCAGTCCAGTCTCCGAATTTTATTTTCTATGGGATCAATAGGAATTGCGGGTCTTCATTTGGGCCTTATTTTTACTAACAGTTGTTCCCCTTTGTGGAGCAACTGGGGACCAGCTTCTGCTTTAAGCTTTGAGGAGAAATTTTTTAATTGAAAAACAATTAATCTGTTTAAGGAACTGTGCTAAGTGTGGCAATTAAAGGCCAGTGAGGCTGGACACTCTAAATGTCTTTAATGTGTATCTGAACACCATAATATAAAGCAAGGCAATAGCTAGAAAATTGAAATACCTCGCTCCCCATCATAAGCCCTACCTCTATTCAAACTGAGCATTTAAGGCTAGCAAATTTGACTCTCCTTAGAGTTCACTTTTGGCTTGTCAGGTGTGTCGTCACGATCTTTCAGATGCATTTTGGTACTAGGTGCTCAGCTTAAATAACAGGCATCCTTGCTCTCCTCTGGATGACTGGTTGGAAAGTCAAGCATTTGAAAGGAACAATGCATGGCTGTTAGTTTTCTATGACTTGGTTGTATACATTGTATGGGTCATCATTGATTTTAAAAAAACAAAGCAAGTTTTCTCTTCTCCAGAGGGAGAAAAAGTGTTGTTTCTCAAGATTTGTATGCCAATTGTGTAATATACTGTACACCATGGCTTCCTCCATCTTTCTCATTTCTCATATTAAACTTCGGATGAGAAGAAAAAGAATGCCTGTATTGACTCTTCTCAATCTCATGGTTCTAAGATGACCGCATTTTCATCACATAGTGTCCAAGATGCCTTGCAGTGGTGCTACAGAGAACCAAGGTCACAAAGTTTGCCTTTTCAGGAGCATGATTGGGAAATGGTCATTTCTGAATCATCCTTTCAGGCCCAGGGAGCCATCCAGAGCAGTAGTACATTCTTAATTTCTTGGTCCTCGGCCAAAAAGATGTTACACATAAACATGCTGGAAATCTGAATAGTCCTTCCTGCTGTAAAGGTTGTTTCCTCGTTATTCCTTTAATTCAATAGAAAGACTTCGACCCAGATATACAATACAATAATGTATTCTATCAGGAATTGGAGAGGAACGAGATCTAGACAGCTAGCTCAAACACACACTTATGAACTACTTCATGCATTCCAAGGGAGCCACTCTTCACTTCAACGCCCTAGGACAAGCATGAATTGTTTTTGCAATCTGACATGCTGAATGCTGCCTTCACAAATTGTACTGTTCGCTGCAGCAGAGGATGCAAAACGCAGAGACTTCACATCCACGATTCTGGAAAATGTTGAATTAATTTCCTGTCATGGCAGTTTCATTATGGTATTCCTTCCGAGTTCAGGATAATGTAGAAGTTGAACCAGTTCATAACTAGGTGGATTTTGAATACCTCCATGTGACCTTGCCCAAGCTGGTACCTGGATCCCCTGCAGACATCAGGTTGGAGTGGTGCAGATCGGACCACCTCTCCAGGATATTAGACTATATGGCGAGATTTCCTACATTGCTGAATTTGGCATCATGACACCTGCAGCCCTCATAGACACCTAGGCTTTCCACCAGACTGTATGCAGATCCTACATGACTCACTAATGTGGAGGGGAAATAAAGAGATTAGGGCCTTCGTACCAACTTCCTCCAAATGCTTGTAGTTTTGCATTTTTGGCCACCAGTAGCAGCTTGTCTAAAAAGAGCAACTAAGAACACGAGGGGGGGTGATGTAGAGCTAGTTGTTTAAAACTGCTGTAGTGTTGACACATTTCCATGTATAGCCTAGACCCATTGCTGAAGATAAACCAAGACATTAGGTAAGGAGTAAATCTGCCCCAAGATTGGCTAGATTTGTATTCCACA
This sequence comes from Lissotriton vulgaris, assembly GCF_964263255.1. NCBI lineage: Eukaryota > Metazoa > Chordata > Amphibia > Caudata > Salamandridae > Lissotriton > Lissotriton vulgaris. The sequence continues at coordinate 545,107,710 of NC_141699.1, read as the reverse complement.
AATAGACTTTGTAACAATCCCAATGGCCGGAGTCTGAACAAACTCCGGAAATGTGTGGGTAAAAGGTCATTAGAATAGAAAAGTTTTGCTCCTATGGGGCCTGAGCTAATATCAACTAAGCTTAATAAAAAATAACCCATGGTGACTCCTCAAAACGGACTTTGATTGTATCACAATTAACCACTTTGTTCACTTGGATACATTGGATCCAGATACACTCCTAGGGTCTTCACTCTAGTAAGTTGTTTGTTCAGCTAAAAAGTAAGGATAACATTACTATTAACGGGCATTGTTTTGTGAAGTAGCACAATCTCTCAATGTGCCAGTCTGTGTCTTAAACCATAATGGCTGATCTTGCTTGATAAGGCCGTGGGGAGATGAGACTGAGAGCACTTACTTACTCTGGCCTCTGTAGGTCATACAGTGCCATTGCCGGATGCCCTGTTCGCTCAAGTCGCTTTACCACAGTAGGCTCATATTCTTCATGACACTTTAATTGCAAGTCACGCTCACCTGTCAATCTGTAAGTCAAATTATAATATGTTGATACTGAAGCACAAGTCAAAATATTGTGTAAAATAGTTGCATTGATCAGTTTTTCTTAAGTGGCTATTATAAACTGGTCGTGTTTTTATTGAAAGCAAAGCAGACGAAGACCCACAAGTCTTCATTCATAGTTCATGGGTTGCGTTTTTGAACAGTCCTGCTAATCTTGTTAGACGTCCAGCTATTGAGTTGCACTAGTAGCCTAAGTTTGTTTTATCTAGTTGCAACTTTTTCAAGGCTTCATATGATCTGTAAGGGAGAAGACCAGCATCATCTAATACTGGAAAGCCCCACCTCTTATAAAGTCAAAAATTAAATGTGTCTGTATATCCGTCCCAACAAAATGGGAAGTTGTCTCCAGATTGTAGGGTAGCGTGGTTTATTAGGACGTTAACTCGAATGAAGTAGTGATTGGGAACACAGGTCGAAGCTATAGTAATCTCCTATTATAGTCGCCGTCTATCAGTGGCCAGAAGGTCGTTGTGCCATATAGTTAAGTGGAGGTTAGGATAAGCCTGTTAACTGAGGTGTCTGTCTTATCTGTCCGATGAACAGACACTGCTTCATTTGAGCTACCGTCCTAATTAGACAAGCTACCCTATACTCTTGGGAGAGCTCCCCATTTTGTTGACACAGATATACAATCGAGTTTTCGTTTTTGGATTTGTTAGAGGAGGGGCTTTCCATTGTCACGGTCGAACATATCCCTTATGGATAAGTTGCATATAGACAATACACGTGACAGCTGCTAAAGCAGTTCAATTAAGCTGTCGAACAAAATTTAAGGGACTGTTCAAAACTGCAACACGTGAACTATGAATTAAGAATTTGTGAGACTTTGCTATGTTTTCAGTAAAAACACATCCAGTTTATAATATCTACTTACGGACTGATCAATGTAACTATTTTGCACAGTATTTTGACGTGTGTTTTCGGTAACAACACATCAGAAATCAGCTTTGCGGATTTTCTAATTCAGCCCCAGATCGTCACCTCTTTCACTTCCAATACCAGCTGTAGGTAACCCTCTCCTTTGTACCCTAGAGCAACAGTTGTATAGAGATCGATTCAGAGATCACTAGAATGCGCACATAATCAAGTCCTAAAAGCACAGAGGGAAGTGAGAGCTTTCAGCTGAACTTGTTGTCTTAAGCATACGGGTGGGGGGGCGTTTGGTTCATCAGACCTTAGGACACCCTACACACCGATGAGGGTGGTTTTTTCTTCTTCAGAATTTATATTAAAAGGAGTCATGAAGGAAGCAAATCATTCTAATTTGTCTTTTGCACTTTCCCAAGGTACCTGCATCAATAACACCTCTGTGATGATGTTCAAGAAGGGAAGCTTTGAAATAGGAACCACAGTTTACCCTGTTGCCATCAAGGTAAGGCCTCAGGAGAGAGTGTACTCTTCGTAGTAGAGGAAGGACCCCATAGTGTGTACATACTTTGTCTTGAAGGGAGACATGATTTTGCACAAGCTTAGTTCCAAGGGAAAGCAACACGTTATTTGTACATGATTAATTCTGTAGGACACACTTGTACATGCATTGCAGGGGATTAGAGGTGCATATTACCCACACATGCCTTAAACTGAAGAAGCAGTTGTTGCCTGCACATACTTAAAACTAGAGTAGAAGGAAACATTGCTGGCATGCACCTAGTGTTGGAGGAGAGACACAATACTCATGCAACCAATCATGTGTGCAGCAGCAGATGCTTGCCATAACACACAGCACTGAACGAGGTACAATTCACATTTCTTAAACTGAAGAAGGGGCACATCTTACATGTACTGCCAAGCACTAGAGGATAAAGCCATGCGTTTACCTTCACATGCCTAGCACTGGAGGTGAGGCGCAATTTGCCTGCAGTCACTTAGCACTGAAGACAACTCACATTGCCTGCACTCACCTAGCTAGCACTGCAGGACATATGCATATTACCTTCACACAACTAGAAGTGGCAGAGAGGTGCACATTCATGGCATACACTTGTGGGGCTGAAAAAGAGGCGTACATTGCTTGTATTTGCCTTATACACTGGAGAAAAGGTATAGATGACTGGACTATAGGTTATTGTGGGCGGAGCACTTGTCAGTTTCCCATGTATGGGATTGTATTGAAGGCAGTCACTGCCTGGACTTCTCAAGTACTTTGCGGGGGCACTGAGGGTTAAATCTACTAGTGCATGTTTTACTTTTCGTGATTGTTAGCTGCAATCTTATCTTCCCATAGTGGATGAATGCGTCTTTCCTGATAAGTATCTACTGTTGCTTCCACAGTATGACCCACGATTTGGAGACGCTTTCTGGAATAGCAGCAAGTACGGGATGGTGAACTACCTGCTCAGGATGATGACGAGCTGGGCCATTGTGTGCAGCGTGTGGTACCTTCCCCCCATGAATAGAGAGGTAGGTGCCATAACTTGGCAGCTTTGAGGAAGAGTGGTTCCAGGAGTTTTAAGACTAAAAAATAATCTTATATCCTGTATTTAAAGAAAAGTTCTTGTATGGCCTGCATGGGTGGGGGTGAGCCGCTAGACCTGAGAAAGTACATGACTTGTCTGTCCACTGATGGGGAGGAGAAAAGACTTGGTCATTCATTGCACGAGGGAAACAAACAAAAAGCTCTAATTCCCATGAGAGCGCATGCCATTCCATACCCAGACAATGGTGAGGGCAAGGCAAGAAGCCACTAGGTTTCTGGGGTTGGAAGACAAACTAACAGACAGGCCCTCTATGGGACTGTGGCCTCCTGCGTGAAGTTCGTGGCCTGAAGGGATTCTTCAAATGGGAACTGAAAGTTATTGAACACCTGGGGGGTGTTTGATGAGGGCAAGCATTAATCACATTCGAGGTCCTACAGCAAGAAAATAAGTTGGCTGAATTGAAACATTTTAAATATTTGCAGTTGGGTCCTGCGCTAAGGCGCCACAAACTGGAGGGGGAGCAATTCCCAGAATCAACTCCTGTGGAAGATCGGCTCCTTCTTGATCCTGTGATGGATAGGGCGCTGTCATTAATCTACCAGAAACTGATGAACAATTCCCTTGACCCCCTGCTGAAGCTGCAGGAAGTGTGGGATGGAGATCTTGGACTTATAGAAGAGGAGGATCGGGTAGATTCTGTACAGAGCCCCGGGGAGCTGGCCTTATGGGCCCGGTTCCGTCGAATCCAGTTGCAAATACTCAGTAGATTATGCTATTCAAGAATGCTTTTGCATCGCCTTGGGTAGTGTGGCAACGCCCCATGTGCGGTGGGGTCCTTTTTACATGTATTCTGGGAATGTCCAGAAATATAATACTATTGGAAAGGTGTGATACAAATCATGACCAGAATGACTGGACTCAGTGTACCGCTGACTGCCAGTTGGCACCTGTTATGTATAACTGACGAAGAGGAGTGGCCTAAATACCCCCAAAATATGGCTTGCATTGGCCTCTGGAATCGCTAAAAGGAATATAGCTCATGCCTGGGGATAGAGCAGGCCTCCGCGGATTACAGATTGGGAATCTGATTTATACTGGTGCCAAAGGGCTCAACATGTGATGTATCAGAGCCGTAGCTGCCCACAAAATGGGAGAAGGTCTGAGATAATTGGCGCAGATACAGGGAATAGTAGAGGCCGTTGGGAATCAGTTGACCGGTGCTTTGGGTATAGACCTGGGGATACTACAGAACCTGTGTCCTAGTATATGGATTACAGCTGTTTGCACATTTCTTATTTCAATGTATCCTAATGGTCATGCTGACTGCACCATAACATTTTCTTTTGCAATATATATTCTACATATGATAATGCACTTATGCGTAATGTACACTGAGCAACTGTTCTATAAAAAGACTTTCAAAAAAAGAAAAACTCAAATTCCCAGGTAGCAGGAAGGGTATATTTGAGATAGGCCCATCTTAGTGACGGAAAGAAAGTACTGCACTATTCTTTGAAATGGGAGTAGCATAGGACCTCAAATCCTCTGAGATGATCAGGAAGAGACTGGTGATAGCAAAGGGATTGGCTATCCATTCTGTTGGGTAAAAGATGTGGGAAATCATAAAGGGAGAGGTACAGACCCCCACGATCCGCTATGATGTAGGAAGAGGATAGATGAGTCTCTTTCCACTTATTGCAATATTGAAACACTTGTCAGGAGTTCAACAATATGACTCAGAGTCCACTTCCCTGTTTCTCAATTCACAGGAGGGTGAAGACGCCGTCCATTTTGCTAACAGGGTGAAGTCGGCTATCGCACGGCAGGGTGGCCTTGTGGACCTTTTGTGGTAAGTACCAAACCATGTTTATTTCTACTCATTACTTTGAATTCTTCTGTCCTTATTTTGGGTGCCTGTATCAATCACACTCTGTTAGCATCATCATTTTCCCCAGCCAGATGTATGAAATTATTCCACTTAATTGACTGTCACCCCATGATAAAGCCCATCTTAAACTTAACAAACCAGGATGATCTCTCATTTAGTCTCATAGTCATCTGTTATCCCAGTGAAAGCTGTATGAACTGGTGTGAGAACCCTTTTTAGGTCTTGCACCTGCGACACAGGGCGAAAGCCCTGTCGCAGCGAGACCCTATTGCCGTCGCCTCTGCTTACAAGGAGGCAAGAGGAGACAACAGCTGTGCACGCGCAGCATGCCTGAATCGGATCAGGTCGCGCGCGTGAACACGCGCTCCGATTCGGGCATGCTGTTCCCCGTCACAATGGAGCGCGCACGCAGACAGACACATGCGCGCACATGCATACACAGACACACGAGCACACACCCATACACAGACACACAAGCACACACACGCCGCCCCCCCTCCCCCGACAAGCATGTTCTGAACGCGTAGACACACACACGCATTACCTGGTATACGCGGGGCTTCCCTCACTTATGGGAGCCCCGCACTTGCATCGACGGCCTCATCCGATGCCATTTCTGCCCCTGGGCTTCTTCTGCAGCCACAGCGGGGCTCTTCCCTTAGGCATGGGAGCCCCGCAGTGGTATCCGCTGGTCTTCACGCGGGCCCCCTCCTGGGACCCGGGACTTCCGCTTTGGCGCCGGGGCTCGCTCCTCACAACGAAAGTGGAATAACGCGCATGCGCGGACAGCCCAGCCCTCCCCACAACTGTCCCGGAGCGTGTCGGTTCCTGGAAGAGCACAGTGGTGAGTAGCGTGCCACGGGCGCGATCACTTGCGGTTTCGTGGTACAAATTTTTTTTTTGCTTTATGGCGCAGCACTGTGGTCTCTCGCGCTGCTCAGGCACATCACAGTGCGAAACTCTAGGCACCAAACATATCAGTGGCGTTCACTAATTTCCAAGTCAACAGACGGCATGGCAAGCCTGTGCCAGCCAGCTCACGGAGCCCCGTGTTCTTTCCATTTACAGCTCCATGTGTGTAGCAGTATTTCATTACATTCATGTTTCCATTCAACAAACCCGATATGTTTGTATGCAATAGTGCAAACAAATGCATACTGTGTTCTTAGTACAATTTCATTAACTGTGGCATGACATGATTATCTTATTTTCGAAAACCGCTTGCAATAACAGGTTTATTGGTGGTCAGTTTTAGCACAAACCTAATATACTGATTAAACGTCATATTCGCACTGATCTGAATTTTACCTTAATCCAACGAAAGTGCCACATTTTTACTTGTTCAAAGTCACCTTTCTCAACTAAATTTTGTCTATGAGGCTGCGTGTTACCTTGAGCAGTCGAAAGCGACTATTCACCCCATTCATAAACTGTATAGAGCACACAAGGTAGCAGGGTGTGCAGATTAAAAACTCAAAAACCTAAACGCAAAATGTACAGTCAGAGAAAAGGAAATAAAAATGCAAATAGGACAAAATACAATTTCAAAATATTTACAAAAAAAGCAAAAGGCAGGCATGCCCCACAAATGGGGTTGAAAAATATGCTGGTGGGCAGGGTTGGACTCCAAGTGATAGGTGTGCGTGACCGGAAGTAGTCACGGCGGATGTTTCACTTCAATTATTAGACTCACAGGTGGTAGGTGGTCATTGTTACTTGCACAGGATGAAAAAGAAGTGTGTGTAGGAGCAGGGCACAGAAGGAGTCTAGTAGAGATGATTTCCTGTGGAGCGAGAGGGTCCCTCAGGTGAGGGGCAGCGGTGAATAAGAGATTCTGTTGGAAGTGGGAAGTGCCACTGAATGTGAGGTAGCTGCCGGGAGTGTGACAGAGACCAGTGAATGGGACTGGACAGGATAGCCCTGAGAGGAAACAACACTCTTGTGGGGAAAAGGATGTAGAATACCAGAGGTAGATACTGGGGCATTGGTTGGGCAGAGGTCACTTCTTGGATAAGGATACTGCACTAGATGAGAGAAGGAGGGTAGAGACTCTCTCTGCAGATAGAACAAGGAAGAACAGGCATTGGCATAGCCACTAGGTCTTGCCTTTGGGAGCTTATAAGTGTTCAGGTATAGCTAATGACTTTGCGTATGTTTTTAAGCTGTGGTGTGCATAGGTTTGTAGCATGCTGAAATGGTATATTAAATTAGACATGTGCGCATGCCGACTTTTGAAGAACCTGCCGTAGCGGAATAAGGGGGGTGATTGCTGAGCTCTGTGCCCATCCAGTCACTGGCCCCTCTGCTGAGACTGTTAAAATTTAGTCTGTCTTCCAATGGAGCTTTTTGTGAAGCGCACCTCGAGTCCCCAGAGCTCCCAACTCTTTGATTTTCACGCAGACCACCGACTATGATTAAAAGGAAAGCATTAACATTTCTAAAAAGTAACAACCACATTACAAGAGGTGGCATGTTTCCTATGAGGAGCAGGCCTGCTTCTGGAGATCTCAACATGAGAGCAGAGGTGGGTGAAGGAAGACTCCGTAGTGACGTTTGAAGACGTGTTGAACTGAAGGAGTTAAGAACGCAAAAAACAATGGCACAACTGAAGTTATGGATTCGAAAACAGGAAGTGTATTAAAAAAAAACAGATACAGAAACATGGAGGAAAAGAATCGAGAAAGCGTTAGTAAAGCTGGAGACACGAGAACAGAAATGCGTAGGGTGAAAGGGCATTCCTTGTAGGGTGGGCAGTGGCATAAAGTGAACAGCTGCTTGTCGAGCGCCCCCTGATGTAGAGAACCTGAGACCAACTGTTTGATTGTCACCTCAGTCAAAGCAATGACGGCCACAGAACATAGGAAACAAGATTACTTTTTTCACCTGATGGGTTTGTCGTGGTAAAGCTTTCTGTTGGATTAAACGCAGTAGAATCTCAAAGTGTTGTAGGATAGAGAAGAACGAGTTTAAGCAATTGGCATTGTTACTGACAATGCCTTTTATTTATGTTTTAAAAGCGAAAACAAAACTAAAAGGCATTGTTATTTGCAATGTCAATAGCTCAAACTCTGGTAAATGCGAGACCTTTTGCTTTGCAAATGCTTTTTAAAATTATTTTTTAGCTTTGTTGGCTTTTAACTTAAATGCACTAATCCTAGAAACAGGAGGCTGAATAAAGGAATCTGGCCACCGGATGTTGATGGTGCTAGGGTGGCTTCCGCAGACCTACACTGGCTAATTATGATGGCTAGCTAGTAGATGCCAGATGGGCCTACCAAATGGCTGACATGCCTGTCCAGAGCATCCACCAGAAGCGACCATTCAGTGCTAGAGTTAGTCACCAAATAAATGATCAAGACAACAAATGTCAGTGCACACTTTTCCACCAGGCACACACACCACCAGCCGTCAGTGCGCGATTTGCCACCCGGCGCACACACCACCAGCCGGCAGCGCACACACCACCACCCGGCAGCGCACACTTCCACCAGGCACACACACCACCAGCCATCAGTGCACAATTTCTACAGGCACACACACCACCAGCCATCAGTGCACGCATCAATTGTTAACGCATCCACAATTAACTATTGTAGCAATCATGTCAGTGCACGCTTTTCCACCTGGCACACACACCACCAGCCTTCAGTGCATGCTTCCAGGCACACACAGCACCTGCCTGCAGTGCACTCGTTGCCACCATGCACACACACCATCAGCCGTCAGTGCACGCTTTCAACAGGCACACACACACCACCAGCCATATATATATATATATATATATATATATTTTTATTTGTATATGATTAATTAAAATCTTTACAAAAGTATAAAAGCCATATGACATTAAAGAGTGATTTAACTTTTTTTTTAAATGCAACAATTACTGTGGTCAATTAAAGGTTGTTACTAAGTCCCAATGAGTCTTTCAAGTGTGATTGAGTCTTTCCTTTGTTAGGTCAAAGAACTTCACAACCTGGCAGTTCAGTTTGATGTTGCTGGTGGTGAAACACAGTTTAGCTGCCTGCCTACAGGTCCGAACAGCATGTGCTCTAAAAAATGGTAGCAGCAGGTTGTGCCTCAGATCCCTTAATCTCGGGCATATGCATATCACGTGGACAATGTCCTCCTTGCCAGATTTGCACAGGCGACACAAGTCCGAAGAATGAGATCTCTCCCATGGAGGCAGGTGCGGTAATATCGGGATAGCCCCAAGGCGCAGTTTTAGAAACTTTTCTTTAACTTTTATTTTCATCCCGATGTTAAGATAGGCTTGTGGCCGTATTTTACCGTAATCTCCCACCGTTAATCATCCGTGCGCTCTGTTGGCTATATCTTTCTTGTCTTCTATTGCTGAGATTATCCGAGCAGACTTATTGGCCAATTTTTTGAAGGACTGAAGGTCTATGGCTGTTTCCCAAATGTCAGATAAACCTAGCACTTCAAGAGATCCAAATAAGTAGTCCCTAGGCAGTGAAGTGCGACATCTGAGTAGCTCTTCCCAGACGCTGGCATTTAGGGAGTCGGAGTCAGAATCGCGGATCTTGCGCCAGTTAGCTACATATGCACTCCGTCTTTCTAGTGCTTGTTTGACAAGCCCAAATTCTAAACGAATTTGGGCCGGAGAAACATATTTGGGGAGGTTAAAAATGCCCTGTAGAGTTGGCTATAACTGTATCCAACAGTGCAGCGTCCTTCCCATGCAGAGATTCACTCCCGTAGGTGAGCGTTGGTTGAAGTTTCGCTCGGAGGATTTCAAGGAAGGGTTTGAGGGGGAGGTCAGGGAGTTTGGGCTTTAATGATTTTAGAGCAAGGTAGGTCATTGTTGCCTTCACCACCAGCCATCAGTGCACACTTTCACCAGGCATACACACCACCGGCCGTCAGTGCACACTTTCACCAGGCACAGACACCATCAGTCGTCAGAGCACGCTTTCACCGGGCATAAACATCACCAGCCGTCAGTGCACGCCTCCACCAGGCACACACCACCAGACGTCAGTGCACGCTTTTACAAGGCACACACACACCACCAGCCGTCAGTGCACACTTTCACCAGGCATACACACACCACCAGCCGTCAGTGCACACTTTCACCTGGCACACAGCACCAGCCGTTGGTGCACGCTTTCACCAGGCACACACGCCACCAGCCGTCAGTGCACGCTTCCACCAGGCACACACACCAGCCTGCAGTGCACACTAACCCCAGGCACACACATCACCAGCCATCAATGCACAATACCTACAGGTACACACACCACCAGCCATCAGTGCACACATCAATTGTTAACGCATCCACAATTTATTGTAGCAATTGCAGTATGGCGCACTTTACTATTAAACATTCATCTAAAGCACAGCATGCCACCATTGCTACAAAAATAAATACACTTTTTTTTGGTCTACAATTTATAGACTTTTGTTGCAATTGGTGTTGCAATATTTTGCAATGCCAATGCCTCAAACTTAATTAATGCGAGACCTATTGCATTGCAAATGCTTGTTTGTCTTTCCAGGCATTGATGAGATATAAAAAACAAACTTCTTTAGTGTGTCTCTGCACATCCTGTCAGCGTGTGTGTATTGATGAATCAAAGGTTTTAGTTTTTCTTCCTTTAAAAAAAAAAATATCATCCTTTAAAAGTGACGGAAAGAGACTAAGCACCGCTTTGAAGCATGAATACTTTTCTGAATTCACATGCTGGGCATCTATTCCACCATCTAGTGGTTGGGTCCGCCAATAGTTTCTTGTCTGTCTCCTCTTCAGCGTTTATTTTATTTATTTATTTTGAAAGTTTTATATAGCGCGAACAGGATCTTTGCAGATATCAGAGCGCTTTACACGGCTGGGAATGCCAGCAATAGAGTGGGGTTACACATAAGTAGTACAGCAAATAAATAGTACAAGTATAACAGTTAAATGTGTGCATAGATAGTCAGTGGCATCAATCATACAGGTAAGATACATATTCATAGAGTTCGAACAGCGAATTAAATGTGTGCGTAGATAGTTAGTAGCGACAATAATTCAGGTGAAATACATAATTGCGGTGTTACTCCAACACAAAATGGCTCGAGGTGAAATACATAGTCATAGAGATCGAACAAAGTAATACAGGTCAGAGTAGGGTCTTTCCAAATCCAAGCTAATAGGTCAAGTGTATTTGGCCATAAAAATAGCTTTTACTTCTTTCTTAAAGAGTGTGAAGGAGGAGATGAGCCTGGTTTCAGGAGGGAGTGAGTTCCAGATCCTGGGTGCCATTCCTGAGAAAGAGCATTTATAGGTTTTTACCTTCCGGAATCTTCGAGGTTTTAGCAGAAGATTGTCTGTGCCTCTAGTGTTTCTAGAGCCGCCAGAGATTGACAGCTTCTGAGTGAGGTATCCGGGAGAGCTCAGATGTAGAGCCTTGTGTGTCATGCAGGCGATTTTCAAATGTATTCTGGCTTCAAAAGGCAGCCAGTCCAGCATTTTCAGATCAGGTGTGATGTGCGAGTGTTTTTTTGATCCAGTGATGAGTCTGGCTGCAGCGTTTAGAGAGGCTCTTAGGGGTGCAGTGCTGGTTAACGGGAGACCGCAGAGGGCGGTGCTGCCGTATTCAATTCGTGGGATTACTAAAGCTTGTACTGCAGTTTGGAAGTCTTTGGCTGGTAGGAAGGGTTTAAGTTTCCTCAATGTATTGATTTGGAAGTTCGCTCCCTTAGTGGCTTTGCTGATATGCTGCTGCATGTTAAGGTTGGAGTCGAGGGTTATGCCTAAAGATTTCGCTGAGTCCACTATGATGGGTTGGACATTGAGTGCCGTTAACTGTTTAAGCCAGGTTTGCGTGATGGGGATCTTCGCGGGAGGTGCGATCAGCAGGAATTCTGTTTTCAGAGCATTGAGTTTGAGATGATTATCAGCAAGCCAGGATTGGGTGCTTCTAATCGTGGAGTTCAGTAGTAAAATGTCGTTGGGGGATTGTAATTTGAGATATAGTTGGGTGTCATCTGCGTACATGTGAAAAAGTACATTGGATGCTTGAAGCAAGGTGGTGAGCGGTTCCATAACTAGGTTGAACAGGGTTGGTGATAGGGAAGATCCTTGGGGGACGCCTAACGACACAGGTATTGGAGAGGACATCAGGTTGTTACTCTTGAATTTCTGCGACCTGCTGTGTAAAAAGGAGGTGAACCACTTGAGAACAGTCCCAGAAAGACCCATTCTTGTGCTCAGAAGATCGAGTAATTTCTCGTGTTTGACAGTGTCGAATGCCGAAGAGAGATCAAGCAGGATGAGGAGGCAAGTATCACCTTGATCTAGGATTTGAAGGGCGTCGTCAATTATGTGAGTCATAGCAGTTTCAGTGCTGTGTCCTGCCCGGAAGCCTGATTGATGCGGGTTGAGGAGATCAAACAGGTCGATGTGTTTAGTCAGTTGTAGTTGAACGCATTTTTCCAATAATTTGGCGAGAGTGGGAATATTGGTAATGGGACGGTAGTTGTTTAGGTCGGACGGGTCGGCAGTGGGTTTCTTTAGCAAAGGTGTGACTTGTCCAACTTTGAGGGAGTCAGGGATGGTTCCTTCTTGGAGCAAGCTGTTGATGATTTTAGTCCAGAGAGGAAGGAGCAGTGGGATGAAATCTTTGACAGCATTAGCAGGGAGGGGATCCGTGAGGTGATTGGAAGGTTTCAAGGTGTTGAGCAATTTGCCTATTTCTTCTTCGGAGTAGGTTTCAAAGGTTGACCATGTTGCATTGTTTTTAGGTTCGGTGGGTGTTATGCAGTTGAGTGTGTTGTGGAGTCTTGCGTCATCCCGGAGATCATTCTTTATGTTGTCAGTTTTTTGGGTAAAGAAAGTGGCGAAGTCTTCACAGGAGGGTGCTTCGTGCAAGGTACTGAGAGGTTGGGGTTGTTCCTTGGCTTGTGTTCTGATTAACTCAAAGAGTTTTCTAGGGCGATTTTTTGCTTGGTCGAGCTGGAGGCTGAAGAAGTTTGCTTTTGATCGCTTTATTTTCCTGAAGTAGGCGTTTCTCTTTTTCTTCAGGGTTTTCAGGTGTAGTGCAGAGGGAGCTGTCCTCCAGGTGCGCTCTGCCAATCTCATGGCTCGTCTATCTTCATTGAGACTCCCGTCGTACCAGGGGTTGGAGATTTTAGCGGAGACTCTTTTTAGCTGCATGGGAGCAGCCTCATTAATTATTGAGGTCACGGCGCTAAGATAGTGGTCAGTCAGGGATTGGACATCTGTAACGCCAGTAGGGGGGAGTAGGAGGTCGCGACTGTTCGGGGGTAAGGATGATGGGTTGAGTTTTTTCAGGTCTCTTTTCCAAACTTTAGTTCTGATGGGTTGAACCGAGTTGAGTTTGACTTTTTCATTGATGTGAAATGTAACAATATGATGGTCTGACCAGTCACAGGGTTGAATAGTCTCAAGTTGAGTAGTGCCCTCTTTGGCGATGATAAGGTCGAGGATAGAGCCTTTCTTGTGGGTCGGGCTGTTACACAATTGTGTGAGGTCCAATGCGCTGAGGAAGCTTTTAAGACTATTTACCACCGCATCGTTAAGATCGTTCCAATGGAGGTTGAAGTCACCCAGGTATATTTGGGTGAGCTGTCGTCCTGCGTTGGTTGAAATCAGGTCCATCATTTGTTGGGCGAAGATGAGGTGGTCTCTGGGAGGGTGGTAAATGCCATGGAGAGAGCATATTGGTTTTCCATCACTGATGATATCGAGGCAGATGTATTCGTAGGAAGTAGGGGAGGTTAGGGGCGGCACGGAAACTGTCAGAACAGAAAGGCTGTTCCTGTATATGCATGCGATTCCGCCACCTATCTTGCCAGACCTGTCAAGCCTAATGATGTGGTAGTTAGGGGGAACCAGAATGTCCATTATAGGTGTAGAGGATTCGGTTAACCATGTTTCAGTCAGGATGATAAGGTCAAGGTCCAGTCTTAGGATGAGATCAGCGATGTCGGAGGAGTGTTTAGAAGCCGATCTGCAGTTTAGGAGAGTGCATTTGAGACGGGGTGTGTCTGGAGAGGATGAGGGTACTAGAGAGAGGGGGACTTTTCTAAGGTTATTTGAGACGGATGTTCTGTTGTTGAGGGTGGAGGATCTATGGGGATTTGAGTGTATTGTGGGGATGGGGAAGTGCGAGGCAGTTGTGAGGTTTAGGGGAGCCTGGTCGTAGGAGCGGAGGAGGGAGAGGGTGTCGAGGTCCGAGAGAGGGCTGCATGTACGACGGGGGCGGTTGTTGCGATTGTGGGCGGGGATCGCGGTCCAGTGAGTGCGGCGGTTATGCTTGTTGCGATTGTGGGCATGGATCGCGGTCCGATGTGAGGGACGTGGCTTAGGAGCGTCGTCGGGACGGGAGGGTAGCAGGTCGAGAGGGGGGGCGGTGGTGCGTGAGGCGAATCTAGGGGGTGAGGTGAGCAACTCTTTGATGGTGTGCATGTCTTCCTTGATGGTGTGAATTTCTTCTTTGAGTTGTAGGAGGAAGGACATAATCTTGTCTAGCGTGGGATGAGTATTAGTGCTGAGGGTGGAAGTCATGGTTGGGTGGATGACCAGGGACTTAGCGTGCGGGTGAGGGGGAGGGTTAGTGTTCATGCAGGGCTCCGTGTTGTCGTCGTGCGGGTTGGTGTTAGGGAGAGAGGGTACGGGGGCGATGGGAGTGGATGGAGTATGGAGGAGGTTGGAGGCGTGGAGGCGGGGGTTCATGGAAGGCGGAGAGAGCGGGGTGGAAGTGGAGTGTATGATGGTGGTGAAAGGGGAGCCTGAAGGGAAGTGAGGGCTGAGAGTGGGGGGGGAGTTGAGGTTGGGGAAGGTCCTGTCGTGGGGCGGGGGAGTTAAGATGGTAGATGTGGTGTGCTCTGCATGATTAGTTAGCGTGTGGAAGTGGGGGCTGAGAGAGGGGGGGGACAGGGTGTGGGATTTGTCGCTATGTGTGTCGATCAGGTGCGTTAATTCCATCTCCTGTGTGACATCAGATGCGTGCCCTGTAAGTTCCTGTGCGTGGTCTCCATCTTCAGATACTTTTTTCCCACCACTGGGTCTAGAAGCACGACGAAAGAGCTCCAACAAATTCTTGGAAAATAAGGAAAACATAGTTTGTTCCCCACAAAAGCACCAAAGATCACTGGAGGCCACGAGAAAAATGACGAAGGGGAGCCTTCTCAGCTACGATGGGGGACCTCGCCGGTGAGCACCACATGGCCGGAGAATGCAGAGGCAGGGGACGCAGAAAAGGGACATGGAGAACACCCCCTTTAAATTCTACCCCAACTGCCACCACCAGTTTGCGCAGAGGTTTGCAACTTGTGCCTATTGAAGGATCACAGCTCCAAAAGCTGAGAAGCCTGCACTAACTTTGTCCAGAAAACACGGACAGCAAGACTCGAGCATCATCTAGCACACTCTGCTATCCCAGATACTCCGAGAACACAAGAGTCCTTGAAGGATCTGGGCCTCTCTAGCGAGTAAGAGAATGAAGACGTAGTAGAGGCCAAACCGGCACAGGGAGGAGACTCAAATGCCGAGGAGAACGTCATTGACGTAGAACGGGTAGAGGCCATGAGAAGGGTGGTGAAAGATGCCGAAAAGAAACAAAGTAAACCAGCTGCCAAAAGGCATGGAATCTAGGCCCGAGAAGGCTACCCAAGTATTCATGTCAAAACACTAGACAAGTGAAGGGCAAGGGGCCAAAGAGCTGCTGCTTGCGAGAAGAAAGGCTTCTTCGATGACCAAAGTCAAGGAGGAAAAACACCAGCTCAAAGCCGAAATAGTGGCTCTCCTGCGAAGAAAGAAGTTAATCTCCTTAAAGGGTTTTCATATCCTGTCAAATCCCTCGGAACAGAGAGAAATGGAGGCAGACCAAACAGACATCAAGGCACCCTCTACGCTGGAACCACATGAGGAGGAGCTGGAAGAATTCTACGACAAAGATGAATCTGCCGCGTTCAAATGCCGGGCGCAGCTCGACAACTTGTAGCAGGATTTCAACAACGAATTCGCTGGATGATTTGTCCATGTACAATAGACTCACCAAGAGGGTGGCAGACACCTGGGGTCCATATCAATGGAGAGAAGGAGGACTCATGCTTCCTCCTCAAAACACTGCTGCCTTCTCAGAAGGTAAACCAGTATTGGCCTGTGCTCCCCAGCAGCCTGCACCCAAGGTAAAGAGGTGTTTCAAGAGCCAGCCACAGCAAGAACTGTAACCCTGTGAGTGGAGAAGAAGTTCACAACACTCTACACAAGATCCTCAATACATTAAGTGAAGTGTGCCAGTGGATTCCATAATCGTGACAACAGCCAGGAAGAGAAACAGCGCACCCACATTAACCAGGCCGGCCCTGACAATGAGAGCAAAAGAATGGATCTAGTGGGAAGGAAAATGGAAAGGGAAGCTAGTATCTATGGGATTTGCGTGACACCTGGTGCGGTGGCTCTATAGATCACTGAATGCTATGGGCCATGATCCCCTGGTGATACCTAGGTGTTGATGGGGAGAGGCTTTGGATCAAGAACTTAGACTTGGTACTTGCTTATCCTAAAAAGGTCTCCAGGCACATGTGATTAAAATATACTCAATTTTAAATAGGTCCAAAGGACATACCTGATTCCCCATAGACTTAGAGTCTTCTATAGGGGAGACCCACGCGGCTGCCCAAGATGTTCCCTATAGCATGCAGATTTCTGCCACATGACCTGGGGATGCCCCCAGTTGTGGCTGTCCCGGAATTTCGGGATTGGGGCCCTCAATGCCACCCTGAATCTGTCTCTCTCATGTGATCTGGAGGTATGCTTACTGGGACTGTTTCCTAGGCCCCGTAAACGCATGGTTGGCTCCTGCTTCCTGGACCTGGCTTTAGTTCTGGTGAGATGACAAATCACTATGTCTTGGACGTCAGCAGTGCGACCGTGGGTGAATACCTGGACAAATGACGTAACTGTATAGGCTAGGGCTGAAGAGAGCCCTTATCTGCCAAAACACTAGGGGCGTGCGGAAGTACTTTATAGCAGAGTTGTGGTCAGATGTGCTAGAGACTTTGGAGCACCCAGAGGGAGTATCTGAGGGGAGCACAGACAGGCAGGACAGATTGGATGAGGTAGAAGAAGGACTCCGCTGAGGATACAGGCAGGAAGAAGAGTAGATTATAGCACCGATAACTGGGCGTGTTTTGAGACTGTTCTCCCCCTTCTGTTCTGAGTGTAGGAGTAGCTCGGCTCGCTGGAATCCCTACCTCCTGTCACGAACCCTATCATGTGTTCCACCAACCAAGGTCTCCCATTGGCCCCTCTGTGAGCTTTGTTGTTCTTCTTTTTCTCTTCCTTACACGCTTTGTCTTTCTCCTCCTTTTGGGGTGTGGGTGACACACGGAACAGCTAGTTTTCTTTTCAGTTCTTGTTCTCAGTTTCTTGTCTGTTGGCATCTGTGATTTCCCTTTTTCTTTTTTCTTAATTCTGAGACGTAGTCTTAGCAACAATGAGACCTGGGAGACATAGGCAATGTCTTTTGAATTAATATATATTTTGGGTTGCACCTATGATACGATGTGGCAAGGAGTGAGAAGCGGGAATTGGTATTAGATCCAGATTTATGTATTAAACATTTCTGCTGTAACTCAACTATGTATTTGTGAATTGTCAATAATGTGATTTACTAGTAAGTACCCTTTGAATATTCACCTGTGTATTTTTCTAGCTACAATGTTTTTTATAATAATGCCACATTAACTGTGAGTTTGAGCCATGTCTATAACCAATGTCTTTCAAGAAATGCCAATAAACAGATGTTTAAGAGGTAGTTATTGTACAGACATGTTAATATAAAACTTCTACATGTCCTACTTTAAAATACAATGCACACTGACTTGTTGGTCACAAGGTCTACACACCAGTGACTTATTAATATCTAAAAGGGCGGTTTTGACCAGTCTTGTGTTTCTTTTGACAGCTCGAAATGCCGTTTTTACACTACTACAGTCAGGTTACAATGGTAGGCATTAAGCCATGTTTTACACTGTCATTGTAGCACATGGCACAATAGGTGCTGTCGTCAGCTAGTGACATTAACAGGCCCTAGTACTTTTTTTGTACCATATACTAATGACCTGTAAGTTAAAAAATAATAAGTGTGTGTGTGTGTGTCTGTCTGTCTGTGTGTGTGTGTGTGTGTGTGTGTGTGTGTGTGTGTGTGTGTGTGTGTGTGTGTGAGTCTGTTATCAAGGGCTCTGTGTAGCCCGAAGCGCGTCTTGGCGGCATCAAGCACAAAATATATATCTGCAGGACGTATTAAGTGGAGTCCGTTCTGTTCTTTGTGGAGAATCAAAGCAGGAGTATATATCTATATATATATATATATTGGCCTCCCGCCCTCCCAGAGTATTTAGTTTGCTAGAATTCGACGCTCGCTGCCATTGAGCTCTCCCTGGTGTGAGCGCTAGGGCTGCGAGCTAGTTCGTGTCAGAATCTTCATTGCTGCTTTTTAACAATTTGATACTCGTTTTTAACATCTTTTAAACCTCGTGCTGAAAACAGTTTGGGGGCATTTTTATTCACTATAGATAAGGGGAATTTAGTAGAGGCACACTGACACCCCCTCCTCACGCTCTACAGCTCTTGTTTCCCCCTCGCCAGCCGCTTTGTTGATTCTAGGCGGCGGCGGGCGCCATATTGGGTGTGGGCTGGGGCTGCGCTCTAGTCGCGCCGGCCTCCCGCCCTCCTCGCGGCCTATAAATGAGTACAGTGTCCAGACGGCGCAGCGGGCGCGCGCCGAAGCCGCGCCAAAGCCAAGCCCGTCTGCGCCTGTCCGCGGCCGAACTCGGCCCAGGGCCATAACCCCTGGTCCCCGATTGCTGTACTCATCTCATTATTTAAAAGAGCTGAATCCTGGTAAGACACATCAGGACTGTACTGCTGCCTCTCTTACTACTGTGATGGGCACTCCACCCCCCCCCCGTGTCCAGGTTGTAGCTACCAACTCCCCCATTCTCATTTACTAGCCCATCTAGACCCTAATTATGTCCCGCCACATGCTCCAGATAACGCTCCTCCGCATGGCTGTCGAGCTGCGCTCATTAATACGCGCTCACTCCCATGTCATAGTTTTCAGATTAATGAGTTCAATCTCGCCCATGACCTGGATCTATTATTTGCCACTGAGACCTGGGCAGATGCCGGGTCAGGTCCAGACTTTTGCGACGCTACCCCGGATGGATATAGCGTCGCTAGACACGACAGGCCTATGGGAAGAGGTGGTGGCCTTGCAATTATTTACAAGGACAAATATCGTACCACACTCGACCCCATAAACTCTGCCAATTGTGAATCAGCTGCCTTTGCTATTAGCATTAACCCCAAGCAAGCTCTAAAGGGTATAATACTTTACCGACCCCCTGGCCCCCGTAACTCTTTTCTCTCTACTTTCTCTGACCTGAATGATAACGTTATAGGTTCAGAAAAATATACGATACTGGGAGATTTTAACTTCCATTTGGAAGAGCAGGAAAATTCTGATACTATTCAACTCATTACTGACCTTTCTAACCTAGGACTGCACCAATTAGTTAAGGGCATCACACATCAAGCTGGACACACCCTTGATGGTCTGTTCACTAATGATCCTGACATTTCTGTGCTGGACATTATTCCCATCACGTGGTCAGACCACAGGGCTATTATATTTCAGCTAGATATACGGACCGCGTACCCTTCACTTCCCAGGCCCCGAACTAGGGTGAGGACTCGTGCTTGGAAAAACGCAGATATCCCTCAGATGCTAGATTCCCTGGCCCCCTCCTGTCCTCAGGGAGGAAATACTCCTGCATTATCAGACTCAGATTTCCAGGATTGGATCCGAAGTGCCGCCGACCTAGTGGCCCCAGAGAAACTCAAGAGACCTAACAGAGCATCTCCTTCGGCCGCCTGGTACAATGAAGATCTTAGACTTCACCGCCAACACTGTAGGAATCTAGAAAGGCGCTGGAGGAAAGCTTGCTGCCCCATAGCCAGACAAGCTTATAAACAGGCCCTTATGATCTATAAAAAGGCGATTATTGCCCGAAAAACTGTTTTCTTCTCGGCGCAAATTGAGACCGCTGCTAACTCTGCTAGAGAGCTGTTCTCTGTTGTCACGACTCTGTCCACCCCCTCCACTGGCCCTGGAGTCGAGCCCTCACAGACCTTCTGTAATGAACTATCTACTTTTTTTACCACAAAAGTGGCAGATATATATGCATCATTTGAAGGGGATACCAAAACTGAACACAGAGACGGTACTGTGAAAGAAGTACTTTCCCATCACAATCATGATTCCTTTCCATGTTTTTCACCTGCTTCACATGATGATGTTATCAAACTCATTTCTACCATCAAATTGGGCTCCCCTCTGGACCCTTGCCCTCCTTCTGTGATGCTAAAACTCACAGAAGTGATCTCACGCCCCCTCATGGAGATCTGCAATACTGCATTTCAGACAGGCCATTTTCCCAGTATATGGAAGAAGGCTGTTATAAAACCCCTTTTAAAAAAACCTTCCCTAGACCCTACAGCTGTCGCCAGTTATAGACCCATTGCGTGTCTGCCCTTTCCTGCCAAAGTATGCGAATTCCTGATGAATAGACAGCTCTCGGAGTTCGTCGAGGCCCACCAACTTCTCGACGAAACGCAGTTTGGTTTTAGGAAAGGGCATGGAACAGAGACTGCCTTGATAAAGGCCTCTGATGAGATCAGGGCGATCATGGATCAGGGCGGGGCGGCTGTCCTCATCCTTTTGGATTTGTCAGCGGCCTTTGACACGGTCGACCATGTCACTCTAGTCGACCGTGTCACAGCCCTGGGGATAAACGGTCTGGCCAGGGATCTCCTCTCATCTTTCCTGGCAAACCGTACCCAGACAGTGAGGCTGGGAGACTTTTACTCTCCTATCTCTGCACTCCCTTGTGGAGTCCCACAGGGCTCCTCGCTAAGTCCTATGCTATTTAACATCTATGTAGCGGACTTAGCGAGGGTAATAAAGGCCCATGGGGTACGGCTTACATCCTACGCAGATGATACCCAGCTGGTTCTGGGTATCCACAGGGACGGCCTCACTGTGGCAGCCAACTTCCAGAGAGCTACGCTTGAGGTCAGTACCTGGATGGCCTCGAATTGTCTTAGGCTCAACTCGGACAAGACCGAGATTATGACCTTCGGAAAACTCTCCCCTGAATGGTCTCCTAGCTGGTGGCCGGAAAAGCTCGGCCATCCACCTGTCCCAGTGGAAAAAGCCAGAAATCTGGGAGTGATTTTTGACAGCAAGCTGGCTTTTGACCTCCACACTAACAAGGTTGTCTCGTCAGCATTCTTTATTTCGAAAAAAATTAAGAAACTACTACCTTATCTCCCTGCCTCAGCTGGGAAGACTCTGGTCTCCACCTTAGTCTTCTCTAAAATAGATTATGGGAACGCTCTCTTTCTTCATACCCAGAAGCGTCTCATAACTAAGCTGCAATCCATCCAGAATGCGGCTGCTAGGATCCTTCTAAACATTCCTCGCCGCAAATCCACCACTCTTGGCATTCGTCAGCTCCACTGGCTGAGGGTTGAGAGCCGCATTAAATTTAAGGCCCTCTGCATTGCATATAAGGCAGTACATGGCATAGGACCCAGGTTCCTGACCGAAGCCTTTCAGCTGTATACTCCCAGAAGGCAATTAAGATCGGCCAACACCAGTCTCCTCCCTGTGCCACGCACAAGAACGGCCACCTGGGGAGACGGGCGCTTCCTTGTGGCCACTCCAAAACTTTGGAATCTTTTGCCACTGGCCATCAAAACTGCCCCGAACCTGATGAGCTTCCGCAGGCTCTTAAAAACATGGTTGTTTAACCAGTAAGAGGATGGCTGACTCCAGTAGTTCTACAGCGCCGAGACACCCCA
Source organism: Lissotriton vulgaris (assembly GCF_964263255.1). NCBI lineage: Eukaryota > Metazoa > Chordata > Amphibia > Caudata > Salamandridae > Lissotriton > Lissotriton vulgaris. The sequence goes on along the minus strand of NC_141699.1, from coordinate 545,085,947 downwards.
GGGTATTTGTTGCGCTATAAAAATTACGTAAATAAATAAATATATATATACATGCATACACACACACCTATATATATATAATACCAATTTGTCCCTGTTTAAAGGGGGAGCACAGGCACTTGAATACTGGTTTGCTGGGTTAAAGTGCACAGAGTTTTTAAACCACAAAAATATAGGGTCCAGCAAAAGATGAAAAATCCAGAATGACCATGCAGAAAAAGCAGATTCTGTAGTATGGGGTATCTCTGTTATAGTTATAATCTAGTGAATAGTCCCGCCCATGTGCGTGGACCCCGGAGCAATCAAAAATAATCTCTTAAAGTGTCAAAGATGCAGAACTGCACAGACACTTAAGAGAGAATTTAAAGACAGATAATGCAGCCTATAACCAGGCTACACTGTCCAGTACTTCAACTAGAAATTCCACCAAAAATCCACAAACAGCAAAGTCTGTCCAGATTTCCCTTGCTTAAGCAGCAAAAACCCTCTGGAATGATAGAGAGGAAGACATGGACAGACAAGCCCCATAGGCTGCCATTATGTGGCTCAAAACAGGATACTGTGCCTTTAAGAGAACTTTCCAGAACTTGAGAATCCCAGAATGCCCTGCAGGTCCCTTTTACTTTCAGTTCTTTTTTCCGGCTCCTGTAAGCAGGACCCTGGAGCATTGAGCTCTCCCTTTTCAAGGGTTTTTTTGGTGTTTTTTCACTGCTTTTTCAAAGCTAAGTGCTTTCAAAGTACTTTGGTGCCTTTCTCTTTGGTTTTTGCACTCTGTTTTATGTCGAATATGCCTGCATTATTCGACAAATGCCCGGAGTGCTCCAGGAAGAAGGCCAAATCGGATCCCCATGAGGTGTGTATCCTCTGCCTGCCTTCTTCCCATGTCCCAGAGGAGTGTGTGATCTGTCAAGGCTTCTCTGGCAGGACCCTGAAGGACAGAGAGAAGATCAGGCTTCAGGGCCTTGAAGAAAGAAGGATGAAGGCACAAGGTGGGTCTGGAGGGGCTTCATCTGCCCATGCTGAGGCCTCTGGAGGGGCTCCCCAGGGGCAGGAAGACCAGCAAGCGTCCCCATTCTCCGTCTGGGTCGATTGCACCGACTACGGCATCGAGAGGGATGACTACGGTCTGTTCCCAGTCGTCGGGGGCGAAACGACGTTGACATTGGCGTCTAAGGACCTTACAAGGCCACCATCGAAGTCTCCGGTGACTATTTCGTCGTCGACGTCGTCCTCGGGTGATCGGCGTCGAAAGGCCCGGCGTCAGCGCTCGCCGTTGAGGCGAAACCGCCGTTCGCCGTTGGCGAAGAGGAGACGGTCATCGTCGAGGCACAGGTTGCCGTCGAGGTGCAGGTCGCCGTCGAGGCGCAGATCGCCGTCGAGGTGCAGATCGCCGTCGAGACACACAAGATCGCCATTGAGGCGCAGAAGAACGCCGTCGAGGTGCAGAAGGTCGCCGTCGAGGCGAAGGCGTTCGACGCCAAGGGACCGACGCTCGCAGTCTGGTCGCCGTTCTTCGACGTCGAAGAAAAGTGGAAGGAGACCTGACGCCATGGAAGGTTCGCCAACGTCCCAGGCTGGTAAAGAAGGCGATTCACCGGGCTCGATGTATTCCGAGGTGTATACCCCGTCACGGAAGGTGACTCCACCGCCTCCATTGCTGAGGGGTCCCCCTCCGAGGAACCCTACGCCTCCTCCATTACCACCACCTCAGCCTGAACCTAGTTTGCCAGTAAAGCCGCCTCCGGTTCCACCGAGGTCGGTCTCACTACCTAATCTTCCGACCCCTCCCAAAGGGACAGCTAGGCCAAAGGCCCCGGCCAAGCCTAAGTCACCTGCCCCGGTGGAACCGGCGGATCGCCCAAGGCCGAGGAGGTCGCGATCATGCTCCGGACGGAGAGGAAGATCGAGGAGTCGACGCAGATCCTCCACCAGATCAAGGCGTCGCCATAGGAGAAGGTGATCTAGGTCCCGCACGGACTCCTCCAGGACCCGCTCCTACTCACCGACTTTGTCGGGCTCCCCAGGGACCAGAGTGTCTCCGGTGGACGACATAAGCACATTCCAGGAGGTTCTCCTGAGGGGGGCTGCAAAATTGGGTATCACGGTGACGGCTCCAACACCTACGATGTCCGTGATATTCGAAACGCTTCACAAGAAGCACTTGTCTCGCCCTCTTCTACCACTAGTACCTGGACTGGTAGAACCTGCAGAAGAGCTGTTCCTCACACCAGCGGTGGTGAAGGCCGCTCCCTCCCGACTTCTGAAGATGTACAGGGCCCCGGATTCGGACCCGGCCTTTCTGAGGATAGATCCGGTCCCTGACTCTGTGATAGTGACGGCGGCCAGGAAGTTACACTCTACCTCCCCGTCATCCACTGTGCCTCCAGATAAAGAAAGTCGATGGATCGACTCGGCTGGAAGGAAGGCTTGTGGGACTGCGTCCATGGCCATGAAGGCGTCCAGCGATGCGGCGCTGCTAGGCCGCTATGACCGGGCTCTGTGGGACTCCCTGCAACAGTTCGTGGAACTTCTGCCAAGAGACAAGAGGGAGGACTTCCAAGAGATCATCAAGGAAGGAATGCTGGTGTCAAACCAGGTCATCAGCGCAGCGGCGGATGTCTCCCTGGTTACTGTCATGGGATCAATCAGCGGCGCCATGCTTGGCTCAGGCTCACGTCACTCAAGCCAGAGGCCCAGCAGCGGGTGGCCAATCTGCCGTTTTTCCGGGGAGACCCTGTTCGGAAAACACGCAGATGACGAGATGGCCCGCATGAAGGCGGAGGCGGAGACCCTTACGGCTGTGGGCTTGGAGATGCCAAAAGAAAAGAAGTCTTACCGCCCGTTCCAAAGACGGTTCGGTGCACAGGGGAGAGGATGAGGACAGTCTTCGGGACAGCAGCAGCAACAACAGCAGCAGTTCCGGAGACCCTTCCAGAAGCGCCAGAAGGGTAGAGGGGGACAGCAGTCCTCTACAGCGAACAAGGGCCCGGCCGGGTCGCGACCCTGAGCTGTTACTTCCCCTTCATCCGTTACCAGCTCCGGTGGGGGGAATCGTTCAATTTTTTCTGGCAGAGTGGAGAAAAATTACTCAGGACAAGTGGGTGCTGAATATTGTTTGCAATGGATACAGTCTTCGGTTCATCAGCCCGCCTCCAGCGATCCCTCCACTCAGCTCACAGTATCAACTGCGCGAGCTCCAGGCGGAGGCCGATATCCTGTTAAGGAAAAGGCGATAGAAGACGTACCTCTGTCTCAAAGAGGAAGAGGTCTGTACTCCCCGTTCTTCCTGGTTCGCAAGAAGGACAAGAACGAGTTCAGGCCCATTCTGGACTTGCGACGGGCAAACAAGTGGATTCGCAGCGAAACGTTTCGCATGCTGTCGTTGCATCAGATTTATCTTCAGTTGCAACAGGGAGACTGGCTTTGTGCAATAGACCTACAGGATGCGTACTTCCATGTGCCCATTTCATGCAAACACAGGAAGTTTCTGCGAATTCAAGTCGGCACCAATCATTATCGGTACACAGTACTGCCATTCGAGCTGAAATCTGCGCCCAGGACATTCTCAAAGTGTATGGCAGTGGTAGCGGCACACCTAAGGAAGAACAAGGCTACCCGTACCTGGACGATTGGTTGATCAAGGCCTCCTCCTTCTCGGAAGCTCAAGCACACTTTTAGAAGACGTGCGTTCTCTTGAACAAGTTGGGGTTGCACATCAACATGTCCAAGTCTGTCCCGATCCTGGTCCAGTGCATTCAGTACTTGGGAGCCACCATCAATACGCTGTCAGCAAGCGTGTCTCCTTCGGAGGAGCGACGGCGATCGATCCTTCGGAAGGCTCAGGCTCTTATGACCGCTCCATCTACGACAGTGAGTACGGTGTCTTCTCTACTGGGGTCGATGGCCTCTTGTATCTTCCTCACTCCTCATGCACGGCTGCACAAGACCTCTGCAGGAGTGCTTGGAGGACCAGTGGGACCAGAGGAAAGGATCTTGGGACGACAAGATACGACTGTCCCTGCATGCTCTTCAGTCTCTGAAGTGGTGGTGTTCAGTAGAGAATCTCCTCAGAGGGGTTCCCTTCCAGAAGGACATTCCCACTCAGACTATTGTGACGGATGCTTCTCTCCACGGCTGGGGAGCGCATTCGGGAGACTTACAGATTCAAAGAACGTGGTCCCCGATGGAGTCCACTTACCATATCAACTTCGTGGAACTCAGAGCTGTTCACTTGGCACTGAAGGCCTTTCATCCGTCCTTCCAGACCAACTCTCTGCTTGTACAGACGGACAATACGACCACGATGTATTACCTCAACAAGCAGGGGGGCTCAAGATCACGCACCCTGTCACAGGAGGCGCAGACTATCTGGCACTGGCTCCTGGCCAGAGGATTGACGATAACGGCTACCCATCTACCAGGTGTGCAGAATGTTCAGGCAGACGCACTGAGCAGACTGATTCAGGAAAACCACGAATGGGTCATAAACGACGAAGTACTAGGAGAAGTCTTCGAAAGGTGGGGGACTCCAGGCGTAGATCGGTTCGCCACCGCCGAAAACCGCAAATGCCGAGACTTCGCCTCCAGGTACTACCAGCAAGGGACGCTGGGGAATGCGCTATGGATCAACTGGTCAAACAGCTTTCTGTACGCTTTTCCACCCATTCCCCTGATTCCAGTGGTGCTCATCAAGATGTCCCAGTCCAGGGCACGTATGATCCTGATTGCCCCGGAATGGCCCAGGCAGTGGTGGTTCAAAAACCAGCTTCACCGGTCTCTCCTTCCGCACATACGGCTGCCGTGCAGGCCGGACCTTCTCACAAAGTTCGGGGGGCAGATGTTGCATCCCAACCTCTCGTCTTTGAGTTTGGCGGCATGGCTCCTGAGATAGTGCAATATGGCCTACTGAATCTGCCCGAAGATTGCATGGACATTCTGAAGGAGTCTAAGCGACCTTCCACTCGGACGTCCTATGCTTACAAGTGGAAGAGGTTTTGTATCTGGTGTGAGTCCAAGAACTATGACCCGACGACGTGCAAGGAAGAAGTCATCCTTCCTTACCTTCTACATTTAGCGCGGTCTGGCCTTAATGTTCATTCCATTAAGGTTCATCTCGCTGCATTGACTGCCTACAGGAAATGCCCTTCACAGACTTCTTTTTTCCAGATCCCTGTGAGCAAAGATTTCTTGGAAGGCTTGAAGAAAGTATTCCCTCCTGTCCGGCTTCCTTCGCCTTCATGGGAATTGAATGTGGTGCTGTCCAGATTGATGAAGGAGCCTTTTGAACCTATTCATAAGGCTTTGTTGCAACACCTGTCCTGGAAGGCGGCGTTCCTCGTGGCCATTACATCGGCCCGCAGGGTGAGTGAAATTCAGGCGTTGTGTTGCCAAGAACCTTTTACTGTAGTTCACGCTGCTAAGGTTGTTATGCGTACTCACCCTAAATTTCTTCCCAAGGTTATTTCTGATTTTCATGTCAACCAGACTATAACTTTGCCTACGTTTTTTCAGAATCCTTCATCTCCAGCGGAAAGGTCCTTACATTCCCTGGATGTTAGGAGGGTGTTGACATTTTATCTGGATAAGACCAAAGATATTTGTAGGTCAGACCAATTGTTCATCAATTATGGATCAGTCCGGACTGGTCTTGCTACCTCTAAGCAGTCCATCTCTAGGTGGTTTGTGTCCTGCATACAACTGTGTTACCAGAAAGCTAATAAGACCTTAGGGGGTAAACCTAAGGCTCATTCCACCAGGGGCAAAGCTGCCACGACGGCTTTGCTCCGTAATGTTCCTATTGCAGAAATCTGCAAGGCCGCCACTTGGAAGTTGGTCCATACCTTTGCTAAGCATTACTGTCTGGACACGGATGCCAGGGCAGACGCTCAGGTTGGGCAGGCTTCGCTGCAAAATCTGTTCGCACAATAGTGGTGGTATTTCTCGTTTCTCCACCGCCGCTTTGGTGTGGGGATGGGCTTGCCATTCTATTCACTAGATTATGACTATACACAGAGATCCCCTACTACAAAAGGAGTAGTTTCTGTCCTGTAACTCCAGTTCTGTAGTAGGGGTATCTCTGTTATAGTCATAAGCGCCCACCCTCCTCCCCGGTGGAGAGAGATATTCATGTATGGAATGCTACAGGTCTGGCGTGTTACGCCTTCAAAAAGAACTGAAAGTAAAAGGGACCTGCAGGGCATTCTGGGATACTGTGAAGTTCTGGAATGTTCTCTTAAAGGCACAGTATCCTGTTTTGAGCCACATAATGGCAGCCTATGGGGGCTTTGTCTGTCCATGTCTTCCTCTCTATCATTCCAGAGGGTTTTTTGCTGCAGAGGCAAGGGAAATCTGGACAGACTTTGCTGCTTGTGGATTTTTGGTGGAATTTCTAGTTGAAGTACTGGACAGTGTAGCCTGGTTATAGGCTGCATTATCTGTCTTTAAATTCTCTCTTAAGTGTCTGTGCAGTTCTGCATCTTTTCGACACTTTAAGAGATTATTTTTGATTGCTCCGGGGTCCACGCACATGGGCGGGACTATTCACTAGATTATGACTATAACAGAGATACCCCTACTACAGAACTGGAGTTACAGGACAGAAACTACTCCTTACCTACACTCACGTTGTGGGACATAGTGAGCAACATCTTGCCCACAGTCCCAGATTACCTTTGTGCCAACCTCTAACACATGGAACAGGATGGTCAAGTTGTGGCAAAGTGAGCCATTAGATCACATTTGGACACTATTGACTTCCATATCATGCATGGATACAATAAACTGACTTCTCCAGCAGTGTCCAACAGTCCTTCATGGACATGCTATTTGATGGCACCCATCTCTTTGGAAACAAGACACTGCAGAGGAGCGCTTCAAAAAAAGCAGAGCATCAGCATTCTCTCTTGGCCTTACACCACCCATAAAGCAGTTTCCCCAACAATATCACCCCTTTCGAGTCTTTAGAAGAGAATTGCAGCAGAGGCCACAGCAAACTTTGCCTCCGCAGCAACAGATCCCCCTGTCCTTTTGAGGTACGGTCAGGGATCCAGCTAACAGCATCCAGCTCCACAAGGGCAACAAACAACCCAATACCCTGAAGCATCCCCCCCCCCACCAGTCCCGCAATCATTAAATGTCATGCAGTGTCCACCTTCAAAATAAGTATCACCAAATCTGGGGCAAATTACTCAATGCACTCACTGACTTTGAGAGAACCTCAAACACTTCTGCCTGTTACCTGACCCAGCAAAGCAATGGCTTTACCTCTGTGCGCGATTAGCTCATTCCACAGCCCAAATGGTTAGAGTTTAATTTGTCCGCTCTTTTGAACAAAGTGAAGCAAGGCTTGCATAGATGGCACTTGAGCTATTTCTCCTGGGTAGGCAAAGTAGCCACCGTAAAAATTTCAATTCTTCCCTTACAGGTTTCAGACCATACCATTCATAACAGGCCTGTAATTTACAATTAACAACTTCATATGGAGCTGTAAGGAACCTAGAATTGCTAGTAGACTCCTGATGGATACTTCTAACTGCAGGTTCCTCGCCTTTAGAATGTCACCACGGACCAGACTGTATCAGACAGATTTCAACAGAATAGCTCCTGCTTGCCAGTAGTTGATGCTGTACGTCTGGGCGTTGACTTTGTTATGCCCTGGAAGGCACAACGGGCCACATATAAGTGCCACTTCTGCATGTCAACATCCGTTCCTTCCTTTCTGCGCATTCGTACACGACACAAGAGCTGGTTGCCAACTATTTTCTCTTCAGTTGACAAGTATTTTACTCTAAAAATATTTTGGCCCAGTTTGCAGGGGAATCCTGTCCCCTCTGAAAACTACAGGGTTTAAGCCTTGTACCGACTTTCGCAAATGTATGTCTGTGACAGACCCCCACGAGGGGTGTCTCTGGTGACTAGATTCAGGGCACAACTCAGTCCTGCGAGGAGTGTGCCCTTAAGAACCCAAAGGTTATTCGAGATCATGAAGCAAAGACATACGTCACTAAACACACAAAATCCTATTTGAAGTCGAGGTTTCAGACCTGAAGTCGAGGGTTCGGACCTGTTCCTCCTCTCAGGGTCATTCCTGTGACAGGTCTTTATGGTCCAAGCCCTCTGATAAGTCGAAGTAGAAGCACAAGAAGGCTAAATAAGATTAGTCCCAATTCTACCACTCTGAGGAGTCGTTAGGACGTCAGGGTGCCTCTCAGTGGTGTTCCTGGTCTCCTACTAAAGAGCTTATTCCGAAGCCGATCCTGATACACCCTAGTGTCCGGGACCATGGGGGATGTCGCAGCAGATTGTGGTCTCTAACTAAAGAGACCATGTTGCGCAACATTATCATTCTTCTAGCACACCTGGTAACCTCCAGGATCCATAGAGGCCTCTAGTTGTCTCACTGCCAGCAGGTCTGCCCTTGGCACCATCTATGATTCCGCTCTGACACCAGAGCACACTTTCACTCCAGCACCTACATTCACACCAGTCCCTTTAACACAGACGCCACTATTAACCAAGGGAGGAGTCACCTATCCCGTGACTACAAAGACTTCTTCCAATAAGGCAACAGCATGCAATTATCCGAGTCCAACACCAGGTGGCGATCTAATGCTCAGTGTGAGACTCTGCAGCTCTACATGCCAAGAACAGATGCATACTGGTAAATAGCATTTTCCATATATAATTGTAAGAGATTATTTTGATAAGAGTGTAAATATCTTATGGGAAGATGGTCTAACTAAGCTTTGTTCCTGTCCTCTAGTGAACAGGCAGGTTGCCAGGCAGCACTGACTCTGTGAAACAGCACCCTACTCCAGAAGATTTTGTGGTTCAGGCTTCCACTATACTGCAACTTTTTCCCTACCACTCCCCTCTCCCCAGAAAGACAGTCATTCAGGAAGTGGATGTTTTCCTTAGCTGCCTAGTCCTCCAATCTGTCACTACCAGCTGTTTTGTGGGGAAATACTTCCATGCTTTATGGAACATGGTTGGTGCAAAGTTGGTCGGCAGTCCAAGGGAACTTCCCGCCAACCTGGTTCAAACCATCCAGGATGGTGAGGATGCTGCTAAATATATCTTGTCGGGGCTGGACACTACTGACTGCTTGAACAGAACAGTTGCGCAAGCACAGTGCTTCTGCGACATGCTTGGAAGGGATCCACAGGCTTCTTATGTGACGTGTAGGAAATTACCATCTTTTACATGCCCCCCCCCCCCCCCCCTATTTTTGTCCTATCTTCTTTGCTGGCATTAGAACTCCGTGCTCTTTACCCCTGCTAACCGGTTCTAGATAACCCTCCCACCCCGTGCATAATGCTGCCACCTAGTGTTGGGTTTGGATGTGTACAACTTGTTTTTCTTCTAAAGAAGTCTTTTCGAGTCACAGGACCATGTGACCCCACCCATCCGTGGTATTGCAGATAAGCATTGGCTCCATTGTTGGATTGCTTTCATCCGCACAAAGAGAGAGAATGGAGATGGAGCCTAGGTAATACAGTAAAGATGACCATGCATGGCAAAGAAATTAAAGATAACTGAACAAATATCTGCAACAACCTTTGGCGACCGGGTAGGAGGGTGGCCCCATGTGAACCTTCAGCACTACACACCGCAAACCGATGCTTAGAGAGTAAATAACATGTTTGATGGAATGTGTGGCTGTATATACACATGCTTTGCATACTCCTTTCATCTCGTGTGGGTTTCGGATGTGTGCAAATTGTTTTTCTTCTAAGAAGTCTTTGGAGTCACGAGGTAAAGTGACTCCTCCTCTTGGTGATATTGCGCATGGGAATCAACTCCACTGTTAGATTGTTTTCTTTCTGCCATCTGGTTCTGGCATGTTTTTCAGCGCTCTGTTTCGAGACCTCTTTCAGGCTTCTTTTAGTTTGTTGCTCACTTCTTAACTCATCGGTATTTTTTTTGTTTGCGTTACCTTTTAAAAATAGAAGCAATCAGTCGTACTTTATCGTCAATTCGACGTTCTCCAGTCGCGGCCTCATTGGATTTACCAGCAATGTGGTTCTGATTGACCAAACTGCATTTTGGTTCCGTCCCAATACCCACATACAGACCATCCTCAGGTTTGCAACCTTTGTATCCCTTCTGACCACAACAAGGAAATTTTTGCGGCCCGTCTATCTTTCCGATTGTATGAAAAGGTTGCGGGACCGCCTGGCATGTCTGAAAGAGATGTAGCACCGAAATCTGGAGGATACACCTAACATCTTTGTCGAACACTATGTTGAACACCTGGAGGAGGAACTGCACAAGGCTTTGGCAGCAGAGGAAAAGGCCTTTTCTGTTATGGACTCTGCATTCGGACTGGAGATAGACTCTACAGGGACGCAGTTAGTACCTATGTCCCTGCCCAATTCACTAGGACATTTTGTTTCCACCGAAATGACTGCTCCCAGGCCACCACTGCCATCAGGCCATGGAAGGCATGAGAATCTGCTAAGTATTCTCCGCCCCTGGGCCCGGCACTGAAAGCCGAGCCGAAATGTACTACTTTGAGCTGACCAATCTCAGTGCTGATTAAACCAGCTGACGCATCGACACTGAGTGCCCACTCTTCCACCTCTTTGGCTCTGACCACTCCGGCACTGAAACAAAAATCAAGTTTGGCACCAAAACTATCCATTTCGGCACCAAAACTGATCCTTGACCAGTCCTTTGCAGCCACCTTTGCGTCATTACTCTCCTCCTCCACCACCACCTCCCTCACCATGATCACCCTCACATCATAGTGACACAGGACTAATTACGCCAAAGGATTCTCTGACTGTCAGCAGCCTGCAGATCCATGGGAAAACTATGGACATAGACCCTCCTAGGGAGAATGACCCAGACCTTTACCAAGCTAAACCATCACCCATGGATGATGCAACATCTTTTTAAGAACTTATAGCTAGGGCAGCTGCGTATCACTCGGTCCCCTTGCACACAGACCCCATAGAGGATGATTTCCTGTTTTGAAACACTCTGCTCTACTACAAGAGCGTGTCAGTATCTGCCTGTGCTAAAAGAGATGCTCCGTCACTCCGATGACCTCTTTAACCGCATCGCTGCTCTGGCGATTTTTGCGCTGTGCGGCAATTCTAAAATTACCGCGATACATGACGAGCTCAGCTCGTCATCAGCACACGCCACCAGTGGGTGATGACGAGCTGAGCTCGTCATCAGCATCGAAGGGGTTAAAGATCCAGTACAAGTACGCATCATTACACCACTTGTAGATAAATACAAAGCTGGAACCTCAGATCCACCTTACATTAAATGACAACTTCCCCCAGACTCCCTGATTATATCTAATGCACGCAAAAGAGCAAATTCTCAAACTTCAGAAGATGCCGAGTCTTAACTCATTGATGCTTCGGGGGAAAGGGTGGCAGCACAGTCTGAACACTTTTACAACAGAGCTACCTTATGTCTGCCCTTGATTTGGCGCTATCAGATATCAATATATCCAGTTCACAAAAAATACCTCTGGTTCGCCATAGGAACACATTATCAATTCAAAGTGCTTCCATTTGGGGTCACTACTGCACCCCTATTCATCACCAAACGTCTGGCGGTAGTTGCAGCACATCTACAAAGATCGTATTCATATATTCCCATATCTGGATGATGGGCAAGTCAAAACCAGTATACATCAGCTGTGCCTACAACATACTCAGGCCGCGGGGCGGGGAGGTTACGCTCTCTATAGTTATCACGCCTTTCTCAGATGAATTGGCATTGGGCAATACATCATAACATTCATCTGCTAGCGGAGCATTTTCAAGGGACTGACAAGTACTTTGCCGACCTCCACAGCAGGATGCGGCAACAAGTCCTTGGCCGACCTCCTCCGCAGGATGCGGCAACAAGTCCACAAGTGCAAACCGCACCCTGGAGTCGCCCTCCCATGCTTCCACAGGTGGAGGTTCCCAGATATAAACCTTTTTACAACTGCAGACCACGCAAAATGCCCATACTTTGCCTCCAGGCTCCCACTATCCAAGGATAATACTCTATGGATGAACTGGTCAGGGACATTTGCCTATGCTTTTCCACTTCTCCCTCTTCTTCCGTTTGTGGTTTGGAAGCTCAGGCAAACGTCCTTCACCCTCATTCTGATAGCTCCCACTTGGGCTGGACAACCATGGTTCGCCACACTACTAGAACTTTCTGTGATGCCACACGAGAAGCTTTCCCTCAATCTAGATCTTCACACTCAGAACCATGGAGAGGTTAGGCACCCAAATCCAAAGGAACTCAACCGTGCGATTTGGCTCTTTAGGTCATAGAGTTCTCTTAACTATATCTCCCACCAGAATGTATGACCATTCTCAAAGAGGCACTTAAACCTACAACCAGTGCATATTACGCTGCAAAGTGGAAACGATTCCTCTTCTACTGTTGTAGTAAATGCATTGATCCATTTAATGCATCCTTTGAAAATATTGACTACTATCTACTGCATTTGCAGGCGTGTACTTTAATACCCCTACATCTAGCTGCCCTAGCACGCTACCTGCAAAATAGACAACATGTATAATTGTTTAAGGAAGCAGTTATTAAGGCATTTATAGAAGACCTTAAATGAGTAATTCCATCCAGGTTTCCCCCCTGCACCTGCTTGGTATCTCAACATTGAACTTGCCAGACTTATGGGTCCACCATTTGAACCCTTACATAATTGCCCCATCCAATTCCTGTCTTGGAAAGTAGCCTTTTTAGTAGCCATCACCTCTCTTAGACTTGTAAGGGAGCTCCAGGCACTAACATTGGAAGAACCTTTCTTCTAGCTACACAGGGATAAGGTAGTACTTCGAACTGACAGGCAGTGCTACATACTCTTTTTCAAACAACTGCAACACCCACAGGTTATCCACCTCTTTTTGTAAGGCACTGCTTTATAGTTTATGTAAAGCATGTTTACCTTCCGCCACACATGCTATCGAATGGATTGATACTTACCCTGTAAGCATCTGTTCGTGGCATGTTGTGTTGTAAATTCACATGCGCCCGCCCTCCTCCACGGAAACCTGTGATCATTGCAGTATCTACTTACAATATCATATGCATGGCTATCTCTTTACTAACACATACCTGTACTCCATTCTCACCTGATAGCGGGAAAACAATCTAACAAAGGAGTCAAAAGACTTCTTCGAATAAAAACAACTTGCACACATCCAGACCCACCACTAGATGGCAGGAGTATTTAAAGCATGGGACTCTACATCACTACATGCCAGGAACAGATGCTTACAGGGTAAAGAACATAATCCTTTCCATTCGTGGCATGTGTAGCTGTGGATACACATGCTGTGCATAGACTGAGGAGGTTGCCGAAGACTAGGAAAGTGCATGTAGGACAGCCTGGCCAACTCTAGTTTGCTGTCTGGCCAGGATATTCACACAGTAGTGCTTGGTAAAGGTATGAGGGGTAGACCAGGTAGCTGCTTTGCATATGTCAGCGAGTGGTATATCGCCTAAGAAAGTCATAGAAGCTCCTTTCTTCCAAGTGGAATGAGGTCTGGGAGGGATGGGCAGAGTTCTTTTAGCTTTGGCATAACAAATCTGTATGCACTTAATTAACCAATGTGCAACGCCTGCTTGGAAAGAGCACATCCTTTGTGTGACTTTGAGTTGGACAAAACAGCTGTTATGTCTTACGAAAAGGTTTTGTTCTCTCAGTATGATACATAAGCACTCTTGCGCAGTGCACATTCTGCTACGGTCTGTGGGTATGGAAAGAACACTGTCAGCTCAATTGTCTGGTTAAGATGGAAGCTCGAAACTACCTTAGGGTAACATTTGAGATTTGTTCTGAGAACCACTCTATCCTGATGTGCTTGAAAGGAAAGGGTCTTGCAAGGTAAGAACGTGTATTTCACTGACTCATCTGAGGAAAGTGGTGGCTACCACAAAATCCACCTTCCAAGACGAGAATTGCCGTTGGCAACAGTGAAGTGGTGTTATGTTAAGTTATATGCACTTGTAGAGCGCATGGCTGCCCCAGCAACGTAGCATCCCAGTGCTAAATCTAACAGAAAGCAGACCGGTGGGGAAGCTAAAGGTTAGAGAAAAGCCACATCTTGATAATTTTCCTGAAAGCCCAATGGTCTTGCATGCTGCGGGCAGCCAGAGGAATGGAATTCCAAAGGCAGGAGCTCGTGCCCTGAACGAGCGCCCCCCTGCTCTAGTCCCGCGGGACACAGGCCAAATGCAGATCTGCGGCACACAAGGCTCGAGCCTGGACATACAGCGAGCACATCTGACTCAAAATTTGCAGACCCAGGCAATGCAGAATCTTGTGTGTCATACACAGTCTTGAAGTAGACTCTCTGCTCTATAGGGAACCAGTGAAGCCCGCGAAGGTCTGAGGCATGGCAATACTTAGGTAGGGCAAAGAGCGTGCAGGCGGCCGTGTTCTGTGCCAGTTGAAGTCTTTTGGTCACAGCTTTATTAATGCCAAGTAGTAACCTGTTGCAGTAATCTAGCTGGGACAGAACAGTGGCTTGGGCAATCATCTGTTGGGTGGGTGCGTCTAAAAATCCCAAAATGGGTTTCAGGCTGCGTAAGAGACCAAAGTAAGTACCCGCCATTGTCTTAGCATGCCCCTCAAACGAGGGGGCGCTATCCATCAATACTTCCAGATTCTTAACCAAGGATTTCGCTTGGAGGGGAGTTCCAAGAGCCACGGGCCACTATTGATTGCCCACCATGAGGACTTAAAACTTGGTGGAATTCAGTTGCAAGTAGTTATCAGCCATCCATTCAGAGATGGCCGTAAGGTCGTCTTGGAATTTCGCCGCCTTAGAGTTGCTGGAAAAGGTGAACACCAATTGAGTGTCATCAGCGTATGATACCATGGCAATGTTCCGGGCTTTGGCCAGGAGGGGGGACGTAAATGTTAGAGTGGGGTTCAGGGTAGTCCCTGCGGAACACCACAACCGAGAGGGTGGGTGCTGGAGGAAATAGGGTGGGCAGAGACCTGGAAAGACCGATCGGCCAAGAAGGACGAGAAACAGGCTAGGGCCTAGCCATTGACCCCGATCTCCGCTAGCCGATGTAGCAGGATCCTATGGGAGACCGTGTCAAAGGCTGCACTAGATCCAGCAGGATCAGTGCTGAGGTTCCGCCCTCATCAAAGGCAGACCGTAACTGCTCCGTGACCGTAAGTAGTGCAGATTCAGTGCTATGTCTCGGACGGAAGCAGTTTTGCTACATATCTAGGATCGAATTTGCTTCCAGGTATTGAGTCAGGATGGTGTTAACATAGGACTCCATGATTTTAGCAAGGTACGGGAACAGAGATATTGGACAAAAGTTTTCCGGCAGCGTAGTTTTTTTTAACAGGGGGATAACTTAGGTATGTTTCCTGGACTTAGGGATCCCCGCCACTGACAGTGACCTATTGATCATCTCCCCGCCCCTCCATTAGGAGGCAATTGTGGAATTTTCTAAAGATGTCTGGTTTTAGGGGTTCGTCAGGGGATCCTGATTTTATATTAGCCGACAGGGCCTCCATGTCTTTAGAGGACATGGGCAGGAAATCCTGGAGGGAGTGAGACGTAGCGTCCGTAAATGGATTCTCCCAAAGATCGAAGCGAGCCTTCCGCGGGCAGAATACGCTGTAGATGCGTTCCACCTTACTAATTAAAAATGTAGCCAGTGTCTCGCATTGTGAGTTGGAGGACATGGTGCTAATAGGAGCAGGCGGGGGTTTACCATTTCTTTCATAAGGGCAAAAATGGTTTTGGTTCGATTGCTGCTAGTACTGATCATGTTAGCATAGAACATTGCCTTGGTCTTCCGGACCAGTATGTGCTATACTTTAACTGCATTCCTATAGATTGACTTTGCTGTGGGATCGTAGGAACTTCTCCAGGCCCGTTTTAGGATCTTACATTTTTTCTTTTACGCAATCGGACTCATCTGACCATGCGTGGGTTTGAGTACCCTTGGTATGGGTCATTTTTGACAGGATACAGCAATCTAATGCTTTATTGGCCCATCCCGAGAGGCCGCATTAGCTGCCTCAAAATCTATTGCCATTTTGGGCGATGAGAGTTTAGAGTGGCTGTCAAAGTAGTCGGGTCCAATTTGTGCCATGGGTGCTTCATTGAAGGCGGGCGAGAAGATTGTAGTGGGAGCCTTCTAAACAAAGTCGTAGAGCGATGAGGAAAGGATCCATCCAAAGTTTAGAGAGGGGTGCAAAAGTAAAGCCCATGAGTCTAGTGAGGACTATGGTATGGTTCCAGACGGGAGCATGAGGCGTCCGGGGTGGAATAACCCTTTTGAGGCCTTCCTGAACACCTAAATTCTATAAGTAGGCAGCTACAGCAGCCAGGTGTAAACGGATAGACGTGTAGGTGAGGCCTGACATCTGTAAGTGAAGGAGGTAACAGACAATGTCTTGTACAGACGCTGTGAGAGTATTGATATTTTTTGGAAGACAATAGTGCATGAAACGTTTCCACTTGGTTGCCCAATAGACCCTGGTAGTAGACCTGCGTTCCTCTTTGAGACTAGACATACACTCTTCTAGTAGATTAAGGTAGCTAAACTCTGAGACCTCAGACGCCATATCTCAAGGTTGAGCTGATGAGGGGTGGGGTGTCTGAGCGTGCTGTGGTTTTGTGTGAGAAGACCTAACCTATTGGGGAGCTTCTCTTGTGGGACTAGAGAAAGTCATAGCAGCGTGTAATATCATTGCTGGTGTGCCCTATTTGGTGCCACTAAGAGGAGCATGAGGGATGCCTGTCTCAGCCCCCTGACCATGAATGGTGTGGGAGAGGTTAAAAAGCATAGGCAAATATCCCTTACAAACTCCTCTGTAGTGCATTGCACATGGACTATGGGTGTGGCAGTGAAGTTTGGGCATTTTGCATTTTCGGCGGTAGTGTACAGATCTACCTGTGGGAACCCCCAACGCCGAAAGTACCGCAGTAGGGCCATCATGGTTAGTTTGAAGGAATCAATCACAGTATTAACATGATATCATCGTTTTACATGCAACACCTAGTCCCTCAAATTTAGCCCTTGTTTTTCAGGGTCAAATTTGAGGAACGAGGTGTTGCATGTAAAACGATGATATCATGTTAATACTGTGATTGATTCTGTCATGATGAAATGACAAATCGATGTCTTATTTTGTGTCTCTTTAAAATCTCGGAAATAATTATTTATCTTGTTTTTAATTGTCTGTTTGTATACACATGTGAGCCAAAAACATTTTTTTTATACAAGATTACATTTTGATTGTATAATTTGGTTTTCCTTTCAAGACTGGTAGAGTGGTAACCTTGGGTACTTCTGGGTATGTTAGTTGAAAAATGTAACACTTTCCTTCCAAGAGTAGTAGACTTTCAAAACCATGTATCGTCCTCCGCCAGATGCTATGGGCTAACTAGACATTTGTGGTTAAGCAGTGCCCCCTTGTCTCAGTAAGTAGAATATGGCAGTTGTGTTGTCAGTGCATAACAGGACTGTATTGCCCTGGATTAAAAACCCGGAGAGCGAGATGGATGGCCAGCAGCCCCAGGTAATTGATGTGAAATGTTTGCTGGGCAGGAGTCTACTGACCCTGAACAGTGAGATGAATGGGATGCGCGTCCCAGCTTGAGTGAGGCATCCGTGGTGAAGGTTTATCACGGAACTAGATCCAGGAAAGGTTGCCTATGTAACAGGTTGTTTGCGTTCTACCCCTGCAGAGAGAAATGTGTGGCCCCAAACCAACACCGGGGCCTCCGGATGACCCTCTTCTTGAGACCACTGTGTCCCTTGGTAATCCTAGAACAGGTGCATGTGGAGCCGGGAATGAGGTACTATTACTATACAAGAGGACATCATGTCTAATAAATGCATTACAGTTCTGACTGTCAGCTGACGATCTGGCAGAAAGAGAGGTAACAGGTTTTGGAAGGCTTGTACTTTTGCTGGGCTGTCATAAGCCCTTCTCACACTTGCATCTAGGACGACCGCAAGGAAGAGCAGTAACTGAAGGGGCTGGAGCAGATATTTGATCAGGTTGATGGTGAAGCTCAAACTGTGCAAGGTATGAATTGTGGTTTGGGTGTGCGCTAGGCAGTGTTGTTGCATGCCGCTCTTGAATCAGCCTGCCGTCTAGGTAAGGGAACACGTAGTTGCCATTCCTTCCTAAGGTAAGCTGCCACCGCGGACTGACATTTGGTAAAAACCTTGGGAGCTGTGGTAACCCTGAAGGGAAACAATTTGAATTGATAATGATGTCCATTTACCAAAAACCTCTGGTATCTTCAATATGCTTAGTGGATGGGTATGTGTAAGTAGATGTCCATCAGGTCTGGGGTGGTCATGAAGGCACCTTTCTGCAATAATATGACGTCCTGTAGTGTCACCTTGTGGAAGTGCTCTGACAGAATATATTTGTTGAGAAGGGGAAGAGTGAAGATGGGCTGAGAGAGCCATCCGTTTTGGGGATTAGAAAGTACAAGGAATATACACCCTTTCTGCAGTGTTGAAGTGGGACCAACTCTGCGGCCCCCTTGCCCAGGAGAGCCTACATCGCCTTGTGAAGAAATCGCAAATGCTCTTCAGACAATTTGTGTTATTTAGAGGCTATATTTGGTGGTGTTTGTGTGAGTTGCAGACACATCCCCTCCTTTATGATATCTAGAACCTAACAGTTTGAGGTGATTTCTGACCAGAAGGATAGAAACCTCTGCGATCTTCCCCCGACAGGTGTTTTGTGATTGGGGGAAGTCGGAGTGTGTCACCGTTTTAGGGGGCAGTCCCTTTTGTGGGCTGTGCCCTTGCCTCTACCATTGCCATTTTTGCCTCTGTATCCACTCCTGTAGTAACCCTGCGGGGGGGGGGGGGGGGGGGGGGGGTTGATGCGTTGGCCTAGTGAAGGTGGAAGAGGTGTTTGAGCTGGGGTCGTGGGTGTGCCACAAGAAACCTTGGGGATGCAGTGTTTAGAGGGCGCCCATACCCTTGGCTGTATTGGTGTCTTTTTTTTTTTCTCGAGCATCTCATGTATTTATGACCTAAAGGCCAAAGACCATCAAAATGGACATTTGGAAGATGCTGTTGTACCTCTGGCTTAAACCCCAAAACGCCCAGCGACGCTTGGCAGTGCAAGAGGATGCTGGTGTTAATGCCGCAAGAGGCTGTATCTGCAGCTTCCAATTTGCAGCGGTTATTGGTATTGGAAATTACCTTTCTGTTTGCTACCAGCTGCTGCACCTTCTTGCGGTACTGCTCAGGGATATGTTCTACCAAGTCCACCATCTGATCCTAGTGGGCATGGTCATACCAGGAGAGTAAGCCAATGAAAGTGGCGATGCACCAGTGTGTCGTCCACTATGCCTCCTCTTTTTTGCCCCCGGAATCTGCCGTCTTGCTCTCCTGATAAGGGATGCATCAACTGTGCTTTGGGTACTAGCGTCTTCCCTGGCTGTATGAACTACCAGAGAGTCAGGGGATAATGCATGCCACGTAGCTTCCAAAGATGGTATACTGCTATTACAGATCTGAAACTGTCCCTTCTAAACCTAACACACCTGGGTCCACAAACTGGTTTGCATACATACATTTTTACCCCAGGGGCCATTGAGATTCACAGATCTACGTCTAATTCCAGGGCTGTTCTGAAAATTCTTTGTGGGGTGTGATGTTCCTAGCACTAATGCAATGTGTCATGACGGAGTTGCACTCGATACCTGCTCAGCACAGGTAAATGAGGATTGAGATTCACTGTCCGAGCTTTGTATATTCTAGTATTGAATTAGCAAGGGGTACTGCAGGACAGTTCAGTGGCTCAATTTGCATGCTGTTTACCGCAACCAGGACTTGAAGGCTAATGCTACTGTTATTTGGGGGCTGCCTGTTGAGAGAAAGCTAGGAGAAAGCCTGATGATGCAGTTCAGGAGGAGGCTGAATATGACTATTATTGGACTGGGGAAGATTATCTTTATGCTGCAGGTTAGGAGGAAGCTCGGTTTATGCCTCTAACCCATCTTCTGCTTCCCTTTCAGGGACGGAGGTCTGAAGAGGGAAAAAGTGAAGGAGGTTTACAAAGAGGAACAGCAGAAACTCTACAGCAAAATGATCTCCGGAAACCACGAAGACCGCAGCCGTTCCTGATCCTCGGACACTAATTCTATGCCACTACCCAGTCCACAGGAGATCCCCAATAGTACCTCCAGATGAAGAGTGTGCTCTGACATCAGTCTTTGCCCCCTTGTGGGCAGCAGAAACTGCTCTGGGGAGTCAACCTGTATCCATTCTTGCTACAATAAAGCCCTTTGCAGGATCATACATGCTGTGTGCCCAATGCTAGTAGAGGGACTGCAAGGGCAGATACTGCCATTCATTTACAGTGCTTTAGGGAGGATGTTTGGAGCTCTCTGTACATAAGATGCTTGTACAGTGAGGCTTGACCTCTGTATTCTGGACTTCTTGCAGAGTATGGCCTGGCCATGTACACGGAGGAGACCCTTGTGCAGTCACACATGCTCGCTGTAGACCTAGCTGCAGGCATAGAAAGTCTGGAGCAATGTGTGTATCTGAAAGTTCTTGTGGAGGAAGACTGGGACGTTATGTACACTAAGCTGTATGCAGAGGAAGTCCTAAGCTATGTCTACACTAAACTGAATGTGGAGTATCTGATGAGATGAGACTGGGGCTCTGTGTGCATCTGAGCGTTTGGTAAGTATCACATGAGCAATACGGACGGTAATCTTGAGCGGACAGAATTAAGCTATGTTTATACACCGAATTTCAGAGATTGGAACACCTTATTTGAACATTGCGTGTGATTTTGGGCCTGGGAATTGTTCACATTCTGAGTTTCTGGTATAATTCTGGCTGGAGCTATGGTACACTCCGCTTTTGAAGACGTAGCTGAAAATGTATTAGGTCAGAGCTGTGTTTTTACACAACTTTCTGTGGAATGAGCCATATTCTGGCATGCGTCCCAGACTGTGCACACAGTGGGGCTAGGCACTGTGTGCGTCACTGCCTCTGTTGGGGGTCTGGAGCACTGTCTATGCACTTACTGCCTGCAGCTGCATAGCAGGGTACTATCATGCCTTTCAGGGATTATGGCTTGGATCGGTTGACACTAGGTAAGATTTGTGCTATTCCTAGAAAAGCTGATGAGGAACATGTGCAGTGCCTAGAGTGCACCCTCCTGTGGAGCCTTGTTACTGTGACAGCAAAGAAGCATCATAAGGGGATATGTTACAGACTTAGGAAATAAACGCACAACCATCCACAAGTTGCCCCCCTCTCCAATTCCGTGTGCCCTCTGCATGGTCTGTGTTCATTTTTATAATGTAAGGGAACACATTATAATAAATGCAAATGTTAACAATCTTTGGCTTTGATTTGCCTTTGTGTTTATGTAAAGACAACCATCTGTATAGTGGCTGCAAACCAAATAATTAGTAGCTTGATATGAGGTTCCATACTAGGACTGGCTGTTCCTAAGCTCAATGCACTTGATATGCTTATTACGTTTAATACACAAACTTTGAAACTTATATGCAAGCAGTCAACATTCTTACTGTTGGCCATGAGGTAGCTACTACAAGGACTCAATTACATCACGTTGTCATCCAAAAAACTCCTCCTGGACCTTAAAGTGCCTATTTTCTGCACCTCACACTATTTCTCATTCTGCTTTCACAAATAAAATTGCAATTCACAGATCCAAATATTAGAACCTTACTCTGCTGTAAGTATCATTTAGTCATATTGTGTCAATGTTTGGCTCTGGCTATCTGACATGTTAAAATGGGTCACAAAAGGATAAGCGAGGAACACCACTGACCATACAACACAAGGGCAAGATGGAGTTGATAAACTTGGGATAAGTCAGACCTCCGTTTTAAATGATCGTCAGAAATTGGTTACAGCACTGCTACTGAGGGCACTCCGGCTGATGGACATATGATAGTAGATAATCAGATGTGCAGCATAGCACTGCTTTACATCTTCAAATCGTTTCCCAGTGGCTGATGTCGTTTTTGGTTCCCTTTTGCACATAATTTGTCGATATCAGTGATATTTCTAATTATGTAATCAATGTGTGAACATATACATATGCCTGCATGAACAGGAACTATTGTAGCAGCTGTTTGTTTCTACACATAAACACTGTTAATTGATGTTAAGGCTATCACACACTAGTTGCAAAATTACTCTGATGCTAACATAAAGAAAATGCTAATTGGGTGGAGGGACAACCACATTGCTCTCAGATCTGCCTCCTCTTTCATTTGCCACTTCCCATCCAGAGAGCTAGTCTGCCCCTTCAATTCCTTACCATGTTCTCATATAAAAGTATCCCAATACTTACATCTAGTAAGCCTGCATGTGTTGCCCACAACACAACCAGTTTTATTTTCAAAACGCCAAATCCACACGTCTGCTAACCTTATTTCTCGCTATTTCTTCAATTCCCCTCTTCTCCCTGTTCAGCTGTCTTTTTCTGTACACCTTCAGTGAATCACATCTTCCATACTTCTTTTTTAGCTGAAGAAATGAACGTGTATAACCAACTACACTACATACAATGCGGGGGACCCAAGGGCAATTTTAACGACCAGCTCTGAATACACGCCCGACAGACATATATCACAGAAAGGTATCAGAGAGTCAAGAGTTCAACAGGCAACTATTCAGGACAGAGAGGGTGAAGGTGAAATGCTACCTCTAGCCATATGACTGAAAAGGCCAGGTCAAGTTGGTGTCTGGTCTCTGGCACCCATCAGTCACCACTCGGAACCGCCCTTCATCATTTGGGGCTCCGAGGACCAGCACTGTACATGACCTTTTCTGTAACAGAAAGAGATTGGCCTTCCTGTTAGTCAGTGTATGTTGGTATTAGAGTGTTGGTGATGTGGCCAATGGGGTAAAAAAAACGTGCAGTGCAAGGGAAAACCAAGGAAGTGGAAAAAGTGAATAAAATTGGTTTAGGGAGCAAAAGAAAATTTTAATAGGGTATAACTCCCAGCACCAATGTTAAAAATAGCCAAGACAGGGAAACTTTATAAACTGTCTAGTGGTGGAACGTGGTCGACATGTTTCAGCAATTAGGGCCAATAGCCTTGCTTTCTTCAGGACCTATGTATATCGCTACTGCAACAGAAAAAAACCCCAAACAAGTGATAGAAGTGTCATAAATTAGGAGAAAAAGAGTACTGGAACGACATCAATATGTAAATGTCACCTGGACATCCTAGGTGTGCTTGTTCCAAGTCTTCTCACACAGTCTGCAGTGGACTGGTTTTTGAGAAGTAGAGACCTCACCCCACCTGGCTGCGGCTCAGGATATTGGTGAAGCACCGCTCTAACCGTCGGTACTCCAGCGCGGCATCTGTGCCGTCTGGGGAGGTGATGCCAGATGCCGCGCTGGAGTACCGACGGTTAGAGCGGTCAGAAGACTGTTTAGCATGTTTTCTTTTAAAACCGAAACTTATTATCCATCTGTAGAGGAAATTGGGTTTTCTGTGGAATAAGAGATAGATGCTTGGAGCTGTCTTGGGGACGGGGTGAGCCTGGAAGACAACTCTGATTTGGACCTTAAAGTGGTTTTATAGCATAAATCTTTTCTGGATTTACATGCTGGAGCATTATTCTACTAAATAGTAGCTGGGTCCGGAATAGTTTTGTTTTTTTCTTCCTTGAGTGGGTTTTGTAAAGTTGTCAACCCTTTGGTGTCTTGTCCTTCCCTGCAAGATGTCGGACCCACACCCTGGAAACCCTTTGACCTAGTCGCCATCTTCAATTTATTTTCCCACAGTTTGGCTTGGAGGCCTGTGGGAGTACTCCGGAGTCGAGGAGGTAGAAAGTGCACTGAGGACGGCCATTTTCGTTGAAAATGACTGATAAGAACAATTCTCATGACGGATGTCAAAGAAGGGGATACTTTGTTCAAGTGCCTGGTGATCGAGGGGATCTCTTGGCAGTGATTCTGCCGCCTGCGCTCTGCCCTGGCTGGTGGATATGTTGGACAGCTGATGTGCTTGGGTGTAAAGTAACTATCAAATGCCCAGACATTGGTCTGGAGCAGTAAGGGATGCATGGGGTAGGTCTAGGGAAAGCAACTAATGACCGCACTCGTCCATTAATCTAAGGCCTTGAAAAAGGTGCTGTGCATATACTGCTTTGCAAGTATGCTAGATGCCTAGGTTCGAGTTAAAGGAGTCGCGCAAAATACTTTTTACATTTTCAAAACCTTTAACCCTCTCATGTTTGCATGCTAGCTACTATCCAGTGCAACAGTAAACCTTGAACCTCTTTATCACAGAGGTCTACTTGACTCTTATTTTATTTTTTTTGCTGTTGAACACCCTTTCTTACTCCACCTGATTTCCCCTAACTGCATCAGACCCCGCTAGGTACTGCATGATGAAGTATTTCCGAAAAATAAATTAGCCAGCAGCTGAGCTGACCACACTGTTGTGTTTGAAACTATGATCAGCACACCCAATTACCAGAATCCATAGGACGGACGTTCCCTGTTTGTGCCATGGTGCACCTTCAAACAGGTGCACCGGTCGCAAACAGTGGAAGTGGTCCTCTTAGGTTGAAGTGTTGCTCTCAGGGCAGCCGTGAACAAGTGCTTCCCTGGGTGCAGCGCCTGCAAGTACAATACATAGCAGTTGGTTCAAAGCTGTTCCGTGTATCACTGTGCAGGCAGCGATCACCTTGCATGCGTGTGCAGTGAGTGACTTCCCCAGCCTTAAAGGGGATGTCTGGGGGGTCCATAGGACCTCTTAACCCTGTCCAGAAGGCTGCCAGCGGTGGATGCACTGATAGTGCTTCATCTATTTGTGGCGCACTGTCAGTGCACCTCCTGACAGCTTCTTTACCTCTGAATCCTTGTCCATAATCCAGCGCTGGTGCATTGGTAAAATGATTCCCTCATTTGCATGGGGTCATGCCCCATGCAACTGAGGGAACCCCTCTTGAGATAGCACTGGTGCAACATATGCGCCAGTGCAATCTGTATTACAGAAGGGGTCACTGAAGCCCCTTCTGTACTACCAAAGTGCCCCAGGACGCACATTTCAGGCGCAAATGCCCGCTGCGCCCCTAGGGCACTTCTGTAATACGGGCCAGATGCAACAACTGTGACCTCAGCACTATCTTTTAGGAGTCTTATGAAAGGAGGGAGGTAGGACAGTCATCACTTCCATAACAGAGGGTGATAGCCCACTTTTATCACCCAAGAAGAATAGCTCCCTGCAGCACATTCTGGCGAGAAATATGCTGAGGAAGAGCTTGCTCTGAGATCAAGATTTAGAGAATAAAATGAGAGCCAGTAATATTTGCCAAATTGCCACGCTTTCCCCAAATAACCTCCTACAATCCCACCCAGGCCAATTCCGTGATTCATCACAATTTTAATGACCTCGATGATAAAGGAGGCAGCTACACCAACTCTCCGATTGAGGCAGACTCCCCAGAGAATTCCACAAGGGTATGAGGGAAGAAAGCCTAGAAGAACCAAATATTTGAAAAGGTGTGACCGAAGAGGGAGTGGTCGAAAATACCCAGCAGCTGCATAAAACATCCAACACACGCTAGATAGCTGCAATAAGGCACTGGCAATGACTTACTTGTGCAAAAGAAAACACATATACCCTATGTAACAAACTATCACCTGAATGAGATAATTCAAGGGAAGAGGACTCTCATATAAACAAACGTTGAGACCAGTGGCGTAAAGAAACTTGAGGGGGCTCCCTGTAAAATACATGGAGGGGGCCCCCTCCGAACACACTCGGGAGCTTTCAGTTCAGGGTACTGTGCTCGGGGGTGGGGGGGGCTTTTTACACCACTGGTCGAGGCCCCTTTTTAGCACGAGTTCAAAATGCCATTAAGAACAAATTACTGTCAAAGTTCCACGCTGATGAACCAGACTTATTAAAGATTTACCCCAAAGAAAAGAGTCCCAAGGCCATGAAAAGTCTTGCAAAGATAAAAACGTTCGAGCTCAAAAGTAATTTTACACTGGAAATGTGCCCTTTCCTCAATGCAAATAGTGCTTTGAACTGCTTTGTCACTTTGCATTAAGGGGGCGTTATTGGGGTGTAACTTGGGCAGATAGCGCATACACCCATAGCTCTTGATGCAATGCCCAATCTACTAAACTAGGCAGCCTCCACATTAAAAAGGGGAAATTATTTCTCCGTACAACCCACAAACAGATTGGGTGCTACAGTGCACAGCACTTGTCGGATGTGTAGGATGCTTAAGAGTTTGTCTTAACAGAGGAATTTGTACTGAAAGGGTATACTTCAAATACAAACCCTAGGCTGGACTGCGCACCTTGGTGCGAGGATGTGAGTCATACAAATCGGCCTTTTTAGTGTGCCTGTACAGGGGATGACCGCAGCAACAAGCGTTTTTTTTTTTTTTACAAATTTGGAGTTGCGCTGTCCCTCGCGTCGCTAGCCCAATGCGATTTGGGGTGTATTAGTCAGTGTACCCTACAGCTGAAAGCCTGCTCAGCAAGAGAAAGACACAAACTCTCACGACCATGCTGGTGGGATAATATTACCCTTCATTTGAGATGAGTGGGCACCAGCTTCTTGGAATCATTCACAGAATGTTTGAACTCATCCCTTTCCCTCAGCCAGGCCAGGATCACATGAAAGAAGAATAAGAGGGGCGCAAGAACAACCTGCTAGTAGTCAGATTTATGCTTGAAAAGCTCCAGCATGAACATGCCAAATGCCCATGTAGCAATTCAAAACCAATTTCCCATCCCTTTGATCTAGACACCGCCCTCAAGGCAGATTAGAAACCCTTCTTGCAAACTTTGCTAATTAAATTGGCACTATCTTAATGTCTGAGTACTGTAGGCTTGATGTTATTATCGTTATGCTCCATTACACAAAAGTATGTTTTTCTTATAATTTTACCCCTTCCCTTTTACCCCCTTACCATTGTAAATAAATGTATGCAAGGGACATTGCTTGGCTGAATGCAAATTTAAACCTAAAACGTAAACATCAGGAAGAACAACAAGGTGGATGGCCACGTCACCCTCAGTGGGACACTAGAGGGGACAGCCCCTTAATGTTTCCTCACTGCCCAGGGTAGAATTTTTTCTGTGAGCTCCGGGCCTTAAAGCAGGCCACTGTGAGTGCGAGATCTCGCCTCCCCCGTGACCCTTAGCATGATGGCACTTCCGGGAGGTCAGCGGGGTAGTTAGGTGGGTGTCATACCTGGCTATTCCTCTTTTGGTGGCCAGCAGCAGAGGAATTTTTGGTTACCTTGCTGGGAACACAGTCCTGTGGTTTGTTGCATCGTCATCGCAGATCGCGAGCTGGTGGTCGCTCCACCTGGCTACAGTGTAGAAACAGGTTGTCGGTTTTAAGGCAGTTGGTGCAGGCCATGGCACCTCCTACCATGAAATTCTGCCACTTCGATTTGGCATGGGGGCTTTCGGCTGTCTCACTGCGCGTCAATCCCGACTGGGAGGCATCATAGGGTATTGTTTCTGCACCTACGCACAGTGCTGACGGTACAGAGTGCCAGAAGAAAGGCCAGGTGGTGGCTGCAGGCTGCCATGTATGGCCTGCCCAGTCCGGGGAATGGTGGCAGAGGGGGTGTAGTGAGCCATCCGGCCAATGCAATACATTGTATCGCATTCGGCCTTCTGGCTAGGGCTCGGACCGGAGGCAATAAATTAAGGTGCGTGTCACAGGACCATCTTGTACAGCTATACCGTTGCAGTAATAAGACTATAGAGACTGTAAGAAATGGGACCCCCGGCCGGCCAGGGTTTGCACCACAGCCAGTCAGAGACCGCCACTCCTATGTAAAAACAACCCCTGCTCACCCTCTAGGTAACGCGGCGCGAGCAGCCAGGCCTATCTCTGAGGTCATGTGTGAAGTATTTGCGCACGCACCCACCAACAACAACATCCAGGGCCTCCCACAAAAGGAACTCCACACCAAGTATAGATGAAAATAGTCTTTGTATTAAGAAGAACACATAGGGAGACACATTTTACAGGGTGCCAGAGGCACGGCAGGGTTTACCAGGGAAAAGGTTACAGGGCAGGGCCAAGGGACCCCTGCCAGGGGTATGCACCTGATGGAACTGGCACATATCAACTGGGAGCTTCCTAGAACTAGCAATAGAACTCACTCGGACCAGGAATCACATACATGGGACATTGGGTGTTCAGGGGGGAAATAAAGACAAGGTCCATAACACAACAGAGGCCCCCATCAGCAGGGCAACACATAGTAACTCTCAGCATCACATTAATATTAGTCTATAGCATTCCACAGGCCAGCTGGCCTTTCTGGGGCAAGGGCGCCCAAGAGTCTCGATGTTCAGGGCAGGCTGCAGGTAGTCAGGGGCAAACCTACACGTGGCAGCTGCCCACGAAGTGCTGGGCAGCTGAGGGGCATCGTGGGAGCCTCGCAGGCTCGAGAGGACAAGGGGCAATGGTGGAGCCTCTCGGGGCTCGGGGGCACAAGGACACGCTGGAGCCTACTCGGGCTGAGGCACGGGGCTGAGGTGGAGCCTCTCGGGGCTCGGGAAGCGTGATGTGGCTGGGGGTCGAGCCTCGCCGGCTCGGCAACGCAATGTCGCCCGGTGGAGCCTCTCTGGGCTCAGGACGCAAGGTGTGGGCAGGCGGGGTCCCTGCATCACTGGGGGCCCCCACGGGCCTCCGAGCACAACAGAAGGATCATTGGAGGGGAGGGGCAGGCACCGGCAATGTGCGCCGACGGTCCCCTCCCGTGTGCAGCACTCACCGGGTCTGCGGCGCCGGTCTCTCCTCGCTCTCCGGGGCTCCCTCTCGCTCCTGGGGGCCCCGGGGGGAAAGAGGCAGTTCTCCCGGGGGGAAGCAGGGGAGCGGAGTAGGCTTCCGCCGCTCCCTGCATTCGCTCTCTCTCTTCTCCGCCTCCTATGCTCCTCGGGCCGCTGTCCAATCCCAGCGCGGCCCGGGGAGACGTCAGCAGCAAGTCCCGGGTCAGCAGCCAATCCCAGCGCGGCCCAGGACGGACAACACGAAGGAACCCGGGCCGGTGGTGGTGACCTCGGGAAAAATGGCGAGGGCTAGGCTCACTCGAGGAAGAAGGGCAGTTAGCGAGGTAGGCACTCGCTGGGGGTGTAGAACCCCCACAGAACAGGGCAAAGGCCGGGTGGCACCGGCTGGAGTAAACAGCGCTCCCAGGCGCTAGGACAGCGTTACGGCGCTCCGCAGGGGAAGTAGAGCACTCCCAGCGCGGGTAACCTCCATAAAGTGCTCCAGGCGCTCGAGGGCAGAAAGCAGCGCTTCCAGGCGCTAAGTAGGAAGAACAGCGCTCCCCAAGCGCTGGGGGGTCAGAGGAAAACGCTGGAGGAAGAGTAGCAGTCCAAAAAGAGTCCAGGACCTCAGGTGGAGCACAGCAGCTCCTAGAAGGGAAAAGGCCATCAGCAGTCCAGGAGTAGGGCAGGGCCCAGGGAAGCAGGCCAACCCTGAGCCCAAGCAGCAGCAGCCCCTGGTAGATTCAAGTTGAGAACAAGAACATTTTCCGAGTGTCACAGCACCCTTTTTATACACACATCCTTGATCTGAAGGGGCAGGCAGGGAGAGAACCAGCTGGAACTGGTTATGGGGGATTCTTTTCACTGGCCAGGCTAGGGACATCAGACGCACCCCAGGGGGTGGAGCCAGCATTGTGTGGGGAAAACCCAGCCTCATTCAGGACACTCAAACTAGACAGTCAATCCACAAGCAGACCCAGGCTCACTCCTCCCCTCACATCAGCATGCTAAACACTCCATTCACCACCGGGGCAGACCCTCCCAGATTCTGGGTGCCAGGCTCACCAGCCAGCCTCAGCCAATCATACGCCAGGCACACATTCCACAAATATGCCAACTTCTAAAATGGGGACTTCTCCACTAGACACACTCATGCCGCATATACCGTTGCGCAGCATTCAATCTCACGAGTTCATACATACCAGACTTGACCCTGCACACCCTACGCATCGGGAACTACCAAGGACACATACATTCCCCATGCATTCCTTATGGACGGGCAGGTCTCTCTCTCTTCACACGCACTCAGAGTGGGAATCACCATCCCCAGGTTACATATAACATAAAAACTTCAGGGGTGGACCTGCCAGAAGGGCCAAGTTCAACAGAGACCAGTTAACTTTGCATGTTATGAGCTGTTCCTATTATTAGGGTACACAAAGGCACAACAGTCATTGGTTTCCTCCTGGTTTTCTTGTTTTGGGGGGGGGGGGGCAGGGGGGGGGGGGGGGGATCTCACACAGTCACCAGGGATCCCTCTGAGGCTTCCAGCTTTGTCCCGGTGTAAGGCACCAAAAGAAAATAAAACGAAAACAAGGGACAGAGGATGGAAAGTATAACCTTCCTGGCATGGGGTAGGTATTGTGAGGGAAGCAGCACCCGATTCCAACACCTTGTGAAACAGCTTTTTCGGGACAAACGTGACCTCCCTCTGTCGTACCCGGCCCCTCCCTGTGCCCTGTAAAACCCTGCAGTCTTGCCCATACCGTGTCTAGCCACCGGTAAACACCCAAAATATCGAATTTTAAATATCGACTGTCCAGAATATCGAATCAAAAATATCGCGAGATCAGAATATCAAATTCCCAAAATATAGTTGTATCGAATATCAAATTTGAGGTAAGAAATATCGATTTCCATAATATCGAATTTAGAAATATAGTTTTCCATAATATCGATTTTTTTTTTTTTTTTTTTTTTTTTTTTTTTTTAGTGTTATGTATGCTAGTATATGGGTTAAAATTATATATTATTTTTGTAATGTATGTTGAATTTTTTTTTAAGTAATGAATTTCTTTTTTTTTTTTTCTTTAGTTCTCATACATGCCATCAGATTTTTTTGAACTCTAGATGGGGTCCCTCCGTGCCATCTGCTCAGACTGAAAAGGATAAACGATACCGCCCTGGATATGTCTGCGCCTGGCAAACCAAGTTCGCCCAGAGGAAGGGCTGTCTCCTGGTCCCACTCCCATTTACTTGACTAGATATAAAGCAGGTTACTAGGGAGGACCGGACAACGAACCTCTGGCATAATCATAGGACTAAGATTATTTTAACCTCCAGGACTCCAAGGCTGCCCAGACCTTGTCGCAGCTAGATTCATCACAGGCCATATCAGATTGACTTATCAATACAATATTCCTCAGGCATTCCGTAAAAGTTGGTGGGGACTCTGATTTTCATGCCCTGCAGATTTCCCTCCTGGCGATAACTATAACATTAAATATCAGTTTTGTATCTGTGGAATTTATACAGTAATCTGTTGTAAGGCCAAAAAAGACCAGGGTAGTGTTGAGTTAGATTGGTCTTAATAGAACCTCCTCTAGGAAGCCACACACCCTGGCCCAATACGGGACAATCCTTGGGAAATCATAAAACATGTGATAGTCAATAGCAGCCAGTTCTTTACATCTTGGGCAGTAGTAGGGTGTTTGCTTATTTTGGATAGTTTCCCTGGCGTCCAGTAGACTCTATAGGTGGTATACAGGTGATTCCTCCTAAGATTTGCTGGCTTGATCACTGTCTGGGACAGGGATATAGGAGTCACACCAGATTTTCTTAATGTCTACCTCGTCTTCAGTCAGGGTTCGGCTCCAAAGATTTAGTAATGAATTTCATGTTTAATTTAATTCTGTAGCGTGATGTGGGTTTATAGGGGGAGGGTGGGAAGTAATTTAATCCTAGTAAATGAAATATACATTTTTGGGAATTATTAATTATTTTTAATTTAATTTAGCTTTTTAGTTCTGTAGCGGGTTGTGGGTTTATAGGGGAATAGGGTGTGAAGTAATTTAATTGTAATTAACTAAATATTTATTTTTATTTATATGTATTGATAATGAAGTATTAGTTAATTATGAATTGGTAATTATTTTTATTAATTGGTAATTAATTTTAATTAATTGTTTAATTTTTAATTGTTAACTGTATTTGGATTGGGTTGTGGGTTATAGGGGAATAGGGTGGGAAGTAATTTAATTGTAATTAAGTAATTATTGAAATTTTTGTGTATCGATAAATAATGTATTAATTAATAATTGGTAATTTGTTATCACTTATTACATTTTTGGCATTGAAAATTAATTGGTTGTTAATTAATTTTCAATAAATATTATTTATTGGTATTTATAATTAATTATTAAACATTTTTTTATTGGTAATTCTTTTTAATTTTTTCTTGGTATTGATGATTAATTTATTCCTATTTAAATATTAAATCATTCTATGCTATCCAACGCTTTCCCTACTGTTGCACTCACTGGAGTGGGAATAGTAATTTTTACCCCTACGCTATCCAACGCTTTCTCTACTGTTGCACTCTCTGGAGAGGGAATAGTAATTTTTACCCTCCCGCTATCCAACACTTTCCCTACTGTTGCATGCTCTGGAGTGGGAATAGTAATTTTTACCCCTATGCTATCCAACGCTTTCCCTTCTGTTGCCCTCATTGGAGTGGGAATAGTCATTTTTACCCTCCTGCTATCCAACACTTTCCCTTCTGTTGCACTCACTGGAGTGGAAATAGTAATTTACCCTCCCGCTATCCAACACTTTCCCTACTGTTGCACTCACTGGCGTGGGAATAGTAATCTTTACCCTCCCGCTATCCAACATTTTTCCTACTGTTGCACTCACTGGAGTGGGAATAGTAATGTTTACCCCTACGCTATCCAACGCTTTCCCTACTGTTGTACTCACTGGAGTGGGAATAGTAATTTTTACCCTCCCACTATCTAACAAATTCTCTACTTTTACACTTGTTGGAGTGTGAATAGTAATTTTATTCCCTTATCTATGTAATGTTTTTAATTTTGTTATATTTAATGTAGTGTAAATGACTAATTAAAAGTATTACTTTCATTATTTAAATTATTATATAATTTATTTTTATATTTATATAGTAGGTTTATTTATATATATGTAAATATATTTTTAATGTTTTAAATATTTTATAATTAAGATTAATAATTATTTAATAATATTAAGGAAATATATATCTTTAAAAAAATGTTTTTTTTAACATTACATTTATTATTTTTACATTTTAAGCTTTTTTACATTACTTTAACTGTTTTATTTAATTTATTATTGAATTACTTTTATATTATTTTTAATGCATTTAAAAAATTCGATATTTTAGTTAACTATATTTTAACTATCAATATTTTATACTCGATATTTTAGTACTTACCTGTTTGTAGATAGGGATTAGATATTCTGTCCCTCAATATTTTTGAATCTGAATTCTGGGCAGTCGATATTCTGACCCTCGATATTTAGTCACTGAACCCTAGTCACCCTCCTCTAGGAGAGTGGCGGGGCGATGCCTGATCTCGTTGGCATCCTGACATGTTGTTCGCGTCTGGGAAGGCGTCTCTGGCTCTGGCTTGCCTCTCCTTCTCGGGTATTGTATCGGCCAGCTGCTTCCACCTCTCTCGCTCTTCTTCTCCTCCCTTATTCCCCACTTCCTCAGTCGTCACGGCATTCCGCCCTCCCTGCCAGTTGCGAACCTCCTCTGATAGGGCTGTGGAAGCCCGCATTTTGGGCCACGCCCCTTGGGGCTCCTCCTGGTAGCTTCTGTGGAGATCCTTAAAGGGCTTCTGCACTGCCTGTATACAGAGTGACGTAAACAAAAACAGTAGCCGGGCAGATTAAGTTATTAAAACAATGCACCACCTAGTGAAATCAATTGCTAGGTTGGACAACCATTTGTATTGAGTTAATTCTTATTTTATAAAGTTTTTGGGAAAAAGTTTTTTGGCATCAAAACACAACACGATATTTACATAGATACATAGATACATTCAATCCACTGAAATAAATATGTCAAACAGAGTAGTTAAACAAAAGAATTGTCACATAAGTATTCACATAGACAACTGTACTATGCCTCAGATAGATCAATTGTTGAGGCACCAGTCCTGAATAATAATAAACAAGTGACTAGCGGATTGTTAAATTGGCCTACTTGTTAACACCGACACAAGATACATAATAAAGTTCATGAAAGAGTGCTATGACTAGGAATGACACATAAACTGCTAGATAATTTGCAGGTGTATTGATTAATTCCTATCAAGCCCCATCTATTTTGTATCTTGGAGGAAAGAACGTCGACGCGTTTCGAACCCAATATGATTCTGCGGGTTCTCCTCAGGACACGGACTGGGGGTCGCTGTCACTGTGAAATAATAATTAAAAAATTGGTGTCAGTGAGGGAACTACCGCTAGGGACCTCCTCTCTCAGACTCATACACTCTTATGGTAAATGTACCTTATTGATGAAGGGTTCGGGTTGCTCCCTGTAAACAGATAAGGTGAAAATGTCTGTTTAGGATGTTGCTTAACTGTCCCAGTTATACTAAGCTTGTTAGCCCCTATTACCAAGACATACCTCATTCATGCGCATAATATGCGGGAGGCGGGTGCCGGTACGCGTTAGTTTTTCAGTGTTCAGATCTTTGTTGCTACGGGGAAGAGAGGGACCTTACGTTATTGCCCATTTATTGTGCACTACAATTGCTTAACCGTTCGGTAAGATATCGAGTCCTACCTTCGTGTTTGAGCAGAGTTCGTTCTGACTGCACGCGTGTGGAAGCGGCGGCCGCCGCACGGGCTTGTCAGCTGTTAACACAAGGAACGTGATGTTGGGAATCTAATGGCATCCGATCATCTGAGTATACAGATAGTGCCTGGCATATAACTTACTTGTCAGCGGGGTTGTAAACGCTTCGGTCCAGCACCCATCTACTTCTGAAAGACAGACACGTGAACCCAAAGGGGCGTGTCTTCTCGTATTTAAACCAACTCACGTCCCGGTGTTTGTTGGGAGATGTAGTTTATTAGACAATGTCTTTATACTTGGAAGAAGGCTATATTCCAAATCGTGGGGCTCATGTTTGAAGAAACTAACGTCCCAATGTCTATGACGACGTAGTTACATAGGTTATATTTTTAGACAACATCTTTTTACGGGGGTTATCTTCAAGTTCATAAGCTACGGTCACATGGGCAGCAGCAAGCAATAGCAGGTACACGTTGCAAAATACAGGTTCATAGAAAAATTGTTACAGATTGCTGAATTCATTTAGGTCATTAAGTCCCGACATAGCCGTGTCGAATTTCAAAATGAGGTAGGCCTCTTTTTGTGCCAGTCGTTCATCCGGGTCACCACCGGCACCCGCGATGTTTTTGATACTTGCCAAGATTGTCCATTTAAGGTCACTGACCGAATGTTCGTTTTTCAAAAAGTGAGACACTAGTGGTGCTGTGAGCAGTTTGTTTTTAATCCGCGATCTATGTTGGATTATGCGTTGGCGCACTTCTTGTGTGGTTTTGCCTATGTATACTTTCCCGCAGGGGCAGGTTATGGCATAGACTGCATATTTCGTTTTACAGTTCGTGAAGTCCTCATGCCGCCAATGTTTTTTGCCGTCTGTGAAGTGTGTTCCTTCCATCGTAAGGCTACACACCGAACAGGTGCCGCATTTATGATGTCCTTTCACTGGGCCCATATTAAACAGGGTGCTTTGTGTTTCTCTCTTGGTTTTAGCACGTGGAAGAGATCTGCTGGCCCAAGCTGCGGTTCTTCTTTAACGCGAACAGTGGTTTGCCAATCGCAGGAATGACTTCTTCCACCAGATGCCAGTTGTTCCGGATGATTTTCTGCACCGGGGTTGTGTGGGGTCCAAAAGTGGATACATACACCAACCGCTCTGTGGGTGTTTTTTCTCTCTTCTGCAGAAGATGTTCTCTGGGTGTCCATCTTGCCCTCTTCATAGAATGTTTCAGGAGCTTGCCAGGGTATCCTCTTTCTTTCAACTTGTTGGCAAGTGCTTCGCCATGGATTACAAAGTCTTCTGTCCTGGAACAATTCCTCCTCACCCTAAGGAATTGTCCATAGGGGAGATTGTTCTTAAGGCTCTTCGGATGATAACTTTTGTAATGTAAGGAATTGTTCTTGTCAGTTTTCTTCTGAAACAATGATGACATTTGAAATTCGACACTGCTATGTCGGGACTTAATGACCTAAATGAATTCAGCAATCTGTAACAATTTTTCTATGAACCTGTATTTTGCAACGTGTACCTGCTATTGCTTGCTGTTGCCCATGTGACCGTAGCTTATGAACTTGAAGATAACCCCCGTAAAAAGATGTTGTCTAAAAATATAACCTATGTAACTACGTCGCCATAGACATTGGGACGTTAGTTTCTTCAAACATGAGCCCCACGATTGGGAATATAGCCTTCTTCCAAGTATAAAGACATTGTCTAATAAGCTACGTCTCCCAACAAACACCGGGACGTGAGTTGGTTTAAATACGAGAAGACACGCCCCTTTGGGTTCACGTGTCTGTCTTTCAGAAGTAGATGGGTGCCGGACCGAAGCGTTTACAACCCCGCTGACAAGTAAGTTATATGCCAGGCACTATCTGTATACTCAGATGATCGGATGCCATTAGATTCCTAACCG
The DNA here is from genome assembly GCF_964263255.1 of Lissotriton vulgaris. Classification (NCBI taxonomy): domain Eukaryota; kingdom Metazoa; phylum Chordata; class Amphibia; order Caudata; family Salamandridae; genus Lissotriton; species Lissotriton vulgaris. The sequence goes on along the minus strand of NC_141699.1, from coordinate 545,049,430 downwards.
CATGTTCCTTGTGTTAACAGCTGACAAGCCCGTGCGGCGGCCGCCGCTTCCACACGCGTGTAGTCAGAAAGAACTCTGCTCAAACACGAAGGTAGGACTCGATATCTTACCGAACGGTTAAGCAATTGTAGTGCACAATAAATGGGCAATAACGTAAGGTCCCTCTCTTCCCCGTAGCAACAAAGATCTGAACTCTGAAAAACTAACGCGTACCGGCACCCGCCTCCCGCATATGATGCGCATGAATGAGGTATGTCTTGGTAATAGGGGCTAACAAGCTTAGTATAACTGGGACAGTTAAGCAACATCCTAAACAGACATTTTCACCTTATCTGTTTACAGGGAGCAACCCGAACCCTTCATCAATAAGGTACATTTACCATAAGAGTGTATGAGTCTGAGAGAGGAGGTCCCTAGAGGTAGTTCCCTCACTGACACCAATTTTTTAATTATTATTTCACAGTGACAGCGACCCCCCAGTCCGTGTCCTGAGGAGATCCCGCAGAATCATATTGGGTTCGAAACGCGTCGACGTTCTTCCCTCCAAGATACAAAATAGATGGGGCTTGATAGGAATTAATCAATACACCTGCAAATTACCTAGCAGTTTATGTGTCATTCCTAGTCATAGCACTCTTTCATGAACTTTATTATGTATCTTGTGTCGGTGTTCACAAGTAGGCCAATTTAACAATCCGCTAGTCCACTTGTTTATTATTATTCAGGACTGGTGCCTCAACAATTGATCTATGAGGCATAGTACAGTTGTCTATGTGAATACTTATGTGACAATTCTTTTGTTTAACTACTCTGTTTGACATATTTATTTCAGTGGATTGAATGTATCTATGTAAATATCGTGTTGTGTTTTGATGCCAAAAAACTTTTTAAAATAAGAATTAACTCAATACAAATGGTTGTCCAACCTAGCAATTGATTTCACTAGGTGGTGCATTGTTTTAATAACTTAATCTGCCCGGCTACTGTTTTTGTTTACTTCATAGTAGTGGTCCAGGTCGGACAGTGACAGGACCCAAGCCTTTCCTTGTTTTCCTTTTGTACACAGAGTGACAGCACGTCAATTTGGTTGTTGACAGGGGAGTAAGGAACTATAGACAGCTGTTCATCTTCCGACTCCTGACAGTGCGACAATTGCTCGTGGTTGTCTGCAAGTACCCAGTATTGGTGGTGCGTCTCATTGGTATGTGCTCCCCCTTGTAGGCCGGTTACCCCTGTAATCACCCCTCCACATTGGGGACGAGGTTGGCCTGAGCCGATGTTATGCGCTGCAACCTTGCACCTGTGGCTGATGAAGTGGCCTGCTTACCACTGAAGAAGCCATGAGGCGGAAGGAGTTGTGACACGGAGGTGGCGACCGTGGCTGTGGCGAAGAGGCAGCGGAGACATCCCCAGGTACGAGGGCAGGGCGCCCGCTGGCAGGTAGTGGTGTGCCGACACCCAGCGTGAGCCCGCAGTGGGCAGGTGAGGCAGGCGTTCCCACTGCCCTGACTGGCGTCTGGGGAGGCGGTCTGCCGAACGACTGAGGAGGCTGGAGCAGGTTGCTGCCTGGGTCGAGGGGCAGGCACTGGAGCGTGGGTGGGGCGACATGTGTGAGTGACGAGATCCAGCCGGCCACCACCGTAGAGTTTCTCCAGCCCGCCCTCCCCGTAGCGCACAGTGTGAGCATGTGGGAGGGCGTACACGAAGCTAGGAAAGGCACAGCAGAGCTTCCTGCTCAACCAGCCTGGAGCGCACCACGAAGAGAGGCCTCACGAGCAGGAGGAGAGTAGGCACGCCTGCAAGGCAGAAAGACAAAACTGTAACACTGACCAAACAAATCATTACTCGGTGAAGAAGAAGAAATAAGACACAAAGAGAACAAAAGAGTCAGACTGAGCAAAACCTATACTTACCAGGCAGCACAACCTAATGAGGAGTAAAAGAAGAAAGCTCACATGCTGGAGGGGTAACACAGAGTTCCAGGAGACAAAAGTAACTCCGGGACATCTTACCTGTGTGGAGCACAGAAAGTAATGTCTGTCTATGCCGAAGATGGTGCAGGAGGGGGTGCATGAGATGGAGCAGGAGGCACAGTGGAACATCGTTCGTACTCAGCGCTAGCCGCCCTGCCCCCATTCAGTCAACTAGTGGACCCGGCCACAGCTGCACCACAGTGGAAGAAGTGGATCGGACGCCTAGAAAACTACTTTCTGGCAGCACGTGAGACAAATGGGGCAGTCAAGCAATCGAAGATGCTTCACATCAGTGGAGATCAACTGTATGAACTATTTCAGGGTTTTCCTTTAAAGTTGTGGTGCAGGTTCCTTTGATAATGGAATCAATGATCTACCCATGGCAGGATGGATGTGTAACAGCCAGTCCAGAAGGGTTACAGTCCTGACCGGGCCCACTGTAGGTGCAGTCCCTGGTCATCAGATGTAGCCTAACTGTGTTAGCGTATCAGCAGTTGTAGTATTGCTGTTTCTTCCAGGTAGAGGAGGAATTAGTCCTGTTCTCAACTTGGTCTCCCACCGTCCTGATGGTTAATGATCCCATCCTTAAGACCACCAGTCCATCCTAATTTTTAGTTCCTAATTATGAAACATTTCACTTTCAACTCTAGAGTTCTTATCTGCTGAACGCTTATTTTCTTCTTTCTTTATACCCTTCAAAAGTCAAAACTGCTATCTTTCTGCCTCTACTGAAAAAAACAACTAAAAATCCCTCCGCAACTGGCACATTACTCCTTTTAGACTTTTAAATGTTGCATATTCAGACTAGTAACATCCTCTCTCCATCACCTTCACTGCAGGGAAATGCTTATTTCTCAGAGGTTTATAATCTCTGCACACCACAATTATCTACCCTTTATTCAAATTCTACTTGGCTCCTCTGTGATCGCCAGAACGGCCAAGCAACCAACACTACCTATAACACATGGTATCAGTATCAGCATCATGGGGATATATTTAGAAGAATGGCTGCAAAGCAGTTTTCACGCTATTTAACGGCAATTTTTTTCCAGCTGCAGACTGCCAAATCCTAACGCTATGTTTACAGCGTATTTACAATACATCGGTGCATGGCATTAAGATCAGCTAGTGGCCGGGAAAATGTTGCTAACACTAGTGTCAAGGCAATAGAGAATTTAAACTCTAACGTGTAAAAAGTGACTGCTGGCCAATTAGCAGCAAAAAGATTCACTCTAGTGAGCCCAACGTCACTTTTCAGCATCTAGCGGCAAAAAGAGCATACAAATACCCCTCTGAGGAATAAAAAAACACTGGAGTGCGGAATGGATCAGCCAGGACCAAGTTCAACACAGGTCAACAACCCCCGAAGAGCCAGGATGACCAGCCAGAGTCCCAGGGGAAGAGGAAATGCAGATTCAGGGCCTCATTTATGAAAAGCGGTGCATCGCTGTGGAAAAACAGTGATGCCTCACTTTTCATTGCGCCATCCTTGCGACACCATGGATGCACCGTATTTACAACAATACGATGCAGCCCTGCGTTTCCCCCTGCGCTGTTGCTAATTTCAACTGCCTAGCACAAACAGATTGTTTATGTGCATTAAGATGTCCCTTCCCAGTCTACAGCCCCCCTGGCCACCATCCACCCTTCACCGATGCCATTGCAGACCTCTTTGCACCCCAGGCTCTCGCATCGACTGATTACACCCTACACGGAGACCTTAATTTCCACCTGGACAACCCCAGTGACCAAGACACCTCATCCCCACTTGAAAACCTAAAAAACATGGGGCTCAAGCAGCTAGTCACCGCACCGACCCACCCAGCTGAACACAGGCGCGACCTGCCAGCGGGATCTTCACCTACAGCCACACCACGAACTACTCTGGAATGACCACCACTGCATTCATCTCACCTTCGCCACGCCCACTGCACACCACCGCCCTCATCCCCCCCGCCCCCCAATTGGAGCTGGAGGAACAAGGCCACTCAAGATTCTTCTCAGCGCAAGCTGTTGACTAAGGCCTACCTCTGGCTCCAATAACTCCAACAAAGACTTGCTGGTCCTCTGTGGTCTTTCAGGTGTGCGGAAGAGCATTACTGGGTACATAGTGGCAACAAAGAGGACTCCTGAGAACTCATCAATCACAAGAAGGGGCAAGATAAAAGACACATTTTTTAAATGGGGGGGGAATCCAATTGCACCGAGCAATATTCACTATGCTTTGTGGAAAGGGAAACTCAGAAGTTGGGGAGAGCCCTTGGCTGGTAACAGAGAGGGAGTGAGGTGGTGAAACACCTACAAGAGATAGCACCCAAAATCACTGACTTGTAAACGTTATTGAAGTGTGAAGCATTTAGTACAATTGTGTGATGGAAGTACTTTCTTTCTTGGGCTGGACATTCATTTCATTGTCTCTGCTAGTTGATACTTGAATTCTTAGCTCAAGCACTCCACACTACCTCCGTGGGAAGTCTGTAACTACTTCCTCTCACTACCCTGCGAGTCAATTGCGAAAGATGTTGTAGTCTGCCTAGTTTCGCAAGCAATTGAATCGCAACCCCCACAGCTGAAGCCCAGTAACTACTGCCAGCTCTGTAGCCACTACCTGCCCTGTAACAGCCCTTCCGAAGAGGGTCTGACAACCTTATATCAGATCGTACTATCCTGAAATTGAATTCTACCAGCCTGACATCAGAATCCATCAGCTGGATCTTGGGAACCACTATAAGGATGTCGGGCTCAAACAGCCAGACCTCACCAACTAAAAGTCATACTTAACCACCTACCTGATCGACATCTCTATCCACAAGCTGAACCTCTACACCCACCAGCTGCATGAGTCCATCCACCAGCCAAATCTCAGAACACATGAACCCGGCTTCAAGTCATAAAAGACAGGCCTAAGGATACAAGAGAAGGGCATCGGGTGCACAAGTTGGTCACAGGACATATAAGCCAGATTGCAGATTTGGCCAGCCTGACACATGAGCTCAATAACCTGACAACCGAAGCTAGCAGCCTGACTTTGAAACATACCAGCCTGACTTTAGAATCACCAACTGGTTCATGGCACCCATAATTAGGGTTTAGTGCTCAGTATCCAGAGCTCACAGCCCACCAGGATTGTCTTCCTAACAGTCATGAGCAATCTATCACCACCCAGAAGGCAGAATTCCCAATCAAGTAGCCAGACTTCATAACCTACCTGCTTGATATCTCATCCACGAGCTGGAACTCCAGACATTAGTCCGGTATTTCCATACACTAGCCATTGCACTACAACTGCCAGTCATAATAATCCACCTGCAAATTGCATCTCAGGATACACAAGCCTGGCTCTGGGACACAAAAGCCAAACTTTAGGACATATGAGCAAAGCTTCAGGACATCCAATCTAGGTCACAGGATATACCACCTAGATCCCAGGTTCCTCTAGCACGACATCAGAACTCTGCAAACTCACATCAAATCATGCCGGCTTAAAATCAAAATCCACCAGCCTGATATCAGAATCCACCAACTGGATTTGGGCTCTCTATTGAGACGTCCAAGCTCACCAGTCAGACTCTGCAATCAGCACCAGGCATCATCACCTATGAGCCAGACATCGCCACGAGCAGCCAAGCTTTGCAGACCATCGGATAGACCAAATGACACACATTAATGACCTTGCCAGTCACAACCCCATACCTAGCCAACTTCCTAGCCGGACTACTACTCCCACCAAAGTAACACTACTCACAAGCTAGACACCTTTACACTCCTGTTGGACTTCACTCTAGTTGTGTAGGACCTTCCTTCCCTTCAGCAAGACCTCACTACTTTCTAGGTCATTAGCCGGGCTTCAAGACAGACAGACAGGCAAGCCCTAAGGATGCATAAGGCTAACATATAAACTCAACAGCCTCATATCTGAATCTACCAGTCTGAAACCGAAACCCAAAAGCCTCACATCAGAATCCACCACATGGCACACACCCCTGCAGACCTCAGAACAGATAATGCCAATCACAAGCCAATCCTCACCACCCAGCAGTCATATCACACCACCAAGGGGTCATATAATACCACCCGGCAGCCAGACCTCGTGTAACGACCGGATTTTCGGACCAGATAGGATCAGCTCACCAAGACACCACCAACCCAGCCGAAACGCAACCACCTCCCTCCTCAGGACCCATCTATCCAGGCACCTGGGTACCTACCTGAGGATGGGGAATTAGCAATATACAAGCTCATATCATCAGAAATACCACTAAATCTATAGGGATTACTAGGAATACTCACTGATTACTAAGGACGTCCATGCCCTACACCACACTCATACCTTATAATCTCGCGGCAACTCAGACCCAGACTATGCTACCCTCCTACTCATAGTGAAGGGGGCAGTTCCAATAACTTACCATTACACACTGACACACTCAGTGCTCTCTCAAGCCACAATCTTGTGGGTATACACACTGTGTCCTCACAGTGCTCTCACTATTTCATACATACACAAGCCACAATCCTGTGGGTATACACACTGACCACAATCAGTGCTCTCACAACGCCACTTTCCCTAGAGGCGATCTCATTACACACCGTATCCCCCCGGTGCTCTCTCAAGCCACAATCTTGTGGGTATACACACTGACCACAATCAGTGCTCTCACTAACGCCGCTACACAACGACGATCACTTTCCTATGAATACCTTCAGCTCTCTCTCTCTATGTTGGGAAGTTTCTCTATACCTACTGGGAATGTCTCATATATTTTATGTGGTACAAGAATGGCCAAATTACACTGTGTACAACTTATTCTCTATTTCAAGGGCTCCTCTCTCCCTCATTATTCAGTTACCATTTACTTGATCAGGAGTAGCATCTGTTCGCGAAACAATACCTGACTAGAAGAACAGGTTACCTTTATTATACAAGAACAAGAGGTACACTGGTTCACTAACAACTGGGGTTCCTTTATTACAATAACATTAACAATATAACACTATACTATAACATATAGCCTGCAAAGGAAAATGGGAATAGACACATACACAGATCTGCGGGGTCTCTGTAAAGCTTTATTACTATAACACATCCACATGTAATTGACTGTAAATAGCTAAAGAGGGAATGGATTATACTGCACACCGCTGAAAGAAAAAGAATTAGCAATACAGTAAGGACAAGGTTAATGTTTAAATGTAAAGCAAACTATATTACAGGAAGGGTATCACCTGATTAGTATGAAGTCTTGCTCTAGCTGTCGTCTGGGTTCCTCTCTCGTCTGTGCCTTAGCTCGTCTCAGATCCTCCCCTGCACTCTTGGACACGCATCTGCGCTGATCACTCTGCACTGGATTCCTCTCCCCCACGAACTCTCTCCACCTTCCAGCTTCAGCCTAATAGTTTCTGCCGCTCTGATAACCGTTGGCTCTACTAGCTTCTTCACTCTGTCTGATTATCTCAGTTCCAATGTCCAATTCACTCCAGCTGCTCCCACAGACTAATCCACGATATAACTTCAGTCTCTTCCAAAAGGCATCACTTCAGACTCCAGCTGATCACAACTCCTTCTGATAAGTAACTGCTTCTGACTGCTTCCTTCAGTTCCAAACATCATCTCACTTCTCTCTGTTCAAAACACCATCTGCTCACAACTGCTTCTGACTTATCTCTCTGGTTCCAACTCACTGACTGTCTTCTCTCTGTTCCAAGCATCGACTGTCTTCTTCTCTCCTCTGCTCCAACTGACTCACTGACTCACAAACTGACAAACTGACTTCTCTCTGTTCCAAGCATCGACTGTCTGACTTCTCTCTCTGGCTCCAACTCCCTAACTCCGCCTCTGCACTTCACTAATATGGAATGCTCTCTCCTCATGGAAAGTTCCAGCCAGCAGCCTCCTCCCACCGATTCCATGTACCAGGCTCCTTGCTCTAGATGCTCCCACAGTGACCAGCTGCTTGTTTCGTCTAGAGACTTGAGCCCAGAGACACTTCCTGATTAGATTCAGCTCTGGCCGGTTCTCTCCAGTTCGCAAAGGGCGAACAACACCTCATAACTAAAACATCACCTTTACCCTGCAAGCATCTCAGTCTGCAGGGACAGAAAGCAAAATGGAGTCTCTCTAGTTCTGGGACTTGTAGGCCTGAGAAGGATGAAATAACACTTAGCTCTGTCAGAGTACATACACAAACCATAATATAAAGTCAGGACTACAGGATCCACCCTCTACTATAGGTAGGATGATGAAAGGACACATAATTATGTCAAAGCCAATAGGCAACAGATGGATTAGAGTCAAGAATAAGGGATCTATCATCATATAAAGCAGCTATCCTCTAGTTTATGCTTCTAGGTCTGGAAAAAGGCCTGAAAAGGACCAACACAAGGCAAGAATAGGGATTCAGGATGGTAGCAAGCTTAAAGTCACCATCACTCAGAAATAGAGCCAAAAATACGGTCACTACACCTCGCCTCCCAGCACTCAGACCTCAGGACAGATTGGTGAGGCCTCATGACACATAAGATAGGCCCCAGGATAAACAAAGTTTAAGGACACACAAGTCATGTTTCATGATCCCAAGGAAAATACAGAAGTCATGGGTGGAATATTTTGAAAACTGGCAATCACTCTGCCTCATTTCGGTCCATCAATTTCATCCGCATAGCCACTAGAAAGTCCTATGAAGTGCAATTTATTTGTAGTCTGCTCCAATAGGAACGGTCTGGTAATACTGACAGACCAAAGACAAACAACGCCAGACTGAGTTTGGCCAAGGTACGTCTAATAAGTGAAATAATGCTGGAGTGCTGTGGCATAGTGTAAGTAAGGAAAAGCCTATTATTGCATGATCACCCACCAAGGTTTTGGACTGATGCTGTTTGTTCTTTGACTCTGAGAGTGCACCAAGTCCTACCCAACAGGCCTCAGTGCCAGTGCCCTAACTCTTGAAACGTGGCTGCCTGCCTGGTTTACTCACAATTGGCATAGGTTATCTGCGGCTAGACTATGGGGTCCATTACGATGTCGGGCGGATTTTCACCGCCAGGCTGGTCGTGGCTACCGCCAGCCTGGCGGAGGAAATCCGCCCGACATCATCTGCCCAATTCCCCTCCGCCATATTAGGATGGAGGAGGGGACAGTGGCGGTGTGAAACACCGCCCGCCTGTTTTCCGCCCCGGTCGCCTAGCGGCCGGGGCGGAAAACCTGTAACATGGTGGCAGTGTCTTGTAGACACCGCCCGCCGTATTACAATGTGCTTTACACAATGCATTTCCGTGGCGGCAATGCCGTCACGGAAAGGCATGCGGAGACTCCCTGCGGGGGCCCCTTGTGGGCCCCCTGGGAGTCCGTGGCTTGGGTGGTGCACATGGGGGGTACCTATGGTACCCCCCGCATTTCAGAGTCCAACATGGCAGGCACCATGCGGTGCCTGTCATGTTGCGCGTTGACAAGTGAAACTAGCACTTTTACCATTGCGGCGGCAGAGATTGCTGCTCCGCCCGCCGCAATGGTAAACATACAGGATGCGCCTGCCTGTGTGGCGGGCGCATCCTAATGCCATTGTTGGGACTCCCGCACTGTTAGCTGGCGGTCCACTTCTCCGTTAGCCCGCCCGCCATCCTAATGGACCCCTATGTCTCTACCAGATACATCGTTACCAAAGGTAAGTAACTTGTTCAACAAGTCCCTTGTATATGATTCCCAGGTCCTGTAAGTTAAAGTATTCCTCATGAACTGCAGCCCTCATTATGCCATAACGAGTGAGACAAACCAAAGCAAGACACCCAGCCTGCTATGGCTGGCTGGCAGAGTAGTGTTTGAACTGCTAAATCAACTTTGCCATTCAAACTAACGACAAAGTCCAGTCCTTTCTTTTTAATAACATATACAGGTGGCCTCTAAGGAAGGTCTATCAAGCCCTTTGCATGGTGTAATATATTACAAACTAAGACTCGTGGTTTTATATGTCTTAGCAGTAAAACTTTGTCTTCAAATGTATGTAACCATTCACACGATTGAGCCTTTTTAGCAATATAATGACATGCATTTTATTAAAGCTGATTAATGAAATGCATATTAATATATTGCTCAAATGCTCAATCATGTGTATGGATATGAGGCTATCAATGGTCGCTGATGGGCTCTTATTTGTATTCTAGTTATCCCTGACAAAGGGCCTTTTAGCGCGAAATGCATTGGGTTTGCATCAGTTTGGTTACACAGAATAATTCCTGAATCCTACATGTTGTGGGAAGAAGCCTGGATGGGTATTTCCTATACATTTGAAGACTGGATACACGTTGCCTTTGCATGAACTTTGTGAATATTGGAGAAAGATGAATAAAAAACTGGATTACCTGGATGAAATTAGATTCTTGGTTGATCGCTTCTTATTTACGCTGTAGGTCTTGGTACTTGTGTACTCAAAGCACGCCAGCATTAATTGCAATATATCTGTGCTACAGAGGCAGAGCACGACAGACTGCACTCTATAACTTTGCCTTTGAGAATCCATTATAAATGTTGTTCATTATGACAACTTTGCTGTGCATTCTACCATATTCTTGATAACTTTAGAAAGGTGTCACTCTGTTGCCCAAGTGTCCAGTGACTATTTATGGATGCTGGTTTCAAGACCGTCTTCTGCTCTCCTGTAGGGTGGGCTGCCACTCTCAGCCACCAAGAGAAGAGTTCTGCCATCTTGGCAGTGGGAGAAATAGGGCACTTTGGGATTGCTAGATGCCACACTTTGCAGAAAGTAAAATGGCACTCTTGGCACCCAGACCTCAGATCACATCTGAACTAAAAGAACCGAAGAAGAACTGCCCTGCTATTCCCAGGACTTGGGAAAGAGAACCTGCCCCAAAGACTGGACTGCACATGCTGTGCCTTAGGCTAGCAGAGAGAGAACTGTGCCAGTGGTGCCTTGCTTGAAAACAAGCATTTGCAATGCAATAGGTCTCGCATTAGGAAAGTTTGAGCTATTGGTATAGTGAATGACACATTTTTTATTTATGTGTTGGTTTTGAAAATAGCAAAATTAATAGCTTTGTCATTTACAACGCCAATAGTTTTAACTTTTGCAAATGTGACACCTATAGCATTTGTAATGTAATTTGTTGTATTTACGTGACTTAGATGTATCGATATTACAAATAACAATGGCTTTTATTTTTTTTAAATAATTAATACAAAAGTTATTGTAATTTATAATGGCAATAGCTTAAACTTTTGTAAATAACGTTTGTGAAGATTATGTTCAGTGTATTTTATTGTGACAAAAATACAAAAACGGAAGTGAAATAATTAACATCTTTTTTATAAGAAAGCTATGAAAACAGGGAAAGAAAGATAGTATCCAGGCCGAAAGAGACAGACGGAAAGACTGACTAGCCTGTCCCTTAGGGTTCTTTGCATGTGGTGAGACTCTAGTTATGTTACAGGAACCTTATGTGCACATATGCCAATAAGGTCCCCTTGGAGCCAGGAAGATAACAGCATCAGACTGCCAGCCTCTCATAAATAATAATCGGTACATTTTGATCAATATAAGTGTCAGATCTACAGCCTCCTCATAGGTCAGGTTCCAGGCTCTAAGAATATCGGGCACGGGCACCCACCCATCCGACTGGACTCTAGCTGCCCCTTTCTATTAAAATGTACATTGGTATCTCTTCAGGCGCCCTGAAGTAATGGCAAGGTAACATATAGCAGTTTACAAAACTCCTAACAATTCTAATAGTCAGCTGCGTGCTACTCGCCAAAAAAAGCGCTTTGACGCCTGGTCAGGGTTAGTTAGCGCTATATTAATGCAATTACTATTACTGCAAAAGAAATAGTCTTTCCTCTCTCCCGCACACACACCACAATGTATCTGTAATGAAGAACCCGGATTCAAAGATGCTAACACAATCAAGTAAAACAAGTTCAGATCTCAGGCCAGCGTTGCAAAAAAAGCGAGGCAAACAGAGGGACGGGCACGGATGCTTTTATCCATTAGTTTTCCTGGTTACCAGCCTGCTGCTCGTAGGGTGTTCTGCGCTGAGCGAGGCAGTGTCGGCCCGGCTATGCCTGGCTTGGCTGCCCTCTGCCACTGCGCCTCGTCTCAAGGAGACTTTATCAATACTCTGTATGCCGCGCGCATATTCCTGACGGATTTGAGGTCCTATTCTGGCAGACTATAAAGCGCCGTGATTTGGTGAAGTGAAAGCACTATGTTAATCTGCTACCTCCAAAATATTGCAAAAGAGGTTGGAAATGAATGGGGAGATGTGCCCTGGATTTGTTTTTCCTTATCTGGTATGGCAGACCTTGTATATTTATATACACTATTATATATTATAGCGCTTACATAATTGCGGGGTTAAAGGACACTGTATATAGGTAGGTGTGAGCAAAACATTAGGCAGACCTCGACCATATATTAACTTTAAACAATGGCTGGTGTTGTTCAAGCAAAAGCCTGAAGTTGTAAAAAGTCATATATTGGAAAATGAAGCGCTGCAATTCGTTAAAGTGGAAGCGCTATGATGATTTAAAAGGGCACACACTGGAAAAAGTGCTGTGGTTTGTTCAAGTGAAAGCGATAAAAGATCTAAGAAGTCAAACACCAGAAAATAAAGTGCCGCATTTTGCTAAAGTTTAAGCACCATGTAATCTAAGAAGTCATATATCGGCGAATATAGCGCCGCAACGAGCTTCTAAAAGTTTTGTTTTTTCTGACTCCTACAGCGTTTCACAGCCTCCCCTGGGGCGGGACTTCCGCCTTCTGCGGGAAGCTCGCGCCCACAAAGTGACTGGACGAGAAGGGCAGATGGCGGAAGTCCCGCCCCAGGGCAGGCTGTGAAACGCTGTAGGCACGTAGGAGGAGCAGAGGCCGCCGAAGCAAGTGAGGGAAGCCCCCCGTGACTGAGTCTGTAGCCCGGTGAGTGGGGCGGGTGGGGCTTAGTTGAAGGTGTGTGGGTGTGTGCGTGCATGCGTGTGTGCCTGTGTGTGTGTGTGTGTGTGCATGCATGCGTGTGTGTGTGTGTGTGTGTGTGTGCGCGCGCATGCGCGCGTGTGTCTGTGTGTTATCCACTTGCTGCCAATGTAGGACAGGAGATGTGCACGGCGAGTGGGTGAATGTGCGCGCTCACATGGGGGATTCTCCTGCGCGTGCACATCCCTTGTCTCACATTCCCAGGAAGTGAGTAACAAAAGATGCTGCGCTGGACGCAGTGCACTGCTTACACCAGCTCGACCTAAAAAATCATCCCGAAGCCCCAGACAGGAGAACCAACTCCAAGAGTCAGCTACTTCCAGCTACAGGGCCACAAAAGCTGAAGAAATCTGCCCTGGCAAGTGGTTGTCACAATTGTCTGACTGCCGAAGTGCAGCCTGTGAGAACGAGTATTGATGTTCAAAAGTTACATCGGAGTCTGCTGGACCCGAGAGAGTCATGGGAGTGCAGGTTGGTTTACCAAGACATACACTAGCCTCATCCAAAGGGAATCTCTGGTTTCGCTGTGACCAGAGACAATTGGCAACTTTGTTTTGGCTGGACTTCACAAGGACTTCAAGGGACATTGACCCCTATGGCCTAAGACACGTCACCATGACTGTGGACCGAGGAGGGATCCCAGGCAGACCCCATTGTCATCACAGCATTCTTCAGCATCTTGTATTTTCTGTATCAGATTACTCCATTGAACACTATTGCATTTGGTGCCTAAGGACTGGAACTGGAGACCACTTTTGTGTTGAGTTAGCTGTCCAAATAAGCCTTTTTGTTCCCTTTGACGTACTCTCCTTATGCAGTTGGTCACCCAAAGTCCAGCCCCATCAGCATGACCACCACTCACCCTAAAAACAACGCTTCATGGACGTCATTCGACACCTACACTGAAGAAGCAATTCACAAACTACTCGGCACCTTGAAGCCCGCTAATCACTTCACAGACCCCCTACCTGCTAATGCTGTGAAAGACTTCACCCCCCTGCTCCTCCCACTCTGGACCAAAATCATTAACAGCTCCCTTCAACAAGGTCTCATCCCTGACTCCCTCAAGGAGGGGCAAGTCACACCTATACTCAAGAAACCGACAGCTGACCCGAACAACTATCGCCCTATCACCAATATCCCCACCTTGGCAAAGCTACTGGAAAAATGTGTACAAATCCAACTGACAAAACACATCGATCAGTTTGACCTCCTCAACCCTCATCAATCACGCTTCCGAGCGAAACACAGCACGGAAACGGCTATGACGCACATAATTGATGACGCCCTCCAAATCCTTGATCGCAACGATTCCTGCCTCCTCATCATTCTTGACCTCTCCTCAGCTTTTGATACTGTCAAACATGAGAACCTACTGGAGCTGCTAAATACCAGAATGGGTCTATCCGGGACTGTTCTCAAATGGTTCACTTCCTTCCTATATAACCGGTCTCAGAAGTTCAAGATCAACAACGTGCTGTCTTCACCGGTGCCTGTAACCTTAGGCGTCCCACAAGGCTCCTCCCTATCCCCCACTTTGTTCAACCTCATCATGGAACCACTCACCACCTTGCTTCAAGCATCTAATGTACACTTCCATATGTATGCTGATGACACTCAACTTTACCTCAAGCTACAATCCCCGGAAGACATCAAGCTTCTGAACGCCTCACTCAGCAAAACCCAATCATGGTTGGTCGATAATCACCTCAAACTAAATGCTCTGAAAACTGAGTTCCTTCTGATCTCACCTCCCACGAAGATTGCCATCACCCAGACCTGGCTCAAACACCTACCGGCGTTCAATGTCCAACCCACCATTGTGGAATCTGCGAAATCCTTAGGCATTACACTTGACGCCAAGCTCAACATGCAGCAGCACGTTAGCAAAGCTACTAAAGGAGCTAACTTCCAAATCAACACTTTGAGGAAACTTAAACCCTTCCTCCCAGCTAAGGACTTCCAAACTGCTGTACAGGCCCTAGTTATCCCCCGCATAGACTACGGAATTGTGGCCCTTAGCGGACTCCCCATTACAACAACCGCACCCCTAGGAGCCTCCTTGAACGCTGCCGCGAGACTCATCACTGGTTCAAGGAAACATTTGCATATATCCCCGGATTTAAAATCCCTGAACTGGCTGCCCTTTGAGGCCAGAATACAGCTGAAAATAGCCGTTATGACACACTCGGCTGTTCACCACAAGTCACCCAGCTACCTCACCCAAAAGCTGACTATATCTGGAGGCTCAAGATCCAATAGAAGCACAAAAAATCTACTCCTGAAACCTCGTAGATTCCGGAAGGAAAAAACATGCAAACGCTCCTTCTCAGGAATGGCTCCCAGGATCTGGAATGCACTCCCTCCTGAAACCAGGCTTTTCTCCTCCACGGCACTTTTTAAGAAAGAGGTAAAAGCCATCCTTATGGCCAAGTTCACCTGAACTTTTCTGCTGCTGGAACAGAGATTTCTGCACCGTTGCTGCAGGACTGGTTACCTGATTGACTATTGGTATTATTTTTGTACATGACTGATATCCTATTATGCTTTTTCACTTACTACCGACTACTATATTGCTCCTAATAGTTGGTTCCAATTACCCTCTTGCTGCCCCTACCCCTTGTCCCTGCGAGCTTTAAGAAAAAGGTAAATGCCATCCCTTAGGCCTAAGTTCACCTGTTCACTATTGCTGCGGGATCCAAGACTCGGTATTGTTTCTGTACTATTATTTACATGTTGTTTACTGGTTTTATATATGTACTTGCTGCTATCCTATGCTACTAGGCTACCATATTGTACCCCAATGTGGATTTATCCACCCTCCAGTTGCCCCTACACCTATTTCTGTAAAGCGCTCTGATTTCTGCAAATATCTTGTTCGCGCTATATCAAACTTTGAATAAATAAATAAAATAAATAAATAAAGTGGGCCAGGATACCCGAACATAACTTCTTCAAATGTTGCCAAAGTTACCACTAACCGTGGCAGTTGCCAATGCTTATTGAATCTTGAGTGTAAAGCTGTGGTTTACAAATTTCTTAACTACTTATATCTTCGGAAACCTCCAATGGATTTTGTTAATTTTGGTGTCAACAAATTCATTACAATAAGAGCTATTTTAATAAATTGGGGTTGCATTTCTTCTGTGTTGTGTTTCTATATTATTTGACTGGTTTGGTAGTTCTAAATGCTTTGCACTTGTTCCTTTGACAAAGCTGGACTGCTCAAAGCCAAAGGTATCCAGGGTTGAGCTAAGGTTTCCTCAAACGAGCCTCACTGGACCCAAGACAGGTTGGTGAATATATTACATTGAGGTCACCCAACAACATCATCAAATACACCATCGTCTTCACACAGATCAACCAAGAGACCTACATCTAGACATCCATTCCTATCACACAGAGTTGGACTCAGAGAAACAAAGAAGGTGATGGGTGAAATGTTTGCAAAAGTCTCAGCCACTGAAATTTACTCGAGCCAGATTCCAGTCCATTTTATTTACCTATAATGCCAATGCCAGTGCCTACAGTATCAATTTGGACCGAGTCCAGCCAAATGAAGGTCAGTTTTAGTCCAGCTCAAGTAGAAACAGTCCAGTCCGAAAAGGCAGGCCAGGTCCCCCTTGAACGCAAACAATGACAAGCTGGTATTGACCTAGCAAACCCACAAGTTGGAATTTGGCACCCACTATTCAGATGTCATAGTTCACCGGCTAGATCTTGCCCCCACTTACCAGAAATCCTAGTCTATCAGCAGAACTTCCCAGTCCACAAGCCTGACCCCAGTTGCATCTTGGAAGCCACTTGTACAAAACGTGGAAGTCACACACCGGATTTCTACTCTGTTCAGAAGTACCTCGGCTCCTACAAATTGAATGTCCGGATTCATTAGCCAGACCTCAGATCTTACCAGAAAGACCTTGTGGCCCACCCTCCAGCCAGACCGCAACAACTATAAGCCATCATTTAATGTGCATCAGCAAGACCGCAGAACAAACCAGCAAGGCTTCAGGATACTCCAGCAAGACATAACACATCAGTAATCAGTCACATATCTTGAGAGACACCTTCCCACCCACCCACTCACCAGACACTACCCCCATCAAACAGAAATCCTCCCCCATCATACATGATTCAGGCAAATAAAATCACGAGCCAAGTCTGAGCATTCACAAGCCAAATCTTCAGACCCACCAGGGAGACCACAAGATGATCTACCAAACATGTGGACTGACAAGTTAGACCTCAGGCATCCCCCTCAAACTACAGGACCCCCCAGTCTGATTTCAGAACCTACCAGCTTTGTGTCAGAACCCATCACGCCGGTCGGTTCTTGCCACACACTCAAAGCTCACTATTCAAACCTCAAAACCTGCCAATAGGAACTCTGCTCCCAATAGCAAGTCTTCAGCTCTCTACTGCGGATCCTCTGTTCTCACCCACATGTTGCATATCTCGGAACCCTCACGTCAGACCTGTGGACCCACCACCAGGCATAAAGCCCCAACAGATAAACATGTGAATCCTCCAGTCCTCAACAGCCAAGTATCGGGATCAACCTGCCAGACAGCGTAACTGGACCTTAGGGTCCATCAACGACGATGACGGAATCATGCATGATGGGGGCTCATGCACTGTACTGGTGCTTCTGCTGCCCCATGCTGCTCATCAGAGAGGTACAGTGGGGTTAATCATCCATCATGGGCCAGCTGTTCCAGTCCTGCACCACTAAAAACACACCATATGCCACCTGGAAGTCAGCCACTGGCAATATCTATATTAAAGAGAGGTGTTGAGGAGAGGAAAAGAGGGCGTAGTTGAGACCAGTCTTTACACTGATCTTTTGGCTTGGCTGGTGCTTTACCCAGCGCACTTATAGCACTCGGCCCATCTTTCATGGTAGATATACACCTTTATGAAGAAGCACAGGCAATCCCCTTATATGACTTCCTCCTTGTTTTCCAGTGGGGGCCTTTATCACCCCTTTCTCATAAAGCCCTGATTGTCCTACTTGTGAACAATCTCTTGCCTGCACTTGTGAACTGGATACCACCTGGTTGCCCCATGAGCCTCTGGAGGACCTTCACATACCAATGCCCATGTCCTTACCTCTTTGCATGTGGGACTTTGGGATCTGCACTTTTACACCAGAGAGGTCATCCTTTTGTGGCCATCCTAAATGTTTTTTTGCAATGGGACACAGGAGCATCATGTTGCCCAGAAAAACATTTATGTTGCAAATTGTCTGACCCTTTGTGCTTTGATTACCCTTATATTCCTCAAGGGTGTTTAAAAACCTTTTGTCTAAGGGGAAATCACTTCGCCAGTCTGTTCCTCATGTGGGGTCTTCAATAAACCATTCATCCTATTCCCTGTGTTCTGAAGAGGTCTTAGAAACCCATTTCTCTGGAAGGGATCCTGAAATGTAAAGTTTTCCAAGTCCATACCTGAAAGCTCATCAAATCCAGGCTTTTTTCCTTTGAATTCAATAGTATGTTTATAATATTATTACTGTAAATCGCAGAATGCAAAGATAAACTTGGACTGGACCAGATATTGACCCATTATCTGTGATCTTTAGAACTCTTGGCGATCCTCTCTCTTAAATCTTTTGTCTCCCACATACCCACTCCAAGCCTGGTGGTCCTTAGTACTTTCCTTACCTGCTTATCATGGGTTCTCTCACCACCCCTAGCCAATTTTCTTTGTGCGTCACCCAACCACAAGTTTCCTAGAAGTGGTCGAAGGTGAAGGTTTGAGCCAGATGAGTGGCTGTGGCTTAAAGTCGTGCTAGAACCTTTACCCAAATTGAACCAAGCTTACATGTGTCATCTGCCTACCGTGATGTATGTGAAACTATAAAACCTGGGTTCAATTCCAGTTTCCTTCTGGACCAAATATTGTGATCCAAGGAAAATATTTTATTTAGAAGTACTTCTTTTTTAGGTCGAACTGAGCTGCTCATGCACTGCTCTGCGGCATGTTGTAGTGGAGTAAGGACTAGAAGCCCCGCCCACTCTCCGTCCATATTCGTCATTGGCTTGTGTCATTGATCTTCGCAAATGCTGGCTTCTGATTCGTTAATAGGCTTGTTAGTCCCTCCTTAGTACCGCCTTGTCCTCATTTGTAACCTCGCATGAGGACTGCCCTTTTACCTCTGTTGTTACACGGAACATCTTGTTTTGACTGTAAGCACTATTTTCATTAACCCCTTGGTGGGAGGGGGGCTGCGCGGCGCCGCCATGCTCGTGACGGAACCACTCCGTCACGAGCCACGGTGGCGCAGTGCTTGTGACAGAATGGTTCCGTCATGGCCCCGCCCGCCTAATAGAACGCTCCGTGCAGGCGCAAAATCAGCGACGCGAAGACGCGGCGGCCAGGCGGTGACGGAACCATTCCGTCACCAGCATAGCACCACCGTGGCTCGTGACGGAACCATTCAAGGGGTTAATGAGTTTCTCCTACTGCAGGCACAACTTGCTTTCCTGTAACATTTAGCGTGCCATGCGTGCTTCCCTTCCGAGCAGTTCGGGACAATAACGGCCACCTCTTTGAATAGGTCTCGCATTTACAAGAGCTTGAGCAATTGGCATTGTAAATGACAATGCCTTTTATTTATGTGTTAATTAGCAAAACAGATAAATAAAAGGCATTGTCATTTACAATGCCAATAGCTTAAACTCTTGCAAATGCGAGACCTATTACATTGCAAATGCCTGTTCTTCATTATAGCCTGGTAGAGCACCTTGAAAAATGTGAGTTCAGCTTGTGCGCTGTACAAAAACTTCTCTTTCATTTGATTTAATAGATTATACTGTTGTTCCTTGCATATAAGGAATCTTGGCCACATACAAAGAGCACATGAAACCTGACTTACCTCTTAGCCCCTTTAGTGTAGGTGTCGGCCAATGGAGATGTGGAATCACTCCCACATCAGCCCCCTGCCCATCTGTGACATCAGTGCGCCATGAGTTGTGCTGACATCAAATATTCCCCACTGGAGTGGCAAAAGCAGCAAGTTGAGTGCTCTCCTCCAGCTCCGGTGAGGAAAAAAAGACTAAAAAGGCCTCCCCACATTTCAAGGAGGCTTCGCTGGAAAGGGGAGAGTCTCCCCTTTCCAATGAGGCCTTCCTGAAACAGTTTCCTACCTGTGGATAGTGGTTGCGCTACGATGCACAGCCAGGAAACCCACTAGACCGCCCGGGTAATGGATTAGAGGTGTCAGCCCTAGTGGTGAACAGGCTGACCCTCCTAGGGGGCATATAATAAAAAAAGGAAGTTGTTTTATCCCTGGGAGCATGATCAAGCCCTCTGAGGAAGCAAAACACATTTTTTTTAATGCAAAACAGGTGAAATTGCTTAGAGGAGTCGGCCTTCGAGATAAACGGGCTGAACCCCACCCATGGGAAAACACACATTTCTAAAATAAAAATGAATAAGCCACACTACTTACATGGAAACGATTTATTGGCATGCAGTGGTTGGCACTGCACAAGGTTGATGGGTCATCTTTCAGTTAGTTATTACTTTATGTGGTTGGTATACCTGTGATAAAATAAGGTGACATATTTGCTTAGGCAGTATTATAATGATTTGAAATCACAAAATAATGAACTAATACTATCAAAAAAGGTGTTGCAATACAGTGCATAATTTGCCTTTTCTGGCTGCATAATTTAGTCCAATCGAGCTGCCCCTTCGCAAGCACACTGTGCAGTGAATCGACCATAGCAGGGTAGACTAACCCAGAAAGCGGGCATGTGTGGCGGGAAGCACAGACAGAGTGCTATCTTGGCAGTTCTCAAATTTAGAGTAGCCCCAAATTCTGCCGTTCACTGGCAACACTCGATGTAAAGTTGACATGGCCAATTTTTTGCCAATTCATTCTATCCATCTCTTTTTAGACGCAGACATCTTTGAGCAAATTGTGCAGCAAACATATTAGAGAGCTGACCAATTTCTGAGGGAGCATGAAGGCACTCTAGGGCTTCATTCTAGGGCGCACCAAGCGGACTCCCACTTTACTTGAGGAGTTTAAGATATTTTTGGCTTCACACTCAAAATGGGGTTAGTGCACAAACCAATCTTGCAACCCTACTGGTTTACTCGCACAGTTTGCATAACACCCATCTTTGGACCATACATGAGCAGAGATCGTTTTTCCCTATTGCAGCATATGCTACATTTCATTGATAATTCTGCTGCATTACACCAGGACCATCTAAAACATGACAGGTTCTTCAAAATTCGACCTGTCATGGAACAATTATCTGCCAGGTTTACAGGGATATATACTCCTGGAAAGAATATAGTGATTGAGAGGTCCTTGATCTTGTACAAAGGGCGGCTGCTGTTCAGGCAGTACATTGAGTGCAAAAGAGCTCGCTTTGGCATCAACTTGTACATCCTGTGTGAGAGCTGTACTGTCTATGTGTACAGCTTGAGAGTGTATACAGGGAATGACTCTACTCTAAGCCCTTTAAGTTGTTCTCCCACTCTAGGAGTTACAAACAAGATTGTATCGGAACCTGCACACCCACTCCTTCATAAAGTTTATAACCTTTATGTAGACAACTTCTATACAGGAGCTTTCAAAGCTGGCACTGTGGCATGTGGTACAGTTCATTGTAACCACAAAGGATTCCCACAGGAGCTTGTTTGTAAAAAGCTCAAAAAATCACAGAGCACTGTGTTGCCTTCCAACAAACTGCTCGCAGTCAAGTTCTCTACTAGGCATGATGTGTACACGCTCATTTCAATTCATGATGAAAGCACTTCCCGTCACAGTTAGGGGTCAGATGGATTAAGTGCACAAGCCCACCTGTATACGTGATTTCAAGACGTACATGAGCAGAGCAGATAAGAATGACCAGGTCCTTCAGCCATATGATACAAATCGAAAAACTAGCACTTGGTATAAGCCGTTTGCCCACTTGATCCAGATAACAGAATACAATTCATATGTTGTTTATCATCAGACCACCATGGGAAGACTAGTGTCTTTCCTTGACTTTCAGTTGACTGTCTTTGAAAGTCCTAATGCTACAGAAGCAGCAGTCTCCACTTCATATGCTCTGGAGAACGTGAAAAGGCTGCAGGATCTGTACTTTGCTGACCGCATTCCTGAAACTGCTTTAAAGACTCAACCATGTTGTCGCTGTGGAGTCTACTCTAAGCAATGAAAGGGGCATGAGAGTGGTGTTTACTGTCCCCAGTGTCCATCTCAGCCAGCACTGGTTTCTCACTTGCTTTATGTTGTACCATACAAAAGTGAAGTATTAGGAAATTGACTGAGGCGGAGCTGCCATAGAGTAAACCTCTCAATGGCTGTGCATGGATACTTACCTGCCATAGGCCACTACTTCATTAAGAAAGCAGCTGTAGATTTTCTTTCCTCTACTTGAGAAATGATTGACTTGCTAATGGCCTGCTCAACACCTTTATCTGCCATCAGAATGTGGTAGGTGTTCTCTTCGCTGATTGACAAGGTAATCATAGTCCCCACACTGCACATAATGGGGGACGGAACACAAGCCACATTGTCACAGAGTATCCCGTGTGGCAAAAATTTTAAGTCTTGATTAGTTTTTTAAGTGCTTTTTAGGGAACTTATGTATACAACACAAGGAACACCCTGAATGCTGACGAGAATCAGAGTAAGTGTAAGTTAGGGTTAAATGGATTACTCAGAAAAAGTGTATTCCATTTACCTCTACAGGACCATGTAAGGTACCGAGCGGCCTGTTTTGAGTTGTTGTCTTTGTCTAGGAATACTCTTGTATGTTTAGGTGTGACCCCTTTCTCCACAAAATACAAAGTTGTAATTCTCTGGAATAATTTGTTTACCCCACCAGAACTGTCCGAATAACTGAGCGGCCAGGTATAAAATCTAGACTTTGTTTTGGAATATATTTGCACGTATTGCTTACAGGATTCCTTATGGAAGGTCCTAAGATTCTACGATTTCTAGGAAACTTTATTCAGGCGACTCCTGTCCTGATGAAATCCATACAGTAACTACGGTTCAAAACTTCCCCACCCCTCCCGAAATTACTGGCAAAACATGTTATGGTTTGCCAGGATATGAACAGACAGAACCTCTGCTTACCTTTGTTTGATATAAAATCATATACAGCCTTGGAATCTGTTCAGAGTCTTGTTCTATGTTGTTGTGTACATATTAGAACACTGTCTGAGTAATGCATTGTCTGCACTAATTTTGATACATACTGAAATGTATATTGCCCTTACACTAAAAAAGTGAAAATCATCATCATGCCAGATATTGTTTCCGTAACCTATTTCAATATCATTGATTATGATGATACAAGTTACTAATTGAGAGAAAAAATAGAAGTGTTGGTGAATGAGTCTCACTGGACATTTGATTTGCGCATTGCTTTAGGGAACTTAGGCTGTATCCCCCAGCATGTCTGCCTTAGTTTCAAAGGTAAATATGCTCACTCAGTTCGAGGAATGTAAGCCTTGGAGGGTATTCTCAGGCACTCTCAACTTGCACCCATAAATAGGAAGGAGTTGGATTTAGCACAGTGAGAGCACTAAAGGCGCATGAAAGGTGTGGTTTCTTTAGCTTCAAGTAGCTAGAGACGGAAGACATTGATATAGGTTCACTCAGCAAGTATATAGGATTAATCAGGACTTTGATGAGGACAGAGATATGAATGGGTAGGAAAAGCTTAGGCTAGGTGTGCTTTCACAGGGATATTGCATAGGTAGAAGGCAGATAGCAAAGGTAGTACAGATGTAATACAATAAATAATAACCTGGTATTTGTGAAGTGCGAAGTAATCACCCCTAAGGGTCTCAAGGCTCTGGGGGCTGTCGAGGAGATTAAGCAAGCTATTGCCCAGAGTCACAGGGTGATGGGCTGAGCTGCCGCAGGGGCTGGGAATCGAACCGTGAGCCCTGTGCTCCGGAGTCAGACACCCTGTCTGCTGCACCACACTTCCTCCAGATACACATGTCATGACTTCATCTTCACCTATGCATTCAAACCCATTGGCGCCGCACTCACTCCAGTACTGAATTACTCCCTCACTCAACTAAGCAGATGACTCCAAACCATACAGAACGCAGCAGGCAGCCTCCTCCCTCAACATCTCAAGATGCACACAACCTGCACCTCGAGCAGCTTCATCGACTCCCCATACACAGCTCTTTTCAAACTCCTGATGCACATATTCAAAGCCTTACACAGCACTGGTCCAGCAAACCTCAAAACCACCTCAGATTTCAGAAACCTTCCAGACACCTTTGCTCAGCCTGACTCCTACTCGCACACAGTCCATGCATATGCAGCATCAGAACTAGAAGCAACTTCTCCTAATTTGCTCCAAAAGAGCAGAATTACCTGCCTCTACACATATGCTCCACTGTAGTGCAGTCATAACTACTTACAAATAATAACACCTTCACCCCACCCTAGCCATTGTGGTCGCCCTTCCTTTGTTACCCTACCCTATGTGATTTATCTCACTGTTTTTATCGCCCTTGTCATTGATTTCCAGCTGAGACATTGTTGTATGATACAAAAGACACATGTGAGACATGTCTTCCTGAGCCTCATGTGGCTGTCATGAGAGCCATTAGTAAAGGTTCACTAGGCATGCGTTTGGTAATGTTCAGAATGGAGACGCTTACTTGACAGGTGGTCAAGATATAGTTAGACTATTTACTCATTCATAAAGGTTGTGAATTATACAGGTTTGTTTGTGGTGTGTGAGGTGTTAGTGTACATGCAATTTGGTCGATGACTGGTTAAGAGGTTGTCTTGAATGGGGATTCCATCGTTGGCGCATGAATACGATGGGCCCTTGAATGGCGGCGGTATGTTGATGTGAATTCCTGATCTGTTGGATTGGGCCTGTGGCCGGTGGTCTCGTGTGTGGTACGTGAATGGCATGTGAATAAACCATAAAGCGGTTGATGCATTTACCGTGAATTTATGGCTCGCCTCTAGTAGTCTTGGTTTCAATATTCAGATACTTTCATAAGTATTTGTGCTTTGAAGCTAGCATTTTTGGAGTTGCTAAAATCAACCAGTGTAAGTGGTGGATTAACTTAAATAAATCAGTACCACATTTATATCTGTGGCGGTAAGGATACTCCGTCGCAATGGCATCTGAGTATCTTTACACTGAAGATAATAGTCTGCCCACCCAATATATATGTGGACGGGCCATTGGTGTAACCGGTGGTAAGATAACTCCATCTCTGGCTTGGTTGTACCCCACCCATGTCACGACTGAGTAATGGCCAACTGCTGCTGACCTCTTTTGCCACCCACCTAATTTAGATGTGCAGACCTACAAGTCCATATTCACTGCCCAACTCCACCTGGAAAAACCATAGTGGTCAGAGGCATTGAAAACTGTCTAATCCCCCCCCCCTTTCCATGGGAGATAACTCACATGGCAAGAGGGGCATTTTTTAAAATTTGAAAATAGAAATCCAGCATCAGGATTTTTGGTTTTTGAAAATTGAAAAATAAATTGACGGGCGGCTCTGTCATGTTGATGGAGCAGTGCGTCAAACATAAAAAGGTATTTGACAGTTTTTTAAAAGACTGCCAGCTTGAGGTCCTTTCTACATTTTGCAAGCGGAGTAGTCTCAGCATGGCAGACGATAAGTCCTCCGTACGGGCAATGGAGTCTTCTTTGCCAGCCAAAATGTAAATAAGGGCTTTACTAAGAACTCCTCAGTTTTGTTTGCCATCTAAACAGCTGGGGGTGTCCAGCGTGGTTTAATTTGCATTTATTCTGTTCACTTTCCCATAATGCTGTGTAAAACTGGAAAGTGCATACATGGCTAACATTACTTATTTATTTACATTTTGTTTTGGAAATTTCTGCAATCTGTTGAGATCGACAAATTGACAACCAATTGACGTTCCCTCATATCTTCACATAAAAACTGAACCCAATTTTTGTGGGTGGCCCTAGCGCCCACGATTTGAAAATTCGGAAAACACAACATAGACACATCACATTTATGCAGTGAAAACGCACCTTTTTTGTAATGTGGGTAGCTATGGACTAGCTCAGCCGGCACCTTGGCAACCCTGCACATTTCTGAAAACTAGACAAGCAGGGGGAGTCCCGGGGTGCATGACTTGCATTGCTCTCACCAGGTAATTGTACCCAGAAGCCTTTCAAAATGTCAAACTTTTGTAAGAAAATCACATTTCTGTGACAGAAAGAACTGGTATATGCGGGGAGCCACAGGTTTCCAACCACCGTGAGTTTCCACACGTCTCCCGATATGAACAGTACCCCACATGTGTGGGTGGGCCAAAAGAGGATGACACAAAAGGTCTGAAATCGATATGTTGAAAGATAACCAATAAGGGTAGCTGCCGTATTTGGGGGTGTGCTATGGCGCAACCCATGCAAACCAACGACCTTAGACTTTTTTGAAAACTAGACAACTGGGGGAGTCCAAGATGGTGTGCCTTGCATAGATTTCACAAGGTGTGCTTATCCACAATGCTCTCCAAACCTCAAACCCTGCCTGAAATCCTGCATTTTCCTTCCATTTCTGAGATGGAAACTTCCATTATCCGCAGGAATCCACAAAATTCCTACCACCCTCTTGTGCCGATAAAAACACAGCACTCCTTATGTGGCTGGGCTTAGTGCCTGCTACAGAAACAGCTCACACCAAAGTCAATGGGAACACTCTCCAGGGAACTCCATACACAAGTGAGGTACCATTACCTGGAGAGAGCCATGCAATTTATGCATCGCTGGACTCCCCTGCTTGTCTAGTTGTAAAAAATGTTCCGGTTTGCTAGGTTGGCCAAGGTGCCGGCTGAGCTACAGTGCAAAATCCACAGCTACCTGCATTGCAAAAAAAGAGTGTGTTTTCAGTGTAAAAATGTGATCTGTCTTGGGTGTGTTTTGGGCCGTTCCCTGTTGCGGTCACTAGGCCGACCCATACACGTGAGGTACTATTTTTATTGGGATACTCAGGGAAATGCTGGGTGGAAGGAAGTTTGTGATTCTTGGCAGATTCCAGAACTTTCCAATCACAAATATGTGAGGAACATTTGTTTTTTTACTAAGTCAAAGTTTGAAGTTTGCAAGGGATTGTGGGTACCAAAACATGGTGAGAGCCATGCAAGTCATTCTACACTGGATTCCCACAGATATCTAATTTTCAAAAATGTGCAAGTTTGCTAGGTTTAGGCAGAAATGAGTGTCCATAATCCACAGCTACCCACTTTCCCAAAAAAGGGTTGGTTTTAGGAGTGTAAAATGTGTTGTATACATGTTAGTTTTGTACCGTTTCCTGTTGTGGAAACTAGGGCTACCCACACAAGTGAAGTAACATTTTTATCAGGAAACTTGGAGGAATGCCACATGGAAAGACGTTTGTGGCTCCCCACAGATTTCAAACCTTTCCCTCACAGAAATGTGAGGAAAATGTGTGTTTTTAGTCATAGTTTGAGGTTTGTTAGGGATTCTGGGTAGAAAAACCTGGTGATAGTCATAAGTCACCCCACCCTGGATTCCCCTACGTGTCTGGTTTTAAAAAATGTGCACTTTTTGCGCCTTTCCCTTTGTGCTGGCTGAGCAAGGGCCCAAAATCCACAGATTACCCACTTTGCAAAAAAGAGTCCGTTTTGAGTGGAAAAATGTGATACATCCGTGTTGCATTTTGGGCAGTTTCTTCTCGCAAGCGTTAGGCCTACCCACACAAGTGAGTAGCCATTTTTATCTGGAGACTTAGGGTAGTGCTGGGTGGGAGGAAGTTTGTGACCCCACCCAGATTACAGAACTTTCCATCACAGAAATGTGATAAGATTTTAGTCACAGTTTAAGGTTTGCAGGGGATTCTGGGTAAACAAACGTAGTGACAGCCATGACTCCCAGGGGTGTCGTTTTCAAAACTTTGCAAGTTTGCTAGATTTCCCTAGGTGCTGACTGACCAATGGCTCAAAATCCACAGCTACCCACTTTGCCATAAAAGGGTAAGTTTTGAGTAGAAAAATGGGATGTATCCATGTAGCATTTTGGCCAGTTTCCTGTCGCGGGCACTATGTTGACCCACACAAGTGAGGTACCATATTTAACAGAAGGCAGGTCGGAGCATAGAATAGTAGAACATTTGTTATTACCAATCGATTTTCACTTTATTTGTGTTTTCCAAATGTAAACCAGTGTATAAAAAAAGACATTTTGAGAAAAGAAACACGAAATCATATGCTCGTACGGGTGCCCACAAAATTCAGAGATGTACAAATAACCACTGCTCCTAAACTTCATATCTTAAGCCCAATTCAGAAATACATAGCTTTCCTTGATACCCATTTTTCACTCAATATATTTCACCTTGTGAGTTGGTCTATACTCGATACACAATGAAAAACCATTGGGAAGTGCAGCTCGGTTGTTAGCTCTGGGTACCTTGGGTTCTTTGAGAACCTACAAACCCTATACATCCCTGCAACCAGAAGGGACTGGCGGGTGTAATGGTATATTGCTTTCGTAAATTGACCATAGTGACTAAAAGTTACAGATGAAAACATTGTGACAAATAGATGTTTTTTCCAACTCATTTTCAATATTTCTTTGATTTATCAGTTCCTTTCTTTAGGAAAACTTTGGGTGATCTACACATATGACCCCTTGCTGAATTCCGAATTTTGTCTACTCAGAAATCTATAGCTTTCCTGGATCACCCATGGGTTTCCACAACTAACTAGAAGGCGGTCGAGAGGACAAAAAATAGGAAAAATGGGCCACCTTTTAAGAAAATGGCAAAACTGTGTCAAAAAGAGGTTTTTTTCAGCTGTGCATGTTTCTGGAAGCTGGGAAGGTGGTGACTTTAGCACAGCAAACTGTTCATTGATACTATTTTTAGGAAAAAAAACAGACACTTTTATCTAAGGCACTTTTTTCCTGTTTTTCCTCAAAAACTCAAAATGTAGCTATATTTTGCATATTTTCTTGGCCACCTCTTAGAGCTTCCACAAACCCTGGGTACCTTTCGAATCCCCAAACTGTTGGAAAAAAGGACACAAGTTTGGCATAGATACCTTATGTGGAAAAAAAAGTTATTGAGCCTTAAGTGCAAAACTACCCTAAATAGCCAAAAAAGGGCTCAGCACTGGGTGGGGGGAAGGCCCGGCAGTTAAGGCGTTAATTCACTAACGGCACTGTTGCAAGGGCGGTGGGCATGAACATACGTATTTAACGCCATGTTAAAGCAGTATCACTTTTAAGAAAAGCCTCTCAATGCAGTCATATAATCAAATGTACTAAGGTGAAACACTTTCATATATTAAACAAATGCACTTTTTACAGTCATCCTGCAACGAGAAATTTCACCCTTAATAAAACTCATTCACTCACCGTTACCCGTTTTACAGTCATCCTGCAACAAGAAATTTCATTTTTAATGATTTTACCCTTAAAAACACTCATTCACTCCCCCTTTAACCGTTTTCCCTCAAGCCCCTCCCTTAGGTGCCCCCATCAGCCCAGTGTATTGGGGGCCCCACCTCCCTTTTGTCTCCCTTTGCTTACCTGAGTCCCCCCCCCCCCCCCATGTACTCTCCTCGCTCCATTGGCTGTCACGGAGTGCTATGTAACTTGGAGCACTAATTGCCCTACTAAATAACTATCGAAAGTGAAAAGGGCGCCAGGAGCATGTGCAGTATGTTGTGTCTGTCCATGAATTGGGGTTATGCTAACAAATAACTACGCGTATTTATCTTAACACAGTACAACATGCTGTCGGAATTGCAGCCAATCAAACTCTGCCTTCCCAAAGGGAAGCCTGCCTGAACGACGTCCAATAGGAGCAGAGAAAGCCTGGGATAAACAGAGCCGTATCTCACTCTCAATTATCAACTTCCTTCTACTCTGCTATCGTCATCCATGAACCACTAATACTCTTTTTTAATCACCAGATTCCAGTCCTATGCAAAAGAAATATGCACTGCATTGCAACCACCACCACAACACTCAAGTGTACCCTTGTTTGAAATTAATCGGTCCACTTCTGTCAACCCAAGTTTGCTGAAAGTACAACTTCCTGTCTTCCTGGGTCTAACTTTGCAACAGAGCGCATGCGCGTAACAAGCAATTTCTGCAAACTCCTACATAAGTTGTCAATCATGCACCATCATGTAATTGCATCACAACAGATTGGCCCTCCACCATACAAATAACCTTAAATCACAATGTTTTCCTGTACGCACTCCACATCCTGTGTTGACTCACTCAAAAACGCCCCGTTTTACGATTCGTGCGCTCCCTGTACTTCAGAGGGCTTTTTTGAAACATACTGCAGCTTTCATACCTAATGCTACCAATCTATCATATCATGACACTGGATGTAATAAGGTCAGCGTCCCAGTTGTTACCTAAGGTGCAGAGATCAGGTCTATTGACCAATTTGTGTAGAGATGGCTATGTCCTTTGTGAACCATGGTACAAGTAGCATTACCCTTTGACCCTGGGACACAGGTATTGTTTACTTCAGTCCACACGAGAGTGAGGTTCAGATTGAGCTCTAAAGATTCTTCCTTGCTCTTTATTCTTGATTACAACTCGCTGATAAGGCGGTTCACCAGTTTCAGTAACATCCTGTTAATACACCCGCTCATCTCCTGCGCCATGCACCGCCTCCGTCGGCCCTCCACTGCACCCCTCCTCACCCTGGACAGGGCCTGCTGTGGCCTTGGATATGTGTCTAACCCTTGATCGTAGCCCTGGTGTTTGGCCTTCCCCCAGTTATGCTGCCAATCTCTTCCGTCCTGGCAGATGTTGAGGAGGACCCTCTCTTCCGCTTCCAATTCTCGGAGAGGGCTCCTAGACCTGTCCCTTGCACCTTCCTGTGCCATCAGATATCTTTGTTGAAGGGTCTCCTGCTCGTAGTTAATGGAGCACTCGGCTTGGTCTGCGTGAACTCTCTCTTCTGTCCCTCCCTGAAGCTGCCTGGCCCTCAGGACCTCCTGGTATCGACAATCCGCTGCATGTGTACATTGCGTCTCCACTTCCTTATGGCCACTTGCAATCTCCCGCCCTTTTTCCTTGTAGTCTCGGAGTGGGCTTCTTGACCTGTCTTGACCAGCTTCCCTGGTTGATGGAGGTCTTTGCTGGAGATAGTTGGCTCTGCTAGAAAGGGAGGTGCTAGGCTGCTCTGCATCAGCTCTTTCCAGATGCCTGTCCTGCTTGGCTCCCTCGTCCTTCTGAGGTTGAAGTCTATCCCTTCCGTGTTGGCTCGCTCTGTCCTCATCACGCTGTTTTAGGCCCTTCTCACTTCTACTGTCTTTAGCCCTTGCGTGCTGCCTAGCTCTTTCCTCTTCCTCCCGACAGAGCTTGAGACATCTCTTTGCTTCACTGTCTGTGTGTGGGCTACCAGACTTGTCTCTTCCAGTTCTCTTTGGTGACCTAGACGATCCCTTTCTCTTGTAACTGGCCTTTTTGGGGGAACCCGCATCCTTTGTACGTTGCTCGTCTCTTTCACTCTGGCTGGTTTCCAGCCCCCTTTCTTCCACCTCAAAGTTTCTATGTGGGCTCCCTGACCTGCCTCTTGAGGCACTCTTTGGCGACACAGACCTCTGCGGGGAGGTGCACTTCCTCCTTTGGCTGGGGCTTCTTGAGCGACTTCTACTCCTTGCTTGTCTGTCTCGAGCTGAACGGCCACGTTTGGGGCCCGGCTCCTTGTAGTCTCGGTGTGGGCTTCTTGACCTGTCTTGACCAGCTTCCCTGGTTGATGGAGGTCTTTGCTGGAGATAGTTGGCTCTGCTAGAAAGGGAGGTGCTAGGCTGCTCTGCATCAGCTCTTTCCAGATGCCTGTCCTGCTTGGCTCCCTCGTCCTTCTGAGGTTGAAGTCTATCCCTTCCGTGTTGGCTCGCTCTGTCCTCATCACACTGTTTTAGGCCCTTCTCACTTCTACTGTCTTTAGCCCTTGCGTGCTGCCTAGCTCTTTCCTCTTCCTCCCGACAGAGCTTTAGACATATCTCTGCTTCACTGTCTGTGTGTGGGCTACCAGACTTGTCTCTTCCAGTTCTCTTTGGTGACCTAGACGATCCCTCTCTCTTGTAACTGGCCTTTTTGGGGGAACCTGTATCCTTTGCGCATTGCTCGTCTCTTTCCCTCTGGTTGGTTTTCAGCCCCCTTTCTTCCACCTCAAAGTTTCTACGTGGGCTCCCTGACCTTCCTCTTGAGGTACTCTTTGGTGACACAGACCTCTGCGGGGAGGTGCGCTTCCTCCTTTGGCTGCGGCTTCTTGAGCGACTTCTACTCCTTGCTTGTCTGTCTCGAGCTGAACGGCCACGTTTGGGGCCCGGCTTCTTATTTTTTGAGCCCCTGCGTGGGCTCCTAGACCCCCCCCTCGCAGATCGCTGTGGAGTGGGAGTCCTGCGCTGGAGGTAGGACCTTCTGTCCCGGTGGGAGCTTCCAAGGAGGTCTAGAGCCATGGGTGATATTGTGCCTTTATCCTCTTTATCATAATTGAGGCACACCTCCTCCACTCGGTACTCCAAGTGGGAGATCCGCGACCTGTCTTCACTGCTGGTTCCAGCCTTGCAACTGGAGCCTTCAGACAGGTCTCTGGAACGTGGCCCTTGCTTTTCTCCTTCCTCTTGATCTTGCATGGGGCACACGTCCTCCCCTTCACTGCTCAGATGTGGGGGGCTCTTAGACCTGTCTCTGATATCTTTCTTTGAGGATGAAGGTCTCTGCATTAAGCAGACACCTCCCACGCAAGTGGGGCCTCCTGGCTCGTCTCCAGATATCAGGTGTTGCTTATCGTCTTCCATGTGAAATATTAATGGGAGCATTTCTTCCTCTTTACTGCTCATATGGGGGCTTTTAGACCTGTTTATCAGAGAGTCATTTACAGATGGGGGTCTTTGCAGGGGGCCTACCTCAGCATTGCAACTTGGGCTTCTGGAGTGGTCTCTAGAACTTGGTTGTATTTGGTCCCTTTCATCACATTCCTTAACCCTTTGTGGTGTCAAAGATCTTTTTCTCGCCGCTTTGTCCGGGGACACAGGCCTCTGCGGGAAGCCTTTCTCTCTACTGTGACTTCCAGTCTGGGCATTACCTCCGGTGCTTGCGTGCTGGCCAGCACTTTCCTCTGCACAATATTTCAGATTCCAGTCCTCGTGTTCACTGTGGAGACTGATACATCTGTCACTCAGACATTCTTCTGGTGACAGAGAACCCAGGGTGCATTCCACTCCGGTGTTGCATATGTTGCTGAGATCACTTACGCCAGTTGCTATTTGACGGTCTCTTTCTTGATTGACACTCTGTGGGCTTCCTGATCTGTCTATTGCAGCTTGCATGGTGCTTGAAAGTTTCGGCTGGAGGCACTGGCTGGAGGTGTGGGGCTGTTCTCCATCAACCAGACATGCTTCCTGGGCTTGGTGGTCTTTGTGGCCCCTGGGTGGACTTTTGGATGATGTTCTTGCGGTTGCTCTAGGAGAGTGAGTCTGGGACCGATGGAGGCCACTTCTGCTTCGACTCTGCCCCCCTCTGGAAGTACCAGGGAGGGCACAGCTAGCCTGGCTCTCACTCAGAGGCAGATTTTGCCCCTGAGGCTGCACAGTCTTGCTGGTGCTGCTCCCTGCCATGCACGCCTGTACGCAAGAAGTTCGGGACAATCTTCGAGCTTTTTGTGTGGTAGAGCGTTGTCTGCTGCTGGTCCTTGCCCTGTCGCGCAAGCTCCTCTTGGGTTGAAACCATAATGGGACAGGACAAGCTTCCCTTCTTGGTGTCCTGCTTGACAGACTGCAAGTATCCGGGCTCCCCACCAGCTGTTGCCGGCGACTCTGGAGGATGAACTCTGCTGTGGAGAAGGTAATTCCAATTTTCAGGGCAACCTGTCTGGGGGTGAAGCCGGTCCAGTCCTTGGGGGGGTTGGGGTGGCAATCTCGAAACATTATTTTTCTCCTGGAGCTACCGCTGCCACTCAACACCTCATGCTCCTGGCTGTAGTCACTGTTGGTGTTGTGTCCTGCCTCTGCTGTGACATCACAAGCCTTCTCTAGCACATGATGTCACAAACACAAGCAGCATCTATTGTGATGTGTGGATCTCCACACTTCACAGCTCTTGTAGGGAAGATGTCAAAAGTCCAAGCCCCATAGTCACTTGGTCCCAATTCTCACTGGGGTTCCTGTGGGGATGATGGTACAATCACTGGCTTCGCCTGGGCCTTAGTCTGTTGGGAAGTCTAACTTGTGGTGCAAGATCAGGTCACAGAAAGTAGCAGCACCAGTATAGATTGGCAGATAAAGCAAGTGAAATTCTGATGTCGGTGGGATTTTCTGATATTATATACACAACTCTGGAATTCCTCCAAAACCTTGAGAGGAGAACATCAAACGCCGGGCTCTCACATGAGCACACCAGGTCTAGGGTCGTATCAAGAGAGTTTTAGTACTTGGATCCTCACAGGAGAGGATCAGTTGTAGGGCTCTTGCAGAAAAACACCTGGCCACAATGAACTCTTTAAGAATACAAGGCCCTGAGTCCTCACAGAGAACGCCAGACTTTGACCCCTACCTGGAGGTAGCAGGCTTAGGTTCTATACTTCAAAATGGAAGGCCTAGGATCCTTGCAGGAAATGTGCAAGGCTTCACAGGCGAACACCAGGGCTATGATACTATTGGATGGGTAGCAGATTTCGGATCCCAATAGGAGAATGTCATGTTTGGGATCGCTCCAGAAGAACACCAGGATTCGTGTCCTGAGAGTGCCAAACGTAGGGCTTCAAGGAGAACGTCACGCCTAGAGTCAACAGGACAATATGTGGAACCTAGGGCCCTCAACGAAAACATCAAATGTAAGTCTGTCACAAGAGGAAGGCATGCCACGCCAATGGTCTCAGGATGTTGCTCCTCAGAGGAGAACATCAGATCTAGTCTAAAAGTAAAATACCAGAGATCTTCCTCATGCCTAGAGCCATCTTGCCATTGGGAGGCGGAGCATTAAAATGACTGCTATAGTTGGAGGTGGCAGACCATATAGTTTATCAAATAATCTAGAATTATGTTACCAATAAATGACATTAAATAAGGAAGCCCACCCTTTTTTGAGTGATCAGGCCCCTGCTTCCACCTACTATTTGAGTAACTGAATCCGGTTACTTTACCTTATTCCAGAAGTCCAGTCATTAGAATGATACTGCATTTTGTAGTGTAATGTACTCATGCTAGTCTAATGTACTCGTGCTATTAGCTAGAGAATGTGGGTCGCATGCTCGCATGCTGGGGAATGTATACATGTGTTCTTTTGAATGTGGGGAGCCTTCAGAAGCCAGGTGTCCGTTGTGGTCCTTCAGTTACTTCTTGGACTCCTGGCTGATGAGGCGCTCCTCCTGTGTTGGAAACCTATATGGAATAAACCTGTCTTTGGATGTAAACGTTGTCCTGGATTCATTTGGATAACCACTCAACTTTACATATTGGCGACGATCGGGATTGTTTCCTTTAAATCAATCAGATGTCAACTCGAAAGCTTTCGGGGAGAAAGATATTGACATGTTAGGCTTTTTCTTAGCAAACGTTCAAGTCCTAGGTAGATCCATTGTTACAAAAGTCTATGTGGCAATTAAAGGGAAAGATATTGTGGGTTGGAAGGACCTTGCTAAGATGGGCTTATATCTTGTCCCGGGTGACGAGAATCCAATTAAGGTGCGGGAGTTCCCTATCTGTTTTGTAGAGGATGCAAAAATTGATAGAGCTGATCTTTTAAATGAGTTTAAAAATGTGTTTAGTAACAAAATTGGCCTGGTGAAAGGGGCGGAGCACAGAATTAGACTTATTCAGGGTGCATCTCCTGTTTTTCATAAGGTTCGCCCAATGTATACATGTGTTCTTTTGAATGTGGGGAGCCTTCAGAAGCCAGGTGTCCGTTGTGGTCCATCAGTTACTTCTTGGACTCCTGGCTGATGAGGCGCTCCTCCTGTGTTGGAAACCTATATGGAATAAACCTGTCTTTGGATGTAAACGTTGTCCTGGATTCATTTGGATAACCACTCAACTTTACACATTTGTGCAAGCTCACTGTAAGAAGTATTGTACAGTCACCAGCACCCGGGCAGGAGCTGCACTGCACACCACTAAAATACACCGCCAACTTTAGTCTCAAAGGGGTTTACTGCAACAATAAAAACATTTCTTCATCCAGTGGCACCGACAGCTCCCCCAGATGACAACAGTCACTCACATTCCATCCCACAACTATACCATCAATGTTCCAGACTCACGCCTTCCTACATTCCCGTCACAAACTAATACAAAACTTTCTCTTTTGCTCAATTTATGTTTATTGTTTTAGGTGTACAACAAAAAAGTGCGGGTCGACGTTATTTCACTAACCTCAAATGCCCTAGATTACCATGAGGGAAGTTTAAACAGTAATGGCTAGAGTAAAAAAAGTCTGAGTATCAGTTTAGTAGACTAAAGAGAAACCAAATGTTTATAAGATCACTAAAAATAACATGGCTATCTATGTACTGTGTCTAAGCATGGCTAAACGAATACTTCGCCCACCAAATAAACTTTGTTTGTGGGCCTCCATCCGAGATTGCAATAAATAAATAGTATGAAACTGATGCGGGCACCAAAGCTAAGAAAATTATCATACACGCACCCTCCACATCAATGTGAACATTAGCGAGAGTTGAAAACAGACTTGAAATATGAAGTTATCAAGATTTTTCTGATTCCTGAACTTGCCACTGGAGACCATGAGAAACAGGAGGGCTCTAAAGGCGTTCAACAAAAAATTCTTAGCAGCAGTAATATGAGCAGGCCAACTTCAGCCACTAAAACAGAGATGTGTTATTTGAGTTTCTCAGAAAGGATGAACGTTTTGGAAGCCGAAACAAGAGAAGGGATGCGAAGGGCGTCAGATCTTTATAGTGGACCACCCTCATCTTTACAGGCTGGATATTGTGTCAACTGTTTCAAACCCCGAAAATTAACTTTTCCAAAATAACTACTCACTCTTTCTCCATTGTGGCTCACACCCAGTCTTCTCACAGTAACTACCAACTAGTTAATTTCTTCCGCATTCATCACCCTTAGTTCATGTCCTCTATCTCTGCATACTTGGAATATTTCACTGCCCCCAGCCAATACTTCGACAAGTTTGGACTTCCTGATGCAAATACTACATAATTAGACATGCTTTTCTCGCCACTGCTAGAAAGCCTTGAATGGATCCACTCACTTAATAAAAACAATACTCTCCTTCCCACATGTCACTTTCTCTCTTGTCACACTCCCCTTGTCAGTGTACTGTTTCCTCTTCTTTCAATCACTCTCTGATTAAACAAGAAACTGGTGTGGGAGCACACTGCTTCACCTCCCAGCAGAGTCGCCCCTAGGCATCATGGTAGATGCAGTTCAGTTCGCCAAGCGAGTACACTTGGAAAGTCTCTTGAGTGTTTCACCAGGTGGGTGCAGATTAGTGCTGGCCATCTCTGGACACGTGTTTCTGGATTATTATCCGTCATCAGCAGAGATTAGGCAAAATTATTTGGGGTTGCTGAGCAGGCTGCCGTATTCTTGGATCGCAGTATCTCTCCAGGCGCGCAGGTGTCTCTCCACGAGCTCGTCAGCTCAAAGCGGCTCGAGGGAGCCTTTAAACAAGAAACTGGTGTGGGAGCACACTGCTTCACCTCCCAGCAGAGTCGCCCCTAGGCATCATGGTAGATGCAGTTCAGTTCGCCAAGCGAGTAAACTTGGAAAGTCTCTTGAGTGTTTCACCAGGTGGGTGCAGATTAGTGCTGGCCATCTCTGGACATGTGTTTCTGGATTATTATCCGTCATCAGCAGAGATTAGGCAAATTTATTTGAGGTTGCTGAGCAGGCTGCCGTATTCTTGGATCATAGTATCTCTCCAGGCGCGCAGGTGCCTCTCCACAAGCTCGTCAGCTCAAAGCGGCTCGAGGGAGCCTTTAAACAAGAAACTGGTGTGGGAGCACACTGCTTCACCTCCCAGCAGAGTCGCCCCTAGGCATCATGGTAGATGCAGTTCAGTTCGCCAAGTGAGTACACTTGGAAAGTCTCTTGAGTGTTTCACCAGGTGGGTGCAGATTAGTGCTGGCCATCTCTGGACACGTGTTTCTGGATTATTATCCGTCATCAGCAGAGATTAGGCAAAAATATTTGGGGTTGCTGTGCAGGCTGCCATATTCTTGGATAGCAGTATATCTCCAGGCGCGCAGGTGCCTCTCCACGAGCTCGTCAGCTCTGATTAAACTTCTGGCAAAAACCCTTATCCAGCAATACTCAACATTTCTTCCTCAATCATCCAGGCCACAACTTAGTGATGGTCTTGTTCCACGTCATCTCACAAACGGAAGACATCTCCAGTTTTTAGGTCTTGCTATAGCCAATGCGCTTGCGCATTGTTAGGTCTCGCTATTGCCAATGCGCTTGCGCATTGCTGGCGAGAGATATAGAGGGCCACCAGCAATCCTACCAAGAGGGTTTTGAAGTGCGGATTACGCCCAGTGCATGTGAGGCATTCAAGAGCGAAGCTTCTCCAGCACGCGCTCGGCCTCACTTCTCGCTCACACCCCATATGCTCGTCCCGTCCCACCCTTCTGACTTCAAAGGAACGCCGCCTCACCTGCTCCCACGCTCCCCCTCCACGCATCACGCCTGCTTCCCCTCTTCAAAGGAATCCGCTCCCCCGCCCTCCCACCCACGCAATGCCTAGAGCTTGTTCTTAGAGCATCTATGTTACCACTCTTCTACCTTGAAGCTTTTGATCGTAGAAAAGACGCCGTTTGCCCACTACCAGACTCTACTGTAGTAAATATGTCCAAAACCACGTTTGGCTTCACAGATTATACTTTTTGCCCCCCACTAAACATTTTTGCGACTCTGTTCCAATTTTTTTTAATTAATTAACTCATTTTGTCGGTATGACTGTTCATGCTTGAGCAATACACACGTTATACAGTAGATGGCACTAGTATACCATGCGGGAACTGCTCCTGTATAGAAGCCGGAGGCAAACTCTGACAGCCAGGATTACCGAAATTTCTTACTGAATTTTTTAGGTCTCACCTAGCAAATGCTGTTAAGCAATCTCTATGGCGAGAGATATAGTGGTGCACCAGGAAAGCTTACCAAGAGGGCTTTGGCAGGCGGATTATGGACAGTGCATGTGGCCGTGCGCGAGCTTGCCATTTGCTCCCCAGCCTCGGCATCAGACTTCAAAGGAATGCCTCCTGCTCCCCCGAAACACCAGCGACGTCACAAACCACCATTTGCCTGTGCCTCGCATCATTGCATCAGACTTCAAAGGCTGCCGCTCGCGCTTACATCCTTCTCTTTCCCCTCATTAACAGGCTTATCTCGCCTGCTTTCCTAGAGCGGTCATAAAAGTTGTTTTACTTAAAAGCCGCAATGAACTGGTGTTCTTGCTATAGGCATTCGCTTGTTTTCTATGTCTTATTCCTGCAGACATCGTTTGGTAACAGCAATGAGGAAATTAATGATCAGCTGAAAAGACTGTTGCAATTGACTGAGTTAACATTCTGCAAAGGCTCGGATTTGAGTGCATGAATCTTTACCCTAAAATTAGAAATGCAGTCTGCGTCCGTTTCCTAATTTCTATAAACCTGACATGCCATCTTCAAATTGGACGAGTGCAGAATAACAGGGAAGACTTCAGTGTAACAATGTGTTGCCGGCGCATTCCTTCCTTCATAGTTAGAAACATGAAACCTCTTAAATAATAGTTTCTGGGCTCCAAATTTTCAGGAACAGGCGCAGCATTCTGAAGCATTCTCTCACGCATTCGATATGCATCCTCTGTAAAAGTCACTTGATCAGTTATGGTGTTAAACTGGCAAGGTTTGGAAAGCCGTATTGTCAGATAAAAACTCAACTGCACGTGTTTTTCTATTAAGTTAACCACAGCAAAAGTCTCACATATTGCATGTTGATTGTTTAGACACCATTTTAGTTCATGTTCTCAGACGGTTTTATGTCATCAGGTGCTCTGGGTTACTGTCCTGTATCCACCTTTCACTATTCATTGCTTTCTGTTGGGTTAGTCTAATTGATTTAGCTGAAATGAATAAACACTACAAGTACCACAATGCATTGTGCTGGTAAATGAAAGCCCTAAAACGTAACATTGTGCCCCAGGCGACATGATGTAGTCTTAATTTTAGTGTATTTTAATCCATTTGGTACTACTGAAGATGTGAACAAATGAAGATATTGGGGAGCCTGGATTTCTGTACTACATAAATCAAAGTATTTTAGAAGATAACGTGAATTACTACTTTGATCATTGACATTTCTTTTCTAATGGCTTTGTCCTGCCGAAGCACCTTGTGCGTCCTGTCTTTCTAGTTTCCATCCTCTTCGTACTGAGTCATGTATTCATGTATGGCCCTAATGCCTCTTTTGTGTTGCTTTGTGGCCCGGGACACTGTGACTGTAGGGAGAGTTCACAAATATGATGTGCTTTACAGTGTCCGGTGCCGTCTCTTCTTACGCGCCCTGCTCCTGAGAGAGGCTTTGCGAAGCAGCTCTGTTGGCACGCTGCAGCACTGCCTGCTGGGCACCCTTTGGTGTTTGCCAGCCTAGCCTGCTGACAAAACGAGTCTCTGTTGTGTTTACTAACCAAGGCGAGAGCAGGGCAGCCAGCTGCACACAAGTGTCAGAGTCGTCCCATGTGGCCGGATCCCTCGGACTCAGGGGCTTTGCTCCCATTGGTCCAGCAGGCACAGTGGCACCGGGACACAGAGAGCTGAAGGGCTCATTAGATCCTGAAAATTGTCGTTTATTGCTACGCCAGCAACTGCCAAAAGAGGGCATTTTTTTGTTACTTGCTTTATAATTCTATGTCTAGTGTTGACTAGACTTTGAAGCGCTAGAAGGCCTGCTTTGCACTACTTGGGAACCCAAGGCTAGAGTAACCAGACTTAAGTTGTTTTTCTTCTAGGGGATTGGGTTGCAGTGTGTGAGGTGAGATGCCAAAGAATGAGGAGCTTTCTCGTGTTCAACCACTCCGTTCTGCGAGTTTTAACTGCATCAGTGACTGGAGAAGCCTCGCCCGCGGCCTGAGTCAAAATAAAGCACCCTTTCACTTTCCTATATTATATTTTGTTAAAAAGCGTCAATACACGGTCTCCTTCCCATGCCCCAAATAAAACACAGGGAAACTGTGCTGTTCATCATTGCAGAACGTTTTATCAACAATACGTTTTTATATGTATATAACCAGAGACATATGGCCGGGATGCCTGTCACCCCCTCCCAACACAATCCCCAAAGGATGGGAAGACGGACGCAGTTCTGAACTTTTGGAAGGCGGGAGGGAGTTACCCTCCCGGCCGTATTTATTAAAATATGAAACAAAATTAAAACATTAAAATAACAGTTTCATATCATGTACAATTTTTCATTTATTACATTACGATGCAGACACGTTCATTGGCTAACCTTAACAAATCTCTAATACAAAGGTTTTCCTAGTCGAGTCTAAACATCCTGCAAATGCATACTTTCTAAATAAAAATTGTACATCCTAGCATTACGGGCCAACGGCAAGGTCGTAACCGGTGTCAGATCCCTACTACCAGAACTCCCCCCTCACGGTGTGAGGGGCGGGCGCACAGAGGACTGTACCTCTGTGCCAACTCCAATTTCCCTTGTCTTTGCGGGGGCCCCCTATTTAACTCGTCGCCATCTTAATGGTCGTCCGAGGACTCGTGTGAGGTGTCTAGAAGGTAGCGTGGACCCCCCTCCCACCCCACACTGTTTATCACATCCGCCGTCGCGGATATCCTGGCCCCGGGAAATTCGTAGGAGGGGCATCTAGCCACCTCCTCCCCTGGGAGGGGCCTATAACCGCCTTCCCTTAGGCGACCCCATACTTAGTGGGTGCCGCCTCCCCGTGTGAGGGGCCAATGGCCGCCTCCCCCCGGGCGCTCCCATCCATAATGGGTGGCGCCCCCCCTCTAGGGACCTTGAAATTACTGCTCACCGATCATGACCTTACCGCCACAGGCCGGATAGTTGACCGGCTATCCGGCCCCCCCACACTCCTACTAAAGGTCATGCTTTTACAAACCCCTTAACCATGCTATGAAGTCTCCTATGAGTAAGACATTCCCCTCCCGGGACAAATGGACCCCATCTTCGAGATACATGTGATCCCCCCGAATACATCCATGCGGAATACAGTGCAACTGCGCAGAGCGAAACAACCTACCAAGCTTGTTATTGACCTTCTTCACTGAATGATTCAGTGCTGATACAGAGAGGCCCCCCCGCCACACCTTCCTGGGAATCATGTGGGACCATGCTATCGTGCACCCCGGGATCCTTCTCGCCAACTAGCTAACAGTAGATAGAACTCGCTCGAGTAGTACTCGCCGACCGAGTGTCACCAAATCATTGCCTCCCAGGTGTACTATGATTACAGACGGCGGTGACCTTGTCCGCCCCTAACAGTCCCTCGACAAAACATTGAAACTGGTCAATACAGAGCCCGCCCCTTCCGTGGAAGTTCACCCTGCACCCGTATTCCCCAGCTGCGTGAATCATGTCACCTGCTTTGAATACGTCCCCGGCCCGCCTCACGTATGAGTGGCCCACGACCCACACCACTCTTTCCTCAGCCGGTGGTCTCTGACCGCTGGTCCCCAGGTGCCGGGTCGGCTGCACAGTCCGCCCCGCATAGCATAGCATTTGCTCGCGAAACTGTAAACCAAACAGAAGACAAGAAGCGTGAGTGCATGACATTGGCTTCACAACATGTGCAACCGCACATACCTTTTATAACAGTTCGAGGACCATTGTCCCAATTGTTTCACCTCCTCAACACTCTGACCCCTGGCTGTAGCCTCTGTAGCAGCCCCTATCCTAAAGGAATGAGTCCCAAAATCGCCCGGGTCCAAGCCCGCCGCTGCGATTGCCATTGTTAGCACCCGCCGAAACTGAAACCTTGTCAGTGGGGTGGCGTCGGTGTGTCTCAGCAAGCTTCCCCCCCATGCTTCCGCCCTTTGCGCTAAATATTCCTCAACGCATTTCACCGGGCACATGGGGGACCCTCGCATACGCTGGACAACAATACTGTCTCCCATAGCATCCTGATCGGTCTTGGACCTGGCTATTGTGACCACCATTGACTCACCCTTGATCAGAATGTGTTCCCGACACAGACCTCCCTCCACATCCTTCTTATTTTTTGCCACCAGCTCGCTCACCCGCATAGCCCCATGGAATGCTAATGCGAAAGCGGCCCGGAATAGCACTGCCTCGGACTGGGAGGAACATGTCGCGGGGAGTACCGACATCAGCAGGGACAACCTCTCTAACCCAATCGGGCGCCTTTCGTCTACTCTACGACCCTCAAGGCGTTGCCAACCACGCAGGGCCTTTTTTACCAAAAAGGACGATGTGGGGTCCTTGTGCCATGCGCCTGTGCCATGAATGAAATGGCGGCCCGGTGCCTATTGGCCGTTGCCGCTGATCGGCCTGCCCTGTGTAGTGCTACTAAAAACTTTAGGACATACTCCTCCTGCCCCCAATTGTCCCCTCCTGCTGGACCCAAAAATGCACAATAGGAACGAAACGCTCCTTCGTATGCCTTCCTTGTCCTGGGGGCTAGGCTTGCTCCCACGAGGTCCTGTAATCCGGGGCACCGAGTAACCAGAGAGCTTCGGGAAATGGTGCCGCCACTAGGTCCGCGGAAGGTAGATAACCCCTGAAGGCCTGCATGTGGGAACGAGAGAGTGCATCAGCCGCCTGGTTCAGCACACCCGGCACATGTCTCGCCCTAAATTGAACGCTCAGTCTCATGCAAAGTAGTACAATTTCCTTCAGTAATCTCAATATCCACTTGCAGCGTGCTGCCTGATTATTTATGCATTCGACTACGGTCATGTTGTCGGACCAAAACACCACTGAGCGATCACGAAACTCATCCGGCCACGCCTTCAGAGCCACAAAAATGGGGAACAACTCAAGAAACCCAATGTTACCTGTGAGCCCACTGGTGTGCCACCACGTCGGCCATGTTTGCGCCGACCATCGATTACCGAAGATGGCGCCAAATCCTACGCTCCCTGCCGAGTCGGTCCACAAACCCAGCTCGTCCGAGGACGCTGGTGGCTTGCCCCACACTACTCGACCGTTGAAATCCGCCAGAAATGCCAACCATATGCGCATATCCTGGCGAACCTCTGCAGACAGTCTTGTGTGGTGGTGCCCTTCCTTGAGACCAACCATGGCTTGTGCAATAGAGCGGGAAAAGGGGCGGGCCATTGGTATCACTCTAAGGGCAAAGTTAAGCTGGCCCACTGCTTGCTGTAACTGGTGGAGAGTAACTTTCTCTTTGCTAATGCACAGTTCTAGAGAGGCCCTGAATTTCACTACTTTGTTCCTGGGCAAACGGAAGCATCCCTCCACCGAATGGAGCTCAATTCCAAGAAACTCGAGTGAAGTAGATGGCCCCACCGTCTTCCCTGGTGCCAATGGCACGCCGAACCGCTTCATGAGAGTGTAAAATTCCAGTAACGCCTGCGCACATTCAGTGTCACCGGCTGGCCCCAAGAACAAAAAATCATCTAGGTAGTGCATAACCTGGGTATAGCCCGTAGCTTTGGTGAACGCCCATTGCAGAAAACAACTGA
Source organism: Lissotriton vulgaris (assembly GCF_964263255.1). Classification (NCBI taxonomy): domain Eukaryota; kingdom Metazoa; phylum Chordata; class Amphibia; order Caudata; family Salamandridae; genus Lissotriton; species Lissotriton vulgaris. The sequence goes on along the minus strand of NC_141699.1, from coordinate 545,004,819 downwards.
ATTTCTCAAAATAAGCACATGAGATGGAGCAACCCATTGGCATACATCTATCCATGTAATAGCGTCCCTGAAACACAAAACCTAACAGACGCTGATCCCGTGGGTGTACCGGGAGCAACCGGAACGCTGACTCGATATCTGATTTAGCCATCAGCGCTCTGGGCCCCAGGCGATTCAACATGGCGACGGCCTCATCGAAGGATGCGTACCGCACCGAACAAACTCCTGGGTCAATCGCATCGTTCACCGAAAGACCCCTAGGAGCTGACAAGTTATGAATTAACCTAAACTCACCTGGGTCCTTCTTGGGGACTACTCCCAACGGGGAACAAATGAAATATAGGCGGGTGCCTATATGGGCCAGTGACCCGGCCACGGGCAACCTCCTTTGCAATCTTTCTTTCTACCACCGCCGGATTCTGCTGAACCGACAGTTGGTTTTTACACAGTGATTCCCCCCGAAAATCCCCCGCCGGGATGTGGAAACCATACGAGAAGCCGTCCCGCAACACCCCAGCGGAGACATGATCAGGGTATTCATTTAGCCAGGGGATCATTGCCATGATATCTACGGGGGTAGGTAGCGGTACCCCATGGTCAGCATTAGACCTGTTTGGCCCCTCCTTTACCCCCTGTATCACCATTCTTGGCTCTGCACGAACTCTCAGGGTGTGAAGAATGTCCGCACCCTGCACACTCATGCCTGAACTTACATGTCCCTTGTGGCCTCGTGCACTTGCCTCTGTTAAAGTTCCAGCAGACCCCTTTTTTACCCCCGTTCCCACCACTCCTCGGTTGGTGGTCACCAGCGGGGCCTGCTCGAAAGGGCGCCGCCGATTGATGGCGGGAGGGCGCCGACCCATTCCCGCCAAGCGAAGAAGACTTCGTCGCGCCCGGCAGGCGCTGCTTCTGCCAAGAGATGGAGTCGAGACAATCCCACGTCAGAGATGAATCGTGCTCCTTGGCCTTACGAAACTTACTATCATAACCCATCCATTCATCACCCTCATACGTTTCATAGAAATCCATTATACGTGCCTGATAGCAGGCCAATTCGGTCAAAACCTCGGGCTTACGTTCCCCCATGATTGCAGTAAACATCGCAAAGGCCTTGGCCCAATTTGAGATCGTCTCATCAACCCTGAATCCCGCCATTTTGGCACGCCACACACTCGGGTGCCACAAATCCTTCTGAGTTTTAACATACTCCATCTCGTGATGGTCAGTCAGGAGAGAAAACATATTCACATACTTATCAGCCCAAATCAATTCTTTCGTGGCCAGCGGAATATGTTGGACCACCTTTTCCCTTCTTGAGGGTAAAGACCCCTCCCTTGCCATTGGCAATGGCTGCTTACCCGACTCCATAGCTGGTCCCGCTGTTTTTCCAACGCCAGCCGCTGGTCCTTCCGAGGGAACCTGTGGGGGGACAAGAGGGAGATTCGTCTTCGCGGCATCTCGCGATTGCCGCAACTGCTTTATTAGTAACCTGGCCTCTTCGGCCGTGTCTCCTGGTGCCGTAGCACCCCCTGTATTTTTGCCGAGCCATGCGGCCAACTGGGCGGCCAACTCCGGAGGCATATCCTCCTCTTTAGTGGGCGTAACTACAACCGGAATCGGTTGGCCCGCGTCCGGGATCGGTACCGGGGCCTCAACTGGACTAACCGGGCTTGCCGGGGGTGACTCGGGAACTGGGACCTCCCCCCCTGCTGCCCTATTCCTGACCCTTTTACCTCTCCCAGCGGGAACTACTCCCGGCAATGCTGGTCCTATGACTTTCTTCGGTCTGCCCGTATTATTCATTGCCGCCATCTGCTTTTTCATGCTCGCCATATCCTTTATCAACATGCGGAGCATCTGGTCAGTCCCTGACTTCTTTCCGGCCTTCTTGCCAGGCATCGTCGTCAGATGTTCGACCCTTGCTGCTCAAGGAGGTCCTGGATCCGAAGGTTCGGAGTCGCTGAAAGAGAAACACAAAAATTACAAGTTCTCAAAAATTGCTCCTTGTTCCGTCGAGGGCTCACGTGCAACGAGAGGGTGCAGCTTCCAAGCACAGGAACAAGAGGATGCTTCTTCGGATTGTTGCTCCTTTTATTCCTCTTCGGGAGGGCGTGTACCCTCCTCCGGTACGCCTACGGGGGTGGCCAACGGTGTAGGTGTCTAGGACAACCCTTCTTGGGCGGGAAAAGGCGCGCCCCGGCTACGCCGCTTCGGGCATACCAGCCGAGACCCGCCCCCCGCCCGAAATGGTTTCCCGGGGGATCCGGGCCCCCTACCATACGTTCGGGGGGACCGAGTGGTCGCCCCTTTCCATTTTGGTATGTTGCATCTTTGACCAGGTCCATATAGAGCAATCGTCCTTGCAAGACTGACATAACAGAGACCAGGGACCCAGGACAGCTATGAAACAGCATCCCCCACTCTGCCTCATTCCGCCTCACTCCACCTCACTGTTCCTTACGTGCCTCATTCCACCTTATTGTGCCCCAGGCTTTGTACATGGGTTCAGCTGTGTAACAGCATTACCCACTCTGCCTCATTCTGCCGCAGTGCTACATCATTATTTGCAACATAATTACACTGCACTCAATGCAATATACACTCCAAATACCACTCAGTACCACATAATTACACGCCACATAATTACACTGCACTCAATGCAACATATACTCCAAATACCACTCAGTGCCACATAATTACAAGCCACATAATTACACTGCACTCAATGCAACATAAATACACTCCACATAATACCACGCAGTACCACATAATTACACGCCACATAATTACACTGCACTCAATGCAACATACACTCCAAATACCACTCAGTGCCAAATAATTACACACCACATAATTGCACTGCGCTCAATGCAACATTAATACACTCCACATAATACCACTCAGTACCACATAATTACACGCCACATACTTACTCTACTGAATGCAACATAAATAAACTTCACATAATACCACTCAGTGCCACATAACTACACCACATAATTACACTCTACTCAATGCAACATACACTCCACACAATACCACTCAGTGCCAAATACTTATATGCTACATAATTATACAGCACTCAATGCAACATACACTCCAAATACCACTCAGTGCCACATAATTACACTGCACTCAATGCAACATATACTCCAAATACCACTCAGTGCCACAGTTACATGCCACATGATTACACTGCACTCAAGGCAACATACACTCCAAATACCACTCAGTGCCAATTAATTACACACCACATAATTACACTGTACTCAATGCAATATACACTCCAAATACCACTCAGTGCCACATAATTACAAGCCACATAATTACACTGCACTCAATGCAACATAAATACACTCCACATAATACCACTCAGTACCACATAATTACACGCCACATACTTACACTCTACTCAATGCAACATAAATACACTTCACATAATACCACTCAGTGCCACATAACTACACCACATAATTGCACTCTACTCAATGCAACATAAACTCCACACAATACCACTCAGTGCCACATCATTATTTGCAACATAATACCACTGCACTCAATGCAACATACACTCCAAATACCACTAAGTGCCACATAATTATTTGCAACATAATTACACTGCACTCAATGCAACATACACTCCAAATACCCTTCAGTGCCACATAATTACACTGCACTCAATGCAACATAAATACACTCCACATAATACCACTCAGTACCGCATAATTACACGCCACATACTTAAACTCTACTCAATGCAACATAAATACACTTCACATAATACCACTCAGTGCCACATAACTACACCACATAATTACACTCTACTCAATGCACCATACACTCCACACAATACCACTCAGTGCCACATACTTATATGCTACATAATTACACTGCACTCAATGCAACATACACTCCAAATACCACCCAGTGCCACATAATTACACGCCACATAATTACACTGCACTCAATGCAACATAAATACACTCCACATAATACTACTCAGTGCCACATAACTACACAACATAATTACACTCTACTCAATGCAACATACACTCCACACAATACCACTCAATGCCACATACTTATATGATACATATTTACACTCTATTCAATGCAACATAATTACAATCCACATAATATCACTCTTTGCCACATATTTACACACCATGTAATTACACTCTACTCAATGACACATAAATATACTCCACATAACACTGTGCCACATAATTACATGCCACACAATTACACTCTACTCAGTGCAACATAAATGCACTCCAGATAATACCACTCAGTGTGACATAGTTACACACCGTATTATACCAGTACCACATAATTACACGTCACATATTTACACTGTATTCAATGCAACATAAATACACTCCACATACCACTCAGTACTACATAATTACACACCACATAATTACTCTCTACTTAATGCAACATAAATACACTCCGCATAATACCACTCCGTGCCACATAATAACATACCACATAATTGCACGGAACTCAATGCAACATAAATGCACGCCTTTGGGTCAAGTTCGCGCTATATAAATAAACAAAAAAAAACATTTGCAATGCAATAGGTCTTGTATTACTGAATGTTTGAGCTACTGGTGCTGCATTATTATTAGCAATGCCAATAGCTCAAACTTTTATAATGCGAGACCTATTGCATTGCAAATGCTTGTTGGTTGTAGGCTAGCCCTATATAACAATGAAATGCTTTGTGTAGCATCTTTCCATAGCACTTTAGATCCCACGGCTTGCTACACACAATTGTCAATCACACAATTTTTCGTTTTCACCTTGATGGTGTTATTCTGAAAATAGTGCATAGGTATGCACCACGTTTAATTTTACTTTATAACAAAAACATATGTACATCTAAAGACGTGAACTGTCAAAATGATTTCCATAGGTAAACCTTCTCGCAATAGCCTATTTTATGTAAACCCTAAGTTAGTATGTTATGATGAAAGGAGGAGATTCAGTAGCCGAGGTTAGGTTATAAATGAAAGATGTATTGTTTTTAGATGTTAAGATGGTCTTCTAGTAAGTTCTGTAGTACACTTGTAATTAGCTGCACAAGGAGTAGACTCCCTGCTGCTTAGCCCATCCTCCAACTGACACTTCACCTCACAGGTAACCTCACATTCCACAGGCAACCTCACATTTCACAGGCATCCTCACATTCCATTACATCACCATACACACCAACATTCCACACAGCACATTCACACTGGCTGAGCAGCAGAGAAAAACAGGAAAGATGCATGATACCATAACCCAGATACAACGCATCTTCCCCCTGTACAGAACACATATAATATTGTGAATAGAAGAAGGAAACATAGCAATTACATAAAGAACTTGCATGTAAAAATGCCACCTTCGCATAATGGAAACACGCATATCACTTAACACACTGCATTTCAAAAGAGAACATGCATAGGAAATGCTGCAATATGCCAGAAGGAAACATCGCATAAGATGGAAGATATGCATAAACAATACATAAGATAAAATGCAAAGAAAAGATTGTAAGATGTAAACATTGCATTAAACATACCAAAAGTGACCCACATCTCTCCCCTTACAGAGCAAGTGAAAATAACAACAAGAAATGCAAGATGGCAAAGATGCTCTTAATTAAAGGTAAATCTTGCAAACTAAAAGGGCTGAAGATGGAACAAAACAGTCCAAAATAACATTCAAATAAGGAAGGAAACATATGTGAAAATACATATATCCCCTCCACAAGCATACCAATTATGAAGCACTCACCAAGCAGATGCATACAAACAAAACATGACACTCCAAGTTCTCACCACAACACACCAGCAGGCCAGACTAGCATGGAAATGTGATATAACACAGAACACCAACAATACAAGTAAGAAACTCAACCTCAAAAACCAAACCAGGTACTCCCAAATGCAATACACCACACAGACTCTCCAACTCTCACACGCAAATGAAAACCATCAAACATGAGAAGCAAGCAATGGGTGGCTTACACCCAACACATCATCCCTGAAGAAGGGCATCTAGTGAAAAAAAAAAGAATGGATGAACTACACCCCAATAGTGTATCAACATGAACTACACCCTCTTAGGGTATCAACAAGCAGGAACAATGAATGGGTGAACTACACCCCACTAGTGAATGAACAAGTAGTATAAGCAAGGAATGGGTGCGCTACACCCCACTAGTGTATCAACACCTAAAATAAAAAGAACAAAGTGACAATAAACAATTGAGTATTCCACACGCAAGAATCTTCGCACAGGTGGAAAGGTACACTGTCATTGGAAGTCCTATCATGTCATTCCGCTGAATCAATGATGTTCATTCATCTGCCTGCCTGGTCCTTAAATACTGCATGAGTGGTTCCCAAAAGTCCTTGGGACGTGATGCCTCTGGTATTTCCTCCGCGAAAGTCTCTAACTGAGCTTTGCAATATGTCATAGTAGTGATCCAGTTGTTATGTTTCGGCGTCTGTCTACTCCCCCATTTCATAGCCACCCGTCTCTTAGCCAGTAGCAATGACAAAGCTAACAGTTTACGTCTTCTAATTTGTTTGATTGTATGTATCCCTAGCAAACAGACTTGGAGTGAATTTGGTATCTGCTCGACAAGCATTTCCAGCAGGGTGTCTGTTATTTCTTGCCAATATGGTTGAATCTGTGGGCATGCCCCGGCAATATGTAAAAAGTCTGCACGCTGGGCATTACAGCCTGTGCATCTGTCATCTTCCCGAAGGCCATATTTGTGTAATTGTGCTGGGGCATAGGATATTTGTTGTATATATTTAAAATGTAAACTTCTTAAATTACAGTTTGACGTGAGTATTTGTAGGCGTGCACAGCTTTATCCCCAATCTTCCTTGGATATTGGACTGCCGAGCATATCTTTTTTATTATTTTTTTGTGAGCTCGTTCTTGCTCCTTGAATTGTTCACGCTGAGCTGCATTATATAGATTAGTGACCAACGGTTGAGCTGCATTATATAGATTAGTGACCAACGGTTGACGCGTAAGTGATTTTAAGAGTGTTTGAAGTGCATTATGTATGGGTAGTTCACTGGGGAATGTGAAGTAGATATCGCGTAGCGCAGCCTGTAGTCTAAAATAGGCAATAACTTCAATGGTGTGTGGTGTATTGCTAGGCTTACGTCATCCTGTGAAATAAACTGGCTGTTCAGAAAAATATCTTTCATCTCGCGTAGACCCATGTTTCCTAATAGTTGAAGCATATTTTTTTTCCTGCGTCACCGTTAAGCATGGATGGTTACGTAATGGAAGTACTGCTGCATATGTAGGAAGTTTGTTTGCCCATTTCGTCAACATATACCATGCTGCTGACGTGCAGTGTACCGAGTTGATTTCTGCTCTTGGGGTGTGGTGTCTCGGCTCTAAAAAGCAGTCAGTAGGGGGGGGGGGTCGGATGAACAGATTCGGTTTCTACCGCTGGATGAGGTATATGTGCATGCGGGTGTAGCCAAGGGGGGACCCAGGGAGAGCCAGGCGCGAGCCGGTCTCTTCCTGGGTATGTTCGCGCGAGAATCAGGAATCAGGTGGGGACTGATTAGCGGAGGGGATATAAGGGAGACAGGCTGGCGGTTGGGAACTGCGTGGCGGGAGGCTAGAAGGGAGGTTTGTTTTGCGGCGCGTGGTTTACCTTTTGTCCCTGGTCTCATGGAGGAAGCGGCGGAGGTCCGGAGGGCTGTGCAGATACTTTGTGAGGCGGGGCGTGAAGACCTGTTACGGCCGGGTGTTCCGGCGGAGGCGTGGGTCGGCATGGCCCGCCCCCCTCGCAAGGCTTCGGAGGGCGTCTCCAGAGCAGTGGAGGCGTGTTTGTCGCCGGGCCTGGAGGAGGAGGAAGACGGCGAGGCGGCCATGCCGGCGGACGGGCCTGTGATTGTTTTGCCCGCCGCAGATGTGGAACCCCCGCCGGGTGACCCGGGCGCCCTCCAGCAGGTATGTGATTTACCGTTTTTCATTGCTGGTTCACGTGGGGCGCCCGGGGGGAGGCGGGGGCGTTCCGTGGGCCGGCAGGCTCCGCGCACAGGCGGGATGGCACAGGGGAAGTCGGGGAAGCCACAGGCGGGCCCCAAACCCAAGCGGGGGCGGAGCCTGGATTTGCATGGGCACTTGCAAACCCCTCCCCCTGCTGCGGTGCCTTTCGACTCTTTCCCCACAGTGCCGCCTTTGCCGGATGGGGTCTCCCCATACCTGTGGCTGAATGGGCAATGTTTCCTGCTCTCCCCCGCCACGCCGGGGCCTGTTACTGCTCCACCCCACACTTTTGGCCCCCCACCTCTGGGTGGTGCTGATGTCAGGTCTCTTAATGCCGCGCTGCCGGCATGCCCCTCCTCTGAGGCCCCGCCCCCTGCTCCTGTTGTTGTTTCTGCGGGTGCTGCACCTAACATGCTGCCCCCCACGGCCACCAAGTCTGCGGCCACCGGTGCGCCTGGCCCCCGGCCTGCCCCCTCCACGTCCATGGCTCCTGGTGGGAAGGATTTGTTACACAGGGGGGCGCCCCCGGCCAATGGTCAGGCACTGTTCCCGGTCCCTAGGGGTCGGCCAGGTGGCCTTCTGGGTGGTCCTGAGACGGGGTCGGGGGGTGCCCATGGTCTGGCGTCGGTGGGTCGTCCATTGGGGGGTGATTGCGGTTCCGCTTTAGGGGAGAATGTTTTTGGGACCTCTTCCTTGTCTGTCTCGAGCGGCCGCAGTTTTCAATCTGCGCCTTCGGCTGGGCGGCTGTTGGCTGTTTCTACGGGCCCGGGAACTGTCCACACGGCTGTTTCCAGTGGTGGGCTTACAGGGGGGCTGTCTGGAGCGGATAGCTCTTCTACAGCTTTCAGTGCACACAGCTTTCAGAACATTGACTGGCAGTTTTATGATGGGGGTATTGGTGATGGGGCTATGCCCAGTGGCAGTGATCAAGTTGCATTTTCTGATGAAGCTTTCTGTGGGAGTTTTCATGATGATGATTTGGAAGAAGGGGAATTGAGAGACAAAGATGTTGGGCTTTTGGCAGCACGGGCCCAAGGGGGTGGGTTGGGGCAACCCACTGTTTCTCGTGTTTTGCAGGAGTCTCGAGCGGACCATGCAGCTGTACGAGGGGCAGGGAGGTCTGGACCTTCTCAAAGGGATCGTGGGGCTGTTCAACAACAGTCGGAGCAGTTGCCGAGAGGTAAGGATGGGTGGTGGTCTGTGTGGCAACCTAGGGAGAGTCTCCCTGTTAAGAGTACAAGATCTGTTGGTACGGGGGATGGGGTTGTGGTTGAGCGAGTCGCTCTGGCACCGAGGCTTGAGCGGCCTGTAATTTCGAATGTTTCTACTGTGCAAGTTGCAAAGGAGGTTTAGACAGCAGGGGATGGCGGGGTGGCTGCCACACGGGTCACGGAGGATAGTATCCTACCGAAAAAATTGCCTTATTCTGGGGTGGGGATGCCTTTGGGGTCCCATTTGTCTGAAAAAACAAAGAATCTCATATGGTCTGGTGCATTTGTGGATGTTTTTCGGCTTCTACATAGGGATGTCCAGGCTAAAGAAGGGTCAAAGGAGGAGGAATTAGAATTGGCTCGGAGGCCTCGTGTTCCGAAGTCAATAGAGAATTGGACTTCGGCCTTTCTTATTTATGCCAGCGTTTATTGCCAACGTCATCCAGAGAAGGCCATAGACATGTTTAAATATGCAGATGTCATACGCAAGGCTCACAGTTACTTTGGCGGCTTTGCCTGGTTGTCCTATGATGACGAGTTCAGGGCGCGCATGAGCGCTTTTCCTGAGCGTTCGTGGGGTGAGGTTGATTTCGAATTATGGCTGCAATGGATGGCATCGGCGAATCCGCCTGCTACGACCCACACGGCTAGCGGGCAGCCGGTGTATTATCGGCCCTTTTCAGCTCGCCCCGCTCAGTCTGGGGCGGGGGTTTGGGGCAGAGGTCAATCGTCCGCCTCTGGCACATGATGGCATTTTAACAGGGGTTCCTGTAACAGACCAGCTTGCAGGTACAAGCATGAGTGTTCGCAGTGTGGGGGGAAGCATGCGCTCACCCAGTGTTTTCCTGGACAGCGATTGGGTGATCAAGGACGGGGTTCAGGGGGTAGGGGACAGCCGCAGCAGTCTGTTTACAAGGGCTCCTACTCCTATTAGGCAAGATGTTCTCGATCTCTGGCTGGTGGAGTATCCTGATTTTGAGGCTGCTAAGATTTTGTCTTGGGGTTTCAGAATTGGGTTTCGGATTGGGTATCAGGGACCCAGGGTGGGCAGGTGGTCGGACAATTTGAAGTCTGCGAAGGAGAGTCCACATGTTGTGCGGAAAAAGCTGGATGCCGAGCTTGCAGCGGGTAGGATTGCTGGTCCTTTTTTGACTTGTCCTCTGCCTGACTTGATTGTATCACCCCTGGGTGTGGTACCCAAGAAGGCGGAAGGGGAGTTTCGTCTTATCCATCACCTGTCCTGGCCCGAAGGTGCATCCATTAATGATTTTATTGATCCAGCTGACTCAACTGTCAATTATGCTTCAGTGGACGATGCCTTACGGCTCGTGCGCACGGCTGGTGTTGGGGCTTTGCTGGCGAAGAGCGACATTCAGTCGGCTTTCCGGCTATTGCCCATCCATCCTTGGGATTTCAGTCTGTTGGGGATGCATTTTGATGGTAGTTTCTACGTGGATAGGGTGTTGCCCATGGGCTGTTCAGTGTCATGCTCCCTTTTTGAGACATTCAGTACATTTCTGCAGTGGCGCTTCACTTTGGTTAGTGGCCACGTCCTGGTCTGTCATTACCTTGATGATTTTCTTTTCATTGGGGAGGGTCACTCTGGGCAGTGTCAGTCGGCTTTGACCATCTTTCAGGCTATGGCGGAGGAATTGGGCGTTCCATTGGCGCCGGATAAGACAGAAGGTCCCTGTACGTCCCTGACTTTCTTGGGGATTGAAATTGACACTTTGTCCATGGTGGCGAGATTGCCTGAGGCTAAAGTGAAGGAAATGTCTGCCTTCATACATCTGGTGTTGGGGGAGCGGAAAGTTGTTTTGAGGACCGTCCAGAAGCTTTTGGGGTACCTCAATTTTGCTTGCCGGGTTGTTCGGGCGGGCAGGACGTTCTGTAGACGTCTGGGTCTTTCCATGTCCGGCGTAAGCCTTCCCCATCATCAGGTGCGTATTACCACCGCTGTGCGTGCAGATTTGACTGTCTGGCTTCGTTTCCGGCAGGAGTTCAATGGCGTGTCCTTGTTTTTTGCGGATGAGGACATGGTGTGGCAAGTCCAGTTGTTCACGGATGCGTCGGGGGCTCACGGCTTCGGCGTATTTTGGGAAGGTCGATGGTGCGCGGCCGGCTGGTCGGCGCACTGGAAGGAACAGGGTCGCAGCATAGCGTTTCTGGAGCTCTTCCCGCTGCTGGTTGCTTTGTATCTATGGGGGGAGGAGTTTCAGAATCGCTCCGTCTTGTTCCATGTGGACAATTTGGCAGTAGTACACCTTGTCAATCACCAAAAGGCTCGCGACTTGCGTGTTTTGCGGCTCCTGCGCGCATTCATGCTGCGGTGTCTGCAATTAAATATTGTCTTTTGGCATGTTCCTGGTACTTCTAATTGCATCGCTGACTCTTTGTCTCGCTTTCAGTGGTCCGAATTCCGCAAGTTAGCTCCTGGGGCGGACCTGGAACCAACAGCGATCCCACAGTACGTATGGGACCTGGGGGATTGAGGGTACACCAATTGGTCGAAAATTCAGTGGCTGACTCCACAAGGCGGGGTTATGTGAAGGCCTGGAATGAGTTTCTGCAGTTTGGTAAGGATTTGACGGGGCCGCTCAGGGCCGGTTTGTCAGATGAACAATGCATCTTGCAGTTTGTTTTACATTTGGCGGACAAGGGCCTATCGCCCACTACCATTTCTGGCAAGTTGGCTGGGGTTTCTTTTTATGGGCAGCTTTGGTGGGGGAGGGATCCGGTTGGGGGGGTGTTGGTTCGAAAAGTGTTGAAAGGTTTGGCTAGGCTTCGGGCTGGTGGTCAGCAGCTCCGGCAGCCAGTGACTTTTGAGTTGCTCCAGTTGCTGTTGCCGGAATTGGAGGTGTGTTGCCATGATGCTTTTGAGTGTGCCAAATTTCGTTTGTGTTTTGTCTGGTTGTTCTTTGGGGCATTTCGGGCATCAGAGTTGCTGGGGTTGCGGGGCAGGGTAGGTATGACCAGCAGTGAGGTGGTGTTGGAAAGTGACAGAGTGAGGCTGTGGCTGCGGGCATCCAAAACCGACCAGATGGGGAGGGGTAAGTGGGTGTTCCTTGGCAGGAGTGGTGTCTCGGCATGTTGCCCGGTTGGAGAATGGGAAGTGTTTGTGTCCTCCCAACATTTTCTCCAGGGGCCCATTTTTTGTCATGCTGATGGTAGTCCCATAGTTGCATCTCAATTGTTGGCTGTATTACGCAAGGTTTTGTTGCGCCTGGGGAAGGATCCTGTTCAATTTGGTACCCATTCATTCAGAATTGGTGCGGCGACGGAGGCCGCTCGGTTGGGGTGGGACTGGTCACAAATTCGTCGCATTGGTCGTTGGCGTTCCAAGTGCTGTGAAAAATATGTGAGAAAATAGTAAATGTTTGCCTGTCTAACATTTCTTTTTCTCCTAGGTCCTTGGCCATCAGTCGCCGGATCCAAACGGAGGGTGTGGATACTGGGGCACTCTTTTGTTAAACGGGCAGCTTTAGCCGCTGCCAGTCAGCTTTGTGGGAGATCACTTGGTCTAAACAGCATGACACACAAAGTCTCCTGGCATGGAACAGGGGGCATGCGCTGGGGTGAGCTTTTTCCCGCCTTGGCTGCTTTGGTTTCACAGTGTTTGGGGGGCCCTCCGGATCTCCTGGTACTGCATTTGGGCGAGAATGACTTAGTTTCTCTCTCTGGTTTGACTTTGTTAAAATTGATGAAGCAAGACCTGGAAATCATCAAAACCACATGGGTGAGCACCATGCTGATATGGACTGAGTTTGTGCCTCGTTTGCAATGGCGTGGGGCGAGGAACCATTCCGCCCTGGAAAAGGCTCGAAGGAAAGTTAATAGAACAATGCGACTGTTTTGTCACCATTTGGGTATATACAGTTTGGATCATTACCATTTAAAAGTCTCTGAACATCATTTATTTTGTGAGGACGGTGTGCATCTATCTGCTTTGGGCATCTCTTTTTACCTTCTGGAACTCAGGGATTTGATTAGCAAAGTACTTCAGGTGCAGTTGTGGTGTGCTCCTTCCTTTCCATTTTTAGGTGGGGCAGGAAAACGCTAAAGGTTTTCCTGGGTGGCGGGTTTTTGCTAGTGGGGGTGGGCAGCCTGGAGTGGGTTGGCCATCCTGAAGGGTAGCTTGTTGGGTAGGTCTAGGGGTAGTAGGCAGGAGTTTGTTCTGGGTTTTGGGATTTAGGTTTCGTAGGCTCACTGTAGAGTTGAATTATGTAAATAAATAAATAATGAATGTGTTCATGAAATTTATGATGCACCTGTCCTAAAATAAAGTGGCCTTTCTTGCTCCTAAAAGAGGTGTGGACAATGATTTCTTGCGCGAGGGGGGACCCAGGGAGAGCCAGGCGCGAGCCGGTCTCTTCCTGGGTATGTTCGCGCGAGAATCAGGAATCAGGTGGGGACTGATTAGCGGAGGGGATATAAGGGAGACAGGCTGGCGGTTGGGAACTGCGTGGCGGGAGGCTAGAAGGGAGGTTTGTTTTGCCCCACCCACCCTCCCTCTTTTTTATTTATTTTTGTGGGTTTTTTATTTTGCGGTGCTCTAGGCGCTGCTTCGTTTTGTAGGTTTGCCACTGTTAGGACGGGTGCCTTGTTCTTTTTGGAGGCGGGTTTTTGCTAGTGGGGGTGGGCAGCCTGGAGCGGGTTGGCCATCCTGAAGGGTAGCTCGTTGGGTAGGTCTAGGGGTAGTAGGCAGGAGTTTGTTCGGGGTTTTGGGATTTAGGTTTCGTAGGCTCACTGTAGAGTTGAATTATGTAAATAAATAAATAATGAATGTGTTCATGAAATTTATGATGCACCTGTCCTAAAATAAAGTGGCCTTTCTTGCTCCTAAAAGAGGTGTGGACAATGATTTCTTGCGCGACAGGGTGCATGCTGCGCCTGTGCGCAGTAGTAGTAGAGTTGGAGATCTGGCGCTCCAAAACCCCCCTGTATATATGGTCGAGTTAGTTCTTTCCATCCTAATCTGGGTTGTTTGCCTGCCCACGTAAGTTTGGTCATGTACGCACACAATTTCATATAAAATTGTTATGTAAGTAGCACCGGTATATTAGTGAAGAGATAGAGAAACCGTGGGAGCACCACCTTCTTCTGTAGCTCTATTCCATCAGCCAGGGAGAGTGGTAGCCTGATCCATTTGTCTATTTGGTCTTCCAGTTTTTCAAGGGCCGTGCGGTAGTTTGCACGTATTACTACCCCAGGGTCTCGGTGTATCCATACCCCTAGATATTTGACCGGTCCCTATGCCATTGTAAAGGGTAATCTAATGAGGGTTGCTGTGTGATTTGTGTCAGTAGGATAATCATGGACTTTGTCCAGTTTATACTTAATCCTGAGTAATATTCAAATCGGGTGTATTCTCCAATTAATTTATTTATGTTGTCTGCTGGGTGACGTGTATATAGGACCATATCATCTGCGTATAGTGATATGCTCACCGGCAGTAGGTGGAATTGTAGAGCCGTATCGGTGTGTTTTTGACTGATTTTACATGCAAGTGGCTCAAGTGTCAGAGTAGCGGGGAAAGTGGGCATCCATACAATTTTCCCCTGTAGATTCGGATGGGATGTAATGTATTTCCATTTACTCTAAGTCTGGAGCATGGTTCTCTGTATAACAATGTTATCCAGCGCAGGAACGGTTGGGGAAATCCCATTCTATGCAGTATTATAAACATAAATGGCCATTCCACAGAATCAAATGCTTTTGAGGCGTCCTGTAAGGCCGCAGCCGCAGATAGATCCAGGTTAAGTTGATGAAACATTGTGAAGATGGTGCGTAGATTATGCCTTGATCTCTCTGGGTCAAACCCAGATTGATCCGGTAGTATCAATTTTTGCATAAGGGGTTGCTATAATTTTGCCAATATTTTGGCATCCAGATTAATGAGGGATAGCGGGCGATATGAGTCACATTTGATTGGATCTTTCTCTGGTTTAAGTAGCGTGATCAACAACGCCTCTCGCAGGTATGGTGGAAGTGCACCCTTCTCACATGCCTCAGTGTACATTGCTGTTAAATGAGGTATAATCAAGTCGCTATATTCCTTATAGAACTGGCACGGTAGGCAATCCGTCAGTTAGAATAAAGTTAAACAAGAAAATCCTAGAATGTACACTGGCCACTTATGCTTATGTCCTCCATGAATAGAACAGTGGTGCAGAATCTGCCACCCAATGCTTTTACTGCCTCCAGTGGCTCAAAGCATTTAGTGGTGCCACTGTCTGCTTGTCCCTAGGTTGAGAAAGATCAGGCTGTAGCCTAGGTTTTCATTTTCTCTCCTACTGTGTTGACATTTCCATTTCAGCCCTGTGAATGTTTGTACAAGCTTGTTTTACTTGAATGTCCTTGGAAGGTTTGGAGCAACATGGATCTGAATGAACTCTCTGGCATGTGGTGGGATACAGAATTGGCCATCCTAGAGAAATAGTTTGTTTGTTTATTTATTGAGTTTTATATAGCGCTGGCTAGACTCGAAAGTATCTGAGAGCTTTACATGAGGTACCACGAAAGTTACAAAATTACATCAGTTAACAGGTTACATAAGTTACTAGTAAAACATTTAAAGAGCATAGGAGATAAGATGGAGCGTAGAAGGGTAGGGTGAAGGGGTAGGAGGGAGATATGACAGCTAGATGGAAGAAAGTTTGCCCCAAGTCCGCTGGGTAGGTGACGGCCTAGGGGGGAGTCCACGGCCCATCTCCTCTTTAGCTATCAGGTAGCTCCACCGGAAAACGGCCAAATAGCAGGTCTCGGTTAAAAAAGAAAAACATTTTAAAGAGCATAGGAAGATGAGACAAATGGAGCATAGAAGGGTAGGGGGAAGGGAAAAAGGGTAGGGGGAGAATACAACGGAGAGACAAAGGAAAGTCTGCCCAAAGTCCCACTGGGTAGGTGACGGCCGAGGGAGAAGTCCACAACTCATCTCCTCTTTATCTAACAGGTAGCTCCACCAGGCATCGGTCAGCTAGATAGGTCTCAACGGACGGGGGAAGATCCCAAAATGAATGTCATGGTGGGTGAGCCAGGGGGCAGAATGGTTGGTTAGCACCCCTAGCCTCGCTAGAGTAAGCTCGATGTGCCAGTCCAAGGAGTCCGGTGTGGGTGGAGGGGCTTCAAGGGTGAGGAATAGAAGGTAGGAGCCTAGTTGTTAAGTCCATTTGTGTGGAGGCCATGACGAGGTCGGGCACCCAGGTATTTTGAGATCCCTCGATTGCTGCATCCTGATGATTGTGGCTCCCACATCCGCCATGTTGGAGTCGGGCATCCCCTTCCCCAGTTTGTAGCCTTAGTTGCTGAACTGCATTTGTCACCAGAGACAAGGCCCAGGCGAAGCTGCTTACCTTCCGGGCCTTGTTGCGGTCAAACGTATGCACCTCCATTTACCAAAATCCTATCGTGGGGAGTGACCCTTGACCCTTTGGCAAGTTCGCTCCCCACGCCGCACAGCACCGCCTGTGTGCCCGTGCCCTTAGCCCAGTTGCCGCTGCTGCTAACGGAGTTTGAGGCCCTCCTTTGCTCTTGCACGTGCTCTCTGTAATTTCATTGTAATTTTACTGTATTTGTTTTTAATGTTTTTTTACTTCCCTCCTTCCCCTCTGTGCTATTATTGTGCCCTTTTGCCCATTCTTTCCTTCTGTATACCTCACCGTTCATCACTCCTGTTTTCCTGCCGCTGCGTCCCCTGCGGTCCCGCCCTCCCGCTCTCTCATTTGTCTGCTCCCACCTCCCAGCTGCTCCTCCCTCCCACCTCCCCTTCTTATGGCGGCCATGCCAAAGGCAAGCCTGTCTGCGCCCATCTGTGCCCATCCGTGCCTGGACTGCGCCCAGCTCCGAAACCCCTGGACCCCTGGACCCCGCGACACCAGGCACCGCTACGCCAACACGCATGCTTCCTGGCCGCCCGAAGCGCACCAAAGGCCCCTTCTCATATTGGAACTTCAGCTTCACCAGTCTCCGAGCAGCCAACCCGCCCACCAAGACTAAACCACCTCAGATGCATACTGAAGGTCGAGTCATTTCATCACATATTTATACGAGACTGTACATGTGCTAGAGGCTAAGTCAAAATATTGTCTCTAGATATTTAAAAAATAATAAATCTTGTTCTCTAAGAATAGTTCTACTTTAAGCAGAGTATCATGTGCCAAAAAAGGTAAATATTTTGGGAACTGGAGAAAAAATAATTTCGCTTTCGGGAACAAAAATAGTTCCAATGTTTTTTAGAAGTTCTGTTTATCCAAACTGAAGGCCGAATTCAGAGTTCAGGGAATGCTGTGTGCTCTCTTTTTCAAAAGTTATTCTCGTTGTTATGAGAGAACATTAACTCAGATAGGCTGGTAAAAAATTTGTCTACAACAGTAGGTGAAAGTTGGACCAGGTCCGAAAAAGTAGAAATAGTGCATATGTGCGAAGCATTGCCATCATCGGTGTCTAGATCAGCAATGGTCACGGAAGGTTGTACCTGTGTGCCGCTTTCATCTCGTACCTCACCGCCACCTAATCGTAATGGTGAGGTCTCAACGAATGCCGTTATCAGAATGGGTAGCCGCTGGGGACAACACGTTGCATGAGCCGTTACCGAACCAAGCAAAGTATCGACATCCATAGGTACTGCTGATGGGAGTGTGAGACAGACCTCTAACACGCATTCTTCTCCGCAAAGCAGGCATCGTAGAACAGGTAAGATGCAATCTTGCCAGATTGGTCTGAATAAGAAAAACCAGGTAGTATTCAGATCTCTTAGCCGAGCCAAGCCGAGGACTTTAGTAATCCGCTCTCTGTATTGCATTGCTAGGATCGTGTCTTCCATTGCAGCCTGAGTTTTGTCTGTGACTTGACTTGCCATATGGGAGCAGAAGGAACAAAAATAGGATTCCTGCTACGAGTCCCAAGATGAGAGGCAGGCCGCCGAACACAGAGTGTACGAAATTCGGGAAGATGCTCAGGACTGCTTCAAAGGGTGCTAACAGTCCCCAAAAAATTGTCTTAAATACATGTGCGATGCCACTGGTATCCGACACGTTTAAGATTTGACTTAACATTTCTACGAAATGCATGGGGTAATTTGTTGATATTAATGCCTGTATCTCTGCTGCTGTCCTTGCAACTTGCAGATCATACGTTTCTCTAGACGAGGTTAAAAGCACAGTTGTTTGTAAAAGAATAGACTTCATTCTGCTTAAAGTATCAATTCGAATAGAAGAGATATTCAAAGAAGGCCATATTGCCGCCTCCATGTCTGGTTTGCTGTTTGGATACAATACTTGCATACAGCAAGTGACCCTGGAAGTAATGCTCACGAGATAGGCCATTCCTGGCACCATGCCACAACAGCTGTGGTCACTTATTATAACGTAGCTGCCATTGGAAAGCTGTCTGAAAAAAGGCTCCATCTGTGTAGCAGGGGTGCCGTGCAGGTGGCATGAAAGGTTATTTGATCAACCTTCGCAGGCTCCATGTAAGTTAATTCCTTGACACAGAAGTGTATCGCTTAGTGAATTTTTACAGTTGTTACCACTAAGAAATACCTATTTCTTGCCCCCACTCCAACATCTATGTGTATAAGGCAAATTCCAGGTTGACTTGATGTACCCTTTACCCAACCTTTCATACAGGCCTGCTGGTATATACTTTTGGCAGTATTGAAACTGAAAAGTCGTTATCGGAATTATAATGGTGCCATGTATTATCCATTCAATGACAGATTTTTCGGAGACTGTCAATGGCAATCTTTCTAGTTTTTCAATGCTCAGCACCGTATAGTCTGCCCCTCTTTGTGCCAAAGAGATGTGTTTATTAGTAAGGTTAAAGATAGAAAATAATGACGTTGTGTTGATTAGACGCCATGGCACATAGCCTGAACGCAGGTTTTGTAACGTCCAGCCTAACTGTACAATAGAACGTAATTGGGACTGCCCATGTTGTAACATTAGCATATCTTGTTTTATTATATCAATAGCAGATGATACAAGGCTGCCCAGTGAATAAATTCTGGAGGACAGAGTCGTTAACCCATTGTCCACTACAGACAGTGATTTTTCCAAATTAATGCGATCAATTTCTCGTATTTGTTCAGCAGTTTCAATTTGTGTTACTTTCCAAGCTTCGTTGTAAGCTGCATATATACCGGCGTATATGAAACGTTTTTGACGCTGTTTGCGAGGTCCCAGTAAGAAATCTCGCAAGTCAGCACCTTCTTTAAGTAAAGTCAAGTGTTGCTTAATTTCGGATAGTGTGGATTTCTGTAGCCATTCGAGGCATAGTTTTCCTACACTGTATGTTGTTATTATCCCTGGATGTTGTCTCTGGGAATATCTTGGGTCTGGCCTGTTCTGTTTGAACCCCTGTATTTTGTTCAGGAATCTATCTTGACAGTTATTTGTGTCTGTGGGCTAGATCAACCATTTTTTCCAATCAGGATTAGTTCTGTTTTGTTTTAAAATATAGGACACGTCTAACCCCTCATCTGTAGTGTTATTTCTATCAGGCATAGGCTTCGGTATAGACGGGTTGTTTAAATCTTTTATCTTGGCTAGGCCAAGACAGGTTGTTTGTTGAATGGTGTCATTCAGGAACATTATTTGTTCTGGGATCATGCAGGCTCTCAATAATGATTCTAACCCTTGTACCTGCCATTCTTTTGTACCCCAGACAGTTTTTGTCTCAATATTGTTTTTCCAAATTTCAAAACCAAATGTAGACATTTTTTCATAAAACTTTTCAGAATAAATCAGTTTAGTATTTGTCAACATGTTTTTCATTCCTGTCTTTTAATTTTAAAATAAAACATTTCTGTATCAGTGATATTAAACCCTGCAAAGTATGGGAATTTCTCATAAAATGTTTTCGAGCTGCCTTTTGGCGGAGTTGGACAATGTTCCCACTGATTATAACTGAAAACATTTCTAGGATTAGCAGATTTATGCAAATAGTGATGCCCAAAATGATTAAAGCAATACATTTCTTCATAATTTGATGAACCTTGTAAATAATCATGTTCTGTAAATTTTGCTGACATTTCTAAATCTGACATCATATTATTAATATTTTCAAAGTCCCAATCATCAGAGAAAGTACTAGGTGATACAAAGTCACTTAAAGAAATCTTGAACTGATGTGGATATTTCAAGAGTTCAACCGGGCCATAGATTTCGTAATCAGTATTGTCCCATGCTACACCACCAGGTATAGGAATGGCTGTGATGTTCACTGATGATGATAGTTCTCTTTTGTCAATGTGAGAGGATCTGTTAGGTTTTACAAACAAGTTGATGTTCTGACTTGCTGTGTCCATTGTACTGTATTTTCCATCAATCCTTCTTCCAAAGCTTAAAACCAAAATGAGCCAGAGCAGGAAGATAAGTACACCTAACACAATCCACAATTCAATCTATGGTGAAATCAGATATGTTTCTCCAAGTTGATGAAAGAGTTCTGTAATTTTGTCTTTGAAAGTTTTGTTTACTGGCTTGTCTTCATGTTCACTTGGATCATCAGACAAGTCATAGAAGTTGATAAAGTAGCCAGATGCAGTTCTGTCAATTGTTGGAATTGCTTCCGGATTTTCATTAATCTTTGGATTTGCTTCTTCCTTTGTCATATTAGTATAGTCAGAGGCTACATCATTGTGGACAGGTGTTTCTTGACGAACTGTTGCAATTTGGGTTTCAAGATGCACAAATTCCATGGCTTTGTTGCATAGTCCTTTTTTATTCACTGCAGGTTTATCAAATGTGATTAGTCTTTCAGTTTGAACCTCTTGGATTGTAGCACGGTTTGGTCTTCTGCTACATCTTGGGAGTCCACTGGGCCTACTACTTATTATTGGCCACATGGTTGTGGTTTTACCAGGTCGATTGATACAACTCTGTTCTCCTTTTTACCAGCAAGGGGCGGTAGTACTACTGATCTTGTTCCGCTGATAGCTAAGACGGGTACTGCTTTTCTGTAAAAAGGCCCAAATTCCTTCTTCACCGCGATCTTTTCTCTGACCAGATCCCCAATCTTTGGAATCCAGACAGGTCTTGCTGGGACAGGTGGTTTCTCTTCAGTGGCAGTTGGCTCTAGCTTTATGTTACTTAGACTTTTTCTTGTTTCATTCAAGTCCTGTAAAACAGCCAAATGATCTTTGATATCAAAAGCTTTTTGTTCCACCACTGAAGTCTGACAATCGAGATCTTCGATTATCATTCTTGTATCAAACAAAAGTTCATACAGAGTGAATCCACCCAGAGAATGTCTTGGCAGATTATTAAGACTAGGTTGGACACTTATTAGATGTTTGACCCACCCATCACCCGAACCTAATAGCCTTGCTGTTATAGATTGCTTTATGTCACTTTTTTCTCTCCACTACCGCATTTCCCTCAGGATGGAATGGACTAGAGTACCGCAATGCAAAGCCCAAGGCCTCCTTGTAAGCTCGAGAGCTAAACGCAGGACCCTGGTCAGAATGTAGCATGCCAATTGTGTATGTGCCCATAAAGACTCGCAAATCTTTTATAACAGTTCTGGCGCCAGCCGACCGCTGGGGCCACATCCAAATGAATCTCGTCTTAATATTTATGGGATCGCATTTGTCTGGTCGGACGCCTGCGTGTAGATAGTCTAATGCTGTCTAATAGAAGTGTCTGGGCTGGTCTTACTGTGCTAGAGTCCGAGATCTGGTCCGGTTCATAACTGCGATCTCTATTGCAGTCTTGTCAATACATTGCAAAGTTATAAACTTGCACGCTCATTCCCGGCCACCAGTATTTTGATTGCAATTCTATTAGAGATTTCAGGATCTCTTGGTGCCTCAGACCCATTCCCATGTGTGTGTGCTTCTTGAATCAAGTATGCCCTCCGGTTCGTGTTTGGAATTACTCTATCCCCCACTCCAGGGATTTGAGCAAACGGAACGGAGTTCGCATCAATTATGTATGTATTTCCGAGTGGATAGTTTAGAGGTAACGCCACATAATTGCCTTCCATTGAGGCTTTTATTGCTAGTAGCGTTTTTCCATCTATCTGTTTTTTAGAATGCTTTTTTGTAGCTACTGAAGCCGGTTGACCAGCTGCCGCTGTGGCTTTATTAGCCAATGAATTCCCTGCAACGTGAACGCCATCACGTTGAAGACTCCGCGTATGTATCACGTGAGTCTTTCGTAGTTCTTTCTGTAAAAGAACTACCTGTTCCCATAGTTTTTTGGGTTTTATTGTGCCACCTGTCTCATCTTTGTAACCGTTTTCAATCCAGGTCTGCATGGAATTATTGTAAGATTCGACGCAGTAAAGCGAATCGCACACTATCAGTGTGGGGAATTCACGATCTGCATTTTCAAGCACCATCTTTAAAGTCCGTAGTTCAGCTCGCTGAGCTGTACAGTTTCTGAGTGATTCCGTTTTATTGAATTTACCTAAGCGCCAGCGACCTTTAACAATCGCGCATGCTGCATTGTAAACTTTTTTATCCACAACGTAGTGTTGTGCAAATCTGTCTGTGTAGATTACACAGCTGTACTGTTCCAGAGGTAGAATTTCGATTGACAGAGGACATTCTTGTTCATATTCTTGATGTTCTAGCTTTTTCATTTTGGGATCAAAAGCGTGTATCACGTCAGTTGCAGCAAGAAAATTAACCCATTGTATCCATTTTGGATCTAATGCCATAGCATTTGTAATGCTCGGTCTTGTTACTGCCTCCAGGGCTGATACTGCTGTTAAAACAGATATGCTCTTCCCTTGAGCTAGGGCTTTTTCTTTTGCTACAGCAGTTTGAACCGCAGTCAGAATTTTTCAGTAGAACTGAATTTCATTTCTGCTTGTGTGTACAAGTGTGATTTATAAGCTATTGGAACCGTTTCTCCCTCGTTAGAGGTCAGGTATGTAAATCTGCATCTTCCTGGGATGACTCGGATTACAAGGTTGCGTTCGTTTGCACGTGTTTGCAGTTTTGTTTTAGTTAACATGTCTGTTTGTAATGATCTTAAAATTTCTGTGTGTTTCTGAGTCCAATTATTTTGTTTGAAACCAGGTTTTATTAATTCGTAGAAAGGTTTAACCCTCTCTGCATAATTTAGAATGTAAGTTCTTCCGAAGTTCAGGAAACCTAGAATTGATTGTAAGTTTTTCAGCGTTTTTGGAGTTTGGAGTACTGCACACTTTTCTAAGAAGTTGTCTGCTAGGCTTTTGCCTTCACTTGATAATTGATATCCTAAAAATAGGACAGTGAGGTAGGTGGGTGACTTTTTAAAGTTAAATTTGTACCCTTCAGATGCGAACCCAAGTATGATGGTGTTCACTCTTTTCAAGTGTGTCTCCAGGTCATTGTCTGTAAGATAGATGTCATCGACATCATATATATTTGTAGTAACTCTGTTACCCTGGCTGAAAATAATCCTCGGCTATTCTTGAATCTCTGTGGGAGACGACAAAATTGCTTTTGGGCCCCCATGCTGGAGAAAGCGGTTAAATGCCTGCTTTCTGGTGCAATGTTTTGACAGAAGAAACCATTTGAAATATCTAATGTCGTTTTATATTTTTTGCGCACAATATTATTCATTAGTGCTGCACTTTGTGAGTTTTGTACAGCAAATGTTTTGCAACAAGAGTTTAGGTGTCTGTAGTCCAAAACTAGACGATATGAATAGTCTGGTTTGGAGACAGGAAACAAAGGATTGTTCATTTGTGAGGTGCATGTTTCAATCACCCCCTGATACTCAAGTTGATCTAAGATCTCCCTGACTTGTTCTTTAGCTTCTTGCTTAACAGGATACTGCCTCTGTGCAGTAGATTGATTTTTTAACTGGATTTTATGGTGAGGAGAATCCTCATCCCATCCTACATGATTTTTATATAATGCAGGGGCTTGGGCTACTGCCCATTTTCTTGCATATGTGTATTTTTTATGAATTGGAATGTGATTTGAGAAGGCAGGCATAATCATTTCTTCGCCATGTGGGCACTCCCTGACAAACTCTGGTGGCCAGTCTTTCTCTGCTAGAAGGATATCATAGCCTTTAGATAGATTCTCGCAAAAGAGACCTTTTATTTTCCTAGTTTTGTCCCCTTCTATACGTAATGTTATTTCATATAATTTATGGGGCACGCTAATTCTGGTGTCTGCAGTTTCCACCTGAATGTATTAATTTGTGTCCACTGTCTCCAGAAGATTTATCAGGATCTTGCGAGCTATGGTCACTTCTGCTGCGCTGTCTAGCATTGTTTGGGCCCACTGTCCGTTCTTGAGTTGTGTCCTCAGGATCCTCGGCATGTTTTATCTTTATGCTTGCTACCTTCTTTTTGGGAAATTGTAATTTTTTACTTTGATGAGCAGGTTCTTTGTCTTTGGACTTGACGTGCTCTTCTTTATGTTCTGACCGTCCTCTTCTTTCCGATTTCTGTGAGGAAGTCTGAAAAGATCGAGAGGGACGTGTATCAATATCTTGATATCTGTCAGGTTTTCTCAAATTGTCCCTATTTCTAAGGTTATATCTTTTCTCAGAGGGCTCCCGTTGTGGAGACGTGCCCCTCCCCCCCCCGTTCTGGAGATCTATCTCTTCGTTGGGGAGACCTTCCTTTGGTCTGAAAATGTTTTTCTCTGGGAGTGGTTTGCTTTTACCCTCCCACTTCTTTTTGGGAGAAATTAGATTTTTAATAAATGTTTTTTCAGGATTTTCAGTTAGTTGTGGTTTCAGTGGTTTCCCACCCAAACTATCTCTACCTAATTCTTCATAGGATTTTTCAATTATTCTGGCAAGTTCAAAAGGTTGGTCTGCTATATCTGTTTCTTTTAATTTTTGGCGGATCGCCACAGATGCTGCTTCTCATTTTATGTTGGCTAGTAGTATAGCCGAGACTTGCCTAAAGTCTTTGAGTAATTTCGTACCTAGATTTAAAGCAGGCTCTGGACCGTATTCATTTTGAATCTGTCTTAGTACGTCTGGTATAACTGCCATGGACGGAACACCATGTGTTTTTGTGTAGATTGAAGCAAAGACTGTTCCCCAAGTGTCACAGTCCTCCACATGTGGTGCGATCCCCATTGGTAGGCAGATTGTCAGAATTCTGTGTTTTTCGTGAGGGGTAGTATCAGGAAATACTGCCTCTATCTCAGTAATTTTTTTGAGGTAACCAGAATGGAATTTGTTCCCGTTTTGTGGGTAACTTGCCAATGACTGATTGAATAGTCTGTGTTGTAATTTTATTTGTGTTCCCCTGGTGAGGAGTGTGCTGTGGAATTTTTATTGCTGGTTGGACTGTTAAAGTCCGCATGACATATTGTACCAATTGTCTATGTAATTTAATTAGTTGTTTTAGCTGAACTAAAAGTTCTCCGCTTGACATTTTTTCAATGTCAGGATGTGATGTATAGCTGGCTAGAACCGGCCATGTGGCTCCTGGTCTACCTAGTGGACCGAGCCTGGTAATGTGATTTTGATGTTTTAGGGCGCAATTAAACCAGAGCTCATGCTCTTGGTAAGTTAGTGGAATTTTAACTTCCTCGAAAGGGGTGTATTCCGCTGGAGGTTCCCCTACTTCGTAGTAGTGGAACTCGTGTGTTACAGCATTTGCTGCTGGAAAAGTTATCCATGAATGGAATACCTCTGTCTGCCGATATTCATGTGCCTCGACAACAAATATGACTGTACCACCTCTTGATGATACTCCATTTTCTATAAGTTTTATAGTTAAGGTTTTCCTTACATTTACCGGGTTGAGTATTGCATCCGGTTAATTTTCATTAAACCCTGTAACGTCTGAACCCGGTTGATTCGCATCTACTGCAGCTCCACCGGTTGCGTTGTTGTTGCGGTTGGTTGACATTGTTTAATGAAAGTTTGCAGAGCAAGTTTCAAGGAAACAAGGATTAGGTGCACAATATTTTGGAACACTATGGGCCACATGCATCATTGTTTGATTTTGCAATTCCTAATTTGCGATTTTTAGGGAATCGCAAATTAGGAATTGCAAAATGGGATGCATGATTTTTTTCCCATAATATTTGAGAATCGGTAAAAATCGCAATTTTTACCGATTCGCAAATATTATGGGAATACTAAATTGCGATTTCGCAAGTCCCATTGATTCCTATGGGCCAAAAGGCCCATAGGAATCAATGGGAAGGCATTTTCAAATTCAGTCAGTCAAAGAGGCTTTATTTCGATATACGAAATATCTTAAAAAGCATACAGCATAAAAACATTGTTAAAAACACATTGTTAAAAAAGAACCATCCCGCACATATAAGGAGTTAAGAAACCCACAGTATGCATCAATAGCACAATCCTAACTGCAGTTTGGTGGGGTAATAAATTAACTAAGACGGTCTGAGTATACATTTTCAAATTGCAATTTTCTTTTTTAGAATTGCAATTTGTTCATGCATTACATGGGTGCAGGGGGGGTCCAAAGGACCCCCCCCTGCACCCCTGTAATCTATTTTTAAGTGCAAGTTTCACACACACATGTCCTAAGGACATGTGTGTCTGTAACATTACACTTTAAAAAATGCATTTTTGTGCATATTTAAACATTTTCGCAAATTACCACGAGGTTCAACCTCGTGGTAATTTGCACCCCCTATTTTGAAATTCGCACATTTCAAAACAATGATGCATTGCTATTAAGGAATCGCAAAATTGCGATTCCTTAAAAACAATCGCATTTTTGGAAATCGCTAAAAATAGCGATTTTCACAAAAATGCATGATGCATCCCAAAAACGTATTTAGGAAGTGCAAACGGCCGAATTTACCGATTCGCACCGTTTGCACTTCCTAAATAGGTTGATGCATGTGGGCCTAGATCCTTCAACGTTGACTAAACCAAAAACTTTTACATAGGAATCTCTTCCTACTAGGTTTTGGTGGATATTAACCGTTTACCCATTCCAGACGTCTATTGGAGTTTTTACGTGAAAAGGGGTCTGTGTGAAAAAGCACGACTGAGTTACTTTAGTATCTAGTGTTAAATTATCCCCTTACCAAACGTTGGGCGCCATGTAGTGTAGTCCCTATATTCCCAATAGGCTCTGCGCATTGGAATAACATAAACAATAGTTTAGACGTAGGACTTAGGTCGACTAGGTCTCTATTGAATATGTTAGATTAAATTGTGTGTGCCAGCTAGCTCAGAGGTCACTAGAAACTTTCTCGAATACACA
Organism: Lissotriton vulgaris; assembly: GCF_964263255.1. Classification (NCBI taxonomy): domain Eukaryota; kingdom Metazoa; phylum Chordata; class Amphibia; order Caudata; family Salamandridae; genus Lissotriton; species Lissotriton vulgaris. The sequence continues at coordinate 544,977,430 of NC_141699.1, read as the reverse complement.
AGAAGGGATTATCTTCTGACAACCATATAACATGACAACTTTGTTCCCCCTGAAATAAGGAATATCTCCAGAGTCGCGGAAACAATAGATAGCTATTTTACTCAGTCAATCGTGCATGCTTCGTTTCACGAGAAGTGCAGAGAAATAGAGAGACGGGCGTTTTCAATTAAAGTGGTTATTTATTGAGCAGTCTTCTTTGTCATGCAAGAGAAGTGAATTGCCACAATTGCAACACAGTAAAATGAGTATTATGAAATAAAACTGTAAAAGCATTTATATGGTTTTAAAGCCATAAGATACTTAAAATGGATAAAATACATACAATGATAAAATAATGACTAAACGTACTCAACTGGTGTTTCTAAGATACGCCTACCCCGGTGTACCTAACCTAAGCCTAGTACGTGGGAAGGAGTAGATGAGTTATAGATTTTTGCCAAGAATCTGAATCAAGAATTCTCTAAGGGTCTAATCAGCTCCGTACCTTGGGTATAGAATGAAGGAGGTCTTGTATCTCTCTCTCAGGACTCGATCTCCCAGCAACCTGCGAGGGTGACTGGGAAACACTGGAGCTGAATTTCTCGGCAGGAGAAAAGACAGCGTCTCTCTCAGTGCGTCAGCAGGGAGGGTCAGCTTCCTTCGGCACTCACATCAGCAGGGCGTCGGGCAAGTAGATAGCCGATCTGCTCCAAACCACCGTGTGTTGCTTAAGGCAGATGTTGGTATATTTATACCTGGAAGGTGCCGAGATTGACGTAAGGTTGGACATAAGACGTCACTAAGAACTCGCAGTTCTTTCAGGACTCCAGGAGTTCTAGGACAAATCAATACCAAAGCAGGGGGAATTCCCTGGCTGCTGGAGGCTTGGTTTGTTTAGGAACGCATTGTGCTTTCTAGGAGTCTATGGGAGTAGCCTTGCCGTATTTGGACTGCATTGGCTATGACTTAATATGGATATGATTCTTATCCATACTAATATAATAAAGAGAGAGCCCAAACCTTTGAGGCGGGTAATCTCAGGAACCACAGCACCAATCACAACACCCAATACAGCATTGGAAAGGGCAGTTGCAGCAGAAGGACATAGGCTATGCAGACGCCCACCATATATATTTAAAAGGTAAAAGAACCGTGCCAGCAAAATAGTCCCTTGTGGGCGTGTCTGCTTTGTGCTGTGGGTGTGTCAAACGCTGGGGACGTGTGGTACGTTCCGCCCTTCATGCCATGTCTCATATTGTGTGCTAATCCCACCCTGCTCCCTTTAACCTCTTGGCTGCTAGGCGTTTTCCCGCTGTGTGCTGGAAAATGCCATTTTAGTGGCACCATGACGAGCTCAGCTCGTCATCAGCACACGACACCCGTGGGTGATGACGAGCTGAGCTCGTCATCAGCATCGAAAGGGTTAAATACCCCTGCACCCCATAATCATAACCCACCCTTACTCCGTAAAATACCCCAACACCCGTAAACACTAACCCATCTTAACCCTATAAATATACCCTGTACCCCAAAACCCAAACCTATCCCTAAACCCTACAAATACCCCTCTACCCCAAACCCAAACGTAGCCCTGAACCCTATAAATACCCCTGTACCTAAAAACCCAAACCTACCCCTGAACCCTAAAAATACCCCTGTACCCCAAAACCCAAACCTAGCCCTGAACCCTAAAAATACCACTGTACCCCAAAACCCAAACCTACCCCTGAACCCTAAAATACCCCTGTACCCCAAAACCCAAACCTACCCCTGAACCCTAAAAATACCCCTGTACTCCAAAACCCAAACCCTAGCCCTGAACCCTAAAAATAACCCTGTACCAGAAAACCCAAACCTACCCCTGAACCCTAAAATATCCCTGTACCCCAAAACCCAAACCTAGCCCTGAACCCTAAATATACCCCTGTACCCTAAACCTAGCCCTGAACCCTTAAAATACCCCGGTACCCCAAAACCCAAACCTAGCCCTGAACCCTAAAAATACCCCTATACCCCAAAACCCAAACCTAGCCCTGAACCCTAAAAATACCCCTGCACCCCAAAACCCATACCTATCCCTAAACCCTAAAACTACCCCTGTACCCCATAACCCAAAACTATATCTGAACCCTTAAAATACCCAAACACCCCAAAACATATACCTCAGTACCCCAAAACATATACCCCTATACCCATACTTACCTTATCAAAACATTAAAAAAACAGGCTTTTACCATTCATGCATTTACAAAGAATTTCGTTGTAAATGTATGCGTGGTAAAAGCATATAAAATGTAATGCCATGCGTTATAATGGCATTGCGGAGTCATGGTACTTTCGTAATGAAAGTATGCGGAGTGATGGTATGCGGAAAGAAAGATGCGGAATAATGGTTGTTTGCCCTCCCCGGTAAGTACATTGGTGGCACGGCGGCCCACATCTCCAGCAACATACTCATATTTTTTCACCACCCATTTGAAAAATGCACAGGTCTCTCTCATTGTTGGCCAGCACCGACATACACTTTTAGACACACCTCCCACCACAAGTTCTAGAATTGCGAACTTTAGAGCTGGGGAGCTACGTTCGAATCTCGGCATCAGCTCAACATGTATGTATGTATTGCGATCTTATATAGCGCGAGACTGTCACCCAAAGGGTATCCTGGCGCTTTGACAAAACATAGCTGGCACACACTTACAGGGATTACACTACTCTTGGGAATAGATAAGTTTTCAAATTTCTCTTAAAAGATGGAAATTCGCTTTGGCTCCTCAATGATAACGGAAGAGAATTCCAGAGCCTAACAGCAGAAAAGCTGAAAGAGCGACCTCCCATCCTTGACCGCAGAAATCTGGGAACCGTTACCAGACATGCAGAGGAAGATCGCAAAATTCGAGGAGTAGCATACCAAGAACAAGCATTGGAAATGCAATAGGGCTCAGATTTATTTGAGTTTGAGCTAATGGCATTGTAAATGGCAATGTCTTTTCGCCATGTGTTATGGAGTGTGTGCATGTGGTGTGTAGTGGAATTATGTGGGTTAGATTGGAATTGTAGCAATGGTGGCATGCTGTGCTTTACATGAATATGTTTAAAAGTAAAGTGTACCATACTGAGATTGCTACAATAGTTAATTGTGGATGTGTTAACAATTGATGCGTGCACTGATGGCTGGTGGTGTGTGTGACTGCCTGTAGAAATTGTGCACTGATGGCGGGTGGTGTGTGTGTTTGGTAAAAGAGTGCACTGCCGGCTGGAGGTGTGTGTGCCTGGTGGAAGGGTGCACTGACGGCTGGTGGGTGTGTGGTTGGTAAAAGCGTGCACAGATGACTGATGGTGTGTGTGTTTGGTGAAAGAGTGCACTGACAGTTGCTGGTGAGTGCACCTTGTAAAAGCATGCACTGACGGCTGGTGTTGTACGCCTGGTGGTGTTTGTGGTTCGTGAAAGCGTGCATTGATGGCTGGTGGTGTTTGGCCCTGGTGAAAGCGTGCACTGACGGCTGGTGGTGTGTTGTTGTGTGTGTGGTTGTGTGTGTACTGATGAGTGTGTGGTGGTGAGTCTGTGGGGGTGAGTCTGTGGGGGTAAGTGTGTGGTAGTGAGTGTGTGGTAGTGAGTGTGTTACACCAATGTGGCGCACTGGTGCCACTGCACCTGCTGCAGCAATGGTACCTACGCCACACTGGTGCCACTGCACCTGCTGAACAATGGTACCTACACCGCACAATTACCCCTGCACCTGCTACGCCACACTGGTGCCACTGCACCTGCTGCACTAATGATAGCTATGCCACACTGGTTCCACTGCACCTGCTCCACTAATGATAACTATACCACACTAGTGCCACTGCACCTGCTGCACAATGGTAGCTGCGCTACACTGGTGCCACTGCACCTGCTCCAGTAATGATAGCTATACCACACTGGTGCCAGTGCTGGTACCACTCCACCTGCTCCACCAAAGATACTTACACCACACTGGTGCCACTGTACCTGCTGCACAAGGGTAGCTATGCCACACTGGTGCAACTGCACCTGCTGCACAAGTGTAGCTATGCCACACTGGTACAACTGCACCTGCTGCACAATCATAGCTAAGTAACACTGATAACACTGCACCTGCTACACAACGGCAGCTACCACACACTGGTGCCACTGCACCTGCTGCACAATCATAGCTAAGCAACACTACCACTGCACCTGCTCCACCAATGGTAGCTACCACACACTGGTACCACTGCACCTGCTCCACCAAAGATACTTACACCACACTGGTGCCACTGAACCTGCTGCACAATGGTAGCTATGCCACAGTGGTGCCACTGCACCTCCTGCACAAGGGTAGCTATGCTACACTGGTGCAACTGCACCTGCTGCACAAGTGTAGCTATGCCACATTGGTGCAACTGCACCTGCTGCACAATCATAGCTAAGTAACACTGATAACACTGCACCTGCTACAAAACGGCAGCTACCACACACTGGTGCCACTGCACCTGCTGCACAATCATAGCTAAACAACACTACCACTGCACCTGCTCCACCAATGGTAGCTACCACACACTGGTACCACTGCACCTGCTGCACTAAACTGGTACCACAGCACCTGCTCCACCAATGGTAGCTACGCCTACGCCACACTGGTACCACTGCACCTGCTCCACCAAAGATACTTACACCACACTGGTGCCACTGCACCTGCTGCACAAGGGTAGTTATGCCACACTGGTGCAACTGCACCTGCTGCACAATGGTAGCTATGCCACACTGGTGGTACAACACCTGCTGCATAATCATAGCTAAGTAACACTGATAACACTGCACCTGCTCCACGAATGGTAACTACGCCACACACTGGTGCCACTGCACCTGCTGCACAATCATAGCTAAGCAACACTACCATTGCACCTGCTCCACCAATGGTAGCTACCACACACCGGTACCACTGCACATGCTGCACCAATGATAGCTACGCCACACTGGTGCAACTGCACCTGCTACACAATCTTAACTAAGTAACACTGATAACACTGCACCTGCTACACAACGGCAGCTACCACACACTGATGCCACTGCACCTGCTGCACAATCATAGCTAAGCAACACTACCATTGCACCTGCTCCACCAATGGTAGCTACCACACACTGGTACCACTGCACCTGCTGCACTAAACTGGTACCACAGCACCTGCTCCACCAATGGTAGATACGCCTACGCCACACTGGTACCACTGCACCTGCTCCACCAAAGATACTTACACCACACTGGTGCCACTGCACCTGCTGCACAATGGTAGCTATGCCACAGTGGTGCCACTGCACCTCCTGCACAAGGGTAGCTATGCCACACTGGTGCAACTGCACCTGATGCACAAGTGTAGCTATGCCACACTGGTGCCACTGCACCTGCTCCACCAAAGATACTTACACCACACTAGTGCCACTGCACCTGCTGCACAAGGGTAGCTATGTCACAGTGGTGCCACTGCACCTCCTGCACAAGGGTAGCTATGCCACACTGGTGCAACTACACCTGCTGCACAATTGTAGCTATGCCACACTGGTGCCACTGCACCTGCTGCACAATGGTAGCTACGCCACACTGGTGGTACTACACCTGCTGCGTAATCATAGCTAAGTAACACTGATAACACTGCACCTGCTCCACGAATGGTAACTACGCCACACACTGGTGCCACTGCACCTGCTGCACAATCATAGCTAAGCAACACTACCACTGCACCTGCTCCACCAATAGTAGCTACCACACACCGGTACCACTGCACATGCTGCACCAATGATAGCTACGCCACACTGGTGCCACTGCACCTGCTCCACCAATAGTAGCTACGCCTACGCCACACTGGTACCACTGCACCTGCTCCACCAAAGATACTTACACCACACTGGGGCCACTGAACCTGCTGCACAATGGTAGCTATGCCACAGTGGTGCCACTGCACCTCCTGCACAAGGGTAGCTATGCTACACTGGTGCAACTGCACCTGCTGCACAAGTGTAGCTATGCCACATTGGTGCAACTGCACCTGCTGCACAATCATAGCTAAGTAACACTGATAACACTGCACCTGCTACACAACGGCAGCTACCACACACTGGTGCCACTGCACCTGCTGCACAATCATAGCTAAGCAACACTACCACTGCACCTGCTCCACCAATGGTAGCTACCACACAATGGTACCACAGCACCTGCTGCACTAAACTGGTACCACAGCACCTGCTCCACCAATGGTAGCTACGCCTACGCCACACTGGTACCACTGCACCTGCTCCACCAAAGATACTTACACCACACTGGTGCCACTGCACCTGCTGCACAAGGGTAGCTATGCCACACTGGTGCAACTGCACCTGCTGCACAATGGTAGCTATGCCACACTGGTGGTACTACACCTGCTGCATAATCATAGCTAAGTAACACTGATAACACTGCACCTGCTCCACGAATGGTAACTACGCCACACACTGGTGCCACTGCACCTGCTGCACAATCATAGCTAAGCAGCACTACCAATGCACCTGCTCCACCAATGGTAGCTACCACACACCGGTACCACTGCACATGCTGCACCAATGATACCTAAGCCACACTGGTGCAACTGCACCTGCTGCACAATCTTAGCTAAGTAACACTGATAACACTGCACCTGCTACACAACGGCAGCTACCACACACTGGTGCCACTGCACCTGCTGCACAATGGTAGCTACCAGACACTGGTACCACTGAACCCGCTGCACTAATGATAGCTACACCACACTGGTGCCACTGCACCTGCTGCACAATGGTAGCTACCACACACTGGTACCACTGCACCTGCTGCACTAATAATAGCTACACCACACTGGTGCCACTGCCCCTGCTCCACTAGTGATAGATACACCACACTGGTGCCACTGCACCTGCTGCACAATGGTAGCTACCAGGCACTGGTACCACTACACCTGCTGCACTAATGATAGCTACACCACACTGGTGCCACTGCACCTGCTGCACAATGGTAGCTACCACACACTGGTACCACTGCACCTGCTGCACTAATAATAGCTGCACCACACTGGTGCCACTGCCCCTGCTCCACTAATGATAGCTACACCACACTGGTGCCACTGCACCTGCTGCACAACTGAAGCCACTGTCTACATAAACACAGCTGTAGTCAGTAAAGAAAACCAGATCTGCATGACAAGAGGAAACGCGAGTAATGTCTATGGTAGAAGGAGAACACAGAACAAGCACGAATGTGCGCCACTCACTGCAGACTGGTGAAAGCGCCCAGAACATCTGGATTCCATTACCCGGGCCCCCTGACAGCTGTAATTGATAATTAATTGCGCTCCCCTGCGCGTGACCGCACAGAATATGGAGGAAGTCTAGATTGAGAAATTCCTACGGCCTATGGCGTGCTGCCTTACTATAACACAGCCTTGCCAGGACCTATCGCAAAGCATATGCCACAAAAACACCATGAAAACTCTCGCGCATAATGGAATGTCTGGAATTTTTCAACTGCTTTTCTGCAAGCCCTCACAAGAGGGCATCGAAACTCCGCCCACTTCTGACAAAGTGGCGCAGACCTCGCCCTAAAAAAGATTCTGGAGCAGAACAGGTCCCTGTCCGTGCCAGGCTTTAAAAACCAAACCTGATGCCTTGAAAAGGATCCGTTGCTGGACAGGCAGCCAATGAAGATCAGACAGTGCTGAGGTAGAAGAAGCAGTGCGCGGGCGGGAGAGAGCCAACTTGGCAGCCATGTTTTGTATGCGTTGAAGCTTGCCAACCAAGGTTTTAGGAGCTCCCAGGAGCAATGCGTTGCAATAGTCCAACCTACTTAAAATAATCCCCCGCACGACTTCAAGTCTAGCCTGTGCTGGGAGCATAGGAAGGACTTTGAGAAGCATGTGAAGCAACAACATACAAGTGGCTTCGGTCTTATTGGCAAAGACATCCAGTTGTAAGTTAGGGCCAAACATGACCCCTAAATTACGAACAGACTCCGCTGCCGTCACTGTCTCTGAATAGGAAGAAGGCCAAAAACCCTCTGGCAGGGAGAGTGGAACACGATCGTTAGAACAGTACAGCACCTCTGTTTTAGACCCGTTAAACTAGAGTGAATTGGAGCACAACCAGTCAGCTGTTGCTGTCATGCAGCGGTGAAAGGTCGCTAAAGAGACGGCCTCTTTACCTTCCAAGGAGAAAACTAATTGAGTATCATCGGCATAATTAAATACCGAAATACCAAAGGAACTTATGAATTGAATCAAGGGATGAGTTACAGATTAAATAATATTGGGTTGATGGCTGAGCCCTGAGGCACCCCCTGCCCTACCTTCCGAATGCCAGATCTAAAAGGCGGCAATGCCACCACCTGCTGCCTATCGTGAAGATACGAGACTAACCAGTCCCGTGCCCGCCCCGTTACCCCGGCCTCCTCCAGTCTCCTGATGAGGGTTGAGTGGCTGACCGTGTCGAATGCGGCCGACATGTCGAGCAGCACTAAAAAGGCTGCTCGACCAGTGTCGACTCGCGAACGAAGTTTACCAAACACGACCACCAGTGCCGACTCCGTACCATGCGTTGGCCGGAAGTCGAACTGGGCCACATTCAAGCAGATGTTATCTTCCAGGTATCTGGACAAAGACTGGGTAACCAACTTCTTCATGATTTTGACCGGAAAAGGGGGCAGTGAAATAGGCCTATAGTTCGCCGAGCAGGTGGGATCTAGTGTGGGCTTTTTCAGAAGGGGAGACACCACTGCTAGCTTCCAGCACTCAGGAACCATAGCGGTTTCAAAGGACTGGAGACAGATGGAATACAGTGGGTGAAAAAGTTCCTTATGAAAGAATTTCCAAAACTTATAAGGAAGGGGGCCCATAGGAGAACCCGAAGACACAGTCAATGCCAGTCTACAGAAATCATCGAAGTGCGGGACAGCAAAGCACATCCTGTGATTCGAGGCAAATCGCTTTGTCTCCCCGTGCCTACCACAAATGTGTTCTTCTGTAATGTAAATTGTGCTCATGCCATGTTGTTGAGTTCAGGCTATCTAATATTGCAAGGAAAAATTAAGTAGGGAAATTCGAGTTCACACACTACTGAACGCGCACTCTTAAGTGCATCAGCAGTGCACTGTGAATCGAAGCGTTTCACAGGCCTGTCACAGATAAGAAATGCTATCAAAACGAAATCCTACAAAACAATATACTACTGGCCGGCAGCAATTCATACCCGGAAAACGTCGGGACGGGCTGCTAGTGTGTATGTATATATATATATCCTATATATAATATAGGATCATCTAACAGGCAACAGACAATCATCCGGCACTCCAGGGTGGGATTTAAAATGTACTCAGTTTTATTTTCAAATGACGAGTTTACATCAACGCGTTTCGGGAGTCAAGCTCCCTTGTTCACGATGTTTTACCACCATTTGTTTTCAGATTAAAATACACATCACAGTGATAGTAGAAAGTAATGATGGACACAGAGTTGTATGTGGGACTCTATAAATAAATATATATATATATATATATATATATATATATATATATATATATATATATATATATTTTCACCAAAAGCTATCCGCCGATAGCGCAAGTCAGCACACAACACAGGAGTTCTTTCCCAAATCGTCACGGTTTATTTATCAGGAAGCAGCATGCATCGCACAACACCAACGCGTTTCGCAACTCACTGTTGCTTGTTCCGTGATCAAGCAACAGTGAGTTGCGAAACGCGTTGGTGTTGTGCGATGCATGCTGCTTCCTGATAAATAAACCGTGACGATTTGGGAAAGAACTCCTGTGTTGTGTGCTGACTTGCGCTATCGGCGGATAGCTTTTGGTGAATTTATGAAAGCGGGGCTCTGCTTTGAAGTCGGCACCGGTGGATGAGCGCCATTGGACTACAGTTTGTTCTGAGCCATACTTGTGGATATATATATATTTATATATATATATATATATATATATATATATATATATATATATATATATATATATATATATATATATATACACAGAAAAGGGCTTTTGGACAGCCCCCTTCAGTGATTGGCTACTATCAGTGCTTAGTTTGTAAAAGAATAAGTGCTGGGGCGCAAAGTTATACACAGAAGCCCGTGGCAGTGCTGTCAAATGTTAGTGGTGCCTAATGCCAAGTCCAGGTAGTCTTGATTCCACCTCAAGCCTTTTTCATCCGCCACCTGGCTGGCACTCCCTGCCCCTATAAATCCCTTATTCGTTTTTAGGTCACGCTTAAGGCATTGCTTTAGCAATGCTTGTTGGCGAGGTCTTATGTAGGCGCTTTAAAAAATGCTCCCAGCGCGTTTTCTAGGGCGATTGCCTACAGTGCATGTGTGCGAGCGCGTGCACATAGCACACCATTTGTCAGCTTGTGAGCCTCAGCAGCAGACTTCAAAGGAATCCGCTTCCCCGCCCCCGCCACGCAATGCCGAGAGCTTGTTTTTAGGTCTCGCCTTTTCCATTCCGAAGGAATGGGAAATGGAGAGTGTTGGACCCGGCCCTTTTGGGCAGGTTCACCCCTAGACTTTTTGCTTTTTCCTAGCCTGTTTCTGGAACCTGGTGTTGGTGATTCTAGGCATCTGCGCACTTTTTTCACTGTGGTACAGTGTAAAGTGCTTGAGCTCTCTGTATGAAGAGTGAGTGACCTGCCCTCCCATAGGAATGAATGGGGAATATGTATGCCCATGGTAGATCCTGTTGTGTGGGGAGTGCAGGGGTCGAGTTTGATATGTGTGAACTCGTGAGAATGAATGCTGCAAAATGATGTATGCAGCATGACTGTGTCTAGTCTAGAAGTACCACTTCTGGAAGTTGGCATAATTGTGTAAGTTGGTGCTAGCGTGTGATTGGCTGGTGAGTCTGCCCAGGAGTGCCTGGACCTGCTGGTGGATGGACTGTCCGGTTTGAGTAGGACAGGGTCTGCAGGGTCTGCAAGGCCCCAGAGGAGGGGGTCTGAGTCAGCCGTGGATGAAAGGCCCCTCTGCTGTCAGGGATGGGAGGAAAGAGCGTCTGGTGGTGCCGGGCCGTGCCTGTCGCCCACCCTGCTAGCTCTCCTTCCTGACGGCTCACTGTCACCTCTGGCCCTGAAGCTGTCAGGAAAGACGTAAACCAGAAACATTCCAGCACTCGGGGTCCCTTGCACGAAGTACTTCAAAGGCATTCCTGGCTATAAGAAGGAGCTGTGTCTCCCTCCAATTTGGTCTTGTTCTAGCTCTTGTGGCTGACTTGGATCTACCAGGGGTGGGCGCTGCCCAGCCCCTGGGTGCCTGGATTCCTGGACTCCTGGGGGACCCTTCTGCCCTGCCTGGGCTGAAGGGGGGACTTGGCGTTGCCCCTGGGGAAGCTCTGGGACCTTGGCAGCATGGAGAAGCTGCCTTTTGTCTGAGGAGAGCGCTGGAGTTGATTTCTAGGGCCTGGAGGCGCTGTGCTTCCCCCTGAGCGCCTGGGAGCGCTCTGCCTGTTGTCTAGCGCTTTGGAGCGCTTCATTTTCCCCAAGCGCTTTAGAGCGCTTTCTCAGGACTTTCTAGCGCTTAGGAGCGCTTTTCATGTTCATTTGGAGCGCTGGATGCGCTGAGGAGTCCTGCCTGGATTTATTTAATTATTTCCGAGTGCCCACCTCGATCTGCCGCGGATGAGAAACCAACCACGAAGGGGCCGCGACCGGATTGGCCGAGACCCGAGGAGAGGAGCGCCCTGATTGGCCGCTGGTCCGGAGAGTCGCGCTCCGGTTGGTCAAGACGCCTGCAGAGGCTCTGGCGTCACTGGGGGCTCGCCGAAGGAGCCGCGATGGGATTGGCCCATCGCTCGTGACCGGCTGCGAGAGGAAGAAGAAGGCGCCGAGACGCATGGCGGCCGGTTAACAGGGCTCCCGTGTGCCGAGGGAGCCCTGCAGCGCGAGAAGAGATTGCCCCGGGAGCCTGGCTGGCTCCAATCTGCGTCCCGGTCCCGAGACGGGGGACCGGGCCAAGCGAGGAGAGTCTGGGAGGAGCCGGAGCTCCTCCGTGGCCACCGAGCCCGCCCCCGTCGCACAGGAAAGCCGGTGAGTGCAGAGCGGAGGGGGCGCGAGGCCCTGGCTGGTGCCTGCCCCTACCGCAGCCGGCGAGAGTGAGACGCCGCCCGGAGGAGCCCCGCCCCAGAGCCCGGTGAGTAGGAAGGGCTGGGGGGCTCCGTCCAGCCTCTGATGGTGCCGATTGAGGCACAGAGTCAGGGCGGCCCCGATTGGCAGCGGGTCGCCCCAACAGTTGAGAGCCCCAAGAGGGGCAGGGGGCATTCTATGTCTTTGAGTTCCCCGAGTGGGACTCCAACGAAGGGGGCATATCGGGGCATAATGTCGGCGCCCGTCCCTAAAGGGGCCCAGTTGTGTCGGAAGCCACGAGGGCTTCAAGGGCGGCCCCAGTTGGCAGCGGGTCGCCCCAACGTCGTCTAGAGTCCGGTGAGGCTCATGGAGGCATCCTTGTTTTAAGAGCCTGTATGGCTCCAGCGGTTGGCATCATTGTTTAAGAGCCTCTGTGGCTCCAACGTCTGGGGGCATGTGCTATGCCCAGAGCCTGTGTGGCTCCAGCAGTGGCGCAGTTGGCGCCTAAGGGCCAGTGAGGGCCCTGGCGCAGTTTTATTGTTCTCCAGGTGCCCAGCACTTAGTGGGCACCTGCCACGTTTAGGCTTTTTGAACTTTGAGACTGGCGCTGCATGGCAGCGCACCCTGACACTGAGACTCAGGGCGTCTGAGCCCCAACAAGGCCGTTGGCCTAGGGACTGCCACAGGTGGTGGCTTATGTGAGTTTGCGCAATGGTATGGTTATTGCACCTCTGAATGTGATCTTTTGCATCATGTGTTATTCCTGCACCTCTGAATGTTTTTAGGCCTCATGTGATTTTTGCGCTATTGCTTTACTCTTGACACCTCTGAATGTTTGATGCATTATGTGTCTTTCTTTTCACGCGCTGCACCTCTGAATGTTTAGTCATCATGTGTCTCCTTGCGCTGCACCCCTGAGTGTATTGTGATTACATCATGTGCTCTGTCCTTAACACCGCTGAATGTGTAGGTCTATACATCATGTGTTTTCTTTCTTTACTACTCCTCTGAATGTATATTCATGCATCATGGGTAATGTGTTCTGATTTATACCCCTAAGTGGATGTCATCCTTAGGTGGTTGTTCTTTCTAGTACAGGTGGTCCTAGTGAGGTCCTGGGTACCTGCGTGACATGCTCCTAAGGTGTTTAGGGTTGCGTCGTGTGTACTTACCTGTTCCCAGTAGTTACTGGATGTGATTCATAACTGTTACTTTGTGCTACAGTGATTTTTATATGCTTATTCTAATTTCTGACAAGTATTTCTATTTCGGAAAGTGTTGAATATGACAGTGGCCCATGTGGCCCTGTCTTGTGAATAGTCCCATGTGAATATTGCCCGTGCCAATTGGCACCATGTATATGTGTGATTTTATCTGATGTGCTTTTACAATACAAAGGGTATTTTTATAATAACCTTGTGTGGAGTCTCTTTTGTGGTGTACCTAGTATGTTGTTGCTATTGTGCGCTGACGCAAATGCTTTACACATTGCCTCCGAGTTTAGCCTAGACTGCTCGTGCCAAGCTACCAAGGGGGTGAGCAGGGGTTATCTTGGCGTGTGACTTCCTTGCCCTGACTAGATTGGTGGTTTCTGCCTGGCTTTGGCGTCAGCCTTAGCCCACCAGAAATAGCCAGTTCTAACATTGGTGGGTCAGCGGTGCGGATTTGGAACTGGTGTTTGCGCAGTGCCATAGCGACAACTGGCTACATTACAAAACTCTGCAATTGTTTTTTTCAGATAGTCACATGTTTGGGATTATTGCTTTTGATTTTTTTTCCTCAAGAGTGTCATTTTCAAATGTGTTTCTGCGCTTTATGTTTAGCGGCAGATGAGAGAAAGTGACAGGGCGGGACGCCAGTAGAGGGGGAGGTTCCCATAGATTAGGAATCCCTTGCTGGGTCCCTTGTCCAATCCCAAATCCTGTACCTGTGTGGGTAGATAGGAGAGAGAGGGAGTGTGAGGAGAAAAGACTAGCTCAGGGGGGTAGTTGTTCCCTGGGTGTAGTGTGTGTGTCTGGATTCCCCAGTGTGGTAGGATCCAGTGGTGGCAGCTTTAATGTGTCCAGTGTGTTAACTCCCATTCCCCGCTCCCAGAGTTTGGTACCTGTGTCACGTGTGGTCAGGTTGAGTGATCAGGGGTGGTAGAAACTGCCTTACCAGTCCGAGGGGGGGGAGTGTGCTCATGAGTTATGTGCTGAACTGGAGGAGTTGGTGTGAGTTTTCTTGTTGTTAAAGAGCTTGCATGAGAGGTGTACCTCTGGTGGTGTGCAGGAGGTCCTGCAGAGGAACTGGACAAGAAGGTGGACGTCTGGCGGTGTGCTAGATGTCTTGCAGTGGCATTAGGGAGTGATTCTAAAAGCAGTGGCTTGTGTATCTGATGATCCTATGTAGGTGAAGAGGTTCATGTGTAGCCCAGCTAGATCCCGGTAGGATGGTAGGGGTGTAGGGGCTCACGTCCTGTCTCAGTGGAGGCGGAGTGAGTGTGGGACGGTGTGTCCCACGTTGGCCTGAAACCCTATCTCAGGGCCCGGAGGGTTCCCTAAGGGAGCGCCAGGTCAGGGGCCTAGGCTGTACATACAGGTCAGTTGAGGAGGATCTTCCTGTGTCTAGAGGACGGGGAGTGTCTGTAACCAGACCTCCGGCGGTCCTAGTGTTGGGCAGTACCGCTCCTAAGTGGAGGGTGCAGAAGTCCTGGCTCGCTGAGCATTTGACCGTCTAGAGTGCTTGACCATTTGTGGGGCCTCTGGAGGTTGTTCCCCGAGGAGGGGGGAAAGCCGGGTTGGGTTTGTGGCCTGACCTGGGAGGAGTACTGGAGGAAAGTGTGTCACTGATACGCTGCTGGCGTGTGCTCTGTCTAGCCTTGGACATACTGAGAATCACCCTGTGATAGGGAGTACTAAAGGAAAGTGTGTCACTGATACGCCGCTGGCGTGTGCTCTGTCTAGCCTGGGACATACTGAGAATTACCCTGTGATAGGGAGTACTGGAGGAGGGTGTGTCGCTGATACGCCGCTGGCGTGTGCTCTGTCTAGCCTGAGACATACTGAACCTGTAGTAATGGAACTGGAAGGGGGTGCAGAGGGACGGTGTCCTTACTTCTGACCCCGGTGTAACCTGAGGGTTTTAGATCTTAGGTTAGGAGATTAGGAAACTTCTAGGTCAAGAGGAATCTCTGCCCAAGTGGATCAGCTGAAGAGACTGAGGGGGCTGCCCTAGCTGTGTGGTCTGGGGCCCACCTGCAGGTTGTTGTTTCCACTAAGGTAGAGGAAAGGGGGCTTTGCGGTGTGCTGTGTCCCCCCACCTGCTTGAAGAGGAACTGTGCCGTGTGCTTTGTACCTCAGAAGTGAAATAGTTTCCAGGTGGTAGACCAGTGATGGAGTGAGGTCCTGATCTGGTAGGAGAATTGTGTTCTGGTGAGTGCTTCTCTGTGAGGGTGCGGAAACCCAGAAGTAGAGGTAGGGTGGGGCATGCTTACCCGAGACCTCTGGTCAGCTTGGGGGTGTGGACCCTAGGTTGTTGGATCAGTGGTAGTTGTAGCTACCCTGAGAGAGAGAGTGGAGAATGGCTATTGTGTGCCAGGGGTTATTGCCCCCCGCTCTGTGAATCGGTTAGGACCTGTGATTTGGATGGTCTTGGCTGTGGGTGACTAGTGAGTACCAGTGGGGTATCCTAGTTGTGTCAGAGAGTTATTGTTTAGAGGTAACCAGGTAGGTTCAGAGTGGCGAAAAACCAGAGGGTTGCCCCTGCCGGGCAGGTCCGTGTCCGTGGTTTTTGTCGCCCAAAGCAGTGAAGCCCATCAGTGGAGTGATTGGTCTACCCTGCGTTTTGGCTGGAAGGGGGCTGTGTTGGACCCGGCCCTTTTGGGCAGGTTCACCCCTAGACTTTTTGCTTTTTCCTAGCCTGTTTCTGGAACCTGGTGTTGGTGATTCTAGGCCTCTGCGCACTTTTTTCACTGTGGTACAGTGTAAAGTGCTTGAGCTCTCTGTATGAAGAGTGAGTGACCTGCCCTCCCATAGGAATGAATGGGGAATATGTATGCCCATGGTAGATCCTGTTGTGTGGGGAGTGCAGGGGTCGAGTTTGATATGTGTGAACTCGTGAGAATGAATGCTGCAAAATGATGTATGCAGCATGACTGTGTCTAGTCTAGAAGTACCACTTTTGGAAGTTGGCATAATTGTGTAAGTTGGTGCTAGCGTGTGATTGGCTGGTGAGTCTGCCCAGGAGTGCCTGGACCTGCTGGTGGATGGACTGTCCGGTTTGAGTAGGACAGGGTCTGCAGGGTCTGCAAGGCCCCAGAGGAGGGGGTCTGAGTCAGCCGTGGATGAAAGGCCCCTCTGCTGTCAGGGATGGGAGGAAAGAGCGTCTGGTGGTGCCGGGCCGTGCCTGTCGCCCACCCTGCTAGCTCTCCTTCCTGACGGCTCACTGTCACCTCTGGCCCTGAAGCTGTCAGGAAAGACGTAAACCAGAAACATTCCAGCACTCGGGGTCCCTTGCACGAAGTACTTCAAAGGCATTCCTGGCTATAAGAAGGAGCTGTGTCTCCCTCCAATTTGGTCTTGTTCTAGCTCTTGTGGCTGACTTGGATCTACCAGGGGTGGGCGCTGCCCAGCCCCTGGGTGCCTGGATTCCTGGACTCCTGGGGGACCCTTCTGCCCTGCCTGGGCTGAAGGGGGGACTTGGCGTTGCCCCTGGGGAAGCTCTGGGACCTCGGCAGCATGGAGAAGCTGCCTTTTGTCTGAGGAGAGCGCTGGAGTTGATTTCTAGCGCCTGGAGGCGCTGTGCTTCCCCCTGAGCGCCTGGGAGCGCTCTGCCTGTTGTCTAGCGCTTTGGAGCGCTTCATTTTCCCCAAGCGCTTGAGAGCGCTTTCTCAGGACTTTCTAGCGCTTAGGAGCGCTTTTCATGTTCATTTGGAGCGCTGGATGCGCTGAGGAGTCCTGCCTGGATTTATTTAATTATTTCCGAGTGCCCACCTCGATCTGCCGCGGAGAGAAACCAACCACGAAGGGGCCGCGACCGGATTGGCCGAGACCCGAGGAGAGGAGCGCCCTGATTGGCCGCTGGTCCGGAGAGTCGCGCTCCGGTTGGTCAAGACGCCTGCAGAGGCTCTGGCGTCACTGGGGGCTCGCCGAAGGAGCCGCGATGGGATTGGCCCATCGCTCGTGACCGGCTGCGAGAGGAAGAAGAAGGCGCCGAGACGCATGGCGGCCGGTTAACAGGGCTCCCGTGTGCCGAGGGAGCCCTGCAGCGCGAGAAGAGATTGCCCCGGGAGCCTGGCTGGCTCCAATCTGCGTCCCGGTCCCGAGACGGGGGACCGGGCCAAGCGAGGAGAGTCTGGGAGGAGCCGGAGCTCCTCCGTGGCCGCCGAGCCCGCCCCCGTCGCACAGGAAAGCCGGTGAGTGCAGAGCGGAGGGGGCGCGAGGCCCTGGCTGGTGCCTGCCCCTACCGCAGCCGGCGAGAGTGAGCCGCCGCCCGGAGGAGCCCCGCCCCAGAGCCCGGTGAGTAGGAAGGGCTGGGGGGGCTCCGTCCAGCCTCTGATGGTGCCGATTGAGGCACAGAGTCAGGGCGGCCCCGATTGGCAGCGGGTCGCCCCAACGGTTGAGAGCCCCAAGAGGGGCAGGGGGCATTCTATGTCTTTGAGTTCCCCGAGTGGGACTCCAACGAAGGGGGCATATCGGGGCATATTGTCGGTGCCCGTCCCTAAAGGGGCCCAGTTGTGTCGGAAGCCATGAGGGCTTCAAGGGCGGCCCCAGTTGGCAGCGGGTCGCCCCAACGTCGTCTAGAGTCCGGTGAGGCTCATGGGGGCATCCTTGTTTTAAGAGCCTGTATGGCTCCAGCGGTTGGCATCATTGTTTAAGAGCCTCTGTGGCTCCAACGTCTGGGGGCATGTGCTATGCCCAGAGCCTGTGTGGCTCCAGCAGTGGCGCAGTTGGCGCCTAAGGGCCAGTGAGGGCCCTGGCGCAGTTTTATTGTTCTCCAGGTGCCCAGCACTTAGTGGGCACCTGCCACGTTTAGGCTTTTTGAACTTTGAGACTGGCGCTGCATGGCAGCGCACCCTGACACTGAGACTCAGGGCGTCTGAGCCCCAACAAGGCCGTTGGCCTAGGGACTGCCACAGGTGGTGGCTTATGTGAGTTTGCGCAATGGTATGGTTATTGCACCTCTGAATGTGATCTTTTGCATCATGTGTTATTCCTGCACCTCTGAAGGTTTTTAGGCCTCATGTGATTTTTGCGCTATTGCTTTACTCTTGACACCTCTGAATGTTTGATGCATTATGTGTCTTTCTTTTCACGCGCTGCACCTCTGAATGTTTAGTCATCATGTGTCTCCTTGCGCTGCACCCCTGAGTGTATTGTGATTACATCATGTGCTCTGTCCTTAACACCGCTGAATGTGTAGGTCTATACATCATGTGTTTTCTTTCTTTACTACTCCTCTGAATGTATATTCATGCATCATGGGTAATGTGTTCTGATTTATACCCCTAAGTGGATGTCATCCTTAGGTGGTTGTTCTTTCTAGTACAGGTGGTCCTAGTGAGGTCCTGGGTACCTGCGTGACATGCTCCTAAGGTGTTTAGGGTTGCGTAGTGTGTACTTACCTGTTCCCAGTAGTTACTGGATGTGATTCATAACTGTTACTTTGTGCTACAGTGATTTTTATATGCTTATTCTAATTTCTGACAAGTATTTCTATTTCGGAAAGTGTTGAATATGACAGTGGCCCATGTGGCCCTGTCTTGTGAATAGTCCCATGTGAATATTGCCCGTGCCAATTGGCACCATGTATATGTGTGATTTTATCTGATGTGCTTTTACAATACAAAGGGTATTTTTATAATAACCTTGTGTGGAGTCTCTTTTGTGGTGTACCTAGTATGTTGTTGCTATTGTGCGCTGACGCAAATGCTTTACACATTGCCTCCGAGTTTAGCCTAGACTGCTCGTGCCAAGCTACCAAGGGGGTGAGCAGGGGTTATCTTGGCGTGTGACTTCCTTGCCCTGACTAGATTGGTGGTTTCTGCCTGGCTTTGGCGTCAGCCTTAGCCCACCAGAAATAGCCAGTTCTAACAGAGAGAATTCAAGTGCTCAAAATACTCGTGAAACCAAGGGTTTTTTGGTGCGGTTTTCTTTGAGTTCACGTGAATCACGTGTCCAAACAAGCACGTGCATCAGCCTCCCTCCCTCCCTCCTAATTGCATTTTTTCACGGCCGCCACCGCATCAAAGGGCTTCTCCCAGCGTGTGCTCTGCGGCTTCTCCTCCCCTAATTATTCATGGCTGGCCGGCCGTACTTTCAGTTTCCCGGCCGCTCTTGTTTTTGGTTACATCTGACTCTTAATACGTTCCTCTCAAACAGTTCTGAGTGTTTCATTTGACGTCACAGCTGACAGAGCTTTCTTTTACCCCATAAGTCTGTATATCTCACTTGTGTATAAAATCCCCGAATGGTCCGTCCACGTTCCTCCTGCCAAATTCAGTTTGTGTCTTTTCTCAACATACAGAGAGCCCTGGGTTTGGCTCGCATCACACCTCAGAACTTCTGCAAGCAGCTTGCAAGCACACTCAAATGGAAGGAATAGTTTTCTTTGATAAGTGGCACGAGACACTAACAATTTGAAAGGAGATTTCTAGCACTGGTGGGGCAAGTACTTGAATACTAACATCTAAAACTACTACTAAACCTATCTAAATGTGAATAAAAGGACCGGATTGAACTGCATTGACCATAATGCATTTGGTTGAGTTCTTTCTACATGTTCAGTATGTGAATCACACCTGTGAAATTCTGAGCAGGTCGGGAGTCACTGGGATGGACGCATTTATGTCGTGTTTGTTTGGTATTTGTCCATAGTATATTAATTCATTAATTCAGCACGGAAGCACCCGTAAATTAAAGCAACACACTTCACCGATAACGGGCAAGAATCACGAAAAACAGTCTAGATTTCCTGCGCTGGTTTGGCAAGTACTTGTTTTTTTATTAAACTGAAAGCATGATGGCGACAGCTTGCTTTAGTTTGTAAGCCTACTTTTCTTCAATGGGTTTCTGCCCGCTTTCACTTTTAAACACAGCATGCTTTCCATCAATCCTCTGGTTACTTCCCAGCAGAGAAGGGTTAGAAGGTTTGTACTGGTATGCGAGAGCTGATGTGGGGAGAAGTTGTCAGAGAGCGAGTGCTGGCGTGAGGAAGAAGACTGGGGTGTTGGGTTACCGGTGATTAATGAAACACATGGGGGCTGAGTAGGGACACGGGGTATACTCTTTGTTGATGAGCTTGGACTGGAGACATCATGCAAAGCAGCGCCCGGTCATGGTTTCAGCACGGACTGCGGCCTCCATTTAGTCAACAGTTAATGCAGGGACTAGAGTTTATGGCTGTTTACATTATTCTATTTTCAAAGATGATCTATGGAGAGTTTATGTGTGCTGTGTATACAGAATAAACTGTAACTAAACACACAGAACTAGACAGGGAGTGGGCAGGGAGCCTAGGCTGAGAGAAAAGGGGCGGAGACTGCAATGGTAGCGAGAGGAAAAGCTGAAAGG
The DNA here is from genome assembly GCF_964263255.1 of Lissotriton vulgaris. Taxonomy (NCBI): domain Eukaryota; kingdom Metazoa; phylum Chordata; class Amphibia; order Caudata; family Salamandridae; genus Lissotriton; species Lissotriton vulgaris. The sequence continues at coordinate 544,956,773 of NC_141699.1, read as the reverse complement.
AGTGTGTGAAGTGCACTGTAATGGCAGAGTTTTTGGCTTTATTTAGCAGTGATATAGATCATTAATCTTGCTCGCATCTAGTATAGGTATTCTTAGCCTGTGTTGGCCCTTTTAAGCCCTTTTTTCCAGATCTAGAAGAGGATAGCTGCTTAATATGCCTTTATTCTTGACTTTAACCTGTCTATTGCCCATTGGCTTTGACATATTAGACACATTGGTATGGTTTATGTAGGTATTCTGACCGAGCTAAGGAGCATTTCACCCCTTTCAGGCCTACAGGCCTAGAGCTAGAGGGACTCCATCTTGATGAAGCTGAGAGGCTTTTCAGGGCAAAGGCAAAGTTTATAGTTAAGGCTGTTGTTCGCTTGGAGAGAACCGGCTCGGGCTGGCCCCTATCGAAGGAATGTATTTTTCTCCACTCCGAAGACACAACTTCAGGCTGGCCAGCTGGGAACGTGTCCTTGGTACGGGGAGGGACAAGAATTTGGTGGGCGGCAGGTTACTGGCCGTAACTTTCCATGAAAGGACAAGCTTCCATATTAGTGAGCTACAGGAGAGGAGGAGTGGTCAGTTCAGTTTGGAGTTCAGTCCAGCGTGGTGTGCAGTTCAGCGTGGTGCTCAGAACAGCTTGGAGCACAGAACAGCTGGGAGCTCAGAACAGCTTGGAGCTCAGAACAGCTTGCAGAGAGAGAGAGAATGTCTGCTGGAGCTGCAGAATAGAGTGCAGTTCTTGAATGGAGAAAGAAGGCAGACGATTGCTGAAGATGAGGAGAGAGAAAGCAGTGCAGAGAGCATCAAAGAAGGCTGTCAGCTGGAGCAACTGAACCAGAGGCGTGGTGATGTGGTGAAGGAGGGAGAGACAGAGAGAGCCCTAATCCCACCAGAGGCAGAGAGAGAGCCCTAATCCCACCAGAGGCAGAGAGAGAAATCTTCCTTCTAATAGGTGAGGTAGTCTGAATTAGTTACACTTACACTTTATGTCTAATCTTTTCCCTTTCAGCGGAGTGTTCCTGTTATGTTTAATCTTTCTCTTTCAGCGGTGTGTTCTACCTATAGTCTTTGTCAGTTCTGTGTAAAGGTTTATATTGTACTAATAATAAATGACCCCATTAATTAGTGAATTAGTGTGCATGAGTTCTTTTATGATAAAGTTATCCTGGCTTCAAGCCAGTTGCTGTTGAGCCACTGATGGATCAAAAGGGAGTAGGAGCGCTTAAATCAAGAAATAACTCAATCACATAGTGTGTATATCTTTGTCCCTATACAGTGAGGGTAATCTTTCCTGGTAGGTATTGCTGTTTGAACAGATGCTACCCCTGATCAGGTAAGTAATAGTGAGGGAGAGAGGAGACTTGCAACTAAGGGACTAAGTTAGTACACCATCCCATAATATTATTGTAGTAGCAGACCCTTAGTGAAGAGACTTCCCAATATATATATATATATATATATATGTATAGGTGTTCATAGGAATGTGGTCGTCGTTGATATGCGGCGTTAATGAGAGCACTGAGTAGGAGATCAGTGTGTATACCCACTAGATTGTGGCTTGAATAAGTGAGAGCACTAGGAGGTCGAACTAGTGTGTAGTTTTGCAGGATTGCAAACAGTTTGGAAAAGGGAGCATTGGGTTCTGCAGGCCCGTGTGTAGACGCACCGGATTGTGTGTCATATCTGCCCTAGGGTAGAACGGTCTGGGTCAGGGTGGCCGCGAGACCAACTGATGTGAATAAGTGTGGTGTAGGGTATGGATATCCCTAGTAATCAGTGAGTATTCTTAGTATCCCTATAGATTTAGTGGTGTTTTTAATAATATGAGCTTGTATATTGCGAGTTCCCCATCTTCAGGTAGGTACCAGGTGCCTGGATAGTTGGTCCTGAGGAGGGATGTGATTACGTTCTGGCTGGGTTGGAGGGGCCCCTGGGGTCTGATCCCACCTACTCAGAAAATCCGGCCATAACATGCACACACCAAGGACTAGCCTCTATGCTGGGGCTGTGAACCACGACCACATTGCTAGCAGTGTAGGGTGGCTCAGTGAGCTGAACACTTGCCACTGACAAAGGTTCTGCTCTGGAAGTCATGAGACCAAAACCAACCGGGCATACTTAGATCTTCCTCTTTCCGTAAATTCAGTACTATAAACTGATTAATATTTTTTGCCGTGTTTTTTTGTGCCCGTGGAGTAGTTCAAAAACGTCTCCTTTAATCTGACAGCAGAAGGCAATAAATCTCCGTCCAAATCAGAAAGCAATTATTATTACCCAAGTCGTCCTGATGGTAGAGATGAGAATCCAATCTCATCGGATCTCCGTGTGTTTAGATTATCAAATGTTTTAGCAAGCAAGCACACAAACTCTGTCTGCTCACAGAAAATGAATAGCGCGAGAAACGCCATATCCACACTTTCAAGGCCCGCAACAGCTCTCCATCATCTCATGTTCGCAATTACCCCCAAACAATAGGCTTTGCGGGTGACGTAACTTTCGGTCCACCTGAACTGCGTAGGGGTCATGCTTTCCGATCATCTCCCATTTTTGTAGACTAAATGATTAAATAAAAGCGAAAACAAAGGCATCCAGGGCAAAGGAAATTCTCATGGGGAAAGATCCAACATCTGAATGTCTGATTGGTGCAGTAAATAACGTGTTTGCTTGGAAGCACCTTCCACAGGTTTTCTTTCCTATTATGCATTGCATTCTGGTACATGTAGTTCTCTCAACATCAAAATCCATGGGCGGAAAGCACAAGAAAAATGCAATGTAAAATAATTGCTGCTTTGCCTAATAGTATTTGAATCTGCAAAGCACATAGGCCCTAGTAGCCTTTTCAGCATACACACTTTTGTATAGAAATATAATGATTTCAACAACAATTGCATAGCCCTTTGTCAAAATATATACATAGCTCTACCTTTATCCACATCCTTGGTCTGGAACTGGGTCTAAAATTACATTTCTAATACAACTGAAACAGCCTTACCGCAAACATATATCAAACAAGCATTTGCAATGCAATAGGTCTCACATTTTCGAGAGTTTGAGCTGTTGGCATTGTAAATTATAATGCCTTTTATTTATGTGTTTTGAAAACACACTTTGAACTATAGTCGTTGCTTACAAGCAAGTCTGGCAGTAAAAAAGGTGAAGTTATTTCCAGCCTTGTTTCTCCTAAGCAACGACTATAAGTACAAAGTGTGTGTTTACACCACAGGTACTCATAGTACGGCCCGCGGGCCAGCAGCTGCCCGGCAAGCCTTCCGTGGCGGCCCGCGGACCATGAGCCAGAGTACCCGTGTTTACTAAGACTGTCTGCAAACACTCTGCTGCTCTGTGGGGGCCAGGCAATTTATTCCGGCGGAGCTGCAGGGGCGCCGAGAGGGTGTGAAAGACAGCAATGCCCCATTTACAATCAAATGGTCTTTTTGAAGACCTGTGGAATACTCGGGTGGGGCTGTGTGTCTGTGCGCGCTAGGAAAACAGGCTGGGGAAGCTGTCACAGCCCGGGTGTCGCAGGGTGGGGTGACAGAGGAAGGTAGAGGGAGAGAGACAGAAGGAGGGAAATGGAGACAGAGAAATGGAGACAGAAAAAGGTTGACAGACAGAGGGAGGAGGGCGATAGAGGGATGAGGGTGATAGAGGGATGAGGGCGACGGAGTGCGGGAGGCACAGTGAAGGAAGGGGAGTGAGGGAAGGGGAATGAGGGAGGGAGTGAGAGAAGGGGAGTGAGGGAAGGGGAATGAGGGAGGGAGTGAGGGAAGGGGAATGAGGGAAGGAGAGTGAGGGAAGGGGAATGAAGGAGGGAGTGAGGGAAGGGGAGTGAGGGAGTGAGGGAAGGGGAGTGAGGGAGAGAGAGGAGTGAGGGAGAGAGAGGAGTGAGGGAGGGAGTGAGGGACGGGAGTGAGGGAGTGAGGGAAGGGGAGGGAGGGAGGGAAGGAGAGTGAGGGGGCGAGGGAAGGGAAGTGAGGGAGTAAGGGGAATGAGGGAAGGGGAGTGAGGGAAGAGAGTGAGGGAAGGGAGGGAGGGAGTGAGGGAAGGGGAGTGAGGGAGTGAGGAAAGGGGAGTGAGGGAAGGGGAGTGAGGGAAGGGAGTGAGGGAAGGGAATGAGCGAAGGGAGTGCAGGAAGGGGACTGAGGGAAGGGAGTGAGGGAAGAGGAGGGAAGGGGAGGGAGTGAGGAAACGGGAGTGAGGGAGTGAGGGAGTGAGGGAAGGCGAGTGAGGGAAGGCGAGTGAGGGAAGGGGAGTGAAGGAAGGGGAGTGAGGGAAGGGGAGTGAGCGAAGGGGAGGTAGTGAGGTTGAGGGAAGGGGAGTGAGGGAGTGAGAGGGGGAATAGGGGGAAATGGGGGAAGGGGAGTGAGGTGAAGGGAAGGGGAGTGAGGGAGGGAAGGAGAGGAATGGAGAGGGAAGGGAGAGGGTGGAAGAGGGAGGAGAGGGAGGGAGAATGAAGGGGAGGGAGAGGGAAGGAGATGAAGGGAGCGGGAACGAGAGAGGGAGAGGGAGTGAGACAGTCAGAATGAGGGTGAGATAGGGAAAGAGAGGGAGTGAGAGGGAGCGAGACAGAGGGAGAGAGGGAGATAGAGGGATGAAGGGAGGGAGGCAAAGAGAGATAGAGGGAGGGAGTCAGAGAGAGGGAGAGAGAGAGAGAGAGAGAGAGAGAGAGAGAGAAGAGAGAGAGAGAGAGAGAGAGAGAGAGAGAGAGAGAGAGAGAGAGAGAGAGAGGTGTATGCCGGGTCTGGTAGCTCAGTGGACGAAGGCGTCTGCTGCAGGGACCTGTGTTCAACCTCATGGTCACAGTTTTTTTGTTGCTCTAACCCCGCCACCCCACTGACCCCGCCCCCACCAGTGCGGCCCTCCGACACAAACCACACTGTAAATTTGTCCCCTGAGAGAAAGTTTGTGAGTACCCATGGTTTACACACTGCTTGCAGGTTTTAAAAGCACATAAAGAAAAAGCATTGTCATTTAAAATGTCAGTAGCTCAAACTCTCGCAAATGCGAGACCTATTGCATTGCAAATGCTTATTTTCCTTGCCCGGGCCCGTCACTCACTTGTATGTGGCTATAAAGGAATAACCCAGCTGGCGCTGGTCACGATTTGTTTTTTTTAACTGACAGTATGGGCGAATCTCCTAGTAAGGCCCACCTACTCTTTAACCCCTTCACTGCTAGACCTTTTCCCCTCCTGTGCCAAGACTTTTTTTGGCTATTTGGGGTAGTACACGCTTAGGCCCCTGTAACTTTTTAACCACATAAGGTATCCACGCCAATTTTGCGTCCTTTTCTTCCAACATCATGGGGATTCTAAAGGTACCCAGGGTTTGTGGATTCCCTTGGAGGGGTCGCAGAAATTAAGCAAAATACAGTAAAATGTTTGTTTTGTTCAGAAAAATGGGAAAACGGGCTGCAAATGAAAACCTCTGGGTTTTTCCCTGCAAATGTTATCAAAAAAGGGTTTGTGGGGCTGAAATCACCATTTTCCCAGTTTTAAGGGAATGACAGTCTTTTGTCAGAGAACCAACATTTTTCCCACAGTTTTAGCATTTTTCTGGGACATAGCCTATTTTTGCTATTTTTAGTGCTTTTAACCTCCTTCCAGTTAATGGTAAAAATGAGTATGAAAACAATTATGGATTCTGGAAAACAGGAGACAAAATTCTGAATTCAGAAAGGGGTCATTTGTCTAAGTCCAGGAAGGTTTCTTTATAGAAACTAACAGTTAAATATTGGAAACATTGAAAATTAGTTGAAAAAAACAGCCTTTTGTCTCAACATTTTCACCTGTAACTTCTAGTAATTATGACAGCTCTTGGAAAGCAATATACTGTTACATCCGTTGGACCATCCTGGTTGTGGGGATATATAGGACTTGTAGGTTCACCAAGAACCCGACAAACCCAGAGCCAAAAACTGAGCAGCAACTTCCAATCGTATTTTATTATGCACCGGGTATAGAGCAATTATTCTGGGGAAATGTATACATGGAAAAATTGCTATGAAAGACACCTATGTATTTCTGAATTGGGTACAAATTATAGAGTTTAGAAACAGTATATATTTGCACATTTTCAAAATTGGGAATACTCATACAAGCATGTGAATTATTGTAAATTTTTCAAAATAACTTTTTTTTATACAATGTCTTTCATTTGGAAGTGAGAAATGCATGAAAACTCAATAGGTAATAACAGTTGATTTACAAATCTGAATTACCCTAAGTCTCCCGATAAAAACGGTACCTCACTTGTGTGGGTCGGACTTAAGCCCGCGACAGGAAAAGGCGCAAAATGCAACGTGGTCACACCTCAAAAATGACCCTTTTTTGGCATAATGCCTAGCTGTAGTTTTTGCACGCTAGCTCTGCCAGCACCTAGGGAAATCTAGCAAACCTATACATTTTTGAAAAGTAGACACCCTGGGGAATCCATGATGGGGTGACTTGACTGCCTCCCACTAGGTTCTGTTACCCAGAATCCCTTGCAAACCTAAAAAAGTGTACAAAAAAACACATATTTCCAATATTTATGTGGTGGAAAGTTCTGGAATCTGCGTGGATCCACAAATTTCCACCCACCCCGCATTCCCCAAAGTCTTCAGAGAAAAATGGTACCCCACTTGTGTGGGTCAGCTTAGTGCCTGTGACTGGAAACGGCGCAAAATGCACCGTGGTCAGACCTCAATTGCGCAGTGACAAATGACCCTTTTTTGGAAAAGTGCCTAGCTGTAGTTTTTTAACCCTAGTTCTGCCAGCACCTTGGGAAACCTAAAAAAAACTATACATTTTTAAGAACTAGACACCCAGGGGAATCCAGGATGGGGTGACTTGACTGCCTCCCACCAGGTTCTGTTACCCAGAATCCCTTGCGAACCTAAATAATTGACCAAAAAAACACATTTTCGACACATTTCTGTGAAGGAAAGTTCTGGAATCTGCGTGGATCACCAAATGTCCTTCAACCTTGTGTTCCCCAAAGTCTTCCGAGACAAATGGTATCCCACTTGTGTGGGTCAGCCTAGTGCTGGCGACAGGAAACGGCGCCAAACGCAACGTGGTCACACCTCAATTTCGCAGTGAAAAATGAGCCTTTTTTGGCAAAGTGCCTAGCTGCAGTTTTTGAACCCTAGCTCTGCCGGCACCTAGGGAAACCTAGCAAACCTATACATTTTTGAAAACTAGACACCCAGGGGAATCCAGAATGGTGTGACTTGACTGCCTCCCACCATATTCTGTTACCCAGAATCCCTTGCAAACCTAAATAATGGACAAAAAACACATTTTCTCCACATTTCTGTGGTGGGAAGTTCTGAAATCTGCGTGGATCCACAAATTTCCTTCCACCCTGCGTTCCCCAAAGTCTTCCGAGAAAAATGGTACCACACTTGTGTGGGTCGGCCTAGTGCCTGCGACAGAAAACGGCGCCAAACGCAACGTGGTCACACCTTAAATTCGCAGGGAAAAGTGACCCTTTTTTGGGCCAGTGCCTAGCTGTAGTTTATGAACCCTAGCTCTGCCGGCACCTAGAGAAACCTAGCAAACCTATACATTTCTGGAAAGTAGACACCCAGGGGCTTCTAAAGAGGTATGACTTGCGTGGATCCCCCAACATTTCCTTACCCAGAATCCCCAGCAAACCTCAATTTTAGCTGAAAAAATACATTTTTTCACACATTTTTGTGTGAGAAAGCGTGGCATCACTGGGCTCACACAAACTTCCTACCACCCAGCGTTTCCCCAGGTCTCCCGATAAAAATGGTGCCTCACTTGTGCGGGAGGCCCAAGTAGCCGTGACAGGCAAGGGCCCAAAACGTAGTGTGGCGACTTCAAAATTGCCTATGTCAAAACCGCCTGCTTTTGCAAGGGGGGTCACCTGGGTTTTTGGCCCCGTGCTCGACGGCCATCTAGGAAAACCAATCAAACCCACACATTTCTGAAAAGTAGACACCCGTAGGCTTCCAAGGAGGTATGGCTTGCGTGGATCCTCCAACGTTTCCTTACCCAGAATTCCATGTAAACCTCAATTTTAGCAGAAAAAAATCCGTTTTTTCACACATTTTTGTGTGGGAAAGCGTGGCATCACTGGGCTCACACAAATTTCCTACCACCCAGCATTTCCCCAGGTCTCCCGATAAAAATGTTGCCTCACTTGTGTGGGAGGCCCAAGTAGCCGTGACAGGCAAGGGCCCAAAACGTAGTGTCGCGACTTCAAAATTGCCTATGTCAAAAACACCTGCTTTCGCAAGGGGGGTCACCTGGGTTTTTGGCCCCGTGCTCGACGGCCATCTAAGGAAACCTACCAAACCCACACATTTCTGAAAAGTAGACACCCGGGGGCTTCCAAGGAGGTATGGCCTGCGTGGATTCCCCAACATTCCCTTCCCCAGAATACCTTGCAAACCTCAATTTTAGCTGAAAAAAAATCAGGTTTTTTCACACATTTTTGTGTGGGAAAGCGTGGCATCACTAGGCTCACACAAATTTCCTACCACCCAGCGTTTCTCCAGGTCTCCCGATAAAAATGGTGCCTCACTTGTGTGGGAGGTCCAAGTAGCCGTGACAGGCAAGGGCCCAAAACATAGTGTGGCGACTTCAAAATTGCCTATGTCAAAACCACCTGCTTTTGCAAGGGGGGTCACCTGGGTTTTTGGCCCCGTGCTCGACTGCCATCTAGAGAAACCAATCAAACCCACACATTTCTGAAAAGAAGACACCCGGGGGCTTCCAAGGAGGTATGGCCTGCGTGGATCCCCCAACGTTTCCTTACCCAGAATCCCATGCAAACCTCGATTTTAGCAGAAAGAAATCAGTTTTTTCACACATTTTTGTGTGGGAAAGCGTGGCATCACTGGGCTCACACAAATTTCCTACCACCCAGCGTTTCCCCAGGTCTACTGATAAAAATGGTGCCTCACTTGTGTGGGAGGCCCAAGTAGCCGCGACAGGCAAGGGCCCAAAACGTAGTGTGGCGACTTCAAAATTGCCTATGTCAAAAACACCTGCTTTTGCAAGGGGGGTCACCTGGGTTTTTGGCCCCGTGCTCGACGGCCATCTATGGAAACCTAGCAAACCTATACATTTCTGGAAAGTAGACACCCGGGGGCTTCTAAGGAGGTATGACTTGCGTTCATCCCTCAACATTTCCTTACCCAGAATCCCCAGCAAACCTCAATTTTAACTGAAAAAATTAATTTTTTCACACATTTTTGTGTGAGAAAGCGTGGCATCACTGGGCTCACACAAATTTCCTACCACCCAGCATTTCCCACGGGTCTACTGATAAAAATGGTGCCTCACTTGTGCGGGAGGCCCAAGTAGCCGTGACAGGCAAGGGCCCAAAACGTAGTGTGGCGACTTCAAAATTGCCTATGTCAAAACCACCTGCTTTTGCAAGGGGGGTCACCTGGGTTTTTGGCCCCGTGCTCGACGGCCATCTAGGGAAACCAATCAAACCCACACATTTCTGAAAAGTAGACACCCGTAGGCTTCTGAGGAGGTATGGCTTGCGTGGATCCTCCAACGTTTCCTTACCCACAATTCCATGTAAACCTCAATTTTAGCAGAAAAAAAATCAGTTTTTTCACACATTTTTGTGTGGGAAACCGTGGCATCACTAGGCTCACACAAATTTCCTACCACCCAGCGTTTCCCCAGGTCTCCCGATAAAAATGGTGCCTCACTTGTGTGGGAGGCTCAAGTAGCAGCGACAGGCAAGGGCCCAAAACGTAGTGTCGCGACTTCAAAATTGCTTACATCAAAAACACCTGCTTTTGCAAGGGGGGTCACCTGGGTTTTTGGCCCCGTGCTCGACGGCCATCTAAGGAAACCTACCAAACCCACACATTTCTGAAAAGTAGACACCCGGGGGCTTCCAAGGAGGTATGGCTTGCATGGATCCCCCAACGTTCCCTTCCCCAGAATACCTTGCAAACCTCAATTTTAGCTGAAAAAAATAATTTTTTTTCACACATTTTTGTGTGGGAAAGCGTGGCATCACTAGGCTCACACAAATTTCCTACCACCCAGCGTTTCTCCAGGTCTCCCGATAAAAATGGTGCCTCACTTGTGTGGGAGGTCCAAGTAGCCGTGACAGGCAAGGGCCCAAAACATAGTGTGGCGACTTCAAAATTGCCTACGTCAAAAACACCTGCTTTTGCAAGGGGGGTCACCTGGGTTTTTGGCCCCGTGCTCGACGGCCATCTAGGGAAACCTACCAAACCCACACATTTCTGAAAAGTAGACACTCTGGGGCTTCGAAGGAGGTATGGCTTGTGTGGATCCCCCAACGTTCCCTTACCCAGTATACCTTGCAAACCTCAATTTTAGCTGAAAAAAATCAGTTTTTTCACACATTTTTGTGTGGGAAAGCGTGGCATCACTGGGCTCACACAAATGTCCTACCACCCAGCGTTTCCCCGGGTCTACCGATAAAAATGGTGCCTCACTTGTGTGGGAGGTCCAAGTAGCCGTGACAGGCAAGGGCCCAAAACATAGTGTGGCGACTTCAAAATTGCCTATGTCAAAACCACCTGCTTTTGCAAGGGGGGTCACCTGGGTTTTTGGCCCCATGCTCGACGGCCATCTAGGGAAACCAATCAAACCCACACATTTCTGAAAAGTAGACACCCATAGGCTTTCAAGGAGGTATGGCTTGCGTGGATCCCCCAACGTCTCCTTACCCAGAATCCCAGGAAAACCTCAATTTTAGCAGAAAAAAACAGTTTTTTCACACATTTTTGTGTGGGAAAGCGTGGCATCACTGGGCTCACACAAATTTCCTACCACCCAGCGTTTCCCCAGGTCTCCTGATAAAAATGGTGCCTCACTTGTGTGGAAGACCCAAGTAGCCGCGACAGGCAAGGGCCCAAAACGTAGTGTGGCGACTTCAAAATTGCCTATGTCAAAAACACCTGCTTTTGCAAGGGGGGTCACCTGGGTTTTTGGCCCCGTGCTCGACGGCCATCTAGGGAAACCTACAAAAACCACACATTTCTGAAAAGTAGACACTCGGGGGCTTCCAAGGAGGTATGGCTTGTGTGGATCCCCCAACGTTCCCTTACCCAGAATACCTTGCAAACCTCAATTTTAGCTGGAAAAAATCAGTTTTTTCACACATTTTTGTGTGGGAAAGCGTGGCATCATTGGGCTCACACAAATTTCCTAACACCCAGCGTTTCCCCAGGTCTCCCGATAAAAATGGTGCCTCACTTGTTTGGAAGACCCAAGTAGCCGCGACAGGCAAGGGCCCAAAACGTAGTGTGGCGACTTCAAAATTGCCTATTTCAAAAACACCTGCTTTTGCAAGGGGGGGTCATCGGGGTTTTTGGCCCCGTGCTCAACGGCCGTCTAGGGAAACCTATCAAACCCACACATTTCTGAAAAGTAGACACCCGTAGGCTTCCAAGGAGGAATGGCTTGCGTGGATCCCCCAACGTTTCCTTACCCAGAATCCCCTGTAAACCTAAATTTTATCTGTAAAAAATCTGTTTTTTCACACATTTTTGTGTGGGAAAGCGTGGCATCACTGGGCTCACACAAATTTCCTACCACCCAGCGTTCCCCCAGGTCTCCGGGTAAAAATGGTGCCTCACTTGTGTGGGAGGCCCAAGTACCCGCGACAGGCAAAGGCCAAAAACGTAGTGTGACGACTTCAAAATTGCCTATGTCAAAACCACCTGCTTTTGCAAGGGGGGTCACATGGGTTTTTGGCCCCGTGCTCGAAGGCCATCTAGGGAAACCTATCGAACCCACACATTTCTGAAAAGTAGACACCTGGGGGCTTCCAAGGAGGTATGGCTTGCGTGGATCCCCCAACGTTACCTTACCCAGAATACCTTGCAAACCTCCATTTTGGCTGTAAAATCAGTTTTTTCACACATTTTGTGTGGGAAAGCGTGGCATCACTGGGCTCACACACATTTCCTACCACCTAGCCTTCCCCCAGGTCTCCTGATAAAAATGGTGCCTCACTTGTGTGGGAGGCCCAAGTACCCGCCACAGGCAAAGGCTTTCTCACCACCTATCACACTGTCATGATTACCCTTACCGCATTTACCCCTGTACTCAGTTGTGTCTCTTCCCAGCGTCTTACTATTCCTCTCGCACTCCTCTTAAAGTGCGCGCACCGGAAGTATTTTCCCATGTGACATTGCTTGTTTTTTTTCTTTTTTAATGTGTCTGTACAGGTTCCTGTGGATCTTGACGGAACCCCTGGAGGCGGAAGTTCTACCGATCTCTAAGAAAAGGCCACACCAAGACAAGCACGCACGTCCTGTAATTATGAAATAGGACGGCGTACCATTTGATTTTAAACAGACTATTCTGCCAGAGACGACACGAGGCATTGTTAAGAGCGTAGCCAGACACCAATACGGGAAGGAGGCACTAGGAAATTCATCCAGTTAGATTCCTCCCGGCTCATCTAACAAATACAGATCAAAGTCGAGACTATCTATCAAGTACAGAATATTTACTTCCGCTCTTGCAAAAGAGGATAAAAAAGAGGGAAGAAACCCGTTTTTATTATAAGGGAGAAAGATATATAATCCCTTCAGTGACAGAATATTCGTATGTCTTGAAAAAGATGGTGTGACAAGCAATAACCATCAAAACGCCTCGACGCAATCCAGAATTCTGACACAATTGTGGGAATACAAATTGTATAGTCTTTTTGTCTGTTTCAATTATGCAGGTCATAATTAATGTTTGTTAGATTTTCCTTTAAGAGATTACCATGAGGTTTTTTATGTAATTTTTAACTAATTGTATTGTGTTTTCATATAATTGACGAATACGTGTTTTTAAGTACATGACACCACTTATGTATTTTTAATGAATAAAATGTGTTCTTTTTTAAATACCAAAGGCGTGTAAGTTTGGAAATTTAGTACATTGTTATTAGTGCATGTTATTATAGAATCAAGGAGATCATACAGTTTTCTGGTACTATTACCTAATTTCCCTTGATTGTATTAAGGGGTACCTCTCTTTCTCTTACAAAGGTTCCTGGCTAAAACAGTGAAGTGCTGGGTTTGGCCAAAACAACTTGTTGGTTCCACAAGAACTTTAAGGATCCTATTGTGCGACCACTTCTCATTTAGTGATAAGCACCTTTCACCAAATTGATTTTACTCTTTGTCATGCCTTGGCAATATTATACTATTACCTAACTCTCTATTCACAACAACTTGATTTGAAGTGTATTAACTAGTGCTGGGCAGTTCCCACCTCAGAAAATTTCACAGAGAGAGAGATCTGCCCACATTAAAGACTATCATTCAGGTTTTATGTGAGCTTGGAAGAAGGAACTTGCAGTCCAGTGTGGATCCTGAAGGTACTTAACCCTTTCGATGCTCATGACGAGCTCAGCTCGTCATGAGGCACGGTTGAGCTGTGCTTATGACGAGCTGAGCTCGTCATGAAACTATAGTATTCAAGCAAGTTCAGCACAGGAGGGGAAAAGTCACTGCAGCCAAGGTGTTAAGTAGAGGTGGCTCTTACGTGGCCTAGTGGCTGTAGCCACCCATTTTGAAACTGGAGAATAAGGTTCAAAGCCCCGCCTGGGTTTAACATCCTGTGATTCTTGGCAAATCACTTTGCCACTTCCTGCCGAAAGAAAGTGTTTAATGTCTGGTTGTCATGCAAAGCGCTCTAACGTCCTAGGGCCAAGATCGTGCTATATAAAACTGCAAAAAATTGATATTTCACAATCTCTGCTCAAGTCCATATATGCCACATCATCCCGGGTAGAGTTGGAAAAAAATAAACATAGTTTCTGAAAATATATAACCACGAACACTGCTAGCTAAAGGCTTCTCAGTCATGCAGTTGACCAACATTTTCCTTATCATCCAGTTCCTCCAAAAAGTTTGCTTTAATGGGATGACTATGCCGTTTTGTAAGGAAATGCCTTTTTGCATAATCACCGCCAAACTTTTGCTGATGCTGTTTTTTTTTAACTCTGAGAGTGCACTGAGGTCTTCTAGCCAGACCTCAGTGCTAGTGATATGACCCTTAAAAGTATATTTGTGACTGGCCTATACCCAATTGCCATAACTTAAATTGGGTATAAGTCCCTACTATATGGCAGAAGGGACACCCAGGGCCTGTATCTCTCCTGGACTGCAGCACTCATTGTGCAACCTTGAGTGTGACAAAGGAAAACATGCCTCCAAGCCTGCCATTGCAGACTGATAGGGCAGTTTTAAACTGCTAACTCCAGCCTGACGTTTAAACTAATGACAAAGCCCAATCCTCCTTTTTTTATTATTTATGTCACCCCTACATTAGTTCTATTGAATCTAAAAGCAGGGTATTAAAAAGTAGGATGTGCATTTTTATATGTCTTAACAGTAAAAAACCCAACAGGCTAGTAGCTCTTTTGACGGGTATAGGGATCCATACTGACAACTCAGCTGTGCTAACTTCTGAATGGGACTGCCAAATCTGGTACTTCAAGCTATCAAAATACTTCTTACATTAAACCCTACTTGATACCCAAGTGAATTTAATGTAACTTTTAATTAAAAGCAACTTTTAGAAAATTGCCCTCTGTTGCCCATCCTTTCTAGTGGCCATTTGCAGATGTTGGCCACAAGGCAGCCTTCCACCCTCCTAAGGAGAGGTGTGAACGACTCCCAGGAAAGGACACAATAAAGGGCTGCCATTGGAAGAGGTTTTACCTCTCTGGCAGGAAACCACACTGGATGTGAGCCCAAAAGGCAGACTTCAAAGGGTAAGCCACCAGATGGTGGACACGCACAAGAGGGGCTGCAGCCTTGTCTTGGTACAGAGGTTGGTGTCGGGGACTGAAAGGGGAAAACAGTTGCCTAACTGGTTTTGCTGTAGGCGTGTAGCCCTCGGTAGCCACACCTCTAGGGTGGGCTTCTAAGCTCCATACACCAAGATAGAGGTTCTGCTATCTTGTGAGTGGGCAGAATATTGCATTCTGGTATAGCTTGAGCCCGCCCATCAGGCGGAGGGGACCTGGTAGCCCATTGGCTGGGAACCGCAACATCCCCAGAGGGCACTTTCTGCACATAAGTATAGCACCCCTGGCACCCAGATCTACTATCTCATCTGTACTGGAGAGAGGACTGAAGAAGGACTTCCCTACTGTTCCATGGAACTGGCAAAGAGAGGCTGCACCACAGAAGAACAGATGTATGACAGAACCACACATGCCTTTACAACGCTGTCATGACCACGCATGCGTCTTCACCACGTATGCTTTCGCCATAAAAGTTTTTACCACGCATATGCCTTTACCACGAAAAGGTAAGTATAAACCCTTTATATGTATACATGGTAAGTATTTTACAGGTAAGTATAAATCCTTTCTATGCATATATAGAGGGTTAATTCTTATCTGAAAAATACTTACATTTTCGTGGTAAAGGCAATTTTACAGGTAAGTAGAAACCCTATTTTATATATACACAGAGCCTCAGTCCTCAATGAACGTCGGGAACCAGGAACTGCACCAGTGCACGTCAGGGCAATGAGGGGCCCTGAATAAACAGTTCCACAGTCAAATGATCCAACTGCTCAAAAAACGTGCCATTTCCTCCAAAAGAAGTCTCATCCAATGGTTTTCAGTATAGATGGTTTATTAACAGCATTGCCGAATAATCCAATGTGTTTCAGCATATAACACGCCTTGGTTGCGGGTAGGAACGTTTTGTTGTCGCCACATTTTTAAACATTTTTTTCTCTCTGCGTGAAAGCATACAACAACATAGACAAGGTGGAAATATGGCTGGTTCAGTGATTCTGCCATTTTGGAACGACATTGGAATACATGTACAAGTATATATCAGTCCATCTGAAGTAAATTGAATAATATCAATATATTGGCATAAATAATTTGCTGTTTTGCACAAAGTTGATTGTATAAATACTGAGTATGTATGTCGCGTCTGTATACCGCCCCAGTGGCCAAATAAACAAAGCGGTGGCATAAAACTTGTACTAATCAATGTGTAAACAAAGAAACATAATTACGAACAATCCAACCCCATAGTAATATACTGTATCATTCTAATGCGCAAATAATAGTTGTACAGAGGTCACACCATTAATAATCTGAATAAGTAAATTTCCTCAATCTCCAAGCGAGAAAGAAAGGAAAACGAATAGATGAAAATCTTATTAGAGCATGCTGTACAAATAAATAGGCAGTTATATGCATAATTGCAGAACAGTGTACAGATTGTCATCAGCCCTCCTATTTGAACTGAAATGCTTCCCAATTCAACCCAAGTGGGCAATGTATTGGCAATATAGCAAAAAGACCACAATTGCCTACTATCTTAATGAGTTACTGATGAAAGCAGTTTAGTAATAATAACCATCATACACAAAAAGATGTTACCATTCTGTCTATGAATAATACTATATCTGTAAGTAAATCTTCAACTTCCCCGCAAGGGCGAGAGGGTCCAAAACCCACAACAGCTTTTACACTCTCTATATGTACAGATCTTCACATGTCACCACTCTGCTGGTCCTATGTGAAAATAGAAAAACACAGACGAAACAACCTAATAAAATCAGGTATCCTAGTTTCAGATTCAAAACATTTATTGGAAGGCCAATGGAAACCAACCATTAGTTGAAGATAGAAAGATGAAAAGAGGGAAGGCATGTGAGAGTGAAAACATGAGGGGCAGAAGAGCAGGACAGTAGGGTAACAAGGAAAAGGAAAGAAAAAGTAACAAAGTAAGAAGAGATGAAAGAAGAAGAGGAGAAAAACATAAGTAGCACATAGATGGGTCTTAAAATGAGAACGTGGAACATGATCCTAGGGGTCTGCAATAATTGTAGAAACAAAAGAGCTGGCTTAACTTGAATAAACCCAGCCTCCTTTAAAATGTGGATCAGAAATTTCGCCCTTAATGCCATGTAATGACCACAGAACATCAAAAAATGCATTGTGTTCTGTGTGGAAAAATTATCACAAGAACACGGCATTGCATTTTCAGGGGTACTCCAATTTGGGAAATATCCAAGGTTCAAATGAATCAAATTAAACCGGAATTGAGTTAGGAGGAACCGGTGATACGGTCGATTCACAATTTTTAAATACATTTCAGGTCCTTCTAGGGTAGATATAATGATGTTAGCCCTCACAGTAGGTTTTTTTAATTCCATTTGTTCTCTCTTCAGCCTTAGCATTTCTCCCATTGCACCCTTAATTAGTGCAATGTCCTTTGATGTTATCGACTCTGGTGAGGAAAAAAGCTCTGGCCTCCCTAACTTGACAAAGCTATTTTTGATATATGCCAACCACTGAATTTTATTATATCTATCTAGCTGTAAACAGTCTTTCAAAATGATGTGGTTTAGGGGAATTTCCTGGTTCAAACAGGTCTTCAACCATGCTAATAGGGGGGCCATTTTTATCATATCTGAGATAAAACCTACTCCAAGTTCAGTATGAGTTGTATATGACTGGGTAGACTGTGGCACAGAGAGAACAGCTCTCAAAAATGTGTTCTCTGTGATCTGTAAACAATCCGGGGAGCTATATCCCCAGATTGAACTACCATAGGTAGCCACTGCGAGGCATTTTGCTTTATAAATTTTCATTAGTGTTGCTATCGGCCTGGCCCCCAGTTTTTTCGAGAAACCCTGAAGAGCAGAAGAGGTTCTTGCCGGGGAAATGTTTCTGTTTTTTATCTGTGGTCCCCAGTTCCCTCTCTCATCGAAAGTAATCCCCAGATATGGGAAAGTGGGTACTCTACAAAGTTCTTCTTTTCCACAAGTAAAGGTTTTAGAGTACTTCTTCCTAGAGCACCTACCCATTATCATAATTTGGAACTTTTTAACATTTATTTTAAGGTCCAGGGAACCCATAAAGTTCTCAAATATGTCCAGAAGGTGTTGTAGACCGACCCCAGTCCGCGAAAGCAGGACAGCGTCATCCGAGTATAGGAGAACTGGAATACCGAGTTCTCCTACACGCGGAATGTCAAGGGAGGCATCCTTTAGTGCGGGTTCCAGGGCATTTATGTAAATCGTAAATAAGAGGGGAGCCAGGATGCACCCTTGCCTGACGCCCCTTTCTGAGTTAAAATGACTGGTACAGCGACCCTCCGAAGTGACCCTGACGGAAGCTAATAGCCCAGAATATAGGTCCGCCAGAAGATTGACTAAAGCCCTGTCAAGACCCATATCGAGTAGAATTTGCCACAACTTTGACCGGTTTACAAGGTCGAAAGCTGACGAGAGGTCCATGAACCCCAAGTACAAGGACCCCTGCTTGGCCTTGGTATATTTATCCACTAGCAGAGGCAGGTTAAGACCTTGATCTAGTGTGCTCCTCTTTGGTCTAAATCCATATTGGACATTTGATAGGACCCCTCTCTCGTTCACCCATTCATTCAATTTAAACAAAATGACCCGACCCAGTATTTTGACAGAAGAGTCTATTCGAGAGATGGGTCTGTAACAGGAGGGTCCTGCCTGTTACCCTCTTGTAAACTGGAATGATAATTGATTTTTTCCATGAGGCTGGTATATTGTCATGGGTTAGAACATTAAAAACGTTACACAAGATCTTTGACCAAAATTTTGGAGCACATTTAAAAACATCTGCAGGGACCCCATCAGGTCCTGGAGCCTTGTTTTTTCAGGGTCAGCCACTTCTGCAACCTCGAAGGTTACAGCAGGCCCCGCGACGATGAAAGTAGTATCCCCCATTAGAGAATCAATACTAGGGTCAGAGTATATTTTTTCAAAGCGTTTTATCCAGCCCTCATCTGGAATATTAGCCTCAAGTGGGGAATTCTCCTCACCCGAGAATAATGGTTGGTTTATAATTTTCCAGAATAATCCACAATTTTTTAGGGTATCTGGGTCAAGTAATTGGGCCCAAGCATCATCTTCCAACTCCTTTTTTCTTTCTAAGAATGCTTTTTTATACGCGATTCTTAAACTAGCTATTTGGGCTCGGTCTTTTGGAGTGGCCTTCAGGGCTCTAAGTAGTTCTCCGTATGCCTTCGAGCATATTTTATTAAACCACCTCTTGCCTTGAAGCGGCTTCTGTCTTGGACCGGCAAGTAGACTATGATTAATTTCAATACAGATATTATCAAAGGCAAGAACCACTTCTTTATTTTGCACCCGATTTGCTAGGCATATTGCCACTTCATCTTCGACTTTATTCAATAACTCTAGCAAAAAGGTTTCAGGGACTATATTTGTCCATTTTAGCCTACGTCCTTGATCTTTAACGGTCACATTTAGGCCACCTCTGTGTGTCACCGTTTTCATTGAAAATAAGTCAGTATGCATTATTTCCATGAACACCGGGTTATGGTCACTAAAGACCGAGACCTCAGTATTGTAAATTAAAACCTTACACAACAAAAAAGAAGACATAAAAATGTAGTCAATGATAGTACCATCATCTATTCCCTTAAATGTAGGGGACCTGCTTTTACCATCCCCGCAACCCGACTCGTATAAATTCCATCTAGCCAGGAGGTTTTCTAAATACTCTCCCCGTCTGGTATGTTCCAGATGGATAGATGAAGAATAAGGAGGGCCTTCTTCCTCAAAACTAACGCATGGTAGGGTGCAGGGGTGAATGTTAAAATCCCCAAGGAATAATATTTCAAAAGTATTCACGTTTACACTGTAAACTGACAAAAATGTATCCAGTACATCCAAATTATAACCGGTGCACTCATTTGCATTTGAATGATAAACATTTATGAATTAGATCTTGGCCTTATCCTGAGTAGAAAGTTCAACAATTAGACAGTTCTCACATCCTGAATTACACTGAGATAATGTACCTTTTATATCAAGTTTAAATAAACTTAGTAAGCCGCCCTTAGCTCTACCTGCGGCACTGCTGGTTGCTGGGATGCAAAAATGACTGTAACCATCCAAAGAAAAGCTATTAGACTGATCCCAAGTCTCTTGTAGGACAATAATGTCGAAAGTTTTTAAGGAATTAATCCACACATCATTTCCAGCTTTAGCCTTAATACCGGCAATATTCCAGGTTGCAATTCTGAAAGTAGGTGTTGGGGGCTGAGCTTTAGTCCTAGGTTCAATTGGGAGTTAATCATTTTCCTCCAGTGAGGATAAAGGGGTATAGCGATTGGATAATGGTAGGGCTTGGTCGAATTGATTGTACGGGCTAGCCAACTGATAACAGTAAGGATCCAATCTGTGTGGGGGTTGATATACATTTGGCGCAGAACAAGCAACTCCCCGTCTGTTTACGGAGACAGGAAACTTGGGCTGGTCATGTTGTGAAGACTGGGTATTAATAAGATGGTTATAGAAAAACCCAAGAGGCCGTGCGCATACAGTGTTATCCGCTATAGGTAAGGAAGCTGCTCTAAGTAGGACTGTTATACAGAACAAGGGAACCCAAAGGAATTTTAGACAGGGGCCTTGGGCAATTTCATGTTATAGAGAACAGTGGTCCCTATTCAGGGGGAATACAGTGTGATAGATAACCATACACTAGAATAGAATGTATGTATTTTGTCCAGCCGGACAAGAATTTATTTTCATAGTATTTTCCAAAAGTAGTATCAAATAAAACATTCAAATGACAAGTGGGCACAGCCGTGACCCACAGAACACAAGACAGAACAATGAACACAGAATTGGCCAAAAGGCAAGCCAAAATGGGTCTGTACACTTGTACTCAGTATAGACAGACACAAATTAATCATTTAACACCGTTGCACAATGTGTTATAGCTTGAGTCTGGTGCATAGGGTGTTTGGGTGTCGACGACGTTTCGATGCCAACATTAAATTTAGGGCATCATCTTCAGGACAAACAAATAATGCATTGCTGTCTTGATAATAATGTATCACACCTTTTTAACAATTCTAAGGTGGCAGAGAATCAACAGTTCACTATAGGCGCAAGGGCGCTCAGCATCTGGACTTTGGGGGTTGGTGGCACCAGCGGGATCAATTCTGTTTGCTTAATGGCAGAAAGTCCTGTTGGGTGCTGTGTGCCAGCTGTTGGAGAATGCACGATCGCATTACTTCAGTGAGTGTGGGCAGTATCGCCGCATCTGCTTCGGAGTTTCAATGGAGACTAATGTCCAGTCAGGTGAAGTCCGCTGTCTAACCTGATCAACAGAGACCACATTAGACAGCCTGTGGGTCTTTTTGCACTCAGCAATGCCTGTACATACAGTGGCCATCAGCTGTCTTCATTGAGCTGCAGTCGACAGGCTAAACAAGTTGTTCACGCTTCCTTTACCAAAATGGTAGTGGTAAAAAGGGAAGTGCTTGTCCACATTACAAGATTTCCACGAGTCAATTACCCACAGATTTGGTTGTGCATTGGTTTCCTGCTGAGTTTGCAGCAGGCAGCAAAGGCGGCTGACCGTCTCTCCCTTTTACACAATGGCATGCTGTTTCTCTCCATTTTCTATTCCACTCTTGATGGTTTTTGCCCGGAATTGCAGTTTAGCTCAACCCAGACTCCCCTGAGGTCTTTCAAAATTTTAAAGCTGCTGCTGAGGCCTTAGCCAGAGATGCATGGTAAGAGAAAGTATCTCTTTGCAAGGAGGGACATGTATTATTTATACCCTTATTTGGGAAAAGGTGGGGGTGAGGGGTGGGGAGCAGGGGATATGTAGCAGTACGACTTATAGAATACAAAAAACATGCTCCGATCTCAGTAAGATCATTCTGAGGGTTGAGAGTCTGCTGCAGTCATAAGCGTGCAACAGACCTGCAGGTCACAAGAGCAAATGCCAGTAGTAGCCTTTTGGGTTAACAGGGCAGTAGCGAACAACTCAATATAATATTTGTTTTTACACTGCTTTTTTATCACAAATATTTACCATTTAGGGAGCATATAAACACAGAAGTTTGTCCACAATTGCATGATTTTTGACCTGATAGAAACCAGGGTTAAATCCATTTGTCTAAATTCCTAGACTGATTTAGGATTTATTTACTTTTAGGTGAAAAAATTTGCTTATTCACTTTAGAAAATGTTTCAGGTATATGCCTTTACAGTCGACATATTATTGTAAGTAAACAATTCGCTTTAGCTCCCTATTGTGCCTTTCTTATTCTCCTTCCTGAATCTAGAACCCAGGAGCCTAGCAAACAGAATCACCTGTGACCATCAAATCAAATGAGATAATATTGAAATTGCAGGAAAACCACGTGCATTGCCAGTGCCCAATCTAATGTTTTTTGTTTGCCTTTTCTATTTGCCAAAAATTGCTGCAGACTTACTCCAAACCTTGATTGGAATAAACAGCCAGAGAACAGTGGTCACTATTAATAGTATCATTCAATATATATTTGTTTGCAAAAGTGAATATTTAGTTCCACAAGCTATGGCATATTTTGTTTCTCACAACGTGTTGGTAATTCCTTTGTGAATCCCTCACCTGCTGTCTTTTTCAGAATTTGTAAATGGCTAAGAAACATGGCATGCTCTGATTTGAGGTGAATAAACCTTGTCGGGGTTTCGTTTGATGAAGCTCACAGTGGGTCAAACAGTCTGCAGTGCACACGCCAATGTGTTTCAGGCAAGCACGCTGACGTGCATTTACAGTACACTTCTCCGAGAACACTGTCTCTCCAATTAGTCTAATCAGTTGTTGATAGAGCATGGGGCTTTGCAGTGGCCAGGATATGATTACATCTATGTTTTAGAATACCTTCAGCTCCATCGCAATTATTTTTAGGGAAAAAAATGAAAGTACTCCCGAGAATGGGCTTACATTCACCACCCGCCACGAAAGGTACCATAATGGAGAGCCGCGGCCAACAGTTAATAGGTAAAGGGAGCCGCAGGTTGGAAAAGTTTGGGAACCACTGGCTTAAGTGCATGTTGTGAAATTCAGGAACACCAACTTGTTTTCTAACCCTGAGATGTTCGGAATATCCATGGGGTCCCTTACATTACTTTCTGAAAGAAGCAAACTCTAACATTAAAGATATCATCCACTGAGCTTCAGAAAGGGTTTACAGGTAGAGTTGTGTATTTTCTTTAAGATGGCAAAAACAATATTGAACCTGTGAATGTAGAGAGAGATTTGGGAGAACCACTTGTTCTAGTTAAGGGATGTGCCCACAAAAAGCGAAAAACATGGCAGGAACTTGTTGATGTAAATAAGGGGAAGACACCTACATTAAATCTTAAAGACACTTTTGTGTCCTATAAAGATGAAGATATTGTTTAACATGGAAGTTGCATGGAGGAAGAAATGTTACATTTGAGCGAACAGTTTGAAAAAGTGCACAGAAGTATATCTGAAAAAATATATGGGCATAACAGTATCCATCTAATACATTCAAAGGAGGTTATTGGGGATGCCATTGAACTGTATCAGATGAAACAAGCTAAAAGAACTCCAATACTTGTCTGGAAAAATATTTATAGGCTCAATATTTTCCTCAACTATTTCAAACTGGACCAGGCATACGGTATGATGACCGCCCTGTGCAAATACCTACAGCAGCAGATTACAAGTCAACAAGATTATATTCTGAAGACCCTGGATTTCATATGTATTCCAGCTGTTGTTTGAAACAAGTTGCTTCTTTTCAGTTCTCTTTGGAAAAAAAGAAACAGTTTAAAACTGTTAGAAACACCTTCTTAAAAAAAGATCAGTAAACAGACATCTCAAAAGTACGCTTACAAAATGCTCCTAGCAATAGTGACAAAGTTTCTGACAAACCCTGAATTTTAACCTGCACTCCTCTGGGGTTAATTCATACTTATTGACAAGGGCCGCCTTTATAGTGGGATACCTCAACCTCTTCTTCTCTAGAGCCAGTACATTGTCTCTCCCATCACCACGAATATGACTCTAAAGGCACCTCTACAATCCTCCTAAGAGAGCCTCTGTTTCTCTACAGCTACTTCTAATACCAGAAATAACTTGTCTATATCAACCCCCTCCTTAAAGTCAGGCACCAATTCTCTGAATATATGAACTCTTTTTCCTGCACTGGACACATCAGTGGTGCTCCCACCATTCTTGCTAGACTCTCACAGCTATTTGGCCTTCAAGTGCACCTCCTTGGCACTCCAGCCAGCAAGACCCTTTTCTCTTCCAATGTTCTCTTATTCTCAGCTTGTCTCTCCTCTGCACCCAGCTGGACCAGCTGCAGCTCCAGGTCCACCTCAGCCTGTCTGTCTTGAAGTCCTAGGGGACTGGGTTTGGGAGGAGAGAGTACTTCTTGCACTGTTACCAATGGAGAAGTCTGTCTCAGAGGGATCCCCTTGCTCCTCTGGAGTCTTTACCCATTAATTTCTCCACTCCTCTCCCTCCTGAAACTCACTACCCTTTGGGGGTGTGATTCTGAGGTCAACTACAATCAGGGTTCTCCCTTTTCAAAAGTGCTGGAGTAGTCCCCTATAAACACTTCTTTTGGTGCAGGTTGCATTCAGCGGATGTCCTCCCAGGCTCTAAGGGCGAACTAGTATTTAAATTTGGATGTACACATTAGTAAATGGGTGTGTGAATGTTCTTAAGGGTGTGTGAGTGAGTGTGGCAATCACTGTCTGGCTATATAAGATATCGCAGCGTTCACACTTGCCACAGTTAGTCTTTCTGAATGCTAGAAGAGCTTCTGTTGTGCCGAGTCGTACGTCCACGATCCGTGACCCGTGACCCGTGACCCCTATCACGTGACGGTTGAGGAAGCCGCGAGGAAGCCGCGAGCGAGAGGGGAGGAGCTGCAAGGTGAAGCCCCAAGCGAGAGAAGTCAGGCTCGGGGCTCGGTCTAATTGAAGGGCATTGTCGTCATCCGGACCTCGCCCCCCTCGATCTGCGGAAGCCCCAGTGAGGGAAGGGGTGAAGCCGCGATCGAGAGGAGAGGAGCTGCAAGGTGAAGCCCCGAGCGAGAGAAGTCAGGCTCAGGGCTCGGTCTAATTGAAGGGCATTGTCGTCATCCGGACCTCGGCCCCCTCGATCTGCGGAAGCCCCAGTGAGGGAAGGGGTACCTCGACATCGGCGAGAGTTGCCGGGCATCTCCATAAGCCCATAACAACAGTGTAAGGCGCAGCAATAAGGCGCCAGGGGCCCCTGGCCCCAGAAGAAGTAAGGAGATGCAGGGGGTCCCGACAGTAATCTGCAAAGGGCACGGGCACGCGCAGGCGTACCTACAAATGGCACAACAGAGGTAAGTGGGGTGAAGGGTGTTTTGTATCCCCTCCCCCTTTCTATACCTTCTTTACTTTCCCTAATAACCGACCCCCCTAGCCCTGAGGACAGTATTAAGGACTAAGGGGCAGAGTCAGCAGAGAATTAAGGGCAGACTTAATTGCTAATCCCCTCGATGGCACCAAGGAAGAATAAAAGCGCGTTGGGACAGGCTAAGACTTCTAAAGCCCCCCCAATGGATGAAAATACTTTGGAGGGAAGCCCCAGTGACCAGGGACCAAAACCAAGGGCCAAACGCACTCTAAAGAGAAAGGAGAAAATCCTCAAGGAGTCATCGCAAATAGGAAGTAAGGGGGGCATAGCATCAAATTCCCTGAAAGACTTTGTGGGAAAACACTTTAAAAAGGTCTTCTCACCAGCTAAGCCCCCTGCGATGGACGTGGAGACAACCGGAGAGGAATCCTGGAAGGAAGGCACCTCTGTCATATTTGAGGAACATTTGGGGGACCCGGAAAACTTAATCAACCAATCTCTACAGTCCCTAAGTGTTCATAATGGTTCCATAATGCTAACCCGACTATCCTCGTCACCAAAACTGTCCTTGCTACTTGACTCAAAGGGATCAAATAGAGAAAATCAAGAACATGAAGAGGATAACAGCTCGGTCCGGAATGGAAACTCAAAGGGTCTTGAGGCGTATGAGGAGCACACAACAGGGTCCAGGGGAACTAAAGACTGTAACCAATCGCTACAGCTTAACCCAGAAATTTCAACAAACCCGGCCTCCTCAATGCTGGATCTGATTTTAATGTTGCAAAAAACACTCCAGGGAATTTTGGAAGTGACAATGTTAAATCATGACATCTTAAAAACTCAGAACTCGCACCTTTCAAAAATTCAGGGTGAACTACAAGGAATTAGAGGGCAAATGCCTTCAATGATAAGATCAGTTCCCGACCTTGAGCAAACATCAGCTACAGGGGGGGGGAGGTTGGGAATATAGAACCCACAGCCGTAAACCATGAAGTTTACATCTCAAAATGGCCTATGCTTGTAAAAAGAAGGGGCGAGTATAAGAGTCATACTCTATCAAGACAGGGGAGACCCACTAGAAAAAGAGTGCAGAGAAAGGGTAAAAGCAGAGTAGTGGGAAAAGTAAGAGAGTTGGAGGAATCGATAACCCTCATGGAACATGTGTTAAAATCAAAGTCCCCAAAAAATATGAGCGAGAGAGCGAGTAGAGTAAGAAAAGGAAGTATAGAGAACCTGGCAAGGAAGCAAGTAACAAAAGGCATGGGAAAGAGAGAAGAAAATAATAAGGGGAAGCAAAACAACGAGAATGCTATAGAAGTCAAAACTAACACACAACAACTTCATAGGGGGCCAAAATCAAAAGGTATGGAGCTAAGAGGAAACCAATGGCTGTATTTTGAGCAAGTAAAAATGGGAAGGGGCGGGAAAAAAATGAAGAAGAGCTCCTATTTAAATAGATCACTTCTTCTTAATTCATTCGCCCACTGCCCTAACTTGAAAGGGATCGGCACAAAAGATCTTCGCCAGGTGGGCTTTCAAGCAACGCCCGATGGAAAAGAGTTTACCAAGGTTCAAGTCTCCTCTGACTTGGTAAAAAACGCTATTGAGAGAGCAGAAAGTGAGATACTAAAAGCAGGGATTCGGTTAGTACCGATTAAAGAAATAGGGGCAGAAGAAAGGTTACCGCAAGGCAAAGCTTTTTTAAAGCACCATGCTGGGCTAGGTAAACGCCAAGTAAGATTGTTAGAAAGAGGTGCAGGGCTAAGCTCGGGAAACCTTAATATTATAATAAATAACTCTGCTCCTGAGGACTCTTGGAAGAATTGGAGCCTTAACACTAGCCCCCCAGGATCTTCCAAGCAGTACTTAGAGGACTCAAATAGGTACGGGCCCCTTAGCGATGTGGAATAGGTAACTGGGCAGCCATGTGGCCTAAAGGTAGTCTCCTGGAATATAAATGGGTTAGGAAATCAGATAAAACTTGAACGGTTAAAAGAACTAGCAAAAAATAATATGATTATTTGTATCCAGGAGACCTGGCTATGTGGTGAGCCCCCCATAGTGGAAGGGTTCCGTCAAGCTTACCGACCGGCTGTAAAATCTAGTTCAGGACGCCCGGCGGGGGGACTATTGACGCTAATATCTACAAAATTGGTGAAAAAGGTGTCCAAGCTCACTGTAACATGTAAATGGTTACTCTGCTGTAGAATAACCCTATCCGCTGCAGGTAACAAGTATGAAAATGTGTTGCTTTTCAATGTGTACATGCAATGGGGTACCCAAGTTGAATATGGAGTTGAAATGGGAAAATTTAAGAATGACTTAGATCTATTGTATGAAAAGTACGATTCAGATTTGATTTTGTTGGTAGGAGATTTTAATCATAAACTTAACCCTAAGCGGCTTGATCTCATGTATCTGGAAATTTTAGAATCAAACGATATAATGGAAGCAAAGTTCCCCGAAAGTTCATGCTCTTTGAATGATGTAAACTTGGGGAACTATCTGGCGACCAAGAGCCTTTTCTGTTTGAATGGTAGGTTCCCACAAGACCGCCCGGCTAAGAAAACTTTTAAACAAGGTTCACAATATTGCCCCATAGACTATGTGTTCATGCCAGCATGGAAATTCAATTTAATAAAGGGGTTCAGGGTCAACCATACAGAAGATAGCGACCACAACACCTTAGAATTGGTGCTGGCCTATCTTAACGAAACTGTCACCGAGAAGGTAATTATACAACAGATGGATTATCCTAGGCGAATCTCAACACGGCTAACTGAAGAATATATAGAAAAGTTAACCAGGCTCCAACAAAAGATACCCCTAGGATGTGCAGCTGGTTTAGACTTGGCCTGGTATGTTGATAAGATAAATCAAGTGGTACAAAGCATTAAGGTTAAACTTAGAACAGATGTATAGTCCAGCAAGAGCAGTCAAATCACACAGGTTAAGAAAGGCAATTGGTTTAATATGGAATGTCTAAATAAGAAAAGAGAAATAAGGAGGGAACAACGCAGTCTGCGTAAAAAATATGATAAGGCTAGAGCAGAAAGCCTCGCCAAATTAAAGAAAGATTATATAATGCTTCTTAATAGTACAAGAAGAGCTCATAAGGATACCTGTTAGGGGAACTTCTGGAGGCAATAGAATCCAAGAACATACGGCAGTTCTGGAAACTAGTCCGTTCAGTATCAGAGGCCTCAGCCGCTTCAATGATCTGTGTGGTAGAAGAGGGTGCTTGGGAGGTTTACCTGAAAGAACTATACCCAGCGGGGAGAGAAATTGAAGAGGAACTGCAGGGGAACTGGAGAGGTCAAGTAGACGATCTAAAACCTGACTTCTCAGTAGAAAATGTACTGAAGACGATAAAGACCCTTAACTTAACAAGAGCTGCTGGTCCAGACAACCTGCCAGCACTGATAATTAAGTCACGAACATCATGGTGGGCGGAATTTTTCTCTAACATGTTTTCAGTAATTCTAAAATCAGGAATAATACCTAGTACTTGGAAGGGTGCGATAATTAGGCCGATCCATAAAAAAGGGGACGTTAATGCACCAAAGAACTATAGATTAATTAATCTACTCGATATTGGAGAGAAATTTTTTGCTAAGATAATATTGGGTAGAATAAAGATTTGGGCAGAAGAGAGAGCAATTATCCCAGTGGAACAAGGTGGTTTTAAAGAAGGCCACTCTACAATAGATCACTGCTTCGCCCTATGGGCCCTGGCCCGGAAATCGATAGAACAAAATGGGAAGTTACATTGTTGTTTTGTCGATTTTAGGGCAGCGTTCGACTCTGTGGATCGAAATAAACTTTGGGAAGATATGTCAAAGTATGGATTACCGGTTGGCTTGTTGATGATCCTAAAAGAGCTTCACAGTGGAAACTGGGCCCAGGTAATTAGAGATATGCAGGGGGCACTAACTCACAAGATACTAGTAGGGAACGGACTTAGACAGGGGTGCGTCTTGGCACCCCTGTTATTTTCAATCTTTTTGGCAGATCTCCCCACTGCCCTTGAAGTAGAAAGAAGTGCAAGTCCAAAAATGAATGGCCATAAAGTCCCTTGCCTTCTTTATGCTGATGACTTAGTGATCATGGATCAAACTGAAATAGGACTTCAAAGGAAATTAACCGCTTTTAAACACTATTGTGATAGGAAAATACTGACTGTAAATAGGGAGAAAACTAAGGTTTTATGTTTTGGGAAGAGTAAGAAGAATTCCAATTGGTTTTTGGGTGATGACAAACTAGAGACAGTTAATGGATATAGATATTTAGGCCTCTGGTTTGACAGTGCACTAAAATGGCGCACCCATTTGGAGGCTCAAAAGGCAAAAGCATTCTCATCCACTTGTGGGCTAAAAAAGTTTAATAAAGAATATGGAGACATGACACACAAACCAATGATAAAGGCATTTGAAGCAATGATCCCCCCCCAAGTATTGTAAGGGGCAGAAGTGTTATACTTGAGCGGTAAACATACGTGGGATCAGGAAGAGGGAAACATTTTAAATATGTTATTGTCTTTACCAAATTGTACAATGGTTCAAGCAATCAGAATGGAACTAGGGCTGATTTCTTGGAGTGTACAATCTCAAATGGCCCTAGCAAGATTCTGGAAGCGCCAAGACCCAGGAGTGACACCTAAGGTCTCACAATGGTGTGGAGAGGAAATCCAGACAAGCAATCTTGGCTGGGCAAAGGAGGTGAGAAAGACTCTCCAGAAAGTATCAGGGCGTCTTAAATTGAGATCTGTCCATAGCACCCTGATAGGCCACTTTACAAAGAAAACACTTAGGGAACAAGGCCAGTCGCTATCAAGGGCACAGGACCTAAATTACATGCAGGAGAAAAAGTCAGTCCAGTGGTTAAAGATCTCATGGGTAAATGAAGGCTGGTTCCCTTATCTGGAAATATTGCCTAACCAAGGGTTACGACATGAAATATTAAGGACCCGGGTTGGGATCAACCCCTGGAAGATAGACGGGAAATTAAAATCTGTACTGATTGGCACAGAAGGTAATTGTAAGTGTGGGCGTGGTATAAGAAACGATATGTTGCACATTTTGCTTGATTGCACATTTGTACAGGATTTAAGGAAATTGTTTTTACGTCCTATATTCCTATCACATAAGACATTTACACGTGCCCATGCGATATGCTTACTAACAGATATGCATTCGCTAGAAATTGCAATCGCATTGGGCAAATTCCTGAAGGCCGTAAAAGATTTTGGTAGGGAGATATCGAAGGATGGGCACTGATTTTAAGTTCTTTTAAGCCTTTTATAAAGTTTAAATCTGTCTTTTTATTCTTCCAGATATGTGAAAACTTTGGTAAAATTTGGGTTTAATGAATTGTGTATCAGGAGGTGTTACCCTCTTTTAACCTTCTCTTTTTTCTTTTTAACAAATATGAATTTTAACTATTTATGATGTAGGAATATTTTGTCTGCTCGTACTTTGTCCGATTCTGTTTGCATTTTGTTTGTATTGTTTAAAAGACTATGGTCTAAATAAAGAAGTTTCTCTCTCTCTCTCTCTCTCACTGTCTGGCTATATACGTGATGGGTACATAAGTGCTTTTTTGGGAGTGTAACTGGGTCTGTAAGTGCCTCCCTCTGTGTGTGTGCAAATTACATACTATTAAATTACATACTATGAGCAAATACCCATCTCTAATTTCAAACACATTACATTCATACTAGCTTAATAAAATTAATATACATTCAGTATATTTTTATTTAATATTCTCATCTAAGCAGCCTTCTATTTTCCCTTCTTGTACAGTCTAGAAGTTGCACATTTTCTTTCACCTTACATACACTCACTATTTTTTTCTAAATATACTTTTATGTACAACAACCTAATTAACATTTCTGTAAAAGCTCTTTGCTGTTCTATCAGTTTTATTTCTATGTCTGGAAAATCTGTTTTCATTTGAAATCTCCAGTCAGAACTCCTACAAAACACCTCCTCTCTCAGTAGAAAAGCAGATAAAATGGCTACCCCTCACCACGTGCTCTTACGTATGCTGCTCTAGTTAACAGATCACAGGCTTCTTTTCATCTTTCTTTTTTGTAATACCACTTCTAAATGGTCACTATTTCTTTAACACTTTCCATGTTTCCTGTGAAGAAGCCCAATTTGGTTGTTTTTTTCCATGAATGCGCAGATCCACTGTGTGAGAAGTTGGCCCGATATGCAGCGTTCGCTTTTCTAGCGACCGCTATGTATCGTTCCAAACGACCCTTATGATGATTGGTTGTAAGTCAACCTAAAGACCAGCTATCCTAGTAGCGTGGATACGAGCAGTCTAAGGCTAAAGACTCGAGAGGGCGTGTTAAGCCAGCTGTTTACCACACATGTACCCCTTGAACACCAAGTGAAAGGACACCACACAAGTGTTATGAAAATAAACAGGATATTTATTAAGAATCACAACAGCCCTGTACTCTTTATGAGGACAGGGTACTAAGCACAAACCAAATCTCTTAGGAAAATACTTCAAGTGCACAATTAAAACAAGTGTCCGGGGACACGGAAAGTTTAAGGTCTCGGGCGGACCCGATAAGGCAAGTCGGAAGCGAGGGACTCAGGACCCTAGAGTAAAGAGGCTATGCAGGCACCGAAATGCCGAGTTACCTAGCCACGAGGGCTGCGGCTGCACAAGTCTTACAGGCGTCGGGGTCTTCGCTGACGAGCCAGGAGCCGGAAGAAAAAGAGTTGCTGGCCGGCGACCAGTGATGAATAGTTCGTAGAGATCCAAGCCTGGATCAGAGATCGTTGATACCTGAAAGCAGAGGGGACCAAGTTCGTACTACTAGCCAGTAGTCAGAGGGTACCAGGAGGGCACCGGTTGGCCGTCACCTCGACCAGGCGAGTGGGCGACGCTAGGCTCTGCAGTCTCACGGACCAGGAGGCGTTGTCGGCGACCACAGTGGAGGTGCGAGCTGTCCCACGAAGGATGATGCTGTCGGCGTCGCTGGGCCCAGGATGGGGCAACAAGCCTTGGCAGATCTCAGGGCCACGTGGTGGGCCTAAGATGGCGTCTTGAGTGGACCAGGAGGGCCCGGGGTGCTTCTCGCAAAGATGGAAGCAAGGGCCAGTCTGGAGCAACCAGACCAGCAGTGTTGATTGTCGGATGTCGTCACAGAAGGGCACAAGCCAGCGGCTAGTGACCAGACAACGTGCTGAGCAGCGAGCAGAAGGGCCCCACGCAGATCGTGGAGATGCTGGGAGACTGCACTTCGGTGCTGGAGCGGCTCAGGGTCGGGGCTTCTCGGACCCCAGAGCACTCACCAGAGAATTGCTTCGATGGTCGTGCTGGTTAAGAGCGTGCAGGTTCTGATGATGGCCGGTCCCTCGAGGTCTCGTCGCACCCACAGATCACAGCTGAGCTGATGACGTGGGTAGAGGTCAGAGGTGCCAGGGAAGCCGGTTCTCGTCGAGCTGGGCCGTCGGATCCTTAAGGAAGGACTTGCAGCAAACCGCAGAGTTCTTAGATGGTGCCCGCTGATGCAGGGTGACTACTCCTTAGTCACAAGGGAGAAATCTTGAGAAGAGTCTTGAGTGTCCTTTCGTAGAAAGTAGTTCTTGATTCAAAGATGATCTAATTTGGAAGGGTCCCCGCTCCGGCCTTTATTCTAAAGAAAGGGGTGGGTACATGACTAGGTCCTGCCCTAAGGGTGGGACCCGGAAGGGGGGTAGTTACACCCCTCTCCCCTGCCGGACTTTCCCCAGGCCAGGGCTGGCGCCCCTGGAACTGGTTCTGACCGGCAGATGCGTAGTGAGCACCGGGGTGCCACTCCGCAGTCACCTTCTCGCAAAAGCCCTACCTACCCAGAATACACAAACCCTGTCTGGGACGGTGCGAACACCGCCCTCGACAGGAAACCCTTTGTCCAAGCGCTCCTCGCTGGAAGGACTCCCAGCAGCAGGAGGTCAGACTCGTGTCTGTGGTGGCAGCATCCATTTTGTGGAGCTGAGGCTTTAGTTAACTTTAACCGGGGTTCACAGTTACGTACATGTCGTGTCCCTCTAGAAGGGCGGAATGCTAACCTCGTCGCCAGAGTTGGTGAGAGGGCAGCATCCCGATTCGTATGACACCTTACTCGACATGTCTTGATAACGCGACACCGAAGTTACCGATGTGGTACGCGTTACCATGGAACAGCCATTGGGTCTTGGTTCCGCAAGCTGCAACCGGGCTCGGCTCGGGCCAGAGCCTAGTTCACACGAGCCCATGCACTCTGCCTTCAGGATTGTCAAGGCCTGCCATAGGAGTGACTGATAGGAACTCGGGTGTCCATTGTATGGTTAGATATAGGGCTACTATATCTAAAGCAAAGTGTGATTACACGACTTCGCCCCAGCTGTCATGCAGCCAGTTGTGTCAAATTTAGGAGGCCAGCCAGGGGTGGCATAATACATGCTGCAGCCCCTGGCGGCCCTGGGTACACCTATGCCCTGAGTTACAGGGTCTGATAAGGTGGCCCAGTACCAATTGGTAAATGCACCTAGGGTACATGTCGTAATTTAGAAAGAGAACAGCCAGGCTGTGGGTCTGATTAGCAGGCCCACAGCCAGAGAAAGTCGTAAACCAGTGAAACAAAAGCAAAAAATCTGGGTGATCATAGAATTGCAGACCCTACTCTCCTACATGACCCCCCCCCCAAACGTCGGAACAATAAGCTAACCTTGACCAGGTGAGTCTTCTTGTTCTAAGTGGAAATATCTGGAGAGCCCATCGGCATTGCCATGATCAGTACCAGGTCTATGTTCCACTGTAAAGTCCATCCCCTGTAGGGAAATGGACCACCTTAGCAGTTTGGGGTTTTCACCCTTCATCTGATTTAGCCACAAGAGGGGCTTATGGTCGGTCTGAATCTTGAAGTGAGTGCCAAACAAGTATGGCCTCAGCTTCTTCAGGGCCCAAACCACAGCAAAGGCCTCCCTCTCAATAGCTGACCAATTCTTCTCTCTAGGGGTCAGCCTTCTGCTTATAAAAGCAATGGGCTGGTCTTGACCATCAAAATTCAGTTGAGAAAGAACAGCTCCCACACCCAACTCAGAAGCATCTGTTTGGACAATGAATGGTTTGGAGTAGTCCGGACTCTTGAGGATAGGCGCCGTGCACATGGCCTGCTTTAGGTCATCGAATGCTTTTTGACAGCTCGCTGTCCACTGAACCTTTTTTGGCATTTTCTTGCTTGTCAGTTCGTTTAATGGTGTCACGATGGAACCATAGTTCCTGACAAACTTCCGGTAGTATCCAGTCAGGCCCAAGAAAGCTCGAACCTGAGTCTGGGTGGTTGGAGGAGCCCAGTCCCTGATTGACTGTATCTTGCTCTCCAGTGGCTGAACCTGGCCTCCACCTACAAGGTGGCCCAGGTATACAACCTGTGTCTGCCCTATCTGGCACTTGGTGGCCTTGATAGTGAGGCCTGCCGCTTGCAGAGCCTCTAACACTTTCCGCAGGTGGACCAGGTGATCCTCCCAGGTGGAGCTAAAGACAGCAATATCGTCAAGATACGCCGCACAGAAGTCATCCAGCCCAGTAAGGACTTGATTCACCAACCTTTGGAAGGTGGCAGGTGCATTTTTCAGACCAAAGGGCATCACCACGAACTGATAATGTCCACCAGGGGTCGAAAATGCGGTCTTAGGCTTGGCGTCCTCAGCTAACCTGATTTGCCAATACCCAGCTGTCAGGTCAAACGTACTTAAGTAGTTGGCCGAAGCCAATCTATCGATAAGCTCGTCTGCCCTTGGTATTGGGTGGGCGTCAGTCTTAGTGACTGCATTGAGACCCCTGTAGTCTACGCAGAACCTCATCTCTTTCTTACCGCCCTGGGTGTGAGGTTTCGGCACTAGAACTACGGGACTAGCCCAAGGGCTGTCCGAGGGTTCAATGACTCCCAGCTCCAACATTTTCTGCACTTCACTCTTGATGCAGTCTCTAACGTGATCAGGCTGCCGGTAGATTTTACTCTTAACGGGCAAGCTGTCACCAGTGTCGACCTCATGGGTGCACCAATTGGTCTGACTGGGGGTTAGAGAAAACATATGTCTGAACGACTGAAGAACCTGTTTACAGTCGCTCTGTTGATGTTCGGAGAGGCTGCCACAAAAGACAACACCATCTACCGATCCATCGTCAGGATTCTGAGTGAGCAGGTCGGGGAGAGGGTCACTCTCCTCTTCCTGTCCCTCATCTAGGGCCATGAGCAAACTCGTGTCCTTCCTGTCGACATATGCCTTGAGCCTGTTGACATGAAGCACCCTGTGGGGGCTCCGGGGAGTTCCCAGGTCGACCAGGTAGGTGACCTCTCCCTTTTTCTCCAGGATGGTGTAGGGCCCGGACCATTTGTCCTTGAGTGCTGCTGGGGCCACTGGCTCCAACACCCACACCTTCTGTCCGGGCTGATAAACAGTCAAGACAGCCTTTTGGTCATGCCAAGCATTTTGGAGTTCTTGGCTGGCCTTAATGTTTTCAGATGCCTTCTCCATGTATTCAGCCATCCGCGAGCGGAGGCCAAGCACATAGTCCATTATGTTGGCTGCAGGCTTTTTGAGAGGTCTCTCCCATCCTTCCTTCACCAAACACAGGGGTCCTCTTACAGGATGTCCGTACAAAAGTTCAAAAGGGCTGTAGCCAACCCCCTTCTGTGGGACTTCTCTGTAGGCGAACAAGAGGCAGGGGATCAGGACGTCCCATCTACGCCGAAGCTTTTCCGGTAGTCCATGAATCATCCCTTTCAGGGTCCTGTTGAATCTCTCAACAAGCCCATTGCATTGTGGATGATAGGGTGTAGTGAACTTGTAGTTGACACCACATTCCTTCCACATAGCAGTCAAGTAGCTCGACATAAAGTTTGCACCTCTGTCGGAGACGACCTCCTTAGGGAAGCCCACTCTGGAGAATACTCCAACTAGGGCTCTTGCCACAACAGGTGCTGTAGTGGTCCTAAGGGGAATAGCTTCAGGATACCTGGTGGCATGATCCACTACCACCAGTATAAACTTGTGCCCTGATGCTGTTGGTGGTTCCATGGGACCGACGATGTCGATCCCCACCCGTTCAAAGGGCACCCCCACCACAGGCATTGGTATAAGGGGGGCCTTTGTCGTGCCACCTGACTTACCACTGGCTTGGCAAGTGACACAGGAGCGGCAAAACTCCTTAGTATCTTCGTTCATGTGAGGCCAGTGAAAGTGCGAGACAAGCCTGTCCCACGTTTTCGTCTGGCCTAAGTGACCTGCTAAGGGAATCTCGTGGGCCAAGGTAAGTAGGAAACCTCGCTGAGACAAGGGTACAACCAGCCTCCTGGTCATGCCAGGCTTGGGGTCTCTTGACTCAGTGTACAGGAGTCCGTCTTCCCAGTATACCTTGTGGGTACCTGTGGCGTTCCCAGCAGCCTCAGCAGCAGCCTGCTGTCTGAGGGGTTCAAGAGAAGGGCAGTCTAACTGGTCCTTCCCCAGGTCTTCCCTTGAGGGTCCCCCTGAACCCAAGAATTCAACTTGATCAAGTTCGAACTCCCTAGGCTCAGTTTCCCTCAATTCTTGTAGGTCAGCCTCCTCTGAGACTTGATCCACGACCTGGGGCAAGGGGGAAGGCGCAGCCTTAACCCTACTGCTCTTTTTCTTGGGAGGTGTCTGGTCCGTTGTTCCAGGATCCAGCACCTGTTCAGTGGGGCATTTCCTGACCTGTGACCTGGTCACAGCGAACACATGTGCTGGCAAACCTAACATTTCCATGTGAGTCCGGTGCTCCACTTCTGACCATTGTGATGACTCCAAATCATTGCCCAACAAACAATCCACTGGGAGGTCTGGACTAACTACAACCTTCTTTTGGCCAGTTACCCCTCCCCAGGAGAAAGCTACAATTGCCATACTGTGATTGGTAGTGACATTGCTTGCATTGGTCACCAGGAATTCTGTACCTGGCATGATCTGTCCAGGGTCCACAAAGTTAGGCGTCACCATGGTGACGCTGGCACAAGTGTCCCTATAGGCCTGAGCCATCTTTCCATTTATGAAAGGCGTCTGTCTGTATTTGCCCAAAGTATTGGGACTTATGTCAGGGGACACGTCCGCGTCCCCTGTACTGACAAGGACAGCCTGAGTGAGTGTGCCAACTAAGTTGTCACGCCCCTCAGAACCCAGGGTTAACCCTACTAAACCCTTGGGAGGCGCACTACCACTGCTGACTGTACTAGGGGGCACAGGTGCCTTAGGGGCTGCAGTGGCAGGAGTCTGCCCTCCTCCTTTCTTGGTGCACTCACTAAACCAGTGAGATTTACTTTTGCAGTACTGGCACCATCTTTTGGATTGGCCTTCTTTCTTCTTTTGGGGAGCCTGACCCCCACCCTCTTTGGGTTGTTGGGGACCTGTCGAAGACTTCTGGTCATTTTGTTCCCCCTTAGAATCTTTACCCTTCTGGTCTGCTTTCTTCTGACCACCTTGATTCTGGCCCTGGTTCTGTTTAACTCTCGTGCGAACCCATCTGTCTGCCTTCTTTCCCAATTCTTGGGGAGAGGTCAGATCCGAGTCGACAAGATGCTGATGCAACAACTGGTTCTGACAATTGTTTAAAATTTGTTCTCTCATCATCAAATTATACAATCCTTTGTAATCAGTAACCTTACTGCCCAGCAACCAGCCCTCAAAAGCCTTAGTGGCACAATCGACAAAGTCAGACCAATCTTGAGACTGCGTTTTCTGGGTATCCCTGAACAGCACCCTGTACTGCTCAGTGGTTAGGCCAAACCCTTCAACGAGTGTATTCTTCAAGACGTGGTAATTATTGGCATCCTCTACCCTTGTGGTGAGGAGCTTGTCTCTTCCTTTACCCTCAAAGGAGAGCCACAAGATAGCTGCCCACTGACTCTGGGGAACACCTTGCACAGTGCAGGCCCTCTCCAAAGCAGTAATCCATTTGTGGATGTCGTCCCCTTGTTTAAAGGGGGGCACTATCTTACCAAGGTGTTTCGTATCAAAACTCCTTTCCCTATTACTAGGTACAATGCTGCCACCAGTGGGGACTACCCCACTTAACTGTTGCTCTCTAGCAAAGGCAAGCCTTTCTTTGGCCAGGGCAAGTTCTTCCCTTTCGATCCTCAGATTAGCTGCCCTTTCCTTAGCTTCGTACACTCTCCTCTGAGGGGACGTCATCCCTCTTTGAGAAGAGTTGTGAGAGCCATTGGTTTGAAGGGATCTGCCAGAGTCTCTCGACAGAGATCGGGCTCGTCCATTCCCAATGTTAAGCGGACCTGACAGTAGCGCTGGGGGTCCCCCAGTACCACTATCATGTTTGCTTAAGTTGGACCTGCTTTGTCTAACGACTTCTACCTGTCCCTTATCTGCCTCATCCCCAGAGAGATCCTCATCCTCATCCTCATCTTCCTCCACATTCTCATTCTCGGCTGCGAGGAGGATTAGGTCAGGGTCATCTCTGGTTCCCTCGAGGGGAGGCATGTCTCCTTCTGGATTAGAAGAGCTGGGACGGGTCTCAGCTTTTCTGGCATCATAAGTCTCCAAGAGACCAATCAGAAAGGACGTTGTGGGGTTAGACCCCTGCTTGATCTTCCTGGAGTGACACACTTGTCGTAACTCCTTGAAGCTCAGCACAGTATATCTCGAAGGGATGACCTGTGGAGGGTCAACTGACACAAGGGGAGACTCAGAGTTTCCTCCTTTGTCCGACATACTGTTTCTAGTGTGGTGTAAGTGATGCACCTACCTACACTATGTGTTTACCTACTGTTCCCTTGCTAAGAGTTGCAGCCAAGGTGTGCTAAGCCTTGAGGAGCTGCAACGGCTGGTTCAGTAGAACTCAGAGTATTCTAAGCTTTAGTTATATGTACTAACAGTACTTGTGTGATCTTTCAACAAGATATTCTTAGGATACGTGTGGTAAAACAACAGCAAGCTCAAATCCCAACCGCTGCTCACCAATGTGAGAAGTTGGCCCGATATGCAGCGTTCGCTATTCTAGCGACCGCTATGTATCGTTCCAAACGACCCTTATGATGATTGGTTGTAAGTCAACCTAAAGACCAGCTATCCTAGTAGCGTGGATACGAGCAGTCTAAGGCTAAAGACTCGAGAGGGCGTGTTAAGCCAGCTGTTTACCACACATGTACCCCTTGAACACCAAGTGAAAGGACACCACACAAGTGTTATGAAAATAAACAGGATATTTATTAAGAATCACAACAGCCCTGTACTCTTTATGAGGACAGGGTACTAAGCACAAACCAAATCTCTTAGGAAAATACTTCAAGCGCACAATTAAAACAAGTGTCCGGGGACACGGAAAGTTTAAGGTCTCGGGCGGACCCGATAAGGCAAGTCGGAAGCGAGGGACTCAGGACCCTAGAGTAAAGAGGCTATGCAGGCACCGAAATGCCGAGTTACCTAGCCACGAGGGCTGCGGCTGCACAAGTCTTACAGGCGTCGGGGTCTTCGCTGACGAGCCAGGAGCCGGAAGAAAAAGAGTTGCTGGCCGGCGACCAGTGATGAATAGTTCGTAGAGATCCAAGCCTGGATCAGAGATCGTTGATACCTGAAAGCAGAGGGGACCAAGTTCGTACTACTAGCCAGTAGTCAGAGGGTACCAGGAGGGCACCGGTTGGCCGTCACCTCGACCAGGCGAGTGGGCGACGCTAGGCTCTGCAGTCTCACGGACCAGGAGGCGTTGTCGGCGACCACGGTGGAGGTGCGAGCTGTCCCACGAAGGATGATGCTGTCGGCGTCGCTGGGCCCAGGATGGGGCAACAAGCCTTGGCAGATCTCAGGGCCGTCGGATCCTTGAGGAAGGACTTGCAGCAAACCGCAGAGTTCTTAGATGGTGCCCGCTGATGCAGGGTGACTACTCCTTAGTCACAAGGGAGAAATCTTGAGAAGAGTCTTGAGTGTCCTTTCGTAGAAAGTAGTTCTTGATTCAAAGATGATCTAATTTGGAAGGGTCCCCGCTCCGGCCTTTATTCTAAAGAAAGGGGTGGGTACATGACTAGGTCCTGCCCTAAGGGTGGGACCAGGAAGGGGGGTAGTTACACCCCTCTCCCCTGCCGGACTTTCCCCAGGCCAGGCCTGGCGCCCCTGGAACTGGTTCTGACCGGCAGATGCGTAGTGAGCACCGGGGTGCCACTCCGCAGTCACCTTCTCGCAAAAGCCCTACCTACCCAGAATACACAAACCCTGTCTGGGACGGTGCGAACACCGCCCTCGACAGGAAACCCTTTGTCCAAGCGCTCCTCGCTGGAAGGACTCCCAGCAGCAGGAGGTCAGACTCGTGTCTGTGGTGGCAGCATCCATTTTGTGGAGCTGAGGCTTTAGTTAACTTTAACCGGGGTTCACAGTTATGTACATGTCGTGTCCCTCTAGAAGGGCGGAATGCTAACCTCGTCGCCAGAGTTGGTGAGAGGGCAGCATCCCGATTCGTATGACACCTTACTCGACATGTCTTGATAACGCGACACCGAAGTTACCGATGTGGTACGCGTTACCATGGAACAGCCATTGGGTCTTGGTTCCGCAAGCTGCAACCGGGCTCGGCTCGGGCCAGAGCCTAGTTCACACGAGCCCATGCACTCTGCCTTCAGGATTGTCAAGGCCTGCCATAGGAGTGACTGATAGGAACTCGGGTGTCCATTGTATGGTTAGATATAGGGCTACTATATCTAAAGCAAAGTGTGATTACACGACTTCGCCCCAGCTGTCATGCAGCCAGTTGTGTCAAATTTAGGAGGCCAGCCAGGGGTGGCATAATACATGCTGCAGCCCCTGGCGGCCCTGGGTACACCTATGCCCTGAGTTACAGGGTCTGATAAGGTGGCCCAGTACCAATTGGTAAATGCACCTAGGGTACATGTCGTAATTTAGAAAGAGAACAGCCAGGCTGTGGGTCTGATTAGCAGGCCCACAGCCAGAGAAAGTCGTAAACCAGTGAAACAAAAGCAAAAAATCTGGGTGATCATAGGATTGCAGACCCTACTCTCCTACACACTGCAACGCTTAACTCGCCCCCCTCCCCACATGTAACTTTGCTGCGTGATTCACAGATTTACACAGGGGGCCGCGCTAAGCCCCGCAGATCTCGTGGGTTGGCATTTTACTGCCCACTAAACATGCTTTCACTTAATTTATAACTTACACATGGGACAGGAAAGCGCTCACCCTAAAAGTTCCCTTGCCCACCCGAAACCCTGAAAAAAACCCTTACCACCCAAATACCCCTACCCACCCTAAAAATACCCATACCTACCCTAAACCCTAAAAAATCCTTCCCCACTCAAATACCCTTACACATCCTAAACCCAAAAAATACCCTTGCCACCCAAAAATCCCTTGCCACCCAAATACCCTTACCCACCGTACACCCTAAAATATCCCTTGCCACTCATATACCCTTACCCCCCGTAACCCTAAAAATTCCCATTGACATCCAAATACCCTTACCAACTATAAATCCTAAAAAAAATACCCGTGCCACCCAAATTCCGATACCCATCATAAACCCTAAAACCACCATTGCCACCTAAATACCCCTGCCCACCCTGAACCCCAACATTTACCTCGCCACCCAAATACCCTACCCACCCTAAACCCTAAAAATACTGTTGCCACCCAAATGCCCTTACACATCCTAAATTCTAAAGCTTTGCCTGCCACCCAACTACCCTTACCCACCCTAAACCCTCAAAATACCCCTGCAACCCAATACTACTACCCACCCTAAACGCTAAAAACACCTTTGCCACCAAAATACCCCAACTCACCCTAAAACGCATATATATGTATATGTATAGTTTACAAGTTTCCAAGTTTATTTTATTTGATTCGGAACTCCGAAGAGATCCACAAAAAAGCAATGAATACAACAATACAAAACCATTTTTACAAGAAAAAGAAAGAAGCACATTACAAAGTCACAATTTCTGTACAAAAGGCCAATACGGGTTACAAGAATCAATAATACATACTATGCAAGAAGAAAAAGCCCCTCAATAAATATCTAAAAAACATTTTAAAAAGTTAAAAACATTAAAACAAAACATCTCGTTAGGAGGGTTATTTAGAGCATGTATGAAAGCATTAGCAGTAAGAATACTCAATTTCAAGCAGATGTGGCGTAACCATTTGCGACGGAAAAGGAGCAGGGAGGGACATATAAATATGACATGTGTCAGATCTTGTTTAGGGGAGTTTCAAAAATTGCAAGCTGCGGAAGTACCATACCACTTGGCCAAAAGTATATTTAAAGGCAAGAGATCTTGTCTTAACAGAAACCAGAATCGTCGGACACCATGGGATAGGTTCCAAGATATGTAGGGTTGCCTATATTTGATTACACAAGATGAGATAAATGGGGTGACTCCCTTCCTAGTTACAATATACTCCCTATCTAATTTGAAACTAAGTGCCCATGAGGCCCGTTTCAAAACTAGTTTTAATTGGCCCTGGGAGATTGAGAAAAGGGGGGACTCGTCTAATTCCAGAAGTGTCACTGCCCTTCTGAAATTATTTACAAGAAGGGAGAATTCATTAAAAGACCCCAATAGTTTGTCTTTCATTAGGCGTCTTAATGTCCCCACTTCCCCCTTGGCCAAACAGGCAACCCAACGCACCAGCCCCGCTAGGCCCTGGGCCCAACTACTGCGAGCTCCAAACTCCAGTCTGAAAGCGGCAGCTGAACATGAATTATTGGTAGTGGTTAGATTCCGGAAAATCTTCCCCTCTGCCAACTGCAAAAAACCCCATTGCCCCAAATCCACTATTTCAAGTCCATATAGTAAAGTGGACG
The DNA here is from genome assembly GCF_964263255.1 of Lissotriton vulgaris. Taxonomy (NCBI): domain Eukaryota; kingdom Metazoa; phylum Chordata; class Amphibia; order Caudata; family Salamandridae; genus Lissotriton; species Lissotriton vulgaris. Next base: position 544,913,805 of record NC_141699.1, on the reverse strand, counting down.
GGATCTTAGCACGAAATACCTCTAACAGGAAGGAGAAATGGCACCTCCCTGTGGCTGAATAAAGGGCTTGTAAACTTTTGCCCTAGGCCACTGCTTTCCGCATGTTGTTATCAATATGGGGTTTCTCACTGGAGTTATTAGTTATTACTTTCCCTAAGAAAACATAACTATTTACAACTTCCAACTTTAGTCCCCCGATTGTCCATCCAAATTTCACAGATTTAGGTTTTTTATTGCCAACAATACACATTATTTTGCTTTTAGAAATATTTATTTTGAGAAAGTGAGTTTCAGCAAATAAATGGAGGGCATGCAGGCGGTTGTTTAAGCCTTTAGGCGTTAGATCCAACAATAAAATATCATCAGCGTAGAGTAAACTAGAAATCGCGACACCTCCCAGCGTAGGAGCTATTCCTTCGCAGGCAGCCAGAGTCATAGGGAGATTCGAGATATATAAAGAAAAGAGAATAGGGGCTAACAAACAACCCTGCTTGAGACCATTAACGGAGTAAATGACCCTAGATAGCCCTCTTTCTCCCCCCAAAAGGACCTTACACCAAGTATCTGTGTGAAGTGCGCGCACCAGCTCTAACAAAATAAAAGGCATACCCAGCGCAGACAGCTTCCTCCATAGCAGCGGACGGTCTACCTTATCGAACGCTGTTGAGAAATCAATGAACGCTGCGTACACTTTCCCGCCACGGACCCTCACATATTTATCTGTAATTATCTGTAACGCCGTAAGATTATCAAGAGTACCATGACTCTTACGAAAGCCTGTCTGTTCAAGGGGCAGTATATTACTATTAACAACCCACTCATTTATTGAGTACAGCAGGCATTTGGAAAAGACCTTACCAATTGCATCAAGAAGGGCGATTAGGCGATAGTTTTGAGGAACATTCCTATCGCCCTTTTTGAACAGCGGCACCAAAATGCTACCCTTCCAAGATGGCAGAACTGTTTTGCTCATGAAGCAGTACCTAAATATCGGAAACAAAATCTTGCTTCAAGAACTGGGATCCTGTTTTAGGACCAAAACAGGGAGCTCATCTGGGCCCATTGCACCAGAGGAGCGTAATTCTATTATAGCCCGTTCGATAACCCTCTCAGAGGGAGGATCTATAAGGGAGCTATCTTCTTTACATTCCCCAGAGGCATTTAAACAGCCATTGCTCGCGTAAAGGTTAGAAATAAAACTAATCCAAATGGCTTCAGCAATGGGAATTGGAGAAGGAAAAGACCTTGTTCCGCAGCCCTCACTAATTAAGGACCAGAACAACCTTGCTTGCCCGCGCACTGCGGCCTCACGCAAGCTAACCCATATTGTGTCCTCTTTGTCCTTTTTTATTTTCATTTTGACCCTATGCCTCCTTCTTCTCAGAAGGGTTATTTTATTGTTTCTATCAAGGGATCTGCATAGATATTGTTCCCTAACTAGTTTATTTATTTCCCTATTGAGACACAAAATAGAACAAGGAGTTATTTTCCTCCTTTTTTGTCGAGAGGGTTTTCTAGCAACAGACGTTACCACCTTCAAAAAATCTTCAAAGAGGGATAAAGACGAGCTATCCTCATTTTGTAAAGCATTTAGTTTATTCTCTATAATAGGTTCTAGGCCCATAATGGCCGTGGAGTTCCAAAAGCAACGTCCAGTCTTGTTGGCAAAATTAACAGAATCACCGCTAAGGGTCCAAGAATCAGTGATAGGCGGATTTATCAACACTGATACCGATAACACATTATGATCACTCAGTGTAGTCTGCAAGATAGATAGGTCGTTTAGAATATAAAAACTATTCATATCTGTAACCACGTAATCTAAAATAGACCCACCATGAATGGATCTATGCGTACAATTAGCTGGAAAATCAGAGGAAAATCTTCCGTTTACTATAATCCCCTCCATCTCAACAAGTTCGTTTAAAAACTGTTTCCCTCTCTTGTTTGTTTTAATCTTATCCGGAAAAACGGCCCGGGGAATATGGAGAGATTCCTCTTTCAACTTGTTTCGGAAAAGTTCCAAACTTAAGTTTGAGACATGACAGTTGAAATCTCCCACTAATATTACATGGGGAACAGGAATTTTATCCATAATTTTCTTTGTATAGTCAAAAACCTGTTTTAGGATGATATCGAAACTAGCTTTCGGGGGGATATAGGAGTTAATAATTACTAAGGGTTTCAAGTTCTCAACATTGTCCGCACTAAACAATGTTACTGATTGAAACAGCTTACTTGAATCCAGGTGGTGAGAGAAATTCCACCTTATTTGATTTGAAAGTAAGCAAGCAATACCACCCTTAGCATGACCTCTCTTTTATGGTGATGCTCCCCCCTCTAGGCAAAAGTAATCTTTTACTACTGGCATTTTATCTACACGCCATGTTTCTTGTAAACAAATTACAGGGGCCTTCAATGAAGAAAGATACTGCAATTTCTCCGGGTCATTTTTTAAACCAGCAGCGTTCCATGAGATTATCTTCAATCCACTGCTAAAGGTGTGAAAATAATTTGGGATGACAAGTGGATTGACTGGTCAGGACACCCGGCAACCAATTCCATTGGCAGTTTTCCTCACCCATGATCCTATTAGTGACCACAGAGATAGGAATTCTATATGTCACTTGGCGGGTAATTTTAGTTAAACTTATCTTTAAATCCTCGAAGCCCTGGGCAAGCCCACTTGATCCAGATGAGAACGGGAAGGAATTTTTGACTACATTATCCTCTTTCCTATTTAATACAAATGGCATAACATCGATCCCTCTACATTGAAAGTTCTCAGCCTGATGGAGGATAAGATTTACAATTAATTTAGAATAGAATTTTGCCCTAATCTACATCCTATCCTCACCTTTCAAGATCGTTACCAGATCAATATCATTAGATTGTAATAATTTTAATCCCTCAAGCTCCCCGAAACATTTGAATAACATAGATCTATTTAATATTAGACCAGAATCAAATAAGGGGAAAAAATCCAATATGAGAGTATCGACCCCTTCTTTATTAGGGATTACGTTCGAGTTTCTTAACTCTCCGTCATCAACCAAGAAAGGTAGGGCCTCTGGGTTAAGAGGGGTTAGTGTAGAGGGTATAGCTATCTTCCTATATTCCACTGGTGCAGGAACCAACACCCTACCAGGAAATCCAATACAACTTCCAGGTGCAGATACCCCTCCCTCGGTCTCTGAGGGCTCCAAGGAAATAACTTCCTTTACTGGACAATTTTGTCCCAGAGCTATAGGATCAACCAAGTCAGCAGGCAATTTTATAGGAGAATTATTTTCAAAATCTTTTAAGCGGGAGTTCTCCAAACAGCCAAAGGCAACTCTTCTCTGTCTTTTTTGCTTGTGTCTACGGACAGGTTTCCTCTTTTTCCCTCTGGTAATTTTAGACTTTCCTTTTTTGTTTTCCTCCATTTTTTTTTTTTTAACATTTTATTTTTGTTGTTGCTATCACATGTTATACAGCGACGATCAATCGGTCCGTGGAGCAGCGTCAACATTCAGCTGCCCACGAGTAATAGAGCAACTTTTTTAATTTTACCCCCCCAACATATAACTTGCTACTTTAAGGGTTGTAGTGAGTGGTCTCGAACTGTAGTCTAGTACAGCGTTAGTGTGTTTACAGACGTCCCTCAGCCCTCAGCACAGTCTCTGATAACTTCATTCCTGCTTCCCGTTTCGTCCCCTATGACCCGGGGCCATGTTGAATATCTGGGCCCTCCTCCTCCCCCCTGCATCACTCCAGATCCTCCTCGTCCCCCGAGCTATCCCCCTCCTCCTCCTCAGGCAAAGGCTCACAAATGTCCCCCCTGTAAGTGTTCCACGGTGTCCAAATTTTGTTCCATTTACGTGGATTATGTCGCTGTCGATACACTGCCCTCTCTGTCACCATGAGCACGTCCATGTTCCTGCACCATTGTGCCAGCGTCGGTGCCTCCAGTGCCCCCCAGTTTTTCGCGATATCACGCTTTGCCAGCATTATGCCAATGACCACCCAGCCCTTTGCGGTCAATGATAAATCCGTCGGGCCCCACACATTTAGGAGACAAATTCTGGGGTCAGGCGTGAATGGGCTCTGGAGGGTTTGACTTATTGTGCGTGTGACACGCCTCCAGTATTCCTGTATAATTGGGCATGTCCATATAGTGTGGAACAGTGTACCCTCCCCTCCACATTCTCTCAAGCAATACGGGTGGTCAGCTCTGTGTATTTTGTATAATGTAGTGCGGGTGTAGTAGACCCTATGTAGTACTTTGAGTTGGACCAGCCGGAATCGGGTGGAAATGCCCGCCTCCCTGGGTGACGCCAGGGCTGCGTTCCAGTCCGCCTCATCCAGGTCTCCTATCTCATCCTCCCAGTGTTCCTTCAGCCTTGCAAGGGGATCCGGTAGGTTGTTCATCAGTTTGCGGTAGGTGAGGGAGGTTGCACTAGCCTCCATGTAATCCGTAAGCAATCGGTCCTCTAACGGGGCCGATTCCGGAAGCGTCACCCCTGGCTCCAACACCGACAAGAGCGCGTGCCTGATTTGTATGTACCTGTATGTTTCGGTCACTTCTAGGCTATACTGCTCCCTCAGGGTCGCAAAGGAGAGCACACCATCCCTTGTCCATAAGTCGCCCACCGTGGAGATCCCAATGGTATCCCATTGATCAAACCCTTTCGAACTGCGCAGGCTGCCGAGGGCCTTGGAGTCCCACAGTGGCGTGAGGTTAGTGATCACTCCCTCCCATGCCAGCCGCCTCTGCGCCTTGTGCCAGATGGCTACTGTGTGCTTGGTAGGCCCCTCTAACTTTCTCACTAGTCCTTTGTTGTAAAGTGGGGCCAGAAGGGTGGATGTGCCCAGCTGGTGCCTATCCGCCTCATACGCCGGGTCGTCGTGTGCCGCGTGGACCCATTGGTTAATCACCTTGAGGTGAGCGGCCCAGTAATACAATTCGAGGTTGGGGAGGGCTATTCCCCCACTGTACCAGTCCCTGGTCAATTTCAATTGTGCTACCCTCGCCGGTTTGTCACCCCACAGGAGGCCGGATAATTGTGCCGCCACGTGGCGGAAAAGTGATACGGGGACCATCGCCGGTGTGTTTTCCAGGACATAGAGGAAGCGGGGCAGCGCCATCATTTTGAAGAGCGCCGCTCTACCTAATAAGGTTAAGGGAAGATTTTTCCAGTGGCGCACATCTGCTTTCAGCCTGTCCAGCTGGGGTTTGAGATTCAGGTCCAGAAAGGTTGATTGGTCCCTCGTGATCCAGATCCCTAGGTATTTAAAGGAGATGTGTTCTACGAGCAATTGGCAATCCTCAGGCAACGCAGGCAGTTCACCCTTCACCATGAAGATTATGGACTTGGCCCAGTTAAGTTTGTATCCTGAGGCTGTACCGTGGGTTTCGCACAGTGCCAGTAGGACCGGGATGCTGTTCGAAAGGTCCATGAGGTAGACGAGCATGTCGTCGGCGTATAGGGAGACTCTATCTTCCCAACCGCCCCCCCCACTGTACGCCCTTCAGCAGCCGGGTGGTTCTAATAACTGTGGCCAATGGTTCCAACACTAGGGCGAACAGCAGTGGCGAGAGTGGGCACCCCTGCCTCGTACCCCGCGCCAGCGAGAACTCCCTTGATATGTGGCCATTTGCGGTCACCCTCGCCACGGGCTCTGTATACAGTAGTCTGACCCACGCTATAAACATCGGGCCAATTCCCATGTGTTCCAGAACCGCAAAGAGATAGCGCCACTCCACCATGTCAAACGCCATTTTGGCATCTAGTGACAGTACCGCTGCTGGTTCTTCCAGCCGCGGGGCTCGGGCCAGCACCCCGTGCAGTCGTCTTAGGTTCAGTGCCGTACTCCGGTGCGGCATGAATCCCGACTGGTCCGGGTGTATTAAATGCGTCAGGTGAGGCAGGAGCCTGGTAGCCAATAGTTTCGCCAGGATCTTGCTCTCAGCGTTAAGGAGGGAGATCGGGCGGTATGATCCGCAGTCCTCAGGGGGTTTGCCGGGCTTGGGAATCGCGACAATCGTGGCCGTACGTTGGTCAGGAGGCAGACGTCCCCGTTCCCGACACTCCTGGAACATATCAAGCAATGGCGTGGACAGCGTTTCGGACATCATTTTGTACCACTCTATCGGCACACCATTAGGACCTAGCGCTTTCCCCGGGTGGAGTGCCGTTATGGCAATCTGTATTTCCTCCGCCGTCAGGTCGGAGTCGAGCTCTTCACGCTGGTCGGGGGTGAGAGTGCGCGTCGGCACTCCTGTGAGCGAGCTCTCTGCCATCTCCCGTGTAACCTCATACTCAGGGGTATACACGGAGTGGAAGTGATTTGCCAGGAGTTCCACTATGCTTGCCGGACTAGAGTGTACTTCGCCATTAGAGTCTCTCAGCCGGAGTATGGCCCTCTGACCTCCCCGCGCTTTCTCCAACCATGCCAGGAGCCTCCCCGCTTTGTCGCCCACGTCATATACCCTACTCGTAGTTGCTGACATATGTTCCCTCACTCTGCGGCGCAGAAAGTCGGTGTGGTGCTGTTGGGCCAGTCGGAGCGCGTGCTGTGTGTCCCCAGTTGGGTTCCCTTCGTGGTCCTGTGTTGCCTTGTCAAGTTGACCCTCCAGATCTGTCAGTTCCTGACGCCGTGTGCGCTTGTGCTGCGCTATCACCGAGATCGCCTGCCCGCGGAGTACCGTTTTGTAGGCCTCCCATAGGACCGTAGGTGATTCTACTGAACCTTTATTCTCGTTGAGGTAGGACCGTGTAGTTCTTTTCAAGGCCTTGGCTATTTCAGGCTCCCCGAGGTACCCCGGGTATATAGGGAAGATACGCCCACGTGTCCGTTCCAGACTGGAGAGAGTCAGTGTCAGCGGGGAGTGGTCTGAGACCCCTCGCGGTCTAATCTGAGAGTCAGTGAAGGTGAGGAGGCCCCCCTCTAACGACATGAAGTGATCAATCCGCGACAGGCTGTCGTGTCTGCCGAGTAGTATGTGTATTGCCGGTCTATTGGGTGGAGTCGCCTCCAGATGTCCACTAAACCCTGTGCTTCCATGAAGTCCTGCAATTTGGAGTGTGCCGGTGTTTGTGCGCGCGTTGGGTATCGATCTAGGGAGTCCTGAACCACTGCGTTGAAATCCCCGCCCAATACAAGGGCCCCCTCCGGAAGGTCTAGTAGGAATTTGCCTAGGTCCGTGAATGCCACAGTGTGTAGTGCCGGTGGGATGTATACCGATACTATGTTAAGTGGGTTTCCCTCCCATTGTCCATGTACCGCTGCGAAGCGGCCCTGTGTGTCCATTTTCACTGATTGGAGTATAAACTTGGACGAGCGGTGAATTAGTATCCCGGTGCCCCGGGACCCCTTCGTGAACTCAGAGTGGGCCACCATATTATAGCCCTTCCTGTCTAGGGCCTTTGTGGCCGTGCCTGTGAGGTGTGTTTCTTGTATTAGGACCAGGGCAGGACTTAATCGTTTTATACTTTGCAGAACCAGCCCCCTCTTAATCTTGTCGCCCAGACCCCTCACGTTCCAGGACATGAGGCTCAACGGGGCTGCCCGCCCTACATCAGTGCCCTCCCCCATCGTGTACGTGTATGCGGACTAAGTCATGCGTATGGAGGACCAGGAGATCCGTGTGGTGACTCTGCGTGCAGCATCCTGACACTCTCGTTCTGTGTGCATGTGCCCCTGTGTAGCAATCTTGACCCTGTGTATAAACTAAAAACCATAGCCCCCTCCTACCCCCAACTCCCCCCTCCCTGCCCCCCTGCTCAACGGACTCACAACTGCCCGCCCCCCCAACTTAGCAGAGTGCTTGAACCCAACCCATAACATAGTACTTGCTCGCTGGGGTGAAGGATGCTCCGAAGTCGGCGGCCCCCTCCTTTGCCGCGGAGGCCCTCAGTCCAGTGTCCAAGGCGGCATTCTCGGGCCGCGGTATTTGCAGTTCAAATGGACAGTATCCGTGGATCACTGTTCTCCGTCGTCGCCCCCCTCTTGAGTTTCTGACAATGGCGAAAGTGTCTCCGCCTCGGCACCGTTCGATTGCAGGCCCTGCTGTGATCCTCCATTACGGTTTTTGGCTTGTCTGTTGGAGCGACGGGGGTGGCCTGTCGTCCGCCAACCCTCCAGCCATTCCTGTGCCACCTCCGGGGTGTCGAAAAACCAAGTCTTATTGTCGGCCACAATCCGAAGTTTTGCTGGGAAAAGCATTGAATAAGGGATCTCTCTGGCTCTCAGTTCTTTTTTGACCTCGAAAAAGGTTCTCCTTCTCCTCGCGACCTCCGCCGTGTAGTCCGGAAAAAATGCTAGCGTGGCGTTTTGAATCTTGACGGGGGGTGAGGTTCTCGCCGCCTGCAAGATGACATCCCGATCCCTAAAATTAAAGAGTCGTGCTATAATTGGCCTGGGGTTGGCACCCGTTTGTCGGCGCCCTCCAGGGACTCTGTGCGCCCTCTCCACTGTGAAAAAATTGGAGAGTCCCTTCGGTCGGAGGTGCTGTTTGATTAGGTTCTCCACATAGAGGTCCATTGACCTCGTGTCTTCCGATTCTGGCACACCTATTATACGGATGTTGTTCCGTCTCGAGCGTCCTTCCTGGTCGTCGAGCTTGTCTCTCAGCTCCCTGTTCTCTTTTGAAAAACGTTCCATATTAACCTGTAGCTCTGACACATCTTCCACCAAGGCTTTTGTTACGATGTCCATCGTGTTCACTTTCTCCGTCAGCTTGTGGAAGTCTGCCCTAATCAGCGTGATTTCGGCTGAGATTGACCCCACCGTGGCCTGTACCTGTGTGAGGGCCCGCATAACATCGTCCAGGGTAGCCTTCTTGCTCCCCGTCGCCTCCACTGTCTTGCTCGCCTGTGACCTGGCATCTGGCGGGGGGGTGACGGGTTTCTCATACGCGAAGCGGTCAAGGCGGGATTGCGTCGTGTTGGTCTTCGGCCCCTTGCCAGCCATTTTGCTCGTGGAGCCGTGCCCCTCACTCTCCTCCGGGGTAGCCCCTCGTCTCACCAGTTTCCCGGACTTACGCAGCGCGCTGTCCACCCTTTATCGTGATCCTCAGGGCTCCGGTATGGCACCTCAGGCTCACCTCCGGCCTGTACGTGGCGGCGTATGTCCCCCTGTTAGGTATATGCTAGGCCGCTGTGTTGCACTCTGCCCAACCGCGTGGTATCGACGGCCGCGGAGATGCCCCCTCAAGAGCTGTTGCGCCGATAGCGCTCCTGTTAATCTTCAGTCTGTTGCTGCAGTGTTTATCCCTCTCCCAGTCACCTCGGCCCCTGCCCGGGGGTGTTATTCCACGTAGTGTCTCAAAAGGGCCCCCTGTGCCCGCTTATAATTGTAATGCACTCCCACACAGGGAGGGGGGGGGGGGGGGGGGTTTGTGAGCCGTGTTGCGCTGTACCAGGCGGTGTTCTGCTGTGCCACGACGGTATCTACGCTTCCTCAGCGCTGCCTGCACCAGTTCAGTGTGTATTCTCTTGTCTGTACTCCCTGTCTCAGCTACAGGGGAGAGTGCGTCACGCTCAGTAGTATATTGGCCCTCGCGTCCTCTCGTGTGTGCAATATGCCCCCACACCGCTAGGGGGTGGGGGGGCCGCCGGAGCCGTGGGTCGCTGTTACGGGTGGCTAGGTGGCGCGTAGCGACGGTACCTGCTTCCCCTCCGCGATGTCAGCACCCGATCTGTTGTGCACGGGGACCCGGCCGGGTCCTCAAGATGGCGGGCACCGTTTCAGGTTCTTCCCCTCAGGGCACGTCCGTGCCTGATTCCTCCGGTCGTTTGATCCGCCTTCCGCCACTCCGCGCGGAGGCCCCCGGGGTTCCGTTCGGCGCTTTCGGTGCCTGGATAGTCCCGCAAGATGTCGGGGAGCCTCTCCCTCCACAGGCGTCGCGGGCGGGTGCTTCCGGCGGCCCTCCGCCCGGAGCGGCTCACTTCCTGCCGGCTCCTTCGTCCAGGTCAGTCTCCGGCTTGGGCTCCCTCCAGGGGCCGACTCGGGGCTAGTGATATCTCGGCTCCCCGGTCACGGATTTTCATTCCGCTTGGCCGTACCTCTGCCGCCCGGTCCTGGACCTCAGTACCTTCCCGCCTGGGACATAGATGTCTCGGATAATTAAACGGATTTCGTTGGAGGCCGCTTCAGCTGCGGAGCTCTCCCTCTAGGCTGCCACCATCGTCGGCTGCTGGCCACGCCCCCGTTTTCCTCCATTTTAATTTTTTCCTCGGGCAGGAAGATGGGAAAAAGTTCTTTATTTGTATTAGTACCATTCGATCCCTCAATTACCTCAAGCTCTTCAATTTTTAAATCATCATCAATGGCATAGTTGTTAGCTGATGGTAATGGAGTGGGGGACAGATCTACCTTTGCCCCAGATAAAACATTACCATCAGCAACCACTGATAATAATATATTTCCAACGTAGGGTTGAGGTTTAGGCGAATTCGCTACAACTAAAGGGGCCTTAGGAGAAGAAAGCGTAATAGGGCCTACTTGCGGAGCCAAACTACAACCCTTGTAGTTGTCCATTGTATGGTTAGATATAGGGCTACTATATCTAAAGCAAAGTGTGATTACACGACTTCGCCCCAGCTGTCATGCAGCCAGTTGTGTCAAATTTAGGAGGCCAGCCAGGGGTGGCATAATACATGCTGCAGCCCCTGGCGGCCCTGGGTACACCTATGCCCTGAGTTACAGGGTCTGATAAGGTGGCCCAGTACCAATTGGTAAATGCACCTAGGGTACATGTCGTAATTTAGAAAGAGAACAGCCAGGCTGTGGGTCTGATTAGCAGGCCCACAGCCAGAGAAAGTCGTAAACCAGTGAAACAAAAGCAAAAAATCTGGGTGATCATAGGATTGCAGACCCTACTCTCCTACACACTGCAACGCTTAACTCGCCCCCCTCCCCACATGTAACTTTGCTGCGTGATTCACAGATTTACACAGGGGGCCGCGCTAAGCCCCGCAGATCTCGTGGGTTGGCATTTTACTGCCCACTAAACATGCTTTCACTTAATTTATAACTTACACATGGGACAGGAAAGCGCTCACCCTAAAAGTTCCCGTGGCCACCCGAAACCCTGAAAAAAACCCTTACCACCCAAATACCCCTACCCACCCTAAAAATACCCATACCTACCCTAAACCCTAAAAAATCCTTCCCCACTCAAATACCCTTACACATCCTAAACCCAAAAAATACCCTTGCCACCCAAAAATCCCTTGCCACCCAAATACCCTTACCCACCGTACACCCTAAAATATCCCTTGCCACTCATATACCCTTACCCCCCGTAACCCTAAAAATTCCCATTGACATCCAAATACCCTTACCAACTATAAATCCTAAAAAAAATACCCGTGCCACCCAAATTCCGATACCCATCATAAACCCTAAAACCACCATTGCCACCTAAATACCCCTGCCCACCCTGAACCCCAACATTTACCTCGCCACCCAAATACCCTACCCACCCTAAACCCTAAAAATACTGTTGCCACCCAAATGCCCTTACACATCCTAAATTCTAAAGCTTTGCCTGCCACCCAACTACCCTTACCCACCCTAAACCCTCAAAATACCCCTGCAACCCAATACTACTACCCACCCTAAACGCTAAAAACACCTTTGCCACCAAAATACCCCAACTCACCCTAAAACGCATATATATGTATATGTATAGTTTACAAGTTTCCAAGTTTATTTTATTTGATTCGGAACTCCGAAGAGATCCACAAAAAAGCAATGAATACAACAATACAAAACCATTTTTACAAGAAAAAGAAAGAAGCACATTACAAAGTCACAATTTCTGTACAAAAGGCCAATACGGGTTACAAGAATCAATAATACATACTATGCAAGAAGAAAAAGCCCCTCAATAAATATCTAAAAAACATTTTAAAAAGTTAAAAACATTAAAACAAAACATCTCGTTAGGAGGGTTATTTAGAGCATGTATGAAAGCATTAGCAGTAAGAATACTCAATTTCAAGCAGATGTGGCGTAACCATTTGCGACGGAAAAGGAGCAGGGAGGGACATATAAATATGACATGTGTCAGATCTTGTTTAGGGGAGTTTCAAAAATTGCAAGCTGCGGAAGTACCATACCACTTGGCCAAAAGTATATTTAAAGGCAAGAGATCTTGTCTTAACAGAAACCAGAATCGTCGGACACCATGGGATAGGTTCCAAGATATGTAGGGTTGCCTATATTTGATTACACAAGATGAGATAAATGGGGTGACTCCCTTCCTAGTTACAATATACTCCCTATCTAATTTGAAACTAAGTGCCCATGAGGCCCGTTTCAAAACTAGTTTTAATTGGCCCTGGGAGATTGAGAAAAGGGGGGACTCGTCTAATTCCAGAAGTGTCACTGCCCTTCTGAAATTATTTACAAGAAGGGAGAATTCATTAAAAGACCCCAATAGTTTGTCTTTCATTAGGCGTCTTAATGTCCCCACTTCCCCCTTGGCCAAACAGGCAACCCAACGCACCAGCCCCGCTAGGCCCTGGGCCCAACTACTGCGAGCTCCAAACTCCAGTCTGAAAGCGGCAGCTGAACATGAATTATTGGTAGTGGTTAGATTCCGGAAAATCTTCCCCTCTGCCAACTGCAAAAAACCCCATTGCCCCAAATCCACTATTTCAAGTCCATATAGTAAAGTGGACGGGATCTTAGCACGAAATACCTCTAACAGGAAGGAGAAATGGCACCTCCCTGTGGCTGAATAAAGGGCTTGTAAACTTTTGCCCTAGGCCACTGCTTTCCGCATGTTGTTATCAATATGGGGTTTCTCACTGGAGTTATTAGTTATTACTTTCCCTAAGAAAACATAACTATTTACAACTTCCAACTTTAGTCCCCCGATTGTCCATCCAAATTTCACAGATTTAGGTTTTTTATTGCCAACAATACACATTATTTTGCTTTTAGAAATATTTATTTTGAGAAAGTGAGTTTCAGCAAATAAATGGAGGGCATGCAGGCGGTTGTTTAAGCCTTTAGGCGTTAGATCCAACAATAAAATATCATCAGCGTAGAGTAAACTAGAAATCGCGACACCTCCCAGCGTAGGAGCTATTCCTTCGCAGGCAGCCAGAGTCATAGGGAGATTCGAGATATATAAAGAAAAGAGAATAGGGGCTAACAAACAACCCTGCTTGAGACCATTAACGGAGTAAATGACCCTAGATAGCCCTCTTTCTCCCCCCAAAAGGACCTTACACCAAGTATCTGTGTGAAGTGCGTGCACCAGCTCTAACAAAATAAAAGGCATACCCAGCGCAGACAGCTTCCTCCATAGCAGCGGACGGTCTACCTTATCGAACGCTGTTGAGAAATCAATGAACGCTGCGTACACTTTCCCGCCACGGACCCTCACATATTTATCTGTAATTATCTGTAACGCCGTAAGATTATCAAGAGTACCATGACTCTTACGAAAGCCTGTCTGTTCAAGGGGCAGTATATTACTATTAACAACCCACTCATTTATTGAGTACAGCAGGCATTTGGAAAAGACCTTACCAATTGCATCAAGAAGGGCGATTAGGCGATAGTTTTGAGGAACATTCCTATCGCCCTTTTTGAACAGCGGCACCAAAATGCTACCCTTCCAAGATGGCAGAACTGTTTTGCTCATGAAGCAGTACCTAAATATCGGAAACAAAATCTTGCTTCAAGAACTGGGATCCTGTTTTAGGACCAAAACAAGGAGCTCATCTGGGCCCATTGCACCAGAGGAGCGTAATTCTATTATAGCCCGTTCGATAACCCTCTCAGAGGGAGGATCTATAAGGGAGCTATCTTCTTTACATTCCCCAGAGGCATTTAAACAGCCATTGCTCGCGTAAAGGTTAGAAATAAAACTAATCCAAATGGCTTCAGCAATGGGAATTGGAGAAGGAAAAGACCTTGTTCCGCAGCCCTCACTAATTAAGGACCAGAACAACCTTGCTTGCCCGCGCACTGCGGCCTCACGCAAGCTAACCCATATTGTGTCCTCTTTGTCCTTTTTTATTTTCATTTTGACCCTATGCCTCCTTCTTCTCAGAAGGGTTATTTTATTGTTTCTATCAAGGGATCTGCATAGATATTGTTCCCTAACTAGTTTATTTATTTCCCTATTGAGACACAAAATAGAACAAGGAGTTATTTTCCTCCTTTTTTGTCGAGAGGGTTTTCTAGCAACAGACGTTACCACCTTCAAAAAATCTTCAAAGAGGGATAAAGACGAGCTATCCTCATTTTGTAAAGCATTTAGTTTATTCTCTATAATAGGTTCTAGGCCCATAATGGCCGTGGAGTTCCAAAAGCAACGTCCAGTCTTGTTGGCAAAATTAACAGAATCACCGCTAAGGGTCCAAGAATCCGTGATAGGCGGATTTATCAACACTGATACCGATAACACATTATGATCACTCAGTGTAGTCTGCAAGATAGATAGGTCGTTTAGAATATAAAAACTATTCATATCTGTAACCACGTAATCTAAAATAGACCCACCATGAATGGATCTATGCGTACAATTAGCTGGAAAATCAGAGGAAAATCTTCCGTTTACTATAATCCCCTCCATCTCAACAAGTTCGTTTAAAAACTGTTTCCCTCTCTTGTTTGTTTTAATCTTATCCGGAAAAACGGCCCGGGGAATATGGAGAGATTCCTCTTTCAACTTGTTTCGGAAAAGTTCCAAACTTAAGTTTGAGACATGACAGTTGAAATCTCCCACTAATATTACATGGGGAACAGGAATTTTATCCATAATTTTCTTTGTATAGTCAAAAACCTGTTTTAGGATGATATCGAAACTAGCTTTCGGGGGGATATAGGAGTTAATAATTACTAAGGGTTTCAAGTTCTCAACATTGTCCGCACTAAACAATGTTACTGATTGAAACAGCTTACTTGAATCCAGGTGGTGAGAGAAATTCCACCTTATTTGATTTGAAAGTAAGCAAGCAATACCACCCTTAGCATGACCTCTCTTTTATGGTGATGCTCCCCCCTCTAGGCAAAAGTAATCTTTTACTACTGGCATTTTATCTACACGCCATGTTTCTTGTAAACAAATTACAGGGGCCTTCAATGAAGAAAGATACTGCAATTTCTCCGGGTCATTTTTTAAACCAGCAGCGTTCCATGAGATTATCTTCAATCCACTGCTAAAGGTGTGAAAATAATTTGGGATGACAAGTGGATTGACTGGTCAGGACACCCGGCAACCAATTCCATTGGCAGTTTTCCTCACCCATGATCCTATTAGTGACCACAGAGATAGGAATTCTATATGTCACTTGGCGGGTAATTTTAGTTAAACTTATCTTTAAATCCTCGAAGCCCTGGGCAAGCCCACTTGATCCAGATGAGAACGGGAAGGAATTTTTGACTACATTATCCTCTTTCCTATTTAATACAAATGGCATAACATCGATCCCTCTACATTGAAAGTTCTCAGCCTGATGGAGGATAAGATTTACAATTAATTTAGAATAGAATTTTGCCCTAATCTACATCCTATCCTCACCTTTCAAGATCGTTACCAGATCAATATCATTAGATTGTAATAATTTTAATCCCTCAAGCTCCCCGAAACATTTGAATAACATAGATCTATTTAATATTAGACCAGAATCAAATAAGGGGAAAAAATCCAATATGAGAGTATCGACCCCTTCTTTATTAGGGATTACGTTCGAGTTTCTTAACTCTCCGTCATCAACCAAGAAAGGTAGGGCCTCTGGGTTAAGAGGGGTTAGTGTAGAGGGTATAGCTATCTTCCTATATTCCACTGGTGCAGGAACCAACACCCTACCAGGAAATCCAATACAACTTCCAGGTGCAGATACCCCTCCCTCGGTCTCTGAGGGCTCCAAGGAAATAACTTCCTTTACTGGACAATTTTGTCCCAGAGCTATAGGATCAACCAAGTCAGCAGGCAATTTTATAGGAGAATTATTTTCAAAATCTTTTAAGCGGGAGTTCTCCAAACAGCCAAAGGCAACTCTTCTCTGTCTTTTTTGCTTGTGTCTACGGACAGGTTTCCTCTTTTTCCCTCTGGTAATTTTAGACTTTCCTTTTTTGTTTTCCTCCATTTTTTTTTTTTTAACATTTTATTTTTGTTGTTGCTATCACATGTTATACAGCGACGATCAATCGGTCCGTGGAGCAGCGTCAACATTCAGCTGCCCACGAGTAATAGAGCAACTTTTTTAATTTTACCCCCCCAACATATAACTTGCTACTTTAAGGGTTGTAGTGAGTGGTCTCGAACTGTAGTCTAGTACAGCGTTAGTGTGTTTACAGACGTCCCTCAGCCCTCAGCACAGTCTCTGATAACTTCATTCCTGCTTCCCGTTTCGTCCCCTATGACCCGGGGCCATGTTGAATATCTGGGCCCTCCTCCTCCCCCCTGCATCACTCCAGATCCTCCTCGTCCCCCGAGCTATCCCCCTCCTCCTCCTCAGGCAAAGGCTCACAAATGTCCCCCCTGTAAGTGTTCCACGGTGTCCAAATTTTGTTCCATTTACGTGGATTATGTCGCTGTCGATACACTGCCCTCTCTGTCACCATGAGCACGTCCATGTTCCTGCACCATTGTGCCAGCGTCGGTGCCTCCAGTGCCCCCCAGTTTTTCGCGATATCACGCTTTGCCAGCATTATGCCAATGACCACCCAGCCCTTTGCGGTCAATGATAAATCCGTCGGGCCCCACACATTTAGGAGACAAATTCTGGGGTCAGGCGTGAATGGGCTCTGGAGGGTTTGACTTATTGTGCGTGTGACACGCCTCCAGTATTCCTGTATAATTGGGCATGTCCATATAGTGTGGAACAGTGTACCCTCCCCTCCACATTCTCTCAAGCAATACGGGTGGTCAGCTCTGTGTATTTTGTATAATGTAGTGCGGGTGTAGTAGACCCTATGTAGTACTTTGAGTTGGACCAGCCGGAATCGGGTGGAAATGCCCGCCTCCCTGGGTGACGCCAGGGCTGCGTTCCAGTCCGCCTCATCCAGGTCTCCTATCTCATCCTCCCAGTGTTCCTTCAGCCTTGCAAGGGGATCCGGTAGGTTGTTCATCAGTTTGCGGTAGGTGAGGGAGGTTGCACTAGCCTCCATGTAATCCGTAAGCAATCGGTCCTCTAACGGGGCCGATTCCGGAAGCGTCACCCCTGGCTCCAACACCGACAAGAGCGCGTGCCTGATTTGTATGTACCTGTATGTTTCGGTCACTTCTAGGCTATACTGCTCCCTCAGGGTCGCAAAGGAGAGCACACCATCCCTTGTCCATAAGTCGCCCACCGTGGAGATCCCAATGGTATCCCATTGATCAAACCCTTTCGAACTGCGCAGGCTGCCGAGGGCCTTGGAGTCCCACAGTGGCGTGAGGTTAGTGATCACTCCCTCCCATGCCAGCCGCCTCTGCGCCTTGTGCCAGATGGCTACTGTGTGCTTGGTAGGCCCCTCTAACTTTCTCACTAGTCCTTTGTTGTAAAGTGGGGCCAGAAGGGTGGATGTGCCCAGCTGGTGCCTATCCGCCTCATACGCCGGGTCGTCGTGTGCCGCGTGGACCCATTGGTTAATCACCTTGAGGTGAGCGGCCCAGTAATACAATTCGAGGTTGGGGAGGGCTATTCCCCCACTGTACCAGTCCCTGGTCAATTTCAATTGTGCTACCCTCGCCGGTTTGTCACCCCACAGGAGGCCGGATAATTGTGCCGCCACGTGGCGGAAAAGTGATACGGGGACCATCGCCGGTGTGTTTTCCAGGACATAGAGGAAGCGGGGCAGCGCCATCATTTTGAAGAGCGCCGCTCTACCTAATAAGGTTAAGGGAAGATTTTTCCAGTGGCGCACATCTGCTTTCAGCCTGTCCAGCTGGGGTTTGAGATTCAGGTCCAGAAAGGTTGATTGGTCCCTCGTCATCCAGATCCCTAGGTATTTAAAGGAGATGTGTTCTACGAGCAATTGGCAATCCTCAGGCAACGCAGGCAGTTCACCCTTCACCATGAAGATTATGGACTTGGCCCAGTTAAGTTTGTATCCTGAGGCTGTACCGTGGGTTTCGCACAGTGCCAGTAGGACCGGGATGCTGTTCGAAAGGTCCATGAGGTAGACGAGCATGTCGTCGGCGTATAGGGAGACTCTATCTTCCCAACCGCCCCCCCACTGTACGCCCTTCAGCAGCCGGGTGGTTCTAATAACTGTGGCCAATGGTTCCAACACTAGGGCGAACAGCAGTGGCGAGAGTGGGCACCCCTGCCTCGTACCCCGCGCCAGCGAGAACTCCCTTGATATGTGGCCATTTGCGGTCACCCTCGCCACGGGCTCTGTATACAGTAGTCTGACCCACGCTATAAACATCGGGCCAATTCCCATGTGTTCCAGAACCGCAAAGAGATAGCGCCACTCCACCATGTCAAACGCCATTTTGGCATCTAGTGACAGTACCGCTGCTGGTTCTTCCAGCCGCGGGGCTCGGGCCAGCACCCCGTGCAGTCGTCTTAGGTTCAGTGCCGTACTCCGGTGCGGCATGAATCCCGACTGGTCCGGGTGTATTAAATGCGTCAGGTGAGGCAGGAGCCTGGTAGCCAATAGTTTCGCCAGGATCTTGCTCTCAGCGTTAAGGAGGGAGATCGGGCGGTATGATCCGCAGTCCTCAGGGGGTTTGCCGGGCTTGGGAATCGCGACAATCGTGGCCGTACGTTGGTCAGGAGGCAGACGTCCCCGTTCCCGACACTCCTGGAACATATCAAGCAATGGCGTGGACAGCGTTTCGGACATCATTTTGTACCACTCTATCGGCACACCATTAGGACCTAGCGCTTTCCCCGGGTGGAGTGCCGTTATGGCAATCTGTATTTCCTCCGCCGTCAGGTCGGAGTCGAGCTCTTCACGCTGGTCGGGGGTGAGAGTGCGCGTCGGCACTCCTGTGAGCGAGCTCTCTGCCATCTCCCGTGTAACCTCATACTCAGGGGTATACACGGAGTGGAAGTGATTTGCCAGGAGTTCCACTATGCTTGCCGGACTAGAGTGTACTTCGCCATTAGAGTCTCTCAGCCGGAGTATGGCCCTCTGACCTCCCCGCGCTTTCTCCAACCATGCCAGGAGCCTCCCCGCTTTGTCGCCCACGTCATATACCCTACTCGTAGTTGCTGACATATGTTCCCTCACTCTGCGGCGCAGAAAGTCGGTGTGGTGCTGTTGGGCCAGTCGGAGCGCGTGCTGTGTGTCCCCAGTTGGGTTCCCTTCGTGGTCCTGTGTTGCCTTGTCAAGTTGACCCTCCAGATCTGTCAGTTCCTGACGCCGTGTGCGCTTGTGCTGCGCTATCACCGAGATCGCCTGCCCGCGGAGTACCGTTTTGTAGGCCTCCCATAGGACCGTAGGTGATTCTACTGAACCTTTATTCTCGTTGAGGTAGGACCGTGTAGTTCTTTTCAAGGCCTTGGCTATTTCAGGCTCCCCGAGGTACCCCGGGTATATAGGGAAGATACGCCCACGTGTCCGTTCCAGACTGGAGAGAGTCAGTGTCAGCGGGGAGTGGTCTGAGACCCCTCGCGGTCTAATCTGAGAGTCAGTGAAGGTGAGGAGGCCCCCCTCTAACGACATGAAGTGATCAATCCGCGACAGGCTGTCGTGAACTGCCGAGTAGTATGTGTATTGCCGGTCTATTGGGTGGAGTCGCCTCCAGATGTCCACTAAACCCTGTGCTTCCATGAAGTCCTGCAATTTGGAGTGTGCCGGTGTTTGTGCGCGCGTTGGGTATCGATCTAGGGAGTCCTGAACCACTGCGTTGAAATCCCCGCCCAATACAAGGGCCCCCTCCGGAAGGTCTAGTAGGAATTTGCCTAGGTCCGTGAATGCCACAGTGTGTAGTGCCGGTGGGATGTATACCGATACTATGTTAAGTGGGTTTCCCTCCCATTGTCCATGTACCGCTGCGAAGCGGCCCTGTGTGTCCATTTTCACTGATTGGAGTATAAACTTGGACGAGCGGTGAATTAGTATCCCGGTGCCCCGGGACCCCTTCGTGAACTCAGAGTGGGCCACCATATTATAGCCCTTCCTGTCTAGGGCCTTTGTGGCCGTGCCTGTGAGGTGTGTTTCTTGTATTAGGACCAGGGCAGGACTTAATCGTTTTATACTTTGCAGAACCAGCCCCCTCTTAATCTTGTCGCCCAGACCCCTCACGTTCCAGGACATGAGGCTCAACGGGGCTGCCCGCCCTACATCAGTGCCCTCCCCCATCGTGTACGTGTATGCGGACTAAGTCATGCGTATGGAGGACCAGGAGATCCGTGTGGTGACTCTGCGTGCAGCATCCTGACACTCTCGTTCTGTGTGCATGTGCCCCTGTGTAGCAATCTTGACCCTGTGTACAAACTAAAAACCATAGCCCCCTCCTACCCCCAACTCCCCCCTCCCTGCCCCCCTGCTCAACGGACTCACAACTGCCCGCCCCCCCAACTTAGCAGAGTGCTTGAACCCAACCCATAACATAGTACTTGCTCGCTGGGGTGAAGGATGCTCCGAAGTCGGCGGCCCCCTCCTTTGCCGCGGAGGCCCTCAGTCCAGTGTCCAAGGCGGCATTCTCGGGCCGCGGTATTTGCAGTTCAAATGGACAGTATCCGTGGATCACTGTTCTCCGTCGTCGCCCCCCTCTTGAGTTTCTGACAATGGCGAAAGTGTCTCCGCCTCGGCACCGTTCGATTGCAGGCCCTGCTGTGATCCTCCATTACGGTTTTTGGCTTGTCTGTTGGAGCGACGGGGGTGGCCTGTCGTCCGCCAACCCTCCAGCCATTCCTGTGCCACCTCCGGGGTGTCGAAAAACCAAGTCTTATTGTCGGCCACAATCCGAAGTTTTGCTGGGAAAAGCATTGAATAAGGGATCTCTCTGGCTCTCAGTTCTTTTTTGACCTCGAAAAAGGTTCTCCTTCTCCTCGCGACCTCCGCCGTGTAGTCCGGAAAAAATGCTAGCGTGGCGTTTTGAATCTTGACGGGGGGTGAGGTTCTCGCCGCCTGCAAGATGACATCCCGATCCCTAAAATTAAAGAGTCGTGCTATAATTGGCCTGGGGTTGGCACCCGTTTGTCGGCGCCCTCCAGGGACTCTGTGCGCCCTCTCCACTGTGAAAAAATTGGAGAGTCCCTTCGGTCGGAGGTGCTGTTTGATTAGGTTCTCCACATAGAGGTCCATTGACCTCGTGTCTTCCGATTCTGGCACACCTATTATACGGATGTTGTTCCGTCTCGAGCGTCCTTCCTGGTCGTCGAGCTTGTCTCTCAGCTCCCTGTTCTCTTTTGAAAAACGTTCCATATTAACCTGTAGCTCTGACACATCTTCCACCAAGGCTTTTGTTACGATGTCCATCGTGTTCACTTTCTCCGTCAGCTTGTGGAAGTC
Source organism: Lissotriton vulgaris (assembly GCF_964263255.1). Taxonomy (NCBI): domain Eukaryota; kingdom Metazoa; phylum Chordata; class Amphibia; order Caudata; family Salamandridae; genus Lissotriton; species Lissotriton vulgaris. The sequence goes on along the minus strand of NC_141699.1, from coordinate 544,892,397 downwards.
TGCCCTAATCAGCGTGATTTCGGCTGAGATTGACCCCACCGTGGCCTGTACCTGTGTGAGGGCCCGCATAACATCGTCCAGGGTAGCCTTCTTGCTCCCCGTCGCCTCCACTGTCTTGCTCGCCTGTGACCTGGCATCTGGCGGGGGGGTGACGGGTTTCTCATACGCGAAGCGGTCAAGGCGGGATTGCGTCGTGTTGGTCTTCGGCCCCTTGCCAGCCATTTTGCTCGTGGAGCCGTGCCCCTCACTCTCCTCCGGGGTAGCCCCTCGTCTCACCAGTTTCCCGGACTTACGCAGCGCGCCGTCCACCCTTTATCGTGATCCTCAGGGCTCCGGTATGGCACCTCAGGCTCACCTCCGGCCTGTACGTGGCGGCGTATGTCCCCCTGTTAGGTATATGCTAGGCCGCTGTGTTGCACTCTGCCCAACCGCGTGGTATCGACGGCCGCGGAGATGCCCCCTCAAGAGCTGTTGCGCCGATAGCGCTCCTGTTAATCTTCAGTCTGTTGCTGCAGTGTTTATCCCTCTCCCAGTCACCTCGGCCCCTGCCCGGGGGTGTTATTCCACGTAGTGTCTCAAAAGGGCCCCCTGTGCCCGCTTATAATTGTAATGCGCTCCCACACAGGGAGGGGGGGGGGGGGGGGGGGGGGTTTGTGAGCCGTGTTGCGCTGTACCAGGCGGTGTTCTGCTGTGCCACGACGGTATCTACGCTTCCTCAGCGCTGCCTGCACCAGTTCAGTGTGTATTCTCTTGTCTGTACTCCCTGTCTCAGCTACAGGGGAGAGTGCGTCACGCTCAGTAGTATATTGGCCCTCGCGTCCTCTCGTGTGTGCAATATGCCCCCACACCGCTAGGGGGTGGGGGGGCCGCCGGAGCCGTGGGTCGCTGTTACGGGTGGCTAGGTGGCGCGTAGCGACGGTACCTGCTTCCCCTCCGCGATGTCAGCACCCGATCTGTTGTGCACGGGGACCCGGCCGGGTCCTCAAGATGGCGGGCACCGTTTCAGGTTCTTCCCCTCAGGGCACGTCCGTGCCTGATTCCTCCGGTCGTTTGATCCGCCTTCCGCCACTCCGCGCGGAGGCCCCCGGGGTTCCGTTCGGCGCTTTCGGTGCCTGGATAGTCCCGCAAGATGTCGGGGAGCCTCTCCCTCCACAGGCGTCGCGGGCGGGTGCTTCCGGCGGCCCTCCGCCCGGAGCGGCTCACTTCCTGCCGGCTCCTTCGTCCAGGTCAGTCTCCGGCTTGGGCTCCCTCCAGGGGCCGACTCGGGGCCAGTGATATCTCGGCTCCCCGGTCACGGATTTTCATTCCGCTTGGCCGTACCTCTGCCGCCCGGTCCTGGACCTCAGTACCTTCCCGCCTGGGACATAGATGTCTCGGATAATTAAACGGATTTCGTTGGAGGCCGCTTCAGCTGCGGAGCTCTCCCTCTAGGCTGCCACCATCGTCGGCTGCTGGCCACGCCCCCGTTTTCCTCCATTTTAATTTTTTCCTCGGGCAGGAAGATGGGAAAAAGTTCTTTATTTGTATTAGTACCATTCGATCCCTCAATTACCTCAAGCTCTTCAATTTTTAAATCATCATCAATGGCATAGTTGTTAGCTGATGGTAATGGAGTGGGGGACAGATCTACCTTTGCCCCAGATAAAACATTACCATCAGCAACCACTGATAATAATATATTTCCAACGTAGGGTTGAGGTTTAGGCGAATTCGCTACAACTAAAGGGGCCTTAGGAGAAGAAAGCGTAATAGGGCCTACTTGCGGAGCCAAACTACAACCCTTTTCAACATTTTTATTCACCAGGGCCGTCAAAATCTGTGTAACTGCCTCCAGTATACAATCCGAACTACCAACAAATCTACCCAGTAATGACAGAATGGAGGACAACAAATGTTCAAGAGCAATCATTGACTCAGAAATTGGTCTATCCTGCCGATCAGGTTTAATAAGCTCAATGCCGGATAACTCCAACTCGGGACTCTTAGAAAGATTAGACAAAGAATACATATCAGAAGACTTCATAGAGGGCGTACTGCTATATAACAACAACCCAGATGGACCTGAAACTAGTGGAGTTTTAGTGGAACCCACAGATTCAGAGAGGATGTCAGGGAGATACCTCTTACAGAGCTCCATATCAATATCTGGAAATGAAGGGTTTCCATCAGGAGTCGCCAAAACACCCCCTACAGAATTAGAAGTCAAAATGTGCCCCGTCGAAGCCATAGGGATAGGTTGAAGCGGGCTTACTACTATTAAAGAAGAAGCCCTGGGGGAGAAGGTGGGTTAGGAATATTCTCTGTAGGAGGATGTATATCAATAGAGTTAGAGTCGAGATGATCATCAACCACCGACAGGGGAGCAATTACACCTAGTGTATTTACCACACAGACATCTGCACATACAATTTTAATAGGAGAAGCGACCCCATTTGGCACCGGTATATTTAAGGGTTTTTCCTATAAGTCAAATAATTGACATTGTCCCTTAACAAGGGGTAGCTGTGCATTCTTATTTCGTAAAGGATTAGATTTAGTCTTACTACACGCTCTTCCCATGAGAATTCTCCCTGATCGTAACTTTTTGGCGGTCATATTTATATTCTCACTACACAAAATATAGAAAGGTAAACAGTAAATATAAATACAAAACACGTTAAAATTTAAAACACAAGGCTAAGGCAAAGTAATGCACCACAAAATTCAAAACGACGTATAATGGCTACAGAAAATAAATACTATCTAAGATCACGCATTACGTGTGTTAACAATGCAAAGTGCCACAATATTTAAAATAAAATAATCATAGTAAAATGAAAAGGAGTAGGCCTAGCCCGGCCTACTTCGGTCTCTGAGGGCTCAGAGGGCCCACCCTTTGCCCGGGCTTAGCCCGGCACCACCCGCGCGCGTCCCGCGATGCGCGGTACTGCAGCGCAATTTGGGCCAGGTGAGGGGGGCGCCATGCCACCACGGGGAGGTGCTCCAGGCCCAGATGGCTTGGAGGTGCTCCAGGCCCAGATGGCTTGTGGGCGAAGATGTTTCCAAGCCTCCCTGTCAGCCAACAAGCCCACAATAACGAGTGTTTCCCGCGAAGCGGGAAACACGAGCAGTTAAGCACAAGCGCTGCCAAATAGCGCTATGAAAAAAAACAGGAGCCTTATTCTTGCAGTTACGGCTGCACAACGAGAGTTCACCTCCTCAGCAAAACGACAGCCAGATCCAGATCAGCAACAAAGTTCTCCCTTAATCCCCTCTTAATCTCAAATCTCAAATCTCAAAAAAAGAAGGAAGGCTGTATTAGGATTCATACAGTGTTTTCCATGCGTGGTAACTCACAGTGTACACAACGTTAATTGAAGAACAGCGCTGCCATGTGCTTTCTTCAAGCATGATAGGCTCCCTCGGGATGCGCCTTCAAGAGCTGTAGGAAACAAATAGTGTTCCAAACACTACAGTGCAATGCGTCTTCCAGCCGTTACACAACTCGGCATCCAGCGCGGTAATGCGCTTTAATGTTAAGGCGTTTCCTCGCCGAAAATAGAGCGCGGATCCCAGCGCTGCAATGCCCTTTAGTTCCAAGGCGTCTCCCAACCGTTACACAGCTCAGCTTCCAGCGCGGTAATGCGCTATAATGTCAAAGCGCTTTCTTGCCGCAACAGAACGCGGCTTCCAGCGCGGCAATGCACTTTAGTTCCAAGGCGTCTCCTCGACCAGCACTTCAAACGCAGCACAACACTGCTCCTAGGCGCTCCAGGCAGTCCAACCGCCTCAATACCAATTACCATGGGACTGTCGGCACCTCAGGGCTTCGGAGCACCATGGGCACTATGGGGCGCACCTCGATGCCACCGGCGTCTTAGTCGTTTTTGAAGTGCCTCTGACTCTGCCTCTGCTTCAAGCGCTACCCGCCTCCGCCTCCACTACTGCAGAGCGGTATGGCGCGGCGCGTTACAGAGTGAATCAGACAACAATAGCTCTCGGCCCGTGCCCAACTCCCGCTTCTTCTATGATGCGGTACGGAGCGGTATGTCTCGGAGCTTCAGGGTGCATCAATGCCTGCAGCACGCCGACCGGTTAGGGCTCCCGGCTCCTCTACAACTCCCCCTCTCTGCAAACAGCTTCGCTCCACTCGACAGCTCAACAGCTCATATATATATATACAAAACCAGTCCAAACTCTCATTCAAAAGAAGGCGCTGACTCTGTGAATATGCTTCAAAGTAAGATTCCTTTATTCCTATACAACGACCCTGACGCGTTTCGACGGTATTCACCGCCTTGCTCACTACATCTGGTCTCACAATGCTGTCAACTATATACTTTCAAGGTTGACAAGTTGAAACTGGCTGGTTGTCATGGCAACTGTGTTACACCACATCAAACAACATAGAAGAGTTATCTCTTTGACTCACATCCTGTTGTTTTTCCCAACATAATGAATTGGATCAAAAGAGCAGAGATAAACAAAAGACATAAGCACCCAAGCATTGGTAATTGTTACTCTACAATTACACAATACACAGCAGAATTGTTGTATGACTTTGCGTGAATTAACGTGTTTATAATTTTGAAAGCTTGCAGGTGATGTCAAAAAACAATTGGGAAATAAATCTGTGTGAATGTGTGTCATCTGACAATCAAATCAATAATGCAGAGGATTAGATCGAGTTACACTAACCAATATGTTCCTTGTTAATGTGAAACGTGCGTGCGCATAGGAATGCCAGCAGTTTGAATTAGTTTCTCCCTGTGTGGGTTATGGACGTGCCTCGCAAGTTTTAGTAAACATCCCTGAATCCTGTCAGTGCTTATTTAGCTAGTACTGTGCTGGACCCTTTAGAAGAATATTTACCAAATTATACTTCAAGGGTTGTCCTAGCTGTTTAGTGAACAGGAGGTTGCTCAATCAAACCCAAGTGGTCTGACCTGACCTGGTCAGAGCCGGTCGCTCCACCCGCTGCGTGGCCCACCTGCGTGTGCCCAGTCCCCGTTGCCGCCGCCACTGCCACCACTGCCAGTAACTTTTGTTTGCTTTGCCTGTATTCTGTGATAGTATTCTGTTCTCTCCGTGCTTGTGCCTCTGACTGTTGCCCGTGATTATATTCTGCTCTCTCCGTGCCCCTGATTGTATTCTGCTCTCTCCGTGCCCTTGATTGTACTCTGCTCTCTCCGTGCCGTTGTGCCCCTGTTCCCCCCCTGGTTTCACTACTGTGCCTGATTGTAATTCTGCTCTCTCCGTGCTGTTGCCCCTGATTGTATTTTGCTCTCTCCGTGCTGTTGTGCCCCCTGTTCACTGTTGTGCCCTCGATTGGATTCCGGTCCTCTCCTCTCCGTGCTCCTGCTGACCCACCCCGCTCCCCGCCGCTGCTCCCCCGCGGCCCCACCCCGCTCCTTCAGCCTCTCCTCGCATCGCTCCCCTCCCCACTCGCCACCCCGCTCCCGCCTCCCAGCTGCTCCTCCCTCCCACTGAATACTTAGGTCGGGTCTGCGAGGCGGGGAACTGTGACTTGACCTGACCTGGTCAGTGCCGGTCGCTCCACCCGCCGCGTGGTCCACCTGCGTGTGCCCAGTCCCCGTTGCCGCCGCCACTGCCAGTAACTTTTGTTTGCTTTGCCTGTATTCTGTAATAGTATTCTGTTCTCTCCGTGCTTGTGCCCCTGACTGTTGCCTGTGATTATATTCTGCTCTCTCCGTGCCCCTGATTGTATTCTGCTCTCTCCGTGCTGTTGTGCCCCCTGTTCACTGTTGTGCCCTTGATTGGATTCCGGTCCTCTCCTCTCCGTGCTCCCGCTGACCCACCCCGCTCCCCGCTCCCTGCCGCTGCTCCCCCGCAGCCCCACCCCCGCTCCTTCAGCCTCTCCTCACATGGCACCCCTCCCCACTTGCCACCCCGCTCCCGCCTGCCAGCTGCTCCTCCCTCGCTCCATCCCCCCACTCCCCATTTATGGCAGAGCCCGCGCGTGCGCGCAGCGTTCACGCGCAGTGGGCGCGCCAAAGGTAAGCCCGTCTGCGCCCGTCCGCGCCTATATCGCGCCCCACACCAGACCCCCTGGCCCCCGCAGAGTCCATCCCACCCACCGGACGTACGACGCCGCCACCCTCAGAGCACTCAACACCGGACGCCTCCCCGGATGCCACCAAGCCACCCCAGGGTGCACCCACGGACCCTTCACCTGCCAAGCCTGCAAGATCACCTGCATCCGGACCCGCAACCCACCCGCATCCGCCAAGCCAAGCACCTACAGCAACCACCTGAAGTGCATCCTGCTCAACACCCGCTCCGTCCACAGACACGCCGTGGAACTATGGAACCTGCTCGACACCACATCCCCGGACGTCGCCTTCCTCACGGAGACCTGGATGAACGCCTTCTCATCGCCCGACATCGCCATAGCCATCCCGGACGGCTACAAGATCATCCGGAGGGACCGCGCCAACCAGACTGGAGGAGGCATCGCCATCGTCCACAAAAACACCATCTGCATCTCGTCCAACTCCGAAGACACCCTCACAGCCGTCGAACATCTTCACTTCCAGATACACACCGACCCCAAGACCACACTCAGAGGCACCCTCATCTACAGACCCCCAGGACCCCGCACACAATTCAGCGAAGACATCGCAGACTTCATCAGCCCACACGCCCTCCCCTCCGCCGACTACATCCTCCTAGGGGATCTCAACTTCCACCTGGAGAACAACAACAACAACAACACCACCACCCTACTGGACAACCTCGCTAACCTCGGACTCAAGCAACTAGTGAACACCCCCACCCACTACGCCGGACACACGCTTGACCCAGTCTTCACTTCCAGCAAGCACATCTCCTTCAGCCACTCAACCGGACTTCACTGGACAGACCACAGCTGCGTCCACTTCAGCTTCAGAAAGAACACAACTCACCACCTCCCGCAACAGGTCCCCCGCAGGAACTGGAACAAGATCACCACCGACCAGCTCACCGCGTCACTGAACCAGAACCCTCCCGCTAAATCAACGGACCCCAACCAAGTAGCCCACAACGTCGCACAATGGATCACCAACTGCGCCGACGACCATCGCACCCCTGAAAACCCATCCCAGCAGGCCTGGAAGCAAGAAAGCCCAGTGGTTCAACGACGACCTCAAGAACTCCAAGATGAACTGCCGCACCCCCGAGAAAGCCTGGCGAAAGAACCCAACCACAGACAACATGACCGCCCTCAAGCACGCCACCCGCAAACACCACCAGCTGATCCACACCACCAAGAAGACAGCATTCAAGGAACGATTAGACAACAATGCACACAACAGCAAGGATCTCTTCAGCATCGTCAAAGAGCTCTCCAACCCCAGCGCCGGAAACAACATCACTCCCTCACAAGACCTCTGCGACTCACTCGCCACATTCTTCCGCAACAAGATCGCAGACATACACAACAGCTTCGGCGAACAGTCCACGCACCCAACCACAGAACCAACGCCCCCACCACCACCCTCCGCGCCTGGACCCCAGTCAACACCGAAGACACCATCCGAACGATGAACACCATCCACTCCGGATCACCAACCGACCCATGCCCTCACCACGTCTTCAACAAGGCCGACTCCGCAATAGCACACCAATTCCGGGACATCATCAACTGCTTCTTCAACACCGCCACCTTCCGGAGAGCTGGAAGCACGCCGAACTCAGCGACCTCCTGAAGAAACCATCGGCAGACCCCACCGACCTCAAGAACTACCGCCCCATCTCGCTGCTCCCGTGTCCCGCCAAAGTCATCGAGAAGACCGTCAAAAGACAGCTGGCCGCCTTCCTCGAGACAAACGGATCCCTCGACCACTCACAGTCCGGCTTCCGAGCCAATCACAGCACCGAGACCGCCCTCATCGCAGCCACTGACGACATCCGAACCCTGCTCGACAACGGGGAAACAGCGGCCCTCATCCTCCTGGACCTCTCCGCAGCGTTCGATACTGTCTGCCACCGCACCCTAGTGCAGCGCCTCAGCAACATCGGAATCCAAGAGAAGGCACTGGAGTGGATCATCTCGTTCCTCGCCGGAAGAACCCAGAGAGTCCGCCTCCCCCCGTTCAGATCCGAGGCCACCGAAGTCATCTGCGGCATACCACAAGGTTCATCACTCAGCCCCACCCTCTTCAACGTGTACATGAGCACCCTCGCAGCCATCGCACGCCAACACAGCCTCAACCTCATCTCCTACGCCGACGACACCCAGCTGATCCTCTCCCTCACCAACGACCCCGCCACCGCCAGAACCAACCTACACGAAGGGATGAAAGAAGTAGCCGAATGGATGAAGAACAGCCGCTTGAAACTGAACTCAGACAAGACGGAAGTCCTCATCCTTGGATCAACACCATCAGCCTGGGACGACTCCTGGTGGCCCCCGGCCCTAGGCAGCGAACCCAAACCAACGGACCACGCGCGCAACCTGGGCTTCATCCTGGACTCCTCCCTGTTGATGACCAGACAAGTCAACGCCGTGGAGAAGTGTGGCTCAGGGGTTAGAGGTGGCAGACCCGGAAGCTGGGATCGGCCCTGGACCAGGGTTCAATTCCCCGCCTCGGCGGGTCTTGGGCTCAAAAATTCCACAGACTCGATAATTCTCGCTCCGGTGCCTTCTCAATTCACGGGTTCACACTCTGCGACTCTGGGCAATAGCTTGCTTAATCTCCACAACGGCCCCTCGCGGCGGGATGCCTGGCTTTCACCTTGTGGATACCCTACCGGGGTTATCTCACAGGGGAATACCAGGACGGGTTCCCTAAGCAAGCGCCGGGAAACCCTTTGTGGGTAGCTGTGCGCTATATAAGCTCAAATACATTTACATTTACTTCAACATCCTACAAATGCTCCGAAAGATCTTCAGATGGATCCCCACCGAAACCAGGAAGACGGTCACCCAGGCACTTGTCACCAGCCGACTAGACTACGGAAACACCCTCTACACCGGAACCACAGCCAAACTGCAGAAAAGACTCCAACGCATCCAGAACGCCTCCGCACAACTCATCCTGGATATCCGCCGCCACAGCCACATCTCCAGACACCTGAGAGACCTGCACTGGATCCCCGTCAACAAAAGAATCCCGTTCCGCCTCCTCACCCATGCACACAAAGCCCTCCACGACCTAGGCCCCAGGTACCTCAACAACCGCCTGACCTTCTACACTCCCACCCGCTAACTACGATCGACCAACCACGCCCTCGCTGCCGTTCCACGCATCCGAAGAGCCACCATGGGAGGAAGATCCTTCTCCTACCTGGCAGCCAAGACCTGGAATTCCCTCCCAATCCACCTAGATATGCTCGTATTTTCAAAAAGGCGACCTATGGCAGAGACGATGGGTCTGCCCGGGGGCTGTTGTTTGTTTTTGTGCACCTTAGGTATTAGGTACAGTTGAGGGGTTATGGGGTAGTCGTTCTTCAGGAAGTCAAATTTAGGTTTGCTTATGAGCCCGGTTCCTCTCCATCAGTAAAGTTCTGTGGGAGGGCAGGTCGGATATGCAGACGCGGAGGCTGGATATATTTTCCAAGGGTGTTTATTGTTGTATCAGACAATGGTATTTTGGGTTTCACTACTGGAAGAGTCTCTGATTGGGGTTCTTTGCTGCTGGTGAGGGAAGGGATCGGTTCCGGGGATTCCTCGCCTTCTTCTGAGCTGGAGCTCAAAGGGGTTAATCTGGAGTCCTCCGCCGTGGTTGGGTCCTCCCGGAGGCTCAGAAAGAGAGGAAAAGAAAGACCATGAGTAGGTGTACTTCTGGTTGTGACTGGAGTTCAGGCTACCCTTCACCACACCAATGTGAACTAAGGAATGGCATAAAAACGGAAAAGAACGAAGACACTATTCTCAGCAATCTATCAAACGATATGGCCACTTGGTTTCGGTAACGCTCGGGGCTTCTGGGTGTGTATATAACATGCAGCAGAGGGGTATCTCTGGACTTAGGATTAATAAACGCGTGTAGGGACTGTTTAGCAGGAACCGGGGTGTTTACCATAAAGCCCGTTTCCTCAACAAGCCACCCGCATCCGCCCTTTCTCTCTCCCTCCTCCCTCCTCCCGTCCCGACTTTCCCCGAACCCAGTCACTCACTTGGCCTGCCGTAACTCTCCTGAGTTATGGCCGCTTAACAGCCTCCTCCGAGGAGCACCACCACTCTTCACTCCAGTGGTCCTCCGCTCCGTCGGCTTCTCTGGTGTCGTCGTCCTGGATTCGACTGGCGTCCTCTTCCGAAACGTGTCCCCGGGTCTACCCCCTACAAGTTCATTGTGATATTTTTCCTTTATACCCACAATGTTGGTTGGACTGATCTGGTTGTAGCACTCATGGTCCTGCAATTGACGTAGTGCTTCTTCATTGTACATAGTTAGGGGCCAACAGGAATATGTTCCCTCCTTTATCTGACCATCTCACAACAATGTCTGGTCTTGCTTGAATTTTCGTGATTAAGTTGTTATACTCAAGTCTTTGGTTATGATTTTTCGTGATAAACTCCTTAGTACTTTGTAGTGACAAGTTTTTTAGATCTTTAATGACATTATCAGCGAACATATCGAGACCATCTTTGGGTAAGAGTGGCATGAAGACACCTTTGGGCCTGAATGATGTGTGGACTGATTGGTATATATCTAACTCAGATCTGGCAGCTGCTCCACTGGGCCATATCTGGCTGAGTACATCTTCATGGTCCAAAGTTGTGAGGTCTCTTAGTAAGCTCATGTCTGTTACAGTTAGAGAGCCATTCTGTGCAGTGTCTGTTGATGGTTCCACTGTCTTTTTATGTGTATTGATAAAGTGTTTTTGTAATTTTAACTTGCGCACAAATTGGAACAGATCGATTCTTGTTTGTGAGTAATCAAAGTTAGTCTCTGTACAATACGTGAGTCCAAGCGATAAAATTTCCTTTTCTTTAGTGTTTAGCTCCATGTTTGTTAGATTGATGACTGTGTTGTCTATGTCCATATTTTGCTTTATCTGCGTTTGTTTAGTCTGTATTGTGTTTTTTGTTGGTTTTAGTCCTGTGTTTTCCCCAGCGTCTGTCCTTTCTGCGTCTGTTTTTTGCTTTTGATTCTGCTGTTTGCCTTTTGCTTAATCCTGGCGTGGTGGCCGCGGGCTTAGGCTCATCATCCTCTCCATGCGTAAAAAAACAAACTCCTGCACCGGTGTTGGTGCCTTGAGCATTGGGTTTCCACTGGCATTACTTTCCAGATCCGATTCTATCTCAGAACTCCATTCGGATTCGCTTTGGTCCGTTGGTTTGTTTGATTTACCTGCAGTTGCAGACAACTGTTGGCGTCTTATATTTTCAATTTTCTTAGAGAACGTGTAGATCCTTCCATAGTCATTCCTATCTCTCTGGAATTTTATCGCTTTTCTCTCTTTTATGCCTTCTTCGTATTTTCTTAACCATGTTTGTATTTCTTCATGCTTTTTTGTATTTCTTCTTGGTTCTCACGTGATTCCAGTTCCTTACAGATTTCTGCTATTCTTACTAAGATTCTTTCTCTGTCACTTGCCGCATATTTTATTAGGATATTAAGCATATTCTGGGAGGACTGCGTGCTGTTGTCTGCCCAGTCTTGCAGCATTGCAGGGTCTGGATTTTCATACGTAGGTGCCACCAGGATCCTGAGTCCCCTAGGCACACGACCCACATCAAGATACCGTTTTAGAGATTTACACACCCACCATTTAGAGACTTCGTTTTTGCAGAGTTTTTCCAGTTCTTTAACATCACTTTGTGCAGGTTCAGCACTCAATATATATATAACCTACTGGCGGTTGCCAGTAGGTAGTTATAGTTAGGACCTAGTTACCATAGGAAAATGGCAACATTCTATTCCCAATAACTTAGGCGCTGATTGACGAATCTTCGCAGAATTTTCAAAACAAATTTTTTGTTGATATCAGCTCCTATGTTGAAAGTTTTGGGGTGATTCATTAAGGGGGGCCGAGAAAAAAGGGGGGTCCCAAAACATGTTTTCTCTATGTTAATTTCCATAGGAAACTTTACTCAAGGCTACAGGTCGAACGGGTGGAATTACCCCAAGTTTGGCAGGGAGAAGGGTCTTGGTCTAGAAAGCACGCTTTTGTTTATTTGGTGTAAATTCGTTCAGTAGTTTTTGAGAAATATCGAAATTTACAGATAGCGATATTTGGGAATTCTGCCATCTGATTGGCTGAGGCGTTACGAGCACGAGCTTGCTGCTGATTGGCTGCGAGCGGTTGCAACGAGGAAGTGTTGGCCACCATTTTGTGATTCCGTTGAAGCGAGTAAGGGGACAAAAGGGGGAAAAGTGGGAAATAGGAGGGTTGGAGCACTGTAACCTCTGTGGGGTGTTTAGGGTGTGCTATAGAGGGGACGCGAAGCGAAGTATTCACCCCTACCGATGTGTAAGTGGTGGGCTACGGCAATTAAGTGAGGTATTGCGTAGAGTCTGATGCGGGTAAGGTGAACTGGCGGGGGACTCGGGGAGTAAAGCGTGAGCCCAAATTGTGTGTCTTATGCTGTGAAGTCATGTACAGTGGCCGCTGCACTACAGTTGTGGAAGTAGTGTCAGCATGTGTTTAAAACTACTAGGACAAACTACAGACCTGTACTGTTCTGAAAGTCCTGCAGTACGGATATATATGTGAAGTACTGTCTAGAGTCTCATGCTGCTAAGCTGAGCTGCTGCCGGAGTCGGGGATTAAAGCGTGAGCCCAAACTGAGTGTCATATACTGTGAAGTCATGTGGTCCAGCCGCTGTGCCACATCAGTGCAAGTAGTGTCAGCATGTAGTTTTAGCTACTTGGATGAACTTTTGTTTCGAACATTGTAGCTTGTGTATGGTGCTTAGGTGGCGTTGTATAGGGAGTGCGAAGGTAAATCAATGCGGTATTTGTAAAGCACAAACTACTCACCCCTATGGGTGAGTAGAGCTGGGGATCAAAGCGAGAGGTCTGTGCTGCAAAGTGAGATGGTCTGGTTGCTGCGCCACAGCTGTGTGGAGAATACATTTTGGTGAGGGTCCGGAAGTTGCCGTTATATGGCCCTAAAATAATGGGCCTAAGTTGTAAGTTATAGGGTGGCTCTAAAAAGAGCCCTTGTGATCATCAGTTGGAGGTACATATAAGTGCGGATGCACAGCTTCAAGTTATTCAGGAAAACTCGGTTTCCCTGATCTGGGAAGTGTACTCCATCCCTTCTGTATATATCCGCCATATCAAAACGTATGTTGTTGTTGTAGATGGAGCCCATTTTGAGGTCTCTGAGGTATGCAGATACAGCTTTGTTGACTTTGTTCAGAGATTTTCAATCTGAGGACAAAATTGTTGGACCATTTCCACTTCTGTCTTTGGCATATATTGGAATATACAAAGACAGTTTGAGGCAAAAGTAACATCAATTGTCCAAAGGTGTCCTTCATAAGCATTTCCAAAACTATCCAAGTCAATGTGCCTAGGTCGTTTCCAGCACAGTGCACAATCATGAGGTCAGGGTGCTGGAGATGTAAACAGGTTTTAACCAAAGGCAACAATTGGTGTCACTTCAATCCTCTCTTTCCAAACCATTTAATGTCTACATTTTGTAAACCTAGGTCTAAGTCAATATGTCTCTGTTCTGCATACCTCCTGCACCAGAAAACATAGCTATGTCCTACGATCCATACTAGCATTTTGAAAGTATGGCTGGAAGGCATAGAAAGATGTCTGTAGCTCATGCAGTTCCTTCATAGAAGAGATATGTTTAAAGATGAGGAACTAGTTTCTTTTCGCATACAAAACGGTACCTGATTGGGAGATGAAAAGCATTGTTTTTTAAAAGTAGGGTGCACATTCATTTTGTGGAAAAGTATCTTTGTGATTGGTTAAGAAAAAGCAGTTTCTACGTGGAGTACATATTATAGGATAACATTTGCTCAACTCAACCACACCTGCTACTTGCATTTGGAAGGCACTGTTCGAACTTAAAACAATCGTGAAATTTTAACCTGCACGTGCCGTTACATGTTTGAGAAAATGTTGCAAAAAATATCGTTAGGTTTAAAAAAATGGATGAACTTTTAACCTCCACATGTTGTAGAATGTTCTAGAAAGTGTGTTGATAGAATATGTTGCATTTCTGAATTCGATGTGTACTTGAATATTAAAAAAACTGTTTATATGGAAAAGTAGAAAGACAGTAATAGAGAGAAGTTTTGAAAGCTAAAAGCATGTAGAAACTATTACTATTGTAATTTGTTCTAGATTACCTACTGGCGATCGCCAGTAGGTAGTTATCACTGTTACCCGTCCGAAAGTGTGGTGTTGCTCAGAGTGGCATGGTGCTGATATGATATGGTGCAACACTCGGGTATGAAATCGAGAGTCTAAACCATGAGGTTATTGCTGTAAAGTGATGTGGTCTGGTATTTGTAGCATACGTGTGCAAGTAGTGTTGGTAGGCATTTATACCATACAGGGAGTGGGAAGCGAACTACTTACCTCTACTATGTGTTGATAGTATACCGGAAGCGGGAAGGCGAAGTAGTTACGCCTACCAGTGTGAAGACTTGGGGATGAAACCAAGCTAATTGCTGTAAAGTGATGGGCTCTGGGCGCTGTAGGATAATAGCGCTGTAGTATAAGTGTGTAAGTAGTGTTAGTATGTGTTTATAATATATAGGGAGTGGGAGCGAACTGCTGACCCCTACTGGTGTGAAGACTCGGGGATTAAACCATGAGCCTAAATTGTGAGCTCACTTTTGTAAAGTGATGTGCTCTGGGCGCTGTAGCATAACTGTGGAAGAAGTGTTAGTTTCCGTTTATACAATATGGGGAGTGGGAAGCGAAATACTTACCCCTACCGGTCTCAAGACTCATGGATGAAACCATGAGCTCATTGCTGTAAAGTCATATGCTCTGTGTAGTATTCCAATGTAAGTCATAGTAGAATGTTAGTATGTAATTCTACTAGAATCTAAGTATGTAATGTTAGATTGTAGGGCTGTCATGAGGTGAACCTTGCAGAGTTTGTACACAGTGCTGGATTAGACGGTTGCTTGGCTGTCTGCTCCTGTTGGTGGTTATATCAGGTGTCTTGTTTTCTTGTAATAAATCTACTTATTGGATTCACTGCTGTCTGCCTCTTCACTACATAAATTTGGCGACGATCCTGAGAAGGTAAGAAGAAGACACCACTCACCAATATTTCAAAATTGCTTGCCTTGTGCTG
This sequence comes from Lissotriton vulgaris, assembly GCF_964263255.1. Lineage (NCBI taxonomy): Eukaryota > Metazoa > Chordata > Amphibia > Caudata > Salamandridae > Lissotriton > Lissotriton vulgaris. Next base: position 544,877,192 of record NC_141699.1, on the reverse strand, counting down.
AAGACCCATTTTCTTCATGTAGCTGTTTCTACTCATGCCAGGGTCGTCTGCTCATTGAACTATGTCATCCGACTTCTGGTAGGATTTATATTTTTAGATTTTGTGCTTCCGCTGCTTCTTCACTACATTCTGGTCGCTGTACTACACGTGTGTAAGCAGTGTTAGTATGCGTTTATACTAACAAATGCATTATGGTCCTAGGGAGGGCGACCTCTCAGGCTCAGCTCATACAATGTCCCGGGATGTGCATTCGCTGGACATTTGTGTTTGCTATTAAGAGTGGTGCATGGCTTCTACCCTGTGATAGCAAATACTTGATGGACTACTTGAAGCGAGAGGAGGAAAACCTTGTATCGCTGTAATAGTGGTAAGGTAATGCGGGTGGTAAAAATGGAGAGAAAAGAAGAAACAAAAAAAAAGTGGTGGCTCACCCGTTCTTTTAAATGAGGCCCCTGGTGGGCAATGTTTTGTGACCAATCCAATTATTATATTGCGGGGTCTCTGTAGGACTGGGGATCTTACTGTCACATGTAAATTAGGTGTGGAGGGGCAGAGAGAGGTTTTTCAGCCTAGGGGAGCGCCACCTTCCCGGGTATTGTTCACAAATTGTTTGGGGGGTTCGAGGCCAACTGACGTCCGGGGATCGCCACACTCCGGGGCTTTATTTATATATGCAGGGTGAGCCTCAGCAGTCCCTGAAGCCTCGGTGGTCCTAGGCAGTGGCTTATTTTTTCTGTAATCACACGGGCAGTACTTATGGTGTTATAAAGTGATACACTCATAGAACTCTTGCAGTTGTACAATTACCCAGGCTTCATTTGTATAATAGTCAGTTAGATTATGTTTGGTAGGTGCACTCTAATATTAAATAAGTTTGTCCTTAAAATCTCCTATAAACAGATGATTTTCACAATAAATAATAGACAAGTGTTGTCAGAAAAAGAAGACCAATACACGGTTATTTATTTGAAAAAAAAGTAACCTTTATTAAAACACAAATAAATAGAAACGTAACTTTAATAGAAGAAACAGTATAATTAAAAAAATGTGGGTCGGACTCCAGTGGAAGCAGCCTAGGAAACCTGCAAGACAAAAATGAAACATAATTATGTGTGCTATGTGGAAGAGGTAAAGAAAGGTAGTCCGAATGAAAGGACCATAGTGAGAATGGAAGGGAGGGGGAGTGGGTGGAAGGGAGACGGGGAGGGAGAGTCAAAAGAAGAGAGGGAGGAGGAGACAGAGCGTCGGCCTACTGCACCCAGCCCTTAGTGTTTACCCTCCCGTCACCTGTTTGTCTAGGACGCTGGGGTCCGCGAGAAAGAGTGTGGTTCAGCAAGTCCTTAAAACGAAACACTTGAGGCCAGAGATTATGGGACATATTATCAAGGAACGGCGATAACATAATCGCCGCTTTAGCGGCAGGAAACTGCCGCTAAAGGGGCGATAAGGGGTTGATAATAGCCCTTGTGACTTCCCATAGAAGCCCAGGTTCTGGTGTGAACCTGGGCTTCTATAAGAATTCACAATAGCATAATATCGACCCCTTTCGCCGCTTTAGCGGAAGTTTCCTGCTGCTAAAGTAGTGATAATGCTATTGCCGTTCTTTGATAATATAGTCCTACATTATTAGCTACGGGAAAATCACTTGCATGCACCTGTGCACCCAGGGTGTTGCACCCAAGGTGCTGCACACCAGCCCCTTCCCCTGCACTGTGCTCAATTGTAGGTCTTGCACACCAAGGCTTCACTGCTCACCTGCCACCACTGGTGTGTCCCACGATGTGTTGGTGGAAGCTCCTAGTCCGGGGCACGTTTGTACGTTAGACGAGGTCTCCGGTCGGGGACGGTATCTTGGTACCATGATGGCAGGTGTCAGAATGCCAGGGCATCATAGCGGGGTCAGCTCCCGCTCCGCCCTTCTTGAGGCAATCAATGGAATGTCTTAAAAGGGAGAAATAATTTAATAGTGGAAACGTCTTGAGGTAAATGAAGGTTTATTTCAAGCTTGATAGAAAATAGGAGTTGAGTGCATCCTTCGTTTTCGAAGTGGGATCTACCAACTGTTAGTGGTAATCGTGGTTCAAAGAGGAGTTGGACTGCACATGAATACACAAGGTTAAATAATAATTAGTTATACCAATGTTCACATACAAAGGAACAGAGGGCATGCTAGAAGCATAATATGCGCCTGTAATGCAGTGGAGAGAGCCTGTGTGCATGTACACTCAGTAACGAGCTCACTACAGTGTCCTTAAAGCCAACGCCACGTGTCTGTAGGGCTGCGCTGCCTGTAGGCTCAGGCCTACCTTATGGTACGGCAGGTCTTTAAAATGAGACAGATGTGACTGAATGAGGTCAGAGATCACATCATTACACATGGCAATATCGCTTATTAGCACATGCGCACTCTGGCTGATGCATCCCACCCCTCCCGCAGCACCGTGATCAAGAGGTGTCTGTAGGGCAGCGCCACCCGCTGGCTCAGGCCTACTGTACGGTCCAGCAGGTCTTTAAAATGAGACAGAGATGAGACTGAATGAGGTCAGAGATCACATCATTACGCACGGCAATGTTGTTTGTTTGCACCTGCGCAGCCAGGCTGAAGCACCCCACCCCTCCTGCTGCACCGCGCTCAATTGGAGGCACTGTGGACCCAGGCTGCTCTGCTTAGCTGCTGTCATTGTTGTGTGAGCAAACACTACTGGCAGCAGTGCTCACAATTCAGATGGAGTGTTGATTGCAGGAGAGCGTAGACGACGGCAGTAGGGCTCACAATTTAGACCCCGTGTTGATTGCTAGGATGGTGTACACCTCATGGATCCATTTCTTTTTTTTATTGCGCATTGTGATATGCGAGGTGGATGCGGCATATCACTTGAGGTAGTGTGGAAGAAGAGGGATGTGTGGCGTCGTGGTTATCCTATTTATATGTACGCAAAGTCGGCTGGGCTGCGTACGCCAGCCCAGAGTAGGGGTGTGAATAATTATTCCGGGGACCTGGGCATTGTTCAGTTCCTGTCTGGCCAGGACATGTACTTATGTGTGTGTAGCATGGGTGGATTGAGGGGCCGGACACTCTTTAGTTTTGGGTAAGGCTTTATTTTTGATAGAGTCTTTCTTGTGCAGGAAGATAGTCTTTTCTTGGCGAATTCCGCTGGATCCACAAAGACGGGCTTTCTTTCTTCGTCCTCGGTCTCCACTGTGCCTGGTTCCGGTGGTTCCTCTCAGGGGAGTGGCAAGGGGAAGAGAGAGAGAGAGGAGGCCGTCAGGACTCTAGATTTCTTACAGGGGGTCCCCAGGGAAAACCAGGAAGTGAAGGACACCGCTGCTCGTGTGTATTTGCACTCCGTCTTTGTGCTAAGGGGTACGTGGTGAGGGTAGAGTGTCGGGGAAAGGTAGGGGGGTGGACGAGGATAGAATCGGGAAGGGTTATATACACTAATAACAATATATACACAATGAGGGCGCTGTCAGCCGCTGCAGCCCTAGGGAGGAGAGACTACCCGCCTCCCGACCCAGCCTGCAATGCGCTCCCGTACCTGTCTCAGCCACACTCCTCCCTCGGGAGTGTGGCACGGGGCTTCGTGTGGACGTTGGCCTCCTGGCTCATCTTCCTTCTTCTTGATCAGACTTCGTTCTCCGCTCTCGTCTCTCCGTAAGCTCCACCGCACTCCTACTCCTTCCTCCGAGGTGTCGTCACACGCCGCCTCCTTCTCTTCCGGGCTTTTCTCCAGTCGTGTGAGGCCGACGTCACGGGTGGGCATGTCCTTGTCCTCCGTGTACGCCCAGTTAAATGCGCCTTCCTCGTTCTTGCTCGTTTCGCCCAGGAGTGGCCAGGATGACCATTCGCCCTGAGGGGAAGGAGGGGAAGGTTGTTCAGCGACCCACCATTCTTCCTTTGGGGTCCATGTGTCCACCCTCCGACCCTCCGTGTTACAGTGTGTTTCTTTTGTAGTTTTGACCTCGCAGAGTGTGTAATTTAGATTAGTGTAGAATGTGTTGAGAGGAAGGAAACTATTGTTAATGAGATGGTGTTTGAAAATAATGAATGGTGAACATTACATGTCGTTGTCAAGGTTGTGGATATGCGCAGGCACGCATTTCAATGGTGTGCGGTATTATTGAAAGTGTTGCTATCGCGAAGTGTATACATGTGAATGTGCTCGGATGAAGGGAGGATCAGCAGTGAGGCTACGTTATACACAGTGATAACGCTCATTACAGTTAAGCAATGTATGTCAAACGTGAATCTGAAAGTCTCACATATGACACACTACTATACTGGTAAAGCCTGACAACAGAGCGTACAACAATACAAATCTACACATTACTGTTTACTGTTTGTTACATGTGACTTAGGATGTGCACTCTGCCCGTGGCTGATGATACTCCTTAGAGCCACCAATAGCCAGGCCGGAAGGCAGCACAATAATGTGCACACACATACACACCAGGGGAATTGTGTAACACATACTTGTTTTTTGATGGAACATTTGATCTGCATGGCAATCACACGAGGAAGGCTAATGTACAGAGCATGACTATTGATCAAGATTATTGCATGTTGTGTATGGTATAAGATATGTGTATACAGGGAAACACTTTTCAAAAAAGCTTTCTAAGCAGAAGAGGTATCTCTCATCAAACGCTGTAGAGAGAATGAGTAAAATGAGTGGGGTCTTCCAACTGTTACATTGGGAAATGTTATGAACCAATCAAATGCTTTTTTTTTAAGGTCACATGGCAATCGCGCACCGAGCGCGCAAGGAGGCCACACCCGACGCGATTTTGACAAAATATATTTATCATAATATAAGTTTATTACAATTAAAAATATATAAATGTTTAAAATATGTTAGATTATTGCTTGCTCTCATATACTGTTTAAAGTTATTTAGATATACTTTTGAGACAAAAAAAGGGAATGGCATACCCAGAGCGATACTATACGTCTGTGACGTAACACAGGGCCTGGCAGCGTGTACTCGTCGCATACGCAAAGCACAGCGGGCGCGACCCCATACGCACATGACGTAACGCGTGGCTTGGTATCCGTCGGCTACCAAAGTAGCACCTGGGGTGACTTCATGCGTTTATGATGTTACACGGGACGCAGTGCCACGAAGTCGTCGGATACGAAATGCGCATTACTTATGAGTTTACCAATATGGCGGATAGGATTTGTGTGGTGATGGAGCTTGGTACGCTAACGGTATGTGAGTGCAGTTTTCTCTGATGACATTACTCATGACATCAATCACGTGACAATCTGATGCACATACTGATGCTCTAATATAAACTTTGACACACCCATTCTAAAATGCTGACTACTATTTTTGAAACCATACACAGAAGAATGCTATACACTACATAGCACTCACTATTTCCTAGGTCTACACACACATCCAGTCACTTATACATGTAGTTACTCATCAATATAGGACTATAATAAAAAGAATCCCGTTCCGCCTCCTCACCCATGCACACAAAGCCCTCCACGACCTAGGCCCCAGGTACCTCAACAACCGCCTGACCTTCTACACTCCCACCCGCTAACTACGATCGACCAACCACGCCCTCGCTGCCGTTCCACGCATCCGAAGAGCCACCATGGAAGGAAGATCCTTCTCCTACCTGGCAGCCAAGACCTGGAATTCCCTCCCAATCCACCTAGATATGCTCGTATTTTCAAAAAGGCGACCTATGGCAGAGACGATGGGTCTGCCCGGGGGCTGTTGTTTGTTTTTGTGCACCTTAGGTATTAGGTACAGTTGAGGGGTTATGGGGTAGTCGTTCTTCAGGAAGTCAAATTCAGGTTTGCTTATGAGCCCGGTTCCTCTCCATCAGTAAAGTTCTGTGGGAGGGCAGGTCGGATATGCAGACGCGGAGGCTGGATATATTTTCCAAGGGTGTTTATTGTTGTATCAGACAATGGCATTTTGGGTTTCACTACTGGAAGAGTCTCTGATTGGGGTTCTTTGCTGCTGGTGAGGGAAGGGATCGGTTCCGGGGATTCCTCGCCTTCTTCTGAGCTGGAGCTCAAAGGGGTTAATCTGGAGTCCTCCGCCGTGGTTGGGTCCTCCCGGAGGCTCAGAAAGAGAGGAAAAGAAAGACCATGAGTAGGTGTACTTCTGGTTGTGACTGGAGTTAAGGCTACCCTTCACCACACCAATGTGAACTAAGGAATGGCATAAAAACGGAAAAGAACGAAGACACTATTCTCAGCAATCTATCAAACGATATGGCCACTTGGTTTCGGTAACGCTCGGGGCTTCTGGGTGTGTATATAACATGCAGCAGAGGGGTATCTCTGGACTTAGGATTAATAAACGCGTGTAGGGACTGTTTAGCAGGAACCGGGGTGTTTACCATAAAGCCTGTTTCCTCAACAACCCACCCGCATCCGCCCTTTCTCTCTCCCTCCTCCCTCCTCCCGTCCCGACTTTCCCCGAACCCAGTCACTCACTTGGCCTGCCGTAACTCTCCTGAGTTATGGCCGCTTAACAGCCTCCTCCGAGGAGCACCACCACTCTTCACTCCAGTGGTCCTCCGCTCCGTCGGCTTCTCTGGTGTCGTCGTCCTGGATTCGACTGGCGTCCTCTTCCGAAACGTGTCCCCGGGTCTACCCCCTACAAGTTCATTGTGATATTTTTCCTTTATACCCACAATGTTGGTTGGACTGATCTGGTTGTAGCACTCATGGTCCTGCAATTGACGTAGTGCTTCTTCATTGTACATAGTTAGGGGCCAACAGGAATATGTTCCCTCCTTTATCTGACCATCTCACAACAATGTCTGGTCTTGCTTGAATTTTCGTGATTAAGTTGTTATACTCAAGTCTTTGGTTATGATTTTTCGTGATAAACTCCTTAGTACTTTGTAGTGACAAGTTTTTTAGATCTTTAATGACATTATCAGCGAACATATCGAGACCATCTTTGGGTAAGAGTGGCATGAAGACACGTTTGGGCCTGAATGATGTGTGGACTGATTGGTATATATCTAACTCAGATCTGGCAGCTGCTCCACTGGGCCATATCTGGCTGAGTACATCTTCATGGTCCAAAGTTGTGAGGTCTCTTAGTAAGCTCATGTCTGTTACAGTTAGAGAGCCATTCTGTGCAGTGTCTGTTGATGGTTCCACTGTCTTTTTATGTGTATTGATAAAGTGTTTTTGTAATTTTAACTTGCGCACAAATTGGAACAGATCGATTCTTGTTTGTGAGTAATCAAAGTTAGTCTCTGTACAATACGTGAGTCCAAGCGATAAAATTTCCTTTTCTTTAGTGTTTAGCTCCATGTTTGTTAGATTGATGACTGTGTTGTCTATGTCCATATTTTGCTTTATCTGCGTTTGTTTAGTCTGTATTGTGTTTTTTGTTGGTTTTAGTCCTGTGTTTTCCCCAGCGTCTGTCCTTTCTGCGTCTGTTTTTTGCTTTTGATTCTGCTGTTTGCCTTTTGCTTAATCCTGGCGTGGTGGCCGCGGGCTTAGGCTCATCATCCTCTCCATGCGTAAAAAAACAAACTCCTGCACCGGTGTTGGTGCCTTGAGCATTGGGTTTCCACTGGCATTACTTTCCAGATCCGATTCTATCTCAGAACTCCATTCGGATTCGCTTTGGTCCGTTGTTTTGTTTGATTTACCTGCAGTTGCAGACAACTGTTGGCGTCTTATATTTTCAATTTTCTTAGAGAACGTGTAGATCCTTCCATAGTCATTCCTATCTCTCTGGAATTTTATCGCTTTTCTCTCTTTTATGCCTTCTTCGTATTTTCTTAACCATGTTTGTATTTCTTCATGCTTTTTTGTATTTCTTCTTGGTTCTCACGTGATTCCAGTTCCTTACAGATTTCTGCTATTCTTACTAAGATTCTTTCTCTGTCACTTGCCGCATATTTTATTAGGATATTAAGCATATTCTGGGAGGACTGCGTGCTGTTGTCTGCCCAGTCTTGCAGCATTGCAGGGTCTGGATTTTCATACGTAGGTGCCACCAGGATCCTGAGTCCCCTAGGCACACGACCCACATCAAGATACCGTTTTAGAGATTTACACACCCACCATTTAGAGACTTAGTTTTTGCAGAGTTGTTCCAGTTCTTTAACATCACTTTGTGCAGGTTCAGCACTCAATATATATATAACCTACTGGCGGTTGCCAGTAGGTAGTTATAGTTAGGACCTAGTTACCATAGGAAAATGGCAACATTCTATTCCCAATAACTTAGGCGCTGATTGACGAATCTTCGCAGAATTTTCAAAACAAATTTTTTGTTGATATCAGCTCCTATGTTGAAAGTTTTGGGGTGATTCATTAAGGGGGGCCGAGAAAAAAGGGGGGTCCCAAAACATGTTTTCTCTATGTTAATTTCCATAGGAAACTTTACTCAAGGCTACAGGTCGAACGGGTGGAATTACCCCAAGTTTGGCAGGGAGAAGGGTCTTGGTCTAGAAAGCACGCTTTTGTTTATTTGGTGTAAATTCGTTCAGTAGTTTTTGAGAAATATCGAAATTTACAGATAGCGATATTTGGGAATTCTGCCATCTGATTGGCTGAGGCGTTACGAGCACGAGCTTGCTGCTGATTGGCTGCGAGCGGTTGCAACGAGGAAGTGTTGGCCACCATTTTGTGATTCCGTTGAAGCGAGTAAGGGGACAAAAGGGGGAAAAGTGGGAAATAGGAGGGTTGGAGCACTGTAACCTCTGTGGGGTGTTTAGGGTGTGCTATAGAGGGGACGCGAAGCGAAGTATTCACCCCTACCGATGTGTAAGTGGTGGGCTACGGCAATTAAGTGAGGTATTGCGTAGAGTCTGATGCGGGTAAGGTGAACTGGTGGGGGACTCGGGGAGTAAAGCGTGAGCCCAAATTGTGTGTCTTATGCTGTGAAGTCATGTACAGTGGCCGCTGCACTACAGTTGTGGAAGTAGTGTCAGCATGTGTTTATAACTACTAGGACAAACTACAGACCTGTACTGGTCTGAAAGTCCTGCAGTACGGATATATATGTGAAGTACTGTCTAGAGTCTCATGCTGCTAAGCTGAGCTGCTGCCGGAGTCGGGGATTAAAGCGTGAGCCCAAACTGAGTGTCATATACTGTGAAGTCATGTGGTCCAGCCGCTGTGCCACATCAGTGCAAGTAGTGTCAGCATGTAGTTTTAGCTACTTGGATAAACTTTTGTTTCGAACATTGTAGCTTGTGTATGGTGCTTAGGTGGCGTTGTATAGGGAGTGCGAAGGTAAATCAATGCGGTATTTGTAAAGCACAAACTACTCACCCCTATGGGTGAGTAGAGCTGGGGATCAAAGCGAGAGGTCTGTGCTGCAAAGTGAGATTGTCTGGTTGCTGCGCCACAGCTGTGTGGAGAATACATTTTGGTGAGGGTCCGGAAGTTGCCGTTATATGGCCCTAAAATAATGGGCCTAAGTTGTAAGTTATAGGGTGGCTCTAAAAAGAGCCCTTGTGATCATCAGTTGGAGGTACATATAAGTGCGGATGCACAGCTTCAAGTTATTCAGGAAAACTCGGTTTCCCTGATCTGGGAAGTGTACTCCATCCCTTCTGTATATATCCGCCATATCAAAACGTATGTTGTTGTTGTAGATGGAGCCCATTTTGAGGTCTCTGAGGTATGCAGATACAGCTTTGTTGACTTTGTTCAGAGATTTTCAATCTGAGGACAAAATTGTTGGACCATTTCCACTTCTGTCTTTGGCATATATTGGAATATACAAAGACAGTTTGAGGCAAAAGTAACATCAATTGTCCAAAGGTGTCCTTCATAAGCATTTCCAAAACTATCCAAGTCAATGTGCCTAGGTCGTTTCCAGCACAGTGCACAATCATGAGGTCAGGGTGCTGGAGATGTAAACAGGTTTTAACCAAAGGCAACAATTGGTGTCACTTCAATCCTCTCTTTCCAAACCATTTAATGTCTACATTTTGTAAACCTAGGTCTAAGTCAATATGTCTCTGTTCTGCATACCTCCTGCACCAGAAAACATAGCTATGTCCTACGATCCATACTAGCATTTTGAAAGTATGGCTGGAAGGCATAGAAAGATGTCTGTAGCTCATGCAGTTCCTTCATAGAAGAGATATGTTTAAAGATGAGGAACTAGTTTCTTTTCGCATACAAAACGGTACCTGATTGGGAGATGAAAAGCATTGTTTTTTAAAAGTAGGGTGCACATTCATTTTGTGGAAAAGTATCTTTGTGATTGGTTAAGAAAAAGCAGTTTCTACGTGGAGTACATATTATAGGATAACATTTGCTCAACTCAACCACACCTGCTACTTGCATTTGGAAGGCACTGTTCGAACTTAAAACAATCGTGAAATTTTAACCTGCACGTGCCGTTACATGTTTGAGAAAATGTTGCAAAAAATATCGTTAGGTTTAAAAAAATGGATGAACTTTTAACCTCCACATGTTGTAGAATGTTCTAGAAAGTGTGTTGATAGAATATGTTGCATTTCTGAATTCGATGTGTACTTGAATATTAAAAAAACTGTTTATATGGAAAAGTAGAAAGACAGTAATAGAGAGAAGTTTTGAAAGCTAAAAGCATGTAGAAACTATTACTATTGTAATTTGTTCTAGATTACCTACTGGCGATCGCCAGTAGGTAGTTATCACTGTTACCCGTCCGAAAGTGTGGTGTTGCTCAGAGTGGCATGGTGCTGATATGATATGGTGCAACACTCGGGTATGAAATCGAGAGTCTAAACCATGAGGTTATTGCTGTAAAGTGATGTGGTCTGGTATTTGTAGCATACGTGTGCAAGTAGTGTTGGTAGGCATTTATACCATACAGGGAGTGGGAAGCGAACTACTGACCTCTACTATGTGTTGATAGTATACCGGAAGCGGGAAGGCGAAGTAGTTACGCCTACCAGTGTGAAGACTTGGGGATGAAACCAAGCTAATTGCTGTAAAGTGATGGGCTCTGGGCGCTGTAGGATAATAGCGCTGTAGTATAAGTGTGTAAGTAGTGTTAGTATGTGTTTATAATATATAGGGAGTGGGAGCGAACTGCTGACCCCTACTGGTGTGAAGACTCGGGGATTAAACCATGAGCCTAAATTGTGAGCTCACTTTTGTAAAGTGATGTGCTCTGGGCGCTGTAGCATAACTGTGGAAGAAGTGTTAGTTTCCGTTTATACAATATGGGGAGTGGGAAGCGAAATACTTACCCCTACCGGTCTCAAGACTCATGGATGAAACCATGAGCTCATTGCTGTAAAGTCATATGCTCTGTGTAGTATTCCAATGTAAGTCATAGTAGAATGTTAGTATGTAATTCTACTAGAATCTAAGTATGTAATGTTAGATTGTAGGGCTGTCATGAGGTGAACCTTGCAGAGTTTGTACACAGTGCTGGATTAGACGGTTGCTTGGCTGTCTGCTCCTGTTGGTGGTTATATCAGGTGTCTTGTTTTCTTGTAATAAATCTACTTATTGGATTCACTGCTGTCTGCCTCTTCACTACATAAATTTGGCGACGATCCTGAGAAGGTAAGAAGAAGACACCACTCACCAATATTTCAAAATTGCTTGCCTTGTGCTGAAGACCCATTTTCTTCATGTAGCTGTTTCTACTCATGCCAGGGTCGTCTGCTCATTGAACTATGTCATCCGACTTCTGGTAGGATTTATATTTTTAGATTTTGTGCTTCCGCTGCTTCTTCACTACATTCTGGTCGCTGTACTACACGTGTGTAAGCAGTGTTAGTATGCGTTTATACTAACAAATGCATTATGGTCCTAGGGAGGGCGACCTCTCAGGCTCAGCTCATACAATGTCCCGGGATGTGCATTCGCTGGACATTTGTGTTTGCTATTAAGAGTGGTGCATGGCTTCTACCCTGTGATAGCAAATACTTGATGGACTACTTGAAGCGAGAGGAGGAAAACCTTGTATCGCTGTAATAGTGGTAAGGTAATGCGGGTGGTAAAAATGGAGAGAAAAGAAGAAACAAAAAAAAAGTGGTGGCTCACCCGTTCTTTTAAATGAGGCCCCTGGTGGGCAATGTTTTGTGAACAATCCAATTATTATATTGCGGGGTCTCTGTAGGACTGGGGATCTTACTGTCACATGTAAATTAGGTGTGGAGGGGCAGAGAGATGTTTTTCAGCCTAGGGGAGCGCCACCTTCCCGGGTATTGTTCACAAATTGTTTGGGGGGTTCGAGGCCAACTGACGTCCGGGGATCGCCACACTCCGGGGCTTTATTTATATATGCAGGGTGAGCCTCAGCAGTCCCTGAAGCCTCAGTGGTCCTAGGCAGTGGCTTATTTTTTCTGTAATCACACGGGCAGTACTTATGGTGTTATAAAGTGATACACTCATAGAACTCTTGCAGTTGTACAATTACCCAGGCTTCATTTGTATAATAGTCAGTTAGATTATGTTTGGTAGGTGCACTCTAATATTAAATAAGTTTGTCCTTAAAATCTCCTATAAACAGATGATTTTCACAATAAATAATAGACAAGTGTTGTCAGAAAAAGAAGACCAATACACGGTTATTTATTTGAAAAAAAAGTAACCTTTATTAAAACACAAATAAATAGAAACGTAACTTTAATAGAAGAAACAGTATAATTAAAAAAATGTGGGTCGGACTCCAGTTGAAGCAGCCTAGGAAACCTGCAAGACAAAAATGAAACATAATTATGTGTGCTATGTGGAAGAGGTAAAGAAAGGTAGTCCGAATGAAAGGACCATAGTGAGAATGGAAGGGAGGGGGAGTGGGTGGAAGGGAGACGGGGAGGGAGAGTCAAAAGAAGAGAGGGAGGAGGAGACAGAGCGTCGGCCTACTGCACCCAGCCCTTAGTGTTTACCCTCCCGTCACCTGTTTGTCTAGGACGCTGGGGTCCGCGAGAAAGAGTGTGGTTCAGCAAGTCCTTAAAACGAAACACTTGAGGCCAGAGATTATGGGCCATATTATCAAGGAACGGCGATAACATAATCGCCGCTTTAGCGGCAGGAAACTGCCGCTAAAGGGGCGATAAGGGGTTGATAATAGCCCTTGTGACTTCCCATAGAAGCCCAGGTTCTGGTGTGAACCTGGGCTTCTATAAGAATTCACAATAGCATAATATCGACCCCTTTCGCCGCTTTAGCGGAAGTTTCCTGCTGCTAAAGTAGTGATAATGCTATTGCCGTTCTTTGATAATATAGTCCTACATTATTAGCTACGGGAAAATCACTTGCATGCACCTGTGCACCCAGGGTGTTGCACCCAAGGTGCTGCACACCAGCCCCTTCCCCCGCACTGTGCTCAATTGTAGGTCTTGCACACCAAGGCTTCACTGCTCACCTGCCACCACTGGTGTGTCCCACGATGTGTTGGTGGAAGCTCCTAGTCCGGGGCACGTTTGTACGTTAGACGAGGTCTCCGGTCGGGGACGGTATCTTGGTACCATGATGGCAGGTGTCAGAATGCCAGGGCATCATAGCGGGGTCAGCTCCCGCTCCGCCCTTCTTGAGGCAATCAATGGAATGTCTTAAAAGGGAGAAATAATTTAATAGTGGAAACGTCTTGAGGTAAATGAAGGTTTATTTCAAGCTTGATAGAAAATAGGAGTTGAGTGCATCCTTCGTTTTCGAAGTGGGATCTACCAACTGTTAGTGGTAATCGTGGTTCAAAGAGGAGTTGGACTGCACATGAATACACAAGGTTAAATAATAATTAGTTATACCAATGTTCACATACAAAGGAACAGAGGGCATGCTAGAAGCATAATATGCGCCTGTAATGCAGTGGAGAGAGCCTGTGTGCATGTACACTCAGTAACAAGCTCACTACAGTGTCCTTAAAGCCAACGCCACGTGTCTGTAGGGCTGCGCTGCCTGTAGGCTCAGGCCTACCTTATGGTACGGCAGGTCTTTAAAATGAGACAGATGTGACTGAATGAGGTCAGAGATCACATCATTACACATGGCAATATCGCTTATTAGCACATGCGCACTCTGGCTGATGCATCCCACCCCTCCCGCAGCACCGTGGTCAAGAGGTGTCTGTAGGGCAGCGCCACCCGCTGGCTCAGGCCTACTGTACGGTCCAGCAGGTCTTTAAAATGAGACAGAGATGAGACTGAATGAGGTCAGAGATCACATCATTACGCACGGCAATGTTGTTTGTTTGCACCTGCGCAGCCAGGCTGAAGCACCCCACCCCTCCTGCTGCACCGCGCTCAATTGGAGGCACTGTGGACCCAGGCTGCTCTGCTTAGCTGCTGTCATTGTTGTGTGAGCAAACACTACTGGCAGCAGTGCTCACAATTCAGATGGAGTGTTGATTGCAGGAGAGCGTAGACGACGGCAGTAGGGCTCACAATTTAGAACCCGTGTTGATTGCTAGGATGGTGTACACCTCATGGATCCATTTCTTTTTTTTATTGCGCATTGTGATATGCGAGGTGGATGCGGCATATCACTTGAGGTAGTGTGGAAGAAGAGGGATGTGTGGCGTCGTGGTTATCCTATTTATATGTACGCAAAGTCGGCTGGGCTGCGTACGCCAGCCCAGAGTAGGGGTGTGAATAATTATTCCGGGGACCTGGGCATTGTTCAGTTCCTGTCTGGCCAGGACATGTACTTATGTGTGTGTAGCATGGGTGGATTGAGGGGCCGGACACTCTTTAGTTTTGGGTAAGGCTTTATTTTTGATAGAGTCTTTCTTGTGCAGGAAGATAGTCTTTTCTTGGCGAATTCCGCTGGATCCACAAAGACGGGCTTTCTTTCTTCGTCCTCGGTCTCCACTGTGCCTGGTTCCGGTGGTTCCTCTCAGGGGAGTGGCAAGGGGAAGAGAGAGAGAGAGGAGGCCGTCAGGACTCTAGATTTCTTACAGGGGGTCCCCAGGGAAAACCAGGAAGTGAAGGACACCGCTGCTCGTGTGTATTTGCACTCCGTCTTTGTGCTAAGGGGTACGTGGTGAGGGTAGAGTGTCGGGGAAAGGTAGGGGGGTGGACGAGGATAGAATCGGGAAGGGTTATATACACTAATAACAATATATACACAATGAGGGCGCTGTCAGCCGCTGCAGCCCTAGGGAGGAGAGACTACCCGCCTCCCGACCCAGCCTGCAATGCGCTCCCGTACCTGTCTCAGCCACACTCCTCCCTCGGGAGTGTGGCACGGGGCTTCGTGTGGACGTTGGCCTCCTGGCTCACCTTCCTTCTTCTTGATCAGACTCCGTTCTCCGCTCTCGTCTCTCCGTAAGCTCCACCGCACTCCTACTCCTTCCTCCGAGGTGTCGTCACACGCCGCCTCCTTCTCTTCCGGGCTTTTCTCCAGTCGTGTGAGGCCGACGTCACGGGTGGGCATGTCCTTGTCCTCCGTGTACGCCCAGTTAAATGCGCCTTCCTCGTTCTTGCTCGTTTCGTCCAGGAGTGGCCAGGATGACCAGTCGCCCTGAGGGGAAGGAGGGGAAGGTTGTTCAGCGACCCACCATTCTTCCTTTGGGGTCCATGTGTCCACCCTCCGACCCTCCGTGTTACAGTGTGTTTCTTTTGTAGTTTTGACCTCGCAGAGTGTGTAATTTAGATTAGTGTAGAATGTGTTGAGAGGAAGGAAACTATTGTTAATGAGATGGTGTTTGAAAATAATGAATGGTGAACATTACATGTCGTTGTCAAGGTTGTGGATATGCGCAGGCACGCATTTCAATGGTGTGCGGTATTATTGAAAGTGTTGCTATCGCGAAGTGTATACATGTGAATGTGCTCGGATGAAGGGAGGATCAGCAGTGAGGCTACGTTATACACAGTGATAACGCTCATTACAGTTAAGCAATGTATGTCAAACGTGAATCTGAAAGTCTCACATATGACACACTACTATACTGGTAAAGCCTGACAACAGAGCGTACAACAATACAAATCTACACATTACTGTTTACTGTTTGTTACATGTGACTTAGGATGTGCACTCTGCCCGTGGCTGATGATACTCCTTAGAGCCACCAATAGCCAGGCCGGAAGGCAGCACAATAATGTGCACACACATACACACCAGGGGAATTGTGTAACACATACTTGTTTTTTGATGGAACATTTGATCTGCATGGCAATCACACGAGGAAGGCTAATGTACAGAGCATGACTATTGATCAAGATTATTGCATGTTGTGTATGGTATAAGATATGTGTATACAGGGAAACACTTTTCAAAAAAGCTTTCTAAGCAGAAGAGGTATCTCTCATCAAACGCTGTAGAGAGAATGAGTAAAATGAGTGGGGTCTTCCAACTGTTACATTGGGAAATGTTATGAACCAATCAAATGCTTTTTTTTTAAGGTCACATGGCAATCGCGCACCGAGCGCGCAAGGAGGCCACACCCGACGCGATTTTGACAAAATATATTTATCATAATATAAGTTTATTACAATTAAAAATATATAAATGTTTAAAATATGTTAGATTATTGCTTGCTCTCATATACTGTTTAAAGTTATTTAGATATACTTTTGAGACAAAAAAAGGGAATGGCATACCCAGAGCGATACTATACGTCTGTGACGTAACACAGAGCCTGGCAGCGTGTACTCGTCGCATACGCAAAGCACAGCGGGCGCGACCCCATACGCACATGACGTAACGCGTGGCTTGGTATCCGTCGGATACCAAAGTAGCACCTGGGGTGACTTCATGCGTTTATGATGTTACACGGGACGCAGTGCCACGAAGTCGTCGGATACGAAATGCGCATTACTTATGAGTTTACCAATATGGCGGATAGGATTTGTGTGGTGATGGAGCTTGGTACGCTAACGGTATGTGAGTGCAGTTTTCTCTGATGACATTACTCATGACATCAATCACGTGACAATCTGATGCACATACTGATGCTCTAATATAAACTTTGACACACCCATTCTAAAATGCTGACTACTATTTTTGAAACCATACACAGAAGAATGCTATACACTACATAGCACTCACTATTTCCTAGGTCTACACACACATCCAGTCACTTATACATGTAGTTACTCATCAATATAGGACTATAATATGCACTTATACATCTATACATGCAGTCACACTCTGCCAGTCATCCATAGAGTTACTCACACACCTAGCCAGTAATGCAAAGACTCAATCATATACCCACTTAATCATGTATACAGTTATACACACCAACTCCGTTATTTATAGACATACCACATCACTCATTTATACAGATACTAACACATATTTACTGTCTTATACAATCACTGATAGAAGGAGACACGTATTTATACACCCACTCTTCAAATAACTTAGTATCACGTATACTCATTTATGTACTCCAACACTCACATATAGTGGCTTAAAACATATGTAGTTAGTCACAGATATACCACTGAGATATGTTTTCACTCACCAATACACCCATAGACACACTAACTCACCCATACAGCCCTTCCCAGATTCACTTTTTAATCCATACAACCATTGAATCACCCAGTCAGACATCTATGCACAGACTCATACACCCACCCACCCACACAGACACTCAGGGACCCATACAGATACTCAGACAACACATCAATAACCTATATAGACACTCATGTAGCTATTCAGCAACCTATGCAGTTGCTGGCACACCAATGGAGAGACAGACTTTGACACTGTTTAGTCACTAACCCATGCATTCAGTAAGACATGTTCAATCACTCACTTTTACAGTCAGTCACGCAGCTACGAAATAATTCCTTTAGGCACTTGTAAATGTATTCATTCTTCAATACACATTGACATATATATAAAACATATTTAAACTTTACAGAAACACACATTCGCTGGCTGATGTCATGAGTGATGTCATGAGTGATGCCATTTGAGATCTCATGAGTGATGTCACTGACCACGTCATGAGTGATGTAATATGTGACATCATCAGCAGTGCATTATGGGCACGCGAGTTACAGTTAGCTCAACTAACTATAACAGGTGAATTTCTCTGGTTTTATATGAGTCAAATGTTCAACTATGACGTCCCTGAAACCTATGGTTTTTTTTGTGAATTTCAAAGGTTTTTTCAATGCTTATTCCTAACTATAACGTCTGTAAAACATATGGTTTCTTCAGTAAATATAAATATATATATATATATATGTATGTATATATATATATATATATATATATATATATATATATATATATATATATATATATATATATATATAATATGTATACATATAACGTCTGTAAAACCTATGGTTTCTTCAGTAAAAATATATAAATATGTATGTGTGTGTATATATATATATATATATATATATATATATATATATATATATATATATATATTTCTCACAAAAACGATCCTTTCATGCAAGAGAGCGCTCCACAGTGTGTGCTCGGCCCAAAGGCTGGATCAAAGCCCGAATTTCAATTTAGAACACAAGGAGGGCGGCACAACCGGATACTTTTGAAGAAGCCTTTATTAGCACTTCACAACACTCCACCGACGCGTTTCAGCCTCACGGCTTTTCTCACGGTAAGCAAGTCCTTTTTTGCTTTTCATTTATATACTGCCCCATTTTAGCCTCTAAGTGGCATTATGGGATACGTAGTTTATAAAGCAAACATTAAAAGAAACAATTATAACAGACAAAGGACTGGTGTGTTCTGTTCGTTCAAGTATAGTACTATGCGTCCAAAGTTAGTTCCACTTAGGGCATATATTATGAAGTGTTTTTACTGAGTCTTTGTTCACAAGTATCGGGTTTAGTACCCTTTTACATTAATCGATGTTAAGCTGAGTTCATATTTACTCCAGATGTATATGGAGATCTTCTCCAAAATTCATGCCTCTGGGATGTTTTGTTCGGAATCGAACAATGAAACGTGATTCCATCTGTCGAAGAAGACGGACAGTGTCCCCTCCTCTATCCAGTTTGGTCAGCATTTTCAGTCCATAGAAGTTCATAGCTCGCCAATCCCCATTTTGACAGGTGCTTAGGTGTTTCGCTGTAGCATACAACATGTTTGCATTCTTTACAGCCCGGATGTGCTCCAGTATTCTTTTCTTTAACATGCAAGTAGTGGATCCTATGTACTTCATTCCACATTTGCATTCGATGACATACACCACGTTTTTGGATGTGCATGTGATGTACTGTTTAATTGCATGCATTTTCCATCTGGTTCAATTATACTCTTCATTCTTTTGCCTATCTTACATGCTTTGCATGAGATACATGGTTTAAAACCCAGATTTTGTTCTGTCCACCATTTGGGTTGTTGTTTGGTCTGGAAGTGGCTTTTGACTAGTAGGTCTTGAAGAGATGTGTTTTTTCTGTACGTGATGGAAGGATGTTTGCCAGCCAGTGGCCCTATGTCTGGATCACTGGTTATTAGGTGCCAATACTTTTTCATTTTTTTTGCTATTAACCCACTTTCCTTGTTATATGTGGTTACGAATCTTGGTGGATCTTTGTCTTGTGGGGGTTTTGGCTTTTCAATCAAAGTCTCTGCTCTGCTGATCTTATCCACCTTCTTTTTACAGTCTTTTAGCACATAGTCCTTATATCCTCTTGACTGGAATCTTGTTTTGCTTTCGAGTATTTTATTTTCGGCGTCTTCTGGTTTCGAACAGTTTCTTTTTAATCGTACAAATTCTCCATATGGGAAGCATACCAAACTCCACCGGTGATAGTACCCACAAAGGACGACAGCACTCACGGGGCGAGTTCCGTAAATTTAATTGATCAAACAGAGTCAGGGCACACAGATGCGTTTCGGCAACTGCCTTCCTCGATGTTAACCAGAAACACGGGACAAACATGAGCACTCCAGACCAGGTATCCAATTTTCAATTCTTAATTACAGCACGTCCATCACTGACGCTTTCAGCTGATCCTAGCTTTTCTCAAAGTGTATAAATATATATATATATATATATATATATATATATATATATATATATATATATATATATATATATATATATATATATATATATATATATATATATATATGTATGTATTTCAAAGTGGTTCCCACCAGCGCGCTCAATAGCGGGTGCCGACATGGGTCCAAACCAATGGCCCAATTCAAATTCTGTAAAACCAAGGATGACCCCACACTCAGTAATCCGCTTTTATTCATGCTGAGAGCTTGATTCACCTACGCGTTTCGGCCTCACAGGGCCTTTGTCATGGTGGTGAGTACTGTTGCTACATGTTTAAATACCACTCCTATTTCTGCCCAATATGAGTTACTGTGGGTTTTGAAGTTTGTCACAAAATCACTGTTAACAGTTTATGATATTTCCTATTTGGATTTCATACATCAGAGTCTGTTGTAAATAGAGTCTTTTGCAATAGTTTGCAATTTCTCACATTCATTCTCACGTTTCGTAGCACCGACACATGTTCGTTTCGCTTGTGTGCGTAGGCGTTCTGTTAGTCAGAAACTTTATGTGTTGGTATAGTACCTTTCTCTCTATCGTTTTTCTTGTTCCACATGTGTTTTCTGGCATTCCATTTGTCTGAGACTGTTTAGGAGATTTCTTGTGATGGTGTCGTTTGATAGTCAAAGTCAAAGTCAAAATCCACTTTATTCGATTTAGTTAAAAATCATAAAAGCATGCTACAATAAAAAGGGCATTTCAAAATCGTAAAAAAATTCATAATACAATATCATGATTTATACAAAGATTAAAAAAACAGACATTTAAATTGTACAAGATAAAAACAGTTTGTCACCCCTCATAGACCCTCATGCTACATTTTTCATTCTCCTCCTCCTGATCCTAACAGCTGCGATAAGGTAATTGGCCACATTAAACATAACCAAGGGTGATTCTAACATTTGTATATATAAGAAAGCTGGTTTTGCCTGAATAAAAGCTTTACCTTTAAGTAAAGGCACCAGATACTTCTGTCTTGGAATATTATAAAATGGACAAAACAACATTAGGTGCATATTATCTTGTAAAGAAAAATTATCACATTTGCACACAGGTGCATCCTCAGGCTTATACCAACCATGACTATCACAGAGGACCATATAGATCTGGTTAAATCGAAATTTAACCAGGAGCCACCTGTGAAAAGGGATGTTTACTACAGTAAGGTACGGTTGAATAGCTAAACAAGTGATCGTCATGAAATGGGCTCTGACCGTAGGTTTAGTTAGATGGTATGCCTCCCGATCCAAACTCTTCAATTTAGGGAAGTTTTGCTTGACCCATTCTAGGTCTGCTTTTTTTAAACCCAAAGGACAGGAAAACATCTCAGGGCGTCCAAGTTCTATTGAACATTTGTGAATGTATGACAGCCAGACAATATCTTTAAATTTATCGAGTTTTAAACAATCCATCAATATTTTATGGTTCAGACCTAGATTTTTATTAATCCAAACCCTAATCCATAAAAGAATTGGTGCCATGGACAGGATATCAGTAATGTACCCCAGTCCAAGCTCCTGATGGACTGAAAAAGTGGCTGTCGACTGAGGGAGCCCTAACAAAGACCTGAGGAACTTATTTTCCTCCCTTTGGATAGTATCATTTTTAGCGTAACCCCACAGGCCTGCACAATACCTTGCAATTGCAAGTGTTTTTGCCTTGTACAAAGCTATTAATGCACTGCTCGGTTTCCCTCCAAGTCTCCTCGAAAAGCTTAAATTTGCATTTACCGAGCTCCTCACCGCTTTAGTTTTAGCTAATATTTGTGGAGTCCAGCTCCCCTTATTATCAAAAATGATTCCAAGGTATATAAAAACTTTGACATTAGTGATTGCTTCACCGTTACAAAAAAAGGGCTTAATGTTATTTTTAACAGCCCCAAAAGCCATGACATGTGATTTCGAATTATTTACCACTAGGTCAAGTGAGGCCATAAATTCACTAAATGTATTTAATAATCTTTGAAGACCTAAATGAGTCCGGGCTATTAATGCAGCGTCATCCGCGTACAGGAGCACAGGAATAGGGGTATCTCCTGCAAGCGGGATGTCCAAGGATGCAGTTAAAAGTTTTTCCTCCAGAGAATTTATATATAGAGTGAACAGCATGGGGGCAAGAATGCAGCCCTGGCGCACACCCCTGCCAGATTTAAACCATGCTGTACAATTGCCTTCTTGATTCATTCTAATAGAAGCCTTTAGGTCTTTATGGAGTTCAGCCAGAAAATGGACAAGAGGTGGGTCAAAGCCCCATTTTAACAGCATGGACCAGTTTGATAGATTTCATATTTTGATCTCTTGGTTGTTCCATCGTTTCGGTGCTGATGAGATCACTTTTTGTTCATATGTTCCATTAGTCATAAGTGCACATATAATTCATCGTCGTTGTTAGGACCCATTGGGGTCTTCATTCTCAGATTTATAATGTAACAAGATTCTAGTTTTCACAATTTTCTCGTTCTGTCTCCCCCTCGTTCGTTTTAGGGGATTGTATCCAATCCAAAAAATTGCATCTTTCTCCAATCATTATTGTCACATAGAGCCATATGTTTTGCAGTGACGTAGTTTGTATCTTTGTTTTTGTCGAATCTTATGTGTTCTAAGATCCTTTTCTTTAGCATACAAGTAGAACTTTGAATATATTGTAATCCACACACACATTGGATTACGTAAGCAACATATTTGGTGTTGCATGTAATTTTGTGATTAATTTTGATCATCTCTCCATCTTTATCAGTTAAAGCTTTGGTGTTAATTCCGATTTTGCATGCTTTTCAGTTGTTGCATTTTACAAAGCCTTGTTGTTGCTTCTTCAACCAGTTCTTCCTCAGTTTCTCTTGTAAGTGGCTTCGGACCAATTGATCCTTCAAGGATTTTGTTTTTCTATAGGTCACCAATGGTTGTGTTCCTAACGTGATGCCCATATCTGGATCCTCCGATATCAGATGGCAGTATTTTTGGATTATATTGAGGATTCTCTTGCTTTCCTTGCTGTATGTTAGTATTAGCCTTGGTGCCCGTTGTTTTTCAGATAATGTGATTTTGTCGTCCTTCTCTTTCCGTGTAATTAATGTATCAGTTTGAGTTTTCTTCTCTACTTTTTGTATGTTTTTCTTTAGATCTCTCTGCCGGTATCCTCTGAGGTTTAGTCTCAATGCGGTGTCCATGATTTTTTCTTTTGCATCTGTGTCTTTCGAACAATTGCAACGCATCCTTATAAATTCCCCATAGGGGATGCTTCTCAAAAGTGATTTTGGATGGAAACTCGTTCCGTGCAGAATACTGTTTGTCGCGGTTACTTTTCTATACAGGGTTGAGTATATCTGTCCTTTCTCAATGTATATACATGTATCTAGGAAGTTTATCCTTGTCTCGATTATGGAGCAAGTGTCAGTCAAACCACTATATTTGATTAATTAAAATCATAAAAGTACAATACACTACACAATATAATAAGATAATGTAAATCAATAAGACGTATGAGCGATATTAAAAATATAATTAATACAACCAGATCAATTATCTAATACATCACAGGTAAAAACTTGCTCCCTTAGGAGAAATTTCATAGAAGAATAAGACAAGGGTGTTCATACAAAATTTAACATTGGATACCTTCTTTTCCTGAGACGAACCGCTGCAACTAAAAAACTGGCAATATTAAAAATATCCCATGTATAATTAAGCAATTGAAGATAAAATATTGCTGGTCTGACCTGTAAAAGCCCTTTCCCCTCAGCAGAGGAACTAAAAATCTCCTACCAATTTCACTATAATAGTCACAAAACATTATGAAATGCAATGTGTCCTGTGACGAAAAATTATCACAAGGACATGGGTCTATAATCCTCTGGTTTACACCAGCCTTGCAGATTACCCAGCGAGAAATGAATTAGGTTAAAACAAAACCTGATTAAAAGCCAGCAATGAAAGGCTTGGTATCAGTTCTCAAGTAAGGCTCAATTAGTGGGGACGTTTTTAGCTAAAAGTGAGCCCTAACTGAGAGTTTCATTAACTCTTGCTCCTAGCGTTCCACCATCAATAAATTCAGAAGTTGAGATTTAACCCATTTCACATCCTCTTTTTTAATCCCATCCGGGTCGCTAAAGAGATCTGAGCACCCCAGTTTAAAGAACATGAGCTTAACATAATACAACCACGGGATACTACTGGCTTTTTCCAGGGTAACACAATCCCGAATAATCTGGTGATTCAGGGTTAGATCTGGGTTAAGCCAGGTCTTAAGCCAGCATACCACCGGGGGCAACATCAACAAGTCTGACACATATCCAAGCCCCACTTCTTGGTGAATAGCAAAGGTTGGAGTCGATTGAGGTACTGACAAGATGGTACCTAGGAATTTGTTTTCAGCTGTCTGCACCCCTTCGATTTTCTTGTAGCCCCAGATAGCGGAGCCATACATAGCAATAGCCAGGCATTTAGATCTGTAAATGTTAAGCATAGCTTTAATGGGCCTCGCCCCCAGGCGCTGTGCAAACCCTTGTACAGCTGCCGTTGATCTAGCCATTGCACTTTTTTTGACTTTCTGTTGGGGGATCAAATAAAACCCCTAGATAGGTAAAAGAGGACACCCTAGACACCTCTGCTCCATTACAGTAAAAGGATTTTACTTTTCTAATTATTTGTCCCATTGATATAACGTGAGATTTCGATATATTCACTATTAAACCCAAGGACTTCATATAGGCCCCAAAGGCATCCAGTAGCCTCTGGAGACCCATAGCTGTACGGGCTAATAACACAGCGTCAGCCCCGAATAGAAAAACCAGAATAATCCTTTCTCCTACTCGCGGAATATCCAAGCTTGCCTGATCTAGGGTCTTATCTAGATTATTAATATAAAGGGTAAAAAGTAGTGGCGCCAATATACATCCCTGACGGACGCCTCTACCCGATTTAAAGTGCCTTGTGCATTTACCTTCCTGGGTGACGCTGACTGTTGCTGAGAGATCCCAGTGTAAATCTGCCCAAAATTAGACTAGGCAAGAGTCAATGCCCATATCAAGCAGAATAGACCACAGCTTCGATCTGTTAACCAGATCGAAGGCCGAGGAGAGGTCCATAAAGGCCATCTGCAAAGTGCCTTCTTTAGCTATGGTATATTTACCTATTATTAGATGTAGGTTAAGGCACTGATCCATAGTGCTCCTACCTTGCCTAAAACCGTATTGTAGGTTGGATAAAACCTCATTATCGTTCACCCAGTCCGTGACTTTAGGTAGGATCACTTTGCCTAAGATTTTAACGGCAGAATCAATTAGGGATATTGGTCTGTAACACCGTGGATCCCCTCTCTGACCCTTTTTAAAAACTGGTAAGCTCGTGGATAAAGACCATGAAGCAGGAAACCCATGTGAACTTAAAACAATAAAAACATTAGTTCATATTATGGCACAGAATTTTGGGTTACATTTATACAGGTCAGTAGAGAAGGAATCAGGGCCAGGCCCTTTGTTACTAGAGGTGTTTATAATCACCCTTTCTACATCCTCCTCCTTACAGACCAAGGGAGGTAAGGCCATATTAGCTTCTAGGCTGATGGAGGAGTCCTTGGTGACATTAGATCCATTAATTGCTTCAAAATGGGAGGGCCACTGGGCCTTTCTAATGTTGCATTCTAAAGAGCCATTCACTATACCGGAAAAAAGGGTTTATTAACAATGGTCCAGAATCTAGAGCTATCCTTAATGACTTCAACAAGTAAGAGTGCATTCCAGGCCTCCTCTTTAATCTCATTTTTCCGCGTAGAAACAGCGATCTTATACTGTTTCCTTAGCATGGCTATCAGCTCCTTATCTCAAGGTATGTTATTCAGGGCTTGCACCAAATTGTGGTGGGCCCGTGAACAGTTGTTATCAAGCCACCTTTCACCCATAGTTAGTCTGGGTTAAGTTGTCATAGTCAGCTCAGATGCTACCTGACCACAAATGCATTCAAAAGCTCTAAGGACCTCAACCCCTGGGATGGTGTAATCAAAACATATTGCAATATTATCTTTGGCCTTCTCACAGAGGTTCGAGAAGAAAAGGTCTGGTATTACCTTTAGCCCATTTCAGCCTCGTACCCTGATCACTTGTTACCACGCTACTAACTCCCTCTTTCTTTCCAGTTTTCCCAAAAGACCCCAATCTTTATCAAGCACAAGTATTACCGGATTGTGGTCACTAAAAGGCGACAGCCTGGCATTACAAAACACTACCTGAGCTAGCGGGGGAGATAAATATATAGTCAATAAGAGTATCCCTCTCTCTAGCTTTAAAAGTCGGGATCCAATCAGTCGAGTCACTAAAACTTGTTCAAAGAGATCTGCCCCAGCCAAAAGATCCTCCAGGGCTTTCCCCTGTTGTGTGAGCTCAAAGTGGGGTGTCACAGAATAAGCTGGCCCTAGGTGATCATCAACATAACAGTTTAGGTCACAAATATGAATATTAAAATCGCCCAAAAGTACAATGTGATAAAAAGTAGTTTGCTTCATCCTATATTCTTCCAAAAAACATTTCAAATAACATAGATGTTGATTTATAAAATAACTTTCCCCTGAATTATAGAAATTAACAAATAATATTTTGGGGAAGTTAGGAGTTATCAATTTTATTGTCAAGTAATTATGAGAGCCCACCTCAAGCCTCTTTTGGGTCCCTTTCAGATTTAGCAAGAAAAGCATTAGGAGGCCACCCTTTGCTCTAACTGCCGGAGTGGAGCATGCTGGGGAACAGTACGATTTATACCCATCCCTCCAAAAATTATCCGCCTTGTCCCACGTCTCCTTGAGACCAATTACGTCATATTGTTTTAAAAAACCCAGCCAGCTTGGATCATCGTTTTTACTTCTAAGCCCGCTATATTCCAGCTAATGATCGTACATTTGGGGGCTATATCTACATTTATGACCTGGCCATTTTGACTGTCCCTGTGGAAGCTCTCATGGGACTGGGCACCTCCATTCAGTCATTTGCATCTAACTGGGACAGTGGGAAAAATCTGTTTTTTTAAGACTAAACCACCTCCTTCTTCATTTCGCATTGTGGGACTTTTACCGGTCTCCAACTAGGCCTATCTGAGCGAGTCTCTGGTTCTTTATTTTGTAAGGGACGATCACCACTCTGGTTATACAACATTGGGCATGCCTCACTTGGGGATCTACCTGATACCTTTATTCCTCTTACTTGTGGGAAAAAGAAGCCCAGGGGCAAAGCCCTGATGCCCCCTTTCCCCAACACAGAACTGTCCCAAAACAGCCCGCCCACTATATCCTTTTTATCGAAGTTGATAACGACACAATCACCTGACAACCTGTTTGGGACAGTTTCCAACCCACCCCACACATCTAGCAATTATGATATGAGATGAAGCCTTGGAATTGCCATTACGTTGTTGGTCACACCAGTATTTGGTTTTCCGTAACAGAGCTGAGGTGGATTCATAGTCACGGTCTCAAAGTGGGGGCACCCCTATAAGAACAGCTACCAGAGGAGTGGCTTCTTTTTTTATTTTTGGTCCTCATACATGCCACCAGAAAATATACTCTCTAAGTGGGATCACTCCGAGCCTCTTACACACTAAGTCTTCTTGGATCCCGCCCTTATGGAGTGTGTGGAGCATACAGAGTTCACCCAGAGGTAGGCTGTTCCTTGTCCAACTCCCCATCGCAACATTACACGGGAGGACCAGACAATAAACCTCTGGCATAATCATTAGCCTTCAGTTATTTTTCGGCCCAAGTTTTTAAAGCTGACCACACCTTAGTGGCACTTTCTCCACCACACGCCATGTCCGACTGACTTATCATCACAATATTCCTCAGGCACTCTGTAAATTTTTGGGCGGGCCTCCGACTTCCACTCTCTACAAATTTCCCTCCTTGCGATAACAATAACATAGAAAAGGAATTGTGTAGCTGGATTGTTCATCGCGTACCCTTCTGGGAGACCAAAGATGATCAGTCTGAGGCAGCAGCTGATAGATGTTAGTAAAACCTCTTCTAGAAAAATGCACACCTGTCTCCAGTAACTAGTAATTTGAGGGCACTCAAAAACATGTGCAGATCATCAGCTGCCAACAGCTTACATTTCGGGCAGTACTATCTCTCGGCTGATATCCTAGAGAGTTTAGCCGGAGTCCAGTACACTCTGTATGCTGTGAATAAGTGATTCCTTCTGAGATTGGCTGGTTTGATTGTCTTTTGTGATATTGCAAATGCATCAGACCAGATTTTCCTTATCTCCTCCGAATTCTCTTTTAGATCATTACTCCAGAGGCAGGATATTTTAGAAGTCAAAGTATCTTTTGCCCCTAGCTGAGTGCTATACCAAAAGGCGACCTCCCGCTTCCAGCTACTACCTCTATCGATAAGGTCTAAAATTTGGGTCTCCTCCTGAGTCCCCCAACTTTGTCTCCCCCACCATGATGACAATTGGTAGTACTTGAATCTTGTTAGGGACCCCCCCAGTAAGATTTACTAAAGATTCCCAGTCTAACAACCTAGAAATAATACTAAGGTCCGCCCATTTTGCTAATCCTGCCTCTCTCAGTGGAATTGCCAACCAATCTAACAAACAGTCTGGGGTACCAAGGGCGTCCCATATGGGGGCGTACATATTGTAATAGGGAATCTCCAGCACTTTCCGAAGGTACAGCCAAATTCTTAGTGCTGCCTGTAGAATTTTCAGGCGGACCTTTTTATAAAATTTTTGATGACCGAATTTATAAAGAAACAATTCAGAGCTTAGTGACTGGTCTGATACCAATGCCTGAAATAGACGACCATGCGAGGAGGAATCAAGCCTGTTCGCCAAAATTCTAAAAATTTTAAGCTGGAAGGCATAGCAATACAACAGAAAATCAGGTAACGCAAGGCCTCCCAACTTCAACCCCCTTCTCAACTTCCTCCAAGCTATCCTGGGAGATTTTGTGGCCCAAATAAATGAGCCTATCTTCCCTTGTAGATTGGCAATGTCTTTATGGTCAAATGATAGAGGTATGTTATTAAACAAGATAGTTATTTTGGGGAGGATAGTCATTTTAATTAAGTTCACTCTTCCATCTAGGTTCAAGGGAAGACCCGCCCACTTAAATAATAACTCACTGACTTCCTTTACTACTGTCTGCCAGCTGGTCTTGGCGGTATCAGCTAATTTCTGTGTGAGGTGTATTCCCAGATATCTCATTTTTTGTTTAGCACCCTGTACTGGGGTAGTACTATTCCAACTCATGGTTTCGGTCTTCTCTTTGTTTATTTTGTATCCTGATACCCTTCCAAAGTCTTCGGATAGTTTAAACAATATGGGGATAGCTTCAACAGGGTTGGTGGTATAAAGAAGAAGATCGTCTGCATATAATGCCGTTTTGAGTTCTAGCTCCCCCATTTTAAAAGGTAGAATAGCAGAATCCGATCTCAAGGAACATACAAAGGGCTCGATGTATACATCGAACGATAGGGGGGACAGGGGACAACCCTGCCTTGTACCTCTGGAGATGTTGAACCAGTCTGTCATACCCCCATTAATCAGGACTCTAGCCCGGGGATTCTTATATAGTGATTTAATATCCTCAACAAAAATGGGGGGGAACCCAAACCTAGTCATTGTCTCCCAGAGGGACACCAGTTAACCTGATCGAACGCCTTAGCGGCATCTATCGCTACTATGGTTAGTAAGAGTCTTCTTTCTTCTTCTACATCTATAGCCCCCAACACCTGAAACGTGAGTGCGTAGAGCTGCCGTCCTGGTATCAAACCCCTCTGATCTGGATGGATAATTGACTTAATAACTTTTGCTAACCTTGATGCTAGTAAACCAGAAAAGATTTTCAGATCGGAATTTAGAAGGGAGATCCGCCAATACGATTCTATCTATTTGGTTTTGCTATTAAGATAATAGTGGCCTCCAACCAAGAGGTAAGAATACTTTCTCCATTTAGAAGAATTCTATTAAAAAGTGAGACAAGCACAGGCAGAGTTTCTTCAAGGTTGTCCTCATAAACTTCTGTTGGAAAGCCGTCAGGGCCCGCCGCTTTCCCACGGCTCATCTTCTTTACTTGCGCCCTTATCTCCCCTTCTGTAATTTCGCTAGCCAACAAGCTCTTTTCCTCCTCGGATAGTTGGGGCAGATTTCTCAAACTTAGCCAGGTTACTACTTCCTCAACTTCGATACAACCATCCTCTTGGTATAGCCCCTTAAAGAACCCCCTGGCTTCCTCCCTGATCTCATCTTCCCCTGTTATCAGAGTCCCTGAGACTCGCTGAATTAGTGAATCTATATTATCCCTGCTCCTCTCTACCCTCGCCTTCCAGGCAAGGAGGGCCCCACATTTTTCCCCGTACTCACAGTTCTGCTGACCTCCCACCTATCCTTAATGACCTTATCACTTCTTGCTTGGAATAAAGATTGAAGATCCAGAATATCTTTTTCTAGCCTCAGGATACTGTCTCTATCTGCCAGGACCGCTAGCTGCAATTCCAGTTCGTTCTTCTTAATCCCTTCAAGGTCTTCAATGTCTCTTATCTTTGATGATCTTCTTTTAAAGGACATCAGAGAGCTCAGTATACCTCTTAAATAGGCCTTAAATGATTTCCATACCAGTTGTTCTGTACCTGAACCTATATTGAAAAGAAAGAACTCAGATATACTTTTTTTAACCTTAGACTTAGTCTGATTCTCCAACAGGAGTGTTCTGTCTAGGGTCCATCTGACAACTATAGGCTTGATCCTGAAGTTTAATACAAGCTCTATCGCTGAGTGATCCGAAAGGCCTACAGGAATATGGGTTACCGACACTATGTCAGGCATTAAGGTGCGGTCTACCAAAAAATAATCTATTCTTGAATATTGCTTATATTTCTTGCTATAAAAAGAATATTCTCTAGCAGCACCATACTTGGCCCTCCATGCGTCCTGGATATTAAAATCTTTCATTATATTCCTTAGAGCTAAGAAAGGGTTTTTCGGGGTAGAATACTTCGCTCTAGAAGTGCGATCTAGCTGATTATCAAAGACTAAGTTAAAGTCGCCTCCCATTATTACTGGTGCATTATGCTGTAATAAGCTACCCTCCAACTTCAAAAGAAAGTCGGAGTTATCTTTGTTGGGGCCATAGTACACCGCACACGTGTAAGGGGCGTTATGTATTAACAGGGTCGCCACGAGCCATCTGCCAGACTGGTCAGTATCCCATTTCTGGACTTTAATCCCTTTGTTCGCTCTGATGATGATAGCTACTCCCCTTGATACCCCCATCTGCCTAGAGCAAAGTACTTCCTGTACCCAGCCTAGTTTATTAAAGTTTTGTTTACACAACTTAGCCTCTAGATGAGTTACCTGTAGTAAATACACAAATGCCTCTGAATTTTTTAAAAATTCACAGACCCTTGTCTGTTTCCTCAGACCCCCGATACCATTGAGATTCCAAGAGAGAATTTTATTACCAT
This sequence comes from Lissotriton vulgaris, assembly GCF_964263255.1. Lineage (NCBI taxonomy): Eukaryota > Metazoa > Chordata > Amphibia > Caudata > Salamandridae > Lissotriton > Lissotriton vulgaris. The sequence continues at coordinate 544,845,840 of NC_141699.1, read as the reverse complement.
TAATCCTACTGACAGCCATAATAAGCCTTAACGAATAACATTCCCACCTTCCAATGCGCTGACAGACTTACTGGTTTTGCAATATATGAGGATTTTTTTTTCTTTTTTTTCCCCTCCCCCCCCCTTGACCCTTCCTTAACCCTTCCCCGGGGAACCCTCCCGTCCTACTAGGCGTTGGTCTTGCCTTTAGGGAACCCCCTGCTCCAGCAGCACTGCATTGCCCTTGTTCAGCTTTGGCAGGACCTCGGAGTATTTTCTATGTTTTTTTTTTTGAATAGTTAGATTTTTTTTAACTCGCTTATTATTGTTAAACATACTTTTATATTGTATATGTATATATATATATATATATATTTTTTTTTATTTCGTTTTTCTTCCTTTTTTTTCCCCCCGTGTTACCCATTCTTTACTGAAGTACTCAGAGACCAAACTACTTCCTCATCTGGGACAGAAGCTCATCTACCTCCTCTGGATGGTTACAATTAGGTATTTTATTGTTCCACATCACCTTTAACAGTGCAGGGAACTTCATCTGAACCTGTGCCCCTCATGACCTAAGTTCTGGCATTCTGGCGCCTAATTCCCAGTGCCTCTGGGCTGTCCGGCTACCGATGTCAGATCGAATTAGGTATGGGTTGGCTCGATGGTGTAAGGAGGACCGCGAAAGGCACCTACTTAAAATCAATTTCTTAACACTGTAAGTTTGAAAATTGACAAGAATTTTCCTGGGTGCCTTCCGATCTGGATGTAACCTAAACGGGTCTCTGTGCACCCTCTGAATCTCTGATTCCAGATCAATGTCCGGCCGATCCTTCAAAACCCCCTCTCGTAACAGTTTGCACACGAAACCTTTAATGTCCTCAACTTCCTCTCCTTCTGGAATTTTCAGGATTCTGAGGTTGTTCCTACGTGTGTGCATCTCCAACTTTTCTATATCCATCATTAGTGACCGATTTTGTACTTTTAAGGAAGCTATATCCTTAGTATTTCCTAGCGTGGACTCAGATAACAGAGAAACCTTAGACTCCAGAGCGCCTGTGCGAGCACATATGTCCTCTAATTTTGTCTCCAGATGGTCAAATCGGTCATGTAAACTTTTTTGATTGCTCTCTGATACTTCAAATTTACTCAAGAGGTCCTCCCTAAGAGATTGAAATAGGGAGCCAATCCTATCTCCTTCAGGCTGAAGATTAGTCAAACCCGTTGGTGGTTGAGAGTCTGTAACAGCTTGAGAGGCTACATAAGTTGTCAAGGGGAGGACCTGTACCTGTGTCTGGGCCTGACCGGGACCTGCAGTAACCAAAGGCAACGGAGAGCTAGTCGGCCCTGTCACTAGCACTGGCACTAGCGCTGGTGGACCCTGTGTGATATTGCCTACTGAATCAACTCTCTCGGTTACTTCTGAGGCCCCCAGCTCCTCTCCTTCTTGAATGTTATCAAGAGGTGCGTACTGGTTTTCCAACGTAAGGACTGAAGGCTGAACCGACTCGTTCACTTTTTCCGTCAACTCCTTAGGACCCGCCATACGCTCCATAATTTTAAAGTAGGCTTTGAGCGATGGGGTGTTTTTCTGAGGCTGCAGCTGATAAGTTGCTTTAGTACTCCCCGCTTTCTTAGCTCCTAAGTTTCTCTTCCTTTTATACGGGGTTACTGGGGTTGGGCCACCTATCTCAAAGGTATCTGCAGTGTCCAAAACGCCCTTTGACTTCAGGTCTTGTTCAGACCTTAGTTGGTATCTGTTTCTGCTGTTAATATTCTCAGGTTGTTTCCGAACACTTTCACCTAAATTATTCCCCAATAATATTGGAGAAACTGCTACTGGAAAGAGCACCACCGCTCCCCCTGTTGAAATTATTGCCCCACACTCCTCACCAAGGGTTAACTGGGCTAGTGCAGCAGATGGTACTGACTCCAAATCCATGCAGCCCCCCCTTGTTGGAATCACCTTACCGGCGTTTTGGGTGCAGACACAACTCGCTGCTGGAATATAACCCCAGCAGACTGGCCCACAAAACTGAATGCTGAGGAGTGCGACCTGAGCACGGTTCCACAGCCTCTTCCACTGCTCGCCGACCGACCGCGCTGCCGCTGCTCCTAATGCCGGCAAGGGGAGGGATCGTCTGCTGCTGAACTCAGCGTTTTCCTCGATACCAATACTGCTTGCCATACATCCTCAGGGTCCTAGCGCCTCCGAGCGCTTCAGCGGGCTCGCTTACTGCGGGAAAACACTGAGAGTATGTGGCAGAAAAATATCCCGAAAAGGGGAAAAATAAAAGCCCCGGGTATCTCACCGTATTGGGAGATTGAAGGCCTTTCCTATACCGCCTCCTCCATCAGCAGTGCCGCTGAGCTGCGGAGCTCTGCGACCGGCGTTAGCCTGCCGCCCCCTTGTTCCCCCAGAGGAGTGGCTTCTGGAGGGAAGTTAAGTCTACAGCTATTCGGTCCAAAGTTCCTCTCTTGTATGCCTTGGTTCCCACTAATAACCAAAATCATGCCATTGGATGGAGAGCTTAAGGATCATGAGGGGAGTTCCTCCCCCCAACTTGGCTCCCCTGGATTACCCCGGTCCTATTCAGGGAGCTAGGTTTTGACCTATCCAAAGATTGCAATTGAAATTGACTACCGGGGCAATCCTCGCCAGTATGAGACCTAGGCTCTGTTTAAGCCTGGGGTATTGTGATTAAATTAGGGGTGTCACATGGAATTTTCAAGTCCCTTAAGAATGATTCAATACGCTCACATTTCTTCAGGATACCCTCAACACAAGTGTTCAATGTGTCAATTATGTCTTTAGCAATGCTTGTAAATATAGATTCCTTCTGGGAGCTAAATATATCCTCCACAAGTTTCTGCAATGTTAGTTGAGTGTTTTTATCCACATCTTCCACCTGTGTAAAAATACTCTTTTTAGGTCCTTTGTCATGTTTATTTACTTTTTTGGTGACCCTCTTTTTCCCTAGAGGTCCTGTAATAGCCCCTTTTGTTGTCCTGTTCAAGGGTGTCACATTTTCCTTAATTTCACCATCCGCACCCATTGTCAGAGTAACATCATGTGTTGATTCTCCCCTCCCTGCTCTCGCATTTGTTATCAGCACAGTTGACTCCAAGGGAACAGGGATTCTGGGGGAATTCTCAATTACAATATTCCCTTTCCCGGGGTCTAGACTCATACCCAGTCCCAGTTCTTTTTCTGCTTTAGCTATTTCCTTGTTTAGAGCTCCCACCGCCGAGGTTAAATATGATATATTAGAAGCAGATTTCCTTGGAATTTTGGCATTTAGCCCCCTGATCAATCAATCAATCAATCAGAGTACTACTTACCCGTGAGGGTCCCATGGCGCTGAGGGGAGGGGGGGTGCTGCTACTGCTCGAAGAGCCAGGTCTTGAGGAGTCTTCTGAAGGCGAGTAGGTCGTGGGTCTGCCGTATGTGGGTAGGGAGGGTTTTCCAGGTCTTGATGGCGAGGTAGGAGAAGGATCTGCCGCCGGAGGGCATTTGTTGGATGCGGGGGACAGCGGCGAGGGCAAGGCTGGAGGAGCGGAGCTGGCGGGTGGGGGTGTGGAAGCTGAGTCTGCTGTTCGGGTAAGCTGGTCCGGCGTTGTGGAGTGCTTTGTGTGCGTGGGTGGGGAGCTTGAAGGTGATCCTCTTGTCAACGGGGAGCCAGTGTAGGTCTCTCAGGTGGGGGGTGATGTGGCTGCGGAGGGGGACGTTGACGATCAGTCAGGCGGAGGCGTTTTGGATGCGTTGTAGTCGTCGTAGGTGTTTGGTTGGGATTCCTGTGTAGAGTGTGTTGCCGTAGTCCAGTCTGCTGCGGACGAGGGCCTTTGTCACCGTTCTTGTTTCGGTTGGGATCCACTTGTAGATCCTGCGGAGCATGCGGAGGGTGTTGTAGCAGCAGGAGGAGACGGCGTTGACCTGCTTAGACATGGAGAGGAAGGAGTCGAGGATGAATCCTAGATTGCGTGCATAGTCGGTGGGTGTTGGTGCTGTTCCCAGTGTGGTCGGCCATCAGGAGTCGTCCCAGGCTGAGGGGGTGGGTCCAAGGATGAGGACCTCTGTCTTTTCCGAGTTCAGCTTCAGACAGCTGCTCCTCATCAAATCGGCGACGGCCTTCATTCCCTTGTGGAGGTTGGTTTTGGTGGTGTGCGGGTCCTTGGTGAGGGAGAGGATGAGCTGGGTGTCGTCAGCGTAGGAGATGATGTTGAGGTCGTGATAGCGGGCCACTTGTGCGAGGGGGGCCATGTAGACATTGAACAGCGTTGGGCTGAGGGATGAGCCCTGGGGGACGCCACAGATGATGTCGGTGGCTTTGGATAGGAAAGGTGGGAGGCAGACGCTCTGGGTTCTGCCGGAGAGGAAGGAGGTAGTCCAGTCAAGAGCATTCTCTTGTATTCTGGCTTCTAGGAGCGTGTCTTTACAGTGCGATGGCAGACCGTGTTGAAGGCGGCTGACAGATCCAGGAGGATGAGGACTGATGTTTCGCCGTTGTCTAGTTGGCTCCTGATGTCATCTGTGGCGGCGATGAGGGCTGTCTCGGTGCTGTGGTTTCGTCTGAATCCGGACTGGGACGGGTCTAAGATGTTGTCGTCAAGGTGGCGGGCCAGTTGCATGTTGACGATTTTCTCGATGACCTTTGCCGGGAACGGGAGCAGGGAGATGGGCCGGAAGTTCTTGAGGTACTTGTGGTCCGCTTTGGGCTTCTTGAGGAGGGCGTTGATTTCGGCGTGCTTCCAGCTTTCCGGGAATGCCGCTGTTTTAAGGAAGATTTTGATGACCTTCCGTAGTTGGGGTGCGATAGCTGTGTCAGCTTTGGTGAATACGTGGTGTGGGCACGGGTCAGACGTAGATCCTGAGAGAATGGAGTTCATGACCTTGCGTGTCTCGTCGTCATTGACGTTGGACCAGGAGGTCAGACGGTTAGCGCTGGTGGTGTTCACAGGGGAGGTGGAGTCTGGAGTAGTCGGGCGGTCGTGGTGTTGAAGCTGTCGTGGATGTCAGCGATCTTGCGGTGGAAGAAGATGGCTAGTGAGTCGCACAGGTCTTGTGAGGGCGGGATGCTGTTGGCGTTGGCGCTGAGGTTGGAGAGTTCCTTTACGATGCTGAAGAGCTCTTTGCTGTTGTGTGCTTTGTTATCCAAGCAATCTTTGACGGAGGATGTCTTGGCTAATCTGATGAGGTGGTGGTGTCTACGGGTGGCGTCTTGTGGGCTGCATGGTTGTCCGGTGTGTGTTCGTGGAGCCATGTCTTCTCCAGTTTCCGGCATGCGCGTTTAGAGGTCTGGAGCTCGTCGGTGAACTAGGTGGCTCTTTTGTTGGCGTGGCTCTTGGAGGGTTTCTTGAGCGGGCGAGGGTGTTGGTGCAGTCGTCGATCCACTGTCTGAGGTTTCGGGCTGCGGCGTCTGGGTTGCTGGGGTCGGTGGGTGGGTTCTTTGCAAGGGAGGTGATCAGCTCGTCATCGGTGACTTTGCTCCAGCAGCGGCAAGGCAGCTGTTGGGTCTGGTGGTGCGTGGTTGGTTCCTTGAAGGTGAAATGGATGCAGCGGTGGTCGGTCCAGTGGAGTTCGGTGGTGCGGTGGAAGGTGACGTGGGAGCCTGTGGAGAAGACGGGATCCAGTGTGTGGCCGGCGATGTGGGTGGGTGCGGTGACGAGTTGTCTGAGGCCCAGGTTGGCGAGGTTGGCGATCAGGGTGGCAGAGTTGGCGTCGTTGTGTTCTCGAGGTGGAAGTTCAGGTATCCGAGGAGGATGTCGTCCGTGGAGGCGAGTGCGTGGGTGCTGATGAGGTCGGCGATGGAGTCTCTGAACTGAGCCCGGGGTCCGGGGGGTCTGTAGATGAGTGTTCCTCTGAGGGTGGTGTTGGGGTCGGTGTGGATCTGGAAGTGCAGGTGTTCGGTGGTGTTGAGGGTGTCGTCTGCGTGGGTGGCGACCTTGAGGGTGGACTTGTGGACGATGGCGATTCCTTATCCGATTCCGTTGGTGCGATCCCTGCGGGTGATCTTGTAGCCGTCTGGGATGGCTATGGCGATGTCGGGCGCTGAGGAGCTGTTCCACCAGGTCTCGGTCAGGAAGGCCACGTCTGGGGCGGAGGTGTCGAGCAGATCCCAGAGCTCGACGGCGTGTTTGCGTGCGGAGCGGGTGTTGAGGAGTATGCAGCGGAGGTGGTTGGGTCCAGTCCTTGGAGGTTTGGTGGTTCTGTCGCAGGTGAAGATGCAGGTGTGGCAGGAGAAGGGTCCGTGGGTCCGTTTCAGGAGGCCTGGAAGCAGGTGTGATTTCGGCCGGCGTTGAGTGCGTGGAAGGTGCTGGCATCGTAGTGTATTCTGGTGTTGCGGCGTTTGCGGGGTCCAGGGGTTCTGGCACTGGGGGTGGTCCAGGCACGGATGGGCGCGGTGCGCCAGTGGCGCGCCCGCTGCGCGGCTGCTTCTCTGCATGCATATGAGGTGGCTTGGGAGGGAGAAGCAGCTGGGAGGCGGGAGCGGGGAGGCGAATGGGTGTGCAGGGGGGGTGGGGCTGCAGGGCGAGAAAGGGTCGGATCGTGAGCGGCAGGGGCGGGGGGAACTGTTGAAACGGGCAGAGGGGAGGGAAAAACCCAGGAAACAAGGAGGCAGCAAGGAGGCAGGAACCAAGCAGTCAGGTGACAAGCAGCGGCGTGGGGGCGACCTGCCTGCAAGCAGGGTCAAAGACCACAAAAAAGCTCAGAAAGGTCACAAAAAACGGGGAGAAACGAGTGGCACAGAGGCACAAAGGTCACAAGAAAGGGCAGAAAAGGTCACAAAAAAAGGGGAAACAAGTGGCACAGAGGCAGAAAGGTCACAAGAAAGGGCAGAAAGGTCACCAAAAACGGGGGGAAACGAGTGGCACAGAGGCAGAAAGGTCCCAAGTAGGGGCAGAAAAGGTCACAAAAAACAGGGGGAAACGAGTGGCACAGAGGCACAAAAGGGAGTAGAGGCAAGAAAAACGAGTACAATCAGGGGAGCAGAACGCAAGAAAAACGAGTGCAATCAGGAGAGTAGAAGGCACGAAAAACAGGTACAATCAGGGGAGCAGAGGCAAGAAAAAAGAGTGCAATCAGGGGAGCAGAAGGCAAGACAAACTAGTGCAATCAGGAGAGCAGAAGGCAAGAAAAATGGGTGCAATCAGGAGAGCAGAAGGCACGAAAAACGAGTGCAATCGGGAGCAGAAGGCAAGAAAAACGAGTGCAATCAGGGAAGCAGAAGGCAAGAAAAGGAGCACAATCAGGGAACAGAAGGCAAGAGAACGGGCAAAGATAAGAATGCAGGCACATGGGGTAGACGGGCAACAGCGGTCACAGACACCAGTAGACAGTATGGGCAGTACAGGGAAGACAGACAGACAGCGACAGTGATACAAACCTAAGGCCTACCACTGGCCACCAGGGATGAGGCGCAGGTGGTATCCTGCGGGTGGAGGAGGGCCTCAACTTCTACAGCAGAGGCAGCTGGGGCAGGGGCAAGACACACAGGCGGAGCTGTGTGGTGGGGGATCGACCTACCAGCAAGGTCAAGGGTCGCTCTACAGAGTTGTTTCCGCTTACCCATAGCTGTTGTTGGAGATTTCGATGTTAGGGGGTGGCTCAGCCTCTTCCTGTCTCTGACAGGTGCAGACGTGCCCGCCCTTGGCCCGGGCACGCCCGCGCCCTGGGGGCTTTTCAAAGCGCCTCCTGGTTCACAGGCGACGCTGGCAGCAGCGCGACAGCGCTACAGCCAGCAAAGGACGCTGGGAAATGGAGTCCTTGCTCCCGGTCCGCTCTGCACACCACCGCTGTCTCCCAGTCCGTAGCCCCCAGCAGGGGGTGAAGAAAGCTGCAATTGGGCAAGTGAATTCTAATCCTATTTCGTTCTGATTAAGTTTATTGAAGTACTCCATAAAGCATTCTTCATTGCCACTCCAGATTAAGAACAGATCATATGTGTAACTCACCCATAGAATTATGTTTTCTAGTGCTTACTGATTCTCGCTGCCCCATGCTAGTTCCTTTTTCCACCAGCACATTATCAGGTTTGCGTTATTGGGTGAAAAGGAAATCCCCATGCCGGTGCCACACAATAGATGGTAAAACGTGGTTGAAAAGAAAAACATTGTTTTTAAGCATGTTTCAATCATTGTCAGGAGCATCCCTAAATGTTGCAATTCTGTTATCTGTCTTTGCTTCAGAAACTGGGCACATGCTTGTAGGCCCCTTTCATGTTTTATCAATGTATACAAATACACCACATCTATCGTTGCCATCAAGTAGTTTTGCCAACATTCGTAAAAAGTCACCTGTATCTCTTATTTAAGAGCTCAAGTTGTGAACAATAGGTGCCAGATATTGATCAACATATGTCGAGAGATTTTCATATAGAGAGTCACATGATAAGACTATAGGCATTCCTGGAGGATCACAGAGGGTCTTCTGAATTTTTGGTAGGAAATATATTGTAGGTGTGGTTGGGTGTGTTTTGGTCAAGGACCTGAATTCATCAATATTGATCAAATTCGCCTCACCAAATTTTTACGTTTTTGTCCATGTCCTCTACTATCCTATTGATTGGATTGCTTGGTAGTTTTTTGTATTTAGTTCCATCGTTGAGTTGTCTGTATGCTTCTTTAATGTAATCACTTTTGTTAAGGAGGACAATATTGCCTCCTTTGCCCGTTGGCTTAATTATTAGATTGTCATTTTCCATTTGTTTCTTGAGAGCAGTGTGTTCTTTCACAGAGAGGTTTTCCTTTTTATTCTTGTACCTGTTTTTTGGCATGTTGTCCAATTCCCTTGTGTCTGTGTCCAAAAAGTGGTCAAATTCTTTGCCTGGTGATAGCATAGGGCAGTGTTCCAAATAGTTTTTGATCCCGTTATGTAAATGTTTGCATGTGTCCAGTGCTAGTTCCTGTACCATTTGACTTTCTGGTACCTCATCCTCTTCTAGATTATACATGAGGTCGAACATGTTTTTTTAAGTCTGGTATTAGTTCCACTGTCAGATCCACTTTTTGTTTTTGTGGAGCTTGTTTTGTTTTCAAGGTATCTTGTTCGCTGGGTTTATTAGTGTGCATCTTTGCCAATTTTAGTTTTTGCACATATTTGTATAGGTCTACCCTTGTGTCTGTGTAGTCATGGTGTCTTTCAGGACAGAAAGAGAGTCCTTTATTTAATAACGATGTTTCATCTTGCGTTAGTGTATGTTTGGAGAGGTTAATAATCAGATTTTCATTTTCATCCTTCATTTCTTCCAATTCAAATTCCGCAAAGGATATTGTCTTTTTTCGCCTTGATCAACTTGTTTTTCTGGTTCTTTTAAAGAGTTTAAATCGCCCTCAGCCTCTTTCTCTGCATTTGCCCTTGCCTCTCATTAGAGTCTGGTCTAAGTGCATCAATCTCATCTCCTCTAAAAAAGTGGTCTTTGTTGAGGTATTTGCACAATTTGTCCTACTTTCTCACTCACATCGGATTCAATGGTTATCTCTCCTGTTACTGCTGACTTGGTTTTGGGATAGTTTTGTTTTAAAGCATCAAAGCTTCTGGTAAAAGCTAAAAATCCTTCCTTGTTTGTAGTCTATTTCGTCTCTTGTAAATTTTCTGTGTTTGCGTTCTTGTATTTCTTCCTCGTATTTTTCTTGACGATTTTCCATGGCTTTCCTTAGTTTCACTGATTCCTCTTTATTAGTGTGTTGCATACTTTTTTGCTCCATTTCTTTGATTGTCACATATACTTCCTCCAAATCAATGTTGGCATGCTTTATCAATATTTTCATCACAAGTATTGCATGTTTGTCTTAAAACGCTGGGTCTTCAATAAATCTTACTTGTCCGATGTAATATGGGTTACCTCACTCAAAAATGAGATAAAGGAGTTTATTGAACGAAATATGGGGACAGCCCCTATTCATGTGGTTTGGGACTCACTGAAGGCGTTTATTCGGGGTTTGTCATTGGAAGGGATGCAAGGGAATCAGCCACCTTCAGGGATACAAAGAATCTATTGCAGCAAAATATACAGGTCCTAGTAGAATAAAAGTACCATAATCCCTCTGTTAGGTTACAGAATCAATTAAATGCTGCTAAACGGGAGCTGAGTGCATACTATTTCGAAAGAAGTGAGGACATTTTTTGTAGACAAGCTCAAAAAATATACGAACATAGCAATTTTACGGGCAAATTCTTGGCGTGGCAGGTCAAAGAACAAGCTGCAGCCAATGTCATTCGCTCTCTTAAATCTCCAATTAGTAATCTGGATACCTCAGATGCGGGAGAGATAGGGGAAATAATGTTGTCTCATTATGAGAATATCTATACTTCACATCATACTACGGATCAACGAAGATTAAACAATTTCTTAGATAAATATCATCTGCCCACTCTTTCTCATCTGGATCAAGAAGCAATGGCAACATTGTTCTCGGGGGATGAATTAGAGTTGGTAGTTAAAAGTCTCCCACACGGTAAGGCCTGTGGTCCAGATGGATTTTCCGCAGAATTTTTTGTTACATTTCTTAGCTCCCTTTCTGAACTTCTTCTTTTATTATCAAATTCTATGTTGGAGGGTGGCCCAATCCCAGCATCCTTTTACGATGGAACTGTGGTTAGTTTTTTGAAAATAGGAAAGGAAGCTAAAGACCCAAACACTTATAGGCCCATAACACTACTAAATTCGGATTATAAAATCATTACAAAATTGCTTTCTATTCATTTCAATCATGTATCTTCGCAACTGATTCGTAAAGATCAGAATGGTTTTATTGCAGGTCGCCAACTTATCACTAATACACACTATCTGATTGAGGCTTTAGATTATTTTGAAACTCGTAAGGTGCCGGCTTTAGTTTTCCTCTTAGACGCAGAAAAGGCTTTTGATTTGGTGGTCTGGGATACACTTTTTCTTATTTTACAATATTTTGGTATTCCCTCACAAATTATTACCTTAGTTAAAAATCTGTATCAGGGTGCAAAAGCTCATATTCTTGTTATTAAATCTATGGTGGGCTCAATCTCAGTACAAAGAGGGACGAGGCAGGGTTGCCCGCTGTCCCCTGTCCTTTTTGCTTTTTTTACTGAGCCTTTAGCTGTTGCAATCAGGAAATGCACTGATATTTTACCACCTATGGCTTTTATGGATAAGATTAAATTATATGTGGACGATATAATGTTGATTTTGAAACCTGAGATGCATTCGCAAATACAGGCTTTCTCTGTTTTTGCAGAATTTGAAGCGTTGGGGGGGTATCGAATTAATAAAAAGAAAACTGAGATTTTAATTTGTGGTTGTATAAATCCTGAATTGCACCCTAATATTCGGAGCTGTATTAACAATAGACAAAAAAAAGGTATCTGGGCGTCTATTTTTCGCCATCAGTTCGTGATTTGTATTTTTTGAATTTTGAACCTTTTTTAAAAAAAGTTTGTGATTTGTTTTCACGATGGAATCCATTGCCTTTATCTATTCTAGGCCGGGTGGCATTAATCAAAATGTCAATACTCCCTTTATTTAATTTTTTGTTCTCCACTATTCCTTGCTCTCTACCAGGCTCCTTTTTTAAAAAAAAGTTGAGTCCTTGTTCTCTGCCTTTGTATGGGCAAAAAAGACACCTCGACTAGCTATTAATACTCTATACGAAGATAAAGAACAAGGAGGTCTGGGTCTGCCAAACCCTAAAGACTACTACTATGCATATTTTGCACAGTACCTTTCAAGATTCAAACACTTAATACCTAGTGAGGCATTGTTTATACATGTTTTCTTTGACTTAATTTGTAAAGAGGCCGAAATTCCCTCTCCACTCTCGATATTTAAATCACCCAAATTAGTGAGATATAAGGTTTTGAACTGGTTTCTTAAAAAACGCGATGCTATGCTGAAAAGGTACTCTCTCTTCCTCCTGAACTTAATGACTCCATTAAGCGAAGCCGTTTTTGGTTTCGGGATTAAAATGGGACCAGAAACGATACAAAATTGGGGCAGATCAGGCTTCAGAACACTATTGAATTTTGTGGAAAATGGAGCTTGGTTGACCCCTAATGAGATGGCTCTCTTAATCGGTGGAAACTTTCTTCCCATGGGTTCATAGTATTCACTGTATAAGGCACTGGCTCAAGTTGACCTAATGCAGATAAGTCAACCCTCACACTTAACAAACAATCTTTTTTGGTCCTCACATTTTAAGAAACCCGGAAAATGGAGAAGAAGCTTAGCGCAAAGTAGAGAGGAGGATGTCAGTGCCAAAGCAATTAAAAATTGGCAGAAGCATGAAAGTCTTAAACTTACCGATAATACTTGGAAAACCTTAAATAAATGTAATTTTACTGTACTGAGAGGTGCCAATTGGAGACGTATGCTTTTTTTCAGTAAATGGCTTTTATATTACACTCCCGCAGCCATTGCCAAAATGTATAGTAGTACGTCGTCTACCTGTTTTAGATGTACTCAACCGGACCTGGCTAACTGGTCCCATATAATAGCTTTCTGTCCTAAAATTAAGGCATTTTGGAACAAAATATTTTCTTTGCTTTCTCTTTATTTACATTGTACGATTACTAGCTACAAAAATGTAATTATATTTGGATTTGATCCAGAGCTTAATCTGGTCGGGTCATTGGCAAAACTTTTGTATATCATAGTAGCAGTGGCTAGATCACTGATTCTTAAGTATTGGAAGACAGATACAGTTCCATCCGTACATGAGTGGTATCAAAAAATTAAGAGAGTCAGGAAAAGTGAATTTATATTTGCTCAAAGGATTGGGGCATTACCTAAATTCGCAAAAATGTGGGAATCTTATTTTGATTAAAGTTTTTATGGTAGATTAAATTCGATGCATGTTGTCAGAATTCAAATCTTTATGTTTCTGTATGCCTTCTGGGGAATATATTATGCTGCTTGTTTTTTTTTCCAGCTCACCATTATGTATGTTGGATATATTGCAATGAATGTTATGAATGAAATGTCAAGAACTCAATAAAAAAAAAACCAAGCATTGCATGTTGTTTGCCCCCCCATTCCATCTAATAGCTCAGTCATTGTTTTCCTGGGGGTGTTGCATTGTGAAAATCATAAGGCCCCTCGGACCAGATTCACTTCTATATATTTTTGTAATGCAATTGTCTCCCAGCTTTTCTTTCTTTCTTTCTTATACAGACGTTCCACTTGTACAAATAATTGTTTGATTGAGGTATCTGGACCTCGTTGTGTGCCTTGATCTGTTGCCGTTTCCAAGGGCTCATCAGAGCCTGGATGGAACATTGTTATTCCACAGGGGTATGAGAGGGAATATATGCAAGGTAAAGACACTAGAGTAAGTACATCAAGTAAAAAAATGAGTAAGTCCACGTCGTTGCTTGTGATCTTTAGTTGCTTTTATTCATGATGCAGTTGGTGTTCAAAACAGCCAATGCGTTTCGCCCAGACATGGGCTTCTTCAGGGCTGTAATGGTATACAGGAACCTTCCCTGATCTGACAGCGCCAACTTGTGAGTGTGCCTCACCCTGCGGGAACTTGTGAGTTTTGATAAATCCGGACGTCCCAGCCGGGAGGTGCACCGCCGTGGATGCAAGTGGCTCCGCTGCTGTCCTTGGATATAGTAAAGCGCAACTAATTTGGCGAGTGGCAGAATGGGGGAATGTTCTTGGACATATCCTGATATTACAAACATTGACATTGAATAGAAAGATGGGGGCTTCATGATTGGACTTCCAGTCCCAGAATACTTTGTGATTTCACTCATCTGAGTGTGATTTGTCTAATTAAAGTGAGAACACTGGAAAGTCTGTTTGTTGGTATTCATCGGAGCAGTAAGCATATGAGGAAGGGCGATAGCCCGAAACGCGTCAGTTAACTGCTGACGGAGGGTGCGCCAGGAACCTTCCCTGACCCAACAACGCCAATTTGTGAGTGTGCCTCGCCCTGCGGGAACTTGTGAGTTTTGATAAATCTGGCTAACCCGGCCAGGAGGTGCACCGCCGTGGATGCAAGAGGCTCCGCTGCTGTCCTTGGAGATAGCGAAGCGGAACTAATTTGGCGAGTGGCAGAACTAGGGAATGTTCTTAGACATATCCTGATATTAAAAAAAAATTGGCATTGAACAGAAAGATGCCAACAGCCCATGGGGGTTTCATGATTGGACTTCCAGTCCCAGAATACTTTGTGCATTCAATCACCTGAGTGTGATATGTCTAATTAAAGGGAGAACGCTGGAAAGTCTGTTTGTTGGTATACATCTGAGCAGTAAGGAAGGGCAACAGGTCAAAATGCGTAAGGTAACTGCTGACGGCGGGTGTGCCAGGAACCTTCGCTAACCTGACAATGGCAACTTGTGAGTGTGCCTCGCCCTGTTGGAACTTGTGAGTTTTTATGTATATATAGCTCGAAAAACTCCTCTGCCAACCGGCTCTTTGTAATTCCACGAAACAGGAGCACAGACCACCTTTAAGTGCACAGAATCCTTTATTTGGGTTGTGTTCTGTCGGCAATAACACGTTTCAGCACCGAATATTCACTGAAAAAAACATAGGTTTTAGGGGTGTTATAGTTAGCTGGACATTTCACTCGTACAAAACCATTGAAATTCCTCCGATATAGTTAGTTGTACTAACTATAACTCGCGCGCCCGTAATCCACTGCTGATGATGTCACATATTACATCATTCATGACATGGTCAGTGACATCACTGATGACATCACTGATGACATCTCAAATGACATCACTGATGACATCATCCAGTGAATGTGGTTTGGTTTGATATTTAAATAAGTATTATATATATATATATATATATATATATATATATATATATATATAGCAATGTGCATTGAAGACTGAGTGGATGTATAAGTGTCTGGATGGAGGATTTAGTAGCACTGTGATTGACTGTCTAAGTGACTAATTTAAAGTTTTTCTCTAAATATATGGGATAGTGATTAAACAGTGTGAATATCTATATCACTCTATCTCTTGTTGCGTAAACTACTACATAACTTGGTTACCAGCTATTTCAAAGTCTATATTACATATTAATTAATTAAGTGAGTATTTGTATGGGATAGTGAATGTGTGTGTAGTTGGGTGGGAGGTGTGTAACTGTCCAAAGATGTGTAAATAGTTGATTTAGTAGGTATATGTGGTTAAGACTGTATGTGGAAACAGTTGTTTGGATGAGTGAATGTCTTTATGGGTGTGTAGATGAGTAAATATATTTCTCAATGATACATGTTCAACAAACTAGAAATATAAAAGGCAGTGTATGTGACAGTTGTTGTATATAAATAAGTATACATAAGACTCAGTGATCGTATGAGTGACGCTATCGAAAACTTTAAACATGCAATAGTGATTTTATAACACACTAAGTATGAGTTACTATCTGAGTTACTATATGAATAATTAAAGTGGTGTTTGTATAATTGTGTAGCTGAGTAAATGTAAGTATGATCAATTATTTGCATAAGTGAGTAGGATGACTGCATAAGTCAAAATGATGTGTGCTGGTGTGTAATGTCGATGTAGGTGTATAAGTATAATTAATAGTGTTCTATTCAACTTTGTTAGCATGTATGAGTGAATCTGTAGGTAAGTGTTTAGATGTGTGTGTAGATGTAGTAATCACTGAGTGGGTTGCTCCTGTTGTTGGCTGCCACTAATGCTGCTCACTTTTGAGGGGTCCACGACGCCACTGTGGCCGACTGCCCACCGCTGAAGCTGCCACCCGCGCCACAGGAAAGGGACTGCATATCCCAGCAGCCCCTACCGGCGCGCACCAACCACGCCACAGGAAAGCGCCGGGAGGCATTGAAATTGAACAAGTGCCTCCCGCAGCGCGGGTCCTACCTGTTGTTTTGCTCCTGCTGTTGGTTGCCACTACTGCTGCTCACTTTTGGGGGGTCCACGACGCCGCTTTGGCCCACTGCCCACCGCTGAAGCCGCCACCCGCGCCACAGGAACACGATTGCATATCCCAGCAGCCCCTACCGGCGCGCACCAACCACGCCATAGGAAAGCGCTGGGAGGCGTTTAAATTGAACAAGTGCCTCCCGCAGCGCGGGTCCTACCTGTTGTTTTGCTCCTGTTGTTGGCTGCCACTACTGCTGCTCACTTTTGGGGGGTCTATGACGCCGCTTTGGCCCACTGCCCACCGCTGAAACCGCCACCCGCGCCACAGGAACGGGACTGCATATCTCAGCAGCCCCTACCGGCGCGCACCAACCATGCCACAGGAAAGCGCCGGGAGGCGTTTAAATTGAACGAGTGCCTCCCGCAGCGCGGGTCCTACCTGTTGTTTTTGGCTGCCACTACTGCTGCTCACTTTTGGGGGGTCCACAACACCGCTTTGGCCCACTGCCCACCACTGAAGCTGCCACCCGCGCCACAGGAACGGGACTGCATATCCCAGCAGCCCCTACCGGCGCGCACCAACCACGCCACAGGAAAGCACTGGGAGGTGTTTAAATTGAACGAGTGCCTTCCGCAGCGCGGGTCCTACCTGTTGTTTTGCTCCTGTTGTTGGCTGCCACTACTGCTGCTCACTTTTGCGGGGTCCAGCAACGCCGCTTTGTCACACTGGCCACAACTGAGGGCGGGCCCGTCCGCGCCCATCGTAACCCGGAGTAGGCTGGGCTGGGCCACCGCTCTTTCATTTGAACTGTGTGCATCTTTAAGGACTCGGTCAGTGACTTCTATTTGACTTTATCTTTTTGTGGACTCTGTTTACTTTTTCAATGGCCGCCAAACGTAAAATAACTGGGCAAAGGGCTGGGGGTGGTATGGTGGGCACCCTAGATGCCTTTTTAAATAGGGCAGAATCTGTTTTACAGCACATAATACTCTTAACTGAGAGAAGACTCTCCCTGGGGCCGATTATGGGGCAAAAAGGATCATCTTTGGGGGCCATCAGTAAAGGGAAATCACCAGTGGCTGCTCCTCAAACCATAACCGGCTCCAGTACATACACCATCGATGTAGGCTTGGCTGGGACTGTAGCCACCGAACCGAATCCTCATGTGGGTGTAGCTGATACTCTAACCCCGAGGGATTCTAGTGATTTGGCCTTAGTTCTTTCCCCTGGTGTAACCATCCAGATGGTCTTGCCGGGGCCATCTCAGGTCCCTGTGCCAGACTTCCCTGCTGCCTTGACCACCCAGGAAGCACCTCCGCTAAAATCACCATGGGTAGATAGAGGCGATCGAGTCACCAGATCTAAAAGATCGACTTGTGATAATGAAGCCACGGGAGGTGCTCCCAAACCAGGGATAGATCGAACCCAAGAGGGGGGGATCCGTCTGCTAAGCGTGCAAGGGGTGGGACTGCTTTAAGCCCCAGAGCCAATGCTAAAATCAAACTTAAATCTCAATCTTCGGGGGTTAGTGGAAAGCTGTCTTTGAGACCTTTGAATGGTCCCCCTGCTATTCATAACGAGGATACTTCCATGGCAGGGGAACGAGAAAGCAACTTAGATTACTGGAAGCATATAGAGTGTCTGATTACGGGGCTTTTAGCGCCTTTTCTGAATAGATTGGGGGCAATTGAGGAAAAATTATCTTTCCTGACACTTCTATTTGGGCACTGCCACTTGGCTATTTTTATAAACCCCTTAAGAGAAACTTAAATGAGATACCCTGTTTTATACCGAATATAAATAGGTTTGAGGTGTTATCCGGCTTGACAATCAAGACTGACTAAATGTCACTAACATAGCTCCGGCGAATTCACCAAATCATGGGGTAGTGGTTGAGGTTCACCCCCTTTCTCTCAAGCCAGGCATTCCATTTATGGCCCCCTCCTTGGCGGAAATACCTAGCCCCACTTTACATCCTGATCTTAATTCTAACGTGACTGGATGTGTAATCAGGGAGGACATTTTAAAAGTCCTATCTTGCAACATAGCCGGTCTTAAGTCCAAAAGGGGAGATAGTAATTGGGAGCACCTTCTTGCTGGTGCTGACATAATAGCCCTCCAGGAAACGTGGGATGCGCAAGATTCATATTTTCTGGACGGTTTTTTAACACTTTGCAAACATGCTATACCGTCCAGTATGGGGCGAGCCAGTGGGGGGCTCTTGCTTTTAGTAAACTTGAAATTAACATATAAAGTCAAGTTAATGGATTCATATTCTGCAAATATTTTAGCAGTTGAATTAACAGCTAAGAATTTACCAACTCTATTAGTGATTAATTTTTACAACTCTTTCACAAGGGATGATGACCTAGAGCATCTAAGGTCTCTCTCCACTTGTTTGACTGACTACGAGTCCACGGCTAATATGTATTACCGCACACTAGACCTAGGTGATTTTAACATTCACGTCTGTCCAATTGATTGTTTCTCAAAATTAGAGGAGGAATGTTGACCGCAAGGGATAACGCATTTTGAACATTCCCCTTCGGGAATCTTTCTAGAGAGTCTTTTATCTGACCATAATTTGATCTGCCCAACTCACGGGCATTTGTTATCACCAATACCCACATATATTGGCCATCATAGTACCATCGACTATATTCTAGTCTCTGGTTCTACGAGGGACCTTTTAGGTATATTTGAGGTAAGGGACAATTACCTAAGTGATCACAATCCACTGACACTGAACCTCAACATCCGTGCTAGGGGCAAAGTTAGCCTCTTGGCCCACATAAGTAATGGTAATATTGTTCCAAAAGATCAAGCTCGCCGGCTAAGATGGGACTCAATTACCCCGGTTAGTTTTATTGAAACCTTAAACGGTGTCTGCACAGAGGAGTTTGGTATCTGTACAGACCAGGACGCTGATCCCGTAACTGTCCTGGATGCGTTTGACCGTATTACAAACAAGTGTCGGCCAACCTGACAATTCCCCATAAAACTAGGCCTTTAAGAATTAAAAAATGGTTTGACGATAACTGTACAAGAGCTCATAAAGCTCTTATGGATGAGCTTAAGGGGAAACCAAGAGATGTAGACAGGATTAAGGATGCAAGGAGGGCATACAAAATTGTTGTGGGGAGTGGGAAGAAACAATTAAGAGAGATGGCCTGAAAGGAGCTCAGCCAAGCTAGTCTCTTATTAAATAGCTCCAAGTTCTGGAGCGTGGTGAATAGTCCTATATTTGACGAATCACCCAATCTTGTTTCTGACTGCCATATCACCCTAGAAAAATGGGACAACATTTTGGGAGCGTTAATAGTGACGTTAGTCAAGGTTCCCCAGGTTGGATAGTGGACAGTGGGTATGTTTCGTCCCCTTTGTACTTTACTGAGGACGAAGTAATAGAAGCAATTGGGTCAACAGCAGGTGGGAAAGCGCCGGGCCCTGACGGCGTCCCAGCGGACCTTTATAGAGCGGATCCTATCCTATGGTCTAAAATCTTAACCCAGGTTTTTAATGCAGCTGCCCAGGTTGGCTTTCCCCTGTCTTGGGCTAAAGCAGTCTATATTCTGATCTTTAAAAAGGGAGTCAGAGATGACCCGGCCTGTTATAGGCCAATATCTCTCTTGGACTCCGCAGCCAAAATCATGGGGAGAGTTGTCTTTGCCCGACTGACGGATTGATTGGATCAAAATAATATCATCTCAGAGCTCCAATATGGGTTTAGGCAGGGCAAAGGTACCGTGGGTCAATGTCTTAATCTCAATGTAATAATTGGAAAGTACACGGTTGCTAAGCGGCGGGACCTACATCTGGCATTTATGGATATATCCTCTGCCTTTGATCTTGTAAATCGAGCAAGCTATGGGTGATGCTCTTTGAAATGGGTTTAGATGCAGATTTGGTCTCCTTCTTGGCGGCCATGCATGAGAACACCATAGCTTCTGTGCGCTATAATAAAGATGGTAGTCTCACAGATCCTTGGCCCATTAAAAGAGGAGTGAGACAGTGGTGCATTTTAGCACCCCTGTTGTTCACTCTCTATATTAACAATATAGGGGCCGCTTTAATTTCCAGCTGTAAAGACATCCCAAGGACCAGTTTTATTGATTTTATGGACTCTTTAGATTTGGTTACGAATTTTAAGAAGTCCCATTCTATGTCCATCAACTCTGTTAGAGCAAGGAAGGCTAAGTTCTATTGCAAGAACTCGGAACTAACAAAGTTGCCTGCCTTCCCTTATTTGGGGGTTCTTTTTGACGACCGACGCTCTTGGGTCAATCAGCGTATGCATAAAAGGAACATCTTAGCCCGAGCTTCGGGTGCCACTATGGAATTCGCAAAAAGAATTGGCTCGAAACCTCTTCCTGCTCTCTTAAAAATGTATAATGCCAAGTCGTTCCAATGGTGACCTATGGGAGTGACTTATGGGGTTATTTAGTGACGGGTGATATCCAGGCGGTAGGAAATGTTTTTTTCACAAACTACTGTTGCTCCCTGCCTCTACCCCTGTTTTTAACATCCATGAGGATCTTAGAGCTGGGTATATATCAGACCAGATCGCGGTTGCTCCCATAATGTGCTGGCTAAGAATTTGGGCCCAACCGTCACCTAACTTAAACCAGCTGATTATTCAAGACTGCATTATGTTAGACAAGGGTCTAGATATACCCTGGGTTCGCTACATCAAGTCTGAAATGGCCATCCTTGGTTGCCCTGAAGTATTTTTAAGCCCAAGAGCCATGGCCAAACCAGAGATTAAAGACTTGAAGCGGCAGTTTTTGATTAGATCTATGCTATGTAGGGAGGAAAGGGAACTTGTGAAACCCAAAGTGAGGAGTTTTGTCACAATGAGCATAAGTAGTCAGCTGCAACCATATCTAACATATATAAATAGGCCTTATCACCTGTTTCTCTTAGTTCGATTTAAGCATAATATGGTTCCCTGGCTACTGGCTTTTCCGAAAGGGTTTTTTAAAGAAGGTTCGTTAAGACTCTGCCCTGTGCATGGGTGTGGAATTTAATTAAATATCTACTTGTCCATGGGGCAGGCTGCTTAATAAATCTACTTGTCTTGTAACAAAATCCACTTGTCCCCTTTGTGCTATGTAATGCGGCAACAAATTACGCAGCAATCTCATTATATAAGAGTTTTGATATAGCCTCTCTGATTATGCCAGGGTTCATACCATAGTAGTGTTTTAATACTAGCAATTCCCTTATGCTGCTATGTTTCTGCAGGTCTATATACTGGGGCAGAAGGTAGTGGTAAGCAATAGTTCCAGGGTTGGAATGCCCTTTTTAGTCTGTGCAAACCTACTAACGTGCATGTTTTAAGGGTTTTCACCAATTCTTCTCTAATCATTTCCCATACGGAGAATGGTTGGAAATTTACTACTGACAGTGGCAGACTTAAAACTTCTTCCAGGGCTGAGAAAAATAGTGGTTGGAGGAAAAGTGATCTTGAAAACATTCAGATTTTCACATAAGCAAATCTACACCTGCATATTTGCTCATGCTAAAATGCAGTTCACAAATATTTTCTGGGAGTACTATTTCTTGGCATATTTATGTAAATTTTTGTGAATTCATGGAAACTGTACATATGCACTTAATGCAAGGATATATACCATGGATGAACTTTTAAGCCTTTCTTTAATAATTGGGCCTCTAATTAGGCCTAGTGTTAACAATGACCTTTTGTTTTGTTTTTTATTCTGTCTCTCTCAGTCTATCAGCCTGCGTCCTTGTAAGTGACAGTATTTTGCTCTTTTAGATGAAGCATATTGGCACACAAAGTAGTTTTGTTCAGTGCCCAGAACCGCTGTGGCAATGTGTGCTGAGACCAACATTTTTTTGTTTTGCTTTTGCCAATGCATGTTAGAATGGTGAGGACCCAGCAGCTCCCACACTGTTAAGGTTTTACAAAAACCATGCCTAAACAAGTCAGGCCTTGACAAAACCAAAAGGCTGACCACGAATTTCAGACCCACTAGCTTTGCCAATGCTTGTTTGTTCTTGTTTACCATATTCGTATTTAAACTGGTTACACTGATATTCCATTCTGAATATTTTTGGGAAATACTAACATACATCAACATGTTACTATATGATGCTGCAAAGATACGGTACCTAAAATCTTACAGTAGTTTAGCTAAATGTTTTCTTTTCTTACATGCATTTTTTTGTGAACGTTTTATTTTGAAAGCAAAGAATCATCACTCTTGATATCAAGCTTCTGCAAATATTTGCATATAATCAGAGAGCATTCTGGGTGCATTATACAGAGCCTCATACTATTAAACTTTGAAAATGTGTGTACACTTTTATACTGAAATCACCGTCAGTAGTGCAGGCTGAGCTTAAACATTTACTTTTAGTGCTCACCCTAATAATAAAGGCTTTGCGTTAATGAACCATATATACAAGTTTGAACAGCATTAACACACACTTTACATATAACACACACTTTACCTTAATTGTAGAGAATGCCCTTCACTGAGCCACAATGGGGTACTGTAAACTGGCAGCCAAAGGGTTTGTGCTGCAGAGGGCTGGGCCTACTTGTCCCAAGGACAAAATGCACATTAAAACTTGTTGCCCTTGACCCCAAACTATATGTCCCAGGCGTCGGGCTATAGGAATTCCACATCCCTGCCTGTGACAACTTCTCAGACCAAAATCTTCTTCACATGATATTCTTCTGTGAGTTTTATGACTCGTTGCGTAGGAAATTTATCATCCCCTTCCTAAAAGGTCAAAACATTGAAAAAGTTAGACCAGCGTTAGCATACTTATAAATATTGGTATAGCCTGTGGTGTGCTTTGGGGTTGCCAGCTATTTAATAGGCGCCATTAGGTGCAGGAACAGGCTGATGATTGCATAAATGGGATCATGTTTTAAATGAATTTATTTATGAATTTTGGTAAGAATTGTAGTATTATTATTTGTATCTATTTACTTAGGACTTAGTGTGTTGGATAGGACTAGGTTGCATTTGATGGGTTTTACAAATTGTGCAATACTATGACACAAGATTAATAATTTATGCATTTATGAATTGACTGTAGGCACTTTGATGGTTTTAATGTAACCGAATAAAGTTATACTTGACTGACTGACACTGAGTGGGTTTTTGGAAACTTGTATTGGTGTGACAATGGTTTCAAATATGGTACTCCATATTTTATAATGAGTGTTGAAAGGTTATACTAGTGCATGATGAGATGTATCAGATTGTCACATGGATGATGTCATCAGTGATGTCATTTGAGATCTCATCAGTGATGTCACTGACCATGTCATGAATGATGTAATATGTGACATCATCAGCAGTGGATTGCAGGCGCGCGAGTTATAGTTAGTACAAGTAACTATACCGGAGGAATTTCAATGATTTTGTACGAGTGAAATGTCCAGTTAACTATAACACCACTAGTTTTTTAAATGCTACTCCCTAACTATAACACCCCTAAACCCCATGTTTTTTTCAGTGAATTTCAAAGGTTTTTTAAATGGTAATTCCTAACTACATCAGGCCTCAAACCTATGGTTTTGTCAGGGAATTTCGAAGGTTTTGTAAATGACTAATTTTAGATGTATTAATTGTTATATTTATTTTTGTTATACTGATTTACTACATTTTTTTACACTATTTATTTTTAGATATATTATTTTGTAAATAACATTATACATTACATTATACATTACATTACAAAATATACCTTCTCAGAATGAATTACTTAAATAGGCAATAAACTTTTAAGTACATTATTTACAGTTGTTGCAATGGGCAACACAATTTCAAATATAATGCAACATTGAGCTCAATGTGAATTTCTAGTTAAATGCAATTAGTCACTTTATGGATTACTTTTCTAACCACAGGACTGGATCCTAGATTCAGTCTTTGGACATCTCCTATAAACAGCTGAGTAAAAGCATTTTGGTTAAAGTAGTGATTATTAAGGACTATTTTTTTTTAAGACCTTTATTATTCAAGGTGCATGTTACACAGCTTTCAGCTTACAACCCCTCAGGGCCAGCCGCGTAAGTCAATAATTATATAAACGTTATCAGATGAACACAGCCTTAAGGCCGACAGCCCTGAGGTTCGGCGGCGCAAGTTGTTCCATTGTAGCACTTCTCATTCAGCAAACCATTTAGTGTTATAAATGTATAGGTCTGTAGGTTTTTCTTGTTTTTTTTTTGTAATTCCTTGGTTACAGAGCTATGGTGATACTCATCAATGTCGCCAGATGGATAGTGGTCCTTTCCCACTAATGAGTGCTATGGGTAAATGTGTCGGCGAGGTCCGCCTTTTAAGTTGGCGCGGGGCATTAGTGTTAGAAGATATGGCTGTGCGACACCGTAAGTGTGTCGATGAGCGAGTGTCTATGTAGCGTATTGTTCCTAGCAGGAGAAACTGATGTTGACGGTGGTGTCCAGCCGGGATCACCTCGACCATGACTGTTATGCTCAAAAGCCCCAAGATGTGATATGCTCAGGAACGAATCTCAAAGAGCCTGGTCAAAGAAAATGGGACCAGCGCATCAATAAAACATCAGAATGATAACGTGGGGAGTATGTGTTAAAGGGAGGGGGAGCGTGGGTAGATGTATCCATGTGTTTAAGGAAAGATGCGTGGTGTCATTGTGTCAGGATTGGTCTAATGGGCGGGTAGGAGGTTGCATTTTGCGGTTCGTGTGTGTACCAATGAGATAAGGGGGGGTCACCGCCATGAGGGCGTACCGAGTGCGGCATTAGAGCATGGTTCGTGAGGTAGTCCTCGGTCAGAGTACATAATAAGAGTTGGATGTGTGGGGGTGTGGGCGGGGGAGGGGCGACGAAGACATCATTGCTAAACAATCAGATATTAATCGTGCGCTTTTCGGAACGTGGGTTCAGCACAGGCAGTGGTCAATGCGGTATGTGCCATACGGCAATGGTGTGTGGGGGTGGGGGGGGAACTATATGAGTGGGGGGGCTGGTGGGTACGGGCGCGCCTCGTAGTGTCTCCTGTAGAGGGGGGCACGGGGCAGGGCGCGGACCTCTTCACGTGATCCCTTGTGTAGGAAGGTGGCTACCTGACTATGGTTACCCCAGATTTTTTGCCTTGTGTTTAGCTGGTTTTCGAATAGTTGGCCTGGTTCCCTGCTAATCAGGGCCCCAGGCTATCTGCTCTCTCTGTAAAATGGATTCCATGTACCCTAGGTGCATAACTAGATTGGCTTGGGTCACCTTGTCAGCCCCTGTACAGAGCACTATAGGTGCCCAGGGCATAGGTGCATCCAAGGCCTACCAGGGGCTGCAGCATATCTTTTGCCACCCCTGGCTGGCTATCTAAAATTGACACAACTGGCTGATCTAAACCTATCTGGACACATATATACCTATCAGTCACTCCTATGGCAGGCCTTAACAATCCTGGAGGCAGAGTGCTTGGTTTTATGTGAGATGGTGCTCTAGCATGAGCTGAGCCTGTCTGCAGCTGTCGGGACCAATTCCCTAAGCTGTTCCGGGATAATGCCATACCATATACTCTTAAGTGCCTTATAATCCTCGCGGTTATATGGTAACTTTGGTTTGGCTTTATCAAAACATGTTGTGTAAGGTGTCATACGATTTGGAATACTACCCCCTCGCCAGTCCTGGCGACGGGGGTAGCATTCCACCCCTCTAGAGGGAGACGACATGTTACTTTGCTAAAACGCGGTTGGTTTTAAAAAGAGCCTCAGATCCACAAAATGGATGCTTCTGACACAGACACGAGTCTGACCTCCTGCAGCTGACCGAAACTCAGCCAAGGAGGCCTGGACAAAGGGTTTCCTGTCACAGGGAGGTGTCACACCACCCCAGACAGGAGATAGTGGATTGTAGCAGGGAGGTTTGAAAGAAACCAGACACTGCCTGGGGAGCACAAGGCTGCCCCTTGCATAATCCGGTTCTGGGGCACACCAGCCCCTGTCCCAGCGCGGCCTGGATCAAAGGAAAGGGGTGTATCCACCCCCTTCCTGGGTCCCACCCATAGGAGGGGACCTAGCAGGTAATCCAGCCCCCTAGATTGGTATAAGAATGGGAGCAGTGCCAACGCACTCAGATTATCCTGATGAAACATTTGAAATGAAACTCTGGACCCTTCGACATCCTACTCAACGTAGAAGACTGAAGAATCTCCCTTGTGGTCAAGGAGTGACCACCCTGTGCAAACAGGCACCATCCAGCACCTCGACATCTGCTTTGTTGCAGTTCTCGCCGGAACTCGAGTGACAGAGATCAACGAGATCAAGCTTGCCTGCCTTCTAACAGCCCGATCCACAGTCCCTGCAGAGCTGAGACCCGTGGAGGCGACCGGAAGCGTGGGGCACGCCATCTTGAAAAGACCACGAGACGCTGACCGTGCAGCCCACGAGTGACCCTCGAAGCTGTACACCGGGGTTTGAGAAGCCCCAACCCTGAGCCACTCTTGCACTGAAGCTCACCCCTCTACACTCGACGAGTGCTGCGTGGGGCCCTTCTGCTTTCTTTGGCTCAACGCGTTGGCCCGGTCACTTGCCAGCTGGCTTGTGGCCCCTGTGCCGACGAAAACCTAAAACCGACTTGCGATTCTGGTTGCTCCAGACTTGCACCAGCTCCTCTGAAAAGGAGCACCTGCTCTGACCCTCCTGGTCCGAGTGAGAAGCAATCTTCCGGTCCTGCATGGATTGCTCTTGCCAAGTGTTGTTTGCTCCAATCTTGAAGCTGACTGCACCGACGGTGAGAGCCTGCGTGGCACAGATCGTGACCCGCTCCTGGACGTCGCAGATGCCCCAGAGCCCACGTGGCAGCGGAGAGAAGCTCCTCGACAACCACCTGATTGCGCCTGACATTGCCTGGTTCCGTCCTGGTTCCACCCTGGTCACTGCTAAGTGACCCAGACTCTGTTCCCTCTGCTTTCAGGTACTTTACGACTCTGATCCACCCTTGGATCACACCGGACACTTCTACTTCACATCGCCTGCAGCATCTTCAGCTTCAAGCACCAACAACCTGCGTGACGAAACCCGACGCCACTTCGACCCTATGCACCCGCTTCCTGTGGGTGAGGTAACTCAGCAACGCCGGTGTTCCCACACTAGTACACACCTATAGGGTCTGTGTCTAAAGTTTTGTCCTTCTAGGTTCAGCGGAAGTACCCTTAAACTCTATTTGTGTAACTTTTACACACCATTGACTTTGCATTGGTGCATGCGTGTGCTTTAAGAGCTGCACCCGAATCCCGCGGGCTTTTTCCGACTTCAGCATTGCTTGTCCCGACTGCTCCCAGCGATTCCCTAGGCCCTAGGCCTAACCACTGTTCGATTGGTATCTCTTATACCACTTTCTTAATATATGGTTTGAGTGGCCACCCGCCCTCATCCATAATTGTGCAACTTTCATATGTTATACTGTGCTTTAACTCTTGTGCCCCTTTGCTCATAAAGAGTACTGGGGATTATTTTAGTAATAAACACATATATTTTTATAATATATACTTGTGTGGTGTCCTTTCATTTGATATTACAGGATTGTGATTGGTAAAACAGCTTGCTTAACACAACCTCTTGAGTTTAGCCTTTAAGGCTGATTAGTCTATGCTACCATTAAGATAGCTTGTCTATAAGGTTGACTTACAACCAGACACCATAAGGGATTGTTTGGACTGATACAAGGTGGTTCCAGAATTGGAAACATCATATATCAGGCCAACTTCTAACATTGGTGCACATAGGATTTGAGCTTGCTGTTGTTTTACCATTGCAATCTTTTTATCAAATTGAAAGATCACATCAAGTACCTTAGGTACATATAAATCAAAAGCTTAGCATATTTAAGTTCTACTGAATTTAGTAGTTGTAGATTAAAGGGATTAGCACACCCTGACTACAACTCACTAGCAAGGTACAATAGGAAAACACTTAGTGTAGGTAAGTGCACCACTTGCACCTCACTAGCAGTCATGTCTGACGCTGGTGGAGCTTCAGGCTCTGTCCCTGTGACAGTTGACCCTACCAAGGCAACTTCCAGCTATGACAAACTTAGCCACAAAGACTTGAGTGCCTTGTGCATTGCAAGGGGGCTAAAAAGGGGCAGACACCCCACCATTCCTATCCTGATAGCCATCCTGGAAATGGATGACTTAAATAAAGAGAGTGCAGCTCCCTTAGCTTTAGGAGATGGGGGGAACCACCCTCAGAATGAGATAACTCCAGAAGAGGATGAAGAGGAGGAAGAAGGCTCAGAGGTAGATGAGCCTGCTCAGAGTCAGAGGAATAACCAGGTCCCAGTGGGGAGGCTTAGCCAAGCCAACTTGGACCTACATGGGAATGGAGAGGGCCAGCACCTCCCCAGATCCTATAACATAGTTCCCACAGGCAATAGAAGGGTGAGAACTCCCTCAGTGGATTCTCACATTTCTAGTGTCTCCAGAAACTCTCAGAGGGGAATGACTTCCCCCCAGAGAAGAGAGCATAAGGCCAGGATGAAAGCTGTAGAACTCCAGATAGAGAGGGAAGAGTTAGCCCTGGCCCAAGCTAAACTTGCTTTAGCAAGGGAACAGAAAATGTGTGGCTTAGATGCCACTGGTGGCAGCAATAATCCTAGAGAGAAAGACAGGTCCTATAATACTAGAAACCTGACAAAAATGGTGCCCCCCTACACAGAAGGGGATGACATCCACAAGTGGATAACTGCTCTTGAGAGAACCTGCATGGTACAGCAGGTTCCTGAGGAACAGTGGGCAGCAATCTTATGGTACTCCTTTTCAGAGAAAGGGAGAGATAAGCTCCTCATTGTCAGACATGAGGATGCAAAAACTACAAAGTCCTGAAGAGTGCTCTAATAGATGGGTTTGGCTTAACCACTGAACAATACAGGTTAAAGTTCAGAGACACCAAGAAGACACAGACACAGGACTGGCCTGATTTTGTAGATTGTGCTACTAAGGCTCTGGAGGGTTGGCTACATGGCAGCAAAGTACATGACTTCACAGGATTGTATAATTTGATTATGAGGGAGCAGATCCTAAGTAATTGTCAGAACCAGCTTCTACACCAGCACCTGGTGGACTCAGATTTGACCTCTCCCCAAGAATTGGGAAAGAGGGCAGATAAATGGGTCAGAACCAGGATTAGGCCTAAGAATCAGGACCATAACCAGAAGAAGGAGTCTACCAAGCCTCAAGATAAGGGTGGGGATAAAAATAAAGAAAAGACTTCCCCAGGGCCCCAAAACTCCAAGGATGGGGGTGGGTCCCAAGACACTTCATCAACTCAGAAGAAACCTTATTGTCATACCTGTAAACAGGTTGGGCATTACAAAACAGACAGCTGTTGTCCCAAGAATGGCAATAAAGAGAATATACCTCCAAAGCCAACTCCAACACCTCCTGTTACTGTCAGCAGTAATCCCCCAGGAAGTGGGAGCACACCCAGGAATTTGGGTGGGTTTACTTTTGGAGCCCAGGTGTACCCTGGGCTATCCAGGTCCCCATCACCAAATGATCTTGTTTATGAGACTGGCATGGGGTTTGCCAACTTCTCTGATTGCCCAAATACCTTGAGCAAATATAAACAAGAACCCATCATCAATGGTTTGAAAGTTGAAGCCTTTAGAGACACAGGGGCTAGCACCACCATGGTGGCTGACTGTATAGTCCCCTTTAAGCAACTTTTACCAGGTGCCACATACCAGGTAACAAACATTGATGGAATCCAGACAAATCATCCAATGGCAGTAGTAAGTCTCAGCTGGGGAGGTGTCACTGGCCCAAAGAGAGTGGCAGTGTCACCAAACTTGTCTGTAGACTGCCTACTTGGTAATGATTTAGAAATCTCAGCCTGGGCTGAGGTTGAACAGGAAATCCATTCTAGAATGGTAAACTCCAATGGAAAGGTTAGTGGGGCTGTAATGGCTACAGCCCCAACCCAAGATGTCCTTCCTGAAAAGGTTGGTAGGGCTGAGCAACTCTCTGCCCCATCTTTAGCAGAAGCTCTTCCCAAACAGAATAGCAAAGCTGTTATGATAACAGCAGAAACCCAAACTGAGTCTCCTCCTGAAAAGGTTGGTGGGGCTGTGATGGCCACAGCCCAAACTCAAACAGATATGTGTGTTGTGAAGCCTGAAATGATGGATCACTCCACCCAAACTGAGAGCATGGAGGAGGAGGATAAATCTTCCCCTCACCAGACATTAGGACAGGAGCAGCCTCCTCAGGGAACTGATCTTACCCCTGATGAAGGAACTGCCCCAGAGGTTGTTAGGCCTGGCCTGACAGAACCTCTGATGGCAGTGGACCCTTCTCAGGTGGGATCCAGTCTGGAGCAGGTAACCTGTCCCTCTCTACCATGCCTTAGCCAGCCCAGGGCTGCAGAGGACAAGAAGGACAGTGAGACCCCCAGGGCCCCTGTCAAATAAAGCACCCCCATCAACAGATTAGGGGCACCAAAACTAGTAGCCCTAGTGAGGTGAAAACTTTAAAAAGTCCTGAGGGGGCCCCCTTAAAAGTAGTTAGGGACCTCCCACAGATAAATTCTGTTGGG
This sequence comes from Lissotriton vulgaris, assembly GCF_964263255.1. Classification (NCBI taxonomy): domain Eukaryota; kingdom Metazoa; phylum Chordata; class Amphibia; order Caudata; family Salamandridae; genus Lissotriton; species Lissotriton vulgaris. Next base: position 544,815,463 of record NC_141699.1, on the reverse strand, counting down.
CACAGCCAAACCTGGGACCCAAAGGGCCCAAACCTGAACTGTCCCTCCAGCAAACAAACAGAGGGACCCAGCTTCCAGCTTTAGGTAGCCAGAGGTTGACCCTGAGAGCACAGTGCAACTCAGTTGAAGAAAGAAAGGCACACATGGTGGAAGATAATTGGAGGAAGATGAGCCCTAAATTAGTGGAGCCTCACTTCAATACTCCATATCCAAACCAGCCTTTAACTTTGCATAGACACACCCAAGGTAGTGATTCCCTATGGTGGAGACCCTCTAATACCCCAAGGGTGAGGGACTGCTTAGTGGACCATGAGACAGGGGGTACCCCTGCTAGTGCAGGTACTTCCTTATATGGCCACTCAGGCAATATAGGGTTACCTGGCCAAGAATAGCCTTATCTCCTTTCGTTTGGGGGTGGGGGGTTGTGTAGGAAGGTGGCTATCTGACTATGGTTAACCCAGATTTTTTGCCTTGTGTTTAGCTGGTTTTCGACTTAGTTGGCCTGGTACCCTGCTAATCAGGGCCCCAGGCTATCTGCTCTCTCTGTAAAATGAATTCCATGTACCCTAGGTGCCTAACTAGATTGGCTTGGGTCACCTTATCAGCCCCTGTACAGAGCACTATAGGTGCCCAGGGCATAGGTGCATCCAAGGCCTACCTGGGGCTGCAGCATATCTTTTGCCACCCCTGCTGGCTATCTAAAATTGACACAACTGGCTGATCACTCAGCTGGGGCAAGGTGGTGTAATCACCCCTTGCTTAGATATAGTATACCTATATCGAAACCTATCTGGACACATATATACATATCAGTCACTCCTATGGCAGGCCTTAACAATCCTGGAGGCAGAGTGCTTGGTTTTATGTGAGATGGTGCTCTAGCATGACCTGAGCCTGTCTGCAGCTGTCGGGACCAATTCCCTAAGCTGTTCCGGGATAATGCCATACCATATACTCTTAAGTGCCTTATAATCCTCGCGGTTATATGGTAACTTTGGTTTGGCTTTATCAAAACATGTCGTGTAAGGTGTCATACGATTTGGAATACTACCCCCTCGCAAGTCCTGGCGACGGGGGTAGCATTCCACCCCTCTAGAGGGAGACAACATGTTACTTTGCTAAAACGCGGTTGATTTTAAAAAGAGCCTCAGATCCACAAAATGGATGCTTCTGCCACAGACACGAGTCTGACCTCCTGCAGCTGACCGAAACTCAGCCAAGGAGGCCTGGACAAAGGGTTTCCTGTCACAGGGAGGTGTCACACCACCCCAGACAGGAGATAGTGGATTGTAGCAGGGAGGTTTGAAAGAAACCAGACACTGCCTGGGGAGCACAAGGCTGCCCCTTGCATAATTCGGCCAAACCGGTTCTGGGGCACACCAGCCCCTGTCCCAGCGTGGCCTGGATCAAAGGAAAGGGGTGTATCCACCCCCTTCCTGGGTCCCACCCATAGGAGGGGACCTAGCAGGTAATCCAGCCCCCTAGATTGGTATAAGAATGGGAGCAGTGCCAACGCACTCAGATTATCCTGATGAAACATTTGAAACGAAACTCTGGACCCTTCGACATCCTACTCAACGTAGAAGACTGAAGAATCTCCCTTGTGGTCAAGAAGTGACCACCCTGTGCAAACAGGCACCATCCAGCACCTCGACGTCTGCTTTGTTGCAGTTCCCGCCGGAACTCGAGCGACAGAGATCGACGAGATCAAGCTTGCCTGCCTTCTTACAGCCCGATCCAAAGTCTCTGCAGAGCTGAGACCCGTGGAGGCGACCGGAAGCGTGGGGCACGCCATCTTGAAAAGACCACGAGACGCTGACCGTGCAGCCCACGAGTGACCCTCGAAGCTGGTTTGAAAAGCCCCAACCCTGAGCCACTCTTGCACCGAAGCTCACCCCTCTACACTCGACGAGTGCTGCGTGGGGCCCTTCTGCTTCCTTTGGCTCAACGCGTTGGCCCGGTCACTTGCCAGCTGGCTTGTGGCCCCTGTGCCAACGAAAACCTAAAACCGACTTGCGATTCTGGTTGCTCCAGACCTGCACTAGCTCCTCTGAAAAGGAGCACCCGCTCTGACCCTCCTGGTCCGAGTGAGAAGCAATCTTCCGGTCCTGCGTTGATTGCTCTTGCCAAGTGTTGTTTGCTCCAATCTTGAAGCCGACTGCGCCGACGGTAAGAGCCTGCGTGGGACAGATCGTGACCCACTCCTGGACGTCGCAGATGCCCCAGAGCCCACGTGGCAGCGGAGAGAAGCTCCTCGACAACCACCTGATTGCGCCCGAATTTGCCTGGTTCCGTCCTGGTTCCACCCTGGTCACTGCTAAGTGACCCAGACTCTGTCCCCCCTGCTTTCAGGTACTTTACGACTCTGATCCACCCTTGGATCACACCGGACACTTCTCCTTCACATTGCCTGCAGCATCTTCAGCTTCAAGCACCAACAACCTGCGTGACGATACCCGGCGCCACTTCGACCCTATGCTCCCGCTTCCTGTGGGTGAGGTAACTCAGAAACGCCGGTGTTCCAACACTGGTACACACCTATAGGGTCTGTGTCTAAAGTTTTGTCCTTCTAGGTTCAGCGGAAGTACCCTTAAACTCTATTTGTGTAACTTTTACGCACTATTAACTTTGCATTGGTGCATGCGTGTGCTTTAAGCGCTGCACCCGAATCCTGCGGGCTTTTCCCGACTTCAGCATTGCTTGTCCCAACTGCTCCCAGCGATTCCCTAGGCCCCAGGCCTAACCACTGTTCGATTGGTATCTCTTATACCACTTTCTTAATATATGGTTTGAGTGGCCACCCGCCCTCATCCATAATTGTGCAACTTTCATATATTATACTGTGCTTTTGATTTAACGCTTGTGCCCCTTTGCTCATAAAGAGTACTGTGGATTATTTTAGTAATAAACACATATATTTTTATAATATATACTTGTGTGGTGTCCTTTCATTTGATATTACAGGATTGTGATTGGTAAAACAGCTCGCTTAACACGACCTCTAGAGTTTAGCCTTTAAGGCTGCTTAGTCTATGCTACCATTAAGATAGCTTGTCTATAAGGTTGACTTACAACCAGACACCATAAGGGAATGTTTGGACTGATACAAGGTGGTTCCAGAATTGGAAACATCATATATCAGGCCAACTTCTCACACCTTGTTCCAAGCATTTCTGTTGGAAGGATTGGAGGATGTCATCCCATTGTTGTGCAATTGGGAATTTCCTAAGCCCCACCGCTCTTCTTGTCGTAAGACTGTGCTCTCCACTAGCACCCAGTTTGTGAGGGATAAGCTCCAATGTCGTATATGTGGAGGTGTGTCGGCTTTCCACGGCTTGGTAAGCAGCCGCTTGGCCGTGATCAGCCCGAGATCCCAGTATCGGGCCTGTACATTGTTCAGCTTTGTGCGTTTGTATAGTCCCAGTATGCAGGCCTCCCAAGTCCTTGGCACGTGTTCGCTAGTGCAATGCGTGAGCAGCGCAGTCACCCCATCCCAATATTGCTGGAGGTCAGGGCATAGCCAGAGCATATGGAGGAGGTCTGCCCCCACCAAGGAGCAGCGTTTGCAGGCAGTGTCCGTGACCGAGAAATATCTGTTTATTTGGTCTGGGGTGAGGTATGCGCGGTGTAGTATGTAGAGCTGTATGATTTTGAAGCGAGGATTACGCGGGATATTAACCGGTCCAACCAGTATCATTGCCCACTCCTTGTCTGTCCAATCCCTCCCCCGGTCTGCCGCCCATTTTTCTCTCAGCTGCATGGTGGTGGGTTGAGTGTGAAGGAGGAGAGCCTGCGCAAGCCAGTGAATTATGTGGGAGCCATTGCTCATAACGTGAAGGTATTGCATAAAGTGGTGCATGGGCAGCTTTTCGGACATTTCACCCCAGGCGGCAGTCAGTGTGCGGACGAGGGACGCGTGCAATAGGAACTGTCCAGCTGCGAGAGATGTATCCTCTGCAAGGTTTGCGAAAGGGAGGGGGGCGCTAGAGGGCGCACAAGCAGAATGGCTGCTTGAACGCGCAGCTCCCGCGCCTTGGTTGATTATCCTTCATACATCCTCTGCCATGGAGTGCCTAATCGCTTGATTCTTCCATAACTTGTTGCAGGACATCATTCCCCACACTCGACCCAAGTCTGGTGGCGCTGCGTGACTCGAGACCGGAGTTATGAGCCTTTGAAAGTTGACCGGCGATCGCTCTGGAGCTGGCGGACGAGGGCGGCCGGCTGCAGCAATCTGCGATACACTGGGGATGACCACGAGGACTTAGGCCGCAGGTCGGCGCGGCCAGCGGGCTCTCGCTAGGGCTTCACGTATGGGCCAGGAACGGAGGTAGGAGGCTGCCTTCCCACTCGTGCGAGCCCCCCCCCCCCTGCTGCTGCTGCCCTCGTTGCTGGGGCTACAGGCGAGATCATTGCTGCATATTAGTGGACGCTGCGGGCCGGTACGTCCCCCGGGCCTTCGGAGGGGCCCCCGTCCAACTGGCACTCTCGACGGGGCGGTGCGGCCCTGCGGGCTGCCCGGAGCGGAGTCGGGTGTCGTGCCTGGGCCCCCGCGGCCGGCGGCGCCGCCACATCTAAATCTGGACGTCCCTACGCTGCTTCCTTGCTCTTGGACTCGGAGCACACCTGCTAGCCGCTGCGCCGCCAGGACCTGCGGGCGGCGGGGCCTCGCTCCCTCCCCGGACTGCCCTAGCTCGACTCTTCCTCCAGGGACTGTGCTGTAACACAAGACATCTACGCCGTCGAAAACACTGCAGAAAGCAGGCAGAGCGCTGCGCCACACCCAAGGACCGAGAGGGAAGGCATCCCAGGCCAACAGGGATATTTAACCCTCTCCCACCTGCACGGCCGCCTTTGAAGAGCTGGCCAGGTTGGGGCAGTGCCAATCTCAATTCAAGCACTCCTGGCATTGTAAAATCTAACAAGCATTGGCACCCTTTGAGCCTCCTCGCCTGGGCCCTTTGTGTCACCACTGGATCACGTGGCTGCACCGAGTGGGGAAGTTTTGGTGCCACCTCTATCTGGGCATTGTCGTCCCCTCGCCATCGGAGCGCCTGGAGGACACACGAACCTGCCATAAACCTGTACCTCCCCTGGTTGGGCCCTTGCTAACCTGCTGCAGCATTACTCTGATTGGCGGTTGTGGCAACACTGCTTTCCTGCCATTGCCCCCGTCTGGGATAGCCCGAAGTGCTAATCAGCTCTACAGTACTCGGGTGCTGAGTCCAATCGCCATCATGGTGCGGCCTGAGAACCGCCAAACAAAGCTCAGCATTGATAGCGCAAAAAAGGGCGCTAAATCGACGCAGATGGATCCTGAGCCTAGCGCATCGTCCCCAAAAGCTACCATCTCTTCTGCTAAAGACATTGACCTGACCAACCTGATTCAGGAGATGCGACAAGGGTTCGCCACAGTTGTTGAAAAGGTTGATGGAGTCACTGCTCGACTGGACGCGCTGGTTCATAAAGTCGACCGACATGAAGAACGGATCACAGCTGCGGAGCAACGTATATCTGACAACTCGGATGTCGCCTCGACTCACACAACGCAACTGACCAGGATGGACAACTTGCTCAGGGTCATAGCGGCTAAAAATGAGGACTTGGAAGCCCGCAGCCGCCGGAATAACATACGAGTCACCAATGTGCCGGAATCCACGGACACGGGCAGGATGGAATTATACATTGAGAAATTGCTCAAGGGCTCAATTGGTGAGGATGCCTTCTCACCTCAATTTATCGTGGAAAGGGCCCACCGCTCCCTGGCACCTATGCCCAAACCTGGACTACCACCGCGGCCCATTATTGCTCGGCTATTGAACTAACGGGACCGAGACACTGCGCTTAGGGCGGCCCGGTCTCAAAGGTCGCTACAGTACAATGGTGTAACCTTCTCCATTTACCCAGACCCAATGGTTCAGGAGGAGCGACGCAAATTTCTCCCAGTGAAGAAAAAGTTGCGGGAGGCCCAGATAGACTATGCGCTCCTGTACCCTGCGAAGCTTCGAGTTACACACCAGGGTAAGCAAAGGTTTATCACTAACCCGCAGAAAGTGGAAGACTTTCTAAAATCGCTCCGAAGGGCACGTAGGGAGGACCGAGAAGCCGCGGAGGAACGGGAGAATGCAGACTTATCTTCGGCGCTACAAGACGTCTAACTGCCGACATGTGCTACGCTACGCGCCTTATCTGCACTGGATTGTACTCTCTCTACAGATCGGAGCGCAGACTTGTGAATGATGG